>NC_140589.1:1135749520-1140549520 GCF_964204655.1 Triturus cristatus
TCATGAGATTAACACAGCCGGATCGCTAGTCGGCATCGTTTATGGTTGGAACTACGACAGTATCTGAAAGTCTTTGAACCTCCGACTTTTGTTCTTGATTAATGAAAACCTTCTTGGCAAATGCTTTCGCTTTAGTTCATCTTGCGCCGGTCCAAGAATTTCACCTCTAGCGACACACTACGAATGCCCCCGGCTTTCCCTCTTAATCATGGCCCCAGTTCCGAAAACCAACACAATAGAACCAGAGTCCTATTCCATTATTCCTAGCTGAAGTATTCAGGCGACCGGCCTGCTTTGAACACACATTTTTTCAAAGTAAACGCTTCAGACCCTCAGGACACTCAGTCAGTAGCATCAAGGGGGCGCCAAGAGGCAGGGGCAGGGACAGGCAGTAGCTCGCCTCGCGGCTGACCGCCAGCTCAATCCCAAGATCCAACTACGAGCTTTTTAACTGCAGCAACTTTAATATTCGCTATTGGAGCTGGAATTACCGCGGATGCTGGCACCAGACTTGTTCTCCAATGGATCCTCGTTAAAAGATTTAAAGTGTACTCATTCCAATTACAGGGCCTCGAAAGAGTCCTGTATTGTTATTTTTCGGCACTACCTCCCCGGTAGTGGGTAATGTGCGCGCCTGCTGCCTTCCTTGGATGCGGTTGCCGTTTCTCAGGCTCCATCTCCGGAATCGCACCCTGATTCCCCGTTACCCGTGGTCACCATGGTAGGCATAGAAAGTACTATCGAAAGTTGATAGGGCAGACATCCGAATGTATCGTCGGCGTCAAGGGGACGTGCGATCGGCCCGAGGTTATCTAGAGTTACCAAAGCGGCCGGGCGAGCCCGGATTGGTCTTGGTCTGATAAATGCATGCATCCCAGGAGGTCAGGGCTCGTCGGCATGTATTAGCTCTAGAATTACCACAGTTATCCAAGTAACAGATGGAGCGATCAAAGGAACCAAAACTGATTTAATAAGCCATTCAGTTTCACTGTACCGGCCGTGTGTACTTACACATGCATGGCTTAATCTTTGAGACAAGCATATGCTACTGGCAGGATCAACCAGGCAGCCGCACCTGCTGACGGGTTGGGTTCGGGGGGCCGCGTGCCCATCTCCCTGACTAGCAACCTTCACGTACCCCTCCCTCTGGGAGCCTGCTGGGGAAAGGAGCCCGCCCGCCCGGGCGGGAGGGCTCGCTGGAGGGGTGGAGAGGTGCGGTCACATGGGCACCGGCAGGCCCAGCTGTGTCCCCTGGAAGGGAGAGGCGGGCCGAGGCGCAGCCTTAGCGAGATGCAGGGGTGCCGGAGCCTGACGTCAGCGGCACCCCTCGGAACGGTCATTCCGAGCTGCTGTGGAAATGTGCTGGGCGGAGAGGGGTGACGGCGTGGCTCACGGTGCCTACGAACCTGCTGGGCAGCAGCATCCGAGGGCCTGCCGCCACCCAACCCCTTCCGCTCGGGTCAGACCACTGGGGGGGCACGAGCTGCCGAGGCCACTCTTCCTTCGCTCTGCTGGGTAGGGTGAAGGGCCTCCTGCCAGGCGGCAGGCCCTCGAGTCGGACGGTCCATGCGGGGTGGAAGCTCTTTGCTTGAAACAGCCGAGGCTGGCCAAGCAGTCCATCCCTAAACGGACAGAGTGCCCAATCGATCAGAGTACGGCTGGGGATTCCCCTGGCAGGCCGCCCTGCGCAGGGGCTATGCTGGCTTAGTATCCCTGCCTGCTTCCGGGGCAAGCAGACTCGGAGAAAAACGACCATCGGGAAGGAGCTGAGAGGCAGGTGCGTACCTGGGCCCCGGCGGGGCAGGCCCGGGTGCTGCCTTCCCCCGTCTCAGCATCACGGCACCTCACGGAGCTGAGGCCCCCATCGGGCAGGCCCAGATGCTGCCTTCCCCTGTCTCAGAATCCACACGGTCTGACTGAACCTCTTCCTACTAATCCGGAGGAGAATTACCCCCCTTTCTTGTAATCCGTGCACACAAGGTGATGGAGGGGACCCAAGGCGCGAATGTGCCCGACCTCCTGGAGCCCTCTTTGGGATCAGGGAGGCAAATGAGCCCTCATCGAGACTTCCACCAGGGAAGCCCGGCCATCAGGGGAAGCCATCTGGTCGCTCTGTGCCCCAACTAAAGAGTGAGCGGGTGCTGGAGCATGGGGGGCCGGAAGCCCGGGGCCCCAGCCATGGAGGCTGCGAGGGGGACCCAACGGGCCCTCCGACCCGGGGCCCGTGGACACTTTGAGAAGCAGGGGAGTCCTGCACGGGACCGACCGACGGACCCCCCGTCCTGGCTGGGGTTCCCGGGCCCTGAGGCAAAGGGGAAGCCTCCCCAGGCCCCTGTCCCGGGCACCCTGCCATGCAGCAGGACCGAGGACGGAGCCCTGGGAGCTGCTGAACCCAGCCGAGCAGGGGAGGCTTCCCAGGCACGGCGGAACCCCGTCCCGGGCCTTTGGCGGGCCAGAGGACAGGGCCCAGGGCTGGAGCACCTGACACAGGGGCCTGGCGGGGCTCCCAGACCCAACCGGGGCTCCCGGGACCGGAGGCGAAGGGGGAAGACTCCTCGGGCCCGTGGGACGCCGTCCCAGGCACCCTGCTACGCGGCAGGACCGAGGACTGAGTCTGGAGTGGGGAGGCTCACGGGACGGACCTCCTGGAGCCCTGGCTGGGATCCGGGAGGCCAATGAACCCTCATCGGGACTTCCAGGGCAGCCCGGCCATCTGGTCGCCCCATTGGAGAGCATTGCGTGCGACCAGATGGCTGAGGGGAAAGGTGCCACCAGATGGCAGGACCGAAAGGGCTCCCATCTGCCCGCCTCAAGCCTTCGTGGTAGGGCTCCCACCTGCCCTTGCAGGGCTCGGGTGCTCAGTGTCCCTGGGGGCTCGGGGACCCTGAATGGGCCTTTGGCACGGGGAGGACAACGGGAGGTCTCAGGCCCGGACACCTGGGGGAGGACTGCCTGGGACCCATGGAGCCCTTCCCGGGCACTTTGCCATGCCGTGAGCCGGAGGCGGGAGCCCCCGGACGGAGGGGAGGTGTTGTCCGGGCATAGCCCATCTGGTCCTCGGCAGAGAACCGCCTGCCCGGGAGGGGTGTCTCGGCGTACCCACCCCCTAGTAATCCGGAGGAAAGCTACCCCTCTTTCTGGGAACCCGTGCGCACCAGGAGACTCCGGGGACCTCCTGGAGCCCTGGCCGGGATCGATGAGGCAAATGAGCCCCCATTGGTACTTCCAGGGCAGCCCGGCCACCTGGTCGCCCCATTGCAAAGCATTGCGTGCAACCAGATGGCAGAGAAGAAAGGTGTGACCAGATGGCCGGGACCGAAAGGACGCCCATCTGCCCGCCCTGAGCTGAGCCATAGCGGTAGGGCTCCTGCCTGCCCTTGCAGGGCTCCGGGGCTCTGCACCAGGGACACTTGTCCCGGGCAGATGGACACTTGGCAGGCAGCAGGACAGGGGCTCCCACACCCCAGGCCCTGACCGAAACCCAGGCCCCGTGGCTAGTCCCTGCTTCTCAACCCGGCCGGGGAGATCGGGGTAGCCTGCCCGGGCACGAGGGACCCCTGTCCCGGGCACACAGACGCTCGGGACGTACGCTAGTTTTCCACACATTTTTTTCCATAATTCCGCGTAGTGGCGTTACGCCAATTCCGCCCAGCCCTAATGGTGACCCGTTCAAAAGAGGAACTGAAGTTCAGAAACAATGAGGTGATGACGCTCTAGTGGCAAACAGTGGGCCAAGAGCATGGGCCAGGTAATGTATTGAATTCTTTCCAGCAGGTCCACTAGAAATGTGGCAACTATTGATTCTAACAAAAGGTAAGGAGTGCTTATAGGGGTTGGAGGATGGCCTTAACACAGGCTGACCATCTAATGAAGTGTCAAAAACGATTTCTCCACTAGGAAAAATGCTCAAATAGGTTTGGTTCAGTTAATATAACCAGGCTGCATGTTTAAATGTTGTACATAAGTATATGGTCATTAGATTTTCTGAAAAATAATCAAAATTCAGTTGCAGCTATGCTGTCTCTGCCTTTGTATTTGCAGAAGTATTTTTTTTAGCTTGCTTAGCCGAGGAGAGGTATTTTGAAACAGTTCGATAGTTATGTGCTAAATGTCCTCTGCTGTGTTCGTTGTAATGAATGTGAAGAATAGTCTGGGGCTCAGGTCGATTTCAGAAAGATTTGCAATCAGACTACTACTGTATTGGAAAAGAGTTTGGATCACCCCTGAATTGCTTTATTATCGCCAAGGGCTGGAAGAACTACTTAGTCTTCCAGGGGCTGGTGACCTCCACCGGATTAAAAACATAAAACGTTCCCTGCTCAGTAGGGGCAAAGATAGACTTTGGGAAGGTCCTGGGGAAATGAATGATCAACCAGCAAACTTGAGCTTAAAAGGTGTTTTATGAACTTTAAATTGGGTATGCTTACTTCAAGCCTAGTACTGGGCATGCTGACCAACTGTTTTCCAAGGGTGAAAGAATTTGACAAAATTATACAATTTGTAGATGAAATTGAGCTGAATCTGGCCAGAAAGTTATGTTAAATTTACACTGGTCCCTACTACTCTGTACCTATATGTCGAAATGGATGTGCTCTAATAGTCCAGCTTAAAAGGCTTGTCCTTTTTGTGGCCATGAAGAAGAATCTGTGCCCCACGCCCGTTATTTATTTTTTTTCCTCTGAATATAGCAAGCCCAGGGCAAAATGGCTAATCCCAATTTACAGGAACTTGAGAACACCCAATATATGGTGGCTTACAGAATCCTACAATCTGATACTAGCAAACACTTTGTATTTGCAGTGCTGAGGTATCTATTTGTCGTGTGGTGACAGAGGAGGAAAAATGTCTCAGCTGCTGGAAGGGGTGCAGTTGCTCAGTTGCCTTCATGTTAAACTTACCCTGTGCGAATGTCCTCTGGGGTTTCATCCCTACAAGGAATTAGGCTCCCACAAGTCACATACTACTTCACAGGACTGTTATTTTCAAATGATTGCATTAGCCCGCTGTGTCCAGTAGAGCCTTGCACTAAGTCCATTGTTGTGGCCAGGAATCCTCAGGATCGTACGTTGCTCTAGGGGATCCACCTCTCGACACCCCCACGGTCTGGTCAGATATACACAGACTCCATGAGGTGATCAAGCGGGGGAAGAAAAGGATGGGGACAGCAGGGAGGTAGACCTGTAGAGAGAATAAGACCGAGATCAGTACCTAAACCCAATCTACTTCCCTATCCTACCCCTTCCCTCCCCCCCCAAAGGCTTGGGGAGTGTCTCGTACCTGTAAAGGAAAATAACAGCTCTTCTGAAGCCGATAATAAATGCAGCGTGGGGTAGCACTCAGAACTGCATTAAAGAGAAAAGCGCATTAGAGACAGTACATGCAATCTCAGAACATGGTAAGCGTCTTTTGGAAAGAATAGGGAAGCAGTCTTGACCTACCACTGAGCAAAATGGGTAGGCCTTTAACAGGGGAGCGGAAGAGCCGTCCTTCTGCTCACTCACTGATCCCCTGCTTGAGAAGACACAAACATATAGATCATTTCCCAGTTGCACGCTTTCACCCACTCAGCAAACGGTAGCGTTTGGTTTCACTCACATCTACAATACGTCTTGGGAGGTGGCCGCACTCATCCATCTCATCAATTCAAAACAAACGTTGCCCCCCCCCCCCCCATAGGGCCGTGGTCTTTTCTGTATCTCTGTCTTTAGTTAGTAAAGCCCGATTATGTAAAATGTCCCGCTCCTTCGTATCTACGAACCGTGTATTTTTTGACATGCGTCTTCTCACAGTGGCTTCACTCCATTGACTGCAAACATAGTATTCATAGTATTTGATACCTCTAGTGGAGGGTTTTTCCCCCCGTTCGACCTGCTGCTTGCGGGTCCTCTGACTTGACAATCCAACCCCCAGCTCACTCACGAGAAGAGTGACAACTAGGAAATCCTCAGATAAACGTTGACAGTTGCGTTATAGGAAAGAAAACATAGGTCTGACCTGCCACGAAGGTGGGATGGGAATCCTCCCCTCACGCAGGCGGAAGGTTGCTCCGCATGGAACCACCGAAACGGGTTCCCCCAACGGAGCAACGAAGGGGCTGAGTCCAGCCCTGCCACCAAGTGCTGTATGCCGTACGAAGACTCGGGGGGGGGGGGGGGGGGGGGAATTACGGCGGAGTCCACACCCTTAGCGCTTCGCCTGCTTCTCAGCACTGCACCGGAACAAGAGTAGTCGGCACCCGTGTGGTGCCCCCGGAAGCTCTTGTATACTTCCTTGAAGGTGCGTCACCACGTTCTTCCCGTCGTGCCGCAGGGGTGCCTGGGGGGTGTAGTTTTGTTAGTTTCCACAGCGCTGTAACATCCATTGACTTATAGCTCGGCTCTAGCAATTAATGCGCTTTTTTGTTTTTTAAAAGAAACCTGTAAAACCATTTGTATTGTATTTATATGGAGAAGGATAGCTTGCTTCTCCTGTTTCTGTCCAATGGAAATCATTTGCACATAGGTGGTTAATAAAATAACAATTTTATTGGTTTGCTGTGTAAGTAACATTTTAGTACCACCTTTCTATGAAATAACCTGCCATGAAACTGTGTTCTGTCTTTGTTTAAAAGGTTATACAAGATCTGCAAACATATCTTTGGTTTTTGCTTCAGACATTTTGCCTTAGACATTAACATCTTTTAGACTCAAGATATTTTTGCATTGTCCCATTACAAATTTTTAAAGTACTGTTTTGTTGAATTTTAAAGAGGGATTGCTCATTTTTTTCTATTCTGTTAGCTCCATTCAGAACCAAGAGAACTGATGTGTGTGTATGTATGTGTATGTGTGTGTGTATGTATGTATGTATATATATATATATATATTACCTACTGGCGGTCGCCAGTAGGTAGTTATAGTTAGGACCACGTTTCCATAGGAAATCCGCAACATTCTATTTTGAATAACTTTGGCGCCGGTTGACGAATCCTTGCGAATTTTTCAAAATAGGTGGGGCGCTACGCTCCGCTCCTACCCTGAAAGTCTCGGGGGGATTCGTCAAGCGGGGGCTGAGATAAAAGGGGGGTCCCAAAACGCGTTTTTCCCATGCATTTTTCCATAGGACCTTTAGACACAGCTACAGCCCGAACGGCTGAACAGAATTACTTGAAATTTGGCAGAGATGTAGTCCTCAGGTCAAGGAAGTGCCTTTTGTAGGTTTGGTGTAAATCTGTTCAGTAGATCCTGAGAAAATAGCATTTAAAAGCATATATATATGTGGGCGGAGCCTAACCACACATCTCATCTTGAGATCTGATTGGCTGTCAGCACTTCATCCAAGAAGTGTTGGCAGCCATCTTGGGACCAATATACATGATAGCACCTCATTAAAAAGCATTGCAGTTAATAGAAGGTTTTAAGACTTTAGTTACATTATAAATCATTTGTTGATGGTACCATACTCATTTTAGGAATTGTGGTATGTTCTAAGGTGATTTCACCATGTGAAAAAGCCTTCTGCTGGGATATCATGATTGAGAGAAAAATATTTTCTCATGATTTTACCACAGAGGCTTGGAAGGTGATCTATAGGCTAAACTGAGAGCTTATTTTCTGTAAATTCACATTATCTTTCTCAGTCATGTGAGAATGAAGTCTGACATTCTCAGTAAAACATGTACATCCAACAATGGCAGAGACTGTCAGTTGATTCCTTTGTGTTCTACTGCAGCTTCCCAGAGTGTTCCAAAGAACTACTAGAGCGCTAACAGTCCTACTTATGATAAACGTATGGCACACCTGAAGCCATCTTGCTTGGATTAAAGTGGTAACTCTTAAAACATTTAATTTAAAAAGGAACAAAATGAGGGGGTTCATTTTTCAATAAAAAGTATGATTAGTGCTGCAGAAAGAAAAATTAGGGCACATTTTGAGTGACTTCTCAAATCCTCTTCTATTTCATTAAAAAATTCTGACATGCAGACTGAAACATGCACTTTCAATACCAGCAGCAGTTTTCCCTGGTGAGCAGTAGCTTTACTACAGTGATCTAATGAGCAAAAAGAGTGCTAACATTCTGAATTTATGGCAAATGTGTGACACATCTGAATGCCTTCTTGATGGAATCAAAGTAAAAAACTGAAAGTATTTCCTACTGAGGAGACTGCAGTAAATGAGGAAATTAGGAAACTTCATAACAAATAAGTCTCCCAAGATGGCCACCAGAGACAAAAGAGCCCAAATGTAGCCCAAATATCACCCAGATGTAGCCCAAGTATAGCCCAATGACAGAATGTCCCAGAATGTTCTTAAAAACAACTAGAGCGCTTACTGTCTTCATTATGAAAAAAGTATGGCACACCTGAAGCCATCTTGATTGGAATAAACTGGTAACACTTAAAACATTTAATTTAAAAAGGAACACAATGAGGAGGTTCATTTTGCCATAGAAATTATGATTAATGCTGAAGAAAGAAAATGAGGGCACATTTTGAGTGACTTCTCAAATCCTCTTCTATTTCATTAAAAAATTCTGACATGCAGACTGAAACATGCACTTTTAATACCAGGAGCAGACTTCCATGGTGCAGTAGTTTTACTACAGTGATCTAATGAGCAACTAGAGTGCTAACATTCAGAATTTATGGCAAATGTGTGACATATCTGAATACCTTCATGATGGAATCAAAGTAAAAAACTGAAAGCATTTCCTACTGAGGAGACTGCAGTACATGAGGAAATTAGGAAACTTCATAACAAATAAATCTCCCAAGATGGCCACCGGAGACAAAAGAGCCCAAATGTAGCCCAAAATCACCCAGATGTAGCCCAAATATAGCCCAATGACAGAAGTGTGCAAAACACTTATTATTTTGTGTTTTTGCAGTGTTATATAGTGCAGACTTGTCAGGTATTGGAGTGCTTTACATGAGGATTGGTTACATCACACAAGAACACATTCATTTTGGTTGTAGACATGGGGAGACTAAGTGATTTGACCAGAAACACAGAATGTCGAGCTGAAGCAGAAACTTCAACCTGGTTCCCCAGTTGCAAAGTCTGCAGTTCTGGAAGTAACACCACATCATCTCCCCTAAGTGCAACATTTAATCAAGTGGTCAACTGGATAAAAAAACATAAAGATAACAAATAATTTAAAAGTGCTTTGTCGCTATTTGAAAACTCAGAAAATATGTCCCTATTTTAGCCTTTTAGAGCACTAACCATAATTTTGATGCCAATAAGACCCTCTCATATATGTAATTTCTAAAGGAAATGCTCTAGGTATTACAGTTTTGATTACATCAAGATGATGTCAGGCGTTCCACACTTTTGTAATAAATATAGAATGTTAGCAATCTAGTTGTTCATTAGGATACTGTTGAGAGGCAGAGGCCAGGGGCACGGACTCTGAAAATTGAAGGCAGGTAGGAGGGTGCAAAGGCAACAATTTAACCACACTGAGCAGGCAGGAAGGGCCGTGGAAGCACAACAGACTATGGAGGGCAGTGGAAAGGGGGGCAGGGGCAACAAACCAACAATACAGGACTTGCAAGAGAGGCTGTTGGAGGGAAGATCTATTACGGGTCAAGGAAGCTAGGGGCGGTCCCCAGATCCCCGGGAGCCACCACAGAACTGAGCAGGAGAGTGAGTCAGGGACAAAAGGGGCACCTTAATTTGAGCCGGGGTGCCTAGGAACGCTTGCTCCAAAAATGAAGAAAACAGACATATGAGACATGGAATTGGAGGCAGAATACAATGGCAGTTTAATGAGAAGATGCAACTTCAAAGAAACCGCAGAATAGAGACATAAAGTACAAAATACACAATCCAGATAATCATACAGCTGTCATGATATTCTCTGTATCTCAATTAATGTACTGACAGAGAGAGAGAGAAAACACATCTATAAATGCATCATGAGAAACAAGTTACACCAAGGAAAATGTTACCTAGAAACACTCACGTTTACTCTTAGAGCAAGCATTCCTGCAATTACAATACAAAATCTTTTAAATGCAAAAGTAAAGAGAACAATGGTTAAACATAACATGACATTTCATATAGGTAAAATATAATAAGATACTTCAAGCAAAGCAGAGCAAGACATTTTAAGCAAAGGAAGACAAGAGCTCCCAGCTCTTGGGGAAAACCTGCACTGCCTGTTAACCTACATACAGACGGCGAGGTAGTCCGTCGATATCTGTGGGTGCTCCCTTTTTATATCATTTTGTGGGCTCCTTTGCACGCTACATCTACCTACGTATGCTACCCAAAAGCTTCGTCTGCAGATTTTACCAGACATTTCGTCATTTACCCACTTAATGCTGACAATGGACTGGGTGAAAAGGTCAGTCTCTCAGGCCAATCGCTTATCGTAAGTTCCATAGAGCAAGCAGAAAATAATGGGTATTGTACGGGAATTCAATATATTCATGTATAAAATCTCCTCAGTTCTCCTAACTTGACGCTCTGCGGTTGCCACTTCCTTAAAAGCGGGAAACCTGCCCAGGAAGCAAGTACCAGTCCAGGATGCAGCCTACTGTATGTCGACAGCTTCAGGGGGATGTTGAACTTTGATACCGAGCACGGAGCACTCGGGTAGGGTGGGGGCTACTGGTTTGGAGCAGAAGGCCTCGCAGACCTGCCTTCAGACTGCTATACACTAAAATTGCAGAGCTATGGTCAATTTAACAAAGAGGCCTACATATTGAACAGAAGGGCCTACACAGGGGTTTTATACTGGCTGAGTGGTAAGGATGTCTCAGGATAATTATATAGCAACACAGGACCCGCTGGTCAATTTAATACGGCCTACAAATGCAGCTGGCAGGGCAAGGACAAGGGTCTCATACTTCAGGTGTGGACAGAACGGGCCAGGGGCCCCCTGTGATACAAAATCTACCCTCTTTCAAGCCTGTGGCAATGTAATAGACCATTGTGGGCAGAAGGAAGAGGCAATGGTAGTACAACCATGCATGCCAACAGACCCGATTCAGCCAGGAAACGTCCAATGTTTTTAAGCTCAAATGGGCTTTATTTGATCTGTCTCCTGTCTACAATATCCTCTTTTTCAATGTAACTCAAAGGGGAAAATCAATACCCCAGTTTTTTTTCAAAATCTCCCTCTTACCAAGTTCAAAATGTTCGCAAGTATGGTACATTGGATCATGGAAGGAAATGGGATAGGGACATGGACTTGGATAACACAGGACAGGAGGGACATGGAGAGGTGCACCAAACTGACCCTGCAGGGCAGGCATCAGGGTTTGCAGCAGCACAATACACCACACAGGGCATGCAGGACGGGAGTGCAGCACAACAATCCATAGAAAGCAAGAGGGAGGGGACAGGACCATGCACATGGACAACAGAGAACAGAGGGGCAAGAGGCAATGGTAGCTAGCTGACCATAATGGACAGACAGGAGAGAAAGCTGCAGCATAACAGACCATAAAGGGCAGGAGGGACGGATCAGGGGCATTACAATGGAACCGACAAGCCAGGAGGGAGGGAGTAGGGCTGGGGGCAAGGGGGCAGGGCAGGAGCAGCAAGATAGCCATGGAGGTCAGGCAGGATGGGCACTAGAAGCAAGACACACCATGAAGAGCAACAGTGAGACTGTGATGGCATACACACAGACCATGGAGGGAAGGTGGGAGGGGGTCCGGGGCAGCTAACTGACCACACAGGGAAGGTGGGAGGGGCCATGGCAGCACAGAAGACCATGCATGGCAAGTGGGAGGGTTAGTGGCAGCACAATGGCTATGATGGGCAAGAAGGAGGGTGGAGGGGCATGCACAAAGGACGATGGAGGATAGAAGGGAGGGTCAGGACCTGTGCACAGACAAGAAAGTTCAGGGGAAGGGACCTCACAACAGACCACACGGGGCAGGCAGGAGGAGCAGCTGCAGCCCAACAGACCAGGGAGGGCAGAAGGGTGTGGCAGTACAATGGACCATGTAGGACAGGAGGAAGAGGATAGGGGCATGGCATGTGGACAGGCAGGGTGGAGGTGGCAGGGACAGGTTACAGTCATCTGACAATGCTAGGCAGGTGGGAGGGGAGTGGCAGCTCAACAGAACACTCAGAGTAGATAGGAGTGGCAGGTCCATGGGACATGGTGGGCAAAAAGGATGGAGCAGGGGCATGCACAAAGACATCGGAGGGCAGGGGGAAGGAGAATAGGGGCAGCAAGCTAAGCACAGAGTTTAAGCAGGAGGTCAATGATGGGGCATAGAATTGGGCAATGGAGGGCAGGAGGAGTGGACTGGTACATCATACTGAGGGCAGTGGCAGCACATCAGACCATGCATGGCAGGAGGGAGGAGGCTAGTCCATGGATTCACACAACAGAGGATAGGGAGGAAGGGGATGGGGCAGCAAGCTAACTGTTCAGAGAAGGCGGGTATTAGGAACTTTATTGTTTTTAAAACATTGTGTCTGTGCGAACTACTTAAAATATGAACAAGTATGCAGCATAATCTCACTTTTATTCAGGAAGAAGAGGACGTTTGTGACTGTGACTCCGGGCTCACTTGGCAGAAACACCCCCTGACCCTCCACCCCCTATCGCAAAATGTAATGCCCGTGAAAAGGGTAGGTGAACACAGTGTTATATAGAACATAGTCCTGAGAGCACGATTGAAAATGAAAACTAGATATAGTGTATGGTATAAACTATGCACCAAAAAGTGTGATATAAGATGAACCGGGCGTGAAATATAATATGCAATACATTGTGCGCAATGACAGATTCATTGGAGAGCGCGAGATAGCACAGGCACTAGCGCGTGCTATGCGATATGTGCCTTGGAGTGTAATATGCACAGGGCAGTGTTGTGTAACCTAACTAGTCTCTAAAGTTGTAATATAAAATATGTGCTGGGGAGTGTAAGGTTGCATATGCACTGTGACAAAGATATGGATCCCAGATTGTAATATGTATGGCATAGCACTGTGCGTTATAACATAGGCATCGAGAAAGGCACGTTAGATGGGGCAATATAACCCGTGCGAAGACAAGTGTGGCATGACATATTCACGGGGTAGTGTTACAGTGCACATGGGCTAGAGAGTGTCATAGCATATGCACTAGCTAGTGGAATACAACACAGAGGTGTGTGGCACACGGCAGGCAATGGTGGGTGTAACACAGCATTGGGCTCTGTCAGGAGCGCGCTGTGACTCTCAAGTGATGTTCGTCCCCTTTCCAGAGAGTAAAATAAAAAGTATTACACATCCGGCAGTGGATGTGTGTTTTATTAACCGTGAGGGGGGTTTCTTGCATAGTTTTGGTCGAATTTTTGTCGAATCCCCTTTGAATGGCTTGGTGTGCATGTGTATTAAATGTGCCCGTCAATAGCTACCCATGTTTGTATAAATAAACGACAAGGGTGTCTACCGGGATTAGGCACGGTAGGGCATCAGACATGTCAGAGCTTCACTAGTGGTGTAAATACATTCCACGTGGATTCATTGCATGCATAGTCGCCTTTTAATGAATATCACGCAAATCGTCATGGTGATAGGTACGTACGGTTTGTCCAGCATGTCCTAGGTGTGTCTATAAATATATATTTTTTAAAAATAATAAAAAACAGTGGCCGGCCCTGGGGATTGGGGTCAAAAAAATATAATTAGGAGACTGGCCCTGGGGGATGGGGTCATCAGGGCCAATAAATTAGAATAAGAAGGGGAACCAAACAGCCCCCCTTCTTAAAAAACTAAAATAAATAAAAGACTGGCATCGTGCCGGAGGCCATGCCCCCTCCGTGCAGCACTCTGCAAACGCGCCCCCAACAGGTATCTCCAGTATGCGCCAGGGAGCTGCGCTGCAGCCAGGTGTTCTGAGGCCAAGCCCCTTTTTACACCTCTCTGCAACGCAGCTCTGTGGCGCTTACTGGAGGTACCTAGTGGTCTAGTTTGACCCTAGGGACCCTTAGGATTCAAGGGGACTTAATCTCTCAACTTAGAACAGCCACAGGGCGCGTTTACACAGTGGTGAAGGGAGGGGACGGGGCCTGAGGTGACGTGTGCCACTGGAGTCAAGCTATCCTGGCTGATGACGGCTGATAGCCAGAAACCGGTCCTAGGATGCTTGATTCCGGTCCAGGGAAGACATGGCTTGGCAGTTCGGGCTGGACTGTTCCCATGAGGCACAGGGTCAAGACTGATTTGCATATGGCCATGTCTGAACTGGGGTGGCGTAGTGGGCAAAAGAACGATGGATTTAACCCAGATCTCTTGACTGGGGGAGAATGTCTGCATTGTCAGCATTCCGTCCATCATTTGTTTGTTGTAACGCTTTTCGCCCTAAGTGGGATGGGTATTCCCAGACGTGGGACCCGTGCTCACTACGCCACTGGAGTCAAGCTATCCTGGCTGATGACGGCTGATAGCCAGAAACCGGTCCTAGGATGCTTGATTCCGGTCCAGGGAAGACATGGCTTGGCAGTTCGGGCTGGACTGTTCCCATGAGGCACAGGGTCAAGACTGATTTGCATATGGCCATGTCTGAACTGGGGTGGCGTAGTGGGCAAAAGAACGATGGATTTAACCCAGATCTCTTGACTGGGGGAGAATGTCTGCATTGTCAGCATTCCGTCCATCATTTGTTTGTTGTAACGCTTTTCGCCCTAAGTGGGATGGGTATTCCCAGACGTGGGACCCGTGCTCACTACGCCACTGGAGTCAAGCTATCCTGGCTGATGACGGCTGATAGCCAGAAACCGGTCCTAGGATGCTTGATTCCGGTCCAGGGAAGACATGGCTTGGCAGTTCGGGCTGGACTGTTCCCATGAGGCACAGGGTCAAGACTGATTTGCATATGGCCATGTCTGAACTGGGGTGGCGTAGTGGGCAAAAGAACGATGGATTTAACCCAGATCTCTTGACTGGGGGAGAATGTCTGCATTGTCAGCATTCCGTCCATCATTTGTTTGTTGTAACGCTTTTCGCCCTAAGTGGGATGGGTATTCCCAGACGTGGGACCCGTGCTCACTACGCCACTGGAGTCAAGCTATCCTGGCTGATGACGGCTGATAGCCAGAAACCGGTCCTAGGATGCTTGATTCCGGTCCAGGGAAGACATGGCTTGGCAGTTCGGGCTGGACTGTTCCCATGAGGCACAGGGTCAAGACTGATTTGCATATGGCCATGTCTGAACTGGGGTGGCGTAGTGGGCAAAAGAACGATGGATTTAACCCAGATCTCTTGACTGGGGGAGAATGTCTGCATTGTCAGCATTCCGTCCATCATTTGTTTGTTGTAACGCTTTTCGCCCTAAGTGGGATGGGTATTCCCAGACGTGGGACCCGTGCTCACTACGCCACTGGAGTCAAGCTATCCTGGCTGATGACGGCTGATAGCCAGAAACCGGTCCTAGGATGCTTGATTCCGGTCCAGGGAAGACATGGCTTGGCAGTTCGGGCTGGACTGTTCCCATGAGGCACAGGGTCAAGACTGATTTGCATATGGCCATGTCTGAACTGGGGTGGCGTAGTGGGCAAAAGAGCGATGGATTTAACCCAGATCTCTTGACTGGGGGAGAATGTCTGCATTGTCAGCATTCCGTCCATCATTTGTTTGTTGTAACGCTTTTCGCCCTAAGTGGGATGGGTATTCCCAGACGTGGGACCCGTGCTCACTACGCCACTGGAGTCAAGCTATCCTGGCTGATGACGGCTGATAGCCAGAAACCGGTCCTAGGATGCTTGATTCCGGTCCAGGGAAGACATGGCTTGGCAGTTCGGGCTGGACTGTTCCCATGAGGTACAGGGTCAAGACTGATTTGCATATGGCCATGTCTGAACTGGGGTGGCGTAGTGGGCAAAAGAACGATGGATTTAACCCAGATCTCTTGACTGGGGGAGAATGTCTGCATTGTCAGCATTCCGTCCATCATTTGTTTGTTCAAACACGCACTATGGCACGTTTTAAATTGGGGATATAATTTCCCTTCAATACTGAGGGCCCCTGGGGGCTAACTAGCCCACCAAGTGCTTCCAGTAAGCGCCACTGAGCTGCATTGCAGAGAGGTGGTCCAGGCCATGCCACTTTTTACACCTCTCTGCAACGCAGCTCTGTGGCACTTACTGGAGGTACCTAGTGGGCTAGTTGGACCCCAGGGACCCTCAGGATTCAAATTAACTTAATCTCCCAACTAAAAATGGACACAGGGCGTGTTTACACAGTGGTGAAGGGAGGGGACGGGGCCTGAGTTAACGTGTGCAAAAACGCCCTGTGGCCTGTTTTAAGAGGTAGTTTTAATCCCCATGCCCTCTTATATACTAGGGGCTTACAGAGGAGGTCATGCTAATCACAGGGGGACCCCAACGCATAATGTTCCCTAGTGTATGTAGGTGTTTTCACTGTATTCTAAGTGTCTTTTAACATAGCACTGGCTCTAGGACTGGTTAGTCAGGCTCAGTTACCACCAGTATCCGTCTGAAAAAGTTGAGGGTACAGGATGATTTTGCAACAAGGCTTCTTTCTGCTCTTCTTTTTGTTCTTTCTGCACGTTATCCTTCTTCCTGCACTTATCTTCGTATTTGAGGACTTCTGTTGCTTCTTTCTGCACTTCTTTTGTTTCTTTCTGTGCATTTTTTCTTCTTTCTTCACATGTCCTATCTCTGTAGGCATAGTTAGAAATTAGCATTTAAAAAACCTTTGAAATTCACAGAAAAAACCATAGGTTTCAGGCACGTTATAGTTAGGAATTAGCATTTAAAAAACCTCAGAAATTCACTGAAAAAACCATAGGTTTCAGGGGTGTTATAGTTAGCTGGACTTTTCACTTGTACAAAACCATTGAAATTCCCCCGTTATAGTTAGTTCAGCTAACTATAACTCGGGCGCCCGCAATGCACTGCTGATGACGTCACATATTACATCACTCATGACATGGTCAGTGACATCACTCATGACATCACTGATGACATCTCAAATGACATCACTGATGACATCATCCTTGTGATAGAGTGGCAGACCTCCTCTCACCCTAATATAACCTTTGATACACACATTCAAAAATAGAGACTAAAATTTTCAAAACAATGGACATACCAATACCAGTTACAACAACCTCTTCAGTAATTCTAAGATCCACATACACATCCACTCATTCACCAACAGTCCTATATAGTCACTCATACATGTACTCACTCATCATATGTACTCATACACCTATACATCCTGTTACACAATGCCACTCATCCATAGAGTTACTCACACACATAGTCACTCATGCTAATAAAGAATCAAACATACATTTACTTGCATATACAGTTATACACACACCACCATACTTACTTCTACGGAAACTTACACATACTTAGTCTTTTAAACAATCACTTATAGAAACACATACTTATTCATACAGGAACTCTTTCAATCTCTCACTCTCACATATACTCACATATATACACCAATAGTCACATATACTAGTTTAAAACATATGTAGTTACTCATAAAGACACTATTGAGACAGTCATTCACTCACTAACACACCCATACACACACTCATCCACCCATACAGTCCTGCACACATGCTGTGTTCAACACATACAAACAGTGAGTCACTCATTCATGCACCTATGCACTACGTAATACCCCCCACCGAACCATGCAGACACTCAGACTGATACTCAAAAAACCAACTAATAACCTATATAGACACCCATGTAGCTACTCACCAACCCATGCAGCCACTTATACACAAAGTGAGAGACTGATACAGATATTTACATATTTAAACATTACTCACTAAGCCATGTATTCACTATGATACACTTAATCAGTCAGTTACACAATCAATTTTTCAAAAACAAATCATCCATTTAGACACTTATATACCCATTTATTCTTCCATCGACCTTGAGATATACATATATAAAACATATTTAATTTTCAGAAAAACACACATTCACTGGATGATGTCATCAGTGATGTCATCAGTGATGTCATTTGAGATGTCATCAGTGATGTCATGAGTGATGTCACTGACCATGTCATGAGTGATGTAATATGTGACGTCATCAGCAGTGCATTGCGGGCGCCCGAGTTATAGTTAGCTGAACTAACTATAACGGGGGAATTTCAATGGTTTTGTACAAGTGAAAAGTCCAGCTAACTATAACACCCCTGAAACCTATGGTTTTTTCAGTGAATTTCTGAGGTTTTTTAAATGCTAATTCCTAACTATAACGTGCCTGAAACCTATGGTTTTTTCTGTGAATATATATATAGATAGATAGATATATTACCTACTGGCGGTCGCCAGTAGGTAGTTATAGTTAGGACCACGTTTCCATAGGAAATCCGCAACATTCTATTTTGAATAACTTTGGCGCCGGTCGACGAATCCTCGCGAATTTTTCAAAATAGGTGGGGCGCTACGCTCCGCTCCTACCCTGAAAGTCTCGGGGGGATTCGTCAAGCGGGGGCTGAGATAAAAGGGGGGTCCCAAAACGCGTTTTTCCCATGCATTTTTCCATAGGACCTTTAGAACGAGCTACAGCCCGAACGGCTGAACAGAATTACTAGAAATTTGGCAGAGAGGTAGTCCCTAGGTCAAGGAAGTGCCTTTTGTAGGTTTGGTGTAAATCTGTTCAGTAGATTCTGAGAAAATAGCCTTTAAATCAATATATATATCTGAGCCCGCTTACGGTACGCTTACCGTACGCTTACGGTAAGCGTACGGTGGCGTGCGCGAGCGCGATTCTGATTGGCTCTTAGATCTTAGTAAACATTCGAATCGGCAGAAACCAGGAAGCGGCGTCCGCCATTTTGTCTACCGCACTGAGTGTTATGTATCAAACATGATGGCCAAAAACATGTTACGGGGATGTTTTGACAACTCCCTCTCACATAGTCATGTTGAGGGAGTCCCCAAACATCCCCCAAGAGCAAAAACGGCATTATTTTTTTTTCGGCAATTTCGCGGGGTACGCTTACCGTACGCTTACCGTAAGCGTACGGTAAAAAAATAAAAATAAAAAAAACACTATCCACACTTTCTCCACCCCTTGTGCAATTGCTGGCCGAAGGCCACCATTTGTGCATGGCTTATCAGAGCACAGAAATTTCCCAAAAAATTTCAACAGATTACCTATCACAAGGAAGCGCATAATATGTCCTCCATGTGCGCACGGTGCGCGAAGCGCATCGTGCGTACATGGCCCATCTAGCGTAACGTGGGCACGGCACTAACTGCGTAAAGTGGGTGCGCGGTGCGCGAAGCGCACCGCGTGCTCACTGTGCGCGCACGGTGCGCGAAGCGCACCGTGCGCGCACGGAACGAACTGCGTTAAGTGGGCGCGCACGCCACAAATGGCGTAAAGTCACTTAGCATTTAAAAAACCGTACAAATTCACTGAAAAAACCATAGGTTTCACACACGTTATAGTTAGGAATTAGCATTTAAAAAACCTTGCAAATTCACTGAAAAAACCATAGGTTTCACACATGTTATAGTTAGCGGAAATTTTACTGATAAAAAACCAATGAAATTGCCCCGTTATAGTTAGTGCTGGCAACTATAACTCACGCGACCGCAATCTTCTGCTGATGACATGTGTCTTTATGAAAAAAAAATATTTGTAATATATGTATAGCTAAAAATGTATGGAAGAAGACATGGGCAAATAAGTGTCTAAATACAGTATTAGCATCAGCAGAGGATTGCGGTCGCGTGAGTTATAGTTGCCAGCACTAACTATAACGGGGCAATTTCATTGGTTTTTTATCAGTAAAATTTCCGCTAACTATAACATGTGTGAAACCTATGGTTTTTTCAGTGAATTTATATATATATATATATATATATATATATATATATATATATACACACACACACACACAGAGACCGACACACGGAGGGAAAGAGCGAGACACGGAGTGGGAGAGAGACAGACACACACGGAGGGGGAGAGAGAGAGAGCGAGACACGGAGGGAAAGGGAGGGAAAGGGAGAGCGAGACACGGAGGGAAAGGGAGGGAAAGGGAGAGAAAGACTGAGGGAAAGGGAGAGTCAGAGTCAGTCACAATGGTTCTTTTTGTATTTAGGATTTATGATTTGACTTACGCTAATTCTCTGAGTATGATTAACGTTTGCTTTCTGTATATGCATAAATCTGCCAAAGCAATAACTGAAGAAACCAAGTTGAGCACACTTTTTCTTATTTAATGTTCTTTGCTGAGCAGTTGAGAACTGGCTTTATTCTTTCCTGCTAAATGACCCTCATTAATATTAATTGGGTTGGAGTGTCATCCTAAGTGTAAGGCACCCACCTCCCCAAGACCTTACTCCTACTCCCCCATCTAAAACCTACTCTGACCTTCCACAAGCTTTCAAAACCACAGGAACAGAGGCGTATAAATATGGTTCCAATTACAGAAAGTAATGTCATGAAGACGTGGCGGTGCCAAATGTGATGGAACCTCTAATCATTTAGGTGAACTTGGAGTCCGCCTTGGACAATTCGGAAACAATTCAGCATCCAATTTCAGAAGAGGAGGTGGCTATGGATCCTGGGTAAACAAAATGACCAGCTGTCCACACCTTTAAAGTTTGGAAGTAATAATTAAAGATCACGGACATTTTGAAAAGGAACAGATTGGTGCCATGTCAATGGGCTCGCCTTGATGCGATTACAGTCCCTCTACACATGACTGGGAGAAGCCTCCGTAAAGGCAGGTTCGATACAAAGGAGTGCATAGTGGGGCCTGTATTATTTATTCCAATAGATAGGAAAGTGTTGTATCCTAGTTCTCCCTTTCTCCCCCTGCCATTATCCTTACCTTCAAACATTCTGTGGAGCTGTCAACTGTCATTGCCATCTGATCTGGAGTCTTACTGAGGTGGTATGCATCTACTCTCCTGACTGGAGTTGGGGATGTGGAATAAAACTTTTCATTCATCAACAAGAGGGATTAGAAGGGGCTTTTTATCAGGTCCACCATACTTGCCCAAGTGATCAGAGACCGAAAGGGTATGCAGTTCCTCGGAGGGTCACCATATAGGGGAGTACAGAGAGGTAAGAAGTGTTAAATTCCCTTTGGGGCAATGTGTCCTTCAGGGGAAGAGGGGGAATTCTTCCTTCCGGAACTAAGGCCCTCACACACCCAGCCAACTAGGTGTCATGCTTCATCATCGGGACTGCTCCACGTCAGGTCGGTGCTGCAGTACCAAACGGGCACCCAATGATGGGGCTCTTTGGCGGAGATCTTTTGTTCCTTGCCGTTTGAGGTGTGGGTGACGGGCCTAGGCTAGTGTAGATGTAGTGAAATGAAGGTGAAATTTAAAACCGGTTAGGTAGTCCAAAACTCACTTTAATAGAATGGCTCCTACCTGATTAAAAATGAAACCAGAGTGGCGACTTTTATCTTTAAATTATTAGTTTAAGATTCTAGCGCTCTACTCTACAGCGGTTAACATGTTTCTTGCCTCAGTGTCTAAAAGATCAGATGGCAATTCATCGGGACCAACACCCTTGTGCAAAGATCACACTATTCTACATCGTTTTGGTATAGGTGGGTGGAAAATGTATTAAACATTACCTGAAGCAACTGGTGGAGGGGGAGAGGGTCCTGATGCACAACTGAATGTCTAGCAACTCACCTTTAATAAATTGCAGGAGCAGTTTGGGAAGAAAGTTAATGTCCTATTAGAGAGGCAAAAATTTGAGAGAACCCAGGGGAAAAAATGGAAATTGACTGCATACATTGCTGCTTTGAGAGGCGTTTCCAACACGTAAGACTTTAGTCTATTGACCGATTCTGTCATTTGTGACCAATTGGTAAGGTTTGTCAATAATCTAAGACTATATGAAAGCTTTTTAGCCAAAAACCCTGACTTAAAAGAAGCAGTATCTATAGCAGAAGGAATTGAATATACTGCTGATCGAAGAGAAGAAAGCTACCACCAAATTGCAAACAGAGGTCAATGTCGTCAAAATGGAATATTTGACAGCGAAGAACAAGGAACCCATGCCTAAAAAAGATGAGGAGTCTACATTTTCGGTGACAAACTGAAATGCTTCAGTTGGGGTGGTTGAGGACAGGTGTCGCTTGCAGCAATTATGCTAAAAAGGGCGTCTGCTAGAGCCTGCAAAGACACCTCTTTTAAGCACATTAATCCTATTCAACCAATGGTGGAAGTTGTTAAAAAAAAAAAAAAAAAAAAGGGGCCTTTCAAGTCAACAAAAGTGATACTACCCTCAAATCCATTGTGTGAACATTTTCTGCATAACCTATAACTATTTTTGCTGATCCTTGTCCCCTTTCACTCACTGGACAGTAATGTATTTAGGAAAATGTTTTCTGAAGACAAGTGACTTTTAGAATGAGGAAATATAAAACCAGGATGATGCAATGGTGGTCCTATATCTCTAGCAGGCATGGGAAAAATGTGTATTGATTTCAAGGGTAGAGCCATCATAGGAAAGTTTTCGTCTGTCGCAAAAAAAGGTTCCAATTTGTTAGGATGAAGACGCCAAATCAAGTTAGGAATCAAACTTGATCTGACTAGCACTGATCCGTCTGCCAAGAATTTCCTCATGTTTTGTTCTGAGAAATTAGGTCTGTTAAGAAATTACCAACACTGTATCAAGCTCAGATCAAATGTCAAACCCATATTTCACAAAGTGGGACCCATTCCTCTTCTCATGCTGGCATGATTTAAGAAAGAAATTGAGAAACTATTTGACCTAGGGATCATGGATCCCATACAGAATTCTGAATTGCCAGCGCTATTTGCCATAGCCCCCAAATCTGGAGGGAAGGACATAAGATTGTGTCGCCCTATGTGATTTTTGTTGCAAATTGTTTATTGAGAATACAATTCAGATGAGAACAATATAGCCATCAAAATCGATAGAAAACTGAGAAGGGAAGAAGAAGGGGAAAATAGCAAGGCAGAGACACAGAGGAGGTGAGGCGGGTGATGGTCAGCGTCTCCCCGGTTCGCGGAACGTGGGCTAAGAGAGCAAGGTTGCTGCATTGTCCAAGGCCAGTGCGTGGCACGGGCGCCATTCAAGAGGATAGCAAGGCTGCATAGGCTGAGGGAGAAGGTGGGACGGTGGGGGCCTGCAGGGAGAGCCCCACCGAAGGAAAGGGTCGGGTGATAGATCTATTGGTTCCCCAGAGGCTGTTTGCATCCGTGGGGGATACGGCATCTTCAAATAGGCGTAAAGCCCGGAGCTTCGGGGGCTGAAGACGGGCATGGTCCAGTTTGCAAAAATAGTCAATCAAAGGTTGCCAAAGTTTGGTGAAATTGGTATCTCGAAGTTGCAGACGCGCCGTAAGCAACTCCATTGCCATAGTATGCGTCAGACGAGTGAACCAGACATTTACGGGAGGCGTTTCAGCCTTCTTCCAGTAGAGAGCTTTGATTTGCTTGGCAGTGCCAAGCATAGGGAGACTTTGATGCCAATCTCTGCGTGTCATGGCAAGCACTTTCACTGGCTTGAGGCCTAAAATAACTGTGGTTTGGTTATCGGGCAGCGGGAAGCCAATTACCAGTTTGATGTGGCGAACGACCTCCTTCCAGTAGATGGTCAAGAGCGGGCACGCCCACTGGGAACGCTCATGCAACGCCAGTAGAGAGGTGAAGAGGTAGGGAACATATATTTTGTGTAGCCTATGAGGAGTGTAATACCATTATTTCATAACCTTGTATGCAGTTTCCCACTGAGAAATGCTACGGAAAACCTTCTGAATGTCGTGCCACAAGTGATCCCATTGTGTGGGCGTGATGTCGGTGGATGTGTCCGACTGCTACCTGTACTGGTAAGCACGTGGGGTGACCTGTGGAGAGTGCTGGAGGACTTGGTATGTGCGAGAGATTAGACCCCTGGAGTTATCAAAAGGGCGCACCAACCGTTCAAAAGGGGTAATGGGGCGGGTAGCCGCCTGTGCTGAGGATGACGCCTGGACCCAGTGCCGGAGTTGAAGATATTGGGACCTAGCCCCCTCCGGGAGCTGAAAGACCTGTTTACATTGATCGAAAGACTTGGAGGACTCCCCCGAAAAGAGGTCCGTAAGCGTCCAACAACCCTCATCTGACCAATCCGAGCAATAATGTGGGTATAAGGCAGGCGGGAAATGGGAGATGCGTGTGACAGGAGTGTGAGGAAACGGGAAAGAGGTAAGACCTCGAGGCAATGCTAGCTTATCCCAGATATCAAGCACCGTCTTTGTGGGGATGGCTATATAGGCGATGCGTGAGCGAGCCTCTAGTGGGAGCCAAGGGAGATCACATATGGGTCTGCAGGTCACCACCCAATCCATGTGAAACCAGACTTTCTCACTCTCCCATGCCATCTATTCCGAAATAATGCGAAGGTGAGGGGCACAGTAATACTAGAACAGATTGGGACAAGCCCACCCCCACCCCCGTTCTGCGGTAACAAGAGAATTTTATTGGAGAAGTGCGGTCGATGCCCTCCCCAAATGAACATGGTGAGCTCACGCTGAAGGCTCTGAATCTGATGATGTGGGAAGACTCTGAAAGAGGTATAATATTTTTGGGAGCACCGACATTTTAACTGTGTTCAGACGTCTCAGGAAGGAAAGAGGAAGAGACTTCCACGTTCTCAGGTCCTCTAGTACGGCCTTTTTACATTTCTGCCAATTAGCTTGTGACCATGTGGCGAGATTGGGGGTCAAGTTGAGCCCTAGGTATCGAATGGAATGGGAGGCCCATTGATATGGGACGTGAGACTGGAGCACGGGAATCTCCGCCTCTGGCATCATGAGGTTCAGAGCCTATGATTTAGCATGATTAATGTTGAGGCCTGAGACCAGTTCGAACGATTGGAGCATTCCATGAAGAGCTGGCAAGGAGGTTCGCTGGGTGTGATAGCGTGACAAGGAGATCATCCGCAAACAAGGCTATTTTATGATCCAACCCTACGAGGGTGATGCCATGGATATCGGGGGACTGGCGTATCATGACAGCAAGGGGTTCTACGACAAGGGCAAATAAGAGGGGGGAGAGAGTGTAACCCTGGTGGGTGACTCTATGGATCTAGATGGGTTAAGTGAGTTGGCCGTTAACCAGTACCTGGGCCAAAGGAGAAAGGTAGGGAGCCATGATCCTAGCAATCGTCCGATGGCCCAGCCCTATTTTATGCAGGACAGCCCGGAGGAAAACCCAATCCACCCCGGTCGAATGCTTTTTCAGCACAGTGACAACAAGCAGGTGGGTATATTCCAGTGATGAGCCTTCCCGACTAAATGTGCGATGCGTCGCACATTGTCCGCCCCATGCCGGTGGCAAATGAAGCCAACCTGATCAGGCTCTATAAGCCCGGGCAGGTGGGAATCAAGTCGCTTGGCTAATATTTTGGTATAGAGTTTAAGATTTGTGTTTAAAATCGCAATGGGGCGGAAGGAGGAGCAGAGTGTAGGATCCTTCCATGGTTTGGGAAGTAGGGCGATTTCTGCCATTGCCATAGACGCAGAGGGTCCCTCAGTATCCGAAAAAGAATTAAAAAGATGGAGTAAGTGGGTCTTGACTTGCGGGAGCTAAGCACGATAGAGATCGGAAGGCCATCTGGTCCCAGCGATTTACCGAGAGGGAGATCCTACAGGGCGCCGGTGAGTTCCTCCTGAGTAAGCGGGACCTCAAGGAGCTGCGAATGGTATTGGCCAATCGGAGACCACGTGCAATCTCCCAATACAGCCTGTATCTGTTCCGAACTGGGCGAATCCCTTGCATAAAAGGACGAGTAGTGGGGGCGTGGCTAAGCCGGCAAAGATGGCTGACGTGCTCGGGTAGAGCTCCGCCCGGAGCCTCCTATACACGGCCACATTTCTCTGACTAATGCTGACCCGCTGCGGCTTCTGACAGGAAGAGACGCGCCTGGGGGCGAGTTTCCCTGAAAATCGGGGACTGCTGACTGCGCCGTAGACTGAATCCTGTGACCGGCCGGGCGTGCTCCCAGCGCATCGGAGCTGCCGTCTACGTGAGACCGCGGCCGAGCTCCGCCCACCAGGCCCCACCGAGTGGCACAGCTACATTCACGGTGCTGCCGGAGACGAGACCCGGGGCCGCGCTGAGTGGTGGAACGGGAGCTGTGCCCTGGACGTCTGCCCCGATGGACAGGATCACCGGCGTGCCTTGGCTCCTGACATTGTCCCTGGTGTATTCGCGTGGCGCGCCGGCGCACTACCGCCCAACCCAGAGGGGCTGCCTCGGTGGATCGCGCCCTGTTTTTGAAGTTCCCCTGCTGCACCCCTGGACTTGGGTAAGGGGCCCCCCCTGATTGACTGTGCTATATTTTACTGGCCCTTTTACGAGCTGGGGGCCTGGGGACGGTGGGGACATCTTACTGTGGAGGACCGGCAGCAAGTCCCGGAGGGCCCTAGCGATTTTGGACTTCTTGGGTGGCACCCCGCCCGTCGCCACCCCCCTGCCAGTTGGAGCCTGGGTGTCGTGGCTCTGGTGGACGGGGTGGTGCGCGGCCAGCGGTCTTCTTCCGATACTGCACCCTGGGGCCACACCGTGGTGCCTCCATTGCTCTGGTTGCCACACGCAGCTGCCGCATAGTTGCATTTCCACCTACGCTGCTATCCTCCGTTGGGCGGCACGACTGTGACTGCGGCCCTGCTCTAATATCCGTCCACTGCTGCATCCTCGACGAGGGCACCCGGGTGTGGCGAGGAGGATTTACTGTATGTGCGCCACTGGATAGTGGCGCAACATGTGCTCCACACCCCCGCCCTTTTGTGATTGACCAGTGGGCATCTTGTCACGGTGCCTCTGACATTTGACCTGACCCCTCTCACTGAAACAGAAGCCACACCCCTCCTGGCGTCAGTGCAGGTAGAGCCCCCACCTCTGAGATACTGGATCCAGCGACACGGCTCTGCCTCCCTCATGCACCACGTTGAACCACGATTCAAATCCTGACGCCACACTCTTCCGCTGGCTGCTGCCCGCCGGCCCCATCACCCTATGTCATGGATATCCCAATGTGCTACACTCTGGCTTCTACTCCCTGTAGCACCTCCCCTGACGTGGCGGCCTCTTCTGTGCTGAGTAGGTGCTTCTGATCCTTGACTGGATTGTACCAGTGGACGCCACGCAACCGCGGCCTCAGCCACATGTCCCACGGCACTCGCGCTAAGGTGAGTGCAGGAAGTGCCCTGACCTCGCCTCTTTCCTTCAGGAGTAAACCACATAAGATGGCGGCACAAACTGTCACAGACTCCACCTCTGGCAAATTAGATGCAGTACTGGCGGCAGTCGAGAAGCTAGGCGAGACCCTCCAACAAGTGCGTTCTTAGAAAATAAAATCGACAATGTAGCTATTAACCTTACACGTTTGCGTGCAGATCACCGCAAACTGAAGGACCGCACCACTGCCACAGAAGCTGACATCGCCGACATCGCTCCGCAGGTTGTGGCCGCAGACCAACATATAAAAAATCTGCTCAACCGCGTCGAGTTCTTGGAGGATAGGGTCGAGGATGCCGAAGGGCGGTCAAGACGCAACAACGTGCGAGGGGTGGGCCTGCCAGAGGGCCAGGAGGGGAAAGGTTTGGCTGTGTACACCGAGACCTGCTCTGCTCTTTGCTCCCTGAAGGCACTCTCTCATCTCATTTCGTAGTGGAGCGGGCGCACAGGGTGCCTGCGAGGCCGTTGCCAATAGGCTCCAACCCAAGACCGTTCTTAGTCCGCCTCCTCAATTACAGGGACAGAGACGCCATATTGCAGGAAACGAGGAAGCTACGGGACATTCAGGTTGATAGCCATAAAATGTTGTTTCAGGACTACACGATACAAGTCCAAAAGCAGAGGCACTCCTATATGGCAGTCAAAACTCGCCTTAGACAACACAACCTGTATAACAACCAATACTCTCTCCTGTTCCCAGCATGTCTTTGTGTAGTTGCCAATGGAAAGACTCAATTCTTCCAAACCCCAGAACAAGCAGCAGAATGGATGGACTCTTATGCCTCCACAAATCCTGGAGCGGCGCCAGCTGGCCGGCATCAGCAGTCGCGCACTGCATCCTCCTATCGCCATCGTGCTGGCAGACAGCGGAGGCACTCTCAGACCTCACAGTGTGCAGGACCAGATCGAAGCCAGGTGCTGAGCGAGCGCCGTGAAGTACTCCTGGCCACTGCGGACATTACAGGCTCCCAACTGGACGACCACGCTTCCGTCTCGAACCGTCAAGATCGGGACCAAACCAGTGACAATGATTTTTCTGACGACCAGCAGGCTTTCCAAGACTGTTATGAACTGCCTAGCGTATCTCCACAGACATCCGACACCATTGTCTAACAAGCTGTATTAGATCATCGGTTATGCGGCATGTCTTTGCCGGCTGCTGGGGCTGGCGGACGCGCCCTGCCCTTCCTTGCGCCGTTGGGTGCTGCAGTCCCTGGGATCTCTGACACAGTTGCAGCCTGACTGTGCCTTGAACTCTGCTCGTACGATGGTCCTGAGGCTCCTCTCCTTCCTTGAACTGCACACTCACCCGTTCTCCCTGAGTCAGCATGGATCACCGGACTGCGATGTCGCTTGGTGCGACGATCGCCCCTTCATGATTGGCCGGCAGTCAGGGAGCTCCCGAGACTTTTTCAAGATACTTACATATCCTTTGATCATCACGTAGTGCTTAGCACACCCCTCCTTAGTCATTGTGTGAATGTTGCCTTGGTACAAGGTTTGGACGATTGCCTGTTGCAAATTCGCCCTTTTGGAATTACAATTGTTTTTTTTTTTTTCTTTTTTTTTTTAACGGTTTATATTGCCATCTAACATGCATGGAAGCTTAATTTTTAACCACTTAGGCCTAGGGGTATCAATAATGAGACCATACTCATTGCTCGCGAGTTCTACATGTTTATGTGCTCTCCCTCTTTTGCTCACATTCTTCTCACACTATGGCCGCCGTTAAATTAGGCACATGGAACGTGCGGGGCGTACACACTCCATCACAACGCTATCAAATATACGCCTACCTCAAGCGACACCATATACAGATAGCACTGTTACAAGAAACCCATTTGTCCAAAACTGAGCTGTCGCGCCGCCCAAATAGAGTGGAATGCTTTCAAGGTGGTGATGCGTGGCCACTGCCTACACACACAAGCGGGCATGCGCAAGCAGCTGGA
This sequence comes from Triturus cristatus, assembly GCF_964204655.1. Lineage (NCBI taxonomy): Eukaryota > Metazoa > Chordata > Amphibia > Caudata > Salamandridae > Triturus > Triturus cristatus. Next base: position 1,135,778,632 of record NC_140589.1, read on the forward strand.
GAAGGTCCTGCTCAGAATAGAACAGCGCTTAGCTATACTTGAACAGGGGGAGGACATGGATGCCACGGACACCATGGCCGATGTGCGGGAAGAACGCTTGTGGATAGGTTGCGCTGTTTAAATTATGCGGCGCACTCTGCGAGGACTCCCCATCAGGGTGACCAGGCAGGCAGACTACTTTCGTGGCTGATCCGACAGGATCTACTGACTCCGCCGATCACTTCTGTGCGTACTCCGCAGGATACTGTGGTGTACACCCAGGCAGATAGTCATGAGTTCACTTCACACTACGCTCGGTTATATCTGTCCCAAGCGCAATCTACACCCGCCGAGCTTCAGTCCTTCCTGGCAGGAGTCGAGTTACCGTGGCCCACCCCCGAACAGCAGGAAGAGCTAAATGCTCCCCTCCTGCAGGAGGAAATACGTGACCGCATCTTTTCACTATCTAATGGCAAATCCCCGGGCCCCGACGGTTTGCCCGCGGAATTTCATAAGGCATATTCAGATGTCTTGCTTCCGCAATTATTGACTCTGTACACAACCGCCATAGAGGACTCCTCACTCACGACTACACAAAATGAGGCGACCCTCGTCTCCCTACTTAAGCCGGGTGGAGACCCCTTAACTCCTCGGCTCATATCGCCCCTTGGCCCTCCTCAATACAGATTACAAAATATTTGCATCTGTGTTGGCTTAACGCTTAGCCCCGCTGGTTAAGACACTGATTCACCCCGACCAGAATGGCTTTGTCCCTACTAGAAGCACCTCCGTCAATATACAACGGCTATTCTGCGTGCATACGTATGCCCCCCATGACTGGCTGCACTCCGGATGCCTAGTTCTCGATTTGGAGAAAGCTTTTGACTCCCTAGAATGGCCTTATCTAGCGGTGGTCTTGCGCAAATATGAGATGGGGGACGACTTCATACAGATGGTAGGCCTCCTTTATCAACGCCCTAAGGTAAGGGTCAAGACGGGGAAGCTAATTTCTGATGTCTTGAGAATTAGACGAGGGACGTGGCAAGGATGTCCGCTGTCCCCACTACTATTTTCCCTAGCTATGGAACCACTGGCGGCATTACTCGGGGCCAACGGCGGTGGCTGGGGTATACCGCTAGGAGACGGGCTGCACACGGTCTCGCTATACGCGGATGACTTGTTATTGTATATTAGAGACCTGCGGATCATCCCACCGGTCATAGCGGATGTTTTCCGGCAATTTGAGTGACTGTCAGGGCTCAAAGTTAACTGGTCGAAGTCCGGAGTTTATTCTTAAGTCAATAGGGCAACCGACGCGCTCATCACTATCAATGGAGCCGTGTTGACTTCGTATCCATCCATTTTCAGGTACCTGGGCATATATATCTACAGATCCCCGGCAGACATTTTAGAGGGCAATTTGGTGCAGGCCATAACGGCAATCAGAACACTGGTCCGATTCTGGAAGACGCTTCCGTTGAGCGTGATGGGCCGCGTCACCTTGACAAATGGTCATTTTGCCACGATTGCTATACTATTTCTCTAACCTCCCAGTGTATGTCCCAGTGAAGATTCTCCGGAGTCTGGAGGGCATCCTTCATGATCTGATTTGGAACAAAGGCAGGCCGCGAATAGCGCTAAGCAAACTATACGCCCCCGTGGGCAGCTGCGGTCTCGCGGTTCCGAACATGAAATTGTATTACCTGGCTTCTGAGTTGCAATGGTTGTCAAAATGGATGAGTGGGTATGGGCTGACAGACACGGCGACCACGACACTGCCATGGGCACAGTCACAGCGGTATTACCTTTTTCACCCCATAAATCGACTCCCCTGTCCACCCCAGATCTACGTGTCGCTGGCTCACAAGTGCTTCAGGAGAAGCCTCTATTTGACCCGCGACGCGCTTCCTTAAGCTATATTGTTACCATTGTTGGGAACTCCCAGGGGCAGGGGGAAAGGGTCTGCGATGAACTACAAGCGTGGCATGAGGCGGTCTTAGACGCGGTGGGAGATTTATATGCGGAGGGCACCCTTCTCACGTTTGACACACTATCCAGGGAAAATGATATCCCTGCTAGCCACTTCCTCTTACACGCAGCAATAGTGCACACCCTGACGGCGACCTGGGGAGACATTACTACCGAACCCCAAACACATTTACTTGTACAATACCTACATGTGATGGGTGAGGGCTCACACGTGGTACACTGGTTGGCAGAGGCTCTCCTGACGCACACGCTAAAGCCACTGACGAGACTAGGTGAGAGGTGGGCTGCAGACAGAGGACGTTTATGGACTGACAAGGAGTGGGAAATAATAGTGGCCGGATCCACTTACATACCACGCAACTCAAGATTCAAACTCATCCAGACATATATAATTCATAAAGCGTATCTTTTCCCTGATAAGATTAATGACTACTTCCACCTAGATACTTCCGCTTGCCCCCGATGTCACCTAATAGGCACTGATCTGCTGCACATGCTATGGTTTTGTACTTCACTGCGGTCCTATTGGCAGGCAGTGGTGGACGCCTTGACAAAATGCACTACGGTCTCCTTGCCATTTACCTGGGAAGTCTGTTTTCTGAGGCTGCACACACGGACAAAAAAGAATAGAGTAACATCCAGATTCATTGACCTAGGCTTGATAACGGCAAGACGCCTCATCACAAAACGTTGAAAGCACACTGACCCACCAATGCCAGCTAGCTGGGAGAAGTCCTTTACAATATCGTGCAGGCCTGGGATGAACTCCTCAAACACCTAACGCACCCAGATGCTGTGGAACGAGCCTCGCAGTCTCCTGTTGTGACTGAAGCCGTCATGCCATAATATGCTACCCCTCTCTCCTCTCCCATTTCCCCCCCCCCCCTCTCCTCCTCCTCCCCTCTTCGACAGAATGGTGGGGACCACCACCATTCTGGGACAGTGGATCAGACATTGTAGGCAACCATTGTGGACCCCCCGCACGTCACCAGCATCTCCCTAGACCTCGCCATCACCGCTCTTCTCACTCTCGTAACTTATTGGCCCTCACACTCCCCCCACACTCCCACCTGCGGTGTAGTTTCCACACGCTACAGATGGCGCTCTTTTGTGTTTTATATTTTTTTATTGTTAGTTACAGTTCACTTCAATGGACATCGTCAATTGACTCCTGGCACTGACATCACATACGGAGATAATGTGAAACACTTATGAAGTCTGGCAACAGCGTTCCGGTAACACCGTCACTGTAGCACATACATCATTATGACGCATTTTGTCCTTTTTTCACAACTGTAATGCTGTTTCATAATCTCAATACTGTTATCACATGATTGATATGATGTACAATATCTGAATACTGTGCCGCCTATATTAAAAGTAAAAATTCTTTCAATAAAAAGATATTTAAAAAAAAAAAAGGACGAGTAGTATTCATGAAAGGCTTTGAGTTTAGCGGCTTCAGTGGTGGCCCATGCTCCATTCAGTTTTATTTTGGCAATGTGCGCCATAGCGGCCCGTGTCCGGAGGTGACGGGCCAGGGCCGCTCCCACCTGGTCTCCCCCTTCATAATACCGTTGTTTCAGGGCTAAGAGAACACGTCCTGCCGTGTTGGTTCCATGTGCCCTTAACTGGCCTCTAAGCATGGCTAGGCGTCTCTTGTGGTGGGCCAGAGGACGTTCCTGATCTAATCTCTCAAGGGCTTTTATATCCCGAGAGAGGTTGTCTTCAAAGAGACTGGCTTCCTGAGCTTTGGCAATAGACCTAATACGACCTCGAACCGCGGCCTTAAAAGCGTCTCGTCCCATACTACGGTAAAGGCGGTATCAGGGAGATCATTGGACACAAAGTAGGACGTGATAGCTACCCGGAGATCCGCGGCATCCACGGGGTCTCGAAGAACTTGGGGAGGGAGTCGCCAACGGGGAGGACCGCGTGGGTGAGAGGAGTGGTCCTGCAGGAGAAGTTCCACGTGGACATGATTAGACATGGAGATGTCGGACATAGACACCGAGAGGGAGTCGCTGATCAGGGAGTGGGAAACGAAGATGTAATCGATGCGAGAGTAAGAACGATGAACATGAGAATAGTAAGAATAGTCGCGTGTGGCTGGGGAGTGGTAGCGCCAAATATCCATTAAGCCAAGATCAGTTAGACGCCTCTTTAAGGTGGAGGACATGGCCCCCTCCCGCCCCATGAAACAAGCCATCACTATGGTCCAGAGCCGCATCCCAGAACAGGTTGAAGTCGCCCCCCAGGATGAGGTGAGTCTTCATGTGTTACCTGTTCTCACAGGAGGTACTTAAGGAAGAGGTCTTGAGCGTGATTTGGAGCATAAATATTGCAAAGGGTGAGAGCCTGTTGCCTGATCTTGACCACCAATTTGAGGAACCTACAATCATTGCTAAGGATCACCCTGGAGTCCCCCCGGCGAATACCTGCTCTGCAAAGGATAGCCACCCCAGTCAATTTAGTAGGTGCAGATGCCTAGAATTGGAGGGGGTATCGAGGGTGGGCCATGCGGGAGATCTCTGCCCTCATCAGGTGGGTCTCCTGTAGGAAGACCTCTGGATTCTGCTGTAATAAATATCGCCATATCTGGCGGCGCTTGTTGGGGGAGTTGAGACGTTTTACATTAAGGGAGAGTAGTTTCAGACAGGGTACAGAAGTCACGACCAGGGTAGACCGCGCACAGGCGCCAACGCAGGCAGGGGAGACCAAGTGAGACACAGCACCACCAAGCCACCCCCTGCATGTCCTCAGGGGAAGCAGGAGTATTTCACAGAACCCAGCGCAAAGTGGGGGGGGGGGTAGAAGCAGTGATTAGCCGCCCTCACTTGTGGTATAGCGAACTCATGGTTGTTAGATCCACCCACCCGCCAAGCAGAGGAGAAAAGTAGAGCAAGAAAGGAGAAGCAAAATGTCCAAGTTGAACAGCGGCCAACGTGGCCAACGTGACCTGTTCCAGTCCAGGAGTAAGCTAGGCTCAACGGCACAAGCCATCCCAGAGATGTCGCTATCCGAGGAATAGGAGGGGAACCGGGTCTCAGGATATCCGCATCTCCGTCAAGGAGCTCACACCGGCACCGCCCCATGGTGTGTTCAGAGCGAGGGGTGAGCACTCCAGGGGTGTGGGGGTCCGACACTGCCTCCGCTGATGGCTGATGAGACGAAGAAGATCCGCGGAACGCGAGGAGATGCCTAGACGTTAGTTCTCTGTGGGCTGAGAGCATGAGGGAGATTGCCCACCATCCAAAGATCGAAGGTGTTGGATAATGTCTTGTTTGACTTGAGAGGAAGCCTGTTCCCCTCGGTGAGACAGGCGTCAAGATCTGGGCACCCTTGCCCATTATGGTTTTGCAGGTTCGCGGCTCAGGGATGGTAGTCTTGAGGGGCTGGATGGCAAAGTGACCGGGAGATAAAGCAGTTGCGCGGCCTCTTGGAAGGATCGCAACACCGGACGTTTGGATTCCCATTGGAAAAGATTGATTAGCTAGTGTTCTCCGTTTCCAGGATAATAAACTACTATTCAAAGAAAACAAAACACAACTGAAACTTGCATGAGGTTTTGGATAGACCCTGATCAGCAGGACTTAACATAAAGAACGAGAAATGCTGCATCGGGGTAGGGTAGGGCTATTAAAGGCTAATATTAAAGATCCTGTCCCCGCAAGCAATGACAAACGAGTCCTTTCTGGGTCTCCGAATACTACTCCAAATTTGTAAAGTTAAAAAAAGAACACTAAATTGTCAAAAACCCCTTTGAAAAAAAATAAGGCAGCCATTAGCAATGCTCCATCTTTAGGTAAATCTGATCCTAACAAACCCACACTTCTCACCACAGATGTCAGTGGTGGGTTAAGTGTTGCCCCTCACCCTAGTTAAAGGCAGTGAGCACATTGTTGCATATGCATCCCGTTCGTTGAAAGGACCGGAAATTCACTACTCAGTAGTAGAAAGAGAAGCACTTGGATGTTTTTGGAGGGTAAGACATCTCAAATTATTTTTATGATGCATTGGAACCAACCATAAACCTTAAGTGTTTGCTTTTGCTAACGAAGAGTCAGAACGTACCACCCCCAGAGTCTCTCACTGGTTTTGGGTTTAGAGGTATACAATTTTAAGATGCAATATTTGCCCTGCAACAAAAATGTCTTTCCAATGGTATGTCCTGGATGCTCGTAGACCTGGATACCTGTGATGAAGATGGAATACTGGACAAATGTGTCTTAGTGGTAAATCTTACAGGGTGACTAAAGAGGAGTGGGAAGAATGCATGGAAAACGATAGTAAAATTGATTATTTGGGAAAGAACATTCAAGCAGGATGACCAGCTTTGTGCGGTGACTTACCAGAATCTTTATCCAAATATGGGGAAGTCAGGCAAGGAATAAGTATAGTGAGTGGAACTTTTTGCAGCGGTGTAAAAATGATTCCCCTACTCAAGAGAAGAGAAGAAAATCGAACAATTGGTGCATCTGATTAGCAGTCTGACCAAAAGTAAGGTGTGTCATGAATATTGGTGGCTAGCCATGGACAGCCTAATTTATAGTGAAGTGAAATTTTGTCTGGCATGCTCTGTAAGTGACAAATCACACCGGCTTAGGAAGGCTCCGCTCTCCCCTACCAAAATGCCAGACAGACCCTGGTTTCAATTGGCATTTGGCATAATAGGAACTATTCAACAAAGAACTCCATGCCTTGGTAATGGTTGGCTACCACACAGTTGAGGTGAACTAAATGTGTGCACCGTAGAACTACTTAAGTATTGATAAATTTCTTACGCAACAGAATTCTTGTGGGAACGTATCCCAGAAGTACTCATTGCGGACAATGGGGTACAGTTTACCTCTATTTCAGTCAGTCAGTCAAATCTTTATTTCGGCAAATTTTGCCATAAAAGAGGCAACAATAAAAACAAAATATCATAAAAAAGATTTTAAAGTACAATATTTACAACGTAAAATATATAATATCCAGTGAATCGGTTAAAATACATTAAGATCCAATTAGCTTAACAAACCTAGTCCTTTTCCACCACATCTGTAATAGAAATCTGGAGACTGCATAGACAATGTGCATATCCGTGTTAGATTTTAAAATCCTGTAGACCGCCCTGTAATTTCGTGACCCCAAATTCCTACACAGGTTGATCAACTCATATTTCCGAATTTTGCCATATCCTTTACAAAAGAAGAGCACATGGAGCTCCGACTCTTCCTTGGCATGGCACACTGGACAACCTAAATCCCGTCCCGGTACCCATTTGTTTGTAAAAGTATGCAAAGGTAAACAGTCATGACGGAATTGTAGGTAAAGTTTTCTTGCCAGTGTTGGATATATGAGATCAAGTGCAGGTTCCAGATAGTAAGTGGATTTAATGTCCAAAAATCTGGACAAAGAAGACTTTAGTGCCCCATTTTACATTCCGGAATAACCCAGCAGTATGTGCATCCCTATATCTCCCTATCAAAGCTTTACGGCTAATAGTTAAACAAGCCGTACTGGGATTCTACCAGAGCTCACTAAATCCCAGTGAAATTAATGTAGTTTGAATGAACGATAACCAAGAATCCCTTTTGGTCCCAATGTGGTTCATTACCTCAATCAATTCATTTTTTAACATAAAAAGCTTGGGAGTTACCCAGAGCCTGCGCCAAAATAAAAGTGGCCTAATTCCTATTTCCTCAGATATGGATCTAACTCCTAGATCCATACGGAGTGGATCTAGAGGAGTACTAGAAGGAAGGCAAACTAGTTGCCTCAGGAATTTGTTTTCAGTGACTTTAATTGAATTACAGTTTGAATGGGCCCCATAGCTCAGCGCCATATAAAGTTGCGCTTCTCACTTGAGTTTTGTATAACTCCAGGGCAGGACTCAGGGGTTTATGATGGTTATTTCTAAAAAATTTAGATAAACCCCCCGACGTCTGAGCAAGCTTTAAGTTTGCTTTTATGATTGGTGACCCCAAGTCATATTTTGGTTTAGGGTAACCCCGAGATACACAAACTCATTTACCCTCTCAAGTGGAAGCCCATTTAACTTTGGTCCAGGGAATGTAATTTTACGAGGGTTGAGAACCATATACTTTGTTTTCTGGATGTTAATTTCCAAGCCCCTATCATCACAAAATTTGGAAAAACCATCCAGTATTCTTTGTAAACCCATTGGTGATTTAGAAAGCAGTAAAGTGTCATCTGCAAACATCAATGCCGGCACTATCCCATTTACAGTTTTTGGGGCATCGATGTTCTTGCAAAGGGACAGGGCCTCAACCAGACCATTGATGTATATGCAGAATAGTGTAGGTGCCAAAACGCACCCCTGCCTTACTCGCCGATTTACTGGGATTGGAGTAGTAAGGTTCCCGTTGTTACCATATCTTATTCTCGCAAAATTGCCCAAATGCAGGTGCCTGATTATCTCAAGAAGGTATGTAAGAAATCTAAGTTCCGCCAATACCTTCCTTAGAGTAGTTCTAGGGACCAAATCCAAAGGCACTCCGTAGGTCCATAAAGACCAGATAGAGGCTCCCCCATCCACAGCCACCAGTTTCTGGTGAATGAGCCGGAGCCTGAATATCTGGTCTAATGTGGACGTTTTGGATCTAAATCCCGCCTGCAGGTGGGACAGGATTTGTTCATCGTCTATCCAAGCTTGAACACGAGCCAATATTATCCTGGCAAAGACTTCTGAGAAATATCAATAAGACTGATAGGTCTATAATGTATTGTTTGGAGCGGACAGCCCTTCTTGAAAACAGGAATGACTTCCGCTCCAAGCCAGGATGCGGGTAGTGGTAGTCCACTAAGAACTGCATTGAACAAAGTCCATAAGAAGGGAACCCAAATTTTTGGTTCCTTCTTATACAGCTCTCCTGGGACACAGTCGAGCCCTGCCGCTTTACCCATATAAAGTTTGTTTAAAGCTTCCTTGACTTCCTTTAGAGAGATTTCGGGGATTTCCAGGCTTATCTCAGTGGGTGGTATTTTTATTGATTCCTTTGAATGTTCTTCAATTGGTGCAGAGGAATATAAGGTTTTATAGTGCTCGACCCAGCTTTCAGCAGCAATATTAATATCAAGGGGAGTCCGTCCATCTCTGTTACCTGTAGCTACTAAATTCCAAAAGGTTCTTATATCCTTGGTTTCTAGCGCCCTTTTTAGCTGGTCCCATTGCTCAATACCCCACAAGACCTTGGCTGAGAACGTATTTTTGTATTCAGCTCTGGCACTTTTAATTGTCAGGCATTTCTTCTTTATCGCTGTAATTAAACCGTTTTTTGCAAGCTTACAATTTTTGTTATACCAAGGCGATTTTTTTTTGTTTTTTTTTTTTTTTTTTTGCCTCTTGGCTCCCTTTCCGCTAGGTAAGTTAAAAACTTCTTTCAAATTAACGGAAATGGAGTCAATTATGTATCCCACCCTTCCAAGATCTTTCAAGGCTGTCCTGTTCCTCATCAGGTCAGACAGGCTCATTAAGTCTGGAATGAGGCTCTCATATAACTCGGCTAGTTTACCTAAACTGGTCTCCATTCTTACCCATTTGACTTTCCTCCTGTTACTAGACAGGAAGAGTTCGTCCCTAGACTGTTGGTCTGGATCTACATCTAATGTTCCCACAGGGAGCTTCAATGTAGTAATCCGGGCGTCATGGTCACTATCCTGTCTAGGAAGAATAGAAAAGTCTGTGATCAATGGCCACCCCCTAGATTCCACTAGGACATAGTCCAGTGTTGATTCATGACCAGTTCGGTTAAAGGTATTATTACCAGCAGTTGCTGAGTTAATACGTCCATTACACGCTCGGAAAGAGTGTTTAAGGGTTAACGCTTTAATTTGAAGGGCCAATGGGGTCCAGGCCTTTACTAGTGATGAATTTATTTCTGGGATTGCCCAAACCCTATCTTCTTCCAGACCTCCAGTGTTATCAAAGTCCTTCAGTGGCTCAAATTTACAATTTAAATCCCCACCCACTATAATCAACCCATCTTTTCTAGCTCCCTCCAAAGCGGAGTCCAACTGATCAATGGTTGTAGACTCTTTCCCGTTTATTACAGGCCTAGAGTACACATTTACAATTTTAATTTTATAACCATTATAAAAGACTATCTTCAGAATTAGGATATCAGCTCCTATTCTCTCTACACTTGCAATTTTACATAACACTTTATCAAGATTGTAACTCCTCCTGAGGGTCTTCCTGCACCTTTAGAGATGGCAGGTATATGAAAGGATGCAAAACCTTTTTGTGTAAATTCTTCAATGGCACAGGTTTCCTGTAACAAACATATATCGCAAGAATTTATCAAATTCTCCCAATCGGGACAATTTAATTTGTTTTTACTGCCTGCGATATTCCATGAAAGAATCTTAATGACCAGGTTAGCCTCTATAGTAGAAACGTGGGGGCAATGTAAGTTAGTGGGACCCTCTATATCTAATACCTCCAGGTCACAATTATTTGGGTTATTTACGTTTATTTTAGTATTGTCAGGGTTCATGGTTTCATTTGACACTTCTATCACAACCTCTTTCTTGTTGCCTGGAATATTTCAGTTTTGAATAGTGGCAGTGGAAAGGTGGGCTTGCATTCGAGTAGGGGGAGACGCAATATGCTGCTGGGGATTGTTAATGCATTGGGAGCCCAACCCAAGGGCTGCATTAAGCTTAACCTTTTTGCCCACCCCATGTCAATCATTTTCGTCCAGAGAACCAAATCTATTATACAAAGGTAAACTAAACTGGTGGTGGGCGTAATAAGGAAATCTCGGTCCACAGGCACGGCGCACCAAATGCCATTCCTGTGGATCAGAATTAGGTTCAACCCTCTCCCTATACTCATTCCTTGATTGGTAAAAATAAGTGAGAGTTAAACATCTAATTTGCCCTCTATATACCCGATTGGTTAAACTGGGATGCAAAAGGAAATCTTTAATATACGGCTGTCGACAGTTTACTATTATGCAATCCCCTTCGTTATCTTTGGGCCTATTTCCCACCCAACCTACCCTGCGGGTCAGTAGTACATCAGCAGGATTAACTGCTTTCCCTCTCCCAGCAAAAAAATGTAGGCACTTGTTTTTCAACTCTACTTGGGATTCCCTTGCACCTGGGCTTAAAGTTGGGACACCAGACAAAATCACTACATAAGGAGTAGAAGCTGGCGGGAGGTCCAGGGTCGGTCGCTCTGATCTTGGCAGGTCTCTGGTAATTGGTGTTCCCGAATTGGACCTTGTTCTTAGACTAGTTCCCACTGCCCCCGTTTCCCCCCCAGTCCGTCTCCACTCCAGTTGACGACCCACAGACTTTACAGCTTTATTTGTTTTACCTTCGTCCTTTTCAATCGGGTCCACATTAATACTCTTAGGGCCATGCTCGGCCTGGATGTCTGAGATAACAAGTGGATCGGCTACTACTATAGTAGCTGGGGATTCCTTAACATTGATATGGGATGAGCTAAGTTGTTTTACCAGGGCATGAAGATCGGCCAGTTCTTCTTTAACAATTACTCTAATCTGTGTATAGAGTGTTTCAAGAAATGTTGGCAGCCAATTCGGTTTTAGATCTTCCCCAGTTGCTTCTATTTCGCTGAAGGAGTCCATATCTTGTGTGATAACCGAAGATCTAACAGACTCCCCCTCAATGATTTTCCTTTTTTGACCAGTTTTGCCCTTTCTGGTACGTGGCTTAATGATCGTAGATTGTTTTGCCCCCTCTTGGCGGGCCCCTTCTCCCTACTAATATATTTGTGGGGGTACGTGCCTCCGTTCCTAGAGGGAGACTAGCTTCTAGCCTTTCTTGATCGGGGGATAGAACACTTATTACCTCTAAATGTGACGAGGGGGTGGAGATTGAATGTAACGCTGGCGTAAGGGATAATCTACGCTCTGAGCGTTCGATTTCAGTGGCCACTACCCCAATTGCTCTCTGAAGCATTTTATCAATTGCAGTTTGCGGTAGTGGGGGTGGGACTAGCTGAGGGGAGGGATGGCAGAGAGCTTTAATAGTATGTTTCCCCATAATTGGTCACAATTTAAAAATGCAAAAACTAACAAAAACAAAACAAAATGCTGCTAAAACAAAGAAAATGACTGACAATAGCTAACTAACATATATAATTCCAACAATAATAAATGGTAAACAGGTTCGGGTTATCCCACGTTAAAATAATTTAACTGTTCACTTCTGGCAATGGACCAAAACAAGTGACCGGTGCTACCAAAACTTTTCAGGCCTGCTTACTCTACAGTACAGACCTGCTTAATAATGTTCAGTCCACTGATAGGGCTCCGGAGAATATTGCCAAGGGGGGTGGCCCAGCCCAGCCTCTTCCTGGCGCTGATGGGCGCAGGACGGGCCCGCCCTTGGCCCGGGCTTCGCCCGGGCGATGCCCGCGCGCGTCCCGCGCTGCGGGGGGAGGCTGCGCTTTATAGCACGATGAACACGCCTCCTCCCTCAGGTGTACATCAGCAGCGCCAGGGCGTCTGGGAGATGCAGTCCCCTCAGAGTTATGGAGCAACCTTGGGTATGTGCCCCAGCGGCACAAAATAAGGCAGGTGTGACAGCTCGCTTCCCAGGGACTCCTGTCCCACCGATACGCTCCGTTACAGGCACTGAAGTCTGCTGCGCGTCCCTTCTACTTCCATGCAGAATGTCATAAAGGAAATGTCTAATAGTCCTCTCACAGCTGCAATATATTGCCCATGCGTTAAAGGTCTAGTAGAAAGAATCAATCGAATGGTCAAGGACTGTTTCCAAATATCTGAGGTAATGAGGGTACCTACAAAATAAGTCCTACAGGAAGCCATCTGGGCATACTGCACTACACCTGACAGCGTTACTGAGGTATCTCCCTTTTTTTTCCTAAGGGCAGAAATCCTAAAACTAACATTGTACCTCCAATAATTAGAACATGGGACTGAATATAGGTAGATAAAGTCATGAGGTGATTAGATTTTCATCAGAATAGATATAAAACAAGATATGATCGTTTGAAGTTGTGTTCAAATTATTATTATTTTTTTTTTAAACCTTGTTTGCCTTGGGGAATAGGGTGAAAGTGAGGCTGCCTGATACCCCCAAAAAGGGGATAGAAAATTCTCATGCTCAAAGAATCGTGCATTTAGGCCATGATGTCAACCTAGACACTATGGTCAAACCTGGAGCGTCGTAAAAGTATCCAAACACAATCCTTCACCTCAAGTTCCCTTGAATACCATGGGTAGCGGGGCTGATATTACAGGAAACTGTAGGAAGGGATCTCTGAGAAAAACGTGTTCTAGCCGGATGGCAGAAGGATTACGTTTTCAACTATTAAGTCTCTTTTTAAAGATTCACTAGGTTACCACTTCATTATTTTTTATCTCTGCCGTATTTTATAAGTATTGTATGCTTAGATGTATGTATTTTCAATGCTCTCCCTAGGAATATATGTGTTGTATCCTGGTCCTTGTTGTTTTCCTTTCCCTTGGTATCTCCCTTTATTCCTTCTGTCACTGTCGGTACCTTTGAATATTCCCTAGAGCTGTCATCTGTCATTGCCACGAACAATGTTGAATACAAATGTTCTGCATTTCTTCTAAGATTGAAGACTCCTCTTTACAACAGATAGCAAGTTACCCAATGGGTGATTATGACGTCTCATAATGGTCTGAATGAAAACGAGGGAAAAAAGACCCCATGAGCACCACTATTATTAGATGGGGAGGCTCTGCACTAAATATCACCTATAACTGATGCTAACAATAAGTAAGGTTTCTGGGAATGTCCGGTGTCCAGCCTGCTCTCATGCTCAATACCAAGTTTGAAACGCAGCACTGAGTACTCAAGAACATTAGGGAATGGATAATGTGCGAGACCTCGTATTTATTGTATGTTCTGGAGTGCTACTGCAGGAAAAAGTACCTGGGAAGCATAGTGAACAAGCTCTTCAGCATTTGAGGGCCCATAAGAAAAAGGACTTTTCCCCACTTTGTCTAAAAACCTCTGGGAAATGCAAAAAATATGTGCCTCTATAGGATCCAAAATATAACACAGAAGCACTTTGCTGGGGACAGAGAACTAGATCTACAGAGGATGAAATCCAGATAGATCAGATTAATGGGGAATGAACATCCATGGGGTTTGAACTCTGATGCAGAGCTGCATGTGCATCCATAGAAAATTACCTCCACCCCGAGGAGATGTTGATGAACCATGAAGAATAACCCTAACCTCTGCTGCCTATTTTCAAGTTTTACTTGGGGAGGGATCGGGATTGTTGGTTTAAAGGGGTATATGATCTGTACATTTTTTTATTCATTTAACTTTTTTATACTTGATTGCCCTGTATTTATTGGCGACTGTATTTTTAGTGCCACTGTAGCTCTGGGGAACAAATATGACTTTTGATTTTGTTTTTGGTCAGACAAGGCTAGTCGCAAAATACCTTTTGGAATTACCTCCCATGACAGCCGGACACTGGGTAGGTCCCGTACCTTCAGGAACTCTAATACTAGTTTCTGGCTTGACACCATGCTAGCATCCCGGATGTCAGCGTCGGGGCAAGTAGCACACCCTTGTAGGTGATTCCAGAAGGTATTTTGTGTTTCTGTTTGTGTGAGACTACATCACGAGTCCAAATTGTAGGGCAAAGCCCTTTACAGGCACACACCTATACTGTCCTTGCCTGAGCAGACTAGGATCCTCTGGTCCTAATGAAATGCCAAGATCCTTTGGACTATAAGAGGCATTAAACATGTTGACCCCCTTACTACACACACACAATTTTGAGTTAGAGAGGCTGCAACTTCCCCTCTCTAGCAACGACTCTACAGTCTTCTGTTTTTACTATCGCATCGGAACCCAGCCAATAAAGGAATCCTGTGGGATCCCTATAGCTATTTTTATTCCACACTCACCCTCTCCCACTCATATTACTCTCTACACATAAGCCCCTCCATCCCTCAGACTTCACATCGGCCAAAAGATAAGACCTAGTGGGGCCCGTTGGGCATTGCACCGCCTGTCCAACGAGGAGCTGCCCGAAGATGAAGCATGACACCTCTCTGGGTGTGTGAAGGCCCTTTCCACTTCTATCTTTACTCCTTGGTGGACACCTGATACATTGTCCTTCCTTACCTCCCCTTCTGTTTCCTCTAGGAACTGCATACCCCTGTTTTCACCATTGTAACTATTATCATGCATAGGTGGATCTATAAGATAATACTTAACATAGATGCGCGCGCAGCAGAATGACGTGTGATTGACGTGCAACTAGGGGGTGAAGGGGACTTGACATTTAGCTCTACATGTGGAGACGAGAAGTCTGGGGGGTCAAGTCAACCTAATCCCAAATCATATCTAACATCCTATGTTTAGAGAACTATGTTATCCACAAGAAAAGACTCTCGGACAGAATCTATTCTATACTGACTGTGTGTGCGTGTACAAGCGTCTAAGTGTCTATATGAGATGCGAGGGGCAGAAAACTTTCCATGGCAACAGGGCTATGAATTACTTGCAGGAGGACGGAAAGGCCGAGTCCTTTGCTTATGAGCTAAAGGAAATGTTTACCTAAATCACTAGACAGGAATGCATCGGCTGAAGAGCAAAGTAGATAATTCGAAGGTGAAATACAGCTTCTTGGCAGGCAGGCAAAACTGGCCGAGGCAGGCACCGTTAGCTGCACAGGGAGTAGGACAAAGTTCATGGATACAGATGCGAGCTCAAACTGAAGCTGTCAGAGACAGAGAGCAGGGAAGGCTTTGAGGACAGAATCGGGCCTACTTGCCTGAACTGTAAAAATGGAGTAACTTAGCCATATAAAGTCGGTGGCCTTTCATACTTAGGAATCGAATATCCAGCCCATTGATGGCGGATCTGACAGAGAACATGTTGGCGGTGGACGCACATATGTTTGCGTTTGGAAACTGGAACTGGAGGGAACATACATGTACTTGTGACATGCACATAGAACCGTTGGGGTCCAAGATAGGGGACATAACTGATCAGGAAAATCCACATTTCCACAGTATGAGGTCAGCCTCTTACGAAATGGCCACTTTCCTGCTTCTTTGATCCACCAGCCTGTGCCATTGCTGAGCCCCATAGATCATGCTACTTCATGAACATGTTATTAAAAGCTGGATCACCACCCACTACTGTAAGAAGACTGTTCTCCTCCTGTTACTGAATCCAATCCAGAACGATCTTATCATACCAACTTCTACCAAGTTGGTAACATTTTGGTTGAATTATTTCCTAACAAAAAACGTTTGCAAGTATACATTTTCTGAATGCATTTTCCTTATCAGGCCACGTAATCTGTGGGGAGTTTAATTGTTTTCTGCCGTGTTTCTCCCCCTCCTATTTTCTCCATGTTCAAACCTTTGGACTCTCCCTTCCTGGTACCTTTTTGGCTCCATCTACCTCCTCACAGTATCTTGTTCCTCCCTGCCTCCTATAAGCTTTACTTACCTCTTTGTTCTTCCTTGGCAGCCCTTTTCTATTTCCTTACTTTACTGTCTGACCATTGCGTACTTCTCACTATACGGCACGTGCATTGAGACAGAAGTATTCTTTGAGTACCCTGTATCTTATTCCTGGTTAGGGCACTTGGATATCTGTTCGATGATGACGCCAAATGACTATTTGGGTGTGTAAGTGGCTGGGGAGATGGTGGAATGCACGGGGACAAATGTCTACGGATGCCCCCCCCCCCCCCCCCCTTATCAGAAATTGTTAAACTATGTACATGGATTTCATTCAAGTTTTAATTCTTAGAATTTTCTTTTGTTTCAGGTTGGACTCCGACAGCTGGATATGTCGTTGCTTTGTCAGCTGTATTCTCTCTACGAGTCCATTCAAGAATACAAAGGTGCATGTCAGGCTGCGACAAATGCCGACTGTTCATATGCACTGGAAAATGGATACTTTGACGAAGAAGAAGAGTATTTCCAGGACCAGGGCACACCCCTCAGTGAAGGAAATGACAGTATTCACATGAATCTTTCCCTGCCGGTACCCTCCACCTCCAAAAGCGACTGGATATTGGAGTCCATATAGGCTGCGTTCTGTATTTCCGGTGATAGGGAGATGATGTACGCCATGTAACCAGTGATTTTTCTCCAACTTTGCATTCTGTTTGGGGCGATTGTTTGCCCTGTATCACTGCGAAGTTATTGGAATTACGAAGATTTCGCGGACAAATGTTACTTTCTTGAACAAAGGAATTTGGATACGGAGTGTTAGCTCGGTGTTCATAAAATCAAACCTGCTGGAAATCGGCTCCTGCAAGGCACCAAGAAAGACTTTTTGCAGCACTACCTGAAATATGTTTGTGTAAAAAGGGGCTCTCGGTTGGTACGGTCAAGGTGGAAATAATCTTTTTCCTGTGGTATTGTATAGGTGAATTAGATGCCCTCGTTTTACAGTTGGCTATCCTCTGCCTACTGGCTGCAATCCTTGCATCTGCATGTCGCCTTTGAGTGGAATGTGTTTTTTGTATCAGAAGTTTACTGACTGGATAGCGCTGTTTAGATTGGGGAAGAGGGAAAAACTTGTTCTAAAGAACGAGTGCATGCATGAAAGCACATTAGTTTCAGTTCTGGGCGAGACACTTATACGTGTAGTTTTTGATATTTGTTCCTTGGCGTGCCGTTATAAAAGACTGTTCCTTCAACCTGGTATACGCAATTCTCCGGTTTAGTGTGCCTTTCACCTAACCGTTGTGGATTGCTGCCTCCTTGGAAAGGAAGTTTTGTTTTATACTTTTTAGCATATTCTATTGTTTGTGAATCGCTGCATTTTGCAACGTGGGGTAATTAATTGCACCGCCCATTTTTACAAACGAACTAGACCCTCCCAGCCCACTACACGTGTAAGTTTGCGTCACACATGATTAACAGTATTACCACAATGTAAAGCTTCATCTGTCATGGGTTCTTAAAATGGTACACATTTCAAACACTAATCCTAGTACGTTTCCCGTAAATTTCCCGTAAAGATTGAATGCAGTTTTGCCTTGCGTAAAATATTTCACTTTTAAATAATAACTCTTTGAAAGCTCAGGCCATCATGTCTGATAGAGTACGTGAAGTGTTGATGGTGTAGTGGCTATGCTAGCCCCGGTGCTTCCAGCTAGAAACTGGTTGCTGGCACTCAATGCAACACTAGACCTCGTGGCATAAACCAGTATTGTTTCGTCTGCGTAAGGTAACTCTAGTATAGGAAATACAAACATAAGTATGTTTACAGAATCAATATTGCTACTCCAGTTTGTCTCCCCAAATGGCATGGCAGCATAAAAATAAACCTCTACTGCAATTTTTATTGCAATTTTAGATGGGGTATTCCTTATTTTGGTCGAGTACTAGTACTTGAATAATAATTATTTATATAAAATACCACAGATAGTGGCACTGGGAAAACAAATCAACGTTTATGTAAATAAGTGTATATGGAAGGCGTTGACTTTAAGGACAGAGGTATGGAATTTAATAAAATATCTACTTGTTCATGGGGTAAGATGCTCCATAAAGCTATTTGCCCTGTAACAAAATCCACTTGCCCCTTTGGTGCCATGTAGTGCAGCTATAGAATATCGCAGCAGTCTCATTATATAAGAGCTATGATATAGCCTCTATGATTATGCCAGAGCTCATACCATAGTAGTGTTTGAATACTTGCAATCCCCTTATGTTGCCACGTTTCCGCAAATCTACATACTGGGACTGAAGGTAGTGGTAAGCAATAGTTCCAGGGTTAAAATGCCCTTTTGAGTCTATGTAAACCTACAAACTTGCATGTTTTAAGGGTTTTCAACTCTTCTCTTATCTTTTCCCATACTGAGAAATGTTGGTAAATTACTCCTGAAAATGGCAGACATAAACCTTCTTCCAGAGTTGGGAATAAAGTGGTTGGAGGGAAAGTGAACTTGCAAACACTTACATTTTCGCATTAACAAATCTACACATGCATATTTGCTCATGCTAAAATGCAGTTCACAAATAGGTTCTACGTGCTCTATTTCTTGTCCTACTTCTGTAAATTCTTGGGAATTCATGAACGCCTTATAGCTGCACGGACATATGCCATGGGTGCACTTTTGAGACTTTCTTAAATAATTAGGTCCTTAATTTGGTCTGACCGTGGCCTTTTGTGTTTATTAAAATCTATCTATCTCGCTCTCTCTCCCCCCCCCCCCCCAGTATTCTGCTCTTTCACAAGGAGAATATCGGCACACAAAGTAGTTTTGTTCAGTTGCAGTAACTACTGTTGCAGTGTGTGCTTTATGAGACCAAAAAAACAATGTTTGCTTTTGCCAATGTTTGTTATAATGGTGAGTGCCCGGCAGCTCCCACACCAATAAGGTTTTACAAAAACCATGCCAAAACAAGTCTCACGTTGACTAAACTAAAAAGCTGACCACCAATTTCAGACCTGGCTTTGGCAATGCTTGTTTATTTTTGTTTCCCGTAATCTTATTGAAACTGGTTACATTCATTTTCCATTATCAATATTTTTGGGGAACACTAGCATGCATCAACACATTACTAAATGTAGCTGCAAAGAAATGGCACCTGAAGTTTTACAGTAGTTTAGCAAAATGGTTTTCTTCCTGCTTTCATTTTTTATGTACATTCTATTTTTAAAGCAAAAAAATCATCAAACTTGCTTTCAAGCTTCTGCAAATATTTGCATCAAATCAGAGAGCATTCTGGGAGCATTATACATAGCCTCATATTTCTAAACTTTGAAAACTTGTGTACACACTTTTATACTGGAACCACTGTCAGTAGTGCAGTCGGAGCTTACAACATTTGCTTAGAGTGCTCACCCTAATAAAGACTTTTAATTAATGAACCATGAATGCAAGTTTGAACAGACTTAACCTATGGACAAAAATATTACCTTAATTGCAGACAGTGCCCTTCCCTGATCCATAATGTGGTACTGCAAACTGGCAGCCAGAGGGTTTGTTATGCAGAGGGATTGGGCCTACTTGTCCCAAGGACAAAATACAAATAAACTTGCTGCCCTTGACCCCAAACAATATGTCCTGGGCGTCGGGCAATGGGAATTACACATCCCTGTAAGAAGCTCATAATGTTACTTATATCGGTTGATGGTTAATGTGGGGTTATGCTTTTGAGACTGGATTGTGGTGAAGAGGGTCAGGCTTAGACCTCTGATTAACTGGGGGTAAAGATGGTGGTACTTTGTCTCGACGGGCTGAGCTTGATCTTGGATTTTATATTTATATGTAGCTCTGGAGGGCTTAACTGACCTGCAAGAAGCAGGCAATCAAGCTAGATTGTGAAAAAATGTCTGATCTGGTAAGTCTGCTCATGATCTGATCCCCTGCAATGCATATCTGTGTGGAGCTGGGTCCTGCTCTTGCAAAGCTTCCCAAAGCCTTTGAGAACCAGTTAAAATAATATTATAATTGTTTATTTTGGATTAGCAATCCATAAAACATACAATAAAAATACGAGTATCGTAAATACAATATTAAAAAATCATAAGAAGCAGTCTCGCTTGCAGGACTTTGGGAGGGCAGGAATGGGGTTGTACAAAGGTAGTAGGTTGAACTTGTCAAATGATGACAATGGGGAGCTCGTTATCAAGTACCCAACTCCTTGAAAGAGGAATGTGTTCTCTCTCTGCTTCCACTACTAGAATACATCGCTGCTGCAAGATCAGCCCCTTTACAAGTTTCTCCCATAAGAATGCATAAACATTTAGGTTTTTGCAACTCAGTCTATATTTTGCCTTAGTTGTTGTTCCACAAATACATGGTATTTCTTGCTAGATCTGCCTTGCAGACAGTGAGGATAGTTCATCCTGTGAGTGCAGAGTGCATATTTATCACTCCCTGGACCTGTTGGACCCTGCTGCCTCTGACACTACCCCTATTGTCTGTTCTTAGTAGATCAAACCAGAGCAGGCAGTATTTTACACAGTGCACCACCTACTGTATCTATTATTTGCTTGCATATACTCCTATCCCACCCTACCTAGTCTTTTACCACCCTTTCACTTTATGAACTATAAAGATAAAATGTTAACTACTTTCTCTATTGCAATTCTATGATTTTTGTAAAAAGTCCATAATGACTGAATCCTTATTAGTAGTGTCCTGCACGGTCTGTAGCAAAACATTTTGTTTGCTTAAAGTGGACTGTTTACCATTGGTTGGCTTCATTGTCACACTCATTTACTTGCGTCTTATTTCAGGGATTCTGTGGGCTTTACTTCCCCCGTCATGAGTTTGTCGCTTGCCTGGAGCATGGGCTCATTACTGGGTCCTTACATTGCTTGTGTTTTTTGGTGCACATTTTATCTTTTTACTTAATCTATGAGAGTGCTTGTGTTTTCTAGCGGTCTCCCTCGTGTACTTCTCAGCCCTCGTCTGTGTTGCTCTGTTTCGCCATGTGCTTCTCTGCCCAAACCTCCGGTCTCCATGTAGCTGTCTCGCCATGTGCTGTGCTCCCCCTCCAGCCCTGATCTCCATGTTGCTCTTCCTCGACATGTGCTCCTTTGCTTCTCCCATTTTTGTTTTGCTCCCCTGTATTGATTCCTCCATCGCTTTCTCGCCATGTGTTTTTTTTCTCCCCTATGTTGCTGTGTCTCACCCTGTGCTTCTCTGCCCCTACCATTTTTATGTCCCCTATATTGTTTCCCCACACACATCCCCTGTTTTTCTTTTCTGCCTGCTTATAGCCCCTATTTTGCTTACCTGTTGAAATGTTTTCTTCATTCTAGTTACTGATCAAACTCTGCTCTTAAATAAAAAGTTTGAAAAAGTGCCCACCTCATTTTGTAGGTGGGCACATTCGTGCTGCACGACTACAGAATGGTGTAGCTCTACACGTCAAAAGTGTACCATTCCTAAAACCCAGTTACAAAGCTAGTAGGTTCTATAGGCGAGACCTAGTGTTGCCAATGCTTGTTTCTTGTGTTGCTGCTCTGCTTTGAATGAGCTTGAGTGTGAATTGTGCAAGTTATGTAGCCTCATAATATGCTTTAGAAGCTGTGCAGCTTCGTGTTTTGAGAACAACGCTTTAGTGCATCACGGATTGCAATACATCACAAAACCATGACTGGGAGATGGATATAAATTATGCCAAAAAGTCTTCTGAAATCACATAGCTATATTTATTGAAGTCAAACTGGTGCAATAACAAAAGACTCTGACCTAGGCTTAGATTTAAACCTTGTATTGACCTGGTAGCCAAGCATTTCGAAATTTGTAAAATTTGAGATGGTATGGAGGTTTGAAAGCCATGTAGTTTTAGCGTAAAAAAATACCCCTTTAGCAAGTTACTGGTTTCAGTGCAAATAGTTGCTTCACCATATTGCTTGCCAAGGACGCTAGGTGACCATAATATAGCCTTATAGCCCGCCGTAGCGGGCTATACCGGCTGTTAATGGCCCGCTGCAGCGTTAAAGGCCCGAGCCGAAGGCGAGGGACTTTAACAACAGCAGCGGGCCATTAACAGCGGTATAGCCCTGCTACGAAGGGCTATAAGGCTATTAGAACATTCTGCCACTAGAGGGCAGAATGTTCTACCAAAACAAAGCCCTTCAGGGAGCGCGAGGGGATTGAAATCCCCTCAGGCTCCCTGAAGTCTTTGTTCACAGCCAGAGCTGTGAACAAAGACACATTGGAATGTTGGTGCTCCGGGCTTATACCGGCCAGTATTAGCCCGGAGCGCTCCATTGTCTTCAATGGAGCTGCCAACGTTCCAATGTTCTAATATTTGTTATGTTTTCTTTAACCAGTTTGTGCAGGCGGTACACACTATTAAAATTTATAATTGTAAGCTTTAGTCGTAGGTAATATATTTGCTGCAGAAAAAAAATATGGCAATGTATTTTCTTCTGTGCAGTCATTTGTTTCTGGTATACGGGTTAGTCGGTTGTTACCCATGATTCACTTTTTCTTCACCTTCCGTTTGTAAATTCTCATGGCGAGTTCTTGAGTTTTGTAAGAAAGTTGATAATGCTGTAAGTGGCATATTTGGAGAGCTATTAAAATTTGAGCACACGTTCTACTTTGCATTTGAATTTGTTTGTATGGAAGTTTTGAATGATGAATTTATAATTTTCCACCTATTATAATTGAGCAGAATTTTGAAGTTTAAGTCAACTTTTTCAAGCAAGTCAATGCTGCTGATTACTCCTAAATAGGGATATGCTATGTCAAATTGCTTGAGTTTTCCTTTCTACCGAAGATGCTTCCAATGTAGATGCCTCAGAGAACCCAAGTATACAAAAAAGTGATGAATTGCTTGAATTAATCTCATCCACTGTTATTTACTTGGGCTGTATCACAGTGCATTGTTACTTTTAACACCATGCCACCTCAGTTTGGACCCAGCCATATGCAAATCAGTCTTGAACCAGCTCCAGTAGGAAGAGTCCAACCAAACTGCCGGGCTAGGTCCTCCCAGAATCAGACCACAAGCAACACAAGATCGGTTTGGCCCTGGTTGGGGCTCGTCAGTTGGGCCAACTTAGTTCCTGTGGCACAGTGAACATGGGACTGACGTCTGGACATACCTAGTCGCCATGAAGTATACAAAAAAGTGATGGATGAAATGCTTGCTTTAATCTCAACCACAGGTAATTACTCTGGACCACATTCAAGTTCACTGTTATTTTGCACACCATGCCACCTTAATTTGGACCCAGCCATATCTGAATTTAGTCATGATCCATGTGGGGTTGTGTGCGGCGGGGGCCTTGCAGTTCAGGATGGACTGTTCCCATCAGAAGCTGGATCAGTACTAATTTGCATAAAATGAGCCTTTATCTAGAGTTGCATAGTGGGTGAAAAAACGATAGACTGGAATGCGGCCTGAGTGATTGCCGGTGGCTGAGAATAATTCAAGCAGTTCATCCATCACCTCATTGTTGTCAAAAGAGACCAATTCCTTTTTTATACTCGATATTTTTATGTGTGCTAATCCCCAAAAAGTTTTTTTTTAGAAATTAAAGGCTAGCTGCCCAAAAATATCATCTTCCTGTGTGTCTAATCCCGGTTGCTTTTAAATCTAGACATGGGAGAACCAATGAGTAATTAAAACAAATATATTGCACCATTTTGCATGTGTTAAAGAGTATTATTGGTTAAGACTACAAAATAAAGTGGGTAATATGGTCATGTGTCAGAAGGAAGAAAAGCATTTATACCAGTCCTAGCAAGATGTGGTCTTTGGCCTGGGGCTTAGAAAAAGGGTATGTTCAGAGGGTTTTTGTTCTGATCAAATGAATAACTGAACTGTGCCTCAGAGTGTTTATAAAGCTAATGCTGCAAGAATGTAAAATACTGCATGTGTCAAACTGTTCAATTGTCTGGAGAGTACCTACCGTTCTGAGAATGCTGACACTTTTGGGCAGGTCCACAGATTCTCACTAGCTTTGGATCAAAGGAGTGGCCTGAAAATTAACATGTCTCCCACTTTCAACCAGAGCTCTCATGGCACCAAACAAGGGAGTCCAACCCTTCCTAGAAGAGCTGCCTTGTCTTTTCCATCCAAGTATCACTCCATTCATCCTTTCACCCTTCCATTCACCCCCCGATATCCACCATTTCACCGGTACATTTTGTCATCCTTTCACCCTTTCACCCATCATTCAGTCTGTCACCATTCCATCCATCCATCGGCTATTCTATTATCTGTTCACACATTCATCTATGCATGTGTCCATCCTTCAAAGATCTGTACATCTATCCTTTGACATACATATTCATCAGAAAAGCCTTCTATCCATTCCTACCCTGATCTCCCTTTACTCTTTCATCCGTGCATCAACCTATCCGTTCACTCATCTTTTCACCCACTCCTCCATTCATCCTCTTGTCCATCCTTCTCATCACACTTCCTATCTTTCTTTAACCCTTCCTTACCTTTCATGTTTCCTTTTTTCTCATTCCCTTCTTTTCAACCTTCCATCCTTGCCTTCTTTATCTATAAACCCATTGTTATCGCGTTAATTATGAGGTTTTGTCTGTCCAATAGCAGACAGAGGCCCATACATTTTTTTTTTAAAACATGTCCGCTGCAGCTGCTAAAGCGGGTAGCTCACGATGCCCCTGCCTTGGACGGTCCTGAGAATTGGTGCCAGTGTCTTGTCTTCTAGAGCCATTGCTAAAAACCTTCCCTTGAATTCTTTTAGGATGAATTCTGAACGCGGTTAACCTTGTTTTAGGTTATTTTCCCATTAATGATACTGTTTGTAGTAGACTATTTTTAGAAAATGTCTGTTGTAAAGCATACAAGGTTAACTCGTGAGCATTCAGGTTTTCCATGTTCCTAAAAGCTATATTTTCATCAGTTCCCTCACGGGTTGTTGAAATAGGACCCCTGCCTCCTGTTTAGTGGCAAAGTAAAACACCTGTAGAAGCTTATGGGAGGCACCAACATGCCTACACCATCTGGTTGACCACCTGGCACCACGCATTTGGAAAATCGGACACGAACCATAAAAAGGCTAAAAAGTGAATGAAAAGAATCCACCCCTTGCTTTGATCCTATATGTGAATGGCAGTTTGATCAACAATATGCAGTTTTGTTTTACACAGGATTGAAGAACATGGTGATTTATTTGAAAAATAAAGCTCAAACTTTTGTAAATGCATTGTTCAGTTTCCTATGAAACAACATTTGAAAACCTTCAAATGCATTCTTTTTTTTTAAGCAGGTTTTATTAATAGAAAATAGCATGAATCAATACAACTCGAGCTACCAAGAGTAGAAAACATTTTGAGAAAATACATTAAAATAAATGAATACAGAAATAAATACATGACTTAAGAACAACCAATGTAATAAATGCAAAGAGAAAACGATTCAATGTTATTGGGAAAGGAGGAGAGGGAAGTTGACATTAAATTCACCAACAAATGAAAGAGAAGAATATGGCTTAATTCGATTTCAAATCTTGGAAAAATTAATAAAATAACCAAAGAATGAACAACACCAGTATATTGTTATCATGAAGGTTTGGCAACTTCAACATTGTACAATTATGAATAGTTTGACATATCCTGATAAGTGCAAAGGTGACCTCAAACAGGAATTTTTAATGGACATTTAATTAAAGCAAATCTCATTCCACTGGGCAATAAAAGGTAATTTAGTAATGTATTTTCATTTAAATAAAAATATCAGTTGAAGTGCAAAAGCAATAAAATTTAATAATTAGTTTACCCTTGAAAGGAAGTGTTTTCCAGGCATTAGCTAAACTACCAAGAAAGATAAGACTCAGTGAAAATGGTATATTAGGATGGAGGCAGTAGCTATGAGAGGCTGTTGATGCAGCATCAAGCGGTGGTGGTAGAGCAGGCAAAGGAGGTGGGCACTCAGACTTGACCCACCAGCAGGCGATAAGGCTTCTGCAGAAACCATCTCGGTAGGTGATCCGCATAGAGGCAATGGCCCTAAAGCAGCAGCACCTTGTTTGCAGTGAAATGTCAATCAAGTTGCCAAACCACAGCATTGAACAGATTAGTTGTGATGAGCAAGATCTGGTACAGTCTATGCCAGTGGGTCTGTAGGATGTTCTTACTCTAGAAAACCCAAACTTAGATCCACTCCCTGGGCTGGAGGGACTTTGAGGCCTCAGTGGGACACTGAGGTAAGGTTGCTCAAAACTAGGAACGGAAACTGTAGAGACATTGTTTAGCTTTCTGCAATACTGTAAGGCAGCGCCATCATTTAACTTTAAATCCAACTTGTCAGAAGAGATACAGGGATTCAAGGAAAGTATTATGGGTACACCCATGACTAATTTATCCAGTTTAATTTTGGCTTCTGGGAAGGGATCGCTGTCAGAGAGCATAGTGCTAATAGCAGATCATCCCGTCATTTTGAGTTGGGGTTCTATTATTCCTTTTTCCCCTTGTCCTTTGGGTGATCGATACAATGAAAATGCTGGTCTATTCCTACAACCTTATTAACTGTCTGCAGTAGTGTTAACACCAAGTGTTCCTTAATAACTGCTGATTCAGTTTATCACCCCAAAGCTGGAGATGCCTCTTATCGACTGTAATAGCATATGCGTAGGCACAAGTAAATGCTTCCACCCATCCTGAAAAGATACACCGCACAACAATGACATAGGAATAAATAAAGTTATTCTGAATGTGCATGAAGAGGCAACAAGGGGGAGTGTGAACAGCAGGGGTAGCCTAAACTCATTTTCCAGCATAGTGTAACAGGCATATAGCACAGTATTGGCACTAACTGAGCTATAGAGGAAAAGAATGGTACACACCATTATGTATTATGCCGTCCCAATTAATGTAGGCTGCACCATAAATCAACCTGGTGAGGTTAGTGGTAGACATTTTGGTGCGACCATACACCCAGTACTATCTATCCACACCACCTCGGGGTCTCTTTTACATTGCTGCTTGATCTTAAACTATTTTTAGTTTTTGGATTCTTGCTCCTGCATTTGAGACCAGCCCTTTAAATTGGGTACAGAAAATATAAGTTGGGTGCCCAAGTTCCTATCTCAAAGATGACCACACTAGTGTGAGGTGTAGGAGAGCAGTATCTGCTTCACATGGGTACCCCCACTTTTTGCTGGTGTTTCACTGTTTTTCGACCTTAGTCTTGCTGTGGCCCTGCTAATCAGGACCACAGCCTAGCTGCTTCCTCTCTAAAATGGTTTCCATGTACATTTGGTACATATCTAATTGGATTCTGGAGTGCCTTTTAAGCCCCTAGTATATGGTATACTATGTACCTAGGGCATAGGTACCTCAGAGGCCTACCAGGGGCTGCAGCAAATATTATGCCACCCCTGAGAAGCACTCCAAAATGACACCACAGGTCTGCTATTGCAGTCTGGGTAAGGGTGTGCTTGGACCCCTTAAAGTGGTATAGGCTACCTATATCACTACCCTATACAGACACATATAAACCTATAAGCCACTCCTATGGCAGGCCTTGACAATCCTGAAGGCATAATGCTTGGTTTTATGTGAGAGGGGGCCCAAGCATGAGCTGAGCCCCTCTGCAGCTTTCGGAAATACTTCCTTATGGCTGTTCTGTGATACAGCCATACCATATGCTCTTAAGTGCATTATAACCTCGCGGTAAATGCTAACTGTGGGATGGCTGCATCAAAACATGTCGTGTTTGGTGTCAAACGCTATGGAATACTACTACCCCCCCTCCCCCCCGGCCAGTTCTGGCGGCGAGGGTAGCATTCCACCCTTCTAGAGGGAGACATGTTCACACTGGCTAAACCCGGTAGGACTTTCCTGAGCCCTGGCATCACAAAATGGATGCCTCTGCCACAGACACGGGTCTGGCCTCCTGCTGCTGACCGAAACTCCGGCAGAGGAGCCTGGACAATAGGTTTCCTGTCGAGGGGAGGTGTCCCCGCCTCTCAAGACAGGCTAATGTATATTGGGGCTGGGCGGGAGCACTCTGGTGCTTTGAAGTCCTGCACTGGAGGCACACTTGGTGTCCCTGTGCATACTCCAGTTCAAACGGGTTGCAGGGGCTACCTGCCCCTGCTCTGGCGCAAAACTGGACAAAGAAAATGGGTGTAACCAGCCCTCTTTCCTGGCCCACCCATAGGTGGGGCCTTAGAGTTAGTCCATCCCCTAAACTTAGTATAAATATAGGAATCCAGTCCCTAGGACTTTAGATTACCCTGGACGAAACTCTGCAACGTACATCCTGGACCTTCGACGTTCTATCCTGACTAGAAGACTGAAGAGATCTCCCTTGGGGTCAAGGAGTGACTCCCCTGCTTGGCGGGCACCAAAGAAGCAACTGACCGGTCTGCAATTCTGAAGCTCCCACCGGACGCCGAAGTCTCTGCATCCCCAGAGGTGGATTTCCAGACTTCCCCCGAGGCTACCCTGAGTCCACAGTAATGCTGAGGCACCGTGGCTATCGTGGGTGACGTGGAACTGTGACCCCTGGACACCGTGAACATTTGCAGTAACACTATCTTCCTGGTCCTCCTCGAAGTTGTACTTTGGGCTCCTAGTAGCCCCAACCTTGAGCACCTCCTGCACCGAAGATTGTTGGCCTCCACTCCACGAGTGACCCGTGGGCCAGCTCCAAGTGCGACCGCTCGAGGCTCCTTCGCGATCACTAGCCCGTTGGCTAGCAGGTCCCCACGAAGGCAACTACTTTTCTGATTGGCCGTTCCTGGTTGCTCCAGACGTTCCCTGACTTACCCTCACTGGGTGAGTCCCTCAGACCTTGCTGGTCTGCACCGCAGTCCTTTCTCTAAATTCCAGTGACTTGCCGAGGCTTGTTGGGTCCATTCTGGTCGCGGACACCGCAGCACTCGACAGACTTCGTGGGACAGCTTGAATCCGGCTCGTGGACTTCATCGACGCCTCCTGGACCTCTTGGCTGAAGAGTCAAGACACCCATCAACTCACCTGAAGCACCCGACATCTGTGGGCATTGGTCCATCCTGCCCTAGGCCACTGGCAAGTGACCCAGACTCTGTCCCCTCTGCTTTCAGGTTCCTTACATCCTAGATCCAGGCTTGGATCTCTTCGGACACTTCTCCTCTTCACGGCAGCAGCAGTTCTTTGCAGGCTTCCATTGGAATCGACGACGCGACCGGACACCAAAAGACACCTATGCACCTGGCTTCCCTGGGTGAGGTAACTAGAGTACTCCAGTGCTCTCGTGGGTGCTAGCCCTAGAACTTCTTAATTCCAAAAGGGTTTGGTCATGACTCGATTAGAAGTGTCCCAAATCTTTAAAATTCCAACCGCAACATTGCCCATAGAAGATAATAGGAACCCGCGGTTGTGTTTCTACACTGCATACAGCTCTCGTGGGTCCTCTGTGTCACTACCTTGGGTGGTTCCTTGGGGTCCCAGCGATTTTAGAGGCAATAGGCCTAGTGCCTATTCCAGTCGTGGTTCTTATACCACTTTTTTGGTATATGCTACGCCCCTAGGGCCCAAACGTGTATTTGTGCTTTTACTGATGCTTGCTCACTTGTAAACAAAGTACTTCGAACTCCAGTCTCATAAAGAGACTAGAGGGGTGTGATTTATCTTTAAATACATGTATTTTGAATATATACCTGGTGTGGTTTTCTTTTCGTTTGATCATTCAAGAGATTATGGACTGGTAAAATAATCTGCTTTACATTCCTTCAAGACTTAGCCTGAAGGCTGCTCTCCATAGCTACCACTAGGATAGCTTTCATATAAGGTTGTCTTTAATCATTCACCATAAGGAGTTTTTTGGACTGATACAAGGTGCCAACTAGGACTAGTGGACAGCATATATCAGGCCACCTTCTCACATGAGGCTCCTTGCTCCAGGGTAAATATCCGTTAACATCCTAGTCACATTGTGTATATTCTGTATTGCTAGTCTTTCCAGGGTGGTGTGAATGCCCCCTACAGACGGTGCAGAGACAACTGGTGTCCTAACATGGGTGTCCAACCTTGTTCAGATCTGACCCAGACTTGGAGATGAGGAGGTACTTCTAGCAGGTCCCCCACCTCTTCAGAAGTGATCTGGGGAAACCTCTATGCCCAGCAGTGGTGAGACTGTCTGAGGCCGCTGAGCAGTGTTGGAGACCGAGGCCTTGTGGTGGAGCGGTGGACGCTGATGGACTAGGTTGGTGCTAATATAATAGGTGCTGGAGGCCTGGTGAATATCATCCTACAACATTCCAGTGAGTAATGGCCACTAGCTCAGGGGTGGTCCGTCGGCGGGCCTGCTCATGCACTTCAGAGACTCTAACGCCAGAGGGTGGGGCTATGCTGGCCATAAAGGATGGTTCCCGGGCTATGCGACTGCTGTAAGCTGGAGGCGGGGCATTTAAAAAAAAAAAAATCTGGTATGTGTAGATCTCTATGGCTCGCTCACATTCACACCTCTAAATGAACCATGGCTGTACGCCATAACATCAGATGCGCACACTGCTAAATGGGGGTTGAAAGTCAGTCTTCATTTTCTGATAAATAAACCAGCATCACAATAGCGAGCCATCGCTGTAAACTTAAGTAGCAGTACAGCTTCTTTGCACACTTTTGAAAAGGACTCCTAAAGTGCCTGTCTTCCCTGTGGGTACACAAATTACTCAAACCACAGAAGAGGCTACAAAGGGTTCTAAACCTATTGAGGCTCTGGGAGGGTATTAATTGAGTGGGATAGAATTGCTCAATAGGCAGCAATTATGTCCTCTGATATCGCCTGTATGAACACCATATAAACTAGCAAGCTTTTACATGTAATACCACCTCATTGAGTAGGATTGTTAGCTTTCCTCATCTTAAACTACTTGGCAGTGTGTAGATGTCTGCAGTTACATGGTGGCACTATTGAGATGGGTAAACATGACCCCAAGCATGCTAATCCCCCCCCCCCCCCCCCCCCGCGCTTGGTGGAATCCTTTACAACTGGAGAGCCTGAAGTATTTTAAGATCCATAAATGCTAGGTTTTACCTACTGTCTAGCCAATATTTAGAACACTGAAATCTATCCTGCTTCCAATTCAAGCTGGGGCACTCTAGCGTAAACCAATTTTACAAAAATAGTATTAGTCCTTTATCTAATAAAGGTAAACCTGTTAATTGTGCAAAATACAATTCCTTTTGTGGAAAATAGAGCGATAGTAGTGCAAAAAACAATTATATTCATGCAGCGTGCAATTGAACAGCGTACAATTAGATTTGTGCAAAAATAAAGTTATAACTGGTATGCCTCAATGTTTCCATTCCATATGGCTAATGCAATGGGCCACTCTGCTCTGTTGACCGTTCGTAAACAACAGACCGAACTTTCCCTACCTTGCAGCACAATCCTATATTATTTCACCTTAAGGTACGGTCATTAGATCACTTGTCTGGTGAACCTGTAACATTATAAAAGCCTACTACAGCAATTTTCTTCTGCTATTATTAAAACGTGCAGACTATAAGTAAATGCAGAAAGGTTAATGATTAATTTTGTCAAAAATAAAAACATATTACTCTTTCTGCCCCTGCCTGTCTAACCTACTTCCATCTTATACTGGCTGTGACCTGCGCCAGCCTAACCTTCTGAGCCCTCCTCCTTATGTGAGCGCTTTTGATATTCCACGGGTAAGGCTGAATATGCCCCGTAACTTTACACCTTTAGATTATCTCTTACACAGATCTTCTAGATCACTCCTCCTGGAGCCCGCTTTTGCTACTAGTTTAATGTTTGTTTTCTGCTGTACTACAGACATTCATTGAAATTCCACCTCTACTGGAGCATTCAGGACGTCCTTAATATCCAGGAGAATAGCAGTCTACTGATCAGCATTCTTCTCCTGCAGACAAGTTTATTATTTGGATTAAGGAGCCCTCATCAGCTCTAAGCAGACTAAACCAATAATTAAGGTGCTGGTGTTTGTACTTAAAATAGTACACTAGAGCTTCTGCTGCAAGGAGGCCAACATGGCGGTCGCACCCTAACACGGCTCCTCTGGGAAACTCCCCTTGATTTATCGTCTATCTGGACCACCAGCCGTCATTGGTAGCCTGGTACACTTGTGAGGTCCCTGAGTGCGGTATGGCGGCCCTCCCAACTCGCAGTGACCTTCCTGGTAGATCCCGAGGCCTGACACGGCTCCGGGGCCTGTGGAAGACCTCTGCTGCAGCGTGGGGTGAGGTGCGGCATGGGGCCCCCCTGGGGCTGCCTCCGCGCTCCCAATTGGCTGCGCATCCTGTTGACTCCACTTGCATGCCCGCAGTTACTCAAGGACATTTGGGCGGACAGGATACTGTGGCTGTTAATATTGGATGCCTTCGGCCACCCGAGATGGATATGATGCTGAAGAGCTTGTGGACGCAACAATCTCCCCATCTCTTGTACGCTCATTGATCCACTTGCGGGGCCTGACATGCCCTGCAGTCCGGCCACAAGAGGGTGCCTGGCTCTAGTGGCTATGTACCCTCCTATTTTTATGCTGCTTTCCTCACTTCTCTGCCATGCTGTTTAGTTATCTTTCTCTTTGCCTCCCGGACCCACCAGATAATTTAAGGGGCCTGATCTGCCTGCGTGATGGTGGCTGTGGTTTTGACTTATCAGTTTCCTATGCTATGTTGGAGGGTTTTCTCCCCTTCAGATGTACAGGACATGCCTTTTCTACAGGGCGACAGATACTTCTAGGGTAGAAGTATGGGGAGGGGTGGGTGTTTGGGGGTGAGGTTATTTTTACACACTGTTGTTTGCCATCTTTGTTAACCTTTTTTTCCTCCTTAGGTTTTGGCACACACACTTGCATTTCTCTTAAGCCCAGTCCTGGGGCGACACCCCTTCACAATACTTCTTTAGCACACTCCTCAGGGTTTCACTGGACCCAACGAGTCCTGGATTTTGGGCTGACCGACGCCCATCCTCTAAAATAATCTCTGCCTCACACCCATATGACTTTTCAAGTCCTGTCGTGGAACGTTAACTGCCTGTTGGACCGAGTGAAACGAGCAGCGGTTTTTGCCTTCACTCACCGCCACCAACTTGACGTCTGCAGAAAACCCAACTCATGGGGTAACATTGCCCCTTTTTAGCCTGTAACGGATATGATAGGGTCTTGCACGGGGGGGGGGGGTTGCACCGTTCCTTCCCGCTCGTGGTCCGTGCATAACCAGTGACCCGCAGGGACCCTAATTTGCTTTGGAGGGGCAAGTGGTCCTGCTAGTGTGTGTCTATGTGCCACCTGCCTTACTGTCCCCTGGTCTTAACGACCTCTCTCGCCTTCTCACCCGCCTTCCACAAGGGCTCACAATCCTAGGAGGCGACTTAAACGCTTTAACATGACATAGACAGTTCTGGTGCCCCCACGACCTCCCGCGGGATTAGCGGCCGTCGTCTCACTGACTGGTCCCTGACTCTGGGTCTCTGTGATGCCTGGAAATTCTGGCACCCCCCTAGTCAGCAATTCACACCCACCTCGGTGGCTCACCACACTCCCTCTCGGATAGACCTTGCCTTCCTACCCGTCTTCGACTGCCAATTATTAACTCAGATTCTGATTCTGGCCTGTGGTGTTTCAGACCACTCCCCCTTGCTCCTCCATCATGGGCACCCTCCGGTGGGACAGCACCCTATGTGGCATATAAATACTTGGTATTTTCAAGATAAGGAATTCACTTAGTCCCTCGGTTCTAATCTCCGAATAACATTAATGTGGGCTCCATTCACTGTATGGGAACCCTATGGGCCGCGAGTAAAGCCACAATGCGAGGCTCTGCTAAAACCTACATTAGGGCCCGGGAGGTGTGTTCGTTCTGCTCTTGTTGCTCAACTAGAGGCGTGTTCCCTTCAACTGGAGCATCAGTTTAATACTAACCCCCAGACAGGTGCCTTCCGCCAGTTAGGCCTCATCGAGGAAGACATTTGTCTGCACTCTCTTGAAGCAGCCAAAACACCTCTGGTGAGTCACCACGACTAGAATTTATGGCTGGGGGGACAAAAATGGCAAACTTCTATGTTGACCCGTCTCTGGTCAACAGGATTGTTCCCAAGATCCTAGGTGAGGCTAATCTGTCCCAGCAGTCCCTCTTGGCGATACCTCAAACTTTCGCCCACTACTATCGAACATACTCAAAGCCAATAGGCAGGGGTGTGACCATACCCCTGTTTTCTTGACTTACTCCCACATTTCTTCAGTTGCCTCCCTCTGAGGTCCACCTGCTGGACGAGCCCCTTACAGCAGAAGAGATAGTAGAGACTGTCCGGTATGACGCAGGGTAAAACCCCGGGCCCAGATGGCTTTCCCATGGAATACTGAACTGTGTTCCGGGAGACGCTCATCCCTTACCTTTCTCTATCATGAGGTCTGTCACGTGGGGTCCTTTCCGCTGGCGCTAGACTCAGACACTATAATGGTGATACGTAAGACGCAGCCTCCCTCCACCTAGTGTGCTGATAATCTCCCTATATCGCTCCTCAATTGTGAGGTTAACATTTTCGAGGCAGCTCTGGCAAATAGGCTCAAGCAAGTCCTGACTGAGCTGGTGCAACCGGATCAATGTTTTATCCCGGAGTACGAGAAACTGTATCCCCCGGCTGCACGTCTGGCTGAACTCATCCGCGTGGACCCCAATACACCGGTTGGGTGTGAGGCACAGACCATGAGGATCGCATTGCATTATGCCGCTGATATCCTGCTTTATCTTGCCCGACTAGCTGTGAGTGGACCCCGATGTCTCCTGCTACTTGACCAATTCGAACGTGCCTTCAGATGAACCCTTCTAAGTCTGTTCTGGTCCCCTTAGACATACAAACGACTATTCCTCTTCGTGGGCTCAGTTTTAAATATCTGGGCATATGGATCGCTTGCACCCAGAGCTCACCTGGGCCCTTAATCTCCGGCCTCTGGTTCGGAAAAACATGCCTGACCTCATTAAGTGGCATGCCCTTCCCCTCAACATCATGGGGTGCATCACCCTTTACAAAACGATGATCCTCCTGTGCTTCCTTTGTATTTCAAAATTTACCACTTCAATTACCCCAGACATGGTTCTCGACACTAGACAGTGCTGCTAAAACCTTTTTGTGGTGGGACTCGCGGCCACACATTGCCTTTGTTCACTGTCAACTGGAACCCTATAGCTTTAGCCAGAAGGGCCTGCACTCCTGCTGTAAGAGGGTCCAATGGTCCCTGCCCCTATAGTCCACGTGGTGCTGGGGTACCATGGGTTCTGCCAAAAAAAAGTTGAAGAGTTTGCCGGGCAGACTGAACTTGCTGGAGATATTGGAAGTCCCTACCGTAGCCATGGCAGGGGTAAAACTGTTTATGTGGGTGACGTGGAGGGGTGCAGCCCAAGTGGCTCCAGTCACAATCTTGGTCGAAGTGGTGCTGACTCAAGGAGTCCGAAAACACAATAGGCTGCACTTCGTTGCTGGCATCGGTGTCAATGCTCCAGGGTCTAGCGTGGGTCTGTAGTGTAGTTCCAATAGTACCCTTCATTCCGGACCTACGCATTTGCGGATAACAAACTGTGGGTCTGGTGCCAGACTGACTCTGTACACCCCCGCCGAATATGTGAGCCTGTTCTCGCACTGGCTAGCTTCTAGTGCTACTAAAATCTCCTGTTATCAGAAAAATTAGTTTTTGCAACCGCTCTGATCACAGTAACCTCAGACTCGTGGAAACAATATACTACTTTTCACCCAGTCACTCGTGCTTGCTTGTTTTGCTCTCCGAGAGATACACAGAAAATAGTTGGGCGTGTTTACAATAAGAATTTATTGTACCGTATTTCTTCTTATGTAAACCAAATGTGCTGCTACAACTGTAAAACAGTAGCAAAGATATAGAACCAGCAGTACAGTGAATAAAAATGAATAGTATTGTTCTACCATTTTGCAATAGTCATGAACACATGCATGAATATAAAATGCATTTATAAAATAGAGTGCGTACTCCTAAGATGCCTGTCTAGATGTACCTAGAATGTAATGTAAGGTGCGTAAGAGCTACTAAGCCTAAGAGCCTAATAGTCTAGAATCTAAGAGCCAAGAATCCGCTAGGATTTAGTCGAACCCCATTACCTGAATAGTGCGAGTGTGGGACTTCGTCCTGGACTTGAGTTGGACACCCTGTCAGGGATGGTTAGACCACTGTCAGCTGGAGCTATGGCATGCCGGAGCCGCAGCATCTCTGGTCAGTGTGTCGGCCTTGAAGTCTTGGTTCCCTCCTGACTACTGATAGCAAGAGGTGCTGTATTTATACAGTCTATGTGCGTATGTTACCCATTGTTCAGTATGAGGATGACGTTTGGGATTAAACCTTTGTGCATAGATAGGAGAGGTGAAGTATGCCTCCTGGAGAGTGTACTCCTAAATTATTCATATGTGCTAGGGATGACGTGTTAGCAATATCGATCGGGTAGAACCCACCCTCGTCATAGACCTAGGTGAAAGGTTTAGTCCTTAAAAGCCATCAGTCCTTATAAGGCGTTCAGTCCCTATAAGGCATTCTGTCCTTATTTAGAGTTATGTCCTTATAAGGCTCGTTCATATGAAATGAAGGGGAGATGATGTAGGGAAAGAGTACGATGTTCTCTAAACCTATATTAGGGTACCGATATGAAATATAACAGGTCATGATATCAGAGTCGGTAAAGCCGTTGATGAGGAAACCGCTGTGGGTCCAGTTGGTGCTGAGGGCAGATGTACCTGTGTAGTCCTAGTTAGAAGCCCTCTCGTTTTTGGAGCCGGTAATGAGCCGCAGCATGGCTTTACTGAATTTTTCGATTTGCAATGATGTCGCTGTCGGCCCCGCGAATTCAGGTTGCCTGAGGACAGGGTTTGTAATTGGCTCCAAAGGGAAATGGCTTCGGGGGAGAGAGACCAGGAGGCACGCGAATGCCCTTGCGCCATCTGTGGAGTTTGAGAGTGGCCTGAAGTGGCTGACTCCTGCTTAGACTTTTTATGATTTTTTTCTTCTACTTATGATGGTGCTCTGCCTCAGGAACCACTTTGGGAGTAGGAATGGGACCTTCCCTTCAAATTCGACCCATCACAGCCCCGGGTCTTCTGGTGCTTGGTAACGTACAGCTTTGCCTCTTGGTGCCAGAAGGCGCGGCTACTGACTGTCTTGGAGTCAGGTTCTGACCACAGCCAAGCAAACCTGATGTGGGTCTGTCACAGACATTGGGTTGCAACACTCCATACTAAGTTTAAACCATGTGATCTTGTGCAGTGACATTTTTCCGCACCCACTGATTTAAAATCATTTTTGGGAGATAAAGGCCTTGTGAAGAGACCAGCAGTAGCTCTGGATCAGTATCTGGTGGTGCAGAAAGTAACTGATGTCGGTGCGCATGAGTAACTCATTCATGCGGTTCCGCACATAAGTTCCAGAGTAGAACATTGGTGTGGAGCCAAACGACGCCACCTGCTGGCACGCAGGGATACTGCTTTACAAAGGTTTCCAGATCCAGTCTGACTGCAGGGGAATATTCACAATGTGAGGAATCTGTGGTTAGAAGTATCTATCAGAGGGATCACATCTCTCTCTCTCTCTGAAGTTTAAAAAGATTGCCTAGGCAATAGCGGTAGGTTTGGGTGGAGGGACCAGAAACAAAACACCATTTGCGTTGAGTGGCTTGGTAATCTCATTTTCCACACAGAGTTTGGCAATTTTCCCCCTTCGCTCCTTCCACAGCACCCATGCGTGTATTACTTGCCTCGAGTGGCCTTTCACACCTTTCCTTCTAAATGCTAGTTGTCCGGTTTCTGTCGAAAGCTGAGAGACGGCAGTCTTAGGATCCTATTGTACGAAGGTGGGCAGTAGTAAAAGTAGATAATACCTTACTCTCTATTTGTGATGGTGTGGGCGAGCAGTAAGGCTTTATCAGAAGGTAGTGTTAAGCATTTATTGTACACACTCAGGCAAGAAATGAAAGCACACACTCAAAGACTGAACTCAGATCAATTGTTTTGTATAAAAATATCATTTAGTTGTATTTATTTAAAAAAAAACAAGCAAGCCTGGCACAGGTAAGTGTAAATGGTACTTTTCAAGGCAGGTTGATCAATAGAAGCAAGCTGAATGAAAATGACTTTGTTACAGGTTTGTAAATACTTTGAATACAGTTGAAATTACGATTAAATTACTTTGCAGATTACGTATTAAGATACTTTTTCTACTCTGTGTGATATGCCTAGATATCACACTGGAGTACTACCTAGAGAAAAGGTAAGTAATTCAGTTTTTGTACATTTGCAGTTTATCAAGGTTTCAAACAAACCAACTCCACACTTAAAAGAATTTTTAAAGAAAAGCAGTCAATGCAATCCTATGGGAGGAAATTAAGTTATCGGTTTACAGGTAAGTACTTGGTTGTGGTAGTTGGGTTTCTGGGGTTAGAACCAGGGTTCCCCCAGGGTCGAGAATGCACTCTCAAAGCACCCTCAGCAGCACCAGGGCAGCCGGGTGCAGATTGCTGATGCCCAATGTTATCCAATGGGAGACAGGGTGCCTCTGGTTGGTGGCTGCCCACAAGTGGGACACAAGGTTGTAGGAGCACAGCTCCTGGTTTTAGGCTTAGGGCAAAAGGGGATCTGATTTAGCAGACAAAGTGCACCCACAGCGGCGCAGGGACTGCAGGGTGCTGGTTTGCCGTCAGGTGCCCTGTTGATTTCAATGGGGATTCTCCAGTTGCAACATACACTGCAGGCTCTGGACGAAGATCTTCTGGGGGCAACCACCAGTTGGAGAGGTAAGTTGGGATGCCTTGGAATGCTGGGACACCGTCGGTTAGGCCACCTGACGCTGTGGGAGGTCAGGTGCAGGGGTGTCTTTAGGCGACGGGTTTTTCTTACCGGCTGTGGTTGGTAGGGGGATCATCCAGAATGGGGCTGCAGTTGTTGGTTGGAGACTTGAGGCAGGTCAGGGATCACCAGATCCCAGGTCAGGATCGCCAGGGAGACCGCCTTGTGGGCCACTCTAACTTGGGCCCTGGGCGTCTGATGCAGACTGGCAGATTTGGCCGGGGCCAGTCTGTGGGTGAGCAAATTCGGTGCTCAAGGGAGACAAAGTCTGGTTTGGGAAGGCAGGGCAGGTCCTCTGGGTTCTTGGAGGCTGCTGGCTACAGGACACACCGGGATGTCACTGTAGTCGGTCAAGGTCGGGACAGGCCAGTAGGGCTGGGGCAAAGTCAGTGGGTGTCCTCTTCAGCACGGCTCTTCGGTCCTTCTTCTTGTCTGAGGAGACCAGGTTCGGGGTTGCCCCTTAATACTAAATTTAGGGGCGTTACATGTAGGTACAGGTCGGGACGAATGGGTCCCTTACTTGGGGTGGGTACATCCTCTATTATGCCACGCTCCAGTGGGAAGCGGGCAGAAGCCTCACTCTGGTTATCTTGGTCCCCCCATCTTCAAGATGGTGGGGACTGAGAGTTGTGCTTCACCTTGCCTCCCCCACCTGAGGGGTAGGGTTGGTAAAGGTTGGCACACCTCTCCTCTTAACTTGGTTTTCCCGCCCAAAGTAGGGGTCAGAACCGGTGGGGGCCAGTTGCTGGGAGCAGCAAATGGCTGGGGTAGCTCACAAAGGCAGCAAACCTTTGGCACTTCCCCTTTGTGGACCCTGCCCATCCTGGGGGAGGAGTCTTGGCACCCCGTCCCAGGCTGTGCTTTGTTTCAGGACCCCGAGAGTGGCAGGCTTGCGACCCAGGGGTCCAGAAACGTGTCTGGTGGTGGCATCTGTCGAGCAGC
Organism: Triturus cristatus; assembly: GCF_964204655.1. Lineage (NCBI taxonomy): Eukaryota > Metazoa > Chordata > Amphibia > Caudata > Salamandridae > Triturus > Triturus cristatus. The sequence goes on from NC_140589.1 coordinate 1,135,818,795, forward strand.
CACTCAGCCAGGACACTAGACTTAGGTCGTTTTTCAGGGGGTATCTCTAAGATGCTTTCTGTGTGCATTTTTCATTAAATCCCACACTGGCATCAGTGTGGGTTTAATGTCATGAGAAGTTTGATACCAAACGTCCCTGTTTTCAGTAAAGCCATTATGGTGCTGTGGAGTTCGTAATGACAAACCCCCCGCACCATGTACACTTTATGGCATTACTGCACTTACAAGGTCAAAGAATTGGCTTAGACACTGTAAAGTTACAGAGCTCATGCACCTGTACCCTCACCACTGGTATAGTGCACCCAGCTAGAGGGATGGCTTACCTGGGGGGGGGGTTGTCAGTGGGGGGGTGTGTGGGGGTGTGTGGGGGTGGTTGTGGGTGTGTGGGTGCGGGTGGGTGTGTGGGTGGGTGTGGGTTGTGTGTCAGTGTGTGTGTGTGGGTCAGGGTGTGGGTGTGTGTGTCAGTGTGTGTGTGTGTGTGGGTCAGGGTGTGGGTGTGTGTGTCAGGGTGTGTGTCAGGATGCCCAAGCATGCAGGGGCGCACTCACAGCAAGTTAACTCCATCTGGCTCATTCCCCGCAAGCTGCACCATTCGGCTCACTCCCAGAAGAATCCACCGCCATTAAGCAGGAAATGAACACGCAAAGCTGCTCCTTGGTTGCTTTATTGTGACCTAACGCATTTCGAAGCACTAGCTTCTTTCTCAAAGGTTTCAGTTGAAGTGACAGTCTCAAGGAGCTCCGTACAACAGGTCATTAGTTGACCTAGCAGGCCACGCTGCTGAGCGCATCTTGCACTCTGGTCATGTGATCAAGGCTCCATGGAGCTGAAACGTGTAATGGCTGACAGAGTTTGGAGACAATAAACTAGATTCTGCGCATCTAGCTGTGGTCCGTGCTCCATTTGTGTTAAATCGACATAGCCGCTGTGCATTGGAGTTTTCTGGAAATATATATATATATATATATATATATATATATATATATATCTGTATCTGAAAGAAACCGTTAGTTATAGATTCCTTACCTTAGAATTACCCCCAGGCGTCAGACTGGATCTGGAAAGTTTTTTCGTCAGCAGTACCTCTGCGCGTCGGAAGGTGGTGTCGGTCGGCTCCAGGTCCGTCGTTGGCGTCATGGTCGCCGGGATGATGTTGCTGTAGCTACTTAGACGCCGCCCTCGCGCGCTGATGTCAGTTCTTTCTTTTTCCGCGCCGGCCAGCTCATATCCTGAGAGAGCGGTACCTCCAGTCACTTTTTGACTGACATTTTTGAGCGACTTTTGCCGACGTCTTTTTGAGTCATAACGACTCCTGATGCATGTAGGGATGGCTGGATTCAAGGCTTGCGATTCCTGTACCTGACTGATGTCGGTGACAGATCTGCACCGCATGTGCCTCTTTTACCTGGAGCGCAACCACAACCCAAAGTCATCACCACTCCTCATCCAAGTCTTCGCACTCGGGAAGTATTGTCGTTCTTTGACTTCTTCCCGTCGGTCTGCTGACGCGACGAGGGATGCGGGCAGTGCCCCTCCTGCGGCTCCGCGTGCTGAGCCTGAAGGGCCGACTCAGTGTTTCCCTCCCTTCCCGGGACCCAGAGCGACCCCTGCCCAGCTTAGTCAATTTTACGAGGCGCTGCATGCCATCTTTCGGCAGCGTCAACCTGCCGGTGTGCCTTTGGGCCCCATAGACTCAGTTGGGGGTCCTAGGCCTTCTCCGCCCGCGGGCACCGCAGGCCCCCCACTGGATCCATGGTAGTCAGTTGACCTCTTTACGCCTCCACCGGAGGCGCTTCCTCCTGCACCACAGCCGCATTCGACACCGGTCGTGTCCCCGGCTGGCGTCGACCCCCGACCTCCATCCTGATGTGGACACAGAGCCGGACCGGCTGATGCCGGATCCGGCACAGAGTGGGATTTTTGTGCCCCTGTTCACTCCTGGGGTCCCTTTCAGGCCAGACTGGCACCCAGGGGACGAGGAGGAGGACTGCGAAGGGTCAGGTGACCCTCTGACCGATCAGTTGAAGTATGATCTGGACTGGAGAGAGGACATGGGGGATGCCAGTGGTCTTGATACCTCCCCTGACCATGGCATGTTGTCTCCTCCTACCGTGGCTATGGAGGAGGGAGCGTCATGCGCAGTGGTGTTGCGTAGGACGGCGGAGGCTCTCCACCTCGAGCTCCCTACAGTGGCAGTCAGGATTAACCTCCTGACAGAGGTGCTTCAACCGCAGGCAAGCTCCTCGGAGCCCCTGCTGCCGTTCAATGAAGCCCTCACCGATGTCCTTTTGGGCACCTGGTCCGGGCCCAACACGGGGGCTCCTTGGGATAGGATGCAAGACGCCACCGCTCACACCCGGGCGACCCCACTTTCCTCGCCCAACACCCCACCCCTGAGAGCTTGGTGGTCCAAGCCTCTACTTCCATGAGCGCATTCCCTAACGCTCCACCAGATAGGGAATCCAAGAAGCTGGATCATCTTGGGAAGAAGTTTTTTTCTTCCACCAGCTTGGGGCTGCGGTCGGTACACACTGCATGTCTATTGGGCCGTTCTTCCCACTCTGTGGGACACGGTTGCGCAAGTGCTCCCTCAGTGTCTGGAGAAGGCCCGGACAGTACTCTACCTGGCTGTTGCCGCCGGGAGGGATGCAGCAAAGTTTACCATCCATTGTGGGCTGGATACCACCGACTCTCAAGGCAGGATGATTTTCACGTCGGTAGCCCTTCAGCGCTACGCCTGGATGAGATCGACTGGCTTTTCTGGGGATGTCCAGACCACCCTTATGAACATGCCCTTTGATGGCCGTTGCCATTTTGGCGACAAAACAGACAACGCTCTTGAGAGTTTCAAGGACTCGCGGGCTACGGCCAAGTCTTTGGGCCTCTCCAGCTGCCCTGAGCAGTCTGCATTTCGCCCCTTTCGTGGCTACCAAAGAGGCGCCCCACTACGTTCTGCTCAGAGCTAGAGGCCGACGCAAGCTCCCCAACCTTCGCGGGGACGTGGGGACCACCGCCATGGTTCAGGGGGCCAGCAGGCGGGCCAGTCCACCAACCCCCCCCCCCCCCCCCCCCCACCCCCCTCTGCAGCAGCATCCAAACCTTCCTAGTCGGACATTACAGGCCCTTCAATCGCCAGTGGGCGGCAGGATTCGCCCTCACCTCCCCCACTGGCGCACCATCACGTTGGACAGGTGGGTTTTGCAGATAGTCCGAAGGAGCTACTCCCTCCCCTTTGAGACTACCCCTCCAGTCACGCCACCTCATCCATCGTATGTCGGAGGATCATCTGGACCTTCTCCAACAGGAAGTCACGGCTCTCTTGTCCAAGGGAGCCATCGAGCGCGTTCCTGCCCCAGAAGTAGGTCGTGGTTGTTATTCCCACTACTTTCTGGTACCCAAGAAGGACAAGGGCCTGTGTCCTATCTTGGATCTCAGGAACATCAACTGCTTCCTCCGGAAGGAGAAGTTCAAGATGTGGACGCTAGCTCAGGTCTTGTCTGCCCTCGACCCTGGAGACTGGTTTGTAGCATTGGACTTGCAGGACGCTTACGTTCACATCCCCGTCCTGCCGGCCCACCGACATTACCTGTGGTTCACGGTAGGCCATGAGCACTTTCAGTTTACCGCGCTCCCCTTTAGCCTTACCAGCGCCACTCGGGTGTTCACGAAAGTGATGGCGGTGGTTGCAGCTCATCTGCGCAGATCAGGGGTTCCAGTCTTCCCTTATCTCGACGACTGACTGTTGAAGGTGGGCTCTCCCCAGGCTTTTGTATCCCACCTCCAGACTACGGCTGACCTCCTGCGTTCGCTGGGGTTCTCCATCAATGTGCCGAATTGTTACCGGACCCCCTCTCAGAAGCTGCTCCTCATCGGAGCGGTTCTGGACACGGTGCAGCTTCAGGTTTATCCTCCCGAACAGCGAGTCCGGGATATCCGGGCTATGATTGCGATCTTTCAGCCTCTATCCCGGGTTTTGGTCAGGCTGCAGGGCCTCATGCATCCTGCTGGTTGATCATGTCAGGTGGCATGTGCGGGCTCTGCAGTGGAACCTGAAGTTCCAGTGGACGCAGCATCAGGGGAATCTGTCCGATTGTGTCCAAATCTCGGAGGGCACAGCAGGACAATTGCTGTGGTGGCTCACGAACCAGGATTGGGTCAACGGCTTATCCCTCTCCTTTGCCCAACTAGAGCACACAGTGGTGACAGACGCATCCCTTCTGGGATGGGGCGGCCACCAGGGAGAGGTAGAGATCAGAGGCCTCTGGTCTCGGGCGGAGTCCGGGCTCCACATCAATCTTCTGGAGCTTCGGGCGATCAGTCTTGAACTCAAAGCCTTCCTTCCCTCTGTTCGGGGAAGAGTACTGCAGGTGTTCTTGGACAACACCACCGCCATGTGGTACTGCAACAAACAAGGCGGGGTGAGGTCATGGACCCTATGTCGGTAGGCCCTCCGCCTCTGGACATGGCTGGAACATCGGGGCATATCCCTGGTGGTTCAACACCTGGCAGGTTCTCTGAACACCAGGGCGGACTAACTCAGCCGCAAGGGCATGATGGAACACGAATGGTGTCTTCTCGGAGGTGGTGCAAGGTCTCTTTCAGCAGTGAGGAGAGCCTTGGTTAGATCGGCTTGCCACCGAAGAAAACTCAATATACCAGCAATTCTGCACGTTGGAATGTCCATGGTGGCACTCGCTAGGTGCTTCTTTTCGGCGCGGGTAGAGTTGCGGTCTTCAATACACCTGTCCGCCTATACCACTTCTGCCCAGAGTGCTGAAGAAGATCAAGCGTGGCCGGGCCCAAGTCATTCTTGTGGGTCCGGATTGGGCACTTAGAGTCTGGTATCCCGAGCTGCTCAACATGGCCATCGATCCTCCGATCCGACTGCATTTTCTGTCGCAGCAGCAGGGGACAATCCTCCACCCAAACCTGTCCAGCCTCCACCTCCTTGCGTGGAGATTGAGTGGCGGCAGTTGATGTCATTCGACTTCCCTCCCGAAGTCTGTGATGTAATCTTGGCAGCCAGGCGTCTCTCCACTAAGACGGTATACGCCTGCCGATGGAACAAATTTGTGGCATGGTGCACAGGAAAGGCTGTGTATCCCCTTTCCGTCCCTCTATCTGGGGCTCTGATCGGGGCACTCTAAAGGGCTACCTCTCGGCCATTTCAGCCTTGTAATTGTAATTAGGATTAGAAGTGCACTGTGACCTTACGGGTATCCTGGCGCTAGATACATGAGTTCTGCCAAACTAGGAGTAGTGGAGGAAAGAAGGATAGATTAGAGCGAGAAGATCATAAACTTATGCTTTAGGATAGAGCCATGTTTTCAACGTCTTCCTGAACTGCAACAAGTTCTCCATCTGCCCGAGTTCATTTGGGAGTTTATTCCAGGCCAGTGCCACTGCAATACTAAAGGGCCTTCCTCCTGATTTTAACTCTCTTAAATCTAGACACTATTACCAGCTTGGCTGATAAGGAGCGGAGGCTGTGCGAGGGAATGTACCATTGGAATCTATTCTGCAAGGGTATAGGCCCAAGGCCATGCAAAGCTTTAAAAACTATGCAGAGCGCTTTAAACTGAATCCTCTGCAGAACCGGAAGCCAATGGAGTTCAGAGAGGGCCTGAGCGGCAGATGAACAATGTGGTCTCCTTAGGGCTAGCTTGGCTGCCATGGTCTGGATTCTATGTAATTTTCCAATCAAGTATTTAGGGTACTCCAGCAGCAAGGCATTACAATAATCCAGACGGCTCAAGATTACGCTCCTAACTACCAGTGTTCTTGCCTGTGAAGGTAACAATGGAAGAATCTTCCGGAGTATTCTAATCGGAGAGAAACAACCCCCAACAATTTTGTTCACTTGGGACTCCAGACGTAGCTTGCAATCGAAGCTAACCCCCAGATTACGCACTGTCTTGGAAGGTATTAGAGGAGTAGCCACCGGGATAGGCCAAAAACTCGTAAGTACGAGGTGAATTTTTCCAGCTGCACAGCATAAGATCTCAGTCTTATCCCCGTTGAATTGTAGTTATTTTTTTTAGCCATTGTGTAACATCCCACATACACACATGGAATTTGTCCAGTGATGTTGATTGGTGTCTCTCTAATGATGGGATCAGCTGTGTGTCATCAGCATAATTCACCAAGTCAATATTGTGTGACTTGATGACAGCAACCAGCGGCCTCATGTAAATGTTAAACAGGATAGGGCTGATTGCCGAACCCTGAGGAACACCATACTTGACATTCGTAAACTCCGATTGATAAGGGGGAAGAGCTACTGCCTGTTGTCTGTTAATCAGGTAGGATTGAAATCATTCAAGTGCCCTTCCTTTCACTCCAGTAAGCCTGGCAAGAAAGACCTCGTGATTGACCGTATCGAATGCGGCGGACAGGTCCAGCAAAATGAAAATTGCTGACTGTCCTCTGTCTGCCCACATTCGAAGATCGTCCAGAACGGTCACTAGGGCAGTTTCTGTCCCATGTCCTAGGCGGAAGCCAAATTGCACATCCTCCAGTATGTTGTTAATTTCCAAAAACTGGTAAAGTGCCCTGCTAACCAGCCGTTCTGTGATTTTTACCGGATATGGTAAAAGAGAGATAGGCCTATAGTTTTTTGGGCATGCTGGATCGAGCGTGGCTTTCTTCAAGAGCGGTGTTCCTATCGCCTTCCTTAGGCTTCCTGATCAGCCTTCTCTTTTCAAGTCCCCTGTTGTAAATCGTTTCTAAAAAGGCATTACTCTTCTCTTTCCTCCTATTCCCTTCGTAATGCCTCAGTGGGTCTTGAATTTGGTCTTGACCTATTTGATGGGTGCTCCCTTTGAGCCGCTCACAACTGTGTCTCTTAACTCTTAAGACTGCATTCCTGGTAGCCATCACATCTGCCAGAAGAGTGAGTAAGCTTCAGGCTCTTTTATCCAAACCTCCTTTTCTGGCTGTACATCCAGACAAATCTGTCGTACGGACTTGTCCATCCTTTCTTCCGAAGGTGGTCCCCTCCTTTCGCATCAGGCAAACCATCCCTTTGCCCACCTTCTTTCCGCATCCTTCTAAAGAGGTAGAGAGGCTCCACTGTCTGGACCCAAACCATGCGCTTTCCTTCTATCTGGATTGCACCACACAGTTTTGGGTGGATGACCAACTCGTCGTTGGCTACATAGGCGCCAAGAAAGGTCGGGCCGTACACAGGCGGACCATCTCTAGATGGGTCATTTTGTGTATTAAAGCAGGCTATTCTCTAGCAAAAAAGGAGCCTCCAGTGGGGCTGCGTGCCCATTCCACCACGGTGACGGCAGCCACTACTGCTTTGGGATAGAGAGTTGCCAATTGGGTTTTGCAACAGAACAGTTTAGGGATAGAACATAGGCCCTGGGTACCTGGTTGGCAGTAACCCAGGGCACACTTAGTCAAAGTACATCAACAGTTTGGCAAAAAGTGGGGCCAACCGTGCAAAAAGGAGCACTATCCTACACCTTTACCTCAACTGAGGTTTACAGGATACTGTTTCTTTGGTTCGCTCCCTCTCAAGAAGTCTGTTGCAGGAAAATGACATCCGTTGTTACTGCTTCAATCTTATGGTACAAACCGATCTCAGTACACTCACTGTAGTAAGGACTTCTCAAAGAGTTGGTTCAAGGGCTTTGCTGCCTAATGTGAGGGAAGGTGCCATCCAGTCAGTCCCACTTGATGGCTTTGAAACAGTACAGCCAGCACTGGCTCTTTCCCTCTTCCTCAAAAGGCAGCAGCATACAGGGCCAGTCTGGGGGGGGAGGAAGGGTACCGCCATTAGCTGCAGCAGCTCAAACACAAGGAAAGGGGCGCTAACGCAGCCCCGGTATTCAGTATTGCATAAGCAAACTCATGAGGCTGCCGTACACAAGCCTTGCCAGCCATGAGGTAGCCCAGGGGACAGGAGGAGTCCCACTTTCCTTGTTGCGTGAGCAGCTCAGCTGTACGACAGGAGTTGGTTTAACACACTGCATATTACCCGTCAAGTTCTTCTGTTTCTGGTGGCAAAAATCAGGGTTTTGATATATTAGTGGAGCAAGATACTACAGAATGTAGAAGCAAGGGTCTGGGAGCTCTGTTGCCCTGCAGCCATATTTCTCTGTGGCTAGGCCACACCCTTCACGAAAGTAACATTTTGAAGAAGACCAAGGAAATAATGTACATATTCAGATAGAAAGGAAAATAAATTAGATGCCAAAACATAATTTGTTATTTTACAGTCCGCACTAAATAGAATTAGCTTTCAAGAGAATGTATTTGTGATATAGCTAATCTGCATTATAAAACAGTCTTCAAAATGATAATGAAGTGGGAGCCTAACATATTTTCTCCAAACAAGTTAAAAAATAGTGTTTGCTGGGGCAGGGCAAAGCCGTGGACGGAGTAGGACGTGGGCTGCTAAGTCTCCGCTCTACCATAGCCAGCCCTTGCTATTATCGCCAAATACCCAGGCTCTGCTCCAGATCCAACGACACTGGCCTGGCTCTGACGAGCCGGTGGACCGGGCCAGGTGCTTGTGGTGAGGCTGAGAGCAGCGGGCCGGGACCGCCTCTGCAGATGGAGCCGCCAATTGTGAGCTGCCAACCGAGACTCTTGACTGCGGGCCCTCTCATGTTTACCAGGCACCCTTAAACTGCGGCGGTGCTCCCTCCTGGCCCCTGAACACTGCGGGCTGGTGCTGGGTACTCTCTGCTGGGGGGGCGCTCTGGGCCAGCTGCTGCCTTCTTTGCGGGCTCCGAATTCTCTCTGCCATCTTGGGACCCCTCGTGGGGAGCCTAAGCACTCAATGTGAGGGTCGTCCACCTCAGGCCACGAGGAACCAGACTCGCTGGTCCCTGCACAGCTGGACGATTGTGCCCCAGGACCCATAACCCTGGGCCCACCGCTCCTGGCCTGCTTGTGGAAACGGTGTTGGCAGCCCTGGCCCAGTGGTGGCTCTTGAAGACATTGCTGAGGCCTGAAAGGGGTCACAAACCCCGCACCTCTGCTGACCCTTGACCGGACCTGTGGACCCAGCTGGGCGCCCGGACATCAGTGAGGGCCTTATCTGACAGCGCTGGACACAGCTGCTGGCTCTCCTACTTACAGTTGAGGCAAGCTACCAGAAGATCAGAGGTAATGGGGTTGTGAGGCTGACCAGCGGGCCCCTTATCCCCACCCCCATTGCAAGCGCTATCTGGTGCGCACGCTGCTCCAGGAGCCGAGGCCTCCCCCCTTCTTGCTGCTAGAGATCTCTGCACAAGCAGGTCATGAGGGCTGCTGCAGCCAGTTGGAGAGACTCGCCATACCGAGACTTACAATTACCTGACTGGGTCCTCCGTGATCTTGCAGCTGCTGGCCTCAGTGAGCTGGCAGAGACTTTCCTACTCCCGGGCCACCAGTCCTGTAAGGACTCTATTTCCGCAGCGACCGCCAGGGTCCCATGGAGCCCCCTCATGTCCTGAGAGAAGGGTCCTATGACTGGCAACACTGAATAGGGACATCGCTGGCTATCTCCCCGGTCCTCCTTGCTCCCTCAAGGACCCCTACGGCACTGATGCTGCTGTACGCCTGGATCTGGCTGGCATGATTAGCCCTGCAGCATTACCCTACCCTGCCTGTCCACCATCTACACCCCAGAGCATAGAAGAGGAATTCAGCTCCCACTCTGTGTACCGGGCGATACTCCCCTCGACATGCCACGCACCAAGGCCGGAAGAGATTCCCTGTCCACCCTGGCCAAAGACAACCCGGTGGCCTCTCTGTGGCTCAAATCTAATGCTCCCCATCGACCAACACAGAACCCGCAGAGGCAACAGCCATCGAAGACCCTGCGCCAGCTACTCTAACGCAGGCCTACATGAACGGCTTTCTACAAGAGATCAAAATGGAAATTGGGTCCCTTGAAACTGAATTTAAAGCCTGCCTTCACGAGCTCCGGCGGGATGTCGTAGAAATTGGGGGTCCAGTTGACGATCTTGAGCGTTCTATGGATGCACAGTCGGAGGATCACGAAAATCTATGGCAGCGATGAGGACCCAACACCTCTACCTGTGGCTGAAGCAGGAGGACTTAAAAATAGGAGCAGACTTAATAATCTCCGCATTAGAGGGGTCCCCAGTGGAGCCGAGGGATCGGACATTATGACTTTTAAGGCAGACCTACTCCAGACGATTAGGGGCGACAACGATGCCTCCCCTCCTGGATAGAGCCCATTGTGTTGCTGGTAACCGAGGCCGCCCTGACTTCCCTCCTGACATTCTTAAGCAAGGCCACTTCTTTGCTGAATAAGCAGCCATCGCAGAAGGTGTGAACCGCCACAGACGTCGTCTACAATGGCTACCTCATCCAGATTTTCCAGGACATTGCTGTAAAGCTACGCCGGCACAAAGACTTTAAGCCGGTCACTGATGAGCTCTGTGACCTCAATATCAAGTACCAGTGGGGCCACGCTTTTACGCTAATCTTCACCTGGGAGGGCACATGTTGGATCTTCTGCTCTCTGCAAGATGTGAAGCAACTCTTACTGCTCCCGACAATGTCCAGAGACAGCAGCCCCACTTAGCTCCGGGCTGCCTCCAGATAACCTATCCGGCCTGAATGGTCCATGGGCGACCCACCCCAAACCCAGAGCTTTCACCAAAGAACAGGCAACTTCCCAAGCGAAGCAGGACATTATCCAACACCTCAGCACCATGGACAAGTCTCAATCAATGGCTCGTTCCCCCACACTCTATACGACATCATATAGGCCCCAACCAGGCCATGCCTCGCACTTTGGCCTTGTCCCGGGGACGCCCTGGTCTGGTCCTATGGAGCGTGCTGGATGGACTCTCCGCCTGTCTGGGGCCCACTGATCTCCAGCTGGATCTTCTGAGTGGGGACCCCCCTGGTGCCGCTCCTCCCCCTGGTGAATAACAATTTGCCGACAGGCCAGCCTTCCTACTTTAAGGGGCCTGCGGATAGAGCTCTTCGTCTCCCTGCTCAAGCCTGCTGCGGGATGCGGAGATTGGCCCATTGATGTCACTAACCCCATGCCCCCAACGTTCAACTGGTCTCTGTAGGAAGGTGGAATCTGACTATATGGTTGCCCCCACTTTTTTCCTGGTGTTTGAATGGTTTTTGACTAGTCTGGCTGGGATCCTGCTATCCAGGACCCCAGCCTATCTGCTTACTCCCTTAAATGATTGGTGTGCATATTAGAGCACTAGTGATTGGATACTGTGGTACCTTATGAGCCCCTAGTATATGGTACCTTAGGTACCTAGGGCATTGGTACTTCACAGGCCTACCAGGGGCTGCAGCATGTATTATGCCACCCCTGGGAAGCATTCACAATCTGACACCACAGGCCTGCTACTGCAGCCTGTGTGAGGTAGTGTTAGCACTCCTCACTGAGGTATAGGTTCCTATATCTCACCATACACACACATCTAAACCTATCAGCCATCCCTATTGCAGGCCCTAACAATCCTGAGGCCAGGGTGCTTGGTTTACTATGTGAGGGGGTGCTTCTGCATGAGCAGGACCCCTCTGCAGCTGGCAGAGTCTATTCTCTGCTGCTGTTTGTGGATGCGGTTAAACCATATACTCTTAAGTGCATTATAACCTCGCGGTAAATGCTAACTTGGGAATGGCTGCATCAAAACATGTTGTGTTTGGTGTCAAACAACTTGGAATCATACCCCCACACCAGTAACTGGTGTGGGAGTATGATCCCACCCTTCTAGAGGGGATGACATGTACCCACTGTACTAAACGGTAGAAATCTTCTAGAGCCCTGGCATCACAAAATGGATGCCACCAGCACAGACACTGGGCTGCCCTCCTGCTGCTGACCGAAACTCGCAGTGGAGGAAGCCCAACAAAAGGTATCCTGTCACAGGGAGGTGTCACCACCTCCCATACAGGATTTAGTGTATTGGAGCTGGGTGGGTGCACTCTTAGAGTGCTTTGAAGTCCTGCACTGGGGGAGCAGTAGGCTCCTCTGTGCATATGCCAGCTCAAACCGGTTCAGGGGCTACCTGCCCATGCTCTGGCGCGAAACTGGACAAAGGAAAGTGGGTGTAACCACCCACTACCCTGACCCTCCTAGAGGAGTGGTCATAGAGCTAGTCCCTCCCCTATCTTCACTATAAGATACCAAGCATTGCCAATGCAATTCAGATTAACCTGGACGACGCTCTACAAAGAAGAATCCTGGCCCTTCGACGTTCCACTATCTCTGGAAGACTGAAGAATCTCCCTTGGAGTCAAGGAGTGACTCCCCTGCTTGGCAGGCACCAAGACTCTTCATCGACGGTTGCAAACTTCACCGCTCCCGCCGGAGTCCGAAGTCCCTGCGTCCCCTGAAGCGGATTTCCTGACCTCTCATCGGCCATTTTGAGTCCCCAGCAAAGCTGTGGCGTCTGGACCCCACGAGTGACGAGGAACAGCAATACCAGGGAACCGTGCACTGATTTAGAGTGCAAACCCTAAACAACGTTCTACGAACTTATGCTTTGGACCATCTGTAGTCCAAGTCCCTAGCAGGTCTGGTACTGAAAATCAGCGGCCTACCTCGTCCCGAGTGACCGTGGGCTCCTGTGGAACTTTTCCTGCAAAGGCGTCTTCGCGGTTGCTTGCCCGTTGGCTAGTGACTCACCCGAAGACTTTCTCATCGACTTCAAGGGCTCTCCTGGTTGCTCCGGGCCTGCCCTCACTTACCCTCGCTGGGTAAGTCCATCAGGCCTTGCTAATCTGCACCATCTTCAATCTTCACTCCACACGAGACTTGCAGTTGCCAAGGCTTGTTGGCTCCAATCTGGTTGCCGACACCGTCATCAGCTGCAGACGTCGTGGGACCCTCCGAATCCAGCTGCTGGTCATCGTCGATCCCTCCTGGACCTCGTGAGCGAAGAGACAAATCACCATCGACGACCTGAAGCGACGCAACATCAGTGGTCATCCATCCTGCTGGCCACCGGTCACTGGCAAGTGACTTTGAACTCTGTCCCCTCCATTTTCAGGACCTCTTCAACTTCAATCCATCTTCGGATTCCAGCGGACACTTCTCCAGTCGTCACTAGCAGCAAGTCTTCAGTGATCTCCATTGAAGACAGCATCGCGACCCGACACCAAAAGACCCCTATGCACCCGGCTTCCCTGGGTGAGGTAACTCGTGCACTCCAGTGCCCAAGTGTGTGTTGGCTCTCAAAATACTTACCCTGTAAGTGGCTTGCTTGTTGACTTCTCCGAAGTGCCCTAAAACTTTAAAATACAAACCGCGACTTACGCCATTGAAACCTATAGGAAACTCGCGGCTGTGTTTACACACTGCACGCATCTCCCGTGGGCTGATTACTTACCTGCTAATCCTGCAGAAGTAAAGCCCCAGCGATTCCCAAGGCCCTAGGCCTTTTCATTTTGCAAGTCGAGTTTGTTAACCCATTTTTTTAGTATAGGGTCTGGTACGCCCCAGGGCTACAGCCATATTTTTGCTTAATTTATTGATAAGTGTTGACATTTGAATGTGTATCTGGGCTCTAATCTCGTAAAGAGATTAGTAGAGTGTATCTAGAAATAAATACATATATATTTGATATATATACCTGTGTGGTGTCCTTTTCATTTGGTAATTCAAGAGATTATAAGGTAAAACAAGCTGCTTTTACATTCCTCAGAGACTTAGCCTGAAGGCTGCTCTCCACAGCTACCACTAGGATAGCTTTCTTTAAAAGGTTGTCTTAAACCTATCTACCATAAGAGTCGAATTGGACTGGTGCAAGGTGGCCACTATAACTAGTGACCAGCATATGCCAGGCCAACTTCTCACATCTCCTTGAAGAGTGACTTCTTCAGAATGGCCCTTTTTTTTTTTTTTTTTTTACTTCGGAGCTGTTCCAGGACATTGCTAGACCTTTTAGGCCCTGTTGGCCACCCTGTGTTAATCACACCTTGCCCCCCACTTTCTACCCTTCTCTCTTTAACCGGGGAGAGCCGAGCCTGACAAGGGGGGGGGCCTCCTGAACCCCCTCCTCCGCACACTTTATTCTAAGGGAACTCCATTCCTGCTGGAACATAGGCTGCACACATTGCAACTGACACCCCCTGGCCACTGACATGACCACTCATTAAATTCTTGTCCCTTAACGTTAAAGGGCTTAACTCCCCCCCCCCCCCCCCGCCCCCCCACCACAAGAGACGACAGGTGTGGCACTACCTACGTATACAAGAACCCAACATCATCTTCCTCCAAGAAACCCACCTGAAATCTTCTGACACGCACTGCATGGCTCACCCCAAATACCCAAGTCAATTCTGGGCATTCTCCACATCCAAATCAGCCAGGGTTGCAATCCTATGTAAATATAGATTTGGGTCCACGGGTAGTGTGGGACAGTGAAGGCCACTACTTAAAGGTTCGAACACAACTAGATGCCCGGCTCCTAACTCTGCTCAATGTCTACGCACCTAACCAATCGCAAGATGTTTCCTGAGAGCCCTACTAAAGGGGAATTTGACGCAACCGAAGGATCAAAGCGCGTCCTCCTATCAGGGCGCAGGGGCAATGTCCGATGCCCTCAAACGGGATATAACAGACTTGGGGCTAATAGACGCTTGGCAATATCAATTCTCGGTCTCGCAGGACTACTACTTCTCCCATGTCCATCACTCCCACTCACGTATTGACTACTGTTTTCTCTCCTCTCTGGTGTGGGCTCCGGAATCAGCTTCCATCGCGGATATCTCTATATTGGATCACGCCCACCTAGCAGTGGTCCTGCAGAGCACCGGTGGAGGCCATGGTTCACCCTCTCCTTACAGGCTCCCACCCCATGTCCTGCGCGACCCCGTTGATCTCGCTGAAATACGCCAGGAGATGACAGGCTTTTTTTGACGTGAACGTACTCCCTGACACCCCTTAGCACACCCTCTGGGATGCGACCATTCACAGAGGTCATCTCCTACATAGCCATTGCCCAATCTTGGGAAGCACACCTGGTTGAGACAGGCCTGGTTAAGGACTTCAAGAAACTAGAGCACTCAGCACCCTCAAGGCAACATAAACTCCAAGCAATTCTGGGGCAATTAAGGGTCCATCGGACAAATAAAGCGGAACAATCCCTTATTACACTAAAACAGAAATTCTACAATGGGGGAGACAAAGTAGGATCATACCTAGCTCGCCACCTCTGCATCCATGCAACTAGTGCCCACATCTGTAAAGTCAAAAAATCAGACGCCACCTGGGCCACATCAGAACACGACAAAGACCAGTCATTCTGCGCCTTCTATGAAGACCTCTATACCGAAACCTCCCATGTCCCAGAGGAGATATCCTTCTTCCTTGCCGCATGCCCCTGGGACACCGTTGCTAGTCAGTACACCCAACTCCTTGATGACCCAATCACGTTAAATGAGCTACACATGGCCTCCCTATCTCATTCTACTGAATCTTCCTCCCCCAGCTTCAGTACCACCTCTTCAACACATTCTCTGAAACCTCGGGTCTTACCCCCCATGATGTCAGAGGCGGAGGTTGTCCTCCTCCCCAAACCGGGAAAAGATTCTAGTCTATGTGCATTGTACTGACCTATCGCCCTGCTCAACACTAACACCAAGATACTGGCGAACCGCCTTGAGGTGTATCTCCCCGGGTTGATAGACCTGGACCAGGTCGGATTGACAAGACCCTGCCAGGGAGCAGATAACATCCGCTGGGTGGCACATCTAATCGAGAAGGTCCAGCGCTGGGATATACCGGCCTGCTTGGTATCCCTGGATACAGAGAAAGCCTTTGACCACATCGATTTGGCGTTTCCTGCGTGCAGGCTTACCAAAAAATATGCCTAGGCCCAGTCATCCTCTGTATCCCCCACGGCATAGATCTGCATCAACAGTCCTCTCTCTCCATCCATCCCTATACGCAAGGGAACCAGGCAGGGGTGCCCGCTCTCTCTCTTGCTCTTTGCCTTAGCAGTGGAACCCCTCGTCATCCCGATACGTCAGTCAGCGGAAATCACAGGCATCCCTTTCGGAGGCCAAAAGCACAAAGTAGCCTTTTTCGCAGACTATCTCCTACTCTCATAACCGCCCCTAGCACATCCTGACCGGTGCTAGCCTCCCTCCTCCACTCCTTTGAGAAGGCTTCATAATCAACATGGCCAAATCCCAGGCCCTATATCTAACTCTCTCTCCTCATGAGGTGCAACACTTCCAAGCCCTTGTGCTGCTGCACTGGGCCACCCCCTCGATCTGATACTTGGGCCTAAACTTAACTCCCTTCTGGTCCCAAGCTAACTGGCCACCCCGCAGGCGGGATGTCCTGGAAGACCTCCGCCGCTGGGAAAAAAATTCTTAATTTCGTGGCTAGGCCACCTCAACACGGTTAAAATGTCTATTCTACCAAAAGTACTGTATCCATTCCAAACCTTGCCTACGCCTATCTCCCAAAAGGACATCTAAAGGCTCCAACGCTACGTAAATTCCTACATTTGGGGGTAAGGGATGACTGCGCTTTTCCAATATACTCAGTTTGGAATACTACTGGGCATCCCACCTCTGCTACATATCGAAATGGGTTGTCCGCGAAAGCGGAAAACACTGGTTCCATATGGACCGTGCAGATGTCTGTAGGCCTCTCTGATATTTGGCCTGGCTAACCAGAACGGCCCGACCCCGTAGCACATGTATAGCTACCCTCACAAAAACGGTCCATCACATCTGGGACAAAATAGCAATACCAAGAGGCCTTACATCCTTTCCTTCCCCCAACAGCCCAGTGGCTCATAATCCTACCTTCCCTCAAGCCCTGCAGCCACATTCATTCTCATCATGAGGGGAGGGCGAATGCCGCACAATCCAGGATCTCTTTTTAGGGCGACGTCTTTAAAATCTTTTAAACAATGTAAGAAAACCTTTGAGTTCACAGACTCATTCAGGCTACAATACGATCAACTTCGACATTGGCTACTCTCCCCAAACTACATACAGGGAGCAACCAGACCGCTCACTCCCTTAGAGACCCAGGTTTGATAATTCGACAGCAAACGAGGCTTGATCGCCCGCACATCCAAGGTTATACAACGCTCACCTGCCTCCCACCCACCCACACACATAAGAGACAATAGCCAGCTGACTTGGGGGAGGAGATCCCACTGGAAAGCTGGAAACAACTTTGGCATGACATACCCAAGCTCTACAGGAGAACCCCCCAGCACAAATCGGCCTACAAACTGATGACACGTTGGTATTAAACCCCAGCACGTCTTCAGGAAACGCTTCCGGCCGTCTCCCCCATCTGTTGGAGATGCCAGACAGCAGTGGGGGACTTTATTCACATCTGGTGGTCCTGCCCAAAGCTGACATTGTTTTGGAAGGAAGTTTTCAGCCACATTAGAGACACTGTGGGCTTTCCAATACCAAGCTCCCCCACAGTGGCCCTACTGGGCATTCGACCGCACCAACTCACAGCCATGACCCACTCTGATTGGTGCCTCACTGCACATATACTAGCGACAGCTAAACAGACCACTGCTCTCCATTGGAATAAACCCTCCGCCCGCCTATCTTGGCATGGTTCCTGCGCCTCTGGTACATCATGGCAATGGATCTATTGAAGGCCCAGATCGTGTACACGGATACTAAATTTGCACACACTTGGCAACCTCTAATTAACCACTTCTCCAAGCTAGAGCACTCTCGTTATACTCCCCCCTAGGTTACAAGCCCTCCAACTCTTTGAAAACGCAATCCTGCCATACGACACAGAGTCCACAGGTTAGACCCGTGCTCTGCAGGTCCGGCGAGGAATCCCCCTCCCCAGTCCTTGCATGTGGCTTAAGCAAACGCTATTCAGGGCTCGTCTCCTCCCCTCCCACTCATAAGTCCTCTCCGTTCCTACTGTTTCCCCAGTTGTGTTACTTGGTCACCATTGAGGGCTTGCCCTCTCTTATCGCTTTCGATAAGCTTGTATATACCTCTCTAGATGTTGGGTCTCCGACTCTTTTTTTCATTTTTACATTTTCGTTTTGTCCTCATATGCGACAATCTTATATAAGGCGTTAGTTCTGGTGTAGTCAGGGTCTGGAACCGAAGCATTTACCCACATCCTGCTGGATGTTCTTGCCCCTGATGCACCTACATACAGCCTTTATTTAGAGGTGGTGAGGTTACCCCCACTTTCCCTCCCCATGTATTTGAATGTCTTACTTATCCTTGGACTATTTACCTCCTATTACCTAGTTGGATTTAAGTTGTGGAGTACAAGAGGTTCCCAAGTACTAATTCTCTTCTCTGAACCATTCACACAGTCCAGCCTACCAAATCACCTAGCTGTGCTTAACCAAGCTGTATAAGAAGGCAAGTTGCTGGAGACCCAATTAATGCATATTTCCCTAAGGGCAATTATGGTTAAAATCAATAGAAGCTGCTCTGATAATAAAGCCAGCATGAAACCACAAAATATTCCTAGATAGGCTTACCTCTATCTTTCTTTTCAAAATGGCTGTCAATATCTTACTCACTTCTAGCCAATCAGCATGAACTCTTGGGCACTGCCAGAACATGTGCACATCATCTGCTTTGATCAATCCGCATTTCGGGCAGCACCTGATTTCCCCTCCTATTCTGGATAGTTTTTTGGGGGACCAATATACCCTAGGTAAAGTAAAAGGATGATTCTTCCTTAATGGAGCATATTTAACAAATGACCAGAGTGTTTTCATAGATACTTGCCAAAGAGATGTTATGTCGGCATCGGGTAAACACCCCTCCACTTTCCCACCAGAGGTGTGTTATGGCAATCTTCCTCCTGGACCAGCATCCAGTACCATTTAGTGATCTATTTTTTTAGTAAGGGGTTACCACATATTGCTGTCTCCCAATTATTTGAGCCACCCACAAGTTCTTGACTTTGAGCCCAACTTGTTAATTGCAAATATATAAATCGGGACAGCTGGTTATTAGTTTTCCTTGCTAGGTTCCCAGGAGATTACATTATGCTCATCAGTTAGTTGGCCCCATTTCTCAATTGCGGCTTCGATGAGTGGTATGGACAGTGAGTCTTGTAAACATGCAGGAGTCCCAGGTAATTTCCAGATTGGGGTCAGCTGGCTGTAGTAAGGTAAGTCTAATATTCTTCAAACCCGGATCCACAATTTGCATGCCGTGCTCAGGACCTTCAGGCAAACCTTTTTGAAAAATTTAGGATGCCCGTATTTAAACAGGAAATAGCTGCCTTGTTCAGCAAAGTCATAAGTTAGACCTCCATAGGATGGCTGAGTTGTTTGGCAATTTTTGGTTAGCAGCTTCTAAATTTTTCAGCCGAAAAGCCCAACAGTATATCTGGAAGTCCGGAAGGGTGAGCCCACCTTATATCTTTTTTTTTGCTTAGCTTTTTCTAGGTGATTCTTGGATCAAATCACCTTGTAATTTCCTAAACCACTTTATCTCGAAGTGTAACGGTAAAGCATTAAATATAAAGGTGAACTCCGGGAGGATAAAGGCAGGTGAGGCCAAAGTTGTAGAAGCCTCTTGGTCTCTCTCATGAGTTTCTGGAAGTTTATCTGGGCCATTTCTTCCAAGTTTTTGACCACCTGGACTCCTAAGTATCTTATCTCTCTTTTCACGTTTTTTTCCAGGGTGGTACCAAGTTGTACATTCCACGCCAATATCGCTGTTTTTTCTTCATTGACCTGATATCCTGCTAGCTTTACAAAGTCGTTTAGTAAATGCATGATAATTAGAAATTATTCTATGGGATTTTGAGTATATATGATGAGGTCATCGGCGTAGAGATCCTCTTTCTTAACCCAGCCTTGATGTTGAAAGGGCTGGATCCTATGTTCTTTAGTGATACTCCTAGCTAGGGGCTCAATGTATAGGTAGAACAGTAGGGGGAAAGGGGACATCCTTGTCGCCTACTTCTGCCTATCGTAAATTGTTTAGTGAGGGAACCATTGATTAAAATCCTTGCTGATGGGCTTCTATATATGTTTTTATTGAGTTCTGAAACTCATCCCCTAACCCATTATTACTCATTACAGCATAAAGGAAAGGCCAGCTAACCCTGCCAAATGCCTTGGCGGCATCACCTATCAAAATGGCTAATTGAAGGTTTTTATCTGTGGCCAAGTCTATAGCGCACCCCAAATCATGAGTGGGATCATTTAGCTGCCTGCCCTTCATGAACCCTTTGTGAAGTTCCTATTAGGTCTCCTAGAACGGAGTCTAATCTTTTAGCCAGAATATTAGTTTATCATTTATAGTCATTGTTAAGTAAGGATTCCGGTCTGTGGGACTGACACTTTTGGGGATTTTTGTTTGGTTTCAGAGTTAGAGTAATTATAGCATCATTCCAAGAATCTGGGACAACAGCTCCTTCTATATGGACTGAATTAAGTAATGAGGTTAATGTGGGGATTATTTAATCTGCCAAAACTTTGTAGACTTCACTAGGGATTCCATCAGGCCCTGGGGCTTTCCCATTTTTTTAAACTTTTGATTGCCGTAGATACTTCTTCAGATGTTATTAGTTTATTGAGAGGGAGTTTCTTATCTTGTGTGAGTTTTGGCAGGGGATCATTAAGAACCTGGGGGCATATCATCAAGATGTTTATCGCCGCTTTAGCGGCCGTTTTCAGCCATAAAGCAGCGATAATCCTAACACGGTATTAGCAAGGGCACGCTAACCGGCTTTAGCGTGTGTCATCGCACATTTCACTAACGCCTTGCATCTCGTCGCTGATGAGATGTAAGGTAGCATTCCTGACATTCGCTACATGTCATTGCATCGATAGCGTGGCTTCGTCCTATCAACAAGGATGCCCCATTCCTGCGTTGCGACTATGAAAGTCGCACAAAGACCCAATTAACGCTGGTTTCTACTGTCAGGTTAATTTCTGACTTACCCATATTGCCCTATGGGGGTGGATTGTCATGCTGAATCCCCCATGGCTTATCAACAAGGACTACCCTATCGCTGACATGTTATCGCTAGATTACCAGCAATGTTGCAGCATTTCGCCGCTATCGCTGGATATTTTATCGCTTCGGAGATAGCCGTTGAGGATAACGCGCTATCTCAGCGTTAATATGCAGCGATAGACAGCGATAACTTCAATCGCGCTAAGCGCGATTAGCGCTATTTACTGCGGGGCCTTGTAGATATACTCCCAAATTAGATAATTGCTCCTCAAATATTTGTGTGTCTTCCTTATGTAAATTTTGAAAAAAGACAATGAAAGCGCTCCCAATATCTTGGTCATCATAGCAACTTTTAACCGACTCCTCCAAGACTATTTCCTTCATTGAGTTCCCTACTAGGTCCCTCCCGCCCTAGTCTTCCATGCCAGTAACTCCCCTCAAACCTCCCTAAATTCATAGTTTAAGAGTTTACTGGCAAACCATTTTTTCTTTACAATGCCTTCTAAGTGCTCTACTAGGTATTTTTTCCCTTGTCAATTTGTGCCTGAATCTTATTAATTGAATCTAAATCAGATACATCTTGCCAATCGTTTTGCCAGGCAGCTATTCTCTTCTCGATCTCCTCGATTTTGTTATCATTTTCTTTCTTCCTACAGATGGCATAGCTGGTTATTCTACCTCTGATGAAGGCTTTATACACGTCCCATATAAGGCTCGGGGGCAGAACTTGCATGCAATTCAAAGTATTCTTTGGTGTCTCGTTTCAAGTTTTCTCATATTTCATGTTCTCCTAGAAGGGACCTATCCATTGTCTATCTGGATCTAGGCAACTCATTATCTAGGAGTAACTCCAGGCTTACCGCTGAATGGTCTGATAAGAGGGCTGGCTGATGTGGAACCGGCTTAACCTTCTTACTTAATCTGGTGTTTATCAGGAAGTAGACTATGCGGGAAGCGTGGCCATATTTCTTATTCTGATATGTAAACCCTTTATTTCTACCAGCTTTCTGTCTCCAAGGGTCTATCAGTCCCAGATTCTTCAACATATTTTGGATAAAAGCTCTCATCTTCGGGGTCTTAACTGTTGGCTTAGGAGTTGATCTGTCTAATTCAAGATCGAGCAAGGTGTTAAAATCCCCTGCCACTATAATGGGATTTACATCATTCAAAATCTGTTGGAACAGATCCTGTAATGGTGATGGGTCATCTAAGTTTGGGCCATAGTAACATAGCATAGAAAATTTTGTGTTGTGCGCTCTAATTGTAATAATGCCCTATCTCCCTTTAAGGTCTGAAATAGTTTTTATTATTTTAGCGTGGGACAAATCCTTAATCAAAATTGCTACCCTTTTGACATTGCAGTTCTGGTTAGCACATGCAAACTGTTGAACCCCCTTATGTCCCTTAAGTATTAACTCCCATTCTGTATGCCGCAGATGCGTCTCTTGTAGCATTATTACTTCACTTTTTGATTGTTTAAGAAATTGGAGGATTCTCCTTCTCCTAACTGCTACTCTCAACCCATTTATGTTCCAGCTTAATGATGTGCTTTTTATCAAAACTAGCAATTTTCCAATAGTATCACGCTTTCCATGCTTCTTATTCTGTGTGTGATTTTCGCATACAAGGATACATTTTTTTTTCCTCCCAATGCTTCCAACCCCGTGTGCTATTTACATAGTGTGTACGAAGCTTCCCTATCCCAGTATCGCTGCCCATCGGGGGATCCCTCCCTTTAATAAAGTTGGGCATAATCTACCCAGCCACCCTCATCTCTCCAAGCTTTTGTGTCTTGGGAATGTCTATGGACTTAGCCTATTTATGTTCTTGTTTGGTTGAAGAAGCTTTCCACCTCCACAGGGTCTTTAAAGGTATGCATTTTATTGTTCTACATTAATTTTAATGTAGCAGGAAATTTGATTTGGGCGATTGCTCCTAGGGATTTAAATTCCTGTATGTACCTGCCCAGCTCCCATTGACGTGTGTGGGTTTCTTTTGTAAGGTCAGAGCGAATACGAAAAGACCATCTGTCTTTATTGTAAGATCCATCTTTCAATGCTTCGGAGAGTATCTTTCCTTTAATAGAGTAAAATTGACGAGAATCTTCCTGGGCTTGTTTCGGTTAGGATTACGTCTGAAGGGATCTCTATGAATTCGTTGAATGTCCTGAAAAATATCTAAGTCCCTGACTTCTGGTACTATTTCTTTAATCGGGGTTATGAAAAACCCTTTCACATCCTTGCCTTCCTCTCCCTCCGGCACGTTGAGGAGCCTTAAATTGTTTCTTCTAGAGTTGCTCTCGATCATTTCATTTTTTTCTTTTAGAGCTTTCTCTTTCTCCTTGCAATGTTGTATTTCTTTGAAGTTACCTACTACCTCCTTTATCATGTCTATTATGGAAGTTTCTAAGATCCTAATCCTGTCAGTTGGGTCAGTAAGTTTTTTCCAGATTCTCACAAGCATCACAGATTTTGGCTTGCTTTGCTTCAGACATTGCAAGTCTATTTTTTATTTCCTCAGAAAGAGTTTGCAATAGCTCCCCAATGTTTTCCTGCATCAAAGTATGTATAGGTGCCCCCTCGTCTGATGGAGACACAGCCAGGATGGGCTCGCTCTCAATAGGGGCCATGGATCCAGGGCATGGAGTGCTCTCTTCTAAAGCTCGATATCTGCTAGTCAGAGGTATCTCGGGTGGATTCTGAGTCTCTCCGGCCAATTGTCGACTCGGTATTAGTACCACCCGGTGGGTCTGGGGCCCCGATGTCGCTGACAGGTGTACTTATACTCCCGCTAATCTTAAAGAAGGACCTTAATGAGGGCGTTATTTTAATTCTTGTCCCCCCCGGTAACTGGGATATTGGTACCTCTTTTTTTTTTCTTTTTCCTATGAATCTGTTTAGGGGTGTAATCTTAACAAGATGCTTCTGAGAAGCAGCTGGGAGCCCGAAATATAGAAGGGAAACTGGGGGGGGGGGGGGGGGCAATACCTTTCTACTCCTCTGTTCTTCATACTTTACGTGGGTTTCAGCAATATCAATACATTGCTTTCTCGGTGCGTACCTGTTTGTCTTTTGTGTCTTTGGCTCTATCGGCAAAAACCAGCTGCTTATACTCTGCTTTCCTCCTTTTAATTGCTTTGGTAGTAAAAGATGATTTCCCTGGTGCCTTAGGTTCTTTCCCTAACACGGGCACTCTTTTGGGGGTCATATGCCGAGCGTGGTCAGACACGAGCAGGTCCAACGATGGTTGTGGAGCATTTTCTTGTGGCTACACACTTGTGCTGATTCTGCCACTTAGTCCCCGGAGGCAGACGCGCGCAGAAGCCCGCCGATCCCGGCATAGCAGTCGAGCGTCCAGGACCCATGGGAAACCATGCGTGTCTGGTTGCGCGTTTAGAGATGTCTCTGGCGGCAGTATGCCGGATGGTCTCCCCACCGTCGCGTGAGGAAAAATATCCCACGGAGAGAAGGTGGAGGTAAGGTGCTCTGTAATGCTCTGCAGTGTCGATTGTTGCTTTCGGCTTCGTCCGTTCAGACGTGCAGATTGCTGGAGAGACGAGCGCACACAGCTGACTCCTTAGCCGGCCGCCATATTCCCCGGGCCTCCGACTCTTGTATGCTTTGAGATACATTGCATGTGTTCAACGTTCATATCTTGCTAATGTAAGAGGCCTAACAGCCTTAGACTAATGCTTCAATGCCTTATGCTTTGTATGGCTACGACTTTATTTTTTTCCTAATCTTCAATAAACGGATTCAACACAAAAATAGTGTTTGCAAAATTTGGAATGCTTTATTTGTACATCTACCCCTGATTTGTCAGTGATCTAATGCTTTGCCTTACAAAAATTAAAGGTATGCACCATTTAAAAGGAAGCTCATGTACGGGCAAACTTGGTTCTATCTAGAGAGTTAGGAAAGGGCAAATACAAAAACTTCTTTCCCTAAAAGCGGTCACAGCATCAACTACATTTCGGGACAGAGTTATTTGAACACAAAGTGGCTGTGACACACCCCGGATCGGGTAACTTTGTAAAATAGACGTGGACCGTTAATATAATATTTAGTAAATCCTGGTTGACACTCCACCTGGTGACACAGGTAGTCACGTGTCTACTAAGGACACACAAATTGAGAAAAAGGTTACATCGAATTCTAGTTAAACAGTAAATAACAGAATACTTACATAACATCTGCTTTCCAGAGGATTTGGCTCATACCCAGCTTCACAAAAGAACATGCCAAAAAGAGAGAAGGCTTTTTTGACAAATACTATCATAATGGGATAAATGTTTAGTAAAAGATATAGCAATTACAAGCTACAAATCACAAACTTACTGAGTGTGTTTCTTTTGGTTCATTGCTACTTTCTGATGTGCCCATAAAAAAATTCAAATATGGAAAATGTAGCCTGGTCGCAAATATTGAAATAATCATGTGAACAAAATGAGGGGAAGAAAAGAATGACAAATTCTTTCAGCATGTAATTTGAATTTACACTTTTCCATGCAATGTCTCTTGAGTGCCCCCATCTCCCTTAATTCATCTTGGAAGTACGTGTTTTCTCTGCATAGCGTTTATATTCAGCCTGCTCTCACAGCAGATGGTTTCCAAGCAGTCTATATTGTGGGTAGAAACAAGAAAAAGGTACATGTTTTTGATTTTCTCAGTTTTGAAGACATGTTCACAAACTCCATTCCATCATCTTGCAAGAATTTACGACAATATTTTCCAAAATTAATCCAGCGCTGATGGCCAGCAAGGACATTTTTCGACTTGTGTTCAAAGTAACTGAAATATAAAAATGGATACATTATGTAAGGCTTTATGAAGCATGCCTGTTAATAGTACACGTTTGTCCTGAGAAAACTAACCTGCAATCCAACAATTTCTACTATGCATAATCAGACTCTATGAAGTGCTCTGCATTCTCTGATATAAATCATACCCACACTGCCGTCTTACTTATTTTTATTTAGAGTGTTTAATAAAGCACGCGCATGACCCAGGGTTATCAGAGTGCTGTACATAGGGTTGAATGAAACAAAATGAAAGGTATAGACACAGATACCTCTAGAATAAAGAGCCCCATTGGGCTGTTGCAACAAATATCATAATAATAAAACCGTCAGTCCATTCACATTCACAGCTCTAGCGACTTTGTGGTGGGTATTTGCTGCTGCTCTGAAATTATACAGAACGACTTACCCCGAGGATCAGAGTGTTGAAAGGGTTCTCCAGTAAATGACATGCCTCTTACCAATCTAGAGGTTGCTGGCATTGAGACGTCCCTTGTGCCCTGTCCTCCCCACTATGCCAGACTATGCCAGGAATCTATTCATTAGGATCTTTTTTTACCTATTTTTTTTGAAGAAGTGGATCGATGGATTTGAGCATACCTTGGGTGGTAAGGATTTCCAGATCATGTGTACATTTTTTGCTTTTGGAATCTAGGAGGTTCCAGCCTGAGAGAGTTAGCGCTTAGGTAACGGCTACCACTGGATATTCAAATCTTTTCTGCCAGGTAACTTGGTTCATTAAAATGTAATGCTGTGTGTGTGAGGCAGACAATTTTCAGTTGAGCTCTTGCTTCAAGGGGAATCCAGTTTAGATACCTGAGCAATAAAGTGATGTGGTCAAAGCGTGTAGTTCCTGTTACCAGTCTCGCTGCCGCATTAAGGGTCGCTTTGAGTGGAGTTGTTCTCGTTTTGGGTGGTCCTGACCGTGTCGCCGCACCGTATTCTAGTCTGTAGACCACAAGTGCTTGCACAGCTTGTTAGAAGTCTGAAGGTGGTAGAAATGGTTTCAATTTTTTCAGTATTCTGAGTTGGAAAGTTGCACTGCTTGTAGTCGCACTGATGTCCAGTGTTATTCCCAGGGATTTCATGGAATCAATGATGGTAGGTGAGCAATTGAGTGCGTCTAGGTGCTTGAGCCAAACATGGGCGAGTGAGGAGCTGTTTGGTGGGAAGAAAAGAAGGAATTCGGTTTTCAGAGTTCAGCTTGAGGTTGTTTCGAGCGATCATCAACAAAAAGGAGCAAAAGAGGGAAAATGATAACCAGGTCACCCTCCACACACTGAACCATAATACACAAGACCTGATCATGAAAGAACACTATATCCTTTTAAGGACACCAAGGGTAGTCTGACACCCAGGAGCTGGCTTTGTCAAAATGCCAATCATACCTGGTTCCCCGTGTTCAATTTTAAATTATTTGTCAATACATATAAATACAAATAATAATTATTAAAAGGTAAAGTTTTTTTTTTGTCCTAAATAACTTAAATATATATACATACACACACACAAGTGTCAGAAAACAAAATGCTGTTTAATGGGGATATCCCCTTACAGAGAATTCTTTAATGAATTTATTTGAGAGACAGCTGAAATCCTCTCTGATAGAGGCAGTAGAGGCAGCTTTTACCAAGAGAAAAAGGGACCACATTCCTGAGGAAGACTCAGCTGATATCTCTGAAGAGGAAACCCCTCTACCCAAGAAAGGAGGTAACGCTTTGAAAAAGTCAAAGCTCCTTGAATCCCATGGTAGCCTGCGTGCTACAAAAGACCGGGTGATATCCCTAGATAGTCTGTGCGCTACAGATGAGCTAGGTGCCCCTAGCAGCACAAAGAGAAAGAGCGACCTACTTGGGGCAATAAGCGCAGGTGCCCCTCGCGGCACAAAAAGACCAGGTGTCGTCCTCAGCACAAAAGACATCAGTTCTATAACCAATGATGACTATTTATTACCAATTGATATTGACGATGAGCCAGACAAATATATATTCGATTCCCTCGAAAAATTTGACGATTACCTCCTTTTTGAGGATTTAGAATGACCCAGTAACTCCAGCTCCATCAAGGACCCAGCTGGGATGAAGATGTTTAATCCCTCTCACATTACTCATCCTAGGGGATCTGAATGGTGGCCCTTGGACCACATAGCTATGTTTATCAAATTCTGGATAAGAATACCACTTGATAAAGATGCACAAAACCTAATGAGGTCAGAATGCCCTAGACCCTTTTTGGATAATAAGTCCGGTATGACACCAAATTTAGACCCTGAATTAATGAGCTTCGTATTTCAAACAGGAAGGGACCCTGGGAAAGGCCTGGAATGTTGCCTCAAGCAGTGTCAAGACCGATTGCTGGACACTCTAGGACCTCAGGCTAGAATCCGAGACTTAGCTGAGGAATTCTCTATTAAAGGGACTCCAGTGGATACTGACCTAATCCGAGGATGGAGACGGCGCACCCTATGCCTTCTTGGCAATACCAATGCAGGCCTTACCTCAGAAAGGAGAAGACCTATACTGATGCGGCTGAACCCCAAACTAGGAGACCTGGCAAACAAGGATGTCCAGGGTGACCCAAATGGGGTACTCTTCGGAAAAAACTTTGTTAAAACCATGGGGAAATACGTTTCCGCCTTCAGTAAGACCCAGTCAAACATGAGACGCATGTTTGAAGGTAGAATTTTTGGCAGGGCTTATAGGACAGGGCTGGCTGTCAGCCACGAACACTACAGGTCTCCCTTCTACCAGCAGAATCAAAGCATATATGGAAGATATTTCCGAGGGAACAATTCCTTCTTTCCGCAAAGAGGTCGCAGCAATCACACAAGAAGCGGCGGCAGATTCCCAAGCCATGGACAACAAGGTAAAGACTCTTACCTCTGGTTCTTCCCTCCCAAAGGTGGGGGGGGAAGGCTTCTCTTTTTCTACCAGAAATGGTCTTTACTAACAAACTATGTTTGGGTACTAGATATTATAAAAAGGATTCAGAAGAGATTTTGTTACAACTCCATACCAGACTATCCAACCCAGAGAACTTACCCTAGACCAAGAACAAGCAGCTCTGGTAGACACAGAAGTGAGTCAAATGCTATCAAACGGGGTGATTTCCAAGCTATCAAAGGTCTGGGTTTTGTGAGCACAATTTTCCTAGTAAAGAAAAAAGAGAAAGGTTGGCACCCCGTAATAAATTTGAGGGAACTAAATACTTTCCTCGTGTACAGACACATCAAGCTGGAAGGTATCTATCTTCTGAGAGACATCCTTCAAGAGAAAAATTGGCTCATAAAACTGGACCTCAAGGACGCTTCCTTTACAATTCCTATGGCCATAAAGTCTCAGAAATACCTACGGGTGGAAGGTGGAAAACAGTGATCTACCAATTTCATTGTCTCCCCTTCGGCCTCTCCTCGGCACCATGGTGCTTCACCAAGGTCCTGAGACCAGTGGTAGCCTCTCTGAGGAGAAGAGGAGCTCGCCTAATAATATACTTAGACGACATTTTGCTCATGTATCAAAGTCAAGAGGAACTGCTGACTCTCATGAAATGGGCTGTGGACCTTTTAGAAGGTTTAGGATTTATTATCAACATAGAGAAGTCCATTATGACACCAACACAAAACCTTGAATTCCTAGGTTTCCAGGTAAACACCATTTCGTCCCAGTTACAACTCACCTTAAAGAAGTTGTCCAAAATAAAAAAGGAAGTAAGTTATGTTTTATCGAAAAATGTAGTGAGCTTGCGGGAACTAGCAAGAGTAGTGAATCTCTTATCCTCTTTGATTCAGGCAATCTCCCCAGGACCTCTTCACTACAGGGCCTTACAGAGACTGAAATCTTCAGGGCTGAAGAAGGGCCTTTGGTATTCAGACAGACTTCCCCTGTCATTGGATGCTCAAGAAGACCTTTTATGATGGTGGAACAATCTAGACAGCTGAATGGGAAAGCAATATTTGGGAACACCCCGGATCACACTCTGGAATCAGATGTAAGCAATCTAGGCTGGGGTGCCAGACTGGGAAAAATGGCAACGGGGAGGAAATGGTCCCAAGAGGAACTCCCACTACAAATAAATTGCTTAGAGATGTTGGTGAGCTTGAATGCATTAATGAGCTTCAAGTCAATCCTAAAAAACTGCGTAGTCTTGATCAAACTGTACAACTTTAGGGCTGTCTCCTACATCAACCGCTTGAGAGGGGCAAGGTCAAGGTTACTTGCAGATCTAGCCAAGAGGATTTGGTTCTTCTGCT
Source organism: Triturus cristatus (assembly GCF_964204655.1). Lineage (NCBI taxonomy): Eukaryota > Metazoa > Chordata > Amphibia > Caudata > Salamandridae > Triturus > Triturus cristatus. The sequence continues at coordinate 1,135,848,737 of NC_140589.1, forward strand.
GGAGTCCAAAAATACTTCTAAAAGCAGAATTTATTCCTGGCCATCTAAAAACGAGGGCAGATTGGAATTTGAGATTCCTAAGAGACTCGAGCGACTGGAAACTGAATCCAATAGTCCTCAAAAACGTTCAAGACTTATGGGGCCCTTTCTAGGTGGATCTTTTTGCCAGCAGACTAACTTTTAAAATAGATCAGTATTTCAGCTGGATGCCAGACCCCCAAGCTGCTGCAGTGGACCCTCTGGTTCAACCTAGGAACAAATGGAGACGCTATGCCTTCCCTCCCTTCGCACTGATTCTGAGTGTTTTGCTCAAAGTTTGAATGGAGCGTTGCTGCATTGTTCTAATTACGCCCTTTTGGTTTCCAGGGGGAATTGAGTTGGCAATGGAGGTCCCACGCCTTATCCCAGGGAATTTAGACTTTCTCCAGGGACAAGAAGGAGAGGTACACTCTCTTCTTTTAGAAGGAAACACTAACCTTCTTGCCTGGAGGATTTCAGGGGCAACTGGATAAGTCATGGGCACCGGGAACAAGGAAAAGATACACTGGTGTATGGAAAAAATGGTGTAGTTGGTGCCTGGGACGGGATCTGGATCCCGTGAACGCTCCAGTAGTAGAGGTAGCCAATTACCTAGCAGGTCTATTTAATTCAGATTTATGCTACAGAACAGTAAACTGCTACAGATCTGGAATTTCAGCAGGCCATTCACTGTAAAATGATTTTTTTATTGGTACCGTCCCCTTAATACGTAGAGTAATGAAGGGAATACGACTTGAGCATTCTCCAAAGGCCAAATGTGATTCACTATGGAATGTTAATCTTATATTTGACCTTTTCACCTCTTGGCCACATAACTGTTATCTTTCCAGAAAACAATTATCAATAAAGCTAGCAACATTACTTTGTCTAATATCTTTTAGAGTGTCAGATGTTAAGGCGCCAGAAACCTGTAATAGCGTCTATTCCCCAGATGGAGTACTTTTTGAGATATGGAAAAGGATCGAAACTATGTCTGAAAATATTTTTTATGCTTAGTTTACTGATTACCCTAAACTACGTGTGGTGAGTTGTATGACAGTTTATGAACAGAAAATTATTCATTTTAGACCTAATAGTGAAAGTCAATTACTAATATCCTTTGTAAAACCCTATAAGGCAGTCTCTTCTGCTACAATTCCGAGATGCGTTACAACAGCAATGTTGGTAGCAGGGACAGACTTATTCAAGTTTGGCGCACACTCTTCCTGTGGCGCTATGGCCAGTAAGGTGTCCTGGGGTGGAGGTTCCCTTGCGGATATTCTCAAAGCAGCAGACTGGTCAAATGCTTCCACATTTGTTAAATTTTACCTTAAACCTGTGGAACATATAAGCAATATAGTATTAAAAAGTTTAGACTTTCATAATGGTAGCCTCCGGTCTTGTAATGGAATGATGATTCTCCAATTAACATGCAGAGAGAATCTTGATTTCATTAAAGACTACGGAGGCAAAGATTATCCCTCCCACCACTCCCTGGTGGATTTTTAAGAGATTGTATTCTTTGTTTTATATACAAGTAATGATTAAATTTTACGTCTTACTTTGTCTTGTAGTTTTGAATTACTTAGCAATAGTTATTACTTGCTCTCCTTTTTTTCCAGACACTGCGTCACTGTGAGAACTATTTTCTTATCAAGTAAAATTAACATGGAAGGACTAGAATCTACAAATATTTTACCTTGTCGCAGCTCAAAGAGGAAGATGCCTGGTTACCACAACGGTTTGTTATGTTCTATGGAATGTTTTACTTATGACGTAAAACATGTTCTTTAAAGGGCTGCATGTGTGGGCAGCAATAAAAGTTATTGCATAATGTTAACCTCTGTAATTTTTTATGAAATAAGATTCTCTCTGTACGTTAATTGAAGAATCGTCATTCTCTTTTATGCTGGATTAGTCGGGTGTGGACCAGCCGGTCTCTTAGATTAGGTGCTCTCCTAAATGCAAACCTTGGGGAAGGCATCTTGGCCACATAACTTATCTTTCCTGAAAACGATTATCAATAAAGCTAGAAACATTACTTTGTCTAATATCTTTTAGAGTGTCAGGTGTTAAAGCATTAGAAACCTGTAATAAGAGTCTATTCCACAGATGGAGTACTTTTTGAGATATGGAAAAGGACCAAAACTATGTCTGAAAATATTTTTTATGCTTACTTTAATGATTACCCCAAACTATGTGTGGTGAGTTGTATGAAAGTGAATGAACAGAAAATGATAAATTTTAGATCTAATAGTGAAAGTCAATTACTAATATCCTTTGTAAAACCCTATAAGGCAGTCTCTTCTGCTACAATTTCGAGATGCGTTACAACAGCAATGTTGGTAGCAGGGATAGACTTATTCAAGTTTGGCGCACACTCTTCCTGTGGCGCTATGGCCATTAAGGTGTTCTGGGGTGGAGGTTCCCTTGCAGATATTCTCAAAGCAGCAGACTGGTCAAATGCTTCCACATTTGTTAAATTTTACCTTAAACTTTTGGAACATATAAGCAATATAGCATTAAAAAGCTGTAAACTTGCATAATGGTAGCCTCCGGTCTTGTAATGGAATGATGATTCTCCAATTAACATACAGAGAGAATCTTGATTTCATTAAAGACAACTGAGGCTAAGATTATCCCTCCCACCACTCCCTGGTGGATTTTTGAGATTGTATTCTTTGTTTTATATATACGTAATGATTACATTTTACGTCTTACTTTGTCCTGTAGTTTTGAATTACTTAGCAATAGTTATTACTTGTGTGCCTTTCTTTCCAGACACTGCGTCACTGTGAGAACTCAAGTGCAATTAACATGGAAGGAGTAGAATCTACAAATATTTTATCTTGTCACAGCTCAAAGAGGAAGATTCCTGGTTACCACGACGTTTTGTTATGTTCAATGGAATGTTTTACTTATGATGTAAAACATGTTCTTTAAAGGGCTGCATGTGTGGGCAGCAATAAACGTTATTGCATAATGTTAACCTCCGTAATCTTTAATGAAATCAAAATTCTCTCTGTATGTTAATTGGACAATCGTCATTCTCTTTTATGCTAGATTGGTCGGGTGAGGACGAGCCGTCTCTTAGATTAGGTGATCTCTTAAATGCAAACCTTGGGGAAGGCATCTTGGTCTGACTTGTGTCCAGCAATGTCCAATGCTTTCTAATAATCTGTCTAATTTCAGTTAACAGGGGGTCAAAGGTGGTGATTACTGGAAGACAGACCTCATTGCACCTCTCATTTCTTTCTAGCAACGCCTCACAGGGGTGTTAAGTGCTCTCTTGCGTGCCCATTTAATCACCTTAGTTGGATAAGCTCTATTTTCAAGCCTTTTCATCAGGTCCTCAGATTGTTCCATATACATATTTGTAGAAGTACAGTTCCTACGATATCTAAAAAAAAACTGCCCACTGGAAGATTATCCCGCAGGGCCCTAGGATGGAAGGAACAATAATGTAAAATGAGTTCCTATCAGTGGGTTGTCAATTGCAGCAATGTCCAGATCTAAATAGACAGCCAAATGCCTACTGATGGTCCATGTAAACCGGAGGCAACTATCTGCCTGAATAAGCCATTTTACGAAGTCCAGCAGTTTATCCTCTGACCCAGTCCAAATGCACAACACGTCATCAATAAACCTCTTCCAAAGAGAGCAGTTCTGTTGGTAGGGGTTGGAGACATGATGGATAAAGTGAGGGGGGCATTCACAAACTAAATTGGAGATATGGGTGACACCCAGGAGATTTGATCAGTGCATTTCCACTAATATGTATGTACGTATACCCACAGGTTGATGAGCAGCGACTGATACTCTCTGCAGGGGATGCAAGGCTAAAAGCTGTGCGCTCCCCCGATGGTGTGTTGCTGGTATGAACTCTGTTAGCAACAACCTTGTAAATATGGTATTACCTAGTAAATTTGCATGCATTAACATCTGGACAATGTTGCCAGTAAACAATTTCAATGCGTTTTTAATGGTTGGCACCATCTTCCTTTTATCGTTTGTTAATCAACACAGGCTATGTTTGAGGTACCAGTGAGGTGGAGACTGGTCACAAAGCCCTGATGAAATTGCCGCAAATAACTGGCAATGAAACATATCGGCCTTTCCAAACTGAAATGGTCTAACACATGCCGTTCTTTTAATCTGAGTGTGCTCACGGCGATCAATAAAGTATGTATACCTGCAGGTGAGTCACAACTCATTTTAGCTTGGAGAAGCAATTTTCTTCTTTCTCACTACGGGGTCCGATTGTCGAAGAATGACACAAGCATTTTTATTGCATTCTTTTCCACTTTATTCTCTTCTTATCTTCACCTCCAAAATTAGGACACTGCTTTTCTTCCTTCACGGTCATGAAAGTTACCAATGATGATAGCGTGAGCAAACTGGTGAGTAGTACCAACCAGCAGCTCCCTTGGTGATGCTTACGTGAGGTACATTCTGACCTCTCACACTTTTTTCCTGGTTTTTCTCATAAGATGAGATGTTATTTGGTGTATTGACAAACAATTCCAAATTGAACAACAGTAGGAACCAGGTAGGACTGGCATTTTGACGAAGCCAGCTCCTGGGCAGGGATAGTGTCAGACTGCCCTGGGTATCCTTAAAAAGATAGCGTTCTTTCATAATCAGGTCTTGCGTATTATGGTTCAGTGAGTGGAGGGCGACCTAATTATAATTTTCTCTCTTTTGCTACTTTTTGTTGATGATTTGTGAACGGCGGCTCAGATGTGAGAGCATTCTATATAAAAAAACAATTTAAGTTAGCTTGTGCCAACTAAAACATAGACGTTATTGCGAGACATTGGTCTCTTCAGTAGCCGGGAGAGGAATTTCCTCTTTGCAACAGCCTGTGGATATATACTTGGTTACATACTTTGCCCTTGAAAGTGACATGGACAGGAACTGCTTGGCATTTTCAGATGAGCAGATTGCACTAATTCTTTCTGGCCCCTCACTATTACCTGATGCACCATTAATTAATACCACCACAGCTAGAGAGGAGTGGGAGAAATTAACTAACATAAAAAAATGCCAGATTCGGGTTGCCCTTCACGGGGTGCTTATGACCGAATATCTCTGTGCAGGTGCTGCCCCAGCCAGTTTAATAGGAAGGATTGAACTGAAAATATTCTTAGAGGACAAGCAGTTTCGGGTGGATTGGAGCTTTATAGCTAATAAGTGCACCCGCGACTGGCTAATCCTTATTATTAATACCGTTAAGAGACTCAGCGAAGAATTATTAAAGGAGATTCTTGGAATTAGAAGAGTCAATTAAGAGGGACACCACTATTCACGACACTAAGGAACAGCTGGCCCGTATTCAGAGCGATCTTGCGGATTATAAAAATGATACGGTTAATCAAAAAATGAAGGGTTTAAAATGCAATCTAGAGCGATTCTCGCATTAGTGGGCTTTCTCTTATGAGGAGGATAAGTACTATCAACCCAGTACAGAACAGTCTTACCAACAAAACTATCAGCCGGGGGGTCGCCGGCTAAGGAGAAGGACCCCGCATAACTGGACTTTTGACGACACTAGTAGTGAGGAGGAGGCGGGCGAGCAACCATCCACGTCCAATAAGAATAGGGTCAGATTTAACCCCCAGAATCGAGCCAACGAAGACCTTGATGCATTATTGAGGTATTTTTTTAGGCCAGAACCAAAGAATCAACTGTGAGGGAGGTCAGAGGGGGAGAGGCAGGGGCCATCCAAACCAGGAGCAAACATGGCAGTCATACTCCCCGGATAACCCGCAGCAGGCGCCGGGCGCCCCTGTAAACAACATAGTGGTAAAATTATCTGACCATCAATTATCTCCTGCAGAGGTGCTGGTCTTAAACAAAGGCCTGGGATACGTGCCGACTCCCAAACATGATACCTTTAAGTTTAGGGCTGAGTTTTTTTTAATTAAAGAGTAAAATAAAACTCCACAAGTTTTTTGCGGATAAGGCACTTGACCCTCTGTAGGAGAGTAGGATCTGCACTTATGTTGCCCCCACTTTTTTCTGATGTATACACTGGTTTCTGGCTATAGTCAGGCTGGGTCCCTGCTAATCAGGGCCCCAGTCTCTCTGTTCTCTCTAAACGACATGGTGTGCATATTAGATGCACTAGTGATTGGATACTGTGGTACCTTATGAGCCCGTAGTATATGGTACCTTAGGTACCTAGGGCATAGGTACTTCACAGGCCTACCAGGGGCTGCAGCATGTATTATGCCACCCCTGGGCAGCATTCTCAATCTGACACCACAGGCCTGCTACTGCAGCCTGTGTGAGGTAGTGTTAGCACTCCTCACTGAGATATAGGTTCCTATATCTCTCCATACACACACATATAAACCTATCAGCCACCCCTATGGCAGGCCCTATCAATCCTGAGGGCAGGGTGCAGGGTTTACAATGTGAGGGGGTGCCTCTGCGTGAGCTGTTTGTGGATGCGGTTAAACCATATACTCTTAAGTGTATTAAAATGCTAACTTTGGAATGACTGCATCAAAACATGTCGAGTTTGGTGTCAAACAACTTGGAATCATACCCCCACATCAGTCCATGGTGTGGGAGCATGGTCCCACCCTTCTAGAGGGGACGACATGTAAAACGATAGAAATCCTATAGAGCCCTGGCATCACAAAATGGATGTCACCAGCACAGACACTGGGCTGCCCTCCTGCTGCTGCTGACTGAAACTCGCAGTGGAGGAAGCCCAACAAAAGGCATCCCGTCACAGGGAGGTGTCACCTCTCAAACCTCCAAAACAGGATGTGATGGACTATGTACTTGGTCTCCGCTCCCGGATGGCAGAGTACATGAAGAAGGCAACAAAAAACCTTGAGGCTAGCCAAGAATTACAAAAAGCCTGGCATGACCAAACGTCTGTCTTGACTGTTTATCAGCCAGGCCAGAAAGTGTGGGTGTTGGAGCCTGTGGCCCCAGCAGCTCTCCAGGACAAATGGAGTGGCCCCCATACAATTGTTAAGAAAAAGGGAGAAGTCACCTACTTGGTGGATCTTGGAACTCCCAGGAGCCCCCTTAGGGTGCTCCATGCCAACAGACTTAAGCCATATGTGGACAGGGCTGACATAGGCTTGCTCATGTCAACTGTTGAGGACCAGGAGGAGGAGAGTGACCCTCTCCCTGACCTGCTCTCACAGAACCCTGATGATGGGTCAGTTTTTGGTGTTGCTTTGGCAAGCAGCCTCACTGAGCATCAACAAACTGAATGCAGACAAGTGCTGCAACAGTTTAGACATATGTTTAGCCTGACCCCAAGTCAGACTTCCTGGTGCACCCATGAGGTGGACACTGGAGACAGTCTACCTGTAAAGAGTAAAATCTACAGGCAACCTGACCATGTCAGGGATTGTATCAGGACTGAAGTCCAGAAAATGTTGGAACTAGGTGTTATTGAGCCCACAGATAGCCCTTGGGCTAGCCCAGCAGTCATTGTGCCAAAACCTCATACCCAGGGTGGTAAGAAAGAAATGAGGTTTTGTGTTGACTACAGAGGCCTCAATGCAGTCACCAGGACTGATGCCTATCCAATACCAAGGGCAGATGAACTTATAGACACTTTGGCCTCAGCCAAGTATCTTAGTACATTTGACCTAACATCTGGTTACTGGCAAATCAAGTTAGCTGATGATGCCAAGGCCAAAACAGCATTTTCGACCCCTGGTGGGCACTATCACTTTGTGGTAATGCCCTTTGGTTTGAAAAATGCACCTGCCACTTTTCAGAGGTTGGTGAATAAAGTTATGACTGGTATGGAAACCTATTGCTCAGCTTATCTTGATGATATTGCTGTCTTTAGTTCCACCTGGCAGGTTCACTTAGTCCACCTCAGGAACGTTTTGGAGGCCCTGCAAAAAGCAGGCCTCACTATCAAGGCCACTAAGTGCCAGATAGGGAAGAGTCAGGTTGTGTACCTGGGCCACCTTGTAGGTGGAGGCCAGGTTCAACCAATCCAAACCATAATGGAATGGGTAGCTCCAACAACCCAGACACAGGTTAGAGCCTTTTTAAGCCTGACTGGGTACTATAGGAGGTTTGTTAAGGGATATAGATCTATAGTGACCCCCTTAAATGATCTTACCTCTAAGAAAATGCCAAAAAAGGTTCAGTGGACAGCTAGCTGTCAAAAGGCATTTGATAACCTCAAGCAGGCAATGTGCACTGCCCCCATCTTGCAGAGTACAGATTACAAAACGAAGTTCATTGTTCAAACAGATGCTTCAGGGCTGGGTGTGGGAGCTGTACTGTCTCAACTTAATGATAAAGGTCAAGACCAGCCAGTAGCTTTCATAAGCAGAAGGCTGACCCCTAGAGAGAAACGTTGGTCAGCTATAGAGAGGGAGGCCTTTGCTGTGGTGTGGGCCCTGAAGAAGCTGAGGCCATACTTGTTTGGCACTCACTTCATAGTTCAGACTGACCACAGGCCCCTCCTATGGCTCAAACAGATGAAAGGTGAAAATCCTAAACTGCTCAGGTGGTCCATTTCCCTACAGGGGATGGACTATACAGTCAAACATTTCCACTTAGAACATGAAGACTCAACTGGTCAAGGTTAGTTTAATGTCCCTGCGTTTGGTGGGGGGGGGGGGGGGTTGTGTAGCAGAGTAGGATCTGCACTTATGTTGCCCCCACTTTTTTTCTGATGTATACACTGGTTTCTGGCTATAGTCAGGCTGGGTCCCTGCTAATCAGGGCCCCAGTCTCTCTGTTCTCTCTAAACGACTTGGTGTGCATATTAGATGCACTAGAGATTGGATAATGTGGTACCTTATGAGCCCCTAGTATATGGTACCTTAGGTACCTAGGGCATAGGCACTTCACAGGCCTACCAGGGGCTGCAGCATGTATTATGCCACCCCTGGGAAGCATTCTCAATCTGACACCACAGGCCTGCTACTGCAGCCTGTGTGAGGTAGTGTTAGCACTCCTCACTGAGATATAGGTTCCTATATCTCATCACCCCTATGGCAGGCCCTATCAATCCTGAGGGCAGGGTGCGTGGTTTACAATGTGAGGGGGTGCCTCTGCGTGAGCAGAGCCCCTCTGCTGCTACCAGAGTCTATTCTCTATGGCTGTTTGTGGATGCTGTTAAACCATACACTCTTAAGTGCATTAAAATGCTAACTTTGGAATGACTGCATCAAAACATGTCGTGTTTGGTGTCAAACAACTTGGAATCATACCCCCACATCAGTCCATGGTGTGGGAGCATGGTCCCACCCTTCTAGAGGGTAGACATGTAAAACGATAGAAATCCTATAGAGTCCTGGCATCACAAAATGGATGCCACCAGCACAGTCACTGGGCTGCCCTCCTGCTGCTGACTGAAATTCGCAGTGGAGGAAGCCCAACAAAAGGCATCCTGTCACAGGGAGGTGTCATCACCTTCCAGACAGGATTTAGTGTATTGGAGCTGGGTGGGTGCACTCCTAGAGTGCTTTGAAGTCCTGCACTGGGGGAGCAGTAGGCTCCTCTGTGCATATGCCAGCTCAAACCGGTTCAGGGGCAACCTGCCCCTGCTCCGGCGCGAAACTGGACAAAGGGAAGTGGGTGTAACCACCCCCTCCCCTGACCCTCCTAGAGGAGTGGTCGTAGAGCTAGTCCCTCCCCTATCTTCACTATAAGATAGCAAGCTTTGCCATTGCAAAACAGATAACCCTGGACGACGCTCTACAAAGAAGAATCCTGGCCCTTCGATGTTCCACTACCTTTGGAAGACAGAAGAATCTCCCTTGGAGTCAAGGAGTGACTCCCCTGCTTGGCAGGCACCAAAAACCTTAATCAACGGTTGCAAACTATCCCGCTCCCGCCGGAGTTCGAAGTCCCTGCTGTCCCGGAAGTGGATTTCCTGACTTCTCGACGGCCATTGTGAGTGCCCAGCAAAGCTGTGGTGAGTGGACCCCACGAGTGACCAGGAACAGCAATACCCAGGGACCGTGCACTATTGTCGAGTTCAATCCCTTAACAACGTTCTACGAACTTGTGCTTTGGACCATTTGTGGCCCAAGCCCCCAGCAGGTCTTGCAGCAAAAATCAGCGGCCTACCCCGTCCCGAGTGACCGTGGGCTCCTGTGAAGCATTTCCTGAGGAGGCGTCTTCGCGTTCACTTGCCCGTTGGCTAGTGGGTCCCCCGAAGACTTTCTCATCAACTAAAAGGGCTCCCCTGGTTGCTCCAGGCCTGCCCTCACTCACCCTCGCTGGGTGAGTCCCTCAGACCTTGCTGGACTGCACCATCGACTTTCTTCAGTCTACACAAGACTTGCAGTTGCCAAGGCTTGTTGGCTCCAATCCGGTTGCCGACACCGCCATCAGCTGCAGACGTCGTGGGACACTCCGAATCCAGCTGCTGGTCATCGTCAATCCTTCCTGGACCTCATGAGCGAAGAGTCAAAACACCATCGACGACCTGAAATCACCCAACATCTGTGGTCATCCATCTTCCTGGCCACCAGTACCTGGCAAGTGACCTTGAACACTGTCCCTTCAATTTTCAGGTCTTCTGCATCTTGAATCCACCTTTGGATTCCACTGGACACTTCTTCAGTCGACGCAAGTAGCAAGTCTACTTTGGTCTCCATAGAAAACAGCGACGCGACCCAACATCAAAAGACACCTATGCACCCGGCTTCCCTGGGTGAGTTAACTTGTGCACTCCGGTGCCCTAGTGTGTGTTGGCCCTCGAAGAACTTACCTTGTAAGTGGCTTGCTTGTAGACTTCCTCGAAGTACCCTAGAACTTTAAAAATCAAACCGTGACTTGCACCATTATAATCAATAGGGAACCCGCGGCTGTGTTCACACACTGCACGCGTCTCCCGTGGACCTGTTACTTACTTGCTAACACTTCAGAAGTCAAGCCCCAGCGATTCCCCAGGCCCTAGGCCTTGTCATTTTGCAAGTCGACATTTTTATACCATTTTTTTAGTGTATGGTCTGGTACGCACCTAGGGCTCCAGACATATTTGTGCTTAATTTATAGTGAAACGTTGACATTTGAATGTGTACCTGGCTTCTAATCTCATGAAGAGATTAGTAGTGTGTGTCTAGAAATAAATACATATATATTTGATATATATACCTGTGTGGTGTCCTTTCATTTGGTAATTCGAGATTTTAAGGTAAAACAAGCTGCTTTACATTTCTCTGAGACTTATCCTGAAGGCTGCTCTCCACAGCTACCACTAGGATAGCTTTCTTTAAAAGGTTGTCTTAAACCTATCTACCATAAGGGTCTAATTGGACTGGTGCAAGGTGGCCACTATAACTAGCGACCAGCATATGCCAGGCCAGCTTCTCACATTGGTGGGCAGCGTGTGGGATTCCAGCTTGCCATTGTTTTACCAGAAAATCTCTATTTGAATTACTAACTGAAAACCACTAAAGGTACTCAAGGTACATATAAAGTCAAGCTTAGTATCAATAAGTTCTACTGAACTTAGAGCTGTTTGTGAGGGGATAGCACATCCTTGCTACAGCTCAAGCTAGGTTCAGTAGGCCACAAACTAGTGTAGGTAGTGCAACACTGCATAACACTAGAATGTCCTCAAGGGATGGAGCGAGTGGGCCCACCCAGCCTCAGTACAAGGACATGACCTACTTTGACTTGAAGGCCATGTGTGTTGAAAGACACCTGAAGCAAGGACAGAGTCCCTCCACACAACACCTAATAAATCTACTAGTAGCAGATGATCTCAGACTAGCTCTAGAAGCTGGTGGATCTGGATTAGGGGGTGGGTCAGCCATAGTCTCTGGGTCTGATGATGAAAATCAAGATGACGTGGAGTCTGTGATTGAAGGGCCAGACCCAGAAAGGTCTGAACAGGACAGAGGAATCCTCCCTAAGAGGACTGATAGAGTGGAAGAGAGGCCTAGGTCCCCTTCAAGGGAATCTGACCATTCATATCACTCTAACAGAGAATCTGTCCATCAGAGGAACTCATACTCACATAGAGAGACCTCCTCTGAAAGAATGTACAAGATTCTCCAGTATGAGGAAGCTAGGCTTGCCCTCAGAACCAAGCAATTGGCCTTAGATAGAGAAGCCTATGAGCTCCAGAGAACTTCTAGAAAAGAGGGGTTAGATACCCCTGGTGGCAGCAACAGTGTCTCTAGAGGTAGAGAATATATTCCAGACCATAGGAACCTGTCCAAGGTTGTTCCTCCCTACCAGAGTGGGGATGATATCCACAAATGGATAACTGCTATGGATAGGGCCTGTAAAGTTCAACAGGTCCCCCAGAAACAGTGGGCAGCAATCTTGTGGCTCTCCTTTTCAGATAAAGGTAGAGATAAGCTCCTCACTGTTAGAGAAGAGGATGCTGATGACTATGAAGCCCTGAAGAGTGCATTAATAGCTGGATTTGGCTTAACCACTGAACAGTACAGGTTGAAGTTCAGATTCACTATTATACTTGCCCGATACTCGGTACTGTGATCAATCCCCATGTTTACACTACAATATAGCCCACAGGTCAACCACACACCTGAGGAGTGATAGTCCACTTACATCATCTAGAGCTACACGCGGACCTAGTGGGTGTTACCTAAAGGAGTTGTGACTTTGTGCGTCTTCTAGGGGTTGTCTGTCAGCAGGATATATTATTTTGACATACCTACCCTCAGCCGCTTTTAGTTCTATATCGCTAGAGCTGCTTTACTGCCTTGCAGTTCACACTCGGCCCGCTACAATTGGTCCGGCCCCCTATGATGTGATTTGACACGTCACGTTCCTAAGACGGATACACACCCGGAAGCGAGGTTTGCGTTCTAGCTTCCCTTTCGAGTATAGGAACAGCCACCCACACCGATTGGTCCGTGGACTATATTTATAGCCCCCTTCCTTTCGGTGCTGTGTCTCCCGGATCGGCTTGGACGAGGGGTAGGATTCTACGTGTCCTGTATCGAGGAAACACGTGAGTATTCTGTGAAACTCTGGAAGCCCACCTGCTGTCAGGTTAGCAGTACAATAATACATGGCACAGATTCGGGAGCTCTGCCCCTGACGTAGGTGTAGCGCTTTCAGCCAAGGGCCCTCAACGGTGCGATGGACACCACCGAATGGGCCCATGCTGTATTTGTGAAAATGTTTGGCATTTTTTGAGATGTGGGACAATGACGCCCGTACTACTGACACAATGGCCTTTTTGTTTCCCTTCCATCCCCCCGCTTTAACACCCTTGAACTATACACGCAACTCGCGTTATAGTCCACACGATGTTTAGCGCTTTCTACTACTAACGGTCATAGAGCCTTTCTGGTAAACACCAAGAGCGATTTACTTTATCAGTGATCCCTACTCACGGGGACACCCGCTTTTAGCCCTTCTAATCGTGTTGAGTATATTTTCGTAAACCTACACCATGGGTCAGTACTAAACCTTCTAGTAAACATAACTTAGCTCCTGACCTGTGCTACCTCTCGGTTTGATCATGCTATCGATAAGCCTTCTACCGCTTTTACTCCTGACCTTTCTTTATGACACCGACGCTGTTGTCATACTTTCTATACCATAACAGAACACTGCACTACTCGGTGTTGTAGTCCGTCCCTGATTCGCTGGAGCCTCCAATGCACCACAACTGGGTGAGTCGAATAATAAACCGTGTCAATTTATTGTACTTGACCACTGTGTATCTCCAAACATCTGACACAACACTATGGATTTTCGATAATATCATTCTCTGCTATGTATATTGTTTTAGTAAAAAATACTTTTTTATGTGTTTTTCTGCAACGTTCTTTCTCACTCGCCGTTAAGTGCATGTATAAATCTTCACAGCACACTTTTTTATCACCACTGGACTTTATTGTACCACGAGTGCTGCATGACACTACTCCACGTGTTCGCAGTACTGGAGGCCTACTACCAATAACCTTTTAGGAAGTCTGTTTTTACTCGTGCCTGTTCTTTATCTTCCCTCTACAGGTGCCTTGGGTTCTTATCAACTAAGTAACCACTTATTAGGGTGCTGTACAAGTGGTAAGTGCTACAGTAGCTGCTACCACTACCAGTAAGTGTGTGAACTTTAAGTTTGGTCCTGATGAATTGCGGTTGACCTAACCGGTGCAAGAAACATGTTGACCATTGTAGCGCAGACCTGACAACTTTACTTCAGGGACGCGCACTTTTTTGTTTTAATCAAAAGTGGAGCCTTCTTTATTAAACTTTTGTTATTTTGGACCCCTACTACTTGTTTTAAATCTCACTAGTACACACTTCACTTAGGGCCCTCACCCGCACTACACCAACCGGCATACAAGGAATAAAGATCTCCGGCAAAAGGCACCATCAAGGGCGCCGATCGGGGATTGCAGCACCGCCCCGATTAGGAGCAGACCTGATGATGAAGCATGACATCTAGCTGGCTGGATGTGTGAGGGTCTTTTTCCTGAAGGAGGAATTTCCTCCTGATTCCACTGATTAACATAATGCTGTAGGCCTCTTTTCTCCTCTCACCCTCTAGGAACAGCACACGTCTCTATACTTATACTTGAAGTTCAGAGATACCCAGAAAGCACAGACTCAGGATTGGACTGACTTTGTTGATTGTGCAACCAAGGCTCTAGAAGGTTGGCTGGTTGGTAGTAGTTACTGATTTTAAGGGATTGTATAATCTTATCATGAGAGAACAGATCCTTAATAATTGCCAAAAACAGTTGTTGCATCAGTACCTGGTGGACTCTGATCTGACCTCTCCCCAAGAATTGGGAAAGAAGGCAGAAAAATGGGTCAGAACCAGGGTGAGGCAGAAAACCCAGAACCAAGGGGGTGACACCAAGAAGCAAGATCCTAAAGGCTCAGATAAAGGTGGGGATAAGTCAAAAGACCAGAAGTCTTCACAAGGGCCCCACAAATCTGCAACTGGTGGGGATTCACAGTCTACAAAGGGAAAAGGCCAAAAGAAGCCCTGGTGCAAATTCTGTAAACAGAAAGGGCACTGGACTTCTGATTGTACGAAGTCCAAAGACCAAACCACCACCACTCCAGCCCCTAAGGCAGCTGTTCCCCCTAGTGCAGTCGTTGGTGGAGAATAAGGGTGTAGTAGGGTTGACCCTGGGTTCTGATGTGGACTCTGGCCTAGTCTGAGTACCAACACAGGCATTGCTAGTTTGTGAGGGAGACCTTGATATGTCCTTCCTAGTGAGCCCCAGTAATCTGGGCAAGTACAAACAGCAGCATCTCATTAATGGCAAACAGGCTTTGGAATTCAGGGACACAGGTGCTAGTGTCACCATGGTGGCAGAGGACCTAGTGGACCCTGCATAGATCATCCTGGGTGAAATGTACCAGGTGACCAATGCAAGCAATGTCAGGACCAACCATAGCCTGGCAGTTGTGAACTTCTCCTGGGGAGGGGTAACTGGCCTCAAAAAGGTAGTAGTCAGTGCAGACCTCCCTGTCAAATGTTTGTTGGGCAATGATCTGGAGACTTCAGCCTGGTCTGAAGTAGAATTATGGACTCATGCTGAGATGTTGGGCATACATGCAGAGGTGTTTGCTGTGACCAGGTCACAGGCCAAAATGCATAAAGCTGAACCAGCTCTGGATCCTGAAACTATGGACCAGATGCTACCCAAGAGGAGGAGCAGTAGGGTTAAGGCTGTGCCTGCCCCTCTGTCTCAGATCTCAGATTACTCTCCTGAGGGAGGAGAAGCAGATCCTGAAGAAGGAACTGCCCCAGAGGGACTTGAGCCTGATCAGGTTGAGTTCTTGGGACCAGGGGGACCTTCCATGGAAGATCTGAGCAAGGAGCAACAGTGCTGCCCCTCTCTTGAACCCCTCAGACAGCAAGCTGCTGCTGAGGCTGCTGGGAGTGCTAGTGGGTCCCATAAGGTTTATTGGGATGAGCGGCTCCTATATTCTGAGGCTAGAGATCCTAGCCCTGGAGCCACCAGGATTTTGGTAATACCTCAGAAGTTTAGGGGGTTTCTTTTGACCCTAGCACATGGCATCCCATTGGCAGGACACTTGGGCCAAAACAAGACCTGGGACAGGCTTGTCCCTCATTTACATTGGCCACACATGTCTGAGGACACCAAGGAGTTTTGTCGCTCCTGTGTCACTTGCCAAGCCAGGGGCAAGTCAGGTGGCACAACAAAGGCCCCCCTGATACCACTACATGTGGTGGGGGTTCCCTTTGAAAGGGTAGAAATTGACATTGTTGGTCCCCTTGACCCTCCAACTGCATCTGGGCACAGATCTATACTGGTGGTAGTGGATCATGCCACCAGGTATCCAGAAGCTATACCCCTAAGGACTACCACAGCCCCTGTGGTAGCAAGAGCCCTCATTGGAGTTTTCTCCAGAGTGGGTTTCCCTAAGGAAGTCATATCTGACAGACGTGCAAACTTTATGTCAGGATATCCAAAAGCAATGTGGAAGGAGTGTGGTGTCAATGACAAATTCACTACTCCCTATCACTAACAATGCAATGGGTTAGTTGAGAGATTCAACAAAACCCTAAAGGGAATGATTAAAGGCCTCCCAGAAAATCTTAGGCGAAAATGGGACCTTTTACTTCTCTGCCTTCTGTTTGCATACAGGGAGGTTCCACAGAAGGGGGTTGGCTACAGCCCTTTTGAACTTCTGTTTGGGCACCGGGATGGGAGTTACCTCTCAAACCTCCAAAACAGGATGTGATGGACTATGTACTTGGTCTCCGCTCCCGGATGGCAGAGTATATGAAGAAGGCAACAAAAAAACCTTGAGGTTAGCCAAGAATTACAAAAAGCTTGGCATGACCAAAAGGCTGTCCTGACTGTTTATCAGCCAGGCCAGAAAGTGTGGGTGTTGGAGCCTGTGGCCCCAGCAGCTCTCCAGGACAAATGGAGTGGCCCCCATTCAATTGTTGAGAAAAAGGGAGAAGTCACCTACTTGGTGGATCTTGGAACTCCCAGGAGCCCCCTTAGGGTGCTCCATGTCAACAGATTTAAGCCATATGTGGACAGGGCTGACATGGGCTTGGTCATGGCAACTGATGAGGACCAGGAGGAGGAGAGTGACCCTCTCCCTGACCTACTCTCACAGAACCCTGATGATGGGTCAGTTGATGGTGCTGCTTTGGCAAGCAGCCTCACTGAGCATCAACAAACTGAATGCAGACAAGTGCTGCAACAGTTTAGACATATGTTTAGCCTGACCCCAAGTCAGACTTCCTGGTGCACCCATTAGGTGGACACTGGAGACAGTCTGCCTGTAAAGAGTAAAATCTAAAGGCAACCTGACCATGTCAGGGATTGTCTGAAGTCCAGAAAATGTTGGAAATAGGTGTTATTGAGCCCTCAGATAGCCCTTGGGCTAGCCCAGCAGTCATTGTGCCAAAACCTCATACCCAGGGTGGTAAGAAAGAAATGAGGTTTTGTGTTGACTACAGAGGCCTCAATGCAGTCACCAGGACTGATGCCTATCCAATTCCAAGGGCAGATGAACTTATAGACACTTTGGCCTCAGCCAAGTATCTTAGTACATTTGACCTAACAGCTGGCTACTGGCAAATCAAGTTAGCTGATGATGCCAAGGCCAAAACAGCATTTTCGACCCCTGGTGGGCACTATCACTTTGTGGTAATGCCCTTTGGTTTGAAAAATGCACCTGCCACTT
This sequence comes from Triturus cristatus, assembly GCF_964204655.1. NCBI lineage: Eukaryota > Metazoa > Chordata > Amphibia > Caudata > Salamandridae > Triturus > Triturus cristatus. The sequence continues at coordinate 1,135,866,383 of NC_140589.1, forward strand.
TTCAGAGGTTGGTGAATGAAGTTCTGACTGGTATGGAAACCTATTGCTCAGCTTATCTTGATGATATTGCTGTCTTTAGTTCCACCTGGCAGGATCACCTGGTCCCCCTCAGGAATGTTTTGGAGGCCCTGCAAAAAGCAGGCCTCACTATCAAGGCCACTAAGTGCCAGATAGGGAAGAATCAGGTTGTGTACCTGGGCCACCTTGTAGGTGGAGGCCAGGTTCAACCATTGCAGAGCAAAATCCAAACCATAATGGAATGGGTAGCTCCAACAACCCAGACACAGGTTAGAGCCTTTTTAGGCCTGACTGGGTACTATAGGAGGTTTGTTAAGGGATATGGATCTATAGTGACCCCCTTAAATGATCTTACCTCTAAGAAAATGCCAAAAAAGGTTCAGTGGACAGCTAGCTGTCAAAAGGCATTTGATAACCTCAAGCAGGCAATGTGCAATGCCCCCATCTTGCAGAGTCCAGATTACAAAAAGAAGTTCATTGTTCAAACAGATGCTTCAGAGCTGGGTGTGGGAGCTGTACTGTCTAAACTAAATGATAATGGTCAAGACCAGCCAGTAGCTTTCATAAGCAGAAGGCTGACCCCTAGAGAGAAACGTTGGTCAGCTATAGAGAGGGAGTCCTTTGCTGTGGTGTGGGCCCTGAAGAAGCTGAGGCCATACTTGTTTGGCACTCACTTCATAGTTCAGACTGACCACAGGCCCCTCCTATGGCTCAAACAGATGAAAGGTGAAAATCCTAAACTGCTCAGGTGGTCCATTTCCCTACAGGGGATGGACTATACAGTCAAACATTTCCACTTAGAACATGAAGACTCAACTGGTCAAGGTTAGTTTAATGTCCCTGCGTTTGGTGGGGGGGGGGGGGGGTTGTGTAGCAGAGTAGGATCTGCACTTATGTTGCCCCCACTTTTTTTCTGATGTATACACTTGTTTCTGGCTATAGTCAGGCTGGGTCCCTGCTAATCAGGGCCCCAGTCTCTCTGTTCTCTCTAAACGACTTGGTGTGCATATTAGATGCACTAGAGATTGGATAATGTGGTACCTTATGAGCCCCTAGTATATGGTACCTTAGGTACCTAGGGCATAGGCACTTCACAGGCCTACCAGGGGCTGCAGCATGTATTATGCCACCCCTGGGAAGCATTCTCAATCTGACACCACAGGCCTGCTACTGCAGCCTGTGTGAGGTACCTTAGGTACCTAGGGCATAGGCACTTCACAGGCCTACCAGGGGCTGCAACATGTATTATGCCACCCCTGGGAAGCATTCTCAATCTGACACCACAGGCCTGCTACTGCAGCCTGTGTGAGGTAGTGTTAGCACTCCTCACTGAGATATAGGTTCCTATATCTCACCATACACATACATATAAACCTATCAGCCACCCCCATGGCAGGCCCTATCAATCCTGAGGGCAGGGTGCGTGGTTTACAATGTGAGGGGGTGCCTCTGCATAAGCAGAGCCCCTCTGCAGTTACCAGAGTCTATTATCTATGGCTGTTTGTGAATGCTGTTAAACCATATACTCTTAAGTGCATTGAAATGCTAACTTTGGAATGACTGCATCAAAACATGTCGTGTTTGGTGTCAAACAACTTGGAAAGATACCCACACAGCAGTCAATGGTGTGGGAGCATGGTCCCACCCTTCTAGAGGGGACAACATGTAAAACGATAGAAATCCTATAGAGCCCTGGCATCACAAAATGGATGCCACCAGCACAGACACTGGGCTGCCCTCCTGCTGCTGACTGAAACTCGCAGTGGAAGAAGCCCAACAAAAGGCATCCTATCACAGGGAGGTGTCACCACCTTCCAGACAGGATTTAGTGTTTTGGGGCTGGGTGGGTGCACTCCTAGAGTGCTTGGAAGTCCTGCACTGAGGGAGCAGTAGGCTCCTCTGTGCATATGCCAGCTCAAACCGGTTCAGGGGCTACCTGCCCCTGCTCTGGCGCGAAACTGGACAAAGGGAAGTGGGTGTAACCACCCCTTCCCCTGACCCTCCTAGAGGAGTGGTCATAGAGCTAGTCCCTCCCCTATCTTCACTATAAGATAGCAAGCTTTGCCATTGCGAAACCGATAAGTCTGGACGACGCTCTACAAAGAAGAATCCTGGCCCTTCGACGTTCCACTACCTTTGGAAAACAGAAGAATCTCCCTTGGAGTCAAGGAGTGACTCCCCTGCTTGGCAGGCACCAAAAACCTTAATCAACAGTTGCAAACTTTCCCGCTGGAGTTCGAAGTCCCTGCTGCCCCGGAAGTGGATTTCCTGACTTCTCGACGGCCATTGTGAGTCCCCACGAAAGCTGTGGCGAGTGGACCCCACGAGTGACGAGGAACAGCAATACCCGGGGACCATGCGCTATTGTCGAGTGCAATCCCTTAACAACGTTCTACGAACTTGTGCTTTGGACCATTTGAGGCCCAAGCCTCCAGCAGGTCTTGCAGCAAAAATCAGCAGCCTACCCCGTCCCGAGTGACCGTCTGCTCCTGTGAAGCATTTTCTGAGGAGGCGTCTTCGCGTTCACTTGCCCGTTGGCTAGTGGGTCACCCGAAGACTTTCTCATCAACTAAAAGGGCTTCCCTGGTTGCTCCAGGCCTGCCCTCACTCACCCTTGCTGGGTGAGTCCCTCAGACCTTGCTGGTCTGCACCATCGACTTTCTTCAGTCTACACGAGACTTGCAGTTGCCAAGGCTTGTTGGCTCCAATCCGGTTGCCGACACCGCCATCAGCTGCAGACGTCGTGGGACACTCCGAATCCAGCTGCTGGTCATCGTCGATCCTTCCTGGACCTCGTGAGCGAAGAGTCAAAACACCATCGACGACCTGAAATCACCCGACATCTGTGGTCATCCCTGTTACTGGCCACCGGTCACTGGCAAGTGACCTTGAAAACTGTCCCTTCAATTTTCAGGTCTTCTGCATCTTGAATCCACCAGCGCGGTCATGGCTATGAACACCAAGGACTATGCAGCTGAGGTTCGCAAACTGCTTGGAGTACGCACCAATTATCAACCTTTGGCGAAGACCGCACGGGAGAGCTCCAAGACACCATCAGGGCAATGGTATCGGATGCCAAAGAGAAGAAGTGGATTACTCACAAGGAAGCTGATTTCTTGGTGAATCCGAAACCAAGGACCCCGGCATTTTACATCTTGCCGAAGATTCATAAGGCACAACGTCCAACTCCGGGTCGCCCAATAGTTTCAGGGATCCAGTCATTACTGGAGCCGTTATCACAGTTTGACGACTTCTTCTTGAGGGAATCTGTCATAACTCAACCCTCATTTGTCCAAGATACAACTGACATCCTCAACATCTTGGGCCTTGTAGACTAAGATCCTGAACACCAATTCTAGGTGACAATAGATATCGAATCCCCGTATACCAGCATGCCATGCTGGTGGCAGCAGTGCGGGCACTTTGGGCACGATACACCACTGTCCTTTGTGTTGCAATGTGTTAAGTTGGTCCTCACACTGAACTTTTTTGGCTATAAGAACCAGCTATATCTCCAGGTCTCCTGACTTCTATAGGGGCCACCTTTGCGCCCAGTCTGGCTTGTATTTACGTCGGTCAGTTTGAGGAGAACTTTATCCATCATGTCTCCAACCCCTTCCAACAGAACATCTCTCTTTGGAAGAGGTTTATTGACGACGTGTTGTGCATCTGGACTGGGTCAGCAGATAAACTGCTTGACTTCCTAAGCTGGCTTAATGAGGCAGAAAGTTACCTCCGTTTACATGGACCATCAGTAGGCATTCAGCTGTCTATTTAGATCTGGACATTGCTGCAATTGACAATAAACTTGTTACAGCAACTGTCCATTAAAAACCCACTGATAGGAACTAATTGTTACATTATCGTTCCTTCCATCCTAAGGCCCTGCGGGATAATCTTCTGTGGGGCAATTTTTCAGATATCGTAGGAACTGTACATCTAGAAATATGTATATGGAACAATCTGAGGACTTGATGAAAAGGCTGGAAAATAGAGCTTATCCAACTAAGGTGGTTAAACGGGCATGCAACAGAACGCTTAACACATCACGTGAGGCGTTGCTAGAAATAAATAAGAGACGCAATGAGGTCTGTCTTCCAGTGGTCACCACCTTTGACCCCCATCTACTAAAATTAGACCGATTATTAGAAAGCATTGGACATTGCTGGACACAAGTCAGACCAAGATGCGTCCCCCAAGGTTTGCATTTAGGAGTACACCTAATCTAAGAGACCGGCTGGTCCACACCCGCCCAATCCAGCATAAGAGAATCAGGCATACCATCGGGGCACTTCCCATGTGGGAGTTGTTCAGTGTGTAATCTTACGCAGGTGTCCAGTTGATGGATGGCAGGGCGTGGCATCTAAATAAATTTAGCAATTGCAACACCAAAACTATAATTTATAGACTCACTTGTGCGTGTGGATTCCACTATATTAGTCTCCCATCCCGCAAAGTGAAAGTGAGACTACAAAAACAAATCAGCACCCTCAAGACAGGGAAACTAACCACACGACTGGTTCTGCATTATCAGGATCAGAAACACAATTACAGGGGTCTGAAATGGTCAGTGCTTGAGAGAATAGTTCGAGACACACATAGAGCTGAAGATGTACTCGCTAGGAAGGAGGCGCATTGGATTTTTTTGAGAAAAGGTGGAACAAATAGGATTGAACGACTGTATTGAGTGGAACAAGGTTGGCAGATAGGAACCTGTTGTGGGTGAGACATACCAGGGACAACGGCATGTGAGAGGAGCCAGCACTACTTAGGGTATGCCTGGGAAGGATAGGATGGGGTCCTCATTACAATTCAAAATACAATTCAAAATACAGGTTGTTGTAATGTTACATATCACACCGTTATCATTGCTTTGAAGGTATACCTTTCAAGACACCTAGGGACCCACTTGGGCAAAAGGGGGTTATGGTCATAACTATCAGTCATAGGTAGAGCACGACTGCTAGACAGAAATATGTGGCTCTCTAACAAGGCCTATCCTGCAAAGTGTATAGGGTTCCATTGCAGTGTCACTAAATCAGGCCTGCACATTACTGCATAGTCAAGCAACTCATTGTAGTGAATGGGCCTTGCTCTTGTGAAATGTATGTAATGTACAGATGCCCCCTCAAACACAAGATAGTATTTTTGTTTTTTAAAAGACTGAGAGGACTTCTCAGAGGGCCACATATTTCTCTCCAGCATACAAAGTGCATAGGGTTCCATTGGATTGGCACAAAACCAGGTCTGCTCACTATTGCTTAATTAAGTAACTCATTGTAGTGAATGTGCCTTTTCTTACGAAATGGATGTAATGCACAAATGCCCCCTCAAACACAAGAAAATACTAATAGAAGATTTTTTTTTTAAATGACGCAATACAGCATAGATATGAATTCACATGTCATTACTCATGCACAGTTTGGGTGTATATAACATCTTTCTAAGATGGCGCCCGCGGGTGAGCAGGACGTGTAGCAGTGTCCTGCTTCACACTACATGGCGGATGCCGATTTAGGTCAATGGGCGGGCTTCCCGTTGCACTCTCAGGACGAACGCCACATTCTTGAAGGAGTGCGTGAGCACTCTGGGCGTCCGAAACGAGTTCAAGATAGAAACATTCCCATGTGCGGTAAGAGTACGATAGCGTCGTTGAGGGTTATGAGGATGCCCGGTAATTGAACAAGTGACAGCGCGAGACCGCTGGTCACGGCAAAGTACGGTTGAGTGCAATGACGTGTTATGTGGGGGTTCCCGCAAGATATGAACAATATAGAACATAGTCAGTTATGCCTACAGCATGAATACGATCGTACTGCTAGGCTGTGAAGATTGAGAATAGTACCTAGCGGGATAGATAGAATGTGAGGGGGCATTCACAAACTAAATGGGAGATATGGGTGACACCCAGGAGATTTGATCAGTGCATATCCACTAATATGTATGTACGTATACCCACAGGTTGATGAGCGGCTACTGCTACTCTCTGCAGGGGATGCATGGCTAAAAGCTGTGTGCGCTCCCCCGATGGTACAGTATAAATCAGGTAGTGGTATCAGGGGGGCCTTTGTTGTACCACCTGCCTTACCACTGGCTTGACAGGTGACACAGGATCGACAAAACTCCTTGGTGTCTTCAGACATGTGGGGCCAATGAAAGTGAGGGACAATTCTGTCTCAAGTCTTGTTTTGGCCCAGGTGGTCTGCTAAGGGAATATCATGGGCTAGTGCTAATAGGAAGCCCCTGAACTTCAGAGGTATAACCAACCTCCTGGAGGCACCAGGATTGGGGTCTCTACTCTCTGAGTACAGGAGTCCATCATCCCAATATATCTTATGGGTTCTACTAACATTCCCAGCAGCCTCATCAGCAGTTTGCTTTCTGAGGGGTTCAAGAGAAGGGCAGCTCAGCTGCTCCTGGCTCAGATCTGCCCTGGAAGGGCCCCCGGTCCCCAGGAACTCAACCTGGGCAGGTTCAAGCTCATCTGGGACAGTTTCTTCTTCAGGCCTGAGATCGTCTCCCTCAAGAGACTGATCTGCTTCCTGAGCCAGGGGGGGAAGACACTGCCTTACCCCTGGTGCTCCTTTTCTTGGGAGGCGCCTGGTCCATTCTTCCAGGATTCAGGGCCTGTTCAGCTTTTGACATTTTTGACTGTGACCTGGTCACAGCAAACACATGTGCAGGGATTTCCAACATTTCTGCATGAGTCCTGAGCTCCACTTAAGCCCAAGCTGAAGCTTCCAAATCCTTGCCAAGCAAGCATTCAACAGGGAGGTCTGCACTTACCACAACTTTCTTAAGGCCAGTTACCCCTCCCCAGGAGAAATGAACAACTGCTAAGGAATGGTCTGTCCTGACATTGCTAGCATTGGTCACTTGGTACATTTCACCAAGTATGATCTGCTCAGGAGCCACACGATCTTTTGTCACCATTGTGACACTTGCTCCTGTGTCCCTGAATGCTAACGCCTCTTTTCCATTGATTAAAGGCTGCTGTCTGTATTATCCCAGATTACTGGGACTCACAAAAGAGGCCATATCCATGCCTCCATCACAGATCAGTACAGTCTGAGTTGGAACTCTGACTAGGCCAGAGTCCACCTCTGAACCCAGGGTTAACCCTACTACACCCTTATTCTGAGTACCACCACTTGGAGCTGAACTAGGGGGGACAGTTGCCTTAGGGGCAATGGTGGCTGGAGTTGAGTCTTTGGACTTGGTACAATCACTTGTCCAATGGGTTTTCTGTTTACAGATTTTAAACCATGGTTTCTTTTGGCCTTTTCCTTTGTTAGATTGGGAATCCCCACCAGATGCAGATTCTTGGGGCCCTTGAGAAGACTTCTGGTCTTTACCCTTGTCCCCACCCTTATCAGAGTTTTTGGAATCCTGCTTCTTGGAGTCACCACCTTGGTTCTGAACCTTCTGCCTCACCCTGGTTCTGACCCATTTGTCTGCCTTCTGACCCAATTCTTGGGGAGAGGTCAGATCAGAGTACACCAGGTACTGATGCAACAACTGATTCTGACAGTTATTAAGGATCTGCTCCCTCATAATCAAATCATACAATCCTTTAAAATCACTCACTTTACTGCCAAGTAACCAGTCCTCCAGAGCCTTAGTAGCACAATCTACAAAGTCAACCCAGACTTGAGTCTGTGCCTTTTGGGTAACTCTGAACTTCAACCTCTACTGTTCAGTGGTTAGGCCAAACCCATATATCAGTGCACTCTTCAAGACTGTGTAATTGTCAGCATCATCTTCTCTAACAGTGAGGAGCTTGTCTCTTCCTTTGTTTGGAAGGGAGAGCCACAAGATTGCTGCCCACTGTTCCTGAGGGGCCCTCTGTACTTTACAGGCCCTTTCCAGTGCCGTTTTTCATTTGTGGATGTCATCCGCACTCTGGTAGGGAAGGACAATCTTGTTCAGGTTCCTATGGTCATGAGTATGATCTCTACCTCTAGGGTCACTGTTGCTTTTACCATGGGGCTCTAGCCCCCATCTAAGTGAAGCTCTCTGGAGCTCCAGGGATTCCCTATCCAATGCCAACTGTTCCCTCTTTATCCTAAGCTTAGCTTCCTCAAACTGGACCAGTCTGCATTTTCTCTCATAAGAGGACTCCCTCTTCTGGGGGAAAATGGTCCTATGAGAGACAGAGGTCCCTACAGATGCACCAGAATAATTAGACTCCAGAGAAGGAGATCTTGATCTTCTTGGCACACCACCAACCCTTCCAGGTGGGGTATAGAGAGGGCCACTGAGGCCTTCTCCCTCACCTTCAGGATGGATTGGATTTTCCAGGTTAGAATCATCTTGATCCTCCTGGTCAGTTTCAGAGTCCTGGTCACCTCTTGGCCTTTCCTCTTCTGCTGCCCCACCCAACCTGCCTACCTCATCAGACCCTGGGGTCTTTCTGAGATCATCCAACAGTAAAGCCTCCATGAGGCGTTGAGTGTTTGCACTCCTCCCTGTCTTTAACTTCCTAGCTGTACACATGTTTCTCAATTCCACGAATGTGAGATGGTCATACCTGGATGACAAGGAGCCACTGGTTTCAGGTCTTCAAGATATACTAGTGTAGTGAGGTGTTGCACCTCCCTAACTTAGTGAGAGCTACTAGACTCTCTTGAGTTGGGGAAAAGGGGTGTGCTGGTCGGTTTGCTAACGCAACTTCAAGTTCAGTAGAACTTACTTTATTCTAGACTTGATTTATATGTACTTGTGTACCTATAGTGGTTTTCAGTTAGTTACTCAAAGAGATTATCTGGTAAAGCAATAGCAAGCTTGAATCCAAACGCTGCACACCAATGTGAGAAGTTGGCCTGGTATATGCCGTCCACTAGTTATAGTGGGCACCTTGACCAGTTCAAACAACCCTTATTGATGATAGGTTTAAAGACAACCTTTATTGAAAGCTATCCTAGTGGTAGCTATGGAGAGCAGCCTTCAGGCTAAGTCTTGAAGGAGTGTAAAGCAGCTTGTTTACCAGATCATAACCTCTTGAATCACTAAATGAAAGGAGAACCACACAAGGTGTATATATAAAATATACGTATTTATTTCTAAACACTCACTACTAATCTCTTTATGAGATTAGAGTCCAAGATACACAATAATACAGTTCTAAAACGACAGTAAATAGCACAATATACAATGGGCCCTAGGGGCGGACCAAACCATTTAAGAAAGTGGTATAAGAACCATGACTTGACTAGACACAGTGCCGAGAGCACGTAGAATCGCTGGGACCCCAAGGAACCACCCAAGGTAGTGACACAGGAGACCCACGGGGGACGTGTGCAGTGTGAGAACACAGGCGCGAGCCCTGTATTATTCTATGGGAAAGTCGTAGTTGGAATTTTAGAAGTTAAGGACACTTAGGAGAGGATTTTGAGCAAACCCCTTTAGACTTAGGGGGTTCTAGGGCCAGCACCCACGGGAGCACCGGAGTACTTGAGTTACCTCACCCAGGGAAGCTGGGGGCATAGGTGTGAAATGGTGTTGGGAATAGTCGTTGATTTCAAAGGTGATCTGCTGCAAAGTGCTGCTGCCGGGAAGGAGAAAAGTGTCCGGTATGATCCAAGCCTGGATCGAAGATCAGAAGAACCTGAAAGCAGAGGGGACAGAGTCTGGGTCACTTGCCAGTGACCAGGGGCACAATAGACTAATGCCCACCAATGTCGGGTGATTCAGGTGCGAAGAGGTGAAGCTTGACTCTGCAGCCACGAGGACCAGGAGGCGTCGACGATGACCAGGAGCTGGATTCGAGCTGTCCCTTGAAGGATGCAGAGTGCTGCGGTGTCGGTGCCCAGATTGGACCCAACAAGCCTTGGCAACCGCAACCCACACAGGAAGAGAAAAGAGGCTTCGGTGCGGACCAGCAAGTTCCTGGGGACTCCCCAAGCGATGGAGAGTCAGGGCATGTCTGGAGCAACCAGGTAAGCCCAATTAGAGTTAAAATTGCCTTCACAGGGACCCACCAGTCGATCGACCAGGGATCGCGAAGGGACCTCGAGAGAAAACACAAAGGGCCAGCTCACGGAACACTCGCAAATGCTGCTCGGGGTCAGGGCTACAAGTAACCTAAAGCTCAGCTGCAGAAGTTGTTGGAAAGCTGATGCTTCTGCAAAGTGACGCGGTGTCCAGGGGTTCGGGTTGCACGGTCGCCACGAGGGATACGGGCCTCAGACTTGCTGTGGGCACTGATCGACCTCTAAGACCACGGAAACCCACCTTCTGTGTTGCAAAATTTTTCGGAGTCTGGCGGGTGCTTCGGAGATGCAAACCGGTCAGATGCGTCTTTGGTGCCTGCCTTGCAGGGGAGTAACTCCTTTACTCCAAGGGAGATTCTTCAGTCATCTAGTTCAATGTAGATCGTCGAAGTTCCAGGATTCAGTATCAGAGTTTCGTCCAGGTGTAATCTAAAGTCTTGTAGCCAGGGGTTCCTGTCTTATACCCAAGGAAGAAGTTGGACAAACTCTAGGGACCCACCTATGGGAGGGTCAGGAAAGAGGGGTGGCTACACCCATTTCCTTTGTCCAATTTCACGCCAGAGCAGGGTCTAGTAGGCCCTGCAACCGGTTTGAGCTGGACTATGCACAGGGACACCAAATGTGCCCCCAGTGCAGACCAAAGCACTCTTGGAGTGCACCCACCCAGCCCCAGTACACTAAAGCCTGTCTGGGAGGTGGTGACACCTCCCTGTGACAGGAAAGCTATTGTCCAGGCCTCCCCTGCCGGAGTTTCGTCCAGCAGCAGGAGGGCAGACTCCTGTCTGTGGTGGCTGGCAGCATCCATTTTCTGATGCCAGGCCTCTGTTAGCTGGTACCGGGTATACCGGAGCTGTCATGTCTCTCCCTCTAGAAGGGTGGGATCATACTCCCACACCAGTTACTGGTGTGTGGGTATGAATCCAAGGTGTTTGACACCAAACACAACAGGTTTCCGTGCAGCCATCCCAAAGTTAGCATTTACCATTTGGTTATAATGCACTTAAGAGTATATGGTTTGGCTGCATCACAAACAACCCCGGAAAAAAGGTTCCGAAGGCTGCAGAGGGGCTCTGCTCATGCATGGGTACCCTCTCACATAAAACCGAGCACCCTGCTTTCAGGATTTTAGGGGTGACTGATAGGTTTATATGTGCAGTGATATGGAGAGCTATAGTGAACCTATATCTCAGTAAGGGGTACATGCACCACCTTACCCAGGCTGCAGTAGCAGTCCGGTGGTGTCATTTTGGAAGGCTTCCCAGGGGTGGCATAATACATGCTGCAGCCCCTGGTAGGCCCTGGGGTACCTATGCACTTGGTACAGAGTATACCATATACTAGGGACTTATAAGGGTACCCCAGAATCTAATCTGGAGTGTACCTAAAGTACTGGTAATCAATTTAGAGAGGAAGCAGCTAGGCTGGGGTTCTGGTTAGCAGGGCCCCAGCCAGACTAAAGTCGAAAAACAGTGAAACATCAGCAAAAAGTGGGGGTAACTATAAGAAGCAGATCCTACTCTCCTACAGTTTCCAATATTTTGTAAAGTCGACCATCATAAATGATAAGTAATGAGAACAGCGTCTTTATGCAATAACAAGCGCTGAGGAATGGTTCGCTTTAGTTTTTGTCAATGGCGTTTCGACCCATCTAAAATTGAAGGAAAAGAGACTATGTGTGTGGCCTTAATGGTACCAACGTTCCTTGAAATAGAGCACATGGGGGCGGTCTGTACCTGAGGCGAAGGTAGTCTATCAGCGTGATGGGTGGGTACCCCAAGGAAGTGAAAGTGTAAAAAATTACTCACATGGGACCCAGCCTGTGCACGGCACATGTGAAAAAGGAAATAGGATTAGAAATTATCCAGTAATGTTTAATAATCGGTAATTGTATAGTAATTTAAACACAGTGGTCCGTGTATCTGCAATAACAGGAGATCAGCGTTGCTCAGAATTCCAATTATATAATAACACCACAATGGTCCATGTATCTGTAAAAATGGAAGACAAGTGGGGTTTTAAGTAATGGGTCGGTCTGCTGTGTCAAAAGGCCTATTATCTCCAAGAGGGAGAAACAGGCTCTTACCTGTGATAGGATGTGGCTTCAGACACAAAGGGCTTGTGCAGCCGCTACGCGCATGTGTAGAAGCGCATGTGTCCGTCTACACTTGTTGACTGACAAGACGACGGAACTTGCATCACGGTTAAGTACTTTTCTGGATAATCTCGACAGAACCGGATATCACGGCAGGCATCGCTATCGATAGCCGCCAGGTAGTGTAATCCAGTTTTCCGCTCTCTGTAAGGGAAAGGGAGAAAAGACCGAAAGAGAGGTACCCTAAAGAAAATAGAATGTATCAGTTTCAGCTGGATCTCTAAATGTAAAAATTTGGTTTTTGTGCGGATGAAAAATTCCTTGAATTGGACAGAAATGACTAATACAAAGGGCAACCGGCAGTGTAACAGTTGTGGTAGAACGATGGGTATCAGGACAAAAGTAAAGTGCATTCGGCGACTGGAAAAAAACATCTATTATGTGAAGGCAACTCATAATAGCCAATGTGCGACATTGATGCAGTTCGTAACAATATTGTAGCAGAACACAGTGTGAAACAAATTTCTCAATTAAACTGAAAGCATTTCTTTTGCCAAAATACATTTGGAACAACAATGTTTAGCAATCTGATACCGCGACACATATGGTTGAATATACGTATGTTCATAACCGTGTTAGTGAGCATATTGTTAACAATGTGAGTAATTTTTACACTTTCAGTTCCTTGGGGTGCGCGCCCTTCACGCTGATAGACTACTTCGCCTCAGGTACAGGCCGCCCCTAAGTGCTCTATTTCAAGGACCGTTGGTAACATTAAGGCCACACACTTATAGTCTCTTTTCCTTCAATTTTAGATGTTCCTACATCATTAGGTCCTGATGAGACACCTCATTACATAAGTGGTCGAAACGCCGTCGACAAAAACTAAAGCGAACCATTCTTCAGAGCTTAATATTGCATAAAGACCCTGTTCTCATTACGTATCATTTATGATGGTCGACTTTCCAAAGTATTGGAAACTATGTGTATATGTCATAAATATGTCACCAATGTTTTAGGTTCCATGTTCACTGGGGACACTACGCACTATTGCTCTGTTGTTTTTTTGTAAAAAATTGCATTATTATATACATAAATAACGATTGTTATTACCGGAAATTGAGGTGTATATGGTCTCTTCTCCTTTGGATACCGACTTAACTCTTTCTATTGCGATTGTGCTTATAAATAGTATCATTATTTACTTTATTATCCCACAGGAACATTAAAACAATGAGTGGCCTCCTCTTCTAAGTAATCTACCTTCATAATAATGGTGTTTTGCAGTCTTCTTACATTGTTCATTGATGCCAGTGTTTGAACTCGGTGTTCCCACAAGGTATTAGCGAATCCTTCCTGTGTCCCACTGCCTAACAACCAAGTATAGCGTCCAGGCGGCATGTCTTGCAGTACATGCACCATATTAAAAAAAGGTGAGTGTGTCATGCTGTTGTTGATCCTGATATTCAGGGTCCTGTACCATCTGTGCAATCGCTCAATAAAATATGTTTTCAAAAAAAAAAAAAAGGTGAGTGTCTTTGTGCAAACCGTTCCTGCATCACCTGACCGCTCATCGGAGGTGGGTGGACTAATACCTGCTGCTCTATCTGAAAAAGGCAGAGATTAAAATACAATTACAGCTACACCCCAGTAATAACTTGGAGAGGCGAGGAGAGCTTGCAGCTTCTGCTCTCTTTGGTATCAATGGGAGTGGATTCAAGGTACAATCCCAGTCATACCACCTAAATTATTGAACAGAGGTGGGCAGGCTAGCAAAACTCTGCAATCTACCCTAGACAACTCAAACTCTGACAATTAAGTTTTTAATAGAACACTGAGAAATTATTAGGGAAAACAGACCTCTCTACTGCAAAAGAAGCTTAAACAATGAATACATTAATATTTACTATTCATGCCTTACTGAAAACTCGGATACAAAACGAACCACGGATACATGTTTTCAGACAAACAGAAAGTAACTGGGGCATATCCTTGCTTTATACCCCCTTGGTAAAACTGTTAAATTAAATTTTGGTTTAGTATAAGATAGGAAAGTACTGTGGAGAGGGATGAGGCAATGCTTATGATGGAAGGACTAGGATAAGGAGACAGGCAAGGAGGTAATGTGTTTATCCCTATGATCCTTTGAGAGAAACTTAAGAAGGGGAAAAACACAATTCAGGACTAGTGGAAGGCATTTCTTTTCATTCTGCGGTATGCAGAAGCTATTTTTTCCTCCTATGTGAAATCCAGAATCTTGCACTGCCTCCTATGTGTATACCAAGTGCACGCAAAGTACATCTGTGATACAAATATTGTACTAGGAGTGCATACACTAGTATGTATGTCTTTTTGAGTACTGAAGCCATCAAAATCCATTTTGTATGTCATTGGTGTAGCATCGTACAATATGGAGGGTGAGAATAATTTCCTCAAACAGTGGCAGTGTATTGCCTGCGTTCCTATGCCTGGACGGTGGAGATCTAGACATTGAAGAGAGGAGGATGGAGACAGGGCAACCTTCAGAAATGGCATACACTTTGTTAGCAAGAGACTGTTGAACAGTTCTTACTGAGCAATGCTCTTTAGCAGACAGTAGGGGTGAAGGACTGCAGCATCTAGTTTTCAAGGTGAGGAAGTTTATAGGCCAGGCTTGTCCTTTTGTCTTTTACTGATTACTGCTTCATATAGGGTGATTAAAGTCAGGTGCTGAAAACTCAGAGTTCATTGTGCCCATTTGTGGGAGCTCCTGCTTGGCGACAGACCCAGCGCTACCTGCTATGAAAAGCATCACTTTACCCGAAGGCTTAATCTGGAGAGCAGCCTGAGAAGGAGACTTGAAAGAGTACTGCCTCCACACTATTTTCAAGTCTGAATTAGTAGGTCTGCTTCCCATATCTGAAAAATGTGGATAAACGTGGGATGCAAACCACCCCTCTATGTATACCAGTCCCAAGTTCTTCTTGATCACAGAAGCAAATACTCCACACAGTACTGGAACAGTTGCTATAACCAGGCCTGGAGTCTGCCTAACAGCCAGTCTCGCAGAGGTGAGAGGACATCACCTAAAGTCACCACTTTCTGCTGGAGGAAGCCAGGATCTGCCTGAAGAAACCTAGAGGCACATAAACTTGCTGAGAAAGGGAAGCAGTGTCCTGGTGCTACAGGAGAGGAAACTCCCAGAAGGAGAGGCACATCATGGTCTTGATATGAAAACCACCCAGAGGCAGCTGACAAACTCAAGAGAGAGATCCAGGAGTGACCTGTGCTGAGATGGGGTCCCATTTACTGGTGTTGCCATTGCAGATGCCAAAAGGGCGATCAAAGTGCCCGAAGTGGGAAGCCCAAGCGAGGTCCAACTGCCACAACAAACAGGTAGGTTAAGAGCAGAGCTCCGACTAAAGAAAACCCAGTATTCATCCTTGAAGCAGGAGTTGAATAAGACTATTTTTGCTCTTTCCTACACAAGAGGAGAATATGAGCCTGCTGAACATCTAGAGAAGCAGGGGTAGGATTTCCAAGCTTTTGACCTGGAAGGGAGAACTCTTGATTTAATGTCTGATTTTTTTCACCTTAGTGTTGTTGAAGCAAAGAAGATATTTGCTTCTAGGTCAGTCCCTAAAGCATTTTATATTAAGTATTTTGGTTCCATGAAATTAATTGCTTCATCGGTAAGGCCTTTCTAAGGGTGAAGGGAAAATGTTGTGAAAGCAACATATCTAGATTTTTCATTAACCAATTCAGCAGAAGTGTCAGAAGGAGGATAATTTTTAGAAGTGGATAAAGAATAATGCATGTCTGTCTTCTACGTTAAATTACTATTGTGGCTCTGAAGTCTGGAGTTGGGATCACAGGTCAAATGTTCCATAAGAGGTGTAGTTTGTAAGACACTGATGTCACAATCTTGGAGACAAATTTCAGTAACAATAGATAAGAATATAGGGTGAATTCTGGAGCATGGGTGGCCAGAAATGAATGCGTTCACAGAAGTACTGACAGAGAAACCCAGTTTGGTATTCTGACAAGAGGCACATTTGTGTAAAATGTCACACTCCTGCTCGCTCATGCTTTTTGAAGAATGAATACATTTAATGTTAGATTCTAGAAAGGACTGATTTTATGAGTCAGTGTTATTAATGGAAGAGACCATTGGGCAGTGCATATTGTCCATCGCATAATATTACCACTACATGTATTAATTGACAAACATGGATGACCAAAACACAAAAGAATATCTCAGGATAGAAGCTGCAGGGGAGACCCGGAAGATTACATTTCTTTTTCTGACACAAAAGAACATGTTCATTGTTCCTTGAGTAATGGGTGTTGACTTGGCTGGCTTTGAGAGCATACGAGAAAGGTACATATTCAAGAGAAGCTTTGAAAAGGAAGAGGTTAGTAGAGGCTGAAAACATAGACAGTTCACTGCTCAGGTAGGACTTGGAGCATGCAAGAATGTCCACATGATAAAAACGTGACTCATTTTGTGTATTAGAAAAACATATTTTTTCACCCAGGATGGGCCCTCTCAGTGGGTATCTGATGAAAGTGACTCATTAAGTACTCAGCTTTAAATGGGAGTATAATCCTACCACTCTTCCATTCCACCTGACCCTGAAGGACATCTTGATTGGTGGCTTAAAAGGTAAAGATATTACAGAAAGTTTACACTTAAACACAGAAGTGTACTAGATTGGATATGAAAGATTTTCTAAACGGGTGTTCAGCATCACCAAGGCTTAAAAAGATGAAAAGCCACCTGTAGTTCACCTTGGGACAACAATGTCATACAGAAAACAATCACTTAAAAATGTTGGAGCTGCTTTTTTACCATAATGGTTTAAGATGATGACTATATACATTTGAACGCAGTGTGCAGCAGTAAACATATAGCAAAGATCACAGATAATTACCTCGAATTGCTTGGAAGTTTGACGTCAGCACAAAGAGTTTGATGAGTTTCAGGCTCACAAATGTGTAATCGTGTTCCCAAATGACAGCTGGGATCAGCAGCAGCTTCCCATAACTAGACAGCAGAAGTGCTTCCAGAAGAAGGATGAAATCCAATTTTGTTTTCAAAGTCTCAGATGTCATAAGAAATAGGGCAGCAAAGATGCCCGAAAAATAGGCTGATTGTTCTGAAAATGAAAAAAGAACCAACAAAGCATTACATACCCCCAGTTTTGTCTTTTTAGTTTTCTTAACACTAATAGATAGTTTTTGTATCTATTCATTTTTTCCAATACTTATACTCAAATGGGCCTTTGATGTGAAGGAAACTTCAAAGAGTGGGTCTGAAGTGCACCAGTATCCCTTTCAACCCAGCCCTTGCTCCAGACTATCAGTCCTTTGTGTGGGGTCAGACCACTACCCTTGGAAGTGTAAGCCCCTTTCTCCCATCTGCCCAAGAAGACCCATCAGAGTGTAGATGAATGCAGATGGATGCTAAATCTCTGGGTGGGCGGAGCTTGCGGAATTTTACTCTGCGGAATTCTGCGGAGTAACCTAAAAACTCATTGGAATTCCACGAGCGGCGGAAATCCAATCACCATACAAGTTTGTGTGAAGTAAATCAGTTGAGCACCCCACTTCAGAGGTCCAGATTCCCCCTGGGGCATTGCACTCTTTTGGGAGTGTGTCATTATATTGCGTTCTAGTCGTCCACATTAGCAGTAGCATATTTAGGGAAGGCGCCGCGTTTTACCTTCTTCGCCATGCTGCAAGCGTAAACCCGGTTTATTTTGGCGTGGCAAGGAGGCCCGTCAGTTACCCCAGGAGACAAACCCAGCATGTTTCTATCAGTAACAACCCTCAAATATTTGCAAAAAAAGTACAGTCATTGATTCTTAAGGTACAAAAATACAGAACCACCACTTTGATGACAGCACAGACGTTAGTATCTAACACCAATATCACCCACATGAGCTGAAGAACTGGGGGTGGCGTGTCAGTGTGTCAACTGTCAAAGAAGAGTACCCGGTGTCCCCGGGTAGTCGAGGATACGGAAGCTGGAGCCCTCGGTTACCGTTCCAGGTAGATTGGATCGGGAAGGTGGTAGGGCCCCTCCCCACAGCGTGGAAGGAGTTGAACCTCTCCTAATCCCACTAACAAAGCAGAGAGTCAGACTCCTGGAAGGATGAGTCCTCGCCGCCAGTACTGCTGTCACCATCATCTTCGTCATCTCAGGGGGAAAAGTAAAGTGCAGCTATTGGTAGATTGAGGGCACAGCAGTCCTGGGGGAGAGCCAACTCAGGCTTATATTCGGCAACTAGTCTGGTGAACAAAAATAAGGCTTGTTAGGAGGGCGGGTAATGTACAGGAGTGGCTAATGTACAGGCTCTCTTCAGTTGAGCTTTTCTTTTGGCATAAAGAGAGGCATACTGGGAGTTGTGGTCTTCATGCCACACACCCAGCGTCCGTATCTAGCGTAAAAGAACTATGTTTCCCAAGGCACTCCGTGAAATCTGCCTTGAAACTGAAAGTTGAAATTCAAGCCTATGCTTGACGACTTCACATAAGCGATGCATACCTGAATCACAACATATGAAAGACATGGACTGGGGCATTCATCAATAAAATTGGCGGAAGTTTTTTCCTAGCTTTGCAGCATATTTATTTGGCAAAACTGCTTTGTGTGGGTGTATCACAGAAGAAGAGTTCTTTTTAGGTCTCGCCTAGCGAGGCAGCGCATGCGCTGCTCGCTCGGCGAGATTTATTGTTAAGGAGGACTTTCAGAAGAGGGCTTGAAGCCCCGCCCCTCATTTCCATTGGCTGGCGTCACCGTTTATGCTAAACGGTGGCCTGCCATTGGAAATGAGGGTTTTGGGTTCACGTGCTTTGGCCTCCGATCCGGACTCAGTGGCCTGCTTTGCTGCTGTCGCAAAGCACTTTCTTATCTTTATGGGGCGATGTGTTTATAATTAGGAACACATGGCCCCATAAAGACAAGAGATCCCCATGCTCCGGCTGCAGGGCGGTCCTCTTTCAGTTTCGGGACCTCGCTTTTTTAATTGCGCTGTGCGTCTTAATCTCCATGTCTGTCCAGCTGCAGGGTTGGCTGTGGCGTTACAACCAGAACTGCAGGATTTGGAATTTAAGAACCATGATTGAATCTCGGAATGCTCAAAATCCTGTGATTCTGGGCACATCACTTCTCCCCGTGCCTCAAAACATGAATGTGATCTTGTGTAATTTAACCGGTGCTCATGCACAGTGATCCAATATCTTTGTGTGGAGTTCGCGCTATATAAAACTGCAAAAAACGCTACTCCATCATGGTTTTACATTTGTTTTCATCTTGTTGGCTGGCCTGCTGGGGTTGCCTTCCGTCCTGGCTAATCTTGCTTGTAGTAGCGTGCGCAGAGCTCTGGGCCTCTGTGTGAACTGACCTGCACCAAAACTGACTCAGTGTCGCCGTTAGTTTTCCTAGTCCCCCACAGATGCTGGGGCACAGCCGGCTAGGGCACGCTTTTACTGCCAGTGTTGTGTGTGCTGCGTGATCACGAGTGCGTCAGGAGCTGTGGTCCCTGCTGCGTTCCATCCTCCTACAGGTGAGAGCCAGGGCTTTAAGTGGGCCGGGTCCTGCCGGTGCTCTGCACTGGCAGTTCTAAAAAGCAGTTGCCAAACCGGGTCTCTATCAGGCTCTCCATTTTTGCCCTCAGGGTGAAAAATGTGATCTTGTGTAATTTAAACGGTGCTCATGCACAGTGATCCAATATCTTTGTGTGGAGTTTGCGCTATATAAAACTGCAATAAACGCTACTCCATCATGGTTTTACATTTGTTTTCATCTTGTTACTTAGAGGAGGTGAGCGAAATGCTGCGCATGGCCGGCCTGCTGTGCCACTTCTTTTCAAGCTCCTAGTACTTGGGCCGGCTCCTGAGGCGTCTCTCCCGGCCCCAGCTGCACAAAAAACCTCTTGTGTGCGGGCGCAAGTAGCTGCTCTTCCTCACACTTTTCAGGTTACTGCTGCTGCACTTTGACTCCAGGGAGCACTTGAGCTGCATGCTGAAGATCCTCGCTGCCCCCCCTGCTACCCCATTGCCAGGGTCTTTAATGGTGCACTTGTGTGTGCCCCCGACCGAGGCTAACAGAGAGCACCTTGGCCTCAGCACTGCAGCAGTTCGTATTCCTTGAAAGCGTTTGCCTCAAGGTTAACTGCAAACGTGAAGCACTCTTCAAAATTTCACCACACAGCATGCTGTTTATTTGGAGTCTGCACCCATTATTGTGTGCCACTGTGCTTGTGCAAATTAACAAAGCAGTGCTTTCTTTTAGCTACATAAATAAAAACATTCCGATTTTGAAACGCAACGGTCACTTTATTTTCAGGCACCATTTACGGGTGCTTTTTGTTGTACATGTTTTGTTTAACACACTATTCATTTATTTATAGCCTGTAAGATTCATTGCTCAATGTTTCTCATTTTAGTGCTGGAATGAGGGGACAATGACTTAATTGGCGTTAGTTCAACCCCGATGCGCAGCAGCAAGGCTGTTTCAGAGGTCTCCCTTCTGTTGCTCTTCCTCCCACATTTGTGCTTTTATGGCTCTCTCGCCAGTGTGCCTCTCTGCTCCGTGCACTTCCCCCGACGGACCTGGCATGCTGTCCTGCTCCTCTGTATTCTTTCTGCTCTGCCACACTTTTCAAACACAACAGCTATTTATTTTCTCACATAAGCGCCTGCCGAGCTGGGCCTCTTTGCTTCGCTAGGTGGCTCTTTTCCATAAATGAGCTACCTGCCAAGATTTATGGCTGCGTTTGCTACTCCACCCTCCTACAGTGAGCCATTAGACTTCACATGTAATATCACCAGGGCAGTGTAATAAACCCAGCACACTAGCAAATCAAGACTTTGTATTTAGATTACTGTGCACTTTGTATGTCTGAGTTCTAATCCTATTTCAAGAAACATGTTTAGAGTTTACATTTTTAAACATATGAAATGCTGCTGAAGCTTTATTCATTAAATCTGCATTCGCCACCTAAATTATGTTTAAAAAGTTATTTATTTTCCAAGTCATGGGCAAGGGATGGTTTAAAGTGCTGCATCCAAATTGTAATATCATCTGAAACCCTTCATTTAAGTACTCTTTCTGGCAGCATCTCCAGGATCAGTGTTTATTTATTTTTTGGAAATGTTGTGGCGGTTTCTGTCTGTTAACTTTGCATCCAACAACTTACTAAGGCTTAAAAAGGCCCTGCTAACACATATCATTTTGACAGTACTCCTGCAGCTGTTTTTACCGTTATTCATAAAGGATAATAAAGTACATTCAATATAGCCTTTGCACATATGTGCACATTAATCATTGCCACCTAATTACACTCTACTAAATACCAGATAAATACATGCCACATAAAACTACTATGCCACATAGCAACCATCCATACAAATACACTCCACACCATGCCACATAATTTCCATCAGCATAATTTCACTTAAAATACCACAGTTCCACGCCACGCAATTCAGCTCCACACATTTCCATTCTGCACCACATAATTCAACAACAAACCACATAATTCAAATCTACACACATACACAACAAATGCATCCAATCCACACCTCAAATTCAACATCATGTCACACAATTCAACAGCTCACCTAATAATTAAATTCCACTACATACCACGCCACAAGACAACATACCAATACACATATTTACACTCCATAACACTCAATCCCATTCTACATAATTCCAGCTAATTTAATACCACATAATTACTATTGAAGAACCAGAACCTTTTGGACCTGGTGGCGCAGGGTACGCCCGAAGTCTCCGGAGTTCTCCTGCTTCGCTACACAGAGACACGGGACACTCTGTCGGCGTTAGAAGAGCAGATTTATTTAGCTGCAGCTAGTACAGTTATCCTAGAAGTACACAAAGTAGGTTCTCAGGAGACTGCCACTTCACTCTGTGGCGCATCGGGTTTTATACCATACAATGTTACAATTATTAATAAAATACACTCCCAGAGCATACAAGAAAGAGCCAATAAGGAAAGTTGGAAAACAATCGGAACCAATAAGAAAGGTTTGAAAACAGAAGTGTCAGATGACTCGAAGAGACCTCTCCTCCAACTGTGTTTGTCACCCCTCCCTCAAGCTAATACATTAACAGATTCATAACTAACTTGCAGGTGGCGAGATACATTTGTGTGTGTTGGAGGACAGTTGTGAAACGAGAGAATGCTAGCAGGAGACAGTGAAGGCCAATCGATAAGATAAGGTCAGGAAAGAATAGTGTGAGCCAACAGATAGTTGAGACGCGGATTTGAAAAGCCAGACAGGGATTAGTGTACTCGGCTAGTTCTAACACCAGCTTTGCAAATAGAGGCCGAGGGCGTATTTCGACACCAGGCTACAGAAAAAGCAGAATAGACTTTGTTCGCCGTGCTGCCTGAGTGATGGCAACACAAAATGGCGGCGGGCCACAAAATGGCGGGTCGATTCGATCGTGATCGAAAATCGAAGTTCCTCACTATCCACATAATTCCACTACACAAATACACACACACACTTTTCCACCCCACACAATTCCACAACTAACCAGTTCAATCCAATCCATATAATTAAACTCCACACTACATACACCCACTCCATAAACAAAAGACATTATCATTTACAACACCATTAACTCCAACTTTCACTAATGGGAGACCAATTGCATTGCAAATGCTTGTGTTATTGTACTTTGTGGTAGATCTGCTACACTGTACCTCTTGGGGCTCTACAAACAAATTTGGTGATGAAGAGTAAATTGTAATTTTCTTAACTTTTTAATTAAAATGTTCTTCTCTCTCTTTAATTTCCTGTAATTCCCATAGTTGAAAAAACAAGCATTTGCAATGCAATAGGTCTCGCATTTCGCAAGTTTGAGCTATTGGCAAGTGGGCTGCTGGATGCTGTTGGCGTAGGAGTGGTTGATCATAAGAACTTGCAGGAGACACATGTGAACTCTCGTTCAACGTTGTGTAGTGCAGTGTGGCAGCAGTGCGGTGAGCGGCAGCCAGGCCTGAAAGCACAGAGGAGTGCAGCACGGTAGCGGGGCTTGGGACAGGACCAGGGTCACTGGTCCTGGACACGGTGCAGGTGCAGATAGGCGCAGCTGTGCCTGCTGCACGCATCCTTTCATCATCCGTTTTGCAGCTGCCATTAAGTAGTTCGTGGGAAAGAGGAGGAGTGCAGGGTGCCGTGGGCGGGAAACGGAAACCAGTTATGTCACTTCCTGTACGATGGATGATCGGAAATTCAGTGACGTCCCTTTCTGTGCAGATGGTTGATAGGAAATTAAGTTCTCTTTATAGGTTTCTTCTACTGCCTGGATATAAGCCCTCATGCATTCCCCATGCTTGCAGTGCAATACAGCAGGTTAAACATTCACACTACATATATAGCCAGCGCACCTTTGTGCATGACGGCGTTTACATGCATGAGCACATTGAAGCTTGGTACAATCAGACTACAGCATTAGTTCTGTGTTGAAGACATAAAAGTTGGAGAGATTGCGGCTCTTTTCGAGAGTATATATTAAAAGATAAACTGTTTTCAAAGCCTGCGTTCTATACGTTTTATCTTGAGTAACACAGATGCAGGCCATGGAACTGCTAAGCTTGGCGTTTCATTATTGCTAAAATATCCAAGATAAGGATTGACTGCAAACTGGTAAATATAAAACTTTGCAATTAACACGAAGTTGTGTTATTACCATGAGTGCTTGGTGCTGTACCTTTGTGCGTTCTATCAGTGCTTGGCGCTGCACTGTAATGGCATTCTTGTGAAAAAAACCTCTCTGGGGTAAAAATCTTTCACAACAGGGCACATCATTTGACAGATTATTTTCCCCTTCTTACAACCATACTCCCGTCGATGCACTGTAGTCACCAGCAAGCCACTTTCGTCCTCATGAGAACGAATGACGGCAGCCGTTTCACCAACTCTCTGAGGAATACGGCTGGGTTTGACAGGTACCATGCATGCAGTCGGAAAAAAAACTCGCAAAAAACAAAAAGCATTACAAATGCAATAGGTCTCACCTTTCATTAAGTTAAAGCCATTTGCTTTGCTATACAATACCATTAGCAAAGCAAATGGCTTTAACTTAATCAAAGGCGAGACATATTGCATTTTCAATGCTTGTTATTGGGGGTGAGCAAGCGCACTGGCAAACTCCACTCCAGGAACTCCTCCGGCAGAGCGGAGTTCATGCCCACCCTTAGCTAAATCCCACCCAGCCCTTCCTGTGTCTGTGGATGTCTAGAAGGAATTCAGAAAGAGGAACTTTCACCAAGCCCAGACGTGTACTAGAGACAGGCTGTTAGGCACACAGGCCACTACAGTGGATGTATTAGTCCACTAAGCCACCAGACCCAGCTTCTAGTACAGTGGGGTAGAGAACACTGGCATAGAGTAGAGTGTAGCAGAGTAGAGTAAAGAGACATGGAGTGAAGTGGCGCGTAGAGTAGTGCACAGCAGATTAGAGTGGCAGAGAGTAGATTAGCGTAGAGTACAGTAGCAATAGAGGGGATTGGTGTAGAGTGCAGTAGAGTGGCGCAGAGAAGAGCGGCACAGAGTAGAGTGGCATAGAGTGCCGTGTTGCAGAGTAGAGTGCCGTAGAGTGCAGTGGTGTAGAGTGCAGTGGTGTAGAGTGCAGTGGTGTAGAGTGCAATGGTGTAGAGTGCAATGGTGTGGTGTAGAGTGGAGTGATGCAAAGTAGAGTGGCATAGATAGCATTGAAATAGGGTGACGTAGAGAAGGACGGGGCAGAGTAAAGTGCAGTGGCATAGAGTGCAGAGGTGTCACATAGAATGCAGTGGTGCAGAGTAGACTACAGTGGCATGGAGTGGAGTTGCGTACAGAGGAATGGTGCAAAGTGGAAAAGAGTTGCGTAGAATGCAGTGTTGCAGAGTGAAGTGGTGTAGAGCAGATTAAAATGGACTAGCATAGGGTGCAGTGGCACAGAGTGGAATGATGCAGAGTAGAGTGGCGTAGATTGTAGTGCATACAGTGCATGGGCATAGAGTGAAGTAGAGTGAAGTAGAGTGGCGTAAAGTAAAGTGGTGCAGAGTAGAGTTGCGTAGAGTTCAGTGGTGGAGAGTGCAGTGTTGCAGGGTAGAATGCAAATCCAATTGGTCGCACACTGCTCCTCCTACCAGCGTGTTACCCCAAAGTATTATGGTCCATGAAGTCAGCATCAGCGAGTGCGCCTCTGCCAGAGTATTAAGCAAAATTAAAGTTGTGTTGGCCATCCCTGGACACGTGTTTCGAGGTTATTACCTCTCGTCAGCAGGGAACAGGCATGTGTGTAGGGTTGCTGCGTAGGCTGACAAAAATTGTTCTCGGGTTCAGTACCGCTTGTGGCATTCAGGTGCGTAACCATGAGCTCGTCAGCCCCACCGGCTCAAGGGAGCCTGAATATTAACACAAATCCAATTGGTCGCACACTGCTCGTCCTACCAGCGTGTTACCCCAAAGCATTATGGTCCATGAAGTCAGCATCAGCGAGTGCACCTCTGCCAGAGTACTGAGGAAACAATAAACAGGAGTAAGCCCGTTTTCCCAGCAGAGACCGGGCAATTGTTTATAACAAAACAACAACGTCTCAGCTGGATATCATTTAAAAGATAACAAGTACCAAGTCAGTGATATAAATCACAAAGGGAAAGGGGAAAAAGGAAGGGAGACCACAAGGAAATAAGAAAAGGATATATATTGTAGGTAGTTATTACAGCACTACAGTACAATAAAGGTACAAATGACCAAAACACTCAAGTGAGCACTGGGCGTGCTAGTGATAGTGAACGGCGCAGTGACACAATGGGTGAAGACAGCGTGAACGGCGAAAACAATATAATAACAATGTGATCGAGGAAAAAATTATTATATACAATCTGGTTTTTCAATGAGCAAATTAGATTGACCACAAAAAATGCCAAAATTCTTTGCTGGAAGTAGTCGACGGCGTTTCAGCCTGATTGATTCCAGGCCATCATCAGGACAATGGTCATAATTACAGTGTGTGCTGGGCGTAATGCAGGTAAAGGAATCCGGTTGAGGAGGAACAAACGCGGGCATAAATCAGCGCGTAATCTGGGTCCACGAAGATATTTGGCAATCAGAAGTCATCGTCATTAATGGCTGCTACCGGGATCAATTTAAGAAGTCCGGGCGCCGGGTATCGCAAACGAATCTCGAAAGACGAGTACAGCAAATAGGCCCAGAGGTGACTGAAACGGTGGACGGGAATGTATCCTGATACAACGAAGGTGCGGGCGAATGAAGCGTCCGTGCCAGTATTAAGCAAAATTAAAGTCGCATTGGCCATCCCTGGACACGTGTTTCGAGGTTATTACCTCTCGTCAGCAGGGAATAGGCATGTGTGTAGGGTTGCTGCGTAGGCTGCCAAAGCTGGGTAGAATGGCATAGAGTGTAGTGGTGTAGAGTGTAGTGGTGCAGGGTAGAGTGGAGTACAGTGGCATAAATTGCATTGAAATAGAGTGACTTAGAGTAGGGCAGGGTAGAGTAAAGTGTAGTGGCATAGAGTGCAGTGGTGTATAGTAGAGTGGCATGGAGAGCAATAGCGTAGAGTAGAGCGGTTCAGAGTAGAGTGATGTAGAGTACAATGGTGTAGTGTGCAGTTGCCAGAGTGCAGAGTAGAGTATAACGGTATAGAGTGCAGCGGTGCAGAGTAGATTGGCACAGAGTGCCTTGGTTTTGAGTAAAGTGGTGTAAAGCGCGTAAGCGTAGAATACAGTGGTTAGAGAAGAGTGGAATGATGCAGAGTAGATTGGTGCAGAGAAGAATGGTGCAGTGTAGAGTGGCGCAGAGCACCATGGCGCCCAGTGCAGTGGCATAGAGTAGATTGTTTCAAAGTGGAGTGGTGTCTGGTAGAGTACAGTGGAAGAGTGGAGTAAAGTGCTGTGGTGTAGAGTAGATTAGAATGTAGAAGAGTGGATTTGCATTGAGTGCACTGGCGTAGAGTAGAGTGGAGTGGTACAGAGTAGAGTGTATTTGCGTAGAGTACAGTGTTACAGGGGTGAGTGGCAGAGTGGGGTGGCACCGAGGAGTGGAGTGGTATGAAATGCAGTGGCGAAGAGTCAAATGGTGCATAGTAGAGTAGTGTGGGGTAGAGTGCACTGACATAGAGTGGAATGGTGTAGAGTACAGAGGCGTTGAGTCATGTGTGAATTGGTGCAGAGTATTGTGAAGTGGTGCAGGGTAGAGTACAGTGGAGTATGCATGGTGTGGTAGCGTATTGCCATTACAGACACCACATCTTCAATTGAAATTACCATTACATTTGCATAGACATACAGTTTTACTTATAAAAGTATACCACACACAAACGATGTGTGGGAATGTCTTCACCTAGTATTGACTTGTTTTGATCATATTCAAATATTTGTTTCCGCCCAAATATGTGCTTCATTTGTGCTGTCCTAGTTCTGAGATATTCTGAAATGTTGTAGTGTGCTATGCTAGAAAGAAAATTACACCGTACAGCCTTCCTCAAGCCAGCAGTAGCCAGCATAATTGTCCCACAAATCCTCTCACTTTGAAGTCAGTGAAAGAAAAGTAAAGAACAAGCTCCCTGGAAGACGGAGCCTAGCATTTGACCCCTGTCTTTGAATTCACAGCAAATGTGACAAGATAAGAAAAAGATTTAAAGGCCTGTTTACAGAAATCCAGCACTGGTGGAAGAATACAGTAAATAGAGTTTGGGCAAGGGAAGGGACGAACTCAAGCTGGACAGCCTAAAACAAATAAAGCCAGCAAATAGAAAGAAAGCAAATGTGAGTTACAAACCAAAAAGCCAATGGTAAGCAATCTGTGGAATTCATTCCAGGGAAGCTTTCCGAATGCCCCCAAGATGTCATTATCAAACCAGCTAGACTTTGACCTAATGACAAACATGACTTTCCTTTTTAATCCTTAATAAACAAGACTAGGCAAAATTATCTAGCTTTAAAGAGAGAACTTAAAATGCTTACCGAGACATGCTATTCCAAACATTCTGTAAAAATCCCATTCTTTAGCATATCGTATGATGTCTTCAGGGTCGGTGGTCTGCGTTGATCCCTGCAGCTGCAACCATCGGACATATGCTTCACAAAGCAAGCAAAATATGCAGAGCTTACCATGGATCTAGAAATGGAAACAGCACAACTACCATCAACTGTGGAACGTTTTAAGGGAAGAATTTGATTTATGTCGAGAAAGAAGTGATTTAAATGGGGCAGTTCGTACCTTTGCGCTTAACATGCTAGCCGAAAAAAAAGCAGTAATTGGGGATTTTAGTATTGCATCTGGAAACAAACTAGCAATAAAATAATACTTATGTATTTTGGCTGACCACTAAGAAACTGCAGCATTGAATGAAATCAAGCTTGGATAGCCAAGCACAAACATGACATTCTTGACCGTAACACCGTTAAATGAGAATTGTAAAAGGAAATTCGTAAATTGATGCCTAGATATAAAGCATATCCTTAACCCCATATTATTATATCTTTAACAATTTCTAGGAATAATGATTACAATTTAGGCTTAATCATATAAATATTAGGGCGAAATTAAGCAGACAAATGAAAAAGTATCATGCACATTAGAAGGCAGGCATTTTTTTTTCTTGCCAGATGCAACAGAAAATTACATTCTTCTGATATCTCCTATGAATTACTCAATGCAGTTCCTTTTGTGTCCTTCATCCTTCAGTTGCTTACTCTATCAGTCATGGATGCCGAATATTGCCCTGCTCCACATGCCCTATTGGCAAACCCTTTTTAGATCTCGGCTAGCGAAGGCTGCGCTTGCGCAGTCTCGCTCGCGAGATTTAATGTTTCAGAAGTGGGGCTTTAACCTTTAACCCGCCCCTCTTCTCCATTGGCTGGCCTCTTAAATGCTGGTCAGCCATTGGAGAAGAGCTTTGTCTCTCCAAAGAAGCCCCGTCTTTTTCGGATTCGGGGGCGTGTTTTTTACTTTCTTTCTCTCCTCAGGAATGTAAACATTCCAGCCAATGGCAAGAGGAGAGAAAGAAAAACACGCCCCCGGATCCGAAAATGCCGCTGCGTTTCTCCGAGGCATTTCTGCTTGACCTCGGAGAAAGGTGGTGGTGTTAATGGCGTCCTCTTCCCCTGCTCTCGGCTCCCGTGTTCGGCTGCTGCTCTGGTCTCCTCTCCCCTGTCCTCTCAGGCTGTGCACGCAGGTATGTGCCAGTGCCAGTGTGGCATTAAGTCAGCCTACTCGGGAAGGGACCGAGAAGCTACCCTAACAAGATATATCATAAAAAGCTTTAGTGAATAAATTTAAGGACTTCCAAACATCTGCCCGCGGAACTACGACGAAGAATACATCGATCAATCTGACATACACTCCACCATCCAATCAGCAAGAGGCCTGCATGACATCAGGGCGTGACGTTGTTCCCGCCCCCTCGGCGCGATATAGCTGCTGAAGAGCGCAGGGCGCACGCTTGCGACACAAGAGAGTGAGTGGGGGCATGCAGAGACCATCAGGCACAGATCCATCAACCCCACCGCTGTGTAGTGCAACGCTCCTGCCAGCGAGCATCTACCTGTTGTTCCACCATGTCGAAGCGCATCATTGTCGTGTTTGGAGCCACAGGTGAGAGAAAAGTTAGGAAAGAGACGTAGGCTCTATTTCTAAGCGAGTGACGCGGACTAGTTGCCCGCGGTCCCATGTCGAATGACACAAAACAGCTTTTTGCATTCTGGACATGTGCGTTCTCTTTTGCTGTTGTACGTTTGAGCTACCAAGTTCCAACATGTACGCTGCTGTTGCAAAAAAAAACATGGACTGGATGATGTTGATGAAGTTATGCGTGGTATAAACCCAGCTGACCAAACTTTACATGTTCGGTTGAATTGGTGTCACTTAGCTGCGTGGCTTCCTACAGAACCATATTTGATATTTATTAAAACAATCCAAATCTCTGCATTTTCTATTCACACTTTGGTGTCTCTAACAGGGGTCACTCCTGTCGGAGAGTTGTGGGAATTGGAGGAATCGATGTTTTTTTAGGTCTCGCTCGCGAGATTTAATGTTTTAGAAGAACTTTCCCTACTTTAGACATATGGTCTACAGGTTACACCCACGTCACGCTTGCATGTACATCAGCCACCTGTGCTATTTCACTGGGACTATAACGTGCTCCTGCAGGGCTGATCTTCGCATCAGGTGAAAGAACCCACTGAGAAGGCCTACTGGAATGAGAATATACGGTCAACATATTATACACAGTTTTCTGCTTTTACTACTTTAAAGGGATTAAAGCCCACGGAGAAAGGCGGTGGTGTTTATGGCGTCCTCTCCCCCTGCTCTCGGCTCCCGTGTCCGGCTGCGTGTGTGTGTGTGTCTAGGTGGCCCTGTGGGTGGCTCTATTTGTGTGTGGGTTGCTCTATGTGAGTAGACTCTGTGGGTGGCTCTGTGTGTGTGGGTGGCTCTATTTGTGTGTGTGGCTCTGTGTGTGGGTGCAAATGCAATAGGTCTCGAATTTGAGAGTGATTAAGCTATTGACATTGTAAATAACAATGCCATTTCTTTAAATGTTTTAAAAACAAAAACCTAAACAAAAATAATGTTATGAGCAATGCCAATAGCTCTAACTTTAACAATGCCGAGACCGTTGCATTGTAAATGCTTGTTGTTCCTTTTTTAGGTCGAGTCTAGCCGGCGCGCATGTGCTGTGTGCAAGACCTGCAGTATTTGATAAAGGATTTTCCTCCCGCCTGCTGCCTTGCCATTGGTTTTGTACAGTATCACTCTCATATGCTGCTTCCTAAATGGTTTATGCAGCAATATGTCACTTCAGTTTTTTTCCCACAGAAGCGCCGCTCAAGTACAGTTTAGTTACGCTTCCATTATTCATGTGTTGTTGCGAGAACTCTTTTTTTTATAATTGTTCCACCACAGCATGCCAAGCTGTATCTTCAAGTATGGCAACCGCGCCTTTCTTTTCTGGCGCACGGTGCGACTCGCCCTCCTTCATTTGTTTTTAATACTTCCACCACGCTTTATCTTTAACTTGCAGCTTCAGCGCTAGAGCCATCTATCTTCCTCACCCGGTTCGCAGCTACTCGGTTGCTTCGGACAACCCGGTGCCTGATATTCAGTTAAAAATGTTGTAATTTGTAATTTTTATTTTAACAGCAAATCACCGGGCAATCAGCAAAGTTTTATTGTGTGTAGTTTACTTTTGCTAAGTTTTCATTTCACAGCCTGGAGCGCTGCCTGGTGCTGCTCTTGCACTTCCTGTCCCTGTTCTTTGCCCTGGTCGCGCACCTGTCAGTGGCTGTTGGGGGTTGCAGGGGTGGGCCTTTGACTGTTGAGCCCCCCCACCAAATCACTGCTTCTACTGCCAGGGGTGCAGGTGTCCCGGAGGACCCACTGCAGACTGCTACCAGTTAATGCCAGTGTGGGCGTGGTTTTATCAGAAGGAACACAGTGCTTCCTTATTGGCCAAGAACGGTCCCATTGTGGCGGTCACATGGACCCCACTTGCTCGTCACGTGATTAGCAGGGATTCTGGAAGTTGTAGTTCACTGGGCTCACTGGTGTTGACCGGTGTGTTGTGAAAGGGCACTGTAGGGATCTAGTTTCGTCTTTTAATTTTGTTTCTCCTTTTCTGATTTGCCTGTCTCCTTACACCTGCCTCCTGCAGTCGCCCTAGGCAGCCTAGAAGTGCCAGTTGTGTGGCGCGGACAAGTGTAAGCTCAGACCAGCATTGAAAAATATCATAGGTTATCTATCATAGGGTTTCAACGTTTATTGAAGCCATCTTGAAGCAGAACGTCTATTCATGTATAAGAATGGGTATGACCTTTATAAACTTACATAACTGGCAGTCAGTTTGCTTTATAATTGCATTTCAAAATTGTACCTAGATCACACACATTTTTGCTTTTTATTTTCGTACTTTCCAGCGTCTATGAGCTCATTAGATAAAACCTCATGCACCAAGCTACCGGAGAGCCTACATGGGGAAGCTACGCTACGTCCTTTTAGGAGGAAATTGAAGACCACCTTATTTACTGAGGCATTTGGATAAGCTTCCCCACCTTTGCTCGATCAGCTGGCAGTAGGGGACTTCTGGGTTTTGGGTCAATGTGGTAGCGCTTAGAGACCGTTGGTGATTTGGCGCTTTATAAATATATATTAACATAACATAACAAGGCCACAAGCATAAGACAAGTCTATTTTGTGGAGTTTGGCAAATTCCAGACACCATTATAAAAACGCTTGCCATGTGTTAGTTTGGATATATGCCTGATAAGCAATAAAGTAAGCAATTGAGGTATAGCTTTCAGCTGTTTTTCCTAGACATAGAAACTTTTTAGCAACCAAAGTGATGTTCAGAACAAAGGATATGGAACTCTAATTGGTATGTTCCTGATGAGTAATATCTGGCACCACCATTTGTTTTGCTGTTTAAGTGGTTGATAAAGTATTTCTAAATATCTTAACCATATTAGTTACAAAGTTGTGTTCTACACATAGTATGAGATGATTGCCATAACATTTAGTGTGTGTGACAAAACGGTTTGAGACCATCATAGGGATCATTTCGCCAAAGGTAAACTCCTCCGCATGCAGCAGTGTGTCAGATTATTAGGGTGAGAAATACCTGCAGTAGATCCCTTTAATAATACAGAAATCCTCCACATGAGAGATGTTTTCCTTCGCCTCCAGTAATACAGCTCTAGGGACACTAGAATCCTGTACCAGATCCAGCCATGGCCGCTGCAAGTAAGAGCGGTGGGGCCTGGTGAGGGGGATTTCGAGAGACTACCACGAGGGAAAATTATTTGGGAAAATTAAATAAATAATTAATTTTCCCTCATACTCGTCTCCCGAAATAGCCCCTCACCTGGCCGTACTGCCCCACCGCTCTTACCTGCAGCAGCTGCGGCTGGCCAGATCTTTTCACAATGCCTCCATTTTAAAAATGCAAATCATTTCAATAACTTACTGCCCAAACACTACAAGGAAATACCCATAGCGAGGTACTAGATTTTCCCAGAGTACCACCTCAGACATCAAGCATTCTTCTTTCATGGACATTTGTTTTATTTTTTTCGTGGCACAGTGCTCTGTCTGCAAGGTGAAAGTGAAATAGAAGAGCCGTTTGTAATACAGCTCCCAGGAACTGTGAAGGTGTCACTTACACCATTAGAATTCTCAAACCAGTATTTTTGCACGGCCAAATGTCATAGGTAGCTTACCCAAAGCTCGCTATGTATGCCACCCTGTTTCCCCTCCAATCCCCCACGTGCTTTTATGATGTAATTTAAATGGCTGGAAAGTATACACATCAGTAGTTTATGCTCAAAACCTCTGACAACTCCCGCCAAGCAAAAGCAAACACTCCGGTTCCAGTGGGGCGGGAGCTGTCAAAGTTCTCCCGCCTGTTGGAAGCAGAGGTTTCATCTCTTTCCCTGTCCCCAGACATGCGGGCGGGGAAAGTGATGAAACTATTTTGCTTTTGCACACAAGGAGCTGCATTTGCAGGAGCTCCCAGTGTGCAATTGCAATGCCAGCTCCCGCAGGAGGCAGGCAGATGGCTGGGACTGCGGGGGCCTTGATGCTCTCCCCCCCCCCCCCCCGCCCCCCCCCCCCCACGATCCCCATGATGCACACTGGGTGAAATAGGTAAGCTCCAGGGCATTCTGGAGATATGGCTGTACCCCAGAGGATGGGGTCCCTGGTATCCAAATCGGCATGGGAAGGAGTGCCGTGTGGTCCCCCCCCCCCCCATTTGTTTGTGGCTGGGCCCTGGGAAATGCAGTCCCCAGGGCTGAGGGGGGCCACACTGCTCCTCTCCCTATCACATTTTGTCTAGGCCCTGGAGGATGGGGTCCCCAGGCCAAAATCGGCCCAGGGAGAGGGGGGTGCATGGCTCCCCTCCACCATCACATTTCGGCCGGGCCCCAGGGTATAGGGTCCGGGGGCCGAAATCGGCCTGGGAGGGGGGTCGATTATAAATATATTAAGGTCAGGCCCAGGGCTGGGGTCCCTGGAAATGAAATCGGGAGGGGGGCACGTGGCCCCCTCCCCCATTTAATTATGGCTAGGCCCTGGGGGATGGGGTCCCTGGGATCAAACTCAGCCCACCACTGTGCAGAGACCCACTCATGCACCCACTCACAGACCCACTCAGACACTCATGCACCCACTCTGACTCTCTCACACCCACTCCCAGGCCTACTCAGAGACTCATGAACTGACTCTCATCCCACTCAGACAATCACACACCCACTTAAAGACCCACTCAGAGACTCACGCTCCCACTCACAGGCTCATTCAGACACTCATGTACTCACTCACAGACTGACTCACACACTCATGGAGGCACTCTCAAATCCACTCAGACACTCTCACACCCACTCAGTCCCACTCACTCACGCATCCACCCAGACACCCAATGAGACACTTAACTACTCACATACCCAGTCACAGACCCATACAGTCACTCACAGACCCACTCACTGACCTATACAGCCACTCACACACACCACACACACACTCAGTGGTTACAAGTTACAGTTAGGAAATAAAATGTAACAAAATATATATACATATATATCCACTCTGCAGTTATAGTTAAGGTAACCAGAGATATGGATTCCTCCGAGTTTTGTCTCTTAATACCTTTCCACAAGTTTGACAAATCTCTGCGAAACTTTGCAGACCTATTGCACCCATCACATTGCACCCATTAAATTGAAAGTTTTGCAACGTTTGCTCAGAGGGGTACAAAGAAAAAAGGGGGGGTTCCAAAACACACTTGCAATCCAATTCATTTTACATAGACTTGTATATTTCACGTAGCACCAACACGGCTGCAAGGATTTAAATTAAAGGTAGCTGGATTAAACATTATGGTGCTCAGAATATTCTTTTGGGTACCACAGGTAAGCAGAGCATGTATTCTTTTAAGTTATAAGGGATTTTTAACTTGGAAATATCTGTTGCGGAATTTTCCCAAAATATTGCAGTATTTTTTGGTCTTTCGCAGCAGTGCCGTGGGACATAGCAACGACAAGTCATTAGGTGAATGGCTAATGATTTCCCTTACAAAAGTTTATGGCAGCCATTTTTTTTTTTAGGTACGGTATGCCTGTGTTCTCCGTTACGCCTTCAGATCTAGGTAAGTATTAGGTTTGCTATTTTCCCCTACCTATTATCACTTTAGTAAAGTGGTAATAGGTAGGGGAAAATATTTATAAGTTTCTATATATTTAAAAAAAATACACCTACCTAGGGAGTACCATGGTACCAAAATACATTTTTGTTTTTAAACTGTCAATTAATTAGAAATGCACTGTAATACACCATATTTTACAAATATAGTATATTCAAGTGTTTTTTCTATATTTAAAATTTAAATATGCACAAAAAAGGCAACACAGTAGTGCGTTAATACCTGACAATTACTGCGCTACTAACAAAAAAAGTGCTGTTCACCCTAGACTGATATAAAAACATAAATACATTTATAAATAAAAAATGACCTATTACCACTTAAATAAAAGCCTAATACTTACCTATATGTTAGACCCTAACCCAGAAAACAGCCAAACGTAGAATACAGCAAAACTGTGATCAAAAGTATATGGCTGCCTTTTACCTTTGGTAAGCACAGCCATTAGCCAATCATATAGTGACCTCTCAGCCCTATATACTTCGGTATACCACGAACCTACCATAGTATACCGCGGCACAATATACAACTGTTTTTTACAACTTAGAAGTTTAACACTACTTACACTATTTGCATATACTACCACAATTAACATTGACACATCATAATGTATATTCCTGCCACATAACATTTACATCTGTTCACATACTTTCACGCTACATCGGTTTCAATTAACAAGCCATTCCACTCTACGCCACTCAACTTCATGCCACTCCGATATGATCTATTCCACTGTGAGCTAATCCACTGTACCCCACTCCACTCTATGCGACTCCTCTCTACACTACTCAACACTATTATACTGTACACCACTCTATTCTATTACACTCCAGCTTATGCCACATCACTGTACACCGCTTCACTGTACACTACTCCACTGTACGCAACTCCACTCTAAGAAACTACACTCTGTTACTCTACTGTATGCCATTCCACTCTGCACCACTTCATGGTACACAACTTAACTCTATGTTATTCCACTGTACTCCACTCTAGGGCACTCCACTGTACTCAACTGCAGTATAAGCAACTCCACTCTACCACAATCCACTGTATGGTATTAAACTGTACAACACTACAGTCTACGTCATGCCACGCCACTAAACGCCACTCCACTGTACGTCACTACACTCTATGCTTATGCAGTCTGCGTTATTCCTCTGTACGATACTGTACTCTAAGCTACTCCACTTTATGCCATTCCACTGTACGTCACTAAACTTAACGCCACAAAACTCAATGCTATTCCACTCCACACTACTCAACTGTATGCCACTCCACTCTATGCTACTGCACTCTACCCTATTCCACTCTACACGACTCCACTCTACCCCACTCCAATGCATGCTATTTCGCTGTACGCCACTCTACTGTATGCCACTTCACTCTACGGTATTCAATTATACACCACTACACTGTATGGCACTCCACTCTATGCCACTCCACTCTACGCTATTTTACAGTATGCCACGCCACTGTACCACTCTTCGCTGTACGACATTACAGTAAATGTTATTTCAATGTATGCCGCTACACTGAACAACACTCCAGTTTATGGCACTCCAATAAAAGCCACTACACTGTAAGCCAATCCACTCTACATTATTCCACTGTAAGCAACTCCACTGTATGCTATACCACTCTATGCCACTCCACTGTAGGCCACTCCACTGTAGGCCACTCTACTATAGGCTATTCCTTTGTACATGACTCCGCTGTACGCCACTCCACTATATGCCACTCTAATCTATCCCACTTAACTCTGTGCCACTCCACTCTATGCAGCTCCACTCTACGCCGCTCATATTATTATGACAAGCGGACCTCATTAGACACTCTTCTCAGCGCGCTAACTGGACAATACTAACTATAACTCGCCACTCTACCATGCACTGAGTTGTGACAAATAATGTAATTTGAGAAGTTATAAATGTTGTTATAAATGTTATGGTTATGGTTTCACATGCTATAAGTGATGTTGTATGCAAAGGTATAAACAGTTTATGGAAAAGGCATGAGTTATAAAGTAGTGTAGCGAGTGAGGTGACAAGACTGTGTTCGGGGGTACGTGACATAGTAAATTGAAGTTATAATTATAACTTTATAATTGTTAAGGTTTATGATTTTTACTTTGGGTTTGTATAGAAATAATACATAAGGTATTTCTAACTATAAATTATCCTCAACCTTTGTTTTTTTTCATTGTATGTTAATAGTTTTTAATAAAACTGTGTTTCAAATCGCAGTGTGTAGTGTCATTGATTGGAGTGTCGTAAAGTGGAGTGTAGTACAGTGAAGGAGAGTGTCCTAGAAATTAGTGTCGTAGAGTGGAGTATTGTAGAGTGGAATAGAGTGGAGTTCAGTACAGAGGAATGTCGAAGCATACAGTGGAGTGTCGTAGCATACAGTGGAGTAAAATGTTATACAATAGAGTGGTGTGGTGTGTCGTATCATGGAGTACAGTGGAGTAGAGTGGAGCGGCGTGTTGTACAGTGTTGAGCAGTAGAGCAGACTGTTGTACAGTGGAGTATCGTCAACTGGAGTGTCATGAAATGGAGTGTGGTGGAGTGTAGGAGAGAGTGTTGTAGAGTGTAGTGGCATATACTGTAGCTCAGTGGAGTAGACTGTTGTATAGTTCAGTCTTGTCGAGTGTCATGCAGTAGAGTGGCGGAGAGTCCTTGTACAGTGTAGGGTTGCACAGTAGAGTTTCATTATTTGTGAGAACACGGTGCATGGTAGAGTGGCAAGTTATAGTTAGTATTGTCTGGTTAGCAAGCTATAATGATTGTCTAATGAGGTCCGCTACTTGTAATAATATGAAGGTGGTGGATAAATTGAAAATGAAAGTTATAATTATAACTTAAGAATTTTTAATGTTTTTGTAGTTTAAACTTGGACTGAATAGGGGTAATAGATTTCCTAACTATAACCAAGGTTTAACCTTAGGGTGTTTCATTTAATTCTGATGGATTTTAAAAATAAATTTATAAAAATGTGTTTTAAACCGTAGAGTCCCGTGTCGCAAGTGAAGAGTTATTATGTGAAATGTCATACAGTACAGTGGAGGAGAGTGTTGAAAACTTTATTGTCATAGACTGGAGTATTGGCGGTTGGAATTGAGTTTAGAGGAGTACAGTGTAGTAGCGTACAGTGGTGGATGGTGACATTTATAAGTGGTGGGGTGTAAAAGTTCATGATGCAAGCTCGACCGCCATGAGAAGGGCTCTGGCGTTCTATCGGAGAACATTTTGAAAAAAATAGTGGGCAAATGGTGCATTTTAAAGCATGGGTGAGAAAGCTACAAGGTTAATAAAGCAATTGTTAGAATGCACTTATAACATCAATAATGCTCACTAATATTACTGCAAATAATTTCTGTGACGCCCTCACATTTCTCAAATCTGAGGTCCTGTTTTAATCTAAAAGAAAGCATTTTTATGGCTGCTGCATGAAACAAACATAACATTTCCCTACAGAATGAATTAATAGCCTCTCACACCACCTACGTTCAAAATACATTTAAAAAAACGTATTTAAAACAATTTGTTTAAATAATTATTCAATGTCATCAGGGCAAGAATCTCTGCAGAACAGAGCTGGCTCTATAAGAGGGCCTCTGTCATTTTGGGGCCCCTGGGCCAGAGCTGAGGCCACTTTACCTGTGCCTTAAAACGTCTCTGACCAGGCCCTCTGTTTTTGTTTATGTCCTGACAAATGGCTTGCATTTTATTGCTTGCATTTGGAAGCCCCTGCTTTCGTCACGCCATAAACAAACATAGCAAACATGCATTAATTGCCACTGGTGAGGCACAGGGTCGGGAAACACTAGAGAGGGAGGGTTCATGGAATAAACACACCCATGAGGCACGAGTATGACTCACGGTATCTAATATAATAGACACCAGGCTGCATCAAACATCAGTCTTGCTTGTGACGTGTTTCATGACAAGCTGTAGGACTCTGCCAGCGCCTCATCCTATGTGTTGTCACAGACATTCTCAGGCCCTCCTTGCAGACAGCCATGCATCCTACAGATCCAGGAACATTATCCTTTGTCGTCATCACACAGAGCTGAAGTGGGAAAGCCACATGCATGGGAGTTACATCTCGTTTACAGAGTGTAGTACAGTAATGGCATTACTAATGACATGTTTTCATTCTCAGGCATTAATGAATAATCCACACCTCATTAGCGTAGCATTAATGGTATCCATTCCGAGTTTATGTACTTGGAGGTCGCAGAAAATCTATACTGATGGGATTTATTTGTGCATGGCACTTTACCAGCCTCATCGGCCTGCGATCAGTGTCGGCTCCTCAGCTAAGGTGGAGGAGTGTCACCCTACTGTTTTGCAGCAGTGAAATAAAGAAAAAATAAAATGATAATATATCGAGGTAATTATCATTTTATTTTTTCTTGCTGCAGCAGCTTTGCGGGCGGGGCTGCTCTGGTGAGAGAGGAGCAGGGAGGCAGCTCACTGCCGTGGGCTGATTAACACTTGCTTTATTCACTTTAGTTAAACCCAGAGGGGCAAAAATATTAGCAGGATGATGCTCTAACACTCATACGAAAGAACCATACCTGGTCGCATACCGTACAGTGTAGTAAAGTGTTATGTAGTGTAGTGGCGTGGTGTGCCATTTAATGGAGTCATGTATCCTAGACTGGGCAATTGAGTTGTACAGTGGAATGGTATGTCACTCAGTAGAGTAGGGTGTCGTAGACTGGAGTAGCGTTTAAGAGGGGAGTAGGGTGAAGTAGAGTGTCAGAGTGGAGTATCGTCAAGTGGAGTATCATAGTGTACAATGGAGGAGAGTGTCGTAGAGTGCTGTGTCATATAGTGGAGTGGTAAATCATAGAAAGAAGTTGAGTGGCGTGTCGTCTAGTGTCATACAGTGTAGTACAGTGGCGTAGAGTGGAGTAGTGGCATAGAGTGTACTACAGTGTTGTAGAGTGGAGTTGCTTACAGTGGAGTAGAGTGGAGTATAGTACATTGGCCTAGAGTTGGATAAAGTGCAGTATAGTGGAGTACACTGGCGTGGGGTAATGTAGAGTGGAGTTAAGGGTCTTAGAGTGGAGTGGTGCCTTGTAGATTACAGTGGCGGGGAGTGCAGTAGAGTGAAGTTGCGTAGCATACAGTCTAGTAAAGTGTTATAGAATGGAGTAACGTTGTACAGTAGAGTGTAGTGGGGTGTCGCACAATATTGGAAAGTAATGTAGAGTAGAGTGGCATACAGTCTAGTTGATTTTTGTGGAGTGGAGTGATGTGCAGTACAGTGTTGTAGAGTGGGGTACAGTGGTATAGAGTACAATGGCATTAAGTGGTGCAGAGTGGAGTAACGTACAGTGGAGTACTGTGTCAGAGTAGGGTGGAGTAGAAAAAGTTACTTATCTTCAATAATGCATTGACTCTATCTAGCTGCAGATTCCTTCACTTTGTTCTTTTCTTTCCACACCAGTTAAGCGCTGATCCGGGAAGAGATATCCCTGTCGCTTTTTGGCAGATTTTTATCTCTACTTTTGTCGAATTCAGAATTTCTTTCCACTTTGTGTGTGGGGATGTCTTTGAGGTATCAACTGTTGGGCTGCAGGGAGCTTTATCCCTCAAGGCCTTCGGAGCCATGGCCCGGCAGTCCGAGCACGACTTTGAGTCATGGTTGCGCTCGAGACACCAGAGTCAGATGAGGTGGGGATCGGTGACCAACATCATGCGATGGCAGGCACCGCACGGCTTGAAACCAAATCTCGAAGATATCCCTCGCACACAAAGTGGGGAAAAAAAATCCGAAGTCGACAAAAGTCGAGAAAAAAATCTGTCAAAAAGCAACAGAGGGTTAGCTCTTACCAGATCGGCGCTTAACTGGCGTGAAAAGAAAAGAACAAAGGTAAGGAATCTGCGGCTAGATAGAGTCTCTACCAGACAATGGGACTTAGTCTGGCGCCCACGTAAGGACAGACCGCAGAATACCTATATTAGCACTCCCACATGCACTACCCTCAGAGTGTGGGACTCGCAGGAGACGGGCGGTGGGCTTCGTTCCCCTCCCAGTCTGCTCCGATCCACTTCAACCCAGCATTTCCCCCCGGCCCTACATGAGGGACCCTTTGATGCATGGTGACGAGGAGGTTGCTTAGCTCTGACACACTTATTCCATAACTTTGAACCTCTCACCTTTGATAATTGCAAACGGGATTATGGGTTGGAGGGCACAGAAAGGTACCATTATACTCAATTGATGCATTGGGCCCTTATTCCCCAGGTCCGAGAGGCAGCCACCCGACCTCTGACAAAATTTGAGATCTTCCTCACCAAATCTGCTTCCATGAAAGGGGTGATTTCTTTTTTGTATACCTTTCTGCTTAAAACCGCCCTATCCCCACGTTCCCGATACATGTCCATGTGGGAAGACTTGATTCACTGTCCTATTTCTGACGAGGAATGGACGCACTTATGGACTGTGTTAGAAAACCCCGGGCAACCGGGTTAGCAGTCACCCGGTTTTTCCCAACACAAGGGGTAGCTTGGCTCGAGCGGTCGGGGGTCAGGCACCGTGTTAAGCGTACGTCACACCCTCACAATAACCATGCGTGCATCCGTTCCAAAAACGACACTACACCGTAAAAATTTATGAAAATATATCTGTGTTTATCTTGTTTTCTCTTAGTTGCAGGTTAAATAAATAATAATACACTTACAGTACACAAAGCTTCTTCTGTAAAAAGGGTAGGTCAAATAAATAAGCTCAGATCATAAATAATCAATGAATAAATAGATGTGCATAAAATACATAGGCAAATAAATACTGTGAGGGAATAAATACTGTGAGACAATAAATAGGATAAATACAAAGAATACAATACTCTCAATAAATATAAGCCATCAGTACACTTTCAAATCAGGTCACATTTGTGAGGTACTAAGGGTTGATTTGGCCCAATCACAGCTTGTGGTTATGTGGATGGCCTGAGGGTGTCTCACCTAGCTTGGATAAGGCTGAGGCTAAAACTGAGGTAGATCAAGGGTAATCTAGGAATCTGGCTCTCCCAAACTACACAACCCCTCACACAGGTCACTGTATCAGTCTCAGTCCACCCCTGGCACTCCCAGGCTGGTCCTAACACCTCTCTAGCCCCTAGGATGGTCTCTTAGGGCTCCACAGGGCCTTAGGCGCCCTCTATTCCACTTACTGCCCTTTTTATGAACTTCCGACTCCGCCGGAGTCGTGTCGACGCCGTGAGGCGGTTCCGGTTCGATGTCGCTAGCCGACCTCGGCTCGATGTCAGTTCCTGTCGACGCCGTGAGGTGGTTCCGGATCGATGTCGGCGGGCGGCCTCGGCTCGATGTTGCTGGGCAGCCTCGATTCGATGTTGGTCTCCGGCGTCACAGGGACACGATCTCCCTACTTCCGGGTGTCTCCGGAGTGCGACCTCCACTCCCGACCTCCGGTGCTCTTCCCTTCAGGTTCCGGCGACTCCGGAGTGCGATCTCCACTCCCGACCTCCGGTGCTCCTTTCCTCAGGTTCCGGCGTCTCCGGAGTGCGATCTCCACTCCCGACCTCCGGTACGATTCACCTCGGTCTCCGGCGACTCCGGAGGGCGGACTTCACTCCCCCGTCGACGCCGCACACTCGACCTCAGGTGACTTCCTCCTCGACCTCTGGTGTCTCCACGACCTCTGTCGACGCCCTCTCTCGACCTCTGGCGGCTCCGGGTACGACGTCTGCTTTCCAGTCAGCGCCGCTTCTTCACCTCCGGCCCCAGGTCTCTAGGCTTCTCGGCGTCGGACTCCAGGAAGATACCAATAGACAGGTCAGGAACTTGCTGTTCTTTACTTTCAAGGCCTGTTCCGGCTGTTCAGGTCCTTGAGTTGGTTCTTCTTGACTTTATCCCACACAGGGCTCTAGGCTGGGCTCAGTCAGTAGGGACTAGTATCAAGGGTGGGTTTCCAAACCCCACTCCAGGCACAAGTTTCCACCCCTGCTGCCTCACTCCTTCCTCCTTCAGTGTTGTGCTGCTCTCCCTTCACCAGTCAGGTGCCAACTGCCAACTCCAACTGCCAACTCTGAGCTGGCTTCCCAACATTCTAAACCTGCCTCACACTGTCACAGGGTTCTAGAATGTTCTGGAAGGTACTAGTAGGTTCCAGTGATGTCACAGGTGACAATGGGT
Source organism: Triturus cristatus (assembly GCF_964204655.1). Taxonomy (NCBI): domain Eukaryota; kingdom Metazoa; phylum Chordata; class Amphibia; order Caudata; family Salamandridae; genus Triturus; species Triturus cristatus. The sequence goes on from NC_140589.1 coordinate 1,135,909,880, forward strand.
GGCCACCATTTTGTGTTTCAGGCACTCAGACAGAAGTTCCAGGGGTAGGGAAAATGGCTCCCTGACCCTGCATCAACACTAAAAAGTCTGGTGGTTCCCAAAAAGGAAAAATACTAACAGGGTTTGAGGCAAAAGTGGGACAAAATAAATAATGATGAGGAGGGACCACCCAAAGGGCTGACAGGTCTAACACGCGTCCCCCCCAGCTGAAAGTGGGGAGAGCTACCCAACCCCTTGGGAGTTCTCATCACTAAGGCGGAAATACCTTGAGAGACCGTCTGCATTGGCGTGGTCCACTCCAGGCCGATATTCCACCTGAAAATCCATTCCCTGTAGGGCGATAGACCACCTCAACAACTTGGGATTCTCCCCCTTCATCTGCATCAGCCAACGAAGGGGTCTGTGGTCAGTCTGAACTAGGAAGTGTGTGCCAAACAGGTATGGCCGCAGCTTCTTCAGAGCCCATACCACTGCAAAGGCTTCACGCTCTATTGCACTCCACTTCTGTTCCCTGGGAAGTAGTCTCCGGGATAGGAAGACCACGGGTTGATCCAGACCCTCTTCATTGAGTTGCGATAACACTGCCCCAATGCCATGTTCCGATACATCCGTCTGGACAATGAACTCCTTGGAAAAGTCTGGGGCCTGTAGGACCGGGGCCTCGCACATGGCTTGCTTCAGCTTTACAAAGGCCTGCTGACAAGCCTCCGTCCAGACTACCCGTCGAGGTTGTTTCTTGGACGTAAGCTCCGTGAGGGGGGCCACAATGGTACCGTATCCCTTCACGAAGCGGCGGTAATATCCGGTGAGGCCCAGAAAAGCTCGGACCTCAGTCTGAGTCTTGGGGGGTTCCCAGGCCATGATGGCCTCGATCTTCGCCTGGAGGGGTTGCACCGCTCCCCTACCCACCAAGTGTCCAAGGTACACTACCGACCCCTGCCCGATCTGGCACTTGCTGGCCTTGATCGTTAAACCAGCTTGTTTCAGGGCCTGGAGAACAGCTTGCAGGTGACGCAAGTGATCCTCCCAGCTGTTACTGAAGACGGCTATGTCATCCAGATAAGCAGCAGAGAAACTCTCCATTCCAGTGAGGATCTGGTTCACCAGACGCTGAAACGTGGCAGGTGCGTTCTTGAGCCCAAAGGGCATCACACAGAACTGGTAGTGGCCTTTGGGCGTGGAGAAGGCTGACCTTTCCCTAGCTCCGTCAGTCAGAGAGATCTGCCAGTACCCAGAAGTAAGGTCAAAGGTACTTAGATATTGGGCAGCTCCCAGCCGGTCAATCAATTCATCCGCCCTTGGGATCGGATGAGCATCAGTCTTGGTTACTGAGTTCAGTCCCCGGTAGTCCACACAGAACCTCAGTTCCGGTTGGGCACCCGGTGGTGCGGCTTTTGGTACTAGCATCACCGGACTGGACCAGGGGCTGCTGGAAGGTTCGATCACTCCTAGCTCCAGCATCTTAATGACTTCACTGTGAATGCTGGCCTTCACCTTGTCTGACATCCGGTAGATCTTGGACTTCACAGGTGGGCTGTCTCCTGTGTCCACATCATGGACGCACAGGTGAGTCCTACCCGGAACAAGGGAGAACAACGAAGAGTACTGTCCCAGGACCTGGCGGCAGTCCGGTTTAGGAGTTAGAGATGGGGAGAGAATCACTCCCTCCACCGACCCATCCTTCTCTTGAGACGCAAACAAATCGGGGAGAGGCTCGCTTTCCACGTCCTCTGCTCCGTCAGTCACCATCATCAAAATGACTTCGGGCCTCTCGTGGTGGGGTTTGAGGCGGTTGGCATGCAGCACCCGTAGGGGCTGACGAGGGGTCTTAAGATCCACCAAGTAGGTAGCCTTACCCTTCTTCTCCAATACCTCAAAGGGTCCTGACCAGCGATCCTGGAGGGCGCTAAGCTCTCCTGGTTCGATCACCCACACCTTCTGGCCAGGCTCCAATTCCACCGGGTGAGTGTTGTGGTCATACCACGCCTTCATTACTGCTTGGCTGGCCTCCAAGTTGTCAGAAGCTTGCTTCCACAACTTAGCCATTTGGCTTCGGAAGGCCAGCATGTAGCTCACCACGTCCTGGGGAAGCTTTCTGGGAGTTCTTTCCCATCCGTCTCTCACCAGGCTGAGAGGTCCACGCACAGGGTGCCCATACAAAAGCTCGAAGGGGCTGAAGCCCACTCCCTTCTGTGGCACTTCCCTGTAGGAAAACAATAGACAGGGTAGGAGGACGTCCCATTTCCTCCGCAGGCTTTCAGGCAGACTTCTGATCATGCCTTTCAAGGTTTTGTTAAACCTCTCCACCAGACCATTGGTCTGGGGGTGGTAAGGAGTTGTGAACCGGTAGGTCACTCCACACTCCTTCCACATGGCCCGCATGTATGCTGACATGAAGTTGGTCCCCCTGTCGGACACAACTTCCTTGGGAAAACCCACTCGGGTAAAGATTCCCATCAGGGCCCTAGCCACAACAGGTGCTGTAATGGTCCTTAGAGGTATAGCCTCTGGGTACCGTGTGGCATGATCCACCAGAACCAGGACAAACCTGTGACCAGCTGTAGTAGGCGGATCTAATGGACCCACAATGTCGATGCCCACCCTTCCAAAGGGGGTGCTAACGACAGGAAGTGGTTCCAGGGGAGCTTTCAGCTTCACCCCTGTTTTCCCACTGGCTTGGCAAGACACACATGTCCGGCAGTAGGTGTCGGACGACACTTTCATTTGAGGCCAATAAAAGTGTGGGACAAGACGGGCGAAGGTCTTGTCTTGCCCCAGGTGTCCTGCCAAGGGGATCTCGTGAGCCAATTCCAGTAGGAAGGCTCGGTAACGTTGAGGGACTACTAAGGCTCGTGACGATCCATGTAGGGGTGCCTTGGGTTCACTGTAGAGGAGGCCATCCTACCAGTAAAGGTTGTAGTTCCCCTCAACGTTCCCTGCTGCCTGGGCTTCGGCCTGTCGCCTCAGTCCCTCAAGGGTAGGGCACTCCCTCTGGCCCTTGCAGAATTCCTCCCTGGTCGGCCCTCCCTCCACGTGCCACTCGGCCGGGATGGGTAGGTCCTCCAGTTTGGTAACATCCCCCACCGCGGACTCCTGGTCCACCACCTCCGGTGGCCTATCCGTCACACGGGGCGCGGATGCCGAGGCAGGCTCCTCCTGTCCTCGGTTCTTCCCTTGGTCGGCAGCCGGCTGTGCCTTTGTTCCAGGCTCCAGTCGAAACAAACTCCCTCTCCGGGTAGTCGCGGACCCTGTGCTAACACAGGCCCAGTCAGGTGTACCCAGCATCTCAGCATGAGTCCGGTATTCCACCTCCTTCCAAGCATTGTGCTCCATGTCATTCCCCAGTAGACAATCAACCGGCACGGCAGGGCTTACGGCAACTCGAAGTGAACCTGCAACCCCCTCCCATTCAAAGGGAACCTCGGCCACCGGATAGTGGCCGGTTCTGCCGTCAGCCATCGCGGCTGGGTGGAGTACATCGGGAATTACCTGCTCTGGAGACACCAGTTGGCTACGTACCATAGTCATACTGGCTCCTGTGTCTCTCAGAGCCTCCCCTCTTTGGCCATTGATGGTGACCCACTGCCCATACTTTATAGTATTTGCGGGCACCTGGATCTTAGGAACCATCTCCCGTTCTCCCAGGGACACTAAAGTGACACCCGCCCACTCCCTTCCCTTAGTTAAGGGCATCTCCTCCCCGAGCACTACACTAGCTACTCCGGGGGCCTTTCCTCCAATGGGAGGGGGTGGTCTTTTCGGGCACTTCGCATCTCCCTTATAGTGTCCGAGGCCACCGCACTCAAAGCAATGGACAACCCTTGGCTGCTGACTCTGGCCAGGATTAGGGTTTCTGGGTGGGTTAGCCCTAGGGGTGAATCCTGTTCCCTTTCCTTGGAAGTTATTTTGGGGGCCTTTAGAGAACTCCTTTTTCTTTTCCCCTCCCTCTTTCTTCTGGGGGGCGCCCTGTCCGGCCTTTTGAGTATCCCCTCCAGTCCCCCTTGTGGACACCCGGGTACTAGCCCAAATGTCCGCCTCCTCAGCAAGCTTCCGGGGATTGGTCAGCTTGCTATCCACCAGGTGTTGACGCAGTTCAGGGAAACATTTTTCGAGCAGGTGTTCCTTCAACATTAAATCAAACAACCCCTCGTAGTCCCTCACCTCACTGCCCTGAATCCAACCCTCTAATGCCTTCTTTGCATAGTCCAGGAAATCCACCCAATTCTGTGTGCCCAGTTTGTGGCTACCCCGGAACTTCTGTCTGTACTTCTCGGGTGTTAGTCCAAACTTTCTTACGAGCGCCACTTTCATGGTGGGGTAGTGGGTCTGCTCATCCTGCTCTAGGGCCAATAATGCATCCCTACCAGCTGGAGGCATGTACTTGTACAATCCCCCTCCCCAGTACTTCTCTGGCACCCCATGGGCCCTTAAAGAGACCTCATAGGCCGCTAGCCACTTGGCAATATCATCCCCTGCACTATAGCTAGCTACTATGTCTTTTGGCAGATAGGGTTTGGGTTCCCTGGTGATTTATTTGTCTTTGCTGCCACCATTAGGAACAGTGTGTGCCCCGACTTGTAGGATCTGGAGATCTATTTCCCTCAGCCTTAACTCGTGAGCCATCCTCTGTCCCTCCTTCTCTTTCTCCAGCTCCGCCAACTTCCATGTGAGCTGTCTTTTCTCCCTCCGGTCAGTTAATTCTACTTCTGATAAGCCACCACTAGAGACAGTGCTGCCCTTCCTGGAAAGTGTTCTGGGCCCCGCTAACAGGTTCCCCACCTCAGGTTGGTACAACCCAGCCCCCTCGCTATCAGGCTCTCCATCCCTGTCCTCCTGCTCAGCCTTACTTTCCCGTCGTGCCTCCCCCCAAGCCCTCAAGCTGGTCTGGAGTTCAGCCTTCTTGGCACCTGGGGAACAATACACCCCCTCTCGCTGACAAAACTCTCTGAGTTGGGCCACAGTGTAAGTTTCCACATCTTCCAACACAAACTCCATTTTGCCCACTCAGAATAGAAGACAGGTGTTTACAGAAGCTATGCAGGGGGGTACCTTTTGTAATACCTCCTCCCACCACCAGAGTAAATTTGGAAAAAACAAAACTCAGAATTAGGAAGTCCGCTTTGAGAAAACTCCCGGTGCAGGCCTATGGACTACCCACAGTTATTGTCGAGTGGACGCAAGCACAGCTCTATCCCACCGCTGAACACCAATTATGTTAGAAAACCCCGGGCAACCGGGGTTTAGCAGTCACCCGGGGGTTTCCCAACACACAAGGGGTAGCTTGGCTCGAGCGGTCGGGGGTCAGGCACCGTGTTAAGCGTACGTCACACCCTCACAATACCCATGCGTGCATCCGTTCCAAAAACGACACTACACCGTAAAAATTTATGAAAATATATCTCTGTTTATCTTGTTTTCTCTTAGTTGCAGGTTAAATAAATAATAATACACTTACAGTACACAAAGCTTCTTCTGTAAAAAGGGTAGGTCAAATAAATAAGCTCAGATCATAAATAATCAATGAATAAATAGATGTGCATAAAATACATAGGCAAATAAATACTGTGAGGGAATAAATACTGTGAGACAATAAATAGGATAAATACAAAGAATACAATACTCTCAATAAATATAAGCCATCAGTACACTTTCAAATCAGGTCACATTTGTGAGGTACAAAGGGTTGATTTGGCCCAATCACAGCTTGTGGTTATGTGGATGGCCTGAGGGTGTCTCACCTAGCTTGGATAAGGCTGAGGCTAAAACTGAGGTAGATCAAGGGTAATCTAGGAATCTGGCTCTCCCAAACTACACAACCCCTCACACAGGTCACTGTATCAGTCTCAGTCCACCCCTGGCACTCCCAGGCTGGTCCTAACACCTCTCTAGCCCCTAGGATGGTCTCTTAGGGCTCCACAGGGCCTTAGGCGCCCTCTATTCCACTTACTGCCCTCTTTATGAGTCGTGTCGACGCCGTGAGGCGGTTCCGGTTCGATGTCGCTAGCCGACCTCGGCTCGATGTCAGTTCCTGTCGACGCCGTGAGGTGGTTCCGGATCGATGTCGGCGGGCGGCCTCGGCTCGATGTTGCTGGGCAGCCTCGATTCGATGTCGGTCTCCGGCGTCACAGGGACACGATCTCCCTACTTCCGGGTGTCTCCGGAGTGCGACCTCCACTCCCGACCTCCGGTGCTCTTCCCTTCAGGTTCCGGCGACTCCGGAGTGCGATCTCCACTCCCGACCTCCGGTGCTCCTTTCCTCAGGTTCCGGCGTCTCCGGAGTGCGATCTCCACTCCCGACCTCCGGTACGATTCACCTCGGTCTCCGGCGACTCCAGAGGGCGGACTTCACTCCCCCGTCGACGCCGCACACTCAACCTCAGGTGACTTCCTCCTCGACCTCTGGTGTCTCCACGACCTCCGTCGGCGCCCTCTCTCGACCTCTGGCGGCTCCGGGTACGACGTCTGCTTTCCAGTCAGCGCCGCTTCTTCACCTCCGGCCCCAGGTCTCTAGGCTTCTCGGCGTCGGACTCCAGGAAGATACCAATAGACAGGTCAGGAACTTGCTGTTCTTTACTTTCAAGGCCTGTTCCGGCTGTTCAGGTCCTTGAGTTGGTTCTTCTTGACTTTATCCCACACAGGGCTCTAGGCTGGGCTCAGTCAGTAGGGACTAGTATCAAGGGTGGGTTTCCAAACCCCACTCCAGGCACAAGTTTCCACCCCTGCTGCCTCACTCCTTCCTCCTTCAGTGTTGTGCTGCTCTCCCTTCACCAGTCAGGTGCCAACTGCCAACTCCAACTGCCAACTCTGAGCTGGCTTCCCAACATTCTAAACCTGCCTCACACTGTCACAGGGTTCTAGAATGTTCTGGAAGGTACTAGTAGGTTCCAGTGATGTCACAGGTGACAATGGGTGGCCACCATTTTGTGTTTCAGGCCCTCAGACAGAAGTTCCAGGGGTAGGGAAAATGGCTCCCTGACCCTGTATCAACACTAAAAAGTCTGGTGGTTCCCAAAAAGGAAAAATACTAACAGGGTTTGAGGCAAAAGTGGGACAAAATAAATAATGATGAGGAGGAACCACCCAAAGGGCTGACAGGTCTAACAGACTGACATTGCGCTTTTCAACCACTCCACGGAACTCAGGGAAGCCCACATGAAGACCATGATGGACTGGTATCTGCATCCTTCCAAGCTTCGGCAGATCTTCCCCGACACCTCCGATGTTGGAGAGGGTGCGGACTACTTGGGGACTTCCAACACATATGGTGGGATTGCCCGACTATCAACCCCTTTTGGAAAGAAATTCTGGCGCACATAAAAGACATGCTGGGATATCCCATCCCCACTACCATGGCGAGTATCCTTTTGGGTTTGCGTGACTCCTCCCTAGAGCACCAGACTCGAGCTGATAAAGTGATCATGTGGCTTTGCATTGGAGCTGCTGATTACTCTGGCAGCTGCTTGGAAGAGGAGGGAGGCTCCGTCTATTTCCCTTTGGCACTTCGCTTATGGAAACTGCTGAGCCTAGAACGTATGGCTGACATTTTTAGGGATAATTTTAAAAACTTTGAATATAAATGGGGACCCCTAGTCTCCTTCCTTTCAAGAGGCCTCCCATCGGCTGTGTGTCCTTCCACCTTAAGAGCCCTTCATCTCTTTCAATTTTGATTGGAGTCCCGGGGTCGTATGCCTCCTCTATGGTAGGAGTTTTGCCGCCACCACAGGTAGGGTGGGGGGAGGGTTTTAGGGGGAAGGTTACTTTGTCCTTTTTTTGTTATCTCACGTTTGGGATGAGTTGGTTCATTATCTATGTTTCCTTTTTGTACCACACTCCAAGTGGACGGCTTGGGGATGCTATCATCGCAGAAGACAGTTGCGCTTTCTGCAGTACCGCCTGCTCACGTCTTGCCCTAGAAAGGACTCATTTCATGCGCCATTACGTTTAGAAACTGTTTCCCCCCCAAGATGGCGGCCGTTACAATGGCCGGTTAAGCTGGTGCTCTGCAGGCTTACCGATGCGTTTGAGTTAAAGGCACTCAAGCAGTCCACAGACAAGGATTAAGGTTGTAAGACACCGCCGGCGCTGTCTCTGTCGATCGTTTCCCGCACTTCCTCGGTACTTTTTTCGAGGCTATCCTGCCCTTGCTGTGGAGTCCTGTGGGCTGAGACGTGGAGCCGGCACCGGCGTTTACAGCGTTACAGCGATAACAGCGTTCTCAGTGCTTTCAACGTATATAGCATTTCCGCTCCGCTGGGTGCCGCGTTTACTTGCAGACGATGGCAGGAAAGAGTCTTCACCAGCGGTCTGGACGGAATAGAGGCAACGTGCAACCGACTGGTACTCCGGCAAGAACGCGGCAGATGACAGCCGGTGGGAAACCGGTGGAGAAAGCGGAGAAGGGGGGAGAGGGGCTCGTGGATGCCTCAGACAAGCGGCAAGAGGTAAATGGTGCAGTTAACTCATCCAATGCGGCTACTGTGGTGGTGGAGGCGGCGGGGGAGAGTACAGTAGTACAGCATATTCCTGCAATGTTTAAACTTAAAAATATGCCTCGAAAGGATCGAGGTGTAATTAATGATCCTCCCCCAGTGGTGGTTGGAGCACAGCAGAGCGCAGATACTCAGAAATCTCAGCAAATTACTCAATTGACATCAGCTACTCTTGCTTCAGTCAGCCCGGAGAGTGGGATTCTGGGTGATGTAGTCCTGGAGGGGGTAAACCAACTATCTTTACAATTGGAGGAGGAGGAGGTGGTGCAACAAGCGATACAGCCTGGCGACAAGGGGTTGCTGAGAGAGCCGCCCGCAATACTTGATAAGGTTTCAATCACGGAGGATTTTTTCTCATTATCAGATAGGTCCTCGAATGATAGCGCAGTACAGGACTGGCTCGATGGGGCTAATTTGGTGGCAGAAGAAGAGGTTCTTGAGGGCTCTGCAGAGTTTTCGGTGCAGCCCGGTATGGAGGTTAGATCTGAAACCAGGAGAGGCTCAGAAGCATCGTCTACATGGGATGAACGGAGTTCGCCTAATTTTGCCGGGGCTGCTACATTGGGTGAAGTTACTTTATTGGAGAAGGGTCCAGTAACAGAAAGAGATCCAGCATCTGGGGAGATTATATTAGCTACAATCTATGACTTAATAATGACGCACAGGGCTGAGACTCAGGCTGGTCTAACTCGCACTCAGAATGCCTGTAAAATTACAGAATGCCGTGAGAAGAGTCGCCAAATCATGTCCGGATATGGCTATAAGGATGAACGAGGCAGAGACAAGGATTTCCACCTTGGAGGATGAGCTAGGGGCTCAGAAGAAAGCTGTCGAGTCCCTTAAAGCAGATAGGGATGATGTACATTCGAAAGTTATTGATCTTGAAAATAGATTTAGACGTAATAACCTGAGAGTATTGGGTGTGCCGGAGGGGAAAGAGGGATTGGATCCAGTGAAATTTGTGATCGAATTGTTAACAGAAGCCTTTCCGGATCTTGGACATTGGGAGTGGCAAAAAGAGGTTCGGGCACACAGATTCCCTTTTGTGCAGAAGAAAGTGCAAGGTGTAGATTACCCTAGGGCTATTTTGATCTCTTTGAATAACTTTAGTGCAAGAGAAGAATAGTATGATCTAGCACGACCGAATAAACAGAGAAAGGCTAACGGGTGTGAATTTTTTGTCCGGCCGGACTTTTGCCAGCCTACAGTTGAGCAACGCTGGAGGCTTAGACAGCTTATCCCGATGTTTCAAGCTAAAGGGTTTCAGGTGTTCCTTCAAAATCCGGCTAAACTGAAGGTGGTCAGGGGTGGCCAAAGCCAGTTTTTTACATCTGAAGTCAAGGCTAAAGAATATCTTCAGTCAATTTAAGTACTTTCTCCTCGGCTACTGGACTTCTAGCTGTATCTTTTTTTTTTTTTGCTATTTGATGTAGGGTATGCTACTGCATGTTGGTTAATGGATTGAATAATGGATTTTTTGACAATTATGGAGATATAAGGACATTTAATTGACTTTATTATGATTCTTTGTGGACTCTTGGGTTACAATATTTGTCAAGTCATGGACTTTTTCTTTTTTGTTTTCTTCTATACGTTTCTGTATCTGTAAGCTGCAGAGGAGGAGGTTGGGCATCAAGCTTTACCATCACTAGGGAACAGGTTTCCCAATGCCTCATGAGGGGGGTAGGGGTGGAAGGGGAGGGGGCTAGGAAGGATAAGGGGTGGGTTTGGGGTAGCTGGGGGGGTTAGGGTTCGGGGGGTTTTGGTGGGGGGGTTGGGTGTAAAGGATTCTGCGAGGAGGAAAGACTCTACGTTTAATGTGAATGTTAATTTGTTTTATTGCAAAAAAATAACCATACAGCACATTGTCGATTTAGGCGCTAGAGGACAGCAACTGTATAGTGACTCATTAAGTTTTCTGATAAGAATCATTTGGTTTAAGAAATTTTGTCACATTAAAATTGCTTCCGAGTCAAAACCTGGAAATGGGAAGGATTCCAGATGAGGAAATTAATATGTTGTACTTTAAATATATGTGGGCTGAACAATTTTAGGAAAAGACGGGTGCTAGCCGGAATTATATATTCTTGTTCATGGGACCTGTTATTTTTGCAGGAAACTCATATAGCATGGTCTAATAGGGCCTGGCTTAGTTCTTTTGGACTTGATTTAATAGCTTGTACATCCCAATCAGTCAATATAAAGGGAGTGGCAATATTAGCTAAGAAAGGATTGTTGGAGGTAAGGAAGCAAAAGGTAGATAAGTTGGGACGGTGGGTTATGGTTGAGGTAGTTATATCTCAGCAAGTTATTACACTCTGCTCAATATATGGGCCAAATTTGGATGCTCCGGATATTTTTCAGGAGATCAATTCAGAACTCTCACTGTATCCACAACCTATGATAGTTTGTGGCGACTTAAACATTCATCTTCCGTCAGGGTTTAATCTGAGATCGGTTGAACCTTATATGGGAAGGAAGCCGAGAGGGTTTAGGGGTTTGCAAGCATTTGTCCACGACTAAGGGCTTTATGATGCCTGGGTCGAGGTGAATCCAGGCCAAGATGGCTACACATTTATTTCTGCTCCACATCGAAAGATGGCACGATTGGATTATTTTCTGGTTTCTGACGCTATTTTATCAAGGTCATCTATTAAGGTTTTACCTAAAATAATATCGGATCATAACCCGGTTATACTGGAATTTGAGTGTACTGGTTTAATTTCTATGACTAGAAAATGGACGTTTGATAGAAGGCTCCTTCTTAACGAGGATTATTGTAGTTGGATGAAGAAATGGATTCTTGAATTTCTTCAGATGAATATAGGCTCAGCAAGGGTTGATATTGTCTGGGATACATTGAAGGCGGGGGTGAGAGGAGAGACACTTAGGTTTGCTGCAAGGAAACGCAAAAATGATCGTTTGAAGTATCTAAAGGTTCTAGCGGCCCTATCTCGGGTGGAGCAGAGGTTAGTTCAGGAAATAAATGTTGGGGGTAGGGTCAAGGAGGTGCAGACGGAAGTTGCTGCCAGTCGAGCAAAAATATACCAAGGCTATGCAGATGAGGAGGCAGCAAAGTATCAGGTACACAGGAATCAATGTTATGAATATGGAGAGAGGGTCGGGAGAGTCCTAGCTAATAGATTACGCCAAAAAGAGGCGTATTCCAGGATAGTTAAAATTAGAGATATGGATGGAAAATCTGTAGAGACTCCGTCTCAGGTTCAGGATGCCTTTAAAAAATACTATGAAACATTATATATGGCTGAGTCAGTTTTGAGTCCTGAGAGTTATCTCCATAAAATGTCTTGTGTAGGCTTAGAGGATATGGATAAAGACTTCTTGTTAGAATCCCTTTCTTGGGAGGAGATTAAAAGTGCAATGCTTTCATTAGCTCCAGGGAAGGCGATGGGGCCCGATATGATTCCTCTGGAGTTCTACGTTAAGTTTAGGGAGCTCTTAGAGGAGATAATGATGTTAGTATTTCAAGGGGCGTTTGATGGGGTACCCCGAGCGTCCTGGTCTCAAACAGTAATCGTGGTCTTTAAAAAAAAAGGGAAAGGACCCTCATGAGCTGTCCTCGTATCGACCAATCTCTTTAATCAATGCGGATAATAAAATCTATTCGAAATGTTTGGCTAAAAGATTGGGGGTAGTTATCCCTCCATTAGTGTCATTACACCAACATGGGTTTATTGCAGGGAGGGGGACTACGGACCATGTTAGACGGGTTATCTCTATATTTGACTGGGCCCAGGGGATGAGTGTTCCTGTTGGGGTGGCCCTTTTGGACGCTGAAAAAGCGTTCGATAGGGTCTCCTGGGAGTTTCTTTGGGCAGTGATGAGGTGGAAATCATTCCCTGATGGCTATATACGGGCGATACGCTCAATGTATTCCACTCCGGGGGCAACAATACGGCTGATCGGAGTGGAGTCACAGAGGTTTTCGATAAATAGGGGCACCCGGCAGGGGTGTCCCTGTTCCCCACTTTTGTTTGCTCTATTTATTGACCCTCTCATTTCTAGTCTGGAGGCCGACCCGGAAATCAGTCCAGTAATGGCGCATTCGTACTCAGTTAAAGTCCTGGCATATGCCGATGATTTGGCTGTTTTGTCTAGTGATATGAATAAGGCATTGCAGAGAATTGAGGTTATTACAAAAGAGTTTTGGGCAGTGTCGGGTTATAAATTAAATCTGAGAAAAACGCAAGTGCTACACACAGAATGTGGATTAGTATCTGGGATGGAGGTGGTTACAGAGGCAACCTACTTAGGGATAACTATTTCACCTCAGATTCAAAGTATCCCAAAAAGGAATGTGGAGCCGATGATTGTTTCCGTTAGCCAAACTTTGGAACGTTTAGATCGGCTGCACTTGTCACTGTATGGAAGGGGTAATGTGCTGAAAATGTCTATTTTTCCAAAATTTTTGTACCTCTTTCGGGCTATTCCAATACTTTTTCCTAAATTTTTGTTTACTAAAATAGAACGAATGTGTACACGTTTTTTATGGGGTTATCACCGATCTAGAAGGGCAATCAAATGGCTTTATCTCCCAACGGAGCGGGGAGGTTTGGCTCTCCCAAATTTCTATTTATATTACTGTGCAACGCTACTTCAATTTATGGGCGTTTTGGTCTATGGTCGGATAGCGATTTTGGATGTCGCTTTCTCACCCTCAATATATGAATGGTGTCTTGGTGATTCAGCACAAGGCTTATTGCTAAAAATTCTGGAGCCGAGCTATTACAAAAAAACTAAGTTTAAAATTGTTCAGGCAGCATATTCAGTCTGGAAGGGGTTAGGTAAGCAGTTGCATATTCCGAGTATTTTATGGGATACACCTCGTTCTCAGCTTTGCAAGGGAGATTCGGGGTTACTAATTCTGATTTTTTTAAATATCTGCAGCTGAGAAGCTTTCTTCAGGGTGCAGTCACGGGGGGTAGATGTCAGACCCGACAGATTCCAATTTTGGATTTAATAAAACAGAACTCTAAAATACGGCAAATCTATATGGAGATTATGGGTATGCAACGGGATGATATGGCTAGACAGGAAGCAATATGGAAGGAGAAACTGTTGGTTACTAATTTGGAGTTAAAATTGGTAACACAAATTGCTGGCTCTATCTTGTTGTCTGGCAGCCTTAAGAGTCAGTCGTTTATGGCTCTGTTTAATTTGTATTATACGCCGGCAAAGATAGCAAAATGGAAGGGAGGGAGGGGCGACAAATGTGCAAGATGTGGTTTCTTTGCAGCAGATTCAATTCATATGTTTTTTTCTTGCCCTGCTCTTCAGCCACTGTTACTAGAGATCGAAGGTTTTATGATGCAATCTTTGGGAATACCGATAATTATTACAGCAATGTTGGTTTTGTTTGGAATTGAATTTGAATCTGTCTCAGACCCGATGGGTTCTGTGGACCCCCATAGAGGCTTTAAGTTTATGTGTATGTCGGTTCTGAGGCTCTGTATAACGTCACAGTGTCTCGACTCGGACCCCCCCTCTTTCTGTAATTGGAGGGCGAAGATAATCTCAATATATAACACTGAGTCAGCCTTGTATAAATTAAAAGGTCTCTCAAAGAAAAAATTAGGGGCTCAGATATGGGAGCCGATAAGAAACTGGATACAAGAATGATGGCCATTGTATACTCTGTTGTATGTATTATTTTGTTTCTTTGGTGCTGTGTGTAGGAGATTCTCATATATTCTTGTTTTAATATCTAATGCTTCCTCGCTGATTCAATAAAAAAATAAATAAATAAATAAATAAAAAAGAAACTGTTTCCCCCTCTTGTGACACTCGATAGGGAAGGGAGCTGGTTTATATTGAGCAAGGCACCCTGTACTGCTGTTATAGGCCTACTGAAGCTTTCTGTTCCCCTGCGAGGGACGATGCGATGGTACTGCCTCAGATTGTAAGCTGTATACAAAACTCAATAAACATATCTTTGAAAAACAAAAATGACTTACCCTACTAAACTGCAGTACCCAAAAAGCATTATCTCTGCATCATAATGTATAATCCTGCCATATTTCATGTAAATTAATTCAGCTTTTTTCACGCTACCTCAGATACAATATTCTATGGAAATCGCATTGGTGCAAAAATGCATTTTTGCGACTCCCTTTTATTTTTGTACCCCTTAACTAATCACCACATCATCTCAAAATGTAGAAAATGCTAAAGGCCTGGAGAGTTTTGTGGTGATTCATCAAACAGGTGAAACGTTATTAACAAGCTATTATATGAGGGATTCTTATCTTTGGGAATACCAACTATAATTAAAGAGGAGCATTCAGATTCAATGTGATTCCTTTCTTTTTACCTAATGTATTTGTTATGTATTTTGTTTATTGGTTTACATAATCATGTAACCATAAATGTGTCTTTCAGTTGTTCATGCAGTAATTCTGAAACTTTACATATGCAGTCTAGTTTATTTTTGGGGATTCCTTGATACTTTTAGTATGACTGTGCTACAGATGAAGCCCAAAGTGAATGAAAGCCAATCACTATTGTTATATTAATTAAGAGTATTATTGTTTCCTATGGGCCAATTATCATGTCCTCCACATAGTAGTTTGTGTAGCTGACTGCTAGGTCACTTTTCTATTTTGTTGCACAGTAGTACATGGGGAAGATGGTTTTTGTTTGGCTTGTTGGGCACAGTTTTTTTTATGAGTCACAGAGCATGCAGAGAAAACGTATCCAGATTAAGATGTAGTCTATTTGTTATGTATTTGTTTACAGGTTTCCATTAGCATGTGACCATAAATCGGTCTTTCTGTTTTTCATGTAGTATTGTGCTACAAGATATCACTATGCTGATAAACTTTATAGCTTACAAAATACTATACTTACCTGCTGTACCCCGAAGAATCATCTGTGCACCGTAATATACTGAGGCAATTAATACTCTTCTCCTTTTCATATTCTAAATCCAATAGGAGTCCTGGAATGTTTGGATCCAGGAGCTTATCAAATATCATTGGCATAATAGTCTTAACCCTTTCCTTCATATAAAATAAAAAATTCGATAGTTTTGCTAAATCATGTTTCTCTACAAGAATAGTTTCAACTAAATTGGTTTTAAAACAGTTTGTTTTCATTTTATTTTTCTACTAATATTCTACTACAAGAATATCCAGTATCTCTCGAGGATAGTGGCTCAACGCCAAGCAAATAGACATGCCCGTACTTTAGAATGTTAGACCCTTACGTGAAAGGTGGACACAGTCTGATGACTGACACGCGAGTGGATTACTTCCAGAAGTGAAGCAGTGAGGGAACTATCCAATGTCAAAACCAAAACTTTGTGAACTTGTACAGAAGGGGCAAGAAGGAGGCCCCCTTGATTATTCAGATAGAACGTAGCAGTCATATTGCTCATGTAAATTTGTGAATAGTAGATTTTAGAATAAGGACACGTGGTTCAAGCACTGGGATATTCATGGTGGGTGCTAAAAATCTCATGAACATGCTCAGTAGCTCATACAGAGACATGGCTAACGTGTGCTGCAGATCAAGCAGATTATTTTGTGGCACTGTGTTCATATTTACTTATATATTCAGGACCGGGTCAACAAACATGAGTGATGGACAAGAATTAGCTTCTGGTATATCTAATATCTTTACGAATCTCAGGGTATTTAAACACTAGCTACTTCAGCAGTGAAACACGTTTGCTTTAGGCTACAGCACCAGTTCAGTTAAGTCCTGTGTCAGTGCATGTCATCTAGCGCTAGGCTACACCAGGAAGATTGGAGATTTATCAGCTCTAGGAAGCACTGGATGTGAGAAAGGGCCCTTTTTCTGCATGGTTGTCCCCACTTTTTGCTGAATTGCTGATGTGCTTTGACTGAGTTTGCCCTGGGCTCCTGCCAATCAGGTAACCAGGGCCTATGTTCTCTCCATAATACTGCATTGAAAACAAAACTCAATTAGCCTCGCTTGCCACAGGTCAGCCCCTGGGAAATGGTACCACAGGTACCCAGGGCCCTGTGACCAGGGAAGACCTCTAAGGGCTGCAGCACTTATTGTGCCACCCTTAGAGGCCCTGTACCATTACACTCACACACTGCCTTTGCAGGCTGCGTGTTTTGGTGCAGAACAAAGTGAAGAGTCAACATGGCACACATTCCTGTGTGCCCTGCCTACAATCCACTGCCCTGGCATAGATCAGTCACCCCTCTGGCTGGGTGCCCTATACTAGTGGTGAGGGGACAGGTGCATGAGCCCTGTACCCCTACAGTGTCTAAGTCCATTCTTAGACACTGTAAATGCAGTGCTGCCATTAAGAGTAGATGGTGCTGGGAGTTTGTCATTACAAACTCCACAGCACCATAATAGCTACACTGAAAACTGAGAAGTTTGGTATCAAACTTCTCAGCACATTAAACCCACACTGATGCCAGTGTGGGATTTAATGAAAAATGCACACCGAGAGCTTCTTAGAGATGCCCCCTGAAAAAACGATCTACCACTAGTGTCCAGGCTGAGTGGCTGCTTTCAGCTGCCACCGCCAGGCATGTTTCTGGACCCCTGGGATGAGAGCCTGCTGCTCTCGGGGGCCTGAAAAAATGCACATCCTGGGACGAGATGCCAAGTTTCCTCACCCAGGATGGGCAGGGTCCACGAAGGGGAAGATTCAAAGGCTTGCCACCTTTGTGAGCTTCCCCAGGCGACGTGCTGCTTTCAGCAACTGATCCCCACTGGTTCTGAACCCCAGTTTGGGTGGAAGAACCAGCAGGAAAAACAAGTGAGGAAGAGCGGTGTGCCCACCTCTGCCAATTCCACCCCTCAGGTGGGGAAGGCAAGGTGAAGCACAACTCTCAGTCCCCGCAATCTTGAATATGGGGGGACCCAACCAGGGAAAGGCTTATGCCCCCCCTCCCACTGGAAGGTGGCATAATAGGGGGTGTACCCACCCCAGGGAAGGGACCCATTCGTCCGAACCTTTTACTTACCTGTAACACCCCTAAATCTAGTATTTAGGGGCACCCCTGAACCTTGCTTCTTCAGACAACAAACCAGAAGAAGGACCGAACAGCCGTGCCGCAGCTAACAAGAGGAGGTCGCCCACTGACTTGGACCCAGTCCTACTGGCCTGTCCCCACCTCGAACCTGCTCCAGCGAAATCCTGATGTTTCCTGCAGCCAGCAACCTCGAGAAACCCGGAGGACCTGCCTGCCTTCCATCCCAAAGACTCTGTCTCCCGTGAACACTGGATTTGTTCAACCACAGACTCCAGCTCCGCAAAGATCCCCGAGTTTGCACCACTCTGCACCCGACGCCCACGGCCCGCGTGGCCCAACACCAAGATGAGGTATCCTCGGCGATCCTGACCCGAGATCCGGTGACCCCTGACCTGCCTCAAGACGCCAGCCGACGCCTGCAGCCTCAAACCGGAAGGTCCCCCCAACCGCGACCAGGAGCTGGTAAGAAGATCAAACCCTAAAAGGCACCCCTGCACCAGACGCCCCACGGCCTTGGGTGGCCCAACCGACGGTGCCTAAACAACCCCCAAGATCCCAACTCACCTCTCCAAGTGGTGGTCGTAACCATAAGATCTTCGTCCCCAAGCCTGAAGTGCTTTTGCAAACCGGAGACTCCCTATTGAAAGCTACAGGGCTTCCAACGCCAAAATAGCACTCTGCACCCGGCCGCCCCAGTGCCGCTGAGGGTGCATCTTTTGTGCTGGCCTAAACACCATTTCACTCTGAGCTTATGTCCAGGTCCAGTAGCTTTGCTCCCACAACCCAGTGGCTTGCTCGTCAGCAGCCACCAACCGGAGGTCCCCTAGCCCCCATTGGATAACATTGGGCTTCAGCACTTTGCACCCGGCCGCCCTAGTGCCGCTGAGGGTGTATCAAGAGTGCATCCTTAACCCTGGTGGACCCCTGAGTCTAAGCCCAGAATACCAACTCCCACAATAAAGTACTTACCTTTGAACCGATAACACTATTTTCCTCCATAGGATAACATTGACTGTTTTTGTGTGGAGTTGGAAAATCTATGAAAACCTTTTACAACTGTACTAAATAACAAAAATGCTTTTACTTACCTGTTTACAGGAAACGTCCCAGTGTAGTATCCAGGTATACTACACTGTGTAAGAAAAGTAATCTGAAAGTAATGTACTGGCCATTTTACTAAAAAAGACCATTCAAAATATATGTATTTCCAAAGCATTGAATTTCTCAGTATCAGTACAGTAAATGAAAACAAAGTGCATATACAATTACAATCCAAACTGTATTACAACTGTATATTAACTGTAAAGTATGTATCACTTACCTGTGCCAGGCTTGCTTGGTTCTAGGAAATAAAATAACTAAAAGAATATTTTTTATACAAAAACAATTGGTCTGAAGTTCAGTTTTTGAGTGTGTGAATTCATTTGCTGACTGAGGGTGTACAACACATGCTTAACACTGCCCTCTGTTAAAGCCTTATTGCTCGACCACACTACCACAGAGAGTGAGGAGCTATCTACTTTACCTCTGCCTACCTTTTGGGTTCCACTGGACTCATTGCACACTATACCTCACTTTGGTATAGTATATAAAGAGCCAGCTTCCTACACTGGCACATCAGGAGCACTGAAGGCCCTACCCACCCAATAGTGAAAGCTCGTCCTGTTTGGCAATACAGATTATATAATGTGTGACAACCTCTGCCTACCTTGTGAACACCACTATAAAGTGTGCTTCACATTCCTACTTCAATATACGTATTCACATTACACCACATCAATTGTACACAGTGGCACAACTCAGACATAGTCAGACTACTAGATTACCTAGCAGCCTTCGGCTTAAACCAACTAGTCACTGAATCTACCCATCTGGCAGGTCATACCCTAGATGGTATTTTCTCCAATAACACCAATATTAATTTGACTAAAATAAAAGCCCTTCCATGGACAGACCATAAGGCCGTCCATTTTAACATCAGGGTCATGCAGCCTAATCATTATACTCAAACCAAATCATCTAAGGTAAAAACTCGACGCTGGAACAAATTTCAAGCCAACGATTTAGAGCTGGCCTATGGCCACTTCACTCCCTCGCTGGCGAAGGACAATAATGAAGCAGCGTCTCAGTTTAATGAATGGCTCCTGACAGCGGTCGACTTTGTTGCACCCGAAAAATTAGTGGCGATAAAGAGATCTAAGACTTCGTCACCTTGGTATAGCCCTGAGCTGAAATGTCTAAAAGTAACCTGCAGGAGAGCGGAACGTCTTTGGAGACAAGACTATAGTAAAGATAAGAAAACAATCTATAATCTTGCCCTCCAACAGTATAAGGAAGCAATCATTGCTGCGAAAAGACTATTTTATACAACTAAGATAGAGGAAGCCGTAAATTCCACTAAAGAACTTTTTAAAACCATCACACTGCTGTCAAAGTCACAGCAGGCTAACGCATTCAAACCAGATCAAGCTGTGTGCAATAAACTGGCTCTATACTTCCAGAATAAGGTGCAAGTGATCTATAATGACCTCTTGAACACTCGGATGTTAACGGATAAGCAATGTCAATTGTCTGATGAGGTTGAATCAACTCATTGCAGACTATCCTGCTTCCAGACAATAACAAACGATGAGGTACACAAACTTCTCATCTCCATAAAATCCAGTTCACCTAAAGACCCCTGTCCTCCCACTATTATGCACATGGCTGCTAGGAAAATCTGTGAGAAACTCACCCCTCTTGTCAATCAAGTTTTGGAATCAGGTAGTTATCCAGTATGCTGGAAAAAATGATCAGGCCAATTCTTAAAAAGCTGACCCTAGACCCCTCTGAATCGAAGAACTATCATCCAATTGCTGGCCTACCCATAGCAGCTAAAATTCTGGAGAAGTCAGTGAACAAGGTGCTGACTGACTACCTAGATGCCAACAATCTGCTGGACTCCACACAACATGGTTTTCGTATTTTCGTATTTGGGCAAAGCAGGCACAAGTGACTGCCCCCAGATGGGGTTTCGGAAATAGATTCTTGTCTATAGTAATTCCAAAGCTTTTAACAGAGTTCTTGGGTTTAGGGGGAGATCGCCTATCAATAAAGGCCAAAAGGAGGAGTTCCACAGGTCCTGCTTATTGTGATTGATAACAATCTCAATCTTATCGGAGATAAGTTTTAAATGGTTGCTATTCATCCAATCTTTTTTGAACAACATGATATTCTGAAAGAATTCCATGGATTCAGGTGAGTTGTTAATGGAAAATAGCAGCTGCAGATCATCAGCATAATTGTAGACTCTGACTGGTCTCTCTTGCAGTGAATTCACCAATGGACAGATGTATAAATTAAAAAGATGAGGCGACAGAGAAGATCCTTGAGGGACTTCACAGGTATGCTGGACCTTGGAGGATTTAAAAGAGGAAAGCTGGACAGACTGTGACCGATCCTTCAGAAAAGGTGTGACCCAGGCCAATGCCAAATCTTGAAGGCCTGTGGCTCTGAAACAGTCGACCAAAACCTCATGCTCGACTGCGTCGAAAGCCGCTGACAGATCCAGCAGGACGAATGCTTATGTAATGTCTCTATCAATTCCAGTGTCCTCCCACATATCGTTAATGACTGAGAGGATGATTAATTCAGTTGAGTTGGTTGGGCGAAAGCCTGCCTGCTGGGAATCAAATAAATTAGACATAAAGGAGCAGAGGTGACTGGCCTTTGTGTGCCTCCAGTTCCTTCACCAAGAAAGGCAATAGTGAAATTGGCTGTCAATTTTTCCGGTTGAGGGGATCCTCACCAACTTTCTTTTAAAGAGGGACCACTATAGCCTCTTTGCAAGTGTTAGATACTGTGCCATAGCTGAAGGAATTACTGAGTAGAGAGATAGCTATCTCAAAACAGTGTGAATAGACCCTCTTAAGAATTCCAGGTGGACAGATGTCATCAGCAGAGCCCGACTTGACTTTCGAAAGTAGGTGCAGAAAATCATCTGTGCTAATTGCGGGGAAAGCAGAGAGTTTGACAGAATTGCTATCTTTAGTGACAGTCACATTAATAGTAGAACTGTGGGGGAAACTATCCTTTATTGTCCTGATCTTCTCTATGAAGAAAGTGTTGAGCAGGTCACAGAAGCTTTGTGACGGTTAAATGGAAAGGATCACTCTATTAGGGTTAGACAGTTCAGATACAATGTGGAAAATTTCCTTTGACTTGTTTGAAGAAGCCAGGATTTTAGTAGAGAAGAAGGTTATCTTGGCTTGCTTAATTAGTATCTTATATTATTTAAGAAGTGACAGAAAAAAATGCATTATCCTCTATTATGTAATTCGCTTGCAATTTCCTTTACATAGAGAATGCGCCGGGGAGGGATAAAGGATTGTGAAGAGCCACGCAGCGCGGGACGCGCGCGGGCCGCGCCCGGGCGAAGCCCGGGCCAAGGGCGGGCCCGTCCTTGCCCGTCCCTGACCGACCCTGACTGGACTGGGCCATCCCTCTAACGCAGTTCTTGAGCCGTTGTGCTTAAGCTGAAGGTGCACATTCAGGTTGGTCGGATAAATACCAAGCATTTGTAAGCATTTGTAACGTCTTTGTCACCGAACTCCATGGGCCATTACTGTCCAGCAACATAGAGGCTGAATTTTATTTCTACCTGTTTCTGTGACTTTTCCCCATATGACTGTTTTATTGACTTGATCCATATTATCATTTGCATGCTGTAGTGCACGATGGCGGGCAGAGGGAAGCGCACTGGTGGGGGCGGCTCTGTGACAGGCACTCTAGACCATTTTATTACTAGAGCGGTCTCAGTTTTAGAACACGAGCTAGCTATCACTGAGCGTCGGTTATCCACAGAGTTAATACAAGCTAGACGCTCATCTTTGGGAATTATAGCCCAAGTGAAATCCCCAAGGAATCCAGTAAGGCAGGTCTTAGGTGATCCAGTTCAGCGAGATTCTCTGGGGGATAGTTCCAGTACAATACAGGCAAGTGCCAACGTGCCTGAGGCTCTTGGCGAATCTGTATCTATGATTGATAGTTCTTCTAACAACCTTAAACTGATTTCCACCTACCCCAAGACAAGGGCTAGCAGAAAACCCTCTAAACCCCCTAACCTCAAGAGGAAAAGAGATGGGATCACCCAGGGAGGGAGACAGGCGAAACATCCTAATGTCCCGATAATCCCTTCACCTGTGTTGGGTGAGAATCCGGCCGATGATCATCTGGTCTTGGCCGAGACTTCTGTTAGGTCTCATGACCCACCCCAAAATAGTGATCTGATCTCCCAGATTGAGAAAATGGTACGCTCCTTAGTATTGCCACTATTGGAGAGGGTAAAAATTGTTAACGAAAAAGTAGAACGACTTGAACAAACAGTTTTAGACAACTTTTGCTCTCTGAAAAATGTCATTAAATTCACTACTAAGGATAGAGAAAATCCCTCTAGGATAAAACCCTCCCAATCTGATCTGCCACCCCTGTCCACTGACCCTGATGTTTCACCCAAGGTTATTTCCAAGACTGTTCTTTCTAATACCTTGGCTAAGGACAATTTCACCAAACAAGGTGTTGGACATAAAAGGGATAATCCTATGAGTAATTCTGACATTCACACTACAAAAAAGTGTGTGAGTAATGGAGCTAATATGGATTCTGGAGCAAAAATTAGCTTTCTGCCGAGGGCTCATATCCATCTTCCTCCTGAATCTGCCCCTTATGTAGCTGTACTGACTGGTGTCCCCGAACTAAAAGAAGGTACTCTGGAATCCTATCAGCAACTCAAAAACAAAGTCACATTCTGGCTAAGTAGGAATAGACCTATCCCGAATCATCTGGATGGGAAGATCCTCTTCGCTAGAAGGGTTAGCTGGGTGGGTCCCAGACCCAAAGATGTTCCTGGGGACTCCATAATCATCAATTTTGAAGATAGACGCATAGTGCACTATATTTGTGACCATCCATCGGTTTATGTTCAGTCTAAAATTGGGGTTCGAGATCTAAGGTATTTCTATAACTTTAATGCCCATATATCCGCGAGATCTAGTGTAGTACAGACAAATTGGGGAACTAATGAATTATGTGATTCTATAGCTCTGGATTGACCGGCGCTTGGGACATTATTCCCCACTACCTCTTTAAACCTAAGTATTTCCAAAGGTAATAAAAAGGGGGGAAGAATGTCAGCCCACCTTGTAGATAATGGAAAGTCTAAAGTAATTGAGTCATCTTCCCCCATATTGGATGTTGAAATCCTCAGGGGACCTGAGCAGAGTTATGATAGCCAATTTCATGTATCTAGCCATGGAGCAGCGAGGGGATCATTGATCTCCTGGAATGTTGCTGGCCTAAAGTCAAAAATGGAATCTCCAGAATGGTTAGCTTTTGTTGGGGGCTTCGATGTTTGCATTTTTCAGGAGACTTGGTCCTGCGAACCTCAGTTTATGCAGGGCTTTTTGAACTTTTGTGTCCCTGCAGTTCGGGGATCCAAGGGACGCCCAAAGGGAGGTCTGACGACCTGGGTTCGACAGGACATATTTCCAGGAGCTAATGCAGTTTTAACCAATTCTGATGATATCCAACATGTCAGACTATCACTTGGCTCTTTGGGCGATCTGGATATCTACAATTTGTATATGAGAGGCCCTAATAAATCAGGCTCACAGGTTCTGGCACAATTGGCTTCTCTTATTGGTCAGCACTCAGTTGGGAGGGGAGTGCTTGTCGCTGGTGATTTCAATGTCACCTTCGAACCACTCTTGGATCCCGAATTTGGGTGGAGCGTTGATCCTGTGGAAGACCAACTCTGGGGAGTGCCTGAGCTTGACCTCAAACCTATAAAAAGGTGGTCCGAGACAATATTGCAGGTCAATGCCTTTTGTTACGAGGTTGGTGTAAGGGCTTTGAATGGTAGGACGCTGGGTGACAAACTTGGGGCCAACACATTTGACAACGGCCGTCACTCCAGTAGGATCGACTATGTTCTATGTAGCCTGAAACTATGGCGTTCTGTCCTAGATATGGTGGTCGTGGGTAGAGCTGAGAGTGACCACAATCCTATTTGTGTCACCCACCAATGGTGGACTCGTAATCACTCAGTAGTTGAGACCACGGATCTACTGATGCCGGAAGTGGTTCCTACGAACGACATGCGTAGACTCAAGTGGCGTGAGCTTAAGCTAAACCACTTGGCCACCGCCGACATAGACAACAAATTAGCTGACGCCTTATTGGTGCTCGAGGGTATTTTCCCCTCTGAGCCATGCTACACAGCAATTACAGAACTCCATGACAAGCTGTTTGATGACATAGGCTCGTATTTTATGAAACCCAGGAGGAAAGCTAATAAGACTCCACCGAAGAGTCTTGGGTGGTACGATGACGCATGTAGGCTATCTAGGGCCAATTTGGCTACTGCACTCTCAAGTGGATATAATGATTCTGTTCGCCTAGCTAGATCACTATATAAAAAAGCTGTAAGAACGGCCAAGAGGAACTGGGACGAACAACACTGGCTTGACCTAAAAGATGCATGTAGCACCAAAGACTCCCGGGCATTCTGGAACATTATTAAGTGGGGCAGTGGTGCGCGACCTGATAGCCCCTCAAATTACGTCTCTCAGGCGGAGTGGGTCAGATATTTCAAACCCCAATACGCCTGTAATCCCTGTTTAATTTTGCTTGGGTCCCAATTTATGTTCCCTTCTCCCAAGATCCCTTTTATATACAAGATGCCTTGAAGGCTCTGGGCTCTGTCGCCAGTGGCCGTGCCCCTGGGCCAGATAGGGTTCCTCCTGATGTCTTCCTTCATGATAAAGACAGTTGGAGCAAGTATGTTACCCTCCTGGCCAACGCTGTGGCCAAGGGTGCTCCTGTCCCTAAATCATGGAGGGGGGCTGTCATAATCCCTGTTTTTAAGAAGGGCGATAAGGCACTTCCATGTAATTACAGGCCGATCAGCCTGATAGCCTCTATACAGAAGGTGATTGGGAGGATGGTTTTGAACCAGATCCAGGAGTGGATAGACGACAACAACATTTTGTCACCCTTCCAAGCAGGTTTCCGAAAATCAATCAGCACAGTTGATCAAGTCTTTCGCTTTGTCCAACTTCATTGGCGGGTGGTGACACTGGGCAAAGGCAGCCTCTACGCAGCTTTTGTGGATCTGAGAGCTGCCTTTGACCTCGTGCCTCGTATTCGGTTGTGGGCAGTTCTGGAAGAGCTTGGTCTCCCTAATGAAATCTTGACTTTGGTTATGCGATTGCATGAGGCCAACTACGCCAGGATCCAATGGGGTGGGCCAGGTCAGGTTACCCCTGAGTTCCCGGTCGAGCGTGGTGTGCGCCAAGGTTGCACTATGGCACCCACGCTCTTCTCATTATATATTAATGGAATAGTTGATCTCATGCTTTCTGCAAACATAGACGCCCCAAGGTTGGCTGGAGTTCCCATTCCTATACTAATGTTTGCGGACGACACGCTTATCGTGTCCAAAACATTAAGTGGCCTGCAAAAAGCCCTGTGCTTGTTTGACAACTTCTGCCTTGACTACGGTCTGGAGGTTAACGTGACAAAAACAAAATTCATGGCCTTTAACCCCCACGTGAGTTCCCGAAGAAAAAAGGTATTTATGAATGGGCAGCCCCTGGAGGCGGTAACTAACTTCACGTACCTTGGTATCCAGATATCAAATGATAACAAATGGCGTAAACACATTGAATTGGCCACCCTGCGTTTCAAACAACTGACCGGTGCTCTAAGTAGGGAATTTAGCAAGTCATTTACAAAACCAATAAGCCCAGTACTGCAAGTGTATGAAGCCAAGGCTTTAAGTTCTGTGCTATATGGGGCGGAGCTTTGGGGTTTTAACCAGTTATCCCTTTTATCTAGTGTTGAAAACAAATTTTTTCGGAGTATAACTGGTCTCCCCCAGAGTACTCCACTGATTCCACTTAGACACGATTTAGGCAGGAGGTCTATTTTGGACATTGCAAAGCTTCGGCCGGTTTTATACTGGCGGAGACTCTGGACTACTCCCGAGCTCTCCCATTACGCCAATGGTCTCATGGACATTATAAAAACTGATGTTTTCCACAAAATTGTATGGTTAAAGAGTTTACATGAGACACTAAAAGGAATGGGTATGGAGGTGCTATGGCATGACCCGTTGACTGCCCGGTTTCCATCAAAGAACTCCCTTAAAAAGGCATACTGGGATAGGGTAGATCTCCAGGTATTGAATAGAGCCTCAGGGATGTCTGCTAACTTTCTAGAAGCCAAAATTGTCCCTGCTCTAGAGTCATATTGGGACCTGGTTACTAATACGGGGGACAGAAAACTTTATTTCCAGTTTAGAGCTGGGTCTCTACCCCTTAGATCCCTGACAGGGAGATGGGATAGGAAATTGGAGGAATCGTGCCCTGTATGTGGGGCTGAATCAGAAACAATTGCTCATTTCCTGTTTGTTTGCCCGACACTTATTACTCCAAGACGTGTCTGGCTTTCCCCTTTGTGTAAGGCACTTGGTACCAGGAGCAGTGCTGTGGCACTTCGAATCTTGCGCACTAGTTCTCTAATAATTATTTCAGTGGCCCTAGCTAAATATCTGGGTTGGGCATGGTCCTTACGAAGAAAAGCAATTAGGAATTCCCCAGATGCTCTGCTAGAGAACACGGAAGATGGGCTATTAATGTGTGTTCAGCCTGGTCCTTTAGTCTAGTGATCCAGGACGTGTACTGATAGTGTGTTTTTTTCCTTTATAATATTTTAAGATCTATTCATCAGCACATTACTTATTTATTGTTCCTCTTAATACTTTTTAATGTATTTATATCTGTTTGGTACCATTGTGGGCACAACAATTGTGCTATTGTTTTTATGTTTGTGTCTTTTATGATTCATTTTAAATCGAATAAAGACTGATGATGACGATGACGATGACGAATGCACCCACTTATCTTATGCTTGGATTAAACTGATGATCTAGGATCTCCAGCAGCCTGAAACCACTTCACCGACTTTCAGTTCACAACTGTTGTGCTTTAAAGGTCTTTGTTCATGTTACAAAGCTTTCTATTCTTCCACCACTTCTTTGACACAATCCCCACTTTATTTCCTATCTGCTCACCAGGTCTTCAATTTCCAGGTCTGTGTGAATGAAAGAGGGATGCTGATCCAGCCGCAGTGGAACCACTGTGAGCTTTGACGGGCTATGACCAGGGGGCTTCGAAAGCATGGGGCCCAGTGAAGAAGTGTGAGATAACTCTCACCTCCCATAGAACAGCATTCTGTGAAAGTGAACTGGTTTTGAGTGTCTGCAAGTACACAACTTTTATTTACATTAAAGATTGGGCGGAAGGTGCTGCACCACAAAAGTTATCAAACAGACAGACTGCAAGTTTAGAAATGTGCTGATGATGTGGAGAAATTTGATCATGTGCAATGCAACTATCTAAAGCCAGCATGGGTGCAGTCCTGCACTTTTTTTTATAGAAGATGGGCAACTTAGCGTTATACCAATAAGATTAATAGAAAGTGGGCCCCTGGTACTGTACCTGTATATGTGGAAAAGTCGAAGCAGCCGCCATGTGATAGGTAAAGGAATGCCCAGACTGCTCAAACTGCTAATATTTTTAAAAATCACGTGACAGTGAAATGCAGGCCCAACTTAAACTACCACTTGAAAACATTGAACTTGAATGTATGCCAAGATAGGATTGACCAACCTAGTAATTTGGGGACAGAAATGAAGATCACCTGAGAGTTTAAAAGCACAAACATGCTGCAAATACCAACACAATTTAGCAGTGGCTTGTAACTGTACCAATACACATGTACATACACAGAATCACTCTGAGTAGGCACTGACAATCTAAGTACACCTCTGATGTCTGCTTTCTATTTTACCAAGAGTTCTTTGTCCCTGTCATTCCTGCCATAATGATGAGTGATTGCCAATTCATCCACTGTTCGTCCACCACTTTACACATCAATCAACTTGTTAACCTATCCATCTAGTCTTTTATCTTTCTGTCCACTGCTGTCCCTATTAATTCAGCTCCACCTTTCTGTCTGGGCACCATCATCGCTGAAGCTTGCATTGCCCACCAGTGAAAAGGTTTACTGCCTTTCTATTTACTGTGTTCACATGCATGGCTGTGGGGTTCTCTCTGTGTGCATATGTGACTATGTGTCCGCTACCTCTATGCACCACTGTTGTTGTGTGTGGGTCTCTATGGGTGTTTTTTATACCGGCATGTATGCCTCTAGAGTTGCCTCCGAGCATGTGCGTATGCACTACAGGGAAAACTAAACCTACTGGTGTAGTCAATGTTTGTCCTTTCTTTGTTTCATTTTTCTGCCTCCTTGCATATTCGCATTGTCCTGACAACATGTCCGGATTCTAGAACTAAAAGTCGAGAATGACATACTTGTGGGTCTGCCTTTGCAACTGTCGGAGTTAACGTTGCCTGGAGCACCCCCAGGTATGCAAAAGAAATTGGCATCAGCTATACCCAGGAAGTAGTGAAGCATGTGGAGGCCTTACATGATGTAAATGCAATTGCATTTATATAGCGCTTACTACCTATGACAAGGCGCTGAAGCAATTTACGTCAGGCAGGACGCTGCTTCGGAACCCACTTTTAATGGTTACATTAAGTGTTATTGGTTACTGTTAGTTATTGGGATTAGTCTTGTGCGCTCAAAGCAAACCATTCCATGCAGTAATTTCAGCATTTTTTGTGCTGGACTTAAGAAGTAGTGGTTGGTTGCAATTATTAGTGAGGGGGGGGGGGGCTCAAGCACATGGTTGGTGGGATTAATGCAGGAGTTTGAGGAGATTAGGTATTGTTAGGTTGCACAGGTATGATTTCAGGGAAGGAGGAGAGATTGTGATCTAGTAAATGAGTTGTGAGAAATTTGCACGTACATATGTCGGAATAGGTTGTGCTGTGAGAGGGGAGGCATGCAGAGGATGGAAGGGAAGAAAAGGAGCATTTGAATAGAGACGAAATTAAGTGGGGACAAACAGAAGTTTTTATTAAAGAACAGTTTTTGAATGCCGGAATTAAGGAATGTAGTGAATATTTTTGAGATAGCATGCAGTTTGAGGACACAAGAATGTAGAAAGAAACATTATTTACTTGCAAAGATTGTGCTATATTGGAAAACATTTAATAGGAACTAAAATCAAGTTAATTATCTCTCCGCTGCTAGGCTACTGCCAGTCTACCCATCCAGCTAACTCAGTTGGTCAATTCAAGTGTTGATAGTGAAAAATAATGGCTGGACGCATATGTAGAGAAAATACATGGGAAATGTACACGTCATCACATATTTCCAAATAAAACCATACCGCTAACACATAACACCACAACATTTGAAAACCTGGCCACAAGATGGAGTTAACGACACAAAACGGATTTCACAAGATAGACACCCTACCTGGTTTGCTGGCAACAGAAAAGGCCCATTTTATGCATGAATGTCTACGATGGAGGATCAATGGGGGTTAGTGTTCTGCAAAGCCCACATTGACGGAAGGAAACGCAATTTAAATCAAATATAAGGCGCCAGCTTACTGTTTCAACCACTGCTACAAAAACATATTAACATAAGACGTAACACACCAGAGAACTAATATAAGGTAGTCATACGTTTATCTTGGTGTTGAAAAGGATATGTCTGTAAGCCTGGGCCTTGCAAAGGATGGCATTAATTAAGATGATGACGGGGTCGTACTCTATGTACTTATCCACAGGCTTGTGGCAGGATTTCTGGAAAGAGCAAACAGAAAGACATATGTCAGGGCAAGCAACGTTCGATAAACATCTAAAATTGTTAGTACAAATTAACCTGAGATTAAATGTGCTGTATCGAACTGCAGCAGCGTTGATCAGCTCGGGGCACACACATTACCTGGGTTTCATCCAAATTGGTCTAGAGGTTTCTTGAAAAATTATCACAACAAATGTTGGCACGGTAACAGTTTAGTCCAAAAGAATAAATACATAAAACACACAACCTACAAAACTAAATGAAAACGTATAGTAGAGAACAGCAGTCTTTGTCCATTTGTCTCCATTTTCATTATGGATTCAGTGTGGAATTAGAAGGCAGTAGGCCTCAGCGACGAGACAAAAAGTGTCCTTCAACCAAATTAAGAAGACCAGCCCTTGTCACCTAACCTTCCCACCTGTGCATCTCCCTACATGTCCCTCAATAAGACCAAGTGAAATACTGCAGAAGAGAACCCTTTAGCTGGAGGCCAGTCAGAGATGTGCTGTTTCCTATGAGCCTTGACCTGTGGCTATGGAGGTCATAAACAAGAGCTGATGCGTTGCCAGTAAAATGTCTAGAGAGGCAAAAGCAGTCTACGAACTTACTTTGCTCATACATACCTGACTAATGTTATGATTTGGGGATTAGTTCGTGGGTTACGGGTGGCGCCTTCGCTCCTCCAACAGACTAATGTAACAATCTCACCAAGTGACCAGACGTCTTTTGGAGTGAGCTCTCAAATCATTAAGTGGGGTGGTTTGTGTTGAACCAGTATGACCATCTTTAGGGCCACCACCAACACCCTCATCAACTACAGAGCTAAAGTAGTGCAGCTGGCATTTCCCCAAGTCGCCTACACAACTTTGACCTCTGCTCCATAGAGAGAGCGGTTTGTATGTGAAGGTTGCAGCCTGGGCACATGCGGAGTATTGGAGCAGCGTAACATGCAGCGGTGGTCAGCATAGCATGCGGCTGTGGTCAACAAACATGGAAAACTACAAACGGTGAGAAAATGGGTAGAGCTGAAAAGATACATAAACTAAAAGACACTCAGAATTGGGGGAGAAATCTAGGATGACACAGCTTCATGGGGAGGGGGAATCTGTGGTAAACAAACGAAGATCTGAATCCAGGTTAACTTAAGGTAGTGTTTATGGAGATAGTAAGTTCAGGATAAAAGGTACAAAGAGCCCCACCAGGAGCAGCCTTCCAGCTGCTCAGCCCATCGTCCAACTGACAACCTCACTCATCCAACATTCCACAGCATCATCACTCACCAACATCCCACGCTCACACTGGCTGAGCAGCAGGTAAAACACTTCTCCCTTCCTCACAGTGAACAAAAACACAATGCAATGGTGGAAGGAAAAAGCACAAATTGGTAAAATAACATGCACAGAAATCTGAAAAGGATCCATTGCGAAGACCTGAAGATGGTTAAGGGTAAACCAGTTAGGATAAAAAGCAAGGAAAACACAGTACAATGGGCTTTGCAAGTTAACATCAAAATGCAGAAAAGCACAGGAGAAAGTGACAAATTGCATGAATGTTAACATACAGAAATACAATAATAAGAAATGACAAATGCCCACCCATGTACTCAATGAAAACAACAAACTGAACTAGGAAAATCAGTCTTTAACCTCTTCAGTGCCCATGACGAGATAGTCTCGTCATGGAGCACGGTTGCGCTGTGCCCATGACGAGACTATCTCGTCATGAACCCCGCCCGCTAATGCAACGCCCAGCACAGGGCGGGGAAAGGGCGGGGCACTGAAGGGGTTAAGCAGAAAGACAACACCTACCCACATCCACTCCCTTTCCACACAAAACAAACAAATACCTTCCACACAACACAAAACAAACCAGCAAACTGCTACACCACGCACAACCAACCCCTTATGCCACAAACATACCAGCTGGCCAGGTTGAAAATGAACGCGAATACACAGGGAGCCAAACCACAATGGTGCAGAAGAAAGCTTGCCACAGAACAACACAAACACCAGATGAAACCATCCCCCAAGCTGTAAAAGAGAAAGGAAAGGGAGGACATGCACACATACAATCATCGACCACAATGCCAAAGCTAGAGGTGAAACCTAATTCACCTACCAACCACATAAGGTGGTACACACAAGTGACAAAACCAGTCAACTCAAAAACCATACCAACAGGGTGACTTACACACACCCAATACCAGGGCTGAAACCACAATCAACCACTAACCAAACAAGAGTGGTAGACACAAGTGACCTCTACCCAGTCAACTCGAACACAACGCCCACCAGTGTGACAAACCTATGTCATCCCACAACCACACAAAAGTGGTAGACACCCTCAAAACCATACCAACAGGGTGACTTACACACCCCCAAAACCAGGGCTGAAACCTCAATCAACCACCAACCACAAAAGAGAGGTAGACCAGAGTGGCCCCTACCCAGTCAACTTGAACACAACGCCCACCAGGGTGACAAACCTATGTCAACCCACAACCACAAAAAATAGTGGTAGGCCAGAGAGGCTCAGCACTAAGAGCCTTCTCGTACACACACCCCCAACAGTGAGAGATACGCAAACTCCCACAACAAAGACAAGGGTATAACCCAGAGTGACTTCAAGCGTAAAAGTAAACTCACACAAACACACACATTCAGTAGGAGACTGAACTAAGTCTCCCACAACCACAACAAGGTGGTAACCCAGAGTGACTCAACAACAAAAGTAATCTCACACACCATGCCAACAGGGTGACTTACCAAATCAACCCATACCCACAAAAGTCGTGGAAGACCAGATTGGCTAAACACCAAAAAGCCTTCACACCACCAACAGAGAGGGATTAACCAACCCCCAAAAGCACACCAAAGTGGTAACCCAGGGTGACTAAACATCAAAACGTCAACACAAACACCATACCAACAGTAGGTGATTCCTCCCACAACCACACACGTGGGATCACTGAGACTTTAAGCCAAAAAGACAACCCACCCACAACACTTGTAATAATGAACAATAATTAGAGTGAAACATTTCCACCATGAGTTAAATGTATAGTCAACAGAAACTAAGATCTTAAATAAAGAATAAAGCAACAAAAATCAAAGCCTCTTGAGAAAGACCTGAACACCAACTCTCCCCAAAAGTCAGCGTAGGCAGTAATCCTGTGAAAGTTACACAAAATAAGCAGGTTAACACGGAGACGCTTGTCAACCTGAACGCCGTGTCGCCGAATTGCTCACCGAAAAAAATATAAGGCTCAACGCATTTCCAAAAGATGAGGGGACACCGACCGGCAACAGGGAACACAGACACGAAACTTCCTCATCATAGAACGCACGATAAATGGAAAGTTGAAGAAGGCGGCGGCACGCAGACTGACGGAGAGCCGCGTGACTCCAGGCACGTCCATGTAGCGCAGCGTGGAAGTAGTAGAACACAATGCAAGTCGAAGACAGGGCTCGCGCTAGAGACAATGGACGAGGAGATGCCGTTGCGGGTAGGTGACAGTTGCCAACAAAATTTTTAACTTTTGAAAGCATCAGGCACAGCGGTCGAAAGTTAATACATAGTTACCTCAGACGCACCAAAACACTGCACCAATCCATGTAATGCAGCTGATTGAAGGAAACACATCGGCGGGTGGAAACTCCTTTTCGCAAATCCGCTAATGATACGAACTTCGGGGACTACTCACAGCTGCTGCTCCAATTGACACAGACACAGGGGACACTTGAGGCCAAACGCAACTCCATAACCCGCACTGCGAGCCCCTCACTCGATGCTTCTCCTCAAGGCATGAACAATGGGGCTCCTCTGTCCACCAAACAGGGACAGTGGGGACTTGTTTTGCTAATTGCTCTGAGCACTTGCCATTGATAATTCCACACGGGGGCTCGACGCTCCTCACGACAGGGACACCTCTTCAAGTGGCAGCACCCCAAACGCTCTTCCCCACAAAGACAGAGGGAAACTCCTTCTTCCTCAAAGCTGTTTGTGACACAGACTAGAGGGAAACCTCATATTTGTCGCTCCTCTGGGGAACTCCTCTTGATGGAGACACTCTCCCAAGGTAAATCGACACAGACACCTCTTCCAAGGTTACAGCAGCCAGGAAGAGGGAAAGTCCAGCAGGAACTGGCAAGCCTGGGTTGGGGCCGACGGACTTGTGGTCACTGGTGGGGCTCATGGCTGCCAGCTTGCTGTACACACCAAACACAGATACAGGAGGAGTTTCTTCAAGTTAAACTTCTTCAGTTTCAAGTTACTTTAAAGCTTCAAAGTCTAAACAGGTAGCACACGCAGGTTCTTCTAAGTAAAATCGTTGTCAAAATGTTGTAATTAAACGAAGATCCGACTCCAGGGTAACTTAAGGTAGTATTTATTGAGACAGTAATGTTCCAGGCCCACTCACCTGAAGTACAGGTACTGCGGGAACGAAGATAATCCCATTCACTCCTACCCAGCGCCTCGACCCTCCGTGCTAAACTAATATAGCACAAGCGGCCAATGCACCGGGGGGAAGGCAGGAAGGAAACAGGGAAGGATGTGATGACACTGATAGGCTTCTCTCAGGGTCTCACTGGGACTGTAGGCACTCCACCAAGCATATACAGAGACATACAATAGAAAAGGAATACAAACATTAATAAACAAACACCCCGAAGTGAACTAAATCATAACATCACAAATCCCTTGCTCACCCCTTGCTGTTGTGTAGTAGCCTCCGTATGTATCGGAATTTAAGGCATTCTTTAAATCATACAGGGACCAAAACATCCACAAATTTGCCCAGAAGAGAAGTCAGAATAGTTCAATACAGTGGGAAAAACACTCAACGTGAAAAAACCCGCTGTTATGGGAGAGTGCATATACACAAAAAGAAACAACCAGTGCACTAGAAAACAAGGAAAAGAAAAAAGGGAAGGGTAATCCAGAACAAGAAACGAGGATAAACAACTCCTCGCTAACCTGACCGCGGCAATAAGGTCCCAAAGTCGAAGAAACAAGAAGCCCAGTTTGTTTGCTCCAGCCGGAACATAACGGAATACTCTGAGGACCCAACACAGCCAAGAACTTCTCCAGGTAGCAAGCACTTCGATCATCAGCCAGGTGCAAGGACACCAAAGGCCAACTCCTTCCAGGGCAAGGAACCGGAAGCAAACCCAACTGAGGAGGAACTGAGAGAGGGCTCTAAAAACACCCCATCCCGCCTCCAAATCCCAACGCGACTGCACAGGAAAAGGAACAGCCAGCACTGCCCACGCACAGGGGGAAAAAAGAAAAAGAAAACCCGCCCACACCCATGAAACAGAAAAACAAGGAAGAAACTGCACACCAGTACCGCACAAACAAGGGCAAACATACACATAGAAATACGGCTAAGGACAGGGCTATCGGACCGCAACAGTAAGTTCAGGATAAAAGGTACAAAGAGAGCCCCACCAGGAGCAGCCTTTCTGCTGCTCAGCCCTCAGCCCATACTCCAAATGACAGTCTCACTCATCCAACATTCCACAGCATCATCACGCAGCAACATTCCACACCACACTCACACTGGCTGAGCAGCAGGTACAACAGAATCCTAACTGCCTTAAGGGATAATGCCCAGGCTGAGTCCTAGAGTGAACAAGGGCAGCTATCCAGAAGTCAGCAGAGACTATAGAAGTGGAGCCTAAATATACCACAATAGGGAAATTAGCAGGGGTGAGATAAGCTTGACAGTGGTAACCCAAGTTTCCTGATTTTCCCATAGTAAATGTGTTATGTCTGTTCAGAGGGCCACGGGGAAAGCAGGAGCTAGTGGGTCCACCCATGGTGGTTGAGACCTTTTAACTTTGATGTCCAGGGGCCCAGCATACTGTGGGCTTTACGTAACTGTATCCAGATATTACACAGCAACAAACATAAGACTAAAACAACCCAGGACTATTGGTGTCACCAATACTTATTAGCAAAATCAGATTTTGCTAATAATTCCAATTGAACATTTCAATCCTAAAAGTATTAGACTGTGATTTGTACAATTCTTGGACTGTCAAAGCAGTAGTGGTATTTCGAGTGTCTAACTCACACATGTTCTCTCATTTACACCATTTTCCTCTGCAATTTCTCACTATTATCAACTTACCTGGCTTCACACTGAGGTGCACCATACTGTGCTGATTGCAGGCAGGCTGAGCCTGGTGTTTCCCAGGGAAGAAGCCTGTTCTTGGAGTTAACTTCTGATGTGGCCACAGCATTGTGTCACTAAACTGCTGCACAGTAAGGTCAGTTCTGCCTAGCTGGTGGTGGTGTCGTCCTGCTGTCATCAGGAAGTGCTCTCTGTCTCCCTCTCAGCCTCCGGTCCTTTGACAGGGCAAAGGCTAGCTGGTCAGCCACTACTGCTGGGATGGGACAGCACATTCCGACACAAGTGACCAGGGGCAGGTGGGAGTTGTTCCCTAGCTTCACTAGTAGTCATTCATTAGATGTGGGCGAGCCAACAAATTAACTAGGTGAGCAGAGCTAGGAGTCGGCTCTGGTTTTAAGAGACCATGCTCAAGTTGAGCCTTAAAAATATTTGGCAGGTAAATTATGAAACGAACATCATGCTAGAATATGATACAAACTCATCACAATCCAAAAAAGTGTATTTTTTAATAAATGGAAGTGTTTCGCCGTAGATCAGATTATACCTTTCCATAAGTATTAATTACAAATTTGAGAGTTTTTAAACATGAAATGGGAATCTTTCCTGCCCCGCTCTGAGGACAATGTTATTACTAAGAGGAAAGTCTCTTGTCATATGTACCCCATATGTGGCTTAATTTTTTTTTTAATAGATGCCTGAAGCACCACTGTAGCCTTTTACATCAAACACAACAGCGGTTTTTATATGGGGCACATCTGAGGCTCAAATATTTGAAGGTGTTCTCTTACATGATTCTGAACAACAAGCATTGGAAAAGCCAATACGTCTTGGCAATCCGAGAGCTATTGGTGTTGTCAATGTCTTTTAGCCATGTTGAATAACAGTGAGTCAAGCCACACAACATGGTAAGGGGCGAAGGGCGGTTGGGGAGAAGGTAAACTATCAAAATAATTGTGGGGCAAGTCAAGCAACACAACACGCGAGAAGAAGGAGCGCAGTTGTGATCTTAGCGTCCATGCACTAGCTGAGCCCTGAAAATATTTGCTGTGTAAATCATGCAACACACCACTTAAAATGAACAGTTTCTTCAAAATTCATAAAAGTGTTCTGTTTTTAACATGTAGAAGGTACGATTTACATGCCTAGATATGAGCAGCACTTACAGCAAGTAAAAGAATGTAGCAAACATGAAATAACAAAGTGACTTAATTGAAATACTCTGATAAAATAGGGTTGCATGAAATTTAAATGCTGTGCGCATTATTACTGCCATTGCTAAAAGACATTGTAATTTATATGGAGTTCAGGAGCTAAAAATGCAACCATTTGCAATGCAATAGGTCTCGCATTTACGAGAGTTTAAGCTATTGTCATTTACAATGGCAATAGCTCAAACTCTCCTAAATGCGAGACCTATTTCACTTCAAAGAAGAAGCCGCCATTGTCCGGGGCTACTTGAAAGTGAAAGTGTGCATGGCGATGAAAGCACGTCGTGCCTCCAATAGGAGAAACCCATTAAAGTAAAGAGTGCTTACAGACTAAATAAGACATACCGTGTCGCAACAGAAGTAAAAGGGACAGTCGCCATGGGAGGTTACAAATGCAGACAAGGCGGTACCATGGAGGGCCCACAAGCCCGCGTTTACAAACGACAATGGCACAAGCCAATGACAAATATGGGCGGAGTGTGAGCTGGGCTTCTAACCCATACTCCAGTAATGCATGCCTCGCAGCAGCGCATGCGCTATCCAGGCTCGACCTAAAAAAGAAGGTTTCGGTCCAGCAAAAAGTTTCTTTTGCCAGGTCGAAATGGCAGTTTAAAAATGCACACACAGGCTTCAATGCCAGGCCTGAGACGTGTTTAAAAGGGCTACTTAAGTGGGTGGCATAATAAGTGCTGCAGGCCCACAAGTAGCATTTAATTTTCAGGCACGGTGTACATGTAGTATCACTTTACTAGGGAAATAAATTAAATGTGCCAAATGGCTGTAAGCTAATTCTACTATGTTTAAAGGAGAGAACACATGCACTTTAGCACTGGTTAGCAGTGTTAAAGTGCGCAGAGTCCTAAAAGCCAACAAAAATGGATTCAGAAAACATGAGGGTGAAGGCAAATTAGTTTGGGGATGACCCTGCAGAGAAGGCCAGTCCAACAATCATAATGATTGCTGCTACCTCTGTCACACAAGGTGGAAGTAGCT
Organism: Triturus cristatus; assembly: GCF_964204655.1. NCBI lineage: Eukaryota > Metazoa > Chordata > Amphibia > Caudata > Salamandridae > Triturus > Triturus cristatus. Next base: position 1,135,948,452 of record NC_140589.1, read on the forward strand.
TGAGTAGGTGTGACTGACTGTAGCTCTGCTAACTTGGGAATGACAGCAGCTAATTGCTTGGCATCGCAGAGTGAGTGTATCCTTTCTGAATGATGTTCAGAAGTCAACTGTGACTTTATGCATGGTTGAATGGACAGGAGGTGGTTATACTGTTTTAGAGCTGCAGTAGTGGAGTAGAACCCTCTATCTCTTTCACAATGGTTGCCTCCCCCTGATATTGCTTCTAAAATTGAGGAGCTTTTACCATGTGAGCCTGCCTGAAGGAATGTTTGCTGGTGCATAAGACATCAACCTCTGTAAACCCAAAGATATGAGCGTATCAAGATGTCCACATACATCTGTCTGCACGCATTCCACAAATGATGTTGCTTGTAAAAAGGTCAATGATCATCTGTTGTGCTCTGGTTTTAAGGATGTTAATCCCAGTAAAGAGTCATCAAAAGTACCATCTGGGGGCATATCCCTGGCCACATGATCAGACAACATCATCATAATGTGTTTGGAGACCACCTGACCTTAAGTAAACACCATAAAAGCGTCTTGTGTAACTTGGGTTCAAAAGTGTAGGATGTGCACATTTGATCCTAAGGCTACCTGTGACATCCTCCTGGCACAGCATTAGAACTTGGTGTTCATAAGGCACTGACACCGATGACAACTAACTTTTTATTTTATTTGCTTCATCCTCATACTGTCTCTTTGGTGCTCTTGATAAAAGAGGTTAAGACAAGAGTTTTTTCAATTCACTCATGAAACCACAACAGAGTCCATATGAACTTGATCCTTATGGAACAAGGAATCCTTGGGATGATCAATATGCTTCTATTCCTGATTTTGTGGATATTATGTGGTGAAGGCTGGTATTAGGAACATTTAGACGGGAGGCTCCAACATTCTGGAACTAAATCAGTATTGTTTCTTGGTAACTTAATGAGTTCTATGTTTTAAAATATAACAGAAATAGAAACCGGGAGTGAAGAAACCGATATATTCAGTAATTCTGCAGCCTTTTTGAAGGTCTCTGTGAAGGATGACACTTCATTTGAAGTAGATGGCTTTGTTTGGCTGCCACATGTAAAAGGAGACAAAGGAGAAAAGTCAGGTCCTTGCATCTCTAACTGGACAGTAGTTCTCAGCCCACTAAATATGAAAAAGTCAGCATGAACGTGCACACGGGTCAGAGGGAGTCTGGTGGTATAGGAGAAGGTCGTGTTGGATCTGAGTAGCTAAAGTGAGAATGGGTGTTCTGTTCAGGACTGGGAGTAAATCAGAGCGAATGAGGAATTGTGCTTACTGGAGAGTGAAAAGTAGGATTAAGCTCCTGGATTCTATAGCTCAAATCTTCAACGCTTTAGAAGCATTTATGTTTTTCACCATACATGTGTGAACTGTGTAAGGAATATTCCCCCACATCAAGGCGAGCCTTACACATTACCATCAGTCAAGTATTTCGTGCTAAACAACCCCTGGTCATCCCACGATGCAAGCATCTAAAAGAAGACTGTGACTCGGAATATTAAAGGTATGATATTTTTCTTGAAAGCCAGAAGCTGTTCATCTTCCCTTATGGAGTATTCCACAGGGGAAAGACAGTACCATGGTCTCATCTTTTTGTAATCTCTCGGGATTTAAAGAAGCAACAGTTCAAAAATGTAAAGCCATACTGGAAGAAAATGTTTTCATGAATATCGTAGACGCAGTAGGGCACTTAAATACGCAGCTATATGGGCCAGCGTCGAGGCCTCATGCCAATCTGGGGTGAGCCGGCAGTCAATTAAGTTTTTCGATGCCGGTCAAATAATTTGTCTCTTGGAGAATTTAACCTCTATCCTAGAGGTGGCCATTTTCAGCCGCTTGGCGTTTCCGGATATCCCTCTACCTAGCTCTCTACAATGGAAAGTTACAGTAGTCTGAGTTTGACTCCACAAGTGCTCTTGAAGTAGTAGCACTTTCTGGGGCAGGACCTGACCTCCAGACTGCCAACATGCCATGCCATGTCACTGCACTCCTATCATGCAACAGTGCTGGAGCGGGTAATTCAAAAATATTGTATACCCTCCCCATTTTGCATGTTTATGCTAATTAGATTAATTAATTAATTATAATCGAACTAATGGATTGAAGTGGAAATTATTAATCAATCTTATTAATAACAAAAATACACGTGGGATTGCTTTGCATGACTTAATTAATTCGTAAATTAAATTATGTACGCATACTAATGATAGACAATTAGAATATTGCATGATATATGTTGCTTTTGTGATATATTTGTGATTTGTGCTTTATTCAGTAAGTATAAACCGCTTGAGTGTTGCTTTCTGCTAGATAAATACATATACATATGGGTATTAGCGAGGGAATAACATTTTATTAGTTATTTCTATGTATTAATTGCGTTTTGTGTTTCTTTTGCTTAAGTTGACCATTTGGGCCTGCCACAAAATGGCTGCCTCCGGTAACTAACTTGACTGTCGACGCTACACAAGGTTTTGGGTGAAGTGAGCCTGCGCTAACGCCAGCTACAGTGGCCTCGTCATGACCCTAACCAGACTGTACCCACCAAGGTCGCCCTGGGAAGCAAGCCAGCTTTTCGGAAGAACAATAAGACGCCTCTTAAAACCGGAACAAGCAAGACTGATGATCTAAGAGACATTATTCCATGAGAACCCTGTCAGACGATCTCTGATTGTTCAATCAGAGGAGCTGAAAACCAATAGTTGTTACTTTTTGTCAATGATTTTACTATAAATTATGGTAGAATAGTGAGGTTGTATGGCTTTTCTCGTTTTCCTGACGCTATGCTGACGGAGAGGACAGTGACACTGCAGGACAGCTGTTTCCTTGAATCTTTGACAGACTGAATTAATCCCAAAACTCCTGATGAACTGAAATTACTAAATTTGATGGGCATAGATTTGCGAGACTACTGGATTTGACTTAGAGGACGACAATTAGCCAGAATAGGTAAATATGATGATTGGCGGCTTGAATATATGAATGATTTAATTTGCATTAATTAGATAAAGATTGAATTGATTAACTACAGAACGAGTTGGGTTGTTTATTCATTGAAAATGTATTAATTTAAAGGTAAATCAGAGAATTGGAAATCAACCTAAACCAGCAACTAACTGATCCATCCTGATTTATGAGAGGATTACTAAAGGTGAAGTTCCGGGCCTAATGAGTATCAGAAGGTTGCGTAGATTTGTTGCTCATTAGGGTAAAGAGGTAATTTCTTTCATGTCAGCGTTTGGAAGATAATCGCCTCCCGAGAAACACAGATTGATGGGGAGTGAATGTTGGTGTTATGGGTCCCACCAGCGAATGTATGAATAGTGTGTGTTTGTGAGATCTTTGGTCTGTGACGAAGGGAGGGATTTTGTACTCCACGCTACAGCAGTTTTTCTGGTAGCAGAATGATGGTTGTTATTATTTTGGTTTGATGATTATTGCTTGTACATTGCTTATTGATTATTGGTTATTGATTGATATTGATTCATGTACTAACATTCTATGTTGAGTCGCGTCGAGTTATATGTCGTTAGCACGGCTTCTGGGATGTAGGAAGTCAGAAGTTTGTAACGGTTCCGTAGTAGAGCAGAGGTAAGCGCTGCTCTCAGGAAAGACGGAATTGTTGTTGCCCTGTAGGTACACAGGGGAAACGTGTGACAATTGAAGTTGCACTACGCATTGTCTGGGTTTGATTCGGTAGCATCGTCGTGTGTTGCCAATAGAGACATTTACAGTGTGAGAGAAGTGTGTATGATAGCGAAGGTTACCTGTGAAATTCTGGTCTTAGGTACCAGGGATCCAACTGGCATTCCGATAACGCTTATCACTGGAAAGGTGATAGGTACTCTCAGAGCTTGTTAGAAGGACAAAGGAGAGGTAAGCCCCGCTTTGTTAACGTATGTCATAATTCTGTAGTAGACCAGACTGTTCGCTGTTCTCTGGAAAGACAGGATTCTGTATGAATGTATTACATTTTCTAGTGTGAAAGTATGTGAACGAAATAGCATTTGGGTTAATTGCGAAACTCTGGGTTTATTTCTCATGAGCATTGGGTCTCCAACTATGTGTCTTAAATACTTGAGAAACAATTAGCTAGTGCTTGTTAGAAGGATGAAGTAGAGGGATGTGCTACTTTATCAACGGAAGTAACGATTCCGTAGTAGGGCAGAGGTAAGCGCTGCTCTCGGGAAAGACGGAATTCTCGTGAGAAAGGTCTTTTGCTATTCTTTGGTTAGCGAAGCGGACAATGGAGACGTTTCTATGTTGTTACTAACAGAAGTGTAGAGACTGAAACAAAAACGTATTGAGCAGATTTGTAAAGGAGGGGTAGACAGGAGCAGGAGCTGCCGCAGCGGCTGCTGACGTCAGAACGACCGCGCTGGGATTGGACAGTCGGTCAGAACTGTAAAACGCTCCGGATTGGTGCGTTAGTGTACGCCGCGCTAGGAGTGGAGAAATACAGGGTGATGTAGACGCTCCTTATTGGTGCGTTAGTGTGAGTCGCGCTGGGATTTGAGGATTGTGACAGTGACGTAGACGCTCTGAATTGGTGCGTTAGTGTGAGTCGCGCTGTGATTGGATAGAATAGCGGTACAGTTGTAAAGAGAGACTAGTGATACACGGAAGACAAGAAAATGTATTACGATCCACCAGAAAAAGAGAAAAAGTTATGGTTCGGAAGAATCAAGAAGTGGTTTAAGAAGGACAAACCAGTCAAAACTAGGGAAGGACAGTTACTTCCTCCACCAAAAACCCCTGCATCCTTTATGATTGCGAAATATGGGTATCATACTTGTATTTGGTTAGACAATTGGGTGAGATATACAAAGGAGGACGGAGTATTCGCTTTTCCAGAACATGGTTCATTCAATTTGGCTGTTTTGAGAAATGTGAGAGAGAAAATGATGAATTTAGAACCAAGACCTAGACCGACGCAGTTTGAGGCTTTGACGGAATGGGAAGACGAAATGCATGAGCGAGAGAGACAAAGAAATGGTAGAGGATATAGATACCTGTTTTGCAGATCATATGGACATGAAACGCATAATGATCGAATGAGAAGATGGCGGGATGCGAGTATGACTGAGGGTTTGTTCCCTGTAAGAACTGCAGGAGAGAATGAAGGACGAAAGTGCATAGAAAAAAGGCATAATGTGGAGTCGAGAGGATATGGAGGGAATGAGTCTGAGGATGATGTTTTTGATGATATGTTCTATAAGAATCCACCACCGTATCGACCAGAACCAGAAATATTAACCCCAAGTGTCCCAATGAAAGAAACAGTACCAATTATAAAATCGGAGCCAGAATTCCAAAGTTTGGGTAAAAACAATGTCATTAGAGAGGTAGAAAAGAGGTCTGAAGAGAAAACAGATGGAGAAAATTCTGCATAATTAGCAAAAACGACCCTAGAATTAACTGAGAAAATAAGAGAATTGACTAAGAATCTAGAAGCAGTAACTGTTCCAGTAATGATAGGTCCAGTAATGCCTGTTTTTGACAAGCAGAAGGACAGTGAGCATTGTTTGACAGTCCCTTATAAAAGTAATAAACCGGTTGAACAACCAAGAGTGAGTCAGAATGAGAATCCATGGAGACAGACTATAAGTATAGTTGAACCGAATTTTTCAAATAACCCGTTTGTAGGTCAGAACTGTGCAGAGAGACGTATGACAATGATAGAGACAATGTCAGAAACACAAAAGGATTTTGGACAAGGAAATGTAGAGAAGCTAGTAGGACCATCGACAGAAGAGTTAAGTGAATGGTTAAGAAGCTTGCAGAAAAAAGATAAAGAATCCCAATCAATTGATGTGGCTAAGTTACGAATGGTATTGGAATAATTAATAGTAGGGACTATCCCAACAGAAAAATTGAAAACTTATCAGGATGAAGAATTACTATTTTTGTGCAAAAGTGTGACCTGGAGAGCGAAAAACCTACATGAAAGGTTAGAAGAAGTGGCAAATGAGATGGGTATTGATAATGAAAAAGTAAAAGCCTTACAAAAACCATATCGAGTAGATTTCACCGAAAAAGATATTGAAAACATGAACACCACAGGATGAATAGGTCAGATTGAGGACATAATCATTTTATTGAGAAAATGGGGAGATGTGGATAAATGGAGAAGCAGGTGGTATAGAAAACGTGATGATGCCTTAGATAAGACATTTTCAGGATTTCCTGTAAGAGACAAGGAAAAGGTAGTGACAGAATGCCCTATGAGAGAGATTCCAGGAGGAGGATATGTACATGTCCCATGGACAAGACAGGTTATTTTGTCTTTTACGAATGATTTCTCTCGATTGCACGAGTAGCCCGTCGAGTGGTACAGGCAGGTAGACAGATTTGTAAAATTGTCTAAAGTACTATGGATTGATTTGAATAGTTTATTCGACATAATTGTACCAGCAGATTTTTGGACAGAGTGCAAGCTCATGATAAATTGGCCAACTCAGGAATATCCTAGGGATCCTAAAACAGGAGCTCCAGACCCCGAGGTAATGAAGAAATATGAACAGGTTATGGTATTTTTGAAAAACAAAATGCCCCCTAAAGAGACAGATTGGGTAAAAATTGATCGAACACATCAAGAAAGTAAAGAGTCAGTACATGCATATTATGAAAGGCTAATACTAGCTTTTAAACAGTTTAGCGGAGATGAGAATCTCAGTGAAAAGGATTTGAGCCATTTTGTATACAGATTTGTATATGGTTTACGTCCAGAAATTAGTGAAATGATTAAACAGCATACGGTAAATTGCCAAAACAAGAAAATAGACGAAGTATTGAGACATGCTAAATATTTCAGTGATGAAATTGAAGCAAAACAGCGGAAACTAAAAGAGAAGGCAATGTGGGCACAGGTAAAAGTAGCAGAGAGACAAGAAGCACAATTAGTGGAACAAGCAGGGTCAAAGCCGAAATTCAATCCTGGGAAAAATAAAGGGAATATTGAGGAAGCTAAAAAGAAATTTCCATGTCATAATTGTGGTAGGATAGGGCATTGGAAATCCGAGTGTAAATTTCCCCCAAGTACTAACAATGAAAATCCATCATTGAACCTACAGGTGCAGCATGAGGCGAGTGGTCAACTGCAGCAACAGCAGCAAGTTGTTACCCCACAGAATCAGGTGCCAAAACCGCCTTTTCCACAGAGCAGAAACTCACAGAAGTATAGTAGTGAATCGGGATTCTACAATGAAGAACAGGTAAATAAGGTGCCACGCGCTAGCGCTGTTTCGCAGTATTGGCTGCAACGCGATGAAAGTGACTCAGAAGAAAGCTATTAACGGTGCCGAAGGGAGGAAGGAGAGTGCGTACTTGGCGCAACTCTAGAAGTAGACCAGATAGGACCATTTGTAGATGGGAAGGTTAATGATGAAAATATTACTTTCCTAGTGGATACTGGTGCTACTCGATCAACTGTTAGATCAGCTGATGTTAAGAATCTTCCTCTCTCGGATGAAACGATCCAAGTAGTTGGTGTATCCAACCGACAGATTAAAACATACCTTACAGAACCAGTGAAAGTTAGCATAGGGAAATTTTCAGAAAGGCACTGCTTTGTTGTGTGCGACACCAGTCCGGTGAATTTATTAGGTAGGGACCTGTTGTGCAAAATGAATTGCACTATATTCTGTACTCCGGATGGAATAGCTTTTGAAACACCGGATGATGATGTACTGTATAAGATGACCATAGCTAACAGAGAAAATGAGGTTACTGAAACATATGCTGTATTCAACCCTGATTAATTACCTAAAGAATTAAAACAGTCTGTAAAAGCGGAGGTTTGGGATTTCACTGGAGAAGATGTAGGACTAATGAGAAATGTAGATCCAATAAAAATAACAGTAAAGGAAGGAGTAACATACCCAAATGTCCTGCAATACAAATTGACACCTGAAATAATTGTAGGAGTAACTCCTGTAATAGAGAAAATGATCAGGCAAGGAATTCTAAGAGAAATAATGAGTAGTCCATGTAATTCACCGATAATGGGACTGAAAAAGCCTAATGGGAAATTCAGGATAGTGCAAGATCTGAGAAAGGTGAATAAAATTGTGGTATCATGTTGCCCCATTGTACCAAATCCATCAGTGATCTTATATCAGATTCCCCATGATGCAGAATGGTATACAGTGATTGATCTGTGTCATGCTTTCTTTTCCATTCCATTGCACCACGACAGTCAGCAAATGTTTGCGTTTAGTTTTGGCTAACGTATTTTGGCATGTGCCGAATCCCACAGGGGTATACAGAAAGCCCTTCGATATTTATTCAGTTATTGAAGAAGTCCTTGGAGAGTTTAGAAATGCCCGAGAATTCAGTGTTACTTCAATACATTGACGACCTTTTGGTGGCATCAAAAACACGTGAAGCCTGTGAGGTAGACATGATAGCCTTGCTGAATCGTTTGGCAAATGGAGGACTTAAAGTGTCCCCGTCAAAGTTACAATTTTGCAATAAGGAAGTAAAATATTTAGGATATAACATTGAGAAAGGACTAAGAAAAATAACAATAGACAGAATCAGAATTATAAAAGGAATGAGAGCTCCCATGACTCAAAGAGAGGTGAGAATGTTCTTGGGAATGGTTGGATACTGTCGTCAGTGGATCAGCAATTTCTCTTTGATTGCAAAACCTTTGGTACGACTGACGAGAAGTGATGTGAAAGATCCCATTGAGTTGAACAAGGAGGAATTGGCAGCATTTAGGAAATTGAGAGATGGTTTGTGTGAAGCACCTGCATTAAGTATGCCTGACTACGAGAAAGAATTCGAGTTGTATTGCAGTGAGAGAAATGAATGTGCACTCTCTGTGTTAATACAGAAGCATGGAAAACTGAGGAGACCAATTGCCCATTTTTCATCAATGCTTGATCCAGTAGCTGTAGCTTTACCTGGATGTTTGAAAGCGGTAGCTGCAACATGCCGATGTTTGGAGCAGAGTGAAGAAATTGTGATGGGATATCCACTGAAAGTGTTTGTACCTCATTATGTAGCGATCCTGTTAACAAGGAGACGTACTCGGTATATGACACACAGTCGGCTGACTAAGTATAAAAAGGTCATATTAGGTGCAACTAATGTGAGTCTTGCAAGATGTTTGAATGTGAATCCTGCAACATTGTTGCCTGATGCTGGGAATGTGGAAGTAAGAGATGAAGCAGATCATGATTGTTTGGATGTACTTGATTTTTGTACAAAACCACGACCAGATATAAAAGATGTACCTTTGCCGGGAAGTGAATTTGTGATGTTCGTTGATGGGTCATGTTTGAGAACAGATGAAGGAGTGCTGAGTGCAGCGTATGCAGTGGGCACAGTTGCAGCAGTAATAGAAGCATCCTATCTGAAAGGAGTAAAATCGGCCCAAGTAGCAGAGCTTGTGGCTTTGACTAGAGCGTGCAAGATTGGGAAAAGTGTGAGAGTGACTGTGATAACTGACAGCCAGCATGGCTTTGGAGTTGTCCACGACTTTAGCCAACTATGGCTACAAAGAGGTTTCCTAACCTCGAGTGGAACTCCTATTAAGAATGCTGAAGTGGTTGGACAGTTGCTTGAGGCGATACAGCTGCCTAGACAACTGGCTGTTGTAAAATGTGCTGCTCATAGTCATGGTGGTGATTATATCGCCACAGGAAACAGATATGCCAATGACATGGCACAGTATTGTGCACGTAATCAGAATTCGGTCAATCGGGCTAAGGAAAGAGAAATGTCTTCTTGCTCATTGATGTTTACTAATATTGTGGGAACTTGGGAAGAGGTAAGACAGTTGCAAGAAGAGGCAGGAGATGAAGAAATGAAACAATGGGTAAAAGCAGGATGTGCCCCAAGAGAGAAGGATCATGTGTGGGTCTATCGCGATGGAAGACCAGTTATGCCTGATAGCATGATGGCTACCATGGCACGGATGTATCATGGCCAGGGACACATAGGGAGAGATGCCATGATCAGGTCATTTAAGCAGACCTGGTACAATGCAAAATTCAGACTTGTAGCAGAAAGTCTTTGTCAAAGATGCCTAATATGTCAGCAATACAATCCTGGGCGAAAGACAGTAGTGAGTCTGGGAACAATAGGTCGAGAAGGAGGGCCTTTCACCAGAATGCAAGTAAATTTCATTGAGATGCCTCCCTGTAACAGACTGAGGTATGTTTTGGTTGTGGTCTGCCTATTCTCTAGGTGGGTGGAAGCCTTTCCAACAAGGAGAAATGATGGGATGACAGTAGCCTAGCTACTGCTGAAAGAGTTCATCCCTAGGTTTGGGTTCCCAGTGACAATTGAATCAGACCGAGGAGGACACTTCCATAATGAGATTGTAGGATTAATTTGTGAGGCACTGAATGTACAACAAAAACTACATTGTGCCTACGACCAGAGGCTTCTGGTGTGGTTGAACAGATGAATGGTACTATCAAAAATAGAATAGGGAAAATGTGTTTTGTCACAGGTATGAATTGGCCTGATGTCTTGCCTCTGGTAATCATGACTATTAGATCAATTCCAGACAGAACTACAGGATAAAGTCCTCATGAAATAATCATGGGACGAGCCATGAGACACATATTTATACCAGTCAACAAGCTGATGACTATAACTGATGACATGATGTTGGAATACTGTAAAAGCCTGGCTGACGCAGTTCATTCTGTGTTTCATCAGGTTGGAGCGGATGCCACCACCCTTGAAAAGAAGCCAGCCCATGATCTGAGCCCAGGAGACTGGGTAAGGATAAAGGTCAACAGAAGAAGAAATTGTTTGGTTCCAAGGTGGGGAAAGCCAAGACAAGTCATTCTGACCACGACAACAGCTGTGAAGTGTGCTGGTCTGAAAAACTGGATCCATGCAAGTCACATATTGAGAATTCCAAATCCAGTGGATAGCACAGGAAAAGAATATTTTGATTAATCAGAATCAAGTACTGAGTCAGATGACGAAGAGTCAAAAACACAAGAAAACTCTGAAAAGGGGGGAAACAGAACCAAGTCTAACTTTAGTCCCCAGAAGTAGCTCTCTGAGAAGAAGATTGCAGATTTCTGAATCCAGCGATTCCGGAAACGAACAAGAAACGCAAGTTTCTAGAAAAGAACACAGAAAGAAAAGAGGGAAAGATACTGAAGAAACAATAAAAGAAATTCGTGAAAAGGAAGTCTCAGATGAGAGACTGAGGGAAATTCCACCTGAATAACAAATTTAAGTGAACAAGGGACAGGTACAGAGAGAGAGGGACAGATTTCTGCGGAAGACCCCCGAGGAGGTGTAGGAAACTGCAACATCCAGTTAGGTGAAGGGACAAGTAGTCAGCAGGAAGATTTCGTGTCGGAGACCCGAGGAGGGACAGAAGTAGGGAAAACAAAACAAGTGGTGGAAGAAGAAATTGTTGAAAAGACAAAGCAAGTTGAGACAGAGTCTGAAGAGAGCGAAAATGAAATACCTGAAGGACGAGTTCTAAGAAAGAGAGCTTGGAGGAATGAAAAGAACAACAAAGGAAGTAAAGTAAAAAGAGTTGCAAAGGATGACATTTGGCCCAATAAAATAAAGAAATTGAGATATCGACTGACACGAGTGAATTCACCAAGAGCTGAAGAGGTGAATGAAGTGACAAGTCAAGAAAAATCAAAAGAAGACGAAACAACTGATAATAAAGAAAGTAAAATAACAAGGAAACCTAACCAGAAGTATAAGTCACCGGAATGGACGTACGTGGCTCTGCCTGAAAAGGGAGAAGAGGCAGAATGTCAAGGAAATCCAGAGGAGGCTGTACTGAAAGTGGTTGAAGAAGAGGAAGAATCGGAAATCCTGAGAGTTCTCTTGTCCGAAATTGGAGAAGAAGAAACGGAAGTTCAGGAAATTCTGTATTTGGATGACGAGAGGAAAGTGAAGAACGATGAGATGCCAAACTGAATAGATCAAGAAAGCTGTTGATGAACAAAATAAGAAATTGAGTCAGAAGATAGATACTGGTAGAACCAAATAGGTGTTTAGAGCCTTAGGTTAGAAAACTAGTTGTGAAGTGAAAGAGGCTAAGTCAAAAGACACGGTCCATTTAAACAAAGATGGCTAACATAGATAGTAGCAAAGGTAGATGTAAATTCATGAGAAGATGGTGTAAGATGTGTTGTTGTTGTACAGGATTATTAATGCTTCTATGGAGCATCCTTGCTCTTGTTTTTTCTTTCAAGGTCACTATAGATACATTAGAAGGACATAGTGAGAACAAATCTAATATAGGGAAAATTCAAAAGGTAGTTCCGACTAGAATAGACAACAATTATTTACATAAAGACAGGTCAATAACAGATTTTTCTAATAATGTGTTTTCAAAATTATTGTATGAATATGTAAAGACAATGGATGTAAGGGACTGCTACGTATGCATGCAGTTACCTACCTCTGTTTCCGAAGGAGTGACTTATCATCACCTTCCAGCAACGTATGGAATAACATGTAGTGTAATAGCTAGTTTATTTTATCAGACAGGAAAATTAGAATATTATTTTTCAGATGTAGATAACATTTTTGCGCAAGTGCCTGCCTTTAACAAACTAAATAAGGTAAAACCTGCTAGGGTATTAGGTGAATTTTTCTTAGAAACTAAAGAACTAACATTAGAATATATTTTTAGAAACAATTTGACGTGCAGTTTGAAGAAAGAGGAAAGGACATTCTTAGACATGGTAGAAGAAAGGAGAATGAAAATGCAAAGAAAGGCAGCAGAAGGGAAAGTGGAGAAAACAGTCTGGGATGTAGAAAGGGAAAAACATTTGAAAGGAGAAGCTAGTCCAACTATAGCTTTAGATTGGCCTCAGAAAGGGAAATTTTGCATTCGACGGAATCAAACTGTGTATGATAATTATTTTCTAGGTAATAGTGAGTGCCATGATACATATCGAATCATGGGTGGATGGGGATTTAAAGGCGGAAAGGACCCAGTCTTTCCTGTATTATATTTTATTTGTGGGAACAGGGCATATTATCGTTTGCCAGACAACTGGTATGGCACATGTTAGGTAGGCCTGGTTTTTCCGAAAAATTTTCATATGGATAGAGGAGAAGATGGTGTACATAGTTTAAGTAATCATTTAGTACGTAGTAAGAGAGAATCTTGGACAGAAATTGTAGGTGACATTTTTGGAGCATTGATACCAGCAGTAGGAATATCTCTGAATGCAAACAAAATTAGAAGACTTTCAACAGTAGTGGATCGCTTGTCAACAAGCACCGCTGGAGGATTTTTATTGGTAGACCCTGAAATGGTTGCCATGCATGCTATGGTAATGCAAAATCGACTTGCCCTTGATATATTATTGGCAAAAGAGGGTGGAGTCTGTGGAATGCTGAAAGTTCAACATTGTTGTACTTACATTCCTGATGAAAGTAAAGATCTGAAAATTTATATTAGAAATATTACTGAATTGCATGATGAAATTGTACCACTGGAGGTTGAAGGTGTTTGGGAAAAGATCGGAAAGAAAATAGCTGCTATTACATTTTTTTTTAGTAAAGTTAGATAGTACATTTATAGGTAAAATATTGTTTCCATTAACGTGTGATTTTCATAATATTAGTGATAAGATTAGGTTGTATTTGTTGTAGAAATAATAAAAACAAGAAAAGAGTAAAAAGTGAAAAATTGTGAAGAAAAGACAAGAAACAAGAAAGAGAATTTGAGGAGATAGAATTAGAAGAGTGGAAGGAGAGTATGTATGAATCAGCAAAAAGAGGAGACGTGGTTGAAACTGAATTATGATTAAGAGCAAGAAAACATTTTAAAATCCGTAAAAGACAGAACAAAATTTTTGGTTGGTTGGTATGGTGATAAAATCACCAAAGGGGAGATTGCTGGAGCGGGTAATTAAAAAAAAATGTGAATACCCTCCCCATTTTGCATGTTTATGCTAATTAGATTTATTAATTAATTATAATCAAACTAATGGATTGAAGTGGAAATTATTAATCAATCTTATTAATATCTGAAATACACGTGGTATTGATTTGCATGACTTAATTAATTTGTAAATCAAATTATGTACGCATACTAATGATAGACAATTAGAATATTGCATGATATATGTTGCTTTTGTGATATATTTATGATTTGTGCTTTATTCAGTAAGTATAAACCGCTTGAGTGTTGCTTTCTGCTAGATAAATACATATACATATGGGTATTAGCGAGGGAATAATATTTTATTAGTTATTTCTATGTATTTATTGCGTTTTGTGTTTCTTTTGCTTAAGTTGACCATTTGGGCCTGCCACAAAACGGCTGCCTCCGGTACCTAACTTGACTGTTGACACTACACGAGGTTTTGGGTGAAGTGCGCCTGCGCTAACGCCAGCTATAGTGGCCTCGTCATGACCCTAACCAGACTGTACCCACCAAGGTCGCCCTGGGAAGCAAGCCCGCTTTTCGGAAGAACAATAAGACGCCTCTTAAAACCGGAACAAGCAAGACTGATGATCTAAGAGACATTATTCCATGAGAACCCTGTCAGACGATCTCTGATTGTTCAATCAGAGGAGCTGAAAACCAATATTTGTTACTTTTTGTCAATGATTTTACTATAAATTATGGTAGAATAGTGAGGTTGTATGGCTTTTCTCGTTTTCCTGACGTTATGCTGACGGAGAGGATGGTGACACTGCAGAACAGCTGTTTCCTTGAATCTTTGACAGACTGAATTAATGCCCAAACTCCTGATGAACTGAAATTACTAAATTTGATGGGCATAGATTTGCGAGACTACCGGATTTGACTTAGAGGACGACAATTAGCCAGAATAGGTAAATATGATGATTGGCGGCTTGAATATATGAATGATTTAATTTGCATTAATTAGATAAAGATTGATTTGATTAACTGCAGAACGAGTTGGGTTGTTTATTCATTGAAAATGTATTAATTTAAAGGTAAATCAGAGAATTGGAAATCAACCTAAACCAGCAACTAACTGATCCATCCCGATTTATGAGAGGATTACTAAAGGTGAAGTTCAGGGCCTAATGAGTATCAGAAGGTTGCGTAGATTTGTTCCTCATTAGGGTAAAGAGGTAATTCCTTTCATGTCAGCGTTTGGAAGATAATCGCCTCCCGAGAAACACAGATTAATGGTGAGTGAATATTGGTGTTATGGGCCCCACCAGCGAATGTATGAATAGTGTGTGTTTGTGAGATCTTTGGTCTGTGACGAAGGGAGGGATTTTGTACTCCACGCTGCAGCAACAGAACACAGCCGTGCAGACATCAGTTGCTTGTCAACACAAAAATCCATCATCTGAAATCAGATATTTCGTAGGTACATATTTCAGGAGCATCGGTCGCACCTTCATTTGCATCAGGCAAATAAACTTCCACCTGTGCAAAAACTGAGTTCCATATTCTTGATCGAACACATACAATATAAGCCAGACAGGGTTACGCACGTAAAGTTTCCCAATGAGGGAGGTCAAGATCCAGTCTATTAAGACTCCAAAAAGAAATCACTTAGACACAACATTCCGTCCGCCAAGTAAAATATTTGGCTGAATTTTACTTTTTTCTTACCTCCAGCGAGAAATAGACATTAGAGTGCCGTTTTGCTGAATCAGCATTACAGTCGGACACTACCATCTGCTGGTCAAACACGGAGTAACAGATTTATCACAGAGCTAAAAGCAGATTTATATGTGCGATTTCGAACAAGCACTGTGGTATTTCAAAATGGAAATGGCTTGTCAGCCTATACACCCGACAAACCCTGGATATCGTTTAAGAAAGGAGAGACAAACAAAATTAAATCTTACTGACTGGCAGAATTAAGATTTTTCACTTTCAGAAGCGACACTACTAAGAAAACAAGCACTATCACTCTTAATGAGAAAGCGCGCCGTTGCTCGCTCCCGCAAGGTGGATGCCAGCACAAGAACGAGTGCTTGAAAAAGGCAGACCAATTCCAAAAGGTCATCTCCTATAGCATCGCATGCGCGCTGCCTAGGCAAGACCTAAAAAGAGGCAATACTTTTCTAAGGGTGCCACTGAATTTGCAAAATCACTAAGGGAAAACAGCTCAGCAGCACACAGGAAGATAAAAAGGCAGTGCTGCTCCATGGGGGTGGAGACACCAGCCTAGGCTCCCTGCCTGCTGTTTGCATTCATCAGGCCAGTCCATTGCTAATTAGAGTTAATGGGGTGACCCTATGTCCCTCAGAACCTAGGTATTGGGTAATACAATTATTATGATCCATGTATTCAATACAAAAGCAATGATGTATATCAAGTTATCAGCAAATGCAAAACAATTTTTGTGAAAGAAGGAATGAAACTTTATAGTAAAAACACACAAAAATCAGAACATTTTTTGCCAAAAATAGAGTTTTTTACTCTTTTGTTATTTACATTGGGATGAATATGGCTGTCATAGAAACAATTAAATTGAGCCGATACATTAGTGACTACAGTGAAGAATAAGTGACATGTGGTGACACATGAAGTCAATGGTGCATTATATACATAACATACATAAGTGACATAAATACAATGGATTCGAAGCTTATTTTGTTCTGTCCCCTAATTTGTAAACATGAACACGAGACCCAAGGATGATTTTAAGTTAAAGTCACGGAGACCGTATGGACAAGTATGACAATAACATCGATGTTTCGACCCTGGAGATAGCGCAGAGTAATATGCGTCAAGGTGGGTCTTCTTCAGGACTGTAAAAGGTGGAGTGGACAAGCACAAAGACAGAGAATCCAATCCATGGAATTGGAAGACTGTGATTCTAATGGGACAATCACTAGAGATCGGAGAACAAGAACCCTGCTGATAGTCAGGGCATATTGAGGATCCAAAATTTTTATCCAAGGGTAATCAGTTAATATCCACCATCCGGTGTGATTCTGAATACGAAGGAATCGTTGAAGACCTCCACCCACAGGTTGTGGTCTTAAATGTGAGTAATCACTCAAACATGTGACCTCCACCAGCCGGTTGGAGTTTTGTGATGTTGAGTATGCTTGATAAGATAACGCCACCAAAAGCGGTTGAATACTTCAGAGCTTGCGCTTCGTCTGCCGTCCGACTGTAACTAAGTCGAGTCCTTAGCTAAAGCAAGCCTTGGTCGAAAAAGCCTATATGGCTGCACAAGGGTCTGTTGTTCTCTCGAGTTCAGATTTATGCCACGTATTGGAATACCGGAAGGAAACTCACTGTGACGGGTTTTGCTACTACGAATTACAACAAATAAATATTTATGGTACTGCGTGGCCGCTCGCATCAGTGTGTCCTGCTTGCACTGATACCGTCACGCTACAGGAGTAGCTTCAATCATCTATTCTGTGCCCTGGGAGCCGCTGGGACGCCGGAATCAGCTGTGCAACAGCAGAGGAGGGAGAGGCGCAGGCCCCGGGACTGCGAGGACCAGCATTCAACAGCTCCAGCTGGTCCTCTTCCCGCGTGAGCCGCGCCCCCTCACAGCGCCACGCCCCCAACTAAAATCCTTCAACTACTCGCGGCACCCGCTTCGCGGGTGCCGCTCGCATCAGTGTGTCCTGCTTGCACTGATACCGTCACGCTACAGGAGTAGCTTCAATCATCTATTCTGTGCCCTGGGAGCCGCTGGGACGCCGGAATCAGCTGTGCAACAGCAGAGGAGGGAGAGGCGCAGGCCCCGGGACTGCGAGGACCAGCATTCAACAGCTCCAGCTGGTCCTCTTCCCGCGTGAGCCGCGCCCCCTCACAGCGCCACGCCCCCAACTAAAATCCTTCAACTACTCGCGGCACCCGCTTCGCGGGTGCCGCTCGCATCAGTGTGTCCTGCTTGCACTGATACCGTCACGCTACAGGAGTAGCTTCAATCATCTATTCTGTGCCCTGGGAGCCGCTGGGACGCCGGAATCAGCTGTGCAACAGCAGAGGAGGGAGAGGCGCAGGCCCCGGGACTGCGAGGACCAGCATTCAACAGCTCCAGCTGGTCCTCTTCCCGCGTGAGCCGCGCCCCCTCACAGCGCCACGCCCCCAACTAAAATCCTTCAACTACTCGCGGCACCCGCTTCGCGGGTGCCGCTCGCATCAGTGTGTCCTGCTTGCACTGATACCATCACGCTACAGGAGTAGCTTCAATCATCTATTCTGTGCCCTGGGAGCCGCTGGGACGCCGGAATCAGCTGTGCAACAGCAGAGGAGGGAGAGGCGCAGGCCCCGGGACTGCGAGGACCAGCATTCAACAGCTCCAGCTGGTCCTCTTCCCGCGTGAGCCGCGCCCCCTCACAGCGCCACGCCCCCACAATCTACCATCCTTCAAAGAGCGCGCTCCGGACCGCGTAACGCGGGACGCGCGCGGGACGCAGCCCGGGGCGAAGACCGGGCAAAGAGCGGGCCGTTTGAGGCCGTTCGAGAGCGTGAGAGCCCGGCCCGGCCCATCCTCCAAAGCCTTGTTATCGAGAGCATCACATTACAGGTACTTACTACTTCCGTGTCTTGCTTCTGCTAATTCTATAGCTGTCTCATAAAGTACCCCTTGTTCCTAACCCGGCGAAAATGAATACGAGATCCAGCAAGCATAAAAAATAAAAAAAAAACGGTATAGGAGAGAAATTGTTAGGCCCAATGGATGACTTTCTCGCAAAAGCCAATACATTCATAGACCAAAGTTTAAGTTTAATCGAGGGGAGGGTCTCAACAGAACTTGCAATGGCGCGTCGATCCTCAATGGGTCTATTAGCAAATGTGAGATCTCCGGTCACACAGCTTCGGATACCTCAAAGGGATACAGCTGCAAACAGACCTAGCCTCCCTAACACCGTAGACCTCTCAGCTTCCCAACTCAGTATATCCCTTGCAGAAAGTGATCTAGAAAAAACCCCAAACATTTTTCTCGATCCAACCCCCGAAGAAGTAAGGCAAAAGAGAGGGAGGAGGGAGGGGGCTATAAAGAAAAGAACCGTTAGAAAAAACTTAAATCAAACTGGAAAAACCAAATCAACCGATCACCCAACTTTGGTCGGAGATACAGATTTACTTGATTTGCCCCATGATTCTGTCTCCTTAAATAAAAACGTGATAGAAATTCACCAGCCACCACATGCCCTCCAAGATATTTCTACGCCAGATTCCCTAAGCCCACATCATCTAGGCAAAGAAAGAGACCTATCAAAACTAACTAAAGAAATAGCTTCCCTCTTAAATTCTTATATTCGTCCATTAGAGAGCAGACTGACCAACATCGAGAGTCAATTAATAAAGATCTCTGGCTCTATCAAATCTATATCCTCTCAAGCCCTTCCAAAACCAGTTTTAAATCCTACGACTGCTCTTTCGACACTCAACCAACCCGCAACCTTATCCCTTCCACACTCCAAAAAACAACCTTCACTAATACCCCCAATAGTACCAAACATTCGTAACTCACAAAACCCAATTCCCAAACCCTTGATTATTCCCACACAAAACAATCCCCAACTTTTGTCATCACCAAATACGCCAAGTATTAGTATATCTGCCCCCAAAAACCTACCTACAACAAATACGCAGCCATTAAAAATCAAAGGACCCCTGAAAGGGACTACTGAGCAAAGACCCATACTAAACATGCCACCTGAGGCGTGCCCATATGTGGTAGTCATGACAGGGGTCCCGGAGCTTACAGGTGAGGGGACCGAACCAAACTGGTCATTGAAAAACAAGGTCCAGTATTGGTTGAATACAAATCGTCCGGTCCCGCCACCTTGGAAAGCAAGAATAGTTTCAGTCACTAGGACCACGTGGGTGGGCCACAGAAAAAAAACTATTCGGGGAGACTGTGTCGTAATTACATTTGAGGACCCCACAATAGCTGAGTACATCTGCTCCTGGGAACATAGTAACACCACAGGGGTGATCACTATAAGATCATTGTCTTACTTTTACCCAAAAAGACCTAGTAACAATAACATCTTATACGACTCCGATAATATCTGGCGGAAACCCATACCACAGCCCTGGGAGTTAGAGTTTATCGGTCCAAAACTACCGCTACGACATTGTGACCCTCATAACTCCTGGTGGCCAGTAAATCAAAATCTCCAGCAAAGAGAAGCCCCATGGCAGAACATGGGCCCACAAAATAGACCCAGAAATTGGGAGCAGTGGGAGAGACCGCCCCACCAATTACATGGACTTAACTACAGAGATACCATCAAGGGGCAAAACTGGTTAGGCATACCGACCACGAATCGCTTCAGTGGTCTGGAAATGGTCGATTGACTAATGACTAAATCCTTGGAGTCTTCACAAATAACCTCGGCTCCATCTATCCCTATTATAGCGGCTGTACAAACAGAAGCTATCGTTCCAGATTGTACCTCTTCACAGCTTTCTGTGATCTTTTGGAATGTGGCGGGTCTCCGAAACAAAATAGAGGACGGTTCTGTAGCAGATTTTTTGAAGGAGACACAAATCATCTGCTTACAGGAAACCTGGTCAACTACACCTATACATTTCGAGGGGTACAAAACATTTACATCTCCTGCCCTCCCTAGTACTTCAGGTAGACCTAAAGGGGGATTGGCCATTTATCTAGCAAACACAATCTCTGACCTGAAGATTTCCAAGATAGACCTTCTCTCAAACTTTCAGCTCCTTACGCTCAAAATAGGGAAAAAGCTCTCCGTAACACTAATTAACATCTATAATAATCTAACGGATGACAACTTTTTGATTGTTCTTTCCCAAATACAAGGAAAAATAAATGAACATAGGCATCCCAACCAAATCAATGAATATGCTAACATAATTTGGGGTGGTGATTTTAACCTACATCCCTGCATCAAAAACGATATTTGTGGAATAGTGGACGAATTCGAGAACCCTTTACCCCACTTTATTCACTCAAGCGTGGGATCAGCCATGAATAAATTATTTTCCGATCTGGATTTGCAAATTGTAAATCCCATGCATCAATCAAATAACAAACTGGAACCTACCTACAGAGGAAGGGGTTACAAGACCACTGTTGACTATATAATAGCAACTGAATGCCTCAAAGAACAAATTAACAACTTTAAAATCCTGGAAAACACCTTGAGCGATCATTCCGCTTTAAAAATAAATTTTCAAACAAACCACCTAAGAACACATATGGTAAATATTGCAAAATCCCTAACACAGAACAGGATTGAATTGGGGAAAAAAAACGGATTTACCATAAAATGGGAAAAACTGGACCCCAATATCATCACAAAACAGTTAGTAGAATCCACTTACAATAACATCTTGATCTGCCTCGATCCACATGCAGGGATGCATGAAGTTGTCGAAAACTACAAGATAATAATAGAGCAAGTGAGAAAGCTACTAACTAAAACACCTAAACGAAACACCATAAGCTCTACAGGCTGGTTTAACCAAGATTGTACCAAGGCACACACCAAGCTGAAAAAAGCTCTCGGAAACCCAATCAGAGATATTACCAATATCCAATCTCTTCGACTGGAGTATAACACCGCCAGAAAAATCAGGAAAAAAGAACTAAAACAATCTCTGTGGAACGCTTTGCACAAAAGTGCATTCCAGAAAAACAGCCAGGCATTCTGGAAAATAGTCAAATCCCCTTTGTTAATGGAAAACAATGGCCCAAAAATAGACGTGGCCATTGAAGAGGATGTGTGGGTAAATCATTTTTCAAAAATCTTTAAATTGACATCTACGAGCAAAGAACATCATTCCATTATCAACCCAGTTGTATATCCAATCTTAATGGAGGTAGAGCTCCAGGACATTGATACGGCCCTATCATTAAGTAAGAGTGGGAAAGCTCCAGGTCCTGATGGGGTCCCAGT
Organism: Triturus cristatus; assembly: GCF_964204655.1. NCBI lineage: Eukaryota > Metazoa > Chordata > Amphibia > Caudata > Salamandridae > Triturus > Triturus cristatus. The sequence goes on from NC_140589.1 coordinate 1,135,970,283, forward strand.
AGATCTATTTAAATATCTTCCAGATCTCTGGGTACCAATTCTCACTAGAGTTTGCCTTGCAACAATGAAACTTGGGCTGTTAGAGTCATGGTCATCCTCTATCATGGTCCCAATTTTTAAGAAGGGGGACCGACAAGACCCCAAGTGTTACAGACCAATCTCGCTCCTTGACTCTGTGGGCAAACTGGTTGGCAGAGTCCTTCTCGAAAAGTTACAGCAATGGGTAGAAGACAAAAACATACTATCAGACTTACAGTTCGGGTTCAGGGAGGGCTTTGGAACCGTCGAACAAGCCCTAAATCTAAGCCTGTTAATTTCAAAATATACCCATGCAAAACCTGGCTCCATCTATATGGTTTATGTGGACCTGTCCTCCGCATTCGACTGCGTCTCGTACGCAAGGCTCTGGTCACTGTTGAGAGAAATGGGGGTAGATCCCCCGCTTTTGGACTTTCTGAGAGAGCTATACAGTGAAGCCACGGCGAGAGTGAGGTATGGGACACAAGGAGAACTGACATCGCCATTTAGGGTAGAGCGGGGTGTGAGGCAAGGTTGCGTCCTTGCCCCCTTCCTCTTCTCTCTGTACACCAATGGCCTAGAAAAATCTATGCTGAGAGGAGGGAGAGACCTTCCAAGAGCAAAAGGTCGCCCGATCCCCGCTCTGCTCTACGCGGACGATGCAGTTATCCTAGCACGTACCCCCATTGAACTGCAGAAATCTCTATCAAAATATGCAGACTTTATGGGTGCCCTGGACCTCCATATAAATGTTAAAAAAACTTTTGTTATGGTAGTTGGCGGGTCAAGAAAAACAACAAAGTCCATCTTCTTAAAGGAACAAAGAATCGACAAGACCTCACAGTACCCTTACCTAGGCATTATGATCGATGACGCCCTGAATTGGAAAGCGGCAGTAGAGGCCAGGAGACATCTTTTTAAACGAGCAATTATGGCATTGATGAAATTCTCCAACAAACTGGGCAAAAGACCATCGGTAGAATTGTTACAGATCTATGTTGCAAAATGCCAAGCCACTGCTCTATATGGCGCAGGGCTCTGGGGACATATACCCACCGGCCCCGTCCAAAAAGAGGAGAATATCTTCATGAGGTTCCTTTTATCAACTCCAAGAGGCACCTCCATCTATGCCTCACACTTAGAACTTGGAATCCCATATATTGAAGACTTAATAAAAATCCAACCTATTTTGCTTTGGAGGCGAGTATGGGTATCAGAAAAAAATAGTCTGACTAAAACCATCTTACGCGACACTATGGATCTGGACCATGCTCACAAAATAGCCTGGCTCTCCTACGTAAGAGACTTTTTCTGCGATCTGGGCCTAGAAAAATATTATCACATGCCGGAAAAAGTGAAGGAAATATCCAAAAAGGAATTGAAACTAGCTGCTTTGAGTCACCTGGAATCCCTTAGACTGACAACAGTGATTGCGAAAAAATCAGCTACTCATGCAATAATGACACAGCAGTCTCTGAAGATCCAGCCATATCTGATCATGGAGCTTACAACTTATGAAAAGATGCTCCTAACAAGGTTCAGAATGAATCTTTTTTTCAGACTAGTTACATTCCCGGAGAAAAACAACTGGAAAACTCAGATGGAACCATGCCCATGTGATGATCTTTCACAACAGTCTAACCTGCATACACTACTGTTCTGCAAATTCTTTCATCCCCATCGAAAAGTTTGGTTATTTCCTTTATTAAAGAAATGGGGCTATAGACAATGTCGTCCAGCTATGCTGGCTCTTCAAACTTTGGACTCTGAATGTACAGTGTATCATGTATTGAATTTTTTAAAGTGTATTATGAGGCACAGAAAAAACTTGTAAAATAGTGAAATCATTTTTTACTTAACTTCTTACATGTTCTTTTTTAACTGTTTTTCTAAACATATTTTTCTTAAAAAATCTTAGTATGAACACTTGTTTGTCATGATATCTTTTATGGTTTTATAATGTCAAAAACCGAATAAAGATTATTATTATTATTATTAAGCCTTGTTACGGAGCTGTGTGAGGCTGGGAGTTTCCCCTCCTTCCACAGTGCTTGTGTTGCATCCTGTAGTTGGCAGTTTGCGTACAACAGTCACACCTCAGTACCCCCAACTCACTCATCTAAACTCAGGCGAGAGGGCAGAGCAGGCCGGTGTGTAGAAGAGCTGTGACATTGATAAGGCACATTATAGCACTGCATCGCAAATAACTTACTGGATGTGATACTTTTGTACAACTGGTATTCTGAACTCACATATTTGAAAGCACTTTCACACGCGCTAATGAACAAAAACGCTTTTGGTGAAATATAATATTTTTCCAAAAGCACACAGTTTAATCGGAGGAGCCACAATTTATCCAGGTTTTCTGGTTTCACTTTGTACAATTCAGTCAGGAAATAGGTATCTATTTGTTTTTCCTTAGGCTAAGGCCTTTTACATGAGCACTAGTTACATTACACAAGCACTGTTTATAGGCATGGGGAAATTAAGTGATGTGCCCATAATCACAGTATGTTGAGCAGATGCCATGAGGGTGGCTGTGGGGTTGGTAGACACTGGCACGGAACAGATTATAATTCTGTAAAAGAAGACCATCCACAGGTAGACCAATACATTTTAAGTGCCCCCAAGAGCGCTCCGGGACCAATCACAGGTGAAGTGGAGGCGAGTAACAAAGTAAAGAAACACAAAATTGAAAGCAATTCAGGACCTGTGCTCACTGCTGTACACAAAGGAGCCACCAGGTGGCCAGAACTTCTCCTGAGAGGGGAGGCTTGCAAAACACATCAATGATGCCTAAAGTAAAAGAAATAAAAGTAAAATAACGCACCAAACAGCTCTAGGCAAAAGGGTTGCAGGAGCGCCTTGTTACACTTGGAACTGCTTTTAATTTCACAGGCACAACACGAATGAGGGTGGGTGGGGGAGTTTATAAAACAGGGAGTGGGCAGGTGGGGGTGGAGAAGGAGGAGACGAAACAGACTGCAGCGGAGAGGAAAAACACAAGCACTTCTGTGGAGTGCTGGAACACAGAGAGAAAAGTAGCTCCAAAAACAAGAGCAGCAAATGGGCACAAGTACTCGGTCCATGCTCCAAGGATAAGGACAGGGCATGACACAGGCATGTCTTCACAAACCGGAATGAAGGAAATGAGAGTGACGCTGCAGCAAGCAAATCAAAATTTGTGGAGGAGCTGTAGGCCCACTATGTGTAAACGACATGTCTCAAAGAGACAGCACATGCGCTGTCTAGCTGAGACCTTAGAATGAGGCTCAGTATTTGTGTAGGATCACACAATTTGATCGCTGTTCAATTCAGCAACTAGAGGGTGTTTTCCCCACTTCAAATGCTAATGAATTCCCTTTAATTCATTTATGATGAGATTAGAGAGTGGGTGACAGACAGATCTACATTTTATTGTTGGCAGTTGTACATTGCACAATCTTTGCCCGCATCCAATCGCTTCATAACTGACACAGACTATATACAAGTGTTTTCCTGTCCAGGGAGATTTATACGGGTTTCCCAGGATGAAGCAATATGTTTGCTTGTGCCAGGAAGGCTTCGCCTGTTGCAAATTGGCCAGCTGGAAAAAGCAACAGGTGATCGCTAAGGGTGCACCTGCTGATGTGTCAGAAGGCTAGCTCCAAGGCCATTCGTGCCCCAACCACTCAAATATTTAGTGCCTCCTACGCTCTTAAGTGTTGTAATTTCGTAACTTAATAATGCCCGCGCCGCTCCCCTAAAGGTGGCTTTAAAGCAGAAACCTAGAGATATTGTTTAAATGGCCATTGTTTGAACGCCCCGGAAGCAGCATCCCAACACACGCATATTCAAGAAAGACCCGGAAGTGAACTCACGCATATGGTAAGCTTCAGTACTCCGCGGTTGTAGTCTCTGTACAGTTCCCCGGCTAGCTGGCTGCATTCGATACACCGATATGCCTCCATTGTACTCCACGTTTAGGGAGTGGTACCTTTTCCAGTACCGGGACAGTTGGCATTAATGTGGGAAACAGCGATGAAGGGTTGATGTAGGACAGAATTCAAGCGCTCGCCATTTCTATCGAACTGTCATCCGCTTCCGTGCTTGTTAGTCAAAGAAACAGAAAGAGGACAAATGGATACATTGTGTACTACCTTAAACCTCCGAAATTGATACCGCGTTTTATTTTGGGCATATTTTAATATATTTTACTTTTAAAAAATGATCCACGATTGACGATAAATATAACGTCAATCGTTTTACTTTTTTGATCAGTGGATGCGAAACATACATTTTCACTTAATGTCTTTTACAAACATAACTTGTCTTGTGATTTATTGCTGTCTCATATTGCAGTTAGTGAATTTTTTGTCGTTCTAAAATGTTTGGTGTTTTCAGTGAGGCGACGCTTCTTATACGAGACTACAGCTCGGACGTATTAAATGTATATGATACGTTTTCGCCACCTAGTGACCGTAATCAAAACTGCAAGCAGCAGTTTTCATCATTTGTCTGATTGAAGGGCTCTTTTACGTGCTCATCTTCTGCACGGTAGCTGCCTCAAGAAATCGTGCAAAGGTGAATAAAGAACGTACACCAAAATTAAATAAATGATGGTGATGGAGCGGGTAGTGAAAAATGTTGTATACCTACTCCATTCTGCATGAAAATACTAATGATATAATCTATTAATTATAATATTAATCGAGTGCTGCATGTGTACTAATCAACATTATTACATTTTATTTCTATAATAAAATCAGAATTACACGTGGGATTTGCATTTTGCATGGCTAAATAATCATTGTAACTAAAATCCGTACGCATATTAACAATAGTATGTGTGATAATAGAATACTGCATGATATATGTTGCTTTTGTAATGTTGCCCAGGAGGCGGACCGAAAAGGTGAATATAATTGCTTTGAATGTTGCTATACGCTAGATAAATACAAGCACATTGAGGGATTAGTAAGGGGTTAACATTAGATTTATTATTTCTATGCATTAATTACTCTTTTGTGTTTGTTTCGCTTAAGTTGGCATTTGGGCCTAAAATCCAAGATGGCCGCTAACTCCAAACGTCGAAGTGGCCACTGTCCCATGAGGTGCGGAGTGAACTGTGCAGATGCGACAAAAGTCTTCTAAACCTCGTCATGACCTTTGTTCACCCTGTACCCGAACAAGGACAGATGGGATGACTGCCAAGACGCGAGAACAATCAACCGTACGAAAAAAAACGTAACAAGCCGACTTTTCGTCTAACTTATGACCTCACCCCTCGAACTGAACTGGGAGACCAAAACTTACATCAGACGATCTCAACCAGCCAATCACGACTGTTCTAAAATATAAAAATGTATCTTCTTCACTTTTTTGTATTATAAAAGAAGTGGTAGAATAGAGAGGGAGGCTCATTCGCGTTGCTTCGCTTCGAACTTGCTTTTGGATCACGTCGCTTTGCGTTGCCTGAAACTTTGAGGGTCTGGATGCTGCCCGATATCTGATGACTGCGAACTTTTCCGAAATCTACGGGCAATGATAGCTGCTTGCACGTATCTGGTCCTATGCCGATCTTTGGGACTGTAATGTGCTAAGCAAAGAACTTTGAGCTTTGGCCTGTTTCCGGACAATTCACGACAAAAATTATGCAGAGCCAATGAATTAGAGGACTCCAATTAGCCAGATTAGGTAAATATGATGTTCCGCGATTTACTCAAATTTTGATATAAAACTTTCTAAACTTTGATGAGACAAATGCGAATTTAAATGAAATTCTAGATAAACAATTATTGATTAACGAGAAATTATGAGTTGTGGGTTTCTTTAAGGGATAGATTCTGAAGTCTTAAAATGTGTTTTAGCTGGTTCTAAATCACCATCAACCAATCCAACTAATTTGGTTCATTGACCGAAGTGGGAGGAGTCCCTTGATGTTTTAGGATTAAGGATCTGTAGGTGATAGGGCGTAAATGTATATTTTGTAAATAACTTTTCCTTCCCTATAGGTTATAAGGTGTTCCCCTCACATGTCCGGCGCTTGAATTCTTATCCCTCCTGTGTGTGCAGACCGGTGTGGAAGCAACGTGTGAGTGTTGGTGTTATGGGCCCCACCAATGACTGCATGTGTGAATGAGCTAGTGTGACGTTGGGTCTGTGACTCAGGGAGGATACCGGTACGGGGTGTTTCCCCGTTGCCAGGGATTTTGCGCTGGATCAGTTTTTCTGGTAGCAAGATGATGGTTTTTATTGCTTGTAAATTGCTTATTGATTATTGATTGGTATTGGTTTATGTATTAACACTCTATGTTGAGTTGTGTCGAGTTCTATGTTGTTTTACAGCTTCTGGGATGTAGGAAGTCGGAAGTTTGTAACGGTTCCGTAGTAGAGCAGAGGTAAGCGCTGCTCTCGGGAAAGACGGAATTGTTGTTGCCCTGTAGGTACACAGGGAAAACGTGTGACGATTGGAGTTGCACGACGCATTGTCTGGGTTTGATTCGGTAACATCGTCGTGTGTTGCTTTTAGAAACATTTTCTGTATGAGAGAAGTGTATGGTAGCGAAGGTCACCTGTGAAATTCTGGTCTTAGGTACCAGGAGTCCAGAAGGTACTCTGATTACGCTTATCACTGGAAAGGTAATAGGTGTTCTCTAAGCTTCCTAGAAGGATAAAGTAGAGGGAAGTGCTACTTTATTAACGAGTGTTATAATTCTGTAGTAGAGCAGAGGTAAGCGCTGTTCTCGGGAAAGACAGAATTCTGTGTGAATGTACTAAATTTTCGTATGAAAGTACGTGAATGAGAAGGCATTCAGGTTAATTGTGAAACTCTGGTTTTATTCCTCAGGAGCATTGGGTCTCCAACTAGGTGTCTTAATTCTGGGGAATTGGTTAGCTAATGGTTAGGTAGAGGGATGTGCTACTTTATCAACGGAAGTAACGATTCCGTAGTAGGGCAGAGGTAAGCGCTGCTCTCGGGAAAGACGGAATACTTGTGAGAAAGGTCATTAACTATTCTTGATTAGCGAACCAGATAATGGTGGCATTTTTATGTTGTTACTAACAGATTTGTAAGTCAAAAGAACGTAAGAAAAATTTACCGATAAGTTTTGTAAAGGAGGGGTCAGCAGGAGCAGGAGTAGGAGCCGCAACAGCAAGAAAGGCTGACGTCAGAAAGGCTGCGCTAGGATTGGCTAGCCGTAAGAGACATAGACGCTCCCGATTGGTGTGTTAGTGTACGCCGCGCTAGAATTGGAGAATTACAGGGTGACGTAGACGCTCCAGGACTGGTGTGTTAGTGTGAGTCGCGCTGGGATTGGAGAGTTGCAGAAGTGACATAGACGCTCGGGATTGGTGCGTTAGTGTGAGTCGTGCTACGATTGAATAAAACAACAGAATAGTCGTAGGAGAAATCTAGCGATACACAGAATAGACAAAATGATGTATTACAATCCACCAGAAAAAGAGAAAAAGTCCTGGTTTGGAAAAATCAAGAGTTTATTTAAAAAGGACAAACCGATTGTGACTAGAGAGGGACAGTTGCTTCCTCAACCAAAATCACCTGCATCCTTTATGGTTGCGAAATACGGATATCATACTTGTATTTGGTTGGACAATTGGGCAAAGTATACAAAAGATAATGGAGTTTTGGCATTTCCAGAACATGGTTCATTTAGTTTAGCGGTTTTGAGAAATTTGAGAGAAAGAATGATGAATCTAGAACCGAGACCAACACAGTTTGAGGCATTGACAGAATGGGAAGACGAGATGCATGACAGAGAGAGACAGAGAAGTGGCGGAAGATATAGGTACATGTTTGGTAGATCCTATGGACAGGAGAGTCATGGTGACAGAATGAGGAGATGGCGAAGTGCAAATGTGGCTGATGGTTTGTTTCCTGTGAGTCATGCTGAAGAAATTAGTGGAAGAAAATGTACAGAAAAGAGACCTAATTTAGAATCAGGAGGGTATGGAGTGCATGAATCGGAGGATGATGTTCTTGACGACAAGTTTTATAAAAATCCACCTCCGTATCAACCAGATTCCAATATGCTGATACCAAGTGGCCCAATGAGAGAGACTTTGCGAAACATAAAAGTTGAACCAGTATCACAAGAAATAGGGAGAAATGATTCTGTCAAAGAGACAGAGAAAAGACCGAACGATAAAAAGAGTAATGAAAATTCGGCAGAATTAGCGAAAACAACATTAGAATTGACTGAAAAGATTAGGGAATTGAATAAAAACTTAGAAGCCGTAACTGTTCATGTAACTATAGGTCCTGTAATACCTATTTTTGATAAACAAAAAGATAATGAGCATTGTCTAATGGTCCCTTATAACAGTAATAAACAGACTGAGATGCGAAGACAGAGTTTGGACGAGAACCCATGGAGACAAACGACAAATATAACAGAACAAAGTACGCCTAAAAACTTGGCGGTAAATCAAAATTTAGTAGACAGACTGATAATGACTAAAGGATCTGTATCAGAAACTCCAAGAGACCTAGAACGAGGTAATGAGGAAAAACCAGTGATACCTACTTCAGAAGAATTAAGTGAATGGTTGAGGAGTTTACAGAGAAAATAAAGAGAATCCCAATCTATAGATGTGGCCAAATTAAGGATGGTTTTGGAAGAATTAATAGTAGGGACTATCCCCACAGAGAAGCTAAAAAACAATCAGGATGAAGAATTATTATTTCTATGCAAAAGCATAACTTGGAGAGAGCAAAATCTACATGAAAGACTAGAAGAAGTGGCAAATGAAATGGGTATAGACATGCAAAGAGTAAAAGCTTTACAAAAACCCTACAGAGTAGATTTCTCGGAAAAAGATATTGAAAATCTGAACACCACAGGAAGAATAACTCAGATTAAAGACATAATCATATTGTTGAGAAAATGGGGAGATGTAGATAAATGGAAAAGTAGATGGTTTAGAAAATGAGATGATGCCACAGATAAAACATTTGCAGCTTTCCCCGTAAGAGAAAAAGAAAAGGCAGTGACAGAATGTCCCATGAGAGAAATTCCGGGAGGAGGATATGTACATGTTCCTTGGACTAGGCAAGATATTTTTATAATTTACGAATGATTTCCTTCGACTATGCGAAAAGCCAGTCGAGTGGTATAGGCAAGTGGATAGGTTTGTAAAATTATCAAAAGTTTTGTGGATTGATCTAAATAGTCTATTTGACATAATAGTACCAGCAGATCTATGGACAGTGTAAACTAATGATAAATTGGCTTACACAAGAATACCCTAGGGATCCAAAAACAGGAGCCCCTGACCCTGAAGTGATGAAAAAATATGAACAAGTAATAGTTTTCCTGAAAAATAAGGTACCTCCTAAAGAAACCGATTGGGTAAAAATTGACTGAATTCATCAAGAGACTAAAGAGTCAGTACACGCATACTATGAGAGGTTAATTCTAGTCTTTAAGCAGGTTAGTGGTGATGAAAATTTAAGTGAGAAGGATCTAAGTCATTTTGTATACAGATTTGTATATGGCCTACGTCCAGAAATCAGTGAAATGATTAAACAGTGTTAGAAATGGGATTTCTGGTTGGCTAAGGCTTGCGCCAAAGTCAGGCAGAAACCACCACTCTAGTCAGGGCAAGGAAGTTACACGCCAAAGATAACCCCTGCTCACCCCCTTGGTAGCTTGGCACGAGCAGTCAGGCTTATCTCTGAGGCGATGTGTAAAGCGTTTGCGCGCGCACCCAGCAACAACACCCAAGGCCCACCACAAAGGAAACTCCACACAAGGTATTCTATAAAAATAGCCTTTGTATTATACACAACACATTAGATAAAAACACACACTCTACAATGTGCCAACAGGCACGGGCAGAATTTACAAGGGATTATATATACAGGGGACAGGGCCACCTGGACCACTGTCAGGAATTAGCACTTTTTAGAACATAGGAATAATACTGTAGTACAAAATAACATATGTAGCACACAACCAGTAACTACTGGTATCAGGTAAGTACCACCTACGCAACCCTAACCACCTTAGGAAAATATTGCGCAGGGAATCAGGACCTCACTAGCACCACCTGTACTAGGGAGAAAACAACCACCTAAGTATTACTATACCTGTAGGGGTCTAAGCACATAAACACATGATGCATAACATTCAGAGGTGTAAAGCAAAGCACATGACGCAAAAACACATTCAGAGGTGCAGAACAGGTACAATGGCGCCAAAACTCACATTAGCCACTACCTGTGGCAGTCCCAGGCCAACTGGCCGTGAAGGGGCAAGGGCGCCCGGTGTCCAAATGTTAGGGCAAGGCTGCGCAAGCTGCGCCAGCCAACACACAGAGGCCACAACCTAAACGTTGCAGCTGCCCACTAAGTGCTGGGCAGCTGTAGGACAAGGATGGGGCCAACACTGGAGCCTCCCAGGGCTCTGAAACAAATGAAATGCCCCCTAGAGCCTCGCAGGCTCTAAATAATACTGTGCTCTTCGTTGGAGCCTCGTGGGCGCAAGGGAAAATATTGGCCCCGTCGTTGGAGCCTCTCAGGGGCTCGAGAACGTAATGCTGCGACGTGGGAGTCCCTCTGGACTCTACCAAAACAAGGTGCCCTGTTGGAGCCTCACAGGGCTCGTGCTCTTAATAAAAATGCCCCCAAGAACGTGTGAGCCTCACTGGGCTCGTGCAACAAATAATGCCCCCGTCGAGCCTTCAAGGCTCTCAATGAGAATGCTCCTGCCGTTTAGAGTGGCCCCGGCGGGCCGAGCAGCAGGACAAGCACGGGGCGCTGCAGAGGAGGTGGGGACCCCCTCTCTGGGGCCCTTGCCACTAAAATCACCCCCACACTCAGAGCCTCACTCACCGGGACTCCGGCGACGCTTCTCGTGGAGCCTCCGAGGCTCCAGGCTCACTGGACGCGTCGGGGTCAGGGCGGCCGGCACTAGAGAGCTCCCGCTCCTCGGGGGCTCTCTCTCTCTTCAGGGCCCCGGGGCGCAGGGTAGGCTCCTGCCTGCTCCGGGGTTTGCAATGCAACGCGAGTCCTCGGTGGGAGGCGGGGTAGGCTCCCGCCCTCCTACTTCCGGTCCTGGGTGTCCCGGAGGCCCGCCCTTGTCCTGCCTGACTTCCTGGCTGTCCCGGCCCGGGCTGCAGCGGTGATTTTCGTCGTCTCCACAGCGGTGATGAGGGGTGGGCTCCCTCGAATTATAAATCGGGCCAAAACGACACAGATGCAGGGTGGGCACCTGCTAGTTCCCAATAAAACAACAATCGAGGTGGGCACTCGATATCGGCAATGTCCCTGGCAGGGTGGGCACCTGCCAGGGGACTTCAGGCTCGGCAGAGACGGGGCAGACGCCGGGTGGGCACCGGCTTTTTAGAAATAAAAGCGCTCCTGAGCGCTAAAGGAAAAGGAAAGCGCTTCCAGGCGCTAGAGGTGAAAAATAAAGCGCTCCCAGCGCTTCAGGGCACCCAATCAGCAAAAGTCCAGGCAAGTTCTCCCCTGCATGCAGCAGGGCAGTGGTGGGGGGCAAGGCTGGACCCAGAGCCAGCTCACTGGGCCTCCAGGCAGGGAGGTAGTCCAGGTGGCGGTCCTCTGGTCCAGCAGCAGCAGCAGCCCCCCTCAGGCAGGATCCTGGCAAAGAACAGTTTCTGTGGGGACACAGCCCCATTTTTATACAGGCAAACCCTTTGTTCTGGGTTCAGGGTGAGGGGGAAAACCAGTCGCAGCTGGTTGGGGAGCACCCTTGATGTGCTCAGCCCCTCACTCTATTCACTGGCAGGGCTAGGGTCGTCAGTCGCACCACAGGGGGCGGGGCCAGCATTGTGTTTGGAAAACCCTGTCCTATTCAGGACCCAGGTGGACTCCTCCCACCCATCTAGCTGCTGATCTCCCCATTCACCACTGGGTGACTCATCCTGACACTGGGGAATCCCTAGCCCGTCACATGACACGACCAGCCAATCACGCGACAGACACACCGCACACAGAAGTGCCCACTTCTAGAAGTGGCACTTCCACACTAGGTACATGCACGCCGCACACATCATCGCGCAGCATTCACTCCCACGAGTCCGCACATACCAAACTCGGGCCTGCACACCCCACGCATCAGGAACTACTAGGGACACATACATTCCCCATGCATTCCTATGGGAGGGCAGGCCTATCTCACCACATGCACTCAGAGCACGCACGCACTTTACCCTGGGACACAGGGAAAGTGCGCAGAGACCAAACAATCACCATACCAAGTCACCAATAAAAAGCCAAAAAGTCCAGGGGTGAACCTGCCAGAAGGGCCAAGTCCAACACAACCCCCTTCCAGCCAAAACGCAGGGCAGACCAATCACCACCGTGATGGACTTCCCTGCTTGGGGCGATAGAACACGGACGCGGGCCCGCAACTGCATGGACACCCTCCGGTTCTACGCCACGGTGAACCCATGGAATTCTTTTTAACACCACTGTCTGGACCAACTGGGCTACCCCACTGGTACTCCCAAGCTGTCCGCGGCCAAGACCAGGCCCTAGGCCACCCAGGTGCCACTGGTCTTTGCCTAACCACAGAGTGGGGGGTAGTAACCCCTGGCACATAGCGGCCATTCTCCACTCTTCCTCTCTGAAAGACAGGACTAGACTGCCACTGGTTCTCCCGCCTAGGGTCTACACCCTCAGGCGGACCAGGAGTCTCAGGGAAAGCTCTCCTCCCCCTACCTCTTCTCCTAGGGTTCCTCCTCCTCTGGCGAGGGGTACACCTAGAACGCCATCCCAACCCAGGGTTTAACCCCTCAGGTTGTACCGGGGGCAGAGGTGGGCTCTCCCACCCTCTGCACCCCCTTCCAGAACCCTGCTCCCTACCAACTGGGGCGGTACCTCTGGAAGAAGAACTGGTCGGGACGCTGGTTACAGACGTCCCACCCTTCAGGTCAGGCTGATCCCGAACCTGGCCTTCCAACCTCCGGCCTAGAACCTTTGGTGGAATAATTGCCTGGCACTCCAGGACTTCTGGGGATTTCCACTCCATCCCCCTGAGGCTATCAAAGGACACATACGTCAAGCGACTGTCTGTCTGGCGCTGATCTCCCGTCCCCTGTCCACCTGACAGTGCGCGGAGATCCCCCAGAACAGAAGTGGTGCCACCCTGGTCACTACACGGGATCCTAGCCCAACTGGGTAGTCCCTGACCCACAGGCTCTTCCACTGGGAAACTCATCCCCCAATCACTCCTCACACTGGACTCCTGTACCCTCCCTACCGGAGCGGTACTGCCAGACTCTAGAACCACAGGAGCCCTGGTTACAGGTGCTCCAGGTCCTCTACTCACCAGGAGATCTCCCTCAAATGGGCTAACAGGACAGCCTAGGTCCCCAACTTGGTGTTCCCTCATGGAACCATCCAAGTCCTGAGGCAGGGTTTCGTACGTCAGGGGACCCTCGGTCACCCTCTCACTCCTGCTCCACTGAGCCAGGCAGTGAGCCCCTACACCCTCCTCGCTATCCTGGGACCTAGCTGGGCTACACTGAGCCTCTTCCACCACGCTGGGCTGGAAGATACCTGACCCACTACTTTTGGAGTCACTCCCTAATGACTCTAGAGAACCTCTAGCCCTTTCCCAGCGCTCTGCTTCTTCCGCAAGCTCAAGGGGCTCAGACAATCCACACCCCAACAGGTGTTGGCGCAACCCTGGCACACAACAACTGAGCAGGTGTTCTTTGAGAACCAGATTACACAGTATGTCAAAATCACTTGCTGTGGAAATCCAATCAAACATTGCATCCTCACATCCATCCACAAACTCCTCCCAAGTCTGGTGAGACAGTTTCCTACTGCCCCTGAATTTCAACCTTAACTCCTCCTCCTGGGGAACAGGTACCAGACTGGGGGAACTGGGATTTGGATTTCCTACACTGGAATCTACATCGCTACTACCACTGGACTCAACCCTCCCTGGGGAGCCCAGAAAATTAAAACTGCGCGCAGGGGGTAGTCTACCCTCCAGAGCTACTTTGCCTCTGGTGGAGGCCCTCTCAGCCTCCTCTACCCTCTCCCGCGCCAAGACCCACTCAGTCTCTCGCTGTTGCTTCCTGGCCTCCAGCTGCGCCATAGCCTGAGCATGCTCTAACCTGAGCTTCTCTAACGCCAGCTGGTGCTCCCTTTCTTTCCTCCTATCTTCCCACTCCTCTGGGGACAGGGAAAGGGATGAGGCGCTGCCTCCTACGCTGGACCCAGCAAGGGACGCCCTACCTATGGGGTCCTCACTCTCTACTGGCGTCCAGGTATTGTCATCCTCTACCTCCTCTTCTGACTCTTCCTCTGTACAGTACCTTTCTAACTCCTGCCTCTGGCGCCAAGCTAGCTCATAGGGATCACAAGCAGGCTCCATTCTGGCGGACGTTATGGTAACAATTATACAGGGAACCTAGGGGTCTGAGTTTCACACAGGAGCACACAATTCACAAAAAGATTCAGCAAGCTCTCTAACCCAGAGAACTCACACTCACTTGCCTAGTGCCACACACCATTCATCCACACACACAACCCTCCCCTCGGACTGGTAAGGCAGTTTCTACCACCCCTGATTCCTCAACCTGACCACCACGTGACACAGGTACCAACTCTGGGCGCAGGGCGGGGGACAATGTACAGGACACTATTACGCTGCCACCACTGGATCCCACCCTCTGGTGAATCCAGAAACACAATGCACTAAGGGGGATGATCTACCCTCCCGAGCTAGGGACACCTAACTCACAGTGCACAAAAACACATTTCCAAAGAAATGACAATTAAAAACAATTTTAAAACAATAATCCCTATACCATGTGATTTATCTAAATGCAGAGTTTTGTAGTGCGGCCAGTTGCTGCTGCGGTACAGCGCAAACGCAAGTCCAAATCCCACCGCTGATCACCAATGTTAGAAATGGGATTTCTGGTTGGCTAAGGCTTGCGCCAAAGTCAGGCAGAAACCACCACTCTAGTCAGGGCAAGGAAGTTACACGCCAAAGATAACCCCTGCTCACCCCCTTGGTAGCTTGGCACGAGCAGTCAGGCTTATCTCTGAGGCGATGTGTAAAGCGTTTGCGCGCGCACCCAGCAACAACACCCAAGGCCCACCACAAAGGAAACTCCACACAAGGTATTCTATAAAAATAGCCTTTGTATTATACACAACACATTAGATAAAAACACACACTCTACAATGTGCCAACAGGCACGGGCAGAATTTACAAGGGATTATATATACAGGGGACAGGGCCACCTGGACCACTGTCAGGAATTAGCACTTTTTAGAACATAGGAATAATACTGTAGTACAAAATAACATATGTAGCACACAACCAGTAACTACTGGTATCAGGTAAGTACCACCTACGCAACCCTAACCACCTTAGGAAAATATTGCGCAGGGAATCAGGACCTCACTAGCACCACCTGTACTAGGGAGAAAACAACCACCTAAGTATTACTATACCTGTAGGGGTCTAAGCACATAAACACATGATGCATAACATTCAGAGGTGTAAAGCAAAGCACATGACGCAAAAACACATTCAGAGGTGCAGAACAGGTACAATGGCGCCAAAACTCACATTAGCCACTACCTGTGGCAGTCCCAGGCCAACTGGCCGTGAAGGGGCAAGGGCGCCCGGTGTCCAAATGTTAGGGCAAGGCTGCGCAAGCTGCGCCAGCCAACACACAGAGGCCACAACCTAAACGTTGCAGCTGCCCACTAAGTGCTGGGCAGCTGTAGGACAAGGATGGGGCCAACACTGGAGCCTCCCAGGGCTCTGAAACAAATGAAATGCCCCCTAGAGCCTCGCAGGCTCTAAATAATACTGTGCTCTTCGTTGGAGCCTCGTGGGCGCAAGGGAAAATATTGGCCCCGTCGTTGGAGCCTCTCAGGGGCTCGAGAACGTAATGCTGCGACGTGGGAGTCCCTCTGGACTCTACCAAAACAAGGTGCCCTGTTGGAGCCTCACAGGGCTCGTGCTCTTAATAAAAATGCCCCCAAGAACGTGTGAGCCTCACTGGGCTCGTGCAACAAATAATGCCCCCGTCGAGCCTTCAAGGCTCTCAATGAGAATGCTCCTGCCGTTTAGAGTGGCCCCGGCGGGCCGAGCAGCAGGACAAGCACGGGGCGCTGCAGAGGAGGTGGGGACCCCCTCTCTGGGGCCCTTGCCACTAAAATCACCCCCACACTCAGAGCCTCACTCACCGGGACTCCGGCGACGCTTCTCGTGGAGCCTCCGAGGCTCCAGGCTCACTGGACGCGTCGGGGTCAGGGCGGCCGGCACTAGAGAGCTCCCGCTCCTCGGGGGCTCTCTCTCTCTTCAGGGCCCCGGGGCGCAGGGTAGGCTCCTGCCTGCTCCGGGGTTTGCAATGCAACGCGAGTCCTCGGTGGGAGGCGGGGTAGGCTCCCGCCCTCCTACTTCCGGTCCTGGGTGTCCCGGAGGCCCGCCCTTGTCCTGCCTGACTTCCTGGCTGTCCCGGCCCGGGCTGCAGCGGTGATTTTCGTCGTCTCCACAGCGGTGATGAGGGGTGGGCTCCCTCGAATTATAAATCGGGCCAAAACGACACAGATGCAGGGTGGGCACCTGCTAGTTCCCAATAAAACAACAATCGAGGTGGGCACTCGATATCGGCAATGTCCCTGGCAGGGTGGGCACCTGCCAGGGGACTTCAGGCTCGGCAGAGACGGGGCAGACGCCGGGTGGGCACCGGCTTTTTAGAAATAAAAGCGCTCCTGAGCGCTAAAGGAAAAGGAAAGCGCTTCCAGGCGCTAGAGGTGAAAAATAAAGCGCTCCCAGCGCTTCAGGGCACCCAATCAGCAAAAGTCCAGGCAAGTTCTCCCCTGCATGCAGCAGGGCAGTGGTGGGGGGCAAGGCTGGACCCAGAGCCAGCTCACTGGGCCTCCAGGCAGGGAGGTAGTCCAGGTGGCGGTCCTCTGGTCCAGCAGCAGCAGCAGCCCCCCTCAGGCAGGATCCTGGCAAAGAACAGTTTCTGTGGGGACACAGCCCCATTTTTATACAGGCAAACCCTTTGTTCTGGGTTCAGGGTGAGGGGGAAAACCAGTCGCAGCTGGTTGGGGAGCACCCTTGATGTGCTCAGCCCCTCACTCTATTCACTGGCAGGGCTAGGGTCGTCAGTCGCACCACAGGGGGCGGGGCCAGCATTGT
Source organism: Triturus cristatus (assembly GCF_964204655.1). Classification (NCBI taxonomy): domain Eukaryota; kingdom Metazoa; phylum Chordata; class Amphibia; order Caudata; family Salamandridae; genus Triturus; species Triturus cristatus. The sequence goes on from NC_140589.1 coordinate 1,135,987,454, forward strand.
GTTTGGAAAACCCTGTCCTATTCAGGACCCAGGTGGACTCCTCCCACCCATCTAGCTGCTGATCTCCCCATTCACCACTGGGTGACTCATCCTGACACTGGGGAATCCCTAGCCCGTCACATGACACGACCAGCCAATCACGCGACAGACACACCGCACACAGAAGTGCCCACTTCTAGAAGTGGCACTTCCACACTAGGTACATGCACGCCGCACACATCATCGCGCAGCATTCACTCCCACGAGTCCGCACATACCAAACTCGGGCCTGCACACCCCACGCATCAGGAACTACTAGGGACACATACATTCCCCATGCATTCCTATGGGAGGGCAGGCCTATCTCACCACATGCACTCAGAGCACGCACGCACTTTACCCTGGGACACAGGGAAAGTGCGCAGAGACCAAACAATCACCATACCAAGTCACCAATAAAAAGCCAAAAAGTCCAGGGGTGAACCTGCCAGAAGGGCCAAGTCCAACAAACAGCATACAGTGGATTGGCAAAATAAGAAAATAGATGAAGTACTAAGACATGCAAAATATTTTAGTGATGAAATTGAAGCCAAACAGCGTAAATTAAAAGAAAAGGCTATGTGGGCACAGGTAAAAGTGGCAGAAAGACAGGAAGCTCAACTGATTGAACAAGCAAATCGTGCAGGACCAAAACCTAAATTTAACACTGGAAAAGGAAAGGGACAATTCAATATAGAAGAAGCCAAAAAGAAATGGCCATGTCATAATTGCGGAAGAATAGGGCACTGGAAATCGGAGTGTAAATTTCCCCCCAAATACTAATAGTGATAATGCATCATTGAATCCGCAGGTGCAGAAAGAGGTGAGTTCTCGGCTACAGCGACAGCAGCAGGTTGTTGCCCAACAAAATCAGGCGCCAAAACCGCCTTTTCCACAGAGCATAAATTCACAGAAATACAGTAATGAGACATGATTCTACAACGAAGAACAGGTAACTAAGCTGCCGCGCGCTAGCGCTGTTTCGCAGTATTGTCAGAAGAAGGTTATTGACGGTGCCGAAGGGAGGAAGAAGTGTGCGTACTTTGCGCAACTCTAGAAGTAGACCAGACAGGCCCTTTTGTGGATGGAAAGGTAAATAATGAAAATATTACTTTCCTAGTAGATACTGGTGCTACTCGATCAATCAACTGTTAGATCAGCTGATGTTAAGAACCTTCCTCTCTCGGATGAAACAATCCAAGTAGTTGGAGTATCCAACAGACAGATTAAAACATACCTCACAGAACTAGTAAAAGTCAATATAGGGAAATTTTCCGAAATGCACCGCTTTGTTGTGTGCGATTCAAGTCCTGTAAATTTGTTAGGAAGAGACTTATTGTGCAAGATGAATTGCACCATATTTTGTACCCCTGATGAAGACATACTGTATAAAATGACTATGGCAAATATGGAAACTGAGATTACTGAAGCATTTGCTGTATTTAACCCTGACGAACTACCAAAAGAATTGAAACAGACAGTAAAGGTAGAAGTTTGGGATTTCACAGGAGAAGATGTAGGATTAATGAAAAATGTGGATCCCGTAAAAATAACAGTGAAGGAAGGAATAAGCTACCCAAATGTTCCTCAATATAAATTGACACCTGAGATAATTGAAGGAGTTATTCCCATAATCGAGAAAATGGTTAAACAAGGAATTTTGAGAGAAATAATGAGTAGTCCATGTAATTCACCAATTATGGGTCTGAAAAAGCCTAATGGGACGTTCAGAATAGTACAAGATTTGAGAAAAATAAACAAAATTGTTGTGTCATGTTGTCCCATTGTACCAAATCCATCTGTGATTTTGTATCAGATTCCACATGATGCAGAATGGTATACAGTGATTGATCTGTGTCATGCTTTCTTTTCCATCCCATTGCATCATGACAGCCAGCAAATTTTTGCGTTCCGGTTTGGCGACGCATTTTGGCATGGTGCCGAATCCCACAGGGGTATCCAGAAAGCCCCTCGATATTTAATCAGATATTGAAAAAGTCCTTAGAAGACCTAGAAATGCCCAAAAATTCAGTACTAGTTCAATACATTGACGACCTGCTTGTGGAGTCAAAGACTCGAAAAGCTTGTGTAATGGACACCATAGCATTGCTAAATCATTTGGCAGATGGAGGACTTAAAGTATCCCCATAGAAATTACGATTTTGTCAGAAGGAAGTACAATATTTAGGCCAAAAAATTGAAAAAGGGACTGAGAAAGATAACTACAGACAGAATCAAGATAACAAAAGGAATGAGAGCTCCAATGACGCAAAGAGAAGTGAGAATGTTTCTTGGAATGGTTGGATATTGTCGTCAGTGGATAAGTAACTTTTCCCTGGTCGCAAAACCTTTGGTACGACTGACAAGAAGTGATGTAAAAGATCCCATTGAATTGAGTAGGGAAGAACTGGCAGCTTTTAAGCAATTGATAGACAGTTTGTGTGAAGCACCAGCATTAGGAATGCCTGACTATGATAAGGAATTTGAATTGTACTGCAGTGAGAGGAATGGATTTGCACTTTCTGTATTAATACAGAACCATGGAAAATTGAGAAGACCGATTGCATATTTCTCGGCTGTGCTAGACCCTGTAGCTGTAGCGCTGCCAGGTTGTCTGAAAGCAGTAGCTGCTACATGTAAAAGTCTGGAACAAAATGAAGGAATTGTGATGGGATATCCTGTGTGAGTGTTTATACCTCATGATGTGGCAGTCGCACTCAGTTCATGACACATAGTCGGCCGACTAAATATGAGAAAGTCATATTAGGTGCAACAAATGGGAGCCTTGTGAGATGCTTGAATGTGAATCCTTCAACGTTACTGCCTGATGCTGAGAATGTAGAAGTCAGAGATGAAGTGGATCATGATTGTTTGGATGTACTTGACTTCTGTACCAAACCACGTCCTGATATAAAAGATGTACCTTTGTCAGAAAGTGACTTTGTGATGTTTGTGGACGGGTCATGCTTGAGAACAGACGAAGGAGTTCTAAGTGCAGCATATGCAGTATGCACAGTTGCAGCGGTAATGGAATCATCTTACCTGAAGGGAGTAAAATCAGCCCAGGTAGCTGAACTGGTTGCTTTGACTAGAGCATGCAAGTTGGGAAAGAATGTGAGAGTGACTGTGATAACTGATAGTCAGTATGGCTTTGGTGTTGTGCATGATTTCGGCCAGATATGGCTGCAGAGGATTTCTGACTTCAAGTGGAACTCCTATAAAGAATGCTGAAGTGGTTGGGAAGTTGCTTGAGGCGATACAGCTGCCTAAGCAATTGGCCGTTGTGAAGTGTGCTGCTCACAGTCAGACGGGAGATTACATCGCAGTTGATAATAAATATGAACCCCTGGTTGGCATCCCCTCTATTACTTCTGAGGAGGATCTAACCTGGAATATCCAGGACTGTCTTATGTATTCTTCTCCGCGTCTCACACCTTTGGCTTTTGAGATTAACAAGCTCTTAGTAATCCACTCCCTTCGAGCTTGTAATGGCAGACTTGCCCCAGATGCCCCGGGGATGCATACTTATAACAGACTGGGTAAACGCTCAACCATTGATTACATCTTGGTAAATGTGGAGTTTTGGTCCCATCTTAAGTCTTTTACCATAGTGGACAGGGCCGATAGCGATCACAATCTTCTCAGTTTGGAATTTTTGCATCACTTGGATCCTACACGAGCCCCAGGGATACCGGTCCACTCTATAGTACCCAACCTAATAGTGGTGGCAGGTGGCCGACGTATTAGGTGGGCCAAGTTTTTAACAACCCCTAATAAAATCGCTGCATTATATTCCTATGTGGCCATTTACCTAGCTGAAGCGTTTGTTCTCATGGAGGGTAGACAGGATTTATCATATTTTCAAGAGCTAGAGATTATCCACACCAAACTCTTTTCTATTGCCGCTAGTTGTTTTTATGCTGCGGCAAAACCAAAGCTAAATGGGGTGAGGAAACAAGTCAACTGGTACAACTCTAGCTGCAGGGAGGCTAAACGGGCACTCTTGCGGGAGGTGAAAAATGGTGCCCCACATAGTATCAGAGGAGCAAGATCCCTGTATAAATCTATTACATCTGAATCCAAAAAAGATTGGGAGGTTGCCAGGTGGGCCAGTCTAAAGGACACCCTGGATAGCCATGACTCCAGGACCTTCTGGAATTTAGTCAGGTGTGGTAGACACGAGGGATCTGCAGCTATAACACCTGGCTTAAGTGAAGAGGTTTGGTTGAGGCATTTCAAGCCTCTTTTTAGTGTTCCGACTAGCGATAATGTGGTTGAACCACCACTACATCTGACTAGTATATTTCCCCAAGTGATTAATGAAGTAAGGGTGCTCGATCCACCACTCTGCACTTCTTGTGAAATCCAGGCTGCCTTAAAGAGTCTTTCTTCTGGTAAAGCTCCTGGCCTAGATAGGATTCCTGGGGATCTATTCATTAGTGAACCGCTGGTCTGGGTACCATACCTATTGATATACTTCAACGCAATCCTTTCTGGTATGGCCATACCTCACACTTGGAAGGGTGCAGAAATTATCCCCATCCACAAGAAGGCCTCCCCATTAGACCCAGTAAATTATCGGCCTATTAGTCCTATCGACGTCCTCCAGAAAGTGTTTGCTAGAATTTTTATTAACTCGGCTTGAAAGTTGGATGGAAGAATTTCACATTCTATCACCCTTTCAAGCAGGCTTTCGCCCTAGGGTCTCTACAACCGACCAACTGTTCAGGCTACAGCTGGTTCACTGGAAGACGGTGTTTTTGGGGAAAGGCTCTCTCTACCTGATCTTTGTGGATCTTAGATCTGCTTTTGATCTGGTACAGAGGGACAAGCTCTGGTTAATCTTGCTCGAGATGGGCGCTACGTCATACCTCTGTGACCTCTTCAAGCGTCTCCACTCTGAATCGTTTGCGAGGGTTCGTTATGGTATGAATGATGAGATTTCTGCTCCCTTTCCGGTAGATAGGGGTGTTAGGCAGGGGTGTGTGCTGGCCCCCACCTTATTCTCCCTATTCATTATTGGTTTGATTTCACATCTCCTGGGGGTAAAAGATCTAGATTCTCCGACTCTAGCAGCATGCAGAATACCAGCCCTAATGTTCGCTGATGACACCCTTCTACTTTCAAAATCTCCAATGGGTGCCCTGCGAACTTTGGAGGCCTTTTGTTCTTTCTGCCGCTCTAGAAATTTGGAGATAAATCTCTCTAAAACCAAATTTATGTTTTTTAATTCCAAACCATCAACTTACCCCCACCCACACCTCGAGGGATGCATTCTTGAGAGAGTCTCCACTTTTGATTACTTGGGAGTCACCTTGACCGACAGGATGGAGTGGGACTCCCATATGGTTACGGTCAACCTCAAGTTGATTCAATCAACAGGTGGAATCTTAAAGGTTTTTAATGAATGTTCTTATAAACCTCTTGGTTCCCCAGTTGAAATATACAGGGCCCAGGCTAGGGGAGCGGCATTATACGGCGTAGAGCTTTGGGGCCATGTTAACGCCAGCCCTATGTCCGTTACTGAAAATAATTTCATCAGGCGTCTTCTAAACCTCCCTAAGAGTACTCCTTTGATCCCCCTAAGACTGGATTTGGGATTGGCCCCCATCCAGGAGACCATTCTACATCGACCTTTGTTATATTGGAGGAGACTTTGGTCTACTCCAGAGCTGTTAAGTTATAAGGAGGAGTTAGTCGATCTACTATCTACTAGGGGATCGGGTAACATCTTGTGGCTTAAACATGTTAAACAACTCTGTTACGATATACACAGGGAAGACTTGTGGATCTCGCCTGAAACATCTTGTCCTCTGATTAGTAAGAGGGCGTTGGGGGCTATTCTTAAACAGCACCATCTGAATATCCGTGATCTGAACTCTAGCTTGGGCAGGTTGTCTCTCCGATTCCTGGAGGTGAAAGATCATTATGTTTTTGAAAAATTCCTGGATGACATCCAGCCCTCGCTAGCAACAAAACGTTACCTCCAATTCAGACACGGATCTTTACCACTACGGGCCCTGTCAAACAAATGGCTGCCCTCTTCTTCCAGGTGGTGCCCTTGCCCTGGTTGCGATCGTGTGGAGGAGACCGATCTGCATGTTTTCCTTTTTTCCCTCTTACATCAGGCCACGAATTAAATGGATTATTTCCCTTTGCAAATTAAGAGGTCTTAGGGACTATAGGGAAGTTTATAGATTATTAAAATATGATACGACCCCTGTGTTTGTATTTGCCACTTCGCGATTCCTCCTCTCTATGTGGTATGTAAGAAATGCAATAATTAAGGTAAATGATGTCTAGTATTATGATGCTTTTCTTGAGATTCATTCTCCCCAATTTGGCCACTGATTGTTTTATCTTTTTAGCACATTTTATCTATTTTATCCAATGTACTATGGTAAAGCATGACCTATGAATTTCTAACATTGTGCAATATGTACCATATATCTGTGCTTTTATGGTTTTTAACCGAAATAAAGCTTTATGAATTGAATTGAATTGAATAAATATGGCAACGATATGGCTCAATATTGTGCGCGTAATCAGAATTCGATCAACAGGGCGAAAGAAAGGGAAATTAATTTGTACCCCCTATTGTTTACTAACATTGTGAGTACCTGGGAAGAAGTGAGGCAGTTGCAGGAAAAAGCAGGAGATGAGGAAATGAGACAGTGGGTAAAAGCAGGATGTGCACCAAGGGAAACAGATCATGTGTGGGTTTATCGAGATGGAAGACCAGTCATGCCCGATAGCATGGTGTCTGCCATGGCACAGATGTATCATGGACAAGAGCACACAGGGATAGATGCGATGATTAGGTCATTCAAGCAAACCTGGTAAATACAAAATTCAGACTTGTAGCTGAAAGCCTTTGTCAAAGATGCCTCATATGTCAGCAAGTCAATCCAGGAAGAAAAACAGTGGTAAGCCTAGGAACGATACGTCGAGAAGGAGGACCTTTCACCAGAATGCAGATTGATTTCATTGAAATGCCTCCCTGTAACAGGTTGAGGTATGTTCTAGTAATGGTCTGCTTGTTTTCCAGATGGGTAGAAGCATACCCCACAAGAAGAAGTGGTGGAATTACTGTAGCAAAACTGCTTTTGAGGGAATTCATCCCTAGATTCGGGTTCCCAGTTACAATTGAGTCAGATAGAGGAAAGCATTTCCATAATGAGATCATGAAGTTAATTTGTGAAGCATTGAATGTACAACAAAAACTACATTGTGCCTATTGCCCAGAGGCTTCTGATGTGGTGGAACACGTGAATGGCACCATTAAAAACAGATTGGGAAAAATGTGTTTAGCCACAGGTTTGAAATGGCCTGATGTCTTGCCTCTGGTACTCATGACTATTAGATCTATTCCAGATAGAAACACAGGTCTGAGTCCCCATGAAATTGTCATGGGAAGAGCAATGCGCCATGTGTTCCTACCAGTCAACTAGCTGTTGCCTATATCTGATGACTTGGTGTTACTGTAAGGGGCTGGCTGACGAGGTTCATTCTGTGTTTCATCAGGTTGGATCGGATGCCACCACACTTGAAAAGAAGCAAGCTCATGATCTGAGCCCAGGAGACTGGGTGAGAATTAAAGTACACAGAAGAAGGAACTGTCTGGTCCCACGTTGGGGAAAACCACGACAAGTGATTTTGACCACAACAACAGCTGTGAAGTGTGCTGGAATAAAGAACTGGATCCATGCTAGTCACACATTGAGAATTCCAAATCCAGTGGATAACAAGGAAGGAGAATATTTTGATGAGTCAGAGACTAGTTCTGAATCGGATGCTGAAGAAGCAAGAACAAGAGAAAATCCTGAAAGGGGGGGGGGGGGGGGGGGGAGTCAGAGCAAAATTTGACCTTTGCCCCAGAAAATATTCCCTTGAGAAGGAAACTACAGATTTCTGATGCCAGCTCAGACTCAGAGACAGAACAAGCACAAGTACATTCGGGAAAAGAAAAAGACAGTGAAGAGACAATCAAAGAAATTGTTGATAAAGAAGGTTCTGATGGAAAGCTGAGAGAAATTCCACCTGAGATAACAAAAGTAGATGGTCAGGTGACAGATACAGAAAGTGAAGGAAAGATTGTCGCGGAAGACCCCCGTGGAGTTGTAGGAATGCAAACATCCAGTTAGGAAAAGGAAAAGTTAGTCAGCAGGAAGATTGAGTGCAAGAACCATGAGGAGGGACAGAAGTAGGGAAAATAAAAGTGGTGGAAAGAGAAACAGTTGAAGGCAAAAGACAAGTTGAAACAGAATCGGAAGAAAGTGATGAAGAAGTGCCAGAAGGTCGAGTCCTGAGAAAGAGAGCATGGAGAGCTGAAAAGAATGATAAAGGAAGTAAATTGAAAAGATCAGCAAGAGATGCAATCTGGCCAAACAAAATAAATAGATTAAGATATCGACTGACACGGGTGAATTCACCCAGAGCTAAACGAATGAAATATCAAGTCAAGAAAAATCGAAAAATGAGAAAACAACTACAGTAGAGGAGAACAAAAGAACGAGAAAACCTAACCAGAAGTATAAGTCGCCTGAATGGTCGTATGTGGCCCTGCCTGAAATAAAAGCAGAGGCGGATAGCCAAGAAAACCCAGAGGTGACTGTACCAGAAGTGGTTGAGGAAGATGAAGAATCGGAAATCCTGAGAGTTATCTTGTCCGATATTGGAGAAGAGACGGATGTTCAGGAAGTTCTGTATCCAGATTATGAAAGGAAAGTGAAAGATGATCAAATGCCAAACTGAAAAGACAAGAAAGTGATGCTAATGGAAAGACAATAAAAATACTGGAAAAAGCATAACTGATAGAACCAAGTAGGTGCTTAGAGCCTTGGGTTACACAAAACTAGTTGTGAAGTAGAAGAGGCTAAGTCAAAAGACACTGATCATTTTACGAAAATGGCAAACACAGAAAGTCGAAAAGCTAGATGTGTATTTCTAAAAAGATGGCTTAAAATGTGTTGTTGTTGTACAGGATTACTAATGCTTCTATAGAGTGCGTTAGCATTGACGATTTAATTTAAAGTTACACTAGACACAATAGAAGGACATAGTGAGAATAAAACTAATATAGAGAAGATTCAGAAGGTAAATCCGACTAAAATAGATAGACATTATCTACATAAAGACAGGTCTATAAATGATTTTTCTAACTAAATGTGTTTTCAAAACTTTTGTATGAATATGTAAAGACAATGGACATAAGGGACTGCTATGTCTGTATGCAGTTACCTGCATCTGTATCGGAGAGAGTGACCTATCACCACCTTCCAGTAACATATGGAATAACATGTAGTGTAATAGCTAGTTTGTTTTACCAAATAGGGAAATTAGAATATTATTTCTCAGATGTAGATAACAGATTTTCACAAGTACCTGTAATTAACAAATTGAATAAAGTAAAACCTGCAAAGGTGTTAGGTGAATTCTTCTTAGAAACAAAAGAACTAACATTAGAATATATATTTAGAAATACTTTGACTTGCAGTTTAAAGAAAGAGGAAAAGACTTTCTCAGATATGGTTGAACAAAGAAGATTGAAAATGCAAAAGAAAGTATCTGAGGGAAGAGAGGAAAAGACAGTCTGGGATGTTGAAATGGAAAAACATTTGAAGGGAGAAGCTAGTCCAACTATGGCTTTAGATTGGCCACAGAAAGGAAAGTTGTGTATTAGAAGGAATCAAACTGCAGATGATAACTATTTTGTAGGTAACAGTGAATGCCATGATACATACCGAATCATGGGTGGATGGGGATTTAAAGGAGGAAATGATCCAGTTTTTCCTGGGTTATATTTTATCTGCGGGAACAAAGCATATTATCGTTTGCCAGACCATTGGTATGGCACATGTTATGTTGGCCTGGTTTTCCCAAAGATGTTCCACATGGGAAGAGGAGAAGATGGTGTACATAAGTTAGGTAGTCTACTAACACGTAGGAAAAGGAGAATCTTGGTCAGAAATTGTAGGAGACATTTTTGGAGCATTGATACCAGCAGTGGTAATATCTCTGAATGCGCACAAAATTAGAAAATTATCAACAGTAGTGGATCGCTTGTCAACAAGCACCGCTAGAGGATTTTTATTGGTAAATATTGAAATGGTTGCCATGCGTGCCATGGTAATGCAAAATCGACTTGCCCTTGATATAATATTGGCAAAAGAGGGTGGAGTTTGTGGAATGCTGAAAGTTCAACATTGTTGTACTTACATTCCTGACGAAAGTAAAGATCTGAATATCTACATTAAAAATATAACTGAATTGCATGAGGAAATTGCACCACTGGAGGTTGAAAGTGTTTGGGAAAAGATTGGAAAGAAACTTTCTTCTATTTAAGATTTCTTAGTAAATTTAGGTAGTACATTTATAGGTAGGATTCTAATTCCATTAACGTGTGATTTTCCTAATATTCATTTTAAGATTAGGATGTCTATGTTATAAAAGAAAGAAAATACAGAAAAAGTTAAAAAGAGAAAATTTTAAAAGAAGACAAAATAAAAGACAAGAGAGGGAATTTGAAGAAGTAGAATTAGAAGAGATGAAAGATAGCATGTATAAAACAGCAAGAAGAGAAGATATTGGGGAAACAGAAATGTGAATTAACTCAAAGAATTCATTTCGCTTTCATGACAAATTGATACAAAATTTTAAAGGTGTGGTGATAAAATCACCAAAGGGGGGATTGATGTAGCGGGTAGTGAAACATTTTGTATACCTCCTCCATTCTGCATGAAAATACTAATTATATAATCTATTAATTATAATAATATTAAATGAGTGAGGCATGTGTACTAATCAACATTATTAAATTGTATTTCTATATTAAAATCAGAATTACACGTGGGATTTGCATTTTGCATGGCTAAATAATCATTGTAACTAAAACCCGTACGCATATTAACAATAGTATATGTGGTAATAGAATACTGCATGATATATGTTGCTTTTGTAATGTTGCCCAGGAGGAGGACCGAAAAGGTGAATATAATTGCTTTGAATGTTGCTATATGCTAGATAAATACAATCACATTGAGGTATTAGTAAGGGGTTAACATTACATTTATTATTTCTATGCATTAATTACTCTTTTGTGTTTGTTTCGCTTAAGTTGGCATTTGTGCCTAAAATCTAAGATGGCCGCTAACTCCACACGTCGAAGTGGCCACTGTCCCATGAGGTGCGGAGAGAACTGCGCAGATGCGACAAAAGTCTTCTAAACCTCGTCATGACCTTTGTTCACCATGTACCTGAACAAGGACAGATGGGATGGCTGCCAAGACGCGAGAACAATCAACCTTACGAAAAAAAACAGAACAAGCAGACTTTTCGTCTAACTTATGACCTCACCTCTCGAACTGAACTGGGAGACCAAAACTTACATCGGACGATCTCAACCAGCCAATCATGGCTGTTCTAAAATATAAAAATGTATCTTCTTCACTTTTTTGTATTATAAAAGAAGTAGTAGAATAGAGAGGGAGGCTTGTTCGCTTTGCTTTGCTTCAAACTTGCTTTTGGGTCACGTCGCTTTGCGTTGCCTGAATCTTTGAGGGTCTGGATGCTGCCCGATATCTGATGACTGCAAACTTTTCCTAAATCTACGGGCAATGATAGCTGCTTGCACGTATCTGGTCCTATGCCGATCTTTGGGACTTTAAGGTGCTGCGCAAAGAACTTTGAGCTTTGGCCTGTGTCCGGACAATTTACGTCAACATTATGCAGAGCCAATGAATTAGAGGACTCCAATTAGTCAGATTAGGTAAATATGATATTCCGCGATTTACTCAAATTTTGATATAAAACTTTCTAAACTTTGATGAGACAAATGCAAATTTAAATGAAATTCTAGATAAACAATTATTGATTAACGAGAAATTATGAGTTGTGGGTTTCTTTAAGGGATAGATTCTGAAGTCTTAAAATGTGTTTTAGATGGTTCTAAATCACCATCAACCAATCCAACTAATTTGGTCCATTGACCGAAGTGGGAGGAGTGCCTTGATGTTTTAGGATTAAGGATCTGTAGGTGATAGGGCATAAATGTATATTTTGCAAATAACTTTTCCTTCCCTATAGGTTATAAGGTGTTCCCCTCACATGTCGGGCGCTTAAATTATTATCCCTCCTGTGTGTGCAGGCCGGTGTGGAAGCAACGTGTGAGTGTCGGTGTTATGGGCCCCACCAATGACTGCATGTGTGAATGAGCTAGTGTGACGTTGGGTCTGTGACACAGGGAGGATACCGGTATGGGTTGTTTCCCCGTTGCCAGGGATTTTGCGCTGGATCAATGGTATTATAGAAGAAGACCAAGAAACTCGTTATTGAATACGTATCTTTACTGGCTCTTAAATTACTCACTCACTAACATACGGGCTCTCCAGTTGACAGAGGCTCCTTTTTCAGGCAATTGATATTTTTAATCAAATATCCCTCACTACGATGCGAGTCAGATGAAATAAAAGCCCCACTCCTTCTTCATAGATAAGTCCTTTTGCTGTTCTCAAATGTTGGCTTATCCTGATGCTGAGTACATTTTGGCAAATAGAGTGATGGAGCTCGGTCCCCCCCATGTGAAAGCTTGGGCCCATTTACACATTTACCCAAAGGTCAGTGGATCTTTTATTGGCAGCATGAGAGTAAGAAGAAGCTCAAGGTCGGTCATCAAATTTCCACATGCAGTGCAACCAATATTGTCACACAATAATCCAGACCACAACTGAAAATGGAAATAGTGAAATTTTACTCATAAGTTTAAAAATAAGTTTACATATACATGTCTCAGCATTATTTATTAAACTAGTATGTTACATTTTTTCATTAGTCATCATGTAAACACACATTTTATAAGCTATATTTAACATACTATATGCGGTACTCCACCTTTCTTTTAGTAGCGTTATTCCACACAAAATATTTTTGGAGTGATGACTACTTATAGTTATAATGCACTCCTACTTTTATGTCCAAATTGTGAGCCTCTAAAGGCATTTTACTACCTTGTGCGGGATAGTGTGAGGTATGTGTGTATGTTGTGTCTCGTGCATTGAAAAGTAAATGTGACCATTATGTTTGTTGTGCACTGTGCAGATTAACAAGAAGACACATCTACGCTGGGCTATTGTAGTGACAAAGCTGAGACTCCGTTTTAAAAGATGAAGTTTTATTAATCACTTCGACCAGACATGACAGCGAGCCGGCTTCAGGAGCAGGAACAACTGGCAACTGACTGCAGCAAGTACAAATATTCAAACCATGCACATTCTAACATAATGCAGATTCTAAGCTTCCCTCGTGAGGGTTCTCGTGAGAGTCCCCACGAGGGAAGAGAAAGAAAGAAACAAAAACTACACATCTCCTCCTTTACAAACAAAAAAAAGCATCAGTTACAAATATAATCTTTTAAGATAACAGGACGTTTGATGACCCTTTTTCCAAGGATGCTGGAAGTGTTGGTATCTTCCATTTGTGAAACATCATGAGAAACAACGTCTTCACCACCCTTGGCAGATAAATCCTGTGAAAAATCAGAAAAGTCATCCAAAACAGACGATTTGTTAACAACAGAATCAAAAGCAATAGGAGTCTCACAGTAGGGTTGTTTACATAACGCAGCTTTTTTGAGGTTCCAACATTTCCCATTATCCAAAATGACAGCGTTTTTCCTTAATTGAGCAATATGTTGAGGCTCAAAAAACTTGCTTCAATTTTTTGGAACAAATCCGGGTTTCTTGATTCTAACCCACTGACCAACAGACAATTTAACTTCTTGAGTATTATGCTTTCAGTCATAGAGTTCTTTGTACTTGTCATGTTTAAGACTCAAATTATTCTTAACATCAGCAGAAGACCAACTCACCTCCCCGCAACATTTATTCCAACCAGGAAACCACTTAGCTCTGGGCTTCCTACCCCTCATGAGCTTGAAAGGAGAGAATATTGTAGCGTCAACAACAGAAACTCTGTAAGGCCAAAGTGTTTTGAACAATTGCGTCTCCCAAGGAATATTGTTCTTAAATGCCAACAAAATGGCCCCTTTCAAAACTCTATTGTACCTTTCTATCAAACCATTTTTGCTTGGATTGTACAAAGAGGTGGTTTTATGTTGAATTCCACATTTAGATAAATACTGTGTCATAACATCGGAAGTAAACTGTACTCCATTATCACTAATGATGAGGGGGGAGTCCCCTCACTAAGAAACACATCATCAAAAAAGTTTATCACGGTGTCAGTGTCCAATTTTTTGATCACTTTGACTACAGGCCACTTAGAAAACACATCCATCATAGAAATTACATACTTTCTAGAACTGCCAACAGGACCCATGATGTCCACAGCAACATGCTCCCAGGGAGATTCAGGGCACATAAGATCACTCATGGCAGGTCTTAAAGATTTAAGGGTTTTGTCGGCAGATAAACACAAATCGCAATCTCTCACAGATCTCTCCACCTCAATATTTAGACCAGGCCACCAATACCTGCTTTTAATAATGCACTTTGTTTTAAAAATTCCTAAGTGTCCATCATGGCACAGAGATAACATTTTACCTCTGAGACTAAACAGAGGGACTAATTTATCACCCCTCATAAGGTTACCGTCCAAAGAGGATAACTCATCTCTGACTTCCCGGAAAGCTTCAAGTCTTTAACATCCATTTTGCGAGGCCAACCAATGCATAAAAACTCCAAAACTTTCCTTAAACACTCGTCCTTGGCCATAGCTTCCATCCATTCCTCTTTTTGAAAAGAATCAACCCCGTGGTCCCATAACCAAGCAACTTGAACATCATCCATGAGGTCATCCTGGTTTTCAACCATCTGGACTGACAACCGAGAAAGAAAATCAGCAACAGCGTTCTTTTTACCAGGTAGGTATACAATTTTGCAGAGAAAATCCAACAGCCGCATGGAAATCCGTGCTAACCTGGCAGTAACATTAATCATACCAACATTAGACAAGATCTTAACTAAAGGTTTATGATCACAATTAATAATGACTTCCTTGCCCCAAACAAATGTACGAAAATGCTCCAAGGCCCAAGCACAAGCAAGTGCCTCACGTTCAATCACAGCATATTTGCACTCTGCAGGATACAAAGACCTAGAGGCATATGCAACAATGGACTCAAAACCATATTTGTCAACCTGTGACAAAACAGCACCAATTCCAGTACCCCTGGCATCAGTGGTAATAACATTTTTCCCACAAGGGTCAAAACCCTGAAGAGTGGGAGCAGAGGAAATTGCGTTTTTAATGTCAGAAAATTCCTCCTGACACGAACCAGGCCACACAAATTCAGACTTGGATTTGAGAAGTTGCCTAATGTAAAAGGTTCTGCTATAATTTTTTTTAACAAATTTAGAAAAAAACTCCACGAGTCCTAAAAAGGATTTAACCTCATCCTTATTTTGGGACTGGGGGCATCAGTAATAGCAGAGACTAATTTGGTTTTAGGATGAATGCCGACAGCACTAATTTCATGACCAAGGTAACTCACACTATTAGCAGCAAACTTGCACTTAGAGAATTCTACTGTTACTCCAAATTTATTTAAAAGGGAAAGTACATGAAGTAGTTTATTTGTGTGATTGCTACTGTTCTTCCCCATGACAAGAAGGTCATCTTGGAAAATGAGAACATAATCCAAATGACCAAAAATGTTGTGCATAAGATGTTGGAATACAGAAGCTGCTGTAGAAGCCAAGCAAAATTGCATTCTGGTGTATTGAAATCAGCCAATTTGAGAGATGAAAGCAGTAATATTTTTACAATCATCTGAAAGAGGAATTTGGTGGTAAACTTGAGACAGGTCAGTAGTAGAAAAAACTTCCATGCCTTTGGTTTTAGTGAGCATTTCATTGATTTTTGGAAGTGGGAACTGGTCTATCAGAATGTTACCATTGAGATGGAGCAAGACAATGCATAACCTAAGCTTTCCGTTGGCCTTCCTCGCGGCGACCAACTGAGAAATCCATTGAGAAGACTCTATAGGTTCGATGACACCATCATTGGCCAACCTATTTAGTTCCTTCTCGACTTCATCTCTAACAGAAAAAGGAATATTCCTAAGTTTGTGGACTTTTGGAGATGCATCAGGTGTGAGGTGGATGTGATGCTCAAAACCTTCCAATCTGCCCAAAGTTCCAGAAAAACATCAGGAAAATGATCATGTAAAGTCTTGCCTAAGCATTAACCTTCATCTAAAACAAGAACTTGTTCTATACCATTAGGATCAAGAATAATATTGAGTTCCCTTTGTTCTTTCCATCCAAGAACATATGGACCTTTTTTTGAAACATAAAGTTTGCACAAAGTACTTCTGTTCTTGAATCTAAAGATACGTTTCCTAAAACCCAGCAAATCAATAGATTCACCTGTATAACTCTCAGGAGCAATATCGGGTTGTAGTAATTCCGAACCAAGTTTGTTTAACAAATTTGTTGGACCATACTGCCTCATTCACTATAGTGAAAGGGGAACTGGAATCAGCTGCAATGTGCACATTAACTCCCCCCATGGACATTAAACACATTGGCTTGTTAGAATCATTACTGTGTGTAATATTAAGGACTACATTACCACTGGAACTTGAAATACAACAATCTTCATCATCACTGTCCTCATTAGTGGAGGATAAAAGACCCACCTCAATGCTTTTAACTTTATCATTGTTAAGCTTTCTAGTGTGGCACACTCAACTGAAATGGCCTGTCTTTCTGCATATAGTGCATCTTTGTCTGAGGGCTGGACATTTCTTATCGTTGGCAAGGTGATTTTTACTGTCACATCTATAACTCCAAAATTATTTCTTGCTAGAAATTCCATCTCTTTTGCTAGAAACCTTGTTCGCAGACTGAGTCTGGAATTATTAGAGAGAACTCTGGTGACAGTTTCTTGTTGCAAATTATCAGAATTCTCTTTCTTCAGGGCTTTAGAACATCTACCAGACAATTCAGCTTTCCTTGCAATAGCAAGAACATCCTTAAGAGAATTGTCGCCGTTAATCCATAATCTATCTTGTATAGAGGGATCAAACGCATGCATGACTACTTGATCTCTCACTAACTCTTCTTCAATTACTCCAAAGCTGCAATCAATAGCAAGTTTTTGAAGAGCAGTTACAAAGTCATCTATAGATTCATTCTTAAGCTGTTTTCTTTGAAAGAACTTAAAACGGGTTACACCAATACAAACCTTAGGTGAAAAGTAATTATCTGAATGCTTAATTGCTTGGTTAAAACGTTTTCATCACCAGACACAGTCTTTGTTCAATTTACCATAAATCCTTAAGCCTTCAGGACCCAAACTATGCATTTAATAAGGTTTTTTATCTATCACCAGATAACTTATTATCATGGTCAATAGTTAGAAGGTAATTGATAAAATACTCTTTCCATTGTAACCACGGAACAGGCGGATCACCAGGAGTGCACATGAACTCTTTTGGTGGGTTGACAGTAATGTTGGTAGTAGGAGCAGCCATAGTGTAATTGTATTAAACAAAAATCCGAGTAAATTAGAGTTAAAATATTCTCAACCTTATACTTTCAAATACACATGGTCAGTATAACCAAATGAGTATTACTAAGTAAACAATAACCATAAGAATGAAAGAAAAGAAGAGGAACAAATATACACAATAAAGAGCTGTGTAAATCAGCATGTGAAGACTCTATTAATTTCAGTTACGAAGTTTGAGTTTGTGGACCCAACAGTATAGCATGCACACTTGAAAACTGTGTGCATCAGTGTAAGAAAATAAGCAAAACACTGTTTAACGTGTCCACACAAGAAAGGCTGTGTGAATCAGCGAAGGAACAAGTAGGAAAAATAATCTTAGGCTGCCAAAGTCGGGAAAATAACAAGTCTCACTCTCCTTAGACGAAGACTGGCTCCAGTCAAGCAAACACAAGTCTCCCCTCTCTCAGAAGATCTGGCTCCAGGACTAGCAGAAAATCACCAGTGCAGCACAGTACAATTACCCTTTGTGTGATGAATCCCAGGAGGGTGAAGGATGACAGCTGCGTTAACAGGAGAGCAACGATTGCGATGATCCTTCTTGGTTTTATTTATTTATTTGTAAATGACGGTGTCCTGGAGGTGCCAATTAACGTTGCGGAATAATTAAATATTCCGGTCGCAGAGGAGGAGTTGGAAAGGCTGAAACCAAATAGAAAGGCAAGTCGGAAGAAATGCGTCACGTGATCCTGAAGTAACTGACTTAAGGAAATACAATGAAATTTCAGACGCGTGGGCTCAGTCTGGCCGAGATCGTCGCCAAAATCTGTGTAGTGACGAAGCTGACACTCCGGGTTAAAAACTGAAGTTTTATTAATCACTTCGACCAAACATGACAGCAAGCAGCCTTCAGGAGCAGGAACAACAGGCAACTGACTGCGGCAAGTACAAATATTCAAACCATGCATATTCTAACATAATGCAGATTCTTAGCTTCCCTCATGAGGGTTCTCCTGAGAGTCCACACGAGGGAAGAGAAGGAAAGTAACAAACACTACAGCTATGCATGTTCTTTGTTACACTGGTGACAATTAAAATGTAGCCCTGCTGCCATTTCAGCAGAAGTGTGGGCAATAGAGATCCACACAAAGAACTTGTCATGTCCCTCTTGTCTGCTATGCCTGGCGCGCGAGGTTGTACGCACACGCACGCGCCAGCTCTCTTGATGGAGGAAGGTCAGCCGTCTAGTCTTTCAAGACGGGGCCTGACTCGCACCATCTGTAGATCACTTCCGGGGGCGGACCTATTTCTACAGCGAAGCCGCCGGAACCGGCGCTTCGTACTATCGACCCGAGCTACGCAGGAGCGTGGCTCGACCAGCAACCGGACCCTTGTCCGGACCACGCAAGGGCGCCAACGAAACCCTGGAACTCGCGGCCCGTGCACTGGCACGGCGCCGCCATTACTGCATTGCTCAGCGCAGGAGCGCTGGTGAGGCAAGTCTTCAGTTACTCGGCATTTCGGCGCAGGAGCGCATTGGGGGCATTCACGGCTCGTGCACAAGCACGGAGCCGGCATCCACTTCTACTGTTGGCGAATGAGCGCGTTGGGGGCATTCACGGCTCATGCCCAAGCACGGAGCCGGCATATACCTTTACCGTTGGCGCAGGAGCGCGTTGGGGGCATTCACGGCTCATACACAAGCACGGAGCCGGCATACCCTTCTACCGTTGGCGCAGGAGCGCGTTGGGGGCACTCACGGCTTGTGCAAAAGCACTGAGCCTTCATGTACTTTGCATTTTGGCACAGGAGCGCGCATAGGGGGATTCGTGACTCGTGTAAAGGCACAGAGCCCCTTTCATACTTTGTGTTTATAGCGCAGGAGTGCTTTTCCTTGCTCCACGCAACCCGTGGGTGACACGGGGGCGCGTTTCTTATTCCTTTACTTCTACTGCTCGTGCAAGGCAAGGAGGTGTTCCTTGTAAGACAGCCCAGCAAGAGCAGAGGAGCTTTTGTGTTACTGGTACGCCCTTGGTTTCATGGACGCCCGGCGCAAGAGCGCCTTCCCTGTCTTCTGTTCGTGACATTACTTTGGCTGGTCTTCTCCGCTCTGGGAGCGCTACGTCTCAGGTGACTACATTCCCTTCTTCTGTTGTTGGCGCTTGTCTTGGTTGCTTGTATCTGGCGTGTATGCTACCCATTTGCTCCATCCCTTAGGTTGCATCCACCATCAGATCCCCAGTGGACACAAGGGCAGACCTCTCCCAGCACCATTCCAGGTGGTTTGCACCCTCCTCTGACTATCTCCCCCGGTCATCCCTTCGACCTAGGTAGTATCAGCCCTATCTGGGAGGCGGCGAGAGGGAGCTGGAGGGGGTTGTCCACATCGTCTCTGCAGGATCACTGCACAAAGCAAACGGTAAGCATTGTGGGGACTTGACAGAATACGAAGCCCACGTTGCAAATCCCGCCTGGACGACATGGACAACCCTGCGGTCACGCTACAGGACATAGCCGTCATGCTTGCTGATATACAAGCGGAAAACCGTAGTTTGCGCCAAGACATTACGACCCTACAAGGGCAGGTGGGCACTGGTCTTACAGTTCCCTGGGGTCCAACCCCGACGGTCAGGGCCAGGCAGGAAGGTTTGGTGAGGCCCCCTCTGTTCAACCCCGGGGGTCCCGCGCCCTCTTCCTCCACTGCTTCTTCGCCCATACAGGTCATAGCCCGCATCTTGCACAATTAGCCACACCAGAACGCTTTTACGGTGACAGTTCTAAGTTTAGCATATTCCTCAATCAATGTCACCTTCACTTTATGGCCCGTGCTTCCACCTTCCCGGACGCTGCCTCCAAAGTAGCCTTTGTCCTCTCCTACCTGGGAGGCGACGTCACTCAATGGTCTATACCCCTGGTAGAAAACGACGAACCTCTACTTCCTGGTGTTCAAAGAAACCATGCGACGTATGTTTGCTCGTCATACGTTCGTCCAAGCCGCAGACAACGAGCTGCTCAACTTAAAACAGGGCACTGCTGACCTACTGCATTATATCACCACGTTTAACCGGTTGGTAGTGGAGACCCGATGGCCAGAAACCAAACAGGTGTCTGTTTTCTACCGAGGCTTGCGCGATGAATTGAAAGACCTCATCTCTCAAATAAGTGAACCACCAGAGGAGATTGGCCCCTTCATTGACACGGTGGTCAAGCAAAACTATCGGCTACAGGAACAGCGGACCGAAAGGTCAAACAGGGGGGAAAGTAGGCACCCCATCTACAGAGACGTCATAAAAACCCGTGATACCCCAGAGCCTATGCAGATAGGCGGCATCCGCGGTCCCCTGACCAAAGAAGAGAAAGAAAAAAGGCGAACCCACAATCAATGCCTGTATTGCGGGAAAAGTGGCCATTTCATCAAGGAATGTCTGGTCAAACCCCGCAAGCCGAAAGAGAAGGCTCCTTTCGTTCTCTCCACATCCCGAGGTGATGGGCTGGGAAACGGGGCAACCCAGTAGCAAACGGGGTCTGTCTACTGGGGTTGTCTGCTGAGAAAAAGTAGGCCCCTACCTACCACATCCTTCCTCGACACATGGGCGTGCCTGTGTTTCTGCAATCTCCTTCTGGTCAATCCTGGCATGTCACGGCATTAATCGATTCAGAACCAACAGGCAATTTCATCGACAACCGGTTCATGGCCAGCCTGGGCATGTCCAGCAGAGCAAAAAAGAAGCCAGAAACAGTCAAGGCAGTGGATGGCACGGATCTGACCTCTGGACTGATCCGCTATCAGACCGAAGACCTGGTAATGACGCTGGACAACTAGCATACAGAGGTCATTGCTTTCGACGTCATTGACGCCCCCCAGTTCAGACTGATACTGGGCATTCCCTGGCTGGCACAACACAATCCCCACATAGATTGGGTGACCAAGAAACTCACGTTAGCATCAACCCAGTGTATTCCTTCTTGCTACCCCTCTACTGAGGAACTCAGCATCAAAACCGTGCAGGCCTGTGCACTGCCGCTCCACGAGACGGGTACCATCGCACAGGGGGGCATTCCTGTAGAATACCGGGATCTGGTCCAAGTGTTTGACAAAAAATGCGCCAACACATTACCCTCGCATCGGAGCTTTGACTGCAGAATCGACATCATTCCAGGATCCGCACTTCCCTGCAGCCGTGTTTACTCCCTCACAGAAAAAGAGAACGAACATCTCCGCAACTACCTCAACAACTACCTACGGAACAGGTTTATCCGTCATTCAAGGTCTCTTCCCCTCTGTTCTTCGTGGCAAAGAAAGAAGGGGATTTACGTACGTGCATAGACTTTAGAGCGATAAACGCCATAACGATAAAAAACCGGTACCCCTTACCACTGATCTCCGACTTGTTGGACCAAGTGAAGGACGCAGCGGTCTACACAAAACTGGATTTGTGCGGGGCCTACCACCTAGTCAGGGTCCGAGAGGGAGACGAATGGAAAACCGCTTTCAGAACACAGTACGGTTTGTTTGAATATCGCGTCATGCCCTTCGTGCTCTGCAACGCCCCTGCTGCTTTCCAGTTTTTTATGGATAAGGTGTTGAGGGAGTACATCGACCGGTTTTGTATCGTGTATATAGACGACATATTGATCTACTCAGCAAATATGGCAGAACATGTACCACACGTACGTTCCGTTCTCCAGCAGTTACAGCAACACGGTCTATATGTCAAGCTAGAAAAAAGCGTTTTTCACACCACCACAGTGGATTTCTTGGGACACATCCTAACCCCGACCGGCGTTGAGATGGACTCCAGGAAGGTGGACACCATAGTACAGTGGCCGGCCCCGGACTCCGTAAAACAAGTTCAGAGGTTCTTGGGGTTTGCGAACTACTATCGCCGCTTTATCGCAGGTTTCTCCAGGATAGTTAACCCCATCACCTGCTTGTTACGGAAAGGCACGCGGTTCTCCTGGAATGAGAAAGCAGAGAAAGCATTTCAGGAATTAAAAACATGCTTCACCACAGCACCAGTGTTGAGACATCCCGATCCCAACCAGCCCTTCATCGTGGAGGCCGACGCCTCGCAAAGCGCCCTAGGAGGAGTATTATCGCAAAGAGATCCCGGAACCGGTTTACTCCACCCAGTGGCTTATTATTCCAGGAAACTACAGCCAGCGGAATGCAACTATTCCATCTCAGACAAGGAACTCTTGGCCATCAAAGCAACATACGAAGAATGGCGCCACTACCTAAAGGACGCCAAACACTCCGTGACCATCTTCACCGACTACAGAAACCTGCAGTTCCTACGTTCAGCCAGGGCTCTAACAGCCAGACAGCTACGGTGGACCCTTTTTTTTTTAATGAATATGACTTTCGGATCACTTACCGACCCGGAAGGGAGAACGCCAAGGCCGACGCCTTGTCTAGGCTTGAAGAAACAGGAGACAGCGCCCCGTCGGCGGAGCCAGTACCCATTATTCCAGAACACTGCTTCCAAGGAGCCATGATCACCTCCTCCTTTTTGTCCCAGCTACGTTGTGACCTAGAGCAGAAAAAACCGGATGACTGGACAAGAGACGTCCAAGGGGTGACTGAACACGACGGATTCCTATTCAAAGGAAAGAACTATTACCTACCGTTAGCAAGTCACCAACAACAGGTATTTTTTCTGTGCAATGACCACCCTTTGGCTGGACACCCCGGGTATCAGAAAACCAAAGACCTGATACAAAGGCTCTTCTGGTGGCCCTCTCTAGCCTCTGGCACGCAGACATACATAGCCCGATGCGCCGTGTGCGCACAAGGAAAGACCTCCACCCAACCTACGGTGGGATTGCTGCACCCGATTCCGGTTCCTCCCTACCCATGGCACACGGTCTCGACGGACTTCACCGTGGATCTCCCCAAAACCAAAACAGGTGACACCACCATCCTCACCATTGTGGACCACCTCACCAAAATGGCGCACTTCGTGCCCCTAAAGAAACTCCCAACCGCTGCCGACCTAGCGGTGGTCTTCACACACAACGTGATCCGGCTACATGGCATTCCCTCCGTCCTGATCACCGACAGAGGAACCCAGTTCGTGTCAAGGTTTTGGAACGAGGTCTGTGGCATCCTAGACCTGGAAGTTTGGTTGTCCTCCGCTTACCATCCCCAAACAGACGGGCAGGCGGAGAGGACCAACCAATCCATTTAACAGTACCTCCGCTGCCTGCTGCTAACCATAGAAAAGAAATGGTCCGAAGTGCTATGGTTGGTGGAATACGCATATAACAACAGCAAACATACAGCCACTGGGGTATCGCCGTTCTTCTGTCTTCAAGGCCAACACCCTAGGACATCACCATGGGAAGAAACCCGAACCAGCAACATGCCCACCATACAGGCGTACCACTCCTTGCTCCGTACCATATGGCAACAAGCCTGCTTTGAACTAGCCAAGGCAAAAGAGACCTACAAACAAAGCACAGACAAACACCGGCAGGCAGAACCCGACTACAAGGTGGGGGATAGAGTGTGGGTGTCCATTAAAAACCTCCCTCAACACACATGGACCCAAAAAACTGTTACCACGCTACGTAGGTCCCTTCCCTATAGTACAGGTGATCAACTAGTATTACCTACCCAGATGAGGATTCACCCTGTCTTTCACGTATCCCTCCTGCGACCCACTCACCCTGATTCCCTAGTGGCTACGCCTCCACCTCCAGTCCTCGTAGACGATCACGAGGAGTATGAGGTCCGAGCCATTCTTGATTCCCGTAGGACTAGGGGTAGACTCTTTTACCTAGTAGACTGGAGGGATATGGCCCCGAAGAGCGATCCTGGGAACCCCTGTCCCATGTCCATCACGCACCCCGCTTGGTCCGCGCCTTCCAAGCCCAGCACCCTCAGAAGCCACGTCCTGCAGCCCCTGTGTAGCCGGGAGGGTGGACCTGTTTTAGGGGTGGGTGCTGTCATGTCCCTCTTGTCTGCTATGCCTGGCGCGCGAGGTTGTATGCACACGCACGTGCCAGCTCTCTTGGTGGAGTCCACGAGGAAGGTCAGCCGTCTAGTCTTTCAAGACGGGGCCTGACTCGCACCATCTGTAGAGCACTTCCGGGGGCGGACCTATTTCTACAGTGAACCCGCCGGAACCGGCGCTTCGTATTATCGACCCGAGCTACGCAGGAGCGTGACTCAACCAGCAACCGAACCCTTGTCCGGACCGCGCAAGGGCGCCAACGAAACCCTGGAACTCGCGGCCCGTGCACTGGCACAGCACCGCCATTACTGCATTGCTCAGTGCAGGAGCGCTGGTGAGGCAAGTCTTCAGTCACTCGGCATTTCGGCGCAGGAGCGCGTTGAGGGCATTCACGGCTCGTGCACAAGCACAGAGCCGGCATCCACTTCTACCGTTGGCGCAGGAGCGCGTTGGGGGCATTCACGGCTCATGCCCAAGCACGGAGCCGGCATATACCTTTACCATTGGCGCAGGAGCGCTTTGGGGGCACTCACGGCTAGTGCAAAAGCACTGAGCCTTCATTCACTTTACATTTTGGCGCAGGAGCGCGCATAGGTGGATTCGCGACTCGTGCAAAGGCACAGAGCCCCTTTTATACTTTGTGTTTATAGCGCAGGAGCGCTTTTCCTTGCTCCAAGCAACCCGTGGGTGACACAGGGACGCGTTTCTTATTCCTTTACTTCTACTGCTCGGGCAAGGCAAGGAGGTGTTCCTTGTAAGACAGCCCAGCAAGAGCAGAGGAGCTTTTGTGTTACTGGTACACCCATGATTTCATGGACGCCCGGCACAGGTGCGCCTTCCCTGTCTTCTGTTCGTGACATTACTTTGGCTGGTCTTCTCCACTCTGGGAGCGCTACGTCTCAGGTGACTACATTCCCTTCTTCTGTTGTTGGCGCTTGTCTTGGTTGCTTGAATCTGGCGTGTATGCTACCCATTTGCTCCAACCCTTAGGTTGCATCCACCATCAGACCCCCAGTGGACACAAGGGCGACCTCTCCCAGCACCATTCCAGGCGGTTTGCACCCTCCTCTGACTATCTCCCCCGGTCCCCTCTTCGACCTAGGTAGTATCAGCCCTATCTGGGAGGCGAGAGGGAGCTGGAGGGGGTTGTCCACGTCGCCTCTGCGGGATCACTCCACAAAGCAAACAGTAAGCATTGTGGGGACTTGACAGAACTGCACTTATTTTCAAGAGAAACATCATTACCTCTGCATCTCTCGTCCTTGACACAGTCTTTAACCAAGATAGTTACCCAATCTCAGGACAGGAAATGCTAATAAACCGCACACCCCTCCACTGGGAACTACAAGAGTGTGGTTTCCTGGTTACCCGAGTCTAGGTAACAGGATGCCATAGATTTTGGAACGTGGGCTGGAAGGTGGCTGGGAGCGACAGTTAGCAAATTTACCAGTGGCAAGTGGTTGCCATCAGCTTGCTCTCCAATAAGAGGCTTGGTCGTCTGTGTGGTTCTCACAAATTGGCGACAAGCGGGTCTTGAGGCTCCAGAAGAACCCTCCACCGGTCCGTGTGCAGTGTCAAGGGTCCCCTAGGTGAAGAGCAGGTGGAAAGGAGTTTTGTGGTGATGTGTAGGGAATCGTAATTCTTAACAGAGCTGGATATCCATGGTCGTGCGGCTGGGGCAGATTGGAGGCACCCTGGTGATTTAGGAGGGTGCGCCATACCAGCTGTTAGAGATACGGCGCATGAGAAGCATATAGGACAGTGGGAGCACTGCCGTATCACTCGCACTGAGCATTCTACAGAAGGAGGTGCATGGGGACGTCAACGGAGAAGGGACCGTCTTCCCTGAAAAGTGTGCAGCTAAACGTCACCGCGTGAGGCTACGCAATGTCAGCACCATCTTGAGTTGTGTATATTCTGCATGGATGGAGTGTCAGGGAAGCAGTGCAGGTTTTGGGGCATGTAGTCGGAAGTGCACATGTTGGTGATGCGCACACAATATTCTGGCAGTCAGAGTCTTGGTGTGTCTCTTTGTACTGTGCAAACTCCGGTGATGTGCACACCTCATTAGGGTAAAGACCTTGTGCAGTCAGTCAGTGGTTTTGATGCTGGTGTGCTGCTCCGGTGATTCCCACACCTCAAGTTCTACTTCACATTAACTTGAGTTTGCTTTCCGGTGATCCGCACACCTTCAGACATACATGTGAGATAAATACTGTTTGGGGTGCCTTTTATTTAGTGCATATATATGTTTTGACATCTTGGTGGGGTAGTGTGGTATTGTAGCAAATCACAGCGATACGCACACCTTGGGAGTGGTTAAAGTCATTAAATACTTGTTGCTACGTGTTGGAGAAGTATAGCGCTGATTACCATCTGAAGTCGCTGTATCAGTGAACAGTATTATTTGGAGGGTTAGCAATTTTGATAATTTTTCTTCTCTTCCA
The DNA here is from genome assembly GCF_964204655.1 of Triturus cristatus. NCBI lineage: Eukaryota > Metazoa > Chordata > Amphibia > Caudata > Salamandridae > Triturus > Triturus cristatus. The sequence goes on from NC_140589.1 coordinate 1,136,014,347, forward strand.
CTGTGAGTCCAAAAAATTGTAGACTTACACCACCAGTTCCATTTCTACCATGTCTAAGTGATCTTTTATTAAAGTGGCCTGACTGGAAGGAATACTTTTTTAAACCACGCGTGAGCTTTGGAGGAGGAGAATTGTCAGGGACTCTCCAGGACTAGGTCAGGAACACAGTCAGGGACTTGAGCAAGGACTGGGGGCTGGGTAGAAAACGTACTGTGAGAAGTTGGCCTGGCATATGCTGTTCCTAGTTATAGGAACACCTTGCACCAGTCCAATTCGACTCTTATTGATGATAGGTTTAAGACAACCTTTAAAGAAAGCTATCCTAGTGGTAGCTGTGGAGAGCAGCCTTCAGGCTAAGTCTTGAAGGAGTGTTAAGCTTATTGTTTTACCATAATAACCTCTTGAATAACCAAATGAAAGAGTAGCCCACACAGGTATATATATAAAATATATGTATTTATTCTAGACAGAATCCCACAGTCACTTTATGTGACTAGTGGCAAAGTTACACTTCAGACAAGCATTTATAAACACAATAAATAGCACAGAAATCAATGGGCCCCAGGGGGGGACCAAACCATATACTACAATAGTGGTATAAGAACCACGACAATTCTACAGGCAATGCCTAGGGCATTCAGGATCGCTTGCCCCTTCAGAATCCACCCACAGTTATGAGGAAGGGGACCCACGGGAGACGCGTGCAGTGCAAAGAGCTGCTATCGGGATCGCAATGTTAGCCTATGGAGAATCTCGCGGTTGAATATTTAAAGATTAAAGACACTTCTAGCAGTAGTACAAAGTTAAGGCTTGAGACTTAAGGCTTTGGAGAGCCCACCACCACGGGAGTACCGAAGTACCATTGTTACCTGCCCCAGGGAAGCCGGGTGCATAGGTCGATTCTGGTGTCGGGTCGCGGGCTGATTTTCAATGGAAAAGTAGTCCAAACTGCTGCTAGCTGAAAGCGTCGATGAAGTCGTGAAGATCTAAGATGTAGAAAATGTAGAGAAGAACCTGAAAGCAGAGGGGACAGAGTCTGGGTCACGGCACAGTGACCAGGGGGCTCAAAGCAAGGAGCCCTTCGATGTCGGGTGCTTCAGGTGAGGAAGATGCAGCTTGGCTCTGCAGTCATGGGCTCCGGGAGGCATCAAGGAAGGCCAGCTTCTGGAGGGCGACTGTCCCACGTCGGATGAGGGTCGCTGCGGTATTAGTGTCCCGATTTGATCCACTAAGCCTTGGCAACCGCAACCCACGCAAGATGAACAAAGCAGCTGCTGGTGCAGACCCACGAAGTCTGAGGGTGCTCTCCTTTGGAGAGAGCGCAGAGCAGGCCTGGAGCAACCAGGGGAACTCTTGGATGTGAAGATTGTCCTCCGCCAGGGCCCACAAGTCGAGAGACAAGGGACCACGGAAGGCAGCAAAATGGAGTGCGTAAAAGGGCTCCCACGGGCCACCGGAGCGGGCTAGGGAGCTGAGATTTGGCACGGATGCTGCTTGAAGGTTGGCTCAGAAATGGGCCAAAGCACAACTTCCCCACTGGTCGGGTCGTGTGATATGCAAGAGGTGGCCGGTGTCTCGGGGTATGCAGGGATCTCGGCACCCACGTGGTCCACGGTGCTCAGACTTGCTGGGCATGCTCACAGGACTCTGGGATGCTCTAGAGACCCACCTCAAGGTTGCTGGAAGACGTCGAAGTTTGTGAGAGCAGCGAAGTTCCAACCGGGTATCTTGCAGTCTTTCAGGTGCCTGCCAAGCAGGGGGATAACTCCTTTAACCCAAGGGAGATTTCTTCAGTCAGCTGGGCAGCAGCTCGTCGAAGGTCAGTTCTGTGAAGTTCTGGATTAATCTGAGGCTCTGGGGCCACGTTATTCACATATATCCCCAAGATTAGGGGATGGTCCCAACTAGAGCCTACCAATCAGAGTAGAGGCGGGAAAGGGTGGCTACGCCCACTCCCCTTTGTGTGTTTCCCGCCTGGGCGAGGGGCAGGATGCCCCTGAACCGGTTCCAGGCGGTGTATGCAGAATTGGGGCTCTGCAGCTGCCTACGTGCAACTCTGAAAGGACATTTGGTGCACCCACCCTGTTCCAATCCACATATCCTGTCTGGGGAGGTGCTGGCACCTCCCTGCCACAGGAGCCCTATTGTCCAGATGGCGAGGCTGAGGTTTTCCCCAGCAACAGCCAGCCAGAGTCGTGTAGGTGGCGGACAGTAGCCATTTTGAATTGGTGTCTAAATTCTACCGCTTTTCTCATATCGCCCTTCTAGCAAGGGGGAATCGTACCCTCATGCCCATGGCTGGACTGGGGGTATGATTCCTTCATGTTTGACACCAAACACGATATGGTTCTGTGTAGCCATTCTCAAGTTATTGCGATGACGCGATTCACTTATAATGCGGTTAAGAGTATATGGTATGGCTACACTACAAACAACCCAGTAACGATTTTACGAAGGTTGCAGAGAGGCCCTACTTACGTAGGGGTCCCCCCTCACACATACCTCAGCACCCAGCCCTGTAGGATTACCAGGGCCTGCCATAGGGGTGACCTATGAGAGTATATGTGTTGTAATGGTGTGGGATATAGGGTACCTACATCCCTGTAAGGAGTGCTAACACCACGTAACCGAGACTACAGTAGTGGTCTGGTGGTGTCAGTTTGTGTGGCTGTCCCAGGGTGGCACAATAAGTGCTGCAGCCCTGGTATGCCTACTGGGGGACCCATGCCCTGGGTACCTAGGGTACCATCTACAAGGGACTGGTAGGGCATGCCCAGCATCCAATTAGGTTTGTACCTAGAGTACTCACATCAGTTTTAGGGAGAAAGCAGATAGGCTGGGGTCCTGGATAGCAGGATCCCAGCCAGACTAGTCAAAAACCACTCAAATACCAGGCAAAAAGTTGGGGGCAACCATTAGTCAGATTCCACTCTCCTACACGTACTGTGCACAGAAAGAGTAGTACAGCGCTGCCCAAGATCATACAAGGAGTCAGAGGAAAAATAGGGATCCGAAGGGGAAGCCTGTACAAGATGGCTAAGACTCAGAAAGGAAGGGCACTAACAAGGCAATTTAGCATTCAGCCTAACTACATCCAGGACGGACGTGCAACACATATATATAATATGTTAACAATAAAGGGAATGTGGGCTAAAGCACTCAGGAGCTCCACACTGTAAGACCGATGCTCAGTAAGTTCCTCACCCACAATTGCTGTTACAGATATGACTGAAAATACCCCCATATAGGATGTGTATGCAAAGGCAGGGTCTGTGGAGCTTATACCTATGGTGATGTTATAACTGTAACTTAAAGACAATACTCACAGTGAACAAGAAACACCACCTAGATAGTCAGCTGTGCCCATGGATCCTGGCGATCAAACAGGAACACGCAAGGCAGTAACAGCAAAGGGGTAGAACTAAACACAAGCACAATAGACAAGGAGCTAGCAAGGAGGGGTGCTTAACAGGAAAGAAAAGAAATCACAGGGCACACGTGGCAGAAAGTAGGTAACAAACATACAAGGTAACAGAAGCAAGACAGCAGAATAGAAAGACAGTAAACTAGAACTGGAACCAAGGAAATGGGAAGAAAGGCAGGGACTGGAAAAGGATATACAGAAGGGGAGGCTACACGGGTATACTAGAATAGTGCAGGTTCAGGAATCAAGCAAACAAAGTAGCATAGAAGGCAGTGCTGGGGCAGAAACAAGAATTGAGCTAAGGCCCAGGAGTCAAGGTACCACTGCAGGCAGTGCTAGTTCAGGAACAGGGAAATTACTAAAGCTTCAGGAGTCAAGGCAGCACTGGAGGCAGTACTGGTTCAAGGAACCAGGAACTAGCTACAGCTCAGGAAACAAGGAGTCAAGAGAACACTGCAAGCATTGCAAATCAGGAACTAAAAATTTCTTTAGCCCAGGAACAGGAACAAAGAATAACTATAGCTCAGGAACTCAGGAAACAAGGTAGCATTGCAGGCAGTGCTAATTCAGGCACAAGGAATAGCTATAGCTCAGGAACTCGGGAACTCAGGAAACAAGGTAGCATTGCAGGCAGTGCTAATTCAGGCACAAGGAATAGCAATAGCTCATGAATCAAGGAACAAGGAATAACTGTATCCCAGGAATCAAGGAGTATCAAAAGCTCAGGAAACAAGGATCGGTCTCACCGGAAAACAGCTACAATGACCACCATGGGGGCTGAAGGGAGCTGGGGCTTAAAAGAGCTCACAGTAATCACATGCAGCAGATGTGAGCAGGCTAATAGGAGCCAGCCACAGGTGAGCTGAATTCCTCCCCCCATCCTTGGCCTGCGGTTGTGGAGACGAAGCAGTGAGCAGGGAATTCTAGGTAGTGGAGTTCCAAACATGAGCAGTCTGGCTTCAAGTATGAGCAGGCTGGCTTTCACAAAACCCGGCATGGATTGGGAATGAATGTCAATTCCCAAATAGTGTCCAAATGGCTCGTAGTCAGGTTATGCATGAAGGGGAGTGTCTGGAAGCTTAGTAGAACACTGGAAAGCCGCACAATTCAGCCCCCTGGTGGTGGGCATGAGAATGCAGGGAGCGAATTGTGACAAGAATGATAAGGATTTCACATCTTCTAGGAAGAAAAAGATCCTTTTACTTAGCTTGGGGCCTGAGGGTTTGCATGTGTATAGTCGAATGGAAAAAAAGGTGAGGCCTACAGGAGTTGAAGATGTTTTCAAGGATGCATTATAAAATGTAGACATTCACTACCCGCCAATTGTTTGCGCAGCAATTGAAAGGTATACGTTTTTTCAGAGGAAGCAAATGAAGACTGAGTCACTGGAGGATTATGTTGCAGCGTTAAAGAAACTGGCAGTCACTTGACCTTAGTAGGGATTAGCTTGTGATGCAGGGATTCAGGAATAATTGTGCATGTGTGGAGATTACACTTTGAATGAAATAGTAGAAATCATTAATGAAGCATGAATGTCTAAAAGATGTGCGAAAGCAGATTTGATGATGAATAATGAAGGGGAAATACTAGGAAAAGTTTATAACTCAAAGGAAGATGAGAAAAAAGTGACAAACACAGCGGCAAAGGTCCACGTTCGAAAGGGGTGTCTAAAAATAAAACAGAGATTTCACACAAGCATACCACATGTTTTAGGTGTGAGAATAACGGTCACATGGCCAGAGATAGATGTTGCCCTGCAATTAAGTAAAAGTGTGCATTCTGTGGAATCATAGGCCACTTCGCCAAGCTTGGCAGGAAGAAGTTGTGTAGGGGGAATAAGAAGACCGTGAAGTGTGTAATGGAGAATGAGGATGAAGGGGATAGGGAGAATGATTTCTTGAGTGATGAGGTGGTTCTATGCATTGAGAATACTGTTTGTTTTGGAGATGCCAGTTTGGATGTAGGGGCTAACGTAAGGAAAAAACTCTTGTGTGACATAACCATTGCTGGGGTACGTTAACAGATTACCATACTACAACACACTGTGTGGGAGGACAAGTTTGTGAGGGTGTTAGGTAACTGTTTCATGCCAACGAATGTACACCCAGTCACATTCACTGGGATGGAATTTCCAATGGTTGGGTTTGTTAAACTAAAATTTGAATTTAAGAACAAGTCAGCTTTGGGAAAGTTGTATATAGTGGATAACGTACCATCTGTATTCCGGTGGATGGATCAGGGGGCACTGGGTATCACCCTTAATCACAACAGGAGAGACTACCTGATGCTACTTAGTGAACATTCTAAGTCCATGGAAAGTGAAGTTGTTTAGGGTAAGGTGGGGAAAATGTGTGGATTTGTTCACAAAATTGTACTTAAGGATGGGGTGATATCCATATGTCATAAAGCATGAAGCTTTCCTATTGGTGTGAGGGATGGTGTTATGGCGGAGTTGGAAAGAAAAGGCATTATAGAATCTGTGAAAAGCGCAGAGTGGTCGGCTCCCTTGGTCATCACAGGCAAGTCAGATGGGCGTTTGCATTTGTGCATTTACCTACTTTGAACAAAAACATTGTAGTCGATAAACTTACGTTGCCTAAAATAGAGGAACTTTTGTCGCAGTCCAAATGGAATAAATGGTATTCGACCATAGATTTGATGTCGGCCTATCACCAGGTCCAATTGCATCCTGCAAGCAGAGATCTTACGGCATTCATCACACCTTTTGGATGCTATAGGTTTATTTGCATGCCAATTGGCCTCACGTCAGCGGCTACAGTATTTCGGCGCTTAATGTAAAAAAATCTTCAAGGGGTGACGTATTTCCATGCTGATATCCTGGTGATGGGCTAAGACAAATCAGAACATGATTTGAGATTGAAGTCAGTTCTGGCGAAGTTAGCAGGCAGAGAAAGGTTTGACTGCACAATTGAAGAAGTGCAGATTTGCAGTGAATTTGGTTACATATTTAGGTCATGAGGTGGGTGATGACAGAATATCACCTAGAAGTGAGTTAATTAAAGCAGTTAGTAATGCTCTGGCCCGACCTCTGAAGAAGCTAGGTCCTTCCTAGGCCTAGTGTAATTCTACTCTAAATTTGTGCAGAAGTTTGCGATGAAAACACATAATCCGAGGCAGTTGTTGAAAGTGAGGCTAGAATTCGTATGGAATAAGGAACTGCAGGGGGATTTTGAGAAGATAAAGTAAGAGTTAAGCACAGCACTTCCCTTGCAGGGGTTTGAAGCTGGAGCACACAGCATAATAACTACAGATACTAGGGGAAAGGGCTTGAGTGAGGTTTTTACACAAGTGGCAGAGGCTGGAGAAGAAGTCACAGTAACGTTAGCTTGGCTTTCCTTGTCTCCCTCTGTAGAAACCTATTTGGTTATCAAAAAGGAGATGTTGGCTGCAATCTGGGCCATAAGAGATTCAGACAATACATTTGGGGGTCACTATTCACTCTATGTAGAGATCATAAACCGTGAAGTGAAAGTGATAACTTCTAGTGGTATTATCAAAGTTACTTCGAGGATAGCGAGAATGACTTTGAGATTGTTGGATTTCATGTACAATGTGGAGTATTTGCTAGGAAAAAGGAAAAAAGTGGCTGATTGTTTGAGTCGTTCTCCTTTGCCCTTCCCGGAAGACACAGAAGATGATTGGGAGAATTTCAGTGTAGCTGTAAACAGGGATGGGCAAATAAGAAAGATTTACTGGAGGATTGTATAAGTTTGTGGGAGTTCAAGGATGAGCTGTCTCCTAATGAGGAGGGTTATGTTTTTAGGGGAGACAGAGTGGTAACCCTGAAGGTAGTGAGACCTAGAGTTTTGGACATAAACCATGAAGGATATCTGGGTACTGTAAAATTAAGCAAAAAAGTGAAATCTATGTATTGGTGGCCAGGCATAGACAGGGACATAAAAAGTTTTGTGAAAAATTTCCAAGTCTGTGCCAGTTCCGACAAACCTCAAACTGTGTTAAGACCATCATTAGGAGACAGGGAGTGTCCAAAACGTCCTTGGGAGGACCTTAGTATAGATATTTAGGGTCCCATTCTAGATGTTTGGGGGGGGTGCAAGTATGTCATTGTTGCAAGTGATCATTTCTCCAAATGGCCGGAGATGGAAGTAGCTGGAACGGTTGACACCTAAACCAAAACTGCTTTTCTGGAAAAGTTGTTTTTAAGGGATGGCATTCCAAAGTCCATATTGAGTGATAATGGACCAAAATTTATCTCAGAAAAATATGAGAGTTTCTTGAGTAGGAATGGCATCCTTCGGACGAAACCCCCGTATACCGCTGTAGGATCCGAATTTCAGAATATGGTTAGCACAGTGTAGCTAAAAACTAACTAGTTTGACTCGGCCCTGTAATAAGGCCTTTATGTGCAGCCATTGGTTAGTACGGCGGCAAGGGCCGAGAACAGAACCGCGGCCATCTTGGTTCTCGGTTTTTTGTCGTTCAAAGGAGCTACAGTCACATGATTCCCTGAACCCATATTTTCCCTTGTTCAGCAGACACTAGTTTTAGAAGACAGGCTGAATTGTATTTACGACCGAGAAGCAAGGTCACATCTGCTAAAAGGGAGTACCAGGCAAATTCCTTCTGAACCCGGGACGAGAAGGGAGTCACCCGGTCGACCTTCTTCTCTTAAAGATAGTAGCCTTTTTGTATCATTGAAACTAGATATAGGATGAGCTCATTAGGAGCGCCTAGACTGGCTGGTATTTTTCCACTTATAAGGTTTTGTATGTTGCACTGTAATGTATAAAAGTGTGGTTTTGACGAGGAGCCAGCAGTCTTCCTCGGCGCACCCCTTGGGTGAGGATCGACGAGGCTCCTCTATGTAGAGTTTCCTGTTTGGCCAATAAACGCTTGAACCTTCTACGTTGCCAACTGCTCGTTATTTGACTTACATTGCGGGCCACTGGTAAGTGTGGCCCTTGAGACGAAAACTTGGATACAACAGTTGGCGACCACGAAGGGACCCCGTGATAGGGTCCGGCCTCCCCCGTAACCGGGCGGTAGGTCCGAGGGCGTTTCGGTCGGGTGAGCGGAGAACGAGCTCAAGGGTTCTGCTCCGCGCGCTCGGGCGGGAAGCCCTCTGCTGCTAGTCACCCTTCACCGGGGTCCTACGGGCTCAACTCAGGAAACGGACCGGGTTGGTCGAGAGGAGTTGGCAGCGAAGAACGGACATTCGTACCAGGGTGCACCCGGTGAGTAGAATTTTGATTTGAAGCACTGGCTATACGCAGTGCCTGTTTTTTTTTGGTTTTGAAACACGCGAGGTGGAGCGTGTAGTGGTGTTTGAAGCACAGGCTCTAGGGCGGTGCATTGATTTTGAAATAGGCACTGAGAAGCGGTGCCACCGTTGGTTTGAAGCCCAATTGGTATGCCTGGGCATTGATTTGAAAGTACATGTACACATGGTAGGATTTGAAGGGCCCCTTTTTTCTGACTTACTGAACCGCGCGCGGAATATAGCCTGATTGCACCTGGAGAGACTCACGACCCAAGCTGGGTAGCCGCAAGACATATCCTCGGTGAGGCCCAGACCTCCCCGGGACAGGCCTCAGTGGCGAACCGGAAAGGCAATGAGAGGATCCATGGTGTAGTCAGAGATGTCTAGTGTTGGAGATACTACTGATTAAAATGAGACTGGCTCACTGACTAGGTGGAAAACGTTGTAACCTTTTGGTTGTGGTTTATGTCATTGGTGTGTGTGTTGCCCTGTTTCAGTAAGTTGAATTGTTTCGGCTGTTGCTGTCGGACGGGTGACTCTCGGTTAGCTGAGAGTCAGCCCGCCCCGCCGGAAGGCAGTCCCAGCCACTATATGTATGTGAAGCATGGAATTACCCCTTTGTTGTTTTGTACTCTGTGGCATAAATATACTAAAGATAACGAAGAATTGCAATGGCCAAAGACTGGCTCGTTTGACGAGAAAAAGATTGTTTTCTTGCAGGAACAACTGTTCTCCAGGCGCAGCCGCCAGGCCATGTTCGATGCCCTGGGTTCGTGGATGAAAGAATCCAAGCAGCGCCGGATAAGGGAGGAGAAGCAATCTAGGGCTAAGGCAGGACAGACTGTGACTCAGAAGGCCATAGCATATGATAGGTCTCGAGCGGAGAAGGGAGTAGACTGTATGAACCGTGAATTTCGATTGAAGGTAGATAAGAGCTATGTGACTCGGCCAAATGCTGAAGATGAGATAGAGGACTTGTTGGATATACGGCCACCGCCTCCTTATGTGCCGCAACGGCTGTATCCGGAGGTGGCAGGAGTCTCGGCTCCAACCACGGCCACACCCTTAGGAACGTCGGGAGCCTCAGCCCCTCCGGCTCCCCCCAGCACCCCTCCTTCGACAGAGCTCTCCCGACTGTCTACATCTATGTCAGAGGTGATTACCATGTTACCAGCACTGTTAACTGCTGCAGCAGCTGGGACAACACAGCTGCCACCCAGGTCAATGACTTCCCCTTCTGCCTTGCCCTCTTCCTCCGCGAGCACTACGCCGATAGCAGCTGTCACTACTCCGACACGTCCGGTTCCTTTGGCTGAGGGTAAAAGGTTGTTTACTCGTTCGGCTTTGGGGACCGAAGAAAAGGACGCTATTGCTGTGCAGGCATCCCAATGGATGCGGCAACCCATTTATTTATTATCAGATATTTGGAACACCATGAGGGATTTCGAGCCGGTAATGCAGCAGCATGCATTAGAACATATGGCAAACCGCCTTATATCCTTGTGGGAACAAGCACACACGGATGGAAGGGCCCCGGCCATATTATATGATATTGTCACACAAGCCCATAAATCCCGCCTTACCCCCGAGGACGTGTATGGGAATGTGCAGACACTGGTGGCGTATAGAACCCGCCTGCAGTCCACCAATCCTACGGGGCTATCCCAGTACCCTATGCGGGAAGTACAGCCCATCTACCATCCAGAGATCACGGAAGTAGTGGATGCCCAAGGGGTAGTTACTCGTCCCAGAGTGGAGGCGCGTTTCCAGGAACAATGGGTGTACACCCCCTGGAAACGTAGTGAGGTGTTGTCTCTGAAAAGCCAGCAACCTGATCCTAGGAAGAATCCCACCGCGTATTATAAAGAGCTTACTGAGGCAGCTTCCTCCGCGGTAATGACGCTGGCAGACATTGAGCTATTCTTCGCTCTACTAGTACCGGTGGACATTTGGCGCCAGGTGCATGATCAAGACCATGTAACCGAGTTTGGGGGGACCTGGGAACAGCTACGGGGATGGGATATAGACCGTAAACCCGGGAATAAGCCCCGGGCGGAAATATTGGCCCTTCCGGATAGGATAATAAATTATATGCATTCGCTGATCCCTCCCCGAAAAGTGGACTGGGATAAGTTAACGGCCTGCAAGCAGAAGAAGGATGAAAGTGTATCCGATTTCTTTACGAGATTTGAGGGGGTTTTCATTGATTTCAGTGGACAGGACCTAGCCACTGAAGGGGGGGTACGGTTGTTCGTGAATCGATTTGTGACCAATCTGTTGCCAGAGGTGTCGGCTCGATTACAGGCCGCTGAAAGCACCTGGACGACCACCACCCCGTCGACAATCTTGAGTATGGCTCAATATTATGAACATCGGGAGAATGAAAGTAGGGACAAGACAGAAAAGAAGTCGAAGGACTTGAAGACTCGGGTATTGTTACAGCAAGTAGAGAGAGGACGGGGAAGAGGTAGAGGGTCACAGAATTTTGTTTCGAGAGGGGCGGGTCCGCCGCAGATGACGGGACGGACAGATTTGGGCATAAATCAATGCGCCTTCTGTAAACAGGAGGGACATTGGCGAGCTCAGTGTCCGTTACTATATGAACAGAACAGTGCTCCGAGAGGACGGGGAAGGGGACGTTTCTCTGAGCAGCGAGGGGGATCTACGAGAGCAGAGCATTCGGCGACAGGTGAGATCGGTCAGAACTGTTTCGACCACGGTCAGGGAAGACAGTATTATAATGACGATTATGTGGCAGGCGAAGGATCAGGTTATTCTCAAGCATAGGACAGCCAAAGACAGAGTCAGGGGCAGGTGTCGATTCCAATTGATCAAGCTGGACCTTACGTTCATGCACGACTACTGAATGCATCAGGTAAGTTTCTAGTTGACACTGGGGCCATGAACAGTTCCGTTTCACGTGCCCTAGTCCCGGGGGCTGCTCTGTCTGGCCAAAATAATGTGTCTGTGGGGTTTTCTGGAACTCCGGTGGTAAGCCCCATTTCAGAACCGCTTCCCCTTACCCTGGGGCCGGTATCAATAGACTCACCTTTTCTTTTGACCTCCCAGTGTGGAGAGAACCTTTTAGGCATGGATCTATTAAAAAGATTACATGCCCACATCTATTGTTCTCCAGAAGGGGTCTACCTGACCATAAAAGACCCTTCTCCCCTCTCTGCACAATGCTTCTCTAAGACAGAACCTTTACCACCAGAATTGGCGAACATTCCGGAGACCCTCTGGGCGACCGGAGACCCTGATGTGGGCCATTTACGAATAACCCCAGTATCGATTACCTTAAAACAGGACGCCCAGTTACCAAAAATTCCCCAGTATAAAATTGCCCCTGCTGGGGAACGGGCTCTAATGGCTATCATTCATGATTTGATAAAGACTGGAGTAGTGGAAGAAACGGCCTCTAATACATGTAATAGCCCTATTCTTCCGATTCTTAAACGAGCCCCGACACAACCGACTCCTGATTATGCTGATACCTATCGATTTGTGATTGACCTTCGAGAAATCAATAAGATCGTGGTACCCCAGTACCCTGTGGTACCTGATATTAATTCCGTCCTGGCAATGATTCCTCCAACGGCACAATTTTTCTCAGTTATTGACTTGAAAAACGCTTTCTTTAGCATCCCTATACATCCAGACAGCCGCTATCTTTTCGGCTTCACATTGGGGGGCCGTAGCTTCAGATTCTGTCGTGCCCCCCAGGGGTTTACAGAAAGCCCCAGTATCTATAGTCAGGCATTGAAGAGGATACTGGACACCTTGAGTTTGCCACCAGGTAATGTATTACTCCAGTATGTCGATGATCTCCTGGTGGCCTCTGATACTGAGGAGGGCTGCCGAACGGCGACAGTGGAATTGCTGCAACATTTGGCAAAACATGGTAATAAAGTATCACTGTCTAAATTCCAATATTGTCGACCGGAGGTGACCTATCTCGGTCATCTCCTGTCGAAGGAGGGAAGGCGATTGACCCCGGAACGTATTGCATCCATTACTAACATGTCTGTCCCTCGCACGCAACGTGATGTCCGTGCTTTGCTTGGCATAACCTCTTACTGTCGCCAATGGATTCCTAACTACTCTCTCATCACTAAACCTTTCTTGTATTTGATCACCAAAGACGTGCATGAACCCCTACCTTGGACTGATGAGTGTCAAATAACTTTTCTTTCTCTGAAGGCTGCTTTATGTTCTGCTCCTGTGCTTGGCACCCCGGACTACCGGAAGCCTTTTGTGCTCTATGTGCATGCGGTGGACGGTTGTTCGCTTTCAATGTTGACACAGGACTTTGGAGGTAAGCAAAGACCCTGTGCATATTTCTGAGCGGTTTTGGACAACGTCGCCAGAGCACTTCCCAGCTGCCTGAGAGCCACGGCCGCAGTGGCATTGGCGATCAGGCAATCGGAAGGGCTAGTCCTAAATACGGATCTCACAGTAATGGTACCACACGCTGTGGACGTATTGTTAAACAGAACCCAGACGCAGCACTTAACTAGTGCGCGTCTTACGGGGCACGAATTGACCCTGTTTGCACCTCACATAACCATTAAAAGATGCATGACTCTGAATCCTGCCACGTTGCTACCCCTCCCCAAAGGAGAAAGTGGCCAGGATGTACATGATTGCATATTCCGAACTGAAGAAGAGACAAAGGGCCGGATAGATCTAACAGACACCCCCTTATCGGAACCCCAAGGAGAATTGTATGTTGATGGCTCATGTTTTAAATTGCCCAACGGTAATACGGTTGCGGCATATGCAATTACCACCTTGCGGACCGTGGTAGAGGCGGCCAAGGAACCATATCTTTCCGCCCAAGCAGCTGAATTAATCGCACTACTTAGAGCATGTGAGTTGGGAAAGGGACTGAGGTTGAACGTCTACACCGATAGCCAATACGCTTTCGGTGTAGCCCATAGTTTTGGGAAATTATGGGCAGAACGAGGGTTTCTTACGTCCCATGGTGAAAAGATAAAGAATGGACAATTGGTCGAACGATTGCTGGCCGCATTACCTTTGCCAGAAGCCCTCGCCATTGTGAAATGTAGTGCCCATAAGGCTGTAATTGATGATGTTGGGAGGGGTAACGCTTTTGCGGACAAGATTGCTAAGGAAACTGCCCAGTCAGATACCTCCTCCATGTTTGTAGTTAGTCAATGCAGAAGGATGGTAGAAGCAGACATTTTTCGAAACACTGTAGAAAGTGTGAGAGAGTTGCAGAAAGAAGCCACCCCAGAGGAGCTACAGTATTGGCAGGAGCAGGTGGGGCGGTTAGACGAGAATGGGTGTTGGACGGATTTATCAGTAAAATGCAGATGGCTGCTGCCGAATACATTCGTGAATGCGGTAGTGGCCATGGCACATGGTCCCGCTCACGTCGGGGTTCGAGGTATGTGTGCAATGTTGGACCCTGTATGGTACAATGTTAATATCCAGAAAACAGCTAGAAATCTGGTCCAGCATTGTATGATTTGCCTCCAGCATAACCCAGGGGGTAGTACCCCTGTGTTGACATGGAGCTTTGCCCCACCTACCTTGCCTTTCGAGGTACTCCAAATGGACTATATACAACTGGAACGGGTTAACAACCTTAAATATGTTCTGGTGGTAATCTCTACCTTCAGTAAATGGGTGGAAGCGTACCCCACTAGAGAAAACACAGCTATAGCAACTGCTAGAGCCCTAATAAAGGAGTTCTTTCCCCGATACGGGTTACCACGAGTAATCTGGAGTGATAATGGGACACATTTTAATGCCAACTTAGTTCAGCATGTATGTAAAGGTTTGGCAATTCGACAAAAGTTCCATGCTGCAAGGCACCCACAATCAGCAGGCCTAGTTGAGAAATATAATGGGATCCTGAAGTTAAAATTAGCTAAACTGCAGGACACGACTGGCCTGAAATGGCCCGATCTTCTGCCCTTGGCTCTATTGTCTGTAAGAACCACCCCTCATTCTCGGAGTGGGATTTCCCCTTACGAGGTGGTTTTTGGGAGGCCAGCCAATGTATGGGGGTGCCCCGGCCTAAGTCGTTTAGGGATATTGAGTATCCTATGCTGGCCGATTATCTTTATGCTTTAACTAAAGATCTCCGTTCCATCCACCAACAGATTTCAGCAGTACTGCAGCCTCTGCCGGAGGGTCCTGGACACAGCATCGAACCAGGTCAGTGGGTCCTAATTCGGAACTTCCAGCGAAAGTCGAGCTTGGAACCCCGCTGGACCCAGCCACATCAAGTGCTTCTGGCCACAAGGACGGCGGTAAAGGTCGAAGGGAGGCAGCATTGGATTCATGTCTCCCATCTGAAGCGTGTCCCGCTTCCTTTGCCTGAGGATTGCCAGGTCCAAGAGGAGAACGAACGGCACAGAGGTGAGCACGACGCCGGAGAGCTGTCCTCCCCCGAAGCCCACGAAGAAACAGAAGGGCAAGGGGAGAGGGCCACAAGTCCAGGGTCAGCTGGGTCCAGTAAGACCCTGCCTGGGGATCAAACTCGTGACCGGGAGGGCCACACATCTCGTACCTTTTCTGATCCCACTGTGCCCGTTTTGTTCATAAATCCTGAAACCCCTGGTCACACTCGATACCACCTGCAGCCCCGCAAACGGAATGAGATTCCCCGGTCCGGCTTACCATAAAAGGTGAAGTCCGAGTTAAGGGACCTAGGTGATCACATGAACACTGGACTGAACTCGTTGAGGGCGAGGAACTATAAGTGATATCCCTGTTCAGAAAGAAGTTAGAGACATTGATAGCAAGAGGGGCCCAGGTAATCCTCCTCTTCGACCAGAGTTGCGTCAAGTGCAGCTCCCACGCGAGAAGTTTTTGCACCCTTGATTTTTATTCTTTTTCTTTTTTGATACTTCTACTGTTGTGGAATGCTAAGAGCCTGCCTGTGAGGCTCTAACTTGGACACAGGAAAGAAGCACCCTCTGGCAGAATGGACTGCGTATAATTTCTCTTCTTGTTGTCATTATTTCCCGAGTTTAGAATCGGACTTTTAGTGAGAATGTATCCCTTTGCTCGCTTCGCCCTTGAAGAGGAACGCCCCATGGTTCCCCGCCCTGGATATGCACATCTACCAATGTTTTCCACATGGAGTTTGCGTGCTAAAGTTGTGTTTATTTCTATAATAGCTGTGTCATTTCTATTATGTTTAGGGTTGTTCATTTATTTAGAATTCCGCCACCCAGTCCATACCTTGGTGTTAACTACCCCCACTCCTCAAGAACACCATTTTCGGACTTTGGACCCCCACAAAGAAAGGCATCGTCAGACTTATGTACATAATGCCTTCATTGAAATGTTGCATCAGACTCACAGTTCCACGAATGTCACCGATTGCTGGGTATGTGGGCTCCTCCCTTCAGTAATGCATAAACATGATTTGTTTATATCAATGCCATTGTCACATCTAGGGAGCTGTGAAGCTTGGTTTAAATTGCTGTCTATGATATATGAACATTATACTGTAGATGCACGTAGATTCTCGGAGAAAGATTATTAATTAATATTGGCCTACATAGAGAGGCATCAGGGATTCACTCCCAATGCAGAAGGCACTGATGGCACGTTAGATCCAACAGCCTGCATGAATGTGTACATGGACCATGAGAACTATACTTGGTTAAGGGATGAGGTATTAGATTTTGTATCCTTCAACTTCACCGAGTATTTTAGATATTTTCAGGAACGCAATGTCTCCGAAGACAAGATTATACCTGTCCCGGTATTAAATACGTCATCCTCTTTCTGTGTCCAGGGTTCCGGCCACTTGTTCGTAGGATCTAGCAGATGTAATTACACTTATCGATTACGAACTTTTAGTAGTCCTCCCATTCTAACTCCCCCGAATATATATTTTGTATGTGGGGAGAATGCTTACACCTGGCTTCCCAGGGGATGGTCAGGCAGGTGTTATCTGTCCTTCCTCTATCCTCCTGTTTATATTGCTCCCTCAGATTACCATAAATCTCATTCATTAAATAAAAGAAGCCTGCTATCCCTATCCATGGACAATGATGTCACTGATCAAACAGATACCCCGGCCCAACATTTTGTTGATATTATGAAAGGGGTCCTACCTATATGGGGCCCTATCCTCACTAGTAAGGAAATCAGAAGGCTGTCCAGGGTGGTGGAGGGAGTAGTCAATACCACGGCCGGAATATTGACTAATATCACTGTTGAGCTTCAGGCGACCCGGCTTGTGACCCTTCAAAATCGCCTTGTTTTGGACGTCATACTGGCTGACCGCGGAGGAGCATGCCGGGTGATCGGGAGCTCCTGTTGCGTATATATACCTGACTCCGCCCCTTCAGTTCATTTAGCCATTCAGAAGCTCCACCGACTGGCATCAGAAATCCATACCGAGACTGGTACTTGGTCCCTGTCAACTTGGTTTTGGGATCTTCTGACCACCTGGGGGTGGAAACTATTCATGGTTCTATTGGGTATTGTGGGTTTCCTCTTTACCTGCTGCATTTGTATCCAGTGCGGCCCTGCCTGTTATTCCTATTGTGCCACCCAACTCCGCTCTACACTACCTACACCCCCACCTACCCCAGCTCATGCCCAAATGACCCAGAAGGAAATTCATGACCTAATGCAGATAGATGAGGGTATCTTTGAGGATTAGTCATACTTGTTTGTATCTTATTTTAGCTACACTATGCTAAAAGGGCCGTTCTGTAGGATCCGAATTTCAGAATATGGTTAGCACAGTGTAGCTAAAAACTAACTAGTTTGACTCGGCCCTGTAATAAGGCCTTTATGTGCAGCCATTGGTTAGTACGGCGGCAAGGGCCGAGAACAGAACCGCGGCCATCTTGGTTCTCGGTTTTTTGTCGTTCAAAGGAGCTACAGTCACATGATTCCCTGAACCCATATTTTCCCTTGTTCAGCAGACACTAGTTTTAGAAGACAGGCTGAATTGTATTTACGACCGAGAAGCAAGGTCACATCTGCTAAAAGGGAGTACCAGGCAAATTCCTTCTGAACCCGGGACGAGAAGGGAGTCACCCGGTCGACCTTCTTCTCTTAAAGATAGTAGCCTTTTTGTATCATCGAAACTAGATATAGGATGAGCTCATTAGGAGCGCCTAGACTGGCTGGTATTTTTCCACTTATAAGGTTTTGTATGTTGCACTGTAATGTATAAAAGTGTGGTTTTGACGAGGAGCCAGCAGTCTTCCTCGGCGCACCCCTTGGGTGAGGATCGACGAGGCTCCTCTATGTAGAGTTTTCTGTTTGGCCAATAAACGCTTGAACCTTCTACGTTGCCAACTGCTCGTTATTTGACTTACATTGCGGGCCACTGGTAAGTGTGGCCCTTGAGACGAAAACTTGGATACAACACCGCCCAACTGAGAATGGTGTTGTTGAACGCTTCAATGGGGTGGTGATGGGGAGCATTCAAGCATTTATTAATGCTGGTAAGGATTGGGTGAAGGAGTTGTACAACACCATTTGGGCTTTCAGAATAACACCTACTGGGACAGAATACAGTTCGTTTAGGAATCTGAGGGGAAGGGAACCTTTCACTAAGGACAATTTGGTTTGGAATAACTAAAAGTAATGAAGATTACCAGTAAGTAATCGGGGCATTCACAGACGTGTGTCCTTCAGGGAGGCGGCGCTTCCAGCAGGTGTAGGTGTTCCACACAGCAGTCGCAGTGCTGTATGCTTTGGGGTGGGGTCAGTGAGCATGGGGTGGGGTCAGTTAGCATGGAGGTGGGGTCAAAGGTGTAACTAAAAAAACTAAATATTTTGTTAGTTTTTGTGGTCTTTCACCTTCAGATATCAGCATTTAAAATAATGTGCATCTTAAAATAAAAGTTAGTTAGTGAGAAATTCACTATAGTACATTATGAAACCTCTATTAGTTAATGCACTGCAGAGGTCTGTGTGTAACTTGAGAGCCACAGAATTAAATCTTGGTTTGCGAAGTGGAGAATAGAGACGTGTATTTTCAGTGCTTCCAGGTCCCAGCCTGTGACAGGAAGCACTGTGAAAATGTAACTCGTTAACTTAAAATTAGATTACACACAGTATAAGATAGACTGCTACAAAATGCACAAAACATTTAAAGATAAAATGCTGATTCCAAAATATAGATTTTAGTAATACCCAGCCTGTAAGTAATGCAATTTTTTATACAACATGTCCCTTAAAAGCACACTCTTCACAGCTCAACTGGTAACTTCCTATGCACTGCAGTTCAAAAAGAATATATATTTTTTATCACAAAGCTTAAAGTGATTCCATCAATTAAAGAAAGTACCGGCTCCCCATTTATAAATTGACCAAATTGCGCACATTTGTATTTCTTTCAGGTAAGCAGGCACCCTGGTACTAAGGCTTGTTTAACAGTCTGCCTGCCTTTGGTTTCACAGCACAGGAGACTCCCAGATGACACTTCAGCTGAAAAATTCAAACTATTGGAATGAACCGTCCCAGGACAGTTGTCTTTTCGCAAAAAGTAGGGGAACAGTTTTTCATAAATTAAAAAAGTATGGGCCTGTCATTTCCCTCTGATCCCACCCACTTCGATCTCTAGTTCCGCAAGAGTGACAAAGGTATTAGCGCTATTTTTGGACATGTCAAGCTAAAGCTCTATCATGCCACGGGAGCGGTTTTAAGACTCTAAGGATTTTGGTGTTCCTCAACTGGACCTGCCCAACATTTTGATTTGACATTCAGTAGCAATTTAAGAATTAATATAAAGCATGTTAGGCTTTACAATGAAGACTGAGCTAATAATATAGTGAACCCCTTGAAGGTTTATTGAAAGATTAAAGGCATTACAAAAGGCAAAATAAATGGTCAGAGTCAGTCAAACAGTCAATAGCACAATGCTCAGAATAAAATGCAGGAAATGTATAAGCAAATCCAAAAACAGTTGAGATCTAAGATATAAATCAGTTATAAACCAGAGGTCAGTTATAGATTGGCGCTGCAGGATTACAGGCAGAAACTGCTAGGTAGAATGCTTGCATGGCTCTTGAGGAGGGAGCGTCCCTCCTCCACTATACTGCTAACAGACCGGATGGCTCATTGTTCATCACCCAAGCGAGTATTAACACTGCCTTATTTCACTACCTGAAGACTCTCTACACAAAAACAGTAACTGCCCAGTGGACCAGAATAATTGTTACCTTAGTACTATGAGAGTGACCACATTTACCTAAAACATAGTGGCTGAGTTAGAACAATAGCTCACCAAGGGGGAAGTTCTGAATGCCCTTAAGAGTAGGCCATTGGGCAAAACTCCAGGATTAGATGGTTTCCACCAGAGCTATAATGCAGCTTCTGGGTAGACCTCACAGATACACTCTCTGAGGTACACAAGGAAGCGTATCATTAATGTAGACTCTCTGATTCAATGAAGGAAGCCCTAGTGTGGATGGATGAAGCCCGATAGACACCTGAATGACCTAGGCTTTTATAGACCACTCTCGAGGATCAAGGCTAATATCAGATTATTGACCAAGACTTTGGCGAATAGACTGAACCAGGTGGTGGCCTCTCTGGTTCATCCAGAACAGTGTGGCTTCTTCCCTGGCCGTAACAAGCAAATGAGCTCACGGAGACTCCTCCATGTCATGGATATGGTGGCAGATACAGAACTGGAGGCAGCACTGGTTGTGCTAGACATTGAAAAAGCTTTCAATACATTAGACTGGGATTATATGCTTGCCATGTTGCTCCGAATGGGAGTTTAGATGCTGGAACAAGTTACTATATGCTGATACGGTGGTCAGAGTAAAATCATGGAGATGTGTTTCAGAACAGTGGGTAATAGAGAGGCCTGAGACAAGTCTGTCCTTTTTTGTCATTGTTATTTGCCCAGGTGGTAGAACCGCTTGATATTTGACTCCAAGACCAAATGTGAGACTGGGGGATCATAGTGGGGAAGGCCATGCACATGGTTTCGATGTACACTGGTGATATATTGCTTTACTTATCCAGTCTCACAGAGGTGATCCCAATCCTGCTACATGAATGGCACCTCTCTAGGGCCAGTCCTGTCTTTAACTCAATGAGAGCAAGGCAGTATTAGTCTTGCTGGCAGCATATGCCAGGTTGCCCTGGGAGGATCTGCAGAGTGTAGGCTTGGTGTGGGAAATGGACAAATTAGGCTACCTGGGTATCTAGATAACACACTCGCCTGAGCGTCAATACACATAATAAATGGATAGGGGGGCGCTAGGTGGCGCTGATCCAAGATGGCCGCACTACAGTGAGGCTCCTGCCCGACCGGGCACTTTCATCGTCCTTCATGCCATCCTGACCATACCACGCTTGAAACAAACCTCACCGCTTGGTTCGGGAGAGCCTGCTGATCGCAGCGGTATAAACATCAGCGCGCTCCTGCGCGGGTGAGCGGAGCATCCCGCTGTGGCGAGCTCGTCTGAGGGCCGCTGCCTGTGTGAGGCCCGTCACCTGCCTGCTGTGCACACTAATCGACCCCCCGGCTGCGGGGCCTGCTCCGGACTGAGGACACTGCTGCCTGCGTGGGACTGCGGGGCTCGAGGGTGAGTGCACCTGCCCTACGATCGCTGGCTGACTGCGGGGGGGAGACTGACCTGGAGTTTCTGCAGCCCCTCGCTGGGGAGGCCTGATACTGTCGCCCCCCCCCCACGAGCTGCGGAGGCCGTGTGGGCCGGAGCGCCTCGTCGCCTGCCTCGCTGGGACCCCGGCGACTCTCGCTGCATCCCATTGCTCTGGGCTGCCCCTGAGCTCTGGAAGAACTGACCGCCCGCCTGCCTTGACCTGGGGCCGGCTGTGGGGGACCGGCGGCGATACGGAGCTCCATGCTGGACTACGCCCGAGGCCTGAGACGGACGCCACGCTACTGCTACCACCTGGGGGCCCCGCTGCCCGATTGGGGTTCGCTGTCGTCCTCTGTCGCCCTTGAGGTTGGAGGGGGATAGGCGCTCCCCCTGCTGCTGCGACCTTCCCGGTGGGGGCCTACGGATGCGCCTGGACCTGGCCTTGCTCCGGTGGTGGGGAGACTGTGGCGCCTACCACTGACAGCTGCGGCCTACCTCCCTGGCGTCTGGCGACTGGGCTGCCGCCCCCGCTGGGGCCCCTCTGCCGCCTTTGGGTCCCGGCCTTCTCCTCCCGCCGCCCTTGCTGCCTGTGCCGCCCGCGACTTACCTCTTGGCCTGCCACCGGAAATCACTGAGGACAACGCTGGTCGGTCCTGTGCCGTGTGGCTGGGGCGCCGGGGGGCCGGCTCCGCCGCGATCCTGTTCGTCTGGATGGTGGTTGCCCAACTCGCTCCCACGCACCCACCTCCTTCCCGCGACCACGCACTGCTCTACACCTTTCTCCTCGCCTGCTGGGGTGACTACTGACCTGGGTTGGAGCCCGGATTGAGGAGCGGGGTCCCTTTGCGCCCCGTCTGATCATCCCTGCTGGTTGGTTTGCGGTCGTCGGGGTGGGTCCCCCGCCCTGGCCGCGCCATGGGTCGCAGCGACAACCGCCAGTCTAAACTACCATTTGAGACCAAGAGGACCCCCGCTCCCCCGCCGATGCCCGGTGCGGGTGGCGGTCCGCCGGCCGCCGAGGCCCCTGATGAAGATTGGAAGTCCCTATTACTTGGCATGAAGCAAAGCCTCTCTACTATTGACTCCAAAATTGACACCATGAATGCCCGGCTGGATGGGGTCGTCGCTAAACTAGATCAACACGACGTCCGGATTCGGGAGGCTGAGGAGCGGATTTCTGCCCTGGAGGACGGCGCCGCTTCCGCAGGCAAGCAGATGACTCAAATGGACAGGCTCCTTAAAATAATTGCAGACAAAAACGAGGACCTAGAAGCCAGGTCCCGCCGCAATAACGTTCGCATACTAGGCCTTGCGGAGTCCACCAATACCGGGAAAATGGAGGCCTTCATTGAGAAACTTGTGATCGAATTATTTGGGAGCGACTCCTTCTCCCCCCACCTAATTGTTGAAAGAGCGCACAGGTCCCTGGCTGCCCGCCCTCCTCCTGGGTCCACACCACGGCCCATCATTGCGCGATTCCTGAACTACAGGGATAGGGATGCTGTCCTACGTCGCGCACGCGAGTTGGGCACAGTGCGACACGGCAATGCAACGCTCTCCTTCTTCCCTGACTTCACTGCATCTGTACAGGAGTCTCGTCGCAAATTTGCTGTCGTCAAAAAGAAATTACAAGCCCGGGAGATTCCTTATGCCATGCTCTACCCTGCGAAATTGAAAATATCTCACCACGGCAAACAACTCTTTTTTCAACAGCCGCAGCAGGTGGAGGACTTCCTCAAACAGCATAGGAGGGAGGGGGCTCAAGAAAATGCGGCGTCTTCTCGCTCTGAGTCGCCTTCGCCGCTGGAACAGCAGGACTGACTGCACTGGTGATTGATACATGGTCAAGAGCACATGCCGCTGCGGAACTTCGCCGATCAGGTTGCTGGATCTTTCTGGTGAGGTAACCTGCTACCATTATGGATGTTTTGAACTGGTAACTGTTTACTTCGGTGCTCGGTCACCCCCTCTCCGTCCCACACTCAGAGGCTGGATGTGCAGTCTGGGCTCTGGTGGGTGAAAGAAAGGAGTTGGGTGGCAGGTCGGGCGCCCCTAGCTGTGGTCCCCCCGATGGGTGAGCCCCTCTGCACCTCCCCCCCTAGTGGGGTAGGGGTTGCTGTTTTACCGTTTTCAGGTTCTGAGTTGGTATTTATGGGGATTGGGAGGGATGGGTGGGATCAATATTCCCGGCCAGTTGGGGTAGCCGGTGTGGGAGGGCATAAGTTAAGATGTTGTTACTCTCCAACCACAGAATATTACGTACCAAATGAGCGGAAAAGGGACAATAGGATGGACCCCCCGGGGGTCCATCTGGGCTGCTACATTGACTGCTTTGTACTGTACCATGCTGTTATTACCTGTAGAGCATTATTGGGCCGAGATCAATGGGGGACGTAGGTAACACGGGCCCTGTGCAACAATTGCAGCTTGTCTCCTGGAATGTGCGTGGGTTGGGCGATCCGAGGAAGAGGCGGCAGGTCTTGGGGTACCTAGAGAGGCATGGAGTTTCTATTGCCATGCTTCAGGAGACGCATCTGCGGCCCGGGGGAGACCCCCCATTCGCATCGCGCTGGGCCGCCTGCAGGGTGTTTTCGTCCTACTCAACTTATGCTCGGGGGGTGACTGTGCTGGTGCGGCGCGGGATGGGATTTATACCGGCGGGAACAGAGGTGGGGCCATGTGGCAGATACTGCATGATCTGGGGGAAGCTTCACTCTCACACAATACTGTTTGCTTGCTATTATGGTCCCAATGTGGATGATCCGACGACTCTTCTGAACATGTGGGGGAAAATACAGACACTGGGCATCTCTCATGTCATCCTGGGAGGCGACTTCAACACCGCGCTTCGGCCGGGGATGGACCGCTCGCACCCTCAGCCGTCTCACTATACTCATACCCAACGCACACTTGTTAACATAACGGACGAGCATCAGCTGACCGATGCCTGGCGACATCTTCACCCCTCGCTCAGGCAGGGCACACACCACTCCGCTGTACACTCCACATGGGCCCGCATCGACTATATATTTTTGTTTGCTGGCGTTGCCCCATGGCTGGTTAAGGCGTGCCATCTGGCGCGCACTTTTTCAGATCATTCCCCTGTGTTGCTGTCGCTGCGCGTTCCCATTGATGTGTCCCCATATCTGAATTGGTGCCTCAACCCTGCGCACCTCACCGACTCAGTATTTCTGGCAGAATTGGAGGACGATATAACGGCCTTCTTTAACCGTAATACTGGCACAGTCCCCAAATTCACTACCGTATGGGAAGCCTTCAAAGTTACTGTGAGGGGGTTGTGCCTAGCGAAAGGCGGGGGGTCCTCAAATTCCTTCGCGGGGATGTGCGCAAACGGGAGGCTGAACTGTTGTTATTGGAGCGCGAACAGACGCAACACACACATGATCGGGGGGTCGCGGCGCGCCTTCGGGAGAAATTGAATGAATATACAGATGCTGCCGCTAAGGAATGCAAGTTCCTGGGGAAGCCTTATGTTGCGCGCTTATATGGCGAGGGCGACAGACCTGGTAAAGCATTGGCTTCGGCGGTGCGGCCCCCTCGTTACCGAAACTATGTGTCCTCTCTGTTGGATGGCCACGGGGTCCCACAGAGGGACACAGCGGCTCAGCTCCGGGTCCTTACTGATCATTACATCGATCTGTACACCTCCCGTAGGACTACTCCGCTGGCACTGCAGGAGTATCTTGATGACACCGCACTGGCCTGGCTGGGCCCATCCCAGCAGAAATTTCTGCATCACGAATTGGAACTTGATGAGATCAAAGACGCGATAATGTCAATGAAGTCGGGCAAGGCGCCGGGCTCGGACGGCTTGCCGATAGACTTTTATAAAGCCTTCATCCATGTCCTGGCCCCTATACTGCAGCAACTGTATTACTCTGCCCTGGAGGAAGGTATACTGCCGGGTACGATGCGCGAAGCCCTCATCACATCTCTATTGAAGCCGGGTAAGCCCCCTGAGCACTGTGACTCGTACAGACCCCTCTCTCTGTTGAACACGGATAGTAAAATACTGGCGAAGGTCCTGGCGACGCGCCTTAACCTATTGATGGAGCGTCTCGTTCTTCCCGACCAGGCTCGGTTCGTCCCGAATCGGGCGACTTCCCATAACCTGCGCACCCTTCAGGCCGTGATCCAGGACATTGATCCCCGATGCGAGGCCGCGGCGGTTTTCCTGGACGCCACCAAGGCTTTCGACTCCCTTGAGTGGGATTACCTACTGGCCTTGTTGGAACGGATGGGACTACCCTACAACTTCCTGGACTGGATCCGGCTGTTGTACTGCCGACCTCAGGCGACGGTCCTGCTCAATGGGTCCCGCTCTGCCCCCTTTCACAGGGGCACCCGCCAGGGATGCCCTCTCTCTCCGGTCCTGTTCGCCCTCGCTATAGAGCCGCTTGCTGCCAAACTTCGGCAACACCACAAGCACCGATCCCTTATTTATCCGGAGCGTCAGCTTCTCATTGCGTTATATGCGGACGACATGACGCTGTACGTCCATAAGCCGCAAGAGAATCTTAACCCCTTACTGCGGGAGGTGACTAAGTTTGGCGCTATATCGGGCGTACAAATAAACTGGGCGAAGTCCGCCTTATTTCCCCTAACTGACAGTACCGCGCAGTGACCACTAGATTACATCCTGGTGTGGGAGGCGGACGAGATCACATACTTGGGGATCAGGGTGAGCAGGAACCGGGAAGCTCTTATTAGAGCGAACTACGGGACTGTCATAGACAAGCTCTCCGAGAAAATCACGCAATGGAACCACCTTCCGCTGTCGATGGCGGGACGCATCTCCCTGATTAAGATGGTAGTACTTCCCAAATTGTTGTATCTCTTTACTAATATACCATACAGCCCGGGGGCACACTTCTTCCGGACCCTTGATTCCCAGCTGTCCCGACTTATATGGGGCGGAAGGCAAGCCAGGTTGGGGTTACGGACGCTTATGCTGCCCTACCACCAGGGTGGGCTTGACGTCCCGAACTTTCGACGGTACTATGATTGCGCCCAAGGCCACTTTGCGGTGTACTGGTTCCACCCCCCCCCCCCCTTTATGGCTCACCTGGCAGTGGAGGACGGGTTTATGCGACCCGAGAGACCCTCCGGCTATCTGTACACAACGGCCCGAGTGGAGACCCGCGACCCCACTACGGTGGATTGCACCGTGCTAGCATGGAAACGCATGGCAGATTGTATGGACGTGGGGTTTCTGTACTCTCCCCGCATGACGCTGGCGCATGACCCCAGATTAAGTGTCACCCGCGAGGAGCTTGGACGCAAGCTGCTTGCGCGGCTAGCGGTCCACACATGGGGAGACCTGTATCACCAGGGGAGCTTTCGCGCTGCATCCCACTTTTTTGGAGACACTGTCCCATCGATAATGGACACCTTCCTTTACAATCGACTGCGGCAAAATATTAGGGCTATCACGCCTAATTTCCCTGGCGAGCCAGACACCATGGCACCCCTGCACGCCATGCTCCAGACGCCCGCCCCGACGCATGTCGTTTCGATGTTATATAGGCATGTGCAGGCTGCGCCTTCCCCCCCTTCTCTTAGGGCGCGGACTGACTGGGACAACGATTTGGGTGCCCCAATGTCGGATACCCAGTGGGAAGAAAGCTGCTGTCACACCACTGCAGTGACGGGCAATGCCCGCCTCCGCTTGGTACATTTTAAGTTCTTACATCGCCTTTACTTCACCCCGACTAAATTGTACCGCTTTGGACTCCGGGATGATGACCGCTGTTTGCGATGCCGTAGGTCGGGAGCGGACTTCATGCACTTGGCGTGGTCGTGTCAGGCGGTGGCAGAGTACTGGGTGGCGGTGTTCGCGGCCCTCTCCGTCATGGTCGGGGTGGACATACCTCCCTGTCCTATGATCGCCCTTCTCATGCCCCACGTTATAGGTGCATCGAAAATTCTTCGCGTTGGGGCTCTTGTTGGCTAAGCGACATGTTGCGTGTCGGTGGGGGCGAGGGCGAGCGCCCAAGTTCAAGATCTGGTTAGCTACTATGACAACCTGGCAGGAACAACTTCACAGCTATGCTGACCTCTTGCCTCACAGATCCCGCCCCAAAGACTTATGGGGTCCCCTCACTGCATACCTCCTGCGCTCCCCGGGCTCTGCAGGGGAGGGGAGGGAATTGCGCAATGACTCGGAAGGGGACGGCCCGCCTGCGGCACGCGGTCCAGCGGCTACCCCCGCGGAGGCCCGCGCCTGAGGCATCTCCTCACCCCACTTGCACCTTCGCCTCTCCACGCATGCTGCGCACAGCGTTTCAGCCTTGCCCTGACTTGCCGCACCCTTTCAATTGTGCTCATACACTACGTGCCGGAGGCTTGAGTTGGGTGGCCGGTAGTCTCACTGCTTCCCCACTGGTTCCCTAGTGGCGCGTGCAGAGTAGCGCTTTAGATAGTAGCACCAAGTTCTAGGTCCCTGCCGAGCGCATCTTATACCCTCCCAGCACAATAGACTGGCTGTCCGGGGCGGAGCTGTGCTGCCCCTTGCTCCTAATACATACTACAGTGAGCCTCGCCGTACGGCTGCTCCGCACCGATCAATCCTCCTCGCCACATACTGTGTATGGTGGACGACTCCTGGGAGGGCTTCGCTGTTTGATGTTCTGTGGTTCTTAGGGTGGTTAATACAGATAAATGAAACCTCAACTACCTACTGTTGACTTTACGTGGCTCCGTCACTACGCATCGTAACATACTTGTGCAGTTGTGTCCTTACCCCGCTGCCGGCCCTTACGGGTTGTAGGCGTTTGAGCTGTGTTAATTGATGATCCTAGTTAGACACTGTTCATGGTACACGCTGCTGCATTGACGCTACCGGCCTGTTCACTCAGGTTGTAGGTGAAGAGCTGTGTAATAAATTGAGTAAGACTAATAAAGGTTTTAAAAAAAAAAAAAAAAAACATAATAAATGGGTAGGATACTCGTCGGGTTGGAGGCATCGGTCAAATTCTGGAATAAACTACCAGTCTTAGGAATGAGTCGAGTACCACTAGTAAACATGGGATTCTTCCCTCGCTGTCCACACCCTGCAGAATTGGATTTATCACATTCAAAACTCGACCTTCAAGGTGCTGGACAAACTGCTTATTTCTTTGATATGGACTGGTACATATTAAAAGCGATAAGAGCGGAGGGAGGATTTGGCCTCTCGGATCTGGAGTTATATTACCTAGTAGCACAGCTCCAGCATGCAACACATTGGTCTGCCAAGGAAGATAACTATGAAAAGATGTTGCTGGGAATCTTGTTAGAGACAGACATTTTTACTTATCTGATGCAAGAGACACACCAAGGTGTCAAGCTCCCTGCAATGGTTAACAGAGTAGCAACCAAAATACACCAGAGCACACCAGATCATTATATCTATACGATAACCCCGGTCGCCGATTTTCTCTCTGTCACCGCCCCTTTATGGAGCCTTCACATGATCAATGGCATAAAACCAAATTTCTGTTTTGTCCGGATGTCACTCAAAAATGTGTGTAGCAATGGGATACCTATCATCTCTGTTTCTTATAGCCCTTACGTGCTCTTGTATTCTTGTTTTTAAACAGCGAATACTGCTACCAACATAGATCTTGCTACAAATGCATCCAATGACATACACAGTATGTGTGGTGTTGCAGTTTATAAAGGAATTGATCTTATATTCCCTTTCAGTGTTATATCTGAATTTGGATTTTTTGTGTAGTCCAAATGGACAAACATTGCATGAGCAAAAACAATTGTTTGTTCATTTTATTTAGACTATCACAAGAGACGACGCTTTACACTACAGATCTTCCTAGCTATTACAAGATGGCGCGCTATATTGGGTCTCTCTCACCATATGTGAATTGACTGGGTTTTACCCATTTAAAGATGGCGCCCAAAATATGTTCAATCGGCGACCGGGGTTATCGTATTGAAAAAACCAATTGTTTGCTCATAATATATTTTCCAGGATATTTCTTATATATTTATATAGATTGATATGTGAGGTTTTAAATTTCTAACTAATTTACGAGATGGGCTTTGACTCGTGTCTCAACCCAGTTATCTCGTCTCCTCTTCATGCATCTTACCAAAAGAAACCCCTTACAATATGGCGGCTCCGTTTTGCTGTCAATTAGTGCTAATTATTGCTTCTAGTGGATGCAGGTGTTGCTTGAGGTGGCTATATAATGTGAGGTTCTAAAGTCAGGTTCTTTACTACCTTGAGCACGCAACAGAAGGACCGTTCATGCAACTTAAAAGTAAGTTTTAATGGGGGATTTCTGTTCCATGACCTTTAGAAAGTAGTTTTTAAAATATTTCAATAAGGCTATATCCTAAAAGAGTTCATTTAAAAACTCTCTCATAATATAAAAGATAAGCTTAGCTATTGACTTACATTGTGTGCCATCTCTTTTACAATAAGTTCTATATTTTTGAAAGAGTCAATGGCATTTTACACTAGTTAAGGAAGGAATGCGGATTTTGAAACATTAAGTAATACTTCTAGGTTTTTAAACAAACCCGCATGTAATTAATCACATCTTACTGTCTAGTATGATCTGAAGGAATGTCCTATTTCTCTACTTTTTCTGCAGATTCATACAAGATCTAGTTCCTAAACAGGCTAATTTTATACAGAGCTCTATACAAACTTGGAGAAATACATAATGGTATGTCTTGTTCTGCTTTTCTCTGTTCTATATGGAAATCAAAAAATCATTTATGATAATTAAGCTCACTGGATGATTTTTGGACTGGGCGTTTTCATATTTGCAAAAATGGTCCCGGATGTATTAAAAGGATATTTCCACCCTTTCTGTGAATATCAGTATAGGATTTTAAAGATCAATATAAACATACATATGTTTAAGCCATGCTGTTTCTCTTATCACATGTTTAGGTTGTGGGTAAATCGGCCTAAAAAGAAGCACTCATTATTGACTTCAAATTTTGAGGGAATATATAGTGGAGATCCTCTTATTGTGTTTTCTTTTCGGTAAGAAGATTACCATTACTATATATTTTTTTTAAATTACCTATGAAAGTTCTATGTTCCCACGTGTTTATCTGCTCTTTCCCCCCAAAAAACCATAAAAATCTTCGATACATTTTCTTAGTAACATTTTGCCCTGCCTACAGGGTTTGCAATATGGCGACCACTGCAGCAGTGTAGACCAGTTCTCATTCTTACATGTCTAATCTGAGTGTTATCTGACTTAGCGGGCTGATATTAAACAATGTTTATTTCCTTAATGAATATGGATTAGGCTTTCTTTCTTATATATGATATCTGATTGTTATTTCGATAGGTTGACTAAAGACAATGTTTATATTTTACATTGCTTAAATCACAATATATGCAACAATGCTATAAACAATAGAGTCTCTCTGTGTCTGATTTTTATTGTATATACACCTTTTGGATATAATTTTTCTTTTGTATATAAGTGTATATTAGTTTTTGTACATATGTAAATAGAATTGTAAATATGGCAAAGTTTGTGTTTAAAACATATTATTTACCATTTGTACCCATATTTTTACTTATTCTGTAGCCCTGAAGAAGTCCTTAAGGACGAAACGCGTTGGCTACGCAGTTTTTTAAAGAAGAAATTGAATACAGAATCTTGAAATCAGACCTGCTGCTTGGACTAATATTGTTTGAAATACATGATGTTCAAGTGGTGTGCTGGATCATAGTCTTTTGCTTATGTTCATTTTGGAGGTTTAGAGGTATTGAACCTCAGATCCCTAGCACCTCAGGAAAGCAACACAAATTTTGACCCCACTAAAGGATAGGTGCAGACAGGATTGCCTCATACTTCATTTCGTGTTTGGCTATAGAAAGAGATATGTCCCTAAAGAGATGGCATGAGGGCGGATGCTTCACATTAGGCAATCTATACTTTCAAACTCATTTATAACTTTTATGGATGCGTGTGCGACTTTCAGTGTTGGCAGAGGTCAAATCCTGCAATACGCTAAATTAAATAACATGGCCTGATGTATGTGAATTAATGGAAAAACAAAAACTGAGTAACCACTTTGGAGAAAACCAAATCATGGAAACCCAATTGTAAGGAAAGGCAAATATAAGGAAACACAAAAAAAAACGAAATTTCACGTAAACATTTTAAAAGGAAGATAAAGGTTAAGGAAAAATTAAAAATTACATTAAACTTGGGGGGATTTTAGGACTATTGAGGGTTTTTTTGGGTTCAGGGATGGGTAATGTTTAGGGGTGATGAGGGGTTTCAGGGGTAAGGAATAGGAGGAGTTCAGGCATAGAAAGGGGGTTTTAGGGTTCAGCAATGGGTGGCCTTTAGGGATGGTGAGGCTTTTTTAGGTATCAGGAATGGGTGGAGTTAAGGGGTGGTGAGGGGTTTTTCACGGTTTAAGCATGAGTGGAGTTTAGGGTTCTGAGGTGTTTTTAGAGTTTAGGGATGGGTGGAGTGTAAGGGTAATGAATGGTTTTAGGGTTCATGGATGAGCAGAGTTTGGGGATGGTGAGGGTTTTTAAGGTTCAGTTGTGGATAGAAGTGTTGAAGCATTTTTAGGGTTCAGCGTTGGGTGGAGTTTATGGTGGTGAGGCCTTTTTTAAGGATTCAGGGATTTTAGGGGTCATGTATGGGCGGTGTTTGAGGGCACTGAGGGTTTTTAAGGTTCAGGGATCGGCAGAAATTGCTTGTAGTGAAGACTTTAAGGCAGTTAGGGATGGTTGGGGTTTAGGCGTAGAAAGGTGTTTTTGGGGTTCAGGAATGGGTGGGTTTTAAGGGTAGTGAGTTTTTTTTACAGTTCAGTGATAGGGGGAAAAGGGGTCAAAAGGGTTTTTAGGGTTTAGGGATGGGTGTAGTTTAGTTGTGGTGAGGAGTGTTTATGGGACAGGGATTGATGGTGTTTAGGAGTGGTGAGGGGTCAGCGGTTTAAAAGCACCTGAAGTGATTGTTTAACAGTGTAAATGACATAAATCTGAAATAATGTCTCCTGAAGTAAAGTACTGAAATAAATACCCCTGAAAACTTTCTGAAAGGAAGATCTGTAACCATTGCATTTACACATTAAAAAATGATCAAGCAAATGCCAATTTTAATCAGAAAGACATTTTATCAATTGGTTTCTAGAAAACGTTCCATGTCATTAATCGTGAAAAAATTTCCATTAAATAGTTTAGATTAAATGGTTTCTCAGTAATGGTATTCTATGAAATCATTTTTCTACTAAATCACATTCAGCCAACATGGCCTCAGAGGTCTGGACGAGGTTTCCGGGCATGCCTCCAGTATCTGTGTAGTCCATTGGGACCTACTGTCAGAAGGAAGTACTTAGCCACTATTTTAATTGTCAGGAGACTTTATTGGGAAATTAACAGCATTACGTATACGATCATCCAGGAACATGAAATTTAGTATCCTTCTTCACTTCACTTCTCTGGATTCTAGGACTCTTTCTCTCCAAAATGATGAGGTCTTCTGGTGAATCATGACTTCAAAGCTCCCTGGACATGTCAGTTTGACCCTCGGGAAAAGTACAGAACACTGGTTCAGTCAATACTCATCATTTGTGTTTGCTCATAGGTACTTATGTGCATGTACCCTAAACCGGGTGCTCACTGGGTTAGTGACCTCTCGCCCTGGGATTATATCACAGGCATCACGGGTGCCCCTGTAAACCAGCCCACCACCTGTGGAATGCATTAATGTGCAACAGTTTAACTTGCCTGGGACCAGGGCTCTCCTGGGTCGTAGTTTCGGGGGTCACAGCGTCCACGCCTCAGTGGTGCTCGCTGAAACCATACTCAGTGCTGCCATAACGGTCCTCTCCTCTCTCTCATCTTGCATCGTCCACTGCCTCTTTCAGACTCCTCGTGAAGTACCGGGGATTTTAGGTCCCCAGCGGTGCCAGGGGTAGCACCCTATGACTTTGTTTTCCATGTTGGCGTAGTATTATAAAATTCCACTCTCATGGTAATATAACAAAGAACTTGGCAAAGAAGCTGAAATATGAAAAGACATCTTTATTAAACTCAAATGAGTGAGACTACGTCGCACAGAAGCCTTAGCAACTGAATGAGGCAGTCTCCAGAACAAAAACCAGTCTTCCCTTTTATACAGAATATTACGCTTTGGGCAACACCGCCCCTGTTTCACAAGTGGTCATTCACATATTTTGGCTTCAAAGAAAAGGCAGAGTCATGATGACAATCCCACATTCCAGTTCGTTCAGCCCTCAATCATTTAACCCAGCAAGGCTCAGAACCCTCATCAGATATCAGCAGACCCCAATAAAACGGGCACCTCCTGCTCGTAAAACAAGCCATAAAGTAGGAAACAGAGTCAGATGTGAAAGAGATTAGCCGGAGGCTTGTGTGATATGAAAAGGCTTTATGGTGTGTCAAACCCTGATGCTAATCACAGGTGGCCGTAGGACGGGGAGCTCGTGAGACCGGACTGACCTGGGGCAGCGGAGCCAAGCTGTACAGGTCAAAGAGAAGTCAAACAGAAAGTACATGTGTTCTAAAGGCCCGTACTTGTTTGTAATGTGTAGCCTATGTGAGGGCAACCATAAGATGGCCACCGCTCTAAGATGGAACCCATGAAGTCAATGTATAATATCGTATACATAGTGCATTTATCGATGAAATGTAATGAAAAGCACTTGTACATAACTCATTGGCCATTCGCGGTTCACTAATACCCAAATAGACAGGGGTAGGGCCCTGCCTTCTACGCGGTCCCAAATTTCAAAGTACCACAGACCCTCCTTTTGCCCTTACATAGGCAATAACTATTCTCATACTAATCTCAGTCCAGGTCTATATTCATAAAGTCATGAAGATGTTGCTGTAGCATCATCCTATTACTTAGCAACTCTCTCTCGGGACACGTCTCCTTACACATGTAGTAGCACATAGGCCTCATATGGCAGGGAAAAAAAATAAGGAATACCTCTATCTGTAGTGGGTGGCTTAAGATCACACACCCAACAATTAGTGATGTTCACTACTAACTAGTGTTAATGCAGAAGCTGTACAAAAGAATTGCTTAGGAATTCTAATCTTTTAACCTGCCCATGTTCAGGAAAAAGGGTGAAAAGAATGCAAAGAAGCATTAGTAGGAAAGGACATAGGTTGGGAAGCGGGTGCAGAAGTCAATTGGGTAGAGTAAAACAATCCCACCCATAAATGACAACGTCATGTTTTAAAAACACTAGAAAACACGTTAATAATAACATATAGGCAACGGGAGAAAGTAGTGACCACTATTACAAATGAAATAATAAGTTTTCACAACCCTAAGCAGAAAGCAAGTCCTAAAATTATCTAGTAACACCTTTAGGGCTCCTATGCATTTTATATGTTCAGGTGAAACAGTGGTGACCCTCATCAATGCTCTTAGGTGAAAATACTCTTTCCACAGAAAATGGACTTTATTCTGCTTTTACTAAACAGAATAGTACTTTAAAACAATGCCAGCAAAACAATCAGTCTCCTTAACACCTACTCTATACAATCACACGGAAACCTCTTGTGAAACCACCTATGCCCAGAGTCCGTTCAAAAAGCCTCTCTGGCAGGCTTCTATTGTCCATCAAATCTTCTTCTGTTGTTTTCTTTTGCATGGGCCTCTTCATTCAAGCCTTACATGAGAAAAGTACTGCTTAGTTGGAGTGCCCTCCTGGCAAACACCCACAGCTCACTCGAGAGTCTCAATGTCTCAAGGCAGTGCACCTGTGTCTTTCCTCTGCTGCAGACACTACAAATAATATGCTCTTCATTGGTCATGGGAACAGATCATCTTGTGCAGACCCGGGACCATTATCAGGATCCAACACTCATCATTCGGTGTCAGAGGACGCTCAGGCTGCTCTTTCATGGGCCCTAGAATTAGTGCCTTTTGTCAATCTTGGATCCGCCGGTGCACTGCACTTCCATTGGAGCAAAGGAAAAGAGGGGGGTGTGTGGCCAAAAACTCAGGCCAAGGGGCTCAAGGGACTGCACACTGTCAGAGGTTACCAGCACATGACAGGCGCTCTTGTGCACTGAAATTCTGATTCTGTGGCAAAACCAGCCCCTCCTTCTTTTCTGA
Source organism: Triturus cristatus (assembly GCF_964204655.1). NCBI lineage: Eukaryota > Metazoa > Chordata > Amphibia > Caudata > Salamandridae > Triturus > Triturus cristatus. The sequence goes on from NC_140589.1 coordinate 1,136,049,693, forward strand.
TGTTGAACGCCTTCTGATGAAGCAAGTGCGATGCTTTAAACAGTTCATTGTATAACAAGGGGACTGCAAACAGGTGGTCTGCGAGTTTCAAAGGAGTGGCCACACGCCATGGGACAATTTTGGTCTAGAATATACTGTCATTCTCAAAAAGCAATACAAATATAAAGACAGTAGGCAAAACAGTGTCTCTAATCTTTTCAATTTGGTTTCCGTGTGAGAGCCTCCATCATCTAAAGGTAGATAACTACACGAGAATTCTATCTAAATGGATGTCTTCACATATGGTGGCATTGTCTAACGGGGCAAACACATTTTTTTCTGAATGATTACATCTAGGTGTTCCTAAATTCCTTATCCAGAACATCTCAATAGAGAAATCACATGGTACAAATTATCATGGGCATGTAGAAAACTTTCACATCAGGCGCAATATGCAAACAAAAGACAAGAACTAGAGGGTCCTGATATTTGCATGATTAGAACACATCTGATCCCACCAAAAATTAAAGCAGCAGGAACAAAAGGGTAAAAACCACATTAAAAAATAGACATTGAAAATTCGTCATGTTAAAAAAAAAAAAGTAAACGTAAGTTATCTCCTATTGGGATGGAAAACTTGTCTCACTATAATATAATATACTTGACAGTCAGGCTGGAAAACATTGAAGCAGGCCTAAGGACAATTCTTGAAAACCAGTCTGGTCATACAAGAGGGGATTATACATAATATGGAGGTTCCTGGTGCATCACTGCAGTCTGGAAGTGTGTACCTGAACAATACACCTACAATAATAAATGGGCTGACTGGTGAAAGGAATACGGAAAAGGGAATTGGAACTAGGACACAACTAAAATCCCCAATAACTAAGCATGATGCGACATCGGTCAGGGGAGAAGCAACAAAAGAAAGGGAAAAAAAAATCTATAGGAAGACCAAAAATTATTTGGGTGATAGTCAGGCATGTGACACAACACCAAGAGTACGGGTGATACACAAAGGCCAAAGTTACATACATTTTAACTCTACCGCTGGCGGCTACACCATATACGGTAATCTTAGGTAATGTTCCAGTTCCTTCTTCAGGGAAAAATGAAAACCTAGTTTTCTTTTAAGGAACAAAAGCCATAGGCTACTTAGGAAGCAAAACATCATTAACTAATGTAATATAGAAATTAGGCCACCTTGAGTCACAGATCTATAATTTCATCCTTGGGTCCAATCAAGGATACATAAACGTAGGGCTGCCTGTTCCTTTAAGGGAAGGGGCAGTAACGTGACTAACTACAGGTGACACACTTCGATCCTGTATATCTCTTTTATTTTCCTTACCATTATAGCCAAATAGACATGCACTGGTGAAGTGTTGTCTCTCATGTTCACAGCATGAAATATCATTAGCTGTGGAATTTAGTAACCAGAACAAGTTCAACCAACTGTTGCGTAGCGATGGGCATCGTCATGACCATCCCCTCACAACACAGGTAAACTTGTAATAGTATCAAAAGCAGCAACAAAAACAACGAAAACATGCAAAAAATAATAAAAACGCACAAAACGTCAAGCCATCAGATATACTTGCTGTATATCAAGCACAAAAAGCATAGACAAAACAATAGCATATGTAAATAAGCGGTGACACACAACACCATGTCATGTACTTTTATGCACTGTAAACCTGCAGCCCAAAACCCAATATACGGGCCTGTTTAATTTGTCAGGTTTAAAATCTTTACCCTCCTTTTGACAGCAGATCACCAGGCAATGGAAATCTCCTGTCAAATATAACTTTACTGTTTCTCTTCTAACGTACAGGACCAGCAAGAACAATTCATGATAGGACTAAATACACAAAAATAAATTTCCATTACTTAACTGTTACCCTCTTGTCAGTTACCTGGCAACATCAAGCCACCGTAGTTTTACCTTTCTGAAAGTAAAAATCGTTACATGACACTCCATATTAATTTGGCACCTACAGTTTCCACTGTGAAAAAGAAGTCTTAATTGGCGATACGTTCTCACTTAGGCATGTAGCCTTAAAAATTTTAGAAGTGGGCTGCATCTTTAGAAGTGGGCTGCATCTTATTTTCTGTCTAAGACTTAATGCAACACTTCGTTTTCTGTTAAATAACACAAATGTATCTGTTCTGCAAAGCATTTAACATGATGTTTGGGCTTTCAAAGAAAACCCCTTTTCTATATTTTCCCTTTGGAATTAAGTTCTTTAGTTTTAGTGATGTTGTTATGGAGAAACCAGAAACCCCACCTTTAGAGGCCCGTGTAGCAAGGTCATTCTGCATTCCACAGAGGCAAGGCCCTAATTTAAATGGTCTTAAATGTCAACGTGGCAGCCTACTCCATTGTTTACTAAAGATAGCATCTCAGCAGCGTAACGTGAGCCAGCCTCTGTAGCTCTCCTTAGCCCCCAGCTTCTGCCACTCTGAATTTGTCAAAGCCAGAAGGCCTTCCTAATTCCTCCTAACTTGCAATAATTTACTCTATTTTGAAAATAATGTCTCCTTTTTAGGCGCTAAAAAAATTATCTCTATTCCCAGATTATTAAACTACATGTACTGTGAATAATTCACAAAACTTAATAACACACATACCAGTTTTTAGAATAAATGCTTGTTGCAATCCTATGCAATGGTACACATTTCATCAACTTTAAATTAATGAACTTCTCAGTAGGCCCAGCTGAAGTTAGAACCTTCAACCCTGATATTAAAACAAGCTGTTGTACTGGCATATTAACTCATTGAATCATAAGAAGGCACAACCTGTAAATATATATCAAACCTAAATGTATGTATTTACTGAAGCCTGAGACACTTTAAAAAGTACTCTGAATGAAAGAAAATGCAGTTAAAACAGCGCTTTTACCCAAATTCGACTTTGATATTTTAGGTATTAAAAAATGAGTATCCTACAATTTTCTTGCATAATATGCATTACCAGAATGTCCATTACATAACCCATGAGTCAGGCATTGGAAATAATAACTTATACTTTATAAAAATGAGCTTGTTTGCGCCTGCGCCAAGGGAAAATTGTACACACGAATGGTTGCCATTTTAGTGATGCAACACAACTTAAATCAAATTTTAATGCTAAGAGGTCATAGTATGAGTATTAAGCTTTATAAATATCAAAAAACGATTTTGAAAAGCACTTATTTTTTTTAAAATAATTTTTCCATGATTAATAATTTTCTTTAAAAAAAATCCCAATTATTCGTTTTTGTGATAATTCCATGTATAAAAAGCAAGCTGCATCTCTTGCCTATCATTTTGGACACATTACCTCACAAGCCTAAGCGCATAAGCCCAACTTGAAACGCGTCACATTTTTGCGCCACTTTCATTTAAAAGGACGGTTATGCAAAATTCCACTCGTGTTCAACTGGGAAGGTGCTGGCTGAATGAACATTTCTATCAAATATACTGCAGCTGAAAAGTTTGCCTGTGAACATCTAATACAATGCATCTAAGGAAAATGCTGTAAATTTATTTTATTTTTGCAAAAATAGATAATTTCGTTTTTGGGGCCTTATTTATATCTACTGAATGTGTTTCTAATTTTATCCTTTAAGCATTTAACGGCAGTTTTGTATATGTTAACAAACGCTCATACTACAAATTAAAGAGAACCATATAGCTATTTTAGCACATCACATGGTTCATTTCTGGATTTCTTTTCTAAGTTTCTACTTGATATTAATTAACCAGTAATTTACTTAACAGACTGAAAACATCAGAAGACCCACAAATACACATTGAGCTCATTTCAGACATAAACGGAAAGGGGGTCAAACAGACAATACAGCGCGCTTTAGCCATTTTTCATAAATAGCGCCGTCGCAATTTACTTACAGAAGTTGCACTAATGAGAAAACCACATATACATTTAAACACACAGTTGACTTACAAATCAATACGCATGACAGAAAGAAAGAACAGCTCACAGACTATACTTGAACCAAACCATTTGCAAATACTAGTTGTAAGTCATATTTACAAGAAACGCTTCTCAATAGTATTCCAAAAGGCTGCATAAACAGCCCAACAGACAGATGTATGTCCAAGAAGTAGTGAATGCGCTCAATTCACTAGCTTTGCCTAGCAGAACACCACACAAAATCGTTCTGCATATCTTTATTCATAAAACTGCGCAGAACGAAGGATCCTTGTTTTGTATTATTTCATATTTTAATTCCCTGGGGGTACAAAATCACCAAGGAAGAAATATGTATTCAAATCTAACCGTTTTTAACTATGGTACCTTCCAAAAAAAACAACACATTTTTCCATGTGAGCTTACAAACAGGCATGTCAAAAATACTGCGGAAAACGCAAGTATTATAATCAAAATGGTGCTTAAGGTATTCGTATGTGCACCGTTCAACTAAACCAAATGGAGAAATATCTCCTCATTACCTGCCTACACAAATTGCAATTCGCATATCAAACCTATACAAACCAAAAGTTGGCCAACACAAATTTCACAGTTCCAAAGCTACATTTCAAACTTGCTAAGATCAGGCATCTTATAGCTCACTAATCTAGCTTCTAACTTCAAGGGTTTATCTCTACCAATATACTCGCAAATATGCGAGACCCTTGGGTATGGTAATTGCAATGACCAAATCAACAAACCAAGAAACCAACCCCTCGGCTTTGGTAATTGAGATAACCAAATCAAAGACAAAGAACCAAAGCACTTATACGTAATTCTTATTTTTACTAATCAAAAGGTTATCCAAATTCTAACTGTCAAGTTCTACAGAACCAAACGTCTTTTATAATACTCACGCCAAAAAGGGTTCTAATCGGGAGTGACATCTTTTGGAGAGTCAAAGTCAGAAAGATCAGAGATATACTGGGCTGCAGAGACAAAGAATCCCCCAGAACCTCGGTGCTCAAAGTACCTGCTTAGTGGATTTCTGTCCTGTTCTTCCCAGTAGATTTCTGTCCTCTGACAAGATCGCTCCTCCAGATAGTCACTTGTATTGATGCCGCGCTGTCGGCGCCAACTGAAGTACCGGGGATTTTAGGACCCCAGCGGTGCCAGGGGTAGCACCCTATGACTTCGTTTTCCATGTTGGCGTAGTATTATAAAATTCCACTCTCATGGTAATATAACAAAGAACTTGGCAAAGAAGCTGAAATATGAAAAGACATCTTTATTAAACTCAAATGAGTGAGACTACGTCGCACAGAAGCCTTAGCAACTGAATGAGGCAGTCTCCAGAACAAAAACCAGTCTTCCCTTTTATACAGAATATTACGCTTTGGGCAACACCGCCCCTGTTTCACAAGTGGTCATTCACATATTTTGGCTTCAAAGAAAAGGCAGAGTCATGATGACAATCCCACATTCCAGTTCGTTCAGCCCTCAATCATTTAACCCAGCAAGGCTCAGAACCCTCATCAGATATCAGCAGACCCCAATAAAACGGGCACCTCCTGCTCGTAAAACAAGCCATAAAGTAGGAAACAGAGTCAGATGTGAAAGAGATTAGCCGGAGGCTTGTGTGGGATGAAAAGGCTTTATGGTGTGTCAAACCCTGATGCTAATCACAGGTGGCCGTAGGACGGGGAGCTCGTGAGACCGGACTGACCTGGGGCAGCGGAGCCAAGCTGTACAGGTCAAAGAGAAGTCAAACAGAAAGTACATGTGTTCTAAAGGCCCGTACTTGTTTGTAATGTGTAGCCTATGTGAGGGCAACCATAAGATGGCCACCGCTCTAAGATGGAACCCATGAAGTCAATGTATAATATCGTATACATAGTGCATTTATCGATGAAATGTAATGAAAAGCACTTGTACATAACGCTTTGGCCATTCGCGGTTCACTAATACCCGAATAGACTGGGGTAGGGCCCTGCCTCCTACGCGGTCCTAAATTTCAAAGTACCACACTCGGATCCCCTTCTACACTGCGTCGCTCTGATTGGCTTGTGTCGGTGTTTTCCTCCCTCTTGCTGGAAACTTCCTCCTCCTCAGTTGTGTTCTTCTTCTCCTTCCCGCCGTGCAATGGTTAGTCCTTTATGTTGAATGCAGTCGTGTGTGATTGGACCTGCATGACTTTTGCAATGTTAGCTGAACTAGTGAGGCAATCATGTCGGCCATGTTGGAGGTATATGAGGCGTTCGGTACCATATTACAGTCTGCTACTTTGGAGACACTAATGGAGGGTGGTAGGGCCCACCACCTGATTTCTAGACTCTACAAAACACCAAAGGCAGACAGAATGAAGCCCCTATGGCGATTCGCTCAAAGTGGGAGGAGAATTTGGGAAAGCCTATTTCGGATAAGGAGTGGATACCCACCTGTCCACTAGTACACACAATATCTACCAATCCACATTTCAAGCAGTTGCATTTTAATGCACTGCACCAGACTTATTTGACCCTGATGGGACAACACAAAATCTTTCCGCTATGGTCCTCAGTCTATCATAAAACTGGTACAGATAATGCAACCTTCAACCATATGTTTTTGGGATGCAGGACAGAGCAAACCTACTGTTGAGACCTTGCGAAGTGTGACAAGTATGGTTCGTGCCCTCTCAGTGAAATACTGCATACTGGGACTCCTGACAAGACCGAAGAGTAAATTGCCATACACACGTGGTGCCTTAGAGTTGGTGTTGGGGAAAAGGTATTTAGCAATCCATTGAATCTCAGAAAAAGTGCCTTCACATGAGGCCTGACTGAAGACATGACAGAATGGGCACTGGCTGAGGAGAGGCACCTGAAAGCGGTTAGAAATGACAACAAACCAATGGATGATATAGGGAAATGAGCAGAAATGATCCATATGATCATTGCATCCGCAGCACGCTTGAGAGCCTGGGGGACTGTGACAAGCCTAACCGGCTACCTCAACATATTTGGATAGCCCTGTGGGTCTGTGAGGCAGATGGCTGGAATGGATTGAGGTGGCAGCAATGCCTGAGGGTGGGGTGGAGTTAATAGGCGTTGTAGGAGTGGCCCTGATTATATGTGCTTATGGTGTAACAGTGTTCTAGTTGTCTGTTCGCTACTTACAGGACTTCTAAATGCGTTGGATGGGCATTTATCGTTTTGTCTGCTACAGATGTCATGTGATACGTCATAATATTGTATGTTATTTTCTTTTCTTTTTCATGCTTGTTTGCTGTATAGCTTTAAATGGATGAATAAAGTTATATATAAAAATAAAATCAGGTCAGACCGTCAATGAGTCGTCTCCTAAAAGTCAAGGAAATTGAGCCTACAGTTATCAGAAATGGGCTTCTGTTATAATGCAAAATACAGTGAAATACATAAATGAATACCATTAGATCAGAATTCAACGAACTGGACCAACCACGTGAAAGGAAGAACAATATATTTCTAAAATCATATTTTTCAGCACTATCTCACAGATTCACATAATTCATATCCCATCCACGGTGCCTGTCATACACCTAAATTGTTAAATACAAAGTCGCTACAAAACCTACAAGGACAGGTTCTCATGAGAAACCATTGTGGTTCCAATAAGTGATGCCTTTAAACAATTCATTTTTACAGTGGAACAGTGCTACAGAGTCCTGAGAAAGAAACCATTAGTCGTTACCTTGGAAGGTGACATTACATCTCAAACATTATATGGAAGGATACTAGTGCATGAATCGTCTGTGTGCAGAGTGAGATAGAAATGGAAAAATGACAATATACTGAAACATGGCGGCAAGCAAAGTCTGCCATTTTGAATTTGAGGCCTGCATTGAATAATGTTAGCATAAGCACAATTCGCTAAATAAAATGTCTTCATTTCAATTACATGTTAATGTTTTGTTGTATTAATGTTATTATGCATAAAATAATACAACTCTATGTCAGGGGTCTGTTGTGCTGGGAGGTGGCACTTCCAGGCTGACAGGGACATTGTTCCAAAATGCGATGGATATGGCCCCTAGGGCAGGGCTGTCTTAACAGCATTATAGACCCCCGGGCAAAGCAGTGCACTGGGCCCTGCATACACAACCACTCAATGGAATAAAAATGTTTAACGGAAATTAGTGTTAAATTCTGGTCTGCATGGGGCCCCTATACTCGTGGGGCCCCGGGCAACTGCTCAGCGTGCACTTGTGTTAAGAAGGCACTGCCCTAGGGTTGTTTCTTCTGCCAAAGGCTGCACTGTGAGACCGGTAGAGACTTTGTTTCAAAAGCCCATGGAGGCGGTCCATGGAAGTGTTTTGTAATGAAGAGTCTGTTCTTCAGGAAAGTTGATGTCAAGGATTTATTTGACATACAGCCAGTAACACAGCACAGCACCAACGTTACTCCGTTGCTCTATCTCCAACTGGAATGAGTGAACATCATCAAGTACATCACACCATTCCATTACATGGAGAGCATTCCAATGTTCTAAACACAGATCACAACAAATCCCCCTCCCAATAAACAACCACCAAACATAAGTAATAGCATTAAAAAAAAAAAACAACATTAAAACAAATGCAAAAGATAACACTGTATGACAACATAACTTAAACAAGAAAAGTAAAAATGAGCACAAATAACTACACTAGAGCAACAACACAAGGATGAGAATGACCCTAATGCAGCACATAATCCCTCAACTTGACAGGCACATTCCTGCACCTAGTAGAAGGACTTCTGAACTCCCTACCATCAGAAACACTACTGTCATCAGAACATTCTACCTCCGTCAACGCAGGTCTGGAAACTTCCTCGTCACGGAACCCACCAGAATACCTGACCAACCTAGACATGCTCCACCAGCAATCTGTGTCAACTTTGACCACATTCTTCTTGATGGCCACAATGGTAAAAGGACCTAAAAAACCAGATCTACCTTTAAAAGAGTGTCTAGGATTCTTCACCAGAACTTTGTCACCCACACACCACTTCTTGTATTTTACATTCATCCTAGAATCATCACATGATTTATATCTCCTCTGATAATCCGTAACCCTGGTGCGTCTCATGTCTGCAGACATACCATTGCCAATACTAGCAGGTAGCCAACTAGGATTCAACTTAGAAGAAGCCTTCCTCCCCCTCAAATCTTCAAAAGGAGACTTAAGCGTGATAGCATTAGGTGTGGTGCGGTGAGCCCACCAGGTGTCCCTCAAAACAGTATCAAAGGGTAACCTCAACTCCAAAGCCCGCTGAGCACAACTCTTAACCACTCTGTTCATCCTTTCAGCTAACCCATTAGCCTGGGGAGAGTACAAAGCTGTCTTCTGGTGAACAATGTTGAAATCTTTCAGAAAATTGCACATTTCATGGGAAACGAACTGTACCCCATTGTCCATAACCAAAAAACTTGGAACTCCTTCTGCCGCAAAAACATCCCTAAGAAAGTTCAACACCGTTTTAGTGTTAGCCACAGACACACATTTGGTGACAACCCACTTTGAGGTATAATCCACCAGTAAAATAACAAAACGTTCAAAAGAAGGTAACAACTCAAATGGGCCCACTATATCTAAGCCCAACTTCGTCCAAACCCTCTCAGGAACCTCCACAGGAGACAAAGGAACTTTGCTAGGGGTATGCGACTTATCATTAGCAGCACATGACAAACAGTCCTTAACCACAGCCTCGATCATGTGATCCATACTAGGCCACCAATACTTCTCCCTCACCCGAGCTTTGGTTAAACTCCTGCCCAAATGACCTTCATGAGCAAGGTTAATTACTTTATCCCTAAAAGCACTCGGAGGAATTACTCTGTCACCTCTCATAAGATTGTCGCAACAAAAAGACAACTCCTCTCTCACACCCCAAAAAGATCTCATTTCCAAATCCAAAGTCTTGTAATCAGGCCAACCATGACTAATCCACTCTCTAAGGAGAACAAAATCACTGTAATTATTTACACCCTCCGCCCACTCTTTAGACGAAAAGGCAGATTCTGCCACCCACAGCACACCTTCCTCCACGCTACAGTCTGAAACCTGTCCAACCGGTAGACGCGAAAGACAATCCGCAGATTTGTTACACAAACCTGGAATATAACGGACCACAAAATTGAATTCCTGGAGTCCTTCACTCCAATGCTTGAGCCTAGGTGTAACATTTTCATTAGGACGGCACGAAAAGACTTGAACCAAAGGCCGATGATCTGTCCGGACCAGAAAGGGAATACCCCAAAGATAAAACTTAAAGTGTTGAATTGCCCAGAAGACACTCAACGCTTCTCTTTCAATGCAAGAGTAATTAGCTTCCGCATCTTTAAGGGCCCTGGAAGCGAACGCTATTGCCCTGTCTTCACCATCCACTACCTGGGAAAGCACCGCTCCCAAACCCTTCAAACTGGCATCCGTCGTCAAGACCGTCTTGCAATTCACATCAAAGTGACCTAAGGTGGGCATCCTACCAATCTCAGCTTTTATGCACGCAAAGGCCTCCTGGCATTCCCCAGACCATGTGAACTGTGTCCCCTTCTTGAGTAGAGTCCTAATCGGTTCAGCTACACTAGCGAACCCTGGAACAAACTTAGAGTAAAACTCGGCGAGACCTAAAAATGATCTCACCTGATCTTTATCTTGAGGAACAGGAGCCTTCACCACAGCTTCGGCTAACTCCAGTTTTGGTTGTATACCCTCCCCTGAGATTACATGCCCCAAGTATGTCACAGAATTCAAACCCACACGACATTTTTGTTTTTTAACTGTGAGTCCTGCATCTCTCAGCTTCTCCAACACAGCATAGAGAGTCAACCGATGTTGCTCTTCATTTTCCCCATAGATCAAGATATCATCTTGGAAAAACATTACGTTGGGTATTTTTCCAAGAACCATCTTCATGACCCTTTGAAAACAGGCCGCCGCCGAAGCCAACCCAAAAGGCATTCGTAAAAACCGATAAGCCCCCAAAGGCGTCACGAAAGATGTAAGATGTCTTGAGTCTTTGTGCAGTGTGACTTGGTGGTAGGCCGAAGATAAATCCAGCACACTGAAGATTTTGGCCCCTTTTAGCATACTAATGGACTCAGAAATGTTGGGTAACGGTTGACGGTCAACCCAAATCCACTCATTCAACCCTCTCAAGTCCACACACATCCTAACACTTGCTCCTCCATCCTTAGGAGCAAGAACAATGGGTGCAAGCCACTCCGAGGCTTCAATCTCTTCAATAATCTCCAATTTAAGCAATCTCTGCAATTCAGCTTTTAGTGGTTCAATCATCATGTTTGGCACCCTTCTTACTTTGTGCACACACGGTACTGCTCTTTCTTTTAAGACAATGCGATGTTCAAACCCCTTGAGACAACCTAAAGCATCTGAGAAAACTTCCGGGAATTTGTCATAACAATCATCACTCACACTCAGAGAGTTTACCAACATGACTTGATCCTTGGGATCCTTTGCACAAGGGTTAAGCATTATGCCCAGATCTCGCTGATGCCTCCATCCAAGCAAATTGTCCCCTCTTACAGCCACATAGACTTTCCCAATAGTATGCCTATCCTTAAATCCGATGCGAGCTTGGACATACCCGAGGACATCAATTTTGGCACCACCATAACTAACAGGGTTGATGTCAGGCGCCAACAAGGCCATATTTTCAAGACCCATACATTCATCCCATTGCTTATTACCAATCATGGTAAAAGGCGAACCAGAATCCGCTAGTACAGTAAAATCATATCCATCCACCATGATTTTACATTCTGGCATAATCACCCTGTCAGCATCCACCTCCCCACCATCAGCCTTCACATTCAAGAGAACGGTGCGTATGACTTCAGCATTTTTTCTGCAAGTTGCGGTTTTTATCAAACCCCTTACACACCCTAGCGTAATGTCCTTTAACACCACACTTATTGCACACAGCCTCTCTTGCAAAACAATGTGGGTAGTTAGAAAAATGTGAAAAACTTCCACATCTCATACACTTGGGTTTAGAGTTAGAGGGAACGGGTTTATCACTAGGATCATTACTCCCCTCAACAGAGTGATTGTCACGTTCTCCCTTGTTATGAACACTCTTAAAAGGAGTACGTCCACGTGCGTCCTTTCCCACAGGTGTTTTGCTATTGGTGGAAGAAGAAGAAATCTTCGCTAATGTATTGCAACCCTCCTGACTTTCCTCTTCCTCAATAGCATGTACATCACTGGGCTTTGGAATTTTTTCTTCCTTGTTTTTCCTAATTTCCTTCACCCATTTGGAAGTGTTCTCCATCCCCTCCACAATAGCAACAGCTTCAGATAAAGAAGGGTTTTTAGATAGAAGCTTCTCTTGAACACGAACACTGTTGGTGCACCTCACCAATTGGTCTCTTACTAATGAATCCGAAAGGTCACCAAATTCACACGTGCGAGCAAGAGTTTTCAATGCTGCGACATAACTGCCAACACGTTCCACTGGACCTTGGATTCTGGTAAAAAACTTATGTCTTTCCAAGACTACATTGATGCGAGGGCCAAAGTATTTCTCAAGCATAACCAGAGACATTTCGTACACATCACTGGGGGAACCATCACCTTCGCCAATGGGAAGTAAATCCATACTGTCATAGGTATTCCTTCCTTCTACGCCCAAATTGTGAAGAAGAATAGCCTGCTTCCTAACCGCAGAAAATTTTTCCCCTCCAATGGCCACAATGTACGAATCAAAAAGATTCTTCCATCTTTTCCAGGGTAGGATAGGATCACCTTCTTCAGAAAGAAATGGTGGCGGTTGTGACATGCTGGAAGATGAGGCCAACGCCATCTCGCCCACTTGACAAAACTTTCACAGGGAATTCATTTAATTCACCATTGTAATATTTAACATGCCATGTAATGTTATGCTTAACATCAAACAACTCTTTGTTTTTCAGCCCAAAAATAATGTTGTAATTGAACTTTCCTTCCACTCAGTCGGCTTTAAAACAGAGGTTATACCAGTTTTCCCCTGTTTGTCCAGTAAAATAAAGTTCATTAGAAGAAAAAAAAAACTTGTCCGTGTTTCCTTCGCGTTTCACTCGCTTTGTGAAAGCGTTGTCATGGAGATCGTAAACAAAATGGCCACGATGACGAGGAGCGTAACGCAACGTGAAACGTGCGTTCCACACAAGTTCCGGGTGCGTTTCACTGCAGGAGAGGCTCGCGGAAGGCTCGTGAAGCAATGCAAGGCTCGCGAAGACTAACGGCCAGACCACAACGGTAAGAATCTCTTAAAGGTTAAAGTTATAGTTAGAGTTTCACAGAAGTCTCACCATAGCGGTTGGCTTTGAAGATATCGCCTTGCTTCGTTCGATTCCAAAAATAGTCGGAGAAACTAAATACGATGTCGTATTTAAGTCCAAAGTCCAAAGGCAGGGGAATTGGTGCTTCAGCTCATTACCTGTCCCCAATCAGGCATTAACCACTCGTCGCCAGTGTAATGAAGAGTCTGTTCTTCAGGAAAGTTGATGTCAAGGATTTATTTGACATACAGCCAGTAACACAGCACAGCACCAACGTTACTCCGTTGCTCTATCTCCAACTGGAATGAGTGAACATCATCAAGTACATCACACCATTCCATTACATGGAGAGCATTCCAATGTTCTAAACACAGATCACAACATGTTTCTTTGGAGGTTTTCACTGAGGGAGTTCTCCATGGCAATGGAACACTACTGTGCCATGTTATAACTCTGCCACAGCTTTTTAGGAGATTGTGCATAGCATTTGAGGGCCACAGAGATTGGAATACTAGGTCATGTACAGTATTTTGTTTATAAAATATAAGCTTTGCACTTGGTGAAAGTTATGATTAGATACGCATGAGATTCTGTAGAGTGATGTAGTGCTCCTATGCCTTATTCCTAAGTTGTTATGTTATGAGGCAGGACCTGCTGCTTCTAGAATGTGAGCGGCTGGCTTGAAGTGCGACAGTTACTCAGTGGAGAGCTAAGCAGCAACTGCTCCTGAAGTTGTCTTTGTTCAATAAACTAATAATTTGCTGGAATCTCTTGTACCCGTTTACAAGTTGGCGACTAGTAGCCAGAAACCCCAGTAAACCCACAGAAGTGTGCAGTCTTACCTCATCTGGTCAGTGCTTAATTTGAGCCAGTGGTTTCCGGTGCCGGTGAATTATTAATTCAAAATACATTAAAAAATGACTTTGCCTGCCACCCTAATCATTCTTAGCTCTGGGGGCCTGAAATAGTCCGAATTGTCACGCAGGAGTGATGGTTAGTAGTTGTGTTGTCACTATCATTGGCAGCATGGCAGGGGCAATGTATGGTGCAAGCTGCAGTGGCCTTACGAGAGCCCTGGCACTTCATTTTTTTTTTTTTAACAAATTAAGCACTGCATCGGGTCCAGCATCCTACTTTTAATCCCTGCAAGAAACCACTGGAGAAGCAGACAATGGATTGGTGCGGTGGTGTAATAGTCTTGGGTCTAGCTTGATGGGACATCAGAATGTGGTGGAGGAGTTGTGCAGTGTTTTGAAGTTTTAGTTAAAGTATGGTCACAGTGCGCCCCTGGTAACGCTTCCTTCACTGCTCAAGCATCCAAGCTTCACTCACTGTTTCACAACTTCAATGCATTGCAGTGTCAGTAGTAGCACCGTGACGCCATTTCGAATCAGGAATGTTATGGCAATCTGCAGTGGGAGCGTTTAGTGTCATCACGAAATGTGAAACCATCTTGGATCAAGAACATGACTGGATGGGCACTGACTGGAAGTGTATAGATGCGCTTCACACAAGTGATACCATTTTGGAGCAGGATTTCATCTATTTCAAAGCAATTCCTGTACTTTGATAACGCCTTTCTTTGCAATTGTGTTATTTGACATGAGGATCTCTGCTTCGTTCATTAGTTGCTGAAAATAGTACTGGACAAAGATTCTGAGGTATTTTATACCATTGTTTTTTCATATTACTCAACTTTTAGCTGGTACTTTTTTCATTTTCAGCAGCTGCATTTGGACAGTTTGTTAACAAGATGGGTGCGGACCAGACATTTTCCTTGACACCTCCTTAACCATTCTTACCTACACCTGGGGAAGTGGTCATGAAACGGCAGGAATGGAGGGGCTATTTGTCTAATTATATTTCTACATTGGAGGATGTACAATCAGAAAAAATCACTCCAATAAGGAAAAATAAAATACTCCTGAATACATTAGGACAGAAGGGTTTGCACATGTATAACCAGATGGAAAAAAAGTTACCTCCAGTGGAGGAATCAGATGTTTTAAAAAATGCAATAAATGACCTAGACACATTCTATGCACCAACTGTTTGTGTGACAATTAATAGAATTTTCTTTTTCAAGGTAAACAGAATAAGAACGAACTTGTTGAAGACTATATAGCTTCTCTCAGAAAACATGCAATTTCATATAAATTTCGATCTCTACATTGTAATGTTGTGACTTACAGGGAGGTTCCATGCTAATTGCTGAAGGAGGGTGACCCAGGTGAAACCCCCTTCAGGCATACGATAATGGGCTGGCCTGGCGTACGCCAGGCCAGCGTGTGTATAGTTAATAAATAGTCCGGGGCTCCGGGCGTGGTTTAGTTACGTGCTAGCCACACCACACAAGTGTCGTCCAAGTCTGTTTGCCTGCTCCACGAGGCCTCAGCCACCACACTACACTGGCGACGAGGAGGTCCCACCACCCCGCTGTGCCGCCTCACTCCCGCTATGTCCACCGCCTGCATCGGCAGCCCAGGAATGCCCCAGCCGTGTACCCTGCAACCTCGGCACAGCACACCGCCGAAACAGACCTGAGGCCCTCCCCCGCGCTGCCCGGCGTGGCGCAGAACCCAACGCCGCACACAGTCATGGCCCTGGTCCTCCGAAGCGGCCCCTGCACCAGCCGTACCAGCCTTTGGGGCGCGCGCACATGTGGCTTCTTTCCCAATCCACGTGGCGTTGTGTATCCTCCAGAGCGGTGAGCGTGCATGGACACCGCGCCTCACCAGACCTCCTGCTTCCGGTAAGAGAGGTACATGCCACTTTCCCAGCTGCCCTCTCGCCAGCGCACTCTGCTCCATGCGTCTCGCTGGGGTCCATCCATCGCGCTGACGTGCCTTTGAGGCTTACTCGACCGCCACCACCGGAGACCACATGGCGCTGTCACATCGCGCCCTTCCTGCTGCATGCACACGCGGCGCACTGCTGAGCCTGCCCACAGCCGCACACGAAGACCCCACACCGGAGTAGCTACTGTGCGCGCTCAGCCTTCGTGCCTCACACCATTGCGGCTGCACCTACGCAAAGAGGGGGATCACCGCCTGCCCCACCCGTCTGGGGCCCGCTCAGCAACACCTCCAGGCGCGCGTGTCTACACGTGCCTCCTGCAGTGAGTGACGCACCTACTCTGGCCACACCCGCTGTCTCGCCCACATGCCATCTGTGCCGCCTTTAGAACCCTTAACCATCACGGGCCCTCCGCCGTCCCAAGCATAGTGCTGGAAGGCGTGGGTTGAGCGACTGGAGATGTACTTCGACGCAGTGGACATCCCAGCTCCATGGAGGAGGCCCATGCTACTTCATTTAGGAGAGGCAGATATCCACAAGATATCGAACACGGTGCGGGAAGCTGGACCTCCTAGAAATTGTCAACGATGCGCGATGCCATCATGGCCCAATTTGAGCCTTACGCCAACCCTGACTGCGAGCAGTTCCTGCTCTGTCAAGCACACCAACAACAAGAAGACTCGGTAGATGTCTTCTATGCGAGACTAAAGGAGCTGGCGAGCACCTGCACCCTTCCGGACGAGGATGACGAAGTCCGGGCCCAGTTAATCCAAGATGCGCTTCTTCCTAATTGCGTGAACAGGTCCTACAAGAACACAACAAGCCGATGAGAGACATTTTGACACTAGGCCGCTCCAAAGAGCTGTCCAAAGTAAGGGCGACGCACATGGACATCAAGCCAGCCGTAGCGATCAAAGGAGAACTGGTGTGTGCCATTTGCACTGACGCTCGGAAGCCGCAACAGAAGAGCAACACACCGGTCATCCACTCATCCAAACAGAGCCCACAAGGTCACCCATGTGGGTGGTGTGGGGGTCCATACCCGTACGACGGCACCTGCCCCACACACGGCAAGACCTGCAGCGCATGTGGGAAGCGGAACCACTTTTCCAAGGTATGTTGATCAGCGCAAAGAAGAAGGCCGAAGGGCCCGCAAGGGCAAGTCTGGGCAATCGACCCGCTCCCCGATGGCCCCCACAGTAGTGACATGGATGACGATGAAGCTGCCACTGTCCATGTAGTCCGAATGCTCAACGCTCTCTCAGCCACCGAACACGCCGCACCCATGTGTAAAATAAACGTGCAAAATCATGCAGTGGCTGACCTCATTGACACCGGGGCCACCATCAACCTCATGGCTGCCAGCGTATACAGGTGCCTGCACAACCCTCCACAGCTCCGCAGCACCAAAGTACAGGTTTATGCATTAGGCACTCACTCCCCGCTCCAGCTATGCGGGGTATTCCAAGCCAGTCTCTCTCATGATGACACACATCAACAAGCCAAAGTCTATGTGTCACAAGAAGCATCCCAGAGGTACCGGGACTTCGTAGCATGCTGCCAGCCATCTGCCAGAAGGAGCTGCTGCGCCTGCAGACCAAGTAAGACTGTTCCATAAGTACCCCTCTGCCGTGGACCGAAGCGTTTAACTTACCTGTTTTCCCGTTTCTCCCCCCCCTTCTCTGCATTTGGTTGGGTTTGTTTGCTATTCTCCTGGTAGAGGAGGAATGTAATGTCGTGACTTAACAGGGAGGTTCCATGCTAATTGCTGAAGGAGGGTGACCCAGGTGAAACCCCCTTCAGGCGTACGATATGCACGTAAATAACATCTGCACACAGGCGAGTTTATGGTTGTATGGTGACTCTCCACTTAAAGATGGTATACCTTCGCTAAAAAAGCTGAACTGTCCAAGATATGTACCCAAGCAGCAACTTTAAACGGAAAAATATAAGGAGCTTGTTTGTGATGTAACCCATGAATAGTCTGTCTGAGATAAAAAGAAAGGAGACATAACCCAAAACAAGGAAAAATAAATTTCCAAAAACAAAAACCAAACTAGCAAATCCAAATCTTTTTTAGGGAATGCGATAGGTCGGAAGCAAGAATGACTTAGCACGTGAAAAACGTAGTCCCGTTTAAAACAGAAGCATTTAAATTGTGTTATAGTTGGCCATTTCGCCCAATGGTCATTTCAATCTAGAGTTAAATGTGTGTTGAGTGATGTAAGGTCCTGCACTTGTGACAATACGAGAACTTGTAGCACTAAGAGTGTCTTAAGTACAGAGTCTAATTCTAATACAAGATAAATCCCCAATGCAGGAATAAGCCAGTTTGTTAGATAAACCTGGGTGGTATTCTCATAGATGGTGACTCTAGATCTCCTTTTGTGATTGAATACAGAGAGGTGGGCAGGAAATGTTTCAAGGGACCTTTGGTGCTGATTTACTTCCCTCTGATATCCACCCTAAGAGTTTTACTGGCAAAGAAATTCCTTTGGTTGGGTTTAAGCCATTATTCTTCAAGTTAAAAAGCAAGAATGTGTGGGAAACTGTATGTGTCTGAAAGTTGACAATCTGTTCTAGGCTGTCTAACCCAAAGATCTGTAGGAATAACACTGGATCCCAATATCAACGAGCAGCTCATATTAATTGGTCAAGATAATGAGTTTATTGATAGGTGAAAGATTGTATTTCCCAAGGTTTTCTCTAGTAAGGTGGGTGAACTGATGGGGTATTCACACAAAATTATTGCAAAGAGAAATGGCGTGCCTATTTCCTACAAAGTACACAACATTCCTTTAACCATCAGAGGAGAGGATGAAGTTGAATTGAAGAAGTTGGAACAAGCTGGTATCATACAACAATAGAAGCAGCTGACTGGATGGCACCTGTAGTGGTGGTATGATGGCAGATTGGAAAGATTAGGTAATGCTTTGAGCTAAGAGATCTAAGTCATAGCATCTTAGATGATACGTTTCCTTTGCCCAAGATTGGCAAACTTCTGGCCGAGTCCAAAGGGGTAAAATGGTTCATCACCTTAGATCTTATCTCTGCCTACCACCAGGTATCATTACATCTTAACAGCTTTTATCACACACTTTGTTTGCTATCAATTCTCTAGGATACCCTTTTGATTAGCCTCTGCTGCAGCAGTATTCTAACGTTTGATGTATAAAATCTTTAAGGGCTTTGGGATAATAGGCTTCTTCCAAGATGACATTTTGGTAACGGGGAAGACAAGAGAACAACAAAATGGGAGATTAAGTAGCATTTTAAGGATGCTTGAAGAAAAAGGATTAACTGCAGAGTTCACAGAAAGTTCTGTGACATATCTCAGACATTTGGTTTGTGTCAAAGGCATTTTACCAAAACCAGAGTTGGTCAATGCCATTTTAAATGCACCACCACCAAAAAGAAAGTAAGGATGACACCGGGTAATTTCCTGATGCAAAATGTTTACAGAATTTTGCTTACTGCACATACAATATATGTCAGATATTAAAAAAGGATGCTGTGTTTGAATGGAATCTTATGTTACAGAATGACTTTGAAAAAATTCAACATTGTATTTGTTCTGCATTATCCTTGATGGGTTTTGATTCTTCCATCAGATCTGTCATTAGACCTCATGCTAGAGGGGACGCGCGCCGGTGCCTTTCTCCTGCCATTTATCCTGTAAGGGGCCCCTGCTGGGCGTTGGGTGCCAGAGGAGGTGTAGCCTGATCGCCCCCCGACGCAGCGGTGCGAAAACCATCGCGCGCGAATGCTGTGCACGCTGGCGCCACTGGCGGATGACTGCGACCGGCAGACACAGGGCGGAGTAGGAGCGCAGCGGCCGGTCACGCAAACGACTGCACGCCCTGGCTTCCCGACTGGATCCTAGGCCACGGCGGTTGGGACACCGGGAGCGGAAAAAACAGGGTGCGGCCGGCTCGCCTCCAGGTGGCGCGGAGGAGGACAGCGAGCGAGGCCCTGAAGAGGTGCTGCAGATTTGAGATGGTTGGAGCCCCGTGAGTACACCGTAGTGCGGCCCGTTTCTGGTGGAGGAGTGAAGCGGGCGGCGGCCTGCGAATCGCACGCTAGAGGCAGTCGGCCTCGGAGGGAGGGCTCACCGGCTAGGACTGAGGAGTATGGGTCCCTCTAACTCTGCCACCGGAGGTACCCTGGAGTAAGTGGCGGCCAGGCCACGGATCTCTAGAGACGGTGGAGTGGGGGATGCACTTCCTGATACTGTGCCAGGTCGGAGGCAGCGTGGAGGCGACGGCGAGCAGTAGGCACGAAAGCACAGAAGAAGCCTGGCCTTCGGATACTCGGACTATCGGCTGGTATGTTGAGGTGGCAAGGTGGTGGACCACACGTGGTGCGCTGTATGAAGCCCGGAGGCGGCGGCCATTTTGTTGGAGGTTCTGGCACAACTGGCATTGAGGAGTAGACTGGAGGGGGTCTCTGCTGGGGACCGGTTGGAGGTGTTGAGACGTTATTTGGCAGTAGACGGGCTAGTAACTCCAGCTGTAGATTGCAGTGCTGCAGGACACAAGTTGCGTCTAGTTCCACGGAGGCGGCAGTGCCCGTGCGGTGGAGCAGAGTTGTGGCAAGGGCCGGAGACACACAGGCGGTGACATTTGGCGGCCACTGTGGCCCAGTGGGCCAGGGAGTGATAAGTGGTGTGCGCCCCCCTAGGTGGGGGTCGATCTGTTACCCGGACAGACCTTGGGTGATTATTACTGGTGCCCTGGATCTGAGAGTGCGGCGGAGGGCCTGCGACGCTGGCGTTTGGGAGAGTGGAGACCTGCGGCTGCTGGACTAGGATCATCAGCCCGTTGCCTTGACCTCTGGTAAATGCCTACAGCGCAGCAGCTGGTCATGGGCCGGCTGCGCAATGCGTCGAGGGACAGCCAGACGCCGGCTGCCAACTCGGGCCATGTGTCAGAGACTAGAGAAATGGGCGCAGCACCGCAAACTGAGATGTTAGCAGCTAAACTGGATTCGGTGCTGGCTGCAGTGGAGCGGATCGGCTCCACGCTGGAGCAGACAAAGTCGTCGTTGGAGGCCCGCATCGATAAGGTCACAGTGGACTTCACCCTACTTCACGCGGATCACCGCAAACTGACGGATAAGGTGACCCTACAAGGGCAGACCCTTCAGGAAGTCCAGCCCTTAGTGAATACCCACACTGCCGCCCTACAAGACCTAATAGACCGCGTCCATGCCTTAGAAGACCGTGTGGAGGATGCAGAGGGATGTTCTCGGCGCAGTAACGTGCGAGTGGTGGGCCTGCCGGAAGGCAAAGAAGGGCGTCAGCCGGAGCAATACTTGGACCTGAGAAACTCTCTCTGCAGTTTGTAGTGGAACGGGCCCACAGAGTTCCAACACAGCGGCCCAGCCCGGGAGCCCGACCCCGACCTTTCCTGTTTAAACTTCTTAATTTTCGGGACAGAGATGTGGTACTCCGCGAGACCAGGAAGATGGGGGAAATCACAGTGGGCAGCGGGCAGGTACAGTTCTTCCCGGACTACACCGCAATGGTGCAAAAGCGCCGGAGCAACTACCTGGCGGTAAAGCGCCAGCTACGCGACCTGGGGATCCCATACGCTTTGTTGTTCCCCTCACGTCTCCGAGTGGCCACAAGTGAAGGCACTCGCTTCTTTGATACCCCATCAGAGGTCTGGGACTGGCTGGAAGAGACCGGACGCAGCGCTGGCCAGCAGCCGCCGGAATTGGAGCCAACTACACAGCGAGGCAGGAGATCCTGGCGGAGGAAGGGAAAAGGACCCCGAAGAGGAGAGGGTCCAAGCCTGGGAGTGGCTCCTAGTCCAGAGAGGATCAGATTGGAACGACAGGAAGCGCTGGCAGCGGTGGCCACACTTAGGTCACCTGAGGGTCGGGGTGGGGCGATCACCCAGGATAGGGGTGACCCGGAGACCAGTGGCTCATCTTCCCCGTCCACTGTGATTTCTGACGACCAGCTGATGCCGTTGGTGACGCCCCAGACCTCGGCGCATATCATGTGAAGTATGGACAAAGGTGGGACTGTGTCCGCTGAGGAGCATAGCCCTCAGAGACAGGCGCTGGGGACTGGCGGCTGGCACATGATGGCTTTGAACTGCGAGGACAGCGGAGTGGTGAGATGAGGGGAGGAGGGGTCTTACTGGTGGATTTCTGAGGGGTCGGTAGAGCGGGAGAGATGGGAGGAGGGCTTGGAAGCAGCTACCTGGGGAGGTACAGGTACCCTATTAGGCGTAGGCTCCTACCTGAAGGATAGAGTAACACAGGCCAAATACCACTCTGTACTGCTCTGAGCCCAGGTTAAGGGAGTCCCTTACACTGCATATACACAGGCACCATGGTTGGGGAGCACCCTCAAGCGGCAAATACCACACGCTAGCCCCACTAGCCACCATTGGGCTTAGTCACACCTTGTGAGCATTGACTCATGGTTTGGACGAATACCTGTAGCGGGGTTTGCCCTGACAGTTATAGTGGCCTTGTTGGATTGTTCATGCACACGGTTTCATGTTTGTGCGTTGTTGTTTTGTTGGTTTTTAATGCAGCCCTCTGGATTGACCTGCGAGTGCCCCCTGCCCCCCGCCCCGGGTGGGTGTCCCTGGGCACTGCCACGGGTATAAAACATAAAAGTTCCGCATGGCCACCACAAATGTAATCACATGGAATGTCCGAGGTATGCATACACCAGCGCGTAGATACTCCATATTTGCATACTTGCAGAGACGCGCAGCGGCCATAGCTCTCCTTCAAGAGACACACATGACACCGAGGGAGCTGGACCGGCTGCACACACGCTGGAGGGGACAGGTGTTTGGCACTACCTGCTCGGCACATGCCAGGGGCACACTGATCTGGGTGAGGGCGGGCACCCCATTTGTCTGTCTGGAGGCGCTGGTTGACCCAGGCGGGAGATACACGCCTAGTACACCCTTTCTGCATTTTCCTCCCGTGTTAGCAGCTTTTGTCTGACTTTTGTGCTTGTTTTGTCTAGCATTTGTGCTTGTTTGAACTGCATTTTCCTCCCGTGTTAGCAGCTTTTGTCTGACTTTTGTGCCTGTATTTTTTTCTAGTCAGTTTCAGCCCTTTGCGTTCTCCTGCCTGTCTGCCCGCCTACCTCGCCGCCCTCCGCCTTCCCTCCCCGCTCCCCGCTTCCCGCCACCACCGCTGACCACGCCCCTTTTTCCTTTCTGTTCCCTCCCCGCTCCCGCCTCCCAGCTGCCCCGCCCACCCGCGCACTTCGCCTTATATGGCGACCGTGTGAACGCGCAGCGGTCACGCGCAGCGGGCGCGCCGATTGTGCGCCGAAGGCGCGCCAAAGGTAAGCCCGTCTGCGCCCGTCCGCGACCCGACCGCGCCCAGCGCCAGGACCCCTGGCCAACGAAGATCCCGACCGACCCGCCTGACGTACTCCGCCGCCACCCTCACCGCTCTCAACACCAGCCGACTCCCAGAATGCCATCAAGCCACTCCACGACGTACCCACGGACCTTTCAGCTGCCACGCCTGCAAGTTCACCTGCATCCGGACCAGCCTCGCACCAGCACCCACCAAGTCGAACACCAGCAGCACCCACCTCAAGTGCATCCTGCTCAACACCCGCTCCGTCCACAGACACGCCATCGAACTCTGGAACCTTCTAGACGCCACAGCCCCTGACGTCGCCTTCCTCACGGAGACCTGGATGAACGCCTCTTCAGCTCCCGACATCGCCATCGCTATCCCAGAGGGCTACAAGGTCGTCCGGAGGGACCGAAACGCCAACCAGATGGGAGGAGGCATCGCCATCATCCACAGGAACACCATCCGTCTCACGACCAGCACCGACAACACCCTGACCAGCGCCGAACACCTGCATTTCCAGATCCACACCAACCCGAACACCACCCTCAGAGGCACCCTGATCTACCGACCCCCTGGACCACGCACACAATTCAGCGAGGACATCGCCGACTTCGTCAGCCCGCATGCCCTCCCCTCCGCCGACTACATCCTCCTGGGAGACCTCAACTTCCATCTGGAGAACAACAACGACCGCAACACCAGCACCCTGCTCGACAACCTCGCCAACCTGGGACTCAAGCAACTGGTGTCCACCCCCACCCACCTCGCCGGACACACACTCGACGCAGTCTTCTCATCCAGCACAGACATAGACTTCAGCCACGCCACAGAGCTTCAATGGACGGACCACAGCTGCGTCCACTTCACCTTCAAGAGAACGACGACCCACCAACACCAGCAACAGGCAGCCCGCAGAAGCTGGAACAAGATCACAGCAGACCAGCTCGCCACCTCCCTGAACCAGCACCCTCCTGCCAGCTCAGCGAACCCCAGCCAAGCCGCCGACAACCTCACGAAGTGGATCAGCAACTGCGCGGACGAACTCGCCCCACTGAGGACCCCGCCTAGCAGACCCGGCAGCAAGAAGGCCCCATGGTTCACCGACGAACTCAAGAGCTCCAAGAAGAACTGCCGAGCCCTCGAGAAAGTCTGGAGAAGGGAACCGACACCGGACAACAGGACCTCCTTCAAACTTGCCACCCGGAAACACCACCAGCTGATCCGCGCCGCCAAGAAAACAGCATTCAAAGACCGGTTGGACAACAACGCACACAACTGCAAGGAACTCTTCAACATCGTGAAAGAGCTTTCCAACCCCAGCGCAGGAAACAACGACATCACCCCATCGCAAGACCTCTGCAACTCCCTCGCTTCATACTTCCACAACAAGATCGCGGAGATACATAACAGCTTCAACAACCAACCAACGCACACCATGACCGAACAACCACCCCCCACCACCACCCTCCACGCCTGGACCCCGATCAGCACCGAAGACACCATCCGCACGATGAACTCCATCCACTCCGGATCACCGACCGACCCCTGCCCTCACCACGTCTTCAACAAGGCCGACGCTGTCATCGCACCCCACCTGCGAGACATCATCAACACTTCCTTCGACACCACCATCTTCCCTGAGAGCTGGAAGCACGCCGAACTCAGCGCCCTACTAAAGAAACCTACAGCGGACCTCACCGACCTCAAGAATTACCGCCCCATCTCGCTCCTCCCGTTTCCAGCCAAAGTCATCGAGAAGACCGTCAACAAGCAGATGGCCGCCTTCCTCGAGACAAACGGATCCCTCGACCCCTCACAGTCCGGCTTCCGAGCCAATCACAGCACCGAGACCGCCCTCATCGCCGCCACCGATGACATCCGAGCCCTGATGGACAATGGAGAAACAGCGGCCCTCATCCTCCTAGACCTCTCTGCGGCATTCGACACGGTCTGCCACCGCACCCTAGTACGGCGCCTCAGCAACATCGGAATCCAGGACAAGGCGCTGGACTGGATCATCTCCTTCCTCGACGGAAGAACACAGAGAGTCCGCCTACCACCGTACAAGTCAGAGGCCTCCGAAGTCACCTGCGGCGTCCCTCAAGGATCATCTCTGAGCCCCACCCTCTTCAACGTCTACATGAGCCCCCTCGCGGCCATCGTACGCAAACACAACCTCAGCATAATCTCCTACGCCGACGACACCCAACTGATCCTCTCCCTGACCAACGACCCCGCCGCCGCCAGATCCAACCTGCACGAAGGGATGAAAGAGGTAGCCGAGTGGATGACGACCAGCCGCCTGAAACTGAACTCGGACAAGACGGAGGTCCTCATCCTGGGCTCCTCACCCTCCGCCTGGGACGACTCCTGGTGGCCTCCCGCCCTGGGCACCGCACCCAAACCGACAGACCATGCACGCAACCTGGGCTTCCTCCTGGACTCCTCCCTCTCCATGACCAGGCAAGTCAACAACGTCTCCTCGGCGTGCTTCAACATCCTACGCATGCTACGGAAGATCTTCTGGTGGATCCCCACCGAGACCAGGAAGACCGTCACCCAGGCCCTCGTCACCAGCCGACTGGACTACGGCAACGCCCTCTACGCCGGTACCACCGCCAAGCTCCAGAAGAGACTCCAGCGGATCCAGAACGCCTCAGCCAGACTCATCCTCGACATCCCACGAACCAGCCACATCTCCGGACATCTGAGAGACCTTCACTGGCTCCCCGTCAACAAAAGAATCACATTCCGCCTCCTCACCCACGCACACAAAGCCCTACACGACCAAGGCCCGAGCTACCTCAACAGCCGAGTCAACTTCTACGCTCCCAAACGCCACCTCCGATCAGCCAACCACGCCCTCGCCGCCGTCCCCCGCATCCGAAGAGCGACTACAGGAGGAAGGTCCTTCTCCTACCTGGCCGCCAAGACCTGGAACTCCCTCCCGACCGACCTGCGCCTGACCCAAGACCACCTCTCCTTCAGGAAGAAGCTGAAGACCTGGCTGTTCGAGCAGTAGCGGCACCCCCCCCTCCCCCCCCCGCCCAGCGCCTTGAGACCCTACGGGTATGTAGCGCGCTTTACAAGTGTCACTGATTGATTGATTGAGTACATGGGCGACTTGATGGACAACAGGTGTTACTGGGCTCCCTCTATGCGCCGAATGTTGAGCAGTCCTCCTACCTGGCTAGTTTGTCTGCGCTGCTGGCGCCGTATGCGGGTCTTCCTTGGCTCCTGAGGCGAGACTTTAACTCGGTACTTGACGTACACATGGACCGATCTTTCCCGCCGCTCCGGGGTACACAAGTGGGCTCGAATGCACAAGCTTTAACCACCTGGTTGTCACACTGTGCTCTGCTTGACATGTGGCGCAATATGCACCCTGATGACCGCGTCTATTCATACTACTCGGCAGTACACGACCTCCATGTTCGATTAGACAGGGTGGTGGGCACCCACTCAGTGCTTCCATTGGTGGTCCGAGCAGAGTTTATGGGCCGGACACACTCAGATCACAACCCCCTCATAGTAGGGCTTCGGTGGCGACCTGACAGATCTCCGATTGTTGTGTGTCAGTAAATAATTTTGTTGATTTATCGTTTTTGTTGATTGATTTATTTGCTAAGCTGTCCTGAGTTGTTCTGTTCAGTGTGGCGGAAGGGTAACAGTGGGTGGGAGTAGGCGGAGTATGGAATTACACATGGTTAGTTATTCTGAAGAGGAAATCAATAGATTGAAATTAATTCCCTCACTCTTGGGAGGCGACTCCATAGGTGATAGGATTGCCAACTCGGACAAAGGAGAAAAACTGATTCAATTAAAAAAGAAAAATACCAGGACACAATTGCACGCACAGGTACTGCTGGAATATTTAAAGACCAACACAATTCCGGTAGGCCTCCAAGTGAAAAATGTCCCGGTGATCTTTATTAATGATAAACCCTATCTTGTAGACTTCAGTGGTATAGGGACTAAATGTTCACGAGACTGGATTGTATTATCAATCAATACTGCATTACGCATCAGTGAAGAGGAGTTAAAAGAAATAAAAAGGTTAGAAGAAGAAATCGCCAGTGATTCGACTATCACAGATGCTAAGGCACTTCTGGAAAATATCAATAAAACCTTGGCTGAGTTCAAAACACACACAGTAAATCTGAAAACAACTAAATTGAGTAAAGATATAAAAAACTATAGACACGAATCAGTATATCCATATCTTAAAGAAGATTTTTTTAAAAACAATAATCCAAGCTCCTTAAATTTACCCTATAAGGGGAGGTCACGTACTAGGTTTGTTACGTTTTCAGATTCATCTTCTGACTCAGACCAAGGAACAGGAACTTACTATCACCCCTACCAGTCATTCTACCAATACCCCAGTGCTCCCCAACCTTTTTTAGACAGAGGCACTCGCAGGGGGAGAGGATTTCGAGGGGGATGGAGGGCACCCATGCATCAGCCAGTGCCAGAACAGAATTTCTTCCGAACACGCCAGCGAGTGTACAGACGCTAGACAGTAGTGAAGGCACCAATAATGATTTTGTAGAGAAGTCTAATACCTTGTTGATGCCTATTTACAATCTATCTAAACACACGCTAACACCCTGGGAAATGAGGGTTCTGGAAAAGGGATTGTCTTTTGTTCCAGTAGCCCTCCAAGACCCAGTAGAAACAAAAACCGAAATACTACAATTTTTACGAAAGATCCGGTTGAAAGTATTCTTCTCCCAAACTGAGGAAATGCAGGAATACAATATTAGTGGACTTAAGAACAAATCCTCCTTTTGCCCAGAGAGTGAGATGATTCCCGATGAGATACTGTTTTTCGAAAATCAGGTACTTAAAGAAATTGACAACTTAAACAGCAAGCGCCTTACATTCAAACATAATTTCTCTAAATTCGAACATCAGGCACTTAGAAACCTTATGAATAATCCCTTAACAGTGATAAAACCAGCTGATAAGGGAGGTGGAATTGTGGTTTGGGATAAAGATGACTACGACAGTGAAGTGTATAGACAACTTAACAATGCTTCGCATTACCGAAAAGTCCTTGATAACCCGACTAGGGCACTAAAAGCTAAAATTCTACATCTTACGACCAAAGCCCTAGAAAGCGGGTTTTTATGCAAAAAGGAGTATGAATACTTAAATACCACCAAACAAAAAATGCCTTTGATTTATATACTCCCAAAAGTACACAAGAATGCCATTAACCCTCCAGGTCGCCCTATTATCTCCTCTTGTGGATCGATATTAGAACCCCTGGCGAAGTACATAGACACCTTCCTCAAACCATTTGTGAGTACTACGCAGGCGTATGTCAGGGATACGATGGACCTCATCTCTAAAATCGAACATGTGGCTTTCAATAGAGACCAACAATTGTTGGTCTCTTTTGATATAGAAAGCCTATACACGAACATACCTCAAGATGAGGCCATCATAGTGATGGAATTGATTCTCAATCAAAGAACTAGACCATTTCAAGTACCTACAGAATTTCTAATAGAATTGGCTAAACTCTGTCTGAAAAACAGTTTCTTTGCATTTAAAAATGAGTTGTTCCTCCAAATAAAGGGCGTGGCTATGGGTTGCTGTTTTGCGCCCGAAATAGCGAACCTTGTGATGGACCAATTTGAGAAACGATATATCTTCAATGAAACCACTCCCTTCTTTAATAACATCAATAAATGGGTCCGTTTCATTGACGACATTTTTCTCATTTGGAGTGGGAACTCAGAAGAATTGGATTGTTTCCATAATTGGCTGAACAATCGTACACCGGATTTAAATTTCACAAAAGATGTTAATAATACTAAGATTAGTTTTTTGGATGTATGGATCTATGATAACGAAGGAGACCTGGAAGTTAGTCTGTATACGAAACCTACAGATAGAAACACCCTTTTAGAATTCTCCTCTGGTCATCCTAGAAGCCTGAAAGAAAATCTGCCCTATGGTCAGTTTCTTAGAATTAGACGAAATTGTACTAATAAGAACGACTATTTTGAGAATGCCAATACATTACAGGAGAAATTATGTGCGAGAGGATACCCGAAAAAATTGGTCCGAGCAGCTCTTAAAAGGGCTTGGTTTACACCGAGGGAGAACCTACTAATACCAAAAAAACACGAGAATAAGGAATGCATGACTTGTGTACTTACATTTAACCCCAAAGCAAATAAAGTTAAAAAAATCATTCAGAGAAATTGGAGGCTGATCGAACAGTTCAACATACCCAAACCACTCTTCGCCTTCAAGAAAGGCAAAAACCTGCGGCAATATCTTGTGAGAGCCATGAGGGAGCCAATGCAGAGAAATGACACCAGATCCCTATTGGGTTTACCGGCTGTGACAGGTCACTATCGCTGTAACAACTGCGTGGCCTGCACCTATACAACTGATACCAAAAGTTTGCAGATTAACGACAAAGAACACGTGATGCAAACATTCTCCAATTGCAATACCAAAAATGTGGTATATGCGATAACCTGTCCATGTGGGAAAATGTACATCGGGCAGACGACACAGATGGTAAAATCGCGAATTTTACAACACAAATCGCGTATTAGGTGTAGAACACAGGGAGCACCGCTGGTACAGCACTATGTCGAAGCAGGTCACAACGAGAATGACATTGAATGGACAGTCTTAGCTGTAGTTAAGGCAAACAATAAGGGAGAACTCGAGATGAGATTGAACCGAATAGAAGCTCGCCTCATTGAAAGATACCACACTGTGATAAAGGGCCTTAACGAGAGAGATGAACTATGGGCTCTGATCTAAGATTTCCAGTTAAGAAAGCTAGGAAGATGCTTATTTAGCTTGAACAACAAGTATAACACGTGTCGTTAACCTAGAAACATGTTGAGAATGTAAGCCTGCTGGTTGGCTCATGCAGTGACCTAAAGGTGGGAGGGGAATGGGGACCCCCATATGCTGTCCCCTTTCGCTGCGAGACACTTGCTGCCACTTGGCCATATGGTGGCAGATAACCGAAGTGTGAACTTTTTTTATATTCATTTTCATTTTTACGGTATTTTCAACTATGAGCACGGTGAGGCGTGTATTTCCAAACAGGCTACGAATTAGGGAATACGTGTGTACCGTCCCCTCTCTCTTCTTTTCCCAGCATTTTTTTCCCAGCATTTTTTTATAAGATTCCGAGCCATGACATGCGCTTCGATTTGTTCTTTATTGCGTCCAACTATGTAATTGACATGAGCGCGGAGATGTGTAAGATGGTAGACGGGACGCTTTTACTCCTGGGTGGAGAACAGTCCTCTCTCACTTTCGTGTCTCCGTCACGCTGCCCGCGGCGCACCCACGTAAGCACACGCTTATAAACAATCCGCCTTCGCAGTCACCCGTGCGGTCTCATTTGGTGAAATTGAAGCGGCGGATTCAGAGGCGTGTACGCGAGCCCGTACCAGTTAAGTGTGTATGACCGTTGTCGTGTGGTTATGTGCGGAGGAGGGCTGATAGTTGATTGTTATAATACTACCCCGTTAATAGCTTCGAGTCAGTGTCTATGAGCACAAGTGCAATAGCGTCATGAGTATAGATGTAAGTGTGTATGACCGTTGCCGTTTGGCTTTGTGCTGAGGAGGACTGATAGTGGATTTTTAATAATACTACCCCGTGAATAGTTTCGAGTCAGTGTTTTAGAGCACAAGTGCAATAGCGTCATGAGTATAGATGTTTTGTATAAGTCGACTAGTTTGAGCGCACCTTACCTATATATCAAGGTAACAGTAGAATCTGTGGGTGTAACATTAGTGAGCATTGGAGCAGACAGTGAAATTAGACCTGTCTTTGTTGTTTCCTCCAGTGGGTGAGTGAGAGGGGATCGAGTGGAAGAATTTTAAAGCGACCCCGAAACTTGTTGATTAAGTCGTATGGCGATTCTTTCATACTGAGGCTATGGACCAGGTAACCTCCATTTTCCCTTTCTTACGCGCTACATGAGTTTAGACGCTCTCTGACGCACTCAGTGTACATTCTTACACAAGTGGTTTTATTGTATACTCCACTTTAGATGTAAAAGATATTGAAGTTACGTTACGCCATATGAGAGGTCCAGCCGGACCTGTACAAGGCATTATTCGAACTCTTTTGAGACACTGAGAAGACTTTGTTTGACGTACTGCCCCTGCAATACCCGCCCAGACTTGAACCAGGTACTAATCATTCTGGGAGTGCCTTGAGTGGTGGTGGGTCTCGCGTTCTCTAGGTAGTTTTTCACCACCGCTCCCGCACCCAACTCCTTATAAATTTTCGCTGTCGCACTTAGCCGGGTTTGAACCAGTAAACTTCACATTTCAGTTTTTTCTGGGATTAAGGTGGTGTCCCGGTGTTTCCGCTGAGTCCTTCACGCGTGGCCCTTTCGAGCACTGCATGGGCTAATCTGGGACAGCTTGTGACATATATTAGTTGTTGTTATTTATTTATTCATTGTCATTTTATCATACCACTTTTGTAGATAGCTTGATATCCCCGTCCTGAAGAGGCCAAATAGTTGGAGGCTGAAACGCGAACGCGTCGACATTTTGACGTAGGAGGAATCCACTAAGTGTGTTGATTCAAGAATTATCTTTGTTTGGCAGACACATAAAACAATAGGAGAGGAGTAACACCTCGGATGCCAAAAAGGATTTCCTCCAAATGTATTACTATAAATAACTAGTATACATTGATTTGGAACCATGATTAGGGGAATTGATATTTGATAGTTTGTTGTGTACATAAATTGTATGTGTATTTGCATTTCATATGATTTAATGAAATTGTAAATAGAGGTTGTTGTTTTGCTTCATGTTTGTGCAAATTTGTATATATTTTGTGTTGAAGTGCTCTGATGTTCACCAAGAGATATTCGTCCCTGATAAATTATGATGAATATAGTTTCTTATAAGAAATAAGTTGTTACCGGGAAAATTAATTGTTTCTTGAGTCAAAATAAACGAGATTGATCCCTCTTAGCCTTGTTTCTTTGTTCCTTTTGGATGTTCCTTACCCAGGCGTGGGAGGGTTATTTGGGTATGCCCCAGTACACTTTCTTGATCGAGCAGTAGCGGCACCCCCCCCTCCCCCCCCCCCCCAGCGCCTTGAGACCCTACGGGTATGTAGCGCGCTTTACAAGTGTCACTGATTGATTGATTGAGTACATGGGCGACTTGATGGACAACAGGTGTTACTGGGCTCCCTCTATGCGCCGAATGTTGAGCAGTCCTCCTACCTGGCTAGTTTGTCTGCGCTGCTGGCGCCGTATGCGGGTCTTCCTTGGCTCCTGAGGCGAGACTTTAACTCGGTACTTGACGTACACATGGACCGATCTTTCCCGCCGCTCCGGGGTACACAAGTGGGCTCGAATGCACAAGCTTTAACCACCTGGTTGTCACACTGTGCTCTGCTTGACATGTGGCGCAATATGCACCCTGATGACCGCGTCTATTCATACTACTCGGCAGTACACGACCTCCATGTTCGATTAGACAGGGTGGTGGGCACCCACTCAGTGCTTCCATTGGTGGTCCGAGCAGAGTTTATGGGCCGGACACACTCAGATCACAACCCCCTCATAGTAGGGCTTCGGTGGCGACCTGACAGATCTCCGATTCCTACGTGGCGCCTTCAAACGGCGGCCCTGGAGGATGCGGAGTTTTGCGCCTCCTTGGGTACGGCAATAGAACAGTATTTCAAGCTTAACGAGGGCTCTACAGGCAGTGAGCTGTTAGAGTGGGACTCCCACAAGGTATGCATTAGGTGGCATTGCTTGGGTGCGACATGGAACATTCGCAAACAGCTGTTGAGTGCTCTCGCTGCTTTGGAGTCCCGTCTACTCTCCTGTGAATTACACGGGGAGGGTGGCGGTACGGACTCGGACCGACTGCTGGAGCTCCGGGCGCGCCATGCCGACTTACTGGACCGGCTGCGATGCCACAATTATGCGGCCCACTCGGCTCGAGTACATGCTACATCGGATAGGGCTGGGAGATTGCTGGCCAGGTTGATACGGCGGAAGTCTGCCCATGCCCCAATAAGCGCTATATGTGGGCCTGACGGATCACTAGTGTATACGC
Organism: Triturus cristatus; assembly: GCF_964204655.1. NCBI lineage: Eukaryota > Metazoa > Chordata > Amphibia > Caudata > Salamandridae > Triturus > Triturus cristatus. The sequence goes on from NC_140589.1 coordinate 1,136,083,104, forward strand.
AATGGGAGATTCACCAGGCGTTGACAGCACACTATACCTCCTTGTATCGGTCAACGGGAGGTAGGCGGGCGTGTGACCTGGACGGGTTCTTAGAAGCCGCGGAACTGGCCGAGGTCCCGGCGGAACACCACGAGTCTCTGGAGTGTCCCCTCACTACAGATGAGATTGGGGATGCAATTTCCTCTCTAGCTACGGGGAAGGCGCCGGGCCCGGAAGGGCTCCCAGCAGAATACTATAAATCCTACAGGGAATCATTGATACCTAAGCTTCACACCCTTTATATGGCCGCCCTGGAGGAGGGTGCCCTACCTGGGTCGATGCGCGAGGCCTATCTGATCTCCCTACTCAAGCCTGGACGGGACTCCACACAGTTGGGGTCCTATCGTCCACTTGCCCTGCTCAATACGGATTATAAAATTCTGGCAAAGGTACTGGCGGAAAGACTGGCGCAGGTGGTACCGGCGCTGGTTCACAGCGACCAAAATGGCTTTGTGCCTAAGCGCAGTACCTCTCTTAATCTGCGGAGGTTTTTTCGAGTAGCGACTGACGGTGTCCAGCGGTGGCCCAGAGCAGGCTGTCTGGTCCTGGACCTGGAAAAAGCATTCGACTGTCTAGAGTGGGGATACCTGGTGGCGACGCTGTCGCACTTCGGACTGGGGCTTGGCTTCCTCCAGCTTGCGGCTCTTCTGTATAAGGGCCCTATGGTGCGGGTGAGAACTGGCCCGTACATATCTGATCCCATCCCGGTCGGCCGGGGCACTAGACAGGGCTGTCCGCTGTCACCCCTCCTGTTTGTGCTTGCGATGGAGCCACTAGCTGCGACAATTCGCAAGGAGCTGGCGGATGGCATCCCACTGGGAGATGCGACACACCAAGTGTCCCTCTATGCAGATGACCTCCTAGTGTTTGTCAGAGACGTGTCTTGTGTTCCTGTGGGGCTGGAGCGCATCCTGTCCGACTTTGAGGCGCTCTCGGGACTTCGAGTAAATGCAGCTAAGTCCTGCCTATACGCATTTGGAGCAGACACTCGGGACCCCGGGTACCGCCTAGCAGGAGTACAAGTACAGTGGCAGCCGGAAAATTTCGCTATCTGGGAATCCAGCTATATCGTCGTCCGGCTGACCTGGTTGAGGGCAATCTGGGCAGAGCCGTAACTGCGATTAGGTCTCAGATGAAGTTCTGGAGCACACTTTCCCTCTCGGTCACCAGCCGAATAGCACTGGTTAAGATGGTAATCTTACCTCGTCTGCTGTACTATTTCACCAATCTGCTTCTATACGTCCCGGCATCCTTCTTCACGGGCTTGACACTCTCCCTCCGAGACTTTATATGGGGAACGGCGCGACACAGGGTCGCACTGCCCAAATTGTATCTCTCCGTAGACCAGGGTGGACTTGCGATGCCATGTTTTGAGCATTACTATTTGGCGGCGCAGTTGCAGTGGGTAGCTCGCTGGCTGGCAGACAGAAGCCGCGATGACACGGCGACGGCAGTGGACCCCCCGCTGTCGTTGGCTGAGCTGCTTAGGATCTTTCATCCGGCGGCAGGCGCAATGAGGCCGGCGCCGCTGCTGTTAGTAGTGGCCTGTAAATGTTATCGCAGAAGTCTCCGGCTTACCGGATCAAGGATCCCCTATGCACCGGCCATACCTTTGGAGGGCTCCCCCAGTGGGCAGGGAGTATTTGAGGCTGTGGAACTGAGGGACTGGCATGCAGCTGATATTTATACCTTAGAGGATGTTTACCGAGATGGGGCACTTATACCATTCACGACCCTTGCGGAAGAGACAGGGCTAGCCCGAGGCCAGTTTCTCCGACATCGGGCCCTGGTGGAGACACTGGCAGGCCACTGGGGAGACCTACGGGAGGAGCCAGAACAACACTTAGTGGTACAGTATCTTCATGTCATGGGACGAGGGAGACGCCTGATTAAATGGTTTGCCGCGGCGTTACGGACGCATGCGGCGTTGAGTCTAGGGACGCTGCGTGAGAAATGGGAGGTGGATCTTGCTCGCCCCATGACCGATAAGGAATGGGAACGGGTGCTACAGGGTCCGAGAAGAGTGCCCAGGAACACGAGATTCCGTCAAATACAATTCTTCATCTTACACAGGGCATACCTCTTGCCGGCCGCTATTACTAGATATTTCCATTGTGCGGACGCATGCTGCCCCCGTTGTGCGGAGGTGGATGTTGGTCTGATTCACATGGTGTGGGGCTGCCCAACATTGAGTACATACTGGCAGGCAATACGGGAGGCGCTCCGCAAATGCACGGGACGGGAGTTTCCCTCTGAGTGGGCTGTCTATTTGCTGCACCTTTTTCATAGACTGCCCTCCGCTAAAGTTGCCTCTCGTTTTATAGACCTGGGGATTGTAGCGGCGAAGAGGCTCCTCACTAAGCGCTGGAAGGCAGACACCCCACCACATGTGCAAGCATGGCGTAATTCATTCCTAGTCTGGGCAAAGGCGGAGGGGGTGGCCCTCCGGAGGGAGGAAATACTGGGGCTCAGGATGACACCCATCGCATCCCAGTGGGGGGAGATGCTGCAGGCCCTGTTGCACTTGGGCGTAACTGACTCAGCAGACGATAGGGGTGAGTTGAGGGAGCTACGGTAGTTGTTAAAGGGCTAGTTTGCCTGGTGGAGTATCGCGGCACTGGGTGCTGCAGCTTTGACGCAGGTGGTGAGACATGGGAACACGCAGGCCATTGTAGGCATGACACTCTCTGTAGAGGGGGCGGGGGCTGGAATGGAGGACCCGGTAGAAGGGGAGTTGGGCGGGGGGGCACCTAGACACATGTTGAGAGCTGCTATTGTTCTTTTAGTTGCTAAATCTGTAGTGGAGACAACTTCCCAACTGCAGAGAATGGTTATTGACAAAATAGTTGGGTGTCTGTTTGTTGGAACGCATGGAGAGAACGTACATAGCAACCAAGGTCACTACTTTATAGTCCTCATGTGGGGTAAGATGTCAAAATACGCGACGCAGGGGTAATTTCACTTGTAGCCTCAGAGCCTATTATTTCAGACAATGCTGAATGCCACCCAACTGTTACGGATTACTGCAATTGTTTGTATAACCTCATGACTCTATGCCATGCTTTGACTGTAACTGTGCGCTAAGCTAATGCAAGATGTATTGTATGACTATTATTGCAACTTCAATAAACAGATTTCTAAATAAATTAGACCTCATGCTAGAAACAAAGGCTTAAGGGCAGTGTTGACTCAGTTAGAAGAGAACGGCAAAGAAGTTGAGGTAGCATTTCCAGAACACTTTCCAAGTCGGAGATATGTTATTCTGTATTGAAGAAGGAAATGCTCGCATGTGTGTGGGGAATATCATACTTCCAGAATTTAGTTTAGGAGAGTGAATTTGATCTCACAATAGATGATAAACCATTAACCAACGTACTTAAAACAAGTGGGTTATTCAAAGTAGCCCCTCACATAGTTTGTATGTCTCTTCAGTTGCTAGATTATAATTATGTAGTGAAACATGTTCCTGGTGCAAAAAGGAGTGCAGATTTTCTAAATAGGGCACTGTTACCCCTTTAGCATGATATGAATAGTGAATTGAGTGATATATGTGTGAAAACATTGTTCCTGAACATAAAACCATATCTGAAGAAGACTGGATGGAGGCTCATAGAAAGGAAAAACTATTGCAGGAAATTAAAGTATACCTCACGTGTCACTAAGAGTGAGAATTATAAGATTACCACATGAGGATCACTTATGTATTGTGAAGTGAGAGAGAAGAACAAAGGTGTATTATTGGTGGCCTGGGTCTGACACTGCAGTTAAAAGATTTGTACGTGACTGTGGAATGTTCCAATGAAACCATCCTAATGTCCCATTCTTGCACCATATTCTACATGGGAGTCAGTTTCTATACATTTCCTGGGACCCATTCAAGGCATGAATACTGGTAATAATAAATATATCCTTGAACTGATTGATGTGCATGACCTGAGGTTAAATTTGTTTAGAATATTGACATAGCTGCATTAGTAACATCTATAGATCAAGCATTTCAGAGAGAAGGTCTTCTCAAATGTTTGATAAATGACAATCGTTCACAGTTTTGTTCCCAAAAAGTAGACTTTTTTTTTTTAGGAATGGCATTAGGCACAATGTCACTGCTGTCTATCACCAGCAGGTAACAGTGCTGTTGAGTGCATTAACAGGTTGATAATGTGTAGTATATTCATTGCGATAGAAAAGGAGAAAATGGTTAAAATGATTTGAGCTTATCGCACCACATCCACAGTAACAGGTTTTAATCCACTCAAGATTTTGAGGGGCAAAGACCCATATACCAAGGATAATGTGTTCTGGGTGAGTTTAGAGAGACAGAGGGCTTGGTCTCCCACTAGAGTGAGAAATAATATTCTTAAACCCAATGTGGTATTATGATAGCAAACAAGGTGTCACTTAAGTGAATTTAGGAGTTTGAGATTTTGTTAAGATAAATTATATCAGAAACACATACCAGTGGTAGAATTGTGGATGTATTTTGCACTTTTGAGTGATGGAATAGTATGGTATTTTAGTAGATTACCTTTATTTAATTTAAGCCAACATCATCTATCACTAACATGAGAATAATTCCAGATCGAGGTATTCAAGGTAAGGGTGCGTGTAACATTGAATTCTTCATTGAGTATGCTGATCTTCACTCCTTTTGTGGTGGGAGTTGTAGTGAAAGTTTGACAAGCCCACTGCCCAATGTTGGAGATGGTTTTGGTGTAGACATTGGGGATGACTCTAGGGAAGTCTGTGGGTATGGTTCTCATGCTGAGAGTAGAAGGGGGTCAAGGTATGAACTATCAATTCTTTGACCTAATACATTAAAAGACTATATAGTCAATGAACTTTACATTCTCTTCTAGGATTGGTGCTATATATTGTGCCAGTCTGTTGAAGTTGTATCAAATCTAGTTTAGGTAATATTTTATTTTGCTTGCACTTTTACTCATTATAGTATTGTTGTTTATATTTTATTTTTGTAATATTGATTTACGTTTTGTTGGCTGAACATGTTAAGTGGGGAAGAAGTGTCTTGTTTCCATGCCTCGTTCCAAAGTTATGTTATGAGGGAGGACCTGCTCAGCTGCGGCTGGTGTAGGGAAGCGCAGTAGGGCGGTGAGGTGGGGCAGGAGTGGGGGGGAAGTTGACAGACGACGAATAGGAAAAATTGAATAAATAAATATAAAGCCTATTCCGTCGTCTGTCGACTCCCCCCTTGACCCATCACACTTACCTGCACCGGCTGCCGCTGGACCTGCTGCTTCTAGACTGTGAGCTTTATGTTCGAAGTGCTGACAGTTACATAGTGGAGGGCGAGGCAGTAGGTGCTCCTGGGGTTGTCTCTCTCTCTTCAATAAACTACTAACTTGCTGGAATTTTTTGTGTCATTCTTCATGTTTCAATACTGTATACAGAATCAAAACAAAAATTCTATTGTTTCAAGCACATGCAGTGATACATGGCCAGTTGCATTTAATGGAAAACAGCTTGCTCCATATTCAGTAGTGGTGATTAATGCCACCTTCTGTGTTGTGCACACATGTAGAGCACATCCATATCTAATATGTATGCAATATCTGATGGCGTTTACTCATCTATGCTTCATCTGTGAAGTGTATGTGGGGGTACAAGTGAAGTAAACATATCTTTGAGATAACTGTGATTGGAGTTTGCATTTAATAGGAAAGCTGATCTTATAAACAGCAACTTGCAAGTTAGGATAACGGATTCAAGAGTCGATATGTACATTTGTGGCTGTCATATTTTTTATTTCAGGTGACCAAACTGCTAGTTCCAAAAGAAAACAATAACATACACATGTATAAAAAGCAGAGAAAATGATATGCCAAAAATAGATCTCAGGAAAATAGATCTCAGGGGGGTTACAAGGCAAAAACACAATGTATGTTCAGCTGGAAAGCAACTAGAAATCAATCAAGTATTATCTACATTACTTACAGTTAACTATGTTACTCCAACTTTTCCTTCCTCAACCCAGGTTTTACATGGGTGGAGGAGGCTCCTCCTCCTTGTAGCTTTCTAACTTTGTAAACTGCTTTACGTAAAAAATTTAAAAAAAAAGGACCTTACTTCTCCCCTAATACTCTGTAAAAGGGTCCAACAACTATACTCTTACAACTTATCTAGCCTGAGGCCACTGCTGCAGCAGGAGGGAGAGAGACAACAAGTAAGATCTGGAACGAGGAAGGAGAAATGTGATTAAAAGTAAGTAATCAGGACAGCACCTCCTCATTTCCCTTCTTTCTCATCTTCTCTTTCAGATGTAATGGCTTGCCCAACAGCGGCTTTGAGCAACCATACTACCAACTAAAGAGAATAAAACAACTGAGTTAAATATAATAATAATATATAGCTAAAATACTAATCTTGAGGCAACAGACAAACACCATCATTGCCTAATGATAAAGGTTTTTGCAGTCTTGCTACAGTCAACTTAGCTGTCTGTCCTGAGATAGCATTGTATACCATACCTCCAACAGCCAGTCCTTGCTCAAGATAAGATGTCTTTCGTGTCAATCTCAGTTACCTTGCTCCTATTTGTTGCCTTCATCCCTTTCTGTAGCTAACCTGCCCAGAGGAGCTTTATGATTCTGCTATTGGTAGATTTCTCATTCTTCCTACTCCCAACGCAGCATTACAAACAAAGCCACGAAACATCAGTCTGCTGCCTTTTAGTGCAATCTAGTGGTCAATAGAAAAACTGCAGCAGAAATATAAAGCTACAATATCAATTTTGTGTTTTCACGTTTCGCCTGCAGCGCGCTTGTGATGTGATTGTTAAATCTATTGTTTTTATTATAAACTTAAAAGGAGCTTACACCTTTGAAGTACTGGGTTTTTAAGACCCAGCGGTGCAGGGGAACACACCCTAAGACTTCGGGTTCTTCCTGTTTCAGACCCACAGAAACACAGAGTCTTCTAGGTGAAGTCAAAGATCGATTTATTGGCTGCAGACCAATTACAGGTATCCGAGAAGTACAACACAATGTATGTTCTCAGGAGACTGCTCCTTTTACAAAAACAGGCTTCTCCTTATATACAAAATATCATGCTTCAGGCACACATTCCTCGTTTTACGATATGGTCATTCATATGTATTCATTACAAACGAAAAGGTAGAGTCATGATGACCATCCCACATTCCAGTTCAGCCAGCCCACAATTATTTACCCAGTGAGGCTCAGATCCCACATCAGGTATCAACAGACCCCAATAAACACGGGCACCTCCTGTTTGTAAAACAAGCCATAAAGCAGAAAGAGTCAGGTGTGAAAGAGATTAGCCGGAGGCTTGTGTGGGATGAAAAGGCTTTATGGTGTGTCAAACCCTGATGCTAATCACAGGTGGCCGTAGGACGGGGAGCTCGTGGGACCGGACTGACCTGGGGCGGTGGAGCCAAGTCGCACAGGTCACAGAGAAGTCAAAGGAAGGCACATGTGTTCTAAAGGCCGGTGTTTGTCCTTGATGTGTAGCCTATGTGAGGGCAACCATAAGATGGCCACCGCTCCAAGATGGAACCCACGAAGTCAATGTGTAATATCGTATACAAAGTGCATTTATCGATAAAACGTTATGCAAAGCACTTGTACATACTGCATTGGCCATTCGCGGCTTGCTAATACCGGAATAGACTGGGGTAGGGCCCTGCCTCCTACGCGGTCCCAAATTTTAAAGTACCACAGACCCTCCTTTTGCCCTTACCTAGGCAATAACTATGCTTATATCAATCCGAGTCCAGGTCTATATTCATGAGGTCATGGAGATGTTGCTGTAGCATCATCCTATTACTTAGCTCGTCCCTCGATACAGGTTTCCTTATACATAATGTAGCACAGAGGCCACATATCGCAGGAGCACACTGTATACACAGACAGAACAGGAAAAGAATGGCTAAGATCATTCCAATAACCATCAGAATTTTTCAACCCCAGGCAGATATCAGTTCCCAGAACCACCCCATCAGTGACCAATCTCCTTTATCCACGTGTATGGATTCAGATATTTTATGCAGTTTGGAGATGGCTTGATAAACTGTTGGAGCGTTATCTGGTATGAAAATGCAACAGCTAGATTGGATAACCTTACATACCCCACCGCGGTCTGCAAGTATGACGTCTAGAACCATACGGTTCTGCAAAGTCATGAGGCGATCCGCTTGGAGCTCAGCTGTCAAATTACCAAGGGCACCAGCCGTAACATTAACAGTGGATTCAACCACACGTGCCAGTTGTCTCAGGTTCCTACTATTGACCATCGGTCCCCAAAACGGCAGGGAACCCAGAAAGAAGTCTCCCGCTTCCTGACAGGCAGTATCCTCCTTACTAATCACACCTCTCACAACTCTGGTCTTGTGGTAATCAGAGGCAGCAGTAAATGTTGGCGGTAGCAAGTTTGCAATATAACATGTGCCCGAGAAATCAGGGGGCAACCAAGTATATGCTCGGTCATTGCAGACAAAATATGTACCTTTGGCAGCCAAAAATGCAGGGGAAAACTGCGATGGAAAAGTGTACGTTTCAGTACAGTCACTTTTCCCCAGTTGAGCTCTTGGATTCTGACCATTACCTTGTAAACAGAACCGACCTATGTGGGGTACGACCCAAATTGGGGATGAGATTTTTCGCTGCCTTTCACCCAGACTAATGCTATACCCCGTCGCGTTCCAACCTACATAAGCTCGCAATTCATCCTTGGGAATAGATGAGTATGCGTCGATATCTCTGCTCATATCGGCAACTCCTTTCATTAAAGCTTAATTATTTGTGCTAGGTCTGATGGAACGCGGTTGTCGCGGGGAGTAGGCATCTAATGCAAAAAGAAACATGGTCTGGAATGCCCATGACGATCCATTATAGCTAAACGGCAGTACTAGATAAGGAATACCCTTGTTAATGGTATGTGGCATTAACCCACACACCCAGCAATTGGTTGTATTCATGACTAGTTGGTGCTGGTGCAGGAGTTGAATGAATGAATTGTTTACAAATTCGGAACGTCTAGCTTGTTCATGTTCAGGCAGAGGGTGGAAAGAGTGTAAGGAGGCAGTAGGAGGAGGTATAGGCTGTTCAGTGGGTGCAAATGGCTCTTGAGAGGAGAAGAATACAAATCCTACAGTAAACACCATCATACTACATAGTATAAACAGACATAAAAATACAAAACGTTTGCTCTTCATTATTTTACATATTTTCGTCTTAAAGTTCATTTCCTCAGCGGGTCTCTCCATCTTGAAAAACTCCATCCTCTAATCGTGCCGCTCGCGGCGGGTGAGTATTTTCTGCTATGGAGTACGCCTGTCAGTCCAGGGAACGCCCTAGACCAACCAGAACCATTGACCTAACATCTTCGGCCTGTACCCCAAAGTCTTGGCACCGCGACCCTGCGGCTGAACCCGGATGGTGGTTCGAAAAACAAAAATCAAGGAAGTCCTTCAGATGGGAGAGCTATAATATCAAAAAATAATAAGGGAAGGGAATTTTTATTTGTCCATAGGTCTTGGTCTCAAGTTGTAGTGGTTTCTGCCAGGTACTGACTGGTCTTGAAACAAGAGTTCAGGCTCTGTGGTGTCCATTCGAGTTGACGGTGGCACAGCTTCCTGCAAAATATCGTCACTTTCTTGTTCTGAAGTTGTGCCTCTTACGCGTGCATCACTAAATGGTACAAAACGAGGTACAGTGTCTGTTTCAGAGTCAGCGACACCCTCCTGGACCCACTGGTCATATGGTAGAGGCAAAGGGATCCGTTTGCAGTGGGCGCCGTGAATCCAATTCTTTTTCCCTTTTACTCGAACCGCTGATCTTGTCGATAGAAGTACGAGGTGAGGGCCGATCCAACGGGGCTCATCGTTGTTCTTTCGCTGAAAGTTCTTCACGAGCACCCACGAGCCAGGATCGATATGGTGTCCTGGAGCTTCAGAGGCCTGGGGGAGAGTATCGTGCACCTGTTGGTGTAACACGCAATTTAGCCGTCAATTCATACAGGTAGTCAAGCAGTACTAGATGTTCGATTTCGCTGAATTTTGTCGGTCTTGGCACACCCCATACATTGGCCGGGCGACCAAAAACCACTTCATATGGACTAAGTCCCACTCGTGAATGCACAGTCATTCTTGTGGATAGGAGTGCTAAAGGCAGAGCGTCAGGCCATTTAAGACCGGAGCTCGCCTGGATTTTGGCCAGCTTGAGCTTCAGAGTGCCGTTGTAGCACTCTACTAATCCAGCTGATTGGGGGTGATTTGCAGCGTGAAATTTCTGCTTTATACCTAATCCCTCACACACATTCTTCATCACTCGACCCACAAATTCACTCCCATTATCACTCCACACCATTCTTGGCATTACAAACCTAGGGAAAAATTCTTTCACAAGGGCTTTGGCTGTGGATAAAGCAGTGTTGTCTTTTAGGGGATATGCTTCTATCCATTTTGAAAAAGCGCAAACAACAACCAGTACATATTTCAAGTTGTTGCACCTTTCCATGTGGATAAAATCTGGCTGCAAAACCTCAAATGGATATGATGGAGGCGCAAAGTGACCAGCTGGAGTTGGGGTTCCCCTACCAGGGTTATATTTCAAACATACCATACAATTCTTGACCACATTCTCTGCACACTTGGGAATTCCAGCGTTCTGCCATACCGGGGCCAACAACTTACAGATTCCTTTCACACTGATATGTGCCATTCCATGTGCCATAGTAACTACTGGAAGCACATATGCATCAGGTAGCAACCATCGCCGATGTTCTGACAAGTCGACCCAACAACCATTCTCATCCAATTTACCCGTACTTTCTTTCCACTTGCTCAACTCTTTCTCTGTGGCTTCAGCTTGAAGGGACTTCACACTCTCTATCGTGTCTTCACACATTCCAACATCACCAACCCATCTTGCAGGGCCTGCAACATACATTCGAGTCTTCACATCTGTTGCTGTTTCTTTCGCGATTTCGTCAGCAAATGCATTACCACGACCAACATCATCAGTGACTTTCTTGTGCGCACTGCATTTCATGATTGCAACTTGTAACGGTAGGGTCAGTGACTCAAGGAGATCATTCACCAACTTGCCATTCTGAATTTTAGCTCCATGCGAAGTCAGGAACCCACGTTCTTTCCACAATCGCCCAAAACTATGAGCCAAGCCAAAGGCGTACTGACTGTCAGTATATATGTTCACTTTCATTCCTTCAGACAACACGCATGCTCTTGTAAGGGCAATTAATTCTGCTGCTTGCGCCGAATTATGTGGCACTCGTGCAGTTTCAACAATCGTGTGCAAAGTCGTGATAGCATATGCAGCAGTCGTATCACCATTCGGAAGCTTGAAGCACGAACCATCCACCCATAAGGTACCATCACACTCAGTCAGGGAAGTATCTTTAAGATCCACTCTCCCTTTTGTCTCTTCTTCTGTTCTAAACAGACAATCATGTTGCTCAATCTCATCTATGTCTGCTGGAATCGGCAATAATGTAGCTGGATTCAACGTGTTGCATCTCTTTATGTGTATATGATTTGCCAACAGTGTCAATTCATATCCTGACAATCGAGCACTAGTTAAGTGCTGTGTCTTGGTCCGATTTAACAATGTGTCCACAGCATGTGGAACCATTACAATCAATGTGTTATCCATTACCAATCCAGCAGACTGTCGAATAGACATAGCTGCTGCGGCTGTAGCTCTCAAGCAACTTGGCAATGCCCTCGCTACCGGGTCCTAGGTTGACGAAAAATATGCGCATGGACGCGGTCTGTCGCCAAAAGGCTGTGTTAACACTGATAATGCGCAACCATTTTTTTCGTGAACATACAATGTAAAAGCCTTGCTGTAGTCAGGGGTACCCAACACAGGAGCTGAACATAATGCATTTCGCAATTCCCAAAAACTTTTCTGACACTCTTCAGACCATGGGACAGGATTCGGTGTGTCTTTACATGTTAATGCTAACAAAGGTTTTGCCAGCAAAGAAAAATTCGGTATCCAATGCCTACAGTATGAAGTAATGCCCAAGAAAGCACGCACTTCTCTCTGTGTTCTTGGCACACTTAATTGTGCAATGGCTTGAATTCTTTCTGGGGTCAGTTTCCTTCCCTCCTTCGATAAGAGATGACCTAAGTAGGTCACTTCTTGTCGACAATATTGCATTTTTGAGAGAGACACTTTGTGATGAAAGGCAGACAAATGTCGCAACAATGACAATGTAGCTTCTTTGCAAATCTTTTCAGTATCCGCGGCAATTAGTAAATCGTCAACGTACTGTATAAGGATAGCGCCACTAGGTAAGACAAGTGCATCAAGCTGCGCTTTTAAAGCTTGACTGTATATTGATGGACTTTCACAGTAGCCCTGTGGAGCGCGTTTAAAGCGGAAGCTTCGACCTCCTAAACTGAAGCCAAAAATGTCCCTACTCTCTTCTGCAATTGGGAAGCTAAAGAAAGCATTCTTCAAATCGATTACTGAGAACCATGCAGCAGAAGCTGGAATCATAGTTAACAAGGCAGTTATATCAGGGACAACTGGAAACTTTGGCACAACAATCTTATTTACCTCTCTAAGGTCAATCACAAATCTGTAAACAGGTGGCTGTGAAGGGTCCGTTCGTTTTAAGACAGGTAAAAGACTATTGCAAACGTTGCCTCTTGTTTCTTCAATTACACCCTTTTTAATCAGATCGCTAACAATTGCTAACAACGCTTTCTGACCTTCATTGGAGATCTTGTACTGGGGAATGCGTGGCAATCTGACATTGGCTTTTAAAGTGACCACTTATGGCGGTATTTCCAAGAGACCCACATCATTGGGACCAGTAGCCCAAAGGACATCCGGAAGGGATGACAATTCAGGTGGCAATGTATTCTTTGACAAGTACATCGGGGAAATCACTTCCTTACCCAATGTAAGTTGTACTCCTGAGGGAGAACAATATAGCGTTGCATGCGATCTTTTTAACAAATCCAATCCTAACAGATTTTCACCACAACCTGTCGTTAGGATGAGGGGTGCTTTTAGCTCACAAGGTCCAACAGAAAGTGTCATAGGACTAGAAATCGGGTTCCTAACTGGGGCGCCAGAAAAACCTACTGAAACATTCATTTCGCCAGACAAAGGCGCGCCAGGGAGTTTTGAATGCATAATTGAACTCTTTGCAGCACCAGTGTCCAGCAGAAAGGGCTCTGTTACACCCGCTGTAGTCACCTTAACATACGGTCCACTCCGATCCACTGGCACTGAAACAACTCCATCTCTCTGTCTATGGCTGTCCTAGTAATCATTACCTTCCACATTGTCGTCTTCTGCATAATAATCATTATTATAGTACTGAGCTGTATTACCAGTAGCATTGGCTTGCTGATCAAAGCTATTTATCGTATTTTGAGGCGGAAGAGGACGCGCGTTCTGGGGAACATTTCCACGCCCTCTACCTCTAGGAGCTTGCTGACCACCTCTACCTCTTGCGCCATACGCATTATTAGTACGCTGCATTAATTTAGGACAACTATACTTAAAATGACCTTCCTCTCTGCAATATGAACATTGATTGGGACCTATAGGGATACGTGGTTGATAATACCCATTCATTTGCTGGTTATTCTGAAACTGTTGGGGTTGCTGATAGATACCTTGGGTTTGCCTATAATTATTCTGTCCTCCACGTGGCGGATAAGCCTGCTGTAAAAGGACCTTCGTTTTCAGTTCTTTCGTTTTGTTGTCTGTTCTATCCTTCTCGTCTTTGTCTCTATTTTCGTAATACTGTGCAGTAGCCAGTATTTGCGCTGAAGAGGAAACAGCCCAAGAACTCTCTGAATCTTTTAATTTCTTACACAACTCGGGAAGCAGATTCTGCACAAATTTATCAACAAATAACCGTTGGCCACCTTCAGTACTCATGTCTTGACCACTGTGGTCGATAAACGTTTCTTCAAACCTTGTAAAGAAATCGGACACTGTTTCATCTTTCTTCTGCTTGCATGCAGATAGTTTATCCCAATTCACGCGCATCGCGGGCATTAAAGTTTTCATGTATGTAATAATTCTACCAGGGAGTTCTGCTAACAAAGGGTCAGGCTTGGCACCACCATCTTGTCTAGTGTCTGCAGCAATGATATTAGCCCATGTGCCCCCTAGTTCTGCAGCATGATCCGTATTACGAATGGATCCCCATAAAGGCTGTGGAACCACATTCCCGAACAACATATCTATGTCAGCTAGATTCATGACACACGAGTCTGCAGTCTGTGATAACTCCTTATAATATCCTGCAGGGTTTTTACGGGGGTCAGGCAATGTCTGTTTAAGTGCTAATACTTCAGAACGCTTCCATGGGACATGTACCCAAACACGCTGAAAATGAGCTGGAACAGCTGGATTAGCATTTGGATCAGCAGGTCTCCAAACTGGAGGAACCTCACGCATCGGATATTGGCGTGCTTTTACCTATTTCCCCACAGGGAATTCCTGTTCGAACAATGATTGTTGACAATCGCCATTCCTGAAGGACAGTAAAGTCGCAACTGCTTTATCTACATCGGGACCCACAATTGTACCTGTTTCAAAATCAAATCGCACTCGACACAACTCCTGCGGGTTTGAGTTTGAACCATGATCCTCCAATTCCTCACAGAGGAATTCACACATTTTGTCGAACACATACCTCTGTTTTGGGGCGTCCCATTGGTGGAACACGTTAACAACTGACCCCACATCATAGAGTGAAGGGAAAGCAATCCACTTACGCGCCATATGATCTAATACCTCTTTCTCTTCAGGATTAGGCAGCTGACTACGCAACTGCTTACGTTGTAAACCAGGGGTCATACTAGATGACCCAAAGTGAGGCGACATCAAACCAGTAACTACATTAGATAGCCGTTGTCGTGCTGAAGGAGAAGTTGAGGCGAAAACGGGGGGAAAGACAGAGGGAAGAAAAGAGGATGCAGATACAGGTACCTGGGTAGTGTAAGAAAAAGCGCCAGGGGAGGCAGCTGATGTACTAGGCAAAGTCGCAGGAAGCGCGGGGGCAACAGGTAACAAAACTGGCGGCCCTTGAGCGGGCTGCACTGTAGGTATAGGTGCCAGCTGAAGGGGAGCTGGCGGCTGTGGGAAGGCTTGCGGCATATTAACTGGAGGCTGCACATTCACAAGCTGTGGAGGCGCTGTGGCCTTTTGCGCATACGGGGGTGGCGAACTTAGCAAATGGGACATTAGGGAATCCTTTTCTTTCTCTTTTGTCTCATCTTGTACAAGGGGTGACAAAACTGGGTAACATTTATCGATCCCTAGTTTGCGCTGTGTATGTAACTGCTCATTCATTTGTTCCTCCTCATTATCTTTAAATTGTACAGCTGCTTGCACCATTGATATACCTTTTTCTCTCTTATTCCTTTTCGCTAGCTTAATTTCCTTCTGTTTGGCTTCCTTTCGCCATAGGCGGAAAGAATCAAACATCGCCGGCCGGGCTTTCTTTTTAAACAATTTAACTTCCAAATTATCTAAGATATCTGTATCGAAACTACCATTTTGGGGCCATTTTAAAACACCGTCCTTTCTGGTGTATCGGACCCATACTTCATTATACGCAATGGGGCCCACGCCATGTTTTACATAAAGCTCATAAGTTGGAGTTCCAATTGGAGGAACCGGGCATGAATCCTCTAATTGGGAATCCCTTCTACAACCCAAACAAAACAATCTTCCAAATACACTAGAACCAGGCATCTTCGCTCACTAGTCTAGTTTCAAACTTCAAAGGATTATCGAATACGATAGTCTCGTGAATACACAAGTCCTCTGGCTTTGGCACTTGCAAGTTCCAAATCAAAGCGATCCCGAAGGATACCAAATTCCCGAAGGATACCAAAACAAACTGGGAGACGCTCCACACGTATACTTAACTGAGGTAGCGATGATCCTTGGCGTCACCAGAAGACTCTCTCGATTGTTTCGCTCTACCAAATCGTCAAGGGTCCAAAACAGGGCGATTAATCAGGGCAGCAGTCCTTCGTAGCCGTCGGGACGAGGAGAACCTCGCAGAAAAGACTTTCGGACCACGTCGACATGCAGGGGTCAATGAAGTGGCGGCCTTCCTCCGGAATTTCCACACGAAGCTCCTCACGAACCTCTGGCTTGGACCGGTACCGCTGAAATCGCCCCACGTTTGGCGCCAGCTGAAGTACTGGGTTTTTAAGACCCAGCGGTGCAGGGGAACACACCCTAAGACTTCGGGTTCTTCCTGTTTCAGACCCACAGAAACACAGAGTCTTCTAGGTGAAGTCAAAGATCGATTTATTGGCTGCAGACCAATTACAGGTATCCGAGAAGTACAACACAATGTATGTTCTCAGGACACTGCTCCTTTTACAAAAACGGGCTTCTCCATATATACAAAATATCATGCTTCAGGCACACATTCCTCGTTTTACGATATGGTCATTCATATGTATTCATTACAAACGAAAAGGCAGAGTCATGATGACCATCCCACATTCCAGTTCAGCCAGCCCACAATTATTTACCCAGCGAGGCTCAGATCCCACATCAGATATCAACAGACCCCAATAAACACGGGCACCTCCTGTTTGTAAAACAAGCCATAAAGCAGAAAGAGTCAGGTGTGAAAGAGATTAGCCGGAGGCTTATGTGGGATGAAAAGGCTTTATGGTGTGTCAAACCCTGATGCTAATCACAGGTGGCCGTAGGACGGGGAGCTCGTGGGACCGGACTGACCTGGGGCGGTGGAGCCAAGTCGCACAGGTCACAGAGAAGTCAAAGGAAGGCACATGTGTTCTAAAGGCCGGTGTTTGTCCTTGATGTGTAGCCTATGTGAGGGCAACCATAAGATGGCCACCGCTCCAAGATGGAACCCACAAAGTCAATGTGTAATATCGTATACAAAGTGCATTTATCGATAAAACGTTATGCAAAGCACTTGTACATACTGCATTGGCCATTCGCGGCTCGCTAATACCGGAATAGACAGGGGTAGGGCCCTGCCTCCTACGCGGTCCCAAATTTTAAAGTACCCCACCTTGCCCCCTCTCTTTCCTGGCTTTTCATTGGTTTCTGTGCTTGCTACTTATGTTTCCTCAATTTCTATTGGCTGTAGCATATTTTCTTGCATTTGCCAATGCTGCATTGGTGGAACTATTTTTTCATAAAGTTTTGCTTCTTTCTGCTTTTTCTTCTTGCAGCCGATTTATATAGCTCAACTCATTGAGAGAGATTTAGTGATTTGCCCAGTTTCACAGGACGTTGCCTTCGAGACTTGAACCGGGATTCCCAGCGCGCTCATCAGCAGCTCTGTCCACTGTGCCAAATACTCTCCACTCCCACGTTACTTTTTTCTTTTTGGAAGAGCTGCTATTTCAATTTGAAGCGAACAAGGCATTGATAATAAATGTGGCAGCTTCATCCCGGCTCTTCTCTAGCCCCTGCCATTAATCGAGGCTACTCTGTGTTTCTCCCCTTTTTATTTCTTGCAAGTTGCCTTCTCTGTACCACTGCCTGTACCTTTAGAAGAGCCGCTGCAGCTTTCGTGACAGCAAAGCGAGAGGGTGATTTTGCAAAGTGCGGCGAGAGGGCTTGCTTTCCTCGAAACTGCCAAGCTGCATTATTCTTCCTTTAAAAAGAACAGGTCTTGTTTACTGCTGATACGTTCTCATGTCAGAAGCCGTCCATTTTTATTAAAAAGATAATACGGCGACCGTGTGTTCACACTGCTTGACAGGGCACAAGTCCTAAACAAGCATTCGCACAGCCAATAGGTCTCGCCTTTGGGACCTTATAAGTGTTTATCCATGCAACAGTTGCATAACTAAATACTTATAAGGTCCCAAAAGCGAGACCTATTGGCTATGCAAAGCGGCCGTGCGGCCGCGAAAGTGAAAGTAATCCCGGTAAAGTGCGGCACCGGCGCACATGCACTGTAGCTCTAGGCTGGCCTGGTAGCACTTTTTGGAGCCCTCTCAATAAGTCTCGCCAGACCAGCGCATGCACTGGGTCAGGCAAGACCTAGAAAAGAAGTGGGGGGACGCTGGCGTCACGACAGGAAGTGACGTCATGAAAGGTGGCTTGCACCATCAGACTCATTGCCTCCGCTCGCTCACCCCTTAGATGCGATGGCATCAGAGAAGCCAGCGCGTGAGCAGCGTTCTGAATGAGCTCTGATCTCGCCCTAGAGAGGCCAAAGAGTGAATGTGTGGCTCCATTTGCTCCAGTTATCGAGCTCTCTGTAAAATAAGTGGGGGGACGCCGTCCACCCGCGTGGTACCCCGACTCGAGCCCTGCTGCTTGACCTTACAAGTGCACCTAATTTTGAGAAAATTGAGAAGGAAGTGATTGCTCAACATCACATAGCATCTAGACTAGTGATGTTCAAACATTTTAATGCTGCACCCCCTGTGCATATTAAAAATAAAATCGGGTGGGCACTCCACCCCCAGAATGCCAAATGTATTCTGATAAAAATGGCATTCCTGAACATATTTAACAAATCAAACATTGAAGTTACGCTCGGCTTTCTCTTTAAAAATGCAATAAGATACATGATTGCCAACATTGCCTTGAGACTCGTAGAGTAGTTTGCGCTTTTCAAATATGGATTTACATTTTATTTTATTTTACATTTGCAGCCACCATGTGATCCTTTATCAGAAATATGGAACAGGGACAGTTGTGGGTTATTTGGCGATATTAAGAGATTTGTCTAGAGTCACAGGATTTTTCGCCTTGAGACTCAAACCGGGATCCCCAGCTCTCAAGTCAGCAGCCCTGGCCACTGCGCCACATCCTCTCCACTCATGTGATACTTGTGAGGGAGCTCTTTCCTTCGTCCCAGACAGTGATTGATAAAAACAGCTTATTATTCATCACATAGGCAAAACCGATGCATTACCAATGCTTGTTGTTTTTTACTGTATTGGAAAAAGCAGCACTGATGTGCATGCCAATTTGCCTTGCTCACTTTTACATTCAAGCGAAACAACCTGGCAGTGAAAAGCTGCCTCTCTTAAGTAAGTGTGAAGAGCTAACAAGGTTTGAGCCTTTGATTCCCCTCCGCTTCATTTGCATCGGGTGTGAGGCTCCTGACTTCTCCCACCCAAGAGACTCGAACAAAAGGAGGCCTGATGACCCCTGTAATTTGGCCTTTTTAAAAAAAAATGTAAAATTAATTTATTTATTACATTTTTTTGCAAACAAAAACAAAATACAATCACAATAACTAAAAAGGAAAATCACAGGTCGCATATAATATACAATATACCACTATACTGTACCTAGGGGGGTGAGGAGGGGAAGAGGTGTACAGCAGAACCCAGTTGCTACAGTGCATCAGCGCCATCTCACAAAGGGTCATGAAATAGTTGAACAGGCGATTACCCCACAAGCCACTTTCAGGAAAGGATAACCCCAGCTCTGTGATGACACCTCAAGAGAGAATAGAATAGTAGAACACCTCCACTTTAGTTCTCTTGCATCTCAGCTGCTGTACGGTTGGATTCCTGATATTGAGCAAAAAGGCCCCAAAAACTTAAGGGACGGGATGAAGGTGGAAGCATCTTGTTGTACACATCTGACTGGGTGTTGCAATAAACCATGTCTCTCTCCCATTCAGCCACTGTCGGCAGAGGACCCCGCAACCCCCTCATTGCTAGTCTATGCTTGGCCAAGAGAAGACCCATAGCTATCAGTTTACGAATCTTTTTTTGCAGAGGTTTCGTATAACCAGTAGAGCTAATAAAGGATCAGGGATGATAGGGGTACCCACAATGGCAGTCAGAGTGGCAAAAATTAGACTCCAATACTCCGCCACAGGGAGACACAACCACGCCAAATAGTAAAAACCAGCTCCCGCACTCTCACAACGCTCACAACAGTCAGAATCACGCTACCCATATCTGTGCAATTGCTCCGGTGTGTAATGAACCTTATTGAGAAATTTAAAATGTGCCAACCTATGCCTGCCATTTAGAGAGATTTTACAAATTTCACAGCAATAAAACCAAATGCTATCCGAAAGTTGTTCCCCGATGTCTTCCTGCCAAGCCAGGCGAGCCTTTGTGTAAGGGGATATCTTTCTTTGTAAGGCCGAGACATATAGTTTAGAGACCAACTTAACCGGAGTCTGAGAACGGGGTAAAATGGACAGAGGAGGGGATTCCACCAGCTCTGTCAACTCCTTGCCCAACACTTTGCGCAATGCGTGTCTCGTGCGATGAAACTGAAACTGTGTTAGTACAGAGGGCTGCTCCTTATTAGCTATCAAATCGTCCCAAGTAATCATCAGACCATCTTTGAACAGATCGCCCATTACCGACAGACCGAAGCTATGCAGTGCACGGAGCACACCCATATCCGAACTAAAAATGAACCAATGGCACCATTCAATACGCAATCGGGGCGAATACAGTTGGGCTCCAGCGAACAAACCAAGGAGGGTGTGCCACGCATGAGTCACGGAGTTCACTGAATCAAGAACACCCCAGCGTCTAATCGGAGATTTAGCTATAAGCCAAGGCAGGGGCTCAGGAGCAGCAGCAACTTTCTCTATGTGAAGATGCAGTAGGTTTTGGGGCCCATGTATCCAGGCATACGAGTGGGATGCCTGCGCAACTCTATAATACAGCTCAAAATCCGGAGCGCCCAAACCGCCAGCAGAGCACGGCAGCAAAAGTGTGTCCATGGAAACTCGTGGCGCTTTGCCCGCCCAAGCCAATCGAACCATCAACACCCATAATTCCTTAAACAGATGTCGGAGGACCACAATAGGAATGTTGACGAACAAAATGAGTAGGCGAGGTAGCACCACCATCTTCATTAAAGAAACTCTCCCCACTAAAGAGAACGGGAGACAAATCCAACGGTCCACATACTCATTCAATTTCACTATCGTTCTGCCATAATTAGCCGGGATCACTTGGTCCGCCTCTGAATGAACCCGGATACCAAGATAGCAGACAGGATCAGTGGTCCATTGCAAAGGGTAGTCTAGCTCCACAGGGGTGGTACAAGGAGTCAAAGGGAAAACTAAAGACTTATCCCAATTAATATTTAGCCCTGTTAACCCACCATAACGCAACACCTCACGTATAACCGGAGGAAGATGTACTTCCGGGTTTCTGATGTACAAAAGTGTATCGTCCGCATAGGCGGATACTATCAAATTATAGTTAGGGAAGCGAAGTCCTCTGTGGCTGTGATACTCTCTCAACGCTCTCAATAAGGGTTCAGCTGCCAGCGCACACAGGAGCGGAGAAAGCGGGCAACCCTGCCTGGTACCCCTGGATATGACAATAGGGTCAGACACCACATCTCCGACACGAACTCTAGCACTCGGCTTATTGTAGAGGACCCCAAACAACTGTAAAAAAACATCACCAACCCCCATACGACGCAGAACAGCACAGAGGAACGACCATTCAATAGAATCAAATGCCTTTTCGGCGTCTATGAAGACCGCCACAGCCCGGACATCTGGTCGGGTATGCTGTAGAACACCAAACACCGTGCGGAGATTGTGCGAAAGTGTACGACCCGAAATAAATTCGGCCTGTTCTGGGCCCATTAACTGAGGCAGCAGTGGGGAAAGACGATTGGCAAGGATCTTAGCGGATACCTTAGCTTCCACATTCAGCAAAGATAGCGGACGATATGAGAAACAAAGGTGTGGATCTTTGTCTAGCTTCAATAAGGTAACAATCAAAGCTTCCCTCATAGTCTGTGGCATGAACCCCGCCGCACCGATGTCCTGGAACAAGGTGGCTAAATGAGGGATCAGCAAATCATTAAAAGCTTTATAGAACGCCACCATGAGTCCATCTTGTCCAGGCGCACTACATTCTCTCATAGAATTCAACGCCAGATGATCTCTTGTAGCTCTATAGGACGCATCAAAAACTCCCTATGCCAGTTTTGTAACCATGGGAGTTCGATATACTCCAGGTATTGCATTATGTCAGCGTCGCTGGGGGACACTTTAGAGCTGTAAAGCTCTTGATAGTAGGTCTGGAACTGATCAGCAACTGCAACCGATCCGACCGAGTTGAGTCAGGGGATGCCGATACTTTGGGGATACCAGTGGAGTCCAACCGGCGCTTTGCCTTGGCTGCCAGGACCGATCCTGGCTGATCTGCCTCCCCGTATACTCGAGCAATAGCGTATTTTCCCATGTGCTTAAACTCGCTATCCACCTCGACATTGAACTCGGCTATTGTGGATTTTAAAAGGTCTAGGAGTTGAGGAGAGGACCCCTGGATCAGTTCGTCCTCCAATGCGACTTTTCTAGCCTCCAAAAGCGCCAATTTGGCACGAATAGAACGGAGTACCCCCGCATGTTTGCTAATGGCAATACACCTAAACTTTAAAGGATTCCCAAACAGTGGCAAACAAGTCAACTGTGCCTATGTTTAGGGTGAAGAACTCCGAGATAGCGTCGCTCAGTTCTGCTTTAAAAACTGTGTCTAGTAACGAATAGGGGGGAAGCGCCACAGGAAGGGAGGAGGCCCGCGCGAAGGGACGGACAAAGTCAACAAAATAGGAGAGTGGTCCGAGAGTGTCCGAGCCAACACCTCACAATCCAATACCCGGGGCATCAAGGTATGCGAAATGAACCAATAATCGATACATGCATGCATGTCGTGAGGGGCAGAGTAGTGTGTGAACCCACCCACATCCCCCGTGCGCATCCTCCACACATCAACCAACTGCAACTGTACAGATACATCAGCAATCGCTCTGGCAGCAGCCGAAGGAGGCCTAAGCGGTTCCAAGACTGGATTCAAAACACAGTTGAAGTCCCCGCCCCACACCACAGAGGAAGGAGAGTAGGAAGTAATAGCTCGGGATAAAGAGTGATAAAACTGTGGATCATCATAATTTGGACCATAGGAATTAACAACCAATACATCGACAAAGGAATTGTAGCAGCGTGTGATCACATATCTACCAGAAGGGTCTGATTCATGGCATTCCATCTGGAGCTTGGCAGCAGGATTAACCCAGGTAAAAACGCCCCTAGAGTGTGAGGTGAAACCGGCAGCATGATAAACCCCTAACAGATGACTATCTGCCAGTAAGCTGCAGTGTGGGTGAAGATGCGTTTCTTGCAATAGAGCGATATCTACCTCTTTTCTTTTCAGATAGGCTAGGACTTTGCGCACTTTCCTGTGGTCATTACACATTCCACGTCAAAACTTTCAAACACTTCCGATTAGCCAATCAGCCCCTCGATTATTATAGCAAGGGAACAAGCGCCAGTTCCCCATGCCACACCCACTAGGGACACCTCCCCATGGTTCAAGAAATAGTGATCATAATACAGGACCTGCAAAGAAAGAAAATCATGTACATACAAAACAAATCCCAACAGCACCACCCCCTCCCACGCCTTGCACACCCTAACCTAGCAAGAGCGACAGTCAACCCACCACCCGCGAAACCCCACCCAATATACTCATAGAAAAAAAAAAACACCGAAAAACAAACTCAAAAACATTGTCGATATCAACGGGCATCGTTCGGGAGCAGAAGTTACCCAGCAATTGCGCAACACATTCTCCAGTGCCAGACCACCATGAGCTAATACAGAGCATCAAATACAGAGAATAGGTTTTGGAAGGAGACAGGAACCAATAACAAACGCACAGGTAACAAAGATCATCTGAGAGACAATGCTCCATTCAATGAACAGCATCCTGTAAAGGAGAAAGAAATCCCCCCCCCCCCCTTCACACTAGTATAAGAAAAACAACGTTGGAACTGTGAAGAGCCCAGCAAAGTACACAAAAAAGAAGCAACAGGGCACAGTTTCTGCATTCAGTCATTGTCATCCAGAGTTTGAGTCGAGGTATCGTAGTCCGTGCCTTCTCCCTGAGCTTTTTTCCGTTTACCTGCAACTTCCCAGGACTTCAAAGCCTTCTGCAGGGATTGCGGGTCAGAGAAAAATCGCAGCTTGCCATCAAAGAGAACTTTCAGCCGCGCCGGGTAGAGCATAACGTACTCAAGGTGATGTTCCCGCAGCCTACGTTTCAGGGGTACAAACTGCTTCTGGGCCTCCTGAACCCTGACAGTGAAGTCAGGAAAGAGAGGGAGGAGCCTTCATAGTGCAATGCCCCCAACTCTCTTGCTTTATGAAGTGCTGCATCCCTGTCGTGGTAATTGAGGAGCTTAGCGATGATGAGACCAGGGGGGCGTGCCAGGTCGGGGCCTAGGACCTAGGAAACGATGTGCCTGCTCCACCACAAACATAGCGGAGAACGTTTCAGCCCCCAGCAGGGTCTTGAGGAGCTTCTCAACTAAAGTTTTCATGGGCCCTGTAGCTGTAGTTTCAGGGAGGCCCATAATACGAAGATTGCAGCGCCTCGACCTAGCTTCCAAATCCTCTACGCGGTCTTGCAGCACGACCTGCGCCTTCTCGACTTGCTGGTGCACATTGCACAGGTCCCACAGAGTCACAAGAATAGTGAGTGAGACAGTCCAGGTAACTAACCAGTGCTCAAGCAGCAGCAGCCGTAATACTGGGCAACAACCCAGCTGCGGGGAACAGAGGCGGACAGCACAAATCCCTCTGCCCCCAGAGAAGCCACCCAGCAGGGCACCATGCCGTGTCTATCCAAGATGGCCGCCCCAGGACCAGTGCCACAAAGCAGGTACACAGCAGGCAGCAGTCCCCAGCTCCAAGGCGCCCACAGAGGCCGGAGGGGAGAGTCACAGTGCAAGAGGCAGTACAAAACACTCACCAAGCCTAGTAGAGTCCGTGTCTCCCACCGTGACTTGGTAAGCGTCTTCGCCGCAGAGATCCCGCCTTCCGCTCAGCAGCCGGAGATTTGAAGGAGCAGCACCCCGAGACTCCCGCGGTATGGTGCCACACAGACACGGGCCGTCAACCGCCATGACACAGGACCAGCAGCAGGGCGGGGCCCCAAGTACACTGGAGCAGCCGGAACAGCGCCTCTGTGATCGCCGTGGGGTCAGGCCAAATCTCGCGCTCCCGGACCACGGGAGTACAGTACACGCAACCTCGCCGGTGCCATAACTCAGCATCCGTCCCTCACCACCACTGCAGCCGCCGGCAGTGTCAGAAGGCTGCGGACACCGCAAATCGGCCGAAAAATGTCAGCGGTCACCTCACCAACCGAGGCATGCGTGATTGTGAGCAGAAAGATCAGCTCAGATGACGAAGCGTGCGGTGTCTGCACGGAGCTCTCCGACTACGCGTCCATCTTGGCTGCAGGCAAGCTCCGCCCCCCGAAATTCGGCCTTTGTTATGAGCCCAGCAGGAGTCTTAAATAAGAAAGCCCATCCCCGCACATTATTGCTTGTTGCAGATGGAAATCAGACAACGTGCAGGGGCTGCTGAACCAGTGTTTGGAAATTACACAGGGATGAGTTCAGCACATTATTCAGTGGGGCCCAAATTCTTGGCAGGTTGGACGGCGTTCACCCTGTGGAAAATGTGGGTGGACGTCGTCCACCCGCGTGTACCCCCGACTTGTGCCCTGTTTAGAACCCACTGGAAAGAACGGGATGCGCACAATGGCTCGTTAAACCATATGTTGGGAGAAAGTGAACCGCTGGGAGCCGAGCAAGAGCCGCCGCTTCACTTGCCAGTTTGAGATGGCAATTCCTTACCCCCTCGCAGGGCTTTAAGTGGGCTGGGTCTGTCCGGGTCTGAGCACCGCCAGTTATATTCAGGGGGCCTCGAAATGGGTCTCTATCAGGCTCTATTTTCGGGCCTCGCAGAGGTAGTCCTTTTTCTTTTTTTTTTATTGGAGTGCAGTGAGAGCATGCACATCGATGTGCGCATGCTCATTTTACTCACTTTATGGCACCCAATGAGGTATTGTTCAACACTTTATGTCTTGATTTTTGTAATGCTTAACCACATGATTACTAGAAGAAATGACACTAAAAAGCGAAAAGGCTCGGCTTCGGAAGTACACACACAGAAGAAGTGGCCCAAAATTAATACTGGTAGTCATGTGTACAAGCTGCCTTTGCGATTGTCTGTCTCATGACTTCACCGAGCCCCGTTGACTTAATGCCATGAATTATTCAAACCGTCCAAGCGAGTGTGGGAGCTCAGCCGGTACTAGGTAATGGTGAACACGGAGAATCCGAGCAAGTTACAAGTGGAATATGGAGCCCTTTCAGGCAATTTTACGCGGTGCTAAGGAATAATTGTGGCTTTCAGATGACAAGAGCGAGACCAGCTGGACAACAACCTTTGCTTCTCGTTGTTAAACACAATTAATAAAGATTCTTTGCATCTCATTTAGAATAGCAATGTGTCCACCACAATACTGTGTCCTCAAAGGGCCACCAGGTGCCATGCAATCTATACTGAATGACTCCTTTGTGTGAAAAGCACCATGCCAATGCACCAAGGTGTAACAAAGAACAGACAAACCAGAAAGCAAAAAGGTTCATACCGATTAAAATACAGACCTGCATCACAGGTACTTCAGTTTGGGGTACAGCGCTCGATTGCACTGCCCTGGTGAGCTCACCCAGAACCTCAGCCAAGGGCAGCAATATGCTGCAGATAAAATGTGTAGGAGAAAATATATGTGAGAAGACTGGTTCGAGAGCACCTGAAAGCCAAACGAGGAGCTGAAAACAGTACAACGCTTGAGGCTCCCCGCTCCAGGATCTACAAGATTCCTTACTCTATCGAGTGATACTAAATATAGACGCTGTGATAAGGGTAAAAACAGCGCAACGGGTCCACACCACCCGCTGGCTTTAATAAACAAGCCATGACATACGTCGAGGTGACAAGAGCCCAAGATTGCGTCGGGCATTCTCCATTGGATCTCAGTACTGTACATTCAACCATTTCTCTGCTGTAATTCTTGTTGCCAACACACTGTATCAGGCACTGACCGCCCCAAACTGGAGCCAGGAGGCGTTACCACCACCATGATAAATTAACTCGTCGTTTACTTTAGAAGGTCGCTCCCCGCAAGGATTCAACATCCATTATGGCAAAAAGTAACTGAGCATCAAGAAAGGTCCAAGGGTTTGATAAATGCTCGAAGTTAAATGAAGAGGTGGGAAAACCCACAGTAACTGGGGATCGGGTGGGATAATGGCAGATGAAGAATGCGTTAAAGGCGATATTCTGGAAAGGGACCAGGTGGTAGATGCTCGTGGGGCGATAGCGGTTGTTGGGGGGGGCTAAGTACATAAGGGCAGTAAAGGTTCGGGGAAGAAGTGGGTGAGTACCTATGGAGAGCCATCAGTGCCTGAAGTAGTGTTTCAGGAGGACTCAGTAACAGGGATAGTATGACTCTAGGGTGGAGGCGACAAATACCCATTGATAGTAACGCTTGAGGTGGGGGCAGTAACTGGCGGTGGCAGGGCTTTAAGTGGGCCGGGTCTGTCCGGGTCTGAGCACCGGCAGTTATTTTCAGGGGACCTCAAAATTGGTCTCTATCGGGCTCTATTTTCGGGCCTTGCAGAGGTAGTCCATTTTCTTTTTTTTTTCTTGGAGTGCAGTGAGAGCATGCACATCGATGTGTGCATGCTCATTTTGCTCACTACTGAGTTGTGGAGGTCAAGGCATGACGTCATGCCAGGTGAGCCGCGTTGTAGGAGGACTCTGTGGCATGTTTTGACGGGGGTGGTGGCTTCGTTAAAACTCACCCCTGTGTGGAGTAGAGGGGTGGATTGGTGTGCGGCCCAGGAGCGGTCATTATATGCTGCGCGGGGCTGCCCCAAAAAATTCCGCAAGATATGGGGGAAGTGGCTGGGGGGCATGATTTGAAAGGTGGGGACGCAGGGGGTGGGGACGGAGGATGGGGGAGGGTGGGAGGGTCTTTGCAATGGTTTATTGATGCTTATCCGAATGCAGTTACTGATGCCTTGTTCAATGCACTGCTGTATCTCATTCTTGATACTGTTCTTTATGCCGCAAAACACAATAAAAATTTGTTTATCAAAAAAAAAAACTCACCCCTGTGAAGCCACGTTGCCTTCTGGGAGCAGTGCTTCTAGTACACTCAGCCTCACTTGAAGCCACCCTATAGGGGAGGTGTCTGCCTGGGCATTTCCAGGGATGACGACTGATGGAGCGGGGTTACCAGCTTGGGTTACTCACACATACCATATACTTACCTGGGCCCATAACATTCATACAAGTAAGCTAGTAAAAACCCACTGTCAACAATTTTGGGAGTTACCTATAATATGATATTCACTTTTACCAAATCTTACCAACTCGATCTCTCTGTCAATAAATTCCATTTACTCAATGGATCAGGTTGCTAAGTTAGTTTAAAGTAGAAATGACATTAACTTTTACCCTTGAAATAACCACAAACTCGAAACGTTTTAAAATCTTTATCTAATCAATAATTTTGTGAGTCAAAGATCAAATACAATGTTAACATCGAGATTCATTCAGTAGAGAAATCAAGTTTAGTTCAATGATGAATCTCAATAAAGTATTGCAATGACAGTAACTGTAAAGGGATGAAAAGAGAAGAGGTACAAAGGCAGATTTCACAGAATTATATTTACCTAGGGTGATAGATAATCCACCTCTTTGAAGATGGGCCAGACGGAGTCCACCAGAACAGGTGGAAGACAGAGGATCAGGGCAGGTTCAGAACTAGGAAGGTGACCTCTTCTAAGTGCAACGCCAGCGTCGCACCCCTCTCTGGCACTACTCACCTCGATCTTTTCTTCCGCAATTACCCTTCTAGATGATTGGTTTATCGATCAGTATTTTGGTCTCTCATACAGGGTCACTGGCATCTGCAAAGTCGGAGACAGCGTCTCGGACAGCGTCTGTGGCAGCATACTTGTCGGGTCAGATTCAGAGTCAGACAGACACAGAACTAACAAACTTACCTCAATTATACTATTCTGTGTTTGTGTACCACCCCCAAATGTTTCAATGTTGTGTTTTCCCCTATTCTGATTGGACAGGGCAAGGAGGTGAGTTCATCACACCATACTAAAAGTAATATTTTCTTAAGACCATTGTTCTATGTTTCCGCCCCTTAATTTACTTTCCCAAAGCTTTATTCCCACCCGCATTTCACATTACGATCAATAGATTTTGGAACATTATTTTAAGTTTCTTCCTTTGTCCGGGTCAATAGGTTGAGTTCTCAGGCGTCTCTGTCCAGTGTGGCCTTGACTGTGTTTCAACTGTGCCATCATGGTTTCCGGCAGGTTTCTGTGCGTCTGTGCGTGAGTCAAATGGGGTAGGGATTTCAGTCACCCGCCGAGGCCCAAATATGAACTAATAATAAAGTCAGAAAAAGACACGTTAGAATACGAAAATAAAAGATTTTACTGTATACCGCTTATCTCTACTCTATCCCCATTTACTTATTTTAATCTTTCACATTAGTGTTTAGTAGAACTTATGTGGTTTAGTTTAAGCAATACCATGCGCATTATCATGTGAGTTTCAAGTGGCCATATTAACCCCTTCGCTGCCAGGCCTTTTCCCCTCCTGTGCCACGCCCTTTTTTGGCTATTTGGGGTAGTGCGC
The DNA here is from genome assembly GCF_964204655.1 of Triturus cristatus. NCBI lineage: Eukaryota > Metazoa > Chordata > Amphibia > Caudata > Salamandridae > Triturus > Triturus cristatus. Next base: position 1,136,112,660 of record NC_140589.1, read on the forward strand.
GCTGAGGCCCCTGTAACTTTTTGACCACATAAGGTATCCACGCCAAATTTGCGTCCTTTTCTTCCAACATCATGGGGATTCTGAAGGTACTCAGGGTTTGTGGATTCCCCTGGAGGGGTCACAGAAATGAGCCAAAATACAGCAAAATGTAGTTTTTTTTGGGAAAATGGGAAAAACAGGCTGCAAATGAAAGCTTCTGGGTTTTTCCCTGCAAGTGTTATCAAAAAAGGGTTTGTGGGGCTGAAATCACAATTTTCCCAGATTTTAGGGGATACCAGACTTTTGTCAGAAACCCAAAAAATTTTACACAGTTTTGGCATTTTTCTGGGACATAGCCTATTTTTGCTATTTTTTGTGCTTTCGACGTCCTTCCAGTTAATGATAGAAATGGGTACAAAAGCAATAATGGATCCTGGAAAGCTATACATTTTAGACAAAATTCTGAATTCAGCAAGGGGTCATTTGTGTAGATCCATCAAGGTTTTTTCATAGAAACTAACAGTTAAATATAGGATAAATTGAAAATTTGTTGAATAAAAAAGACTTTTGTGTCAACGTTTTCACCTGTAACTTTTTCTAATTATGAGAGCTCTTTGAAAGCAATATACAGTTACATCCGCTGGACATTACTGGTTGTGGGGATATATAGGACTTGTAGGTTCACCAAGAACCCAACGAACCGAGGTCCAAAAACTGCGCAGCAACTTGCAATGGTATTTTATTATGTACCGGGTATATAGTAATTATTCTGTAGAAATGTGTACATGGAAAAATCGGTATGAAAGACACCTACGTATTTCTGAAATGGGAACAAAATATAGAGTTTAGAAACAGTAGATATTTGCACATTTCCGAAATTGGGAATACTCATACTAGCATGAGAATTCTCAGTCATTTTTTAGAATGACTTCTTTTTTACACAATGTCTTTCATTTGGAAGGCAGAAATGCATCGGAAGTCAATAGGTAATAACAGTTCCTTTACAAATCTGAATTACCCTAAGTCTCCCGATAAAAATGGTACCTCACTTGTAGGGGTAGGCATAGTGCCCACGACAGGAAATGGCTCAAAACCCAACGTGAACACACCACATTTTCACAATGCAAAATTACCCTTTTTTAGCAAAGTGCCTAGCTGTAGTTTTTTAACCCTAGCTCTGCCGCCACCTAGGGAAACCTAGCAAATCTATAGATTTTTGTAAACTAGACACTAAGGGGAATCTAAGATGGGGTGACTTGACTGCCTCCCACCAGGTTCTGTTACCCAGAATCCCTTGCAAACCTAAAAAATTGCCAAAAAAACACTTTTTCCCCACATTTATCTGGTGGAAAGTTCTGGAATCTGCGTGGATCCACAAATTTCCACCCACCCCGCGTTCCCCAAAGTCTTCCGAGAAAAATGGTACCTCACTTGTGTGGGTCAGCCTAGTGCCCGTGACAGGAAACGGCGCAAAACGTAAGGTGGACACACCTCAATTTCGTAGCGAAAAATGACCCTTTTTTGGCAAAGTGCCTAGCTGTAGTTTTTGAACCATAGCTCTGCCAGCACCTAGGGAAACCTAGCAAACCTATAGATTTTTGAAAACTAGACACCCAGGGGAATCCAGGATGGGGTGACTTGACTGCCTCCCACCAGGTTCTGTTACCCAGAATCCCTTGCAAACCTAAAAAAGTGCCCAAAAAATGCATTTTCCCCACATTTCTCTGGTGGAAAGTTCTGGAATCTGCGTGGATCCACACATTTACACCCACCCCGCGTTCCCCAATGCCAATTATTTGGGGGGAGCAAAGGCCCTTGCCCAAGGGGCCGCTCCCCCCTCCCTGGTGTCTAGTGGGTGGATCCCTGCTTGGGGATCGCCCTCCTGTGGCAATCCCCAAGCAGGGATCCACTGGGGAGGGGTACCATTGGAAAGGGGAGATTCTCCCCTTTCCAACGATACCTCTCCCGTCTTTCTACGTGCTCAGGGGGCTGAGATAGCCCCCTGAGCACGTAGAAAGTGAAATTGAAATGAGCCTCTTGGCTCATTTCAGTTTCACTTTCACTGTAATGACGTCGGCGCGACGTGCGCGCCGATCGTCATTACAGTGAAAGGGAGGGGCCTCGGGAGCTGGGGAAGCTCTTCCCCAGCTCCTGAGGCTAAAAGGGAATCCCTCTGGTGCCCGCACCAGAGGGATTCCCCAGGGAATGCCTCATGACGAGCTGGACTCGTCATGGGCACAGCGCGACTGTGCTCCATGACGAGTCCAGCTCGTCATGGGCACACAAGGGGTTAAGAGCTATTGCGCAGCTGCAAAGTTTCCCCCCAAGCATAGAAGACGTCATACTACGTAGATGTAGTAGATGCATACGCAGTGAAGTTCCCGCATTTTTGGCTGCCATTTTAAGACACTCGGGTTACTTATTAGTAATACACATATAAAAGCTTCCCCTAGATACAGTATGTCGTGTGTAATTCAATTTTAGTATTTACAAAACAGATTGGCTACATGATTACATGTTATTTGAGAGGATTGCATACAAGCAAGTTTCTTTTATACGAAACCTTGCTCCATCAATCCCCTCTCTGATGGCATTTAATACCATCACTAATTTCTACTGAATCAGATGCCAACTTTAGCACATCTCAATTTCTTCTTCAACCCTTTCATTTCTTTTGTTTTCCTTTTTGCATTGTAATCCTCTCATTCTTTTGTAAAAGTCTCCTTTTAATTCTTCCAGCTGTATTTCTTCGAATTTTATTTTCTTACCCCTTTCATTTACTTCATACCTCTTTCTCCCTTTGCAGAATTTGTGCCAAAACATTATTGCTAATACTAATAGTGTTATTCCCATTATGGGCAATATTATTTGACCTAGAATACCTTTGCCTATGTTGGAAAACCAACTACCTATGTTAGAAATACTATTTGTCAATTTCTTCCATACACTTTCAACTTCCAGTGGTTTTAATTCTTCTTCTAATTTCATAATATTTTTAATATATCCTCCAATTTCAACACTTTTATCAGGAATATACGTGTAACAATGTTGCGTTTTCAATAATTTACAGACTCCGCTCTCTTTTGCCAATAATATGTCCAGAGCAAGTAAATTTTGCATAACCATAAATCTGACCGCAACTAATTAGTGTTAATCATCAAGAATCCTCCAGCAGTGTCAATCTGCTTGTCCTCTGCTGTACTTTCTGTCTATAAAATTCCCCCACCAAACGCCGAAATTGATGTATATGATATGTTTCCCCCTCTGCATAAGTTCTTTTCTCTGGGTCTTTTTTGTTGTTTTTTCTCCTTTTTTCATTTCCTTTGCCCCAGTTGGGCCATTTGTTTTGGAGTTATTTTATTATCATGCTATTGGAATTATGTTTTTGATAATTGAAGTGGAATTTTGCAAATTCAAATTGTTATTTGAGTTCCCTGGTAGATTGGTGGTTAGCCCTACACTGCACATTGTCAAGTATTGAGTAGGACTGTACATGTATTGTGACCTATGGCAAATATTATGCGTTGTGGCTATTCCGATAATTGTACTTAGAACTGTTTTGAATATACCTATTTTATAAGACTTGTATTGCAAAAATTGAAAATGCCAAATAAAGATACTTTAAAAAAAAAAAAAGAATCCTCCAGCAGTGTCAGTAGATAATCGATCAACTACTGTAAACAACTGACAAATTTTCCGTGAATTTAGAAGAACTCCCACTGAAGGTATCAATGCACCAAAAATGTCACCTACTATTTCAGAAAAACTAGCCCTTTTTACACGCGTTAGTCCATTATTGTCCTCATTGCTACCAGTGATTCTTTTAACATGATATACTTTAGGGAATACTATTCCAAAATAGCAACTCCCATACCAATGGTCTGGCAGCCTAAAATAGGCTTTATTGCCACACACATAATAGATTCCAGGAAATACTGGATCTGTCCCTCCTTTTAGTCCCCATCCCCCAATTACTAAGACATTATATTCACATTCACTGGAACCAATAAAGACATTGTTATATTCAGTCTTTAACCTATGGAGACAGATTTTCCCTTTCTTTTCAAAGTCCAAGGACATAGCAGCATGAGTCTTGCCATTTGCATAATGCTCTTCTTCCTCAGCCCATTTAGGTATCTGAGGTTTAGTTTCAGAAGCTCTTCTTTGGAAATCCTGTATCCTTGTTTCAACTAAATTCAAAAATATTTTCTCTTCTTCGTGTAATTTACAGGTTAAATTGTGCTTATGTGCTTCGCTATATCTATTGTTTTCATGGTTAGAAAATATTCACCCATAAATTGTGAGTCTCTCATACTAAGGACAGGGTTCATGCTCTTTCGCATAGGAACTTCGGAAAAAAATCACATCTACATTAGAATTATAATATTGCAATTTCCCTGTTCTATAAAATAAGCTTGCTAAAACATTACATGAAATACCATAAATCAATGGTAAATGATGATATGTTACTCCTTCTGCTACAGCTAAGGGTAATTTCATGCACACGTAACAATCACTAACCTCCATGGTCTCTACATATTGTACTAATAGGTTTGTAAAACCATTTAAGTCTGTATCATTCTTATTAACAGTGTGATGTAAATCTAACTCATCTGGGGCCATATGTAGGTAGCATACAAGTTACCACTTCTTAAATACCGAACTTTACCGATTCGGTATTTAAGAAGTGGTAACTCGTATGTAGGTAATCATTCGGTAAATATTACCGAATCGGAGAAATTCGGTAATTACCGAATCGGTATTTACCGATTCGGTAATGAGGCATACCTTCCCATTGATTGAATCAATGGGAAGGTATGCCTCATTACCGAATCGGTAAATACCGATTCGGTAATGGGGGGAGCACATTCAAGGGTGGCAGGGTGTCACATTGACACCCTGTTGCACCCCTGATTCCTGCATGTGTGCACATGTGGCGCACATACATGCCCTAAGGGCATGTATGTCTGCCACATGGCACTGTTAGTCCAGCAAAATATTGCTTTTTGCAATTAATTCGGTATTTAGCACCAACATATATTTGGTGCTAAATACCGAATTATTTTCCCTACACATCACTCATTTGAGTGTCACCTACATCTCATTTCAGGATTCGGTATTTACCGAATCGGTAAAATTACCGATTCGGTAATTTTACCGATTTGGTAAATTACCGAATCCTGAAATGTTCCCCCTACATAGCAAAAGCCTAAATACCGGTCGGTAACGGTATAATTACCGAAAATCGGCCGTTACCGACCGGTATTAGGCCACCTACATATGGCCCCTGGTGCTTCTAATTCTACCCTATTTCCTTTAATGGTAGCTACCTTTTCATGTGTATTAGTACTATTCTGTACATTTGTAACCATCAAATAGGGAATGGCCACTGTTAGTACCAACCATATTATAAGTACTAAAAATATGCTACATATACATATTCTACAACATTTCTTTACACAGTTCGGTTTTCCAGCATTTCTATTGTCAGCCATTTTCAAATGGGATAAGAAGATTTCTCTTCTTTACTTTAGTATTTTAACTTTGTGACAGAATATAAAAGGGGGGAAATTCTTTTCAAGTTGGTCTCACTTTTTCATCAATTTGTTCCGCATTTAAGCTTTCGTCATCTTCTCCGATTATTTCCAAATTCTCGAAATCTTCAAGAATAACGTACATCCATTCAGGACCTTTGAATTTGTTATTTATTATTTTCAATCTTGGGCTTCTTCGTTTTGGTGTTTCAATTGATGGTCCAGATCGACTGGATACTTCGTCTACTTGCTCTGGTTCTTCTGTTATGGTTTTAAAATGGTATTTCATTCTCTTGATAACACCAGGCCAATTATCACCTTTTCTGATTCCTTTAGCTTGCTCTGCACCTTCACTTTCTTCAAGTGTTCTTTTATTTCCATTAGTTTGTGGCACAACTTGCTTATTTTCATCTTCCGAATCTCTTTCTACCTGACCTTGTCCAGGGCTTATTATCTTAATGTCACTTGCCTGGATGTGTTCTTCTTCCCTAGTCTGACCCTGTTCAGGGTTTCTTTCATTTTGTTTTTCTTCCTCTTCTCCCTGAACTCGTTTTTCTTTTCCTGTCTGGTCCTGATCAGGTCGTACTGCACTTTGGCTTTCTGCTGCCTGAACGCGTTCTTCTAAGCCTATCGTCCCTCCTCAGACTCAGGAGCTGTTGTTTCAGTTTGTTCTCTCCTTATCTGGTCCTGCTCAGGTTCCCTACCAATTGTGTTTTCTATTTCCCGAGCACCTTCTTCTTTACCTATCTGGTCCTCACTCTTTTCCTTACTAGCTTATCTAGTTTGGCTTCTGGTTTTTACAATCACTTCTGGTATATCTACTATTGGGATCCAATCATCCTGACTGGTGCTCGGTTGTTCTTGGACAGCTACTTCAGGATCTATTACTTGGGATCCTTCAGCTGTGTAACCTTCAGCCCCCTCAACTGCTAGAGTTAATTAAGGTTCTTCCTCGTCAGGTGCTGATACTCTTTTAGTATGGCTTACATGAATCCAATTAGGAAAACCTAGACACTTTACTGCTGTTGTTGTTACCAATATAACCTGATGTGGTTTGTCCCACCTTGGTGCTAGGCACGATTCTCGAGTATGATTCTTCACTACAACCCAATCACCGGGATTCAGATCATGCACTTGGTTCGGCTGCCTGGGGACTGCGCCTTCTCCAACCTGGTGAGATATAGAACGCACTTGGTCAGCCAATTCTTTGCAATACGCCAGTACCAAATCATCAGTTATATTCAACAGCTTGTGTCCTGGTATACATGCCTGCCTCATTGCTCTTCCCATGATTATTTCATGGGGACTCAATCCGGTATTCTTGTCTGAAATACTTCTAAGTCCCATCAGAACAAGAGGTAAAGCATCAGGCCAGTCCAGTGGAGTGGATGCACACACCTTTCCCAGCCTTGACTTAATTGTGCCATTCAATTGTTCTACCACTCCAGATGCCTGTGGGCGGTATGCACAGTGCAGCTTTTGTTCAATTTTAAATGCTTCACAAATTAATCAAATTATTTCATTATTAAAATGAGACTCTCGGTCTGATTCAATAGTTACTGTAAAACCGAAACGAGGTATAAGCTCTCTCAATAGGAGTTTGGCCACTGTCAAGCTGTCATTCCTTCTGGTGGAGTATGCCTCCACCCACTTTGAAAATAAACAAACAATGACAAGTACATATTTTAATCCTCGACAAACAGACAACTGAATGAAATCAATTTGAAGTCTTATAAAGGGATCTTCAGCCTTTCCGATTTTCCTCATACAGACTATTGTTTTCTTGCCTGGATTCATTTGTTGGCATGTCAAGCATCTTTGGCAAAGACTCTCTGCAATGTTCCTGAACCTTGGATTAAACCAATCTCGTCTGAAGAGTCTAATCATTGCATCCCTGCCTATGTGGGTGTCTCCACGATACGTCCTAGCCATGGGTGCAAGCATACAGTCTGGCAATACAGGTCTGTCATCTAGTAAACCCATATACCATCTTCTGCCCTTCTCTTACAACCAATTTTCTCCCACTCTTCTCTTTTGTCTCTGCTTCATCTTGCAGTTCTCTTAATTCTCTCCATGGTTGTAATCCTGACAATAGCATAAGTTGGCAGCTGATTCCACAAGTTTCAAGTTTCCTGTTTACAGCCATTCGATATTTTACGCAGTGTTGTGCAACCTGGTCAGCATAACGGTTACCTGCAGTCACACGGTCATTTCCTGACTGATGTGCGACACATTTTACCACTGCCACTTCTTTTGGTAATTGTATTGTTTCAACAATTCTTTAACAAAATTTCCATTTTTAATGGGAGACCCTGAAGAAGTTAGGAAGTCTCACTGCACCCAAAGCTGGCCAAAATCGTGCACAACCCCTTAACCATACTGACTGTCAGTGTAAATGGTTACTTTCCAATTTTTGCAAGCTTTAATGAAAGCTATCAATTTGGCTACTTGTGCAGACTTGACTCCTCGTAAAAAGGATGCTTCGACTATTCCAGCCAATGTACACACAGCATAAGCAGCACTCAACCCTCCTTCCTCATGACACATACATGAGCCATCTACAAAAAGCTCATGTTCGGCATCCTTCAAAGGCTCATCCTGTATATCTGGACGGGGTTTAGTACTGAGTTCTGTTACATCAAGACATTCATGTTCACCTTCATCTTTCACTTCTTCATTGTATGGATCTGGTAACAAAGTAGCTGGGTTAAGAACAGTACATCTGATTATGGTCACATTTTCTGCTCCTAATATGATCCACTCGTATTTTGTTAATCTCCTTGGAGTAAGATACTGCGTTCGAGTTCTTGTAGAAAGAATCACACCTGCATGGGGAACGTACACCTTTACAGGGTTTCCCATCACAATAGACTCGCTTTGTTCCAGACTCATGCACGTTGCAACCACAGCTTTTAGGCATCCCGGCAATGCGGATGCTACAGGATCTAAGGTAGCAGAAAAATATGCCACAGGACGTCGCATTATCTGTGTGAAGACTGAGAGGGCACAATTATCTCCCTCACAACAGAATAATGCAAATTCTTTCGAATAATCTGGCATACCTAGAGCAGGTGCTTCACACAAACAATTTCGTAATTTCACAAAAGATTGCATACTCTGATCATCCCACTCTATTGGGTCTTTTTCTCGTTTCTTCGTCATTTGTATCAAGGGTTTTGCCAGTAGAGAAAACCCTACAATCCATTGCCTGCAATATCCCACGACACCAAAGAACATTCTTATTTCCTTTTGGGTTTGCGGTAGTTTCATTTGTTTTATTATTTTTATTCTCTCAGTGATCACTCTCCTTAATCCTCATTCTATTTGGTGACTCAAATATTTTACTTCGTTTCTGCAAAATTGTAGTTTCTCAGGGGACACTTTATGTCCACCTTTGGCTAGATGGTTCGATAGGGCAATGGAATCAGTTACACAGTCACTCCTTGTTTTGGATGCGACCAGTAGGCCATCAATATACTGTACCAGGACTGACTCTCGGGGTAGTACTAATGTCTCAAGGCATTTCTTCAAAATTTGGTTAAAAATCGAAGGACTTTCTGTGTACCCTTGAGGAACGCGATTCTAAACATAAATACGATCCTCAAATTTGAAGGAAAATAAAAACTGACTATCAGGATGCAGTGGGATGGAGAAAAAAGCATGGCATAAATCAATTACAGTAAACCATCTTGCATTCCATGGTATTTGGTACAAAATCACTGCAGAATTGGGTACTATAGGGCAACATGGTACAACAATCTTGTTTACCTTTTTCAAATCTTGAACTACCCTATATTTTCTGTTTGGTTTCTTAATGCCAATTATAGGTGAATTACAGAGACTACTCATGATTTCTTTTAGAATGCCTTGCTCGACCATTCGATTAATTTCTGCTGCAACACTAGACTTTACTTCGGGTCATTTTGTATTGTCGAGTATTTGGATAGACTGTGGTAAATAAATCTATATTTACGCCAGGCAGAATTTCTATAATGATCAAATAATGAGTCGGGGAGTCCGTGGCATTCGAGTTAAACAAGGATTTTAATACAATAACTCGAGTCAAGGGAGAACAAACTCCATCACCGTGCAAGGTTCAGGAGTGGTCTGGTTCTTTATTCACAGAGTACAATATATATACATTTTCTGCACACACTCTGGGTGGACCCCTCCTTTACATACTAAAAATAAAACAAAGTGCAGGACATCCTTCGTTGTCTGAAGAGAGATAAGTTTCACGCCACATTCTTGAACAAGGTCAGAAAGTAACCTTATCTAAAACAAACGTATATGGTTTATGTTTCCTTGACAGTTTCCTGAGCCTGAGCGAGGTCAGAGGGACCCTTATCTTTATGCCGCAAGTCTGGGATCAGTTCCTGTCTCTTTTTTAGCTCGGAGGCCCATTCATTATCTTCCCAGGGCTTAGAGACCTGATAAGCTCGGGCTGTTGGCCTCGCCAGGGGAAAGGAATGTGTATGTTAAGAACGTGGATGTAGCTGACTAAACAAACTGGATGCAGCTTGAAGTCTGTAAGCTGGCTAACCCTGGGCAGGCTGAAATGAATTCCAAAATAGATGCTGTATCTAAAATGGATGCCATATAGAATTGTTTTTAGAAGAGAAACAAAAGGGAAGTGTGCGAGGGGACAGAACCGGGAAGTGATCTTTTATTATTTTATTTCCTCATTCCCTCCTTGTCCCCAAGCGCGACTTAAATTCATTTTTAGGCCACTTCTATGGCCATGAGACCGTCCACATGGGCTTGCAGCATCATTTTCTCATTTTCTCTTGCTCTATTAATTGGTTTTGGGACGAGGCATGTAGCACAGAGACCGCATAAAGCGGACCCGCACTGGACACAGAGACAGCAGAACAATATCATCATCAACACGAAGCCTAGTCCTGAAAGTACCTTCCAGCCCCATGCTGACAACATACCACAAACCATCCCATTAGTGTCCAGGAGCCAGGCTCTTGGTGCATGTCTGCAGCTATTTTGTGCAACTTGGAAATTGCTGCATATACTGATGGAGAGTTTTCAGGAATATACACACAGCAGGAAGAACCGATCAATCTGCACGCACCACCCCGGTCAGCCAGTATGACGTCAAGGACAAGTCTATTTTGCAGCGTTACCATCCTTATGGCCGTCTGCTCCTCGGTCAAGTTCCCGAGGGCAGATATGGTTTGATTAATAACGGCCTCCAGAGTCCTGGTAAGCCTGCGTATTAATTTACTATTTTGTGAAGGGCCTATGAAAAAGAAAAATCCCTTATTAAAATCGGTATATTGTTCCCAAGTTGTTTCAGTCTGGTCAACCCCTGAGGCATCAATTGCTCTTTTCCTTCGCTAGTGCTGATATAGTTGGAGATCCCTATGATATGAAGGGGGGGCTATGAAAACTGGTGGGAGGAGGAACGCGATGTAACATGTGCCATCCCACCCTTGTGGTAATTGAAAATAGGCCATGGAGCCACATACAAAATAAGTGTGTCGGGAGGCTAAGAAAGAGGACTTACCCCAATCCTCAAAATCCAGTATTGTGGAGCAATCACTGTGTCCTAATTTTAGGGACCCAATATTCCTGATACACAGATGGCCTTAAGTTGGTGTTACCAATATAGAGGGAGGGCCATTATTCTTATCGGATCTTGTGTTCAAGAGCTGGAATGTCTTAGTCTTATCATTTCTCTGGTATTCTTCTCGTTCTAACGTGGACCCTCTTGCTTGCGGGTCGCCGTTATCATCAGGGTAACAGACTTTGTTCATGACAGTATTCAAATTTACCGATGGCCATCCGTTTTTAAAAGAATTCGCAGGGCAAACTAGGGAGAAATTGACATTCCATCTCAGGTCAGCCCATGCCTGGCATGACCCATTATAGGAGAATGGTATGATCTGGAAAAGCAGCCGCCACCTGTGAACGACAAGAGAGGAGTGCAGAAATCAAGGAAGCCAAATAATCTGCAAGCATAGTACTGTCAACATCAGTTATCTTTTTCGGCATAGGCGTTCCCCACATGTTTGGGGGTCTCCCGAACACGACTTCATAGGGGGATAGGCCTGACTTGGAATGTGCTACCATTCTCATGTAAAACAGGGCAACGGGGAGAGCTGTGATCCAGTCAGTACCTTTCTCTGCACATACTTTTGCCAGCTTTGTTTTCAATGTCTGATTATGTCGTTCCACCAGGCCTGTTGCCTGTGGGTGTCTGACACAGTGGAACTTCCAAGTATAACCCAACAAGAGGGAGACATGTTTCATCAATTCGGAAGAGAAAGGCTGGCCATTGTCGGAATAGATGACAGTTGGCAACCCGTATCTAGGAAAAAATTCCCTCACTAATTGTTTAGCTGTTGTTACTGCTGTATAGTCAGGAACCGGGTAGGCCTCTGTCCATCGGGTCAATGCACATACTACAACTAGGACATATTTGTACCCCCTGCATCTTTCCAGCTGGATATAATCCATCTGTAGGACTTCAAAAGGATGATCAGGGGGGTGGAATCCTCCTCCCTCTGTAACCGTGCCTTTCCCAGGATTAAATTGGTAACAGATCATACATGTTTTCACTTTGTTTTTGGCCGCAGCACGCATATGTTTGTTATACCATATATTGCTTAGGCTATCCAGCATGGCTTTTTCTCCCAAATGTGCGGGACTATGTGCGGTGTCAATTATCACGGGGACCATAGAGTCCGGTAAAAACCAGAGAGCCCTGTATTTTGTCATCCATCCCTGATCTGTTTCTACCCCTCCGGACATTTTCCAGTGTTCCAGTTCAGTAGCGGTAGCATGAGTCTGTATGTCTATAACATCTTGAGTGTGATCCTTTATCGCACGAGCAGGGCCTTGGAACACTGGAAGTTGTAGTCTTAATTTTGAGATGGCCTGTAATGCTGTTTCTTTAGCAGTTTTGTCAGCCAAGTCATTCCCTTTTGTGATGGAATCGGTTACTTTAGTGTGTGCTTTGCATTTCATTATAGCCACCTGGTCTGGGAGATGTATGACATCTAGTAATTTATGTATTAGGGCTGCATGCTGGATTTTGGTGCCGTGAGAAGTCAGGAATCCCCTTTATTTCCAGAGAACCCCGAAATTGTGAACCACGCCAAAGGCGTATTGTGAGTCCGTATAAATGTTCACCTTCAAGCCTTTTGCCCATTCACAGGCACATATTAGGGCAACCAATTCTGCCGCTTGTGCAGACAATATCTCTATCTTGTGTGATTCTACCACTTTGGTCTCAGTAGTTATGGCATAAGCAGCAGCTAACTGTCCCTTGTCTGTCCTTAAGCATGAGCCATCCACATAGAGAGTGTTATCAACTATGGGGAGTGGTACGTCTGTCAGATCTTGACGGGGTTTGGTCACGACCTCCACTGTCTGGGCACAGTCATGGATGTCCTCAATCTGTACTGTCTCAGGTAGGAGAGTGGCAGGATTCAACACGTTACATCGCTTTATGGTTATGTGAGGCTGAAACAACGTGAGTTCGAATCCTGTCAGTCGTGCTATGGTCAGATGTTGTGTCTGTGTTCTATTCAACAGCACCTCTACTGAATGAGGAACCTGAACAATGAGGGGGTGGCCTAATACTATACTGTCAGATTGTCTTATCGCCAAAGCTGTCGCTGCCACTGATTTTAGGCATGCAGGTAAGGCCTGGGCTACTGGATCAAGTGTACTGGAAAAGTATGTGCAGGGCCTGTTCTTTCCTGCCTGCTCCTGTGTGAGGACTGAGAGTGCTGTACCATTTCGCTCTGTAACGAACAATGTAAATGGTTTGTCGTAATCAGGGGTAGCTAAGACTGGGGCTTCACAGAGTGCTTGCTTCAACACCTCAAAAGCTTCTGTGTGTTCGGATGTCCAGGGCAAGGTGTCAGTGGATGTCGCAGCTTGGGTCCTTAACTGAATAAGGGGCTTGGCTATGTGGGCATATTATGGGATCCATTGCCTACAGTATGATGTTAAGCCTATGATGCCTCGGACTTCCTTCAGCGTTCGAGGTTGAGGGATTTGGACAATAGCCTGCACTCTCTCTGTGGTGAGTTGCCTACCCTCCTTGGACAGCAAGTGACCCAAATACACCACTTGCTGTGCACAGAACTGTCACTTAGAAAGTGATACTTTGTGGCCGTTATTTGTCAGAAAACCCAACACCAGAAGGGAGGCCTGCTCGCACAGCCCCTCCGACCTTGCTGTGATCAGGATGTCATCAACGTACTATAACAGAGCAGTATGTTGAGGCATAGTGATGGAGTCTAGCTGTCTTTTCAATGCTTGACTATATATACTAGGACTTTCAGTATACCCCTGTGGAGCTCTCGTCAATTGGAAGCTATGACCTTTTAAGGTGAAACCAAAAAGGTACTGACTATCTTCATGAATTGGGACACTAAAAAATGCATTCTTTAAATCGATGACAGAAAAATATGTAGCTTGGTGATCAATAGCAGTCAGTAATGATGAAATGTCAGGTACGACAGGATATTTGTTTAGTTCTCTCAAATCCACCACTAATCTGTACACTGGGGGTGCTGTAGGGTCCGTTCTTTTAAGAACAGGAAGCACGGGGCTGTTACAGATGTTAGAACCTGTTTCCTTCACCACACCCTTGTCCATCAGATCCTGTATTATCTCAATCAACCCTTGTTCCGCTGCCGGTGGAATCTTATACTGACGCAGCCTAGGTAATAACGCTCCTGCCTTCAGCGTCACTTTATATGGCGCTATTTCCATGTAACCTACATCCGTTGGTCCCAGAGATATACTATGTGACCCAGAGAGAGGCACCTCCGGGACCTCGTGATGCTTTATTGTTGTTTTACTTGCCCCTGTATCCAGGAGAAATTTCCTATCTTGTCCTAGAACAATTGCTTTAAGTCGGCAGCGGGGGTGGTGGTGGTGGCAAGTCTTTTGGTGGGTACTGTCGTGGCAGTGTTTTCCCTGTTGCAATATTATGCTTTAAGACAGGACATTCACGAACAAAATGACCTTCTTTCTTACAGTAGTTACAGACACCCTTTGTCGTACCCGTTTTTCTATCTGGGGTGTTTACAGCCGTGGACTGTGCAACTAATATTTTCATTTTAGTATCTTTCATACGTTTCTTCTCATTGTCTTGTTCATCGCGTATTCTGTTGTGGTGATACTGGAGCATCTGTAATACCTGACTCGGAGTACCTGCCTGCCACGTACTCTCTACATTTAATACTCTATTTTTAAGAGCCGGCAGGGCGTTCTCTATTAATTTTGTCACAAGAAGGTGGGGGTATGCTTCACTTGTCGCGGAGAGACCGCTATTTACAGAGAAACGAGCATAATAATCACTAGGATCCTCGTCTGGTTTCTGTTTGCATGCCGAGATCGTTCCCCAATCTTACTTTTTAGTGGCCAATAGACGGGGTAAGACTGCTATGAGTAGGGACGGTAAGTCTTTTTCCTTATCCGTTAGGCCTCCCCCCACCGGGCGGTCACTCTTTTCTGCTTCTACCTCCGCCCACCATAGATGTTTTGTACCTACTTCCCAATCCTGTGCTTTTAATTTCTCAAACACCCCTTGTGGCAGTATCATACGCAGCAGTGCTTGTACGTCACTATACGTATAATTTCCCATCGCCAGGATATCTCTTAGCTCCCTATGGAAACCTACTGGGTCCTTTTCATGGGGAGGGACCATTTTCTTTAACTGTATCAGGTCAATTTTCGACAGGGGTTGGTACACATGAACCCTTTGGATGGCATTGTCTGGTCCCACCCGGGGGTGTACTTCCCGCATTGGGTAGTGTCCACGGTCAAAAACAAGTGGTTCAGTAATACCGGCAACGTACATATGATATCTATGTCTGAGATCCAGAAATATGTTGAGGAACTCGTCGGGTCTAGACATGAACCTACGGCTCACGCAGTCGTCTACAAATTCATGTAACCTATCCTGAGGGCAGCCTCGGTACTCGTACAACGTTGCCAGATGTTGAACCATATAGATACTGGCCAGTCGTTGCTGGAGCGGAGCCAGACTCGAGTACAATTGTGCTATTATGTCTGGACCATATACTTTAGCCTGGGTCACCCATTGTGTGGCTGATCCTCATTGGTGAGCGGTGGCTCAGTGTCCAGCCACTCATCCAATGCCATGACCGTTGCTTGGTATAGTTCCTCAGGTGATGACTCTACTTTTTCTGTTCTTACGGGTCTATACTGTCTACCCTTTTTGTCTGTGTAGGTGCCTCTATAGACCAGTCTGACGGCGAAACCAGTATTATGTTCGGCCTCCTCTACTTTTAGTAACTCGTTCAGTTCGGTATGAAAAGCCGCTATTTCCTTTTCCAAGTTCTTTGTGCACTGTACCTGTTTCTGTCTCTTCTTGTAATCCCCAGCCACAATAGCGCGGTGCAAGTCCCATTGTTCCTGTGTTATTTCCATATTCTCGTCATCTGTCAACATGCGTAGCAGTAGACATGACGTAAATATATGGATATTCTGTTGGTGATGAATGCTCCTATTGTGCATAGATTTTTGTATCGCATTTGTGTTGTCACCTGTACGGACGTATTCATAAATATCGTCCAACAGTTCCTTTTTGCTCACCATGTCTCTTAGTTCATGTTCTGCCTGAGCCAATTGTCGTGAAACGTCCGACATTGGACCGGTGCCAGGACCAGCTTCGTAGGCGCTTGTGTTAGGTTGCGGGGGTAACGTATGATGTCCCCCTACTGCCTGTGATAGATCAAGTGGGTCAGGCGGCAGTGGGAACTGATCTTGTTGATCAATTTGGGGTACCTGGTGTATTATGGCTGGGGGGGCGGGAGTCTGATCAAGTTGTGGCACTTGGTGTATCATAGCTGGGGAAACGGGAGTTTCTACATACTGGGGGGGCGAGGCCATTAAATAGTTTTCGATGAAACTGTCAACTGGGGCACAGTCATTTCCCTCTCGGTCTTTATTGGGGGGCTGAAGAAATCCCTGTCTGTTAGCACGGGATAAATCCCCGTGATGAGAGCATTCTGGTGACGGTCTTGTTGTTCCTTTTGAACCGTGGCCCCTACATCCTGCAATTTCTTTTCTCTTGCCTCTTCTGACATTTTTCTACCTTTCTCCAGTTTACCAATTTCTTTTTGCTTCCGCCTATGCGCTTCTTTGCGCCACATTTCTATAGATTCCTCTTGAGCCGGTCTCACTTTCCTTTTCCATAGTTGCTCCTCTAATTTCATTATACATTCCATGTCAAACATACCAGGTTCAGGCCACCTATACTTGTTCTCTAACCCCTTGGTATAATCAACCCATAATTCCATAAACAGTATTGCACTAATTCCATGCTTCGTGTACATGAAATGTCCGGGTGTGTCTCGAGGGGGAAGTGGAACTGAATGTTCCAACAACCCCTTCTTAGTACCCAGTTTACGTAAGCGTGAAAACAACGGCATGTCTACACAAAAATAATTCTTAACAATATACTCAATTAATACACTCGATATCTTTATACACCGGAATTGCGGTGCAACTTTATACCGAACCCACTAAACAAAAACTGGACTCGTCTTTACCGTGCTCATTCAGAGAGCCCGTCTTTATGCATTCCCAGGTGTACTCACCGAGAAGCAGGACTTGGAGACCTGGTCGTCGGGTTCTTGACGCTGCGCAGGGGGGGTGGGACTCCGAAAGCCTCGGACTCGACGATCTCACTGGTCGGGCTCTGGGTCGGGACACTCCGCCAACTTCTTCACCGCCTCGTGTGGATGTCCGGCCGTGGACTGTCTCCTCCCCCCTCAGCCGAGGGAGTTAGCGGGAACACCCCGCTCTCGTGCACGTGAAGTCCGTCGGGAGGGTCAGGAAGGGACAAAGACCGGGCTTACATCGCCGGCGCGTGGGGAAGGGGGAGTGTCCCTGTTCGGGCGCCAGTAAATGTGGTAAATAAATCTATATTTACGCCAGGCAGAATTTCTATAATGATCAAATAATGAGCTGGGGAGTCTGTGGCGTTCGAGTTAAACAAGGATTTTAATACAATAACTCGAGTCAAGGGAGAACAAACTCCATCACCGTGCAAGGTTCAGGAGTGGTCTGGTTCTTTATTCACAGAGTACAATATATATACATTTTCTGCACACACTCTGGGTGGACCCCTCCTTTACATACTAAAAATAAAACAAAGTGCAAGACATCCTTCGTTGTCTGAAGAGAGATAAGTTTCACGCCACATTCTTGAACAAGGTCGGAAAGTAACCTTATCTAAAACAAACGTATATGGTTTATGTTTCCTTGACAGTTTCCTGAGCCTGAGCGAGGTCAGAGGGACCCTTATCTTTATGCCGCAAGTCTGGGATCAGTTCCTGTCTCTTTTTTAGCTCGGAGGCCCATTCATTATCTTCCCAGGGCTTAGAGACCTGATATGCTCGGGCTGTTGGCCTCGCCAGGGGAAAGGAATGTGTATGTTAAGAACGTGGATGTAGCTGACTAAACAAACTGGATGCAGCTTGAAGTCCGTAAGCTGGCTAACCCTGGGCAGGCTGAAATGAATTCCAAAATGGATGCTGTATCTAAAATGGATGCCATATAGAATTGTTTTTAGAAGAGAAACAAAAGGGAAGTGTGCGAGGGGACAGAACCGGGAAGTGATCTTTTATTTTATTTTATTACCTTCTTTCACTGTCACTTTAACAGGATCTACATCTGTTATCAACCCTACTTCTTTTCCTGTAAAATCCCACACTTCAGGATTTACCGTTGTTTTGACCTCCTCTGGTAAGTCATCTTTGGTCATCACTGAATATAATTTGTCTACTTCCGTTCCTTATTTAGCTAGCATGATTTTGTATATTCCATCTTGATCTGGAGTTTGAATTGGCAACACCATCCGGTGTGCAAAATATGGTGCAATTCATCTTGCACAACAAGTCCCTTCCTAATAAGTTCACAGGACTGGAGTTACACACTACAAACTTATGCATTTCTCTGACGAGCAGTGTGCGACCTACTATGTTTATTTCTTTGAATTTGCCAATACATACCTCCATTGGTTTTATACTAGGGGTCCTAATTTGTTTATTAGAAACGCCCACTACTTGGATCGCTTCTCCCGAGAGGGGTAGGTTTGGGATGTCTGCTGTTCTTGCAGTAGAACGGGTAGCCCCAGTGTCTAATAAAAAGGTAATGTCATTTCCTTCTACCTTACCATCAATATATGGACCTGACTGATCTACCGGTAAGGATGCGCCAAGTATGCACTCCTTTTCCTCCCCTCTCAGGCACCGTCATTGATCTTGGTCTTCGAAATAATTCTCCTGTAAAAGAAACTGTGATGTTACATAATTTTTCTTACCACTTCCTTCTTGGAATCCGGTGTCCGCACTGTACTTGGCTTGACACACAAAATTTGGCAAAGGGGCAGGTGGCAATTGACTTTGTAGGTTTACAACCTGCTGCGGTTGTCTCATTATCACCTCATTCTGCGTCTGTGGATTTAAATGTTGATTTGGGCCATTATTATTCTGTATATTTTTACACTCGTTCTTCCAATGTCCCAATTTTCCGCACCCATGACAAGGGAACATTTTCTTTGCCTCTTCTCTACTTAACCGCCCTTTTGGTTTACCCCCATTATTTTCACTCTGACCTTGCCCCTTCGTATATTTCCTGCCTGATTCTGTAGCTGGAGTTCTTGCTGTTTTGCTAATTTCACTTGAGCCCACATCACTTTCTCCTCTAAATTCTTTCGTCTATTGTCAATTTCATCTCCACAGTATTTTGCATATTTTAAGATTTCATCTATGGGCTTCGCTTGCCAGCACAAATTATGCTGCTTAATCATTTTGGATATTTCCTTTCTTAACCCTAACACAAACCGATACACAAAATGTGTCATGTCCTTATCCCCAATACTCTCAAATCCCCTATACTGTTTGAACACCTGTAGGAGGCGCTCATTGTACGCATGTACAGACTCATCTTTTTCCTGGGTTGTTCGATCTATTTTTATCCAATCTGTTTCTTTTGGGGAAATTTTCCCTTTTAAGAAAGTGATTACCTGGTTATATTTCTTCATAACCTCCTCTACTCTATCCCCATTTACTTATTTTAAAGTTTCGCATTAGTGTTTAGTAGAACTTACAAGGTTTAGTTTAAGCAATACCATGCGCGTTATCATGTGAGTTTCAAGAGGCCATATTAAGAGCTATTGCACAGCTGCAAAGTTTCCCCCCCAAGCATAGAAGACGTCATACTACGAAGATGTAGTAGACGCATGCGCAGTGAAGTACCCGCGTTTTGGAGGCCATTTTAAGACACTTCTTAGTAATACACATAAAAAAGCTTCCCCTAGATACAGTATGTCATGTGTAATGCAATTTAAGTATTTACAAAACAGATTGGTTACGTGATTACATGTTATTTGAGAGGATTGCATACAAGCAAGTTTCTTTTATGCGAAACCTTGCTCCATCACGACACCGGTCTTGGGGTACTGGGGAGGGTGTATGTCGTTATCCATACATAGCCTTGCTGTAATAAGGAGGGGAGAGAGTGAGCCTGAGCGGGGAATTCCAAATCTGATGACACTGAAGAGTCCTAGAGCTGACGGCTTGTCAGAGCAGGGGGTACTGCTACACTAGTTATCTTTATTTAGACTACGCCCCTACTTAGATAGGCCACACTCCTTTGAGGTTTGCCCCGCCCCTTTTAGAGCACCCCCAGTTTTTTTCTCCCACTTAAAGCCCTGCCCCCTCTATAGGGAAGTCTTTCCACAGGCACAGGCTACAGTGCTTTTGGGGCTTCTGGGCGCACGTTTTGTGAAGAGATACAGCGAGTACAAGGGGCACATTCAGCAGAACGCTTTTCTACCTCTCTGCTTTGCGTACTCAGGGGTTATCAAGAAGAAGGTCCAACTGCAAAAGCCTGAAACTGCTTTCATTCTGTGTATGCTGTGTGCCGTATGTTTCCTGAATCTGTCTCCGTTTAACACACTCGAATAGGGTGAACTTGGATAACACAATGAGTTAAACAGCGACGGTGTCGGACTTTCTGGCTGCAACTACCAGGGACAGATGGCCACAGCGGCTTCACAGGCTTACCCCCCTGCTAAGACACAGACTTTTAGCCGCCTGGTACTTTTCATCTGTACATTCAGATCGCTTGATATTTTTGTGGTTTAATTAAAGTGATTGCTGAAAGCGCGCGCACACACCCCTCGTGTCTAAACTGGTCTCTGCCCTCGCAGCCCTGTGATTTCTTTTTAGGATTTTATCTATCTGGGTTAGTCTCTACACTGATTAGTGCCTTGAGGTGTTCCTCTCTACTTCATCTCATTAGACTTGTTTTACATATGGTGCCAGTCCACATCCTGTTATACAAATATTATGGCTGCTGCAATGTATACCACACTCTAATGTCTTTACTTAATTTAAATGTAGCAACATCTTTTGGAAAATGTAATCTTGTGGCTTACTAATGACCTAGTTCTACTGTAAAGCGATTTAGAACCTTTGGATAATGTACGCTGCTATATAAAAATGCATAAATAAATTGTGCTATATAGCAATGCCTAAATAAACAGTGTGTGCAGGGGGTGAGAGATGCACTCTCTGTATTTTCCAGATGCCCCTGACGAAGGGAATTTAGTTCCCGAAATGCATTGGGTTGATGAAATAAAATCAAGACATGTGGAAACCTCTTTTGTTCCTGAGCCTTTCTGTCAATATTAACGTTAAATATGTGATATGGATAAAATGAATTGAACAACAGTCAAGTAAAGAGGAGAAGAGAAAGTAAAAAGAAATGATGAAAATAAGGTTAATAGTTTGAAATAAGGTTTGGAGTTTAACTCATTGGATTCATACAATGTTCGTAAATAAACAGTGTGCCTGACCAACAGGTACATCTCAGAAGAATTCTATGTCAGGACAGGAGGTTCCGATTATGCTTTCTCATTTCTTTACTGAAATTCTCAGCAGCCAATAAAAACACAGTAAAAGTAATGAAAAAACTACAATACCCAGAGACACCAGGGTATGACGTGTATAACCATAGAGTCCACAGTATAAAAGGTATATTGGCCAGTACAACATCCTCTTTCTTTGCTGCTCCGCAGCCAGTTAAGTGCTTCTTTTATTTTCTATGCATGTGCTTGATACATTTTATTGTTATGCTTGCTTGATATTTTGTAGCGTATTCCTTTAGAGGTTATACGGCTTTGTAGCGGTCGGACTGTTGTTTCCGTTGCTATGGTTTCAGTTTAACTGGGCGCATTGAAATTTTCATTACCGCTCGCCGCGTTGCTCTTTTTCGTGCGGGGAGCATGTGCTTCACCTCCCGGAGTCGGGCGCTTCGCGCCCGCGTCCTTTGTTTATTTGTGGAGAGGGAGTCAGGGGCTGCGAGGCTCGCGCTAACGCAGCGAGTGCTCCAACGTTTACACTACCAGGCGGCCGTTTCCGCGCATGCGCGGCGGCCATATTTGTTATTCGAATCAGGTGTTTCTCGCCTGTCAGACCGGTCGCTTTGCTACCAGAGCCCACAGCCTGAGTATTTGCCCCATTTTAACGCCCATTTGATTTCAAAACGTTTGGGTTGTAAAAAATTTGCATAGGCATTGCCTAGAGTGATAGTTTTTTGCTGACAGCAAGCCCTCCCTCCACATTTGAATTTATTTTTTATTGAGTGTTCAGATTACTGTCTGCACTTTGGCTTGCTGTGGGTTTTTTTCACTCCCCCTGCATTGTGCCTTTGGCCACTATTGATTTGGACATTCCTGTGGGCTTTGAATATTGATACACTCTGTGTCAAGATGATGGAATACTATGAGGAGGACTACTATTATTATGAGGAGGATCCTGCTGGCTCTTTGGAGCATGATTAGGTGGAGGCACTCGATCAAGGGGTGCAACACTCCGTGAATAAGGCGCTTGTGCGCGCTATTAATCCTTTGAAGCGACATTTATCACTTTACGCACAGTAACAGGGCTGGTTACCGCCTGCTCGTGCGTCAAAGTCCCCTGTCAACCCTCATAAGTCTGATTTTCAGAGATTGGCTAAATCACTGTCTTCAGATACGGCCCCTACTAAAGGGTCGGCTGGGACCTCATATTCTTCCCTCCATGATCCGGATGCTGACGATGCGCATTCCTCCTCTTCAGAGTTTGAACCACCTCCTCGTAAAAAGGCCCGCAAGGAGCATTTCGTAGACGCTCCTTCCAACCCTCCTATTCTAACATTCGAACCATCGGAAATTATGCATCCCCATTCTTCTTCTTGGTTGCCCTCTCCAGCTGTGGCGGATTATGTGCAATCTCACATTCGCCAGCCTTTTGATAAAGATGTTTGGGCCCGCATGAGATCTGAGTGTGCCCATCCAGATTTGGCAGACCACTTAGCCGAGACCCCGGAGGTTGACCCTACCATGGTCACCTACCTTAAGAAATATGCCAGGGATCCCAAAAAAGGTTTGGACAGATCTTGGCGCTCCTGCCAAGATAAATTATTAGATCTATTGGCCCCACTCACAAAAATTTTGGATTTGGGTGTTCTTGCCAAGGAGTCTTCTGCTCTTGTAAGTCCAGATGAACTCATTGAATGGGCTCAGAGGGCCATCTGTCAATTGGGCAATGCTAATTGTGCGCTTTCTTGCGAACGACGACGCTCCATCCTTCTTCGCCTGGATCCCAGGCTAGCGGAGCTCTCCTCTTCAGAGGCCGGTCCCTTGGCTCAGGGGCTCTTATTTGGACAGCCATTCCTCAAAGAGCTTTCCAGTTTTGTGGCCAGCTTCAGTGGCCTTGACAAGGCCCAAGCCTCGCTGCGGCGGGCGTTTCGGCCGGTTTTTGCAAAGGCCGGACGTCCTAGGGGACGTTCGTTCGGCCGAGGATCCCAGCAGAATTCCCAGCGAGGTTTTCAGTCCCACAGCTCAGGAGGACAAAATTCCGGCTTCACCACCCGCTCCAATTTCTACCCCTCCCGCAAAGGGAGAGGACAGTTCCGGAAGGGTCGCTTTGGAGGACATCAAGGGGGTCATCACGACTCCAACACTTCAGGTGAGGGTGATCAGTGGCGTCCCTAGGTGGGTGCGGGGGGTGCGGACCGCACCGGGTGACACCATCACATGGGGTGACACCCGGTGACAGTGGGTACAGGGGACTGCGGCGGTAGGGGCAGAGCGAAGTGCGGAGGTACGGGGCACTACACTTCTCGCACACGCGTTCAGTGATCACGACTCTTTCCTTGTTTGCAGCTGAAAAAATAGTGAGGAAAATCTACACTAAAAGTATGTCTGCAATGCGGTAAAGATAAAATTACTTGTTTAATTGTAGGAGTTGTATAGCATACCGTCAACACATGGACAACTGCAGGAGCGCGCGCTGCGCCATGTATTTAGCTCATCTTCCTACGGATTTACTCTTTACGCATGCGCAGTCTGTAGACCTCCACCCTCACTTTCTCTTTTAGTTATTTGTGATTTGCGGGGTCGAAAAGCGGACAAAAGGAAGTCATTGTGGTGGGCGTAGGCAGCCGGGGCCTGAGGCTTCACATACGGAGCTCCTGCAGAGCCGAGGACCGGCTGTGGTGGTTGCACTGTGAAAGGCGCGATGTGAGTGCACTTTTCAGCCGCTTGCAGTTTAGCTTTTACAGGTTGCTTATTGCGTATGTAAAGTTGCTTTGTGCTTTACCTCTGTATGTAGATTGTGATAAATATATAATAAACTATCAGGCAGTTCCGGTGCAAAGATTACACAAAATGATTAGGACGTACATTACAAAAACTCGCATCATGGAATAATATTTCCTTGCAAGACCGGCAAAAGTAGCAAACAGGCTCGGGATTGGTCTGTAGAGCAATCTGGCAGTACCCGACGAGCTGATCTAACAGATGAGTGAGTGTGGGGCATTTTTGGACTGTTTTTGGGCCTGTTTTAGGTTCTTTTAGGCCGGCCACTGTGAGTTAGCACATTGTCTTCACCAAGCACAGATGTAGGCTATGGAACGGCAGTGTGCAAACAGCTTCCCGGAGCTTGACATAGACAACGCTGGTTAAAAGGACGGGCTGGTGCGGCTTGCCTTCTTTCTCCATGTACGCTTGTGATGTGTTTTCGATCTTCATTTAAGGGATGTTGAAAGTAAAATGTTCAGTAGACATAACGCGTACAAGCTGCAGGAGTGACGTCTGTTTTATTGAATGTTCTTGTGTTTTTTAATGCCATTAGAGACTCGTTTTATTGCGGCGTGCAAAAGTGTTGTATTGTGAGTCATTCGACATGCAGATGGAGAGGGGCTGTGATCTCTAAGAGACATGGCCATAGTTTTGAACAAAAACTGTGGGGGGGGGAGAATTCCTGGTTCTGAGAGCTCTCATTGGCCAGTGGACTTCAGAAGCTTGAAAGAGCCCTGGGCATGCCTTTGCATGCGGCACGAGGGAGTGTGGCAGTATCCATAGCTGACACTGCGACCCCGACCCCTGCAGAGCCCCACTGAAATTAGCAGCTGGGTGGCAGGCGAGCTCACGGCAGCGCGTACAACTGTTAAGTCGGCTTCTGCTATTTGTCACAGTTATACCACTGAGAGTGGACAAGGATTAGGCGCACAGTTTCGCCTAATTAACCTAGTTAGAAGCCTCTACCTTTCTGAAGCAGTTGCTTGCATCCTGCGTTGGTGTATGTGCACAATAATGATAACAAGACAGACAATGGTTAATTTTCCAACGTAACATATTAGTACAACTTTTGACAGTAGTGCTCATGTTTTAGGTACAATAGGGTGCGCGGAGGCTGCATTAGGGCACCATAGCCAGCGTATTCTTAGTTATATATAAGATTATAGCTCAAAAAAGGACTCCATACGGATATTTGTTGGAAGTATGAATTTTGTTGCTTGTTAAATAAACACATCTTCGGGTTAACTTACAGGCGACCAGAGAGGCATTTAACAACGAGATGACCTAAACTGACTGCCCACTTGATTTGATAACCACCAACCAGGAATTGTTTAGCACCTGGTGTTATCTTTTTAGAATTTTTTAGAGTTCACCCCGCATCAGGACCCCATGATCAAGGAAAGTCTAGCTCCCACACAAAACAAGTAGCCTCAGGCCAGCCCCAGTGTTCAGGATTTCAGCTGTCCCGCACATGTGGGAGATGATGCTGCTTTCATACCAACGTCCTGATGTAGACACTGTTCAGGTTATGCCATGTAGCCCCATCAGTACATATTATCATATTGCTCTGTAAGCCCACCAAATCTCCTGTGATGCTTACCTCTGCCCAGTACTCCCCACCACTCCTGTACTATCACTGCTATTACCTGCAAGCCACCTATTCGTTACACTTCTTTTTCAAAAGAAATGCACTGAAGCCAGCGACGATGCTCACCCTCTTTTGCACTCTGACAAGTGTAGGTTAACCTTCAAGGCTTGTCCACCACTATTCATACTGAAATTCACCTCCAGTCTTGCGGGCAGGCCTATGAAGCAGTACACCCTAGAACAGTGACCCTGTCACTGAGATCACAGGACCCTTGTGAAGGGCCAGCTCTAGGGCGCTGCAACCGGTGTGACCGCACCAGGTGCTCACTTTAGGTGGAGGCATCATTTTTGCAAGTATATTATGCTTTTAAAAGCGCTTGCTGCCTCCTTCCTGGCCTCCAGTAATTTTCGGTAACAAAAAAAAAGGTCATAATGACTCTGGTGATTAATGTTCTTCCTAGAGAGAGATCGGAACTTTGTCTAATGGAAGATTGGACTCATGGAAAGGTAGCTCAGAGGGTTAATGTACCTGCTGCAGAGAACATGTACCATGCAGATCACAAAGTGCACATAATGTAAATAGGCCAGTGGGCTACTGCTTTTGTCAGAGAGATCCTTTTGTTACTTGCAGTTTATAGGTTAAAATCCTAACATAGAACAGTGAGCTATTAACTGTCATCTACTCCGCAGCAACACAAGTCACATGTTTTATTAACTTTTGATACGTTTGAGCTACAAACAATTTATTAGTTGAAATGGTCAGATCATGCTGCAGATCTTGCATTATGAAGCAAATATGGCAGAGCCATTATTATTTAGAAAACATTTGCAAACTAGGATTTTTAGCCATTGATGTTTGAACTGCTGTTTTGGAAAAAGGAGAAGTGCTGATGACAGAAACTCCATGGCTCGGAGACAAATGGCTTGTGCTTTCACATTTTATCGTATTTGGGGACATTCTGTGATTAGAAGCATATCCCACTTTGTGAACACATTTTACTGTCAATAACTCATTATAACCTTAAATAATCATGTGTATCCAATGGTTGATAAAACTGGGCAGTAAAACCAAACAAATACAAAAAATGTAGATGTTTGCGCATTCTGGCCACGCCTCTGGCTCTGCCCACTGATCCAATCCTTGGGTTATTCCCGCCCTCTGATTCTCCGCCCACAGTTCCCCTACTTTTTTCCCCCCACTTCGACCACTGATATATTGTGTTGCTGGATAGTGGGAACACCACACCAGTAAAAAGTACCATACCTATGATATTATAAATTCCAATAAACTGTTGACTAGCAGGTAGCCCACTGTACAACCTGATTAATGAATCATTATCACACTGTTTTTAACAGGCACATTTGTAAATATAGGACCTATATTTACAAACGTTACTAAGGATTCTGTATGGTCCCGTTATTTGCCAACGGTGTCCACTGGCGGACTCGGGCGGACTCGGTCCATGCGGTAAGTCGTGAGGGGGTGACACCATGAGTTACCCGCACCGGGTGACACCAACCCTAGTGACGCCACTGAGGGTGATTCCTTTTTCCGAGGTGGTTTTGGGGGGAAGGCTCCAGTTTTTTCTCCACAATTGGCGGTTAATCTCCAACGATGCTTGGGTTCTCGAGACCGTTCAGGGCTACAAAATAGAATTTTATCAGCCCACGCATCGAACCCTCCTTCCCTCCCCGTTGATCTTTTCTCTTCAGGATCAAGAGATCATTTCTTCGGAGATCGCCTCTCTTCTTGCGAAAGGGGCTATTCTTCAAACTACCCGTCATCCAAGAGGGTTTGTGAGTTCGGTATTTCTGGTTCAGAAAAGAGGGGGCGGTTCCCGCCTGGTCCTCAATCTGAAAGAGTTCAACGGCGGTGTGATTTACCGCCATTTCAAGATGGAAGGGATCCATCTTTTGCGGGACCTTCTCCGAGCGGGAGATTGGATGATTCGTCAAGACC
This sequence comes from Triturus cristatus, assembly GCF_964204655.1. Classification (NCBI taxonomy): domain Eukaryota; kingdom Metazoa; phylum Chordata; class Amphibia; order Caudata; family Salamandridae; genus Triturus; species Triturus cristatus. The sequence continues at coordinate 1,136,140,357 of NC_140589.1, forward strand.
TTAAAGACGCCTATTTGTCAATCCCAATCTTCAAGCCACATCGGCGGTTTCTCCAGTTCCAGTGGAAGGGGAACTGGTTCGAATACCAAGTCCTCCCGTTCGGTCTCTCGTCGGCTCCCTGGTGCTTCACGAAACTTCTGAGGCCAGTGGTGGAAAATTTACGCGCTCGGGGTCTCCGCATGATTATTTATCTGGACGACATTCTGATCATGGCACATTGCCCTCACAAATTGATCTTGCATCTCGATTGGACGATCGATCTTCTTCAATCCCTGGGTTTCCTTGTGAACCCACAGAAATCTGTCCTCATTCCTTCTCAGGTGATGGACTTTCTAGGCTTCCAGATCAATTCTCTGACCTGTCAGCTTCTTTTACCCAATCAGAAAATTCGTTACATCAAACGGGAGTTGGCTACGATTATCTCCAAACGGATTGTGTCATTGAGATCTATAGCTTGTGTAGTCGGTCTTTTGGCGTCTTCAATTCAGGCGATTTTCCCGGGACCGCTGCATTACAGGGCATTACAATGGTTGAAGATCCGTCATCTCCAACAGGGTCTTCGCTATTCAGATCAGATTCCTCTTTCAGAGGAGGCGAAGAGCGAGATGCAGTGGTGGCTGGACCACATGGAGGCCTGGAATGGGCGAGCCCTGTTCGGTCCGTCCCCGGAGATGCTGATAGAGTCCGATGCCAGCTTGTGGGGCTGGGGAGCCCGGTGCGGTCCAATTTCAACGGGGGGTCGCTGGTCCCCTCAGGAGTTGTCTCTTCATATCAACTGCCTGGAACTCCTAGCGGGGTCCTTTGCAATCCGTTGCTTCACACCTCTTCGGTCCAATTGTTGCATACTTCTCCGCATGGACAATGTGTCCGCGGTTCGTTATGTCAACAAGTTGGGCGGCACCAGGTCCAAGATTTTGGCGGAGATCGCCAAAGATTTTTGGCATTTTTGTCTACAGAAACAGATCACTGTTATTGCCGAGTATCTTCCAGGTCGCAACAATCTGATTGCGGATTGGCATTCGCGTTACCTTCGGGATTTCAGCGATTGGAGGCTTCACCCTCGCATCTTTCGCTCTCTCAGTCGGGTTTGGGGGCAGAGTCACATCGACCTGTTTGCGTCTCGCCTCAACGCGCAGCTTCCCCGGTTCTTCAGCTGGAGACCGGATCCGGAAGCCCTGGCCACGGACGCATTTCTCCAGTCCTGGCCTGCCCTTCTGTGCTATACCTTTTCCCCGTTCATGTTGATTCCGAGAGTCCTGGCTCGCACAAAGCTTTTTTTCAAAACGGGGTACAGAGTTCCTCAGGTACAGGAAGAAGAGAGATGTGGACCAGGCGGAGACCCAGTCGGTCGCCAATTGGTTGTGGAAAGAGGTATACAGGGAGGGCCAGGGAAGTGCCCTTTGCGGAACTAGAGCTCTCACACACCCAGCAAGCTAGGTGTCATGCTTCATCATATGAGCACTGCCCCTCGTCAAGTCGGCGCTGCAATCCTTGACGGGCTCCCGGAACCGGGGCTCTTTAACGGGGATCTTTTGTTCCTGCCGATTGTGCTTGGGGGTGAGGGGCCTAGTGGAATAGATGTAGCAGAAAATGGAGATATTTAAAAAGGGTTAGTCAGTCCTAATCATGTATTTATTCTAAAGGTAGACTTCCCTGTTAAAATAAGTGTAGAGTGGCTAAGTCGTAGAATTTAAGGTGTCCAGACGTATAGCTCTACTCTAAAAGATCGACATGTTTCTTGCCATAAAATGTCTGGAGGATCAAGGCAATTCTTCAGGATCATAACACTGTCTACATAAAAGTGGTAATGTGGACTCTACATACCACGTCCTAGGTTGCTGCCCTGTGGAGATAAAGTGACAACATGAAGACGGGAAATAAATTTATAAACATCATCTCTTTATCTAGTACATTATTGGTCAAGGGTGGTGTTGTATAAATCACCAAGCAAACGTGTACAGTGAAACATGGTAAAAAGTGTATTATGGTTAAAACCAGTGAGGGGGGGGGGGATGGGTGTGTTGTGAAGTAGATCACTAGCTACTAACGTTGTGGCTAGTGGAACTCTCAAGGACAAGCAGGGGTACACTCACCTAGTAATTTGACTAGAAGTGCTAGCAACGGTACTGGCGGTTACAAAGGACACCTGTTGGGTCCTACATTAAGAACGGTATACAAGAAAAAATGAAACTTAAGAAGAAGGTAAAATCACTTGGTCAAAATGACGTAAACTGTCAAGATTACACGGAGCATATCGATGCGTAATAGCATAGCCATAAAACAAAATGCCCATCATGACCACAGCATTAGTATGGACTCAGTGAGCCCGGAGATCAAAAAGCTAAAGTCTGTAATGACTCGTCGTTCCCAGCGAGAACGAGGGAGAACGATGTAGCGTGGCATACCGATAGATGAAAGATTGCACTCACCAGACGTCAGTAGACGTAATTCCGTCGACCTACCCAAAACCGCCAGGGACCGGGGTGGTGAAGTGCTTCTGCCGCTACACGTAATTATAGTGTAACTGATAATGACGTATCAGTAGAGCGCCGTTGTATGGCGCGATGACGTCAACCGTTGCTAGGCGATGGCCTGGGACGCTCTAGGTAACGGAGACGTGGGGGCGTGACAGGGTGTAACAACGCCGTCAATAGAGGCGTGGTGTGTTACTTAGCAACATGAACGTGTGTGTCACGCCGCAGATAGGTGGAGGGAGGAGACCGTCTCTGGAACGTGGATGGTGTCAGGGGAAGACGCGCAAAATCCAGAGCGCCAATTTACACATGGTTAGTGTAAATTTCACCCAATACAGTCTACGTAGTGGAGACATGTGTTCACCAACGATGTATATGTTGGGTCTGCCGTGGGGGTGAACCTAGTGCATGTTCACGGGACAACTGACTAATTTCAATCCATATACCCAGTATGGTGATTAAGTCAGGTATGGCAGTTATGTTATAACATAGAGGTAGAACAGTTATAACAAATTGGTGAATTCGTATTCAGTGGTAATTCAAAGGCCTGTGTGTCATGATGTTGAAATAGCTGTACCCCATGAGCGTAATATGTAATCATGGTATAGAGCTCCAAGGGATGTCATCATTAAGGCCTAAAGTGTCACAAGAGAGTCTATGCACCCACCTCTGTTCAATCCTGAATAGAGAAGCTTTGGAAATCTGTGTGTGGGATTCTAGTATAATCCAATGTAATGACTCAGGGGAGTGATGTGACTCTAAGAAATGTCTGTAAAGTTTGGTCGTGGTACGTTGACAACGTATACTGCTTCTGTGTTCTATTATGCGGGTTTTAACTGGTCGCATTGTCATGCCGATGTATTGTAACCCACATGGGCACGTGATCAAATAGACACATTGTTTGGTGTTGCAGTTAGTGTGTTTCTTGATTATCCATTTAAAATTGGCATGTAAAGTGACTTCTTTGGTGGTACTGGTGAAGTCACAGACAGTACAGGTACCACAGGGGAAATGACCTCTAACAGGTGGAAGGCCCCAAAGTGTAGTCTGTAAAGGGGTAACTTTTCTCTTGGGTCTAGTGTGAACCAACATATCCCGTAGGTTACTGGTCCTCTTGTAGGCAAATCTCGGCCTTGGTATCTGTAATTCTCCTGTATTAAGGATATCCCAATGTTTCAAGATGGTTTTCTTGATCAGGGTTGAGTTAGGTGTAAAGGAAGTCACACATGTCAGGGTCTCTCCAGATGGTTTAGGGTGTATCTCTAGAAGTGATTCTCTAGGGTTATTGAGGGCCCTTTTCATGGAGTCTTTAATCACCTTGTGTGGGTATCCCCTTGTCATCAGGTTGGTAGCTAGAGACTTAGCTTCCATTTTGTAGTCCTTGGTTGAGGTGCAATTACGTCTAATACGTAAGAATTGGCCCACTGGAAGGTTATCTCGAAGGGCTCGCGGGTGGTAACTTTGGTATAGCAGAAGGCTATTGCGATCTGTTGGCTTTTTGAATAAGCTAGTCGAAAGTAGGCCCCCCGATAGTTTAATATTTAGATCCAGAAATGCAACAGTTGTATCTGAAATCGTGTGGGAGAATTTAAGAAAAGGGTTCTGTATGTTGATCCACTGCACAAAGGTGTTACAGATGTCAGTGGGCCCCTGCCAGAAGATGAGAATATCATCAATAAATCTTTTCCAAAGAACTAGATATTGTTGGAAAGGATTGTGGTCAGTATTGATGATCTGTTCCTCAAAAGATGCCATATAGAGGCAGGCCAGACTGGGAGCAAATGTGCTCCCCATCGAAGTTCCCTGGCACTGATGGTATAGTTGCCCCTGATACTCAAAGAAATTCTCAGTCAGTGCTATGGAGGCTAAGTCCATTATAAACGTGATAGGAGTGGGGGAAGACCATTCCAATGAGTTTAGGGCTGTCTCTACTACTGCCAGGGTATCACCCTGAGGGATGTTTGTGTAGAGGGACTCTACGTCAAGGGTTATGAGCAAATCAATACAAGTAGTGTCTTCTATTGAGTCGATTGTTTTGAGAATATCTGTGGTGTCTCTGATGAAGGACGGGATGTTCCTCACCAGTGGTTGTAGGAAATGGTCGACAAACTGAGATAAGGGCTCAAGGATAGAGCCGATCCCTGAGACTATGGGTCTCCCTGGTACCGGACTTGTACCTTTATGTATTTTTGGCAAGGTATAAAAATATGGGGTTCTTGGTTCTGTGGCAATCAGGAAAGCTGCTTCTTTCTTGCTAATCCAACCATTGGTCAGACCCTCGTGTACCAATACTGAAATGGTGTTAGCGAGGCGTGGAGTGGGATCAGTGGAGATGGGTGCATAGTACCTGTCGTTGTTAAGCTGTCGTTTACATTCTACGTCATAGTCATCTCTGGATTGAATCACTGTTGCCCCACCCTTATCCGCCTGCTTGATGATTATGGATTCGTCATTGGCGAGAGTTTGGGCCGTAAGTGTCTCATTCTTGGATAGATTATAGAATGGGGTAGGGGAAGGACTTAGGGCTAGATCCTTTAGCACAGCCTTCTCAAAAGTTAGAACCTCAATGGGGGTCATGGCATTATGTGGTGTAAAGGTGGAAGGGTTACTCAATCCTGAGTCTGCCACCTGATTGATTGGTTTATCCAGGAAATAAGAACGTAGTCTGATCTTGCGGAACAATTTCTGAACCTCACATATATCTCTAAATTTGTCAGTTTTAGGAGTGGGAACAAAGCCTAGCCCTTTCTGTAGTAGAGATGTCTCCATGTCTGTCAGAATACGTTCCGACAAATTGACCACTAGTTCTTTTTGTTCTGGGTCTTGCTCCTGGTGTCCATCCCTCCCATGGGAGCTTTATCAGTCTGAGCTGATTCTGATTGCTCCTTTTTGGAGGGCTCAGGCATGGTTCCCAGTTCTCCTGGAAATGTGTTGTGCGGTGCCGATCCTTCTTCCCCAGAAGTGGAATCTTTTGCTGGACCCTCTCGGGAACCCGCATCCCCTGATCCAGTCAGGCTCTCTCCGTCTTCTGGCTTGGCGACTTTCGGGGACCGTTGGTCGGTCCCAGGCCTTTCAGGCGACGCTTGCAAATTCATCAATGACTCTTGGGCACCCAACACTCACAGACGCTATTCAGGTTCTTGGAGACGATGGTGTGATTGGTGTGTTCAACGAGAAGCTGATCCCGCTACAGCGGATGTGTCTTTAATTATTAACTTTTTAGCGTCTCTTGCCTCTTCAGGCTTAGCTTATCGCACGGTCAACAATTTCCGTTCTGCCATTTCGGCAGGCCATACACCTCTTGAGGGTAAACCTGTTGGTGAACATCCTTTGATTACCAAGCTGCTCAAGGGTATACGTCTGTCGACTCCCCCTTGTCCTAAATACACGTCTTTATGGGATGTTTCCATTGTCCTGAAGTTTTTGGACGCCTGGCCTTCCAACTCCTTGCTTTCCCGCAAACAATTGTCGGCCAAAGTGACCATGTTGTTATGCCTAGTCTCTTGCAGACGAGTGTCTGACATTCGGGCGTTAGATTTGGCTGGTCGATCTTTTACTCCTGAGGGTGTCACTTTTCGTATCTCTCGTCGTACCAAAACAAATACGTCTTTGATTTCCTACCCTTCCTTTCCTCTCCATCCCAACCTTTGTGTGGTGCAATGCGTCAAGGATTATGAGGTATGTACTGCTTCTTTACGTTCTGATTTGCAGGGTCAACTGTTGATTGCTTTGCAGAAGCCCTTTCGCCCTGTTACCCCAGCTACTTTAGCTCGTTGGGTTCGCTGGCTTATGTCTGAGGCCGGCATTGATGTGTCCATTTTTGGTGCCCATTCGGCACGGGGTGCTATGGCTTCTAAAGCTTTTTCATTGGGTGTTACCTTGTCTGACATTATGAAGGCCGCAGATTGGTCTTCTGATTCCATGTTTAAATCTTTTTATTATAAACCTATTGATCATGTAGCCTCAGTTGTGGTGGATAAGCTTTGAACAAGCATCATCGGAGCCTCCTGTCCTGACATAGAATTAAAAATTTGCAAACATTCGTGACAAGAATTTTCAATTCTATTAAGGACAAGGAGGCGAGGATTATCCCACCCATTGTGTTTCTTCTGTTGTATTTATTTGCATTCATACGAATGTTTTTTGCATATGTACTATATATTTTATAACAAATTTCATTGCTCTCTGTTATATTCCCCCCCCCCCTGTTCTTATTTTATTATATATTGGATGTTTTTTACGGCAGTCTGTCTCTTTTCAGGTTCTGACCCGAAGTGACGATGTTACTGCCACTTCTGTTTTTCTTCTGCATCCGATGGCCTTCTGCTACCAGGGTCCTGTGGCCTTCCAGTGCTGCGTTCTTTCCTTATGGACTCCTGCGATCACTGATGGTTGTTCCTCCTGTTGGTCATCGTGATTCTTGAACTGTTTCCTTTTATTTGAACTGTTCTCCTCACCAAAGAAAGAGGATGTTGTACTGGCCAATATACCTTTTATACTGTGGAGTCTATGGTTATACACGTCATACCCTGTTGTCTCTGGGTATTGTAGTTTTTTCATTACTTTTACTGTGTTTTTATTGGCTGCTGAGCATTTCAGTAAAGAAATGAGAAAGCATAATCCTCGCCTCCTTGTCCTTAATAGAATTGAAAATTCTTGTCACGAATGTTTGCAAATTTTTAATTGTGCAAAAAAAGGCAAAGTCCAGACTTGCGCCCTGAGACCGCTTGGTGTGTACAAGTGACTTAAAAAAGCGAAATAATTCGTAATATTCTAGTCTGTGTGTGTGGGAGGTAGTGTGAGTGTGAGGGCTTCAGAACAGCAACTGTGATCTTTGACTTTACGCCTATATTTTTATATAATACTTTTTTTGTGGTTATTTCTGCCAAAATCTGGATTCATACAATGTTCGTGCTGTGCAGCTTGGTGGAACCCTAATCGGTTCCCCGTGTCTTGGTATAAATTGCAGCGCAATGGGACGAAGCGCATACAAGCTTGCACGCCGATATTGTGAGGAATCGGTGTAAACTCGGATTAAATGGTATAATGAAGTAGTGCATCTCTCACCCCTGACCCCTTGTATTCATTGCATGAACTGTTTGTCTCAAATTTGGGAGTTTGCACCCATGATGAAAAGGAAGAAAACGGTCAAATATAAACACAAAAATAATGGATTGAAGAAAAGAAGCTGTTAATGCACATAGATCACGACGAGTGGCTCAGAAATTAGATTTCCCGTCATGACAGATGTTTTTGGACGAGTGGAACCTTATTGCAAACGTAAAGAAGGAGTAAAAATGGACTCTACCATTAAAATGGACTACTTTATGAATTTTAGACTTTATTATTGATTTGGGGTAGTGCGGGGTTGAATCGGGTTTAACTTCCACAAATATCACACTAATAATGATATGGGATCTTTGTTTTTGATCCGGGGATTGTGTATTTTGAGTTTATGTGGGATACTGCATTTTGGGAATTGTGGTCGTGACTATGGAAACAATGTTAAATGCAGAGAGTGAAAAGCAAGAGGTTAGTCCGTTGTTTAGCTTTATTTTAGAAGGTAGAAGAAATAAGTAACCACCTGGCTATCATTAATGAGGCCGGAGTTTGCATAAAATGGTGGGTTCCAGGGAATGATTTGTTAGGATTTCAATGAAACACGCGTGCCTCGGCACGCATTGAAATGGAAATACGAAGAGCAAACCTTTCATGAGTCGAGTGAAAACAAGTTTGAACCTTTGGGAATGCTGTTTTTAGGTCGAGGACTACCGGTCTGCCGAAGGCAGAACCGGAAGTCGGAAGATTTAATGTTTTCTAGAGTGGCTATTTAGCCCGCCTCTCTTTTTGCTTCTCCTCCATTGGCTGGCTTCCTAAACGGAGGCCAGCCATTGGAGGAGAGAGCCGTCCCTCCAAATAGGCTCCGTCTTTTTCAGATTCGGGGGCGTGTTCTTGCTGTTCTTTCTACTTTTTAGCCACGCCCTTACTCAGGCGTGTTTTTCTCTCCTCCAGCCAATGGCAAGAGGAGAGAAAAAGAAACACGCCCCCGAATCTGAAACCGCCGCTGCGTTTCTCCCCCCCTGCTCTGGTCTCCCTCGGTGCTCCTGTGTCTGGCTGCTGCTCTGGTCTCCTCCCCCTGTCCTCTCCGGCTGGCTGCTGTAGATCAGCTTGTAACAGCTCACGGGTGGCACTATCTACCAGGGCAGTCCTCTGTTCCCACCCTAAATAATGTTGGCATCATGCTTATTCTTGCCTGAGGGTGTTCAGCGCTGCCTCCGTGCTGCATACTTCGAGCTAGGCAACAGCATCGAGCGCTAGGAAACTTCTGCGAGCGCCCAGCATGGCCACGTCGTATTTCACAGACAGAGGCGTCGCATTCCTTCGGGGTTTTTGCGCGTCCGAATGCAGAAGGGTTCATGTCTGAAGAAAGGCTCCTTGGCATGAGTACTTCGCACGGTCTGATTTACTACCCGCCGCTGTTTGCAGAGCCCAGGGCTGGCAGGCACTGTTGTAAGGAGCAAGACAAGAGAATAACAGTTCAACTAATCAAACAGATCTGCAACAAACCGAACACGGAGAACGCGTATTAGTAATGATGACACGAGAAAAGTAAGAGCGCGTCAATAACACAGACTTTTAAGATTTTAATTGGGGGCTGTTAGATATATAGAACATGAAGCTGGACACGGGGGCGGTCACCCCGGGCGGTTCCTGAGTGGCCAGGGAGTGGTTTAAAAAGATGCATCAAAATATTGTTTTGCAAAACGCAAGTGTTATCTAGATAACGACTCAAGAGTCTTGGTAATATTTTTTTCTTGAGCTAGCTTTTCCATGGAGATCAGTCTCAGTCAGGAGGGGCCCTGGTGCTATTTTATTGCAAGGGGACGGAGGGTTCGTATATAACGAGAAGGTTAGAGGCTGAGCCACAAATGAAAATTGTATTTCTGAGAATACCCAAAGAGAGGGGAGAATATGCCTTGATCGCTCCCCGTCATCAAATGTCCACCATTTACCCTCGTTTTCGTCACACAATCAAAGTGTAACTCACAGATAATTATCTTGAAACCAGATGTGAATACATTGTGCTGTATTGTCAACCTCCAGGACGGAAATTCGCCTGCCGTCTGGAAAGTGAGTCATTTTATCGGCCCATCTCTGTCACTATCTACCAGGGCAGTCCTCTGTTCCCTCGTGTGCCCCTTCCCAGGGCAGCTCCAGAGGCCCCGCCATTAAAATCAACAAAACGAATTACAGTGCACAGGGCTGGTGGGCAGGAGGCCGTCTGAGAGGTGAGGAGACATGTTCAGCTGCAGTACAGGAGTGTGAGGGGCATAGTGTTTTTCAGGAAACTTTGTTTCCGTTTCCTTTTTAGTCACTCTCATTTTGCTTGTTTTCTTTCTTTACCAAGGCTCCGCCCGTCGCACTATATGTTTGCCATTAATCGCCTCATCTCCCCGTGGCATCCCCCACCACCTCCTGCATGTCGCTGCTGTTCCGACAAAAGAAATCAGATTGTATGTGCCCCATTTGAATCCTGAATCACGTACAGAAAATAGAATGTTGAAGGTTTTGGTAAATTGGTCCCTTTTGGAAGTGCTGCTGCAGAAGGAAACAGGCAGAGACCATTTTAAAATGCATATATGCAGGCCCTGTTTAAACGTCATTTCACTTTTCATTTTCAGCCCCACTTCATCACAGTATGGCGGACGCTTCAATAGGCTGCGCACCGTTCTGTTTTTTTCTGCACAGCGCCTGCAGCTAAACTAGAGCAGGCTGCCTACACTGGCTTCCCCGGCTGCCAGGAAGGGAACAAGCGCTTTCACTTTACATTTTTATCCGTATTTCATCACAGCTGCTAAGGGAGGTCGCATACCTTTCTTTGGTGGTTACAAAGTCGGCGAGCTCCTGCGGGGTCCTGGGGTCCATAATATGAAAAATCAATAAAAAGTGTTTTTAAAGTGGCCAGATTGGTTTTATTCAAACCCCATAAACATTAGCGTCACTTTACTGAGTTTTGCAGTGAAGCGCTGTTCGGGGACGGGCGGGGAGCAGAGAAGGAAAAGGTCTCCGTCTCTTGCTTCCTGCCCGGACGAGACAAGGAAGGTGTCCGCTTCTGCTCTGCCGCTGGCAGCTGCCCCCCCCCCCCACTCTTTCTTACTCTTATTCCCTCTCTAACTCCTCCTCACTTACCGAAAACCAAGACTCAAGAAATGGTTCTCACCCTCTCTTTCTTCCTGTCGTTCATTTGTTCCCCTGTGAAATGGATGCAAAAAAGAAAACTTTTGCTGGAAATGCCGTTTGTACATTTTTCTATTGCAAAGTGCAGCCTCAGAAATAAAAGGTTCATAATATGAAAAATCAATAAAAAAAAACAAGACGGAGTGTTCTTAAAGTGGCCAGATTGGTTTTATTCAAACCCCAAAAACGTTAGCGTCACTTTACTGAGTTTGCAGTGAAGCGCTGTTTTTCCCTGGTGGTGAAGTGCGCCAAACCTGGAGGTACTGCAATACTTGGTTGAAGGGTGGATTGGAAAACAAAATGTATACGGCGGCTTTGTGTTCATGAATGTGGCCTTTTTAAACCATACTGCTTACATTTTGTAAGCATATAAGCAGTGGACATTGAAATGGGTCCTTTCTGGGCCCTGTAGTTTTCAGGCAAAAATACTCGTTGATTTCTGCATTATGACTGTAAAAGCGTTAAGTTCACCATGTTGTTTCTGCTTACATTTTACATGCTTTTTTTAATCTTTCATTCCCTATGAGTGTTTGCTTTTTCCAGGATGTTGTTTCTTTTTCTTTTAGACAGCATATTGCTCTTGCCTACTGCGTAATTTGAATTGAGTCGCATCCAGTTGTTTATAGCAGGTCAAATTTTGCCCAAAATAAACATTTCTGCTAATTCGACCGGAATACTTCCACGTTAGAATACTGCAGGAAGGAAACCTGCACAAAAATAGGTCTCGCATTTGAGAGAGATTAACCCCTTCCCCGCTCATGACGGAACCCCTCCGTCATGAGCCACGGTTGCCGTGTGCTCATGACGGAACGGTTCCGTCATGACACGACCGTTGGCGGCCGCTCCGCCCACGCGGCGCTGTTTCCCCGCCTGTGCGGGGGGACAACGCAACTGGGCGGAGTCATGACGGAACCGTTCCGTCATGAGCACAGCTCAACTGTGGCTCATGACGGAGCGGCTCTGTCATGAGCATCGGGCCACCGCGCTGCCCCCCCGCACCCCCCAGCGCCGCGGCGGAATTCCCGCCGCGGCGAAGGGGTTAAGCTATTGACATTGTAAATAACAATGCCGTTTCTTTAAATGTTTTAAAAACAAAAACATAAACAAAAATAATGTCATGAGCAATGCCAATAGCTCTAACTTTAACAATGCCGAGACCATTGCATTGTAAATGCTTGTTAAATATGCAATTGCCTGGATGTCATGATGAGTGAAAACAGTTTTTCATGTTCAGTCTCTGAGCTGAAGAACGGGCGGCACCAATTTTTGAAGTAAAGAGGTTAGGAATGTTTTTAAGAGCGTCTACATTTCTGTTAAGACTTGGGTATGGATGCAATATTAGGAACTTCAAATAACATACTGGTGATGAGGAAGGAATATACATATAACGTAAATGTGCTGGGAAAAAGCCTGATTAGCAAGCGATGCGATACTAAAAGAGAACAGTTGTATTTAAATGGTTTTTAGTAAAAAATATTATTTATTCTGATCAAGATAGGTTAAGTTCATGCGTTTGTATTTTCCAGATGCCCCTGACGAAGGGAATTTAGTTCCCGAACTGCATTGGGTTGATGAAATAAAATCAAGACATGTGGGAACCTCTTTTGTTCCTGAGCCTTTCTGTCAATATCAATGTTAAATATGTGATATGGATAAAATGAATTGAACAACAGTCAAGTAAAGAGGAGAAGAGAAAGTACAAAGAAATGATGAAAATAAGGTTAATAGTTTGAAATAAGGTTTGGAGTTTAACTCATTGGATTCATACAATGTTCGTAAATAAACAGTGTGCCTGCCAAACAGGTACATCACAGAAGAATTGTGCAAAAAAAGGCAAACTCCAGACTTGCGCCCTGAGACCGCTTGGTGTGTACAACTGACTTAAAAAAGCAAAATAATTCGTAATATTCCAGTCTGTGTGTGTGGGAGGTAGTGTGAGTGTGAGGGCTTCAGAACAGCAACTGTGATCTTTGACTTTACGCCTATATTTTTATATAATACTTTTTTTGTGGTTATTTCTGCCAAAATCTAAATCGACTCGATGCTATTGGACGAGGCTATGCTTTAGAAATTGCACAACATCTGAGCTCTCTGTATCAGATGTGCGTTTGTTTACTCCACATGTATATCAGTAGGTGCCACTGGCGACGCAATGGGCTCTGCTTGGTCAGACCCCATCCGTGTGCTTTGTGTGTGTCCGTTTTTGACTGGATTAGTGTATTCTGGGTTTTAAGTGCACTTGTGTATTTCTGTTGGTCCTGAATCTGTGCGTGTGCTCTTTATGCATGTGCGTCTCAGTAACTTTATATGTCTGCATGCATCGGAATGTGCATTTAACATTTGGACATATGCAGCAGCCTGTTTGCTAATTAGTGTGTTCCCCGCCGCAATGCTCCTTTCGCCATCTCTGTAGTTAGGCACTTCCATCGCGAGACCGATTGGCTATGCCAATGTTTGTTCTGAATTGCCTTGACCAACCTGATGTATGCTCCATCACCTCAGTGATGACAATTGCCTCCATTAAATTGAGATTTGCAGACAACAACTTTTCATGCAGTTTGGGTTATTAGTGCTGTGCACAAACTAATTCCTTGTTCACGATTCAGAAAATGTGCCAAATTCACACGTTCTTTCCATGTTTCATAATCAAGCAACTAGGGGGCAGATTTACAAGAAAGTGACTCAGTGCGTGCTGCAAGCCATTTGACTGCGCCGCACTGAGTCACTTTCAAAGCACAGGGATGCAACATATTTACAAGAATATGTAGCATCTCTGTGCTTACCCCTGCATTGGCGCACAAAATGCTGCCATGCGCCGGTGCTGGATTCTTGCACCATAGTGCAAGGATGCCTGCGTCCTGGGGAGATTGATTTTGTTCAGGAAGGGTTCCCTTCCTGCACAAAAACAATCTGAAATTCAGTTTTTCAACTTCTATGTGTGCTGCATTAGCACACATAGAAGTTGAAAAACGTCATTGTTTCAATGATTGTTTATGTGCAGGAAGGGACACCTTCCTGCACATAAACAATCATTAGAGGTAATTTCGTCTTTCTATGTGTGCTGCAGAACGCAGCACGCATAGAAAGAGTAAAAAAACCGAGAAGAAATGAATACATTTCTTCTTATTGCTCCTCCCGTCGCCTTCTCTGGGGAGGTGTAGCATTCACACGAATTTCCAGCTTTACAATTCCTCGTAAATCTGGAAATGTGTCTGGTTCCATGGGTGTTGTGTGGGAACACCCACAGCAACACCCAGGGAATTCCCCTTTCACTTTTACAAGGACAGGAAAAGTCACGCAGGGTGGCTTTCTGTGCTTCTAAATATGGAGCAGTAAAATGTGCCACCGGTACGTCACAAAAAGTGACGCACCGGTGGCACAAGGGGCTTGTAAACCTGCCCCATAGTTCCTAAGTCTCTCCACATCTCCCTGCAGACATGCGAAAAAAATGTCTCTCAATAGAATGTTTATTTGTGTGCCAAAATGTTGCTCAAGCATTCTTACAGACATCTCAAAGACTTTCCAGGGCTCACTCTGGATTCCTAATATTAATTTCCTCCAAAACCTCATAGATAATTTTTCTTTCAACTCCTAGGTTACACAGCAATAGCCCTTGCTTCCAGGCCACAGAAAACGTTTCTACACCGATTGCCATCAAATAGGAGCCTATAATATTTTCTTCCATGTGGCCCATGGTAGCAAAGTTTCTCCCCCATCTGATAAGAATTGTGGGCGATGAGACATTCCTGGAGCTGCCTTGGGTCTGAAAATGAAAACTAACACATATACCTAACACAACAAGCTAAAACAATCAGGCAACACAATTAACTAAAAAAGTAATAAACCAAAATAATAAAACATTGATCATAGTCTTGTAAGTTCATGTAGATGGCACACAAGTATTTGTGTGTAAAGGGTGCAGCACTACATGATAGAACAAAATAAACAACAGAATTTTTTTAATTCCTGATGACGTTCTGGTTGATGAAATGAACACTAAAAGTAAGCCCGACTTGCCAAACTCACTGCGCTTCTTGCTGTAAACCATCCCTGAGGTACACCGAGCTTGGTGTATAATGTGTCTAGAAAATGTAAGGCTTAACAACTGAGCGCTGTGACTGGGAATGTGTCACACTGGTTTCTGTAAAGAAGAAACACGACAGATATTCGAAGTATGACAGAGTCAATGTATACACGCGTGCCTGCTCTTGGGCAAAATGAGCAGCGAGGGCCATTTAAACAATAACGAGTGCATACCTAAATGTAAACTGTACAAAAGCAAGTTACACCGAAGAAACTGCACAGTAAAATACTGGTTTCGCAGCTTGAAAATCCAGCTTTACTATGTGGCATTGATTCAGGGGAAGGGCCGGCTTTAGCACTGGTGGTGTCCTGTGCGAGAAATCATTTTTGGTGGACCTCTTCCACCCCATGACATCCTTTTTGGATTCCCTCACTACCGGCTGGGCAAAGTGCCCCTCATCTCTCCAGATCCCTTTTTTACATTCACTTCCATTGTTTTAAAGCACTGGTAAAGGCTGGCTTTACTACTAAGAATGTATATCTACCCAAACGAACTCTTTTTAGAAATATTAGGAATAGATATTGAAAGAGTGGAGAAAGAAATACATAACATCCTAACCTATTTAATGCAGTTTGCATGCAGCTCTTTGAAGACATTTCCGTAACAATCACTGTTCTTTATTAGGGTTGTATCTTATGAACTGCAGTTACAAAAGGATGTCTGTGACAAAAGCAGTAATACACTCAGCTATCCACATAAAATACAGATCTGTGATCTGCAAGGTATGCTGTCTTTGCAGCAGGCATATTAACCCACTGAGCTATGGTGAACCAAATCTGCCTCTAGACAAAACTCCAAGCTCTCTCTTTCCCAGGAACATTAATCACAAGAGTTATCTTCCCATTTTATTGCTTTCTGAAAGTTGAGCACACAAGGAGCTGGAAGCAGTTGTTTTCAAATGGTAAGTTATTGCTAATCCCAGCCCCCCCCCCATAAACCCCCCCACCCAGAAGTCAGCGCCCTTCTTCCCAGGTTAGCCCCCAGTGCAGCCGCACCAGTCGCACTACCCTAAAGCCGGCTCTGCCACCTGGCGGCTGGTAGAGACTACAAATATTTAGCAAGAACGTTCACCATTAGAGACAGCTTAAGCTGTACCTAAGGGGAACACTTCTGTGAACAAGTAGGTTTGAGAACCTACCTCAGATGATTGCCAAGTGTCACTGCCATCTGTATTTAGAGAGGGGCCTGGTGACTAGCCAAGTTATCCAGATAATTCTGTACTAATGAACTCTAATGAAATCCCCACATCAAAGCCTGTTGCGTCTCAGAGCCATATTGATTCATTCACCACCGACAAGACTTGTAGAGCAACTGGTGTAACTACTCACACCTGCAAAACCAACAGATAATTGTGTAGGCATCCACTACAGGAGGTAGGATTGACTCTCCTTTGTTGTTCCACTCATGCCACCCATGGATCGCACACAGAGACCCATACCAGGATCCCTCGAACGTAGGAAAGCAGCATCAGCAAATTCTCTAATTCCTGGTGCCCTGAAGTAACCTCTACCATTCAAAGAGACCATTGTGCTTTTGAAAGACAACTTGGCCATCGTTGTTAATCCGATAAAGACTGACCTTTGCGCAGAAATAAAAGAGAACTTAATTCTGGGTACTGACTCTGCCAGGTGTCTAGTTTTCACAAATATGCAGGTTTGCTAAATATATTCATGTTGCTTTTGTGGCCATTTCCTGTTGCAGGCTCTAGACCTACCCACACAATTGAGGTACTATTTTCAACAGAAGACTTTGGGGAATGCTAGGTAGAAGGATGTTTGTGGCTCTCCACAGATTCCAGAACTTTCCATCTCAGAAATGTGAGGAAAATGTATTTCTTTAAGTTTGAGGTTTTCAAGGGATTCTGAGTAAACAAAAACTGGTGAGAGCCACACAGGTCACCCCACCCTGGATTTCCCTAGGTATCTAGTTTTAAAAATGAACAGGTTTGCTAGGTTTTCCTAGGTGCCAGCTGAGCTAGGATCCAAACTCCACAGTTACCCACTTTGCAAAAAAAGGGGTCAGTTTTGAGTGGAAAAATGTGATTATCCATGTTGCGTTTTGGGCGTTTCCTGTCACAGGCATTAGGTAGGCCTACCCACACGTGTGAGGTACCATTTGTATCGGAAGATATGTGGGAGCATAGAATAGTAGAACATTTGTTATTATCATTTGGATTTCGCTGCATTTTTGCCTTCCAAATGTGAGCCAGTGTGTAAGAAAGAAGACATTTTGAAAAATACCATCCAAATCATATGCTAGTATAAGTACCTACAAATGGAGAGATGTACAAATATCCACTGCTCCTAAACTCCACATCTTGTGCCCATTTCAGAAATACATAGGTTTCCTTGAGACCCATTTTTTGGTCTACACATTTCCCCATGTGAATTGGTCTATAATCGGTACACAATGAAAAACCATTGTACAATGCAGCTCAGTTGTTGGCTCTGGGCACCTTGGGTTCTTGAGTAACCCACAAACCATATATAACCCCACATCCAGAAGGGCCTAGCAAACGTAATGGTATATTGCTTTTGTAAATAGGCCATCATGACAAAAAGTTACAGATGAAAACTTTATCATAAATGGCCCATTTATTCCTACTCATTTTCAGTATTTCTGTATATCAGCAATTAATTTTTTTGTGAAAACCTTGGAGGATCTACACATATGACCCCTTGCTGATTTCAAAATATATAGCTTTCCTGGGTAACCCGGGGGTTTCACACTGCTTTCCACCTCAAACTGGAAGTAGATTGAGAGTACAAAAAAATAGAAATAATGGGCTACCTCTTTAAAAAAATGCCAAAACTGTTGTAAAAAATAGTTCTTTTATTCAGCTCTCCATGTTCCTGAAAGCTGGGAAGATGGTGACTTTAGCACAGCAAACTGCTCCTTGATGCCATTATTAAGAAAAAAAGCAGACACTTTTATCCAGAGCACATTTTTCCTATTCTTCCAAAAAATTCAAAATGTAGCTATATTTTGCCCATTATCCCGGCCCCCACTAAGGAAATCCATAAACCCTGGGTACCTTTAGAATCAACCGAATTTTGAAAAATGTTGCAAATTCTGTGCAGATAACTTTTGTGGGAAAAAAGGTATGGAGCCCTAAGTGCAAACTACTTCAAATATCAAAAAAGGACTCAGCACTGGGGCGGGGCATGTACTTGGTTTTCCACTTCGATAATAAAAGCAGCAAGTAGATTACAAAGAAACAACTTTTACAAACGAGAAAAACAAAAAACTTGAAACTAATATGCACCAAGCATCCAATAATATTGAAAGAGACTCTAATAATGAACCAGAAATAACAAAGTGAATGATAACAGAAAAGAACAAAGATTTCATAAACAGAAAACAAGCACTTAAAATAAATCACAAACTTTCATGAGCTGGATGCCAGAATAGAACAAGTTTCTTACCTGGAATAACACTGTTCTGGTAGAAAATCAAGCTAACTGCAGATTCCTCACCTTAGAATATTCCCCAGGCTTCAGACTGGATCCAACATCAGTTTCTTTTATAATTATTTCCACACTAAAAAAACAGAGCCACATAAAAACCAATCTTTTGACCAGTGTGTAGGAACTAATGGGATCTGTAGGGTGAACAGCCCAGTTTGCAGAGCAGGAAGGATGGATGGGGGTGTCGATGAGGAATCTGCGGTTTGATTGAGCCTCTACCAGAAAAGTCATTACCTAAAGTAAGTAACTTGTTCTTTTAATAGAGACTTTTAACTGCAGATTATTTACCTCATAATAAATACCCAGGCTATATCTTCCCAGAGGAGGGTCTGCGAACAAGCTCAAACCCTACAAATCGTGGAGGACCACACAGGCAGAATATCTGTCTTGACAGACCCGACCGTTCAATCAGTAGTGCTTCACAAACGTGTGGAGGTACACCCATATAGCACTTGGCATATTTCCAGGACAGATCCCCCATGTGCCAACGCAGTAGTAGCAACCTTGGTCCTAGTGGAATGGGCCCTCAAGCCTTAAAGAGACTGCTTCTTAGTTAATACGTAGCAGATCTTAATGTAGAGTACAATCCGTCGAGAGATGGTCCACTTCTGAACACCCTTGGCCTTTTTCGCTTCTGTTAACCTGATGAAGAGCTGATTGTCCACCTGAAGGCACTTAGTGTGATCAATGTAGAATGAAAGAGTTCTCTTTGGGTTCAGGCGATGAAGTCTCTCCTCCTCCATAGAGGGATGAGGGGGGAGCATAAAAAGTAGACAGAGTGATGCTCAGGCCAAAACGAAATGGGGTGACAACTGTTGGCAGAAAAGAGACATGCATAAGAAGAAGCAGTTTGTCTGTGAAAAAGCTTGTATACCGAGGCTTAAAGCTCGCTGACCCTTCTGGCTGATATAATGGCCACCAGAAAGACCATTTCACTGGTTAACAGCCATCAAAAACAGTTGTGTAGGGGCTCAATGGTGGGGGGGCATGTGAGAAATGTGAAAACAAAATAAGGTCCTATTGGGGCATCACAAAAGGGGGAGGAGGGAACACGTATTGCAAACCTTTCAAAAAGCGAGTCACAACAAGTAACGTGAACAGGAAAGGTTGATCCGCCTGCTCCAGAGAAGCCGAAATGGACAAGCAAACCATAACAGTGCCCAGGACAAAGCCATGCTGGGCTTCAGACAAAACAAACATCAATACCTCTGACAAAGGTGCAGAAAGGGGGTCTGCCTGGCATGAGGAACACCATACCACAAACGTATCCCAACGGCGTATACTGTCTTAGTGGAAGGGTGTCAGGCTGCCAAGATGACATGACAGACCTCAGGAGGAAGATCAAAAACTCTCAGCTGTCACCGCTCAATCTCCATGAATGCAGGTGGAGATTGTGCAGGTTAGGATGCAAGACCCTGCCCTCTTGCTCCAACCTGAGATCCTGCCGAAAGGGGCAGCCTGACCGGAGGACTGATGTTTATGCTCAGGAGGTCTGGATACCAAACCCATGTTGTACAATCCAGAGCCACAAGAATTAATTGGGCCCAGTCTGTCCTCATCTTCCAGAGAACACGGGCAGGAGTGGTATTGGTGGAAAGGCATACAGGAGTCCCAAATTTCATTCAAGATGAAATGTGTTTCTAAGCGAGAACCACTTTGGAAACTCCAATGCGTAGAACTGCTGACATTGCATGTTCTCAGCAGAGGTGAACAGATTGAGCCAAGGTTTGCTTCAGACGTGGAAGATACAGTTGTGTCACCTCCAAATATAGTCATCATTTGTGATCCACAAGGCATAGACAGCTGAGTTGGTCTACCCTGGCATTCATTGAGCATGCCTGGTGCTGCATGACCAGGAAGATGTCCAGGTGCTCAAGCCAAGTCCAGAGGAGAACAGCCTCCTGGCACAGGGTCCACGACCCCAACCCACCCTGTTTGTTGCAAGGCCACATGGTGGTGGTGTTGTCCGTGAACATTGGTTTCATTTGAAACAGTGGGGCGCAATTTCCGTTCCGGGTAAAAATACTATTTTGAATAGGGACTGATCATTTCTACTGGAAGACCTGAATGTCTATGGAATACTTTTGGAACCTATCCTTTATTTATTGAAGCCTTGAAAAAGTTATTTTGTAACGAAACATGTGTCAGCTGCCGGTCCAACGTCTGACAGGAGGATCATTGTATCAAGCCCTCCATCTATGTAATACAATGTTATTGCTTCCAAATATATGGTCAAAGCTATATGTTTCATATGTATATTAAATTGAACAGCAAGTAAAAAACTTTTTGCTTGCTGGTGTGTTTAAATTGACTTGCATAGAGAAGTATTTATGAATTAATATAGAATTGATTAGAGTGCCCAGGTTTATTCATATATTTTGACATCCTTGGTGACCAACTGGCCTTGGAGTGTAATCTAAACAGTCTGTTACAAGAGGCATGTGTGATGGTTAGAGAAAATGGCCACCTCACTGCAACCAGCCTAGTAAAACCTTGATGGCATACAGTACGTTAAGGATGATGAATTATCACCCACAGGCTTGCAGCGTTACATCACGGTAAAGGTATTCCACCCAACTGCCACAATCCTGGAAAATGTCACGCAATGCAAAGAAGAAAACGAGCCGAGGCAAGGCTCCCTCTCAGCTAGAGGCAATATTCCAAAAAACAAAACAAGTAAAGGTACACGCTGTTTACAGCACAGCGACCATTGGTATTCAGCAGCAGATAGA
Source organism: Triturus cristatus (assembly GCF_964204655.1). Lineage (NCBI taxonomy): Eukaryota > Metazoa > Chordata > Amphibia > Caudata > Salamandridae > Triturus > Triturus cristatus. Next base: position 1,136,161,352 of record NC_140589.1, read on the forward strand.
AATCTCAGTGTCACGGGTATAGCCTAACCTGCCCCCACACTCCCGCTGTGGCTACTAACGGAGTGGGGCGAAAGGCAATAACAAATAGTCCTGATATACTCACACGCTGTTTGGATTCACTGTGCTGCGAGCATTGAAAACCCGCTCTTGCTCCCCCGCTGAAGAACAATGGGGCGGGGCAGCAGGAAGTCAAAATTGTGAGAGGAGTGCTCCTGCGCTTCAACACCGACTTAGCAATACCTTACGGCTTCTCTGTAGCCGTGACACAGAATCAGGAGCTCCGTAGCCGCCGAACCCTGCGTCACTTTCCCTGGGACCCAGTTCCGTGATGTAGACGGTTTGGCAGCAGCAGGAGAAGAAAACACCAGGGCATAATTTGCGCCAGTGCTTTCCGGTGCTCAGCACCGGCATTTAATTGGTTTCCAGTGTTCAGCACCAGCACCTAACCATTCTAAGTATGGTGATGACAGTCTACCACATGGTGGCGCTGCTCATCTAATTTAGAGATGAGCAGAATAACGGTTGTTTAGGAATACAATATACATTAACATAGTGCTAATATCTGCCTTCCCAGCCATTCCTTTAGCTTTGGGGACCTGGAATAATCTGAACTGTCACATTTACATGCGAGAGAGATGGTTAGTAGTTGTTTTGGCAGCGATGACAAGGGGGATGTGTCGTGCAAGCTGCAGTGGCCTCCTGGTCAGAGCCCTGGCACATAATATTTTACAAATTAAGCACTGGAAAACACTGAACACAAGCAGGGAGGCCTGGCCAGGAAATGAGTCGATTGTCAAGCCCCGACCCCAGGAAAGGGAGGGGCTTTATGGTGCACCACAACACTTTGGCGGTGCCTGTTCATCCTTCCCGCCTGGCGTCCCAAGGGATTCTGGGATATATAGTTCCCTAACGGGCACCAGGGGACACATGAAGAGGGAATCATTTGCTCTCCAGACACAACATAATACATACATGGGATGGAAGCCCTATTTGGTGTAGCAGCTAACCCCTTCCCCCCAGCCACCGTTGGACAAGCATGACAGAACCCCCTCTCAAGGAGTGACGTCTCGGCAGTCTCCCAGGTTTGCCAGGATGCAGGGTGTGAAAGCCTTCCAACAGAAGGGGACAGTGAAGATTGTGAACAGGCTCCCAGGTTCTATTCTCAACCACAAACCCTCCACTAGATACTGCACCCTCCCTCTCAACAACCGGGAGTCCAGACATTCCCGCACTTCATACTCGTCGTGACCATCCAACTCCGTGGGTTGAGGCCTCACCTGTAATCTAGTGGTTACGAGGCAGGGACGGAGCACAGACACATGAAAGACCGGGTGTATGTGCCTAGAATGGGGCAAGGACAGTCTCATGGCTATGGGGTTAACCACCCTCTCAATACTATAGAGGCCAACGAACTTCGGTTTCAATGTGTCCACCCCTTGAGATGAAGATTCTTAGTGGCCAACCACACCTTGTCATCCACATGGTATTCGGGTTCCGGAGCCCGCTTTCTGTCAGCGAAATGCTTATGTGTGTCTTGTGTTGTAGCTACGTGGTTTTTGGCATTGATCAATACCGCTCTTAGATGGGCATGGTGTTCATGTATGGAAGGGTGATTAGGAACTATAGGCCATTCTAAAGGCAGCATGTTCGGATGATGCTTATAGAGGCAAAAGAATGGAGAGCAGCCCAACGTGGAATGTTATTATAGGTGAACTCCGCCATCCAGAGCAACGTGTGCCAGTCCATGGTGTTCTGTAAAGTGAAACAGCATAAGTATTGTTCTAACGTCTGGTTGAGTCGTTCTGTCTTTCCATTCGTTTGAGGGTGGTAACTAATGGACAATCTGGCCTCCACTTTCATGGTGTCACAAAGAGCTCTCCGAAAGTGAGAGGTAAACTGAGTTCCACGGTCTGAAATGAGAACACAGGGTATTCTGTGAGCCCGCACTATGTGCTGGAGAAAGACGATAGCCAATTCAGAGGAGGTGGGCAGGTGTTTCAAAGGAATAAAGTGCCCCATTTTCGTCAGGTGGTCTATCACGACTAGGATAGTGGTATACCCTTCACTGGGTGGTATTTCCATGATGAAATCCATAGACACGGTGCACCATGGGCGGGGAGGAATGGGTAACGGACGTAACAATCCTGTTGGTTTCATATGACTGGCTTTGCCTTGCGCACAGATGGCATAGTTCCTCAGGTACTCCTTGGCGTCCTTACGTAACGTGGGCCACCAGAAGTAAAGTTCTATACAAGAAATGGTTTAGTATTCTCCCAGATGCCCCCCTAACATTGAATCATGGGCCCAGGCCAGAATTTGTAGTTGCAATGAGGTATCCGGTAAGTATAGTGCGTGGTAATGGTACAACAGGTTACCGTCTCCTGTTCGATGTTCAGGGTCTTCTTGTTTCCAGGCCAAGTCATCCACTTCTGCCAAAGACACCTTCAGGTCCTCTATGAAGTCTTGTGACGTGATCAATGCGACGTCCTTGTCTCGGAATGCGGTCTTGGGGAGTATTGATTGGTGCCTCAGGAACTGCTTCCTGTAGGCTTCCTTTGGGTTCTTCAGTATGGGAGAGGGTGTCTGATTTTCCATTTTGCGGACCAGGACAATACTTTATGACAAAATCATAGTCAGAGAAGAAGAGAGACCATCTCAATTGACGTGGCGTTAATGCTCTGACGGTTTTCAGGAACAACAGGTTGCGGTGGTTCGTATAGATCTCAACGGTGTGATGCGCTCCCAGTAAATAGCGTCTCCACTCCTCACAGGCCCTTTTGAGGGTTAGGAACTCTTTGTCAGTGATGGTGTAATTCACCTCAGAGGGAGTGAGCTTCTTGGAGAAATAAGCCACGGGATGTAGCTGTCCCGTGTCTGGATGCCGTTGTGACAACACTCCCCCTAAGGCATACTGTGAGGCATCTGTTTCGACCACGAGCATCAGAATGTCGCAAGATGGGTGCCTGAGTAAATCGTTCTTTCAGGGTCTCGAACGACTGGTTTGCTTCATCACTCCATACGAAGAGATTGTTCTTTCTCAACAGGCTGGAGATGGGATGTATGATCTTGGAGAAATCTTTGATAAAGCGCTGGTAGAAGTTAGCAAAACCCAGGAAGCTCTGTACTGATTTAACGTTGCGGGGAGCCTTCCACTGTGTAATTGCCTTGACCTTTCCACCGTCCATTTGGAATCCTTGTGCGTTTATTACACAGCCCAAGAAACTGACTTCTTCAGCATGAAATACACATTTCTCCAGCTTGGCATACATGGAGTGTTGTTGGAGCCTGCCCAGTACCGCTTTCACGTGGGTGACATGTTCTAGGAGAGTTGATGAATAGATAAGAATGTCATCAATATAGACAATACAGAACTTCTCTAGATAACCACGAAACACTTCATCCATAAAGTACTGGAAAGCGGCAGGGTCGTTGCACAGCCCGAATGGCATCACTTGATATTCGTACAGACCAAACTTTGTCCGGAAGGCGGTCTTCCACTCATCACTTTTCTTCACTCTCACTAAATGGTAGGCTCCCCGAAAATCCAATTTAGTGAAGAGTCAAGCCCCCTTGAATTGATCCAAACGCACTGGAATGAGTGGCAAGGGGTAACATGTTTTTTATGGTGACCTGTTGATGGCTCTGTAGTCAATACATGTCCTCAGATCATCACAATCCTTCTTGGGGATGAAGAAGAGTGGTGAGGATGCTGGTGACGAGGAATGTCTGATGAAGCCAGATGCGAGATTCTCTTCCAAGTAATCCTTCAGATGCTGTGTCTCTGGCATAAACCCTCCTACACTGGATGGCTGCTCCAGGAGTTAAATCGATGCAACAGTCATATTCCAATGCGGTAGCAACTGGTTGGCACTCTGTTTGTCAAACACGGTCTTGTAGTCCTCGTACATCATGGGTAATGTGGGTAATGTGGTAGCGCAGCAATACTGGGATGCCTCACATCCATCTGCCAAAAGACCTGGCTGCATACTGATTGTTCCTCCTTGACACATGTGTTCCTTGGTGCAATGTTCTCTACAAAGTCTTGATTCAAGAGTGACAGTGCGGGCCACCCAACGGACAACAGGATCGTGAAGGGTTAACCACGGCATTCCCAAGATAAGACAGAAATAGGGGGCATCAATTAAATCAAATTGAATGGTCTCGTTGTTGCATAACCAAGGGAACAGTATGATACCTCACCGGTCCTGAAGTTAACGCCGTCCCATCCACGGCCTTTACAGGCTCAGTAGTCTCTTTTTTCTCACAAGGAATTTCTCACAAGGAACACCAATGTTCTGAGCATACGTCTGGTCCATGAAATTTCCGGTTGCACCAGAATCCAGCAAGGCAGACATCTTCAATGGTGTTTCTTTGGTAAACCATAACGTGACATACACATTCAGATGTGCTATGGAAGACTCTATGGTGTTGGGTAACACAGACGAGATTACTTCTTGTTGGTCACCCGAGCTAGGGACCTCTTTCTGACTCGGGCTTTTTAAGTTTTCCGTCGTCTCTTTTTTCTCGGATGGTTGAAGCACCACTGCTTGCATCCTCTGGGTGGTCTGTCTTTCAGGGACTCTATTCCGGGCTTTGCATTCCCTAATAAAGGGCCCGCTTTTTCTGCAGTAAAGACATAATTTCTGTTTCCGACTCTTTTCTTTTTCTTCAGCTGTAAGAGGCCCTCAGATTCCATTTATTTGCATGGGCTCAGTTCCCTCTGACGCTCTATTATGTTCCTCGGAGACGGGTTAAGTCCTTGGAAGGTAGGAGCTTTGTTCCCCACGAGTCTTGTCCCCTTTTCTTTCCTGTAGCCGGTGATCCAATTGAACTGTGAGATCGATCAGCTCATCGCAGGACTGGGGCAGCTGAACCACTTGAGAAAAGACATCCTTCAGTTCCACTCGCAATCCTTGATAAAACAGTGTGGTGCGTTTTTCGAGGGGCCAGTCGGTTTCCACCAGGAGTCAGTTAATCATTGTGATATACGTCCGCAAATCCTGAGATCCCTGTCTGAGGGTTATTCGTTCTCGGTCCAGGGTCATAACATGTGATTTGCGATCAAACAATTTTCTCATTACCAGACAAAAGTTCAGAAAATTGTACAAGATGAGGTCAACTCGCTCAATCAGCGGAATAGTCCAACTAGCTCCATTGCCCCCCATATAGGACATCACAAATGCCGTTTTAGCCTGTTCCTCCTGGAACACCGTGGGTTTACATAGGAAGTGTAACCGGCATTGACTTAGAAAGACTTTGAATTTCTTTGGATCCCCAAAAAAAGCATTCAGGAGGTGCCAAAGGGATCTCAGTATTCTGTACTACATGGACAGTCGGAAAAGGCTCAGTGGAAAGAGGGGATGCATGTGCCGCAGAAAAGAACCCTGTTCCCTGCGTCCTACCATCAGTGGGTGTGTGTTGCGTGAACCGGAGGAGGCATAGTCCACTCTTTGATGTATGTCCCTGTGCTATCGGGTTTACTCTTTCGGGATAGGCCTGCTACTTCTCTCCGTAATGTCCCCATCTCTTTCCTGAGCTTTTGGTTCTCTGATCGGGAGGTGTGTACCTCTATTTGAAGAGACGTAATGCTCTCCAAGAGCGAAGACAAAACTGTGTTGGTGTCCATCGTCCAGGCTGGGCAACAGTTGTGGGCTTGACAATCTGTCAGGATATTGTCAGCAGCACCAAACAATGAATATGCCGCTCCATCGGGGACGAGGGATCACTGAAAAGCCCCCCCGACTCCCCTGAGCGCAAACTCCCACAGAGTGACAATACACTGCTCTGAGAGGGAACACCCCGGGGGAAAAAGGAAGTGGATAAAACGACAAAATATACCGCTCAGGTAGGCGTCTTCTTATACCTATGTCTGGTCAAGAATCACGTATATCTTCAGAAGCCACCCCACTGGTGAGTGCTGTGTGTAAAAGAAAGAAGAAATATGTGAGAAGCAGCACGGGGATACACATACATACGTATCACTAATAGATACTGGACTGCTGTTCATACTCACACACACTTATGCAGCAATACATAAACATCAGGGCAAGAAACGATAATCTGTTCCAAGAGTGAGAATTTCACTAGTTGGACTTCTGCAGCCCCAGTACAGAGGGTGAAACTTTGATGGCAGACAGTACGTGAAGGAGGAAGAATTATCACCCACAGGCTTGCAGCGTTACATCACAGTAAATGTAATCCACCCAACTGCCACAATTCTGGAAAATGTCACGCAAAGCAAACAAGAAAATGAGCTGAGGCAATATTCCAAAAAACAAAACAAGTAAAGGTACACGCTGTTTACAGCACAGCGACCGTTGGTACTCAGCAGCAGATAGAAATCTCAGTGTCACGAGTATAGCCTAACCCGCCCCCGCACTCCCGCTGTGGCTACTAACGGAGTGGGGCGAAAGGCAATAATAAATAGTCCTGATATACTCACACACTGTTTGGATTCACAGCGCTGCGAGCATTGAAAAACCGCTCTTGTTCCCCGCTAAAGAACAACGGAGCGGGGCAGCAGGAAGTCAAAGTTGTGAGAGGAGAGCTCCTGCGCTTCACTCCTGACTTAGCAATACCTTACTGCTTCTCTGTAGCTCCGACAAAGAATCAGGAGCTCCGTAGCCGCCGAACCCTGCGTCACTTTCCCTGGAACCCACTTCTGTGATGTAGACAGTTTGGCAGCAGCCGGAGAAGAAAACACTGCACACAAGCAGGGAGGTTCGGCAAGGAAATTAGTCGAATGTCAATCTCCCACCCCAGGAAGGGTAGGGGCTTTATAGTGCACCACAACACTTTGGCGGTGCCTGTTCATCCTTCCCGCCTGGCATCCCAAGGGATTCTGGGATATCTAGTTCCCTAATGGGTGCCAGGGGACACATGGAGAGGGAATCATTTTCTCTCCAGACACAACATCCTACATACAGGGGATGGAAGCCCTATGTGGTGTAGCAGCTAACCCCTTCCCCCCCAGCGACCGTTGGACAAGCATTACAGCAGCCCCCTCTATATTATTATGGCCCACCTGCATCAACTGTTTTTTGAACAGTGTTATATTATGTTATGTTATGTTATTGACATTTGTAAAGCGGGACAAATACCCGAAGGTGTCCTGGCGCTGTCTAGATTGTCCTGGGAATTTCTGAGCCAGTGAGATCAGAGAGACATGGGACGGGAGATTACTCATTATGGAAAAGCCAAGTCTTAAGTTAAGGACAAAAGATCAGTCAAGGTTCTAAGATAGAGTGGCAGATCGTTCCAGCGGAACCCACAAAATGGTTTTTTTCGCAAAATATCAACATAAGCCATTACAGCATTTTTTATGGACAGGCCAAGGTCAAGGCCGCACAAGAGGAACAACCAGGTCCAATAATCCCCACTACAGCACAAACAGGGGTGACAACGAAGAGCATGACGAGGGACATTCCACCGGGCCCAAGCAACCGCCAAACCTCGTCGTAAATCTCATTGACAAGAGACCCACGGAACCCCAAGTAAGGGTCCTAGAAAAGGGTTTAGGTTTGTACCCACAGCAACCTTTGACAAATTTAAACTACATTGTGAGGTCAATGAGTTTATCAGAAAAATCAAACTTAAGAGTTTTCTTTGCTGGAAAACTGGCGAAGACATACAGGGTGATACAGGACTATGATTAAAATCAATTAAAATCAACCTTCGCTCCATTGTCCACTGCAGTCCCAGTGGAACTATAGGCCTTCGAGAAGGCGGTACTAAAGGACATAGGGAAAATCGACCTCAGCATTATAACATGCATTGGCATAGCCAATAGGTCTCGCCTTTGGGGCATTATAAGTGTTTAGACAGAGCTGTTGGCTTTGTTAACATTTTTAATATGTGTTGAAGAGCATTGTGAATGTTGTGCAGCATGTTGAAAATGTATAAGTTGTAAAAGAAAAGTGTTATAACTATTTCTGTCACCTTATATCTAACCGAAATACAACTGAAGTATTGTACTAAAAACCAAAATTAATTCAAAAAATGTGTTCTAGTTTATTAGTTTATGCAATGCTGTCAATTTTTCCTTGCTTGTTGTAATTAATTTGTGTTATAGTTTTTATTGTTAGGTGTGAGATATAAACAAGGGTGGATGTATTTTAATTAGATAGGAGTAGTGCAGAGTTATTTGTGGAGAATTAATAGATGTCAAATTTTTCTGCCAAACTGAAGTGGTGTGGAGTGATGCTGAGGTGGTTGTGAGTAGTGGCGGAGGTGATGATCAGGTGATCCGGAATGATATTGAGGTGATGCTGAAGTGGTGGTGCGCTGGTTCCGAGGTGATGCTTATGTGATGCTGAATGATACTTAGGTGGCACTGAGCGATGCTGAGGTGGTGATGAGTGATGTTGTGGTGATGAGTTATGCCAATGTTGTGCTGAACTGGTGCTTATGTGGTGCCAAGTGATGTTGTTTTTGTTCTGTGCTGAGGTGTTGCTGTATTGATGCTGAAATGGTGTTGCGTTGGTTCTGAATTGCTGCTGGTGTGGGCCTGTGCAGGTGCTGAGCTGGTGTTGCACTGGTGGTGGTGCACTGATGTGGAGGTGGTGCTGTGCTAATACTGAGATGGTGCTGTGTTGATAATGAGGTGTTGCTGCAGTGCATCTGAGGTAGTGCTGTGCTGATGGTGACTTGTTGCTGCACTGGTTGTGGTGGTACACTGATGAGGAGGTGTTACTGTGTTGATGCTAATATTGTTATGTGGTGCTTAGGTGGTGCTGTGCTGGTGCTTTGGTGGTGCTGAGTGATGCAGAGGTGCTGCTTAGTGATGTTGTGGTAGTGCTGAGTGATGCTGTGGTGGTGTTGAATGATACTTAGGTGGCGCTGAGTGATGTTGAGGTGGTACTGAGGTGGTACTGAGTGATACTTTGGTGCTGTATTTGTGTTTAAGTGGTGCTTAGTAATGTAAGTCTGGTGCTGCGCTGGTGCTGAGGTGATGCTGCACTGGTGTTGATGTGGTGCTGTGTTAATGTTTTTTTTTTTTTAAACTTTATTGTGCAAAACAGCATCATTACAAATATGGGCCTACAACCACCAGGGCCGGCCGCTAGTATATGCAAGTCAATTGCTTGACGTCACGAAGCAGCGACTGATCCCCAGAGGTCCAGCAGGGTTACAGGATATATTCTCGGCAACTCAGAAGACCGGCAGGATACCAATATTTTAAATTTTTAAAGAAAAAGAACAAACAAAGAAACAATGAAACAAAACTCAAGGCGAGAAACAGTCTAGACGGTGTCGAGCTCCGATGGGGGGGTCCTACCATACCAGGTAGAGAATCAGGAGGACAATAGAGATGACCGGGGGGGGGGGAGGCAGTGGGGAAGTCAGAACAATCAGCAAAAAGGGTACAGTATTAAAGGAACCTCAGGATCAGGGGGAGAGAGAAATGTCCGGAGTATCTACAAAAGGGGGCGAGGTGCTGTGTTAATGTTGAAATGATACTGCATTAGGGATTATTTGCTGTTGAGGTGGTGCTGCGCTGGTTCTGAGCTGTTGCTGTGCTAATTCCGTGGTGGGGTGAGTTGGTGCTGCATTGCTGCTATGCTGATGCTGGGCTGGTTCTGTACTGGTGCCGGATTGGTACTGTTGGATACTGAGGTGGTGGTGTGCTTGTGGAAGGTGGTGCTGGTTGGTGCTAAGTGATACTGATTTGGTGCCAAGTGATATTGAGGTGTGTTGTGTGATGCTGAGGTGGTGCTAATTAATGGTGAGGTGATGTTCAGTGATGCTGGGGTGGTGCTGACTGATGCTGGGTAGTGCTGAGTGATGCTGAGTGATGTTTTGATGATATTAAGGTGATGCTGCACTAGTGATGCATTTGAGCTGAGTTGCCGCTGAGGTGATGTTGTGTTGATGCTGTAGTGGGGCTGTGCTGGTGCTGAGTTGGTGCTGCACTGATGCGGAGGTAGTGCTGTGTTGAGGGGGTGGTGTTGATGGATGCTTAGGTAATGATGTGCTAGTGATGCTGAGTGATGCTGTGGTAGCACCTAGTAATGCTGTGCTGGTGCTGTTCCGATGCTAAGGTGGTGGTGCTGCACTGATGCTGAGGTAGTGCGGTGGTGCTGCAGTGGTGCAGAGGTGGTATTGAGGTAGTGTTTTGGTGCTGAGGTGGTCTGCGATGGTGCTGAGGTCTGATGTGGTGCTGCACTTGGACTGAGTGATGCTGAGGTTGGTGTTGTGGGAGTGCAGTTGCGTGCAGTGGTTTTGCATAGATGACTGGCTTTAAGGCAACTCTTCTTATAAAACACTGTGTGCCTATGCAAAGACGTGCTTTTCTTCTATGATATACTTTTATAAGCTTAACAGAAAAGTGAATTTAATAAAAAAAGTCCTTCACATAATTGGAATGCACCATGTAAAGTGGGTTTTTTTAAAGTCTGAAATATGTTTTCCTTTGGAGCACTCCCCACATACTTAAAAACTCATTTGCTCCCTTTTATTGTTATTTGGCATCACAAAAACGCTGCACTCTTACTTTGCACTATGAAAAGGGAAAGTGTGAAACATAGAAAATGGCAGATACAGTTTATTTGTTAGAGAAGGGAGATTATTACATATGTCTAAAACTGTAATTTTATATATGCAGATTACATTTGGTTTATGCATAAAGTATAAGCATTTTGATATATATGTTATTTAGTAGTGTTCTAGCGCATCATGAGGTGCAGAAAAGTATTCCACAACTTTCTATACCATTGTGAATGTTGTTTTGGATGTGTTCACAATCAACTTTTTATGTTTTTTGCAATGAAACACAACGTTTTGTTTTGATACTTTACATCTTGGCAACAATAACCCAGTAATTCTTTCTCTATCTAGTGACAATAAAGAACAGCAAATGTGTCTGGATATTCCCAACTGATAATTTAGCAGTTTAGGAAGTAGGGGGCATATCAGCAACAAGTGGCGATAATTATCGCTCAGCGCTCTTAGCGTGAGGATAATTATTGCCGGCTAGCGTGGATTTTTATCGCTGAGATAGCGTGCTATTAGCAACGCTTATCTCAAAAGAGATACAAATCCTAGCGCTAACTGCCTAACGTGAGATTATCGCTGGAAACCCAGCGATAATCTCACAAAATGTGGCGTTAGCTTGTTGATAGGGACTCACAAACTTAGCCATGATATCCACCTTCCATAGGATATCATGGCTAAGTCAGTCCTGATTCTGTTAGCTAGGGGTATACCCATCAATTACCCTCCCATTACCTGGGTAAGGAATACACAATCTAAGGAAAAAGTGCTAAGGAGGAAAAAATAGAACAATGTTTTTTGATCAAGGACACCTTTAGTTATCCTTTCATGTATTTACAAAACAACACCTCTGAAATTATAACAAAACTAAGCTACTGCCCAACAAAAATAATTTCGCTGCCGTTTTTCTTGTCCTGAAGAGGCCAAAAGAAATTGATTGGCTGAAATGCGAACGCGTCGACAGTTATGTTGCACAGAGGGACCATAAAATAACTGAAATTCGTGTGGATTTAACAGTTTCGCATTGCTTTTGAACTTGTGGAGATATATATTCCCGTATGCAATGTATATGCCCTCTGGGTAGTCCACACTATTGAAAGGTGGTTCCACAATTGGAAATTATTTTTGTTGGACAGTAGCTTAGTTTTGTTATAATTTCAGAGGTGTTGTTTTGTAAATACATGTTTTTTATATATGCTCAGCGATAAAACGATGAAAAGGAATTGTGAATATATACACATATGAAAGGATAATTAAAGGTGTCCTTGATCAAAAAACATTGTTCTATTTTTTCCTCCTTACCACTTTTTCCTTAGATTAAGTCAGTCCTGAAGCAGGCGTAAGGAAAGTAGCGATAATAGGGGTTATCGCTACTTTCCTTGCCGCAATGCTTCATAGCGTGGGGCTTGATGATAGGAGAAATGTCGCTTAGCGACATTTATCCTGTCATGTCAGGAACGCCTACTTTGCATCTCATTAGAGATGCAAAGATGGGCGTTAAGATTTCGTGCGCTAAAGCAAGGTTTCACGCGTTAGCGTGACCTTGCTAATTAGGCGATAAAATTATCACTTAATGTTTACATTCCAATAAAACACACATATGCAAGTAATGTTGGGGAGAGCAATGTTCACAGCTATACTAACTTTCTCTTTCATATAGTATAGCTATATTACTAAACACAACTACGAAGTATGAATTGGCCGTCACTCAAAACTTTTTGTTGGAGCCTTCTTGCTAAAAAAACAAAAACAAAGGTGAAATGGGGGGAAGGTAGCACGCACCACAGCTGTGTACTGTGCAGAGATGTCAAAGGTAGCAGGCACCACAGCTGAACAGAGGTGTGGAAGGATCACACACCACAGTGCTGAAAAAACACGAATGTTAAAAGGTGCGGTCAATTTTTAAGATGTGTACTGTGCAATGGGGGAAAGGAAGCACGCACCACAGCTGTGCACTGTGCAGAGATGTAAAATGTAGCAAACACCACAGCTGCGCAGAGGCAATATTTAGCAGCCGGTGCCAGCAAGCACACACAAAAAGCAAGTGCTAATAATTAAGTGCCCATGTGCGCACCGACAGACACCGGCTCAAATTAAGCCCCCAGCAAGGGCATGCATTACACCCCTGGATCGATCAAGTACGAAAAGCAATGTGGGGAAAGGAAGCATGCACTACAGCTGTGCACTGTGCAGGGATGTCAAAGGTAGCACGCACCACAGCTGCGCAGAGGTGTAAAAGGAAGCACGCACCACGGTGCTGAAAAAACGCAAATGTTAAAAGGTGCGGTCAATTTTGAAGCTGTGTACTGTGCAATGGGGGAAAGGAAGCACGCACCATAGCTGTGCACTGTAGAGACATGCCAAAGGTAGCATGCACCACAGCTGCGCAGAGGCATTATTTAGCAGCCGGTTCCAGCAAGCACGCACAAAAAGCAATTGCTAGTAATGAAGTGCCCATGTGTGCACCGACAGACACCGGCTCAAATAAAGCCCTCAGAAGGGGACTGCGTTACGCCCCTGGATCGAGCGAGCCCCAAGAGCCTGGACTACTACACACACAAACACACTCAAAGAAGCTGTAATACAAGGGACACCTGGTACGCAGCAGCTGATCTGTAGGCCTCCTGTAGAGTGAAATGTGCTGGCTTTCTGAACTGTCCCAGTGTGCAGACCTCCCATGGAAAACTCTTCATTTAACCATATTCCCAAAAACAAAACATCTTTTAATGCTCCAGGTCCTTTATTTTGTGTAGTAGGCACCTTGTTGGATGTTTGGATGGTTTTGGCATATCAATATAATCAGTGTAGCTGAAAAATAAAATAACTGTGGCAGCGTGGGCCTGTTAAGGGTTTTAACGTTTCTGCAGATTAACAGAGCCTAACCACTTACGTCTGTTGCACCAATCTCGGGGAGGAGACAGTGGGAGGAAGAGAGGGGAAGAGTGAAGGGGGCGGTGAGGAGCCAGTGAAGGGAAATAAATTGCAGCGATAAGAAACAATACACAGACTGTTTACTGTAGAGCCGTCTGTTGAAAGTGTGGGGGGGGTGGCGGGTCTGCCTCCTGTTACAGTGGCGGTACTGGTTTGCTTCCTGTCTGGGCAGCACAGGGGCACAAATGTTGCTGATGATGATTTAAAAACTAACAAATAGTGTAATAAAGGGCCATAATGTCAATGCCAAAGTTGCTAGAAATAATAAAAATGAATAATATTATCATACTATCACAGCAGCTTGTGGCGGAGGAGTTTGTCCCTCAGCCGGGGTGGAGATGACCCGCCTTGTAAGGAAAGCTGCAAGGTCCAGCGCCTTGGTGCTTCTGTCAGGGCGCTTTATAATCCAGCTTATGGCGGAAGGGTCTGTCCCTCGAACGGGGTGGAGGGGACCCGCCTTGTAAGAAAAGCTGCAAGGTCCAGTGAGTTATCAAATGCTAACATCGGAAACCTGGGCATTTGCGTGTTTAATTTGTTTATTAAACAGAAAACGAGAGAACCACGTGGGTGTGATGAAGGTGGAACGTGCAGTGGGGTGAAGGAAACACACACCACAGCTGTGCAATGTGCAGTGGGGTGAAAAGAAGCACGCACCACAGCTGTGCAATGTGCAATAAGGTGAAAGGAAGCACACACCACAGCTGTGCACTGGGGTGAAAGGAGGCACACACAACATATCTGCACTGTGCAGTGTTGTGAAAGGAAGCACGCACCACTACTGTGGAGTGGGGTGAAAGGAATCACTCGTCACAGCTGTGTACTGTGCAATGAGGGGAAAGGTAGCACGCACCACAGGTGCGCAGAGATGTGAAAGGAAGCGCGCACAATGGTGATGAAAAAACGTGAATGTTAAAAGGTGCGGTCAATTTTTAAGCTGTGTACTGTGCAGTGGGGGGGAACGGAAGCACTCACCACAGCTGTACACTGTGCAGAGATGCCAAAGGTAGCACACACCACAGCTAAGCAGAGGCATTATTTAGCAGCCGGAGCCAGCAAGCACACACAAAAAGCAAATGGTAATAATTAAGTGCACATGTGCGCACCGGCAGACACCCGCTCAAATTAAGCCCCCAGCAAGGGTCTGCGTTACGCCCCTGGATCGAGCGAGCACCAAAAGCAATATGGGGAAAGGAAACACACGCCACAGCTGTGCACTATGCAGAGATGTCAAAGGTAGCACGCACCACAGCTGCACAGAGGTGTGAAAGAAAGCACGCACCACAGTGATGAAAAAACGCTAATGTCAAAAGGTGCGGTCAATTTTTAAGATGGTACTGAAAAAGAGGCAACTATAGAGGCCAACTACAGAGTACAGAAAATGTCTTAACAATAACATACTAATACAAAGATAATGGTGCAGGAAGAGAGTGCTGACATAGATGAAATGTGAGTGCTAGAAAAAGAAGCACGCACTCTTGTGGCGGTGGGGTCTGTCCCTTGGCCAGGGTGGAGGGGACGCACCTTGTTAGTATCTGATTGTCATGAATGCGAGTGATGGAAAAGAAGCGCGCACTCTTGTGGCGGTGGGGTCTGTCCTTGGCTGGGGTGGAGAGGATGCCCCTTGTAAGGAAAGCTACAAGGTCTTGAAATGAAACATGATCCACAACAGATGGCACGCTGTGCGCCGCTGCTCATTTTCAGAAGAGTCTGGACATGCATCCACCTTTGGCCATTTGCGTGCTTTCATTTTTGAACGCCACATGCAAAGGCCAATAGCATGTGTGGAAAATCGAATACCACACGCACAAGTTTGCAGAAAGTCTGAAGTGATTCCAAGAGGCCTTCTCCTAGAGCAGCGCATACACGCCACACTAGGCTCGACCTAAAAACCTTCAAGAACAAAACTAAGGAGAAGAGTTTGGCAATAAAATAACTAGCAGTTAACAAATACATGGTGATAAAACCAGAAGATAAAGGGCATCCAAAGTTATTCAATAAACAGAGGCATATCATAAAGAATTTCTCCATCTCCTCAGTGAATAAAGTAACTACGAACGCCTAAAAAGGGACCTCTCTGACTTTCTTAAAAAGAAAATCCAGAGCATGACAAAGCAAGTACTAGCAAACACATGGCCGAAAGAAGGTGACTTTCTAGTCAACAAGTCACCCACCACCCCATATTTCTACACCATTCCCAAGATTCATAAAACTTGGAGAACCACCTGGGATGCTCTATTGTTTCGGGAATAGATTCAGTTCTGGAACCACTGCATGGATGTCATTTAGGAGTGGTCAGGGGCCGCAGTTGTGACCTCTAACTTGCTCCCTGCTACTCCTGGCACGTCCTTCATGACCCCTGGTCTCAGAGGAGGCAAAGGTTAGGAGTGGAATCAGGGAGTTAGAACCTTGGTCCTGAAGATAGCCATGGGGAAGGGTGGTTTGAAGCATATAGACCTTGTAGAAGGAAGGGTCATTAAAACCACGGATACCTTCTACTTTCCTTCCCCTTTTAATCATACTGTCCAGAGGACGGAAAAAAGCATAGCTCTCCTACCAGGCTGGTATTTTCAACTCACTCAAAAATAAAACCCTCCAACTCCTATATATCCATCATTAGGTACTTACCATTCAGTGCTCCTGTATCTTTCAATGGCCGCAGCACACCCAGTTCCGCAGCAGAACGGAAAGAACCCCTATGATGAAGCATGCCACCTAGGGGTAACCCTGGTAGATGAAGGTTATACAAAAAAAGCCTTGTGCTTCTTCCACCTGTAGGAGATTTAGCTCTAAGTACAGAGTAGGGCCAACAAACAGGGCCCAGTTCTGGACAGCTGCTACATACTCTTTATTTATTTATTTATTTATTTATTTTTAAACCTTTATTGAGAGATACACAATACACAACTGACAACCTACAACCCAGTGGGCCGGCAGCGGAAGTAATATTATATGTGTAGCCATATAACACAGCCCTGTGCCGTCAACCCGGGGGTACGGCGGCGTTAATAAGCAAGTGTATCAAATTGTAGGGAAGAAGGACATATGTCTTAGGTCTTAGTTTCTCTTAGAACCACTTTTAACACAAGCATGTGCCCCAACCGGCGTAAATGTATCTAACAGTCAAAATTCCCCCACCCTTCCCAACTAACGGTCCACACTGTACGCACCGTAGACCTGAATTTCCCGGTGGTGCAACCTACGCATCACTATCTTAGCCCTCGGATCGTCAAGAGCAGCGGTATATTACACATCCCCAGGGTCTGCCTGCTCGACAGATGGCACACAAATGCCTCCTCTGAAATCATTCCACTTGGACCACACCTCGACCCACTTACGGGGGCACCCTCTCGCCACATAGACGGTCTTTTCCTGCAGCATGCACCAGTCCATGTCTCTGTTCCAGTCTGACAATGTGGGCGGAATAGAACTTCCCCAGAGTCTAGCTATGTTCCTTTTCACCACCATTTGCCCGAGCGTCACCCAGAGCCTCCCCTTTGGTGGCAGGTCCGTTGGCTCCCATATATTGAGGAGGCACCTCTTAGCCTCCAGGCGAATTTCCACCTCCCACACCTCCTCCATACACCGCACCACCCTTCGCCAGTACCTCTGAACCTTCGGGCAGCCCCACAGCACATGGAAGAAGGTACCTGTGCCACCACATCCCCTCCTGCAGAGCGCTGTGTCCGCCCTCCCCATCGCGTGAAGTCTCGTACAGGAGATGTATACTCTATGTAAAATCTTCATTTGGATAAGCCGCAGTCGGGATGATATTGCGACCTCACGCGGGGAAGCCAAGGCATAAAGCCACTCCTCATCATCTATCTCTAGGCCTTCGGCCACCCATTTGTCTCTGAGGGGAATAAGCATATCGGGGGGATTGTTAATAAGTTTTTTGTAGGTGAGGGAGATGGCGTGTTCCGGGAGGTGTCCGTCAAGCAGCCTGTCCTCAAGCGGGGAAGCTGGCGGCAGTTTGGTCTCAGGAGGGATGTTCGACTGTAGGGAGTGACGCACCTGCAAATACCTAAAGTACTCGGTTTGTGCCAGTTCATATGTTTCTCGCATTTGCACAAACGTGCGGATCCCTGTAGGGCCCCAGATGTCCTTAATTTGAGAGATGCCAATTAGGTCCCAGTTTCGGAACCCCTTGGTGCGTCCCAGATTGCCCAATATTTCGGAGGCCCAAAGTGGTGTGGCCATTGTGAGGATTCCCGACCAGCCGAGCTTCTTCTGCGCGGTGCGCCAAATCTGTACCGAATGGAGCGTGGGTCCGGTAAGTCCACGCAAACCTCGTCTCGAGTAAAGCGCTATTTCGTAGTTCCCCCCGGGAAGCAGCCATCTATCCATGCCGTAGGCTGGGTCGTTCCCATCCCCATACGTCCCATGGTTTATTGCGGATAAATGGGCCGCCCAATAATATTTACGGATGTCGGGGAGGGCTATACCGCCATCGTACCACCCCAGGGTGAGCTTAGCCAGCGAGATTCGGGGCGCCCCGGCACAGAGGAGGTCGCGGAGAGCGGCCTCGATGGCCGCGAAGTAGCTGTTCGGGACCAAGTCCGGATAGTTTTGCAGCGCGTATAGGAACCTAGGAAGCGCTAGCATCTTAAACAGGGCTGCCCGGCCCAGCAAGGACAGTGGCAGGTGCTGCCAGGATTTAGCCTCTCTTTGGAGCCGCTGCAATGGCGGCTTGAGATTGTGCTCGTATAGCTTGGCCTTATCAGCGGTGATATAGACACCCAGGTACTTAAACCCGTTCTCTGCCACTGTAATAGGACAAGTGTCCGGGAGCCTCGGAGGGTTCCCACGCAGGACGTATAGATGCGATTTGGCCCAATTGACCCGGAATCCGGAATTGCGACCGAAACTAGCCAGAATGTCGAGTGCCACTATGATCGACCCTCGCGGCCTGGAGAGATAAAGGAGTATGTCATCAGCGTATAGGGATATTCTATCCTCCCACCCCTCCGCCCATGCTATGCCCTTTAGTGCGGCATCCTGCCTTATCCAGGCCGCGAGTGGTTCAAGGGAGAGGGCGAAAAGAAGAGGAGAGAGGGGACAGCCCTGCCGTGTCCCACGTTCCAGCGTGAAGACTTTGGACAGCTTGTTGTTTACCAGCACCTGCGCCAGGGGTTCAGTGTACAGCAGCCGCACCCACGCTATGAATTGAGGTCCAAAGCCTAGTTTGGCAGGACCGCGAACATGTACGGCCACTCCAGGGTGTCGAATGCCATGGTGGCGTCCAAAGAGACCACCACCGCGTCCTCCTGCAGTCTGTGGCGCTGCCCCAATACCCCATTCAGTCGCCTGATATTGAGGGCCGTGTTGCGGTGGGGCATGAACCCCGACTGGTCGGGATGGACCAGCGAAGGCAGCACCGACTTAAGCCTATTGGCCAGCGTCTTCGCCAGTATCTTGGGCTCCGCGTTAAGAAGCGAAATCGGCCTGTAGGACGCACAGGAGTCTCTGGGTTTACCTTCTTTTGGTATGGCCACTATAGTTGCTATACGCTGATCCCGGGGCAGCTTTCCCACTGCCCTGCTGTGGTCGAACATAAGTTTCAAGTGCTTACTAGTGACGTCTGGCTGGAGCTTGTAAATCTCTATTGGGATGCCATTGGGGCCGAGCGCCTTACCCGGGCGGAGGTCCCCTATCGCTCGCTGCAGCTCGTTCTCGGTGATCGGGCCATCCAGGGCCTCACGGTCTGCATCTGATAGGGTGGGCATGAGTATGTCGGTAAGGAGGTCCACGGAGTCCTCCTCCGGACGATCCGACTCACGCTGGTAGACCCGCTGGTAATGCGTGGCAAACTGTTGGACTATTTCCCGGGGCTCTGTAATCGCTCTCCCGGACTCGGTGCAGAGCTCAGGCACCACCCTGCCGGCCCGTTGTTTCCTTTCGAGCCAGGCAATAAGCTTCCCGGCTTTGTCGCCCTGGTCGTATATTCTGCCCAGCCGGTGCCTAGTCACAGTCTGAGCCTCTTGGGTCACCAATGCTTTGTATTCAGCCGCCTTTAATTGCATTGTGTGTCTGACCTCCCGGTCGCCGCTTTCCGGCACCTCCCCCTCTAGGACCTCCAAATCTGCTTCCAGTGTCGCGACCTGCTGGCACTGCTCCCGCCGTCTGGCCGCTATGGCCGAGAGCGCCTCACCCCTCACCACAGGTTTAAATGCCTCCCAAAGGGTGATCGGGGAGTCGACCGACCCAGCGTTTTCCTCGAAGTAGCGTGAGATGGAGGTGGAGATGTGCTTCCTGGTGACCTCATGTTTCAGATGCCAGGCGTTTATTGGGGGTAAGAAGCCCTCCCGACCGCTCCCAAATGTGATATGGGTCCGGACCGGTGAATGATCAGAAATGCCTCTAGGGAGGAGCTCTGCCTCGAGCACCACCATATCCTGTTGCAGCAGGGTGAGGATGTAGTCCAGTCGTGAGAACGAGTGATGCGCCCCTGAGAAAAACGTAAATTTGCTGTCGGTGGGATGGAGCAGGCGCCAGACATCCGTGAGCCCGAAGGCCTCAAGAAAGTCCGCCAGCCACCCTTGCCCCTGGGGCAGGTCTCTGGGGGGCTGCCTATATCGGGAGCCTGATGCCACTGCATTGAAGTCCCCTCCCAGTACTAGCTGACCCTCTGGAAGTGAAAGGAGAAGTGTGCCCAGGTCTGCGAAGGCCCGGGCCTGGAGGCCTGGCGGGACATACACTGAGAGCAGATTAATCGTACGGCCTTCCCACCACCCAGATATAGCCGTGAAGCGGCCCTGCGGGTCAGTCTTGGTGAGGTCTATGTGGAGGGGCAACGAGCGGCGCAATAGTATCCCCACCCCCGCGATCCGGAGGTGAAGCCTGAGTGTGCTGCTAAAATATAACCACATCTATTCAGGGCATGACATACGTTCCCCATCAAGTGCGTTTCTTGCATGAACACCACATCCGGTTGGTGCCGTTTGAGAAATTGTAGGACTATAGTGCGTTTGAGTCTGTCCCCCAAACCATTGACGTTCCAACTAAGGACCGTCAAACTTTTTTCCCATCTCCTAGCCATAGCCGTGCCTTGTCAGGGTGCTCCGTCCCACTACCCCGGCTGCGTACTTGCTGACATAGTTCGTGTGACCGTAGAGGATCCCCACTTCACACCCCTCCCTGGTGCCCCCCCAGAATTGCACCACATATCAAATAGAACAGCCCTGTCAAACAGTGCAATCCACTCCCTCTCCCTCGAATCCAACCCCAACATCCCTACCCCCCAGTGCATAAACAAAACCCCCCTCCCTGCCCCCTGCTCCGTGGGCTTTGAACTACCCACCACCCCAATTAGCAGAGCGCCTGTCGCCCAACCCTGCCCCGGTGGACCCGGGGGGAACTCGACTAGGGAAGTTCGTGGGCCAGCCCCCTCCTAGCTGCCTGTCCGTGGTGTCCCAGTTTGTGCCACCCCTCAGGCCACAGTGCCCCTCCTAAACTGGAGCCAGCCCCGAAAGGGCCAGGCAGGCATAATGTCTCGTGGCCCAGCAACTACCACCTTCAAAGGAACCCCATGGTATACTTTACAGTCCGGCGTCTTCTCTCAGCTCCCATGGTCTCATCACCCTGCATCGTCCCTGGGTGAGTCCCAACGGGGGCTGTTTGACCTGGAACGCCAGGACCGCTGACTCAGCTCACCACCCTCCGCACGTTCTGCAGCTGACCCCGGAGAGGGGTGCCCGGTGCTCCGCCGTCGATCGTCGTCCCGCCGGGAAGCCTCCGCCGTTGCGTCCGCGTCCAGCCACTACTGCACCGCAGCCGGCGAGGTGAAGAAGAGGGATCTGCCACCAGCCATAATCTTCAATTTGGCGGGAAAGAACATCATGTACCGGATCCCACGATCTCGTAACGCCGCCTTGACCCCTTGAAAGGAACACCTTTCCCGCTGGACCTGTAGCGTGAAATCAGGAAAGAAGCGGACCGTGGCCCCCTCATACTGTAGATCACCGTGCTGTCTCGCCGCCTGGAGGATTGCATCCCGGTCTCGGAAATTCAGTATTTTGGCTATAATCGTCCGCGGTGGGGCCCCAGGTCTGGGTCGCGGGATCGGGGCCCTGTGCGCCCGCTCAATTGTGAAGAGCTTTGAGAGGCGCTTGGGTTTCAGGTGCCTAAGGATCAGTTCCTCTAGAAAGAGCTCCATGCAGTCCCCTTCAAGGCCTTCCACCACACCTACGACGCGGATGTTGCTCGTCCGGGCCCTACCCTCCTGGTCGTCGAGCCGCTGGGCCATCAGCCGATGTTGATGCACAAGATCATTCACTCTGCCCTCGAGCCGCTTTTCCGAATCCTGCAGGGCCTTTATATCCACCTCGTTCGCCTTGGACCGGTCCGCGGTTTTCCCCAGGTCGGCTCGGAGCAGGTTTACCTCTATCGTGATTTTGTCCATTTTGGTCTCCAAGTTTGCCCCCAGGGATTGGATTGCGGCCATAATGGACGTCAAGGAGGGTTCTGCCGGTCCTGCTGCCTCCTTTGCGGCCCCTTCCAGCTGCGGCGGCGCCTTGGCTACGGTGTACTGGTCCAGTTTGTTGGTCTGGGTCGTGGAGCCGCCTTTAGGCCGCATGGCGTATCGGATAGCTCGTGGGCCGGCTGTGCCCCCACCTGCCCTTGAATGCCGTCTGGTTCGTGCCAGCTCCAACCCGGCTCGTGCGGCGCGTTCGCGGCCCCCAGGCCCCCTCCAGGGACCAGCACGGAGAAGGAGGCCCTCGCCGCCAACGAGCAGTCCAGCCGCCGGGCGCGAGTCGCATCGCCACACACCAACGGCCAGCTAGTCCACAGCCACAATTGCGGGCCCTCACCTGGCGAGCTACGCAGGGCACCTCGCAGCTGCGGCCTCAGTCGGGCCCTCACGTCGTTCCGCCGGCGGCCAGGCACGATGCAGCCGCCTATCTCCCGGCCATGGGCGTCCTTTCAGCTGCGGCCCCCGCTGCGTGAGCGCACCCGCCCTCAGGGCGTCGGAATCCTGCCACCAGTGCAGATGGGCGCCAAGGGTCCAGCAGCGGTCCGCCGCCGCGGCGGAGTCACTCCCCTCCACGCCAGCACCCCTCCGGGCGCATCGCAGTCTAGGCCCAAGCCGGGGCCTCGGGTGGTGCCAGGAGCGTCAACGGAGCTCCAGAGGAGAAGCGCCGGATCGCCGCCGCCCGTCGCGGCCATTTCCCAGCGCCGTGCGGCGTCCGCAGGAGTCAGCCGAGCCACCAGGTGGGCACTGGGCCAGGGGGAGCTGGGGGGGACCTCACAGTCGATCTCCCAGCGCGGATATGTAGCGGATTTAAAGGGGACACCAACGGCCCCGGCGGAGCTCTGGGATCAGGCGGCCATTACACACGGCGCCTGGCCACGCCCCCTACATACTCTTCATTAATAACTTTGCAGATTAAGAACTCAAACATTTGCTCCATTTCTCTGCAGATCCGTTCAAGTAAATGGTTTAATCAGAAGGTTAGAGCTAAAAAAAAAAGGATCCATGTTGGGATAAGTATAAGGCCTATCTAACAGGCAAGCTCAAATCTGAAATAATTAGAACAATGAATAATCAATACAAGCGTGAGGATTGGGCTACAGAGTGTGCCCAGAAAGAAAAAGAGTGGATAGCTTTACATGGGATATGTAAAATAAATTATACCAGGAGTTTTTGGTTCAACATAAATTCCCTCAATGATAAAAATAATAAGTTAAAGGGGAATAGCATCACAGGCAGAGTTTGGGTGAATTATGTCACCTCACTGTTTTGCACAATAAAGCTACGTAATAAAGGGGGGGTTGCTGAAGCAACCCGCCCATCAGCTCCAGTTTGGCATGAAATACTGATTATATCAATGCACTGGAATAGTTAGAGATTCCTGTGAGTAATAGCATGCAAACTGAGAAGAGGAAGGGATCGATACATAAATTCTTTCTGGGCCCTGTTTTAAACTACTTCTGGTTGTAATTAAAGTAAAATTCCTGCCCTCCCCACATATTGGTTTGAGGCTTTTTTGGAAGGATGAGAGTGGGTGGACATAGCTCGGCACAGGCTGCTTAGAAGGCAATTCCATCTACCAGCCTTGACAGTGGAGGCCCAAATTCACCTTTAATTATGTTCAGTTAAGCAATAGTTAAGCAATCCTTAGCTGAGTGCAGGATGCACCGTTGCATACTGGTCGACCCAGGTCCTATTATGGAGGTGCTATCAGACAAGGTGTTAAATGTATGCTTTATATACATTACTCCAGTGCTTTAGCTGCACGCAGCATGAGAGGCTCTGGAATGAGGCTCCTCTTACAGCATTAAAAAAAAAAAAAAGGCTTAGGAAACGTCAGTAGAAAACATTTGAAGAAGATCATATGGCCTGTTGAAATAGAAAATGTGCTTGCTTAGGTCTACAGTCATGTAGTACTCGTTTTTACCACCCATATGTATTTGAATCTTTAGCCTCAAACATTTATAGGCTTCGTTTTGGTCTTTTCTGTGTATCAGATTCACGTTGAAGAGTAGCAGTAAAACAAAGGCTCTGTGATTAATTAAAAAAATGTTAGCTCACGTTCTTTTACCCAGTTTTAATAGAAGCCCAGAAGAGGCTCTTAAACCCTTCTTTTTACAGACAGGCTATCTGCACTTGCCATAATTTGCTGTTATTTTTTTTTTTTAACTCTTCTGACATGCAGTTAGTTAGCATATTTGCAATATTTATAAAACTAGTAGAAAACAAAAGCGATGATTTGGTGGTGTGTGAATCTTGAATGTATTGCAACTTCTGTAGCAAAAGTGTGTTTGGTCAGACATTCGTGTATTCAGTATGAAACAAAATGGCAAAATATGAGGTATGAGAAATCTGATTAACAGTTTATTATTCTGCACTGCAAGGGCTGGTCTCACATGGTTTATGTGTTCTATAGATTTTTTTAAATGTTTTTATGTACCAATTTCAATCATTTTAAATGAATGAATAGAAAGTTTTCAAAATTGACTTACATTCGTGTATTAAATGTAGTATTTTGTAACCAAATCAATATTAATTTTAATAAGTCAAGAACGGGCCCTCTCACAAGATTGAAAACATGACTACCAGGAGCCACTTTTCTTCCGCCCCTTGGTATTTCCTCTTTTTTCCTGCACTTTGTCCATTGCTCATCGTCTTTTATACAGACTCAGTTGTAGGCTGTTTTAAAAATCTTTTTTTTACTCATTTTAACTCTACAAAACGCATATAATTCTTGCATGCAAATTACATCATTTAGCCAAAAGCAAAAACATAAATAAAAAAATCTGAACATAAAGTATTGTATCACTATCTTCCTGGGAGACACTCTATCATGTTATGGACACTAGATATGAGGGCGCTGATTATGCACCCACACTTTGGACTTACATTTCCAGCGATCACGACTGATGACAGAAATTCCACGCTCTGAAAGTACCATTGGTGGAATTTACAATAAGGATCCCTCAAAGTGACTCATATGCAGAACTCTCAAGTTTTGAAAACTCTTAGAAATCAGAACTAATAAGCAGGTTTATAACACCACATCAAGAGATAGTACACAACCTTAGATATCAATGACAACTCGAGAAGCATTTTCAGTGAAGTAATAAATATATCACAGCGAATTTCAAACAAATAAATTCAAATCTGTATAAATGGAGACACATAGCTTACAGATGTTGTGGAGTGGTCATCCCATTGGCCCAATATGATTCCTCACAACATCTGGAGGGGCTTTAAGATGGTAGCCTTGCAGTTTGATGGTTTTCTGAATCATGCGCAGCTCTTAGAAACCGCTCTTCTCTGCGCCCACAGAACTCTGAAAACAGCCATCACTAGGATTCAGATTCGTGCCCCAGTAACCAATGCTGGTAATTAAAATGTGAGTCTCACTCGCAATGTGATACCTGACGTTTGTCTCTGTGCCATGGCAGAGACTACCACTTTCTTAGAGAAACCCTGCCACCATGATGGAAACACAACATGCAGCTGAATTTCCACTGACTGTGTGGCAGGGAACTAAATGTGACACACTAGCAGAATTTCAAAATGAGCTGCATTGTATGAAGTACAAACCAAAGATAACTAGATTTGAAAGATGTTGATGTAGCGCTTTTTTTTCTGGTCTCCAAACATAAGCACTACCTATGAACCTGGAGCAGTGTTAAATCCCCTAAGGATTTTCTGCTCCACAACTGGACTTTGTCAACATATAAAATCAATATCAAATAACATTTTGGAATTAACTGTTAAGCACATTAGGCTTCACTAAAGACTGACTAGTATTATAATTAAGGCTCCCTATTTTACAGATAATTACAGACTGAAACCATTCCTTTTCCTGTCTGTATTTGTTTTTAAAATGCGGATAAAAACAGAATTTGGTTTCTTTTTTGGGAGATTATAAATGCTGTCAGTCATGATTGCTAGGTCTATAGCTGTGATGATTGAAAGGTACGGGGTTAAAAAAAAATTGCATTTTAGTAAAGAGGCTTAAACAGCAGTAGATATGCTCATCCTTTCATATAAGTGCATTGATTTATCATCTGTGGGTGTTCCTTTCATTGGAGCCTGTCAGGTGTAAAAAGCAGTCGACCTGGAAGCTGGGGAAGCGGGTTCGAGACTCACTTAATCCCTCCGTCCCTAACAAAATGAATGTGTCCGCCTGTAATGCAACTGGTGCTCATGTAAAGCACGCCTGTTACATAAATGTGGAAAAATACTAGTTTCAACTTCATTTATTAAAAAAATATATATATATATATTGATAAATACAGATAACATTAGCAAAAAATAAATTTAGATAAATACAGACGGAAATGTAAATAAAATAAATACCATAAAACCGGGAGCCCTAATTATAATAGAAACCGTGCAGATTTGTCAAAAGTTAAAGGCATTACAGTAAGTAAATACATGTCACAGTCAGTTAGTTATTTGCCATATAAAAACAGGAACCAGTGAATAAAATGCAAATCATTAAATAGCAGAACAGATGGAAATCTAGCTCAGTAAATATGTCATGAATCAGAGATCAAACCAACAGATTGCCACCTTCTAGAGATCAGGGAAGAGTGAAGCTCAAACCCTCTGGTTGAGGCTAATTGTATATGGTCAAATATAATAAGGGTTATACATTTGGTGTGAACGCGCAATGAACCATAAATCTCACCCAATCATATTACAAAAAGAAGGATACAGTTTAAAATCACATTGGTCAGCACTGTCCCTCAGACACATACAATACAGTTCCCATCCCCGGTGCTCCTTTGACATCTTATAGTCAGCTCACATTTTTTTACAGTCAAGATTAGCTTCTCATGAGAATACAATGTGGTCCCTATAGGTGGGACTTTGAAAAAACATTCACTTTGCTAACACAGTATGAGACTGAAGCGAGAGAATGAAACATCATGTTGTAAATGAGAGAATGAAATTGTGTTTCAAACATTGTTTACGAATTAACAAGTGTGTGCTGAGATTATGGTGTGGAAAGGACAGAGTGTTTACTATGTGTAAAAATAAAATAGCTGCAAACAGCAACAACCATTTTGAAATCGAGGCCTACGTTACTTATGTTAAGCAAACATAGTTCAACAGTAAAATATCACAAATTAATAATCTAATTATGTGTTTTCATAAAAAAACACTTTACCAACTGATGAGTTTTTGAACTTATCACAATACCACTTCACCATCTACATTCGCTTTCATTACAGTTTTCTTTGACTTCGGCTTCTTGCGTCCAGTTTCTTCCAACATTTCTATTTCATAGAACCCTTAGTCCATTTCACGATCATCCCTTTTCCTTCTGTTCGGAGCTGACAGCTTCTCAGTATTTCCACAATTCAGTTTTCCCTTCATCATAACCCATCTGCCAAAACGCAAATTTAAAAAAAATGTATAATGGTCAGTATCCAGTTTCCCATACCCTGGCCAAGATTACCAAACCATTCAAAAACCTTCAAAAATTCATCATTCAATTGCACTAAATCAGGCACCTGTGTTTTTCAAAACCTTTTATTTCACACGTTATATTATTGATATTAACAACATATATATGTTGCTCTGATTACTCTTATTAGGCACATACGTGGAGCATTGCTGAACATTTAACATGCAACAGAATCTACCCTCTTTTGCTAATAATATATCTAAAACACTAGGCTTCTCACTTCCAAGGGGGTGTGCCATGAGGGGTTTAGTACCTCAGTGAAAGATTTGCCAAACTGGCATGTATTGGCAAGGGGTAGGCCGGCACAATCCCGTATCCCAGCTCCAGAACTCATGAGATAGGTTCCCCCATGGTCATAGTGAAGGCCGCGACCAACAGGACTTGCATGGGAAAGGTGTGTCTGTTTATTCCAGGAAACCTGGGTGCTGTAACCACTGTATCGGTCTGGCTATATACATTTTAGCAAGGAAGCGGCCACCAATGGTAGGGGAGGACCGTCAGGAGGGCTAACCACCTGGGTTCGTTCTAACATATTAGGAGAACTCAAAGAGGTTCCATTCCAGTGCCCTCACCTGACATTCTATGTGTGTCCATCAGTAATCTGGCTGTTGTTGTGTACATATATAATGTCTAACCTTAGACCAGGAGGTTCAGCCTATGAATTGCATACTTTGGAGCTGTTACTCTCCCATATGATTGCTGCACTCATAATAGCTGGTGGCGATTTCAGTTGCCAGTTTGAACTATTGTGTGATGAAGGTGAATCTGGCTCCTTTTAAGAAGACATTTTCTGGGGCATCCCTATGTTGTCCCTAGAGGGCATTAAGAAATACACATCACTCGCTGTCCAAATTAATGCTTTGACATTAAATGTAGGCTTTCGAGCAGTGAACGGGAGATCCCTCTCAAACAGTATGGGGAAACACACCTTCAATAGACCAATCTATACCAGTCTTATTGACTATCTTCTAATAGATCTACGATTATGGTTTTCCCTCATTGACTTTATGGTGAGAGATCGGTTAGAGTGTGGCCTTGATGCCCTTTCAATTGATCTCTTGATATCTGGCCTGAAGTCTGTTCAAGAGGACAGTATTGAGTTGAATAAAGTTGTATCTAGTAATATGTGCACAATGAAATGGGCACGTATGAAGGACTCAGAGGTACAGCTGGGTAAAATGAATTCCTATGTAGCTACAAGTTTACATGAGATACTGAACTTGGGATGGGACAGCACAGGGAAGGGGTATTTATCACCTATGTCCCAAATACATAACAAGTTGTTTAATGATTTGAGGGCTTTATTTTTTGTAGTATCTAGGAAATCCCGTAAACCTCCCCCTTCACAATTGTGGTATAACGTGGAATGCTAAAATGCCAGACATGCCTTATTTCTAGCCATTACGAATCAGGAACGGGGGAAATTAAAGTCCTGTGGGCTGCATTCAAACTTACCATTAGAAGGGCTAGAGAGGTTTGGGAAATGGAACGTTGGAAGCTTATGTTAACATCAGTTATTGATAAAGACCAGCGCAGCTTCTGGAATTTGCTTTAGTTGGGCAGTAAAGGTGGAGTAGGTCCATCTATGTCCAATATCTCTGCTACAGACTGGGTAACACATTTTGCTGCATTATATTCACTGGAGGGTGGTGGTGATTCTCACCAGCAGTTGACTTTGCTTGAAAATTTATGGTAGGAAAGGTGTGATCTGCCACAGGCAAAAATGTTTACAACCATTTCCCTGGAGGAAGTTCATACTGTACTTGGTAACTTAAGTTGTAATAAAGCTCCAGGATTGAACAAAATCCCAGGGTACCTCTACAGGGAAAACCAGGATGTGTGGGGTCCATATTTCACAGTACTATTTAATAACATTTTAAATGGAGCAGCTATTCCCCCAACGTGGACAGGGGCTGGAATTATCCCCATACATAAAAAGGGTTCCCTGGAGGATCAATTAATTTAATAGATTGTTCTCAAAAGTTCTTTGGCACCATGCTTTTAAATTGGCTACATTCTTGGATGGAGGAGCATAACGTGTTAACTCCTTTCCAAGCAGTCTTTAAAAAGGGTGTGAGTACAATTGATCAAGTCTTCCGGGTTTTGATAATTTATTGGAAATTTATGGTGTGTTTTTGTTGATTTATGTTCAGCATTTGATATGGCCCCACTATATAACCTCTAGCAAGTTTTATCTGATATGGGTATCCCCTTGGATCTTCTGGCTATTTTAATTAGGCTTCACTTGGGAAATTATGTACAAGTGCGGTGCAGGACGTCAGGCAAATTAATAGCCCCTTTCTCTGTGGATCGTGGGATGAGGCAGGGATGTGTGCTTGCTCTTACCCTGTTTTCACTGTACATGAATGACTTAATTTCATTCCTGGATGATTGTGATGGGGATGCACCTAGATTAGCGAACACTAGAGCTCTAGCCCTAATGGTCGCAGATGATACCCTATTCACCTCCAAATCTCCGATGGACCTGCAGAGTATTCTATGTTGCTTTGAGAAATTTTGTGAACTGCAGAGCCTAGAAATAAGTGTAGCGACAATTTATGATATTAAAACCAGGCCATTCTACAAGACCGAATCCTAAACTTCTAGGTGTCCCGTTAGAGAGAGTTAAAGCTTTTGACTATTTGGGGCTGTCCCTTAGTGAAGGTATGGACTGGTGTAATCACATAGAAAAAAGGAGACTTAAAGCTGTGCAGCATATTGGGGCATCACTCAGAGTTTAAAAAAAAATCATTATACCGTCCAATTTCGCCCATTTGTGCATATCTAGAAAGCACAAACACCGGGAACTGCAATATATGGTTCGGAACTCTGGGGTTATGAAAACATCCATAGCATACAAGTCTCAGAGAATTGTATTATATGCCAATTATTAAGCCTTCCTAGTAGTACACCACTAGTCCCCCTGAGATTTGATTTGGGATTAAGGCCCATCTCAGAGGAATTGGTCTTATACTCATTATTTACTGGCGACGGATCTGGGCAACACCTACAATTTCATCCTATTTGGAAGGCCTTCAGGATGTGCTGGGGATTCCAGAGACAAGTAATATCCCTTGGTTCAAGTATGTGAGAGACACCATCGGCAAAAGTGGATGTAGAGATCTGTGGAAGGTAT
Organism: Triturus cristatus; assembly: GCF_964204655.1. Classification (NCBI taxonomy): domain Eukaryota; kingdom Metazoa; phylum Chordata; class Amphibia; order Caudata; family Salamandridae; genus Triturus; species Triturus cristatus. Next base: position 1,136,191,835 of record NC_140589.1, read on the forward strand.
GCGTGGAAGTCCCAGTTACAAGTAAATGCTTGATTAAGGCAAGTTACTGCCAGTTTAAACTGGGACAGATTTTGTCAGCTTCTAAAATAGGTACTATGACTGACCAATTTCTGCAAGTAAAATTCTCGTATTGTCGTGTAGTTCTTATAAATGTATATAGGATCTGCGCTTTTAGACAACATAAGCTGTGGGATTGGTATCCAGACTGATTCCAGACACCCCCACCGGTTATGTTCGCCTGTATACCAGCTAGCTCACAGTGCCACGATGATTCCTCTTACCAAGGAGAGAGTAGTTTCTGGCAACTATCGAACATGACAACCCTGTCCCTTCAGGGATCATGGAAACAGTAAAGTACTTTTCATTCAGTCACTTGTGATCACTTTGACTCAAAGAGATACACAGAATAAACGGTGGGGATGGTTTCAATAAGCATTTATTGAACCAGCGTCATTTTAGTGTGAAATAGGTGTGCTGAAACAACCATAAGACAGAAACAGATATAAATGATTATAAGCATCGACAGAGTAAATGGATGGTAGATTTCTACTATAGTGTTTAAACAAGGAATATATGCAGGTATATAAATACATGACAATAATAACGCGTACACCTACGATGCAACCCTAACTAGAAGTACCTAAGTGTACCTAGCATGTATGTAGGTGTATAGCCAAGAATCACCCTACGATGAAGCCCACCCCATTACCTGGTGTGAGAGAATGAAGGACCCCGTCTTGGTCTCGAGATGAACATCCCGCGAGGGATGTCAGACCACTGCGTGCTGGAGTGTCTGCATGCAGGACCCTCGGTGTCCCTCATCAGTGTGTCAGCATGGAAGACTTTGTCCTCTGTCTGCCCCAGCAAAGTTTGGTGTTTATATACCCAAAAGGTACCCTCAGGTGTTCTAACCTTGCTGTGTCATGTTGGCTGAGTGTGACGAAAGTGATGACCCTTTTTAAAAATAAATATCTTTTTTATTGGCATTTATATAATAAACAAAATTACACTCAACATAAATACATTTCCATAGTAAGTGCACCTGATAGCCTATGGTATTAATCAGATTCTTTCACTCTCCACTTTCTTTGCATCTCCAAAACAAGACATTTACTGACTGCACAATCTCTTTTCCATAACTACCTGTTACCGGAGTGACCATCTCTTCTAGTGTTATTGCAGTGGTGGGAATATACACTCACCATGGCAGTTATATTCAATAGGGGGTGATCAGGTCTGCTATCAACCCTGTCAGTTTTAGATGTGTGTTTGTTGAAGAAGCATAAATCGTTCATCTAAAAAGCTGCTCAGAAATTACTTAGGTGAAAGGAAAAGCCATATAAGAAAAAAGGAAAACCAAAGGAAAACAAACTCACACAACTACAACTAACGTCATACTACCAGTGGTCCTTAGTCACTACAATTATCTGTATCAAATTGACCAAAGCTACGTAGCGGTCGGGAGGGGTACCCGGGGGGAGGGGGAGCATGGGGGGGAAGGGGGAGTGAAGGGGAATAAAAAAGCCAGCAAAGCTCCAAGCCAACAGGGGCAACACTCAGTGCTAATTCCGAGCAAGCGTATAACCTAACTGTGGCCCGATACCAGAGGACCTGTACCTCCTGTTTCCCAGGAACTCCGAAGCACCTACCCAGTCCCCAACAATCATCCAGCTCGTAAAGTGTAGGTGCCTCTCCGAACCCTTCAAAGTCAGTCGAATTCGTATGTGAAGTCTGTTCAAGTGTGTTTCTTGTATCCCATGCCCTCACTATGTCTGCCCAAGGCTCTGCCAATGGCTTGCGCCGCTTTGTAATCTTATCTTCTTTAATCAGGGCCTTTTCTTCTGCTCTAGCCCAGCAGGAAACATTGTCTTCCCAGTTTACCACTAGAGGATTCTGCGTCGCCTTCCACCTACGAGAAATTCCCCTCTTAGCGAAGAGGAAAGCCAGGTCTATGAATCTATAAACCATTCTTTTGATTTTGGATTTCGGAAATAGGCCTAGGAGGCAAACCTCCGGAGAACATGACAGACTACAAGACAAAACCCTGTTGACCACGTCTACAATCGTGGTCCAATAATCTTTAAGCCCAGAACAGGCCCAAACCATGTGGTCAAAGTCAGCGTCTCTCTGTGAACATCTGGCACAGGCCTGTTCATCACTCCCATATACCACGTTCAGCCGGTTCGGAGTCAGATAGGTTCTATGGAGCATGTTAAATTGTATAACCTTAAAAGCTGCGTTCCTAGACACCATTTTCATGCTACCTAAAACCTTCTTTCATTCCTTCTCAGTTAACTGCCATCTCTCTTGCAGGTGAGGCAATGGGCGAAGCGTTATTTCCATTATTGTCAAGTAGAGCCACTTCACCAGATGTCCCGCCGAGCCTAGAGTCACCATGGCCCGAAGAACTGCATGGGTGACTGTTCTTTCGCATCCTTCCCCCATAATTCCGCCAACGCCCCCCGCACCCTATGGTAGTTCAAAAATTGCCCTGGAGGCAACTCGTGGTATTCCAGGAAATCTGCCAACGGGAGTAATTCACCTTCTCGATAACAATCGCCAACTGTCTGCACCCCCGGGTCTTCCCAGCCCTGAAGCTGCCGCTGCTTAAGTGGGGGACCCATTCCTGCCTGCGGGAGCCCCACAAGGGGCATACTGGGTGCATATAGCGGCACATCTTTTAGGCGAGCCGTACATCTATCACAGCACTGCACCGCCACGGAAAGTAATGTCCCCGTACGGCTAATCCTCTGGCGACGTTTAAGCATCCTAGGAAGCAAGACCATTTGTGCAGTGTCAGCCGACAGTGATAGTGTATCTAACCCTCTTCCATCAAGCCATCTGGCCATACACTGGAGCTGTGCCGCCAAATAATAAGCTTCAAAATCAGTGGCCCCCTCTCACGAGCGGGAGCCGCAGAGACTGTAGAGATACTCTATTACATCCGCCATCCCACACCAAGTCCCTCAATATCGCATCCAAGGCCTTAAACCAACTCTTTGGTATCACCACCGGCAAATTAACAAAATAGTACAGGAGTCATGGTAATATCACCGTTTTAGACAGCGCTACCCATAGCCATAACTGGCAATTTGAGCTTGCGCCAAAAGGCCACATTCGTCCGTAGCGCTCTCAGGGCGCCTCCAAGGTTCCCTTCAAACAGGTTGTCACGAGGAGCCCGGCCTAAGAGGGGGTGATGGCCTACCTATACTAACTGTCCGTGTGAATCCCCTCCTCTCCCCTCTTTGTCCCCAGCAACCAGAAGTACGAGCCAGAGAGGATAGCTCGCTGCATGCGAGCAGACCAGAGGACGCGTGTTTCTTTAATTGGGCTGAGCTGGACACGCACCCCGCCCACACGGATGACGAGGATAAAAGGAGGAGTCCCGAACCAGGAAGAGGTCAGCAACCGGGAGTGGAGAGAGCGGACGGAGCAGACGAAGAGTGGAGAGCGTGCGTAGAGGAAAGACGAGACCGAGAAGAAGACGAGAGACCAGAGACCGGGACGACGGAGCCTGGAGGCCTACGACCCCACGACTCGCCCCGCCACGTTTCCGGAGAAGCGTGGCACCTACAGGTACGGGACCGTATCTATGGTTGGGCGGGACGACGGAGGCTAAAGAAACCTTAGTAATCGCACTTCCCAGTTCCCCTACCCTCACCTCACCGCCACTTGAGGGACCTAAAGAGCACTGTGTGTATTCCTCACTCCCGACCCTTCACCGTAGTTGTTCCCCAGCACACCTGCCTGACATCGGTGTTTCTTGTTTTCTTTTGGGGACGCCGACACCGGGGACCGGAGAAAGCCGCACCGGCCCGAAGAAGCCGACATCCTGGACGGGAGCCGATACCGAGCGAAGAGTCCTCACCAGCGACCAACCCTTAAGCAGGAAGCCGAAGTCCCCCTTCCCTATTATAGACCCAGGACTCACAGGAAAAAGGTGTTACAACCAATAAACCCTACCGTAACTGCACACTCTGACTCCGTGCCTCCTTTGCACCCGCTACACAGGTCTACCTGAGTATGATAGATCAGAATCCCCAAGTACTTAAAGGAGACCAATGCCCATTCCAGGTCCAACGGTAGGGTAGAGGCCTAGACAGGGCAGGATGCAAAGGGAATACATACGTTTTCCTATTATTGATACGTAATCCCGATAGCTCAGCGAATTCCTCTAAAATGCGCAGCACTAACTGGATCCAGCTAGACCCATCCCGTAGATATATTAGCACATCATCCACGTACAATGATACTATATGATGGGTCCCATCAAGAGCTACCCCCAGCCGTTCACTTTCTTGCCTGAATTTGTCTGCTCCATTGCCAGAGCAAAATGCAATGGTGACAAGGGGCATCCTTGGCGGGTTCCTCTGTGGATAGAATAAGAGGCCGACACCGTATTACCCGTGCGCACTCGAGATCTAGGATTGTCACACAAAAGGCGAACCCAGTTTAACCAACCTTCACCCATCTGCATCTTCTCCATTACTGCTAGTAGAAAATCCCAACGCAGGGAATCGAAGACCTTTTCCAGATCCACCGCTACTACCACTGCATCGGGGTAGTCTCCCAGGTCCTCATGGAACAGGACACTGTATAGTCTCCTCAAGCTGTGGGATGAGGAACGTGAGGGGATAAGACTGCTTTGATCTGTATGGATCAAACGCTGCATATGTGGGAGAAGCCTAGTGGCAAATGCTTTACTTAGGATTTTAAAATCCATATTTAACATTGACAAAGGTCTAAATTCTGTTACCTCTGCATGTTCTTTATTGGTCTTTGGTAGGGGGATCACCAGCGCTTCCCTAACTGAGGGTGGTAGTTGATTCTCCTGGAGCTCTGACGCATACACCCTCTCCAACCTAGGGGCCACTATATCCGCAAAGGCAGCATAAAATTCAGCCGGAAGGCCATCAGGCCCAGGTGTTTTACCCCGTGCCATATCCTTAATTGCTGCTCTGATTTTGCCCACCTTATATGGCCCAGCTAACAAGTCCCGGGACTCCCGATCCAAACCTGTAACCGCAACCCATCTAAGTATGCCAGTAATGCATCCCCCTGGCTCTCTCGCGGTGTCCCATAAAGCGCCTCATAGTACTCCCGGATTGCATCATTAATGGCCCTCGGGGAGCAAAACACTCGCCCATCAGTATCTTTGATACTAGGAACTGATGCTCCCCTACCTTCCGGTCTAATCAACCAGGTCAGTAGCCTGCCGGCCTTGCCCCCCCTCTATGTGTTGCCTAGCTTGGTAAGTTTGAAAGTCTAGTGCCCGTAGCCTATCCCACGTGGAATTATAAAGGCTCCTCACACCCCTCAATTTACTCCGCACCTCAGATCCCCCCCTCTATCTCTCTATCCAATACTAAGATTTGAGCCTCCAGGGCTTCTAGTTCTCGAGTAATCTCTCGTCTAGCACCCACCACCTGTCCTAGGCAGTGTCCTCTGGTTACCACTTTAAAAGCATCCCATTCCACCTAGGGGGAGCTAGCGGTTCTGTGACTTTCTGTAAAATACATGACAAGGACTGCTAAGGGGAGCTGCCGAAATCCATCATCTTCCAACAGGGCAGGGTCTAATCTCCACAGTGGGATCGGGGCCCTTTCGGGGGTAGGGGGAAATCGTACTAGTAAGGGACTATGGGCTGAAATGGATCTACTGAGGTATTCAGCCCCAGACAGCATCGGGCCAGTTTATCAGAGCAGAGGAACATATCTAATCTTGTGTGCAGATCAGATAGGTGGGACTCTCTCTGTTGCACATTATGTAGTCTCCAGACATCCATCAGATTCCACCCCGCAGTCCAGTGTTTGAGTCCTCTAGCTACAGCGGCAGCACGTGTACCCTGTAGTGGAGGAGTAGATCTATCCTCTCCCATGTCATATACACAATTAAAGTCTCCTCCCAGTATCAAATCCTCGTGTGCCACCCCTGCTAGTGTACCGGAGAGCAGTTCCAGAATAGGAATCTGATCACGGTTTGGTGCATAAACACTCCCCAACGTTATTTCCCTGCCCTTCATTTTGCCCTTGATAACAACGAATCTCCCATCCGCATCTATTATTTTCTGAGAGAGCTGGAAGGGGACCCCGGCCGGATCCACACAAGCACCCCCTTGCAAAAGCTGAATAAGTAGTTGCGAATAATTGCCCTCTCCATCTGCGTCTCAATCTAGTTACCTCCACCTCAGTGAGATGGGTCTCATGCAGCATCACCACATGCACTCCCCTGTGTCTAATATAATGCAGGCAACTGTAGCGTTTTAAGGGCGACCCTATACCCCGGATGTTCCAAGTGAGGAATTTAAACTCCTCGGCCTGCCCAATATTTCTTGCCATCTCTCAACACATTCTACCCCCCCAGCACCCTCCTCCCCTGAGCGTCCGCTTAAAGAGTTGACCCAGATCTCCTGACGTATAACAACAAACCCAACAGTTCAACTCCCCAACCTACGAGCGGACTGACAACGGTCAGCTGCCCAAACTCACGAAAACACTGCATAATGCTGAACTACAATAAGTTAAGGCCCCAAGGCTGCTAGCACAAGGATTTACAGGGGAGCGTGACAAACTCAATTAATATCTAACAAGATACAGATAGACATGTGTGGCGCCCCAGCCTGAATTGGCCGTTCCAGCCCGCGCCCAGGAGCATCCCCAAGCCACCCTTCACGCCAACCCCCCAAAACAGAAAGAAGAGGGTGGAAAGGAAAGCAAAAACAATCATCAGCCATCAATCACATAATCCAATCTGCTATTTGAGGAGTTACTACTGGTGAGCAGACGCTGCCACTGTGGGACGTATCTGTTCCTCGCTTCGACCCCGAACCTCTCTCTGATGACGATCTCCTGCTTTGCATCATGACTGCAACTGCTTGCAACGCTTCTGCTCTCTCCATCGCCGTTCATGATGGGCTCGGCCTCTTAGCAGTCCTCCGCCGCTGGCATCTCCGTAATCTCTTTCCAGGATCTCCAGCCCTGACTGGTTGCCGCTCACCCTGTGGCCTGGGTTGACCTTCCGTTTTATAAGCCTCAATCCACTCCCAGGCAGACTTAGGGTCCTTGCAAAAGTTGATTTTCCCCTCTAGCATTATTTTATGCCGGGCCGGGAACATCAAAGAATACTGAATCCCCTCCTCACGTAGGGCTCTTTTGACTTAAAGGAATGAGGGACGGCGTCTCTGAACCTCAAGCGTGTACTCTGGAAACAGGGACACCTTATTGTTTTCAACCATGTAGGGCCCCTCCGAGCGAGCCTTCCGCAATAACAGGTCTCTGTCATGGAAGTGCAGTAGTCTGGCCACCACAGGGCAAGGTGGTCTTCCCGGAGTAGGGGGCCTGGCTGGCACCCCATGAGCTCTTTCCAATGTATATAACTGTGACAGTCCCTCTGGTGCCACCACTTCCAGAAGCCATACCTACAGGTATGTCAGCATGTCTTAGCCTTCCACTCCTTGCGGCAATCCTAGAACCCTCACATTGTTCCTCCAGTTGTGCCCCTCTGCGTACTCTGCCCACCGCTCCAGTATGTTAACCCTACTGGATAGTTCTCCAACCTGCTCAGTCAAAGCCTGTTGCGTTGGGGCGACTACATCCAGGGTCAATTAAGTTTGTTTGCCTCTGCCTGCCAATTTAGCATGTTATGCTCTCAACAGGCCCAGGCCCACCGCAACCGTGCTAATGTCCTGATGCAAAGTCGCCTTGGTGCCGGCAGTGGCCTCCAAGATTTTGGCGAATTGTTGGTGTACTGGTACCTCTGGCGGGTCACCTCCATGTTCCTTAAGCACTGTATATGACGCACAATCTTCCTGTTACGGGGGGGGGGGGTCACGCTTGTTTTCCCCTAGGCATCCCCATCACCAGTGCGGTCTGGTCTCTGGCCACGGATCTCGTACGCCCTTCTCTGGGTGGCCGGGGAGCCGCCGTCCACTCCTCAGCTCCACACCACTCCAGTGTACAGACCGTATCTGCTTGACAACCGTCAGATTATTTTAGCGAGGGTCTCCCCATTGCTGGCTGCGTGTCGCAGCAGCCCAGCCAACCAGCAGGCATGGTCGTCCAAGTCTGCCTATAAGCAGTTTTCCCCCACAACGAACTGTAGCTGAGCCGTGCCCAGGCCTCAGGGTAGTCATCTGTCAAGGGACCCGTGGCCCATGCGGAAGTAAAGAATATCTGGATGGTTGTCGATGAACAGGATCAAGGATGCCCCAGTGTGGCTTTGCAATCCATGCAGAGAGCTGGTCAGCGGGCAATTAGTAGAACATGGAGAGCCCCAGCAACTGCGAACAGTAGCAGCACAGTATGCCGCAACAGGTGTAGATATATTCCCAGCCTATTAAAAGAAAGGCCCACGGCCAGGCACACCCAAGGCCGCTGCGTGGTAGACAACAATTCGGGGTAGCAATCTGTGCAAAGACACCTCTGGCTGCAGTCAAGTTCACGTGTCCCAATCTCCGAGAGCCTTCCCTCTCAAACGTCTGCCCAACGCTTAATGTGCCACCATCTGTCATCTGTGGCAGCGCCACTCAGCTATGCCAAAATCAATCTTACCCTGGTCTTCAAACGATGGGGCCAGGCTGTCCCTCCATACCGGCTAATAACACGCACCAGTCACCAGCTGCCCTTCCATCCACGGCCGCCTGCAGTGGAGCGTTGGCGCAGCCCAGCTCCGTCCAATAATGAACGGCTTTGTCTCACCAGATCATCCAGCCAGCCAAGTACAACAGGGGGCTTTCACCTCCGCGGGCCTGGGTGCTTGCTCAGTGCATGTTACTCCCTGTCGCGGCCGCCATGTATCAGCTCGGAAGCAGGGGAGGACCCAGCGAACCCGTCCTCAGTAATGCCACCGTGCCAATTTTGCCAGCCTCTGCTAGTCCTCTTCTCCTCCTGTGGAAGATGGTAATCCTGTTGTGCTTTTGAGAATCCTCATGCATAATAAATGAGGCTAGTTTCCTGGGAAAACCACACAACATTTATGCAGCACCTAACTAGGTAAAAGGTCAATACCAAAAACCTGTTATGTAGTACAATGGAAGGGTAAATGTTGGTGAAAGGTTAGGTGACTACCCATGCCTGTGTTGGGGTATATTACAAATCATAACATTATAGCTTCAAAGTATTTCTAGATGCTGTAGAGTCCACATTAACTCGCAGACTGTACTTGCAATATAGGCATGGAACCCTACAAATAACTGCATACCAGTAAATGTTCTCAAACCATTCATCCCTTCAGATTGCCACAGTCCATCCTGTGGAGCAGAGAAGGAAACTATAGAGCACGTGTACTTTTTCTGCCCATCCTATTCCCTATCTAGGAAGAAGTGGCTTATACCAATTTGCTGGGCCATGGGCACACGATCATATTCTTATGCATTCCGAATATTGAAAAATGATGTAAGTTATCTAACTGTTTTAACAGTAAAGTGGTTTTTATTGGCAATATGGCGAATAAGGTAGCGGTGTCTGCAAGATGGAACAATATTAGTCCATAGTGTATAGGTTTTATGTTTAAGAAATTTAAAAATAGAATATGCTAGTCGCTGTATCCATTATTTTAGACCTGTGCATTTATCAGCTAATTAATTAATTAGTCTGGTATTAATGTATGTGGCTTAATACACTATCCTTGTCAAGGCTGGCCAATCTAGATCCTTTTCCTGCAGGCAGGTTGGTGCAAGGCTCAGGAAGTTTCTAATTTCCCCCGGGAATCGGTTTTGCCGATTCTTTTGCTGTTGACATTTGAAGTTCCTTTGCGCCTCTAATATGGTGGCTGCAGTGGGAGTTCCTGCTATTTTGGAGGTGTTCTAGCGTTTACAGGCTAGAGTGGAAGCCAGGTGTTTGGGCGCGCCCGATAATCGCGCGGCGCACTTCAACTGTCATTTTTCGGAGAATGGAGCGTATTTCCTTCGCTCATTCCCAGCGTTAGTTTTTGCCATCAGGAGAGAGCTTCCCAATTCGTATCTCTGCCTGATACTGCCAGAAACTCCAGTGCTGCTTCGCTGCTGGTTCCGGTATACATTTTGTGAAGAGCAGCGTTTCTTCAGTCTGCACAGTTGTTTGTGAGTTGAGGGAGCGGGCTAGGCTCTCTCATTTCAAGTAAGTTCGCTCATTTTTGAACCCATATGTTTAGCGCTTCATCTCAGCAGTTCCTGAACCCAAGTATCTGCATTCCTTATTAAGCGCTGCTTTTTGGGTAATTCTTTTCAGCATTTGAGTACATTTTTTATGCGTTGCAAGGCTTCAGAAGTAAATTGTAAATAGCAGTAATTCAGCTTGCAGTGCATCCAGTGAATGAAGTTCTGAGAGCTCATTTTCTTCCTGTGAATTAAACAGGAGCATGCCAATACTAACTCTTTTGTGGAGCAGCAGAGTGTTCAGCCGGGTGTAAATTTAATAGGAAACAATTAATAGAAAGGTACTAATTTTCTGGACTCCTGTACTAACAAGCAGCCTTTCTACCTAACAAAAGAAACTGTAAATCTTCCATCGAGATAAAAAGACTTTCATTGAGCGACAGCAGTATCAGTCAAGCAAAGGCAGTTGTTCATCTCACAGATACTCTCCTAATGTATGTAGCAATATATATATATATTATACTTACCAACTAACTCCTATCACTGCCAACTGACAAGGAAGAGAAAGTCAAGTGAGAACTAACTATTTCATCTATTACGACTGATAAAACTAACATAAGAGAGAAGCTAAACACTGCGGAAGTAAAGGTATGAGATACGTTTGGGCAAGCCCTTAGAGTACTTGTTTAGATTTCCAGCGAGTTGTAATGTAATAATGTTGTCTCAGGTGCCCAGCAGAGAAGCTAGAATTCCAGTGAGGCACAGCAGTGGAGTCTCTTTCTGTCCCATTCCCCTTTACCCCTCTTTGCTGGCAGTGGATCTCAACCTCCGCTCCCAGTGGAGTAGGGGATTTGGGGTTGGAGGAAAAGTAATCTGCTCCTGTGGAAGCCCTAGTTCATCAGGTGCGTGGTACTTGACAATCCTTTCTCCTAATTTTATATTTTTATATTTTTTGTATCTATTATATATAAGTGTTTTATTGTGATTTTTATTGTGTTCTTTTACGGGTTTTATATTTGCCGTATAAAGTTGTCAACAACAATATTAACAATATATATGTTACTCTGATTACTGTTATGGAGGTGTGAGAGTGGGCCCGCACATTGCCAAACTCAATCGCCCACCAGATTAGGAGTTTTCTCCTGATCTGGTGGGTGGGGCTTTGGCGGTCCCCCGGTGGAACCGTGCTAAGGTTTGTATGAAGCACAGCATCGCTGTGGGACCGCCAAAGAAAGTTCCTGCACGGCATGGACTGGTTCAGTCCATGCCGTGGACGAAACAGGAGTGCATACAGACAGGAGGGCACAACATGTGGCCCGCTGCATGCATCCCCATGCACAGGGACAGCAGGGGGCCCTGCAGGCCCCCATTAGTTTCCCGACCGCCAGACTTTTCATGGCAACCTCACCGCCATGAAAACTGTGGAGGTTTGGAAACTCAAAATATGCTTGGCGGTGCTGTAGCGGCATCAATAGCATATTGCTGCTCCAGACCACCGAGCTACCGCCGAGGGATCGCGGATCCCCAGCGGTTGCGGCGGTTCTACGGTGGTCTAACCGACCAAAGCGGAAAATGGCGGTCGATCCACCACCATGGGTTTGGCGGGCCATTGGACAACCAAACTCATAATTAGGTGGTCTTTATGTTGCACTAGCACTGAATTACAGAGCATCTGTAAGGTCTCCAGATTCTTCCTCAATATTTGATTAAAGATTGAAGCGCTTTCTGTTTACCTTTGTGGGACCCAACTAACAAATGGAAATGGAAAAAGAAATTGACTGTCTTCATAGTGGGAAATGGAAAATAATGTTTTGCAGAGGTCTATAAAAGGATTACAGCAGGATTTGGTACCACAGGACAACATGGGATTCCAATTTGATGAACCTTTCGTAGGCCCGGCACTATTCTCCATCATCTGATCTATTACAGGAGTTTTTCTTGCGACTACCACTTGGGAGAGTTTGTACTGGGACATGCAGGGATAGACCACTTCTGATTTTAAGCTATATTTTCAGAGGTTATACTCCTTTGTCAATCCAATATCATCATTGCCCGTAGAAATTCCGAACCTCCGCTTTTTCTGTGAGTTTTAAATCAGGAGGTAAGTATTGCTTTGTCAAAACAAGGAACAGACTTCTGGCTCTTGTGATTTTACTTTCAAGTCAGCATCTGGAGCTCAGGTCTGATTTGCTATTCCATCTAGTGTGCAGAAAAGTGTGCAATTATTTTGCACAAAAGGCCTCTTTACAGTGCTTAATTTGTGCCGGCACTTATATCTCAGGGCCGAGTCTACACTCTAGACGAGCCCACATGCAAATGAGCAATAATTGCGCATTCTCGGAGTAGGTGCAGTCTCTCCCCATCCCAGTGAAGAGCTGATATCAAACATCAATGCATGCACGCGTAATGTATTTCAAATCTGCCGCCCGGCTAAATGTGAGCCACACACCTCACATTACCACCAGAAACTGAAACTGCAACTGCCTGGGGCCTGGGCTGGGTCTCGACGTAGGTCAAGTCACACACCATTTCCATTTTGCAGTCATTCATTGGTAGGGCGCAAGCCAATAACGATTGAAAAATATAATATTAGCCAGGCCCCCACATCCCTCTTTGGTGAATCATGAAGTGTGTTCCCCAAATCGGACCAATCAGTAGTTTGTTTTCACCGCGGCCCTCCCAGCACACTGCGCAGCTACATTAATCATTATCGGGACAGAAGCAATCCGCGGGTCGTGAAGCAGGCCTCCTCCACCGCTGATTAATTTAAACTAAGAAGGCTCTCCCGAAGTCCAGGTAAGAAATGAATGCCTTTGACCAGCGTTATATTAGATATCGAACTTCGGTGCCTGCTATTTTGTCTACTTTTCATTTTTTCAAATTCCTTTTCAATTCCTTTCCTTTTAAACTCGGTACAGGATTGTGCCCTTGTTTAACCCTTTGTTGCCTCCTTTACTCTGTTTAATCCCTGTGCATTGTTCTGAATAAATGTTCCTCTGTCCGGCTGGACATTGGAAGACTTTCCATAGCACTCATTGTAGTCTATGTCGAAATGTTTTTCATTATCTATCCTTATGCTAAGGACCTTTGTTCTTCAAAATCAGTAATCACCCGAGGTCCTTAAGCTACCTGATCGGGTTCCCTTGTTAATTATACTGTGGGCTATTGACTCCATCACCCCTTTCTGAGACATCACATTCATGTTCTGAGAATTCATCTGAGCATCATTCTGAGCTCTAGTTAGGATTCAGTCTACATTCACATTTTCAATGCCCAACATTGTTACAAATATGTCATGCAGTGACCTTTTTCAAAATGCTGATGCTGACCTTCACATTCGAGTTATCAAGAAAACCGCTGCCTTTTGAAGAATGATATTCTTAGTATATGCATACTGAACATCACCTTGAATACCAACTCCCTGTTTGCTAATGTGCATATTCGAAAAAAATCGGAATCCAAATCCATCATGGAAGAACTCCTCTGCCCACTTCTCTGTGCCAACTTTGTCTGTACCACAATGGACCTCGCTTTAACCTCGCTCTGATTGGTCTTTTGAGTATCATTAGAATACCTTGCAATATTCAAGATCTCATCTATAAACTTTGTATACCAATATATTACATTCTTCTGTATCTAAGAAGTAAGTCCCGAGTGACTAAGCATGAACACTGGACCACTAAGGCATTCACAGGCTTGTTCATCTATTCCACTGTTATGTCTGTGAATCTGCAGTAACCTCTCATAATAAGCATGCACTGATTCTTTGGACTCTTGGTGTGTCCTGATAATTTTAGACCAATTTACCTCTTTCTGAGGATCTTTCAGTTTCAAATGCTCAAATCACTTCACTAGCAGTCATAACATCAGGAAATGGACCGATTTAGAGCTCCTGTATGGAACAATTCATGACTCCCTTGCAAGCCACCCACAAATCCCTTGGGATGACAACCTCAAAACAATGTATACAAATCTTCCCAAAGCATCTTTGACAATGGCACAATCCTTTCTACCTCTTCATACCATGTCCCTGGTTCCTCAGGGAAATTCTTAGTGAACGAAGGAAGATCAGATCGATTTCAAGGCACATGTGAATATGCGCCCCCACACACTTCTCTCAAGAGGAACTCGCCAGTCATTCCAGCTTCAGACTCATACTTCTTTCAGCCCCAACCGCTGTCTTCTTCTTTTTCACCTTTTGTGGCCCAGATTTTAACTCAACTATTTAATATGGTTGTATGTACTTGTCTACCGCATTCATGGTCCCAGTCTATTTTTGTCCCCGTATTTAAAAAGGGTTCTAGAGATCTTCCCTGCTGTTATATGCCCATTTCATTGATAGACTCGTTTGTCAAAGTAATGGGGAGGGTGATCTTAGAAAGGGTCATGTCGTGGGCCAAGGATGAGTCTGTTCTATCAGGTTAGCAGTATGGCTTCCGACCGGGCCGGGGTATGTGTCACCAGTGTTTAAATTTATACATGATGATCAACAAGCGCACTGTGGCAAAATCAGGACAATTCTCCATTGCATACATGGACCTATCTTCCACATTTGAAAGGGTACTAAATCTAAACTGTGGCAGATATTGTTGGATATGGGCTTGGAGACAGCCATCGTTTATTTTCTTAGTGAGTTACACAGGGACATAATGGGGGTGGTTTGTTATAATATGGACAGGGTATGTTCAAGCTCCTTTCGCTTGAGGAGTAGGGGTGCATAATGGCCCATTTTCTATTCACTTTGAATGTGAACGACTTTGGGGCTAGGTTACTCAATAAGCAAGTGGATTGCCCGCAAATAGGTTCCCACTAGATCCCAGGACTCCTTTATGCGGATACCATTTCATTGGCAAGAACGGCCCTGGGTCTCCAGACATTGCTTGATGGTTTTGTGCGATATATGAATGGCTATATCTCTCTACTAACTGTAGTAAATCACAGTAAATGGTGATGGGACCCAAAAAGACGAGGTTGAGATATTTTCATGTACACGGTAATAGGCTGTCTAGGGTTCAGATGTATCCTTATTTAGGGGTGTTTTTTGATGACCAGTCTAAGTGGGCCCCTTTGATAAAATCCAAGAGTTTAGCTTTGTCAAGAACTATTGGAGCACTCTTTTCATTTTCTGCCAGAATCGGCACAAAACCATTGAGAGCCTTAATTAAGATATATCAGGCCAAATTTGTCCCAGTAGCCACCTATGGTCGTCATGTGTGGGGCTATGTAAATCTAAGGAAGCTTAAAGTGATTGAAAATGGGTTTTGTAGGTGTTTACTAACGGTTCCTGCTTTTACCTCTACTTTTATGGTACACAGGAAATTAGGGCTGTCCTATTTGTCGGATTTCATTGCCCTCTGCTCTTTGATTAGGTGGCTCAATATCTGGGTGTGACCAGAAGAGCACCTAGGCAGAGAGATAGTCAAGGACTGCCTTGAGATTGATGGGTGGAGTTCAGTTAAATGGCAGACGTATATACAGGACACTTTTGTCAAATTAGGTAGGTCCGCCTCGTTTAAGCTCCCTTACTCTATCTCAAAAGCTGATATTGCCTGGACTCGATACAATTTTTTATTATGGAAGACAACCAAGAGGCAGGCTATTGGAGAAACCCCTGGTTCGAGGTCATGCATTGATTGTAACAAGTCCCGCCATTGAACCTTATCTGCTCAGAACTTTAATGTTCATCATCAATTCCACCTTACTAGATTTAGGTTTAACCAATTCCACATTATGTTGACATTCCTTAAACCCAGTGTGTGGAGCACAAAGTTAAGTCCCTGTACATAATATAATTTTTCTCCTTAGGACCTCTTGCACTTTGTTTTTTTCTGTGGATTTTATGAGACCCCTTGAAAAATGTTTCTATTGCCCGTTAAAACTTTGCACTTTGTCCAGGTTAAGCACGCTTTAATGTATTTACAGTTACTTCTGGATGTACATTCAATTTATGCTGTTGCTTGCTTTCTCGCCTCATCCTTGAGGCTGAGAAAGTTGTTTGCTGAGGGGGGTGATCTCATTTAGGGCCTTATGTAGGTGGCCTGGCATTTACCACTTCATAAATACCGAATCATACCGATTCGGTATTTATGAAGTGGTAAATGCAATGTAGGTAATGAGTCGGTAAATATTACCGAATCGGAAAAATTCGGTAATTACCGAATCGGTATTTACCGATTCGATAATGAGGCATACCTTCCCATTGATGGGAAGGTATGCCTCATTACCGAATCGGTAAATACCGATTCGGTAATGGGGGAGCACATGCAAGGGTGGCAGGGTGTCACATTGACACCCTGTTGCACCCCTGATTCGGCCATGTGTGCACATGTGGCGCACATACATGCCCTAAGGGCATGTATGTCTGCCACATAGCACACTTAAACGTGCACAAAAATGCTTTTTTTCACCTATTCGTCATTTACCACCAACCTTTAGTTGGTGGTAAATAACGAATCCCCACACCCACCACACACTCCCCTACATCTCATTTCATGATTCGGTATTTACCGAATCGGTAAAATTACCGAATCGGTAATATTACCGATTCGGTAAATTTACCGATTCGGTAAATACCGAATCATGAAATTCTCCCCCTACATCTCAAAAGCCAAAATACCGGTCGGTAACGGTATAATTACTGAAAATCGGCCGTTACCGACCGGTATTTGGCTTCCTACATGAGGCCCTTAGTGTTTTATGCTCCCTTTGGTTGTAGCTGATTTCCCATACAATGCACTTTATCATATTTCACTGTTTTGATTATTATCATATTTTTCATTTTTTTTATATGCTCATTTATCTGTCAAAGATTGTGTTTATCTGAGGTGTTAACAGCTGGGCTTAAACACATTTGACATTTTTTTTAAAA
Organism: Triturus cristatus; assembly: GCF_964204655.1. Taxonomy (NCBI): domain Eukaryota; kingdom Metazoa; phylum Chordata; class Amphibia; order Caudata; family Salamandridae; genus Triturus; species Triturus cristatus. The sequence goes on from NC_140589.1 coordinate 1,136,208,775, forward strand.
CGCTGTTTGTATAGCTATATTGTGGGGCTGCCAGTGATGAAATTGTTTCAGGTAATATTAATTATAATGATTAACTTATCTTTCTTTATTTTTTTTATTAGGTATTCGATATTCAAGAAACAAAGGGCCAGTTGTATGAAAAACAGAAATTGCGATTCCTAAATAGCGGTTTTTACCGAATCGCTATTTACGAATCGCAAACCACAATGTAGCAAAAAAATAGCTAATAATTAGTGATTCCTTAAAATTCGCAATCCCGAATACTGACTCGCAAATACAGAATCAGTATTTGCAAAATCGCAATTTAAAAAAATCGCAAATTAGCAAATCTGCTATCCAGGTGCATTCCGATGAGATCACATTCAGGAAATGACCACACCCATGCGGTTTCTGAGTTCCTGAGGCTGTGGGAGAGGCACGGAGCAGGAGCACACATCCAGGAGCTGAACAGGAGTGCTCAGGCAGGCACCAACTGACAGAATGGACACATAGGAGAAGGGAAAGGAGCCTGCAGAAACGAAAAGGAAGCACAAATTTAGTGAAAAGGAGTTGGAGGTCCTCACTGAGGAAGTAGTGAAGACCCACAATCTACTATTTAGTAAAAATCACTGCATGTTCCAGAATCACAGAAGAGAAAGATCTGACTGGAAATACAAACCAAAGTCAATGCTATTGGGGTCACACAGCGCTCCATCGACGACCTAATGAATCGCTGGTATGACTTGCGCTCCAGGGCGAAAGACAGGGTTGCAAATAGGCTGAAGGAAGCCAAATAAATCTTGTGGCGGACCATCCACAGAGCCAGCAACAACACCCCTGGAGGACATGGTGGAGTCCACCCTCCAGCCTGACAGCATTAGTGGCATAGGAGAAGTGGACAGCTCAGCCACAGACAACACCAGACAAGGTAAGATGCATGCACAATTTGTCCTGAACCCTCACCCTCCAAAATCCCCATTAGCACATGAGCAAGTTAGATTGCCACTCCAGGCCACATTTTGTTAACATCCTGCAATGCATCATGGGAGGTGCAGTTCCAAACATTAAATAGCAAAAGAGTGACACAGGTAAACTTAATCACAGGGAACTCACACCAGTCAATAACCAAGCGTAGAACTTTTAGTGTGAATACCAAGTTGTGTACATTTAATGAAAGTTAATTTATTTAAGGAAAAACAGTAAATAGCCCTCTTGTATCCACAGGCAAACCTGCACCACAGGCAGAAGACCGAGAGATAGATGAGACACCTGGGCAACAACATGCAGGGGAGGAAGAGTCGCAAACCAGCACAGATAGCACACCTACACCAAGACCTAGGAGGTACACTGTGGAAACACTACAGGAGATGGAGGGAGGATTGAAAGAGACACAGGAAGATCCACAGTCCATGCTCGAAGAGCCAGCACAGTCTCCAAACCAACAGTCTCCCGTGCAGCATTGTCCCACCAGTGGTGTCCGACGCAGACCAAGGCCACTATGTGTTGCTGAGCAGGGTGAGGAATCAGGTGTCTTTGCGGGTCTTGAGGGCACCATGGTCAAGGTACAGTGGCTGCACATGAAAACCATGAAATTAATGCAAAGGCAGCTGGTGTCCTTGAATAAAAACACGAGGAATATCAAGGAGGGCATTACTGATCTGAACACCACAGTTGCAGAGGGTCAGAGGGCCAATACAGAGAACATGAAGCACATGACAGTGGCAATGCAACAGCTGTGCACCACCATGCAGAGGGAACATGGCTCAAGGCGCCATGATAAACAACGCATGGATGGGTACACGAAGGCGGTCAACCGCCTCTGCAACTCTACAGCTGCCTTGAGCAGACGCACATTTTACATGCAGGTGGAAATGGCCCACTGCTGCAAAGGATGTTGCAAGGGGGTTGGTGCAGGTCACCAGTGCTGTTGAACTGCTAAAGACAGCCAACATAGCTGCCACAGGGGCTGGGGAGGCTGGGGACAGTGAGGAGGTCACAAGCCACAGCAGCATCACTTCATCTATTACTGAGAACAGAGTACAAGGCAAGGGACAGCAGCAGAACCCTCGTCAAGGGAGGGCAGTGTGAACACTGACCGTAGCAGTGCTGTGCGTGGGCGCAAGAAATAGGTTCATGCTGTGACAGACATTTGCAAATGGGTGAGGTAACCCATGTGAGACAGTGCAAGGGTTGTAAATGTGCAATGTGTTAATATGCCATGATGTGCAACTCAAGGCACACAATGCCAGGATTGTGAGGCTGTGTGCACACATATTGCCTGATGTAAAGGACAATAAAACACAATTATTCTAAGGTCATTTTCAGGTTTGTGTCATTACTAACTTAGAAATAGTTGCGTGTGATCTCATCACGTCTGTGTGTTCCATCTGTGGCACTTACACCACCTGCTGCTCTGTGATGTGGCTGTGGGCCTTCCTCATCCTCTGAGTCCAAATCTGTGAGTTCCACTAGGGTTCCCTGCTTTGTGGCCAGGTTGTGTAGCATGGCACAGGTTGCAATGATTTTGCAACACATCTCGGTGCAGTACTGCCGTGCACCTCCACTTTTGTGGAGGCAGCGGAACCTGCTCTTCAGCAGTCCACATGTCCGCTCCACCACATTCTGCGTCGACTTATGGGCAGCATTCTATCTCCTCTCACTTTGGGTAGTTGGGTTGAGAATTGGGCTGAGTATGAATAAACGCACTGCATATGCGCTGTCACCTAAATGGGAAAGGAAATAACATCAATCACAGACCACTTAGAATACATTCAAGGTGTACGGCAGAGTGTTTCACATGCATTTACCTAGCAGGTATCCTTCTCCGTATTCTCCCCTGGTCAGACCTGTATAGATTCCACTATGCCTGAAGATGTAAGAGTCATGCGTACTTCCTGGAAATTTGGCAACGATATCAGTGATGATGTGTGAGGCATTACAAATGACCTGGACGTTGATGGAATGATAGGATTTTCTGTTTCGATAGACATACTCAGTAGCTGAGGGTGGACAGATTGCAATATGTCTTACATCAATGCACCCAATGACATATGGGAATTGAGCCATCTGATACAAATCCATTTTAGTCGTCTGCAGTTCCAGTTGCGTGGTGGGTAACCAGATGTAATGGTGCATCCTTTGAAGCATGGCATCCAGGAAGGTGTTGAGGAAGCGTGATGCAAGTGGGTGCAGTGAACACAGGACCTGCACATGTGTTGGAATTGCGTGGGTCCTGCGTGTCTGATGCTCCAGGATTGGCTGCAATTCACGCATGAGGTCCAGGATGGTAGCAGAGTCAAGGGGGATTTAACCCAGATCTCTTGACTGGGGTAGAATGTATGCATTGTCAGCATTCCGTCCATCATTTGTTTGTGGTAGCAGAGTCAAGCCTGTACCTATCATGTATTTCTTCTTCTGTCAATTGGAACAGGGTAATGCGCACTCTGTATATGCGTTCCTGTCGCCTCCTCATCCTCTATGCTGCTGCTTGTATCCCCATCCTCCTTGCTATGACATACAGGGCTGCCATTGTGAAAAATAGTGATGCATTCTGGGGCTGTTTATATGCTGTGCACCTGGTTGGCATCTGCTTTGAGTTGGTGGTAATTTGCGACTCGCAAATAGTGATTTTCAATGAAATCGCTAATTGCAAATTTTTATACATTTGTTTGCGAGTCCTTAATTCCGAATTCGCAATTACAGAGTCGCTATTTGGGACTCGGTAGTTCATTTTTGCTAAATAAGGATTCGCAGAATGGTTGGTCTCGTTTTTTGCTAATCCTTATTTTGCGATTGGGGTTTTTCTGCTCTACATTGCACAATGCTATTTTGTGATCGCAAACGCTGAAATTCTGTGAATTTCAGCATTTGCGATCGCAATTTAGCTTGCTACATCTGGACCAAACATCGGTACACTGCACTGACATGAAATAGATTTCACAAATGTCTCCCAAATTCTAGGCATGTTTTAGGTCAGTAATCCATAAGTTCCCAGGCTTATCCTCAGATTTCATCTTTATAGTACATACTTTTTTCCCACGCCAACTAATAGGCTCTGCAGTAGCACCCTCACAATTTCACCAGACCTTACTGGGATCACCTTCCAGTAGACAGATTCTGCAAGAAAAAAAAGGAAAATTACATTTTCTACATTACATCAGTAACCATTACTGTGTATTTCTATCTATCCTGCCAATTACTGATTCCAGATTGGGCATGGGGGGGCGGGTGGTTAAGGGAGGGAGAGTAGATAGGAAGGAGGATTTCCCTGTTTCGGTCAGTTTGCGCAACAGGCTATGGTTTACTGGTCAGTGCTTTTCTCTGCAGCCTCATCAGACTGTTCTCATAAATAAACTTGTAGTGGGCCCTCAATATCACATGGCGGGAAGTGGGCAGTAACAGTTCCGCATACTTGGTTAGCTGGTCTTTGCAGTAAATGATGTCATCTAACCATTCCTTAAATTTTGGGGCCTGCCCTCTCCCCATCTGCATGCAACCCTGGGCTACGCTTGCAGTAGCTCCAGTGAAATCAACTTTCTATATGGTGCTTCTATTTCCTCAGTGGATCCTAGCAGTGCCATTATCAGGGTGATGTATATGTGTTGCTCTGTCATATGTGATAGGGCATCTGACACTTTCATGCAGTAATCTTGTGTCACTGTACATCCCCACGATGTGTGCAGGAAGCCAGCCCCCTCACTTCTGCCTCTTGCACACCGATCATCCGATCGTAGCTGATATCTATAGTCTCACTGGGGTGTAATAGACTCGCTGAAGGTATTTATAATGTATGATTCATAACTGACTGCTAGCAGTTAGTTCTGAGTCTCACTCTGGGCGTGCCCCACCCATCTCCCCCGGGGGTTCTATCTGTGCACTCCTATATCCTCTTCCATGCTCATGACGTCTCCCGGCCGTCATGAGTCACAATGGGCGTGTGCGGACGACGGCCGGGAGACGTCATGACCACGCCCACGAATGGAATGTCCAGCACTGCGGCAGCGTTGCGGCGGAATTTGTGCCGCAGCGAAGAGGTTAAATAGCCAAGATACCATATGTGTAGGTTGCAGAGCTTGTAATAGCGTATGCAGTGTAAGGAGCATGGGGGGCTCCTTTGGAAAGGCAGAGGTGGCCGCTTTGACATCTTGACTGAGTCTGATATATAAAAAAACCTCTAATGGAGTAGCTGCCGCTGACCGCGGCCCCCACAGGGGGCAACTAGAACGGTCGGCGCCATAGTGTCGCCTGGGCTCCGGTCACCCCTCCCTGCCCCCCCTTCCTGGGGGCAGGGACTCCGGCCGGTGCAACCCTCCTCTTTCCTGCCCGGAAGTGACGCGAGGGGCGTCACTTCCGGGGCTCCTTTGTGCAAAGGGGAAGGCTATATAGCCATTCCCCACCATGCTGGTGACCTCTTGTTCGCCTCGCACGCCGCATGCGGGGTGTTGCTCGTCGTTGTCTCCTCAAAGAACAGTGAGTGCCGTTTGCTACCTCCCCCTGCCCCGGCCCTGTCCCTGGGCAGTACCAGGTCGCACGAGGCCCCGTGGCATGGATTGCCACGGGCGGGGGGGGGGGCGCGAGCCTTGCACGTGGCCCTAGGTGGTCAGGCTCACTGAGCGCTCGCTTCAACTGTGGGCGCCAGCGATGTCGTGTATTATAGAATTAATTACTGGGCCTGCCGGGGCTGCCTGGGACATGGTAGCACGGGCTTGGTGCGGCGTCGGCTGGCTCGGTGCGTGGCATGGGGCGCTTAATCGGAGCCGGGGCGGTGCGGGCGCTGTGCGGGCAGTACGGGGTTTTGCCTGTAAGGGGAAGTCGTCTGCGCGCCATGAGCTCGGTGGGATGTTCGGTCAGAGAGCCCCCCCGACCCCACCCCCCACCCGAACACGGAGCAGGCCCGAGTGCCGCCGCGGCTCCAGGCCAGCGTAGCAGCGCGTCGTGACCCGTCTAAGTTACGGTGCTAGGAACCTGCAATGGCTCAGTGCGTTAAACGCTCCTTGCTGGCATGTGGAGAGGTGGGGCTGATCAAGATTTCGAATCCTGGCACGTCCAAAAACTGTTTATCTTGAAAGAGGGAGAGGTTTCGATCCGTCGGCTTAAACTACCGACTTTGGTGCAGGGAACCAGGGTGCGAGCCTCGAGGTCGCGTCCACATCCTGTGAGTCTGGACAAATCATTTAATCCTCTCTGTGTTAACTGGGTAGAGTCAGCGAATGCAACACGGTGCTCAGGTTAAGCGCTCCAATTCTTTTCGGATCGAGATCGCGCTATATAAATATGCAGGGCATTTACGGTCTGGTTTATTTCCGCTGCAAAACCTTCGGTTCGAGTTCGCGCTATAAAATATACTACAATGGGTCAATTCATCCCTCCGTTTTTTCCTAATCTCCCCCTTTTTAGGTCTCGCCTGAGCCAGTGCTTTAGCGCTGCTCTGGTGAGAGCTTTAGTAAACGGGGGATTTGGAAGTGCAAACTAGTGCTTTCAGGCCTCCAAATACAATGCATGTGCACCGGGCGCACGCACCATTTGGCAGCCCGCCTGATCATTTTGCGGCCGCTTTGATGTTCTCAGTGAGCCGCGCGGCCACTGAGAACATCAAAGCGGCCGCAAAAGTGCTGACCATTTGCCAGCCTGCGTGCCTCTCCCCTACCCCCTCCCTTATCCCACTTCCTGCTTGTTCTACTTATAGCGCGAGGAGCTGTCTATCCCTAGCGCGCGCTTCAGCGTTCCTCCCCCACCACAGAGTGCGACTCGCGGCCGCGCGTCTTCCACAACTCCCGGGTTTGTTAAAACTAAGTTGCGGTTATCATGCTGCTAACTTTAAACAGGGCTTTTGATTTATTTTCGTTTCTTTGTCATTCAGTGTATGCGTCTGCTGTCCTAGTTCGTTACCAGCGTGTTCCTCGTGTTAGTTTCATACACATTTATTTACTGCGTGTGCAACATTGTTGCAAGTTACTGTTCCCTATGCTAGTTTAGATTTTACGGCACATGCAGGTTTATACCAATGTAGCTTATCACGTACGAAGGAGCATTTCTGCGCACGTTTGTCCCTGTGCAATGTGTTGCCACTAACACTGTGTTTTCAATTAAGCCCAGTGCTAATAGACTAGTTTGCGATTTTATATATAATGAGTGGTCGCTATATATGGTTCTCTTTGTTGTTTTTTTATACATATATATATTTTTATTTCAAGTGCTGCACGGGCGCTCCCCCCCCCCCCCCCCCTATGATTTGAGCAGACTCAGCATGATTTGTCTGACATTGAATCACTGAACTGTTACTTCTGTTACTTCTCCTGCTGCTGTCTGGCTTCCCTACGATTCACATTTCTCTCGCACACCCTCAACAAGTTCTGCCTCTAAATCCACTGTCCTTCTTGTCCATCTCTTCTCTATCCTTCCTCTCTCTCCCCTCCTCTAGCTTTGCTTGGAAGTGAACTCAAATTAACGCTTCTCTACTCCGCCTCTCAGGCAGTCAGGCACCCACCCTCTCCATGGGATGTCCAGGCTCCCTCTCACATAAGATTAATGCCCTCAGTTCTCTCCAATCAGGACAGGGCTCCCCTTGGAGACATGGGAGAGAGACAGTTCAATTGGCAACAGCCCTGTGTTGTTGGGTAGAGTTTTCTTTTAATCAGAGCAGTCTACAACTTGTGAACAACGTACACAGGCACACTTACTACTTATCCCAGAACAGGAACTGCCAGAAAACTTATTTGCACCAGTCCAAGAATATTTTCTTTAATGGACTCGATATTGCACAGTGTCACTCAGTTTCCCCCACTGTGCAAAAATTAAAACTGACTCTTCAAAAAATAAAAAAAAAGCGTGTATCTCATAGATGTACGCCCCTAGGCACAAAATGTTGAGTAATCAATAACTTTAACACTGCCCGCAATATGAGAACAGACATACAAACCTACCCTTCCCTCCTCTAAAGCCAATTATGTGTGCCTCCTCCAGTTATGCCAAGCGCCGGCGATTACTCTAACTTTTCATTCAGTACAAAGGCGAAAGTGCTGAAAGCTAATGGGGGGAGGTTATTCAATCACAGCCCGTGCATGAAGCTGGTTAGAGAGTGGCATCTAAACCCACTCCACCTCCCCCCAGGCATGTTTAATTGCTGGATTAAGTTCTCAATCCAAAATGCACTTTTGTTAGTTTAGGGAGGAAATTGCCTGAGCCTGAAAAAGTCCCCTTCTACTCCTCCTCTGTTGTATACAGGTCACTTTCATTTGGAGTGTTTAGCAAAGCAGGTCCCATCTGACGTTTAGGCCCTGCTTTTAGAAAGCCCATGTGTGGACTACTTGCTTTAGTAGAATACTTTAAATCCATGGTAACAATAACTCCTATAAATTTGACATATTTGGAAAGGCCCAAAGACATTGACAACGCCAATAGCTCTCGGATTGCTGACACCTGTTGGCTTTCCCAATGCATGTTCTTAAATGAGGTAAAAATGTGCTTTGCTCAGAAACTCAACAAGCATTGGCATAGCCAATAGGTCTCGCCTTTGGGAACTTATAAGTGTTAAGTTATTCAGCACAATATCCTTGGTGCAACAACATCAAGTGTTGCATGGCTAAACACTTATAAGTTCCCAAAGGCGAGACCTATTGGCTATGCCAATGCTTGTTTTTTTTTTTTTTTTTTTAATGCGTATGTAAACGCGGGGCTCATGCTAGCGCTCCAATACCTTCGGGTCGAGATCGCGCTACATAAATATGCAGGACATTTACGGTCGGGTTTATTTCCTGCTTCAGAACCTTCGGTTTGCACGGCCATACCACCTTGAATACGCCCGATCTCCCGATCCCGGAAGCTAAGCAGGGTCAGGCCTGGTCAGTACTTGGATGGGAGTCCGCCTGGGAATACCAGGTGCTGTAGGCAGTTTCAATACCGGCGGTTCGAGTTCGCACTATATAAAGATGCAAAAAAAAACCTGGGGGGGGGTGTTGCTGTTGGCAAGGCAGGGGTGGCGGTTTCCGCATAACAATCGCGGGCCACATGAGGTGGGAAGGCAGCGCACCAGGCGGGATATAGGAGCCGCCGTTGGCAATTGATAATGCTGAGAGGGGAGGCAGGCACCCAAGATCGCGCCTGACCCAGGAGCCCAGCATTCGTTCAACTCCCGGTGATTCTGAGCAAATCACTTATCTCACAGTGCCAGGCACTGAGAGCGGGAAGGGCTGGGGGACGGGATGGAGACAACCTAACCTGCCTGTGCTGGAATCCTGGGCTCGCTCGGGACGGGCATTCGAATTGAGACCTTTTAATAGTGATAGTGGTTGCATAATCTCCAAAGGTCAGAGGACTCAACCTGTTGCAGAGTTCTCAGACTGTGTGGGTGTCAGATTCCACATGCTGGACGTTCAATCGGTTGAGCGCATGCTGCGTAGATATGTCTATAACTTGCACAGGTTACAGGCAGCTAGGCCGAGAGCTGTAGTGGTCAGGGTGCAGCGACTCGTACATGTCACCTGTACCCATCCCTGTAGGATTGCTCAGCAGGTTAATGCACCTGCTTCAGATAAATGTGCGTGAGACCGGCTTCACCCGTCCGAATCACAGCAAGATGGGTCAGTCGCTTAAGGTACCCTGGATAGATCCTGCATAAACCGTACTTTCGGATTTTCCAGCTAGATAGTTCAGCGGGTCAATGTTCTTGCTGTGGCGATCCTTAGGTCGGGGGTTACAAGTTTGACTGCAAGCACGGTTGATCTTCAAAGCACTATACATTGAACGGACTTGTACCAACAATAATAACTCTATATAGTTACACACCAGGAGACATTTCCACTCCTACTACCATCCATTATAATATTAAGACACGTGGCGCTGCTCATAAAAGTGACTTTGTCTGCTTTGCATTTTTAATCCGTTGAGCAAAACATACTTTATTTTGGTCAAACAAGGATAAGTGGGTTTTGTTCTAAATGCAGCGAAGTAAAGGTTCCGTTTCGCTTGCCCTCTCTGCACTGGGGTCAGTGTGTGAGGGAGATGAAGAGAGTTGAGCTATGTTGGGGAGAGTTGCCCGTAGTTCACAGGTGAGCGGCACGAACCCCCACTGGGTTAACTCTGCCTTCATCCTTCCGATGACAGGAAAGCACCAAGGCTTCTGTGGCAGGTGCTGCGCCAGTAATGGGATCGGTTTGTTGTGCCCCGGGTTTGCTAAACAGACAGGCGCAGCCCACCCTCATCCACTTGAGACGCTCTGCCCGCCACTCTCCGCCCCTGTGAAGCAGTTTTTGTAATCATGGTGCTGTCATCACAGATGGCAATTACGGCGCTGTTTGGATTGCGTGCAATCAGCGTCCCCGGGCCCCCTGTTCTGGGCTTTGAGTCCGAATTTACAAAGCCTGGGTTCAAGGTTGAGCCTGTGTTATTAAACCACTGTAGTGAGCCACGGCGACCATGGGTACTCACTTCATTAGAGTACTGCTGTGCACCGGGAGCTGTTAGTTCAAATTGTCATTGTTAGCAGTGCTTTAAATGGGCCGGTACTCACCGGTACAGAGTACCGGCACTTCTTATTTTTATCACCCTGAGGACCGGCACTTCTCTACGGCTGTGGAGAGTACCGGTACTCATGGAGGGTAGGTGTATCGGCCTCTGGTGTGGGCAGCCTGTCTCCTTGTTCTGCCGATGAGGCGCACATGGCTGGTTGTGACCTCTCCTTGCTAATAGCCTGCGGCTTGCCGGAGAACTTTATTACTGGGACGCACGAGTTAGGCAGCCCCGACACCCAATGTAGAGTTCTCCCCTGACAAACGCAGCGCTAGGCCTGCACACCCTGCCAGCTACTTATCCGTAGCAAACGGCGATGTGAGTTTTTCGGCAAGCAGCAATAGGGGTTCAGAGCATTGAGATCTTGGGGCGCACATGGCTGCTCGCAGTCACCGGAGGCAACAAGCTCCAGACCGTCGGTTACGATGGCGAAGGTGCGGGGTCACGGCTCAGGGAGGCCCACACCAGCCGCTCCAATGTTGACCGGCAATCGTGACATAACACAGCAGGGAGCATTTTACAGTAACAAATTTGAGAAATTTAGTTCTTATGTGCGAAAATTCTTGGGGCGAAAATCTAGCACACAATTCGTAGTCACTGCAACAATGCCCAACAGCCTGGAATCCTGGGCGAATCACTTAACATCCCCGTGCCTTATAATATGTAAGGTCCTCAGGTTACGGAACTGTTGCTCATGTAAATTGCTGCTCGGTGACCCGATGTCTCGGGTCGCAGTTCGCGCCATATAAAAACTCTATAAAGAATTTAAATAAACAAATAGTCGTAGTCCAGCTCTGAGGGCATACTAAGATCCAGTGATCCAGCTGCCACCAGGAAAGGCAGAGCTAGCACATGCTACCATGCGGTAGTATTAGCAGCTGCCCTTGGTAAACACTTAATTGAGGGCCCCTGTTTGGAGCAGCGTTGGTTTTGATAAAGTCCAGCACCCGCTTTTATGTCCACTTAGGAGAAGGTACTGACAGTGCATGGGCACACCCTTCCAATTTCTAAAATGAGTTTGCATACAATATTCAGGGTGGTGGCGCGTTTACAACATGGTTACACAGCAGCAGCTCACTATTAGTACGGAAATAATAGGTGACCCTCCCACTTAGCAGATAGGAGGTTCTGTTTTACCAGTGAAACCTGCTAGTGATAGTAAGTGTGGAACACATGGCCTCAGCAGCGCTTGGGGAAGCTGTGCAGGTCGGCATACCGGGGTCGTTAAGTGAAGTGCTGTGGGTCGGTATTGAGACCATTGACGTTAGTTTTGCTCCCACAGGTGAGAGGATCGAACAGTAACCAGCTCTTGGTTGGCACCAACGTGATAAAGGACGGCGTCCTTTGCAAGCACAAGGAGTGGCTAACCAGTGGGTGGCGACATACAATTAGGGGGCCATCCACGATGGGGGTAATTCAAAGGGTGGTCCAATCAGACTCATGCATCATAGATTTCAAGCATTCAAGAAGGATATTAAGGGACCAATTTCAACATGCCCTGATACCCTAAAGGCGTTGATTGTTCTCAGGACTTCAGCTTTGCGAGTACAAACTCCTGGAGCTGCCCCGGTCCACTGGTCTTCAGTTAATAAGCTTTCATGGCTGCAGCTCCAGGGTTTTCAATTTCTGGTAGGTTCAGGGAGAGCTCTCCACCAGCCAGGTCCCATGACCGCAGATTATGCGTAGGCAGGTAAAGAAAGAACCTTATGTTAGTCAGCGCCAGATACCACCGGGCGAAGGTATGCAAATAGTCAGAAGTGGAAATGTGAAAAACAACATTTTGTCACCACCAGCACAAGAGCTTAATGAATGGGCGCGGTCATTCGCCAGGCTGGGAAGAGGTGGTTAGAGCACAACTGCCCACAACTACCTGTACAGTTGGCTTCTCTATTTCAGAAGGGGCAAGTGTTGAGTATGTTACTCTCTGTCCTCTTATCCAAGTACATTGGCTAACTTCTTGGCACGCTGGGATACTGTAGCAAAAGTTGTTAGGGGACACACAGGCTGGGTGAGGGACGTACTCAAAATCTGTTCTTATGCCCAGGGTCTGCCTGCATTGCCACTGGTTAACAGCCCTTCGGTGGTTACAACCCAAAGAGAGGCGCTGCGAAACGCTGAGCTGCATCCGGCACGAGGGCCTTATTCAAACATCGGCTGGCACCAAATAGACTAATGCCATGCACTTGGGTGGGCATCTCTCTGCAACCATGGGTAGGTTTTGGGTCGCCCCAGTAAGACATATTTACCCGCGCTTAGCCAGGACAGCAGGCGGGTGGTGGTCGTGCCATCTAACAGGGGTGCTGCGGTGTGTAAAAGTTAGTAAACACTGCGTTAGAGCCAATGGGCAACAGGGTATTAATGACCTGGCATTACCTTTATTCTGGAAAAGGGCAAGTAGTTGCACAGAAGGTTCCCCGTCTGTCTCCTACAGACTTGCCTGCCCCCTGGGTTCTCCTGCTATGGGCTGAAGATTGGAGGGGCACCTTCTGCGACCGGTATCACTAACACGGGGATAGTCAACGCCGGGGTAGATATACCATGAAGGCCATGATTACTACTTTGGTTTTCCCTAAGTTTTGGGGGTTAAACTAGGTTGGAGCTTTTAATCCACAGTCCTTAGGAAGCACCTCGCATTCCTCCAATCCAAGTAAGGGCAGTTGGCGATAGATAAGTAACAGCAAGGCGGGTAACAGACACCTGCTGGTCAGTGACAGCGGGCCCCGGGGGTACGCGCCCTTCACAAAACCACAGAGCGGCAACCAGTCGGATACCAGGGGGCAAAAAAACAAGTAGATAGGTGGAATATATATGTCGCTCGGGCCTTGCAGCTGGGTGGAGGCGGTCCCATCGCAGGGTTTGCACAGGTGAAAACGGTGTGCTTCTCAAGGTTCTCATGACCAATACGGTTTGTGGTAGCACACCAAGCTGATTGTTTAAGGTCATCCTGGGCCGCATTTACACAGCCCAGTAGGAGCACTTCAGCTGAGGGGAGCCAGGCCCATTTAGAGGCACGCCGGGGGGGAAATTCGGGGCTCCCTAAGGTTTCCATGACCTAGGCGGTGCGTGGCAACGCCTGCATCAAAGGTTAGGCACCATAGTACAGACAGTGCGCCAGGTATTGAATCAGACAGATTCTCCTTGCGGGTATGCCTAGGGGTCTCCCCAGAGGGAGCTGAGCGGGCGAAATTCCCTTCAGGGATAAGAGTTGCAGGGCAAGTGCAGGGGGCAGCTTGGCTCATTGTCACAGTACCCTTAGTTATGGACATTCCTGTGCGTCTTCATTTGGCAAGCACAGGGACTGTTCAAAGGAAGTTATTCCCCTGGCCAGAATAGCCTTAGTAGGCAGGCGGGTCGGGGAGTAGTCACCTAGCAAGTGGGCTGCTGTCCTATAGATGGGTACGCTGGTGTTCAGACACACTCGGCGCTAGTAGGACGGCAGCTAGGTGAGATCAGCAAATAGATGGGGCTTTGTGAGCCTGGGTGCCGGCATCGCCCCCCCGCCCAGACTTGGCTCGGGGCTGAGGCAACTGAAGCAGTGGAACTTTCCCTCATGGGGGTGAATAGTCCTCGGCACAACTTCCCAGGCTTAACGGGTCTTTTGTTTCATCAGACACTATCTGACCCAGGCTAGCGTCAAGGGCTTTGGAATATAGATGGGGCCATCTATAACCAGAGGGGTTCCCTTTCATCTAGATTGCAGGAAGCTCTAGACAGGAGAGGTTGCAGGTAAGACTATAGTGGTTTTGGTGGGGGGCTCTGGCGGCAGCGGTGGCCGCCTCCAGAGCTGTGGCGGAGTTACAGGGCGATCTGGAAGCAGGCCGGTACCAAGGGGTACCTCTGCGCGGCACCATAGGGGGTGCCAGAGCCAAATCCGAGGAGCCTCATGGGAGGGTCCTGGAAGCCATGTCGGCGCCCCGCTAGTCCTTTGGGCGGTTGTGGGCCTGAACAACCAGGGGTTTGCTATGCGACGCTCCGCCCCGGGAAGGGGCGTGAGTAGAAGTTACCAACGGTCACGTGATCCTGTAAGAGAATCACTTGGACGGCAGCAAAGGCGGGGTTCGCCCCAGTGCTGCCCGGCTCATCAGGCGGGCAGGCGGCCCAGTTGGTTGCCTGCCCTTGGATCGCCCGTAAGATAACCCATCTATTACATAACGGTGTATGTAATAAACCTATAGCAATTTGTACCCAATCAAACAGTTTGTGTGTGTGTTATTATTGGGTAATGTATTATGTTGGAGGGGTGCCAATGGCGATACTATGTGCCACCCCGTAGGAACATCTCACGATCTGTGAACTCCCCCTCTTGGTAGAGATCTCCCCATGTTGTGAACCCCCCTTCTTTTTAACATATTCCTGCAAGTTGCCTCGTGAGCAAATGGGATGAAAGGGTGACAGGGCAATGGCACTAGTGGGGAATATAGTAGCGGCTTGCCCACTTTTTTTTGCCAATCTTTGCCAGGCCAGCCCAGTGCAGCCCACAGTTGTGAGAGAATGTCCTGCACATGGGTCTTTAGCTCCCAGAAAGGCAGAGATGGGGAGGGGTGCTTTATACCCCCGCTCTATTACTAGGTGTGGCATATACGGCGGTGGTCGAAACCAATATACCACGAAGTGTGCTTGTGCACATAAAAAGTAGAGTTATATGTGGAGCTTCGAAGCTGCCTTTCTTAAACGGCTGGTCAAGTGCACTCAATCATATTCTGGGTGGTTTGCCTCCCCACGTCAATCTAATCAATTTTGTCTGTCAGGTGTGAAAAAAGTGGCGTCTGGGGGGGATATATATGTGAATAAGTAAGTAACTTTGGCAGGTCATCATTTTAATCATGGAGATGCGCCCTGCCAGTGACGTTGGTAGAATGATACATCGTGACAAAAGCAAAGTGAGAGCTTCCATTACAGTAACATAGTTGTCTCTTAGCATCGCCTCCCTATCTCTGGACACTACAATCCTTAACTATTTTAGGTCAGAATCACACCACGTCAAGGGGTAATCCAGTGGGAATTCATGTGTGTTTGGTGTAACAGGGAACAGCTGAGATTTGCCCCAATTGATGGTCACTCCTGACATCTCCCCAAACCGTATAAATTCTCGAAGTACAGGGTTCAGACGAATGTGCGGATCTCAGAGATATAGAGTGATATCGTCCACGTACATGGACACCAGTAGATGCCGGGTAGGGTACTGCAATGTGTATTCCCTATGGTGCTGTCGCAATTTCTCAGCCAGAGGTTTGATTGCTAGTGCAAATAACAGGGGCGACTGTGGGCACCCCTGTCTGGTGACACGAGGACTCATTATGGGGCGAAGAGCATCACCCATTGATCTGCACAATCACCCGCGGCTGGTTGTACAGTAGGGTAACCCATGAGAGGAAGGAATCCCATTTGTCGCAGTATGGCAAAAAAATAGTCCCATTCTAATGAGTCAAAGTTTTGGTTACGTCTAGAAAGACCACCACTGCCGCAAGATCAGGATCTATATCCTGTATGTGTGCAAACAGCAAATTGTGGGACGTGGCCCGTCCCGGCACAAAGCCAGATTGGTCCGGCAGGACCAATTTGTACTTCAGCAAACTAAGTCTATTGACTAATACTTTAGCCAGTATTTTGGTATCACAATTTATGAGGGATAGCGGCCGATACGCTTCACATTTAGTTGCGGAATTCCCCTGCTTAAGGAGAGAGATGATCATGGCTTTGTGCATCGTGGGTGGCAGCAGGCCGGCTGGATTAGGTTGTATGTACATTTTTTTCAATATGGGACCAGAGCTCCTGCATAGCATTTATGAAAGTCAAATGGAAGCCCATCCGGACCAGGTGCATCGTGGGTGGCAGCAGGCCGGCTGGATTAGGTTGTATGTACATTTTTTTCAATATGGGACCAGAGCTCCTGCATAGCATTTATGAAAGTCAAATGGAAGCCCATCCGGACCAGGTGCTCAGCCTGACCTCAACTGCATTATGGCCGTCCTAATTTCGACTTCTTCTATCTCTTCAGTCAAGAACTCTCTGTGAGCGTTTCTGAGCCAGGCACGCGCAGTATCAGCTAAATAGCTGGCTACCTCCACTGGTCGGTCCCTGTGTGTGGAATACAGATCTGTGTAATATGTGGAGAAAGTCTGGAGTATGTCAGCGGTATCTCTCTGCATATTCCCATCTGTATCTTCTGCTTCTAATATGTAGTTACAGAATCTGGGCAGCCGTATCGTTTCCGCTAGGGCCTTCCCCGGCCGCTCCCCCTCTCCATTTTGGCACGCTCTATGATATTTAGTGCGAAACAGACATTCTCGCTCTGCTTCTGACTGGTATTCAGTCACAGATTACAGAGTTCAGCCTGAAGGCGCCCCTATGGTGCGACCGCAATCTGGGCTTCAGTGTTCTTAATCTCTGTCTCCAATTTCTGCAGTGTCCCTCAAATAGCACGGGAAATTCCACCTCCCTTTACAATGCATACACCCTGTATTGTTACTTTAAAAGCTTCCCATACAGTTTCAATTTTCGGCACTGTATCCAGGTTTCGATCGAAGAATTCACCAATCTCCTGTCTCACCTCCTCCTAGGAGTGTTGCGAGGGATAGTCTCCATGATTGGTAGGGGGAGACAGAAACTAGTAATTGCAGCAGCACCGTGGAGTGGTCAGAGTAGGTGCATGCTACATTTACCGCATGGGTGAGCCAAGTTCCCAAGCCTCTCGATAGAGGCCAATAGTTGATGTGTGACCAGCTAGAGTGAACGCTAGAATGAAACGTGACCACTCTGTGTGTGGGATGTAGTATCCTCTGTCTGTCTATCATTTAGTGATCTTGCATAATTACTCTCAAGTGTTTCCCCGCCTTGCTAGGTTGCCCCGTGTCGCTGTGTGATCTATCCATGCACAGGTGTATCACTGGGGTGAAGTCTCACCCCAGAATAACTGCATGGAGCCAATATCTAGAATAGCGCCCCATAATCTGTCATAGAAAAGGGCATTGTCTACATTTGGGCCATAGCAATTGGCCAGCATAACTGAGGGAATGGCAAGACGTCCCCACATTAAGCAATAGAGGCCCTGTGGGTCCTGAATTGAGCCAGCAGGGTGGTACGGGGTATTTCGTTTAATCAATATGGTTGTGCCTCTGGAGTATGTGGAATAGGATGCAAAACATCTGTGGGAAGCCCATCTCACTGCTTAACTGATTATTGTTGCAGGTTCAAAGTGTGTCTTCTGTAGCACCGCGATTTGGATGTTGGGTCTATCTAGATATCCAAGAATGTGTCTGTGTTTAGAGGGGTCTCCCAACCCTCGCACATTCTAGGTCAAGAGATTGTAGTGAGGGTGCTTAGTAGTGTCTAATGTACTCATAGCTCAGATAAATTGTGTGTGCCTTACGCTGGATGAGTGCAAAGCCTTGGGTCCATAATGAAGGACAGTTACTCATTTGGGGACAGTGATCTAGTGCAATGTAAGAACAAGAACTCTACCCAACTTTATCACTACCCCCACTCACACCAACAGCCCAATCCCGTTGGCTGATCCCACCCCATTTGAATACACAACCACAGAGCAAGAAAAGCCAGTACCTGCCATATAGTCGCATTAGAGAGAACCTATTGGAAAGCTGATTCCAGGGTTTGAAGACTACCCTGGGGTTAAGAGTAGGAAGGTGACATAAGAAACAATGAATATAGAACAGAATAGGGGGATAAGAGGGAGAGGACAGGAAATGGCAGGAAAAGGAGGGAAAGTAGAGTATGAAAACAAACCAATAAACAATTGCACTCATGAACATCCAAATGGGAATTCCCGCTTGGGGACGTCTCTGGAGAGCCAGGTATCGGGCCTCGACTAAACGAAGGTACCCGGGCAGAAGATTATTTCCCTGAAACTTCGGTAGTGTTCAAGTTCCCCTTGGAGCCCTTCCACGTGGAGGAGTCAATGATCAATAGATGTAGTCTACACTTGGCTACAGCTCTGTAGGTTCTGTATAGATTGTTTGAGCGAAGCGCCTAAAGTTTCGCCCGTTACAGTTCCGCTTTCGTGTTAGTAGAGTCACATCTTCATGGAGGCAAAAAGTACTGTGAAACTGTGTATGGTGGGAGGCAGTCTATGCTTCCTTGGAGAAGCCCCAGAGCTTTTGTCAGCCAATATCCGATAGCGGAGTTGCTGGTTTGGAGGCAGGCTTCTCCTACACCGCTGAAGTTCACCACCCGCCCTCCCTTTGTTGTGGAGTATTAAAAGTGTGGTGTTTGCCTTATCCAGTGATGCGTAGTTTTTTGGGGTACAGCATGGCATATGGGATATATTTGCTTGCTGTAATTTCCACTTACCGGGCAGAATTTCTTTACGTGCCTCCTGCACTGCCATTGTAAAGTCTGGATAGAAAGACACTGCATTCCCCTCATAAGTGAGGTGATGCTTCTCCCTGACCAGTCGGAGTATTGTATTGCAATCTCAATAATTTAGCAGTCTAGCTATGATGGGCTGGGGTGTCGCGCCAGGAGGGGGTCTTGCTGCCAGAGATATGTGCGCCCTCTCTACCACTAGTTGCTTTGACAGAGCTGAGGGGTCAAATACCACTACTAGTTTGTTCTCAACATAGTCCTCCATCCGTCCAGTAGCTGTAGATTATGGAATGCCTAAAATGCAGAGGTTGTTTCACCGAGACCTTGCTTCCAAATCTTCGTTCTTGGCCGCAATAGTCCAGAGGAGATGTTCCATATGTTGTACTTGGTCCACTCTCTGTGCAGATGTATCTTCCAGGTTGGAAATTCACTGTTCAGCCTCGCCAATGTGCCTGTCTTGTTTTTCCAATCACTGTGTGATGAAATCCATGCGCACGCTCATAGAGTAAATTTTTGCTTCTATAGAGTTTAGACTGTGGCGCATGGTAAGTAACAGGGAATGTATGTCAACTTTTTCTGGCTGAGTCTGTGGAGGCTGCCCGTCTGTAGAGCCCATGGCTGAGTCCCCTGCGCGCCCCATACCCTAGGCTCACGACTCTCAGGCAAAGGAGCGGTGCAGCGCTTTATCAGCCAGTGGGGGGGGGGGGGCATGGCAAAGCGTGGCAATGTGTATTACTGTAGTTGGGCGGGGTGTGAGTATTTGCTCCACAGTTGGTTCCTCCTTACAGGCCTGTCAGGGGACGGTCTCCCAACCCTTCAACAGCAGGAGTTGAGGCCGGAAGCGGTGTGCTCCAAGAGCTATACCCTTAGCTTCCTGCCTCAGGACTCGAGGGGATCAGTCACACGCTCTCTCTCTTTCGCCACTCACCTCATGTGTGGCAGTCTTTACAGTAAACATGATGGCTGATCATCCCTCTTAGTTCCATGTTATTTTCCCATGCAGTGGGGTATCTAACTACAGCTCTCCTTGGCCGGAGCATGTGTGCCCATATGAATGGGCGTAAGGGTAAAGAAACAGGCAACCCTTACTGTCTCTGCCGATCTGTTCTGTCCCGTGGTTCTTTAGGATTCGCCACAAGCAGCATCAGGGGAGGTCACCTCGTGCCTCGGTCTCTTTGGGCGTATCGTCTGCGACCCAATCATCAGTTGGCTTACAGGCCGCCGTGCAGCTCCCCCCTCCGCTGTCCACTGCAAGCTCCCGCCTCTCGCTGGCGTCTCTCTGTCTCCGGGTGGGGGGCTGGTAGCTCGAGGTCCCGGTCTATCCTCCTCAGCCTCTGCAGCAGCTCTCAGTTGTGGGTGAGACGCTGCGCAGGAATCATCTCGGCCACCATTTTACTGTTGTGCGTTGGCCTCCGCTTCGGGGTGGCCGCTCCGTCAGTCCGTTCAGGGCTCTTGCAGTCTTTCACCTGCAGTTTAGGCACTCTTCCGACAGCAGTGTCTAATCAAGAAGTCATAACCAACTCGAAACTCCCTGTTAGCTCCGTGGGGGACAGGATATTGCCCGATTTCTAGCCGGGCCCACATCAGTGCGGCCATCTTGCTCGCCGGCTCTCTAATGATTAACTTATCTTTTTGATATGTTTTTTTAGGTCCTTTCTAGGCTTTTAGTGATGCAAAATGATTATTGTTCAGACAACTAAAACCTATTTATGGACTTGGATCCTATGCATTTTTAATTCATTTATTTTAATTGACTGATGTAGGTATTCATGTTTTATGTACTTTTATGGTCTTATTTATACCGAATAAAGTTACTTTTGATTTTGATTTTTGACTACTTGTCTTTGAACTTCTTTAATTCTCCCCACTTTTTGTGTTTTTCAGTTACGCTTTAGTGTGTACCTTCAGACTTGGTACTTTTATTTTTTGTAATTCCTCATCACTCATGACCATTCTGAAATGAATATGAAACTTTTTCTTCCCATTTATATGATTCCTATACTCCTCAGGCAAAGCCTCTAATTTCTTATGTGCCTCATGAGAATGCCTAGCAGACTCCTCAAGTAACTTAAATCAACCTCATTGTAAGTGTTCAATCTTTCTGGATTGCTTGTATCCTTTAAAATCTCTTCGAATTCCACTCGTAATTTTAATATATGAATCTCTTTAGGCACTCATTCTGTTTGAGGGGGCTGTGATTCTATGTTTGCAACAATGGTAATGTAGATGCGACATTTGCACCAGTTTGATGCATGTAGTACAGAGGGAGGTGTTTATGGGAGTTCACTCAGGGTAGTGGATACACTTGGGGCCAGATGTACAACCTATTTTTGCATGCACAAACGGGTTAGCGACCCATTTGCCAATGCAAAAACTGTTAGGGCCATGTACAAACCCTATTTAGTGAGTTGCAATTTATTTGCGACTTGCTAAATAGGATTTGCGACTCGCTATTAGGATGGGGCTTTTCCTTCCTAATAGCGACTCCAAATGCCGAATATGCCTCCTTATCCCGCAGTCTTTTTGTCCGCAAGGAATCACAACGCAGTCATTACAACGACCGCGTTGTGATTCCGCATACCATTACTCCGCAAGTCGGAACAACGATTTGCGGAGGGGGGGCGCTGGATGTTGGAATAGTATAATTTACTATTCCAACTCCAGTCTGTGCGGACAGTAGGGAAGGTGTTGGATTTTAAAACCAACACCTTCCCCCCCTCGGTACAACGACTTGCGGAGTAATGGTATGTGGAACCACAACGCGGTCGTTGTAACGACCGCGGTGTGATTCCCTGCGTACAAAAAGTTTTGTTCTAAACATTGTTTACCCCAAATGCCATGTATGACTGTTTTGAGACCGCAATTGCGATCGCAAAACATTTGTAGTTTACCACCCTTCACAGAAGGGCGGTAAACCACTTGCAAACAGGAAGCGGTCCCCAGGAGACCCCTTCCCCTTTGTGACTGGCTCTAAAAATATTTTTTAAGGGCAAGCCGTGGTCCCAGGTACCAATACTTGCCCTTAAAAAATGTAACGAAAACATTACATTTTTCTTTTTCTAAATGCATCCTGTTTTCCTTTAAGGAAAATGGGCTGCATAAAAAAAACTGCTTTATTTAAAAGCAGTGCCAGACATGAAGGCCTTCTGAGCGCAGCAGTCCACTATACCTGGGTGGGCCAGCCATTCCCAATGGGGTCACAAATTGCGAGTGCCTCATGAATATGCATGAGGCATGCAAGTTGCGACCCCATTGGGAATCGCAATCAGTGTCGCAGAAACTGCTGTACATACCAATTTGCGACTCGCAAATTCCTTGGTCGTATATCTGGCCCTTGGACACTTGGTTGCACTGGCTCCTGGTCCTTCGGTCCCTGACCTCTGAGGTGTTCACCCCACTGGAGGAGGCACAACCTGGTATGGAGGTGGTCACAAGCATAACAAATCATCCAAATATCTTTATCCTTCATCATCAGCTGATTTTGAGTCTCTTTCTTTCTGCTGAGCCCTAATTGGCTCTCTTGCCTCTCTGTCATTTTCAATCAATCAATCAATCAAGACATTTATAGAGCGCACTACCTACCCGTAGGGTCTCAAGGCGCTGGGGGGGGGGGGTGCCGCTACTGCTCGAACAGCCAGGTCTTAAGCTTCTTCCTGAAGGAGGGGTGGTCTTGGGTCAGGCGCAGGTCGGCCGGGAGGGAGTTCCAGGTCTTGGCGGCCAGGTAGGAGAAGGACCTTCCTCCTGTAGTGGCTCTGCGGATGCGTGGGACAGCGGCGAGGGCGTGGCTGGCAGAACGGAGGTGGCGTTTGGGAGCGTAGAAGTTGATGCGGTTGTTGAGGTAGCTCGGCCCTTGATCGTGGAGAGCTTTGTGTGCGTGGGTAAGGAGGCGGAAGGTGATTCTCTTGTTGACCGGGAGCCAGTGCAGGTCTCTTAGGTGTCCGGAGATGTGGCTGTGTCGTGGGATGTCGAGGATGAGTCTGGCTGAGGCGTTCTGGATGCGCTGGAGTCTCTTCTGGATCTTGGCGGTGGTTCCGGCGTAGAGTGCGCTGCCGTAGTCCAGTCGGCTGGTGACGAGGGCCTGGGTGACGGTCTTCCTGGTCTCTGCGGGGATCCACCAGAAGATCTTCCGAAGCATGCGCAGGATGTTGAAGCACGACGAGGAGACGGCGTTGACTTGCCTGGTCATGGAGAGGGAGGAGTCCAGGATGAAACCCAGGTTGCGTGCGTGGTCCGTCGGTTTGGGTGCGGGGCCTAGGGCGGGGGGCCACCAGGAGTCGTCCCAGGCGGAGGGTGAGGAGCCCAGGATGAGGACCTCCGTCTTATCTGAGTTCAGTTTCAGGCGGCTCGTCGTCATCCACTCGGCTACCTCTCTCATCCCTTCGAGCAGGTTGGCTCTGGCGGCGGCGGGGTCGTTAGTCAGGGAGAGGATCAGCTGGGTGTCGTCGGCGTAGGAGATTATGTTGAGGTTGTGTTGGCGTGCGATGGCCGCGAGGGGGCTCATGTAGACGTTGAAGAGAGTAGGGCTCAGCGAGGATCCTTGAGGGACGCCGCAGATGACTTCGGTGGCCTCTGACTTGTACGGTGGTAGGCGGACTCTTTGTGTTCTTCCGTCGAGGAAGGAGACGATCCATCCCAGTGCCTTCTCCTGGATTCCGACGTTGCTGAGGCGCTGCACTAGGGTGCGGTGACAGACCGTGTCGAAGGCCGCGGAGAGGTCTAGGAGGATGAGGGCCGCTGTTTCTCCGTTGTCCATCAGGGCTCGGATGTCGTCAGTGGCGGCGATGAGGGCGGTCTCGGTGCTGTGGTTGGCACGGAATCCCGACTGCGATGGGTCGAGGGATCCGTTCGTCTCGAGGAAGGCGGCCAGCTGTTTGTTGACGGTCTTTTCGATGACTTTGGCTGGAAACGGGAGTAGAGAGATGGGGCGGTAATTCTTGAGTTCGGTGGGGTCTGCTGTGGGTTTCTTGAGTAGAGCGCTGAGTTCGGCGTGCTTCCAGCTCTCGGGGAAGGTGGCGGTGTCGAATGAGGTGTTGATGATGTCCCGCAGGTGGGGTGCGATGACAGCGTCGGCTTTGTTGAAGCCTTTTATTCTCCCTCATGAATGCAGGGTAAACACCCACACTATTGAACATACCTTAATGCCATGCCTGCTGTCTCCAGTTCAAATTTGTATCCAAACAATTACTAACAGAGTGCTAAACCGAGTCTTCATTGTTGCCCTTCTTTTCGAAAGCCGCATGTGCCCATGCATTCACCGATTCAAACTGAGTGGGTTTAGGTTGGGGTTTCATATCATAGGGTTTCATATCATACATCACACATCTCAAGTGCTCAGGTTTTCTCACTATAAAGGTAACCATGTGTAACTCCTCATTGAGTGGCATGTCATAGGTATTTTTACTCCCTACAAACAAGACGAGGAGATTTACTGACCAAGCTCCCATTTTTCCTTCTGGATCTCATCCTACTCACTCACGTAATATGAACAATAACAGCTCACAGATCCGCATTCAGCACTCAGCAATAACTGACTGTTAGAACCCCTTTCAGGGGGTCACAAGGTAAGCATGAACTACTGAGCCCAACATGGCGTTTGAGGCCTTTTACTGCTAATTTTCTGGGGCCCGATTTACTAAGGGTCGTGATCAACTGGGCCAAGTACCTCTTCAGCACTTGACTCTCAGTAGTAGCATGGGTCAGGCAGTCCAAGGCCTCTTGAGGGAGCTGGAGGGATTGGTAGATGCAGGGGGTAAATACATGCTTACAACATAAATTACGTTCAATAGCAGCAATAAATTATTGTGAGGTCTAATACTTGATTTTATGAAAAAGGAGTATTTATATATGAACACAAAGTAAAATACAGCATACAGAACAATATTTATTTATTTATTTATTTAAGCAATTTATTGAGCGCGCAACTACCCGGAGGTGTCTCGGCGCTATAGGACAGCTTAAACAGACAGTCGGGAGAGACGGAGAGTATTATTGGAATAGCCATGTTTTTATATTCTTCCGAAAAGATAAAAGAGTAGGGGCACTCTTGATGTGTAACGGGAGTTTGTTCCAGAGTTTGGCTGTTGCCACGATAAATCTCTTATCGCCCCAGGTGGCTTTCTTGGTTCTAGGAACCCTTAGCAGCTGATTAGAGCTAGAACGTAAGTTCCTGCTAGGTCTGTACAGGCTAAAGCTTTTCTTAAGGAATTCGGGGCCTGAGCCGTGGACTGATTTATAGGCTATACATAATGCCTTAAATTTAGTCCTGCTTTTGATAGGTAGCCAATGGAGCTGTCGTATGACTCCTGAGATAGGTTTGAATTTAGGAGTGCCTGAGAGAATCCTAGCCGCGGCATTCTGTACCATTTGTAATTTTTTCAGGACTTTTTCTTGTGCATTTATAAATAATCCATTGCAATAGTCTATTCTAGACATGACAAGGGTACTAACAAGAGTTTTTCCTGTGCTAGGAGGAAGAAAGGGTAGAAGCTTCTTTATCATTCTGATGGTGTAGAATGAGGATGAGGTGATATAATTAGCGTGTGGCATGAATGATAATTTATCATCAAATAAAACTCCAAGGTTTTTGACTCTAGTGACCGGGACCGGGGGGGAGCCTAGTTCCTCAGGCCACCAAGAGGTCGACCAGCTGGGGTGTGGCTTTCCAAAGATCATCACCTCCGTTTTGTCGGAGTTTAGCTTCAGACAATTTTTTGACATCCAAGTGCAGACGGTGGACATTCCTTTTTTAAAATTGTTTGCAATAGAGTTTCCATTTTCGTATATTTCTATGACAATCTGGGTGTCGTCAGCATAAGATGAAAGTCGCAGGTCGTGCGATTTTATGATTCTAGCAAGGTCTGCAACATAAAGATTAAACAACGTAGGGCTTAATGACGAGCCCTTGGGGACACCACATGGTTGGGAAAAGGGAGGAGAGAGAAAGCTGCCCAATTTTACTTGTTGTAATCGATTGGCTAGAAAGGATGCTAATAAGGCCTTGGCTCTGTCTTTGATCCCTATGGCTGAGATACGGTTAATGAGGATTGAGTGGTCCACCGTATCAAATGCTGCTGAAAGATCCAGCAGCACCAAGATTGCAGCTCCACCCTTATCCATAGTTGTTCGTATTTCATCAGCTGTTTTAATGAGCGCTGTCTCTGTTCCATGTCCTTTCCTGAATCCAAATTGGGTTTCATCTAAGCAGTTGTTAGTTTCGATGTATTCGGCCAGCTGAGTGTTCATCACCTTTTCTATAATTTTTGCTGGAAGAGGGAGACCTGCAATGGGTCTGTAGTTGCAACAGTCAGAAGGGTTGAGGTTGGGTTTTTTTAGGAGAGGTCTGATTATTGTTTCTTTCCAGATGGAGGGGTATATTCCTGTTTCAAACATAGAGTTGCAAATTTTAGTCAATTCTGGGGCTATAGTTTCTGGAATGATTTTTATTATGTTGGGTGGGCAAGGGTCATTGGGAGATCCAGATTTGGATTTAGAGATAAGGTCAGTTATGTGTTCGTTTGTAATTTTTTTAAATTCTGAGAAGGAGGGAGAGACGTCCTGGTTATTGTTTTGAGATGTTGGACTATTGGATAAGGAAAGGTCAGTATTGGACATAGTGGTTTGTGCAGAAAAACTGGAATAAATGTCCATTACTTTATTCTGAAAAAAACTAGCAAGATTATCGCAGAGGATTTGCGTTGGTACTACTGACGTGGGTGTGTCTAAACCTGATAATTTGGTAACAACTTTGTAAAGTTGTTTCGTGGAGTCTTGAGAGGATTCGATTTGATTAATGTAAAATTTACTTTTTTCCGTTATTAATAGTTTTTTGTAGTTGGAAAGAGCTTCCTTGTACTGAGTTTTAGTTATGTTGTCGTAATTTCTGCGCCAATGGCGCTCTAGGTTACGGCATTTCTGTCTATCTAACCTTACAATACACACAGTCCCCTGAGTTCAGGCCTATCGTGTTTGATAGGCAGGTCCCGGAATGCCACTTGCCTCTCACTAACGGTAGTGTTTATTCCCCATTATAGGAGACAGGTGATGCCCTATTATTAGTATGAGTCTCAGGAGTCCAACACCGACTCTTCCAAAATCATAAGTCTTCCAGTGCACTAATTGCTGTGCGGCAGAATAAGTTCCCATCTGAGCTCTTCGGTCCTGTGTTCAGTCCTATTTTCTCCTGTAAGAGTTGCGCTACCGGAGTTCCTTGGAACATTTCACTCTCGGACGTCATGGAGGGCTGCAGTGACTGAGAACGGGGAGTACCACTTGTGGCTCTGCAAGGGGAGCGGCTGCACATCCACAGTGTTTATTCAATTAAAAAGTACATTCCTCTGATCCTTCTCATGGAAGAAGGGTTCTAGGGACCCCTGTAGTCACACTCTCTGGAAAGTGATTATTTAAAAAAAGATTTTTTAACAACAGCATAAGTTAAATCGTCAACACTATTCAGGAAAACACTCTTCTTTCTCACTCATACTCTTACTGCCTCAAGGTGCGTCTCGAGGGATTGTTTATTCACAACGTTCTATCTTCATCACAGCAGCCCCCTCTGGCATATAGGGTCACTGACTTCACTCCACACATGGGCTACGACCCGATCAGTCCAGCAGCTGTCTCCTCACATCATGCGACAGCGACCCTCTTTCTCAGAGGACACACTTTTCTTGGCAAGCATGCAGGCACTGATGCTCCAGACTCCAGGGGCGGGTGGTCTTGGATTTCCCTTGGTGATGTCCTTCATCTATGACAGACTTTCAGGCCTTAGCACCAAGTCTTGGTCATAGGCAGAGCCTCTCCTCCTCGACATACAGCCAGACTGAAAACTTGACAGATGACAATTTTGGAGGCTTGATCTTCCCTTGTTGTAGTATATTTTCAGACACCAAATGTGATTTAGGGTCTCAGTCTTTGAAGTTTGTGTTGGGGGTCCACTTCATTTTGAAGTGCCCACTCCTCTGTCCTGCACTTCCTTCAGCGACTCCAAATCTGATAGCTCCACAAAACAGGTCATGGGAGTGAATATAGGTTCAACCCTAGATATCAGACACATAGATATGTACATCAAAAGGTTACCCCAGGGCCTGAGCCCTATTCTTTATGATTCTCTAATCAGCCCACCTCCTTCCTGAGATGTGCCCAGGCCTCTTTCTAGTGACCTCTTCATGAATCACAGCTCACCCTTTGACGTGTACTGAGGAGCCTGGATCTCCTTCCCCCAGTGTGTGTCCCTCCCCACTCTCAGGAACATAGCAATCCAAAATATGTCTAAAAGGATTTGTCTACCTCCTCGTGCTCCTCTGGGCAGCCTGGGGTCTCCAAAAACAGAATTCAGAGTCTTCAATGTACTGTACCATTCACAGGCACACATACACACAGCTGCACAGCACTACATACTAACTTGATGTAGACCAAGGGTGAGTTAAGCACACAGCAGCGGAACTTTATATGAGTGAGCCAGTAGTTCTCACTCCAGTGACACAAGTAAAAAAAGGCCTGTTCACTCCTACTGGTGACTACACAGTATGCTGCCACCACTGCACTTGTACTACTTAACTCCTGGCTAGCCTTTCACCGCTATGAGGCTAGTGCTCTGGGCACCCCTCCCTGTCCAACAAGACCATAATCAGAAAGAAAGACATATGTCATGTTGCATATGCAAGATGAGTGTCCACCCATCACAAAACAAATCAGCACCAGGGATCCATACATCTTTGCAGCAGGGGCACTCAGGGGTGCATGTCCATCACCATGTGAGGGACTTTTATGATCCAACAGAGACCCCTCCCACATTAGCTAACCGTGAACCAGCTCCTAAGCTGCTAAGGTTGGATGGTCACATTGGTAAAACCGGCGTAAAAGTCCATCAGCATTCACGTAGCTCAATCAGGCTCTGTGATTCACTACAAAATCTAACCCTTACATAGAAATAAACCACATCATCAACTTGGGATTTTCTCCCTTCGTAGCCATCAGCCGTTTTAATGGCTTATGGTCCATTTGCACCGCAAGCTTAGCGTTAAACAAGCAAGGGCGGACCTTATGCAAGGCCCCCAAAACGGCAAGGCACTCTTTCTCAATATCTGCCTAAGTCTGTTCTCTGGGTAGTAACCTCCAACAAAGGCTCTCTACCCTTGTCAACCAGTTGCGTTAAACACAGCTCCAACTCCCTTGTCAACTGCATCCAACTGTACAATGAAAGGCTGACTGTAGTCAGGTGCTTTTAGTACAGGTGCAGTGCATAGTGCCTTCTTCAGTTCCTCAAATGCCTGTTGACACTTTGCAGTACATATCACTTTCCTGGGCTGCCTCTTGGATGCCAAGGCAGTAAGTGAGGCAACTATACTTCCATAGTTTGACACAATGTTCCTGTAATACTGGGTGAGTACTAAAAAGGTCCTAATTTCAGTCTAGGTAGTAGGCACCTCCTACTCCATAATGGTCCGATTTTGGGCATCCAAGGGTTGAATCTTCTGATTCCCCACCTCATGCTTAAGGTACACTACAAAAAATCTGCCCCACCTGGTCACCTTGATAATTAGTTTCACCTCCTGTAACCAAGCCATAACATGTTCTAGGTGTCTCAAGTGTTCCTACCATGAATTGCTTAACACCACAAAGTCATCCAGGTGGGCCACATAGAACTCCTCCAGACCTGTGGGAAATATGGTTCACCAGGAGCTGAAAAGTGGAAGGAGCATTATTCCACCCAAAGAGCATCATCTTAACCTCTTCCCTGTGGGGGTAATTCCCCCGCGGTGCGGGGGGGGGGGGGGACCGCGGTGCCGCTGTGCTCGTCATGACTCACAGTGGAGCTGTGCTCATGACGAGCTGAGCTCTTCTCGACCCGCCCACTGATTAATTCTCCTGCACAGGCAGGGAATTAATCGTGCGTGGGCGGGCCGAGGCAG
Source organism: Triturus cristatus (assembly GCF_964204655.1). Lineage (NCBI taxonomy): Eukaryota > Metazoa > Chordata > Amphibia > Caudata > Salamandridae > Triturus > Triturus cristatus. The sequence continues at coordinate 1,136,238,492 of NC_140589.1, forward strand.
TTATGACGAGCTGAGCTCGTCATGAGCACGGAAGGGGTTAAATTGATATAGCCCTCTGGAGTAGAACATGGGGTTTTCTCTTTAGGATTTCGTGCTAAGGCAATTTGCCAGTAAGTACCCACTGGTCAGATCCAAGGTGCTCAAGTGCTTTGCAACATCTAACTGATCCACAAGCTCACCCGCTCTTTGGATTGAATGGCCATCAGTTTTGGTCACCTTATTGAGGGCTTAGTACGCCACACAGAAACATAAGTCAGTAGACCCTTGCTTTGGCACTGGCATCACAGGCTGAGACCACAGACTATGAGATCGCTCAATGACCCCCATGTCCAACATTTTGGCAACTTCAGCCTTAATGCATCCCTGAACCTGATCAGACATTCTGTACATCCTGCCCTTCACTGACAGATTGTTTCCTGTGTCTATGTCATGGACACAGGCACATGTTAAATCTGGAGCCAGCGAGAAGAGGTTGGCAAACCATCCCAACACCTCTCTATACTCTCTCTGCTGCTCAGGCGTTAACTAAAGACCTAACTGAACCCCTTCCACAGTGCTGTCTCTCATGTCACTATGAAGCAAGTGAGAAAGAAGCTCACTGTCTTCCTTAACTTCCTCTGACATAGCCATGACATTCAGTGTCTAATCTCTCCGGATATAAGGCTTTAGTCTGTTCACATGGAACACCCTCCTGCGTTCCCTTGTGGCACCTGTGTTCCCCAAGTAGTTAACCTCAGAAACCTTCTGAACTACCTTGTATGGACATGTGTCCTCTAAAGCCCTGGGACAAATAGGTTTTAACACCAACACCTACTGACCTTCCTGATTCGCAATTAGTGTAGCTTTCTTCTCGTACCACTCCTTTATCAACGCTTGGCTAGCCTGAAGGTTTTTCATTTGCCTGCCTGATGTATTGCACCATCAACTTCTTGAAGCCAATCACTTTGTACACCACATCATTCTGTGGAGACTCGGAGGTTTCTTCCCACCCTTTTCTGACTAAGGTGAGTGGACCCCACACCAGGTGTTGATACAGAAGTTCAAAGGGACTGAACACTGCCCCCTTCTGCCAAATGGATGCGAGACAACTGCCTCCAGCTCAGCTCCAACAAAAATTGAAGTACTGATCTTTGGGAAGAACACCTCCGCATGGGACCACAGATGGTGGCTGGCAGAACTCTGAATCACGCCCACACCAACCGACCATGCAGGCAATCTCGGCATCATCCTCCTGAGTCCACGCACTTCGCATGCTCCCCATAATCTTGAGATGGATCCCAACCAACACCAGAAAGACCGTCACTCAGGCCTCGTCACCAACCTCCTTGACTACGGCAACGCCCTCTACACAGGCATCTCCACCCAGCTCCTTACAAGACTCCAGTCCATACAGAACGCTGCATCCAGACTCATCCTGGACCTCCTCAAATTAAATCGAATAGCTCTCACCTGAGAGACCTCCACTGGCTCCCCATCTATAAAAGATGCCAGTTTGAGATCCTCAAGCATTCCTACAAAACCCTGCATGACCTAGAACCTGCCTGCCTCAACCACCGACTGAACTTCCCCCAACCCGCTAGACACCTGCACTCCTCTTCACTCACCCTTGCAACCCCCACATCTTTCGCAGCCAGAGCAGTGACCGTTCCTTGTCCTACATTGCTGCCAAGACCTGGAACGACCTTTCCCCCAGCTCCGCACAGCCCCCTCACTGGCAGTTATCTCTAGTCCCACCTCGCTGGCAGACTTCAGGAAGAGACTCAAGACCTGGCTCTTCGACGGAGACACAGCGCACACATACACACACAGAACACACATACAACCACATATGTGCTGCACAGTGCTACATACTAACTTGATGTAGGCCAAGTGTGAGTTAAGGACACAACAGCAGAACTTTACATGAGTGAGCCGGTAGGTCTCACTCCAGTGACACAGGTACAAAAGGCCTTTTAACTCCTATTGATCACTACACAAATGCTGCCACCATCTCACTTGTGCTTCTTAACTCCTGGCAAAGGCAGTAGCCTTTCAACACTATGAGGGAAATGCTTTGGACACCCCTCCCTGTTGAACAAGACTGCACTCCATGAGACAGTCTTATGTCATGGCGTACAAGCATGATCTGTGGCATACATGACAATGTAAATCAGCACCTGGGGTCCAGACATCATTGCAACTGGGGCAGTCAGAGAAGGGCTGCATATCCGTTATGATGCAAGGGACTTTTTCCATCCCAACACCTAGTATGACACCTGATGGTGCAACCAGCCACTCACAGTGTGAATCACTAAACAATCAACCAACTGTAGCACACCCAGTTCAAAGACTAACCAATCCTAGGGCTGAGCCAGGAGCAACCATCCACTTCCAGCGTGACACCCAGTGACGCAATCAATGGCCACAGCATTACACACACCACAGCCTACTTTGCGATATTACACATGAACACAGAAACAAATGATGACAATAAATTTTGTCTGCTTTATCCAAATGAGAAAATGGAAAACTCACAATTGTTTTATGGAGGGGATCAGTGTTCTTGCAGCTCTAAGAGTCTCTCTAAGTAAGTTCACGACTAGCGGCAAACCACTTTAGGTTAATGCACTTACTACCATGCACCAAGTAATAAATAACACCAACCTAAATTAATACACATTCACAACTCGAATTTCAGCATATCCCTATCATGGTGTGAATGTGGCATCTCACAAAACACACCTCATCTTACAAGTACCAATAACAAGTTTACATCTAGAGCTCCAGAACACTGGAAAGCTTCCATTAATCAATCTGTAGAGAAGTAGGGATAATTTACCTTTTGGGATCTAATTTACTGAACCATAAAGATTCTTTCAAATCCAATATACCTATACAAATCTGCTTCTCATTGGGTAAGTCAAATCTGTAACCATCCTATGCTACCATAAAACTGACATAGCACTTTCTCTCTGGTCCAAAAGGAGACACTACTGTTGAACTGGGCAAAAGGCACACAAATGATGGACGGATTGCAGAACAAATCCAAGATCGACCCCCAATCAAGAGATCCGGGTTAAATCCATTGTTCTTTTGCTCACCATGCCACCCCAGTTTAGACCCAGCCATATGCTAATCAGTCTTTACATTGCTCCTCATGGGAACAGCCCAGCCCGAACTGTTAAGCCAGGTCCTCCCTGAACCAGAAACAAGCATTCTGGGACTGATTTCGGGGTATCACCCCATATCAGCCAGGCCAGCTTGAATCCAGTGGCATAAATGTTTGATTTGTTCAGCATTCCATCCATCATCTGTCCTTTTTGCATTTGTCACCCTAAATGGGAAGGGTATGCCCAGATGTGGGTCCCGTACTCGCTACACCACCAGATTCAAACTAGCCTGGCTGATGAGGGGTGAGACCCCAAAACCGGGCCCAGGATGCTTGTTTCTTCTCCAGGGAGGACCTGGCCTGGCACTTCAGGCTGGACCTTTCCAATGGGGAGCAGGATCATGATTGATTTGCATATTGCTGGGTCTAAACTGGAATTGTGTGGCATCCCAAAAAATGATAGATTTAACTCAGATCTGTGACTAGGGTGAATGTTTGATTTGTTCAGCATTCCACCCATCATCTGTTCTTTTTGCACTGGTGAACTGGGAACAGTGTTAATCCCCAAATGATTTTGTTGCTCCATAGGTCTTGGTCAAGATATAAAATCAATATCAAATAACATTTTGGAATTAACAGTAAAGCACATTAGGCTTCACTATAAAAACTGACAAGTATTATAATGGCAACCAAGAAGGTTTACTAAAAGTTAAAGGCATCATAGAAATCAAATAAATGGCAAGGACAGTAAGTCATTTGTCACATAAAAGCATGAAACTCAGACTAAAATGCAAATCACAACATAGAAGAGAACATAATTCAGGTCAGTAAATAAGTCATGAAACAGATATCAGACAGACAGAGTGTCGCTTCTAGAGCTTAGATGAGAGTGAACCTCACACCCTCTGGGTGATGCTCATTTTATTGGGTAAAATACAATAAAGCTTATACATTTGGTGTTAACGTGCAATGGCCCAAAAATCCCACCCAATCAAATTACACAAAGAATTATACAGTTTCAAATCGCATTTGTCATCTCTGTCCCAAAGATACATACAATACAGTTGCCATCCCCTTGCCACTGCGACCCCTTATGAATGGTACAAATTCTGCTACAAATCAAGGTTACGTTCTCATGAGAATCATATTGTTGGCCAAAAGGGTAAGACATAGCAAAAGCATTCCCTTTGCTAAGAGAGCATGAGACTGAAGCTCGAGAAGAAAGCATCATGTTGCATATGAGAGAATGACGTATTTCTAACATTATTTACAAATTAACGGTCGCGTGTTGAGTGCATGGTGGGGAAAGGACAAAAAGTGGAGTGAGTGTAAAAATAAGATGGCTGCAGAAAGCAAAAAAACATTTTAGCAGTTTATTAGCAAAATATCTAAAGTTCATTATGTTAATCACACATTGTTAATACAATTATACGTTTTGTCTACAACACTTTACAAAAGTTATTGTGAAAATAAAGGATAAAAGTGAGGAGAAAGACTTCATATGCACCTTGGAAACGAAAGGCATAAAAGGCATAGCCTAAAAGGTGTAAGTCATTATACATAGTGCTGGAGCAGGGTTTTCTGTTAGAACCCGAACATCAGCTTATAGTTTTATATGTCATAATTGAAATTACTAATAATTAATTACTAGATATTAATCTTGTCAAGTTTCTGACTAATCAACCTTACTAATGAAAGAATTACACGCGGGATTGCAATTGCGTGGCTTAATTAATACGTGAACTAAGTTGGTGAGCAAATTAATTAAATAAGTGTTGCTAAAAGTGCTATTTGTTATGTGTTTGCGCTTTAAAATAATATGCTTTAATGCTTCTTTATGTCGCAGATGGCTAGATAAATACATACACATAAGGGTATTAGTGGGAATTAACACTGTATAATCATTACGATGTAGTAACGTTGTTTTGTGTTTCTTTTAATTAAGATTGTCCATTCTGGCCTAGTGGAAGATGGCCGACATTTACAGCCTGCATTTGAGTAGATGAAATACGAAGAGAGGCCTCGCTGAATATGGTTGAAAACCTGACCTCGGCCTCTGTCTGTATTAAAAGTTTCCGTGAGGACAGCAGCTCGACGCCAGTTATCCTTGGGAGAGAATAAAAGCCACAATGAACATTTGATAAACTTGCGGTGGCTTCACTATGATTCCGGGGAAGAGCATTCATGGATGTTGCAGATTTTAGTTTGTGCTTCCTTCTTCCGTGTTTTTATTTTTGAGATTTTCGAGAGCGGAGGGTTTTTCTAAATGTTGCGAGTCAACATCCTTTCCTGCTCGCTCTGCTCAACGGACGTTTAGAGCTTGTTTGTAACTTTTAATGTGTAAGTTTTGCTATAAATATTGTTAGACTAAAGAGGGTCTAAGGCCACTTCTTCCCGAACCTATGCTCGAGAGGATCGACGCTGATTGAGAGGACGGCAACTCGGGAGACTTTACTGAGAGACCTGTCCTGACCTAAATACAACATTTAGCTAGAATAGGTAACTATGAGAAAAATGATTTTGCTATTGATTGACTTTCATTTGAACTAATTTAGATAAAATAACATTTGTTTGAATTCCAGTGTCGGGTGGTTATTTCTTTGTCATTTATTGAGATCTCAAATGTGTTCTTATTGATTAAATCATGACTCGAGACAAATCAATTAGGTTACATTGACCTCAGTTTAGATGCAGATTGATTTAGGAGTTCTCTCGTATATTCAGTGTGGATAGAGTAATAGAGTGAATATTAGTGTAATGGGCCCTAGCGTATGATGAGTGTATGTGCGTATGACTGTGGAATTACTCTGTCCGTGGAAGTAGGGAGAATTTATATGCTCCGATCTGCAGCAGTTTCCTGGTAGCAGAGGATGGTTTTGATTATTGTCTTGATCTGATAGATTGCTTGTACATAGGCTTTTGGATTTATTGATTTATTGATTGATGTTGATACATGTACTAACACTAAATGTTGAAGTCGTCGTATTGAGTTCTATGTAGTGTGTACGGCTTCTGGAACGTGGGGAGCTGGTGACGGTTCCGTAGTAGGGCAGAGGGAAGTGAGTGCTGCTCTCGGGAAAGACGGGATTGTTGGCCCTGTACGTATGCAGGGAAAAGCGTGACAATTGAAGTTGCGCGTCGCATTGTCTGGGTTCGGATTCAGTGACATCGTCGTGTGTTACTACTAGAGACATATTTTCTGTATAAGAGGAGCGTGTATGGTAGCGAAAGGTTATCTGTGAAACTCTAGTTTTAAGTCCCAGGGATCCGTAAGGTTTGCCGTTAAAGCTTACTGCTGGAGAAGTAATAGATATTCTCTGAGCTTGTTTGAAGGACTGGGCAGAGGTAAGCGCTGCTTGGTTAATGTGTGTTATAATTCTGTAGTGGGACAGACTGTTCGCTGTTCTCGGGAAAGGCAGGATTCTGTGTGGATGTGCTACATTTTCTAGTGTGAAAGTGCGTGAATGTATGAGCATTTAGTTAATTGTGAGACTCCTTGGAGCATTCCTAGAGGAAACAGTTATTGGATGCATGCTAGAAGGGCAGAGTAGAGGGATGTGCTACTGTGTCAACGAAAGTAATAATTCCGTGGTGGAGCAGAGGTAAGCGCTGTTCTAGAGAGAAGCGGGATTCTTGTGAAAAAGACCTTTCTTTACTATTCTGTGGTTAGCGGAGCAGACAATGGAGATGTTTATATGTTGTAACTAATAGATTTTGTAGAATGTGAAACAGAGTCTACCAAGAAGGCTTTGTAAAGGAGGGGTAAACGAGTGACAGAAGACAAGAGTAGAAGCGACTGCAGCGACTGCTGACGTCAGAAAGACCGCGCTGTGATTGGACAGTGGATTAGAACAGTGCTCGCGCTGTGATTGGTGCGTTGGTGTGAGCCGCGCAGGGATTGGAAGGAGTATAGGGTGACGTAGACGCTCCAGGATTGGTGCGTTGGTGTGAGTCGCGCTGTTAGTGGACAAAAGATCGTACAGTTGCGGAAAGGACTAGAGGGTTGTGGTAAACGCGAAAATGTATTACCAAACGGAGGAAAAAAAGAAGAAATCCTTGTTCGGTAAAATTAAAAGGTGGTTCGACAAGGATAAGGACATAATAACTAGGGAAGATGAATTGCTGCCTCCAACAAGAACCCCTGCATCCTTCATGGTTGCGAAATATGGGTATCATACCTGTATTTGGTTAGACAATTGGGCTAGGTACACTAAAGAAGATGGTGTTTTAGCGTTTCCGGAACATGGTTCATTTAATTTGGCTGTGTTGAGAAATTTACGGGAAAAAATGATGTGTCTAGAGCCTAGACCAAGGCCGACACAGTTTGAGGCATTGGTGGAATGGGAAGATGAGGTGCATGAGAGAGAAAAGCAGAAGAGTGGAGGTAACTATAGGTACATTTTTGGGAGGAAATATGATCGTGAAACTCATCATGATCGAATGATCGAGCGAGATGCTAGTATGTCAGAGGGACTATATCCGATGAGAACTGTTGAAGAAGCAGAAGGGAGGAAAGGTACGGAAAAGGTACATGATGCAGAATTGAGAAGGTATGGGGCTAATGACTATGAGGATGAAGTCTTAGATGACATGATCTACAAGAGACCACCTCCATATAGACCAGAACCAGAAGTGAGAACACCAGTTGTTACTCCCATAAGAGATACTTTGCGAATTGTCAAAACAGAAGTTGCGACACCTGATTTGAAAAGTGGTAGCTCTTTCGCGGAAAGGGAGAGAGAGAGAGAGCGAGAGAGAGAGAGAGTGCAATCGGGGATGAAAAAACAAGAGAATTAGCAAGGACAACATCTGAGTTGACAGAAAAGATCAGAGAATTAACCAAGAATCTAGAGGCTGTTACAGTGCCTGTAACCATAGGTCCGGTTATGCCTATTTTTGATAAGCAAAGAATGGGTGAAAATGGTTTGACAGTTCCCTATGTAGGAAATGGTTTGGTTGGTTCTTCGGGAGAGTCAGGAATGAGGACGGAAGAGAATCATTTAAGACAGTTAAGACATGACACATGTGGTGGAGGGTCAGATGTACAGCCTAATTCAGGATTGAATACTGGTTGTGTAGGAGGATCAATTTTGGAACCACAGAGGATCGCAGAACAAGTGAGTACAGTGAAAAGATCTACAGAAATAACGGCTGAGGATTTGAATGATTGGTTGAAGGTTCTTCAAAAGAAGGATAAAGATTCACAGGCAGTTGATGTAGCCAGGTTGCGCATAGAACTGGAGGAACTCAAGCAGGAACAATTCCTACAGAGATGTTGAAAAATCATCATGATGGAGAGTTGTTATTCATGTGCAAGAGTATTACATGGAGGGCTAAGAATACACATGACAGGTTGAAAGGAATAGCGAGTGAAATGGGAGTTGATATGGATAAGGTGAAAGCTTTGCAGAAGCCTTACAAGGTGGATTTTTCTGAAAAGGACATCGAGAATCTAAATGATGTTGGAAGAACAGGGCAGATTAAGGAAATGATTTCCTTATTGCGAAAATGGGGTGATGTGGAAAAGTGGAAGGATAGGTGGTACAAGTAAAGAGAAGATTCAGTGGACAGGACTTACTCAGCATTTCCCATGAGAGAAAAGGAAAAAACAGTGGATGCCTATCCTATGAGAGAGATTCCTGGAGGAGGATATGTACATGTCCCATGGACTAGACAGGATATTTTGTCATTTACGAATGATTTTCCTCGACTGAGAGAAAAGCCTGTCGAGTGGTATAGGCAGGTAGATAGGTTTGTGAAATTGTCAAAAGTGCTGTGGATTGACCTGAATAGTCTGTTTGATATAATTGTTCCAGCAGACTTGTGGGCAGAGTGTAAAATAGTTGTAGATTGGCCTGCTAAGGAATATCCAAGAGATCAGAAAACAGGAGCTCCAGACCCGGAGGTTATGAAGAAGTACGAGCAGGTTATTGTGTTCCTGAAGAATAAGGTACCCCCTAAAGAGACAGACTGGGTTAAGATAGATCGGACACATCAGGAAGCAAAAGAATCAGTTCATGCTTTTTATGAAAGGCTGATACAGGCTTTTAAACAGTTCAGTGGAGATGAACACCTGGGTGATAAGGATTTGAGTCATTTTGTATACAGTTTTGTATATGGCTTGAGACCTGAAATCAGTGAAAGGATTCGTGAGCACACAGTTGATTGGCAGAGTAAAAAGATTGATGAAATCTTGAGACATGCGAAATACTTCAGTGATGAAATTGAGGCAAAACAAAGAAAGCTGAAAGAGAAAGCAATGTGGGCACAGGTGAAAGTTGCAGAAAGACAAGAGGCACAGCTGGTGGAACAAGCAAATAATCCAGGGAATAGGCCTAGATATGGAACAGGAAAAGGAAAGGGGAATTTAGAAGAGGCCAAAAAGAAGTTCCCGTGTCACAACTGTGGACAATTGGGGCATTGGAGATCCGAGTGTACGAAGCCACCATTAGTGAGTAATGAGAATTAATCATTGAATCAACAGGTGCAGAACGAGGGGTGTAATCATCAGCAGCAACAGCAGAAGGTTGTCAGACAGCAGAATCAAGAGCCAAAACCGCCCTTGCCGCAGAATAGAGGGTCCCAGAAATATAACCAGGACTCAGGATTCTACAATGATGAGCAGGTAAACAAACCGAGACGTTCAAACCCGGTACAACAGTACTGGCTAAAGAATGAGGGGAGTGAGTCTGAAGGGGACTACTGATGGTGCCGAAGAGAGGAGGAAGAGTGCATACTTGGAGCAACTCTAGAAATAGACCAGGCAGGACCATTTGTAGATGGGAAAATAAATGGGGAAAGTGTTACTTTTTTAGTAGACACAGGAGCGACAAGATCAACTGTCAGGTCAGCAGATATAAGAAATCTTCCTCTCTCGGACGAAGCAATCCAAGTGGTTGGTGTAGCTAATACACAGATTAAGACTCGTCTTACCGAACCAGTAAGGGTAAGAATAGGGAAATTTTCAGATATGCACAGATTTGTGGTGTGCGACACTAGTCCAGTGAACTTGTTAGGTAGGGACTTATTGTGTAAAATGAATTGCACAATTTTTTGTACTCCGGATGGAATAGCCTTTGAGACACCAGATGAGGATGTCTTATACAGGATGACTCTAGATAATAGAGAGAGTGAGATTGTTGGAACATATGCTGTATTTAATCCAGATGACTTGCCTCAGGAGTTGAGAAATACAGTAAAAGCAGCAGTTTGGGATTTTACTGGAGAAGATGTGGGATTGATGAATAATGTAGATCCAGTAAAGATTACAGTGAAAGAGGGAATCACTTATCCTAATATCCCACAGTACAGATTGACACCAGAGATAAATGAGGGAATAACCCCTATAATTGACAAGATGATTCAATAGGGTGTTTTGAGAGAGTTACTGAGTAGCCCATGTAATTCACCCATAATGGGGCTGAAGAAACCTAATTGGAAGTTCAGGATTGTACAAGATTTGAGAAAAGTTAACAAAATTGTGGTATCATGCTGTCCCATTGTGCCAAATCCATCAGTGATTTTGTATCAGATTCCTCATGATGCTGAATGGTACACGGTAATTGATTTGTGTCATGCTTTCTTTTCAATTCCATTGCATCATGACAGCCAGCCGATTTTTGCATTTCGGTTTGGACAGCGTATTTTGGCATGGTGCCGTATCCCACAAGGGTATACAGAGAGTCCATCAATATTCAATCAGTTGTTAAAGAAGTCCTTGGAAAGTTTGATCATGCCTGAGAGTTCAGTACTAGTACAGTATATAGTACAGTATATCGATGACCTACTTGTGGCATCGAAGACACGTGAAGCTTGTGAAGTGGATACCATAGCTTTATTGAATCATCTGGCAGATGGAGGATTAAAGGTATCTCCAGCCAAGTTGCAATTTTGCAAGAAAGAGGTACATTATCTTGGACACAATATTGAAAAGGGTCTGAGAAAAGTGACCAATGACAGGATCAAAATTATCAGAGGAATGAGAGCCCCAATGACCCAGAGAGAAGTGAGAATGTTCCTGGGAATGGTGGGTTATTGTCGTCAGTCGATAAGTATTTTTTCCCTGATAGCAAAGCCACTGATTAAATTGACCAAAAGTGAGGTGAAAGACCCATTGGAATTGAATGCAGAACAAATGGCAGCATTTGAAGAATTGAAGAGCAGATTGTGTGAAGCTCCTGCTTTGGGGATGCCAGACTATGAGAAGGAGTTTGAATTGTACTGTAGTGAGAGGAATGGATGTGCACTTTCAGTGTTAATCCCGAAACATGGACGTTTGAGAAGGCCGATTGCGTACTTTTCATCAACACTTGACCCAGTAGCTGTGGGTTTGCCAGGTTGCCTGAAAGCAGTAGCTGCTACATGCAGAAGCTTGGAACAGAGTCAGGGTATAATAATGGGATATCCTGTAAGGGTGTTCGTACCTCATGATGTGGCAATTCTTTTGACAAGAAGCAGGACTCAATATATGTCACATAGTCGTCTGACTAAATATGAGAAAATCATTCTGGGAGCATCAAATGTGACTCTTGAGAGATGTGTGAATGTGAATCCAGCAACACTTTTGCCAGATGCTGAAAATGTGAGTGTGAGAGATGATGTTGATCATGATTGCTTGGATGTGCTTGATTACTGTACAAAACTGAGACCAGACATAAGAGATCTGCCACTGCCTGAGAGTGATCATGTGTTGTTTGTGGATGGATCATGTCTGAGAACAGAAGATGGTGTACTGAGTGCAGCATATGCGGTGTGTAAAGTCTCAGAAGTTATGGAAGCTTCGTCTTTGAAAGGAGTGAGGTCTGCTCAAGTGGCTGAATTGGTGGCATTGACGAAAGCTTGCAAGATTGGGAAGAATTTGAGAGTGACTGTGATGACTGATAGTCAGTACGGATTTGGAGTGGTTCATGATTTTGGCCAACTTTGGCTACAGAGAGGTTTCTTGACGTCGAGTGAACTCCTATAAAGAATGCTGAAGTGATTGGGAAGTTGCTTGAGGCGATACAGCTGCCTAAAGAACTGGCAGTTGTGAAATGTGCTGCTCATGGACAGGGTGATGATTTTGTTACTCTTGGTAATCGCTTTGCAAATGACATAGCACAGTATTGTGCAAAGAACAATCATTCGATTAACAAGGGAAGAGAGAAGGAAATGTTTTTTTGTTCTGTGATGTTTACTAATGTCCTGGAAACATGGGATGAGGTGAAGCAGTTGCAGGATGAAGCAGGAGATGAGGAAATGGGGGATTGGATCAAGGCAGGTTGTGCTCCAAGAGAGAAAGATCATGTTTGGATCTATAGAGATGGAAGACCAGTTATGCCAAATTCCATGTTATCAACAATGGCAAGAATGTATCATGGCCAGGGACATCTGGGGAGGGACGCTATGATTAGGTCCTTTAAACAAACCTGGTACAATGCAAAGTTCAGGCTGATTGCAGAGAGCATCTGTCAAAGATGTTTGATTTGTCAGCAGTTCAATACTGGAAAGAAGACAGTGGTGAGCCTAGGAACAATAGGCAGAGAAGGAGGTCCTTTTACCAGAATGCAAATAGATTTCATTGAAATGCCGCAAGTCAATAGATTGAGGTATGTTCTAGTGGTAGTCTGTTTGTTCTCAAGGTGGGTAGAAGCCTATCCAACTAGGAGAAATGATGGAATAACAGTGGCCAAATTGCTGTTAAGAGAGTTGATTCCTAGGTACGGGTTCCCAGTGACAATTGAGTCAGACAGAGGGGGACACTTCTACAATGAGCTCATGGGTTTGATTTGTGAAGCATTGAGCATACAGCAGAAGCTACATTGTGCATACAGGCCAGAGGCTTCTGGCGTTGTTGAACAGATGAATGGCACAATCAAAAACAGAATTGGTAAGATGTGTTTAGCCACTGGCATGAAATGGCCTGATGTCTTGCCTCTAGTGCTAATAACTATTAGATCTACTCCAGATGGAGCTACAGGGTTGAGTCCACATGAAATATTGATGGGACGTGCAATGAGACATGCATTCGTGCCTGTCAACAAGTTGATGACAATAACTGTTGACATGATTATGGATTACTGTAAACGCCTGGCTGACGCAGTTCATTCTGTGTTTCACCAGGTTGGAGGAGATGCCACCACACTTGAAAAGAAGCAAGCCCATGATCTGAGTCCAGGGGACTGGGTGAGAATAAAAGTGCACAGAAGAAGGAATTGCTTGGTTCCAAGGTGGGGAAGGCCAAGACAAATCATTCTGACTACGACAACTGCTGTGAAGTGTGCTGGTGTGAAGAACTGGGTTCATGCAAGTCATACTCTGAGAGTTCCAAATCCAAAGGATGGGACTGGGAAAGAGTATTTTGAAGAGTCAGATTCCAGTGATGATGCAGACGATGAAACAGTGAGAAGAAAAAAGAATCCTGAAAGGGGGGAAGGAGAGTTGGAAAGAGAGTCAGGTGATTCTTTTTTCTTACCGAGAGAGGCTTCAAGAGAAACATTGAGAGCTTCAGAGGAGAGTTCGGATTCTGTAAGAGTGCCTGAAGTTTCAACAAACAGTGGAGAAAATAAAGGGGGAAAGAGGAAAGAAAAGAGCAATTCCACAGAGACTACACCTGAGTCAGACGAAGAGATTGAGGATCCACCTGAGATTACTCCTGGAGAAGTAGGGTCAGACGAAGATAGAGAGGGACAGATTGCGGAAGACCCCCGAGGAGGTGTAGGGAACATTCCTGATAAGCTAGGTGAAGGGACAAGTAGACAGCAGGAAGATTGCGTGTCGGAGACCCGAGGAGGGACAGTGGTAGGGAAATCTCAAACGGTGGAAAGGAGGACTGTGGAGCAAAAGAAAATTGTTGATGAACAAGAGGCAAATGAGACAGAATCTGATGAGAGTGAGAATGGAAAACCAGAGGGTCGAGTTCTGAGAAAGAGAACTTGGATTGGAGAAAGAAATAATAAAGAAGTGAGACCGAAAAGGAGTGTAAAAGGAGATCTTTGGCCTAACAAGATAAAGAGGCTGAGGTACAGACTGACACGAGCGAATTCATCGAAAGCTGAACAGGTGAACGAGGTGTCGAGTCAGAATCAAGCAAAGGGTGAAAAACAAAAGGAATCAAAAGAACCAGAGGAGATCAAGAGAATCAGAAAGCCCAACCAGAAGTATAGGTCACCGGAATGGACGTATATGGCACTGTCTGAAGAAGAAGAAGGGGCAGAAAGTCAGGGAAATCCAGAGGGGACCTTACGGAGAGTGGTTGAGGAGGAGAAAACTGTTGGAATCCTGAAAGTTATCTTGACTGACTTTGGAGAAGAGTCAGATGCTCAGGATATTGAAGATCTGATACAATTTGATGTTGCTGAAGAAGAAGTGAAAAGTGATGAAAATCCAAATTGAGTGAACTAAAGGAGTCACTTGGAGAAAAGTGAAGAAGAAGAGTTTTAAAAATTGACAGATTGAAATAACCTAGTGTTCAAGAGATTCAGTAGTGGAGTAGTAGAGGCTAAGTCAAAAGACACAGTCAAAGTAGTAAAATGGCTAACACAGAGAATAATCAAAGTAGATGTACCTTTCTGAAAAGATGGTGTAGAATGTGCTGCTGCTGTACAGGATTATTAATGCTACTATGGAGTGTACTTGCTTTATTAGTTACATTTAGAGTTACAATAGACACTTTTGGAATACATACTGAGAATATGACTAACATAGGGAAGAGTTCACAGAAAGTAGTGCCAACTAGAATTAGTAACATATACATACATAAGGATAGGTCAATTAATGATTTTTCTAGTAATGTTTTTTCAAAATTATTGTATGAATACGTAAAGACAATGGAAGTAAGGGATTGCTACGTCTGTATGCAATTGCCTGCATCCGTTTCAGAGGGAGTTACTTATCATCATCTTCCAGCTACGTATGGGATTTCATGTAGTGTGTTGAGTAGTATTTTCTATCTGTTAGGGAAAATAGATTATGAGATGTCTAATAAAGATAACATTTTTGGGCAATTGCCTATGGATAAAAACTGAATCCTGCAAAAGAAGCTAACATTTTTGGTGAGATTTTTATTGAAACAGAAGAATTAACATTAGATTACATTTTTAGAAACAATTTAACTTGTAGTTTGAAGGAAGAAGAAAAGGCTTTCCTGGATATGGTAGAGAAAAGGAGAATGAGCATGCATGAAAAGGCAGGAGGATATAAAACGAGGGAGACAATATGGGACATTGAGATGGGAAAGGAGTTGAAAAATGGGACCAGACCAACTTTGGCATTAGATGCACCACAGAAGGGTAAACTATGTATTACCAGAAGGAAATCCCAATATGATAATTATTTTGTTGGGACTAGTGAGTGTCATGATACATACTTCATTGCAACAGGATGGGGATTTAAAGGTGGAGAAGATCCAGTTTTCCCGGGAGTGTATTATATTTGTGGGAATAAGGCTTATTACAGGTTGCCTGACCATTGGTATGGCACATGTTATGTTGGCCTGGTCTTTCCAAAGATTTTTCATATGGATAGAATAGAAGATGCAGAACAGATTAATCTACTAACACGCTTTAAGAGAGAAACTTGGTCAGAAATTGTAGGAGATATTTTTGGAGCTTTGATTCCAGCAGTGGGAATTTCACTAAATGCATATGGAATTCGGAAGCTGTCAACAGTGGTGGATCGCTTATCGACAAGCACCGCTGGAGGGTTTCTATTGGTAATACGGAGATGGTTGCCTTACGCGCCATGTCTATGCAAAATCGACTTGCCCTTGATATTCTATTGGCCAAAGAGGGTGGAGTCTGTGGAATGCTAAAGGTTCAACATTGTTGCACTTACATTCCGGACGAAAGCAGAGATCTAAAGGTCTATATCAAAAATATTACTGATTTGCATGAAGAATTAGTACCACTGGAAGCTGAAAGTATCTGGACTAAAATGGCTAATAAGATGATTGCTGTTAAGAACTTTATTGCTAAGATAGGTAGTACCATAATTGGTAAGATATTGTTTCCATTGACATGTGTGATTGTTGCTTTATTGATACTTAGATTAGGGTGTTTATGTTGTAAAAACAGGAGAGGGAAAAAGAAAATAATAAAAGAAAATACTGAAAAGAGACAAAAGAGGTCAAAGAGAGACCCACAAGAAATAGAATTAGAAGAATTTAGGGAGAGTGTGTACCTGGAATCGAAAAGAGATGATGAAAGAGAGACTGGTGTGTAGTGTAATACAAAAAGACATTTGAATTTCTCCTAAGAAATGGGGACTCCATTTTTTTTTTTTTTTTGGGGTTGGTTTTTTGTGGTGATAATATATCACCAAAGGGGGGATTGCTGGAGCAGGGTTTTCTGTTAGAACCCAAACATCAGCTTATATTTTTATATGTCATAATTTAAATTACTAATAATTAATTACTAGATATTAATCTTGTCAAGTTTCTGACTAATCAACCTTACTAATGAAAGAATTACACGCGGGATTGCAATTGCGTGGCTTAATTAATATGTGAACTAAGTTGGTGAGCAAATTAATTAAATAAGTGTTGCTAAAAGTGCTATTTGTTATGTGTTTGCGCTTTAAAATAATATGCTTTAATGCTACTTTATGTCGCAGATGGCTAGATAAATACATACACATAAGGGTATTAGTGGAAATTAACACTGTATAATCATTACGATGTAGTAACGTTGTTTTGTGTTTCTTTTAATTAAGATTGTCCATTCTGGCCTAGTGAAAGATGGCCGACATTTACAGCCTGCATTTGAGTAGATGAAATGCGAAGAGAGGCCTCGCTGAATATGGTTGAAAACCTGACCTCGGCCTCTGTCTGTATTAAAAGTTTCCGTGAGGACAGCAGCTCCGGGCTCGACGCCAGTTATCCTTGGGAGAGAATAAAAGCCACAATGAACATTTGATAAACTTGCGGTGGCTTCACTATGATTCCGGGGAAGAGCATTCATGGATGTTGCAGATTTTAGTTTGTGCTTCCTTCTTCCGTGTTTTTATTTTTGAGATTTTCGAGAGCGGAGGGTTTTTCTAAATGTTGCGAGTCAACATCCTTTCCTGCTCGCTCTGCTCAACGGACGTTTAGAGCTTGTTTGTAACTTTTAATGTGTAAGTTTTGCTATAAATATTGTTAGACTAGAGAGGGTCTAAGGCCACTTCTTCCCGAACCTATGCTCGAGAGGATCGACGCTGATTGAGAGGACGGCAACTCGGGAGACTTTACTGAGAGACCTGTCCTGATCTAAATACAACATTTAGCTAGAATAGGTAACTATGAGAAAAATGATTTTGCTATTAATTGACTTTCATTTGAACTAATTTAGATAAAATAACATTTGTTTGAATTCCAGTGTCGGGTGGTTATTTCTTTGTCATTGATTGAGATCTCAAATGTGTTCTTATTGATTAAATCATGACTCGAGACAAATCAATTAGGTTACATTGACCTCAGTTTAGATGCAGATTGATTTAGGAGTTCTCTCGTATATTCAGTGTGGATAGAGTAATAGAGTGAATATTAGTGTAATGGGCCCTAGCGTATGATGAGTGTATGTGCGTATGACTGTGGAATTACTCTGTCCGTGGAAGTAGGGAGAATTTATATGCTCCGATCTGCAGCATAGCACTGACGCCGTTGCGTTACATGGTTCACCAATTTGGGGCTATGTAAACGTGGAACGTGGAACCAATCCAGAGAGCGGAGAACAGATTCATACGGACACTCCTCTCTGTGCCGCAGTCAACACCAACTTACTCAATACACTTGGAGGTGGGCCTAGATTTCCTTACTGATGGGTTGAATATGGCTCCCCTGATCTTTTGGTTAAAGACGTGGCTTAATGAAGACCTCCCAATGAACCATAAGATCATGTCCGACGTCTTGTCACTAGACCATTGTAAAAAGATCCCCTGGCTGGCCTATCTGTTGAAGGTATTCTCAGACTTGGGACGACCAGAGCTCTTCACTTCCCCTCAAGATATCAAGGTCCAAGACATCGATCTTGTCAAAAAGCATTTTATGGGGAGGGCAAGAGCACTTCGTGAAGAGAGGGAATTAGTGAAACCATCAGTAAGGGGCCATTACTTACTTGTTAATTCATTTTCTTTAGCACCGTATCTTGGTTTCGTTACAAATTCATTCCATAGGTTTCTTTTAACCAAGTTCAGGTTTAATCTGTTACATTTTTATTTAGGCACTCTTAAAACATGGGAAAAACCGGAAATAGCCGCACCCTGCAGCTGCGATCATTTTTCACCCCAAGACACCATGCATTTTGTTATGTTGTGTGGGTTTTATTTAGAGCCAAGGAAAAAATATCTGGTTTCAGCTTTGAAGGAGGCGGGCTTCACACAAGTGAGACCGGCTCTGCTTTTCTTGCAATCATTGCCCAACATACATATTACCTTTTGTTTAGCCAATTTCTTGGTAGCTGCTGTAAAAACATACCCATTAGATCCATCGTTATTCCTTTTTAACTTTTGTATGCCTAGATTTGTTTTAATTGTAAATTATTTTATTGTCATATTTTAACACGCATGAAATGTCCCTAACTCTTTGTATGAAATGTTTTTAATCTCTTTGTATGACTTTAATTGAGTCGAATAAAGATATTTTGACTGACTGACTGCATAGCACTGACCCTGTGGAACAACTGATCTGTGACAAAACAACAGAGATCCAAGAGACATCCATCTGATGCATCAGGAGAGAGCAGAACTTCAAGACTCGCTATTCAGAGTTATCACTGACAAAGGAGCTCTAACAACCATACAAAAATATCGATGTAAGATAAGATCTGTTTAGCGATTCATGACGTTCATCTAATTGGTTGATAAACTAGGGATTTTCAAAAGCCATCACCGCACTGCTTCTGGTTCCTGGCCGCGCTACGCTCAATGTTATGCCCAACATCACGTGACATCGCCGCTGCTGACGAGGAAGGCGCATCGGGACGCCGCGGAAAAGGCACGCCAGAAATGCCAGAAACGCCGGCTGAAGGCACATCGAGGCGCCGAGTGAAGGCGTATTTGACTAAATTGTACACAATTGTTTGTCCATAGTACACGGAGTGAGCCTGGGCTTTGACGGCTGACGGCTCCCAGTGCAGGGCATTGAGCTGCACTTGGACTTGGACATGAACTTCCCCGTGCATGGTGGAGGGAAATACCAGCTGCCAATTGACTGGGTTGCGGAGGAACAGCAGAGGAACAGCAGAGCAGAGCTGGGAGCTAGTAGCGCGCAGCCGAAGAGCAGAGGTAAGTGGAGGGGCAGGGGGGCTGTGGCAGATCAACTAATCGTGCTGGAGAAAGGTCCCAGGCAAGAATAGGGGACTGCAACTGAAGTTGATTTGGAAGCCTGCGGGGGAAACTAAAAGGGAAGGAAGAAGAAAGGTATCATTGGGGTTCACCTATAAAGGAAGGAAAGTGCAAAAGGACACAAAAGGTGATAGCACTCAGCAAAGCAAAGCAAAAGCACGGAAAGGCCCAAAAAAACCTATAAAACCCGACCATAGCGAAATGGGTGGAGAGGATATAGTCATAACCCTGAAAGAGAAAGGAAATGAAAAAGACGCCCATGGTGACACCACTGCATGTAAAACTGTATTACAGAGGGGAAATCAACCCCCGATCACAACTCTGCAGCAAAGTAGGCGGGGGGGGGGGGGGGGGGGGGGGGGAGGACGGATCCTCGTTACAAACTCAATTAAAGATTCTGTGGGGAAACATTTTAAAGGAAAGGGCGCGAAAGGAAAAGAACAGAGTGTGAGCGAGAATCAGTTAACTCCAGCCAATATGGCATCCCAGGAGCGAGCCTCACCAAATCACCTGTCCGAACTTTTTCTGGACCCAAGGCTGTCCTCATCTCCTAGATTCTCTATCCCTCTGAGCGTGCTAGAGTTAGAGGGAAAAATCGAGGAGTTGGAAACAGACGACGAGGGACAGAGTAATAGCCATCTTATAAAAGGATATACGGATAAGAAGGAGGATGCAGAAAATTCCCAGGACAAAGTTAACGATATTTCGGGACCCTCTTTGTCTAATCTGGAGGTAATAGGTACCTCTAGCGACTCTATGCTGGACGCAATGTTAATTCTATAAAAATGTTTGCAAGGGTTGCTTGAGGTAGCAGTAATGAATAATGAGGTTTTAAAAACCCAAAAGGATCAGTTCAATATCATGATAGGGGAGCTAAAACAAATTAGAGAGCTAATTCCCTCCATAGTTAGACCAGTTGGTGAGGTCCACCAAGAGGGGGATAGGACTGAGCAGGAAGGCGCATCGCTGGAGGTCCCACTGCAGAACGAAGGGCATAGTGTATTTATTTCACGGCATCCAATGCTCATAAAAAAACGGGGGGAAAGGAGGAGTTTTAAGCAGCGTATCCCACGCCCAAGGAGATGGAAGAGAAAATCTAGAAACGTCCAAGCTCCACTGTAGCAGGGGTTATGGAAGGAAGTAAGAGAAGAAGAGCCAGAGCTCGTAAGAAAAAAAGTAAGGTTAGCTCCGTTAAAGATACACAATTTAGGAGAAGGAACATCCGTGAGTAACACAGAACACGAGGAAAGGAGGAAAAAAGGCCCAGGAAAATTTTGGATGAGGAAAAATAGTACAAATAAAGAACGAGTAGGAAAAAAAGAGGGGGAAAATGAAAGGAAGTTGGAGAAGCCAACGCAAGGAGACACTAGAAACCTTAAAGGCCATATGGAGAAAGGCAGGGAGATACTTTATCAAGGTAGAAGCGAGTCCGAGCAAAATGGGGATCCCCATGAGGCAGAGACAAAAGGTAGTCAGGACTTGTGGGTGTTCTTGGAGCCGATCGGCCAGGGTAAAGGGAGGAAAAAAGTGAGGAAATGAGTTCCTTTTAATCAATCACAACTGCTTTCCTGCCTATCTAATTGTGAAATCTTATGGAATATCGGCACAGAGGATCTTAGAGAAGTTGGCTTTACCTTAAATAGCAAGGGGACAGATGTAACCAAGGTTTTACTTTACTCTGGACTAGTTAAGACTGCAATAATAAATGCGGAACATGAGCTTTATAAGGAAGGAATCAGACTAGTAAAAAGGATAGAATTGCAAGTTCATAATAAGTATGAGAGATCATTCCTTATAAACCATGCACGGCTGGGCCAAAAGCAGTTTCAATTGATCGATGCTTGCTGGGATAATAAGGATAATCTTGAAATCACAATATGAGGCAAGGAAAGTCAGAGAGACGATGAAGGATTCCTAGATGGAAACAGATACAGAGCCCTTGCATCCCCAGCATATGAGGGAGACGGGTGCCTAAGTGAGATAGATTAGGAGCCTGGGTCGTCCCACAGCCTAGCCACACTATCCTGGAACATAAATGGATATAATAGAATAGCGCATGAGGATATCTTCAAAAAGGCCATCAACAGCAATGAGATTTTTTGTTTGCAAGAGACCTGGCTGTGAGAAAAAAAAAACTAGTAATTGAGGGGTTTGCCCATCAGACGAAAGTGACAAAAAATAATCATTTTGTAGACCCTCAGAATGCCAACTGATGCTGGTTTCATCTAAGATTGCCAGGAAGGTGGTACTTTTAGATGTAAAATGCAAATGGGCAATAGGATGCAGAGTGCTGTTATCGAATCCCGACCCTCGATTTGAAGGCATAGTTATTGTAAATGTATACATCCAGAGGGGGGAAGAGAACGATTATAAGGTTGAAATGGGAAAATTAAATGAGGATTTGTTAATTTTTTCTCATAATTATCAAAAAGATGTTCTGTTTGTGTTGGGCGATTTTAACCACAAGCTAAACCCATGTAGGACCGACCAATGGTGCAAGGAATTGTTAATTTCATATAAAATTCGGGAAGCCATATTTTCAAGGGGAGCTATGTCGGTATATGATGTGTCTCTAGGTCAAACCCTTGGTGCCTTGGGTTTGGTCTGTGTGAATGGCAGATTGGACACGGATAGACCAGCAAAGCGCACCTTGAAGTCAGGCCAGCAACTCTGCTCAATAGACTATGTGTTTGTACATACTTGGAACTTTGATCTAATTAAGCACTTTGAGGTGGTAAATGTGGAAGGAAGTGATCATTACCCCCTGAAGACAGAAGTATATGGTACAAAGAAAAACATAGAGACACTGTGTCACAGGTCCATGCTGATTACCCAAGGCGTCTCACAACTCGGATATCAGAGGATTTCATAGAAAAGCTAGCAGCCTTACAGCAGATACTTTTGTTGGAAAATGTTCCGAATTCTTATGATATTGTCTGGTTTGAAAATACTATTAGGCAATTGGTGGAATGCATAAGAGTAAAAATCAAATTTAGAAAACCAGGGTGTGGGAGGAAAAACCAACCACAAAGTATAGAGAGGAAATGGTTCGACAAAGAATGTTGTAAAGCTAAAGCAAGTATCAGACAACAAGAAAGAAGACTTAGGGTAAAGTACAATGTAGAATTGCTTTACAGCCTCCAGAAACAAAGGAGAACTTATAAAATGATGGTAAGGAATAAAAAAAGATCCCACAAAGAGAGCTGATGGGTAAAATTGCTAACTGCGATAGAATCTAAAGATGTGAAAGGCTTCTGGAAATTGATGCAAGAAAGCTCAGGGAAATCCTTAGGTTCCCTGAACTGAGTGGTACCAGAAGATGACTGGGTCACTTACCTGGGAGAAATGTATGGTAATTTGATAGAAAATGAGGGATCAATCTCAAAATTATGGCCAGGAGTGAGAAATGAAGTCAAGGATCAGTTTACCGACAGCAAGGTTTAAAAAACACATCTAATTTACACTGGCTCGAGCAGCTGGCCCAGATAACCTTCCGGCAGTGATCATAAAAAATAGGCCAGAGGGGTGGGCAGACTTCTTTTCAAAAACTTTCCTGGGGATACTTAATACAGGTATCATACCAGAAAACTGGAGAGGTGCATTTATAAGACCCATCCACAAAAAAGGAGACATAAATGCCCCAAAGAACTATAGATTAATTAACCTTTTAGATATAGGTGAAAAGGTATTCGCCAAAATAATCTTGGAGAGGCTTAAGGAGTGGACTGAGGTGAACCAGATTGTGACCCCGGAACAGGGGGGGTTTAAGGAGGGACATTCAACGGTCGACCACTGCTTTGTGCTCTGGTCCATTGCGTGGAAGTCCATTGAGCAGAGTGGAAGTCTGTACTGCTGCTTCGTGGACTTCCGTGCAGCGTTTGATTTAGTGGACTGAGGGAAGCTGTGGGAGATGTTGATTGGTTATGACATCCCAAGAGACTTACTAAGTCTGATACAAGAACTTCATTCTTCTAACTGGGCGCAAGTAATTCTAGATATAGAGGGGAGCCTTTGTCAGAAAATACAAATTGGACATGGGCTGAGGCAGGGGTGTGTATTGGCCCCTCTACTATTTTCCCTATTCATTGCAGATTTACCCTCAGTTTTAGGCAAAGAAAGGGGGGCAAGCCCAAAGATAGATCGGAAACAAAGCTCTTGTCTATTATATGTGGATGATCTAGTAATAATAGACCAAACAGAGATTGGGCTACCAAGAAAGCTGAACAGTATTAACGAATATTGTGGGCATAAAAAACTTGCAGTGAACATGGACAAAAAAAAAAAAATCATGAGATTTGGAAGAAGGAAAATAAGGTTCAGTTGGTACTTGGGTTCCACAAAGTTGGAAATAGTAGACGAATACAGGTATTATCTTTGCCCATATCCTCAATGGTGCAAGCAGCGAGGCTAGAAACAGGTATCACCTCCTGGAATATAACGGCCTGCATGTCCCTAGTAAGATTCTGGCAGCGCTAGGAATTAGGTGAGGATAATAAAGTCTTGCAGTGGTGCAGAAATGAAATATTGATGAGTGATCTAACATGAGCAAAAGGGGGTAAGAAAACCTCTGATAAAAGCTTGTACAATGATGCGGCTTAAGATAAGCCCCTTGCCTCTACAAATTGAGGTTGAGAGGAGGGAACTTAGGTCCCTGGGCAATGAAATCTCTCGAGCCCAAGATCAGGAGTACCTCAAGGGAAAATAATCGGTACGTTCTATGGCTACTTCATGGCAAAATGAATTGTATTTCCCCAATATTGATAGATTACCCTGCCGACGACTGAGAAGAGAAGTTTTAAGGCTGAGAATTGCTGTCAATCCCTGCTACTCAAACGATGGAGTGAAAGGAGCAATGATCGATAGCAATGGAAAATGTAATTGTTCCCTGGGGACAGTGTGTGATATTGGACACATTTTATTGGATTGCCAAATGGTTTTAGATATACGGAAAGAAATTTTACACCCAATTTTTTTAAAGTATAGCATAAAAAACATGGCACAGGCAGCAGAACTTTTAGTAGAAATGAGGAACTTGGATATAGCTTGTGCTCTGGGGAAGTTTATTCTAAAAGTAAAAGTATATTTGAAATGTGACTAGCATCCTAAAGTTCACCTGTTTGCATGATATGAGTAGGATATATGGTTCGAAGAAAGGATTAATGATTTTACCCTGGTACCGCATGACGATGCATTTAGAGTTTGTGCCCTAGGGAAGAGCATTCAACAAGCCAAAGAAATCTGAAGTGGGTACATTAATGAATTCTTGCCCTAGCTTATGATATGTGTTATGTCATATGACTTGAAGTAAGCACCAAGGATTTTAAACTTGAATTTTATGATGTTGTTTTATTGTGTAATTTGCGATTTTTAGGCGTTGTATTTTATGATTATTTTATATGTTTAAGGACTGTATAGTCCAAATAAACTTTGTTTTGAACTGAACTGAAAGGACCTTTTGATACATACAACGGGTTGCAACATAGCTAGTATTTTACTCACATGCCTAGTATTTCCATATCATTGCCAATAAATAAGTGGGAAAGTCAGCAAAAGCTGGTCTTTTTACATATGCAATGCAACGTTATAACAGCAAATACATGAATATTGCTTTAAAAGTATCTTAGAGTGGTCAAATCCATTCCTGGATTATTATTAAAGGAAAAGGGGAAGAATAAATCTGATTAGTCAACTAGCCAATATTTTAACGGCATAGCCATAACTTTTAGTTCAAGTGCTGTAAAAAAATGGAAACTTAAAAAAAACCAAGTTTTTTTCACATTTCAAATGTACATGTAAAATAGCAGATACTTAAAATATGACTTTAAAAGTACTCGAGCGCAAGTTTAACTATTTCTAAACGATTATGAATGCAAACAGAGACAGACCTGCCTGGGTAAACAACAACAGAGTCACATACCATCTTATTAAAGTCTCAGCTCCTGATCCTTTTATAATACGAAAATATGGGCAGATGGCCTTTATTTTTCTCTCACAAAGGTGGAAACCTTAGGTAAGACAAAAAAGAACACTGGGGATTTTACACAAATGCTCTTTCAAGCACCACATCATGGCAAGTCCGGAAACTCGGAACATAAACAAAATGACAATATTTTTCTCTAAGAAAAAAAGTGCCACCCATTCTTTGGCAGAACGTCAATATAGGTGTAATTACATTGCATAAACCTCCTCAGATGCGTTGTAATTGAATGCTGCAACCGGCGTCACACTCTGAACGAAGCAATTGTAATCTACTGATTTCCTAGCGTGTTATATTATCTTCCTATTGACTGGGCATCTCTTGAACCGGAGGTGGCCTTGCAACCTAATGCACTGAGGTGAGAAAAAAGAAAACTACAATTCCCATGTGACATCGCGGCATCTGCCAAACTACCTGCGACGGATGGGGAAGAGGAACAAGAAGAGTGAACGCACGAGCTTGTATTGCTAGTTCTCCGGTGTACCGGCGCTCGCCTGCCTCGGAGCTTGGGCAGTCTGCGGCCACGGGGGGTGGAGAGTTTCTAGCTAGAATGACAGCCGCCTGTTGGTTTCTGGCGTTGGCGTCGGTGTGTGGCACAGCGCTGGGGTGGCAGTTGGAATCAGTGCGGCTACCTCTCCTCACCCCGCAGCACCATCGAGGTCCGGGCTGCGGGCAGCTGGCAGAACCCTGGGAGGAGCAGCCGGAGTGTGGTGAGTGCAACCCGGCGAGGGGGGCACAGTAGGCGAGCGCCACGTCCTTCTAACAGCCACCACTTCCGCATACAGTGACAGCATGCCTATGACCCTGCTGCGGAAGTTCAATTCACCCACACACTCCCAATTCTTAAGCAATTACAGTACTGTTGCAAGCGAGCGTTTGAGATTGTAGTGACGATCCAATTTGAAGTTTCTGTATTTTGAATTGGACTCCTGTCGTTTTTACACAGGGTGTCAGAAGTTAACGGGTAATTAATTTGGGTCAAATAATAGGGAATTTAGGGGCTATAATGTCCACGAAGTGCTCCCTCGAAGACCATGTCTCTATACACAGTTTTGTTAAGCTCTGCATCACTAATGCCAACCAGGCGCTACAAACTGCACCGAACACTTCATGATGTAGCACTGCTTTCACCACTGCACCGCCACCAATTAGTAGACAGTTGCAACTTGCAAGCTTATTATAATCTTAACCGCGCCCAGGATTGCTTCCTGTACTTAAAGTTGCTCTCTGTTGTCTTGTCTTGCAAATTACCAAGCTGCACACTGAACATATATATGACTGTACAGCTTGGTTGGCTAACTTTAACGCTCGTGGCTACTCCTAAACCTCTCGCGTTGCACTGAAACTGCCCGCTTCACTTATTCTTTCATTTGTTCTCATGACGTCTCTTTATCTCCGTGAGACAGTGTCACACACCGTCTGGTGTTGACTGCGACTCTGATGGGTGTGACCTGTAAGCAGAGAATAGTTGTCTAACACTCTGAAATTTGTACTTATAATCACATTTTACAATAAAGGTTCTGCACGCCACTCTGATTCCAGTTTGAGATTGGTCACTACGTCCTTCTTTTATCTTGACTGTTGATCCCTAATGCATTTTAGATTATTATGGAGTCTCTGTTATTTTAGATATTCAGAAATCATCCTGAATGTTAATGTGCTTTTTGTTGTTTGGTTTGACTGTTTAGGAGCAGCAGTAAGGTGGTCTTTAAGCTAATTTTTTTTTTATAGGAATGACTTTTGCCCTTCTATTTCACATATTCACTGTTAATTTCTCGGTACTGCAGAGTTAAAGAATTCAGATACCACCTCTGCGTTTTATTCTCGCTTGTAAAATGGCTGTTTTATTCCTGCTTGGGGCAAGCCCCTGGATTCTCGCAGGCATCTTAAAGTTCACCTTAACTCCCTCTACATCTTACCGAGCTTATGTTCTGGCAAGCGCCATTTTCCTTCTGGTTTAAGCTTTGGAAAAACTGTGCAAAAAAACAAAAGCACCCTAGTAGTTCGTAAAGGGCTGCTTTAATGTGATATATTTCAGCACACACACATTGTTATACCAGTCTTGATGCTGTACAAAACGACCTAAATTAGGCAAACTATTGCATGAACATTTTAATCCTTGTCCTCTCCTTCAATATGAACATTCTACCCTGCTTCAGAACCTCTGCTTCCACTTTCTCGATGTGAGGCGCTTTATGCAATGCATAACACCGTGTGTCAAACCAGGCCAACTCTCAACATTTAAAACCCCACCGATTGACCAACCAGTGCCCATAATGTGACCCCGAGGTTTGTTCTATTGCCCAGGTTCAAAAATGTCCTCCTGCTTCAGGAGCACGTCACAATCAATGGGTATGTGTAGCAACTAAAGGGAAGGTGTATTTTAATTAGACCTGGAGAAATTTTAATCGCGCCACCATAACTGGCCCAATTTTGATAATTTTGCGTAACCTATTTTATGGGAAGTTACCTAGGTTGCACCTTAAAGCCACATGGAAATAAGGACTTTGGGTCCTACTTGTAATGGTCGGGGACCTTGGGACAAGTCACATGACCCTGGCCATCCTCTTCCACATTGGCCGATTCATGCACTCATTGAGTCCGCGCACACCACTTAGATTATTCAGGTCATTGCACCAGCCTCCGCCACTCAGGACCCGCATCTGCCGTCCAGACCATTTCCTCCCTTCTTTTTTGTAGACGGACAGTGTACCTTCATTGTGCTAGCACGGCCGTCTTCCTGGTCTGACTCGCCACTGCGATCCAGCACGGCTTGCTTCTCGACCGGACCCACCACTGCGGTTCCACTTTATTATCGATTACCTTTGCGTTTCCACGCACGGATTGCCTTCACATCAATACGCCAACCCGGCGAACCCGCCTCATCTGGGACATTCTCCAATCAGTCAGCTTATTAATGTGCCCTGCACACGGCAAATCTTCCTTAGGCATGTAATGCAATGTTCTGATGATGATCCCAGTATTGTCCTTACGGGATCGAAACGTCGACTAATAGTACACCACAAACCCTATCCAATTTTGCTATTTAAGTGTAACAGTGTCATTATTAGGTCTCGCATAAAGCAGCGCATGCGCTGCCTCTGCGAGGCATCAAGTAATAAGTATTACTACTGAAACTCCACCCATTGCATCTCACTTTGTTTTGTCACTTGCCATTGGTTACATCTGGCAATTCTCTTTTTATGTAGCTCATTCATTGGCTGGTGGTCCGAAACGTCACTTCCGTTTTGCTTCCCTTGTGCAGGAAGCAGCACTGACCAACTACAGTTTAGTTCCGCTGCTCCGCATTATCTACTCAATTTGGGACTACTTCCTTGTTTATTTTCCACCGCTTTTCACCACTAGCTGCTGAGTTTGGAAGTGTTGGCATTTTCTTTTCCTGTTCCGCCCCCCTCCCGTTGGTCGTGTTATCCATCCTCCCGCCCTCTTTCCCGTTGTCAGTGTCACCGTTCCCTTTGTTCCCGCCCCCCTCCCGCTGTCCGTTTCCCCGTTCACTTTGTTCCGCCCCCCTCCCGTTGAGTGTGTTCTCCATCCTCCCGCCCCTCTCCCATTATCAGTGCCCCCGTTCCCTTTGTTCCCGCCCCCTCCCGCTGTCTGTTTCACCGTTCCCTTTGTTCCCGCCCCCCTCCCGCTGTCCGTTTCTCCGTTCACTTTGTTGCGCCCCCCCTCCCGTTGAGTGTGTTCTCCATCCTCCCGCCCTCCCCAGAGGTCTCCTAGACGTCTTTTAGTCCTCATGCCGCTGGCAGCCAAGAAGCGATCATCCGAACTCCTAAGAAGCTGCGGACCTGTGCAGCAAGCCGGGCAGACCAGCTCATGCAGCGCGCACGATTGAACAGCACCCGTGGGTGGGAGAGAGCTGGCCCAATAAAGAGACCCCTCGACAGGCCCCAGCAGGGAAGGCGATATCCCAGTTGGTGTTCGCGGCGCCGCCTCGGTTTGCGGGCTTTTAGGTGCTGCGCCAACCATGGAAACGGTAGAGGAATATACCAGCTGCGGTTTAAAGCGGGTCAGTCCCTCGGTTAAAGGGCAAGAACCACAGATGCGGCCTCCGAGACTTAAGGAGTGACAACCATGTCCTGGGCCCGGTAAGTAACTTCCGTTCAGCCGCACAAGTGTATGACTGCTTAGAAAAGATTGGGGACGAAATAATATTTAACATTTCCAAGTGAACGTGATGATTTTAAGAATGTTTATGAACGAGTCCTTCTGTACTGTAACTGGTGCTTATGTAAAGCGCTCCAAACCCTTCGGGTCAAGTTAGCGCTATACAAAACTGTAAAACAGACAATTGTATATAGTTTAGGTAATCCACCACAGCTGTCATGGTTCCAGGGTCAATGCGTGATGTTATGTTAGTTTGTATGGTGTTATAATATTTCATATGCCGAGTTATGTTGCATTACGTGCCATAGTACGCTGGGTTACGAAAAGGGCGTTTTTGAAGGATCTAAATAATTTTACAAAATACCCAAAGTCTAAAAAAATCGAAGTAAATCATAATGTTAATTTGTTTTCTGGGCGGGTCTGGAAAGGACGTTGTCTTTAAACCTGCCTGCCTGTTTCATTGAGGGATTTATTCCATTCTAGCCCATACCTTTAGGCTTTCAAATTAACAGTAGCTTTCAGTTTTACTGATTTGTGTTTGCCCTAACACCAACAGCAAAAGCCAAACCCAGCTTCCTGCCGTTCCCGCCCCCCACCTTCCTTTCTATGCCCTCTCGTGCCTACTGTCCATTCCCTACTCCCAGTGTCCCGTTCCCCTGCTCTGCCCAGGTCCTTGCTCTCTCCTCTCTCTTCTCCCTCCCCCCGTTTCCGGCTTTCCCATATCGGACGGTGTGTCCAAAAATATTAATTTTTCCAAACTTATCGCTGCTCACTCTTGCCAGTTAAGCAGCTGAGAGGGAGAGAAGGAGGCGCCCTGTCCAGTGATACCTAGCTTTGTGGTATATTGCATCTGAGTTTGATATGTATTCAGTGTTCTGTTTAATGTGTTCTGTTGGTGGCAGGCGCGCAACACCCATTGGGCTTACCGCGCTTCAGCCCCCCCCCCCCGTCATGTGTGTCAGCCCAGCTGAGACAGCCTCGTGGGCTGGCGTCCGTCTAATTGCAGCCGGATCCGAGTACTTCACAGGTCTTTAAAAGACCATTTACTCGTTAATGAGGCTTTTGTTGTGTTTTCACCCCTTCTTACAGCCACTCTGCCTATGGCTGGAAGACTTAGCCCCCCCCCCCTGAAATCTTGTTCAGCCCCCCCCCCCCCCCCCCCCCCGAAATGTGGCTCTAGTTGCCCGCATGGTTGGTGGTGTTTGCTGCCTAAAAGAACAGTTGTGCCAGCCTCAACTTAAAAGTAATAGTATCAACCCTAACACCTTCATGACTTGTACACACAAGTGCAGGTGATGTATTTGTGCAGTTGTGTACCATTTATGCCACTGTTTCCCAAACTGTGAGTCGCGGCCCACTGGTGGGTTGCAAGCTGGTTTTTGTTGGTTAACAAAAGTCCAGCAAAAAATAAAGATGTATTAAAATTTGGTGCCCCACCACCCCAAAATGTGTCTCTATTTGCGCCTCTGACTCCGAGTGTCCCACAAAAGGGTGTAAAGTGAACGAGAATTATCCAATGCAAATAAGAGCCACTAATTATTTGGGAGACTCGGCAGGAACTGGTCTTTATAAGAAGGGTCAGCGTTTAAGTTAGTATTTCACTATGCTGGATATTTATTGCCATCACATGAGCAAATGCAATGCAATAGGTCTCACATTGACACAAGTTTCAGCTATTGCTATTATAAATGACTGCGTTTTATTTATGTTTTTTTATTAAAAACAAAAAAAAGGCATTGTCATTTACAATGCGAGAGTTTAAGCTATTGGCATTGTAAATGACAATGCCGTTTATTTATCTGTTTTCAAAACCAACACATAGATAAAAGTTTTGTCATTTACAATGCCAATAACTCAAACTTTTGCAAATGCGAGACCTATTGCATTGCAAATGCTTGTTAATTTTAGCTTGTTGTATCTTCTGTATAGTTTACAAGCTTGTTCCCCTGCTTAAGTTTTTGTTTATGTTGTATGTTTTGCGGTGGACCCAGGACTGTGTCCCACTTTATCCTATGTTTCGAACTGAAAACATTATTAAAATAACTCTGTCCGGCTGGACAGCTTTAATACAGAACTGATTCCGAGTATATATTCACTCCGTTCCTATGTATTCTCCATGTCAGGGACAACTGTGTTTGTAACTTAAAGCCACATGGAGAACATTTTGTAAAGAACTTTTGAAATGAGATGCACCGTTCGGATATTTTTTTTAAAAGTGAGCTGAACTTCAGATAGATTTTTTTTTTTTAGCCCGTGCGGGGTGCTCCAGTAATTATTCAGTACAAAACTATAAATCCAAACACAAGCTGCAGTGTGAATGCCAGACTGAGGTGGCATGGTGTGCAAAATAACGATGGATTGGGATGTGGCCCCAAGTGATTACCAGTGGCTGAGATTAATTCAAGCTTTCCATCCATCCCTGTTGTGTATATATTTTTTTTTATCCCCAGATGTGGGTCCTGTGCACACTGTGTCACAAGAACCAAGCTGTACCCTGCTGATGAGCACATAACTAGGGTGAAACAGGTCCTGGGTTGCTTATGTTCCAGTTCAAGGAGAACCTGGCTTGGCAGTTCGGGTCAAGACTGATTTGCATATTAGCTGAGTCCAAAATGAGGTGGCATGGTGTGCAAAAGAACAATGGATTATGATGCGGCTCGAGTGATTACCAGTGGCTGAGAGAAATTAAAGCATTTAATCCATCACTGTTCTGTATATTTATTGGGTTTTAAAACTGGGTGGCAGCTCCTTTAACATGGGCGGTCTCCTAACATTTCAGGTTGATTCTTCTACCTGAGTGGACCGTTTGGGTAATTCTTTTTTCTTTTCAAATGTATTTATTTAGAATTTATGACAACAAAATAATAGTATAGTATTACAAAAGATAGGCAAAATTTCCATCTCTGCATAAATTTAGTTGGGGTGTTCAGATGGGGTTCCCTCTATATAAACACACAATTAAAAGCAAGTTAGTTTAGAGGAACATTATTGTACTTAATAGAACATGTTATACAGATGCACGAGATCCCTCTTTCCATATTTCAGTATGGTTATTTTGGAAAGTCAGTGAGGTTGCGAACGTAATTAGACCATGACAGGACGTTCGGTTCACATTAGACATTGAGAGAAGACAAAACATAAGAGACAGGAAAAAGAAATGAGAGAGTATTCAGAAAGAAGTAAAGGCGTGAGGCCACCATAGCAGAGTCAACAACTTATTGTGGTAGTGAGAATAGCTAACTATGTATATCCAGATCTGAGGAGTAGATAGTGACATCAAGTGGGTGTTGTGTATAATTTAAGATCAAGGTGGTTTGATTCTTCTGTGGTATTTATCAATTTTATTTACCCAAGTGACAGCTCGCTGAGATCCATGGGTATTGTTGAGCCAGAATATGTTCTGCTCCTCTAATATATCTTAACTCTTCCCACCATGTATAGCTTGAAACATTTCCGAAGTTCATCCAATTACTTAAGATATTTTTATGTTCTAACGTGAAAGTTATATCTATTAAATTGAAGTCATGTTTGTCCTTATCAGTTACCACATTGTCAAGGGAGGGGTCTATAACAGTAGAAGTAAAATTCTTAGGGAGTGTAAAAGAAAAATATTGTGTATGGTTGTGTGCATATTGTGTCCCAGAAATGGCATAGCAGAGGACATTCAAGTAACTTGTGCAAGAGATCACCCCGATATGTATTACAACCCCAGCAATTGCTATTTATTTTTAGGCCCATCCTATGAAGCCTTTCAGGCGTCAGAAATACTCTATGGAGGAGAAGATATTTGGTCTTTGTAGAAAGTGCTTGGCCAAATCGTAGATCACATCTTCTATGGGAAACATGCGCTGTTCTCCACTTGCCAGTCTGCCACCCATTTTATTTGTTGGGATTTCAGTAGGTTGGAGAATGAGGGTTTCAATAATTTGTAGGTTTTAGAGACTACTTGGAAACTATTCTTAATTTGTATTATTTGGGGCACAATTGAAGGGTTGCATTGGGTAAAGGTTTGTTGTTTGGAAATAGCCACTTTAGGAAATTATAAAAATCCGTGTTCTCCAGGCTATAAATGTGTTGAAAATAGCAAAGGACGTGATATTCTCTTTAGATCCCAGATCTCTAATTAAAATAACCAATTTTTTACTCTGTCTTATCCATATTTGAAATTCCTTCCACACTGATTATAGCCCAAGGAAGCTATGTTAAAGTTCTTAATTTTAACATCTGAGAGTTTGGCGTCCAAATTTAAAATTGTTTGTCAGGTGTTAATAATAATCAGATTTTAAAGAATTGTATTTTTTTGTTGTTGTCAAATTTCTGTTTATTGGCATTTAGATATAAAAACAGTTCCAAACAATTTGAGCTAGTAGCCATCTCAACATTCTGACAGCTATTCAAATCTAATTATGTCACAGTGTCTTACAATTGTGGAATGATGGACTAGTGCGGCTCATCAACAGCCCTTAATGCCATGGCATTTATCAAGAAAAAATACAAATAACTAAAGACCCCAACTCCCAGCCCCCCCCCCCCACCCCCCAGTGGCTGAGAAGCAGACCCATCCCTCCCATACTTCTACGTAAATCTGACCAGTGGAGTACATTGTTTCCGTGTGCAGTCTCATTAGGTGCAGTCCGTTATTCATTAAAAGCCAGCTGCTGAACCCCATTATCGACTCTAGAATTGGAACAGGTGTAGTCCTCTCAGTGTAGGTGGACAGACTGCTAACTGGAGCCCCTTTGTGAGATACGCCACCAGTGGACCCCACTTATACTCAAAGTTCTTATATTCATTCCTAAAGATGTCCGCCATACGCTCCATCATGAGTATTTTCCATAAGCGAGACTGCCATCGGGCCAGTATGGGTGCATCTTTATTCTTCCAGTTAGCTGATATCGCCTTTTTAGCTGCTTCCAAACATGCCCACATAATTGCTTTGTTCGCCTTCGTGTGGTGTCTCCAAGGCCCAGTAAGATCATCTCTATGGAGTTCGGGACCGGGTATCCTAGCATATTTTTCATTTGGGCCAGGATTTCTTCCCAGAATGGTCTGATTGTCGGGCAGTCCCACCGAATGTGGCGGAAATCTCAGAGGACCGTGCACCCTCTCCAACATAGATCTGAGGTGAGGGGGAAGATTTTCTTAAGATTGGCAGGTGCTAGGTACCAGTCGAATAACATTTTGTAATGTGCCTCCCTCAAGTCGAGGGAGTGGTTACATTTAGTGATGTCTGACCATAAGTGTTTCCATTCCCCTTCAGTAGTCTCCCGTCCCAGGGTCTGTTCCCATGTAGATTTGTATCACGTCTGTGGTGCGATCGCAGTGGAAACCAGTAGCTTGTATAAAAAGGAGATCGTGCCCTTGGTCGATCTAGCTTTCTGCACTAGGTTTTCTATCTGGGTCAGGTCTCTAGTTGCCGCATCTCTAATCTGTGGGTGTAGTGCTCAATGTTTAAGTTGCAGATAATGAAAGTGCTCTGAGAGCAGTACCCCAAAATCCTGTTGACAATTTTCAAAGGAGAGCATGTCATAGAAATCACTCTGCATCCTCCCTCTCGCCATGCATCGAAAGGCCCTTCTTTGAGCGCTAGGGGGGAAGTCCGGGTTAAAGTGTATAGGGGTATAGGGTGATGGAAAAGAGGTCCAGCCCCTGCTCCTATTTACCTTGTCCCAAGTCCTAAGCGTTTGTCCTGGTAGGGGTGCTTAGGTATGCATTAGCAAGTCTGCCCTTTTTGGATTTCCACAGCACATCCCAAATTGTCCTGCCCACGATGGCCCGATCCATGTGGAGCCAGTGCTTGTCCGATTCCCGCATGGACCATTATGTGATAACCCTTAACTGTGCTGCCTTATAATATAGCTCAATGTCTGGGAGAGCCACCCCACCCTCCGTTCTCGGTCTCCTTAACACGTGGAAGGGATGTAGCGGAGTATCATAGACTGTATTCCTTTTAGATAGTCCTTATCTAGTTCTATTGGAAGTGCCTGGAACAGGTAGAATAGTTTAAGGAGAAGGGTGTTTTTGACTTCATGAATCCTACCCAGACACAAGATAAACCGGGGTTTCCATCGCTGTAGTTCTCCCGGAACAGTCCTTCTATACATGGGGTGATCTGAATCCCCAAGTAAGTTAAACTGTGCTTAGCCTATGCAAATGGAGATTCCTCCTGTACTAGTAGCCTCTCCCCTTCTGTTAACGTTAAGTATTGAAGATTTAAAGAAGTTGACCCGGAAGCCTGCCACTCCCTCAAATGTTTGTAACTCTGGTTGTAATGCTTGGAGGGATGTTCTAGGAGCTGTGAGGATTAACGGGATGTCATCCGCGAATAGTGACACCTTATGTTCAACTCCCCCAAATATAAACCCTTGAATGTGCTGGTTCGCCCTAAGTCTGGCCGCCAACAGCTCGATACTCAGAGCGAAGAGCAGTGGGGACAAAGGGCACCCCTGCCTCGTTCCTCGTCCCAGCTCAAAGAACGCTGAGCTCACCCTATTAACCTGAACTCTAGAGCGCAGGCTTAAAAAATTGGCTCGTATCATTCGTAAAAACCCATCTCCAAAGCCAAACCTCTCCAAGGTAAGAAACAGGAAGTGCCAGTCCACCCTGTCAAAGGCTTTTTCCGCGTCCAAGCCTAACACTATCGCTGGAAGTTTGAACTTGTTGGCTTTTTCGATAAGTTGGAGCGTCCTGCGGATGTTATCATGCGTCTGTCTCCCTTTTATAAAACCGGACTTGTCCGGGTGGATAATGTCGGGGAGTAAGTTTTCTAAAAGGGACGCTAGGATACCAGAGTAAAGCTTGGCGTTGAGGTTTAGGAAAGCTATCGTATTTTATGAGGCGCAATGCTGTGGGTTCTTCTCCGGCTTTGGGATTACTGTGATGAGTGCCTCTGCCATAGTGGGGGTGACCGCCTGTCTCGTTGCAATGTCATTAAATAGGGTTGTCAGATGGGGCAGTAGTTCGGATGCATACGTCTTATTACAGAGGGCTGTTAGTCCGTCCGTCCCCGGGGACATATGAGGTTTAAGCGCTCCAATCAAGAGTCGCACCACCTCTTCAGAGATTGGGGCATCTAGCTGGTCTCTCCTAGTTTCTGAGATCGTAGGGAGAGCGAGTATAAGTACTCCATCTGTGCGGTAATGTCACGGGGTGTTGCTTTATAGAGATCTTGGTAAAAAGCTCCAAACAGAGAGGCTTTACCCCTGTCATCTAATTCTAACCCCCCCGTTTGTGAATTCCTCCAATAAACTTCCTTGTCCTTTTTTCCCTAAGCTGTCTCGCCAGATGCATGCCCACCTTATTCCCCTGTGCGTAAGCACTTCGACAAAGACAGAGCAGGGTGAATTCAGCTCTGTTTGTATAGATTGACCCCAGTTTCCCCTTGACAGTACCCAGCTGGCGCTTAAGGCTACGTGTGGGGTTCTGTTTGTATTCCTTTTCCACATGGGATAGTGCCGCCTCCAGGTCCTCCTGCTCCCTTGCCCTTTCCTTATTTAATGCCAATACCATTGCTATCCCCTTCCCCAGAATGACGGCCTTAAAAGCGTCCCATTTGTTCTGGGGATATGTGTCACCTGGGTCATTTGTTTGAAAGAATTCTTTAATCGCTAATCGTAGTTCGTCTCGGCGCAACTTATCCCGTATCAGTGAGGTGGGGAAATACCATTTCGTGAATCTCTGCTTCTTTCCACCCCAGTTCAGGCCCAACGTCACAGAACTGTGGTCAGATAGAGAGATGGGAAGGATCTTCGCTCCCTGGAGGATGCCCTGTAGTTCCTGGGACATAAAGATGTAGTCTAGTCTGGAGTAAGTTTGATGAGCATGTGAATAGTACATGTAATCTTTGTTGGTGGGATTGAGAAATATCCATGCTTCCAAGAACCCCAGGTGTAGAAATGCTTGTTTTGGGCATTTAGGGAATCTGCCTCCTGTGTACCTATGCGGCTGAGAACTATCGTCTGTTGGATGCCAAGTGAGGTTAAAGTCCCCCATTACGATTATGTGACCCTCAGCAAATCCACCCACCATGTTCAATAGCGAATTCACAAATGTCGCTTGTCTTGAACTGTGGACATAGGCCGATACAATTGTCACAGATCTACCCCAGAGTTTCCCTTTCACCATTACCTCTGGTCCGTCTTTGTCCGTCTGAATGCCTTCAGTCTGAAATTTAATGTTGTTGTGAAACAATAATGCTACCACATTATGCTTCGTTTTGGCGGATGACCTGTATATAAGTGAATAGCTTTTATGTCTAAGCCTCAACTCTTCCGACCTTTTAAGATGCGTCTCTTGGAGTGCCACCACATCGAAGTGGTGGTCCTCCAGGTACTTCCAAATATTCTGCTGCTTGATCGGCGGATTCAGGCCCTTCACGTTCCATGTAGTGATGGATATCATCCTATGAGGTACCCCTGTCTCTTCGCCATATGCCCCCCCCCCCCCTGGATAATCCATATCTACCCTCTCTGCCTGTTACATCTCACCCATGTCTTTTCTCCTCCAACAAAATAGATCGCCCTGTGACGTAGCAGCGTCTCACCCCCCTCTCCCTCTGCTTCTCCACCATCTCCCCTCCACCCTCCCCTCCCCTTGAATTTAAAACATAACCAAAACAAATAATAGTGTTTGTCGGCAGGACTCTTATGTGTCCTGCTGTTACGACATTTCTCATGAAGAGCAGCAAGCTAGGGTTCCGGCTCTCACCCGTCACCTTGCTGTCTGTGTAGCGATAGCCAATGTAACCTAGATCAGTTGGAGTGGGAGACCTTGTTGTGCGCTTCACGACCACACCTGGGAACTGTGGGTTATATCATATCCATCCCCGGACCCCTTGCTCTCTCGCCAGCCTTACTCTGGGCGTCGTTTCCTGTTAAGCGACCATAAAGTTCCATGCATTTCTGAGTTCTGTGTCCTAAAGATGTCGATCACTCGTCGTCGTGTGTGCCTCCATAGGCGTCGTTCAGTTGAGGCACGTGTTCATTCTCCATTGTTCGCATCATTCCTTTGGGTTGATGTGGGTTAAAGATAACTCAGATCGTTATCCTCCTGTACTTTGACCATCATACGTGGTTTGGGTCCTTTCCTGCACATTTATAAGTATGTGGCCTACTCATGTGTGACTGTTTCCAGCTAAACCTTCCTTTCCCTCTGCTGTCTGCGAATCATGACCTGGATGATCATCCTTTAGTGATTGTTTCCCACTTTGTGGGATTGGGCCGAGAGGGGGCACTCTTTCCGGACTGCGAGCTAGATGCCTCCTCGTCTGGCATTGGAATCTCGAGTAGCTCCATACCTTCTTTGAGCTATGTGACATGACGCTGTCTGTTTTTATATTCGAATGCTAGCCCAAAGGGATAAGTCCAGCGATATTTTATTTTGTCCTGTCGTAGCTTCTCTGTGAGAGGTCTGAAGGATTGTCTTCTCTGAAGGGTCGCCTGCGCCAAATCTTGGAATAGGACACATCGAAATCCTTGAAAGGTGATGGAGTCTTTCTTTCTGGGTTCTTGTAGGATAGCTTCTTTGACCTTATAGGAATGGAGTTTGAGAAGGACATCTCGAGTGCGACGTCTCTCACCCAGTAGAGCCGGACCCACCCTGTGCGCCCTTTCGATTTTAATTTGTAGTCGTTTAGGCCCAAGTATTTCTGCGAAAAGACCTTCCACGAATGTCTCTAAATCTGGACCTTCTGCCCCCTCTAACAGGTCCCTAATCCGTATATTTTCGCACCTTCACCTGTTTTTCAGGTCCTCATTCTTCAATATTGCCAATTGGAGCTGTGAGTGTAAGAATTGTACCTTGTCTTCTGTGTTCTTCGTTCGCTTGTCGAGCTCTTGGGTTTGGGAATCCGTGTCCAACAGTCTCGTACCGATGGAATTCCACATCATGTTGTATAGCGGTCATTTTTTCGGAGAGATCCATTTTCAATTGTGCCATGGAGGCCAGCAGTTCTCCTTTTAATTCAGCGTGGTGTTCTGCTTTAAAGTCCCTCAGAGAACTGAGCAGATCTTCATTGGTCAGGGCCATGACTGGATGGGGGGGGTCTCTTTCTCCTGGGCTTGAGTCTTCTCCGCAGGCGCAAAGTAGCTAGACACCTTAGAGGTCGCCTTCCTAGGTGGCATAGATTCGGTCTCTAATATGAACCAGCACTTCCACAGTCCCCTAATCTTTTTCTGAAAGCTTCTCTCGTGCCGCTGTGATCACTCTATTAAAAAAAAAAGGCCAGCGGCCCCGTAGACAGATGCTGGATCCGTTGCCCACGGGGGGGGGGGGCAAAAGTGCTTATGAGGAGAACCAATTTGCGGCAGCCATCCTAGGGTCAGGCACTCCTTGCTTATTCCTGGTGACCAAGTAGTGGCGCACTGTGCAATGCCCTCTATTCTCGTTATACGTTTGTGCCTTTGCTGGATGCCAAATGAAGTTCAGGTTTGCATCAGTGGCTTAGGTATGTTAATACCTCCATGTGGGTCTGAGTTCGCCATGTTGGAGCCAGGCAATATTAAAGGACGGCTCCCCACTACATTGCTGCTGCCTCATGAGCCCCCCATGGCCTCCAGTTCTTCTCACGGGGACTCAGGCTTGTCAAATGAGGCGGGAGCCCCATCCTACCACCAGAGATGTCAGGAGCCTCTCATCTGCGCCGGTTCCCTGCAAGGCTGTCTGCCACTGCCCGCAGTATTGAGCCTGTCGGCACTATGTGGGACCATGGGCGTCTAATCATCAGCTTCACCTCTGCTGGTGCTTGCGGCAGTGCCGGGGGTCGCGCAGCGGTGTGGTTCCCGTGATGTTGTCATCACTCCTGGACTGGAGCACCGGGTTAGTGTCCGCAGCCGCGCACCGCCATCTTGGGCCTCACCTCCCATCTCCGCGATCCGTGCTCATCCGCACCCGCGGCTGATTTTCCGCTGATTCCGCAGCGAGCACCTTTCCCACCGTGGCCAGTGATGCTTGTTGAGCTGCTTTGAGGCTACATTGGGGCTGTAGCTATGCCCACAACAGCCTTGTGGCGACGGAGCCGATGCGGATCATGTCCGATCGGCGATCTTGCTTGGCCACACCCCGAATTGGGTTGTTTTTATCGATAGTAAGAATGGATCTCCAAGATAGATCTTCCACCAGTAATTTCTCCGGAGTAATCTAGAGAGGATATAGTTCCCATAATATTGAAACCAGTGTTTATCCTGATAAAATAAGAAAGTGGATTGGAATCTTCTGAAATCTGTCAAATTTATGCCACCCAGATCCTCTGAAAGCCATAATTTCTTTATTGGAATATGTGGTTTCTTCCAATTTCATAGGAATCTGTTGATCATTTTGTCTACAGTGATAAAAAATTCCTCCAAGCAATCAATAGGGATCATGCTTAACCTGGAGTAATGATCATTTTAACGTATTCCCCACCAAGTAAGAAATTTAGCTGACCAGTACTGTATTAGGGAAGACATCTTTTTAATCACCATGTTGTCATTATGGCTCTGTGATTCCAGAAGATCACAATTAAACTCTAATCCTAAGTATTTTGGGTAGTCTTTTTGCCCGGTTAGGCCAGAATTTATTAGGATGGTTTTATTACAGTAAATATTACGAGGACGAACTTTGGATATATCCCTATTTGGGGAGTAACCCGCTACCCTGGCATATTCGCTAATTGTTTCAATAAGACCTGGGATTGCTATATGCTCCTGTTCAGAGAGAACCATGATATCATCTGAAGATGCAGAAGTTTTAGTAATTAGAATGCTAGTAATCTTCTGATTCTGATTAATTGATGTCCGATGTGGCTCAATGGCTAAAATAAACAAAGCTAGTGAGAGTGGGCACCCTTGTCTCATTCCCTGTTTAAATAAGAAAAATCAGAAAGGATGTTTCTGACCCTAATGCTTGCCATAGCTCAGTGATGAAGTGCCATGGCCATCTCAATAAAGTTTTCCCCCCAGTTCAAATGTTTTAAGTACACTTAGCAAAAAATGTCATGCCACTTTGTCAAATTCCTTTACGTCATCAAGTGCTATCACTAACATCGCAGATGATTTGCGTATAGCTATTTCAAGGGTGTGGCAGAGCAATCTTCTATTATCACTTGTAGGACGACCTATCACAAAGCCTGCCTGATATGATTCAACTATGGTAAAATGTTTTCCAATCCCTTAGCTAATACCTTTGCATAAATCTTGCAATCAAGATTGAACAGGGATATCTGTCTATAATTTTGTGGGTAGATTTAACTCTTTTGCATCTTTCGGGGTGAGCGTTAATATGCCTCAGCTACTGTGTCTGTGTGTCACCAGAATTCTCATGCTGTCTGAATGGATCCAGTTTTATAAAATTGCGCAATCGGACCACCTGGAAGGGGTGCCTTTCCCTTCCTTGATCTTTTGATAATCTGATATACCTCCTCAAAAGTGAGTTCTGTATTTAGGAAGTGTTTTTATTCACTACAGAATTTGGGTCTTTTTAGGTTGTTCAAAAAATTGCGCCCACCTTCCTTATCCACATATATAATCATCTTAGAGATCTTATAGAAATCCAAAAAGAATAGAGAGATTTCTTGGGGATCCAACTGTATTGAGCCCTTTTTGTCTTTGATTGTAAGAACCTGATTCCTGTTTTGCTTGCATTTTAAGTAAAATGCTAATATTTTTCTTTTACTTAGACATCTATTATATTCCTATTTTTGGTTGTTCACCTTTTCTTTATCTGTGCTATGATTCTAGCGAATCCCCAGTTCTAATAATTCCAATTGCTTGTTCATTTCTTTAATTATTTATGATAGTAACTGTATCAAAGATCCTTTGATCGTTGTTTAAAAGGCATCCCATCATAACTATGGGCTTAAGTCTGCTTTTGGATTTTCTTTAAAGTAATTCCTAATAGCTTCCTTTATTTACCTGCAGTGTGTTTAGTCCATTATAATTTCAGGCTCATGTACTTTTTTTGTAGATGTATTCCACTTTAGCGAGAGAGGGATAAACTAGTTATCAGAAAGGCCCCTAGGTTTGAGCATTAAATTGTTTATGGTCCTAACCATGTTTCAAAAAATGAGGAGATAGTCAATTCTAGAGTGTCTTTGGTGCGGGTGGGAGAAAAAGGTATAGTCTTTTTCATCCAGATGCAGTAGTCCCCAGGCATCTCCCAAAGCATGTTTATCACAGAATCTGTATTATTTTATGTGATGTGGATAGGCATGCTTTAGAGCTGGATAATCTATCCAAGGTCCTATCCATAGAGAGGT
The DNA here is from genome assembly GCF_964204655.1 of Triturus cristatus. Taxonomy (NCBI): domain Eukaryota; kingdom Metazoa; phylum Chordata; class Amphibia; order Caudata; family Salamandridae; genus Triturus; species Triturus cristatus. Next base: position 1,136,281,212 of record NC_140589.1, read on the forward strand.
CAAATCACCTCTGAGCAGAATGATAGCGTCTTTGGGGGTTTTGTTTAGTAAATTATTCAGGGCGTTCCACAATTTTGTGTCACTGATATTGGGAGAATATATATTAAGTGTGTACATTTTCTGTCCGGATTTGGGCAATTTGGTGAAAGTCCAACTCATTCTTTGTCCATATAAGTTTCTAAAATTGGAGTATTTTGCCAGGACTGTAGGTACGCCGTTCTTAATTGCTTGCCTGTTAATTTAGTGGGGTATTTCTGCCCATTATTTTATTGGGGTTATTTGTGATTACTGGCATCTCTTTTGGAGGGTCAACTGGGTCAGTAGCTTTTGTTGCTCCCACCTGTTCCTACCATTTTCCTTCCGGCCCGACGCTGTTCCAGCTTCCCAGCCTCTTGCCTCGCAGAGAGTCCCTCCCATCTCCCAGGACTACATATGGAGGCTGCTGCTCGGCCCCCAGCGAGTAGCCCTTTACCATTTTTGTCATGTGCGATTCTCCTCGCTGCCAGCTCCTCGAGATCGGAACTCTGACCCAAGTGCCTGCTGTCACCTTTTTAGGGACTTCTGTGCGCAGGTCTACTGGCTTTGGCTTTACTTTCGTTTGGGCCTAATCGGTGCATGTTAATTTTGTGGGGCATTTCTGCCCAATAACCTATTGGGGTTGTGATTATAGGCACTTCTTTTGGGTGGTGGGGTTACACTCAGTCAGTAGATTTCTTTGCTCCCACCTGTTCCTGCCGTTTTTCTTCCCGCCCCAGTGTTGTTCCCACTCCCCGCCCTCCTGCCTCCCTGACAGCCCGACCCACCTCCCAGGACTTCTTATGGAGGCCGCTGTTCGGGCGCGCTGCCAGTGTGCCAAAGGCAAGCCTGTCTGCACTAGGACTGCGCCAGGGCCCCTGGACCTCCTGCCACCCGCCGTAACACCGCCGAGGAGCTACTGGGGCCCGGGCACCAAAGCAACAGCTGCTTCACTTCCTCCCCGAGATCAACTAAAGGACCTTTCACCTGCCGCCACTGCTGCTTCTCCTGTGACACAGCCCACGATGAATCCCGCAATGCTTCCGGTCACAAAACCACAAACAACGGAGAAGCGCTCCAATGCATCCTGTTCAACACTCGCTCACTCTGCAAACATCCCATTAAAATCTGGGACAGCATTACCACCCTCTCCCCTGATGTGACCTTCATTATAGAAATGTGGCTCAACCTGGTTCACCTACTGCGCGGACAGTCGCCCCTCTGAAACCAGCAACTGCCAACAAAACCTCAAAACAAGCCAGCTGGTACACCCCAGAGATCAGAGCCACCAAGCATCACTGCTACTAACTCTAGAAGCAATTGTGCGTCACCAAGGACCCCTCTGACAGTCTCCTCCAAGGCAGCCCTCAGCAACTACCGCCTATGCATCAAGGTAGCCAAGAGCAGCCATCACCGCTTGCATCGACCCTGCGGCCAACCACATAAAGGTACTCTTCAAAATAGTTAAAGAATTCTCTGACCTGACAGACACAGAGAACGCCATTGACCCCTCACAAGATCTCTGCGACACCCTCTCGGACCACTTCCACAGCACGACTGCCACCATCTACAACTTAGACCCTCAACCCACTACCCTCAGCCTCAACAACCTCAACTAACCAGTTCAGTCCTGGTCAATACTCTTTATTTCGGCAATATGCCATAAAAGATATGCACATTAAAAATACAAAAGTCACAGGAGGTTGAAATCCACATTAAAAAGGTCAAACAGGGTGTGGCTCTGCTCCCTGAGGCTCGGCGATGTGTGTTGAACGTGTGGGAACCGACTGACTGCAATGCGGCACGAGCGCTGGGTGACTTTGGGCAACATGATCGCTAAAAGAGACATTGCGCAACTTTGGGGTTCCGGTAGGCCTCCCACAGTTTCGAAGTGGAAAGAGAATATGGATTGGTGCATGTTCCGAGAGAAGACTGTTTACGTGGCTAGAGGCAAACCTAAAAAGTGGAGTAAGATGTGGGGTCCGTGGAACTCCTACCGTGGGGATATATGCACTCCCCCCTTGGTGGACGCACCAGACGTAACGATGTCCCCTTGACTTTGATGTTCCTGGTCTTTCTCCCTTTCGCATTGCAGAATTGATGACTGGTCTCTTCCCTGCCCCCCCCCCTGCCTTTCTTAACACGAGTTGATGTATAGTGTGCTGCATTGTCGCTGTTGTCCCCCGCTCACGAGAGAGCAAGTTCCTGCCAATGGAGTTCCCATGCCTGGTCTAAGTTTGTTTTTGTTGTCTTTTTTAAGGAAAAAGTTAATAAGAAACCTTTTTGTAGTGTTGGGTTAAGTTGTGGGCGTCTGCAGCCGTTACACGTGCAGTTTGCTCCTGCTCTCATGATTGCTGTATTATTGTTGTCCTCCTTCTTCTATGTTAGCGGCCGGCCCAGGAGGTTGTAGGCCCATGACTGTGAATATTTGATGAGTAAATAAAGGTTTTTACAAAAAAAAAAAAAAAAAGTCAAACAGACCATCAAGTCATAAAAATGCAAATTAAATTAATGCATGAGCCCAACAGGTACATAAAATCATAAATCCAAGGTTACAATGTGTGTAGGTTAAGTAATAAGTTAATAGGTTGTGCAGTACCATCTATATGTCAATTTAAATCGAGACTGCATTATTCCTGTTTCTTTTTTCCCTTTTTTTTATAAACTGTTTTTATTGATAACAAGGGTGCATCGGTGCATGGCATAATACAGTCATCTTGGCAGAGCAAAACAAAATATCGACATTGTCCCACTACATATACTGATCCAGGAATACATAGTCCAGCTGTCCCCGAAAGTTGCTCCTCCTACTATAAAGTACATCATTGAAACTGAATCAAAAATATGATGGAACAATCGACTAGCCTGATCAGATTAATACATTATTTCTAGCTGTCCAGCGGGGAGGCTCCGATAGCATCTTCTAATTGGGCCATCAATGTTTGTCTCTCCCTTCTCAATTACACTGTAGGGGAAATTCAGATGTCCCCTCTATATTTGTTCCACTTTCCCCATTTATGATCCAATTTTTTTAGGTCATCCCGTCCCTTGAACACTGTTTTTTCTGCGATCATTGCACAATCCATATCCTTCGCCCAGTCACTTAATCGTGGAGTCATGGCTGCCCCCCCTTTTTGGGCGATGTTGTGTTTGGCGATAGTCCAACCCATCGTGGCCCATGTCTGCTCCGCCAGTGAGAGGTCAGTAGCCTCCCAGATATTAAGGAGGTAGAGTTTGGGGGAAGATTTAAGGGGTTTGTCACAAGTCCTTGCCAGTTGGCAGGTGACTTCTTCCCAGTAATGTTGTATGTAAGGGTAGTCCCAGAGTATATGTGTGAATGTGCAGGTTTGGTTACATCGTTGGAGGCAGAGTGGATCAGGTCTCCTACCCAACTTAAACAGTAGTTTGGCGTCAAAATAGACCCGGTGAAGAATTTTGAGTTGGACGAGTCGGAGTCGCATAGGGATCGCTACCTCTCGGGTAGTGGCGAGTGCATCTCTCCACTCCTTGTCGTCTATATCCCCCAGGGCGGTCTCCCAACTCAACCGTAATTTCAGCATTGGGTCAGCCTGATTATTCACTAGTTTTTAGAGGTGAGGGAGATGGCTTTGCGGTCCATTGGATCCAGTAGCAGTCGGTCCTCTAGCTGGGAGGAGTCGGGAAGGGGGTATCCTATGGTAGGGTAATGGAGATGGCGTGGCTAATTTGGAGATATCAAAGTCTCCGAGGGTGCAAGTTGGTACTTAGCCTGGAGGTCAGCAAATGTGGCTACCTTCCCCTGCACCCACATGTCCCCTACCTTGGAGATCCCAATTGTGTCCCACTTGTCAATGCCTGGGCAAATGCTGAGGTGACCCAATATGTCAGGTTCCCAGAGGGGAGTTGCTTTAGTTAGGCGGTTATGCCACCCCAAGTTTCTCGTGACTTTATGCCACACTTCTATTGTACGAGCCGTGGGGCCAGTCTGTTGTAACTTAGGATAGTTGGTATATAGTGCCCTACTATAGCCTCCCTGCCCCATGAGCCAAAGGTCCGTGCAGAAATTGGGATCGTCATGTGGACCAAACACCAATCTGTTGATGGCCGTCAGTTATGAAGCCTGATAGTAGAGTCGTACGTCTGGCAACCCTATGCCCCCGTCATACCATCCCATGGTAAGTTTGTTTATGGCAATTCGTGGCGGTCGGTCCTCCCACAGCAACCCCTGCCCCACTTCTTCAATTTGAGAGAAGTATGAGTCCGGGACAGGGTTGGGTGGGAGCATTCTACAGTGCGTAGAGGAAGCGCAGCAGGGCGAGCATTTTAAACAGGGACGCACGTCCCAAGAGAGTAAGGGGCAGCGATCGCCAGTGTCAAACGTCTGACCTTAGGCATTGGAGGGGCACCAGCAGATTCCGCTCAAAGAAGAGATTAACGTCGGATGTGACGAAAATGCCCAGGTACCGAAAACCTTGTCTTGCTACTGGAATGGCATAGCCCTGCAGACTAGATGGGGGCTCGCCCCAAAATATATACATCTGGGATTTTGACCAGTTTATCCGATACCCTGAATGTGCGCCAAATATATGAAAGATGTGCTATACCCTTCGCAGCGAGCGTGCCGGAGAAGCCAGATAGAGCAAGATATCGTCCGCGTAGAGTGATATTCGGTCCTCACGGTCATTTGTCCATTTAATTCCCCGCATACCCGGATCTCCCCTGATCCAAACGGCGAGCGGCTCCAATACCATGGCAAAGAGGAGTGGTGACAACGGGCAACTTTGCCTCGTGCAACGCCGAAGGGGGAAAGAGGCAGAACGATGGTTGTTCACCGTGACGTGTGCGGTGGGCTGCGTATATAATAGTCTGATCCATCTGATCAGCTTGGGTCCGAACCCCATGCGAGCCAAGACAACAAAAAGATACTCCCATTCGATGGTATCAAATGCCATGGTGGCATCTAGTGACAGTAGGATTGCTTCCTCCTCAATGGTGCTAAGTCTTCCAGTGCCCCATATACCCGTCGCAGATTCCTAGCTGTATTTCTGCCCGGCATGAAGCCAGATTGGTCTGGATGAATCAAATCAGTGATGTAAGGGAGTAGTCGGTTAGCCAGGATCTTGGCGAGGATTTTAGCTTCCACTGTGAGAAGGGAGATAGGGCGATACGATTTGCAGTCTTCCGCCGGCTTGTGGATGACCACAATAGCAGCAGTACGAATATCAGCCGGGAGGAGCCCCGACTCGTAGCATTCATTATATAGGTTCAACAGGTGGGGTGCTAGTTTTGTCGCCATCGGTATAAAAAGCTCAATAGAGAGTCCGTTAGGGCCCATCGCTTTGCCGGACCGAACATCTTGTATGGCTTTTTGGACCCCTGCCTCAGAGTCCTCTTCCAGGGCATCCCCATCTTGTTAGGGGGATGCACACCATCTTGATCGTGGCAAGGAGATCTGCCGACATTGAGGCTTGGGAGGTCTTTGGTACCCTATACACCACCTCAAAATGAAATGCAAAGGCATCAACAATCCCCTGGGGGTCAGTTAGAAGTGTGCCGTCAGGGCCCGTAATTGCTCGTACCCATCGCGCTGCCTGTTCCTTGTGTTCCGGCCATGCCAGTTTACCCGTGCGCTCGCCTTGTTCATAAAACCGATGACGAGTAGCTCAAGACGCATAATGGCCTCCTCCAAAAGGAGTTGTCTGTAATCTTGTCTTTTCACTTTAAGACTGTGTTGGATATCCGGATCGGGGGCCTGTGAAATGGCCTCCTCCATGTGCGATATGTCCCTCTCCAGTTCGACCACCCTCCTGGAACGCTCGGTCCTGTGTCCCACCATTAACAACAGCGCCCTGCCCTTAATAACCGCGCCCAATGCTCCCCAAATTGTTACAGCCGAGATGACCAATCCCACATTTTCAGCAAAATAATAATCACTATCTTGCCGGAGGCTTTCCTTAATGTGGGGTATTGTTAGCGCCCACGGTTGTATCATGATTGGACCGGGACGTCTGGTGCGTTGTGCGCCAAAGATCATCAAAATAGGGGAATGATCGGATATTCCTCGTGCCAGACAGGTGGAGTCGGTAAAGGCGTGTATATCTTGGGCATGAGTAAACCAATAATCAATTCGAGATTGACTACCATGCGACTGAAACGTGTGGTGCGGGTGCATCCACCTCCATATATCAACCACCCCCAGGGAATTCCTGGAGTTGCGAGCCTTGTGTCGGGTCTGCTCTGGGTGGAAGTCGGTCACGAGAGCCATCCATGGTTAAGTTAAAGTCGCCCCCCCCAACGATAATGCTCCCATGGGCAGGTCTAGTAGCAACGCCCCCACATCTTGCAATGTTAGCCGCTGCAGTCCGGCTGGGGCGTACACGGAGACTAAGTTGATAACCCTCCCTTCCCATGTGTCAGTAACTGCTGCATATCTGCCCTGAGTGTCCATCCAAGTGTTGTGAACCATATAGGGTCAGCCTTTGCGAAGGAGGACCCCCACCCCTCTTGAACCCGTGGTAAAGCCAGAATGTACTATCATTCGGTATCCCTTCCTGTTCAGGGCCATGCATGAGTTCCCTATTAGATGTGTCTCTTGCAGCAGTACTATGTCAAATGCATGTCGGTTAACATATTGTAGGACAATACCCCTTTTGATTTTGTCCTCCAGTCCATTTACGTTCCAAATTACATCGGATGGGCCTCCCCTTAGGGTTTCTCCAGAGTCCCCCTTCACAGCAAAACCAGATCCACCAAGTTGCCTTAGATCGTTTCGAGAGACATTGCTGGTATTTAAAAACATTGGGACCAAGTAAGTTACCAACAGTCCAAGAATCACAACACACCGATACAAAAAACCCCAACAGATCCAACCCGCCCCAACTGGAATCCCCCACCCCCTCCCTGCACAACGGGACTAAAACCGCCCGCCACCCTCAACATGCAGAGTGCCTGTCGCCCACCCTTAAGTAACTTTGGGAACATGAGCAACCCCACTCCCTAAGACAACTTTACAAGGTACTCAATCTCTGCCCCGGCCGACGCGCTCCCCCAAGGCTAAACATAAATCAATTAATGTTCTGGGCATACACATCAGATATAAAGCACAATCCTGAAACAATCGCCTGGACCATTTGGCCTGACTAACAGGAAAGATGAATCCTCAAGCAAATTCAAATGAAAAACAATACATTTGACATGGCACAAAATTACCCGGTCAGGCGCCTGAGGCCAGAGGATTGTCCAACAGTCCCTTCCCATATATCCAAGTTCAGCGTCCCCCTGTGGGACCCTGAGAGTCTGAGTCAGAGTGTGGAGGGGAGTGTCTTTGCTGGCTCCAATCGTCTGTTCCCTCGGAAGCGGATGGTACTTTAAGCGATTTCTTGCCAACAGTCCGCCAGCCGTCGAGCCAGCCCCAAGCAACCTCCGGTCTAGTGAAAAACCACAGTTTGCCGTTTGATTCCACTCGAAGTGTTGCAGGGAACAACATAGCATATTTGATCTCCTGGTCTCTGAGGGCCCGTTTTACGTCCAGGAAACCGCGGCGCTGTTTCTGAACCCTCAGAGTAAAATCAGGAAAGAACGTGATTTTGCTGTACTCATAGTTCAGTGGGGGGGGGGGGGGGGCGCTCTCGCGGTCTGCAGGATAACATCGCGGACACTAACATTAAACACCTGGGCCAGGAGTGACCTGGTTTCAGACGACCCCCTGGCACACGGTGAGCTCTTTCAATGGAAAAGCATTTGGACAGGCCTCAGGCCTCGTGGTTGAAGGTGCTTAAGGACTAGCTCTTCCACGAACAGATCAGCGGCCTGCCCTTCTGTGTGTTCTGGCACGCCAAGAATGCGGACGTTGTTGCGCCGCATTCTGCCTTCGTAATCATCCAGTTGTAGAGCCATTGCCTCGTGAGATGTGTGTAGTTCAGTCACCTGTCTTTTAAGACAGTGAGCCAAACTTAGCTAAAAACCTTTATGTGCAGTTCCGACATGGAAATCTCCCCCTCAATAGTTTAAAGTCAAACTGGCCAGGAATATTGAATAATTTAGACCAGGAGTGCCAAATTAGTGGATATAAGAAGGAAGACTTACCCCATCTGTTGTTCTTTTGCCTTGCCTACAAAGGACCACATGCAAAATGGCTGATACCCATTTGTAGGGAACTGGGCACCACAAGGAATGAGAAAGATTATAGGATCCTCCAAGCCAACACAACTCCACATCTGATATTTGTATTGTCCAGGTTTCTGTGTCTTGCATTGTTAATAAGAAACAGGAATAGGGGGGCGTGGCCAACTGCAGACGGGAATGGCTGCACGGTAGCCGAGCTCCGTGGCGCCACTTCCGAATCATCCATGTTATTCCATCCGCCCCGGCCGAGTTCGCTCTTTGAGGGGACGAGTGCAGTGGACGCAGTTTGGGAGCGACCCATGGAGTCCGTGTGAGGCGAGGGCCGTTGAAAGATCCTCCCGCTGTGATCGTCTCGTATCATTCCTCGGCAGGCAGACGTTGCGCAACGCCGCGGCTCCGGCCTGGGTCCCAGTTGGAGCGGCGTTTGATTGATGAGCGGCGCTTGCGGCCAGGGCGTTGCCGCAGCTGACGGACCCAAAGAGGTGTGATTCTGCAGGTTGGTGGACACGGGGCATGCATCGGGAGTTTGGCGTCGGCTGGGGCCAAACTCCCTGATCCGCCTTCTTAACTCTTTGGGCTGGGGGATCTTACAGCGCGACATCCTGGTCAGTGGCCCTATACATCGGGGTGATTTGTGTCTTATCTGCTCCCCTGACTGTGTGTGACGGTCCCGAAACCCGGAGGAGATCCTACTGCCTGACTGGTGCGGGGGCCCTGGTGGAGCGAGCAGAGGAGACAATTGAAGAGACCGGCTGAACCCAGTGGTACCTAGAGCCCGGCCCAGTTGGCGGGCGATCAATGCCCCCCCCCATCCCCCTCCCCCGCCCGAGATGGGACCCATAGAGTGTGCTCGACAGGAGTGGCCTGCACAGAGAAAAACCGGGACAGTCCGGGGGGGCCCATACACGCCGTATCCTGTCAAGAGCTGAATCGTCTGGCCCACCCGTCAAGAAGCCATTTTGTGTGAGGCCCTGTTCTTGGAGCAGATTGTGGGGGAACTCTAGCAGCCCCGCTAATTGGGGGGTATCATCTGGCTCAAGTCGCGCTACCACGCTCCGAGTTGCTTAAAGCTTGTGCAGTGCTGAACATCGTGGGACCCTCTGCGCTGCTGTGGGCACCGTGTGGTGGCTATATTGACTTGTGGATCGGGGTGCCACTTGCCAAAACCGACAGGCCGAGTGGAAGGGTCCACTGCAGGCGGCGGTGAGTAACGGTCGCACCCCTACTCTGTGTTGCGGCCACTAGGACGAAGACAACATGGCGACTGGACGCACGGCGACGCAGGCCAAATTGGAAAATTTGGCATGACAAAAACAACCGGGAGAAGATCGGGGGGAGCCGGCGGCCCATGGCGACGTCCCTGAACCCACTAACAAAGACCTCCTCGAGGCTATCACGACGGTACGGACCTCCCTCGAGACCCGGATAGACACAGTTGCAACGGAGGTGGCTCTGATTCGTGAAGATATGAAGAGAATGGCGGAGCGTGTGAGCACTGTGGAGACCATCACCAAGGAACTTGTCACTAGTCACTTGCCACATTTGTAGTTTATACATGGATTTTTGAAATAGTTTGCAGTAGTTATTGGCCAGCAACCCACGGATCATTCCAGTGATTGGACAAGCCAATTTCCTTAAAGGAGTCTTTGACAAATTTGATCCAGTTGAGTTTGGTTGTTTTCGGATGTCTAAGAATTTCTTCCAACCCATTTCGATATAACGAAAGTTCAGGGGTAATCCAGATGCGTCTCCAATAAATACGTTCATGGAGTTCTGTCTTGTCAGTAATCTCCCTCAGTCCCAGATCAAGCCTCTATGGTAATAGCAAAGTGCTGACTGGTAGACTCGTAAGTTGCCTTATAAATCTAATTTCTACCATTGTCAAGACTTTTTGATTTTTACGACTCCAAATCTCTGCCCTGTAGGGAGCACCGGCAAGGGCCTGATGCGTGTATTTTTTTTAATTTTAATTTGTTTTTATTGATTTTACACAACAATCAGCCAGGCATTATAACGCGATACATTATCATAGTGGTACATGGCATAATTACAAACATTTGCAGCCAGTATAGAAGAATACACATTGATAGTGCCGAAGCACTGTGATAATCCTTGCGAGTCATTGCATAGTAGTCTAGAATCGGTAACTGAATCTCGAATTGCAAACAAGTACGGATAATTTCCAGCTTTTGTTCCTATACCAGGAGTCTAGTAAAACATACTGTGATTAATCAAATCTATCAGTGCTCAATACATTTATAACAACTTAACTAAAACTTACCCACCCTTCCCTCCTCTCAACGCATGCCCGGCAATAAGTATTTATAGTAGCATTTTCACATTTCCATATCTGAATTCATGTGTATCTCGGTTCCACAATCTGACTTGGGTACACTGTGCAGTCCTGTTAATTATACAATGTAACAACCCATGGATAATGTAGGGAGCCCATGCGACATATAGCAGTGGTCCAAGCAATAACAGTACACCCTAGTTGGATAATATATCTATCGCAGCATATTCCTCCAGCATTGTATTCCAGCTCAGCGAGATAGGTGTTTACCTCTATATTCCTCTCTTTTTAGTTCAGCCCCCTCAGCCCTTCCCCATCTCGCCATTTCCGCATGCCAGTCCTGTATGGACGGGGCTCTAGCGGCTTTCCATTGTGTGTTTACGGCTCTTTTAGCTAGAGCAGCGCAAGGTTGGCAAATCGAAAGGCGGGATTACCCTTCTTTACACGAGGCCCTAGTCTCAATATTCCAAGGTGACGGCATGGCGCCCCGGGGCTACATCCGCCAGTAGTTTGCACACTGTCGCCCAGTAGTACCCTAGTCGGGGGACAATCCCATACCATGTGTATCAATCCCGCATTGGGTGCATGACAGCGCAGGCAGGTATCATTTGCTCCCGGAAACATAGTGCTCAATCTGCGTGGTGTTAAATAAGCTCTGTGTAGCAACAACAATTGGATAAATTTAAATCTAGGATTACAAGACACCTTCCTGGCATATCCCACTATAGTGTCCCATTCCTTAACTGTAAACTCACGGCCTACGTCATCTTCCCATCTGTCACGTACCAGTCGTAAGGAGATCGCCGTCTCAGTCCGAATACTGTGGGTGAGCCATTTTGTCAGTCGTGCTCCATGTCCCATTAGGTATTGCATGGTAAGTAGGGCATTTGTGGTCGGTTCAGTATCTCCTGGTGGCCATGTGATGCGTATATATCTGGATACATGTGCGTGTAATAGGAACATTGTATTGGGGGCACCGTGTACGCGCACAAATGTTTCATGCGGCATTAAGACACCCTCCGAATAGAACTCTCCTATCGTGGTGATGCCCGCATCAGTCCATGCTTGCAGAGCTCGGTTAGTGGTCAGTCCCGATCGTGTAGGGATACCCAGTAGCGGGATAGTTGGGGCATATGGTGTTGTCCGTCCAGTGTATCTCACCGCACTCCTCCAGTAAGTAATAGCTAACTTCAATAAGCGGGGTGTCGATGCTGGTAGGGGGGCCTGAGGTAGTAAAAGCCTGTGGATAATCTCCTTGTCCCTATTTCGTGGTGTCATGTCCAATTCATGCAAGTTACGTCCTGCAAGTCAATAGGCTAGCCATTGCAATTGGCTTGCGTAGCAATATGCACGTAAAGCCGGCACTCACATCCCCCCCCCCTTGTTTCGTGGTTAATTGCAATTTCGCTAGGCTAATATGCCTTCCCCCAGTGCCCCACACCAGATCTATCACCAGAGAGTTCAATACTTTAAAGATCCTCGAGGAGACAAGGATAGGTAGATTGGTGAAATAATAAAGGAGCCGCGGTAGCAGCACCATATTCTTGATGGCTGCTCTGCAGCGAAACCCAGAATTGGATTTGAGATTTGAGCGCAGCTATCGCATGTGATAAGTTGCTATCAGAGAGGTCCTTGGGATTGCGGTAAATCTGTATTCCGAGATATTTAAAATTATCAGGCGCTATTTGGAATGTCCAGGGGCCGAATTTAAAGGGACCGTTCCTTACAGAGTTATCAAAGAAATACGCATACGACTTAGCAGCATTAATAGCCAGTCCAGAAAGGTCTTGAAACGACTCAAATATGGAAGGCATGGGGTGCGGGTCGGCCTCCATGTCTTTGATATAAAGAATGAGATCATCTGCGTATGCTGAGATAGTGAGATGTGCAACCCCGCGCTATTCCCCTACAGGTTGCAAAAAAACAGAGTCTGTGTAGAAGCGGTTCAAGAGCCAGGATAAACAACTAAGGCAACAAGGGGCAGCCCTGCCTGGTTCCCCGAGCCACCATATATTGTCCTGAAATATGCTGGCCCGTGCTCGCCCGTGCGGTGGGGTTTGTGTATAGTAGGCACACCCATGCTATATATTCGTCCGGTATACCAAATCGTGCAAGGGCATAGAACATATAGTCCCAGCGCAAAGAGTCGAATGCCTGTCTCACATCAAGTGATATGCATCCTTCCTTGGTACCTGTGCCAAGTGTGCCCAGCATGACCTGGTGGAGTCATCTGATATCATGTGTCGTATTTCTACCCGGTACAAACCCACATTGATCAGTGTGTATTAGTGTAGGAATAAACTGACCAAGGCAAGTGGCCAACAACTTGCTTAGAATCTTATAGTCCGTATTTAGAAGTGACAGAGGTCTGCAGCTCGAGATAAGTAAACCATCCCTCCCCGGCTTTAATAAAGAGACCATAATGCCTGCTGGGCAGTAGCAGGGGAGCCCACCCGCTTTCAACGACTCTTGATATATACATTTATTTATTTTATTTATAAAGTTTTATATAGCGCAAACTTGATCCCGAAGGATATCAGAGCGCTTTACAATTTGAGACACAGGTAACAAATCAAAACATGAGTCTAATATGGAGACTCTAATAGGCATTGGATCAACTAGTACACACATAACAGCTCAAGATAAACCTGAGTGCACGGATAAGAATGGACTATGCGTTGGTGCCTAGAGAGATAAGGGAGTACGTACAATAACCATTTACAGGAATAATAACCAGTACCCTAAACAATAATCAAGCAAGGAATCAGCAGGTTGGCATGCACCGCATAAAATTCGACCAGTAAGCCATCACTCCCTGGGGTTTTATTACGCGGTAAAGCCTTAATCGCCTGCCGAATTTCCGCCCCCGTTATTGGCAGTGTTAGTTTTTCACGTTGTTGTTGTGTGAGTTGTGGTAGGCGTATTCCGTCAAAAAAGGGTTCGAAATCCGTGTCAGTAAGTCCAGGCAGTGGACCATAAAGTCGTTCATAGTAGTCCCTAAACGCGTTATTGATGTATAATTGCGTGTTCACCACAGCATCCACGCTGTTCCGGATTTCCAATATGGGTGTTGGGAGAGGGGCATTACAAACCAACCGTGCTAGCAATGGCCCTGACCTGTCCGCCTGTGTATGTTGTTTCTGTATATATAGCCGATAATCGACAACACATAGCTCCTCAAGTAGTTCAGCGTATTGAATGTTAGCCTCCCCTAGTTGTGTCAGCTGTTCATTCGTCCCGAGGCCTCCCCTTCTAGTGCAGCCAAGGTACCCTCAAACTCCGTAAGCCGTTTTATTAGAGCAATTCGAACTCCTGTCTTAGTGCCTATTGCCACTCCCCTGATGACCGTTTTAAAGGCATCCCATTCCGTCTGGCGAGTACTAGCGGATCCTGCATTTTCCAAGAAATAGTGATCAATCGCCTCCGAATGGGGCCTGATGCGTGTATAGTTGAATAACGGGTGTTTTCGAACTTACAATAGGACCCATTGTATAGCTTCAGCAACCCCCTAGTTTGCTGCTCCAGTCAAACTAACCAGCAAACACCAGCCGAATGATCACCACCTGGTCTTCGTTCACCACTCAGTTCACCACAGCGATCATGTCGTCCATCCACTCCGGGATTCCCACCGACCCCTGCCCCCACCAGCTCTACAACGTCCGAACCCACCCAATTGGCACCGAACTCACCAGCATCCTAAATACCTCCATCTCCGCACAACATTCCCTCCTAAAGGAATTCTCTGCCGACCCCAGCGACCTCAAAAAATTACAGACCAATTCTCCTGCTCCCCTACCCAGCCAAAGTACTTGAGAAAGCCATCAACCAACAGCTCACCAAATACCTTGAACAAAACCACCTACTCGGTGCATCGCAATCAGGACTCCGGGCCAACCACAGCACGGAGACTGCACTAATTGCTGCCACAGACAGCAGAACTCTCCTCAACCATGGAGAAACTGTGGCCCTGCTACTCCTTGATCGCACTGCTGTGTTCAACACAGTCTCCCACTACACCCTCATTGACAGGCTCTACAATTTGGTCATACAGCAAAACACACAAGTGGAGCACATTATTTCTTACAGGACGCACACAGAGCCCCTGCTTATTACCAGTATTCCTACATACCTGTCGTTGAACTTGGTTTGAATTACCCAGATTTACATAAACAGAAAAAAGCCACCAACGACAGACAAAGGTTAAGCACTTAAATTCCTAAGTTCAATTTGTCAAAGGGCGGTGCATCCACTTCCAGCATCCGTCGTTGATTGATGCTACAAAGTCCAAGGATTTCACACAAAAAGGAAGGTGCACTCAAATAGGGAGTCATTCAAGTCCACAATTGTTGTCCATTATTGTCTTATATTTATTCCAGATAGTTATACACAAACGGCAAACAGCCAACGCGTTTCGTCCCTTTTGCCAAGGAACTTCTTCAGGGCTGTGAAAGTTACATAGAAAAACACAATTACAATACGACAACCAACATAAACACATGACAGACTACAAGTATATAAATATACATTGGTCAAAGACAGAACATTAATCTTGTTAGAAATATCATATATATTAAAACCAAACAGACAAATTACATATATCACAATGGCTGAACGAGTAAAAACATCTATTTAATTTGACAATATAGTCAATGAAAATTCATTTTTATAAAAACAAACACACCCAATAGTGATATTGTATGATTATTGAAATTCTTTGTTTGTCTTATCCTAATATTTTTCTATTTAAAGCAAATTTGTACATAATTATATGTAAATTGAAAGATCAATTCACAATACGAATTCATAAATCCCAAAGAAAGGAAGAGAAGTTATATCTAGCATAGAGAGTCAAAAACATAAGAGTAGAACATTCGGGAATTTAAACAAAAAATTATTAAAAATTCCAAAGAAAGGGGGAAAACGGAAAGGTCAAAAGACGAAAGAAAAAGAACAGAAAAACCTGAAAATAGATAAAATCAATGTCAATATGTACTACATATCATCATCTCACCTAAAGATCAAGTGGCACGATTATTATTGGACGGACAATTTGCATAGTATCCATGTGCGAAAAATCCACTTGCTGCAAAATATTCAGCACAAATATATCCGGATCTGACAATCAGAAAAAGGGGGGGGGGGGAAATGTGTGTCATATGACTTCTTTCAAATGACTAAGTAAACGTCAATACCATTCTCAAAACACGACCGATCATGTCAAAAGGGAGCACAAAGAAAAAACTAATACTTTGAGACCTCAGACCATTCACCAGGAAAATATAATACTGCAGACACATTATTTTTTTTTTTTTTTTTTAAAAACCTTTATTTGACACAGCAGTTATGTACAGTCACGGGCCTACAACCTCCGAGGCCGGCCGCTAGTATGCAAAAAGGAAACTCAATACAGCCAGCAAATGAGCAATCTGCACGGGGGGTGGCCAACCGGCCCACAACTGAACTCCATCCAACGAAAAGGTTTTGAATTAACATTTTATGAAAAAGAAACAACAAAACAAAACTAAAACCAGGCATGAAAACTATATAATCAGGGACTTGCTCTCACATGGGGGGGGGACAGCCGCCTCTCAGCGGCACTATAAGCAAAAGCTAGTATTAAGCGAGACAGGAGGGGGGCCAGGGAAGGACACATGTAGCAATTCCAGGAAGGAACAGGAATATCCGAGCTAAGGGGACAGGGCTACATCGGAGGCGATCACCGGGGGGGCGTGCATATATCACCTCGGTAAGAATTCCACGGACCCCACATCTTATTCCATTTTTTGGGTTTGCCTCTAGCAACTTACACGGTTTTCTCCCGGAACATGCACCAATCCATGTTTTCTCTCCACTTTGACACCGTAGGAGACCTACCCGAGCCCCACAGCTGCGCGATGTCTCTTTTGGCTATCATATTGCCCAGAGTCACCCAGCGCTCCTGGGCCGCGTCACAATCAGTCGGTTCCCACACATTCAACACACAGCGCCGCGCCTCCGGGAGTAGGGCCACACCAGTGACCTCCTCCATCACTGCATGCACCCTAGTCCAGAACCGGACAACCACTGGACATTCCCACAAAATATGCAGAAAAGTACCAAGCAGGCCACAGCCACGCCTACATAAACCATCACTCGAGTAGCCCAAGCGAAGCAAACGGGGACCGGTAACATAGACCCTGTGTAGTATCTTTAACTGCACAAACCTAAGGCGGGCGGGTATGGCCACTTCTCTCGGCGAGGCTACAGCCGCGACCCAGTCCTCGTCATCCAATTCTAGGCCATCAGCGACCCATACTTCTCGCAGGCGGGTGAGGAGGTCAGCGCGAGTATTAATCAGTTTTTTATAGATCAGGGAAATGGTGCTGTCTGGCAAGTAACCATCAAGTATACGGTCTTCCAAGGGGGAGGCCTCCGGAATATCAGCCGGGTTTGGAAAGGCAGAAAGTAGGGCGTGGCGGATCTGCGCGTAACGAAAGAATTCCCTATCGCTCAGGCTATATTCGGTCCGAAGGACATCGAACGTTTTAAAAGCGCCCTTCGCCCACAGATCCCCAACGCGGCTAATACCAATCGTGTCCCACTTCTCAAATCCCTTAGTGCGCCACAGCCCGCCCAGCTCTTCAGAAGCATACAGCGGAGTCGCACGAGTCAGGCGACCCTTCCAGCCCGTAGCAGCAGTGGCGCCGTGCCATGCGCGTACAGCATTGTTCGTGGGGCCCGTGAGGTTAGCGCGTCCCTTCTTGGAATAAAGCATTCGATTGAAATCCCCACCCGGCAGCAGTAGCTTATCCATCTCATACGCGGGGTTCAAAGCTGGGCCATACGTCCCATGGTTCACTGCCACTAGCTGGGACGCCCAATAATACCTTCTGATATCAGGAAGAGCTATGCCTCCATCGTACCATGGAAGAGTCAGCTTAGCAAGAGCGATGCGTGGTCTCCCATCCCATACCAGCTGTCGCTGCAGGCTTTCCACCTCCCGAAAATATCGTGCAGGCACCACGTCCAGCGTATTCTGTAGGGCGTACAAAAAACGTGGCAGAGACATCATTTTAAATAAGGCCGCCCTACCCAGCGGCGATAACGGAAGCCTCCGCCACCGAACTACGTCCGCCCGAAGCCGCTGAAGCGTCGGCAGCAGGTTCAGAGAGTAACGATGCGCTGCACTCAGGGAGACGTGAATGCCTAAATATTTAAATCCAGCCTGAGAGATTTGAATCGGACAGCCGCGAGGGAGAAGAGGGGGGTCGCCAACCAACACATATACACAGGACTTAGCCCAATTAATAACAAGCCCAGAATTGCGGCCGAAGGAGGTCAAAACATCGAACAACACCATCAATGATCTCCGCGGCGAGGTGAGGTAGAGCAAAATGTCATCAGCGTATAGTGACACACGGTCCTCAAACGTCGGAGTCCACCGGATACCCGCCATAGAGGGTTCCCACCTCAGCCATGCCGCCAGGGGTTCCAGCGCAAGAGCAAAAAGAAGCGGGGACAATGGGCAACCCTGGCGGGTGCCCCTCCCGAGCACAAAGGGGGCAGACACCCTGCCATTCACCACCACCTGCGCCAGCGGCTCCACATACAACAGTTTCACCCATTTAATGAATCCGGGTCCAAAACCAAACTTGGCCAGCGCTGCCCAAAGATACGACCATTCCAGCGTATCAAACGCCATCGTGGCGTCCAAGGACGCCAAAATGGTGGGCTCCTGGATACAGTCGACTCTTGCGAGAACTCCATGTAGGCGCGCAGGTTCAACGCGGTGTTGCGATGCGGAATAAAACCAGACTGGTCCGGATGAACCAGGTCCCCAATTACAGTAATCAGTCGATTTGCCAGGACCTTCGCGAGAATTTTTGGTTCGGCATTCAGGAGTGAGCTAGGCCTATAAGATGCACAACCGTCTCGCGGCTTCCCCTCTTTGTGGAGAACCACAATCGTTGCAAGCCGTTGGTCCAGCGAAAGGGAGCCCACCTTAAGCGACGCATTAAACATCTCACGGAGATGAGGCGCCCGCGTCTCAGGACGAAGCTTGTATAACTCGATCGGCAGACCATTCGGGCCCAAAGCCTTTCCGGAGCGGAGTGCGCGAATCGCCAGTGCTATCTCATCGTTCGTCAATGCCGCGTCCATCAAATCCCTGTCGGAGACAGAGAGGCATGGCAACGTAATATCTCGTAACAATTGACGAGAGTCATCCTCCGGCCTATCCGAAACCGACGTATAAACGTCACGCAGATAATCTGCAAAACAAGTCACTATCTCTCCGGGATCCGTGACACTCACGCCGTCAGCACGCACAATCACCGGAACCACTCGAGTCACTCTTTCGCTCTTTTCCAGCCACGCAATCAGTTTTCCAGCCTTGTCACCCACATCATACAAGCGCCCCTGCTGTTCCCGACTAGCGAGCTTCGCAGCATTCGTAACCAGCGCCCTATAGTCCGACTGCTTAAGGCTAAGGGCGTGAAGTTTCTCCCTCGTGACTCCCCGCCCAAGATCCCCTTCCATACTGGTTATGTCAGACTCCAGGTGCACTACCTCTTCGTTTTTACGCTTTTTAGCAAGGGAGATCAGGGATAGCGCCTGCCCACGGATCACCACCTTAAAGGCCTCCCACAATGTCAAAGCTGACGAGACGGAACCCTGGTTTTTGGCGAAAAACCGGTCCAGAGACTTCACCAATTGGGCACGAACTGTGGGGTCACGGAGATACCAGGGGTTAATCGGTGCCACCCTCCCCCCAGCCCCCAAGGCAATATCCAAGTGGAGCAGCACCGGGGAATGATCCGAGATGCCACGAGCAAGATGTTTAACTTCCCCAATCATTGGGGCTTGGGCGGCCGGCATCAGCACATAATCCAATCTAGACAGTGAGCCATGGACCCCAGAGTGAAACGTAAACTGAGCCAGCCCCGGGTGCATCGCTCTCCAACAGTCAACCAGTCCCATAGTGTCAATAAAACCACCTAACCAAGAATGCGCCCCAGGGAGGTCTCTGGGCGGGTGTCGATCCTCCCTACCAGACACAACAGAGTTAAAATCCCCACCAACCAGCAACAGGCCCTCAGGGAGCCCAAGCAATAGACCTCCCAGATCCGCGAAGGTGGTAGTCTGCAACCCAGGGGGGACGTAAACTGAAACCAAACACAAAGTTCTACCCTCCCACCGGCCAACCAGCACTACGTAACGCCCCCGGTCATCGTGCTTCACCTCATCAATTTCCAGCGGGAGAGATGCTCGGACCATAATGCCTACCCCTCTGGACCCAGTGGTAAAGCCGGAATGGGCCACCAGACGGTAGCCCCGTCTATTCAATGCCTGACAGGAGTTGCCCACCAAATGCGTCTCTTGTAAGAAGACGATATCAGGAGAGAGACGCTTCAGATATTGTAGCACCACCCCTCGCTTCACACGATCCCCCAAACCATTGACATTCCATGTTAAAATATGCAACCCCCTACCCCCCATCCCAACCATAACGATCATCCCACCCACTGCGAGAGCAAAAAACAGAACATCGATCGCCTGGTGTAAAACTAACCTGAAACAACAACAACTCCCCCTCCACCACCCCCCCAACTCCCGTGACACACCCCCCCACCCTGCACCCCTGCACTAGAACATCTAGCCACCCCAACTCGCAGTGTGCCTGTCGCCCCGACATAAACCTAGTCTACGAAAAGAAAGAAAACTCCCCCGGAGGAGGAAGAGTCTCACCAGATACCCCGCAGCCCCCCAACACAAAAGGAAGGGCAATGCAGTCCCATGTATTAGGTCACCCCTGACCAAAGTCGGAGTTCAACACACGATTAGCCAGGAACCATAGTTCAGTAGTTCACGGTGCTCCGCCGAGCCACCCCCGTCGTCTTCGGTACGTTCATCTCCCCCGCGCCGACGATGCAATGTATCAAGCCATTCCTCCACCGCATCAGGCCGGTCGAAAAAGTGGGTTCGGTCCTCCAGTTCAACACGAAGCTTTGCCGGGAAAAGCATGGCGTATTTCAGTCCCATGTCTCTTAAACGCCGTTTCACAGTCAGAAACCCCATGCTCTGTTTTTGGACCGCCTGGGTAAAGTCAGGATAAAAGCTAACGTCCACGTTCTCATACTTCAGCGGGCCATTTACACGGGAGGTCTGTAGGATGGCGTCGCGGTCCCTAAAGTTAAAGATCCTGGCGATGATAGGACGCGGTGGGGCCCCCGGCTTCGGCCGACCCCCCCGGAACTCTGTGGGCCCGCTCCACCATGAAGTATTTACTGAGGCCCTTCGGCACGAGGTGGTTCAGGATCAATTCCTCCACAAAAAGATCCACTGACCCATCCTCCGACCTCTCCGGCACACCTACAATGCGCACGTTGTTTCACCGTACCCGGCCTTCAAAATCCTCCAACCGCTTGACCGAGAGGTCGGTGAGGGCCCTCGGACTGTGAAGCTCCATCTGCATGTCAGTAACATCTTTCGTGAGGCCCGAGGTCGTGAGAGCAAGCGAATTGACCCTGTCGCTGGTTTTCGAAAGGTCCGCTCTGAGTAGGTTAACATCAATTGACACAGTGTCCAGCTTGTGGGCCAGAGAGTCAAACCGCTGGCCAACCGATTCCTTCATGGCGTCGATGGCACCCATGACATCGTTGAGTGTCAGCTCCGCCGAGGATGACGGTCCCTCTCGAGCCACCTCTGCGGGCCCACTCGGACCAGGAGACCCCTTCTGATGGGCATACCGATCCATGTTATTCGTCTGCACATAGCCACCTCTCCGGGTAGCCTTGGGCCTTAGCTTGTCCCCGTCTAGTCGGGCCGCCATTACACGGCAGGGGAAACCAACTCTTGGATGCCCGTGTGTTGCAGTGGTTCCCTGGGGGGGGCACACCGCAATCAGTGGTAGGCAGCTCCCACTACCGATCTCACCCGCCTGCCTCCGGGCTGCTCAGATGTGGAGCCTTCGCAGGCACCCGCTCTCCACGTCACTGAGGAGAGTCAAAAGCGAAAGTGAAACCCGGGGTGCACGGGTCAGCCCGAAGCTCTGGATCCGTTGTTGTTCAATTGGGACACGGGGAAGATGCCCACC
Organism: Triturus cristatus; assembly: GCF_964204655.1. Classification (NCBI taxonomy): domain Eukaryota; kingdom Metazoa; phylum Chordata; class Amphibia; order Caudata; family Salamandridae; genus Triturus; species Triturus cristatus. Next base: position 1,136,302,697 of record NC_140589.1, read on the forward strand.
CGAGCCCGGGGCAGCGCCGCGGAGCAGGCCTCTTTCCCAAAAACCGAAGAAGTAAAGTTCCCAGAGTCCGATTTGAGTTTTGAGAACAGGAATGTCCTCAGCGTAGGTTCACCCGTAGTATTCCTTCAAAATATCAGGATGAAATCCAGGATAATCGTGGGAGGCTGCGTGAGTCTCGGGAGCCCTGTGCCTACGCGTCCATCATGGTTGCGCGCTAGGCTCCTCCCCTGCAGACACATTTAAGTATCAATTCGTCACATATGTCATGCCACTGTACAATGAAATCCCAAAAGATATAGAAGAGGCACATCAATAATACTCCTTGTACATCCTATATTCAGGTAATAAGTTAATAAATAAATAACGTGGTTTCTCACCAGATAAAAATACAAAGGTAACTTCCGTATTCGGGGTGGACCATAACAGCATGAAGAGTAATATCATGAAAGGTTTCTAGATTGATATCATGAAAAATTTCTTGCTGATAATCCCGATCTATAAACATGGAAAAGAAAAAAACTATATATAATGGCCCATCGTAGATGGTAAGTAAACCCCAGATTTAGTTCCCTATACATCAATAAACATTGTACTTGACTCCAGTATCTCCACAAACGAGTACACAAGGGGCACTGTCCCTAGAGAACACTAAAAAGTGTATTCCATATATATAACAAATCTGGTATGGTATAAACGTTTTTAGGAAAAGATTAACCGGCCATAACGTGAGTGATATATCGTACATTCACTCAAAGTTGACATATAGTCATCATGTAGTCCCGTCTGACCACATTTCAAAAGAGACAGAGACAAACATTCGTAAAAGTCTCTAACATATAGACGGATCCAGCAGCACCCGCCGAGAGACATAACATCATTGGCTCCCCATTAAACATAAACACGTATTCTCCCTAAAACCCCCGAGTTTGCAGTCACTTACTTATAAGGGAAAGACCGTGTCCGCAGCATATTAACTGGCACGCAAAGGTAACCCGCAATTCGCGGCAGGTTTTAAAAGCATCACAATTACAGCGTAAATGGCGCATCTTACGTAATGACGCGCCATCGGAGCCTAGGGACATAGAAAACGGCATATGTTAACACTCCTTCGCACACGGTCGCCATCTTTCTATGACTAAACGACAATATATATTCATGCAGGATCCAAACTATAAGTTGGGCTTGCATTAACTTTGTTTAGATATAAACACAAATTGCTCTTACAATGATGAGACAAATAATACCAAAAGTTAATACCAAAAATTAAGAATAATCAATAAAAAAGAGAAACAAGCATTATTCAAGACGTGGAATTAGCGTCTAATAAATCGAGACACGCTATACCGGTCAAGAATATAGAGAACGGCGTACCCCAAGTAAATATACCCAACCGTAGGGCATAGACACGCGCCACCCGATCAAGGAAGATAAAATGCAACTATTGTGAAAGAATCCTCACACACAGTCGCCATCTTACAGTGCTTACCAAATAGTTGGTATTCAAACACCTTCACACTATAATTCATATTACCTATTAATTTGTTTGAAGGAATGTGAACATACATCGCTCATAAATTATTTTGAAATATTGCCCCAAATTTAAAGACGGGAGAGGACATCATACGAGACGCATAGTCAGTGTCTCGAATATCAAGAGGAAGAGACTATATATAGCAAAACATACAAAAAGGCATGGATTAAGACAATATTCTCAATTGAATGGTCATCTCACTATGTCTATATAGTGGAGGTATATAAATATAGGTAATTTCAACATAGGAATTCACAATTTAGATTCTTGGTGAATACAAAATATACAAAGATCAAAGTACAGAAATAAAAAAACATTTATCATTAGAGAGCAAAATTCAGTTGTCTGTAACATGGGGCAACAGTGTAGTATATGCATAATTTCAGGGTCTTATTCCAAACAGTAAACATAAGATATTGAAATAAATATGATATATATATATTCATCATTCATTCAAAAAGTCTTTATTTATGATTATTCATCTTAAAAGACATACTATACAAATCAATTTAAAAAGCAGCAATCAAGTTAATACATCATAATTAAAATGTGGTGACACAATTCATAAAATGTAAAATGGTCATAAAATCAGCTTTATAAGTAAAAATGGAGGGAAGCAAGTTGGGCTACAATCCTCCGCTCCTTTCCCTGATTGCCCAAGACCAACTAAGAAATTTGGCTACTCCAACAATAATTAAGTCTTTGTCACCAATTTTTAACAACCTTTTGGCAGACAGGGCAGAGGCTGTGCCCAGTGAGCGACACAGGGGTTTAAGCCATGTGTTCCTAGGTAATTGGTAAGCTGGGCAGACATAGAGGAGATGGCTTATGTTTTCAGAATGCTCAGGGCAGAACGGACACCTGTCTCCCAGGCCTGTTTTCCATTTTCTGGTAAAATCCCTTAAAGGGAGCGTTTCCACCCTGAACTGGTGAAACAGCCTACGATCTCTGGGCTTTGTGATCAGGTCCCAATAAGCTTCAAGAGAGGGTTCGTCTTTAAAATCCAAAAAGGCTCTGGTCAAAGGAGAGTCCAATAGTATGTTGATCCTTCTTGATTTGACCAAACTCCAGAAAGCCACTCTTAAGTCCGATTTTGATGGGATTACAGTAGATGACGGGGAAAACCAGAGGTCTCTCATGCCCATATCTATGAGGAGGTTTTTGATGGTTTTTAGCCATGAAATCTTATTGGAATAGTCCAACCCCCTTACTTCGAGTAGGGCCTTAGAGAGTTGGACTAATTCCTGATTCGACCACAGCCTTCTCCAGAAATATAACATTTTTAACTTGACGACTTCCTCAATTGGGTTGCAACCAAGATCAAACAATAAGGGAATTCGTGGGGTCGATTGTGGGAGTCCTACTAGCGATCTAAAGAATTTGTTCTGGGCCAGTATTAGGTCTGACAAGTTGCAATTCCCCCAGATTTCTGCACCGTATAGAACGGCTGGGGCGATTTTCGTTGAATACAACTTGATTACTGGGGCTATAGGTTTGGTGATGGATAGCCTGTGTTCTCTTAATAAAGCTCCCGCCAACTGTGAATGTTTTAAAGCCAGAAGCTTCATCTGGGGGGCCCAGCTCATTTTCTCACCAATGGTTATGCCCAGATAAGTGAAGACCTTGGCCTGTTCTAGTGGCTTCCCCCCCCATAGACACTTTTGCTGCAACATCACCTGCCCCATGAAGGACCATAAATTTAGTTTTGTCCACATTAATCTCTAACTCATGTTCGCTGCAAAAAGCCTCAAATCGATGTAACGCCCGTTGTAGTCCCTGACGGGTTTTAGATAATATCAGGGTGTCATCAGCGAACATGAGTAGAGGGACCCTTTGTCCATCTAGTTTAGGTGCGTCAGTGGGATGGTCCTCAAAGTAGTGTACTACACCGTTAATAAATAACGAAAACAGTGTGGGTGCCAGGACGCACCCCTGCCGGACTCCCTTCTCGACCTTAAATCTATTAGTGACTTCGCCAGGGTTCCCCAACCGAACCTGAGCATAGTTAGAGCTGTGGAGCTTAACCACGAAGTCGACTAACTCCCTGGGCATCCCTAACCTAAGTAGGACTTCCCATAGTTTGAATCTTGGGACGAGGTCAAATGCGGATTTTAGGTCCACAAAAGCTGCAAAGATAAGACCCTTGCCCAACAAGACCTCCTTCCAGTAAATTAAAACAAATTTAAAAACCTGATCCAGTGTCCCCATGCGTGCACGAAACCCTACTTGGAGGATAGATAAAATCTTATTATCGTCAATCCAGCTGTGTATTCTACCTAGAATGACACGGGCGATAATTTTTTGCAGTGCATCAATGAGGCTTATTGGCCTGTAATTCCCTGGGGCAGCACGATCTCCTTTTTTATAGATCGGTATTATTTCTGCGCCCGACCAGGATTCGGGGAAAGAAGTTCCCCCGGCCAGGGAATTCATTAAGTTGGTGATGTAGGGGACCCAAAGATCTTTATCCTGTCTAAACAGGTCTGCTGGAATGCAGTCAGGACCAGGGGCCTTGCCGCTAGGTATATTTTTTAAAACCGCTTCAATCTCCTTTGTGCTAAATCTTAATGGAACCTCTATTTTAGTTTGTAAAATTGCTGGACAAGGAGTTCGAACTGGGCCCTGTTGGTATTGTGCCTTGAAGTGGGCAACCCAACTGTCAGGTTCCACATTATTGTTTGGGGCTTGAGTCCTTCGGCCATCTCCCCGCCTTATTAGGTCCCAAAAATGGGACATATTCCTGCCTTTACAGGCTTCCAGCAGGTCCTTCCAACGTCCCTCATCCCACTCTTTTTTAGCGTGTTTTATGGTGGATTTGTAATTGATCCGTGCCTGCTTAATCAAAACATAAGACCTAGATTTAATAGCAGACAAGAGGGCTTTGTGGGTGGACCTACAGTGAGCGTTATACCATGTGATGGGCTCATGTTTCTTTTTACTCCCCATGGGTTTTATGTTAATGAAATATGTCTTAAGCCTATTTATGAGGTCCGAGTGGATTTTTGGTAGTTTATCGTTAAGGGACTCTTGTGTGTTGCAGGTGTTTATTTCGCCCAATGCACTTGATATCAGGGCCCTTATACCTAGCACCTTGGTCTCGTCCAGTGCCACCTTGTCCCATTTAACTCGTCTGAAGTCGTTGCCAATTATTAATGGGGCACCACTTTTTATTGGATTACCACTGGTCTGTTGTGCAAATCCCTGGATATCCACTGTCAAAATCAGTGGATTGTGATCACTTTCTGGCCTAGTTTGTATAACCATGTCAGACACGATATACCAGATTTCCAGGTTGACTAGAATGTAGTCGATTCTGCTTTTCGTTCGACCGTTGTTAAAGGTCGGTGCACCCTGGGCATCAGATTTTGTTCTTCCATTTACTGCCCTAAGACCCCTTTCCAGACACATTCCTTTAAGCTGGAGCGCTGCCTCGGTCCATTTGTTTATTGGTTTGGAGGTTAGCAAGGGGATGCCCCAAAGGGCATCCTCCTCCTCACTCAACTTACCATCATCGCCATCCAGGGGTTCAAAACATATATTAAAATCCCCCAGGATGATAAAGTTATTTTTAATGGAGCCTTCCGCTAAAAGGGATTCCAATACTGTAATGGTCTGGGAGCTCTTTCCACCCGCTTGTCCCCTGGCATAAACATTGACTAGGGATAGTGCTGGCCCGTTCTGGAATTTTAAATTAATAGCCAGGATGTCCGGGTTATCTATTGGAATTACTTCAATAGAGACCCCAGGAATTTGTCTAACCCAAAACGTCAAGCCCCCTACCGGTCTTCCCCTAGGCCCCTTTCTCGCGGGACTTGAAAAATTCAAGTATCCAACGTTATGTATATTCTCTACAGCCCATGTTTCCTGAAAGGCCCATATATCCACATCATTAACTAAGGTTGCCCAGTCATCTATGTCGACCTTGGATTCCAGGCCAGCGATGTTCCAAGAGGCAATGGCCATGGAATCGTTTGTGGCTGGGTTGGTCGAGTTCCCTGCATCATATGGATGCACAACAGGGAGTCTATCGGGACTTGGTTGTATTATGTGAAATGCCCTGGATTGGGCAACGGGCTTTGGCTGTGGAGGTTGGTTGCTTATCGGGGCCTCTGGGGTAGTGATGAATGCACCTTCCCTGTATGCTCTTAGGCCCCCTGTTCTTTGTCAATCTATGTCTCCAAGAGAAGACAATGCTTCAAAGCGATTTTTAGATACAAATCGTTGCTCGGGGCCTGATGTAGCTTTCCCAAGGAGATCATTTATTTGGTGTCTTACTGTGTCCTGTTTATAGAAATACCCCAATGGCAATACCCGGATTGATGACCAATCGCATGATGGATGTCCAGTGGATTCAAGGATATCATAGACCAAATCCGGTGACCTAAAGCTTAGAACCACACAGTCCCCAGTAAAAGATTTTTCTGAGTGACCTACCCAATCTATCCTTCTAACCATTTTAAAGTCCCTATGTAGTCTGTTGCCTAAGTTTGTCATTTTGTTTAAATGATGCAGGGCTTTGTTCTTGAGGGACGACCAATGCTCTTGTGTATTATGTGGTAATACGGGCACGTTTGCCAAGATAATAGTATATGGGGTTGCTTGGGGTGGCAGGTGGAGAGAGGGGCACCTGGGATAATCGCCTGTCTTATTGTTGGTAGCCTGACCACGAGTCTTCACAAGAGTCGAGGTTCCGTTGTTCGTTGGAACTACCATGGTGGGTATAGGTGGCTGTGGTTTTGCCCTGACTGCCCCCTCTTGTGCTCCCACATACCCCATTCGGTCTTGGGAAGGATTGCCCCTAGTCTGGTTGTCTCGATTTACCTTGGCAGGTGACATGGATAAAGGCGCCTCTGCTACTGCCTCTGTACAAGATTGAAGCGTAGCCGCTGCCGCTGTGCAAGCGCAGGCCTCCTCTATTTTATTTAACCTTAAGATTACCATATCAAGGCGTTTGCATATTGGCTCAAGAATGGAGGCTAGCTTTCCTTCTAGGAGCGAGATAAGATCCCTCGATGATAGTAAGGGGTTTACCACTACAGGGTCGCTAGCTGTGACTTCGTTGGAGGAAGTATTTGGGTCGCCTAAGGCAGGAGTGTTGGCTGGGTCGTTATTAGCGGATGTGGCAGAGGCTTTTGATTTGGATCTAGTAATTTTGGGTGTGTGGCAGCCCTTCTTAGCCTTTGTGTGTTGGTCCTTAACAATTTTCCCTGCAACTTTCGTTCCCTTAGTCTTCGCCCTTACGGATCTGCTCTGGTTGCTCTGAGTAGTAGAAGCGGGGGGAGATACAGGAGCAGTTGGAGCATCACTATTAACTGTAGTCAGGGACTGGTCAAGGGAGTCATTTGAATGCCTTAGCGGGCTGGGAGCATAAAGTGGGGTGTTAGAAGTGGGCCCCCCACCCAATAGCCTGGGATCCAGTGATAATCTTCTCTCAGTGGTCTCGATTTCGTGTATCAACACTGATTCTGCACGTACTAGGAAAGCATCTAGAGTACCTACTACCTTGTCTCCAGCTTTCCATTTCGGCATGTTAGCGTTGGTGGAATTGTTGGCTTGAAGCTCAGCAAGACTCAATAACGTGCCCCCGAGGTGCCAGGCCAATATATGCGGGCAGGGCTAACAGAGATTAACGGGGGATGGCCCAGCCCAGCCTCCGTCGGCCCCGGACGGCCCGCCCTTTGCCCGGGCTTAGCCCGGCGCCGACCCGCGCGCGGTCCCGCGACGCGGGGGGCGGGATCGATTAAGTAGCGCCTCCGGGCGCGCAAAGTATGTTAATTCCGCTTCCGCTTCCGGGTTGCAAGGGGACCTGGGTATTGAAGTCCCGTCCCGCCGAGCACTCTCCCCCACACAGCGGTCGCGGTGTCGGGCGACAGCGGGGGAGAGACGTGGTAGCCGGAGGAAGGACAATAGGCTCCAGGGATCGGCAGGACACACAAGTAGGTGGCAGGAATCTGGCGGCACGATGACCACTGACTGGAAACAGCCCCCGCTCTGCCGGGGGCGGGATCGATTAAGTAGCGCCTCCGGGCGCGCAAAGTATGTTAATTCCGCTTCCGCTTCCGGGTTGCAAGGGGACCTGGGTATTGAAGTCCCGTCCTGCCGAGCACTCTCCCCACACAGCGGTCGCGGTGTCGGGCGACAGCGGGGGAGAGACGTGGTAGCCGGAGGAAGGACAATAGGCTCCAGGGATCGGCAGGACACACAAGTAGGTGGCAGGAATCTGGCGGCACGATGACCACTGACTGGAAACATATTCACTGGCATCATCATCACTTATCAGTCATTTAGATCAGAGTTCATGGCACATAAAAGTTAAAGATACTAGGTATACCCCGTCTCATTAATTGTTCCAAAAAGTATATTTGTTCCCTCTAAAGTCCCAAGATATAAGTTATGAGATTTTATCCAAACAGTCATATATAAAGGAAAACAAATATATATTTATTAAAGAGCCAAGGTGGTATCTTTGGTCTCTTGTTGTTCCAGGTACTCACCCCAGGAATTAGTGGAGCTCTTTATCCGTATTATGGCCCATCTGTGTGGCCCTTAGGCGACATATCCATTTAGCCTCCTTTTGTCTAACCTGGAGTTCTCTGTTACCACCTCTGTTTCCAATTGGAACATGGTCAATGCCATGAAACCAAAAGGTACTGTCATCTGGGTGTACTTTTTTATAGTGTTCACTCAAAGGATATCTGTTGTCACCATTAAGTATCGCCCTACGGTGTTCCTGTATTCTGATCTTTAACGGGCGGACTGTGCTCCCCACATAAATGGTTCCACAGATGCATCCCATCACATAGATAACATGTGTAGTATTGCAGTTTATGAAGTGTAATGTATCATATGTTTTCAGGGTATTGTAAGAAAAATAACAGATTTTATTTTTTCCACTAGGACAAATATTACACACTCCACACGTAAAGAAACCTTTAGGTTTCGGCGGTAACCATGTTACATTAGTATTAGTGACATAACTGGGGCATAAAGAATTGCGCAATGATTTGCCCCTTCTATGCGTAACAGAGGGTACACTGTTAATACAATTCTTTAAACCTGGAATCTCTTTTAAGATACCCCAATTTTTCTTAAGTATGTTGTAAATCTTCCCACTATTGATGTTATATTGTGTAATAAATCTTACAGCACTATTGGTCACCATTTCCTTGGATCTCTTTGGTTTGTCTCGCAGGGTATCCTCTCTCTTTAAAAGCTGAGTTTTTTCTATTGCTTTTTCAAGAAGTTCGCTTTTGTAGCCTCTCTGTAAGAATCTTTTTTTGTATTCTGTAATATTGCAAAGATAAGTAGTTTCTTCGCTGCAATTTCTTCTTATCCTTGTTAATTCCCCATAGGGGATATTTTGGACAACGGACCTTGCATGTGCGCGCTCTGCATGCAAGATACCGTTGCATGCTGTGTACTTCCTATACAGAGTACTCTGTATGATGCCATCTTTGATGTAAAGCCTGCCTCTTTATGGGGTGGTTCGAGAGGGAGCATGCCTGGGGCAGATGTGCCTCCCCTTGGACTAATAACATCGTGTTCTGGGGGAGGTACATAGACGATATCATCTGTCTTTGGTCGGGGTCCTTGGATTTATTAACAGAATACTTCACGTACCTAAACACAAATGAATATAATGTGAAATTTACTATGGCCCATGATAGAGAAAGGATACATTTTTTGGACATAAGCTTTTGCATCAAAGATGGCATCATATGGCATGTATAACTATCTGGAATAAATATAAGACAATAATGGACAACAATTGTGGACTTGAATGACTCCCTATTTGAGTGCACCTTCCTTTTTGTGTGAAATCCTTGAATTTCCCAGATGCCCAACTCTGAGAAATTGCAACTCCTCTTCCTGTGAGAAGCTCACATCTCTGTCTCTATGTGGTTGAATCACAGGTTTTTACCCCAAAACTCTTTGCTTTCAGGGTGCATGAGGAATTCCAAGACATTGTGGATATTAGGATGTTCAACAAATTTCACTTCGGCCATTTGGAATGTTAGTCTACTAAAACTAAAACATATTTCATTTGGTTAGGTAGCACTTTAAAATTCTCAGCAATGTGTAATGCGAGCCTCTGCAAGGCGGAGGTAGATCATTTAACATCGAAGGTAAGCATGGTAGAGATATTGTCAAACTTGTCAGAATCTGCACAGATTTCACAATCTATCATCCACTTTTCTGCTTCATAATCCATGTGATCCAAGTAAATTCTTCAACACAGACAAGCCTAAGTTTCCTTGGTGTCCATTCAGTAGCAAATTAGATCGGACACCCTCAAGTGTTACCTACGTTCGAGTTCATAACAAAGTGCCTTCTAATCCTAGTTCCATAGCCACATGACTGAATGAATATAAGTTCCCATGCAGTGTCCAGGTTGAGGGTCACTTTTAGAAATGGGATTTTTGGTAGGCTAGGACAGGCAGAAACCACTACTCTAGTCAGGATAAGGGAGTTAAACTCCTAAAATAACCCCTGTTCACCCCCTTGGTAACTTGGCATGAGCAGTCAGGTTTATCTTAGAGGCAGTGTGTAAAGCATTTGCACATAACCAACAGTAATACAGTATAAGCACCACAAAAGGACACCACACCAGCTTAGAAAAATATCCAATATTTTTATATACTTAAGACAAGACCAAAAACAATACAAATCCATAATACAGTACTTGGAAATCTTCAGTTATCAAAATAACCTTGAAAAACAGTTTCTCGAAGCCGATAGCTGCGTCCGGGGCTATCACGGCGTCGTGAACAAATAAATCCAAACAGTACCAGCTGACCACGGCGTCGCAAGACCGCTACGGTGTCGGGAAGACCCGCAAACAGTACCTTTTAAGAAATGCAGAGCGTCGGCGACCTCTTGTGGAGCTTCCGAAAGCACGATCTTCCCTCAGCCCAGCACTGTTCAACATCTAAATGTCTCCGCTCGCACACGTCGCCCGACAGCTTGACCTCAACATAATCTCCATCGCCGACGACACTCAACTGATCCTCTCCCTCACCAAGGACCCCATCACCGCCAAATCCAACCTCCACGAAGGAATGCAGACCGTCGCCGACTGGATGAAGATCAGCTGACTGAAGTTGAACACGGACAAGACGGAGGTCCTCATCCTCGTCTCCAACCCTTCAGCTTGGGATGACTCCTGGTGGCCAACGGCACTAGGGGCAGCCCCGACACCCACCGACCACGCACGCAACCTGGGATTCATCCTCGACTCAATGCTCTCCATGACCAAGCAAGTCCACGCCATATCCTCCTCCTGCTTCAACACCCTCCGCATGCTCTGCAAGATCTTCTTGTATCGGTCGGGATCCACCTGTAGAACAGTCACCCAGGCCCTCGTCAGCAGCAGACTCGACTACGGAAATGATGAGGGTGGTATGTTGTGTAACTTTACGAGCGGTGCCCTCGAACCACGGTGCAAACAGCAGCGGCGATTTTGGCATGGAGTGGCTTCATCGGGGAGGCCAAGGCGTCGTCGAGAAGCGAGGCAGTGCGGAGTGCGGTGCCCACAGGACGCGGCGCGAACAGCGGCTCGGTAGCGGCGTCAACAGGTGTCATCGGTGAGACCAGGGTCTTGGTGCGGCGTTGCAGCGGTGCCCTCTGTGGTACCTTCAGGACACGCAGTCGGCAGCGGCGTCATAGACGGCGTCTGGTTGCTTTTTCCTCCGTTGCAGCACAAAACACACAGTCCCCAGTGCTGAGGGCAGAAGAGCTTGAAGTCTTTGCTGTTCGAGACTTCTTGAACAGGGGGCAAGCTTTACCTCAGGCCCTTGGACAAACTCACAAAAGTAGATTGCAGAATGTTCAGTCCAGTCCTTTCACTGCCCATGGCCGAAGCAGCCACTGCAGGCCAACACAGCAAAGCACACAGCAAAGTGGTAGTTCCGCCTCACAGCTTCTTGGAAGTCTTCTTGATCTAAAAGAGTTCTAAAGTTCAGGGGTCTGGGCCCCAATATTTATATCCCAAAATCCTTTAATTTCTTAGGCAGAGGGTGTCTGTGCCCAGCCAGAACCAGTTCTGCCTTTTCTGGTGTGACTTCCTGGCATGTGGTGGAGACTGCATGGTCATAGGCAGACCAGGCCCTTTGAGGTGCAAGGAAATCTACTCCATCTTCCCCCAATTGCAGCCCAGGCCTATTCAGCCCTTTCCTGACCCACCTAGACTATCTGGAGCCACTCCTGTTCCCCAGCTTTCTGTCATCCAAAACCCAGACGGGCAATCCACATTCCAGCAGAGGCACACGGGATAAGTGAGCAAGAAAATACCTACTTTCTAAAAGTGGTATTTTCAAACACCGAATGTAAAAATCACCTTCACTAAAAGATGCATCTTTAGATTATGAGTTCAGGCTTACTAAACTTTATTTTCCTACCTAATTCCCCGGGCCAGTTATGTTTATAAGATGTTATAAGCAAACTCCCCATTCTGGGGGACAGGTAGCCTTGCAATAGCGAAAAACGAAATTGGCCGTAATTCGCTATCAGGACCTGCCACACACACTAAGGCATGTCCTACCTTTCACATACACTGCACCCCGCCCATAGCGGTGGCTGACATGTAAGAAAAGGGAAGGTGAGGGACTGGCAAGTGTGTGCACTGGCCAAGTAGGCATGGCAGTTACAAACTGCACGCAGACTCTGCAATGGCGGGTCTGAGTTACCTTTTCAGGGCTACTCAAGTGGGTTACACAATCAGTGCTGCAGTCTCACTAGTAGCATTTCATACACAGGCCCTGGCACACTCAGTGCACTTTACTAGGGACTAACAAGTAAATCAAATATCCAATCATGGAAACACCAATCCATAACACAAAATCATCACAGGAGAACTTGCACTTTACCACTGATCAGCAGTGAGAAAAGTGTGCAGAAACACTACGCCAGTAAAAACAGAGTCGAAACCGGGAGGTCAGAAAGCAAAAACTCAGGGGAAACACGCCAAAAGATGCCAAGTCTAACACACACTCTGCAAGATACTTTCAGACCATTTTGAAGATCTTGTCCTTGATATCAGCCACTAGCCAATCTTTCTCAGACACCGTAAAATTCTTACTCCACTCGCCCCATATGGAAGATATTACATCAGTCACATCATCAGTGGGAGAAGTATGTACCACAGCTGTGCTTTACATACTTTCAGCACTGACATTTTTTTTTTACCCAGAACAAAAGCAATCTCAAAATAGTGTTTGTGTAGTTTTGAACATTAATCTTGCTGTTATGGTTGTTTCTTCCCTCCCATCGAGACGAGATATTTATCAATGGTTTGTAATCTGAGCTCGCAATAAACTTGGGGACAGAAATTCGAGGTTGGTAAAGATGGAAGTTACCAAAGTGACCCCACATATAGTACCGGAAATGGTCCATGGTTCAAAACACAGGCTGTTCGTTCCCTCTCATTTACCGCTTGTTTAATACTCAGTGGCTGTAAGTGTCCTATAGGCAAAAGCGACATTCTGTTGTTGGAACTCTGGAATAACACAGCCTCTAAGCCATATGCACTTGAGTGGAGATTAGGAATGTCTTTCCTCAATGGAGCGGCTTGATAGTTGGAGCATTAGTAATGGTAACCTTTACTTAATCAAAGCTTGTTGCTCACCCCATGTGAACTTTTGGCCCTTATGCAGTAATAGGTTCGGGGGATCCATAAGTTCTGCAAAGCTTTCCACAAATCTACAAGCCCTGCAAAATGGTCTACCTTGGGGACTATATCATCATCCGTGTTCAAGTGGTACCCTAAATAATTTACTTTACTTTTGAACAAGGAACACTTGTCAGCATACAAAACCAAATCGCTACTCCTCAGCCTGGAACATACTTCTTTAAGTATTTCAAGATGGTTGCCAATATGTTTTGGGAAAAATTCAACTTATCTTAAATGATCTTTACTGAGGGTTCCAAATCTTTAAAAATGTGGAGCATAACACTTTGAAAAATAGGCACAGTGAAATTAGGCCAGAATAAAACTTTTTAAAGCAGAAAAAAATCATAAGGTCTTATGAGAGTGGTAATTTACTTGAATTCAGAAGCCAACACCACTTGATAGTATGCCGCTCTTAAGTCTAGGTTGGGGAACTCTGAAGCTCCATCTATGATTGATATTATCTCTTGATAGTGTGTAATGGGTGATTATAAACCACAATGCGGTTTTCGAAAGCTCTCAAATCAATGCCTAATCATAACTTTCTACTCCCTTATTTAGTACAACAGGAGAAACCCACGGAGACAATTCTACTTCAGTAATCTCATCTTTGACCATTGCAGCCAACATGTGCTGCTAATTCAATCCTCACATCTGTGTGTTTTATAGTAACAGCATTGTTTTTTAGAATAGTCCTGTGCTGGTAACCCTAAGCTTTCATAACGCACTCGAAAACACATCCTGAAATTTCTCTTTGATGGCTGCACCTGGATCGTCATAGCTTCCTGTTTATTCCTCAAGATTTGTACGGGCGACCAAGGGTTATGGGGCATTCCTAACCTACGCTGGGTTCTCCATCCGCAGAACACATACCCCTTTCGAAGGCAGTATATATTTTAATTCAGGAACTTCTGTCCTTGAAATTCACCTTTTCAGCAATGTTTCCCATTAAATCTATCTTACTTCCATCAAATAATACAGCTTTTCCATCTGGGAATTGGAGACACACGTTCTGTGGTACTGACAAAATGTTTCACTACAAATGTCATCTCTTTAAGCTTATGACAGTACCTGTCGGGTTCTACATCTTAATCTGAACTACCTTCCCCTTATTGACTTTTTTCTGTTATCTCCAGACTTAAGAAACATGTCTTCTTCTTCCATGTTTGTTACATGTTTTATTGAAGGCAGACAAACTCTAAACAAGGCCTCTTGGAACTTATCCCCACACCTAAAGCAAAAAATGTTGTCCTCACTTTTCATTTCTTTGTCTTGCAAAGTGCACTGGCTGCTATCTGCCACACTCACTTAACTTTTTCGTTTCATTTCTGTTTTAACAGCTTTTTTTGCTTTTACCATTTAACAACTCACAGCTGTCCACCATCATTCGTACATTTATACAGCGGGCTGTAAAATATGTTCCCCTCCGTGGGTCATTATAGTCAAACAACACATACACATGGTTCATCAGTGTATCCGGTGCAGAGGGGGCGGTTGTATCACTCCTCGTGGAAGGGAGTGGCCTCCATGTTTCTACTTGCATAGCCTTTTCCATCCATGTGTGTGTTGGGTCTCAACTGGGGAGATCCCGGGGTTGCTTCCCTTTCCCAGTCAAGCCCATAGTAGGGTATCCAGCCGACCCACACTTTCCTAACCTTTTTGGGGCTTTCCCTGGTTTCATACACTATGTGTCCAGCCTCCATGCAATGTGTCCTATCCATAATCCAGATGTGTTCAGTGGGCACTAGGGGTGATTTCTCCATCTCTGAGCTATGTCCTTTTTTTGCCAGCATGAACCTTGGTGTGCAAAAGAGAACTTAATTCCTTAGTAGATCCACGTCTCCCAGTATCCTCAGAATAACAAACTGCGGGGTGACTGGGACCGGCACCCCAGGATCATTGTGAGTTTCATAATAATTTCCTGCCAGTATTGCCCAATTTGAGAACACTCCCAGAGCTTGAGAAATAAGGAGCCATCTATGCCATCACATCAAAAGCAATTGAGGGATGGTGCCTTACCCATCTGGAATAATCGACTTTGATTTTGTACTTTGTACACCCTCTGCAAACGTTTTTAATGGATGAGCCTCAAGCTCATTTTAATTGCAATCTCGTGGGCACATTAAGGCACTCTCCCAGTCCACATCATTCATCTGCCTACTTCCCGCTCCCACTAGCTCCTAAGTTATAGCAGGTTGTCCAGTCTGTTGTTAATGAGCATGCAATAAGTGTGAGAGACCACCTTCCCAGACATTTCTTCTGTCAGTATCCTACTTTCAATGAGGTTAATGCTTTCCAGGGCCTCACAGTCTACTGATTCTGCATGAAGGGTGTTTTGTACTTTGAGGTAAGGGAACTCCTTTGAGGGAACCAGCTCCTATTCTCCCTGCTATTCTTGAAAGTATGGAAAACGTGTAATATGTAACTTAACGTAAGCGACAGCCATTTTGGCTTTGGTGCCCATTTAAGTTTCCTTTGCAATTCTCCCGTCTCCTGCTGCTCGTCTTTTCACTCTGCTTGTGCTATCTATTTGTGTTGACTTCCTGACTCAGCTAAAAGTAATGTGCGTGCTGAGGGTTTGTAGCTGCTAGAGCACCTGGTCTCAGATGTTAACTGTCAACCATTTACTGCTGCCAGAAGCACTCCTGCTCCCCCTCTGCTGACCAAGTGGTTATTGATCTGCTTTTGTTTGCTGAAAACTATTTCTAAAACTTTTTCTACCTATTTCTGTTCACATGCTTACACTGCAGAAAACTTGTATAAAAGCCCTGTGTTCTGTGATTTCAGTGTACTGCCTCCTTGCAGCACTTGAGAGAGTGTTGTGTGGACGTAGTACCACTCATGAGTGATTAATAAACTTATTTATTTCCAACTCCAGTGCTGATCTCTATTTTGTTGGTCTTTGAACCCGTGGACAAAAGGGTGACCCTGCACCAGTGTACCCCTAAAAAGGTACATTTCCACTGTTTGCGAACGACTCGTGGGGCCCCATTGGAGACGCGGCGGTAGTGTTCTTGACGGAAGATCGGAATCTCACTGAGGAAGCGCACTGCATGAGGAGACCTTTGTCTTTGCAGGCCGACGTGATGTTTCCGGTTTTCCCAATTTGACCCTCCAGGTGATGGCCGGTCTCAACTGGGGTTTTCTTTGGCACAATTTTGAAGTGACCATTAGGTCGACCAGAGATCAGCAGGTGGGAGTTGGAGTCTTCTGTTTGGTAAGGTTGCTAAAGCGGCTTTCTTGATTTGTTAAGCCTGGGCTTTTTGTTTGTATTTGTTAATCAATCTTTGCAAAGTTTGAAGGCAGATAGTGTGGAGATTTTTCTCCTTTTGAAATATTTTGAAGTAGTAATATTTTACACATATTTGTAATGCATGCCTGCTCTCGGCATACTGCGTAGGTGGTTGCTGCTGCTCTGGGGTTACCAAAGTAAAACAACTTGAAAAAAAAGTCAGCCGTCTTCCCCCAGAGGGGACACCTAATAGAGACATATATGTCAAATTTGGTATTTCTTCCGTAATGTACGGTCCACTGTGGAACAAATACACACACATAAAAAAAAAAGATTCTGATCTGCACTGGCCAGTGAATGGGTCATTTGATTTTAAAAAGGTTCAATATGTAGAGCAGTGTTTATTTAAAAGAAAAAGTACACAGGATATGTTTCATTGTGTGCGTATGTGGGAGAAAGAAGTGCGAGAGAGAGTGAAGAGAGCAGAAGTTATAGCAGGAAAAAAACAACGAAAAACGATATATCAAAAAGCGCTGGAATTAAAAAGAAATAAATAAAAGAAGGAAAAAAACAGAAAAAGAAGATAGGGAACGTCGATTAGAGGTAAATGGCCAGTATCCTATTAGGTGCCCTATTTATCACATACTTAATAAACCTCAGGATGACTGCACCGCGTTAGAACGCCCCATCCCCGTATAAATTTCCCACTCCAAGTGCCCCTGACGAGGTTTCTGACGACAAGCATTTGTCTTCAGATGACAAAGAACAAGATAAACAAGATGAGCGACAGACTCGCTCTACTTTGACTAAGGCAGAAAAGGATACCTTAAAAACCGCTGCTAAGGAGGAGGCTCATCTGTCTCACGCGGCATCGCTCATTGTAACTATGGTTCAACAGTGGAACAGCGCAGAGCTATTTGATTTTTTAGAAAAATTTGTTTGGGAGGTAATATTTGATTATAGACAAATTTCTCAGGAATTAGAGTCAAAGAGATATTTTATATATAATTAGGTTTACACTCCTTGGAGTAGAGTTGACGTGATGGCTCTTAAACCTGCTTTGCCCGACCCCTGGAAATATCCTGCCGCCTTCTATGAGGAGGTGGAAGGAGCCATTAGCTCCTGCACTATGACCTTGCCAGATATTGATATCTTCTTTGGGCTTATTTTGCATCCTGATATGTGGAGAACGATACGTAAAATAGATGACAATGTAGCATATGGTGATACCTGGGATCATTTAGAACAAATAGATGCGGAAAGGGAGCCTGCGCAGAAACCTCAGAAGGAGATATTGGATCTTCCTAAAGCTATTGTGACTAAGTTAAAGACTCTCATACCCCCTAAGAAAATAGATTTTACTACGTTAGCGTCCTGTAAACAGAAAAAGGATGAGTTAATTTCTGATTTCTTTTCAAGGTTTGAGGAAACATTCCATGATTTTAGTGGTCAGTCTTTGGCCGATGATACGGGTCGGCATTTGTTTGTCGATACATTTGTCGCTAATATGTTACCAGAAATAGCTAGTCGCTTAAAGGCCAGCGAGAGTTCTGGGACCACGTCTTCTCCAGTTTCCCTTTTGACTATGGCCCAATATTATGAGCGGCAGGAACAGGAAGCGAAAGGCAGGGAGGATAAGCAGGATTAAGCCTTAAAGACAAAAGTTATGTTGGCTCAAATATATGGTTCACCGTTTAGGGGAGATGGAAGAGGCGGATGTGCAATGTATATACCTGGAGCACCCCCTCTCCCTCGAACAAATTTGTCCCCTGATCAGTGTGCTTATTGTAAAGAGACTGGGCATTGTCGTTCTGAGTACCCTCTTTTGCGAGGTCAGCAGTATCAGCGGGGAAGGGAAGTATGAGAAGACACCCAGGGAACTCAGGAAAGGTACAGTAGCTCGCCCCAGATTTGAAGCAGTTGAACAAGGACCAAATTACTCCAATACTTTTGATAGACGAAATCAATATCAAATGTCTGATTATTTTGCTGATGCCCTTGCGGATTCCGACTATGCAAAGGGATGCCTAGGATGCGGTAAGGAACCGGTTGAGGTGCTAGTAGATCAAATGGGTCCTTATATTGACGCAAACGTCTTGGGATTTACTGATCGGTTTCTGGTTGACCCAGGGGCTACTGTAGTGCTAAATAATTGGTTCCTAGGGCTCCCCTGTCCGGCACAATGATAACATTGATAGGATTCGATGGGACACCTACACCTAGCCCACTTTCACAGCCACTTGAATTCAGACTTGATAAATTCAATGCAGCATGTCCATTTTTGCTTTCCCTTACCACACCCGACAATATTGTGGGTATCGATATGCTTAAATATTTTCGTGCCACAATACGTTGTTCTCCGGAAGGTGTGCGTGTCATTTTAAATAACAATTATCCAATGGTTGAGGGATCCTGTCTTATCAATGAGGATGCCGCGTTGGTGTCCTTACCTAGTGTGAAGAAGGAACACTGTTATTGTTGTCATTTCTTGCCTCCCATCATCACTAAGTCTCGCAACAGAAATTTTAATATTGTAGACAGCAGGTTACCTATTTAGGCCACCTCCTGTCTAAGGAGGAACGTGCACTTACACCAAACCGCATTCAGACCATTCTAGACAGTCCTGTACCCCGCACTCAGAAGGATGTTCGTGCACTGATTGCCCTCACTTCTTTTTATAGGCAGTTTTTCACACATTATTAAACCTTTGTTGTCCCTTTTTTGCCCATCCCATGGACTGCTGAGTGCCAGAGCGCCTTACAACAGTTACGCCAAGCCCTTTGTTCTGCACCAGTATTAGGTACCCCAGACATGTTGATGAGTGACTATTTGTCCCAGTTAACTGACAGTTTGTCTTCTATTTATCAGCAGGTGCGGGAAGCTCTTCCTTCGTGAGTGAAGACGAGCTGCGTGACCTGAAGGACCTGAGGAAGTCTTCACGGACCACACGATCCCTGGTACATCTAGATATCTGCTTCGATCTAGGAAGAAAGACATTTCATCGCAGAAAAAGACTGTTTGAGCTACTGTCCTGGGTGGTTAAAGACTGACTACAAATGGGGGGGGTAGCCTATTAGTGACTACTCGTCTCAATGTTAGTGAAGAAACCAACACCTGCCCAGGACTTAAGGGCATCATCTATTTTGTTGTTTGCTGATAAAAATGAGCTCGCCTAAGAAGAAGGAAATCGCTGCGACAACGTGCAACGGCTGTACAATCTGCTTCATTGGTCTAACTTTGACTGCTTGCTTCATCGCTGCTGTAATGTGGGTAGTGGAGGAAGTAATGCCTGGAGCCTCTTTACCTAACATTACTGTTACATCACTTGCTGCAAAAAAGCACCATCATTTTGATTTGCCGCAACATGAACAGGGATACCGGCAAAATCGGAGAGAAGCATTTAATTTCTTCAAATGTTGCATCAGACACACCAGCTAAGCAATGCTACTAACTGTTGGGTTTGTGGCAAGATTCCTCCTCATCGGAACATAAAAGGAATCCCGTTGTCACCGCTGCCATTCTCTAACAATGGCTCATTCCCAGCTTGGTTCAAACTTCTATATGCCTCAAATGAACAAAGTCTGTTACACCAATAAGCAAAAGGGACTGCTTTAGAAGAATATAGTAAAGGAAGTGCAGCAACAAACTATGTGTATCCGAATTCTACGTCGGCTAAAGGAAATGGACCCCTTGTTATCTCTGTTGCCATGACCGCTGGCCCCCTTTGTGTACAAAGTACAGGCGATGTGCCAGTGGGCCACAGTAACTGTACTACAGTGTTGCAGATGTCTACGAGAGGCCGAAGCAGCTTCCTTGCATCACGTCACACTTATTTTGTTTGTGGAACTAAGGCATACTACTTCCTACATCTAGACTGGTCTGGTACCTGTTACATAGCCTTCTTTCTACCACCTGTGTTTTTAGCTCCCCCAACCTACCATCAAGATTTGCAATTGTTCGATCACTTTGCTGGTAGTAGGGGAAAACGTGCAATCGATGTCTCTGTAGTCGATGAGACAGATCACATGGGAACAATATAGACTGGAGAATGCTGTATCATCGGATCCAGCTGTTGTGTCTTCACACCGGACAATTCGACTTCTGTATCTGCGGTCATCTCCAACCTACACAAAATAGCTACTGAGATGCATCAAGACTCAGAAACATGGGCTTGGGCGGGATAGTTCTGGAACATATTTTCTGTATGGGGCTTAAAAATATTATCTGCCTTGTTAATTGTTTACGTATCCAATGTGGGCCGATGCTTTGTTCCCTCTGCATTTCCACTTGTACTATTAGTCTACCATCTAAAACGAATGTCCAAAATGTAAATGCCCGTTTAGCAATAGATCAAGAAGTCAGCAACATGATGCTAATTGATATACATGACATTTATCGTACCCCTATTTAAGCATAAGAAATTGTCTTGGCTTATGCCAAAAGGGCCGTCTGTGGAAAACGTGTAATATTTAACTTGGCATAAGCGAGAGCCATTTTGGCTGTGATGTCCATTTAAGTTTCCTTTGCAATTCTACCGTCCCCTGCTGCTTGTCTTTTCACTCTGCTTGTGCTATCTATTTTTGTTGACTTCCTGACTTAGCTAAAAGCAATGTACGTGCTGAGGGTTTGTAGCTGCCAGAGCACCTGGTCTCATATGTTAACTGTCAACCATTTACTGCTGCCATTAGCACTCCTGCTCCCCCTCCCACTTTGCTGACCAAGTGGTTATTCATCTTCCCTTGTTTGCTGAAAACTATTTCTAAAACTTGTTCTCCCTATTTCTGTTCACATGTTTACACTGCAGAAAACTTGTATAAAAGCCCTGTGTTCTGTGACTTCAGTGTACTGCCTCCTTGCAGCACTTGTGAGAGTGTTGTGTGGACGTAGTCCCACTCATGAGTAATTAATAAACTTGTTATTTATTTATTTTCAACTCCAGTGCTGATCTCTATTTTGTTGGTCTTTGAACCTGTGGACAAAAGGGTGACCCTGCACCAGTGTACCCCTAAAAAGGTACATTTCCACAAAAGGACTTAATCTCTACACCTCCGGCCTAATTGCTCAGTGTGGATATGCCTGTTGTGGTCCACGTACTTAACCTGTAAGCATTCTCATTCTCTTCAGTCTATCACCATTCCAGTGGGGTTGGGTTGCTCCACAGTACCTATGGTGTCATGCTACATATCATATGGCTTTGTCCCATCCTTCTCGATCTTATTTGGCCCCGGTAGCACTGACCTGTGTGACTTGCCATACATGTAATGTATATTATAATTATTATTAGGGGTATTTGTAGAGTGCTACAGCTACTCAGTGAGTGGCCCAGACTTTCATTAAATCAGATCCCCAACTAACAAGTAATTTTAGAAAGCAGACCCAAAGAGCCAGGTTGTTTTTTTAACTCAAAGTCTTTTTATCATTTTTAGCAAGTGAGACACAGACAACAAACAATCAACACCCACTACTCTTTTGATGCCATTCGTATAAGAAAAGGAATTAAACAATTGGACCAGGTTGTCTTGCAAGTCTTTGCATGAATAGCTAATAGAAGGCAATGGGAAGGCCATCAAGGCCTGGTGTCTTACCCATGGGAAGAGCACCCACCTCCTTTTTCGCTACCTCAACGGTGATCGGCTCGTCAAGAAGGGTGGTGTTGTAGGAGGCCGGGGGTTCCCATTCACAATAGTCCAAATCAGGCTTGATTATCTCCGGGTCAGGTTCTTCCTAGGAGTAGAGCTTTTGATAGCATTCATAAAAACTCCGACGCTTGTTTCCCTCAGCTGTCCCCCAGCTACCATCCTCTGACCTCAGCTTAGCAGTGTGCACCTGAGCACGTAGCTGGCAGAGCCTGTGAGCCAGGAGCCTAGCCATCTTGTCTCCTCCCTCATAGTAGAGCTGTTTTAGTGCCAGAAGTGCCTGCTCCACCTTCCCCGTTCTATGTCCCCTCAGCACTGCCAGCTGCCATTTGGTGCAGCGGGAGGAATTGGCCTTGTCCTGCTGTTCTAGTTGTTTGAATTCGGCAGTGAGGTTGGACTCGACTAGCCTGGCTGCTCACCTCCGTGCGATTGCGATAGATGTAATTGTACCCCCCGGATGGTGGCTTTAAAGCCATCCCAAAGAGAATATGGCGAGAGATCAGTGAGATAATTTAGTGAAAAGTAATCTGCAATGCTTTTCCGGATTTCGGCAACATTGACGGGGTCCCGTAGGATTTGTTACGGCAGACGCCAGGGCGGCAGGGCATTGGTCGGGTGGCCGGCACCCTCCCAGATCAGTTCTACGTGTGCATGGTCTGAGATGGAGATGTTAAATATGTCCGCGGTGCGAATGCTGCGAAGGAGGGAGTGTGTAGCAGAGATGTGGTCTATGCAGGAGTAAGAAGAGTGAACATGGGAGAAAAAAGGAGTAATCCCTCGTGCCAGGGTGCTTGTTGCGCCAAACATTGTCCAGGCCCAGATTCCCTATGTTTCGCTTGAGCTGTTGTGACATGGCCCCAATGTTTTGAAATGTAGTCCCGCTACGGTCATGGGTGTGATCCCACAGCAGATTAAAATCTCCTCCCACCAGGATGTCTCCGTCCACCCCCTCCAAGTGCTCTCTCTACACCTGTCTACGGTAGGTGTCCTGGGAGGTGTTAGGGGCGTAGATATTGAGTAACTTTACGCTGACTCTTAAAGAGATGGAGCATCAAATACCGTCCTTCCCTGTCTTGCACTACCCTAGTGACCAATGGGTAAAAGCCGGCCTTGCACAAAATGCCCACTCCTAGTGTCTTCAAGGTTGTGTATGCCCAGAAATGCCTTGCATAGCGTGGGTGCGCCATGCTGTGACACTCCGTTTGCAGCAGGTGGGTCTCCTGCAGAAGGAGTAAGTCGGGGTTGTGTTGTAGTATGTATCGCCAAACCTGTTGCGTTTTTTGGGAGAGTTCAGACCCCGATCATTCAGGGATATCAATTTAATGTCTCCTGACATTTGTGTGGGTGCCTAAGGGGGCGTCAAGGTTGCTAATACACTGCACATGGTGCCCATTACCCTGATTCCCATCTGTGACTTTAGTGTGTGATGGTGATGCCCCCCCTTGAGCGAAATTGACCTGTGAGAACTGATAAAAAAGAAGAGAGAAAAAAAAAAAGCAGAGGGCAATCAAAATGAACAACGGGCCAACCAGGCCCAATGGGGGCCTCCACATCCTGCGCTGGCCGACACAAAATGTGCCAGGCCTGCTAGAGGGATCATCCTCCTGGAGTGGTAGTCATTGGGGTGGCTGTTTGGAAGCAGTCCAGACACATAGTGATAAGCTGGATTGTGGTCCTCCTTCAGGCCTCTGGTCCCACCGCCGCCTCCATGCAGTCGGAGACTCAGGGCGGGATGATACAAGGGGTGTTTGCTAGCTGCAGGGAGAGGCAAGGGCCAGTTCACAGGGAGCTGGTGGTGGACTGCGTTTGTGTTGGAGCCCCTCCTAGGCTCCAGAGGTGATGAATAATGTCCCGTTTGGTTTCCTGCGAGGTTTACTCTACTTGGCGTTTGTCAGGGTGTTGCAACTTGACTGTGGTCCAGATTAGTTGTTGGTGTTTTCCAGCGGTGTCCCTGGCCTGTGGATCGACATGTTTGCCAGAATCGTCCTTGAGGCCCACCAGGTGCTTGGCCTCCGAAAGAGATCTGAGCGATCGTCTGCCTTCCCACTGGAACAAAAGGGCAAATGAGTGGCCCCATTTGATAGCGAATCCCCTGTTCGCGAAGCTTGTTGGTGACCGGCTTGAATTCTTGTTGCTTTCATAACACAATGGGGGACAGGCCTTGTAATACTTGCACTGTGTGGCCGCGAAATGTCAACACTGCTTTACCTCTGGCAGCCAAGAGGGTCGCCTCTTTTTCCGTGAAGAAATGGACGCGGGTCAGGATATCCGGGATTGCGTCCTTACGTCCTGAACCCACAGCAACCCAGTGTGCTGTGTCAAGGGTCGGCCTGGAATTATCCTCGTCCCCCCTGGTCTCGTGGAGGAGATTGGCTGTGTAAGATAGGATGTTGTTGCCTTCCTCTCCCCTGGGGACTCCCCGTATGCTATTTCGGTGGCTTCTATTTTTCAGGCCTTCATGCTTAGAGTGGATCTCTGTTCTGTTCCTCTAGGACTGTCGTCCGCCTCCATAGCATTTCTTGGTCCTCGGAGCGAGTGGCGACCGTGCGTTCCAGGTCATCCACTCTCTCTCCTATGTCTGTGACTTCTTTTCGTATGTCTCTAAGGCAGGATTTGAACTTGTCCTTGAGAGAACCAATATCTGCACAGATTTCTTGCTGGAACCGCTCAATATAGGCCTGCGTGTTAGGGGCAGCGGGCGGGGGCTCCATCGTTGATGCTCGGGGAGAGGCCAACGGCACAGGCTCTCGAAGAGGCGCTTTGGCCCAGAGGGAGGTCACTGGATTGTCCTTTGATGGTTAAGAGCGTGGCATGTCCCCCCTGCCTTACCTGGGTAAAGATTGAGCTGATGAGGTGTCTGAGTGGATCCCACCCCAACACGGTTAGGGCATGTGGCCGCGCGGGCAAGGGCCAGCCACAATGGGAAGTGAGACAGCCAGGCCAGTGAAGCCCGCAGTTCAGTTTGACCTATGATGAAGGTTCAAGCCACCCCCGAGTGCACGATGATGTGTGGATGCAATCGGCCAGGAGAAGGGCCAGCATTGCAGAAGACGCCCCACAAAGAAAACAGACACCGGCCGGGCGTCACAAAGACTCGCTCGTTCCTTGGTGTGGTTTTGTTCTGTGTGAGGCTTGGGAGGCTCCCTCCCAGGCCGGATCACCCTCAGCTGGCTCAGGCCTCCAATGCCAGAAGGTCACAACTGTCTTGGCCCCAGGGCACCGACCGGGGGAAGAGGGGGGGGGGGGGGCGCTGGTGCTCCTCTCAGGCCCACCTTCTGGGCTGCTTTCAGGGGGCTTCTGTTGCGTGGGCTCCCTTGTTATCCTCCTCGCACCCCGTTAGTACCAGGCAGCCAAGACCCGGAGGGCCCAGGCAGGGTGATTGAGACTTTAGGGACTGGGGTCACCTCACCCTCCACTCCGCAGGCTCTGCTGATTCCTGATGTGGCACGTTGCAAACAGCCGCTTTTAGCTTACGTTTGGCCGGCCGTTCGCTTGAAGGCCAGGCGAGGGTTCAATAGTGCCTCCAGGGGTTCCCAGGGCAGCGACCAAGGGGTGAGGGCGTGTTGGTGCTTCACTTAGGCCCAGCTCCAGGGACACCCTCAGGGAACTTGGAATGGGCGGACTTCTCCGATATCTTCCTTACCCCCCCCCCCCCCCAGTCGTCCCAGGCAGGGGGGGGGGCCCACACCCTCCGCTCCTCAGGCCACAGCCGATTCCTGAAGCAGCGTGATGCAGAGGGCCTCTGTTAGATTGTGTGGGCCGGCTGTTAGCTTGAGGGCCAGGCGAGAGTTCAAACGTGCCTCCAGGGAGTCTGAGAGCCCTGTGCAGGGCCGTGGGCAGGAGCACCGTGTCTCTACCCTCCGATGCGCCTCACAGGAGGCCTGCAGAAATCGACAGACATCTGCCCAGAGCCCTCACCTGGGCATGCAGCATGGTCCCCTCATGAAAATGGCGCTCAGGGCACTCAGGATGGGCGACAAGCCTGTGCTAGGTGCTGCGTCTGCACCGTTCGGTGCCTCACGAGCCCCTGCAGCTCACCCATTTGCCAGGAATCTCCCTGCCGGCACCTGAAGTTAGGATTCATGCCAGTCCGTCGTGAATGGCGACGGATGGGCCCTGAGCCGGCGGAGAGCAATCAGGATACATCCTACTCCTTTCTCTTCCAGGCCACGCCCCAAAGAGCCAAGTTTTAAGGGAACCTTTAAAGACCTGGATGTCCTCTGCTACGCAAACAAATGATGGCCGGAATGCTGAATAAATCATACATTCACCCCCAGTCAAGAGATCTGGGATAAATCCATCGTTCTTTTGTTCACCATGCCACCCCAGTTTAGACCCAGCCGTATGCTAATCAGTCTTGACCCTGTGCTTCATGGGAACAGTCCAGACCGAACCGCCAAGCCATGTCCTCCCTGGCCCGGAAACAAGCATCCTGGAACCGGTTTCTGGGTATTACCCGGGCTAGCTTGAATCCAGTGGCACAGTGAGCAAGGACCCATGTCTGGGCATACCCGTCCCACTTAGGGTGAAAAGTGCTAGGCAAACAAATGATGGATAGTTTGGGCTGGACTGTTCCCATTGGGCACAGGATCAAGACTGATTTGCATATGGCTGGGTTCAAGCTGGAAAGGCATGGTGATTAAAACGATGGATTTAGGCCCATATCTCTGTACTGGGGTGAATGTATGACATTGTTCTGCATTCTGTCCATCAATTGTTGTTTTTGCATTTGTCACACGAGTGGGACGGGTATGCCCAGACGTGGGTCCCGTGCTCTCCATGCCACTGGAGTCAAGCTATCGTGGCTGATGAGGGGTGAAACCCTGAAACCGGTCCTAGGATGCTTGTTTCCAGTCTAGGGAGGCCCTGGCCTGGCAGTTCGGGCTGGACTGTTCCTATTGGACACAGGGTCAAGACTGATTTGCATATGGCTGGGTTCAAGCTGGAAAAAAAACGATGGATTTAGGCCCAGTGCTCTGTACTGGGGTGAATGTATGACATTATTCTGCATTCTTCCAGCAATTGTTATTTTTGGATGTCCTCTGTGGCACAAAGCTGTTGTGGGAGCGCATTCGACTCCTTTGCAGTCATGTAGGAGTAGGACCTGTCACCTCCCCTATTTTCTTCGGAATGAAGGGATCACCACAAGCAAGAAGTTGGTGGATCAGAGTGATCTGGAAGGTTGGTAAGGAATAAATCTATTGGGCAGATACCGAGGGCCAGTAAGGTAAAAACTCTCTGTGACAAGACTAGCCCTTTGAACCTTACACGGTCCTTGATAGGTAGCCAGTTTGTTCTTGCAAATCAGGCTGTATGTGGATTCTCCTGGAGAGTTTCAGCAGGAACCTAGACGTAGCGTTCTGGAGCAGCTGTATCTCTTTAAGAGCTATGCCGGCATGCCCAAATACAGCGAGTTTCGTAGTCCAGTCTTGAGGTAATCGGGGCCCGTATCACTGTTTTTTGCTGCAGAAGGAGAAGGTAAAGGAACTTTTTTATCAGCTTTAAAATTTCAAAACACGAGCCTATTATGCCAGTCATCTGGGGGAGGGACCTATGGATGCTGCACTCTCAAATTTCAGCCCCAGATTTCAAGCCACGGTGGTGGAGGCAGTGATACATCATTTTGACCAGAGGTCATTGTCCCAGCTAGGCGGTGGGATTCAAGCAGGGGCAGCATTCCTGTTTTGCTGGTATTGCACTGGAGGCAGCTATTGCACATCCATTGGAACACTGCGGACCAGCATGCCTTAAAATTGCTCTGTGAATTGGGGATATTTTTATCCAGAGTGAGAAGCAGTAGTGTATCATCTGCATATAATACAATTTGTACTCCATATGATTCAGTCAAGGTCGCCCATGGGGTAATATATACATTAAATAAAGTAGGGCTCGGTGCAGTCCCCTATGTGGAGCAATCCAAACAGATTGGGATTTGCCTGTAAAAAAAGCAGTACCAGGTCAATGTGGAGCTGCAGACGCCTATGGCACCCAGATGATGTAGGAGTGTTGTGTGCGAGACTGTCAAAAGCTGCAGATAGATGGAGGAGAATCCATGCCACCTGCTTTCCGCGATCCACCACTGAATTAATCGTGCCCGCCACCTCCAACAAGGTCGTGTTGGTACGGAAGCCCAGTGACTGAGAAATTAGCAAGGTTGGATATTTCTGCCGATGGCTGTTTCTAACTGTTGGAAACGGTGGCTGATTTACGGATAGATTTAAAAGCTGATTTAAAGATGATTTTATTGCCTCACAGTTGGAAACAAGAATATGAGGGGGGCAAGGTTCATCAGGGGACCCTGATTTACAAAGTTTGAGAGGGTCAGCCAGCTGCTCCTGTGAAATATGGGCGAATTCCTGCAGCGCATGGCAACAAGGGGAAGAGAACCAGAAGTGTCTTAGTGCCTCTGATGCCTAGGGCGTCAGGGTTTGTGGAATCCAAGGATTCAATGATAGCTTTGATTTTAAGTGTTGAAGAAATTTGAGAGTTAGGTGCAAGGTACTAGGGCGTCATAATTTTTTCATTTGTTAACGATTTTAAAAATCAGGTTTATTGTGATAAGTATCAATCTGAGCTGTGAAAAAGTTAGATTATGCTTTCTTAATTGCAAAGTCAGAAATATCTAAAGCCTTTTCTAAACTGATGTATCCTTTGCGAGGTGCTGACGCTTCCAGCTTCTTTC
This sequence comes from Triturus cristatus, assembly GCF_964204655.1. Lineage (NCBI taxonomy): Eukaryota > Metazoa > Chordata > Amphibia > Caudata > Salamandridae > Triturus > Triturus cristatus. The sequence continues at coordinate 1,136,331,443 of NC_140589.1, forward strand.
TAATTTTTTCCAATATTTGTTTCAGGAGCTTGTTTAGCTCCTCGTTAAACCATGGTGCAGACTGTGCTTTTATGCTAAGGAGGTGGTATCTCTCGGTTTGATGGGTGCGATGTAGTCAGTTACCATGTAAGCCCGACATTGACCGAACTCACATCAACCTCAATGTCCCCACTCATATGAGCAGAATGTTCGCTGAAGACGAGGCTAAACTCAGACGAGGAAACTGTGGCCTATGTTTGACGAGGTCAAGAGGAACACTTCCTGTGTCTTCTTAGGCCATGACCCACTAACCAATTGAAGTAAATAAGGGAGTGTTCTAACCAGGCCAAGGGTTTAATGTGTAACACAGATACTTGGCAGTTAGAAAAGATAGTATCTAAAATGTTGCCCACTAGGTGAGTGGGGTGGGTAGCAAACTGTGGCAAAACCGATTTATCCAGAAGGAGTTGGCCATGTGTATCAGCGAGAGAGTCCAGATGAATATTTAGATCGCCAAGTACTGTGAAAGTGCAGTATTATCAACAAGTATTTAGAGAGTAATTTGTCCAGGGAAGACAGGAAATCGCCTTCATGCCCTGGAGGGCGATATATCTGCCCACCAGCCAAGGTTTTGTTGAGTAAGAGTGTGAGGCAGAAAACCATAGATTCTTCCCCCAAAAGTCCTTTAGTATCGAAGTTGACACAGTTGAAGGCGTGTTTATAAATTATAGCGCTACTTGCCCCTTTATTCCCCACTCTATTGAGGTGCAACATGGAGTATCCGGCCGGAATGTCCAGTGGCACATATGGTGTGGATCATGGCTGTGCTGGGCATTTTTGTGCAAAAAGCAAATATTGCAGCATAAAGGATGTCAGTAGCCCCTTGTAAGCATTTTGGAGCTACCAGGAGGTGAATGTACGGACTTAGAGGGCGTGTACGGTCTAGGGAGGGTGGAAGTGCACTGCATGCAGATAGAGGGAAGGGCCCGTCCTGGGGAGTTTGACCTACCTGGGCAAGGAGGGTCCCATCTGTGGGAGTGAAACTCGGTGGCTAAGTAAATGATACCCTGCTTGTATGTTGTGAAATGGGCAGCATGGCTGGCGCTGAGCATGGAGCGAGTGTGGATGGGCGTCTACGGGCGGGCGCATACGGGCTTGCCTTAAGCCCGCCTATGACGTGTCTGCACACCAGCCCTCTTTATACAAAGTGCCGACATCTATCAATGGCCGAGCGCTAGGCTGCTAACCTGAAAATAGGCATCTGGAGCTGCGAATAGGCTTAAACAAACCCCCTCATCAAAGAAAAGTGCAAGTGCGGCTGTTAAAATGCCCAAAAGTGCGAAGCGCTCTTCTTGCAGCTCCCCACAGGATAACTTGAAAGTGCAAGTATTTGAGCAAATTTGAGTAGACAGGTTATTTGTGCAACATAAGCAAATTCAGTAACACAACAACGCAAATTCAATAACACATTAAGAATGGGTGCATCAAAAATCAAATACTGAAGCTGTCAAGTAAAATAAACAAGGTGCATTCTGCTATATGTGTGTTTGTTTCCAACAGGGACATTTCTAGTCTTAACATCAGGTTATCTATATGTGTGAATCCCCAGTTGTTAATTGCCTGCAGGTGGGAAGCCCATTTCATGTCTACCTTGATTGGCTTCCTAAACCCACAAGACCATTTATTCAATAGCCTTGGAAGTGTCTTGTCTAACTTTGTTTGACCTAAAATCCACATCATGTTGTGTATTAGTTTAAAGTAGTATTGACCATGAGTTGATCTCTGATCATCTCATCGACAGATACTCCAAAGATATAGGAGTTAGCTAAACCCCTCAGTGCCGCAAATACGCACAAGTGTGAGCGTAGTACATGTATGAAAGGTATGATTCTCTGTTCTTGCCTCATCAAAGTCTTCAATATCTTTAGTCCCCATGGCAGGCACCTGCCAGGGGAAAGGTCTAAATATTTCTTGTCCTTCTGACTTTTGACAATGCAGCAGAATGCTCTTTTTTCCTATTTACATTCGTTTTGGCAGCTTCAATTGCTACCAAGTATGTTAGAATGCTTCCCTCCATCCAAGGAACTATGATGTTCCCTTTAAGTTGGAGAAATGTTTGGGAAGAGTTAAATCGAGAATTTACATGGAAAGTCCAGTTATATGACACTAGACTGTATTGTTTGTTATTACTACTTTCTTGCATTGCCACCCTCCTACTCTCCAGCTTTTCACTGAAGACTTTAGTTCTCAAGACTTGATTCTACCCCACAGCAGCTTCAGAAAACAGTCCTGTGCCGATTTGTACTCCGATTGCATGTGTGAGTACTGAAAGCTGGCATTCCATATGGAAGGATGCCATTGAAGATGCTGTTGGGTGGGCTTGAGCGTTGCCACCAGCACCTCTTGTGTGGGGGTATCACTCTTGTCATGCCAGGTAATCCTTGAGGCTCAGGACTTCAGTGACCAAAGAAGGCTTGTTGCAGCCTGGGTCTATGAAGGTTTGATTCATACAGCCTTGTGCTATGAATTCTGGTTAAGGTCCCGGACCAAGAATGTTGGATACAGGACGTTATTTAGAATAGGCATATAGTTCACCACTCTCTGGAAGGATTCCTTTTCCGGACCAGGCAGAACACAATGTGCTGTACTTTCGAGATCCCTTCCAGGCAGGTGGAGATCTCCGTAATTGGATCCACCTCACAGACGCTTTGCTGAGCGAGCACCACGCTAAATTGCACCTCCTCGGTATAGTTTGTTTTTACAAAAATAAACTTCCAAAGAGGGAGTTAGTCATTGCAAACAAAAAAAAGCCCTTGCTACGCATAGTCTTCTTGCAGCATATGTATATTGTTTCTTTGGTTTCCTTTTCGGGCCTCCCAGGCTTTTCCTGGTGCTTCAAAACAGAAATAAGACTTGGCAAAACTAATAGGTCTCGGCGATCCTAGAGCTATAGGTGTTGTTAATGTCTATAGGCTAATGCTATAGGTGTTAATGTCTATAGGCTGATCTGTTAATATGTCAAATGCTAATGGCACATCAGCGAAGCCATGCTTACTCGGTGCCAGTGAAGCCTGCCATCCTCGCAGCCTCACCAGTGTAGCTTGTAATGTGCCCTCACCCCTCTGGGGGCCAGAGCACTGAAAGCAGGGCAGCAGACATGCATCGGCATAGAGAAACAACATCTTCACTGCAATTCTTCGCATACAAATAGCATCATGTAATAACCATGTTATTTTCATTAGTTGGCATAATGAAACCAATTGTTATTTGTAATTGTGGTCTCCCTGCATGCATGGAACAATGTATATGTTCCTACTAAATATTTTTTTCCATGATATATTTGTTGTTCCATCACATGAAAGAGATTTATAAAAGGTATATTATGGAAATGTATGTTGGTAAATATAACATAGCCACTTTGTTTTGCATGCAAAGGCCAGCCTTTAAGTTGATAATTGTGGCAATTAAAAATCAAGCGCACCGGTATGATCAAATAATGCATCAAGAGAAATGTAAATATGAACTCGCACATCTGTGTATTTCATAGAGGCTTTGTGTGAGTGCATGTCTGAAACATAAAACCGATGTAAAGCATTTTTTTAAGCGATATTTTGAAAGTAAATCCGAATTAACTCAGGGGTGTGGAATTTAGTAAAATATCTACTTGTCCATAGGACAGGTAGCTTCATAAATCTACATGTCCTGTACAAAATCCACTTGTCCCTTTGGTGCATTGATGTGCACCGTCAAATAATGGCAGCACTCATTATAGAAGAGCTCGGATAATAGCCTCTCTGGTTATGTTAGGCTCATAGTATAGAAGGATTTGAAAACTAGTGATTTCCGCATTTTGCCTCTTTTCTGCAGACCTACACATTTATCCTTTCATTCACCCACTGATATCTAACATTTCACCTTTACATTAGCTTCCATTCATTCTTTAATCAGCCTTTCAACATTCTGCTTGTCAATCCATCCATCCACCCATCCATATCCAAATCTACCCATACATCCCCAAACATAGCCATCCATCCGTCCATCTTTTGGCTCACCCATTCTTCCTCTCATCCATCAATTTACCCTTTCACTCATCCATCCTTCCACTCATCCATCAATTTATCCTTTCACTCATCCATCTTTTTGCTTACTGATCCATCCACCCTGCAACCATCTATCTTTTCACCCTTTCCTTCATCAACACATCCATCGTCCATCCAACATCCCTGTTACTAATCCACCCTTTCACTCACATCCATCCTTTCACTCACTCATCCTAACACGTTAATTATGGGCTTTTGTCTGCCGAGCTGCAGACAGAAGAGGCTCATCAAGAGCTCCACCCCGCTGTAGCTGCTAAAGCAAGTGGTTCACAACACCCCTGGCCAAACCTTTCCTTCCAGCTCCAAATCTATCATTCAAACTCATCCATCCCTCCTTCCACTCATCCATCCATCCACTCATCCATTCATCCACTTTCACCCCCTCCATCCACCTTTTCACTCATATCCATCCACTCTTTCACTCATCCCTCCATCCAGCCATCCTTGTGCTCTTCCATCTTTCACTCCTCCATCCCACTCAAATCCATCCACCCTTTCACTCACCCACCATTCATCCTTTTGCTCTTCCGTCTTTCACCCCATCACCCTCCTTTTCACTCAAATCCATCCACCCTTTTACTCATCCCTCCATTCATCCATCCTTTTGCTCTTCCATCTTTCACTCAAATCCATCCACCCTTTCACTCAAATCCATCCATCCACCCTTTGACTCATCCTTCCACCCACCCATCAATCTTCACATCCTTCCTTCCACCCACCCATCTTCACATCCTTCCACCCACCCATCAATCTTCACATTCACCCAGCCATCCATCCATCCTTCCATCCATCCATCCACTTTCACCCCATCCATTCACCCTTTCACTCACTCTCTCATCCATTAATCCACCCTTTCATTCAACCATCCATCCTTTCACTCACTCTCTCTCTCTCTCTCTCTCAACCATTAATCCACCCTTTCATTCAACCATTCATCCTTTCACTCACTCTCTCATCCATTAATCCATCCTTTCATTCAACCATCCATCCTTTCACTCATCCACTTTCACCCCATCCATTCACCCTTTCACTCACTCTCTCATCCATTAATCCACCCTTTCATTCAACCATCCATCCTTTCACTCACTCTCTCAACCATTAATCCACCCTTTCATTCAACCATTCATCCTTTCACTCACTCTCTCTCTCCCATTAATCCACCCTTTCATTCAACCATTCATCCTTTCACTCACTCTCTCATCCATTAATCCATCCTTTCATTCAACCATCCATCCTTTCACTCATCCATCCACTTTCAACCCATCCATTCACCCTTTCACTCATCCATCCACACACATATATCCACTTTCAACACATCCATCCATTCACCCTTGCACTCATCCATCCTTTCACTCACCCATCCATCCTTTCACTCATCCATCCATCCGCTCATCCATCCTTTCACTCACATCCATCCTTTCACTCACTCATCCATCCATCCATCCTTTCACTCATCCATCCATCCTTTCACTCATCCATGTATATATCCATCAACCCTTTCAAGTAAATTATGAACCTTTGTCTGGAACTGCAGAAAGAAGAGGCCCATCAAGAACTCCACAGCTGCTGTTAGCTATAGTGGCGTGTTCAGATGCCCCTGGTGCAAGCACAAAGTGAGAGGAGAGGCCCAGTGCAAGGAGAGAAATTAGGGTGCGCCCGAGGATTGCATGAATTCCCCATGGGTAAACTAATGAGCTTTAATGTAAGCCCTGGATGAGGTAAGATATGAGAGGCCATTGGGAGCGGGGTTAGCAAGTACAGGCACTGGGTGAAACATAAGGTGCACAGGAAAGGCAAAGTGCAAAGGAGGGTTGTGCAGGGGCTGCAAGAGAAGAGAAAGCATGGGCTTTACTGTAGCCTTCCCCCCCCTCATCCCCGAGGCGATGGCAGGAGGGATCTTGGGGCTGATTTGAGGCCAAAGGGTGAAGCACAGAATAAAAGGCAGGGGGTCACAAGGTTAAAGTCAGAGCATGAGCCAGCCTCTTACATTCCAGTGATGTGAGTGTTCTGGAGCTGCATCTTATGCTCGAAGAAAAGGAAAGGCCCAGAGGAGGGCCTGGAAGCCTCGGGGAGAAAGCAAAATGACTCTTGCCTGACAGTGCTGTCGAGGTTTTAAATGGAGCTGCAACTTTGAGCTCAGCTCAATCATGTTGTTGTTCTGCTCTGGTGAAATTAAAGTGCAGGCCCCAGCTTTTGAATTGACCCTTTTACTGCCAATGAATTGCTCAGAGCTCCTTATTAACTGGCTGTGACAAAAAGGGTTAAACTGCTGTGTATCAGATTACCGTAAGCCTGTCTACTTGTCCTTTGGACAAGTTAGAAATTAAAACCTCTTGCCCTTGTAAGAAATCTAGATGTCTCGGGCGTCGGGAGATAGGAATTCCCCACCCCTGTAACTGGTTGAGTGCTCATGACGAGCTCAGCTCGTCATGAGTCACAGTGGTGCTGTGCTCATGACGAGCTGTGCTCATGACGAGCTGAGCTCGTCATAACTACCGCGGCTCTCCCACGCGCGATTAATTCCCCGCCTGTGCGGGAGAATTAATCAGTGGGCGGGGTTGTGACGAGCCCCCCCCCCCGCACCACGGGGGAATTACCCCCGCAGAGAAGGGGTTACAAGTAATGTTACACTGGAAAATGATTTTGTTTATTTGTACCCTGATTTGCTGGTGAAACATTTTTTAATTGTGATTGTGCCCAAAACGCACACTTGAATGTGCTTCTATCACTGCAATGGGAAGAGTTTATTTGGGTTTGTATTTAAAAAAAAGGTCATGCAATTAAAAGCCTTCGCATAACTATATATTTTTTAATTTAATCAGATGCACTCAGAATTAAAAGCAATGTTGCACCGACAAATCAAAATAAAAAAGAAACACGGTATTTTGAAGGTGTCTAACCTTGATATGCCAGTGCAACAATACATTTAATTATGAAACATGTGCTTAAACAAAGGCTTTGTATCACTTGATTTTGTTTGTAAACCCGTACAAAAGTCTTTAAATTGAAGTGATAGAAGTGTAATTTAGCCACGTGTTTTGAAAGTCTATCATGGGCACTCAGAATTGCAAGTAAATCATACTGAAGCCGGACCGGAGTGTTTACGAACCCCAATCATGTATAAAATAGTTAAAAAGGTGCCCTCAGAAAACCGTGTTTGTCAGTTGACCTCGTTCTTTGAATGCCCAGCAAATGTGACCAGATAAAAACTAGATTTGCAGTCCTGTTTAAAGAAAAAGCTTAAAGCCTTCTTTTAAGTGTATTTTTGCAATTAAATCACATGCACTCAGAATTAAAAGTAATGTTGCACTGGCAAATCACAATAAAAAATAAACTCAGTTTGCTGAAAGTATTCAACTTTTATTTGTCGGTGCAACGTTACATTTAATTGTGAATGTTCAGTAATTACTTTTACAACATGAGCTTAAACAAATGCTTTGCATCGCTTGATTTTGTTTGTAAACACGCACCCAAATAAAGTATTTATATTGAAGTGAAAAAAGTGTGATTTAGTCACGTGTTTTGAAAGTCGGTCACGGGCATGCAGAATTACAAGTATATCATACCAATGCCAGACCTGAGTGTTAATGTACACCAATTATGTGTAAAACAGCTAAATATGTGCCCTCGGACAACAACATCTGGCATTTAACCTTGATCTTTGAATGCACAGCAAGTGTGACGAGATAAATTCAAGATTTACAGGCCTCGTTACAGAGGAGCTTGGAGTAGCGAGTGAAAACGCAAGCACTTGTGTTGAGTGCTCAGTGCTCTTTAAGAAAGTAAAAAGTAGTGCCTGAAATTGATCCTATAATGGAAGCAGTGGAGGCATAGTGTAATTGGCCATGCTCTCAGGGAGGGATAAACACAGGAAGAGGAATGACAAATGCATGTCATGGACAAATGAGGAGAAAGAATATTAGAGGGCAGATTGAGACAGCAAATGAAAAGCCTATGGACGGGCTGAAGCCCGCAAAGTATATACAACGTGTCTTTTCGAGACAGTGCATGCACGGTCTAGCTGTGACCTAATGTGTGTCAGAACATTCCTCTAAAGGGGTAGATTGGCTGATGTGCTTCAACTGAGGGCTTAGTGCTACAATGGCTATAGGCTGAAGGATTCCGTTGGCAGAGCCAGTGGAAACATGACTCTTCCCAAACTCTAAATGGCACGGGTGGCCCACAAGCTTGGTAGACGAGACAACCACCACTTTTTAGTAGATGTCTTGCATTTGCAAACACTAAATGAGGCCCTCAACCTGCAGCCATGAGTACAAATTGCATCCTAAGGCCATGAATGCTTATCATGCCTTGGGCCATTTATAAACATTGCTTGTTGGGGTCATTGATGCATATTCTGCCTGAGGCTATTGATCCATGTTACTCATTGGGTCATTGATCCTCATTACTCTCTGCTCGGAATATTGCTCTTTACTGTCTGAGGCCATTGATGTTGCTTAGTGGGGGGTGGGGGTCATTGATGACGTTTACCATCAGGGATTATTGATGCTTATAAAGTCAGATGCACATTACGGTCTCTAGAGCCATAGATGTGCGATATGTTTTGTGGCTATGTATGTGTATTACGGTCTGGAGTGATAGATGTGGATTGGGTTCGGGGTTCATGCTGTACCGTCTGGGAACACAGATGCTGATTGTGGTCTGGGGATACAGGTGCACATTATGGGATTGGATGATCGGATTAGGCTGTTTAGGGCCACTGTGGCCTAGACTGTCTGAGGCCGCTGTGACTTGGGGCCTGATTTATATCTTTGCGGACGGGTTGCTCCGTCACACCGGTGACGGATATCCTGTCCGCAGAAATCTAATTCCCATAGGATATAATGGGATTTATATTTCATCTAACTGGATATCCATTTCAAAGTAGTAACTCGTCTGCCGAAATCTAAATCAGGCCCTAAAACAATCTGGGGCCGTCAATACATACACTGTCTGAAGAGATTGATGCTCATTCTGTTGGAGGCCATTGATGCTTTTACAGCCTTGAGGCTATGATGCTTGTTATATCCTTGAACCTTTGAAGATTTTACTTTCGGTTGCCATTGGGGTGCATTACTGTTAGAGCCACTGATGTAAACAATGCATAAGATAATTGCTCCATGTATTGTAGCGATCTACTGATGGATGTTCTTGCTTGGACTGTTGATGTATGTTGCATTCAGGGATCCCAGCTATATATATTTTTTCAAACATATTTTTATTGGCATTTTGAATTTACAGTGCTATTGTGCATCAAAATACGGTTTGTCAGATCATATTTCTCGTAGTCATACCATAATGCATTGCTATTCACATAGTAATTAGTCAAGTTTCCTGCCACTAGTGAGGTCTTTCGACATAGAATTTCTAAATATAACTGGGGTGCAAAACTGGGGAAGTGTTCATGGAGTTCTGGGTACAGGTGTCGAATGAGGCCTTAGGGTGGCATATGCCCCGATTGATGGTAGTTCCGCTTGTTGTGGGGGGGGGGGGGGACTGTGGTCGGTCTAGCTCCGGGATTCGGCCTTCGATTGGGGCGTATTGCGTGGTACTAATAACAGACGACTTTAGAAGTGCGCTGCAGGAGGGGATCTGGCGCACATGTTTGTGATCTGTACTTGCGATTGTGTGTCCCGTGGTGTGTGAGGGTCCTCCTCTGGGTCGTCATGGGGTAGTGGTTGTTGAATTGATTCAGTAGGATAGCCCATTCCAATGATATGGGGTGTTTAGGCATCCCTTTTACCTCTTTCTCTCGTAATGTTTCTTCCTCCGCCGTAGCCCATTTGTTGCACCGCCCCCACACATGCTGTGATCGGAGGACCTGTGGGGGACCGTTAGTGCATGGCTATGTTCCGTTTGGCTAGTAAAATGGCCAACGAGGTAAATCTGAGAGGCAATTTGTGTTTCTGCTTACGAAAGATACCCAGTGCACAGGCTTCCCAAGTGTTCAGATATGTGAGCCCGGTAAGATCCCTGAGTGACTTATGAATGCGTTGCCAATAAGGTTGTAGAGTGGGGCAGCTCCAGAACATATGGTAAAATCTTCTGCTTTTAAGTGGCATCTGGGACATAGAAACTGGGTGTCGGGGTAAAATCGTTGGAGGCGCGCTGGTGTCAAATATGCTCTGTGCAGGATGTAGAATTGTATATTTTTGAAACGCGCATTTCGAGACACCTTCTTGGAGTGTTCGAGAGCCCTCTCCTATTCTTTCTCATGTAGCGAGCGTCCTAGTTCGTCTTCCCAGGTGGACCACAGGGTCTCTAGTGGCCTGTTCATGAGTTTCAAGATGGCTTTATAGAGCCATGTGACCAGGTGTCGTCCCACTCCATATGTAAAATTGTGTGTATGACCGGGTGTGTGCCTGGTTCCCCTGTCGAGAGGTCATGGTACTGTTGATAGTTTGCGAGGAGTTGGCGGTGGAGTAGAAACTGGCCAGCGGGGAGATCATGGTCTTCTATAAGTCGTTGGAATGGCCCAAGTTGTCCATCTTCAAATAGCTACTCCATCTCAGTGATGCCACAGTCTGTCCATGTATGTAACATGTTAGATGTGTAGTAGTTTTCGTGTTTGGGCCATCCAACCAGCGGAAAAAGGGGGGGGGGGGGGAGTATGGGGGTTAGCCTGGCAAGATACGGTGTATCCTTTGCATGCACTTGCGTGCCACTGTTACTTGTAGGGAAGGGATCCCAGCTATATATTACTTTTTTTCTGCCGCATGATAAGTTGGACTCTAAGGGGCCACTTTTGAATGGGGTCTTCCCAGGGGGATCTGATTTGAAGCACCTTATTTCCTCTGATAATTTTTCATTTCTGCTCGCACTGGAATTTTTGCTGCCTTTAATAGTAATTCTTTGCTTGATTTGGGCACCCATACGATGATGATACCCACTTTTGATGGCTGCTGATCCTTACATAATGGTGGTAATTCTTGTCATTTTATTGTCATGATGAAGAACACCACTGGCATCCATGGCATGATGGTATGGACATCAGTCATAATTCTGTCCCTTGCATCATCGTGGCAAGACCTTAACATATTATGGGAATCCCTTCTCAGATACTACGATTTGCATGTAAGCAAAGCTGTGAATGTTGGGGAGAAACAATATTTGATGGATTGTTGAGTAAGCTCCCTTGGATGTTGATGGCAAGCAAGGCCCTTAGACAAATGTAGATGTTTTAACAAGTTCGTTTCATTCATTCATCCCTCCATCCATTCACATCTGCATTCATCAGTCCTTGTACTGAAGCAGCCATTTATCTATGCAGTCACTCATCTCTTTATTCATCACTGCCCTCATTCCTTTATCCGTTTATTCCCTCATGTTTGCGTTTATTCAGCCATTTTTACTTATTGGCCTAGCTTATTGTGCTTGACAATGCGTCTTTTTAAAGCGGATTCCTATGCCAATTTAAATTGTTAATAGGGATTTATTTATATTTTACTTTTGTTTCAGTGCACTGCCGTATTCCATGTGCCTGTGTATTAAATAAGACCATTTTGCTTTGCAGATTCACCTTTTTTGAACATTCCAAACGTGGATTGTGAGCCACGCGGATCTCCAGCCTGCGAATCTCTACTTGCACTCAACACTGAAAAGATTCTGGTATTTTTTCCGCCTTTTCCTTTTAAGGGCATAACCTGTGATGAATATAAGCAATGCAAACTTCTTGCTTATAGTTAAAGAGAAAATCGATGTAAAATCTTGAGTTCAGTGTCCGCTTTATTCTTTAACTAATTGCATGTATGTACATGGAGATGCCCGTTTTTTGTTGTTTTTTGTACCATATTCCAACTTGCGTATCCATGACCAGCAGACCTGTGTGACAATGAAATCGGCCCCTGTTCGCTCCATGCAGTGTGTTCCCACGTGCCCTCCTAAAGTGCATTTTGTTTGTGTTTGTTGTCTATTACACTGCTGCCCATAGCCTGCCTCGTGTCCTAAAAAATATCAGTGTTATCTACCCCACCCTTTACAGTGAGCTTCATTTACCACAACCATGTTTGTCACTCCCACTTTCTGGTGCCTTCGAGATCCTTATTGACACAAGTGGCATTTTCCTAAATTTCTTACCCACAGTCTTTATAGGCACATCAACCATTGCCCATCAGATGTATGTGCATGAAAACAGGCAGCGTAGCAAGAGCTGTTGAGTGCATAATAGCCTAGTAATGGTATATGTTGGCTGCGTGAGCTCTTATGTTCAGATTTCTGTCTCGATTTGTTCTGTTGTAGGGTATGGGAGTGCATGTTCTTTGAATGTTTTACTGGAAAATTCCAGGATTAGGTATTTGATAGACAGGCTGTTCCATTTGTACATTGTATAGGTTACATTCATGATTGAAACCTAGTTCACACCTCACAGCAACTCTTCCTCTCTTCACATTTTATGTGCACAGGGATCAATCTAAAACACCTAGAAATAATAACTGCCAGAAGTACTTGTGTAATAGGTATTAATTAGAAGGACTTCAGTCTGCCTCAGTTCTTCTGAACTCTCTCTAGGTTATCAAGTCAGAAATGCTCTTCCGTGCATTTTCTTATCACCTTAAAATTATTTTATGCCGCCTTCTAGATACATTCAGATCCTACATTAATTGCTTCCCCACATTTGTGTGTCATGATTGATCTCGGCCATTTACATTATCATGGAAGGGATGAGTTCACTCAACCCCACCAAGATGACAGTTTGTATGATAACTAACAGGAGACTAGTGGTCTTGATACCCTCCCTGAAACAGCCCTTCTCCGACCCTTTCGACCATCCACAGAGGAATCTGCTTCCTATGGCATGGTAATGCAAAGTCCTTATCCCAACTCCTCAATCTTGGAGGTAAAAAATAACATATTGACAGAAGTTCTCCAGCCTGGGCAGACATTTTCTGTGCTCCTTTTACCATTTAATGGGGCACTAATGGATACCTTAGTAGGGGCTTGGGCCAAAACTTACTCTGGCCCTCTAGTTGACAGACAAATTGCAAGATGCTATTGCATGTCCGTCCGGGTCTCAAAAACGGACATTGACACGGTTCTCTATTTGCCCCTGTATTGATGTCCTTAAACATACATGCAATAACACTGAGTGTTTTCTCAATAATGAATGTTAAAAACGTTAAGGTAATCCAGGTCAGTAGTATTATTACTATCTGTTTCGCATGTTTTACTTTTGCGTTAGCTACGAGGTTTCACTGTTTCCTGGATGATGTGTTTCTGTATTTTTTTCTTTTAGCATATTGCTCTTGTATAGGTCATTCCTTGACCATAGCCTCCTCCAGATGTTTTTAATGGGCCACGATTGAGAGCTATGGAGTTGAGGCTGAACGCAGTAAGAATTTCTCACAGTGCCTGCCAGTGGGTCAGAAAGGTGTTCAGAATGGACGATCATCCAATGCTTGGCCTCTCTGGAGACCCAACAGTACAATGAACATGTATTCTAGTTGCAATTCTGATTCTGTGCAAATGTGTGTGAAGAAGGTTCACAGTTGTCAAAATATTAACAAGGTGAAAGTAAAAGAAAATCTAGTGCCTACAGGTGAGTGGGTGCTTGGGGGTAGTGAAGTGGAGGTGCAAGGAAGTGCCTTTAGGAGAGAGTGAAACTAGAGTGTTGAAGAGCAAAGAGATGAAATGTAACACATGAATGGAGGAGATGTGGAGAGAAAATGAGTGCACGTTTAACATTGAGTGAACAGAGAGGCACGAACATACCAGTTGTGTGGCACACCTTGGAAATCACAGAAATTTGGTTTGCATATTTAAGCCAAACCCTTAATTACATAGGCCATGCCCCTTTAAAAGACCTCCCCCACTTTTTTCATCCCACTTAAATCCCTGGTTTCGGACAAGTTCTCGATACTACATTGTGGCTTGAACACCACTGGTTGCATCAAGCGACCCACTGGCTCTAATGTTACCATTTGCCACCAAGCTTGACTGCGATTAACGGGTTCTCAGGAGATGTTCAGTCCTCACTTATGGACAAGTCCTCGATGGGACTCCCCTGGTTGAGGACAAGACTGATTTTGCTTTGGAGGGAGTAAATGAGAGCAGAGCTACTGCACTCTTTCTGGGCTTATCAGCCTTCATTTAGCCAACAGCAGCAACCTTACCTCTGCTCTTGTGAATTTGGTAGAGCAGCCCTATGCCACCAACCTACCTAACCTCTGCATGGAACCCAGTATTATTATTATTATTATAAGGGACTTGTAAAGCGTATGGCTACCCAAGGGCTTCCCAGCGCTGAGCGGTCAGGTGCTAAGTGCGGACAGTCCATGCCTTAAAGATATTGCATAAACAACCAGGTCTTTATCTCTTTATGGAACTGTAGTCCTGTCTATTTGTCTGTATTCCATTGGCAAAGAGTTCCACAGTTTTGGAACTAGGTGGGAAAAAGATCTTCCTCCCCATTTCTCCCTCCTAACCTTTGTCCGTTTTAGGCGTTCTTCCGAGCTAGATCGCAACTGCGTCTTTGGGATATAGGGGGAGACTAGACTCCTGATTTTTTTTGGGCCTCTATTATGCCGTGCTCTGTGTGTAGTGACCAGTGCCTTGAATTTCTTTCTGGCTTCTACCGGGAGCCAGTGAAGTTTAAGTAGATGCTTTTTTACAGATTCCCGTACCGGGATGGTCCACTGGCGACGGGTGCAGAGGTGTTTTCAGGCATCAGATTTTTCATCACTGGGAGCACTCGTGGTAGAGGGGGCCTGCAAACAGAGGATGCAGGTGGCGTTAAAGTCCAGAGTGGGCAAGGCCAAGGTGGGCTTTATCTCAGGAAAGCTGAGGGACCACTCCGGCACTGTTGGCCCACCTCAACTAGGGCTAGGAAGCATTGGTGAAGTGGCGCTTTGCGGTGTCGGATTTTTGCTGTTCCGAAGTTTCACAGTCTTCCTTGGGGTGCCTGCAGGACGCAGGAAAGCAGCTCTGCTGCTCCACGAAAGTCCCAGGTTCTTTGTTGAAGGCAGGCAGGCCTCCCAGACTTTTGGCACACTTCGAGGGAAACAGCAGACAGGCCGGTGGGGATGGTGCTAGGTTAGTTGCTTCTTCCACCATCTGTGCTTTTGCGGCTCTTCAGTGTCCTCCTACTTTGTAGGTTGGCAGGAATCTGATATCCTGGCGCAAGGATTCCCCTAAATACTGAATTTAGGGGTGTTGGAGTGCATCCAATGGGTTACCTACCCTTGGGGTCACTATGACCCCTACATGAACCAATTCCCAGGGGAGGTGGTCAAGACCCTGTCCCAGTATACCTGTTTTTGCCATCACCTTTATGGCTAACTTTGAAAAGTCACCTTCGTCTCCTGTAGCTCACCGTAGGGGTGGCATTAGCCTGAGAGTCGACATGCCTATCTGACAATATAATTTTCCCACCTGTCCAGGTGCCAAATGGTTTTGGACAAAGGGGGGTTGGCTTCTTTTCCTGTGAGAGAAACCAGATAAACACATCAAAGGCGGTAGGTTCTTTGAAGCTCTCCTGCCTTGGAATGTAAATCTGAAGGTCATCCTGCGTGAGGAGGGGAAAATACCCTCTACCCAAGGAGGCCAGGTTTCTGGCCTCCCGAGAGGAAAGGCCCTCACCCTTGGGAGTCAGACACTCGTCTTTGGTGTCAGGCTGACGAAAGCCAGCCAGTCAGCACCAAGGGCTGGTAGGTTTTCACGGGCCACCTCTAAGGTTCCCTCTGGGTGCAGTTCCAAAACTGGCATCAGTGTGGGTTTATTAATAAGAGATGTTTGATACCAAATAGCCCTCTTTTCAGTGATGCTATCGTGTGGCTGGGGAACTCATTTTCACCAGTGTCCAGCACGTTTTAAAATGGCTTGCCTGATCACTTTTACTGGTCGCAATAGAACTGACCAGCACAGGGACATAGCTGCTCAGGCAGCTATGTGCCCACATGTAATATAAGGGTTGTAAGGCCTGCTGTAGGGGTGACTATATATTTCATGCAGGGTTAGGGGACATGATACACAGGGATGTTGTGTTTTTCAATTTTGGGTCTGCACCAAATCACGCAGCTTGCAGTTGCAGTCTTGCATGGGTTTGAGGGGTCTCTTAGGGTGGCACAATTTGTGGTGCAGCCCTTAGGGACCCTCTTTAGTACTATAGGCCCTAGGTACGGGAGGTGCCAATTACTAGGGACTTAAGGAGGGTTCTAAAGGTATCGCCAATGGGAGTAACAATGTCACAGTTTTGGGAAATAGATCTGGCACTGGGGACCTGGTTAGCAGGTATCCAGTGCACTTCTAGTCAAAACCACATCAAATACCAGGAAAAAAAGGGGGCGGGGTGACCATGTCGAAAAGGGCACTTTCCTACACAGAGTAATTAACTTGGCCCAGCAGGGTGACAAAAGGCCTGGACCCTCATGCTGAGCTGAGAAATATGAAAATTCTGCTCGACCCCAACCAATAAGGTGCAGATATATCTGCACTGGACTTGCATAATCCATCTTGGCCTACACTTTTCACCCCAGTTTGATACCTTGCCGGACTTTGTAGGCCAAAGGGGAGTTAAACTGCACTCTTAACCTCTTCGATGCGGCGCCGATTCCCGCTCAGCGCTGACCGTTTCTTGCGCGGGCGTGGTCATGACGGAACGGTTCCGTCATGAGCACAGCTCAACCGACGCTCATGACGGAACCGTTCCATCATGAGCACCGAAAAGGTTAAGGCATGTTTACTCCATGTATATAAGAAAGTATTCCTGCAAACAAAACAGAAAACCATATTGACTTTTACTATGAATGCCCACAAATCCTGGCGGGAGATACAGTGATCCTACCACACAACCCCTAATACGGTCACTGGTATTTCTCCCTTCACATCACTCAATGAGAGAGTTCGAGGTACCAATCTCATGCCAAATTGGTTAGGATGAGGTAGGTGAACGGATCAAGCTACATCAAAAGAACTGCAGTGCACATTATAACATGCGACAAAGAATGCGGAGGAGGTCCTGGAAAATAGGTGACAGGGGGATAATGAAACTCCCTGAATCCCATTGATCAATGGACAGTCCATTCTCTGCACCCAAAACCATTACCAGTGTGCAGAAAAATGTGGTTGTTTCGTTTTGTCTATCCATGCCCCATGTACATAGGGCATGGATAGACTAACAGAACCCATGACTCTTTCCCAGAGTTGTCAGGTGCTGGTGGGAGACACAAAGCCAAGGATAATATGTTGGAAAAAACTGCACTGAAAGATACAGGGGGAAACCGACATGGTCAAGAGATTATATGATGAACTACTAGATTGCCCAGAGTTTTTTGCTTGACACGCTGTCTCGTATTCTTTGGTGCTTTAATGAAATTTTCATTTATATAGCTTTAATGTATTTTTCATTACATTATAAAAGTAACGTGTTGTAATTTATCTTATTAGAATTACTCCTCTTAGGGGATCTGTTTCACCCTGTTTATTATTATATTCATGTCCACTTCACTTGGTATTTCCCTGGCCCTACCCCACCTCTTGTCCATGCATTCCATTGTCCATAGACTGGGCGGTCGCTCACCATCCAACAGACACACCACCAAGAATGCCAGCTGGTTCTCCGCAGAACTCCAGACCTCCAAACAAACCTGCTGAAAACTAGAGAAGAAATGGCACCGCGAACAGACACCGGAGAACCAAGAAGCCCACAAGGACGCCATGCGCCAACACCATCACCTCATCAGAGCCGCCAAAAGGACCTCCTTCAAGGACCGCCTCGACAACAACGCACACAACAGCAAAGAGCTCTTCAACATCGTGAAGGAACTCTCCAACCCCAGCTCCATCCCACCATCGCAAGACTGTGCAATTCCCTTGCCACCTTCTTCCACCGCAAGATCGCCGACATCCACGACAGCTTCGACCACCCCAACAACCAACGACACCTCAGACCCCACGGCCACCACCCACAGCGACACCCCCCCCCCCCCCCCGCTCAACTGGACCCACATCAACGATGACAACACCATCAAGATCATGAACACCATCCACTCCGGCTCCCCGTCAGACCCATGTCCACACCACATCTTCAACAAAGCCAGTGCCACCATCGCACCACATCTCCGCAAGGCCATCAACACCTCCTTCGAGACCGCATCCTTCCCGGAGAGCTGGAAGCACGCCGAGATCAACGCCCTGCTCAAGAAACCCAAGGCGGACCCGAGAGACCTCAAGAACTTCCGGCCCATCTCTCTGCTCCCGTTCCCGGCAAAGGTCATCGAGAAAGCTGTTAGCAAACAGCTGACATGCTACCTCGAGGAGAACAACATCCTGGACCCGTCCCAGTCCGGATTCCGCAGCAACCACAGCACCGAAACCGCCCTCATCGCTGCCACCGACGACATCAGGGCCCTGCTGGACAAAGGCGAAACCGCGGCCCTCATCCTCCTGGACCTAACAGCCGCTTTCGACTCTGTTTGCCAACGCACACTACGCAAACTCCTCCACAACGCAGGGATCTGAGACAAGGCTCTGAAATAGACCACCTCCTTCCTCTCCGGCAGAACCCAGAGCATCCGCGTCCCCCCTTTCCAGTCCAAGGCCTCCAAGATCATCTGCGGCGTACCCCAAGGATCAGCCCTCAGCCCGACATTTTTCAACATCTACATGGCCCCGCTCGCCCAAGTCGCCAGACTGCACGACCTCAACATCGTCTCCTACGCGGACGACACACAGCTGATCCTCTCCCTCACCAAGGACACCCTCACCACCAAAACCAACCTCCACGAAGGAATGAAAGCCATCACCGAATGGATGAAGAACAGCCGTCTGAAGCTGAACTCGGACAAGACGGAGGTCCTCATCCTCGGTTCCACCCCCTCAGCCTAGGACGACTCCTGGTGGCCGACCGCCCTGGGAGCAGCACCAACACCCACCGACCACTCACGCAACCTGGGGTTCATCCTCGACTCAACACTCTCCATGACCAAGCAAGTCAACACTGTCTCATCCTCATGCTTCAACACCCTCCGCATGCTCCGGAAGATCTACAGGTGGATCCCAACCGACACAAAAAGAATGGTCACCCAGGCCCTCGTCAGCAGCAGGCTGGACTACGGAAACGCCCTCTACGCGGGTGGCCCGGACAAACTGCTGAAGCGACTGCAATGCATACAGAACGCCTCTGCCCACCTGATCCTCGACATCCCTCGACACAGCCACATCACACCCCACTCGAGAGACCTGCACTGGCAGCCCGTCAACAAGAGGATCACCTTCAAACTCCTCACCCACGCACACAAGGCACTCCACGACACCAGACCAGCATACCTCAACAAACTACTCCCCTTCTACACCCAGAACCGCCTGCTCTGCTCCGCCGACCGTGACCTCGCTACCATCCCCCACATCTGAAGAGCGACCACCGGTGGCAGGTCGTTTTCCTATCTTGCCGCAAAGACCTGGAACACACTCCCCATCCCCCTATGGCAGACCCAAGACCTACTTACCTTCAGGAGACTACTCAAGACCTGACACTTCGAGCAGTAGCAGCACACCCCCACCCCTAGCGCCTTGAGACCCTCACGGGTATGTAGTGCGCTTTACCAATTTCATGATTGATTGATTGATTGTGTCATTACTGTGAGTGACTTGGAGGTGTCAATTGGAAAATAAACTCCTCTTCTGCCACTTGCTGTGTGAGGAGTTTTTTTTACAGAAACATTATCTGCATTTGAGACTGTGCTATATTAGGTACTGTTGATGCGCACTATCATCAGGCAAACGTTCTATTCCCTGAAAGACTACCGCTAGACCATAGTTTCAGCAGGAGCAGCTGATCAGCTTAAGGGCTGGAATCATAAAGTAGTGGCTGACTGTATATACAGGGAAATGTGTAGAGATTTAGGTATCCCTCAAAGGCAACAGTAATCACAAAATCATAGCAACGTGAAAGAGCATTTTGGGCTAATAATGCAGACACTGAAAAGGAGATTCTATAAATGAGTGGATTTTTTTTCTGAATTTCACCCTTTAATTGTAAAAACAAAGTGGTATAGCCCTGGTTGTGGCATGACACCGTGAAGTAAAGAAGCTTCCCAGACAGTGGGAGTGTCTATGGACAGCTGCAAATCCTTGACGATAAAATGTCACCCCAAAGTACCACCTATTCCATCCTATTAATGTATAGACCACCATCCAGCACTGCAACCTTTACAGATGTTTTAACTAGATTCAGTGACAAAGACCAATCAGAACCACCCAAAAGTTGTATCCTTGGTGACCTCAGAATATAGTTTATCAAGAAGTATCTAACCACTCAAGAGGCCTGTCAAAAATGGTGATGCTGCCCAGACTAATGCTAGTTTACTAAACTCAAGGTTTTGATCCCTGGGCTCACCCTCTGACATTTAGCTTCTTTATTACCCGACCTGATATGGGGCATGGGATGGAAGAGAGCGGCGCCACATGCTACCCCCCCCCCCCCCCCTCCGAGTGCGGAATGGGACCCTCTAACTTCACCCACTATTATTTGGCATCCCCAGCGGGCGGCCCTTTGGTTGGCAGGCCACCACACAGACAAGACAGAGGCTTCCTGGGCCTGAGTCTGTGAGGGTCTCCTGCTGTTCTTGCTTCTCAAAGGCCAACAGATGAATGGCCCCCACCGCTTCTCTTATGCACAGCCTGCGAGCACCTTGGAAGGGGCTTCTCTGGTGCTAGAACCTACACCCCCTTAATACCTCTCTGGAGCCTTCCCCTGGGGGACTACAGATCGAGTCGCTGACGGAGGGAGCTGCGGTAGGAAGCCAGTTTCACGATGCTCAATGATCTGTTTGTGGAGGTCACGCTGATATCTTTCCAGGAGCTCTGAGATCTTCAAGGATTGCAAGAGGAAGCCTTCCTAACCCCGGGGGCCCTCCGGGCGATGCTACAGCAACACTTGGGTGTCTGGGCCTGGAACCGTCCCAGCATCTGTTACTCCACACACACTGCACTCAGTTGGACATGGTAGATGCATAGTGACATGAATATATGTCGAGCATTTGCGTGTGACCGTCTAGAGGCATTGGTGCACCAGAGGTCCAGTTGGGAAGATTCCCTGGGACAACCATTCCACGATTCGGACTTGTTTAAGACCCTAAAATACCCCAGCAAGATTCTCCACAACCCAAAATTCAAATATGACGCCTACGCTTTATTCACACTTTGGTTGCAGATGAATGTCCTAGATCATGGGTACTCGCAAACATTTTAGCAGCGGCCACAAAGCAGTGGCGGCTCCTCCGCAGTGGTAGAGGAGCGTTGCCCCCCTGCCTGGCGTCGAGCCAGCAACGGAAAAATAAAACTATGCTCTAGCATAGTTTTATTTTTCGTTTACTAGTTTGTGCATGGAGGGACGGGCATGGGCGGGTGGAGGAGGAGTGCTTGTACACTCCCTAAGTGCTCATGTGTGTTTGGCCGGCCATCTCAGGCCATCCAAAACACACAAGCGCACTTAGGTTTCTCCAGCCCGGCTGCTTTTAGCAGTCGGGCAGGCGAAAACCCCTAATATTTCCTGGTCTGAGCAGGGCGTTTTTTCAGCACACTTGGACTAATTCCCGTACTGCTCTGCAGCACAGGGATTGGCTGGGAGTCTGCCCGAGGGGCTGCTGGGAGCCAGGAAACTGCCAGCAGGAGCAACTCGATGCGGGAGGCGGCATCGGTACGTTTTTAAAATTATTAATACCCCCCCTGACCCCTACTCTCACTCTTCCCTCCCCCCTGCACTCCCGCCACCTGCCCCACTACCCTTTGTTACTGGTGGCCACCACAGCCACAAAGCTTGGTTTGTGATGTAACCAAGGGCCGCATTGATGCTAGCACAGTGGCGTCATCAAGGGGCGTTTGGGGGTGGTTTTAGCAGTATGGTGGGTGTAGAGGAAGCAAAGCATATGCATCTAGTGGCTGAATTGCACAATGTGAAACCAGAAAGCCTGGGAAAAATCCCGGCTTCCCCACTTTACCAAATTGTGTGATCCTAGGCAATTGTTTTGTTTCAGTTTCCCTCCTTTTTCTTCATTATCTCATACACAAGAACCTGATTTAATAAACTATAATGGTGTTAGTGTATAATAGGCACCCAGGCCTCCCAAAGACTGCACATAATTGGCTCTTAGTTCACTATTGCCATTGTTTTCAGGGTGGGGGGAAAGAGTGAATGTTCCTGAATTTATGTTTGAAAACTATCACTTAAAAATAAAATGCTTCTCAATGCACTGATATAATGTGATGTATTAAAGTCAAATCAAGTCAAGTCAAAAATGATTTATTCAGTCACTAAAAGCACATGAATAAAACATTTAAAAATACAATGACGTCTAAGGCTATGTGTACAAACAAATAGGGATAAACCTCATTAATAAAAAAAGACAAAATGCCACTATAAGAATAAAATTCATCCAATAAAATGCAAAAGTGATAGAGCATTATCAGGGTAAACAAGCTACATAATCATGCCATATCATGTACAAAAATGGGCATGTATATTTCCCAGAGAGCATTAGACTGATTCAGCCTAACTACACCATTAGCATCTTCTTCCTATGTCTTACGGCCCCCGTATAGAAACTTGCAACCCCAATACAGACCATAGGGGAGGAAAGCATTTGTAAATATAATAATGCAGGCCTTACTTGGACAAATTGGCCATATCTAAGGAGCGGGTGATTAATTGTTTTACGCAGGAGTCATAAAATTCACAGAAGAATGTAAAATGCAAAGAATCCTGATCAGAAAAATTGTCACATGGACGTGGTTTCAAAGCACCGGGCTTCGTGTAGCCTTTAGGAAAGGCTAATAACCAGTGTATACGGTTCAATGTGAATCTTGTTAGCACAAAGCGATGGTGCAGGTTAATAACCAGTGGCAGATAAGGCTGCACCTGTGGGCTCAAACTCAGTGTGGTATAGTTATTCACTGTTGGCTTAGCTAGTTCCTTGCCCTCTCTTACCCCTTGCTGTCTGGTCAGAAACAAATGTTTGATAGTCCCAATATCTACTGGGCGTAAGCCTGGGATTGGTATACAGGTCAGAGCAACCTACCCACCTCGTCTGCTCCATTATGTACTTTAACCATGGGATACACCGAGCCCCCTCAAGTGCATTCCAATCCGCTTAACAATTTGGTTTAAGGTGGTGACGGTGCAGGAATAGATTCTCATCCAGCGCAGTAAGGGTGCAGCAATAAGATCAGAGATATATCCCATACCAAGATATTCATGCAACATAAAGGCTGGAGTACAGAGGGCGACAGCGAGGAGCCTGCTCATACATTTATTCTCCACCCCCGTATATCTCTTGCGTCCTTGTATCCCCACACATCACAGCCATAAGTGGCCATAGAGATACATTTTCTCTGTGCACCTTTAGTAGGGCAGGTACAGCTTTGTCCCTAGTCTTTGTGCAAAGTCCATGGTTGCCCCCACTGCACTTGCCAAGACATTCTTCTTGTGTGTACTTTGCGCAACCCAGGTCCCTCGATCATCAAACAGCACACCCAAGTTAAGGAAGGTTGAAACTTTTGTTAGTTCCACCCCCCTACAAAAGAACTTGCCCCTAGCAGCCTTCTGAGTGCCAATCGTCATGGTGTTAGATTTAGAAAAATTAGTGGCAAGGTCAAGTGAATCCATAAAATTAATAAAAGCATTTAAAAGACCTATGGCAGTCCTGGCATACAACACTGCATTGTCTGCATATAAAGGTACTGGAATTAGTTTAGAGCTAGCTCTTGGGATGTCTTAACTGCTAGCTGAAAGAGAGTCCCCTAACTTGTTAATGTAAAGCTTAAACAGCAAGGGGGCCAGAATACACCCCTGCCGGACCCTTCTCTTGACTTCCCAGGAAGCTGACACACCACCATCCTCATTGTATCTCACCGCCGCAGTGGTGTTATTATGTACAGAATGTAAAACAAGCCACCAAATCTGCGTCCAGACTCAAAAGGATCGACCAAAGTTTGGATCTGTTAACACGGTTGAACGCCAATGTTAAGTCCATAAATGCCATATTCAAGATTCCCTTCTTCGCTATTGTGTATTTTCCCACCACCAAGTGCAGGTTAATACATTGGCCTAGCGCAGGTCAGAAATTACATTATAATTCTCTAACCAAAAGGTTAGGCAGTCCAAATTCACTTTGCTCATAATTTTAGCGGCCAAATCTAAAAGAGAAATGGGTCTATAATACGCAGGGTCATCCCTCGAACCCTTTTTAAAAATAGGTATGACAATTGCCTTAGCCCAAGAGGGGGCAAACCACACAGACCGGCCACGTTAAAAACCTGTGTCAATATCCTGGCCCACGCCAGAGGGTCAGCCTTATACAGGTCTGAAGGAATCCCATCCGGGCCCGACGCTTTTCCCCCCCGACTGTGGCCAGGATAGCTTTATGTACCTCATCTATGTTGAAATACAGCGGCACACTAGCTGAGCCGAGGTCCCATTGATCGTTTAGATTTTTGAAGAGACCTTATACATTTTTCACACTTTTGCTGCAAGGTGTCTTTAAAAATGAAGGTGAACCTAGTTACTTCCTTTCTTTAACTTCAATGAAAGTTTAAATAAAGGCTTGCCTGTTTATTTAACTTCTTTTAATCACAGTGCTGAGTCAAGTAAACAGCAGCCCAATGCTGCTGTTAACCGGGCCCACATGTAGAGGTCAGGAGGGCCGCATCCAGCCACCTGGCCCGTATTTTGAGTTTCACTGTCCTAGATGTAGGGAAGGGTCGAGAGACATGATCCACATGTCCTGGACATGCTGGCCACAGGCAGGTAGTGGCTCAACACAGCCTGGCAATGCCTACAGGGCCTGTTCCCCCACCCTAAAACAGGTAAAACTATGACCTGCTTCATTGACCTTGCACTTCTTCTGGCCAAATGGGCAGTGGCGATTAAGTGAAAGTCTGCCGCCTCCCTATCGATCTTGCACTGGGGCACAGAGGTCATTAAATGGGCACAAGTGGAAGCACAGTGTGAGAAATTGGCCTGGTATATGTTGTCCACTAATTAAAGTGGGCACCTTGCAGCATTCCAAACGACCCTTATGATGTATGAGGTCAAAGATATCCTTTAGAAAGCTATCCTAGTGGTAGCTGTGGAGAGCAGCCGTCAGGCTTAATCTTGAAGGAATGTAAAGCAGCTTGTTTTACCAGAATATCACCTCCTATATTGACTAAATGAAAGGAGAACCACACAGTAGTTATATAAAAATATGTATTTATTAATATAACACTCTCTAGGATCCTCTCTACACGAGGATAGAACACAAAGCACACAATACGAGATCAATAGAACAGTTGTAAGTAGCACAATACACGGTGGGCTCCAGGTGGAGACCAAATCATATACTAAAATAGTGGTATAAAAATCACAACTTGGGTCAAGACACACTCTTGAGCAGGTAGAATTGCTGGGACCCCAAGGTGAGTAGATCGGGACCCCACTGAGGACGGGAGCAGTGTGCTAACACGGCAGCGGGCTTATCACCCTGCCTTCAGGATTGATAAGGCCTGCTATAGGGGTGACTTATAAGTTTTAAGTGTAGTGATCTATAGATATAGTGAACCTATATCTATTGTAAGTGCAGCAAGCGCCATCTTACACAGGTTGCAGTAGCAGACCTGTAGTTCCATTTTGCGTGGCTTCTCATCGGTGGCATAATACATGCTTCAGCCCAACGGAGGCCTCTGGAGTACCTATGCCCTGGGTACATGGTTACCATATACTAGGGACTTATAAGGGTACCCCAGTATACAATCTGGAGTGTACCAAAGTACATGTGTAACAATTTAAAGGAGAAAGCAGATAGACTGGGGTCCTGATTCGCAGGATCCCAGTCAGACTAGTCAAGAACAGTGAAACATCAAGCAAAAAGTTGGGGTAACCATAAGAAGCAGATCCCACTTTCCTTCACACAGCATGGATATTGTGTAAAATCCCCATAGCAACTTCCTGGGACACAATGATACACAACTTCACGACCTAGACCGGTAAAGAGTGGAGAGAGAGCGAGAGAGAGAGAGGGAGGGGGGGGAACAGAGAGAGAGAGAGAGAGGGACAGAGAGAGAGAGAGAGAGAGACAGAGGGAGGGAGAGAGAGAGAGAGAGAGACACAGAGAGAGAGAGAGACACAGAGAGAGAGAGACAATTAAGTGAGGAAGATGTAGGAGCAATTCTGTTAACTTGATTAGCATGGTGCTGCTAAATAGTTTCTTTCTGAGCTCTGTTTTGTTGATGGTATGCATGAGATGTGGAACTGCACTTTCGTTTGACTCAAAGTGAGGAAGTTTATAAGCCTTACCCTGCCCTCTCTCTGTCCCCAATTACAGGTTCAGAAATGTTAATGACTGATGCAGAGATCTCACACTTTATTGTGCCCATATTGTAAAGGCTGATCCATCCTGTTGCTGGAAAACCCTCATCTTGCTCGGTGATGCTAGGGTTCAGGTGTTAAAAATATGTTAATTGCAGTTTCAATCTCCCCACTTCTCATATGATAGAACTTTAAAAATATTTTGGTTGTGCTGAAAGATTTTTAAATATTGCCAGCAGTGTTGGCTATCAATATTTTCTTGAATCGTCTTTTATTCACTGCAGCTTCTAAACTTTTTGAACGCCATCCCTGCTTTTATTGTATTATATTGTTTTGATCTTAAGTAATCAAAAATATATAACTTTCTTGTTAATGGTAGAAGGAAAACTTAACTTTACCTTTGGAACACCGTAGTTCCAATACCCACTGCACCCTAAATTTGTGACCCTGGTGAAGCCAACCTTTCTCTATTTGTTTTAAAGTACGTACTACCGTTCATAATTCTATGTCAGGACCGGAGGCTCAGATTATGCTTAGTCTTTCTCCCCTTTATTAACATTAGAAACTCATAGCAGCCAGAAAGACGCATTTGTAAATGTTTGATAGTAAAAAAAAAAAAACATATGATCAAAGAAAACCAGCATTGGCATAGCCAACAGGTCTCCCTTTTGGGACCTTATAAGTGTTTAGCCATGCAACAGTTGCATACCTAAATACTTATAAGGTCCCAAAAGCTAGACCTATTGGCTATGCCAATGCTTGTTTCTGTTTATTACTGCTCTGTAGTAATGGCGGCGCACAGGTGGCACCATTACTACATAGAAGTAACAAACAGGAAATAAAAAACGGGCTCACGGAGAACATCAAAGCGGCCGTGCGGCCGTGAAAGTGATCGCGATCAAACATCAAAGCGGCCATGCGGCCGCGAAAGTGAGGCGCGCGCACCCACGCACATGCACTGTAGCTCTAGGCTACAGTGGTAGCACTTTTTTGAGCCCTCACAAAAAGTCTCGCCAGACCAGCGCATGCTCTGGGTCAGGCGAGACCTAAAAACATCAACTCCCATAATACCCAGGGAGGTATCTAGGAACATAGTCCTTCCATAGTGTCCATAATTGTAACCAATACAACGTCCTTCCACTCTGTCTGTCCCCCCCTCTTTCTTCGCTGCTTGGCAGTCACTTAAGTCCACATTTTTTCCCTTGCTTGTGATTTACTGTTTTTTCTGGACTGTTTTTCACTATTATATGCTTATCGGTGGCTCCCCTGTGCTGTTATACGTGTTGCGTTATTTGGGGGCTGTGATTACGCCTAACTGCGCTGTTATATTCTTTTTTCAGATTCCAAATCGGCTGCGGGAGCATTTTCGCTCCTTACGCGGCCGGCGCCATTCCACTTGCGGTGCTTTGGTGGCCCGCTAGGGGAACTCACTTGTCTCATTGGTTGTGCATTGCGGCTCCTCAAAGGAGGAGCCACACTGCAGTCAGCGAGTCCATGAGCCTTGTCCCCCGCTGCCTCTCACCTTACGCCCGGATTCCCGGGTCAGTATTTCCCTGCTTTTATCATTAAAGACGCCCTGGCAGTGGTCTGTATTGCGGGGGCTTTCCCGCGACAACGCTTTCGAGCGAGTTTAAATGCACAGTTTGCTGGCAGTTTTCAGCGCGCGGTGAGAGTTTCCCTTAGGGCTTTTTGCCGCGCTGTGGGCGAGTACAGGCCTGATTGCGGTTCTTGGGGCTGCAGGGTAATTATAGCAGTCCTCCGGTCTGCAAATATATTTTGTCTGGTTTCTCCAACCAATTACTTGTAGTGCATTGCGCTTTTCATAGAGGGTAATTTAAATCATTTTTTTTTCTTTTTTTGTTTTGCCTTTCATTCCCCATACAAACAATAATGAGGCACAGAATGATGCTTATGAGGAGGAAGAGGTGCAAGAGTACTTACCTTATGATGACGATTTCTATAGGGTGGTTAATGAGGTGGTTGGGCCCATGGAACAACGCCTGTCAGATTGTTCAGGAATGTGCAAAATTGGTGCAAGCACAGGTGGAGGGAGCGCCCTGCGCCTCCGGCTGAACCCGATTCAGGGGAGAGCCCTCCACCCCCTAAGAAAAAGTGCCCTGAAGGGGTGGATAGAGTCAAGTTTGCGCGCCTTACAACAGCCTTCCTTGCAAAGGTAGCATCTTCTTCCCCTGCGCCACTCCCGAAATCCGAACCCCAGGGGACTCCAGGGGGATTCGGATGACAAAGCAGGTCCCTTTCGCCCTTGGTGCCTGGCGGTCAACCCCCCTTCAGCCCCGAGGGAGGACACGGGTATGTTGGACCTGGATGACATTATTCATCCCCAGTCCACGGCTTGGGCTCCTGGCGACAAGGTGGCCAAGTTTATTGCGGGGCGACTTCGCAAGCCCTTGGAGAAGGAGGCTCGGGGTTGTCTAAGGGCAGAGTGCCTGAGACCCACTTTAGAGGGGAAGGTTGCCTTTACCCCGGAGTTGGACTTCAAGATGGCTACTTTCCTGGAGAGTATATGAAGGATCCTAGGAAGGGCATAGATAGGTCCTGGCGTTCATGTCAGGATAAGCTCCTCGATGCCATTGGTCCTATGACCAAAATCTTAGACATGCTGAGGAAGCTAAGGTGTCAGGGTCCCCTATTTCTCCCGAGATCCTTTCTAATTGGGCTCCGAGGGCTATTATCTTTATGGGCAACGGGAACTGTGCCCTGTCAACTG
Organism: Triturus cristatus; assembly: GCF_964204655.1. Classification (NCBI taxonomy): domain Eukaryota; kingdom Metazoa; phylum Chordata; class Amphibia; order Caudata; family Salamandridae; genus Triturus; species Triturus cristatus. The sequence goes on from NC_140589.1 coordinate 1,136,360,526, forward strand.
AGCATTGCCGCTCATTGTTGATTAAGCTGGATCCCAAGCTTGGGGACTTGGCCACCTTGGAGGCGGGGGCAGTTGCGGAGGGGGGTCTCTTCGGAGACCCCTTTTTAAAGCAGTTAGGTAAATTTGTAGCAACATTTAACTCTTTGGATAAGACGCAATCCAATATCAAAAGGGTCTTCAACCCGCGGGTTTTCTACGGGACCGGCCGAAGCAGGGGCCTCTCGGTCGGCCGAGGCTCCCAACACAATCCTCAAAGGGGACAAGGCTCCGGGCGCGGAAAGTATAATTCCAGCGCAATCTACAACAACTTTTACCCGACCAGAAGCCAGCGCTTCAAGGGACGCGGAAGTTTCAGAAACAATGCCGGTGGCGGCAATCCCAGTGGTAAGTGTTTTACCAGCGACTCAGGTCTGCATCGAAGGTCAATTAGCGGCCTTCCGAGATGCTTGGGCGGCTATTACATCGGACGCATGGGTCCTACAAACCGTTCAGGGGTTTCATATCGAGTTTTATGATTATCCTAGTCAGGAGAGTTACCCTTGTCTCATCTCCTTCACTACCCACATCTGATCGTCCAAGAGGTCTCCGCACTGCTTCGCAGGGGAGCCATTTGTCGATCTGTTTTGCATCCCAACGGTTTCCTAAGCAAAAACCTTTTGGTAGACAAGTCCCATAGGAGACGTCGCCCGGTTATCAACCTCAAGGAGTTCGACGGTTGGTTGGAATACATTGAATGGTGAGATTGGACTTGAAGGATGCGTACCTGGTAATTCCATTCCATCCCCCTAATCGGCATTTCCTGCAATTTTGCTGGAGAGACTTGGTCTACGAGTTCGCCGCCCTTCCATTCGGTCTTTCCTTAGCCCCATAATGCTTTACCAAGGTGCTTCACCCAGCTTTGGAATTCCTCAGGGCCCAGGGCATACGCATGATAGTGTACCTGGACGATATCCTCCTCATGGCGCAATGTCCCTGGAACTTGTCCATGCAGCTCCAACAAACGGTGTCCCTGTTGCAGAGCCTGGGGTTTATTATCAACGAGGACAAATCTGTCCTCAGCCCTTCCCAGAAGGTGGTCTTCCTCGGTTTTGTGGTCGACTCCATCCACTCGTCCCTGAGCCTACCGTCTTGGAAGATGGCCAAGATGCGGCACAAATTACGTCAAACCATCTCGAAGACTTCCACGTCGCTCCGGCACATTGCCCGGTTGGTAGGCTTACTGTCCTCCTCCATCCAGGCAATTTTTCCAGGCCCCCTTCATTACCGGGTCCTTCAGCGTCTCGAGGCATACCACTTGCGGAGAGGACTGTCATACGACAAGTCGGTTCCTCTCACAACGGAGGCAAGAGAGGAGATCGCGTAGTGACTGACCCACATGGAAGCGTGGAACGGTCGGGTGATTTGAGGCAAGATTCTGAATCGCCTCATAAAATCCGACACCAGCAGGTCAGACTGGGGTGCCCGATGTGGAGACTTCTCCACCGGAGCCGTTTGGTCATTAGACTAACAGAGCTTCCATATAAATTGCCTATAGCTCCTGGCAGGGTCCTTCGCGGTCCGTTGCTGGACCAGGGACAGAGTGCAATCTTGTGTCCTTCTAAAGATGGACAACATCTCCGCAGTGCGTTACGCCAACCATTTGGGAGGTCCTCGTTCGCGAGATTTATCGAACCTGGCAAAGGATTTTTGGGGTTTCTGCTTGGCTCACCACATCTAGGTAACAGCGGAATATCTTCCGTGCCAGGACAACCAGGTTGCGGATTGGCACTCGAGAAACCTCCACGATTCCAGTCTTTGGAAACTGGACCCTCAGGTTTTTCGGTGGTTGAGAAACCTTGGGGGGCCGTTCTCAGTGGACCTCTGTGCGTCGCGTCTGGATCACCAGGTCCTGATTTTTTTCAGTTGGAGACAGGATCCAATGGCATCTGCCACAAACGCTTTTCTCCAGGATTGGAGCCAAGAGAGGAGCTACGCCTTTCCCCCATTTTCAATGACCACAAGTGCTGCGGCTCAGATTCGCTGGCAAAAGGCGGAAGTGGTCATGATAACCCTGTGTTGGAGGTTGCAAGTTTGGTTTCCAGTTCTTCTGGAACTTTCTTGGGATTCTCCAATCCGACTCTCCCTGTTTCCTCATCTGCTTCTGAACCCGAACAGAGAGCCACATCACCTGATCTCCCATGGTTTTCTTCGCCTCATGATGTGGCGGCTTTCAGGCAACGTTGGTCACCCCCACGCCTTTCGAGACCGACTGATGCCCTCTTGTCAAAGGCTTGGGCAGATAGCACCACTAAACTTTATCGGTCCGCCTGGACAAGATGGGTTCGTTGGTGTCTTCGAAGGGACTTGGGTCCCGTGGTTGCTGGTGGCGTTCCCGTCCTGAATTTTTTTGCGGATTTAGCGCCAGAGGGTTTAGCGTATTGCTCAATCAATGCGATAAGGTTAGCTGTTTCAGTTGTGGGTCACAACCCAATGGACGGGACCCCAGTGAGGGAACACCCATTCATCTGCAGGCTTCTGCTTGGTAGCCGTCTTTCATTGCCCCCGGAACCTCGCTATTCTGCCTTATGGGATGTTAATTTGGTTTTGAATTTTTTTCTGTCTTGGCAGCCGAATAAGTACCTTTCTTTAAAGGAGATCTCATCCAAGCTGGCAATGTTGTTATGCTTAATCTCCTGCAGGAGAGTTTCTGATGTCCGTGCTTTGGATATCTCAGCAAGAGTTTTCTCCCTGGACGGGGTAGTGATCACGGTGGGACGTCGCACGAAGTCCGATACACAGACGGTCTTGGACCCGGTTTTTCATGATGCCCTAAAATTATGTTTTGTAAGCTGCCTCAAAGCATATGAGGAAATTTTTCAGGAGCTCCACCCTCCGGGCGAGCGACAGCTGCTTATCGCTTTAAAAAAATCTGCATAAAGCTGTCTCTTCCCCCACTGTAGCCAGGTGGGTGCGTTGGATCATACAAGAAGCGGGCATTGACACAAAGCAATTTGGAGCCCACTCAGCCAGGGCTGCAATGACTTCCAAGGCTTTTTCTTTACGGGCTCGGCTGGAGGATTTGATGCGTGCAGCGGATTGGTCCTCGGACTCTACCTTTAAGAGGTTTTATTTCTAGCCTTTCATAGAGGTTGCTCAGTTGGTGGTAAGTAAGCTTTGAACTAGCATAATCTGAGCCTTCGGTCCTGACATGAATTAGAAAATAGCCTAGCACCATAAAGGTAAGTTTCAATTCTATTAAGGACACTGAGGCGAGGATTATCCCGCCCAGGGCACGGTCTTGTGCAAAACCCGCCCATTTGATGGTAAGTAACCGATTCATGTTTTAGAATTACCAGTCTTCGCTGGGTAATGTAGTTGGTACAGTAATTTTTTTTTTTGTATGCACTTTTTGAAACCTTGTACTTTTTGGATTGGTTTTCTTCTGGAAACCCTTACACTGTCTCTGCTCTTCTAGGAAACGACGGTTCAAAACAGGACCAGTGATGGATTTGTGTGACTCACGCAAAGAAAGAGGAGGGACAGACAAAGTAGAAGGACTATGTATTGGCTACAGTTATGGACACTATGGAAGGGATATGTTCCTAGATACCTCCCTGGATGTTATGGAAGTTGAAGTTTTTTTCTTTGATCATCTGTTGTTGTTTTTTTTACAATCAAAGATGTACAAATGCGTCCTTCTGGCTATGAGTTTCTAATGTTAATAAAGCGGAGAAAGACTAAGCATAATCCTCGCCTCCGTGTCCTTAATAGAATTGAGACTTACCTTTACAGGGCTAGGCAAATTTCTATTCTTGGCTAAAAACCTGTTTTACTTACATACACGTGATTCTGGTTTCCACAAGAGCATCTCCTCCTACTTCTATGATCTCCCAATGAACACTTTCTAGACTCTTCCCTCTTCTATCCCTGAATTATTCTTTTCAATCCAACTGACAGACTCACATGGCCACCGCTCAAATTAACTCATAATTCCCTAAACTAATTCACCACTATCCTTTTTTGGTTCTGGAGTAGAGTGCTACTCGCCGAAAAACGCTTAAACGCTTCGTCAGGGGTAGTAAGCGCTATATAAATACAATCACAATGACAGTCTAATTTCAAGCAAGAAATATTTTTGCAACACAGCATGAACATATGCACAGGTTAGCTCTGCGTCCTTTCTTCATACATTACACATTTGCATCACAATATGCATTTATCTTCCATAGTTTTACTGTTTTGTTGCACTGCGTACACCAGTGAATTCAGGAACACTCGTTTATGAATCTTGAAAGAATGGAAATCTAGGTCGGTCCTGTCGGGCACAGGATTCGAACCAGTGACTTGTAGGTCACACACAGATGTCAGCAAACGGTGTGCATGATAAGTCTGTGGCAATTAAATGGCATATTGGTTAGAAACCATGTGCTCCACAGCCCATTTGAAGACTGCAAAATTTGAAATTATAACATTGATATAGAATGTCTGTTGTTGTACAAATATATTATTCCATCACGGCAACCTGAGCGATATAGAACTGCAAGTTATTTATTTATTTTTTTAACTTTATTTAGCAGTTTCAAAATAAGCACAATATCATTACCAGCTCGAAATTCAATAACATTTGCATCATTACACAGTATTCGACAGATGTACCTGTTACACATGGGACAGAGCCCTGTTTGGCTTCACAGATCATGGCTCAACATCACATCTCGTACGTAGTACGTCACCCTGACCAGTTACATTCCTAACATCATTGTTTTTCATTGCAGTTAAATCAAATTTCAGGAGTCATGATCGAGTGGTGTATCCCAGTTGTGTGCGTAAAAAGCAATGATTTGGAATTTAACCAATACCTGCAGGTACAATCCCGCTATTTGGCCGCGTGTGAGATTGCGATTGTGTTGTGGCTGTGTATTGTTTAAAAGGACGCCAGATATCCCGGGGACGGGATTTACTGGGCAACATGGAAGCATATAAATCGTAGTTGAAGTGGCAATGCGCGAGACTGCGCAGCCAGGCCTTGCACTGCGGTACCGCCCTCTTCCCCCATTTTAGTGCAATCTCCCTTTTTGCCAGCAGCAGCCCCAACGCTGTGAACTTCCAGACCGGTTTAGGGATGTTAAGTACATAGCCTAATAAGGCTATGGCCGGTGCAGGGTCAATATCAAAACCAATCATGTCCCCCAATGTGTGAAATATGTCGGTCCACAATCTACCTATCTTGGGACAAGTCCAAGCCAGGTGCGCAAAGTCTGCATGTGGGGCACTACATTTAAGGCAACAATGGGGCCTGTCCGGGTCTATTTTGTATGACATTTCAGGCATGATGTAAGTTCGCCGTAGGAATTTTAAGTGGAGGAGCTTATGTCTGCTGTTTGACACCTCCTTAGTTTGTAAACAGCACGCAGCCCATTGATCATCAGACATAGGGTGGCTGAGGTCTGCCTCCCATGCGGCCCGTATCTTGGTGTCGTGGACTGGAACCATCTCTATGCAGGCCCTGTATAATTTAGAGACCAAATGGTCCCCTGTGCTACTGTCTAGTATTATGGCCAGAGGGGTTAGAGAGTCCGGTTCAATGGGAAAGCCGGGGACCCTAGCTTTTAAAGCTGCTCGCATGTGGGCAAGCACAAATCTATCCATAGATATAGCCTCTGGAAACTTGTCACTGTCGGAGACCGAGAAAACTAGGCCCTCAATGTAAAGATCGCCTATTTTTTCACATCAAACTTAGTAAGTGTGCGCTGCGCTATCCTTTCCCTTGTAATTGAGATCCATCGCTGATTTGGAAGCGGTAGGCTCGGGGAGTACATACTCTGAGAACCCAGCACCCGGAGCAGTTTCTTCCAGGCCCAGCTGGTAGTAGACACCGTCTGGATATCTTGGGGATCGCTCGGGTAACCCTGCGGTAGCACCGTGCTTAAGGAGTCCGGAAGGACGAGATCTGCTTCAGGCCTCATATAGGAGATTCTGGCGTCGGGGTGAAACCAGGAGTGAGCATAGCCACATTGCGCAATCAAATAATATAACTGAAAGTTAGGGACTCCCGATCCTCCCCTGTGGTATGGGAGGGTCATGACCTCCGAGCGGATCCTGGGGGGCTTCCCCCCCCCCCACCCCCCAAGTCAGCCAAATAAGGTGGGTATTGATGGATTTGAAGAACCGGTTGGTGAGAGGGATGCGTATGTTATTGAATAAATACAAGAACTTCGGCAGGACAATCATCTTAATTAGTGCTACATGCCCAGTTATCGAAAGTGGAAGCCAAATCCACCTCTCCACCTGCTCCTCCAAATTGTGTATTGCCGTGCCATAGTTTAATAATAGTATCTCATTAGTATCTAAGTGTATGTTTATCCCTAAACATTTAACAGAATCGGAGCACCAGGTGAGTGGGTACTCACAATCCCATCGGACTGTGCCAGTGGTAAAGGGGAATATCACAGACTTGTGTCAATTTATACAGAGGCCAGAGAAGCTGCCAAAACCGAACTATCTCTCCGACCAAGGGGGCCAAATTGGTTTGGAGGTCCCCGACATGTAGTATAACGTCATCTGCGTAGAGTGACACCAATAAAGGCCCAGTGGTGAACTGGAGCCCTCTATGGAGATGGCGTTCCTGAAAGTGTCTAATGAGTGGGTCCATTGCCAATATAAAAAGCAATGGAGACAAAGGGCAGCCCTGTCTTGTGCCTCGAGATAATGTAAAGGAGCGGGAAAACGTTCCATTTAAGCGCAGACGAGCAGTGGGGGCCGAGTATAGCAACGCAGTAAGGTTGACAAATCCAAAGGGCATGCCCAACTGGAGCATAACTGTCCATATAAAGGGCCACTCAAGAGAATCAAAAGCTTTCTCCGCATCTAAGAGCCCTGTCGCTGCCGGACCCACCGGGTTGATGGGGTAGTGGATTGCGAAGAGAGTACGTAGGTTTAGGGAGGTAGATCTATGGGGGACAAATCCCGTCTGGACTGGGGATATTATTTTATCTAACAAAAAGGCAAGACGCACTGAGATTGTTTTAGCCAGAATTTTATAATCAAATTTTAACAATGATAGCGGCCGATATGATCCGCATTGCAAGGAGTCCTTGCCAGGCTTGGGCAATAGTACGATAACTGCTTCCTGCTGAGTCGGCGAAAGCAGGTTCCGTTCCAAGCATTCATGGTAGACCTCCAAAAGTTTAGGGGCTAGGATATCTTTATATTGTTTGTAAAAATCGCCCGTAAAGCCACCCAGGCCAGGGTCGGAGGCACCATTTAAAGCATCAATTGCGTCTGTTATCTCATCATGTGAGAAAGGCTCAGCAAGGAAATCTTGCATGTATTTGTCCATATATATAAGGGCGATCTCATTGAAGTAGTCTTCACGCGCCTCAGGGAAGGGCTCAAGTTTAGAGTTGTAAAGTTCCTTATAATACGTTAAGAGTGTGTCTCGGATATCAACCGTGTCCATTAACGGGAGCCCCGAATTTGAATTGAGAGCCGCGATATACGACTTAGAGTATGGTGGTCTCAGTAACTGTGCTAGCGTGCGCCCCGGCCTTTCGCCTTCTCCATACTTGCGTGCAACCACATATTTACTGAGGAAGTGTGTTTCCCTTTTCGCAGCCTCTCAATTCTAGTAGCAGTGCCAACCCGCGCCGTTCGCAGTCAGCGGCGTCTGGGGAATCTAGCATGGAGACCTCCAAGGCGGTTAGCTGCTGCTTTAAGTCAGCCAAGGTTTTTCTCAAGTCCCTCTGTATCCCTGCATGTTTGGAGATGACTACACCCCTGATGTAAGCCTTGAAGGATTCCCAAAGAGTCTCCCATGTGTCTACGGACCCTGTATTCAGTTCAAAGTATTCTTCAATTGCCTCCCTGATGTATTTGTCAAATAAGTCCTCATTTAACGCCCTGTTTGGAAACCGCCACTGGTGCTCATGTCCCTCCGGTCTGGGAATGCAAAGTTTTAGCAAGACGGGTGCGTGGTCAGAATAGGTACGAGGGAGGATGTTCAGTGTGTTTTGCCATATGTACGGAATTGAAGCAAGCAACCAGAAATCTAGTCTGGTCCAAGTGTCGTGGTGGGATGAGTAGTGGGTGTAACCCGGAGTCGTTGGATTGTGGACCCTCCAGGTATCAGTAAGTTGGAATGCCCTGCACAGGTCCATCAATACCTTGCGGGCCCGGGGTTTGGTATCTGCAGCTCTAGGGGAGCAGTCTCTGTTATGATCTGTTATGAAGAGTAAATTGAAATCCCCTCAGAGCATCACATTTCCAGTACTCGTACGTAAAATGTGAGTGTCTAGTTCCTGGAAAAATTTAGGGCTGTCGACATTCGGGGCGTAAACACATTCTAAAGTAACAATATGACCCATCAGTTTACCTGCGACTATAGTGTAACGCCCTTCCTGATCAGTATGGCAGCAAGTCAGTGAGAAAGGAAGACTCTTGTGGATTAGGATTGCTGTGCCCCGAGCATAGGTGTTGTAATTGGAGGAAAAGCGATGAGCACCCCAGCCGGCCGCAAAGCGTGTGGATTCAGACCTCGGTAAATGTGTGTCCTGTAGGAAGGCGATGTCTAATTTGTGCCGTTGTAAGTAATGGACCACATATTTACATTTTTTAGGGTTGTTTAGTCCCCTAACATTCCAGGTGATGAAAGACAGATATGAATGGGCAGCTAAGCCAGGGAATGTCGTCGTGTGTAACGTGTAGTGTAACCATGAATGCGAAGCGCATAATGAGAATCCGTTATAATTCTGTTGCTAGAGCTGGTAAAGGAGTAACCTCTAACAAGTCGGAGATTTCCCCCACACCCCTCCAAACCTCGCGTCCCAGTATGCAAGGCAATAACCAAATAAACAATAACCTAATGCATCCTGGAAATCCCCTATTAAAAAAAAAACAGGGTCAGTGATTGATACATTTGAGTTTGAAAGTTCAACAATGTGCTGCGCACCTAGGGGGGAAAGCAATGCCCCAGTGAGGCCCAGCATTACATAAAAAATAACATAGAAATATGGTCATGCTGTCTGAATACTTCGATTGACACAACTGTACGGCATGTGTTCAAATTATATCAGTACTATGGCAAGAGTCATTCACAAGAGAAGAGTTCTACGCTGGCAACCGACCCACTGTAAGGAGGGGATGAATCTGGACCCTTGTTTGATTTACAGAAGGTTTGAACATCCATAGGGTTGTCGAAAATGCAGAATCTCCCATTGACATCAACCCGCAGTGTGGCCTTGACCCTGGTGAATTTGCGGCGGGCTTCTTGGACCATAACAGTGAAGTCTGGGAAGAAGGACACAGCGGAGTCCTGCCATGTGATCGAACCTCGCTCTCTGGCCAAGCGCAAAGCAGTATCTCTGTCGCGGAAGTTCATTGTACGGGCAATGATGGAGCGAGGCGGGCAACAAGGATTGGGGCGTGGGCCCAACGAACGATGCGCCCGTTCGACCACGAAGCCGGGAGTGCATGCTTCTTTGCCAAAAATGTCGACTAGCAGCGATTCCACAAAGGTGTCCATTCTTCCCGTGTTTGTCGACTCCGGAACTCCAATTATACGGAGGTTATTGCGACGACTGCGTGCCTCCAAATCTTCGTTTTTGATGGCGATGTCTTTTAGGATTTTCTCCATACGGTACAATCGTTTCGTCGATTTGAGCGGTGCCATGTTCGAAATCCGATATACGACCTTCTGCCATGTCAAGCCGCTGATCATGAATGTCTAATTTGACCCCAAGGGAATCCTGGCGCTTATCGAGCGTGTTAAATCTGGTATAGATCGATTTGAATCCGGCCCTGAGTTCTGCAAGAAAATCGGAGTGGGATGCAGCAGTAACCGGTATCGCAGCCGGGCATTGGGCACTGTCCGCCATTGCGACACACAAATCTTCTGGTTTGTCTGTGGCTGCTGGGAAGGATAACACTCTCTGCTTGGGGTCTTTTTTGCCCATTCCATTACCAGCCCTTTTTCTCTAGCATTGAAATCCTGATGGAGGTGCTGAAAAATTGGTTGCACCAAGTTCTCTAAGGCCGACAAGGAAAGTCCCTTCCGAGCCTGTCTGAGTCAACAGATGTTTGGACGTTGAAGCCTGTTTCCATGTCGATATTGTTTTCATTGCTATGGGTGGTCTGGCACCTGACGGGCCCTTTAGCCTAGCGGGCTAGTGGAGTATTTTCGGGCTTGATGGCTCAGATGGGTCCGTGCCCGAAGAAGGGAGTCATATCTGCTCAATGTCAGTGATTGGTGCTGACCATGGCCAGAAGGCAGTGGAAGCACAACTGACTGTCCTGTGGACCAGGGCTGAAAGCCCGACCGTTTTTGTGGCTTGAGGCTGTTGGGCAGGGTTGAGCTGTTTTGAAGAGGGAGCAGGACTCGTGGTCCACATCTTCATCTGCTTCAATCAACTTGGATACTGCTGCTTCTCGTCAGAGTTGAAAAAGGTCATCTCTGGGCTCAGCGATGGTTGTGTGAGCTGTGCCCCGAAGGACTGTCTTCTTTCTCCTCAGCCTCGACGTGCTGCTCCCCCCTGATTATATTGGGGGTATCTTCCGACTCCTGCCTCTGCATCCTGTGATGGGCCCATCTCTGCTCACTTCGAATCTCAGGCCTCTTATTGGACTGCAAAGTAAAGCAGGTCTCGTACGTGGTGTCGCGCTCTAGTGAGAGGCAAAGGTCGCAGACCTGGGTGCAGTGTTGTAAGCTGCTTCCTTTTCATTACTGTCAATGCATTGTCGTCAGTGTAGTTAACGGGCAAGGGACACAAACCCTGAGAGTACCCAAGGCCCCAGCGGCAAGACATCGAAGACACCTGGACGCCATTGTTTGGTGCAGTCAAAGAAACAACTCGGTTGGCACTGCAGAAAGTTTTCTGGTGCTACTGGGGTTAAGAAACGACTGGTGAGGGCCCGGAGGAAAGCTCTGTGTGCACTAAGCACAGAGCCCCGTCAGTACACACACAAACCTGATGGTGAAAAAAAACAATCTAACTTGGAGTAGCTGCGCATTGCCACCTTAAGGGGGCTGGTCACTATAACTTATGACTCTGAAGACTTCTTTAAACAAACGCAGATTGCACAGTGTAAAAGAACTTTATTTTAACCGAATCGCAAACTATGTTAATGTCGGATTAGGCCCTCACTTCCTTGATACAACTGACTCGCTATGCACCTTTGCTGCACCCTCTGACACTCTAAGCAACTTTACTGCCCCCCCTTAACACACGTCTTCGCCAAGTAATCACTAGAGTGACTTCAGTTGCATCCACCCTAACAACGACCGCACGGCAACAAAACAAAGCTTAGAGGTGGTCCAATCTTTGAGCAACTGAAAGGTCGGGTAAGTCCAAGAGACTGTGCCTGGCAACAAAACTATTGTGACAACCAGCACGCTCTTGGGTGACTCATGGTGCATACTACCTATTTACGATAGATTGGACTGACTCACAGTGGCACTACTTCAATTGATGAGGCCACTTTTCACTCACTTATTACCTTTATCAACCTTTTGTTCCTTAATAAGCTCTAGGGATCTCCTCCAGAGACTATGTGAAGCGCAAAACATGTTTACCTACTGTATTACACTTTAATAAACAACACAATTACAGCTACTAATGGCCATAATTACCCCTGAGCATTACCTAACTTATTGTTTTTTTAACCATGACAGAGGGGTCCTCTTTATTAAATGTACTCACTCTGGACACCCCCAAGTCATTTTTAACTCACCACCTACTTCTCACAGAGCAATACTGACCCGCACACACCTTACGGCTTGACAGACAAAAGATCTCCGCCAAAGTGACCCTTTCGGGGGACCCGTAGGGCATTGCAGCGCCAGCCCAACGTGGAGCACCACCCTCTGATGAAGCATGACATTCTTCGGGGTGCGTGAGGGCATCAAGTACAACTCTCCCTGACTTCCTCTATTTTTTAAAAACGACATTTCCACACCTCTCCCCTCGGAACAGCAACTCTCTTTAGTGAATTGAAGAAATATATATCCCATTCCTCACCAAAACCTGGCTTAAACACTTGACCCCCATATTAGACCTGCTAACACCACCTGCCTACACCATCATTAGGCAGGGCAGACCAAGGAGAATAGGTGGCTGACTTTCAATCTTCCAGAACGAAGTAATCCATCTTTCCACCTTAAAGACCTAAAAATATTCGACTTTCAAATACCTCAGAGTAGAACTTGCAGCTAATGGCACCTCTGCTATCAAACTTCACACCATATACCTCCCACCGGGTGATTGCACCCTCTTATCAGAATAACTAACTGACCTTGTAACACATTTTTTCTCTAACTGACTCAAATGTCGTGTTTTTGGGCAACTTCAATATTCACTGAAACAACTGGACCCCACAGTCTGTAACCTTACAAACGTTCTTGAAATAAACAACCTCAAACAACTCTGCAACAAATCGACCCATATTTAAGGCTCTACTCTAGATGCGATAATCACCAAAAATGACCTTGTCTCACTCCGATCCATCACACCCATTGACTGGTCAAACCGCCATCTCATAGTTTTAATATCAAGACCCACTTCCGATCCCACCCCACCCCATCCAATAAACCTACTCTCTGGTCTAGGAACATCAAACAAATCCTAATAACAGAACTGGAATCCAGAATCTGTGCCCAACTACAGTATTCACCTTTCACTCACACCGCTGATGACCTCACCGCTCACTATAGTACAGCAATGACAAATGTTCTTGACCAAGTGGCACAGCTCAACCTAAAACAATCTAATAAAAGCCAATCAAAATCGTGGTTTAACTTGGATCTTATCAACGAGAGGAGACCACTCAGGCAGTCAGAAAGGATATGGAGACAGAATCCTTCTACAGTGCACCTCTCACTCCTAAGAACTGCACAGCTTTACTATAAGAAACACATCTTTAGAGAAACAGACAATTTCTTTCGCAGCCAATTTGACCACGCTAAAAACAGACCCAGGGAGTGCTTCAACATCAAGAAACGACAAACTACCCCTACCTCCCCACACGAAACAGCCACCAATGAATGCTGTGAAGAAATTGCCAATTTCTTCACTGATAAATTCGCAGAAATTGAGCAATGCCTCATCCAAGTCACACATCTGCCATCCCTACCAAACCTCCCCATTGACTCGCATCCCTCTACGGTAACCCCCCTCCTGAGTTAACTAATGACTGAATGGCCCCAAGAAAAACTAATGTAAAATATGATCTCTTTCAACTGAAAAACTGTACTAATTGGTCTGACTTCAAACCTATTACAGAAAGTGAAGTCTTCAATATAATTGTGGACTTGAAGCCCACATCCCACACTACTGATCTCCCTCCCATCCACAATAGTACAAAACATCAACGGTATTCCTGCCCCAGTCTGGACAAAGATTATCAACACATCTCTCTCCTCAGGCCCTATACCTGACTCCCTCCAACTAGGCCAAATCATGCCCATACGCAAAAAAACAGGGGCTGACTATAATGACCTCAAAAACCTCAGACCTATCACCAACCTCCCGTTCATAGCCGAAACAATGAAGTGCATCTTACTACAACTCCACCAACATATAGACAAATTCAACCTACATGTTATCTTCCAATCAGGACCCAGGAAAGGCTATAGCACTGAAACTGCTTTGCTCAATACCTCGGATGACATATATGAAGGTGACACATGCTTCCTAATCCTACTTGACTTATCTTCGGCTTTTGATACCATAAATCACCCAGCATTACTCAAGCCACTCAAAAATGCACTGGTATCAATGGCACATTCCTAAGATGGTTCACATCCTACCTACAACAGAGCTCGTAACAAATAAAAATCAACAACTGTCTTTAGAAACCTACACTAGTTTCTCATGGTGTACCCTCAAGGGTCAATTGTCTCCCCATCCCTTTTCAATCTATTAATCAATCAATCAGGATTCTGTATAGTGCAGCTACTCACCCGTGAGGGTCTCAAGGCGCTGATGGGAGGGGTGGGCTGCTCATCCATCTGGGCATGGAGGTTCAGTCGAAGAGCCACGTCTTCATGGAAGCCTTTACTGTTATCCTGGACCAAGCAGGGGTCAAATATCCCCTATATGCCAAAGAAACCCAACTCTACTACAAAATTAAATCACCCAGTGACATCCTACATTTGAGCCCCACACTAATCAAAATAAAAACTTGGCTTAACACCAACCACTTAAAGTTAAACCCCAACAAAACTTAATACTATTTTTCTCCCCTAAAAAGAACCCTCTGCCAATCCAAGATTGGCTCAAGAATGTGGGCGCTTCAAATTGTTCTCTCACATTATCCAACTCTGTAAAGTCCTTGTGCATCACCGTGGACAAAAACATGTAAATGAAGGATGACTCGGCGAAAGGAGCGCTTAACACACCAAAACACCTCAAGAAAATCAAATCATTCATTCCCCCCGATGATTTTTAAGACACCAGTGCAAACTTTAGTCCTCTCAAAACTGAATTATGGCAACGCCAATTCACCTTGCCCCCCTAAGAACAGTTCTCAACATGGCTGGCCGGCTCTTAACAGGTTTTAAACATTTTGAGCACATCTCACCAGCCCTCAAGAACCTCAGTTGGCTTCCCATCAAAGGAAGATGTATCTGTAAGACTGCTTGCATCACCCACAAAACCCTTCACACACATAACCCCAACTATCTAGATACCAAGCGTTCAAAAGCAGAAAGGGCCTGGAATCTGAAAAGCTCCAACTCACTTCTTCTCATACCTCCCAAATTGAAAAAAGAAATCCTCCCAGACACGCTCATTCTCTGGAAATACACCTAAGATCTGGAACTCATTCCCTAGAGATATCTGCTGCAACCCCTCCTTTTCCTGCTTCAAACAGGACCTTAAATACCTACTGCTCAACAAATATTTTAACACGCACACAAACTAAGCTATGTTCCCAAAGGTCACACCCAATCCAACTAAACCCGTTGTGGCGGTCGATTGATTGTTTCAGCTGTCTACTAAGTCATTTACTCCTTTAACTTATTCTGTTCTAATGTCCGTATACTGTAACTACCTTGACTACCTAATGATTTTCTTTGTCTGTATACGCGTATGTACTTGAATCAAACGACCTTGTGTTATATGTAAAGCTCTCATACATTCGGGTCTACTAGTGCTATATAAAACCTATAAATAAATAAGGAAAGTTCAGGATAAGTTCACTCTATATGCCACCGACTGTTGCATAGATTACTAGGCAGTCCAAAGTTGGTAAAAAGTTCAAAAATCAAACTGCATCTAAATCCGTCCAAGTCTGTAATGCACTATAGCATGCTCCAAAAAGCATCTCAAAAGCAAAGTCTGTAAAAATTAAGAAGTCTGCATAAAGCAAAAAAAATCAGCAGCTGCGGGCTCTGTGTTGCCACTCCTTTGGTGTTTCTTCTTTTAGAAGTTCTAAACTCCTCGTGGTGTAGCATCACACCACCATCAAAAGACCATCACATGGCGATGGTCACATCATAGTAGCAAAAATGTTTGAAACATCAAGCTGGTTTCCCATGCCTGTCAGGAAACACTTACGCCTAACATTGCTAAAAGAAATACAACTTTGTAGTTTATGGTCACAGTTAAAATTCTATTCCCAGAGGAACATTTCACTGTGAACATCCGAAGAATAATGGAAATATGTCAAGTAACAGTATTGTACAGAACAAATAAGTTACATTACACTTGTAAAAGAATGATTCATTGTATTAAATCAGGGAAAAGGTCAATTCCAGTGAAAAAGCATCTTTAAAGAAGAAAGAAAGGCCTTTAAATTAACATTGCATGGTTAAATGAAAGAAGCTTTAACTCTACCTTACGTGAAATTAATTTAAATCAATTCACATGAACATTTATAGACTTTCATGAGTATAATTATATGAAATGTCTAATGTTAAAATGTCCTACTTGCATGAATTTTTTACATAGTCTCGTAAATGCACGTTTTTTTTCAAAATACAAAATTCTCATCTCGTTTGAATGTTTGCATATTCTATGGCATCTCTAATGACAGCCTGTAAAATATCAACTTTATATTTCATTTCTAACACACTTTAGCATTGATTTTTCTAAATGATGCATATTCGCAAATGGCACTATATTACAATGTCACTCCATTTTTGCCAAAATTTCCATTAAAAAGCGTAAGTTTCATTTGTACAACTTCGTTTATAAATATTAATATCATTCATGTGTTTTCTTCATCTAATTTTTTAAAAGCATGATGCTTCTACTACACTAGTCCCTGTTTAATGTGTTCCTCTTTATTGTGTGTAATGTAAAATGTCAACCTTTTTGTGTTCTCCACAAATAACTGTCATGTATTATAATTTTCAAAATCTGTCTGCATCAATCCTCCCTTTGATAGCGAATACAGCCATCACACAATCTCTCTCATTTGATATTATCACTGATTACGGGTGGGTGGTCTTCATTCAACCTTTTTCATCTGGTTTCTTTCAAAGTTTTTATTTCATCATAAAAATTAAATTCTTCATTGTCCAATTCAAGATCAGTTCTTGTTCTTTTTACTAGTCTTATTCTTTTGGTATCAGCAAAGTTTGGTTGGTAACATCATCATCAGCAATATACACAAAGATCACCACTAGCGCAGTCTTTTTTGTTTTTTTAAGCTTTATTTAAGGATTTTAAGAGTTACAGACAGCGACAAATCACCTTAAAACAAGAGCAAGACCATCAGCGTAAGGCAGAATGTGCATTTGCATATCAGTGCCGTAAAGCTTAACACACCTGCAAGAGTATACAGAAGTGTTCGGTAATGCATGCTTTGGTCCATAGAGTCCAGCCTCACTCCCATCAGGTCTTTGCTCCGCACGAGCATGTGCAGTCGCCATCCAACAGTAGGGGCACATCGGAGCACCCAGGAAGTTGGAGGAACAAGGGAGAAAAGAAGGGGGACACAGGGGAAACCTCTCTGGTGGCTCTAAAAGACTGTTGGAGCACAGACGCCGGGGGCCCCCATCAGGCACACATCACCTGCCACTTTGCATACCCATCCGCCGCAGGGGCCTGAGCCTGATCATCTTGCTGTGCTTGTAAAAACCTTCGCAATGTTTCCCATGTATCCAGGGGCTGCGCTTGTCTGGGCATCAGATCCCAAACTCAGTCAACTGTGTGTGGCAAAACGCTGCGTCCTTCAGCCAGTCATCCCTGCGCAGCTTGCGCCCGTGGCCCCAGCACATCGCCACCCGTCTCTTCGCCAGCAGCAGCATCATTGCAGCAAGTCTTCAAATGCCTTTAGGTAAGTGTTTGACATAGCCTAGCAGGGCGATCAACGGAGTGCGCTCAATTCGGTGTTTCAGCATAACATCTAGATCATCAAACCCACCAAAAGCTTGCAACTTCCCCGCAATCCCATGCCAGGTGCATGAATGAAGAACAATGTCTCAACTGGAGAGTATTTAAGAAAGACAATTTACAAGCGGTGAATTCAATCACATGTGGGGAGGGGAACAAAGGAGGGAAGACCACAGCGTCAGGGTGAGGTAAAGAGAGACAAATTTTGTATAATTCTGTAAGTAGCTGGGAAGCACTACAGTACATATATTTATACAATGACCATAACACACAAGTTGAGCACTGACCGTGCTAGTGAGGAGTGGACAGCGCAGTGACACAAGGGTACAAAAATCAGCGTGAACGGCGAGATAGAAGAAAATTTAAAGTGGTCAAAATACAATGCAAGTATATATACAAATTGTCAGTACAAGATTATTTAGGTAATTGAATTGACCACAGGAGCGCCTGAGTTCTAGGCTGTGTAGTCAAACTACACAGCCTAGAATACTCTCCAGTTGAGACATTGTTCTTTGTTGCATACTACGCCCGGTCTCACCTGGGTTAACGGGCTGTACTCCTATTAATTGTTATTTTAGGTGCATGAATGAGGCCTTGGGCGCTCCACATCTCACACAACGCGCCTCTACACTCAAACCCGCCCTCCATAGCCACACCGGGGTTCTGTAAAGTCTATAGAGAAATTTTAAGTGGATTAATCTAAGCCTGTAGTTGGGTGACCTGTCTCTAAATTGCATGCAGCAGTAGGTCCACACACCCTCCTCAAAAGGAGCCCCCGAGCACTCCTCCCAAGCAGTCTGCGCCAGGGGCACACGCACAGAATAGTCTTGCTGCATACCTGGGGTGAGGGGTTTGACAAAAATGCTTCCAGGACATGGAACGTTGGTGGCGCCACCGGGAATGAAGCAAATCGCGCCTGCATGGCCGCCAGCAGTTGGTAATAGGTCATCCTGTCCAGGAGTCCTGTGTGCTCATCATTCAAAGCGGCGTCCAGGCTTATGAACACCCCATCAGGAATTGCCTCACCCATCGTATTCACCTGTAGCTTACGCAGCCGTTGACAGTCTCCCACCTCCACCGCAAAAGGGCAGCTCTGGGTGTCCAGTCACCGGCACCGGGGGTGCAAACAGGGAGTCCAAGCCTGCCAGCCAGCGGAGCATCTGCCACGCCCACACCGTACTACCAACCGTGTCGATCCCAGCCCAGGGCGGCTCTGCCATCGGAACATCGCCATGTGCACCCGAGTTGGGTCTGCCAGGTCTCTCTCGGGGGGTGCATGCGCAAGGAACAAGGTTGTATAAACGCGAATTGTGCCTGAGCGCAGGAGTGGTATAGTTCCATATCTGTGGCCCCCAGGCATCCCTGTTCGATCGGGAGTGTAAGAGTTTCCCAAGTGACCAGTGGCTGCCCACCCACCCACGCCAGGGAAACCAGGTTAGAACAAAGTCGTTTTATTTAATTCAACCGTGAGGGGAAGTAGGAGATTAACGAAGGTGTATAGGAACTAGGGCAATATCATCTTCACGATGGCAAGACGCCCCGTTAGCGAAAGCAGGAGCGCTTTCCAGCAGGGAAGCCGGCTCTCCAACCGCTCCATAAGTCTACCATACTTGCATCGCCATAGCTCCTCCTGGTCCCTGCTGACCCAGATTCCCAAATATTTCACGGGGTAAGTCAGCCCATTTTACTTGTGAACTCTGATTGGAAGGCTGTAAGAGGGAAAATTGTACATTTCCCCCAGTTTATGGTGACACCCGAGAGGCTGTCAAACTTTATGATCTCCCATATGAGGGGATCAAGATTGTCCGCAGGGTGCTGAACGTAAAGAGTCACGTCGTCTGCGTACATGGATTCAAGGACTACCCGGGGTGTGAAATCAAGACCTCTCCGCGCCCGGTGCTGTCGCAACCGGGCCGCCAGCGGCTCCATTGCGACAGCAAAAGGAGGGGTGACAGCGGGCACCCCTGTCTGGTGCTCTGGATGAATTTAATCTGGGGGGGGGGGGGGGGCGAACAACGAGAATAGATCGTCCACTCCAGCGTATCGAACGCTTTGGTTGCGTCGAGGAATATCGCTGCCGCAGGGAGGGAGGGATCCACCCCCTGCAGCACCGTGAAGAGGGTGCGGAGATTATGAGCAGCGCTACAACCCGGGACGAAACCGCATTGATCTAGCCTGAGGATCGTGGGGAGCAGTGGGAGCAGACGCGAGAAGTTTAGCAAGAATTTTATTATCAGTATTTGTGAGAAGTTGGCCTGGCATATGCTGGTCACTAGTTATAGTGGCCACTTTGCACCAGTCCAATTCGACTCTTATGGTAGACAGGTTTAAGACAACCTTTTGAAGAAAGCTATCCAAGTGGTAGCTGTGGAGAGCAGCCTTCAGGCTAAGTCTCAGAGGAATGTAAAGCAGCTTGTTTTAACTTATAATCGCTTGAATTACCAAATGAAAGGACACCACACAGGTATATATATCAAATATATATGTATTTATTACTAGACACACTCTACTAATCTCTTTATGAGATTAGTAGTCAGGAACATATGCAAATATCAACGTTTCACAATAAGTTAAGTACAAATATGGCTGGGGCCCTAGGGGCGTACCAGACCATATACTAAAAAAGAGGTTTAGGAAAGTCGACTTGCAAGGGGACAAAGCCTGGGGCCTATAGAATCGCTGGGGCTTCACTAATCCACCCAAGGCAGGTAAGTAAAAGACCCACGGGAGACGCGTGCAGTGTGAGAACACAGCCGCGGGTTCCCTATTGATTTCAATGGAGCAAGTCGCGGTTGGATTTTTAAAGTTTTAGGGTACTTCGAGCAAGTCTACAAGCATGCCACTTACAAGGTAAGTACTTCGAGGGCCAACACACATAGGAGCACCAGAGTGCACGAGTTACCTCACCCAGGGAAGCCGGGTGCATAGGTGTCTTTTGGTGTCGGGTCGCGTCGTCGTTTTCTATGGGAGCCACAGAAGATTTGCTGGAAGTCGGTGATTTCAGGTGATCAAGGGTGTTTTGACTCTTCAGCCACGAGGTCCAGGAGGCGTCGAGGATGACCAGGAGCTGGATTTGGAGTGTCCCACGAAGTCTGCAGCTTACTGAGGTGTCGGCACCTGGATTGGAGTCAACAAGCCTTGGCAACAGCAAGTCTCATGGAAAATGAAGAAAGTCAGCGATGCAGACCAGCAAGGTCTGAGGGACTCACCCAGCGAGGGTAAGTGAGGGCAGGCCTGGAGCAACCAGGGGAGCCCTGTGGTTCGATGAGAAAGTCTTGAGGGGATCTACAAGCCAACGGGCAAGGGATCGCGAAGACGCCTCGTGAAGATTCACTTCACAGGAGCCCACGGTCACTCGGGACGAGGTAAGCCTCTGATTTTCGAGGGAAATCCAGCTGGAGGCTTGGACCACACGTGGTCCAATGCACAAGTTCGTAGAACGTCGTGAAGGGGTTGCACTTGACAATAGTGCACGGTACCCGGGTATTGCTGTTCCTAGTCACTCGTGGGGTCCACTCGCCTCAGCTCTGCTGGAGACTCACAATGGCCGTCGAGAAGTCAGGAAATCCACTTCCGGGGCTGCAGGGACTTCGGACTCCAGCGGGAGCGGGAAAGTTTGCGACCGTTGATTAGAGTTTTTGGTGCCTGCCAAGCAGGGGAGTCACTCCTTGACTCCAAGGAAGATTCCGTCTTCCAAAGGTAGTGGAACGTCGAAGGGCCAGGATTCTTCTTGTAAAGCGTCGTCCAGGGATATCTAGTTTGCAATGGCAAGGGTTCCCTACCTTATACTAAAAGAAAGGGAGGGACTAGCTTTATGACCACTCCTCTGGGAGGGCCAGGGTAGGGGGTGGTTACATCCACTTCCCTTTGTCCAGTTTTGTGCCAGAGCAGGGACAGGTAGCCCCTGAACCGGTTTGAGCTGGCATATGCACAGTCGAGCCTACTGCTCCCCCAGTGCAGGACTTCAAAGCACTCTAGAAGTGCACCCACCCAGCCCCAATACACTAAATCCTGTCTGGAAGGTGGTGACACCTCCCTGTGACAGGATGCCTATTGTTGGGCCTCCTCCACTGCGAGTTTCAGTCAGCAGCAGGAGGGCAGCCCAGTGTCTGTGCTGGTGGCATCCATTTTGTGATGCCAGGGCTCTTTCAGATTTCTACCGTGTTTCCACAGTAGGTACATGTCTATCCCTCTAGAAGGGTGGGATCATACTCCCACACCAGTTACTGGTGTGGGGTATGATTCCAAGTTGTTTGACACCAAACACTACATGTTTTGATGCAGTCATTCCAAAGTTAGCATTTACCGGTAGGTTATAATGCACTTAAGAGTATATGGTTTAACCTCATTCACAAACAGCCACAGAGAATAGACTCTGCCAGCTGCAGAGGGGTCCTGCTCATGCAGAGGCACCCCCTCACACTGTAAACCAAGCACCCTGCCCTCAGGATTGATAGGGCCTGCCTTAGGGGTGACTGATAGGTTTATATGTGTGTGTATGGTGAGATATAGGGATCCTATACCTCAGTGAGGAGTGCTAACACTACTTCACCCAGGCTGCAGTAGCAGGCATGTGGTGTCAGATTTAGTCTGCTTCCCAGGGGTGGCATAATACATGTTTCAGCCCCTGGTAGGCCTGTGAAGTACCTATGCCCTTGGTACCTAAGGTACCATATATTAGGGGCTCATAAGGTACCACAGTATCCAATCACTAGTGCTTCTAATATGCACTCCAAGTTGTTTAGAGAGAACAGAGAGACTGGGGCCCTGATTAGCAGGGACCCAGCCAGACTATAGCCAGAAACCAGTGTTAACATCAGAAAAAAAGTGGGGGCAACATAAGTGCAGATCCTTCTCTCCTACAGTATTTATCATAGATGAAGGTCGGTACGAGTCGCACATTAACGGATCCTTTTCTGGTTTGAGTATGGTCACAATGAGCGCCTCGCGGAGAGAGGGGGGGAGGACACCCTGTTCTAAGTTGTCCTTGTACATATTAAGAAAATGGGGCGCGAGCAGTGACACAAACTCCTTATAGAAGGCTGAGGTGAGCCCATCTAGTCCCGGAGCTTTATCGCCGGCCATAGCCCAAATGACTGCGATCACTTCCTCTACAGAGAATGGTTAGTCGAAGTACCTGTGGTGAGCGTCACTGAGTCAGACCAGCTCGATCGAATCAAAGAAGGAAAGCAGATCCGAAGGGGATCTCCGGCTGGCGTGAAGTAAATAACGCGGAATGAAACTCCATCATTTCGGCCTGGACTGCTTCCTGCCCAACCACTAACTTGTCCTCGCCCGTGCGCAGTTCGCAGATGTACCCATTTGCCCAGGGCTTCCGAAGTAGTCCAGCAAGGGTCTTACCAGCTCTTTCACCCTCCACATATTGACGAGCCCTCGCCTCCTTCCCCAAGTAATGTGTCTCCCTTAGCGCAGCAAGAATTAGGAGTCGATTAGTTTCAAAGTATTCCTGCTCAAGCGACCGTATCTCGCTTTCGAGATGCCTCCAGTCCCCCCGGAGA
Source organism: Triturus cristatus (assembly GCF_964204655.1). Taxonomy (NCBI): domain Eukaryota; kingdom Metazoa; phylum Chordata; class Amphibia; order Caudata; family Salamandridae; genus Triturus; species Triturus cristatus. The sequence goes on from NC_140589.1 coordinate 1,136,383,354, forward strand.
GTGCGAAGGACGCCAGCCTGTTTAGCGATGCACTTACCCCTAATATCTGTTCTAAATGCCTTATGAAAGTTAAAGTTGTGCTGTTCCTGAATGATTTAGAATGTAGCGATATACAAAAGACAGTAGGTTACAGAGTCAAAGAGATGGGGGAATCCATTTCTTTGGAATATAATACCCTCACCCACCAGGTTGGGTATCATGCTTCATCATCGGGCTGCTCCTCGTCTGGCTGGCGCTGCAATGGAAAGAGTCTTGTGAATGTTGGGTGCTAAAGAAGTGTGTGCACATTTTGGTATTCACTTTATGACACCGAAAATTACTGTGATGTTCCGTGATTCTCATCGCGAATGGGGAGTCACCGAGCCCTCATTCAGCTCAAAATATTCTGTTATGGCGACCTCGATGTCCTCCAGGAAGGCCTGATCGCGTAGGGCTCCGGCAGGGAGTCTCCAGCTAAAGGACCTTCTCGGTGCATCTGGCAATGCCAATTCCAGCAGCACTGGAGCATGGCCCGAAAGGGAGCGGGCGAGATGAGCACATTGTCTAACCCAGGTGTTAACATCTGGGGAGATGTGCCAATAATCTACTCTGGACCACGTAGGGCCCGCAGTAGAGACACAAGTACCCTCGCGGCCGAGCGGAAGGGTGCGACGCCAGACATAAATCATGCCATAGTCTTCCTTCAACACCTGCAGTTGCACCGCTGCCAGCAGATAGGACCGCCGCGAGCCACCTGATCTATCCCTTTCCGGATCAAGCACCACGTTAAAATCCCCACCCCACAACACAGCACCCGGACCCAGAGATTCTACAAGCCTCCACACCTCACTGAAGAACAGCGGGTTTTCATCATTAGGCCCATATATCGAGACCAGTCTGATGGGGCGTCCGCCAAGGATTCCGGAGACCATCACATAGCGACCCATGGGATCCTGAATGACAGTGCGCGTGCGCCATGGTAAACCCTTTCTAAGAATAATAGCAGTGCCCCTCGCGTAGCTAGAATAATCTGCTATAAATTTTCGTCCAGCCAGCTCGCAAGCGCGAATACGTGTTCCGCGTCAGGTGTGCCTCCTGTTGAAAACAGATATCTACCCCATGGCAATTCAGCAGTGCTGCCACAAGGCGCACCTTTCGACAGTCACTCAAGCTCCGCACATTCCAGGTGATGGCTTTAAGAGTGCCTTGCACTTGGTTGTTCAACCATTGCCGCTGCAGCTCAATTCGCAAGCAATGGGGGAGGGAGCATAGAACCAGCAGCTGCAAGGGCGAAGCCAGAGAGGGGGGAAAAGAGGGGTGGGGAGGAGCACAAGAGGGAAACACTCAATGAATATTGCAATTAGCACAACCATTACCCACCCAACCCACCCCCCTCCCACAACAGCCACCCAACTAGGCTGAAGAGCATCACCCCATACCCAACCAGGCCGCAAATGGCCAACAGCATATTGCAAAACGGGACTCATCCCAGGGGGGCAGCGCCAGGGAGCACGGTGTATCCCAGCCCCGAGAGCCTTGTGGCCAGGTAGGAGCCCCGACGAGGCTCGTAGTAACGATCAGGCTGCCACCCATCGCAACCTGTGACTGACTCGAACAACCAATAGAAACAAATGCCCAAGTGGCGCGAGTCAAATGTCAAACCCATTAGACACTAGTGTCCATACATACTCCTCTAGTAAAATGAGGCTTCCGCAGTATGATCAGTCATTCTCATTGAGCGTGTCGACTTCCAACTGATCCTTTTCCATGGTGGCAATCTGCTTCGGCGTTTAAGACTGCGGGCAAATTTGGTGGCTAACTTGGGTTCAGTGAAGTATGATGTCTTTTCGGAGTGAAATACCCATAGTTTCGCCAAGTAGAATGGGGAGTATTTAATATCCTGCTTCTGGAACATACGCCTGACGGGCACAAATTCTCGGCGGGCCGCCTGTACAGATAGCGTAAAATCTGGGTAAAAATGAAACTGCATTGCCCTGGTATCTGGTGTCCTGCAAGTCGCGGGTTTTTCGTAGGACCGGGTCCCGGTCACTATCGTTCAGTACCCTCACAATGATGGAGCTGGCCGGGTAGCCGCGGGCTCAGGGACCTGTGGGCACGCTACACCACACATACGGATGACAGTGCGTTCCCAAACAGGGATCGAAGCATGTCTTCGACGTAATCCTCCACCCGGGTCAATGCGGTGGACTCCGGGACACCCAAAATGCGCAGTTTGTTGCGCCGGGACCTTGCCTTAAGGTCTTCATTTTTGAGACAGATGACCTTGAGCACCTTTTCGATTCTGTGCAGTTTTTCGTGTGTTGCCGTGCCTTCGTCTTCCAGCGCGGAGGTTTGCTGTTCGACCTCCGAGATGCGCTCGTCGTGGTTCGCCACTTTATCTTTCAGCCAGTCCAGGCGATCAGACATTTAATACATTTTGAGGTCTATCGCTGCCAAGGATTGTTTCAGCTCAGTGACCATGGCACGTATGCTCGGCTCCGCGTTCAGTGCAGCCGCCGTGTTCTCTCCGTCAGTTTCCTCCCCCTGGGGGGTGTTCCCTTTAGGGGCTTTGCGCAGGTAAAATGAAAGTTTCGGTTGCTTGGCGTCTAGTTTTCCCATGTCAGCACTCACCTCTCGGAGTGGTTCCTCCAAAACAGTGCCAGCCAGATGTTGCCAGTCCGATTCACAGCCACCCCCGCAAAGCTGCCAAATGATCCTCCAATAGCCAGTTATCACAGGGTTGGCCTGGTGCCCACTGACGAGGTGAGGGGGGGACAGCGGCCCCCAGCACAGACAGGCCTAGTCAGACAACATGATGGATCGTCTCCAAGCCTCACCCCCAGCCAGACTCACCTAGGCCCAACCAGACTCTGGGCCAGCGAACAAGGCTAGCGTAGCGGCCCACCAGGCTCCTCAAGTCCACCTCCTCAAGCTGCTGTGGGATGCCTGCCAGCCGGTTTGCGGAAGGCCAAGGTCCGCGCTACACAATGGGCGCGAGGCCCTGGCTCTGGAGCGTCCCCAACTGACTCCCTCACTGATGGGCAGGGGTCCTCGCGCTGCTAAGTCAACTACTGGGCCAGATCACGCAATCCCCACAGTATCCACCAACATGTCATGGTTACAGTACGGGCTGGCCCATGCGCACCCCGCCATAGTCGCAGGAGGGCCCGGCCCGACCCACACACAACCAAGTCACTGAGGCTCTATTGACTCCGATGTTGGCGCTGTCCTTGCCAGCGGGAGTCATGTTTTCCCTGGGGCCTTAAGTCTTCTCTCCAGCCTCCCTGCTGCGGGGGTCCGCTCAGTGCTGCAGCAGCGAAGGGCGCCCAGACCCGGGAGAGCCCAGCCGGGGGCAGGCCCCGCGCGATCAAGGCCGCAATCTCGCGGGCAGGCCGCACGCCGCCACCCAGCCCCGGTCTGCCAACTCTGGATAGCACACCCCGCCGGGTGACCTCCCGGCCGATGCCCCCCTACCTGGCACCGCCAACTTTTTCCTTGCCTCACGAGGCCCCAGGCATCGCCGCGGGGAGGCCTCATGAAATGTAGAGTCCGTAGGCCAAGAGGCAGGGCCGCAGTCCGCTCGTCTCAGCTAGCCCGCAGCGTCCACCGGCACAGGTCTCCCTCTCAGCCAGCGTCGAACGCCCCTGTCGGCACCCATACAGATCAGGGGTGCGGCACCACTGCCAGCCAGGCAAGCACGCAGTCCACACTAGCCTGCACCACAGTCAGGCCGGAGCCTCCATTTTGCCGCAGGAGCCGGACCTCCAACGCCGCCGAATTCGCCTTCAGCTGGTGCAGCAGCCAGTACTGGGTCGGTTCCACAGCTTTGCTGGTCGCGATGGGCAGGCACCCTGCAGGAGAAATGATGGGATGGCTGCCCAGCCTGCAGATCCTCACTACGTGCGGCCATCTTGCAGCCGGCATGCTAGTGCCCCCACCACTACTGGTCTTAAACTAGAAATCATGAATCCATTTACTAAGTTTCCCAACCATTGGTAGCACGTGATAATCCCTTACTAATGTTTTCCAGGCATCATCTGCTTTGAAGTGTTTGAGGTCTTTGTTCAAATCCGAAATATTTTCGATGTTAACTTGCCGTCCTGTCAGGTTTATAAGCACAGCAGTGTTGAATTTTCAATAATAGACAAACTTTGCCCTCCTCCGTTAGAAGGATATCAAGGGCAAGTCGGTTTTGAATCACCATCAACCTTATCAATATCATTTCTTGATTCACGACAGGAAAACTTCCGTTTGTACTGGTGGCAAGTTTGTCAACAAGAGCTTTGTAATCTTCTGAGAATTTAAGGCTACACTTTCTGAAGGTATTAGTTCTCCAAATATATGACCTACTATTTCATTTACACATGTGATTTTCTTTTTTCTCTCACGATAATTTATTAACTCGCCATTTCACTTCTTAACATGATACATATTAGGGGTTTAGGAGCGTCCGATTACGAGCTATACTATGCAGCTGCTCAACTCCAGTGGCCAATGCGCTGGCTCGCAAAGAAGAACCTAGCTGAACTGGACACCTGGGCAATGGCGTTATTACAACCAGACCTGCTTGAGTGGCTATCTGGTCCTAAAACTCAGATCCAGAGGATTGAGGGCTGCACCTTACTACGGGCAGCTCGTACAGCCTTATCGAAGTATGTAAAAGCCAAACGCCGCCCTCCACCATATGCCCCAAATCTCCCTGTTGAGACGTCACTAGGGTCCTTTACTCGTCTAAAACGCCCGGAATTAGTGGAATGGAAGGCAGCCGGTCTGACAACATGGGGAGACTTATTTACTGATTCCCCTTTATGCAGTTTTGACTCTCTGATGGATGATTACGGTGTATCACCTGGAACATTCCTTCTTTACGTAACACTAACTCAACAGGCAACACAAATTTGGGGGGCATCAGCACGGTACGACCAACATCTGATGCCTTCCAGACACTACTGACACACGGAACATTCAGGAAAGCCGTCACAGCCATCTACAGCTCCCATGGAGCAGACGCAGCCCCCTCATTGACTCTTCACGTGAATACTGAACAATGGCGCTCTCCATCAAAATCACGAGCAAGCAGTGGAAACAGTGTGTAGGAAACCCCAAAATTATCTCAATGAATGCCAGACTGAAATTCACGAAATTCAATTATTTACACCACACATACTTAACCCCACACAGGATGGCGAAGATATACTTGACCTCTGTAGATATCTGTCCAAGATGTCATGACTCGGGCGCTGACTTTATACATATGGTCTGGACGTTCCCTCACATCACAACATACTGGGGAAAGATAACGGATATACTGACAGCAGCAACAGGAACTAGCATCTCAGCTCAGGGCGCACACTACTTGCTAGGCATTACACAGCGGAGCGTGCGCTGTAAGAATATCAAGAAATTCCTTGACCTGGCGCTGGTTTTGGCTAAACGCTCCTTGGCTATGGCCTGGAAATCTCCTATGGGCCCAACCATCAGGCACTGGCTGACCGCCTTCCGGCATGCCCTGGTGGCCGAATACGAGACACAGGCCTCTCAGCCCCTACGCCCGATGTCCTGGGCGCCACCCGTGGACTGGCAACAATATGTAACTATTATAGAAGCTAGCCTCTGCGACATACAAGATCACGGCTGACGGCCCAGAAGTACTGACACTGCATCCGTTGGGCACACCCAGGATATTCCGAGCATATACACTACGGCGCATCCACAGGCGGAGTAATAGGCTACACACATGCGGGCGCGGCAGACCGTTACAGCTGTCTCATACTGTTGTGCCGGCCCGACCGTACCTGCACATACTGTGTCATTGGCACTCATGTACAACTCTTTCCCCACTTCTCTCTCATAGTGATTACCTTCCACAGCAGGACCTTGATAGATCAGACCCCGCATGAGCGACACATCTAGCGGTAACGTGAAACAGGTTAAGTCAATCATGAGGCGGACACATTAGTTAGGTGATATTATGTTTAATGTTGTTTTTCTATTTAACATTGTTTTGATACAGCTATGTGCAATACCATTAGCTTACCAATTTTGTAGAGAATTGCCGTCGTCCTTGATCATTTGTAATGTTGATTATGGTGATTCGCCCCCCTACCTAATGGGCACAATAATGCAAATGGTGCTGTACTACAACACGTGTGTTATCACATTGTATCTACGGCTGTCTGTTATGTTCAATATAAAATGAATAAAGATTATTTAAAAAAAAAAAAAATGATACATTTTAGGAAAAACTATTCCCCTATTGTTATATTTCATATCGGTACCCTACTATAGGTCCAGGGAACATTGTACACTTTCCCTACATCAGTGCCCGTTTTTTCATATGAACGAGCCTTATAAGGACAGAACTCCAAATGAGGACGGAATGCCTTGTATGAACATAACGCCTTATAAGGACTGTAGCCTTTTATGGACTAAACCGTTCACCTAGTTCCATGCAGAGGGTGGGTTTTTCCCAATCGATATTGCTAAGACGTCATCCTTAGCGCATATGAATAATTGATGAGTACACTCTCCAGGAGGTACACTTCACCTCTCCCATCGATGCACAGGTTTAATCCCCAACGTCATCCTCATACTGAACAATGGGTAACACACGTACATAGACCGTATAAATACAGCTCCTATTGCCATCAGAAGGCAGGAGGAACCTGAGACTTCGTGGCCGACACACTGACCAGAGACACTCCAGCTCCGGCATGCCATTGCTCCAGCTGAAAGTGGTCTGACGATCCCTTGCGTGGTGTCCAGCTCAAGTCCTGGACGAAATCCCACACTTTCACTATTCAGGTAATGGGGTTCGATTAAAAGCCTAGTGGGATTCTTGGCTCTTAGGCTCTTGGGATTCTTGGCTCTTAGGCTCTTAGGCTTAGGCTCTATAGCACCTACTCACATACTAGGTACACTTAGGTACATCTAGTCAGGCATCTTAGGAGTACGCACTTTAGTTTATAAATGCATTCTATATTTATGTATCTATTCATAACTATTATACAATGGTAGAACAATACTATTACTTTCTATTCACTGTACTGCTGGCTCTATTTCTCTGCTACTGTATTACAGTTATAGCAGCGCATATATCTTACATGAGAAGAACAAAGGTACAATAAACGTATTGTGAAAATGCCCGACTGTTTCTTCTGTGTATCTCTCTGAGAGCAAAACAAGCAAGCACGAGTGACTGGGTGAAAAGTAATATATTTTTTCCACGAGTCTGAGGTTATTGTGTTCTGAGGTTGCCAAAAACGAATCTCTCTGATAGCAGGAGAGTCTAGTGGCACGGCGAGATAGCTAATGCAAACCAAACATATGCGGTGGGGGTGTACGAAGTTAGTCTGCCACCAGACGCAAAGTATATGTTATCTGTAAACGTCGTAGGTCCTGCATGACAGGGTACTTTTGGGACTACACTACACGGCGCCCAACGTGGTATAATAAAGGCGCACTTACTCAACAGTAGAATCTGAGTAGCTCAGTCCTGCTGGGTCTTATTCTCAGAGACCCTACTTACAAAACCCAGAGACGTCTGGAGTAAGTGGAAAAAAACTCCGCCACAGCTGAGTAGGCGAGATAACCAATGTATTGGCTGTTGGTTAATCAAGCTTGAAAGGAAAATTTCTCAAAATTGTGCATAAAACCTTTGCATAAAAATTTCTCATAATTACCTTGGACAATAATTCCGTGTCTTAAACATGATGGCGGACGAGGAGAGAAACTTAAACCCAATAAACAATCTAAACCAGGGACTTAATCGGTCTAGTGAGGAAGATACAAATGTAATCCAAATTGCAGCCAAAGTGAGACAGACTCTGACAGTAAAACTTGTCAAACATGGGTTATCACCCAGTGGAGGTGTAGTAATATTCATGATAGAGGCACACGAAGATTTCAAAACGGAGGTATTCTACTCATGGGTTATATTCCCAGCAGCAGAGGCTGTAACAAAAACTTTTCATTATTACTTACATGATGACATTCTAGCGGTCTACACTCCGTTTGAGGAGACTGATATTCCGCTTACTTTCCAGGAACATATTTTCTGGGTTAATGGCACCCTACCCCACATAAGAGCAACAGCAAGGCTTGGTCCTTTAGGGATTCCAGGAGCAACATGGCCGATATTAACGACCTATGCACCACATCCAGACATTGACACAATGCCACAGTATGAACTACTTGTTCAACACAAAGAGTTGATAAAACTCTACAGAAACATGACAAACTTAGTCTTGAGGACACTTGCGGTCCAAGCCACAGTAATTACAACTACAGTAGCTCCTCCACAGAGCTCAGGGACTAAAATTACTCCACAAACATTACACGCGGTAATGGGCAAAGTGCCCACAAAACGTAAACAAATTCCTTTCTGGGTAGCTCAGAAAATAACCCAGTTAGAAGCAGTATTTCCAAATACAACACCATTCGAAAAACACAGAATGTTAACAATCTGTTTGCCCATGGGGATAACACCACAGTTGGAGGACTGCACCTCTTGGGGTACAGTCTTTGCTGCCATATATACCAGGACACATGGTATTCCTTCACTAGCAGTAGTGCCTGATGTATTAAGACCAATACAGAACGACAATGGAGCAGAACCTGCCCTAAACTTAGAGATGAAGTTATTAAATAACTACGACCAGGTATCCGCCATTCTACTAGCTAACATTAAAGGGGAAGCAGCATCAGTGGCAATCCGCCAACGCCTAAGGAAGTTCACTCCATTAGAACAGGAGAATGAACTACCCAAAATAATAAAAACTGCATATGCAGAATTAGGCAGAGATAGTTTGGGGGGGGGGAAAGCTTTAAAACCTCAACTACAGGGCAGTCCTGAAAAGGACACTTCGAAACAAACCCCAAATTCTTCGGAAAAAGAAGTGGGATACTAAAAAAGAAAGTTCTAAAGACTAGATCTCAATCCCAAGGTAGGTCTCCCCAAAGGGAGCCCTCTGAAAAGAGGTACAACCTTGGGAATAGGGATAATATTAAGAAACCTGACAGTTATCAGGATACCGATACATGTTTCTCTCGTTCCTTTCAGGGTTCGAAGAAAGGCTCCGAAAGAATAGGGCGGTCAGAACACAGAGAAGAGCGCACACAGTCTAGAGACAAGCAGCGCACTCAAGACTTCTAAAAAAGAAGAGCAGGAAAATCCAAAACATGAATTTAAGAAAAAGAAAGTTGCTGGTCTGAAAATAATCAGACATGCCCAGAATTCTGAGGACACAACTTCTAAACGGGGAATGCGCTCTGATGATGCTAGACAGTGCGGCAGAAGGAACAGTAGTTCGGCTGAACCTGAAGGAATTTCTGATGACAGCGGAGTTGAATGATTACATCACGGTGGAAATACCAGACACCAGGGTGAGCGTCCCACTTAAGTTTTATGAAGTAACACTCCAGCTGGAGGAGGACAAGCCCAGGAAAGTAAAAGTTATTTTTTGGAAGAACTTATCATCTGGTTATGACATCCTGTTAGCAGAACAAGATTGGCCGCCTGCATTCGTAATAGAGTGCCCCAGGGGAGAATAAATCATTTTTCCAGCTTTTTCCGACTTTGTACCCGTTCACTTAAAACATGCTTATGCACAGAAGTGGGCAGTAGCTCAAGCTCCTGCACTATACAAAAATCACGCAGGTAGGATGAGAACTCAACCTACCATGTGATCCCGTTAAAAGATTCACCTACTGCTCAGAGGCAATACCCGATAAAGCAAGAAGCTAAAAAGCAGGTCAGGGAGATCTTAGATAAACTTGAGTACCAGGGGGTCATTGAAAAATGTACCTCACCAATGAACAATCCTTTGTTTCCCGTCTCTAAACCTGAAAACACATATCTAGTTTTAGATTACAGACATATAAACTCATGCACGAAGACATTTGCTGTCCAAAATTCATACAGTGGCGCATTAATGGATAACATTGTGCGCAAAAAATATAAAACCACACTTGATATCTCAAATGGATTTTTCTGCCAAAATATAGCGCCTGAAAGCAGGTATCTGACCGCCTTCAGTGCGTTGGGATCCCAGCGACAATTCTGTCATTTAGCACAGGGGTATAAAAATAGCCCAGGTGTATTTTCAGTAAGAGTAACAGAGTTACTTCAAAATTTTGATGAAGAAGCGTTGTCGTATGTGGATGATATTTATCTGACTGACGAAGACTTAATGAGACACTTGACCAGGGTAAGCACCGTTATTATGGGATTTGCCGCAGAGTGCTATAAGTTCAACTTTATAAAGTCAAAAATAGCCCACCTCAATGTCCTATTTTTGGGATATGAGCAGTCAAGTGAATTTAAAAGTCAGGCAGCTAACTTCTTACTGAAGTGTGCGCTGCTCCAACTTCCAAAATCATGAAAAAAATCTACAATCAATACTGGGATTCCTAAATTTCGGCAGGGCATGCATTTTAGATTACGCATAAAGGGTAAAACCTTTCTATGAATTAATAAAACCTGACTTTTCAGCCAGGGACTGGACACAAGAACATACCAATAGTCTTCCCTTACTCCAGGAAGACAGGATGGATCAGAATCATAGCGGGTCAATGCGGGTACACATATTTAACCTTTAATGAGGGGAAAACTGTACCAATTGCATACAAATCACACCTGTACACAAATGCAGAAATGCGTTTCACTTCAACAGAAAAAAATCTTGACAGCAGTTCAGACTGCCGTAGCTAGAGAAAGAGCACTGGCTCAGGGGAAACGCATAATTGTCATAACCTCAGTACCAGCTTGAGAAGTTGTCACAAAGGCCAGCATCCCAAATGCAAAAGCGTTACATCCGAGGTGGATACAATGGGCTAATTCTCTTACTGCAACAGATGTTGAGTACAGATTTTATCAGAGTTTAAAAACTCAAGCATTTCTGCATTATGAACAAGAATATCCTCTGCCAAATTAAATCTTGCCTCTTGATCAATATGAGTATATTATCTATACTGACGTATCTGCGCAACCTGCCATAGGGAGTAAGCAGCAATATTTTTCAGCATGTGCAATTGTTGACGGTCGCATGCATGATCGCAAGTTCCATCCTAGCTGCACAAAGACGGAATCTCTAGGAGACTGCACGGCTCAGTTGGCAGAATTAAAAGCACTAATACTTGCACTAAAAAATACGGATCACGAATTCCCCACACTTATCGTGTGTGATTCTTTTTACTGTGTACAGTCGTACAATGAGTACTTACAAAATTGGGAACAGAACGGGTTCAAAGATGCAAAAGGTGGCACAATGAAGCATAAACTGCTATGGGAACAGGTAGTGGAATTGAAAACCGAACTACCAAGGACTCACATGATCCATACACTGAGTCATCAACGTGATGGCGTTCACGTTGAAGGGAATTCATTGGCTGATGAAGCCGCAAAGGGGTCTGTTTGCCCTGCTTCCCTGTCTGCGCTGACTCGTTCACAAACGAGAATAGACGGAGAAATAATGGTAGCTGTCCTTGCATCACGCAAAGGCAGCACAGCAGTACCTAAAAAATGTCCACTCAAATACTCCTACAAGTTAGATGCACAAAACATTCCATATGCCCAAATTCCTGGAGTGGGGGACAGATTAAAACCAAATATGGATCATAGTCAAGGGTTAATACTAGCTGCACACGAGGGTTTGGGCTCTGCGCACACAGGCGTTACAGCGACCATTTCTTTACAGAAACAGCGCTATTGGTGGCCAGTGTTATCTAAGCAAACTAAAGACTATGTCTTGAAATGCGACATCTGCCAGCAGATGAAAGGCTCCACCATTTCACGCCCAGCACAGACGCCAATACTGAAGTCAGACAAACCTCTCGCATGTGTGTACTTGGACCACTGCAGCCCCTTACAAACGGATGGGGCTTACAAGTACATCATGGTTGCAGTAGATTCCTGCTCGAGAGTCCTATGGGTTTGGCCTCAGCGTTCTGCTGACGCTCAAACTGTTATAAAAGATTTGTGAGTCTTTATCGGGACATACGCAGTTAGTACGTTACACTCTGACCGCTGCCCTGCGTTTAGCTCTTGGGCTTACAAAGAGGCCATGGAAGGAATGGGCGTTGCATTGCAGTTCACCTCTCCGTATCATCCTGAGGGAAATTCTGTTGTGGAGAGAAAAAAATGGGACTTAAAGCAATCTTTAACAGCAAGGGTATTAGCCAAAGGCGGTAGTTGGGTCACACACCTGTATGGGGTTCAGCGGGTATTAAATAACCAGCCAAGAAGCTCACTAGGGGGAGTCACTCCATATGAGTTCCTCTTTGGGACACGAATGTGGGTACCTGATCTTGATTGTGAAGGCACAGTGGCCAATGAAAAACCATTTGACATCCATGATTGTTTGACTGTTTTACAGGATCTGAAAGAATCCAGGACAAAACAAAGCAATGTCCATCTAAAGCAGACCGCCACTGAGGAAGTCAAGGTAGTCACAACAAGACCTGCCTGGATCCCAGAAGTCGGGGATACGTCAGAGAGAAAATTGAGGATAAAAAGGAATTTGGACCTTCTTACTGAAAACCTGTACAAGTCCTCGCAGTACACGTAACAAGAACTGTGCTACTCCCGCCTCTTAACGGAAAAAAGAAGAAAATATTGGTCTCAATTGACTTGATCAAATCACACTATGTGGCCAATACTGAACAGTAGGCCTAGTGGACTCCGATGTAGTATACGTCCTCCTCTAGCTACAATCCAAGAAGTTCAAACAAAGAGACTCATCTTGTTTGAAGAGCCACCTGTAAGGAATGAAGGACTAAGCAACAATGCTATGGAACTTATTCCACTTGAAGCAAATATATTCAACATCAAAATAATTCACAAGTTGCACTTCGACCAAATACAGACATCTACATCAACTTGCCTCATCGAGAGGAAAATAACATTTCAGCTAATCCCGATGCAATTCCTACAATTGATCGAACAGCTTTTGGCTATTTCATGAACTTTGATACGTTTTCACTGGATCCAAGCGAACTGGAAACAACGCCAGCCAAAACACCGTTCAAGCTACAAGTAAAGAACTTTCTTCTCTTTCTTCAAAAGACATACCTGATATCACCTTGGATTGAACTCTGGGTAATTTCTGGGATAAGGTTTTTTCTTTTTATGGCTAGGTTTAGTATTGACTTTTAGTATGCTTATTAATGGACATTATCTTCAACAAGATTCCACAGCCCAAAAGGTCAACGTCATCCTGAAGCCACACACATCGTCGCATCGTGAACAGAGAGACTTGTCATCAGTGAACATCACAGCTGTTCTTATACCAGATGGTATAGTTTTGGGACAAGGTTGATTTCAACATATTCGGACCGACCAAACTTTTACAAATTACTCATATATTTAAAATCTCATTAAGTGATTTCATTACCAGTACATATTCTGATGATTGGGACACTGAAACAGTTAATAACATGTTATCTGACTTAGAGAAAACTGCTGCATTTTCTAACAATTAAATGTTAGGTGGTTCATCAGATTATGATAAATTGTACTGCTATCAATATTATGGCCATCACTTTCTACAGAAGTCCATTTCACCTAGGAATGTATTTGAGTACCGACCGTGAGAACATTGCCCAACACCACCGAAGAGTAGCTCACAAACATTTGCACAAAAATGTGCATACATTTCAGGGTTTAACATCACCGATCCAGCCTTATTTTATTATAAGGTTGCATCAGAATCAGCACTGAAAATGATGCTAAAAAACACTAAACAGATTTACTCTGCTTCCTTTTTGGCCCAATTGTCTGAACAGGGTTTCAACCTGTGGCAAGACTAAATTGACACAAAATAGATTTGGGGTTAAAAGGACTGGCAAGTCCAGGGTACAGAGGCACTATTTAGAGCTTGCCTCATTCCACAGCAGATAATCTTTTTTAAATGGCACTGTGCAACAAACATCCTGTCTAGGAATAGCCAAGATGAAGGAACTGAACACTCCAAAGTTTCCAACACCACACAATGGTGGGCAGAATTCTTCTGAAAGGGAAGGGGCAACACTTGATGACATCATGAAGTACAATAGAACAGATCCCAACTGGAAGGAGTGGGAGGTTTGGCCCTTAGACACAAACACATGTCATAAAAGGCTCCTGCACATCCCGAGGGACTCAATATGCATAGGCCAGACCCACATTATGTACAGAGAGAACATCCAGGGGTAGTGACATCGTATAGTGTTGGGAAGTTGTGCCTACAATGGCTAGAGACCTCAATACTTACAGAAGTAAAACAACACTTAAATTTACTCACACAAGACATGGATCTTAGGGACTTTTACTAGGACCTAGGAAATAACGTCAAAAACGTTTCATATATGCAGACATTTATGCTGCCTATAATGAAATCTGGAAGATTTCCCAACAAGAAGCGGCAGAGAGAATACGGGAAATAGACCATATTAACTTAGAAAAAGCTTTTGCTATGGTGGATAATGGGTCAACAACTTTGACCTCCAGAAAATATTCCTTGGGGAACTTTGTATCTTCTGCTATTGACATACTGGAACAGGATTTAGCCAGATTACAACACGGCCAATCACAGTTACGTTCTATTATGTTATTGAGCTGGACGCTACAATCCTTGCGTGCAGGCCTTGTGCCTTGGCGTTTTATATACAGTATGTCTCTGTTTTCAGAATACAATCTAACTGATACACAGATTGAGATGGCACAAAAGGGAGCTAAATATACAATGCTGCAAATTGAAAAACTGGACAGGCTTCCATTTACAGTAGCTGAATTTCCATCAACTGAGTGGCTTATCCATGGCAAATCACTCTCCCGGTCATTGCATTCCAGTTTCACTATTGCCTTGAACAGAGGCAGGCAGGCACATATGAAAGGCTGGGTAAAGAATACATTAAGAAATCCTTAGGATTTACCATACAAGTTCCGATGCCGGAGTGGTGATCAAGAAGTATTTCTTAGTGGCACCAACTGCAAGAATGCTTTAAGCGGTTCTCTCATATGCCAAGATATTGTTTTGCACGGAGCCTGTAATGGTTCAGTTTCGAATCTGTCTTGCCACATGAAAGGAACACCAGCTGCCGTGATAACGGCTGTGTTTGAGTTACTTTCAAATGGGAGTTACTTGATGCTGAACGATCAAGTTTGTTGTGGCATGCTTTCAGGCATTGCATATCTGGTCACAGTGAACACCAGGGTTACTTGCTGTATGCAAGTATTGTTCCCTCTGACAAATACAGCCAGGGAGGCGCTAGTATGGCCTTCACTGAATGTTTCGTTGATACAGTTTGATACTTTGAGCAGAATGAAAGCCATGCTTTTACAGCAAACCGTGCTGCTAACCTCCGCTTGACAAACCTTTAAACTTCAGGTTGCAAGGACTTCGAACGAGATACAGGCGCTAATTCGAACTAATTGCCCCCTACATTTAGTAGAAATGGTGGGTCGTATCTTTAACATGTCTGATACGAGTGGCATTATTCACCTATTTAAGACCATAGGGTCCGTATTCCTTAGCACATTCCAGACTATACTCGGAGTTATCCTAACTTCATACACTCCGTGTTTGGAAGCATTATCGGGGGTCTACCTCTGAACCTGCTCGCTGTAGCTGGAATCCTGATTATCTTCTACCTGCTGCACACTGGACAGACCATCCGCCAGCGAGATTGCAAAAGCTCTCCTGAAAAGACATTACCGTTAGGGCATTATACAGCATCTCAGTGCACCTCTCATAAGGGATCTAAGTGCTTCTTGTTTCTTATCCTTCAGACCAGTCTTTGAGGACTGCATCGTACCTGTCTTCCGA
Source organism: Triturus cristatus (assembly GCF_964204655.1). Lineage (NCBI taxonomy): Eukaryota > Metazoa > Chordata > Amphibia > Caudata > Salamandridae > Triturus > Triturus cristatus. Next base: position 1,136,399,136 of record NC_140589.1, read on the forward strand.
TACCTGTTTTGCGGAAGCGAATGCGAGTTGGACATCTGTCTGACCCCTCTGACGGAGACGCCAGCGGACTTAGACTCCAGGCTGGAGCCCTTGTGGTCCCATGCTCGACTTGGTCCCCAGCGTATTCCCATCTTGACGCATGAATTCCTTGAGGAGCCGCAGGTTTTTTTCACGACTGAATTAAATTTCAGCTCCAGCATTTACATCGAGGTTTTGAATCCGGTACCAGAAGCGTATACACCAGTTACTGGACAGGAGGAGTTACATCTGTGCACACTTGACGTGTCATGCGAGGTACTTCAATGTTTGTCCCCTTCTGTAGTAGGCAGCGATAATGTTATGTCTCCCAGCCAGGACTTCTAATCTGAATCTGGCTCACCGTGTGCTGGGAACAACTATGGAACATTTTCCTTCCCGTTCTATTTACAAAATAACTTTAGCAAATTGACACTTTCCGAAGCATGACCTTCTATAAACGGTTACAGAAGTTCAACTTGTGTAATCGAACTCGTTTAGAACTGTGATTTGCAGACTTTTACATCATTTTGCAAACATTACCAGAGAACATTTTTCATCGTTTTTTTAAACTGTTTTTGAGTGACTTTTAACGTTTTAAGAAACATTTTAAATGACTGCTTGATAATTATATGCACTGACACTGTTATACCTTTGTATTTCAAGAAACGTGTATTATTATTGTTAAGTATAAGGTGGAGAGGGTGTTATATTTCATATCTGTACCCTACTATAGGTCCAGGGAACATCGTACACTTTCCCTACATCAGCGCCCGTTCTTTCATAAGAACGAGGCTTATAATGACATAACTCCAAATAAGGACAGAATGCCTTGTATGGACATAACGCCTTATAAGGACTGTAGCCTTTTATGGACTAAACCTTTCACCAAGTTCCATGCAGAGGGTGCGTTTTTCCCAATCAATATTGCTAAGACGTCATTCTTAGCGCATATGAATAATTGATGAGTACACTCTCCAGGAGGTACACTTCACCTCTCCCATCGACGCACAAGGTTTAATACCAACGTCATCCTCATACTGAACAATGGGTAACACACGTACATAGACTGTATAAATACAGCACCTCGTGCTATCAGAAGGCAGGAGGAACTCGAGACTTCGAGGCTGACACACTGACCAGAGACGCTGCAGATCCGACATGCCATCGCTCCAGCTGACAGTGATCCGACGATCCCTGGCGGGGTGTCCAGCTCAAGTCCAGGACGAAGTCCCACACTTTCACTATTCAGGTAATGGGGTTCGACTAAAAGCCTAGTGGGATTCTTGGCCCTTAGGCTCTTGGGATTCTTGGCTCTTAGGCTTAGGCTCTATAGCACCTACTCACATACTAGGTACACTTGGGTACATCTAGTCAGGCATCTTAGGAGTACGCACTTTAGTTTATAAATGCATTCTATATTTATGTATCTGTTCATGACTATTACACAATGGTAGAACAATACTATTTCTTTCTATTCACTGTACTGCTGGTTCTATTTCTCTGCTACTGTATTACAGTTATAGCAGCGCATATATCTGACATGAGAAGAACAAAGGTACAATAAACTCTTATTGTGAAAACGCCCGGTTGCTTCTTCTGTGTATCTCTCCGAGAGCAAAACAAGCAAGCACGAGTGACTGGGTGAAAAGTAATATATTATTTCCAAGAGTCTGAGGTTATTGTGTTCTGAGGTTGCCAAAAACGAATCTCTCTGCTAGCAGGAGAGTCTAGTGGCACTGCGAGCAAGCTAATGCAAACCATAGGCTAACATATGCGGCGGGGTGTGTAGAGTTATTCTGCCACCAGACCCAAAGTATTTGTTATCCGTAAAGTTGTAGGTCCTGCATGACAGGGTACTTTTGGGACTACACTACGCTATTACATTCTCCATACCAATTGTTAGGTAACTTATAATAAGCATTCTTCCAGCAAACATAATATATGCCAAGGAAAATAGGGTCTCCTCCTTCTAAATATCTTCCCCAGTTTTCATGCAATTCAAATGTATGTTCACATCACAAAGTCCTACAAAAACATCATTGACATTTGATTTTTTGCGATATATACAAAGTCTGCCTTTATGTTGCCAATCCAAAGCTAATGAAACCATTCCCTCTAAAATTTTCTTCATGTGATAAACTCCAAGTAGTTACTTCAAGCAGAACAATAATATTATTTTTCTCCTGATTTTGTCTACTTTCTACTAAATCTATAAAAATATTTTCAGATCTTATTAATTTACATGTCAGGTTATTTGTAATTGCATGTGTCAAAACAATAGATTCTGTTTGTCTGAATATGTAACCCATAGTCTCAATGGTTGAAACTTCAGGATGCGGATTTAAATGTCTGAGCACAGTAACTTTGGAAAATCTTGATTAGAAAAAGTATACATCAATTGATCTGTACCGTAAAATAAACTAGCTAGCATGCTACAAGAGATCCCGTACATCAGGGGTAAATGGTGGTATGTCACACCCTCAGCAACTGATGAAGATATTTGCCTACTGACGTAGCAAACCCCAACATCCATAATATTAGTGCATTCATTTAGTAACAGAGCATAAACATTTGACCTAAAATCTATTTTTAAGGAACCATTGTGTAAAGATTTGTCATTTATGTCAATCAAATCTAAAATATTTCTCTTTGTAGCTCCAACAAAAATAGTAAGCTTTGAATCTCTCACAAACATAATGTGGCAAATTTAGAAAAATAAGCTTTGCAACTGATATCAAGACAATAATAGAAAGAATTGCAATATAAACATGTTTGCATTTGGAAGTGATTCCAGTATCGGACTGCATGGTTACTCAAGATTCAGACCTTAAACTAAAGAAAAATTTGAAATAGTAGCGATTTCAGGAAGAGTCTCTGCTTCAAAGAAAATTATGGCAAGGCTAAAAATGTTCTCATGTAAGGAGAAACTCTCATATCCGCTCCATTTTTAAGATCAGTTGGTACATTCGCATTGAAGTTCAAATCAATAATACAATTTGCTTCAGGGAGGTTCAAATGAACTTGTATTGTTAAAACAAAACTTGAAAATTCCTGTTCCCACTCATTAACAACCAGATAAGTCCATTCAGGAGATGCGTACCTCTGACTTGGTTCCTTTGCTCTTTTGGCTCTCCTCACAGCTGTTGACTCCTCATCTGTGTCACTTTGGTCTGAAGGCTCAGAACTTTCAGGAATCATCAGTGGTACTAGCCCTGAAGCCAGGCAGTGTCTCAGAACGTCCCCTCTTTTGGGGCCTTTGGGGTCTATACCTCTTGTAGTCCACTCTCTCGATTGTAACCATAGAGTACTTACAGTTGACTCTTTTGAACCCCCCTCAGGCCAAACGAGTTCTGTCCCAGAAGCTTGTTGACCCCCCCCCCCCCCCTACAGCTGACCTGATCCCTCTGTCTCTCTGTTACCACTGTTACATTATGAACGGGCACTGTCAAATCCTTCAGGGGGTTTGGGACTCTGAATGTGTGAACTGCGTGCACCCAATTCTTGAGACACTCGACTGCGGTGTTGGTGACAAGGATTTCTTGGAAAGGCCCCTTCGAGCTAGGTTCCAGGCATGTTTTTCATACGTGCTTCTTCACCATTACCCAGTCACCGGGACTGAGGTCATGACACAGCTCCTGTTGAACCACAAGGGCAGCTTCTCCAACCTGGTGAGACCGAACGCCCCACATCAATAAGGCCTTTGCAGTAGTCCAAAATAAGATCTGTGATATTGACTAGTGTATTAGCAGGAACAGCTGGCAGCCTCATCACTCTGCCCATGACTACTTCATGAGGTGATAGTCCTGTCCTCCTATCTGGAGTACTTCTCAAACTCATCAGCACAAGCGGCAACGCCTCTCCCATTTCAAAGACGTTGAAGCAAAAACCTTTGCCAGTATGGACTTCAATGTGCCATTAATCTGTTCCATCTGCCCTGCAGCCTCTGGTCGTTCGCTACAATGGAGCTTCTGCTCAACCTGTAGTGCTGCACATAACATTTTTAGGACCCCACAGTTGAAATAAATTTCGCAGTCTGACTCGAGAGAAGCCGAAAATCCGAATCGCAGAATCAGTTCCCTTAATAAATGCTTAGCCACAGTCAAGCTGTCATTCCTATGGGTCGGATAGGCTTCAACCCAATTAGAGAATATACAGACTATTATCAAAACGTATCTCAAACTCATGCAAGGTGGCATTTCCACAAAGTCAAACTGCATTCAATTAAAAGAACCTGCTGATTTACAAATATGACTCATAACAACCTGTGTTTTTCCGCCTAGGTTTTGTTGCTGACATATCAACCAATCAGTGATGTAGGGACTCTAAAGTTGCTCTAAATTTGGGATTGTGGGGGCGTGGCTTGGCGCCAACTAAGATGGCTGCTTAACAAGCGAGCTCCGCTTGAGCTGAGGCCCAATTCCCCCTATAAATCCGTCTATAATCCGACAGGAAGAAACCCAAAGTATTCCCCATATCGGGTACATCGGCTGGGACCGGATCGCTACGAAATATGCCTTAGAAAAGGGTCCCTGAGGCTGATCTACGCCCCGGAAGACACTGAACCGACAACTGATATGGAGGAGCGCGGCTGAGTAGGACGTAGGCGGCCGCTGGTGTGCGCGTGGCGCGCCCTGGCTTGCAGACCTTTACGAATAACTGAGTTGGACCCCCAGCACCCTGTGGGGTTCTGCGGACATCAGACAACATTGCGGGAGGCCCGCTCGGGCATCGACATCGGCTGTTGAGAGAGAGACTGCCGGCCCAGGATCCTCCAAGTAGATACTCCTGCGGTGGACACCAGGCGGGAGAGGCCGCTGGAGGCGACGCGGTGTAGCGGGACCTGCACCGGCCGAAACTCAGGTGAGCGGGGGCTCGCTTGTGCGCCCCCCTGCCCGGCGCGCCCGTATATCTAGAGGCGGGATGGAGGGCCGGGAGGCGGCCTGGCGCTCCGGGAAACACCGCTGCGGCAGACCGAATAACTGAGCGTGGCCTGAGTGGGACGTAACAGGCCGCTGGCGCCCGTGCGGCACACTTCAATCTGCGCACTATAAGGGGGACCTGGGCTGTGCTGTTGCCCCACCCCCTTGTAAGGTATCTGTGGGACTCAGCGGGTGTCTGGATTGGAGATTGTACCGCCTGTGGGGGAAGGACTGCCAGTTATGGGCCTTCAGACAAAAAGCCTCTACTGCTTGGACGTCGGGCAAGGGCAGCCACAGATGGCGGCGCGGGGTGCTCACATATACGTTGGACTATCCATATGAGCGGAGGCCCTCTTGTACCACCCCGGGCCTGGTGCGCCCTCGTACCTCGGGGAAAGGTGAACTGCAGCGAGGCGGACTGACTGAGGTGTACGGCGCTTGCAGAGCAACCTCAGCAATAACCGTGGAACTGATTGGGGCGCCCTGCAGTGATCATACGAGCCGTGCCTGAAGCAGAAATTAACAGAGGGGGGTCACTCCTTCTGCTGGACTAGGGAGCAGCGGACCTACGACCCTACCACCCGATGCGGTGAGTCTCCAACAGGGCCTGCAGACGTGACGATAGCCGTGAGGGGTGGCTTGTTTCCAGAGACTCACAACCATTTAACCGGCTCCCCAGGCGAAACCACTACCATGCAAATACGCGAGGATATCCCTGGAGACCGCGGGGAGAGCTTCTCTTCCTACCACTCATCCTGGTACGGAGACCTCGGACGGCGGTCGTGTGCGGCTGCTGCCCAGGTGGACTACAGCCTTTTGAGAGGGGGGCAGAACATCACGAGGAGAGGTGCCATTCTGCTGCGGTGTGCGCCTGATCGGTGAAGCTGCACAATGAAGCCCAAAGGTGCCACGGTGGTGCAGTCTAACAAACTAGATAAATATGCGGTCTCCAAGCCAACTCCGCAGGAGGAGGGGGCTCAGGGGGGCCAACCTGGGGACGTTGAACCGTCTCTCACATCCATAATGGCTGCTATCCAGGGGCTGGGGACCACCCTCAAAACAACAAAAATTGATAAAATGTCCATTGACATGAACTTGATGAGCGCTGATATGCACAAAACAGCGGACAAAGTTAAAACTAATGAAGCTAACGTCCTGGAACTTCAGACCTGTACGAAAAAGCTCGAGGAACGGGTCATCACCCTGACTCATCAACACTGTCAAATGGCCCTGAAACTCAAAGACCAAGAAGGGCGGGCCCGCCGAAGTAACGTTAGTGGTTGGGGTCCTGGAGGGCGTGGAGGGGCCGAGCATGGACCTTTTCCTTGAAGATCTAATTTTAAATCACCTCAAACCGAAGTGGCTCTCCTCTCTCTTCACCATTGAGAGGGCGCACCGGGTGCTGATCCCCAGGCCTATACCGGGTGCGGCCCCCAGGACTATTATCGCAAAAATCCTCAACTATAGAGACCACGACGCAATATTGCAGGCAGCTCGAGTCCAGGAAGATCTACAGTACGAAAATTCGACTATCCGCTTCTTCCCGGATTTTACACTCAAAGTCCAGCAGGATCGACGCTCCTTTGAGGGGGTGAAGGCAGTTCTCCGGCAACGAGGAATCAAGTATATGATGTTCTTCCCAGCGAAGCTCAAAGTAATAGCGGATGGAAAATCACTCTTCTTCGCCACTGGATGGAAAAGCAGTACAGAAGAAGACATCGGGAACGGGGGTGGCTGGAGAGAGACAAACACACGGTCGTCTGACTCGACAGGAGAACGATCAGTCACGGAATGGCGCAGCCTGCGTTCCTGGCGATCAAGATCAAGTAGCCCGGGATTGCCAGTAACCCAAAGGGACAAACTGAATCTGGTGTCCTGAGCTGGAGTTGATGGGACTATATCAACAAATCGTAATGTATAATATGTCTTGTTGATAAAAATGTGGGGGGGATAGCCCGTAAGGCTCGGACTAGTAGAAAGGTGGCACCTCCAAATCTTGAACAAACTCCTGGCGACGTTGGAGGTGTACTGGACTAAAAACGTGACTTTGCATCGCTAAGGGTCATGCAGGATCCTGGCAGTAAGGGGGGTGAAGACAATGTTGTTTGCGATGGGACAGTTACTATCTTGGGATCTCAAACCTGGCAAAACTTCATAAAGTGAAACTAGCAGCCGGAGTTGGTACTAGCCCACTTCCCCGTGTCATTGTTGACTAGTTTCTAGGGTGATAGGCACTCTGCTAGTTGGGGATGTGGGTAGTTTCAAACCTACGTGGCAGGGTAGCAGGGAGGGGGGGGGGGAGCGGGGGAGGATTAAGGGTCAAATGTGTTGTGCATTGTTTTTGTTGGTTTTGGAGGGGAGGGAACGGGGGATTGCATACCGGTCATGCAAGTTAAAATATATTGCGATTCGTTGGTGCTGCGTTTGCTGCAGGTTGTGCAGAACTGTCCATTGTCACAATAAGTACACACTGGGATAAAAGTCTGAAGCTATTGAGTTAGAACGTCAATGGGTTGGGGGACAAAATAAAAAGGAGTATCGTGCTCCAACATATAAAGCGCCACCTCCCGGATGCCGCCCTGCTCCAGGAGACGCACTTAATCGGCAATAACTGTAAAGCACTTAACAGGTGGGGATACACAATGATGGCACACGCCGGTTTCACATTGGAGTCTCGGGGGGTAGGTATCTTAATCCGACGCACCCTCCCACTAAATAATTAACACACCTGGACCGACCCACTGGGGCTCTTCGCGGCGATCTCGGGACAATGGGAGGGACGCACACTCACATTGTTAACGGTTTACATCCCACCAGGTCTCCAAACGCAATCCTACAAGGATCTTGGTGCGCTCCTGCTCTCCTTACCGGAGGGGCAACTTATAATAAGGGACATAAGTGCGGGGCAAAACTGGCTCCCTAACTTTATCGAGGCATTTGGCCTCACAGACCTCTGGAGACGGCGCCACCCGACCCTTCAGGAGTACACCTTCCTTTCGGGATCACATGATACTCTCTCCAGGATAGATTACATTCTCATGCCTCTCCACTACAACGTGGCCACGCAGGAAATCAAACACCTGGCACGGGGCATTTCAGATCACTCCCCTCTGTGGGTCCACCTTACTGTTGGGGAGCAAAAGGTGGGCTGTACTGCACCGATAAATCCTTGGCATCTTCAAAACCGGGAAACAAAAGCCACGTTCACTCGTGCCATTAACCAATACTTTTTAGAAAATTAAGGCACAGTGGACTCCCCCACCACTCTGTGGGAAGCGTTTAAAATGGTAATCAGGGGACAAGCCCTCTCGACTAAAGCGGGGATGCGCAAAGAAAAAGAAAAACAAGTGGTCGCTATCGAACGTGACCTCCTCTGCCTTGAAGAGATAGCGAAAGATGGCGAGGACCAGGTTGCCCTTCATCGCATGCAAATTAAAGCGGCTGAATACAGAGCAATAGCAACTGATGCTGCGAAAACTCATGCAAGAGACCGGGACGGACGCTTATACGATCAGGGAGACAAAGCGGGCAAAATGATAGCCTGGCTGGACAAAAAAGAGAGGGCGCAGAGACTAGTATCGGAGCTACAGAGCAGTGCAGGCGCTATCCTTACCGAACCCCACGACATAGTTCGCGAGTACGCTGCGCACTTCGAACGGGTGTACCAAAGGGGCACAGAACTTTCGGAAGATGACTCCACTAAGTTACTGGCAGACATCCGGCTACCCACCCTCTCTGACTCGGACCGAGGAGGGACCTCCGACCAGGCAAGGCATTGGGCCCTAATGGTTTACCAATTGAGCTGTACAAGCTCAAATCAGACAGAGTGGCGCCCTACTTAAACCGCATGCATGAAGACAGTAGAGAGATGGGACTACTGCCAAGAGACCAAAGTATCGCCACGTTGGTGGCCATTGCTAAAGAGGGGAAGCCAAAAGACAAATGTGCATCATATAGACCGATTTCCCTGCTAAACGCAGAACCCAAAATACTTGTCAAGCTCTTAGCAAATAGACTCCGGACAATAATAGCTAAACCGGTACACCCAGATCAATCGGATTTCATGCCGCACCGCAATACTGCCCTTAACCTGCGATATCTTCACGGGGTGTTGGGGCGCTGCTCCACAATTCAAGAGAATGCAATAGTAGTGTCATTGGACGCAACAATGGCGTTTGACACACTGGAATGGGCATACCTAATGGCGGTACTAAAAAAGATGGGCTTTGTCCTTCATTTTCTCACTGGAAGGGCCTGGGAGTGGATGCGGAGTTTTCTATCAGACAGATCCCAGTGTGTGCAGATAGACTCTTTTTCCTCTCAGTCTACAGTAGTGGAGAAGGGGGTACCGCAGGGTTCTATTTTAAGCCCCACACTGTTTAACATCTATGTGGCCTCATTGGCCGCCATTATAGAATCCTGTGGTTTCCAAACCATCTCCTATGCGGATGACACTCAGGTGCTTATCCCCATAGAAAAGGATCACCTACTGACCAGAGAGAGATTTAAGAGCTGCATTATTAAAATCTCCAGTTGGATGAAAGACAACTATCTCCAACTTAATCCCAACAAGACGGAGATCTTATTGTTTGGGCAGGCAGTTGAACTATGGACAGATGAATGGTGGCCAGAGGTATTAGGCTCTCCACCTCTTCCAAAAAAATGGGTAAAAGATCTGGGCGTGATTATGGATAATAATCTATCCATGGAACAACATGTCAAAATCTTAACAGGGAAATGTTTTGGCCTGATGCGCACTCTGAAGAAGATTTTTCCGTGGGTGCCCCTCTCTGCTAGAAGGGTATTGATCCAGTCACTGTTAGTTAGTAGACTTGATTATGGGAATGCTCTTCTGGTAGAAGTGAGAGAGGATCTATTGTCAACGCTACAAATCGTACAAAATACGGCGGCCCGCTTGGCTTTGAATAAACCTCCACTCACGCCGTCTGCCCCGCTTTTGAGAGACCTACATTGGCTACCAATCAGAAAGAGGGCGCTCTTTAAACTTCTTTGCCTAGCTTTTAAAGCACGGGTCGGACAGGGGCCGGCTTATCTCACAAAGAAGCTGGTTTGGTATCTCCGGTCCGGTGCCTAAGATCTAGTGGCCAAAAACTTCTTCAAATGCCAAGAACCAGGAAGATGGAAAATGGGGGGTCGTGCTTTCTCCTTTTTGGCGCCCAAGTACTGGAACCGGCTGACTTGGGATTTGCGCTCCTGCACAGACTTAAATATCTTCAAGAAGCATTTAAAGACCTGGTTGTTTAGCTTGGCTGTCGGGCCGTCATAGCCTGCCTTCACAGGCGCTGAGAGATCCCTCTAGGGATGATTCGTGCGCAATATAAATGTAATGATAATAATTATAATAATAATTTTATCGGATGGGTGCAGCTCCTTTATGCGGAACCATTAGCCCAAGTAGTAGTAAACAACAAACTCTCTGAAATATTCACGCTCTGTAGGGGGACGAGACCGGGTTGTCCACTCTCATCTCACCACTACTCTTCGCGCTATTCCTTGAGCCGCTCGTGGCCTGGAAACGACAGGATTCCTCTATCCGAGGACTTAAATGAGCAGAAGGGTGGGAGGATCGGAGCTCTTTATACGCAGACGACATCCTACTCTACCTTGCTTCCCCTCAAAAGTAAGGGTGGGCATAGTTCGCGAAGTAGCACTTCGCGAAGCTACGCAAAGTGAAGTTCGTACTGCGCGAGCTACGCGTAGCACTTCGCGAACTGCGTAGTAACATGTTCGCACTGTGCAAGATGTTGTTTTCAATGATTGCACAGTGCGGACAAGCAACCGGCACTGTGCAATCATTGAAAATGGCATCTTGCACAGTGCGAACTGGTAGTTTCTCATCGCGAGCGGTCGCGAGCATACGCGACCCCTCGCAATGAGAAACCTGACCTCCTCGCGTTGGGAATCTCGCCGGGAGGTTTATTTTCCATGCTCGCGATCGCCAACTTGACGTTGAGGACCGCGAGCAAGCAAAAAATGACCGCAGCACTACGCAACACTACGCTACGCGTGTTCGCACTGTGCTACGTGCAGTTCGCGTAGTGCGAAGTAGCGCGAACTTCGCAAACTACGCGAGCGTAGCGTAGTGCTTCGCCCAGGCTTACTCAAAAGTCACTAAGGGTTGTGCTGGACATATTCACCAGTTTCGGAAGAAACTCTGGCTATAAAATTAACTGGAGCAAATCGCTGTTATACGTCCTACATGGGTGTCCCCCTTCCGTACCAAAGGACTGTCCCATTCAAATAGTCGCAGAAGGATTTAAATATCTTGGCATATTTATTACTACGGATGCCAAGTCCTGCTACGAGCGGAATCTACTCCCGCCACTGCAGAGGTTCAGACGTGATACCAGCACCTGGAAAACACTCCCCTTGTCACTCCTAGGACGGGCAGCACTTTTTAAAATGATGGCATTACCACGCTTCCTCTATGCCCTCCAGAACTACCCAGACCCTGTCCCACTGGCATATTTTAAAGACATTGAAGCTATACAAAGGGACCTACTATGGGACGAGAAACCGCGCATAGCGCTCCAAAAACGAACTCTTGGTTGGTACAATGGGGGTATTGCCCTCCCCGACAATAGAAAGTACTACTGGGCAGCACACCTTTCCGCTATAAATCAGTGTACGTACAGCAATGGGGATGACCCCGCCTATTGTATGGATAGGTGGATTCTCCCGGGTGGAGACTTTACGAGGGTGCTTTACTCTAAACCACCCAAATCTCCCCTCACAGGTCCTACTAGACATTCAGTACAACTTTGGCATGTGATCAACCGTAGCTTGGGGTGGGCCAATAGACTCACACTCGCAACTCCACTCTGGGACTCCGAGTGGCTGGGCACTTTGGGGCGGTCTAAGGGATTCGACAAGTGGGACCTCATAGGTATCTCCCGGGTAGGAGACCTCTGGGGACCACAGGGAGTGGTATCCTTTACTTCACTATAGCAGACACATGAGCTGGCGAAATCGGAATACTTTAGATACGCACAAGTCGGACACTACCTTCAGGCCAACATCCCAGCTGGGTCATCGCTCCCTGAGTCCTCCCCTCTTGAGGACAGACTACTTGATGGACACCTGCCAGAGAGAGGCATATCTCTTACATATAAAAAGCTAATACATCACACTCCAGATCCTTTACTGGCACTGAGGGAGAAATGGGGGAGGGACAGTCTAGAAACAGATGACGAGGAATGGCAAGAAGCACTCTCTTCCCCTAAGGAAGTCGCCATCTCAGCGAAACTAAGACTGATACAATTAAAGATTCTACACAGGGTGTACCTCTCTGGTCGATGACTAGTCCTAATGGGCAGGAGTAATGATGGGATGTGTAGGAGGCAGTGTTGCCTGGAGGGGACCTTCCTACACATACTCTGGGAATGTCCTCTAATCCAAAACTACTGGATAAAAGTGCACGAGTGTATGAGCATGGTTTGGGGGATTAACTTTAGACTTGAGGCCAAAAGATGTTTCCTAAACATCTGGGAGCCCACAGATTTGAATGCAAAGGGCAAAACCTGGGTGACACTTGGACAGATGGTAGCAAAGAGAAATATAGCGAGACTCTGGGAGCAGAGGCGCCACCGACACTTGAGGCCTGGAAAGACCTGGATTGGTGTATGGCATGGGGAAAAAACAGTGTATGTGGCCCGTGGCTGTCCTCGAAAATGGATAGCGCTCTGGACTAAATGGAATGTATATTGTGGAAATGTGTGTGAGCCCCCATATGTCCCCTCCCTTGACGAACCATTAACGCCCTGAAATCAACAAACTGTGAACATCGCAGTAATGTACGAGAAGTTAATGTATAATGCTACTGCCTGTTAAAGATGCTGTACCATAGGAACTGGTAACGATCGCTTGTACAACATGACCTTTTTTCTTTAAAAAGAAATATTAAAAAAAGAAAATTGGAATTGTACCGCACCTTTTGGAAATGGCGCATCATAGCCTCTTCGCATCTTCCCCAACATGTCCAGAACCATGGTAATGTCTTGCCATTGGTGATAATAAGCTTTTAGGCGCAACTGATGTTCCATCAATAAAAATCCAAACATCATACTCTTTTAGTACAACGTGCTCGCTCCGAACCTTGTCGTTCTGTTGCTGTCACCTCATCGTACAACTTTCTAACTTATTCCCATCAGGAACCATCAACACACAATACATGTTCAGACTCAGGCAATGGCTCGTCAAATATCCGGATGGGGATTGTTCACAACTAGTCACATCCCAAAAATCTTGTTCAGCTGTATCCGTTACGCTTTAATTTCCAGGCAATGGCATTAGAGTAGCTGGATTGAACACCGTATATCTCTATGAAGTCACAGTCTCTGCACCCAGCAAGATGTGGTCATATTTTGTCAGACGGGTATTTGTTAAATACTGTGTGTGTAGATGCGTCAACATTATCTTCACTGAATGGGGTACAAACACTGTCAGTGGTGACCGATCTCAATGCTTTCACACTGCTCAAGGCTCACACGTAGACATAACTACTTTCAGACATCCAGGCAAATCACCCGCAACAGAATCAAGAGATGCCAAAAAGTAGGCAAATGGACTAAAATTGCTTCTGTGCATTTGTGTCAACACTGAAAGAGTGCAACCTTCTCTTTCATTGCAAAACAATACATAGCACTTATTGTAATGAGGCATTCCCAAAGCTGGTACTCTACAAAGGCTCCTTCGCATCTCTGTGCAGGCATTCATACAGTTGTCATCTCAGGGTACCAGATCTGACACATCTTTGTGTGTGAACCTCTGAAGAGGTTTTGCTGTCAATGGAAAAACTCGTAATCCACTCTCTGCTATAGCCCACTATCCCTAAGAACATGTAGACTTCTTTTGTGAAGTTGTGGATTCATATTAAGAATTGCTGATATTCTTTCTTACAAAACTTTCCTTACTCCTTTCTCAGTGTGACGTCCTAAGTACAGGACTTTAGTTTTGCAAAACTGCAACTTAGTCGGAGATACTTTATGTCCGTTTTCTGCCAGGTGATTCAATAAAACAATAGTATCAGCCTTGTAAGCTTCTCTTGTAGTTGATGCTATCAGTAGGTTGTCAATGTATGGGACTAACAGGGAATGGGTAGGCATTTTGAGAGTTTCACAACTCTTTTTAAGTATCTGATTAAAGATTGAGCAACTTTCCCTATACCTTTGTGGAACTCTGCACCATGCCAAAACATGACCGCCGAAATGGAAAGCAAATAAAAACTGACTATCTTCATGCAGTGAGATCAAGAAAAAGGCCTGCCACAAGTCAATGACTGAAAACCATTTGGCGTCACATGGAATATGGAATAGAATCGCAACTGGATTTGGTACCATAGGACGACATGGATCAACAATGGCATTCACCTAGCGCAAATCCTACACAATGCAATACTTGCCGTTCAGCTTCTCCGAGCTCATGATTGGTGAATTACATGGACTACCTCTGATTTCTCTCAAAATTCCCTGTCAAGCATGGTGTCAATCACAGGAGTAATTCCAGAAACTATATCTGTAGACAAATGATATGGATGTGTTCTTGGAAACTCAGCATTCAGTTTGATCGTAACTTGAACTGGATCAACACCCTTAATCAGTCAATATCTTTACCTGTAAATCCCCAGACTTCAGGTAGAACAGTCTCTCTCTCAAATCTTCAGGCAAATCCTCACATGTCATGAGAGTATACACCGGACACCTGTTTTCTGTTGGGCAAGTTTGAAAACAACATCTTTATCATTCGTGTGGAATTCAATTCCTCTGGGTGTGCAATAAATCGAACAATTTTGTTTACAAAGTAAATCTAGGCTAATGAGTAGGAGGGAAAAGGGCGGTATGTTTTATAGGAAAATGGCCCTCACAGGGAAATTCACAGTATAGTATGTCAGATGTTTGAGTTAGAAAGTGGTGCTGCAGAGCTAGAGAGAACCACCCTCCTCTCTGCTATGTGGTGAAACCAATAAAACAACTTCAACAAAGTCCCCAGGCAAATGCAAATACAGTGAAAACAAAATATGTCATTTCAGTGTGGACAATCTTTGTTTCCTTAAATATCTTCTTTTATTTTGTCTTTTGTTCAGTTGTTTAGGTTCCATAACCAACACGTGTTTTGTCGCAATATGGGCACAATAACCCTCAACTTCTTCAGGGCTATGTCTTTCATGGTGCAGTACCTTCCTGTCGGTTGTAATTCCGTCCCAAAGGTAGTGATAATCCAGAGCTATTTATATTCTGTATTTAAGAGATTCCCGGGAAATTAGGGCCCCATATGATAAAGTGCGGAAGACTGAACCCCAAATATGGGAAATATACCACAGGTGTACCGGAATGGTTGTCCCATTAATCAAATATTGTGTCAAAAACAGAATCTGGGCCTCCTTAGGTGTTGCATTTAAGTCCTAAAACCGGAGTATGGGAAAAACTCCACGTGTGTTCACGATTCGGTATGTGTGTTATGTAGCGAAGTCCGGACGCGAGTACGCTTTCAAACAAATCATGTCTAAGCAAGTTTACTAGACTTGTATCACACACCACAAACTGATGACAATCCTCAAAGGAACCTATCTTAACAGTCACTGGCTCTGATATTGGGGTTTACATCTTTCTAACAGTAACTTCCACAACTGGGATGCTTTCTCCCGAGAGGGGTTGATTCGAAACCTCTGCTGTCCTTACAGTAGAGCGGTTTGCACCAGTGTCGACAAGGAACGATATTGTATTCCCATCTACTTCTCTGTCCACATAGGGACCACTCTGGGGATCATTGTCATCCAGCTAGGCCAAATATTGCTGAGCTACATTCTGATAAGAATTTTGATTTGCATTGTGCCTTGGTTCCTGTATATTCTATACACTATTCCTAAGAACATGTAGACTTCTTTTGTGTAGTTGGTGGAGTCATATTAAGAGTCGCTGATATTCTTTCTTACAAAACCTTCCTTACTCCTTTTTCAATGTGACGTCCTAAGTACAGGACTTCAGTTTTGCAAAACTGTATCTTAGTCGGAGATACTTTGTCGGTTTTCTGCCAAGTGATTCAATAAAACAATAGTATCAGCCTTGCAAGCTTCTCTTGTAGTTGATGCTATCAGTAGATTGTCAATGTATGGAACTAACACGGAATGGGTAGGCATTTTGAGAGTTTCACAATTCTTGTATCTGATTAAAGATTGAGGGACTTTCCCTATACCCTTGTGGAACTCTGCACCATGCCAAAACATGACTGCCGAAATGGAAAGCGAATAAAAACTGGCTATCTTCATGCAGTGAGATCAAGAAAAAGGCCTGCCAAAAGTCAATGGCTGAAAACCATTTGGTGTCACATGGAATATGTAATAGAATCGCAGCTGGATTTGGTACCACAGGACGTCATGGAACAACAATGGCATTCACCTAGCGCAAATCATACACAATGCGATACTTGCCATTCAGCTTCTCTGAGCTCATGATTGGTGAATTACATGGACTACCTCTGATTTCTCTCAAAATTCCCTGTCAAGCATGGTGTCAATCACAGGAGTAACTCCAGCAACTGTATCTGTAGACAAATTATATGGATGTGTTCTTGGAAACTCCACATTCAGTTTGATAGTAACTTGAACTGGATCAACACCAGCTAGGTCAAATATTGCTGCGCTACATTCTGAAAATAATTTTGATTTGCATTGTGCCTTGGTACCTGTATATTCTGTTGTGGCAAAGGAGCTTGTGGCATTTTCATTTGCTGTGTTACGCTAGAACTTTGCATTCTCTGTCCTTGCATCTGTTTAGTTTGTCCCATGTTATTACCTCAAGACTGTGTATATAATCCACATTCTGTAGGGGTAGCGGAGCTTGTAGTCACACTTTCATCTAAACTGCCTCTGGTACAGTAGCCTACTTCTCTCCCTGGAGACCGTATACTACAGTATGGCTTTGACCATGATGCAATAATATAGCATCTACAGAAACACGGATTAATCACTAGAACCGTATGTATGCAGTGCACATTAGGTGTGCATGGTTTGTGTCCTTAGTACAGGATTCACTAGGAATGGTACACACAGGGCTGGACCCCGTGGAGTCCTAATGAAGAGCTATTAGGGAACAGCTCGAAATATGATGACAAAAACACATTACTGAGACAACCAGACTCATTAAGGGCAGGTTTCTTCTCCGTAAATGGCCCCTGATTTTTAACCATACCAACTAGGGGCGTGAATAAACGAGTGGCCAACTAGTTGGGTATTTTTATCCCTTTCCACTCCACCTCACTGCACTACACATAGTCTACAATAAAAAGTGCTCCTACATCATTCGCAAGTCGCAGCACGCCTCAATCCGTAGAGGATTGAGAGGAACCCCAATGATGAAGCATGCCACCTAGGGGCAACCCTGGTGGGCGAGGCGTCTCTAGAAAAAGTCTTTTTTCTAGACAAGTGATTACACAAATTTTGAAGTATCCTATCTAATTCCCTAAGGGCAGGCTTTCTTCGATACACTCTATTTTTCTTTAACTACGTAACTGTCAGGAGGATAAACCTAGCCTCTACTTCTGCCTCCCTCTCTACTTTAGTAACTCATTACATTTCTCTGTGCCTGTCCTGTATTTTCAAAACCGATTGGTTTCAGTCCATTCTGCATCGCTTTTATCTGTGTAAGCATTACTTTCTCTTTGAGTTTCTTATGCCTCAACTCAGTATCATCTGCACAATATTTTGCAAAATGCAATATTTCATCTACAGATTTACTCTGCTAGCAGAGTATTTGTTGTCTGATCCTTTTAGAAATTTCAGGTCTCAAATCCATGGCAAATTTATGAACAAATTGTCCTACATCTCTTTCAGCAATAGTGTCTGATCCACTAATCTCTCTTTAAAAAGCCTGTACTTACTCTTTTAGCTCTTGGGTTGTTCTATCAATTTGCATCCAGTCAATCTCTTTAGGAGATACCTTAGTCTTCAGAGGAGTTATCACCTGATGATATTTACTCATTACCTCTGGAGATGTTTCACATGTTCTAGTATCTCTTTGTGGTTATTCTGGCCAAACAACAGCAATTCTACATTGAGCCCACAAATGTGCTGGAATCACAATTTTAAATAGTGTATTCAAATCAATCCACAAAACCTTCAAGATTTTCACAAAGCTTTCAACTTGTCTATACCGTTCTACTGGCTTTTCTTAAAATCTAGGAAAATCATTTGTAAATGGCAAAATGTCTGGTCTATTCCATGGTACATGACCATACCCTCCTCCAGGTACTTTTCTCATGGGTAGTAATTGTATATCCCCTAATCTACCACCAGAGAGATCACGTGGTGACTGCTCTCAAACTTGTTTTACCTGCTTCTTATTTGACCATCTACCATCCTATTTTACTCTATCTTCCCATTTTCAAATTAGTCATCAACTCTTTTATTTATAATTTCTTTCCTGAAGCCCTCAGGTTTTCACTGTCCTTATCAGAAAAATCCTTCCTGTAAGTTTTCTGTAATATATTTAATACTCTACAGTCTACACCATATTTTTGTGCCAATTCAAATAACTTTTCATAAGCCACATTTGCTAGTCTCATAATGCTATTACAGAGGAACATTAATTCACCTTCTTGATAAGAATCTAACCTTGAAGAACAAAGTGACCCTTTAATCATTTCTTCTAATTCAACTTTTGATCTGCTCACATCCATGAGCAGTTGATTAGTCTGAACTGAATTTTCAACTGAACTTGGACCTGTAACTGAATCTAGGCCATTCACAGGACTAGAGACCATAGGCTGAAACGGGACTATTGAGAAAACTGGAACTAAAACTGGAACCACTGCAGAATTCTGATCTTCCGGGGTACTGTATCCTTTAATCCATTCTTAAAATTCCTGAGGAGGGAACCCTGATTGTTCGCCTATATTATTTAAACTTAGACTCCACTTGTAAAATCTGTACTCATTCCTGACTGTAAATTTAGCACAGAATTATCGGTAACTGGAATAGAAATTCCTTAGGAGTGAACCCTGATTGGTCTCCTGTATTAATTGAACATTAGACTCTCATTTGCAAAATCTGTACTCATTCCCGACTGTACATTTAGCCCAGAATTATCAGTAACTTGAATACCCATTGGCACAGTCACATCAGAGACATAAAAATTCACTCGAGGAATTCAACTTGGTTTGGGACTCTAAAAAGTTGGAAACCTCTGCTCCATTCTCTGTATTAAATCAGCTTGTCTCTGATTAGGGACAAAATTTGTGGCAGCAACATTATTCATCAAATTTGAATCTATATGCGTTTAAATCAATGGCTTACTATCCAACCTGCAGAGCTTTCATGTACTATATTTAATCCAGTAGATACAGTCAGGTTATTAATTGCATTTATCTCTTACCCAGACTTGTAAAAAGGTACAACTGGCCCAATAGTAACGGAACAGTTAAGGCAGCTGGGGTGTTTGAATCAGTCTGGTTTATAGCAGCCGACAATTCTATTCTCCCAACTACAAGAGTAATAGTTATCGGTTCCTTCTGTACTTCGAGCATTAAGGGAGCATATGGTCCCGCACGTGTATTTACTTATATCAGGTCTCTACTTGGCAATTCATTATAAGGTGAACAATTTAACAATAAGTGATTCAAAAGTCTGTCATTTATATCACTCTCTTCTTCCTAATTTGCCACTTCTCTCTATCTCCAAATGCTTCTTTTTCTCCTTTTTCTTACCCCTAGCATCTTCCTCAACTCTAAATACTGGATACAATCTTGTTCTGTGTATTCCCTCTGCTTTGCACATTTTCTGTTGTGCATCCCATCTAGCTTCTGCATAATGATCCATGGTTCTCCTATACCACCTCTTGGTATTTCTCTTTTCTCTTCTGATGAGCAATATGCTCCCAGGTATTTAAAGCCTCAATCACAGTGGCTTTAACAGGATCTTTCATTTCATATAGTCTCCTTGTTACATTTTCCAAAATTCTCAAATTAAATATCGCATGGTGATGGATTTGTCCTTCTTGGTAAGTGCGTGCCACAACTCAAGCCACAGACACGGATGTAATCCATTGTCCATCATTGCAGCATTTCCTGGCTAACCCTCGGTCGGTACTTCTACCTTTGTTTTGGCAAATTCAGACTCCTCTTTCTTTACCAATTTTTGTAAAGCTTGGAAGAATTTCTTCTTTATTCAATTTTGTATTCACAATTGATTTCCGTAAATTCAAGAATTTTCCCACAATCCACTTGTTCTATAATCTCAACCAATAACCACGCTACTCTTATGACGTAGTCAACCAGTCTCAGCGCAACTTTACACCAAACGACCACTCACAGCCTGACACTCTGACACACCGAACTCACTCTTTGCAGCAGCTCACACTCCTTCACAATTTCTCCTACAATACAATACAAGCAACAAATAAACTTTCTGCTCCACTTAAGGATATCTGTACTCACAAGGTAACTAGATGTCCTAAACCCTTTCACCACAGTGAAACCTCGACCAGCAGGATTCCACTCTTAATTGATATAATTAGACCCTCTGCACTTGGGAGTAATCACACCAATGTTTTAACACTAACGCACCAGAAAACCCTCACCAATGTGTTGTCGATGATGTCTCACGATAAACACCATAAACCAGAAGACAACTTCTTAGAGTTTTCTCCACTAAGACAACCCTTAGGTAAATATCTTGGGATCATAGGCCACGGCGGACCCGTATAAAACAATAGCTTTGCAAATAAGCGCCACACTCATACATAGACTTTCACAGTGTGGGCTTTAACCACTTCATCCTGCACAACAACACACAGCCAGTTAAAAAAACACAAACACAATCTTTAACCCCTTCAGCGCTGCGCGGATTCCCCCGCGGTGCTGAAGGGTTCGAGCGCGGGCGGGGCCATGACGGAACGGTTCCGTCATGAGCACAGCTCAACCGATGCTCATGACGGAATCGTTCCGTCATGAGCATGGAAGGGGTTAAGCAAAGCAAAAGGGGACGCGCGGACAGCCCTGGAACCTTTCGCCAGCTCACTCACCTGTTGTCCTTTGCCGTGAGGGGAACGGCTATCGAGATTACCAGCAGCTCTCACCAGGCTCTTTCCATTCCGCCGTGAGGGGAACGGCCAGCAAAAACTACTCGTCCCGGCGGCCAGTGCTCTCCCCAGGCGCGTGCCAGTGACGTGAGCAGGCAGTGCCGGGGGAGCTTAAAGCCGTATCTGGTGCTTCGCACCGCGGGACGCGCGCGGGCAGCGCCCGGGCGAAGCCCGGGACAAGGGCGGGACCGTCTGTGGCTGTCCGGGGCCGGAGGAGGCCGGGCTGGGCCGCTCTTCTAAGCTTTGCTTTTTGGAACAGTTGCGAACTAACCCCCTTTGGCTAATGCCATTTGATCTATTATTAGTCAGTCCTTCGCTTTGTTTAGAGTGTGTTCCTTTGATCTTATATTGTTTGGATTTTAGATACTTGTGCTAGAGGTTCCTCATTGCTTATCGCTGTTGGCTCATTGGAATTATGGGGAAGCACTCCAAACCTACAGCTAGTCGACCTATGACTAGACAGCTTGCCAACTCCAATTCACAGATCCCCAGTCTTACAGCGATAGATAAGATGCTCCAGAAGACAATCGGGGCGGTGGCTACAGCCATCGAAAATACGGAAAAACGGTTGTCGATTACACCGGCATTCAATATGGCCCCCCCTTCTGATGGATTGGCTGACTTCTCCTCATACCAGGTGGATCCTGATGCAATGTCTTCCATGTTGCCCTCATTCACACAACTACCGTGCGCTCAGGCACAAATAGATGAACCAGCTCTAGTGGAGGATGGGCCATCATCATCCTCCTTTGTTTCTATTGTGGCCCCCATAAAGCAGTCAAAACCAAGGAAAAAAAAAAACCAGAAACTCAGAAAAAGTAGTTTTCTACCAGCCCCTCCTGTAGACAGCTCTCCCCTCTTGGCCCCGATCCACCACCCCCTACTTCTATCCCTCCGACCTGGGTGACTACCCTATTAATTGACCTACAGTCACACATAGACCAGTCCCTAAACCATCTTTTAAAATCCCTGTCATCTAAAATTGACAGGCTGGTATCATTAGTTAATACCAAAGGGTTTGGGAAGAAGCAGCCAAACCAGGACTTAAAGTCCAACTTGGGCAGTACGGAGGGTGCCAGTACTCAAGCATCCCTTACCAATTCTACCCCCCAATTTCAGCCACCTTTACCCCCGATCCAGTCGGTTACGGATCTAGGCCAGCCTTCTTTGGTGCGTTCAACTGCCCCTTCCCTCACTGCTGGTCCTCGTACGACCCCGACTGTGCCCCGAGCCCCTATTGTCGTTCCATCACATGAGCAGCTAGCTAGCTGCAGGGACTTAGCTCCTTTGAATTCAGACGGGGTTGGAACTTGCCTTTCTGGGGGGGGGGACCGAGCCCTCAGGAGCCCGGAAGATTCCCATCTTCTAGTTCAGCTTCCCCCGGAGGCAGCACCTTATGTGATCGTGCTCACAGGAGTTCCACCGCTAATGAATGGAAGGGGGGAATCTTATTCTGAACTAAAAAATAAAGTCATTCACTGGCTGTCCAAAAATAGACCATTGAAGGGAGCAGGGAGAGGGGAGATTCTTCATGTTCGGAGGGTTAACTGGCTGGGGACCCGCTCAAAGGACATAGGGGGGGACTGTGTCCTGATTAACTTTAGGGACCCCAGAGTAGTAGGTCACATACTGGAGCAGGGAGGACACTACAGAAGGGGAGCCATTGAGGCATCGCATTTGGGGTATTTTTATTCTATCCCCAACACTCTGGACCCAGTTGATTTACCATACTTCCACCAGGCCCCACATAATTCTTACTTTAACATCCCGGTTGAAAACCGTTTCGGCGTGCTCAATGCGGTGGACTGACCACCACCTCTGAGTCCTAGCAAGGGAGGGACTTTGCCCTTGGGAGGGACCCAGGTTGGGGATGTCTATGATACGATGTTGGCTGTGCCCTCGGTAGCTCTTGGCACGGAGAGTGGCCCTGGGCCCCCTCCTCCCCCATTTCTGTCCCTCAGCGCCACAGTGGGTTGTTTAGTGTTAAACCCCCTTGTGCATTCTGCTTCCCACAGCCCCCCCTCTTCCCCCCCTCCGGTTGACAGCCCCCCCCGAATATCTATCCGGAGACCATTAGTTGGGTCTTGGAATGTGGCCGGTCTGGAGTCCAAACTCTCTGATCCTGAGTGGGGAGAGCTAATGGACAAATATGACATCTGCATATTCCAAGAAACCTGGCTACGGTCTATACCACGGAGGGTGGGTTATGCATCGTTTTCGGCCCCAGCAGTCCAGGGGACCAGAGGACGACCTTCAGGGGGGCTAGTAGTATGGGTTGCAACACACCTGGGGTGCTCGGTTAAGTTACTGGATCCAAAGTCCCCTGACATCCTATGTCTGTTACTCACTTTCCCTGCTAGCTACTCGCTAGTAGTAATAAATGTGTACTTGCGCCCTCAGCCGGTTCAGTTGGGTCTGTCGATCCTGGGCGCTCTGGAAGATGTTTTACATTCTTTTCCACCTGCGTCCCATAAACTAATTGGCGCAGATCTCAATTGCCACTTCGAACCCCTCCTTGGGATCCCCTCCCCCACCTGTGAGGAGGATGAAACCTATCTAATCCCAGACCTTATCTCCTATCCGGCCAAACGCCTTTCCCCTCTAGCCCTTGAGATTAATAGGCTTACCATTGCACACTCCTTGCGGGCCTGCAATGGTAGACTCTGCCCGGACGTGCCGGGGTCTTTCACCTTTAACAGAGCTGGGAGCTGTTTGACTATCGACTATGTTTTGGTGAACGTGGAATTCTGGGGCCACTTGGCCGCCTTTTCGATTATTCCACGGGTCGATAGCGATCACAACCTACTGTCTCTGGAATTGATTAACAAGTTAGGTGGTAGTGAATTCTCTAGGCCCCAATCACCATTACATAGTGAGAATCTGGTTCTAGTGGCAGGTGGCAGACGGATCAGGTGGGAAAGGGTAGCGTCTGATGACCTAAAGCTCGCAGAGATATATAGCACTGTGATCTGCTCCTTGGAAGCAGTCTCCCACCTCCTGAGTCCTGCCGGGGACATCCCGCAGTCCCGCTTTCTCGATCTCCAGACCACCCACAAGGATCTCCTTGGCAGTTTGGCTAGCTTCTTTTACAACCCTACTGTCTCAAAACCAAGGCCTTCTAGGCCCGAGCACTGGTTCAATGGTACCTGTAGGCAGGCTAAGTCTGCCCTGTTAAAAGAAGTAAAGGAGGGTACCCCGTCTAGTATCCGGGCGGCTAGGGCCACCTATAAAAACTTGACCAAGGAAGCAAAAGCCGAGTGGGAGGATCTAAGGTGGCAAAATTTACTCCAAGCGTTAGTAGACCGTGACTCGAGGGCGTTTTGGAACATTGTCCGAACGGGCACGGTTGCCAGTACCCCAGCAATTATTCCTAATCTCAGCGAGGAGGTCTGGCTCGCCCATTTCCAACCCCTCTTCTCGGTCAGTAAATCCCCGGGTGGCACCGATGCAGGCTTGTCACGGACTGATATTGCAACGGACCTGTTGTGTCAGGAAGAAATTGAGACTAGTCTCTTTTCTCTCCCAGAAATAGAATTGGCCCTTAATTCCCTATCCGTAGGGAAAGCTCCGGGGCTTGACAAGATCCCCGGTGATCTCTACAGAAGTGATGTAAAAATCTGGGCCCCCTATATATGTGTATATTTTAATGCTATTTTGCAGGGCCTTAGAATCCCGGACACCTGGTTGGGTGCAGAAATTATACCCATCCATAAAAAATCTTCTCCACTGGATCCAGCCAACTACCGCCCCATAAGCCTGATTGATGTTTTACAGAAGCTGTTCGCCCGAGTCCTCTTATCCAGACTACAGTTCTGGATGGAGGATCAACAAATTTTAACCTCCCTCCAGGCGGGGTTCCGAGCCAAGGTTTCTACTATTGATCAACTATTTAGATTACTCTTGATTTATTGGAAGACAGTCAGCATGGGTGCTGGTAATTTGTACCTGATCTTTGTGGACCTCCGGTCCGCTTTTGATATGGTGCAAAGGGAAAAACTCTGGGCCCTCTTGCTAGAGATGGGTGCCCCCCCCTACCTTTGCCATTTATTCAAACGCCTCCACTTAGGCACCTATGCAAGGGTGAGATATGGGAGATGCGGGGAAATCTCTGTGCCATTTCCGGTAGAGAAGGGTGTGAGGCAGGGCTGCGTCCTGGCCCCCACCCTTTTCTCCCTCTTCATCAATGGGCTGATCGAGTATCTACTGCGCTCCGCTAACCTGGACTCCCCTGTACTGGCGGGGCGTAAGGTCCCGGCCCTAATGTTCGCTGATGATACGCTCCTGTTATCTCAATCTTACATGGGCATCCAGCGTACATTAGAGGCCTTTTGCTCCTTTTGTAAAATCAGGGATCTGGAACTGAACCTTTCGAAGACCAAATTTATGGTTTTCGGTTCTAATTCATTCAATTGCCCCCATCCTAAACTGGGAGAGGTTGAGTTGGATAGGGTGGCCACGTTTGAGTATTTGGGGGTGACCCTTAATGATAAAATGAATTGGGGGTCCCATTTGGCGAAGGCAAATTTGAGATTAGCCCAATCAGTGGGGGGAATCCTGAAGGTGTTTAATAACTCCTCTTTTAAACCTTTGGGCCCCCCTATGGAAATCTATAAATCCCAAGCCAGAGGAGGAGCACTTTATGGTGCTGAATTATGGGGATATTCCACCCCCGCTTCCCTCTCATCTATTGAGAATTCTTTTATCAGGAGATTGTTGAAATTACCTGTCAGCACCCCATTAATTCCTCTGAGATGGGATCTGGGTCTGGTTCCCATAGAAGAGATTGCCCGGAACCGTCCTCTTCAGTTCTGGAGGCGTCTTTGGTCAACGCCCGAGTTGGTAAGCTACAGGTACGATCTTGGTGACATTATGGCAAGGGGAAAATCGGATAAGATCCCTTGGCTTGCCTATATAAAGAACCTTTGTAACCTAATTGGGATGAGGAATTTATGGTCCGCCCCGGAAGCGACCTGCCGTACACTCTCGAAGAATTCATTGCGGGAGGTTTTGAATTCTTATAGGAAGGGTATCCTATTCCATTCCTCCCTGGGGTAGGCTTACTGACACCTTTCTGGATATTAAGTGTAGTCCCCAGTTTGAAGTTTTCCTGGACGTTATCCAACCACCTTTGGCAAAGAAACTTTACATCCAGTTCAGACACGGTTCGCTTCCGTTGAGAGATCTCACTCACAGATGGTGCAATGTTGTAGATCCCGTTAGCTCGTGTCCCCTATGTTCTGCTATCTGTGAAACAGAGCTACATGTTGTTCTCTTTTGCCCTTTATATACTATTGCAAGAAAAAAGTGGATTATCCAGTTATGTAAGTCTAGGGGTCTCAGGGACTACAAGGAGGTGTTCAGAATTCTGAAATATGATACTACCCCTTTGATAGTGTTTGTAATGGCTAAATTCCTTCTCTCAATGTGGTTTGCAAGGTCCAAATTTTTGTCTTCTGCCACTCATCTCTCTGATTCAGTATTATCTATATTACCATCATAGTACTTTGAGGTGTAATGTGTATATCTTCGGCCCTGGATTAATTTTAACATTTTTCTTTTCGTGGAAAAGATCACGTTTTTAACTGCGTATGTTCTATGGAAATTGTTTTAATGTCTTAATGGATTACACTCTACACAATGTTATTTAATCATGTTTTAAATGTTTTAAATGTATAAATGTATTTATGTCTTTTTATGGTATTTTACCGAAATAAAAGCTTTGACTGACTGGCAAAGCAAATCGCAATGCGCATCCCTGTTGATACACTCCTTTGCTGCTACATAATGACTCTATCCACAGTGATAGTCCATCCATCCGTGCTCCATCAATCCTTCTCCTCACTAGGGCAAAATTGTGGACTCTTTGGGAATGGGCTAAGTGCTATTTTAGGCACCTAGAATCTGACTTTTCTAGACGGAACCATTTCTCTGCTACCAGACTTGATCCAGCGGAAGAGTACTTATTAATATTTTTATTTTGTCTCCTCTACACTCATTTAATCCTCCAACTGTACAGGGCCCTTTATGATTAGATGATCATTTCAAATCCATTTACCACAGAGGCAATGATCCTCTGATGAATCCTTCTCCACCGATAGGAGGGGTGGAAATTAGGTTGACTTAACTCATTGTTTGCTGTCCAGTGAGGACCGTTAATTGACAACCAACTCAAAGGTTAGAAATCAAATTTAGATACAACACTCTCAAAACCATACTGTAGACATAAAGAATAGCATCTGGAAGTACCAACCTCCTAAAAAATGAAGGACGAGTAAGGATTATACAAACCAATAACTCTGCAGTCGCTACTTAAAATAAGAAAAACAACACCTAATGTTCTTTCAGGGCTTGCCGATTCTTTCTACAATGCATTTAGATCATCAATATAATCAAATGATGAATCAACAAGATTCATTAATAGACTCAGGCAATTTAGAATAAAATTGATTATTGTATTAGAGATGCAAAGATCGTCATAATCGACAATTACTTCAACAGCTTAGTTAGAAATATAACAGTTTTAATAACAGTGCCACACATTTAGGCTGGTGCCTAAATCAAAATTAGCCACAGATTTACAGAATCTTATTACCAAATTGGCAGTAGGATAGTTCGTAGACTAGCAACTCATTTCTAAGGGATGGAAGGATTCCATTAAAGTCCATTAAGGGGGGAGGCCATTAGCATAAAGCTTAAGGAAAGTTTGGGATAAGTTCAGTCTATATGCCACTGAGTGTAGCATAGACTAGGAGTCCAAAGTTAGTTAAAAGTTCAAAAACCGAATAGCATCCAAATCTGTTTAAGTCCGTAATGCAACATAGCATGCTGCAAAAGGCAACTCAAAAGGAAAATCTATAAAAATGAAAGAAGCCTGCGTAAAGCAAATGAAATCAGCATCTGCTGGTTCTGTGATGTCTGCGTTGCCACTCCTTTGGGGTTTCTTCTTTTATAAGTTATGTGCTAAAGTCCTAGTGGCATAGCATCACACTACCATCGAAAAACAATCACATGGCTATGATCACATCATGTGACCTAAAATTATTGAAACCTCGAAATGGTTTCTCATGCCTGTCCTGAGAAACAAAACTCTGAAAGTCCACATAGGCCTAACGTTGCTAAAAGAAATACAAAGTTGCAGTTTACGGTCCGAGTCAACATTCTATTCCCACAGGAACATTTCACTATGACCATTCCAATAATAATGAATATATGGCATGAAACAGTAGTGTACAGAACACTTGTAAAGAATACTCCATTGTATTAAATCAGGGGAAAGTTCAATACCAATGAAAAAGCATCTTGAAAGAAGATAGAAAGGCCTTTAAGCCTGGTCAAATGAAAAAAGCTACAACTCTACCTTACTTGAAATGAATTTAAATCAATTCACATAAAAATGTATAGACTTTCATGAGTATTATTATATGAACTGTCTAATATTAAAATGGCCTACTTGCACAAATTTTTCACATTAAGCTCATGCACGTTTTTCAAAATACAACATTTTAATCTCGTTTGAATGTTTTCATTTTCTGTAGCATCTGTGAAACATCAAGTTTGTATTCTATTTCCAACACATTGAGCATTAATTTTTCAAATTTAATCATATTAGCAAATACTAAACCACTCTATTTGAGCTCACATTTCCATTTTTAAGCAAGTTTCATTAGTACAAATTCCTTAATATGTATTATTATTCTACATGCATTTTCCTCCTCTCACTTTTTAAAAGCACACTTCTACGATGCTTCGACTACACTAGCCTCTGTTTCATGTATCCCTGTGTATCGTGTATTGAGTAGTGTATAATTTCATCCTTTGTGTTCTCCTCCTAAAAATGTCTCCCTGCATCTGCATGCTTGATAAGCCTGTCCCTCTTCCATTCTGGCTTGAACTTTCAGGTAAATTTCTGGTTGGCAGCTAATCTGAATTTCTGTGAATAAGATTATTGTATTTCAATGGACTGTTTGCTTTGACGCAAAGCCCTATGTCTGCCCTCATTGTCAGTTTGCCTAGAACTGAATTCACCAGTGGTTTTCTTCCATTATTTTGAGGCAATTTCACTTTACTCACTTTTCATTTTCTCAGAGCCAGGCAAGGTCACTTGCGGAACAGAAGAAATTCCCTTTTGCCACTATGAATTACCACATAAATGAAGAGTTGGGTAAGTGGTCTCATTAACTTATTGTAGAGTGTATAGAATGTTAACTATGTAATATTGAAATGGAATGTAGAATGTAAATGATTAATATGTTGTTGTGAAATGAAAAGGGTCAGTACCCAGGGAGAGCTGAAAGAAGCTGGAGGCAACTTGATAGAATAATTGGTTGTTTTCAATTTGCAAGTTTATGGTGCATCCTTACCTAAACTGGCTACGAACTGACAGTTTGTACAGGGACAGGCAGTGAAGTTCCTCCACAATCGGGAAAAAAAAGATTTTAAAGAAGACCAGCATCTTCATTATTTCTTCCCTTGATAAAGGGTACGTGCGCTGTGCCTCATCATTACATTGAAACTTAAACAGTGTCTCTCATCACTTTCTGTGCCTAAATAGCATATAAGAAGGAAACACCACAGTATTGCTTCATTCCAAATAGCAATCATGCTGTGCTTGCTGTACAAGAATGGACTAATGATATATTCGCTTCCTAAGTGCTCTTGAGTTAACTGTAGGAGTAATTGGTGCTAATCTTATTAACAAGTGAAGTTAATAGTGTGTGTTGCCTCAATAAGTTTTTTAAAAGATAACGAAGTTGTGTTAATCTTTAATAAGCTGCATGTGAGTTAACAACAGCCTCCTAGATTAAAGTATGTGGCAGGCGCTGCAGGCGAGTAGCGTGATAACTGCCAAGCGAGTGAACAACAGCTACTGGATTAAAGTGGGTGGCATGCTCTGCAGCACTAGTAGCGCGATTCCTTTCACACGCTGCCACTCTGTTAAACAGCTGCCTGGATTACCGTGCATGTGTCAGCGCTTTGTGATTAAATCTTTGGGTAACATGTGGTGTGTTTACTTTCATCAGCTGCCGTCTGCATTTGCACTGCTCGTGTGAGCATGATCGCCTTTATATGACCTGAACACATATCGCACAGTAATTCACAATAAACAAGAACTACTAATAGAGGGATTGAGCTCACGCTGTGCAACCGAGAAAAGTGTCAACTCTTCCATGAGCTCCCCTCACATTAGAGGAAAGGTTCTCATTAACCGTGTTCATCTATACTGGAGAAGGACTATGCATGTAATTAAAGGAAACCTCCTTAGCAACCGTTTTCATTTTTTACTAAAGAACTATGCTTGTAAACACACTTCAGTGCTAGTTTATAGTCTACTGTTTTGACATATTATTTTCATAATTATTTTATATTCTATTCTGATTTTTGAAAATATGGCAGACCAAATCATGGCACCTTTTCCTGAGATTCTTGCAACGCCTAGTGAATCATCAATACCTTGGAAACACTGGGAAAACAAATTCTCAAACATTTTGGTAATTGGTTGAGACAAATACGGTCCAATAAGAAAGCAGGCAATTGTACCCCATCATTTAGGGATAGAAGGCAGGAGGTTATATGAAGATGTATCAGAGATGATGAGAGGTAAACGAACAACCAAGTAATATTTATGAAATATCGCTGCAAATGTTAGGTACAGGTTTCTCTACAAAGGTGGATCCAGTTTATGAGCATCATACGTTTTTTGGGGTGTTTTTCTGTGTGCATTAATTAGATGAAGATGATCATATGTAGCTGCATAAAGAGGTTTGCCTCCGTCATGCCAATTTGGGAGATTGTGATTCTCTTACAAGGGATCGGATTGTTAGGTGTAACAATGACAAGAGAGTGAAGGAAAAACTGTTGACCAAGGATCCCACACTATAGGAGGCTATTCAAATTGCCAAAGAGTTGGAGCATACAGCAAAGTGACTGAAAGAGATGGATGCATCTTGTAAAGATAATGCAAATGAATTGAAGAAAGTATCTTAGATGTCTAAGGAGTCAGAAATAAACTCACCTGTGGAAGACGCAAGTAAAATTTTATGAGAAAATGCAAATCAAAGGAGCAGTATCTATGGAGATAAAATGTTATTGTTGTGGGGCACCTGGCCACATTAGGTGTAGAACAAAGTGTGCAACAAGAAATGCTTAATGCTGCAACTGCTGGAAAAGAGAACATTTTGCCAAGATTTGTAGAGCAAAGTACCAGACAGCAGAAATGAAAGAATTTGACAATGTTTGTGAACTTGCATATAGAAAATAGTAGTGACTAAGATGAACAGGTAGCAACTCCTATCTCACAAAGGAAAGCACGGACATACTGGAGCAACCCCACTGTGACCTTTATCTTGATGATCAATTGATATGAATGCAAGTACATTCAGGTAGTCTCTATACGTTGTTGTCTAAAGATACTTATTATCAGAAAGGGGGAAAGCAGACTATAAATGGAATGATCTGGATATAAGAGCTGTGGGGACTGGGGGAAAAAGAATTCAGATTCTAGGAAAAAAGTGGATGACTATCAGATTCGAAGATCAAGCAGTATATGGTTGCGTTTACATAACACACTATGGTTCTAACTTATTAGGTTGGTGGCATCGGAAGGACTTGAGAATAGTCTTAAATCCAAATACCGAAAAAACCTATGACTCAAAGTGTTAGACGTCAAGACACCTGCCAAAGAAACAGAATCCTATGGTGAATGAATAATAAAAAGACATCTGCATAGATCTTCTAGACTTAAATATATGGGTGGACAGGCATATCCCTCCCAAATATCAGAAATGCTAACTGCCATGGGAGGAGTATCTCTATTTAGTGTAATTGGCATATCTGCCATGTAGCATCAGATTGATTTACATGAGGACTCAAAACACCTTACGTCGTTAGTAACACCGCTGAGCGCATTTCTACATCGAAGGATGCCTTTTGAGCTGGTATCAGCCTCGTGGTGTTTCAGAGAGTGAGCCTGTGAGAAGTTGGCCTGGCATATGCTGTCTCCTAGTTATAGGGACACCTTGCACCAGTCCAATTCGATTCTTATTGATGATAGGTTTAAGACAACCTTTAAAGAAAGCTATCCTAGTGGTAGCTGTGGAGAGCAGCCTTCAGGCTAAGTCTTGAAGGAGTGTTAAGCTTATTGTTTTACCTGAATAACCAAATGAAAGAGTAGCCCACACAGGTATATATATATATATAACATATATGTATTTATTCTAGACAGAATCCCACAGTCTCTTTATGAAGCTGTGGCAAAGTTTCAATATCAAACAAGCATTGATAGACACAATAAATAGCACTATTAACATTGGGCCCCAGGGGGGGACCAAACCATATACTAAAAAAGTGGTATAAGAACCACGACAATTCTACAGACAATGCCTAGGGCATTTAGGATCGCTGGCCCCTTTAGAATCCACCCCAGGTTATGAGGAAGGGGACCCACAGGAGGCGCGTGCAGTGGGAGTAGCTGCTATCGGGATCTCTATTACAGCCTATGGAGAATGTCGCGGTTGGAAATAAACAGTTTAAAAATACTTCTAGCAGGAGTACAGAGTTAAAACTTTAGACTTAAGCTTTTGAGGAGCCCACTACCACGAGAGTACCGAGCTACCACTGTTACCTGCCCCAGGGAAGCCGGGTGCATAGGTCGTTTTTGCTGTCGGGTCGCGGGCTGATTTTCAATGGGAAAATAGTCAAAAGTTCTGCTAGCCAAAAGCGTCGATGATTCCGTGAAGATCAAAGATGTGAAGATTGTAGAGAGGAACCTGAAAGCAGAGGGGACAGAGTCTGGGTCACGGCAAAGTGACCAGGAGGCTCAAAGCAAAGAGCCCTTCGATGTCGGGTGCTTCAGGTGGAAAGTGGTGTAGCTTGGATCTGCAGCCACGGGCTCCGGGAGGCTTCAAGGAAGGCCAGCTTCAGGAGGGCCACTGTCCTACGTCGGATGAGGGTCGCTGCGGTGTTAGTGTCTGGATTGGATCCACTAAGGCTTGGCAACCGCAACCCACGAAGAATGAACAAATCTGCTACAGTGCAGACCCACGAGGTCTGGGAGAGGTCTCCTTCGAGGAGACTGTAGAGCAGGCCTGGAGCAACCAGGGGAACTCTTGGTCGTTGAAATAGACCTCCGCTAGGGCCCACAAGTCGAGAGACAAGGGACCGCGGGAGGCGGCAATTTGGAGTGCGTAAAAGGACACCCACGGGCCACCAGAGGGGGCTAGGGCGCTGGTCTTTGGCACTATTGCTGTAGAGTGGTTGGCTCGAAAACGGGCCAAAGCACAACTTCCCCACTGGTCAGGGTCGTGTGCTACGCAAGAGGTGGCCGGTGTCCTGGGGTATTGGGGATCTCGGCACCCACGCGCTCCACGGTGTCCAAACTCGTTGAGCACACTCACTGGCCTCTGGGATGCGCTGGAAACCCACCTCAAGGGTGCTGGAAGTCGTCGAAGTTCGTGAGAGCAGCGAAGTTCCAACCGGGTCACTTGCAGTGTTTCAGGTGCCTGCCAAGCAGGGGGATAACTCCTTTATCCCAAGGGAGATTTCTTCTGTCAGCTGGGCAGCAGCAAGTCGAAGGTCAAGACTGTAAAGTTCAAGATTAATCTGAGGCTCTGTGGCCACGTTATTCACCTTTATCCCCAAGATTAGGGGAGTGTCCAGAGTAGTGTCCACCAATGAGAGGTGAGGCGGGAAAGGGTGGCTACACCCTCTCTCCTTTGTGTGTTTCCCGCCTGGGCGAGGGGCAGGTTGCCCCTGAACCGGTTCCAAGCGGTGTATGCAGAATGAGGCTTCTGCAGCTGCCTACGTGCAACTCTGAAAGGACATTTAATGCACCCACCCTGTTCCAATCCACATTATCCTGTCTGGGGAGATGCTAGCACCTCCCTGCCACAGGAGCCCTATTGTCCAGCTGGCGAGGCTGGGGTTTTCCCCAGCAACAGCCAGCCAGGGTCGTGTAGGTGGCGGGCAGTAGCCATTTTGTGTTACTTGTGCACTTTTAAATTGGTGTCCGAAATCTACCGCTTTTCCCATATCGCCCCTCTAGCAGGGGGGAATCGTACCCTCATGCCCATGACTGGACTGGGGGTATGATTCCTACATGTTTGACACCAAACACGATATGGTTCTGTGTAGCCATTCTCAAGTTATCACGCTATCGCGATAGACTTATAATGCGGTTAAGAGTATATGGTATGGCTACACTACAAACAACCCAGCAATGATTTTACGAAGGTTGCAGAGAGGCCCTACTCATGTAGGGGTCCCCCTCACACATACCTCAGCACCCTGCCTTGTAGGATTACCAAGGCCTGCTATAGGGGTGACCTATGAGAGTATATGTGTTGTAATGGGGTGGGATATAGTGTACCTACATCCCAGTAATGGGTGCTAGCACCACCTTACCCAGACTACAGTAGTGGTCTGGTGGTGTCAGTTTGTATGGCTGTCCCAGGGTGGCACAATAAGTGCTGCAGCCCTGGTAGGCCTACTGAGGGACCCATGCCCTGGGTACCTAGGGTACCATCTACAAGGGACTGTCAGGGCATCCTCAGCATCCAAATGGGTTGTACCTAGGGTACTTCACATTAGTTTTAGGGAGAAAGCAGATAGGCTGGGGTCCAGGATAGCAGGATCCCATGCAAGACTAGTCAAAAACAACTCAAATACCAGGCAAAAAGTTGGGGGCAACCATTAGTCAGATTCCACCTTCCTACAGAGCACATATTTTTTGAAGGGGCTTGTGAATGTCTTATTCTTTCAAGATAACGTTCTTATTGTTGGGAAGAATGAAGCAGAACATGATGAATTGATTCTTGGCGGTATATATATATATATATATATATATATATATATATATATATTACCTACTGGCGGTCGCCAGTAGGTAGTTATAGTTAGGACCCCTTTTCCATAGGAAATCCGCAACATTCTATTTTGAATAACTTTGGCGCCGGTCGATGAATCCTCGCGAATTTCTCAAAATAGGTGGGGCGCTACGCTCCGCTCCTACCCTGAAAGTCTCGGGGGGATACGTCAAGCGGGGGCTGAGATAAAAGGGGGGTCCCAAAACGCGTTTTTCCCATGCATTTTTCCATAGGACCTTTAGAACGAGCTACAGCCCGAACGGCTGAACAGAATTACTAGAAATTTGGCAGAGAGGTAGTCCCTATGTCAAGGAAGTGCCTTTTGTAGGTTTGGTGTAAATCTGTTCAGTAGATTCTGAGAAAATAGCCTTTAAATCAATATATATATCTGAGCCCGCTTACGGTACGCTTACCGTAAGCGTACGGTGGCGTGCGCGAGCGCGATTCTGATTGGCTGTTAGATCTTAGTAAACATTCGAATCGGCCGAAACCAGGAAGCGGCGGCCGCCATTTTGTGTGTTTCACTCAGAAAAAAAAGAGTGAAAACAAGAAAAGGGGGCAATGAGGAGAGTTACAGACCCCCTTACATTGGTGAGGGGGTCAAAGAAGGACTGTAAAGTACAAAGAAAACATTTATTGATTTTTTAAAAAAATCACGGGGTACGCGTACGGTAAGCTTACGGTAAGCGTACGGTAGAAAAAAAATAAAAAAATAAATGAAATTCAGATTTAAGTGTTTAGATATTAGGGGGCTCTAAAAAGAGCCGTTGTGTTTATGAAATGATTTTTTAGTGGTACCTACAAGTAAGTACCGATGCAGAGTCTAAGGTTCAAGAGGAAGACTCTGTTCCCTTTATCATTGAAGTGCACACCATCTCCTCTATAAATGTCTTGCATGTCAAAACGCAAGTTGTTGTGGTAAATGGCACCCATACCATAGTCACGGAGGAAAGCAGAAACAGATTTGTTGACGTGCTTTCTTGCTTTGTCAATCTGCGGACAGAAATGATTGGACCAGTTCCATTTTTGCCTTTGGCATATGTTGGAAAACACAAAGGCAGTTTTAGGGAAAAGTGAAAACAGTTGTGCAAAGGTGTCCTTCATAAGCATTTCCAGACCTACCCCAGTCAAAGTGCCTAGGTCATTGCCACCACAGTGCACTATTATGAGGTCAGGGTGTTGGATTTGCATGAAGGATTTCACCAATGGCATCAATTGGTGCCACTTTAACCCTCTCTGACCAATCCATTTAATGTCTACATTTGGCAAAGCAAGGTCTCTCACCATATCTGTTTTCTCTGCAAACTTTTCACTCCAGAAGACATAGCTGTGCCCTACAATCCACACTGTGAACATCTTCAAAGGAGAACTGGATGCACTCAGGAGGTGTCTTTCAGTAGAATGGCAATATGAAAAGAAAGACAGTTTGGAAATGGAGGCATACATATTTTTTTCAAAACAAAAAGAACTGATTGGCTGTTTCATACCATTCTAGAATAAAAACTAGGCTGTATGTGTAAACTAATAGAAGCATGTTTTGTATTGGTACAAAAAAATGTGTTACTAAAGAACAGTACTATGGATTTGCTGTTAGGTTTGAAAAGTCAAGCACTCTTGCTCTGTGGAATTGAAACATTGTGTGGCGAACTTCTGACCTAACTCCACACAGCAGTGTTCCATGAGCTGTTGCTATGGTAGCAGGCAGAAGTCAAGTTGGGGGAAGGGTACTAGGCAGAAGTCAAGTTGGGGGCAGGGTACTTTTGGAAAAGGGTTGGTTTTTAACCAATAGAAATGTGTGATTACATTTGAAAAGAAGGGGGAAGCACTGAGATTTGAAACTTACATGTATATGTGTGGAAAAATAGAGGGAAAGTTTGCCATTATCTGGTTCTGCTGAGAGGAGAGAGGTGAACACAACAGAGATCCTGGCTCTGATAATCTGCTGTTTGAGTGTCACATTTCTTTCACAACTAACTCATTTTAAAGGTGAGTTTAGAGTTTGAGAGGGGATGTATGTGGTAACTTAAGAAATGAATAATAGAAATGGAAATTCTTTTTGTTGTAGTTGCGTTTATCATTTTCTGTTTTGGGAGAAATTTAAATGTGAGGAACATGTAAAATAATATGGAGTATGTTTTCACAATAAATTAAGGTGTACTGGAAAAAAAAAGAATAGTTTAAGGGTTTGAGGTTGGACTCAGTAATGCAAATACATTCAGCATCACTAAGGCTGGTTGCCCTTGCTGGAGTGTAGGCAGCCACCCAGGTTACACATGGAGGTGGTCTGAAAAAGAAGTTTGGACATGTGCATTTAAGAAAATCGAAAAAAGTGGTTTCATAATGTGTCAGTCTGTAAAAGTGATTTTCACTTGCCCAAAAAAAAAAGAGCAGTAAGTGTGCTTTCAAATTGGCAAAGAAATTTCGTTTTGGGACTAATGTGAAAACATGACTCTGTGTGCAGAGAGGAATTATAGGCAGAGATTTATTGCGTATTGCTCTGGTGATTTCACAGTTGCATTAGATGGAAAGGGGGAGCGATTTTTTGGGGGAAGAAGCAGACTCTTAGCACACACCCATGTGCTTGCCATGTATAATCATGCACAGTATTTAGAAGCGAGTGGGGTTTTCAGGTTTCAGTCTGTAATGCAAATACATTCAGCATCACTAAGGCTGGTTGCCCTTGCTGGAGTGTAGGTAGTCACCGAGGAATGTTATTGGACTGCCATTGGAAATTTTTTCAAAAAAGATTTTAAAAATTACTATTTGGCCATGCAGAAAAGTAACCAATTCTATTGTGGACTTAATAAATTATTCAAAAAATTTTCGTGAACCAAAATGTTACAGAGAATCGGTGAGATCTGGACAAATTAAACTTTAGAATTTTATTGGATTACCGTTTGAAATTTATTCCCAAAAAAAATTTAAAATTACTATTTGGCCTAAAGGAAATGGAATCAGATGTATTTTGGAGTTATTTGAGATATAATATTGTGATTATACTTCTGAAACAAACATATCAGACGGTATTTTAAAGAAATAACTATTGGTATTAGATGATATTTTTTGAGAATATTATGCATTTCTATAATGTTAAGTTTAAGTAAAAAGAGATTCTGGGCTTTTTTATTACAATCTTTGTGATTGTTATTTTTTTTTGCCCGCTGTAAAATGATGAATGCAATTGCTTTCACAATTTATAGTGAAATGCAATATATTCTGAAAACAGCAAAAATAAGGCAAAAATATTTTTTGGAAAAAAATGTAAATATGTGTACTGTATTATAAATTGTTTTAAAAATATTAATACTTTTTTCTTTTTTTTCAGATTGATATAGAAAATTTTCGAAAACTAGAACCATTTTTAAAACTATTTTTAAAAAAAACAAATGAATAAATATTTTTTTGAGTGAGTATGGTAAGTCAATAATAATAATTGTAGTCTCTCAAGGACCTTGTAATGTGATAATTGATTTTTAGTGTTTTTTTAAAAAAAATAAAAAAAAAGTACGCGCACCGTACGCGTACGGTAAAAAAAAAAAAAAAAACAGTTTTTAAAAACATATGTAAAAAAAAGATGAAAGATAAGGTTGGCTCTTAAAAGAACCGTTGTGTTCATGCAGGGACAGAGGAAAGAAAGCATGGAAAAATTAGTCTCTGTGACAAGTGTGCTGATCTATTTTGTTGTTCACTAGGGAAACACTGGTCTCCCTATGACAAATTAGATCATGACAAGAGGCACATCGAATATCAACCCTCAGAAAACGAGGGTTAATTTCCAGAGGGCCAGCAGAAGGAGATGCTCCCCCCACAGATGAAGGGCTCACCTGACCTGCAGAAGAAGGAGTCAGCCCTGCAGATGATGGTCCAGGCTGAGCTGCTGTGGATGTACTTGCTTGTCTTTCTGAAGAGTTACCTCCAAAAAGATGACCATGTGTCCTTCTGTGTACATCCTGGAGGTGTCTCTTCATGGTGTGATTCCCAAAGGAATACTTCCTGTCAGGATTACCTCTAGAAAGTACACGCTGACACAGCCTGCAAGTTACTAAGGGTGCATTCACCTTTTGCTGGCCTTCAGGAAAAGTAAAATAATCCCATACATAAGAGGGCTTTTGTTTCCTCGATCTCTGCCTCAAGACAGTGCTGCTAGTGCTAGCCTCACTCTCAGAAGAGCTCTGCTGTTCTGCCATCGTATCCCAAAGACAAACCAGCTCCTTCTCCCAAGGGATCACAAGCAGAAATGAGGGGAATGGGTGTGGTGTAGGAGAGTTCTAGAACTGAAAGTAGTTTCAACCAATCAAAAGTTGTGTTTCATGATCACATGACCTACCGTACGCTTACGGTACGCTTACGGTACGCTTACGGCAAAAGTGCGCATGCGCGTAAAAAAGACACGTGCTTGCGCGCATGCGCATAACAGTCACTACCCGACACTTCCGCGTAACGTGCGCGTGTAGCGTACACGCGTACGCGTCCCACGCGGAGGACACGCGGCTACGCAAATTGCGTAACTCTACGCAAACAGCGTAGATAAATTGCGGACGTTGCGTAAACCGTACGCTTACCGTAAGCTTACGGCACGCGTACTAAAAAAAAATAAAAAAAAAAAGGAAAAAATGTATTGCTAATAAATTTTACATGTTTATTTTATAAAATATATTAAAAAAAACATATTATAGAATTTTAAAAATTTAACCATAGTCTTTAAAAAAGGATAGAAAATTAAAATAAAAATATGTTTAAAAAAATAGAAGAAAAAAAACAAAATTAGCATTTAAAAAACCTTGCAAATTCACTGAAAAAACCATGGGTTTCACACACGTTATAGTTAGGACTTAGCATTTAAAAAACCTTAGAAATTCAGTGAAAAAACCATAGGTTTCACACACGTTATAGTTAGGAATTAGCATTTAAAAAACCTTAGAAATTCAGTGAAAAAAACCATAGGTTTCACACATGTTATAGTTAACTGGACATTTTACTCGTAAAAAACCATTGAAATTGCCCCGTTATAGTTAGTTCAGCTAACTATAACTCGCGCGCCCGCAATGCACTGCTGATGACGTCACATATTACATCACTCATGACATGGTCAGTGACATCACTCATGACATCACTGATGACATCTCAAATGACATCACTGATGACATCACTGATGACATCATCCAGTGAATGTGTGTTTTTCTGAAAATTAAATATGTTTTATATATGTATATCTCAAGGTCGATGGAAGAATAAATGGGTATATAAGTGTCTAAATGGATGAATTGTTTTTGAAAAATTGATTGTATTACTGACTGATTAAGTGTAAGTGAGTAGTGTAAGGTTTTTTAAATGCTAATTCCTAACTATAACATGTGTGAATCCTATGGTTTTTTCACTGAATATATATATATATATATATATATATATATATATATATATATATATATATATATATATATATATATATATATATATATATATATATATATATATATATATATATATATATAATTGAAAAAATATGCACAATACTTGGGTCCACTCTCGTTGGTTGGAAGGAGCAGCAGATGTGAGCGAGGAATTGCTATATATATATATGTATGTAATATAGCAATTCCTCGCTCACATCTGCTGCTCCTTACAACCAACGAGAGTGGACCCAAGTATTGTGCATATATATTTTCAATTTATTTTTGCACAAACTGCCTCGCCATAACGCGTTTGAGCAGTTGCCTGCCTTGATCACATGACAGCGTTAGGAAGTCAAATCACCATTTTTAAAGTGACAGTGCCTAACAGTTAATGAAAATGGAAGAAATACATGCTTGAATGCTTCAATAAATGTGTAAACATTGGTGATACAATTGCTTGCTTAAATGCTTATTCATACATTCATAAAATTGTACCTATACATTTCTTCTAAATACATGTTATCAATTCTACAAACCTGGTTTGGTATTCATTTCACTTGCTAAAATTTCATTTATTATATATATATATATATATATATTACCTACTGGCGGTCGCCAGTAGGTAGTTATAGTTAGGACCCTGTTTCCATAGGAAAACCGCAACATTCTATTTGGAATAACTTTGGCGCCGGTCGACGAATCCTCGCGAAATTTTCAAAATAGGTGGGGCGCTACGCTCCGCTCCTACCCTGAAAGTCTCGGGGGGATTCGTCAAGCGGGGGCTGAGAAAAAAGGGGGGTCCCAAAACGCGTTTTTCCCATGCATTTTTCCATAGGACCTTTAGACACAGCTACAGCCCGAACGGCTGAACAGAGTTACTTGAAATTTGGCATAGAGGTAGTCCTCAGGTCAAGGAAGTGCCTTTTGTAGGTCTGGTGTAAATTTGTTCAGTAGTTCCTGATAAAATAGCATTTAAATCAATATATATATCTGTGGCAGCTTACGGTGCGCTTACCGTGCGCTTACGGTAAGCTTACCGTACGCGTACGGTGACGTGCGCGAGCGTGATTCTGATTGGCTGTTAGATCTTAGTAAACATTCGAATCGGTCGAAACCAAGAAGCGGCGGCCGCCATTTTCTCTCTCGCACTCTGAGGGGGGGTGGAAAAACAAAGGCAAAAAACATGTAAAGGGGCTGTTTAGACAGCTCCTAACCACCTAGCCTTGATGAAGGTGTCCCCAAAGATCCCCCAAGGCCAAAAAGGCAATTTTTTT
This sequence comes from Triturus cristatus, assembly GCF_964204655.1. Taxonomy (NCBI): domain Eukaryota; kingdom Metazoa; phylum Chordata; class Amphibia; order Caudata; family Salamandridae; genus Triturus; species Triturus cristatus. The sequence goes on from NC_140589.1 coordinate 1,136,440,690, forward strand.
TTTTTAAATTCGCCGATTACGCTTACCGTACGCGTACGGTAAAATTTAAAAAAAAAAAAATAAATTATCCAAACTCTCCCCACCCCTTATTTAAATGGTGCCCGAAGGGCAGCATTTGTGCATGGCAAATATATAATATAAAAATTTAAATGATTACCTTTCACAACGAAGCGCATAATATGTCCTCCAGGTGCGCACGGTGCGCGAAGCGCATCGTGCGTACATGGCCCATCTAGCGTAACGTGGGAATGCGGTGCGCGTAGCGCACCGCGTGCCTACCGTGCGTGCACGGCACTAACTGCGTAAAGTGGGCGCACGGTGCGCGAAGCGCACCGTGCGCGCACGGAACGAACTGCGTTAAGTGGGCGCGCACGCCACGAATGGCGTAAAGTAACTTAGCATTTAAAAAACCGTACAAATTCACTGAAAAAACCATAGGTTTCACACACGTTATAGTTAGGAATTAGCATTTAAAAAACCTTGCAAATTCACTGAAAAAACCATAGGTTTCACACATGTTATAGTTAGCTGGACATTTTACTGATAAAAAACCATTGAAATTCCCCCGTTATAGTTAGTGCAGGCAACTATAACTCACGCGACCGCAATCCTCTGCTGATGACATACGTGTCTTTATGAAAAAAAAATATTTGTAATATATGTATAGCTAAAATTTAATGGAAGAAGACATGGGCAAATAAGTGTCTAAATACAGTATTAGCATCAGCAGAGGATTACGGTCGCGTGAGTTATAGTTGCCTGCACTAACTATAACGGGGGAATTTCAATGGTTTTTTATCAGTAAAATGTCCAGCTAACTATAACATGTGTGAAACCTATGGTTTTTTCAGTGAATATATATATATATATATATATATATATATCTATTACCTACTGGCGGTCGCCAGTAGGTAGTTATAGTTAGGACCACGTTTCCATAGGAAATCCGCAACATTCTATTTTGAATAACTTTGGCGCCGGTTGACGAATCCTCGCGAATTTTTCAAAATAGGTGGGGCGCTACGCTCCGCTCCTACCCTGAAAGTCTCGGGGGGATTCGTCAAGCGGGGGCTGAGATAAAAGGGGGGTCCCAAAACGCGTTTTTCCCATGCATTTTTCCATAGGACCTTTAGACACAGCTACAGCCCGAACGGCTGAACAGAATTACTTGAAATTTGGCAGAGAGGTAGTCCTCAGGTCAAGGAAGTGCCTTTTGTAGGTTTGGTGTAATTCTGTTCAGTAGATTCTGAGAAAATAGCCTTTAAATCAATATATATATCTGAGCCAGCGTACGGTGTGCTTACGGTGTGCTTACGGTGCGCTTACCGTACGCGTACGGTGGCGTGCGCGATTCTGATTGGCCCTTAGATCTTAGTAAACATTCGAATCGGTCGAAACCAGGAAGCGTCGGCCGCCATTTTCTCTCTCGCACTCTGACAGGGGGTTGAAAAACAAAGTGCAAATCATGTAAAGGGGCTGTTTACACAGCTCCCAAGCACCTAGCCATGTCGAGGGAGTCCCCAACGATCCCCCAAGTGAAAAAAGGCAATTTTAATTTTTTCGAAAATTTCGCCGATTACGCTTACCGTACGCGTACGGTAAGAAATAATAATAAAAAAAAAATATATCCACATTCTCCCCACCCCGTGTGCAAAAGGTGCCCGAAGGGCACCTTTTGTGCATGGCTCATCAGAGATAAACAAAACCTATATTTTACCTGTCACAACGATGCTCATCATATGACCTCCATGTGCGCACGGTGCGCGAAGCGCATCGTGCGTTCATGGCCCATCTAGCGTAACGTGGGCACGCGGTGCGCGAAGCGCACCGTGCGCGCACGGAACGAACTGCGTTAAGTGGGCGCACACGCCACAAATGGCGTAAAGTAACTTAGCATTTAAAAAACCGTACAAATTCACTGAAAAAACCATAGGTTTCACACACGTTATAGTTAGGAATTAGCATTTAAAAAACCTTGCAAATTCACTGAAAAAACCATAGGTTTCACACATGTTATAGTTAGCTGGACATTTTACTGATAAAAAACCAATGAAATTCCCCCGTTATAGTTACTGTAGGCAACTATAACTCACGCGACCGTAATCCTCTGCTGATGACATATGTGTCTTTATGAAAAAAAAATATTTGTAATATATGTATAGCTAAAATTTAATGGAAGAAGACATGGGCAAATAAGTGTCTAAATACAGTATTAGCATCAGCAGAGGATTACGGTCGCGTGAGTTATAGTTGCCTACAGTTACTATAACGGGGGAATTTCATTGGTTTTTTATCAGTAAAATGTCCAGCTAACTATAACATGTGTGAAACCTATGGTTTTTTCAGTGAATATATATATATATATATATATATATATATATTATTCGCTCGTTGTGCACCATAACCGGATCACTCGCGGACCGGTGCTGAAGTCGCAGGGGTGTGCCTGCAATATTTATCCATGCTCCGTTTCTCTTTTGTTAAAAAAGAAAGACAACTCTCACGGGGGCAGTTGCTTTGTGTTTCAGATTACTCCTTCGTCGGTGTACAAACGTCACACCGGAAGCCGTCATTTTAAATAGCCAGTTCATTAAACATGCAACATTGAAAAAGGACAACTTTGCGTTTCACATTGGGAGCGCCATTATTAACATGGTTTTAGTTCTCACTCATATATTGCCTGTAACACTGATGCTTACTAAAACCAAGTTATTTACACTCAATTTGATAGATCAAAAATCAGAATCAATTCATTACATTCCATCAACCTAATATGATTATTAGTATGATATTCCGCCGTCTATCGGCAGTAGCTATATCCCTGTAAATCATCATATTGTCTTAACTTGATTCGTTATAATCGTACGTTATCCAGCCGTGTATCTGCATGGTTCATACCAATGTTGCAGTAATTATATTTGACATTTTCATAAGAGTCATCATAACTATCACGCCGTGTATCGGCTTCATTTTCATCTTGTGATATTACCACCTATCCTAGGATTAATTACCATAGTGGACTGCCAGTTCCTCCCCTCTATTCAACCCTTTTGGTGCTCTTGTTTGTAGGTCGATAATGTAGCGAGACTCGAGTCTGCGCAGTTTCAAAATTCTGTCACCTCAATTTATATGCATCGGTACATGGTCAATGCCAAAATATTGTAACAGATCCCTGTCACTTAGGTGTTTATTGGCAAAGTGTCTGGCAACTGGATAAGAAAAATCTATTTTTGCTATTGCTTGCATATGTTCTAATATGCGGATTTTGGTGGGATGAATCGTGCTGGCTATATACTTTAATCCACATGGGCATATTAGGCAATATACTGAATAAGCAGTATTGCATGTAAAAAATGTGGTTACAGCTCTGTTTCTTCACTCCAGGTATATCGTATGTTAACAACTTTTTGCTGCTAATGCAGGCCTTGCATTTTCAACAAGGGAAAAGCCCTTTACTTCCTTGATTGTCCCCTTCTTTTGTATGTTTTTCTCCAAATGGCTGTGAACCAACATGTCCCTTAGCGACCTGGCTTTTTTGAAAGTCGCCAAAGGGGCTGATGGTATCTGTTTTTCAATGATCATGTCTGTTCAAAATATGCTGATTCCTTCGGAGTATGTTCCTTAGTGAATTTGCGTCTTCTGAATACATCATAATCATTCGAAATCTGCCTTGCTCACTGTACCACTGGATTCAAGCTAGCCTGGCTGATGAAGGGTAATACCCAGAAACCAGTTCCGGGATACTTGTTTCCAGTCTAGGGAGGACCTGGCTTGGCAGTTTGGTCTGGAATGTTCCCATGAGGCACAGGGCCAAGACTGATTTGCATATGGCTGGGTCTAAACTGGGGTGGCATGGTGAGCAAAAGAACGATGGATTTAACCCAGATCTCTTGACTGGGGGTGAATGTATGATTTATTCAGCATTCCGTGTAGCACGATTTAGTCTATAAGCACTATTTTCTTTAATGAGTTTCTCGAACTGCAGGCATGATATGCTTTCCTGCAGCTTTCAGCACCCCATGCACGCTTTCACTTTCCAAGCAGCCCGGGACAATGGTGGCCGCTTCTTTGAAATGAAATAGGTCTTGCGTTTACAAGAGTTTGAGCTATTGGCATTGCCCATCTGACGATACCTCTGGACAATCAACTATACATGTGGTATTCTTTTGTAAATTTTATTCAGTGCAGAGGAAACTATGGATTATCCCTGTTTTAAAATCACTCGGTATGAGGCAATGCCGCCCAGCTTTTATGGCCCTACAACAGCTAGAGACAGAATTTGTGATAGCCTCTGTTACAACTTTAAAAAAATATATTTTTAAGTGTAGGAAATCGATCATGATGTAATAAGAAATGAAATAGTGTTTTTTTTAATTCAGCCCATTTATTCTATTGATAATATAACTATATGTTTTTAACAATTTTAATATGTTTTTTAATGTACTTTTATGGTTATTTTTTTGTAACCGAATAAAGTGTTATTGAATTGAATTGAAATGACAATGCCTTTTATTTATGTGTTAATTATCAAAACAGATAAATAAAAGGCATTGTCATTACAATGTCAATAGCTTAAACTCTCGCGAATGCGAGACCTACTACATTGCAAATGCTTGTTTGGAGGGTAGGAGAGGCCGCTACAGTTGCAGACAGGATACCTGGACAGCAGTCTGCTGTATGTGTTGAAGGTGGTTATGCTAAGATGCCATCCTTATTGAGGGAGAAGTCCAGGTACAGTAGGCAGATTCAAATATGGATGATTGGTAGCCTCAAATGAAGTGCTGGAATACCCGACAATTAAGAAAACATGTTTTATAAGCAAAAAATACAAAGAGATTTGCTAGAGTCTAGCATATTACCTCATCTCCAACTTTTCTATTAAAATTAAATTTTTGAGATATACATACAATTGCTCGTCATTTGTGTTATGTTTTGATTTATGTTTGCATCTCTATTTTGCTGTATTGTTTTGAGGTTCAAATTGTATACGAAGGGGTTCCCTGCTTCTAGTAGTGATTCAATGAGGGGGCCCCACAAAAGTCAAAAGGTTAAGAACCGCTGCCGTAGCTTGTTACAATATACTTCCAATCTGACAGATGTCTTTGTTGTAGCAAGTTGCAGTATCCCTGCAAAAACAGTTTACTTGCCTGCGCTACAATGATTTCTTAAGTTGTCCATTTACCTGCCTCTTTAGCCCTGGTTGGTTGTTTAAAAAAAAATCACTGCATCTCTGAATTCCCTCCCAGTCATGCCACATTATTGCACATAAAATACTATAAGCAAATGCGTGCTTGCATTTTGTGATTTTCTAAAGTATGCTCAACTGAAATCTCCTTTCATGCATCTTAGTCCTGTTTCACAACACCAAATGTAACCGCAGCGTCCGCTATTGTTGCTTGACTAATGATGAATTGGGACTCTCACGCCCTCAATGTAATGTTTAATTAACGTTCTTTAATGGCCTAGATCAGAGTCCTTGTATAATTGATTAAGATTGTAAATTTCCCATTGCCACTAACAAGGCGCTATAAACCAATGCTATGCTCGTGTTCATTTGTCATTGATTATATCAAAGTGGTACAAAAGGGGGTGGTGATGGACGGAGAATCAGAACCAATCAAACACTCACACCCAGTCAACAGATCTGGGTTAGATCCATCACCGTTCTTTAGCCCACTCTGCCACCCCAGTTCAGACATGGCCATATGCAAATCAGTCTGACCCTGTGCCTCATGGGAACAGTCCAGCCCGAACTGCCGAGCCATGCCTTCCCTGGACCGGAAACAAGCTTCCTAGGACCGGTTTCTGGCATTTCAGCCGTCTTCAGCCAGGCTTGCTTGAATCTAGTGGCAAAGTGAGCAAGGGACTTGCGTCTGAGCATACCCTGCCAACTTATGGCGAACAAAGCGGTACAAAAGGGGGTGGTGATGGACGGAGCATCAGAACCAATCAAACACTCACACCCAGTCAACAGATCTGGGTTTGATCCATTACTATATCAAAGCACTCCAAAATTATATGGTGGGCGTACTGTAGGTAGTACCTTACTCATCCAATTAAGTTACCCCAATATCCTGTGCAACACTCATTTGGGGGAGAGAGCATGGGCCTCTGAACAGTACAAGGAAGTAAGTTTGCAACAGCTGATGACCATGTATGCCCTAACCACCAAATCATAGGCTGAAACAGTGCTTAATTTGTAAATGAATACGTGGTGTGCCGTACGTTTTGCTCAGAACCTCACGGCAAAGCTGTGAAAGATTAGGTGTTAAAGTGCAAGGCTGCGTCGTCTTGATTCTTTCTACCTGATAGCTCTTTTATCTACCTCCAGACACCCCCTGCCTCTTTATGTTCCCTTTCGTCCTTGCTTATTCCCTTTGTTGCTGTTTTACTGTTTTACTCTTCCTCGGTTCCCCCTTTTGTGTTTTTCTACATCTTGCTGTGGGCCAAAGTCTTTTTAGGAAAATAAGTACTGAGCCCCAAAATGAGTATCAGTGGGCCCCACCTTCAACCACTAGCTGAAATTAAGCACTGAAGAAACCATGTGGACCAATAACTTCCAAGGACAACATCATAACTCCTTATGCCCAAAAATGTTATCAGCCCTCCAATGTTGCATTCACCCTTCCAACTGCTGTGTGCAAACCAATGTCCTTTAAAACAAGGGATCGAACTGATATCCCACCTAACCAGCTGACGGAGTGGAGTTCAAACTAACAGCCTAAGCAGGAGTGTGGTCCCCACTGCTGATACTGTAGGGAATCGTCATATTTTGATAATATATAGATGGGTACCTGTGAGCTACAGGGATGTTTTTCTCAGAGGGATTCTTAGTGACATCAATAGATAATGAGCGTAAAGCTCAATTTGTCTTTGTCACTCAAATCTCCGGAGGAAAAACATAACCACAACTCAGTTACCTAGCTGTAATATTGTGGTATATTTAGCCCCAAAGTCATCTGCCTATTGCTGCTAGGCTGTGGCGAAGGAGTAATGGAGGAGCCATAAATAATATTGCCTCCTCTCCCTGTCCCTAATGTGAAAATATACCTTAACTGTCATCCTTAGTCAACCACCACCACCTACACTGCTTTTCTCCTCCCCCCCCCCCCCTTCACCTGCAGCTGTGCTTTTTGCTTTCAGTCAAAGCAGTCAAGCAGCACTACACTGATGGTTATCAGAGAGCGCTGTCAGCCTGGCCGGGAAGGCCATTATAACATAGTGATGGTGGGTAATGAGTTATGTTATAAACTGTTGCTATGACATAGAAGTGAGGTACCTGATTTAGGATCTGGTGTAAATGATAGCGGCTTCCTATGGACTCCATGCATAATATCAAGAATATTCCTTCTGCTTCCAGGGCTCCAGCAAGACATGCTATTATATGTCTGCAGATGCCAGCAAAGAGCACAAATGACAAGAGCAAACATTTTTTGTAACATAAACACTTTCAAATTATAAAAGGAACCCATGGGCTCTGGAGAAAGGGAAAGCTGTGTCAGAGATATCGAACACATTTATATGAGAGGTACATTTTGCAGTTGGTAAAGTTACTTTTTAAGCTAAGCCAGGACACAGAGGGTTATTTACAAATATCACAACTTTTAATATGTAGGGCACTTTTAATTACTTTGAAACGATGGATGGACATTTGCTCCCACCTTCACTGAACCACAGCTATATACTGTGGTCAGTGTTACTGCTGTGGAAGTCTGCATAAGGCTTGCACTGAGTAATCTTCTAAGATAAAATGGGCAGATTTGGACTCACCAGACCTATTATCTGTGGAAAACAAAAATCGCACCATTTATCCAGAGGAAATTCACCCACTGCCGATTAAAGTGAAGGAATGAAAAGATTTAGTCTTAATTAGAGAGATACATTCGATCACGGAGACTATAGGATGTTGCTTTGTGATCAAAGATGACATTAAAGTTGAGTGATTAAATCATAGTGTGGGATTCTCCAAGTTTTGGAAGGTGGGAGGAAATCTAATTGGAGTGCAAATCCTGATACAGCTATGGAGATAGTCAGTCTGGTCGATATGCAGTTTTTATTCTTTTTAGCCCCTGACAATTATTGAGAGCACCTTTCAGTGGGATAAAAAAAATTGCCCCTAACAAAAGGAGGAACCATCTAGGTAAAAAAAGAGCGCGTGGTAGAGGTTTGGTATTAAATAAGAATAATTCTGGTCGTCTCCGGGATATTCCTCATGTGGATCAAGAGTGAAACTTCAATACGAAGGGCAACAGAAGGCGAAAAGGGGGCTTCAGAGATGATTTTTTGCTCCATTGTTGCTGATTTACCTGTTTACCCCTATTGCTTCCCTCCCATGAAACCCTGGTATGGGACGAGGGTGAAACAGCACCTATTTGAATGCTCATCAAGGGTATGGAAATGTTCAAGTTTAATCTACAGTTCTCCCCTTAATGAGGTGGATTGACTACAGGCGGATAATACATAGAGTGAGCAAGTTACTGGTGAGATATGCAGTAACCTTCAGATGTGATAGATTATAAAATTTATTTCATGAAGTATCTCTGGCCTAACTAGTAATAAATGATAGGTTGTGGGAGAACTAGATTCTACAGTTCGCTGCCTCCTTTAATGGGATACTATGATTTTCCTGTTCCCACAGATCTAAACGTCTGACATTGGACCTGTGGAAGTCTTGTAATATGGATTAAAATACATGGGTTCCGTAACTGCATACATATTCTGCATAACTGGCACATTCAGATTGATGACATGGGATAAGTGGGGGGCTAAAGATTAGATGCAGTAATCTCTACTGAAGACTTAAGCAGCTCTGCAGCAACTTAAGTAGGGGTTCAGAGTTTTTACAGATTAAGAATTGATTTTGTCTCAAGTCATATCTTTAGAGTGTTGGAACTCTGAGTGTTGGACAATCTTTTGAAGTGATTGTAAATTCCGATTTGGTAGATGGTGTACAGCGATGGTGTACAGCTAACCACAAAGATCATTAAGGCATGTAATGCATTTGATATCCAATCACCTGTAGACCTGATCAAAGCCTGTAAGACAAAATAAGTCTCAACTTCTACATTTCATGTTGAATTATAGCTTCTGCGCAGCAAATGGGGAGGGTTCTCTCCTTACAGCCCAACTGCATTCATCTTTGAAATCAGATTCAATTATTTTTGTGGTGGTATCCCACAAGTCTAAAATAAAGACTTTGGTGGTGGATCTTCAAAGTGAAAGTGACCATAATCTGCTATTTTGCCAATTTATTGGTACGGCCATAGGAGGTCATTAATTGGAGTCTAAATGCAGTATATTTGATGGTCTGTAACTCACCCACTTTTCTAACTTGTATGAAAATTATTCTTCCCTTATTCCAAAGTACTCTGCCAGCCCTCCCATATGTGATCCATCTGGGAAAGGGATTGATACAATGCCTCCTTTTACTTTGAGTAGGTTGCAGTTGACATTAGGGCTCAAAAGAGAGGGAAAGTGTCGGGTCCAGATCTGATGCATATGGACAGTTTCCTCTATGACAAATTGGGTACTACCTTTGACCATGCTATTAAATAATTAGTAAAATGTGCCCGACCCGTTATTCTAGACAGCTTGCTGTCATAATATCAATATATAAAAAGAGCAACTGATTGACAATTCTAACTACAGGCCATTCTCACTCCCTGGTGACAGGACTAAACTGTTGAGGAAGATTTTAACGGTGCGACTATAGTATACCCGTTTCTGTCAATGACATCATAAAGGATTATCAGGCAAGATTAAAACATAAGTTAGGTACATTAGAACAAGGCTTCAGACTCCTTTGCTTTGTTATAAAGTATATTGGCCTGAGGACCTTTTTTTTCTAAATTTATTTTTAATATGTAGTACTCTCGGTGATATATAGTATATAGTCAAACATTTCCCATGTATATTTGCAGTACAAACATCCTGTCCAACAGCATATCTAGAGTCATGTAAATTAAGGCACATTTCCGCCACTCGGTGACTGTAGTGGTTAGGCACCATGCTGCCTCCATACGGAGTCTAGCCGGTTCCTGTTACCAATAGCCCATAACGGCAGGATATCCACCAATGCAAATAGGGATAACATTTATGTAACAACACTGGGATCCCTCCTCAGGGTTTGTTGATTGTAGATAGTCCCTTAGGGGTTGCCAAATATCTTTAGCTGTAGGGGGCCGCACCGTAGCATAGATTTCACTATTGGTATCGCAATACATAAGACTGTTAATCCACTATCTCACTATTGGATTGCTTTTGCATCCCCAGTGTATAGCCAGGTCCCTTTTTGCCAGGAGTAAGGCAATTGTAACAAATCTACACACCGCCTTTGGAATATCAATGATGTAGCCTAACAGTGCCAGAAGGGGGAAAGGTTTCATCTGTAATTATGTCATTTGCTCTAATTTTGTGAATATTTGCCTCCAGTACTCTGCTACCTTGCAACAGGTCCAGGTCATATGAAAGAAGTTGGTATTAGGGGTCTGACATTTAGGGCAAGGTGTTAAACGGGATGAATTCATGCGAGCCACTGCTATCTGTGGAATGTATATTCTGCGTAAAAAATTGTTGTGGATCAGCTTGTGTTGATGGTTACAGGACACCAGTCGTGTTTGTCGACAGCAAACCTGCCAAGCTTTGCCTGTAATTAGGTGCCCCAAGTCCGTCTCCCATGCATTTCCCATGGATTTCCGGAGTAGCGCGCTTCAACACCCCATCAGGGGTAACAAGCGCTATATAAATACAAACTTTTTTTCCTCTTCCATCCTTCTGCTGTCTTTCCGAATCCAAATAACTGACTAACCTATCCACCACTTAAAATTGACTTGCATGTTTCACTATACTAATTCAACACTAATCCTCTATGGGTCCCGGAGTGGCGTGCTACTCGCCGAAAAAGCGCTTCAACGCCTCGTCAGGGGTAGTAAGCGCTATACAAATGCAATTACAATACAATACAATACAATACAATTTCTCAGCTTGGTATCTCATGTGGGCAGTAGTTCCCCACTCATATGATATAGTTTGGAAACCAGTCTATCTCACTCCTAATCCGTGATAAGTAATGTGAGTGGTGTAAACATATTTGGCTCTATAGGGTATATCGATATTGTACTTCTAAGTGCATGCTGAAGTCGAGCCAATATGAAGTGGTCAAAGTGTGTGGCTTCTGTGAAATGGGCGTCTTCGGTACGTGAGAAGACGTGGCTTCTGGGAAAGACTTCCCCAAACATGTGGAGTGCGTATCGCCTAAGAGTGCGCTTCACCAATGGCTCCTTTGTTATTGGAAGCCATTGGTTATCTATTAAGGGCAGCGCAGGTGAATACAGTACTGTGCACCCTGTCACCCGGATCAGTCTCTTCCAGGCCCAGAAGCTGGTGGACACAGTTTAGATATCCTTTTTATCTTGCGGCATACCCTCTGGCAACAGGGCTCGCAACTGCACTGGGCTTGCCAGGTCTATCTCAGGCTTGGAATAAGGTATACGTGTGTCTGGATGATACCAGTGCCTTGCATAGCTACATTGCACCACTAAATAGTATAGCTGTATATTTGGAACACCAAACCCTCCCTTTTCATATAGAAGAACCAGTGTGCTCCTGCCAATTCGTGGCTGCCGTCGACCCCAAATGAGATGCATCAATTGTGTACGCACCTGGACAAAAAAATGCATTGGGGATATTATTAAATAAATAGAACAACTGTGGTAGGACTAGTATTTTAACACTGGCCATCCGGCCAGCCATAGAAAGTGGAAGTTCAATCCACCTGTCTATTTTGGTGTTATGTATCTGCTCTTTGTTCCTATGCAAGGTGATCCCCAGATATCGTGTGTCCGACTCACACCATGTCAGTGGAAATTCTCCACAGGTATGGTCTCTGACCTCTGTAAGTGGGAACACAGCAGATTTTTTCAAGTTAATATGTAGCCCAGACATCGTCCCCCAGCGCGTGATCTCATGCAACAACTCTAAATTGTCGGCGGGATTCCTGACATACAGTATAATGCCATCCACGTATAACATTATTAGGGGGCCAGTTTTAAATTGTAACCCTCGATGAAGGTGGTTTTTATGCAGTTGCCTCACCAGGGGATCCATCACAAAAATGAAAAGGCGCGGCAACAGTGGGTAGTCCTGCCAAGTTCCTCAAGAAATAGAAAACTGTTCTGTTATTGTGCCGTTGACACCGATGCGTGCGGTTGGTTGTGTATATAGTAATGTGATGAGTGATAGGAAGCCCACCGGTAAACACAATTTTCTCAACACGGCTTGTAAAAAGGGCCATTCCAAGGAGTCAGACCTTTTCAGCGTTTTATAACGCTGCCACGGTCGGGACTTATGGTTGCTATCCTATGGATGACTGCAGAAATCGTCCAGAGATTTAGCGTGCTGGATGTATGGTGTGAGAAACCCCGACTGCGCAGGCAATATAACCTGCCCCATTAGTAGTGTGAGACGGGCCGCCACCATCTTAGCAAGTATTTTAGTATCAAAGTTTAACAATGATAGCAGCCTATATGAACCACAGCGCATTGGGTCCTTTCCAGGTTTCAGTAGCAATACTGTGACTGCTTCCCGGAGTGTAGGAGGGAGAACTCGCCCTTCCAGTTCTTCTGCATATACTCCCAGGAGGTGTGGTGTTAGTAGGTTCTTATGGGCCTTATAGAAGGCTCCAGTGAACCCATCCAGGCCCGGGGCCTTGGTGCCATCTATTGCATCTATAGCCTGCATGAGATCTTCATCAGTGAAAGGCTCACTTAAGAATTGTTGTTGCACAGTCGTGAGCCAGACCATTGCCACCTCTTCCAGATAGCTAGTAATTCCACTAGTGTTGGTTGTTTGCTTTGTTGAGTACATGTCAGTGTAGTACTGCAGCAATTCCTGCTGAACCCCTATCGTGACCGCAACATATGTGTCATCCGGACCCTGCAACCCAGATATGTAAGATTGACCCAGTGGTGGCTGTTATAGCCGAGCTAATGTGCGTCCTGGTTTCTCCCCTTCTTTGTATTTCCGCCCCTCGCATATTTACCCAAGAACTGAGCCTCTCTTTCCGCCAGCTCTTGATATTCAGCCATCAGAGTAGCCCGCTTCGTCAGATAGTCTGGGGCCTCACTGGTGGCCTGATCATGGTCTATTGTTAGTAACTCACCCTCCACCCTGGACAGTGTCGAAGGTCTCCCAATATCCCCGAACCTTTGGTGATACATATCCCTCTCCTGTATGCTTTAAAGGCCTCCCACAGGATGGCCTGTGATCATACCTACCCTTCATTCAACTCAAAGTACTCTACTATCGCCTTTCAATGTTCATCTTTAAACACTGCATCATGCAATGCCATTGCAGGAAATTGGCACTGTCGCTCAACCGCCCCCACTCCTGGAATTCGCATAGTCAGGATCAATGGAGAGTGGTCCGATTGTGTGTGGGGGAGGTGTTTGATGTCTTGAAGACATGGAAACACAGTGCGGAATAATAGCCAATAGTTCAGTTGCGTCCATGTATTGTATTGTGTCGAGTGGTGTGTGTATGCTGGCTTTCGTGGGTACATGTGACAACATGCATCATGTAGTGTACATGGCTCACATATGTCCTGCATTACCATACAAGATTGGGGCATATTTGAGGAAGCTGTCGCTGTACTATCGAACGTCTGGTCTAAAAGGATGTTGAAGTCCCCTCCTAGAAAAATGTGGTCAGCTTCTACTAAATTTATCTGTGTTTGCATGCGTAGATAAAACTCCTGACTGTCCACATTTGGGGAGTATACATTAATCATCACTATGCGTTGCCCTAGGAGTCGACCTAGTATAAATGGGTAGCGTACCTCCACGTCAGTAGTCATGGACAAAAGTTGAAATGGCAAGGATTTTCATGAGAGAATGCACCCCCCCCCCCCCCCCCTTGCGAGTAAGAGCTATAGTTGGAGAAGTAACAATTGGAGCTCCAGGTGGGGGCAAATGTGGGCGGGCATGTTGGGGTTAAAAGCGTCTCTTGCAAAAACATTGTCAATCTAATGCCTGCACACATATTGCAGCACCTGTCTGCATTTACGCTGATTATTTAGTCCTTTAACATTCCAGGACATGAATGTGATGTTTGCATGTGGTCGGACATTAGCCTGTACTTCTACTGCATGTGTGTAAATCTCGCTGCATCGTGTAGGAATTTGAATTAGTATCTCACCGAGAGTGTCAGATAACAGTTCCCCTTATAAAGAACACATCCTACCATTCCCTTCCCCTTCCCCATCCAAAACCTGACTGTTGTCCGCCAAGCACTCTCCTCAAATATTGAACATCTTCTTATATGGCTCTTAGGGAAATTGTCGACATTGCTAAGCATGAGCTTTGCTGCCATGATGCAGCTTTTGCGCACGTTACTACATGGCTTTGTTTTTGCAAGACTCTGCTTGTGCCTTTCACATGAGAATGGACTGCTTTTGCATCCTCTGCCTTTCCTGGAGTTTAGTCTGAACACGATGTGCAAGGTCGATAAACAATGCCCCTTATTTTCTGTTCTGGTCAGTCCCTAGCACCTAAACATAACATGCTACACACAGCTGCAGTACTGAAGACTCATGCTTTGATATTACATTGTTGCATGTTGTTTTAACACACTTGGAGAAAGCCGTTCCATGGAGAAGAGCTCCGCTGTTCCTATGATGTAAACCCTACATCCAGGCTTTAAGGTATTATAGGGTCTGCTTTCAAAGCCCAGAGACCTTCCTTTATATAAAATAAACTTCTTCTAGTCAAGGGGAGGGTGGTTAGGCCTAAATGCCCTTTTTCCACAGTCTTTATATAAAGACTTCTCCCTTTGTATTCTATGGAATTGTGACAATGCCCACTGTGCTAAGTTTATGCATTTTGCTGCTGGTAGTGGCTCGTATACTGTATTGTAGAGCACAATAGTTAAAATAAACATTTTGAACTATTACAGTGACTCTGCCAAATCCTACTGTGGACAAGTGTGAGTGAGTGAGCGAAAGAGTATGTCTTGCTCTCGCGATTCCTGAGAGAGTCAGGAGTGTTGTGTTCTGGGTTGTCTAATCATTTGTAGCTTCGTGATATTTGGAGGAGAATGAATTAGATACTATAGCTAGTCGGTTTGGGATTTTGGGTACTAATGTAGTAGGTTGGTACACCCCTATATACTGAGGTCCTGTTTTCCTGCCCATAGTTCTGTGTATGTGCAGAATCCCTGAAACAATCTCAATTGTATTACTTTCCATAGCCAAAAACAGCTACCAGTTATCTGAAGAGTGAACATCACTGGGGGGTGGCAACACCACATCGATTCCCTGTGTCCTACAAGAGTAAATGCATTTAACAAGGCAACCTGACCTGCATCCCAACATCGTAATACCTATGCTACAATCGAAGGCAAAGGTTAAACTTATACATGCACCGCCATTCACTCCAACAAATGCGGTAGGAGTTATGACAAATTTAACAATCAACCGACCGGGAAAAGGTCCATTCTCTCACTTGAAATAATGTCTGTCTGTGTTCCCCCATGGGA
The DNA here is from genome assembly GCF_964204655.1 of Triturus cristatus. Taxonomy (NCBI): domain Eukaryota; kingdom Metazoa; phylum Chordata; class Amphibia; order Caudata; family Salamandridae; genus Triturus; species Triturus cristatus. The sequence goes on from NC_140589.1 coordinate 1,136,456,221, forward strand.
TCCTCGTGGGGGTTCATTTGTTTCTCAGAGTATCTCTTACAGAAAGACTGGATTTCTGTGAGATTGTCAAAGATTTGTGCTTTCCATTTACATTCACAAGCATTTGGGCCGGGTATAGCATGCCATAGCGCAAGCCAAGGTTTCGAAGGGTCCGGGAATATGGATATGGCCGATCCTTGCCATGTCAGTGGGCCTTTTTCCCTTGCAAGTCTCAAGGCTGTGTCTCTGTCTCTGAAATTCAAAAGTCTCGCAATTATTGGCCTGGGAAGGCATCTCGGGTTAGGACATGGTGCAAACGACCGGTGGGCACTCTCGACCTCAAACGTAGATGTGAGAGAGTCTTCTCCAAAAATGTCCCCTAGTATACGTTTAACTAATTGGTCCATGCGCCCCCAAAATGCGTAGGTTATTTTCTCTACTTCTTGCTTCTAAATCTTCATTTTTCATCGCCATGATTTTCATCTGCTTTTCCAATCTGTCCAGTCTCTTTGTTGTTTGGGCCGCTCCATCCAAAAAGTCTGATACTCTGCGGTGTTGAGTCTGGCCTCATGTTGGTCTCTGCGCTCACTCATTTTGTCTACCCTCTTGTCCAGTGCATTGAACTTTCTGTTGAGTGCTTTAAACCCACTTCGCAGCTCTACCAAGAGTGCATCAGTACCAGACTGCACTGCTTCACCTCCCATCTCTTGCGTCATATCTTAAGCTAATTCTTTATACGTTGCTGCAGGTTTATTTTAACTGCATCAAAGGGCAATTTCCGTTGTTTATGGTCCCTTCGTGCCTTGTCTGCCTGCATATAGGTGTGCACCCCAGCTGCAACTAAGCCGGACATTATGCTTTTGTACTGTGGCCACTGACCACATGGTCCAGTACCATCTATTCCGAGGCACTAGGGGCCTCTACTCTCTGCAGCCGTACGGTCACACAGGAGGGTGGCGGGAGAAGTGATTCCTCTGATCTGCTCCTGGGGGGGGAAATTGACAGGCCGTAGGATCTCATCCAGGGATTACTCATCAATAGTCATAATCTATGAATAATCCCCGCCCACATGCGGGATCCCGGAGCTTATAGAAAATACATATATATACATACATATGCATTTGTGAAAACATATACATGCAGCCTAAATTGTGTCAAACATGGCAAAAATGCTGAAAATTACATTGGTTTGCATTGTAGTACCCCTAACCCATAAGGAAAAAAGGAAGCACTAAACCAATTGTCACACAACAATGCTTTATTGCCATAAAGCAAACTTGTAATTGCAGGCATGTGCCTGTAGGCTGCAGTAGAGTATCAAGTAAACAAAGAAAACTGACACCATGCCTTTAAGGCATTCGAGTAGGGGGGCCATGCCTTTAAGACCTGCAGGAGACCCCCTGCTCCCATGATGCACCACAGGTGACAGTTAGGCTAGTTCTTTTTTCCGGGTCCTTCTATGAGGATCCTGGAGCTTAAGCTCTTCAGTTTTTTTGACTGAAAGTTTTTCTCTTCAGATTTTCTCCAAAAATTCGAGGTTTTCTGGCTCCTGAAAGCTTTTTCTGCTGGTTTCGTCAGTATAATCTAATTTTTTCCAATCAGAAAGCCTGCTTTATTCAGGAAATGCCCTTCCTGTGGCAATAAGATGGCACTGGCAGATCCACACTCGGTGTGTATTGTGTGTCTTCCAACTTCACACAATCCTGACCAGTGCCCCCACTGCCAGAAATTTTCCTAGTCACACTCTGCGCGATAGAGAGAGCATAAAGCTGCATGCCCAGCTGGAGAAGGAAAGAAACCGCCAGGAAGGGGACCATACATCCTTCAAACCACCCTCTTCAGCTAGACGACTTCAGAAACGGCGACATACCACCTCTCCTGATCCCAGGAAGACCAAGATTCCAGGAGATTCGCCATCGAAGTCACTGTCTAAAAGACTTAGGGCTTCTTCTGTGTCAAGAGATCCATCTCGACGTCGAGATTCTCCGCCGCATACAAGTAAGTCGGCGTCGAGGCACGGCACTTCGGGCTCGAAGGCTGTTAGTCCGATGAGATCCGGACAGTCTCCGTCGACGTCGAGGCTTCCGTTGATGTTGGGACGCTCTCCGTCGACCTCGAGGGGGTCAGCGTCGAGAGCTGCGACAACGTATATCTCGCCGCAAGTGGGCCTGTCGACGTCAAGGTCTGCGTCAAAGGGTCATCATTCGACATCGAGGAGGTCAGCCTCAACTCGACGTCATGGAAGATCGACGTCGAAACACCGGACCGCCGGCGAAGGTCGACGTCAAAGTCGCCAACTCGACGGCGAAGGTCGATGTCAAAGTCGCCAACCTGACGGCAAAGACAGACGTCGAAGCCACCAGCTCGACAACGAAGGTCGACGTCGAGGTCTCCGCATCGCCATAGGCGATCGGCGTCGAGAGCGGAGCGGCATTCCCAGCAATCGGCACTGATGGTTACGCAAACATTATCGACGTCGAGACGTTCGACGTCGAGGGATAGAACTGCAGCGGCCACGGAGGAGATTAGAACCAGATCTAGATCATCATCAAGGGATCTATCATCATCTCCAGGTCTACATATCGTACAGAGAAGTTTGGACTTTCACCTCGCTGGTTGGAGAATGTGGGTACAGGTGGCTGCAGAAGTCCGGGCTCGGACTATTCTTGTACGTATTCGCCCTCCAGGATCTCTCCGCGTAGAAGCAAGTCTCCTCCTGGTAGGCCAAGGTCACCTTCTACACGCCGGTCCCGATCCAGGGATCGTTCTTCTCCTCACAGAAGGCCAAGATCTCCTTCTAGACACAGATCACGGTCCAGGGCTCATCACAGTGACCGTCCCCACAAAAGGCGACGCACAAGATCACCCACATGGTCCTCCTCCACGAGGTCCTCGGTCCGGGACTATTCTCCGACCTTTTCCTCCTCTCCTCCATCACGAGTGTCTCCTATTGATGACATCACTACTTTCTCTGAGGTCCTTGGTAGAGGTGCGCAGAAATTGAACATCACATTGCACACCCCTGTGGTTCCCACATCGATTCTATTTGATACTTTACATCACCGATCAGCACCCAGACCGTTACTTCCGTTGGTACCAGGGCTGTTGGAGCCAGCTATGGCCACTTTTCTCACTCCTGCTACGGTGGGCTCTGTGCCTTCAAGGATCGCCAAGAAGTATAAGGCTCCAGCCGAGGATCCCTTATTCCTAAGGGCGGACCCGCCAGTGGACTCAGTTATTGTGGCGGCTGCCATGAAGTCGGACTCTGCGTCTGTTTCCTCTTCTGTCCCCCCAGAGAAAGACAGTAAACAGATGGATTCCTATGGCAGAAAGATGTGCAACACATCTGCTTCATACATGAAAGTGGCTAGTGCTTCAGCCCTTCTGGGGCGTTATGATCGTTCACTTTGGGATTTACTCTCCAGATTCGCTGAAAAGCTTCCAAGGGAAGACAGACAGGATTTCAACGAAATTCTCCTTGAGGGTGGGCTTGTAGCCAATCAGATCATAAGTGCGGCTGCGGATGCTTCGGACCTCGCTGCACATGGATACTCCCATGGCATATGCTCTCGACGTTCAGCATGGCTGAGACTAACGGGCCTCAAGCCTGATGCTCAAAAGAAAATTCTTAACTTGCCTTTTAACGGTTCATCCTTATTTGGTGCTCACGCTGATGACCAAATGAACAAAATGAAAGCAGAGATGGACACCGTCAAGGCTGTTGGGCTGGAAAAGGAATATCGAAAGCGCTTTCGTCAGGGCGACACATGTCCCTTTCATCAGCGAGTTCAAACACCTCAATGGTCCTCTCAGAACCAGCAGAGACCCCAATTCCAACAAAGGGGTCGTGGCAGAGGGAGAGGAAACGCCAAACAGCAACAGTCCTCCACCAAGCAGCCTTCCAAGCAATGAGGCCTTACTTCCTCCACGCCCGTTCGCCAGCCACTCCGGTAGGAGGAAGTATCAGTTTTCACCTGGAAGAGTGGGAAGCCATTACAAGAGACAAATGGGTACTGAATATTGTACAGCATGGCTACTTGCTGAGGTTCAAGTCTCCCCCTCCGCAAGTATCCCCACAGTGGCAGCACCTTCCTCAAATTCAAAATCGGCTTTTACTGGACGAAGTAGCTACTCTCCGCTCCAAGAACGCCATAGAGGAAGTACCACCCCTCCAAAGAAATCAAGGAGTATACTCCCGTTATTTTCTAGTTCAAAAGTGAGGAGTAGTCAAAGAGTACAGACCCATCCTCGACCTGCGTCTGCTCAACGGATTTGTCAAGAAGGAAAAGTTCTGAATGCTAGCCCTGCATCAAATCTTCCCGCACCTTCACCAGGGAGACTGGATGTGTGCCATCGACCTGCAGGACGCCTATTTTCATATTCCTGTCTCAGTGAAACCTCGAAAATTCCTCAGATTTCAGATTTCTCGTCAGCACTACCAGTACAGAGTTCTGCCGTTCGGCCTCAAATCCGTCCCACGGACATTCTCCAAGTGTATGGCGGTGGTAGCTGCCTTCCTCCACAAGCGGAAGATCTTCGTCTGTCCCTATCTAGACGACTGGCTCCTGAAGAGTTCCACTCCTGTTCTACTCCAGAGCCGTCTCTCGTTCTGCCTCAATCTACTACAGTCATTGGGATTACAAGTCAACTACAAAAAGTCAGTCCTCAATCCCACTCAGCGGATACACTATCTGGGCGCCTCTCTGGACTCCGCAAAGGCAAGCATGTGTCCTTCGGAGGAGAGGCTATCATCCATGCTTCTGAAATGCCACACGCTTCTCAACACTGCATTCCCCACAGCCAGGCAGGTGTCTTCACTTCTGGGGTCGATGGCTTCGTGCATTTACATTGTACCCAATGTACGCCTTCACATGCGACCTCTACAACAAGCGCTAGAAGATCAGTGGTCGTAGAGGTCAGGTCGCTGGGAAGATCTTGTTTTTCTCCACCAAGCCGCCAGAGATTCCATCAGATGGTGGATGAAAAGCTACCATCTGCTTCAAGGCGTCCCCTTCCATCCGACGCCTCTGACACAGACAGTGGTCTCAGATGCCTCAATGCAGGGCTGGGGTGCTCATATGGACCAGCTTCAGGTGCAAGGTCTCTGGTCCAATACCGAAAGAAGTTATCACATACATTTTTTGGAGCTACGAGCAGTCCATCTGGCTCTCAAATCCCTGTATCCTTCTATCCAAACCAGCCACGTTCAGATTCAGACAGACAATACAACAACTATGTTCTATCTGAACAAGCAGGAAGGCAACAAGTCACGAGTCCTGTCTCTGGAGGCTCAGTCCATTTGGTGGTGGCTACTGGCGAAAGGTCTTTCAATCACCGCAGTACACCTGCCAGGAACCCTGAACGTGCAGGCAGACGGCCTCAGCAGAGACTTCGTAGAAGCTCACGACTGGGTGCTCAACGAAGACGTCGCCCAAGAGATCTTCAGGCAGTGGGGAGTACCGGACATCGACCTGTTCGCAGACGGGGCAAACAAAAAATGCCCCGTCTTCGCCTCCAGGTTTCCCCAAAAGGGGTCACGGGGGAACGCACTTTTGATCAGCTGGTCACAGACATTGCTGTACGCTTTTCCTCCTCTCCCTCTCATCCCAGCGGTCATACAGAAATTCTACAGGACCAGAGCAAGGATGATCCTAATAGCTCCTGAGTGGCCCCGCCAGTGGTGGTATCCGGATCTCCTCCAGCTGTCAGAGGTGCCACAACGGAGATTGACTTGCCTGCCGAACTTACTGACCAAGAACCAGGGGAGAGTGTTCCATCCCAATCTCCCCTCCCTTCGCTTGACGGCATGGCTCCTGAAGTCATCCAGTACGGACATTTAGATCTTCCGGCGGACTGTATGAACATTCTTCGAGAAGCAAAAAGGCCCTCCACTAGGAAGTCTTATGCCTTCAAGTGGAAGAGGTTCTACATTTGGTGTAGAGATAACGCTCTCGATCCAATCCAGGGTCAAGAACAGGTTATTCTCCCCTACTTATTGCACTTGGCAAAGTCTGGTTTAAAGTACACTTCTATCAGAGTCCACTTAGCTGCTATCACAGCCTATAGAAAATCTCTTACCCAGGCCTCATTCTTCCAGCTGACGGTAGTCAAAGATTTCCTAGAAGGGCTTAAAAAAGTATTTCCACCAGTGAGGTCTCCTTCCCCTCCCTGGGAGCTCGACATCGTTCTCTCCAAGTTGATGGGGGCTCCTTTTGAACCTATTCATAAGGCGTCCTTGCAGCATCTGACCTGGAAAGCTGCCTTTTTAGTAGCCATCACTTCTGCCCGCAGGGTGAGTGAGATTCAGGCCCTGTGCTGCAAGGAACTTTACACTGTTTTCCACGCCAATAGAGTGGTACTACGTACTCATCCGAGATTCCTGCCCAAGGTGGACTCGGATTTCCACATTAATCAGGTTATCATGCTGCCCACTTTCTTTCCTCAGCCAACCACTCCCCCAGAGAGAGCTTTAGGTTCTCTAGACCTCCGGAGGGTATTGAAATTTTATCTTGCAAAAACCCTTTCGCTTAGAAAGTCTGACAGGCTCTTTGTCAATTACGGTCCAACAAATACCGGGCTGGCTGCTTCCAAAAGGTCTATTTCTAGATTTATTGTTTCCTGCATAGCCTTGTCATATCAACTGGCCCACAAGGTTCTGCAGGTTAGACCAAAAGCACACTCTACTAGAGGGAAAGCTTCTACTGTAGCTCTCCTTCGCAACGTTCCCATTTCTAAAATTTGCAAAGCAGCTACATGGCGCTCTATACAAACCTTTACACGCCATTATTGCCTAGATTCGGACGCACAGGCCGACGCCCAGGTGGGGCAGGCCTCTTTAAGGAATTTGTTTGCATAACTGCTATGCGAATGTGATGTTACTGCATGTTCTAGATGCTTTATTGCTCGTCCGCGAGATTTTGGCTATGGGCTTGCTACTCTATTCATAGATTATGACTATTGATGAGTATCCCCTGGATGAGAAGGATTAGTTACTTACCTGTAATCCTAGTTCTCATCCAGGGGAATACTCATCAAAGTCATAAGCGACCCACCCACCTCCCCGGACGAGCATTCTCCTCAAGTTATTGTTTATTGATTGCAGATCTACTCAGGTGCTTGTGCACCGTCAAAAGGAACTGACCTAACTGTCACCTGTGGTACATAATGGGAGCAGGGGTCTCCTGCAGGTCTTAAAGGCACGGCCCCCCTACTCTAATGCCTTAAAGGCAAGGTGTCAGTTTTCTTTTTTTTCATGATACTCTACTGCAGCCTACAGGCAAATGCCTGCAATTACAAGTTTGCTTTATGGCAATAAAGCATTGTTGTGTGACAATTGGTTTAGTGCTTCCTTTTTTCCTTATGGGTTAGGGGTACTACAGTGCAAACCTATGTAATTTTCAGCATGTTTGCCATGTTTGAAACAATTTAGGCTGCATGTATATGTTTTCATAAATGCATATATATGTATATATATGTATTTTCTATATGCTCCGGGATCCCGCACGTGGGCGGGATTATTCATAGATTATGACTTTGATGAGTATACCCCTGGATGAGAACTAGGATTACAGGTAAGTAACTAATCCTTTCTGCGCAGCCACTGCGTCAGCAGTATATATTTTGATGGCCTTCAGTTCCCCCAAGTGCCTACAGGTACCACTGCTACAGGTTTGTTGATTGGGCCCCTCACTCCTTTGCCCTCTAGCCGGCTGGGTCCGCCGATCAGACCAGCAAGAGCTTGTAATAGGGAGGTGTAGCTTGAGGAACAGGCAGCGGGGCAGCCCGCCACGCCCTGATGGCCTATGCGTTGGGCCGAGGCCCTCCTGCGGTCCCTATCACCAACTGGTCCCCGGGGTGATTAGCCCGAGCCGCCTCTACCTTCTCCGTAGTCACAGTCCTTCGTTGTCGTCCTCCGCATTAGTTCGCCTCCACCTGACCTTGAGTAGCTGTACCTCTCAGCAGGCCTCCACATGGGACCGCCCCCCTGCCTCACCGACTCCTCAAGGCCCTCAGTCAGCCAGCACTCGGGTCCCCACACAGATCAGCGTTCCTCCTCACCTCTAGTAGCACCCACGTCAGTTCTTCAGGCACAGTGGTTTGTCCCAGTGCGATGTCCTCACCTGGCATCCATCCACGCAGTTCTTCGCCATGCCAGAGGGATGCTGATCTCAGTTTCCGCACAGATTACACCACCATTTTCTCTCATTGCAGTTATTTATTCCTTTGCTGCGGGCAGGGGGTGGCGATTGTTGCTGATTTGGGTGGGGATAGCAGCCTCACAGGCCCCTATGGACATAGATTTGCAGGGTTATCGATGGAGCTTTAGCTCCGTGCATCCATCACGGTGGGCGGCTTGGCCACGTCCCTTGGCTTGAGGAACTTAAGGGTATTTGTGGCATTACTTGATCAGGTGTAGCTTTCATTGGAATTGAGTCCTTAATAACTATCGGGTCTCTGATGAGATTTATTTGTTCATTGTTCTGCTGCATTCAGATCATATTGCCAAGGTTCAATATGAGTCGGGAGGCGAAAGAATTGAATTATTTCGGGTAAGCAATTAGTCCGGCAGCGATGACTCCTGCCCCACCTTTTGTTCAATATGTTTGTTAATTAGATCAACGACCACCTAGGAGATTGCAATGCACACTGCTCTGGCTTTTAATGTTGTTCTTCGGCCATACTTATCCTGTGCAGACACCACTATTTCTGTCGTCCATGTAGGGAATGTAGTATATTATCTTTCAGCATTTAAGGCACACAAGCAACTTAAAAAAAAATTCAGTCCAGGAGGGGCGTAGCCAACCAAGATGGCCGAGTGGACGTGATCCACGAGGGCTCCGCAGCAATTATCTAGGGAAAGCTGGAAATCTGCCGACTATGACAATACCCGAGACTTACCATACCGTATTATGAATACCAAATGAGTGGGAGGATTGTGAAGGAAGCAAGGCCAAGTGGAATGCAGGACTAGGCTGCCGGTGCTCCCTGAAGAGCGTGACGGGCAGCGAGGAGTCTGCGATCGGTGACCCGATTCTACAGTTGAACGAGTGCCTGTACCTAGTGGTGACGAGGTGGGGGACCCAGTGATTTGCGAGGACACCCCAGGTGCCTGTTGGTGTGGACAGAGAGCGCCAATCCCCGCCGGGGACTCGTCCGTATGTCAGGGCTGCTGACGAGCGAGGTGCCGACTCATGGGCCTGAGGCAGTGACAAAGCAGTGGGTTTGAGACCCATGGAAATCAAGAAAGGACCTACCTAGACTGCACAGCCTGCTGCACCTGAATTCTGTTGAGTACAGCCTGGGGAACGGGCCGGCGCAAGACTGCTAAACTCGAGGTAATGAAGGCCTGGTCTGGCTACTTGACCTTAAAATGGCAGCGTGGGGAGACGGGGAGACATTGGAAAACCGACTATCATGGCAGGTGGAGTCAGTAGACCTGAGAAAGCACAAACAGCACGACACCCAGATAATTAATGGCAGCCCACGTGTACAGAAGAAATTCCCACCTTGGCAAGTGACAATTTAAGAGGGGCACAAAAATGTATTTGGAATAGACAGTAAGTGGACCTGTGGATCCTAGACTGCTTCAGCGAGCAAGAGGAGTCCAGAAACAATAGAATAGTGTGGTCTAGCCCACGCAGGGGCACTCTTGGAAGAACACTGTGCCGTAACGCCCTGGTGGTCACAGTAAAGGAGGTGCGGCGAGCCTTGCATGTCGGAGATCAGTCAATCCGCTTGTGTTATAGTGCTGCCTAGCCTGCAGTGGGAGCTTCTATGCCTCCTAAGAAGACCCTAAACAACAGGGTCTCCAGCTACTTTACTCCTGTGGAACATCAAGATTCACCTACTCAACCCCTCCAATCAATCCCATGGCTTTAACCAAGGATGACTTTTTGACCTAATTGAGAGACTTTATAAAGGAGGAACTGAAGGCAGATATGGCCTCCTTCTTCAAAACACTCAGAACGGACATTATTAAAGCGATTGACGATGCTCCAACAGGATGTTGATTCAGTTGGCACAAGGACACTCAACCTAGAATCTAAAATGCAAGAACTGGAAGGCTGCGCAGAACTTCTGGAGACCACGGTAGAACTCCTCAATGGCCAACCCAAGACGTTGATTCTGAAAAACGAAGACCTTGAAAACAGGTCCCGCAGAGGCAACGTACGGATTTGGAATATGCTCAAGGGAGCGGAGGGACCAGATCTGCAAGCCTTTGTCCTAGGTCTATTCTCTGAGCTTTTGGGTAGGACTCACATGAAAGTTAAGATCAAGATATTGCACCGTGTGGGCCCCCTGTCTTGGGTGAAAAACACCACCCCAGGGATATTCTCATTAAACTGCATTCCTTTAAGGTGAAAGAGGCAATCCTGCAAGCTGCACGGAAAACCAGAGAGGTCACGTTCCAGAGTGAGGCATGCTCTATTTTCCAAGACACTGTACCAGCTACACTCCCACAATGCATGTAATTCTGGCAAATTACCAATAAGCTCAGACAGGAGAACATCAAATATTGGCGGACATACACCTTTGGGTTAGCCTTCGAGTTCCACATAAGGTCTCAACAGGTCACGAACTTCCAGTAGGCAATGCAGCTACTATGCCTCTCGGGGACCATGGAGCAGTCGACGGAGAAAGGAGACAAATGATCAACGAGTTCCCCACACAGATCCAAAGATGGAAGCCAATGTCAGACCCAGTATCATCAGAAGGCACAGAGAAAACGCTGAAAGTTCCTACTTGAGTACACAAATGTCAAGGACTTGCCGGATGAGGGGGAGTCAGGTGACATCAGCTGCAACAACGAGTTAACCGATGATGGAACCACACTGGTGTGGTGGTTCCACTGACAGATCTATCTGAACAAGGCGAACCTCACTCAACCTATTATTTGTTCTTATTTCTCTTCAATAATCTGTATTTCCCACATTCATTGATACCATTCACTGCATGCCTTAGCGGGTTCTGACCGAGACGCTGGAGTTGAGGTATTGTGTTGTTGATAATGTTATAACTGAAAGAGAACTTCAAGGTTTATGGTTTCAATAGTGGGTTTGTTTTATTTTATGTATTGATACATGGGTAGTTAGGCTTACAAATGGGGATGAAATGCAGAAGACAGGAGGGGATGTTTCTTGTGATGTCAATGGGGGAGAACACAGCACAACCCACTAATGACTGGGTTCCTAAGGCGGTGAATGTTACTGAAAAAATGCTCAACTTACCTTAGACTATGGTCCTCACAACCTTAACTTGGAACATACAAGGGCTAAACTCCCCCGCAAAGAGACAAAACCTGTGGAAATATGTCACTGACCAAAGACACAATGTGATGGTGCTCCAAGAAACCCACCTCAAACGCTCCGAAGAACATCGACTGAGACACAAGAGCTACCCAGTGGTGTACAAGTACTCGGTGACCTACAAACACAATGTGCTGGTGCTGTTCTTCCATTCATCATTACAATTTAAACCAGGGGGATGTAAGACAGACAAGGATGGGAGGTATGTTATGGTGAAGGGTCACATACAGGGACAGCTATGCACTTTTCCCCACACTGTACGTCCCTAATACCAATCAAGCATCATGTTTACATATCTTTCTCTCAACCCTAGAATGTTTCGCCGAAGGAGAGATTGTAGTCATGTGAGATTTTAATCTTACTTGGGACTCGGGGATGGCTAGCACACATCCCCACTGTTCTGTTAGGGGAAGCTTCCCTAAGGCGTTGAAAAAGTTTTTTTTAGTGAATTGGGATTACTAGATGCTTGGCATACACTACACCTGAATGATCGGGACTACACCTTCACTTCCCATTCACATTGAAGCTACTCCTGTGTAGATTGTTTTTGTGAGCAATCCCCTGGGCCAAGCCTTAGAATCGGCCACGTTCTACCCTATAGCACTCTCAGACCACGCACCGGTATTTCTAAGCCTCAGTTGGGCAGGTCCACCCCAGAAATATAGGTGCTGGTTCTTCCCTGACACAGACTAATGTGAGACAACCTAATGAAAATCATAAGTGACTACTTTCAGGATAATAAGTCATGTGAAATCTCCCCATCTAACAACTGGGACAATTTTCAAACAGTGATAGGGGGGCAATGCATAGCACTTAATTCCTCTGTAAACAAATTACGAGCTAAGGAACGACTGACACGAGAGGAGGAATTACTAGCCGCAGAGCAGATACATAAAGATAATTCTACTCTCCCTAATCAGAAAAAGATTTCTGCACTCGGGGGGCATTTCAACGCGATATACAACTATCGGGCGGAGCTTACCATTCTTCACCTCCAATGCCCAACATACGAGCATGGAACAAAAGTAGGCTCCCACTTGGCAAGGCAACTGAGAGTAAAACACGAGAAAGAATATATAGGGGACATCTACTATAAACAGGGAGAGCTCACATCCCGAGAAAGCACACACATTTGGGAACTTTACCAATCCTTGCATACAGCAGGGGAGACGGATGAACATGAGCAGCTAGACTACCTGCATGACATGACAAGCGAGGAGGTTCTCACTGCAGATTCCGGCCTTAGACAACACAAATAACCGGGGCCTGACTGGCTAACGGCCCAGTTTTATAAAAATGTTTGTGATAGAACTTGTCCCCCATCTGGTTTCAGTATTTAATCATATGTCTAATATGGGTGCCGTCACTGCTGCTGTGAGTGAAGCACTAGTGTCTGTCATATCGAAACCAGGTAAAGACACAAAGGAGTGTGGCTTCTATTACCCAAATGCATTGCTGAATCTTGATGCTAAGCTTTACTCAAATATCCTAGCGGCCCGACTAGACGACGTACTCCCAGATTTGATCCACCCAGATCAGCTGGTTTCATCAAGGGCAGGCAAACACGTGACAATATTCGAAGGGTAGTACCCTTGATTGAGAAGGTCTCTAAAAAGTCAATACCAGCAGTCCTCTTAGCGTTGGATGCCGAAAAGGCCTTCATCTGGGTGGAGTGGTCATTTTTGTTCCAGACTCTGAGGAAATCAAGCTTCTGAGAAAGGTTCCTGAACATGATTAAAGCCAACTACTCGGCCCCCATAGCTGGGGTTATAGTCAACGAGGTTAGCTCCAACGTATTTCCTCTTGGACGGGGGACATGACATGGGTGCCCACTTTCACCCCTGCTTTTTGTCCTAACCACAGAACCATTGACGGCCAAGATACGCTTGCCCCCCAGAATCAAGGAATTACATTCGCCTCCAGGGAACATAGAATTTTGCTTACTGTAGTCGATCGGTTGATGTCCTTGACCTCGCCGCAGACCACCCTTGTGTGCATGTCCACTAGAACAAGAGCTCTATGCTTATTTCAATTCTAAAGGAGTTGTACTGTTGGGGAGATGTATATGAACAAATAATGAACAAGACTCCCTGGATTTCCTATTGATGTGTCTCGCAGGACACACAATTCTCACCTGTTTTAATGTGTCCCCATGTACCATAGGTTTAGTTGAAGGAATTGGTATGGGGAGAGGAGATTGGGGTCTATGATAGTTTTCCTCACTTTTTATTTTGTTCTGGGGTACTAAGATTGTATTCTCCCATTATAGGCAACATGTTCTTTATCTGACACTTGGTCGCGTCCACATTCATGAATACTGTATCCTCGAAATGGCTAATGGACCTTTAGGATGAAGTGAACCAATTTTTTTTGTAAACTTTATGCCTAATTGTAAGAACAAAAAAAACAACTTTGGAAAAAAAAAAAATACAATCAAATGCTGCAAAGTGTGGTGATGGTAAAAGGCTGAACTATGAGCAAAATCGCTTTTTGGTAAACGAGGATAAACTTGATTTGGTAAAGACCTTTGTTTACCTTGCCTTTCGTTTGTGTCAGAAATGTTTCTCATCTTCCCAAGTAAGCAAAAGTGCAATTATTTTTAATAACTAAAGCCAGGTTACGGTAGACCTGAACACGAAATTGGGGAGCAGACCACTCTCTTCAACTTTACGATTAGATAGAACGAAAATAGGAGCAAATCTCACTTTATGAAGGTGAGTTATGTGGGCATCCAAATGTCAAACTCTTGTTTCACAGCCAGGATGACTACCCAAGGAGATTATATAGACTTATTCAATCCACCCCAATGAAATTATTGAACATGGCGATAGGTGTTTGCTATTAAAAACCACTCTTTTGTGGACTAGAACAGTGGTTCTTAATCTGTGTTCCGGGGACTCATAGGGGTCTGTGAAGCCTATTCAGGGGGCCACGACTGCTTAGAAAATGTAATTATATTACAAGAATAATAAAGTGTATATAAATAAAGAAGCAAGATGTACAATTCAACATTTTGAAACGATCTGTAAATGTGAATGAATCTGAAATTGGAGACTAAAAAATTAAGTTATTCCCAGACTGATTTGTGGGAGCTGTGCAAGTCCATTAAACAGAATATAGTATGGATGATGATTGGCTTAGAAAAAGCTCCGACTTTCCTATTAAAATTTTGATTTTCTTTATATTTGTTTGTGAATTAAATAAAATATTCCACCATTCATTTGTGTATTTGTTTGATGACTGCTTGTTTCTGTGTTGTTTTGCGGCTCAAAATCTCGAAAATGCCTAGGCTGTTGTCCTCTGCTTTCAGTAATGACTCACTGGGGGTCCACGGATTCAATAATGGTTCATTTTGGATCCCGTTTTTCCCGTGGTTCCAGTATTGATTAAGTGAGGGTCCACTGGACTATACCAGGTGCTAACATTTATGCTAACGTGTTTCAAGTCACATTGCTTCAAATGTTTTAATATTTTAATGCCAGCTCACTGTTATGGGTATCTCTCGCAATGAGTATGTTTCATGCCATACGGCTGATTAAAGTATTGTTAAACCCTTCTCCTTGCTCGCCATCTAATGTGGTCTTAATCAAAAAACGTTACTGGGGCAAAGTCGAGAGCGATATTGTAAATTACGTATTGTCAAGCTCACTAGAGCCAAATTATGTGTCATACCCCTGGTTGTAAATTGTATCTGGAAATTATTGTCAGTACAAAAAAAGAAGCATTGGCAAATCTAATAGGTGGCGCCAGGTTGACCTGTTTGCTTTGCCACAGCATCAGCAAAAACGGATGTTTTTGTCAATGTTGTACAGCATCAGCCCGAAAAAATCCCCTACAATGACATTGACAGCCATTTATTTCTGCTGATGCGCAAGTGTGATATCAGAAGAGAAATTATGCGGCATCATTTTTTCTTTAATTACTGATCTAAGAGCAGTGACGGAGGATAAAAAGAACCACAAAGAAGTGGGTGGGAGAGGAGTAAGCTACAGGAACTGGACATGCTGTGGGAGCAATGGAAGCACGCAATAACGCCCTATAGAATGCAGAGTGGCCGAGTCATCCCAAAACAAACCATAAGAAACAATTAAGTAATTTGCTTTAACCACAAGAGGTCGGGGAGCAATGAATTTTGAAGGGAAAGAAACGAGGTTGCCCAGGTGTTACAGGGAAAGCAGCACAAGAGAGAGCAAGAAAACATATATATTCTAATGTAATGCTTAAAATAAGAGAAAAAAAGTAGTGTAAGCATACAAGCCAGCAAGCCAAAACGATGGTAATGAGGCTGTGATCCAATGGAGGCACCAACTTATTTTTTTATTTGAAAGGTTTTATATAACGCTGGCTAGACCCGGGGATATCAGCGCGCTTTACAAGTGCACAAACAAGGATTAGAGGACAGAGAGAGGATATGTACAATAGCAGGGCATAACAGTAGGTAAAATCAAACTGAAGTAATTTGAGGTCAATATACATGAAAAGGCACTCGCAGAGTTCTATAAAACAAAGCAACAGCAAAAAACAGATGGGTTTACATATAGATTGGCAGAGGGAGGAAAGATTCTGAGCAGAGCTGTGGGTGAGGCAATAATTTGATAGTGATAGGCGGGGGGAAGCCAAGATAGGGGCAAGGGGGGTGGAATGGGCAACCGGAAGGGATTTTTGGAGGAAGGAGGTAAGAGAAGTGGGAGGGAGGGGAGGGGAAAGAAGGGGGAGTGTACAGAGAGAGAGAGAAGAGAGGGGAGAAGTGAGAGAAAGTAGTGGAGTAGAGGAGGATAAGGACGCTGGAGGCAGAGAGTGTGGTTGGATGCCAGGTTAAGGACCCCAGTACTTGCTGAGGAGATGCAGTTTAAGTTCTTTTTTAAAGCCGATTTAGGAGGGGCTGTGTTAGATCTGGGGGTCTCTAGTTGGCAGAGGTATACACCTTAGACCAAATAGGGACCCTTGCTTCTAGTCAGGGTACAAGGACACACACGGTAGATAACCCCTGCTCACCCTCTAGGTAGCTTGGCTCGAGCAGACAGGCTTATCCCCAAGGCAATGTGTAAGGTATTTGCACGTAGACACCACAATGATCCCCCCTCCGTACACCACAAAGTTAGACCACACAGGTGAGTTGTATCAAAAATAATATATCTTTATCTAGTTTCCGCAGTTGAAATCAAGCATCACAGGTTTACACCATATTCGCTTTCTTGGTTGGTCGGGATCGTAAGACGATAGTCTCTAGTCTCTTGCGTGATTCGATACTCACTGAGAATGAATCAGTTCGTAGGCTCTTGTTGTTTAGGCAGCTACGTTGCTCCGTCGGCGTCACTGCGCTCGTTGTACAAAGCGCTCCTCTGGCTCTTCGGTGCAAGGTTTCCACAACTCCCTCGACGAGCCCTCAGTGACGATGTTGACGTCACCGGAGTCAGCCACTCACAGCGCGGCTTCGTAGAGCAGGAAAGTACGACTCTTGGTCTGCTTCAGGCCTCCGGGTCGCGGCAAGGCACGTGCCGATGAGCATGTCGGTCTTCTTGATGCGGCAACCGGTGTCAGGCCCGGATCAGCGCGGTACTCTCCAGCAAGGCAGAGAGCAGCCAGCCCACTTTACCCGGCAGATGTTGAGAAGCTTGGTAGAACAGTCCACGGTCCCTGCAGCACACAGCAGCGCAGGGGGGACACAGCAGAGTCTTGGGTTCGGGGCAACCTTTCTATCCCTGGGTTGCGAAACAGGAGGCCAGCTCTTCTCAGGCCCTTGGAGATTCGGTTTAAGACACAGCACACAGCAAAGTCTTGTTTGGTCAAGTGGGTAGAGTCAGCACACAGCAAGACCCCTTCTCCTCCTCAGCTTCAGTTGTACAGCAGAACAGGTCAGCCCTTAGAGCACACAGCAAGGCAATCTTCCTTTAGTTCTTCAGCGGTCCGTCTTTCAGCAAAGGTTCCTCTTGATGGTAGAATCTAAAAATCTGTTGTCAGGGGTCTTGTACTTATACCCCTCAAAGTCTTTGTGCAAGTGGGTCCTGAGCCCGGTCTGATCCAGTTCTGGGTGTTGCTGGAGCACTTTGTTTTCCTGGCTTCTACTTTCTTTTCAGAGTGAGGGGCAGAGTCGTCAGCCGCCCAGCAGGAGGTGGAGCCAGCAGTGTGGCAGGCAGGCACAGCCCTATTCACCCCCAGGTGCTATCCCCTCCCTCCACTCTCCTTGCAAATGTCGCCATTCAGCAGAGGGCTGACTCAGCCAACCTCCTGGGGGATCCCCAGCCCCTGTCACTCTCAAGCCAGACAGTCAATCCACAAGCATGCCCAGGCACACAGAAGGGTCAGACAAGAGAACAGCTACTCTCTAAAAAGTACTATTCTCCAACTCAGGATTTAAAAACAACCTCTCCTAAAAGATGTGTTATTAAATGCTGAGCTCAGGGATATCAAACACTCATGTCTTATCTTGTTCCTATGAGAAGATAGGCGGATAGCCATTGGCACCAGCCTCCCCCATGTTAGCCTATTGAGCAAGATAACCTTGCAGCAGTGAACACACAAAATGGCCGTTGTTCACTACCAGAACATGTTACCTGCACTAGTACATGCTCTACCTTTTGCATACACTGCACCCTGCCCAGGGGGGTACCTTGGGCCTTCCATAGGGATGACTGACTTGTATAAAAAGGGAAGGGTTAGGCCCGGTCAGTGTGGACACTGGCCAGGAGGGCATGGCAGTCCGGGGACTGCAGGCAGGCCTGCGGTGGCAGGCCTGAGACACCGTTTTAGGGCTACACAGGTGGGTGGCGCAATCAGCGCTGCAGACCCACTAGTAGCATCTGTCATCACCAGCCCTGGCACACACAGTGCACTTTACTAGGGACTTCATGGTGATACAGATATGCCAATCAGGTATATCCAATCAATATGATATTTTACACAGGGAGCACTTACACTCTGGCACTGGTTAGCAGTGGCAGAATGTCCAAAGCATCTAAACCAGCAAAAACGAAATCCATCACAGCATCAAAAATCCAGGTAGCAGAGGCAAAAGATAGGGGAAAAACCCACGCCAAGGATGTCAGGTCTAACACGTGTCCCCTTCAGCTGAAAGTGGGGAGAACCACCCACCCTCTTGGGAGTTCTCATCACTAAGGCGGAAAAACCTGGACAGACCATCAGCATTGGCGTGCTCTGTACCGGGACGGTGTTCCACCGTAAAGTCCATTCCCTGTAGGGAGATGGACCACCTCAACAGTTTTGGATTCTCACCCCTCATCTGCATTAACCATCTGAGGGGCCTGTGGTCGGTCTGAACACGGAAGTGAGTCCCAAACAGGAAGGGCCTCAGCTTCTTCAGGTCCCAGACCACAGCAAATGCTTCCCTTTCAATAGCGCTCCACCTCTGTTCCCTGGGGAGTAGCCTCCTACTAATGAAAGCTACAGGCTGGTCCCCGCCCTCGTCTCCATCTGTGAGAGTACTGCTCCCACACCTTGCTCTGAAGCGTCTGTTTGCACTACGAACTCACTCGAAAAGTCAAGCGCCTTAAGCACCGGTGCTGTGCACATTGCAGTTTTCAGGGCATCAAAAGCAGTTTGACAGGCCTCGGTCCAATTCACTTTCCTGGGCTGATTTCTAGAGGTTAGTTCTGTCAAGGGGGCAACAATGGTGCCGTATCCCTTGATGAACCGTCTGTAATACCCGGTGAGTCCTAGAAAGGCTCTCACCTCTGTCTGCGTCTTGGGGGGTTCCCAAGCCAGAATGGTATCAATCTTCGCCTGTAGGGGCGCCACCTGGCCGCTCCCCACCTGGTGTCCCAAATACACCACCGATCCCTGCCCTATCTGGCACTTACTGGCCTTGATAGTGAGGCCTGCCTTCTGCAGCGCCCTCAACACTTCACAGAGGTGTTGCAAGGGTTCCTCCCGAGTGGAGCTGAACACAGCAATGTCATCCAGGTACGCGGCGCTGAATTGCTCCAGCCCGGTCAGTACCCGGTTGACCAGTCTCTGGAAGGTGGCAGGGGCATTTTTCAATCCAAAGGGCATGACGCGAAACTGGAAGTGCCCCTCTGGTGTGGAAAATGCCGACCTCTCCTTTGCCCCTTCAGTTAAGGCAATCTGCCAGTACCCCGAAGTCAAATCGAAGGTGCTGAGGTACCTGGCAGCTCCCAACCGATCCACGAGCTCATCAGCTCTGGGGATGGGGTGCGCGTCAGTCTTGGTGACCGCATTGAGCCCACGGTAGTCCACGCAAAACCGAAGTTCTGACGGGCCACCGGGTGTAGCAGATTTCTTGGGAACGAGGACCACTGGGCTAGCCCAGGGACTGCTAGAGGGCTCAATTACCCCTAACGCCAACATCTTAGAAACTTCTTCCTTGATGCTGGCCCTGACCTTGACAGCTACTCTGTAAAACTTCTGTTTCACAGGCAGACTATCTCCAGTGTCCACATCATGGACGCACCAATTGGTGACACCTGGGGTCAGGGAGAACAGGGAGGCAAACTGACCCAACACCTGGCGACAGTCTCTTTGCTGTTCTGGGGTCAGGGTGGGCGAGAGGACCACACCATCCACTGACCCGTCTTGCTCCTTGGTTGCCAGGAGGTCAGGGAGAGGATCACTATCCTCCTCCCCACCGTCATCTGTAGCCATGAGCATCGTCACTTCAGACCTCTCGAAGTGGGGTTTGAGGCGGTTCACATGCAAGACTCTTAAGGGGCTGCCTAGGAGTCTTCATGTTGATCAGGTAGGTCACCTCACTCTTGCGCTCTACCACCTCATATGGCCCGGTCCACTTGTCACGGAGCGCACAAGGCTCCACCGGCGCCATTACCCAAACTTTCTGCCCAGGATGAAATTCAACCAGAGTGGTATTCTGATCGTACCATCTTTTCATCTCCTCCTGGCTGGCTTCTAGGTTCTCCTGAGCGAGCTTCCTGAAGCGCTGCGCCTGGTTGCGGATGGCCAGCACATAGCTGAACACATCCTGGGGGGTTTTCCCACTGGACTTTTCCCACCCCTCCTTCTCCAGTGTGAGAGGTCCTCTAACAGGGTGGCCATACAGCAGTTCAAAGGGGCTGAACCCTAAGGACTTCTGAGGCACCTCCCTGTAGGCAAACAACAGGCATGGTAACAAGACGTCCCACTTCCGTCTCATGGGCTCTGCTAGGCCCATAATCGTACCTTTCAGGGTGCGGTTGAACCTTTCAACCAACCCATTTCCTTGAGGGTGGTATGGAGTGGTGAACTTATAAGTTACCCCACACTCCTCCCACAGAGACTTCATATACCTAGAGATGAAGTTGGTACCCCGGTCGGAGACCACCTCTCGGGGGAACCCCACACGGGAAAAGATCCCCATCAATGCACGGCCCACCACGGGTGCTGTGATTGTCCTGAGAGGGACTGCTTCCGGGTACCGAGTGGCGTGATCCACCAAACCAGGATAAACCTGTTGCCTAAGGCGGTCTTGGGATCCAGGGGCCCTACGATATCAATGCCCACCCGCTCGAAAGGGGTGCTCACTACAGGAAACGGCTGGAGGGGCGCCACACACTTCCCTCCGCTCTTACCACTGGCTTGACAGGTTTGGCAAGACTTGCAAAAGGTACCGACGTGCTTCTTCATCTGGGGCCAGTAGAAGTGGGTGACAAGCCTGTGATAGGTCTTGTCTTGCCCCAGATGTCCTGCGAGAGGCACGTCATGAGCCAGACCCAGTAAGAGTTCCTGAAGCGCTCGGGTACCACCAGCACATGGGCTGCACCGGGCTCAGCAAACTTAGGCTCACTATAAAGTAAGTCATCCTCCCAGTAAATAAAATGTTCCTTGGACCCTAGGCCCGCTGCCTGGTCTGCAGCCTGCTGCCGCACACCAAGGAGAGAAGGGCACTCTTTCTGAGCCTGGCAGAATTCCTCCCTGGAGGGACCACCCTCTTGCTGCCAATGGGTCAGCTCAGGCAATTCCCCCAGTTCGGCCACCTGTTCCCCTGTAGGTTCCAGGGCATCCCCCTCAGGTTCTGCTTCCTCCGGGACCGTGGGAACAGTGGGGGCCGGTCTCCCGCGCCCTCTGCCCCTTCCTCTCCTGACAGGTTCCTGGGCCATTGTTCCAGGCTCCGGTGCTACTAATCCACCCTTACTGGCTGTCATGGCACGTGTGGATACACAGATCCACGCTGGCAGTCCTAACATCTCCAAGTGAGTTCTGTGCTCTACGTCCTTCCATGGAGAACTCTCCAGGTCGTTACCCAACAGACAATCTACTGGCAAGGCATCACTGACACAGACTTCCAAGGTACCAGAGACTGCCCCCCCCCCCCCCCCATGTAAAGGGAACACGCGCCATCTTGCAGGGGCGCACTGAAGTGTCAGCTGCCACTACTGGGCGGAGCACATTGGGAATGACTTGCTCTTCAGACACCCACTGACACCTGACAGATGTCACACTAGCCCCGGTGTCTCTCAGAGCCTCTATCTCCCTCCCATTGATGGTCACCTTTTGCCCGTATTTCTTAGTGTTAGCGGGTATCAAGGTATCCTGGACCATCTCTTGGTCTCCTAAAGAGACAAGGGTCATCATAGCTAATCCCTCCTCCCCACTGGAAATCAAATCCCCTCCCAAAGCTACACTAGCTAACCCTGGGACGGGAGCAGCAGCTGGTGCTTGGGGTTTCTTGGGACAGTTAGGGGCTATGTGGCCCACTTCCCTACAAGCATAGCAAGTAGGCGGTGGTCTGTTGCCCTTAGGGGGCCAAGACCTCTTAGGCTTGGGGGCTTGGGACTCCTTCTCCTGGGAACTGTTTTGGGGCCCTTTAGAGAACTCCTTACTGTTACCCTTGTCCTCCCCACCTTTCTGCTGGGGACCCTGTCCACCCTTGGCTGGCATACTTACCACCCCTTTGTTGACCCTGGTGCTAGTCCAGCGGTCTGCCTCTTTAGCAAGCTCACTGGGATCAGTTAACTTGCTGTCTAAAAGATGCTGGCGCAGCTCTGGAACACATAGACTACTCAAGTGCTCCCAACTAATCAAGTGACACAACCCCACATAATCAGTTGCTTTGCTGCCCTTTATCCAACCTTCCAGTGCACGCGTGTACATACTCACACACTCCACCCAAGTACTCGAATCAAGTTTCTTGAAGTTCCTGAACTTCTGGCGGTACTGTTCTGGTGTAAGCCCATACCTGAGGCATAAAGCCTCCTTCATCGTGGGGTAGGTTAAGGTCCCTGCTGCTTCTAAGGGTGCTAAGACATCCCTCCCAGAGGCCTCAAAATGCTTCCACAACCCTGCTCCCCAACTCTTCTCAGGCACTTCATTCATCTTCAAGGCAAGCTCATAGGATCTAAACCATGCATAGATATCCTCACCCCTCTGATAATTCTGTACCAAATCTTTCGGTATGTATACTTTACCCGCCTGTACTGGTTGTGCGCTGCCACCATTCGGACTGGACTCCACTTGTTTGGCTTTAATGTCCAGCTCCCTCATGCTCAACTCATGAGCCAACTGGAGTTTTCTCTCTTCCAAAGCAAGAGCATTCCTCCTCTCCTCCGCCTCTTTCTCACTGTCAAGGCGCAGTTTCCTTTCTTCCGCTTGAGCTTTGAGCTTAAAAAGTTCAATCTCATGGGCCCTAATCCTCTGATTTTCCTCCAGCTCCTCTGGAGAAAGGCTCCTACTGGAATGGGTGCTGCCAGCCCTAGATGCTGGCCTATTCACTGGCAGATCATCGGATCCAAATCCGTGCTCCGGTGTGCCATCCCCTCCAGTAGTTTCCTCGGTTGCGCCATTCTTGGCCTCCCACCAGGCCCTTAGAGCTTTCTGTAGCTCCGTCTTGTTGGCGGCGCCCTTCACTGGGCATCCAAGCTGCTTGCAGAATTGCTTTAGTTGCTCCTTCTTATATTCGAGCAACTTTTTCACTTCGAATTGCAATTCCGACTCCTCACCTACTCCATTCAGAGACATGATGCTTCGTCGATCCTCCAAGAATAGCCTTCGCAAAAACTTCGTGCAATGCAACTGCTTACTAGATTAGTGATGTACGAAGAATCACTGCAGGTCAAGTGCAAATACTGGTTCTAATCCCACCGCTGCCACCAATGTTAGATCTGGGGGTCTCTAGTTGGCAGAGGTATACACCTTAGACCAAATAGGGACCCTTGCTTCTAGTCAGGGTACAAGGACACACACGGTAGATAACCCCTGCTCACCATCTAGGTAGCTTGGCTCGAGCAGACAGGCTTATCCCCAAGGCAATGTGTAAGGTATTTGCACGTAGACACCACAATGATCCCCCCTCCGTACACCACAAACTTAGACCGCACAGGTGAGTTATATCAAAAATAATATATCTTTATCTAGTTTCCGCAGTTGAAATCAAGCATCACAGGTTTACACCATATTCGCTTTCTTGGTTGGTCGGGATCGTAAGACGATAGTCTCTAGTCTCTTGCGTGATTCGATACTCACTGAGAATGAATCAGTTCGTAGGCTCTTGTTGTTTAGGCAGCTACGTTGCTCCGTCGGCGTCACTGCGCTCGTTGTACAAAGCGCTCCTCTGGCTGTTCGGTGCAAGGTTTCCACAACTCCCTCGACGAGCCCTCCGTGACGATGTCGACGTCACCGGAGTCAGCCACTCACAGCGCGGCTTCGTAGAGCAGGAAAGTACGACTCTTGGTCTGCTTCAGGCCTCCGGGTCGCGGCAAGGCACGTGCCGATGAGCACGTCGGTCTTCTTGATGCGGCAACCGGTGTCAGGCCCGGATCAGCGCGGTACTCTCCAGCAAGGCAGAGAGCAGCCAGCCCACTTCACCGGCAGATGTTGAGAAGCTTGGTAGAACAGTCCACGGTCCCTGCAGCACACAGCAGCGCAGGGGGGACACAGCAGAGTCTTGGGTTCGGGGCAACCTTTCTATCCCTGGGTTGCGAAACAGGAGGCCAGCTCTTCTCAGGCCCTTGGAGATTCGGTTTAAGACACAGCACACAGCAAAGTCTTGTTTGGTCAAGTGGGTAGAGTCCGCACACAGCAAGACCCCTTCTCCTCCTCAGCTTCAGTTGTACAGCAGAACAGGTCAGCCCTTAGAGCACACAGCAAGGCAATCTTCCTTTAGTTCTTCAGCGGTCCGTCTTTCAGCAGAGGTTCCTCTTGATGGTAGAATCTAAAAATCTGTTGTCAGGGGTCTTGTACTTATACCCCTCAAAGTCTTTGAAGTCTTTGTGCAAGTGGGTCCTGAGCCCGGTCTGATCCAGTTCTGGGTGTTGCTGGAGCACTTTGTTTTCCTGGCTTCTACTTTCTTTTCAGAGAGAGGGGCAGAGTCGTCAGCCGCCCAGCAGGAGGTGGAACCAGCAGTGTGGCAGGCAGGCACAGCCCTATTCACCCCCAGGTGCTATCCCCTCCCTCCACTCTCCTTGCAAATGTCGCCATTCAGCAGAGGGCTGACTCAGCCAACCTCCTGGGGGATCCCCAGCCCCTGTCACTCTCAAGCCAGACAGTCAATCCACAAGCATGCCCAGGCACACAGAAGGGTCAGACAAGAGAACAGCTACTCTCTAAAAAGTACTATTCTCCAACTCAGGATTTAAAAACAACCTCTCCTAAAAGATGTGTTATTAAATGCTGAGCTCAGGGATATCAAACACTCATGTCTTATCTTGTTCCTATGAGAAGATAGGCGGATAGCCATTGGCACCAGCCTCCCCCATGTTAGCCTATGGAGCAAGATAACCTTGCAGCAGTGAACACACAAAATGGCCGTTGTTCACTACCAGAACATGTTACCTGCACTAGTACATGCTCTACCTTTTGCATACACTGCACCCTGCCCAGGGGGGTACCTTGGGCCTTCCATAGGGATGACTGACGTGTATAAAAAGGGAAGGGTTAGGCCCGGTCAGTGTGGACACTGGCCAGGAGGACATGGCAGTCCGGGGACTGCAGGCAGGCCTGCGGTGGCAGGCCTGAGACACCGTTTTAGGGCTACACAGGTGGGTGGCGCAATCAGCGCTGCAGACCCACTAGTAGCATCTGTCATCACCAGCCCTGGCACACACAGTGCACTTTACTAGGGACTTCATGGTGATACAGATATGCCAATCAGGTATATCCAATCAATATGATATTTTACACAGGGAGCACTTACACTCTGGCACTGGTTAGCAGTGGCAGAGTGTCCAAAGCATCTAAACCAGCAAAAACAAAATCCATCACAGCATCAAAAATCCAGGTAGCAGAGGCAAAAGATAAGGGAAAACCCACGCCAAGGATGTCAGGTCTAACAGGCTGCAACGCAGTTCCTTGGGTAGGGCATTCCAGGTGGACAGCGCGTTTCCAGAGAAGGAGCGAGATTGAGAGGTTTTCTTTTTGAATAAGGGGGGGACAAGGAGGAAAGTATTAGTGCTCCTCATCGGTCTAGAGCGGCCTGCTTTTTTGAGTTTATTTGTAAGGTACAGTGGGGTATTATGGTGTAGAGCATTATGAGTGATGCATGCTGTCTTGTAGGAGGATCTTCCTTCAACGGGAAGCCAGTTGAGAGCCTTCATGGCTGGGGAGATGTGGTAAAAACGTTTGTAGTCAGTGATAAGCCTGGCTGCCAGGTGAAGCACAGATCTGAGTGGGGCTAGGTGGACTTTGGAGGTTCCTGTGAGGATAGCTTTACCATAGTCGATTTTAGAGAGAACCAGGGATTGGACAACCCATTTGAAGTCTTAAGGTGGAATGAAGGGTTTGATTTTCTTCAAATGACGGGGAGTGAATAGAGCTCCCTTAGCGAGTTTTTTATGTGTTCGTTAAGGGTAGATTTTTGCCAATGGTATTACCAAGTGATTTTGCTGAATTGGCCAAAGTGAGCGAGCGGTTGAGTGCTTTAAGGTCAGAGATCCAGGTTTGGATGGGGAGTCCGTTATTTCTAGGGGAGAACAGGATGATTTCAGTTTTCTTAGGGTTGAGTTTGAGATGGTTGGAGTGGAACCAGTATTGGATCTTGTGCAATGTATGGTTAAGATTAAATATATCAGAGTGGGATTTAATCTTATAGTAAAGTTGGGTGTCATTAGCATAGAGGTGATAATTGATTCTAGCTTGTTTCAGAATGAGGGTAAGGGGTTCCATGAAGAGGTTAAAGAGAGAGGGGGAGAGAATAGAGCCTTGAGGGACACCCATTGAAACCGGTGAGGGGTTAGATAGACAGTCGTTCATTTTGATTTGTTGTGTTCTGTGTTGGAGAAATGAGGTGAACCATTTAAGGACCTGACCCTTAAGGCCAAAGCAGGTCTTGAGCGAGTTAAGTAGGGAATTGTGGTTGACTGTATCAAAGGCAGCCGAGAGGTCAAGGAGAATGAGTAGGCAGCATTCACTGTTGTCAAGGGAAGAGTGGATGCCATTGACTATGTTTAGCATGGCAGTTTCAGTGCTGAAGCCTTTTCTTTGCAGGGAGTGTAGAAGGTTTAAGTTGTTAATGTGTTCATCCAATTGAAGCAAAGCACATTTTTCAAGGGCTTTGGAAAGAAGTGGTAGGTTCGAGATAGGGCGGAGATTGTTCTGGTCATTAGGGACTGAGGTGGTATTTTTAGGGATAAGCGTGATTTGGCCGAGTTGAAGTGAGTGCGGGACACATCCTGTGGAGAAGGAGGTGTTGATGATGGTGGTCCAAAAAGGGGCAATAATGTGGGTAAGATTTTGGATAAGACTAGAGGGAATAGGGTCTTTGGTGTGTGAGGACGGCTTAAGTTTGGCGATGATGTTAAAGGCTTCAAGCTCAGTCATGGGGTGGAAGTTAGCCCAGGATGCATTGTTTTTCAGTTGCAGGAGGGGGAAGGCTGGGTTCTGGAGGGGTAGTAGTGAGAGGGCGAGTAGAAGAGTAAGGAGGCTGGGTCAGGACGGGAGGGTCGTTTGATGTAATGTCAGCGACAAAGGGGGAATTGGGTGGGATCTGAGTTAGATGGAAGACCTGATCAATTTTGGTGATTTTATCCAAAAAGAAGTTGGCAATTTCCTCACATCTATTAGTTGAGGCAGTGAGTTTAAGGGGGTCTGTGGTTGTTTGGTTCCGAACAATGTTAAATCGTTCTCTGGCTCTATTTTTGGCACAGTCTAGTTGTGTTTGGAAGAAGGAAGCCTTTTCCTTGAAGATGTGTTTTTATAGGTAGATCTAGCGGCCCGGAGACTGGCAAGGTGGGCAGGGGAGTGGTGTTGCCTCCATGTTCTTTCACTCAGTCTAAGTGCACGTCTTTCGTCGTTGAGGTCGGAGTTAAACCAAGTTTTGGATGGAATGGTTCTTTGTTTTTTTAGTTTGGGAGAGGCTAGGAGGTCTACGACCTCATTGGCAGTCTTGTTGAAAAGCTCGGTAAGCTCATTGGCGTCTTGGGAGAGAGGGGTGGGAAGAAGATGAGCTTATAGCTTATACTCGAGTTCGCCAGGAGGGATTTGATTAAGATTTCTGGTCCATTTCATGGGTTTGTAATTTTTAATAGGGGGAGGGGAGCGGGTTCTATCTTGAACAGGATGAGGTGATGGTTAGACCAGTCAATGGGGAGGATGTTGGAGAGGGAGGCCAGGTCATTATTGGTAACAATGGCATCAAGAGTGGCACCTTTGGTGTGAGTGGGCGAGTCACCTAGTTGAACAAGGCCATTGATCTCTAGAAGATTGATGAGATGGGTGACTGTGGGGTCAATAACATTATTCCAGTGGATGTTAAAATCTCCTAAGAAGAGATTTTTCGAGTTGGAGAGTGAGGATCGAGAAAGAAGGTCAGATGGTTCCTCTGTGAAGGGTAGTGGATCACCCTGAGGGTGGTAGATGTTATGTAGGCGAATTTGGGGAGAACCCGGTATGGTGAGTTCGGCTCCAAGATATATATATATATATATATATATTTTTGAAACCGTTTATTACAGAATCCAAAAAATATACAAAGATGGGCCTACAACCTTCAGGCCGGCCGCTAGCAAACAGAAGGAGCATATAATACAGACAGTAGAACGCACGCTGCGGCAGAAGGGAATTCACAGGAGTTGAAAGAGGCGTTGGCAGCCACACCATCCGGACCCCACACGACGGTATCATTTTTATATAAATAACAACAAAAAACAAGTCCACAAGGCAACCCACAGTCGGAAACAACAGCATGTGCTCCCCTAGGGGGGGACCCCACCGATCCATAGGAATATCGAGGGGGGGAATAGGTCAGGACGGGGACTAAGTAGACTCATTGCCCAGAACCGGGAAGACAAACAGGCTAAGGAGACGGGGCCGGTGACGGATCAGGCAGTAGCGGCGGGGTACAGATTCCCCCACGGTAGGCGTTCCAGGGGCCCCATACTTTCACCCATGTCCCAGGCTTACCTCTCGCAACATACACCACCTTTTCCCGAAACATACACCAATCCATGTTGTCCTTCCACGCCGAGACAGTCGGCGACCTCTGGGAACCCCACAGTTGCGCAATGTCACGTTTGGCCACCATATATCCCAGAGTCGCCCACCACGTCTGCGGCACTGAGTAGTCGGTTGGCTCCCATACATTCAAAAGACATCTCCTCGCCTCAGGCAACAGCGGCACACGCGTAACTACCTGCAAAACCTCATGCACACCACGCCAGAATCGCACCACCTCCGGGCATTCCCACAAAATATGGAGAAAGGTCCCCAAAGAACCACACCCACGCTTACACAACCCGTCCCCGCATAGCCCATACGCATCAGCCTCGGCCCCGTAACATAGACCCTATGGAGTATCTTGAGCTGGACGAAGCGAAGGCGGGCCGGTATGGCCACCTCTTTCGGGGAGGCCACCGCAGACACCCAGTCCTCGTCATCCAGCTCCAATCCATCAGCCCCCCACGCCTCACGAAGGCCGGTCAGCAGTCCCGAACGGTCATTGATGAGCCTTTTGTAAATTAATGAAATCGTGCCGTCCGGGACATGCCCATCTAGCACTCTATCCTCCAGAGGGGAGTACTCCGGGATGGAGGCAACGTCCGGAAATACGGAGCACAACGCATGACGGATCTGCATATATCGAAAGTACTCCCTGTCCTGCAGCTGGAATTCTGTCTGCAGCACATCGAACGTTTTGAATCCCCCCCTCGTCCAGAGATCGCCCACCCTGCTGATGCCTATCATGTCCCACTTCTCAAAGCCCTTCGAGGTCCACAGGGAGCCGAGCCGCTCAGATGCGTACAGTGGCGTCGCCCGGGTCAAACGATCCTTCCACCCCATCGCCAAGTTAGCCGCGTGCCACACTCGCACCATGACCCGCGTGGGGCCCATCAGACGTGCGTCGAGCGAGCTAGAATAAAGCGCCCGATTATAGTCGCCGCCCGGCAGTAACATTTTATCCATCTCAAAGGCCGGGTTTAGGGCGGGCCCGTAAAGGCCGTGATTGATCGCAGCCAGCTGGGAGGCCCAGTAATATCGCTTGATATCTGGGAGGGCAACCCCCCCGTCGTACCACGGGAGCGTCAGCTTTGCCAGGGCGATACGCGGCCTACCCTCCCAGAACAGTCGGCGCTGCAAACTCTCCACCTCGCGAAAGTAGCGCGCCGGGACAACGTCCATTGTATTCTGCAAAGCGTACAGGAAACGTGGCAGCGACATCATCTTAAACAATGCCGCCCGGCCGAGCGGCGAGAGCGGCAAGCGCCTCCAACGCGCGACGTCCTCCTTCAGGCGCTGGAGGGGGGGAAGCAAGTTCTGTTTAGATCGGGCCTCCGCGTCCAGGGTAATGAAGACACCCAGGTACCTAAATCCCCGCGGGGCGATCTGGATAGGACAACCCCGCGGAAGGATAGGATCCTCCCCAGAGAGGACATACACACACGATTTAGCCCAGTTGATGACCAGGCCGGAGTTGAGGCCAAATGAGTGCAATACATCAACCAGTACTATCAGTGATTTACGTGGGGAAGCCAGGTACAGAAGAATATCATCAGCGTAAAGAGATACGCGGTCCTCATACTCTGGGGTCCATCGGAGACCACGAATAGAAGGATGCCACCGCAGCCACTCCGCCAGGGGCTCCAAGGCAAGCGCGAAGAGGAGCGGTGATAATGGGCAGCCCTGCCGCGTGCCCCTGCCCAGCTCAAACGGAGCCGACACTCTACCGTTCACAACCACCTGCGCCAGCGGTCCAGAGTACAACAATTTCACCCAACCGATGAATCCCGGGCCAAACCCAAACTTCGCCAGTGTCGCCCAAATATATGGCCACTCAAGTGTGTCGAACGCCATAGTGGCGTCCAGGGATGCCAAAATGGCCGGTTCCCGCATAAACGGGACACGCGCGAGCACCCCATGCAAGCGCCGCAGGTTAAGCGCAGTGTTGCGATGAGGGATAAAGCCGGACTGATCCTGGTGAATCAAATCGCACACCACGCCAACCAGCCGATTAGCCAACACCTTGGCGAGAATTTTGGGCTCCGCATTCAGCAGCGAAATAGGCCGGTAGGACGTGACCCGGTCCCGCGGCCTCCCCGCCTTGTGAATAACCACGATAGTAGCCAGACGCTGGTCTAGCGGGAGGGAACCCGCCGAACGGGCCGCGAGGAACATCGCACGGAGATGTGGCGCCAGCGTATCCGGTCGCAGCTTGTACAATTCGATGGGAAGACCATTAGGACCCATGGCCTTGCCGGAAGCGACCGAGCGTATGGCGAGGGCAATTTCCTCAGAGGTTGGGGCGGCGTCCAACAACACTCTGTCCTCCTCCGAAAGGGAAGGCAGCGCGATATCCCTAAGCAGGGCATGGGAATCCTCTTCCGAGCGGGAGGACACCGGGGAATACACCCCACGGAAATATTCTGCAAAGCAATCGACAATTTCTTCCGGTTCAGTGACACACACACCATCCAGTTTCTCAATCGACGGGACAACTCGACTCGCTCTCTCCTTTTTATCCAGCCACGCAATCAATTTCCCAGCCTTATCACCCACATCATACAGTCTCCCCTGTTGCTCTCTACTGAGGCCCCTGGCCGCGTCCGTGACGAGGGCCTTATAGGCCGCCTGCTTGAGTCGGAGAACATGTAATTTGTCATCCGTCACCCCACATTCGAGGTCGCCCTCCAACTCAGTTATTTCAGTTTCAACACGGGTCACCTCCTCCCGCTCACGCCTCCGGGAATGGGAAATAAGGGACAGGGCATCCCCCCGAATCACCGTCTTAAATGCCTCCCATAGCGAGACCGCCGATGACACAGACCCCACATTATCGTCAAAATATCGCTTAAGGGACTTAACCAACTCTGCGCGAATGGTGGGGTCACGCAGGTACCAGGGATTAATCGGGACCACCCTACCCTCTCCCCTCGGGAGAATATCGAAGTGCAATAAGAGCGGGGAGTGGTCTGAAATACCCCGCGCCAAATGGCGCACCTCCCCGATCCTCCCCGCATGCGCCGCCGGCACCAGGACATAGTCTAGCCTTGAGAGACTGCCATGGGCCCCGGAATGAAAGGTGTACTGTTTCTGCGTAGGATGTTTCAAACGCCAACAATCCACCAGCCCCAAGGTATCCAAGAGGCCAGACAACCACGCTTGGGCACGGGGGAGATCCCTAGGGGGGTGACGGTCCTCAGTTCCGGAAACCACAGCGTTAAAATCCCCCCCAACCACCAGAATCCCCTCCGGAAGGCCAAGGAGGAGGCGCCCCAGATCCGCAAAGGTGGTCGTCTGAAACCCAGGCGGGACATAGACAGAAACAAAAATAATCACTCAGCCCTCCATTCTACCCACCAGAACCGTGTAACGTCCCCTGTCATCATGGAGCACCTCATCAACTTCCAACGGGAGCGAGGTCTTGGCCATGATGCCCACACCCCTTGAACCAGACGTGAAGCCCGAATGGGCCAGAAGGCGGTAGCCCCGTCGGTTCATAGCACAAAAGGAGTTGCCAATGAGGTGCGTCTCCTGCAGAAAAACTATGTCAGGTGAAATTCGTTTCAGGAACTGCAGGACCACACCTCGTTTTATCCTGTCCCCCAGTCCATTAACGTTCCAGGACAAAAGACTCAGTCCCCTACCCCCCATCATAAACGAAAGCAATCACTCGTCCCCCCGAGAGCACTTTGGGAATAGCACGACGATACTTTTGCCTTGTGGTACAAATGAACAACACCCCACCCCAACCCAACCGCCCCAACAAAACTCCCCCCTCCCTGCACCCCTGCATGAGCCCAAACAGCCCCCCCAACTTGCAGTGTGCCTGTCGCCCCTATATAGTTGAAACTAGGTAAACCCCCTAGAGGAGGAAAGAGTACCCCTTCGAGACCCCGCACCACCTACAAAGGAGGGAGAACGAGTACAAAAAACGAGAGACCCTAAGCTTGGCCGAAAGCGGCAGCATCTTCGTCCAGAGTGAGTCCCAGTATCAGCACCTCAGTCCCGGTCCAGTGGGCCTTCTCCTCCCGCAGCCCCCCCCCCCCGCCATCCCGATCCCGACCCCCAGACAGTGTCCAGCCAGTCCCCGGCCGTTTCAGGACGGTCAAAAAAGTGAGTGCGACCATCCACCTCCACCCGCAGCCTGGCCGGGAAGAGCATGGCGTATTTTAAGTTCATGTCCCGAAGCCGCCGCTTGACGCCCAAGAAGCTCAGTCTCTGCTTCTGGACCGCTTGGGTGAAGTCAGGATAAAAGTTCACCTCCATGTTCTCCAGCTTAATCGGCCCTTGCAGTCTGGAGGCTTGCAGAATCGCATCCCTGTCCCGGAAATTAAAAATACGGGCAATAAGAGGCCGCGGAGGGGCTCCGACCTTCGGCCTTCCCCCGGGAACTCTATGAGCCCTCTCCACGGCAAAAAATTTACTCAATCCCCGAGGCTGGAGATGGGTAGTGATCAGGTCCTCCACAAAAAGATCCGCCGCCGACTCCTCCCGTCCCTCAGGTACTCCGATGATGCGGATATTATTCCTCCGGGCCCGGCTCTCGGAATCCTCCAGGCGCCGATCCATGAGCGCACTCGCCTGACGAAGCTGGTGTACCTCCGTTTGAAGGGCCGCCATCTCAGTCGTGAGGCCCGACGCGGTGTGGGCCAAAGAATCGACCCGGTCGTTAGTCTTCGAGAGATCAGCTCTCACCAGGTTGACATCAACGAGGACCGCGTCGATTTTATGCGCTAAAGTGTCAAACCGCTGGCCCACCGAGGCCTTCATCTCAGCAATGGCGCCCATGACGTCTTGCAGAGTCAGATCTGTGGGCAAATCCGGGCCATTCGGGGGGCACTCAGAGGACTTGTGCGGTCCACCGGGAGATCCCTTCGGGAGGGTGTAGCGGTCCATGATGTTGGCCTGATGTGCGGCGCCACGCCGGGTCGACTTGGCCTTCAACCGATCTCCATCTTGTTTCGTGGCCATCGTCGCGGGTCTCACACCCTCACCAGCCACGCAGTAAAAAGCAAGCAATCAAGGCCACAAGCTCCGGGGGGCCACCCCAGGATGGCGGAGCGGGCCACAGCAGGCAGGCAGGGTCTCCCAGCGAGGCCACCCCAACACAAAGAGCGCCGCGATCCCACTTGCAAAGACAGCAAGGGGGCGCGAAAGTGAAAGTAAAAGTGCGGGGTACGCGACTCGCCAGGCCCAGCCCGCCGTTGTTGTTCACTTTGCCACCGGGTCGCCCCCAAACGCGAATCCGGGGTCAGGAGAGAAGTAGGCCGCAAACTTCAATCGGTGCTCACTCCGGCACCCGAGGTCCGATTCGAAAACGGGAAACGGGTACCACCTCGGCTCAGGCTCACCGACACAGTCCCCTCAACCGATGCAGGATGAAGACAGGATAAACGTAGGAGGTTGCGGAGGTCCTCGGGAGCCTCGCACCTACGCGGCCATCTTGGTTGCGCGCTAGGCTCCTCCCCCGGCTCCAAGATATTTAAAGGTTAAGTGGTTTGTATTTTTAACACTGAAGTGTTGCAGTTCATTTTTATAAATAATAGCTAATCCACCTCCAATTCTGTCTTTCTTGATGATTGAGTAGCCGGGGGGGGGGGGAGGTGGGGGGGGAGTAGGTCAAGGATGCCCGTAGAGTGGTCATCAAGCCAGGTTTCTGAAAGGAAGGCGATGCCGATGGTTTAGCTGAGGATGGTTTCAGATATTTCAGTTGCGTGTCGGACAGCTGAGCGGCAGTTAATGAGCATGCAGGAGAGGGGCTTAGGGTTGGCTTTGGTTGTCGGGCACAAGTGTATGGTGGTAAGTTGGGCTGAGGGTCTGGATGAGATGGGAGAGGAGGGGATTCTGCTCATTCCCAAAATCACTGGTATACTGGTATACTGGCATAAGGGAGGGTAGGATCAGGGATCAGGGGTTTGGGAAGGTAAGAGTTGCATAAGTCCGTAATGACCGAAGAGGAAAGGCCGTTCCTAGCACAGCGCGGCCTAAGAGATCTGTTGCGGTGAGGGATAGTTTTCCAGTGGTAGAGTTGGGAGGAGTAAGTGAGGCAAGGGCAGGTGGAGTCATTATGATTGAGGAGGGTCTTGGAGTAAAGTGCGTTGAAATCTTCTCTGAGTCTTATAAGTTCCGTCTGAAAGGTTGAGAGATTAAGTTCAATGTTAGAAAGTGTCCGAGCGATAAGATTGAGTGTTAGCTCAGGCGGCGAGGAGGAAGGGGGGCAAAGGGGTTCAATGTTGGCCGGAGATAAAAGCCTGATGAGTGGAGGGGGGGAGAAGCAGAGGGGGTGAGTCCGAGGGGAGCTAGGGAAGATGGACCTGGAGGTGCGGGGGCGATCATGCAGATAGGCCGAGAAGCCGGAGGATAAGATGTGCTGGGGAGAGGGGTAGAGGGGGAGGTAACTGCATTATGAGGGGGAGGAGTGTAATTCAGTGGTGGGGATGTAGGTGTCGGCGGGTGAAGCATTCGGAGGCAGTAGGAGAAGGGGCCGGGCCTTAATTACATCCGCTTGTGTGGGGATAGTGTAGACTGGGGTGGGTGCTATAGGAGCAGGGGGTGGTGAGGGTATCAGTTAAGGATGGAGGGATCCTGAAGGTGTGGAGAGGTTGTCGGTAGTGAGGTGGGTTTTATGTCGGTCATTGGATAAGGTGTGGATTCAGTTGGATAAGTGCGCAGTTAGGGTGCCTTGGGGGGTGTAAGCTCAGAGCTGGGGGGGCGGGGGAGTCAAGAGGGTGTCCGGTTGAGAGGAAGGGGGTTTGGGGCCTGTTTTGGATAGGTGATCTGTCAGGGTACTGTAGTGGTGGTCAAAGAAGTTGAGGTGGTGTTCGATGCTTGAATGAGAATGTTACCGGTTTTGAATATGGAGATGTCAATTTCTCCGCTAAAAGCTGGGGATGGGGAGGTAGATCATTTGAAGCCATATGGGATTTTGCTGGATTTAGTGACTGTGAGATGGCCCAGGAGGATCCTTTTCCGTTTGGAGAGGCGTTTGGAATAGAAAATAAGGTTAGTTTTTATAGGAGAGTTGAGGCTATGGTAGGTATCGACTATGAGAGTTTTGGGGTGACGAGTCAGTAATTTACGCGTAAAGTTTTTCTTGGCATTTTTGGACATATAGTATTGGTATACGATGTTCCAGGAATTGGGACCATGTCTTGTGAGGGCAGGATCTGGGGGTGTGAGGACGGGAAATGGGGGGGACATGATAGGTCGTCAAAAGGGGAATTGGGAGGAAGAGAGAGGAGGGGGGTGGGGCAGAGAGGCGTGAGAAATAGGGGGTTGAGAGGGGAAACCAGAGGGGAGAATTGCAGGAGAGAAAGGGGAGTAAGTGGTAAGGGAAGGGGTAAACCAGAGGTAAACCAGAAGTTAGAGTTAGGATAGAGAGGGTTTTTGGTGGGGGTGCCGGGAGGGTATGTCAGAGAATAAATAGATTTCAAGGGATAAAGGGAGAGGACAACAGCTATAAGGAACCTGGACGCGTTTGGGAGGTGAGATGAGACTGGGGTAGTTGAGATTGGGGTAGATGTGTGGGGGTGAGGGGACTGAGGAAGGAGTAAGGGGGAGGGGGAGTATTGTAGTGAGAGAGTATTAGGGAGAGAGTATAGAAGTGAGGGAGTGGAGAGAAGTGGTAGGGGAGTCAAAAGTGTAGGTGGAAGAGCGTATGGTGGTGAGAGTACAGCTAGATAGCAACTAATTGGTTAGGTTAAACCCAGATTACGATAATTTCCATGAAAGAACAGTATCAAAGCTTACTACTGGGAAGGGACCGTTTTTCTACTATTAAAAACACAGCAGAATAATGATAATAATAGTGATAAACTAGCGATAATAATAGTGATCGAACGTCAACGCTCAATATACAAAAAAGTTTAAAAGCAATAGTTATAGTGATAGCACAACAACATACATATTACACAATAATTATAAAAATTACAGTGATTACATATCAGCACAGAGGACTTGGAAGGCATGGTCCGAGTGCACAAGTTAGTATTGGGACCATATCAGGGCTTCGGGACATTTAAGGCACAGGCCGAGTATAAAATTTGAAAGGGGGCCTAAATCGGGTTCGGCCACGGGTAAGGAGGGATAAGTCTAGAAATGGCAGCAGGTTGGAGCGCCTGATTTATGGATTGGTCCTTCAGGGGCTATAGTCGCAGGCCATAGGTAGCTCGAGGGCGCAGTGCGCAGTGAAGGTGGGGGGAGGGCTTTGGTCTGATATTAGGACTGGGTGGACAGTGGGTGGTGTCCAACAACAAGAAAGAAAGGCCTCCAACATAGTGAGGTGATTGTTTGGGTTTTACTTACTGGCAGGCGAGCTTGGAGGTAGGAAACTAATGACTGATATCTGAGGGCGGCGCAGGCGAGGGACGCGGCACAGCAGGGAAGTAGATCTGGGCCCAGATCGGTTGCGGCCAGTAAGGGAGAGAGTTCACCAGTGAAGAAAGAAAACTTGCATGAAAGCACCAGGGAGTTGTATAAAGGACTCGGCAAGTCCATAGAGAGAGCGTCTCGCAAGGAAAGACAGGAGGCCACCCTGAGGGGTCAGATTCAGTATGCTGCGTACTTAGGTGCTTCGAGGTCGGCTTGGGCGGTGGGGAAGAAGACCACTCACCCTGGTGTCACATGGGTACGTTTCGAACGTAGGCGAGTTGTGAGATTGGCTCGCGCAAATAGAATGGAGGCCACCCTGGGGGTCAGAGTTGGTTCCCTGCTTAGTAAGGTGCTTCGAGGGAGGCTCAGGCGGTAGGGAGGAAAAACCACTCACCCTGCTCTCAAAGGCAGGACGTGTCATGAGCCATCTTGGGAAGTGGGACAAGGCGAATCGTCGCCATCTTATCTTCTGCAGCAAACAGGGGAGAACACCTCGCGAAAAAAGAGAGGATATAGGAGAATGGAGGCCACCCCTGTAGGGTCATCTTTGGATTCCTGCTGAGATATATGCTTTGAGGGGGGCTTGGGTGGAGGGGGGACGTGTAGTATGCCTACTTGGTAGGCGAGAAAAAGCGGAATGTTGCCATCATTAACTAATTTCGGCAGCAAACGAGGCTGCCAGCTGACGGTTGGAGTCACCACGGGAGGGAGAGGTGGATCCACAGTTTAATAGAGGCGAATTCTTTAAGGATACCGACTCTTTTTGGATGCCTACCTCCTTCAGAGAGGACGTGGTAGAGGTCTGAGAGGTTGGGGGGTGCTGAGACAGTGAGGTCGGGGGCTACACAAGGATAGGGCGGAGATTGCGTCTCTGAGCCCCATCGTTAAACATTCAGGTGGAGACTCATCGAACGGCAGCCTTGGTCACGCTGTGGAGGGCAGCGCAGCGAGAAGGGCCGGAGTCTGCTCCGGAGCTCATGTCTCACAGCTCAGGAGGGGGTCCGTGCCCGCGGTCTCCCAAGTGCGGCGGGCTATCCAACACTGGTCATGACATCCAAGTTGGGAGCATGCAGCAGCCAGGGGAGCCAAGAGGAAGGCTGCTCCGAGAAAAGGCTCGAAACTGGGCCTCGTTTTTTTTTTATTGAGGTCTGTGCCGGAAGGCCCTTTTGTGCGGGGAGCAGTCAGATAGGGCACGGCGATTCGAAGCGGCACGCCGAAACCTGTGCCTCGGAGGTCCGATGGTGGTCCGCGCCAGTGGACGAGAAGCGGCACGCCCAAAAAACTAGTGCCTCGGAGGACCGATGGAGGTCCGCGCTGGCAGGCACTTTCATGCGGGCTGCAGATGAACAAAGCAGGGCGACGAGAAGTGGCATGTCCACACCAGGGTACTCGACTGTGGCGTGTCCAACAGTGATCCAGCCCCGCATCGGTGCAATGGAGGCTGCAGTAGACTGCTCCCTGTCAGCTCGGCGAGTCCAATCCCAGCGAGGAGCAGCGAGGAGGGCGGGTGAGGCAGGCGAGATGGAGGAGCGCTCGGTCGCCGTGGGTCATCCAGCAGGAAAAGCCCCACCAAAGCAGTCCAGAGCAAGTAGAAGACCAGGTACGAAGTCTCCATGCTGGTTCCTTTGTGGATTCCTCGAGGGTTGGCGGTGGATGGCTGAGTAGACCAAGGGATATTTACCGGTTGGTAATCCCTAACCCGGTAGCTCCTGCACAGAGCTCCTACACGGCGGCCATCTTAGGCTAGAGGACATGAGGACACAACCCATCGAATAGATAGCAAGCAAATTAAAGTGGTAATGCGAATCAATGGTAAGCAATGTGTGAGCTGTAAGCCCACTGTACGTTTTTGGTATGGTCCATAAGAGCTTTCGCCTACAGACAGCTAAAGGCTGTCTGGAAGAAAAGACCTCAAAATCAATGTTTATCCGTGTCCAACTGGGTACCTTCCTTCTTATATATTCACAGCTAGCTGAGTTGGGGGCATGGCTCTCTTAATTGCTTCCATTGTTCGTTCTTCGCATTGGAGGATTAAATAAGTTTCCTATTTATCTGTCCATATAATAATATTTTATGGAAGATAAAGATAGTCACTTATGTCTGGTATTCTGAAAAGATGGGGCAGTATTAACATTTTGGTAGGCTTTAAGACTAAAACTGCACATTGAGTTGTAATGAGAATTTGCATAGCTGTAGTGCTGGTAAGATCCAATTTTAATAAGGACACGGAGGCGAGGATTGTGCCTTCTTCCATCGCTTTATTTTCACAGCAGCATATTTTCAAACACTTATAACAACTACATTTCCCATGATCAATAAGGAAAGTAAAAGTCTCAAACAGGAGTCCTTCCTCTCTGTCCGTACTCCAGTCAGCCAGTATAGTTAGTCCCTCCGCGCTGTTTCCTCTTTCTCTTTCTTTGTGTGAACCATTACGGTCAGATTTCACTCTTCTTGTTTGGAACCATCATTTCCTGCAAAACAGGTAGTGTCGGGGACTAAGCTGGAACCAATTGCAGTATAGCACAAGCAACAATAACACATGAGTAACGTTCACAACTCATTACCACAGTTCGAAAGACCCATGAATGCCTTACTTACATTAGAACGGGGAGGGTCCACATCTGCAGAGGTCATTGGGCGGGATAGTTCTCGCCTCCGTGTCCTTAATAGAATTGGAACTTACCGGCAATACAGCTAGGCAAATTCTCATTCTATGTCCGGACCGGAGGCTCAGATTATGCCAGTTCAAAGCTTGTCGACTACTAGCCTTGCCACCTCCAGAACTGGTTTGAAATACCACCTCTTAAAGGTGGAGTCGGAGGACCAATTGGCTGCGCGCATCAGATCTTCCAAACACTCACCTAGGGAAAAGCCTTAGAGGCCGTCGCTCCTCTCGCTGAATGAGCGCCAAACAGCTTAGTATCAATCACCGCCTCCTGCATAACCCAACGCACCCATCTTGCGATGGTCGGCTCTGTATGGCTCTGGAGACTGCTCTGTACGGTTTACGTAGCACAATGAGCAGCTGCTTCTCACCCGATGGGCGAATTTCCTCAATTAGTTCTTCGTAAGCACAGAGGCACTGCACTACACACAGTTTAGGAGAATCTGGAAACGCTGGCTACGAAATGTCCCTAGTATTAGTCTAGGTCCTTCTACTTACCGTGAATGATCCCTACCCGGGGAAAGGTCTCTGGTTGAGAAGTCCAAGGCCCTCATGTCAGAGACGCGTCTGCACAAGACCAGGTGTAACAGCATGGCCAATTTGGCCGTTACCTCTTTACGGGACAGAAATCTGTTCGGTTGACAAGAAAGAAAAAGATTCAGCACCCGGTTCACGTCCCACAGGACGGAGTACCGAGACTCCGGCGGGAGGGAGAGGCGAATCCTTCTGAGAAGCTGGCAAACCAACGGATATTTGCCCACCGGAAAGCCCTGTACCATAATATGACTAGCCGAAATCGCAGAGCGGAAGGAATTGATTGACCTATAGGCCAGACCCTCCTCCGCCAGACTCGCCAGAAAGTTAAGGATGTGGACTACATCTGCCCCCACGGGATCGCCACTCCGTCGCACACACCAGCGACGCCATCTGTGCCAGGCTGACCTGTATCTCTTAGTCGTGCTGTCCGCCCATGCCTTGGTGAGCAAGTCCTCAGCTTTTCCCGAAAAGCCTGGGAGCGACCAGCGATGCCGGAGATCCGCCAAGCCATCATCCTCAACGTTCTGTCCGCCTCCAGCCGATAGGGAACGAGATCGGTATTGAGGAGAATGTGAGGAAAGTTGGGGAGTCGGATTGGAAAATCCCAAGAAAGTTCCAGAAGAACTGGAAACCCGACTTGAGACCTCCACCAGGGTGTGATCAACACCACCTCCGCCTGCTGGCGGCGGAGCCACACGGACACTGGCGTGATCATGGAGAAGGGGGGAAAGACATAGCCGTGCTCCCGCTGACAGTCCTGGAGGAACTCATCCATTGCCTCCGCCTGAAACTCTGGCCGCGAACTGAAGTACCTTGGTAACTGATGATCTAGCCGTGATGCAAAAAGATCTACTGAGAAGGGGCCCAATTTCTCTGACAACTGAGAGAAGACCTGAGGGTCCAGCTTCCACACACTGGCACCTAGGAGATGACGAGAGTGCCAGTCTGCCACCTTGTTCTCCCGCCCGAAAGGTACTCTGCCGTTACAGAGATCTGGTTGTCTAGACAGAAGTGCCAAAAATCCTTGGCTAGGTTCACCAACATCCTGGATCTGGTGCCACCTGGTGGCTGATTTACTGGACCGCAGAGATGTTGTCCATCCTGAGAAAGACGCAGGATTGTACCCTGTCCTTTGTCCAGCATTGCACCGCAAACGACCCTGCCAGCAGTTCCAGGCCGTTGATGTGCAATGACTGTTCGTGAGTGGACTAGGCTCCACCCATGGAGAACACTCTGCACCTCGCTCCCCAACCGGAGCGGCTGGCGTCTGATTCAATGACCATATCCGGCGTTGAACCGAATATGGCCCGACCATTCCATGCCTCCATGTGGGTAAGCCACCATTCCATCTCGTCCCTCACATCGTCCGTCAGAGGTATCGATTGAGAGTACGTCAAACCCTTCCTGAGGTGATGCGCCTTCAGGCGCTGCATGGCCCGGTAGTGCAAAGGCCCTGGAAAAATGGCCTGTATAGAGGACGAGAGCAGACATACAGTTGGCGCAAGGAAATCTGTGTCTTCGCCAAGGTCTGGCGGAATTCGCATTTGAGCTTCGCCATTTTCTTGGTGGGCAGACTCAGAGTGGAAGACACGGAGTCCACATTGAAGCCTAAAACGGTTGAACACTGGTCCGGAACCAACAGGGACTTCTTTTCATTTATGACAAACCCCAGTCGCTGGAGGAGGTCGACTGCAGTCCTCAACTGGCTGGATAGTCTTCTGGGGCACTGATCCAGGAAGAGTATGTCGTCCAGGTAGACTATCATTCGAACACCCTGCGCTCGCAGGAACTCCACTGCTGGTCTGAGAACCTTTGTGAAGCACCACAGAGCGGAGGATAGCCCAAAAGGGAGCGTGGTGAATTTGAAAACATGCCCTTCCCACCTGAATTGCAGAAAACGCAGATGAGGGGGAAAGATAGGGACCGTCAGGTACGCATCCTTCTGGTCGAGCCGGACCATCCAGTCGAGTGGTCTCAGCATATCGCGTAGGAGATGGATCCTCTCCATTTTGAAGTGATGGTAAACCACCCACTCGTTGAAACTTTTCAAGTTGATAACCGGGCGCCGGCCGCCGTCGACCTTTTCGACTATGAAAAGATTGCTGAGGAACCCACCGGAATGCTCTGATGCGTGGCAAATTGCACCTTTTTGGAGGAGGGCTGAGACCTCTTCGCGCACAAGCTTGGTATCGTGCTGCGAGAAGGAGATGGGACTGGGACAGGGTTAGCTGACGAGGACGGCCATGAAACTCCAAGTGGAAGCCCTGGACCGTCTGCAGCACCCAAGCATCGCTCGTGAGGGAAACCCAAGCCGGGAGAAACTGCGCCAAGCGCCCCCCCCACTTGCAAGCTAGCAGAGGGTATTACACTCACCTATTCCAGCACCCTGTTGCTGGCCTCTTTGGGCTCCACGGCCACGGAACTTCTGACCTCTGGTGGGGTAGAAATTGTTGAAGCTTGCATGG
The DNA here is from genome assembly GCF_964204655.1 of Triturus cristatus. Lineage (NCBI taxonomy): Eukaryota > Metazoa > Chordata > Amphibia > Caudata > Salamandridae > Triturus > Triturus cristatus. The sequence goes on from NC_140589.1 coordinate 1,136,498,877, forward strand.
TCTTGATATTGCCCTCGTCCGGAGCCTTGCCCCCTGTCAGAGTTGGAGAAGCGGGCGATCGTGTGGCCCCTACCACGACCGGCCTCTTAGAAAACCTGGGGGGTAAAGACCTTTCTGATGTTTGACTGGGCCCTGTCCAGAGAGGTGAAAGTCGCCACAAATGTTCCCATCTCCTTGACGAACAGTTCGCCAAATAAGCCCCCCTAGGCCAAAGCGTCTGGATCCGAGGAAGCCAGGTCGCCTAACTTGGGGTCCACCTTAATTTAAAGGGACCGCCTCCACTCTGTGGAGAGTGCGCAATTCGCTTTACCGATAAACAGAATCGCGCGCTGCGCCCAGCTGGAGAGAACCTCCGGGGAGATAAGGGCACCTGACACCTTGGCCTCTTCGACGATGTCTAGAATTTTGGTCACAGGCCCCATTGCATCTAGCAGTTTATCCTGGCATGTACGCCAGGAGCGATCGATACCCTTCTAAGGGTCCCGTACAAATTTTGCTAGGAAGGTTGCCATCTTGGGGTCAATCTCGGGTGTTAATGCAACCTTTCCCTCCAAACTAGGGCGGGGGCACTCTGCCCGTAGGCGGTTGCGAGCGTCCTTGTCCATAGGCTTGCGCAGACAGCTCGCCACATACTGGGCTACTTTATCCACAGGAACCCAATCCGAAGACCTGGGTGGACAATGTCGTCCGGATCCAACATATCGGAAGCCCCCACTGGGGCAGGAGTGGGTGTCAGGAGCCAAGACCTAGAGGAGCCCATTTCCTCATCCGTGTCCCTGGCATAGTCACCATTATCAAAGGGGTCCGGAGAAGCGGTACGCGGAGGCGTTGGGGTGCAGTCCGTGGGGGCGCAGGGTCAGGCTGCGGGGGCACCTGCACCAAAAACGCCTGCTTCAGGCGGGCAAAGGCATCTACTTCTACCCCTTGAGGACATGGTTTCTTTGCAGGGGGAACCAGTAGGTTGAGGCGTAGGAGGGGGCTTAGGGGTAGTTGGCGCGGGAGCAGCCCACTTGGCGCATTACTGCGCTATCTGCGCAGACGGGCGTTGCTCCAAAGGCTCCAAGGTCTGGTTGACAGCCCTAAAGATGGAGTCATCTACCGCCTGGTAAAAGTCATCATCCCAGGGGCGGTACGCTAAGGGATCCTCCTCCTGGTACTGATCTTGCTCCGACTGCATGATTTAGGTAAGCACAGGTACAGTATAGGTAAGTATTAGGAGCACAGGCAGCTCCGTGCTGAAAGCACTAATTTATAGGCACTCTATTTTCAAACTGGGAGGAAGCCCAGACAAATCAGGGGTGGCCAATGGCCCACAATTAATGGGCAGAGCCCAAGGGACACATCAGCCCTCTGGTCACAGGGCAGCCACCCGGGACAGTGGCCCACAGGCACCACAAGTCACGGTGCAATTGCCACCCCGTAGGGTGTTCAGATAAAGCAATACAGACCCTCAATTGGGCGTTCACAGGTAAATAGGGAAGATACAGAACCCACAGGGTGTAAACCGGGTGGCAGGAGGCAAGGCTGAGCTCTCACTGGGCATCATTTGTCAGGACTCTAATGCCAGTGCCTGACTGGTGCTGCCCATAGAGAGTGCACTGCGCCCCCTGGCGGTGGGAGGACCACACCGCACCTCGTAGGGAAACAGTCACGTAAGGTACATTTAAAATGTCCCGTGACTAAAGGGAATCTGTAGAAAACAGAAAATTACACAAGCGCTAGCCAAACGCCACCAAATTAGCCAAATAACACCCCCAGAACAGGAGAAGCAAAAGAAAATCGACTTATCTGCTGCTGAGAAGCAAAAAAAGAGGAAGAGGAAGAGGAAACAGCGTGGAGGGACTATTGATGGAGTGCGGACATAGAGGAAGGACTCCTGTTTGAGACCTTTAATTTCCCTATTGTTCATGGGAAATGTAGTTGTTATAAGTATTTGAAAATATGCTGCTGTGAAAATTAAGCGAAGGAAGAAGGCATAATCTGAGCCTTCGGTCCTGACATAGAATTTTAATGTAGTGTTAGAATTATAAGAAATCCTGCGCTTGAATTTTAGATGATTATAAAGATGTAATGTTTGGCACTCTGTACTTTTAGTATAATTTTAAATTAAGAGTATATCAGATTAGGATTATTTTAATGGTAATGGAAATTTTATTTTACATTTCTTCTGTGTTTTATGCTGTATTATTGTATTCCTTTGGCTTGATGGGATATACCATTTTGAAAAACATTATATGCTATTTGTGACGCACATTCTGTTGCAGCTGTTTAGCTGTACTACAGTAATTTTTTTTTTTTACATTTGTTTATTGGGATTTAGCATTTCATTTTACAAATTGACATAATATCATTATAATAGATTAACATGCATCTGTAGGCAGTTGAATGATAACTGTGGAGAACAGAATTCACAATCTTATTGCATATCCGACACGTTAGACAAGATACAGTAAAATATTCTGGGAGGTACCCTCTTGCCTAACTTTTGGTTCTGTACTAGTATTCTTGCTAGAACCTGGCTGGGTGAGTTTCCCATGATCGTGGATTGTTGTTTCACCCCACATTTACCTTTTTGTGTTCTTGTATAATATTTAGTGAATGCATTCCCATTTAAAAGTCAGTGGTTTCGGAACAACCAATGTAGATGTAAAACTACTAACCTTGGGGGTGAACTGGGGAAGCTGTTGGGGAGCTGCCGGATTGTATACCTGTAAAAAAACAATTGTGTGGTTGGTTGTGTTTCCATTACATGGTGCGGAGTCGTGCGTGTGGGGGGGGCCGTGACAGATCGTCCTGACGTGGTGAATGGGATCACCTGGTGTGGCCCTGTCACATCTCCGGCCTTAGGCGTATGGGTTAGGCCTTGTACTGTCTTCTGCCATTCCCATGGGGGATAGGGGTGGAGTCTGAGATTGAGAGGCTACAGGTGATTCCGCTTGCATTATTTCGTGCGTGAATTGGTATAATAATTGTGCCCACTCCAGAGATATGGGATGTTTACGTATTCCCTTCACTTCCTCATTCCTCAGTACCTATTCTTCTGCCACACCCCACTTTTTCATGGCGTAGCTGTACTACAGTCATAATGTGAATTTGACCTTGTGCTACATAATAAATGTCTTTCTAAGTTAGCATTTCATAGTTAAGACTACAACAATTCCCAGAGTCTGGTTACCCTCCGCTGTACTTGCAAAGGAAATTTTCATTTTGTGTTTTACGAAATTGTTTTTCTTTGGGGACGTCAATTTCCCCCATTACTTACACTCACTTTGACCCGCTCATTGTATGAGTTCATATTACCACTGGATTAAACATCAAGCCATGAAGAATTTATTTCGAGAACAAAACACGCTGATCCCGTTGATTTGCCCTGATCTTTTCCACTCTAGGTTAACGAAAAAGAAGGGTCAAAACCCTCTATGCCACAGAGTGATATCATGAGAACACTAGTTGAGCAATCATTTTTATCCACACTGAATTCAATTGGGGAATTCAATTCTGTCAGCATAGATGGATGGCTAATTAAACATCCTGGATGAACAAATTTACCTATTGAATAATTGATCTGCTTTTGTCTTTGTACTGTTTGCTATATCATAGTCAATTGTTCTGCTGTCTTGAGTTTGTTTCTAATATCTACACTGAATGTTTTTGGGTTGGGCTTCCAATTTTCTTTTCATCTGTGACCCATTTTGAGTGGGATTTGATCTAGTTCCTACCCTTTGATGAGCACTTAACTGTTGATGTGACTGAGAGGTTTTAGAGGGTTAGCACCCTACTCCATACATGTTGCTCTACACTACATCTATAACACGGGTGTTGATGTGGTGACTTTCCTTATTAGTCTGATTGGTGTATGATGTTAATTGTATGGACGTATTTTCTTGTGTCACAGGTTGGCACAGCCCCTAAGTACCAACCTGCCTCACCACTGCTGGCCTTATGTGTACCCAACTTCCTACACTAAACCTTATGGGTGCCCTGTCTTCTCTGTGTGCATCAACCCCACCCTACAGCCCTTGTTGCCCCTTTCTTTTGCTGCCCCCTGTGTATGACCCAGCCTCAATGCAACCTCTGTGCGGTTCTGACCACACAGTCCCAGTGCTGTCCCCCTCTCCCATATTGGCTATATCAATGTTTGTTTTCCAAATCTGTCCTTTTGTCAATAAATATGGGAACTTGGGGAGGTTATTAAAATAAAAAAAGAAAAGAATTACTGCTGGGGGAGAAATTTTAATATTACCCTCACCGTCCCTCTCCGGGCCCCAAAACAAGCAGCCTTTTAAATAGAGCGTGTACATTAGAGGGGACTAGAAACAAGGATCTTGGGGCCGGTTTCAGGGTATCTCCCAGAATGCCTGTTTCAGGTCCAGGGAGGACCTGACCTGGTGGTTTGGGCTGGACTGTTTCCATGGGAAGCAGGGTCAAGACTGATTTGCATATGGCTGGGTCCAAACTGGGGTGGCGTGGTGAGCAAAAAAATGATGAATTAAACCCAGATCTGTGACTGGGGGTAAATGTTTGATTTGTTCAACATTCCATACATCATCTGTTCTTTTTGTCGCCCTAAAAGGAAAGAGTATGCCCAGACTTGGTCCTGTGCTCACTGTGGCACAGGATTCAAGCTAGCCTGGCCAACTGGTCCCAGGATGCTTGTTTCCAATCCAGGGTGGGCCTAGCCTGCCAGTTTGGGCTGGACTGGTCCCATGGGGTGCAGGATCAAGACTGATTTGCTATGGCTGGGTCCAAAATGTGGTGGCATGGTGAGTGAAAAATGATGGATTAAACCCAGATCTGTGACTGGGGGTGAATGTTTGATTTGTTCAGCATTCCATCCATTATCTGTTCTATTTGCTAATTGAAAATGCATGCAAAGTAAATTTGGGAAAAATAATCATACAGTGTGTTGTCCAGTACTAGTCAATCAATCAGTCAAACTGGATTTGTATAGTGCGGCTAGTCATCCGTGAGGGAAGGGTATCCAGGCGCTGAGAAACTTGCTGCAGAGACCTGTCAAATTATGATTGTCCCATCACTTTCTGGTTTCTGTAATCCACTCCCAGCCATCTCTCTCTCTCACACAAGCACAAACCAAAACCGCCTTCACCTCCTTAATTTTCTAATTTTCCCCCATCTTTTCCATTTTTATTCTTCGTACTCCAGGCAGAACCTTATGTATGAGACCCTTTTACTATCACAATAACGGTCTCTGGAAATTGGTCACCCCTCTTTGAAGCTGGGATCACTGTACATACTAAATGACAAGATAAAACATCAAATAAATGTAAGAAAGTGGAGACTGTGCGTGTTACCATTTTGTCACATTGTAAGCTTGTGTGCTTAGCGCACAAACGTTTTCTCGCTTTAGCTGCAGCTGTAGTACCTTGTCTTAAACTTTGGCTCTCATGTATGATCTCCAATGGAATATCTAAACAGGGAGTGGACAGGGATGGCACACTAGCTCTTGAAATAGTTTTTATTAAACAAATTGTAATTAGAAAGTTAAACCAGGTGATGAAGTTAAGGGGGGGGGGGGTTTACTATCTTGTACTAATGGCCTTTTCAATTAAATGATCATGAGGGTTACTTTAAATACAAATAACTTGGTTCTCTTTCGTTATGTTTTCTTAGCAATTGGATATGTATTAATAGGCAGTGGCCTTCCCGATGAAGCAGTAAGCCATTTTTCATCAATGCTTCAGGTACGGTACAACCATACGTAAGTTTCTTTCTGTTCCGTTTTTCTCTCCTTTACCTTTTATGTTTGCAAATGTGACTTGCTATGTGGGACCCTACCGCAGTAAATGGTATAGTTACTTTTTTGTAAGTAATGGTGACGGATGCATCTGCTTACCTATGCTAACTAAACTAACTGTTAATTGTACAACTTGCTTCGCATTATTTATTTGTGATGCATAGCCCCGGAGACAAAACTGCTTCTAACCCTCTGTTTCAAGTGTTGACAAAAAGGATTGTTTCGTTTTTTAGGTATTGTTTATGATTTGTGGTTAATCTTTAGAGCAGGTAGTAACTGGGAGGCAGGGAGTTCAGTTATACTCTTCTTATGACATAATATGAGGCTTGTAAAGCCCCCCCCCCCCGACCTTAATGCTGTTAGTCACAACTATCTTTCATATCTTTTTAGGTCTGGTCTAATAACAGCTTTAGTTTGTTTCACTGCCTCATGTTTAAAAAAAAAAAGTAACAAAAATACAGACATGTAATAAAAAGACAGACATGTATGTATATATATGTGTGTATATATAAATGTATGAGATTTTATACAGTCCTTTTTAGGTGGAGCCTGAGCCAGCGCGCATACACTGCTCTGTGAGGCTTCTTGTAAGCACTTAAAACTTCTATGTGTGGGTTTAACTCCCCCCCCCATGCATTGGGTTGGCTGTTGCCTGGGTCCTTTTCTTATTGTATTGTAGCCTGCAAATGGCTAAAGGCGGGCGCATGTCCCGTCTTTTTGCCAAATGTTCACTCTCACAGCGTTTTGCTTGCAGGAGGGAGCAGGGGCACGCAGGCTGGCAACTGCATTCCTCTCCTCGAAGGTCAGGTTACAGCACAGCGCCGTGAGAAATTCCCGCGCCTTGTGGGGATATTGTTTTCATTGTGCTGGGTGATTTATAAACTTTCGGAAGTAATGTTTTCCACCTGCAAAGTTGCGCAAATATCAACAGTGTCTAGTGACATTTTCCAACAAGCTAGACGCTGCTGGAACAGAAAAACTGCAAAAGGTCTAAGAAAGTGAGCCTTCGGTAAACCGAGAGGAGGGCAAAGGACGCGCAGGCAGAAAAGCTGCCAAAATCTGAAAGCAAGAGTGAGAAAAACATTAATTTCGAATAATGTGTTTAAAAATGCACACTTTCTAATATGAATAAATGCATTTGAATTAACTACAATTCGCAAAGGACTGTTCTTCGTTCTACAAGTATGTTTTGAAAAATCGGATGTTTGATGAGCAGCATCCCTTGAAATCATTTTTTTTACTTTTAAACCCAGTTCCATGCTGCTTGCTTGCACTTACTTCTTGTCTTGATCGCCTTTCATCAGCAGTTTCAGGCTCCCCATATGTCACTTTTAATTTTTTTTACATTTTACTGGGTGATTTATAAACTTTCGGGAGTAATGTTTTCCACCTGTGCAGTTGCGCAAATATCAACAGTGTCAAGTGACATTTGCCTACAAGCCAGACGCTGCTGGAACAGAAAAACTGCAAAAACACAAACATGCGCAAGGTCACACGTCTAAGAAAGTTAGCCTTTGGTAAACAGAGATGTGGGCAAAAAAAGGACGCGCAGACAGAAACGCTGCCAAAATCTGAACGCAAGAGTGGGAAAAATATTAATTTTGAATAATATGTTTGAAAATGCAAGCTTTCTAATATGAATAAATACATTCGAAATAACTACAATTCGCCAAGGACTGTTTAACTTCGTTCTACACGTATGTTTTTAAAAAAGTCTGATGTTTGATGGGCAGCATCCCTTGAAATTATTTTTCCCTTTTAAACCCAGTTCCATGCTGCTTGCTTGCACTGACCTCTAACCCGTTTAATCTGGAAAAGATTGACCCTCTTCTTTTTCGAAGATGCAAAATAGATGCTTTATATTAATGGAGGGCCACCTGCGCTCTCTGTGCCGTCCACCACCTGCGCTCTCTGTGCCCTCCACCTCTCCGTGCCCTCCACCCTCTGTGCCCACCACCTCCTCTCTCTGTGCCCTCCACCACCTCCTCTCTCTGTGCCCTCCACCACCTCCTCTCTCTGTGCCCACCAGCACCTGCACTCTGTGCCCACCACCACCTGCGCTCTGTGCCCTCCACCACCTGTGCTGTGTCCTCCACCCCCTGCACTCTCTATGCCCTCCACCCCCTGCACTCTCTATGCCCTCCACCACCTCCTCTCTCTGTGCCCTCCACCACCTCCTCTCTCTGTGCCCTCCACCACCTCCTCTCTCTGTGCCCTCCACCACCTCCTCTTCCTGTGCCCTCCACCACCTCCTCTCTCTGTGCCCTCCACCACCTGTGCTCTGTGTCATCCACCCCCTGCGCTCTCTGTGCCCTCCACCACCTGCGCTGTCTGTGCCCTCCACCTCCTCTCTCTGCCCTCCACGTCCTCTCTCTCTGCCTTCCACCTCCTCTCTCTCTGCCCTCCACCTCCTCTCTCTCTGCCCTCCACCTCCTCTCTCTCTGCCCACCACCTCCCCTCTCTGTGCCCTCCACCTCCCCTCTCTGTGCCCTCCACCTCCCCTCTCTGTGCCCTCCACCTCTCTCTGTGCCCTCCACCTCTCTCTGTGCCCTCCACCTCCTCTCTCTGCCCTCCACCCTCTCTGCCCTCCACCTCCTCTCTCTCTGCCCTCCACCACCTGCGCTCTCTGCCCTCCACCACCTTCGCTCTCTGTGCCCTCCACCACCTTCGTTCTCTGTGCCCTCCACCACCTTCGCTCTCTGTGCCCTCCACCACCTTCGCTCTCTGTGCCCTCCACCACCTTCGCTCACTGTGCCCTCCACCACCTTCGCTCTCTGTGCCCTACACCACCTGCGCTCTCTGTGCCCTACACCACCTGCGCGCTCTGTGCCCTCCACCTTATCTCTCTCTGTGCCCTCCACCACCTCCTCTCTGTGCCCTCCACCACCTGCGCTCTCTGTGCCCTCCACCACCTGCGCTCTCTGTGCCCTCCACCACCTCCTCTCTCTGTGCCCTCCACCTTCTCTGTGCCCTCCACCTCCTCTCTCTGTGCCCTCCACCTCCTCTCTCTGTGCCCTCCACCTCCTCTCTCTGTGCCCTCCACCACCTTCTCTCCCTGTGACCTCCACCACCTCCTCTCTGTGACCTCCACCACCTCCTCTCTGTGACCTCCACCTCCTCTCTCTGTGCCCTCTACCACCTGCGCTCACTGACTGACTGACTCTCTCTCTCTCTGTAGAAGAGTAGGATCTGCACTTATGTTGCCCCCACTTTTTTTCTGATGTTTACACTGGTTTCTGGCTATAGTCTGGCTGGGACCCTACTAATCAGGGCCCCAGCCTCTCTGTTCTCTCTAAACAACTTGGAGTGCATATTAGATGCACTAGTGATTGGATACTGTGGTACCTTATGAGCCCCTAGTGTATGGTACCTTAGGCACCATGGGCATAGGTAGTTCACAGGCCTACCAGGGGCTGAAGCATGTATTATGCCACCCCTGGGAAGCAGACTAAATCTGACACCACAGGCCTGCTACTGCAGCCTGGGTGAGGTAGTGTTAGCACTCCTCACTGAGGTATAGGTTCCTTATATTTCACCTTACACACACACATAAACCTATCAGTCACCCTAAAGACAGGCCCTATCAATCCTGAGGGCAGGGTGCTTGGTTTCCATGTGAGGGGGTGCCTCTGCCTGAGCAGGGCCCCTCTGCAACTCTCAGGGTCCATTCTCTGTAGCTGTTTGTGGATGCGGTTAAACCATATACTCTTAAGTGCATTATAACCTAGCGGTAAATGCTAACTTTGGGATGGCTGCATCAAAACATGTCGTGTTTGGTGTCAAACGCTTTGGAATCATACCCTCACACCAGTAACTGGTGTGGAAGTATGATCCCACCCTTCAAGAGGGATAGACATGTACCCACTGTGGAAACACGGTAGAATCCTGAAGAGCCCTGGCATCACAAAATGGATGCCACCTGCACAGACACTGGGCTGCCCTCCTGCTGCTGACCGAAACTCGCAGTGGAGTAGGCCCAACAATAGGCATCCTGTCGCAGGGAGGTGTAACCACCTTCCAGACAGGATTTAGTGTATTGGGGCTGGGTGGGTGCACTCCTAGAGTGCTTTGAAGTCCTGCACTGGGGGAGCAGTAGGCTCCTCCGTGCATATGCCAGCTCAAACCGGTTCAGGGGTTACCACCCCCTGCTCTGGCGTGAAATTGGACAAAGGGAAGTGGGTGTAGCCACCCACTTCCCTGACCCTCCCTTCCTTTCAGTATAAGTTAGGGAACCCTTGCCATTGCAAACTAGATATCCCTGGACGACGCTCTGAAGAAGAATCCTGGACCTTTGACGTTCCACTACCTCTGGAAGACTGAAGAATCTCCCTTGGAGTCAAGGAGTGACTCCCCTGCTTGGCAGGCACCAAAACTTTGCATCAACGGTCGCAAACTTTCCCACTCCTGCCGAAGTCCCTGACGCCCCGGAAGTGGATTTCCTGACTTCTCGACGGCCATTGTGAGTCCCCAGCGAAGCTGAGGCGAGTGGACCCCACGAGTTACTAGGAACAGCAATACCTGGGTACTGTGCACTATTGTCGAGTGCAACCCCTTCATGACGTTCTACGAACTTGTGCATTGGACCACGTGTGGTCCAAGCCTCCAGCAGGATTTCCCTCGAAAATCAGAGGCCTATCTTGTCCCGAGTGACCATGGGCTCCTGTGAAGTGAATCCTCACGAGGCGTCTTCGCGATCCCTTGCCGGTTGGCTTGTGGGTCCCCTGAAGACTTTTCCACAGAACCAAAGGGCTCCCCTGGTTGCTCCAGGCCTGCCCTGACTTACCCTCGCTGGGTGAGTCCCTCAGACCTTGCTGGTCTGCACCGCTGACTTTCTTCACTTTCCACGAGACTTGCTGTTGCCAAGGCTTGTTGGCTCCAATCCGGTTGCCGACACCTCAGTAAGCTGCAGACTTCGTGGGACACTCCGAATCCAGCTCCTGGTTGTCGTCGACGCCTCCTGGACCTCGTGGCTGAAGAGTCAAGACACCCGTGATCACCTGAAATCACCCGACTACTGTGGGCATTCAGCTTCCTGGCCCCGGGTCACTGGCAAGTGACTTTGAACACGGTCTCCTCTGCTTTCAGGTCTTCTTTCTTCTGAATCCAGCCTTGGATTCCACCGGACACTTCTCCTGTCTTCACAAGCAGCAAGTCTTCTTTGGCTCCCATTGAAAACGACGCCGCGACCCGACTCCAAATGACACCTATGCACCCGGCTTCCCTGGGTGAGGTAACTAGAGTACTCCGGTGCTCCTGTGTGTGTTGGGTCTAGAAATACTTACCCTGTAAGTGACTTGCTTGTAGACTCTTCCGAAGTATCCTAAAACTTTAAAATTCCAACCGCGACTTGCTCCATTGAAGTCTATTGGGATCCGCGGCTGTGTTCTCACACTGCAAGGCCCCAGCGCTTCTGAAGACCATAGGCCTTCTCCCTTCTCAAGTCGTTCTTCTTATACCTCTTTTTCAGTATATGGTCTGGTATGCCCCTAGGGCCCCAGCCATATAAGTGCTTAATTTGTTGTGAAACGTTGATTTGTGCATATGTCCTTAACTTCTATTCTCATAAAGAGATTAGTAGAGTGTGTCTAGTAATAAATACATATACATTTTATATATATACCTGTGTGGTGTCCTTTCATTTAGTGATTCAAGAGATTATAAGGTAAAACAAGCTGCTTAACATTCCTCTGAGACTTAGCCTGAAGGCTGCTCTCCACAGCTACCACTAGGATATGTTTCTTTAAAAGGTTGTCTTAAACCTATCTACCATAAGAGTCGAATTGTACTGGTGCAAGGTGGCCACTTTAACTAGTGACCAGCATATACCAGGCCAACTTCTCACACTAACTGACTCACTTTTCAATCTCTCTCCCACTGACTGACTCTCTCTCTCGCTCTCTCTCTCTCTCTCTCTCTCTCTCTCTCTCTCTCTCTCACTGACTGACTCTGACTCTCTCTCTCACTGACTGATTGACCGACTCTCTCACTGACTGACTTTCACTCTCTCACTGACTGACTGACTGACTCTCTCACTAACTGACTGACTGACTCTCTCACTCTGACTAAATGACTGACTGACTGACTCTCTCACTGACTGACTCTCTCACTGACTGACTCTCTCACTGACTGACTCTCTCACTGACTGACTCTCTCACTGACTGACTCTCTCACTGACTCACTGACTCACTGACTGACTGACTCACTGACTGACTGACTGACTCACTGACTGACTGACTCACTCACTCACTGACTGACTGACTCACTCACTGACTGACTCTCTCACTGACTGACTCTCTCACTGACTGACTCTCTCACTGACTGACTCTCATTCTCTCTCTCACTGACTGACTCTCTCACTGACTGACTCTCATTCTCTCTCTCACTGACTGACTCTCTCACTGACTGACTCTCTCACTGACTGACTCTCTCACTGACTGACTCTCTCACTGACTGACTCTCTCACTGACTGACTCTCTCACTGACTGACTCTCTCACTGACTCACTCACTGACTGACTGACTCACTGACTGACTGACTGACTCACTGACTGACTGACTGACTCACTCACTGACTGACTCACTCACTGACTGACTCACTCACTGACTGACTGACTGACTGACTGACTCACTGACTGACTGACTGACTGACTCACTCACTCACTCACTGACTGACTCTCTCACTGACTCACTGACTCTCTCACTGACTGACTCTCTCACTCTCTCTCACTGACTGACTCTCTCACTCTCTCTCACTGACTGACTCTCTCACTCTCTCTCACTGACTGACTCTCACTGACTGACTCTCACTGACTGACTCTCACTGACTGACTCTCTCACTGACTGACTCTCTCACTGACTGACTCTCTCACTGACTGACTCTCTCACTGACTGACTCTCTCACTGACTGACTCTCTCACTGACTGACTCAATTTCTCTCACTGACTCTCACTGACTGACTAACTCTCTCACTGACTGACTCTCACTCTCTCACTGACTCTCACTTTGTCTGACTGACTGACCGAATCTCTCACTGACTGACTGTCTGACCGACTCTCTCACTGACTGACCGATTCTCTCACAGACTGACTGACTCTCTCTCTCACTGACTGTCTGACTGACTGACTCTCTAACAGACTGACACTCTCTGACAGACTGACTCTCTCTGACAGACTGACTCTCTGACTGACTGACTGACTCTCTGACTGACTCTCTGACTGACTCTCTGACTGACTCTCTGACTGACTCTCTGACTGACTCTCTGACTGACTCTCTGACTGACTCACTGACTGACTGACTCACTGACTGACTGACTCACTGACTGACTGACTCACTGACTGACTGACTCACTGACTGACTGACTCACTGACTGACTGACTCACTGACTGACTCTCTCACTAGCTGACTAACACTCTCACTGACAGACTAAATGACTCTCACTGACAGACTAAATGACTCTCACTGACAGACTAAATGACTCTCACTGACAGACTAAATGACTCTGACTGACTGATTCTCTCTCTGACTGACTCACTAACTGACTGACTCTCACTGACTGACTCTCTCACTCTCTCTCACTGACTGACTGACTGACTGACTGACTCACTCACTCTCTCTCTCACTGACTGCCTGACTCTTTCAGTCTCTCTCTCACTGGCTCACTGACTCTCACTGGCTCACTGACTCTCACTGGCTCACTGACTCTCACTCTCTCACTGACGGACTCTCTCACTGACGGACTCTCTCACTGACGGACTCTCTCACTGACGGACTCTGTCACTGACGGACTCTGTCACTGACGGACTCTGTCACTGACGGACTCTGTCACTGACGGACTCTGTCACTGACGGACTCTCTCACTGACGGACTCTCTCACTGACGGACTCTCTCACTGACGGACTCTCTCACTGACGGACTCTCTCACTGACGGACTCTCTCACTGACGGACTCTCTCACTGACGGACTCTCTCACTGACGGACTCTCTCACTGACGGACTCTCTCACTGACGGACTCTCTCACTGACGGACTCTCTCACTGACGGACTCTCTCACTGACTGACTCTCACTAACTGACTGACTCTCACTAACTGACTGACTCTCACTAACTGACTGACTCTCACTAACTGACTGACTCTCACTAACTGACTGACTCTCACTAACTGACTGACTCTCACTAACTGACTGACTCTCACTAACTGACTGACTCTCACTAACTGACCGACTCTCACTAACTGACCGACTCTCACTAACTGACCGACTCTCACTAACTGACTGACTCTCACTAACTGACTGACTCTCACTAACTGACTGTCTCTCACTCTCTCACTGACTGACTCACTCTCTCACTGACTGACACTCTCTCACTGACACTCTCTCACTGACTGACTCATTCTCTCACTGACTGACTCACTCTCTCACTGACTGACTCACTCTCTCACTGACTGACTGACTGACTCTCACTGGCTGACCGACTGGCTCTCTCCAACTGACTGACTCTCTGACTCTCTCTCTGACTGACTCTCTCTCTCACTGACTAATTCTCTCTCTCTCACTGACTAATTCTCTCTCTCTCACTGACTAATTCTCTCTCTCTCACTGACTGACTCTCACTCTCTCACTGACTGACTCTCACTCTGTCTGACTGACTGGCCGACTCTCTCACTGACTGCCTGACTCACTCACTAACTGACTAACTCTCTCACTAACTGACTGACTAAATGTCTCTGACTGACTCTCTGACTGACTGACTTTCTCACTGACTGACTCTCTCACTCTCTCTCACTGACTGACTAAATTGCTGACTGACTCTCACTCTCTCACTGACTGACTATCTCACTCTCTCTCTCACTGACTGACTCTCTCACTCACTGACTGACTCTCTCACTGACTGCCTGACTCTTTCAATCTCAATCTCTCTCTCTCTCTCTCTCTCTCTCTCTCTCTCTCTCTCTCTCTCTCTCTCTCTCTCTCTCTCTCTCTCTCTCTCTCTCTCTCTCTCTCTCTCTCTCTCTCTCTCTCTCTCTCTCTCTCTCTCTCTCTGACTCACTGGCTCACTGACTCTCTCACTGACTGACTCTCTCACTGACTGACTCTCTCACTGACTGACTCTCACTGACTGACTGACTCACGCTCTCTCTCACTTACTGACTCTCTCACTGACTGCCTGACTCTTTGAATCTCTCTCACTGACTAACTGCCTCTGTGACTGACTGACTCTCACTGATTCTGTCTGACTCTCTCACTCTCTCTCTCATTGACTGACTCTTTCAATCTCACTGACTCTGACTGACTCTCACTGACTTACTTACTGACTGACTGACTCACTAAATGACTGACTGACTGACCCTCCCACTCTGACTGACTGACTAACTTACCCTCTCACTCTTTCTCACTGACTGACTCTCACTGTCACTGACTGCCTGACTCTCAATCTCTCTCTCACTGACTGACTGACTCTCACTAACTGACACTGACTCTCACTGACTGACTGACTCTCTCACTGACTCACTTTCTCACACTGACGGACTCTCTCACTAAATGACCGACTCTCACCCTCTCTTTCACGGACTCACTGACTCACTCTCTCTCTCATTGACTAACTGACTGACTCTCAGTCTCTCTCTCACTGACTGACTCTCACTGATTCTCTCACTGACTCTCTCACTGACTGACTTACTGACTGAATCACTCACTAACTCTCACACTGACTGACTGACTAAATGACTGACTCTCACTCTCTCTCTCACTGACTCTCACTTTCTCACACTGACTGACTCTCTCACTAAATGACTGACTCTCACTCTCTCTCTCTCACTGACTGACTCTCTCACTGAGTGACTAACTCACTGACTCTCTCTCACTGACTGTCTCTCTCTCACTGACTGACTCTCTCACTGACTCTCTCTCACTGACTGACTCTCACTTTCTCACACTGACTGACTCTCCCAATAAATGACTGACTCTCTCACTCTCACTGACTGACTAACTCTCTCACTGACTCACATACTGACTCACTCTCTCACTGAGTGACTAACTCACTGACTCTCTCTCACTGACTCTCACTGACTGACTCTCTCTCACTGACTGACTCTCACTGACTGACTCTCACTTTCTCACACTGACTGACTGACTATCCCAATAAATGACTGACTCTCTCACTCTCACTAACTAACTGACTGACTTAACTGACTCTCTCACTTTCTCTCTCTGACTGACTGACTCACTGATTGACTGTCTCACTAACTCTCTCACTGATTCTCTCTCTCTCATTGACTAACTGACTGACTCTGAATCTCTCTCTCACTGACTGACTCTCACTGATTCTCTCACTGACTGACTGATGGACTCTCTCACTGCCTGACTTACTGTCTGACTGACTCACTGACTGAATCACTCTCTCACTGACTAACTCTCTCACACTGACTAAATGACTGACTGACTCTCTCACTGACTGACTGACCCTCTCTCTCTCACTGACTGACTGACTCTCTCACTGACTGCCTGACTCAATCTCTCACTCACTGACTGCCTGACTCTCTCTCACTGACTAACTCTCTCACTGACTGACTCTCTCATTGACTGACCTACTGACTGACTCTCTCACTCTGACTCTCAATCTCTCTCTCACTGACTGACTCAAGCTCTCTCTCACTGACTGACTCAAGCTCTCTCTCACTGACTGACTCAATCTATCTCTCTCTCACTGACTCACTCTCACTGACTCACTCTCACTGACTTACTGACTCTCACTCTCACTGACAGACTCTCTCTCACTGACAGACTCTCACTGACTGACTCTCTCACTGACTCTCTCTCTCTCACTGACTGACTGACTCTCACTGACTAAATGACTGACTGACTGACTCACTCACTCTGTCTCACTGACTGACTGACACACTCTCTCACTGACTGAGCAACTGACCCTCTCTCACTGACTGCCTGACTCTCTGACTCTCTCTCACTGACTGACTGACTATCTCACTGACTGACTGTAGGAGATTAGGATCTGCCTCTTATGTTGCCCCCACTTTTTTTCCTGATGTTTACACTGGTTTCTGGCTATAGTTTGGCTGGGACCCTGCTAATCAGGGCCCCAACCGCTCTGTTCTCTCTAAACAACTTGGAGTGCATATTAGGTGCACTAGTGATTGGATACTGTGGTACCTTATGAGCCCCTAGTATATGGTACCTTAGGTACCAAGGGCATAGGTACTTCACAGGCCTACCAGGGGCTGAAGCTTGTATTATGCCACCCCTGGGAAGCAGACTAAATCTGACACCACAGGCCTGCTACTGCAGCCTGGGTGAGGTAGTGTTAGCACTCCTCACTGAGATATAGTTTCACTATATCTCTCCCTGCACACACATTTAAACCTATCAGTCACCCTTAAGGCAGGCCCTATCAATCCTGAGGGCAGGGTGCTTGGTTTCCATGTGAGGGGGTGCCTCTGCCTGAGCAGGGCCCCTCTGCAGCTCTCAGAATGTATTCTCTGGGGCTGTTTGTGAATGCGGTCAAACCATATACTCTTAAGTGCATTATAACCTCGCTGTAAATGCTAACTCTGGGATGGCTGCATCAAAACATGTCGTGTTTGGTGTCAAACGCTTTGGAATCATACCCCCACACCAGTAACTGGTGTGGGAGTATGATCCCACCCTTCTAGAGGGATAGACATGTACCTACTGTGGAAACACGGTAGAATCCTGTAGAGCCCTGGCATCACAAAATGGATGCCACCAGTCACAGACACTGGGCTGCCCTCCTGCTGATGACCGAAACTCGCAGTGGAGGAGGCCCAACAATAGGCATCCTGTTACAGGGAGGTGTGGTCACCTCCCAGACAGGGTTTAGTGTATTGGGGCTGGGTGGGTGCACTCCTAGAGTGCTTTGAAGTCCTGCACTGGGGGAGCAGTAGGCTCCTCTGTGCATACACCAGTAAAAAAACGGCTCAGGGGCTACCTGCCCCTGCTCTGGTGCGAAACTGGACAAAGGGAAGTGGGTGTAGCCACCCACTCCCCTGACCCTCCCATAGGTGGGGTCATAGAGCTAGTCCCTCCCTTCCTTCTAGTATAAGTTAGGGAACCCTTGCCATTGCAAACTAGATATCCCTGTACGACGCTCTGAAGAAGAATCCTGGACCTTCGACGTTCCACTACCTCTGGAAGACTGAAGAATCTCCCTTGGAGTCCAGGAGTGACTTTGCAATCAACCGTCGCAAACTTTCCCGCTCCCGCAGGAGTCCGAAGTCCCTGCAGCCCAGGAAGAGGATTTCCTGACTTCTCAAAGGCCATCGTGTGTCCCCAGCGACGCTGAGACAAGTGGACCCCACGAGTGATGAGGAACCGCAATCCCTGGGTACTGTGCACTATTTTCGAGTGCAACCCCTTCACGACGTTCTACGAACTTGTGCTTTGGGCTACGTGTGGTCCAAGCCTCCAGCAGGATTCCCTCCGAAGATCAGTGGCCACCTCGTCCCGAGTGGCCGTGGGCCCCTGGTGAGTGAATCCTCCCGAGGCGTCTTCGCGATCCCTTGCCGGTTGGCTTGTGGGTCCCCTGAAGACCTTTCTACAGTTCCAAAGGGCTCCGCTGGTTGCTCCAGGCCTGCCCTACCTTGCTGGTCTGCACCGCTGACTTTTTACACTTTCCACGAGACTTGCTGTTACCAAGACTTGTTGGCTCCAATCTGGTCACCGACACCGCAGTAAGCTGCAGACTTCGTGGGACACGCCGAATCCAGCTCCTGGTCGCCGTCGACTCCTCATGGACCTCGTGGCTGAAGAGTCAAGACACCCGTGATCACCTGAAATCACCCGATGACTATGGGCATCCATCTTCCTTGCCCTGGGTCACTGCCAAGTGACTTTGAACACTGTCCCCTCTGCTTTCAGGTCTTCCTTCTTCTGAATCCAGGCTTGGATTCCACCGGACACTTCTCCTGTCTTCACAAGCAGCAAATCTTCTTTGGCTCCCATTAAAAACGACGCCGTGACCCGACACCAAAAGACACCTATGCACCCGGCTTCCCTGGGTGAGGTAACTCCAGCACTATGGTGCTCCTGTGGGTGTTTGCTCTAGAACTACTTACCCTATAAGTGACTTGCTTGTAGACTCTCCCGAAGTATCCTAAAACTCTAAATTTCCAATCGCGACTTGCTCCATTGAAGTCAATTGGGATCCGCAGCTGTGTTCTCACACTGCATGCGTCTCCCGTGAGTCCTTTACTTACCTGCCTTGGGTGGATTAGGGAGGCCCCAGCACTTCTGAAGGCCATAGGCCTTGTCCCCTTGCAAGTCGTTATCTCTAAGTCTCTTTTTTAGTATATGGTCTGGTACGCCCCTAGGGCCCCAGCCATATTTTTGCTTAACTTGTTGTGACATGTTGATTTGTGCATATGTCCTTGACTTCTGATCTCATAAAGAGATTAGCAGAGAGTTGTTAGCAATAAATACATATATATTTTATATATATATATATACCTGTGTGGTGTCCTTTCATTTAGTGATTCAAGAGATTATAAGGTAAAACAAGCTGCTTTACGTTCCTCTAAAGACTTAGCCTGAAGGCTGCTCTCCACAGCTACCACTAGGATACCTTTCTTTAAAAAGGTTGTCTTAAAACTACTACCATAAGAGTCGAATTGTACTGGTGCAAGGTGTCCACTTTAACTAGTTAACAGCATATACCAGGCCAACTTCTCACACTGACTGACTCTCTCATTGACTGACTGACTCAATCTCTCTCTCACTGACTGACTCAGTCTCAATCTCTCTCTCACTGACTGACTCACTCTCTCAATCTCACTCTCACCGACTGACTGACTCACTGACTGACTCACTCTCTCCCTAACAGACTGACTAACTAATTAACTGACTCTCTCACTGACTGACTCTCTCTCTCTCTCACTGACTCTCTCTCACACTGACTCTCTCTCTCTCTCTCTCTCTCTCTCTCTCTCTCTCTCTCTCTCACTGACTGACTGACTCTCTCTCTCTCACTGACTGACTCACTGACTCTCTCACTGACTCCCTCTCTCTCACTGACTGACTCTCTCACTGACTGACTCTCTCACTGACTGACTATCTCACTCTCTCTCTCTCACTGACTGACTCCATCTCACTGACTGACTAACTGACTCTTACTGACTGACTGACTGACTCTCTCTCACTGACTGTTATACAGGTACTATTTCCCAACCTTCACCCTCCTGTTATTTATTCCCCACCAGAATAAAAAAATCATAACAAGCAAACATTGGGACAGGCAGATAGAAGTTGCCAGCATTGAAAGGACAAACAAAACTCAAGACATTATTTATTGTTAATACTTTTTTAATATGGTCATTCAGTTGTAAAAAATGTTTTCTTGGTCATATATAATGTAACAAAAATGCTTCCGACATAGGCAAAGTCAATATCTCTGGTTAAACACTTATAAGGTCCCAAAGGTGAGACCTATTGGCTATGCCAATGCGTGTTCATCTATTGGTTTGTTCATGTGTCATTCATAATTAGCTTCTGCTCACAACAGCATGGAGCCATAGATGGAGCGTCTCTCATTCGATGCATTGAAAATGAGTGATAGCAATTTGATTGAATGCATGTGCACAACTGCTCGAAAAGTGCCCTTCATTGCCAAGGGTTGTATGCCTGAGCTTCTGCAAAGCTTCCTTGGTATTACATTTTCGCCAATTTTGTTTTTTGCTTGTTGCATATGTTTAAAAAAATGTGCACACTTGCCAAGGTCAGAGCTAATGGCTTTGCCAATGTTTGTTCATACATTGTGGTCAATAGAGTGGAGAGGTGGTTCCTCATGCTTGGCTTTGCTGAGATTTTAGCACAGAAGTAGTCTCGGTGTTATCTCAGCAGTTGCTGTGAAACGGAACATTGGCAGGTCATTTACATTTGCAAAACAGATATCTAGCTAGTGTGACATTTGAAATGCTGTAGAGAGTGGAAAAATTCATTTTGTAGCTTCTTAGTGCGAGCAAAAGAAAAATATGTGACAATTGATCCATATAGTTTATAAGTCTGCCTAAAGCAGTGAGTGGCACCATTTCAAGATGCGTACATAAAGAAGTAACATTACCAATTTAGTCGTGTTTTTGCTTTGGATACGCAGAGAAGGAAACCCATGAGAGAAAATGAAACCAGCATTGGCGAAGCCATTAGACCTTGCCTTTGGGACTATTTTTGGCAATTGTGTTTAGCCATGCTGCACAGTGTCGCTAAAGAGATGAAAAAAAGACTATGGTGCAAACAGCTTTGTCTGCTCATACAAAATGATGCAGGGGCTTTAAAAAATAAAAGCGAGTGAGGGAAGCAACACTGAGGGCGAGGGTGGGAGGAAGCAACACAGAGGGGCAGGAGAAGATGCACAGGACAAGGTCAAGAATGAGTACCTTGAAAGTGGGGGAAGAAGCATACTCTGGTAAGTGCATCACGGAAAAGGAGAGGGGAGAAGGCGAGAGACCGTATCATAGAGTATGGTTGGGGGGAAGAGAAGTACATAAAAGAGATTACTAGAAAACATGTGCATTCTCATGGAATACTTAATCAAAAATAGTGTCTGAACAGTGTGCAGTGGGAGCACACCAGTAATGCCACCATACTCTTCAAGAGGGACAAACACAAGAAGAGAAAGTGAAGCCCACCCAAGTTAGCAAATAGAAAGGAAGCAAATATGAGTGACAATAAGGCCAACCAATGGTAAGCAATGGGCATGCTCTAAGCCCACAGTAAACTGACAGGTCTTTTCGCAAACAGAGAGCTTTCCTTGTCTGCTAGGTAAGACCTAAAAATGAGTGCTGATGCCCATCACTAGCACACATTAAGCAGTTCCAACCTCTATCCCACAATCTTCCCGGATCTCTAAGATAAACTTTAGTGTTGTGACGTGGACTGTCACAGGAACCATTTTATTCCTACAGTGCACTACAGTGCTTTTATCTTTCACTGTATTTTTATTCACCTCGCAACTGATTCCGCCCGGATGCAATATGCAAGTTAACTCTGACATGAAATTCTCCACAAATATCAAGCGCCCATCTGGCCTAAGTGGAAATATTTATTCCCTGCGAACAGAAAGTATCTCTGTACTTTCCAGTAAGAAGTTTCATGTATTTTTTAAGTGTTGTTTTGTGCGAAAGTTTAAAAAAGAAAAAAACAAAAAGCCATGTATTAACTTATTATGAGTCCCGCCCTTTGATACCTGTTTACACCATTCGTAAAACTAACCGATTTACGCACTTTACTTTACATGTCATGGGCACGCATTTTTGCTGTGCAAACGTCTAGGCCACATTGTCTACTCACACCTCATCGGCACCTAATTGGCTTATTAGATTGGCATGTTATTGGTGGCACCCATATCCGTGTCGTTCATTTTCACGCAGTAACCTAATGCATTCTGCAAGATGCGTTAGGCCAGGATG
The DNA here is from genome assembly GCF_964204655.1 of Triturus cristatus. Classification (NCBI taxonomy): domain Eukaryota; kingdom Metazoa; phylum Chordata; class Amphibia; order Caudata; family Salamandridae; genus Triturus; species Triturus cristatus. Next base: position 1,136,521,057 of record NC_140589.1, read on the forward strand.
ATTTCATGACATGACCGACATATTATCGATCCTTTGGCTTTAATTAACCACCCAATCAAGCAGGGACGGTCCTAGGGTTTTTGCGGCCCCGTCAGTGCGGCCATTGGAGGGGCAGGAAAAAGGTTTAATGCATAAAAAAAATACAATTAAATACGCAAAAGAAATAAAAGGGTACTTACCATGCTTTCCAGAGACACGCCTGACTCGCTCCAGTCATCTTCTCCTGACGTCACATCCAGCTGGGCTTAACCAATCTTGGAGCTGCATGAAAGCAGTGCCAGGATTGGAGGGAGCGGCCTCTCTCGCGCTCCCAAGGACACTGGAGGCTTGTGTAGGCTCTCAACCCTGCTGTCTAAGACAGCTGGGTTGAGAGTTTTGTAGTGCATGTTAGGCTGGCTGTCGCAAGAGGTCCGGCCAAAGGAACATGCGCACTATAAACTAGTGCACAGTCCGACAGCCCACCACTGCTGCCAATAAGCAGGCCTGCCCCGGCCTGACACTCGGTTCAGGACAGGTTGACGCAAAATAAAATGGCACTGAATTAACTTAATTACCATTTTATTTTTCGTCTCTGGAGCATTTCTGGGGTAATTAAGTGGAGCGACGCTCCTCGGCTCAAACAGTTGAACTGTCCCTGGGCTCCATGCAGAAAGGGAATGTCCAAGGCCCCTCTACTGTGCATGCAACATGACACATTCAGGGCTGTTAAACTTATCATCTCAGTAGATGACCCTGCTCTTGAAGCTGCTGTGTGCTGACCCTTTCTGGCCTGCAGCCCCTCCTTCTCAGCCACCTACAAACACCTCTTTTATATCACATAAAGTGCTGAAGGTGAGTTATTTGTAGGCTGAGCGGAGAGGGTTAAAACTGTTAGGTAGCTAAACTGCTGTACAGTCTGCGTCCTGTGGTGCCTCTGAAGGTGGAGCAGGGCAGGAGGCTTTAGTTCAGGACAAGCTTGCAGAGTACGACTCCTTGCAACTGGGACCAGAGGAGGTATCCCCTTCCCCTAGGCCACGCTGCACCACACCATGCCTGCGAGGCCCAGGGGAAGGGTCTCCCCCTCTCCTGTAGGCCTAATTGCAATGAGATACCTTGCTTTCAATTAGATTGGCAGGGGACACAGGTGTACCTGTGTGCTGTCGCTGCCTGGCTGTGCCCCCGCCCGAATCCATGCCTGTATGCAAGCTGAAAGTAATGAGCCTTATAGGGGAAGCGCAAAGCTTTGCAGGATCCTTGCAAAGTGGTCCACCTTTCGAAAATCAAATGGCATTTAAAATTTGGTGGGGATGAGCATTATAACTTTGACTCCTGCTAAACATTTGTAAGCAAAGAAGTATTAAAAAAAGATTTACCTCCCCAAAAGTTAGTTAAGAATAGAAGAACATGACCACCAGATGTTTCATTGTGACATCCAAAGACTTTACTAGAGACCTCCTTAAAGTATTCACACGAGGCAACATTAAAAAAAATGGTGCTGGTCTGTTTTCTGTTTGAATACAACGCATGAAAACTTGGAGAGCATGCCTTGTGGTTATTTTGTGGCAATGATCACATCCCCAAATACAGAGAAAGATGTTATCCCTTCTTCTATCTCTTGTAATTAGGCCTTGAACTCTGCCATCTTGAAGCGAAGCAAAGCAAGCAGTCTATTTTATCTACTATTCCCAGGATGTGTCTTGCAATGGATATTACTTTGCTGCATAGGAAGAGAGCATTATTTTACATGTAATGAGGCTATACCAGATATTAAAAGAAGTTCAAGGAAATTCACATTCTTGATGAGCTCTACTGCTGCCGTTTGGGGGGCAAAAATCTAATTCTTGTACCTCTTAGGCTGCAGCACTTATTGTGCCACCACAGGTATGACAAAGCAAAGCAAGTCTACCAGCCTGCCATTCCTGGCCAACAGAGCAGCTGTCAAACTGCTAACTTAACTTTGCCATTTAAACTAGTGACAAAATCCAGACCTTTCTTTTTAATTCATACATGTCACCCCTATGGTAGGTCTATTTGAACCAATGGCAGTTTTCTGTATATTAAATGGTAGGACATGTGTTTTTATTTGTCTTAACAGTAAAAACCCCAATTTACCATTTTTACTGTAGAAAGGCTAGTAGCCCCATCGGCAAGTACAAGGTTACATGCTGGCAACTCAGCTGTGCTAACTTCTGAATGGGACTACTAAAGTTGGTACTTCAAGGCATCAAAAGAATAATTACATTAAACCCTGCTTAATGCCCATGTCGAATTTAATGTACATTTTGAATAACTGGCAACTGTAGAACATTGCCACTCTGTTGTCCAAGTTTTCCAGTGACCGTTTATGGTTGCTGGCCACTAGAAAGCATTCTGCCCTGCTGGGGGCATGGGTGAATGACTCTCTGGAAGGAGCACAAAGGGCCTACCATTAGGAGAGGTGTGACTTCTCCCTGGCAGGAAGGCCAAACAATGTGAGCCCAAAGGGGAAGCCACCGATAAAGGGTAAATGGTGGACACACACTAGAAGAGCTGCTCTTTTGTTGTGGTAGACAGGTTGGAATCAGGGACAGAGGGGGGAAACAGTTGATAAACCCATTTTCCAGTCTGTGTGTAGCCCTGTGGTAGCCAAACGACCAAGGTGGACTATCAGGCTCAACACACCGCAAGAGGGATTCTGCCATCTTGGGTGTGGGCAGAATATTGCCTTGTGGGATATCTAGATGCTACACTTTGCAGGAAGTCATCATCAGGCGTGAGGGATCACAATAGCCCATTGGCTAATAGTCTCTGCATCCCAGAGGGCAAGCTGTGGGCATAAAGGTGGCACCCTTAGTACCCAGACATCAGATCAAATCTGCACTGGATTGAGGACTCTATAATGACAGCTCATAGCCACAGCTACCCCGGGTTGAGCTAAGGTCTTGCAAATTAACCTGCTAGGATCCAAGACGGGTTTGTGAGTTTATTGTATGGTAAGGTCACACAACCACACCATCTAATAAACAACTTTCCTCACAACCTGTTACTCATTGTAACAGCAGAACTGTTCTTCACATGGACCATAGAGTAAGGAGACTGGATGTATTTGTAATTTCAGTAATGCGAAATGTGTAGACAAGGAAAATGTCCATGTTTATTTTTCTTAATTTTTGCTTTTGGTCTTTTTTTGGCAGGAGGATCCAGAGCTGATTAGTGCCATTTATGGACGAGGCATAGCGTATGGAAAGAAAGGACTTCAGGTAAGTGTTTAATATAGACTTGCCTGCTGAATTCCGATATGTGCTGTAATTCTTATTACGGCTAGGGGTGGGCAGAACTTGCAGAATTCCTCACAGTTACGCAAAAATGAACAACATTCTGTGGAGTTGCTAGCGTGTGTAATCGGCACATTGCACTGCTTTTTAGCCCCAGGAGCTTGTTCTGCGTTGCAAAATCAGTGCAAATGGCACCATGCAGCGCATCAGAGGGCGGTGCTTCTTTGCTGCAGCTCAAGTACATTTTCTGCTTGAGTGCCAGCTTTCTCATCGCAAACCGTCACGACAGCCCGCAGTAAGAACATTTTGCTGGGTGCCGTCCTAGCACCCGATAATCTTGCTAGGGAATGCCAGTTCTCGCTCACCAACGTAACATTGGCAAGCCGCGCATGAGAAAAAAAACCACCACGCGGTGGTTGGCAGAATTTTGCCAGAACTCCGTGTTCCAAGTGAATCGCTGAGTGGGCAAAACTCTGCAAACTCAGCAGAACGGAATTTATCGGTTTGTTACGGCACAAATCAGAATTACATTACATTAGTAAGCATCATAAACTCCCAACCGCTGCAATTTTCAGTTATATTCCGAAAGGGCAGACCGTAAAAAATTTACTGTTGAAAATGCCCAGAAAGCTTTTGGATTTTGGTATGGAAAGCCCAGAAATCTACATGTTATTTCTATTATTTGAGCAATAATCTTAATTGTTGCTGTTTATTTTACTTGATAAATTTGATCCCCGAAGTGTAGGATTTAATCTGGTGCAATATAAATTGCACTTTCCTCTGGACCTACCATAATGGTAGTGTATGGAAAACATCCAAACTTCTTCTGGCTCCTTTCTGGGGCACAGACACAAAGTTCTGTGCCCCAGCCAGGTGCTGGTTGGATCTTTTTATAGACTAAGAAAAAAATCTAAGCAACCTCTTGCTAGTGCTCAGAATGAGAGGGTGGAAAAGAGCAATGCTTCACAAGGTTTTTAACTTCTAATATTTACACAGAAGTCGGCTCTTAAAAAATAATGACTCTGTGCTACTGAATATTCTTACAGCAGACATGTATACTCTTTGTAGTTTGTTCAAAAGCACGATACCCAGATCTGGCAGAGCTGTGGTTTACAGTGTTTTTTCACTGTTATGAAATGTGCATCACTTGATAACACACAATGTAATAAACACAAATTGGAGATACAAATGATCTGTATTTAAGGCTAGGGCACATTTGTACCATCTCAAACTCTGGATTACCCATAATGCCATGGATTTTAAAAACAGACGTTTTGCCAAATTGTTTTTTTTGTATACACTGACGCATAATAGGATGCCAAAACTATAGAGAAGATCAGTAAAGACTAGTACATGTTCTGCCATCCTGGTTTCCCAGAAACAAAACAGTAGCTCTCAGGTGTGTTGCCTGAGACAGGAAAAGCCCAAGGACTCGACCATAGTGCAAGAAAGGAGAAGGATGGCCTAAGGGTGTACTCAACCCTTCCTTAGCTTCGAAGACTAGCCTGAGGGCTGTGCCCACCACCATCCTGACTTCTAAGGCTGTCTGCCCTGCCATTGGAAAATGTAGCTCACACCTAATTCTGTCTGCTTTAGTTCCCCCTCCCCCATCTATCGCGCCCCCATACACAGGTATAACCATACAATAACTAGGAACTGCCGAGTGCCCCCTGGCCATACGTGTCCATATCATGCCCCCTAGGTGGTTCAGATGCTTCATGTCCGACCAATGGGAAGCACCCCCTGCCCCTCCCGTATCCCCACCTCCCCCCCCCCCTCCCCCCCCCCCAGCGGCAACTGCAAAGCGTCCAAAGAAAAAAAGTCAACAGCAGTGTGGGGAGCACCGCGACCCCCCCGGATCACCCTCAATGTTGCTGCGGCGCCCTGCCCCTCCCCTCGCCCGGCGTCTGTCAGGTCTGAAAGAGACGCAAAGCCCTCAGACTGACCTCCTTTTTGAGCTACAGAGACACCACAAGCTTCCAGAGGCCTTCCCTGCAACTGCCCAGCTGACCAGCACCAACTCGGCCTGCCTGATCCCTGTATTCCTTCTACTTCATGATGGCAAAGACGGAACTGCAGGTGAAACTCCAGACGTTTTGGGCTCTTTGCGACTGTGTCGGACTCTTTGCAACAACATCAACTGCCTGTTTACTCTGCCTGGGGGAAACTCCGACAGCAACCTGCAGTTCATGTCAGCTGTGGCTGCCTGCATCTCCCTCAATGCCAAGCTCCAGCTGCGACCTGCTCTTCTCTCCGACAGTGACCTCCTCATGGCTCCCTCCAGTGCGAAACTCTGGTTGAGACTCCTCACGTGATTTGATTTTGGGTATTTGTTAGACCTGGCACCTTGGCGTGGGTCTCCTTTCCATTTTTTTGCGGTTGCCTTATGTGTTTTTCCTGGTTATAGATGCTTTGGGCACTGTGCCACTGCTGTTCAGTGCCACAGTGCAAGTGCCCCCTATGGTAAATTGATGTATGGATTAGTGATTCCATGATTGGCTGGTTTGGTTTACTTGTCAGATCCTAGTACAGTGCACTGAGTGTGCCCAGGGCTTGTAAACCAAATGCTGCTGGTGGGCTTGCAGCGCTGGCTGTGCCACCCACAGAATCAGCCTGTAAAAGTGTGTCTCAAGTCTGCCATTGCAGTGCCTGTGTGCAGTCTGGTACTGCCATGCTGACTGGCAAGTGCACCCACTTGCCAGTCCCTAAACCTTCCCTTTTCTTTATATTGGACACCCCCATGGTAGGCCCAAGGGCAGGGTGCATTGTAAGTATAAGGTATGACATGCCCTGGTATGTGTGGCATGTCCTAATAGTGAATTACAGCCATTTTTTTTTTTAACTATTGCAAGACCACCTGTTCCCCATAGGTCAGAATGGGCAGTTTGATTATTACATCTTATAATCCTAACTGACTCGGGGAACTAGGTAGAAATTTGAGTTTAGTATGCCTGACCTCAGAATGATAAAATGCATCTTTTAGTGAAGTTGGTTTTAACATTCTGTGTTTGAAAATACCACTTTTAGAAAGTAGGTATTTTCTTGTCTAACCATCCAAGCCTGCCTCTGCTAGGTTGTGTATTCCTAGTTTGGTGTTTGAGTGACAGGGGAAACAGGGTGAGTCAGCACAGGGCTGAATAGCGAGATCTGCATTTAGATGGGTGGGAGGAGTTGCACCTGGGACCTGAATAGGGCTGTGCCTTCCCTCCACAATGCTGGCTCCACCTCCTGTGGTGTGTCTGATGTCCCTGGCCTGCACTGTGAAAGGAAAGAAGGAGTCATGTAAACAGAGGGCTCCAGGACTGACCAGAACTGGTTTGGACTAGGCAAAGGCCTCTCTGTCTTCAGAGAACAAAGAGAAACTGTGTATAAAAAGGGGGACCCAGACCCCAGAACTTTAGATCACTTTTGGGAGACAAAAAGAAACCTTTGCTGAGGAGAGGAACCAGAGAGACTAAGGAGAGACCATCCCTAAGCTTGTGGTTGCCTGACTGCCAAAGAGAGGAGAGAGGAACTCTGTGTGTACTTTCATCAACTTGTGAAGGATCTCCAAGGGCTTGAGAAAGAGCTTGCCTTCTGCTGAAGTCCCAGGGACAACAGACTTCACCCACCAGCTCCCCAAGAGTCTTTTGGAAGTGCCTGCTGCTGTGCAGGGCTTCCTGAGGGACTGCATGTCGCAAGGAGCTGGAAGCGCGACACACGAAGAAGCCTGTCGCCGAATTTCCGCTGACGCTTCACAACGCAAAAGCGCCTCGCATCGCCGGAGAAGAGGATTGACGACGCAACAGATGCCGCCGCATCATCGTAGAAGCGTGTCGCCGCCACTGTTGTCGCATTGTTGCCGCAAAGCCTCACATCGGTAGAGAAGAGGATCAACGTCGCATCAGACGCCACCGCAACACCAGGAAACGTGTCGCAGGGCCTGTCGCGGCTCAGAAGAATCGTTAAGTCGCAGCACGGCCATCGGGCGTGTCCTCATCGTGTCGCATCCAGAAGAAGACCCCTCTTTGTCGCATTGCACCGATCTTCATCGCATCACGGCGTTGCCAGCCGCATCGCCACGGAGGCACAGTAAGAAACCGACGCATCACCTCCCCTAGCAGAGAAGAACCAACGCATCCCCTACGCATCAGTAGGGACCCGACGCATCACCGTTCTTGCGTGTAAGGAACCGACGCATCACTTTCCCTGCAACACTTTCGTTATATAGCGTTACGCATCCTAAGGTACATTGAACTCAAAGTGTCGCATTCTAACATCTAAAGAGAACTAAGCTAATTCTACTATTTTAAGTACAGTATTGTGGATTTTTGACGTGTTTGGTCTTGTGATAAGTCTATATAAAGAATACTTATTTTTATAATACAACTTGTGTGGTGTCCATCTGTAGTGTTGTCACTGGGTTACTGTATGTGTTAACAAATGCTTTACACACTGCCTCTGAGATAAGCCTGTCTGCTCGTGCCAAGCTACCAAGGGGGTGAGCAGGGGTTATTTTAGGAGTGTACCCCCTTACCCTGACTAGACGCAAGGACCCCTATTTGGTCAAAGGTACCTACCTCTGCCAACTAGAGACCCCCAAATCTAACAGTATTATAAAGGGGCTTTATACCCTGAGGCGTCTTGGCACTGATCTGAGCAGGAGTGGATGCAAGAGTGCCAGCAGTGTCTAACTGCAAGATATGTTATTTGCAGTAAAGCCAGGTTTTTAGTTTTTTTCCTAAAAGTAAGAAGAGTAGGGGCCGTTTTTAGTTCAAGAATAAGTTCATTTTAAAGGTGTGCTGTGTTTTTCACTAAGCCTCTGCCAACCCAAGTGGTCAGTCTGTGTCAATGCACAATAATTGTTTTCCCAGCGCTGGAGTGGAGGGGTCTGTTAGGAATATACAAACAAAATTAATTTTTTAAATACTCTGTACCTGATCCGGCCAATTCCTTATTGGCAATACATAGAGATTTAAAGGCAACTCGCTTTCTCACTGGAAGCCAGTGGAGTTCAATCAGCCCTGGGGTAGAAGATTGAAATTTAGGCTCATTTTTAAGCATACTGGCTGCGGAATTTTGGACCGTTTGCAATTTCTGCATAAGAATCACTTGCATACTAAGATAGAGGCTATTGCAGTAGTCCATGCGTGAAAGTATTTATGTAGTGACCACTGTTTCAGGAGATCTTAAGGAATTAGATGTTTGATTTTCATCAAGGTTTTTAACATACATAAGGAGGAAGAAATTACTGCATTAACCTGGTTCTTATATGTTAATGTGGAGAATTCCTTCTCTACTGTAGAACTCAGTGATGTCATTGGAATGACATCACTGAGAGATTCTGTGAATGCTGCCAGTTGATGGAGCTAGAGGTTGCTCTATGGATGTGTACTCTTTTTCCTGATGAATAAAGGACCTTATTCACTAACCACCGCCTCTGTGGTTACTACATTTCTATGGCGACGAGGAACTGCGCAGGGGGCAGATAATTGAGTGACCTCCACCCTGGAAAAGCAGGTGGAAATTACAAATTCTGTTAATGAACTGTAAGTAATTTTCTTTTTACTCTTCAACTTGGTTTTACCAATGCTGGTTTATTTGTGGAGTAGAAACAAGCAAGAGGACAACCTTCATTTCATCTAAACAAAGTATGGATTGAATTGTAGTTAACTCGTTCCGTGCTCATGACGGAACCACGCCGTCATGAGCCACGGATGCCGTGCGCTCATGACGGAGTGGTTCCGTCATGCTGCGGCCGTTGGCGGCCGCGCCGCCCACGCGGCGCTAATTCCCCGCCTGTGCGGGCGATTAGCGCCGTGGGCGGAGTCATGACGGAACCACTCCGTCATGAGCACAGCCCAACCGTGACTCATGACGGAGTGGCTCCGTCATGAGCACCGCGCCACCGCGCTGCCCCCCCGCACCCCCCAGCCCTGCGGCGGAATGTCCGCCGCAGCGAAGGGGTTAAAGAAGCTTTCATTCACTATGAGCACGAATGGAGACAATTGAAAAGTAAACACACATCTTAGTGTATTTACCTTTTGCAGCCAAGCGTGAAGGGAATTTGTTAAGTGAAGGCATGAATGCTTTCAGAGTGTAGCCGAGGTGAAGGGAATTGGTTAAAGCCATACATCATTGCCTTAAGTGAAAATAGACAGCGTGTGAAAATATATAGGGCGTGTGAGCCATACATCATTGCCTTAAGTGAAAACAGACAGCGTGTGAAAATATACAACGCGTGTGAGCCAACACAAGTGAAATAATTTGTGAAATCATTCCTTAATTGAAAATAAACACCGCATATAGTCTAGCGCGCGAAGTCAAGCTGAAGGCATTCATTCACCTGTTTAATTAAAAGTAAACGGTGCGTGTGGTCGAGCGCGAGGGAAGTCAAGCATGAAAAGATTCTAACTCCTGATTAAAAGTAAACAGCTAGTGAAGCCGTGTGTAGAAGCATCACGCTACAAAGATTTTAAAGTTCTGTGTGAACTATTATTCTGAAAATAAACGTGCGCTGAGTATAAACTGAAAAGATCAAAGCTTTCATGAAATACTGTGGACTTATTATTAAAAGGACTACGTGTGTACTGCTGTTTCTAAGTAAATAATGTCAAGCTGAGTAGAACAACTCTTGAAGAGGATATTATCCAAAACTACCGCATTTCGTTTGTAATTGTCATAAATGGACACATTTAAAGTGACTTTTACCTAGATTGATCGTTTTTGAAGTCCTGCCAAGTAATCCATCTTGTCTGATGTGATTGAGATCTGAGAAAAGAAAAGAAGGACTTACTCTCAACTTCCTGTAGCTGTGAAAAGTAAAGAAAGACTTGACTTCATAAATTCAGATCTCCTTGTAGAAAACGTGAATAATAATTATTTTAGATAGTTATTTTAGATTATTATTTTAGATAATTATTTTAGTCTATTTTTATTTATTTTTTTAATTAGTTTTGTTAGCTTGTTATTTAAACTCTTGATTACAGATATGTCGGATCAAAGCATGGCAGCTCCACCATCATTTTTACCCTTACCTGGTGAACCCACAATCCCCCGGAAAAGGTGGAAAAACATTTTTGATACATATATTTTAGCAATTGGCGGTGATAAATATGGCCCATTAAGAAGACAAGCAATTCTGTTACACCACTTAGGGACAGAAGGAAGGAGAATATATGATGACTCTCTGTGATGTCATTCCAAAGACATCACTGAGTTCTACAGTAGAGAATGAATTCTCCACACATCTGCCCCCTTTATAAAGAATTTACAACAAAATGTCAAAACCTATACATGTTAAAATTCATAACAAAAACAAAACATTCACAAATCACAAAAATACAGGAATATAATCATTCAAAAGAATTTGGAACATCAATTTTGCACAAATTCCCCATGCTCCATATTTTTCCATCATCAAGGGTTACCACAGAATTCATCACCTTTATCACCCTAGAATGTCTGACAGAATATCGACGGACAGAAAATCGACCTACAAAAATATCGACACAAAAATATCGATGACAAGAATATCGAGATCCTATCTACAACATGGTAAGTACAAAAATATCGAAAATTAAATATAGAATGTCAAAAATATCGTTATTAAAAATATAAAGTATTTTTTAGTTAAAAAAAATATGTAAAATAAACCAAATACTTATAAATAAAATAAACATAATTAAATATATGCTATAATGTTTAATATTAATAATTAATATATATAATGTAATAAAACATTAATTAAACATATACATATAATATATAATATATATACTTACTTAATAATACATTTTAATAATTGTTTTAATAACTTATAACTTGTTAAAAATTATTATAAATTACAAATACATCATACACATAAAACAATAACATGAATAAAAATTAAATAATTATATATAACACATTTAAAAAATTACATTTAATTTGAATATTGTTAAAATTAATTATATATTACATTAGCTAAAATAATACAAAAAATATTAAATAGCACCGACAATAAAACTACTACTCCAGCTCCAAAAAAAAACAGTAAAGAAAATGTTGGATAGCGTAGAGCTAAAAATTACTATTTCCACTCCAGGGAGTGTAACAATAGGGAAAGTGTTGGATAGCGTAGGGGTAAAAATTACTATTCCCACTCCAGAGAGTGCAACAGTAGGGAAAGTGTTGGATAGCGGAGGGGTAAAAATTACTATTCCAACTCCAGAGAGTGCAACAGTAGGGAAAGTGTTGGATAGCGTAGGGGTAAAAATTACTATTCCAACTCCACAGAGTGCAACAGTAGGGAAAGTGTTGGATAGCGTCGGGGTAAAAATTACTATTCCCACTCCAGAGAGAGCAACAGTAGGGAAAGTGTTGGATAGCGTAGGGGTAAAAATTACTATTCCCACTCCAGAGAGTGCAACAGTAGGGAAAGTGTTGGATAGCGTGGGGTAAAAATTACTATTCCAACTCCAGAGAGTGCAACAGTAGGGAAAGTGTTGGATAGCGTAGGGGTAAAAATTACTATTCCCACTCCAGAGAGTGCAACAGTAGGGAAAGTGTTGGATAGTGTAGGGGTAAAAATTACTATTCCAACTCCACAGAGTGCAACAGTAGGGAAAGTGTTGGATAGCGACGGGGTAAAAATTACTATTCCAACTCCAAAGAGTGCAACAGAAGGGAAAGTGTTGGATAGCGTGGGGTAAAAATTACTATTCCAACTCCAGAGAGTGCAACAGTAGGGAAAGTGTTGGATAGCGTAGGGGTAAAAAATACTATTCCCACTCCAGAGAATGCAACAGTACGGAAAGTGTTGGATAGCGTAGGGATAAAATTTACTATTCCAACTCCAGAGGGTGCAACAGTAGGGAAAGTGTTGGATAGCGTAGAAGTTAAAAATAACATAGTTATAAATAAAATAATTATTTAAAATAATTAGTGATTTAATTCTTAAATAACTCAATTATTTACAAATACCAATAAATAATGATTACAAACATAACTACCAAAGAATAATTAATTAACAATACATTAATAATAAATACCAATAAATAATAATTAATAAATATTAATTACCAAATAATAAATATTAAACGATAAAATATTTTTCATAACCAAATACATATGAATTATTAAAAAGTAAATACCAATTAAAATATATGTAACCATTTAAAAAAATATATACCGCAAAATAATAATTATGAAACATTAATTACCAATTAAAAAATATTGAACTATTAAATATTTTTCATACGCCAAAATAATAAATATTACACATTAATTACCAATTAATAATTACTTATTAATATATTAGAAATATCAATGCATAATATTTAATAATATTTAATTCACAATTAATGATTAATCAACAATTATTTTTCATAACCAAAATGTTATAATTTAAAATATTTACCAATTAATAATTATTGTCCAATTAATTAATTATCAATACCCAACAACTAATTTAATAATTACTTAATTAGATTTCAATTACTTCCAACACTATTCCCCTATAAACGCACGACACACTCCACTAATAAAATAATACACTTAACATAATTACCAATTAATCAACTAATTACAACTAATTGCCAATTAATAAAAATTAATTACCAATTAATACTTAATTAACAATAATATAATTATCAATACCAATAAATGAAAATAAATTATTAATTAATTACAATTAAATTACTTCCCACCCTATTCCCCTATAAACCCACAACCCGCTACAGAACTTAAACGCAAAAAATAATTAAAATTAATTTATAATTCCTAAAAATGTATAATTAATTCCATATAATTAAATTACTTCCCACCCTATTCCCCTATAAACCCACAACCCGCTACGGTACTAAAACACAAAATTGACTTAAACACCATTGTTAACATATAAAAATGTTATACACAAGTGTTCTACTGGTTTTAACATATAACTAAAAACATATAACATACATATTAAATACATAATAAAATACATAACCATAATATAAATATCGATATTAGTAACATCAATATTAGTAAAATTGATATATTTGATGTCGATATTACTAACTTCGATATTACTAACATCGATATTAAAATACTTACCTTAGGATCGATATTCTGTCCATAGATATTATTGACATCGATATTCTGTCCCTTCGATATTTAAAACTCGATATTTGTGTAGGTAGATATTTTAGTTTCGATATTTTGGCTGCTCACCATCACCCTATGAGGTTTGGAAAACTTAATTTCCCATTTTTTTTACCAATCCCATTCTTTTAGTAATCACCCAGTCACCAACTGCAATTTTGATATCTTTTACTCCTTTTCTCTTGTTATAATCATCCTTGTTTCTTTCTTGAGACTTTCTAACTCTTTCTGCAATTCTTTCTAGATCTACCCAAACCTGATCTTTTCTCTGCAACCATACAGGGGATTCTTTGGTTGCCGGTTCTCGCCCTTTTAAAGCTACAAAAGGTGAAACACCCGTGACAGAGTGTGGAGTTACTCTGTGTGCCCACACCATTTTATCCAATTCTTCTCTCCATCTCAATCCACTACTTAACAATAATTGAATGTTGTCCATTATGATACGATTAACTCGCTCAACAAATCCGTTGGCCTGTGGCCTGTATAGCGCCACCCTTTCATGCCTAATACCAAGATTTGAAAGAAACTACGCCATTACCTTGGAAACAAGTTGAACTCCATTATCCGTAACTAAGCACTTAGGTATTCCCTCTTCCAAGAATGCATTCCTTAAGAACTCAATAACAACCTCAGATGTAATATGTTCTATAGGATTTACCACAAACCTTTTACTATGGTAATCAACTAGAACTATCAGAAATCTGCTCCTTACACCTCTTCTGTTGATAGCACCGAAGAAATCCATTGCTAGTTTCTCCCACCGTCGATTAGGGACATCAACAGACCCAAGAGGAGGTTGACGAACTACTCTACACTTATCACTTTTGCAGTATGCTTTGCATTCTTTTACAATTGCTTCTACCTCCCTGTCCATTTCAGGCCACCAATAACTGTCTTAACCTTCTTTTGCACATGCTTCTGCCTAAGTGTCCTTTGTGTACTAATTTAACTAACTTTCCTCTCAACATCTTAGGAGGAACCACAACTTTGTTCATTTGAATACTTAACTGGTCCTTTATTTTTAGATACTTCTTCAACTCTTCATTCAGAGTAATTTCATCGTTCCAACCATCACGTAGAACATTTTTAAGCACTATGTATTCCTCATCCTTATCTAAGGCTTCACTCCATTCTTCTTGTTTCAAAGCCACATTTAAATCATTAACACTGCACAAAGATTCTATCTCAGATACCAAGAAAGAATCTTCTTCTTCTCCCTCAACTGGCATACGCGACAAACAATCAGCTGTGACATTTTTTTTTACCTCTTACAAACTCAATCGAAAAGTTGTAATCCATGATCGATAAAAGCAACCGAGATATTCGTGGAGTCATACCACCTTCAAGACCTTTTCCACCTTTAAAAATGTGCACTAAGGGTTTATGATCTGTTTTCAGAACAAACGGTAAACCCCACAAATAGAATTTAAAATGATTTATTGCCCAACAACAACCCAATGCTTCCTTTTCGATAGCAGAGTAAGATCTCTCTGCTTCCTTCAAACGTCTAGATGCAAACCCAGTCACGCTTTCACCCTCCACTGATTTTTGAGTCAATACAGCACCTAAACCTATATTACTGGCATCAGTCGTCAACATTGTTTTCTTAGTCATATCAAAATGGGCTAAATTAGGAGCACTAACTAATGATGATTTAAGTTTTTCAAATGCTGCTCCACATGAATCATTCCAGTCAAATGATATCCCTTTTTTTAACAACACTCTCATAGGTTCAACAATGTCTGAAAACCCTGATATACATTTTGAGCAGTACTCAGCTAACCCAAGGAATGATTTCAACAAATCCTTATCAGTAGGTTGCGGAGCATCTACAATTGCTTGTATTATGCTTTTTTTAGGTTTAATTCCATCAGCAGAGATCTCATGGCCTAGATAGTTTACTTTTTCTTTTCTCAGCTGACATTTTTCTTTCTTGATGGTCAACCCATGACTAGCATTTCTTTTCAAAACTTCGTTTAACAATTCATCAAGGTCTTTAAAAGATTTCCCTACTACCATTATGTCATCCTGAAAGCATAGGACTCCATCCATTCCCTGGAAAATATTGTGTATGATTCTTTGAAACACTGCAGAGGCTGAAGCTAATCCAAAAGGCATGCGTCGATAGCGGTAAGCCACCAACGGTGTAACAAAGGAAGTTAAAGTTTGTGACTCAGGATGCAGATTTATCTGGTGATAGGCAGCGGACATGTCTAAGACACTAAGGGCCTCATGTAGGTAGCTAAATACCGGTCGGTAACGGCCGAAATTCGGTAAATATCCCGTTACCGACCGGTATTTAGCTATTTGAGATGTAGGAGGCATAATTTCAGGATTCGGTAAATTACCGAATCGGTAAAATACCGATTCGGTAAATACCGAATCCTGAAATCATATGTAGGGAGCACTCTAAAGAGTGAAAATTAGTATTAAGAATTTGTTATTTACCACCAAATACAGGTTGGTGATAAATACCGAATACCTTGCAAAAAGTAATATTTTGCAGATTTAAGAGTGCCATGTGGCAAACATACATGCCCTTAGGGCATGTATGTGCGCCACATGTGCACACATGCAAGATTCAGGGGTGCAACAGGGTGTCAATGTGACACCCTGCCACCCTTGAATATGCTCCCCCCATTACCGAATCGGTATTTACCGAATCGGTAATGGTGAATGGCTTCCCATTGATTCCTATGGGCCTCCAGGCCCATAGGAATCAATGGGAAGGTATGCCTCATTACCGAATCGGTAAATACCAATTCATGATTACCGAATTTTTCCGATTCAGTAAAATTTACCGAATTATTACCTACATCACATTTACCGATTCATAAATACCGAATCAGTAAAATTCGGTGTTTATGAATCTGTAAATGTGTTGCTACATACATATGGCCCTATGGGCCATATGTAGGTAGCTAAATACTGGTCGGTAACGGCCGAAATTCGGTAAATATCCTGTTACCGACCGGTATTTAGTCAATTGAGATGTAGGAGGCCAAAAAGAAGTTTTCGGTAAATATGAATCGGTAAATACCGATTCATAATTACCGAATTGAAAATTACCGATTCATATTTACCGAATACATATTTTCTGAATCGGTAAATATGAAGTGGTAAAAAGAGAAAAGAGATGTAGGTAAATTCGGTATTTAAGAAATCCATGAAATTCGGTAATTAAGAGTCGGTAATTAACACAGATTGAAAGCAGGTGGTAAGCATCAACAGTGCATATAAGCAATCCCAAAATGCAACAGCGTGGACACCATGGCCGCTCTGTATGTGATTGCAAGGCGCCTACGTCTACAGGCAGCAGGTCTGAGGATTTGGAGACGTGAGGAACGCATTTACAGACAGCGCATCACACTCTTTCAACAGACTGAGGCTGAGATACATGAAAGGTACAGGCTACACCCACAAACCATCATGGACCTGATAAGGGACCTGCACCCACTCCTGGACCAGCCAACAAAAAGGGCGCATGCCATACCACCACATGTGCAGGTTCTCTGCAGCCTACATCTACTTGCATCTGGCAGTTACCAGGGGGTGATAGCTGCGGTGGGCGGTGTATCCCAGAGTTGCCTGTCCCGTTTCTTCAGGAAGTTCCTGGATGCCATGATGCAGAGAATGCACCACTATATCAGCTTCCCAAACACACAGGCTGAACTGCAGAAGACCAAGACAGACTTTTACCACATGGCACAGTTCCCGCATGTCATAGGCTGTATTGATGGCACACACATTCCAATCTGCCCACCAGCAGCCACTGAGCACATCTACAGGAACAGAAAGTCCACCCACTCCATCAATGTGCAGGTAATCTGCGATGCAGGGAACATCATCACTGATATCGTAGTGAAGTTTCCTGGGAGCACCCACGACTCCTTCATCTTCCAGAACAGTGGGATCTACACACGACTGCTTGCCGGAGAATTTAGAGAAGGATACCTGCTAGGTAAGTAACACTAATACTTAGTGCAAATTATAGTGTATTGAGGCATGTGACTGATGGTTCCCTCTTACTCACCTAGGCGACAGTGCATATGCCGTGCGGTCATTCATCCTCACTCCCTACCTACACCCATCAACCCTCAGTGAGAGACGATATAATGTGGCACACAAATCTACACGCAATGTGGTGGAGTGCACGTTTGGACTATTGAAAAGCAGGTTCCGCTGCCTGTACACACCCATCATCTGCTGCAAGATCATTGGCACTTGTGCAATGCTGCACAACCTTGCCACGAAGAGAGGTACAGAGGTCGAAATGACATATTTTGAGGACAATGATGAGTCTGCACAGCCAGAGGCCAACGCAGCAGGAGTGGCAACAGCAACAGATGGGAGAGTGAGACGGGCAGAGATCACATGCAACTATTTCTGAGTGAGTAAGGGGACACAGCCAGTAGTTGGATGCCATGACGTAGTTTAATCATGCGGCACTACGCCACAACACAAAGGAAAACCTGTCCCATCAATATTGTTTAATAAACATTTGTGAGTCAAGGGTTACTTCACCCAATAGTGTCATGGTATTTCGTGCAGCATTAGTGTTTGCGCCCAAGCGCTCCACTGCGGGATGCCCTTGAGTGTGCGTCCTCACTGGCTGTGGGACCAGTGGCAGCACCTTGCCGCCTGCTGCTCCTCCGTGTGTCTGGGACAGGGGGGGTAGTGCTGCTCCTGCTGGTCGTATCTTCGCTGTCCCCAGCATCCACAGCGCCAGTTGTGGCAGACTGGCTTGTGAGGAGCACTTCGAGTGCACTGGTGACCCTCACCATCCCCCTTGACACGTCAGTGCTGCAGTGCGCAAGGCCCTCCTGCATTGCCACCGAGCGCCTGCAGAGCAGCGAAGTGGCAGTTGCGAGCCGGTTCACTGCCCTTGTGGTCTGGTCTTTCCTCTGATGTCCCCGGCGCCGTGCTGCCCTGTCCTCATCAAACTTCGAGCACAGCAGCATGACGGACTGGGACATGTCCCGCATGCCCGCAGCCATCTCAACCATTCCCTCTGCCATGGCGCTGATGCCCCTGTCAATATTTACAAATGTGTTATTGAGGCCACGCATTTGGCGCTGTACGGACATCATTGCCCTTGCCTGTATGCGTTGTATTTTCACCATGGTGGCCTCAAGCCCTGAGAAGACTCCATGGCCCTCACCTTGGGGAGGTGGACTTTGCAGTCGAGCCCTGCGGCGCCGTCTGCCACCTGTGTGTGCTACCTCAGAGGCGGAGGGCACACTGGCATGGCTAACATCCAAGGGCACAGTGGACGTTTCCGCCCCCCTCGAGTCTTCAGAAGAGGACTCTGATACATACAACCTGGCGGCAGCACGCCTCCTCGACCTGTGCAATGCAGGTGGTGATGATGGTGGTGACTCCAGCAGGAGTGGCGATGCTGGCTGGGGTGGCGATGCTGGCTGTGGTGGAGAGGCTGCCTGTGGTGCTGTTCCCTGGCCAGAACTGGTGGTGGCCTTCTCCGAGCTGTCCTTGTGGTGTGCCCTCTCTCCCTTCTCATGTGCAGTTCTGTGCGCAGTAGTGCCTGTGGACAGAAATGCAACATCAGCTAAGTGTACCTGAAGCATAGAATTGCTAGCATCACAATACATTTCTGAAACAGTATCTCATTGTCCTCTGCCTGCTTCTCACTAATGTGTGTAACATGCCTTGTTATTCTGTGCTATTCGTATCATGTTTGGGGTTTCAGGGACTACATCTCCCATGATGCATTGCTAGTATGCACTAACACCTGTACTGGAGTGGGATTCTCATTGCCCATTTGGGGAGTTGGGATAGGGGGGCCACATTGCTGTGCAAGCGTCTTACCTTGTTTGGTGGCGGCTCTGCCGGAGCGGTCAGCATCCCCAATCCCCACGATGCTTTCAGGCTCAATTGTGGTCTCCACAAGCTCCTCCAGTTCTGTCAGGGCTGGTGCCCTGTTGCGTCCACCTCCTGTCCGGCTGGCCTCTCTTTTCAATTCTGCCATCTTCCTCTTTGTGATGATACGGATGTCGTACCACCGCTTCTTGAGGACATCAATGTCCCGGGGGGTCACTCCCATGGAATTCACCTGCGCCTGGATTCCCAGCCAGATTTTCCGTTTCTCTGATTCAGGCACTTGCAGTGACTGTTTCCCAAAAAGCTTCTGGTGCTGCTTTACCACCTCCTTCACCAGTACCTGCAGTTCCTTTTGGCTGAATTTCAGCTTTCTCTTCCTCTCCCCTCCATCCCTCTCTGTGTCCTGGCTGGCCATTGTTGCAGTTTCCTGTGCTGAATCAGGCAGTTGCTCTGTTCCTCTCCTCTGCACTCCCAGCCTCTCCAGAGTCTGTTGATTGTGTGCACCTGCCTGGGTGTGGCCACTTCCTGGTTGGGTGGGGTTTAGTTTGCACAGGATTGGCTGATTCATCAAGTCATGTGTATTTGAATTTCCGATTCGGTAAATACTGATTCGGTAAATACCACTTCGGTGTTTACCGATTCGGTAAATACCACTTCGGTATTTACCGAATCGGTAAATTCCGATTCATGATTACCGAATATTACCGAATCGGTAATGATTACCGAATGTTTACCTACATATAACTTACCGATTCATAAATACCGATTCGGTATTTATGAATCGGTAAATTAAATTTACCTACATATGGCCCTAAATATTTTTCCACCACCCATAACACTTAGCATTTCTGTTATGTTCGGCAATGGTTGTCGATTCATCCATATATTTTGATTCGAGTCTCTTTAGTCAATACATAGACGAATCTTCTTTCTATCTTTTGGTGCGAGGACCATTGGAGCAAGCCATTCCAAAGACTCAGTTGGCTCAATGATCTTACATTCCAATAGTTTGTCGAGCTTCTTTTGTAAGGGTTCCCTCATTAGCAAAGGTATGGACCTAACCTTGTGCACCACCGGATGAGCGTTCTTCTTTAAAATAATCCGATGACTAAAGTTTTTGAGCATGCCCAAATCATCAGTAAAGACATGTGGAAATGACAGCATCAAATTTTTCCCCCTATCTGAATTATCATCTGAAACGGGTAAACTACATTCATGAGCAGATTCTACAATCATCACTCGTTCTTTAGCATTCGGGTCAAGAATGATATTAAGATCTTTTTGATGTCGCCATCCTAGAAGATTTGATCCCTCTTCAGTTATATATACTCTCCCATAAACACCATTACCTTTGAAAAACATGTCCATCCATAACTTTCCTATAATGTTTATTCTTTTTCCACCATACCCCATAGCGCTTATATCTGAATGTTGTAACTCATTTAAACTTTTCTGTAAATCTCTCAAGTAGACTTCCTTGGAAATCAACGTAAACAAGCTACCTGAATCTGCTAATACTTTAACTTCAGTTTTTCCAAAAACAATCCCACAATGAGTTTTCTCTAACTTGTCTGTACTATCCATTTTACATTTTTTTTAGTAATCACACTAATATTCTCATTACATTCGGATACTCCACATTCATCAACGGAAAGCATCAATTCCTCCCTAACTTCCCCTAAGTTTTCCACAGTTTTTATGCTGAAAGGTTTGACTTTTAATTCTACACATCTTGGCTAGATGACCTTTCCTTCCACATGACCTACATGTTACAGTTCTAGCACCACATGCAAGACTGGACGCAATATGCCCAGGACATCCACACCTGTAACATATGATTTTTCTCCTAACTGTTATATTGGATGCATTAGGTGTATTAGGTACATTAGCAACTTTTTCATTCTTAAAGTTGGTTGAGTGTGGCATTTCTCCCTTAGAAACCTTTTTTACTCCCACTTCTTGCATATCAAGAGCAACTACTTCCTTTTCTGAAGACTTTGTTTAACTTTCCGATATCAATTTCTTTCATCCATACATCCGTGTGCTCAAGACTTCTGGCAATCTGCACTGCCTCATCCAAGGTCGGGTCCAGAGATAAGTCTTTCTTTCACTTTTCTATTATTGGTGCATCTTACAATTTGATCGCGAATCAAGGATTCCGCTAATCGTTGGAATTCACATGTTACTGCTAGTCCGCGCAGTGATGCTACATAAGTCATTATATCCTCATCATGTGCTTGTACACGGCAAAAAAATGTATGTCTCTCAAACACCACACTAAGTTTGGGTGTAAAATGTTTTTCAAGCATTTGAATTGACATCTCATAAACGTTCACAGGTTGCCCATTACCAATACCTAACGAGATTTCAGGGAGGTCATCATATATTCTTCCTTCTGTCCCTAAGTGGTGTAACAGAATTGCTTGTCTTCTTAATGGGCCATATTTATCACCGCCAATTGCTAAAATATATGTATAAAAAATGTTTTTCCACCTTTTCCAGGGGATTGTGTTCACCAGGTAAGGGTAAAAAAGAAGGTGGAGCTGCCATGCATTGATCCGACATATCTGTAATCAAGAGTTTAAATAACAAGCTAACAAAACTAATTAAAAAAAAAATGATAAAAATAGAGTAAAATAATTATCTAAAATAATTATCTAAAATAACTGTCTAAAATAATTATCTAAAATAATTATTGTTTCACGTTTTCTACAAGGAGATCTGAATTTATGAAGTTGTCTTTCTTTTCTTTTCACAGCTACAGGAAGCTGAGAGTAAGTCCTTCTTTTCTTTTCTCAGATCTCAATCACATCAGACAAGATGGATTACTTGGCAGGACTTCAAAAACGATCAATCTAGATAAAAGTCACTTTAAATGTGTCAATTTATGTCAATTACGAAAACCGAAATGCTTTAGTTTTGGATAATATCCTCTTCAAGAGTTATTCTACTCAGCTTGACATTATTTACTTAGAAACAGCAGTACACGCGTAGTCCTTTTAATAATAAGTCCACAGTATATCATGAAAGCTTTGATCTTTTCAGTTTATACTCAGCGCACGTTTATTTTCAGAACAATTGTTCACACAGAACTTTAAAATCTTTGTAGTGTGATGCTTCCACATGCGGCTTCACTAGCGGTTTACTTTTAATCAGGAGTTAGAATCCTTTCATGCTTGACTTCCCTCGCGCTCGACCACACGCGCTGTTTACTTTTAATTAAACAGGTGAATGTGAATGTTACAGGTGTGGATGTCCTGGGCATATTGCGTCCAGTCTTGCATGTGGTGCTAGAACTGTAACATGTAGGTCATGTGGAAGGAAAGGTCATCTAGCCAAGATGTGTAGAATTAAAAGTGAAACCTCCAACATAAAAACTGTGGAAAACTTAGGGGAAGTTAGGGAGGAATTGATGCTTTCCGTTGATGAATGTGGAGTATCCGAATGTAATGAGAATATTAGTGTGATTACTAAAAAAAATGTAAAATGGAAAGTACAGACAAGTTAGAGAAAACTCATTGTGGGATTGTTTTTGGAAAAACTGAAGTTAAAGTATTAGCAGATTCAGGTAGCTTGTTTACGTTGATTTCCAAGGAAGTCTACTTGAGAGATTTACAGAAAAGTTTAAATGAGTTACAACATTCAGATATAAGCGCTATGGGGTATGGTGGAAAAAGAATAAACATTATAGGAAAGTTATGGATGGACATGTTTTTCAAAGGTAATGGTGTTTATGGGAGAGTATATATAACTGAAGAGGGACCAAATCTTCTAGGATGCTGACATCAAAAAGATCTTAATATCATTCTTGACCCGAATGCTAAAGAACCAGTGATGATTGTAGAATCTGCTCATGAATGTAGTTTACCTGTTTCAGATGATAATTCAGATTGGGGGAAAAATTTGATGTTGTCATTTCCACGTGTCTTTACTGATGATTTGGGCGTGCTCTAAAATTTTAGTCATCAGAATATTTTAAAGAAGAACGCTCATCCGGTGGTGCATAAGGTTAGGTCCATACCTTTGCTAATGAGGGAACCCTTACAAAAGGAGCTCGACAAACTATTGGAATGTAAGATCATTGAGCTATCTGAGTCTTCAGAATGGCTTGCTCCGATTGTTGTCGCACCAAAAGATGGAAATAAGAATAGTCTATGTATTGACTTAAGAGACTTGAATCAAAATATATGGGTGGATCGACAACCATTGCCAAACATAACAGAAATACTAAGTGTTATGAGTGGTGGAAAAATATTTAGTGTCTTAGACATGTCCGCTGCCTATCACCAGATAAATCTGCATCCAGAGTCACAAGCTTTAACTTCCTTTGTTACACCGTTGGGGGCTTACCGCTATTGACGCATGCCTTTTGGATTAGCTTCATTCTCTGCGGTGTTTCAAAAAATCATGCACAATATTTTCCAGGGAATGAATGGAGTCGACCATTATGAATTGTTAAACGAAGTTTTGAAAAGAATTGCTAGTCATGGGTTAACCATGAATAAAGAAAAATGTCAGCTGAGAAAAGAAAAAGTAAACTATCTAGGCCATGAGATCTCTGCTGATGGAATTTAACCTAAAAAAAGCATATTAAAAGCAATTGTAGATGATCCACAACCTACTGAGAAGGATTTGTTGAAGTCATTCCTTGGGTTAGCTGAGTACTGCTAAAAATTTATATCAGGGTTCTCAGACATTGTTGAACCTATGAGAGTGTTGTTAAAAAAAAGGGATATCATTTGACTGGAATGATTCATGTGGAGCAGCAGCATTAGAAAAAAATAAATCCTCATTAGTTAGTGCTCCTACTTTAGCCCATTTTGATGTGACTAAGAAAACAATTTTGACGACTGATGCCAGTAATATAGGTTTAGGTGCTGTATTGACTCAAAAATCAGTGGAGGGTGAAAGCGTGACTGGGTTTGCATCTAGACGTTTGCAGGAAGCATAGAGATCTTACTCTGCTATCGAAAAGGAAGCATTGGGTTGTTGTTGGGCAATAAATCATTTTAAATTCTATTTGTGGGGTTTACCCTTTGTTCTTAAAACAGATCATAAACCCTTAGTGCACATTTTTAAAGGTGGAAAAGGTCTTGAAGGTGGTGTGACTCCACGAATATCTCGGTGGCTTTTATCGATCATTGATTACAACTTTTCGATTGAGTTTGTAAGAGGTAAAGAAAATGTCATAGCTGATTGTTTGTCGCGTATGCCAGTTGAGGGAGAAGAAGAAGATTCTTTTTTGGTATCTGAGATAGAATCTTTGTGCAGTGTTAATGATTTAAATTTGGCTTTGAAACAAGAAGAATAGAGTGAAGCCTTAGATAAGGATGAGGAATACATAGTGCTTAAAAATGTTATACGTGATGGTTGGAACGATGAAATTACTCTGAATGAAGAGTTGAAGAAGTATCTAAAAGTAAAGGACCAGTTAAGTATTCAAATGAACAAAGTTTTAAGATGTAACCGTGTGGTTCCTCCTAAGATGTTGAGAGGAAAGTTAGTTAAATTAGTACACAAAGGACACTTAGGCAGAAGCATGTGCAAAAGAAGGTTAAGACAGAGTTTTTGGTGGCCTGAAATGGACAGGGAGGTAGAAGCAATTGTAAAAGAATGCCAAGCATGCTGCAATATTGATAAGTGTAGAGTAGTTCGTCAACCTTCTCTTGGGTCTGTTGATGCCCCTAATCGACCGTGGGAGAAACTAGCAATGGATTTCTTGGGTCCTATCAACAGAAGAGGTTTAATGAGCAGATTTCTGAGAGTTCTAGTTGATTACCATAGTAAATGGTTTATGGTAAAGCCTATAGAACATATTCCATCTGAAGTTGTTATTGAGTTCTTAAGGAATGCATTCTTGGAAGAGATTAGTTACGGATAATGGAGTTCAACTTGTTTCCACGGTAATGGCGAAGTTTCTTTCCAATCTTGGTATTGGGCATGAAAGGGTGGCGCTATTCAGGCCACAGGCCAACGGATTGGTTGAGCAAGTTAATCGTATCATAATGGACAAGATTCAATTATCGTTAAGTAATGGATTGAGATGGAGAGAAGAATTGGATAAAATGGTGTGGGCACACAGAGTAACTCCACACCCTGTCACAGGTGTTTCACCTTTTGTAGCTTTAAAAGGGCGAGAACGGGCAACCAAAGAATCCCCTGTATGGTTGCAAAGAAAATGTCAGGTTTGGGTAGATCGAGAAAGAATTGCAGTTAGAGAGTCTCAAGAAAGAAACAAGGATGATTATAACAAGAGAAAAGGAGTGAAAGATATAAAAATTGCAGTTGGTGACTGGGTGATTACTAAAAGAATGGGATTGGTAAAAAAAAAAGGGGAAAGTAAGTTTTCCAAACCTCATAGGGTGATAAAGGTAATGAATTCTGTGGTAACCCTTGATGATGGAAAAATATGGAGCCTGGGGAATTTGTGCAAAGGTGATGTTCCAAATTCTTTTGAATTAATATATTCCTGTATTTTTGTGATTTGTGAATGTTTCGTTATTGTTATGAATTTTAACATGTATAGGTTTTGACATTTTGTTGTAAATTCTTTATAAAGGGAGGATGTGTGTGCTGAATTCATTCTCTACTGTAGAACTCCGTGATATCATTGGAAGACATCACTGAGAGATTCTGTGAATGCTGCCAGTTGATGAAGCTGGAGGTTGCCTTATGGATGTGTACTCTTTTTTTCCTGATGAATAAAGGACCTTATTCACTAACCACCACCTCTGTGGTTACTACAGTTAATCTGTTATCCAGCAGGACTTCTAAATTCCTGACTTTATTCTTAGGGATAGGAAGAGTTCTCATATTTTGGGGTCAGCATGAAGGGGTCCAGAAGGATGCATTATGGCCAAACAGCATCACCTCAGTTTTAGCTGAATTTAATTTGAGGCCTTGGACTGTGAGAATGTAAATCCTTCACCAGGACGAACTTGGTCCCTGTATCTGCCCCACTGCAGTTGGCCTGAATTTGTGACTTTGACCCAAACTAGTGCGACCACATAACAGCGAGTGGTGCTTTGAGTTTTTTGCTAGTATTTTCACCAGTAACTTTAAAAATTCATAACTCCTGTTCTACTTATTGGATTTGTGTTGCTTTGAAGTCATTTTGTTTATTAAATGTACTCTGTGTTTCTAAATTGTTCTGCGGTTTTACATTTTTTCACTTTATTACTGCTTGATTGCTGCATAAATACTGTACACATTACCTCTATGTTAATCCTAACTGCTTTGTGGCAAGCTACCAAAAGGTTATGCACAGGTTTATTTAGTGATTTTGTCGTTCACCCTGACATGGATTGTTTTTTTTTTTAATTTGGGCTCTCACCTCTCTCTACTAAAAACCCAATTTCTTACTCCCAGTAGACCCAACCAGGCACAGATTTCTTGAGTATGTTATCACAAAAGAGTGAATAATTTCCTTCCCATTCTTTGACATTTGTACAAGAGTCTGGGTAATAAAACATGTTGAGGTTCATGCAAGCCACATAATCCTAGATTCCACTGGGTCTGTACTTTTCAAGTGTCTGGGTTGATAGACTTCCTTAGGGGTTGACCACAGGCCCATATACTGCAGACATTTCCTGTGACATCTCCCCCATTAAAAACATTCCCTAGTGTTTAGAGTGTGATTCCCTGCTCAAACCCATTGGAAACCTGCATGTTTCTGTTAACTTCACATTCAGAAAGCTCGAGGTACACAAGCATTGCTCAAGTCATGGTAGAGATATGTTACTCTTTGAGGAAGACTGAAGGAAGCTGCCATGTTTTGGGTAAAGAAATTTGTTCGGAGCATTGAACTAACTAGCCAGTCAGGACAAGGGTAGTCTGGAAACCAGTCATGCAAAGTTTACGATCTGTAGATTTTGGGTTGTGGTGTATTTCGCTTCTGCTCTGGAGTGATACTTGTGACCAAGACAGCTGGCCTAAACTAAATTTTCGCTTTCATTTGCTTTAAAAATTGCCTGAATAATATACACCATGTTTATTGCCAGTGGGCACCCTAAGTTCGGGGAAAACTAATACATTTCTGGCAAAGCCACACTCTGGAGACTCAGAAAAACAGAATTGGGATCAAACCTTAGCAGGGATATTCTCTTTTTTGCGGGGACTGGAGGAATTTAACATGTTTTGTAAAAATCCATCAATTGTCATGCTCGCCACGATCTCCCGCCTGCCAATCTGGCAACCAGCATTAAAAAATGTAGTATTTTGTGTATATGTTTGTAGTTTGTTTCCATACCGCCTAGCAGCGATACCTCTGATCAAAGGGCAGATATCCTAAGCTGGTATTTGTTTTGTCGCTCTGGGCCGCTTGAAACCGTAGAACACACATACGTGTCTAGTTTCCTGTGTTCAGCAGCCACAGGGGAACAAAGATGGACGTCCGGCCTTGACTGGGATTTGTTCTTGGCTGAAGGAGACTGGAAGGAATCACCATGTTTTGGAAAACAAATTGCAGAATTAGATTAAATGCATTTTTTATACTGTCTATATAGTTTAGAGTTTGACATCTGTCATCATATTAATTGTGCATCATAAACAGTTTGTTGTGACCTCTCCTATCCCAAATAATCCCACAGGGGGAAAAGGGCTAAATTTCTTAGCCCAAAAGAGTAGTCGTCATGGACAGCGATTCTAGAAAAGCAAACTTCATAGGTATCTTTTTCTATACGTTCATCGATTATGCAGTGTCATCTGACCAACATATTTCAACTGTCCGATACTCACAGAATATTGTGGAAAGCGCTTTGGACACTGAAAATCTAGGCATAGGCTCACCAACCAATATTAGTTACATTGTCAATACCACCGCTTTTGGAAATGCTAGGCAATTTCTATAACACCTGACGTATCATAACATTCAACATGATACAAATTGTAGTAATTAGTGAACAAAACAAAATAAAGAACAACAATGAAGATATTATATTTGTAATTAATTAGATTGAAAAAAAACACTTCTTTTTTTTTTGTGTTTAAGAATTTTATTGAGTTTTCAAGAGAAACAAATACAAAAATACCAAAAGAATACAGTCAATCACAAAATGAACATCTTGTTAACAAATTATATATAAAAAAAGATTAATATAAAGAATACCATAAAATGAGCAAACAGTAAAGAAAAGATAAAAGGAAAAGAACTAGAGAAAAAAAAGTAAGAAAAATAAAGAAGGAGAGATACCAGGGAATTAAAAAGATAAAATTAAGGCATAGGAGCATGTGAAGAGAGATAAGATGTAAAAGGTAACCAGAGAAGATCAGATTTAATTTTTTGAGAAAGGACAGAAGAAGAGACATTGGCAATCCGATGTTCATCGCAAATAAAATTCCACCACATTAATGAAGATATTTTTGAATTGTCTTTCCAAGATGATATAACTTTGAATGCCAATTCAATAAAAAGATCGAACAATAAAGAAATAGAAGTGGAGTTATCTACATCAGGT
Source organism: Triturus cristatus (assembly GCF_964204655.1). NCBI lineage: Eukaryota > Metazoa > Chordata > Amphibia > Caudata > Salamandridae > Triturus > Triturus cristatus. The sequence goes on from NC_140589.1 coordinate 1,136,549,687, forward strand.
GACGAGGAACCTAGAAAAACATTATGAAATGATAATGTAAGATTACAATTAAAAATACTCATGCAAGTAGACCAAACAGATTCCCAAAAAGTCAAAACATTGGAACAATCATAAAGTAGATGTCTCAAAGTTCCAGTATGCTTAGAGCAGGACCAGCATAGTGGAGATGTGGAAGGGGAGAACTTGGATATGCAAACAGGTGTAATAACAGCTCTATTATAAATAAAATACAGAGATTAAGTAATACGGGCAGCAGCAGAAATTTTAAATAACTTAGACCATAATTTATCCCAGACATAGATAGAAAATGAAAGAGATAAATCTATTTCCCAAGCAAGTTCAGTAGGAGATTTAGGTCTCTCGGTTATATGCAACAACAATAGTTTATAAACAAGAGTGGCTTTAGGTTTATGTACAGGAAATAGACTGTATAAAGGTGTCGGGGGATTAAGGGATGGCAGGGTGGTAGGAATGTCAAAAGAAGCTAACTGAGATTGTAATGCATCTGAAAGTAAAAGGTATTCATTTAGAGACGTTGCAGGTAAATGAAAACGTGTTTGCAAATCAAGGAAGGGAGTAACAGAGTTTTGGAGAATTAATTGATGTACAAAAATAATACCCTTCTCCTTCCAATGTTTGTAGTAGAATGACTTGCCCTTATATTTGAGAAATGTATTATACCAAATAGTAGAGGATAACAAGCATTGCAATGGGGTCAGATCCTTAGTGAATGTATTATATAGTAGATTTGGGGAATATTTTAAAATAGGGTTATTAGAGTTGAAAGTACAATTAGACATATAAATCACATTCTGAAAAGAAAAATCCTTTAAAGAGGATCGCTCAAAAACAATCCATCTAGGTATGGGAGTATCAGCAAAATCAAAAGCTAAAGCAAAGGATTGTTTAATTAGAAAGGCTGAGTGGTATGCTTGAAAATCGGGACAGCGTACTCCACCTTCAGACTTAGGCCGTTTAAGTTTTGTAAGAGCAATACGTGGGTGCTTCTGGTTCCATAAAAATTTCACACAAATGGAATTAAACTGCAAAAAATAGGAAATGGGAATGCGAATAGGCAACATAGACAATCTATAAAGGACATAGGGTACAATCATCATTTTGATAGTATCTAACCTACCCCACCAGGAAAGATAAAGTGGGGTCCAAGAGAGAAGCAAGGATTGAATTTTAGTGATTAATGCAGCAAACGTGTATCTAATTGTGGTAGGGAGAGAAGCAGAAAACCAAATACCAAGGTATTTAATTTTTGTGGGGCACCATGTAACATTAGTATCATTAAACATATATTGATAGCACATTGAGTTCAGGGGTAAAACTTCTGTCTTGTAGAGGTTTAACTTATAACCAGAGATGCTGGAGTATAACCGAACCTCATCCAAGAAAGGGTAAGGGAAGTAAGAGGGTTAGATATATATACCAAAATATCATCAGCATATGCTGATAATTTAGTTTCTAAAGAGTTATGAGTAAAGCCAGATATATGAGCATTAACACGAATACGCTCGAGGAAGGGTTCAAGGCAAAGAACGAATAGCAAAGGGGAAAGAGGACAACCCTGACGTGTACCTCGGGACAAAGAAAAAGAATTTGAAAAATGATTATTAACAAAAATACTGGCCCGTGGACAGGAATACAATAATTTAATATAGGAAATGAAAGTCGGACCAAAACCAAACCATTAGAGGGTACTAAACATAAATTGCCAATTAATACGGTCAAAAGCCTTTTCGGCATCGAGAGATAGCGCTGCAAGAGGAGATTTGAATTTTTTTGCATAGGAGATAATATTAGCAAACATTCGAGCATTATCTGCCGCTAATCTACCCTTAACAAAACCAACCTGATCAGTCTTAACCAATAATGGAAGAAGACCTTCAAGACGAATAGCAAGAATCTTTGCAAATATCTTACAATCGTTAATTAATTAATGAAATAGGACGATAATTTTTACACAAAGAATGATCTTTGTCAGGTTTAGGAATAAGAATTATTAAAGCATCCATAACAGAGCCAGAGGCCTTAGCATCCTTAATAAAGGAATTAAACAGTGTCAGAAGTTTAGGGACAAAAATAGATGCAAAGGTAGAATAAAATTCCACCAAAAAGCCATCCGGCCCAGGAGCTTTTGATTTTTTTTAAAGATTTGATGGCAGTATTAATTTCTTGGACAGTAACCGCACCCTCCAAGGAATCAAATTCACTGGGTAAGGATGGAGGAGGGGGAAGGCCTGAAAAGAAAATATCTAAATTTTGAGGGGAAGGATTCGTGTCATCAGAGTAAAGGGTTTCATAATAATCATGAAATATAGTAGAAATGTCGTCATCTGAGGAGCGTTTAGTAGATTCCTTTAAGATGGGACCGATATTTTTACGTTCAGATTTGATTTTTAAGTAATTGGCTAACATCTTACCAGCTTTGTTTTGGCCACCATGGTATTTAGATTTAATTTTAAGGAGAATATTACAGGCTTCAACTGTCGCAAGTTTATTAAGTTCAGATTTGGCCTTAATTAACTCATGAAGAGTCGAGGGTGATTTGGAAGTGAAGTAATTATGCTCCAGTATTTTAAGCTGTTGTAGTAACGCTGAATATTTGTTCCGAGCAACTTTCTTTTTCCTAGAAACATAAGAAATAGTAAACGCCCGAAAGGAGGCCTTAAAAGCATCCCAATTATTGGAAATGGATGTTTCTGAAGGATCATTGAACATGAAAAACTCTTTAATAAAGGAAGTGGCTTCTGTGATGAAAGTACAATCTGATAGTAAAACATTATTAAGCTTCCAGCGACTAAATTATGGGGAGCTTAACGAAAAATCCAAAACAGCAAAAACTGGTGCATGGTCAGAAATAAAAATTGACCCAATTTCTGAGGATTGAATAGAAGGGAGTAGGGATTTACAAACTAGGATATAATCAATGCGGGATCGTGTATGATGAACATTGGAAAAAAATGTAAACTCAAGAGAATCAGGGTTACAAGTCTTCCAAACATCAAATAATGGACGAGAGGCAATGGCCGATTGAAAAGCTTTGTGGGATTTGTCTGGATGAAATTTAGACTTAGATTGTCTATCAGAAAAGGGGTCAATCCATTGGTTGAAATCACCAGCAATAACAATATTAGGGCAGTCCAGGGAGGAAAGTAGAACCTTAATGTCATCCCAAAATTTGTGATCTGGTTTGACCGGACCATAAATATTCAATAAGACCAAATCCTTGCCTTGCACAACAGCTCTGGCCATGACCCATCGTCCATCAGCATCATTTTGTGTAGATATAATTTGTACAGACAGAGACCTGTGAAATAATATAGCAACACCCCCTTTTTTACTAGAAGCAGGAGAGTACACAACTTGGCCCACCCACTGTCTTTTTAACTTAAGTGATTCTGCTTCAGTACAATGCGTTTCTTGAATGAAAGATATTTGAGAATTTAATTTGGATAAATGAGAAAGTACCTTCTGTCTTTTGACGGGATTTCCAAGACCACGAACATTCCATGAGACAAAATTACACATAACGGAGGAGCAGGAGGGTGAAATAGGTAAGGAGATGACACACTTCAGGGCAATAGCTAAAAAAAGAGAAACACCAAAAATGAGCAAAATAGAAAAAGTATACAGTAATACAACACACCGATCCAAAGGACACATGCAGCAAATAGCACATTGTCAAATGAATGAAGAAACATAGAAGGGGAAAAAACATCAAAGCGAAAAAAGAAAGAGAAAATAGAAAAGGGAGTAAAAGGAGATAGATCAAGGAAAAATATCCAGATCTAAAAGAAAACATCAATAACAAATGCATGGGGCGTAACAGCGCTGACAAGAGACGGAACGACAGAGAAATGTAAAAATAGAAAACTAAGATACAGCCATATTAATAGAGATAGTAAACAGAGGGGAGGACACTAAGGATGAGAGGAAGAGCCAGTTGTAGACATAGTAGACAAATTTTGAAGAAACGATTTCAGCTTAAGAGGATCATCAAAAGAACAAGTGGAGCCTTCATGTGTGATTTTACGCAAACAAGGATGGAGAATGCCATAACGAATATTCAACTGTCTCATTTGAGGACGAGGAGAAAAAATTCCTTCCTTCTTGCGTTGGTAGCATTAGATAAGTCTTGTGATATAAAGATGTTGTGACCTGACCAAGTAAGGTGACGTTTTGTTTTGGCTGCCGAAAGGACTCTCATTAAATCAGTGAATTCCAAAAACAACATAATAATACCTCTAGGTTTAGAAGCATTAGGTTGATAACGACCAAGTCTATGAGCCCGTTGAATATTTAAGGCAGGGACAGGAGAAATACCTAAGAGCTCTGTCAGGAATTTCTTCAGGAAGAGAAGCAAATCAGGACCCTCAAGATTTTCCGGCAGGCCATAAAGGCGCAGGTTGTTACGTCTATTATGATTTTCAAGGTCCTCAGTGTGAAGCTTAAGACGTTGGATTTCCTGCTCCAAAATTGGAATTTTAGTGGAAACATCCTGAACATCACTGATACGCTGTTCCATATCGAATACCTTAGCTTCCATAGTAATCCATCTATCCTCAATTAGTTGAAGCTTCTCATTAGTCGTGGCCATGAAGGATTTCAGACCTCTCACTTCATCTAAAATAGTGTCCAAAACAGGATTTTGAGAGGATAGTATAGGTGAGGGAGGGTCATTCTTGGCTCTCTTGTGTTAAGGTACCCGATGATAATGCACTTGACGCAATTGAAGCTTCATTAGCCATCTTGAAATGATAGGACGGGCGAGAAGTGATTCTCAATAAGGACTTCCGCCTACCCATACGCCTGATGAAAACACGGCACTCTTCAACAGGACTTCAGATAAAAAATGAAAAAAGTTAGCATGTGCAGTGAAGAGCGTCACCAACCGTCAGTGCTCTGGTGATATATGATAGACACCTGTGAGGAGAACAAGATCACATAGTAAAGAAAATGTCAAATCACTAAGAGGAACATCTCTGAAGGAACTCCATAGGCACGTTAAAGAGTACAAGCTGCAACTTAGCATGGGGTGAGGAGCAGAAAAACATATTTATCCACTATTGCGAGGCATGGTTGTATGCAACACGGAGCTTGGAAGAGAAAGACTGTCAAATGTAGCATGTAGAGAACAATAATGAGAAAAAAGAAACGTTGCCGCGCGTTTTAAAGCTGGAAACGCCGGTTTACCTCAGGAGCAGAGAGCACAAAGCGAGTGGCCGGCACAAAATGGCGGCTGCCGTTCATATGCCAATGAGGGAGGCACACCGCTACTGTAACCCGGTCCAGGAATGCATAAAACAGGGTCGGAACGACTGCACTTGCCCCACCGACCCTTCAGCAGCCTGAATTCATCCTCGAATGTCTCCCCAAGGTCGAGCCGAAGGCTGCAGCTTCAGGGATATCTCCGCGCTCTAGCGGAGCTCACGAATGAGCTGCCATCTTCTCGCGGCACGAGACCACGCCCCCCCGAAAAAAAGCACTTCTAATACCCTGTTTTAGATAGGCATTGGTGATGATTTAAAATCAAGGCTCAAGAGAAAAAGTACTAATTGATATATGCACACCCACACCTAGCTTTGAAATTGCAGGCGTGCATGTATGGCCATCTGAGTTCTGTCATTCTAGGTCCCTTACATTTTTCGAGAGCCATGAGCAATACCTTGGTATGTCCATTAAAGTCCCCGGCTCAGGGTGTAGCATTCAAGTGAGCTAAAAGATGCAAGTGCCAGATGCAGACTTCTTTGCCTTCTTCAGCATTAGTCCTGCGTCTCATCTTGCTCCAAGATCTCTCCTTTCTGGCTTAAGAAGCAAAAGCTTGTGCCAGAATCAAAACCATTTCAGTCAGGAAGAGTGAACACCTACAGGCATTCTATTGGGACTTGAATGTAATTACAGTGATCTCATCTTCAGATCTTAGCAAATCAGATTAAGGACACACCAGTTGCACATGCCTGTGAATGTATCTTTTTCTCTCTGACTGTTAGAGACCTCTTAGTTTTAGCCTCCAGTCTAGGTCCTGTTGAAACTAGAAAATATGACATATCATTACCTTCCCTCTTCGGGTTTTTTACCTGTAACTGCATTTCACACCTGCATATGGGTACACATACCAGATGGTCGTAACGAAAGATGCTTTCCCACGCATTCTTCAAAAACAAGCCCTACAAACAGACGGGTGATGTGCTAGGCTGTAACAACGAGCTCCAAGTGTCACCCCCATCGCTTGCTCCGGTGGGTCCCACCCAGGTTATGTATTTAAACAACCTATCGTAATATTGTGTCTTGAGTGTTTATATTTTTATTTTAAAGCTCCAACATAGTGTTGCAAAACCAGTTCACCCCCCTAATAATTTGGCGTGCAGTTTATACTCCATTCCTACAACCCCTTTACATAGCCGGTGAGTTTTTTGCTACGCAAAGGTTGACATACCAGTGAAAAGCATTGCGCTGCAAGCATCCTCTTTATTAATAATTTTTCCAGTTTCCGGAATTGACATTTTACCTAAGAGGTAAATGGCTTGAAATGTTTTTTTGCACCTTTGCTATATACAGCCCTGTTTCTAGAAACCCACTGGCAAAGCGCACACTGAGTCAATTTACGAACTGGAGCCAGGCAATCTAGTAGACTGTAACTCTTACACCAGCTATGCATTATAAGAGGATGGTGCATTCTAGACACCGATAAGATCTGTGAGACTATCTGATTATTTGTTGTATTAGTGAGTTCCGAAACTCCTTTCACCGTGGGGGGGACACACACAAGAATCCCTACTATATGTCTTACAGATTTTATTGACATTTATGTCCTAATATACTACATATGTTTATAGGTTTACCTATAAAAATAAACACAAAAGTGGCAGTGAACGTAATTATTACACACAATATTAAAGAATGAATTTCAACATTAAGATTGCATTTCAGTAATCCCTTGCATGAAATCAAGGAATCGGTCTTTGGTAACCAACCGTTCCTTTCTAGCCCCTAGCTATGCTTCCTTAGCTCCAGAATTACCCTTTGAGTGTCTTTAGGCGGCCTCTAGCCCTGATACTTTAGACGAACCACAGGCTTGTGATTTAGTTAGCTTCTGTTCTTCAAGAAGTTCGCTCTGCTCTCTGTCTCAGGTATCTGTGGAGCCTGTTGCCTTCGCTGGGGATGTTTGTAGCTCATAAATCATTGTGCCGGGAAGCTGAAGAGTCTTCTCTGCCTAATACATGTCTCAGGTGAAATACTCCTTTCTGGTTATTCTGAAAAGAGCACACATTGTGATGAATGAGGTAAATTGCAAGAATTAGCTATGAATTCTCATGCAACTTCACTAAATTCTATCACACACTATAAATCACATTAATAAGTGTGTGCATAATTGATACACTATCAAACTATAATGAAGCAAACATATGGTGTACATGTACAATCAATACAGCACATGTATATAAATGAAAAATGTACGCTTGATGCATGAGTATACGAATCTAAAAAATGCAGTGGACTGAATACTGACATTCATTTCATTGCTTTGTAGTTTCTTACAGAAGAAAAAAGTCAAAATTAAAGTGTCGCCAACTTTAGGTAGTTTATTCTCATTCAGTTGATTAAAAAAACACTGGAGAACGATAATTTAATCAAAAGTTGGACCACCTGCTTTAGCAATTTCCATTGTGGATCTTTTGTCCTGTATTCTGTGAGTGCCAGTCGATGTGCTTCTTTCAAAGTTCTGTTTTGATCTGTGATCTTAACTGTTTAATTTAGACTAGTAAGAATACCTACATTTTCACACTTTTCGTAGGACATTAAGAATGCCGATCTTGCCTTATCTGAACTTAGTCGAGTTATAAGCATGGAACCAGATCATCCAGAAGTATATGAGCAACGAGCAGAGGTAAGCTATTTTTCCATTTCTTGTTGTCCCCATGTTTGACTGGTACTAGTATTGCAGTATACCGGATGTAATTGAAAAGCCTTTTGATTGTCAATATCATTGCATTTATATTCATAGCTGCCATGTTTTCAGTTTCTTTATGTGTGGCATTTTCATGTTTTCAGATTACTCATATGCAACAGTGTACATTTGTCACGGGTATAACAAAGCGTTTATCTCTATTTAAAGAAATGTGCACCTTTATATGCTGTGTGGTGGTCTGGAAACATGTTTGTGGGTTTGCCACTTTCCCTGCCCACCCTCTCTAAAACATGCACACTCAACGATTAGGCTAATATTCACTTTTCATTATAAACACAGATTGTTGTTCAACATGCCAAAGGAATTTCAAATATTTCAGATTGTTTAGGATCTGCCTGCAAACATCAATCAATCAATAGGGAATATATACATTTAGAAGCATTTGAAACCAATTTAAAATGCATTTTTTTTAGTTTTGCAGGGTTGTCTCTATAGTACTTCTCTCAAATTTATTTTATCATGATAGTGTTGTACCAAGTGAGCCAAACCTCCTGGAATACTTTATGTTGTTACACAAATGCTTTTGGCTTGGTCATTGATTACTAGGTTATCCGATAACCCGTTATCAATATTACCCATTTTAATAACCCATAGGGATGACATCAGGTTAGGTTCTCCCATAATTTGAAGCTGTGACCTCATATTACTTGACAGCTCTCTACGACAGGACCTTTAATGACTGAGCTACCTTAACATAAATGGATCTAATGATATGCCACCCAAAATTCCACCAGTTCTGTAGCTAATATCCCTGAGGCGTACACTAATACATTTGAGAAGAATAGGATTGTCAGCAGGGTTTTAGTGCTCAACTACTTACCAAGGGCATAGTGGTGATGCAGGGTTCTAATTTGCAGTAGTGACATTTAACACGATCCTGCTTCAAAGTGCCAGTGATCCAGTGTCATACAGTTTGACTAACAACAACACAATGACCCCTGAAACAGGGTACAACATCCTTTTTAGTTTCTCTAAGAACCCCCTTCTCTCTCTAGCCATTGCAGATTTCCAGCCAGACAGAGTACTAATTTCAAGCAGAAAACATTGTAAATGTATAATGCTGACCCTGAAATGGTTAGGTGTGTGCAAAATCCAGGACCTGCTACCAAGTACATTAAACATTCTATCGTATTACTCTGGTGCCTAGCCGTTGGCATGACAACACCCACAAAGCCTTCCACACTTGGATAGTTGGAGAGCAAACCACAATCAAAAAAGACTGTTATTGTAGCCTCTTTGTCAAATAAACAAAAACAAAGATATGGAAGAACACTTTATTTTATTTAAAAGTTCAAAACCATATAATAGCATCACAACAGATTCCTATTAGAACTACAGTGAGTCACCAACTGAATCCCTGATTCAAACACTCATACCAAGTTATTTTTCACTTGTCCTGCATCATGCATTCTGCTACCACATTCCACCGCCAGTATTAGCCAATGCATGCTAAGCACTCATCACAAAAACAACAACAAGGAATACAAAACCATATCCAACAGAAAATCCTTGATTCTTTCCAGTGCCTAATGTTTCCTAATGTACATCTACAAATGAGAAACATTTCTGAACCATAAGAGCCTTCTGTCTCCACCAGCCCTCACCCCCCACAAGTTCTCATACCTTACCACTACTCACTTATACCTCAGTATTCAGAAATACACTTCTGCCATTGTTCCTTAGTCTCATGAACAACCACACAAACACCCATTCCCTCACTAGCAAGATGAGCCAAAAATCACTTCAAATTCCATATTGTGCTCTTCTCCACCATAATTGCTGACATCAGAACCTGTACCACCCTATGTGTATCCAACCAACACACATTTATTTTATTCACCAAACCGGACCCTCCTAGATATCCAGCTACTTAGACTCCTCAGTACCTCTTGCAGTTGACATCTCCTCACCATTTCTTGATATCGCTTCACTTTATCCCTCATCTTTACATCCTCATCCAACATGTTCTTCCCTTCCTCCCTCCTAATCCACCAATGTGGTACCAACTTGGTAGTTGTCTTCAGTCTGCTCAATAACTCAAAGTGACTTACCAGTAGCCACACCTGGAGTAATCTGGGTTGCAACACCATAGCTTGCATCCTTTCCTCAAATACAACACAAAATGAAAAATGTCCTAGTACGCATGACAGAAAATTTCAATTCTATTAAGGACACGGAGGCAAGGATTATGCTCTAATTTCTTTATTTCCAAACTCCAGCAGTGTTTAACTTCACCATAAAAAAACATCTTTCCCATGGGTCCCAGGGACAGGTCAACAAGAAGGTGAAGCAATTGGCAGTCCCGAGCTCCCTGAAAGGCACTGCGCTTCTGGGATACTTCCTCTATCTTGACTGCGACCCTTTCCCCGTCATCGAATCTGTTAGTCCGTTTTAGCCGGTTCTGATCCTACAAGAAGCCAGAGGGAACAGAGAGGAACCTGAGCTTGTAACTCCTGGAATCGTTTAAGCTACAGTCAAGGCAAGCAGAGCAGCACCATATAAGAAATTCATGCACAGTGTTGTATTAGCATTGTAAGCCAACTTAAGGTATACTCAACCTATACGTCGATCTGGAAACACCGTCACCCCTGTCTCTCTTATACTGGGCGGGAAAAAGTTGACCGGTGACCTCAGTAACTCCGGGTGGGAATAATCCTCGCCTCAATGTCCTTAATACAATTGAAACTTTCCGTCATGTGTGTTAGGACATTTTTCATTCTATGGCAGTGCCGGAGGCGAGGATTATTATAGTTCAAAGCTTGTCAACCACCAGGGAGGCCATCTCCACGATTGGTTTGAAATAGAATCTTTTGAACATGGAATCTAAAGACCAGTCTACGGCATTTATTATGTCCTCTAGGCGGGCCCAGAGTGAAAACGCCTTTGAGGCCATTGCTCCTCCTACTGAGTGAGCGCCATAGTGCAAGATGTCGGTGCCCGCCTTTTGCATGACCCATCTGATCCATCTAGCTATGGTGGGAGAAGAGACTGCTTTGAAGGGTTCCTGAGAGAAATCAATAACTCGGTCTCCCCATGGGGGAGATGTACGCCTGTCATGCTTTCGTAATCTTTCAAACAGTGTACCATGCACAGTTTGGGGTGTCTGTCAAATGCAAGAATCAAAATTGTCCAAGACTCTGTCTTTGTGCGCCGTGAGATATGGAAGGTGATATCCCCCCCCAGGGGTAAAACACCGACCAGAGAGGTCTAGGGCCCTCACGTCAGACACTCTCCTACAGGAAACTAGGCACAAGAGCATGGCAAGTTTTGCCGATAACTCCTTCCTCGACAGGTATTTATTCGCCTGCCATGTCTTGACGTCCCATATCTTAGAGTATCTGGGCTGTGGTGGAAGGGATAAATGACTACCTCTCATGAGCTTGCAAACAAAGGGATGCTCGCCCACAGCTTCTCCTTGAACCGGGGCATGGCCTGCCGAAACTGCTGATCTGTAGGAGTTAATAGTGTGGTAAGCTAAACCTTCTGAAGCCAGGAAATTTAGAACCTAGACTACTTCGCACCCCACGGGATCTTGATCTCTCCTAAGGCACCAATCCACCCACTTGGACCAGGCTGATCTGTAGCGTTTGTTGGTGCGCTCTGCCCAGCAGCTGCCAAAATCCTTTGAGCCTCTCGTGATAGGCCACAGAGTCTCCAACGTTGCTGGAAATCCGCCAGGCCATGAGAGGCATCCCGTTCTGGAGGATTAGATGATGGGGACCTCCCTGGGGATCCCGGAGGATATTCTGATCTTGGGGTCGAAGGATTGGTGAATCCCAGGAAAGTTCCAGAAGAACTGGAAACCATACTAGATTCCTCTGGTAGGGCGTGATTAGCACTACTCACGCCTGCTGTCTGCGGACCTGGGCCGATAGGCACATTATCATGGCAAATGGTGGGAAGGCATAACCTGCCTCTTTAGACCAATCCTGTTGGAAGGCATCCATGGCTGCTGCCAGAGGATCCGGTTTCCAGCTGAAGAACCTGGGAAATTGATGGTCCAGGCAAGAGGCAAAGAGGTCCTCTGAGAACAGGCCCCACAGCGATTGTAGTCTCCAGTTGCCAGAGGCTCATATCCGCCCATGCCCTGGAGCACCAATCCGCTATCCGGTTGGACGCCCCGGGAAGGTACTCTGCCAACACAGAGATATTGCGTTCGAGGCAGATTGTCCAAAATTCCTTGGCCATGTCCGCCAGTGCCTTGGACTTGGTGCCACCGAAGTGGTTTATATATCTGACCGCCGACATATTGTCCATCTTGAGGAGTACATTGCAGCTGACCCTGTCTTTGGTCCTGCACTTGATGCACTTGGTGCCTAAGGGGGAGGAAAGCAAAATTTGAACCTACCTGCAGAGCAGCACGCCGCCATCGCCAAGAGTCACGGGGGATAGCTTGACCCTGAAACCGGCACTTTCCCGCGTCGCCGCCCCGGGACTTCATCTCCCGGCTGCCCCAGCGGCGGCGCGACGTCAGCTAACGCAGCGCCAGGAGGCGCCTTTAAATTGCATTGAGGCCGGCGGAGCAGGGGGAGGAAAGCAAAATTTGAACCTACCTGCAGAGCAGCACGCCGCCATCGCCAAGAGTCACGGGGGGATAGCTTGACCCTGAAACCGGCACTTTCCCGCGTCGCCGCCCCGGGACTTCATCTCCCGGCTGCCCCAGCGGCGGCGCGACGTCAGCTAACGCAGCGCCAGCGCCAGGAGGCGCCTTTAAATTGCATTGAGGCCGGCGGAGCAGGGGGAGGAAAGCAAAATTTGAACCTACCTGCAGAGCAGCACGCCGCCATCGCCAAGAGTCACGGGGGGATAGCTTGACCCTGAAACCGGCACTTTCCCGCGTCGCCGCCCCGGGACTTCATCTCCCGGCTGCCCCAGCGGCGGCGCAACGTCAGCTAACGCAGCGCCAGGAGGCGCCTCTAAATTGCATTGAGGCCCGCTTCGCGGGACGCGCCGGGCGAAGCCCGGGCAAAGGGCGGGCCGTCTGTGGCCGTCCGAGGCAGACAGAGGCAGGGCTGGGCCACCCCCCTTAACTTTGCTGACCTGGGGGTATCCGGCTGAGAAACAACTTCTGGCTACCCGCATCGACATCTGCTATGGGGAAAAAGACGTCAGCTGCATCTAGAAGATCGGGTAAGGCTAAACAACATGCAGCACCTACTACCCCACTGCCAAGCCTAACGGCCATAGACAAAATGTTGCAAAAAACAATAGGGGTCGTTGCTACGGCTATTCAGAATACCGAAAGACGCCTCTCGCTCCCACCAAGCCTGCCCTTGTTTATGCATCATGATAACTCTTCTGATAAATCCCTTGATTCCCTACTCGCGACATCTTACGCAGGGCTTCCGGGTACAGCCACAAAAGAGAACCACCCTAATGGAAACACAGCACCTCATGACCACCTGCCCACGGATACCAGGCTACCGTCAACTCCGACTATGTTAGAGTTAAGGCCAAATAGGGATCTGGATCTTTTGCCATCTCCAGTTGACAACTCGATTCATATTGAAGGGATTGACTTATGCCATGACTTTGAAGCCCTGGACTCAGGTGGGGATAAAAGCACTAGTGGACCAATGCAAACAAGGGGCCAGAAAGCAAAGAGACAAAAAGCTAAGAACAAACGGAAAAACATTGAGCCTGTACAAAATAAACAGAAGGGTGGGAACAGTCAATCACGGAGATCTGTTGCCCCTGCAGCATTAGACAAGTCTAAAGAGGCTGGCCTATCTAACAGGATGGATTCGTCCATTATAGAAATCAACACAGTGTCAGGGACTCAGGGATTCTGGGGGAGACTGGAGACATTGATATCTACTCTCTTGGGTCCTTTGAATTTACACGTTTCAAATATAGAAAAAAGGATGAGAGTGTTGACTGATCATGTTGCTAAACTAAGTTCTGGGCGCCATCAAGAAATTGTTCCCTCTCTAGGGGCAACTACCACTATTGATGATGTCCAAACAAATCAGCCCAAAATGTCTAACAAAACTAATAACAGGGTCCCCTTGTTGCTCCCAATACCAGGCACAAGTAAAAACCTACCATCTGTGGAGCACCGTGCTAAACGGGTACCTAAACCAACATCACCCAAGGCTGCCACCCCTATAGTCACGGCTCAAACTGTCCCCAAAAGTAATTTGGCACATTTGGGTCAAACTAATACTGATGTCTTACCTGATTCATCCCCCCCCTCACCTAAACCGGATCAAACTATCTTAACAATTGCCAAGCAAATTCCGGCTCGTATTAGTTTACCCCCAGAGTGTGGACCTTATGTCCTGGTCTTAGCCAATGTCCCTAAGCTAAGGAAAGACCAAGAGGAAAACTTTGTTAGCCTAAAAAACAGAACCCTCCATTGGCTATCTAGATATTGTCAATTTCCGATGGATGGCGCTGGAGAAATTATTCAAGAGTGGGGTGGGTGGGCCCCCTAAGGAAAAAGTTTGAAGGGGACTGTATAATTATAAACTTTAAGTCCCCTCTATGGGCCCAATGTACGCTAGCAAAAGCCCCACAGCCCTCCCATTGGGAATATAACACCACACTTCTCCCTCTGGGGTATTTCTATAGGCACCTAATAGATCCTAATCCTAGTCTTGGGACTCATTTCTTGGGACACCGCCAGGACATTAATACTGATTTTAGAATCAATAATCGACATTACCACCAGGGCCAACATCCTGATATTAATAATGGCCTTCCATTGGATAATGTGATTGCACCACCTGCACACCAAATGTCATATCCCCCTTTCTTAGTCGCTCCCCAGCACATTCCCAGGGTGAGGCCGTATGCAGTGACCAATCAAAATATCTACCCGGATGAGCATGAGAGGAGGTACTTGTATAATGTCCCAACATATAATCGATTTGAACACGCTTTTTCAAATCTAGAGGAATTGGACTGACTGGGGGATAGTGACCGGAACAGTGAATGTGCAGAGGCAGCTAATGCAACCGAGGGCCCTTTAGATCCGGTAAAAACTGTCATACCTCAAACCACGGCCGTACAGTCTGCCTTGGTTGAATTCCCAGTTGCACGTGAGGACATCATAACAATCCCCCAAATTAACCCCAGGCAGATACCCAGGGACAAGCATTTAAGCACCCCAAGCGGCTGTGATTTGTCAATCCTTAGCTGGAACGTTGCAGGCATAGAATCTAGACTGTCCGATCCTCAGTGGGTCCAGCTATTGGATGGCAAAGATATCATCATGTTCCAAGAGACCTGGGCCGTAGGGAACGTGCACATAGAGGGTTATCATTGTTTTAGTGTGTTTGCCTCTAAGTCTGTCTCTGGCCGTGCAATGGGAGGACTTTTCATTGGGATTAGAATATTGGCGGGTGGCACTTTTAAGGATTTATCATTCGGGAACCCAAATATTCAGGTTCTCGAATACAAGCGAAAGACCAAGATTTATTTAATTAATTTTTACAATAACGATTTTAATTCAAGACCAAACAGGAACTATATAGCACTTTCTAATTTATTGGTACACCTTGAAACTAACATGAATATAGGCACAGACGAGAAGTCAGGGATCCTTATTGGGGGTGATTTCAATGCGAAGATTCCTGAAAAGCACCGATTAGAGGATAAAAGCTGCCCAGATTTAGCAGATCGTAGAGGCATTGAGCTTGCTAAGATATTAAATGAACATATCCTTAGCAATGTAATGGAAGCAAGCCAATCCTCAAGGATGATTTGTGCCCCAACGCATAGAGGGAGAGATTCTCACTCAACGATCGATTTTATTTTCACATCCCCCTGGCTAATAGACCGTGTTACTGACTCAAATGTGGTTGAGACATCATATGGAGACCACAACCCCCTTATAGTCACCTTATACTTGGGACCTAGCCCAGCATATGCAAAATTTAATGGCGCGAGAGATATTACGCCATCAGGTGATGGTCTCCGTCTAAAATGGAGGGGAATTGATTGTGAAGCCCTAATGGATCGTGTAAAAAATGATCACCTTGCATTAATAAATTCTTGCTTATTGCCCGACGGGGACTGCCACAGAATAGTCGCCGATTTTGGTAAACTATCCGTGGCAATTAAAAACTATTTGCTAGTCCCACTACCCACCAAGGCAAAAGACCCAAGATGGTTCGACTCCGCCTGTTCCATGGCAAACGGGGAACTGCGCAGGGTATTAACCATTAAGCCAAGGAATATAGTGGAGGTACAATCAGCTAGGAAACTTTATAAACAAAAAATAGCTGAAAGAAAAGCGGCACTCTTGATGGAACAATGGGAGTCCCTGGTTGTCAGCGCTAACATGAAGAGCAGTGGACCATTTTGGACCGCAGTTAGGAAAATGCACGACACGGGTAAACACCTATCCCCAATTGGCTGCAATATAACCAGCAACACTTGGGAAGCCCACTTTTCCAATATATATGCTGCCCCTTTTGAAGAAACAAATACCCCAGACTTGGGACAGTTGCGAGACTTGCGGATCGATCATTCCGAGGTGATGACAGCCGTCAGAGAGAGCCTTGGCAACAAGGCCCCTGGACCAGACGGTCTTCCCATAGATATTATAAAGCACAGTCCAGACCTATGGGCACCAATTTTACATAATGTTTTTAACAGTCTGACAAGAGCGCCTATCCCTATGACGTGGTCTTCTAGTATTATTGTCCCAATTTATAAAAAGGGCGATAGGTCAGACCCAGCTAACTATCGCCCAATCTCGCTCTTGGACAATACTCTAAAAATACTTGGGCGAGTCATTTATAATAGGGTGGTAGAGTGGGCGGAAGATTCTGACCTACTGGATCCATGTCAGATGGGATTTAGGAGCGGGGTGGGCACGGTCGAGCAATGTCTGAATTTAAAACTAATAATTGATAAGTATACCGTCGCTCGATCATCCCCTATATACCTCGCCTTTATGGATCTTTCATCTGCGTTTGATCTGGTAAACAGATCAAAACTGTGGCCCATGCTTCTCAACTATGGACTGGACGAGCCCCTAGTGCATTTTTTGGCGCATCTCCATACTGACCTTAGGGCTCAAGATAGAATTGGGTCGGGGGGCGAAGTCTCCGGAGCCATAAAAATTGGTAGGGGGGTTAGACAGGGGTGCGTTTTAGCACCCCTGCTGTTTATCATTTACATCAATGACATAGCAAAGGTTTTAAAACAAGTAACCAGAGATGTCCCAACTGTTCAGGGGCATCCCTTGCCAGTTCTGTTATACGCAGACGATGCGGTCCTTATGGCCCGCACCCCTAATGCCCTCCGTTTGCTTGTGGAAAACTTTGTCCATCATATGGAGGGATTAGACCTGCGTGTGAACTTCAAAAAATCTTTTGTCATGTCATGCGGACCTGGAAAACGGAAACTTAATGCCATCCATATCGGGTCTGATAAACTTGACTATGTAAATTCTTTTATATATCTTGGGGTGGCCTTCGCTGCGAACAACTCATGGAGTGGGCACTCCGCCCACGCCACGAGCAAGTTCTCGAAGGCCATCAACTCAATATTGAGTCTTCCACGCCCTAAAAAATTAGGGGCAACCAGTGCTATTTTAAAAATTTTTAGATTGCAGTGTATCCCTGTTGCCACTTATGGGGCGGAAGTTTGGGGCCCTGCTAAAAATCCCGGTATCCAACGAGAAGAGACACGTTTTTGTAGGAAAGTATTGGGTGCCCCAATCTCGTCCTCTGAATTTATTTGTCACAAAGAGTTGAACCTCCCTTATTTTAGCGACTTTATCAGATGTAGACCAGCCTTATTTTGGCTGAGAATCTGGAGGAATAATGCTGCCTCCTTAACACAAGACATAATTAAAGATTGTCTTAAATGTGATCACGGCCTCTTAATTCCATGGCTTGCTGGGGTCCTAAAATTATTAAGCGCCATGAATAAAGGAGATCTCTTTTCAGATCCCTCCAGAATCGGATGTCAAGATAAGGTTGAGGTTAAACAAGCACTATACGCACTCTTTGAAACTGAAAGGATGGAAAGGGAAATATCCAAATCAACTGTTGTCAGATACATGGAGGATGACCTGTCCAGGCAACTCCTCCCACTCTATCTTACTTTGCCTATGTCTAGTTGGGAGAGGTCTCTGTTATTTCGATTAAGGGCAGGTTCTATAAAATTTTCGCTGGGCTTTCCTTTGGGTTATAATCACACTACAGAATGTAACCCCTGCCCCTGTGATGGTACCAGCAAACAGAATGATCTGCACTTTTTATTTTTTTGCAAATTTTATTTAAAATATATTAATTGGTTCTTAACACCCTATTTTAGAAAACAAAGACCCCTCTCCTTGGAGGAGTCCCGCTTGAAGTTACTCTCCCTGGATACAGAGGAACTGACCTTTCGTACCAGTACCTTTTTAAGATTAATAATTCGTGTACGCAATATGATGGAAAACCCTTGAAAGATTGCTGTCTTAGTTCCCTTTTAAAAATTTTTTTAAAATATTGTATCTTGTATATTGTATCAATGAATTGTTTTTATGTCTGTACTTTTATGAATTCAAGCAATTCGAATAAAGGTCTTTTGATTGATGATTGATTTGATTGATTGATTGATGCCTAAGGAGCCCGCTAATAGCTCCAGGCAATTGATGTGGAGAAGTTGTTTGTCTGCGGACCACTTTCTTCCTGTACTGTAGTCCCCGCAGCGAGCCCCCCCAGCCTGATTTGCTGGCATCCGACTCTAAAACCAAGTCCGGAGCTGAGCCAAAAATGGCTCTCCCGTTTCATGCCTCCATATGGTCTAACCACCACTGCATTTCTAGCTTCACCTCCTCTGTGAGGGGGACCTGCTCTGCATACTGTAGCCCCTTCCTCAGGTGGGAAGCTTTGAGGCGTTGGAGGGCCCTGTAGTGGGGCAGGCCCGGGAAGATTGCCTCAATAGAGGATGACAGGAGCTCCACTATTCCGGCAAACTGTCGGTGAGAAGTAGTAGGCCTGGCAAGGGTTCTCCTGAGTTGTCGTCGGATCTTTGAGATCTTTTTGGCTGGTAAACGTAAGGTCTTACTGACTGAGTTAATGACGAAACCGAGAAAGGTTGCTTGCTTTTCTGGTGTAAGGAGTGACTTCTTTTCATTGATCATGAACTCCAGGCCTAGGAGCAAGGCCACCGCCATCTGCAATTGTTCTGCCAGCAGCGTCGGAGACTGGGCTAAGAGGAGTAGGTCGTTGAGGTAAATGATGAGGCAAAACCCCCGAGCTCGGAGGTTTTCCACCACTGGCTTGAGGACCTTGGTGAAGCACAAGGCGCGGAGGAAAGTCTGAAAGGAAGGGTAACGAACTCGTAAACCTGACTCTTCCACAGGAACTGAAGAAATCAGCGGTGAGGGGGAAAAATCGGGACCGCCAAATACGCGTCCTTCAAGTCTCAACGCACCATCAAATCATCTGGGCACAGGAGGTCGCTCAGCAGGTGGATTGCCTCTATTTTGAAATGGCGGTAGACCAACCAGCTGTTGAACTCCTTTAGGTTTATGGCTGAGCATTGACCCCCATCTGCCTTGTCCACCAGAAAAAAGTTGCTTAGGAAACCCCGAGGGTGGAGGGAGGCGTGGGTTATCGCCCCCTTGTGCAGTAGGTCATCACCTCCTTTGTCCACCAGGGCGGCTTGGGCTTCGGCAAAGACGAGGGGGCGTGGGCGAACCTCCTGGACAGGGTGCCTGTAGAATTCTATACGTAATCCTCGGATGGTCTGGAGAACCCAAGAATCTGAGGTAATAGAGTCTTACCTGATTGGGCCTGGAAGTGGCCTCTGGAGCCTCAACCCCTTGTAGTTCCTTATGGATTGAAAGAATTCTCCCTGCTTGGTTTGTCCTGCGGCTCCTTGAAGTTCCTGGCTTGGGTGTAGAAGCGGCCGGCCGAGCGCCCCCTGCAACGAGCGGCCCCGACAAAAAACTTTGGGTGGAAGACCCTCTTAATGGAGACCTGCGCCTTGTCCAGGGCGGTAAACATGGCCACAAATGTACTCAACTCCTTGACAAACGGCTCCCCTTGAGCCCCCTTGAGCCACAGCACCTGCCTTTGAGGAAGCGAGGTCCCAAGTTTGGGGTCAACCTTTAACAGTAGGGAGCGACTCCTCTCTGTGGAGAGGGCGCAATTAGCATCGCTCAGAAATGCTATGGCACGCTGAGCCCGGCCTGACACGGACTCCGGAGAGAAGGGGTAATTGGAAGCCTTAGCCTCCTCGGCAAGTCTAGGATCTTAGTAAGTGGGCCACAGGCGTCCAGGAGTTTATCCTTGCACGTCTTCCAGGACCTATCTATCCCTTTCTTAGCGTCACAAATATACTTTTGCAGGAAGGTGGCCATCCTGGGTTCTATCTCTGGCGTGACCGCCACCTTGCCCGCAAGGGCTGGACTTGGGCATTCCACCTTAAGGCAGGTACTAGACTCTTTTTCCAAGGGTTTCCTTAGACGGCTGGCCACGAATTGGGAGAGCTTATCCCCAGGGATCCATTCTGTGTAACGGGGGTGCAAGAGGTCCTCCGGGACCAGCATATGTCAGAAGGTGTCTGCGCCGCTTGCCGGGGGAGCGCCATGGCCGAGAGGGGCACGCTTCATCCATAGACTTGCTGGGTGACTCATCACCATCGTCCTTCCCGTCCTACAGGGGCAAGGGTTGCACCTCGCCCAAAGCCCCAGGGGGGTCAAGGGAGGGGCATGCGAGGAAGGCCTTTTTATGGCGTTCGAAGGTGCCAAGATCCATGGCTGACTCTGATTTGCACTTTGGGGCATGTGTAAGGGGGAGGGGTACTCCTTGGAGGGGGGTTGTCGGCGTATACATAAGCGATTTCCATGAGGCGCCGCACGAAGGGGACCATGGCTGCTGTGACGGGTGATGGATGGAGGCTTCTACTGACGTACAGAATTCATCATCCAGGGGGAGCACTTGTAATGACTCCTCCTCCACATATTCCCCGTCCATCATTTGCAAGGGGCAGCTCCAGATAACAGGGGTGGACCTTAGTAGTGTCCTTGCTACCCCACCAGTTCAGCGAGCCTTAGGCTCTTATGTGTTTGGTGGCTGAGCAGAGCCTGAAGCTTTGGCCGCGAGTAAATTGGTGCTCACAAGCTCCCTGGGGTGGACTCACCCTGAGAGGGTATCCTGGATGCCTGGGCCGAGCCCCACAGCCAGCCTAGATGGTGCAGGCATGCACGTGCTAGGAGCGTCTCGCTCCTACCCAACAGAATGAGGCAAAGCTACAGACCCTCTTTGCGGGCGTCATCTGCCTAATTCAAGTTCTGACCCGTTAATACGGGCATACTGGCTTCCAGGCTGCTCGGGAGTAGAGGCTTGGCGGGGCGCACCGCTGTCAGATCCCTCAAACTGACAGGAAGCGCACAAACCCTTGGAGCAACAAGACAGGGCTCGCAATGTTCTCGCGCGCCCTGTAGCGGTCCTCCTCCGCTACCACGTTGCCCCAAGGCTTTTGGAGGTGCCGCGAAAGGAGCAATGAAAGATGCTCCCGCGGCACCAAACTACCGCAGCGGATAGTAGCGCTAGATATACTCACAATTAAACAAGTTACAGAATAACAGGCTATCGTTGTGAACAGCCGCACCACAGAATATGTACACAATTAGGCTATTAGCAGAAAGTACCACACAATGAGGATAAACTAACATTCATGACTTAACTCTCGGAGAAAAGGAAAGAAAGATGCAGTATCCCTGAAACCTAGTGCCTTTCAGAGAGCTCAGGACTGCCAATTGGTTCACCCTCTTGTTGACCTTTCCCTGGGACCCATGGGAAAGATTGTTAGGTCTCGCCTATGCAGCGCGCATGCGTTGCATAGGAGGAGACCTTTAGCCATCGGTTCCCTTTTTCGCCCAAAAACGTGCACGCGTTCCATTGCCTTCAATGACAATGCGTGCACGTGTGGCGATTACCTTGTGGGAGCGAGCGGCAGCGCCATATGGTATCAATTATCACACTTTGCCCCTCGCTCCCGCAAGGGAATCGCGCAGGCCTCTCTCCTCTCCCCCTGCTGCTGCGCGAGGAGCGCGCGCGCGCGCTTTTGCTTGTTTTAATGTGCTGCAGCATTTAGGTCACCAGTGTCTAGAGATCCTTCTGATTAATTATTGTAAATATTAACATGGCTTAGACAGTGTAATCATTAATATTACAAGTGTGTAATACAATGCTTTGAGTTTATCAGTCAGTCAGGAGTTTGGAGGTTCCAGGAGTTCAGAGTTAGTCTGTTTTCCCCATGGAAACTGCTAGATATAGGAAACTTAGGACTGGGTTTCAAGCTTTCACTGGCTGGATTTCAATGACAATGAATGACATTTCAGCGGAGCTGCATCTTTAATCTACTCAACTGCATTTACATTTTTTTAAGATCTGTACTTTCTCCAGATGTCCTATAGACAGAATGTGGTTTTGATAACAATTTTATGTCCACTAATGTTGAGTAGCATTGGCTGTAGAGAACATTGATCTTTCGTTAACACGTGTTTCAGCGGGGAACCTGGCAGCGGGTTAGTCCGGCCGTAAACTGCTCCCTTACTCCTCCGGACTACATGCTTCTACGTGCGGTGTTTGACGTCCCTGGGCCAGTGAAATAATTATTTTTGTTGAGGAGGTTTCACCTACCTGGTCCACTATTGTTCTGGAGCCTTCTGTTGGGGGTTTGTCATTGTTTCATGAGGTGCCGTCTCCGGTCAGCTCTCCCGGGCTGTCTCCTCCCCGGCCCGATTGAACTGGACTGGTTGAGGATTCGCTGCTGGTGTTCTGGCGGGGAGTGTTGCCTCCCTGCCTCCTGGGTGCCTTCCGGGTGTTTGCCTCACTTTCTTTCGGGTTCCCCTGGGGGCGCCTGGTGTTCCGGCACTGAGCGGGGGGTGCCGAGAGTGTATGCCGGTGTGGAAGCACCCTGCCGGAATTTCTGGTGAAGTTTTCTTTCTTTTCGTTTCGACCCTACCTCCGCCTGTCTTTATTTTATGCCCTGCCTTGGACTTTATTCTGCAGTGGTTTTAGTGGGGGGTCTTGTACTCCCGTTCGCCTGCTGTCTCTGTTGTGCCTCAAGTGACAAAAAGTTTTGAAGCCCCCCCCAGTGAATTTGGCTTGTTAATAAATCGCCAGCTTTTTTCCTAGTTTTGGTCCTAAATAAAACAAGCATTGGCATAGCCAATTGGTCTCGCCTTTGGAACCTTATAATTGTTTAGTCATGCAACAGTTGATGTTGTTGCACCAAGGATATTGTGCTGCATAACCAAATACTTATAAGGTCCCAAAAGCGAGACCTATTGGCTATGACAATGCTTGTTTTTTTATGTTGAAGTTAAACACTGCTGGAGTTTGGAAATAAAGAAATGAGAGCATAATCCTCGTCTCCTGTCCTGCCATAGAATTCAAAGCCAAATATATTGCCTCCTTAACTACTCTATTTATGCAGTGCACTTGACAATTGGCCTCGTGATTGTACAGCATTAGACACAAATGTTTAATTCTGCTATTCCTCAAAACCCCTGAATTTTTTCTGGTGTGCAGTTTATTCTGTTTTCTGATACCACCTCCTTAAAAATACCTTCACGACAAAATAATTCTTCCACGAAAAATATCCGCCACTTCTGTGGTCATGCTACCTACCAAACATACTTCTGCCTACTTAGAGTAGCAGGATATTGTAGTAATTGCATATGGTTCCTTTTATAGGAAGAATAGGGAGTAGGCCTTTTAAATCTATTGCCAACTTCCTTCAAGGACCACTGACCAGTCCACTAAACTCAAAGGAACACTACATGCTTTGGATGTTTTGGCACTTCTGTAGCAAATCTAATAATTCTCAATCAACTGTCAATCGTGGCAGCCAAACTATGTCTCTAAAAATTCCTAATTTGCCTTTCTTTTTGTGCTCGACATTCCACAATTTCCCTCATGGCACAATCTTTTTAAGTAAAACTTCTGATGGTATAATCTTTTTACCTCTAAGTTAAATCATACCAAAACCTCTTCAGTCATCATAAAAGTATATTTCTTCAGGCCATTCTTTTAGCAAATAATGCTCTCCTCCGCCAGAAAGATATACTTTGCATCTGTTATACAGTTTTTTTCTGTCAGTACCATTCCCCATGTCTTTTGACAGTTTCTAACTCATCCTCATAATGAACTGCCACCTCATACTTCTTTTCGACACAGCTCTGTTACCATCCAAATTCAAAAGCAAACTAGACAGCCCATCTATCCATTTGTTTAGGAACCTAATCCACTGTATAATGATGTGCATGCAGCTTCAAGGACAACCAGGGTATCACAAATCTACCAACTCCGGACGCTGGCATATTTATAGTTTTAGGACATGTCACTGCTAGAAAGTCACCGATGAACGGTGCACTCTGTAACAGACTTGTTAAATTGCCACTCTGTTCACCTGCTACTTCTTCTGACTACCATCTGTGCCCTTTTTGCCTTATTTTAAAAGATAATGCTGCTCCGTTTGAAGTGTTATTTCTTTTGTGAATATGCACCTCTTTCAGGAAAACTGAAGAAACACAAAATTGTGGCGTCCCACAGAGGGCGATCATGGATTCACATCCTGCCCATGGGCCACCCACTCCTTCTTTGTGTTTTATTCTTAAAAATTGTATACACTGTACTGGGTGTTGCCGATAGGAGCTAAATGATGCAGTTAGTGCCATGTAATTTTTAATTTGTCCCAGCTAGTCATGTCTACATTTTTCCATACTTCGTTTTACCGGTGCAATCCACCATATTACTTGCTGGTTGCACCTAGCAGTTCGGTGGGGCAGCATGTCATCTTTATTTAGGGCCCCAAATGTGTCCAACAGTTCATCCTGTTGATCTGACATTGGTATCTTCCTCAGGCCGTTTACGTCTTCAAGGTACCACAGTTAAGTTTCGGCTTCAGCCTATCTATGAAGCTCTAGTAGGCAGTATAGCCTTCCATTTGTTAGCAATCAAATGCTTTGCTAACAGGAAAGCAAGGTGTAAAAACCCAGAAACAGCACTGCCAGCCCCCAGGCAGGGGAACTGCCCCAGTAGGCAGCATTCGCGGTTATATATGTTGACAAGTCCAGTGTTTGACATAAGTGTACTAGTAACCTAGGCTCCGTCGAATATTAAACTATAACCGGGCAGGTCCAAAACAAATGCCTGAAGCCAATTCCTTCGCTTGAATATCTCTGTGACAGCGGGTTATATCTTGTGTGGTGTTGTTGGACCCGGCCTCGTGGCGTGGTCCTTACCCCCGTGGATTGTGCCCGTTCCCCGCCCCGGCCTTCACGGGCCACCCTTCTGAACTGCACCGAGGCCCTTCATCCTGAGCTGCACGAGGTCGCATACCCCTCGTGGCTCCGCCATCTTGTTGGCATCCACGTGACTCTGTGCACCAGCCAGCGCGACCCCGCTCAACCCGGCCTCGACCCCAGCGAAGCCCCGACATCGAGGCACCACGAACTGGCCAGGGGGTGCCGCAGGACCCATTCATCGCCCCCGGCGGAGGACAGTATCGATGGGACCCCCAACTGTCCTCCCCTCTCGAGGTGTGATCGCCCTGCAACTCCCTTGGGCCTGGCGCCTCTCCTGCTGGGCGTCTGGCCACCTCCACCCGGCCTCTCCGACCCCCCCGGGCGCCTGGGTCCGGACATCAAAGGGCTCCAGACCTATATCTGGGGCGACCCCGCCACAGATCGGCAGTTGTATCCCGGAGTCGAGAGCCCTGCTGATTGAATCGCGGCTGACCCTACGGAGAAGAACTCTTGTCGGAACCATCACGAGCCCTGCGGACTGCGTCGCGGCTCCTTCTTGTGAACACTTTGAAACCACCTGGAACATCGGAGCCCTGCTGACGCTGTCGCGGCCCAACCTCGCTGAAACCTCCCTCGGAGCCCTGCTGACGACGTCGCGGCTCGAGCTGAGCAGAAACCATCTTGAGAGCCCTGCTGATTGGATCGCGGCTCTCCACGAACTGTACGCCGGAGCCCTGCTGACGCCGTCGCGGCTCGACCCCTCCGAGATCCGGAGGTCCTCCAGCTTGAGGATAAGAACTGGGCCCAGTTACCCTCGTACCGCACTCCTGCCAAAGACTGTCCCGCTACCCCTACCCTTCCGAAGAGACACTGAGACTTTTGGTGGATCCCTCGATCCCTTCGTGTAAATATTGACCTCGTAACCTTTTTATTGCTGATAAAGAATTGCTTGTCTTGAGACAACCTCCTTGAGTCCTGTGTGGTGGTGTTACTGTGCTAGTACGTGATAGGAGAAGGATCTCTCAGGAGACTTCTCGGCAGCGCTCGGCTACTTCGTACAGTGTGAGGGCCCCCCTTGGTGGTCTCGCCGACTCCTCGGGGTCCGCCTTCCAACAGGTGTATTTGGGGCTATTTGTGCTCTGTGAAGGATGTGAACTTAAATTCGTTTAAAATGGGCATTCCAAGTGACACTGTGAGGCTAAGCTATAATTTTGTTCCATTCTTTATCATTGACACATCTTCTCAGGTATACATTCCATCTGTATCGAATTTTAGCCTTATAATTGTCTTTTATAGGGCACTGTATAACCATGTTACCAGGAGTCTTCCATCATCCATCGCTTAAGTGGTTTGAATAGTACCCTAGAGCTGTTGTTTCAATATCTGTAATGTTCCAGCAAGCCTTAAGTATGTCGATAATGCCATTATATGTTAAAAGCTTTCCCCTGTGTAACCCAAAATTATTCACGAGGGGGAAGAATGAAAGCAACTGCCCATTTTCAAACAGGTCGCCTATCGTAAAGATACCAGCTTCATTCCAATGTCCTAGGTCTTTAATACTGAAATACCCCTCTGATTTAGGTAGATCCCCTACCAGTACAAGGGGAGCTTATTGAATTTCTTTTTGCCTCTTACGCATAACAATTAAAACTCAATGCAATTCCATCTTCATGAGTTTGGGAAGTGAGAAAGAAGAGTTAGACCTATCCAACAACATATTAAATAGTTTACCATCCTAAATGACCTGTAATGGATATCCAGTTTCATCTGTATTGTGTCCAACATGCCAACTCGTCAGCCAGTGAATTTGGGTCGCCGGGTATTAGAATCCCATATCGGGAACCGCCATCTCTGGTTTATCTGTTGTTGCCTTTTAATTTAGCCAATGAAAAACATCTCCTACCTTTCACCAAGATCTGCTTTCCCAAAAGCTATCCAAGTCCTTAAAAGTAGTGGTGTGAACCAGCATGGGTAAATTAACTAATTGACAAAGCAGCTTGGAAAACATCACAATTTTTGCAACCACCACATAACCTTTCAGGTCAGCGGTAAACACTTCCAAAAGGCAACATCCTTCCTCAGCGAAGCAATTGCAGCTCCCAGGTTACCTTCCAGAATCCGAGTGTTTCCAGAATACTTCCCAGAATATCTTTATCTTAACGGAAAAAAAACTTTGATACCTTATTGTGTTTGGTTCCCATGTTATTATAACATGTCTACTAACGAGGGATATGGGACGAGCTTCCTCTAATGTGGGTTACATACAGGATTTGGATCATTTCACTTTTAGCCCTGCCACTTACTCCATTTCATGAAGTATCTCAAAAGTCAAAGTAACTTTATTCGGTTTCAAACGAAGACCATAAAAGTTAATAAAATCATCATAACAAATTATTATTTCAGTAATCTATATACAACCAGACAGTAAGCAGTTCATACACATCAATTCATTATATAAAATGCGAGAGAAGTATACACCTCTTGTAATAAAAATTACAATCTATGTTACAAGGCACGTATCACAATTACAGCATGCGGCTCACTCTGTAAGAATACATCAGTACTTGTGTGGTAGAGTTACTCTAATCTGGTTCAGTAGCAATGCCTAATACCATTTGCTAATCGCTATAGCTACTTTAATGTAGTTGGAAACCCTAGTGCATATATCATAAGTGGCCAGTGAAGATAAAAAAGAAAAACCTTCAATATAAGATCACAGCCTAATTTCTTTTAAAATCGGAACTAAAAATCTTCCTCTTGGTTCTTTGTAAAGGGGGCATAATAGCATAAAGTGCACAGTGCTCTGAGTTGCCAAATTATCACAGGGGCAAGGCTCCAGTTTATCTTCCCACCCCCATTGTTTTGGGAAAGCCACCAAAAAGTGCAGGGTAAGTAAGCGTAATCTAGTTAAATAAAATCAGGTCTGTACATTTACCTTAAATTTTAATAAAATTACTGTTGATTCAGGGATAAACTGAGGCGGCCTGTTACATCAGGGTGGGAACGGTATATCTTCGCCCCTGTAAAATGTACCTCTTTTATAAAATTTTTGGCATTTTCAGGGATGCTGTCTGGATAGTCAAAATAATGTCCCAGGCCTAACTTATAAAAACTATCCTTTACAAATCGGAGCCAAGGGATAGAAAGTGCTCAATCAAGATTAATACAATCTTTAATAACCTCTCTGGAGAATACTAACTCTTCGGTCAACCAGATTTTAGCCCATAACAGGGGGGCAATTTCTATGCGATTCTTTACGAAATCAAGCCCCAGCTGTCGGTGACAGAAGATCGTGGGGGCATTGTTTGGAGTCATCAATAATCTTTTCATAAATGTGTTTTCCATAACTTGTAGCTGTTGGCTGTTTTGGTATCCCCACACTCCTGTCCCATATGTTACAACCGGCAAGCATTTGGTTTTTATAGAGTATAACCAGCTCGATCACTGGCTTATGGCCCAGCTTTCTAGCAAAGCGGAAAAGCCCCTCAACTACCCTGCCTGCTTGTTGCACGCTCGCTATGACGAGCAGGTGCCAACTCAGCCTATTATTAGAAACATTCCCTAAATAATTAAAATTGTTCAATTTATCAATTTTCTTGTCTCCCCCATATATTTCCTTGTTTTTGTCATTTTAGGGCCACACACTATGATATACGATTTTATAAAATTCACTTTTAGATCAAGAGCCAGCATAAAATCTGTGAATGCGTTAAGCAGATTTTGGAGGCCAAGTGCTGTCAGGGCCATTAACACGGTGTAATCCGCATAGGAGAGTAGTGGGACCTGTGTGCCACCAATACGTGGACAATCAATTTCTTTATCTATTAAAAAGGTGTCTAATCCCTTGGTGTAAATTAAGAAAAGGAAGGGGGCCAAAATACATCCCTGCAGTACACCTTCCATGGAGGCTTTGGGCCTAGTATTTTCCCCTGGGGGCCATATCTTATAATGAGCGAGGTCGATGCATGGAGCCTGTGGAGAAGAGAAATCAAAGCCTCCTCCACTCGCATGTTCCCCATGAGAGCCCACAACTTCTCCCGATTCACAGTGTCAAAAGCACTGGACAAGTCCATGAAGGCCAGGTGGATAGAACCCTTCCTGGCCCTCATGTACTTGCCCATAACCAGTGACAAATTATGGCACTGTTCAGTGGTTCCCATCCTGAAGCCATACTGCATTCTTGCCATCACTCTAGTGTCTATCGCCCATGTTTCAAGTCGGGCAAGGACGACCCTCCGCAGCAGCTTTGCCGTAGCGTCAATAAGGGAGATTGGCCTGTAACAGGCGGGGTCACTTCGATTACCTTTCTTGAATACATGGACAACGACGGCCTCTCCCCAGAATACTGGGATTGGGCCAGTAACCACTGCCTTAGAAACATTGATCAACAATGGAGCCCATAGCTGGGGATTACTTTTAAAAAGATATAAAGGGACTCCATCAGGGCCTGGTGCTTTCCTGCACACTCCGTTAGCTAGGGCTTCCTCAACCTCTGCCACTGTGATAGATGAACTTAACTTGGAAGCTGAGGTTAGGTTTAAGGGCAAATCCCCATTTGAAGCCTCTGGATAGCGGCCATAATGATTAAATATGGCAGAGAAATGAGTTTCCCAAGCCTTCCCTGGGATCAAGGAATCTATTCTCCTCACCTCTTCTGTGAAGAAAGGACGATTTATAACCTCCCAGAAGCTTTTAGAGTCTTTGAGGGAGCTAGCTCTCTCCTAGTCATCCCAGGCTAATGACCTAAGTTCTTCCTTCCTCTGCTTAGCTGTGGTTTTATAAAGCTTCCCGGCATTTTTAATTTGTGCCCTGTCAGTAGGATTAGCGTGGAGAGCCGATTTTTAATATTTTTGAGCTTTTGAGCAAGCAGCATTAAACCACCTTGTCTCATGGCGAGTACTGGTCTTGATCGATTTAGTCAGGTTTTTTGTTATATCTGAACATATCAGTTCAAAGTCACGGATGATCTCAGCTGGTGACAAACCATGGTAGAGACACCTCATGATTGAGTCATAATTGGCTATAACGGTTTTTGCCTCAAATTCAGATGGATTTACTTTGATCCAGTTGAGTCTTACCCCTTTTTTAGGATTAAAATGTACAAAGCAGTCATCAACTTTCCCAGACTGAGCTATTCTACTAAACGTAGCTATCAGGGGATTGTGATTGCTAGGATTATTTGGCTCCACCTCGAAATCATCAACAAGATCTAAGAACATCTGTGAAATAAACATAAAATCAATAAATCTTTTCTTACCCCCTGCAACAAAGGTGGGGCACTGTATTAGACAATTACCAGCTAACTTGTTAATAAGGCTTAAATCGTTTTCCATAATAATATTGTTTAGGGCCTTACCCTGGGGTTATGAATAAAGTGCGGGAGGGGCTGCCCCTCCTTGTTTAGCAACTCGCAAGCATAATTGGAACTATGTGGGCAGGAAGAACAATTAAAATAACCTACCCAAAGAATGCATAATGATTGCCATTTCTCAGAGGCTTTGTTAATTTCTGCCCGCAGGGCCTCAATAACCTGACAGCTGTTTTGGTTAAAAATATTGTAGTACCATATCACGATTAAAAGCTTGACCTGTAGCAAATAGGGGTGATTTCTATGGCTTTGTATTTGTCAGGAATCGGGATAGAGCGCCTACAGGGCCTACATCGCCCAGAAGGCCACGGGACTAAGGGAGGAGCCACGTGTACAAAAGAAGACGCGCTGCGCACAACGCTGTGCGTAATTCCAGATTCGAGTCCGTCGTTTGTTTTGATTCCGGAGCCGTAAGAGTTCCTAGTACCGAGTACCCCGCAGCGAGAGGAATCGCGACCAGGTCTTCGTCCCGGGGACGTGGCAGTCCCTTCCAGCCGACCACGAAGCACCCGGAGTCTGCAGCAAGAGGGTCGACGAATGCTGAAAGCGGTCCTCGCTTGCGGCAAAGATAAGTGCACGTTTGCTCCTGCATTGCCTGTCAGCAGGCTATGCGCGGAAGCGCTGTTTAGTTCGGCTTTCATCCCCCCACTTTCCAGAGGGACCATAGTGTGTGCCAGCAGGTCGGGGGAGCCAGGTGTGATATAATTGAAGCGTCAAGGGCCCTAGTGCGGTGAAGGAACCGCAAGAGTCCGGGGCTGGGTGCGGTGAATTAATCGCAAGTGTAATCAAATTCACAGCATACTGAGCGGTGAGCTATGCAGGCAAGAGAGAGAGCGGTGACGTAACCGCAAGTTGCTCTCCGGAGACTACCAGTTGACTACAGGGGGGGGTGCCTCACGGGGGTTCGGGCTTCTGATGGGAGCCTTCAACTAGTCCTCGTCTCCTGTCTTATGGTGGCGCCTTAGCCCACAGTACTCTGTTCTCTGATTGTGGGACAAGACTTCAGGGCTTTTAAAAGGCTCTCACTACCCACGTGGACAACTGTCCTTGTATACAGATTCATGTGGGGACAGGTGTCCTTCTTTCACTCCCCAAGGAACGTGTGGATGTATGGTGCATGTGTGTGGACTCTCGCTTCTTGGGTTACAATGAGAAGGAGACAATAGGTGCACCACTAAGGGAAATAGGGCTAAGCCCCTGATCAGAGGTAGAGCGTAGCTTGCTTCATAGTGAGAATTGATGAGAGTAGTAATTGCTGCTGCTGTGTTTTTGTTGTTTTTGTATGCTTTTCTTTTACAGGTTCTACTCCCCGCTGTTCCCTTCCTTCCCTTCCCTCACTTGATCGCTCTAACCTTCCGTGCCATAAGTGCAGGAGTTGGAGATGTCAAGGGGGGGATTCCCTATAGCATCGCACGAATCCTGAGGAGTATTGGACTGGTGGCGGAACGTAACAGTATTTAACTGCAATCAACAGAACTATCCCTCCTTTAGCTCTTACTGCTGAAGAAAGTGTTGCATGAACCGTGTAAGAACAATAACCATTCAGCACTAGGTCTTCGTTATACCAAGTATCTCAAAGATTGAGTCCATGTTACATCTTTGCATTTGTATTTGCATTTATAGTGCGCTTACTTCCCCAGGCAAGGTGTTGAATGTTACCATGTAATCTGCATATATAGAAACTGAGTGGAATCCATCACTCATGGGGACACCCCCGTTTGCTCCATTCACTCTCAACGCCCCTGCAAATAGCTTCATTACCAACACAAATAAAACAGGTGAGAATGGGTGTTGGAAATTTGGCCTTTCATCAGGGTCACCCTGGATTTTTTGCATTTTTCAAGAATCTTATTTTTGTTGACAATAGAACTCTGCAAACTTTACTCACGCTAACCATTAGTAGAATGTTTGTGTTTCCCTCTTTGAGCGTGTTGTGATGGTATACACCTAATTGGCATATTTAATTTACCTATGAGTCCCTAGTGTAAGGTACAGAGTGTTCTTAGGTCCTGTAATTCAAATATCATTAGTGGCCTGCAGCACCCATTTTGTCACCCACTGCAGTCACCCAGCAAACTGGTCTCCTGGCCTACCTTTGTAGCCTGGTTCTGCAGTGTTAAACTGCCAAACTAATCTGTCAAAATAAAACGTGTTAAGTATGTCTTATTGCCAATAAGTCCGTGTTCATGGTATTTGAAAGTAAGGTATGTAAAAGTTGTTGGTTCCACATGTCCTTACAATCAAAAAGGCACATGAGCTATTTTCACTGCAAGAAGGCTTGTTACTTCATAAGGAACTGGGTTACATTATTACATCTAATAATGCTAATTTTGGTATGGAAACGGGTAAAAATAATGCAAGAGCTATATGTAATAGTTATTCGAAATCCAATTAAATGGTGTAATTTTGTTTGTAAAATGTTACTATATTTTCTAATTTGTTCCGGCATTTTTATTTATTTTACATTTAAAATGTATTACTGTTTTAGTAATACATAAATACTTTACACATTGCCTCCAAGTTAAGCCTGTTCGATGTGCTGTGGGCCATAGCCACCAGGGGATTGAGCTCAGGTTAAGTGGCCTTCAGAGTTCACCCTGGCAAAAATTATGGTTACTGCCTGAATGGGGTCTTATCCCCTCAACTAATGCCCTAATTTCTTACAATAGTCGTCTCCCCTTCTAAATAATATACTGTTATGATATGTATCTGCTTATTTCGACTCTGGCGGCTGTGGGACGTGGATATAGTAATTAGATCCATATTGCAGTAAATGGCAGAGAAGCCGCAGAAACTGCCCTGATCCGTGGATATGAGCCATGACACACAGAGAGAAGGTTACAAAGAGCATTCAAGTAGTAGCTTTGGTAGACTATTTACAATAAAACAAATGTTTCGCTTCCTGGTTCCCTTAGAGGAAAACACTGGCATTTCTTATGAGTTTACTGATGTTGATGTTGAAAGCTATCGACAATAGTGTGCTATTTTCATAGCTCTTCAGTGGCCCAAAGGAAAATGCACTCCTCTGACGCTTATGGATTAGAGAACCTGAAAGGGCAAAAGCAAGAATACTTTTACTTTTCAGCTGTAGTTTGAATATTGTTTTCTGGTACAAAGTTTGTTTAACCTTAAAAGGGGGCAGAGCAGAGAAAACCAAAAGACGGGGAAGCTGCCAGGACTGCTGAGAGTCACGGGGGAGAAGAGGCTTGGAGAGAAAAAGCTGCTGGGACTGTTGGAGCAGCAACGACCCACTGAGAGAAGGAGGTTGTGCCACAGAAGCTGCCAGGATTGCTTTTAGCCAGGGCTAGTTAGTGAAGAGGTCAAGTGAAGTTAAAAACAGAAAAAAGAAGGAAAAGGAAAGACATTAAAGAGAGCTTTACAAAAGCAAAAAACATCTGTTTCAGGTGTATGTGCACAGTGTGTACAAGCAAAATGCTGTACCTCAAAGGGAAGGGAGTCTGTGGATGAAGTGGGGTGACTGAATGCCTATTGCAGTATGCTATGGGTGAGGGGAAGCGAAGAGTGAATGACAACTGAACAGACCAATGAATGAAAAGGTCTGACAAAAGTACCCTGCATGTATATATTATATCTTTTTTTTTTTTTTAAACAATAGTCCGGCAAGTCAGGTAATAGTGTTTCGAAGGCCAGATCCAAAAATGGTAAAGGAGCTTTTACAATAGAAATTTCACCAATATGATGGAAGTCGTCATTTTTGTCTTTTTTATATTGCAGATCATACCAAAAAGGAATGCGTGTTAAAAAAATAAAACTGAATTTCTCAGTTAATTATTATCAAAGTTTGCAAAACCAGTTTCTTTGAGCCTTTTGGACCCATGAATTCACCCCAAAACAATTCTGTGAAATTAACATTGTCACCCCCACAATAAACGGCATGACATACGTACACACACAGATGTAATGTTTGCGTGACAAAGCTCTACCCCTTATTTGTGGGCATCCAGCCGCTGGCTTTGAACCTACTCTACAATGGCGGCATGCCGAAGTTCAAAGGTATGCCTGGTGCAGCACCAGTACTGCACTGTGTCACCATTGCCAAAGCTGAGATCTAACCGTGACTACAGCTCGAAGAACAATTTCCCGTGCTGAAATGTTCCAAACACGAATTCCTCTGTTGGTTGTAATGGCTGCATCAATACAACCTGTCTGGCGTGCATAGAAGTTCTTTAGCTGTGCTGCTCCCCTTTATCACCAGTATGTTGTAGGCTGTATGATCTCTCAATTGTAGTTGATCCCAGAGCTCCTACTCAAGTAATGGTAATTGAGAACCCATCATTGGGGAAAATCCTAGAGGAAGCGAAAGATGTTTTCAGGGATGAACTAGGCTGTTTTAAAGGATATGTACACAAAATAATTCTAAAGTTAAATGCCGTTCCTGTACAACATAAAGTGCGTAGAACACCCCTAGTTGCAAGAGAAGCTGTTAAAGACATGTTGCAGGACATGGTCACGTCTGGGGTTATAGAACCAGTGGAGAGTTCCTTGTGGGTTTCTCCGGTAGTTATCACTGAAAAATCGGATGGAAAATTCAGATTTTGCATTGACTTGAGGTCGCTTAATCAAAATGTAGTAGTTGATACATTTCCTCTACCGAATATTAATGAGTTGATTCTGGCTTTAAGTGGTGGTAAATTCAGATTAAGTTACATGATGAATCTAAGCCACTCACACCCTTTATCACTATGGAGGGCATTTTTCAGTGTACCAGGATGCCATTCGGTCTTTGTTCTGCCGTTAGCATCTTTCAAAGAATGATGAATATTTTGTTTAAAAATGTTAAAAACAAAGTTTACTTTCAGGACGACATCTTAATCTTTGGTGACACTGTAGACCAACACAATTATGCACTTAGAGAAGCGCTATGCAGAATCAATGAATCTGGCTTAACCCTTAGACGTGAGAAATGTAAATTCTTTGTTGATAAAGTTGATTATCTAGGGTATGAGATATCGGATCTTGGGGTAAAACCCAAATAAAACCTATTAGATGCTATTCGCTTAGCTCCCATTCCCTTGGATAAGGACAAACTGAGGTCCTTCCTAGGACTCATTGAATATTATTCAAAGTTTGTCAAGGACTTTTCTACCAAAACAGCCAGTATGAGATCTTTGTTAAAGAAAGGAGTTGTCTTTGTTTGGGGTACAGATCAACAAATAAGCTTTGATGACATAAAGAAAAGTATTTGTGAGGCAGGTATTCTCACACCTTTTGATACTAAGCGCCAATCTGTACTGACAGTAGATGCCAGTGCCACTGGTTTAGGAGCAGTCTTAGCTCAACTGCACAATGGTCATGAGAAGACCGTAGCGTTTGCATCCAGAACACTGACCAATTCTGAGAAAAATTATTCAGTCATAAAACGTGAGACATTAGCGGCTGCTTGGGGCTGTGAGTATTTTAGAACCTATTTGTGGGGCTCCAAATTTACCCTTAAATCGGATCACAAACCTCTCATCAAAGTATTGCTACCGGGAGGTGCCGCCAAGTGCTCAGCGAGATTAGCCAGGCTAGCATCTCGTTTACAAGAGTATTGCTACAATATAGAGTATATACAGGGTTGGAGAAATGTGCAAGCCGACTGTTTATCGAGATTGTCTCTTGACTGGGAGACAGTTGATAGAAGTGCAGTTCTGAAGAGTCAGAGAGAAGGAGCAGTTGCGTCTGTTCAGGATGTGTTAAGTGTTTTCGATTCTCAAGCCTTAACCAAAGCAGATTGGATCAAGGAGATGTCTACTGATAGTTCCATGTTGGATCTTAAACGATTAATCCTACTAGGTAATAGAAGAGAAAGCTCAGTTTCTCCTTCCATCAGACCGTACATCAAGGTTCTAGATGAGTTATCTGTTTGTGGCGATGTCATTATCATTTTTTTTTTTTTTTTTTTTGAAAACCTTTATTAACCACAGTTGCATCAATTTACAATGTACTGTCATTTGCCAAGGCGTCAATTCAGCAATACAAAAATACACATGTTCGGATGGTGAGACACAGCCATTTAGCCGACAACCCGGAGGTCCGGCGGCGGTAAACAATTGAACATATGCATAGGAATCAGGTATGTACATTGTGTGTAAGTGGGTCTATGGTGCTTTTCTGTATTTCGTCGTGTCGCATCTGAAGCGCATTGCCTGCAAGAGAGGAGGGCGCTGTGTGCCAGCCCTCAGTGCGGCGCCGTCGATTAGCCCCTAGGCCCGTAGGGGGAATCGCGCAAGGCACCAGGTTCCCCACCAAATGCCCAGGTCTCCGGGCAACGGAGCCCTGGTGTCCTACTCTTGGCGTAAGCTGGAGCGCGACGAGGAGGTTGCAGTATAGCTCACAAAGACACACATATCAGCGTGTACATCCGACAAGCCCAGCGTGCCGTTTCGCAGCTCAGCCCTATGCGCGCGGCGCATGGCGCTCTATCATCCCTTCAGCGGTGCGCTCCCCAGGCCGCCGAGTGCCTGCGCAAGCCTGGCATGGAACTCTGCGCATTTCGAGTGGATCATTCTGCGTTTGCCAGGCATAGCCGCCGTCTGCGCGTAGTGCACGCCAGTGCTGCCTCATCAGTGCTACATAGAGCGCGCTAGGTAGGGCAGCGCCTCGGGGGTGTCGGGTAACACTTCCAGCAACTGTTTCTGTGGTTGGACACGGGTTCGGTCAGGGAGCGTAACCAGTCGCCGAACTGCTCCCCGTGTGTGTAATATGAACGGAGGGGTCAGGGCTAGGGTCGAAAACTCGGGTGAGGTCTAGAATGGGAGGGGGGGGGGGAGTCGTGGGGGGGGGGGAAAAAAAAAGGGGGGTGAGGTGGGAGGGGGGGGGGCAGGGGGCCATCGAAAGGGGGCCAAGAGCCCGCTGTGTCTGCGTCCGCAGTCCTAGATTATCCTCTCGTACGAGGGAGGTATTCCTCCACGCCTAGGAGGGGGCTTCTGAATGGGGCGGAATGGTCATATCTTCCCGGGTGTGCCCGTATCCCAGTATCGCGCGCGCCCTCTCAAACGGCGGCGGCAGCAAGCCCCGCGCGCGGGTGGCGATGTCATTATCATGCGAGGGGAGTTGTTCATTCCACCTGTAGCTTTAAGACGCAATTTAATCGGTCTAGCTCATGAAGGACACTTAGGTCAAACCAGAACAAAGAAAAGGTTGAGGATGAATTGGTGGTGGCCTGGTATGGACTCTGATGTAGATTCTTGGGTGGTGAATTGTGAAATTTGCAAGGAAAGTGACAAGCGTCTGAAGGTAGGAGCTCAAGCCTCCATGGGTCACATAACCGATCCAGGTCAACCATGGCATACCATTTGCTTAGATTTCATTGGACCTATGAATGGTCTCAGAGAAAGTTTGCGCTTTGCCTTAGTAGTCATAGATGTCCATACTAAGTGGCTAATAGTAAGTTTTTAAAAGATATTACTTCCTTAACTGCCATCAATACCTTGAAGGAAATTTGTGGGGAGGAAGGCATACCATCAAAATTGGTTACGGATAATGGTACCCAGTTGACATCTGACGAAATGCAAACGTTTTTGGGTTCTTTTGGCATTAAGCACATTTGTACCTCTCTGTATAACCCACAAGGCAATGGCATGGTTGAGAGGGCTAACCGTCTTGTCAAAGGTGCCATCCAAATGGCTAAGTCCAGTGGGAGGGAGGTCAGTTGTTTGGTCTCTGAAATGCTATGGGCCTATCGCTCAAGTGTGCATGGAGTGACTGGTAAGACACCTTTTGAAATTAGGCTTCCCAAAACCAAATTGGTTCCCACTTGGATAAAAGATATTGTCTTGGGAGATTCTACTTCCATTGATATTCCTGCTGTTGACCCTCAACAAGGTAGGGGTACTGATAAGAAAGCAGAGAAACGTATCACTTCAGGTGATTGGGTAAAAGTACGTAGTGGTAGACCGGGTACACGTTGCTAAAAATTTTGGGGACCTTACAAAGTCAAACACACTTTACCTTATGGGGTTATTCTAGAGAATGGAGACAAATGGAATTATAGACGTGTTGCCCTGTACCAGAAAGGTTGTGCAGGTGCCAAGGTCAGGGATGAGGTACAAAATTCTAGTTCCAGCAATATCTTTTTATCGATGTCAGACAGTGACCTCATGAATGGCTCTTGTGCTAGCGGTTCCACTCTTATGGGAAGACAAGGGGGTGGTGATGCTTCTGCCGCTCCATATGAGGTGGAACCAAATGTCCCTGCTGCTAGAGAAGTAAGACATGTTAGAGGTCGTTTTCCTCCAAGCTACTTGAAAGATTACATATGTACTTAATTTAATCTATTATTTGTTAATTCTTTTAAAATTTGTTATATGATAACATATGCTTGATGTATTATTTGTACTGTGCAGTTTGGAAAGTTTTAGACTATGTGTTTTTTTTAGTCTTCCTTTTTGTTTTTATCTCATCATAACTTATGTACTTTAGCTCCTATTCTTTGCTAGGTGTGCTCTTCTTTTCTTCTCATTGTTTGATTGTATAAGAGGGAGGATGTGTTGTAATCCTAACTATGTAGATGCTCTCATGGCATGGAGTGTGGAGCATTATGTGTAGTGCATTCCACGTTCCACCTGAGCCTGGGGATTCTGTATTAGGCAGTTGAAGAATAGCTGGCTTAGGGTGAGCATCGCTTTATCCACGCAGGTTAACAACTGAAATAAAGAAGTACCTAACCTCAATCCTGTGTTCCTCGGATCATTGGGTACCAGCTTTTAACACAACTATGCACCAGCACAGGTATGGAAGAATAGTTGATTTTGTTCCTATGATCTAAACAGATCAGTTGGATCACCATGTTTAATTTTAAGTACTTTATGGGAATAACACACAACAGAAATTGCAACTCATTTGACCAATTTAAAATCCAGCTACTTTAAACTAAAGTTAAGTGCAGTTTGGAATTCACAATAGAAAGCTACTACTCGTCCACACCTGAATGTCTGTTTTAATTTGTAATTTAGTACTCTATACACACGTAGGCATTTTATAGCAGACATAATAATTATGTACTCCCCCCCCCCCCCCCCCCCCCCCCCCGAAAAATGACTGAGTTATTGCCACAACTATTAATAACTCAGTAAACAAAGTGGATAGAAGGGTAAACAATAAAAACACATCCTCCTTTAGCAATTAGTCCAATCACTAACTATTTTATATTGAATTACAG
Organism: Triturus cristatus; assembly: GCF_964204655.1. Lineage (NCBI taxonomy): Eukaryota > Metazoa > Chordata > Amphibia > Caudata > Salamandridae > Triturus > Triturus cristatus. The sequence goes on from NC_140589.1 coordinate 1,136,589,411, forward strand.
CATGGTTAATTTAGAATAACTTTGCTGAGTAATGGAAAGGCTGCTTACTTTTATGTCATTATGGCAATAGTACTCAGTTGTGTTACTTTAACCCTGATGATTTAGCAGGGTTGTATAAAGTACTGCTGCCTTTAGTCTGGTCTTGTAGTGCTGTCATCTTGTAATAAAAATACATCAAGGGGTAAGCATGTAACATATAGTTTTTATGTGTTGGAAGACCATGCTGGCAGCAGCCTTGTTCCAGCATTAGGAGAATAGAGAGAATGGCAAGAGGTCTGGACCAAGCTCTGTAGGGGGGCAGGCAGTAGTATAACGTTTGTGTAGGAGGCTGTTGGTGCCTGAGTGAACAAAGATATACATTTAGTAGATTTCTCTGTAGTACCTTTTAGGTGTTGTGCCTGATGTCCATGATGCGCTGTGATCATGGTGCAGTGAGTGAGCTGTGATAGCTAAGGTGAAGTTGGGAGAAACCTGCTACACGTTTTAACTTTTTGGCAGACCAATATGTTTTTTGGTGCATAGATTTGTGTTACAAGTCAATTCAATTCAATAAGCTTTATTCGGTTCATATAAAACAACCATAAAAGCACATTTAAAAATCATTGTTAAAAACCAGTACAGTTCGTTAAATTGATGGATTATGACTGTTAATACAACTTTAAAACACCATACTTTTCCTTGCATGAATTGATCTCAGAATGTATGTCGCAACATAAAAACAAATATCAGGTTCTCGCATTGTAAACAGTAAACTCATAGCAGCATTTGTAGTTAAAGTGCAATATTTTTTAAACAAAGGTTTAAGGAAAGCAATACGGAGGTTCAGAAACAAATCACATATAAGGAGAAAGTGCAGAGTACTTTGTTTAGTACGTCCATCACATGGGCAGGGGCAAACTGAATTTTTTTTTTTTCACCGGGAAATGCTACCAAGTGATGAACGATGCCTAATCTCATTCTTGTGAGGACAAATCGATGTGATGATCTAGTTACCTGGCTCAAATATGCTTGGAAACCCTCAGTTTCTGAGAATGAGTAATAGAACTGGCAAGTTGTTAATTGCCCACTAATTTTTTGTCGTACAAACTTTCTCTCCCTCAGAAATGTATTTTTGAGTTCAGTTTTAGACATTTCTATTACTTCATTGGGGTTTTCCAGAATGTTTATTTTAAATAGATCCTTAAAAGTTTGTACTATATAATTGAGCCAAGGGATCTTTAAACAGTTATCTAGTTGGACAGTCTTTAATAATTTTTCTGTTGAACGCAGTCTCTTCTTTCAGCCATATAGATCTCCAGATCAATAATGGTCTTAGCCCAATTAGGTCCGTCAGATAGTTAATCCCCACTTCGCTATGTATTAGATCAGAGGACGCTGAAGTGGGTAAACAGAGCAACTTTTTAAGAAACGTATTGTTCGAAGCATATGAGCTGCAGATTATACACTGTGCATAGATCGCCATCTGGTGTTGGGCCCGGATGTTTGCAGTTTGTTTTTCCTCTTGTAAAGTCTTTGGAAGTCACAAGGTCGGTGACTCCTCCTTTGGTTCGTATTGCGCATGGGCTTCGGCTCCATCCTCAGATAGTTTTTTTCCGCCATCGGGCTCGGATGTAATACTTCGCGCTCCGGTTCCGAACTTTTCCAGTTCAACGATTGACGCAAAATCCTCGCTCTTCGAGATTCTTCAGATAATAAATCCTCTTAATCACCTTCTCTTCGACACTTCTTCGATTCCGGTCGTCGACGGTGGCCTTCGGGCCTATCCCGGCTCCGGTCTCAGCTGATGGAAAGAACTCCCTTCAAGAAGTGCCCTCGATGTGGGTCCAAATTCCCCCACACCGATCTTCATGAGGTGTGCAACCTCTGCCTCTCCCCTGAACAGGAGGCTCGGGACTGTCCCGCCTGCAAGTCTTTTAGATCGAAAAAGACTATTCGAGATCGAAGGGCCAGACGCAACGTGGCGCACTCCTCGACCTCCGCTCCAATCGACATCTTCGGGGACGACGTCGAAGCTCCAGGACAGCAGAACATCGAAGAAGACGACGACTACCTCGTCAGTGCTTCCGAGGACGACGACTCAGATGTGGAGGACATCACCCCGGCGCAGAGGGTCGTGAGTACTATACCCCCTCCCACACCCGCGCCCATACACAAAAAGGCTTCGGTCACGCCTTCGCGCCTAGGCGAGACCAAGGACACTGCTTCTAACACCCCACCTTCGGGCCCAGTAAAGAAGCCTACTAAGCCTTCCGGCAGCTCGGGCTCGAGCCAGCCTACCAGCGGTGCCGAAAAACACCCTTCGGCACCGAAGAAAAAATCGGCCTCCACCTCCACACCGAGCTCAGTACCAAAGCCCTCGGTGTCTAAACCCGCCCTCTTGGTGCCGACCAAACATCATAAGGCCCTCGGCGCCGACACTCCCGTGCCGAAGCCTCTCTCGGCACCGAACAAGAAATCGGAGGTCCCGAAAAAGCACGGCGCCGACCGAACAACCAGTGTCGCAAGAACTTTTCACACCGGATCCTATGCAAAAGACACTTACCAAGGATCCAAAAACTGGACATTTGACACGGTCTTCGAAAAAGAGACATTTGTACAAACCAGCTCCACCTCCACCTTCAAAGAGGAAGGACACTGCTACCTCCCCTTTCAGAGTGCCTTCCCCCACCTCCTCCACCCCCTCCACCTTCCCCACCTCCACCTTCTCCACCCCTGCCTCATCGCTCTCCGACCCTGTCTCCAGACCATGATGATCAAGGGGACCCTTACTACGATCCAGCAGATGTGCCACAAGACCCCACCCCTACTGGATCCCCAGACCCATGGGATGACTATAACAATCCGGACATCCCAGATGTCCCACAGGATGACCTTTATCCATCTAGGCCATCCCCACCAGAAGACTGGTTAGGTTTTCACCACCTACTGCAGAGGGCGGCACATTATCATGGGGTAGAGCTACATACTGACCCAGTAGAGGAAGATTTTCTCCTAGACACCTTCGATACTGCACATAGGTCTACTGCTATACTACCTATGCTAAAAGGAGTAATCAAACATGCACCAGAGGTTTTTAAAGACCCAGTCAGGGCTAGGGTCCTAAACCCACGTATAGAGAAAAAATATAAAGCCGCCCCCACAGATCCTTCATACATTAAAGGCCCTGCACCACTGGATTCCTTAGTGGTATCTACAGCTAGGAAGCGTTCAAATTCTTAGTCGTCAGGCGAAGCACCACCACCTGATAAAGAGTCCAAGCTCCTAGACGCGTCAGGGAAGCGCACTGCGTCACAACCCGCCAATATATGGCATATCGCCAACACTCAAGCGCTATTGGCCAGATACGACAGAGCGCATTATGATGAGTTAGAGACCATCATGCACCATCTCCCTGAAAAATACAGAAATTGGGCTAATGAATTGATTCAAGAGGGAAAAACTATAACTAATACCTCTATATGCTGTGCCCTAGATGCGGCAGATACAGCCTCCAGGGCCATAAACACCAGTGTCCTCCTCCGTCGCCACGCCTGGCTAAGAGTTTCAGGTTTTAAACCTGAGGTGCAAGCCTCCATATTGAACCACCCATTCGATCAACAACATTTATGTGGTCCAAAAGTTGATGAAGCCCTCGAAGATGAAGAAAGATACTGATACTGCGAAATCCATGGGAGCCCTACAGTCACACACTCCTAGGCGCTCCTTTCGCCGCTCTTCCTTTCGGGCCACGGGTAGAGCCTACTCCTCAGATAGCGCATCCACGTCCTACAAATCCCCTCCTCAGTCTACCTTCACAAGGGGTTATCAAAGAGGCGGCTACAGATTGTACCGGTTTAGGCAACTCTCCCCGGGGGCGAACCCAACAGACGACTCGTCTACACAGTTAATCCAGCGAACACAGTCACAGACCCTGCCCAACTGATTTAGCAGACTCCCAACCGCGCGAGCTCATAACAAGCCCTAGCTTCAGGTACACTATTTCGGTTCTCGGTCGCACCAACTAGGACAGGCACACACGAGTATCAGAGGTGCCTAACCCTTACGACGCTGCACACCCTCACTAGCGTAATTGGATATATCATTCCATACCCGTCCCCTAGTTTATGCCTGTGTTAAACCCCAGTTCCTTTGCCATATATGGAACCCGAGACAGCAGGATGTAAACGTCACGATCTCTGTATACATCGTTTATGCTTCCTGGTTGCAAATCATCAATCAGTACAGTTGTTAAATGCCATTTTAGGATGTATGATCAGAAATGACTACCTGAAGATTATGAATGATGTACAATGTATGAAATATGAAAATGGCAATAAAAATAAGTTTTTAAAAAGAGGCGGCTACAGAGGCAATAATAATAAAGGCAGAGGCAAGACAAATACCGCCCGCTCTGCCACACCGCCTACCTAATGACTTTCCCCCGCTCCCTCCAGACCATTCCACTCCGGTCGGGGGCAGAATACAACATTTCCTTACATCTGGGAGACCATCACCTCAGACAGATGGGTGACCCAAATTATTTATTCAGGGTATTGCCTAGAATTTGACAAGAAGACAAGGATCAATTGTAATCCAGTAGGGCATTAATTACCATTCACAAGAGAATGGAAGGTCCGGCCACAGTCGTAGGCCCAGATATGAAAGCAACAAAAAGAGATGACTGGGCTGTTCCTTAGGACAGGAAAGAGGAAAAGATCACTAGGGAAAAAGGGTTAGTGCTCAATGGAGGACAACCCCTGGGTATCCAATTAGTTGGATATAATGGCCTCACACACCCTTGCGAGTGTCATGCTTCATCATCGGCAATGCTCCTCGTCGGGCAGGCGGTGCAATGCCCAACGGGCTCACCTCTAAGAGGGGCTCTTTATCGGACCCGGTGAGATGGGTAGGCTTGACTGGCCCTGACACGAGCAGTAGAAACCTGAAAGGTTATGGCTTCTCCCTTGATGTCAGTTCCACCGGGTACTGTTGACACCCTATAATTCTAACCCTTAGGTAGGAGCAGTGTCATACAGGTAGTACAACTTATGTGCTGTATTTAAACTGATACTAATCATTAGGTCATGTTTTGTAGATTGTAGTTTTTTACTAGGTCCTGAAGAATCGCAGTCATTGTACTAGAAGCGAGAAACATGTTGACCACACCATTTGCACTCTAGCCCTGGTCCATTCCGGGAAACCATAGTCCCCCTGAGTACCGGCTATCCTTGATTTTATTTGTGGCAGAGGACCACCAGAATAAAAATTGCTTTCCGGTACCTTAGGCCACATTTTATCCTCACCCACACTATCTACTCTGTCCTGGCCCCTCACCCCCACTTCACTCATAGGCAGTTGGATAAAAGATCTCCGATAAAGAGCCCCTCTTAGAGGTGAGCCCGTTGGGCATTGCACCGCCTGCCCGACGAGGAGCATTGCCGATGATGAAGCATGACACTCGCAAGGGTGTGTGAGGCCATTATATCCAACTAATTGGATACCCAGGGGTTGTCCTCCATTGAGCACTAACCCTTTTTCCCTAGTGATCTTTTCCTCTTTCCTCATTATTGCCTAGAATTAACATCTACCCCCCCAAACATTCCACCCAGGCAACGCCCAATGTCACAAGAACATGCCATGTTATTAAAACAGGAGGTAATCTCCCTCCTGCAAAAACAAGCCATAGAGCAAGTCCCCATCAATCAGCAAAATTTAGGGGTCTACTCCCTGTGCTTTCTGATTCCAAAAAGAGACGAGATTCTACGACCTATTCTAGATCTCAGACCTCTGAACACTTACATACATTCAGGCCATTTTCACATGGTAACCCTTCAACAGGTTCTTCCACTCCTCTCCCACAACGCTTTTCTCACCACACTGGACTTGAAAGACGCATACTTTCACATCCCAGTACACCATGCTCACAGAAAGTACCTCAGGTTTGTAGTGGACGGGCAACACTACCAGTTCAAGGTGCTCCCGTTCTGGGTCACAACAGCTCCAAGGGTATTCACCAAGTGCCTAGCAGTAGTGGCGGCACACCTCAGTAGACAGCACATTCACGTCTTCCCATATTTGGACGACTGGCTAATAAAAGCCACGTCCTACAACCAATGTGTGCCACACACCGCCGCTACAATCCAACTACTTCACCAGCTAGGTTTCACGATGAACCACCAAAAGTCCCACCTGGTACCATCACACACAAAACAATACCTCGGTGCCACCATAGACACCTCAAAAGCCATAGCCTATCCCAATCCTGCCAGGATTGCAAACATACAGGCTCTGCGTCAAAAATTCATATTTCAACACTCTCTCCCAGCAAGAGTGTTTATGCAACTTATAGGGATGATGGCCTCTTGCATTTTCATAGTGCCTCATGCAAGACTCCAGATGCGTCCACTCCAAGAGTGCTTAGCGCGCCAGTGGAACCAGGCCCAGGGGCAACTGACAGATCTGGTGTTGGTGGACGGTCACACCCATCGCTCTCTGCAGTGGTGGAACACCACAAACCTTTCCAAAGGTCGACCGTTCCTGGACCCGGTTCCACAAATAACCCTAACAGACGCATCGCTCTCCGGCTGGGGAGCTCATCTGTTACATCTCACAGTGCAGGGCACATGGACGCCGCAACAGAAGTTACTCCACATCAACCATTTGGAGTTACTGGCAATCTTCCTAGCCCTAAAATCCTTCCAGACGCGGATTTCAGGCAAGGCAGTCCTCATTCGCACAGACAACATGACTGCCATGTACTACATTCAAAAACAGGGGGCACACACTCTCCACAGCTCTCTCAATTAGCACAGAGCATATGGAGATGGGCAATTCCGCCAAAAAAAATTCTCCTGGCCCAACACGTCCCAGGAGTCCAAAACACCGTGGCAGATCTGCTCAGCAGACAAACGCAACAGATCCACGAATGGGAACTTCACCCACAGCTTCTTCACTGCGTAGAGTGCGATTGAGGTACATCTTGATTGATAAATATGCATCATATCTTTAATGCGACGGTCCCCTATTTTAGCGGCAAACCTGAAAATCCCATGTACACCTTTTGCCATTTTAGACCTAACATTCATCATTTCTTGTGACCATTTACCATTACTAGAAAAGGTTATCCCTAGATAACAGAACTTATCTACTGTTTGTATTCTCTGTCCGTCTACAAAAAAGGATTTGGTTCTCACGGGCGTGGGCCACAGACCATAGCATATGTTTTAGTCTTGTTAATCTGCAACTTTCTACCCTTAATAAAATCAACAAACTTATCTATTAACCTCTGTAGGCCTATAGGTGTTCTCGATAAAAGTACGGCATCATCTGCATAAAGCAGGACCGGCACATCTTGTCCCTCTGCCTGGGGTGCATCAGACTTTCCAAGTTTAAGTACTGCATCCACTTAATTAATAAAAAGTGTAAAAAGCAGTGGAGCAAGGACGCAGCCCTGCCGGATGCCTAATTTAACCTTGAATTTGGGAGTACACTCGCCCCTTTGACCATACCGCACTGATGTTACAAATTTTTCATAAAGCCTAGCCAAGAAGAAAACAATAGGTTCTGGGGCACCAAGATCTAATAAAATCGGCCATAACATGGCATGATCCACTAAATCAAATGCGCTGCTTAGGTCAGCGAAACATAGGAAAAGGGACCCTTGCTTGGCACGTGTATATTTTCCAATTACTAGATCCAGGTTAATACACTGTTGAAGGGTCCCCCGTCCTTTCCTGAGTTAAAATCTCATTTTCCTCCACCCACTCCTCTAGCCTGACAAGTAGGACCCTACTCATAATTTTGATGGACGAATCTAGGAGAGAGATCGGCTGATAATTTTTTGCTTTAGATCTATCCCCTTTCTTAAATATGGGGATAATTATAGATTCGCCCCATGTGGAAGGAGCTCCTTCCATAACAGCGACATTAAAAACTCTATTTAATATGGGGCCCCAGAGAGCAGGTATGGCTTTATAAACCTCTATTGGGACACCATCCGGGCCCGGGGCTTTCCCTCCCTTACTGCTATTAATTCCTTGTTCTTCCTCTACTAGTGTAATATTAAGAGGTAAAATCGGCCAGGAACTTGAATCCCCAGAATCCATTTTGGTTACATTTCCTGGGTTGAAGATGCTAGAGAAATACACAACCCATGCCTCACTGCTGACATGAGATGTCATTTCGGGGAACACCTCATTTTTTAGAAAGGGTGAGTTAACTATTTCCCAGAATAGCTGGCTGTTAGAGGTATCCACAGCCATTGTTAGTTTATCCCAAGCCTCCTCTTGAAGCTCTCTCTTTCTCTATTTTAGATGTAATTTATAAGCTAGTCATAAATTCTTAACAAGCACCAAATCCCTACTCCTACTAGACAGTGCTTGTTTGAGCTGATTCAAAGAGTGAGTATAGGCATGGTTAAACCATCCTCTATTCTGTTTAGATTTCTTATTAGATGTTGTAGTCATAATGCTATTAATAATTCCATTAATTTTACAGAAATTCGTTAAAATCAAGAATGGTTCAACATTATCGTCCAAATTCGCAAAGATCTCAGTGTAACATTCAGTGACAATATTTTTTATTACCTTGTCCGGGTTGACCCCTTTCCATTTTACTAGTACATTTGGTCAGCACGGGGCTATATTGCCAACCATAGTTTGGATTACCGGGCATCTATTGCCCCATACAGCTAATGTCATAGTAATACAATTATGATCACTTACTAATAGATCTTCTATCCACGGGGTGGTACAGAATGAGACCATATTTGCAGAGACCAATACATGATCTATAATGGTGTTTTTTGCGTTTCTACCTGTAAAAGTTGGAATCAGATTTCCAGAGCCATCTCTTGCACACTGCATTATGTCCAAATCAAATTTGGCCAGAAGTATGTTTAAAATTTCTCCATAAGAGTTATGTGGGAAATTCACACAATCGTCTCCTATGTCATTCCTAAACCCACAGACCTTAGTCGCAGATAGAGGGCATATTTGCATATTAAAATCACCCACCCAAATTATATCAAAATTAACACCTTTTTCATTACCCAATTTATCAATTGCGTTCTCCAATTCTATAACTACCTTGTATCGTGTACAATCAAACTAATTATTATAACAATTGATTAACAGGACTTCCCGTCCATTTTTTTGGTGTAGCCAGAGTACCTGTGAGTGACATCCAACATTTAAAGACTTTTTAACTTCTATAGGCAGGTTATTGGACATAGTATTAACAGCCCCCTCCTTGCTCTACCGGCTGTAGAACTCAGAGCGGGTAAATTAAAAGAAACAAACCCATCAAAATTAACATATTCTAGACACCAAGTTTCCTGGAGACATATAATATCATGTTTGCTAAGAAAATCCATCCATCCTAACATCTCTCTTTTCTTAGTCAATCCGGCTATATTCCATGTGGCTATACTCAATCCACAAACTATAGGGCTCTCTATGGTTTCAGCTACCTGGGTCATTGGGTACTGGACAGCCCCGGTCAAATTAGTCGTAGAGATCACAACCTGGGGAGAAAAATCTTCTTCCATGGGTTCGCTTATATTACCATCCAAAGACTCTTCCCTGCTCTTTACTCAGATTCCTACCTTTCAAAATACTTTTATCCCCCTGTAGGTTTAGCTCCTGTCTGAATGGTACTGGTCCTACTAATCCCTCAACCCCTTGTTGGTTAGTGCTCCTAAGACCCACCATTCCTTTAGCGTGGCGGGCAGGGCTATGTCAATCATTCTCCTCAAGATTACTGAGTGGTTGAAATCTGTTATGGGTTGGAAGGGCAAAATATAGTGAAGGGGGCAGTGTCCAGTTAGCTCTACGGTATACCAGATCTGTAGCCATAGGTGTATCTTGTTTTAAATGGCTGTAAAAAAAAACAAGTGGAAGAGGTAAAATGCTACCTTCATTATCAGTCAGAGCAGAGCCTCTTTCCAGAGTAATCCTAGTATAATATGGGTTTTTTAAATTAACAATAACACAGTCACCCTTCTTTGTTTTCCTTAAGGGACCGATCCAATTGACTCTTCTTGTCGTAAGGATCTGATCCGCATGGTTAACAGGATAGCCACAGTTACGGTTTAACCAATCCACCACTTTGTTTTTAAGGGATGCATGTGTTTCTATTGTGCTCGGACTAAGAGGGAGGGTAAATTAATGGATCTAACCCTTTTTTCTACCTCTGAGTCTTTCTCTATCTGGTTTGTAGATACCTGTGTAGTCCCCATATTCCTAATACCTTGGTTACCTGCCTCACAGGGATAGCTATTCCCCAGTAATTCCTTCCTTTGTCCTGGAGGGGCTGTGTTAGCTACTGTGTTTAATACTCTGGAATTAGGGCTTATCAGTTCTCCAGCTCTTCCACTCCTAGGGATATCTGATACAACCCCTGAAACAGGTGTTGCTCCTGTACCTTGTGGTCCTTCCTGCTGCCCAATTATATTCTTTTTAGACATATTTTCGAATTTGTTAAGTGCCCCATTAAGTCCAGCTACCTCGCCATTGAGTTGATCTATTTTATCATGCAGGGGTTTGAGTTGTGATTCTAATGTGTGGGATAGGGCAGCTATGATCTTATTAACCTGTAAATCGCACATAGTTCCCAAGCTAGATGTATGCTCCACTATAGGGTTAGGGGCCTTTATTTGCTATCCCCTGTGTTTGCTGAGTTTTTCTACAGCTCCTTTTCCTTTTAGGGAGAGGTGATCCATTGGCTAATGGTAGACTATGGACTTCTCTAAGGTCCGGGGAATCTGGGGCAGGGTCTGGGCATGAGGAGTTCAGATGGGAAACAATGTGTAGATCTTTAGTTATGTTAGACTCTACATTAGACTCCACTTGTGAATCGATCACGCTAGTAAAGCCGGATGCATTACCTAGTGCTAGCGTGAGACGCCGTTCTGCCTTGTCTATCTCAACACTAATGGCGCTAACCGCCTTAACAAGATAGCAATCAATAGTGTTACAAGTCTCCTGGCAGGTGCTTACATGAGTATAGCGTTAGTTGCCAACCAAGTGCTAAACTTCATTGGTGATGTGCGTGCACCCGAGAAATTCTTCTCTTTGCCGGGGTTAGTTCTACCCAAATTACCAATCATTGACACAACAAATGTTTTGTGACAGCTGATTGTAGGAGCTGAGTCCAAACATATTTACCTAAACCCCAGTGGAGAGACTGCCTACTGGCTCTTCCCTAGTAAATCTGTGTAGTACGCCTCACTCCTGACTGCTTATGATTAAATGTGATGTTGGGCTCCCATGTTGTGGTCTGCCTAGATGTTTCTAGCCCATACGTTTACAAGATGCTCGATTTGGTTGCAGTCTCTCATTTTTCCTGCATGTCTCATGTACTGCCCCTTAGACTCCCCTATTTCTCTGAAATTCTTTGAAGCCAGATGCAGATGTCAGTCCTCAATTTTAGGAGAAGGTGAGTGAGATATGTTGCCGATCACTGGAACAAAAACACGCCAGTTCTATCAAGAATGCCCATCACCAGACCAGACCAGAGCAAAACCTTAAAGGCTTGGCCGAAAGGCCGGGCCATCTGCCTATCTGTGTCCCTTAATTTGTGTATTACTCTGAGACAGTTAATCTGCAGCAACACAGAGTAAAGAGGGACAGTAAGACTCGAAACTAGAGCTCAGTGGTATCCCACAAAAGGTGGTGGCTCACTTTCAGTTTGAACAATGGGATTAGAAGCAGCTGCTCCGGTACTGGATATAAGCAGCCTCATGTCCTGCAGGGTTCATTTTATACTCCAGGATTTCCACATACATGTGTAGAGGTGCTCCTGGACCAGAGGCAGAAATCTTGGCTAGTTCCCTTTTAAGTTTGCGAACTATACCCTAAGGACTGAGTAAGTACAGAGAGAGAGGGGCTGGGGTGTTAAATATCCTTGTGTTTAGTGGGACTGCCCTGCCTTGTCCAGCCAAGGCCTGGGTTTGGCATTCACATCGTTGCTGTGAACAAGTTGGAGAAACGGACCATGCTGAGACTGGATCCAGCAACTGTGTCCCAGTGTGACATGCCCTGTCTCTTAAGCAACCCCCGAAGCAGTGTGATCCCACTTCTGTCACTTCATGAGAACCCCCATTCGCACTGATGATTGTGTAAGGGCCTTGTGCCTATACCCTGCATTGCCATGAATCCTCTTTAAACAGTGAGAATTATTGAGGTCCCTGTGCCTCAACCTGCATTGTTGTGCATCACTTTTTAAAGAAATATTAATGATCGTGTGATGTCTGTGTGCCTATATCCAGCAGAGCTGTGTATTTCTTCTTCAACCAATTCTGATAATTGCATGAGTGGAATACGCATCGCTGTTTCCAAGGACAATAGCAGGACTAATCCAAGGATTGCTTAACTGCCAACCATAGTCAAAGTCATACCAACCCTAGATAACCTTTTTCACAATGGGAGATGAGCATAGCCGAACAGTAGGATGTGATGCCCATGCATAGACAGTGCTCGGCTGCAGTAGTAGCGAGAGCAGGGACTTCTAGCCACGTTTAGTTGAGGCTTTGGATTTCTGTCTGGGGCTCAGTTTTGAAGAAGTCCTTGGTTTGGTCTGATGTCACACCTCTTATTTAGCAGAGATAATGGTGTAGCTCACAGTACTCCCAAATCGTGAATATACAGATGTGGTACCAATCCACAGCTGAATCGGACTGTCCTCATTTTCTACATTAATAGTTTTGGCTTTGTATCTCTGTCTTTTTTTTCTGCATAATTGATTGCTTTGGTGGCCTGGACCATATCTTTCTATAGACAGCAGAAATAATAGTGCAGCTTGCAGAGATCCAAGGTTTGAGAATTCAGCTGAATCATTGAGCTTAGCTCAGTCTGATGTGAAGTGACTTGTGTTTTAACGTGAAGATGGTAATGAGTGCTGTTGATGGTATGCCATACTTTATTGTGCGGTTCAAAGTCTTGCCAGGTTTTGACGGTCTTGCAACAGCGGTGCTGTGTGGAACAGTGGTTTCTGCTCCCTTCACAGAAGCAGGACTGTCACCCATCTTCTAAATGACCCCCATACTGTTGCTGTGATCATTACTGAGATGCACCAGGAGGTCACATAGTTTTAGGGTTGCTGTACCATAGCTTATCGCCCTCTGTCAAGGGCTAAACGTCATTAAAAAGCTGTACCTGAGGTAAAGGCCTGGGCAACAGACAGGGAGCCTAGAATAAGTGAAAGTGCTTAACTGACTGTACAACCTGGGGAAGAAGGGCAATAATGCTATTAGAACATTCCACCCACAGTGACAGAGATATGTGTTCTAAATAAACTGTGAGAAACAGAAAGGCATCCATTAAAATCTTGAAGCAAAAGGTGTATGCCAGCCACTATTGTCCATTTGCCACTCCATTTTCTTCAATGAAACTCTTTATTGCAATGTTCTAGTCAAAGTATATGTTGCAGATAGAACCCTTATCAGGAACTATATGTATCTTGGTTAGCCTCTAGTTCTACCCTTTCAGCAATAATAGTTATTAATGGATTTAGGCGCGTCTAAACATTCCATGCACAGACATCGCATACACTCCAAGCACCAGCACACTCAAAAAGAATTTGGATATACTGGATCCCCCATGTCTGATGCGAAAGTCACTTGTTGGGGAACTACCCATAATCTCACCATATGCCCCTTCCGTGGTGCAGGAGACTTTTTAAAATAAGTTGGTGCTGAAGAAGTTGCATTTCACGAAGAGGGAGATCGTAATAAGAGGAGCACTCAGTCTGGTAGATCACTGCAGGTCGGATTAAAAAAAATAACCGAACCATCTGTTATTTTGGCCTGGCCATAAAGGGAAAGACTCGAATCTCTGAGTCTTTTGAATATCTATCAAAAGAGTGAAAGTGAGACCAAGATAGAGACTTCTCCAGTAACCCTCGGCAGGTTAAAATGGTCACGATGGGGGAACCTGTCTAGTTGTGGTCTGATATTATGGAGATTAAGAGAACCTGCTTTCTATCTGCAAATCCCTGCAGTCCTTTTGAGTGCTAGTTTAATATTTGTTCTCAATTCAGGAGGCTTTATCCTGTGTGGGATATTACTTGTTCCTTTCAAAGTTGACTTGGAAGCCCCTGATCCTTGGGCAGCCAGTTTCATTAAGAAGGTGACCTGGAAAATGTCAAATATTTTTTTGCTGGATGTCTTCTCCATGCAGGCTGGGTGGGTGATGAGGCATGAGTTATCACCTATTCCATGTATTTTCAAACACATTGCGCTCCTTCATATGCATTCATTACTTGTTTCTCATTGACGCTCTTTCAAAATTTGATATGAACCAAAATATTGTGATTTCATCTCAATTACATAGCATTTACCCCTGATGCATAAAGTACTCTGCATTGTTGGTTGTTCAGAGGTAGCTCGAGTTCTGTCTAACAAGATGGAATGACCGTGTTATCTTCGGATTGGTTCCTTCCCAAAAAGGCAGGCATACATGTTTTTCTCCCATGAAACATGGGCTCAAATTTCATTGGCTTTTTATCTTTTAAGGTTGCCTTGTCCCTCCTCCTGAAGGCATCAATGTACATGCTGTTAGATCCAAGGTGGAATCTGGTGATAGTCAGTTTCATGTTTGCTTGGTAACCTCTGGCAGGACAGTCCCCTGGGCCTTGGTGCATATGTTAAGTAAATTATTACAGGATGAATGTTTTCTCCAGCGATGTTACACAATATGACCTGGTTTGCCTAAGTAACTTGTTTGGGAAGTTTAGTTAGAAGAGGTTGCTTGCTCCTTTTAAGGTCCCTTTAAAGTCCTCGTGGTTTCAGCCTTCCCAAAAGTCTGCTAGATGAGGATGGATATACTTTCAAGTACAATTGAGTAGTTCATATCATGTACAGTCGGCCCTTGGATCTCCCTCCAGATGAACCCCTCCTAACCACTCCGCCATCAGGTCTATACTTTCAAGCTTGGTGAAGAGGAGTGAGTTGTATGGACTTGGTGGGAACGTAAGAAAGTAGATGCCGCAGGAACTGATCATGCATCACAAATGCCAACACATTTTAACTTTGCTGTGCAATAGATTCTTTATTTAAATGTCATCATGACATTTCACCAGTCTGAAGGAAGTGGACTAAGAACTACAAGAGTCACTGCGGTCAGTAGCTTGTACCAACTCATACCATTGTTACTCCTCTAATTCGAATTGCAGGTCCTCTTATTACTTACCTCGTGTCATGAAGTACAAGGAACAGTATACCAGCTATGAGCTACTTGGCTGTAAAAGTACCTGCATTGATGCTTGCTAGCTATATCACAACATACACCATTCTGTAAAGACCAGCACACTTGTAGTATGAGATCGGTGATTTTTATACCAGAGGTAAATATGTACCGAAGTAAGTCTGTGAACTAGTTTTTCATGTTTTCTATGGCACCAATGAAAGCGTACAGTTATAAGCACGTAGAGAAACTGGTGATGGAGGGCAGGGTAGCTGGGACTGGTATGTTAAGCACAGGTAAAAAATTTGGTATCTATTTCAATGCTGACTGTCTTTGTGTTTTTACAGATTCTGTCTCCTCTAGGACGAATTAGTGAAGCACTGAATGATCTCTCGAAGGCTATTGACCTGCAGCCAACTGCTCGGCTATACAGGCATAGAGGTACTCTTCACTTCATATCAGAGGTTAGTTAAGACCATTCTGACAGACAGTCCCTTAAAACTACTTCTAGGCCATTGTACTTTCAAGATGTGTTAAAAGTAACACTGTGTTAAATTGTTATTACCTCTCAATTGAAATTGAATTGGCAATGAAAATGCTATTATTTCAAATTCTATCAAAGGCACATTGAGCACACTAAGGCTGATGGGGTGTTTTGAAAATTAGAATGTGTTTCTAACCCATAATTTCCATATTATCATGTCAACTTGGTAAAAAGTCAAGGCAGTCTGGCAAAATCTGACTGACAGATTTCCAACTTGTTGAAAACCAGGATGACGAAAAGCCAATGCTGCACATTGATGAGCAATCCAGCAAATACTAAAATAATTGGATCACGAGTTTAACAATGTTTCTGTAAACAGAGAGTTGCAGGAGTTGCAGAAAGTGCAACAATTTGCCAAGTAGAGAGAGACTTTGTAAGAACGGGCAAAAGCGGATGCTAGGATTGAGAAATATTGTCAAATTAAAGAAAGTACAAATAATGTACCATATTGTAAGTGCATGAGGAGGAGATGGGGGTTATGTTATGGATGGGTCTCCCAATTAAAGCCCACAGGAAGTGACAAGAACAGAGAGTGTTATGGGAGTTAGGGGTGAGAAAGGACGAGATGGGAGAAAAATAAGGAGTAGAATTGGTAGCTGGGAGAGCTAAAAGCAGGTGGGCATGGGTCCTTCTTTCCCTTACCTTCACTCCCATGCCTTTACTCTCCATTGCATATCAGTAAGAAGCCAAGGAATTGTATCACTTCAAAGTTCATCAAGATATTTTAGTCAGGTATCTGTTACATAGAAATGTGGGGCCTTCAATTTACCTATTTTGACGAGGTTGATACTATGTCATGATATTTTTCATCAGGAACACCGAGATCCAACCTAAGATCTAAGTGGTGAGACAGTTACCTTTTGTAGTTCTATGTATTTATTTTCTAATTTATTCAGAAACTTTCTTGGGTGGATCAGTATGGTAATTTCTCCTATCTTAAAGTTTATTATTTTGTATAGTGTCAGACATAAGATAAAAGAAAAAACTGTTGAAAGTGAACATGAAATGTATGCAGGTCAAACGTTTTCCAACCACTTCCCATTGATACCAAGTGTCAGTTGTTCTATTTATAAAACCCTGCCATTTAATAATGCAGCCCTCTGGCTGCCCGCTTAATTTGTGCTGGTAGTTGCTGTTAGTGAGTAACAGCAATCTGTTGTTTTGGGACCGTATCTTATTTTTTAACATTAAACTTTGACACAAAGCAAGAGCGACAAAGACAGAAAAGGGAAAAGGAGAAAGAGAAAGATAAGGGAGAACTAAGGGCAAAAATAAGTGATGAAAAAAGAACATGCAGGATTTCAGTTAGAGACAAGAAGTGTAGGTTGGTGGAATAGAGAGGCTAGACGTGGATTTAAGACTAGCCAGGCTTCGTGTTCGACAACACCAGCATTCAGCAGCACTTTCCGCAGGCTCCTAAGACAAACGTTAGGCCTCTTCACTTGTTTTCATTTTTTATACAAATTGACCATGGTGCTGAACCACTTTTTCTGTGATACTGCTGCTTCACTAATAACTGCTTCATCATGTGTCTGTATCGATCCTTGTCATAAAGATACCTTATAATCAGTGAGAGCTAAACCATATTTATAGCCAGTACTAGCCTATAAATTTGTGTCCGTCTGTGAAATGAGTCCATAAAATTAGGTAATTATTTTGCAGAGTGGCTAGAGATTCAGGTATATTCTAATTGAGCCTCTACAGAGGCAAACCAGGGAAACTGCTATAGTTTCAGTTTTAAGTAGCACTTGCCAAGCTTAATACTGGGGTGGTGCAAGCATCATCAGTTCAAAGTGCAATACATTTAAATGTTGCAGGGATTCTGTGGAGTCACAGAATTATGCTTGGGATCATAGAACCTTAGAAGGCTTGGACTGAGTCATCCTACCACCCGAGTACCCATGAGCCCGGTACCGACTAGCTACAGTGCCTCACTTGCCATCCTACTCACAGAGGAACATTGATTAGACACCCCAGAACACAACACTCCCGACCCTCTCAGGATTCGTGGTTGCAGGACATGCCCTTTCGCTCTCACACTCGTACTAGTCCACAGTAATATCTGACAGAGACACAAGAAAAGTTTAAAAGGTTTATTTTAACTGTTGTGCTCTAGTATGCAGTATACGTGTCACAATAAGTAAGAAAATGGCTAACCCAAATACGGTCAACATAGTAAGTAGTTCATAAATAATAAAAGGAGCTTTCATTATATAAGACTGGGTAGCCTAACCCCCTCCCCTTCTACAGGAGCAAAATGATTATATATCAGAAGATCTCTGGGTGTTGGCAGCAGACCCTGTACCTTAGCATGCACAGATGAAAGTTCTACATCACAGGTGCTGTCACGATATCTTCCCTGGAAAGATCCCTCTCCAAGTGTGTTACTCATTCTGTGCACATCTATATGACAAAGTACATGTTCCCAAACAACAGCTGCATTAGTGTGCTTTGTCTAGGTGTTAAGACCTGACCAGTACAAAATAACAAGGGGCATTGTTGTTTAACCTTGTCTACTGTGTTAAAACTAAATCACAGGAAAGAACAAAACGCGGAAAAAACAGCAAGTTCGGTGTGAAAGTACACTGTGGCACAAGGCAAAATACGTCTGTATAGTAACGTGCGCAAAGCAAAGGGTAGTCTGCAATGTGCTCATGCTAACATAGGGAAAACGACAAGGGCCTGCACAGGACATATGCCATGATAAAATTAGGAATACTAGGATCAAACCAATAATTTTACCATAATCACACTATTTTACTGTATTTTGGCTGTATGTTTAGTTTTTGTTGTGCTGTGTTTCCAGAACTGTTATTTGGTACTTGAACCCAAGTATAACGTCATAGTACAGTTCAATAGTCAAAACTTGGTAACAGACCCCAATAACACTGGAAAACAGTAAAATTGATCAAACTGTATTAAATAGTTTTCATTTGAAGTCACTGGGATCAGCTGCTCAGATAGCAATTGATGGGAGTGTGTGAGTTTATTGGGAAATGGTACAAAAGTATGAAAATCTGTGTATTGCTATAGGCAGTTTTATTGGGAATTATGTTGAAAGTTAGGCTGAATCTAGCCTGGCTAGGTATGCGTGTCCAGACTAGGGTTCCGAAGTTTAGTGTCTTGCAAATAGATTATTTTGGGCTCCAAAGGAATCTTGGAGCTTGATCCCTTTCAGCAACTTTGTTGCGGAGCTTTGTCCAGTGAGAGAGCTCTACAAGGTTGGATAGACTGGGTTTGAGGCTGCAGTGAAGAAATTGTAAAAACAAGTTCAAAGTTCTATACAGGTACTTTCAGAGGTCAATGCAGTGTGAGGTTATGAAATGAATTTCTCTTGGAAGGTTCACATCATGTAAGCATTACAAACCCTGACTCTCTTCAGCCAGTGATCGTTATAGAACAGGGTTGCATGGCCTCACATTGTTGTGGAAGTTGCAGTGAAGTTTTGCAGGAATGGGAAAAATGTGATTGGGCTAGAGCGCCAGCGGTGACCAATGAGGTTGAAATGTTGGAGCTGGCAAGTCGGTGCCAATTTTTTTAAATTCATTTTAGTCAGACAACCCCTCAATTTGAAGGAGCAACATTTGCATTTGCTTCAATGTCCTCCTTTGACTTTGCAGCTGCCAGCGCACCATTTTTTGTAGCACTTCAGTTTCCCATCGGCAGGCTGAGCACTGCAGTACCTCTGGCAGTAAATCAGGAAGTTGGCTGCTGTGATATGCAAGGAAAGTTGTGTAAGTGGGATCAACTCTTATCCTTTTAGGCTGGAGAGATTGGATTCATCTTCTCCAGAAAGTGCTATAAGGTATGTGAGCATGCCTAAGCTGACCTCCACTGCTTTTTTCACTATGGCAACATTACCAAAATCATAAGGTATTGGGTTGAGGCTGCCCTTTGGTCATTGAGTGCAAGGAAATTGGTTGTCTGTTACCAAGCAGCCACTATAGCTCTTTTGGTGTAAGATGTGGAATTTGAAAGGATAAGTAAAAGTGGGAACAGGCACTTTTGGCCGATCGCCAATGCCATAGCTACAGACTCCTCAACCTGAACTCCTCACTTATTTCAATGAAAGGTTCAGTATATTTACCTCACCCAGGGTTCCTCTGTCTCCCAGCATTTGAATCTTTTCAAGTGTGCAACCATTACGGGTTTTCCGATCAGGATGAGATTTCTAGTCATGTTTTATTTCTCCACACAATACTTTACTATACTTACTTTCATATATTAACTATTGTTAATGTTGTAGTTGGAAGTTATTTTTGGGATTGACCCTTCAAAATATCTGGCAGCTCTTAAGGTTGGACATGAAGGTTAATTCCATACTAATTGCTGGATCATTTCTTGGTGGAAAATCCCCACAAATCGTATTGCGTTCTCTTTGGAAAACTCAGCTTCCTCTTCCTACACAAATCTTTTATTTTATTATATTTTTATTTTTTGCTAAAAACGGTGTAAATGCAGCGTAATCACATGTACATACAATCCAAACATAAAACCATAATGTCATTTGAAAAACAAGGGTCAATCAGGTAATACATTACGCACAATAATCAATAAATCATAAGCTAGAGAATAACATAATGTGACAACAGAATTTTCAGAATGGACTAAGAAAAATAAATTCAGTTTATAAAAAAGACGCAATCCAGGAGGAGAGGGGGCCCCAGATCCTATTCCCTTTGACCCTACCCGCATTTTAAACTATATTATTTAGCGGCTTCTTTCCAATATTCCCGGCCCCTCTTTGGAGTTAAGGGAAAGAATAGGGAGGATCCAGGTCATGTGCCGACAATATATGAGCTGCTTATTGGCACCCGGCCTAACGGCTGTCTCTTGAAATTCTTGAATACTTTAAGAAAACGCGATTCAAGGTACTAGTCACTGCTTTTCGCAATTGGGCAGCCATGAGGAAGAAACTTGGGGTAGGTAGGTTCAGCCTTTATTCTCCCATGATTGGGAATGACCAACTGCCAAGGGCATTACAAGATGCATGCCTGCAAGGTGGGGAAAAGGGTGGTTTATACAGGATAGGGGACCTGTTAGCTGGAGACCACATAACATCATTCGAAGTAGTTAGGGAAAGGCTTGGTGTTGGCTCCCGGGACTTTGTTTAAATTCCTACAGCTGAGAGATTTCCTGCTTAAAAAGGCTGGTAGTGTGGCAGGGTTTGGACAAGTGCCTTTGATGGAATTGTTGACTAGTAGTGTGGGATCCTCAATTACAAAAATATATAGATGCCTGCTGGAAGGAATACCAGATGATGTAGATAAACATAGGCTGAAATGGCAGGATAGGCTGGGGGTTGAAGATTCTTGTTTTATAAGATCATTAGAACTCTGGGACACGGTATTGTGTTTTGCCAATTTGCGGGCCCAACATTTTAAGACCTTATTCGATCTCTATATTACACCTGCGAAAATTGTTAAATGGGGTGGAACAGATGGGACTTCTTGCTTTAGATGTGCAGCTTTTGGTGTGGATTTAGTGCATATTTTTGACACTTGTCCTTGTATAGAATCTATAGGTTGTGAAATTTCAGGCTTTTTACAACAGGTCCTTAATGAAGATGTTCCTCTGACACCACAGCTGATGTTATTAGCGGTAATTGATTTAGTGGGCAACAAAGGGGTAAAACTCACTTTTATAGCAATGGCAGTTCTCAGGCTCTGAGTCGCCTCAGCTTGGCTAGATTCACAACCTCCAACCTTCCTGCAGTGGAAGGGACGATTTTTACATATATATATAATTTAGAGAAGGCATTTTATGAAAGGAGAGGCAGAAAAGGTAGGAGCACACAAATCTTTTTAATGTTTTATTGGTGATTATCTGGATTTTCTCTCTGCACATCAATTTGCCTACCTCCCCATTCTGTTATAATAAGCAGTGCATTTGCTGTGTGGAAAGATGTCTTATAATTTATATTAACCACACAAAAGGTAATGGCAGGAATGCTTGCAATTTGTCCAACCACTCGGGCAACATTTCATCTAATCATTCTTTTGTCCATCATGCCACTTCAGAATAGACCCATCCATATGCAAATCTTCTCCAGTACGACCTATCCAGCTCGTATTTTGATGTAATGCTCAAATTGGACAAAGGTATACCCAGACGTGTGTCCCATGCTCACTGTGCCACTGTAACCAAGCTGCATCCAACTGAGCAGCCCTTGTGGGCTGAGACATGTTTTGGGTTACTTGTGTTTTGGTTCAGAGAGGACCTGGCTTGGCAGTTTGGTCAGGACTTTTATTAATGGGGCAGGACTAAGACTGAGTTGCTTATGGGTCTAAGTTGAGGTACCCGGTGTCCAGCCATTTTGTTAAGTACATTCCCTGTCACCTTCCAAAAGGAGATTAACACTGGTAACTTGATCATTTGCTGGGGGAGCTTAACATATTGGGCAGGCACTTTCAATCTCATCATCCAGAAACCACTGCACCCAAGGAGGAGTCATCATATGCACTTTAATCTCCCCAAAACAACTGTACAGGATCACCATTTCACTGGGTACCCTATTGCATCATTTGGGATATTTATGCATGGTCAAAACGACTTTCGGCTCCAGCCATATTTTGGTAGCTACAAACCATTCAAGCAGCTGGTGGTATTTTAGCTATGAAAGATAATACAGTGGCTTTGCCTAGAATTGTTCCCATCCTTATATGCATATACTTTGATCATCTATCAGATCACGCTATTTTCTCTTTGAATACTGCACTGAAAAGCTAGCACATTTATGACCCGCCTTATATTGTACACCAAAGAGAATGTCTCAACCTTTGTCCTCTCGTATGAGGATATTGCAGGATATAACAAAAATAATTGTATCATGGTTTTATTAGATCAGCCATTACATTTGCAAGTCATGGCTGATTGGGAATTGGTGGTGTTATGCCAATGTGCCCTCAAAGATGCAAGCAGGAAGACCCCGAGCCCAGACATTACAAATATTTCCCTTAAAGCTGGAGGGTACATTGCATCCAAGTAGCTTTCTTATTCCCACCATAGCTTTACCGCCAAGAAATCTTTCCCCGTCCAGTGGAGCATACCTTCTCAAAAAGACCAATGAGATTTCCTCCTTCAGCACAGTGATTTCCAAGTTCTCAAATCCTTTATAGGCATGCATTCTGGGTGAGACGAGATATATCTTACCTCATGATTATTCATGTTTGAGTAAATGTAACAGAAACAAGGGAAGTCTGATCTTTCTTTAACTTGCACATTATGAGTCAGGGGAAGTTTATAAACTGAGCCCAATGTATTTGATCAGTGACTCACCCAGAATAAAAGTGATTGGATAAGAGATACAATTCTAGTATCATAGAGTGCTACGTCCCACCTTCATAAGGACAATTTGAATATCTAGACCCATTTTGGGTAGTCTTCGCAGAACTAACCTCCTAGCCACAATCGGTACGTCCCCACAATTGGGCTGTCTAGGCTCTAGGTTTCGCCTACCAGGTAGTGCAGGCTGCCTGTTGGCGTAAAGACCTATTGTATGCTTACTGTGGTTTAGAGAGCCGCCCATACCTTACCATTGGTTAGCTTCATGGTCACTCTCAGTTCCTTGCATTCTGTCAGCTTCGAGAGCTTTGTCTTCTTCTGTTAATCTCTTCTCCGCTGAGTGGACCCTTTACTTGTGTCCTCCCTCTGTTTACTTTTGAAGTAATGATTATTTTCTTTATGTTCAATCATTCCACAAGAGCGCACATATTTTTCAGCTATCTCTCTTGTGTGCTGAACTTTCCCCCCTCTGTTACACTTTTTGTCACCTGTGTGTTTCTCTTCTCCCCCTCACATGCTGTGCTTGCCCTTGTGTGCTTCTTCCCCCTCACATTGCTTTCTGACTCGTGTGCTTCTCCACAAAATCTTTGTTAAATTCTCTATCCCCTGTATGTCTGTCTCCCTATCTTGACTTACTCCATCCGTGCCCTCTGTGTTGCTTCCCCATCCATGTTGCTTCTGATCCTCTGTGTTGATTCTCCCCTTGCATGGCCTCCTTCCCTAGCCATACTCGTGTTGTTTCCCCCACACACACCTAAAAAATAGAGCGACAACAATTTTGCCCGACTATTTTTTATTCTTTATTTACCAGTTCAACTCTGATCGGTATATAAAATGAAAAAAAATGAGCCTGCATAATTTTGTAGGTACACACATGCGTGTTACACATACCTACAAAATGAGGAAGGCCGAGGCTTCTTATCTTTTTTTTTGCTTTCTACCCTTACTGTACAGCAATACTAAAAACCAAAGGCGAGACCTATTGGCTTTGTCAATGCTTGCCAACTCTGGCCTATGAATGGTTTTCACCGTCAGGCCAGTCTCATTTATTCAAAAAAATCTTAAGTTAAAAAAGTATACATGCTTATAGGTAGTTTGGTTCAGCCTTCTTTATCTATTGGTCTGTCCCACTTAGATTCGAAGTTTGCTTCTGACACAGCATGGATTTGCCCACTTCAGCCATTGGCTTTCTTGCACCATGAGTGAAAACATTTTACTTGATCACATCCACATCTTGGTAAAAAAAAAAAATTACACTTCAGTGCCACAGCTGTTAGGCTAATACTTTACTTTTGCAGTATTTTTTCTTTAATTTTTTTTAATCCTTTTTTCCTTCATCCTTTTTTGCATAAATTGTGTAGTTAGCATACAGTAATTCAAATCCAATAGTACCTTTTCTGTGTGTCACTAAGGATCACATATTCCTGCAATGTACATGAAAACTAAAAAGCTTTCTACACCGGTCCACCAACCTTCTGGGAAGCACTCTGTACTGTTGTATTAACATTTTATGTAATGGTTAATTTTTATTTACTTTTTGCATTGCCTGCATATTGCCACAGCAGCATCACACCAGCTCTGCAAAGTCAGCCCTTTGCTTTGTGAGTGCTTGTTTAGATATAGACATGATCGCTGAACCCTCCCAGAAGGAGGGGATTACATTACTCAAGAAGACATTGACTATGATGTATAAAGTATGGAACAATATTTGCAATTTAGTTGTATGCAAGTTCACTGGGAAATAATCTGATTCTTCAAGCCTTTTTAACTTTGTCAAGTGTGACTTGGTCTTCTACACATAGCAGGCAAAATCCCCAGGCTACAAGAGACCAACATCTTCAGAAGTGTGTGTGTGTGTGTGTGGTTGCGTGTGTGTGTGGTTGCGTGTGTGTGTGGTTGCGTGTGTGTGTGGTTGCGTGTGTGTGTGGTTGCGTGTGTGTGTGTGTGTGTGTGTGTGTGTGTGTGTGTGTGTGTGTGTGTGTGTGTAGGGGTGTGTGTGTGTGTGTGTGTGTGTGTGTGTGAATGCTGCTTATTTTAAATTCTCCCTTTGCCTATTACTTCCTGTGAGAGGCTGGCTTAGTATATGGTGCTCACTTAAGTAAGTGTAACACCTTGCATAAATCCAGACAACCCTTGGGGTGATTTTACTGGTCTTAGACAACCTTAGACAGCCCTCTTAGTGGTAGCTGTGGACAGCAGCCTTAAGGCTTAATCCAGAAGGAGTGTAAAGCAGCTTGTTTTACCAGTACTTAGTTTTATGGTATAGGTTAAGTGAAAAAGAATCACACTGTATAGTTATAAGAATAGGTATTTTATTACAAACACTCACTAACACAATTATACTATCTCCTGCCCGGAGATAGAAACCCAATAAGCACAATACTTAGGAAATAGAGCACGTAAGTAGCACAAGTACAGTGGTCACCAGCGGAAGACCAAACCATATACTATCATAGTGGTATGCGAACCACGACTCAAGTCTAGACTGGACCCAGAAGACGTAGAAGTGTTGGGGACCCAAGGAACCACCCAGGGAAAGTACCCAGGAACCCCACATGGCCGTGTGCAGGGTGTGAATACAACTGCGTGATCAACACAAGTCAACGGGTATGTCGCAGTTGCAGTTTTTGAAGAAAAGAACCCTTTACAGCGGACCCTGAACACACCCCGTGGCAGATGGAAGGTTGGAGAGTCACCCCACCCGTGGATACCCCAGGATACCTACACCAGGGAAGCCGGGTGCATAGGTGTCAAGGGACATCGGAAACCGTTGTAGATCACAATGGAGGACTTCAGGAAAGATGCAGCTGGAGAAGAAGACGAAGGAGTCAGGTGGAACCCTCAGGTTCATTCAAGTTGAGAGGTACCTGCAAGCTTAATGGATAGAATCTATGCTGCTCGGGAGTGACCAGGAGGCACTGAAGACGAATGCCCACCAATGCCGATAGATGCAGGATGGTTGACGGTGCCCTTGTAGTTGCAGCTGTGTGGACCAGGTGACGCTGTGGAAGGCCAGGAGCCGTTCATGAGCTGTCCCATATCGGATGTCAAGAGCCCGGGGGTCAGTGTTTGGCAGGGGCACCAACACACCTTGGCAATGGCAACAGGCGTAGAAAAAGAAGGTGCAGTGTCAGGACCAGCAAGGTCCAAGTGACTCACCACGACTAGGTAAGTCAGAGCAGACCTGAGCTAGCAGGGTAGCCCACAGAAATTAAAGAAGTCCCTTGAAAGGACCCGAAGATCTCCGGGGACCGGAGTCACCCAGCCTTAGCAACAGCCAGCCGATGGGGTGCACAGGAGCTTGGTGCCGATGATGGATACTGGCCACAGACCGGTCTCAGGAGAGTCTAGAACTGCCACCTGTGTTACTGAGTCCGTAGGAGCCCAGGATCAGCAAACCGGTCAGTTACGTTGCTGTGCCTGCGATTGCAGGGGAGTGACTCCTTCACTCCAAGAGAGATTTCTTTGGGTGTCTTAGATTTCCTCAGGCCCTGTGGGGGACCTGTATGAAGCGCAGACACTGACGGTGCAGTGGACTTGCAGGACGATGAGATCTGGAGCAAACAGAGTCTTCCCGGTTGCAGTCTCGGTTACCAAGGCGAAGTCGGATGCGGTCAGAATGTCCAGACGGTTGAAGATGACGCAGAGGTGAATCTTAATTGAATCCCATGACGAATGTTAGGTTCCACCCTCAGGTTAGCCGTTAAGTACTCTTAGGAAGGGTTGAGATTAATTTAGGGGTCTCTCCAAGAGGAGGGGCTCGATAGTGGGGAGGATACTCCCATGTTTTTTCTCCAGTTTCAGCTCCCTGAGCTGGTTTGAAATGGATCATGCAAGGAGGGCACTAAATGTGCCCCTCAAGCAGACTCAGTGGCGCTGGAAAGCGCCCCCACCCTGCCCCCACACACTAAACCCTGTCTGTGAGGTCGTCACATCTCCATGTGACAGGATACCTATTGTTCTGCCTTCCCCTGCTCGAGCTTGGCTCAGCAGTGGGATGGCAGAAACGTGTCTCTGGCCGGCAGCAGCCCTAGCTTGCTGTCCAGTTCTGGAAGACTGGTAACGGGAGAACTTGGGGCCTCCCGGAGGAGCTGTACAGTGCATGGAATCAAACCTCCCACACCATTTACAGCATGGGATTATGATTCCAACATGTTTGATACCAAACATGACATGGTTTGTTAAAGCCAGTTTAGAGATGGTCATTGCGTAATGACGCATGGCCACTCTATATGGCATAATGGCTGATGCACTTAAAACCCAGGAGAATGGACTCTGGAGGTTGAAGGAGTGCACTGCTCATGCAGGGGCACACTCACACATAGGACCCACCACCCTGCCTTCAGGATTGAAAGGCTTGCCTTAGGGTGACTTATTGGTTTTAAGTGTAGTGACATCAGATACAGGGACACCTAGATCTGCCGTAAGTGGTGCTAGCATCAGCTTACACAGGCTGCAATGGCAGGCCTGTAGTCACAATTTGAGAGGTATCTCATGGTTGGAATTCTACAGGTTGCAGCCTATACAAGACCCCTGGTGTCCGTATGCTCTGGGTACCTTAGTACCATATACTACGGACTTAATAGGGCACATCAATAGCCAATCTGGAGGGTACCCAAGTACTCACCATCTCCAATTGGGGTCCTGATTAGAAGGATCCCAGTCAGACTAGTCAGAAACATAATGACACCAGCAAAAAGTGGTGGTGACCATGAAAGCAGATCCTACTTTTCTACACTTCTGAATTTAACTTTGCAAGCTATGGCCCAGTTTGCCTACCTTGCACGGTTATGTAAAACCTTTTTTGCCACATAGTAGTTTTCAAACAAGACAGTGTGATTCTGAGGGATTAAGTGGTGATTGTGCTTGTTATTTTAGAAGAATAGAATTACATGCTATATTTAATTTTATTATAAGATGACAATTTTGTAGGGAAGTAGGATCTGCTTCTTATGGTTACCCCCACTTTTTCGCTTAATGTTTCACTGTTTTTGTCTAGTCTGACTGGGATCCTGCTAATCAAGACTCCAGTCTATCTGCTTTCTCCTTTAAGTTGGTACATTCCAGATTGGATACCGGGGTACCCATATAAGTCCCTAGTATATGGCACTCATGTACCCAGGGCATAGGTACCCCAGAGGCCTCTCATGGGCTGAAGCATGTATTATGCCCCCATGGGATACCATTCAAAATGGAACTACAGGTCTGCTACTGCAGCCTGTGTAAGCTGGTGCTTGCACGACTAACGTTAGATATAGGTTCACTATATTTATAGGTCACAATACTGAAAACGTATAAGTCACCCCTATAGAAGGCTGTAGTGATCAAGTCCACTCAGTTCAGATGTTTCAAAGAGATTTATAGAAAGATGGTACAATATCACAGGTAGATAAGATTAAGATCAAATAAAGACCAAGTCTAGATCAGATAAAGACCCCACCAGGAGCAGCCAGCAGGCAGCTCAGCCCCAGTCAACTGACATTCCTCACTGCAGATTCCCAACATTCTGACTGCATCATCACATGAACACTCCACTGATGGTAGACTGGCATTGCATCAACACTAGCAGGATATAACATATCTCCCTTTCTTTACCGAAAACAGAAAACTAGAAACATAAGAGAAAACCTGAGAAAATGACAGCAAAGTGATTATAGAAAACAAAGAGAACAACGATCATAGAAAACAGTGTGAGAACAACAATAGAGAAAAGCAACCAGAAAGAAGATAGGAAACAGAGAAAACTCAAACATAGAAACCAACATAGAAAAACAAACATAGAAACATCATCCCTTCTTGCAACGAGAGAAGAAACGAATATAGAAACTCCAAAAGACTGCCCCAATACATACCCACTGGCCAGAACAGGAATGTAGGAAGGCAGAAGAGGAATGAACCAACAAAACTTAGAGCTACAGGATGTGGAATACACAGAGAAAGAAAACACGGCAGAAAAGCCTAGAAAATCCAGACTCCACAAAAAACACAAGAACTCAGAAGGAAAAACAGAAAAGAAAATAGAAACAAGAAAGAGAAAAATACAAGAGTAATTCCCCTTCTAAACACCACTATCTTAACGCAATAACAAAAAAATTGTAATGCAAAGATAACAGTGCAAAATAGAAAATAAAATATAATCTCGACAGAACATACATAGCATTGAAAATATGAAATGCATTCAAATAAAGTATAGACCTAAGCTAAATATGTAAACTAAACTGAATGGGTGAGAACCCTAAACAAATCTCTTCAAATAGCGAAGTGTTGTGCACAAAACTGGAAACGCTTCCTACACTAAAATAAGTGTAAAGGCAAACATTGTGTGGGAAACCCCACCGTGCACCGTAGACGTAACTGTGTTAAAACAGCAGATACGACAGTGTTCAGGTCGGAACCCACCTTATGCAACCGGACTAAAACCCTTGCATGAGGATTGACAGTGTTTTGGAACGTAACCCACACTTTTGCAACCGGACTAAAACCCTTGCATGAGGATTGACAGTGTTTTGAGTCGGAACCCATACTTATGCAACCGGACTGAAGCCCTTGCATGAAAAATTGACAGAGTTTTGGGTCGGAACCCATAAAATTGACCGTGTATAGGTAGGAACCCATATACATAATACAAAGATAATACACCCCTGTATAACTCCCAGGAGGGAGGTCGAATTGAATTGCACAATAGAGATGGAACTGACCCCCAAACTATACAGCTTAGAAACAGGACACGAACCAAAACTGTACATCTTGTGTATGTGTGTATAAACAAACTAGAGAATTGACAAAATGAGACAGGAACCATTATCGAATGCCGCCTGAGTGAGGTAACAGTATACAAGAATTTGAATTGAAACGGGCAATGTGCGGCAGTGTGAAGTAAACAAATGTATAAACAAAGTAATTTCGAAACAAAACATGCGTGCGTGATAATAGAGATAATACATGAAACTCGTAGACCAATATCACTAATGTTAAACATGCCTTACTCATGACAAAAAAGGTCACAACACATGGTGTTAAGAGAAACTAACACTCCACCAAACTTCACAATAATAGTCTTGTCAGACATCAGCTGGAGATTGTAGAATCAAATGCTGCATAACGTCTGTATGTAGACCGGTGACAAACTCGTAGACGTAACACCACCTGGTAATACCTGTACATAAGCCGGTGACAAGCTGGAAGGAGGAAATTATTTAGCTCAAAATTCCCGTTGCCTCATGTTGAAAACGAATTTCCTTTGCTTCGTTTGAAGACGAATACATTATACGTCAAAGAGCGCAAAAACTTTATTAGTTGAACAAAGGTTGGCAGAATAATGGAGGGCACCGTCATCCGTGGATAAAAGGAAAATGCAATGCATAGATCCGCCAAGATCAAGATGGCGGCACGTTAAGGAGACGCCGGCCGAGTGGCTCACGGCACGCTCTTGTTACAGAGTGACCGCCGGCAGCGTTGAGACTCCGTAAGAATGAAAACGTCATGGCGATCTGAAGCTGCTTCGTGCCACACCACGAGCCAGGTAAGATGCGCGAGCTCAATTGAGATTTGAAATGTAAAATGACGGTTGTACCAGGCGACCTTATCGCAAAGGAAAAATGACAAATTTAGGAAATAGTACAATGTTCAGTTCAGAAAGATGACAAATCCACAATCGATCCGTGTGGCACTAAAACAGGATGTCTGCAAAGCGGCAAAGCAAATCCACAGCAAACGAGTCAAAATACTATTACCAGCAGAAAGGTTTATTTTTCAACGTAGAGGACATCAAATGACTTTCAAATCATGCTCTTTTTTAAATTGAAACACACACGAAGGAGCTAGACTAAACAAAAACAGATAGGCTGTAAGAACAGCACCAACCGACCTTTATACTGTGGAGACTTGAGTTGCTAGAAAGTGGAATTAGAGCTTGAGATGCTGTGGGAACAGCAAATGATTCTTTGAGTAGCATATGAAGTCTTTGTTTTGCTAGACCATGACCATGACATGAGTTCGTATCACTGGAAGGCACTGGTAGGCAAATTACCTTGTTCCATACATGTTAAAACGATGTGATGCTGAGAGCAGGAAGCAGACAGGAACTGGTGCATAGATTTGAAAACTCTCTGCGCTGTGTAATGTGGAACTGGCACATTGATTTGAAAACACACGTGCTGTGCTGACAGGAACTGGAGTTTTGAATTGAAAGTACAGCAAAAGACACGTAGCAATAGCTCTGGAAAGTAGATGCCCAAAACTGAGTGTAGACTTCTCAGGCGATTTTCCTCACAGGAACAACTGGCAGACAGTATTTCCCATACGTTAGGCTTACCCTCACATGAAGGCGCAGCATCGATAGAAGACATAGAAGATGTTGGCAGGCTTACTCTCACTGAGGGCACAGCACTTGCGCAGACACAAAGGAACAACTGGCAGAGTGGTAGTGGGAGACCGATGGGAGGTCACTGGTGGGGTCAAGATGCCAGTTGAGATGACTTGAGTTGAGTTGATGTATTATGAAGTTGCTTGAAGATCTAGTAGAGGTGACAGAAGTAGGTCCTTGAAGTAAAATCGTCGCCAAAATTCTGTAGTGATCAAGTCCACTCAGTTCAGATGTTTCAAAGAGATTTATAGAAAGATGGTACAATATCACAGGTAGATAAGATTAAGATCAAATAAAGACCAAGTCTAGATCAGATAAAGACCCCACCAGGAGCAGCCAGCAGGCAGCTCAGCCCCAGTCAACTGACATTCCTCACTGCAGATTCCCAACATTCTGACTGCATCATCACATGAACACTCCACTGATGGTAGACTGGCATTGCATCAACACTAGCAGGATATAACAAAGGCCTTATCAATCCTGAAGGCAGAGTGCTGGGTTTTAGTGAGAGGGTGCCCCTGCATGAGCAGAGCCCCTCTGCAGCCTTTGGAGACCATTCTCCTGGGTTGTCTGTGACTCAGCGGGACATATAGGTAGAGGTGCATTATAACCTCGCGGTAAATGCTAGCTCGAAAACGGCTGCATAGAAACATATCGTGTTTGGTATCAAACACCTTGGAATCCTACCTCCACATCGTAACTGGTGTGGGAGGTATGAGTCCACCCTTCAGAAGTGAGCTTCGTGGGGTCTCTGGTCTATCCGGTGCCAGCCTTCTCGAACCAGACAGCTCAAAATGGATGCTGCCGACCAGAGACACATTTCTGCCCTCCTGCTGTTGAGCCAAGCTCGAGCAGAGGAAGGCAGCACAATAGGCATCCTGTCACAGGGAGGTGTGACCACCTCCCAGACAAGATTTAGTGTATTGGGGCTGGGTGGGTGCACTCTCAGAGTGCCTCAAAGTCTGCACTTGGGGCACATTGGGTGTCCCTGTGCATAGTCCAGCTCAAACCAGTTCAGGGAGCCATTGGCTCCTGCTCTGGCGCGAAACTGGACAAAGGACATGGGTGTAACCACCCCTCTGTCCTGACCCTCCCCTAGGAGGGTTCCCCGAATCTGTCCAACCCTCTCCCGTGGGTACAAAAGGCTTACCTGGCAGTAAGACTTTAGATTTTACGTGGACAAGATTTTACAAGAAGAAACCACTGACCTTTGACCGTCTAGACACTCTGGACTTCGCTGGACTTCGACTGGGCCTGACTTCGTCTCCCTCTTCATCCAAGGCTTTGTCTGTGCCCTTGCTCCATACAGGCTCCGTGCAGGACCTGTGGTGCACTAAGGACAACCGAAGAACCTCCCTTGGAGTGAAGGAGTCACTCCCCTGTCATAGCAGGCACCTTAACGCAACTGACCGGTCTGCTGCTCCTGAGCTCCTGCGGACTCCAAAGATTTCAGTAACACAGGAGTTGAGTTTCTGAAGATCCCTGAGGTTGATCTGCCCTCTCAGCAAGTTTGAGGCCAGTATCCCTCGTGGGGCCTGTATAATCTGAACCCCTGTGCACCTTGTCCATTTGCAAGTGTATATGCTTGTTGGCGATTCCTGAGCTTGTGCATTGGACTCCGTGTAGTTGTGACCCAGGGCGGAATTTGCACCAAAGAACTCCGGCCTCCTCGCACCGAGTGCTCAGTGGGCTGGTACTTTGCAATCTTGCTCGAGGTCCCCTCGCGACTCCTGGTCCTTTGGCCTGTGGGTCCCCCTGAGGGTCATCTTGATTTCTGTTGGGCTTTCCTGGTTGCTCCAGATGTGCCCTGACTCTCCATTGCTTGGTGAGTCCCCTGGACCTTGCTGGTCCACACCGTAACCTGCTCGACCTTCCTGCGTGCGTTGCTTTTGCCAAGGTTTGTTGGTGCTCCCGCCTGACACCGACCCTTCAGCAGTCGACATCCTTCGTGGGACAGCTCACCTTTGGCTCCTGGTCATCCTCGACATCTCCTGGTCCTCGTGGCTGCAGAGTCAAGCATCCCTTCTTCGCACCTGAAGCACCCGACATCGGTGGGCATTTGTCTACCGAGCACCTGGTCACCATAAAGTGGCCCAGACTCTGTCCCCTCTGCTTTCAGGTTCCTTCCTTCCAGAATCCAGGCTTGGATTCCTCCGGACCCTTTCCACCTTCACGGTAGCAGCACTTCTTCACAGCCCTCCATTGAGAACGACAGCAGTTTCCGACACCACTCCAGACCTATGCACCCGGCTCCTATGGGATAGGTAACTCTGGTACTACGGTGTCCACGAGTGGGGTGACTCTCCAACCTCTTAAGTTCCAAAGGGTTGGCTCGAAGTCCTCCTAGAGGGGTCCTTAAACTTCAAAACTGTAACCCCGAATTTCCCATAGAATTGTACAGAGCCTGCGGTCGTGTTAGCTCACTGCACCCATCCTGGGATGGTGCCTTGGGGTCCCAGCTTTTCTACGTGCTCTAGAGTGTGTCTTGACCCAAGTCGTGATTGTTATACCACTATTTTAGTACATAGTTTGGTCTCCCCCTGGAGCCCACTGTGTATTGTGCTACTTACAACTATTCTATTGATCTCGTATTGTGCGCTTTGTGTTCTATCCTCGTGTAGAGGATACTAGAGTGTTATATTAATAAACACATATATAATAAACTACTGTGTGGTTCTCCTTTCATTTAGTCAATATAGGAGGTAATATTCTGGTAAAACAAGCTGCTTTACATTCTTTGAAGATTAAGCCTGCTCCCCACAGCTACTACTAGGATAACTTTCTAAAGGTTATCTTTGACCTCATACATCATAAGGGTCATTTGGACTGGTGCAAGGTGCCCACTTTAATTAGTGGACAGCATATATCAGGCCAACTTCTCACAAATAGTAAGTCAGAATCATCTTCTGGGACCAAATTTCCAAAGAGCCAGTATATTTTGCACAAAATTGGGAGGACAAGGTCTTGGTATTACACTGCCCATTTAATAGCTCCTAACTTAGGAGACTCCTTAATTAGTAGACCCAGACAAATCCCAAACACAGGGTGCCAGTCCTTGCCTATACTCGTACTGATAGGCAAGTTGTCATATTCGTTCTCTAGCCTTCTGCCATTTTCCAACAATGTATTATGCCTCATTATTGACCGTAAGATGTTTGATGAAAGTGGAGGCTTTAAAGTTATGAAATGTAGGCACGGGGCCTGTTGGATTAAATGGCCTTTTAATACACTAAACTGAGCTTTGCTGCAGGAGTCCTTTCAACACTGTCCACTTAACTCTAGCAAGCATCCCCAGTCAGCCTTTTGGGAATTCTAGAAGTCAAACCTTCTGTGAATAGTTTCTCAATATGGTCATGAGCAACACTTTATTGGTTTATATTAATAAAAGGTGTTTTTAATGAATACAATTAATAAGTTGCTGTTTTCTTTGATGCTTTTTATTGGCTGAGGAACCTCCTGAAGACCCTCAAGGCGTATGAGAAGCCGTCATGTAAGGCATCTAATGCGCCTGGAGATTCCAACTGCACTAGATATAATGTAAAGGGCTACTATTGGCCACCTGGGTAATGTTTGTATTCATCCTGGGTAAGACCCATGTTAGCAGCTGCAGGGGGCCATTAATGGCCAAATGTAATAGAATGAATATCTATTAAGATGAGGTGTGTCTACCACCCAGATTTCTTAAAAGCAATACATCAACGCCTGTGAGATGAGAAGGGTGCCAGTCGTGCTCCCTCATCTTACTCCCCATACCAGCCACATTCCATGAGAAGACGCCTTGTTCACAGCTGTTAAAGTGTAGTTTTGCCTGTATAGAACTCATGTTGTATTGGATCAGAGCTATTCCCAGGCATCTGAAATACAGGTGCCAAGGCTTTGGCAGTACTTCTGAAATCAAGGAAGCCTGTGGAGTTGGATGAAGTGGGCTTAATTTAAGGGGCAAGTTAAGAAATAATGGTTCTTATTTGCATTCTGCCATTTTGTTTTTTAATTCAGTTGTCCAGTGTTCCAGAAATCTAAGTGCAAGTGCCATTTTTAATATAAATCTAGGGTGAACTCCAATAACTACAGGTATTAAGGCATTCGGCAGGTCCAGAGTCTGACAAAACCATTTGTATAACTTCTATTGGAGCTTCCGGGGCTTAATTAATTTGACTAAAATGGACTTTGAGCTGTCCAACCAAGATGAGACAGTTCGTCTTGTATCTGATCCAATGTGTAACTTTGTCAGAAAATTCTGCATGCCTCCTCTCTGCAATTCCTATTCAGTTGAGAGGTTGGGAGACTTACTCAGATAAGTGGGCCGATGGTTACTACTGGGTGTAAGGAGTTAATTATATCTTAGTATTTCGCTTATCTATTACTTTCTAGCAGCAGATTCCTCACCTTTTGATTATTCCCCAGGCGTCACACTGGATCTGGAAGTAACCTCTGCATGCTGCAATTTTGCACCTTGCGGCTCCAGACTGATGAGGTTTCGCTCCAGAAATGATGTGCAGGGATTATATAGGCATCACTCCTGTGTGCTGAAATCAGTTTCTTTCTTTCCGCACCTCCAAAAGTGACTCTAGAGCTCCCTCTTTTCGCTCCGGACATTTATCTAAAATTTTGTCTAAAATTTTACTGTGTGCAAGTGATGTCACCCCCTGAAACAACAGGTTCTACACCCTGTAGGAAACTGTGGCTAAAAAATATCTAATAGGCTTCTAGACATAGGCATCATCTGTGTCAGTTGTGATGTGCCTGGACTTATATAGACTTCACCCCAGTGCACTGACGTCAGTTCTTTTCTTTTCATGCCAGTCAGTGCAGATCCAGGAAGAGCTAACCCCTGTTTTGACTGACTTTTTATCGACACTTTTTTGAGGTGTTTTTTTCCTGGTATGCTAGGGATGTCCACTAAGAAACCAGCAGGTTTCAAGCCATGTAGTACCTGTGACAGGTAGATGTCTGTGAGAAACTCACTCTTTGGTGCTTGAAGTGGGACCAAGACTGCATGACATGCGAGGACTGCTGCACCACGCACCTGAAGGCGCTGAGGGAGTGTTCCTCCAAGCTCCTCGCTGCCCGATGTTGGACGACCCCACAGCACTCACAATCACAGTTGCGGGACTGCACATAGATTCGCGCCTGACGGTC
Organism: Triturus cristatus; assembly: GCF_964204655.1. Classification (NCBI taxonomy): domain Eukaryota; kingdom Metazoa; phylum Chordata; class Amphibia; order Caudata; family Salamandridae; genus Triturus; species Triturus cristatus. Next base: position 1,136,625,904 of record NC_140589.1, read on the forward strand.
GTTGTCACGATACAAGTCGTGGGATAAGTCCCACCGTAAGAAGTCGAATAGGTCTTCGACTTCACAGCGCCCGACAAGGCGCAGGAGCGTCAGCAGTCTAGGCCTCGCGCCGCCCGTGCCAGGGTCTGCTCCGGGCCTCCCTGACTTTCCTGGAGCTACCCCCGACCAACTAAAAGCGTTCTCCAAGGCAATGCACCTCATGAAGTGGAGGCCCGTCTAAATCTCCTTTGGGCCCATCTGCATCTCCTTCGGGCCCCCACTGGATTCCCACCATCTGGTGCAAGCCAAGCCCCTTGGATCTGGTGCTGGATCAGCAGCTTCACATCCAGCGAGACAGCGACCTTCCTCAATACCTGTTCCAGTACTGACACTCCCGGCGCCACCGATGCCCCACAGTGGCACCCTCCCCATCACCATACCCTCCTCCAACATGTAGCCGGATGTGCATTGTCCGACACCAGCGCCTACCGAGGCCATGGCCTCCAAGTTGAAGCCAGTGCCATTTTCTTCTTTGAGAGGCCTGTAGAGGGTGATAAATGCAAGGGGTTGGGTGACCCTTATGGATAACAGCAGTCCCTAGATGGCAATGAGGACAACTGGTATGAGAAACTGGCAGATGCCAGTAGTTTATACACCTCACCAGATGCTGGCTTGGTCTCTTCCCCCCTACTGTGGCTACAGAGGAGGATGCCTCATTTGCAGTGGTGATGCGGAGGGTGGTTGAGGTCTTGGACCTTACACTGCCCTCATTGGCAGTCAAGACTAAGGTCTTGATGGAAGTGCTTCAGCTGGGATTTATCCCCACCAAACCCTTACTCCCATTAAATAAGCCCGTACACATGTCCTTGGAGCTTGGTACAGCCCGCACAGTGCCTTCTGTGCACATGACAATTGCCAGCCATCATTGCCCTGCTTCTGTGGACTCCAGTTTCCTCATCAAGCACCCCACTCCGGAGAGCTTGGTGGTCCAAGCCTCTGCTTCCTGAATCAACCCTGGCATGTTCCTACCAATCCACCGGATAGGGAATCCAAGAGTCTACACACCTTTAAGAAGAGGATGTTCTCTTCTGCCAGCCTGTCAGTACTGTCAGTGAACCCCACGTGCCTCTTGGGCTGATACACCCATACGATCTGGAATTCTGTTGCACACGTGCTGCCCATGGTCTCATAGGAGGTCTGAGCCATACACTCCCAAGCTGTTGCTGATGGGAGAGATGCGTCGAAGTTCCCCATCAGATGCGGACTGGTCATTACTGACTCACTGGGCAGAGCGAGTTCTTTGTCAGTGGCCCTTCGGCGAAATGCCTGGTTGAGAACTACTGACTTTTATAGGGATGCCATGGCTCTCACCTTTTTTTAGTCAGAAGGCAGACTCTGCGCTGGGGCGCGTCAAGGATAGCAGAGCTACGGTCAGGTCCCTGGGCCTATCCATTGCCCTTTGCCTACCCCAGTCTGCCTTCCACCTCTTTTGTGGCTACGGAAATGATTTCCTACCGCATCCATTCCCTCCCAGCCACTAAGGCCAATGGGCTTCCCAGCTTTTTTGTGGCTGAGGACGCGATTTCCCTCAGACCACATGGGGGCCACTAGCTAGATGTCAAGCCAGTCAACCACTCCCCCGGCAGTTGCAGTCTTCAAACCCCTTTAGTTTGCCCTCAAACCACCATGGGTATCCAGTGGGAGGCAGGATACGCCATCACCTGCGTCACTGGCAGTCGATCACATCTCATAAGAGGTTTTACAGATAGTCCAAAAGGGCTACGCCATCCCCTTTCTGGACAACCCTTCACCCATGCCACCCACTGGTGACTGGCTGGTCGAGGGCCCTCTCTCCTTGCTCTGTCAGGATGTGTTGGCTCTGTTGGCCTAGGAAGCCATATAGAGAGTGCTGGCATCAGACGGAGGTCGTGATGGCTATACACACACTACTGTCTGGTGCCCAAGGAGAACGGAGGCCTTCATCCTACGCTAGACCTGTGCCTTCTCAACTTCTCAAAGTGTTACCTGTGGTTCATGGTGGCCCAAGAGCACTTTCACTTTGCCGTGCACTCCCTTGGCCATACCAGTGCCCCTCTGGTGTTCTTGAAGGTGGTCGCAGTACTTCTGGGGAGAGCGGGGGGTTTCAGTCTTCCCCCTACTTCAAAGATTGGCTTTTGAAGGCGGGCTCTCTCCAGGGAGTCTTCTCCCACCTCCAGACTACAGCGGACCTCTTGCACTCGCTTGGGTTTACTATTAATGTGCCAAAGTCACACCTGACTCCCTATCAGAGGCTCCCTTTAATCTGAGCCATACTAGACTCAGTGCAGTTTCGAAACAATCCTTCTGAGTGGCGAGTCCAGGATATTCAGGCTGTAAGTCTGATGTTTTAGCATCTATCCTGGATTTTGGTGAGAATAACTCTAAGGCTGTTAGATGTCATAGCCTCCTGTATCCTGCTAGTGACACATGCCCGTTGCCGTAAGCGGGCTCTGCCTTGGGACTTGAAGTTCAAGTGGGCACAGCATCAGGGGAATCTCTCCGACATGGTCCAGATGGTGGCGGGGGAACTGCAAAAGACCTGCAGTGGTGGCTAATAAACCACAGTTGGGTAAGCAGAGGACTCCTCTTCCTTTACCAGCCAGAGTTGACTGGACAGATGCTTCACTTCCGGGCTGAGGTGGCCATCTGGGAGATGTGGAGATCAGAGGACTCTGGTGTGCTGATTTCCTGCGGAATCTGGGTATCACATCAGCTTGCTGGAGCTTCGGGTGATCATATTGGCATTTTAAGCCTTGCTTCCTTCTTTAAGGAGAAGGCTGCTGAAGGTGTTCACCAACAACACCACCGTCATGTGGTACTGCAACAAACCGGCTCGGGTGGGGTTGTGGACCCTTTGCCTAGAGGCCCTGCATCTCTGGATATGGCTGGAATGTCATGGCATTTCCCTGGTGGTTCCACACCTGGCAGGCTCTCTGAAAGCCCGGGTGGATGAACTCAGCTGTTGAGGCCTAGCGGATCAGGAATGGCGGCTCCACCCGGAGGTGATGCAAGGTCTCTTTCTAGAGTAGGGAGATCCTTGTTTAGATCTGTTTGCCACTGCCGAGAACGCACAGTGTCAGCAGTTCTGCGTGCTGGTTACCGAGACAGCTCTTGCTTGGAGACACTTTTCATCTTGAGTGAAGTTCCCGACTGCTGTACATCTTTCTGCCAATACCACTCATGCCCAGAGTTCTAAAGAAGAGCAGAACGCCCAAGTCATTCTTGCAACTCCAGATTGGGCACCGAGAGTCAGGTATCCCAAGCTTTTGAGCATGAAGATCGATCCTCCGGTGAGGCTGCCTCTTCAGGAGGACCTTGTGTTTCAACAACAGAGGAAGGTCCCTCAATAGAAATTGCTCACCCTCTGCATGGAGATTTATCGGCGAGAGTTGACAGCTTCAACCTTTCCCCCGAAGTCCCTGATTTCATTTTAGCAGCTAGGCATCTCTTCATCACAACAGTATATGCCTGTTGCTGGGACAAATTTGTGGCAAGGTATGCATACAAGAACATCCATCCTCTCTCTGCACACTCTTCTCAGTCAGGTTTTACTGTTTGCTCTATTCATGGTCCAGCAGGGCTCTGCTCAGGGCACAGTTAAGGCCTATTTATCAGCCAATTTAGTGTTTTTTGCGGTTGCCGGACCAACATTCGTTTTTTCATGTCTCTTGTTGTGACTTGGTTCCTCTAAGGTCTTCAACATATGTTTCGTCCCAAGCCATTCACCATTGCCCCAATGGGACTTCTATCTGGTACTGACTTTTCTGAATGCACGCACAGCTGTCCACTCCATTTGCAAACCATCTAAACTGTTTTTATAGTGGTCATTAACATCGACCAGGAGGGTCAGCAAACTGTGGGCTTCCTGTACACGCTCTCTGTATACTAACTTCTATCTAGATATGCTGGTTTTTCAAACAATTGGCTCCTTCATTCCGAAGGCTGCAACGCTCTTCCATGTAGGCCAAAATATCACTGTGCTTCGCCTCATCCATCTACAGCAAAGGAGAGACTGCACTGCCTAGACCCAAAAAGAACATTGTCGTTTTACCTTGACAACACAAAAAGTTCTGGGTTGACGATCATCTCTTTGTAGGGTATGTAGGAGTCAAAAAAGGGAAGGCCTTACAGAAATGGGCTATTGTACGATGGATAATGCTTTGCATAAAGATCTGCTATTCATTGGCCAAAAAGCAGACCCTTGAGGGCTTATGTGCTCATTCCACCAGAGCCAAGGCTATGACCACTGCATTAACTCAGGAAGCCCATGTCCTGGACACCTGTCAGGCAGCTACATGGGCATCTTTACTAAGCACTGCTGCCTGGATGGTCAAGTCCCTTGTGACTGTCATTTTTAAAATTTTTGGTCTAAAATCTGTTCCGCAGACTTAACTCCGGGGAGATATTGCTCGGGTATCTATACTAAGGTAAGGAAACTACGGCTAGAAGTCTTTATCAGACAAACACATTTTTTTACCTTTCGGTAACACCTTATCTGGTAGAGACTTATCTAGCTTCAGATTCCTTATGACCCTACCATCCTCCTTTCTTTGCGAACTGATTACACAGTAGGGTCACCCTTCTAAGGTTTTTAGTCATGCACACCAGCCTCTGTCACTGTTGCTTGTGGCTCCGCACTTCTAGCGTGGAAAGTCACAAAATGCTAACTGATGTCAGCATGCTGGGGTGGCGCCTATACAGGCACCTCACACATCACTTCTGGCACAGGCAATGAGAATGCGGAGCCGAACAACGCCACCTTGTGGCGTGCAGTGATACTGCTTGAAAATGTCTGGATATAGTTTGAAGCCTGGTGAGAATTCGTAAGGAATCTGCAGCTAGAGAGAGTCTCTACCAGATAAGGCGTTACCTAAGGGAATCAACTTGTTTGTGAAAGATCCCCATCAGGTGGTCCTGCTGTCGAGCCACAACTTCAGGGCCTGTGGAGACTGTGGATTAATGAAGACGAAAGCCATCAGAGAAAGCAAAGTGCAACTTTATGTCGACAAGCAAAAGAGTACTGTGCAATAGGACAAAACTTCGCTCTTGATCGCGTTCCTGGTGCCATCGGAGCTGCTCCAGAGGTCAGTCTTTGTCACACTCCAAGTCCTCGAGTGCATGTAAAAAAACAGAAGTCGGAGTGGGAATCCGCTCCCTTACGCTACTCCTATTTGCCTGAACTTATGCGGGGGCAATGCTATCCTTTTTGATTCCGCTCCGGAAATCGTCCAACTTTGGAACCGATTCTGCAACTGGTTCCGGCAATAGCTGAGTTTCCCAGGCCTTCAGCCGTCCTGCGTCAGATCGAAGAGTTACGTGTAGGCATGCCCCTGTTTTTTGGGCTCTCGCTGACTCCCTCTTGCTCGCCTCCGGGCACCAAGGAGTCTGGAGGCCTTCCGCCTGGGATACTGATGCCGGTGTTGCCTCTGAAGCCAGTTGCACCCTCTGCTCGTGCTTTGCTCCGCTCTCATTACACCTCCACTACTGGCACCACGACACACCGGCTCAGGCACATCGACACCAAAGCTGACTTCACCGCTTGAAGACGCTGCCCTGATTGTCCTTTCCGAAGCCAACTTGACGCAGGTCCAACCTCGGGTGACGTCTCGCCCAAATCCACTTGAAGTGCTGTTTCCTCCACTTGGCATACAGCCAAGACAATATTCTCTCCATTATCTCTTTTGGACTTACTCGCATATTGATTGACCCAGTTGATACGTTCACTCAGTCCTACCAAGATTTTAGTTGGAAGACCTACAGGAGAGCAGTGGCCTCAATAGCTCTCTGGAGACAGGTCTGTTTTCTCCACCTGGTCCAGGCACAGAAAAATCCACCTCCTACACCATAGTAATGTGTCGAGCGGCAGAATTACTTGACCTCCAACTTCCCACCTTGGAGGTGAAAACTAATGATTTGACCAAAGTCCTCCTTCTGGGGCAAATATCTTCTGAACCCCTTCTTTCCTTAAATGAGGCACTGACTGATCCTTTTTTGGGGGCTTGGGCCAAACTTTGCTTTGACCCCCAGTCATTAGAGAAGTTGCCAGGCGCCATCACCCTGCTCCAGGTGACCCAGTTTTTCTTTCGCAGCACCCCGCGCCAGAAAGCCTAATGGTGGAGGCTTCCACTAGTGGTTCTAATCTCAACACATTTCCCACCACTCCACCTCATCGATCATCTAAGCGAGTGAAAACATTTGGTAAACGTGTCTTTTCTTCTACCAGCTTTGCCCACCGAGCTGTTAATACCAGTTGTATGTTGAGAAGATACTCACACACTTAGTGGGATTCGGTGGCACAAGTCCTTCTTGGTGTGCATGGAGACCTTTGCACTGTCCTTTCTCAGGCGATCCAAAATGGTCATGTGATGCTGCAAAGTTCACGGTTTGTTGTGGCTTGGACACCACTTATTCCATTGGGCAGGCTGTAGGCACCAGTGTTGCAATTCGCCACAATGCAGTGCAACCTTCAGTTCTCCTTTTTTTCTTCATAAAACCTTTATTTTTCGTTTTTTTATAAACAGTAAAACCAATTTAGGCATTGATTGTCAGGAAAATGTTTACAGTTGTGTGAGATCCATGACCAAGTGCAAGATTATAAAAATAGTACATGGACACTATATGCTTCACCAGTCATCTGACAGCACTGAGCTTGTCATAAGAACATCAGAATGTCAACAAGGGTCCTATTCAGTTGAACATCCACTAGCATCCAAGTCACGCTGATCACTCAAGTGCACCCCAGTGTTTAAAAACATTTGCCAAAACTCCCTCCAAGTCCTGAGATCCTCTTCTAGCGTCTCATCCCTCCTACTAGCTTTCATTTGAACCTCCTCCGTTAGATACCACTCGCACACATCCCTCATCCAGTGTAGGGGGAACTTCCCCATCCATGTTATCGCCACCCTGCGCTTAGCTAAGACCAGGAGTAGTTGTAATAATTTGTACTCCAATTTGCATTTCTTGGGCTTCATAACATGTCTGAGTAGACAATGCAGCGGGTTTGTCTGTACCCCACGACCTGTCACCATTCTTACCGACTCCACCACCTGGGTCCACCACTCCACCACCTCAGGGCAGCCCCATGCCAGGTGCAGAACATCTGTCCCTCGAGCACTGCACCGTGGTCACGCATCCAAGTGTGCAGGGTCAATGCAGCTCAGGCCCAGGGGGGGTCATATACATGTGATGTAAGTAGTTGAAATGTATCAACTTGAAGCATTGCAGGACACTATGGCCTCCAGTTCTCCTTGATAGACATGCCCATTGAAGGAACTCGCCTGGTCAGGGAGAAAGCTGGTTCCGCAGATGATCTCATCAGAGAGGTGAGTCTTCCAGATTGTTCCCAAGGGTTACGCATTGCTGTTTCTCTCTTCTCTGCTGCACATTCCACCGTACCCTCAGCGACTAATGGAAGACTATCTCTCCATTTTGCAGCAGGAAATGCAAGCCCTTTTGACCAAAGGGGCTGTTGAGATGGTGATGTTGCCAGAAGTAAGGCATAATTGTTACTCCTGCTATTTTCTTGTGCTCAAGAAGGACAAAGGATTCCTCCCCATTCTATATCCACGCTTTCTCAAAGCCTACCACCAGAAGGAGATTCAAAATGCTCACCCTTGCCCATGTCTTGTCTGCCCTCAGCACTTGAGACTGGATAGTGGTGTTGAACCTTCAGGGTGCCTATTTCCATATTCCCGTCTTGCCAGCCCGTAGGCGATACCTACGGTTCATGGTAGTAGAGGAGCATTTTCAGTTAGCTGTGATCCCCTTTGGTCTCACCAGTACCCATCAGATATTCACAAAAGTAATGGCAGTGGTGTCAGCAGCATGCCTTTTGAAGGTCAGGGGCGCCAGTCTTCGCCTACCCTGGCTGTTGAAGGCAGTCTCGCCCCAGGCAGTTGTCAACCACCTCCAGAAAACGCTGAACCTACTGTCATTTTTTGGGTTCACTATCGACATGCCAAAGTCACACCTGACTACTTCTCAGACTCTTCCCTTCATCAGAGGCATTCTGGACATAGGTCGGTTTCATGCCTTCCCCCTGGGAAAGAGATTTCAAGACATGGAGGCTATGAACTGATCTTTTAGCCTTGGTACTGTGTTACAGTGAGGGCTGCTAGGACTGATGGCCTCCTGCATCGTGCTGGTTGAGCACGCCAAGTGGCATATGCTGGCTCTGCAGTGGGATCTGAAGTCCCAGTGGGCCCAACAACAAGGGGACCTCTCATACCAAGTTCAGGTTGTGAAGAGGTCTGCGAAAGATCTGCGGTGGTGGTTACTGGACTGCAATTGGGTCAGTGGCAGAACCATCTCCCTTCCTCACCTTCTGGGAGAGGTGGACATCAGAGGCCTCTGGTCTCCGGCAGATTTCTGGCTCCTCATTAACTTTCTGCAGTTGAGAGCCGTCCTCTTGGCATTGGGACCCTTCCTACTGTCCATCAAAGGTAGGCTAGTCCAGGTACTCACAGACGACACCACCGGCAAGTGGTACTGCAACAAACAGTTTGACATGGGGTCAGGCACCTTGTGCCAGGAGGCCTCACACCTCTGATAATGGTTGGACCATCAAGGAATTTTCCTGGTGGTGAACCACCTGGCAGGACCATTGAATACCAGTGTGGACAAGCTCAGCTGTTGTTGCCTACTTTATCACGAATGGCAACTACACTGGAAGTTGGTGCAAGGTCTTTAGGTGGTTGATGTCATCTTGGCAGCTAGGCATCTCTCTATGAAAATTGTGTAATGTTGGGATAAATGGAGGGTTTGGAGCAGCACATGGCAGACTGAAACCCCGCCCCCCCAAAACCCCCCCCCTGGCCAATATATCTGACATTCTGTTATTTGGTCTGTCTCTTGCCTGGCAAGGCTTTGCTTTGGGTACAGTTAAGGTTTATCTTTCAGCCCTTTTAGCGTTCTTAAGGTTGCCTTATCAGCCCCCGTTGTTTGTGACTGTTTGTGATGCGTTTTTTTAAAGGGCTGCAACACGTTTCCCCCTTCACTTTTTATCATGCCCAGATGGGACCTTAATCTAGTTCTGATGTATGTGAGGTGCACTCCATTCGAGCTGCTTTACAGCTGTCCTTTACAGCTTCTTACTATCAATACTTTCATCCTCATTGCCATCACCTCAGCTCTGTGTGTAAATGAACTTCAGGCTCTTTGTGTCAATCCGCCATGTACTTCCTTCTTCCCAGGCAAAAAAGTTTGGTGACACGGGCATCTTTCCTGGCAAAAATTGTGATGCTGTTCCGCATTGGTCAAACAATCACCCTGCCAGCATTCTATGCACCACGTCACCCTTCTAAGGAGGTGAAGAGACTTCACTACTTGGACCCCAAGAGAGCACTGACCTTTTGCATCAGTCGTACAAGAAACCACTGGGTGGATGATCAGCTCTACGTGGGGTTTGGTGGAGTGAAAAAAGGCAATGCAAAAGAAAACCATCTCCTGCTGGATCGGTGTCTGAATTAAGATCTGCTATGTACTGGCAAAAAGCAACCTCAGTAAGGACTGCATGCTCATTCTACTTGGGTAAAAGCTGCTACCACTGTGTTGGCATGAGGAATCCATGTCCTAGACATTTTCCAGTTGACTTTGTGGACATCCCTCCATAGTTTCATGAAGCATTATTGCCTGGATAGGTGTTTTTGCCGAGAGGGGCATTTTGCCCGCTCGGTCCTGCAGTACTTTCTGGTTTGAATCCATCCACAGGCCAAATTCTGTATAGGTATCTAGTGAAAAGGTGAGGAATCTGCTACTAGAAGTCTCTATTTGTATTTATGATTTGTGGAGCGCATGGCTGCCCAAGGGCTTCCCCACGCTGGTGAGTGCTGCAGTAAGAGCAAAGACCATTAGTGAACAGCCAGGTCCTGATTTTTTTTCCTAAAGGAGAGTTCATTTTGCAATGATCTCAGGTCAAGTGGGAGCTCATTCCATAATGTCTGTACCAGGTGTGCAAAAGATCTCCCCCCTCCCCCTCCATCTTGATCTTTTTACTCTGGTTGTGCGGAGAAGGTGTAGATGAGAGGACCTTAAAAGTCTGGTGAGGGCGTGGGCAGATATCAGATTCCTAAGTTTTACTGTGCCTTTATTATTTAGGGCCCTGTGTGTAATGCATAGGGATTTGAACTTGATTATTGCCGCGATCAACAGCCAGTTAAGTCAATTGAGAGATTGTCTTACGGAGATGTAGCAAGGGATTTTTAGCAGGAGCCTTGCTGCTGCATTCTGCACAACCTGAAGTCTCTTTATAACATATTTCGGTAAGCCTAGGTAAAGAGAGTTGCATAGTCGAGACTATAAGGGACTGAATGACTGTTTTTCTTACTGCTCTGGGAAGAGTGCCAGTATCTTTTTGATCATTCTTAATAGCCCAAAGCAGATTCCAGACAGTTTATTTGCTTGGTAGTCCATTGCAAGGGTACTATCAATCCATATACCTAGATTTTTTATAACGGGTTTAGGGTCAGGAGAATTACCCATACAGGTTGGCTAACTACTCAGTGGTCTGGGTAGGGCCAGGTTACCTAGTATAATTAGGTATGTCTTCTCTCCATTTAGCTTAAGGCAGCAGTTCGACATCCAGTGGGACACTTTGTTCAAGCAGGGGACCAATTGTTGGTTTCCTTGGTTGGGGCCAATAGACAGAGAGACAATCAGCTGGGTGTCATCTGCGTAAGAGACAACCGAAATGCCAAATCCTGCACAATAGTGGCAATGTTGTACGTATATATTTTAAATAGCGTCTATCACTAGAACAACTTACTTACTGCTAGAGACTCTATCTAGCAACAGATTCCTCACCAACCCTCTCATCCTTCCCCTTCTTTGATTGGAGTTGATCTGTTAATAAGATCCCAAGTCTAGTAATCTGCACACTCTATCTACCAATTTACTTCTGTGCCTATGTGTCTGGAGTGGCGTGTACAGTCTCGAAAGCAACTGACATCATTACGCTGGAGTGGCGCCTATATAGGCTCAGCATGTCTTTTTCAGAGTGGAATGTTCTCAGTGCGGAGCCAAAATGCATCACATTCCGGCACACAGAGGTACTGTTGAACAGCTTCCAGTTCCAGTATGACACCTGGTGAATATTCAAAAGGTGAGTAATTTACAGCTAGATAGTCTCTACCTGAATGTACGTTACAGAAGTAAGCAACTTGTTCTTTAATCGCCTTATGATCAAATTAATCCACAAGCAGGGGAGTGGCTCCATGGGCCGGATGGATGCACCCTAGGGCCTGCCAGAGCCCAGGCCCCGCTCTCTGCTTCCAGACCAGCCAGGCCGGGGGAGTTTTCCCGGGCCCCTTGCAAAGTGGGACGCGGTTAGTGGGACCCCCGATTGAGGTACACAGCCTAAGGCCCAGCGGGGGCCCCCCAGGGCACCCTTCTAATCCTCTGAACCAAGCCACGCAGGTGCAGAATCCCCACTCCAATACTGCGGGCCGGGTCCCTGGTGGGCTGGCAGGCCAGGGCCTGCGGGCGCCCTGACCTTGCCCATCTCTGTTTAGTCCTGTCTGCTCTAAGGCTCTGAAACCCTCACCGGGGCCATGGTCGGTTGTTTCCAACCAAGCTGCCCAAAGGTACCACATAGGCCCAACCTTGCCTGTTTGACCAGAGTCCAGTCTGGGCCTTCCCCGGGCACAGGCCACCCTGCCCGTGGCCGCAGAGCCCAATTCCCCCAACACGCTTGGCGGCACTGAGCCTGGGCCCCGCCGGAACTCTGGCCGAAGGGCGCAACCACAGCCTCCTTCTCTGCCGGAGAGGCTGGGGAGAGGGCTGTTTCCTGGTCCTGCTGCTTCCCCTTTTCCAGGCCCTGCTCGCCCTTAGGAGAAGGGTGAGTCCTGCGCCAGGCCTGGAGACCGCACCTCTTGGGTGTTTCGGGACATCGACCGTCACTGCCATTCCAGACCGGGCCCAGGCGTCTTCTGCTGAGAGCTTCTCTGAGCTCTCCCGGGCCCCTGCTTCAGCTCGGTGCCCTGGGGGGCTGGGCCTTCACGCAAGGCTGGTCTCCGCTCCTTGCCTCGGCGCCACCGGGCCGGGAGCAAGAGATTCCTCCCGATCTGGAGTCGTGCTGTCCTGGTTAGTGACTGTCACTGCCAAACCTTGGCTCAGGGTGCTGACTCGGGTGGGTGCCTTCCACCCTCCTGGAGCCCAGGGGCAGGAGCCAAGGAGGGTTAAGCCCAGCCAATCATCCTGCCCGGGGAGCCCCTTTTCCTCGACTATTAGGCCCCCACATAGTGGGGGCTTACAGAATCCCAGGGGAGGATAAAATTTGGAGCTAGCCCGTCTGGCCATCTGGTCGCACATTCTGCCAGGTGACCAGATGGCCCGGGACAACCCAGCGACCCGATGTCCTGGGACAAACGAACCCAGTCGCACAGCAGTCTGACGATGGTGAGGGTGGCCAGGCGCTCCAAGGCCTCTGCTCTGGAAGCCCCTTTCCCGGGGCTGCTCGCCTCTCAGCGACTTGTGCGGGAGCAGTGAATGAGGGGGATGATCCCGGCCCTGCCATCTGGTCACCCTGCTGACTTGCCAGAGATTGTGCCCCTTACCCTGCACCCGGTGGTGCTGGGCAAGAGGGGGAGGTCCCCCGTGCCGGCCGGCACGTGGTGGCGGCAGCCACCTGCAGGCCCGTGTTCTCCCCAGCGTCCCTCCCACCGGCCTGGAAGCAAGGGGCCCATCTTGGGTGCGGTGGAGGGGTGCCCGCAGGCTCCTATGGACGCAGACAAAAGCTTGGCTCAGAGGATGACTTTGAATAGATCGCAGTGAGGTAGCTGCTCTGCTACATATGTATCCCTGACCCAGAATCAGGTAGTCTACGAATGATTTAGCACCAGGTGCCCCACGAACATGTGGTGCACTAAGGGTGATGGAGGCGGCCCCCTTCCTTCTGCGCTCCGGTCTCCAAGCGAACAGCTCTACGCACCAGCCCCAAGAGGCTGGCCATCCCGGCCAACCAAGGCTCCACTGCACTGTGTTATCATTATGGTTTAGGGGGGATTCTGACTTAGAAGTGTTCAGTCATAATCCCCCAGATGGTAGGTTTGCCCCATTGGCTTCTCAGCCAAGCACATACAACAAATGTCTGAACCTGCGGATACTCTCGTACTGAGCAGGGTTACTACTGCAGCAACATATCATCAGTAAGGTAAAACTAATCTGTCTCACTACGGTCTAAACCCAGCGCACAATCCCTATTAGGGAGGTGACAATCCAACGCTTGGGGAATTCTACTTCACAATGACAGGAAGAGCCGACATCGAAGGATCAAAAAGCGATGTTGCTATGAACGATTGGCCACCACTAGCCAGTTATCCCTGTGGTAACTTTTCTGATACCTCCTGCTTGAAATCCAAAAAGTTAGAAGGATCGTGAGGCCCCACTTTCACAGTCTGTATTCATACTGAAAATAGAGATCAAGCGAGCTTTTGACCTTCTGCTTCTTCGTTATCGTTTGACAGGTGTACCGCCCCAGTCATACTTCCCACCTGCCACTGTCCCCGGAGCGCCAGATGGCCGCTGAGCCAGAAGCGAGAGCCCCACGGGGCTCGTCTCCCCCGCCTCACCGGATAAGTGAAAAAACAATAAGAGCAGTGGTAGTTCACCTGAGGGCCTCCCACTTATCCTACACCTCTTATGTCTCTTCACAGTGCAAGACTAGAGTCAAGCTCAAAAGGACTTCTTTCCCCACTGATTCTGACAAGCCCGTTCCCTTTGCTGTGGTTTCGCTAGATAGTAGTGACAGTGGGAATCTCGTTCATCCATTCATGCTTGTCACTAATTGGATGAAGAGGCATTTGGATACCTTAAGAGAGTCCTAGTTACTCCAGCCTTTTACCCATGCTTGATTGAATTTCTTCACATTGAGAGCATTGGGCAAAAATTACATCGCCTAAACACTCCCTTCTGGCCTTCACGATGCTTTGTTTTAATTAAACAGTCGGATTCCCCTGGTCCGCACCAGTTTTAAGTCAGTTTTTAGGTGCGGTCCGGGGCAGAACTCCAGCTTGTGCCCCCGGGGAGGGGGCACGTAACCAGCCCGCTTCTCGTCCCAGCCCGTGGAGCCAATCTTTGTCCCGAAGTTATGGCTCTGACTTGCCGACTTCGCTTACCTACATTGTTCCTACATGCTAGAGGCTGTTCACCTTGGAGACCTGCTGTTGATATGGGTATGGCCTGGGGGGAGATTTAAACCATCTAGCCCAGATTTTCAAGGACCAGCGAGAGCTCACCGGCCGCCGCCGAAATCCCAACGCTTTCTAAGGCTCAGGCCCCTCTCTCGGGGCAAACCCATTCCAGGGAGCCCTGCCCTTCACAAAGAGAAGAGAAATCTCCCCGGGGCTCCTGCCATCTTCTCTGGGATCGTTTACGTTACCGCACTGTATGCTGCAAGGGCGCCCGTCTCTTCAACTCCAGGTTCAGGGATCTGAACCCGACTCCCTTTTAATCATCGAGGGCAACGAAGGCCATCGCCTGTCCCTTATGAACGGCGATCACCCATCTCTTAGGACCGACTGACCCATCTTCAACTGCTGTTCACATGGAACCCTTATCCTCTTAGGCCTTCAAAGTTCTCGTTTGAATTTTTGCTACTACCATTGAGACCAGCACCTGCGGTGGCTCCACCCGGGCTCTCGCCCCGGTCTTCCGTTGGCACCGCAGTGGCCCTCCTACCCGTCGCGGCTTAGCCCCCGCGGCACTCCGTGCAGGCGACGGCCAGGTATTGGGCAGACACTCCAGTGCCATCCATTTTCAAGGCTAGTTGGTTTGACAGGTGAGTTGTTACACCCTCCTTAGCGGATTCCGACTTCCATGGTCACGGTCCTGCTGTCTATATCAACCAACACCTTTTCTGGGGTCTGGTGAGCGTCGGCATCAGGCGCCTTTACCTGGCTTTCGATTCATCCCGCTGCGCCAGTTCTACTTACCAAAAATGGCCCACTAGGGACTCTCATTCCATGCCCAGCTCTATGCCAGTGAGCTGGGCTTTCTTCCCCATTTAACAAATGTCTTGCAAACAAGCATTGCCAAAGCTAGTAGCTTGACACTCCACTCTCATTCTAAGGACGGAACCTATTTTCTTTGCCAGTGCTTGTCAAACATGACAGCACGATGCCCCCCTTGCATCAGTGCTAGAGGTTAAAACAAAACCGAATTCCAGATGTACTTTTTAAATGCAGAATTATGTGTTCTTGGTGAGAATGTAAGAACCCCAAACTGTTCTTCTTGATTGTTTTTAGTAAAGGTGTATGATTCTGTTCACTTTATTTAAATGCTGATTTTGAAGGTTACTTGTGTTTTTTGGGATAAAATAATATTTGCATATCATGTATTTGCATCTCAATTTCTACTTTAATATGCTTTCCCAAAACCCATCACTTCTGTTTTTTTAATTCCTTTGTGAAAATATAGGACTATTCAACTGCACACGAAGACTTCCAGAGCTCCTTAGAACTTCACAGAAATCAACCAATTGCTTTGTTATACAAAGGGTTAACCTTCTTCCATAGAGGTCTGCTTAAGGTAATTTTATTACTGTACATTTTCAGTAATAATATTTTCTATGACCTATGCTTTGAAACATTGTTTATTTTCCAATGTGGAGGTGTCATTCAAACCTCAATAGTATGTGTTTTTGAGAAGGATAAATCTTAATGAGTTACCCCTCCTCTTCCCTCCAAAATTTACATAACTTTTCAGTTGCATTCTATCCATTTTATTATCTTTCTCTAGCTTTATCTCTGTAAATCTCTCCCCCTATTTTTTACAATCTCTCTTCTTAGATTTTGTCATATTTTGCAGTGGCTGTTTCCTTTTGAAATGATTGTTTTCTTTATTTTTTAACCTGCTACTGGAGCCAAACCAAATATTGTATTTGAACGTATTTCAGATGCCTCTTGTTGAGAAGGGCTTTGAAAATGTTATACTATTTCTCATTACTTTCATGCATTTGGAGTTTTGAATTCGTTCTGGTGCTTTCATCTAAATTCAGGTGCAAGTTATAGATTCTTTTTAGTTTATTTCCTTTTACTGGGAAAGCATATATTCTTGCTGTAACAATCAAGTTGGTGAATTAAGTGTACAAAAAACAGAGCTCCTTTTCAGCGACTGAAATAAATATTTCTATTTACTATTAGGTGGCAGTCTTGATAAGTCTTGAACTGCCAACACAAGCCATTAATACAGGCTATTAGAATTGGGGTGGATGGAGAAAAGGTGAGAAGTTCCCAAAAGTTGCTTTCAGGTAATAGCTTTAAGCCAACAAAAGGCCACTACTCGCCATAGAGCATGGCAACTCTTCTAATTTAGGGGTAGAGCCGAGCAAGGGAGTTGACTTGGCTCTAAGCGTCAGAACATGATCTGATCAATCCAAAGATTTGGCTGGAAAATGTGACAATGTAAACATCAAATACAAATATGATAAATATTCTTTCAAATTAAAAATAGGTGATTTCTTGAACACTTTTATATCACTTTAATACATTTGATTAGACCACTGAAATGACGTCTGTTAAAAGAAGTAGATTTACAGCATGTCTTTTTTGCCGCCACCAATGTGCTCCCAGGAGTGAACCAAGAGATGACAGTTTGTAATGTGCTTCATACATATGGCCAATATTGTTAATGTTTGATGAGCAACCTATGGTGTGTTGAAATATAGACTGGTGAATCTTGGTTTTTATAAAGGCCACAACCTAAACTAATTCCTTAAACATGCCTCATATTTGATAATTGATCCAAAGGAGGCACTGTGATTTGCATAGGATCACAAAATTTGGTCAAGTTAGGGAGCCGTCACTTGAACCCAGATTTCCTAGTTATACATTGTGCTATTCAGTCACTGGATGAAAACCTCATTCTCACTCACTTTTACCGGCAAAGGTTAGTGCGTTATGTTAAATTATTACACAACCTTAATTAGTACAGTTTGTCTGTCTGGCATATGTTATGTTATATAATACTTATAACGCGCACTAATACTTAAAAAGTGTCCTGGCGCGAATGCTGCATGCAGAACCTCGAGGAGAGAACATTAGAGTGCCCCAGAGAAAAGAAAAGTTTTCAGTTGCTTTTTAAAAAGCCTTAGGTCTTGGATGACACGCAGCTTCAGAGGTAAGGCATTCCAGGCCATGGCTGTTTTCACTGAGAAAGATTGGCCACCCAGACGGGCACTATGGAAGCGTGATACCGTCACTAGGCGCAAGGTGGCGGAGCGCAACAGTCTGTTAGGAGTATAGAAGGCGAACCGCTTTTGAATGTAGAGAGGACCAGTATGATGCAAAGCCCGATGGGCCAAAATCAGGGATTTGAATTGCACTCTTTGGAGGACTGGCAGCCAGTGTAAGTCACAGAGATGTTTTTTGACGTTCGACCGTCCTGGGATGTTAAACAGGAGTCTAGCCGCGGCATTCTGAATAGTCTGTAATTTGTTAATTAGGTATCTTGGGGTACCCAAATACAGAGCATTGGCATAGTCAAGCCGAGAAAGAATAAGGGCACGAATCACAGTTTCCTTGGCTGACTGAGGTAGCAGCGGGAGAAATCTTCTCAGTACCTTGAGAGTGCCAAAACACTGGCCAACCAGTTTATTGATTTGATAAGTAAACCGTAAGTCCTCCGAGAACCAGATCCCAAGATTATTTGCGGGAGAGCCCACAGAGTGCGGGCGTGGGAGATTAGAAGGCCATAGAGATTATCTAAAATCAGGGGGAAATTGTCCATACAGAAGAACTTCAGACTTGTCCTCATTACATTTTAAATGCGCAGCGGCCAGCCACTTAAAAACAGCCGAAAGGCAGTTCTGGGCGGACGCGGTGGACAAATCAGAATCCTTCCAAGTAAAAAGAAGTTGAGTATCATCCGCGTAGGCCATTATTTTTGCACCAAGTTCTTCTGCCAAAAAAATCAAAGGAGTAAGATAGATATTAAAAAGCAGGGGGCTCAGGGTAGATCCCTGCGGAACGCCAGTAGCCACCTTCCTCACCGTCGAAGAGAAAGGCGGCATCCACACCTGCTGAGTCCGATCCTCTAAAAAATATTTTAACCGATTCCACACCTGGCCACCGACACCAATGTTAACCAGGCGAGAGAGAAGGAGCTGATGGGGGACCGTATCGAAGGCGGCAGAGAGATCGAGAAGCACCAAAGTTGCTCTGCCGCCCGCATCAAGGCACCAGCGCAGTTTCGGTACTGTAGGCAGACCTAAAACCAGACTGCGCCGGGTGTATTAAGCTGGAGGATTCCACAAAGGCTTCCAGTTGCCGAAAAACAACCTTCTCACAAATTTTAGCCATGGCGGGGAGAAGAGAAATAGGGCGATAGCTAGTAGGAATTGCAGGGTCAAGTGAGGGTTTTTTTTGGAGAGGAAGGAGTTTGGCCTGCTTCCAACTAATGGGAACCATGGAAGTCTGCAGAGAAAGATGAATAATTCTGTTGACCTTCAGAGAGATCACCTCAGCAATACCAGCAAGCACTCTTGCCGGAGCGGGGTCGTAAGGGGACCCTGATTTGAGAGATTTTAGAATAGCCAATGTGTCACATTCCTCAACATGCGAAAACATGGAAAAAGAGGAGGAATCGATCTGGGAAGTTGGCAGAGAAGAGGGATCAGTCAGCGGGGAAGAATCCCAAGCAAGACTATCCTGGATCACTTGAATTTTTTCGATAAAAAAAGATGACAGTTCCTCACAACGCTCTAAAGAGGCTGGAAGGTGAGTTTGTTCTGCGGCAGGGGATAGAAAACTTTTAACGATCGAGAAGATCTCTTTGCTGTTGTTCTTGGCATTGGCAATACGGGCAACAAAGAAGCTACTCTTGGCTGCGCTAATAGCTGTGTAATAATCGTGTTGGGCCTTCCGCAAAGTCGCCTTGGCAAGAGGACAGTAGTCCCGGCGCCAAATGCGCTCCAATGACTTGCAGGACAGTTTAAGAGCTCTAAGTGAGGGTGAGTACCAAGGTTTGGGGGGAATGGCCCTAGGCCTGCACACGCGTGGGGCTTTAAAGACCGATTCCACGCTATGAGCGATCCATGAAGTGAGGTCAGCACATTCAGTCTCCAGGCTGCAAGAAGGTGAAGGTTCCGACCGAGCCAATGTCTTTGCAAGGGCCGGAATATCAATCCTGCGAAACTGTACGTTATGGACAGGGCGAACACTGGGTGAGAATTTGCCAATAGACCAAGAAAAATGGACCAGATAGTGGTCCGACCATGAGACCGGAAGATGGTCTGGAGTAGATATCTCAAAATTCTATCAGATCAATCAGATGCCCCCCATGGTGGGTCGGAGATTTAATCCATTGAGTCAGATGAGCCAGGGCGCACAGATCATTTAACTCCCTGGAACCCGGCGCATCCGGGCAATCGAGATGTATGTTGAAATCCCCAAGGAAAAGAAACCTTGGGAAACGCAGGGCGCGCGGGATAATAACCTCATCCAAGGTCTTGAGAAAGCCGCCAAGGGAGCCCGGGGGCCGATAGACCAAAGTACCGCCCAAGGTAAAATGGGGGGACAAAGCAATAGAAAAATCTAGGGCCTCCGCATCTACCAACCCCACCGAGGCTTCACAAGAAAATGACCATGTGTCTCTGAGAACTACGGCGATACCACCACCTCTCCCAGACGATCTATCGAGTCTGGCAATTTTGAACCCAGGCGGGATAGAAAGTTCGATTGTAGGGGCACACGACTCATTCAGCCAAGTCTCGGTGATGAATAAAAGATCCAGGCCAGAATCAGAAAGCAATTCATATATATCAGGGGCATGTTTAACCAGAGACCGAGCATTAATGAGAGCTGCCTGAATAGTATTTCCATGATCATGATGACTAGTAAGAGAACCTCCCAGTGGGCCAAGGCGGAAACTACAGGCGGGGCAGTACAAAGTAGTGTCCTGGGCCACCGCCCAATTCCTACATCCCTTGCGGCAAGGCGTGTTCAGGGCCAGCAATTGAGCTTTACTGTACCTCTTGCCTTCTGACATCTCCCCAAGCACACCACCAGCATGGCCCGGCCCTTGCGCGTCCTTGGCGTGGACGGGCGCAGACGGGCTTGCCTTTGGCGCGCCGCCGGCGCGCCTGCTGCGCGCGTCCGCTGCGCGAACTCAGCATCCAACTTATGAAGGGAGGGAGTGGGAGGAGTCACGAAACTGGAACGCTAACCCGAGCGGGAAGCGCCCTCGAGTGACAAGCGTTTCTGAATGCAGAGTTAAAAACGGTGAGCACGAGCCAAAAGCTAACTTCAGTGCATACATAATTGAAAATTACATTTAAACACTTTTTGCTCAAACAGACAGTAAAATAAGCAGAATGCCACCGATAGCGAAAATAAAGTTATTTTTTAAAATTCTAAGATGTCACAGCACACTTATGCCCCCCGCAACGTAAGCAGCAACAGTGCAATACAATTACCGGCGCGAACGCAGCATCCGGCTTATGAAGGGAGGGAGTGGGAGGAGTCACGAAACTGGAACGCTAACCCGAGCGGGAAGCGCCCTCGAGTGACAAGAATATGATAATTGTTTAAAAGATAGTCTTAAAAAAATTAAGTTTGAGGCCAGCATGAGTCTATAAACTAATATTACTGCCTTACCCAGACTTAAAAAAAGAACAACAATGGAGTGGGTCAGCAACTCAATGACGGCAATTAACTTAACAAAAATAAGAGTACTCTGTGTCAGAAATGAAAAAAATAGTATAGCTGCATTATTCTCTAAGGGTGTTTTAGGTCAACAATGAATAGGGTTTTGGAAAAAAAGATACAAAGTGATCTTCCAAATTGACTGCCGGCTATCCTCTAAGAGGTCACAAGCTTCAGGAGCAACATCTCACAAAGCTGATCCATTGAATGTCTTGAGTGCTGAAGTTCACTAATGCACGCTTCAACTGACCACTTCTCCAGAGTGTACACTGTGAATCTCTTCAGCGTTGTGCTGGTCATTCCACATTTTGTCGAGCCAACACTCCTCATTGTTTTCCCCTCCCTTCTCTCCCACCTTTCTTCTAGATTTTGAGTCCAGGTTTAATTTTTTGCTCAATCAGCATCTCCTGAGCTCCGAGCATGTGTTCAGTGGACAGTTTAAACTTCTGGTCAAGGGCTGTCTCAAAGGGTGAACAAAGCAAACACCAGGAGATAATGGACGGAGTGCTGAAACTTTTCAAACACTCACCCCCGGTCACATATCTGCGTTGAGTCCATCATCATTCTTTAGCTCACTTCGCCACTCAGAATGCAAATGCAAATTAGTCTTGACCCTGTGCCTCATGGGAACAGTCCAGCCCGAACTGCCAAACCAGGTCTTTCCTGAATCGGAAACCAGCATCCTGGAACTGGTTTCAGGGTAACACCCCTCATCAGCCAGGTTAGCTTGAATCTAGTGGCAAAGTGAGCAAGGGACCCACGTCTGGGCATACCCTGCCAACTTAGGACGAACAAAGCAAACACAAGGAGATGATGAACGAGGTGCTGCAACGAGGGCCGTTCCTTCTCCTACATCACTGCTAAGACCTGGAACCCCCTAGCCCCCCTACCCCTCCACCTCTGAACAACTTCTTCCCTGGCGAAATTCAGAAAGAAGCTCAAGACTTGTCTTTTAGACGAAGACAGGGCACCTCTGTGCCCAGATGCCCCTAGGGGCAACAGTGTGTGCTCTGGAAATACCAATTGATCAAAAGACAGGACAAGATAATGTATTCAACTATAGAGGAGAACCATCCGAAGACAAGAGCAGTCTCTTCTTTATCCCATTTGCTGTCTCTCCCCCCCCCCCCCCCCCCCCCCCCCCCCCAAACCCGACATCCAATTTGTGTTGCTGATTCACTTTTTAGAAGACTCTGGAGCATATACACTATTGGGGTGGAAATTGGAACTTAGCACCAATCTGCTTCTGTGGAAAACGTGGGTGCCTGACACTTTGATATATCACAGAGCTGCTTTTTAGTTGCAGGGCAATTGTAGAATAACAGACTTAACCAACTTTGGCATTGTTTTCCAGAAACTTTACCTTGAAATAAAAATTGGCAATAGATGCACAGGATTCAAATCTCTGGAATCTCTAGATTGAGTCTTTATTTCACCCAGTGGTTTAGTGCTCCAATATCCTGCCCCATGTTTTAAGTATGACCATTGACTCTTTCAGAGTTATTAATTAATTTTTTTCCGGTGCATATCACCCTGCAGGTCTTTCAAATCTGATGTGATTAAATGCTTTACCCACGTGTGATTAGGACTGTTGTTTTTGGATGTATGGTGCTTCTGATATTTAGTCTCGGAATAAGCACGTCTAGTCCATGTATTTCACTTCACAGATGGTGACTGTGTCTGCTCCTGGCCAAACACAAGCCTCTGCTCCTGGGCAGCTGCTCTCCTCATACTTTGGTGCTGAACCACCTCTGTCCCCGGGGTTACTGCCCTGGTTGTAGTTCTAATCAGTTCAGTTCAATAATTCTTTATTTTGGTGAAAAAAGACCATAAAAGTGCCAAGATAACATTTCAGAGTGCATATATTAATGATATTAAAAACATATGCTCAAAACTCTTACATAAATACCAGCATACCATTAAATTATGTGTAAAAGATGCATGATAATACTCAGTGGAGAACATAATTAAGAAAGACAATATAAAAATCCTGACTGACAAACTGACATCAAAAACCTTCAAAATAGGTCCCTTATGCTATCCGAAAATAATCAGGGCGAGCTAAACACTTTAAATTTTGGCCAAAACTGTTAAACACCCAGTCAATAAATAACTTTTTCCGAAGTCTTATGGCTCCACAAGGGAAATTTGCGACCCCAGAACACACCAGTGGCAAAGCAAGTAGTTGTAGAAACAACATGGCAGGTCTTACTTGGGCAAAGTGATTATTCTAACAAAAGGAGGTATAAATGTATTCCTCAAGTTACAGTAAAAGTCACAAAAGAATAAAGGTGCATCATGTTTTGATCTGAAAACCTGTCACAAGGACAAGGTTTAAGGTCTCCTTGCTTAAAATAACCCTTGGGAGTAACTAAAAACTAATGACTGGTATTAAACCTAAACCTTGTCAATATGGAACGATGAAAGAGTAGATTTTTTATAAGCTCTATTTCCCTGAGTCATAGAGGTCTAGGGTTGATAAATAGATCCATACAGTGCACGTTCAACAACATTTCTTTAACATATCTTAACCACGGGATACATAAAGCCCGCTCAAGTGCTTTACAATCCTCAATCACTAACTTATTTAGAACGAGGGCAGGGCTAGACCAAATTCTGAACTAACGGGTAATGGGTGCCAGTGCAAAAAGGTCTGGAATATATTCCAAACCAAGCTCCTCGTGTAGCATGAATGAAGGAGTATTGGTGGGAACAGCAAGCACAGCCTTCCCCAGAGGCACCTCAGGTCCCCCACTCGTCCGTGAATCTTCCACCATTCCGGGGCTGGCCATTTCTTCCTCCGGCTGGATTTGGGGATAGCCGGCTTAGTTTGCAGCCGTTGCCCACGGAGGAATTGCTTTCCCCCCCACGACGCCCTACGGAGGCGTGTGCGGCTTTTGCCCGGGCCATTTCCACGGCCGCTGGCATTTTGCACATGGGCGACCCTGCCACCCCATTCCTTACGGACCACTTGCTGGAGGTTCTCCATCAGGGCTCTGGTGGACAGGAGCTGCTTCTTCCCTTCTAAGCTTCACTCCATAATTCTCTTCTGGGGGACCTGTGGGCGTCCTGCCACAGGGGATCCGGTGCCCCAGTCGCTCCTCCACCGCCCTGCTCCGCACGACCCAGTCTGCCTTTCTTTCCACCCTTCTACCCAGGGCCCTCTTCTGCAAACTACTTTTCCTTCCTTACCTTTGGTTTTGTTTCCTCCGTCACGGGAGGCCCGATGGTTAGATTCATGGGGGCGTAATCTCTTCGCTTCCTCTAGTGCTGCTTTGCAAGCGCTCAATACGCTTTGTGTGTTGGCCAGGGCTACTTCCAGCTTGTGGGATTCTGTGGAGTCCATTCTGTCTTCTGCCGCTCAAGAAGGTGTCTACGCTGATCTGCGGCTCCATGTGATGGATGGCCGGGAGTTGCCCGCGTTTATTCTTCGTTCGGCCCTGGATGTTTCTGATGCTCTCGGCCGTACAATGGCAAATTCAGTAGCTCTCCGTCGCCATGCTTGGCTGAGGGATAGCGTTTTCCCTGAGAATGTGAGGGAGCGTCTCGTTGACCTGCCCTTTGATGGGGTGCTTTTGTTTAACACCCATGCGGATGCCGCCATTCAGCGGCTTTCGGGGCTCTGTCCTCCTCCCCCTCCGTAAACTTGGCTTGTCAGTCCTCTGCTACTTTTTGGGTGGCGTTATCCTACCCTTTTTTCGAGGGTCTAGAGGTTCGTTTGGACCGTCTGTCTATTCTGTGTGGATTGGCGTGCCTTTGGGGTCCTTAGGTTGACCCCTTTGTGCTGTTGGCTGCTGGTACAGCCCCTTCGAATTTTGTGATTCTTTGGTTGTGGTCCACCCATATGTGTCCTCAGGTTTGGCCTTCTGTGTGTCTTTTGATTGGCTGATTGACAAGCCGTCTGTGGTTTTATCTGCAGGCCCTTTATGTTCTGTCCTCTGCTGCGGGATTTTTTCCCTTAGAGGTGTTCCCATGTTTATTTGGGACGTATCATACCCTACGTTTATGTTCTTGTCCTCTGCTGCGGGTTTTTCCCTAAGAGGTGTTCCCATGTTTTAGTGGGACGTAACATACCTATGTGGGGTACTTATAGCTATTGCATAGCTCTATCCTGCGCTGGGAAGGTACGGTTGCCCCTTTTTCGGGTTCCCTGCCTTTCTTGGCATCATTGTATGCCGCTGGTGCGGTCTCCTGTTTCTTGTCCGGGCGCAGGTTGCGCTGCTCCGGGTTCTGTCATTCTTGGTGTTCACTTCATTGCTTGACAGTATGGCATGCTGTCTACGGTGTCGTGTTGTGGCGTTTCCATCTTCCTGTCTGGCGTTTCGGCCTCGTCCTCTGTCTGGTGTTTCAGGGGGGCTCGGTTTTTCCTGGCTTTCCTGTGTTCTGGTTGACGGCTTGGTCCGTCCTCTGTGTCTTTCTCTTTTTCTCTTATGGCTGGTCCCATTTCTCTTCGTGGGTCGGTGTGTGTCTATTGACCGATCCTCCTTTGGGGCTTGTTCTGCATTTTCCTGGCCTCTGCCCTCGGCCTGCGCCTGGCTTCTTCTGGGTGCGCTGCTCCATGGTGCTGTCCGCTGCCGGCTGTGCACGCCTGCTTGTGCTGGTCCACGGCCATAGCCCTAATTGTGCTATCTTGTGTCCCTGCCTCTTGTTCTGCTGGGGCTTTGCGCACCTGTGCCTTTCTTCTTATGCCTGCGTTCCTTGGCTGTGGAGCCGTTCCTGTCTTGCCTGCTTCCTTGCGGTTGATACCTGTTCAGCTGTCCTCTGTCGCTGTGTGTTTTCCTACAGCAGGCTCTGCCTCCGGTTCTACCTCTTCTCCCTGGAGTTGGGGTCGTTCTTTCCTCCTGGGTGCTCCTCTGCGGCTGTCTGTCCCTACGAGGGTTTGTGGCCGTTGTACATTGTATGGGTTTGGGGTCTCCTGGTCTTCCCGTTCGCCTTGCTGGGGCCCTGTGTTTCTTCCTACTGGGGAGGCTCTCTTGCTGGCCCTCCTCCCCTTTGGGTATGGCTTGGGTATCTATTCTACGTTAAGGAATCTGCGGCTAGTAGTCTCTATGAGATGTACAAGTTACTTACCTTCGGTAACGATTTATCTGGTAGAGACGATTCTAGCCGAAGATTCCTTCACGGCCCGCCCTTCCTCCCCGTTCTGCGAGTACCTTTAGTTTGGTTTTCTAAACTCGCCTCCCTCCAGGTGACTTATCTCCTGCGGGTGTCCGCTTCGCTTCATCCCGCACAGGATACTCTGTTCTGCTTGATTGTTCCACCCCTTCCCTTATGATACATGGTCGGTTGGTTCATGTGTGCTTCTGCATCCCTCCACCCTGCTTATTCTCCAGTGTAGGGGCCTGCTTTTACTCTTCTCCGTTTTACTTGCCTGGGGTTTCTGCTTCCCTTGCCGTCCTCGGAGTTGTTTTTTTTTCTTTCTGTCTGTACCTCTGCTTTTTCGCTCCGTTCAGGGGATACAGCCCTCCTTGATGGTGTCGCCTGGGGGTGAATTGCTGCTCCTCCTTTGTTCCGGGCTTGTTGCCCTTCACTGTTGTGGCTCGTGATTGCAGTCTCTTTCTCTCTCTCTCTCTTTTGCTATGGCCTTTTTCACATGCTTCTGCTTCCAGGGAGGTTGTCGCCTTAACTTGCGAAGGTGTTCCTCAGAGGGGTGCTCTGCTCCTTCACTGCTATGGATTTCACCGCTATGGCTTTTTGTACCTTCGTGCTTGGCCCTTTTCCAACTGGTGCTGTTCCTCACCTTTCGTTTCTCTCTTTTCTGTTTCACTGGTTTTTCGCACACTGTTCCCACACTCTCCACAGTTTTGTTTGTGATAGCTCTGCATTGTGGCGTGGAAAAGTTCTCCGAAGAAAACTGATGTCAGCGCGCCGGGTTGGGGCTTATGTAACCTCGCTGACGTCACGCCCGCAGACGTCAGGGCGAAGTCGCGTGGTACTGCCCCCCGGCACGCAGAGATGCTGGGGCAAAGAAAGTTTTCCGGGTCCAGTCTCACATCTGGGGATAATTCTACGTTAAGGAATCTGCGGCTAGAATCGTCTCTACCAGATACATTGTTACCGAGGGTAAGTAACGCGTACGTCAGCACCCACTGTCCTATTTAGTGTGCTCTTTTTTAAGGATTTTTTCAGAACCCAGAAGCCTTTATTATCAAATAACAACCCCAAATAAGGGAAGGTCAGAACCTTCTGACAACCAATCGTCATAGTATGTGATTTTGTAAAATTGGTAGACAAATCTAGGGAGTCTAAAAAAAACAATAAAAGCATTTATCAAATGTTGGAGAACCACAGCAGTCCATGCAAACAGGACCACATCATCTGCATACAACAGGGCGGGGATTAGTTTAGACCCCACCCTTGGAATACCCCTACAGGCTGTCAGGGCGTCCCGAGGTTGTTAATGTATAGGGTGAGAAGCAGGGGGGCCAAAATGCATCCTTACTCCTCTCTGAACCCCCCAGGAGGTAGTCAAGCTGCCGTTCTTGTCATACCTGGCTGAGGCTGAAAGTTTGAATGAAAAGTTTGTAAAAATGCCACAAGCTTGACCTCCAAGTATGTGCCATAGTTTGAATCGGTTAACCTAGTCAAAAGCTGAGGTTAGGCCCATGAATACCATATGTAGGCGACTCTTCTTGGCAACAGCATATTTGGCCACTATTAGTTGCAGATTGACACACTAATCAAAAGTCCCTCTCCCCTGCTTAAAGCCGTATTGTAAATCGGATATGCGATGGGGAAACCAACTAGACCGTGCTGTGCTACAACATAAGCAAAAAGTGGGGGCCTTGTTGACTAGATTCAAAACCTCACTTACAAAGCCAATCTCCCCAGCCATAGAAATCTATGGAACCAAGGTCCTGGGCTCGTGCCTCTACGGGGCCGAGCTCTGGGGCTTTAATAATTTGAATAGCTTGAAGGCTTTAGAAAACGCATTTTTGCGTAAAGTCACAAACCTTCCTCCCAGTACACCACTGCGACCCTTATTATTGGATCTGGGCAAAAAACCTTTGGAACATCTGGTGAAGCTACGTCCCATATTATATTGGCGTTGTCTCTGGTGTACTGACGAACAAATCCACTATAGGAGTGGCTTTGCGGATATTATAGAATCAGACAGGTCCCAAAAAATATCATGGCTGCTTGGGATATAATCTCTCTTGGGCAGTATAGGCCTGATTGAACTTTGGAAAAACCCTGCAAACACTGTTTTCCCATCTAAAGAAAACCTGAAAAAGATGTATTGGGAATGGGTTTACAAGCTGGAAACCACCCAAGGCCTTTCTACCCATCTAACATCCCGCTTTCTTGATCTAAAAGCTCATCCCCAATTAGAGAAGTACTGGGATATTATTGAAAAAACCTCTGACCGCAAGTTATATTTCCAGTTCCGGGTGGGAACACTACCCGTCGCAGAATTTACTTCCAGATGGGGGAGGCAAGGTACTAACAATGATAAATGTTACAGATGTGTTGAAGTATGTGAGAACATTGGACACGTATTATTCTTCTGTCCAATGTACGGGGTACCCCGGAAAAAATGGTTACAACCCATTTGTAAGCTTTTGGGTATCAGAAGATATGCTATTGCCCTTCGCATTCTGTGCACAGATCCTGTTCCCCCAATATGTATAGCAGTGGCTAAGTTTCTGGGGTGGGCCTGGAGTATAAGAACAAAAGCTCTGAGGTAAATCGCCAATTTTCCCCCCGTGTAATAGCATTGTATCCTGTAAATATTTCTTGCAGTAACTACCTCACGTATACAGCTAAAGTACCGGGTCTATAAAGTTATGTTTAGCTGCCGCCTGTATATTATAAGTTGATATGGGCTGGTCTCATTTTCATGTCTTGCTTTTTATTCACCTTTCTTAAAAAAGTAATCAAGCTTGACGGCTATTTACATATTTAATTGCAATTTTAATATTTTAGATAATTTATATGTATTTATATGTAATGTTTGTAAATGTGCTTTTATGACTTAATTGCCGAATAAAGCGAATTGAATTGAATTGAATTGATATTACATTAAAGTTATTTAGCCAAGACAATTTCCCCCTTTATTTTAGCGGCCGAGTCTAGGAGGGAGATAGGGCGATAGCTGGTCAGATCATCCCTACCACTTTTTAAAAAAAATAGGGAGTTCTAATCAAGAGGCTCTTGTGCAGTCTCACTGCTCCTGTAAATCTCCCTGGTTCAGTGAGCTAGTCAGCTGTGAGCACCTTCACACATGCCGTAGGCTCTGCCACTTTGCCTGCCTTGTTGACTGTTGGACTCTGGAACAAACTGGATCTCCGGTGGAGTTTCAGGCCTAGATGGATTCCTTAAGGGGATGCTGCTTTCTCAGTGCACCGTTGTCTTGTTTTTTTAATTAGTTTCTGGCTTCTGGGTTCAGAACACATCCTCAGGGCCAGCATAATGCCTTCTTGAGCTTGGCCGGCTCACCATCAAATTTTGTTTTTAAATAATATTTTTCCCCTCATTTATGGGCTTAGTCCTCAATTAGGGAGAATCTTACTTGTACTTTTTAGAGGCAGATCAACAATTACCAATTTTCAATTTTTTTTAATTGTTTTGAGTAGGTAACCAAGACCCTTGTGTACCTTGCACATAGAGCTGCACTATATTGCTATGTTAAATTCAAAACTGTCTCAATTATGTACAATTCAATAAACTGAGGCAATGACTTGTGGCAGCCTTGGAGGCAAATATCATAATGGGAAGTATCACCTTGTCACCAGTAAGAGTAGGAGTGAGAAGCAGGTTATGATCACCAACTTTCCATATGTGCATCAGAATTACTTGATATTATGAGAAAACGAGTTTCAGCTGTCCACTGATACTTGACTGATTCCATCAGTTCTTTGCTGGAATCTAAGCGGAAATCCCTTCTTCTTCTGGTTGCCTCTCACTTTGATAATCTGTTTCCAGCTCATGCCAAGAGGATAAATGTACATGCATGTCTACTGCAGCAGTGAATGCCAACCCATATCTGGATACAGACTGTAGTCCTCGGTCTCAGATGTTGATTTACAGCGCACTCCCATCACAATCTGCAGAAAAACCCGGGTCCAAAAAAGGAAAGCTCCTTTAGTTGTTACAAAGTATTTGATTTCACTACAAGGATGCGCTATGTGGGCACTTGTACTGCTTGCAGGACCTCAATAAAGTAGAAAGAGAAGGAATTCCAGGGGTGCTCCAGATAAGTATAGTTCTGTGGTACTTAGGCCATGCTTGACTTATACTCTCGCACCTGTTACCACCACTGTTAGACCTGCCATCGTTTGGTGTGTTTTCCCCCATCTTTTTAATTTCTGACCTCCTGTTTTCAGTGGTATGTTGTACTTCGTTTTGCCGGTTTTAGTACCTCTGCACACTTTCTCACTGCTGTTCAGTGTTAAAGTGCAAGTGCCCCTACTCTAAATTGTGTTTATGGGGAGACCGCTAATCAGTTTCTGGCACACTGCACTTTCTATCCAGCCCCTGCCCTGCTGCTGATGCACGAAGCACTTTGGACACGGTCCCTGGAGGCGAGATAAAGCGACGGACGCGGTCCCGCAGCGCGGGACGCGCGCGGGCTCGGCCCGGGCGAAGACCGGGCCAAGACGGGCCCGTCTTAGCCCGTCATAGCCAGGAGTAGGCTGGGCTGGGCTATAGACGCTGATCCTCTACATTCAAGTTACAACTCCTGTGACAGATAAGTTCTCGTAGCTCACAAGTATACGATCTTTTGTTAGGAGTTGTATGACCAACTGACTGTTGTCGAGCTTGTTTTTGTCCTGTTTTACTTACTGCCTCTATAGCCGTTTTTCCGTGCATATTGTTACAATGGTGAAAAGAAAGGCAACAAGTTCTCAACCCAAGAAGCAGCTGAAACCTGGGGAGGGACCTTGTGTTTCCATCCTGAACTATCTCTCGGGCGCTATGGGAGCATTGGAGGAGCAAATTGTTTCAGTTGAAGAAGCAATCACCCGTGATAGCACGGCTGCGACAACATGCTCTGAGGTCCCATTACCAAATCATAACAGGCAAATAATGGATGACCCCATTGTCGCTGCTAATGGGTGTGCTGTAGACCTCTCAGACCATATTTCTTTCACTGATCAGGACACTGAATTCCAGCCACCCACTAAACGTCTAAAAAATCCATCTTCTACCTCTGAGGTAATGGCTGGATCAACATCTAAGACCAAGGCGAACTTCAGCAATAAGGGAACCCACAAACCCCTCCCCAAATTGAAAAAAGCAACCCGCGGCGCTGCGTCAACTTCCCCCTTCGCCTTAACACATGCTAACATAATGGCGTTACAAATGAAGATTGAGGCTCTGGATTCGTTCATTAGAGATTCTGTGAGTAATATTATTGTAAGGCTCGGCGCAATAGAAGAAATAATATCGAATAATTCGAAATCTCTGCCAACTATCGACGCGCCTTTACTTACCTCTACTGTACCTAAATCCAGGATAAACAAGAATCAGAGCAAGCCTCCTCTAAATCCAGAGCCCACCCAGTCGAACCTAGGCCAACCCGATAATAATGTACCCTCTTCCCAGGGTGTTATTAACAGTCACACACACTCCAGGCAAACTGTGGCTGATTGCCACATCGATGATGATAATCGACATAATCCTACATCACCCGTAAATCCAGTTCAGATTCCTATTCCCTCTCTTTTGGACCTACCACCTGCCGCTACGCCTTACACTATTATTCTAACTAACGTCCCAAAACTGAGAGATGATTTATCTGAACCCTGGCAGGTGTTGAGAAATAAGTCCTTAGCCTGGCTGGGATCAAGGTTGGGTAATACTGACCGATTGTTTATGGAGTTTAAGATGGTAAGAAGGGTGAGTTGGTTGGGAAGAGATCCCAAAGTCTTCCCGGGAGACTGTGTGGTTCTGAACTTCAAGACCCCTCAATTCGTACGGTGGATATTGCGCAGCATGGATTACCACGCTTTGGCCGTTGGCAACATTGGCGTTGTTCCTTTAGGTTTCTTTTACAAGCCTAGTCCCCAGCATTTAAGCACTCTAAACACAAATTATGGCTATAAATACTCTATCCCGACTTATAATCGCTTTGAGCACCTGTCTTCCCTAGAAGAGATAGATTGACGCTTTAGTCTGGTTAAGCCAGGGGGCATTATGGCTGAAGATGCTGGAGAATGTCCATCTAACACGACCCAAGAGATCTGTACGATACAATCTGTATCCAATTTTCTGGAAAATGAGGTGTGTAACGCCCCCAGGGTGATGAGTACCCATAAGGTTTGTATTAGGCTCTCCCCCTCTGCTGGTACGGATAGACTTAGCCCTGACATTTGACCCCTATAACTCCACTTAAGGATAATAACATGACCCTGGGAGCAGGGCCCACCATTGATTCCCATATCTTCACGCATCCCTTATCAACGTTAACAATCTCGGATATTGGGAGCAGGGGTAATAACCCAAGAATGGACCTTGATGGAATTCAAATAGTATACTGGAATGTAGCTGGTTTAAAATCAAAGATCCTCAATGATCTGTGGCTGGATTTTATAAGGAACTTTGACATTCTTTGTCTCCAGGAAACCTGGCTACTAGAACCAGCGCATTTGGCCGGATACCGTACTTTCTTCACTCCAGCGGTTCCGTCCCCCAGTGGTAGATCAAAAGGAGGCCTTTGCACCTACATTTCTAACCTTGTGACCTATGATAGATGCAATTTTCTGGATGATCCCTACTATCAAGTCATCGATTTAACCATTGATTTATCTGTGAAGTTGATTATTGTCAACTTTTACAATAACATTCCACAGTATCTTTTCTCTTCTACCCTGAATTCCTTATTAGACGTTTTAGACAGACTTTATGACTCAATGGATAAAGATGTGTTTATTCTGTGGGGGGGTGACTTTAATTGTCCTTTATGCAAACATATAGGCAAAGGGATCTGTGGTTTAACATATGATTTTAGTGATGAAGACTCCCTCCCGCATTTTGTGCACACGGTTCAAGGGGACTTATTTAACGATATACTTTTAACATTCGACATGGGCTTCTGCAATAAGTTAACATCTCCCCCGATAGACTTTTCTCCAACCTTTAATGGCCGTCGTGTCTTGTCCACAATTGACTTTATATTAATGTTTAACAGACATTCCACCAGAGTATAGACATTTAATACGCACGACTTGGCCTTGAGCGATCATTTCCCAATAAGCTTAAGCCTGATGACACAATGCCAAATTTCAAAACCAAGGGGCAGAAATAGTAATAACATTAATAATATCAGACTTAATAGGCAAAATGGCTACGCATTAATGTGGGAATGTGTAAATTATGAAGATCTCTTGAGTAAAATAACCTCCGACTGCTATAGCAACCTTATGTACTGCTTAAAAGACGATGGCGAGCCAAGCGAGATTGTAAAGAACTATGCAATTATCGCTGCAACTATTAAGTCGGCCCTCTTCGTCGAAACTAATAAAAGCAAACCTGTGAAGTATGGCTGGTTTGATCACTCATGTACCCAAGCTCACTCAAATCTGAAGTCTGTCCTCCATGCTAAAATTAAAAATACTTGTAACATTGCAAATGCCAGAAGGGAGTATAAAATTGCCTTGAAAAATAGGAAACAAGAGTTAAAGAAGACGATGTGGCTGGCCCTACAGGAGGCAGCCGCATCTAAAGATTCGGTAGCATTCTGGAAGGCCGTTAACGCTCCTTTCTTAGTTGACTCGGATAGAGCTAACATAGAGATCGCAATACCTGAAAATGTTTGGGTTAGTCATTACACTCATCTCTATGACTGCCCTGCCGATGTATCGACTCCCTCTGAATACCAAGTACTCGAGCCATTTCACCAGGGGCCCCAACGGGAAAAGTATTTGGTCTTCGAGTTACAGGAAGTAAACAAAGCCATAATGACCAGCCAATGGGGCAAGGCACCAGGCCCGGATGGTGTTCCTGCAGATCTTTTTAAATCCAACCTTGAACTATGGGGACCACTTTTAACTTCACTTTTTAATGCATCTGCTGCAAATAGCCTTCCTCCAACTTGGCTCGTTTCCATTTTAGTTCCTATTTTTAAGAAAGGTGACAGAGATAACCCGGCTTGTTATCGCCCTATCTCCTTGCTTGATTCATCTATGAAAATTGTTGGCAGAGTTATTTTAAACAAGCTACAAGACTGGGCTGAGGATCGAGGAATTTTATGTGATATTCAATATGGTTTTAGAAAGGGCATGGGGACTGTGGATCAGAGTATTAACTTAAATCTTTTAATGAACAAATATACGGTGGCCAAAAGGGGCAATCTATACCTAACTTTTGTTGATTTATCATCAGCCTTCGATTGCGTTGTACACGCAAAGTTATGGGAAATTTTAGAAGAGCTTGATGTGGACATTGTTTTAGTCACTTTTTTGAGACAACTTTACGCAGGGGCCAAGGCTAGGGTACGATATGGGTTGGGGGGACAATGCACAAAGGATTTCAAGATAGGAAAAGGAGTCAGACAGGGATGTGTCCTTGCCCCCTTCCTTTTTAATTTATATATTAATGGTCTTGAAAAATATTTAATCCAAAACTGCAATGACCTCCCTCAAATAGATTTTAGAACAATCCCTGCCTGTTATACGCAGACGACGCTGTGTTAATGGCTCGCACCCCTCTTGCCCTGCAACGTGTAATTTCCTCATTTGAGAAATTTATGACTAACCTGGGGCTTACTATTAATGTCTCTAAAACCTTTGCTATGACTAGTGGCAGTGGTGGTAGCAGGGGTTTAAAATCTATGTATGTGTACGATAAGACAATAGAATATACCAATTTGTTTGCTTATTTGGGCATTTTATTTGACAATAAACTGAGTTGGCAACTCGCTGTGAAAACCAGAAGGGCCCTGTTCGCGAGAACTGTGACTGCCCTTCGCAATTTTAGCAGAAAACTGGGAAGGAGGCCCCCGTCTGAATTGCTGAAAATTTATAACGCAAAATGTGTCTCTGTTGCCACCTATGGTGCTGGGGTGTGGGGGATTGTCGATGTTTCTTCCTTACAGATGATAGAAAACAAATTTTTACGGTTCCTACTGTCAGTACCAGATTCTACATCTACCTATATATGCCATGCAGAATTGGGTACTGGTTATCTAGAAGATACAATTAAAATACAACCAATACTCGAATGGCATAGGATCTGGACTTCTGATAATCTGGACCTGAATCGCAATATTATTAAGGATGTTTTAAAGTTGGAAGGGGCGCCTAGGATAAGATGGTTAAGTTATATTAAATTGTTTTTCTGTAAATTGAATCGCCCTGAATTTTACGATGATCCTACCTCTTTGACTCTGATTGCGAGAAAGGTTCTAAAAGAAATGTGCCTGGACTACTTAAATGATTCTAGACTGTGCACGGAAATGAAGAAAATTACTGTACAGGTACACCAGATGATCTCCATTCATTTCTTAATACAACCATATATTACAATTGTTACTGGAGATTTTGACAGATTTCTGTTAGTCCGTTTCCGCCTCGGCATTATCCATAGGCTATTAAGTTTCCCTGCTTGTAATGATTGGTCTAAATCTCTTTGCCTCTGTCCGTGTGACGATGTATCAATCCAATCTACACTACATGTTGTCTTTTTGTGTAAATTTTATAGCATTCCCAGAAAAAGATGGATCCTCCCAGTCCTGAAATCCTTTGGGGTTAGGCAGTGTCGCCCCGCACTGCTAGCCCTGCAAATGTTAGATTCACCCTATGTTATAGCCTCTGTTACTGCATTTTTAAAATTTATTTTTAAATCAAGAAATCAGCTGCTAATGTAATTATGTTTAATGTCTTTTTATGCATTGTGTCTCTGCTTTTATGATTAATGATTTTTAATCGAATAAAGCTGAATTGAATTGAATTGAAGTGTTTATGGTTCGTGTCTCCATGGTTGGCTTATTTGATTTACTATTAAATCCCTAGTTCAGTGCACTGTGTGTGCCTGGGGCCTGTGAATCAAATGCTACTAGTGGGCCTGTAGCACTGGTTGTGCCACCCACATATGTAGCCTTTCAAAGGTGTCTCAGACCTGCCACTGCAGTGTCTGCGCACAGTTTTTATGGGCATGTGGACCTGGCAAATGCCCCAACTTGCCAGGCCCTAACCTTTCCTTTTCTTACATATAAGGTACCCCTCAGGTAGGCCCAAGGTACCCCCATGGACAGGGTTCAGTGTATGTGGAAGGTAGGACATGTCCTGGTTATCTGTGACATTTTCTGATAGTGAAATGCTGCCAATTTTGTTTTTCACTATTGAAAGGCTATGCATCCCATAGGCTAACATGGGAGTTGCTTTGTAACATCTTAAAAGTATAACTCTTCATTGGGGCAAGATAGAGAAATGGAGTTTAAGCTCTCTGAACTCAGAATTTAATAACACATCTGTTCGAGGCATATGAGCTGCAGATCACACACTTAGGATAGTAGATCGCCATCTGGTGTTGGGCTCGGATGCTTGCAGGTTGTTGTTGTCTTCGGAAGAAGTCTTTGGTCACGAGATAGGTGACTCCTCCCTTGGACTACAGTGCGCATGGGCATCCACTCCATCCTCAGATTGGTTTTTTCCGCCATTGGGTTCGGATGTAACTTTTCCACTCTGGTTGAAAATCTCAAATACAAGCTTTTCGAAGCGAAAAAACTTCTAACAACTACATCGAAGCACCTTCACTCGACATCGAATTCATCGGCTCGATTCCGGACGTCGACGCGGGCGGTTGGGCCTATCCACGCCGTGAGGTCTACGGCTCATGGAAAGGACGCCGTTTAAAAAATGCCCCCAGTGTGGAGCAAAATTTCCGCACAGTGACCATCACAAAGTCTGCAACCTGTGCCTATCACCGGAACACGACGAAGCCAGCTGTCCAGCCTGCGCAGCATTTCGATCCAAAAAGACCATTCGGGATCGAAGAGCTCGACGCCATATCCTGGCACACAAACCAGCCCCGGAACCAGAAAACATCTTTGATGAGGGTCCCGATGTCCCGGAAGAAGATTCCGAGGAACTTCAAATCATCTCAGAAGCAGACGACCCCATTACTCCTGGGCAACGCGTGAGTACCACTGCCCCTGCCCCAACCCCTCCAAAACCAAAGGCATTGGTCAAGACTTCGCCAGCTGGCCTCAGTCGAGACCGAAAACACCCTTCAGAAGCCCCACCTCCGGGCTCGGCTCCGAAGAAACATAAGCCTTCCGGTGGCTCGGGCCCGAGTAAGCCGCATGTAATTGTACCCCCGGCACCTTCGGCACCGAAGACAAAAGACCCCTCGGCACCGAAATCGGATCCGACACCCTCAGCACCGAAATCATCGAGGCCCATAGATAAACCGGCACCGAAACTTCCCAAGCCGAAAGACTTAACTTCGGCACCGAAACCTTCATCGGCACCGAAACCACCGGCTAAGGACTATAATACACCTCCTAAAGCCAAAGACTCGACCGATCAACCAAAGCCTCGATCGGAATCGAAAAAATCGACGCCAAAATCTGTTCCTGAAGAACAAGAACTTTTCCATCCAGATCCAACACAAAAAAGGATCTATATTAATCCAAAGACTGGACATGTCACTGCAGTGCCATGTAAGAAACGGAAACTGGACACAACACCTGCCCCAGTTCCTATAAGAAAGGACTCGGCAACATCACCTATTCCTCCTTCCTCTCCCATACGACCTTCTACCCCACCCCCTCTGCCTACACCACCCTTACCTCTACCATCTCCATCACATACACCACCTCCACAGGATGATGATGATGCCCTAGGGGGAGGGGGGATCCTGGTGATCCTAATGATCCGTTCACGGATCCAGATACCGCACCATTGGATGATTGGGCATACCCTCTACCAGATATGCCTGACCCTACACCATATCCCTCCAAACCATCACCTCCAGATGACCACCTGGGGTTTGGACAACTAGTAAACAGGCCAGCACTTTACCATGGCGTCACCATGCACTCCGATGCACCCGAGGAAGATTTCCTCTTAGACACGTTTGAACAGTCTCAGAAAACAGTACAAATTCTACCTATGGTTAAAGGTGTCACAAAACATGCCGCAGAAGTATTTAAAGACCATGTCTGTGCCAGGGTGCTTAACCCAAGAATTGAGAAAGAATATAGACCTGACCCAGAAGATACTTGTTACATCAAAGGACAGCTCCCTCTGGATTCTTTGGTCGTTTCCAACGCAAGGAAACGCGCCAACTCCCAAATCACGGGAGATACACCACCCACTGAAAAAGAATCTAAACTATTAGAAGCCTCGGGCAAACGAGTAGCAGCACAAGCTGCTAATCATTGGCGTATTGCCAACACCCAAGCCCTACTAGCACGCTATGATAGGGCTCACTACGATCAGTTGGAGAATCTGCTACAACACCTGCCAGACCAATACAAGACCCAGGCAAATAACCTTATACGAGAGGGAAAACTCATCTCAAATGCGTCAATTAAATGCGCACTTGACGCCGCAGACACCGCCTCTAGAGCAATGAACACAAGTGTACTCCTCAGACGCCATGCCTGGCTACGCATTTCAGGCTTTAAGCCAGAAGTACAAAGTACCATACTCAGCCAACCGTTTAACCAAGAACAGCTATTTGGGCCTGCAGTAGACACTGCACTCGAAAAAATGAAAAAAGACACCGAGACTGCTAAGTCCATGGGAGCATTGCAGTCTCCACAACCACGCGGCTCCTTTCGGCGCTCCTTCTACAGAGGAGCCTCCAAGAATATGGGAGCAGACACCTCCTCTACCTTCAAAACCTCTCAACAAACATCCCCTAGTAGAGGATATTTTAGAGGAGGATATAGAGGAAACGACACCAAGGGACGAGGTCGAGGCAATACCAAAACTTGTACCTCCCCCGCCACAATACAGTGACTTTCCTCCACTCCCCCAGACCATTCCACTCCAGTCGGGGGAAGACTCAAACTGTTCCTACCTGTCTGGAACTGGGTAAGACAAATTATCCAGTATGGTTACTGCCTGGAACTCACCACTACCCCCCCCCCCCCCCACACATATCACCCAAGCAGCGTTCCATGTCACCAGACCATCTTACGCTCCTCAAACAAGAGGTTCTCTCATTGCTTCAAAACACGCAATAGAACCAGTTCCCTTACAACATCAGGGTACAGGGGTATACTCACTGTACTTCCTAATCCCCAAAAAGGATGGGACTCTAAGACCAATACTCAACCTCAGACCTCTAAATCTGTATATAAACTCGGATCATTTCTGTTAGACCTGTCAGCCTTGCCTAATTTTTTTCCACCCTCTTTTTCGTTGGCCTTAGGTCTCCGAGCGCCTTCCCATTGCTAATCAATGCTAAGGGACAGGTGCTCTCTTCTTCCAACATGGCTACCACAGGCCCCTGCTACTTGCCAGGAGCTAGCTGGGACCCTAAACATTGTTGCCACACCAGCCCGCCTTTTTCTCCCATAGTTAGAATAGGGAAGCTCCTGGAACCTTCCAGAACAGGGGAGGGGTCTGCTTTTTGCCGCCTGAGAGTGTGGTCACCTGACCTGGGCATATATAAGGGAAGGAGGGAAACTTTTTAGTCAGTTGGGGCATCACTGACCTGGGGGAACCTACACAGGAGACTTAGGCGGTAGGGCCTAGTCAGGAACCTATACCACTGGGAGTGACAGGGCTTAGGTGCTGCCTTCCAAGCTGAGTGAGGAACACTGGACTAGCCCACTGATCTGGCCCGGCGGGAGGGGAACCCAGGGACCATCTGCAGTGACCTACTGAGACTATCCTGCCTTCAGCCACCAACTCAACCCCCCCCCCCCCCCCCCTCCTCAAGAAATCCCCTACCAAGGGCGCATGAACCACCACGTGCCGAGAAGACCCTCTAACTGCCCACAGGACTACTGGGGATCAACCAGGTATTGGCGCTGTGTCACCCCTGCGCTCCCTGACTCCACCTGGGTCCCCTTTGCTGAACTGCCACTGTCGGGTGGCCTGACCTGCCTAAAGCTGAACCGAACTGCGCTGCTTCTCAGCGCTCCCCTGCTGTGCCTGGAGAAGCGCTGGACTCCTGCCCAGAACTGCTGTGCCAAGAAAGCGCTGTATTTTCCCCCGAGCGCTGTTACCAGCGATATTGCCAGGACTGTTGAACTGTCCCCGAAGCCCCCCCTGCCGAGGCGCTGCAGGCGAACTCACCGTCGCAGCCCGGCGCCGCGTGGGCGGAGTGCCGCTGTCATCCCCGGGGCCTCTGAGGGGTTCGGGGCTCCGCCATCCCGACATGGGCGATTCCCCCGACGTGGGCCCGGCCGCTGTTCGTCCCTCGCGGCGGCCCTCGGTCAGGAGTGGGCCGCCAGAATCCAGAGTGGGCCACGCTAGGCCCTGAGGCGGTCATCCCGCCTCACGGGACGGGGGCGTCCTCCCGGACTCCGCCCCCGCCGCACACCCATTGGCCCTCGCGACCGTGCTGCTATTGGCGGCTGCGGGCGTGCCTTCACCGAGGCCTGCTGCAATGGGTCCCAGGGCCCCAGGAGCTATCGGAGGGCCTGGGACCGGCTCCCTGACAGCGCGGGGCTCCCCGGCCTAATCCAGACCCGCCGGAGGCCCCACGTAACCCCTGCTGATCCCGGGCACTGCCAGGAAGCCCGCACTGCTGGCGAGAGGAGCTCCAGGGAGAGCGAGCCCCCGATCTGCCCGCAGTACGCTGCAAGGGCCCCGAGGGGGCCGAAGAAAAAGGTAACCCCCGGGGAGGAGGGCGGAAGGCCGGAGGGAGGCCCCGAGATCGCCCCTCCCCTGGGGAAGACTGTAGTTGGGCCCTGTTGGCCCCCAATTGCTGTGGAACGCATCCTGAACGGGGCCTGAACTTAGTAGAGTTAGCCCCTGGCTGGGGAATAGTTCCTTACAGGCTATTGCCAGGCCCTGATTAGGGAAAAGTTGTTCTTGCCCCAGGAACTGTGGACATTCCGGCCCGATGCCATGTTGATTCTTGCTTCATGAAATTCTCATCCTTGCCTGATGAGCTGGGTTTTTTTGCCTAAGGAAATACTGTTTGAGAGAGCTAATGCTACCCAGGTTAAATGAAATGTTTATTCCTGCCTGGCGAAAGGTTTTATTCTTGCCTAATGAGATGTCTGATTTATACTGAAATGTTTAGTACTGCAAAAGGAGTTGCTTACTCTTGCAGAGGGAGATGTTGATTAGTTGCCTCCAATGAGCCAATGACATGTTTATCCTTGATGAAATGCTTTGATGAAATAGAGATACCGTGATTATTGATTACCCTGATTCTGATCTAGATAAAAGCTATTTGATTTTTACTCAAACTCTCTGGTGTGGTGTCCGTCATTGCGTGCGTTTCCTGTCTCGGTGGTTGTGTGTGCTGTATGGTCACTTTACACCTAAGCTTTCGGGTGCCTGCCTGCTCGCGCCAAGCTACCACCCCGGGGAACTGGTGACCCCAGTTCCTACAATTTCCATATGATCACTCTTCAACAAGTGCTCCCTCTACTACAACAAGGCGATTTCCTTGCCACACTAGATCTCAAGGACGCTTATTTTCACATTCCCATACATCCTGCTCACAGGAAGTACCTAAGGTTTGTGGTGGACGGACAACACTATCCGTTTACAGTCCTTCCATTCGGGGTAACAACTGCGCCCAGAGTATTCACCAAATGTCTAGCAGTTGTAGCAGCGCATCTCAGAAGACAACAAATTTATGTCTTCCCGTATCTAGACAACTGGCTAATAAAAGCCAACTCATTCAACAAATGCGTTCTACACACTCACCAAACTTTAAAACCACACTCCTCAGGAACACCCAAAAAGCTGAAGCACTCGTGGATCACTTGGAGAAATTGCTTTTTATTCGGCCATGGCATGACGCGTTTCGTCAATTGCTGACTTCCTCAAACGCCGCCAAACATTGCAAGTGCGATACACAGCCACATTTAAACCCCTCATGCCCCTCTGCGATTGGTTGAGGCATCAGAGCAGTCAGGCAAGGGGGTGTGTCCGGACTCAGACCTCCGATTCCAAACAGAGCAGGCCCTTTGACGTAAGTACTTCCCCAGTGGGTTGGGTCCTGCTACCTCCCCACGCCTCCTTGATCTTTGGTGTGGCTGTCGAGCAATTCTCCGTGATCCTCACCCCTCCGCATACACTCACGTAACGGGCCCCTGGAGCCAACTTAAGTAAGTCATCACCTCCTGTACAGTGACAGTCCAAAGCAATGTTCGGTAAGGCACTATTACGGGGATGCGGCGTTTCGGCGTATTTCAAAAAGTTTTTAAAGTTACCAATAGTTTGCCACACAACCGCCGAACAACCTTGTGGGGTGGGTACTCCTTGATGCTTGTGGCCGCATCCCAACATTAAAACCACACTCCTCAGGAACACCCAAAAAGCTGAAGCACTCGTGGATCACTTGGAGAAATTGCTTTTTATTCGGCCATGGCATGACGCGTTTCGTCAATTGCTGACTTCCTCAAATGCCGCCAAACATTGAAAGTGCGATACACAGCCACATTTAAACCCCTCATGCCCCTCTGCGATTGGTTGAGGCATCAGAGCAGTCAGGCAAGGGGGTGTGTCCGGACTCAGACCTCCGATTCCAAACAGAGCAGGCCCTCTGACGTAAGTACTTCCCCAGTGGGTTGGGTCCTGCTACCTCCCCACGCCTCCTTGATCTTTGGTGTGGCTGTCGAGCAATTCTCCGTGATCCTCACCCCTCCGCATACACTCACGTAACGGGCCCCTGGAGCCAACTTAAGTAAGTCATCACCTCCTGTACAGTGACAGTCCA
The DNA here is from genome assembly GCF_964204655.1 of Triturus cristatus. Lineage (NCBI taxonomy): Eukaryota > Metazoa > Chordata > Amphibia > Caudata > Salamandridae > Triturus > Triturus cristatus. The sequence continues at coordinate 1,136,668,362 of NC_140589.1, forward strand.
AAGCAATGTTCGGTAAGGCACTATTACGGGGATGCGGCGTTTCGGCGTATTTCAAAAAGTTTTTAAAGTTACCAATAGTTTGCCACACAACCGCCGAACAACCTTGTGGGGTGGGTACTCCTTGATGCTTGTGGCCGCATTGTGGTAAATAAAAATTCCTTTACCGGGACTGAATTTGATACAGAAACATTATAAAATAGCTCAGTAAAATGAGAGGCAGAATCCGTGATATTAGAGTTTCGGAATGGGCTTTATTCCAATAAACGATTATAATCGGATGCCTCAAGTTCCATCACCACGGGGGTTCAGGAAGTGAAGTACATACTTTATTGACAAGAAGTTACTTTTATAGTCCATACATTATAATGAAGTGAATACAGTAGGCGTAACAATTGATAAGGAAATTGACGTGTGGTCCGTGTAACCGAAAATGGGTGTAATAATGAGTAAAAAGGAACATAATTGGTTGTGATGTCATGTATAGGTGGATCTATAAGATAATACTTGGCATGGATGCGCGCGCAGCAGTATGACGTGTAATTGACGTGTAACTAGGGGGTGACGGGGATTTGACATTTAGCTCTACATGTGGAGACAAGAAGTCTGGGGGGTCAAGTCAACCTAATCCCAAATCATATCTAACATCCTATGTTTAAAGAACTATGTTATCCATAAAAGAAGGACTCTCGGACAGAATCTATTCTATACTGACTGTGCGTGCGTGTACAAGCGTCTAGGTGTCTACACTGAATGCGAGGGGGTAGGAATATTCCATGGTAACAGGGCTATGAATTATTTGCATGAGGACAGAGAAGTTGGGCCTTTTTGCTTGGTAACTGGAAGAATGTTTACTTAAACTACTAGGCAGGAATGCATCGGCTGAGGGGGAAGCAGATAATTCGAAGGTGAAATACAGTTCTTGGCAGAGAGTAGGCTGATGTCAGGCTTCGTGAGCCGCGCAGAGAATGAGACAAAGTTCATGGTCACAGATGCAGGCTCGGGCTGGAGCTTTCAGAGGCAGAAGGCAAGAGGAGTTTAGATGACAGAATCAGGGCCTACTTGCCTGGACTGTAAAGTGGCATAAGTGAACCATATAAAGCCGGTGGCCTTTCATATTTAAGAATGGAATATCCAGCCTATTCATGGCGGATCTGGCAGAGGACATGTTGACGGTGGGCATACATGTATTTGCGTCTTCATAACTGGAACTGGAGGGAACATACATGTACTTGTGACATGCACATAGAACCGTTGGGGTCCAAGATAGGGGACATAACTGACCAGAGAAATCCACATTTCCACATTCCCTCCTTGTCCCCTCCTTGCCCTTCAAGAGATATCAATCTTCATCAATCCATTGATCTGTTCATATAGCATCATTTGTTCTTCTTTCTTCTTCCGGAATCTTGAATGAAAATCTTGATGTGGAATACATGATGTGGCACACAGACCACAAATCGCTGGTCCACATTGCAGACATAGACAGCAACTGAATAGTATGAGAAGGCCAATACCTAGGAAGGATAGAACTCTCCATCCCCAGGCTGATACCGCATTCCAAAACCAACTGGACCAAGTCCAAGTGCCTGGGTTCTGGTGTATCTGGCTTACAATCTTATGAAGGCGAGTGATGGCTTTATATACAGATGGCGAATTTTCTGGTATGAATACGCAACAGCTTGATCCGATGACCCTACAAGCTCCGCCCCTATCAGCCAGGATGACGTCAAGGACAAGACGATTTTGAAGCACAACAATCCGCATAGCAGACTGCTCTTCCGTTAAATTGCCTAAGGCGGAAATAGTCTCATTCACTACTGCTTCAAGGGTTCTAGTTAATCTACGTATCAGCTTACTATTAGTAACAGTACCTATATAGGGAAAGATGCCTTTATTAAAATCTACATACTTATCCCATGCCGTCTCAGTGTAATCGACAATGGGAAGATCTCTCCGTTCTCTGTTGTGTACTAAATGAATATTTCTGTAATAATCAGGAGGAGCTAGGAAAACAGGTGGCAAAAGGAATGCTATGTAGCAGGTACCATCCCAATCTAGAGGTAGACGCATATATGCAGTCTGACCACATATAAAGTAGGAGTGGCGAGAAGCTCTGAATGAAGATTTTCCTTGATCACTGAATTCTACTATAGTAGTGCATTTACTATGGCCCATATGTATGGAACCAACCTTTCTTACACACAATTCACCTTTTGCTGGGAATACTGACATGGTGGGTAAGACTAGCTCAACTTCGGATACGACATTTAGAATCATGAGATTAGGTGTAAAATTACCTAATCCATACACTTCATTTTCTAGATCAGTTCCTGTTCTTTTGGGGCGACCCTCCTTGTCAGGGTAGCAGACTTTGAGTAAAACTAGGTTCAGGTTTCCCCATATCCAATGATCTTGGTAAACTGCTGTGTCTGAGTCTATGGAATTGATTAAACTGAACCATGCTCCACAGGAGCCATTATGTGTAAATGGATGTGGAAAGAAAGGCAGGACTCCTTCATAATTCTGATAGGGAGGGAGTCGGCCACACACCCAACAATTGGTGGCATTACTAGTCTGATGGGAATGATGTAACATACTAATGAAAGTGTTATTGCGCAGCGCAAGTCTATAGGACAATTCATGCGGGGGTAAGTCACTAAAAGAATGTTCTGCAATAACATTGTGAACATTTCTGGCAATAGGGTAATATATGTGCAACAACATACTGGTAATAATTATTAAAAGACTTAAGGAAAACAAAATTAATAAGGTCCCTATACAATGGCTACGCAGTGATTTACAATACGCCTGTCGTTTCATCATTTTTCGCGATTGTTCATGATTCAGGTCTAGAGGATACATGTCAGAGACAGATTCAACCGCTTCACCTAGGGGAGGACTTAAACAATCAAACCGTCTGACGTCCTAGGCCTTAACTTAACTTTGTAAAGTTCGCTTTCAGTTTTTTCCACCAAAGGAAGTTTTGAATCAGTCTGTGAGGGAGTGCAGGGCACAGTGTCTATATCCGAGGATGGTCCACGAAATTTCTTGATGTGGCTTGAATGAATCCAGCCCTTGCGGCCCTCGATCTTCACGGCTGTTCTTGTGGTCAACAGGACCAACTTGGGTGCTTTCCACCTGGGCTCCAGCTGAGTCTTTCGGTCGAAATTCCTCACAAAGACAAGATTACCCGGAACAACGTCATGGGGTTTCACCTCAGTGTTGTCGGGAAAAGCTGCAGCTACCTGTGAACGAGAAGATTGTAGTGCAGACATCAAGGAAGCCAAGTAATCTGTCAGCATATTACAGTCAATATCAGTTATTTTGCGTGGTACGGGCGTCCCCCACATATTTGGTGGTCTACCGAAGATCACCTCATACGGGGATAGCCCTGTTCGTGAATGTGCTACCATTCTCATGTAAAAGAGTGCAACTGGTAACGCTACTACCCAGTCGACACCTTTCTCTCTGCATATTTTGGACATTCTAATTTTCAGTATCTGGTTATGTCTTTCTACGAGACCTGCTGCCTCGGGGTGTCGGACACAGTGGAATTTCCACTGATATCCTAACAGAAGTGAAACGTGTTTCATTAATTCGGATGAGAACGGCTGGCCGTTATCTGAATAAACAGCACGTGGTAAACCGTATCGTGGGAAGAATTCTCGAACCAACTGTTTGGCAGTAGTCGGGGCAGTGTAATCTGAAACCGGGTATGCCTCCGTCCAACGGGACAGAGCGCAAACAACTACGAGAACATATTTGAATCCTCTGCATCGTTCCATCTGGATATAATCCATCTGGAGTACTTCAAAAGGATGATTAGGAGTATGAAATCCACCCTGTTCTACGGGAACGCTTTTTCCTGGGTTGAACTGACAACAGATCATACAGGTACGAACCTTTTGTTTTGCTGCTGCTCGTAAATGTTTATTGAACCAAATGTGTTGAATGCTGTCTAGCATAGCTTTTTCTCCTAGATGTGCTGGACTATGTATAGTGTTAATTATGACTTGGACCATTGAATCAGGAAGGAACCATACAGACTTTTCCTTCATCATCCATCCTTGGTCCGTTTGGATCCCTCCTAATTCAGTCCATTTCTTTATTTCGTCTGGTGTAGCATGTGTCTGTATGTCAATTATGTCAAGAGTAGGATCTTTAACTGTCATACAATGTGTCGGTGTCGGGACTATTGTCTTTGTCATGTCGGGGGTTTGAGTTTGAGCAGTCAGTTTAGCTGTTCTGTCGGCTAGATCATTGCCTTGGGAAATGATATCAGTAACCTTCGTATGAGCCTTACATTTCATAATTGATATTTCAGTGGGTAGATGTATTGCATCTAATAATGCATGAATGAGGGGTCCGTGCTGAATGTGGGCACCGTGGGAAGTTAAATAACCTCTCTCTCGCCACAGCACGCCGAAGTCGTGTACAACTCCGAATGCATAACGTGAGTCAGTGTATATGTTGACTTTTTTATTCATGGCTTGAATACAGGCTTGTGTCAGAGCGATAAGTTCTGCAGCTTGAGCTGACAAAGTGTTTATGCGATTAGTTTCAATGACTTCAGTATCTGTTGTGACTGCGTAAGCGGCTACTAACTCTCCTGTACTTGTTCTCATGCATGAACCATCTACATACAAGGTCAGGTCTGGATCTGGCAATGGGACATCGGTTAAGTCTTGTCTGGGTTTTGTTGTTATTGTAATAACTTCAATACAGTCATGGGCTAGTGGGTCTGTTCCGATTACAGGTAGAAGTGTGGCAGGATTCAATGTGTTACAGCGTCTGATTTCTATATGTGGCTGAAACAATGTAAGTTCATATCCTGTAAGTCGCGCTATAGTCAAGTGTTGTGTTTGCGTTCTATTTACAAGAACCTCTACTGCGTGTGGTACTTGAACTGTCAATGGATGTCCTAACACTATGGCATCGCTTTGTCTGATTGCTAAAGCTGTCGCTGCTACTGATTTCAGGCACGCAGGCAAAGCCTGAGCTACGGGATCTAATGTACTAGAGAAATAGGCACATGGTTTGTGTGCTCCTGCTTGATCCTGTGTGAGTACTGACAAAGCAGTACCTTCGCGTTCTGTAACAAAGAGTGTAAACTGTTTTCTGTAACATGGTGTTGCTAAAACGGGTGCTTGACATAAAGCTTTCTTTAGGCTTTCAAAAGCTTGTGTGTGTTCCTGAGTCCAAGGGAGAACAGTCGATGTGGCTGCCTCCTGTGTGGTTAACTGAATGAGTGGTTTTGCTAGAAATGCATACTGAGGGATCCACTGCCTACAATATGAAGTGAGGCCTATGAAAGCCCGTACTTCCTTTTGTGTCTTGGGTATTGGCATGTTAGCTATTAACTGAATGCGGTCGGGTGTAAGCTGCCTTCCCTCCTTGGACAGCGAGTGACCAAGATAAATAACTCGCTGGACACAGAATTGCAGCTTAGAAGGGGACACCTTGTGCCCCTTTTCGGCTAGAAATTGTAAAACTGTCAGTGATGCTTTCTCACATTCCGGTTCGCTTCTCGCGGTGATCAGCAGATCATCGACATATTGAAGCAGGGCAGTGTTAACTGGCATGTGGATACTGTCGAGTTCTCGTTTCAGTGCTTGGCTATAGATGCTGGGGCTTTCTGTAAATCCTTGAGGTGCGCGGGAGAATTTAAAGCTACGCCCATTTAAACTAAATCCGAACAAATATTGGCTTTCCGGATCTATTGGGACGCTGAAGAAGGCATTCTTGAGGTCAATTACAGTAAAGAATGTTGCTTCGGAATCAATAGCTGTCAATAATGACGAGATATCTGGAACCACAGGAAATTGTGGCACAATGCATTTGTTTAACTCGCGCAGATCAATCACCAATCGGTATACTGGCGGAGCTGTAGGATCTGTTCGTTTAAGAATCGGAATTATTGGTGAATTACATACATTGGAGTCTGTTTCTACAACTACTCCTTGGGCAATAAGCTCGTCAATGATTTGTAGTAAAGCCACTACAGCATCTGGTGGTAACTTGTATTGTCGCATTCGTGGTAGCACCACTCCTGCCTTTAGTGTGACTCGATATGGTGTAATACTCATGCAACCAACATCAGTAGGGCCTTGTGCCCTTAGATGTGTAGGTAAAGTCTGCAGTCGGGGATCCATGTCTCTAGATACATAGTGACCTTTAAAATCACGTAAAAACAACCTTACTCCTTCCGGAGAACAACATATTATGGCTCCTAGAGCTTTCAACGTTTTTATTCCTAACAGATTTTCTGGGCATGATTTAGTAAGCAATAAATCTGTAGTTCGGGTCAGAGGTCCTATCGTAAGTGGCAGAGGTTGTGACACTTCATTAACAATAGGTTTTCCTGAAAAACCAAGGGAAATATTCTGTGAGCCTGAGAGGGGTGCCCCTGGAACTTCACTACGTTTTATGGTCGTTCGACTTGCCCCTGTATCGAGTAGAAATTTTCTATCTTGGCCTAATAATTCACTATGTACATAAGGTCCTTCTTGGTCTACTGGGATTTCAATAAGGGGTAAGTCAACTTCCCTCTCTAGGCTTGTTCATGCGTAACGCTGATACTCGGGATATTCATACTGTGCGGTCTGATACATTTGTCGTGTTGTTGTCTGTGTGGCAGCAGCAGGCAACGGTGGTGCAGCTGGCACAAACTGTATTGGCTGTTGTGCGGCTGGCATGGCCTGGGCATGCTGCGTAGCTCCTTGTTCATTCTGATCTTGTCTTAGTGGCCGTGATCTTTCTTGTGTTTTACCTATGGCGATATTATGTTTTAGCACTGGACAATCGTGTACGTAATGACCTGGCTTTTTACAATAATTGCATGTCCCTTTTACAGGTCCTGCTGAATCGGAATGTGTCATACCCTTTTTATGTCCTTCAGCTGGAACTGTCTGGGAAACTAGCATTTTCATTTTCGTGTCTTTCATGCGTCTGTGTTCATGTTCTTGTTCCTCTTTAATTCTATTGTGGTGGTACTGTAACATTTGTAACATTTGTGTTGGAGTGTTACCTTGCCAGGTACTCTCGAATTTTAATACTCTATTCTTTACTGGGGGCAGGGCATTTTCCACTAATTTTGTTACAAACAGATGCGGGTATGATTCGCTACTTGCTTTTATGCCACTATTTATACCAAAACATTTCTCGAATCGGGCATAGTAATCGCTAGTGTCTTCATCTTGTTTCTGTTTACAGGCTGGAATTGTACCCCAATCTTCCTTTTTCGTAGTTAATAAACGTGGCAGTACCTGTACTAGTAGACCTGGTAGTGCTTTAGTTTTGTCCCCAAGCCCCGAACCTGGACCTCGGGCCCTTTCTTCTGCTTCTAATGCTGACCATTCTATCTTTTGATCACCTACCTCCCACTCTTTTTCCTTGAGTTTCTCATAAATGCCAGCAGGCATCAACACCTTTAATATTGTCATAACGTCGGGGTAGGTATACTCTCCCATGAGTAACATGTCTTTGATTTCTCGGTGAAAACCCGCTGGGTCTTTGTCATGACTGGGTACTACTTTCTTCATTTCCAACAATTCTATTTTCGATATAGGCGTATATACAAATACACGTTTAAACTCATTGTCCTCGCCTTTTATTGGGTGTACTTCTCGTAAGGGATTCTGTCTATCCAGGTGATACGTCGTTCTTTCCTTGACAGGCAATGAGACATGCTCTGAGCATACAAAAAGAATATACTGCTTTCTAGATACTAGAATTTCTTTAATTAATTTGGTACCTGGACCTCTCCATTTCTTCATAAGCAATTCAGTCAATATGTCAGGTAAGGGACCAGGGTCCGAATGCTGACTCTGATATAGTATAATGAGTTGTTGAATCATATAAATCCCAGCTAACCTCTGCTCATCTGGGGTGAGATTCAAAAATGTGCGTACTACTGTCTCATCACTATATTTTCCGGGACTGTCCACCCAGTGGACAGCTGCCCTTGCTAAATCTTGTTCATCCATAGAATCGAGAAAATGATAACCCCTTCGTTCTCGGAGTAGTTTGTCGGCGGTTTGGAACGAATGCTCGTTAGACCTTATATTAATTATAGGTATTTGAAAATTCCTGTTATTATCTGGACATATCGGATGTATTGAGTCAGTATGATATCTAGTCTGATTCCTATTACAAGATCTTCCTCTACCTACATAGGCTATGGTGTCCGACTGTCCTGTGGGCAGTCCTGACCCTTCTTCCTCGTTTTGTTCGAACTCGTCTATCTCTAATCTCTCCTCGTGTAGGCGTTCTATTTCTTTACGGATCTTTCGGCACATGGCTATTATACAATTTTGCTTATCGTGTCTCCCTTCTGATATATTCTGGCCCCATTTTGTAAGAATTTTCATTGCTTCCGGATCTACCCCCGGTCGGTCTTGATTTCTGATCACACAGTTTATGAGGAAACGTAACAGTTCCCCCTGTATCTCTACTTTCTGGTATTCCATAGCTCTGTTAATACATTCTGGATCTCGCCCTGTTTGAACAAAATGGTATATTTTATCTAGATGCGTAGTCATTCCTGGTAGCTTCGCTAAATACCCTGCGGCTCGTCTGATACGTAATGATGCCAGGATCATTTCGTCCTCTTTGCCGAGCACCGGGTCATATCTACAATCTATAAGAAGTTCCTTAAGCGTACGATCACTTACGAATTTGGGTGTACGTGAATGCGCTGACTCTTGAAAAATAAGTTTATTTATTCTAGGTGGCGTAGAAAAAATATTGGTAGCACCTCCCGTGGCCCCGTCTGGGGCGTCGGGTGTGAAAGGATTCGTCGAACGTGACACAGCAACTATAGGTGTGGACTCAGCTATAGAAGTACTTGTAGGAACAGATGCAGAAACAGATGTGCTTGCCGGAACTTGTGACTCGATTTGTTGCTGCAGGGATACGGGTGCTGGATCTTGGTGTTGGACCTCCCTGGTATGCGGTCTACGTGGGGCGGAATTAGCATACTCGGGTGCTGCGTCATCTAAATATGAGGAAAGAAAAACATCTTCTGTTGTTCTAGGATGCCCCTTAGGATGTACCTTGATTGGGAATAATGGGGTTGGCAAGTCTTTTAGTATTTCTGGAGTAGCCTTAGGTAATCCTTCGGCCAGAAGGGGATACATACCATTCATAAGGGCATTTCTTTGTCTGTCTACTTGTTCTGATTTTACTCGGATACCTTCCTCAATTAATAGATTCTCTCGAATTTTATTGGAATTCTCTTTACTCTTCTCTTCCTGTCTACGTGCTTTTTCTGTTCGTCTATGTGATTCTTTACGCCATAATTCAACGGCGTCTTTCTGTGACTGTCTGACTTTTCTTTTCCATAACTCTTCCTCGACTTTCATGATGCACTCTGCATCCCAGGTTCCCGCTGTGGGCCACCTCTGACTTTCTGGTAATCCCTTGGTATAGTCTACCCATAAATCAAGAAATAATATAGCGTCTAAGCCATGTTTGTGATACATAAAGTGCCCTGGAGTGTCCCTAGGAGGAATAGGGACGGCTTCTTCGAGAACCCCTTTTCTGGTAGTGATCTGTCTTAATTTCGAAAAGAGCGGCATATTGAGAACTGACCTTATACTTGATTTTGACCTGATACTTGAATTTGAACAGACTTAATACAATAAACACGATAATGAACAGTCATTCATACCACGATATTCAGAACATACTTAAACACTTTAAACATTTAACATTAAACCTTTAACTGAAACAACAATGATGATCGTCTGCATAACTAAATCACCATGCTTAATTCTTGACACTAACTAGACAATAACTAGATACTTCGGAATACTTCGGAATACTTGATATACTGCTAAACAGTACAGATACACTGCTAAAACAGTGCAGACCGGATTTGTGTACCCAAACCCGTCTTGACCGGCACAACCTATGTGCACGTCAGAAATGCCTCCCCAGCAATGGTACTCACCGGGTAGCTTCGGAAACGGAAGGCCTCAGTAACTTGAACTTGAACCGGACCGGACTCGACTCGACTCGACTCGTCGGACACTGGGCTTGACTTCGGACTGGTGGGTCTCTGTATACCTCGGATCTTGCTCTCTCAGCTAGGCTCTGGTCGGGATACTTCGCACTTCTCACCGCCTCGTCTGGGTGTTGATCGCAGTCTCAGTCGCCCCCGCTTGACCGGAGGGAGATACAGGAAATCCTGCTGGTACGCGTTATTGTCCGTCCAGCTGTGGCAGGAGACCGGGCCTGCAACGCACCGCCGGCGCGTGAGATGAGAAAGTGTCCCTATTCGGGCGCCATCATGTGGTAAATAAAAATTCCTTTACCGGGACTGAATTTGATACAGAAACATTATAAAATAGCTCAGTAAAATGAGAGGCAGAATCCGTGATATTAGAGTTTCGGAATGGGCTTTATTCCAATAAACGATTATAATCGGATGCCTCAAGTTCCATCACCACGGGGGTTCAGGAAGTGAAGTACATACTTTATTGACAAGAAGTTACTTTTATAGTCCATACATTATAATGAAGTGAATACAGTAGGCGTAACAATTGATAAGGAAATTGACGTGTGGTCCGTGTAACCGAAAATGGGTGTAATAATGAGTAAAAAGGAACATAATTGGTTGTGATGTCATGTATAGGTGGATCTATAAGATAATACTTGGCATGGATGCGCGCGCAGCAGTATGACGTGTAATTGACGTGTAACTAGGGGGTGACGGGGATTTGACATTTAGCTCTACATGTGGAGACAAGAAGTCTGGGGGGTCAAGTCAACCTAATCCCAAATCATATCTAACATCCTATGTTTAAAGAACTATGTTATCCATAAAAGAAGGACTCTCGGACAGAATCTATTCTATACTGACTGTGCGTGCGTGTACAAGCGTCTAGGTGTCTACACTGAATGCGAGGGGGTAGGAATATTCCATGGTAACAGGGCTATGAATTATTTGCATGAGGACAGAGAAGTTGGGCCTTTTTGCTTGGTAACTGGAAGAATGTTTACTTAAACTACTAGGCAGGAATGCATCGGCTGAGGGGGAAGCAGATAATTCGAAGGTGAAATACAGTTCTTGGCAGAGAGTAGGCTGATGTCAGGCTTCGTGAGCCGCGCAGAGAATGAGACAAAGTTCATGGTCACAGATGCAGGCTCGGGCTGGAGCTTTCAGAGGCAGAAGGCAAGAGGAGTTTAGATGACAGAATCAGGGCCTACTTGCCTGGACTGTAAAGTGGCATAAGTGAACCATATAAAGCCGGTGGCCTTTCATATTTAAGAATGGAATATCCAGCCTATTCATGGCGGATCTGGCAGAGGACATGTTGACGGTGGGCATACATGTATTTGCGTCTTCATAACTGGAACTGGAGGGAACATACATGTACTTGTGACATGCACATAGAACCGTTGGGGTCCAAGATAGGGGACATAACTGACCAGAGAAATCCACATTTCCACATTCCCTCCTTGTCCCCTCCTTGCCCTTCAAGAGATATCAATCTTCATCAATCCATTGATCTGTTCATATAGCATCATTTGTTCTTCTTTCTTCTTCCGGAATCTTGAATGAAAATCTTGATGTGGAATACATGATGTGGCACACAGACCACAAATCGCTGGTCCACATTGCAGACATAGACAGCAACTGAATAGTATGAGAAGGCCAATACCTAGGAAGGATAGAACTCTCCATCCCCAGGCTGATACCGCATTCCAAAACCAACTGGACCAAGTCCAAGTGCCTGGGTTCTGGTGTATCTGGCTTACAATCTTATGAAGGCGAGTGATGGCTTTATATACAGATGGCGAATTTTCTGGTATGAATACGCAACAGCTTGATCCGATGACCCTACAAGCTCCGCCCCTATCAGCCAGGATGACGTCAAGGACAAGACGATTTTGAAGCACAACAATCCGCATAGCAGACTGCTCTTCCGTTAAATTGCCTAAGGCGGAAATAGTCTCATTCACTACTGCTTCAAGGGTTCTAGTTAATCTACGTATCAGCTTACTATTAGTAACAGTACCTATATAGGGAAAGATGCCTTTATTAAAATCTACATACTTATCCCATGCCGTCTCAGTGTAATCGACAATGGGAAGATCTCTCCGTTCTCTGTTGTGTACTAAATGAATATTTCTGTAATAATCAGGAGGAGCTAGGAAAACAGGTGGCAAAAGGAATGCTATGTAGCAGGTACCATCCCAATCTAGAGGTAGACGCATATATGCAGTCTGACCACATATAAAGTAGGAGTGGCGAGAAGCTCTGAATGAAGATTTTCCTTGATCACTGAATTCTACTATAGTAGTGCATTTACTATGGCCCATATGTATGGAACCAACCTTTCTTACACACAATTCACCTTTTGCTGGGAATACTGACATGGTGGGTAAGACTAGCTCAACTTCGGATACGACATTTAGAATCATGAGATTAGGTGTAAAATTACCTAATCCATACACTTCATTTTCTAGATCAGTTCCTGTTCTTTTGGGGCGACCCTCCTTGTCAGGGTAGCAGACTTTGAGTAAAACTAGGTTCAGGTTTCCCCATATCCAATGATCTTGGTAAACTGCTGTGTCTGAGTCTATGGAATTGATTAAACTGAACCATGCTCCACAGGAGCCATTATGTGTAAATGGATGTGGAAAGAAAGGCAGGACTCCTTCATAATTCTGATAGGGAGGGAGTCGGCCACACACCCAACAATTGGTGGCATTACTAGTCTGATGGGAATGATGTAACATACTAATGAAAGTGTTATTGCGCAGCGCAAGTCTATAGGACAATTCATGCGGGGGTAAGTCACTAAAAGAATGTTCTGCAATAACATTGTGAACATTTCTGGCAATAGGGTAATATATGTGCAACAACATACTGGTAATAATTATTAAAAGACTTAAGGAAAACAAAATTAATAAGGTCCCTATACAATGGCTACGCAGTGATTTACAATACGCCTGTCGTTTCATCATTTTTCGCGATTGTTCATGATTCAGGTCTAGAGGATACATGTCAGAGACAGATTCAACCGCTTCACCTAGGGGAGGACTTAAACAATCAAACCGTCTGACGTCCTAGGCCTTAACTTAACTTTGTAAAGTTCGCTTTCAGTTTTTTCCACCAAAGGAAGTTTTGAATCAGTCTGTGAGGGAGTGCAGGGCACAGTGTCTATATCCGAGGATGGTCCACGAAATTTCTTGATGTGGCTTGAATGAATCCAGCCCTTGCGGCCCTCGATCTTCACGGCTGTTCTTGTGGTCAACAGGACCAACTTGGGTGCTTTCCACCTGGGCTCCAGCTGAGTCTTTCGGTCGAAATTCCTCACAAAGACAAGATTACCCGGAACAACGTCATGGGGTTTCACCTCAGTGTTGTCGGGAAAAGCTGCAGCTACCTGTGAACGAGAAGATTGTAGTGCAGACATCAAGGAAGCCAAGTAATCTGTCAGCATATTACAGTCAATATCAGTTATTTTGCGTGGTACGGGCGTCCCCCACATATTTGGTGGTCTACCGAAGATCACCTCATACGGGGATAGCCCTGTTCGTGAATGTGCTACCATTCTCATGTAAAAGAGTGCAACTGGTAACGCTACTACCCAGTCGACACCTTTCTCTCTGCATATTTTGGACATTCTAATTTTCAGTATCTGGTTATGTCTTTCTACGAGACCTGCTGCCTCGGGGTGTCGGACACAGTGGAATTTCCACTGATATCCTAACAGAAGTGAAACGTGTTTCATTAATTCGGATGAGAACGGCTGGCCGTTATCTGAATAAACAGCACGTGGTAAACCGTATCGTGGGAAGAATTCTCGAACCAACTGTTTGGCAGTAGTCGGGGCAGTGTAATCTGAAACCGGGTATGCCTCCGTCCAACGGGACAGAGCGCAAACAACTACGAGAACATATTTGAATCCTCTGCATCGTTCCATCTGGATATAATCCATCTGGAGTACTTCAAAAGGATGATTAGGAGTATGAAATCCACCCTGTTCTACGGGAACGCTTTTTCCTGGGTTGAACTGACAACAGATCATACAGGTACGAACCTTTTGTTTTGCTGCTGCTCGTAAATGTTTATTGAACCAAATGTGTTGAATGCTGTCTAGCATAGCTTTTTCTCCTAGATGTGCTGGACTATGTATAGTGTTAATTATGACTTGGACCATTGAATCAGGAAGGAACCATACAGACTTTTCCTTCATCATCCATCCTTGGTCCGTTTGGATCCCTCCTAATTCAGTCCATTTCTTTATTTCGTCTGGTGTAGCATGTGTCTGTATGTCAATTATGTCAAGAGTAGGATCTTTAACTGTCATACAATGTGTCGGTGTCGGGACTATTGTCTTTGTCATGTCGGGGGTTTGAGTTTGAGCAGTCAGTTTAGCTGTTCTGTCGGCTAGATCATTGCCTTGGGAAATGATATCAGTAACCTTCGTATGAGCCTTACATTTCATAATTGATATTTCAGTGGGTAGATGTATTGCATCTAATAATGCATGAATGAGGGGTCCGTGCTGAATGTGGGCACCGTGGGAAGTTAAATAACCTCTCTCTCGCCACAGCACGCCGAAGTCGTGTACAACTCCGAATGCATAACGTGAGTCAGTGTATATGTTGACTTTTTTATTCATGGCTTGAATACAGGCTTGTGTCAGAGCGATAAGTTCTGCAGCTTGAGCTGACAAAGTGTTTATGCGATTAGTTTCAATGACTTCAGTATCTGTTGTGACTGCGTAAGCGGCTACTAACTCTCCTGTACTTGTTCTCATGCATGAACCATCTACATACAAGGTCAGGTCTGGATCTGGCAATGGGACATCGGTTAAGTCTTGTCTGGGTTTTGTTGTTATTGTAATAACTTCAATACAGTCATGGGCTAGTGGGTCTGTTCCGATTACAGGTAGAAGTGTGGCAGGATTCAATGTGTTACAGCGTCTGATTTCTATATGTGGCTGAAACAATGTAAGTTCATATCCTGTAAGTCGCGCTATAGTCAAGTGTTGTGTTTGCGTTCTATTTACAAGAACCTCTACTGCGTGTGGTACTTGAACTGTCAATGGATGTCCTAACACTATGGCATCGCTTTGTCTGATTGCTAAAGCTGTCGCTGCTACTGATTTCAGGCACGCAGGCAAAGCCTGAGCTACGGGATCTAATGTACTAGAGAAATAGGCACATGGTTTGTGTGCTCCTGCTTGATCCTGTGTGAGTACTGACAAAGCAGTACCTTCGCGTTCTGTAACAAAGAGTGTAAACTGTTTTCTGTAACATGGTGTTGCTAAAACGGGTGCTTGACATAAAGCTTTCTTTAGGCTTTCAAAAGCTTGTGTGTGTTCCTGAGTCCAAGGGAGAACAGTCGATGTGGCTGCCTCCTGTGTGGTTAACTGAATGAGTGGTTTTGCTAGAAATGCATACTGAGGGATCCACTGCCTACAATATGAAGTGAGGCCTATGAAAGCCCGTACTTCCTTTTGTGTCTTGGGTATTGGCATGTTAGCTATTAACTGAATGCGGTCGGGTGTAAGCTGCCTTCCCTCCTTGGACAGCGAGTGACCAAGATAAATAACTCGCTGGACACAGAATTGCAGCTTAGAAGGGGACACCTTGTGCCCCTTTTCGGCTAGAAATTGTAAAACTGTCAGTGATGCTTTCTCACATTCCGGTTCGCTTCTCGCGGTGATCAGCAGATCATCGACATATTGAAGCAGGGCAGTGTTAACTGGCATGTGGATACTGTCGAGTTCTCGTTTCAGTGCTTGGCTATAGATGCTGGGGCTTTCTGTAAATCCTTGAGGTGCGCGGGAGAATTTAAAGCTACGCCCATTTAAACTAAATCCGAACAAATATTGGCTTTCCGGATCTATTGGGACGCTGAAGAAGGCATTCTTGAGGTCAATTACAGTAAAGAATGTTGCTTCGGAATCAATAGCTGTCAATAATGACGAGATATCTGGAACCACAGGAAATTGTGGCACAATGCATTTGTTTAACTCGCGCAGATCAATCACCAATCGGTATACTGGCGGAGCTGTAGGATCTGTTCGTTTAAGAATCGGAATTATTGGTGAATTACATACATTGGAGTCTGTTTCTACAACTACTCCTTGGGCAATAAGCTCGTCAATGATTTGTAGTAAAGCCACTACAGCATCTGGTGGTAACTTGTATTGTCGCATTCGTGGTAGCACCACTCCTGCCTTTAGTGTGACTCGATATGGTGTAATACTCATGCAACCAACATCAGTAGGGCCTTGTGCCCTTAGATGTGTAGGTAAAGTCTGCAGTCGGGGATCCATGTCTCTAGATACATAGTGACCTTTAAAATCACGTAAAAACAACCTTACTCCTTCCGGAGAACAACATATTATGGCTCCTAGAGCTTTCAACGTTTTTATTCCTAACAGATTTTCTGGGCATGATTTAGTAAGCAATAAATCTGTAGTTCGGGTCAGAGGTCCTATCGTAAGTGGCAGAGGTTGTGACACTTCATTAACAATAGGTTTTCCTGAAAAACCAAGGGAAATATTCTGTGAGCCTGAGAGGGGTGCCCCTGGAACTTCACTACGTTTTATGGTCGTTCGACTTGCCCCTGTATCGAGTAGAAATTTTCTATCTTGGCCTAATAATTCACTATGTACATAAGGTCCTTCTTGGTCTACTGGGATTTCAATAAGGGGTAAGTCAACTTCCCTCTCTAGGCTTGTTCATGCGTAACGCTGATACTCGGGATATTCATACTGTGCGGTCTGATACATTTGTCGTGTTGTTGTCTGTGTGGCAGCAGCAGGCAACGGTGGTGCAGCTGGCACAAACTGTATTGGCTGTTGTGCGGCTGGCATGGCCTGGGCATGCTGCGTAGCTCCTTGTTCATTCTGATCTTGTCTTAGTGGCCGTGATCTTTCTTGTGTTTTACCTATGGCGATATTATGTTTTAGCACTGGACAATCGTGTACGTAATGACCTGGCTTTTTACAATAATTGCATGTCCCTTTTACAGGTCCTGCTGAATCGGAATGTGTCATACCCTTTTTATGTCCTTCAGCTGGAACTGTCTGGGAAACTAGCATTTTCATTTTCGTGTCTTTCATGCGTCTGTGTTCATGTTCTTGTTCCTCTTTAATTCTATTGTGGTGGTACTGTAACATTTGTAACATTTGTGTTGGAGTGTTACCTTGCCAGGTACTCTCGAATTTTAATACTCTATTCTTTACTGGGGGCAGGGCATTTTCCACTAATTTTGTTACAAACAGATGCGGGTATGATTCGCTACTTGCTTTTATGCCACTATTTATACCAAAACATTTCTCGAATCGGGCATAGTAATCGCTAGTGTCTTCATCTTGTTTCTGTTTACAGGCTGGAATTGTACCCCAATCTTCCTTTTTCGTAGTTAATAAACGTGGCAGTACCTGTACTAGTAGACCTGGTAGTGCTTTAGTTTTGTCCCCAAGCCCCGAACCTGGACCTCGGGCCCTTTCTTCTGCTTCTAATGCTGACCATTCTATCTTTTGATCACCTACCTCCCACTCTTTTTCCTTGAGTTTCTCATAAATGCCAGCAGGCATCAACACCTTTAATATTGTCATAACGTCGGGGTAGGTATACTCTCCCATGAGTAACATGTCTTTGATTTCTCGGTGAAAACCCGCTGGGTCTTTGTCATGACTGGGTACTACTTTCTTCATTTCCAACAATTCTATTTTCGATATAGGCGTATATACAAATACACGTTTAAACTCATTGTCCTCGCCTTTTATTGGGTGTACTTCTCGTAAGGGATTCTGTCTATCCAGGTGATACGTCGTTCTTTCCTTGACAGGCAATGAGACATGCTCTGAGCATACAAAAAGAATATACTGCTTTCTAGATACTAGAATTTCTTTAATTAATTTGGTACCTGGACCTCTCCATTTCTTCATAAGCAATTCAGTCAATATGTCAGGTAAGGGACCAGGGTCCGAATGCTGACTCTGATATAGTATAATGAGTTGTTGAATCATATAAATCCCAGCTAACCTCTGCTCATCTGGGGTGAGATTCAAAAATGTGCGTACTACTGTCTCATCACTATATTTTCCGGGACTGTCCACCCAGTGGACAGCTGCCCTTGCTAAATCTTGTTCATCCATAGAATCGAGAAAATGATAACCCCTTCGTTCTCGGAGTAGTTTGTCGGCGGTTTGGAACGAATGCTCGTTAGACCTTATATTAATTATAGGTATTTGAAAATTCCTGTTATTATCTGGACATATCGGATGTATTGAGTCAGTATGATATCTAGTCTGATTCCTATTACAAGATCTTCCTCTACCTACATAGGCTATGGTGTCCGACTGTCCTGTGGGCAGTCCTGACCCTTCTTCCTCGTTTTGTTCGAACTCGTCTATCTCTAATCTCTCCTCGTGTAGGCGTTCTATTTCTTTACGGATCTTTCGGCACATGGCTATTATACAATTTTGCTTATCGTGTCTCCCTTCTGATATATTCTGGCCCCATTTTGTAAGAATTTTCATTGCTTCCGGATCTACCCCCGGTCGGTCTTGATTTCTGATCACACAGTTTATGAGGAAACGTAACAGTTCCCCCTGTATCTCTACTTTCTGGTATTCCATAGCTCTGTTAATACATTCTGGATCTCGCCCTGTTTGAACAAAATGGTATATTTTATCTAGATGCGTAGTCATTCCTGGTAGCTTCGCTAAATACCCTGCGGCTCGTCTGATACGTAATGATGCCAGGATCATTTCGTCCTCTTTGCCGAGCACCGGGTCATATCTACAATCTATAAGAAGTTCCTTAAGCGTACGATCACTTACGAATTTGGGTGTACGTGAATGCGCTGACTCTTGAAAAATAAGTTTATTTATTCTAGGTGGCGTAGAAAAAATATTGGTAGCACCTCCCGTGGCCCCGTCTGGGGCGTCGGGTGTGAAAGGATTCGTCGAACGTGACACAGCAACTATAGGTGTGGACTCAGCTATAGAAGTACTTGTAGGAACAGATGCAGAAACAGATGTGCTTGCCGGAACTTGTGACTCGATTTGTTGCTGCAGGGATACGGGTGCTGGATCTTGGTGTTGGACCTCCCTGGTATGCGGTCTACGTGGGGCGGAATTAGCATACTCGGGTGCTGCGTCATCTAAATATGAGGAAAGAAAAACATCTTCTGTTGTTCTAGGATGCCCCTTAGGATGTACCTTGATTGGGAATAATGGGGTTGGCAAGTCTTTTAGTATTTCTGGAGTAGCCTTAGGTAATCCTTCGGCCAGAAGGGGATACATACCATTCATAAGGGCATTTCTTTGTCTGTCTACTTGTTCTGATTTTACTCGGATACCTTCCTCAATTAATAGATTCTCTCGAATTTTATTGGAATTCTCTTTACTCTTCTCTTCCTGTCTACGTGCTTTTTCTGTTCGTCTATGTGATTCTTTACGCCATAATTCAACGGCGTCTTTCTGTGACTGTCTGACTTTTCTTTTCCATAACTCTTCCTCGACTTTCATGATGCACTCTGCATCCCAGGTTCCCGCTGTGGGCCACCTCTGACTTTCTGGTAATCCCTTGGTATAGTCTACCCATAAATCAAGAAATAATATAGCGTCTAAGCCATGTTTGTGATACATAAAGTGCCCTGGAGTGTCCCTAGGAGGAATAGGGACGGCTTCTTCGAGAACCCCTTTTCTGGTAGTGATCTGTCTTAATTTCGAAAAGAGCGGCATATTGAGAACTGACCTTATACTTGATTTTGACCTGATACTTGAATTTGAACAGACTTAATACAATAAACACGATAATGAACAGTCATTCATACCACGATATTCAGAACATACTTAAACACTTTAAACATTTAACATTAAACCTTTAACTGAAACAACAATGATGATCGTCTGCATAACTAAATCACCATGCTTAATTCTTGACACTAACTAGACAATAACTAGATACTTCGGAATACTTCGGAATACTTGATATACTGCTAAACAGTACAGATACACTGCTAAAACAGTGCAGACCGGATTTGTGTACCCAAACCCGTCTTGACCGGCACAACCTATGTGCACGTCAGAAATGCCTCCCCAGCAATGGTACTCACCGGGTAGCTTCGGAAACGGAAGGCCTCAGTAACTTGAACTTGAACCGGACCGGACTCGACTCGACTCGACTCGTCGGACACTGGGCTTGACTTCGGACTGGTGGGTCTCTGTATACCTCGGATCTTGCTCTCTCAGCTAGGCTCTGGTCGGGATACTTCGCACTTCTCACCGCCTCGTCTGGGTGTTGATCGCAGTCTCAGTCGCCCCCGCTTGACCGGAGGGAGATACAGGAAATCCTGCTGGTACGCGTTATTGTCCGTCCAGCTGTGGCAGGAGACCGGGCCTGCAACGCACCGCCGGCGCGTGAGATGAGAAAGTGTCCCTATTCGGGCGCCATCATGTGGTAAATAAAAATTCCTTTACCGGGACTGAATTTGATACAGAAACATTATAAAATAGCTCAGTAAAATGAGAGGCAGAATCCGTGATATTAGAGTTTCGGAATGGGCTTTATTCCAATAAACGATTATAATCGGATGCCTCAAGTTCCATCACCACGGGGGTTCAGGAAGTGAAGTACATACTTTATTGACAAGAAGTTACTTTTATAGTCCATACATTATAATGAAGTGAATACAGTAGGCGTAACAATTGATAAGGAAATTGACGTGTGGTCCGTGTAACCGAAAATGGGTGTAATAATGAGTAAAAAGGAACATAATTGGTTGTGATGTCATGTATAGGTGGATCTATAAGATAATACTTGGCATGGATGCGCGCGCAGCAGTATGACGTGTAATTGACGTGTAACTAGGGGGTGACGGGGATTTGACATTTAGCTCTACATGTGGAGACAAGAAGTCTGGGGGGTCAAGTCAACCTAATCCCAAATCATATCTAACATCCTATGTTTAAAGAACTATGTTATCCATAAAAGAAGGACTCTCGGACAGAATCTATTCTATACTGACTGTGCGTGCGTGTACAAGCGTCTAGGTGTCTACACTGAATGCGAGGGGGTAGGAATATTCCATGGTAACAGGGCTATGAATTATTTGCATGAGGACAGAGAAGTTGGGCCTTTTTGCTTGGTAACTGGAAGAATGTTTACTTAAACTACTAGGCAGGAATGCATCGGCTGAGGGGGAAGCAGATAATTCGAAGGTGAAATACAGTTCTTGGCAGAGAGTAGGCTGATGTCAGGCTTCGTGAGCCGCGCAGAGAATGAGACAAAGTTCATGGTCACAGATGCAGGCTCGGGCTGGAGCTTTCAGAGGCAGAAGGCAAGAGGAGTTTAGATGACAGAATCAGGGCCTACTTGCCTGGACTGTAAAGTGGCATAAGTGAACCATATAAAGCCGGTGGCCTTTCATATTTAAGAATGGAATATCCAGCCTATTCATGGCGGATCTGGCAGAGGACATGTTGACGGTGGGCATACATGTATTTGCGTCTTCATAACTGGAACTGGAGGGAACATACATGTACTTGTGACATGCACATAGAACCGTTGGGGTCCAAGATAGGGGACATAACTGACCAGAGAAATCCACATTTCCACAGCATCCCAACATTAAAACCACACTCCTCAGGAACACCCAAAAAGCTGAAGCACTCGTGGATCACTTGGAGAAATTGCTTTTTATTCGGCCATGGCATGACGCGTTTCGTCAATTGCTGACTTCCTCAAATGCCGCCAAACATTGCAAGTGCGATACACAGCCACATTTAAACCCCTCATGCCCCTCTGCGATTGGTTGAGGCATCAGAGCAGTCAGGCAAGGGGGTGTGTCCGGACTCAGACCTCCGATTCCAAACAGAGCAGGCCCTCTCACCAAACTATTCAACTCTTACACAGCTTGGGATTCACAATAAACTATCCCAAATCTCATCTCCAACCCTCACACATACATCAATATCTGGGAGCCACCATAAATACCTCCAAAGCTCTAGCATATCCCAGCCCAGCCAGGATAGCCAATATAAAAGCTCGGATCGCAAAATTTCAAACCCAACACTCTCTTCCAGCATGAGTGTTCATGCAACTCATAGGCATGATGGCATCATGCATCTTCATTGTGCCTTATGCAAGACTACAAATGCGTCCCTTGCAAGAGTGTCTAGCACGTCAGTGGAATCAGGCTCATGGACAACTAACAGATCTGGTGTTGGTGGACAGCCGCTCACATCGCTCTCTAAAATGGTGGAACACAATAAACCTGTCCAAAGGGCGGCCATTCCTCGAGCCTCTTCCACAAATAGTGCTAACAACGGACGCATCACTCACGGGATGGGGAGCCCATCTCCTAGGACACACCACTCAGGGCAAATGGACGACTCAACAGAAAGTGCTCCATATCAATTACTTGGAACTACTGGCAATATTCCTAGCACTAAAATCATTCCAAATACATCTCCAGAACAAAACTGTCCTCATCCGTAAGGACAACATGACAGCCATGTATTATATACAAAAACAAGGAGGCACACATTCTCTCCAGCTGTCCCAGCTTGCACAGAACATTTGGAGATGGGCCGTTCCCCAGAACATATACCTACTTGCAGAACACCTTCCAGGGGTTCAAAATCAGATTGCCGACCTGTTAAGTCGACAGACTCAACAGATCCACGAATGGGAATTACATCCGCAAGTCCTACTCCCCTTTTTCCAACAATGGGGCCAACCAGACATAGATCTGTTCGCCACACACGAAAACGCAAAATGCCGAACCTTCGCCGCCAGGTTTCCCCACCCACAGTCGAAGGGCAATGCGATATGGATAAACTGGTCAGGCAGATTTGCGTACGCTTTTCCGCCTCTCCCACCCATTCCATTCGTGGTACGCAAGCTTCGGCAACAGTCTCTCAAACTGATCCTAGTAGCTCCTACATGGGCACGCCAGCCCTGGTTCACAACTCTACTGGAACTCTCTCTAGTTCCACACCAAAAACTGCGCCTCTCCCCGTCCTTATTAACCCAGAACCATGGAGAAATCAGACACCCAGATCCAGGTCAACTGAATCTAGCGATCTGGCTCCTGAAGTCCTAGAGTTCGGTTACCTCAACCTACCACCAGACTGCATGAATATTATAAAAGAGGCCAGACGACCTACCACTAGAGCCTGCTACGCTGCAAAATGGAAAAGATTTGCTATTTACTGCACTAACAATGATATACGCCCACTGGATGCATCCATCCAGCACATCATTTGCTACTTACTACTCTTGCAAAGATGTAATGTAGTGTACTCATCCATACGTCTCCACCTAGCAGCATTAGCAGCCTACTTACAAAATCGACAACACTTGTCACCATTTAAAGTACTTGCGATTAAAGCCTTCATGGAAGGCCTTAAGAGGATTATTCCGCCCAGATTACCACCCTCTCCAGTGTGGAATCTAAACATTGTTCTTACAAGGCTCATGGGACCCCCATTTGAACCTATGCATAAATGCGGACTGCAGTTCCTCACATGGAAAGTGGCTTTCCTTATTGCTATCACATCCCTTAGAAGGGTAAGTGAAATCCAGGCTTTAACCATACAAGAACCATTCCTACAATTGCACCGCAGCAAAGTGGTTCTTAGAACAAATCCGAAATTCCTGCCAAAAGTCATATCTCCGTTCCATCTTAACCAATCAGTTGAGCTACCAGTGTTCTTCCCAAATCCGGACTCGGTAGCTGAAAGAGCTCTTCATACCTTAGACGTTAAAAGAGTCCTGCTTTACTACATTGACAGAACCAAATCATTCCGCAAAACCAAACAATTGTTTGTTGCTTTCTCTCCACCACATAAAGGCAACCCCATTTCCAAATCCGGGACAGCCAGGTGGATAGTTAAATGTATCCAAATATGCTACCACAAGGCTAAACGCACACTATCAGTTCCCCCTAGAGTGCATTCCACACGCAAAATAGGTGCTTCCATGGCATTCTTAGGAAATATTCCCTTAGAAGATATTTGTAAGGCAGCCACATGGTCTACAACACACACCTTCACTAAACACTACTGTGTTGACGTGCAAGCAAAACAACAAGCTTCTGTAGGTCAGGCTGTCCTTAAAACCTTATTCCAAACTGCTGCAACCGATACAGGTGACCACCGCTAGGGGAGACACTGCTATATAGTCTATCCTAAGTGTGTGATCTGCAGCTCATATGCCTCGAACGGAATATGCTACTTACCAGTATGCATCTGTTCTTGGCATGTAGAGCTGCAGAGCCACACACGCCCACCCACCTCCCCGGGACCTGTATCTGTTCCAGCATCGTCTTACTTAGACATTACACATGGACATCTCTCTCTTTTTACAAACTCCATTATTTCCCATCATGGCGAAAAACAATCTGAGGATGGAGTGGATGCCCATGCTCACTGTAGTCCAAGGGAGGAGTCACCCATCTCGTGACCAAAGACTTCTTCCGAAGACAACAACAACCTGCAAGCATCCGAGCCCAAAACCAGATGGTGAACTACTATCCTAAGTGTGTGGCTCTGCAGCTCTACATGCCAAGAACAGATGCATACTGGTAAGTAGCATATTCCTTTTAGGGAGATGGTTTTTATATTGTGTGTTTGAAATGGCCACTCTTAGAAAGTAGGCATTTTCTTGTTTAACCATTCTGTGTGCCTCTGCTGGTTTGTGTATTGACTTTCTGGCTTTCGAGTGATAGGGGCTGGGGATGTGCATTGACTGTAGTCAGTCACAAGGGGGGGGGGGGGTTGAGGTGTGTCCTGCCTTTCCTGGGTGACTCATAGTTGGGCTGAATAGGCCTGGTCTGCATTTAGAGTTGTGGGGGGAGTTTTCACTAGCACCTGAATAGGCAGTGCCTTCTCTGCACAATGCTGTCTCCACCTACTGTAGTGAAGCTGGGCCAGAGAGGGTAGAACTAGTTTGGACTGGGCTCAGAGACCCTTGCCACAAAGAGGACAAAGAGAAAATGTGTTATAAATATTCAGGCCCTGACCCCAGGAATTTAGAACTCTTTTGGATCAAGGAACCTACCTGTTAGGATTCCCTTTCCTGACCAGGAGTCTTGAAGCCGAGTTGAAACCTTAAGGCATGTTCCACTCCCTTATTCGTTCATGAAACTCACACTTTTCAGAGGAGCCCTAGACACCCAAGCAATAAAGCTCTTTAGAGACGTCCCCTAACTTTCTTAAAAAGACATCTCATACACGAATCAGTGCTTGGCTTACTGATCCATCATTCGACTGGTCACCACGCCCCTATTCCTAGCAAGTAGCTTCTAAATCCCTGAGCTACTAGTTTGCTCTCACCTTGTTCCTGCTTCGTTTTTTGATATTAATCACCTGAGGCGTCCTAAATAGAGATTGATGCTGTTCCAGTCCTTCTTGCTCCCCCGGAGCCGGGCAGCGCTTCATTTTGTCCGCAACCACGAAGCATCTTCGCGGCTCCACACAGTTCCTGTAAAACCCACCTTGGGCGTTTGCTCCGTTGCCTCCCGTTTCAAGACCGGAGCCGGCCAGTGTGGTGTGCCCCCTTTCTCAGGTAGGTGTTTGTTTCTGCTCCGCCCTCTTCCTTCCCTCGGAGCCGGCCAGCGCAGCACGTTGCCTGGGTGGAGGGGACGTCACGACTGCTCCGCTCCCGTCTTCGGGAATTACTGACAGCGCTGAACATACGGTAAAACTTTATTAAAAGGTGTCCGTGCCTGCTCCGCTCTTTGCGCTTTCGAGAGGAGCCGGCCAGCGTGGCACCGCCATTGTGATTCAGGGCAAGTTCCTGACTGCTCCGCTCTTTCACTTCCCCTTCAGAGCCAGCCAGCAAGAATTGCCTTCATTATTTTTTCTATCCAATCGTGTTCGTGATTAATCCGCTCACCTCGCTATTGAGCCGGCCAACTCAACACAATATTTTATATCCCTTGGTCCCTAAGCCCTCTCCCATACACCTTCAGGGTCCTTCGCAATTCCCGTGCATCGAGTGTGTATGATTGTGAGTGTGAGCGAGTCCTTCCTTGCCCAGCCTTGGAGTCTATCATATAATCTCATCAACTCTGACCTGTAAGACCTAAAGAAAAAGTTGGTGATCTGGACTACCTTCTTCAGAGGAACATTACTTTGTGCCCCACCGAGACACGCTATCAGTAAGTGAACTTCAGGGGGAGAGTGGACATGCATTAATGTTATAAACGCTTTGTGTCTTTCTATTTGAACAATCTTAAACCTCACCTGTATTTCCTTTCAGCATTCTAACGATCAACTACCAATGTTACCTGCTACAGACCTTAGGGGAAGAGTGGTGGTCACTCATTGGTTATTCCCCTCCCTTTTAGCGGACAATAACTCAAGAGGAGGTTATTTTGTCTTTCTCTGAGAGTTGTTTTCTGAAAGTTTGGGGACTAGGTCTTTGCTCCTGTGGAAGTTCTGACTTGGTGTCCATTCGGACCCCCCTTGACAGAAAGCCAAGCCTACGAAATATTTCCACCCGAGCGAAGATGAATCAAGACTGGGCTGGTGCTCCTTTAAACCCCTCTCTACACAATGCTTTGCAGAGTCCATCTATAGACGACCTAGCCATAGCATTAGTAGACTTACAATCCGAGGTGGGGAGGTTAAGGACTGAGAATCAGAGATTACAGGCTCAGGTAATGCAACTAAAAACACAAGTTCCCATAGATACTAGAGACCCTGGTGCATTTCCCAAGAGCGGAAGAAAATACATACAGCCTGCTCATTTTTCTGTTCCATCTACAAGTGCTAGTTCCCCTACCAGAGGAGATCGTTCCGTCCCTCCGGTACAATTGACTGTACATACACCCATTCTAGTACCCTTAGCCATGCCAGAAAGATTTAACGGAGATAGTTCCAAGTACAGCATTTTTATGACCCAGTGCCAGCTACAGTTCCTTTGTAAAGCCTCCGTGTTCCCTGATGATGCAGCTAAGGTAGCATTCGTCATATCCTATTTAGCGGGCAATGTGGCAGACTGGGCTGTTCCATTAGTAGAGAACAACGATCTCTTGTTATATGATTATTCATTATTTCAAGACAAAATGAAGTCTTTTTTCTAAACATACTTTAATGCAAGCGACAATGCCCTCCTCAACCTTAAAAAATGAAACAAAGGTCTGCTTTCATATATTACTAATATTAATAAATTAGTTGCGGAAACGCACTGGCCTGAGGAAAAAAGAACTTCCTTATTCTATCGTGGGTTAGGTGATGAACTGAAGGACCTGCTATCCCAGAAAGTCAATCCACCAGAGGATTGCGCAGCTTTTATTGATTTAATAGTGAAACTGGATCACATACTCCATGAAACAAAAGGCGAGAAGTCACGTATAAATCCTCCCAGATACCTTATGGTAAAAACAGATAAGAAAGACGTACCGGAACCCATGCAAATCGGTGGAGTGCGGAACCCTCTCTCCATGGAGGAGAAAGATAAAAGACAAAAAAATAACCTCTGTCTCTATTGCGGTAAGGGCGGACACTATGCCCGAGATTGTCCAGTCCATCCTCGTACCTCTTCAAAGACTCTTGCAAGTAGTCAATCAACTACTACAGAAGGGGGAAACTAGAAAGCTTGGACAAGGTAGAGACCGATTCCTCAAGTGTTGGGTTTTTTAAGGTCTCCCCCTAAAGAAAAATCACACCTTTAATACCTAAACATTTTACACTGTCTATCACTCTGGTCCTATCCCCACAATGTCAAAAAATATGTACGTTTTGTTAGACTCAAGAGCCACGGGTAATTTCTTGGATATTCACTTAGCTAAAACCATCGGCATTCCTTTCATACGCAAACCCCAACCAGAACCTGTAAGAGCAGTCGATGGGTCCGAACTATCGTCTGGGTTGATTACATACCAGACTCCGCAGATGGAGATGATTTGTAGTAATGGCCACTCCGAATCTCTTATCTTCGATCTCATAGATGCCCCTAACTTTGGAGCAATATTAGGGGTACCTTGGTTACAGAAACACAACCTGCAAATAGATTGGATCTCTCGTACCGTGACGCTAAAATCACATTATTGTATGCTGAACTGCTATCAAGAAGCAAGAGAATGGGACACTTCTCTATGCTGTGCCACAAGTACGAAGCCTTCACCGCCGGGTCTTCCTACAATCTATGAAGAGTACAGCTCTGTTTTTGATGAAGCAAAAGCCACTGTTCTACCCCTTTATAGATCTTATGACTGTCGTATTGATTTGATTCCGGGAGCAGAATTACCTGTCAGTCGCATTTATGCGTTGACCGCTACTGAAACAGAATATCTACAAGAGTACATCAAAGACATGTTAAAAAAGGGGTTCATCAGACATTCCACGTCCCCGGTTTCTTCTCCTCTTTTTTTTTTTATCCCGAAGAGAGAAGGAGGTTTACGCGTATGTTTGGACTATCGCGCTCTTAACAAAGTGACCATCAAAAACAAGTACCCTCTCCCGCTTATACCGGTTAGACCAGGTAAGAGGAGCCAAAGTATTCACGAAGATAGATTTGAGAGGAGCCTACCATCTTATTCGCATCAAACAGGGAGACGAATGGAAGACAGCCTTCCGTACCAAATTCGGATTATTTGAGTATTGTGTAATGCCGTTTGGCCTTTGCAATGCTCCTGCTGCTTTTCAATTCTTTGTTAATGATATACTGCGGGAGTATCTAGATATCTTTGTGATCGTCTATATCGATGACATCTTGATATACTCACAGAACGAGCAGGATCATGTGATACATGTGAAGAAGATCCTTCAGAAAATTACAGAGAATCAGTTATTCTCCAAACTCGATAAAAGCATGTTCCATACTACTCGCGTGGAATTCCTTGGATTCGTAATCTCTCCTGAAGGGGTGCACATGGATCCAAAGAAGGTAGAAGCATTAATTAAGTGGCCTAGCGCTGGTTCAGTGAAAGAGGTGCAATCTTTTATCGGCTTTGCCAACTTTTATCAAAGATTCATACACCACTTTTCCGAGTTAGTGAAACCAATAACACGGCTTGTACGGAAAGGAACATCCTTTAAATGGCCAAAAGAAGCAGATCTTGCCTTCTGCCTCCTAAAAGAAAGATTCACTAATGCTCCCATCATTAAACACGGAGACAACACACAGCCTTATTATGTGGAAGCAGACGCATCACAATTTGCCGTGGGGGGGGGGGTCCTCTCACAACAAGACAAGACCTCGGGAGGTTTACACCCTGTTGCCTATTTCTCCAAGACCTTGTTACCTGCAGAACAAAATTATACCATTGAGGAAATGGAATTGTTGGTCATTAAACTAGCCTTCCAAGAATGGAGACACTATCTGTTAGGGTCCCCGCATGTGATTACCATTTAGCCTCACCATAGGAACCTCCAATTTTTTAGATCAGCCAGAGCACTTACCCCTCGACAAATGCGGTGGGTAGCATTTTTTAGTGAGTATGACTTCTTAATTGTGTATCGTCCTGGCCCTCAGCAAGGCAAGGCAGACGTTCTTTCGAGGCTAGGTCATGAAAAGACCCTTACACAAGACGAGTCTTTCCCCATCATTCCCAATGACAAAATAGGGCAGAATATCTGAAGAACACTGGTTCCCAAGACTTCCTGGAGAAACTAAAAGAATTATATCTAGAAATTCCACCGGAAGACTGAAAAAAAGATCCTCTGAATCATATCCAAGAAGGGCTTTATTATCATGACGATAAATTGTACTTGCCCACAACTGAAGTGCAGCAACAGCTGTTACAATGGTGTCACAATAGCGCTCTGGCTGGACATCCAGGTAGCATTAAAACGCTCAAGGCCTGTCAACGATAGTTTTGGTGGCAAGAAATTAACAAAGACGTTACCGCTTTTGTAGATTCCTGTTCTACTTGTGCTCGACAAAAAGCTTCCCATTGTGCACCCACCGGCCTGTTGAAACCACTTGCAATACCCCCTTTTCCCTGGCATTCCATCAGTATGGACTTTATTACTGATTTACCTCGAAGTCAAGGGTATAACACTATCCTGGTGGTAGTAGATATGTTAACCAAGATGGCACATTTCATTCCCTTGAAGAAACTACCCACGTCCAAAAAATTAGTGCAGGTGTTTGTAGATAACATCCTTAGATTGCATGGACTACCCTCTGTGATAGTCTCAGATAGAGGGGCCCAGTTCGTATCAAAGTTCTGGCAAGGCATGTGTACTGTTCTGGGAATGGACCACCGGTTATCCACTGCCTATCATCCCCAAACGGATGGACAAACTGAACGCACTAATCAAACCTTAGAGCAATACTTAAGATGCCTGCGTTCCACAATCACAAGCAATTGGGTTAACGCTCTCCCCCTGGCAGAATTTGCCTATAACACCACGCACGCCTCAACTGGGGTATCCCCATTCTATTTTACGTTAGCCCATCACCCTAAATTCCTACCCATTTCCTTTCCCACTGAGCTGGATAGTATCCCTGCACTTAAAGAACACCATAAAACTCTGTCATCCGTTTGGGAAAAAGCCATAACCGAATTACAAAAAACCAAAGAAAGTATGAAAAGACAGGCAAATAAACACCGATGTCCAGAACCCGCTTACCAAAAAGGGGATAAGGTCTGGTTATCACCAAAAAATCTCAGATTAGCAGGGCCCAGAAAGCTGCAACCCCGATATGTAGGCCCTTTTGTAATTGATAAGGTGATAACCCCGGTTACCCTCAAACTACAGTTACCAGAAGACATGCAGAGACATCCCGTCTTTCATTGGTCCTTACTTAAGAAGTATATTCCCCCTCTAAGCCCTGAAAAACCACCACCGCCCATAATGGTTGAAGGGGAAGAAGAATTCGAAGTGAACAAGATTCTGGATTCCCGTAGACACAAGGGGAAACTACAGTACTTTGCAGATTGGGTGGGTTATTCTTCAGAGGACAGATCATGGGAGCCTGCGGAAAATATTCATCCCCCTGTCCTGATCTGTAGATTTCATGCCCTCCATCCCCCAAAACCTTGCCCGAGAGGGTGTCTTTGGGTGGGCGAACTGTTAGGATTCCCTTTCCTGACAAGGAGTCTTGAAGCAGAGTTGAAACCTTAAGGCATGTTCCACTTCCTTATTCGTTCATGAAACTCACACTTTTCAGAGGAGCCCTAGACACCCAAGCAATGAAGCTCTTTAGAGACGTCCCCTAACTTTCCTAAAAAGACGTCTCATTCACGAATCAGTGCTTGGCTTACTGATCCGTCTTTCGACTGGTGACCACGCCCCTATTCCTAGCAAGTAGCTTCTGAATCCCTGAGCTACTAGTTTGCTCTCACCTTGTTCCTGCTTCGGTTTTTGATATTAATCACCTGAGGCGTCCTAAATAGAGATTGATGCTGTTCCAGTCCTTCTTGCTCCCCCGGAGCCTGGCAGCGCTTCATTTTGTCCGCAACCACGAAGCATCTTCGCGGCTCCACACACTTCCTGTAAAACCCACCTTGGGCGTTTGCTCCGTTGCCTCCCGTTTCAAGACCGGAGCCGGCCAGTGTGGTGTGCCCCCTTTCTCAGGTAGGTGTTTGTTGCTGCTCCGCTCTCTTCCTTCCCTCAGAGCCGGCCAGCGCAGCGCGTTGCATGGGTGGAGGGGACGTCACGACTGCTCCGCTCCCGTCTTCAGGAATTACTGACAGCTCTGAACATACGGTAAAACTTTATTCAAAGGTGTCCGTGCCTGCTCCGCTCTTCGCGCTTTCGAGAGGAGCCGGCCAGCGCGGCACCGCCATTGTGATTCAGGGCAAGTTCCTGACTGCTCCGTTCTTTCACTTCCCCTTCAGAGCCAGCCAGCAAGAATTGCCTTCATTCGTTTTTCTATCCAATCGTGTTCGTGATTGATCCGCTCACCTCGCTATTGAGCCGGCCAACTCGACACGATATTTTATATCCCTTCGTCCCTAAGCCTTCTCCGATACACCTTCAGGGTCCTTCGCAATTCCCCTGCATCAAGTGTGTATGATTGTGAGTGTGAGCGAGTTCTTCCTTGCCCAGCCTTGGAGTCTATCATATAAACTCATCACCTCTGACCTGTAAGACCTAAAGAAAAAGTTGGTGATCTGGACTACCTTCTTCAGAGGAACCTTACTTTGTACCCCACCGAGACACACTATCAGTAAGTGAACTGCAGGGGGAGAGTGGACATGCATTAATGTTATAAACGCTTTGTGTCTTTCTATTTGAACAATCTTAAACCTCACCTGTATTTCCTTTCAGCATTCTAACGATCAACTACCAGACCTTAGGGGAAGAGTGGTGGTCACTCATTGGTTATTCCCCTCACTTTTAGCGAACAATAACTCAAGAGGAGGTTATTCTGTCTTTCTCTGAGAGTTGTTTTTGGAAAGTTTGGGGACTAGGACTTCGCTCCTGTGGAAGTTCTGACTTGGTGTTCATCCGGACCCCCCTTGACACTACCAAGAAGAAGAGCTGGAGAAGCTGTGAGGAGAGACTACCACTTTGCAGAGTGCTTTGCTGTGTTGCCCTGCAGTAGATGCTTCTGTCATGGGCAGAGAAAGGAGTGGACTGAACTTTCTGCAACATTTTTGTTTGAGTTTCTCCAAGGGCTTGAGGTAGAGCTTGCCCCCTGTTCAAGAATTCTCAGGAACAGCAAAGACTTCCAAGTTCATCTGCTACCAGCACTGGGAACGGTGTTTTGTGCTGCAGCAGAAGAAAAAGTAATCAGATGCCATCAATAACGGCGCCACTGTGCCGGAACCCTGGTCTTACAGACGCCGCCACCGAGCCGCTGCTTGCACGGTGACCTGTAGGCACTGCACTTCGCAGCGCCTCGTTTCATACTACTGCCCTGGTATCACCAACGACAGCACTTCACACCGACATTGACACAGCTGCTTGTGCCATGGTTTGAGGACACTGCTCATAAGTTACATGATGCTCCGCCCCGTCTCACACCGCAGTCTTGGCTTACTGGCACAATCCATTCCGGTTCGTCAGCCAACGACAGTGCTTCAGCAACGACGATGACGCTGCCTGCACTGTGACTTGCTAGCACCGCAACGAGCACCGCACCACTGGTCTCACCAACTGCCACCGAGCTTCTGCCTGCACCGTGACCTGAGAGCACTGCATGCTGCACTTCGCACCGCAGCCCGGATGCCCGTCGACACCAGCGCATGGAGTTCGATCTGCTGCACATGTGACTTCTAGGGCCAGACGACTCCTGCACCGACCTCCGAAACCGACGCCAGCTCTTCAAGGCAAATCGTGAGGTCACTGGCACCCTGCATTTCTAAAGGTATTGTTTGCGGGTCTTCCTGGCACCGTAGCTAACCCACAAGGCTGCAGTCAGCCATAATTGTTTGGATTTGTTGTTCACGATGCCGTGATAGCCCCGGACGGAGCTATCGACTTCAAGCAAGTTTTTTTAAAGTCTATTTTCGCTTAGTGATAATGCTAAGAACTGTATGGTGGATGTTTTTCGTTTTTGGTCTTGTTTTGTACAGATAAAATATTGGATATTTTTCTAAAACTGGTGTGGTGTCCTTCTATAGTGTTTTTACTGTATTAGCCCTGGTTATATGTAAACGCTTTACACGCTGCCTCTGAGATAAGCCTGCCAAGCTACCAAGGGGGTGAGCAGGGGTTATTTTAGAAGTGTATCCCCCTTACCCTGGCTAGTAAGAAGGGTCCCTACTTGGACAGGATAACAACCTGCAACCTGCCAACTAGTGACCCCTATTTCTAACACACTATCGCACATTTCCACTTCACCACACATAGACAAATCAATATGCAAACACGTTTGTGCATGTGTATATCAATTGAGGGTTTGTCAAGTCTTCTATGTTTATGTAAGTATTTGCCAATGGCAGAAAAAATTGAACTCTTACCTCAAATGCAACCTCTTGCTGCTCTATTTTATGTTCCCACCCAAGCAGCATTCAGTTTTAATTATCAATTGCTATTGTGCTGCGAACAGAATGTTTACTTGCTAAATGAATACATCTTATAACTGTTTAAGTCATATGCAGATTTTATTGTACGTTTAATCTCATGTTCTTGCCTCCAGATTAATGTTTGATCCTGAGTATCTTATTAGGTCACATGCTTTGTGGACGTTGATACAGCAAGCAAATATTTTACCCCAGTTTTTGTTGTTTTAATATCTGCTGAACCAGGTTTATTGGGTGCAGAAAGTTTCTGTAATTCGGATAAATTACTTCTATGCAAAACGTCACTGTCAATTAGGAACTCCATATGTTTGTGGTCACGAAGCTGCAAAAATATGTTTACTTGACTGTTTTTAAAATCCCTGTTGTGATTTGGGCTGAGGATGTCCACTTGATTACCTCTGTAAGAGTTCCCAGTGTGATGTTGTACCAGAATATGGGGTGAGCCTTGTTTAGGAATTATATTTAATATGTTACTTGGGCTGCAAGTTTTCTTTCCTTTAGATTTGTAAAAATGCTCTCTTAATTTATTCATTGTATCTGATTTCTCTTTATGGTCCTTCTCCTCTTTTATGGTTTCTTAAAGTAGATTTAGTTTCATAAGGATATATTTGCCCCTCCCTGAAGTGTTCAGTAAGGCTTTCTTTCTATATTTTCTGGCAATGTGTTGAGAAAACCTCACCATTCTGACTTCTTAATTGTAATCCCATTGTTTCAATACAAATGTAATGTTGATTGCAGCATTTGTCCGAGTCATTTTTTAATTTCGTTTTTCTTTCTTATTGTTGACTTATATTCACCAAGAATGCGTAGATATTCGAGCTTAGTTCAGGATTGTGTTTTAGTTGAGACATGTTTTTAAGATTTTTATATTTTATTTGTCTTTTCATACCATGTGTATATTTTATTGTGGTATTGTTCAGTTGTATCTGAAACGGTATGTTTGATAATGTCGCTTCCCCATAGCTGACAGCTTTATATGTGCATACCTAGTTCTGAATGTTCATTCTTTTTTTAAGAAAACACAACAAATTGAACAGTGAATCTCAGCTGGTGTAGGCAGAAAAACAGACTGTCCCGGTTATCCCGGTACTGCTGATCAAGAAGATAATTTGAGGAAGAAACTGAAACCTATTGCACAATTATAGTCCGCATCAGTTGTGGGCGATATAGTGGTTTATGGATCCGTTGACTTATAACTATAATCTATGGCTGCCGAATTGTAGTGTTTCCCCATTTCTAAGGAACCTCTCAGGGTCCCACTCTGTCAGCTGATAATTGTTGGATGGGGGCTGGCAGGGGGGTTGAGATACTGGACCAAACTCCAGGGCACCTGGAATGATGCCCTCAGACTCACAGTATGTAATTGGCATATGCTGTGCATAATCCTCCTTTTTGAGCAGAGTTAAGTAAAGTATGTAAAGTGTTGGTTTTCTAATTTATTCAAAGAAACTAAATCCTGAGTGTGTATCTTTTGAATATTTCACAGGAATCTATTGAAACGTTCAAAGAAGCATTAAAGCAGAAATCGGACTTTATAGATGCATATAAAAGCCTTGGACAGGCCTACAGGTAAACAGGAGAAGATTTGAATTGTGTTGTCTTTAGTTTCTCAAATGCAAGTGTTAAATCAAATATTGTCAAGGCAAAAGACGTTGCTTTAGGATGATTTATTCAATGGCCTTTTTAGACATTTAGTTATGTTCCAGTGTAGCACCAAACCAGGAGTTGTTTTCCCCGAGCTGATTCCTTTCTACTCTCAGGCTTCCAGAAGCCCCTGGGGGAATACTCACTCACTTAGCATCACCACTCCAAAGAACTTTCAAATAAAGACTACAGGCCAGAATGGAGGGCATGTAGGGCAAACCCTGTTCTAGGTATATGGTATTTGGGTTACAAATAAGTCATTATGAACTGTGAGCTTCTACAATCGAAGGCTGTGAAAAGGACATGACCTCGAGGTACACGCAGTGAGACACTCAAAAGCATTCTCAGTTTACAAAAACAAATATAAAATGCCAGCTAGCAATCGGGCCCGTTTGCACACCTTTTGCACTGCTAAGTCTATAAATTTACATTTAGTGCCAACTCTCACTGTTATTTGTGAGGCCTAGGAATGTCTAAATTACATATTCCTACCTCTTCCATAGCGCACAAAATGTTTTTTTAACTCAGATTTAGGGTGAGACTAAGGTAATCTGGGCAGAAGAGGTATTGACCCCAATACATTCTAAAAAGTGTGTGCCATCCTTTGGATGATTCCTATTGGGTTCTTTTGAAGGACTCCATAAATGTTCTTGTGATGACCAATACCTTGCTTTACAGCTTCTGCTGCTGGGGCTATATAATCCATTTGAAAGTGTTTTCGTGAGGGCCCTGCCCCTACATCAAACTTAATAAAAGCGAAACCAGATCATTCCAAACTGTCTTTGTCACAAATATTCTGATATGGTCTCAGACATGGGTAGAAAACAAGACATCTTTAAGCTGGTGGAAGCCATCTTGCAAGAAGCTGGGCATTCCTCTCCAGTGATCAAAAAAATAACATGTGCACAAGCTCAGATGAATCTGTCAATAAGGCAGACTTGCTTATCTGCCAGATATCTTCAATTACATCCCAGTGTGGGAGCCCTGGTAGATTCTTTCTCTCTTTCACCAGTGCCATCGGTACAAGGTCCTTTACTTCAGTCTAAATGTGCTACACCCAGAAACTTTGTAAAGGTTATATCTATAGTAATAGCAATTAGTGTGGCTCGGGTGGGTACTTCACATAATGAGGTACTCAGGAAACCATGGTACTTCCTGTATCTAAAATCTTTAATGATGCTACATTGGATAATGAATGTCGGGTCCCTTCAGAACTCCTGTGTCCTGCTTCTGTTAAAGCCTGATACAATGGGTAAATTGTTTCAAATATTTCTATGCGTGATGGCCTAGTACATTTCTTGTGATACTACAGACACAGCTCATAAGGATCATACCCACATCTGATTTCCTGATGAGAAAGGGAGCTATACACTGGACAGTCGTCTAGTAGTAGGGACACTTCTGGCTCTGTGGTCTTTGTGGCCTTGACGAAAGTCTCTGGACAAGATCTATTTAAGTGCCACTAACGAAAAGTTCCAATCATAGCTAACAGTTTAAGGATAATTTCAGGTTCTGAACCCAGCAGAAAGCAATAATTTCTGGATTTCTTACTCCACTTTCATGCTTTGAGCTCAAAGTGGTCATTGAGTAGTTTCCTTTAATCCGCTCCTCTAAAAGATGATGGATCTTGTTTCTGACGTCATCACTCAAGCAAGCAGTAACAATACAGTTGGTCCACCTATACCTCAGACATTTTATTTCATTTTTGCATCGAACCCCTCTCTGAACAATGTTAACCTACCTAGAATGAGTAACCTAGAGCAAGATTTACTCTCTATTACCCCATGTACAATGTCAATAAACTCCTACGATTCCAAACGAGGTGTACAGATGATAAGAACTTACACAGATTGACCTATTGAAAAAATCACAACTTCCTGTATTGAAGTTCACATCTTGGATGTTTTGGAATCCTAGATCTGTAGGCCTACTTTAACCCAGGCCTGGGCAAGAATGATTTGCTATAGATTCTTGCCACTCAGTCATTTAAAGATCGTCCACAGGGGGCGTGGCTAGCAGCCAAGCATGGCGGCTGTCCTTTAGAAGAGCTCCGACCTGGGCCGACATAATCCTGGCATGCATGGCCTAAATGTTGCGAAACCACCGTAAAAAGTGTGAGGATACGCAGCAGGGACGATTCGGTGCCACTATGAAGTCGGAGTAACGAACACAGCTGAAGTTGTGCATCTGGAAGCCTCATGGCGCAGCAGAATACAGAGCGTGAAGAGCCGAACGGGAACTAAGGCAAGTGATCCCGGCGCTCGTGAGGTGGTGTGACTGCGGCTGTGATTAGAGGACACGGTTGCGAGATCAGGATTGCCTTGCCGCGGGGCGGAACTGAGAGGAGACGCGGCGGCGGGTGCCGCGAAGAAGGCACAACAAGGGTGGAGTACCGGCGCGGCGAGCCCAGCGGCTACGCGAGGCCGAGGATGAGGAGCGGCCTACCCTCTGATACCGTGGAACGATGTGCAAGTGGAGCCCTACAGGCGGCGCCTCCCGGGTGGTCCCGGCGGTAAGCAGCACTCCACACACTGAAGGTATGGGCGAAAAGTAAAGCGGGACCAAGTACTCGAACTGAGACCCCTGTCTGAGACGTGCAGGTGATTTATAGCCCCTGATTGAGCCGCGCTGGGCGCTGTGAGACAAATGGCGGCAGGGAGCGCCTGAAAATAACTGCGGTTGAGACCGGATTGCCTGAAGGAGAGCGGAATACCCCCTGTGGCACCGCTGGAGTGAACACATTTTGATAAATAACCAAGGATTTGTTGGGGGCAGCTCCAGTGGGGCTGAAGACAGGGGCACAAGTCCTACGTGCAAAACTGTGGTCGGCCAGGAGGTGAGCGGCCTGCGTCGGACGCTAGTGAGCCCGTGAAGCATACGATCCCCCGGGCTGCCGGGACCCGCCGCGTTCTTGAAGACTACTATGGGGGGCACAGAATATGCATGAAGCAGCGGTAAAGGATCTGGAGCCAATACTACAGGGATTACAGCTACTGCATGGCCACTGTGGATAAACTGAGGCTCCCCGACCCGTGGTGCGACAGGGTGGCTGCAATGTACGATATACCATGCAGTGGTAGACAGAGTGCAAGACAATAGGCCGAGTGACTCTGAGAGGCGTGAGTCAAGAGAGAGGGCAGTGACGCTATAGTGCGTGAGCTGCGAGAAGTGCTGGGGAGGCGCATTGGTGATCCCAGATAGTGACACATTGTAAATTGGGACCCTTCCACACAAGCTGCCTGCTGTAGGAGTGACCTACATGATGGGGCGTAAGGGAGTGAAGCAGCAAGACCTGGGCGAACAGGACTCTGTCCAAGATACGGTGACCCTTACAAAGCATAAACCGGGGATGGAGAGTACCTCACAGACCGAAGCACCTGCACCTGTAGATAAGCTGGATCTCATACTGCAGGAAGTACGCGAATCAAGTAAGGCGATAGAGCTCCAAATTGGTATTTTAACTATGGGCCCTAATTTACTCAGAGCTGACCACGCTAAACTAGCGGATAAAGTGAAAGATAATGCTGCGACGCTGGAGGAGGTGGTCCCACGTCAGTCGCAGGATGACACCAAGATCACACAACTGGAAGATCAAGTGGCTACCCTGCTAGACAGGGTGGAAGACACAGATGGAAGGGCCCAACGTAATAACATCCGCTTCATTGGACTGCCTGAGAAAAGTGAAGGAAACAACGCGACTAGATATATGGAGCAATGGTTCCGAGACCATGTCACAAATGAAGGACTCGCCACGCAATATTGCATAGAGAGAGCACACAGGATACCTACTGGCAGTCCGAAACCAGGAGCTCCGCCTCGGCCTCTAATTGTGAAACTACTGAACTTCCGCGATAGAGACATTCTTCTACAAATGCCCGTGAGTCCTCTCTGATAAATTTTGAGAACACAAAAATCTCCCTATACCCTGACTACACAATGTTGGTACAAAGACAGCGCTCCTCCTTCATAGCGATAAAGAAGAAACTTCGAGACTTAGACCTGAAATATGCACTGCTTTTTCCGGCGCGCCTAAAAATCTTGCACAACCAAAAGTCCTATTTCTTTGAAAGCCCTGGAGATGTGGAAGATTGGCTAGAGGTGATGGAACTAACAAGCGCTGCATTGCCTAACTCTCAACTCACTGCTAAGAGCAAAGCGAGCTCTGGGAGGTCCTCTGGGCGAGATACCCGACGAACACATCGGACTCCTGCACGGCAATACCTCACCACATTCAACAGATGCAGCAGAACAAATCGAAGGCACTTATAGCTGCAACCAAATTTACGCATACTTCGGAAGTGGAAGCCAAGACCTCTTCAGAAGAAGTAGTAACGCACGAATCGGACTCTGAGGGCAGTGTGGCTCTGTTCCCATCTGCGACCCCGCAAGTCATTAAAGACTTATATGGCTGAATGTACCCGCAAGTATATGTTATGTAACTACACAATGGGTATTTGTGAAATGTATATAATAATGAAGGTACATGTACAATGTTTATTAATGATTAGGTCTAGGTTCCGTAGAAGCTCAACTGTATTGTTATTGGAAGAGTACACCACATGACGGGCGCTAGCGATGTCCCCCACATGGCAAAGGTGCTATGCATGACCATTGAGTTTTTATTGTTTCAGTTAAGTTGTATGGTCTGGTATAGTTGGAAGACCAGACAGAGTATTGGGATGTTCAGGGAGAGGGAAAGTCTCACGGTATGGAAATGGAAAAATAGGCTATTTTCCTTACGCGCCACACACGTCTCCCTAAAGCTACCTACTAGTTGCAATGGCTGCGCAGGGTAAATACACTATAATAACTTGGAATATATGGGGTATGGGAACGGTACAGAAGCGGCATAGGATACATGCGCAGCTACAGCGTCGTAGAGCACAAATAGTATATTTACAGGAGTGTCATATGATAAGCAGTGAGGTAGCGAAGCTACGTAAGAAATGGAGAGGGCACATTTTTTCCACTTCTTACTCCAGCTATGCAAGAGGAACCACTATTTGGGTACGGCATGGAGTACCATTTATAGCCTTGGAGCAGAGGGTGGACAAACTAGGGTGATACATATTTGTAAAGGGTACATTAGATGGGCAACCTGTAATATTGGGCACGGTATATGCTCCGAACTTCGAGCAAGATAAGTACTGGAACATAGTGAGCGGGGCACTGGCGAGATGGGAGTCACAGCCATGGATACTGGGGGGAGACTGCAATGCGGTAAGGGACGTGGCCCTAGATAGGTCACATCCGCCACTACATGGTGAGTGTGTATTCAAATAAGCTGAGGCCTTGGATAGATGGGCGCAAGGATGGAAGTTATGTGACGTCTGGAGGATGAGGAACCCTACGCACAGGGAATACTCCTATTATTCTGCAGTGCATGACCTGCACACCAGAATAGACAGGATATACAGGATAGCAATGCAAACACTTAATGCCATGTACCTCCCAAAAACTTTTTCTGATCATAACCCAATGGAGATAACCATGACATGGGGAGGGTGCCCACACCGGTCCCCATATGGCGGTTATGGCCACAGCTGCTGGAAGACTCAGTATTCCGCAGCGACCTCTCAGAGACCATTGAACATTATTTTGCAGAGAATAGTAACACGGCGACAAACAGACTCATAGAGTGGGACGTTTTTAAAGCAGTGATTCGGGGGAAAGCGATAAGCACGACAGTGGGCGTCCGACAGGAACTCCATAAGGCTTTGATAGAGGTGGAAGACAACATGGGTAAATTGGAACAGGAGGCTGTAACAAACGATAACCAAAAGAGCCCACTGCAGGAGGCGAGAATAAAACATGCAGAACGTCTAGAGTCTCTGCGGGCCATAGTCTATCAAGCATACACAAGGAAAGTACATGCCTAAGCAGATAGATCTGGGGCCTTACTTGCTATTCTCATTCTCAACTGTCATACCCAAGACTCACCGCTGCAGCTCAGAAAGATCTAACAGGACCCATTACCCAATCCGAGATTAGAGTAGCCCTGAAGGGACTTCCACGGAACAAAACCCCTGGCATAGACGGGCTCCCTATAGAATTCTGTAGTACGTACGCAGACTCCCTAGTACCTCATTTGGAGATGTTATATAAAACAGCAAGGGAGAAGGGATCTTTACCAAGTACAATGGCGCAAGCATTCGTAATATCCCTTCCGAAGGCTGGACGATATCCTACAGATATGGCCAACTAACGACCGTTGTCCTTACTAAGCACGGAGTAAAAAATCCTAAGCAAGGTGCTGGCGAATAGGCTATTACCATCCCTGTCCAGATTAATCCACATTGACCAAACTGGGTTCTTGCCGTCCCGTAGCACATCGTTAAACATCGTTAAATATTAGGAAGTTACACCACCTAATGACGGAGGCGCCGAGCCGATATCCACATGCGGGCTGTCTTTCCTTAGATTTAAGACAAGCCTTTGATTCCATTCATTGGGAGTATATGTTTCAGGTACCGGCGCGATTTGGGATCCCAGAAGGATATATTGATTGGTTACGTCTGCTATATAAGGCCCCTACGGCACAGGCCCGCACTGGTAGCCACATCTCCGAGGAGTACTCCATACATAAAGGGACGAGACAGGGCTGCCCCCTATCATCTCTTATTTTCATACTGGCACTGGAACCATTAGATATATCACTGAGGAAAGAATTCGCAGTGTGGGGCATACTGTTGGGAAATGCATTACACTTGTTCTCGGCATATGCAGACGACATCATTTTATATCTAGGGGACCTCAATATGCCACTAGCCAAAATATATGACTTGTTCCGTCGCTTTGAACTTCTGTCTGGATTGGATATCAATGTGGGGAAGTCCCATGCTTTCTTCTTCACAGAACATGCAGACACAGAAAGAATAGACTTTGGGGACGCCCAGCTAGTGGTGGCCCGACTACTTTTAAATACCTAGGCATACAAATTTATAGGGCGCATGAAAATATGTTAGATGGTAATCTGCACAAAACAATACGGGCTCTGCGGTCCAGTATAGTTTTCTGGACGGCATTGCCATTATCTGTTGTGGGAAGGGTGGCCATTGCAAAAATGGTGGTGCTGCCGAGGCACTTGTGCTATTTCACTAACTTACCATTAATTGTACTGCAGGCCATGTTCACACTACTAAACACAATGCTTACTGAACATATTTGGGGAAATGGTAGAAGGCGGATAAGCTTGAAGAAGCTGCAAGTAGGCACACGAATGGGAGGTTTGGGCATCCCAGACTTGCGCGCATACTACTATGCA
The DNA here is from genome assembly GCF_964204655.1 of Triturus cristatus. Taxonomy (NCBI): domain Eukaryota; kingdom Metazoa; phylum Chordata; class Amphibia; order Caudata; family Salamandridae; genus Triturus; species Triturus cristatus. The sequence goes on from NC_140589.1 coordinate 1,136,711,192, forward strand.
AGCCAATTACAATGGCTGTCATATTGGACGGCGGGACGCAATCTACAGGAAATAGGATTCATGGAGACGGACATTGATAACGGTGCACCACATATGCTATAATTACCTGGTAGCAGACCCCCGAGAGACCTCCCCCCACTATTGGCCACGGCACTCCGATGCTGGAAGGCGGCGCTACAATACACACACACACACCACCGGCATATGCGGGCAACGTTCCTCTATTGAGGATCCCATTCCCGGGAGGCAAAATCACAAAACGCAAGCTAAAGACCTGGTTGGAAGCAGGGGTTACCACGGTGTCAGATCTGTTTGAGGATGGAGTATTACTAGACCATGATACCTTTGTCAATGAAACTGGCACACTTGTACAAATTACACGCTGCACTGCTGAGATACATAAAAACGCACTGGTCAAGATGATATATTATATGGGAAGAGGCAGACACCTTATCAGATGGCTCTACACAGGCATCAGTTCGCATACGAAAGCCGCTCTAGACACACTAAGGACTGCATGGGAGGAAGACATAGGCAGGGACATAACAGATAAAGAATGGGAAAGGATACTGGAACACCCAAGAAAGACATCGAGGAGCACGAAATTCAAATATATACAGACAATGGCATTGCACCGAGCCTATCTTACCCCCCATAAATTAGATAGAATGTTCCCCCAAACTCAACACTATTGCCCAAGATGCTTATTGGAGGGAGCGCACCTACTCCACATGTTATGGACCTGTCCAAAGGTGCGGGCATACTGGGACACTGTAATGCAAAGAACAGGGGAAGCGGCGGCACACCGGGAAATACAGAACACAATGGAAGAATGCATTTTAGGACTTCACAAACAAGTGTCCAAATATAAAGTGCAAAACCGCTTTATAAACCTAGCACTCATCTTAGCTATACGTAATATAACTATGAGATGGAAATCGCGGAAGCCCCCAGATGTACCGACGTGGTACACGGAATTACTGCGATGGGGCACTGCCGAGAGTGCGGTATTGCGCAGAGAAGAAATAAGGGGCCTGCGAAAAACGCCAGTAGCAATGGAGTGGGATGAGATGCTCGAAGCCATGAAAGTGGCAGCTGGAGATTAAGACCCTAAGCAGACTACACAACTGACTGCGCAGAAGGGTAAGTAAGTCTAGTTAACTGCGCATCAGACAGGGAGATGTATTATAAACGCATGTAGATTTGACATGAACATAGACCGGAAGATGCAAAAGGCGACAGATTTAGCCGTACGTATGAGACTGGGGTGGACTGGGAGGGGGGAGTTGGGGACTGTTTCTTGCATTAATGTGATAATGCAATACCATCACCTGGGACGGCTGTCCCAAAAGAAATGCATCTTGCTACAATTATTATGTAGATTGATTATGTATAGTTACATTACAGCAAAAATATGTCGGAAATATGTACAATAGATATAAAGATGTTACTACAGATGCTACCAATATGTAATGTGATGGTATGAAATATAAATCTTAAAAAACCAATAAAGTATGTTTAAAAAAAAAAAAAGAAAAGATCGTCCACAAAGCATGCAATAATTCTGACAAGCTACATGTAGGCCATACAGTTTTGTTTCTCTTGCATTATTTGTAAAGTCAATAGTTGCAGGTAGTTACTGCTAGACAAGTGAGAATAACATAAACACACCCAGAAACCATGAAGTTGAATCCATGGTTTGGCTTTGTGTGGTAATTTAATATTACTTCACATTTAAAAACAAAACTCGAAATTAATTGAAGAAAATCAAAGGTTAAAGTGACGTTATGGTTAAGTGAAACTTTTAGCGACAGCAAGATGTTTTAAACTAAACAAAAACACTAGCATTTTCCAGTTATCTCTAGTAACTGTAACTCTTGCCTTAAGGTTCTTGTAACTCGCACCCTCGCCATGCACTGCTAATTTCCGCACAGAAAAGCAAAGGTTAAAGTGACATTATAGTTAGGTGAATATGTTGGTGCCAACATAACGTTTTGAACTTTAAAAAAAACCACAAAGAGTCATCAGTTCAAGTTAGCAGAGAATGGTGAGAGTGCAAGTTATAGTTAGCTCTGTTAGCTTTAAAGTTTCCTGCTCAAGTGATGAATACTGAGGTACAACACTATTTGATTATATTGAATTGAATCATACTTACTGCAAAATGCCAATAAAATGGTTTACGAAAAAATGGCTCTATCATCTTGTGTAAGGGCCAGCAAGACTGTTTCATTGAGGGTATAATCCCTATTGGGTTTTGTCAAGTAGAGCATTAGATTAGATTAGACAGAAATGAGAAGGTAGGGTACTGACATGTTTTTCAAGACTTTTTACCTGAAGTGAGACAAATGATGAAGGACAGTAGTTACTTAATAACCCACGGCTGTGCTAGGATCAGCAGTGGCTTATTAGGTTAAGAAAGTACCACAGCATGTTTCCAAATCGAATAGACCATGGCGTATGTGAGGGAAATGTTGATCACATAGTGAGAGTAGGACTAATCACTTCCGCGCCTAGTAAAAAAAATGCAAGGAGAATAAGGATCCACAGGCAATCCTCATTTCCTAGACACCAGGGCTAATTGTCAGCAGTGGTAATAGGAGCAAAGTCAGCAAGAGATGCTCCAGAAGGGGCTGTAGTAACCATATCACACAAAGTCAGCGATTCCAGAGGGGGCTAAACGGGAAACTGTGCAGGGATGTTACAGATTTTGTCATGGAAGAACTAGGCTAGTTCCTTGCAAAGCTTACCGGAAGGAATCACCTTTTGGCTACGCGTGGTCGAATTCATTAAAGTTTTAACAAAAAGAAAATTCTCCAGTGTAGAGTTGTTCGATTTACCAATGGTTTCTGCAGAATAAGCAGTTTGAGGATTGTGGATTTGTCATTGAAAGTTTTTCCGCGTTTGTATCATAGAACTAGGGAGCGGGGGGAGATTTTGCATTATGAGTGGATATGTTTGAGAGGAATGAGTAAGTTTAAGGCAGACGTGGTTTTGCTGTTTAAATTGATGCCACGTTGTCAGCATCAGACGTAAGGGTCATAGAAGCCTAATCTAGTGCTTTAGCAAAATTACAAGTATTGATCTTGGATCAAGTACAGGGCACTCAGAAGTCTGCATGGTGGAGGCGCTGGAATGGGTGTAAGAAATCGAGTGCAGTACTGCAAAATGATTGGTCCAAGTCTTAGGAGGGGCCTGAGACCAATAACTAATTAAGTGTAGCCTGTCCTTTGCTTCGGTGATAGCACTCTTCTGTAGAGTTGCAGAGCATTTATGGTCTGGAAAGCTCTGGAAAGTTGGGAACAACTGCTATTGTCTACATGATTAATCTTTAAATCACCCTGGAGAGCAACGTTTGAAAAGAAAAGAGGCCAATGCATTCACTAAAGAGTTAATAAAATGTCCCAAAGGTCTAGGATGCTAACAGATTGGGGCACCAGAAAAAGAGATGGTGACTTTTAGACTCATTGAAAAAAACCATACTTTCACCTTCTGACAGTTTTACATTGCTGGTCGGGAAACAAGTGAGACTTCAGCAATGAACAATAGCTAGACCAAAGAACTTAGAAATAGAAGAGGATGAAAAGGAGAGGTAGACTATGGGTAGGGGAAGGACGAAGATAAATATTGGAGAGGAAAGAGGCAATACAGAGAAGTGGGAAACACTACAGAAAAGGCGAAAGCAGACAATAGAGGGATTGAAGCAGAGAAAAAAGTAGAAGGAAAAGAGAAACCAGACTAAGGTGCAGAAGAAAGAGACATGGGGGAGCAGAAGAAAAAGAAACAGACACCAAAGGGAGGAGAATGAAAATGAGTCAAATAGTGGAAGCAGAAAGCAATAGAGACCCTGTAAAAACAAAAAGTAAGGGGAGAAGGAAATGTACAGACTGTTGAGATTGAAAGACATAGGCAGATAGAGAGCGTGGAGGAGAACAAATCCGGGTATTGAAGAAGTACTGAAAAGAGGAAAAAAAAATTTGTTTACCTTTGTTTTATTGAGTTTAACATAATGCAAACACAAAACAATTCTCTTGTGTCCCAAGAAATATGACAAAAATGAGAACCGGTACCCGCCCGTCTTGTACTCAATAACACAAATCCACCAAGGTGCTGTGACAAAGCGCACAGTTGTGTGTGCTATTGGAGCCGAAACTCCTACCATCGGGCTCGTGCTGGTTCGTGAACCCCCCCCCCCCCAGAACAAACCCCACCCCTCCCCTGAAACTCCCCCCACCTCAACCAGTGTGCCACGTCTGTACCTCCAGAAGATGTTGGGTATGAAAGCAGGTAAATGTCTACATTCCAGAAGTGGCCTGTTGGGTCTGTGCTTCAGTAAGTCGCAAGAGGCGGAGATTCTTTGGGCAGGTTATTTCGTTAAATTCCGTTGAGAGGAGCGACAAAATGGGTTGCCAAGTTGTGTGAAAAGATGCAGTAGATTGCGTAAAAGTGGTTTGGATGCACTCCATACCCAGCGTGTACCATACTTTATGTAGCCAGCCAGTGTGAGTGTGCCGAGTGCAGGTACCCCATAGAGATAAAATGTGCTGAACAGCTGCACTCATGACCAACCCCACCTGTCGACATCTGATTGATTTCAGGGGAAATGTAAGTGCGTTCGGAAGCCCCAGTAGTGTGTAGGCAGGAAAACAGGGAATTGCGGTATCAAAGTGACTGTCAATATCATTAAGGACTGCTGTCCAATAAGTCTTGACCTCCCTAGAATCCCAAAGCAGGTGTGTTAGTGTACCTTCTTCATCACACCCTCGCCAACAAGTCGGGCTGTGGTTCGAATTACCTCTATGGAGCCGCACCAGAGTCAAATACCAGTACATCATGAGTTTCACCGCTGATTCCCTACTGGCAGTGTTCCGGGCCGTGTGATGAGCCCTGTAATATTTAGCCTGACATTCCTTTGTCGTGAGGGTTCTCCCCAACTCTACCTCCCAGCGCCGCTGCCCTGCTGATTTATGCCCATCTGGGAGAGGGAAGGTCATCTTATATAACTCCGTGATAAGTTTGCGATCCGACTCCTTGGCAACTAGCCACTTTTCAAATGCCGTCAACTTCCTACCAGCTAGGGAGCGTGTTTCGGGATGTGTTAGCCAATGTCGGAGTTGAAAGTATTGAAAGCGTCGCGGGGCAATGATGTTGTGATGCTGTGGGAACTCGGCAAATTGTAGAAACCCCTCAAGGCCAAAAAGAAGACTCGCCGATCGGCATGCTGATACTCGCCATTGCGGGAATGCGTTTGCGTCCGCTCCTGGGGGGGAAGTCGGGATTGTCGAACAATGGTGTCAGTGGCGACGGGAAAGTAGTGAGCCCTCTTTTAGTTGCCACTGAGTCCCACAAAGAGGAACATTTTGATGGTTGAGAGACAGTGGACAGGATGAGTTGACCAAGAGAGAGAGACAACAGATCCCGAGAAAAAGCGAGTACCTGAGATTAAATGCGTGAAGATGTAAAGTAAAAAGCTTTGCTGTAAATGTGTGAATTAAGGGGAGGAGAAAATAAAAGTGGATCAAGGAATTGAAACAGAAGATCTATAGAACACTATTGAGTAAAAAGAGAAAGGACGAGGCATCTGAGAGATCGAATGAAAACAGACCAGTAGCATTAGCACTGAAAAGAAGAGATTACCAAGATAGCAGAGGATGAATAGGCACAGAGGTGACGTGACAGAACATACTGCTAAGAGATAGAACTGGAAAATAAATGAGCTATGACACAGAGAAAATGGGAGAGCACGCTTAAAAAAAATGGAAAACCACACTGCAAACACAATGGGGAGCACTGAGGAGAAACATGTGGACTCGGAAAAGGGATCTTTCATAAGGCATAAGAAAGGGAGAACTGTGAGTAGCTTGTATAAAAGGTGAAAGAGAAGGAGCAATGGTGTGGGAGAAGTCAATAGACAACTCTCGGGATACATTTGAGGTGCACAATATGTAAGGAAGGACTGCACTAAGGGTAAAACAGGCTACACTGATAAGAGACAAAACTGTGAATAAGCGATGGAGCATTAAAGAAAGCAAGCATTGCCAAAGCTAATAGGTCTGGCGTTGCTCATCAGCCTTCTGACAATTCTTGTTTTGTCATGGTTTTTGTAAATCTTTATTGTTTGGGTATATGCTGGGTCCTCATAAATCTTAACTGGATCTGTAAATTTTTCATGAGCGTTATCCCTGGTAGGTGGCGTAGTCCGGTACCGCGTGGCATTGTCCGCACTGGAAGTGAGATGCGGTTTGCCTTTACAGGTGCCACCACAAAGCGGTGACATCCATTCTTTTTATTCAGCGCCAGTCGGTACAGATCCGGAGAGAGCTACCCCCAGTCATTTTTAGACTGACCTTCTTCGAGTTTGTTAAAGATTTTTTCTATTGGTGTGGCAGTGTTGTCCACAAGCAAGGCTGGATTCAAGCTTAGCGGTGCCTGTCATTGACAAATGTCATTGATGGACCCGTATCTAGTCTGTCTCTTGTGCCTTGAGCGCAACCACGATGCCAAGATCTGCATCAATTGTCACGCCATGCACCCCAAGGAGCGATCCCTCAAGTGCCTTGCCGCTCGATGTGCAACGCCGCAACGGTCTCAATCCCAGTCTAGAGGATGGTCCCGGGATCTGTCATGGAGCCATCAATCTTCGTCGCAGTCAAAGTTGTCCCACTCCGGTAGGTCCAGACAAAAGAAGAGGAAGAAGTCAAAGAGGTCTCCAACTACACCCCCATCTGTCTCGTCATCTGCCGAGACGAGGGAGCATCATTACCCGAGGTGTGGCTCTGCAGTTGAGCCTGTTCCTAGGCTATCTCTGCACCTCCCTGAGTTTCTGGGAGTTGCCGCTATCACCCCGCCCAACTCTGAGAATTCTATTTGCCTGTGCACCTCATATTTCGGCGGCCTGTCCCCACTGGAGTGCCTTTGGGCCCCACTGGGTTCAGGAGGGGCCCCTGCTGGTTCTCTGCCAGCTGGTTCGCCCTCAGCGCCAGTTGAACCTCTTGGATCCACAGCTGTATTTGGATTGTCTATGGTTGTGCCACCTCGACGTTCCCCGGCACCGGTTCCACTGTCGACGCTTCCAGCACTGCCAGCGGCACTGTTCCCATTCTCATTCCTGACTGCGAAACAGAGCAGAAGAGGCACCATCCGATGCCGGCTCCAACGCCGACTAAAGCCATTCCCTCCAGGTCAGAGCCTGAACCCTATTCTTATGGGCTAGAACTTGGGGAAGATTGAGAGGAGCCACTGGACCTGTTAGAATACCAGCCCCTAGATCCTAATATGGACTGGTGTGAGGAATTGGCGGATGCCAGTGGACTGATCACCTCCCTAGATGCTAGGTTGTTCCCTCCTACTACAGTGGCTATGGAGGATGGTGCCACATTTGCAATGGTAGTGAGGAAGGCGGCCTAGGTCCTAGACCTTCAGCTGACTGTGGTGGCGATCAAGACTAAAGTCTCGTCAGAGGGTGCATCAGCCAGGAGTCACCCCTTCAGAACTTCTTCGCCCATTTAATAAAATCCTCACAGACGTCCTGTTCCGGCCCAGGCCAGCCCTGCACAGGGCTTCTGTGAACAGGACAGTTGTTCGCTGCAGATTAAGTGTTGAAGTGCTTCAAGGATAGCAGAACTACAGCCAGGTCCTTGGGTCTTTCCATGGCTCCCTTTCAACCCCAGTCTGCCTTTCACTCTTTTTGTGGCCATGTAAGGGGCTGCCAGCTGTGTCTCTGCCTACACAGCTACCAAGCCTGCAAGCTTCCCAGCCTTTGCATTACTGAGTACACGGCACCCACAGACCTCATGGGTCAGGCAACCAGAGGCTGGCCCAGTCCACCACCCCCCCTGCAGCCTCCAAGCCCCTTTAATTTGCCCTCAGACCATCATGGGCAACTAGTGGGTGGCATGATATGCCAGCAGATGCACAACTGGAGGTCAATGATATCAGGCTGCTGGGTTCTAGAGATAGTCTACCCAGCCACCCATGCCACCCTCTTATGACAGGCTGACGGAAGACAATTTCTTATTACTCCACCAGAAAGTAGCAGCTCTATTGGCCAAGGGATCCATAGAGAGGATGCCGGCATCAGAAGTAGGTTGTGGTTGCTATGCCTACTACTTTCTAGTGCCAAAAAAAAACGGAGGCCTTCTTCCTATCCTAGACCTGCGGCCTCTCAATTTGTTCCTGAAAAAGGAGAAAATCAGATTGCTCACACTCACTCAAGTTCTGTCTGCCCTGGACCTGGGAAACTGGGTGGTAGCTTTGGACTTGCAAGATGCATACATTCACATCCTCGTCCTGCCTACTCACAGACATTACCTGCAGTTCACAGTAGGCCAAGAGCACTTTCAGTTCAATTTGCTCCCCTTTGGCCTTACCAGGGCCCCTCGTGTGTTCACTGCTGTGATGGCGGTGGTTGCAGCCTTCCCCTTTCTCGATGACTAGCTATTAAAGGTGAGCTTGCCCAGGCAGTCGTCTCCCCCCTCCTTTGGGGTTCACTATCAATGTGCTGAAGTCACACCTGGCCCCTTCTCAAACGCCCCTGTTCATCTAGGCTTTTCTGGACACAGTGAAGTTTCAGGTTTATTCTCCGAACAGCGAGTCCAGGATATGCAGGCTATGATACTGATGTTTCATACACTATCCTGGCTTTTGGTGGGACTGAGTTTGAGGCTACTTGGCCCCATGGCCTCCTGCATCCTGCTTGTGACACATGCTCGCTAGGGTATGCGGGCTGAGCAGTGGAACTCAAAGCTCCAGTGGGCGCAGCACTCGGGGGAATCTCTCCGGCATGGTCCAGATCTCAGTGGGCACTGCAAAAGACTTTCACTGGTTGCTAACGAACAGTGATTGGGTCAGCGGCAAACCCCTCTCCCTTCCCCAAGCAGATCTGACAGTAGTGACAGATGCATCGCTCCTGGGATGAGACGGCCATCTGGTAGGCTTTAGATTAAAGGACTCTGGTCTTTGGCAGAATCCGGACACCACATCAACCTGTTGGAGCTCCGAGCAATCCAGCTGCCATTGAAAGCCTTTCTATTCGCTTTCAAGGGAAGGCTGGTGCCGGTGTTTACAGACAACACCACCGCCATGTGGTCCTCAGCAAATGGGGCCTGGTGGGGTCGTGGACCCTTTGTCAGGAGGCCCTGTGTTTCTGGACATGACTGGAGCTCCAGGGTTTTTCCTTGATCTTTCAACACCTGGCGTGATTTCTGAACGCCAAGGCAGCCAAACTCAGACGAAGATGCCTAGCGGATCACGAGTGGCGTTTCCATCTGGAGATGGTGGAAGGTTTCTTTCAGCAGTGGGAAGAGCTTTGGTTAGCCAAGGTGTCTCGCTCTGAGGTGCTTTTCATCATGAGTGGAGTCCAGGTATCCTGTACGCCTTTCTGCCGATACCAACACTGCCCACAATTCTCAACAAGATCAGGAACGACCAAGCCCAAGCCTTGTGGCTCTGGACTGGGCTTGGAGAGTCTGGTATCCCAAGCTGTTGAGCATGGCAATCGGTCCTCTGATCAGGGTGCCCAATCGGAAGAATCTTTTGTCGCAGCAGCAGGTAAGGGTTCTCCACCCGAACCTGTCAACCCTCTGCCTTCATGCGTGGAGATTGGGAAGCAACATTTAACAGCTTGGGACCTTCCGCCTGAAGTCTGAGATTTTATCTTTGCAGTTCTGTGTCCCACCACCAAGATGGTATATGCTGGTAGTTGGAACACATTTGTGACATGGTGTGCTGAGAAACAGGTTGATACCTTATCTGTCCCGCTTTCCAAGGTTCTTATGTTTATCTTTTACCTTGCTGGTTCTGCATTGGGCTCCATAAAAGTTTATCTATCTGATACCTCTGCTTTTTTACAGCTGCCAGATCAACCTTCTCTTTTCAAGTCCCCTATTGTAAATAGATTGTTCAAATGTCTGCAGTCACATGTTTCCCCAGTCCCCTTTGTTATGCCTCAATGGGTCCTAAATTATGTTTTTTACTTTCCTAATGTGTACGCCCTTTGAGCTGCTTCATTCTTTCCCTCTTAGGCTCCTCTCTATCAAGACAGCTTTTTTGTGAGCAACTACATCTGCCCGGAGGGTCAGTGAGCTACAGGCTCTGTCCTCCCAACCTCCCTACATTAAGATTTTACCTGACAAACTGGTCCTTCAGACTCAAGCATCCTTCTTGCCGAAGTTAGTCACCCGTTGCACGTAGGCAAGTCCATCACCTTGCCTACCTTTTACGCTCTACCACATCTGTCTAAATAAGAGGAGAGACTCCACCAGCTGGACCCAAAGAGAACATTGTTGTTCTACCTTGACCACATAAAACTGTTCCAGGTGGGTGATCTACTTTTCGAGGGATAAGTCAGGCCAAGAAAGGAAAGGCCGTATAAAAACGGACCATTTCCTAATGGATCGTGCTCTGCATTAAAATCTGCTCAGCATTGGCCAAGAAGCAACCCTCCACTGGGCTAGTGTGCACATTCCTCCAGAGCAAAGTCTGCGACCACTGCATTAGCAAACAGAGTACCGGTCCTGGACATCTGCCAGGCAGCAACGTGGACCTCTCTGCAAACGTTCACTAAGCAATACTGCCTGGACAATCCGGTCCCTAGGGTCGGGCAGTTCGCGTATTCGGTTCTGCAGGATCTTTTGGTGTGAAATTGTTTTGCAGATCCCCCTCCGGGGAGGTATTGCTTGAGTATCTATTCTAAGGTAGGGAATCTACAGCTAGAAGTCTCTTTCTGATGGTCAAGTTACTTAACTTTGTTAGCTCCTTATCTGGTAGAGACTATCTAGCTGCAGATTCCTTAATGACCCACCAATCCTCCCTGTTCTGCTAACAGATTTCTAGGGACAGAGCTATTCCATTTCAGGGCCCTATTTTTGCCAAAAATGGTCAGTATTCTTCGTGGCTCCATGATCCTGGCATGGAAAGTTGTGAAAAGAAACTTACATCAGCGTGCTGGGGTGGCACCTATATAAGCACCATGCACATCACTTCCGTCGTAGATTACACCAACAATGCCAGGTGGAGCAGAACTGCGCCACCCTCTTGTGTGCAGGGTTACTACTCATGAAAAAATGTCTGAAGACGGAAAGCAAAAACAAAGCAAGGCAAGAAGGAAGGTGAATAGAAAGCAAGGCAAGAAAGATTGGAAGGAAGGCAAAAGAAGAAAGAAAGATGGAAGGAAAGGGAAAGAAAGAAGGCAAGAAAGAGAAGAAAAGAGGGAAAAAAGAATGAAAGAAGGGGAGAGGAAGAGAAGAGAAAGACAGAATAAAAAAGGAAAAGAAAGAAGACATTAAAGAAGGAAAGACAAAAGAAAGAAAATAAAAAAGAGAAGACAAAGAAGAAAAAGACAGAAAGCAAAGGAACAAGAGAGAAAAAAGAATGATAGAAGACAAAAAAAAGTAAAGAAAGAAATTAGGAAAGATAATGAAAGAAGGAAATTAGGGGGGAAAAGCAAATTAGTAAAGAAACCAGAAACGAAAGGTAAAATGTAAATAGAGGATAACTTAATGCAAAACATTTTCAATGGACTCAACCTGATCTGGTGTGCTGTGAAATAGCAAAAAACATTGCTCACACCCAACCCCAAAAAAGAAACCAAAAGAATTGTATGTGTCACCACCTTCTCTGTCATCTCAAACCAGGTGCGAAAATCTGTCCTTAAACACTGGCCTATACTGAATGCAGGCAGCCTTAATCTGGAGAAACCATTATTTGCCTTCCGCAAAAATCGCAATTTAAAAGACCACCTTGTGCGAGCAGCAATTCCCAAAAAAACACCTCCCACAACACTTAATTCATATTGGGGTCTCACACCACTGGTGGGGCATGCAAAATGTGGCAACTGTAATTTGTGTGATCTGACGTTAGAAGGCAAATCCTTTTCGTTCGGTGACATTGTCATTAATTCTAATGGTTTCTCGAATTGCAACACATGTAATGTGATTTATTTGATCCAGTGCCCATGCAAGAAAAACTATATTGGGCAGACTACCCAGAAGATTAAAACAAGGATTGGTCAACACCGCAGCAGGATTCGCTGTAATGTCCCTAATGCACCACTGGTAGAACATTTTAATCAGGCTAATCACCAGGACAATGAGATCAAATGGACTGTTCTGCGAATCATCAAGCTACCACCAAGAGGTGGTGATCTGGCACAAATGCTGAACAAAGAAGAACTGAAGCTTATCATTCAACTTGACACAATTCGCAATGGTTTAAACAGAAATGAAGATTGGCTCTCTCTTATTTAGACCCCTCTGCAAATTATGGGAATTCTGTATAACCCCTTGTTTTATGCCTTTGACAATTGTTGAAATTACGATACTGGTTTAACTGATCGTCGTATTGTTTTAACTGATCCACGCTCTGTTTCCGTATTCACCTTCTTCAAGTTACACTGACCCAACATGGCCGCCATCTATTCACTCACGCAATCACGTCCCAGCACGGCCGGCACTTCCTGTCACATGACCCGGGTCCGTTATCACGTGACTCCTGAATCCTTCTTTTACCCTCCAGCCAAGTCGGTCACTACCAACTGGCGATTGTGCGTTCCCCTGGATGCTGGTAAGTGTCACACTGGCGCGCTACTGTGCTCGTTCTCGACGACCTTGCTCCCCTCACCCTTAACTCCCGCGGTATGGTTTTCCACAGGCGGACCTTGGATTCGCAGGCCGTTTTGCTGGGAAGTTGGTCGTTCTTTGAAATTCCCGCAACCTGTTGCATCGTACTACTGGTGAGCGTACATTCCTTCACTCCGCCCTTCCCTTCCCTGGTTACCCTTTCGGGTTCTAATTGTTTTCCGTCCTAGGGTTAGCTGAACCACTGGTATTATCCTGGCTGACCCATGCAAGCAACTCCTCACTTGGACTCCAGTGCAACCTACTCTAGGAGCGATTCGGTTCCTTTTGGGTTAGTTTTCCGCCTTTCCTTCGTTCCCAGTCACGACGCGACCGGCTCACCGTTAGTCTTCACGTCCTCTTGACCTTTTCGCTATTGTGTTCATGTACCACTTCACCGTTAACCTTCTGGCGATTCACCTACACTCCACCACGCACCATCCTAGTCCATTGCACTTGTCCAATTCAGCCTTGAGCGTATGTGCAAGATTCGTTCATTCGGTTCACTTCACCAGCCATACCTTAACTTCGCCTCAACAACCAGCCGCCAGATGTGTCTCTCACGTATGGCATGCAGTGCATGGTTACTGACAGTTTTTCTCACAGTATTATTAGGTTTTAACTTACCTTTCCTTTCTCTCTTAATTTTTCCCCTTCTAATTGTACAGGAATTGTAAATTCAGGCTTTTTACTCCTTCTAGTCCTGATGATGATCTATGTATTGGTTGAATAGATCGAAACGTCGTCGACCCAATGTACAAACATGCATCTTAAACGCACTTGTTAAAAATTGTGCATGTTGTTGTACCTTTAAGAAAGCTTGCCTTTGTATTTGTACTGGCTATAAGCTTCATTCTTCAGCCTGATGTATGTTTTTTGTGTTTGATTGTCTGCACTTTCTGTTTAGTTTGTAAGGACACAGGACTGTGTCCCACTCTACATTCTAATTTTATGTCAGAAATTAATTCTAATTGATCATTAAAACTTCAATGCCCGGCTGGGCATTGTATAAATGATATAGAGCCGACTCTGGTCTATATTTATCGCATGTTGCATTGTTCTTGAAGGACCTGTTGTTTTTCAAAATAGTTAGCACCCTGGGTCCTTCGTACCTTACGGGTTTCCCCTTGTCAAGCTTTAATATGTGAAATAGCAGCAGTCATAAAAGCAAAACACTCTAAAAGTAATTTACAACCGCATTGGCAAGAGATGGGATCTGATAAAGATTAAATGAGCCTCTGACGCGTGTAGCTATCACATCTGGCTCTAAACACGATAACACTGACACTGAAGGAACTAGCCTGTGTGTGGATGAACTTCTTGTGAGAGATCAAAATTCAATCACTCAAAATGAAGTTAAACAGTGGATCAAATAGACTTGCCCATGCTATATCCTGTAGTGGGCGGAAGCAAAATAATGTGAATGACTAGACAGACCAATAGTTGAAGAAAGGTGGCTAAAAACCCTTATATGTAAGTATAGTATACATATTTATTTGTAAAATCAAAAGGTCTTAGCTAATGCCCGATCTAAAATGTGAACAATGAGGGAACTAGTAAAAGAACAGATACTAGGCAGCCGAGAGAACAATGGTTTACTCTGGAAAAAAGTAGAGGGATTACTCAGAACTACCAAGCAGTCTTGTCTTAAGAATTTTTGGGGCCCTAGGTTAAGCATATTTTGGAATCCCCATTCAGAACAGCCTTTAATTTTATTGGCTATTTTCTGCTAATTCAAGCCTGAAGGAAGGAAGCAAGCAATATAGAACAACTGAGAAAGATGAGATTGATTGATAGAAATATCACTTTACGAGGGGCCCCTTGGAAGATGGGGGCCCTGGGCAATAGCCCACTTTCCCATGCCTTAAAGTGTCTCTGCTACAGATAAAAGTGAGAGGGCAGATGGTGAAAAAAAAGAGTGCGGTGGCATCACAAAAGGATGCACTGGATAAAGAGAAGAGACACTCTTTTTAGCCTTCAATTGTTAGGTAATTTTCTTTAGGTCTTGTCTGTGTGAACATGCGCTCTTGCTTGTGAAAGATATTGTGCTGAGTAAGGGGCTTGGAGCCCGCCCATTGCTTAATATTCATGGGATTCCCTGTCACTCATTTGCTGCAGAAAATTTGGCAGCATGAGCAGTCTTCACTTCCTCTTCTTTTGGCAAGGGAACGAACCAATTACTGATTGATTGAGATGGATTAAGGTCTTTCCGCTGCTGGCGCTCTTATTGAGGTAGTATATTTTATTATTTGTTTCTTGTTTTAAACTGAAAACGCACTCAAACATGATCCACATGACTCCTTCAAACATCCTGTGTAGATGCAATTTTCAATTGGTGCCTTTGTTGTACATGGTGTATCGAATGTCACAGCTTTACTGTGAGCTTAATTAAAATTTAAAGTCCCCGGGGTATCTCTCACTTCGGTCTTAATATAACCTCTTGCTTTCTTGCTTTTGTTGGGTCTTCACAGAGGAGCGGCATTCATTTTGTTTTTTAAGTTCTCTAAAGTTAGTCTCAAAAATGGTAATAATGAAGCGAAATTTAGTTACATTTTTAGCTACCTTTTTTGTGTTTGGAGCGTATATAAGAAACTCTTTCAATTCTATCTCTTTGGTTAGGGTCTCCAATTGAGTCTACCTAATTTACTTTAGTGAAGGTGAGCCTTAGTTAAAATAATTATTGCACGTTTGTTTAATGTGGTTTTTTAAATCTGTGTTGTGACCTTTCATGTTTGTCTAAGATATCACAAATCATTCCTCTGCCCGTTTCTTTTAAAAATACTTTTTCCACACAAACAAATATTCGAAATAAAATGTATGCACGGTCATCAGACAGTTGGGAGACGCTGTTCAGTCTGTTAAAGCTTCCCATCTGTCAAGAAGGCCCACAGCCTCTGTTGCGGAGGCACTTTTTGGGAGGATGTTGGTGCACAGCACATGATCAGGGCAGTCTAATGTAACAATGTATATGCTGGGCAAGAGGTCCTACAAAATGTGCTGAGTAGGCAATAATCCAGAGTGTGCTTTATTGTGTAGGAGATGTCCGTGGAAGTCCGACTGAAGAACATCCATGAAGTGTTGGGTATGAGATAGGCCTCTGTGCACTTGAAATCATCAGTGATCACTCACAATACTGTACTTTTGCTGCTAATTGTCTGGAGCCAGTGCTTTAAATGGGCCGGTACTGTCCGGTACTGAGTACTGGCACTTTTGTATTTTAAAAGGGAGAACACCTGCACTACTCAAGAGTAAGGTAATACTTTTAATTGAAGAGTGCCGGCACTTCTCAGAAACAAGCAGGCACTCTTATACAGGGTACCTGCACTTCTATTTTTCCATTTCCAGCATTGTCTGGAGCAAGCATGTTTTATAGGCATTTGGGCAGCGGGTATGCATAGTTAGAGAGGTTCTCAATAACTGTTATGTGCAGTAACACGAATTCATGAATTGTTCGAACAGTTAGGTAATTGTAGCACAAAACGTGGGTTTAAATACACAATATTGCATGGACATATGCACCAGTCTTAGTTGGCCAGAAAGTATCGGGGGGGGGGCAGGGTCACACATAAGACATGAAAACTCACACATGCACACTGAAAGCATGGAATGTTACCTATAAGCAAAAGGGCAGCTTGGGAGCTCTAAAAATACATGTCTGTCCTCTACTTGTCAACCACACACCTGATCTCAGGAGGCTGAAAACAGTTCATATTACTCTTACAGTTGAAAGACCAGCAAGTCGTGGTTCACTTGCGTGCACTTAATATTGAGGTACAACCAACTGTTGGCTATTACACACTCAGTATGGAGTAAAAGTAACCCAAGCTTTGGTAATCAAACTCCTTGATTATGCCTCGGCTTAGTCTAAAACTCCGAAAACAAAGCCCTCCACAGGCTCCTGCTGGAATCTAGAATCCAATTCGAAGTGCTCTGCGCCATGCACAAGTCCTACTCGGTGGAAGCCCCGCAGCGCTTACAAAAACTGCAGTCTCCTCATGCTGTGGCCAGATGCCTTTTATCAGCCAAATCTAACGCGATTCAGCGAAGAGATTTCAGGAGACTAAAACGGGCAAGCAGGTCACTGGCAGGTCACAGGGGGTGCAAGCATTCCCTTACTGAGGGTAGAAGTCATCTACCGCGTTTCTGCAAACTCTATCTAGAGTTGCTCGCTTTGTGGTACTTTAAAATTTGGGACCGCGTAGGAGGCAGGGCCCTACCCTGCCTATTCCTGTATCAGCGAACCGCGAATGGCCAATGCAGTATGTACAAGTGCTTTGCATAACGTTTTATCGATAAATGCACTTTGTATATGATATTACACATTGACTTCGCGGGTTCCATCTTGGAGCGGTGGCCATCTTATGGTTGCCCTCACATAGGCTACACATTAAGGACAAGTGCAGGCCTTGAGAACACATGTGCCTCCCATTGACTTCTCTGTGACTTGTGCGACTTGGCTCCACCGCCCCAGGTCAGTCCGGTCCCACGAGCTACCCGTCCTACGGCCACCTGTGATTAGCATCAGGGTTTGACACACCATAAAGCCTTTTCATCCCACACAAGCCTCCGGCTAATCTCTTTCACAACTGACTCTTCCTGTTTTATGGCTTGTTTTACAAACAGGAGGTGCCCGTGTTTATTGGGGTCTGCTGATATCTGATGTGGGATCTGAGCCTCGCTGGGTAAATAATTGTGGGCTGGCTGAACTGGAATGTGGGATGGTCATCATGACTCTGCCTTTTCGTTTTGTAATGAATACATATGAATGACCATATCGTAAAACGAGGAATGTGTGCCTGAAGCATGATATTTTGTATATAGGGAGAAGGCCGTTTCTGTAAGTTAAGCAGTCTCCTGAGAACATACATTGTGTTGTACTTCTCGGATACCTGTAATTGGTCTGCAGCCAATAAATACGATCTTTGACTTCACCTAGAAGACTCTGTGTTTCTGTGGGTCTGAAACAGGAAGAACTCGAAGTCTTAGGGTGTGTTCCCCTGCACCGCTGGGTTTTAAAAACCCAGTACTTCAGTTGGCGCCCAACTCGGGGCGATTTCAGCGGTACCGGTCCAAGCCAGAGGTTCGTGAGGAGCTTCGTGTGGAAATTCTGGAGGAAGGCCGCCGCTTCATCGACCCCTGCATTTCGACGTGGTCCGAAAGTCTTTTCTGCGAGGTTCTCCGCGTCCCGACGGCTACGGAGGACTGCTGCCCTGATTAATCGCCCTGTTTTGGACCCTTGATGATTTGGTAGAGCGAAACAATTGAGAGAGTCTTCTGGTGACGCCATCGATCATCGATACCTCAGTTAAGTATAAGTGTGGAGCGTCTCCCAGTTTGTTTGGTATCCTTCGGGAATTTGGTATCCTTCGGGATCGCTTTGATTTGGAACTTGCAAGTGCCAAAGCCAGAGGACTCGTGTATTCCCGAGACTATCGTATTCGATAATCCTTTGAAGTTTGAAACTAGACTAGTGAGCAAAGATGCCTGGTTCTAGTATATTTGGTAATTGGTTTTGTTTGGGTTGTAAAAGGGATTCCCAATTGGAGGATTCGTGTCCGGTTCCTCCAATTGGAACTCCAACTTATGAGCTTTATATAAAACATGGCATGGGCCCCATCGCATATAATGAAGTATGGATCCGATACACCAGAAAGGACGGTGTTTTGAAATGGCCCCAAAATGGTAGTTTCGATACAGATATCTTAGATAATTTGGAAGTTAAATTATTTAAAAAGAAAGCCCGGCCGGCGATGTTTGATTCTTTCCGCCTATGGCGAAAGGAAGCCAAACAGAAGGAAATTAAGCTAGCAAAAAGAAATAGGAGAGAAAAAGGTATGTCGATAATGCAAGCAGCTGTGCAATTTAAAGATAATGAGGAGGAACAAAGGAATGAACAGATTCATCGACAGCGGAAACTAGGGATCGATAAATGTTACCCAGTTTTGCCACACCTTCAGCAAGATGTGTTAAAAGAGAAGGAGAAAGATCCCCTTATGTCACATTTGCTGAGTTCGCCACCTCCGTATGCGCAGAGTGCTACAGCACCTCCACAACCCTTGAATGTACAGCCTCCAGTTAATGTGCCGCAAGCTTTCCTGCAGCCGCCAGCTCCTCCTCAGCCGGCGCCTACTCTTGTGGCGCAGCCCCATCAAGGGCCGCCGACTTTGCCGCCTGCATCCCCTTTGCCTTCTGTGACTTTGCCTGCCCCATCAACTGCCTCCCTTGGCGCTCTTCCTGATACTGTCCTTGCATCTGCATCTACACCTACTGTGCTTCCCTCTGTCTTTCCCCCTGTTTTTGCCTCACCCTCTCCTTCTACACGACAAAGAATAGCTAGTGCAGTCACTGGTTTCATATCGCCTTTATTTGGGTCGTCTAGTGCGACCCCTGACTCAAAGCGTAAGCAGTTGCGTAGTCAGCGGCCTGGTTCTGAAGAGAAAGAAGTATTAGACCACATGGCACGTAACTGGATTGTTCATCCATCCAGGTATAATGTGGAGTCTGTCATGAGTGTCTTTCGTCAATGGGAAACACCAAAGCAAAGATATGTTTTTGAGAGAATGTGAGAATTCCCCTGTGAAGAATTGGAAGATCATGGCCTAGACTCAAGCCCGCAGGAGTTGTGTCGCTTACGGTTTGAATTTGACAAAGGCACGATTGTGGGCCCCAACGTTGATAGAGCAATTACGACATTGTTGTCCTTCAGGAATGGGGATTGTCATCAGTCACTGTTCGAACAAGAGTTCGCTGTAGGAAAAAAGGGAAGAGTGCGACAATACCCTATGAGAGAAGTCCCTCCGGTATGGAAGGAAGCCGTTGCGGCTGATGCCGCCCGAGGTATTGCTGCTGCTCCAGCTCATTTCCAGCGTGTTTGGGTGCATGTCCCTTGGAAACGATCTGAAGTAATAGCGCTTAAACAGACATTGCCTGATCCCCGTAAAAACCCTGCAGGATATTATAAGGAGTTGTCACAGACGGCAGGATCATGTATCATGAATCTAGCTGACATAGATATGTTGTTTGGAAATGTTGTTCCACAGCCTTTGTGGGGATTGATTCGTAATGCAGATCATGCTGCAGAGTTAGGTGATACATGGGCTAATATAATGATGGACAAGATGGTGGTGCCAAGCCTGACCCTTTGGTAGCAGAACTCCCTGGTAGAATTATCACTTACATGAAGACTTTAATGCCCGCGATGCGTGTGAATTGGGATAAATTGTCGGCGTGTAAGCAAAAGGAAGATGAAACAGTGTCTGATTTCTTTACAAGGTTTGAAGAAACATTTATTGACCACAGTGGTCAAGATATGAGTACTGAAGGTGGCCAACGGTTATTTGTTGATAAATTTGTGCATAATTTGCTTCCCGAGTTGTGTAAGAAGTTAAAAGATTCAGAGAGTTCTTGGGCTGTTTCCTCATCAGCGCAAATACTGGCTACTGCACAGTATTACGAAAATGGAGATAAGGATGAGAAAGATAAAGCAGACAAGAAAACGAAAGAGCTAAAAACGAAGATTCTTTTACAGCAAGCTTACCCGCCACGTGGTGGCCAGAGTAATTATCAGCCACAGCCACAGTTTCAGAGAAACATGCAAAGGTACGAGTATTCTCAACCACGTGCTCCTGTAGGCCCTAATCAATGTTCATATTGCAAAGAAGAGGGTCATTTCAAGTATAGTTGTCCTATTCTGCTACAACGCGCTAATGGCGCTTTTAGCACCAGAGGTAGAGGTGGTCAACAAGCTCCTAGAGGTAGGGGACGCGGGAATGTTCCCCAGAACGCGCGCCCCCTTCCATCTCAAAATACGATTAATAGTTTTGATCAGCAAGGCAATGCAACTGGTAGGACAGCTCAGTACTATAACAATGACTATTATGCAGAGGATGAAAATGTAGAAAGTAATGATTACTAGAACAGCCATAGACAGAGAGAGGGAGTTGTTTCAGTGCCAGTGGATCAGAGTGGACCGTATGTTAAGGTAACTACAGCGGGTGTAACAGAGCCCTTTCTGCTGGACACTGGTGCTGCAAAGAGTTCAATTATGCATTCAAAACTCCCTGGCGCGCCTTTGTCTGGCGAAATGAATGTTTCAGTAGGTTTTTCTGGCGCCCCGGTTAGGAACCCGATTTCTAGTCCTATGCCCCTTTCTGTTGGACCTTGTGAGCTAAAAGCACCCCTCATCCTAACGACAGGTTGTGGTGAAAATCTGTTAGGGTTGGATTTGTTAAAAAGGTTGCATGCAACGCTATATTGTTCTCCCACAGGAGTACAACTTACATTGGGTAAGGAAGTGATTTCCCTGATGTACTTGTCAAAGAATACATTGCCACCTGAATTGTCATCCCTTCCGGATGTCCTTTGGGCTACTGGTCCCAATGATGTGGGCCTCTTGGAAATACCGCCATATGTGGTCACTTTAAAGGCCAATGTCAGATTGCCACGCATTCCCCAGTATAAGATCTCCAATGAAGGTCAGAAAGCTTTGTTAGCAATTGTCAGTGATTTGATTAAAAAGGGTGTAATTGAGGAGACAAGAGGCAACGTTTGCAATAGTCCTGTTTTACCTGTTTTAAAACGAATGGACCCTTCACAGCCACCTGTTTACAGATTTGTGATTGATCTTAGAGAGGTAAACAAGATTGTTGTACCACAGTTTCCAGTTGTCCCTGATATAACTGCCTTGTTAACTATGATTCCAGCCTCCGCAGCATGGTTCTCAGTGATTGATTTAAAGAATGCCTTCTTTAGCATCCCAATTGCAGAAGAGAGCAGGGACATTTTTGGCTTCAGTTTAGGAGGTCGAAGCTTCCGCTTTAAACGCGCTCCACAGGGCTACTGTGAAAGCCCATCAATATACAGTCAGGCTTTAAAGGCGCAGCTTGATGCACTTGTTTTACCTAGTGGCGCTACCCTTATTCAGTACGTTGACGATTTACTAATCGCAGCGGATACTGAAAAGTTTTGCAAAGAAGCTACATTGTCATTGTTGCGTCATTTGTCTGCCTTTCATCACAAAGTGTCTCTCTCAAAACTGCAATACTGTCGACAAGAAGTGACCTACTTAGGTCATCTCTTATCGAAGGAGGGAAGGAAACTGACCCCAGAAAGAATTCGCGCCATTGCTCAATTGAGCGTGCCAAGAACACAGAGAGAAGTGCGTGCTTTCTTGGGCATTACTTCATACTGGAGGCACTGGATCCCGAGTTTTTCTTTACTGGCAAAACCTTTGTTAGCATTAACCTGTAAAAATACACCAAACCCTGTCCCATGGTCTGAAGAGTGTCAGAAAAGTTTTTTGGAATTGCGTAATGCATTATGTTCAGCTTCTGTGTTGGGTACCCCTGACTACAGCAAGCCTTTTACATTGTATGTTCATGAAAAGGAAGGTTGCGCATTATCAGTGTTAACACAGCCTTTTGGCGACAGACCACGTCCATGCGCATATTTTTCGTCAACGTTGTACACGGTAGCGAGGGCATTGCCAAGTTGTTTGAGAGCTACAGCCGCAGCAGCTGTGTCTATTCGACAGTCTGCTGGACTAGTGATGGATAATACATTGATTGTAATGGTTCCACATGCTGTGGACACATTGTTAAACCGGACCAAGACACAGCACTTAACTAGTGCGCGATTGTCAGGATATGAATTGACACTTTTGGCAAATCATATACACGTAAAGAGATGCAACACGTTGAATCCAGCTACATTATTGCCAGTTCCAGCAGACATAGATGAGATTGAGCAGCATGATTGTCTGTTCAGAACAGATGAAGAAACGAAAGGGAGAGTGGATCTCAAAGATACTCCCCTAACTGAGTGTGATGGTACCTTATGGGTGGATGGTTCGTGCTTCAAGCTTCCGAATGGTGATACGACTGCTGCATATGCTATCACGACTTTGCACACGATTGTTGAGACTGCACGCATACCACATAATTCGGCTCAAGCAGCAGAATTAATTGCCCTTACAAGAGCATGCGTGTTGTCTGAAGGAATGAAAGTGAACATATATACTGACAGCCAGTACGCCTTTGGCGTGGCCCATAGTTTTGGGCGATTATGGAAAGAACGTGGGTTCCTGACTTCGCATGGAGCTAAAATTCAGAATGGTCAGTTAGTGAATGATCTCCTTGAGTCACTGACCTTACCGTTACAAGTTGCAATCATGAAATGCAGTGCGCACAAGAAGGTCACTGATGATGTTGGTCGTGGTAATGCATTTGCTGACGAAATCGCGAAAGAAACAGCAAAAGATGTGAAGACTCGAATGTATGTTGTAGGCCCTGCAAGATGGGTTGGTGATGTCGGAATGTGTGAAGACACGATAGAGAGTGTAAAGTCCCTTCAAGCTGAAGACACAGAGAAAGAATTGAGCAAGTGGAGAGAAAGTAAGGGTAAATTGGATGAGAATGGTTGTTGGGTTGATTTGTCAGAACATCGGCGATGGTTGTTACCTGATGCATATGTGCTTCCAGTGGTTACTATGGCACACGGAATGGCACATATCAGTGTGAAAGGAATTTGTAAGTTGTTGGCCCCAGTATGGCAGAACGCTGGAATTCCCAAGTGTGCAGAGAATGTGGTCAAGAATTGTATGGTATGTTTGAAATACAACGCTAGTAGGGGAACACCGACTCCCCACCACGCTTCGAGTAATTGTGCTGTTCAACTTCAGCATTTACTATGCATTCGGAACTTTTTGAAGTGACTGAAAAGTGCATTGAAGCACTTAACAAAAAACGGTAAAAAAAAACGAAATGAGTTACGGAATCTAGTCACAAATATTCCGGCAAACCTAAATAATAAGAAATATTCGAATTTAAGGTCTTAACTAAGCCAAAGAAAATGTGCTGCCAGTAGAGGAATACGTTTGCAAATTGTCATGCAAGATAGATCACACAACCCACAATGTTGCGAGTTAACTGTTCTGTATCACACGGATTTTTATACTGTAACTTCCCGTGGTGCTGTAAAAGGATTCACTGTGTTTGCTGGTTTGACTCTGGTTTGTATTCTTGCTTTACTTTTTGGTCTAAATCTTGTCACGTTGGAGAGAGAAACCGATATACCCCCGTAGATGCACGCACAAACCCGAACTACAAGAATCTCCAAATTCTTGTCTTGACCCACAGCATGCCGGACCATGTGCACATGTGCAACCAGTAGGAACCAGCCTGAGGAAGCAATTTACACGCGCTACAGTCCCAGAAGCAGGGGCAGAATTTCTGCCCGTCAAAATTTTCTTTCCAGTTCTCACATCCTGAAAATGGAACAGCTGGAAGTATGAGTAAGCATAAATTGCTAATGTTATACCGCAGCTTACCTACTGTTGGTTGTAAGTCACCTTCACTCAAAGCTGTCCATGGTTCCTGTTCTTGCTTGCACAGGGACTGAGGGACGAGGTAGACAGAGGACTCATAGGGACAGGGAAAGTAAGCCTGAAATGCCAGATTCTGTTCATTACTATTTAATTTTGGTATTATGTCATGCAGTGCCTACTATATTGCTGTATACTCACTTTTGTGCGGGGAGGCTATTGGAACCTTCTGGTATATTATTGAACAGGACAACTCTTGAAATCGAGATATAGAATTGGAGTCTTCCCTATCACAGATTATTGCACCAATGTGGAGAAGTGCCGGTGATCTTTCAAATAAAAAAGAAAGTGCAGGTACTTAGTACCTGACAATACCTGCCCATTTTAGCCCTGTACCTAACAGTATCTTTCAATTTTAGCCTTGGTGCAGGGTGAATAACGTGTTCGCTATCCACGATGCCTATATTCTAATTGAGTCTCTCGGTTGCTACTTTGATCAGACACAGCCTATCGCCTGAAAAATAGGAAAACTAGAAAAATTGCCATTACCCAAGAATAGCTGAGGTAAGTGGACAAAAGAGTAAGATCAGCGGCTCTTCTGTCATCAGCATGCAGTTTACATTCGTGCTAGGAAATAAGTACATTCATAGTATTAATAACCTGGACCGCTCATAGTTTTCTTTTTGGGAAGCAAGCTTGAGCCTTAAGTCTATTCTCTAGAGGGTGCTGTGCCGCTAAAGAATTAAGATTCATTGTTTTTGAAGTTACAGAGCATTCTATTGTTATATTTGTATTATATTTGTAATTGAATGTAGAATTCTAAATTCAGACTAGTTTTTGTCACCTTCAGAGAGCTTGGAAATTTTGATGCCGCTACAGAGAACTTCCAGAAGGCTTTAATGCTGGACCAGAATCATGTCCAGACGCTTCAACTCAGGGGAATGATGCTTTATCATCATGGAAGCTTGCAGGAAGCACTGCAGAATTTTAAGGTATGTCAATCCTCCAGTATCAACATTTCACCAGCGTTTCATCATTTGAATGTTCATGTGATTACCATGCGCTCCAAGACACCCTCAACTTTCTTTTTATGTTTTATCCTTAAATGTAAATTGTGTTATTAAGACCAAGGAAAGGGAAATAATCACATTTACATTATTTTATTAGACTGTTTAAATATTGGGTTATTGAAGTGTGTTTTGTTCCTGTGTCCAAATAGGGGATAGTTGCTTGCATTGTTTTCTTGATTGCAATGTGAGTTTATCATTTCTCCTCAGGTGAGCTGCATTGTTCCTCTTCTTTTCCCCCTTATTTTTTGCAAGTATTAAACCTCTGTGGTTGCATTTTTCGCTACAAGCCATTTTGGTGTATATGTTTTTTCAGCATCGTCGTAGTGACAAAATTCATCCCGTGGGCTAAACTTCAAACGGACGTCTCAGAATTCTGAATTGCCAGATTTAAAGGTGTGTGTGTGTGTGTTCTCTCCCTTCCCCAGCCCACTCTTTCCCTCCCACTGCCCTGATAATGTTGCCTCAACAATCAAATTTAAAGCCCTATTTCTTCATTAGTCGCCCCTTTTAGAGCTGTGCAAAAGTCTGTTTGTGGGGTGCACTTCGGTTTCATTATTTTTTTCCAAGCTCATTGCTTTTCCCTCTAAATATGCAGGAAATGTAGTTGTATTTTTAGCCATGATCACTTTGTACTGATTTATAGCCTCAACCAGAATTATCAATAATTATTTCTTTCTTTCCCATGTTTGAGTATGAATTTTATCACATATCTGAATGGATGGAGGTATCGCATCTAGGAGTGATATGCAAAGTAGCTTGTCAATCTCCATATGTGATTCCCAACTATGTTTCTCTAGTCTAGGAAATGATCAGAATACCTGCCCGTTGTTCATTTGTGCTGTGAACTTCCACCATTAAGAAACCGCTTGTCACTTTGCTCTGAAATTCTTCGTACGATGGAGACATTGAGTTTGCCATTATTGGTGCATTAGTAGCAGACACCAAATTCATGGTGACCTGTCCCTGCTGTGGTTCAAGGGTATATTTTGTTGTTCATAAGGTGTGTCTAGAGCTGCTTTGATGCCAAGGAACTTCTGTATATATACTGCCTAGCTTGCAGATAAACAGTTAAGAATTAGGTAATCCAATTTTTCCCCCAGTTGCCTTAAAACATTTTATCTGGCCTTTATTTATAGATTTGTTTGGGCACCTCCTCCTCGCCTCCTTTTTTGGTGAAATGTGTTAAGCAGGCACTGTCTCTCCTGCTAGTGATTCAGGATTTGGAATTTGCATTCCTTTAGGTCATTTGCTTTTTCCCTGAATTGCCCCTGCTCTTTTGGGTCATTAATAACAGTGTTTTGCTTGGTGCTTCGTAAAAGTGATTTTCCATCTTGACCTGGGCTCAGAGTCTTAACCTTGGAGCAGTTTGCAAGTGTAGAAGAAACTAGGCTGTGTCCTGATATGTAGACAGTTGTGTGAATATGAATACTCTTCTTGCTGTAGTGCATTTAGGCTGTTTCTGGGCCTATCCTTCTACATGCATTTGGTATTTCTCACATAATTTTGTCTGTGTCTGGCAATGGGAGTGGCAAGCTTAGAAATAGGGAAAGGAGGCTTTACGGTTAATTTTCACTGTCTCCATTCTGCCTTTCTGTGGAAGTGGGAGCTTCACTTTACCATGTCCTCTCAGAGAATTAATAAGTGTAGTGTAGTTCTCTATGAATATGATGCCGTCCAGGGCTTTAAGTGGGCCGGGTCTGTCCGGGTCTGAGCACCGGCAGTTTTTTTTTGGGGCCCTCGAAACGGGTCTCTATCGGGCTCTATTTTCATGGCTACTAAAGGTAGTCCGTTCTTTATTATTTTTTTCGGACCCGTTTTGAGGGCCCATTGAATATTCTAAGAACTTTCCATGCATCCTTGTGCTTTTTTTCAACCCACTTGCACTGCATTCCTTTATAATGCATTTCAAAGTAAATTCTAAGAACTTTCCATGTATCCTTGTGCTTATAAATGCCATAAGCAGCGCGCCTTAGGAGTTGAGAAGTTATTTTAATGTATTTACGGGCATGAGAGCGAAACACTGTCCAGAAGAATGTCACGTGTTTTTATTTGAAGATATTTCAGAAACATAAAGACTCGAGTCACAGTATCACATGATACCATTAAAGGGGAAGTCTGGAAATGCGTCGCAAGTCCAAATCCTAAAATCAGAACCCCTTCTTGGATACAACCAGACTTTTACAAGAAAATAGATCTTTAGAGCTAGACATAGTTAAATTGGCACCATGGGTTTCTTGGTGTAGTAATCTGCCAGAAAGAAGTGGTTTATAGACGGTACATAATCGCACATTAAAGTGTCAGTGTCAGTTGTTAAAGAGTTTCTCTTATTTCCTTTTCCTCTTTTAACTCTAAATTCTTACACAAATCATTTTTGCTTCCATAAGATTAAACTCGCACATTTTCCCGGACGAGGTCAAATAAAAAATACATGAATCTTTTGTGTGTCGCTTTAGAAGACTGGGTTCTTGACCCCGGCAGTATGAGAAAGATCTGGAAGGCGTTCAGTCAATACTGTCCTTTCTGGGACACCGGTGTGACAAAGGAAGGTGTCAGCACCTCCTCGAGCTCTCATTCCTCAGGCCTCCCCTTGGTGATGGCGGCGCCGGCCGTGACTGAGAGGCTGTCAGGGGTAATCGGTGGAGTGGCTCTGCGTGAGAGCAGTTAATGCGTGCGCCGGACAGTTACGTATTGCACTGCAGGCGGCTCTCTAGAAAAGAGCGGGAAGGCAGTCTGTGGTATTCACTGGTTACGTAGCGGATATTCCCTGGAAAGTGCTTAGTGGGGCTCGTTAGGACGTCTATAGAAACAGGGGAAGACGCGCGTATAAAAAGCCTTTTTCAGTGAGTTAAGGATACTTATAAGAAATTCATATAAAAGGTTGGGGCAATCTGCATGTTAGGCTTCCGTCATGTACCCAAATTCTTAAGCTGTATGTTTGGCATCATCTAAATTGTGTGTGTTTTAATATGCCCAAGTTGCGTCGCCCTTATATTCTCGACATCGCGTAAGAGGGGAGTAAGAGCTCCGGAGCCAAAACCTAAAGGAGAATAAAAGACCAATAAAGAGGGCGCTGCGTGTGATATGCTCCAAATATTAAAGTCACTTCAACGTGTAGCACTGAACACTTGAAGACTATATATAATTCTAAAAAAGAATGACTTTAGATCGTGTATACAAATGTAATGCCACTATATGCTAATATTGAATCCACACAAAATTATTCATGTGACACAAACCTGTGCTGAACTACTCCAAGTGTGCCCAAATTGTATTCTGTAGGAATGGACTGGACGCAGCAGGTAGGTATGAGTAAAGTGTTGGAGCAAGCAGGTACAATCCATCTCCCTTAGTTGCTGCCCAATGAGTTAGTGGAAGGAATATACTGGAACAAGAGCTGCACGTAGAACCAAAGACCTCCTCCAGTGATTCAAATTCAACTTGTCGCCAATTATAGGAATGGACTGTACGCAGCAGGTAGGTATGACTAAAGTACTTTATTGGAGGAAGCACGTACAATCCATCTCCATTAGTCGCTGGTTCCAACAGTCACCCAACACCTTTCTCGAACCCCTGTATTCCTGAGCTGAGATCCCGTGAACTTTCCAAGTGGCCTCTGCCAGGTGTGTGCCAGGTAGGCACACCTCTGACAGTGGTTTAAAAACATTCAGATGGAGTGTTACACTTCTCTTTGTTGGGCTGTACGTGGCAGGGAGAATAGTTAAAGATGGCTGTTCGTAATCTTGGATGAGGTATGCTGAGAATTTAAGTGTCCGAATGACAGGTCCTGTTGATTGAACTTGGAGAACTGTTCAAGGTTTCACTGAACATCTGGACCTGAATAAGCAGAGGCCTTTCCTCAGATCCCCACTGAGGATATATTCAACAACTTAGCCCAAGGCATCTCCTCCGGGTCCCGTTTGGACCCCCTTCCACATGCGATCTGGAAAAAGTTTTGATTTAGACCACGCCCCTACTCGGATAGGCCACGCCCCTTCAAGACATTAACCACGCCCCTTTTAGAGCACTCCCAGTTTTTTTTCCCACTTAAAGCACTGATGCCGTCCCATGTATTGATAAAGCCCATGTGTTTCATATTACCCCTGAAGGTCCCCTGTTTGTTTAATTGTGAAAACGTACCTTATTAGTTGGGGTGTGTGGTTGTCCACCACAAGTAATAAAGGTACTATTCTTGTTAGGTTCCATAAAGGTTTCAGTAATTTAAGTCAAAGCTCAAACCCTGGTAGCTATGGCACAGAGCAGACCGGTTTAACTTAACAAAATGTGTAAAACAGTTAGAAGTACCAAAACGGTTGCAAATTTGAAACCACAAAATAATAACAATCCCACTGCAATTTATAAAAAAAAAAATGAATACTTTAATAAATAAAATGACACCAGCATCAGAAAAAAATCTAATAAGCTTAACCAGGGATATTAATTTGGAAAGTTTTAAATAAAAATAGCAACAAAAAGCACAAAGTGCCAACTACAGGCAACTGGCAATGCTAGACCGGAATAAGGGTATGGTTTAAAGCTGACTGCGATGGAGCGCAGATTGGATATGCACGTCGTATTGGTCCGAGATGTGAAAGTTTCTGCAGGCTGCATCCAAAGACGGCTCTTTGACAACATGTTTACGAAGGATGTGGTCTCGCTAAAGCAGTTGACAAAGGCAGGAAAAGTTCAGAGTGGTAAAAGTCCGGAGTTGCACCAAGGAAGTCAACATAGATAGGATGTTTTGGATTGGTGAAGAGTTGTTTCTTCCTACTTAGACTTTTCTGAAAGTTGAATTCCCTCAGCAGTGCATGGCTGCAGTCTGTAGCTGAAGAGACTTCAACGTTGTTGGATGCCGGTCAGCGTTGGGCCCGCTGAAATCGATTTACTGCTTCAGAGAAGACTGTAGTGGGAGCTGCAGCGATGTCAGGCCCACCCACGTTGGTCCCAGTCTCATGGTGGTTTTTTAGGCAAAAATTTTGCAAGAAGTTTTCAAGTCCCAGGTTTAGGCAGAAGGAGTAGACACTGACACTAGCCAAAGGTTCCAGACCTCAGGAGCAGTACTTGAGAAGCAAGACTCACTCCAATATTAAATCAGGTTCGCCAATTGACCCATTGACACCTAACCTTTTCTGTCAGTTTCTTTCCACGATTGCGCCAGTATGCTTGGAACTGGTCAATCTCTCCCTGTCCTCAGCTACAGTACCGGCTTCGTGGAAACATGCGAAAGTCACTCCCCTGCTAAAGAAACCATCTCTGGATCCGGGTGAGCCAGGCAATTATCGCCCTATCTCACAACTTCCTTTTTTGGCAAAGATGGTGGAATTGCACGTGCATACCAGTCTCACTGAGTTTACTGAGCAGAATGCAATTCTTGACCCTTCACAAAATGGTTTTAGAGCTCGTCACGGCACAGAGTCTGCTCTGTTGGCTGTGACGGAGGAAATCCGAGGGATTTTGGATGTAGGTGATTGATGCGGCCTTGGTTCTTTTAGATCTAAGTGCCGCTTTTGACACTGTTTCCCACGAAATTCTGTTGAAGCGTTTGCATGACATCGGAGTGAGAAATCGGGCCTTGGATTGGTGCCGATCCTTCCTGACGGGAAGACCTTTCCAGATCTGGGTGCCACCATTTCAATCACAGAAGTGCGCTTTACAACAGGGGGTGCCTCAGGGTTCTATTTTGAGCCCTCTTCTGTTTAACATTTATATGCAATCTCTCGCACAGGTGGCTAGGGGCAGAGGGTTGTCATTTGTGCTATACGCCGATGACACCCAATTGGTGATCGATTTTTCTAAGAAAAACAATGTCAGCCTCGGAAGGTTTAAGGAGGATCTGGTAGAGGTTGCAGGCTGGTGGCAACTAATTGCCTGCAGCTGAATGCCAGTAAGTCCGAGGTGCTGCTATTTGGGAAAAACCGAGACCAGTGGTCCGAGCAGTGCTGGTCAGACAGCCTTAAACCGGCCCCTGTACCTAAAGAGGCAGTCAAGAACCTGGGTGTCTGGGTCGACAGCGGGCTTACGTTTGACACACAAGCTAAAGCCATGGCTGGGACATGTTTTGGCCTATTGCGTGGCTTGAAGCCTTTACTCGTTTTTTCCCCCCCTAGGGTACGTCAGACCATTATCCAAGCGACAATTCTGTCTAGGCTGGATTATGGTAACTCATTGTATCTTGGGGCCAACAAGTCTTGTGTTAAGCGCTTGCATAGGATCCAGAATGCTGCGGCACGCATTCTGGTGGCACTGCCGAGATCTGTTTCTGTTTCCCATGTCCTGCCCAAGTTACATTGGCTGCCTGTGGAGAAACGAATCCAGTTTAAAACTCTTTGCATTTCGCATAAGATTCCTACTCAACAGGCTCCCTTGGGTCTGTCTAATTTGCTTCAGTTCTATGTGCCGCGGCGGTCTCTTAGATCGGCGGACCAGGCGTTGGCAAGTGACCCCCGTGTTGTGAGAGCAAGAGCTGGGGGCCGCTCATTCCGTTGTCTTGCGGCGCAGCTCTGGAATCTGCTTCCTGTTTCGATTAGAGAGATCCAGAGTCATTTGGTATTCCGAAAAGCTATCAAGACCTGGCCTTTCCCGACTCACGTATAACTGCATTCCCGCCAGCCACCCTCACTGTCTTTGGTCGCGCTGGGACGCCCCATTGCTGGGGCAGCTATGCGCCATTCAAATCCGACAAATAAATAAATAAACAATAGAAACCACCAGTGGGATTTAGTGCATGTCCAGTTGAAACTGGTCTGCTGGACTCTTTCAGGAAAGTGGGCTTCCTATTGGTTTGGTGTCCCTGTGGCTTAACAAGAGGTCCGTCAATGGATCCTTGAAGTCAACTTCTTTTTCCTGGGTACAAGATGGAGCAGGTCTGCTGTAGGGTTCTCCTCACAGATTCCGACAGCAGGTGCAGTCCTTGTGCTTTCTTCCACCGGTTCAGTAGTGTTCTGAAGAGGGTGCCCGGGGTGCCCCATTTAAGCCTGGCACTAGCCTGTGGGTGGGGGAGGACCCTTCCTAACCAATACGGGGAAAAGTTCCTAGGGGGAATCCTTCACACATTTGCAGTAGTTCTTGTGTGTCCTACTGCAAACAATTCCACATTGCCCTTGTCAACCTAAATTCAATATGGCAGATTTTTTTCTTCCCTGTGCAGAGCTTCTGTGCCCGCCGTAGAGGTATGGCCAGGAAAAGGAGAAACATCTTCTCTGTGGTTACTCAAAACTGGTTCTGGGGTAGCACTAGAATTGGTGCCTGGATTGCTAGGGGGCTAAAGGAGGAGATAGACCCAAGTGTGAGCTGTATCTGCCTGTGATAGGATAGGCCTCTTTGAAATTAATTATGTTGTGCAGGGCACTGGTCAGATTGTCATCCTGTCTGGGGAACAGAAGACCCAAGACCTTTAACTCACCTCGTGGAGCAAATTCACAACTCATCAAGGAGCTATTCAGATCTTGGGTGACCGTTGGAAGCTCATGTAAACGGGCTTCTAGAGGCTTTAGGCAGCCAAAAGTTGACTTTTTAAAAGTCACTTTTGAAAAATATTTGGTACAAATTCAACTTTACTAATGATTTGGAATCCTAATAAATATTTTAAACCATCAAAGAATGAACATTTTAGTTGGTTCCTAAGCAACGATAACATTATATTATATCCAAATGCTTTCCTAATGAACAGCTAACCTTGCAATAAAAATAACTTTGAGGCTTTGTCACTCTAAGACTTGTTTTACATTAAACTCTTAGATGTCCTACTTTTAAATATCATGCACCCTGCCTTATCGGGCATTAAGGCTTACCTAGGGATGACTTATTGATATTTAAAAAGTGTATAGGCCTGTCAAAAGGCATTATTTTGACAGTTCGAATTTAAAGTTTTAAAAGTGCAAACGCATGCTACAATGGTAGACCTGCAGTCATGTTTTGCACTTTAGTGATGGCACAATGTGTACAGCAGTCCACTTTTCATTTTTAGGCCCTGTTTACACTTTGTACCATAGACTAGGGATTTATAGGTAAATTAAATCTGCCCAGTTTGCAGCGTTCAAAAACCATCAAAGAAAATCATGAATAAGCATTTGCAATGCAATAGGTCTTGCATTACTGAAAGTTTGAGCTAATGTTATTGCTAATAATAACGCAACACCAATAGCGCGAACTTTCAGTAATGCAGGAGTATTGCACTACAAATCAATAGCATCACCCCCGCTTTAGCTTTAAACATCTTAAGCTAAGCGCAGGTGCCGTGATTGCTTCAAAAGTAAAGAAATGGACAAAAACATTATTTTCCCTATTTCTTTACTTATGAAACAATCGTAACCGCCTTTTTTTTTAGCTTAAGATGTTTAAAGCTAATGTGGGGCATGCAGCCATTGTAAGAAAAGTAAAGAAACAGGAAAAAAGGCATACGGCTGTGTTCGGCGATCGCAATGAACAAAAGAAAGTGCAGCGACCATTATTCCAGCTAAGGAGTGCCACGCTGGTTGAATAATTTTTTTAAAAAGGGTTGCAAGAAAGTGTTTTCTTCTTGCAACAGCAGGCAGGAGAAAGCCATGTGAGAAAATAGTGCTCCAAGGCTGTAATTAAAACATACTGAGTAACAATGCATGTAACAGGGGTGTCCTCATGGGAGGTTAAAGTAACAATGCATGTAAAAGGGGGTGTCCTCATGGGAGGTTACAGGAAGAAAAAAGGCGGTACTAAGTTGGAACTACTAAGGCTATTGACCAATGAAAAGCCACCATTCACAAAGGACAGTGACGAGCCAATTAAAAAGATGGGCGGAAAGTGGGCGGAGCTTCATGCCCATACCCTGAACACAGCATGTCTCGAAGAGACAGCTCAAGCACTGCCTAGGCAAGGCCTAAAAAATCAGGGCAACCACTGAAAAAGGACCGCTTCTCTCATTAATATATTGGAGAAACTTTGTGTTTTTTGTACTATGGTACCATCCGTCATGTTTTTGTACATCTAAAACCAATTAACTGTATGTGCTCTCTAGCCTGGTTGCATATTATTATCATCCTCTGTCAACAATTCTTTAGTGAGTTCTGTAATCTATTTTTATTTAATCTCTAAATAAACGTATATAGTTGTTTCATTTCACTCTTAAGAGCAAAGGCGATAACAGAGCGGTTTCCCTTCCTGCTGATCATGGTTGAGCACAAGTTTTGTTAAACTCAATCCATCCATGTTAAGAAGTCTTGTTAACGTCCAATGAAACAGTTGCCTAGGAAACATTTTAAAATGTACTCTGTGCCCTTCTATGGTCTTTTTCCTTGCACCATTTCCTGCTGTATGAAATATGGATATATTGTTTGATTCAGAGTTTGCTCTCAAAGTCTAGGTCTCTATCTATCATTTCTCTAATCTCTTTAAAGAATGGTAATATTCATTCTGTTTATGCACTTGGTATCTTCTTTTTTAAAGACCTTTTATGTATGCTTGCCTCTAAAGCTAAAGCCCAGTAACTCCATATATCCAAAGTACTTCGGCCAGGGCCAACTCTAAGCTCGAAAGGTTCAACCCCAAAATTAAAGAATTGCAGTTGTTGTCTTTGTGTCTCTACCTGCTTGCTACCTGTGTGGTCCATCCATCTCCGCATCTTTGTTTTTCACCTGGTGTATGGATCAGTCTTGGTTGCTACAGGGGACTGCATTGATGGGGAAGTTCTCATGCATCACACTGGAGATGTTTCTACATTGGACTTGCGTGGATGACTGGTCCTGGAGAAACAATGCAGTCTTTCCATGTGCAGAGTGAACCCTAAGTATGCACAAGAGTGGATCTTTTATAGCACTCATGCCTTTGGGTGTTTCTGCTCAAACACGTGCAAAAGAGCAGTTGCACATGCCTATAAAGCACAAAGCGTATAAAATGTAATTTAGCTCCAGAGGGAAAACATTCACAATTGCATGTTCACCAGTGATTATGATGTCCTGCTCCTGCTCTTTTTTTGTGTTTTTGTCCCATGCTCCAGGTGCCTTTGCTCTTCTCTTTGCCTTACCATTTCTTTCTGACTTCTCCTGCCATTTTCTTTTGTGGGATTCTGGCTTCTTGTGCTTCCCTTTGGCCTCCTCTTTTCAGTTGCTAGGGCTCATTGACTTCCAATCAGCGATTACAATACTTTGGCAGCTGTTCTCTAAAATCCACGAAGATTCCAGGTAGGCACCACTCTAAGGTTGTCTTCAGACTGCTCAGCATCTACACTGGCTACAATTATACACCACCTACAAGACCGTGCCTTTTGAGAAGACCTCAGTTTGAGTGAAGGGTCCCCAACAGGTTTGTCATTTAGGCATTGTATACAATATATCTTTATTTCCTTAACTTGGGTCCCTTCTTTCGTTGGGAGGAATGCATTAAAATTGATTTGCCCCCCTGCCAATGCAAAATGTTCCATTGGCACCATGTGCTCTACTGACACAGGCTGGCATTATTTCAGTGCCGGTTTCCGTCCTGTCGCCTATTCTAGCGCCAGTGCTGACACTTACTTTGACCTCAGCACCTGCGTAGTTGATGCCACAAGTGATAATACCATTACTCAAACGACCTCCACCCCAGTCAAAAAAGAATTATCAGGAAGGGTGATACAAAGAGGAACAATATAGAGAAGATGACGCAATACGCTTTAGAGCGTATTCACAAACTATTTGGGTCAAACTCAGATCAAGATAAGGCCTGGGCACATATTAAAGACCCTTTTATGTTTTTTTCTTCTACGGCTCCACTTACCTCACATCTCTTCAGAAGGCCAATGGGATGGATACTTCTCAAGAAATCAATAAACTTCCAGCCCTGTCAGAAAAGGCTTCTTTTCATTTGGTTCTGAAAAAGTTGACAGAAACCCCAGAGCTTCCGCTTCACTCAGTAGAACGTTTTTCAGCATCTTGACGGACGTTCTACAAGTGCTCACTAATAGACCTTCCTTTCAACGGAGAGAGACTTTTTGGCCAAAAACCTGGCTCCGCTTTAGACATGGTCTATGGAGCTGCAGATAGGTCCTTAGGTCTCATAGCATCCAACTTAGGCACTTTTCCTAAACCAAGACCTACAGGCAGCTCCAGTTTTCATCTGCCTCCCAGCAGCAACAGCCCGATTCCCTAATGCTGAAATCTGGTTGACATTAAGACAGAGGCAGAGGAAAGAGCTTCAGTCTTTCTCTTCCTCTTCCCCAGCACCACCAGAGAACCCACAGTGGTTTGCCCGTGAGGAAACATGTACAACCGGTGGGAGCACGGTTAACCTATTTTCTTAGCCCTGGAAGGCCTCTACTTTAGACCAATGGGTCTTACAAATACTAGACATGAAGTGTACTCTACCAACAGCAGCTAACCCCGCTGCAGAAGGGAGCAATGCAGTTGGTGCCAGACCAGGAAAATGGACAGTGGGTGCTCCTCTCTGCACTACTTGATTTTCAAAAAGTTCAGCGCTCTTCGTCTGATCCTAGGCCTCAGGCTCTTGAATTTCTTCTTGCAAAAGGAGAAGTTTAAGATTCTGTCTGTGGCTCATGTCCTTCTGGAGATGGATGCAGAAGACTGAATGGCGTCTTTGGACTTGCAGGATGCCCACTTCACATCCCAATCCCACAATCACACAGGAAGTATCTGTGACTTGTGGTAGGATCCACTCTCAACAAGTTTGCAGTCCTTCCTTTTGACCCGGCATTGGCACTGCATGTGTTCACCAGACTTTCTTCCGTCTTGTTAGTTTTGAAGAATTGCTGCACTTTGTCATTCAATTTTTCTGTAATGAATTAGTGTAAGGAAGTCTATCTTTTTATTCTGTTACCCCCATTTCCTTGCTTTGGAAATGTAGAATCTTTGTCTGCTGCAGAGGCTCAACTGTTTGAGCAGGTCTATCTTCGTGCTCTATTTAAAGGATTGTCACTCTTTTTAGTGCTAAATTTCCATCGTTGCCATTCAGATAAGGCAGTTGACTTTGTGTAGGCACTCTGCACAGATGCGCACAGTACCGATTTGGGAAGCAGGAGGCTTGTCCCACGTGCTCCTTTAGCATTACATTTGACTCTGGGTTGGAGTTCTCTCTGGCAGCCCTCTTCTGCAGGACTTCTGTCCTGCTATATAAAACGTGATGTGGCATTTCATTTAAATGTAATGTTTTACTATTCTGTGAAGAATGATTATTCCTACTTCTTCTGGTATTGAAAGGGCTTGTAAAACGTACTGTTGAGTGTTGTGCTAATGTACTCTGATTCATTGAGCTCTTTTTGCACTGTGAGATAGGCAAAGAATCCGTCAGCTATCCCTGCCTTTTCGTATTCCTTTGAAAAATGGGAAGCAGCTGGGGTCCCTCTTGTGGGCTTATAACTATATGTAGCCTAGTTGTACTTGGGCGTACCTAATGCTAATATGAAAACACTTTCTACAAAATGATCCAGTTTTCTGAATGATCTGTTTTTGCTGTCCTCCTTTCTGTTTGTTTCGCTGAGAAAGGGTCTTTGGTTCTGCAGATGTTTTGTCATGGAGGACACTAAGTTCTACGTGTGAAGTTGTACTCTCAATGCCTCCCACCTTTTATTCCTGCCTAAGCCAGTTTTATGTTTCTTGCAACGGTTTATATATGTTCTGAGTTTTTGAAAAGCCTAACTGTCCCTGGAAGAGCTCAAATTCCTTTTCGTCCCCAAGTGTTTCTGGAAAGCAGTCATAAACCTGCTTTTAAACACGACGTTAAATACTTTGAAACAGTGGCAAATGCAAGTAAACAATTCACACATATAAGGAGCACTCAAATCGAAACAATATTGCCAAACACCAATTTTTTGGATTCAAACATAAACATCATTTATTCTTTAGTTGTCATCTTCCCTCCCAACATGAAGAATATCCCCTATGTCATATATGAATATCCTCTATATATTCCAAATACTTTATCTTTTTGCATATAGAACTATTTGGTTTAAAGGCGATTTATCCATAAAATTATTTTTCCATCCTTTACTGTTCCAGTCTTTTTACTTCTTTTTTGTAGATAATATATCAATAAAGTTCTTGTCGATCCATCAAAGGATCATTCCATCCTTTTTATTGTTTCAGTCCTTTTAAATTCCAATCAATCTATCGAGGAACAGATGCTTCACTTCCTTATTTATCAAAATCTCAACAGCCGACGCGTTTCGTCCCCTCCTGGGACATCATCAGGGCTTATTATTACAAAATATCTGGATGATCTCTTCTCGAACTTATCTTGTTTTCTATTCGTCAATATCAACAGTCAACACCAAAATTATACTCCTTATTCTCCAAAAATCTTGGTGAGTACTCCCGGGACTATTTTGTCTTGTGTTATTCATCAATCTCAACTTTGACCACACAAACTTCCATTCCTGTAAGCATTCAAGCGTGAGTTCTGCCCGGCTCGTCTCTCACCACGGTTATCATCCATTCCAAATCTCTCCCCTTCTGTTAGCGACATTAACAAATGCACATTGTGTAATTCTGCAATTCTCATATCTGAACTTTTAATCATAGTAGGTACATTTACAGGTTTTTCTATCATGGAAAAAAAACTCTTCAATTTTAATTTTCTAGAGAATTTAAACAAATCTATCTCTAGATCCGTGTAGTTACATTAATTGTTTGGACAAAAGGATAATCCCTTTTTCAGAATCGATATTTTGTGCACATTTAACTCCCTGTCGGATAAGTTAATTATTTCTAATTCCTCTGCTCTTGCCAACCCTACCAATCCAGCTTCCTGTTTCAATTTCTGTTTCTAATTAGGATTTTTCTCAGTTTAGGGGTAGTAAAGTTAGGACTCCTAACTTTACTACTCCTAAACTGAGAAAAATCCTGACTTTAGGTATTCACAGAAGGCATTTAGGAGTCCTAAAGTTAGGACTCCTAACTTCTGCGAATACCGAAATGAGTAAGTGCCTCCTGTGAATACCAAAATGGTAGTAAGTTTAGGATTTTGTCTTAAGTTAGTTCTGTGAATCGGGCCCTTCCTTTATAACATCTTCCAGAATCTTTTGCCGCTCAAGTATTTCCCCATATATGTTACAAGATTCAATAACCTGGTGGAACCTGAGCCCAAAGAGACTTCAACTCTTTATGGCAAAAATCTGGACTTGTAACCGCAGTATAGTTGGGTTTGTATGAGTATGGTCCTTGTCATGTCCAATACTTGTCTGATTGGAGAGCTTCAATTCATCGAAGAGTTGAGAACCTGCGTAATCGCATCTCGTATTTTGTGCTAGTCGTAAAATGACAAAAGGTTGCAACCATGGAAAAGATCACCCTGCCTATGTACTGCATAGTCTAACAAGGCAGCACAACTCAGTGCCTTAAGCATGAATACAAACAATGTATACTTACATTTGATGAGTCTCAAGGACAGAGCTGTTGACGGAGGTGAACTTAGCTGTGATAAGACACCTTAGCCTCAAAGTATTGTTAACCCTCTGTGCTGCCTTTCCACAACCCAGCTACATTTTTAGTCCAGTTCAAGTTTACTGTAACTCATGCTGAGATGCTTTTGGACATTCCCCAACCCAGGACTCCAGACATCATAATCTCCTGCCTCTGGGAGAAGGTTGGGCAGCAGGGGCAAATGCTACATAGTATGTAGAAGTTCCCTGCACATGCAACGCATGCAGGCACGGCCTGGGCGAAGACTGGGCCAAGAGCGAGCCCGTCTTAGCCTGTCTGAACCAGAAAGAGGGAGGGCAGGACCATCAATAAGTAATTATTTTTGATGTCCGGTTTCCATCTGCTGACTAGTAAGAGAATCACCCAGAACAGTAAGGATAACTGTCTCGAGCTGTATACTAAGTTAACCAGCTATATATAGCTAGCAGAACTGATATTCTGGAAACCTGGAGGGGTGCAGGAATCATTAACATTTACAATAAGGGTGACCAAGATAATCAGGATAACTACAGTTGTATCAGTCTAATTGATAATGCACAAAATATATTTAGTAGGCAGATCTTGAAAGGATCCAAAATTGGATGTAGGAGAATGAAGTTCTGTCGTACTTACAGGCTGGCTCTAGGTCACTTACAAGTACCATAGACAAGCATTTTGTTTTATTTTAATTCTTTGGAAATTTGTTGTAGTGAGTAAGGATCACTTGAATGTAGAATTCATTGACTTAAGAGCAGCATTTGAGGAGAGAAGCTGTGGGCAGTATTAAAAGGAATATGGATGGCAGCAAATTTATTCACTTAATAAAACTATTCAGAAATAATTATGCCAAAGTAAGATGGGGCAGAAAGGGAGATTTAACTGAGCAAATACACAAGAGTAGAGGCATCTAACAGGGATGCATCTTCGCTCCAACCCAATTTACACTCTATATTAATGGGCTTATTGGTACACTATATGACTGCAATGGCGATCCCCCGAAATTGGGAAACCAAAGTATTCCTGCCCTACTCTTTGCCGATGATACACTATATATAATTATAATGGGTCTGCAGAACCTTATGAATCGCTTCTCAATCTCATGAGAATAATATGGTCTAGAAAGTAATGCCTCCAAAACCAAATTTATGACCTTCCAGCCTCATAGGTCATTTAGAGGATTTTTATTATTTCGGAGTGAGAATTGCCAGCTCACTTTCATGGGCGACGCAAATAGCAAAAATCTAGTTGACCTTACAACATGCAGGGTCAGCAGTCATCAGCAAACTAAATCAATCTAACTTAAGACCGATCACGGTGTAAGTGCCCTTTTACTTTCCTTATTCTTCAATGGGGCCATATAGGAAGGGTTTTTAGGTCGCGCCTAGCCGCAGCGCGCATGCATTGCTCGCTCTGCGAGACTGCTGTAGTAGAGTATGGGAGAGAAGCCGCACCAACTCTCCTCCCATATTTTTCATTGGCTTGTGTCATTGTCTTTCGTAAAGGCTGCCTTCGGATTCGTTATTAGGCTTGTTAGTCCCTCCTTAGTACGGTCTTGTCTTCATTTGTACCCTCCCAGGGTGACTGTTCCTTTTACTTCAGTTGTTACACAGAACCTGTTATTTAGTCTGTAAGCACTATTTACTATTGAGTTTCTCTTACTGCGGGCTGGACATGCGCTGCTTCAGCTGAAACCGCCTGTGTTTTTTAAAGCAGCACGGCACCCCCAGAACACGTGCGCCCGTTTTCTTTCACCTTAACCCGACATGATCTCGTCTGTTTCAACCCCCCAAGTAAAGTGGATTTAGAAATGAATAGCGAATTAAGTCATGTGAATTCCAGGTAGCACATAATCCTGTGCTAATGGGCTGAAGCTGACAACCGCAGATCTGTGTTACATCATCTGTACTAAAGTCACCTTGCGGGTTGTTTTCAAAAGCCTGTTTTATTAACAACAACAATACTACCACCATCAATAACACCACCTCCACCAATACCACCGCCAATACCGCTACCACCAACACCACCACCACCATCAACACCACCAATACCACCACTACTACCACCACCACCAGCAAAACCACAAGCAATACCAATACCACCGCTATCACAACCAATACCACCGCTATCACAACCAATACCACCACCACCACCAATACCAATACCATTACCACCAGTACCACCACCAATACCACCAATATCAATTACACCACCACCATCAATACCACCACCAATACCGCTACCACCAACACCACCAATACCTCTACTACCACCACCACCACCACCAATACCACCACCACCAATACCACCACAATCACAACCAATACCACCACCACCAATACCATTACCACCAATACCACCACCAATACCAATATCAATACCACCACCAATGCCACCACCAATACAAGCACCTCCAATACTACCACCACCAATACGAATACCACCACCTCAGTGCCTCTACTTCACTAGTAATAGCAGGGGCACTGTACAAGGCCGGAGCTGCAGCTGAGACCATCCCTCCCTCCCTCCATGATTGCCATAAAGCACAACCCGTCTTGCACCAGGAGGTGAATTCAGGGCCCTACTACAGATGGAGTGTTTTTAATTAGGCCAAAGATAGCTATGACATTACACAAAGCCTCC
The DNA here is from genome assembly GCF_964204655.1 of Triturus cristatus. Taxonomy (NCBI): domain Eukaryota; kingdom Metazoa; phylum Chordata; class Amphibia; order Caudata; family Salamandridae; genus Triturus; species Triturus cristatus. The sequence continues at coordinate 1,136,753,190 of NC_140589.1, forward strand.
ACCACCCCCCCTCGCTCTTTCTCTTGAGCCGCGATAGTGTAATCACAGAGCGAAAGGTGTTGGAGCGCTTTGTTAGTGTTTATAGCTCGTATCATATGTAGCTCTCACTTCACACTTTGTGTCTGTGTAATTTACAACACTTACACATCTTCACTGCACTATTTATCACTACTTTGAAGTCGTCGCAGGCCGGTCTCTTCCTCTGATATTTACAATCTAACAAACGGTCGAAAAGGCCCTTTATTGCAATGCAATAGGTCTTTCATTTGCAAGAGTTTAAGCTATTAGTATTGTAAATGAGAATGTCTTTTATTTATGTTTTAAACCCAAAACATAAATAAAAGGCATTGTCATTTACAATGCCAATAGCTCAAACTCTCCTGAATGCGAGGCCTATTGCATTGCAAATGCTTGTTTCCCTTGTATTAATATGTTTGTGTTCATGTTTCTTCCGCTTATTTTAGTTATTGATTTATGTTACTAGTAGCAGCCAGGTCCTAAGGGAGCCTGCGGTTGGCTGTGGGGGTTGCTAGACCCCGCTTTGGATTTTAATTTGCCCCTTCGTTCTGGGTAGGACAAGCTTGGCTCCCCAAGCTACACCCATCTGCCACGCTCCCTTTCAAGGTGGGAAATTTCAGGAAGATTACAGCATGTCCACGCTCCCTAAACATCACAGTGTAAGTGCCCTTTTACTTTCCTTGTGGGCAGACTGCTGCTAGCTTTTTCGGGTGGTGCCTGCTCCCTTGTTCTTCAGAGCACTGATGTATTTTATATTTTAATCATTTTATACTTTTTTTCTAACTGTATTGTATGTACGTGTGATTTTTTATGTATATTGATGGGGATTATTCCTCAAATAAATGAAAAAATAAATATATCATGTAGAGTCAATATAGACCTTCACAAGTATAAAATACAAGAATCAATAAAACAGATAGTAGTAAAGATTAATACAAATCACAGTCCAATAATTATCTACAAGATTAAGAATCTGCATAAGTTAAATACATTTCGAGAAAAGTGAAATAAAATAGAGGTAAAAAAAGGACTCCATTATAGTATTCTCAATGCATGGGTATCACCATCTGTTATGTACTGCTAACAATCGTAGTACGTCAGTTATAAATGGTCCAATGTTGAGTTTTCAGGCTCTAAATATCATATGTACAGAGCTTGAGTAATAAATACTTGCCCTACTTTTGCCCCAAAAATAATACATTTTGTAAAGTCAGTTTTCTGCCTTGGGTTTGCTGCGTTCAGCCCCTCGACAACGGCTTGCCTGCATGTCCAGACATGTCCGGAGAAAAAGCTGATTAAATAATGGGCGAGGCATCAGTTGCCGTTCTTTTAAGAGTGCCAGACAGATGCACAAAACGTGGAGTAGTGATTACTCCGTGGCCCTACAGAGCCTGAATTTGTGATCGTCTTTAATTTTATGCCAAGGTGGTAGGCTGGTTAATGGTGAATGAATGCCAAACCTATGCAATTAAACTTCACTTTTTCAAGTGTTTGAAATACGGGTGGCAAAATAAGGTTTCGCATTTTAAAAGTGGCTTATATTTTTATAATTTGCCAAGCATGACTTTCGTTTTGCAATAAAGTTCTTATCCACCAAATAGAACTTCTTGTGTGTCAGTCTGCTCAGTGCCTTTTTGAAACTTGTAGTCGTCATAAATGGTCTACCTTAAGCTCACTCATAACATCCATGTAAAATCTATGAGTGTGTCACTATGAACTGAGGTGGCGAAGTGAGCTAAAGAATGATAATGGATTCAACCCAGTTCTGTGACTGGGGGTGAGTTTCAGCGCTCCGTCCATCATCTATTTGTGTTTGCTTTGTGTAAGAAGTTGGCCTGGCATATGCTGGTCACTAGTTATAGTGGCCACCTTGCACCAGTCCAATTCGACTCTTATGGTAGATAGGTTTAAGACAACCTTTTAAAGAAAGCTATCCTAGTGGTAGCTGTGGAGAGCAGCCTTCAGGCTGAGTCTCAGAGGGATGTAAAGCAGCTTGTTTTACCTTATAATCTCTCAAATTACCAAATAAAAGGACACCACACAGGTATATATATATCAAATATATATGTATTTATTTCTAGGCTCACTCTACTAATCTCTTTAGGAGATTAGAAACCAGGAACACATTCAAATATCAATGTTTCACAATAAGTTAAGCACAAATATGGCTGGGGCCCTAGGGGCGTACCAGACCATATACCTAAAAAAAGAGGGTTAGTAAAGTCGACTTGCAAAATGACAAGGCCTAGGGCCTGTAGAATCGCTGGGGCTTCACTACTGCAGTGAAAGCAGGTAAGTAACAGACCCACGGGAGATGCATGCAGTGTGTGAACACAGCCGCAGGTTCCCTATTGATTATAATGGAGCAAGTGGCGGTTTGATTTTTTAAGTTTTAGGGTCGTTCGAGGAAGTCTACAAGCAAGCCACTTACAAGGTAAGTAATTCGAGGGCCAACACACACTAGGGCACCGGAGTGCACGAGTTGCCTCACCCAGGAAAGCCGGGTGCATAGGTGTCTTTTGGTGTCGGGTCGCGTTGCTGTTTTCTATGGAGACCAAAGAAGACTTGCTGCTTGCGGCAACTGAAGAAGTGTCCGGTAGAATCCAAGGGTGGATTCAAGATGCAGATGACCTGAAAATTGAAGGGACAGCGTTCACAGTCACTTGCCAGTGACCGGGGGGCAGGAAGCTAGTTGCCCACGGAAGTCGGGTGATTTCAGGTGATCAAGGGTGTTTTGACTCTTCGCTCACGAGGTCCAGGAAGGATCGACGATGACCAGCAGCTGGATTCGGAGTGTCCCACGACGTCTGCAGCTGACTGCGGTGTCGGCAACCGAATTGGAGCCAACAAGCCTTGGCAACAGCAAGTCTCGTGTAGAGTGAAGAAAGTCGATGGTGCAGACCAGCAAGGTCTGAGGGACTCACCCAGCGAGGGTGAGTGAGGGCAGGTCTGGAGCAACCAGGGGAGCCCTTTGAGTCGATAAAGTCTTCGGGGGACCCACAAGCCAACGGGCAAGGGATTGCGAAGACGCCTCTTGAGGAAATGCTTCACAGGAGCCCACGGTCACTTGGGACAGGGTAGGCCTCCAATTTTCGCTGCAAAACCTGCTGGAGGCTTGGGCCACAAATGGTCCAAAGCACAAGTTCGTAGAACGTCGTGAAGGGGTTGCACTCGACAATAGTGCACGGTACCCGGGTATTGCTGTTCCTCGTCACTCGTGGGGTCCACTCGCCTCAGCTTTGCTGGGGACTCACAATGGCCGTCGAGGTCAGGAAATCCGCTTCCGGGGCTGCAGGGACTTTGAACTCCGGCGGGAGCGGGAAAGTTTGCGACCGTTGATTAGAGTTTCTGGTGCCTGCCAAGCAGGTGAATCACTCCTTGACTCCAAGGGAGATTCTTCTGTCTTCCAAAGGTAGTGGAACGTCGAAGGGCCAGGATTCTTCTTTGTAGAGCGTCGTCCAGGGTTATCTGTTTTGCAATGGCAAAGTTTGCTATCTTATACTGAAGATAGGGGAGGGACTAGCTCTATGACCACTCCTCTGGGAGGGTAGGGGGTGGTTACACCCACTTCCCTTTGTCCAGTTTCGCGCCAGACATCATCCTCGCAGAATCTCCCTGCATCCAACTTCAGCGCCAAGACGCCTTCGGGCATGCGTGCGCTCTACAAATATAAAAATCAAATCAGAGCAGGGACAGGTAGCCCCTGAACCGGTTTGAGCTGGCATATGCACAGAGGAGCCTACTGCTCCCCCAGTGCAGGACTTCAAAGCACTCTAGAAGTGCACCCACCCAGCTCCAATACACTAAATGTCTGGAAGGTGGTGACACCTCCCTGTGACAGGATGCCTATTGTTGGGCCTCCTCCACTGCGAGTTTCAGTCAGCAGCAGGAGGCCAGCCCAGTGTCTGTGCTGGTGGCATCCATTTTGTGATGCCAGGGCTCTTTCAGATTTCTACCGTGTTACCACAGTAGGCACATGTCGTCCCCTCTAGAAGGGTGGGATCATGCTCCCACATCATGGACTGATGTGGGGGTATGATTTCAAGTTGTTTGACACCAAACACGACATGTTTTGATACAGTCATTCCAAAGTTAGCATTATAATGCACTTAAGAGTATATGGTTTAACCGCATCCACAAACAGCCATAGAGAATAGACTCTGCCAGCTGCAGAGGGGCCCTGCTCATGCAGAGGCACCCCCTCACATTGTAAACCAAGCACCCTGCCCTCAGGATTGATAGGGCCTGCCATAGGGGTGGCTGAAAACCTATACCTCAGTGAGGAGTGCTAACACTACCTCACCCAGGCTGCAGTAGCAGGCCTGTGGTGTCCGATTGAGTCTGCTTCCCAGGGGTGGCATAATACATGCTGCAGCCCCTGGCAGGCCTGTGAAGTGCCTATGCCCCATATACTAGGGGCTCATAAGGTACCACAGTATCCAATCACTAGTGCATCTAATATGCACACCAAGTCGTTTAGAGAGAACAGAGATACTGGGGCCCTGATTAGCAGGGACCCTGCCAGACTATAGCCTGAAACCAGTGTATACATCAGAAAAAAGTGAGGGAAACATAAGTGCAGATCCTACTCTCCTACACTTTGTTTGCCCTAAGTTGGCAGGGTATGTGCAGACATGGGTCCCTTGCTCACTTTGCCACTGGATTCAAGCTAGCCTGGCTGATGAAGGGTGTTACCCAGAAACCGGTCCCAGGATGCTTGTTTCCGGTTCAGTGAAGACCTGGCTTGGCCGTTCAGGCTGGACTGTTCCCATGATGCACAGGATCAAGACTGATTTGCATATAGCTGGGTCTGAACTGAAGTGGCGAAGTGAGCTAAAGAATGATGATGGATTCAACCCAGATCTGTGACTGGGGATGAGTGTCTGAAAAGTTTCAGCGCTCCGGCCATCATCTTTGTGTTTGCTTTGTTCGCCTTAAGTTGGCAGGGTATGCCCAGACGTGGGTCCCTTGCTAACTTTGCCACTGGATTCAAACTAGCCTGTGCTGATGAAGGGTGTTACCCAGAAACCAGTGCCAGGATGCTTGTTTCCGGTTCAGGGAAGACATGGCTTGGCAGTTAGGGCTGGCCTGTTCCTATGAGGCACAGGGTCAAGACTGATATGCATATAGCTGGGTCTGAACTGAGGTGACGAAATTAGTTAAAGAATGATGGATTCAACCCAGATCTGTGACTGGAGGTGAGTGTCTGAAAAGTTTCAGCGCTCCGTTCATCATCTCTTTCTGTGTGCTCAAAGCGCGATGTGGTCATCTTGTGCCATATCAGATAGACAAGAAAAAGCACTCCTACCCTCTAAGTTCTCGAGTCAGACCAGGTCCTCGGCTGTGGGCGATCAAGCGATCCAATAATGGGTGTGTCTGCCCCTTATAATTTCTCTTCCATACTTAACAGCTGGGGACACTTTGGCGGCCATAACCTTCAGTAGTGGGCTAAATATGGCCCCCATAGTGTTTTTAGTAGTGTGTTAAAATGTCATCCATAGTGCTTATTCTTGCAGTTTCATTAGGTTGCCATAAGGTATGTATGGGCCCCTACTGTTGATACTGACCCGCAAATATTTGTACTGCCATACAATTTCCAATTTCTTTCCATTTATGCTCCAGTAGCCTTGGGTGTTGATTTTCCTTCCTATCCTAAGGATCTTGGGGCCTGATTATGATCTTGGCGGATGGGATAGCCCTCCTGCCGTATTACAAGTTCCATAACATTTAATGAAATTGTAATTTGGTAGACAGATATCCATCACTTTTGTGACGGAGTAACCCTGTCTGCCAAGATCGTAATCAGGCCGCTAGTTTTTTTCGAGATTCACTACCAGTTTACAGTTTGTTACAAAGACATGCAGATTGAACAATAACCTTTGAATGCCTATACTTCACTTGCTTAATAGTAACAGATCGTAAGCATAGAGTAAGTTTGATTGCTGCCAGTCACCCATTTTCTAGGTACGGTCACTTGACATCTCTGTAATGTAAAGTTTAAACAATAGAGAGACGAGCATGCACCCCTTCTTAAGATCAGAGTCAAAGTAGACTTTCCAGGACAGTCTAGTACTGTCACCAAGTTTTACACAAAACCATAGGCCTGAATACGAGTTCAGTAGTCTTAACGCCATGTCCCAAGAAGACCTCCGCCGCGACTCTCTCTCGCCAGCCATATCAGATGTTCCCGCTGGGCAATTGGCGGTGTTTCTGATGGTGGGGAATATTTTTTCATATGTGTCAGTGCAGGTGTGTAAACTTTGACTGTACAAGTGTTAAATGTACACATATGCATGACACGTGAAAAAATACCACTGCCAGTACTTTCTCATTGCTGGAGTCCGGAGCATATGTGCCTAGTCCAGTCAATGGGTCAATACTACAAAACGGACTGACCTGGATTTTGGTGCCAACAGGGTCCTTTTCTTCAGGGTCAAGATACTGCTGTGAAGGGAGGTCTTGGAAGAAGGGATCCATGTGGGAGACTGACGGGAAGAAAAGGAAATAGGTGAGTATGCACCCAATACCTTTGATTCCACCAACTCGAAGTAGGCGGTCTTCCCGCCCTGGTCGGCTCGACGGAAAGTCAACTTGTAATTCTCCCAGCAGTTAACTTGTCTGTACTGCCCTCTGACAGCTGCTTTCCCCCACCTTTGTTGAGGGAGTCGGTGAATGACTGGTGGTGGCGGCAGTGCTCCTGCAGTCTTTTTTTCTGAAAACCACCAACATCATAATACGTCAGGCGGACCTCAAACTAGGAGGATGGGTTTCCGATGCCGTTTCGATGGCAGTTCCCTTTTTTTTTTTTGAAAATATTTTTATTGAGCATCACATGGAAATTACACTCACATCGTGCATTATTTTATCAAACTGTACACATTTCTAACAAGTCTGTGCTCTGACACTGGATTTACGAAGATCAGCCTCTCCATCTGTGTGCTACAATAGGTCCAGTGATGACAATGATTGTAAGCGAAAGAGGCTACCAATCCATTTCCCCCTAAAGCCTGTACCATTCCTGCTAAGTGCATATCAATATAATACTCAATTCAATCCCTTCCCGCAACCACCCCCCTTCCACCATACCCAAACAAACAAAGAACCTAGGTGCCGCTGCTCGGCCGAACCACCCCCGTCTATGTACCCGCGGCAGGTGCTCACCAAGCTCAAATAGCCCCAACTGGGGGGTCTGTACCGAGGGGGGGGGGGGAAGACAGGGGGGGGGACAGGGAGGGAGGGAAGGACACAGGGAGGAGAGGCAGTGGAGGGTAAAGGGAGGCAAATAATAATAGGAGTGGGGGGGGAACCAGCTCCGGGAGGAACACAGGAGGGGACCGCGTGCACAGGAGATGGTAGAGATCTCTGTCAAAGAGAGGGGCCTACAATAGCAGTACCTACTCAGGGCCACCATCACCATGCGTCCCCCCTGCTTTTATGCGCTCCAACAACTCTGCGTATTTAATCCTAGCAGACCGCAATTGTTCCGCTCCGGTTACTCCTCTCTGGGCCTCAACTTCCAGGGCCTGCAGCTTCCCCTCAATATCGGCAAGGTCCCTGATCGCCTCCCTCCGTGATCCCGCCAATGTTCCCATGGCAACCCCACGGATCGTCACCTTGAAGGCCTCCCATTCAATTGCTCTGGACGAGGCCGAGCCCTCATTTTCGGCAAAAAATGTGTCCACAGCTGTAGACAGTGCTGCCCGATAGACCTGGTCTTCGAGCTGTAGCGGCTGCATCCTCCATACAGGGATGGGAGTCAGGGAAGGGCCCCAGGATAATCGCATCTCGATAGGATTATGAACAGATAGTGTCTTACCCCTAAACTCACAATGTAGTACCGCTGTGGAAAGCTCAGGAGAACAAAGAAAGTGATCTAACCGTGCATGTAGCTTATGGGGATAGGAATAAAAAGAATATTCCCTCATATTCACATGTAGTGCCCTCCAGATATCAATTAGGCCCCATCCCTGTGCCCAGCGGGTGAGTGCTGCCACCTGCGTCATAGCTGCGGTGTTGAGCAATGGAGGGTGGGAGCGATCCAAGCTAATGCCAAATACTGCATTGAAATCCCCACCCAGCAGCCACGGGACATGGGACCACCCCGCAAGCGCTCGGGACACCCGCGCTAAGAACAATTCTTGATCAGTACTTGGAGCGTACAGGGAGCCCAGCACTACCTGCCTCCCATCCAGTGTACCCAATAAGAGGACAAACCGGCCCTGGTCATCAGTTCTACATTCAGTGAGAGAAAAGGGGATACCTGCCCTGATCCAAATGGCCGCCCCTCGGGAAAAGGCGGAATATGCCGTTGCGTACAACTGACCGCGCCATCTCCTTTGTAGCTTCGCGGTTTCAGTGGGAAGCAAGTGTGTCTCTTGAAAGCAGATTATTTGGGCTTTACAGCGATGTAGTTGCGCAGCTATCCTATGTCTCTTAGAGATAGAACCCATACCCCGCACATTCCACGAAACCATGGTGTAAGTATTAGTAGCAGACATCATCCAATACAAACAATTGAGGAAGTCCCTCCCGGATCCCACCCCAGCCCACCCAACCCCACCTTCATCCCCGGTAACATCAGGTTATGCGGCATACATAAAACAAGTTTAACTAACTCCCAATACTGGGTCCAACGTACAAACCTCGTTCGACCAAACCATATGAGCCATGCAAGCATTCCACTCATCTAACCAATGCAACTGCCTTAGGGGGGAAGGTCGCTAACTGCAGTGACAGTCGCGTCTCACTCGTGAGAGCCCAGTACGGGGCCTGGGCCAGGGACGTGGTCATCTATTCCCTCCTGTCATACCGGTGCATATATTCTACAACAATCTATTTAACGGGCTAGGCGCGTGTATCGCGCTATGACTCGCTAGATCAGGCAGGACAACAACACTAGGCAATACATATTTCATGAGCTCCTGAACTTGCAACTATTTCTCCGCTGAGGCTAGTGGATCATTACTAAGCCGCGAATCAGCCGAGGGAAACAATGCAAGACTCCCCTCAGAGTCAATATCCGTAGGTACCTCTTCAGATTGGCTAGGGCTGATGTCTGTGCGGGGGGCACCCAAAGTGGAGGCAGCCCGTAGTGCTCCCCGCCTGCCCTCCATCACCTGCTGGCGGTCCAGGGTGGCAGAGACCGAACTCTGTGTAAGGAGGCCTTTCTTCCGTCTACGAGGGGGACCCTGTATCTTAGGCAAGGAAGAGTCCATACGTCTCATAGGGCGTACTTCGGGGAATTTTTTGTCTAGCCACTGTCCGGGGTATCAAAAAACAGGGACCGCTGTTCATATAGGATTTTTAGTTTTACAGGAAACAACAAAGCAAATGAGAGGCCCGCCGCACGAGCCCGTGCCTTCACATCCATAAAGGAAAACCTTTTGCTCTCTGTGCCCAGGACGCTACGCTGCATGTGGGGCCCTTGGACTGCCTAACACAACGGGACTGCGAGGACCTGGGAGCATTGCGCTCCGTTAATCCAGCTCACCTGCTCCTCTTCCCGCTGGTCACTCCGACGCCACGCCTCGCGGCCCCCGCTGCGCGGGAGCCGCTCGCAGGCTCTACCACCACCATTTAAAAACTCGGCCGGCGTATTGAAGGTTGGGTCTTCCTCTTGCTCTCTGTGCCCAGGACGCTACGCTGCATGTGGGGCCCTTGGACTGCCTAACACAACGGGACTGCGAGGACCTGGGAGCATTGCGCTCCGTTAATCCAGCTCACCTGCTCCTCTTCCCGCTGGTCACTCCGACGCCACGCCTCGCGGCCCCCACTGCGCGGGAGCCGCTCGCAGGCTCTAACACCTGCTCCTCCTCCTGAAGCCCCGCCCTCATCACTATTTAGTCCCGTCCACGTGAATCCGCAGCGCGGATCGCAGCGCGAGCGAAGCCCGGGCCAAGGGCGGGCCCGTTGTAGCCCGTTCGAGCCCGCAAGAGTCCGGACCGGGCCACGTCCCTTTCATTTGCGGACTTGGGTGCAGGTTTGATTTGGGCTTTACATTTATACTGTTGCATTGCTTCCGGGTTGATAGAGTTTAGTGGCCACAGTGGGTGTTAGGCATTGCTTGCCATAGCTGCGGGTATTCTAACGTTCCAACGCTATTGTTTCCCCCATACTCCGAGCTTAGCGCAATGGCCTCTAAAACGGGCAGGATTCCTGCTCGCAATGATAATCTTACGGGCACCTTAGATAACTTCATCATCAGAGCTAACTCAGTGATAGACCAGGGCATAGTTCTTATGGAACGAAGGGTTTCGCAAGAACTTGCTCAGGCCAGACGATCCTCCCTGGGTCCCATAGCTTCTGTTTGTACTCCCCGAGCCATTGAAGGTATTCCTAATTGCACAGGCGCCAAATCATCTGCACTCCCACTGACCCAATTTATTGATGACACTCCACAAAGTGACACCATGAGTTGCGATGAATTAATAATTTCACCGAAAATTAGTTCCCCTCCACCGCTGTGCTCAGGCCCTATCCTGCGCAACTAGAAGGATAAAACTCTGTTAGTGCCTTCGAAGAATAAATCTAAAGCTCCTAGTGGGAAAAGAATTCATACTGGGGGTAAGAAAACTTCAAAGCGCCGGGACAATCTAACCACCGAAGTTCCAATCAGGTTAAGTGAAGATCTTGAGTTATGCTCCCCGCACTCAGCTCCCCCCACTGATATGGTCGATGCTAGCGCTTCATCCAACATCCCGCTACAAACAGAAGGGGTTGTAACATCGTTGCAACTTAACTCATTGTTGCACACCTTACTCGATCCTATTCTTACTAGGTTAGATAGGATAACAACTCACCTGGCCCAGCTTGAGATTATTATCAATGGAGCACAGGGAAACGTCCATAATAACACACAATTGCAATGCTCCTGCAAATGCAACCACAATAACAGGCCGGATGGGATAACCCCAGCTGCACCCTTAAACAATTTAAATAATTTAAACACTCAGCAACTGTCTAACCACCCTACTACAGATCAGGTAGCTCCTGCCCATATTGTCAACCCAGCACCCCTCCAAACTGAAGCCAGGGCCATTAACACCCAACCATCTGCTCCTATTATTCCAGCATCTGCTCTGGTGGCAAAAGGCAGTGTCAGTGGAAGTTTGACAAAAAGGGGAGATCTGGGAGAGGTACTTGGGCCTCTTTTGACAATTGATTTACCTCCCGAATCTTGCCCCCTTGTGGTCGTTCTCACAGGTGTCCCTGAATTAAGTGAAGCCACCACAGAAGATTACATCTCCCTAAAGAATAAGACGATGCAATGGCTGTGTACCCACAGGCCTCTGCCCCCCCATGTCAACAGTGAGATTATAATGGTCAGAAGGGTGGGCTGGATAGGGCATACCCGTAAGACTGTGTCTTAGTCAATTTCAGGGACCCCAAAACAGTGGAGTACATCTGTAGGGGGGGATTTTCCCACCCTGACACTAAAATTGCAACATGCCCTCTTTCTTTTTTCTATCCTAGTCAATTTGCAGATAGCCAAGAAACCGAATGGTCCCTCGTACCCCATTCCCGAAGGGGGCGTGTCGGGCAACCAAGGCGAGAAGCTTACACCTTGTCCCGCACTTTCATCCCCCTTTACAACAGGTATAGCCAATTAGATCAGGTGGACTGACTGACACGGTCGCTAGACGGGACTCCCCACCAGATTGAGTCAATTCATGAAGGCAACAGGCTTCCCTGTAGCAGGGAGGTACCTTCTCCCCCTGGAGGGATCAGCTCCGGTCACTCCCTAGAGAGTATTGGTTGCAGTCTCAATGAGCAGCACCATACAGAAAATCTAGTCAATGACACCATTGCTCCTGAGGACCCCATCGAACTCAACCCATCGCAGAGTCTACCCCATTCGATTGTCTTTCCATCTCTACCCAATAGCCACGTCCAGCACATGTCCATAATATCATGGAACGTGGCGGGAATAAGCACCAAACTTAAGTGCCCTGAATGGGGCTCCTTTGTAGACACCTACGATGTGATTTTATTTCAAGAGACTTGGGCTAGGGAGGGAGCCCACAGACTGGGGTTCGTGGCCTTTAATACCATGGCACGTTGGTGAGGCATTGGGAGGCCGTCTGGCGGCCTGTCCACGTGGGTTGGTATCCATCTGGGTTGCAAAGCAGAATTAATAGAGACCAATTCAGCTGACATTTTATGTGTCTTACTGACATGGCAATCCTCTTTTAAACTAGCCCTAATCAATGTTTATTCCCGCCCCACAGCACTGGCTAGGGAATCTCAAACCATCAGAGAACTTTCAGTTTTTCTCGACTCTTTGAATCGGGAGATTCAGTTCATAATTGCAGGTGATTTCAACTGCCATTATGAGCCCCTACCAGGGATGGATGAGGGAGCCCTGTTGGAAGAGGATGAGTTCTGGGGAATTCCTCCATGCAACTCTGCTCCTGCTAAGGCTTGGTCCCCACTAGCCACACAGATTATGTCTCTTACCCTTCACAATTCAGTCAGGGCGGTCAACGGTAGGAAACCCTCGGACATTCCGTCTAGATGTACGTACAATAAAAAAGATCACGAATCTCATCTAGACTATGTTATGGTCGAGACAAGGCTTTGGCCAAAGATCGTGGATCTGGAGGTATTGCCCAGGATTGATAGCGATCATAACGCTCTGGTGCTAAAATTGATATCTCCTCTTGTTTTAAAGCGACAACCCGAACTGCCATCTGACCCTGGCCTTGTTTTATCTAATAATAGGTGGCGTGTCAAATGGGCGAAACTGCAAGTTAAGAGGGATGCCCTCCCTAGATTATATTTAACTATTCTCCCCTTCCTCACCAAGGCAAGGGATATCCTGATCTCGGAAGAGCATTCTGTTCCCTCTGTGAACCTGCTTACTCTTCATCAGGACTTGGTGGACACATTAGCCGATATTTTTAATCCAGTTGTAACCTCCAATAAACCTATGGTGCCCCGCCCTTCTTCCTGGTATAATGCTGCGTGCAGGAAGTCAAAAACCAATTTGATAAATGCAATTAAGGATGGTACGGATAGTTCAACTATTCGCGCCCTCAGACGCTCCTATAAGGAAGTAATGGAACAGGCAAAAATTGCCTGGGACTGGGAGCGCTGGCACAATCTTGCCTCTGCACTTACTAGTAAGGAATCGCGGAGATTCTGGGCAATTGTAAACAATGGGACTGCTGAACCCCGCAAGCTTTAGAAGTAAATCTAGACCCAGGGGTTTGGGAATCCCATTTTAAGTCTCTCTATGCAGGATTGTCTGATTTAGATGATCTGCATTTTTATCCTTTTGTATCTGGAGATGACGAGGTTGAGATCTTGGCCTTCACCCACGATGATATTATCATTGCCCTGGGAAAAATGATGTGGGGCAAAGCCCCAGGTTTAGATAAACTACCAGGAGACATGTTTAAGGACCAGCCCCTGATTTGGGCACCGTATCTGTGCGCTCTATTCAATAATATCTTGCGAGGCGCAGAAGTTCCCGGGTCGTGGCTGGGAGCAGAGATTATACCCATCTACAAAAAGGGGTCACCTCTGCTCCCAGCAAATTACAGACCAATCAGTCTCATTGATGTCCCCCAAAAAATATTTGCGCGACTTATTTTAGATCGCCTGCAAGAGTGGATCAATGAGAATAATATTTTGTCACCCTATCAGGCTGGTTTTAGGAGTAAAACATCCACCACGGATCAGCTATTCCGCCTAGCGATGCTATACTGGAAGACCGTCACCATAGAGGGTGGCAGCCTCTATATGGTGTTCGTTGATCTCCGTTCAGCATTTGACACCGTGCCTAGGGGGAAATTGTGGGCTGTCCTTCGGGACCTGGGAGTACCTAATGCTCTGTTGAACATATTAGTGAGATTGCATACACAGAATTTTGCGCAGGTCAGGTGTGCGAGGTGAGGAGTTTTGTCCGCAAGGTTCCCGGTAGATAAGGGAGTTAGGCAAGGGTGTGTCCTTGCCCCCACCTTGTTCTGCCTGTACGTGAATGGGTTGATCTCTCGCCTGGATGCAGTCCTAAACAACGATGCACCCAGGCTGGCAGGTAAGAAAATCGCGGCAATAATGTTTGCCGACGATACTCTCTTATTAGCTAAGTCACTCATGGGGATACAGCGCACATTGATTGGGTTTCATGAATTCTGTATTGATCATGGTCTACAAATCAACGTAGACAAAACTAAATTCATGATTTTTAATCCCCCACGACGCACCAGACCCCCTCCTATATTGGACACAGTTTCGCTTGAGAGAGTGCAGACCTTTCAATACCTAGGTGTCACGCTGAGCGAAAACCTTTCCTGGGTGCCTCATCTCTTAAAATCCCAGCTTAAACTGACTCAAACAGCGGGTGGAATATTGAAAATGAACAATGCCTCATCATATAGGCCCATAAGCCCAGGTTTAGAAATTTATAAAACCAGGGCAAGATCAGCGGCCCTGTATGGGGGGGAACTATGGGGGTATGTTGTGAGTCCCGAACTAACTAAAGCGGAGAATAGATTCTTGAGGCAGCTGCTAATGCTCCCGCAGAGTACCCCCCTTATTCCTCTTCGGCTTGACCTGGGCCTACTCCCAATCCAGGAGGAACTGTCTCTTAAACCCCTCAGATTCTGGAGGAGATTATGGCTAACCCCTGAACTCACACAATATAGAACTGAACTGCAGGAAGTATTAAATTTGAGCAAAGCTGTGCACATCCCCTGGCTCTCCTATGTCAAACAGGAATTTACGTTAATGGGTCTTGTGGATTTGTGGCATCAGCCAGCGATTGCCTGCAGTGAGATCTCAGGAAAACAGCTTACCCAGTCACATAGAGCTAGATGCACTAGTGCATGGCTGCATAACTCACGTATTGGTCCTATGGTAAATTCATTTTTAGAGTTTAAATCTGTATACTCCTTTGAGGACTGTTTAAATGTAATTTATCCTGTACTGGCCAGAAAGTTATACATCCAATGGAGGTTTGGCTGCCTCCCCCTTGCATGTTTCACAAACAAGTGGTCTAGCTCCGGGGTTTCCAAATGCCCTGGCTGTGGCACGGATTTAGAGAATGAATGTCACATCCTTTTCTTCTGTCCCATGTACAGCAGAGCCCGGAAGCACTGGATTATACCTGTATGTAGGAACCTGGGCTTTCGTAAATATGCAGATGCACTTAGTCTTTAAATCTAATACAGCAGCTTACATTGTGTTTGCACTTGCTAAGTATCTCCATGCATTCTGGATAAAAAGGAGTTTTTTAATTCGAAACAGTGCCTAGACTAATCTGGGGTGTTAGCTGTAAAAAAAACAAAAAAAATTCTTTTTTTAACTGATGATGCTTTTACTGTGTATTTTATTGTATTGTGTTTTAACTGATACTTTTATGGCCGAAACAGGTCGAAATAAAGTATTATTGAATTGAAAAACCTTTTACGTTGTACTGCCAAAGTGTAGTCCGGAAATATTGACACCCTGGTATTAGCGATTAGCAGAGGACACTGATTCCGTGCTGCCTGCAACAGATGGTCCCGATCCCTATAATTTAAAATCCTGGCCAGGATAGGGCGGGGGTTTGCTCCCGGCACTGGGCGCTTCGCAGGGACACGGTGCGCCCTTTCAACCGTGAAGTGAGGCGATAGTCCAGCAGGGGCCACAGTCGACTTTAACCACTCCTCTATATATTCCGTGGGCACAGTTCTTTCCGTCCCTTCCGGCATACCCACTATGCGGAGGTTATTCCAACGCGCCCGGCCTTCCGCATCATCAGCCCGTGCCTGGAGAGAGTCGATCTGCTGGCGCATTTGCTGGATCTGCTCATCATGAGCCTGCACCCGGGGCACCATGTCATCCACCTTCTGGTCCGTCGCACGGGCCCTCTCCGCCAGTTTCTTGTGGTCGTCTTTGAGCAGGTTGAGCTCCACAGAGACAATGCCCACGGATCTCCCGCAGTATCATATCAAGCTTATCCCCCGGCGTGTCTGTCTCCGCCGCCCCGTCCAACTGGCGAGGCTGGGCCGATGAGTGCCCTGATGCTGGAGAAGGGGTTCCCGCCGCCTCTGTTGGATGCGGCATCCTGGGTCTTCCCTTCCCCATGGCCTGCGACAGAGTGGGGCCCAGTGCCAGTTATCTAGTGGCCGCTGCAATGCGGTGGACTCCGTACGGCCGACGACACAATGCTCCCAGCGTGTATGCAGCTCCTTCAGAGCCCCCCTCCAGGGCAACTACAGGAAGCCCCCCCAAGTCAAATCCGGGGACCACCCCTGCGCCTCTACTGTGATAGCCGTACTTTAGCCATTGAGTGGGTCGCCGTTAACATCCCAGTACTACAGCAACAGCAATGGCCTCCACGGAAAGTTCAGGGTTCCCCCACCACCTCCGGGCTACACAGAGCAACACAGCCTTCTGCCGTCCAGCGATGTAGGCCTTATGCCCCTGACTCCAGTGCACTTGAGCCGCCATACTGCTCCCAGGACCTCTCCCCCGCAGACTCCATTGGGACAGGCCGGGCTCCCCCGCAGACAAAGGGATCTACGGCCTGCCCCCGGACCGGGACTGGCGTACTCAGTCTACTGGCACCGCTTCACGTCGCGGGGGGGGGGGCCCTCCAATGCAGTCCTCTGCCGCACCCCCCCGGTCAGGCACAGCCCAGCAGCTCCCCCCTATATCCTGGAGCAATCAGTCCCACGTGCAGGGGGGGTGGGGGGTGGGCCTGAGGAACTCCTCCTCGCTCCAGCCTCAGTGCGCCAAGTCCTACCTTCTATGCTCCCTCCGATCAAATTCAACCGGACTCCTCCTCAGTCCCGGCCCCTCCGAAGAGATCGGCGCTCCCCCCCCCCAAAGCTGCGATTAGGCCACGATCCTCGGGCCCTCGCTGTCCTGCGGATTGTCCGTCCTTCAGGGGCTCTCGTCGGGCTTGCAGATCTAGCCCCGGAACAACCACGGCCAGAGTTGTCCCTGCGCTGGCCCACCCGGGCAGCACACCACTCGGGAGCAGTCCGCGCCTACGTTCGCGCTTAGACCCAGCGCCGGGGGTCTCGCGTGAACTCCCCCCGCCGAGCCCAGCCTCCAGCGCCCCGTCGGGCTTCAGGCAAGTCCGGCGCCCAGCCGTCCGTCCAGGACCAGGCTAGGCCCCGGATCCGCTCCAGCTCCGACGGCGCTCCCCAGGGAGCTTGACTGCCGGAAAACTTCGCCGGAGCTTCCCAGCCGGCACAGCACGCCTGCCGTATTCCACTTGCGGCTGAATCAGGTAGGGATATACGGATATTGTTACGGATGGTATGCCCCGGCCCGGAGCTCGTCGCCTATGCGACCACCATCATGGGCTGCAGACCACGCCCCCCTCGATGGCAGTCCCCTTACCGCCAAACTTGTAATCAGGCCTCATGTATTTGTGTACAGGAGTTGAATGGTTCTAAGCAGTACAGAGGGGATACCACGGTAACGTAATTTGTATAATACATTTCTTGGTACACTTTCAGGTGCGGCCTCGAAGTCGACAAAACGGGCAAAAGTAGTTAATTATGCGAAGGTCTTTTTCCATGCAAATAGCCAAGGTCAAAAGATTTGACATAGCTTCACACCCAGTTCGGAACCCAGCCTGATTTAAGGGCATTATCTTCAAATTGATTGCCCAGTCAGCCAATTCATGGAGAAGCAAACTTACCTAGTATTTGGCTTCTATATCAAGACGATCGACAAGTCTGTAGTTTGCTGGATTAATGTTTGAACCTCCTTTAAAGACTGGTTGTGTTATAAAGACTCGCCATGATTAAGGCATCTTGCATGCTGACAAGGCTGTAATATATAGATTAATTAGTTCTTTTGCCCATAATTCAGGATTAGATTTATAAATAGCCTGTGGCAATACGTTTGGGCCGTATGCACCTTCTGCCGATCCGATCTTGATTATCTTCACCAACTTTTCTTCGCAAATGACCGCCAGCAATGCTATTTTATAACGATCCAAGACCATAGATCCATGGTTTGGGCTAGGGTCTACCTTCTGGGTCTAGGGCCTAGGTACTTCCAGAGGTTGTTGATTAGTGGTCCTGAAAATGTCTGACGCAGCTTACTTCATTTATGTTTGAGTACAATTCATTTACTGGACCTTTATCAAATTCCACTATCATTCTGAAAAAAACGTTTTTCTGTTTACAGGCGTGCTTTAGTTTACACCAAATACTGGTCTTGGTGCAACTTCTTAGCCAGCCATACATCTTTTTTCTATATGTTTCTCATGGACAGGATCTTAGACTGCTATGCCAGCTTGAAAGGATCTTTCTTCAGTATAAAAAACTCTTTGCCGTTTGTTGCAATTCTCAATCCAATTAGGCATTTATTTATCCATGGGGATTCTTAACTAGTAATCCTAAAACACTTGACTTTGCTTTGGTATATTGTTAGCAATCTGGCAGCAAATTTCCGCCAAACTAAAATCCTATTTCATTATTTCCGCTTAATCTCGTTTACATTGCTAAATGTTTCCAATTCCGCATTAGAGATCTGACCATAAACTTGGCACTTAAGGACATCTGCTTGAGCATCTTCCAGCAGGAGATTTGCTGTTTTAAAAACCTTTGTGTTTGTCCAGACAGTAATTTGTTAGGGGTAGATGGTCACTCTCTGTACGATGTTAACAGCTGTAACTAACAATATATTTAAACAGAGACAGGTTTGCTGATGTATAGTCGAGGACTGAGTGTGTCCTTGTTCTAATGTGGGACCATGTTGGAGGCTGGTCATCCTTGAATTGACCATGTAATACTTTAACCAAAGAGAAGTGCAGGTCTCATCCATTTTTTTCACCCATCAGGCCGTTGGACTTTTTTCCTGGGAAATCCTGTCACGGAATTTTCCAGACTTCTTCTCGGCCCAAAGAGTTTAATCAAGGGATCCCTGGTGAAAAAGATGTAAATCTCCAGTGAATAGCAAATGAACGCTACGTTCCCCTGCCAGTAATCTGGTTATTGGATCTTTCAGTACAACAGTAGGTTTTCTCTCTGCCCTGTTGCTCGGATGTATATAAACATTTACTATTATTGGAGGATCCTTGAGTGTAGATGACCATCCTTCTAGTCTCAATGTCTGCATTCACTTTTCTCTGCTATCCATTGGTTCAGTTTTAACATCAGGTTGCACACTTATTTATTTTGCCAAATCTCTGTAAGCCTTCCCTTTCGGCTCACTCTGTCTGCCGGGATACTGAATTCTAAGAAGCCTGGGACTGGCAGTTAGCATGCTGACCAGGTTTCCTTAAAGGCTAACACTTCAAAGTGTTGGAAGTAGGTTAGTAAATTTGTGTCCTTAATCTCGGACCTTAATCCACCTCTTGCTCCATGCACAGCTGTTCTTGATAGATAAAGTGTCAAAAGCAATTTCTGATTCTAGATGGTCAGCTGTAGTTCAGACTAGTACAGTTCATGCATTTGCTTCTATCTGTAGTGGTGTGAGTAGCCATGTGCAGTCTGTGTCAACAGTCGCTCGTTTTCTGGTTGAGCTTTTCCACAAGCCTCTTGCCTGATTACCTTCGTATGCAACTTGCTGGTTATGTGTGTTCGCACTAAGTGCAGTCTTCCCTATTGGGTTTTTTAATATTGAATATGGTGACACATACTTTTTTCTGTTTTAATGGTCACTGTTCTACTTTGACTTGGTGGTTCATGCTGTGTGTCAGTGCTTGATAGTATGGATCTCTTGCTCAGTGAGGGTGGCTCACTCTTTAATCTTAGTCTGACAGTCTTAGCTTCTTGTCTGGGGGTTTTCGTTGAATGCCTGTCCCTAGACAACAATGACGATGATGTTAACATTGTGGAATAGGCATTTGTGTGGAAACTAGAGAGCTTTATGCTGTATAGCCTAAATTTGTGTTTTAAGTCCAAGACTGATTTTGCCATTTCATGTGAGGAGAAGTTAACTAAGGTTGAGTCAGTGTGCTGATCACCTCTACGTTTTGAGAATTCTATTGTGGTGAGATCAGCTGACTCAAGGGCTTCCAAATTGCAAAATGATATTAAAATCTTGACTGAATTGCCCCAGTTTAAGAGGTCATGTCGTCCTTCTGACTAAATTTTTTATGGGGTTGGGCTCAAAAAGAGAACAAACCTTCACTGGGGGGGGGCGATTGATTTAAGATTATTAGTCAATTCACTTTTGATACCTGCTACCGGAGTGAATGTAGAACTCTGATTAGGAGCTAATTTCTCCCACGGGCTTCGGTCTCTGTTTTGGTTCATGAGCTGGTTGTCTTTGGTGTCTCCTGATACTCCTTTTGAGCTAAACTGGGCATTACTGTTGTTTTAATAGGAGAACCGTCAATAATCCTTCTAATTAATGTTTCTTAAAACTGGTTTTGTTGGATATGGTGATGATGGTGCCTTTAGAGATTTTTGCCCACTGTGTCCCCTGTGTTTTGTGCAACTTAATTAGATTAACCTCAGAGGGGAGGCTTCCTTCATTTGCAACTGTGATAGTGTCACTGTTTGGGCAGTTACTCTACCATCCGATTGGACATTCTTCTTGCCCCACCTTTCGTCTATTGAACATTTCAATTTGTTTAACACCTTGACATTTGATTCCTCGTCCTTTGGTTAGGGATCTTAACCCTAGGAGGAGCTGGCTTTGATTTCAGCCCCTTTTGTTGCTTTGTTAAATATCGGGAACCACTTTTGCATCCCTCTCTGCTGTTCAAACACTTCGTGATTCATTTGTATTGTACTGTTCTGTTGCAGAAAGGTGCTTTGCTTATGCTGCTTCTCTTAATTGTTTGTCTTTTTCAAGTATTGTGAACTGGGTGTGTTAAGGAGGTCCCTACTGTACGTTTTTTCCTGAGGTCCTCACAGCAATTGATGTACAACCACTTCCCTGCGGGCCACTAATGAGGAATTATTACTGGATGTTCCTGCTGTTAGTTCTCCTTTCAATGGCTACAATTTGGTTTCTCATGCAGTCATTGAGTTCTTAAAGTCCACCAATTTGCTTCCATCCTGGTACACAATTGAGGTCTGCACTACAACATGTTCTGTCTTTGTGTTTTATGTGCTCAGTGCCATTTTAGGGGGAGTTAGTGTTTGTTGTGGTTCCGTGCTAGTCTGGTATTGGATGTAATGCAACGACCTCCGCATAAAATAACTTACCTGTGTTAAAGAAGCAAAAGTTATCATTGGATGAGTGAGGTTTTACTAACCCAAAGTCCCCTAGTTGGAAAGGGTGTGCAGAACTGTTACTGTTGTAGTTTTGATAAACTGTTTACCCTGAAGAGTGTACCAGTCTTGTTTTGCTTTTAAGTTCAGCTATCATGCTTTGCAGCTTGAGCTCGTATTATGAACTGAATTAACTTCTGTAATTTTTAATCTACCCCTGACGAGAAAATAGTGAGTGTTTAGATGGTCCACCTGCAATTATAGCTTGGAGGAATGAAGCTTCAGTGCCCTTACTGTTGCTTGTAATGGGTCCTACAGAATAACCCAGCACCCTGCATTCACTGATGATCCAGTGATTACATTTGTCAGATTTTGTGTGTGGTTACCTTAGCTTTGGTACTCGCGGCGTTAATCAGAGGCATGGTAGGTGAGGTTTACGTTTGGCGGAGTGGTATCCTTACCGTGCCTTTATTGAGTACCCATCTTGAAATGGCAGATCCTTATTTAAGTTTGTTTTTGATTTTAATACTTCAGTGCCCGCAGTCATAACCCCAAAAGGCTTCACATTTTCTGCTCCAACAATTGAGCGCTTACTGAGGATATGACTTTGGGACCCATCTCCCTCTTTTATGATGACAGCGTATGCTGCACCAGAGGGCTACTCATCCTGCTGTTGCCCCTCTCTTGTGCCCACTTTTATGGTCTAATGTGGGGTTATGACACCAATAACCTCCAGCGGTATTGACATCTGGATGTTATCCTTCTCTGAAGTTGCGGATGAGAGATTATTACAATATGATCGAACGTCATCTGGCATCAGTGAGATGTCACCTGGTATAAGCAGTGGATGAGTTTCTGAACCTTTTTCCTAGTCACTTGCTTTCCCATCAGCCAGTTCTTTACCTATTTGACTGTTATCACTAATAAAAATATTCATATTTGGACTCTTGCTGATCACATGATTAGGATTTGGACTATATACTTGCCATATCCCCTCCAACTCTGTGTTCGGCAAGTCAGTCCCATACGTAGTGTGGGGGTTTCATGTTCTCCTCAGCTGCCTTCAAGAGAAACTGATACCAGTGTGCCTCTTCCTTCTTCCTAGCCTGAGACTTTCGCTGGGGAGGAGAGACTATTATTTACCAGGGCCTGGGCACTAGGCGAATTGTAAATCTGAGTTAATGTGCCTTCCTTTGATTTCTTATTGTGGCTTGTTGCGATCTTTGTCCTTATAGCCCATACGCTCCTATAGGCTTTATAGACTTTGTAGTGGACTCAAGCCATACTGGTACCTAGACTAGCCGCTTCTGCAAAAGCCCTAGCCTTGCACCAAAGCTACTTGTGCCTAAGGCAACCAAGGGCGCTGTTGCCTTCTACCGTGTCCCCCACCAGGCCAAGACAACCCTCCATTGAGCCTTCTTTGGGCTTCTTGTTTCTCTTGCTTGTCCCCTTTGACTGGCTAGGTAGCTGTGCAGCAATCTCTCAGCCAACACTGTTGCCCCTTTCACCACCGTCCCTGGAGGTGCCAGCCGAACCCAAGAAGGGCATTTGCAAACCCCTGCCCCCTGTGGGCAGCAACAAAGGGCTGGTCGCCCAGGAAGAGTGCAGAAGCGCATCCAAGTTTGGGTTTGAAAGACCTAATTGGAGGAATGGTACACAACGAAGGAAGTGGTAGAGCCAGAGAGGCCTGGTGAGTCACAATGGGCAGCAGCGCTGCATTCGACACAATAAAAAGGAAGTGCTCCTGCACCGCCGCACAGAGCAACAAAGGAAGCGGCAGGGCAAGAGAGCCCTGGTGAGTTGCAGTGAACTGAGGAAACCGCCCAAGAGCGGCAGAGCTGCCTCTAACCTCCTCACCCACCTTCGAGAGCAAGCAAAAAGGAAGCGCCCCCACCCGCATAACTGCACTGACTTCAAAGGAGGAGGCCTTTCCCCAAATAAAACTACATCCTGATTCTCAAGATCTGACAGCATTTATTAATCCTTTTGGGTCATTCAAATTTCTCAGAATGCTGTTCGGACTCATATCGTCAGCAGCGGTTTTTCAAAGATTTATGGAGCTTATCTTCAAGGATGTCAAAGGGATTAAGATCTATCAAGATGACATAATGCCACAAGCGGCAGCGATCTCGTGATGAGGGAAAAGGGGTAGCGGGACAGTCTTTGAATCAGTGTCTCTGCGAGGTATCCGGCGCACAGCTCTCAATCCTCGAGCTGAGGGCATGTTGCTTCTCTCGGCAATCTCTGCCGATTCTCTTGGAGGAGCGGGCCGCGAGTCACTCAGCAGGCACCGGAGGCTCGTAGTTCGGGGAGCCGCGACGGCGTCAGCAGGGCTCAGATGGTTCAGAGTTCGGGGAGCCGCGACAGCGTCAGCAGGGCTCAGATGGTTCAGAGTTCGGGGAGCCGCGACAGCGTCAGCAGGGCTCAGATGGTTCAGAGTTCGGGGAGCCGCGACAGCTTCAGCAGGGCTCAGACGGTCCTTAGTTCGTGTAGCGTTCTTCGGTTCGGGGAGCTATCGAGCCGCGACCAGGTCAGCAGACTCTCGTCAGTCCAGGTCTTCTCTGCTCCCGTCCCTTCAGCACCCCTTGTTATACTTCCCCTCCTCTTTGAAGTCCGGAGTCCTCGCGGAGAGGGGTCTGGTGCCTGGGGGGCGGTGTGACGGGGTTTTCCTGTCGCTCGGCCCTTTGATCTGTTCAGGTGGGTCTGGGAGGGACTCCAGACACCCAGCAGGCGAGGCGCCCGCTCACCAGGGGCCTGGTGGTCGATCGAAACCTCCCTCGGGGGAGAGACCAGAGGTTTGACAGGGTCGGCGCCTCTCGGTCTGGTTTGGGGGGGGTTTCGCTCTCCCTCGGCCAGGCATGCGTGTTGGGGATCTGGTCGGCCCTCGGGATGTTGGCCCACAGGAGCCGGAAGGCCGTGTCCACGAGGTTCGGCGTGGTTGTAGAGTAACTTGCTGGTCGGGAGGGCCCACGCCACGAGGCCGGTCTCACACGTGCCCCCCCCAGCTGAAAGAACTACCCATCCACTTGGGGGTTCTCCTCGCTGAAGCGGAAGAATCGAGACAGGCCGTCCGCGTTGGCGTGGTCCGTCCTGGGGCGATGTTCCACCGTGAAATCCACCCCTTGGAGGGAGATGGACCAGCGTAGCAACTTGGGGTTTTCTCCTCGCATCTGCATCAACCACCGCAAGGGGCGGTGATCCGTTTGTACTCGGAAGTGGGTTCCGAACAGGTAGGGCCGTAGCTTTTTGAGGGCCCAGACTACTGCGAAGGTCTCTCTCTCAATGGTGCTCCACCGCTGTTCCCTGGGCAGCAACCTTCGGCTGATGAAGGCTATGGGCCGATCTATGCCCTTGTCGTCGAACTGGGAGAGGACTGCCCCGATGCCGTGTTCCGAGGCGTCCGTCTGGACCACAAACTCCTGGGCGTAGTCGGGTGCTTTGAGCACCGGAGCCGCGCACATGGCGGCCTTTAGGGTGTCGAACGCCTTCTGGCAGGAGGGAGTCCAGTGTATTTTCTTGGGGTGTTCTGTGAGGGGGCCTGCGATGCTGCCATAGTTCTTAATAAACCTTCGGTAGTAGCCGGTGAGGCCCAGGAAGGCCCGGACTTCCGTTTGGGTTGTGGGGGGTTCCCAGGACAAGATGGCGTCGATCTTTGGCTGGAGGGGGGCGACCTGCCCACTTCCCACCTGTTGCCCCAGATAGGTTACGGAGCCGTGCCCAATTTGACATTTACTGGCTTTGATGGTGAGGCCGGCCCGGCGCAGAGCCAGCAGGACTTGACGGAGGTGCTGGAGGTGCTCGATCCATTGGGAGATGAAGACCGCTATGTCGTCGAGGTATGCTGCGCTGAACCCCTCCAGTCCGGACAGGACCCTGTTCACCAGCCGCTGGAAGGTGGCCGGGGCATTCTTCATTCCAAACGGCATCACCCTAAAGCGGTAGTGCCCATCCGGGGTGGAGAAGGCGGAGCGCTCCTTGGCTCCCTCGGTGAGGGCAATCTGCCAGTATCCACTAGTCAGGTCGAAGGTGCTGAGGTAGCGAGCGGCCCCAAGGCGGTCAATGAGCTCGTCGGCGCGGGGGATAGGGTGAGCGTCCGCTCGGGTGACCGCATTGAGCCCTCGGTAGTCCACGCAAAACCTCAGCTCGGGGGCAACACCCGGGGTAGTCGCTTTCGGAACCAGGACTACCGGGCTGGCCCAGGGGCTGTCGGAGGGTTCAATCACCCCGAGGTCTAGCATCTTCGCCACCTCGGCCTGGATGCAGGTTCGGACCCGATCAGGGACCCGGTAGGCTCGATGTCTCACTGGCGGGCTGTCGCCGGTGTTCACGTCATGGACACACCAGTTGGTGACCCCAGGGGTCAGGGAGAAGAGGTCCGCGAACTGCCTTAGTAGCTGGCGGCAGTCGTCGGACTGTTGGGCTGTGAGGGCGGTTGACAGTCTCACCCCCTCACAGCCCAACAGTCCACCCTCACATCGGTCCCTTTCGCCCCCAGGGGGTCTGGAAGGGGCTCGGTGTCTTCTTCGGCCCCATCGTCGGTGGCCAGGAGTAAACTCAATTCGGTCCGTACAAAGTGAGGTTTAAGGCGGTTCACGTGGAGAACCCGGAGGGGGTTCCGCGGGGACTGCACATCGACGAAATAGGTGACTTGGCTCTTCCGCTCGACCACCTTGAAGGGTCCAGTCCATTTATCTTGGAGGGCGCAGGGTCTCACCGGGGCCATGACCCAGACTTGTTGGCCCGGCTGAAACTCGACCAGCGTAGCATTCTGGTCATACCAGCGCTTCATTTCTTCCTGACTGGCCTCGAGGTTCGCTTCTGCGAGTTCTCTGAATTTCCGGGTCTGGTTGCGGAGCGCCAAGATGTATCGGAACACATCCGGAGGGGTCCCCCGGGGGGTGGTTTCCCACTCCTCCTTGACCAGGCTCAGGGGTCCCCGGATGGGGTGTCCATATAGTAGTTCGAATGGGCTGAACCCCAGGGATTTTTGGGGAACCTCCCGGTAGGCGAACAGGAGGCATGGGAGGAGGACGTCCCACCTCCGGCGTAGGGGTTCCTCGAGGCCCATGATCATCCCTTTCAGTGTTTTGTTAAAGCGCTCGACTAGGCCGTTTCCTTGGGGGTGGTACGGGGTGGTGAATTTGTACGATACTCCGCACTGCTGCCAGAGGGACTTCATATATCGGGAGATAAAGTTCGTACCCCGGTCACTCACGACTTCCCGGGGGAACCCCATGCGGGAGAAGATCCCCATCAAGGCCCGGCCTACCACGGGGGCCGTCACGGTGCGGAGAGGGATGGCTTCGGGGTAACGGGTGGCATGATCCACCAGGACGAGGATGAACCGGTGGCCCTGGGCGGTCTTGGGGTCCAGGGGTCCCACTATGTCGATCCCTACCCGCTCAAAAGGGGTACTGACGACGGGGAAGGGTTGTAGCGGAGCCTTGCGCTTGCCCCCACTCTTTCCGCTGGCCTGGCACGTGGGGCAGGACTTGCAGTGGGCCTCCACATTTGCTCGCATCTTGGGCCAATAGAAGTGGGTGACGAGTCGTTGGTAGGTCTTATCTTGGCCTAAGTGTCCGGCCAGGGGTACATCATGGGCCAGGCCCAGGAGGAGACTTCGGAAGCGTAGGGGTACCACTAGTACTCGGGCCGATCCCAACTCGGCCGACTTCTGTTCGCTGTACAGGAGGCCGTTCTCCCAGTATACCCAGTGGGTGCCAGTCCGGTCTCCTGCTGCTTGGGCCTCGGCCTGTTGTCGGGGTCCAATGAGGGACGGGCAGGTGGATTGTTCTTGGCAGAATTCTTCACTGGAGGGGCCCCCTTCGCAGGGCCACTGGGCCAGTTCTGGCAAGTACCCGAGTTTGGTCAGGGTTTCGGGGTCGGAAGGCACTGACCCTTCGTCGGGAGCGGTCGGTTCGTCCAGAAGGGGGTCGTTGGCCTCTGGTGGTGTATTCTGGATCTCGGGGATGGTGGCGGTGCTTAGCGGCATGGCCTCTCCCCCCTCGGAGGAAGGCGCCCTGAGAGTCATCGAGCGCGTGGTGGCGCATACCCACTCGGGTAGGCCCATCATCTCGAGATGGGCTCTTCGTTCCACTTGTCCCCACGGGGAGTTCTCGAGGTCGTTGCCCAGGAGGCAGTCCACGGGCTGGAAGGTTCGGACCGCCACCTTTAACTTGCCGGTGACTCCCCCCCATTCGAAGGGGACTAGGGCCATCCGGCATAGGCTCTCGGAATTGTCTGATGATATGACGGGACAAAAGGTGCCAGGCAGGATCTGATCTTCGGAGATCAGGTGACAATGAACCGCCGTGACACTCGCCCCCGTGTCCCGGAGGCCCTCGATGCGGTGACCGTTGACCGTTTCCTGCTGTCGGTACTTCTTCGTGTTGGCGGGCAGGGACGTTCCGGGGACCATCTCCCGGTCCCCAAGGGAGACCAAAGCCATGGCGGCTGGTTCCCATTCTTCGGAGTCTTCCATCTCTTCCCCCAGGGCTACGGAGGCCATTTGTCCAGCCGGCGGGGTTGTTGTGGCGGTCCGCTGGTACAGGGGACATTGAGGGTCGCTGGCATAGTGTCCGGTCTGCTGGCAGCGGAAACAGGTGATCCTCACTCGGGGCCCCGGCCTCCCTGGGGGCCCGGTGCCGGCCGGAGGTGGAGCTGGAAAGGGCGGAGATTGTCCTCGGGGAGGGCTGAGCGGGGATCCCCCCGGGGGCTCCCTGGGCCGGCCTTGATTCCCTCCGCCTCTCTGGTGGGGGGGGTCCCTGACTGTGGCGACCGTAGTCTCCCACGGGGCCCCGGGAGGCCCGGGTGTTCACCCCTCGGTCAGCCTCGACGGCCAGTTTTCGAGGGTCTGTGAGTTTGCTGTCCAGGAGGTGCTGGCGTAGCTCTACGAAGCAATTAGCGGACAAGTGTTCCCATGCGATTAGGTCGAACAGCTCCTCAAAGGTGGAGACCTTGCTGCTCTTGATCCATCCGTCCAAGGCCCGGCTGTAAAAGTTCACGTACTCCACCCAGGTGGTACCGGGTATCTTTTTGCAGTCTCTAAACCGTTGCCGGTACATTTCAGGGGTGAGCCCATACCTGGCTACCAGGGCCTCTTTCATGTGACTGTAGGAGTTCATCACTGTGGAGGGCAGATCCAGCAGGGTATCTCTGCCCTCGCTCAGGAACCGGCCCCACAGCCCAGCCCCCCAGTCTTTCTGCGGGACTCGGTGGGAGGTCATGACGACTTCGTAGGCTTTGAACCATTGCTGGATGTCGTCGTTCTTATAGTATTCTTTCACCACATCTTTGGGGATGTGGACCTTTGGTTCCACGGTGGAGGAGATGGGTTGGGTTTCCGAGGGTCGGGCCTCCGCCTTCTTAGCCTTGAGCTCGATTTCTTTTAGGCTACGTTCATGCTCTAGTTGGAGTTTTCTTTCTTCGTGTTCTCTTTGTCGTTTCTTTTCCTCTAGTTCTCCTTGTAGGCGTAACTGTTCCACCGCCAGTTTTTTCTCAGCCAGTTTTAGCTCTCCTTCGATTTTTAATTTTGCTAGTTCTAGTTCGTGGTTGCGACCTCTTTCTCGGTCCGCTAGTTCTTCTGGGGATAGGCCCCCCTCGGGGGCGGCGTTGCTCCCCGGGGTGCTTCGTGGTTCGTTGGGAGGCTCTCCTTCTGTTTGTGTCCGGGGAGTTCCCGCCTCGACCCAGGTTTTCAATGCCCCCTGGAAGTCCTCTTTCGTGCTTAGTCCGGTGGTAGCGATTCCAAAGTCTTTGCAAAATTGTTTCAGTTCTCGGTGCGTATAAGATTCTAACTGGTCTTTTTGGAATGCCGTGCTCGGGTTGGTGCCTGCGGCACCTAGGGAAGTTTCTCCTTCCATCTCTTCTTGGTAGTGCGTAAGCCGTCTACTGCACGATCTCGAGGTGTTGGCTCGGATCCCGTCGCCTGCCACCAAATGTTGGAAGGCGTCCCCGGGGAGGCTGCGGAATGCGTTCCCGACCACCCGGAGGCCCACCTTACCCAGAGTTGGGCCGAGCAAGAGCAGGGAGGCCCTTCCTGGAAGGGTCTCGTACCTAGGATCGCACACGCTGCGCTTACTCTCTCTTCGGATAGAGGGACACCACACAGTAATTTGTTGCAAGACAATATGCTTTTATCGGTAGTTGTCAGGGATCTTTATGATCCGGCAGGCAGGTGCAGAATTAATGCCAGAAGCGGCAGCGATCTCGTGATGAGGGAAAAGGGGTAGCGGGACAGTCTTTGAATCAGTGTCTCTGCGAGGTATCCGGCGCACAGCTCTCAATCCTCGAGCTGAGGGGATGTTGCTTCTCTCGGCAATCTCTGCCGATTCTCTTGGAGGAGCGGGCCGCGAGTCACTCAGCAGGCACCGGAGGTTCGTAGTTCGGGGAGCCGCGACGGCGTCAGCAGGGCTCAGATGGTTCAGAGTTCGGGGAGCCGCGACAGCGTCAGCAGGGCTCAGATGGTACAGAGTTCGGGGAGCCGCGACAGCGTCAGCAGGGCTCAGATGGTTCAGAGTTCGGGGAGCCGCGACAGCGTCAGCAGGGCTCAGACGGTCCAGAGTTCGGGTAGCGTTCTTCGGTTCGGGGAGCGATCGAGCCGCGACCAGGTCAGCAGGCTCTCGTCAGTCCAGGTCTTCTCTGCTCCCGTCCCTTCAGCACCCCTTGTTATACTTCCCCTCCTCTTTGAAGTCCGGAGTCCTCGCGGAGAGGGGTCTGGTGCCTGGGGGGCGGTGTGACGGGGTTTTCCTGTCGCTCGGCCCTTTGATCTGTTCAGGTGGGTCTGGGAGGGACTCCAGACACCCAGCAGGCGAGGCGCCCGCTCACCGGGGGCATGGTGGTCGATCGAAACCTCCCTCGGGGGAGAGACCAGAAGTGTGACCGGGTCGGCGCCTCTCGGTCTGGTTTGGGGGGGGTTTCGCTCTCCCTCGGCCGGGCATGCGTGTTGGGGATCTGGTCGGCCCTCAGGATGTTGGCCCACAGGAGCCGGAAGGCCGTGTCCACGAGGTTCGACGTGGTTGTAGAGTAACTTGCTGGTCGGGAGGGCCCATGCCACGAGGCCAGTCTCACAGGCGCAATATAAAAGAACATAATAAAAGAGTGAGGGAAGTTTGGAGTAAAATAAAGGACAATGGTCTTACTCTGAAAGCTAAAAAATGCAAATTCAAGCTCACTGAAATTGATTACTTGGGTCACAAAATTTCTGGATCAGGCATTGAACCCAAGAAAGACTTGGTTGATACTATCAATAGGATGGCCAGTCCAGGTAATAAGGAGGAGGTAGTCAAATTTTTGGGAATGTCTGAATATTATACGAAATTCATACCCAGTTTTGCAGATCAAACGTACAATATGAGACTTCTTTTGAAGAAAGGTGTGAGTTTTACTTGGACTTCAGAATGTGAACGGGAGTTTGTTTTAGTCTAACAACTATTGTCCAAAGCCACTTAACAGTTTCAATCCTAAACAAGAAATCGTGGTCATGACTGATGCCAGTGCTGTAGGATTGAGAGCTGTCATGATGCAAGAAGATCAAGGTGTGGAAAAAAACATTTTATTCTTATCAAGAAGTTTGAGAGGTGCAGAATTTATTTATTCCATAACCGAAAAAGAGGTGTTGGGAACATTTTGGGCAGTAAGAAAACTTCGAAAAGTTTTGTGGGGTTGCAAATTTACAATGAAAACTGACCACAAACCATTAAGAGAGATTTTTTTAAAGAAAAGTCTGGACAGTGTATCCTCTAGAATAAGGAAATGGGTGGTTTCTCTTCAGGAGTTTGAGTTTTGTGTTGTATATATGTTCCAGGTGTGAAGAATAACTTAGCAGATTGCTGCTCACGCTTAGTTGATAAAAGGGATTCCAAAAATGAAGAGCAAGGAAGCGAACAATCAGACGATTTTGATGACTATGCTGTATGTCTTGTCAATGAGATCACAATCAAAGAGGATGAATGAACTTGGAAAAGATACCACGTTACAAGCTGTGTTGTGTGGCATTAGAGGAGAGTGGAACAAACATTCTAAAGTGGATGAAACCCTTAGTGGTTATTTTCGGGTGAAGGATGAACTAGCTTGTCAGAGTGGTCTTTTAGTGAGAGGTACAAGATTAATTCCCCCAACTAATCTGAGGTTGCAACTTATTGAGTTAGCCCATGAAGGTCATCCGGGCATCTGCAAAACAAAGGAAATACTGAGATAAGCTTACTGTTGGCCGGGTATGGATATATGTGTAGAAAGATATGTGCGAGAATGTGTAGAGTGTGGAAGGAGTGACAAAGCACTCAAACCGAGTCCAACCCATGCCCTTGAGGCAACTTCCCAAAGAAGCTTGGGATGAGGTTGTTATTGACATTTTAGGTCCCATTAGGCACACTAGGGTGGACAAATATGTTAGTGTGCTCCTGGATGTATTCTCTAGGTGGCTTGAGGTAAGAATCACAAACTCCATAGAAACTAAAGACGTCATAAGTTTTCTTAACAATATTTTTGGAAAGGAGGGTTTTCCCTCAACTTTGTTGTCTGATGATGGTGTCCAGTTTACATCTAAGGAAATGACCACATTTTTGGGTGACAGAGGGATTGCTCACAAGAAATCTTCTCTTTATCACCCAGAAACAAACGGAATTGTTGAGCGGTTTAATCGAGTACTTAAAGGAACCATCCAAAGGGCTTTATCCAACCAAAAGTGTTGGTATACTGAAATTTAAATAAAGTGAATAGTTATAGGTTTGCTCTATGGGAGAGCTCCATTTGAGTTATTTTGCAAGACTAAGGCTTGTACCATGTTGTGTCCCTCCTGGACATATAAAAAGTCTCGAGGTTTGGAACATGTAGAAGGAGACAAAGAAAGAATTGAAAGAGAGGTCAAGAAAATGTGCATGAACAAAAAATGGTTTGATAGGAGAAAGGTGTGAAAGAAACTGTGGTGAGTGTGGGAGATATGGTCAAGATCTGTAGTCCACGCAAAGGTTTCACTTCTCAAGGTTCCAAGTTTTTGTCACCTATGAAAGTCACCAAGGTGTTTAAAAACACTATCAAGACAGAAGTTCATAGAGTGTGGAATCTTAACAGGGTTGCTAAACTGTTTTCCAATGTTTGTAAGGAATCTGTTTCAGACAACTTCAAGAAGAGTGAAACCACAAACAGTGAATGTAAAGTTAGAAATACGAGACACGTACTAAACCACAGTATTTGAATGATTATGTTCTACTTTATTGTCTAGGTCAAGTATCACAATCTTTTATGTTCTCTTTTCCACACAGTTCAGTAACATGTTTTGTTTCAGGTTTTATTTAGTATAACAATTCTTTAAGTGTTACTATTGGGAGAGATGTGTGTGGTATTCTGTACCAAACAGTTGTTAGCATTTCTTCTTTAGCCATTGTAAGAACCTTTAGCCATTGTAAGAACCTCCAGCACTTGTCATGTTTATCTTTGAACTCTCTGCTCTCTAAATGTTGTATCCCATCCTCGTCGCCATTGTAAAGTTCAATCCAACACAAATGAAAGATGAAAATGTGCCTTTATTCCAAGTTGGTCTTTACACCTTAGCCTCCCAGACTTTTTCAGATCAGGCTCAGTACAACTGCTCTCACATTTTAAATCAATATATACTAGTCAGGAGTTTAAAGAGCAGAGAGGTTACCTTCGGGTAGATCCGGACTGATGCCAGCACGGGTGTTTCCATCGACCCCGGTTCATCCCTCCTGGTGCCATACTTGGGGCTGCTTGATGCCAAGCAGATTATTATCACCCACCTGCTGCTGCCCCAGCACTGTTCAACATCGATGCTGGCACCATCCTGGCCTCAGTAGTATCTCCTGGACATTCCCACTGGCCCCTACCTTCCTGAAGGAGGTGATGAGCATGTGTATTGTCCCCTTGAGGACCCAGACGATGACAACTGGTATAACGAGCTGCGTGATGCCAGTAGCCTGGTTACTTCCCCAGAAGCAGAGATGGATTCTTCTCCGGGCCAGGTTTTTGAGGAAAGTGCTTCCTTTGCACCTGTAATGCACAGGGCAGCAGAGGTCCTTGATTTCCAGCTGCCAATTGATGAACCCATGCTCCGCTTTAATTATGCCCTCACCAATGTACTCCCAGGGACCTGGGTGAAATCTTCCACTGGGGGTCCCGTGCACCGTATTATTGCTCGTCAACACAGTCCTTCCCGGGCGACTCAGCCCTCCTTTCCCAGCATCTCCCCGAGAGCTTGGTGATGCAGCCATCAAACCGAAGGTCCATCCAAGCACATTCCCTACTTCACTTTGCTCCCAGTGTGCCTAGAGTGATATATCCCTTGCTAAACCTTCAGAGTTCAACCTTGTGCGGATTGTCACAGGCAAACGTCTGTGTACGACCCTCTTCTAGTTTTTCTCTGGTGTCTAGGGTTAGGCCGCAACTCCAAGGCCTGCATTGAGTGCAAGTCGATGCATCCAAATGTGATTAATGAGCGGCAATGAAGCTCCTGGCGGTGCAATAGAAGAAGACACTGTGCCACTCCTGAATGTCTTTTCTCATTCTCAATCTATGGGCCGCTCCTGGAGCCATTCTTGCAAATGGTCGCCATCTGCTCATAACCTCCTTGTTGAAGTTGTGCAAGTCAAAAAAGCACAAGAAGAAGAAGAAATTGAAGTGCTATTCGACTTCACCTTCTCAACATCGTGCTTCCAGGGCCTGCTCCCACTCTCCACCTGCTAAACGGGCATCAGGGCCTGAAATCCAGAGTTTCCCGGCGCTGGAGCAGCACCTGCCCAAATTAAATAATTTTATGATGCCATGAACCCCATCTTTGCGCCACCAACTTCCTCGGGGGCACCTTTGGGCCCCACAGAGTTTAGAGGTGCCCCTGCTGGGTTACCTTCGGGTAGATCCGGACTGATGCCGGCACAGGTGTTTCCATCGACTCCGGTTCATCACTCCTGGTGCCATACCTGGGGCTGCTTGATGCCTAGCAGATTCTTATCATCGACCTGCTGCTGCCCCAGCTCTGCTCAACATCGATGCTGGAGCCATCCTGGCCTCAGTAGTGTCTCCTGGGCATTCCCACTGGCCCCTACCTTCCTGAAGGAGGTGATGAGCATGTGTATTGTCCCCTTGAGGACCCAGACGATGACAACTGGTATAATGAGCTGTGTGATGCCAGTAGCCTGGTTACCTCCCCAGAAGCAGGGATGGATTCTTCTCCGGGCCAGGTTTTCGAGGAAAGCGCATCCTTTGCACCTGTAATGCACAGGGCGGCAAAGGTCCTTGATCTCCAGATGCCAATTGGTGAACCCATGCTCCGCTTTAATTACGCCCTCACCAATGTACTCACAGGGACCTGGGTGGATTCTTCCACTGGGGGTCCCGTGTACCGTATTATTGCTCGTCAACATTGTCCTGCCCGGGCGACTCAGCCCTCCTTTCCCAGCATCTCCCCGAGAGCTTGGTGATGCAGGCATCAAACCGAAGGTCCATCCAAGCACATTCCCTACTTCACCACCAGATAGGGAATCTAAGAGGCTGGGCACCTTTGGAAAGTGCATTTTTGCTTCCACCAGCCTTGCCCTGCAGCCAGTGAAAATTGCTTGCCTCTTGGGCTGATATTTCCATGCATTGTGTGATTCAGTTGCACAGGTGCTTTTCTTGATGCCTGAGGATTGCAGGGATGCAGGGAAGTTTGCATTGGACACCACAGACTCCCTGGGTAAGGCCATGGCTTCTACTGTGGTTCTGCATCGCCATGCTCTGTTGAGGTCCACCGGGTTCTCGTGGGATATACATTCTTAATTGATTGACATGCTCTTTGCTGACTTCTGCCTCTTTGGCGATAAGGCTGATATGGCGCTCACGTGGTTTTGCAAGAGCAGAGTCACTGTCCGATCCCTACGCCTTTGTGTTTTTTTCCCCGGAGTTTTATATAGTGCATACTTGACTCAAAGGTATCAGAGCGCTTTACATGAGCATCAGTTGCATTACAGATGGACACATTAATTTTTTTAGGCACAGGGAGAGTAAGTGATTTGCCCAGAATCTTAGGATGTTTTGCATCCCTCCCGAGACTCAAACCCAGTTCCCCATCTTCGAGGTCACCGCTCAAGCCATCAGGCTACATCCTCTCAACCAGTCAGCAACAACAGTCCTTTTGCCCCTACTGCGAACGCGGAAGAGGAAACTTTGGGTGGCCGCAGTTCCTGCCATACCCGGCTTCAGTTCCCTCCATACTCAACCAAGCAGCCTGCCTAGCCCTTTTGAGGACGGGATGCGGATCTCAGAGAGAATGCAGGAGCCAGTTTCAGTATGCTGTCCAGTCCCCTGTTCCTCCAGCGGTAGCAGCCTCATAACACCTTTAGTGTACCCTTCATCCAGCACAGCCATTCCTTTGGTGGCGGAATTCGGCACTGCCTCCCTCAATGGTTGGCAATTACATCCAATAAGTGGATGCTTCAGATTGTCCAGAGAGGGTATGCCCTACCATTTTTATAAACACGTCCACTCCTCCCACCATGTCAAGAATTCCTGAAGGGGGATCATCTTTTTTTCTATGTCAGTAAGTGCAGACTCTTTTGGCTAAAGGAGCCATTGAGAGTGCCTGCACAAGAGGTACGGAATGGTTGTTATTCCAGCTACTTCTTGGAGCTGAAAAACTAGACCTGCGCCCTCTCACCGGCTTTCTGGGGGAAAAAATGAAATTTAAGATGCTTACATTGGCTCAGGTCCCGTATGTCCTGAATCCTGGAAGCTGGATGGTAGAACTGGACCTGCAGGACACGTATTTCCACAAAACCATCCGGCTGGTTTTACCTGCGGTTCACAGTTGGCCATGAGCATTTACAGTTTGTTGTGCTATTCTAGCCTCACCAGCACCCCTCTGGTGTTTACAAATGTGATGGCGTGGTTATGGTCCATCTGTGGTGGCTAGGGGTGCCAGTCTTCCCCCTACTTTGACAGCTGACTATTGAAGGCTGGCCTGCCACACCTCCAGACCATGGCAGACTTTCTGTATTTGCTGGAGCTCAATATCAACATGCCTAAGACGCACCTGACTCCTTCTCAGATGCTTCCTTTCATGGTGCCAGCCATTCTGGACACGTAAAGAACAACAAATAGTCTCAACTTGTGTCATTCAATTTAGACAAATAAAATGCATGTGTAAGACATTACAATTGAGATAAGGAAGACTCTGAGAAGGAAAATTTAGTAAAAAAGTATATTGTATTATATTAAATAAATACAAAGGAACGCACAAACACTTAATTGAGCAGGATGATGGAACAGTTGTATCAGCACTGTACGCAAAATTCCATATTACAAAAGGACAACCCGAACTTGTACTTGGTGCTTAAGGTGTACGTGACACGGAAACGGCGACGCAAGTGACAAGGTGAGAACAGCAAGGGACGGCGCAAGGTGAAGTAACAGTGAATAGTTGAAAAATAAACCGGTTCTGAATTCAATTAGTTACAATAAAAATGATTGCACATTCATTTTAAGGAACCATAAGGCCATCAATTGAGCTGAAATGTCGATGGTCAATATCAACATGCCTAAGACGCACCTGACTCCTTCTCAGATGCTTTCTTTCATGGTGCCAGCCATTCTGGACACAGCACAGTTTTGCACCTAACCTTCATGCTATGATTCCCATGTTTCAGCCTCTATCCTGGATTTTGGTGAGACTGACTCTTGAGGCTGATAGGGCTCATGGCCTCCTGCATCCTAGTAGTAGAGCATGCCCACTGGCATTTGCATGCTCTGCAGTGAGACATATAGTCACATTGGGCGCAGCATCCGGGGAATCTCTCCGACCTGGTTCTGATATTGGAGGGAACTCCAAACGTTCTGCAGTGGTGGCTGACGAACCCTGATTGGATAGGCGACTGACCCGTCTCACTTTCCCACCTGAAGAGCAGAGTGTTGACAGACGCGTCACTCCTGTGTTGGGGTGGCCATCTGGTAAAGGCGGAGATCAGAGAACTCTGTTCTCTCCCGGAGTCTCGGCTACACAACAATCGTCTGGAGCTGAGGGTGATTTCTTTTTTTTTCTTTTTCTTTTTTTAAAAAAACCTTTATTCTGTTAAGTCAGGGACACAGCTATTCAGCCGACAACCCGGAGGTACGGCAGCTTTAGAAACACAACACAAGCGAGCGTCCACATTTCACTGACAGGAGAATCAAAAGGTTCTGTTTTAAATAAACACACACCCAAACCCAAACAAGGCGATAAGTACTTAAAGCACAAAAAGGGTTCCCATCGGGGGGGGCGAGCCCCATTTCGTCCATCAGACACAGATCTATAGTAAGGGAAAGGAGGGGAAGGCAGAGACTCAAGAAGGCAAACACATACCAGCAAAGACTACAAAGCCGGAAAGAATGCTAAGGGGAGAGCTGCTCCTCAGGCGGGTCGGGGTCTGGGGGCAGGCATATGCCCCCTCTATACTGGTTCCATCGCCCCCATACGGTGTGCCATTTCCGGGGGCGCCCTCGAGCACAATATACTGTCTTCTCCCTAAACATGTTCCAATCCATGTTTTCCATCCACGCTGTCAATGTAGGGGGCCCAGCAGAGCCCCACAGGCGAGCGATGTCGCGCTTAGCTACCATGTTCCCTAGGGTCACCCACTGAGTCTGTGCCGCGTCGTGGTCAGTAGGACCCCAAACATTCAGGAGGCAACACCGCGCCTCCGGCTGCATGACGATGCCAGTCACCTCCCCCATCACATCGTGGATTCGCTTCCAGAACTCAATGATCGCACCGCATTCCCAAATAATATGTAGGAAGGTGCCCACCATACCACAGCCTCTCTTACATAAGCCCTCCTCAGAGAAACCCATATGGACCAGCCTAGGCCCTGTCACGTAAACTCTATGGAGGATTTTAAGCTGCACCAGCCGCAGGCGCGCAGGGATCGCGACCTCTTTGGGAGAAGAGACTGCATACTGCCAATCCTCATCATCTAATTCGAGGCCATCCCTAGTCCATTGATCGCGCAACCCTAGAAGAAGATCTGCCCGAACATTAATTAATTTCTTATAGATGAGAGAGATCATACTCTCTGGCATATGGCCATCCAGGATACGGTCCTCTAACGGAGAGGACTCTGGTACCGTCTCCCCCTCTACAAGGACTGACCGCAAGGCGTGACACACTTGAGCATATCGGAAGAACTCCGTGCTCCCTAGCTCATATTCCTTCTGCAGCTCCTCAAAGGACTTCAACCTACCCTTAACCACAAGGTCTCCAACCCTGGATATACCGATCAGGTCCCATTTCTCAAACCCTTTTGTATGCCAAAGCTTTCCCAGAATATCGGAGTCAAACAACGGGGTGGCGAGGGTAAGCTTACCCTTCCAGTCCAGTGAATCTGTCGCCACCTTCCACACGTGCACGGCCACCCTGGTGGGCCCCGTAAGGGTTAAGTCCAACGACTTCGAGTACAGCGCTCTGTGGTAATTACCCCCGCGCAGCAACCACCGGTCCATGGCATAGCCGGGGCTCAGCGCCGGACCATAGACACCATGGTTAATCGCGCTCAACTGAGTGGCCCAGTAATAACGTCGAATGTCTGGAAGCGCGATACCCCCGTCATACCACGGAAGCGTCAACTTAGCAATTGCTATGCGCGGTCGCCCTTCCCACAGTAGCGCGCGCTGGAGGCTTTCGACCTCTCGGAAATAACTGGCCGGGACCAATTCAAGGGTATTCTGCAAGGCATAGAGGAAACGGGGAAGGGACATCATTTTAAACAGAGCGGCGCGACCAAGGAGGGATAGCGGCAACCGCCGCCAGCCCGCCACGTCCCGCCGCAAACGTGCCAAGGGAGGGAGCAAGTTTTTCTCGTATCGTAAAGTGGGGTCAGTGGAAATATAGATCCCTAAGTACAAAAAGCCCTGCCGGGCGATCTGGATCGAGCAGTTTCGCAGGACAGGCGGGACATCACCACACAGGGCATACAAGTATGACTTCCCCCAGTTAATAACAAGACCAGAGTTCCTACCGAAAGAAGTCAAGACGTCACAAACCACTATGAGAGATTTCTTAGGCGAGGTGAGGTATAACAGAATATCGTCGGCGTAAAGCGAAATACGGTCCTCGTGGTCAGGCGACCATCGAATCCCACGTATATCCGGGTGCCATCGTATCCACGCCGCCAGCGGTTCAAGAGCAAGGGCGAACAACAGCGGTGACAGGGGACAGCCCTGCCGGGTGCCCCTCCCGAGCTCGAACGGTGTCGACGCCAGCCCGTTCACCACTACACTAGCAAGGGGCCCCTCATAAAGCAACCGCACCCAGCCTACAAAGCCAGGCCCGAAGCCGAACTTGGCTAGCACAGCCCAAAGGTATGCCCACTCCACCGTGTCGAAAGCCATCGTGGCATCGAGAGCCGCCACAATGGCCGGCTCTCGCATCGTGCCCGTCCTAGCAATCACTCCATGAAGGCGTCTAAGATTCAGTGCAGTGTTACGGTGCGGGATAAAGCCCGACTGGTCCGGGTGGATCAAATCTCCAAGCACCCGGACCAGGCGGTTAGCAAGGATCTTGGCAAGGATTTTCGGCTCAGCGTTGAAGCGATATCGGCCGATAGGAACCACACTTATCCCGGGGCTTACCGTCTTTATGTATTACCACAATCGTCGCCAGTCGTTGATCGAGCGGAAGAAACCCATTCTCCCGCGCCTCCACGAACATGGCGCGCAGGTGAGGAGCCAACTTATCCGGACGAAGCTTATACAACTCAATCGGCAAACCATTTGGGCCCGAGCGCAACGCACGGATAGCACACGCCACTTCGTCAACAGTTATATCTCCATCGAGGTCATCCCTATCTATGGCAGAAAGGCAGGGCAGGGCAATGTCACGCAGAAGGTCACACGAGTCCTCAGTCGGCCTATCCAAAACCGAGGTGTATACCGTACGAAAATAGTCCGAGAAACACTGGACTATACCATCGGGGTCAGTGACAACCTCTCCCCCATCCATGGACATCTCCGGCACCACTCGATTAACACGCTCTTTTTTATCCAACCACGCCAACAGTTTCCCAGCCTTATCACCGACATCGTACAATCGACCCTGCTGCTCCCTACTGAGGGTCTTGGCAGCGTTCGTCACCAGATCCCTGTATTCCAATTGCTTCAAGCTCAAATTATGCAGTGTGGCCGCCGCAACCTCCTCCTCCAAGGCCACGTCTAAAGCCGCAATCTCGTCCTCAATTTGTGTCACCTCGGCGTCTCTCCGCCGCTTGGCGGCCACTACCAAGGAGAGGGCCTCCCCTCTCAATACGGTCTTAAACGCTTCCCACAAGGACACCGCAGATTCAACTGAACCCTGATTATCCTGAAAATAGTGATCAACTGCCTTCAGCAACGCACTGCGCAGCTTGGGGTCACGAAAGTACCAGGGGTTAATGGGAGCCACCCTGCCCCCCACTGCCCGGCCAATATCCAGACGGGCCCACACCGGCGAGTGATCGGAGATACCCCGTGCCATGTGCCTAGCCTCAGACACCAATGAGGCGTGCGCAGCCAGAGTAAGCAAGTAATCAATCCGAGAGAGACTGCCGTGGGCCCCGGAGTGAAAGGTATATTGTCTCTGGGTGGGGTGCCGTAGCCTCCAACAGTCTACCAGGCCAAAAGTATCTATAAAGTCGGGAAGCCACTTCTGAGCCCCCCCGGTGTCCCTGGGCGGGTACCTATCGAACAATCCAGATCCAACCGCATTGAAGTCCCCACCCACCACCAGCATCCCTTCAGGGAGTTCCAACAAGGCCTTGCCCAGATCAGCAAACGTGGAGGCCTGCAAGGCAGGAGGGACATAAACAGAAACCAATACCAACGTTCTGCCCTCCCACCTCCCCGCCACAGCCACAAAGCGCCCCCTATCATCAGCAATGGTGGAGTCAACCTCGAATGGTAGGGAAGCTCTAACTAGTATGCCCGCACCCCTGGAGCCCGAGGAGAACCCCGAGTGAGCAACGAATTTATAACTCTTTCTATTAAGTGCATAACACGTATTCCCTATAAGGTGGGTCTCCTGCAAGAGGACCACATCTGGTGAGGTCCGTTTCAAGAATTGTAGGACTATCCCCCGTTTTATACGATCCCCTAAGCCATTAACATTCCAGCTAATTATGTTTAAGCCCCTACCCCCCATCCCCGAACATAAAGAGACCTCCACCCCCCCCGGAGAACCACAATCGGACAATACTGACAACAATTACTACGCCTTGCAAGAAAAAAAAACCCCAACAACAACCCCAACATCCCAAATCCCCCCCCCCTCCCTGCACCCCTGCGTCAGCTTGCGAAGCCCCCCCAACTTGCAGTGTGCCTGTCGCCCTACCAAAAACAAATCCACAAAAAGTACCCCAAGGGAGGAAAGAGCTCCTATCTTCCCCCCGCCGCCCTCCCATTACTGCAGTAGGGTGCTAGTCACTGTCTGGGACTGAGTCAAAACAGACCGACACCGGAGGTGTCACTCCTGTCCATCCCGGTCGCCTTCCGCTCCAACCACACGGTCCCCGCCGGGCTGTCGCCGAGGGAGTGCATCCAACCAGTCCCCTGCCATGTCCGGCGATTCGAAAAAGAAAGTCCGATCCTCATACACCACACGTAGCTTGGCGGGGAAAAGCATGGCATATTTCAGGTCCATCTCCCTAAGCCGCCTCTTCACCCCCAGGAAACTCTGCCTTTGCTTCTGCACCATCTGGGTGATGTCAGGATAAAAGCTCACAGAGGCATTCTGAAAAGGCACCGGGCCTTTCACCCTTGATGCTTGCAGGATAGCGTCTCGGTCTCGAAAGTGAAAGATCCGGGCGACAATCGGTCGCGGCGGGGCTCCCACCTTAGGCCTTCCGCCAGGCACTCGGTGAGCCCGCTCAACTGCAAAAAAATTTCCGAGGCCCTTAGGCGCAAGATGATTTACCACCAAGTCCTCGACGAGTAAATCCACGGAGAGCTCCTCCGAAGTTTCCGGGACCGCAATAAGGCGCACATTGTTGCGCCGGGCCCGACCTTCAAAGTCCTCGAGCCGGCGGGCGGAGAGGTCATTCGCGGTCCGTAACTTGCGAACCTCAACCTGGAGTTCCGAGACATCATCCGCGAGGCCAGTGGTCTTGAGATCCAGGGACTTGACCCGCTCATTGGTTTTGCCCAGGTCCGCGCGAATCAAGTTGACATCAACCAAAATCATGTCCACCTTGTGCGCCAGGGTCTCGAACTGCCGCCCAATCGATGATTGCATCCCCTCAATCCCCCCCTTGATATCCTGCAATGATAACTCCGAGGCTGGGGATGGATCGGCCTTCTGCACTTCCAGCGACTGTCCCGATCCACCAGGCGACCCCTTCTGCTGGGCATAGCGATCCATATTGTTGGATTGGGTATAGCCTCCCCGCCTGGTAGCCTTAGACTTCGGCTTGTCCCCCTCCGGTTTGGTCGACATCTCGAACAGCAGGGCGGTCAGTTACAAAAAGACGTCCCTCGCTCAGCCAGAGGAGACAG
This sequence comes from Triturus cristatus, assembly GCF_964204655.1. Classification (NCBI taxonomy): domain Eukaryota; kingdom Metazoa; phylum Chordata; class Amphibia; order Caudata; family Salamandridae; genus Triturus; species Triturus cristatus. The sequence goes on from NC_140589.1 coordinate 1,136,795,804, forward strand.
GGTCAACCAAAACTTCAACAGCCAGCCAGGGTCGAGTGTAAGTCCTCCAGATATCAGGGGATCAGCACGAAGCACTCCCGGGCCAGAGCAAACAAAGGGCGAGAAAGCGAAAGTGAAAGTGCAGCGGCACCCGTCCGCCAGTTCACACCTCCCAAGGCCGCTGTTGTTCAATTAGTGGCCGGGCTTCCTGCCAACGCGAGCCCCTGGCATCCTTCGGAGGTAGGCCGCAATCTTCCGCCATGCACAACGTCGGTTCCCGGTGGGCGATCTTAGCCCGGACAACGTCAATCGCCCCAGCTGTGACTCATCTGCAGGATTCCGTGAATGAAAAACAGGATTTAGGACAGGATAAGTGCAGGAGGGCGCGAGGGTCGCGGGAGCTCAAGGCTCACGCGGCCATCTTGGTCAAGCGCTAGGCTCCTCCCCCCTGAGGGTGATTTCTTGACCTTAAATGCCTTTCTTCTATCTATCAAAGGTGGGCTTGTTCAGGTGTTTACTGACAACACCACGGCCATGTGCTGTTACTCCAAACAGGGCGGGTTAGAGTCATGGTTCCTGTGCCAAAATGCTCTGCGCATCTGGACTTGGTTGGAATGTCCATACATTTTCCTTGTTGTACAGTATCTGGTGGGTCTTTGAAGTCCACAGCGGATAAACTCGGTCTCCGATACCTTGCGGATCACAAATGGCATCTACATTTGGATGTGATTCAAGGTCTTTTCTAAGGCTGGGGGGAACCTTGGTTAGATCTGTTCGACACTGCCGAAAATGCACAGTGTCATCACTTCTTCGTATTGTAGTTTCCAAAGCAGTTCTCGCTTGGAAACGCATTTTGTCTCGAGTGGAATTCGGAGCACCTGTATACCTTCCAACCGATACCACTCCTGCCCCGATTTTTCAAGAATATCTAGAGACTGGGCCCAAGTCACCCTAGTGGGACCAAAAGGGCATGGAGAGTTTAGTATCCTGACTTCATGAGCATCTGTCCTCCAGACCGGTTGCCCCTTCGAGGGGATCTCTTGTTGCAACAACAGGGCAGTGTCCTGCACCCAAACTTGTGCACTCTCCTCCTTCATGCTTGGCGATTGCGCGGCGGCAGTTGAAGGTTTTCTGTCTTCCTTTTAAAGTTAGCGATGTCATCTTGGCAGCCAGGCAGCATTCCACTAAAACTGTCTACGGCTGCCGTTGGGATAAGTTTTTGGCTTTGGCTTCCTCAAGTCATGTTGACACCCCTTTCTGCACCTCTTGTTGAGATTTAGCTGTTTGTTCTTTCTTTAGCTCGTCAGCCATCTCCGCTTTCTTTTGACTGCTGGACCAACCTTCCCTATTTAAATTACGTGTTGTGACTCGGTTTTTGAAAGGTTTGCAATATTTGTTCCCGCCTACTCCCTCTGTGATGCCCCAATGGGACATCAATCTGGTCCTTACTTTCCTTGTGTGTTCTCCATTTGAGCCCCTGCATATCTGACCTCTGCGACTTTTGATTTTGAAAATATTGCTCCACACTCAGCCCCTTATCAAAAACATTCTGCTGCTCTTTCTAATGAGGCTGTTCAGACATTCAGGGGTTACTTCTCTCTTCCCCATCCCAGTGTTGTTTCATGAACCCTCTAAGTACATTGAGGCCAATGTACTTTAGTCAGAACCTCCAGTAGCTCTGGTACAGAAAAAAAAACAATGAAAAAGAACAAAGGACATTAATTAAATGGTCATCAATTACTCAAATAGTATGAAATCTGTAAACATTGTAAACATTTCTATGATTTAAATTGAGCAAAGGAAGACGAGCTAGTTGCTGGTTACCGCCTCCCCTTCCAAATCACAAGTGTGCGTAGACACCCCTTTAGGGCCACAAATGTACTGATATGCTTCTTACACACTCAGTGGCTTGCTGATGTAAATCTCACTATACACCAGGTACCATTTCTTAAAGCAGGACTCTCTTGCGTAACCATTGTCATGATGGGCTATGTAGGCACTTCACCAGTCCTCGTAGTAGATACACTACTGGACTCAAAACTAGAGCTCTAGCGTGGCCCCAGGGCACTGGGTTGCAGGACAAACTGATACAAGTGCACAAGGTCAGCTTGTGCTGCCTCAGCCACTTCCGCCACAGGAGTGAATGATGTCCAGCCTAGGTAACCCGTCTGTAGGTCTATGGCTATTCAGGGACGTATGTCACAGTGTGAGGCTTGTGCTTTTGATAGGATGATGAACTGTTGCTATGTTAACCCTGGGAGTTCAGTTTATGTATAAGGCTCAGTGGTCATATATGGTGCCAAATTGCGTTGTGCTCTGCTGCTGGTCCTTTAAAACCCACTGTGCCACCCAGCCCACCTGATCCGGTAATCTTTACAAAACAAGAATAAAAAAATCCTTAATTCTTGTATCCATATGAAAACTTGCCTATGCATTACACAATCTGCATCCTCCAACTGACTTCAGACTTGATAGATGATTTGTTTTTGCATAACGTTAACAACTGTAAGTTGTCACTGGGCTTGCAGTTGCTATGCCCGAAGTTTGCGGGCCATCTTTGTCTGCAGTAATATAACCACCTTTTCATCATCAGAGGAACCAAGCGCCCTCTGTATTCGTAAATAAAGTGTGGTTTAACTTGCAACATTTTGACCCGAAGAACTTTTTACTTATTTTCACTTTCTTTGTTGCAGAGATGCCTGCAGCTAGAACCTTACAATGAAGTATGCCAATATATGAAAGGACTCAGTCACGCATCTATGGGCCAGTATTATGAAGGAATACGATCCCAGACTAAAGTTATGTTAAATGACCCTCTCCCTGGTCAGAAAGCAAGCCCAGAATTTTTAAAAGTGAAATATCTAAGAGGTAAGTTGTTTCATCATCTGTTTGCTTCGAACTTTAACATAGTATTTGTTCACTTTTTTGGTGCGCTGCCAGACATTACATTAGTTATTTATCCTAAGTCTATCTTAATATGAACTCTGGCTTTTTTCCCATTACAATCCTTATTTCAGTGGGAAGTGTTAGACAAAATGCACTGTCTAAAAAGTGATTGTACCTAGCAATGAGGCGTTGATTTCTAAATCCATGTGTGTATGAATGACCATTTACTTGTTTTGGTTTTAAATTTACCTAGTATGTGGTCACTACATTTGTTATAACTCTATTAGCCTCAAGTAATTTTAGCTATGCCTGTTTTACTGCACGTGTAGAGGGCCTAGCTTGTGTTCTTTGGGTTACACAGAGCAATATGTTTTTCACAAAGGCTTATGGCACACTTATTATGAAAAATTAATTTAATTAGTCATTCTCTTCAAGCCACCATTGAGATTGGTGGAGGACACTGAAGGCCATTGAGATTGGTGAAGGATACTGAAAGACCTAAAATTCTAGTGATGGCCATGCAGACTACCACACAAAGCTATGTATTCCATTAAAGATTAGAAGGTAACCATGTGTCAAAAATTAAAAGCATGTGGAAAGATGAATTATCAGAGGTTAGAGAGGAATGGTTAGACCTAACACCAAATATGAGTTATTTATCACAGGATATTAATTTTCAAGCTATATCAAAAGTCTTTGTTACCAATATATTGTACCCTACCAAATCTTTCAGGCAGGTGTTGGGCAAGATAATGTATGGTGTAGAAAGGCAATTGGGTTATGAAAGTACGTTCTCTAGAGCTATGATCAGTTGCCTCACTTCTAAAAGAGGGTCTTCAAAAGGTTACGCATGGATCAACAGAAGCAGTGAACTGGCTTCGATGAATTGGTCACAGAGGCAGTATGGTGGAGTAGGATATGCATTATTAAAGGAATAGCCTTTTGATTTAGAAGGCTTATTGGTTTGGCATTGCAGGGCAGTATTTCTAAGAGCTGGGTGGTAGTCAGGCAATAGTGTGTGCAGCAAGCATGAGTGCACAATCGCAGTATTGATGCTGCTTGCTGTGCCAACGGTCCTGGGTTTTGCTTGCAAGGTTTGTGTTCTGTACGTTTGCTCTGTTTCTGTAGGAGGTTCATATTTGACTTTAGAGACTGGTTGAGATGGTGATTGAACTGTGCATTGGTGCCATGAAGCAGTTCTAATAAGCAGGTCCCATCCCAGTTCAGTACTCGGACCTTGACCTAAGTTCTAAGACCATCTACTTTGGCAAAGCTTTTTAAATATTGCCGCCCCTCTACTTTCCTTGCACCTGGAGGCAGAAGAGATGATTCTTAGAATAGGAGCAGCGGGGATAGCTTTGGGAGATGCTTGACAGGCAGTCGAAACTCCTGAAGGTGGAGAAAGGAATAGAGTGTAAGTGCGCAGGAAGAGTGAAGGCATAAGACAAAGAGTGTGGGGACATGTGGGTATGTGCGTTGCTCAAATCCCCATGCAACATAAAAATATTCTAGATACTTTCTGTAATAAAGCACAAATTGGGTTACTTTACACATCTGAAAATAGGGAAAGGAGTAGGTGGTGTTTTGGATACGAGTGCCAGAATGTGGCTCAGCTGGCACGCCTGTTAAAAGGGTACATTGTTATTGCAGTTTCAGGTGCTGAAAGCGTGCTGACTAGAAGTACTACACTACAAGTCTTACATGTGCATTTGTCCAACTTCTCACAGTTAACCCTAGGCCTCTCCCATAAGATTACCAGCTTGCTCAACAGGTTCTCCACTATATGCAGAAACAAATACTTTAACACAGCTAGCAAAGGAACCTCAAAAATAACAGTTTATAAATGTATTGAACTACGGTCCTGTAGCAAGAGGTAATGTATATATTCACTCCAATCCTGCTTCTCAACATTCATGAAACAGGCACCGACACACTGGGTGAGAGTGCTTAAAATTGTATTTTACAGAAGGCTCCTGATGCGTTTCGGTGGTTAAACCACCTTGCTCGCATAGTTTGGTGCCATTAAGGGATTTGTTTATATTGCCGTGGCAACCATGTCAAGGACATGGTAACAAAGAAAATACTTTACAACTTAGGACTGTTACTCGCACAAAACAATAAATAAACCAAACAAGAATAGAGGTGAGATAAATTACATAAATCACACTTGCATTATTAACTGTGCAGTGGATATATTAGCAGCAAGGTACTCTAAGGAGTGACATTTACTAAGTATACCTTGTAGTTAGGATAGATCATAATTCATCATCTTTGAGTAACAAAGCACACAAAAATACTTTTCTCTTCTCTTAGCAGAAAAAAGTGCAAATGCAGTAGATGGGCGGATTATGCTAGTGCATGTACAGAGGAAGGAAAGCAAAGGAAAGGGGGGACGTGGGGGTGCAAGGGGTTGAGGGTGTGGGGGTTTGGGGGGAGGGAGGGATTTTAGGGGGGGTTGGGTAGGGCTCAGCCCAAGTGGGCTATATACACATAAATGCTACCCTTACCCTGATTTCCCACTAAGGTGAATATTATGTATTACTGATTCTGCACTCAAGAAATCACTCTCCCTAGAATGGATGTTAGATCTTGTTCATATGTTCAAACCACTGCACATATACGTTATTGCAATCTACTGAAAATTAAAATTCATAACATATTACTACATTATATGGACATAGTGTCTGATATAGATTTACACACAAAATAATTAATTATACCCGAGATTCAAACACAAATTCAATTGATTTGGCCATGACACTAAATTGATTAAAATTACACATACGGCACACCTTTCGTGGTTGCTGACGAGCGTTAAGAGTATTCATAAATGTACATATAGATCTTAATCTGAATTTAAACCATGCAGAATTTTACGGTTTAGCATTAGTATTTAACGTGATTCAAGTCTCCTAAGTTGCAACTCCTTATTACCTCTCCTGGGATTTTTAGGGATTGCGTGTATAACAAAGTAGACCAATTTATTGGCATTGCCCTTGTGATGCTCGTGAATATACCTTACCACAGGATAGCTCTTATCGTCCTTAGCTATGGCACGGAGATGTTGTAATATTCCCACATTGACCATATGGATGGTGCTCCCTACATAGAGTTTAGGGCATGCACACTGTAACACATAGACCACAAACTCACTTCTACAGTTAAATACCCCACATATAGTTATAGGTGTTTTACATAGGTGTGTATGGATGGTCTTAGTATTGTGTCCAAACCTACAGGCCTTGCATCTTTGGCATTTTTGGAAACCCCAACAGCCTCTCAACTAATCAACTCCCGTCTTGCTTTGGGTGCACTTCTGCACTAGTTTGTTGCACATAGATTTTACCCGGCTAAATGATATTAAGAGTTTGGGGTATGTTTTGTCCAATAATTAGATCACTTTTGATCAATTTCCAGTGTCTGTGCAGAATGCTTCTAAGCATATATATATATATACCGAAAGTTTTGCCGCATAGATACCAGAACTCCCAAATCTCTTGGAAACCGGCACAGACGATAGCAGATCCAGCTGTGCAAAGTGAGTTTTTTAATCGTAGCTCAGCATGCCTGCCATGACGTGTTTCAGCCTACCAGAGGCCTTGTTCACTTGTACACATATACACATATATCCTCCTGGCAGTCATAGTTAGGACCTAGTTTACATAGATAGTTTTCTTTGGTTGCCAAAAATTTGGTGTTGTTTGACGAATCTTCCTGACATTTTCAAAACTAGTTGGCCACTCATGTCCGCTTTTCTGAAGATTTTGGGGTGATTTGTCAAGCAGTGGCCGAGAAAGAGGGGGCTCAAAATGCGTTTTCCCCAAGCAATTTCCCATAGGGATTTTAAACTCAACTACAGCTCGAACCGCTGAACAGAATTACATCATATTTGGCAGAAAGGTAGTTCTTGGTGCAGACAGCGACCGTTTTGTAATTTGGTGTAAATCTGTTGAGTAGTTTTGGAGTTAATAAAGAAAAATGATTTATAGATATCTAGGGACCGTGGACCCTCTGCGGATCCAACAGATGTCGGAATTAGATCGGATTGGCTGCCAGCACTGCAACCAAGTTTCGTCCACCTTAGTAGTAGGCAAAAAGTCTTCCCGCCTCTTCCAGGTTAATGGACATCTTACCAAAAGGCCCCCTGAGCGGGTTTCCCGAGCGCTTTTAGTGACACGTTCTTGATGCAGATGAATATAAGGACATCCTCACCAAACAGAGAAACACTTACTTCATACACTTAAGAGGAAGTACCCATGTTTGGTTGAAATTCACCGCTCTGTAGTCACGTCGTCTGCTCTGTATGACGATTCATATTATCACAGATTTCTGGAAGAAGAAGCTCGAGGAACAATCACATTGCCAAAATTAAACCCAAACAAGGTCATTGCAGACATTTCCTTGTTGTCCATTACACAGCTGTAGCGTAGAATATGCAGTAGACATTTACCCAACGAGGTTGCGCTTACTAATTAACCAGTAAAAAATATTCCAGATGGGTAGAGGTTTTGTGCAAGAATGTGTACTCTTGTTGGGTAAACGGGCAAGTGTGGTTCAGTTCTGCTCATTACACAGATATAAAACTCAATGGGAAGCAATTACAAATAAGAAACATAGCAGCTGCCCCAATTGAAGCTCCACTTCTATAAAGGACAAATGATCCCAATTTCTTGGGCTTGGCGTAGGCAAAGCTAGTGTGTTTTCTCGGCAGTTCTACCTTGAAAATCGATCTCAAATCCTTGATGCAGGTGAATGCATCGTTGATCCATCAGAGCACAATCTCTTACGTAGTGTTGCAGGGATTCTGCACATACACAGAACTATGCACAGGAAACCAGGACCTCAGTGTGTAGCGGTGTACCAAAATACCCACCTCGGTGCCCAGAACCCAATCTGACTAGCTATAGTGCCTCATTAGTTCTCCGTGCTACAGCGAAGCTACCAATGATTAGATATCCTAGAACATGCTACTCCGTCCCTCTCGGGATACGTGGGAACAAGAACACTCTTTCGTTCAAACTCTCGTACTTCTCCACAACATGAGTAAATAGAGTCAAGGAATAGTTTAAAATGTTTATTTTATCTAACGGGCTCTATAATGCAGTGCACTAGCCAATACTAGCAGCAATATGCATAAGATGAAACAAATCAGCATTGTTACAATTCCATATAGAACAAAAGGGGAAATCTTATTATAATGATAGTGGAAACAGGACTATAGCACTTTGTCACCCTCCCCGTGCTCGAAGCTAGTTTATTATAATTATAGAAGACCTCCAGGCTTTGTCAGGGGGACCCCATACCTCCGAGTTCAGATGCAGGAATTTACATCACCGGACGAGCCCAGCTCTTCTATCCTGGAAAGCGTTTCTTCAAGTGTGTTAACATGCATGCAAGGCAATATTAAAAGCACCAGATTTTCAGGTTTGCAGCTATGTTCTATGTTATGGCTAGGGACGTGAGACTGACCAAAGCAAATCAACAGTGCTCATTTTTTTTCAACCTTGAACACGCTGTACAGACGAGGAACAGAGTGTTCAACTAAATATGTGAAATGCAGACAGTTCTCATGTGAAAATGAGCAAGCAAAGTGTTTACGAGAAATGTGGCATGTAGTAACATGAGCAAAAGTGTCAAAATGGCGGCCAAGCATATACTAACTTATGCTAACTTTGCAATGTCCGCTGGTGTGTCCATATCTTCACTACAGTAGTGACTGTGATGAGTAGGTTCTTTCTTGTCTCCTGGTGAGAGCACAGTCCATGGTTCTCCCTTTAAATTACTATGAGTATGCAAATGCGCTAAGTCACTTACAAGATCCACCCATTTGGCCCTGCACTGTCCACCTCAGTAGTAGGCAAAAGTCTTCCCGCCTTTTCCCAGGTTGATGGACAGGTTATCAAAAGGCCTCCCAGGGCACATTTATTAATAATAAATGTAAGAATAAAGTATATTCATAAAGTTTTAAAAATGTGTATTTGCAGAATTGAAGTTATAGGTAAAATTGGAGCACTACTTATATTTAAAATAAATGTCAAATTCACTGAAAAACCAAAGGTTACAGGGACGTTATAGTTGGGAATTAATTTTTAAAAAACGTAGAAATACACTGAAAAAAACAAACATTACAGGAATGTTATAGTGGGAAATACAATTTAAAAAACATTAGAAATTCACTGAAAAAAACAAAGGTTATGGGGGCATTGTAGTTAGGTAGAGATTTCACATGCACAAAACCATTGAAATTCAGCAGTTCTAGTTATCTGAGTGAACTATATGTTACGCCCCAGCAAAGTACTGCTTATTCCTTCACATATTACATCACTCCTGACATGGTCAGTGATATCACTGATAACATTCACCAACGTAAACTTCAATATACTTTATAAAATACAGTTACATTTTTGTTCAAATAATGAATGAGTAAGGATGCCAGACATACAGCACAGGACTTGCTGTACACTGAACAACTACTATACTCCGCTGTTACCCCGGAGAGAGTTGTTTGCGTATTGTCCTGCCTCTTGAAATTCATTGCTCTAATAACTGATCATCAAAGGAACAAATCAAACCATACAGGTTACTCTATCGCAAACCAAAACACCATCATTCGTCAACATGGAAAGAGGTTTTAGTAGATATGTCAGTTTTACACATAGCACTACAACGCACATCCAGTTCAGAGGTCTTAGTGGCAAAGGCACTATTTCACAAAGCACTAGTAAAATCATTCTTGTTCCTAGAGAAAGGTGTGAGCAGAGAGGTAAGCCTGTTGCAAAAGTCTACTACACTGAGCAAGCACCCTACAGAAAGGTCTTAGTAAGAAAAGGATTTTTTAATAAACAGCTTCTACATTCATTTATCACAAAGGAGACCGGTATAGGGAAACTGGTCAGTATGTCATAAAACAGAACGACACTGAGCCACCATTATGGAGTTATGTCTTAACGAAAAGATTAGACTGTTGCAACTTACTAGCATAGACATAGATCACCAGGGGATATGTCACTGTACAGACTAGTCCAATGATAAATAGTACATCCACTGCAGTAAATCAGTATATATTACTCAGAGTGAAAACCTTTTACAAAACACTAACACTTACTGGATGATATCATCGGTGATGTCATCAGTAATGTCACTGACCATGTCATGAGTGATGTAATATGTGATCATAGGCAATACAATGCAGGCATAAGTTATAGTTAGCTCAGGTAACTAGAACTGCTGAATTTCTATGGTTTTGTGCATGTGAATTCTGACCCTAACTAAAACTCAGTGTAACCTTTGTTTTTTCAGTGAATTTCTAAGGTTTTTTTAATGTTATTTCCTAACTATAATGTCCCTGTAACCTTTGATTTTTTTTCAGTGAACATATATATATATATATATATATATATATATAAAATTATTCTTGAATGCAAACCACCAGCTGAAATGCTTTTTTTATAGCAAGGGTAGTCTCCTTAACAGAGTTAGCTGTTTCGATTGTTCGGGTATTAGGATAGGCTAAAGTATAGTTTGGATCAAACAAAAAAAATGTGGTGTGCACTCTCAGCCAGAGTGTTGACAAAATCTTAAGATGCAAGAGTAAATTAATTTGTCACTTCTTTAGTTCTATTATCAAGACCTATAGAGCGAAGGCATTTGTCATTTTTGCCTATTGGGCAGACGTGTGGAGGTTCAATAAAACCACCAACATTTAAAGCCTAAAGAATAGTTTTTTTTAGGTCTTTTATTTTAAATGGTGCCCAGGAACACCAATAGCATCTCAAAGACTTGAACTTGTTGTGAACTGTCTGAGAATTATAATTGTTTTCCGGCCTGTTTCTGCTGTGGACAAGGTTACTTGTTAATCCCCAAGAAGAAATTTATAGAAGAGTTGTCTGCGCTGTCTGTTACAGGGAAAACTAAAGGAAATGTAAATGGTTAGCCACTGATGAGGAAAGCTTGAAGGTGATTGGATGTGGTTATTGTGAGAGAACCTGATGCATGTAAATACAAATATAGGCAAGCTGGTTATAGATGGTTATTGTTGCAGTAAGACTCTTTACTTCAAAATACCAATGGCAGATCTTTGATATCGGCTTATATGTCATTCAAGATGAACATAGCTTCAAATCATAACTGGATGAGATCTCATCTGAGATGCAGTGCTTTTGGTATGTCATTTTCAGGTTTGGGTATATTTCCATGCACACCTTTACTACACAATGATGTCCCCCAAGGGAGTGCCAGTGGGTATTGCGATTGTGAAGATGGTGGGATATACATAATGACCTATTTTATGCTCTCTTGCTCAAAAATTAGTTAGCAGCATAATAGGGTTTTGATGCTTTGTTTAGTGTGATGATACCAAGAACTTTAGAGATACAGTGCAATTTTGGTACAGGTTAGATGCAGCGCTAATTTATCGTTGGGTAGCCTAATACATCTATATGTACCTTCATGTTCATGGTGTCTCTCCATACAATCTGCATATTTTGTGTTTTTTCATTTTGTAATCAAATTTTAGAATTATTTTTCATGTTAGTTTTTGTATTATGCATGCAGTGTATGTTCATACTCACTTTTATGTACTGCATGGCTTTTTTGCTCAAGCAATAATGGGTTTAGTGAGTGCATGAACGCAAAATGTAATACTGAGGGCAGAGGGTCCCTCCGGTATATTCACTAGAAGTAAAGCAGGACTAACCGGTTGACTTAGCAGAACATTGCAAACAATAAGCAGACTACGGTAGTCAATCACCTTGCACACTTACCCTTTAATTATTCTGAGAGGAGGTCTGAAGAAAATGTATGTAAAATAAATGTAGCTCGTTGTTCACATTTGGGACATTTGGTGCTGACGAGGAGGCGGAGTGAACACGCCTTCAACACTGAACTTAAAGAAACTACACAGTGGTGGTGAAGACCACGGGTACCCCATTGAATCACAACTGTAGGCCAGTGCCCCATGGCATTTCCACAAGTTGTACCTCAACAGAGCATAAAAAAATAAGCAATCAAGTATAAAATATGTAAACTCAGCACATCTACTTTCCTCTGCAAATGCATGTTTAAATATGAGAGCGACTACACTGGTATAAGACAAATCAGTAGATAAACATGTGAAATCAGAGAGCTAAGCAGAAGTGGCAGGACAGAAGTAGTAACTGGATTGGCATTGGTTTTAGAATTACACAGTACACCAGCCAAGATTGACGTAGACGGTACAAGGCCGGTGCGTCAAAATTTGCAAAGGCAATGATTGCATAAAAGTTGGTACTCACAATGCCGGAGTTCAGACTGCCTACAGGCAAATGTTTCTCTGCCTGTGGAAGTATTTCAGTTCTGCTTAAAAGTACAGGCTTCTCCCCTTTGCAATTCAAGAAGTATAGATGTTTACAGTTTGGATTTGCATGTCCATGTAAAGCACCAGATGTGAGAAGGTGCTACCTGGAATGACCTTTTGGGCAGTCTACCTGTGTTTAAAAGCATAGATAACTTAGTAGCTTTCTAACTGTATAGATGCATATGATTCTCTACAAAACCATATGTAGTTCAAAGGTTTAGGTCAGAGCTTGTTTGAAAGCGAACAGGGACTGTGCGGATTCACACATGGTCTATGCTGAACTAGCAATCAGCTTCTGACTAAAACAATAGGCCTGGGTGTGAAATTTTGCTCCACTCGTGGAGTTTTAGCAGTTTTCTCCCTCCGCGCAGTGCGCTGATTTCTGAAAACCTCCGCGTAGTGGCACAGAGCAGCGTTTTTCCTCTCTCGTGGCCCGCCAACGTTAATTTGTCAAGTGAGGAAAATTGTATGCTAGACAACCTCCTGGTGAGATTTCTCAACACTAGCGGTCGCGGCGGGTCACTACCTCAGTGTGGAAGTACATACCGAGAAGGAGCCTTCCCTCTTTTCCTAAACGTTTTGGGACATGTGCTGCTAGATAGTGGAAGGCTAATTTGGATTGCAACATGAGGTACATCTATACAGTGCAGTGCAGCTTCTTATTTTCTATTTTTATTTAGGTCCTAGGCACCCCCCAATTCTGCTAACCAACCCTGGACTAGAGCCCATATCCGGCCTAATCGTTTTCTCCGAGGATCATTCTCAATTAGCACCATTTCCAACCAACTTGGATTAAAAAAATTCCTGCCACCAAATCTTGGGTTCGGAAGCCCTGTTAGATAGCCAAAACCTTGCCAAAACCAGTCTAGCTAGAGAAATGTCAAGAAATTCCCTTAAATGTGAATTCATCGAGCTGATATAACCGTCTTCCAGCAAAAGGTTACGTTCAGATGTCCACCTGCGTGGGGCAGATACTGGTCCCAATTCTAATTATATATACAATGATAACAAAGTATGATCTGAAAGGACCAGAGCATTGTGTATAATGCTTGATGATGAGACCAGAATACTGCTAATTAGCATCATATCTATCCTAGACGAAACTTTGTGTGGCGCAGAGTGAAATGTAAACCCGGGGACCCGAGGGTGCTCATACTACCAAAAATCTACCAATGCATATGAAGAGAGTAACTTGTGAACTGCCCCATGAACCTGATATTTTCCCCGTCGAGCAGGAGCCTCTGAAGATAATTCCGAGGGTACATACTACTGGGAGACCATGTCTTTATAGGACACATTGTCACATTAAAATCCCCACAGATATTAAAAGGCTGGGTCTAAAAATGAAACTCTTGGTGCTAAAAATCAGCACGAGCAGTGCGACTTACCTCACTCCCCCACTTGCGGATGTCTTTTTTTTAGCACTTTATAGAGTTCCGCATAGCTGAACTCCGCGAACTCCGCCCAGGCCTAGTTAAAAACTGCTGAACTACTCTAAGCAGAGACATTAAGAGAAGTAAAAAGCCTTGTTTTTAACTATATGTGATAAATAGAAAAAGAAAATGAGCACCAAAGTGCTATTGGTGGACAGTTAGACAGTGTGGAAGTACATCCTGAGAAAGAGCATCCCCTCTTTTCCTAAAAGTTTTGTAAGATGTGCTGATGGAGCATGGAAGGCTTGTTTGGATTGCAACACATGAGGTACACCTTTACCGTGCAGCTTCTTATATTCTAAACAGTGCGATGAATAATGCATAATACCTTGATTAATGAGGCTGGGCCATAATGGGCATTGCAAGATCGACCTTGAATGCAGAATGAAGCAAGTGGAAATCAGAATTTTGAATAACCTGCATGCTAAATATTTTGCGTTTTTGGAAATCTAATCCTAAGAGCAATGCCATAACTGGCTCTTTAACCTTCTGTGGCATATACTGCAAAGTTATGGAAGGAGAAAAAACTTAGAACAAGATTGCCTTATAATGTTTAGATTTAATAAAGCCTGCTGAGCAACATTGTCCACTGGGAATTGAGAGTCAAATTTGAAGCCCATGTTACAGATAATGGAGAGCGGGGTGGGATAAATCTCCATAGCCAAAAAATAGAGGTCCAGTGCCACCCATGACAATCACCTAAGTTTCAGGTAATAACAGCAGGAGAAATAATGTGTTCCGTGTCCTCCGCTGCACAGAGTATTGGTCTACAATGAAGTCTCTTATGATACACGCTTTTCAGCTTCTTCCTACTTAGCGCCACTGAAACAATATAAAATTGTGATCAGCAAAGTGTACACTACAGCACGAGAACAGCGTCAAGACTCCACAACATGTCCAATGTTCACTTCACATCTGAATCAATAAGCAATATTCGGAAGCATATTAGCATCTTCTTAAATGGTACAACATGAGATAACGAGTGCAAGTGACAACTCCTCGTCTGGAACAGTGAGCTAGTCTCCAGGTTTGCACCTTATGGGAGTCCTGTAAGCTATATATTTTGTTAACAACCCACCTGAAAATTGTTTGATCTCCTCAAATACGCATACATCATTTTTATTAGTAACACAGTTTGAGCCCCTCTTGAATTAGTCACCTGTAAAGGTTAACTTATTGCATAATGCACCTTTGGAAAATTGACAATTAAGGTTGTATCCTTACTTTTCCATGAGAGGTTGTTTTCCATTATATTGATACCATCTCAAAGCTCTCATGGGGTCTGGGTAAAAAACTGCTCTTGCAAATGCCATAATTGGCTGAACATGACGCCCTCCTATCAGTAACCAGCGCTTAGCAGTTTATCTTTTCAATTCCTGATTCAAAGCTGTGCCCATCCAACTTCCCCTGCAAATAGGATGCAGGTGACATTACTTCTGGGTAAATTTTCCTTCCTGAATTAACTACAGTCTTTGCACTATTGTTCATCACATGACTGTGATGTGAACAGGTTGTCTCATCACGGGAATGGCCTCTATTCTTCTCTATGTGGCCGTATTACCATATATCATTATTTTCCATGCCTGCTACCACTATGGTGAGACTACTTATCTATCCTACAAACATCGGGCATGTTGGGCATGGGTTCCTGCTTGGTGATTTGTTATGGACTTGTATGTAAGAATGGTAACCTTTCGCAGAGTGAAAACTGACCATTTTGGAAACTTTCCACATTGCTAGGGGGAGATTCTGGCAGAAGGCTCAGACAGCCGTCCACTAGACCACTGCTTGCTCCTCTTCACATCCATTTCTCAAAGGTGTCCTTTTGGGACAATTTACCTCTTATACCTTTAAGTGACAGAGGTTGCAACACCCACACATTATAAAGCATATGCACAGACAGAGGTCTCCTGCTACATGCAGGCCTCCAACCTTGCCTTTGCACCTGTTAGCAAAAAGTCACATAAGCGAATCCCTCCTAAGGAATATTAAGGACCGGAACGTGCACAACTCATTGCAGAAATAGTCTGTGCACAATAATGGGTTATGACATCTGGTGCACTGCCAAGGCGTCCCTCTAGATTTGTTTAAGAGCAGTCCCAACCTCTGGGCACCCCTGCTGACCAATGTTTTTAAATCAGTGGTGATTGGCCCCAATTCAGTGTCTTGGAAGACAGCCATCGTGGTTCCAGTATTTAAAAAGGGTAATAGGAGTGATCCAGCCTGTTATAGACCAATCTCCCTCATTGATGCCACAACTAAAGTTGTGAGGAGGGTTGTTCTTGCATGACTTGAAACCTGGGCGACCGATACAGGGACCCTGTCAAGGACGCAATATGACTTCAGGAAGGGGATGGGCGCTACAGAGCAGTGCCTCAATCTGGCCCTGATTATGGGCAAGTACATGAGGGCCAGGGGGCGTTCTATCCACCTGGCCTTCATGGACTTGTCCAGCTCTTTTGACACTGTTGACCGGGAGAAGCTGTGGGCCCTAATGGTGACAATGGGTGTTGAGGAGGCTCTAATCTCCCTTTTACGTACACCACAGTTGCCATAAGGTATGGTTCCCAGGGGGAAAAGACGAGGTCTATTGTTTCTACAGAAGGTGTACGGCCGGGGTGCATTGTAGCTCCCTTTCTTTTTTTAATTTATACGAACGGTCTTGAGGCATTTTTAATATATAAGGATCTTGATTTCCCCCAAATAGATGGCAATCCAGTCCCGCTATTATCATACGCGGATGATACTGTGCTAATGGTTTCGACAGCAAATAGTCTTCAAAAGTCACTTACTGATTTCATGTCTGGTCTTGACTTAAAAGTCAATTTTATTAAATCTTATATTATGGTGTGCAGCCCCAAATCTACTAAAACCTGAAAGTTTACTGTAAGAACAAAGACCATTGATAAGCTGACTAATTTCACATACCTGGGGAATAATTTTAATAATAGTTTGAATTGGGGTCCCCTAGTCACTGCCAGGGCCCATCAAACTAGCAGGGTTATGGAGGGGCTATTTCGCTTTGCCAGAAAACTGGGTCACAAACTGGTGACAGAGCTGGTCACCTTATATAAAGCTAAATGTTTATCTGTCGCCTCTTATGGGGCAGGAGTTTGGGGTCACCATAAAAGCCACCAACTACAGGTTGTGGAAAATACATTTATTAAAAGCCTATTGATGACCCCTAATAGTGCCCCCTCACTCTTTTGTCATCATGATTTGGGGCTGGAATTTTTATAGGACTGTTTAGATATTGCCCCTCTTCTTTTATGTGCCAAAATTTGGCTGTCAGAGGATCTAACATTTACAAGGTATGTTATCAAGGATTGTATTCAACTAGATAGTGCTCTGTGGTTCCCCTGGCTCTGCTTTGTGAGAGACAGACTCCATGAGATAGGTTTGGGGCACTATTACGACAACCCTGCTAGTATTAACTTAAATGCAAAAACCACTATAAAAGAGGCATATCATTCTAAGGCATGGGAGTTACAGTCACAAGGGGAGGTGTCCGGTCCTTTGTGTTTGTATGCTGTTCAGCAGCAATTTTATCTTACATTTACTACCAATGCCCTGATTCAATTTCTTTTAACTAGATTTTGATTACGCATCTTGCACTTTCTAGTTGCATTCCCAAAATAGTCTGGATGGGTCGAGAGACTCACACCTTGCCCTTGTGATAACGTGGCAGTTCAGAGTACCCTGCACTTTGTTCTTTTGCCCCTCTTTGTAGAGCCAAGAGGGAACATTTTGGCCCCACTTTTGAGGGAAAACCGACCATGTACTTATATTGAAGGCTTTAATGTTTTGCACTCTTTGGCTGCACTTTATATTTGCACTGCTATGACCAATTTTATTAAAGTTGCTATGATCATTAGAAAAAGCTATGAATCACAATAGATGATCGTGAATGAGGCAACCTTTTAAATTTTATCTAAGTATTAATGAAATTTTAGGACTGATGTCGTAGCATGATGTATCAAGTACTTGATGCTAAGAAGATCTTAGCATCTTTGGAAATGATTGTATTGATTTTATCCTTGGCACTGATCAAGTATGTTATGAAGAATTTTTTAGATTGTAATGTATGTTTGTATAAACTTTTATGGTCTTTGAAGCTGAATAAAGTTAATTTGAATTTTAACCACTGCCAAGTACTAGTCGAGTTGGAGCACAGCATCTGCTTTCATGGTTACCCCTACTTTTTGCCTGATGTCAGTGCGTTTTTGACATGGTCTGCTGGGGCCTGCTAATAAAGGCCCCAACAACTGTGCTTTCTCCCCTCCATTGGTACACCAGGGGTCTCCCATGGGCTGCAGCATGTATTGTGCAATCCATGGGAGTCCACTTAAACTGTGCCTACAGGCTTGCCATTTCAGCATGTGTGAGTTGGTGCTTGCACCTCTCACGACAGATATAAGTTTCCTTATATCTGAGGCCACTGCACTTAAAAACTATAAGTCACCCCTATGGCAGGCTCTTCAGTTCTGAGGGCAGGGTGCTTAGTTATAATTGTGAGGGTGCCCCTACATGAGTTGATTTTCCAGTCTTTGTAAATGCTGTCAGACATTTTAAGACATATAGTGGGCAACAGTCATCACAAGATGTATAACTATATAATGGCTGCACAGAACCTGGTCATGTTTGGTATAAAACATGTTGGAATCACACCCCAAAACTGATTCCAGTGTTGGAAGTATGAGCCCATGTACTGGGGCCCCTTAGGGGACTTCCTGTACTCCCAGTAACAGCCTTTAAGGGTCTGCGAGCATGTAAGTGCTGCTGCCGACTACTGACCTGATTCTGCCCTCCTGCTGCTGAGCCAAGCTCAAGCAGGGGAAGGTAGAACAATAGTTTTTCTGTTGCAGGGAGGTGTGACCACCTCCCAGACAGGCCTTAGTGTATTGAGCTGGGGTGGGGGTGCTTGCCCGTGCCAACAGACTGCTTTGTAGGGCACATGTGCTGCTCTCCTTGCATACTCCAGTTTGAACCAGTTGAGGAACTCTTGGTTCCTGCTCTGGCACAAAACTGGACAAAGAACACAGGAGTATCCTCCCCTCTGTCCAGCCCCTCCTCTAGAAGGGACCCCCAAGTCGTCCCAACCATTTCCTTAGGGTATTTAAGAGCTCCCCTGTGGGTGGGTCCTCAGATTTGTTGTGGGACCGGACTCAATCATGAAACTGCAGTGCTCTTCAATTGCCTGGACACTTTAACTTCATTGGACATCGATGGGAACCGAGACTGCATCAAGGAAGACTTCTGCTGCTTCTGGTCTTGCTGTTCTTCAAGTCTTCTGCTTCATCTGTGTCTGTGGTTCATCCAGGTTCTCCAGAAGACCTGTTTGCATTAAGGACATCTGAAGGAGTCAATCAATATGAACTTTATTCGGCTTTTGAAATAAAAACATAAAAGTACAACAAATCACAATATACACATCACTTAAAAAGGAATACATAAAATCAATAAAATAAAGTAAAGATCCCATAAAAAAGCTATCAATACAGGTTTAAAATCAAATGGACCCTAAGAAAAAATTTGCACAAACTGGCTATGAATCAGTACTCCAGTATCTAGTAATATTAATCACAACTTTTTGTGAGCCTAACAGCAACTTCTAAAAAGCTAAGAACGTTAAGAACACTGTCCCCAGAGACCATTTGTAAGTAGACCAGAGCTGGATGGACCTGGGTGAAATTGGCCTTTTTAAATTTAAAATGGGACGAATAAAAATCATCCTGGGCATGGCATAAAAACTACAGAACATAATAAAATGTAACATGTCCTGTGGAGACTTACCGTCGCCGCCTCAGGGCAAAAAAGATCTGGCCCCCTTCATCCCACTAGGATAGGCTAAAAGTAAGACAAAAAGGTCCAGCCAAGACCTGGAAACGGTCATACTTATTACCCATCGAGATATGCTCTGTAGAGGGCATAGTTTTCAACCTGACATAACAGCGACCACTAGGCTTCAAGAGGACAGCCCCCTCCCTTTCCTGCGAGTGTCTGCTAAAAGAAATGATCCTTCACCCAGGTGAGATCGATTTTACCGATTGTATCAGGTGCAAAAAATAAGTTACCCCAGCGTAGATTCAGAGAACAGTCTCTGATATATTTGAACCGGGAAATACAATAAAGATGGTCAAAAGCCAGACAGTTCCTCAGGATTTCCTTATTCGAGTGTTTCTTAGGGCTGGACCAGATTTTCAACCAGAGGAAGAGGGGGCAAAAAGCTGTTATATCAGATAAGTAGGGTACCCCCAATTCTTCATGCACAACAAATGATGGGATACATTGTGGAACACTCAAGAACAGTCTCAGAAACATATTTTCAATGATTTGAAGCTCATGATTGGTATATCCCCAGATCTCACTCCCGTATATTACTTAGGAGATTCAATTAGCCCTGTAGATCTGTGAAAGAGCCCCAGTTGGTCTACTACCCAGTTGTGAGGCAAAGTTAAAAATGGCACAATTTGTCTTAATAGAATCCTCTTTTTTTCTACTTACCAAGGGGCGCCAATTTATGGCTGAATAAAACAACACTCCCAGATAAGAAAACACACGTTTTAAGCGCTGGGGCAGGCCCAACGTTAACGGACCGTGATTTGGTGGATCCAGGTTCCATGACCATCATGTAAGTTTTTTTGTCATTGATGGATAAATCCAAATCCTTCATAAAATGGCTGAAGGAATTTAGCAAGAATTCCATTCCCATTATGAGGCTCAGGTGGTGATTATGTGGCTCCCAAGAGGGCTGACTTGTCTTCCCTGCAATTTGGAGTACAGTATCCCTCTTCGGGGCTGGTGAGACCAAACCCCTATGCAGGTCGACTTGCTATTGCCAAGGCCTGTTGGCACTGCACTCCAGAGATCTTCAGGCTACAAGAATCTCCAGGCTCCAGCATCTCACTTCCTAAAGAACAGAGTTCTCCCTGCATCTCCTGTATCGTGGGCCTTTGACTTTGGTGAGCTGCTTGAGGTCCTCTTGCGACTCTTGTGCCTCTGGTCTGTGGGTACTCTTGAGGGTCTTAATTTGCTTCAGTGGGCTCCCCTGCTTGCTCAGGGCCTGCTCTGACTCTGCTGCCTTTGGTGAATCCCTTGGACTTTTCTGTTCCCAGCGTTTGCTCCTTTTTATTCTCCACGCCAGTTAGAACGATCAAGGCTTGTTGTTGCCCCCACCGGACACCAACCACCTAGACACCGACATGGGACAGCTCGTGCACGGCTCCTGGTCTTCCTCAGTGTCGCCTGGTCCTCACAGCTGCAGCGACAAGGTCATTGTTGTCTCATCTGAGGGTTTTCTGGATTAGTGCAGGGTGCATCACTTGAATAAGTGTGCACCATATACTAAGCCAGCCTTCTACACATACCTACTCTCTGGTAATGTAACTTGATGGATCCTGCCCTTAGTTTCTCTATCTTTATGGCATTGTTGCATAACTGTGGTCACTGCCATAGAGTCGCTCAGGAAAAACGCCTTAACGTTTTAAAGTTCACTTATGTCTCTCAAGTCTATGGTTATCTTTTTTTGCTTGTCCTTTTTATTCCATCAACTTCATCAGTAAGACTTGTATCCAAGTTGATTACTACAAAAGATAATTTCAGGCACATTTCTAGCCTATAGAACCGTCATTGGCAATAGATCATTATCCAGTATTTTTTTAGAAAGATGCAGCAGTACTTGGTCCACATAATTACTGTGTATGGTCTGACTTATTAGGAGTTTTATCGCTGTTGCTTCACAGTGCTCTAAGTTTCTAGACCAGTGCTTATTTTGCGCAGGTGTTTGCTCGGGCTTATAATTGCCCTAATTTTTTAGCAGCAGTTAATTAATGGAGATGTTTTTTTTTTATTGCACTAACAGTGAAATGGTCAAACAAATGTACATTTAGCATGAAAGTACCGCTACTTCAACAGTGTTGGCAATTATGAAAAACATACACAAATGAAGTTGTTTTGAAAATGGCACTGCTTGTTTACAGTCTTCTGATGTGAGCCAAAATGGTCCAGACAAGCACTTCTTCCTGCGTGCCTTTTGCGTAACCATCCAGCAATGTAAAACTACTGCCTGTCATTTTTAGGTCTCGCCTATGCAGCGCGCATAGGAGACCTTTAGTAATCGATTTCGTTTTTGGCTCAAAAACGTGCACGCGTTGCATTGCTTTCAGTGGCAACGCGTGCACGTTTGGCGATTCCCTTGCAGGAGCGAGCCTTAAAACCATCTGTTTGTAATTAACAGATGGTTCCTGCTCACTCCCGCAAGGGAAACAGGTGCTGGCCCCCTCCTCTATCCTCTCCCCCTGCTGCTTTTTACTTTGAGCGCGAGGCGCGTGCTGATGTTTTTTCTACTCGCAGTCCTGCACGGAAATCACAAATTAAACGTGCAGCAAAGTTAAGATTTAACTCCGTGTCTATATTGGCTGTGTCCCCCGGTGAAATGTTTATATTTCTTTACGCATGTGTATTTAAGAGATGTTGGCGCTATTTGTACATATATTGATCTGTGTGGGCCAACCAGGGGGGACGGGATTCACGGAGAGCTCGAGTATCAGTTATGCTTTCCAAGTAGCAGCACATGATTTAGAAAAGCTCTAAATGTAACGCTTAACAAGATATGCATCATCTCCCTTCGAGGGTACAATTTCACATCCAATTCCCATAGACATACGATTTGAAAAATGAGTCAGTGCTATCTGTGCACGTAGATAAACTGCAATAAACTAAAGAGTTGCCGCTTGCAGAAGATTATCAGATGAAGAGGTGTTGTGAAGCATGATATTTTAAGTGCTTCCTGACAGGGGAAGGACCAGGGGTTTGCCGCGCCATGTCCAGTACACACACAGCCTCCAAGAAAAGCCTGTCGGAGCCTCGCACAGAGAAAATGATCATCGCATCCGGCATTTCACGGCTGATCTCAGAGAACCCAGAACATTGTGCTCCTGACGGGAGGATGCGGCCTCCTTCCTCTAATACAGTTAAGACCGTGAACAGTGGCTTCCCTCGCAGGAGCGTGACAGCTCTGGCAATCCAATCACAGTGCGCCACTGACTTTTTCTGCTCCTCTTGTTTTACAACTGGTCTCTGTATACCTGCCAACTTGAAGAAACAATCTTACATGTGAGGAGGGGGCAGGACCTTGACGGGGCGGCGCCTCATTCCGAGAAGTAGCTACAAGGCGCTTTTGTATCCCCCCCTGCCCCCCCCCCCCCAAAAAAAAAACAAGCATTGGCACAGCCAATAGGTCTCGCCTTTGGGACCTTATAAGTGTTTAGCCATGCAACACTTGATGTTGTTGCACCAAGGATATTGTGCAGGATAATTACACTTATAAGGTCCCAAAGGCGAGACCTATTGGCTATGCCAATGCTTGTTTACTTAGAGTCCCAACCAGAACAAATTGGAGCTCTCTAGTTGCCTCGTGGTAGGCAAGTATCCTATCCAGCTATCAAGTCATGATTTTTATTAAACTTTGAATCTTATGGTTGATTTTTCATTGTGAATATTGAACTAAAAATACCAGATGCAAGGGAAAACAGCACTTAGTAAGATACTCGCTAAGTAACAACTGAGAATCCGTCTGTCTCTACATAAAAGTGGAATGCTGCTCGTTTTAAACTAAATGGCAAAATGCAGCGTATGTATAGGTATTTCTATAGCACTGTTCAAATGTAGTTGGGGATCAGTGGAATGTTGTACATAGCAACATCGCTGACATGGGGATCTACTTTTATCAATGGCAATGGTGTGCTGTTTTGATAAACAAGACTGTCAATCTGTCTATTCCCCTGGATGGGTGCCATTAATTCTCCCTCTGCCCATTTACATTTTCCTGCCTGAACCTTTCTCTCAGGTGCATACATTATTTTCTTTGTACACACATTCTACAACAGACACAAGTCTCAATCCACCCTTCATATTCTATCCCATTTAATGTTTATCCTCTTGATTAAGTCCTGCTTTGAAACATATTGAAAGGCCAAGTGCTTTGCTGTACGTCGGCTCTTGCACTACCAGTGATTATGTACCCGTGGTAGCATTTAGCTGCTGGCTTTCATGTATATATCATCTGTCCCTGCCCCACCAACTTTAGACTGAGAAGTAAAATATTTTGCAAGTCTAGCTGCTTTGGTAGCCTGTATTTAAAAAAATATATATTCAGAGATTCTCACTGACATGGATCTGTAGCCATTACTCACTCTTGAAGGCCATTAGTGCATGTAAATAACTTAGCAACTTTTGATCCTTTGCAAAAGTGCAACTATGTAGAATAACAAGAATAACTGTAAGTGGCGTGCAAAAGGAAATTTTTTAATACATTGTTTGATAAAGTGAGTGTTGAGGAGGTTGGATTTCCTCCCCATCGTAATTTTCAAAGTACCGTCAAGCCACAGTGCTGATCCTTCATAGTACCATGTATATTTTGCTATTTCTAAACCTAATGGTCTGTTGGGTCATAGTTTTCAAACCATGCTCTTTGCCATTTACTCCAACTGTATCTCTAAGCAAGAAATAAAAATGGCTCACTTTTACTCTGGATCTTTGTTCGTTTGTTCTAACTTTAATATGTCAGGACTATGTTTATGTCTAGGTGAAAGGACTAAATTACAGATAACGTCTTACAGTTAAAGAAAGCTATTCGTATACTTATGAAACTGAATCAATGCGCAAAGAGGAAAGGCCTAAAGTTTTTCGTATAATGTTTGTCTACCAGCTAAACAACCTGCTTTCAAGAACCAGTTGGGTTTCAGTAAATGCAATGCAAATACCAATATCTAATGTGACCCCCTTCTTTTTTGATTCAACAGAGTATTCTCGTTATATGCATGCGCATCTTGATACTCCAGTTACTGAATATAATATAGATACTGATCTTCCTGGAAACTTTAAGGACCATTGGGCAAAAAATCTTCCTTTTCTTATTGAAGATTATGAAGAACAACCAGGACTGCAGCCACACATAAAGTGAGTTTCCTCTTTAAATATTTTTTTCAAATTTGAAATGGCTCTTACTTGGGCATATAGGCACTGTATCATCCATTTTTATCATACTCTTGCAATGATTGTTGAATATTCAATTCTCATATTGTATATCACATGGTTCTTGCAGGTGTTATTCTACCTGCACTAGGGCAGTTAATTTATATAAGAGCAGATGATGATTGCATTTAATTAATGGTGCACACTAGTTTGGAGTAGAAGTTTCTGATTTCTGCCTAAAGTTTCCATAGTAGTTGTATCAAAGGTGCTTTCTAATATTTTATAACTATCTTTAGAGAAAGTGATATGATTAGGATCGTTATCAAGATGCTATCGGTTTGAATGCATTTGGAATGCACATCCAACCAATACCAGTGGTTCACAATGCTATAATTATTATGTACACTTGTTTAAAGGTTTCAAGTGAAAAATCACTCTTCGTTCATTTACAGAAATAAAAATCACAAGATTTGTTCGTGGTTACATAAGTTCAAACTAACAATTATGTGTCAAGCCTACCCATGTATTTTCGTCCGGGGCTGGAAGTCCAAAAATGCTATGCAAAGAAAATATACCATACAGAATTGGGAGTACTGAATGGGGCAGGTTTTTTAAAAACATTTGATATACATGCCTATATTTTACAATTTGAAAACTGCACTCGAGCAAAGAGATTGAAAGACTATAGAGCTGAGGATGCAAAAACTGTTGCAAACACAAGGAGATGATGGACGGAGCGCTGAAACTTTTCAGACACTCGCCCCCAGTCACTATTCGATCTGGGTTGAATCCATCATCGTTTATTAGCTAACTTTGCCACCCCAGTTCAGACCCAGCCATAGGCAAATCAGTCTTGACCCTGTTCCTCATGGGAAAAGTCAAGTTCGAACTACCATACATATTTGTAAGTGCTGAATGGGACAGTTTAAAACAAAAAAATGTGCAAAGAGATTGTAAGACTATTGAGCTTTGGATGCTAAAATTGTTACTCATAAGTGTGTGACCTTTCTAATGTAAATTAGGCCTGATTTACATAGGAAGTTTTAAACATGGCAATTCCAATGACATCCATATTGCATTCATTTAAATATTTTCTCAAAGCGCTCTGCTACCATTGATGTTTGTCGTACTGTCCGAATTATAATATCCTGTAAACTGTTCCCCTCTGAAAATGATCCCGCAGACAGCCGAATCCTCACCCACTAGTATGGGTTGTCCACAAAGGGCAGACCTTGAACAGACAGTTTTTAGCTGATCTCTGCGATGATGTAGTTCTAAAATATGAACATACCATCTGACACATCTTGGTACTCCACATAAAACCTCTAATTTAGGGCCTGATTGACAAAGACATTTCAAAATATAATATGGTATGTTTGCACCTTTTGTTTAGGTGCAGATTCACAAATTCCTGGAATTCAGAAAGGTCTCCTGTAGTAAGCTGCGACAATTAGATGTGATATGCTAACATCAGCTGTAACACCAGTACTTAACTGCACATGTTTTGTGTATCGTAAGTCATAGCAGTGGGTTATGAGCATGACAACATAAATAATACTTTCAAGGTTTAACAACCAACCCCAACAACTACTGCCACTTTTTTTTTTTGTAAAACTTTGACTCTCTGGCTGGTCTTTTCATCCACCACTGCAACATTTTGCTCTACACCAGTTATATCAATACTGCAGTTAATCTTCTGAGCAACTTAAGGAATGTCTCAGCATAACTCAACAGCAGTCTCAGGGTCTGTGTCAGGGTCTTCCATTCAATGCAAATTTCTACTATTCCCTCATTTTCTGTGCCCATAACTTCTGCTTGGGTCAGTACTAAGTGTAATGGTTACTATTTGGAGGATCATGCATGCATCTGGTACATTGTGAAGATGTGGATTGATCAATTTTGCGTAGAAAGCTACAGGGCACTTTAGCCTACTCAGAAACTGAAAATGTAGTAGTTTGTAGTTAATTGATACCATATTTTTTTGGGCACAGCAATATTTCCAAATCTTACCGTCTATTTCCTCCAATTCCCATTTTTTAATCGCTCTATGTCCACTGTTGCAGAGTGTTTTGTATATAATTATACAGTCTGGAGACCCGCACCCTCCCTCCTGATGATCTTACCATGTCGGTCTGTGTAAGAAGTATGGGAATGGAGGCCAATTAGGAGATATTAGGAGATATTGCTTGTCTACCTCTAAGGAAGGAAAACATGTCTAATGAAGTCGCAGCGTGGCCTACTTGAAACTGTTCCAAGGACATACACCTTCCATTGGGAAACAGATGGCCTATCTGCTGCACACCTGCCTTCCTCATGCTGTTTATCACCCCTTTCTTTAGTATCGGGGAAGTGCCGGCTATTTAGTTAGTTGGAGAACCGACGGGGATAGATCTTTACCTAGCCAGCCGCTCTGGCCATAGTCCATAGTCCATATTGACTAGTGGGTTCATCAGACTGTTTGTATAAACTTAAGAGGCTTGGGCAGCTAGATAGCAAAAAATGTGTTTAGGTCTCCTTTGTCTATTTGTTCTTAGCTCTCCTATGTCTATTTGGTCTCTTTCCACCACCCCCTTCCCCCGGTGCTTGATATAACAGTGTCAATATAGTATTCTGAGCCAGTAAGCATTATTAAAGATTTATTACATCTTCCAGAGGCTCGAGGAAGATCAACTAGAGGAGACTTCACCCTTTGCCTATCTTGACCCATTAGGGAACAATGGTCACAAACAAACTTCTACAGAAAGAAAGAGAGCGCTCTAGATATACATGAACTTAAGGGACATTTCATGGCGGGTGGGCGTTGTCTGTGGTAATGTTTTTAAACAGCTCAAGGAGCGTGTCCATGCTTGTGATATGAAATACTTTCTTAAACCTGTTCCTCTTTGTTTAGTAATGTGTTCTCAGCTAGGCCCCATGAAATTGAGTGGACCAGTGGCGTAATGATAATTGAGGGGGTCCCTCTGCAAGGTACGTGGAGGGGTCCCCTCCGGACTCTATCAGGAGCTCCCTGGCCGAAGTGCAGTGCTGAGGGCCCCCCCCCCCGCACTGCGGGGGATGTAGGGGCCTGTGTTACGCCCATGGAGTGGACCCGGGTGGCTACAGCAGGGGCGCTGTTATGTTTCCATCGTATTGTGATTGAGTGCTTGGCCAATAGCAGGGCTAGGTCTAAGAACCTAACAGGGCAAGAGAAAAGGCTAAAGGGGCTCTCCTGCAGGCGTCTGCGGTATAGAGAGACTAGTTGTATTCGCTAATTTTCACATGCTATTGCTCCAATAATTCTGTAAAGAGGGACAGGCCCATAACATGTGAATGAGGTCTGCTTCAGACATCGGAGACAGCCAGTGGCTGCGCCAAGAAAGGCCTAAGCGATCCTGGCCGGTGTAAAGTTGGCCCTATTGATGATATTAAATTGTACACATTTGAAATGGGCTCCATGAGATAATCTGTGGGGGTAGTCCAATATCCTCTGCCAATCTGAGTCATGTATGACTTGGGCTAAGTCTGTCTCCATTTGTAAGGGGAAGTGAAAAGTATCGATCTGTTGCAAAAATGCCCTGTAAAACCACTGGATGAGCTTACCCCGTGTGCCTGCTACGTTAAGGGCTTGGTCAACTTGCGTTAGTTTAGTTTATAACTTATACGGAATAGTTTATAAAGAGATTGATGCATTTATAGGTAAGAAATTACCCCGGTGGAAGATTGAGTTCAGCCATCAGCGTGGGGAAGGCCATCAACTCCCACTAAAGAATAAATCCCCTAGCGTGGAGAAGCCGGCTGCATGGCAAGAACGTAAATGTCCCCGTCTCAAGCAGCCTGTTGGCCCTCCATCGGAATAGCAGAGGCAAAGGGAATTTGCTTTGCAGTAACCCGATTTGTTCTGGATAAACAAGACGTAGCAATACGGAGCAAAACCGTGGTTGGATGGTTGAAGCGTGCAGGAGGAGACAGAAGGTAATGTACCAGTCCGTCCTTAAAGTAATTCATGGACAGCACCGTTTCATAGAACGATCAACCAGAGAGCCAGCACATTACCCACGTGTTACATTGCCTGTGCAGCTTTCTCTTTTATTGTTCCTTCCCCTTTAATTCCCTTGTATACTTTTAACTCTGGCACCTGCCATGCAGTTAGCTGGGATTCCACTCAGAATTGGAACCCACATCATTCTGCTCCTGGACTTTTACTGAGCAGTACTGTGCCTTATTTTCCAACCTTCTTTTGGATTTTATGTCTTTTTATTAAGCGAATTGTACACCACTGTAACTGAACTACTAAATAGTAGCGTTCGAAATCCAGCCTGTCCTTCCACCTCTACCGGCAGCTTCAGTGTGGCTAGGGCCACCCAGCGATGTCTGCTGTCCCAGAGAAAGGCTGTCAGAGAGGAGATCAGTTGTTTAAAAAAGGAGCGAGGGAGTACAAGTACATTAGCAACATAATAAAGAAGACTGGCCAGGACCACCATCTTCACTAAGGCCACCCTTCCAATCACGAAATGGGTAAAGAAGCCTAGAGAGTCAAGAGATCTCAACACCTTGCCTAGGTTACCATCTCAGAAATTTGCAGGGGAATTATATATGTTGATCCCAAGATTTCTGAATGTATTAATTTCCTTCTTCAGTCTGGGATCGAGCCTCATCTGAAGAGTCAATCTGCATGTTTGCTGCTGAGGAAAGATGCAATATTTAGCCCAGAAATATTTGATGAATCTGAGAAGATCTGAATTATAGAAGATAGGCCCATGTTGCGTCTTTGACATAAAGCAGAATATCGTCGGCTTATAGTGAAATATGAGAGTATGACCTTTTATTGGGATACCCCACTCACCCCTGTGTAAGTGCATGCATTCAGCCAAAGGTTTCATTGACATGGCAAACAGTGGTGATAGGGGACAGCCCTGTCTGGTGCCTCTGCACACTGGCCATGAAGTTAAAACACATCTACTGTTTTTCACTTTAGCTGTAGAGACAGAATACAATACATGAATCCATTTCCTCCAAGGGAAATCAATTACAGTCATAACACTTTGTGCATGTAATCTCAATGTAGGGTGTCAAATGCCTTCCCCAAGTCAAAAGCTATGCACAACCTACTGGGGTACAAGGATGCAGATTAATCTTTGACATAACAAAGGAAGTGGCGATTAAGTGACGTGTTACGACCACGAACGAAACCCGCCTGATCGTCGTGTATTATGTTGCGCAGTGTCAGGAGTAGCTGAATAACCAAAATCTTATAATCAGTGTTTAAGATGGAGAGTGGGCGATACAAACCTAGACCTTTCAGGTCCTTATGAGGTTTCAGCAGAATAGAA
This sequence comes from Triturus cristatus, assembly GCF_964204655.1. Lineage (NCBI taxonomy): Eukaryota > Metazoa > Chordata > Amphibia > Caudata > Salamandridae > Triturus > Triturus cristatus. The sequence goes on from NC_140589.1 coordinate 1,136,825,719, forward strand.
ATAAGTGCAGTGTTTAAAGATGGAAGAAGAGAAATGTTAGAAATGGCAATGGTTTGCACCTTTGTCCAAATAGGGACACTTCCTTCTAGTCAGGGAAAGGGGGATACACTCCTAAAATAACCCCTGCTCACCCCCTTGATAGCGTGGCACGAGCAGACAGGCTTATCTCAGAAGCAGTGTGTAAAGCATTTGGGAACACGTACAGTAATACAGTGAAAACACTACAAATGGACACCACACCAGCTTAGAAAAAAAAGTAATCTTTACTTGACTTAACACAAGACCAAACAACATAAATCCAGAATACAATATCAAGAATATGACTTTAAAATGGTAGAAATAACTTAGTTCAATGTAGATGGTAAATGCAACGCGTTACTCTCAAAGTACCTTGGCTGCGTCATGCAATACAAACTTCCTTACTGCAGCGCAGGGGAGGAGATGCGTCGGTTCCTTACCGGAGAGGAGGTGATGCGTCAGTTTCTTACTGCGTTCCGGTTACGATGCGACAAGATGGCACCTCGATGCAATGCGGCGATCCGGTGCGATGCGCCAAAATGGTGTCTTCGATGCGACAACTTGGATGCGATGCGTGCACACCTGACGGCGGTGCGGCGAAATCAATGGTTTCTTGAGCCGCGACAGGCCCTGCGACACGCTCCTCTGGTGATGCAACGGCAACCTCTGCGGCGGCGACACCCTTCTTCGGCGATGCGGCAGCAAACAGCTGTGGCGGTGGCATGCTTCTTCGGCGATGCAATGGCAATAGCTGCGGCGGCGACAGGCTTCTTCCTCGTTGTGTCGCGCTTCCAGCTCCCAGCGACACGCAGTCTCTAGAGGTCCAAAAACAACAGCAGGCGCCTCTCTGCAGGTAGAATTCCCAGCAAGGGAATTCAGGGGGAGCTGGAGGTGAAGTCATTGTGACCCTGAGACTCCAGAACAGGAGGCAAGCTCAGCTTCAAGCCCTTGGAGATCTTCCTCAAGATGATTAAAGTACACATAAAGTTCCTTTTCTCCTTTCCTTGGCAATAAGTAATCACTGCAGGCCAACTCCAACAGCACACAGCACAGGGTCAGACTCCTCCTTCAGCTTTCTTTTTTTCTCTCCTTGGCAAAGGTTCGTCTTGATTCTCAGAAGTGATCTAAAGTTCTGTGGTCTGGGCTCCAATATTTATACTGCAAAATCCTTTGCTCTCTGAAGGCAGAGAGTGTCTGTGCCCAGCCAAAACCAGTTCTGTCCTCCCTGGTGCAGCTTCCTGGCAGGGGGTGGAGACAGCATTGTTGAAAGCAGACCTGGCCCAGGTAGCTGAAAGGAAAGCTCCTCCAGACTCTCTATTCTATGAAGGCTCAAGCAAGTGAAAGGAAATCTCCTCCCCCTACTCTCTATTCAATGCAGGTCCTATTCAGCCCAGCCCTGACCCATCAGACTGCTGGAGCCAAAGCCCACTCCAGCCCCTTGTCACTCACAAACCAGACATGGAATACACAAACCTAACAGGCATACTGGATGGTTAGACAAGAAAATACCTACTTTCTAAAAGTGGTATTTTCAAACACAGAATGTAAAAATCAACCACACTAAAAGATGTATTTTAACATTCTGAGTTCAGGCATATTAAACTTTATTTTCCGATCTGGTTCCTATGGTCAGTTAGAATTATAAGATGTTATAATCAAACTGCCCATTCTGGCCTATGGGAACAGATAGCCTTGCAATAGTGAGAAACTAAATTGGCTGTAATTCACTATCAGGACATGCCACACACATCAGGGCATGTCCTACCTTTTACATACAATGCACCCTGCCCATAGGGGTGACTAACATGTAGAAAAGGAAAGGTTTAGGGACTGGCAAGTGGGTGCACTTGCCAAGTCGACATGGCAGTCCCAGACTGCACACAGGCCTGAGCCACGCTTTACAAGCTTCTTCTGTGGGTAGCACAACCAGTGCTGCAAGCCCACCAGCAGCATTTGATTTACAGGCCCTGGGCACACATGGTGTACTGTACTAGGGTCTGACAAGTAAATCAAATAAGCCAATCATGGAGTCGCTAATCCATTACAACAATTTACAATAGGGAGCACTTGCAATTTGGCACTGAACAGCAGTGGCAAAGTGTCCAAAGCATCTAGACCAGCAAAAACATAGGAGGCAACAGCAAAAAATGGAAGGAGACCCACGCCAATGGTGCCAGGTCTAACAAGAACCAGATGTATAAGTAGCTTGGTAGTGTATGGCGGATACTACTGTATGTATAGGCGTGGAACAAACAAACCTGTCTAGTCGTGAATTTCATTTGGGCTCAGAGGAATAGAATGAACATTTTTGTCGCAGTGGATGCTTTATTCATCAGGTATAATCTATGGACAAATGGCAGTGCCATTGTCGTTGATACACCGACCTCCGCAATGCAGGGAATTGAGAGAGCGAAGGTGTCGAGCGATCAAGGGAGGCATCAAGGATCATGTTGAAATCCCCCCAAAAATTCAGTGGGTGTTAGGCCAGTCATTCAAGGCAGATGTTATATGGGACCAAAAAGGCAAGTGATTGATATGTGGAATGTAAGTGACTCCAAGGTTCAGTGGATGGCCATTTAAGGCACCACCTGAAAGTAGAAATTGACCGTCTGTATCAATGTGTGTCTTATCTTCCATAAATGGCGTCCAGGTCCTAATCTACAGTACCACCCCTCTGGCAAAGGCTGAGAAGCCTGTACCAGTCAAAATGAGGCTCCACTCTGACACACTGTGCATACGTCCATAGACCCACATGAAGAGCAGTACCTCGTGCTACGTAATCCAAGTCCCCTGGAAGAAGGCAGTTTCCCTGCTGACAGAACTGTATCACCAGAGGAGGGTATGTGTTGATGAGTACCAGAAATGCACATGTACGGGAGTGGACCAACTCCAACCGTGCTGCAAGATAATTAGAGGGGACTCGAAAACATTGTGTCCCAGTGTTCCAAACCGTCCAACGGGTCCCCCTGCCTGAGAAGTGATGGAGAGGACCATTGAGCGGGGTCGTAGTGCCGCAACAATGCTCCCCAGGAGCCAGCTCTCCTCTGATGAAGCATAGTGGGGAAAGGAGGATGTCTGATTGCAGCAGGTGCTGCGCTATTCCCTGCAGACCTCTGCGGTAAAATGCTCCCCTTTAGGATCTTCCCAGGCAACAGCATGGCCCCTCCAGACCAGGATCCACCTGGACGTTGGTCCCGGTAGGCCAGCAGCAAAGAAGGCGTGGCCGACACATCACCTGGGTCTGCCCTTGGCCCTGCCCGACAGGCCGCAGGGAAAAGAAAGAAATCTGACTGTGCCCCCTTTTACCGATATCCCACCTCTGCAACAGGGGCTTGGGTGGGGTGCAGCAGGCGTCTAATCGCAGTTCAGGTGAGGAGCACCTCCGTTGTAGGCAGTGTGACTCATTGTCCAGCTCCGGCTCCCGGGCAAAAGCATCATCGAGGTCCAACTCCCCAGAGCAGCCCCTGGGTGCAGCGCTGCGAGCCTTCACGACATCGGGGCTTGCAGACTGCCGGATGGTTCAGGATATCTGCTGAGCCAGAGAGCTTGTCGCTCATGCATCTGCCATGTTCCACAGCTAGGCCATGCCCCCCCCCCCCCCTCACCCCAAAATCACTCTTTTATATGGTTGTTGGTGAGCCCCTCAAATTTAAATTTCACTCTAGGATTCTGCCTACCCCATACCAGCATGACCATTAACGTTCACAGTCTTACAAAGTAGTGCTTACTACGGCTAACTGCGAAGTTAGAGAAGAGATATAAACATTTGGACAACACTAGCATTTTTAGCAGGGCAAATCTGCTTTTCATAGATAGCAACAGCTGTATTCCTCTCTCTATCTGTCCTGTTAATTTTTCCAGCGCCAGTCTGTAATTGTCCCAGATTACCAATTGTCTTTCTCTGTTAATGGAAATGCCCAGATTTTTGACTGAAACTTCACACTAGCGGATCAGTTATTCGAGAGCAAGCCTGATTGTATGGGGAACATTTTAGACTTCTCCCAGTTAATTTGAATACAAGCAAGCCTGCCAAATTCTGTTATTTCTGATAGAGCAGTCTAAACACAAATTCCTTACCTTTTGAATATTCCCCCCAGGAATCAGACTGGATCTGGAAACATCTTGAGCAGAACCCCTGTGTGCCGATAGTTGGCATCTTGCGTCTCTGCAGTCATGTCACTCCACTCTGGGATTAATGCACGGCACCCCATGTAGCCCCTCCAGGCTAGTTGACATCAGTTCCATTCTTTCTGCACCAACAGATGCAAATCTGGAGCTAACCCTCATCTCTTCCAGACTGTGATTTTAACTTTTTTCCAAAAATATATTTCCTACTGTGTGCAAAGTAAACACTACCACCTAAATGTTCAGGGTTTAAACCTTTTGGGGAATTTCAAAGACAAATGTCTGTGACAGACCAGCACGTGGTTTACCCATGGTGCCTGGGGTAGGACCACATTCCCAAAACCTGCAGTGACTGTGCTTTGATTCACCCCAAGGGCACCAAGGGCTAGAAGCCACGCTGTTTATTGCGAATCACCACAAGATTCCACATCATGACTGGTTGAGGTCCAAGCGAGGTCCCTATCCCAAGGTCGGTCCTGTGACTGATTGTTGTCGCCATCTATATCTTTGGATAAGTTGAAGAAAAAAACACAAAGTTAAAGCAGACTTCGTCATCTTCCTGCCTCTCTCAATCTTCTGAGGAAGGCCAGAGGATATGAATGTGCCTCCCAGACTCTCTATCCAAGGCGTCTCCCCTCTGAGCCAATTCCGAACCTCGTACCAGAGCAACCCAATGCCGCTCCAGCAGATTGTACAATTTTGGGATGCCATACTGTGGCCTTTTGTCACGTTACCGTCTCCCTCTGACCTACCTTTGGGCTCCAAGGAGCCAAGAGGCCTCCCAACATGGTTTTTGCTGGTTAGTCCTCCCTCAGCGCCATTCAGGCCGCTCTTTGCTCCCAGTGCCGGAGAGATATCGGTACAGGTTCACTTTCTATCACCACATCCCATGCCAGACCGTGATCCACTGACTCCAGTTCTATCGACACCGGATGATGATGGCCAAACCACTGTGCTATCTAATGCCGAGACTGCGCCAAACCCGTCCTAAACCAATTCCCCAAGCTTCTCTCATAAAGCCATAGCCTGTTGGCCATCCCCCTGATTCCAATACGGTACCCCTGCCCCTCAGAGTTGCTTGGTACTGATTTGGATAATTGTGGCTATGATGCTGGGGATGGGTTTGCCTGGCCTTACCCTAAGAACGATTGGTGGGAAGATCTCCAGGATGCCAGTGGTCTGGATACCTCTCCGGACACTGGGTTGATTTCACCTCCAGGCCCTCATTCTGAGGAAAGTGCTTCCTTTGCGATGGTTGTGCTGAGGACAGCAGAGGTTCTTGACCTTCATCTTCCTACCCAGGAAGTTAAGACCAAAATCTGATAGAGCCATCAAGCCGCAGATTTATTACCTTTTAATTTCCCATGTGTCAGACTGGATCTGGACGTTTTTCTTTGAGCAATACCCCAGCGTGCAGGTAGGTGGCGTTGGTCTGCTCTGCATGGCGTCATTTGAACTGGAAGGGATGTCGGCGTCACTTATATAAGCGCCACCTCAGCACGCTGATGTCAGTTCTTTTCTTTCATAGAGAGAGCTACCCTCTGTCACTTTTTGATTGGATTTTTTCAACCTTTTGTCGACCCCCTTTTTGTTGTGTAGGATGTCCTCTAGGAAGACTTCAAGGTTCAAGCCGTGCGGCGCCCATCATCGTGCCATGTCGGTGATAGACCCCAATCTGGTCTGCCTGTGGTGTCTGGAGCACAACCACGACTCGAAGTCTTGCTCCGACTGCCGGGCCATTGCTCTGAAAGCTTTGAGGGAGCAGTCCCAAAGCTGCTTGCCTCCCAGCAGGCGACACCATGCCCGGCTCCTTTAAGGTCTTGGTCCCGCTTGAGAGGAAGGTCCCAGAACCTCTCCAAGAGTCCCAAGTCCTCTTCGTCCCATTCACGATCCTTGGGACACTCAGGTAAGAGGAACAAGAAGCACAAGAAGTAGAAGCGTGCTTCAACTTCTCCCCGTAGGTCAGCTGACACGACGAGGGAGCCTCAGTGTTCAAGGCCTTGTTCTCCGTAATCTGCGCCTGGGTCAGCTCCCTGCTTCCCCATTTTTCTGGGAGCTGGAGCAATCCCCGCTCAACGTAGAGAATTTTATGAGGCTATGCGCCTCATTTTTGAGGATCCTGACCCCTCCGGATCCACACCTTTGGGCCCTGCAGGGTCAGAGGGGGGATCCATTGGTTTCCGCATGTGTGGTTCTGACCCTGGCGCTGATTCTCCCTTCAGATCCCCATGGATCTGGACCAATACCGGTCATACCACTGTAACCTTCTCCCCGGCCCGGCAAGCCTTCCTTGGCGGCCCGCGGACCTTGCAGAAATCATATCTGTGTTTTTTTTGTCTCGCCGGTTGCAGCAGCGCGGAGCTTCTGGGGCCCGGGCGATTCTTTTAAAGACCATTAACTTGTAAATGAAGCTTTGTTGTATTTCACCTCTTCTTTGCGCCCAGGCATCTCCACTCTGATTGAGTGGAGATGCAGGGGCGCTAAGAAGAGGTGAAATACATCAAAGCCTCATTAACAAGTGAATGGTCTTTAAAAGACCTGTTAAGTACTTGAGTGCGTCGGCTGTGTGTGTTCCCAGAAGCTGTCTCAGCGCCGGGGTGAGGCAGTGCTTAATTTGTGCTGCAAGCATCTACGGGGGCTATTCTGTTTCCTTGTTGATGAGTAGGTGTTGCCCTTCCTCTAAGGGTCGTGTTACCCTCCTCGCCCTTTGCCCTGGATTTTTTTCTCTATGTGCGCAGTGTGTTGGAATTAAGCTGCTGCACGTTCATTTGTAGCTGCGCCAGCAGAGTATGTTATGGCTTCACTAGTGCTGGCATCTCGGACCTCCATGCCGTTGTTCTCAGACCCCCAGAGTTGCTTTTGAGTGCAGTCGGCACTCCCTGTCAGAGCGAAAGAGGCTCAAGTCAGCTAAGTGTACAGACTGATAGAGTGCCTGGCACGTACGATGTGTCTTTGAGATTTGAGTTTGTGCTTGCTAGAACGCTCTCCAGAAACTTGTGGTCATTGTGCATAATGTCAATTCTGCTCATCACCCCTGAACTAATCTCATGCCTGATGAATGAAGGTCGAAGTATCAATTTGCATGCACACTTCACATAAGCCTCACTTGTCTTTGATTTACTAGCCTATAATGTTTTTCCATTGTTAATTATCTAGGCCACAATATAGGACGCATATCACTGGAGCCAAGGATGACGGTGGGTGGGGCCGGCGGCAGTGGGTGGGGGCCATTTAAGAAAAATTTTGAGCACTGGCACTTCTTATTTTACAAATTAAGCACTGGGGTGAGGTGACAAAGGGTGACGAGGACAGCAGGGTGAGGTGACGGAGGGCAGCAGGGAGTGAGAGCAGCAGGTGAGGTGACAGGGGGAGGAAGACAGAGTGCGCAGAGGGAGGAAGACAGAGGGAGAGGGGGAAGACAGAGGGAGACAGACAGGGAGACAGAAACAGGGAGACAGAGGGAGAGGGAGGGAGACATAGGGAAAACAGAGAGGGAGGGAGAACAGAGGGAGGGAGGGAGACAGAGGGAGAGGGAGGGAGACATAGGGAAAACAGAGAGGGAGGGAGAACAGAGGGAGGGAGGGAGACAGAGAGAGGGAGACAAACAGAGTGAGTGAGACCGAGAAAGAGGGAGACAGGGACGGAGACAGAGCGAAAGGGAGACAAACAGTGATTGAGACGGAGAGAGAGGGACAGAGAGAGGGACAGAGAGGGAGGGAGACCGAGAGGGAGGGAGACCGAGAGGGAGGGAGACCGAGAGGGAGGGAGACCGAGAGGGAGGGAGACCGAGAGGGAGGGAGACCGAGAGGGAGGGAGACCGAGAGGGAGGGAGACAGAGAGGAACACAGAGAGGGAGGGAGACAGAGAGGAACACAGAGAGGGAGGGAGACAGAGAGAGAGGGAGGGAGGGAGGGAGGGAGGGAGGGAGAGAGAGACGGAGAGGGAGAGACGGAGAGGGAGAGACGGGGAGGGAGAGACGGGGAGAGGGAGAGGGAGAGACGGGGAGAGGGAGAGGGAGAGACGGGGAGAGGGAGAGACGGGGAGAGGGAGAGGGAGAGACGGGGAGAGGGAGAGGGAGAGACGGGGAGAGGGAGAGACGGGGAGAGGGAGAGGGAGAGACGGGGAGAGGGGGAGACGGGGAGAGGGGGAGAGACGGGGGGAGAGGGGGAGAGACGGGGAGAGGGAGAGACGGGGAGAGGGAGAGACGGGGAGAGGGAGAGACGGGGAGAGGGAGAGACGGGGAGAGGGAGAGACGGGGAGAGGGAGAGGGAGAGACGGGGAGAGGGAGAGACGGGGAGAGGGAGAGACGGGGAGAGGGAGAGGGAGAGACGGGGAGAGGGAGAGGGAGAGACGGGGAGAGGGAGAGACAGGGAGAGGGAGAGGGGGAGACGGGGAGAGGGGGAGAGACGGGGGGAGAGGGGGAGAGACGGGGAGAGACGGGGAGAGGGAGAGACGGGGAGAGGGAGAGATGGGGAGAGGGAGAGACGGGGAGAGGGAGAGACGGGGAGAGGGAGAGACGGGGAGAGGGAGAGGGAGAGACGGGGAGAGGGAGAGGGAGAGACGGGGAGAGGGAGAGGGAGAGACGGGGAGAGAGAGGGAGAGGGAGAGGGAGAGACGGAGAGGGAGAGGGAGAGACGGGGAGAGAGAGGGAGAGGGAGAGGGAGAGACGGGGAGAGAGAGGGAGAGGGAGAGACGGGGAGAGAGAGGGAGAGGGAGAGACGGGGAGAGAGAGAGGGAGGGAGAGACGGGGAGAGAGAGGGAGAGGGAGAGACGGGGAGAGAGAGGGAGAGGGAGAGACGGGGGGAGAGAGAGAGGGAGAGACGGGGGGAGAGAGAGGGAGAGGGGGAGAGAGGGAGAGGGGGAGAGAGGGAGAGGGAGAGGGAGAGGGAGAGGGGGAGAGAAGGAGAGGGAGAGAGAGAGAGAGGGGGATGAGGGGGAGAGAGGGAGAGAGGGGGAGAGAGGGAGAGGGGGAGAGGGGGAGGGAGAGGGGGAGAGAGAGGGGGAGAGGGGGAGAGAGAGGGGGAGAGAGAGGGAGAGAGGGGGAGAGAGAGAGGGGGAGAGAGAGAGGGGGAGAGAGAGAGGGGGAGAGAGACGGGGAGAGAGAGAGGGGGAGAGAGACGGGGAGAGACGGGGAGAGACGGAGGGAGACGGAGAGAGACGGAGAGAGACGGAGAGAGACGGAGGGAGACGGAGAGAGACGGAGGGAGACGGAGAGAGACGGAGGGAGACGGAGGGAGACGGAGGGAGACACGGAGGGAGACGGAGAGAGACGGAGAGAGACGGGGAGAGACGGGGAGAGACGGGGAGAGACTGAGGGAGACGGAGAGAGACGGAGGGAGGGATAGATAGATAGATAGATAGATAGATAGATAGATAGATAGATAGAGATCTGTGAATGCCGGGTCTAGTGGCTCAGTGGACGAAGGCGTCTGCTGCAGGGGCCTGTGTTCAACCTCTAGGTCACGGGTACTCATAGTACGGCCCGCGGGCCGCCAGCGGCCCGGCAAGCCTTCTTGGCGGCCCGCGGACCGTGTCTCGCATTTTGCATTTCCTGGCCTACGAGTTAACAGAGAAGATGGCCGGAGCATACGTAGTGAATACGTATTCATCACGTATGCTTCTGCGGCCATCCTCTGTTTACTGCTGGCCTCTGATTGTGTGCCCGCCTCTGTGACGTCACGCACGGCACCGGCGGGAAGCACAGGCACTTTTACAGCTGACTTTTAAAGGGCCTTTTGAGAAGATTCCTGTGTCCGTGGGGCCGATGATGTCCTCTCCGTCCCCGCAGCCTCTTCTCTTCGGCCGCAGCCTTTCCTCGCCCCTTCACTGCCTCAGGACGGCTTAGGGAGGGGATGTGGTCCGTCGGCTGTGCTGCCGACTTTGGTACAGGAAACCAGGGTTCAAGGCGTCGTGTCCACATCCTGTGATTCTGGGTAAATCTCTTAATCTCCTCGTGCCTGTATGTAAATACAATGCAATCCCACTTAAGATTGCTATTGTCTGATAAAAAAAAAATATTATAAAAATGTGCTCCTTGTTGTTACATCTGCTTTGGAAATACAGCATTGTTTAGTAATGTTTTGAAACGGTAGTGATTTTTTCCCCTCTAGCTCCGCCCCCACTGACCCAGCCCCCTACTGACCCCGCCCCCACCGGTGCGGCCCTCGGCCACAAACCACACTGTAAATTTGGCCCCCGAGAGAAAGTTTGTGAGTACCCATGCCCTATATTATCCTATGAGCCTTTTTTGTACAGGCCAGGATTAGGAGAAGAATAGGAGGGTTTCACTGGACCCTTTAGAATACCAGCAATATGATCAGGACATGGACTGGTATTAGGAATTGGATGAGGCCAGTGGACTAGAAACATACCTAGATACTGCCATACTTTCTCCTCCTACCGTGGCTATGGAGGACGGTGAATCTTAAGCTATGGTGGTGCGCAGGGTAGCTAAGGTCCTTGACCTTCATCCCCCTACAGTGGCGATCAAGACTAACATTTCGATGGAGGTGCTACAGTCGGGAGCTTCCTCTTCGAAACACCTGCTTCCATTCAATCAAGCCCTCACGGACATCTTTCTGGGAACCTGATCCAATGCCCAGCACAGGGGCTCCTATTATAAGAACGATCACCTGCCGCCACCGCCCTGCCTCGGGTGGCCCAAACTTCCTCACTAACCATCCCACCCCAGAGAGCTTTGTTGGTCCAAGCCTCTACTTTTCATGACTCTTTCCCTGCCACTCCCCCTGACAGGGAATCTAAGAGACTGGACAGTTGGGGCAAGAAACATTTTTCTTCCACCAGCTTTGCATTGCAGTCAGTGAACACTGCATGCTTATTGGGCCGTTATTCCCACTTTCTGTAGGAAACGGTTGCACAGGTGCTGCCACAGGTCCCAGAGGAGGTCCAGGCAATCCTCTCCCAAGCAGTATCAGATGGGAGAGATTCAGCAACGTTCTCCATTCGATGTAGTTTAGACACAACTGACTCGCTGGGGAGAGTGATTTCCACGACGATGTCTGTTAGACACCACCCCTGGCTGAGAACATCTGGATTTTCAGGGGTTGTCGAGGCCTCATCCATGGACATGCCCCTTGATGGGACCCGTCTCTTCAGAGACCAGGCAGACATGGTGCTGGAGTGCTTTAAGGATTCACGGGCTACAGCCAAGTCCTTGGGCCTCTTAGCTGCCCCCCATCCCCAGTCTGCCTTTCGCTCCTTTCGTGGCTATAGAAAGGGCTTTCAACTGTGCCAACCATATCCCAGCCACAGTCTTGTGCAAGTTCCACAACCCATGCATAGATGAGGGAGTGGTTCATTCTGACCACAAGGGTCGGGTAGCCAGAGGTCTGGTCAAACCACCATCTCCCAGCAGCTTCAGCCTCCAAGCCCTCCTAGTCTCACCCTTCCAGACCATGGACGTAAAGTTGGTGGCAGGATCAACCATCACTTCCACCACTGACAAACCTTCACATCAGACAGATGGGTCCTCCAGATCATCCAAAGTGGCTACTCCCTCCCCCTTAAGATCATGGCTCCCTCCATGCTTCCATCCTACGACCCGCTGATGGAGGATCATTTAATTTTGCTTCAGGAGGAAATCATAACTCTCTTGGCCAAGGGAGCCATAGAGAGGTTTCTAGCGCCAGAAATAGGTCATGGTTGCTATTCCTGCTACTTTCTGGCCCCCAAAATGGACCAGGGCCTTTGTCCTATCCTAGTCCGTCGAGCCCTCAACTACTTCCTTAAAAAGGAGAAATTCAAGATGCACACATTAGCTCAGGTCCTGTTTGCCTTGGATCCTGAAGACTGGATGGTATCATTGGACTTGCATGACGCTTATTTTCATATCACTGTCCTGCCTGCCCATCAATGCTACTTCCGGTTTATGGCAGGCCACAAGCACTTTCAGTTCACTGTGTTCCCCTTTGGCTTTACCAGCACCCCTCGGTGTTCATCAAGATGATGGCAGTGGTCGCAGCTCATCTGTGCAGATCAGGCATGCCAGTCTTCCCCTATCTCGATCACTGGCTGCTGAAGATGGGCTCTCCCCAGGCTGTCATCTGGCACCTACAGACTATGGCTAACCTCCTGCATTCGCCTTGTTTTACTATCAACATGCCGAAGCCACAGCTGGCTCCCTCTCAGAAGTTACCTTTCATTGGAGCAGTACTGGACACAGTGCAGTTACTGGCATATTTTCCTGAGCGGCGAGTCCAGGATTTTCAGGTTACGATACCAATGTTTCAGCCTCTATCCTGGATTTTGGTGAGAATGACTGAGGGTGCTGGGCCTCATGGCCTCCTGCATCCTGCTAGTGACAGATGCCAGATGGTATATGCGGGCTCTGAAGTGGGACCTGAAGTTCCAATGGGCACAGCATCAGGGGAATCTCGCCGACATTGTCCAGAATCCAGATGGCGGAGGGAACTTCACGAGACCTGCAGTGGTGGCTGATGAACCGCAATTGGGTCAGAGGCAGACCCCTCTCCATTCTCCACCCGGATCTCACAGTAGGGACAGATGCATCACTGCTGGGATGGGGCGAACATCTGGGAGAAGTGGAGGTCAGAGGACTCTGGTCTCCGGTGGAATCCGAACCCTACATCAACATGCTGGAGCTCAGCGATCCGTTTGTTATTGAAAGCCTTTCTACTCTCCATCAAGGGGAAGGTTTGTGCTGGTGTTCACAGATAACACCACCGCCCGGTGGTTCTGCAACAAACAGAGCAGGGTGGGGTCATGGACAGTTTATCAAAAGTCCCTGCGTCTCTGGATATGGCTGGAATTGCAGGGAATATCCATGGTGGGTCAACACCTGGCAGGTTTCTGAATGACAGGGCAGATGAACTCAGCCACCGACGCCTAGCGGATCACAAATGGTGTCTCCATCCAGAGGTGGCTCGAGGTGTCTTCCAGAAGTGGAGAGAGCCTTGGTTAGATCAGTTTGCCTCCGTCAAGAACAAGCAATGTCGTGTACACGCAATGTTAGCAGTTTTCCGTGCTGGAGTTTCCAAGGCGGCTCTTGCTCGAAGACGCTTTTAGTCTTGAGTGGAGTGCAGGCCTCCTGTATGCCTTCCTTCCCATACCACTCTTGCCCAGAGTTCTCAAGAAGATTAGGAATAACCGGGCCTAAGTCATCCTTGTGGTTCCGGATGGGCAAAGGGAGTCTGGTATCCCGATGTTTTGCAAATGAGTATCAATCCTACGATCAGGCTGCCCCTTCAGCAGCAGGGGAGCGTCTTCCACCCAAACCTATCAACTCTAAGCTTTCTTGCGTGGACATTTAGTGGTAGTAGTTGATAGCTTTGAAACTTCTGCCTGAAGTCTGTAATGTTATTCTGGCAGCCAGATGTCCCTCCACCAAAACAGTATACACCTATTGGTGGAAGAAATGTGTAATATATTATACAGAAAAGTCTATTGACCCTCTTTCTGCTTCCCTTTCTGATGTTTTGCTTTTTATTTTGTCCCTTCCCCAGCAGAGCTCTGCTCTGGGCACTTTGAAAGGGAATCTTTCAGCTTTGTCTGCCTTCCTGAGGCCACCAACCAACCCTCCTTATTTAAATCACCCATTGTACATAGATTCCTCAAATGCCTTGTACATATATTCCCACCTGCCCATTTCATTATGCCTCAGTGGGACCTTAATTTGGTTCCCACTTTCCTAATGTGCGCTTCTTTTGAGCCCCTGCATAATTGCCCCCTCTTGCTGCTCACAATTATAACAGTCTTCTTAGTGGCAATTTCTTCTGTCAGGAAGGTGAGCAAGCTGCAAGCTTTATCGTCCAAGCCTCCCTTTTTGATGATATTCTCTTACAAGTTGGTGCCTTAAACTAGGGCCTCTTTCCAAATGGGATAATCGGTCAACTTGCCCACTTTTTACACTCCTCCACATCCAGAAGAGGAGCGACTTCACCGTCTGGACCCAAAAGAGCGCTATTGTTCCACCTAGACTGCACAAAAGAGTTCCGGGTGGATGACCAACTCTTTGTGGGGTACATTGGGGAAAGAAGGGTTGGGCCGTGCAGCAGAGTGGCCATCTCAAGATGGGTCTTCGTCTGCATCAATATTTGCTACGCTCTGGCAAAGAAACAGCCTCCTGAAGGCTTAACGACTCATTCCACAAGAGCTAAGGCTGCTACCACTGCGCTGCAATGTGGAGTCCCAGTCCTCGACATCTATCCGTCAGCAGCGTGGGCATCCCCGCACACATTTACCAAGCATTACTGCCTGGACAGTGAAGTCCACAGGTATGGCCATTTTGTCCACTCTGTTCTGCAGGATTTTCTAGTTAAATTTTGTCCACACGTCCTCCTCCGAGGACCGTATTGCTTGGGTATCTATTCAAAGGTAAGTAATCTGCAACTAGATGTCTCTATCAGATGAACAAGTTACTTACCTTCGGTAATGCCTTATCTGGTAGAAGCATGATCTAGGTGCAGATTCCTTACCAACCCACCCATCCTCCCCACACTCTTGACAGGTTTCTAGGGTCAGGGCTGATCCCTTTCAGGGCCCTAGTTTTCAAACACACCAATGTCAGTGCACTTCATGGCTTAGTGCTTCTGGTGTGGAAAATTGTAAAAAGTAACTGACGTCAGCGCACTGACGCCTGAGAAATTTAAAGGTAAGGAATCTGTGGCTAGATCATGCCTCTACCAGATAAATTGTTACCGAAGGTAAGTAACTTGTTTGTCTTTACCTAGGTGCTTCAGCCTGGTCAGACAAGTTCAGATCCCCTAATCCCCTTCATCAAGGCTCTTACAGACATGCTTTTGGGGCTGTGGGCTAAACCCTGTTCAGGACCTCCTCCTATCTGGAAAATTGCCAGGCACCATCGTCCGATTCTCGGCGACCCAGACTTTTCATCCAACACTCCACATTTGAGAACCTTATGGTGCAGGCGTCGGCTAACAAGGTCAACCCAAATTTGTTCCCATCTTCTCTTACTGACGAAATCGAAGAGAATGGAGCCCTTTGGAAATCATGTATTCTTATCTACAGGTGTTGCCTTTCCTTTTATCAATGGCAGTTACCTTTTAGGTTGCTACACTCCAGTTCTGTGGAATTTGGTGGCCCTAGTTTCGAATATTGTACCAGAGGAAGCATGCGCAGTCTTTTCTCAGGCAATGCAGGACAGTTGTGATGCAGCTAAATTTACAATCTGCTGTGACCTGTATACCATGGACTTTTTTGGACTCATGGTAAAGCCATAGGCACCAGCATAGCCCTTTGCATGCATGCTTGGATGCAGTCCACTCGTTTTTCGGGCACTGTCCAGGCCAGTCTCATTGACATACCTTTCAATGGTTCTCAACTTTTTAGGGGGATAAAGCTAACTTTTCCCTGGAGCGCTTTAAAGATAGCAGGGCCACAATGCACTCCCTGGGCCTGTCTGTGCCTCGACATTAACCGCACTAACCGTCTTGCCCCCTCTGCAGCTATGGTTGGAGTTTTCAGTACAGACAACAGATGCAGCTAGTAGAGCAATTCCCCATTTCCATTTGTGGCCGGTCTGCATTACTTCTAGACCTTGAGGACAACAGGGGCTGCGTGCAGCCCAGTCTTGCGCCTTTCCAGCTGCTGCAGCCGCCATTGAGAGGGTGTTGGTTCCAAAAGTTGGTCATGGTTGTTATTCCCTCTACTTCCTGGTGCCAAAGGAGGAAGGAAGCCTCCATCCCGTTTTACAGCTGCGTCCTCTCAACTTCTTCGTGTGGAAGGACAAATTCAAAATGCTCACCCTGACCCATGTCATGTCTGCCCTCGACCCTAAAGACTACATAGAAGCGTTGGGCCTGCAGGACACTTATTTCCACATCCCCGTCCTGCAGGCCCACAGGCGCTATCTATGATTTGTGGTGTGCCAGGAGCATTTTCAGTTCACTGTGCCACACTTTGGCCTCATAAGCACACCTCAGGTGTACTCGAATGTGATGGCGGTAATTACAGCACACCTTCAAAGGTCAGGGGTCCAGTCTTCCCCCTTCATCGACAACTGGCTCTTGAAGACAGCCCACCCCAAAGAGTACCCCACCTCCAGACGGCGTCAAATCTCCTAACACAGGTGGGCGTGGTTACGCGCGGCAGCATGATGGCCGCGTTTTAGGACCGCTCCGCTCCACCCGATCAGAAAACCCCTCCATCCGCCTCATAAATCGATCCCTGAAGTGGGGAACGGCTGCCCCGTGTGATCGTAGCCCCTCCGGTCTGCTTTCTGTCTCCGGCGGAGGTGGGCATACGGAGCATTGCTTGCCGCAAGTAGAGGCCTGTCAGCAATGAGCGACAGCGGTCTGCGGTGATTGTTGGTGCCGCCGTACTCGTATCATGGGGCGGGCACGCGCAGACTCGATGTCGCGGCTTGCGGCCTGGTCCGCGAGTCGCGCCAGACGGGAGATTTCCTGCTGTGCCCCTGAAGGCGGCCTCACCTCGGATGAAGTAGTGGAGGGCTGCATCAGAGAAGCGATGAGTCCTGCAAACCCGGGGGACTGATCATCGCGGCGCGGCCCTGCTAGTACATGACTGAGGGGGCCCCTGTGTATTGCCGGCAGGGACTGGAGAGTGAGTGGGCTCATCACTAATCGCCCAGAGCGACCACCGGAGGTGTCCGGTGCCTGTGACCTGCGGGGGAGATCTCTTCCTTTGGCCTGTGGCTCCTGGGGGGCGCCCACGGGGAAGTGCCAACGTGCAGCCAGTCAGGGACTTCAAGCTCACTTATTTGTCAATAACTCTCCGGTGACTGTCTCGGTGGGGAGCCCTGTGGCTGATTGCAAGAATACACTGCTGTGCCCCTTGGTGACGTACACAATGGTGAGTGGCAAAGGTATTAAGGTGGCGCAGCAGAGCAAGTTGGACAAATATGCCTGCCCCAAGAGCCTCGTCTCGGAGCGCCCGGCCCGACCTGCATCTTCTGGAGGGTCGGAGAGCGCACTCCCTGAACTATCCCTTAAAGACGTAATGGATGTCATAGCGGGCGTGCGCACATCCATGGAGCAGCGTACCGATGCCATCACGGTGGAGGTGACTCTGATTAGGGACGATCTCGCCAAAACACACAAAAAAGTCAAACAATTGGAGATCACTGCTCAGAGCCTGGTGGACGACGTCTCGCAACTCCAGACCGAGGTCCAAGCTCTACACACCTTCAAAAAGTTTGCGGAAGATACGCTGGATGAATATGAAGAGCGCTCACGTAGAAACAACTCCGCATTGTAGGTGTTCCGGAAAAATCTGAGGGGCAGGCGACGGACCTGTTCGTTGAAGACCTTGTGCTCAATCATCTCAAGCAGAGGGGCCTCTCGAAGTTCTTCGTGGTGGAAAGAACACATCGTGTCCCAGGAGGTCGCCCGAAGCCGGGGGCTCCGCCCTGGCCCATCTTGGCGAGACTCCTGAACTTTAGAGACCGGGACGTGATACTGCAGCATGCCAGGAACTCGCCGCATCTCAAGTACGAAAATTCAACTGTCACCTTCTTCCCGAATTTCACCCATGCTGTGCAGAGGCAGCGGAGATCGTTTTTGGCTGTCAAGAAAACTTTGAGGGATAAAAGGTTGAAATATTCTATGCTTTTTCCTGCCAAACTTACCGCCATTTTGTGTTATATTGGCCCAAAAGTAGCCTAACTCTATTGTGGGACTCATGTGTGTTCTGACAATCGTGATCCCGGAACCTGCGGGAGGTGCTCCATCGTAGACCTGTACATGCTGACGTTACTGACTATATATCCTTCACTGTTGACCATGGGTAGCCTCCTATTTCAGGACTACTACACTGTGTTCTTTTTTTTACTTTTCCCCTTTATTTTTCGTGGGGAGGGGGGGTCGGGTGGGTGGGGACCTTAATCCCTGTGCTTAACTTGTGTTTGTATTTTTGGGGCGACAGGCACTCGGCACAGTTTGTTCAAAGGGCTGATTCTTACCCAAGATGCAGGGAGGCGGGCGTTGAATGGGAGGTTGGGGGGATGGGGTTGTTCTTTGTTGTTATATCGGCTCTAATGATGCACATGGCTTTGGATATGGTTTCATCTTTACTTATGGTTATGGGATACGAATCCACCTTGGCACTTCACCATGGGACCACACTGGGACAAAAGTTTCACTGTACTTAGTTGGAACGTGAACGGGCTGGGAGACGAGGTAAAACGCACTGTTGTCTTGCAGTATATTAAACGGCACTCTCCGGAGGTGGTCCTCCTTCAGGAATCACATCTGGTTGGGAATATGTGTAAGGCCCTGAACAGATGGAGATACAGGCTCCTTGCCCACTCGGGCTTTACTAGCGGGTCTCGGGGAGCGGGCATCATGGCTAAAAACTCCTTCCCCGCCCAGTCTACATTTGCTGACGAACGTGGGAGATATATTGCACTCACTGGGCAGTGGGAGGGTAGAGCATTGACCCTGGTGTCTGTATTGTCCCTCTGGGAATGCAGGCTCAAACATTTACAGATCTGGGCACCCTGCTCCTTTCTCTACCGGAGGGCCTTCTCTTAGTGGGGGGTGACTTCAATGCTGTATCATCTGGTGAGTTAGATCGTCGGCCCCCACGTGCTACGGCGCCCTCTAATAGCTGGCTCCCCGACCTCATTGAGGCATTCGGCCTGTCTGACGCATGGAGTGCTTTCCACCCCGGGAACTTGCAATACACCACCTTCTCTGGAACCCATCACAGCTCCTCCCGCATTGACTATTTACTTTTGCTGTCCTCTCAGCTACTCCATTTACATGAGGTCCGCCACCTAGCACGAGGCATATCTGACCATTCTCCGGGGTGGACCAGGCTGGTGCTGGGGGACCAGCAAATTTATATGGTGGCGCCTATTAATCCCTGGTACCTTCGGAACCAGACGGTTCGCAAGGACCTACAAAAGGCAATTGATTGCTATTTTCGCGAGAACCGGGGCTCAGTGGACTCCCCTCAGATGCTTTGGGAGGCGTTCAAACCCGCTGTTCGAGGGGCAGCCCTCTCTCTTGTGGCGGGAGTTAGGAAGGAGAACTCCAAAGAGCTTGAGGCAGTTGAAAGGGACGTAATACGATTAGAGGCGGATGTGGGGAGGGAGGGTACCCTAGAAGCAGAGCATCTATTGCGACTGAAGACAGATGAATATAAAGCCATTGCCACGGATCGTGCTAAGTCCTGGCGATCAGACGGTAGAGTGTACGAATGGGGGGACAAAGCTGGGAAACTCATCGCCTGACTGGATGAGAAGGAGCGAGCCGGCCGCCTTGTGCCTGAACTCACGACCGACTCTGGTGCGAGGATTACAGACCCAGTTCACATTGCCGGCGAGTTTGCTGCACATTATACCGCGGTATATTGGTCGCAGTCGTCTCTCGTTGAGGCGGATTCGGCTGATCTCCTCAAAGACCGAAGTCTCCTGGTCCTCTCGGAGGACGATCTGAGTTACTTGGATAGCGATATGACCAACGACGAAATCGCACAGGCGATCAGGACTCTCAAACCGGGTAAGGCGATGGGGCCTAATGGGTTACCCATTGAGCTCTATAAATTGTGTCCGGACGCATTGGCCCCGCATCTGCGAGCCATGTTTGAGGATAGTAGGAGGGTGGGGGAGCTGCCACCGGACCAGCGGCTGGCGTCAATAGTGGTCATCCCTAAGGAAGGAAAGCCGAAGGACAGATGCGCATCTTATCGACCCATCTCCATGATCAATGCAGAACCTAAAATACTTGCCAAACTTTTAGCCACCTGCCTATCACGAGTAATTGGTTCACTTGTACACCCAGATCAGTCAGGCTTTATGCCCCATCGCAACACTGCTCTAAATCTGAGACGAGTTCGTGGGGTGATAGGAGGATGCTGTCATCCTGTCTTTGGACGCCTCTATGGCCTTTGATACTATTAAATGGCCCTACCTGTTAGCAGTACTTTCCAAATTCGGATTTGCCCTGCATTTTATCTCATGGGTCAGGCTCCTCTATTCCGCTTCTCTTGCGCAAGTGGTGGTCAATAACAAACGATCTGGGTCCCTCACTCTGTCGAGGCACTCGGCAGGGGTGCCCGTTGTCGCCCCTGCTCTTTGCCCTGTCCTTGGAGCCTTTGGCTGCCTGGATCCGGTGCGACTTGTCCATACGGGGTTTGCGGTGATCGGCGGACCTGGAGGACCGCATCTCCCTTTACGCAGACGATATTCTGCTCTATCTGGCTTCCCCCAACAAATCACTCAGATGTGTCTTAGACATCTTTACGTCCTTCTGGAGATTCTCGGGCTACTCTATCAACTGGAGGAAATCTCTCCTCTATATCCTGTCTGGTGGGACTCCATCTCTTCCCAGAGATTGTCCACTACGTGTGGTGTCCGATGGCTTCCAATATTTGGGGATTTTTGTCACAGCTGACGCCCGGCTCCGACATGAAAGAAATCTGCTTCTGCCTCTGCAGCGGCTGCTACGTGATGTGGCAGCCTGGAGGACGCTTCCTCTCTCGCTGCTCGGGCGCGCTGCTCTTTTAAGATGATGTCCCTCCCCTCTTCCTTTATGCCCTTCAGAACTACCCCGTCCCGGTATAAGCGCGCTACTTTAAAGAGATCGAAGACCTACAGAGGCAGCTGCTATGGGACGGGAGGCCTAGAATTGCACTTCATAAATTAACCCTTAATTGGTATGATGGTGGCATTAGCCTCCCTGATGTAAAGAAATATTACTGGGCGGCCCACCTCGCTGCCATCAATCAGGGTATGTATTGGGCTCCTGGGGATCCGGGACATGCCATGGACAGGTGGCTACTACCGGGCGGGTCATACAACCGAGCCCTCTATGCTAATCCTAAGAACCTTCACTTGACTGGACCCACGTCCCACTCGGCCCAGGTGTGGCATGCAGTTAACAAAAGTTTAGGGTGGGAGCATAGACTGACGCTCGCAACCCTCCTTTGGGACTCAGCTCAACTGGGTGGTCTCCATTCCTCCAAGGGTTTCGATAAGTGGGACCTTATTGGCATCTCTTGTGTGAGTGACCTATGGGTGAAGGGTCATATGCTTAGTTTTAGCCAGCTGAAACAGTCCGAACTTGCAGATACAGAATTATTTCGCTAGCTACAGATCCGTCATGCCTTAACCACCGCCATCAGTGGGGATTCCCCCCTCCCCGACTCCTCCCCACTAGAAGATAGGTTACTGGACGGGCTCCTTCCTCAGAAAGCTTTCTCCTTGACATACAAAAAACTTGTCAATAACACACCAGATCCTCTACTCAAATTGCATGAGTCGTAGGAGGCGGATGGCCTCTTATTAGATGACGAAGACTGAAGAGCGGGCGGCAGTGGCCTCTCCCAGGGAGGTGGCGATCTCTGCTAGTCTCCGCCTGACACAACTGAAAATTCTCCTTAGGATCTACATCACGGGACCACAGTTGGCCCGAATGGGGCGTGGTGACAACATGCACTGTAGGCACCACTGCGGACAGGTGGCCACGTTTATGCATATTCTCTGGGAATGTGAGCAAATTCAGAGATATTGGAAAGGAATCCATAGTGTTGTGAGTGAGGCCCTGCACAAGCCCTGAGGTTAAAAGATGTCTACTTAATGTGTGGGAACCAACTGATTTGGTTGGGGCGGAGAGGCTGTGGGTTACACTTAGGGCCACAGTGGCCAAAAGAGACATTGCCCAATTATGGGGAGGGCCAACACCCCCAAGTGTCGCAGTATGGAAGCGTAACCTGGATTGGTGTATGTTTCGAGAGAAAACTGTTTATGTGGCAAGAGGTTGCCCCCAGAAATGGTCCAGAGTGTGGGCCAAGTGGAGCTCATATAGGGGAGATATTTGTGTTGCACCTACTATTCCTCCTGATGATGACCCAATGTCTCCCTGAGTACTCTTTCTGTTATAGGTGCTGTTTCCCGTAATGTCTCCGTATCCTGAATGAAATGCCACGTTCAAACATGTCTGATCTCCAGCCAAATGTGCTTTGTCGACTGTTTGTGTATTTTTTGTTAAAAAATTAATAAAAAGATATTTAAAAAAAAAATCTCCTAACATCGTGGAGGTTCACTGTCAACATGCGGAAGTCGCACCTGATTCAGCAGATGCTCCCTTTCATTATAGCCATTCTGGATACTGTGCAGTTTCGCAACTACCCTTTCGTTCGAGCCATTCTGGATACTGTGCAGTTTTTCAACTACCCCCAGGAGTGGAGAGTCGCTCTACGACATTCGGGCTATGATCCTGATGTTTCAACCTCTGGTCTGGATTTTACTGAGGCAGACTCTGAGGCTTCTGGAACTGATGGCCTCTTGCATCCTGCTGGTGAAGCTCATCATGTGGTGTATGCAGGCTCTGCAGTAGGATCTGAAGTTCCAGCAGGCACAGCATCAGGGGATCACACCAATCCGGTCCAGCTTTCAGGGTAGACTTATAAAGATCTACTTTGGTATCTGCTGGACCGCTTTTCGGTCAGCAGCATACCCCTCTCCCTTCCCCCCACATAGCTGGCAGTGGTTATCAATGCATTGTGTCGCTCTGGAGCGACCACGTGGGAAAGGTGGAAATCGGAGTAATCTAGCTTGCGGTAGAGCCCCAGCTCCATATCAGTTTTTTGGAACTTCAAGCCATCTGCTTGGCGTTAAAAGCCTTCCTGCCATCCATCAAAGGGAGGCTGGTGCAGGTATTCACAGACCGCACCACCGCCATGAGGTACTGCATGAAGCAGTGTGGCGTGAGGGTCAATGACCCTGTGTTGGTATCTGGGCTTGCCTGGATTGCCTGCTGTTTTTTCTTGTGGCACACCACCTGGCAGGTTCCTTGAACTTCTGAGCGGACAAACTCAGCTGTCATTGGCTTGCAGATCAGGAATGGAAGTTGTATCTGAAGGTGGCACAAGGTTTCTTCAGCAAAAGGAGAGAACTTTGGCTCCGTCTCCTCACCAGCACTGAGAACGTACAGTGTCAGCTCTTTTACACATTGGAGTTTCCAAGACATCTCACTCGGAGACTCGTTCTGTGTAGAGTGGAACTTGGGTCTCCTGTACACCTTTCCGCAGATACCGCTCCTGCCCTGAGTTCTGAAGAAGATCAGGACCAACCGGGCCTAAGTCATTCTTGGATTAGGCACGAAGAGTATGGAATCCTGAACTACTGAGCTGAGCATCTGTTTTTCAATCAGGCTGACCTTTTGGGAGGATCTCCTGTTTGAAAGGCAACAATTGAGTGCATTTGATCCCCCTCCCGAGTCGTTAGCTATCTTATCAGTCAGGCGTTCCAAAACCAAATCTATGTATGCCTGTCATTGGGATAAGTTTGTGGCCTGGTGCACTACTTAATAGATTGACACACTACTTGTCACGTTGTGAGAAGTATTGTTGTTTGTGTTGTCTCTTAACCATCATTGGGTACTGTTAACAGGTATCTGCTGGCTCTTTCAGCCTTTCTGTGGTTGCCGAATCAGCCACAATTGTTTGTCACCTGTTTTAATGCACTTTCTTAAGGATATACATTTGATTCCTCCTTGTTTTGTTATGCCCCATTGGTACTTACATTTTGTTCTAATATTCCTCATCTGTGCTCCTTTCAACCTCTGTAAAGTTGTCCCCTATGGCAGCTTGCCCTTAAATCTTTGTTTCTTGTCACCATAACATTGGCACGATGGTGAGCGAGCTGCAAGTCCTCTCTGTCAACCTTCTACTTGCCACTTTCTACCCAGACAAACAGGTTTTAAAGACTTGAGCCTCATTTTTTGCAAAGGTAGGGACTCCATTTTACATGTGGCAAAACACCACCCTCTTGACAGATCTCTGCATAATTCTTCTGAGGAGGAGGCTCCACCAACTGAATCCAAAAAGGTCTCTTAGCTTCTACATTAATCTAGGTGCAGCTTGCGGTACTGCACCTACACATCTCACATTTATATAATTAGATCTTCTATAAATTTCCCTTCATCAGCTCCACACAGAGTGCAACCTAATCCAGAATTAATATAATAATTGTTTTGTCACATTTCAAAGCTATTAATTGTATATATGGACATAGCTATTTGAATGTACTTGTGGTACTGTCTTCCATGCAATGCATTAGGGGAGTACCATATGTGACCAAAAGTTTGATGCTCACTGGGGACCTCTACTGCACCTATTTTTGAACAAAAGTATATAGGAAACAATTTTAACAAAGATAATGCACAAACAATCAAACACTTAAGATTTAAATCCCCATTGGTTAAATATGACTACTAATAGACATAATTTTCATTAAATCATTTTATTTCTTGTTACTTATATCTTTGTTTGTCTTTTAATCTTTTGTATTATAGTAGAGGATCATTCCTTTCTTACTCTTATTTTGTATACATAACCCTTCCTTATACATATTTTTTATCAAAATCATTATGTCATTTCATATTCATATAGACAATTGTATTTATACTACACATAGAAATACCAAAGGGAAAAACAAAAAAGAAAAGTATGAGAAGTAATCATCAGTTATGGCTAATGCTTGATTCTACGCGCGTTTCGGCGTTCAGCCTTCCTCAGGTGGCCATAATGATAACTCCTACAATAAGAGAAACATAAACTATAATTGCTTGTACATATCAATACATGTTCAAGTGCACATTTATAATTGTAAAAATGCTTTCTATATCTACAGCTATCTACAAACATATTGATCCCAATCTTTATACACATTCCTGTACATATTATTTACAAAAAATCAAAAAATCAATGTCATTCATTTTCAATTCACTTTTCAGGTCAGCAGTATTCTACATGGCATCATAACAGGTCCTGTGTTAAAAAGTCCTAAAACTATCCATATATCTAAGACGATATAGTCAACCCATCTATTGTTATTCCGGTTACCTTTACACATTTTTTTTTTTTTTATACTTTTTTTTATATATTATTATTTATATTTATGTATCTCGTAACCTGATTTAGGAACTATTAAGGCAGTTCATCAGCGAAAGATGAAATTCATTTGGTTTCTATTTTCTCGCTATACATTAGAACGTTATCTGTGTTACCTTATATTTTTTTATATTTTATATATTCCATGCCGTTAACTGATTTCCATTGGAAAGAAAGTTAGAAGGTTGTTTTCGCCTTGTATTAAGATGTCTTATGACTTCTAGAGAGTAAAGGGACGTGTTTAGAGCCACTGGTTCTACAACAGAACATAACATAATAGGGATAATGTGGATATTTTTGTATTTTTATGTTATTGTAATTAACACAATCTCTATGATTCGAGTCTGTATATATAGCTCTAGCTAACTTACTCTCAAGTCTTCACGTGCTTCAAATGTGCATCGGATAAATGTTCCTGCCAGATTAAGGTGTATCGGCAAATGATCACTTTTCGAAATAAGTTCTCGCGTCGTCTGAAAGAAAGCGCCATGTCGATATTTCTTTGCATTGCTACCTCTTTTTGTAGATGTTTCTTACTACTACACAGAACCTGTAATTTCAGTACATTACTTACTAGAACATGGTGGCGTGTCACAAACTCGCGATGGATTGACAGTCTGTGGGATGCCACTTGTGTTTTAAAGATGCAACAACGCGTGTTGGAAAAAACTCATTGATCAGGTAGTATTGCCCTTCAATCTGGAAGAAAGCGCAATGCAAATATTCCCTGAATCTAATGTCTCGTCATGGGGATGCTAGTTACTATTTCTACAAACTTGTGATGATTATTAGATACTTACTAGCCAAACACAAACTTTCGGCGCTGGGACTGTCCCGCCCAAATCACGGCGCGTATGTGAACCACTCGTGTTTTGAGAACGCAACAACGCGTGTTGGAAGAAGCTCACTGATCAGGTAGTATTGCCCTTCAATCTGGAAGAGAGCGCAATACAAATGTTCCCTGAGTCTAACGTCTCATCATAGGGATACTAGTTACTATTTCTACAAGCTTGTGATGAATATTAGATACTTACTAGCCAAACACAAACTTTCGGCGCTGGGGCTGCCCCGCCCAAATCACGGCGCGTACGTAAACCAATCGTTTTTTCTAAAGACAGTGCAGTAGCGTCATCTAAAAGAAAGTATATATATTTTGGTAACTACCTAGAATACCCCGAGCTCAAAAGAGAAACACTTCTATGCTTGCTATTTAGCGAGGGGTCGATCCACACTTACCGGGTCATCATCCTTCTCTACTCATCCGGGTTCGGGGAATCGTATCGGCACAAAGACGCCGCTAGTGATTGGAGAGCTTGCTATATTTCACAAGCTTTCTTTCTATTGGTCAATTTTAATCTAATTTGACCTATCGTGCACTTTACAAAGCTAGTGTTCATTTACATGTTAAAGGCGTACACACACGCCGTTACGTAAAATCACAGTCCTTGTGAAAACAAACAGTGACATTATCATCAAAAGAACAAGGAAGGACAGGCATTACCACAGTTGATCAATTGTGGTCTGGCTTGAGTATTCACCCGCTTTCTAAAGTTAGTATTCATACGTAAGTTTACAGCGATAACGGCACATCAATGTGTTCTCTTCCCAATTAGAACAAATTAGAACTATCTTGTTAATGGATAGGGGAATTGGCTAAACCCATATATTTATTATTACTTCGATAATGCAGATTGTGTCAGTATCTGAAAAATAGTAATAATGCCTAGTGTCTACATTTTGTGACCCAATAGATAGACCCTAGCTTAAGGATCTAAAAATGCTCGATATATTGGCGCTGGTATCTTGTCCTCACGTGCGCTATGTAACAGCCTGTCAAGTTACTATCTTTAAATGCAGGTCAATTGGAGAAAGCTAGTTATTGTAGCGAATCGCTTGGCTCCATGGGATCTCATTATTTAAACCCCTTCTGTATGTGTCCAGCGAAAATATCCAATAGACCTCTCTTCTTTTTCGTATCTCCATGCCTTGGGTTCCACTGGTGTTGATTTTCTCCAAAATCAGCCATCGAATATTCTCTGTGGTGTGGTTAAAGTCAATAAAGTGCTGTACCAATGGTGCCTGTAGTTTTTTCGTTTTAATAGCTGACCTATGTTCCGTTAGACGGGTCGCCATTGATCTCGATGTTTCACCCACATAGGTTTTGTTACAGGGACATAGAATTGCATATATTATATTGGTGGTTTTGCAATTCGTTAAACTCTGTAGCTCTATTTGAACTCCATTAATGGAGTATTGTTTTACCTCTAGGGCGGACTTACAGGCAAGGCATGACATACATCTATAGTTTCCTTTGATGACTGGCAAACCTCCAATGGTGGTTTGTATGGAGGTAGTTGGTGACTTTTGCATACGGGACCTTGTTATTAAATCCTTCAAGTTTTTATTTTTCCGGTATGCAAACATTGGTTTTGGCAGTGGATTCAAATCATTTCTTGTGGCATTCAATATATGCCAGTTTGAGTTGACGATCTGACGCACAGATTCATTCATGGTCGAATGCCTCATTACCATTACCAAACGATTTTGTTCTTTAGATGGTTTCTTTCTCAATAGGCATTGACGATCAAAATAGCGCGCTCTTTTAAAAGAGTCACGGACCAGCCTTTTGGGATAGTCTCTGGCTATGAACTTTGCCTTCATAATCTCCGATTGTTTATCATAGTCCATTATATTTGTGCAATTCCTCCGAAGTCGAAGGAATTGTCCAAAGGGGATAGTTGTTTTTTGTGCTCTAGGGTGATAGCTCGAAAAGTGCAGGAGCGTGTTCCTTGCTGTGGGTTTGGTGAACAAATCCACCACTAGCTGCTGTCCAATAGATTTAATAGTTACGTCTAGGAATTCAACATTGTATTTATTGCTGACAGCTAAAAAACGGATATTTGAGTCACAAAGATTTAACCAGGAGACAAATTCCGCTAGATCATCTTCTGTCCCATTCCAAATGAAAAAGACATCATCTATAAATCTAGACCAACTAGTGATGGATTCACTGAATGGTGCCACTTCGTTATAGATGAATTGATGTTCGTAATGCGCCATGAAAATGTTAGCTACCGTTGGGGCACAAGAAGCTCCCATGCTTACTCCTTGGGTTTGTTGGTATAGAGCCCCATTGAATTCGAAGGTGTTTTCTTGAAGTACAATGTTAAGACATTCCAGTATGAAATGTGCCGGGCAGTCAATTTCATAGGTCTCAATGAACCATCTCACAGCTTCTAACGCTGCTGCTTGTGGGACATTACTATATAATGCCTCTATGTCCATAGTCACCAGAAGTTGTGATGACTGGTTGAAACTGATTTGTTCGATCTTATTAATAATATCGGACGTATCCGTTATATAGGATTTTGTTTTAGAGACATAAGGGCGTAGTATGGCATCAACATATTTAGATAATGCCTCTGTGGCCGATCCGATGGTGGTTACAATAGGCCTGTACGGTGGATTAGTAACATTTTTGTGGATCTTGGGAATCCCGTATATTGAAGCCATCTTAGGTTTGGCTACATTAAAAAAAGTCCATTCTTGTCCATTTTTGTTCACAAATGGCCCCTTCTTCCAGGGCCTTTTTTGTCAAATCTACTGCACCTACACATCTACTTTAGACCTTCTATAAATGTCCCTTCATCAGCTCCACATAGAGTACAACCTAATCCGCAATTAATAAAATAAATATTTTGTCACATTTCAAAGCTACTAATTGTATATATTGAATGTACTGTGGTACTGTCTTCCATGCAATGCATTATGAGTAGGGTGGATTTACCATATCTTCAAAGTTTATGATGCTCACTAGGGACCTCTAGGCACAGCTTGTGGTACCGCACCTGCACATCTCACATATTAGACCTTCTATAAATTTCCCTCCAATCAGGTACACATAGAGTACAACCTAATCGGAATTAATATAATAATTGTTTTGTCACATTTCAAAGCTATTAATTGTATATATAGACATAGCTATTTAAATGTACTCGTGGTATTGTCTTGCATGCAATGCATTAGGGGAGTACCATATGTGACCAAAGGTTTGTGGTGCTCACTAGGGACCCCTAGGAGCAGCTTGCGGTACTGGCAGTGCTGGTGCCTTGCTCATTAGGGACCTCTAGGAGCAGCTTGCGGTACTACACCTACCACATCTCACATTTATATTAGACCTTCTATAAATTTCCCTTAATCAGCTCCACATACAGTACAACCTAACCTAATCGGAATTAATATTCTTTTGTCACATTTCGAAGCTACTAATTATATATAGATATAGCTATTTGAATGTACTTGTGGTGCTGTCTTGCATGCAATGCATTATGGCTAAGTTTATCAAAGTTTATCATGCTCACTCGGGGCCTCTGGGAGAAGCTTGCAGTTCTGCACCTAGACAAGCACTGCTGGTGCCTTGCTCACTACGGACCTCTAGAAACAGCTTGCGGTACTGCACCTAGACATGCAGTGCTGGTGCCTTGTTCACTAGGGAGCTCTAGGAGCAGCTTGCTGTACTGCACTAAGACATACAATGGTGGTTCCTCGCTCACTATGCAATTATTTGCAATGCTCTAGGTCTTGTATTACTGAAAGTATGAGCTATTGGCGTTGCATTATTATTTGCAACACCAATACCTCAAACTATCAGTAATGCAAGACCTATTGCATTTCAAATGCTTGTTTTATTGTTGTAATCAAACAATATTACATTAGTGGACACCCCATGCAAGAATATTAGCAGTAATCACCTCAGTGCATTATGCAGAGTTGCCAGCACAAATGTAAAAATCCTTTTTCAGTTTGGAATGCCTCTACATGGGTAATCGATGGCAACCATGATTGCAATTCCCCAGGCTCGAGGGTAATATCTGTAATATTGCATGACTTATCACTCAAATATTAGCTTTAAATATATTTTGGAAAATCCTTTTTTCTGCAAACATGATTTTATGAGTTGTGAAAACATACGCATTTTCATCATGAATATACACCTTTCAATTTTGGGATAAATATATTAATTCTACCAAACAAAAGCTTCTAATTTAATATGCTGTGCTGCATATAGGAGAGCTACTACCAGGTAGCTAGAGAGCTACCAGTAGCTCATGAGCTACTCATTGGAGAAGCCTGTCCTAGACTCTCCGGCCCTGGGGGTAGGTGCAAAACTGTACAGTATCCAGAATGGCTCCAATGAAAGGGAGCATCTGCTGAATCAAGTGCGACTTCCGCATGATGACAGTGAACCTCAACGATTATAGGAGATTTGATGCTGTCTGGAGGTAGGGGACTCTCTGGGGTGGGCCTGTCTTCAAGAGCCAGTTGTATATGAAGGGGGAAGACTAGACCCCTGACCTTTGAAGGTGTGCTGTAATTACCGCCATCACATTCGAGTACGTTTTCATCATGAATACACACCTTTCAATTTTGGGATACATATATTAATTCTACGAAACAAAAGCTTCTAATTTAATATGCTGTGGTGCATATAGGAAAGCTACTACCAGGTAGCTGGAGAGCTACTTGTTGGAGAAGCCTGATTTAGTGGCACAATCAGCAATGCTTCTGAATGTTACAGTATCAATGCCCACATCGCAGTTTTGTGGGGGAAGATACAATGCATTTTTTACGGGAAAAGTGCTGTGGTGCACATATGAGACACAGTTTCGGTTGCTGGGATGGCATAAATCACAAGAAAAACAGCTAGTAATGTCAGAAGTCGATAGTCTGTATCTTAAAACAGCTGTGATAACAACAATGATGATAATACACGCTCAGGCCATTGGGACGTCCCCCCCCCCCCCATGTGTTTTGATGTGCATTTACTTCATTTAACATCCTGACGAGTACAGAACAAGCAAGGAACGCCTGGATGGCACAATGCAGAGCAACATCGTGGCAATTGTAGCTACTACATAGCAGAGGGGATTGAGTGGTGAACCCTGCTACATATTGGTTACTTACAATAGGCGGAGTGCGGGACAATGCACATCGGCAGGCGCCCTGTGTCTTGCTGCTGCTCACCGGAAGGAGGGGTCACTTGCCATTGGGATGCATTCTTGGTACTCTCTTGTCGCAGCGCTGTTGGGGGGGGATGTTAAGTGGCAAGGATGTGGGAGTAACTACAAACAACTGGGTGGGGGCATGGGTTGGCGGGACATCTCTAAACATCTGAAGTGTGAATTATAATATTACAGTAGCATTTGGGCGCTGGCTTGCGCACCTCGCAGGTCATGAAGGCACCGCGCTCTAGCTTACTTAGCGTGATCCCATACAGATAGATACAGCTCATAGGTATCACACGTGTAATAGGCCATTTCAGGTTGCATATAAGGGGCTCCACTGCTATTCGTGTGCTATTGGGCTGGCTTCGGGCTCTGGGTACTCACCACTGCTCAAGAGATCCTGCAATATTGCGTCAGTTTTCTGCAATTGGGGTCTTACGGAGGCCTAGTGTGTCCTCCCTATGCAGCGCTATGCTCTCTGCCGTGGCCCAGACCTGTAGCGAGCGCTCCAAGGCCTGCCATGCCAGGGGTTCTGCGAGCGCCAATGTTTTGTGATCAACCTCTTTGCAGTAATCAACCCTAGCGCTATAAATCGGGAGGTGAGTCAGAGGCGCTTGTTGCTGGCATACAGGTGCAGAATGCAGATTTCCCAATTTAGGGGTATTGCTCGGCCCGTACAGTGGCCTAGTGCTGATGTTACCTACTCCCAATATTACCCCAGTCTCGGGCAGCTCCACAGCATATGTAGCATGTCTGCATCTGCAGCCTGACAGCGCGGGCAGGCAGCAGCCGCTCCAACATAGAATTTGTTAATTTGTGCTGGCATGAGGTATACCCTCTGTGTTATGAAGTACTGTATAAGATGGAACCGCATGTTACGCGGGACGGCTTTTGGACCCTCTCGCCCCCTGTTCCACTCGACATCTGTGAAAAGGCGTTGGAGATCCTCCTCCCAGTGTGTGCATAGGGAAAGTAACGGTGTTGCTGTGTGAGATCTAAGGGAGGCGGTGAACCATTTTATGAGGTGCCTACCCTTCCCCATCATGTGTAGGTATTGGATGGGTAAATGCATGGATGGCTCTATGGACATGTCTCCCTAGTGTTCGTGCAGGGCAACTATGATTGGTGGGCGCATAAGGAATTGCCCCAGTGCTACCCTGTAAGTGTCTGAGTGAGGCATAGGATGACAGTTTTCCGTCATGATGCAAATCTCCCAGGTCCTGTATCCCGCTGTCGACTAGGTGGCATGGCTCTCGGGCCGTGATGGAGCCGTGGTTGCGTGGTGTGCCTATTATTGGGAGCGCATGGGCGTATGGTTTGATGCTTTGCATCAGGTGCAGACTTCTGCAGTAGTACCTGTATACCACGGTTAACAGGAGCTGTGACGGTGGCTTCTGTTTACTGCACAGGTCAAAATGGAGAGAAGGGTCTCGTGGGTCAGGGCCGGG
This sequence comes from Triturus cristatus, assembly GCF_964204655.1. Taxonomy (NCBI): domain Eukaryota; kingdom Metazoa; phylum Chordata; class Amphibia; order Caudata; family Salamandridae; genus Triturus; species Triturus cristatus. The sequence continues at coordinate 1,136,858,171 of NC_140589.1, forward strand.
AGTTCCGATGCAGTGTCGGCCAAGTGTTGCTCCGAGAGCCATACAGCCACCCATTGCAGCTGAGCCACCAGATAGTAGTGCTCTAAGTTGGGCAGGGCGAGCCCGCCTTGGTCTGTCAGCAGATATAGCTTTCCGGATTTCTACTCTGTTACGGGAAGTCCCTCAGACCTCTCGCCAGTTCCTCCAGCGTTTTGAAAAAGGGCTGGTGAAAGATATACGGCCAGATTAGCAAAATAATACAGCAGCCGCGGCAGGACCATCATCTTTGATAATGCCACGCGGCCCATAGTAGTTAGTGGGAGCGCCCCCCAGAATGCAATTTGCGATCAGATAGAAGATATTGCCCTGCCCATGTTGTCCTCAAGCAAGTCTTCTGGGTGATGGTATACCCGGATCCCTAGGTACCGGAAGGTTTGAGCCCTCCATTTGATGCACGTGCCATTAAGATCATATTGTGGGTCGGGTGAGGCCGCGTCAAATGGGTAAAGGCAGGATTTGGATGCATTGACCACCAGCCCCGGCACAGCGGCGAATTCTCTTAAGATGCGTTCTACATCTCCTGGGACTGAGTGCATCTCTCTTAGATATAGGAGGAGATCATCTGCATGAAGTAATATGATGTGTGTATTGTCATCTTGAGGGATCCCCCAGCCTGTACCTCTTGCCCAAAACATTGCCGCAAGTGAGAACAGAAATGGAGACAATGGGCTGCTCTGCCTGGTGCCCCTCCGTAGTCTGATCGGGGCTGACCCTCACCAGCGGGTTGTCCTACAGTAACCGGACCATCTTGATGAATGCCTCACCAAGCTCATAGAGTGGCAGTACCTCAAATAGGTAGTCACATTCTATAGTATCAAATGCCTTCCCCAAATCCAAGATCAGGCACCCCGAGCGGGGCTATTGCCTTGGCGCATATTTGGCGACCCTAAAGACTCGGTGAAGGTTCAGGGAGGTACTGCGCGTTGGGACAAATCCGTTTTGGTCTTCGTGCACAAGTGATTGGACAAGGGGTGCTAGCCGGTCCGCTAACAGTTTCACCAGTATTTTATAATCAGTGTTTAACAAAGCTAGTGGCCTGTATGAGCCTAGTTCCATCAGGTTTCGGTTTAAGCAGAGAAACTAACAGTGCTTCGTTTAGTGATGGTGGGAGGGAGGAGTCTTCTATTGCAGTGACATAGACCTCTTGGAGGTATGGCGCCAGTATTGTTGCATATGCCTTATAGAATTCAGATGGTAGCCCATCGGGGCCGGTGGTGTTGCCAGTTGCTTATGCAGATCTTCCCTGATCTCTCCTTGTTCAATCAGGGCGCCCAGTGTCTCACTCTGTTCTGGCGTGATATTGGGTAATTGGACTACTGAGAGGAACGCTCTCACTCTGGCATGGCCTTGTTGGGCTGTGGCTTTATACAGAGCTGCATAATGGTTGGTCATCTCCATGTGTATCTCATGTTGAGTGTACACTATGGGGGCGTCTATGGGGTGTACGGCATGTGTAGGATGCCTGGGCTGCTCCTGGCGCAGCAGCCAAGCCAACAATCTTCTGGGACTGTCCGATAGTGCATATGTATGCCCTGAGTGCGCTTTATAGTTAAGGCAACACAGGCATTCAAGGAGGTTAATGTGTTCCCTTTGCTTCTTGCGCAGCTTTTGTGGGTCCCCTGCACCTAATACCGCTTGGATGTCGCATGGTAGGAGGTCCTGTTCTAGCTTCCCTATTTCTCGGGCGAGTTGCTTGCACATGTTCCAAACCAGTCCCATGCTGTGTCCTCCGATCACTACTTAAATGTCTTCCATTCTGAGGGGACGCTATGCGCGGAACCATCGTTAGTCCTCGAAGTATTGCACGGTGGCGGTTTCTAACGAGGCGTGAAACGCGGGATCCTCCAGCACTGCCGGCTGGAGACGCCAGGTAGGGGCTGGAGGGGGGCCAGCTTCCCAGCTCAGCTTCAATACTTGGGGGTTATGATTGGAATGCGTGCAGCCGAGGTAATCAATGGTTTTAATGAGCGGCAGTAGCGAGAAGGAGCCAACAATCCGATCCAATCGGACATGTAAGCTGTGCACGTGATAGTAGAACGAGTATATGCAGGTGCCTGGGTAACGAGCACGCCTAATGTCTGTCAAAGACCAATGCATTAGCCAGCCGTGCAGGGCTTGAGCGTTAGAAGAGGCAGGGGTGCGTGTCAGTGGGGGAAAAGAGCGGTCCAAGAAAGTTTTGAGCACTGAATTAAAGATCTGAAAGAAACCCGTTAGTTAGATTCCTATCCTTAGAATATCCCCAGGCGTCGGGCTGGATCCGGAAAGAATTTTCGTCAGCAATACCCTTGCGCGTCGCTAGGCGTCGTCTGCGGCTCCACGTCCGTCGTCGGCATTGTGCGCCGGAATGACATCGTCGGAGTCCTCAGACGCCGCCCTTGCGCGCTGGCGTCAGTTCTTCTTTTTTCCACGCCAGACAGCGCCGATCCGGGAAGAGCATACCCTTTTAGTAATTTTTTGACTAAACTTTTTGACTCTTTTGGTCTATTCTGTCGACTCAACTCTGGTGCCAGTAGGATGCCTGGTTTCAAACCCTGTGACTCCTGTCACCGACTGATGTTGGTTACGGACCACCACCGCCGGTGCCTCTACTGCCTTGGGGCCGACCACGATTCCGAGTTGTACCCTGACTTCGAAGGCCAGGCGAGAGCAGTCCCGCAAGCTGCTGGAGTTCTGGCACTCGTTTGGTTCCAAGTCTTTGGGTAAGTCGAAGCATAGTAAGAAGTCCAAGAGTCGACATCGCTCTTCGGGCTCCGGTCGCGCGACTCGGCTGAGGGTTCGGGTGGTACCACCCGCGCGGCTCTGTCGGTGCTGCAGGGGTCGCGTCCGTCCCCATACATGCCGGTCCCTGGGACCGACGCGACTCTGGCGGAGGTCAGTGCCTTCCTCTCGGCCATGAGTGGCCTGGCTCCGCCGTCGACACCTGTCGGCGCGCCTTCGGTCCCGGCGCCGCTGGTCCCAGTGGGATCCAGGCCTGGATCCCAGTCGGCGCCGGTCGACCTCATGACCCCTCCGCCGGCGCCGTTCCCTGGTTCAGTCCGGGTTCAGGCCCGGCATCGGAGCGGCGCCGCGTCCGACGGGTGGCAATTTCATCTTCCGCCCGGCTCCGATCATTCCACCTGTCTACCAGGAATCGGATGACGGTGACGACTGGGAGGGGTCTGAGGACCCTCTGGCCCAGCAGGGCCAGTTATCACAGGACTGGGCAGATGAGCTGGGGGATGCCAGTGGTCTTGATACCTCCCCTAACACTGGCTTCATCTCTCCTCCGACTGTGGCTTTGGAGGAAGGTGCTGCTTTTTCTGTGGTGCTGCGCAAGATGGCCGAAGCCCTTGGGCAGGGCTGCCTGCTGTGGCTGTGAGGACTAACCTCCTCACCGAGGTGCTCCAACCATCAGCAAGCTCCTCAGAGCCTCTGCTGCAGTTTAATGAAGCACTACTGGACGTTCTGAAGGGCACCTGGTCCAAGCCCTCCACAGTACCTCCTGTGGGCCGAAACATAGCCCGGCGCCACCGCCCTGCACCGGGCGACCCCAGTTTTCGGTCCCTGCACCCCACGCCCGAGAGACTGGTTATCCAGGCCTCAAATTCCCAGAGCCCCTTCCCGTCCGCTCCCCCGGATCGGGAATCCAAGAGACTTGAGCAGTTTGGTAAGAAGCTGTTCTCCTCCCTTAGTTTGGGACTGCGGTCTGTTAACACCGCTTGTCTCTTGGACCGTTACTCCCACTCCTTGTGGGATACGGTGGAGGACGTGCTGCCCCAGTGTCCGGAGGAGGCCCGGACACGGCTCACCCAAGCTCTTGCCGAGGGGCGGGATGCAGCGTGGCACGCTATCAGATGTGGAGTGGACACTACGGACTCGCTGGGTAGGGCGATGTCGACCACAGTGGTGCTCTGCCGCCACGCCTGTTTGCGATACACAAGTTTTTCAGGGGATGTCCAGAGCACCCTCATGGACATGCCCTTCGATGGCAGTCTCCCTTTTGGCGACAAGGCGGATAGTGCGCTGGAGCGCTTTAAGGACTCCCGGGCTACGGCCAAGTCCTTGGGCCTCTTGACCCCGCGCCCGCAAACTTCTGCTTTTTGCCCCTTTCGTGGCCAAGGAAGGGGCGCCCCCTCACGTCCACCTAGCCACAGGCTGCAGAACCAACCTCCACGCGGTCGCGGACGTGGATTCCGCCGAGGCGGTACAGGGGGACAACGTTCCGGTCAGTCCACATCTACCCCGGCAGCATCTGCCTCAAAGCCCTCCTAGTCAGTGCTTTCAGGCCCATTCCACGCCAGTGGGAGGCAGAGTTCGCCATCACCTGCTGGCGTTCCATCACATCAGACAGATGGGTGCTGCAAATCGTCTGAAGGGGCTACTCCCTCCCCTACGAGGCGACCCCTCCAGGCATGCCACCGCAGTACCACCGCATGTCGGGGGATCACTTAAAACTTCTACAGGAGGAAGTTACGGCCCTCTTGGCTAAGGGGGCCATCGATCGCGTTCCTGTTCCAGAAGTAGGTCGCGGTTGTTACTCCCACTACTTTCTGGTTCCCAAGAAGGGCAAAGGGGGCCTACGTCCTATCTTGGACCTCAGGAGCGTCAACGCCTTCATCCGCAAGGAGAAGTTCAAGATGCTCACCTTAGCTCAGGTTCTGGCCTAGACCCTGGAGACCGGATGGTAGCGTTGGACTTGCAGGACGCTTATTTCCACATCCCCGTCCTGCCGGCCCACCAGCGTTACCTGCGGTTCACGGTGGGTCAGGAGCATTTTCAGTTTACCGTGACCCCATCGGCCTCACCAGTGCCACTCGGGTGTTCACGAAAGTGATGGCGGTGGTCGCAGCTCACCTGCGCAGATTGGGGGTTCCAGTCTTCCCCTATCTCGACGACTGGTTGTTAAAGGCAGGCTCGCCCCAGGCAGTCGTCTACCACCTCCAGACTACGGCCGACCTCCTGCATTTGCTGTGGTTCTCCATCAATGTGCCGAAGTCGCATCTGAGTCCCTCCCAGAAGCTCCTCTTTATCGGAGCGGTTCTGGACTCGGCGCAGTTCTGGGCTTATCCTCCGGAATAGCGGGTCTGGGATATTCAGGCTCTGATTCCCATCTTTCAGCCTCTATCCCGGTTTTCGGTTAGGTTGGTGCTGCGGCTTCTGGGTCTGATGGCCTCCTGCATCCTGTTGGTGCATCATGCCAAATGGCGAATGCGGGCTCTGCAGTGGGACCTGAAGTATCAGTGGGCCCAGCCAGCATCGAGGCAACCTGTCCGACCACGTCCTGATCTCGGAGGGCACTGCACGCCTGTTGCAGTGGTAGCTTACGGACTGCGATTGGGTCAGCGGCAGATCCCTCTACCTCCCCCAACCGGAGCACGTAGTGGTGACGGATGCGTCCCTCCTGGGATGGGGGGGCCACATGAGAGAGGCGGAGATCAGAGGCCTCTGGTCTCCGGCGGAGTCCCGGCTCCATATCAACCTTCTGGAGCTGAGGGCGAGCCGACTTGCACTGAAGGCGTTCCTTCCCTCTGTCCGGGGAAGTGTGGTGCAGGTGTACACGGACAACACCACCGCCATGTGGTATTGCAACAAACAGGGCGGGGTGGGATCGTGGACCCTTTGTCAGGAGGCTCTGCGCCTCTGGACATGGCTGGAACATCAGGGCATCACCCTGGTGGTTCAACATCTGGTAGGCTCTCTGAAGGCCAGAGCAGATGAACTCAGCCGCCGGTGCATGATGGATCACGAATGGCGTCTAAACTCGGACGTGGCGCAAGGCCTCTTTCGGCAGTGGGGAGATCCTTGGTTCGATCTATTCGCCACCGAAGAGAACGCGCAATGTCAGCAGTTCTGCGCGTTGGAGTTTCCAAGGCGGCACTCGCTCGGGGACGCCTTTCGTCGCGAGTGGAGTTGCGGTCTGTTGTACGCCTTTCCGCCTATACCACTTCTGCCCAGAGTGCTGAAGAAGATCAGGCGCGACCGGGCCCAAGTCATCTTAGTGGCTCCGGATTGGGCACGAAGGTACTGGTATCCCGAGCTACTCAGTCTGTCAATCGATCCCCAGATACGACTGCCTCTTCAGGAGGACCTTCTGTCGCAGCAGCAGGGGACGGTCCTCCACCCGAACTTGTCCAGTCTCCACCTCCATGCGTGTAGATTGAGCTGCGACAGTTGATGCCATTTGACTTGCCTCCTGAAGTCTGTGATGTGATTCTGGCAGCCGGGCGTCCCTCCACAAAATCGGCATACGCCTGCAGGTGGAACAAATTTGTGGCATGGTGCACAGCAAAGGCTGTGGATCCCCTTTCCGCCTCCTTTTCTTTCTGTCCATCCGGACAAAGTTGTTCTCAGGACTCGTCCTTCCTTTCTCCCTAAGGTGGTAACTGCCTTTCACATCGCGCAGTCTGTTACGTTGCCCACCTTCTTTCCTCCTCCGCATCCTTCGAAAGAGGAAGAGAGGCTCCACCGTCTGGACCCAAAACGGGTGCTGTCCTTTTATTTGGACCGCACCAAGCAGTTCCGGGTGGACGACCAACTCTTTGTTGGCTACTTGGGCGCTAAGAAGGGACGGGCGGTGCACAAGTGGACCATCTCTCGGTGAGTCGTTTTGTCTATCAAAGCTTGTTACTCCTTGCCTAAAAAGGAACCTCCTGTAGGGCTGAGGGCCCATTCCACTCGGGCCACAGCGGCGAGAACTGCCCTGGGCCGAGAGTCCCCTTGCAGGACATCTGTCAGGCAGCAACGTGGGCCTCGCTGCACACGTTTGCTAAACATTATTGCCTGGACAGCCAAGTCCGGAGAGACGGCTTCTTTGGCTGTTCTGTTCTCCAGGACTTTCTGGTGTGATCTTGTTTCGCAGACCCACCACCGGGGTTGGTTTTGCTGGGGTATCTATTCTAAGGTGAGGAATCTAACTAACGTGTTTCTTTCAGATGAACAAGTTACTTACATTTGGTAACGATATATCTGTAAGAAACATTAGTTAGTTAGATTCCTCACCGACCCACCCATCCTCCCCGTTCTGCGAACTGATATCTAGGGTTGAGGTTATCCCTTTCAGGGCCCTAGAATTTTTTGGCACCAATGTCGGTCTCTTGTATGGCTCTGCGTTCCTGGCACGGAAAGCTATGTACAAGAACTGACGTCAGCATGCGAGGGCGGCGTCTAAGTACTCCGACGACGGACGCGGAGCCGCAGACAACGCCTAGCGACGCGCAAGGGTATTGCTGACGAAAAATCTTTCCGGATCCAGCCAGTCGCCTGGGGATATTCTAAGGTGAGGAATCTAACTAACTAATGTTTCTTACAGATATATCGTTACCGAAGGTAAGTAACTTGTTCTTCCCTCCCAGTAACTACGGGATATCAGCCCGAGGCGAAAGCAGGCAGGTGAGTTTTTGCAGGAAGGCTGACTGCCCATAAGAATAGACTGCCTGTTTAGCCTGCCTCATACTAGAGCGTATCGCCCTTCTGGTTCGGTAGCCACTTCCTCTGCTATAAATAGGGTTCCGGCTCTGACCCATACTAATGACCCCCTTGCGGGGGTGAAAAAATGTGTGCTGAACACTTGTTTTTGCCATCTCTTACAGAGCCTAGTGGCCACCAATGGTATGATATGCGTCTCTCGCAGTAGCGCTATGTGTGCGGCTCCACTCTATAAGTACGAATAAATGGCTTAGCTGGAAAGTGGATGCCTCTTACATTCCATGTGATTACATTGATGTGTGCCATACCTGGGTGTGTGGTGTCCGAATGCGGTGCCCCGCCTGCTGCTGGCGCGGTAGCCTACTGGCGCAATGACTGTGGATGCTCCAATCCCATGTGCGATATAGTGCAGTGTGAGGTGTAGGAGAGGGAATAGGTGGGGGGAAACAGTAAAACTTCTGTGGAGTGGAACCGCAAAGAGGGCCCTCCCAAACAGTGTTGCAAACACATTCTGCCTTAAACAATGTCTGTTCACGATGGGGCTATGGTGTGTGGTGGTGGTGGTGTTGTCACTGTGCCCTTGTGGGTTGCCTCTGAAATGGTCCCTGCCAGAGGGCTGCAGATTTCGAGAAAGTTTACAGACTGCCGAAGTGGTGTAGCATGGCGTTGCAACGTGGTAAGGTACTGTCCGATGCGCAGTTCCGCCAGGTCTACACTCGCCCTGCTGGAAAAGGGTTTTGAAGGTAGGATGTTCTTTACTTCATTGCAGCTAAGGAGATAGGGTGATGAAAGGATATCTGCTGGAGCTTCAGGTGCTAGATGATGTCATCGGAGGTTTGTGGCGTCACCTCCGGGATCGGGAGAGTCAGGCCCTCCCGACCACGATTGGGACTGTTCTTCCTTGGCCATGAATTGAATGGATTCAGTGTCCAGATCCGAACTGTGGGACTGGTCACCCAGTGCTGCCGCGACCTGCAGGGCCTTCCGGCGCTCAGTAATGATTTGTTTTAGGTTGGGAGGTGTGATCTGCGCGGTCGGCGGTGCTGCTGCTGGGTGCTTGCTACGTTTCCTGCCGTCTATCTTGTGTTTTCGCTGTGGTTCCAGGCTCTGGGCATCCGGAGGATAGCTCTAGTTCTTATAGCCATGTCCAGGCTTTTGTAGGGGAGTCGAAGAAATGTGTGGTTTCCTCAGCCATCACGCGGAGGTGGGCAGGGAACAGGAGGGAGTAACGCATGCTTAGCTCCTTGAGGCGTTTCTTCAATGACTGGAAAGAGCTTCTGCAACATTGAACCAGCGCGGTGTAGTCCGGGAAGAAGATAACATGAGCATTGCCTACCATTATGTCTGAGGTATTTCGGGTCTCCCGTAGTATGGCGACCCGGTCACTAAAGTTGAGGAGCTGGATAAGGAAAGGCCTGACCGCTATCTTTGGGGGGATGGCTGTTTCCGGACCGGTACTTAATGTGCACGTTCAATGACGAACTGGGGGGACAGTACACTTTCCGGCAGAATGCTCCTTATCCACTTCTCTGCGTAAGACACAGGATATTGATAATATCACTGATAACATTTCAAATGACATCATTGATGAAAACACTGGGCAGGGTTGGGAGCAAGTTCGACTTAGCTCAATAAACTATATCTGGTTAATTTCATGTTTTCTTTTTTTAATTGTAAGATGTTACTCTGTAACTGACTTTTTTCCTAACTATATCTTTAATTTAACGTTTGTTTTGTCAGTGAACATATATGTGTGTGTATAAATATGTATATATATATATATATATATATATATATATATATATATATTCACTTAAAAAACCATAGGTTTCACACATGTTATAGTTAGGTGGATATTTCACTCGTAAAAAACCAATGAAATTCCCCCGTTATAGTTAGTTGAGATAACTATAACTCGCGCGCCCGCAATCCTCTGCTCATGACGTCACATATTACATCACTCATGACATGGTCAGTGGCATCACTCATGACATCACTGATGACATCATCCTTGTGATAGAGTGGCGGTCGCGCGAGTTATAGTTATCTCAACTAACTATAACGGGAGAATTTCATTGTGTTTTTTACGAGTGAAATATCCACCTAACTATAACATGTGTGAAACCTATGGTTTTTTAAGTGAATTTGCAAGGTTTTTTAAATGCTAATTCCTAACTATAACGTGTGTGAAACCTATGGTTTTTTCAGTGAATTTGTATGGTTTTTTAAATGCTAAGTTATGTATGTCTTATTTTTTTTTTAATATATTTATTTTTCAATAAACTACGTTTAAAAAAATCTTTTTTTTTTTTTTTTTTATGGTTTTTCACCGTGCGCGCACCCCCGCGATTTAAAAAAAAAAAATTTACAATCTTTTTTTCTGCCTTTGGGGTCCTTCAGGGACCCCTGACCAAGGCTAGGGGGTCAGGAACTCTCTACCCTGCCCCCTTTTCACGTTCACCACCTTCCTTTTCCACTCTCGCACTGAAAACAAACAAAATGGCGGCCGACACTTCCTGATTTCGACCGATTCGAACGTTGACTGACATGTAACAGCCAATCAGAATTACGCTCGCGCACGTAAGGGTGCACGCACCGTGCGCGGCTATAGATATGTATGTGCTTTTAAATGCAATTTTCTCAGGAACTACTGAACAGATTGACTCCATATATGCAAAAGGCACTTCCCTGACCTGAGGACTACCTCTCTGCCAAATTTCAAGTAATTCTGTTCAGCCGTTCGGGCTGTACCTTCGACTAAAGGTCCTATGGAAAAATGCATGGGGAAAACGTGTTTTGGGACCCCCCTTTTTTCTCGGCCCCCGCTTGACGAATCACCCCGAGACTTTCAGGGTAGGAGCTGAGCGGAGCGCCCCATTAGTTTTGAAAATTTCGCCAAGATTCGTCAACCGGCGCCAAAGGTATTCAAAATTGAATTTTGAGATTTCCTATGGAAACACGGTCCTAAGTATAACTATCTACTGGCGACCGCCAGTAGATAAAATATATATATATATATATATATATATATATATATATTACCTACTGGCGGTCGCCAGTAGGTAGTTATAGTTAGGACCCCTTTTCCATAGGAAAACCTCAACATTCTATTTTGAATAACTTTGGCGCCGGTCGACGAATCCTCGCGAATTTTTTAAAATAGGTGGGGCGCTACGCTCCGCTCCTACCCTGAAAGTCTCGGGGGGATTCGTCAAGCGGGGGCTGAGATAAAAGGGGGGTCCCAAAACGCGTTTTTCCCATGCATTTTTCCATAGGACCTTTAGACAGGGCTACAGCCCGAACGGCTGAACAGAATTACTAGAAATTTGGCAGAGAGGTAGTCCTCAGGTCAAGGAAGTGCCTTTTGTAGGTTTGGTGTAAATCTGTTCAGTAGATTCTGAGAAAATAGCCGTTAAATCAATATATATATCTGAGCCAGCTTACGGTGCGCTTACGGTACGCTTACCGTACGCGTACGGTGGCGTGCGCGAGCGCGATTCTGATTGGCTCTTAGATCTTAGTAAACATTCGAATCGGTCGAAACCAGGAAGCGGCGGCCGCCATTTTCTCTCTCGCACTCTGAGGGGGGAGCTGATAAACAAATGCCAAAAACATATAAAGGGGCTGTTTAGACAGCGCCCATGCACATAACCATGTTAGTTGAGTCTTCAAAGATCCCCCAAGGCAAAAAACGGTAAATTTTAATTTTTCGAAAATTTCGCCGATTACGCTTACCGTACGCTTACCGTACGCGTACGGTAAAAAATTATAAAAAAAAAAAAATTCCACACTCTCTCCACCCCGTGTGCAAATGGTGGCCGACGGCCACCATTTGTGCATGGCTTATAAGAGCACAGCATTTCCCCCAAAAAATTTCAACAGATTACCTATCACAAGGAAGCGCATAATATGTCCTCCATGTGCGCATGGTGCGCGAAGCGCATCATGCGTACATGGCCCATCTAGCGTAACGTGGGCACGGCACTAACTGCGTAAAGTGGGTGCGCGGTGCGCGAAGCGCACCGCGTGCTCACTGTGCGCGCACGGTGCGCGAAGCGCACCGTGCGCGCACGGAACGAACTGCGTTAAGTGGGCGCGCACGCCACGAATGGCGTAAAGTAACTTAGCATTTAAAAAAACGTACAAATTCACTGAAAAAACCATAGGTTTCACACACGTTATAGTTAGGAATTAGCATTTAAAAAACCAAGCAAATTCACTGAAAAAACCATAGGTTTCACACATGTTATAGTTAGCGGAAATTTTACTGATAAAAAACCAATGAAATTCCCCCGTTATAGTTAGTGCAGGCAACTATAACTCACGCGACCGCAATCTTCTGCTGATGACATATATGTCTTTTTGAAAAAAAAATATTTGTAATATATGTATAGCTAAAAATGTATGGAAGAAGACATGGGCAAATAAGTGTCTAAATACAGTATTAGCATCAGCAGAGGATTGCGGTCGCGTGAGTTATAGTTGCCTGCACTAACTATAACGGGGGAATTTCATTGGTTTTTTATCAGTAAAATTTCCGCTAACTATAACATGTGTGAAACCTATGGTTTTTTCAGTGAATATATATATATATATATATATAATATGTATATTCATTTGCTGTTCATCACTTAAACCTTTGATCTTTACAAATTGCAGGTATATTTATATCGTTGATTAATTAATTTGGATTTAACCGCAGTGATTTATTTGCAACAGTGATTATGATGTTATACTCCCACAATCTAAGTATTTTGTTTGTTTATTTTGAGTCAACTCTTTGATTGGGTGAAACTGTCTTTTTGATGGGAGGTCCGGCATCAGCGCGTCAGGTGATCAAGATCGCGGAGGCGATCGAAACGCGTCTGAGGCGGACACTTGTCTGACGAATTGAAAATAAAGTGTCAGGATTTGATCTTTGAAGCCGCTTGGTGTATTTCTTGGAATGGCAGTTTTTGAACATTGACTGAGGTCCGTACTTGCGTTTAAACTACCTTTGGGAAATCGGGAGGTCAGGACTTTGTCTGCATATATATATATATATATTACCTACTGGCGGTCGCCAGTAGGTAGTTATAGTTAGGACCCCTTTTCCATAGGAAATCCGCAACATTCTATTTTGAATAACTTTGGCGCCGGTCGATGAATCCTCGCGAATTTCTCAAAATAGGTGGGGCGCTACGCTCCGCTCCTACCCTGAAAGTCTCGGGGGGATTCGTCAAGCGGGGGCTGAGATACAAGGGGGGTCCCAAAACTCGTTTTTCCCATGCATTTTTCCATAGGACCTTTAGACAGAGCTACAGCCCGAACGGCTGAACAGAATTACTAGAAATTTGGCAGAGAGGTAGTCCCTAGGTCAAGGAAGTGCCTTTTGTAGGTTTGGTGTAAATCTGTTCAGTAGATTCTGAGAAAATAGCCTTTAAATCAATATATATATCTGAGCCCGCTTACGGTACGCTTACAGTACGCTTACCGTACGCGTACGGTGGCGTGCGCGAGCGCGATTCTGATTGGCTCTTAGATCTTAGTAAACATTCGAATCGGCCGAAACCAGGAAGCGGCGTCCGCCATTTTGTCTCTCGCACTGAGTGTTATTTATCAAACATGATGCCCAAAAACATGTTACGGGGCTGTTTTGACAACTCCCTCCCACATAGTCATGTTGAGGGAGTCCCCAAACATCCCCCAAGAGCAAAAACGGTATTATTTTTTTTTCGGCAATTTCGCCGATTACGCTTACCGTATGCTTACCGTACGCGTACGGTAAAAAATTATAAAAAAAAAAAATCCACACTTTCTCCACCCCGTGTGCAAACCACCATTTGTGCATGGCTTATTAGAGCACAGAAATTCCCCAAAAAATTTCAACAGATTACCTATCACAAGGAAGCGCATAATATGTCCTCCATGTGCGCACGGTGCGCGAAGCGCATCGTGCGTACATGGCCCATCTAGCGTAACGTGGGCACGGCACTAACTGCGTAAAGTGGGTGCGCGGTGCGCACCGCGTGCTCACTGTGCGCGCGCGAAGCGCACCGCGTGCTCACTGTGCGCGCACGGTGCGCGAAGCGCACCGTGCGCGCACGGAACGAACTGCGTTAAGTGGGCGCGCACGCCACGAATGGCGTAAAGTAACTTAGCATTTAAAAAACCGTACAAATTCACTGAAAAAACCATAGGTTTCACACACGTTATAGTTAGCGGAAATTTTACTGATAAAAAACCAATGAAATTGCCCCGTTATAGTTAGTGCTGGCAACTATAACTCACGCGACCGCAATCTTCTGCTGATGACATATGTGTCTTTATGAAAAAAAAATATTTGTAATATATGTATAGCTAAAAATGTATGGAAGAAGACATGGGCAAATAAGTGTCTAAATACAGTATTAGCATCAGCAGAGGATTGCGGTCGCGTGAGTTATAGTTGCCAGCACTAACTATAACGGGGCAATTTCATTGGTTTTTTATCAGTAAAATTTCCGCTAACTATAACATGTGTGAAACCTATGGTTTTTTCAGTGAATTTGCAAGGTTTTTTAAATGCTAATTCCTAACTATAACGTGTGTGAAACCTATGGTTTTTTCAGTGAATATATATATATGTATGTATATATATATATATATATAAAAATGTATATATTTTTTTTGCAACAACACTTTTCACAAACAAAGGGCGCACTTAGCTGGTGCATGCGTCAAAGCTGGACTTGCCTTGAAATTATATTGTTCACCAAAAACAGAAATAATGCATCACTCTCCTCGGGATTTTGTAATTTAATTTATTTGCAAGCCAATTCACTCCACCTACGCGTTTCAACCACACAGGTCTTGGTCACGGTACATAGCTATGCATCATGACCAAGACCAAAAACATCGATATTCACTAGGTATTATTCAGTGATCTAACAACAAATTTTGCTCCTGGTATGCGCTGTTTATGACCACACATATTACATCACTCGTGCCATGTTCAATTACATCGCTGATTACATGACTGGACCGAGGGTATAGGTTGGATGAGTACACGAGCGCCAACATTGGGGAGTTGGAATGAGGTACGTGCGTGAATGGTCTCTTGCCGAAGAGCTGCATATGAAAGCGTGTAGAAAGGATGAAAAACTAGCAGAGGATATTGCAACCTGGAGAGAATTATGTAGAAAACTTTTTAACCCTGTGGGAAATGGAACTGGACAGAATGAATCCACTGATTGTGATAGTGAAACGTAAAGTAAGGACCCCATTGTATTGTGATACTGTTTAGTGTATGGCTCCCCCATATCTACTACAAAGGTGCGTGCTTACTTAGACATGCTGTCGTTAACGGATTTTCATGATTGATGTGTCACTGGATTCTGCTATTCTGTGGAAACTGTGTAGATGAAGTTATTCTGATATTTCTGTACAACCACGCAGTTGTTGTTTTAAACTGAATGAAGTTTCTAAAAAAAATGGATTACCTGACTGATGACATCTCAAATTACATCATTACTGACATTACTGATGACGTCATCGAAAAAATTTAACAGTTTGCTATACTCTATCGATACTGGAAGCTATTCACCGATCTACAACTAGACCTCATTTTCTAACCTAGTTTTATTGTTAAAGAGGGTAACCTTTTGCAGCATGCAGGAGATGAAGCATATCCGTTGAATCACCTGCATTTCGTTGAGCTCGTACTCTTTTTTCACTTGAATTCCGGTACAAAAGGAACTTAACAATTCTGTAGACATTAATGCAAACAGCAATATATGTAAGAATAAACTTAACGCCTGTAAATTACTCACAAGTGTAAATTACGTTTATGTAAAGCCCCTTTAATGTCTCTGTAGACATTAAGGTGTGCAGCAAATAATTAAACATTGAATACTGTTCAAAAGAATGTTCAGTAATTATATGTCCCTTTTAAATACCTCATATGATATAGATTTTTAAGTCAGTGGTTTTACATCTATGCATCAATCAAAGATAAAGCATGCACAACCAGATCCTAAGCGCAGCCCTCCATAGTTTGTAAAAATGCCTTGCACATATTCTTGAATTGAGCAGAATGGTATTCATCCTTAGAACAACGTTTACAATCATACTGTGACTTGAACATTTTATAAGTCAACCATATATTATACATTCTTCAACAATGTGAACTGTCTCATAATAAATATCTGGACAAATATCCAGTTTTATTGAAATTGTCAAAATCACTACATGACACAGGTGACTAATGTATTGTAATGATAAGCTTTAGTTTTTTCCACATATTTTGGCAACAAGACTTTGATTCAAGCCACTACCTGTAATGTATGTCTACAACTCACATTAGTTGCGCTTAGTCTCTTTCTTGTTTAATTGAAGTACTTTTCCACCTAAGACTTTACTGGTTGTTAAATCGTTCACCATATAACTTTTACCGTAGTGACTCTGACTTGTCTTCTGTTGCACCCCATTTTTATTGTGTACATACACACATGTACACAGTCAATCTATGCTATATATGTTTGTGGGCCCTTTACTACCTAGATTGTTTTTAAAATGATCTAGCTTGCAATAGAGTAATTTGAGGAGTAGTAGTTTGGATGATGTCATCTGTGATCTCATCAGTGATGTCATTTGAGATAATTCATAAAAGGAGGACCAGAGACATTTTTTAAAGACCGCCAGGGGCCAATTCCCCACTATCCAACTAGAAAACATAATAGCAGGCCCTTGGGTTTAGTTCAGTGTGAGAGTGTTGGGATATCCCTTTCTTAGGACGATTTCCCTTACCCAGCCATAGGTGGCACGCTTCATCATAGTGGATCTCCTCGCACTGCGGACCTAGTTGTAGTGCGGGCTACAACCCCCTCTGAAAGGGAGGTATACTAAATCTCTAGAACAGAAGGGTGTGGGGAGGGGGCAAGTGAACAAGAGAAAGTGACTAAAACTAACTCTGATATGCTGGACAATTTTATGCGCATTCATAGGCCAGAATTAAAAGAAATGCAACTAAGACATAAGGACATTCAATCGGTCAAAGAATAGGGAAGGTCGACATGTTTCAGCCTAGCACTCCCCGTAGGGATGCAGCGGCTTTCATCAGGACCGAAAGGATGTGCAGAAAGTGAAGTGCCAATAACCACTTGATTACCTTAAAACAGTGGTAAAGTGTTTATACAAAACCAGTAGGTGGAGTGGTACATCACTCAAACCTGGGGTATATTGGTCAGCAAGCACCCTAGACAGAGAAACAAAATAAGTACATTTAACAAAAATTCACAAGACCCACAACCCCCTACTATGCAT
The DNA here is from genome assembly GCF_964204655.1 of Triturus cristatus. Classification (NCBI taxonomy): domain Eukaryota; kingdom Metazoa; phylum Chordata; class Amphibia; order Caudata; family Salamandridae; genus Triturus; species Triturus cristatus. The sequence goes on from NC_140589.1 coordinate 1,136,874,896, forward strand.
GACTCTAATTAAAGTGCATGTAATGATCTAGTTTAATGTAAGAGTAATATACAGCACCTACCTGAATTGTTGGGTGAGCACGTAGATACCGGTGACCTTGGTATAGCAGACTCCAGGCGGCATCCGATACCTATGCAAACACATAGAGGTGGTGATAAAGTATGACTTTTAAATATAGTCAAGGAACCCCACACAGAGTATGCAGTTGACTTAGCACGTGACAAACAAAGGGGAGAGTCACTAAAAAGAACTGTGAAAATTGAAAACCTTGCTATGATATTCAATCAGGAACAGAAAGGTTAAAGGGTATCCCTTTAGATGGAGAAAACAAACGCCTGGCCTGTTCAAAACAGGCCGTAATGGCTCAAGCAACAGCAAGGAGCCACTTCGAATAAGTGCGCTTGCATTACCAATCAGGAGCGCGAACCATGAGTAGCAACAGCCAAGCTCATAAACTGCCAGGGACCAAAATGTGTGTCCATAGTAACATCATGTATTTCAAAGAAAGAAAAAAACGTACATGGCATCGTTATATTGACAGACCATGCAGATGTCCGCATGCAAACTGCAGAGTATCCCAGGACGTAATGCAAAACTAGCGAACAGCCAAGTTAGCCGAGGTGTCGTCTTGTGCCTCGTTTGGGGGAGAAAATATGCACATACCTAACTAGCGGAAAGACAGTAAACGATCAAGCCAGGAAGCCTCAACTTTTGTGCACATAGGTGGAACACCATCTGGCTGGTGACACGGAATGCACCATGTCACGGATGGCGGATCCTCTACGTTCTGTGGACGGTCGGGAGGTTGGGAAATGTAGTGTGAACTGCGAGGACGAATAGCTGCCATTGCCGACTCAAGCTGAAGCAGTTTGATGTTTCGTTTAACACATAGCATGTCCCCTAAGCAGAAGGATTTTAAAAATGGAAGAAAAGACTAACTGAACTGTATTTATCAAACTGTTATCCTGTGATATAGGACCAATAGCATGTTACAAACATGTAGCGAACTGCCTATTGTGAAACGGACGATAGGGGTGCAGCATCCTAACCATAACCAAATCATTGTGTATAATGTATAATAAAAAAAGGGTTAGAGATGCTAGTATGAATAAAACAGAATACATAATCAGGAATACTGACATCAATATAGATAAAGAGGAAAGGAAAAGAGAAGAACTGAAGGAGAGGGATCCTAGAATTATTACAGACGATCCTATGGGCAAGACAGGGAAAACCAAGGAATGTCGTTGTTAAGACCTTGGCTGTCATGCTTAAGTCTAAAAACCCAGCGTTGCTCCTTATTAAACAAGAATTGTGTTATGTTGGCAATTGGTTATGAAATATCTGGTTTGTCCAGTACTGGTCATGTAAGTTTGTTGGGTTCATGTTTCAAATCCCAGAAGTGTGTTGTCAATTTAGTAGTTGTTTTGTTACATCAAATTGTGTTCTTGTTTTCTGAGATGCAGATCTTAATCTTCCTAGTAGTCGTTCCTACATATCTCAGACCACAAGGGCCTGTGATTACGTAGATCAAATTGTCAGAGTTACAATTTGTGTGATTTTGTAGTAACCAAGGCTGTTCTGTGCCTATGTTGATGTGTGTAGTGTATTCGGTCTGGGCACAAACGCATGACTCACACTGAAAATTTCCTCTGACCGGTTGTGAGTCCTAAAGGGTATTTTGATGTGTAGCATGCTTGGTGTGTGTCTAGTATGCACCATTTTGACTCTCAGGTTGATACTATGTTTGAAGACAAACATAGGTTTGGGGAGTAAACATGATCCTTTGTTCAAGATCTTCCAGTTTTTGGGGATAGATTTTTGTATCAAACTTGACCTATTGCTAAATGTGCTCACGCATATCAGACGATCAGTAGATTATTTGTGGGGACGTGCTTCTTGGAGGGCTCTGCGGTTATTATTCTTAGCTCTTTTGTCCGATTTCTAAATCGGGGTCTGTGGGTATTGATGATCCAGAAGTTGACATTCTAGATGCTGTGCATGATTCTTGAACTTTGCAACGTCTGTACAATTACGTCTGGGACGTAAAAATTGGCCAAACGGTAAATTATCTCTCTACGATTTTGGGTGAAAGCTAGTGTACTCTCAAACAAATATAGGGATAGAGGGCTTATAAATAATAATCTTTATTATTATTCATATAGGTCCAGCATACGTGCCCAACAAGCAGTGAAAACAAAGAGGTATGCAGTTCCTAGAAGTGACGCAGGGTGTGGTGGTATAACTCGAAGGTGCCAAGGTGACAATGTGAGGGTGTTAATGTACGCAGGAGAGAAGATCACTCCTTCTGGAAAAGAAGACCCTCACACACCCAACAAGCGGGTGTCTTGCTTCATCACCGGGTCTTGCTCCTTATCGGGCCGGCGGTGCAATGCCCGATCAGGCACCCAAAAGGGGCCTTCCTAACGGAGATTTCCAATGCCGATGAGTGAGGTGTGTAAGGCATTACTTCTACTAGCTGGTGTAGGTGCATGTGAAGTGTGAAGTGAGTGAACTAAAACAGGGATAGGTGATCCACTTAAAACTATTTTAATAAAGCATGGTCACCATCCTGATTAAAACCAAAGTGAAATGCACATATCTCACCTTTAGGTGTGTGAGTCAATGTGCTAAAAGGGTCAACATGTTTCTTGCCAGGTAATTTATTAATTGGCAATTCTTCAGGACCAAAAAGAAGGCTACCTACACTTTTTTGGTGGTGGTCACAACCTCTAGGAGGTATCAATGGTGGCTACACCTACAGCACCCTAAAAATGTGTGGTACCAAAAGTTAATTAACACAACCTGCGAAAAAAGAAAAGGATTAAAAGTATTGCAATCAAAGATAACATTACAATAGCGACAATACGAGATATCAGGGTTGCTGGAGACAAGTGGTAATGTCAATGTAACCGTGACATGCATCGATTGTGAGCAAACGTGTGCAGGACATACTTCGAAAAAGCAGCAGTAAAATTTACAAATCATTACACTGAACATCCCCAGAGTTTGGCTGAGCACAATGACCAGGAATAATGTCAGGACACTCACCCTCATAAGCTGTGATGAAATCAAGCCCAGGGTGGGAGAGCACTAAATTTATAGTGTCCTAGGATATAGAAAGCAGATAAACACACGAAAAAGGTAAATATGATAACATCACAGAAAAAGTCATAAATCTGCATTGCGTTGAAACACTGGGTATAATGGAACCCTCGTTGCTGACACGAAAACAATATGCAGTTAAGGATGCGCATCATTAGGACCAAGTAGCGTGACAAATAATACAATGCCAACCAGAGATCATGTGCACACCACTGTGTTAACAGCTAATTCCCCATCAAGGCTGGAGAAGCTGAATAGTACCGAAAGTCTCCCCGTAAGCAAACAGCCAGGTTAAGTTGACGATGCTTTAGTAAGGGATGGCCAGCGTGGAAGCACTTAGCTTCGAACGCGGTCCCAGAGCTAATCGGGGGGATGCAAAGGCAGCCTATAGGTAGGAGTACTAATACTGATGCTTGTCCATTATTCATGGGAATAATAAAGTTACGGGGACCGGGGAATATAAAATTAAATCATGTAAACATGCCCTTGAAATAGGAAAGGCTTAATGCAGGTACTCACGATTCCGTAATAAGGAAAGCTCCGCAAACCTAAAGCCTCACCATCCACCGAGGTATGGTTCAAGGACACCCAGCTCGCGTCTGAGTTAAGAATATATGCCGGCGGGCCGTGAGGGAAAATGGGGCGGGACTTCCGGTAAGGAAAGTCGTGCTGCGTGAGCAGAAAGACTATACCGCTAACCTCACTGAGTGTGTTTTAGTGAGAGCGCGGTCGTCGTTACCATGGTGACCAACGCGGGGAAATCGCAGTCGCAATAGCAGCAAAAAGAGAAGAGAGGCGTGCGAGGCCATCAACTTGGACGCGAAGTGGGAGGGAAGAGTCGGAAAATTACCAACTTTGTTTAGGGAGGGGGGGAAGGGGATTAAGTACCTCCGCAAATTCAAAGAGCCTGCATGATAAGGAGAGTGCATCTCTGAGGTAGATAAAAGTTACTGGATTTGAAAAGGTTGAGGAATGAACAGAAATAAAGGTATTACCACAGGGATGCAGATCTACAAGTAGGGTCTCCGTATCAGAACTGGGGATGAGATGAGAAAGGCTGCTTAAGCAAGCTGAAAAAAATGAGATAGGTGGGCATTTAAGTAAGCATACTCCAAGGAATATCTTCGTTGAGACCAATAGTGTCCGCAGCCAAACGTAGGACCCAGCGTTGTTCAAGTCTAAAAAGTGCTTGCTTAGACATACAGGGATGGGATTCCAAAACAACCCATTGGAAAGAAGTAGGAGCATGTCATTCCAAGTGATAATGAGTCGTCATCTTGGTGTGTGTTTTAGCGCATCTGAAATTGCTTTTGTGTTCCAGCATGCGAGTCTTGACTGGACGTGTTGTCATACCTATGTATAGTAGGCCACACGGACATGTCATCATGTAGATGCAGTTAGATGAATTGCAGTTAGTGTGTTTGCAGATGGTCCAGGTAGACCCATTAGGGAAAACCAATCCTTTGCTAATCCTAGTTTGAGGACACATAGAACACGAACCACAGGGTTAGTGGCCCTTGACAGGCGGTAGATCCCACAGCATTCGTTGTGATCTGATTGTTGGTTTCTTAGATCTAGTATGTATGAGTAAATCCTTGAGATTACTGGTGCGTTTAAATGCAAACCTCGGTGGTTCTAAATCCAGATCACCGGTGTTGAGAATACCCCAATGTTTTTGTATGATGTTCCTAATCCTGTTGGAATCAGGGGTAAATGTAGTGACACAGGTAATGGACTGTTCAGGTTCTTTGATATTAGTTTCCAATAGGCTCTGTCTGTCGTTATGTCTTGCTTGTTTACGTGCCAGTGAGACTATTTGTCTAGGATATTCTCTCTTGATCAGATCATTCATAAGGGTAGCAGACTCCTTCTGGTAGTCTGTCACTGAGCTGCAGTTCCTTCTAATGCGCAAGAATTGTCCGAAGGGCAAATTCTCTCTCAATGACTTGGGGTGATGGCTACTAAAGAGGAGAAGGCTATTCCTATCTGTAGGTTTGCGATAGACTAGTAGTGATCTGTTCTCCTTCTAGACGGATACGTAGATCAAGGAAAGGAGGGTGTTGATCCAGGTACAAAATTCTGTACATCTGGCGTAATCTCCTTTCCAAAGGATCAAAATGTCATCGATGAATCTTTTCCAGAGCAGCACATTCGCCGAGTATGGATTGGTGGAATTGTGAATTTCTCTAGCTTCAAAAGCTGACATATACATGCATGCTAGACTCTGTGCAAATGTGCTGCCCATGGAAGTACCTTGGGTTTGATGGTACAGTTGTGTGTTGTACTCGAAAAAGTTTTGCGTAAGGGCCAGGCTAGCACATTCCATTATGAATGGTATTGGAGTTGTGGAAATAAGCTCATTGTTACTCAGAGCGTCCTCGATGACTTGAAGAGTGGCTTGTTGTGGTATGTTTGTATATAAAGCCTCAGCATCCAATGTTACCAAAAGGTCTATTTCCTGTGGGTGTTGGATGCCCTCAAGGAGGCGGAGGACGTCAGTAGTGTCTTGGATAAAGGAGGGAGTAGTTCTGACCAGAGGCTGAATGAAGTGGTCAACGAACTGAGACAAAGGTTCCAAGATGGACCCAATCCCTGAAACGATGGGACGTCCAGGCACTGGAGTGGTCCCTTTATGAATTTTGGGAAGGCAGTAAAAGTAGGGGTTTACTGGTTCTTTTGCTATGAGGAAGTTCGCTTCTTTTTTAGAAATCCAACCTTCTACTTCAGCTGTGAAAACCATAGAACCTATAGTTCTGGTCAGTTGAGGAGTGGGATCTTCCTTAATAGGCGTATAGTATCTTGTGTTGTTCAATTGTCTGCGACGCTCAATATCATAGTCAACTGAGGACATGATGACGGTTGCTCCACCCTTATCTGCTTGTTTGATTACAATGGTATTGTCATTGGCCAGATCACTTATGGCTAATGACTCACTGGTAGACAGATTCTTAAACGGCACTCGATTAGTAACCATATTGAGATATTTTAGGCCTGCCTTTTCTAAGGTAAGTACTTCGGGGGGACCATACTCCTAGTAGGAGTGAAGGTCGATGGTCTATGGAGGCCTGAGTCATTGACCGAAGGCGATGGGCGATCTTGGAAGAATGTGTAATCTAATCTTGCGAAACAAGCTCTGAACCTCACATGTCTCACGAAATTTGTCTGTCTTGGGTGTGGGGACATACCCCAGACCTTTCTGGAGAACTCTTTCTTCCACAGGAGTGAGAACCCTGGTGGATAGATTAATAATCAATCTCTCTTGTCCCTGGTTTGGCTCCTGGTTTCCACTGATCGTGAAGGTTGTCCTGCCATTGCACTCTTTTTTGCCCTCTTCCTCTGCCCCAGCCTCTGTCTAAAAAAGGTTGTTCGGCGCTGTGTGGGAAGAAAGGTGGAGGAGGGCCTTGATGGTACATTGGGTACTGCCAGAAGGATGGTCCCTGGTAAGGAGGCATATTATATGATGGATATAAAGGGGGTTGAAAAGGTCTCGCTTTCCTGTTATTGTTATTCCAACTCCCTGTGCTTGAGTCACTGTTGGTTGAAGACCCTCGTCTGGAAGGCCCTGAACTCTCATCTGAAGAGTAGCTTGTTGCTGTAGATGTATAGTCTGCTTTAAGATAGGGATATACCTTTTCTGTTGAAAACTTCTTTATGTCTTTTTGAAGTTTAGATATTTTTTGTTTCATAAGGTACTCCCTATTCTCGGCGAGTTCAGCATTGATCTCTGCCAGTTTAGTCTTGTATGCTGTTGTTTGGATGATGACTTTAATAGCACCCTCGGCTGTCTGAATCCTAATTAGCAAGGCATCCGCTATTCTTTTCGCGGTGTTAATGATAAGGATGAGCCAGTCCCTAGTGCATTTCCATGCTACTAGGGACCACTCTTTTTTAAATAGCGCGTCCTCTAGAAAAAGACGAGGAAAGTTGTTCACAATAAGCCCATTAGGAGCTATATTAGCTCTCAGATATTCAGTCATTATGGCACCATGAAGTGTCACTTTAAGCCACTCATGTTTCAAATTGGATATTGAAGCCCAGTCTTCTGAATGGCTACCAGAGGCAGAACTGCCATCGGGTGCCAACAGTGATGGTGTTCTAAGTATTTCCGCTGCTGCTTCATCATCGAAGCTAAGTCCTTGAAAGTTTTCCATATGGGAGGTAGGTGGTCCCAGTGGACCCGTGATTATAAAAAGTAGAATAAGTCAGAATTGAACAAAATCTACTAATGAACTGGTCCAAGGAAGCATAGTAGAACCTCTTGGTATCCTGAATTTTCCCACAGGAGTAACCCGTACAAATAATCTCAAACAAATAGAGGGATAGAGGGCTTATAAATAATAATCTTTATTATTATTCATATAGGTCCAGCATACGTGCCCAACAAGCAGTGAAAACAAAGAGGTATGCAGTTCCTAGAAGTGACGCAGAGTGTGGTGGTATAACTCGAAGGTGCCAAGGTGACAATGTGAGGGTGTTAATGTACGCAGGAGAGAAGATCACTCCTTCTGGAAAAAAAGCTAGTGTACAGAAGTGAGTTTTTTGCCATTGGTTTTTTGTAGAGTTCCATTTGTAATCCACCAGGTGTGGTGTAAATCAGCATATCAAGAAAGAGTAGTTTGTGTTGACTAAATACTGAATTTAAGGTAGTCATTTCAGTTGTTGAGCTACTGATGAAAGATGGTTATTTCTTCCGCTGTGCCCCGCCAGATGACCAATACATCATCTATATACCGCCTCCAGAGGCTGATGTTGGACCAAAACGGGTTGTGGGACGTCAGGATCAACTCTGTCTCAATGTAATAGATGTACAAATTCGCTAGACTAGGAGCGAATGTACTGCCCATTGAACTTCCGGAATCTGGAGAAATAGATCATTTTCAAATTGAAAGAAATTTTCTTTCATAGCAAGCGATGCACAACTTATGATGAATGGAATGGGTGTTATTGAATCCAGGCCTTGTGATCTTAAAAGGGATTCTATTATGGTTAGTGTTTGATCTTTAGGAATGCAGGTACACAATGATTATGCGTTAAAATATACAAGAAAGTCTGTATCTTTATCAAAATCAACTTCCTGGAGCACATTAAGGACGGCTTTGGTATCCTGTAAAATTGTTGGCATGGCCAGGACATGTGGACGGAGGGAAAATTCTACAAATTGGGAAAGGGGCTCTAATAAAGAGTCTCTTTCTGAAATAATCGGTTTCTCGGGAGGAGGTCTCTGATCTGTATGAAATTTGGGAAGAAGGTAAAAGTAGGGGGTTACTGGATCCCTATTGACCAGGAATTCCACTTCTTTGTTGGCAATCCACCCTTTTTCTTTTGCTTCAGTTACTTCTGTGATTATAGTCTTGAGGAGTTTTTTGACGGGATCAGCCTGGAGAAGCCGATAAGCGCTGCTCATTGACAGTTGTCTAAGACATTCGTCTCTGTAGGAAGTGGAGTCATTGATAACAATTGCACCACCTTTATCAGCTGGCTTTATCGTACTAGATGTATCGGTGCTGAGATTAAGGAGTGCCTCCTGTTGCTTCTTGGACAGATTCCGATAAAAAAATTGATTAGCAGAAAGCCCCAGGTTAACATCATGCATAACGGCCTTCTCAAAGGTGACCACTTCCAAAAGATTGGCATGTGGGGGTGGCATAAATGTAGATTTCTTGCAAAAAGTAGTATTGGCCAGTTGATCTGGTAATGTGATGTTCGCTTTAACAGAAAAGAAAAAGTTGAGGCAAATCTTTCTGAAGAACTGTGCTAGTTCTTGATTGATCACAAAAGGGTCACCTTGATGCGAAGGCACGAAAACGAGCCCTTTATCTGGTCTGGTTAATCCACACTGAGACGGTGTTTGCTAAAGTTTACAATCATGTTGTTTCCCTGCTTGTCCCTGGTTGTAGTGTGAGCTTGCTTATGCTCCGTGTGGTTCACAGGGATGGGAGCAGGTTCCAGTGCACATGAGTCTGTTGTCATCTTCTGCCTCTGAACAATCCTTGTCCTTGCCCTAAAAAAGATGGATTATAAAACGGTTGTGGTGGATGGTAGTGTGCCATCAGTGGTTGTGGTGGCATAGAGAAATCCCAAGGGGCAGGAGGCCACCATTGTTGCATGTAGTTATAACTGGGATTGCCACGCCATCTACCACGACCTCTGACAATCCCAGGGGCCTACTGTTGTGTTTTCGGTGTCATTTGAGATGCCATAAGTGTCATGAGCAGTTCATGGCGAGGGCGCAAGTTAGTTAGCTCACTGAATTATAATTGTCAAATTGCATATTTCTTTTTAAATGTTAAATTGTTTGGCTTTGTCACCTAAATATAACCTCATTTTAACCTTTGTTTTCTGCTGCATTACTTCAGGTTAAAAGTTTGTCTCAATGAATTCTTGTTTATGACTGACCGTGGCCTGTTCTCACAGCTTGGAAGACTATGACTTGACATTAGATTAAATCTTCATCAGTGAGCGGGATACAATGTGGGCTTTTTTGCATGAGGAGGTTGATGCATACACCATCCAGGTTTTGCCACAATAACTAGTATATTCAGCCAAAATAAGTATGGGAGGTGCTGCTCTGTGTCCTTTTGAACATCTGATTCTTTCCAGTGATCAATGTGAGTTGATATGAGGCGATGTCCGAAAGAGGGTATGCTTCGATCTTATGAATAGGTTTGTTGAATATAAAGAGCTTTGGCTGAATGACTCTTGGATTCCTAAACTGGACTACCACTCCCTAAGAAAATAATGTGCATGTTTGATTAAATCCATGTGCCAGGACAAATCTTATGGAACTAGTCATGATTGTGCATGATTGTGCAACCAGTGGCAGCATTTTGCTTTATGTAGGGTACAGGTGTGGCTGCTTTTTTAAAACATATAGATGTTGAATCTAGTGATACCTTTTAATAATGGTAAATATGTTTCAGTACATAAGCTGGTAATGCCTTCTTCAGACACAACAGTGTCTCACTAAGGGTAAAGGTTAAAGAAGTGCTTGATCATACAGCTGAACATGGTTTTGACACTTTTGAGGATTGTATGAATTATTTTATGGGACAAACAAATCTAAATGTGTCCTTTAACAACAAATAGGGTAAGATTCACCTGGCAAACATAGGCAATTAGTTTGGCAGAAAATTCTCCATGTACTTTTGACTTTCTTCCTGACGTGTGAGTTGGTGGCAGTAAAGAACTAATGTGATGTTTGATTATTGATGTTATTTACAAAAACAAAACTGTGACTTTGCCTTATGGATCTATACTCCACTCGTTTAGCTATTGAATATGAGACATTCAGATGGAAATGTCTGAACAGTAGTAGTAATGTATTTCCCTGGATATATTTCTTGTTTTACAACTTTAGGACTTTATATTGAGTTTTTAAAGGCAATTTATAATTATGACTCACTGTTTCTTCATGGGATTTATAAACCAGAAACCTTTACTAAGCATTGTGATTTCTTACTACTATCCAATTTAAAGGTATTAAATTAAATGTCCCCCAAAGAATTGAAGTGTGGTATACCTTTTTCAGGATTCAAATGTGCATCATGCTAGTCACAGGTATCTGATAGGAGCATTTAACTTATTAATCATCCTTTCCAGCATCTTTTCCTACATCTTAGCGATAACCAGTTGCTGTACATGTCATGTGTAAAGGGCATAGCATGCAATCCTTTACTGATTTTTGAATAGAGTAATTGTATTGAGATGTTGCATGTATGTGGTAGGAACTAGAATTAATTTGACTGGAGGCAGATGAGAGCATTTAGCGATATTACTAGTTATCAGAAGGATCAGTCTTTAGGTAACACCACATCACTGCGTACCGCGTTGTGGTTATGTATTTAATCTAGATTATAAGTGTTAAGGTGTGCTGGGACTTGCCGATTGTCAAATCAAGTGGGTCTTGAATGACAGTTTGCCACCGATAACATTAAAAATACAGAAATGTTTTCTTGTGTTGAGTAGGGGATCATGAAGTCCATTAATTAGGATTAGATTTAAGTAGTTCTACCGTAATGAAGCTGCTAGGTTTCCACTATGGTGAAAGTAATAGGTGATTTAATGATTTACATAATAAAGCCAGTTATTCAAGGGAGTACTATGTATAATAGATTTTTTTTAAACCCTTATTTTTCCATTTTATAACAGTACAAAGAATCAGGCAGCAAGTAGTGCTATGCATGGTGGGAGACGTACGTACAGAAACCATGTACATTTTTACACATGACATTGTTAAAAACACCAGACACAGTAGGCTCCTCAATAGAACATTGAGCCTCATCCCACTGGACATGACCCCCCTCCCCTTCAGCAAGTCCCGTTGTAGACCCCTCATCCATACTTTCCTCCCCACTATCGTCAGTGTCTTCACTTTTCAAAGAGGGCCCATTCGATATCCGAGTTAATAGATAGATCTAAGTAAATCACTGCTTTTTAGGTCGAGCCTAATCAGCGCTTGCGCTTTTAGGCGATCTGTTGTCTAAACTTTGTGGGGTCTGACCCCTCCCACATTTTGGATTGGCTTGAGCTTATGTCACTTAAAAATGGTAGGCCTGCTAATGGCTACTGGTGGGTACGTGTTCCACCTTTTCTGAAAAGTTCATGGCCACGGAGAATTGCCGCGGGAGCGAGCAGTGACGCGCGTGCTGTCTCTACATGCAATGCAGACCTGGGCGTGCAGCAGATGAGTGCTTGTAATTGTTGTCGGCAGATCTTTCAGTCTCCTCCCTCCCATTTCTCTCGTTGGTCCTTTCTTTCTTTTTTTTCTGCGTCACTGACTGTCTTCTTTCCATGACGGGGCAATGCAAAGCAGCCGATGTGTGTTTTCGTATGCTGCAAGTCTTTCTGTTTCCGAGATCCTTCCCGTGCCTCCGGCCAGCACCGTTTGACCCCTCCGAGACCTTGTTTTAATTTGTTCCTTCCTGCGAGCAGCGTGTAATATGATGTCACACATGTCAAGACTAAAAATCCGAGGTTTCCCTTGCACAACAAGGTGGTCCTGGAATCTGCTGGAATTGTTTTGGCGGAAGGACCTAGGACTGAAACAGCTCATCAGCACTCCCACCCACAGGGCAGGGCACACCCTCGTCCCCCATCTTCGCAGAAGGATCAAACATCCGTTTCAGCCACACCACCCAGCCTATCTGGACAGACCACCACTGCGTCCATTTCACTTTCAACACCACCACCGCACCCAAACCCGCCCTGCGCCCGCCTCGATGGAACTGGAGTAAGGTCACCGAGGAACACTTGAACTCCACCGTCCTCCAAAATCCCCCCAAGGCCACCACGACAGCAACTCCGCGGCCAGGGAATCCCACCACTGGGTCTCCTGCTGCTCCAGCAAGCTACCACCTCTCCGACACACCGTCAAGCAATGCCCGCCAAAGGCCGCCTGGTTCACCACCGAACTCCAAGAAGCCAGACACACCTGCAGACGTCTGGAGAAAACCTAGCGGAACCAGAAGACCACAGAAGCACGAAACAGCCACAGGATCGCCATGAAGGACTACCACCAGTGTATAAAGGACACCAAAAGAACCTTCATCAGTGACAAAGTCAAGACTAACGCATCCAACACGAAGGAGCTGTTCAACGTCATTCAGCAGTTCGCAAAACCCTCCGGCGAAGCCACTGACATCACACCCTCCCAGGAACTCTGCGACAAACTCAGCTCCTACTTCCACCGGAAGAACCAGGCCCTCTACGACAATTTCAGCGAGCCTGCAGAAGACAGCACCACACCACCCACCACCGCCGAGAAGCCGACCATCACCTCCTGGGCCACCGCGTCCGTCAAGCTCATCTCCTCAACCATGAAGAAGACACACTCAGGGGCCCCAACCGACCCCTGCCCCCCTCACATCTTCCACAGGGGCCGCCAATGCCATCGCTCCCGAACTAGGACTTATCATCAACTCCTCCCACACATCCGGCACCTGCCCGGATGACTGGAAACGTGCAGAGGTGAAACCCCTCCTCAAGAAACCAACGGCCGACCCTACTGACCTGAAGAACTACTGACCTATCTCTCTCCTCCCTTTCGCAGCCAAAGTCACCGAAAGACTCGTGAACGCCCAGCTGACAACCTTCATCGAAGAAAACTGCATCCTGGACACTTCCCAGTCCGGCTTCCGCAGCAACCACAGCACAGAGACCGCCCTCCTCGCTACCAGCGACGACATCCGCATGCTGCTCGACCAGGGACACACCGCAGCCCTCATCCTCCTAGACCTCTCCGCAGCCTTCGACACTGTCTCACATCGCACACTAACCGCCAGACTCCACAACACCGGAATACAGGGGTCCACCCTCAACTGGATTCAATCCTTTCTTTCCGGCAGAACCCAGAGGGTAAGACCCCCCCCCCCCCCCTTCCTCTCCAACTCCACTGACATCGTCTGCGGAGTACCCCAAGGATCTTCACTAAGCCAGACCCTCTTCATCATCTACATGGCCCCCATTGCCGCCATCGTCCGACATCATGGGCTTAGCATCGTATCCTACACTGACGACTCCCAACTCATCCTCTCCCTCACCAAGAACCCAGAAATCACCAGACTCCGCTTCCAGGAGGGAATGAGAAACGTAGCAGCCTGGATGAAGGACAGCTGCCTAAAGCTCAACTCCGAGAAGACCGAGGTCCTCATCCTCGGACCCTGCACCTCCGCCTGGGACAACAACTGGTGGCCCTCCGCCCTCGGGAGCTCACCCATCCCGACAGACCACGCTCGGAACCTCGACATAATCCTCGACTCATCCCTCTCCATGAACCGCCAAATCAACGCCGTGTCCTCCTCCAGCTTCAACTGCCTCCGTATTCACCAGCAGACTTGACTACGGCAACACCCTCTATGCCGGAATCAACAAAACTCTTCTACGCAAGCTCCAAACCATCTAAAACGCTGCCGCCAGGCTCGTCCTAGGGACACCGCGCCACGAACATATGACCCAGCACCTGCGAAACCTCCACTGGCTCCCCTTAGAGAAGAGGGTCACCTACAAACTCCTCACCCACGCCTACAAATCCCTCAACAACATCGGACCCAAATACCTCCACGACCGAGTATGTTTCCATGCACCCAAGAGGAACCTCCGCTCCACCGACCTTGCCCTGGCAGAGGTCCCCCGCATCCACAGAAGCAGAACGGGCGGGAGAGCTTTCTACTATATCGCGGCCAAAACCTGGAACGCGCTCCCGGTCAACATCAGACGCTCCCCAACCCTCCTCACGTTCAGGAAGGACCTCAAGACCTGGCTCTTTGATTGACCCGGAGCTGCACCCCCAGCGCCTTGAGACACTCACGCGTGAGTAGAGCGTTCTACAAACGACTGATTGATTGATTGATTGATTGATTGATTGATTGATTGAAGGAGTTCTCCGTTTGCCTTCTCTGGCTGGTGCATTCCTTGTTGGAATGTTTCCCTGCTTTTCCGGAAGCTATAAATCCTCGTTTATTGTGGTAATGCTTCCTGGTCCCTAATGCAAGCAAAGCCTCATTTGTTTCTTGAGCACGCATAGGAAAAACAAGAATGCAGTAACATTTTCACTTTCCTTATCTTTTAAACCCAATTGTGTGGTATATCTGAAAGAGGCAACTAGTTATGGATTCCTCACCTTAGAATTACCCACAGGTGTCAGACTGGATCCGGAGAATTTTTCTTCAGTAATACCCCTGCACGTCAATAGGGGACGTTGGTCGACTCCGCGTTCTTCATTGGCATCGTGGTCCCTGGAATGACATTGCGGTATCTACTTAGACACCGCCCTCATGCGCTGATGTCAGTTCTTTCTTTTTCCGTGCCAGCCAGCACAGATCCGTAGTGAGTGGTACATCGAGTCACTTTTTGACTCCGTTTTTTGCGACTTTTGTTGACACCCTTTTTTTGAGTCGATCGACTCCTGGTGCACAGAGGGATGTCACTTATGACCGGCTTCAAGGCTTGTGACTCCTGTCACAAACTGATGTCGGTCACGGACCTGCACCTCGTGTGCCTTTGGTGCCTGGAGCATGATCACGACCCAAAGTCGTGCTTCAGACTGCCGGGCCATGAATCCAAAGTCTTTGCGGAGCGGTCCCAAAAGCTTCTCAAGGCCCGGCAGTCTGCTCCGTGTCATTCAAGGTCCCGTCGAGAGGGAGTTCGTGGGACAGGTCGCGGAGCCACCACCACCACTCATCATCAAAGTCCCCTTCTTCGGGTAAGTCGAAGCACAAGAAGGCGAAGAAGGATTGTCACTATTCGTGTTCTCCCCGTCGGTCAGCTGATGCGACTCGAAACGTGGAAGGGAGTCGTCTGGCTCCGCCCGCGGAGCATGTTGGGTCGACTCCGGCCTTCCCTCCCTTTCCGGGACCCGAGCGACCCCTGCCCAGCTTCAATGCTTTTATGAAGCCTTACATTCTATCTTCGGGCAGCCCAACTCCCCCGGCGCACCCGCGGACTCGTTTGGGGGATCTAGGACTTCGATGTTGGCGGCTTCGGCTCCGGCACTGCAGGGTCCCCAAGTATCCAGGTCTGGATCGGCACCGGTCGACCTCTTGACACCTCCTCCGGCGCCAAATCCAGTGACGACACCTCGACGCTGGTTGTGTCTCCAGCCGCCGTCGACCCCAGCCTCCCCCTCAATGAGGACACAGCTCTGAACCGGAGCCGACAGCCGATAGGACTGGGAGAGGTCTGTGGACCCTCATGCACACCAGTTGGAAGAACAGTACTGGAGAGAGGAGTTGGGTGAGGCCAGTAGTCTGGACACCTCCTCCCCAGACCTCGGCATGCTATCTCCCCCTACCGTGGCTACGGAGGAGGGTGCATCTTACGCAGTGGTGTTGCGTAGGGCAGCCGCGGCCCTAAACCTCGAGCTCCCTACGATGGCGGTCAGGACTAACCTCCTGACATAGGTACTTCAACCGGCAGTGGCCTCCTAGGAGCCCCTACTGTCATTCAATGAGGCCCTTACAGACATCCTTTTGGGCACTTGGTCCCAGCCCAACACAGGTGGACAGGATGATTGCCCGACGCCATCGCCGGCCCCGGCGACCCCATTTTCCTCTCTTCCCATCCAACCCCACAGATCTTGGTAGTACAAGCTTTCACGTCCAAAGGCGCATTCCCTAACGCACCTCCTGATAGGGAATCCAAGAAGCTGGCCCACCTTGGGAAGAAGATGTTTTCTTCCTCCAGCATGAGGCTGCGGTCGGTGAAAACCGCGTGCCTATTGGGCCGTTACTCCCACTTGTGGGACACTGCTGCGCAGGTACTGCCACAGTGCCCGTAGGAGGCCCGGACCATGCTCTCCTGTGCTGTTGCCGAAGGGAGAGACTCAGCGAAGTTCACCATCTGGTGTGGGCTGGACACCGTAGACTCACTGGGCAGGACGATTTCCATGTCAGTAGCACTGAGACGCTACGACTGGTTGAGGTCCTCTGGTTTTTCAGGGGATGTCCAACCTATGCTTTTGGACAAACCCTTTGATGGCAGTCGCCT
Source organism: Triturus cristatus (assembly GCF_964204655.1). Taxonomy (NCBI): domain Eukaryota; kingdom Metazoa; phylum Chordata; class Amphibia; order Caudata; family Salamandridae; genus Triturus; species Triturus cristatus. The sequence continues at coordinate 1,136,891,483 of NC_140589.1, forward strand.
GTTTGACGACAAGGCAAGCGCTTTAAGGGTTCCAGGGCTACGGCCAGATCCTTGGGCCTCGCTTCCACCTCCTGCCTGGCGCAGTCTGCTTTGTGCCCCTTCATGGCTAAGGAAGGGGTACCCCGCCACGTTCTGCCCAGAGACACAGGCCTGTGCAAGCTGTCCAACCTCTGCACTTCCAAGGATGTGGATCCCACTGCTGTGGGTCGGGGACCAGCTGGCGGGCCAGTCCACCATCGCCCCCTCTGCAGCGGGCTCCAAACTCTCCTAGTCTGACCTTTCAGTCCCATCATCCGCCAGTGGGCAGCAGGATTCGCCATCACCTCCCCCACTGGCTCAACATCACGTCAGACAGGTGGGTCTTGCAGATAGTCCGAAGGGGCTACTCCCTCCCCTTCGAGACTACCCTTCCATCCATCCCACCTCAATTCCATCGCATGTCGGATGATCACCTGGCCCTTCTCCAACAGAAAGTTACGGCTCTCTTGGCCAAGGGAGCCATCAAGCTCGTTCCTGTCCCAGAAGTATGTCGTGGTTGTTATTCCCACTTCTTCCTGGTGCCCAAGAAGGACAAGGGCCTGCGTCCTATCTTGGATCTCAGGAACGTCAACCGCTTCTTCCGGAAGGAGAAGTTCAAGAGGTCGACTCTGGCTCAGGTCCTGTCTGCTCTCGACCCTGGAGACTGGATGGTAGCGTTGGACTTGCAGGACGGCCCACTGGCGTACCCTGCGGTTTACAGTAGACCACGAGCACTTTCAGTTTACCGTGCTCCCCTTTGGCCTTACCAGCGCCCCTCGGGTGTTCACGAAAGTGATGGCAGTCATCGCAGCTCATCTGTGCAAATCAGGGGTTCCAGTCTTCCCCTATCTCGACGACTGGCTGTTGATTGCACATCCAGACTACAGCAGACCTCCTGCATTCGCTGGGGTTCACTATCAACGCGCCGAAGTCACACCCAACTCCCTCTCAGAAGCTAATTTTCATCGGAGTAGTTCTGGACACTATGCAGTTTGGGGTCTATTCTCCCGAGCAGCAAGTCAGGGATATTCGGGCTATGATTCCGATCTTTCAGCCTTTATCCTGGGTTTCGGTCAGAATGGCCCAGAGGTTGCTGGGCCTCATGGCCTCCTGCATCCTGCTGGTGGATCATTCCAGGTGGCATATGGGGGTTCTGCAGTGGGACCTGAAGTTCCAGTGGGCACAGCATCAAGGGAATCTGTCTGATTGCGTCCAGATCTCGGAGGGCACTGCTTAACAATTTCAATGGTGGCTCAAGAACCAGTTTTGAGTCAATGGCAAATTCCTCTCCCTTCCTCAACCAGTAGGGACGAATGCATCACTTCTGGGGTGGGGCAGAAACATAGAAGAGGCGGTGATCAGAGGCCTCTGGTCTCCGTCGGAGTCCGGGCTCCACATCAACCTTCTGGAGCTTTGGGCGATTTGTCTTGCACTAAAAGCATTCCTTCTTCCTCTCCGGGGAAGAGTAGTGCCGGTGTTCACGGACAACAACACCACCGCCATGTGGTACTGCACAAACAGGGCGGGGTGGGGTCGTGGACCCTATGTCAAGAGTCTCTCCGCCTTTGAACATGGCTGGAATATCAGGGCATATCCCTGGTGGTTCAACACCTGTCAGGTTCTCTGAATGCCAGAGCTGACGAACTCAGCCGCAGGTGCATGATTCATCACGAATGGCATCTTCACTTTGGAGGTGGTGCAAGGTCTCTTTCAGCAGTGGGGAGAGCCTTGGTTCAATCTATTCGCTACCAAAGAGAACGCGCCATGTCAGCAGTTCTGCGCGTTGGAATTTCCAAGGCGGCACTCTCTAGGCAACGCTTTTCGTCGCAAGTGGAGTTGCGGACTTCTATATGCCTTTCTGCCTATACCATTTCTGCCCAGAGTGCTGAAGAAGGTCAAGTGCGACCGGGCCCAAGTCATTCTTGTGGCTCTAGATTGGGCACAAAGAGTCTGGTATCCCGAGCTGTTACACATGGCCATCAATCCTCCGATCAAACTGCCTCTTTTGTTGCAGCAGCAGGGGACGGTTCTCCACCCAAACCTTTCCAGCCTCCATCTCTTTGCATGGAGATTGAGCGGCGGCAGTTGACAGCTTTCGACATTCCTCCCGAAGTCTGTAACGTTATATTGGCAGCCAGGCGTCCCTCCACTAAAACGGTATACGCCTGCAGATGTAACAAATTTGTGGCATGGTGCACAGCAAAGGCTGAAGATCCCCTTTCCGCCCCTCTTTCTGAGGTTCTCTTGTTCCTCTTTTCTTTAGCCCAGCAGGGCTCTGCTCTGGGCACTCTTAAGGGCTATCTCTCAGCCTTTCTTAGGCTTGCTGATCAACCTTCTCTTTTCAAGTCCCCTATTGTAAATAGATTCCTTAAGGGCATTACTCATCTCTTCCCTCCTATTCCTTTAGTAATGCCTCACCTGGACTTGAACTTGGTTCTAACTTATCTTATGTGCGCTCCCTTTGAGCCGCTACATTATGTCCTCTCAGACTTTTAAGTTTGAAAACTGCCTTCTTGGTTGCCATCAACTCTGCTCGCAGGGTGAGTGAGCTTCAAGCCCTTTCTTCTAAACCTCCTTTTTTGGCTGTTAATTCGGACAAGGTTGTCCTTCGCACTAGGCCTTCTTTTCTTCCCAAAGTGGTTACCTCTTTCCACACATGACAGACCATCACTTTGCCCACCTTCTTTCCACCTCCGCACCCTTCTAAAGAGGAAGAGCGGCTCCATCGTCTGGATCCAAAACGTGCGCTTTCCTTCTATCTGGCTCGCATAAGATAATTCCAGGTGGATTACCAACTCTTTGCTGGCTACGTGGGCACCAAGAAAGGTCTGGCCGTACAAAAACGGACCATCTGTCGATGGGTCGTTCTTTGTATAAAAACCTGCTATTCCTTGGCGAAAAAGGACCCTCTAGTAGAGATGCGTGCCCATTCCAACAGGGCAACGGCAGATACCACTGCTTAGGGACGTGGAGTCCCCCTTCATGATATCTACCAGTCAGCTTTGTGGGCTTCACTGCACACGTTTACCAAACACTACAGCCTGGACAGCCAAGTCCGGAGACGCGGCTTCTTCGGCCGTTCGGTTCTCCAGGACTTTCTGGTGTGAACTTGGTTCACAAACCCATCACCGGGGTTGGTATTGCTGGGGTATCTATGCTAAGGTGAGGAATCCATAACTAATTGTCTCTTTCAGATGAACAAGTTACTTACCTTCGGTAACAATATATCTGTAAGAGACATAGATTAGTTATGGATTCCTCACCGCCCCACCCATCCTTTCCCTCCTGCGAACTGACTTATAGAGTAAGGGACTCCCTTTCAGGGCCCTAGTTTTCGTGCTCTAGTGGTCAGTGTCTTGCATAGCTCTGCGCTTCTGGCGTGGAATGTCATGTAAAGAACTGACGTCCGCGCATGACGACGGTGTCTAAGTAGATACCGTGATGTCATTCCGGGGACCACGACGCCAACGACAAATGCGAAGTCGACCGATGCCACATATCGACACACAGGTTACTGCTGAAGAAAAATTATCCGGATCCAGTCTGACGCCTGAGAGTAATTCTAAGGTGAGGAATCAATAAGTAATATGTGTCTCTTACAGATATATCGTTACCGAAGGTAAGTCACTTGTTCAACAATGTGAAAGTCCCCAATCGTCCGATTTCAGAAATATATCATTGCACTAACATTAGTTACAAGATTATGTTTCTCATTGGGGAGAGGTGAGTGCGCACCTAGAATCTGTATTCATCAGTGTGTTTTATCTCTGTACCCCTGAGAGTGTGGCTTAACGGCTAGGGCGGCTGACCCTGAAGCTAGGGAACCATGTTCGAGTCTCTGCGTTGGGCTTGAATATCCTATGATTCCGGGCAAATGACTTCATCTCCCCATGCTTTACTGTTTTTTTTTTATGAATGGGTCCGTCGGTAATGCAACTAGTACTCGTGTAAAGTGCTTTGATCCCTCTGGTTGAGTCCGCGCTGTTAAAAACTACAAAACAAAATACAGTTCTTCTTCACTGTCTTCATGACCTGGTTGCACACACTGACCTTCAGCATGCACACTCTTGCAGATCTGCTGAGTATTTTTTATAATAAAATACACATCAGCAGCTCCATAAACCCGGGTTGAACAATGTTTCCTTCTTTGGAAACCCTAGGAAGTTTTCATTGGCACTGCGCATGGGCCATTGATGTGACTTGGTGGAGGAAGGGCTAGGTACCCGCCGTCTCAGCAACTGCTGAACAGACACAATAATTTAGCGTTATCCATCCACCATTGACTCGAGGGAGCAAGTCATTCGCCCAGAGTGGGTTTGTCTACAAAAATTAAGGTACCTCACTGCTAGGTTAATAAAATTCCGTTGGATCAACAATGTGATACTACCAATGATCTAACGACAGTGTAGATAGAACACTCTTAATTGGTCCTGAAGAATTGCCAAACGATCATTCAGACACAATAGGCAAGAAACATGCTGACCTCATAGCCATTATTGGACATTATTCCTGAAGTGGGTGTCACTAGCTGGTTTTAACAGGGACCAGTGGGCTCATCCGATTAAAACTGTTACTCTGGAGTACCACTGGTCACCCTTTTTAATTTTCAACCCCTCCACACCTACACTGCACATCTGTACTCGCATATCTACACCTCTAGGCCTCTTACCCACACTGCACCAAACGGTTTGGGCCAAAAGATCCCTGACAAAGAGTCCCTCATAAGGTGCCCACCAGGCATTGCAGCACCGGCTTGACGAGAAGCATGCCCTATGATGAAGCATGACACAGTCTGGGTGTGTGCGGGCCCCCACTTCCCATATTGGGAGTCACCCTGTCTTTACCATAGGATCAGGGCACTACCTTCCTAGCCTTCTCATTTTTACTACCTCCTCTTTCCAGGAACTGCATACGCCATTTAATACCATTGATGGGAAAGCCACGGCCTGCTGCTCATCACATGTGAACCCTGGAAGACACTAGCAGACCTGACTGGGGGCTGAGACACCCTAAGACACCAATTAAGCTACACACCTGCATTCAAACACTGACTCTAGTGTCCCCCTGAAAAACCTTAGACTCCGGCTGGCAGAAAGATAGGGTAGTTCCTCAGGGATACCAACTATAGACTTCCTTGTATAGAATTCCGGACTGTCTTGTAGGTAAGTGGGTGAGAGGCTATGCTTAGCCATGAGCAGAAAAGGCCATTCAAAATTTGAAGTGCATTAGCCATTACACGCTATGAACGGATGCCTTCCCAGTCATGTGGCTCTTCCTTCCTTGGAAGCACATCGGTATGCTACAGAACCAGCACTACTTCCAGCACCACTACGATGTCCTTCTCTTTCCAGTGACCACAACGCTTCCACTGTGCCTACCAAGCTAAGACCCACGCAAAAGTCGGCTCCAAACCCAGTTTGTCTAGTGAAAAACTAGGATGTGGCATAACGGCTAGAGTTGCCCATTTTGGATTTAGGGAGTGAGTTCGAGTTTCAGCATCGGCTCAACGTCTGTGATTCTGGGAAATCACGTAATGCCCCCGTGCCTATTAAAAATGAATGGGTCCTTGAGTAATGCAACTGGTGCTCATGTAAAGCGCACCAGTACCTTTGGGTTGAGTTTGCTCTTTATAGAACTGAAGAAAAACGACAGAAGCCATTCTGAGCGACTTGGACATACCTGCCTTGTCAGCCTGAATACCCAGGATGTGTTCTGAAATGACGAGCATACAGCAGGATTGGCACAGAGACTCGCTGTAAGGACACAGGACTGAGATTTCAAACTTCCACTTTTTTGCTAAAGGATTTGACAGAGGCCCTGTTGTATGCATGTAGCGTGATGGGGTATGACCAGGCACTTCTTGTAGAATCTTAAGAAACACTGTCAGACCTTTGTTGACCTATCACCTACTGTGCATCTGTCCGTGAAGGGCCATATATCATTCATTAGGCACAAATCACTGCTCTAGTGCTCACATCTTTGGCATTGTAGGAGGACTTCTACAACTCTCTATAAGGCAACTCGCACCTTCTGAAATCAAACATGACATGCTTCAGTATGCTCCGTGACCTTGTTCTTTGTACGTACTCTGCATAAGGCTTGTTGGCATTGATTGACCTATTATGTACTGAGCAACATATCTTTTCCTGAGTGGGGACCCCTCGAATCGTTTTTGTGGGACGACTGACAGACTCCTGGCTGCATAAACTGAGTTTTGGGAGCTGCTGTCGGTTCATGGCCTGCTTGAGTCTTGGCATCCACCTTTCACCCTTTTACTTTTGGAAAAAGCCTGGACCCAGACACCAATTCGACCCTGTGAAATGGGCAGCGTTTATAATGTTGTTGCTAACACCGATCGCCCAGCCATAAAGTGATACACGTTTATGGAGAGGTCTTTATGTATGCAGAGGCAATGTACAGGAACGTACCTGATTAGCTGTGTACTATATGCAACGCACCTGTGTGATATAGCCTATGGTGAATCAATTTAATGCAGGCCAACCAAACCTCTAGAAAGCTTCTCTTTTCATCAGACAACGTGGTGGGACAAACTGGAGTGCTGGTCGCCTGCGCTTCAGACATGACCGCAATCACACACATTAAGATACTGATTGCTAAAGAGTGAACAGGACAACAGTAGTGGGGCAAGCACCCCGAGGTTGGTAAAGCCAGGACAGGAGGGACATTCAGCCTAAAGAAGGCTGACAGCACAGCGCCACAACGCACAGAAATTGGGAGATCGACGCTCAAGAGACCAACAGCACGTAGAAACTCTTACATGTTAACATAAGCGCAACTGTTCAAAGGGGATGTTGGAGAAAATGTGCCAGAGAATAAAGGCAGACTGCTATGTACATCAAGCGCTAGATTTGAAACTGAGAATGTCCACATATATTGATGTCATCTAAAAGCACGTGACGTCACTGGAGCCATTAAAGAGCCACGTCGGCATGATGACGTCAGTTCCCTTTTTTCCGCGCTGTCGACGTTAACAGTTTTTTCTGGGACTCTCCTTACTTTTGTTTGGATACATTGTATTTTTTATTGCATCTCTCTCTGTTTTGGCATGTCGGCCCCGAGGAAGTCAGGCTTTAAGCCCTGTAAAGGATGCGGGGGTCATATGTCGATTACTCACCCTCATGAGGACTGTCTTTGGTGCTTGTCGTCTGACCACGACATCGAGGGCTGTTCTTCTTGCAGGAAGATGAATCCGAAGGCTCTGAAGGAACGGGAGGCCAAGCTGTATATAGCTAAGGGAAGAAAAGAAAAAAGGGGTCATAAATGATCGAAGTCAAGATCTTCGAAGTCGCATGACTCCAAGAGAAAGCATAAGAAGAAGAAGAGGCATGCATCTCGGCGCCGATCGTCAAAAGCTGTGGCTTCGAGGTCGCCTTCTCCAGCCCATCGACGTCGAGTAAAGTACTTTGTCCCTCCTTCTCCTTCAGTGTCTCCTCAGGTGACTCTGGTTCATTCTCCATCTTACAAGGGGACTCCGGAGCATTCGCCGACGCCGAGATTTTCACCGATTCCAGAGGATGGGTCAAAACCGGCTGATGCTGAGAATCCTTCGGCTCCTGCGGCTCCGCCTGTGACTCCGGCGGCTCTGACTCCAGAGGTGCCTCGTTTGGATCCTGAACCGGCACAGTACTCACAATTTCCGACCCTGGGTTCGGATCCATCGCATTTTTTTAATGCGATATATGGCGTGTTCGCCAGGGCCTCGTACCCCTCTGGAGCACCTTCGGGTCCCATGGGTCCTATGGCTTTTAGTTTGGGTGTGCCTCACCAGTATCCTCAGGCCCCCTTTGTACCATTTATGCCGATGACGCCTTCCTGGCAGTTTCCGGCTCCGAGAATGTCGACGCCGTATGGGCACTCCCCGGCTCCATCTCCTGAACCTTCTCGGATTGGATCGGAGCCGGTTATTACAGCGGATCCTCCTTCGATGCCGCTCCCGGAGCCATCGACGCCGCCAATGCCGCAACCGAAGATGCGCTCGAGGAGAGAAGCGCAGAGGTTGTTAGAGGAGGAACAGTACCATGCTGAGGAGATGGAAGAAGGAGAAGTTTATGATACGGAGGATTTGTTTGAGGGATTGTGTGGGGCAAGTGGACTTGATACTTCCCCAGAATGGGACTTTGCTTCTCAGAAGGATCCCCCTCAAAAGAAGTTGCACCTTATCATATTGTGATAAGGAAGGCTGCTGAACTTTTGGATTTGCAGCTTCCTACAGCTGAGTATAAGCCTAATTTACTTACAGAGGTGCTTCATTCTCCTTCCTCTGTGGTTGAGCCACTTTTGCCTTTCAACGAAGCATTGACTGAGCCAATCCTTGATGTGTGGCGCAATCCACTTTCTGCTCCTGCAGTTTCAAGGTTGGTGTCCAAAAGATATAGACCTGCTCCAGGGGATACGGTGTTCCTTTCACCCCACCCCTCTCCTGAGAGCTTAGTGGTGCAGGCTTCTTGTTCCAAGCAGTCCACAGGTGCTTTACCGCAGGCTCCTGCTGACAGGGTTTCCAAGAAGTTGGAACAATCTGCAAAGAAGGTCTTTTCATTGGCTAGCGTGGCTCTGAAGTAAATGCCACTTGGGTATATATATTCATGCCCTTATGGACTCTGCGAAACAACTTCTTCCTAGATTGTCTGAGGAGGATAGGGGAAATCTGAGTGAGGTGCTGGCAGACTCTCAGGCTGCGGCTCGTCAAATCATCCAGTCTGGCCTGGACACAGCGGATTCGGTTGCCAGGGTGATGGGTTCATCCATTGCAACAAGAAGACATAAGTGGTTGAGGTCTTCTGGATTCTCTCCCGATGTACAGACTGCCCTTCTTGATCTGCCTTTTGATGGCTCTAGACTCTTTGGAGAGAAAGCTGATTCTGCTCTGCAAAGATTTAAGGACAGTAAGGCAACAGCAAAGTCTTTGGGCCTACAGACTCAGGCGAAAGATTATGGCTAGAGACAATACCGTGGCTTCGGAAAGTCTTCCTTTCGTGGTTACAGACAGCCTCAGCAGCAGCAACAAAACCCCTTGTACAAATCCTATAGAGGTAAGGGCAGAGGTTGCCTTCGTGGAGCCGGACGTCAGCCTTCTTCCTCCTCCACCTCCTCAACCCCTCCTGGTAACGCAGGAAAGCTGCCCTAGATTCGCCATCCTGGATCATGTAGGTCCCGTGGGAGGTCAGCTTACCCATTTCCTACAAGATTGGATATCAATAAATTCGGACCTTTGGGTTTTAGATCTGGTAGAAAATGGGTACGCCCTTCCCTTCAGGGAATTCCCCCCTCCTTACCCTCCTTGCCAAGGGTTTTGCACGGAGGATCATTTACTTCTCCTTCGAAAGGAGGTTCTTGCCCTGTTACAAAAAGGTGCGATAGAGGTGGTTCTGGAGCAGGAAAGGAGTCAGGGATGCTACTTCTACTATTTCCTGATTCCCAAAAAGGATGGCAGGTTACGTCCTATCCTGGACCTCAGGATCTTGAATCTGTTTCTCAAACGGGAGAGAGCCAAGATGCTCACCCTAGCGCAGGTTCTTCAGGCGCTGCAACAAGAGGACTGGATGGTGTCCATCGACTTACAGGATGTGTATTTTCACATCCCAATCCTGAAGTCGCACAGGAAGTATCTCCGGTTTACCGTTGGTTCGCAGCATTATTAGTTTGCGGTCCTTGAGTTTGGTCTTACTACTGCACCTCGAGTCTTCACCAAGGTGATGGCGGTGGTGGCTGCCCATCTCAGGAGGTCGGGGATACCGGTTTTCCTCTACCTGGATGACTGGCTTCTGAAGGCAGTGTCGCCAGAGATGGTGCGTCGTCATCTGCAGTTAAAAACTCAGTTGTTGTTCAGATTGAGTTTTTCGATAAATGTGCCCAAGTCTCCCCTGGTGCCCTCTCAGCGCAACCTGTTCATAGGGGCAGTACTGGATACCACTGTGTGTCGAAATTTTCCTCCTCAGCAAAGGATTCTCGACATTCAGGAAATTATCCCTTTATTTCACAATGGAGCGGTTGTTCCAGTTCTGAAGGTCCTACGTCTGCTTGGTCTGTTCGCCTCCTGCATTCTGTTGGTCAACCATGCACACTGGCACATGAGGGCGCTCCAGTGGTGCCTCCGCAGGCAGTGGTATCAGCACAACGGAGATCTCAGGGAGTCTGTCAGGATCTCCAGAGAAGCTGCAGCGGATCTGTCTTGTTGGAGTGTGGATGGCAATCTGTCTCAAGGAAAGCCTTTTCATCTTCCTCCATTGGTGGCCACAGTAATAACGGATGCCTCTACCCTAGGGTGGGGTGCTCATCTGGGGGAACTGGAGATCAAGGGTCTTTGGTCTCCAGAGGAAAGATTGTCTCATATCAATCTTCTGGAATTGCGGGCGATACGTTTGGCGCTCAAGGCCTTTCTCTCTTCCCTTCGCGGTCAGTCGATTTAAGTCCTGATGGACAACACTACCGCGATGTGGTATGTCAACAAGCAGGGAGAAGTAGGGTCGTACCGTCTCTGCAGGGAGGCGTTACGGCTTTGGTCCTGAGCTCAGGACCATCGGATTTGCTTGATGGCAAATTATCTGGCCGGGGTGTTGAACGTGCGTGTGGACGGTCTCAGCCGGCAGTTCTCTGCCGACCACGAGTGGAGGCTTCATCCGGAGGTAGTTCGACACATCTTCCTGGGGGACTCCTCGGGTGGACCTGTTTGCCACTCTTGAGAAAGCGCATTGCCAGTCATTCTGCAGTCTCCAGTTTCCGATGCAGGGGGCGTTGGGGGACGCGTTTCAGTTGAGTTGGAGTTCACAACTCCTTTACGCGTTTTTCCCATACCCTTGATTCCTCGGGTTCTGAGGAAGATTCGTCAAGACCGGGCCCAAGTCATATTGATCACCCCAGATTGGCCAAGAAGGGTGTGGTACACAGATCTACTTCACCTCTCATCGCACCCTCCGCTCCGTCTCCCTCTCCCTCTCAGGGTAGACCTCCTCTCGCAGGGGCAGGTTCTTCACCCCCACCTCCAGAGTCTGCACCTTCATGCCCAGAGATTGAACGGGGCAACCTGAGTTCCTTCTCTCTCCCTCCTGACATGGTGGATGTTATCTTATCAGCCAGGTGACACTCCACTAAGTCCATTTACTCCTACAGGTGGTCAAGATTTGTTAAATGGTGTGGAGAGAGATCTATTGATCCCTTAAAGGCTCATCTTTCTGATGTTCTTTGTTTTGCGTTGCATTTGGCCCAGCAGGGTTGTGCTGTGGCTACTGTTAAAGGTTATTTGTCGGCTTTATCGGCATTTCTTTGTTTGCCTCATCAGCCGTCTTTTCAAATCTCCGGTGGTTTTAAGGTTTATTAAGGGCCTTGCTAATATGTTTCCACCTACTTCCTTCATTATGCCTCAGTGGGATTTAAATCTAGTTTTAACTATCTTAATGGATTCCCCATTGGAACCTATGCATAGTTGTCCTTTGAGACTGCTGTCATTCAAAACGGTCTTCTTTGTGGCTATCACCTAAGCTAGGAGGGTGAGTGAGCTTCAGGCTTTGAGTTCTAAGCCTCCGTTTCTGACTGTTCATGCTGAAAGGATGGTTCTCAGCACCAGGGCTGCTTTTCTGCCTAAGGTGGTAACTCCTTCCATCTAGGGCAGTCCATTACCATCCCTACTTTCTATCCCCCCCTCACCCTTCCAAGGAGGAGGAAAGGCTGCACTGCTTGGATCCTAAGAGGGCGGTTAGTTTATATCTGGATAGAACAAAGGACTTGCGACAGGACGATCAGCTCTTTGTGGGCTACGTTGGACGTATGAAGAGTAAGGCGGTGCACAAGCGCACTCTATCCAGGTGGATCATCTTGTGCATCAAGATTTGCTACGCTCTGGCTGGTAAGGAGCCTCCTGACGGCATTAGAGCTCATTCCACCAGGGCTAAATCGTCTACTTCTGCCTTGTCCAGAGGTGTTCCTGTGCTGGACATCTGTAAGGCCGCATCTTGGGTCTCCCTCCACACTTTCGCGATGCATTACTGCTTAGATTCCGAAGTGAGGAGGGATGGCCATTTTGTGCACTCTGTTTTGCAGGACTTTTTGGTATAGAAGGGTGGGCACCCTCCTCCTTTAGTGGGACTGCTGTGGGATTCTGTTAATAAGGTGAGGAATCCACAGGCAGATGTATCCATCAGAAGAACAAGTTACTTACCTTCGGTGATGCTTTTTCTGGTGGGTACAGTATCTGCCTGTGGATTCCTCACTGACCCACTCGACTCCCCGTTGTCCACCCTTTTATACCTTAAAAGAGGTATTCATTAATATGTTGTTTCATATTGTCATTGTGTATTGCCTCTCTTTGCCTTTGTGTAGGCTTATAGGAAATGCTTGCTTTCTTTTTCTTTCCTTTTTCACTTTACACTGTGTGTATTTGTGTGAATACTGTGTACTATGTATGCATTGTCTATATGGTCTGTCCGCCTGTTTCGCCTCCACAGACAAAATGGGTGGAACTGACGTCATCACGCCGACGTGGCCCTCTTATGGCTCCAGTGACGTCATGCGGAGCCACATGCAGAGCCATAGCATTGTGACGATCTCGTCGGCGTGGTGAGCTAGGAAAAAGTTTCCGTAGAATGCTGGCGCAAGGGATATTCATAAGGTGAGGAATCCACAGGCAGATACTGTATCCGACAGAAAAAGCATTACCGAAGGTAAGTAACTTGTTCTTCATTATCTTCCCCTCATAGATTATGCCCTCTACTCCACCTCTCTCACTTTCCCCTGTATGTCGTGCTTCTTCACATGATCAGGGGCTGCAGGAGACACTTAGACGGCTTTTTACTTGGGCCCGCATATGATGCAGTTGAGTGATACAGAAAGTAAATAAAGTAAATAAGGCTCATTAGAGCCTGATTTAAAAAAAATTCCTAACACTGCCCTTCCAACCTTTGAGGCCGGGGGTCTGTAGGACTGTTTCAGGGGCCATGGGAGACAGGCCAGCAGTCGCATTTGAGACCCTTGGCAACCCCTAAATTTCATCCATGAGAACCGGGTGATGCCTCTGGCTTCTTAACATGTCTACTGAACTTGCCCCTTCACATCTCCTTGTTACCCTTTACAATACCAAGGGGTACACTGGATAAGATCAAACCAACAGGTGTGCCAGGTCTTGTCAGCAGTCAGGAACTTGACTATACCCTCTGAGAGGGACTGAAGTGGATACTGGAATGAAAGAGGTTTATATCCTGTTACTTGTCCTGCGCAAATAGGACATGCGCTTCTGACTGCTAGAGCCTAGTAGAGTTCTCAGCATGATGAATAACCCGACCAGTGAATTTCCTGATCCAGAAGATATTGGGTGGCTTTTTGATTCAATGTAGATTCCTGCTCTGGATACCTCATAAAATGAATTGGGCACAATTGTGCAAACCTTTATATGCAGCGGTATTGTGGGCAAGAGAACAATGCAGAAAGCACTCCATAAGGCAGTATAATGTTGGTGACTTGTCAGATGAGGAGCCCAGACTAATGGATAGCAACAAATCTAGGTTCACTCTAAATGTGATGGGGTCATGAGCATTGATGAACAATGCATGGATCCCAGAACCGTGTGTTTGGTCAACATGTTGATTCCTCTTTTAGGCTCTTGGTCCAGTTCCTACCTTCTCTAAGTTTTATGTGCGCTCAGGCACATAATCATAATTTGATATACCAACTTTACCACTAAGGCCCTGCCTGCCCTTTAGGTTTAGCCTGGTACATTACAGATACTGATTCTGTACCTGTTCTTAAACTCACCAGTATAACAGTAAAGTATCCAGTTATCAATTTAAGGATTGGCTGCTTAGATTGAATTTTAACTCCCCCAGATTAACTTTAAGGCAACACTGACAGATTTCAGGAGTGTGCATCCACTTGAGGAACCTCACTGAGGTTCTCAGATCAGACACTTCTCTGACACATACCTGTTCACTGTATCCTCTCATGCTCATCGGTCTAGCATCCACAATACCTCTCTGCCCCTGGTGTTGACTTTTCATTATCAACAACATAAAAACTAAATACCTCTGTCCGTTCTACTCAGCTGACCAAGGCTAGGCATCCCAGACCATTTATCTACCTGGCTTCTAGCACATTATCTGACCTCTGTCTCCTCTCACTAAACGTAAATTGGATGAATAATTATATTAAGTAGAAGAAAACCATTTGCCTATCTGGCCTTGAAATTGTACCGATGACTGAAGAGAAAGACTTGAACGTGAATGAAGTTGCAAGGAGAGGCTGGCTGGGTAAAGTATTGAGTGTCTTCCATACCAGATGAACATTCTGAAAACAAGTGCTAAAGAGAAGCCATTGTGTTTCACAAAATGCTCATACATTCAGTGCTAAATACATAGACAGATGAAGAGGGTCTCTTTGTATTTTCAAAAGTAAACATACAAGTCAATAAACTGGCCTTGAACTACCACCAGGGCAAGTTGGACTTTTCTGACATCCTCTCCTGAATACTTGTGGAAGTACATAGCCCTATATTGGCATAAGCAAAGACTGGACTATGACGAATTCAGTCCTGCAAACTCAGATAGTACCACCAGGTGTCACACAATATCGGCTCATTTCTTATAGTCCTCCCATGAGGAGATATTAATCATATGGTGGCAGGGAAAACAAGCTGGAAACCACTGCAAAGAGGGGATATCTAGCTCGTCTTTGAATGCTTTGATCAGCCCCCAGATATCAGCACCAGCCTTGGCAATCTTTTTTTTTTTTGGAGGTGTATGAGGGGGGGGAGGTGCCTCTTAGGCGGTTCTTGGCACAAGGCATGACCCCTGCCTGCACTATTTATTTTTAGTTGGCAGGTTTCCAATGTATTTCATCCTAGGTATATCAGGCTTGCGCTATATTGACAGCAATAATATCATCACTATTTTTAAAGACCTTGTGCAAAGCACCTCTTGATACCCTCTGGCCTGATCCATTCCTCAACCAGTGACAACAAGTCTGTCTCTCACATAAATGGATATGCATAAGAATCAGATTGTCCTGAGGGAACACTCACTCCTGATGTGAAGGCTGCATACAGGGATCATCAGCAGAAACATAAAAACATGGTGGGTGAACCCTCTCCACCTTCATGAATCCAGAACATCAGCTATAACATTTGATTGATTGTGCAGTCATAGTTGGAATCCAACCAGAGGTCAGTACAGTAGAGCCCACATTTTTGGGCAGCAGGGAGGACATTCTAGTGTGGAAAAATGATCAGCGAGACTGCTTGTGTGAAAAAAAAAAAAAAAATAGATTGAATGTGAAGAAAAAATTAAATAAAGAGAAGGAAATGGCTGAACCACATCTGCAAGGCTTTGCCAAATGAATTGATGACTGCAAAATAAGAAGTGAGAAGTGAACACCATCTTCTTTGACACGTCTACAACTTAAACAAGTTGATGAAGAGAGGAGAAGGCCTAGGATGTTGCTGGCTAACTATAAAAGAGAGGCCACTTACATTATTTTTGTTTTCTGAAAGATGAGAGTGAGTTGCTAATACACCCCCTCAGGCATCTTGTCGGCAGTTGTTAATTACTTCAACAGATCATCAATTCGAAGCCTGTTGATAGTGCTGAGAGAGGAGAGATCCCTCCTGCCCATTGTGAGATTGCCAAAGTTATCTGTGGAAGCATATCAGTCTTTTGACGTGAACACTGATCGAAGAAGGGTCCAATGTCCAACTGCCTAAGATGGGGGATGAGGATCGCTCCTCTCCCCGTACAAGTTGTTTGTGGATGCTGAACCCACCCAGTCATTAACATGTAAAGTGAACAATGTGTTTATATGCCTGATCCCCAAACCAGAAAAACATCCTCTTAATTTGAGAAGCAACCACCCACTACCACTCATAAACACAGAAAAAACGACCAATCATATGGCCCACTTGGTGATATCACACCTCTCTATTTGGGACAGAAAACAGATGATAAAATTGTTGTACCTTGATTTAACAACATCTTTCAGATGTTTCCATCACCTCTACTTTAAACAATGCTGGCATACATTGACTCGCGCACCCGATCTTACAGGTGGGTAATCGCTAAATCGAAGGTTAAGCGGCAACGCTCTCCACTGCTGCTGCATGAAGCAGCTGTGCATGGACACCTATGGAAGGGGTTATTATCTAGCACAAAGGGCACACCAATTCCAAAGGCGATGAGAAAACCACAGTGAGGCACACAAAAAAACTGTTTACTGTTGGTAAAAAGGACTGGATCCCCTGTACAACAACCACTGGATGCATTGTTAATCAGTCACCTCATCCTTTCTCGATGCTGGGTGTACAGCACTCTAAATCCCTCAAACTGAACTGATTTCGCCACATAGATGCATTCATGCTTCCTATTAGCAAGAAACATATTCAATGACCACAACTGATGGCCAAGAGGGCTTGTCACGAAATTGAATTGGATAAAGACTAACAAATACAACCATGCTAGAAGACCCAGACTGGGAGTGGAATCGTCGCGGAAGCAACCACCTTCCGAATTTTCATATAAACAAACAGCGTCGTCTCCGCACTACCTCGTGCCTTTCCGCGCTGTCCGGCGAACAGAGACCACACGACTCCCAGGTAATAGGCACAGATGAAATGTTTATTTCAGAGTTGCAATCGGACGCGTTTTTGACAAAATGTCCTTGCTCACAGATAATCAGATGTCGCCCGCCATGTTTTTAAAATTTACTAAGTGCACGTCACGTGATTGATAGACATAGACAAAATACTGTGCAGGTATCTATGTAGAACATTGGTTAGTCTGTTTTCTAAAACAACATGATAATAAGACATAATATCATTGAGTTTTTCGACAAATGGCAAAAAATAAATACAACCATTTTGAAACTTAACTGCTTGAATGCAATTATGGAATCAAATATCAATGTTGCAGAAAAATATTTTCCAATCGGGTTCTGGCACAGGAATTTCTAAAACTGTCCAAATTGAAAATAGGACACGAGCAGAATGCGAATATGAAAGCTATATATTGCTTGGTCCTCCATATATCAAAATTGGACCTGATATTATAAACATGGCTCAATGTGCAAGAATATTAATTTGTTTCATAGCTGCCTAAATGCATAGCCGGCGACATCTGATTATCTGTGAGCAAGGACATTTCATCTGTGCCTATTACCTGGGAGTCGTGTTGTCTCTGTTCGCCGGACAGCGCGGAAAGGCGCGAGGTAGTGCGGAGACGACGCTGTTTGTTTATATATATATATATATATATATATATATATATATATATATATATATATATATATATATAGTTTAACCCCTCCCCTGCTCATGACGGAGCCATTCCGTCATGAGCCACGGTTGCCGTGTGCTCATGACGGAGTGGTTCCGTCATGCCGCGACCGTTGCCGGCCGCTCCGCCCACGCGGCGCTGTTTCCTCGCCTGTGCGGGGGGACAATGCAACTGGGCGGAGTCATGACGGAACCACTCCGTCATGAGCACAGCTCAACCGTGGCTCATGACGGAGTGGCTCCGTCATGAGCACAGCGCCATCGCGCTGCCCCCCAACCCCCCCAGCGCTGCGGCGGAATTCCCGCCGCAGCGAAAGGGTTAAACATTGCCTATCCAGCTTGATAAAGGCCCTCCTCAGTAGGCTGTACAATTCTTAAAAGCGTGGTCTTCTGCAGTGACCTGGTGATATGGCCATATGGATTCTGGTACCTTTCTTCCACACATACTTCAGTACTGTTGCTTTAAAGCTGGCAGGGCCCGCTAAAAAGAGAAATCACTGTAGATAAACGTGAGGCTCTGCTTGCAGACCATGATATGTGCCTGAAGAAACCTTGACTGTAAATCAGCAATTTTAAAACCCTGCATATCCTGTATTACTCTCCATTACACTAGTTTAGCTAGTTTAGTTTAAGTTTACCCTCAATCAGATTCAAGCTACTGTAAATGCGCGGACAAGACTTTGGCATTCAATGAATGTTGCACAATCCAAACGATTGCATGTATTTATCTGCCTCCCCATGGTGTAGGGCCCCCTTCTGAATATGATAAAACCCCTCACCACATCCATCTCACACCTCCCTACAGTGTTCACTTCTCCTGCTCTGCCGCTGGCAGCTGCCCCCCCCTCTTTCTTCCTCCTCCTCTTTTTCCCCTCTTTTTGTCTTGCTCCCCCTCACTTGCTGAAAAACGTGACTTCAACAAATGGCTCTTACCTTCTCTTTCCTCTCCTATCCTCTATTTTTTTCCGTGTGAAATGGAACCAAAGAAGAAAAACACTTGCTGCAAATGTCTCTTGACATTTTTCTATTCCAAAGTGCAGTCTTGGGACAAAGATAAAAAAAAGTAGGGGTGGGCGGAATTTGCGAAATTCACTTTCGCAAATTATCACGAAAATGTTAAAAATCTCTGCAAACACGCGGAAATATCGCGAAGATGTAGAAGTGTTTTCCCGCCCGTTCGCGGTATGTTCTGCGTGGTCGCGGCTCGCCAACTTACCCATGCGGTTGCTCGCGGGCGCGGCCATCTTATTTTCACTTGTCTCGCGGTGCATGATCGTGAGAAGAAAGACGTGATCACGCGACGAATGATGTTACTGCAGGCGCGAACTGTCGCGAGACAGCGCAAATGGCTACCAACAATCCAACATCTTGTGGAGAACGCGACCGGATCGGGAAAACTTGACGGTGAACGCGGGGATTCAGGTAAGGTGATCGCGCGCACGCAAGAATGTATTATTTTACAGCGCGAGCAAGCAAAACATTTCCGGTAAAATGCGGATTGCGGAAATTTTGACATTTTTGCGCTCTCCGCGGAACGCGAAAATGTCAAATTATCGCAATTTCCGCGAGCGGAACGGATTTTTAGCCCAGGCCTAAAAAAAGGTTCAAAATACGAAGATAAAAAATAATAAAGCAAGACAGGGTTATCGCAAAGTGGCTAGATTGGTTTTATTCACAACCACACACATTAGCGCCACTTGACAGCGTTTGCCAGTGAAGCGCTACTTTCGTTATCTCGTCTTTCTTTGAACACCAGTGCACCATTCCTGGAGCTACTGCAATACCTGGGTGATGCATAGACAGGAAAACGTTTAATGTGATCCTTATCAGCTGTTTTTCTAATTTTAATTTATAAAATGTGTACCTGTGTTCAGGAATTTGGTTTTTTAAACTATACTGTTTAAATTTTGTAAGGATATAAGCAGTGGACTTTGAAACGGGTCCCTTCCGGGCCATGTAGTCATGTCCTTAACTTTTCAGCTAAAAAAACGAATTGATTTTTTAATAATAAATGTGAAAGCATTAAGGTAACCATGATGTTCCTGATTACATGTCACATGCTTTACTTAATCTTGCATTCCTTATGAGTGTTTGATTTTTCCAGGATGTGGTTACTTTTTTTTTCCAGCCAGCATATTACTGTTGTCACCCCTTCCTCATAACCTATGTACTATTTTCTGGTTCTCCAGTGCTACGAAGTCATATGAATGGCAATAGCGCTATGCAATTATCATCAATCCACCACATACGAAAAACGAAAATGAAAAACATTGACCGTTTTAACGCTGAGAGCTCTAATTTTCACAAATGCGAGGCCGATTGCATTGCACATGCTTGTTTACTATTATGACAGTGGCAGCTAGTCATGAAATAACGGTTTTCTACAAAGAAAGGTTTCAAGTTATGAAAGATGACAGTCTTACGTCGCTAGGGTGGATTTACAGTTGTGATGGAGATTAGATTTAACCTGAAGTTAGGTCCAGGAATATGGCAATAGGAGGCTCGAAGACCAGCTTGGTGGGGAAACCTGCAACGGTATGGCAGTTGAGCATTAGTTTGGAAATGGGGTCAGGTTCATAACTAGAGTAGAGTTCAGGGTAGAAGAGGCCCGATGGCTTTCTAAATGGCTGAAAAAGACCTCCACTCACCTCATGGCTGTTACTCGTTTATTTAATATTCCAGCTTTTCACATGGAGTGTGTTGGGTGAAGGGTTTATGTCTTAGAATGCACAAACTGATGTGACAATGTTACCTCGGAGAGTATATTTGATTTTGCTGTAGTTGCTTCTGGAAACGTAAGTGCATTAATGATGTGTTTTGCAAATGAATGCAGTTTCTCTTTAACATTTTGATGCAGTCTCTTTCTGTTTGCTTGTTGATTTCTTTTTCACATTTTCACACAACCATGAGTTTAAAGTTGTATGGTATATGTTTTGGAAATAGAAAATGCTCTGAGGGTCTCCACATTTACGGCATATAGAGGATCAAGCTTTTTAAAAACATCTTAAAGTGACTAGTTTCTTGCAATGTTTATCCTACTTTTCGAAACTATTCAAAGCACCATAAGGAAATTGATTGATGCCTAAGGTTAGCACAGTTACAAGGAGCAATAGTACAAGTTAATTCATCTGTCCTCCAAAAACATTTCAGGGCTAGATTGTTGCATTTGTTCCTTATTTTTCCTTTGTCGTCTTGGTGTTTCATTTGAAACATTTTAATATATAGAAGAGCTCCACATTAAATAAAATATGGCTTACATGTATCAATGCTGTTCTCACACTTCTATCTGCCATGGATTTGTGTATGCCCAGCAGAAGCAATCCTAGTCAAAATTAAGGGCCTTAATATTCAACCTTGCTCCAAAAAGAAATCAAACCAAACTTATTTTTTAACACAACATTATTTACGGGTGAAACAACATGAAGATGAAAGACTAGAAATGCCTTTGCGTTAAGATCCTCCTCTTTCTCGAGCATTTGAGGGCTTGTTGAAGCATGAACCTTTGTAGGATATTGTCACAGGGTCCCTTCCAGAGTTTTAATATTGTGTTTTTCACTTTTCTCTAAGGGATGTCCTGCTTCAAAATTTTGAAAGCTACAAGCCAGAGGTGCAGGAGCTGGTTTGTGTTGCTGATCGTCTTGGCTCGATGATGCAGTATGAAACACCTGGTTTCCTGCCAAACAAAAGAATACACCGAGGTATGATGAAAACCTAAACCACAACAGCCGTATAACATTTTGCAGTTGCGCGCTGATTTAAAATAAGCGTAGAAAATTAAAGTAAAACATACACACTTTTTGATTTGGTATGGATTAAACAACTAAAATGTATCTATGTTTTATTGGTTTGGCGTTGTCAAAGCAATTGCACCCACTCAAACATAATCATAGTATGCATGTGCTGCTTCATGAGTGCCTGAGTATTGTTCCTCCTCTATTCAGTTTTTTTTCTGCCTCTATTTGTGCCTCGAGACCCATTTTTAGAGGGAGATTTAGTGTTTCATTGTTGTAGGGTCTTGCCTACGCACTGTATATTGTTTTTGGAGACAATAACAATAATCTGAAAGAAACACGTTAGTTAGATTCCTCACCTTAGAATATCCCCAGGCGTCAGACTGGATCCGGAAGATTTTTTTTCGTCAGCAATACCCCTTGCGCGTCGCTAGGCGTCGTCTGCGGCTCCGCGTCCGTCGTTGGCGTCGTGCGCCGGGATGACGTCGTCGGAGTACTTAGACGCCGCCCTCGCGCGCTGACGTCAGTTCTTCTTTTTTCCGCGCCAGTAAGCGCAGATCCGGGAGAGCTACCCCTTTTAGTCTTTTTTGACTAAATCTTTTTTGATCATTTTTGATCCTTGTCTGTCGACATCTGGTGCCGGTAGGATGCCTGGGTTCAAGGCTTGCGAGGATTGTCATCGACTGATGTCGGTGACCGATCACCACCGCCGGTGCCTCTACTGCTTAGGCCCCGACCACGACGCGGAGTCGTGCAACGACTGTCAGGCCCTGACTTCGAAGGCTAGGCGGGAGCGGTCCCGCAAGCTTCTCGAGCTTCGCCACTCGGCTCTGCGTCGTGCGCGATCCCGGTCCAGGAGGAGGTCCAAGGATCGCTCGCGGAGCCCTAGCCGACGCCATCGATCGTCCGGCTCCAAGTCGTCGGGTAAGTCCAAACGCTCAAAGAAGTCCAAGAGGCGACATCGCTCTTCGGACTCCCCTCGCCGGTCGCGCGACTCGGCCGAGGGTCAGGGTGGTTCCACCCCCGCGGCTCCGGCGGAGCCGCAGGTGCCGCGTCCGCCCCCATACCTTCCGGTCCCTGGGGCTGACGCGGCGCCGGCGGAGATCAGTGCCTTCCTCTCGGCCATGAGGAGCCTGGCCCCGCCGTCGACGCCCGCTGGCGCGCCTTCGGGCCCCGCGGACTCGACTGGGCGACCTCGCATGCCGGCGGCTCCGGCCCCGGCGCCGTCGACGACTCCGGTCTCGACGCCGCAGGTCCCAGTCGACGCCGGTTGACCTAGTCACTCCTCCACCGGCGCCGACGCCTGAACCACCGACGCCGTCACCGGCGGCGCCGACGCCTTTGACGCCGACACCCCAGTTTAGCCCTCATCCGGACCCGGCGCCGGCACGGCGTCGACCGACGCCGCATCCGACGCCGCTTGAGTCCTACCATCTCTACAGTCCGGTTCCGATCATTCCTCCTGTTTATCAGGAATCGGAAGAAGGGGGCGACTGGGAGGGGTTCGAGGACCCTCTGGCTGTTCAGTCACAGCTTTCTCAGGACTGGGCAGATGAACTGGGGGAGGCCAGTGGGCTGGACACCTCGCCAGACACTGGATTCACTTCTCCTCCGACCGTGGCTTCGGAGGAGGGTGCAGCATTTTCTGTGGTGCTGCGCAAGGCGGCCGAGGCCCTTGGGCTCGAGTTGCCTGCCGTGGCTGTGAGGACTAACATCCTCACTGAGGTGCTTCAAACCTCAGCAAGCTCCACTGAGCCTCTGCTGCCGTTCAACGAGGCCCTCACTGACGTTCTGCAGGGCACCTGGTCCAAGCCCTCCACAGTTCCTCCTGTGGATAGGAACGTTGCCAGGCGCCACCGCCCTGCTCCGGGCGACCCCAGTTTCCTGTCCCAACACCCCACCCCCGAGAGTCTGGTTATCCAGGCCTCTACCTCCCAATCCTCCTTCCCGACCGCTCCGCCGGACCGGGATTCCAAGAGACTCGAGCAGTTTGGCAAGAAACTGTTTTCGTCCCTTAGTTTGGGCCTGCGGTCCTTAAATACCGCCTGTCTCTTGGACCGTTATTCCCATTCCCTGTGGGATACGGTGGAGGACGTGCTGCCCCTGTGTCCGGAGGAGGTCCGGACGCGTCTTACCCAGGCTTTGGCCGATGGGAGGGATGCAGCACGGCACGCCATACGATGTGGGCTTGACACCACAGACTCGCTGGGTCGGGCGATTTCAACCACGGTGGCGCTCCGCCGCCACGCCTGGATGCGGTCCACGTCATTTTCCGGGGATGTCCAGACCACCCTCATGGACATGCCCTTTGATGGCACTCGCCTGTTTGGTGAGAAGGCGGACAGTGCGCTGAACCGCTTTAAGGACTCCCGGGCTACGGCCAAGTCCTTGGGCCTCTCGGCTCCGCGGGCGCACACCTCCGCTTTTCGCCCCTTTCGTGGCCAAGGAAGGGGCGCCTCCTCACGTCCGCAAAGCCACCAGCCGCAGAACCAACCTGCGCGCGGTCGCGGACGTGGCTTCCGCCGTGGCGGAAATGGAGGCCGACGTGGTCAGCCCACTTCCACCCCTGCAGCATCCGCCTCAAAGCCCTCCTAGTCCGAGCTTTCAGGCCCATACCACGCCAGTGGGCGGCAGAGTTCGCCATCACCTGCTCCACTGGCGGTCCATAACATCGGACAGGTGGGTGCTGCAAATCGTCCGAAGGGGCTACTCCCTCCCCTTCGAGACGACCCCTCCAGCCATGCCACCGCAGCACCACCGTATCTCGGGGGATCCTTTGAATCTTCTCCGCGAGGAAGTTTCGGCTCTCTTGGCCAAGGGGGCCGTCGAGCGCGTTCCGAGTCCAGAAGTAGGTCGTGGTTGTTATTCCCACTACTTTCTGGTTCCCAAGAAGGGCAAGGGGGGCCTACGCCCTATCTTGGACCTCCGGAACGTCAATGCCTTCCTCCGAAAGGAAAGGTTCAAGATGCTAACGTTGGCTCAGGTTTTAGCTGCCCTAGACCCTGGAGACTGGATGGTAGCGTTGGACTTGCAGGACGCATATTTCCACATCCCCGTCCTGCCGGCCCACCGGCGTTACCTGCGATTCACGGTGGGCCAAGAGCACTTTCAGTTTACCGTGCTCCCCTTCGGCCTCACCAGTGCCCCTCGGGTGTTCACGAAAGTGATGGCGGTGGTCGCAGCTCATCTGCGCAGATCAGGGGTTCCAGTCTTCCCCTATCTCGACGACTGGTTGTTGAAGGCGGGCTCGCCCCAGGCAGTCGTCTCCCACCTCCAGACTACGGCGGATCTCCTGCATTTGCTGGGGTTTTCCATCAACGTGCCGAAGTCACACCTGAGTCCCTCTCAGAAGCTCCTCTTCATCGGAGCGGTTCTCGATTCGGCGCAGTTCCGGGTCCATCCACCGGAACAGCGGGTCCGGGATATACGGGCCCTGATTCCCATCTTTCGGCCTCTATCCCGGGTTTCGGTCAGGCTAGTGTTGCGGCTTCTGGGGCTGATGGCCTCCTGCATCCTACTAGTGCATCACGCCAGGCGGCGCATGCGGGCTCTGCAGTGGGACCTGAAGTTTCAGTGGGCCCAGCATCACGGCAACCTGTCCGACCATGTCTTGATCTCGGAGGGCACTGCAAAACAGTTGCAGTGGTGGCTCACGGACCGCGAGTGGGTCAAGGGCAAGAGCCTCTCCCTTCCCCAACCAGAGCATGTCGTAGTGACGGATGCGTCCCTCCTGGGATGGGGTGGCCATATGGGAGAGGCGGAGATCAGAGGCCTCTGGTCTCCGGCGGAGTCTCGTCTCCACATCAACCTGTTGGAGTTGAGAGCAATCCGGCTTGCACTGAAAGCCTTCCTTCCCTCTGTCAGGGGAAGTGTCGTGCAGGTGTTCACGGACAACACCACCGCCATGTGGTATTGCAACAAACAGGGCGGGGTGGGGTCGTGGACCCTTTGTCAGGAGGCTCTGCGCCTCTGGACATGGCTGGAACACCAGGGCGTCACCCTGGTGGTTCAACATCTGGCGGGCTCTCTGAACGCCAGAGCAGACAAACTCAGCCGCCGGTGCATGATGGATCACGAATGGCGTCTGAACTCCGAAGTGGCGCAAGGCCTCTTTCAGCAGTGGGGAGAGCCTTGGTTAGATCTATTCGCCACCGAAGAGAACGCGCAATGTCAGCAGTTCTGCGCGTTGGAATTTCCAAGGCGGCACTCGCTCGGCGACGCTTTTCGTCACGAGTGGAGTTGCGGTCTGTTGTACGCCTTTCCGCCTATACCACTTCTGCCCAGAGTGCTGAAGAAGATCAGGCACGACCGGGCCCAAGTCATCTTGGTGGCTCCGGATTGGGCACGAAGATACTGGTATCCCGAGCTACTCAGTCTGTTGACCGATCCCCCGATACGTCTGCCCCTTCGGGAGGATCTTCTGTCGCAGCAGCAGGGGACGGTCCTCCACCCGAACCTGTCCAGCCTCCACCTCCATGCGTGGAGATTGAGCGGCGGCAGTTGATGCCATTTGACTTGCCTCCTGAAGTCTGTGATATCATTCTGGCAGCCAGGCGTCCCTCCACAAAGTCGGTATACGCCTGCCGGTGGAACAAATTTGTGGCATGGTGCACAGCAAAGGCTGTGGATCCCCTTTCCGCCCCTCTTTCTGAGGTTCTCCTCTTCCTTCTTTCTCTGGCCCGGCAGGGCTCTGCCCTGGGCACCCTGAAAGGTTATCTTGCTGCCATCTCCGCCTTCTTGCGGCTTCCTGATCAGCCTTCTCTTTTCAAGTCCCCTGTGGTTACACGCTTTCTCAAAGGCATTACACACACGTTCCCTCCTGTCCCTTTTGTAATGCCTCAGTGGGACTTGAATCTGGTATTGACATTCCTGATGTGCGCTCCCTTCGAGCCTCTTCACAATTGCCCTCTTCGTCTTCTAACTCTAAAGACTGCTTTTCTGGTAGCCATCACCTCGGCTAGACGGGTGAGTGAGCTCCAGGCTTTATCTTCAAAGCCTCCTTTTCTATCTGTTCATCCGGACAAGGTTGTCCTTCGGCCTCGTCCCTCCTTTCTTCCTAAAGTGGTGACTCCATTTCACCTTGGGCAGTCTGTCACCTTGCCCACCTTCTTTCCGCCTCCGCATCCTTCCAAAGAGGAAGAGAGGCTCCACCGTCTGGACCCAAAACGTGCGCTCTCCTTTTATCTGGACCGCACAAAACAGTTCCGGGTGGACGACCAGCTTTTTGTTGGGTACGTGGGCGCTAAGAAGGGGAAAGCTGTGCACAAACGGACCATCTCTCGGTGGGTCGTTTTGTGTATAAAAATTTGCTATTCCTTGGCTAAAAAGGACCCTCCTGTTGGGCTGCGCGCCCATTCTACTCGGGCCACGGCGGCTACTACTGCCTTGGGACGGGGAGTCCCTTTGCAGGACATCTGTCAGGCGGCGACGTGGGCTTCGCTACACACGTTTGCCAGGCATTATTGCCTTGACAGCCAAGTCCGGAGGGATGGCTTCTTTGGCCGTTCTGTCCTCCAGGACTTTCTGGTGTGATCTTGGTTCGCAGACCCACCACCGGGGATGGTATTGCTTGGGTATCTATTCTAAGGTGAGGAATCTAACTAACGTGTTTCTTTCAGATGAACAAGTTACTTACCTTCGGTAACGATGTATCTGTAAGAAACATTAGTTAGTTAGATTCCTCACCGACCCTCCCATCCTCCCCGTTCTGCGAACTGACATCTAGGGTTAAGGTTATCCTTTTCAGGCCCCTAGATTTTATTTTTGGCACCAGTGTCGGTCTTTGCATGGCTCTGCGTTCCTGGCGCGGAAGGCTATGTACAAGAACTGACGTCAGCGCGCGAGGGCGGCGTCTAAGTACTCCGACGACGTCATCCCGGCGCACGACGCCGACGACGGACGCGGAGCCGCAGACGACGCCTAGCGACGCGCAAGGGGTATTGCTGACGAAAAAAAAAATCTTCCGGATCCAGTCTGACGCCTGGGGATATTCTAAGGTGAGGAATCTAACTAACTAATGTTTCTTACAGATACATCGTTACCGAAGGTAAGTAACTTGTTCCTTAAGAGGACATCGGGTCAGCCCATTTCAGATAATTAGTTGGCTTTCTTGTCACTCAATTGCTTTTTATTCAGTAGCTTTAATTGCTGTTCTTGTGTTTCTCCATACACTGAAGCATAGCTTATTTACCATTCTTTTGATTGGATGACTCATCATTTCACTGTTTAAATTAAGGGAACTTCTTTTCTGCTTTATTTTGAGCACTCCATGCGAGTGCATTTGTTTTCTTGCTGTCTGTCTCTCGTGCTGCTTCCCCATTCACCTGGACCTCTCATGCTGTCCATACTGATCCTGCTCGTCTATTGTTACCCCAGTCCCTATTGGTTTTCTCAATTGTTTATTCGTTTAATTTTACTCACACCCTGGTTCTACTGTTGCTGCCTCCTTCCTTTCACAATCTTTATATCATTATTATTATTTTTAGTTTTTCTTTTTAGAGGACCAAAAAGCTTCAATTTTCCCCCAGACAGGTTCTTTCCAGAAAATGGACTTTGGCAAACATTTTTATATGTTTTACTTTACCTCTCCAAAATCAGCATCCACCATCTTGGAACAGTAAAGTAAAATTATAAATGCCACTGTGTCATGCAGCATCTGAGTGTGCCTGATGCTGGGTTGCCGTGGCGTATGATGCATATGTGCTCATGCGTGATGTTGATGACATATATGCATATATGCATCCATCATCATTTTTTTGTTGTTGTTGCCAATAGCTTGGATAAACTGTTTTTTTTAGCTTTAAGCCAGTGCTGAATAACGTACCTAAAAGGATTGCAAGTCAATACGTTTCCATTGACACCCAAAGGGTGAGACCTGCTGGTCACATCATGCTTGCTTACTTGATCACCTTAGACACAGCCCAGAAAAGTCAGAAGAATACGTCTCCCATGCATTAGACTGGTCTACTTAACAATGTCTACTTAACAATTCGCCTTTTGGACGATCTCTTTCTATTCCGTAAAGCTGTAAAGACTGTGCTATTTTAACCATTTCATTTTCTGTGCTGTTTGTGTGTTATTCCCTCTGTTCTGTTAGGTGTGGCTAAGTTTATCTTGTCATGCGCCAGGACGCCCCTTAGCTGGGGCAGCTGTGCGCAATACAAATGCCCCTAACATAACATAACAATGTATCTCTCAAGGTGCATCGTTTTGCTGAAGTATGCTTTCAACCATAATGATATGTCTATCTCTTACATAATCAGTAAAGAGAGTGAATTTGAAAGCACAGGCACTTGACTCTATAGTCACTAGAGTTAGGGTAGGCCACGACAAAAAAATTCTCATTTAGGTTAAATATCTAACGGCACCCATATTTGGTGTGGAATGCTCCTTCATGCTACATTTGCAGTTGTTTTAACCTTGAATCATGATATGGTCAAACATCTAAACTTGTAACAGTTGCATGTACAGTGCTCTTAAGTCAGTTTCTCACGTTGCCACTTGGGTTTTGGGTCTTTATTAAAATTCATATCCTTTAGCTCTTACTCTTATGCTCTGGCTCTTTCTCATAGTTATTTTGTGAGTACTGTGCCACAATCTGTAGCTTTTAATATAGAATGTGTAGAACTTAACTGGCGTTTGGGCTCTTATGGGAGGACCAGGCTCTTGGCCCAGTATTGTTTCACAGTGGCTACACAGGCCTGCTGCAAAATAAGTAACACGAAATCAAAAATAGAAAAAAGCAAGCAAAATATTGTTTATAGTAAATTATAGTTCTTGACTAACATCACAAAATTGTGAATGTTATAAGGAAATACCCCAAAGTATTCAGGTGAAGGAACTTTATTGCTACAATCTGAAATAATCACCAGATATGGTGCGGAAGGCAGAAATAGTTACATCCTGTTTAACAGAAATGCCACCCTAATTATGTGTGTGGACCTCTTTAAGGTCATTTCAAATTATATTTACAAAGACAAGTTGCATACGACCAATGCCCCAGGCATTTTCCATTTTAGGTTAGTAGGGCTAAACTGGATGTTTTCATACATTTTTGCTAAATTGATAGATTTTTTCAAACAGAATGTTTCCATGACAGTCATTAGCTTTAGTAGAATTATGGTGGGCGTAAATGTTATAACCAGATCATTCTTGTAATCAGAACAGGGTTTGCTTCACACATTATCTGAAGATTATCCTTTCAACATTGAATAATTATTTCTGGCTGATCTGCTAAAATTGATTGAAACGGGGTCAAATAGTGACCCTGTTTAGGCTGTAAGAGATATGGTAGTGGTGTTTTTGATGTTTATTGTGCTCTATACCAGTAAGGCAATTCAAAGGCCTGACACATAGAGCAATTTCTAGCTAAGCTTGCCTAGCAAACTGGTATTAATGTATTTATTACTTTTCCGAAGATGATTATCAAAACGCTCTTGTATACCCAGCAAGTAAAGGATTGCTATATTGGTAGACATGCCTAGTAGGCTAGTCCAGCAGAAAATATGATAGACTTTATTAGATACCCTAGAAAAAAGAAGTAATTGAAATTAATATCCTCAAATACATGTTTGAAGTGTGGTTGAAACATGAGAGACTACAAGCATATGTTAATCAGATTTCTCAAAATAGCATTTTTATTTTACACGTAGTGGCAAGTAGGGTTATGCAGATTCTCTGAGAACCAGTAGATGTTGGTGAAAAAAATGGGATTTTCAATTATTTTTTGAGAATGTAAATGCCCAAAAACATCTTATTATACTTTGGATTCAGAAAGAAACTACAGCTAGGAAAAAAACCTTCCGGATTAGAAAGTCCTGCAAAAGTTAACAAGCAGGTTAAAGAATTATCTCAGCTCGCCTTACTGAAAAAGTGACATTCTTTGCAAGAAATAGACTGCCCTTGTTTGAAAGTGGCAGTTGTGCTTCCAGTTGAGAGATTTCAAAACCATCTCCCAAACAATTAGAGACTTTTAAGAGATGTAATACGTATATCATATGTTACTATGTCGTACTTGAATTGTATTTTAAAAATAGTTGAGAGTTACTACAAACCAATGTTTCATTGTTGTCATGAACATACATCATAATAAAACCTACATCTACGAAAAGATATTGGAGAATGTTTTCAGTGTTTTTTTCCAAATCAGGATTGTAATACTGGCTGTGAATTTGGTAAGATACCAACCAGTAGGCCAATAAAACTTCAAACTAAGATAAAACCAATAGGCAAGCAAGTCTGAAACAATTCTGTCATACATAAATCCCACCCACATGGAACAAATTGACATTTAAATTTGACTGCATACATAGGATGTCCTTATTAAGTAAAACGTATTTTATTGTAATAATTGCAGAGGGATGTTGACACCCTGATTGACAACCCACTTATAGTCCCGCTTTCGTATGGAGTTGTTTAAGTTGATCAGCAACAAAATCTTAAACTGTTCTGGAATTGCTGATGTCTTCACCACCGAATAGGTACTAATGATGTCAAAAACCTTACCTAATTGGTATTATACTAAGTGCTGGTGCCCAACATTTTTCTCAAACGCCCGCAGCTGGTCCTGACAGATGTCGTAATTAAGGAATGCCAACGCTCTGTAGTCTTTATTCTACCGCATGGCTCTTTCTTCACTGACATATACTCCTTGACCATTTATTTCACTCTTGTCAGTTCTTTTTCATCCCTTCTTTCTTCCTATGTCACTGTTTTTCAGGCTTACTCTTCCTTCTCAGTTTCTCCTTTTATGTTTTGCCGTCACTTGCTCTGGGTCAAAATCTAATGAGGAAAAGTAAATGATGGTGGGGGCGGAGCTTGCTAGCGACCAAGATGTCCGCTTGAGCCGAGAGCTCCGCAACACCGTCGCAAAATCCGACATTCATCCGACAACCACATTGTGCTTGAGACCAGAAGCGGCGTCCCCTGGACTCTGAAGATCAGCGGCAGCAATTTCATGTGCCCCAGACTGCTGTGCTCCCCCGTGGACTGAAGACAGTGAGCCTGACGTCATCGGCCTGGCTAGGCCACAAGCACCGGCCTAAAATGGTTGCGGGGGCGGCGTGCGCCCAGGGATAATACTGCATGGGAGCCGAAGTCGACTACGGAGCGCCGCTACACCTGTACAGCCGGCGCCCTGCCCTGCCGGCCCCCTGCGGTACCTCAGAGTGCATGGCCTTTGCATATTGGTGATCCCACTGACTGCGGTGTGGTCCAGGGGAGAGCCCTGCTGTGCAGCGTCACACCTGCATCGGAGCCCCGGGACGGACGGTGGTGAGATCTGCCCACTGCTTCCCACGGGCCGCGCTGCCCTCTCCTGACTAGCTGGGCGAATTACACAACCAGCCAAGGGGTATTGGGCCTAACATTGGGGGCTTGAATCTGCACTTGAGTGAGTGCCATACATGGGACGCTGGTGCTTCCGCCTCTGATCTGCAGAGCCACTGAGGTCGCCCGCTTGAGACGCCTGCTGACTGCAACAGGCAGACGCTCCTCCCGTTGTGCTGAACCCCTGGTGTGGTGGGGATCTGACTGTATTGCGACCCGCAGGAGGCTAGGATGGGCAGAGTCGACAGGGCGCAACCAAAGTGGTCGTTTGAACAGAAAAGGTCTAAATCCCGAGATACATCTGCAGACAAAGCCTCCAGAATGCAGGAGCTACCCATGGACGAAACGCGTCAGGACATCCGAGGCATGCTGGTGGCAATGGAAAAAAGCCTGCAGAGCGGTATCTCAGCTCTTGCCACTAAAGATGGATGCATTGTCCTACAGAATGGACCATATGGCCGAAAGACTCGACAAACACGCTGAGAAGTTAGATATGTCGGAAAGGAGGCTGACGGAAGCGGAAGAAGCACACACCACCCTTGACTCTGAACATAAACAACTTGGTAGGGTGCTGCGGGTTTTGCAGGACAAAACCGAGGACTTGGAAGCGGGTTCTTGGCGCTGCAATCTCAGAATTACGGGACTGCCGGAGACTACTTGCACTGGCAATATGGAACAATTCACAGAGAAGCTTTTGAAAACTCTGCTGGGTGAGGATTCATTCTCCGCCATGTTTGTGGCAGAGAGAGCGCACCGCTCCCTGGGGCCCCGGCCGCCCCCGGGACGCCTCCCCTCCCGATCATTGCGAAACTACTCAACTATCGAGATCGGGATGTGGCGCTGAAGCTGGCTAGGGAGAAACAGCCATTGGGGTATGAAGGCTCCAAGATCTCGCTCTTTCCAGACTTCACAATTCGGGTCCAGGAGGCCCGCCGACAGTTTGCCCCCCCTGAAAAAGCAGCTCCGCGATCTTAGTGCGGATTATGCCATGCTTTACCCAGCAAAGCTGCGGGTCAACAGGCAGGGTCGTTCGCACATCTTCACAGACCCGAAGGTGCTAAAAGAATGGTCGAGAGAACAGCATCGTAGCCCGGAGAGGCAGCTGCTTGACGGGGCAGCGGGTGGACAACTGGTAAAACAGGACTGAGCACTGTCTGGTGCCACTGTGTGATAAGTATTGTCCATGATCCGTGATAGAGTTGGGTGTGTCAGTTGGAAGGGCTTGGTTCTTTGAATGCTGTACTTGCTCCTCAGCACGGGAGGATCCTCACCCTCGTAGACTTTGCTACCCCAGGGTGTTAAGGCTGGTTCCGTGTGCGGGGGGGGGGGTCTTGGCCGCAGATGCGGGGCTAAGATTGAGCGCCACTCTGGGGCGGTGAGCTTATCCCGGTGGGTCAGTACCTGGGACATGGTGTCTGACCTGATGGACTTTGTGCTCTGGTGTTTCCCTGCCTGGTGGACACGCCTGTTGCCCGGAGGTTGATGGTATGATGGGGGTGTGAGGGATT
This sequence comes from Triturus cristatus, assembly GCF_964204655.1. Classification (NCBI taxonomy): domain Eukaryota; kingdom Metazoa; phylum Chordata; class Amphibia; order Caudata; family Salamandridae; genus Triturus; species Triturus cristatus. The sequence continues at coordinate 1,136,924,329 of NC_140589.1, forward strand.
ACATATGCTTTGTTGTTGCACACTATGTTTGAGACGGTGCCTTGAGAGGGGCCTCATGTTGGCCTGTTAGTTCTTTGTTTGAAGAGCAACCTCTGCCCATGCGTGAAACACACCTGGGAGTGCTTATTGGGGTTTTTTCTCAGGAGGGGGAGGGGGGGAGGGGGGGGGGGTTGGGAGCTGATGGGGAAGAATCGCGACCAAGGTAGAGATGGTCCGCTGTGGGAGGGGGGTTGGTGGGTTTTGAGAAGCAATTGGATGTTAACACAGATTGATGTTTTTAAGCAGTACTCACATGGTAAGAGCGAAAACTGCCTACTATATAGATCAAATAAGTGCGATGGTGGTACCTAACTATGACGAAGGGAATTTCCTGGCTGCAGCTCTCCGAGCGCTCACATGGAACGTTAGGGGACTCAATGACCATAGGAAACTCCGTAAGGTATTGAACTATTTACAAAATCACGCTATAGATGTCGCCTTGTTGCAGGAGATGCATCTTCCACTCAGCAGGCCCGTCCTCCGCAGCAGAGGTCTACAGGACAACATACACGCCTCAGGTTTTACTACTCACGCCAGAGGGGTGATTACATGGGTTAACCCCAAATCCCCCTATACCCTGGTCCCACTTGCCACTGACAGAGGCGGCAGATAAGCGATATCTAGGGGTCAGGGGAAGGGCATTTATTTAGTGATTGTAAACATTTATGGACCCAATTACGATTGCCCCGATTTTTTTGACTCACTGGTGTTCGCAGCGAACACATACAGGGAAAGTCAATTCCTCTGGGGAGGGGATCTAAATCTGGTCAAAAACTCTAACTCGGGGGGCGTGGCTTGGCAGGCCATCATGGCGGACGCAGCTTAAGTAAGCTCCGTCCACCCATGCCGAAATCCTACTTACATCCTCCTTAATCCTGCCCTGGAACGACTGTTCGTGCTCCGTTGATCGGCACATCACTGTGGGAGTGCGGTGCTGTCGCTGAATTGGGGGCTGGAGAAGTCATTGCCGTGAACGCCTGAGGCCCTTGAGCAGTTCGGCGCCCCCGACCCGGACATCCCGGGACCTGGGCCACCCCACCGTGCAGCTGCACTGTGGAGGAGCGCTGCGGCTGGTGAGACTTCGGCGCTGGCTCGTCCCCCTTCCCCCTCGCGGCCGCCATTGTGTTGGTGCGGTGCCGGGGAGCGGCGGAGCCCTAGCCGAGGGATTGCCCTGGACCGGGCCAACGCTTACAAAGCCTGAGCGGAGACCGCCTGGAGAGTGGTGCCTGGTGCCCTTGCGGAGCTGCACACCGAAGGAGCCGTGCGGAGAGGTGCGTGGATCGTAGCCTCATCCTCTGTCTGGTGGCCGTTATCCTTACCGCGCTGTCGGGGTGGTGCTGTGGGCCCATCGGCGCTGCCAGGCCTTCCTTCCGGGGATCGAGGTGCTCTTGAGGCCTCTGGTGCCCACGGACGGGGCACCTGGGGTGAGTGTCGCAGACTAGCATCCTTCCCCCCCTGGCACCAGAGACTGGGGGGTAGAGGCGGCGTCGTGAAGTGGCGCCTGGTGTCGATCCTCCACTTCTCTACGGCGATTGCTGCTGCTGTATCCCGATTTCGCTTGCTGGTTCCCTGGGGGCCATACCTCGTGCAGCTGGGGGCGGGTCCACCTGGGCCTTCACTCTTGGCCAACGCCGTCTGGGGTCGCTGGCGCGCTGCCCTGGGGAGGTGGCGGAGGACACGTCGGAGCAGCGAGGTGCCGTGCGCGGCCGTTGCCGCCGCCCCCCTTTCCGGTGCCTCGCTGGGTGATCGTCCCTGGGCTCAGAGAATCTACGGGGAGATTAGGTGGTGCGGCCGGATCCATCCTGCACGCCTGGTGCTCCCGCTGTGACTGTAACATCCAGGCCTCCGCCATCTGAGACGATCGCTTGCCCGGGGGGTGAGGACCATCGCCCCCCCTTACTCATGGGCAAGGGTGGGCCGAGTGGGGCAGGCCCCAAACAGGGCACCATGGACCAGTACGCCACGGCGCTGGGTGGTGCGGCCGGCGGTGGTGTGAGCGGCGTGGCCCCTGACAATGCAGCCCTTTTGGCAGCGATCAACGGTGCCCGGGACATGTTGGAAGCCAAGATTGGTGCGGTGGGTTCGGAAGTTTCTTTTCTGCGGCAGGACCTCCGCAAAGCAGTGGACCGGATAACTGAGGCCGAAACAAGAGTGAACACAGTAGAAGATTCAGTGACCTCACTTCAAAAGAAGGTAAACAAGCTATCCATAGTCACGCAGGAACTGGCTTCTAGGGTGGAGGATGCGGAGGGGCGCGCACAACAGAATAACCTGCGCTTCGTGGGCCTGGCCGAGGGTTGTGAAGGGGCGTCCATGACAAACGTTATCACCACATGGCTTAAAGACATCCTGCCTAAAGATCTCTTATCCTCCGCCTTCTTTGTTGAAAGGGCACATAGGGCTCTGACACGGAGCCCCCCCCAGGTGTTATCGCCAAGATCATGAATTATGCTGACCGAGATGCTATTTTGCGATTCGCCAGGACGCACAAGGACTGCTTTATACACGATTCCTGCTCCATTTTAATATTTCCGGACTACACACGCTTGGTCCAGCAACAGCGCCAATCCTTTCTGGCCTCGAAGCGCAGACTTAGGGAACTAAATGTTCAATACATGTTACTATATCCAGCTTGGATGCGTGTGCTATATAACTCCAAGTCATACTTTTTCGATACCCCCGAGGCGGTCTTCGCATGGTCGGACAAGCGCCCTCAGCTCCGTGCAGACTTTCCACCAGTTGTAGACTCAGACTCCTCCCGCAGCTCTCGCACTCAGAGGCCACGTCGCAACAAGTCCCAGAAGCATCGAGGGCCTGGCTCGGATAGAGTGTCACAGAGCCCCGAGCGACTGCCGTGAAGTCTCCGGACTGCTTCATACCTCATGAGGCGATTTAAATGGCACTGCATTGGGCAAATGTTATATTGGTAATGTCGTTCTCAGGGCGGGCGAGGGGTTTGACCACGGGTGGTCGGGCCACAGACGCCGTACAGTTCTTGTTCTCATAGGTTCATGGGGTGGGGGGATCCCTTGGTGTGAATTCTGTGGGCTCCCCGTTGGGGGTCCGCTGCTGTTTATACCGCGACAGATGCTCCTTGCTTTTGGTAGTGTCGGGTGGGGGGATATCCGTGCGCATGTGTTGTTGGTGTTTTTTTGTTTCTTTTGGTTTGTTTTATATGCAGGCGATGGTGTGTCTTTTCAGCAGCTCTGCTAGCTCTACTCATCCGCTATTGCAACCCCCATGACACCTGGTGCTGACAGCTCCCTCGGGGACCTTATGGTGGTATCATGGAACGTCCGGGGCCTATTGAACAAGGTGAAACGAGAAGCCATACTGCGACAGGCGAAAAGGTATGGGGCGGACGTCCTGCTTTTACAAGAAACTCATCTAATGGGTACGAAGGCCCTAGCTAGCTTTGGGTTTTGCCACGTTTACCACGCAGAGTTCACAAGAGGCTCTAGGGGGGTGGCGATACTCGTACATCGTAGAGTTCTGTTTGCGTCCTAGCACATAGGACGGACCCTGGGGGCAGATTTCTCTTCGTCACTCGCACGATCTGTGGTGAACAGATAACGATTGGTAGCGTTTATGCCCCTCCCCCACTAGGAGCCACCTTTATCGAAAAGTTACATGGGGTATGGGGCTCCCTTCTGACTGGATTGACACTGTTGGGTGGGGACTGGAACGATACAATGGGGCCACTGGACCGCCAGCGGGTCGGTGACGCCCCTCAATCATCGGGTCCAACCAAACTATATACCCTGACATCCACAATGAACTGGGCAGACATATGGCGCGAGTTCCACCCTTCGGAGTGCGACTACACATATTTGTCGATGGTCCCAGTCCCGCTTGGATTATTTTTTCGGCCCCCGGGTTTATCTTCATAGATTCTCTCAGGTACGGCATCAACCCCGGGGTCTGTCCGATCATTCTCCGGTCACAATGCAATTCCACACGGCCTCCCGCAGGCCCCCGTTCCGCTGGAGGATGTCCCCGTGGCACCTCCGCAATCCGGCTTATCGTGATATGCTCCATACAGCGATTACCACTTACCTAGCAGAAAACAGCCCTTCAGCTCCCTCGAAAATTGTCCTCTGGGAGGCGCTCAAGCCCACTGTCTGTGGATACGAAATTAGCTATCTCGCGCAGGAGAAACGTACACGTCGTGTGCAGCTCGACGCCCTTGAAATGCGCCAGGCGGACTTGGCTTCCCAACTCAGTGCCAATCCCTGCCCCATTATTCGACACAATTTAGTCTTCGCCCAGCAGGAATTGCACCAGTATTTGCTTAGCGAAGCCAAAGAGACATGGGAGGCTTCGCAACATCGGATATATCAGTGGGGGCATAAGTCCAGTACAATGCTGCATAGGTTGTGCCGGGCGAACAGTGCCTGGACGGGTCCTTGCATGCATCGCCGGTGGATGTAGCAGAAGAATTTGCAAATCACTTTACGTCACTCTACGCCCGGAAGGAGCAGATTGCGGCGGAACTCATAGCAGAGTTCCTTGTGGATATCCCTCCTCATAAGCTCTCTGACACAGTCCGGCAGCGCCTGGAGCTTCCTATTACATTAGAGGAATTAACCGGCGCCCTTAGCGCGATCCAGCCAGGCCGAGCCCCAGGTCCCAATGGGTTCCCTATGGAATTTCTTAGATCCCATATGCCTCTCTTGGGACCACATCTGCTGGCGACCATTGCTGATGCGTCGGACAAGGCAAGGCTTCCTAGAGACAGGCGGCACGCGGAAATCGTGATTTTTCTCAAACCAGGCCGTCCCCCCGAAGATCTTTCTTCATATCGGCCCATTTCGCTGATCAATTTCGAAGCTAAACTGCTAGGGAAAGTTTTGGCTGACCGCCTTCGGGGGTGTATTGCCGATTTGATTCACCCCGACCAGTCAGGCTTCATGCCGCGGAGGGCCACTAGGCATAACATTAGAAGAGTTCATAATGCTATCGCGGCCGCACCCATGTTAGGCCATCCAACTGCCCTATTGCTAGCCGATATTGATAAAGCATTCGACTCACTGAGCTGGGTTTACCTTTTCCAGCTGCTCGAAGCAATCAACTTTGGACCTTGGTTCCTGTCATATGTACATCTACTATACACCGACCTGACTGCATCGGTTCGAATCGCGGGACACCGCTCTCGCCCATTCCTGATACAGAGGGGTACACGTCAGGGATGCCCACTGTCTCTTCTGCTGTTCGCTCTGGCGATCGAGCCCCTGGCGGCCTGGGTTAGGAGTGACCCACTGCACAAGGGATTCGAGTGGTCCCGCACACGGATCGGATTGCGTTGTATGCCGACGACGTTCATTTCTTCATGACGGACCCGTGGTTTTCGGGCCCTCGTATATTGGAGATCCTCAGAGTGTTTGGTGGCACCACGACCTCCACGCCAATCCAGCTAAATCTATCCTGTTCCCAGTATATGGGCACCAAGGCCGCGAATCGTGGGCAGTACAATTATCCCGGGCCTCAAAGGGTTTTAAATACTTAGGGATTTTTATCTCCCCGTGCCCCAAGATCTCATGGGCTCATAACACCCCTCTGTTGACCAGCCTTAAAAATGAAACAATGGTATGGTCCGCTCTTCCATTATCCCTATTTGGGCGCTCAGCTATTTTTAAAATGGTTTCTCTGCCTCGGATCCTATACCGCCTCCAAAATTTTCCTTATTCTATTCCTCAGGCGTGGTTTGCCCAGGTGAACGCCATACAAAATAATTTTCTATGGGGAGGGGGAGCTGTTCGCGTGGCGCTCCGCACTTGCGTTCAGTCTACGTATTGCGGGGGGATTGCGGCTGCAGACATTTACTCATACTATGTCGCATCACACATCCTTGTAATCAACGAACTTTGGTATAATTCTCCCACTGATCCGGCCTATGCGATCGAACAGGCCGCAATGGAGCGGGTCCCCCTGCTCCATTTACTCTACAGCTACACAAGGCTAGATCATTTACCGCCTGCTAGTAGACAAGCCGTCCAGCTATGGAGGGCCAAGACCAGACAAAAGGGTTGGAGGGGGCGTCTTACTAGACAGACTCCCTTGTGGCAGGGTACGTACCTGAGATCTGCTGACGTTGAGAGGGTTCCGGGGTTGGGACCTGGTGGCATCTCTACCCTGGGCAATGTTATGAAGGGCTCGACCTTAAAATCATTCCAGCAACTACAGACCGACTTCAGCCTCCAAGTCGCAATTTTATACATTTTTACAGCTCCGACACACACTCTCACCCCAGATCCGTAATCTGGAGGCCCTCCCTGAATTTTCACCCCTTGAGGGTCGCCTGTTGATGGGGGACCTTGGATTGCACAAAATCAGTCAAATATACCAAACGTTGACGACGCACACCCCCGCCACCCTAGCCAATACCCGGCTAGCCTGGACTGCAGACATTCCTGAATTGACGGATGACGATTGGGCGGAGGCGATCGCCAGTCCGCGGGGCACGGCCGTTTCCACCTGGTTCAGACTCATCCAATTCAAATACTTACACAGAGTCTACTACACGAGGGTGCGATTGTGGCGAATGGGGGTCAGTCAGTCCCTTGAGTGCCTGCGGTGTGGTAGGGAGGAAGGTTCCTTCTTCCATACGGTTTGGGCTTGCATAGCCCTACAGCCCTTCTGGAACAGAGTCAGGACGTGTCTTAATGAGGTGCTGGGGTGGATGCTTCCACTGGACCCATGGCTGTTCTTGTTACATTCCACTGACGACATAGGGGGGGGGACCAGATACAAACAGCACCTTCTGTTCCTTGCCCTTACTATAGCCAAGCGGGACATAGCTCAGGGATGGAAGGCATCCTCTCCCCCGACTATAAGCAAATGGAAGTCCGAATTGGATAAGTGTATGGGTGCTGAGATGGCTGTATTTGAGGCTAGGGGCTGCCCAAGGAAACATCGCCAAGTATGGGCACGATGGGCAGCTTACCGCCTGTCCCTGAAGACGACCCCTGAGTTGCCCTCCCCGCTCTTCGGCATGCGTCCCTTAGGGTGGTAACGATGGCCTGTTTTATTATTTTACTGGGTTGTCTGCTGTGCATCTGCTGAATCATGTATTTTCATTTAGACACTGGTCCATTGTCTGCACAATGTTTAGATTAATTTTTTCCCTGCACGTTCTACAAGGTTTGTTTCTTCACATAGAAATGGTTATCGATGCACACATTGTTCAATTGCTTCACTGTACTATTGAAGGGCCGTTGCCCTGTGTATCGAAATATGACCAAATAAAATGTTGTTTTTAAAAAAACCCTAACGCGGACCGTTTGGGGGGGCCCTGAGAGACGCCCCTCTGCAGCAGCCACGGCACTAGAAAGCGCTATGCTGCGACTGGATCTGCGCGATGTTTGGCACACAAGATACCCACATAAGGGGGGTTATACACATTATTCTGCTTATTATAACCTGCATACTAGGATCGATTATTGGTTGGCCTCCACATCTCTTTATGATAACATCAGGGAGTGTAGGGTCCTCCCACGTACACTATCGGACCAATTTTCCCTTGTTGATAGCGATAGCTACCCCCAAGAAGAGTATACAGCCTTTTACTTGGAGGTTCCCCCCTACTCGCTTTTGGATTCGGTCTTCAAGGCTGAGCTGGCGCACGTGATCAAGACGTTCTTCATCACCAATGTGGGATCTGTAGATAGTTTCCAAGTGGTCTGGGAGACCTTTAAGGTTTATATTCGTGGTATAGTTATGTCCAATCACTCAGGAGTCCTCCGTGATATACGCTGACGTCTGGCTGATCTAGAAAAGAAACTGGGTGTACTGGAGAAGCAACAGTTGGTGCACGCAGACGATGCAGTATCTGCAGAAATTGACACTTTTAGAGGAATATCATGACGCTGCGGATGCCGAACGTAAACACTTAGTTAAATCCGCCACGGCACAGGTGTACGGGGAGGGGGAACTGCCAGGTGCGGTTCTGGCTCAGATGCTCAAGAGACGTCGTAGTAAAACTCAAGTTACTGAATTAAAATCAGCAGAGGGCGAGGTGCTAACTGAGGAAGCTGATATAGCGGAAAGATTTAGAAGTTATTATGCAGAATTATACTCCACCTGCTCTTCCGAACGGAATATGAAATCCTGGATTACCTTTCCTATATCAAGCTTCCCTTCCTCACAAATGTACACCGTGAGTTTCTGATGAGACCCGTCAAACGAGACGAGATTTTGTTGGCCTTGACGGGTATGAAGTCCGGTAGCGCCCCTGGAGTGGATGGCCTTACTGTGGCCTTCTATAGGGCGTTACTTGATATTTTATTGCCTCACGTGTCTGCGCTCTATGAAGACATGTGCCAATCTGGCACTATGCCGCCCATGATGAGAGAGGCTGTCATAGTTGCAATACCCAAACCGGGAAAGCCCCCGGACGAGTGCAGATCATACCGCCCGCTTTCCTGGCTAAATGTCGACACTAAAATCTTTGCTAAAATCCTCGCGAATCGGATAGTTCCCCTCGCTCAGATTCTCGTAGCCCCGGAACAAGCTGGGTTCATCCCGGACAGGAACCTCACTTATAATTTGCGTACGATCTTCGGAGCCTTACAGCATATTCGGCAAGACACCAAGGCGGTAGCGGTCTTCCTCGACATGGAGAAGGCCTTTGATTCTGTCGAGTGGCCCTTCATGCGTCAAGTCTTAACTAGGATGGGTCTTAGGCCGGTGTTCCTACAACTGATTGGGGTGCTGTACAATCACCCCTCCGCCAGAGTCCGAGTTGGCAATCTGGTGACGGACCCCTTCAATATTACCCGTGAGATGAGGCAGGGATGCCCTTTGTCCCCTATATTATATGCCCTCGTGGCTGAGCCACTGGCCTGTGCACTACGAGAATATCATGGTCACAAGGGTATTAGATTCCCGAAGTACGAAGTAATTGTGTCAACCTACGCAGACGACACATTATTATATGTACGGGACCCAGACAACAACCTCTCCTCCGTCTTGCGTGAGGTGGTGCACTTTGGTGCCCTCTCGGGGCTGAGGGTTAATTGGTCCAAGTCTGTTGTGGTCCCACTCACGCCTGCCACGACGCCGCTTGAACCAGACTACCCACTGCAATGATCTACTGATTCAATAAGGTACCTGGGTATACAAGTGCCCCCTGACTCAGAAGTAGTCTTCCAAAAAAAAATGATGGTGCTGCTGTTAGTAGGTTGGAAGACGACGTGGACACTTGGATCAGGCTGCCTCTATCCCCGTTAGGCAGAATATCGATCATGAAAATGGTGGTGCTCCCGCGATTTTTGTTCTTATTCACGAATATCCCCATTGTTTTACCCATCTCTTTTTTTAGTCAGGTCACGTCATTAATGATAAAATTAGCCTGGGCAGGCAAACACGCTAGAATTAAGTGACAGACACTGACCTTGCCGTATCATATGGGAGGACTGGGTGCACCGGACTTAAACTTATATTATAGGGCTGCGTAGAGTGCACACATATATCACTGGATTCATGATCCGCCAGATGCTCCTCAACTCCCCGTATTGAGACGATTGTTGCAGACCCGCAGCCACTCCCGGCCTTGATATTTGAAAGTATAGACCGTAGGATAGGCATAATTGACTCCATCAATGTTACACGGCATACCTGGCACTCATTGTTGCAACTTCAAGCTGGAGCACTGTTCTACTCCCCAGTCATGCCACTTGACTGGGCCTGTTGGCTGACCTCATGTAGAGACAGCGGGGTGATTTGAGCATTGAGCTCCCTGAACATTCAGACGGCAGGCGATCTTTTTCATAGCGGCGAGGTTAAAAAATGGGAAAATTTGGAACAGCAAGAGCCCCCTCACACCCTACTGCAACAATTCCAATTCCATAGGGTGAGGCACGCCCTACGAGACATTCTGGGTGACGGTCTCTTGGAACCCCCTGAGGTCCTGGAATTAACCTATGTAATCAAGGCTAAGTCACCCCGCAAGATAGTTTCCAATATATATAAGATAGCTATGTCTCACAGGGTTAATCAGTACGCCAAGGCTAGGTTGGACTGACAGCAAGACTTGCAGCAACATATTGACGACGCTATGTGGGCGTATTGCTGCGCCAGTACACGACGTATCTCGTTAAATGGCAGGCATAGGCTGATTCATTTTAAATATCTAAACAGGGCGTATTATATGCCGGAGAGACTCCACAGATACGGGTTGAGGGACTCCACAGCCTGCTATAGATGTGCAGAACAAACTGCCGACTTCTTACATTTAGCCTGGTCATGCCCTAGGGTACATAAATTCTGGGAATTGATCTTTAGTGAGCTGGGGAAAATAACAGACTTGGGGCTCCACCCAGACCCTGCCCGATCCCCTGCTGGGTTATTTTAAAAAGATCCCCCGAGGGAGGCGCAGACTGATAGACATGGGGCTTCTTCTAGCAAAACACAGAGTAGCGATCAACTGGCTTCATGGCCCTACCCCTCCAATGGCTCAGTGGTCCAATGACATGCATTTTTGCAGTACGCAGTCGGAAAACTTCAGCGATCTCCTCCCCCCCTCCCCCAGGAGTTGCCCGAAAAATTTCTGGGGACTCTACACGACATACATATCTGCCAGGGGGACGGACCAGTCAGAGCCTGACGGTGACGTGCCGAGCCAAGGCTTTACTGCTTCTCATGATTGATCCCACTTGTGACATTATTAGGCAGATACCACGACTGTTGAGTGGATGAAATAATTACCTATATGTTACTGCTGTTGCGTTCTGGAGATGCTGAAAGTGTTAACACCACAGCCCCTAGTATGGTATATCACCTTTGTATGCACTGGAAGGTTGATTTTTTCTTGATCTGATTGTATTATGCCGTATTGTAATAAAATTGTACACCATGTGCTCATTTCACATCGATAGAGATGTGGCGTCTTGCTTCCTGTATGTTCTGATAACGTTTCATAAATAAAATTTTAAAAGACAACAACAAAAAAAAGTAAATAATGGTCCCCAAAAATGAGAACTGGTGACCCCACCTGCAACCACCATATCAAATTAAGAACTGCACAACATCATTCTGTATGTAGTTTTAGGAAACAGTAACCTTCACTTAAATAATCTTAACAAACCAGTAACAAAATTGTCTTAGGTAGTGTTTTCTTTAAAACTTGGCCTCTTACAATCTGTATTATACTAATCCCCTGTGTGACCTAATAGACTATATTGTAAGCCCACCCCCATCTCTCAATTCAAGTCCATGTTCCAAGCCAGATAAAGCATCCTATTATCTTATGTTTACACATCTGATTCAGTACTCCGAAAACTGCTTGTTAAAAATGTTAATCTTCCTTGAATGATGATAATGATATTTGTCTGTCTAGAAGTCACATGTCCGTTTAAGTCTAAGCCTTACATTAAGTGTTAATGATCCCTTTCAAGCCCCACTAAAGACCTTCGACCTGTAGTGAGGAAATGGGGTTGACTACAAACATTACTAAGTTAGCATAAGTAGTATATGCTTGGCTGCCATTTTGCCGCTTTTGCACACAACACTACATGGCTCAGTTCTCTTGAAATACTTTGCTGGCGCTGCTTCACATGAGAACTGCCTACCTTTCACATATCCAGCGGGGGCACCATGCTCTCTGTCTGCACAGCCTGGTCAAGGTCGAATAACAATGTATGCTGTTGATTCACTTTGGTCAGTCCCACGCATCTAGACATAACATGAAGCACAGTGGCCCAACTGAAACTCGGGTGATTTTAATATGGCATTACATGCATGAGAAGGCACTTGGAGAAAACCTTTCTAACATAGAAGAGCTGTGCTAATCCTGAGATGTAATTCACTGCATCTGATCTCGTAGTTATGGGGACTCGCTGAGAAAGCCCATAGGTCTTCTATAATTATTCTAAACTGGCTCATGAGCACGGGGCGGGTGGGAAAAGGAGCTATAGTCCTGTTTCCACTGTCATTATAATATGATTTCCTCTTTTGTGCTTTATGGATATGTAACAATACTAAACACCAACGGCGGCTACAACGCATCCAAAACGCCTCCGCCCGACTGATCGTCAACGCCCCCCGCCGCAGCCAAATCACCCCCGTCCTGAGAGACCTGCACTGGCTCCCCATCGACAAGAGGATCACCTTCAAGCTCCTCACCCACGCACACAAAGCACTCCACAACGCCGGACCAGCCTATCTGAACAGCAGACTCAGCTTCTACACCCCCACCCGCCAGCTCCGCTCCGCCAACCTCGCCCTCGCAGATGTCCCCCGCATCCAACGTACGACCGGCGGCGGCAGATCCTTCTCTTACCTCGCCGCCAAAACCTGGAACACCCTCCCAACCCACCTACGACAGACCCAAGACCTACTCGCCTTCAGAAGACTCCTCTAGACCTGGCTCTTCGAGCAGTAGCGGCACCCCCCACCCCTCAGCGCCTTGAGACCCTCACGGGTAAGTAGCGCGCTTTACAAGTTCCCTGATTGATTGATCGATTGATTGATTGAATTATATTGTTTTTATGCATTATGCTGCTCGTATTGGCTAGAGTACTGCACCTTAGAGCATGTTAGTTAAAAATAAACATTTTAAATTATACAGTGTCTCTGATTACTCACGTTGTGAACAAGTATGATTGTGAACAAACGAGTGTTCTTGTTTCCCACTATTCCTGAGAGTTTACTGATTTGCGTGTTCTAGGCTTCCTAATCATTGGTCGTTACAAGAAACAAATGATGGACGGAATGCTGACAATGCAGACATTCTCCCCCAGTCAAGAGATCTGGGTTAAATCCATCGTTCTTTTGCCCACTACACCACCCCAGTTTAGACATGGCCATATGCAAATCAGTCTTGACCCTGTGCCTCATGGGAACAGTCCTGCCCCGAACTGCCAAATCAGCCGTCATCAGCCAGGATAGCTTGACTCCAGTGGCGTAGCAAGCACGGGTCCCACGTCTGGGAATACCCATCCCACTTAGGGCGAAAAGCGTTACAACAAACAAATGATGGACGGAATGCTGACAATGCAGACATTCTCCCCCAGTCAAGAGATCTGGGTTAAATCCATCGTTCTTTTGCCCACTACACCACCCCAGTTTAGACATGGCCATATGCAAATCAGTCTTGACCCTGTGCCTCATGGGAACAGTCCAGCCCTAACTGCCAAGCCATGTCTTGCCTGGACCGGAATCAAGCATCCTAGGACCGGTTTCTGGCTATCAGCCGTCATCAGCCAGGATAGCTTGACTCCAGTGGCGTAGTGAGCACGGGTCCCACGTCTGGGAATACCCATCCCACTTAGGGCGAAAAGCGTTACAACAAACAAATGATGGACGGAATGCTGACAATGCAGACATTCTCCCCCAGTCAAGAGATCTGGGTTAAATCCATCGTTCTTTTGCCCACTACACCACCCCAGTTTAGACATGGCCATATGCAAATCAGTCTTGACCCTGTGCCTCATGGGAACAGTCCAGCCCGAACTGCCAAGCCATGTCTTCCCTGGACCGGAATCAAGCATCCTAGGACCGGTTTCTGGCTATCAGCCGTCATCAGCCAGGATAGCTTGACTCCAGTGGCGTAGTGAGCACGGGTGCCACGTCTGGGAATACCCATCCCACTTAGGGCGAAAAGCGTTACAACAAACAAATGATGGACGGAATGCTGACAATGCAGACATTCTCCCCCAGTCAAGAGATCTGGGTTAAATCCATCGTTCTTTTGCCCACTACACCACCCCAGTTTAGACATGGCCATATGCAAATCAGTCTTGACCCTGTGCCTCATGGGAACAGTCCAGCCCGAACTGCCAAGCCATGTCTTCCCTGGACCGGAATCAAGCATCCGTCCATCATTTGTTTGTTGTAACGCTTTTCGCCCTAAGTGGGATGGGTATTCCCAGACGTGGGACCCGTGCTCACTACGCCACTGGAGTCAAGCTATCCTGGCTGATGACGGCTGATAGCCAGAAACCGGTCCTGGGATGCTTGATTCCGGTCCAGGGAAGACATGGCTTGGCAGTTCGGGCTGGACTGTTCCCATGAGGCACAGGGTCAAGACTGATTTGCATATGGCCATGTCTAAACTGGGGTGGTGTAGTGGGCAAAAGAACGATGGATTTAACCCAGATCTCTTGACTGGGGGAGAATGTATGCATTGTCAGCATTCCGTCCATCATTTGTTTGTTGTAACTCCTAATCATTGGTAGCATCGCTGTAGTACGGAGAACGAATGAGACACTATTGCTAGTCGGATTGGGGTTCTGGGCACTGAGGTGGCTTTATTTTGTACACAACAATACACAGAGATCCTGGTTTCCTGCGCACAGTTTTGTGCATGAGCAGAATCCCTGTAACATGGCGCCCCTAACGTTTGGTCTGGTAGTTATTTACGAGACCCTTTAGTAGTGCTTATACTTTTCCACTATACCCTCACTCCTGTTTTCCGGTAAACAGTGGTGACGGCATAACCTACCTGTATTGATACTTTATAGGACTTTTCAAGCTTGATATTATAAAATGGTTTTCTCATTCCTACGAACCTGTTGCGCTGCCGCGCTTTTAAGTTGTATTCCTTTTTTAGTCCTTATGGCTGAAGTCAATATTGAGGCGCATAGCCGCATGCCAGTCCGTCATCATTTGGCAGCAAATGAAGTGCCAGACGCTGGTATCGCACTAATAATTGTGTTTGGAGCCAATCCGGCTTTCCAATTTGAGGTATTATACTCTTGGGTAACATTTCCGGCAGTGGACGGTGATGAGAATTTGTTCCATACATACACTCCCACTGCAAAACCTGTAGCGTATCGGCCATATAATACTCTTGAGGTTTCGATTTCATCATGGCAACACCGTATTTGGTTTAATGGCACCCTCCCCCACACCGTGACTCTGGTCCGGTTAGGCCCTTTGTCGATTACAGGGGGCCAGTTTTGGCCGGTTACACACCACATCCACGTTATCTAGCAGCTACTGTAGAGGAATTGCGTGTCTTGCACACCTTCTTGATTGAGGTTCATAGGGCTCTAGTACAATACGCTTCCCGCAACCTCCAGATGGGAGCATCTGGGGTTGCAGCGCAACCAGTTGGCCCGGCCGGGATGTCTATTAGTCCCGTCATGGTTAATTTGGTTATGGGCAAGCGACCACAGAATAAGGATGATTTACCTTACTGGCTTGCTGAGAAATTTTACCAGCTGGAAGCGGTATTTCCTAATACCTCTCCTGTGGAGAAACACAGGATCTTAACAATAACAATAAGTTTGCAGAAAGACTTAATACCAGAGGTAACCGATTGTGAGACTTGGGGTAAAGTGTTCGCAGCATTGTATGCGAAGTGTTTTGGCACACCTTCAAGACTGTGCTGCCCTCCGTGATTAAGCGTGTTCAGGATAAGCATGGCTCGGAGGAATCAGTGGAGTTGGGGATGAGGCTTGTCGGAGTGTTTGACGTAGTTGCTGATCCAATACTTGCGAACGTCAAGGTGGATGCGGTTAACTTTCAGGTGTCTAATGCTTTGCGTCTTATCCTGGAGGAAGAGAAACCCCGAGTGTTACCAAAGATTATTGCAGATGCCTATAAGAAAATTGGACGCAATAGTTTGCGTTTGAAGCCTTTTGCTAAAATACCGGCACAACAGCAAACTCAGACGGCGCAGTCTAATAAAGACGACCGTCCAATTTTTCCTAAAAAGAATTGGAAAAATAAAAAACAGGGGAAGCAACAACAGAAACAAGGGTCACATGCAGCGTCACCGGCATCCGAACCTTCTGAGCGCACTTATGATTTGCGCGACCGCACGATAATTAGGTCTCCTGACAGGTTTCAGGTCCCTGATCAGCGTTCTTCACAGGAAACATCGAACTCACAAGCCGGTGGAGGTGGAGGTGATCACCAGGATCGCGGCAGAGGTTGAGGGGCCCTGCAAGGACGCGAGCAACCTCGTCAGACTGTTGGTCAAGGAAAGCAGGAGGATTTTCCTCGTCAACACCCTCCGTTTCAGAAAATGAAAGTTGCTGCTTTAACAGCGAGATATGCCACGGACGGTGAGAATCCGACTTTGGAATCTAACTTGGGCAGTAACGCTGCTAGACAGTGCTGCGGAGGTTACCATAGTGCGGCAAGCACTGCGTCCATTTCTGGAGGTGACAGCAACTGACACTTTCATCACAGCAGAAACTGCTGACACCCGAGTGGCTCCCCCTGATATATTATATGAAATTGTATTTTTAATAGAAGGTGATCTACAACGAGTTGTTAAAGGGATTTTATGACATCTTGTTAGGTGAGGCAGACTGGTCCCCACCTTTTGTTTTAGCCGCTCCACGGGGGGAACGGGAGGGGAGGGAGGTAATCCTCCCTAGTTTTTCACACAACGTAGCCAAGGAGCAAGCAATGGCTTTTGCGAAAGAGTGGGCTTTGGTGCTTGCGCCGGCTCTGCACTATACTCAGGTGGGCTGGGATAAAACCTCTCCGCCTCATGAGATACCATTGCGGTCAATGCCACAGCCACAACCCCAATATCTTCTCCGGCGGGAAGCTAAAGCTCCCGTTTCTGAAATTCTTAAACAATTAGAGTATCAAGGAGTGATTGAGACATGTGTGTCACCGATGAATAACCCTCTTTTTACAGTAACCAAACCAGATGGGTCGTACCGCTTAGTTTTGGATTACCGACATTTGAACTCTCATTGTCGTAACTGTGCAGTTCAGAATATCCATAGCTCAGGACTTGTAGACAGTCTTGTGCGTAAAAAATATAAAACTACACTTGACATTTCCAATGTCTTTTTTAGACACAATCTGTCCTCTATAAGTAGTCAATGGACAGCATTCACCCTGGGCGGTAAACCATAACAATTTACAAGATTGGCCATGGGCTACAAAAACAGGCCGGGCGTTTTTGCCACACGTGTTGTCTCTCTGTTAGATGACATAGACCCTGATGCGTACTCGTATGTTGATGATATTTATCTCAGAGACGACGAATTATGGCCACATCTTTGTCGCGTGGACCGCATCATAGTTTTGTTTGAAGACTACGGTTACAAATTTAACTTTGCAAAATCACACATTGCAGAGTACACAGTGTTGTTCCTGGGCAATGAGCCAGCTCAATAATGAATGTAGAGGCCTGGCGCCTCACTTCTTGGAGAAATGCACACGTTTGCGCTCTCCTACAACCCTGAATAATTGCAATCTTTGCTGGGTTTTTTAAACTTCGGACGAACTTACGTTCCTGATTATGCCCAGCTTATCAAGCAGCTGTATGCCTTGATACAACCTACCTTTACAAAAGCCTGCTGCCTTCCGTAACATTCCGCTATTCTTCAATCCTTGCAGTCTGATCTTCTTTAATCTAAATACTTGTTAACGCATGATAACTACACAAACCTGGTGATCGGTATTGTGCCAGGGGCAGTGGGTTTCACCTACTTGACATTTAATGAAGGTGACACAGTACCTATTGCTTACAAGTCACATTTGTACACTTCGGCTGAACTGCGTTTTTCAACTGTTGAAAAAGTATTGACTGCAGTCCAGATGGCATTCCTGAAGGAACGTAAACTGGCGCAAGGAAAACACATGATAGTTGTAACACCATATCCTGCTCTTGAAGTTGTGACAAAAGCCAGTGTATCTGTCATGCCCCGCGGTTCGGACCGGCAGACGGTCCAGTATATAAGGACTCTAAGCTTGCTTGAACGCGCTTAGCGTTCTAGCCTGGAATCCTGTTCCGTCCTAGTTAGTGTAGCCTGACTTCCGGTTGTTTGGTTTCCTGTTCCGGGAGTCCTTTCTTGGTGTTCGAAGTGTTTCGCGGCTAGTCCCGTGTCCTTGGCGTTCTCGAGGAAACGCAGCTTAATTTTGGTTGAGTTCTAGTACTTCAAGGCGGTGTTTAATAGCGCTCCATTCTTGCAGTTCTGCAGTCTTCAGTTACGATCAGAAACGTAGCGAGAAGTGTGAGTGTACAGTTCCCCTTTTCTTTCTGCAACCCTCCTCAGTGTTGCATTCACTCCCTGGTGGCGGTGTGTCGTGTGTGTGGCTTGGTACCCCAGTGTGCTCTGGCTCCGTTCTTCTGGCCCCTTCCCGAATAGTTCCTAATCCCCGTCATTTGGCCCCCACTCTCCGCTCCCTCCATACAGCGGAATATACCGAGTCCAGTATTTAACGGAGTGAGAGGTGCAGCCAATCCCCGTGTACCTCCCTACATTTTAGGTACGAGTGGTCGATTGTGTTCACCAGCGTTTTGCTCACCGGTTGGGCCTCACCCCGTCCAGATCCTCTCTACTTTCTCATTCAGCGAGGATCATCCGAGGCCGAAGAACGTTATAAAGACGGAGGGGGAGCACTTACGTGGACCACGGTATTGTTTGATCGGTGTGCTTCAGAAACACGGTAACAGCGCTGTGCGCTACCTTTCATTATACATACAGCATACCCTTGAGCGGGCGGGAGGTAACAATTGTTGTTCTGCTCTACTCTAGTCTTCAGCCCTTTATCGACACCCACTTGGTTAACCTGTTACCGGGCTCCTCATTGAAGAATCGGGGTTCCTGGGTGTTAGCAAAGGGTGAATTAGCTGCAAGACAAGACTAATGTTAGCGTGTGTGGGACAGGTCCTGAATTAGTGCTTTATGTTACATAGGATACTGGACTGTATTTTCCACGGTTCCTGCCTCCCGACTGGGATCCACATCCTCCATAGGAAAGAGCATACCGAGAGGTGGGACTATAAAATCAGCAAAGTGATATTTGTAGGTATTCCTATGTGAATGGTTATATAATCAAACTTTCGTTACAGCACAGAAGAGCCTCACCCTTGGTTCCGCCTCTGCCACTATCTTGACGTCACACCCTCCTTCCCTTGTTTTGTTTCCCTGTTTTCCCCTAGCGTGTCATCCGGTTCTCTAGTGTTCGATAGAGACGGAGAACCGCAGGGGAAGACTGAGAATTATCTTCACGGACTTGACGCTCCTGCGGATCAACTCACGGATCCTTACAGTATCAAACTCAAAAGCTAAATACCACAAAGCAAGGGTTTTATGTACAGGAAGAAAATGGCGCACACATTCAATATACGCAATATTAATACAAAAGACAGTAAGGTATGGTGCTGACAGGGAGGGGGAAGCCCTCAACCCCTCAATCCGTATGGGAAAACCCACACTTAAAACATGAAACAACAGTCCCGTGCACTCATACAGATATCGGTTCCACAGAGTCTGTGTGTCATTGGTATGACATGAAAAATGTTGATGCTTCACAATTTTTGTGTATCCTTTAATGGGTCATCAGGCGAGAACACAAAAAGCCAGCCGACACGTGTTTCGTAAGAGAGAAGGTCACACTCTGACTCTTCAGGGCTGGAAACAATACAAACACATAATTGGCATAATACGATATACAATCTCTTTTTACAATTCTTGAACATGACACAAGCGCACTGAGAGTGCGAAGGAAGCAAAGCAGAAAACAAGAGGGATAGGACACCATAGATCCCCCAAGGATGACTGATGTCACGAAAAGATTCTCAACTGGTGAATAGTGCCCTATCAGTTGATCATGTGTAGAACAATAGAAGAGACCACTATCATTCCCAAGAACATGTGTTGAAAAACCACCACACCTGGTAAGTACCCAGTAGACGCAAATTGATGTTGCCACTGAAACACCAAAACAGAATGAAAAAAGACCAAACAGCGTACTGTACCACATAAAAGAGAAACAACATGACCCGACATCTTACCTACAAGACCGGAAGTAATCTAAAATATCAAGAAATATGTAATGCTCATGCGTCCCATCGAAACACGGATAGTCGTTCAATCAGCCTTGTTTAGATAAAGGACTTCATATATAGCTATGGTCTACCAACCTGCAAGTAAAAGAAGAAATATAGAAAACCTAGTGTCTGAAATACTTATCGAATATTGCCACTCTAAAGTGTCCAAAAACAAATTTTATTTTTTTATATATATTTTTAATATCGATTCTAGGTCCCAGATAGCCCTCACTATGTGCTTGTACCACACATAGACATGGCTTACCTACAGAGAAGAGATAATTATCCCCGCGAGTCACGTCTATGCAGACTATGTAGTTCACAGATCCTTCGAAAGTATCTCAATCTCTAGAACAGATAAAACAATATATATACCAATATCAGTCGGCCTATCAATCTGAAACACCACGTGTGTACCTCCACCATATGTCATCTTCACAGAAAACTTACATTTTCCGAAATCACAAGGTTCTTAGTACCGCTAGGGGACACGTGTGCGTGTTTACCTCAACCCGGAGAGACACCCAAGATAACAAACACACCAACTCCAATTAATCCTATGTCTCATATTACTCAGTTACAATCGTCGTCAAACGACCAATTTGAGCTCTAAATAGTAACAAAGCTGCTCAGAAGGCAGCCCAAGTAACTAACGTCTCTCCGACACGGGTACGTGTCCTGGTGCTTCTCACTCCGACCGGTGGTGGGAATCCGGATAAAGCGTACCGGAAGTATAAACACTGTTGATGGACTCAGTCAATTTCAACCACTAGACCGCATCACCTCAATTTGCAAGACGTCCAAAGCTCCCCGGAAGAGAAGAACACTGAGTCTCCTCTGATTTGAAAAATGGGATACAACTGGGCGGAGTGGCTACGCTCTCATTCGAATTCAGAGTACCAGTACGTGTGTGTATGTCGAATATAACAGAATGTGAGCCTAATCCAAAAAGAAAAAAGGTAAAAAGATCGGCAGTATTTGCGCTCAGTCACGCGCCACCATATAATACACTTATAGACAATGCTACATATGTGCTAGGTGTTAATGACATAATACAACTGCACACAGTATCTCAGTTGTCATACAACGGGCAAAACCCATATTAAAACACTATAAAATTCCTAAAATTTATATATCTCCAAACAATGTCGATCATACTGGAGATAAAGCTGCTGAATTACTCGTGGTCATCAAACCAAGATTGACAGAAAAAAGACATCAATGAAACTTGACAACAGTCCATGGCAAAAATGGTGTGTGCCCAGTGGAGGGCACACATCATTAATGTATAGGTGATGCCTGCCCCAAATTCGGCGCTGGACCAAAACCATCCCGATTGTTGTCAATGGAGGTAGGCACTCCCCACCGTGAAGAGAAAATAGAAAGTCGTGGATATGGCACGTCATGCCAGTGTCAGGGGAAACAGCAGAATAAAGGAAATCATCTTTCGGCAGTCATATAAGGGTGTAACATTCTAAAAATTACAGAGATATGGCACCCGACTTCATCCGTGGTCTCAATGTAGAAATCAGTCAATTTACGTATCGGAAAATACACCACACACATTTTCAGAATCGGCAATGTGACTGTGTGATTCAAATATTATAAACAAACGTAATAGACTCTGTAAAAACTGGCACACATTATTACAGAGTGACTACACACAGTGATTATCAGAAATTCATGGTTCACCAGAATATCAAAATATAATGGCATCAATTTTTTATGTACAGCACGATACTTCAGTGGACAAACGACACTTCAGTGGACCACATATTTATAAGTGCCCAATTGTTCAGTTGGTTGTTAGACACAATGAGTTCACATTGCCCATGCATGGGCAACTGCAGTAATATCATGACAGTTTGTTGTGACTTGACATTATGGTAATGGTCTCTCATTGAATCTGACAGATCTAGCACCACACTATTAACCGGGCGCTTAATTACCCAAAAAGTATTGCATCTCTGAATCACAGTTGAGACCATGCTCTACCGTATGTAAACGCATGATCCAGAATGCCTCTGTTCTTCTAAGTCGCAGCTCCCTGTTACCTCCACGACTACTGAGGTCTATTCTTTCAATACCAAAAAAACGTATTTCTTTGTGTGGGCCCTGTGAAGGACAGGCCCATGCATGCGTGGCTACTGGATACCTCACATCCTGTTGATGGAGTGCCCTGACATGCTCACTAATTCTCTCCTTGAGGGTTCGAATAGTGCTCCCCACATATTGTTTACCACATTTGCATTCAATAATATAAATCACAAACTTGGTTAAACAGTTGATGTTGGATTTAATTACATAGGTTCTATCATTGAAACCCTTGAAAGTTTTGACCTTATGTTGTGCCCACCTACACATCCCACAAGATCCACATTTGTGGAAACCCGTGCAGTGTGTGGCAAGCCACGTCTCTTTGGGATTGGTCTTGGGTACTGTGGGGCTCAGTCTAGCACGGAGAGTTCTTCCCCTTCTGAAAGTAATCAATGGCGAGTTGGTAATACAATCTGACAAAGCATTGTCTGACAAAAGTAAACCCCAATGTTTCTTGAGGCTTTTGCGCAAAATTTGATTGAGGTCAGAATATTCTGTGATCATTCGAATTTTCTGATTGTCCTCTCTGTGCTTATCTCTGGTCAATAGTGTGTCTGCACGATTCATACTGCTCACCCTTCTTTCTGCTCTATTGAGATGGGTCGATGCATAACCCCTTCTATGGAATCTAGTCCTCATATCCTTAATACAATTACGGAATTCGGTCTCTTCGCTGCAGATACGTCTCGCCCTAATGTACTCGCCATAGGGAATAGAACTGATTTGATGGGCTGGATGATGACTATCTGCATGTAAGACAGAATTACATGAAGTATCTTTACGAAAAAGACGACTGTGTAAATGACCATCCTTAACGTATAGTTCTATATCCAGAAAATTAATTCTTATGGGGCTAGATTCCATAGTGAATTTCATGCCGAAATCGTTAGTGTTTAAAAAGTGGCTAAATTGCTCCAATTCCATCTGTGAACCAGACCAACAGAGCAGGCAGTCGTCAATATACCTGCCCCAAAAGATGATATGGTCCACCCAAGATGCTCCTTTGTCGCCCCATATCCACTCACTCTCAAGGCCTCCCATAAACAAGCATGCAAACGAGGGCGAAAATTTAGAGCCCATTGCGACTCCAGTAATCGGTTTGTACCACTTGTTGTCAAACAGAAAGAAGTTGTTATCCAAAATGAGTTGCATCATAGTTATTATCATCTCATTGTGCAACCATTGGGTAGCTGGTCGATTGTTCAGAAGTCGTGTAATTACCTGAAGTCCCAATACTGGTTGAATTTTGGTATAAAGTGATACCACATCTAGTGTCGCCAGAATCATCCCTGGATGCCAATCTAAGTCTGTGAGTAGACTCAAGATGT
This sequence comes from Triturus cristatus, assembly GCF_964204655.1. Classification (NCBI taxonomy): domain Eukaryota; kingdom Metazoa; phylum Chordata; class Amphibia; order Caudata; family Salamandridae; genus Triturus; species Triturus cristatus. Next base: position 1,136,947,540 of record NC_140589.1, read on the forward strand.
GTTTGGAGTCTCTGATATAGCTCGGTAAGTTACAGACTAATGGACCCAAGAATACGTCTACATACTCAAAGTTTTTCCGTAGGGCCCCCTATCCCCGAGACAATGGGTCTACCTGGTGGAAAAGGTTGGTGTTTATGTACCTTAGGCAAGGTGTATAGACATGGATAAGTAGGTCTGAATACTTTAAGATAAGCCCACTCATGATGATATTAATTAATTTTCTGGATATAGAACTATACGTTAAGGATGGTCATTTACACAGTCGTCTTTTTCGTAAAGATACTTCATGTAATTCTGTCTTACATGCAGATAGTCATCATCCAGCCCATCAAATCAGTTCTATTCCCTATGGCGAGTACATTAGGGCGAGACGTATCTGCAGCGAAGAGACCGAATTCCGTAATTGTATTAAGGATATGAGGACTAGATTCCATAAAAGGGGTTATGCATCGACCCATCTCAATAGAGCAGAAAGAAGGGTGAGCAGTATGAATCGTGCAGACACACTATTGACCAGAGATAAGCACAGAGCGGACAATCAGAAAATTCGAATAATCACAGAATATTCTGACCTCAATCAAATTTTGCGCAAATGCCTCAAGAAACATTGGGGTTTACTTTTGTCAGACAATGCTTTGTCAGATTGTATTACCAACTCGCCATTGATTACTTTCAGAAGGGGAAGAACTCTCCGTGCTAGACTGAGCCCCACAGTACCTAAGACCAATCCCAAAGAGACGTGGCTTGCCACACACTGCACGGGTTTCCACAAATGTGGATCTTATGGGATGTGTAGGTGGGCACAACATAAGGTCAAAACTTTCAAGGGTTTCAATGATAGAACCTATGTAATTAAATTCAACATCAACTGTTTAACCAAGTTTGTGATTTATATTATTGAATGCAAATGTGGTAAACAATATGTGGGGAGCACTATTCGAACCCTCAAGGAGAGAATTAGTGAGCATGTCAGGCCACTCCATCAACAGGATGTGAGGTATCCAGTAGCCACGCATGCATAGGCCTGTCCTTCACAGGGCCCACACAAAGAAATAAGTTTTTTTGGTATTGAAAGAATAGACCTCAGTAGTCGTGGAGGTAACAGGGAGCTGCGACTTAGAAGAACAGAGGCATTCTGGATCATGCGTTTACATACGGTAGAGCATGGTCTCAACTGTGATTCAGAGATGCAATACTTTTTGGGTAATTAAGCGCCCGGTTAATAGTGTGGTGCTAGATCTGTCAGATTCAATGAGAGACCATTACATGAATGTCAAGTCACAACAAACTGTCATGATATTACTGCAGTTGCCCATGCATGGGCAATGTGAACTCATTGTGTCTAACAACCAACTGAACAATTGGGCACTTATAAATATGTGGTCCACTGAAGTGTCGTTTTGTCCACTGAAGTATCGTGCTGTACATAAAAAATTGATGCCATTATATTTTGATATTCTGGTGAACCATGAATTTCTGATAATCACTGTGTGTAGTCACTCTGTAATAATGTGTGCCAGTTTTTACAGAGTCTATTACGTTTGTTTATAATATTTGAATCACACAGTCACATTGCCGATTCTGAAAATGTGTGTGGTGTATTTTCCGATACGTAAATTGACTGATTTCTACATTGAGACCACGGATGAAGTCGGGTGCCATATCTCTGTAATTTTTAGAATGTTACACCCTTATATGACTGCCGAAAGATGATTTCCTTTATTCTGCTGTTTCCCCTGACACTGGCATGACGTGCCATATCCACGACTTTCTATTTTCTCTTCACGGTGGGGAGTGCCTACCTCCATTGACAACAATCGGGATGGTTTTGGTCCAGCGCCGAATTTGGGGCAGGCATCACCTATACATTAATGATGTGTGCCCTCCACTGGGCACACACCATTTTTGCCATGGACTGTTGTCAAGTTTCATTGATGTCTTTTTTCTGTCAATCTTGGTTTGATGACCACGAGTAATTCAGCAGCTTTATCTCCAGTATGATCGACATTGTTTGGAGATATATAAATTTTAGGAATTTTATAGTGTTTTAATATGGGTTTTGCCCGTTGTATGACAACTGAGATACTGTGTGCAGTTGTATTATGTCATTAACACCTAGCACATATGTAGCATTGTCTATAAGTGTATTATATGGTGGCGCGTGACTGAGCGCAAATACTGCCGATCTTTTTACCTTTTTTCTTTTTGGATTAGGCTCACATTCTGTTATATTCGACATACACACACGTACTGGTACTCTGAATTCGAATGAGAGCGTAGCCACTCCGCCCAGTTGTATCCCATTTTTCAAATCAGAGGAGACTCAGTGTTCTTCTCTTCCGGGGAGCTTTGGACGTCTTGCAAATTGAGGTGATGCGGTCTAGTGGTTGAAATTGACTGAGTCCATCAACAGTGTTTATACTTCCGGTACACTTTTTCCGGATTCCCACCACCGGTCGGAGTGAGAAGCACCAGGACACGTACCCGTGTCGGAGAGACGTAAGTTACTTGGGCTGCCTTCTGAGCAGCTTTGTTACTATTTAGAGCTCAAATTGGTCGTTTGAGGACGATTGTAACTGAGTAATATGAGACATAGGATTAATTGGAGTTGGTGTGTTTGTTATCTTGGGTGTCTCTCCAGGTTGAGGTAAACACGCACACGTGTCCCCTAGCGGTACTAAGAACCTTGTGATTTCGGAAAATGTAAGTTTTCTGTGAAGATGACATATGGTGGAGGTACACACGTGGTGTTTCAGATTGATAGGCCGACTGATATTGGTATATATATTGTTTTATCTGTTCTAGAGATTGAGATACTTTCGAAGGATCTGTGAACTACATAGTCTGCATAGACGTGACTCGCGGGGATAATTATCTCTTCTCTGTAGGTAAGCCATGTCTATGTGTGGGACAAGCACATAGTGAGGGCAATCTGGGACCTAGAATCGATATTAAAAATATATATAAAAAAATAAAATTTGTTTTTGGACACTTTAGAGTGGCAATATTCGATAAGTATTTCAGACACTAGGTTTTCTATATTTCTTCTTTTACTTGCAGGTTGGTAGACCATAGCTATATATGAAGTCCTTTATCTAAACAAGGCTGATTGAACGACTATCCGTGTTTCGATGGGACGCATGAGCATTACATATTTCTTGATATTTTAGATTACTTCCGGTCTTTTAGGTAAGATGTCGGGTCATGTTGTTTCTCTTTTATGTGGTACAGTACGCTGTTTGGTCTTTTTTCATTCTGTATTGGTGTTTCAGTGGCAACATCAATTTGCGTCTACTGGATACTTACCAGGTGTGGTGGTTTTTCAACACATGTTCTTGGGAATGATAGTGGTCTCTTCTATTGTTCTACACATGATCAACTGATAGGGCACTATTCACCAGTTGAGAATCTTTTCGTGACATCAGTCATCCTTGGGGGATCTATGGTGTCCTATCCCTCTTGTTTTCTGCTTTGCTTCCTTCGCACTCTCAGTGCGCTTGTGTCATGTTCAAGAATTGTAAAAAGAGATTGTATATCGTATTATGCCAATTATGTGTTTGTATTGTTTCCAGCCCTGAAGAGTCAGAGTGTGACCTTCTCTCTGACGAAACACGTGTCGGCTGGCTTTTTGTGTTCTCGCCTGATGACCCATTAAAGGATACACAAAAATTGTGAAGCATCAACATTTTTCATGTCATACCAATGACACACAGACTCTGTGGAACCGATATCTGTATGAGTGCACGGGACTGTTGTTTCAAACTCAAAAGCTTTACATCCACATTGGATACAATGGGCTACTTCGTTAACCTCATCTGATGTAACCTATATCTTTGACTCCTCATTGCAAACTCAGCAGTTCTTACAGAATTAATTTGTTCATTTTGCTCCTCTGTCAATGCGCCCGCTCGAGGATTACCCTTGTATCATTTATACCGACGGTTCTGCGCAACCAGCGACCAGATCTAAACATTCTTACTCCACAGCATGCGCTATAGTGGCAGGTACCATAGTGAACGGTGAGTTCAAGTCCAGTGTCATGCACATGCAGGCACTAGGGGACTGTACCGCCCAGTTAGCGGAGCTGCGTGCTCTGGTGCTAGCACTGGAGTTTGCTGATCCTAATGTGACTACCTTGATTGGAAGTGACTCTTACTACTGTGTTCAGTCTTTTAATGACAACTTGTTTTTTTGGTCACAGAATGACTATCGTGATTCTAAAGGCAGCGCAATTAAGCATAAAATGCTTTGGGGTCGAGTCGCAGAGCTTAAAGAACGTCTGCCTCTCACACAAGTAATTCATACTCTTTCCCACCAGCGCGTAGGAGTACACGCAGTCGGTAACAGTTTGGCTGATAAAGCAGCTAAAACAGCAGTAGCCACATATTCTGTTGCAGCAGTTACAAGATCCATGACTAAGATTGATGATGACATCTTGGCAGCTATAGCTGCAACAGAGAAGAGGAGTAAGTACCCACAGGGTTTCCCTTCTAAATACTCTTATCATTTAGGTCCCGATAAAGATCCCTATGTGAGAATTAATGACGTTGGTGACAGGTTGATTCCCAACGAGGACCGCAGACTAGCATTGATAACAGCCGCGCACGAAGGCATGGCCTCGGCTCATGCAGGCGTTTCGGCGACTGTCTCTATCTTACAGCAACGTTACTGGTGGCGTGGGTTATATAAACAAACCCGTAATTATGTGCTTTCTTGTGACATTTGTCGGCAGATTAAACCTTCAACGGCAGCACGCCCGCCACAAACACAGCCGTACATTTCTAATAAACCATTCAATTGTGTGTATTTAGATTAATGCGGTCCGTTTTCTTCCGATACTGCGTATAAGTTAATCTTGGTTGCAGTTGATTCATGCACACGTTTTCCTTGGGTTTGGTCACAACGCAGTGCTGATGCACGAACTGTCATCAGGGATTTGTGTGTCTTTGTAGGAATTTTTGCATGTGGCACCTTTCATTCTGACCAGGGTCCCGCATTCACCTCTAAGGCGTACAAGGATGCCATGAGGTATTTGGGGGTGCAAGTCAAAATTTCGTCTTCATACAGGCCTGAGGGCAATTCAGTTGTGGAGTGAATGAACCGTGACTTAAAGCAATCCTTGACAGCTAGAGTTATAGGTACTGTGGCAGGAACTGGTTCGCCCATTTGTATAGCGTACAACGTGCACTAAATAATCTCTCTAGAAGATCTCTGGGTGGGCGGACCCCATACGAAATGCTCTTTGACTTGAAAATGTTTCTCCCAGGCCTTGATGGTCTAGACATGGCAGCGACAGCCGCATCCTTTGACGTAGATAATCATTCTGATGTGTTACAGAAACTACAAGATACTCGAGACGGTCTTGCAAAAGAACATTTACCCTCCGCCACTGAAGCGGCACTGCAGATTCAGGTGGTCGGCTGGCTACCCAAGATCGGAGCCCTGGTCCGTGAGAAAGTGGAGAACAAGAAAGAGTTTGGCCCCTCTTATCGTGCACATGTCCCAGTGCTTGGCGTGAAGGGTACTCGTACAGTCATTTTACCACCGCTGCCTGGTGGCAAAGATAACAGATACATCTCAGTGGACAATGTCAAACTACAACGCCTGGCCGATTCTACATAGAGTATGACACCTGCTGCTTCCTGTCCAACAATATCCAGGAATACAGTCTTAACCAATTCCAACAACATCAGGCCTGACTCTGCCATAGAGATGACCGCTGTTTCTAATCCTTTGCTAAACCCTCAGGCTTGCAGTCTTCATGAAGAAACTGAATATGTGTATCCCACTACAGAGTCCTTGCCTGGTTTGCAAGACAACACACTAAACCAGTTAAGTTTTTCTTTTGACTCTAACTCCACATCATCGAGTCCCCCGTCCTGATTTTCTGTTTTTGTCACCAAGTTTAAAAGAAATTATTTGGTTCCACCTTGGACATTGGTGCTCATCGCCATTTTATTCTTCATGTTGATTGGATTTGTGACATTTTTTTTTCCTTTTAATAAATGGTCACTACTTCACTGAATGCTCTGCAGTAAAAATAATTGATGGAACTTTGGCACCGCACTCCTCATCACACATTATGAAAAGGGACCAGACATTTGTTCAACATCTCTGCCTGGCCAGTTGCGGCTGGAATAGTTTGGGATGCAGTAGACTTCCAAATTCATGGCCCCATAGAGGTGGTTAATGTTCCAAATGTACTTTGTGTTTCTATGGGGGATGTGGTGAAACATAACATACGCTCTGATTATTGAGACTTACAAGCCCTTGAATCTTTATTTTCTGATTTAAAGTATTATGCTGCATTTGATGCTGAGGATTTTTATTTAAATACTGCAAATTATGCTGATGTATTTTATTACCAGCATTGTGGCCAGCATTACCTGCATAAACCTAATAGATTTAGAAATGTTTTTAATTACACACAATGGGAACATTGCCCAGCTCCAATTAAAGCCAGTTCGAAAACTCTTTTGAAAAAGTGTGTATATTTCACTGATTTTAATAAATCCAATCCGGATTCATTTTATTTTAAATTGAATACTACATCCAATTCTAAAGTCATGCTCACCCACACTAAATTAATGTATTCCAAATTCTTCATTGATCAACTGCCAGTGGGTGGCTCTGAGCTGTGGAAGGATACAGTAGATCTTAAGCCTGTTTGGGGTTCTAAATTCTGGCAGGTGCAAGGCTCTGAAGCTTTGCATCGTGCGTGCCCTATCCCAAAACAAATCCTATTTTTGAATAGTTCAATATATCAAACAACCTGTTTATGTTTAGCCAATGCAAAACAAATGAATGCACCTAAAATACCCACACTGGCTCCTTATGAGAACTGGATTAATCATACTGATTTGGCCATTGATGATTTGCAATTGTTGCTTACCAATGATACTTTTCATATTTCTAGCCTGGAACCCAGAGTTGGTTGGTTTGGCAAATAAGTTTGGATTCTTGCCAACGCCGTTTTCTAGACAAGACCCCAGGATACATTCAGGATAGACCTGATTCACGTTTTTCTGACTCCTATTCGGTTACTACCTATTCAGTAGGAAAATTATGTCAAACTTGGTTGCAACACTCAACCCTTACGTCAGTTAATCACCATTTGTCGATGTTGTCAGGTGATGTTGACTTGACAGATTTTATAAAAGGGCCTTCTGGTCCAAGATCAAAAAGATTTATTAATGCCACTTACAATGAAATCTGGAAGCTGTCCAAAATTGAAGCTGCTTCGCGTCTAAGGGCAATAGACCAAGCTAATTTAGAAAAAGTGCTTGCTGTTGTTGATAATAGTATTAACACTCTTATTTACACACTAGACGATATTGTTTCATCTGTTGTGGATATTGTTCATGATGAAGTATCTGTTTTGTGTCATGGTCAAAATCAATTGTGTTCAATTATGCAGTTTGCATGGACATTGCAAACTTTGAAGATGAGGAAAGTTCCATGGGATTACATGAACACGTCATTGTTATTTACGCCATTTAACTTGACAGATAAACAACAGTTTGTCTATGAAGGATTCCACATACACTCTGTTACATACTGAAAAATTGGAACCTTTGCCATTTTCTGTTGCTGAAACTTATTCAGCAGTGTGGCTCATCCATCGGGTAATAACTTTGCCATTTTCCTTGTTTAAATTTAGTTCATGTATGAAACATTATCCCTTGGGCTGCTATGAACCTTTAGGTAGTGCATTTCTTCACGAGATGTGGTCTTTACCGTTCACCTACAGATGCTTACGGGATGACAAAGAGGTGTGCCTGACTGGGGAGTCATGTGATTCCTCGCCTGATCATTCTCTTGTGTGTAAGAATTACAGTTGCATGGCGCATGTAATTTACAAGCACCGAATTTGGCGTCTTTTTTGAAGGGTCATCCAGTACCAGCTATCACACCTACGTTTACCCTGCTAACAAACGGTAGCTATTTGCTTTTAAATAATGAAGATTGCTGCGGCATGCTTGCTGGCATCCCTTACATTGTAACAGTCTCACAGCGTGTGGTTTGCTGTAAAAATGTGCTTTTTCCACCCCCGCATGGGAGGCTCGACATCTCGATTTGGCCTTCCAATCTGACCTTGATGGCAGAGTTCAACAAATTGAGCAGAATAAGAGCATTATTGTCCCAAAAAGAAGTTGCTCTCACATCTGCCCTTGGGACCTTCGTCCTTCACGTGGCTAACACCCGTACAGAGTTACATGCGCTTCTTAATACTGATCTCCCAATACATTTAGGTGCGTTGATTTACACTATCTTCAATGCTTCTAACACTACAGGCATTGCCCATTTTTTTTAAAGCTGTGGGCTCTGGCCTTATGACCTCTTTTCAAACTATATTTGGTGTGATACCAGCATTTATCCTTTCTATTTTTTCCAGCGTCTTCGGTGGCTTACCACTATTACTTGCCCTAGCCACTGGAATTCTGCTGTTAACTTGCTTGCTCCGAAATGGATGCTCTTCCTGTGGCACCAAACAGCCGGGATCGGCTGCTGCTGCTTCGTAGTCGTATGCTTAAATGCTACGGTACTTTGCCACTGGCCACTCTGAGCGTGGCTTATGGATTATTTTTTCGTTTTGGTTATTTCACCTGCGTGCCACCAGTTTTCCACTGCCTATTCGTTTGAATAGGCATTGGATCTTTGCCTCTCCAATATGGTGTCTCCTGCCCCGGATTATGACCTGCTAATGAGTGCTCTAGTGGCGCATGAGATGAAATGTTCTGGTGTTGGGATTGTGGCCTGCGCAGTTGCGCTTGGAGTTTTAGCGGAATGGGATGTCCGTGCAGCTGCACATGATTTCCTACAACAAAGTTTTCTTAAAGAACACGCAAGTTGTCCACTTGTGCTGCGAGAAGCTCCCATTGTTGATGAACATGTATGTTCATTCTCTTTGCTGGAATGGATGGCTACTCTCTTTTCTGACAATATCAATGACTTCCTCTTGGAGGCTGTTGCAACATACTGCTCATACACCTTAATGGATTTTTTCCACATGAATTAGTGCACCCTTTTGTCTCTTTGTCCAAATATGACTGCTGCTCTTAATTCTTGCCCACTCTGACTTGAACTCTGTGTTCTATTGAGTCCACTGTCCGTTGGCCTGACCAAGGGGAGGGTGTAGTTAAGGAAATGGGGTTAACTGCAGACATTACTAAGTTAGCATAAGTAGTATATGCTTGGCTGCCATTCTGCCCTTTTGCACACACCACATGGCTCTGTTCTCGTGAAATACTTTGCTGGCGCTGCTTCACATGAGAACTGTCTGCCTTTCACATATCCAGCAGGGCACCGCGCTCTCTGTCTACACAGCCTGTTCAAGGTCGAATAACAATGTAAGCTGTTGATTCACTTTGGTCAGTCCCACGCACATAGACATAACATGAAGCACAGCAGCCCAACTGAAACTCAGGTGCTTTTAATATGGCATTACATGCATGAGAAGGCACTTGGAGAAAACCTTTCCAAAATAGAAGAGCTGTGCTGATCCTGATATGTAATTCACTGCATCTGATCTCGTAGGTATGGGGTCTAGCTGACAAAGCCCAGAGGTCTTCTATAATTATTCTAAACTAGCTCATGAGCACGGGTAGGGTGGGAAAAGGAGCTATAGTCCTGTTTCCACTGTCATTATAATATGATTTCCTTTTTTGTGTTTTATGGAATTGTAACAATGCTAATTAAATTGTTTGTATGCATTATGCTGCTCGTATTGGCTAGAGTACTGCACCTTAGAGCATGTTAGTTAAAAATAAACATTTTAAACTATACAGTGTCTCTGATTACTCACGTTGTGGACAAGTATGAGTGTGAACGAAAGAGTGTTCTTGTTTCTCACTATTCCTGAGAGTTTACTAAGTCGCATGTTCTAGGCTGTCTAATCATTGGTAGCTTCGCTGTAGTACGGAGAACGAATGAGACACTATTGCTAGTCGGATTGGGGTTCTGGGCACAGAGGTGGCTTTTTTTTGTACACAACAATACACCGAGGTCCTGGTTTCCTGTGCATAGTTCTGTGCATGAGCAGAATCCCTGCAACAGACCATTGACTCGTATTGCAAAAAAAGAAATAGTAGTTGAGCTGATACTGAAATCTTTTTGGCTTTGTTTTAGCGATTTGCGAATGGGTGCCCTGTCTTACTGCAGATTAGGCCATATGTTGTCATGAGAAAAAATAAGCTCCTCTTTTTGTTTGTAATGTAGTAATTCTCTAATTGAGACATTCTACTATACTAAAGGTTTTTATTTCAAAAGACTAGTGTATCACTACCTCCTACCTACCTTTCTCAAGTCAGGCATTTAAATTATCCATAAGCTGAACAATATTGGAAGGTCACATCTTTTGACTAGTGGTATATTGGAATCTAAAACAACGCTGGTAACGCCCCGATTATCTGAAATGCCCTCCCCAGAGACCTGCGCTGCAACCCCTCGTACCACAGCTTTAAAAAATACCTCAAATCACACCTTCTCTGCAAATACTGGGGTCCTAATCGCTGCATTCAACCCTTTATTCATCCTCCGTTATCCATTCCCCCCTGACAGTCTTTTTCTGTCCGACTCTTCTCCCCTGTCTCTCCCTCCTTGACTTTTTTCTCCACTCTAATGCTACCCTCCCTCCTTTTAACACTTACCTCTAGCTCCTCCTCAATTCTCCCCCAAATTTGTTGCTCCCTTCTCCTCTGTTTTGCTCCCTCCCACCCTATTTCACTCGATTTTTTTTTCTTCGCTTCCTCACTTAATAGCCCTGATTTCTCCCTCTTTCCTAATTTGAGCTGTGCTGCATGTTTCGGACAATGTATATTTGATCAGCCCTATCCCATTTAACTGCATAAACGAAAGCCTAGTCTCGGGTAAACAACCCCTCTTTAGCTCCCTTGCCTTTTTTATTGTTTCTGTGTTAACTGTCTATAGTGACATTTTCGTTCTACTCATGGCCATAACGGTTAGCCTATTTGCTTATTTAAGAAGTGTTTTTTTTTTTAATGTGTAATGTCTTTATATCTTTTGAGCCCGCTGAATCTACTGTACCGACTGGAACCTTAATGCTCATGTAAAGCGCTCTGCTACCCCCGGGTCTTGAAGCGCTATATAAAGCTTTTCAAATAAATAAAATATTTTATGCCAGTTGCTAAATACACATTGAAAAGTATCATAGAAATGTTTGCAGCCTTATTAGCACAACACTTAGATACTGATCGCGTTCAAGCTTCAGCTCAACTAAAATGAAGGAAAGATCCTTTTTGATAAAAGTTGCTAGTCCGTAGTTTGTCTCCTTACCAACGTCTGCTTCTACAAAACAAGCAACATTATGTTCTAATATCTAAGGAACGCTAACGTTCCAAATGGCAAAATTATTTTTGGGAAAAAAATGATTTATCTGAATCTGTTCATATCTGCTTGAGCCGCATCATATTACAGAATAAAAATTTTACTCCCGAACAAAGTATCAGTGAGGATTTGTTAATAAATCAAGTATTCAAATGTAATCAACCCTCAAACTTCTTATTTATTCCCTTTTAACAAGTTTGCTGGAATACTACTCTGCTCGATTACCCAGATTTCCCAGATGCAAAAAACACTGAGCACCATTTTAGCAGCCTGAAAATACAGCCAGTACATTTCTGTGAGGTTTGACCGCAACTACAGCCTGCCTCTGACTTCTCTGTGGCATGGCAGTAAGTGTAAAACCTTCAGTTCTGCCAGCCTAGAGACTGTTCTGCACCCTGAAAACCTCCTCCGAGAGGCAGATGATAAATGAAAGCGTAACTCTATGCAGATTTTCAACCTGAAAAAATATTCCTTTTATATTCACAATTCCTCTGGAATTGCTTGTAAAAGCTGGATTTAGTTATGAAAATACTGTCTAGAGAAGTTATTCCTAGCCACATGGCAATCCCCAACCTTTATTTGTCTATCTTTTTATCTGGGCCTAAGAATTGTATTGTTGGCCAATGCCGACATGCATATCATTACCTCCTCGTCGGTCTTCTCGTCCCATTCCTTATCCATGAGCAGCTGCTTGTTCCCCAGAACGTATTATCTAAGGTCAAAATACTTTCCTCAATATGTCGCTACCTACCCAGCATGCATAAAGGGGAAAGTACGTCACCATAACAGCCTGTTCTTTTTCTTCTGCATTGCAGTACGATACCTAGTGTGTCAGAGGTAAGTATTTTTGTGTGTTTATTGAATGTTTCCTACCGGACTTGCATGAGCAGTCTTTGTCTATTTTTCTTCCCGCACCGCACTGCCGTGCTCCAGCGGGCGTGGGTCCTTTCTGTGGGTAGCTGTGTGAAACGTCCATTTTTCCATGTTTTTATCCCCACTATGCCACCACTTTACATCTGGTGGTACGCGGGGCACATGGTTTCCTTAACAGGCACTGAGCATCCTGTTGGGTGACCTCCTGTCTTCCCTGGCAGCCTCGCATTCATTTGCATTTTTAGGTCTTGCGTCTAGCGTTGCAGCTCAACGCGCTGCTCTCTCTGCGAGAACTCTTGTAATGAAGGAGATTTCAGAAGGGGGCTTTAAGCCCCGCCCCTCGTTTCCATTGGCTGGTGTCACCGTTTATGCTAAACGGAGGCCTGCCATTGGAAATTAGGGTTTTTGGTTTAAGCCCTTTCGCCTGCGAGCCGGACTGGCTTGCCTGCTTTGCTGCTGTCGCAAAGCACTCTTATCTTTATGGGGCCATGTGTAAAACACATGGCCCCATAAAGACAAGAGATCCCCATGCTCCGGCTGCAGCGCTGTCCTCCTTTCACTTTGGGGACCTCGCTTGTTTTTTTAGGATGCAGTTTTGCTTCCTGCCTCTCGTGGCTCCCACAAAGTTTTGGGTTCCGCAAGAGTTGAGTTGCCTAGATACGGGCGGGTGGCAGGAAGTGACCACATTATGTTTCTCTTGCTGGCTATTGAGTCCACCTCTGAAGATGCCGCGGGGGTGCCGAATTTGGCAGCGCTACGCCTGCTCATAATGAGGCTGTTGAGGCAGCTTTTCAGGCCAGAGAAACAGGGGAACCTCCTGCTAAGGTTCCAAGGCCAAGTGCTCTGCTGGATATGGATGACCCTGGCAATGAGGAGGGGAGGCATAGCCACTTTGTTCAGGAAGCTGAGCTCTCTGGTCTGTTTGATCATGTCCAGGACAATTTGGGATTGCCTACGCCTAGGTAACTGGAGGGGGAGAATGTATTTTTTATCCAATATCAGCTCCCTGACCCGGCCTCTTTGCTTTTGCACAGTGCAGTTTGCAAAGTGCTGGCCCATGAATGGAAAAAGCTTGAGAAGGCTGCTTTCCCAGAATTTGACAAGGCTGCTTTTCCTCGTTTTCAGGCCAAATGCTTTGCTTTGGAGGGGTTTTCTGAGGAATTCCCACAATATGTTAAAGTGGACAACCTGATGGCTGGCCTAACTTCCCAGGGCATGGTGCTTTCGTAAGACGCCCTTCTTTCTGACCCTGTGGACAAGAAGGTAGAAGCGGCAGTGAAGAGGTCTCACGTCACCTCCAATTTTTCCATTCGGGCTACCACCCATACAAATTATATGGTTCAGTCCCTTCCGAAGGATTTTCAGACCCTGGCTTTGCAGATGAATGATGGCGGGGGTACTTCCTCTCTTTTGGCTCCTGATGGAACGCCAGGTCCACTACTTATTGGATATCTCATCCGATAACCTGTGTTCAGCTGTAGCAGCTTCTGGGGCCTCCATTGCTGCTCGATGCCATATCTGGAGGCGGTTATGGAAGGTGGATTCCTCACAGAAGTTTGTCCTCTTAAAATTGCCATTTGACGGTTCAGAGGTGTTTGGTCCCCATCTTGAAGAGATGTCAAGCAGTAGGCAGAAAATCAGAAGGTGGTGGCTCCAGTTATCTCTGCGCCTTTGCTTTTTCTCAGGCTAGGTGTCCTAGCCATGCCTTTCACAGCAGGAGTCGTGGCTGGGGTCTCCTGGAGGTTGAATGTCCCGGTCTCAGTTTGCTGGTGCCTCCTCCCCTACTTCTACAAAGCAGTGACTATCCACCCCCTGTGGTTGGTGGTCGTCTACACTTCTTTTGTCACCAGTGTTGGGGTGTTTCAGATGCATTGGTAGTTCGGACAGTGACCTCTGGTTACCGGATCAAGTTTTCCTTCCGCCCAGCCCAAGTATTCAATGAGACGCCTTTATCCCGAAATCTAGTGAAGCGGGCGGCCTTGTTGGAGGGTGTTCAGTTTCTTTTGGAAAAGGCAGCGATCATTGAGGTTCCACCTCTAGAAAATGGGCTGGGATATTATTCCATCCTCTTTCTGGTTGGATCTGAAGGGGTTGAATCGGCACATTCTTTATCGTCGCTTCAAGATGGCGACCTAGCAATTGATACATCAGCTGGTGCATGGGGGTGGGAAGCTTCCTCGCCTCCCTTGACCTGATGCAAGCTTACCTGCATGTTCCCGTCCATCTGGTGGATCAGCAGTATCTGCGCTTTGCGGTGGGCTCACAGCACTACCAGTTCCAGGTGCTTCCTTTTGGCCTTTCATCGGCCCCAAGGGTTTTTACTGAACTCTTGTCCCCCTGGTAGGTATTCTCCATTCTTGAGGTATTCAAGTCTGTACTTACCTTGATGATTGACTGATTGTCTCTCCTTCTTTCTCTCCGGCAACAGAGGAGATGCATTAGGTCTGTCGTCTTCTGGAGTCTTTTAGGTTTCTAATCAATAACAGCAAGTCCTTTCTGCGCCCCTCTTAGTCTCTGAAGTTCATCGGGCCCTCTTCTGGCTAGACTTAGGGATGGTGTTCCTGTCTCCAGAAAGAATATTGACTTTGTTCAAACACCTTTCATAGGTTGTGTCCCAGTTTCAGGTGTCTGCCTGGCTGTGGAGTTAAGGGGAGATAGCCTCCACACTGCACGCGCTTTCCTGGGCCCGTCTCCATTTATATGCCCTCCTGCATCATCTTCTGTACCACTTGGATCCAGCTTCTCAGGCATACAAGGCTCCCAATCCTGTGACACAAGAGATCCGGGGGTCTCTCCAGTAGTGGTTGTCACCTCACAATTTGTCCAAGGGCTCCAAACTCGATCCTCCTTCCTGATGACCGATGTGAATGCCATGTGGGGGGGGGGGGGTCGAGGGGGGTTCTGGGGAATTCCAAGGCCCAGGGCAGGTGGTCCCAGTTCAGGGCTCCCCAGTCCTCGAACTGGAGGGAATTGGTGGTGGTGTGGCCGGCACTTCTTTTGTTCGCTCCTCTCCTTTGGAACCATGCCGTCTGTGTTCAGACTGACAACCAGGTTGTTTGTGCCTATATCAACCGTCGAGGGGGATGCTCTGGTCTCTGTTTCTCCTTTCGTAGAAGATCGGTCTGTGGGCCGTGAGGAATCACTTCTCTCTCTCTTGGCAGTCTATCTTCCAGGTGAGGAGTGTGGACCTGCGGATTCTTTGAGCGGGGCATTCCCCCTTCTTTGTGATCATGTGTCTGCCGTCTCTGCTCTTCCAACAGATTCTCTCCAGATTCGACCTTTCTTGGCTGGATATGTTTGCCTCGGAGGAGATGGCCCTTCTCTCTCAGTTTTATAGCCTGATTCCCTTGAGATTGGCCTGTGTGATAGATGCCTCCCCATCCAGTGGTCCCAGGGGCTCCTGTTTGCCTTTCCCTCATTCCCCTCGATTGCCAGGGTCCTCAGGAAGATTTGAGTGGACCAGGCGGAGGTTCTTCTGGTTGTTCCAGAATGGCTCCCGAGGCTGTGGGTTACTCTTCTTCAGGGTTTGGCAGTGTGTCTCCATTGGATATTTCCTGTGCATCCCTCTTCCCTGCTCGCTCCTCTTCTCAGCTTGTAGTCTCTCCTGCGCCTCTGGCTGGGGGTATGGCACTTGAGTGGTTGACCTTGCTGGCTCAGGGTTGTTAGCTTGAAGTGGCCCAGCACATCCAGTTATCTCGCCAGCCTTCAACCCTGAAGTCTTACAATCGTCAATAGAAGAACTTTGACTCATGGTGTAAGGGAAAAGGTCTGTCTCCTGTCTTGTTTCCTGTGATCCTGTCTGGGCGTTGGACGTCTTAAATGATGGGTTTACGTTGGGTCTAGTGATCACCACCCTCCATGTCCAATGGGCCACTGTTAAAGCCTTTAGAGACACTGCTATGGCTTTTGTCGCTCCCTTGGTGGCACACCTTTTGCTAAGTTTTTTGCTTCAATGCCCCATTTCTCGCTCTCCAGTCCTCGCCTGGGATCTCCGTTTGGTGCTTCAGGCACTGACTAGTCCTCCATTTGAATCCTTGGTTTCCATTTACCTTAAATTTCTTGCTGCTATAGTTCTAGTTTTGGTGGCAGTTTCTTCTGGTTGCAGCGTTGGTGAGCTTGGGGCTTTGTTTGTTTCTCTCCACTTTTTGTGTCTTTGTCCAGATAAGGTGATTTTGTGCCCTAGTCAGTTTAATCTGCCCAAGGGCTTGTCTGACTTCCACTGTCAGGATATTGTCTTTCCAGTGTTTTACTCTGACCCTTCTACTCCTGAGGAGGAGGCGCTCCATTCTCTGGTTGTGTTGAGATCTATTCGCATCCATCTGGACCGTAGTGAGTTTTGACAAGCAGACTCCTTATTTGTTACATATGGTCTCTCTGGGAAGGGCCTCAAACCTTCTTTGTCCACTCTAACTCGATGGGTAAAGTTTGCTGTGATCTTTTCTTACGAGGTTGCCCACCTTCCTCTTCCCTCTTCTGTCCAATTACCGTCTACTCAGGGTGTTTCCTTGTCTTGGGCGATGTTTAAGGGGGCTTTTCTTCGTGACAATTGTAATGCTGCTACCTGGGCCTCTCCCAAACCATTTGTTTCCCACTACTGTCTTCAGTTGGGGATGGTGGCTCCCGCTGATTTTGGCACTCATGTCTTATCTGCTCTACATAATCTGTTATGTTTTTTTGCATTAAATATCAAGTATGTGGCATCATCCTAGGTTTCTGTGTACATCCATCACCATGCGCTTGGGTATGGGCTCATGGATAAGGAATGGGACGGAAAGACGGACGAGGAGGTAATGCCCGCTTACTCACTGGTAATCTTCACTGGCCCATCGTCCCCTCCCTGGTTGCTGTCTGGAGATTGTTTTTTTTCTTTCTTTTGACTTTTTGGGTTATCTCAAGCTGTCATGATGACATTCTTCCCCCTTTATGCATGCTGGGTAGGCAACTCCATATTGGTGCAATTATATGGATAATAGATAGGTAATACCTTCTGTGGAGCAGGCGTGCTGCTCATGGATAAGGAATGGAACGGAAAGACCAGGACTCGGAGTAATAAAGATTACCAGTGAATAACCCGGCAGTCCTTTCCACAGTCGTGATCCTCAAAAGAACATTCAGTTAAGCCTTATAATCTCATAAAATATTTCTATGTGGTATAGTAAATTAATTTTGGGCCTGCCATTCTTATGCTAATTTTAAAACATATTCATCTGCTAAACTTGCCATGTGTCAAACAGTAGATATATAAGGGCCTGAAAATCTATTTTGATTGTCCCTTTGTTTTTTCAGCAATGGGTCTTGCAACATTGGAAGTAATGCAAGCCCTGCAGCGAACGTGGATGAATTCTAAAGTTCGAATGAATGGAAAAACAAGGCTCATGCAGTGGAGAGATATGTTTGATATAGCAGTGAAATGGAGAAGGTAAGAACAAAAACATTCAGGCTTATGTACCAAAAAGGTAGAGAAATAAACTTGGAACTGCATTAAGATGGCTTTGCATCAGCCTATATTTGGTCACAGTAATAACTTAACTTATTTAGGTTGGCTATCATCATTGATATCACATTAATGTGTATACTGGATTTAATATAGTGCAGACCAAGTTAGAAATTAGTTAAGTGCTACATAGCGGAGTTTTGCGCTACATGGACCACATTATAGCTGAAGTCCTATCTATGCTGATTCTTTTATTTTAAATAAAGAGGCTCATTTTAGCTTTCATTTGGCTTGGCTGGTGCTTAATCCTGTGCCACTAACCTTGGTTCTTCAATTGTGTGCAGGAGTAATTGACTGACTTGGATTGTTGGTTTTAAGTGGGATCTACAAATCTAGTGTAGCATTTAACTTCCCTGGCATACCTCTACCAGGATCCAGGTTGACTTTGCTCTCTCCCGCTTCTAAAGCGAGCTGGGGTTCCTGCTAGTGAATGGAGAATTGCCATACCATGCCCCACAAGGACTACCCCATACATGATTACTGGCAAAGGGGTATTACAGGGTTTAATTAGACCTAGGAGTGGGAAACATCCTCAACAACGACTCCAGAACTACGAGTTCCGGAGTCATGCTAGCTGATCAACGACTTGCCGGAACAACAACTTAGCCTTAACAAGGCATGTGCGTGGTGAAGGCTAATTCGCTCTAGTGTTCGTGCAGGGCGAAGTTCAGAGGAGCATTGGACAGGAACAGGTAAGAGGGGTTCGGGTTGGATGGGAGGGGGTTGTGTTAGTTTTTTGGGGATGGGAGGAGTTCATGGGGGTGGGGGTTGTGTTAGTTTTTAGAGGGTGGGGGGTTCGAGTTAGTTTTTAGCAGGTGGGGGCTTCAGGTTAGTTTTTAGGGGGCAAGGAGCTTCGGGTTCGTTTTTAAGAGGTAGGGGTTCGGGGTAGTTTTTGGGGTGTGTGGAGATTTGGGTAGTTTTAAGGGGTAGGTTTTAGGGGGTGGGAGGGGTTTGAGTTAGGTTTTAGGGGGTGGGGGATTCAGGGTAGTTTTTAGGGGGTGGGAGGGTGTTGGTGGTAGTTTTAAGGGGCAGAAGGGTTCAGATTAGTTTTTAGGGGGTGGGGGTTAGTTGTAGTTTTTAGGGGGTGGGAGGCGTACAGATTAGTTTTTAGGGGGTGGGGGGGTTCGAGATAGTTTTACGTACGTTGTGGTGAATTTAGGGCTCGGGGAGAAGGAAGGGGTGGTAAACTCAGCCACGAGTAGCTGTTTACCATGCAAGACTTTACCACAAATTATCGTGGTTAAGGAATGCGTGGTAAAGCTAGTCATGTTTAAGACGCGGTTGTAGTAGAGACTGCATTGTTCAGGTAGGCTTTGTAAAGGAACTCGTTGTTCTGACATACAAGATCAGGAAACAGCCTCAACAGCGACTCCGGAACAATGAGTTCCGGAGTCACGCAAGACGAACAACGACTTGCCCGAACAACAACTTAGCTTTAACCACGCATATGCGTGGTAAAGGCTAAGTCGGTCTAGTGTTTGTGCAGGCTGGAGTTCAGAGGAGCGTCGCATAGGAACAGGTAAGAGGGGTTCGGGGGTAGAGGGGGTGGTTCATGTTAGTTTTTTGGGAGTGTTTTTTTTGTTAGTTTTTACGGGGTGGGGGGTCTAGTTAGTTTTTAGGGGGTGGGAGTTTGGGTGGTTTTTAGGTGTTGGGGGATTTGAGGTAGTTTTAAGGGGTCATTTTTAGGGGGTGGGAGAGTTTGTGATCGTTTTTAGGGGTGGGAGGGGTTCGAGTTAGTTTTTAGGGGGTGGCGGTTCGGGTTAGCCTTTAGGGGGTGGGGGTTTGGGATAGTTTTTAGGGGGTGGGGGATCCGGGGTAGTTTTAAGGGGTAGTTCTTAGGGGGCGGGGGTGTTCGGGTTGTTTTTAGGGGGTGGGAGGGGGTTAGGGGTAGTTTTTAGGGGGAAGAAGGGGTTCAGATTCGTTTTTAGGGGGTCGAGGTAGTTTATACGGGTGGGAGGGGTACAGATTATTTTTAGGGGGTGGGGTGGGTTTGGGGTAGTTTTAAGGAGGTTGGGAGGGGAATTGAGGGCTCAGGGAGAGAAGGAGGGGGGTGGTAAACTCAGCCACTGGTACCTGTTTACCATGCATGCCTTTACCTCGAAACATTGTGGTAAAGGAATGCGTGGTAAAGCTAGTCTTGGTTAAGACGCGGTCGTAGTAGAGACTGTGTTGTTCAGGAACTCGTTGTTCCGACAAACAAGTCCTAGGAGCGAGTCTGTTGGATGGGTAAAATCTGAAATATTATTACTACTTTAGTAAGATGCAGTTTGCCAGCTTCACAAAATGTTTATGGGAGAATTTATCCGCAAAACCTTTCTTCATAAACACGTCACCAAATTGGTGAAGTTGACTTTTGACGCCTGCTCTTCTCTCTCTATTACTGCTAGTTTGGAATCCGCCTTGCTTGTTCCCCAGGACAGGAGGCAGTCAGTACCCAGGAGACTGTGCCAAAAGCCAAAAGATTCTCAGGTCTATCCATTCATCCAGCCCTAGGGAATATCTGTAAGTTGTCACACCTACATTTTGGTTAAACCCATTGTGGCCCAGTTGAAGGGACGGAGTCAGGTGGACCTAGTCTGGGTCCTTTACACCTCATGGCCCTTCACTCTACCATAACTTCCAGTAGGGAAGTATTAACTGTATTTTGGGCATGGTTGGTGGCCTACCCGGTGGCTGCATCCCTGTTGCAAAACAAAAAGAGAGCGAGAGACCCTTATTAGCACCAAGGGGACAGGGTCAAGAAGACAGAGCGATACTAGAAATCCCCTTGGTAGGAAATAAAAACTGAATAAAGTTTAAAGCAAACATATTTTCAAAATAATAATATTTATTGAATCTAAAAACATAGTTCATAATGCATACAAGACTACAGACATTAAGGGATTTTTAGTGTTGTTCTGTATCTGTGCTACAACCTTTGGCGAGCCAGCACCTGATGATAACAGTGCAAGAGATTCAAATACATTGAAATTTTAGCGTGATTGATATCGAGCTATAAACTGTAGCCTGATACAGTCCAGCACCAAAGAACACTGAGAATACTCAGGCTGTGACTGACATTATACAAGCTGCTGACTCGTGAAGAACTTCCCAATGCAAATTTGAACATTGAAGACCCATCTTTAGATCTTTATTTTTGCTCCCTAGATCTATACTACGCACAACTAAATACCCAGGTTTAAATACAGAGAACAAGCTAAGAACCTAGAATGTCAAAGGAGTATTCCTTTATTTATAAGTATGAAATCCCTCACCCACCAGAGGTGGCATGCTTCATCATAGGGATTCTCCTCACACCATGAGAGCAAATCACGGTGTGAGCTACAACACCCACCCTAATCGGGAGGAGCTCTTTGGGTTTTTTAATATATGGTAATAATCCCTATAAAGTCGGTAGGGTGGTGAGTCTAGCAGAGTGTACAAAGTGCTATAGTATAGACAAAAGTGATGTGAACAACGTGGCTTACATTAACTCCAAAGCAGACGTTCAGCTTCATTCTTGTCTACCTGGGTCAGGACTAAAAAGGTTGAGTCAGATAAGCCTGCCTTTTTGTGTCATGTTCAACATGTTTCTGCCACTGGAATCCTCAGTCGAGGTGTACGGGCATTTGTCAGGACGTTGAAAAAACAACTTCTGCTTACAAAAAGTGCAAAAAAAGGAAAAGGAATACAGAACCATAAAAGTGTTAACCAATGACTCCTCAGCAGATCCACTTTCTAACGACGTGCAGGAAGATATAAACATGGTCACGATGACGTCTAGGTTGCAGAGGGTGTTAGTAACACTTGTAAATTTATAGTGCCACCAACAAACCATAAAGTGGAACACAGAATCCACCAGTGAGGTGTCCAACTAGAGTACAGCAGTGACATCTATTAAAAGCATGCAGGCTTACCTGCAGAAGTCTGGTGTCGACTCTCAGCTCAAGAAACCTTGGCTCTGGACTCAGGGTGCACACTATCCTAGAGAGAAAGACATGAGGTGTGTGTAACTTGGCATAATCAGAGATACTCTTAAGTGTATAAAAGCACTAGATTAGTCAACCTTTTTATGATTTATTATGTAGACTAAAGCCAGACATACAAAGCTAGACTGTAAAAGCAAATAAAAACAAATGATCCAGGTCATGTCTCTGGTGCTTGCTCTTAAAATGATTAAAAGTAAAAATACCCACAAAGCTTTATACAGAAGGGGCTACTGTCACAGAGGAGGAGTTGTTCAACTGTGTCACTGCCTGATGCTGCTTTATGTGGATAGTGCACTGCTGGAGGTTATGCAGGAGCTGCAACTCTCAATATAAACAAGCAGCAAGGAGGCATGTTTAGCATAATCGCTGCACTGACTACTTTCATAGCCAGCAATAAGAAAATAGCTTAGGCCACAGTAGGGGCCCACTACATACCAAGGGCGTACTGATATTGTCAAGTGTATGGTGGAGGTACTCTGCCGTACTGCTGTCTTGAAAAGACAGAATTTTCGTGTACACTAGAAGACAAGCCCGCACCAACATGGAGCAGAGCGACACACTGAAAGCTATCACAGTGTGTTAATTTTTATAATTGAATGAATTCTGGCCATTGGTTTCCTCAAAATCTAGAAAGGGTAACCTTCTTTAACTAAATTCACACTTGAATTTGAGACACTGATTCTGGGAATTCAACCATTCATGAATAATTCAATAGATGCTGTATCCCTACTCCAGACAACTAAGACGTCATCAAGGTATTACTTCCAGGTCTTGATATTGGAGCTATAGGGATTTTCTTCAGAGAGAACATGCTTTGCCTCAAAGTCATGCACATAGAGATTCACCAAGCTTAGGGCAAAGGTACTGCCCATTGATGTTTCTGAGGTTTGTAAGTATAGATCACCCTCAAAGCGAAAAAATCTCTTTCATGTCCAGAGTGGCACACTGCATGATCAATGATACAGTATGAGTAATCAGAAGGAGAGGCCGATAGGAGAAATTGGAAGTTTCTAGAGTCTGATTCTTCGGTATGCAGATATATAATGACAACGTCAAAAGATATAAGGTACTCTGTCGTGGTGTCAAAGACTAGGCCATCCAGATATTGCAGGACATCTTTAGTTTTGTGCTCCCTTCTAGAAAGGGAGAGGACTCAGTTAACCTGGACTTTGGCCAAGGTGCACTTTGACAGTATTTGTGTGTATGCTAGGAAGCGGGAGCCAAAGTTAATTTTCCTCAAGACTTGGAGGAGAAAATGGCAATTAGTCAAAAGGTTTTCCAAAATCCATCCTGGCCAGCTTGGTGGAGAATGAGAGCTCATCTATATGTGTCACTGCTACTCGTAGATGCCTAACCTAGTGCTGTGTACTACTGCCAGACAGGAAGATGTTTTATAGTTGGTGTTTTAGGGTACTAAACCTTTTAGCGAGGATCTTGGTGCATATTTTAGTTTCAACATTGATGAGGGGTATGGTCCACCAAGCAGCAAATTTGCAAGAAGGCTTTTCATTTTAAATTATGTTAGTGATAGTTGCACAACAGAGACCATAAGACATAATACCAGTTTACAGGGCCTCCTTGAATATAGCAAATAAATGAGGGGTCCACACCGAAACATTTTTTAAGAAAGTATTGGGGGAAACCTTTAGGTTAGGCATTTTGCCTGCAAGCATTCCACTTACTACATCCTGGAGTTCTGCTTTTACCAGGAGGGCAGATCCTATTTGTCAGTTGCTTGTAGTTTGGTCACTATTCAATTGTTATGGGGTTTTCGATCTCAATATTTGGTGTGTTTCTCAATGAGTATAGTTGTTTATAGTATTTAGCAAACAAGTTCAACTTTGTCATCTCTACATGGTCATCCCCAAACATTTTGCCTTGAACCTCCTGTTCTCTGAACCTATTTTTGTTGACTTTTGGAACTCTATGTACTTTACCACTACTAACCAGTTCTAAAGTGCTTGTGCTCTCACCTTTAAACATGGTAAAATTGACTTTCACCCAGTAGGCACATTACATTTACTTGTAAGTTCCTAGTAATGTGGTACTACATTTACACAGGTCCTGTAAATTAAATGCTACTAGCGGGCCTGCGGCACTTATTGTGCCATCCTCTTAATAATCTTTATAAACATGTCTCAGGTCTGCTACTGCCGCCTGTGTGTGCAGTTTTAAAGTACCAGTTCTACCTGACAAAATAAACCTTTTGCCAGGCCTAAACATCCCTTTTTAATACATATGCCACCCCCTAGGATAGGCCCTAAACGGCCAATAGGGCAGGGTGTAGTTTATTTAAAAAGTTGTATTTAAAATGTGTACTTTTAAGTTTTACATGTCCTGGTAGTGAAAAACTCCTAAATTAACATTTCACTACAGTAAGACCTACCTGTCCCATAGGATAACACTGGGGCACTTTATTGCATTTAATAAGTGATACCTTTTGGAACAGGTAGGAAAGTCATGTTTGGTGTGTGAGGAATTATAATGTAAAACCTTCTTTAATGATAAAGTCGAATTTTAAGTCACAATTCTGAAAAAGTTGTTTTTATGAAAGTTGGCATTTTCTTTACCTAATCTTTTGGTGTCTGCAGCCTTTTCCTAGGTCACATGACTAGGTGTAGTTGCCAGTTGATCTTTGTGTATTCCTCCCAGACACAATCACAAAAGAGGGTCTGAGTGATGGAAGGAAGGGCCATTGTTGCAGGTTTTAGTGGGTTAAGCTGTTGCCTACCAAGCTAACACTTCAAAGGCATTGGTCCAGGTCACACACAAATGACTTCCCGCTATCCTACTGTGCCCCCAGACAGACTGGGACCAGCGCGGGGAGCCAGGAAAGTCCAGGCATTTCTCCCACTTCAAAGTGGGCGCCAGGGAGTCAAGATGGCGGCGGAGTAGGACGCTCTCCTAGGTCCCTCCGGCGCCGAACCGCTTAGCTTTGTACGAGCGGCCTCCCGGGGACCTCCAAGACCCGGCGGAGGTAGCGCTTGATGTCCGGTGGCGGCAGGGACAATCTGGTGCCGCCTGCGGATTCCCCCGAGGCGCTGGCGGTCCCGTAACATCGGAGGACTGTGGGGCGGCTGGCGAAGGAGGAGCCGGGACCTCGCCTGCGTCGCGAGGCCGACGCTGCTGAACGCGGCTGTCCGGCGTGGGTGGAGCGTACACTGGCGGCGGCAAGGAGACGCGACCATCGAGCGGGCGGAGTCGGAGCGCCTTACCCATGAGGGATTACAGCTGTGGGCCCCGGGAGGGCATGGATCCCCGCCCAGGTGAGAGGGGCGCAGCCTGAGGAACCCGCCGAACCGAGGAACGGTGGCACCGGAGTTGGCCCAGGCCGGACCAGCCAGCGGAAGCGGCGTGCGGGGGGGTGTTCGACTCCCCGGGGCTTTTCACAGCGGCGGAGACTGTCCTGGGAGGCCCTGAGGCGTGGGAGCGGGAGCGCGCTCTGCCTTCGTGCAGCTAGAGGGCCTGCTCTGGCCCGGTCGGACTATCAGAGGTGCCGAGGACTGTAGAGCTGGCACCCGGACCCAGGCACGCTCCGTGAGGACCCGGTAGGCTCGGGCTGGAGCCCGAGGTATGGGCGATATCTCCTGGGGCTCCTCCTGGTAACTTTTGAGGGGGCCATCGCCCCGCGACCTTCCCGGTGGTGAGCCCCGAGTGGCGAAGAGTGGCCGGGGGCCCGACGACGTGGGACCGATCAGGGGGTCGCCTTGTGGCCGGGGGTGCGGTAGAGCGGCTCTGGTGCTGGGAGCTTCGGCCTACGACTGGGAACCGGGCGAGCCTGATTACCCCCCACGCCGGGCACGAACTGCGGAGTGGCCGTGGCCGGAGACTACCCTCCTCGGACTGAGGTGGCACGTGCTGCAGCGGTACCGGTGGTGGGGACACACGACCTGCCAGTGGGTGGCACCGAACTACCTTGTCTACGATACGATGTCTGGTAAGACCCGTGGGGGCAAAACCGGACGGGAAGGTTCGCAGCGGGGGGCTACGCCCTCGACGCCGCCTGGCGCTGGTGCCTCCTCTAAGCCACCTGATGATGATGCGCCTGTCACCAAGGCCTTTATGCTGGACCTGTTTAATGCTATCAAGGAGGACATCACTAGCCTCCACTCCCAGTTGGCTTCTGACCTCCGGGAGGTACGACGAGATGTGGATGGTATTGGAGAGAGGGTGGCAACCCTGGAGGAGCACGACTTGGGGCTTGCTGGCGATGTCCATCAGCTTCAGCAAGATGTTCTCCGGCTCACGGAACAGAATTTGGACCTCCAGGCCCATGCGGAGGACTTAGAAAACCGGTCCCGACGGAACAACATCCGCATACGCTCGGTGCCCTGGGATGGAGAGGCTGGGGACCTGCGGGGCTATGTGGAGGGACTGTTTCTGCAGATTTTGGGAGAGGATGACGTCCGCGAAGTGCGGATGGACAGAGTGCACCGAGTGGGGTTGCCAAAAGGGACAGGGGCTCCTCCCCCGGACATTTTGGTCTGTGTCCACGACTATCAGCTTAAAGAACGAATACTCCGGAAGGCGAGAGGGATTGCATCACTGCTTTATCGGGACCACCGTCCCCAGCTATTTCAAGATCTGGCGGCGTCGACGCTGCAGAAACGACGTGGCTTTCGCCCCGTAACATCCTTCTTGCGAAGCCAGAGCATCGCCTACTCGTGGGGGCATCCGTTTCGGCTGATTTTTCGATGGCAAAACAGGTTGCTTTAGGTCCGCTCTCTGCAGGCTGCCAAGGATCTCCTTGGTTTGGATGACGGCTCCCCCTCGCTGGGGGATGGAGGCTCGCCTGTGAAGCTACGTCGGCGCTCCTTCCCTTGGCAACGGGTGGGGCGCCCGGCTGCCCCGAGTCGGCCGGACCCTGAGACCAGCGTACAGGAGAGGGACGCTGCGGTGGCCTCGGTGGTGAACGTGACGGAGGCAGCCGTGCAGGACTCTTCTTCTGCTGCCTAGCCACCCGGGGGACCTCAGTTTGATCGGCGCCGGAGGGCCGTCCTCCTTTCAGGTACCACTGGGTATTGATGTACTTTGTGAGGAGACACCCTGGTCCTGTTCACTGGAGGGATGGGGGCGGTGACACTGCCTCAGGGACTTGGGGGATAACCACAGTGGTCCCGTCTTTGGGGTTACTGGATACTCAGGTTATTTTGTTTTTTTTGTGGTGGGTCCCTGGTTGGGGGGGTTCCCGGGGCGAGGGAGGGGAGGGGGTGGGTGGGTGGGTGGGGTTTGGGGGTGGGAGGTTCCAGTGGTGGAGGCCAGGGGGAGTGTGTGCGAGCGCTGTGAGGGATGTCTGTTGGGTGGGGTATGGAGAGAGGTCCTGGAATGACTGACGGTGCACTGCTCGGCTGCAGACGAGGGAGGCGGGGGCAGAATTGGACTGGGTCTTTGGTCTTGTTGCCGTGTCCAGGAGTGGGGCAATTACTGGCTGATGGGCCCGATGAGCCGCATGACAATCCGAGATATGTTCCGATAATTTCCGGGGTTATACTCCATGAGCGATGCCCCCGAGGGGCGCAGCTGGCCCGATCTTGCAGAGGGAGGGTGGGTCGTGCTGGTGGGGGCGTGGGGTTACTGGGAAGAGTGGGGGGAGGGCTGGCGGAGAAAGGAGAGGGGAGTGTGATAGAATGCCTGTTACCTTAGGTACTTGGAATGTGAAGGGGCTGAACTCGCCGCAGAAACGCCAGAAGGTCTGGAAATACATCCTAGACCACCACCTGGATGTGGTGGGGCTCCAGGAGACGCACCTGGCCCGGAGCGACGAGTCCCGTCTCAAGCATAGGCAATTCCCTCTTATCTACAGGTCCTCGGCGGGGTCCAAGCACAGGGGTGTAGCCCTTATGTTCCGTTCGACTCTTCAGTTCCAACCGTTGGGGGTACGCAACGATAAGGAGGGCAGATGGCTTGTTGTGAAGGGAGTGCTCCTTGGCAGAACTTGCACGTTCATAGTGGTGTATGCACCCAATGCTGGGCAAAACCGGTTCCTCCTGGAACTGTTGCGTTTGGTGGATGACTTTGTGGAGGGTGCCCTCTTTCTGATGGGTGATTTCAATTTGGTCTGGGACAGGGACTTAGACTGTTCTCATCAGCGGAGGGCTGAGGCCGGCCTCTTCTCTGAGGAGACACGACGGCGATTCGAGGAGCTTGGTCTGCGGGACGGGTGGCGTTCTCTACACCCCCTCTCCCGAGACTACACCTTTTTTTCCCACGTGCACAACTCGTACTCCCGCCTGGATCATGTTTTCTATAGCCAATCCCTACGGGGGTCCCTGAGAGACGCGAAGATATTTCCCCTCTCTGTTTCTGATCATAGCTTACTGGCGCTGGGCTTTCAGTGGGCTCCTGAGGGGTCTGCGCCGCGCAGATGGTTTTTCCCGGCGTCCGTGGTGCGGGATGAGTCTTCTTGTAACGCCCTCCGCAAGGCGATCCGGGAATTTTTTCAGCTTAACCCGGTGCGGGGCACATCGATTTTCACTACCTGGGACACCTTCAAGGCGTCGATCCGAGGGAGCTGCTTGGCTCTCAACGCGGCACTTAATCGGCTGCGGAGGGCGGACCGGGAGGCGCTGGAGGGGGAGCTCGCGACACTGGAGCAGGCGCATAAAACCAATCCGTCCAGACTGACACTGCGCTCACTCGTGGCTGTCAGGGGCAAGCTTCGGGCCCACTACAACAACAGGGCTGAATTCACCCTTTTGAAGCTCCGCCATCTCTCTTACTCCCAGGGGAATAAGGTGGGGAGACACTTGGCCCGTCAGTTACGCCACAAACGGGAGAGGGAGTACATAGGGGGCATAAGAGATGCCGCTGGCTTGCTGCAACACGATGATGCTGCCAAAGCAGCACTCTTCGGGGACTTCTACGCCGCACTATACTCCGGGGACAACTTGGACCCCACTGCCCAGGAGGACTACCTACGCGCTCTCCCGCTCCCTCACGTCTCGCCCGAATGGAACGACCTGCTATCTGCCCCCATCACTAGCGAGGAGGTGCTGGACGCCATCAAGTCTCTGAAGCCCCGCAAGGCGCCTGGCGCAGACGGGTTCACGGCCCTTTTGTATCAGACTTTTGCGGTGGAACTTAGTTAGTTTCTGGTTCGCCTGTTTAATGAAATGGCCCAGGAGGGAATGTCCTCGGACTCCATGGCGGAGGCGGTTATCTCAGTGATCCCCAAACCAGGGAAGGACCCCTCTGCTTGTTCTTCATTCCGACCGATAGCCCTCCTCAACCTCGATGCTAAACTCTACTCTTCCATCTTGGCGTCGCGTATGCAGGATCTGATGCCGACACTGATCCATCCGGATCAGTCCGGCTTCATTAAGGGGAGGCAGACCCATGACAACATCAGAAGGGTGGTCCACCTTATTGAGAAAGCCAACCGGTTTCGTATCCCGGCGGTGTTGCTGGGGCTGGATGCCGAGAAGGCGTTTGATCGGGTGGATTGGCGGTTCCTGTTCCGCACTCTTCAGGCCTTTGGTTTCTCGGACAGGTTTGTGACCATGCTTCACGCCAACTTTAGCAGCCCCCGGTCTAGGGTCGCGGTGAATGGGCACCTATCCCCCTTCTTCTCGCGGGGAACGCGACAGGGTTGTCCTCTCTCCCCTTTGCTGTTTGCCCTGAGTATCGAGCCTCTCGCAGTGGCGATCCGGGAACACCCAGACATTCGGGGTTTGCCCTTCACGGGGGAACAACATAAGATCTCCTTGTTCGCGGGCGATGTCCTCCTCTCCCTTGCGGATCCGGCGCGCTCTCTTCCTCATGTGCAGACTGTCCTGGCGCACTATGAGGACGTGGCGGGGTTTCGGGTCAACTATAGCAAATCGTATATCCTCAACCTTACACTTTCCTCGGCGGAGGTGGAACGGCTTCGCCCGCTCTCGCCCCTGCCGTGGTCTCACTTCTCGCTGATGTATCTGGGGGTCCGCTTGACTCCCACTGTGGGCAAGCTATACGCGGCTAACTTCCCCCCGCTCTTGGCAACTATTCAAGCGGAGCTGCAACGCTGGAAGCCGCTATTTATCTCCTGGTTGGGCAGGATCCATGCGATCAAGATGACGCTCCTCCCGAAGATCTTATACCTCTTTCAGGCCCTACCCATTGTCTTAGACGGCGACTTTTTTCGCCGCATACGGACGCTCATGCTGCGCTTTGTGTGGCAGGGGGGCCGGGCCCGCTTTTACTTTGCCACTCTTTGGCGGTCTCGAGCGGAGGGAGGGTTGGGTCTCCCTGATATGCAGCTCTACTACAAGGCGGCGCAGTTGAGAGTCTTGGTGGAGTGGACCCAGCCACTTTCGGAAAAGCATTGGCTGCACATGGAGCGGAGTGTGGCGGGCCGCACGATCTGGGACCTTGTTTGGAAACCTAAGGGGGATAGACCCACGAATGCTTATCTTAGCACCCCTACCGGCACCACCCTTAGGTTTGGGACGCGGTTTCACAAAAAATCACTAATTCATCTACTACGACCAAAGATATTTTTTCCATTGTTAACGAATTATCTCTTCCTGATAGTCACTATTAAATCAGCACCGACCCAGGATTTCTGTGATGCTCTTAATAACTTTTTCATCCAGAAAATCTCTACTATCAAGAAGAGTATCCCTCCGTCC
Source organism: Triturus cristatus (assembly GCF_964204655.1). Taxonomy (NCBI): domain Eukaryota; kingdom Metazoa; phylum Chordata; class Amphibia; order Caudata; family Salamandridae; genus Triturus; species Triturus cristatus. The sequence goes on from NC_140589.1 coordinate 1,136,977,830, forward strand.
ATCCCCCAATCAGTTTTGGGGACCTCACCTAAAAATACTCAGTTCCTTGATTCTATTCCCCTGATCTCCAAAGAAGAGTTCTTTACACTTCTTAAAAAGGTCAGCTCGGGCTCCCCTTCAGATCCTTGCCCTCCCCCCTTCCTCCAAGATGCCTTTCTCTCTTATCCCGATCCCCCGCTTGCGTTTCTTAATAACTCATTACAAACAGGAGTTGTCCCCACTTCCTTTAAAGCTGCTGAAATTATTCCCATCCTGAAGAAACCCCAAGCTGATCCTACCAATCTCACTAACTACCGCCCCATTTCTCTCCTTCCCTACCTGAGCAAAATCTTGGAAGCCCATGTGACACAATGCCTCAGTTCTTTTATTGAATATTCCTCTTTTCTTGACCCTCACCAGGCCGGTTTTAGGCCTGCGCACTCTACAGAGTTGGTCATTCTCGCTGTGATGGATGAACTTCGCAGGGGAGCTGATAACAATCTCTCCCAGGCCCTCGTCCTTTTGGACCTCTCGGCAGCCTTTGACACGGTCGATCACAAACTTTTGATCGACCGTGTCAGAGATGCTGGCATTCAGGGCACTGCCCTAAAATGGATCTCCTCATTTTTGGGGGACCGCTCGCAGGCCGTTCGCCTTGCTACCTTCTCAGCCAAAAAAACCACTCTAACCTGTGGCGTCCCACAGGGCTCTTCTTTATCTCCTTTATTATTTAATCTATATATGGCGCCCTTAATCTACTCACTTCGTAATTTTGAAGTAGTCTGCTTCAATTATGCAGACGACCTTCAACTCGTGTTTAACATCAACCCCACCACTGCGTCTGTTTCCAGCTTCCAGGCCACTTTATGTTTTATCAGGGATTGGATGAACACCAGCCAACTAAAACTCAACCCTGACAAGACCGAGCTGGTGTTGACCGGCCCCTCGAATCCCTGGAATGACAACTTTTGGCCCCCTTCGTTAGGAATCTCTCCTACACCCTCCAAATCGGTTAAGAGCCTTGGGGTAGTGATCAGTAATGATCTGTCTTTGAAGCCCCAGATTGGTGCAGTTACTTCCTCTTGTTTTTTCCATCTGCGTAGAATCCGGAAGATTGCTAGATTTTTTACCACCGAGGCCCTTACTGTGATACTTATGGCCTTAGTCATCTCCCGGATTGACTATGCCAACTCTCTTTATGTTGGCATTCCTATCTATCAACTTCACCGTCTTCAGTTAGTCCAGAATCAGGCTGCACGTCTTATTACTCACCAATCTCGCACTCAACACGTCCGCCCCTTGTTGAAACTTCTTCATTGGCTCCCAGTTGCCAAACGCTGCTTGTTCAAATTGGGCTGTACCATCTTTAAAGCCCTAACTGGTAGCGGGCCTGTTTTCATTTCTTCTCTAATCACTCGCTACCTCCCCACGCGTGCTCCCCGCTCGTCACAGGCCAACCTCCTCACCCCCTCCCGCTTTAACCGGAAAAAACACGGCGGGCTTAGTTTCTCTTACTTAGCACCACACACATGGAATTCCCTTCCTACTGAACTCAGACTTGAAATATCCTATCCTCACTTTAGATCCCTCCTCAAAACTCTCTTATTCGTTCAAGCCTACCAGTAACCTCTCGATCTAGTACGATATTGCAATAGCGCCATGAAACCTTTGGGTGTACGTGCGCTCTAGAAGTTCATTTAACATAACATGAGCGGTGGACCACCTTTCCATCGCCCTTCACTCCCATACACTTCAATCCGGCCTTGCCGCCCGCGCTTAAAGAGGGGCCCTTTGACGCTTGGAGAAAGGGAGGCTGCTTGGCCCTCACGCATTTGTTCCACGGCTCCGCCCCGCTGACTTTCTCGAATTGTGGGCGGGATTACGGGATTGCTGAACCAGAAAGGTTCCACCACAGACAGTTGCTACACTGGGCCTTATCCCCGTCAGTACGGGAGGCGGCGACCCGACCGCCTACCCCCTTTGAGGCCTTTCTCTCCCGCACCTCGGCCATGCGTGGAGCTATCTCCTTCATCTATAGCTACCTCCTTGCCACGGCTGCCACACCTAGGCCACGGTATATGGGCCACTGGGAGGATCTTCTTGGTCGTGGCATCACGGACGAGGAGTGGTCCCACCTATGGCGTGATTTGGCCAGACACAATCATTTGTTGGAACTGCGGGAGGCGCATGTTAAAACCATGATGGACTGGTATCTCCCCCCTGCCAAGCTCCATCGCATCTTCCCTAACACCTCGGATAGATGTTGGAGAGGCTGTGGGTTGTTGGGGGACTTCCGCCACATCTGGTGGGACTGCCCGATTATCCGCCCTTATTGGGAAGAGATCCTGGCCCATATTAAAGACATCCTGGGGTACCCCATCGCGGACTCCTTGGAACACGTACTGTTGGGCCTTCGAGACCCGCTTCTAGAGCATCAGACCCGAGCGGACCAAAACATTTTTGGGCTCTGCACTGGGGCGGCTAAAATTACTTTGGCAGCGGCCTGGAAAAAGAGGGAGGCCCCAGCGATCTCGCTCTGGCATGCAAGGTTGTGGAAGTTGTTGAGCATGGAGCGCATGGCGGACATATTTTTGGGGGATTTTAAGAACTTTGTTTTCCGCTGGGGGCCCTTAGTGCGCTTCCTCTCTCGGGGGCTACCAGCCACAGTGTGTCCTCAGTCGATTAGAGCCCTACATCTATTTCAAGTGTGAATACCGCAGGAAACTAACAACGGTATGTGTGAATGCGTGCTTCCACCACTGGAGGGTGGGGGGGGAGTTTCCCTGGTTGTTTTTTCTTTGGGTTGGATGATTATTGTGCCAGCCCGGAATCTGAGAGGGGCAGGCCCGAGATACGGAACTTGGGTGAGCCGGCCCTGGCGGTCCACCTGTAGGTGTACGTGTTAGTAGGGCGGACTTTGCCCACCTGTAATGCATCCGATTCGGCGGACTGGCCTCGGCCACTCATATCCTTTTTAGCGCGACTACCCTGCTGGGCCGGACGACAGGACCTTTGCAAGGCATAGTGGCCCCCCCTCATCTTATGCAACTCCCCTGCGTGGGAATTATGACGGAATTGTCGCATGTCTTTTCCTTTTTTTGGTTATTTTTGTTCGTGTCTGTTGTTTAATAACAATAAAAACAATTTTGACAAAGTGGGCGCCAGGTATAAGAAGGGGACCGTCGGACCAACTCTTCAGTATACTCCTGGAGCTGTGGATACTACAGGACGCTCTGCTGTCCTGCTGCTTGAGGCCTGCACTGTTTGCTGAGAAAGAAGTGTGGACCTGCACTCTTCATCCCGGCTAAAGTGATTCCATAGGTCAGCTGACTGAACTCCTGTTCTGAGCTAAAGGGACACAACAAGCTCCAGAGGTCTCTTTGCAACTGCCCAACTGACCTGCTTAAACTGGACCTACCTGGACCTGCAACTGGGCGTGCCAGGGCCCTTCTGGCCTCTGCTGAAGTGAGTTCCTTATCCCTAAGAGGTGCCCCTCAGGTCCTAGACTATTGGTGTGGCATCAGTTGAGCTTCTCCTTGAAGAAAGGCAGAAACCTTTTAGTGTTTTGGGCACTTTGCAACTGCAAACAGGCCAGTTTGTGCGAAGATCTTACTGCCTGCACCACCTGTCAACACAAAGCACCGATGATCTCGACTGTTAGTGTTACAGCAACCACCAGCAACAAACGTCAGCAAGAGATCTGCACTTTGTGCTACAGCATTGACAGCTCGCGGTGACCGCCAATGCGAGTCACCAGTAACGACCTTCTGTGGCGCCCTACATGATCTTTGTGCTACAGTGACGACCATTCGCAATGCCTGCCCAGCTCCTTAGCCTCTATCGAGAACGGAACTCTTCGAGTTCTTTAAAAATGCAGTCAAATGCTTGATTGTTGCGGCAGCCTCGATTTCCTAAAAGTGTTGAACTAGAAGGGGGTTGGGGAAGTGGCCCCTCCCCTCCAGTGACATCTGCTGTAAGCTTTAATTGAGGAGGTCAGTGAAAAAGACATTACAGATGGCCTATTACAGATTGCCTTGCTGGTTCACTCCATTTTCTTTCTCTAAAAACACAGCACTGCTTTAAGCATGATGTTTGTGTCGGTTCCCTAGGGGCATAATAAATGCCTAGGTTGGCTTGAGCCCAGCCCCTTCCATGAGATGTATTTAGGTTCCCGCCTCACAGGGTGGGAACACCCCCAGTTTTCAGACCTCCGATTTACCTCAATGTAAAGTGTAATTTCTTCCCTGAGAAAGTCTGAAAAGTCATCGAGTTAGCACCAGGTATTTAGATGCCAGGTAACACAGGGCACTTTTGGGGGTGTCTCAAGGTCATCTCAATTGGGGAGTGATGAGGAAGACATCTTGTGAGTATGCAGGTTTTCCCTCCAGCGCAACGGCAGTAATCAATTATACATAATGTATTGGGTTCTATGAGCAGTGTGAGGCTGAAAAATGAGGGAATTCCTTGTACCTTTAGTATCCCTTGAGCTATACATCTTTCGTTCCAGTGAGACTATTCATTTTGAGAGGAAATTCGCTATATGGGTTCAACTCGGCCCCTTAGAGTCCAATTGAGTGTCCATAACTGAATGAAAACTACCCCTGGCAGCTGTCATTCCGGGCAGAGAGGTCATCTCCAAACCCACTAAGGCGTGTAAGGTATTGTTCATTAGAATTAGGGTGGACATATACACTAATTATACTCAAACGTTTGTCAGTATGCTTGTGCTGTAACAGTTTTTGGGATAGATGTATGTATGAGTACAGCTATCTACCTTCTATCCCTTTGTGAAGCCAGAATGGGAAACTCTAGTATTCCCATGGTGGCCCAAGAAACCACAATTTGTGCCCACTAGGCATGTCTCCTACAACAAGGGCTCTCCCAGACATACTCTTTGGCATACTGTAATACTGCTCCTCGTTTAACTTTGTCAATGAGGCAATCATCTACTTACCAGGATATCAGGCAGTACTCATCAGGTTTCTTGAGTGGTATCATGTGGGATGCAATGTGTAAAATCTAGCTCTCTCTGTGCAACTCCATTATGATGCAATAAATTTACTAACTGCTCAACCTTTGCAAACACTGTCCCTCAATTTCCCACACTCCACTCACACTGCTTTTCTTTGACTCTCTAGCTTTTATCTGCATTTTTCACGATGTTTGTGCTACAAGAATACTACATACATACGTGCATGCAAGGATGCCTAGGCTGCTAGTTAGTTGAAAATATAAAACTTTACCACAGTTCAGAATACATAAAAAAATTACTTTGGTGTTTTCATTTATACTGTCTTGTGTGTGGGCCTGAATTTTGCCCTGACTACTACCTAATGTAAAGGAGTCTTCTCTTTGCTGTCTTCCTTGCTTCCCAGAATTGGTTGTCTTCTCTTTGTTCTTCGCTCTTTGGAGGGAGGCAAAACTTTGAAACCTTGTTGAAGTCTTGACATCTGCAAGGCCTCCGGCTTAGTTTTTACGTTTTTCCTCTCTTCTGCGTAGTCAGTTAGCTGCATTTGTATGCAAAACTGCTTCGAACTTCCTTAGTTCTAAAATGACCCTGATCCTGGTTCATATCCATTTAATGAACATAGCTTCTTCATGTCTGGCTCCATGAAGCCTTCAACACATTCACCACTGATGGGCAGCCACAGCTTCAATTCATATAGAATCACAGCACAATTTAACAAATTAAGATAATGGTGTGATTTGCTTATATTTAAAGCTGTCCCCAAGCTAAGTGTATGCACTGAATTAGCAAGACTGACAGCATGTTGGCACCAGAAACCCCCCTAGGAGTTTTACATTCACATTATCTAGAGCTAGGAATCCAGGCTGAATATCATTAGAGGAGGTGTTACCTGCTATATATTCAGGTTCTAAATGCACCAAAGCTGACATATTCTGTTAATCCTCCCCTGCCTGAAGGCAACACTCATTAAACCTATGCTTGAAAATGTCCTTTTCCTTCCTAGGCTACCACATGAATAAGTGGCCTAAGACACAGTAGGTTTAATCCTCTTTTTCCTGTTTCTATCTCATGTTATGGGTTAGGTGCCATTCTATGTAAAATAGAAGACTTGCCTGATGTCTGCCTAATATATTGACATGGTCTGCAGTCTTTGCCAGATAAATATCCTGCAAGGGGTAGAAGAAACCTGGGCTATTATTTGCAATACCTTGATGGTCGATGTAAATGTTCCACATGAGTCACTCTAGGTACTGTCTTTCTAGACCTCTGTTTTTAAGTAGGCAATTATTGAGGAGCAGCTTATCTCCATTTTCCTCGCTTCACCTCCTACTGTATTAAAGCTAGTGGTTGCTGCCTGTCCAGTGAAGCGGCATGCAGTTGCTTCTGCCTTTGTTCTGTTTTTCAGTTTTCCAGAAAACAGAGGTTTGAATGCTGGGGCAGGCAATAAGTGGTTGCTAAATATGTGGTTGAAGTGTTGAGCTAAATTTATATTTAGGTAATAATTTCAACAGATGTCTAAGTGGTTGGCTATGTGACTAAGCAAGTACCTAACCCAGTGCCTTCCCCAGGCACCCCCTTGCTGCAAATTCAAGACGTTAAAATGATAGAACTTTCATATGTGCTATGGTTCAGATCATCCATCCCACTTCATCCATTTATCAGATCCATGATTCAATATTTGTTGCTGTTGCATCTTGCTGCATATTGTTCACTAATATGTAACCACTTCTGCTCTGTGTCTTCCAAAGTCAGTGGGCAGTTTAGAAACCATCAGGCATGTGGTTGAGAACCTGCCTCCAACACCGTCCAGCCCTCCATTACCGACCACAGCAGACAGTGGCAATCAGAAGTACAGGAAGCTGGCAGAAGTGCAGGACAAGTAAAAATTGTGTCTTTTCCCTTATTCGTCACACACTCAATATGGAAGATACACCCACAAACTCAGTGAATTCTAATGTTTTCACTATTTGGCCACAAGGAATTTTTTTCTGGTCACTTCTTAACTTCCAAACAATCAATCAACCCTTGACCCACCAATAGTGCACCATTTGGCAAGAAGAAGATTAGAAAAGAAACCATAAATGGGTCAGAAAATAGGAGCCCGAAAAAACTATATAGAGTTAGAATTGCACAATTTTATTCCACGCAATCCTGACAGCTGAAGTTAAAAAACAATGTATTTCATAAAACTTTACACAAATAAAAATTGCTTTGCACAATAAAAACTGTGTCACAGCACAGATCTAAACCACATTACCACATAAAAAACACAAAGTAAATCAATCACAAAAGGAGAGAGACAAATATTAGACAATACAATTTGTCATTGAAATGGATATATTTGTGTAACAATTGTTACTACTGCGACCGAGTACCATATATATCAGTATCTACAGGTCCAGTAGCTTCACGAATTATGTTGTTTATTAGCATCAGCGCGTTTCGATGGTTTTGCCTAATAATTGCCCATCTTTATCAAGACAACAAATACTTTGACTTCTCTCTGTTGTTCGGTATGTTATTTCCCAACAACGTAATCCTTCTAGCCACCACAATAATGTTGCGCCTGAGTCCTGATCACTCAAATTAATAAAACTTGGAATGGATTCCAATCGTCTCACTGGTCACGCTGCAACAAGATTTTTGAGGGGGTATCTCCAATGTTGTCTAATGATATGACTTGATGGTTAACACATCCTTTCAGGATCTGGCATATAAATGGAAAACGTGCCGTAACAAATAAGATGAAGCTCCACTCCCTGTAATAACCGGATCGGGACAAATTAAAACCGTGATAAACACCAGTCTTCAAAAGGACAAATAATCATCCTCAAGGAGCATATGATTAGGTAGCTGGTTCCAACGTTTCAACGCATTGTATGAAAACAGTCGTCCCCCGCTCCGAGACCTGTTTATCCTGGGAACTGCTGCCAGGTGTTTATTCACAGAGCGCCAGGACCTTTTGGGACAGTAGGGAGAGATGATAGACCGGAGAAACAGTGGACCCTTAGAAAATAAAATCTTATGGACGATACATAGAGCTTTAAACTGAACTCTTTCTGCAACCGGAAGCCAATGGAGAGAGGCGATTGACGATCATGCGGATTCCCTGTTAGAGATCTGCATGAGAAGGCGAGCTGCACAATTTTGTACAGTCTGTAGTTTTTTAATGGTTGAGCACGGGCAGCCTAAATAGAGAGCGTTAGCGTATTCAAGTCGTGAAAGAATCAGAGCTTGAACCAGCAGTCTCCTAGCATTGAAAGGCAGCAGGGGGAGGATTTTCCTTAATTTCAGTATTCCATAACAGGTTCCTGCTACCTTCCATGCTTGCTCCTTCAGGTTTAGATTATGGTCCAGCCAAACACCAAGGCTTTTGATTTGATCTTCGGGAGGAGGCATGAGGCCCAAGCACCTAGGCCAGAAAGAGCTGGAGTTCAGGGAGGAGGGTTTACCCAAGAACATCAGCTCAGTTTTTGCCCCATTAAGTTTTAAATATGAGCCTTCCATCCATGCGTATACCTTTTCCAGACAGCCGGCCAGATTGGTTTCCGCATTCTCAGATTGGTTTAGGGAGACAATCCATTGAGTGTCGTCCGCATAGGTAACAATCTGTATGCCAAAGGGCTTGACAACCTCGGCCAGGGGGCTCATAAAAATATTAAAGAGCGTGGGGCTCAGGGCCGAGCCCTGAGGGACCTCGCATCTCAGAAGCATACTTTTGGAGATAGTTATCCTCAAAAACTTGAAATGACCTGTTGTCCAAAAAGGACTATAGCCACTTAAGTGCCATTCTACCCGCTCCTACCTCTCTGAGTCTCGCATTCAGTAGTTGATGATTAACCGTGTCGAAGGCCGCTCTAAGAAAAGGCCAGGGCCTACAGTATGAGCTGGAGGCCTTTGCCAGGAGAAAGATTGGAGAATTAAACTGTTATGGAAAGCAAGCCACAGTGAGTGCAATGATCCTACTATCATTTTGATGTCCAAATTTACCTGCTTCACGACCTGCTGGTCACTGTCGACTGCTGTATGCCTAATAATAGTGGTATGGGATGAGGAAGATCACTGTGGGAGAGGTAGTGAGGGATTTTAGGATGTTGTAGTGTTGCCTTCTTTTGACTACTGCAGATTGCGGGGAGTTTCCCTGTGGGCCTTGGCGAACAAATGCTTTCATGGGCTGATGCAAGTTGTCTTCATTTCCACTAGTAATTATGAGAGCTGCAGTCAAAACTTGGTAAATCTTTGCAATTTTCATGGAAACATAACATGTACAAATTTAAAGATTCTTCAAATGCCAGAGGTTTGGATAAGTGAGCAATGTACGAGGATAAACATGTATACATTTCATTAAAGAGTATTAAAAAAGAAACTTGGTAAATCTTATGCAGGAGTGTTTATTGTCCTATAACTCCCAGAGGTGTGAAGGAAATTGTATGACAAGAAAAGCTTTAATGCATAAATCTATGAAAACCAGCTAATAGAGAAGCATAAGAGTTCACAATTTTGGCAATTGATTTCTAAAGGTTCAGAGGACATTATACCCAGTAGGTGTAAGTTATATGGGCAAATTATACAACTTACCACTAGACTACTGCTCTGAATGCAGAAACCTTTTTATAGGTGGTATAGATAAAGTGTAACAGAGGGAGTACAACAGTGGATAGAGACCCTTTAGGGTCCTGAGCTAAAATCAACTCTCTAATACAAAATATAACACTTTCCTCTTCGTCTGGACTGGATGGTATTGATATAATTTTTCTTAAGAGTTATGTGAAGTGGTTAATCAGTGTAACCATCTAGATTGATGGCACTTATAAAGGTTTGTCGGAAAATGTTTACTGTTATATTTACAGGATTGGGCCGTCTGTGAATCTTGGTATTTGCAAGCCATAAGTGAGGTTTGCACCCATAGTTTCTGTCAAAGTGTGTGCTTAATATTAAAACGTATTTGGCATGCTGCAAATGTGGGGGGAAAACACTAATTTTTCTGGTGTAGGTTTTCTCATTAACTTTCAGCAGGGTCCACAGGGATTATTATGGTATACGCTCTGCACTAAAAGGTTAAATATTGTAGTTTCGTACCTATCATCCTGTTGATATGTATACCTGAGTTGATCTTGAAGAGAGATTGACATGCTCTCCAGGGATGAGTGCCATGAGCAAGATTTTTCTTTGGCTCCTTATTTAATTCTTCCTCTGATTTACCTGAAGCCTTGGCATCAGTTGATGCACTAGGATTTAGAATTATATATAACTCACTTTTTTATTTATGTGGAGGTTGTGGCCATATCTTTGAATACATGCAAAGGTTTTCAAAATTGTATTATCTGAAAAAAACAGTTTGTTATAGTCAAAAATACATTTTAATTTTTTATTTGATTTCATTAAAATCATAAAAGGGTGGGCGTACCACCATGATTTATAAGACCGTGGATCAACATTTTAAAACTGGAATCTAAAAAGAAACGAGTTATGGGAGACTGAAAAGACAAAAGGAAAATGAATCTAAATCATGTCGACGGGCGATAAATAATTACGAATTTAAGAAGTTCTTTTGCCTCATTTTTCTAAAAATTTGTAACATGACAAAGCTGTTCAATTGATGAGCGTCAAGGGCAGTTAGCAGCTAATACATTAAAAAGAGTTGTAATCCGTGCAATTAAAGAGCTGGAAACAATTATTTTCAAGCTGCTTGCGTTAATTCGCTATTTTTGTCCAGTTCTTTTAATGCCATTTTCCAAAAGTTTATGGCTCTGCAGGACAGTTGAATAGACGTCCCTCTGAGGCACTTTATAACTGCAGCTCTGCATGTCCTTATTTGTGCCTTTCTTAGTGCCTCCCGCAAGACAGTTTTCCTGATTTCTACTAGTGCGGGGCAGATACATAGGAGGTGCAATAATGACTCGTCCCCCTGTCCACATAGCCGACATTCTTTAGTTGACCTATGTGTTTCCATTTGGGGGTCAGGTCCTTCGTGGGGTATGCCCCCAGCCTCAGCAACATCAAGTAGTGCTTTTTATTATATGAAAAGTGTTCGGACAGGTACTGTTGGGGTTTTAGGGCCTAGTACAATTGTATCACTGCCCAAACATGTTTTGTTTTTTTAAATGCTGTTTTATCGATTAATAAGTATGTTCGTTTGATCGCGTTGTTCACAGCGGTTTTGAATCCGGAAAACGTTGTGATGGTTAGCCATGCCTCCTCTAACTGTAGTGGCAGGAGCAAATGTTTTACCACTGTTGTAATGGAGTTTTTTAGCCTGGTTTGAATTTCAATCTCCACCCAACAGCGGTGGGCTAATGTCTTGTTTTCAGTTGCTCTCATGCTCCAGTAGTATTTGACTAGTGCGCCTTGTCTGGCTGGTTGCTGATTTTTTAATCCATATTCCAGTCGGATTTAGGCTTGCGAAATGTGTTGGGGAATTGAAAACAAGCGCTAGAAAATGATGGATTGTGCTGTGTTTAGTGCTGTAGCATCTTTGGTATTCAATATTTCTGAGCCTATGAAATTGAGGGTAGAAATTTAACTGCGATTACTTTGAGCAAGTGCCCTGTTGAGCAACCTGAAAGCTTCTGCTGTAGGCTTTTAAATAGGAAGAGAAGTTGTTTGGCTTTCGTGCGGCCTTGGTCCAGATGTTGTTTGAAGTTGAGATGGCAATCCAGTTGGAAGCCTAAGTATTTATACGAAGCCACCCTGGTCAATGGTTTCTCATCTAATTTCCAGATGAATTTACTTTTTTTACTTGTTGAATGGTGTTTGGAGAAGCACATCACCTTCGGTTTTTTATGGTTAATTATGAGTTGAACTGAGGTGATGTAAGCTCCTAATTCGGAGATTAGTCGCTGCAGACCTACTGTGGTTTGTGCTAATGGGACAATATCAACTGCGTATTGAAGACTTGGAGTTGGAATTTTTCCCAATTTTGGGGGGTCAGCTTGAACACGTCGGAGATGCTTGTCTAGGTCTGCGGTGTAAATGTTGAATAAGCAGGGGGCAAATACACACCCCTGTTTTAGCCCATTGAATGTTGCAATCTTACTAGTTATGCTGCACCCGTCTCCTTTCCTTATTTGGAACCACATATCTGAGTACAGGTTGATGATGGCTGCCCAAAGTTTGGGTGGTAACCCCCAGCTTTGCTTCTTAGTCCATAGTTTGGCTCTCGATATCTTATCGAAAGCCGCTTTGCGGTCAATGAAGCATGCGTACAAGGTGTTGGAGTTCGAAATGGCTTTGTTGGCAAAGAGTGCGACTGGAGAGATATATGTGAGGGTGCCCATCCCTGCCCGGAATCCAGTTTGCGTAGTGGGAATAATGTTTGTGCGGTGAACCCAGTCCTCTAGGTCTGCCAACAGGTTCGAAGCGTACATTTTTGCCTCTACATTGATTAATGCTATTAGCCTATAGTTAGTTGGATCTGAGCGTGCACTCGACTTGTAGATTGGATTTAGGATACAACCTCGCCAAGAGTCGGGAAGCGTACCAGACGCCAGGGCATGAGTGAAAAGAGTGGTCAGGAGACCGGACCACAATGGAGGATCGTGGCGAAACAGGGTGTTTGGCAAGCCATTTGGCCCTGGTGCACCATCCATTCTTAGCTTTTTGATAGTTTTAAGGACTTGCTCTTGTGATATCTGCAGGGAGAAATCGGATGTATCTGAACTTGAGGTGTCATTGACTGGGCCTGCACTGGAATCCCCCTTCGTTGTTAGTGTTCCTTGGGTTGGAGTGCGTGAGGATGGAGTTTTATTATATCGAAGTTCGATGTGGGCTCTCCAGGTGTCCTGCATTACGTTTGAGTTGTGGTGTCAGGGCCTGCCATTCATTAACTGGGTGATGGTTTCCCAAAAGAGTTTTGAATCTTTGTTTGCTGGCGTGGAGGAGTTTCGCCCAGGTGTGTTCGTTGTACATTTTCTTGGCCCCCCCCCCTGATGTCCCGTTTTAAATCTTTTCTTGTTCCAGATATTTATGATAGAATTTCCTGGGAGGTTTCTGGGCTCCTGTTTCTTAATTGTCTTAGAGATTTATTCAAACGTTGGTTTTGTTTCCTCAAATTGTTGGTAAACCAAGCTGCCCCTGTTTGTCTTTGAATTTTGCGGCCATTGGTCGGGTTTTGGAATTTGTTATGTAGTTCGTAAATAAAAGACTCCCAGGCCCTTGGGCACAATGGTTCTAATTTGACACTCTTTGAGAGACTGATACATGTACACATGATATCGTCGATGCGTTCACATTTCCAGATTAGCCGTTTAAGGTTTTAGCTTTGGGTTGATAGGGACATCGTGTTGTTTTTAATTGGAATTGCCATGTGTCAATGCAGCGTGAAGGTTTGCGGTAGGTGATCGCTTTCCGCCCTGTCAATTATTTGAAAGTTCGAGATGTGGGAAATAAGTTCCTTATCAGCAAATGTGTCATCTATAGAAGATCTTGTTTTTTGAGTTACCCTTGTGAAAACTGCGGGGCGATCAGTCTGGCCTCGTCCGTTAAGCTTGCACATTGAGAGTTCCTCTAGACGGGCCAAGCATCTCTTGCCATGTGTGTCGCTTCGGTTTGGGGCTAATGAATTGCCTGTTGTTTTTTCTTTGGTGTCGTGAAGTAAATTCATGTTAAAATCTCCCGATAGTATGATATTGGCATCTGGGTAAACGAGTTTGAGTGTTACTAGTGTAGCTGTTAATTTCTCAGTTCTTGACCTCTTTTGTTTGGAGGCGGGATGAATGTAGATATTCAATATTAGCAAGCTGTTGGTAGACGGATACTCAAATTTAGTTCTGACTTCCAGGAAGAATCAAGGTCTATTGCTGAGGCTGCCATGGAATGGCTGTAGAAATGAAAGTAGAAGGGCCACCTTTTGCTCTCCCATGTTTTGTTGATCGCTTAGCTGGATTAAAAAGTGTTTTGTAGCCTAGAATCGGTGATGGATTTATCTGCCATGTTTCTTGGAGGAGAAGGATGTTCTACTTGATGATAAATTCCTTGAAATCTGGTTCTTCTAATTTTGTGCTGAGGCCATGCACGTTCCATGAGCAGATATTACTGCCTGATATGATTTGGGGGCTGTTAGTGGGAGTCTTCATGATGCTTTGAGGGTAGTGCCGTCTGTGTTCGACTGTCGAGAACCCGGAGGCTTGATTGCCTCTGGATGAGCAATGATGATTGTGATTTTCCTTGCTGTATAATCTATGCCCTTCGCTGAACTAAGGTGCTCCGGGCCTTTGGCTCCCTTTAATAGGCACTGTGGGTGGTTGGGCGGTTGCAGCAGGCTTGGATAGCGGGGAGGAGTGACCTTTTTTAACTCAATACCCCATTTTGCAAGTGAGTCCTCCTCTGCCAGATTTGCCCTATGAAGGAGTAGTAAAAAAATGTAACTGTGGTGATTTCTTGACCCCGGGGGTAAGAGTTTTGTTTGAACTCTATGCTTTCTTGGTTGCTTGTGTTGATGTGGCTCACGGAGGGGAGGGCGTTGAATAATTTGAGTAATACACTTCTGTTGAGAATGTCGTGGGCTCCCCTTGAGATATAGTGGGGAATGAACTCCAGTTTGTTGTTCTTTTTAGTGAGATTGTGCTGCGGTGCATGACTTAGCTCTTTTCAGTGACTTTCTCCCCTGATATGTGCTCCGAGTTGGTCGTTGGTGGATTCAAGAGAACTTGTAGATTGTTTTGTGCATTTGGTTCATAGTTGCCTAGATAAGAAACTTCATTGCATCCTGACCTGTAACTGTGAGTTGATTCTGGCTAACATCTTTCCTCGTGGTCATTTGTCGTGGCCAAGGTGGCCTCTTGTGGGCTAGTTGTACTGGTTATTGGCGTGGTGTGCCCTGATGTTGGTATTGGTGTCACGGTTTGTGTGACCTGAGATTTTGAGCTAATTTTCCTTTTTCTTGCGGATGGTTTAAATAGACCATAAACCTTTTCTGGTAGAGATTGCTCCCTTTTGTTTTGGTTCTGTCTACTTGAGATGGTGTCCAAGTTGGTTGGTGAAAGCTGCGGCTCATTGGTGCGTGTTGTTTACAAGGTATTTTGCGTTGTGTTGTCTTAATTTTGAGTTGTGTTAACTTAATTTTGGATCCTATCCTGCTCGGTTGTGGCGGTGATTGAGTTAGATGTCTGTCTAGTTCGTTTACTTTTTCTGGCCTTTCTCTGGCATTTTCTTTCACGTTTTGTTAGTGGCTTTAGTACTTTAGATTGCCTTGCAGGAAATGTCATGTTTTGGCCGGTGAGTGGTGTGTCCGGAGCTCCTGAATTCCCAGATTCGGTTGGTAGGTTTGGGGAGGATGAACTTGCCTGAGCTGGGTTTGCCCCTTTTTTACTTGTGTTTTTACCCCTGGATGGGCTGGGGCGTGCCTTATCTACTTTACTGGATGCTTAATTTTCTTTCTCAGCTGGTGTTGCGGGCTTGAGTTGGTTATCCCTGGCTGACCGCAGTATTTGTGTTAGTAAAGTTGGTACTGTTGTGGCAGATTTGGTATGTTGTTTCCCGATCTCCCTGTACCTTCCTAGTCATCATGTTGAAGTTGTGCAACTTTTGTTTGACCCCCTGAACGTGAATTGCTAGGATGTTTAATAGATCGACTTTCGTGTCTAACTTGTCTGCGTGATAGAACATTGCTTTTCTAATAGTGTCCATGGTGTTTAACAGGTGCTGCCAAACCGAAGGAGTTGGGGAGGTGCTGGTTTCTGCTGAGGGCGAGCGAACAAATTGTTCCTGGTGGGATGGGAACACCAATGATGAGTTGCCCAAGGAACCCTGAGTCGTACTGAATTGATTATGATTTTGTGAGGGTGACGTCTTTAGTTTTTAAGATATTGTTATGGTTCAGAACTTGTGGATCGGACTGACTAAGTCCCTGACCGAGTTGGTGATCCATTACCGGGAAGAAGAATGATGAATCGAGCCTGTCTTGATTGTTGATGTATAGTTTGGTGAACCCCTGAATACAAAAAGGGCTCAATAAGTTTGTGTTAGTCTGTTGTGTTGAGTTTTCATCACTATCACTATCATTATCATTATCTCTGTTGTGTCCGTTGTTTCCAGGTGAGATCTGTTGTTCCAGCTGGAAATGGAAAACTAGAGAGGGCGAATGACAATGAATTAATGCTTCAGTGACTTGGGGTTTAGAGCTTTGATGAGTTTCAAAAGGGTTAGGAGTTGCAGGCTTGGGACTTCTCTGTATGTGTGGAGCTTCTAATCCTATGACCGAGGGAGCTTTCCTTTTGTTTTCGCAGCTATTAAATCTGGTATCGCTATCGCCGATAGGTAACATGTCTGATCCACTTTGAAGGTCTGTGGTGTTATAGGTTGAATTATTGTTTTTGAAAGACTTTTGAATGTTGGGGCCCCGGTTTTCCTCAGTGGTCTTAATGGCTACTTTTAGAAAATCCGTGATCAGCGCCTGTTTGCTACTATTTGGGCATGAGTTGTGCCTTATTAGGGCTAAAAGAGCAGCTTCCTTGCTGCCCTTTATGTTGGCATGTGGAGCAGAGTCTGCACCTCTTTCAGTGGTGGTAAAACTTGCCGTAGCTGACGGTGCTTCGATTAGCTCTAGCCGTGCTCTTTTGTCTTCTTTGTTTGATACACCTTGGTCTGAGAGATTCACACCAGGAGAGTTACTGATGCAGTCCGTATTGGTGGGCGGATGGCCCTCCTTTGCTCTTTTGGGAATTGGTTGAGGTAGCTTTTCTTTTTTCTCCCCTTCTCTTGTTCTTCCTGACCGCATGCCCAGTTGGTGCTCGCCAGCCTAGGGGTTGGACTTCTGGGTGGCACCCAGTGGGGATCTGCAATCCTCGGTTGAAATATCAGTACTGGAGGGTGCTTTTAAAAGAATACTGAGACTTGACTAGGACTTAACGTGTACTGTTCAATTTGTCAGTGAAGGGTGAGGCAGTGGCAACTGTGGCTGCAACTGTGGCGTGGAATGGTTGGGGCTAGGACAGCGCATCGTGGTACAGGGCAAGGCAGGGCAGAGGAAGGAGCAAACTAGCAGGGCACGCTGGGATGTCGCAAACCGCACACAACTTAGTTGGGCGACCTCTGCATGCACACCCGGGCACTTCACTCTGCGGCTGCCGCAAAGGGCAACGGCTCTCGTGCTCAAAGATACTCCTTCTTGCCACCTATTCACTTGCCTTTTGCGTTGCTCCGGGCCTCTTTTTCTGAAGGTCTGGTGCCCGGAAACTCATGCCAGGAAACTCGTGTTGCTCCAGCCCTCCTTCTGGTATTGTGATTGCTGTTTTTTGTCTGCTAACACCGGCCCTGCGCTGGCGTGGAGGATTAAGGAGGATTAAGCCAGATTGAATTTGGTCCTAGGCGGGGTCCAATTCCAGTCCTGAGAGGCTGAGCTCCCCCCGGCCTCGCAGGATCTCGCCAAACTTTTCCTCGCTTCTCCCCGCTTTCCTGCTTAATCGCTTAGTCACTTCCCCTGCTTCCCCGCTGCACGCTTTCCACAGGTGCTGCGGTGCGGGTGCTGCGAGGCTCAGTGGGATGAGCTCAGCAGGCTGGGCTCGGCGCAGGTGACGCCCCACCCCACTGCCCGTTTTCTACAGGTGCTGCGGCTGCGAAGCTTGGCGGGGCGGCAGGCGGTGGGCTGAGCTCGGCAGGCTGTGCTCAGCTCGGCGCAGATAATGCAGGAGACCCGCGGAATGATGACTGCGGCTGCAGGTGTGCAGACCTCTGAGCAGTGGAAGCAACAGTGACGGCGGACTACAACACGGAATGCACTACTTGGAAATGAGTCGCCAGCAGTTGTTTGTCTCATACAATAGTTTGCACCCGCTGTCAGTTAGTTGTCAGTTAGGTATAGATTCCTCACCTTAGAATTACCCCCGGCCTTAGACTGGATCCATAAAGGTTTTCGTGGGCAGTACCCCTGCGTGTCGGAAAGTGGCGTCGGTCGACTCCGCGTCCATCGTTGGTGTCGTGGTCGCCGGGATGACGTTGCGGTAGCTACATAGACGCCACCCTCACGTGCTGACGTCATTTCTGTACACGACTTTCCACGCCAGAAGCGCAGAGCCATGCAAAACACTGACCACTGGTGCACAAAACTAGGGCCCTGAAAGGATTTCCTTAACCCTGGAAGTCAGTTAGCAGAACGGGGAGGATGGGTGGGGCAGTAATGAATCTATAACTAACCTATGTTTCTTACAGATATATCTTTACTAAAGGTAAGTAACTTGTTCATCTGGAAGAAACAGTTAGTTATAGATTCCTTGCCTTATAACGGATACCTCAGCAATACCAACTCGGAGGTGGGTCTGCGAACCAAGTTCACACCAGAAAGTCCTGTAGAACAGAACGGCCAAAGAAGCCGTCTCTCCGGACTTGGCTGTCCAGGCAGTAGTGTTTCTCCTGATATGCGGCTGAATTTGCTACTTGGATCACCAACGGAAGAGAGTTTGTCACTCTTGGTTCTGTTTTGATGGGCAGCTGAGATCTGGGATATCTGCTGCCCTCTGTCAAGACCAAGACCAATGCCCTTACAGAAATTCTGTAGACTGGGCCTGCAAAGTCTGGGCTCTTGCTCCCCTTCAACGAGGCCCTAACTGATTCTCTAATTGAGACTTGGTGAAAGCCTTGTTTCAGTCCGCCACTGGTTAGGCAAGTGCCTGTGCCTGTAACCCTGATTTTCGCACCAAGCATCCTAGTACAAAGAGCCTGGTTGTGCAGGCTTTAACTAGTAAAGTTAACCCAATTTCTTTTTCCACAATTCCTCCAGATAAGTAGTCCAAGAGGATGGAGGCATTTGGACAATAAATGTTCTCTTTGACCAGCTTGGCACTGAGATCAGTCAATGCAGTCTGTTGCTGGGCTGACATATGGATGCTGTCTGGGACATGGCCAACACAGTCTTGCTGGTGGTCCTGGAAGACCTTAGGACTTATCTGGCCCAAAGCGTTCCTGCTGGACTGGGCACAGCAAGTACATGATTCGTTCTTGCCTAGATACTACTGACTGCTATGAAGAGCGATTGGTGAAAGCGTTGTGCTCCAACTCTCACATCTTCATGTGTTACACGGGGTTTTTATGGGGATAGGCAAGCCTCCCTTGTGGATGTGCCCGTTGATGGCTCACGTCAGTTGGGCAAAACCACTGCTTCGGCCCTGCAGCATTTTAAGGACATTAGAGCTACGCAATGCTCCCTGGGACTGGTGACTCCTACCAAGTAGTAGCCCATTCAGTTTAGGCAATTCATGAGCTACTTCAGGGAGCTGGCATACAGATATCAATCACCCCAGTCCTTGTAGCAGTCACCTCAGTCCTTTCAAAGTCTCGGATGGCGGGGTCTGATAGGCATTGTGCAGGCCACCAAAGGCACCCGTTTTCCCAGTCCCTCACCCCTGTGCCAACACCATCTAAGCTGCTTTAGTTTGTTCTTAAGTCATACACCCAACCCGAGGGGGCCTGAATCCAAAATTTCCTCCCATTATAGTGACCCATCATGTTCCTACAATGGGTCATATTGGTTGTTAATTATACCCTTCCCTATCTGTATGCCTTCCACCCTCCCCCCCCCCCCCCCCACATCCCGTTGACTTTCAGAGGAGTTCCTCTCCTTTCTGTTGCAGGAAGGCCCCAGTGTTGCCCTCCAACTGTAAAGTGCTATGGAGAGGGTTCTGGACTCGGAAGGAGAAGAGGGTTCCTACTTTAGCTATTTCCGTGTGCTGGAAAAAACCTGAGGCTTCCATCTTAAATTGGACCTTTGGCCCCTGAATGCCTTCCTGCATATGACCAAATTCAAGATGCTTACTTTGGCTCAGATTGTGGCTGCTCTGGACCTAGAAGACTGGATGGTGTCCTTGGGCCTGCAGGACGTGTATTTTCATCTGCCTGTTCTGCGTTACCTGCGTTTCAGAGTCAACCAGGAGCATTTAATTTCCAGTTTGCAGAGCTCCCATTTTGCCCGACTAGTGCTCCTTGGTTGTTCTTGAAAGCGATGGCAGTGGTCACTGCACACCTTTGGAGTTGAGGATACCATTTTTTCACTGCCTCAATAGTTGGCTGTTGAAGGCAGGCTCTCCACAGTCGGTCGTAGACCACCTCTTGACTATTGCAAACCTCTTAACATTATTGGGGTTCACAATCAATTAATCAAAACCGCACTGACTCCTTCACAGACGTTGCCATTCATTTGGGTTGTCCTGGACACAGTGCATCTAAAGGCCTTTTCACAACCACAACAAACATGGACCATTCATGCTAATATCCTGTTGTTTCAGCCTTGCTCTTGGATCTTGGTGAGAGCAGATCTGGGGCTTCTCAGTCTCCTAGCTTCCTGCATCTCCCTGGCCGACTGCATCAGGAGGCACATGCAGGTTCTGGATTGGAATTTGAAATTCCAGTGGGCCCAGCACCAAGGAAATCTGACCGATGCCACCCAGGTTTTGGAAGAGACTGCTCCCGATTTGCAGTGGGAGGCACCTCTTCCTTCCCTACCCAAAGCTTCTGTGGTGACTGATTCTTCACTACTGGGCTAGGGAGTTCATCTAGAGGAAATGGAGATCAGAGGACTTGGGTCTCTGGGGGAAATCTGATTCTATATCAATCTGTTAGAGTTGGTGGCCATTTGTCTGACCTTGAAGACCTTCCAGCCAACCATCAATGGGAGTTTAGTGCCGGTGACGCATGCCCAGTGGCACATGGCGGCTTTGCAGTGGGACCTGAAATGCCAGTGGGCGCAGCATCAGAGAAATCTCTCCAACCTGGTCCAGATAATGGATGGGAATGCACAAGAGCTGCAGTGGTGGCTAATGAACTGTGATTGCCCCAGCAGCAGACCCATCCCCATCCCCCTTCTCCACCAGGAGCTGAGAGTGGTGTCTGATACAACACTTCTGATTTGGGTGGCCACTTGGAAGAGTGTAGATCAGATATCCAACTCTACATCAACCTTCTGGAGCTGAGGGCGATTCTTTTGGCATTGAAAGCCTTCTTTCCATTTGTAGTGTCTTACAAGTTAGCAATGATGGAGCCCATTTGGCTCCTGATGGATTCTGTAGAGCTGTGACGTAAGTGTTAGAGTGTAATGCAGTGAATGCTGATTTTTAATGTTGAGTGTGCAGTTATTTGCACACGAATAAAGACGTGTAATACTAAGCTTCGTGTGTTGGCATAGTCATTGGTGGGTACCCAGGCTGGGGAAGATGCTACACCATCCACCAAAGGAAGGCTGGTTCAGGTGTTTACGGATATCATCACCGCCATGTGGTATTGCAACACGCTGGGTGGAGTGGGTTCCTGTCCCAGGAGGCTCAGTGCCTCTGGAGTTGGCTGTATTGTCAGGGTATTTCCCTGAACACGAACCATTGGTGGGATCCTTAACTGCCAGGGCAGATTAGCTCAGGCCGGCGTCTGGCGAATCATGAATGGAGTCTACTTCCCGGGGTGGCGCAGGGCCTTTTCCAACAGTGGGAAGAATCCTGGCTAGATACTTTGACCACCGTTGAGCACACAGTGTCCAAAGTTTTGCGTGTTGGAGTTTCCACAAAGACACTGGGACTCCTGTATGCCTTGGAAATACAACATGATGATGGACGGAGTACTGAAACTTTTCAACAACTCACCACCGTTCAAGAGATCTGGGTTAAATCCATTGTTCTTTTACTCACCCCAGTTTGGACCCAGCCATATGCAACCTGTACAGGGATGCTTGTTTCTGGTCCAGGGAGGATCTGGCCTGGCAGTTCGTGCTGGACTGTTCCCATGGGAAGCAGGGTCAATGCTCATTTGCCTATGGCTGGGTCCAAACTGGAATGGCATTCTGAGCAAAAAAAAGATAGATTTAGGCCCAGATCTCTGTACTGGGGGAGAATGTTTGATAATGTTCAGCATTCCGTCCATCATCTTTGTGTTGCTTTACTCCTGTATGCCTACCTGCCTCTGCCTCCCTTGCACTGAGTTTTAAAAAGGATCAGGAACAACCGGGCCAAAGTCGTCGTAATGGCACTGTATTGGGCTCAAAGTGTGGTACCAGCAACTTCTGGGCATGAGCATCTGTCCTCTGATCAGGCTACCCCTTTGAGAGGATCTTGTGTCCCAACAACAGGGCACCATCCTTCATTCGAACCTTCTCAGTCTACACCTCCATGCGTGGAGATTGATCGCTGGCAGTTGATTGCATTTGATCTGCCACCTGAAGTGGTGGGCGTCATCCTCGCCACCAGGCTGCCTTCCACGAAATCCATTAATGGCAGGCATTGAGACAAATTTGTAGCTGGTGTGGATTTCGCAAGATAATTCTTTGCAAGCTAAGCTGTTGCATGTTCTCCTGTTTTGTTTACTTTATTTTGTCTTTAGCTCATCAAGTCCTTGCAGTAGCCACTATTAAAGGTTGCTTGTGGGCCGTTTTGGCGTTTCAGTTTATGTCGGACCAAACATTCTTGTTCCAATAACCTGTTCTGAGGAGGTTTATTAAAGGTTTGTCACACATGTTCCCTCTCAAGCATTTTGTGATGCTACAGGGGAACCTTAACTTGGTTTTGACTTTTCTCATATGTGTGTGCTCTTTGAGCCAATGCACAGCTACTCTTTGCGTCTCCTGACTCGGATTGTTTTCCTGATTGCAATTACTTCAGCTCATCATGTGAATGAACTTTAGGTGCTGGCGTTCCTCCCGCCATACACCATCTTTTTTCCAGACAAACTGGTGCGGAGTACTAGGGCATGCATCTGAAAGAAACACGTTAGTTAGATTCCTCACCTTAGAATATCTTCAGGCGTCAGACTGGATCCGGAAGATTTTTCGTCAGCAATACCCCTTGCGCGTCGCTAGGCGTCGTCTGCGGCTCCACGTCCGTCGTCGGCGTCGTGCGCCGGAATGACGTCGTCGGTGTACTTAGACGCCGCCCTCGCGCGCTGACGTCAGTTCTTCTTTTTTCCGTGCCAGTAAGCGCAGATCCGGGAGAGCTACCCCTTTAGTCAATTTTTGACTAACTTTTTGATCCTTTTTGATCCTGTCATATCGACACCGGTGCCGGTAGGATGCCTGGGTTTAAAGCCTGTACGGACTGTAGCCGATTGATGTCGGTTACGGACCATCACCGCCGGTGCCTGTACTGTTTGGGCCTCGACCACGACGCGGAGTCGTGCTCGGACTGTAAGGCCCTGACCTCGAAGGCTAGACGGGAGCGGTCCCGTAAGCTCCTCGAGATTCGCCACTCGGCTCCGCGCGCCTCTCGATCCCGGTCCAGGAGGAGGTCCAAGGATCGGTCGCGGAGCCGCAGCCGACGTCACCATCGGTCGTCGGGATCAAAGTCTTCGGGTAAGTCGAAGCATTCCAAGAAGTCCAAGAGGCGACATCGCTCTTCGGACTCCCCTCGCCGGTCGCGCGACTCGGTTGAGGGTCAGGGTGGTTCCACCCCCGCGGCTCCGTCGGAGCCGCAGGCGTCGCGTCCGTCCCCATACCCTCCGGTCCCTTGGACTCACGCGACGTCGGCGGAGATCAGTGCCTACCTCTCGGCCATGAGGAACCTGGCTCCGCCGTCGGCGCCCGCTGGTGCGCCTTCGGGCCCCGCGGACCCGACTGGGTTGCCTTGCCAGCCGGCGGCTCCGGCCCCGGCGCCGTTGACGGCTCCGGCCTCGACGCCGCAAGCGCCCGAGGGACCCGTTCTCGAGTCCCCGTCGACGCCGGTCGACCTCGTCACGCCTCCTCCACCGGCGTCGACTCCGGTTCCACCCCCGACGCCGACGTCGACCCCGATCGACGTCGTGCCCCAGTTCAGTCCCGCTCCGGGCCCGGCGCCGGTTCGGCGTCGATGGACGCCGAGATCGGCGCCGCTAGAGACACATTTTGTCTACCGCCCGGCTCCGTTACTTTCTCCTCTACACCAGGAGTCGGATGATGGGGACTACTGGGAGGGATCCGAGGATCCTATGGCCCATCAGGCCCAACTGTCCCAGGACTGGGCAGATGAACTGGGGGAGGCCAGTGGTCTGGATACCTCGCCAGACACTGGATTCATCTCTCCTCCGACTGTGGCTTCGGAGGAGGGTGCTGCTTTCTCCGTGGTGCTGCCCAAGGCGGCCGCAGCCCTTGGGCTCGAGCTACCTGCCGTGGCTGTGAGGACGAACGTCCTCACTGAGGTGCTTCAGTCTGCAGCAAGCTCCACTGAGCCTCTGCTGCCATTCAATGAGGCCCTCACTGACGTTCTACAGGGCACCTGGTCCAAGCCCTCCACAGTTCCTCCTGTGGACAGGAACGTTGCCAGGCGCCACCGCCCTGCTCCGGGCGACCCCAGTTTTCTGTCCCAACACCCTACCCCTGAGAGCCTGGTTATCCAGGCCTCCACCTCCCAATCCTCTTTCCCGACCGCCCCGCCGGACCGGGATTCCAAGAGACTGGAGCAGTTTGGCAAGAAACTGTTCTCTTCCCTTAGTTTGGGCCTGCGGTCTTTGAACACCGCTTGTCTCTTGGACCGTTATTCCCACTCTCTGTGGGATGCGGTGGAGGACGCGCTGCCCCTGTGTCCGGAGGAGGTCCAGACACGTCTTACCCAGGCTCTGGCCGATGGGAGGGATGCAGCGCGACATGCTATACGTTGTGGGCTTGACACCACGGACTCGCTGGGTAGGGCCATTTCTACCACTGTGGCGCTTCGACGTCACGCCTGGCTGCGGTCCACGTCGTTTTCCGGCGATGTCCAGAGCACTCTCATGGACATGCCGTTTGATGGCACTCGCCTGTTTGGCGAGAAGGCGGACAGTGCGCTGAACCGCTTTAAGGACTCCCGGGCTACGGCCAAGTCCTTGGGCCTCTCGGCCCCGCGGTCGCAATCTTCCGCTTTTCGCCCCTTTCGTGGCCAAGGAAGGGGTGCCTCCTCACGTGCGCCTAGCCACCAGCCGCAGAACCAACCTGCGCGCGGTCGCGGACGTGGTTTCCGCCGAGGCGGATCTGGAGGACGACGAGGTCAGCCCACATCCACCCCGGCAGCATCCGCCTCAAAGCCTTCCTAGTCCGAGCTTTCAGGCCCATTCCACGCCAGTGGGCGGCAGAGTTCGCCATCACCTGCTCCACTGGCGGTCCATCACATCGGACAGGTGGGTGCTGCAAATCGTCCGAAGGGGCTACTCCCTCCCCTTCAAGACGACCCCTCCAGCCATGCCACCGCAGCACCACCGTATCTCGGGGGATCATTTGCATCTTCTCCACGAGGAGGTTTCCGCCCTCTTGGCCAAGGGGGCCGTCGAGCGCGTTCCGAGCCCAGAAGTAGGTCGTGGTTGTTATTCCCACTACTTTCTGGTTCCCAAGAAGGGCAAGGGGGGCCTACGCCCTATCTTGGACCTTCGGAACGTCAATGCCTTCCTCCGGAAGGAACGGTTCAAGATGTTGACTTTGGCTCAGGTTCTAGCTGCCCTAGACCCCGGAGACTGGATGGTAGCGTTGGACTTGCAGGACGCCTATTTCCACATCCCCGTCCTGCCGGCCCACCGGCGTTACCTGCGGTTCACGGTGGGCCAAGAGCACTTTCAGTTTACCGTGCTCCCCTTCGGCCTCACCAGTGCCCCTCGGGTGTTCACGAAAGTGATGGCGGTGGTCGCAGCTCATCTGCGCAGATCAGGGGTTCCAGTCTTCCCCTATCTCGACGACTGGTTGTTGAAGGCGGGCTCGCCCCAGGCAGTCGTCTCCCACCTCCAGACTACGGCGGATCTCCTGCATTTGCTGGGGTTTTCCATCAACGTGCCGAAGTCACACCTGAGTCCCTCTCAGAAGCTCCTTTTCATCGGAGCGGTTCTCGATTCGGCGCAGTTCCGGGTCTCTCCACCGGAACAGTGGGTCCGGGATATACAGGCCCTGATTCCCATCTTTCGGCCTCTATCCTGGGTTTCGGTCAGGCTAGTGTTGCGGCTGCTGGGGCTGATGGCCTCCTGCATCCTACTAGTGCATCACGCCAGGCGGCGCATGCGGGCTCTGCAGTGGGACCTGAAGTTTCAGTGGGCCCAGCATCACGGCAACCTGTCCGACCATGTCTTGATCTCGGAGGGCACTGCACAGCAGTTGCAGTGGTGGCTCACGGACCGCGATTGGGTCATGGGCAGGAGCCTCTCCCTTCCCCAACCGGAGCATGTCGTAGTGACGGATGCGTCCCTCCTGGGATGGGGTGGCCATATGGGAGAGGCGGAGATCAGAGGCCTCTGGTCTCCGGCGGAGTCTCGTCTCCACATCAACCTGTTGGAGTTGAGAGCGATCCGACTTGCACTGAAAGCCTTCCTTCCCTCTGTCAGGGGCAGTGTCGTGCAGGTGTTCACGGACAACACCACCGCCATGTGGTATTGCAACAAACAGGGCGGGGTGGGGTCGTGGACCCTTTGTCAGGAGGCCCTGCGCCTCTGGACGTGGCTGGAACACCAGGGCGTCACCCTAGTGGTTCAACATCTGGCGGGCTCTCTGAACGCCAGAGCGGACGAACTCAGCCGCCGGTGCATGATGGATCACGAATGGCGTCTGAACTCCGAAGTTGCGCAACGTCTCTTTCAGCAGTCGGGAGAGCCTTGGTTAGAACTATTCGCCACCGAAGAGAATGTGCAATGTCAGCAGTTCTGCGTGTTGGAATTTCCAAGGCGGCACTCGCTCGGCGACGCTTTTCGTCACGAGTGGAGTTGCGGTCTGTTGTACGCCTTTCCGCCTATACCACTTCTGCCCAGAGTGCTGAAGAAGATCAGGCACGACCGGGCCCAAGTCATCTTGGTGGCTCCGGATTGGGCACGAAGATACTGGTATCCCGAGCTACTCAGTATGTTGACCGATCCCCCGATACGTCTGCCCCTTCGGGAGGATCTTCTGTCGCAGCAGCAGGGGACGGTCCTCCACCCGAACCTGTCCAGCCTCCACCTCCATGCGTGGAGATTGAGCGGCGGCAGTTGATGCCATTTGACTTGCCTCCTGAAGTCTGTGATATCATTCTGGCAGCCAGGCGTCCCTCCACAAAGACGGTATACGCCTGCCGGTGGAACAAATTTGTGGCATGGTGCACAGCAAAGGCTGTGGATCCCCTTTCCGCCCCACTTTCTGAGGTTCTCCTCTTTCTTCTTTCTCTGGCCCGGCAGGGCTCTGCCCTGGGCACCCTGAAAGGTTATCTTGCTGCCATCTCCGCCTTCTTGCGGCTTCCTGATCAGCCTTCTCTCTTCAAGTCCCCTGTGGTTACACGCTTTCTAAAAGGCATTACTCACACGTTTCCTCCTGTCCCTTTTGTAATGCCTCAGTGGGACTTGAATCTGGTCTTGACATTCCTGATGTGCGCTCCCTTCGAGCCTCTTCACAATTGTCCTCTTCGTCTTCTGACTCTTAAGACTGCTTTTCTGGTAGCCATCACCTCGGCTAGACAGGTGAGTGAGCTCCAGGCTTTGTCTTCAAAGCCTCCTTTTCTGTCTGTTCATCCGGACAAGGTTGTCCTTCGGCCTCGTCCCTCCTTTCTTCCTAAAGTGGTGACTCCATTTCACCTTGGGCAGTCTGTCACCTTGCCCACCTTCTTTCCGCCTCCGCATCCTTCCAAAGAGGAAGAGCGGCTCCACCGTCTGGACCCAAAACGTGCGCTCTCCTTTTATTTGGACCGCACAAAGCAGTTCCGGGTGGACGACCAACTTTTCGTTGGATACGTGGGTGCTAAGAAGGGGAAAGCTGTGCACAAACGGACCATCTCTCGGTGGGTCGTTCTGTGCATCAAAATTTGTTACTCTTTGGCAAAAAAGGACCCTCCTGTTGGGCTGCGCGCCCATTCTACTCGGGCCACAGCGGCTACTACTGCCTTGGGACGGGGAGTCCCTTTGCAGGACATCTGTCAGGCGGCGACGTGGGCTTCACTACACACGTTTGCCAGGCATTATTGCCTTGACAGCCAAGTCCGGAGGGATGGCTTCTTTGGCCGTTCTGTCCTCCAGGACTTTCTGGTGTGATCTTGGTTCGCAGACCCACCACCGGGGATGGTATTGCTTGGGTATCTATTCTAAGGTGAGGAATCTAACTAACGTGTTTCTTTCAGATGAACAAGTTACTTACCTTCGGTAACGATGTATCTGTAAGAAACATTAGTTAGTTAGATTCCTCACCGACCCACCCATCCTCCCCGTTCTGCGAACTGACATCTAGGGTTAAGGTTATCCTTTTCAGGGCCCTAGATTTTATTTTTGGCACCAGTGTCGGTCTTTGCATGGCTCTGCGTTCCTGGCGCGGAAAGCTATGTACAAGAACTGACGTCAGCGCGCGAGGGCGGCGTCTAAGTACTCCGACGACGTCATTCCGGCGCACGACGCCGACGACTGACGCGGAGCCGCAGACGACGCCTAGCGACGCGCAAGGGGTATTGCTGACGAAAAATCTTCCGGATCCAGCCTGACGCCTGGGGATATTCTAAGGTGAGGAATCTAACTAACTAATGTTTCTTACAGATACATCGTTACCGAAGGTAAGTAACTTGTTCTTCTTGCATAAAGCGTGACACCTCGCCAATTTGTGCAGTCCCTCACCCTGCCTGCGATCCATGCCTCTAAAGAAAAGAAGAGGCTTGATCGGCTGGATCCCCAAAGTGCATTTAAGGTTTTACATTGATCTTACCAAAGCATATCAGGTGGATGATCAACTTTTTAGGGCGTTCTTCAGGGCAAAGAAAGGTGCATTAGAGGACTCTACATTGATATCTGCTATGCAGTGGCCCAGAAGCAGCCTCTGGGCAGTCTGAGAGCCAATACCAAGAGTGTCAAGACTGCTACCACTGTGTTGGTGAGTGGAGTTTTTGGCCTTGATATCTGCGACATGGGTGTTGGTGAAAACGTTCACAAAGCAATACTGCTTAGACAACCAGGTCGGTTCAAAAGGATGTTTTGCCCATTTCATCCTGCAGGACTTTTTGGTCTGAATCCACTCTACTGACACTAGAGCTTGGAGTGGGACTCTTTTGGTATCTATTCTAAGGTGCGGAATCTGCAGTTATAAGTATCCATCAGAAGAACGAGTTACTTACCTAAGGTAATGCTCTTTGTGGTGGGTGCTCTATTTAACCATAGATTCCTCACTGCCCTCCCACCTCCTTGATCTGTGAAGTGACCTCTTTGTCATATCTAAAAAGGTCTCAAGTTAAGAAAGTAGGAACAGAGGGATAACTGTATATATGCAGACAGAACAAGACAGTTACAGGCTTCCATGCACACACACATCCGTACACCGTAGACCACACATGTACTGCGTTCATGTATTTTTGTGCAGTGATGTATATGTGGTATCTCCTGTATATATGGGTTTGTTTTAGCTTGAACTCTTGCTGCCTTAGTTAAATCTGTTCTGTGTGTGTTCTAAGAAACCTTGGACCCTAACGAAACTTGAGGGGGCCCCCCTGCAAGGTTCGTAGAGGGCCCCCCCTCCAGACTCCGTCAGGCGCTCTCTCGCCAGCGTATTGTGCTGTGGTGGTCCCCTGGAGCTTGGGGGTCCCCCTGCACAGTGTGGGCTGCGGGGGCCTGTGTTATGGCACTGCCCTGCATTCCCACTTACACTGTTGGCTCCCTTCTTGCACTTTACTGAACCTGTTAAATGTGTGTGCTAGTAGCAAAATGGTAGGGACGCCTGCCGCAGGATGATGGGGGGTGCTCCCTGCCCTTGAGACTCCTGTATCTGCGTTGTGGGCAGCAACACTGCAAAACACGAATAGTTGCAGGGCATGTGGAAGCTGCTTGGCCATTCGCACTGAAGTAAAACTGGTCTGTGTGTAGCAACAGAGAAACACTCCCATGTATGGAAAATAGACAAATAGCTAATGTTACCCATGAGCAACTACTTTTGAGCTTTACTCAAGCCCGCGAACATCTTTTGAATATTTACCGCCACATACTTGTTTTGTAATGTAATATAAGCTGAACTTATAAAGCGCACTGTCACCCCACTGTCACCCCACTGTCACCCCAAGGGTATCCTGGCGCTGTGATTACCATACATTGCCCTGTGCGCAAGTCCACCCATGCCAGATGAACGTAGTTAGAGCTACAACTAAGTTACACTAGCCCCTGGGATAAAGCCAAGTTTTCAGCTATTTTCTGAAGTCCAACAAACTCTGTCTGTCTGAGATCAGTCGGGAGTTCATTCCACAGCCGCAAAGCTGCAGAACTGAATGCGCTGCCACCAATCCTGTTTTTTAAATCTGGTAGTTCACACCAATTTTGCTGTTGCTGAGTGGAGATTTCTAGATGGAGTATACCAGGTGAATTTGTTCTGCAGTGGTCTCTGTCCCATTCCATGTACTGCCTTCAAGACAATGCTGAGTGATTTGAATTGTATTCTCTGCAGAATCGGTAACCAATGGAGATCCTTCAGAGATAGAAACACAGAGGACCTTCGCTGTCTTTGTAAAGCTAACTTGTCAGCTATTATTTCAATTCTCTGAAGTTTCTTTATCAGAGAACGTGGTGCTCCAAGTAATAGAGCGTTACAGTAATCTAACTTGCTCAGAATGACACTTCTCACCACCTGTGCTCTGGCAGTAGCTGGCAGTAATTGAAGTATTTTACGAAGAGCTCTGAGCAGAGATAAACAAGTGCCGACTGTTTTATTTACTTGGGCGTCTAGTTGTAAACTGTTATCAAACAACACCCCCAGATTACGCACTGATTTAGATGGAGTTAGTGGTTTATCTGTAGGAGTGGGCCAGAAGTCGGCTGGGAGTGGACGAGGTATTTTATTCGCTGTACAGTGCACAATTTCTGTTTTATCTCCATTAAATTGTAAGGAGTTGTCCCTGAGCCAATTAGCAGTTCTCTGTATACACTCATGAAATCTGTCCAATGATACGGCTTGATTCCCTTCCATTGAGAAGTTGCGCATCATCTGCGTAATTCACTAATTCTATTCCATACGATTTAATAATGGGAATAAGTAGGCACAGGTATATGTTGAATAAGATCGGGCTTATTGCAGATCCCTGGGGGACCCCATGTTGGATAGAACTATTTTCAGAGACTAAGGGTGACATAGTCACTGCCTGCTGTCTACCCGACAGGTACGACTGAAACCAGTTCAGTGCCATGCCCATGACTCCTGCATCCATAAGTCTCTTTAACAGAATCCTATGACTAACCGTGTCGAATGCGGCTGACATATCCAGTAACACCAGTATTACCGATTGACCGGTGTCAGCTCGCACTATAAGTTCATCTAGGACTGTCACTAAGGCAGTTTCAATTCCATGTTCCGGGCGAAACCCAAATTGAGCCTCATCTAGTAGATGATTGTCTTCTAGATACTGTGAAAGGGTTTGACTAACTAACTGCTCCAAATGTTTGACTGGATAGGCCAACAAGGAGATAGGCCTATAGTTAGACGGACATAAGGGATCAAGTGTAGCTTTCTTCAGTAGGGGTGTCACCATTGCCTGCTTCCAACAAGCTGGGACCGTTCCACTACTTAAGCTTTGGCAGCAAATTTGGTGGAGCTGAGGAAAGAGCTCTTGGTTTAATTGTCTCCACATCCTGTGCGGAAGAGGGTCCATAGGTAATCCAGAGGAGACACTTACAGCTAGTTTATGAAACATTTCCTCTGTGGGAATCTGGAATTGATCCAGAGTTGCCTGTTTATCTTTGTCTACTCCCTTTTCCTGTTTCCCCATCGTTATTATTTCAGAGGAACCATTTACATTGTCCATCCTAGTCTCCTATCAATGATTTTCTTAATCTTCTCTTCAAAGTACACAGCAAGGTCATCACATAGATCTTGCGTGGCTATGGTTTTATTTTTCACACACTCTGGTTTAGAGAGACCATTTACTATATTGAATAAAGTTCTAGCACTATTAGGCGCCTGTAGGATAGTTTTTGCATAATATATGGCTTTTGCCTTAGCAATTGTTTCTTTGTATATACCCAGTGCTATTTTCATGGCTATTTTGTCCTTCTCCTCATAAAATTTCCTCCACTTCCTTTTTGCTTGTTTGCAAATTTTTCTTTGCATCTTTAATTCCTCATTGTACCATGGGGCTGATATTTTATCCCTATTTTTACTGGTGCCAGTTGGTCAAGAGTATAGTTTATCTGACAACAAAAATTAAAATAATTTTCATCCACCGATTTGTTGGCATCAATAGAGTTCTTTTCAGTAAATAGCGGGGATTGTTTAATTTTAAGCAGTTTAGCCCGTTCCCTTCCCTGTCGATTGTTTCCAGAATAAGTATTTTTGTTACTCACTCTGGGAGGCATTAGCAAAAATGTTATCAAAAAGTGATCAGTCCAACATAGAGGCATTATCTCTACCACCTCTACTTCCTTGTGATTTGCAAATATTAGGTCTAGAACATGGCCTCAGTGATGTGTTGGGTGCGACACTAATTGTTGCATGTTTAGGTTCTCACATGCTTGCAGTAGCTCTCTCAATGCCGGGCCTAAATTCCCATTTTCCCAGAGATTGAATTCTCCCAAAATTATCAATTTGGAATGGGTGATTGACATATTATAAAAGATGTCAATCAATACTTGATACTGGGGGCGCGTTCCTCCAGAGGGTCTATAGCAAACTATGCCAGAATACAGTTGTCCTTTAGCATCCTTAAGGGAGAACCCTAAGAGTTCAGTACCCTCCACTTCGTCAACATTTATAGGGGCAATATTCCACTTATCTTTATAGATCACTCCCACTCCTCCTCCTCTCCCAATTAACCATGGTTTATGAAGGCTTTATAGCCTGGGGGGCAGGGTAGGCCTAGCTCGACATCAGTCTCAGCTCGTGTCCATGTTTCGGTTAAAAACAGTGCATCCATTTATAACATTCTAACAGGATAAAAATCTCCTGGTGATGCTTGATCAGAGATCTGACATTAAGTAAACCACATTTGATATTATCTGATGTATGGACTACCCCAACTTTTCTCAGCTCCTCACCATTGTTGCCCCTGTCCCCTTGCTCACCTATGGAAATGAGTTGTTCCTTAGTATAACTAAGGATGACATCCCCAGTGGGGCAATATTTCTGCCTGACAGCATGGCTGGTGCTGAGCACGGGCGGTGTGTGGATGGGCGCAGAGGGGCTTGCCTTTGGCACGCCCGCTGCACGCTTGCATTCTCTCTCCTTAAATAGGGAGGAGCGTACTTGAATGGAACAACTAGTGTGCTGACCAAGATTGCGTGTGCTCGGTGACCCGCTCTAACAGGCGGAGTACACCAGCTCACTTTGGCCAGATGAAGTGCAGGTGCGTAGCAGGGGTCTATAATTGATTGCCCAATGTTAAAACGTAAAAACAATAGTGCAGCTAAAAACTGTTTCCTTTTTTAAAAATGTGCAAAATCGCGCTACTTTCGCCCAAGCATCGGTAGTGCAACAGGCAGCTGGGTAATCTTACTGACCGCGCGCTTGCATTCCCTCTTCTTAAATAGGGAGGAGCGTGCTTGAATGGAACTTGCTTTAAATTAGTCAAGGCACCCTCTTCACACTTGTTCATGCATACGTTACTACAAATAACATGGATAGAGCACTACAATCCCTTCACAATATGTGCATATTGCAACTACAGTTTACTAAACATATATGAAATTGCGCTTCTTGTACTGTGCGTTGTGATGCAGCGGAGTTTACCAGCTCTACACGTACATACACACAACACTCATTGGGGCCCATATACATTCATACACTCAATGAGCTAGCAAATATTCGCTGGGCATGAATTTTGATTTACCCTAGGGAACCTTTACACTAGTATTCTTACCAATCCTGTCTCTTAAGTAAATGTACGTTGTCGAAAGATCTAGTACTAGATTAGAATAGGGAGGAAATGATAATAGTAATAACAATACATTTAACTTTTATTCAAAGAACCACAGACTCAGGAGGAGTTTCAAAGATTTATCTGAATTAATAATTTGGTGAGTCAAATAAAAATACAAGTAGATACACCACAATCCTCCATCAGGTAAAAGTAGTACAGTTAGCTTATAATTCAATTCACATTAATTAAATTCTTGTGATGACAGTACCTGAGGAGAGAAAGTATAGAGAGCAAATACATAACATAACCCCACAGAGCTATATTTACCTAGAATGGTGTGAGGACCTAGACATCAGAGTAACAAGGATTCAGGACAGGTTTAGGACCAGGAAGGTGATCTCTTCTAGTCTAACACCAGCGTTACACCCCTCTCTGGTGCTACTCTCTCCGGCTACTCTCTCCGGCTCGGGCTCGTCCGGACCCCTTCCTAGATGTGCCTCCGCGGTTGTTCCGCGATCTTTCCCTAGTGTTGGATTCTTCAATCAGATTGCAGCAAAATCGGGCAGCATCTCAGCATAGCATCGACATCAAGTGGGTCATGTGTGTCTAACTAACTAGACCTTACCTCTGTTATACCAATTCAAATGTATGATCCACCCCCAAATGTTTCAATTCTATGTACACCCCTCAATTTAATTGGGCCAGACAGTGGGGTGAGGACATCACACCATACTAAGTGCAAAACCTTTCTTTAGTTATATTGTTTAATTCCCCTCCCCTTCATTTTAATACCTACAAGCTTTATTCCGACAAGCATTTCATATGTGGATTGATAAATCTATAATACAATGTTTTGGCTTCTTCCTCTCGTAGGGTCAGAAGTTGATCTTCCCATGTCCTTGCTGGGCACATGGATTGGCATCCATTCAATGATATCATTAGTTTCCGAACAAGGAGGTTGCACGCATGCGTAGTTGTCGCAAAGGATAGGGACATCGGTCACCCTCCAAGCCCAAAAACGAGCTATTAATAAAGTCAGAGAAGAACATGTTAGAATACAAATTTACATGAATTCGCTGTATACCACTTACTTCTACTCTAACCCCATTTACTTAATATATTCTTTGCATTAATGGCTTAGTAAACTTGCATAGGTTGGTTTCAACACGGCATGTGCGTTAATGCGAGGTTTTCGAGCAGCCATGTTGAAAGCTATTGCGCAGCTGCAAAGATATCCCACCAAGCTACAGGAGACGTCATACTACGTAGATGTAGTAGACGCATACGCAGAAGAGTTCCCGCTGCCATTTTAAGGACAATCGGGTTACTGATTAGTAAAGCACATAGAAAAGCTTTCCCTAGATACAATATGTAAAATGTGATGCAAAGTTAATACTCACAAACAGGTTGGTTATAATGTTACAGGTTATTCGAGAGGATTGCATACAAGCAAGTTTCTTTTTAATACGACACCTTGCTCCATCAGTTGCAGTACAAGTAACAGTGATACCCACGAGAGACATGTTGTGCTTTTAATATTAGTGTCCACTTTCTCCGCCACATTTATGCTGCACTCTTCTCCAATCCCCGAATTACATGCAAATCCCGTGTACAAATTAAAAGCAGGACTTAATGGCCTTGACCGTGTTTATACGGTCAACGCGGTCAAGGTATACGTTGTCACCCAAGTGAAAAAATAATGCAACGGAGTCAGCAGACACCCACCACTTTCCTCGAGGTGGAAACTCCATGCAGTCATTAAGGATTAAGATAATTGTGATGTGAAAAAAAATCCACTTCCTGAAGAAAACCATCTATGTGTCTGCAAGCATTTTAGACATATTTAAAGCATTCATTTGTTCAAAACATTTTTATTCAGCCAAAAATGCGCTATTTCTCTTTAACTTTTACATTGTCTGAAAACAGTTTTTAAAAGAAATTATGTTTTTGTAAAATGTGCGCCTTTATTTTGTTAACGTGTGTTTTTGTAGGTTATCTGACCCGGACCACCCCGTGCTGTGGTTAGACCAAATGCCAGCTCGAAGTCTCAGTAGGGGTTTTAACAACCATATCAATCTTATCAGGTATGTATGCTGCATGGTTAATTAATCTTTATAAGATTGCATCTCTGTAGAAATGTGACTGCAAGACGTTTGGTATTATTCTTTACTCCTTTGATAACCGATAGGTTTTCTGCTTCTAAAATGAAACCCGCTATCTCTTATGTGGTATGTCTGGCTGACATGGTTCTAGCTGACTGATTGTGTAATATACATAAAGAGAGCAGCATTGGGTTAGATCCAGTGACTGTTGCTAATGTCATTCAAATTTTAAACCAGCCCACACAACAGCCGTCAGGAGTTGGAGCTGTCGATCACGCTGACGGTTGTATACCGTAAGAAACTGCAAGGGTGCACAGCCATGTGGTCGATGATGAAGGCATGGCAAAACCAAGCTGGGCTGATTCCACCCCCCCTGGTCTCATTTGTGCGTCCCTCTGCCCTAATGTGACGCACTTTCAAGAGGGGAACTCCAGGATGCCTCTGTTGCTACAGAAAAAACATGGCAGCCAGGCAGAGTGCGCAACAGAGCCTCACTTATTGAGACTACTCTGGTTGCCTTAGCCACTGCCAAAGCCTACAGCTGCTTCCAATCCTGTCTGTCGGCCATCTTGGAATAGGAATGTCCCCAGTGCAACTCCTCTTCATTAATGTAATAATCATGAAAGAAAAGAAAATGTGCCTAATTTTTACGCCACTATTAAAGGGATATCCAATACAGAGGAAACAAACATTCTGTTTTCTTATTCCTGCATCACTAACAACCGGCAACGTTAAGCTTGCTAGAATACTGCTTTGTATGATGACCTATTGCAGCATCATTCACCTGATGACCTTTCAAGCATTGTCATCACCTTAAATTGATGATGCAAATATCATTCGACACTGATTATTACTGAATGACGCTGCAATTGCGGGTATGTATAGAGGATTACTGATTGATGAAGCCAATCTGAACAATCATTTAAGATTTATGAGCCATTCTGCAAACCTGAACATGCAGGAAGGATTTTAGAATGATGCAGCTCATCTGAACATGTGATAAGGACTGCTGGGTTATGGTGCACATATTAATTAAAGCTTAGTTATTAAACAGGCAAATACGAACATTCACTAAGGGTTAGTGAACAGTGGGGCAAATCTGAAGTACCATGCATTTAGAATTTTGTAAGGTTGATAGAAATAACATTCACTAATTATTTCTCATTCATAGTGGCATCTGGATATTTACTGAGGATTAATAGGTGATGGGACACATTTGAACATGCAGTGATGATCATTGATTGATGGTGCCAGCCTGGTGCCGCACTAAGAATTAATGAGTGTTTATGCAGATGTGGCATGTAGCCAACGTACAACAAAATGATGAAAGGAATGCTAGAGTTAATATCAGTTGCTAGCGAACACTCGGGACTGTATTCCAGAGTATCATATTTCTCACAAAATGGCACTCTAGATGGAGAACAGCCATATGCAGGTTGTCTGCCGGTCCTGCTCCAATAGGAACAGTGCAGCCAAAACTGCCAGGCCACATCTCCTGCTGATAGGAACATTAGCGACCGTAGACTGGTATTTGTCTAGTTGGCCAGCTTGAGGTCTAGCTGTGGCACAGTGAGCACGGGACCCATGTGTGGGCATACATCAACTGCAATAAATAACACATTCTTAGAAGGAATGGTTATATTAATCTCAGTCACTGGAAAAAACTGTTGGAAGCATTCCATTCCATTGTTTTTAGCCCACTATGCCACTGAAGTGAGAGACTAGCCATACATAAATCGGTCCCCTGCAGATGATAGCATACGCAATCCCAGACCGGTTTCAGCCTACCTAATCTCCTTTAGTGAAGTTTAGCTTGATTCCTGTGGCACAGTGAGCACAGGACCCACATCTGAGCTTACCTAGGGCTTCGCATATGGTGTCTACTTCAACAAAATGATGGAAGAAACACCTGAATTAATCTGAGTCACATGTGAACACTTTGTATCGCCTTCCAGGTCTCCTTTTGACACCCGCTTTTCCACTCCAGATAGAAACTTGATCATGCTGTCAATATATCGAACAGATGGTGCATATCAAGGTTGGCACTGAAGAATTTAAATCTGAACATGCATTGATAGTGATGTGACAATATTATTTTAATCATATTGTGGGCAGCCTGATGGATAATTCTTCCTCCAAATTTGTCCACTTATAAATATATCCCCAGGCACCAGACTGGGTCTGTAAACTTTCTCCAGTAGTCGCACAACAGTGGTGTCAACACAACTCTAGTCATTGGGTTGCGCAGAATGTGATGAAACCGGTTTATATATGCTGCCACCTTGATTTTGGGCTTCATTTCCTATTTTCCCAAGCCTTACCAGTGCAGTCTGGAGATCTTCAATGGTTACTGGACTTCTCAATGTTTAATCAACATCGATTTAGGTCAAGGGTCAATGCACAATGCCTCTGGGTTTCAATTCCTGTTAAGGTTGTTGAAACAAGATGTCCCTGTTTGTCTTCATGACATCTGTATGTGGTGCCTGTGGTGTGACCTTGATCTTCCTACACTTACAGGCACCCAAAATGCTATCAACTAGCGAGAAGCTGAAGTGTTTTTGGTTTTGGCCCTTCAGGGCGCATCAGATAGTCCCTCACCACTATTTTATCTAGGTCTCCTGACAGGGAATATAGAGACAGCTGGTGGTGCCGTTTACAGATGCTAGTCTCTTCTTTGTCCTCTTTGAAGTCAATACCAGTTCTTACGAAACTCGTATAGAACTTCCCCATCTGCTAATTGTCACAGTTCAGGGCCTTTCCAAAGGCCATTTCGAACATCTTCAGGACTGTACTTCAACCCATGGACTAGTTTCCCAGGATTCTCCAAATCAAGCGGGCTTGGTTATTCCGGTGGCTCCACCGCATGGCTCCAAGATGGCATCATACTGCATCCTCAAATTCTGCGGCCTTGCACTGGTTCCATGATCGTCACTGCCATCGAAGGTGCCAGCACGATTATCTTTATCACCGAATCGGACATCACCCCTGATGCCTTGCTTGAAGCTGCTTTCAGTGCTGCCTCACCTCTCGAAGTCTGTAGAAAATATTCTGGTGGCTACAGAAAAGACAAAAGCCTCTTTTGAGACAAGCCTCTTGATCTCTCTTTTCCTGGAGCCCAAACGTTCACATGTATCGAAGAAATGTTTTGTTTGAATTCAAATGCGCTAGATATGCCCAGCCTAGATTTTAGGTTTACGGAGCGATAAAATTCAGAGGTTGAAAGCCCTCCTCCCTGCTTATTACAAAGATGCTGGGCTCTACTTGAATCTTCAAAATGCTAGTAATACCCCTTCTGTGCTTTGGTCCTCTTTTTGACCAAGTTTGCCCATTCTTGCATTCATTCTTTAATCGATATATACAACCACATCCATCTACACTTTAATTGATGAAGATACACTTTCACGTGCGAAGTAGCCAGATGTATTTGCTTTGCTAATGCTTGTTACTTATGTGGAAGCACACCTGCACTTTTTGTGTTTGCCATGATTTTCACCATATCAGTGCTGAAATTTTCAGTATTAATACGTTGCATTTATTTAGAAACGTCAGTTACATGTTTCAGTTTCAGAACCCTGCACTAGATGGAGTTGTGGAAGCTTTCTCATTTTCGGACACAATACATTTTATAACCCGTGGTCGAGCAGTGATGCCTACAGTTGGTGAGGACTGGAGAGAACTGAAGTGCATGCTTAGATATCATGTGTTTGTTGTCCTTGTGGCTTATTTCAAAGTTCATAAGAAAGATCAGCGTGTGGAGCTGCTGGCCAGCCGCATACTGGTACGAACCTCATTAGGGTCAAATTTAGCTGTTCATCTTTTTGAAGATGATATAATGAGGATAAAAGATATTGCTCAATCACTTAGACACAAGTTAGATTGTGGCATATGCTCTGTAGTGCTAAGCTTTGAATAAAACCTTTTTCTTAGTAAGCCACCTCTCTCTTCCACAATTGGTACCACCCACTTAAATCACGGAATAATTAATTTGAGCAAAATCAGGTAATTTCCATGAAGGAAACGCATGTCCATGACGAAGGTATCCGTTAATGACTGGCTGAGCATGTGTGGTTTCATAGTGGCAAGTGTTTGAATTTCTCCGGTTGAGTTTGCAACATGGCTTAGACCAAGACGGGGGAAGATTGTTCTGTGCTTGTTTGCACTATATATTATTATTATTATTATAGTAAGCAAAGCCTATGGATCCAGGAGGTGACTTGCGAAGAACCCTGTGGAATTTTCAAGCTAGGAATAGGTCCTTCTGCCATATGTTTATGCGGCATAAGAGCAATTACAAGTACAAAAAATACCTATTGATCCTAAATCAACCCCTCAAATCCATGCATGAAATGTACAAAATAGAGAACATTGACACTGAGAATACTCTACAACAGATTGGGTGCACACCCAACACACACAGGTCATCAGAAGCCTCTAATACATGGTTGTTCATTAAAATAGCTCAAGCTGTGCCACTGTTAATGTCTCCTTGCGACCTAAATGTGCCCTTAACACCCTCATTCTGATGCAAATCAGCTTCCTTCAGTACACCTTATGAGAGAAGTTCTGCTGGATCTTACCAATTGTACATTAGGTAAAAGAATTACTCATGTTATCATTCCATTTAAAAAGTGCATTCAGATTTGCAGATGTGTGCTTTGCGTCAGCGCTCTTCAGCCATTGGCTTTCATGTTTTCCATGCTTTGCCTTTGATAGAATGGGCGGTCTAGTGACTCCACTCACTGGTCCATTTGTTTCTCGGTTAAGTTTTGCCGATTGGCTTTCTGTAGATCTTTTGTTAGACAGTAGCTGCAACATGATATGTGGCTTGTTTGTGGAAGCTGGTGTGTGAATTTAATTTGCTTCAAACATGCAGAAGGTGATCGGAGGAATGCCTTGATTAAGTCTAACCACTGGCAAGCCCTCAGGTAGCATTCTAACCCATCGTTCTTTTGTCCACCATGCCACCTCAGACTAGCCGCAGATATATGCAAATGAGTCTTGGTCATACTCCAGTAGGAACAATCCAGCCCTCACTGACAATTCATCTCGAAATGGGAACACAAGCAACCCCATGCCATCTTTTCTCTGATTAGGGCTTTTTAATCATGTGTAGCTTGGTTCCAGTGGCACAGTGAGCATATCACTCACGTCTGGGACTATTCACTTAGGCCGTTACATCACACACACAAAAGGTGACGGAAGGAATGCTTGTAATAAGTTTGACCACTGGCTTTCGCCCAGGGTAGTATTCCAATCAATTGTTCTTTTGTCTTTCAATACAGTACTCATTTTTTAGGTCGAGCCTAGCGCAGCGCGCATGCGCTGCTCTATGGGAGGCTTCTTGTTATCACTCTAAACTTCTCCCTGTTGTTCTGACTCCTCCCATACATTGAATTGGCCTTTGCGTGTGTCTTTAAATAATGAAAGCACGCAAATGGCCAAAGGCGGGTGCATGTCCCACCTCCTTTCCAATGTGTCACTCCCACAGCGTTTTGCTCTCGGGAGCGAGCAGCGGCACGCAGGGTGGCAGCTGCATTCCTCGTGGGTCAGGTTACAGGCAATGTGCTGTTCTTTTGCTTTTGCTTGTTTTGGGTGAGAGGTGTTTTTGACAGCCGTTCCGAGCTGCATTTCGAAGTGATCCCGAAGGGCACGTGTACTCTGGTTGCACCGCAGACTCAGGACACTGGGCAGTGTGTCAGCTCATCGTGGAGTAAGGCAATGAAATTGGATACTAGATTTTTATATCTCTCTCCCACACACATGCTTGGCACTGTCACGTTCATGCAATCTCGGGCACTCCCGCGCTCAGATTCCACCTCACTCCCAGCCTTTCTGCCTGCCTGGTGCGCCACTCTGGTTTCTTAAATATGCCCGCCCAAGCATTCGGCAGTGACGCCAATCAAAGTGTCAGGTAAAGCGTGGAAAAGTTAATTCTGCTGTCTGCTTGCTCTGGTCTCCATGTCACTGCTCCCCCACAAAGGAGACCAGCATGCATATATACTTTATGTTGTCATATTTGGGACCCCTCCAGCGTTTTGCTTTTGAGATATTGAATTACTTAATGTTATGTAATGTTATGTTGTTTATTCTTGTTAAAACCTTCTAAATAACTTGCTGGCAATTGAGTTTCTCTGTGTACACCGATAATCATCGTTCCCTTCGTGGCAAACGACTAGGACTTGTCTGTACACAATATTTGTCTCCGTTTGCGCCTGCGGTCTACCTACGTGACCAGTGCAGTGATAGTCGCCCTTGTTGCACGAAAATATTTCGTACTTCCTTTTGATAATATTTGGAGCAGGTGAGTTCTTTCAACACAATTTTCTTTGTACTTATTCAGGTGTGCGCATGTTGTCATGGGAAGGGTTATATAATACCTATAATCGAGACATACTCCATGTGAAAGATACTATTCAGAGTTGGCGGAGGGGTGTAGTGAAATATGGGAGCGGGCATCAGGGAGGCATGTGCCAGTCAACGTAACCGATTATTTTTTCATCGTGAGACAAATACAAGTTTTGCATACAACTTCTGCAGTGCTAGTCGAAT
This sequence comes from Triturus cristatus, assembly GCF_964204655.1. Taxonomy (NCBI): domain Eukaryota; kingdom Metazoa; phylum Chordata; class Amphibia; order Caudata; family Salamandridae; genus Triturus; species Triturus cristatus. The sequence continues at coordinate 1,137,020,090 of NC_140589.1, forward strand.
TTTATGTTTCAGACATATCGATATTAGGACAGCCTTCACTTTTGCTTCCATCACTACCTGTTTGTTTGTGGCTTCCCTCCTCGCGCTCGGAGCCCTCCCCCACCAAACAAGCACACACAGCTGTGGGTTTCTCACAGCAAAGCGACCTCGCACTGCAAATCTCCCCCACCCCAGCGTGCCCCTACTTCTTTTATTTAATGCAACCCGTTCCCCAACTTTTTTATTTTAGAAATATGTCCTAGGATGGCAGAAATAGCCAAGTCCTAGGGATAAGGCTCGGCCGATCGGGAACGGGCAGAGAAGGAAAAGGAGTCTGTCTTTCCCTTCTTGCCCAGAGAAGACAAGTACAGTCAGTGTTCACTTCTCCTGCTCTGCCCCCATCTCTCTTGTTCTACCTCTTAGACCCTCTCTTTCTGTCTGTCTCGCTCCTCCTCACTTGCTGAAAACCGTGACTTTAAGAAATGGCTCTTACACTCTCTTCCTCTCCTTTCCTTTATTTGTTCTCCTGTGAAAAGGATCCAAAAAAGAAAAACACTTTTGCTGGAAATGTCGTCTTTTTCTGAAATTGTTCTATTCCACAATGCATCCTCAGGGAGGGAGAGGAAAAAAGATTCAAAATCCGAAAAATAAATGAATTAAATAAAGCGAGATAGACTGGCTGCAAAGTGGACTGATTGGTATTATTCACAACCACACTCATTAGCTCCACTTTACAAAGTTTGCCAATGAAGCGCTACTTTCATGTTCTCTTTTTTAATAGTCGTTCAGTTATACATAATATCATCTTATTTATAAATAAGGTAACATAAATGCTTATAACACTCTTGTATTATAACTGTGCAACATGCTGCACACAAGCCACACTACCCTACAATATAGCTTAGGCACATTAGGAAAGCCAATAGCTCTGGCTGAACACTCATAAGGTCCCAGAGGCAAGACCTATTGGCTATGCCAATGCTTATGTTTTTTCTATTTTGGCTTTACTCTGCAGGATTTAGCCTTTTAAACCTACATCTGTTGGCTTTACGACTGCTTTTTATTGGAGTTTTGTGGTCGTGACCCTCAGCTTGCACTCCAGGTAGCAGCAGATCTTCTGTTGCGTGTGGTACACTGGGTTCCACCATGGCCGGACTACTGTGTGATTCTGTGACTAGTGGTGTCACGGTTGCCTATCCAGAGCCAGTGGGTGACTAGTCTCTTAAATGCACTGTATAATAAAGAACAAAACCCACCCTCTCATATATACGGATGGGCCTAAAACATAGGTCCCTGCGTCAAGAAACACTAGATTTGAACTGACACCACAAACTAAATAACACTAGATATTAAGACGCTAACCTGGCTGTATCCTTGATGAATACAGGCCCCAGCTAGGCCCGCAGGACACACGGGTTCGCTCTCCTGCAATGGAATCTATAAGGAAGTTGGCACGGAAACTGCAAAGTACAAAGACAAAGTTTATTAACCCTTAAGGGTGGTCCTACAATCCATACAACACCCTTCAGTATTGCATAGAGTAGCACACAGAACTTGCGTACACGGTCCCCTTTTATACACAACAGAGGGGCTCATAAGTGGGTGGATACAACATGAAGCAAGGAATATTGCCTTTTATGGACATTTTCAATACAGAATCAATATGTGGGCGGAGTTGACACACTCCTTTAGCCCGCGAAAACATGGTCAAGTAAGGACTAACTGATAACAGATGTGGTCAAGTCTGAGCATGCGCCAGACGGACAAAGGAGCTATTTATAGACTGTTACTAGGCAGATTGCAAGAGCAACTAACACGAAGATAGGACTCTTCTCGTGTTGAGCACGTGGAGACATGACAATACAAAATGGAGTCCAGACTTTAGTCAACATAACGTAAGAGACATGTTCTAAGGAAAGAGAATTCATGTCTTTAGTAAATGCTTAATCACATCGTCGTTTCAATTTACTACAGACGACCCTTTCAGCATTTACTGAAGACATCCGGTTTGTTAGAATAATCATCGTATATGTCAATTGTCATCATTTCTTCTACTTCTTTAGCTAAATGTTTCTGGTAAGTGACATCTGCAATAGCTTTCTTATCGGGAATACAGAATGATACACATAAGGAACAGAGCAAGGGACCACATTGAACACAAATGCAACAAGAAAACAGAACTGCTACAATAATACAGAGACCAGTTAAGACCTTCCACCCCTAAGCAGTGATCAATGCCCAAAACCATCCAGAAAAGGACCAAGTGCCGTTTTCTGTATGGATTTCGGCTGCAATTTTATGCAACCTGTTGATTGCATTATAGACTGACGGCGTGTGGTCAGGGATAAACACACAACAACTACTTCCGATAATTTTACAAGCTCCACCTCGGTCGGCTAACATAACATCTAGCACCATACGATTCTGTAATGCAACAATTCTAGTAATCTGTAATTCTTCCGTAAGATTCCCAAGAGCAGCAGCGGTTTGATTTGTCACAGCCTCTACCACTCTTGTTAACCTTCGAACTTTCCTACTATTTAGGGCAGCTCCAACAAAGAAAAACAATCCTAAATTAAAATCAATATACTGTTGCAGACTAGTGTCAGTCTGATCCACATCATCAATTGATAGATTGCGTTTGTACCTATTTACAGTCACATTATTTAACAACTTCAAATCCTTATGATAAGATGCAGGTGCCAAGAATACAGGGGGCAATAGAAATGCCACATAACATACTCCGGACCAACCGGCTGGCAAACGGTAATAACCTTTATTTCCACATACGAAGTATGTATTATGAGACGCTAAAAAGGTACTGTTATTCAACCCGTCGATATTTAATATGGTAATGCAATCACTAACACCAATAGGAATATAACCCACACTCTGGACACACAGGTCCGCTTGAGCTTGTGCCACTTGAATCACAAATCTGTCTTTCCCCACAGTGTCTCTGGTGTTCGTGAAAATGTAGGGAATCGATTCATTGTCTGGTCGATACTCTTCCCATTCCCAAATTGTCCCATTCGCTTGCGGATATCCATCTTTATCCTGATGACATTCTTTATTGAGTCTGAAGAGTAATCGTCCCACTGTGGGTTTCCGGGTGGCAAAAAGCAAAGTGTACCATGCTCTACAGGAGCCGTTATGAGAGAAAGGAAGAGGTATGAATGGCGTTCCTCCTTTCTTCTGATGAGCTGGCATCATACCACATATCCAACAGTTCGTAGCATTCGTGGCAACGTGGGTGTGATGCAACATCTGGATGAAAGTGTTATTCAAATAAGACTGACGATGCTTCAACTCCTGGTACGGTAGTGTATAAAAATAGTGCTCCTCAGGCACTGGAGTAGTCAACACAAGTAACTTTCGAGCAGGAGTCACATCCTCCACAAACCATGTGGTTATCCCAACAATAGCTACAGTAAGCATAAAACCTGATGCACAAAGGATTTTCTTTTTCTCCATGCCAGAATAAAGAATCAATACCTTCCTGAAACTAAAAGGTTTGTCAGAACTCTTCCCCTTGGGCAGCGGTCGATTTCTTCACCAGCGGGCCAAGACGGGTGTCGCTACACTAATGCAGGGCTGATCCCCCCCCCTTGCCTCATTGGCTCTCCGTTTCACTAACCCAAGGGTCGTTCTGACAACATGTCCCGGTACTGAAGAATTCACTTCCTTGGCCTGAGATGATATCGCTTTCCTCCAGGAGTCGCGTGGTCCGGAAAGAGCTCCTCAGTATCGTTCGGTTCCCCAGCACGGCCTTTCTCTGCAGCCAGGATTTCTCGTTGATCGGTTAATACAGCAGGCTCCACCAATCCGGGCGGTACTTTGCGACAGTGCAGGGATTGAATCCAATTCTTTCGGTTGGAAACCTGCACAGCCGTCCTCGTTGCAAGTAGGACTTGCTCAGGACCAACCCATCTCGGCTCCAAGCTGTTCGTCCTGTCAAAAATCTTCACCATGACATAGTCGCCAGGCCGGAGACTATGTCCTTCACCGGTGGACCGATCAGGGAGCGCCTCCCGGACCTGTTGATGAATAGAAACCAAGTTATCCGTTAACTGTGCCAGATAATCATTCATCATTACACAAGGTACATCATACACAGTCTTAGGTTTTGGTGGACCCCAAATATTCATTGGGCGTCCAAAGACAATCTCGTACGGTGTAAGACCGGTTCGAGAGTGCGGTACCGATCTAATTGACAACAATGCCAGCGGTAAAGCATCTGGCCAAGTCAAAGACGTCGAAGCTTGGATTTTAGCGATCTTGAGCTTCAGTGTACCATTATACTTCTCGACTAGTCCTGCAGACTGAGGGTGAAACACTGCGTGAAACTTCGGGGTGATGCCCAGACCCTTCAGAACATACTTTATAACATCCGCTATAAAGTGGGGTCCGTTATCACTCCACAGCAGTCTACAAACGCCATATCGAGGGAAGAACTCCTTCAATAGCATCTTGGCGGTAGTCATTGCAGTATTGTCTTTCGTAGGGTATGCCTCAACCCATTTACTAAAGGCACATACCACTACTAGAACATACTTCAAATTGTTACAGCGCTCAAGCTGGATGTAATCCATCTGCAAAACCTCAAAGGGTGCAGTAGGTGTCGCAAATCCTCCTGCTGGAGTTCGAGTACCCTTTCCCGGGTTGTACCTCAAGCAAATCATACAGGTCTGCACCACCCTCTTTGCCGTGCTAGCAATCTCTGGATGCTCCCAGACTTGGGTAAGCAATTTTACAATTGCGGAAGCTCCAACATGTGCTAGCCCATGTGCCATCTGAACCATAGGTTGTACAAAAGCTGTGGGTAACTTCCATCTATCCATCTGCTTATTTCTCCAACAACCCTCATCATCCAATTCTCCCTCACTGGACCATTGCTCCCGTTCTTTATCAGAAGCGGTCCTCTGTATTTCTCGCAATTCTCCCTTCGCGTCGTGCCATCTTTCTACCTGCGACTTCACTACATACATGGCAGTAGCACCGGGCTGCGTCGCAGTCTCCCGTGCCACCCGGTCTGCTAACGCATTTACCTTATCAACTACTTTCTTATGGGCACTACATTTAATGATAGCAATTTTCCTCGGATATGTCAATGCAGTTAAAAGGTTGTGAACTAACTCTCCATGCATTATTTGTACTCCATGCGACCTTAGAAACCCTCTCTCCTTCCAGAGCAGGCCGAAATTGTGCGCTACTCCGAAGGCATAACGGCTATCTGTATAAACATTCACACACAATCCTGTACTGAGCTCACATGCTCGTGTTAATGCTATCAGTTCCGCTGCTTGAGCTGATTTCTGTGGTATGCGTGCTGTCTCCACTATTGTTTGCAGTGTGGTAATTGCATACGCTGCTGAAGTCGTACCATCTGGTAGCTTCAGGCATGATCCGTCCACCCACAGTTCTCCATCTACATCTGGAAAGGGCGTATCCTGGAGATCAATACGACCCTTTGTTTGTTCCTCAGTCACAAGAATACAATCATGTGCTTTCCGTGCTTCAGACTGAGTCTCGGGGAACGGCAACAATGTGGCCGGATTTAACGTTACACACCTCTTTAACGTAATATGAGGAGCCAAAAGCGTCAGCTCATATCCCGTTAAACGGGCACTGGTCAAATGCTGCGTCTTTGTCTGATTAAGCAGGGCATCAACAGCATGGGGGACTAATACCAACAACTTATGAGATAACACAATTCCCTCGCTTTGGCGTATTGACACAGCTGTCGCCGCAACCGAGCGAAAACAACCAGGCAATGCTCGGGCAACAGGATCAAGTACAGCCGAAAAATATGCACAAGGGCGCTGCTTGTCGCCGTGCATCTGCACTAAAACTGATAATGCACATCCATCTTTCTCATGCACATACAGCGAAAAAGGTTTTGTATAATCAGGGGTCCCTAACACTGGTGCTGAACAAAGGGCCTGTCGTAATTGCTGGAAAGCAGCGTCACACTCATTTGACCAAGGAAGCGGAATAGGTGTGTCTTTTGTCAAAAGGGCTAATAATGGCTTGGCTATGTGTGAGAACCCTAATATCCATTGCCTACAAAAAGAAACAAGACCCAAAAAATGCACGCACGTCCTTCTGCGTGGAAGGCGCTGGCGTGTCCAAAATTACTTGGATACGATCTGGTGTGAGTGCACGCCCCTTCTTAGAAAAAAGGTGACCCAGATAAGTCACCTTTGGTCTACAGAACTGCAATTTCTTCCGAGATACTTTGTGATTGTGGGATGCCAAAAAGGAAAGCAAGGATAACGTACTCTTCTCACACAACTCCGGAGTGTCGGCCGCCAGCAAGATGTCATCGACATATTGAATGAGGGCGACACCCTCGGGCAGAACAAAGGAATCCAATTGTCTTTTCAAAGCCTGACTGTAAATGCTAGGGCTTTCTGTGTAGCCCTGAGGGATTCTACAAAATCGATAAGACCTATTATTTAGAGTGAAACCAAAAAGGTATCGGCTATCGGGATGAATAGGAATCGAAAAGAAGGCATTTTTCAAATCAATAACTGAAAACGTGGTCGCCGTAGGCGGGACCAAAGTAAGCAACGTCGTGATATCAGAAACCACTGGATACTGAGGTATCACGATCTTGTTTACTTCTCTCAAATCAATTATAAACCGATAAACTTTGGCATCCGTATCCTTTTTCAAAATGGGTAGAATCGGACTATTACAGACGTTGTAGGGAACTTCCTCCACTACTCCCACTTTAATCAAATCCTGCACAATCTGTATAAGAGCCTCCTACCCCTCCTGGGAAATACGATACTGTGGGAGGCGTGGTAACACCGCCCCCTCCTGGACACAAATGTGAACAGGCGGAATCACCATCTGTCCCACATCGGTATCCGAAGTGGCCCACAAAGTACGCGGGAGGGTCGCTAACACAGCATCCTCTGCAACCACACACATCCGTTCAGACCGAGGGTAATTATCATTTAATATCACCCGCACTCCAGCAGGGGAGCAGCGGATCGTAGCTCTGAAGTGCTTTAGCATATCAAGACCCATAATGTTGTCCCGGCGTGTTCGGGGCAAGCAAAAACGGACAGGGTGCAGAAAAAGAATCAACCTGAAATGTGAGGGGTCGAGAAAGAGGGCTTTGGGAGAGTGTACCGTCAAACCCTACCGATGTAACCATTAAGCCAGATGGGGGAGCCCTCGGAACCAATTGTTTAGACAGCGCACTACGAGTCGCTCCTGTATCTACTAGGAACTGATCAGTAGAACCCAAAACCTCAGCTGATACGTAAGGACCCTTCTGATCAACCGGCACCTCAACTGATTCTAACCCCCATCCAACGCATTCCTATGCATGCTGAGAATCATGGTACCCAGAGCGGTCAATCCCCGACACTTGATACTGGTTTTGTCGATCGAAAACATTAGGCCTATCTCGTTGCTGCCCGGCAGGGTCAAAACGAGCGTGATCGTTAGAATTCCCTCTAAAATTCGAGAAACCTCCTCTACCTCTCGGGCCACCCTGATTATGTCCCTGACGCGAAGCATACAACGCCGGGCAATCTCTGGCCCAGTGTCCCGATTGTTTACAATACGCACACTGATTCCTATTCAAATCAGATCGGCCCGAGGGAGGACCATAAAATCCTCCCCTTCCTCTATTGACACCCCGACGGGGCGGACCATACACTTGCGCTAACATCACCTTCGTTTTTAAATCTTTCGATTTCTTCTCCTCCTGCCCCTTCGCCTCTTGCTCCTGACGCTCATAATACTGAGCTATAGTCAGGAGGGCTGTCGGGGACGCGGTGGACCAAGAACTTTCACTCGCTTTTAGACGGGCTGCTATTGCCGGTAATAAATTCGCCACATATTTATCAGCAAAGAGGTGTCGACCCGTATCATCCGTAAGTGACTGACCACTAAAATCATGAAACGTCTCCTCAAAGCGCGTAAAGAAATCTGCAACTGATTCATCGACTTTCTGCTTACACGAGGCTAACATGTTCCAGTCAATCTTTTTAGGGGGAATGATTGTTTTCAACTTAGTCAGAATAGCAGCAGGGAGATCTAAGATAATCTGAGGTGGTTTCTGCGCGGGCTTCCTCTCCCTATCCTCATCCTCAAGCTCAGACCACCGAGCCTTAAAAGCGGCAACATCGTCCACCTTCCGCACGGATCGCCACATATCCGGTGGTAAAATAAGCCCAAAGAACAGATCTATATCTGCTAAGGTCATAGTGCAAGAATTCAAGGCCCCCTCGACTTCTTCGTAAAAAGCCGCTGGATTCTTGCGGGGATCAGGCAATGCATTTTTTAATGCCATAACATCAGACCTATGCCAAGGAGTATAAACCCAATTGTACACAAAATATCCCTTAGCATCAGCGGAGGTAATGTCCGCACTAGTTCCCGCTCCCTTAGGAGGAACGTACAAGGGTGCCGCCTCTCGCATTGGTTTAGCATGCACTAGTTCGCTCTTATCTGAGTGGGAGGTGGGTGATTGGCCATCACCGGTACGCGAATCCGACTGCTTTTCCTCCTCCGCTTTTTGGCGCGCCCTCTCTTTAAGGTCACTCGCCGCGTCCCGTAATGCAAACAGCCGTCGAACCGCATCAGGCGCCTTAGAGGGAGAAAAAACACCATTACGCAATGCTTTAGCATCTAATACCACCTCATCAGGCTCAAAAACGTTGGAATATTTCCGAAAGACAGTAATCACTTCATCAGAAAAGTGGCCCAAAAAATACAACTTCTCTCTATCCTGCCACGTTTCCCAAGAGTCCAACAATTCAGCGAGTGATAACTTGCCCTTAAGTGCACGATAGGAAACTTGCCGAAGCTCACCCATTCGGTCAACCGATAACATGGACCGCGTGTCTACCTTACCCGACGCCGATCCAGAATCCTGTGACCTCGGGGCAGATGCGCCAACATAAGGGGGCGGAGAGCGATCTAGTAAATAAAAATCATCGTCAAGATTAGTAAGGACAGGATAAAGTGACTGACGGACAGCATATTGACCCGAGACTTGCAGCCTACGCTCTTTCTCTTGTCTCTCCGTCTGTTCTCTTTCCTCCCGACGCTTCGCTTCCTGTGCTCGCACATGATCATTCTTCCGTTGCTCTTTATCAAACAGCGCTTTCTCACGTTTCTCTCGCTCACGCACTTCCTTCACCCATAATCGCACACATTCAAACATGTCTTGCCGAGCTCGCCGTTTACACATACACTGTTCCACATACTCAATCTTACGCATATCAAATGATCCATACAAAGGCCATCGTAACTCAGGATCCTTTCTGGTATATCTCCTCCATACTGTGCTGTACATTATGGAAGAAAGACCATGCTTCACATACATATCCCTATTAGGAGTCCCCTCTGGGGGAGCTGGAGCAGATTCCTCGAGGTTTAAACGGTTTCCAAAGCAGCAGCACCACTTACGGAGTGCGCTAAAAGCAGGCATGCTCAAAAATAATGCAAAATATGCAGTATTATCAAAAAAAATGGCACTTAAACGTTGTGCCGTTCAAAGTTACACAGCTCCGGAGAAATATCTCCACATTACCTGCCTATATGTGTTGCAACGCATATATTCTCACAATAACCAATACAAGTAATGACCGGTCATCACAAATCAAACTCAAATAGCCAAACCAGGCTTCAAAAACTCGGAGCAAGTACCGTACAGCGGTTCTTACCAATCAAGAGTGTCCAGATTCCAACTGCCAAGCTCCAAAATTCGCCCAAACGGCTGTCACGGCAGGACCGACAGAAGAGGTCTCAGTCGAGGACCGGCGCCACCCAGATGGTCAGCTCGGAAGGGAAGGAAGAAAACCTCGGGATGCCAGGACTAAAAGTGCCTCTGGCAGTGATCACATCCCCGGCCAAATTCCTCACCTTCGTCACGACCAGTCCTTCGAGCATCCGAGTCGTCGATGAGCCCCACGTGACGGGCGCCAATTGATGAATACAGGCCCCAGCTAGGCCCGCAGGACACAAGGGTTCGCTCTCCTGCAATGGAATCTATAAGGAAGTTGGCACGGAAACTGCAAAGTACAAAGACAAAGTTTATTAACCCTTAAGGGTGGTCCTACAATCCATACAACACCCTTCAGTATTGCATAGAGTAGCACACAGAACTTGCGTACACGGTCCCCTTTTATACACAACAGAGGGGCTCATAAGTGGGTGGATACAACATGAAGCAAGGAATATTGCCTTTTATGGACATTTTCAATACAGAATCAATATGTGGGCGGAGTTGACACACTCCTTGAGCCCGCGAAAACATGGTCAAGTAAGGACTAACTGATAACAGATGTGGTCAAGTCTGGGCATGCGCCAGACGGACAAAGGAGCTATTTATAGACTGTTACTAGGCAGATTGCAAGAGCAACTAACACGAAGATAGGACTCTTCTCGTGTTGAGCACGTGGAGACATGACAATACAAAATGGAGTCCAGACTTTAGTCAACATAACGTAAGAGACATGTTCTAAGGAAAGAGAATTCATGTCTTTAGTAAATGCTTAATCACATCGTCGTTTCAATTTACAACATCCTGACGAACGTATGATTCTGCTCTAGCAAACCTGAGACGATTTGTAGCCAGAAGCGCTTGCCATGTAATGGTATCTTCATACCTACCTGGGTTTGCTGAAAATGTTCTGATGATCGAACATTAATCTATCTCCAACCAAGATGTTATGGTCGCGTACCTCTAAGACAGATTAACCAGCACCCATCGCAAGCAATTCTAAGCTTGAGCTTATATCTGAATCTCCCCATCTGACTATTACTAGCTATAATCCGTCCTGAGTGTACATGAGCACTTTGTCCGAAAATCTGATGTCTGACCTCCTTGGTCCAGAGATGAACCATTAAATTGAGTCACTCGCTCTTCTCATCGACGTAATTTTAATCCTTTATTGCAAGAGCTCACGTCTCAATTCAAACACGTATCGCTCATGTCCCCCCCTGCTTATCAAACCTGCGCCCTGATGAAGGTGTGACCCCGGGCTGGGTCCGACACCGAAACGCGCGTTGGCGCCCGTATTTTTGGCACCTTAGCATTCCATTTAACTGTGTTTGTTCCACCTGGATGACATATTTGTTCATCTCCCATACGACCTTTGTAATGGAATCTTGCCATTTTGAGTGTTTTATATTAATTGACCTGTTCTGAATGATTGTGGGTATGTGTGTGTTGAATGTGGAGTGGGACATGTTGCCATTTTTGATTCATCAATACTGTGTATTGTGTCTCTTATCTATTGAATTTCACTTATTTATTCTCACTATAAAAAAAAGTACAAAAAGAATCCGATCACTCAAATTTTGTATTGTATGTTTATGAAAAAAAGAATAAAACAAATCAGATATGTATATCATTGCATATAGCTTTATTTTGTAATCCTTTGTATTGTTTAATATCTAGTGTTATTTAGTTTGTGGTGTCAGTTCAAATCTAGTGTTTCTTGACGCAGGGACCTATGTTTTAGGCCCATCCGTATATATGAGAGGGTGGGTTTTGTTCTTTATTATACAGTGATTTCTATACCCCGTTTCTCCCACCCTCTATCTGTCCGTTGGGGTCCCCCTTGCTTAACTGGATAGTCTCTTAAATGCACCCACTGGTGTTTTGCAAATTAAGTAATGGTGCAATGTGTAATTATCTTGTATAAGATTATCTTATGTGGATGTTTTATTATTGTTTTTTTTTTTGTTGTAGTGTGAATTGTCCTTCGTACTTAGACAATTGTGAGTTAAATCTTTTACTTTTCAATTTCTCTCACTTTTGCACTTCTCTTTTGAATTTGTCAATATTTGCACACACAAAGTGTAATGTTAAAATATTTAAGGTTTTTCTTTTTTCACCCACAGAGGCCAAGTCATAAACATGAGATACCAAGAATACTTTGAAAAAATACTTCATTTTATCAAAGACCGGATCCTTGTTTATCATGGGTAAATAAAAAAGTCTGATAGGTTTTGTTTCGAAAAGTACGTCTTTAAAATTGTTAACAAATTATTCTACCTTTGCAGAGTCTATAAAGTATGCAGAGTAAATCCGTTCTTCATAGCTTAGCTAATGTTCAAAGCACTATGGAAATAATTAAATGGGGCAAACTGGATCCTTGAATTCCAGAAATAGCATCCGAGACCTTAAAAGGCATGGGCAAAGTGGGCTCTGGCCAAGGGCACCAGCTTTTCGGGTGGGAGTCTTGCCCTGATGACCTTGAATAATTCTTAGAGAAATTGTTTTAAATATTGTTTTACTTGAATTTATTTTTTAATGTAGGTGATGTGTGGGATTCTATTCTATACATTTTGCAGATAAATGTTGTGTTTATGTTTAATGCAACATCCATAAAAAATTTCTTTTAGATTAAAACAGAGAAATGGGAGGGGGTCACAGAGATTATTTGCAGTAAAACTAGTGAGCTGCTGCTGTGTTACCATATTGAAAACACGTCACTATCCCTGAATATTAAACAGAAACACATTTAGAATTTGGACCAGTGTGCTTGTGCACTGAAGGTGACCTAGCCAGAGAAGGCATGAAAGCGCTGAAATTGGATCATAAATGCATAGCTGTTCGTAACAGGTGTCCTTAAAAAATCCTTAAAAAAAATGTCACTGAAGTGCATTCTCCAAGAATAAATGACATCTCGAGATCGATACAAATCAGAAATAACTTGCAGCTAGGTACTGAAGGAGTGTCTGCATTAAATGAAATTGGCAATATTTGAGCCTAATAAGTGGCTTCCGGTTATTTCTTCCAATATGGCCTTTTATTGTAGAGTCAAACACTCTAAATATCTAGTGCTTTCTTAATATGTATTGCACTGGATTCTGTCCTCAGACTTCGACATTCTTATCCCTCTAGTTCTGAGGAACCCCATTACATTTGCTGTTAATGACCACTACCTAATGGCACTACAACCTTCTGTTTTTTCCAAGTCTCACTTAGTCGGTCTTTACAAACTTTAATTCTTGCTCATGTGAAATCCTTCAGTAAGCATCATTCACCCGATCTAGACTGTGCCCTGCTCTTTTATGTGACAGAAGCTAAAGAAGGCACACATATACATGGCCGTTTGACACCACAGCCTTTTCATTCATGAACGAACATATTATTACTGAGACTACTAACTGCTGCTGCATCAAATGAACCGAATGACACTACAAGCACGCAGAAGCATCATGCTACACTATTAGTGTGAAACGTGCAATCCAAAAGAAAAGAAAACACATGAAAAACGTGCAGATAAGGGGCTGCAAAGCATGCTGTAAATAATGGCTTAAAGGAAAGCTTACTAATCGTAGAGCACCGTTCCAAAAAACGGGGAAGGGCTCCGTCTCTTGTAAAATATCAACCTCCGTTAGATTGTGGTGGAAAAATAGAGAAAGACCTATGTCAAATGCTGTAGTTTCTGAAATACATTATCGATAAAAAGCACTGTGAGTACAAATAAGAAGTAATACGTGTTTTCGTTTGTGGTACTGCAGAGCAGAAAAGAACTTCCATTGCTAGAAAAGGCGAACACTCCCCAATATGAGACTGAAACAGGAGTCACAAAATAACAAGGGGTGCCGCCGCACTCTGTACAACTCAAACGACAGCGAATCTGAGACAAATGTGAAATCCAGTGCCAGTTAAAATTTCACAGCAAGGGGCCGGTCAAGTGTGAACCAGTGTGGAAAAATGTTGACGCGGAGAGGGCAAAACCTGACCATATGATAATTTGCATACAATTTTGATTAGGGCATCAATAAAGGGAAGCAAAAAGAAAACAAATCGTAGGAGGGACATTTTAGAAAGAAAAATTATGTAGTAACACCAGTTGCACAAATGATAAGGTGTGTAGCATATTGTATACACCTATAGGAACAATCCGACCTCTGCATAGGCACAAAAAGTAGACACAGAGAAAGTATCAAATACATTACAAACGGTGTAGGACATTATACTAATGAAGAGGGGAAAAAACAAGTGGAAAATAGCCATTGGAGCCTTAGATAAAGGACTTCCATATGTTGTATAATCGAACCAATATACCTTCGGTAATGACATAAGTGATAGATCAAGAGGATATTAATGTAGCATAATAATAGTTTATATGAGACTCCAGAATGAATACAAAAGAGAAAGAGCTTGGATATCTTCAGCATGGAGTGGAATATAGTGTAGGATCATAAGGATATACAATATATATCATTGGCGAGGGACACAAATCATGCCAAAAGGTAGGATTGACATAGAATAATTTGGTGTTTAATAGTTGCAATTTCTACTACTCCAAGATCGCCTTGAGGCCTGTCTTAAGCGTCTAGTATAAATATCCACCAAGATTCTCTGAGGGTTAGTTTATTAATATGTTCCCTTCTTAATTGGGCTCTAACTTCCTTTATAACCTGTCATTTAAGATCTTCTGGATTTTGTCCTTGGTGTCTAAAATGTTCCACTAAAGCGGTGTTTTAAGTGATACATTTTACTTGGCTCATTGGTTTTTCAATGTCAGTTTTTATTCTCTGTGGTCTGACCTAAGTGGAGCATATCACAAGAGCATTTTATGATATAGACCGTATTACAGGTATCGCAATAACTGAAGTTTGGCTGATTAAATCACTGTGTTTCACTATCTTAATGTTATAAGTAGTCTCATAGGTACCAAATTTGTAGTGTTTATAGGTGGGAGACCCCCATAGATCAGTCAGTCGCTTGATGTTAAAATTATTTCACAACATAGCCAAGCATGTTTTTTTCTCTCAGTAAAATTTCCTTGCTGCATTATTTACGGCATCTTTGGTGGACTGTCTACACCCATGCTTTTCATGAGTGTCTTTACGATTTTTTAAGTGTATGTTCCACATTGGCTAATAGTTTAGTAGGAGGCTTTCCTTACTCCTTTTTTTTTTTTGGTTTGTAGCATGTGCATCTTTGACTGTGGTTTCCAGTGTCACTTAGTCGTTTAATTTGTTGCAGACTGTAACTTAAGCATCAAGGTCAACTTTCATTGTAGAATTTTGTGTGGTGGTTATTAATCTGGTACTGGTCCTGAGGAGGACCCCATCCATTTTACTTTGGGGTTGAAACGTTGACATATCTGTCACAGATGATTCGAAATCGGAGCAATCCATGTTTCTCTACAGCTGTGACTGCCATAATCTTGTGATTCAGTGCTTTTAATTGTATGTGTCAATAGTTTCACCTTTGTGCCACTGCATTTCTCAAATATTTCTATCTTGCAGTTTTAATTAAGAAATTAAAAATACAATTGTTCCTTGTACATTTGGCCTTCCATTCAATATCCAGCATAGCAAAAGTATTCCTACAAGAACAATGTCTTTGTCTGCATTATACCCGGATTACCTACTTGGATTACTAGATAGCCTTGTTTATGCTTTTGTGGGATCGAATGAACCAACAGACAACCTGGAAGAGATGGAAGTCAGCATCAGGCATGTCAACTCTTCATATGTCGTTTAGTTGTCCATCTGGCACTCTTTTGAACCATTAATTGTGTGAATTTCTTTCTTTTTTTCGGTGTGCTGCTCCCTCCTAGTGTTTTGTCTAAGAACACTCTCTATTGAACAATGAATTCGGGAGAAAGTGGTATCTCTCACTTCCAAGTTGGAGGTGCGCACAATTATACTTAGACCTGTTGAGGTCTTATTTTCATTTGATCTGTTCACTGAAAAAATTACGTACAGTTCAATCCAGCTTTACAATCATGTCTTTTATTTCATTTCTGTTTTCATACTGTTATATACTCCAAATTTCTTTGGTGAAGAAGCATATTCGTTTTGCATATTTACAAAACCCAATGCATTTCGGGTCAACAAAAGAGACCCTTCTTCAGGGGTCTAAAACGGAAAGATAAAGAAAATATATTGAGCTATTCAGTAATATACTCTGTTGTTTACATATCAAGCTCTGTCCAATACATTGATGAGTGAATATATTCAATAAACCTTAATACAATCTGTCCCCCAAGTCTCATATACTGCATCTCTCATTGTTCTTTAATATCTGAACTGATATGGTTTTCAAATTGACTCCTATCTGTATTGTGACAAAATGGGAAGGCTGGGTACCACGCTACCCTATAAATTGTCAACGCTAATTCAAAAAACGCCTAAATAAAGTTATACGTGTTGTACTCGTCTTGATCTTCCATGTGTCCTCTATGTATCCTAAAGTACGTATTAATAACATAAAATCACGTACTAGTTACGTTTTACTAACAGCTTGCTTTTATGTACAGCTGGTAACTAACTGTTCAATCTATGCTGAGAAAAATATATATGTAGCACAATATCGTAGCAGTACTTAACGAAACCTTTCGGTTACTTACTTCCGTGTTTGGCAAAACTCCCGCGTCTTCCTCTACCAATCAGGGTTCTGTTTGTGATTGAACGTGTGCCTACGTTATTTATGTGTTGCTTAATTGGTTGAAAACGCGCTGACGAGTCGCGCTTATAACCAATGGTTAAAGCGATACATACCAAATTGACCATACTTGTGATACATCCTATTGGTCCTAAAGAAAACCTTAGTGTTGAATCTACATAGTTGGAAAAAATTCTAATATGTGTTCTAATGAAAAGTCCGTCAACAACAATATTATCCACAAAATATAAATATGAACAAAATAAAAGGAAAGCAAACCAGAATGGATGAGAAATAATAAGAACACTATTAAAAATACAGATAAAATAATTTGCTGATGGTATTACTTATCAGTTCAGTCAAGTTGGTTAGAGATGTAATGTTCATGCAGGGAATCCAAACAGTTTTTCCTCGATAGTTTATAGGAAACAGGATAATTCTATTCTGTCATTAATTCCTGCCGGTTGCATGCTGCCCATTTTCCTGATCCAAAAGTATTCTGCTCTCAGTCTCTGTTTATGGATATCCATCGATAAATTTGGTTTAATCACTTCTAGTATGGTGAATTGTAGCTGTGCAATATTATGGCCTTGTCATAAATATATCAGATGTACAATTAACATCAGTTCAAACCAAACTTTTGAATAAAGGTTTTACTTTTGTGCCAAACTATAAATCAAATTCTCAAGAAACAGAAATTGCAATCTTTAAATTCTTACGCACTTTGCGGTTAAAAAATTTCTTTTCGAATTTACAACCGTCTGAAAAACCTGAAAGCAAAATGAGAGAATTCAAAGTAAAGAGCACATTTTGTGCCCCTACTTCACATAAGACTATTGACGCGTATGAAAGAGTGATTACCACTGAAATGAAGAAAATTAACTATTCAGGTGGCAACAAAAGTAATTTCTCGAAAAAGGATTGGAACACACTGAAGTCTTTAAAAGAAATGACCAATATCACCATACAGAAAGCAGATAAAGGAGGAGCCATAGTAGTGATGAGCACTGAATTTTACACTAAAAGTGTACGCACACATCTACAGGATACTAACACGTATCGTAAAATTGAACAAGATCCCACTGACATCTTTGCAGAAACACTGAAATCGATCTTAGAAAAAGCTTTAGAGTTGAAATGGATAACTGACAAGACTTTTCAATTTTTAAACACCAAGTATCCAAGGAGACCTCAATTCTACATGCTCCCGAAAATTCATAAACATGCTACCAGACCACCGTTTAGACCCATTGTGTCAGCTTGTGGATCAATTTCAGAACCACTAGGTCAGTATCTAGATTGGTTCATACAACCGCTGGTTCAAAATTGGAGTACCTACATTAAAGACACCACTGCTTTTCTAAATCTTCTAAACAAAGTGATAATTCCAAAAAATGAGCAAATATGGTTATGTTCTATTGATGTCACAGCACTCTACACCTCTATCCCCCACAATGAGGGATTAGAAGCAATGGAATGGAGATAACTTGAGAATGAAATCACAGGAACAGATAACATTTTCTTGATGGAGTTATTACATTTTGCGTTATTCCACAGTTATTTAGAATGGGATAATGATTTCTATGAACAATGCAGTGGAACTTCCATGGGTTTTGCGGGGGCTCCTTCCTACGCCAACACCTTCATGGCGAAGTTTGAACATGACCACATACTGAATAACCCACATTGGATGAAAGGCATTATGATCTTTAAAAGATACATAGATGACATCTTTATAATTTGGAAAGGAGCTAAAGAACAACTAATTGAGAACATTCATGTACTGAATCAGATACATGATAGGATCAAGTTCACTCATCAAATAAACACCAATGAATTAGCATTCCTGGATGTGAAAATAACTATTAAAGACGGTAAAATAATAACTAATGTTCACACAAAAGATACAGACAGGAACAGCAGTTTGCACTATGAGAGTTTCCATCACTACTCATTGAAGACACACTTACCATTATCTCAATTTATTCGATTTAAGAGAATTACATCAGATCCGAATGATTTAGCCTCCTCCATCTATAATCAGATTAAGAAATACTTAAAACGAGGATATCCTGAAAGTGGACTACAGGATGCAAAGAATAAAGTTTTGTCCATGGACAGAGAACTTCTACTTAACAAAAAAAAAGAAATCGGAAAAAAAACTCACGGTATGTGTTTTAAAATACTCAGCACAATCCAAACAGATCACAACTATTATGAGAAGGCATTGGCCTCTTATCACAGAAGAACCAGATTTGCAACCATTGGTAGCTAATCAAATTACATTCGCATATAAGAGATCAAAGAACTTGAAAGAACTAATAAAGAAACAATCGAATCAAAGAGAGAAGACGATTCATAAAGGCATGAAAAGATGTGAAAATTGCACACATTGCAATAATGTGATAACGGGCCAACAGTTCAGACATCCCATGACTGGGCAAATGATTCCACTCTTGCACTCTTGCACTTGTGACACGAAAGGAGTAATTTATAGAATAAAATGTCCTTGTGGTAAATTATATGTGGGCCAGACAGAACGCAAGATAAAAATCAGAATTACTGAACATAAAAGTAATATCAGAAACAAAAATCGAAAGTCCACACTTGCCATGCACTGGACAGAAGCCGGCCATAATATTGCACAGCTACAATACACCATACTAGAAGTGATTAAACCAAATTTATCGATGGATATCCATAAACAGAGACTGAGAGCAGAATACTTTTGGATCAGGAAAATGGGCAGCATGCAACCGGCAGGAATTAATGACAGAATAGAATTATCCTGTTTCCTATAAACTATCGAGGAAAAACTGTTTGGATTCCCTGCATGAACATTACATCTCTAACCAACTTGACTGAACTGATAAAATAATTTGCTGATGGTATTACTTATCTGTATTTTTAATAGTGTTCTTATTATTTCTCATCCATTCTGGTTTGCTTTCCTTTTATTTTGTTCATATTTATATTTTGTGGATAAAATTGTTGTTGACGGACTTTTCATTAGAACACATATTAGAATTTTTTCCAACTATGTAGATTCAACACTAAGGTTTTCTTTAGGACCAATAGGATGTATCACAAGTATGGTCAATTTGGTATGTATCGCTTTAACCATTGGTTATAAGCGCGACTCGTCAGCGCGTTTTCAACCAATTAAGCAACACATAAATAACGTAGGCACACGTTCAATCACAAACAGAACCCTGATTGGTAGAGGAAGACGCGGGAGTTTTGCCAAACACGGAAGTAAGTAACCGAAAGGTTTCGTTAAGTACTGCTACGATATTGTGCTACATATATATTTTTCTCAGCATAGATTGAACTGTTAGTTACCAGCTGTACATAAAAGCAAGCTGTTAGTAAAACGTAACTAGTACGTGATTTTATGTTATTAATACGTACTTTAGGATACATAGAGGACACATGGAAGATCAAGACGAGTACAACACGTATAACTTTATTTAGGCGTTTTTTGAATTAGCGTTGACAATTTATAGGGTAGCGTGGTACCCAGCCTTCCCATTTTGTCACAATACAGATAGGAGTCAATTTGAAAACCATATCAGTTCAGATATTAAAGAACAATGAGAGATGCAGTATATGAGACTTGGGGGACAGATTGTATTAAGGTTTATTGAGTATATTCACTCATCAATGTATTGGACAGAGCTTGATATGTAAACAACAGAGTATATTACTGAATAGCTCAATATATTTTCTTTATCTTTCCGTTTTAGACCCCTGAAGAAGGGTCTCTTTTGTTGACCCGAAATGCATTGGGTTGTGTAAATATGCAAAACGAATATGCTTCTTCACCAAAGAAATTTGGAGTATATAACAGTATGAAAACAGAAATGAAATAAAAGACATGATTGTAAAGCTGGATTGAACTGTACGTAATTTTTTCAGTGAACAGATCAAATGAAAATAAGACCTCAACAGGTCTAAGTATAATTGTGCGCACCTCCAACTTGGAAGTGAGAGATACCACTTTCTCCCGAATTCATAACTCTTCATATGTGCCAATTTCCCTTTCTCCTGTATGCTGAGGTTCATGCTTTTAGCCAACAATGAAAACATAGGAGGTATTTTATGCTAGACATCCTCACCATATATCATGCAAGCGACAAAATAATCTCTATATAACTCAAGTGATTTAACATCGCAGACCTTTATTAGAAAGACAGAGCCATGTACAGAATGTAAGCTTACAGGATGTGCACTGTGTGTACTACTACATTTGATTGCAAAAGGTTTACTGCCTGCACCGATCCCAAGTACCTAAAACTCAACCTTTGACTGTGCTACAGTTAGGTACACTTAGATTCACCCTAATAACCCCTGAAGTTGATGTTTGAGTCTCATATGGGTGTAAAGAGTATAACCCTCACATTCACTTCAAAAGGCCCGTATCCTTGCGAATTGTGGCTGAGTGATACACAGATGCTTGGAACTCAGATGTTACTAAAATAGTCTGAAATATAAGCCTTGGCCTATGAGGTAATTTTGCCTCATCTAAACAGTACAGGGGGTGCACAGCAGCAGGCTATGTTCAGAACATCAGTGATAGAAGGAAGGTAAGGCAATAAGCAGTGCAGTTTGTGTGTACCTATGATATCCTCACTTATCTTAACCCTTCAACCTAACTTTGTAGTTCATGGTGCTATCACATTTATAACACTTTAGCAAAATAATTTTTCTGAGCATTTTCTGTTGGCTTCAGTTTTTCCAAACTACTGTTTTTATTACGTATTGCTCTATATTTGCATTTGTCTTTCTGCCTTCCCTCATAATGTGTTGTGTCCCAGTTGTAGCCCACAGAGACCTTTCGGTGACTCCACCCGCATATGTCACTGAGCCCAGTAACCCTCCTCCCACTCCTACTATTGGCCTACAAACATTCAGCCCATCTTTTCAAGTTATTGATGTACACCGTTCTCCCAAGGCATCCATCTAAAGGCCAGGGAGTTAGGTGCAACTTCCTTGGGTAACTTCGCTTTTTGGATCTGTTACATCCTGGAATGACCTAAGGCCAGACTCTCTGTTGCACTAAAAAGCAGCACAGTAACCAACAATATATAGTCGCCCCTCCTAGCTGGGACATCATTAACTCTGACTGTGCTATTAAGATAGAAAACTGCATCTTACATGGTAAGACTTCCTCTCTCTTTGGTGGACTCACATACTGCAATATGAGGTTTGAAAGAAGCTGAGTTTTTCCACTGAAGTACTGCATGGCTCCTGGGTGGAACCATTAACTCAAACGTTAGTGGAGTTTATGAAGCTGGGTCTTCTACTGGTAGTAGACAATCGCAGTGAGAATTGAAGAGAAACAGGTGGCACACAATACACCCTCCAATAGTTAACATATCCAAACACAAAGATACCAGGCACATTGACATCACGGAACAATACTTTTTGTTGTGTTGGCTACCCTAGGCTATGAAACCAGATCCAGTTTTTCTGGCTAAAGAAGCTTCAGACATGTAATGTAGCATGCTTCATGATCGGCTTCCTACCCCACCAAGGGAAGATAATACTACCAGAGCGGACTCTACCTTAACATTCTGAGGAAGTTCTTTGTCTTGGATCAGATATTAAAAATACCTTAGAATAAACCTTTGGGAATTCACTTTTAGTGGGTACCCTAGGTATACTTAAATTTATAAACCAAAACTCGGGATTGTTTATGGGTTCAATCATTGGCCAATACATCCAATTTATTGCTGATATGTTACAGCCCCTAACTAACGGCCAATGAAATGTCCTGGGCGTGCATCAGGACGATTAAGATATAGAATCCCTATACAATTGGTGAGCACATCTGCATGCAGGTGAAAGGAGGATTGCCTACCTTCACCATGCAAAGTTGGTAGTCCTACTGTGGACTGGTGCTTGCAACATGGTCGGGACCAGTGCAAGCACTTCCTGTTGTCGCACATTTGTCAATGAAAGTGCCTGGCTGTGAATCTAGTCCAAATCCCCTCAGTCTGCTGAAGAGTACCATGTTGGTGAAGGAACCAGTGCCTTATTCTTATGACAGGCCTGGATTGGGTGATGAATGGGAGGGGTCTGCGGATCCTTATGGTTACCAGCCCTCAGAAGACCCTGAGGACACCTGGTATGAGGATCTGGCAGATGCCAGTAGACTGGACACTTCATCAGATTCTGGCCTGGTCTCTTCCCATACTTTGGCTATGAAGGAGGGTGCCTCGTTTGCTGTGGTGGTGAGGAGGGCTGCTGAGTTGCTGGACCTTCAATTGCACTCAGTGGCATTCAAGACAAATGTCATGACAAAGGAGCTTCACCCGGTAATCACCCCATCAAAACCACGTCTCCCCTTTAATGAAGCCTTCACCAATGTCCGGCTCGGGGCCTGGCCCAAGCCCTGCACAGGGCTCCTGTGCAGAGGACAATTGTCCGCTGCCATTGCCACACCCAAGGGAACCCACTTTTCTCACTTAGGGCCCCACCCCAGAGACCTTGATGGTCCATGCTTCCATCTCCAAATTAACACCAATGCAGTTCCTGCCACCCCTCCGGACAGGGAATCTAGGAAGCTGAAAACCCTTTGGGAAGAGGATATTCTCTTCTGCCAGCCTACCACTGCAGAGGGGAACACCACTTGCTCATGGTCCATTACCCCCATACAATCTGGGACTTGGTTGCGCAAGGACAGCAGGGCTACAGGCAGGTCTTATGAGTCTTTCCATGCCTCCTCGCCAACCCCAGTCCACCATCCGCCCCTTTCATGGCCACGGAAAGGGCTTTCAATCGCATCTCTACTCTCCCAGCCACCATGGCCAGGATGTTTCCCAACCTTTCTGTGGCAGAGGATGCGGTTCCCACAGACCACGTGGGACAGGTTGCCATAAGTCAGGCCAGTTCCACCCCCTTATGCAGCCACTGCCTCAAAACCCCTTTAATTGCCCTCCTAACATCATGGGCATCCAGTGTGGAGAAGGATGCACCTTCACCACTGTATGTCAATAACATCAGGACATTGGGTTTTGCAGTTCTCCCAAAGGGGTTACGCCCTCCTCTTTGTGACCACACCTCCACCCATGCCACCCACTTACAACAGGCTGACGAGGACCACCTTTCCTTACTTTGCCAGGAAGTGTCGGCTCTCTTGGCCAAGGTAGCCACAGAGAGGGTGCCGACATCAGAAGTAGGTTGTGGTTGCTAGTTCCACTACTTTCTGGTGCCAAAGAAGTACGTAGGACTCGGTCTTATACTACACCTGCACCTTCTCAGGCTCTTCCGCAAGGAGAAATTTAAAATGCTCAAGCTAGCTCAAGTTCTGTCTGCCTTGGACCCAGGATACTCGTTGGTAACATTGGACTTGCAGGATGCATATTTTCACATCCCCCGTCCTGCCTGCCAACAGGCATTACCTGCAGCTCACGGTAGGCCAAGAGCACTTTCAGTTTTCCATGCTTCCCTTTGGCCTTACCAGTGCCCCGCGAGTGTTCACCAAGGTGATGCCTGTGGTTGCAGCACATCGGTGGAGATCAAGGTGGCAGTCTTCCATTATCTCGACGATTGACTGTTGAAGGTGAGCTTGCCCCAGGTAGTCGTCTCCCACCTCCAGACTACTGCAAACCTTGGGCACTTGCTGGGGTTCACTGTCAACATGCCCAAGCCACACCTGACTCCTTCTCTAATGCTCCCCTTTATCTGAGCTGTTCTGGACACAGTGCAGTTTTGCACCTATCCTCCCAAGTGGCGAGTCCAGGATGTTCAGGCTAGGATACAGATGTTTCAGCCTGTATCCTGTATTTCGGTGAGACTGACTCTGAGGCTGCTGGGCCTCATGGCCTCTTGCATCCTGCTTGTGACGCATGCCCATTGGTATATGCAGGCTCTGCAGTTGGACCTGAAGTTCCAGTGGGCACAGCATCAGGAGAATCTCTCCGACATGGTCCAGATTTCGGAGGGAACTGGAAAAGACCTGCTGTGGTGACTGACGAACCACAATTGGGTCAGTGGCAGACTCCACTCCCTTGCCCAACCAGAGCTGACTGTAGTGACAGATGTGTCACTCCTGGACTGGGGCGGCCTTTTGGGAGTGGTGGAGATTGAAGGACTCTGGTGGAAGCCAAGATCCACATCAGCCTGTTGGAACGTCAGGCAGTCCATTTGGTGTTATATGCCTTTCTGCATTCAATCAATGGAAGGCTGGTAAGGTGTTCACTAACAACACCACTGCCATGTGGTACTGCAACAAACAGGGTGGAGTCATGGCCCCATTGTCAGGAGGCGCTATGCCTCTGGACGTGACCAGGGCATATCCCTAATGGTGCAACATCTGGCGGTTCTCTGAACGCTAGAGTGGCTGAACTGAGCCATTGATGTCTATTGAATTACGAATGGTGTCTCCATCTGAAGGTTGTACAGGGGAGAGCCATGGCTAGATCTGTTGGCCCCGCCTGAAAATGCACAATGTCAGCAGTTTGGCATGCTGGAGTTTCCATGGCAGCTCTTGCTATGAGATGCTTTTCGTATTGAGTGGCGCTCTGGCATCCTGTATGCCTTTCCACAAATACCACTGTAGCCCAGAGTTCTGAAGAGATCAGGAACGACTAGACCCTAGTGATTCCTGTGTCTCCAGATTGGACACAGAGAGTCTCATATCCCGAGCTCTTGACAATGTCCTTCAGTCCTCCGATCAGGCTGCCTCTTCGGGGGATCGTCTGTCGCAGCAACAGGGGAGGGTTCTGCACCTGAACCTGAAAATGCTTCACAATTATGCGTGGAGATTGACCAGCGTCAGTTAACAGCTTTTGACCTTCCACATGAAGTCTGCAATGTTGTTTTGACAGCCAGGCATCCCTCCACAAAGATGGTATACACCCGCCATTGGAACAAGTTTGTGACATGGTGTACAGATAAACAAGATAATCCTCTGTCTACACCAATTTCTCAGGTTCTCCTTTTCATTCTTTCCTTATTCCAGCAAAGCTCTGCTTTGAGCACATTAAAAGGTTATTGTTCTGCCTTTTTGGCATTTCCGCGGTTGCCAAATGAGTCATCCCTTTTTCAAGTCCCCTATTGTACTTAGGTTCATGAAAGGTTTCCAGCATATGTTCCCACCAGCACCTTTCATTATGCCCCAGGGGGACCCTAACCTGGTATTTACATTCCTGACATACGCTGCCTTTGAGATGTTCCACAACTGTGCACTTAGACGTCTTACCATCAAAACATCCGATCTAGTGGCGATAACATCTGCATGGAGGCTCAGTGGTTTACAGGTACTGTCTGCAAATCCTCCATACCTTACCTTCTACCCAGACATACTGGTCCTTCGAACTCCAGCATCCTTCTCACTGAAGGTAGTAACTCCTTTCTATGTAGTCCAGCCCATCACTCTGCCTACCTTTAATGAACAAGTTACTTACCTTCGGTAATGATATATCTGTGAGAAACATAGGTTAGTTATAGGATTCCTTAATTTGGAATTACCCCCAGGCGTCAGACTGGACCTGGAAAGTTTTTCGTCAGCAGTACCACTGCGCATTGGAAGGTGGCGTCAGTCGACGGGATGATGTTGCAGTAGCTACATAGACGCTGCCCTCGCGCGCTGACGTCAGTTCTGTACACGACTTTCCACGCCAGAAGCGCAGAGTCATGCAAGACACTGGCCACTGGTGCACAAACCTAGGGTCCAGAAAGGAAGTCCTTAAACCTAGAAGTCAGTTCACAGAACGGGGAGGATGGGTGGGGCAGTAAGGAATCTATAACTAACCTATGTTTCTTACAGATATATCATTGCCAAAGGTAAATACCTTGTTCGTCTGAAAGAAACAGTTAGTTATAGATTCCTTACCTTAGAATAGATACCCCAGCAATACCAACCCCGGAGGTGGGTCTGCGAATTCAGTTCACATCAGGAAGTCTTGGTGAACAGAACGGCCAAAGGAGCCATCTCTCCGGACTTGGCTGTCCAGGCAGTAGTGTCTTGTGAACGTGTGCAGCGATGAATGACAGATGTCATTCAGGGGGACTCCACGACCCAAAGCAGTGGTAGCTGCCGTTGCCCTGGTAGAATGGGCGCGCAATCCCACTGAAGCTTCCTTCTTTGCCAAGGAATAACAAGCTTTGTCGCACAAAACGACCCATCTCAAAAAGGTCCGTTTGTACACGGCCCAACCCTTTTTGGCACCTACGTAGCCAACAAAGAGCTGGTCATCTACACGGAATTGTTTAGTGCGATCCAAGTAAAAGGAAAGCACAAGTTTTGGATCCAGATGGTGGAGCCTCTCTTCTTCTTTGGAAGGATGCGGAGGTGGAAAGCAGGTGGGCAAAGTGATAGCCTGTTCAATATGGAAAGGAGTAACCGCTTTGGGAAGGAAGGACGGATGAGTTGGAAAGACAACCTTGTCCGGATGAACAGTCAGAAAAGGAGGCTTAGAAGAAAGTGCTTGGAGCTCACTCACCCTGCGAGAAGAGGTATTGGCCACCAGAAAATCAGTTTTTAAGTTCAGAAGCCTAAGAGGACAGTTATGTAGCGGCTCAAAGGGAGCACACATTAGATATGTAAGAACCAAGTTCAAGTCCGTCTGGGGCATTACGAAAGGAACAGGAGGAAAAAGATGAGTAATGCTCCTAAGGAAGCGATTTACAACAGGGGACTCGAAAAGAGAAGGCTGATAAGGAAGCCTAAGGAAGGCTGAAATGGCCAAGAGGTAGCCCTTTAGAGTGCCCGGAGCAGAGCCCTGCTGGGCCAAAGAAAGGAGGAACAAGAGAACCTCATAAAGTGGGGCGGAAAGGGGATCCACAGCCTTTGCTGTGCACCATGCCACAAGTTTGTTCCATTTGCAGGCGTATACCGTCTTAGTAGAGGGACGCCTGGCTTCCAAGATAACATCACAGACTTCGGGAGGCAGGTCAAACGACGTCAACTGCCGCCGCTCAATCTCCACGCAAGGAACGATTCTTGGAGAACTGGATACGCACGAAACTCTGCCCCACAGGTCTGTCCGAGGTCTATGTGATAAAAAGAGCCAACAGGGCACTGGTCCCGCTGCCGGGTGCTCCTCCAAGGGCCCTCATCGCTAAAATCCTGAATTATCGGGATAGAGACTGTATTCTGAAAGCGGCGAGGGAAGCGGCGAACCTCACCTTTGACAATGCCAAGGTATCTATCTACCCGGACTATGCCCGCCAGGTCCAGGAACAGAGGAAATCCTTTCTTGCCGTCAAGCAGAAACTCCGGGAACTCAGCATGCAGTACATGTTACTCTACCCTGCCAAACTTAAGGTCATATCCCAAAGAAAGGCGCATTTCTTTGACACCCCGGAGGAGGTATGGGAGTGGCTTGAAATTAGGGGAGATGCACTCCCACAGGGTGCATGTGGGGGGGCCCGGAGTACATGGGGGTCCAGACCACCGAGGAGACGAGGTAACAGGCGCAGGAATCGATCAGTGGACTCCACCCAGGGGAAGAGACAGCGAATCACGGTGGGAGACGACGGTGCCCTCCACCTGGGGTCTTCGGGGGTTGCCGAATCCCCCCCACGCGGTCTGTGACAGCTCCTCCGGACGTGGAACTGGTACCGGAAACTCTCCAGCGAGCCGCTGATACGGTTCCTGAAACCGTCATGGACTCACCTACAACCTCCTCGGTTCTACCTTCTGGCAGTTGATATCCTTTGTTTTTTTACTTCCCTCTGCTGGGGCGGGGGAGCTGATACTTGGCCGCCTGCCCTCCCCCCTCACTGGGATTTGGGGGCCTTTCCTGCGGTCCTTGGACTGCCACTGTCACCATTAGTGGGGGTTGCCGGTTGCTCTTCCTTGGAAGTTCCCCGGGCACTTACTCAGATGGGCCGAGACTCTGCATAATGACTTGGGGCAGCTGGCATGTGTCGGGAGCTGGACTTAGAAGAAGGGGGCTCTCTTCTCTACTTGTTGGGTAGTTCAGCCCGTTTGGGCTCATGGGTTGGCTGTGTACGTCCTGGCACCAGCATGGAAAGGGCATTGCTGCATGTTTTGTTGTTGTCAGTAAATTGCTCGTGGGAGGGGGGGGAGGGTGTTGGTTTTTTCTAGGCATCGTATGTATTGCATTTCGGGCATGGGAACGGGGTGGGTACATTGGACGCGGGATACGGCGGGATCGGTCACTTCACCTCACATGGGGCATACATTTCTGAGCTGGAACGTGAGAGAGCTGGGTACATGCACCAAGAGATATAGGGTCCTGTCCTCCCTTAGCAGGCATAAGGTCTCGATAGCATGCCTCCAAGAAACTCACCTCACGGACGAAGGGGCTCAGAAATTGGGGAAAAAATGTCGGGGACAGGTTTTCCACTCTTCGTTCTCCACATATGCCAGGGGGGTCCTGGTCTGGGTGGCCCCCGGGGTCCTGTTTGCCGTCCAATATGTGGAAGCTGACATCCATGGGAGGTACCTGCTCCTTAGAGCTAAGCTGGATGGTAGGGATGTCGCCATACTGAACACTTATGCACCGCACACAGATGACCCAGATTTTATTTCAGTCCCTGCAGGAGGTCCTGGTCTCGGAGCTGGAGGTACCGCTACTTTGGTTGGGGGACTTTAATTGTGTCCTCGACCCCATTCTTGACAGGTTCCCGCCCCGTGCTAGCACGAAACCATGAATGACCGCGAAACTCCGGGAGGTCATGGAGAATATAGGAGCCCAGGATGTCTGGCGTCCGAGACACCCGACTCAGAAGGTGTACACCTGTTTTTCCTCCACTCACAATACACCTAGTCGCTTGGACAGGGTCTTACTTGCAAATCCAGAGGTCACCATGTCCCTTGAGGTGACCCATCAGGCACGATTCCTCTCTGATCACTCCCCAGTGGCGTGTGTGGTGAGTTGGGGGGCCCGGTTGTGTCGCCCACGGACTTGGATGTTACCAACAGAGATTCTTGAGGACCAGGTGGGGAAGCATCACCTAGAAACTGCCATAACTGACTACGTTGACCTTAACTGGGGTGAGAGGGATCTCTCCCTAGCCACGAAATGGGACGCCCTAAAGGTGGTGGTGAGAGGGGCGTGCATGAGCCTCACCTACGGGGTTCGGAAGCAGCTCCAACAGGAGCTGCAGGGGGCGGAAAGCCGCCTCTTGGAGCTACAGACCTCTGAGGCCACTGACACTATGGCGAGGGAGGGGGAACATGACACTCTGACACGCATCCATGATATTCTGGATAGACTCGATAAATATACCCTCACACAATATAGGCAGCGTCTCCATAGGGAAGGGGATAAATCGGGTCGACTTTTGGCCTAGATTCTTCGATGGGAAAGAGCCCCGGAAGGGATTGTGGCCCTACGGGAGCCTGCGGGGGGCTTGGTCCACTCTGAAGTGGGACTGCTGCGGGTCCTTAAGTCTCATCTCCAGCGGGTGTATGCTGTGGACACCGCCGTTTCCGAGGCATCTTA
Organism: Triturus cristatus; assembly: GCF_964204655.1. Classification (NCBI taxonomy): domain Eukaryota; kingdom Metazoa; phylum Chordata; class Amphibia; order Caudata; family Salamandridae; genus Triturus; species Triturus cristatus. The sequence continues at coordinate 1,137,049,883 of NC_140589.1, forward strand.
TCTCCCTTACCTTCGGGAACTGACCCTGCAATCTATCCCCAAGTCGGCGCATGAGGACCTGGACGAAGCTCTAACGCTGGGCGAGGTACGCTCCGCCCTGCAGCGTCTGCCGAGAGCCAAGTCCCCAGGTAGTGACGGATTCCTCCTGAGTTTTATCAGGCATTCGAGGGTACACTTCCCCAACTTCTATTGCAGATTTATCTTGAGGCGTTTGAGTGCGGGACTCTCCCGCTGAGCATGACGCTGGGGGAAATATGCATGATCCTGACTTCCACGAGCCTTCATCGTAACGACCGATCACGATGATCAACACGGACGTTAAGATCTTGTGCAAGCTTCTGGCCTTACGCCTGGCGCCGTACATGGCTCACTTGGTCCACGAGGACCAGTGCGGTTTCATACCGGAGCGCAATACGGCTATGAATTTGCGGCGGATGAATCATATTCTACTTAAGGTGCGTGGTCGGGAGGAGCAAATGGTGTTGGTGTCTATTGACCTCGCCAAGGCCTTCAACCCAGTCGATTGGGGTTATCTCCTCGAGGTCCTCCGTGTTGTGCGGCTAGGTCCCAATTTTTGTCGCTGGATTCTTATTTTGTATACGGCCCCCTGTGCCAGGGTGAAACTTGGGGACGCACCGTACGAGGAGTGGCGGCTGGGACGGGGTACACGCCAGGGGTGTCCCCTCTCGCCGTTACTATTCGCCCTAGCCATAGAGCCCTTCGCTGTCCGGACAGATATGGAACAGTGGGGTATTAGGGTGGGGGACACGTGCAATGTTATCTCCCTATATGCGGACGATGCCTTGTTCTATTTGGCCTCTCCCCAGGATGCACTGCCGATACTGCTGCAGCACTTACCTACGACCTACCAGACCTCGGCCTACGCTGGGAACAGGAAGGGTTCCGTTACCTTGGAATGCAGGTGGCGCCGACGGACACTCAGGTGCTAGCCCGGAATGTGGATTGGATAATCACGTCCTAACAGCGGTCAGTGTCTTTTTGGAATTCTTTACCACTCTCGTTGATGGGACGGCTGGCCGTCGCCAAGATGGTAATTCTCCCTAGGACGTTATATGTCCTCCAGAACTCATTATGTCCGCTCCCCCCCCCGAGTTTTCAGCACTCTCAATACGTTACTCACGTCCCTGCTATGGGCGGGCTGACCCAGTAGGGTAGCTCTTCACACCGTTGTCTGCAGCTACGAGGAGGGGGCCTCGAAGTTCCACGCTTCAACCTATATTATTACGCGGCCCAGTTACAACATGCGACCCGTTGGTTTACAGACACAGACAATTGGGAGCCACGCCTCCTCTATGGTAGGGTAGACATCCAGACACTACAGGTCGCCCTGATGCAGGGTAGGGGGGCGGACACGTCCCTTCCCTATGTTGTGCAACAAACGGCCGGTATATGGCAGCGGTTTGTTGAGTGGGTCTAATAGAGGGCACCCTTTCACAGGTTGCTCCCGATCTGGATACTGGCCCCCTTCATCTACATGGGGCAATATATGTCCTTTCAATCTTGGAGGGAGGGTGGTTGCAAAGTCCTGGCTGACCTTTACCCTAACGAGACCTTCCTTACCTACGAGCAGGCGGAAGAGACTTTTGGCCTTGGACGGGAACAATTCCTATACGACCGGGGACTCCAGGATGTGGTGAAGGTCACCTGGTCCCAGTACCCAGACGCTCCGCCCCTGACCCACACCTTGGACATCCTCCTTTGCTGCGGCAAGGGGCGTAAACTGATTTCTCTCCTGTACAAGGCCATGAAACAGGATTCAACCCCCCGGTGCCACCATCCCGGGCTGCCTGGGAGGCGGATCTCGACATTCTGCTGGAACAGAGACAATGGGCACGCATAGGCTCCCTCACGCGTACGTTTCATGTAACACAAGGTTTAAACTGTCGCACTTTAATTTTTTACACCGCACCTACCTAACCCCGGTATCCCTGAAGCGTATCTCTGGGGATAGGGGAGATGGATGCCCTAGATGTGGTGCTGAGAAAGCGGGCTTCCTACACTTAGCATGGGCCTGCCCTTTGATCAAACAATTATGGGTGGGGATGGTGGAGCGAATAGGTGCAGCTACAGGCCTTCGGATGGTGCTCGAACCCCTGCATTGTCTGCTTGCATTAGTCCGGAAACCCAAGAAAAATAAACTCTTGTATAAATTCCTACAATTAATGTTCGTACTAGCCAGGCACAAGGTGGCGATAACTTGGATGGGGCAGAGGGCCCCGGAAGTACCAACTTGGCTCAGAGATGTCCGAGAGTGGTCCCTGGCCGAGGAAACCCACATGCAACTCACTCGGAGGGATGAGAGCTGCAGGACGACGTATTGGCCTGGCGCGTTGTATGCGTATGGGCTGGCAGAAGAGGAGCCCTCCCCACAGGGCACAACTAACAGTGAGGGCAGTGGGTTGGACACGCCCGTTGGGTCTGGGTCGGACGGGGAACGAGAGGGTCGACCCTAGTGATGTTCACCGCCTGCATCAGTGCCATGCCCGGTTCCTTTCTCTTGGTGCTAGAATTGTATGTTATAGTTTTCTTTCCCCATGAGTCCTTCCCTCCCTGATACCGCCTGTAGTCCTAAGTGCCGCTAAAAAGATTGTCGATCTGCTTGCATACACTGATTTGATGCCAGTTGTGTGTTATTGTTTATGATGTATAAACTGAAAATAAAGTTTAAAAAAATAATAAAAATCTCCACGCAAGGAGGTGGAGGCTGGACAGTTTTGGGTGGAGGACCGTCCCTTGCTGCTGCGACAGAAGATCCTCCCGAAGAGGCAGTCTGATCGGAGGATCGATGGCCATTTGTAGCAGGCTCTTCATGCCCAATCTAGAGCCACAAGAATGACTTGGGCCCTGTTGCTCTTGATCTTCTTAAACACTCTGGGCAGAAGAGGTATAGGCGGAAAGGCGTATAGAAGAACGCAACTCCATTTGCAACGAAAAGCGTCGCTTATCGAGTCCCGCCTTGGAAATTCCAACGCGCAGAATTATTTTTTTTAACTGTTCTTTTTATTGAAATCAATTTATCACATGAAAAAACACAATGTACAGGCAATGTTATACTCAGTGCTGCATTTGGCAACAATCTACATTTAAAATACAACCCCAGCCGGGACAGAGAGTAACACAGTATATTAACCTAGTGGCCTCTACTCCATGTCTATTCTTTGAATGTCCATCGGTGGCTGGAAGATGTCTCCCCTGTAAGCGCCAACGTGCAGATTTGCTGACATTGTGCGTTCTCTTTGGTGGCGAATAGATCTAACCAAGGCTCTCCCCACTGTTGAAAGAGACCTTGCACCACCTCCGAGTAAAGACGCTATTCGTGATCCATCATGCACCTGCGGCTGAGTTCGTCCGCCCTGGCGTTCAGGGAACCTGCCAGGTGTTGAACCACCAGGGATATGCCATGATGTTCCAGCCATGTCCAGAGGTGGAGGGCCTTCTGCAGAGGGTCCACGACCCCACCCCACCCGCCCTGTTTGTTGCAGTACCACATGGCGGTGGTGTTGTCCGTGAACACCTGCACTACTCTTGCCCAGATAGAGGGAAGGAATGCTTTGAGTGCAAGACGAATCGCCCAAAGCTCCAGAAGGTTGATGTGGAACCCAGACTCCACCGGAGACCAGAGGCCTCTGATCTCCGCCTCCCCCATGTAGCCGCCCCATCCCAGAAGTGATGCATCTTTCACCAATGTGAACTCTAGTTGGGGAAGGGAGAGGGATCCGCTGTCGACCCAATCCTGGTTCGTTAGCCACCGCTACAATTTGTGTGCAGTGGCCGCCAAGATCTGGACGCAATCTTCCCCTGATGTTGTGCCCACTGGAACTTAAGGTCCCACTGCTGAGCCTGCATATGCCGTCTGGCATGGTCCACCAGCAGGATGCAGGAGGCCATCAGGCCCAGTAGCCTGAGGGTCATCCTGACCGAAACCCGGTATAGAGGCTGAAAGATCAGAATCATAGACCGAATATCCTAGACTCGCTGTTCAGAAGGATAGACCCGAAACTGCGTCGTGTCCAGAACCGCTCCGATAAAGAGAAGCTTCTGAGAGGGAGTCAGGTATGACTTTGCCACGTTGATGGAGAACCCCAGCGAATGCAGGAGGTAGGCCTTAGTCTGGAGGTGGAAGACGACAGTCGTCGAGATAGGGGATGACTGGAACCCCTGATCCGAGCAGATGAGCTGCGACCACCGCCATCACTTTCGTGAACACACGAGGGGCGCTGGTAAGGCCAAAGGGGTGCACGGTGAACTGAAAGTGCTCGTGGCCTACTGTGAACCGCTGGTAATGCCGGTGGGCCGTTAGGACTGGGATTTGAAAAGAAACATCCTGCAAGTCCAACGCTACCATCATCCAGTCTCCAGGGTCGAGGGCAGACAGGACCAGAGCTAGCGTCAACATTTAGAACTTCTCCTTCCGGAGGAAGTGGTTGACGTTCCTGAGATCCAAGATAGGACTCAGGCTTTTGTCCTTCTTGGGCACAGAAAGTAGTGGGAATAACAACCACGACCTACTTCTGGGACAGAAACTCGCTCGATGGCTCCCTTGGCCAAGAGTGCCAACACCTCCCGTTGGAGAAGGGCCCAGATGATCCTCGGAGATGTGATGGTACTGAGGGGGCATGGATGCAGGGGTAGTCTCGAAGGGGAGGGAGTAGCCCCTTCGGACTATTTGCAAAACCCATCTGTCCGACATGATGGTGCGCCAGTGGGGGAGGTGATGGCAAATCCTGCCACCCACTAGCGATTGGTGGCCCTGAAAGGTCGGACTAGGGGGTTTTGTAGGCTGCTGCAGAGGGGGCTGTGGTGGACTGGCCAGCCTGCTGGCCCCCAGAACCACGGCGGTGGTTCCCACGTCCCTGGCCGCGCAGGGGTTGCACAGCTTGCACTGGCCTGTGGCTCTGGGCAGGACATGGTGGGGCACCCCTTCCGGTACCACTAAAGCGTTGAAAAGCAGACTGTGCAGAGCGGGTGGTGGAGAGGCCCAAGCACCTGGCCATAGCCCGAGAGTCCTTAAAGCGCTCCAGCGCGTTGTCTGTTTTGTCACTGAATAGGCGACGGCCATCAAAGGGCATGTCCATAAGGGTAGATTGGACATCCCCTGAAAAATCAGTCGACCTCAACCAGATGTAGGGTCGAAGGGCTACCAACATGGAAATCGTCCTGCAAAGTGAGTCGGCGTTATCCAGCCCACAGCGTTGGTAAACTTTGCTGCGTTTCTCCCTTGGGCAACTGCACGAGAGAGTACGGCCCGGGCCTCCTCTGGGCACTGAGGCAGCACTTGCGCAACAGTACCCCACACGGAGTGGGTGTAACGGACCAACAGACATGCGGTGTTTACCGACCACAGTCCCAAGCTGGAGGATGAAAACATTTTCCCAAGATGGTCAAGCTTTTTGGATTCCCTATCTGGCGGAACATTAGGGAATGCACCCTTGGAGGTGGAAGCTTGGACCACCAAGCTCTCAGGGGTGGGGTGTTGGGAGAGGAAAGTGGGGTCATCCGGTGCCGGGCATTGGCGTCAGGCAATCAACCTATCCACTGGAGCCCCTGTGTTGGTCCTGGACTAGGTGACCAAAAGGATGTCTGGTAGGGCTTCCTTAAACTGCAGCAGGGGCTCCGAAGAGCTCGCTGCCGGTTGAAGCACCTCTGTCAGGAGGTTAGTCCTGACTGCCACCGTAGGTGGCTCGAGGCTGAGAGCCTCGGCCTCCCTGCGCAACACCATTGCGTAAGACGCTCCCTCCTCCATAGCCACGGTAGGAGGAGACAACATGCCAAGGTCTGGTGAGGTATCCAGACTACTGGCTTCCCCCAGTTCCTCTCTCCAGTTCGGTTCATAGCCTAACTGGTCTGTTAAAGGGTCTCCAGACCCCTCCCAGTCCTCCTCACCCTCCTCTGGCTGCCAGTCCGGTCTAAAAGAGCCAGGGTAGAACAAAGGCATAAAAGTACCCGGCGGCGCCGGTCAACGCCGGTCTGGCTCCGTGTCTACATCGGAATGGAGGCCGGGGTCGACGCCGGCTGGGGACACAACCAGCATCGGCTGCGGACGTGGTGCAGGTGGAAGCAGCGCCGGGAGAGGTGTAACTAGGTCGACCAGTGCCGATCCGGATCCATGCCTGGATCCATGGGGACCCTGCGGTGCCCAGGCTGGAGCCGCCGGCGTCGAAGTCCCAGGGCCCCCAGCCGATTCCGCACGGCCCGTAGGCGTCCCAGCGGAGTCGGGCTGCCCAAAGATGGCGTGCATCGCTTCGTAAAATTTACAGAGCTGGGCAGGATCGCTTTAGCTCCCATACAGGGAGGGAAACCCAGAGTCGACACTTCAGGCTCCGCACGCGGAGCCGCGGGAGGAGCACCACCTGCATCCCTCGTTGCGTCAGCCGACAGACGGGGAGAAGTGGAAGCGCGACGATGCTTCTTTGACTTCTTCTTGTGCTTCGACTTACCTGACCCAGAGTGCGAAGACTTGGAAGAAGAAAGATATGTGGCTCCGCGACCGGTCCCTCAACTACCTATGCGACCAGGACTTTGAGTGGGGATGAGCCGACTGCCGGGCCTTGAGAAGCTTTTGGGACCTCTGCCGCAAAGACTTCGGATTCATGGTCCGGCAGTCAGAGCACGACTTGGGGGTTGTGATCGTGCTCCAGGCAGAATAGGCACACGCGGTGCTGATTGCCACCGACATCAGACTGCTACAGGAACCGCAAGCCTTGAAGCAGGGCACCCCTGACGTGCACCAGGAGTCGAAGACTCAAAAAGGATGTCAACAATAAGTCAGTCAAAAAGTGACAGGAGGTACCGCTCTCTCCGGATCTGCGCTGGAAAAAGAAAGAATTGATGTCAGCGCACCAGGGAGGTGTCTATGTGGCTACCGTGATGTCATCCTGGTGACCATGACGCCAACGACGAACGTGGAGTTGACCGACACCACCTCCCGACACGCAGGGGTACTGCTGAAGATGAACTTTCCGGATCCAGTCTGACGCCTGAGGGGGATTCTAAGGTAAGGAATCTATAACTAACTGTTTCTTTCAGATACAATATAATACAATTTTTATAGCCTGCAGCTGCTTCCAAGGAAGCGTCCCAGCGCCGGCAGCAGAAAGCCAGAAAGACCCAAACATTTGAGATTAAAAAGAATATAGAGCTGAGCTACAAAGAGGAAAGTGTTTAACTGATTTCTAAAGATTGATTCAGAGGGGACAGCGCATAGCACAGTAGAAAGAGTTTTCCAGAGTTTAGTAGTCAAGAAAGCAAAAGATCTTCCTCCCCTTCTCGCCCTGCGCACCCTTGGAACTTGTAGTAACTTGTAGTAGCATCAAAGCATTGTCACACAAGGCTCTGCTCTGAGAATGCACTTGCAGTCTTCTCCTCAGATACATGGGATCTTCCAAACAAACTGCTCTATGTTCATAAATTACTGCTGTAAATGTGATGCAACAATGAATGGGCAGCCATTGCAGTTGGCGAAAGGGGGCGGAAACTGATAGGCATGCCCGGCAGCTCTAGAATTCAGCGTGCTGCAGTATTTTGAATAATCTGCAAGCGGTGCAGCAGGTAAGATGGCAGGCCTAGGCACAGACAGTACGCACAATCCAATTTGGATGTCACTAGAGCATGAACAATGGTCTTAAGATTAGTTTCCGGCACTAGATTTACCTGAGTGATTTCAGAGTGAGAAAGCAGCTGGCAGACACAGCCTTAACCTGTGAATTTAAAACCAATTTTCCTACAGACAAAGAGGGCAGAGGGGGGTCCAAGCTCCGATGGCCACCAGTTGTGAGAATCTAGGTGGGTGCTGGTGTGGAAAAAGAAGATTTCAGTTTTTTCAGACTTCAGTTTAAGGCAATTATCGTTCATCCAGCCCCAGACTGCCTTCAGACATTGCTTAAAGGCATATAAATCCGTTACCTCATTATTCTGAAAGGTCAGTATCAATTGGGTATTGTCAGCATAGGAAATTACACGTATACCCCAAGCTTCCACCTAGCTGGCAAGGGGTGTCAGCTAGACATTAAAAAGGGTCAGACTTAAGGCCGAGCCCTGAGGTATCCCACAGTCAAGAGATGTAAAGGTTGATGCACCCTGCCTTCCAAGTAGGATTCAAGCCAAGCCAACCCTTGGCCTTCGGCTCCAACAGTCCACAGACACCAGGACCCCTGAATTGCTGGATATTGTCACCTCAGTTTCTTAAGGGCTGGAGGATACCCTATAACCCAGAGGTAATATGACGATCCTAAAGTACTCTAAGAAAGAAATTATAGAGTTAGATACCCCCAATACTGCTCTGACTGATGCATATGTAGCAGAAATTCTTCTTGTATCGCAGGACCTACAGACACCAAGCCTCACTGCACAAATGAGTCTAAGGCTCCTCACCAACTAAGCGCCATCTACTTTAATGCTCGCTCTATCCCCAAACATTCTGTTGAGATACGGAGTCTGTTAGACCAAGAGGCGCCTGACATCTGTTTTGTCACGGAGACTTGGTTACACGAACATGCTTTTCCTGACGTATATACTGCCTCCCCCCCCCCCCCAATATAAGATAATTCGATCAGACAGGACAGAGATTAGAGGTGGCGGTTTGTTAATAGCCTCTATTCACGATCTAGACATTACTGTTTTAGAAAATCTCGTCCAAAGCCATTTGGAAATCTGCATTTTTAAGATAAATGGCCTTTCCAATGGCTCACGGAGAGGGGCCCTAATCTATCGCCCCCCCAGGACTTAAGGGGGACTTTGCTGAGAAACTATTAGAGACCTTAGCTCCTCACGTACTGGCATCAGATAATTTCCTCCTAATTGGAGATTTTAATTACCATGCAGAACTACCATTCACCTCTGACACTGATAAGTTAATTTCTAATATGAACATTCTCGGTCTGGCCCAATTGGTACTAGAACCTACACATAGCGCCGGTCACACACTTGACCTTCTTTTCACCAACCTGTCTGAAATTATTGTAAAATCCCCAGTTCCACTATTATGGACTGATCACTATCTTTTAACATTTTCTATTCCAATCACTCTGATTAAAAACGACCATGAAAATGATTCCACATTGCGTAGGCCCTGGCGTAAAGTTACCTTGCCTCTTTTTTTAAAGCATTTCTGCCCTGATCAAATCAGTTCAGATATGAGTGTAAACCAAGTATTACATATCCTGGATGAGGCAATCTTAACCGCATTCGATAAAATTGCTCCTCTTAGACAGGTTAAGACCAAGATCAGAATCGCCCCCTGGTTCACAGACCAACTAAGAACTACAAAGTTTGTGTGTCGCACAGCAGAGCGAAAATGGCGCAAAAGTAAAAATTCGGCCGACCGCGATATATATAAAAAAAATACATCATGGCTACATGAATGAAATAAAAGCGGCAAAAAAATAATTTCTTATTGACAGGATTAATAAAGCTGAAAACTCCTCCAAGGAACTCTACCAAATACTGAAGGAATTTACAACTCCCAGAAATCAGCCGTCAATACCGGACTCTCAACTTTGGGCTGACTCCCTTTCCAATTTTTTCGAAGAAAAAATCTTAGCCATTCATCTATCTTTTTCATCACAAAGCAATAATATTCACTCTGATGATGGGCCTTGCACTCCCTCTGACCCTCCTTATATTCTGGACGAATTTGCCAAATGTGACACTAAGCAAGTCTCAATTGCCATGCAGAAGATAAAATCCGGCTCTCCCACTGATTCTGTACCTCCAAAATTCTTTTCCATTATTGCACCGGCTTTATTGGATAGTGTAACCGGCCTATTCAACAAGTCACTCTCGGATGCAGTTTTCCCTTCGACCTGGAAGGCAGCCAGAGTGAGACCAATTTTGAAGAAACCTTTGGCCGATCCTAACTTCTTCCAAACTATCGTCCAATTTCTTTGCTCCCCTATCTGGGGAAAATGTTAGAATCCCTCATCAACCAACAGCTTGTAGACCATCTTGAGAGCCACAGACTTTTGGACCCTTCAGAGTCCGGTTTTAGGGCAGCACACAGTACTGAGACTGCCCTGGTCGAGGTTACTGATAACATCAGACGGGCACTGGATAAACATCAGTCAGTCATCCTCGTCCTCCTCGACCTGTCGGCTGCATTTGACACCATCTCCCACAGCATTTTAGAACAACGGCTTTGGGAGATTGGTGTCACAGGTAATGCCCTGAAATGGTTCAAAAGCTATCTATCAGGCCGTAAAACAACTGTTCAGATGGGCAACAGCATTTCATGCGCAAGACCTGTTAAGATGGGAGTGCCACAAGGCTCTATTTTGAGTCCTACACTCTTTAATCTGTACATGACTCCACTGGCCCTGGTGATCAGAAAATATGGATTTGATGTCATATCGTATGCTGATGACACGCAAATCCTGATCACACTGGGTCCAGATCCTATTGAAACTAAGTCACATTTTAAAAACTGCATGTCTCACATTGATAGATGGATGAGATGTAACCACCTTCAATTGAACGGTACTAAGTCAGAGATTATGCTGTTTGGTAAAGTGCCTGAACATTGGACACCTGATTGGTGGCCATCTGATCTGGGCCTTTGCCCAACTCCCAAGGAGATGGTCCGCAAACTTGGCTTTTACATGGACAATCAATTGTCCATGAAAAGCCAAATAAATCATATTACCAGCACCTGTTTTGGTATAATGCGCACTCTGCGGAAGGTTTTCAAATGGATTCCCATTGAGGCAAGAAAACAATTAATTAAGGGACTAATCATAAATAGAATGGATTATGGTAACGCCCTTCTGCTCTCAATAAATGAAAACCTTCTAAATAAGCTTCAGATTTTACAGAATACTGCAGCCAGACTTGTGCTGAATCTTCCGTACAGATCGTCTTCTGCCCCCTGTTTAAAAGCCTTACACTGGCTTCCTGTGAAAAAGCGAATTCTTTTCAAAGTCCTTTGCTTAACACACAAATATCTGTATGGAAAAGGCCCGCGATACTGGACAAAAAAGTTACATTGGTATAAGCCTCAGAGGATGCTTAGATCCAGCACTGACTCATTGCTCACTCCCTTCAGAATATATACAGCGAGACAAGGTGGCAGATCTTTCTCTTATCCTGCGCCGGCATCCTGGAATAAAATGCCTTTATACCTCCACAGCTGTTTTTGTAAGAACTTGAATTCATGGTTGTTTGACCAGTAAGTCAGCTCTTCTTCTTGATCAGAGCAGTCTGCAAGCGCCATGAGACTCTTTGAGTGATGTGCTGCGCTATACAAATGTTCCTGACTTGACTTGACTTAAGAAGGATTGAATATGAAACAGTGTTGAATGCCGAAGTCCAATCCAGTAACACTACCTTTGCCTTGGCATTCTGATCGAGATTATCTTGAATAAATTCAGTCAGTTCCAGGAGAGCGGATTCTGTGTTATAGCCTGGACAAAAGCCTGATTGTGTATCATGAAGGAGGTGGTTACATTCCTGATACTGGGAGCATTGACGATTAACTACCTTCTCTAACATTTTGGCTATATTCTAAAGAAGCGAAATAGGACTGAAGTTGCTCAGCACCATAGGATCCACATTGGACTTCTTAAGAAGAGGAAGCAATAAAGCCTGCTTCCAACTTTTGGTACAACTGCCGCCTCCTAGAAGGAAGAGACGTTCACAATCTGCTCCTCCAAAGGGGAAATTATTGGATTAAGCTGTTGAATTCCATGAAACTGCACGGACTCAATGATCGCATGGAGTTTTCGTGTTATCTGTGACTTCGTCTTGTTTACTAATCTCATGTTTCTTTATGTATGTGTCTACCCATTGTTCTGTTTCACTTCATCCATCTATTTTCCTTTTCATAACCTTTGAGCCTCATGTTCACCCTTTGCTGATTCATCTTATTTTACCCTTTCTCCTTAATACCATTCTCATTATTCTTTTTATTTCTACCTACTTTTTATCGTTTTCACATATTTTTCATTCAACCCATCTTTCTCGCAACTTTTTTCCTATATTTTTCATCCATACTTTTTCACTTCGTTATTTTCTATCCGCTTTTCATACCTATTTATTTACTCACCACTCTTCATCACACTTTAGACATTACAATATGGCGCCTACTCTATTAGATACTAGTCTGCTTTCTATTTTCACCTGTCGCGCTACCAATACATAAACGCGCTTCGCGTTTTCTATCGTCAATCACGAGAAACTCGGGTTAACCGTAGGAACATGCCGTTTTCCGTAAGTTACACCATCCGACCATTTTTTCACCCGTTTTTATGGTTACTGCACCTCCATTAATACATTACATGGGGTGAACGTCTTGATTTGAATTATCGCTCCACGTTGCGAGTTTGTCGGGTTCACCATTAGAACATCACTTTGGTTTTTAGTTACACGATGATCAACTCATTAAGCACCAACTGCTCTTTATCGGCGGTATCACGTCTTTTCAGTACTTCTACCATGAATGCATTATTTTTCACTCACTAGAGGCCATTTCTTAAAATACTCGCCATTGTTTATAGGCTTAAAACCACCTTTTTGCACGGTTATGTTCTTTGTCAATCCTCCATGCATACTAGCAGTTGTATATTGACCGACCACTTTGGTCTGACTTGTTTACGAACGTATTATATGTTTGGGTTACACTTCTTTACCCTGGCTTTCCAGTCAGGACGTGCATTTTAGTTACGATCTGTATTTAAGAGTAACACGTGCATTATTCTTTGTATTGCTCATTATTATATCGGGTTACTTCCTGATTCTTTTGCTTTATATTTTCCTTGTAGATATGTCCCCTGATGAAGGTCCTTATTGGACCGAAATGCATTGGGCAAAATTCATAATGGATTTATATGTTTGAACATGTATGGATAAATCCTTACTGTGATATGATTAACTAAACATCAACAACCGAATTCAAACCGAGTTCCCGATTATTTTTTTCAAACTCATGAATACTGACCATTGAACTCTTTCAACCCCTTCTGGGGTCCTTGCTGTGCGCAGGGGGACGTCCACTACCCTCAGGAGACGCTTGCTACATTATCTTGACACTCCAGACCAGAGAGTGATACCCCAGCAGCACGCTACAACTCAACAAAACGTTCAACTTAGGATAGTGCGCTTATCTACACCCTGTTTTCAGCATTGACGATTAACCACCTTCTCTAATATTTTGGCTATATTCTAAAGAAGCGAAATAGGACTGAAGTTGCTCAATACCATAGGATCCACATTGGACTTCTTAAGAAGAGGAAGCAATAAAGCCTGCTTCCAACTTTTGGTACAACTGCAGCCTCCTAGGAGGAGTTCATCAGCTTGTGCAACAAGGGAACCACAAGAGGGGTGGCCATTTTCAGAATGTCAAGAGGACATGGATCAAGTGGCAAGCCGGACTTAGAATTGGCCGGTATATAAAAAGATTTCTCCAAAGGAGATAGATTCAAAATAAGACAGTAGAGGGCTAGAGGACAGCTTATTCACCAGAATCGGTATCAGCGGTGTCTGGGCAGTGAATTGATCAGAAATCAATTTGATTTTATTGAAGACGTTATAAAGGTCTTCACATAGACTGACTGACAGTCAGGCCACTGTAAGAATCCCTGGGGGACAAAAAAGAACTAACCACTTAAAATGTTCTCGAGGTTTTTTGGAAGCTGTTGAAATCGAGGAGGAGATAAACTCCTTATGAGCCCTACAAGAAGCTTTATGGAAATTCGACAAGGCTCTCTTATAAGTAGCTTTTGCCTCCTGCTCATATGCTCTACTCCAACTCCAATCAAGGCGTTTACAAATGTGCCTTTTAAGCTCTTAAAATAGGTGAGAATCAGGGTGCAGATGGCCTAGTTCTCCACATTGTTACCTTTTTTAAGGGGGCGATGAGGTCAAGGGCAGAGGAAAGCCAGTTGTTCGCTTTAGTAAAATCAGAGTCCATCAAACCCGACAGCTTCGGTGGAGAAGATAAGTCTCGGATAACTGCGACCCCGAAAAATGGTGCCAGAAAAGAGAAATTTTCAACTAAGTAGGCCGCTGGTGCAAGGGCCAATTGGTAATATTCTGAAAATCAAATAGTGATCAGACCATTTAAGCTTGAGTGTGGGATTAGTGTGGACAGTCAAAGAATGTGAAAAGTTTTGATCTAAAATGTGTCCCGCCCTATGGGTGGGCTCATGCACATGTTGCTCAAGATTGAAACTTTCTAAGGTGTCCAGAAAGATTTTGGCCAGCACACAGCTGCGAAGCAATGACAAGGAGATGATGGACGGAGCACAGCTGTGGTCATCAATATGCATGTAAAAGTCTCTAAGTAGGTGAAAATGTGAGTGCCGTATGGAGAGTTGACCTAACAAGTTGAGAAGTAGGCTAAGAGACTCATTTGGGCTATTTGGAGGTCAGTAAATGAACGCCCCAGCTAGCACGAAAGAGGGATCTATAACTATAGAGAATGTTTTCTATGGTCCTACTATTCGCTAATTTGGAAATAGTGCAATGGAAAGTATCTCAGAACACTACCAGCACACCTCCGCCTGTTGTCTCACTCTGATTAATAAATTGAATAACAAAACCCTGTGGAATACTAAAGCAATGCCAGGTGCAGACGATTTAGTCAGCCATGTTCCCGTCAGAAATATGACATCCCAGTTTTCTTCAAGTGGTTTACTGATCGCAAGAGTGTTTTGGAAGGGATCTACAATTAATTAATAAAACATGCTGAATCAAACATGCTGAAATATTGAAGTTCTGCTTGGCCAAGGGCTAATCCACATCCTCTGCTAGCCCCTTTTTCGGGAGTTGCCTAACACTTCTCGTGTTGCGGAAGTCCACTGCAGTATATCAGATGCATTCCAGTTCTTTTTTTTCAGGTCAGGTCAAAAAAACTTTATTTAGGTCGATAAGACCATAAAAGTATGTGTACACTCAATACTAGATAAAATAATTTTAAAAATCCATCCATCTTACACAAAAGCATGTGCATCATCTTAATATTCCTTGAAACAGTCTACAGCAACACGTGTCCGAATCCGTTGACCTCATTAAAGTGGATGTGCAAAATATGTGCAATTACAAACAAGAGTTACCAGAAGCGATAAACATGAGGTACAACTTCTCAATTGTGGTTGTGAGAACACAATTGATTTTAAGCAACATTAAAATGCTTTCCTGAGGTTTTATGATGGTAGGTCCAAGGAAATCATCTCACGAACCACCTTGGGGTTTAGAGAATACACATGCCAGAAAAAATAAAAACTTAGTACATCAGTAAAATTAGAATTTAATACATAAGACACTTAAAATCTAGATTAAACCATTAATGGATGGGGACATTGTTACATTTTAAAATACTTTAAAATTTACATTGAACCAGTTACAGATGAAGACATTGTGTGAACTTGCGGCTTTAATCACTGATTTAAAAGAGTCCAACGTCTATGCCACATTGAGATTTTTTTCTCTTAAGCCAGTCATGCGGATTACAACTAAAGAGCTGTTAAGTCAACAAGTCGCTCAGTGGTGTAATTAGTCCCAAATGTGTGGTCCATCAGAACAGACACGCCAATGCTGTCAACTCAACATGCGCCGTACGCCCGCCTCTTAAATGACTTCACAGGATACAACCAGGTACGCGCGACATTGCTGTCAGTCAGGGGTGTGAGCCTTCCGAGGTTGTGTTGGTATGGCAACCAACACATGCAGGTTACTGCTGCGGCTTGAGGTTTTAAGGGCTCATGATTAATCGCTTGAGCAGCAACCTAGCGGTCAGGGCACATCACTACGGCAGTTAGATTTTAAAACGTAAAACCCAGCTTCTGTCCAGGATGGGGTAACTTAATAACACTCAAAGCACAGGGCACAATGCAAGCGGAGCACTAACCCCCCTTAATTAGTTTTTACCCAGACACTCACAGCCTGTCATTTCTAAGTGGAAATACCATGTTTAATTTAGGCCCACCGTCCGTGCACACCTGCGACATCTCCTCAAGTAGGTCAGACGATCTTCCAACTGCTAATCGGTACAAGTAGAATTCACCCATCCCCAGTACAACTTATCACTGCTAGTTCACATCAGTTCACACTGTTGGTTCCTTTACCATAAATGCTGCCAATTCATTATAAGTTTATCCTTATGTAAAGCTGCTCAATTACAGCACTCTCCTTTGCTGTGAACTTTATTACTAGCCTGTAGAATTTCCCTGGACAGCAGGCTGACAGATCCTTCATAAAATAAACGATTCAGGTTGAAAAGTATATTACACAAAACGTTGTCTCCATTAGCATGAATGATACAAGTCCATGTAAATAACAGATCCACACCCTGGCAGTGGGCTGTTTGATGGGGAGGCTGGATGGCTTTCTTCTGTAGTGCTCAAAGTTTTTTGAGTAGTTCCCTTTATGTTTCTTTTAGATTCCTTCAGCAATTTCTTCAATTCACATGCATGGTTATTCTTCCTAAATTGTCACAATTGTTGGAAGGGTGGGAGGTTCAGTAGCTGTATTGTTGAAGAAGATGGTTTATTAAGATTGCAGGTAAAAGTCCAAGTATAGAAGATGGTATTGAGTAAGCCCCACCAGGGGCAGCATCCTTGCCGCTCAGCCCACACACTCCAACTGACACTCAACCTCACCAGACCCTCAAGCATTCCATTACATCACCAAGCACTCCAGTATTCCATTACATCATATTCATGCTGGCTGAGCAGCAGAAAACCGGTTACTAAGGGAAAGGTTCCAAAGTAACAATTCAAGTCACAACATTCCTGCTGCCCTACGCATCAGTCGTAAAATATGTGCCTTCCTCCAAAAGCAGGGCCTGA
Organism: Triturus cristatus; assembly: GCF_964204655.1. Classification (NCBI taxonomy): domain Eukaryota; kingdom Metazoa; phylum Chordata; class Amphibia; order Caudata; family Salamandridae; genus Triturus; species Triturus cristatus. The sequence continues at coordinate 1,137,066,679 of NC_140589.1, forward strand.
AGGAGAAAGCATGCCACAGTCTGGGAAGGTATTCAGGTCTCCCCATAATTCCTCAAACTAGTTTTTTTCTTGGTTGGGATCCTCCTTAAAGGGTCCATACTCCTCTTCTTCTTCCCCTCATTCAGGTAGGAAGGACCTATCCAATGAGGTAAGTCCAAGGGTTAATACGGCCTGGACAGCACCAGAGTCAATGTCGAGTGGGGGCGCAGTCTCAGAGTCAGAAAACAGGATAAGCCCTTTGTGCAGTTGTACCACCGGGGTCGGGATTGCGTTGGGTGGACAGGGGCCATTGTGGGTAGAGGCACCCGTGTTCGCATCAGACCTGATCTGGGGGTGAATCAAGAGGGTCCGCCTAGCGTCGGGGGCGAACCCGCCATCGGGGGCACCCCTTGGCTCTGTGGGGCTGTGAAGGCTTACCAGATGGAGTTGGTGGCCCAAAGATGGCATGCCTGGTACCATAGCAGTCTATCAGTTGGGCAGGGACCGCTCCAGTTCGCGGGAACTTGGAGAAGCATGGAGCCGAGCTGGTGGAGTGCGCAAGCGGGTCTTGAAGCACCACATTTGGATGGGGAATCCCACGAACGCTTAGACAACTTCTTGTGCTTCTTGGATTTACCCAACTTTGAGCAAGGCATTTTGGAGTGGGAAGACGACTGTCCATAGAAACAGCTCAAAGAGTGGCCACAAGATCTCTTTTGAGACCAGCCCAGGAACGACACTGAACTTTCTTCTGCCACACCGCCAGCTGGCGGATCGCATTGGGATGCATTGACTTGCATTTGATGCCGGTCTTTAGATCGAGGACCAACTCCGAGCACCAGAGACAGACCAAGTGGGATTATACAGAGGCATTTGCCTGTGACATTCCTTGCAAGACTTAAAAGCCATAGGTTTGTTAGGGCACATATCCCTCTCACACTGGGAGCAATCGCGCAAAAAAGTGTCAACAGATAGTTGGAAAAGTGACCAACGTAGTGCTCTGGATCCGCACTGTTGGTGTGAAAAGAAAGGAACTGATATCAGTGCATCCATAGTAGCACCGCTAGTGCGTAGTGGCACCACAACATCATTTACAACTCGGACAACGTCAACACAGAGTGGATTAACTTCACCTTTCAGTGTTCAGATGTACTGCTCAGGATTTTCAAAATCTAGTCTGACGCCTGGGGGACTATTTTAAGGTGCTAAAACTGGGGGTAAAAGTCTCAATCGAAAACAACCCTTGTAGCACTGAAAGTAGATCATTAAGGAGCTGCTGTGCAGGAGAACTTGAGTAGATAAAATGAAACCGGGGACTAGAAGATACCATTGTAAAACCTGCTAACTAGTGCATTTCCAAAGCTAAGAAGTTTTTGTGTCCTCCACAGGACACCGGGAAACTGAGCATAAAGGCAGCATGTGGTATTACTGGAGTTACACCACGTGGCAATTATTGAAATTGTCTGCACCATACTTTATGCTATTATTAACCCCTGTACTATATGGCATCTAAAATAGTGAATTAAAACATTTCCAGTATGGCCCAAAAAGTTATTTTTAAAAATAATTAAGGAATTTGGGAACAAGAGCGTGCCTTTGCGAAATATCTTTGCTGTTTGGTCAGTAATTTCTTGAGTATGAAAAGGTGATGTAGCACGAATTTTGCAACCTTACAAACACTTAGTTGATGTGTCAGTATGCACTTTTCCCTTTGTGAGGATGGCTCTGGAAGTATCCATTACACCTTTGGCTATGAAAATATGGATATGTATTATTCTTGGAGAATCTTAATCACTTGTACTCAATTCTGATTAAAAAAAAATTCAATTTGATTCTGATTATGTGTATGTGAAGGCTGCATGTATTATTTGTGTTTTACTCCGAACAGTTTCATTGGAAGACTCTAAAAGTGCTATACTTCACTCAGCTTTTTTCAGGCATGTGCGGTTTCCCAATTCTGATTCCGTATGTTCGAATATATTAAACAATCAAAAATCCTCAGGATACTAGGGCGTCCCCAGAAACAGTTTTCTCAACTAAGTTTAAATTTGGGAATCAATGGTGATGAGATTTGTGCGCAGGACAAGGATTTGTATGTAAAATAAGTCATTTTGTTTTCGCTACGCTGTATAAACGTCTTCATCTTTCCCATCTGTGAGTTAGTCACTTTTCTTCATTGCACAATTTAGCCCAAATTTAAACTTTCCTGTGTGTGTCATTTTCCAAGACTAATAGTGGGCAAATAGATCGGACAAAATATAATGAAAGCCACTTGTTTTTTTTTTATTTGCCTATGGAGCCTTTTTCCTCCTTGAACAGTACACATGACTTTGTGTAAAAGCCCCCATGTGCAGGCTGCCTGCCCTTTGCTGAATCACAAAATGATCCTCAAATTATAGAAACCAATTCTGGTTAACAGCAAGGCAACCACCCAATTGGCTGGAGCAGCAAGTTATTTCAGCCATTCTGTTTGGCAGCTTTTTGTTCAATCAGAATCTGTTTGTGTTTAGACCGTTCTAATTGAAAGGAGTATCTACATTTCATCAATCAATACTAAGACATCTTGTTAATGTATTTTTGCTATTAATATATTGAACATTTGTGGTTGAGGAACAATAATCGTGGACACGACTGTTATGATCAAAATCATGACGTTCAGTTTTCTATACGTAAACAGTAAAATGTATTATTTTAATGTTTTTTCACACTTTCAGTGCCAACAACCCAAAAGGGCTTTTAGAAGTTCGAGAAGCTCTTGCAAAAGTCCACAAAGTGGAAGATCTCCTCCCAATAATGAAGGTAACATTGCATATGTTTGTTAGCTCTCTCTGGTGTAGATGAGTTCATAAATACATGTATGTATTTGTATCTAATTATACATTTACCCCTCAAAAAACATGCTGAAAGGTGTTGTGGTTACAATACAAAACCTAAAAACCACAGAAATAACATTGATGGCATTAGTGTTAACATCATTGATGACGTCTCAGTAGCATCATTGATAACAACTCTGATGCCATAGGCAGTGGCAGTCTGCTCAGATCGGTGGTGGTGGGGTGGGAGGCAGATAAGAGGATGTGAAAAAAAAAAAAAAAAAAAATAAACTTACCTCCGTGCCGCATCCCTCCTCCATCGTCGTCTCTTCTGGCCGGAACAGGAACCACCCAGGCTCCCCTAAGCCACAATGCTGCAATTCAGCTTTGTTTGGTCTGAGCACTGTGGTTTGTTGCTGAGGCAGGGACTGGGTGACGGGGAATGCGCTCCACCCAGGCAGCCTGAGTGGAGAACATGCAAAGTGTGCATAACGGTTTGACCGGGCAGACATTCATGCACACTTACATAGTGCCCACCACTCCTCCCCCTGCTCTGAGAGCAGAGCAGCTCGCCCTGCTAAGCTTTCGCAGCAGGAAAAAATAAAATGATAATAACGTGTTATCATTTTATTTTTCCCTTATTCGCAGTGCTGAAAAGCAGTGGGGCTACGGTGGAGGAGCCGCCACTGGTCACTGATATAGAAAGTGGACAACCCAATAAACCCTTGAGGGCTTGGGTAAAGTTAAATGAACTGGTAAAGAGATGCCTTCAAGGGATTAGTTTAAATACTTAGTTGTATAGTTGTCGATTATTTGATATAGGATAGTTATATTCCTATAGAACTGAATTCAATCAGCATTCATGTATTATAGATTGTATCTTATATATCAGTCATATAAATCAGCATAGATGAGTAAAAAAGGCAAAATGCACTGAGAGTCAATCAAACTAGAAAAAGCAACGGGTGTGTAAAAGAAGAAAGTTTATATCAATCAATGAAATCAATGAAGTCAAGGGTACTGAGAATAGACAGTTATACAAATATTGGAAGGAGATGGTAAAGTCAATTATTCCTTCACATAAACTCAATCAAACACTTTTTCATAATAATAGTAAATAATTATATAGAAAACAGTGTGACAGTCGACGTTTCGGTCTTTTAAATATCCATTCATAAGACCATCTTCAGGACAAGTCGATTAAAAGTTGACCCCTTATTCTTCGGGGGATTGTATCCCAATCGAGAAATCGGAAAGTGTAGAAGTCGGGTGATATTTAAATCTCACTTATGTAAAGCGCGTATCTTCGATTGAATACTACTGGCAATTCTCCGTAGTTATTTTGAAGATGTAGCCAAATCCAAAAATCGAATGGCTTTGCTCACAAAGAAGGAGAATTTAAATCTCACTTCAACCGGCACGTGTCCTCAATCAGATAAAACTCACGGTTCACCAACGATTATTCGGGCAGCATGCGGGCTGCATGCTGCCCGAATAATCGTTGGTGAACCGTGAGTTTTATCTGATTGAGGACACGTGCCGGTTGAAGTGAGATTTAAATTCTCCTTCTTTGTGAGCAAAGCCATTCGATTTTGGGATTTGGCTACATCTTCAAAATAACTACGGAGAATTGCCAGTAGTATTCAATCGAAGATACGCGCTTTACATAAGTGAGATTTAAATATCACCCGACTTCTACACTTTCCGATTTCTCGATTGGGATACAATCCCCCGAAGAATAAGGGGTCAACTTTTAATCGACTTGTCCTGAAGATGGTCTTATGAATGGATATTTAAAAGACCGAAACGTCGACTGTCACACTGTTTTCTATATAATTATTTACTATTATTATGAAAAAGTGTTTGATTGAGTTTATGTGAAGGAATAATTGACTTTACCATCTCCTTCCAATATTTGTATAACTGTCTATTCTCAGTACCCTTGACTTCATTGATTTCATTGATTGATATAAACTTTCTTCTTTTACACACCCGTTGCTTTTTCTAGTTTGATTGACTCTCAGTGCATTTTGCCTTTTTTACTCATCTATGCTGATTTATATGACTGATATATAAGATACAATCTATAATACATGAATGCTGATTGAATTCAGTTCTATAGGAATATAACTATCCTATATCAAATAATCGACAACTATACAACTAAGTATTTAAACTAATCCCTTGAAGGCATCTCTTTGCCACTGGTCACTGGCATAGTACCTGAACTCTTTACTATTCTCAGAGGCCTTTCACCAAGCCAGGTATGCACAGCCTGTTGCTGTGCACAGAGACCTCTGAGCTCAGGCCTGTATTATCCCTATCCCACACATACCGGTTGCCTTTGGTCCTTCCTGCACAGCCTGCTCTGACTGCAGGGATTAGCCTGAAGTCAGGTCTTGTGCCTAGCTCCACCCCCACCCAAACCATCTTTTAACAGGCTTTTGATTGACACATTAGACTGTCTCTGCAGACAATTAGTTTTTTTAAACATTTGTATTGACCGATATGGCCATTACAAGCCGATGACCTCTTAACATACCTGCACACAGTTTTCCATGTTTGACACCCTTGTTTACTTGGAAAAATTGACAGCCATTTTTCACTAAGCCAAAAAAGTATCATTATTTGGAATAAGTTGTTTCACCTTATACAGAACTGAATCGTGGTTGTTATTGCAGCTACTTTCTAGTACAAAATAAGGATGAAGACCCTCTTATTTTAAACCTGTATCCTCACAACAGCTTCATCTGGAATGACAAATTCAGGATGCTCACCGTTGATCATGTCTGGTCTTCCTTCGACACAGGAAACTGGATGGTGGCATAGGAACTGTAGGACACATTTTCCATATACCTGTCTTAAGGCCCACAGGTGCTACCTGTGGTTTGTGCAAGGACAAGTGCATGTTCAGTTCACTGTGCTCCTCTGCAGTCTCACCTGTTCCTCTCTGATGTTCACGAAAGTGAAGGTGGTGGTAGCAACAAATCTTCAGAGGTCTGGGGTCCCAGTCTTCTCCTTTCGCGAGGACTGGCTGTTAAAGGCGAGCTCACCCTAGGCAGTTGTCAGCCACCTCCAGACTATGGCAACCCTCCTCATCTTTGAGATTCACTATCAGTGTGCCGCAATCACATATGACTCCTTCTCAGATGTTGCCCTTTGTCTTACCTATTCTGGACATGGTTTTGTTTTGTTCCTTTCCCCCAGAAAGGAGTGTCTAGGACATTCAGGCTATGATCCTGATCTTTTAATCAATGTCCGGGATTTCAATAATGTCGACTCTGGCTTCCTGAATCCTGCTCGTCAACCACGCCAGGTGGCATATGCAGGCTTTGAAGTAGATGGATCTGAACGCTCATTGGGCGGAATCTGAATTCTCAGTGGGCCTATATCAAGGAAAACTCTCTGACCACATCGATCTTTGGTAAGAGACTGAAAAAGATCTGCAGTGGTGGCTGCTGGACCACGATTGGGCCAGGGGCATCCCCCTCTCCCTACCTGACCCAGAGCTGATAGTGGTTACAGATGTGTCATTTCTAGGCCGGGACAGCCACCTGGGAGAGGTGGAGATCCGGGACTCCGGCAGAGTCCCTGATCCATATCAGCCTTCTAGAGCTAAGGGCCATCTGCTTGGCGTTGAAATCGTTCCATCAAGGAGAGTCTGACGCAGGTGCCCACAGACATCTTTGCCATGTGTTACTGCAACAAACAGGCCAGAGTGGCTTCATGGGCCATGTGCAAGTGAAGGAAGTGACCCGATTAGGGTCACCCAGGTCACTTGTGACCACCTCTCAGCCTTCCATACAAATGAAGAGTTGGTCAGGCAGTAGAGAATACAAACCAACATATATTTATTCCGATACAATCGAGCGGAGCCCAGTCTCTTAAGATTGCTGCAGAGGGACTGACATCAGCAAACATGGTGATACATTATGTACGATTCAGAACCAGTGAAGGAACGCCCGCAATGGAATTTTCCAGGCAAATGCAGCTACACTTAGAAGTACAGAAGGATAAGTTTGTATCCTTAGGCTGGACACACACTATCTATTACTCAAGGTCACTCCATCCGTGCCCACCGCTAGAATAGTGGGAAAAGGCCTCTATCTAATGGGAAAGGTATGCGTTAATAAGAACAGTGTATTCATAGAGAAAAAGCAAGGCCCAACCTTGGAGAAAAAGACTTACCAAAAACTGGTAGGAAGGGAAAGATTAGTTTCGATCATGGTTCAAAATGGAAGCCAAACATAAAATGGTGCCGCAAATGCTAACTTACATAGAACAATACATAATCAACATGGCGAAAACATTTTCTTTCTAACAGACCCCCCTTTTAGCATGAGCTAGCCATGTTATGTTGTTATCAAGGAAAGTATAACATTTGCAAGGGCAAGAAACATCACTATGAGAAGTTATTCATATATTCAGAAAATATCAAAAATACCATCATCTATCCGCATCAAATCATCAATATCCTTTTGTATTATAATCACAGAATTAGTATCATGAACTGATATTTTCTGTTTGGGGATGAGAACATTGACGTAATGGGTGCAACAAACTGGGAGACAGTGTATACAGAGGCAACAGGTAAAGAAAATACTGGCAACCACAGCCAACAATGTGAGGATCTTCCCACCCCAAGATATTAATGTGTTCGACAACCACCCCAACAGTGTCCAAGTACCTGCTTCTTGGTGTATCTCAGTCGATTTCCTATGTAATTTCTGTATAGCTGAATAAACATTAGGAAACCTATCTAGTATGTAAACACAACAGCTTCTGCCTATGACGTGACAGGCCCCTCCCCGATCTGCAAGGATAACGTCTAGCACCATCTTATTCTGCAAAGTGACTAATCTTGTAGCCTGAAGCTCAGCAGTGACATTCATCCTTATCCCAGCAGTTGTATTAATAACAGCTTCAACAACTCTAGTTAACTGATGAACTTGAAGGCCCCAAAAAGGTAGCAGGCCCTTCACAACGTCTCCAAATTGCTGTGCGGTAGTGTCTGTCTGATCTATATCCTTTGTGTCAACAAATCGTCTTACTCGGGCCAGGAATGCACTTCTACGTTGCGCCCGATGAGTTTTGTGATAATTAGACAGGGTAACATATACAGGGGGGAAAAGGAAGGAAAGATAACATGTGCCCGACCATCCCCTCGGGAGCCAGACGTCAGCCTGTGACCTACAGACAAAATAGACATTATGGGGTAGGATCAAAGGCGGACTATTAGTGGTATTCAGCTTGTAGGTGAAATTACATTTACTCTCACCCACCTTTATCTCCCCAGTCCCCTTGACAAAAATTGTGCTGTCTTATTGACCACAGACACGGGTATCGGTTTATCTTCGGTAAGATTTTGACCTCGGCAGGATTGCAAGTGCTCAGATGTGTTAAACCATTGGAAAGCAGCCATTTCCATTAGAAACCAGGCATTGTCCTTTACTCTATGGTACATTTTCAAACAAGACTTTGAGGACATTGTCCCTAGAGTCCCCTGTCCTGCCGGTCCCAGGGGGGTAAACGCTTGGTAGAAGCATAAATATTCATTTGAAGTGAGAGAATCAGTGGATGTTATATCCAAAGTAGAAAGATGATATTGGAAGTACCAGTCGAAACAATTCATACCAACCCTCGCAGCTGCCAATATATGACAATGCCATAGACAACAAATTGTCGCTCTTTTGAGTGACTGAAGGGAGCAACCCATAAACCCAACAATTAGTTGTATTGGACACATTATGCATGATGCAACATTTGTATAGTAACACAAATGTGTTCAGGGGAGTGGGGGTTGTACTTTCCAAGGAATGTACTCGAAATTTCTCCTCTAGAAACCAGGATATTCCAAATATTGTCACCAGTGCAAGCACAACAATTAATATGTAAACTACTTTACTCTTTGTTGACCAACCCCATGCTAACCATGGTGGTGCAAATGGTTTTTCCTCCTCATCAATAGGCTGACCAAATGGAAGCATTATTAAGCAAGGAAATAATCAGGATAATGTACCCCCCTCCAAGGGAGCGCGTTCAATCTCTCCTGTTCAATGTCAGAACAGTGCACAAATCTCACTTCACCCTAAACTAACTCCGTTGGTACTACAGGAAAGTACATCCTAACTTGCCCAGTCCATCCCTGTCTAATCTAACTTCTCCTTTTGTGCACTATTCCTCAACCGAGAACGCAGATTGTACCTGGTGACTCCAGGCACAGAGGGATCAGTGAAAACGGGGTTTCCTGAATTGCTCATATCTCCAGTGGAACTGCTGCATTCTGCACTTAATTCTTTTCTGCATCCGTTTGGGTCCAGCTTAGCTTGGCGTCACTAAAGGGGACAAACTGAGGCGCTGTCTCACATTCAGAGTCCCCTACGCCATCCTTGATCCATTGGTCATAAGGCAAAGGCAGAGGTAACCTTTTGCAATGAGTGCCATGCACCTAATTCTTTCAGCCAGCGACTTTAACTGCAGTACGTGTAGCCGGTGGTTCCGGTCCCTTCCAGCGCGGCTCCAAACTCTTCCTCTGCTGGAAGTTTCTGATGAGTATGAAATCCCCAGGCCGAATGTCCTGTCTGGGTCCCTCTGGTGTAGCGGGCAGGGACTCATGGACCTGTTGATGAATAGAACGTAAATTTTCAGTTAGCTGGCACAGGTAGTCAATCAATAACGGGTATTCAATAGCTGAGAACCCACGAGGACCCGGGACGCCCCAGACATTTGCCGGGCATCCAAACACGACCTCGTACAGTGACAATCCTGTCTTTGAATGTGCTGTTGTTCTTGCCAACAAAAGAGCTAATGGTAAAGAATCTGGCTACTGTAACCCTGTTGTCTCCCGAATCTTTGCCAATTTCAGTTTGAGAGTACCATTGTACTTCTCAACCAAACCTGCTGACTGTGGGTGGTTTGCAGCATGAAACTTCTGTTTTATGTGCAAACAATCACAAATTAGCTGAATAACCTTGGCATTAAAATGACTTCTGTTATTACCCCCAAATCAAACGGGGCAAGCCGAAACTCCTTCAGGAGTACTTTTGCAGTCGTAACGGCTGATTTATCTTTAGTGGGATAAGCCTCAACCCATTTACTAAATGCACAGACAACCACCAACACGTACTTCAAGTTAGTGACCCTATCTAACTCAATACAATCCATCTGAAGTACTTCAAAAGGGAAAGTGGGTGGTGCAAAATTGCAAGGTGGGGTAGGAGTACCTTTTCCCTGATTGTGCATCATGCACACCATACAATACTTCACTAAATGTGCAGCTGTTTTCGAAATGTTATCATTCTGCCATTCAGGGTCTAACAACTTGCAAATACCCTTAGCACTAATATAGGCTGGGCCATGAGCAATCGTGACTACAGGGAGAACATTCACCTCCTCCTTCTGACTTGTCAATCCATCTTCCTTCATCATTCAGTTGGGCTGTACTTTCTTGCCACATTGCTAATTTCTCTAGTGTGGCCTCACTTTGTATCTCCTTCACGTTCTCAAGTGTATCTTCAAACATGGCGACTTCAGGCACCCACCTAGCGGGACCTGCTATAAACATTCTTTTCATTTTAGTCTGGGCCATTTCCTTAGCTGTCTGATCTGCAAATGTGTTTTCCCCTACCTACATCATCAGTGACTTTACGGTGAGCACCACTCTTCACTATTGCCAATTTCTGAGGGAGTGTCAAAGCAGACAGAAGCCGCAATATGAGGATCCCATGCTGGATTTTGGTACCATGGGAAATAAGGAATCCTCTCTCTCTCTCTTCCCAGAGTAGCCCAAAGTTGTGCGCGACTCCAAAGGCATAATGACTGTCAGTATAAATATTGACAACCAGTCCCTCACTCAATTCGCAAGCTCGTATTAGAGCAACAAGCTCTGCAGATTGGGCCTTCTGATAGGGAACTAGTGATGTCTCAACTACTGTACGCAGCGTAGTAATAGCATATGCAGCAGTTGTAGTGCCATCTGGTAATTTAAAACAAGAGCCATCGACCTATAGTTCCCCTTGAGGGTCAGATAAGGGAACATCAGTCAAGTCTACCCATCCTTTCATCTCTTCCTCCGTCTGGAAGATCAATTTCATCACTCTCAGAAGGGAGGGGCAGGGGCAGTAACTTGACTGGATTCAGAGTGGTGCATCGTTTGATCGTGATATTTGTGAACAAGGTTAATTCACAGCCGGTCAGACGTGCACTGGTGTGGTGCTGTGTCCTTGTTTTATTCAAAAGTGTATCCACAGCATGGGGTACCATGACTGTGAGATCAGTATCAAGTATGAGTCCAGCCGATTGCCTTATTGAGACAGCCACAGCTGCGACCGCTCTTAGACAGCTCGGGAGGGCTCGAGCAACAGGGTCAAGCATAGCAGACAAATAAGCACACGGCCGTTATTTATCTCCAAACTTTTGTGTTAAAACAGAAAGCATGCAACCAGCCATCTCATGAACATATAATGCAAAGGATTTGGCGTTGTTAGGGGTACCAAGCACTGGAGCCGAACAAAGCTCAGTTTTTAGTTGCTCAAAAGACTGCTGACATTCAGACGTCCAAGGTAAAGGCACATGCACTTCTTTCGTGGTTAATGCAAGCAGGAGCTTAATTAATAGGGAATAGTTGGGTATCCACTGACGACAGTAGGAAGTGATACCTATAAAGACGCGTACATCTTTCTGGGTTTGTGGAACTGGCATTTAAACAATGGTACTAATACGCTCCGGGGTCAATCTCTTACCCTCTTTCGACAGTAGGTGACCTAAATAGGTGACCTCCTGTCGACAATACTGACATTTAGAAAGGGAAACTTTATGTCCGTTGTGTGCCAAATGCAACAACAACTGTCCCTACAACCTTGTTCTGTATCTGAAGTGATGAGCAAGTCATCGACATACTGTAGCAATACATTACCTGTGGGTAGCGACAAGGAATCTAACTGATCTTACAATGCCCGACTATAGATACTCGGACTCTTTGTATAGCCTCGAGGAGCGCGACAGAACCTAAAACTTATAACAGCTAGGGTGACCCAAACAGATATCTGCATTCAGGATGAGTAGGAATACTGAAGAACGCATTTTTCAAATCAATGACATAAAAGAATTTAGCAGAAGAGGGAATCACTGTCAAAAGAGTGGTGATGTCAGGAACCACCGGAAACTGGGGAATCGCTATTTTATTAACTTCGCGCAAATCAATCCCAAAACGATAAACATCTTAATGTTCATCAGAGGACCCTGGGGGGCGCCCTTTTAAGAATTGGAAGAATAGGGCTATTGCAAATATTAGCATTGGTCTCCTTAACCACTCCCTTCCCAATCAAATCCTGCACGATCGGTAATAAGGCTCGCTCTCCTGCCTGCGGTATTTTATATTGAGGGATATGAGGTAAAATGGCACCATCCTTAACGAGTATCGAAACAGGCTATATATACAACAATCCCACATCTTTGTCGCCTGTTGCCCACAGAGTGGGTGGCACATCTTTAAATTCAACAGGAAGGGGCACATATTTGGATAGACACTGCTTAACGCGCACCACATCTGGGCCCATTGTCATATAGACACCTGCTGGGGAACAATAAATTGTGGCATGCAACTTTTTCAATAAATCCAAACCCATCAAATTCTCACCACAATTAGATGTCAGCAAGAATGGCGAATCCATAGTGAAAGGACCAATGGTCAATGCAAGAGGTTTTGAAATGGGGCTTATAACCAGTACACCAGAAAAATCTACCGAAACATTATTATGGCTGGGCAGAGCCGCCTCAGGGACCATATTTCGAGAAACAGAACTTTTCGTCGAACATGTGTCCACCAAAACTTCCTTAGTTGAACCTTGCAATTCTGCTGTTACATAAGGACCACACCGGTATCAGAACTGGTCCTTGGCTGTCCTAGCTGTAAGACATTCCTGTCACTTCATCCACATCATAATCATTGTGCTAGTACTGTCCATCCCGAGGGTCATCAAAGTCATTCTTATCAGAGGCTGCAGGCTTCTGAGCCCTGCCTGCCCCACCAGCTCCATGACCCCTTCCACGAGAACCTTGTCCTCTAGGGACCGCCACCTTCTGCAAGAGCACAGGACACTCGCTACGCCAATATCCCCCCTCTTTACAAGACGCACACTGATTCGGACCCAGGGGCGTAGCGTTTGGCTGCTTACTAGTGCGTGGAAGCTGTCGGGTCAAACCACCACATCCTCTACCATTCCCTCTAAAAGCTTGTTGCAACAACCCATTTGTCTACAAATCCTTATGCTTTTTCTCTGTCCTCTCCTTTTCCTCATTATCCCCATGCTCATAGTAGTGTGCCATATTCAAAATAACAGAAGGGAAGCTTGCAATCGAGTCGCAATCTGAGGAAGCAAATTGGAAAAAAAGTCTATTAACAAACAACCGAACACCTCCCTCAACATACAGGTCCTGCCCACTGTAATCCAGGAATATATCTTCAAACCGAGTGAAAAAATCAGACACACTCATCTTTCTTTTGTCGACAAGATGGTTAACTTGTCCCAGTCAACCTTCCTCGGAGGGAATAAGAGAATGCATATACGTAATGATACGGCCTAGCAAAGCAAGTATCTCTGCTCTAGGCTTATCACCTGGCTTCCTTTCCTGATCCCATACTTTAATTTGGTCCCATGTACCCCCCAACTCTGCAACATGGTCTTGAGTATGCACCTGTCTCCAGCTATCAACCGGAACAAGAAGGCCAAAAAACATTTCAATATCAGCCAAAGTCATCACAGTGGAGGAGGCGGCTTCAGTTAATTCTTTATAATATGCAGTTGGATTCTTCCTAGGATCATGCAAATGAGTCTTAAGAGACAAAACTTCACTCCTTTTCCACGGAATGTAGACCGATTGTTCCTGAAAACTAGCCGCTTCTCTGGCCCTTATAACATTACCGCGGCCATCTTGCACTTCTGGTAATTCTTGGTGGTGTATATAGGATGAACCTCCTGCATCGGAAACTGAGTCACTGTCTTGGGACTGTTCTCATGTAGTCTTCCCCTATAGGCTATTATTGTCGCAACATTACTGAAAACTTGTTCTGGGCTCAAGTCACTAACATGCACACGATCTCTAATATCATGTAAAATTTTAGGCGCTTCTGATTCAAAACACTGCTGCCAAAAACCAGTCAAAGTCGCCGACATGTGCTTAAGAGCATGCTGCTGTATAAAGGGCTCAAAATCTTGCATCCCAAACATCCTCCACACTGTAAATGGGATTATGAGCCCACTGGCCAGCCTGATTAGCTATCACCCTTTTCTCTTTATCTCCTACATCAAATCGTACTACTGGCCCCATATATTTCTTACATTTTGTCCAGTCTCTATCTTCAAATCCACATACTTATGTCCCACTACTCAGTAATGTCAGGGGAAAAACAAAGTGGGAGTAGCAACAGAAGTAACGGGCACTAACATCGCTGCTGGCTGCGTCACAGGTGTAAGAGCTGGCGAAAGGGACACTGAAACAATAGGTGTGGCAGGAGTACTAACAGTCATAGTTGCCACAGACGGCGAGGACAAAGAAAAGACAGGAGGTGCCATGGCAAAGCAATCTGATCAACAGTAGCAGGAGCAGAAACAGCAGAGACAGAAGAAACAGGTGGCCGGGACTGTGAGGGAATAGCGGGATATATCCTGTGCGGGGCATATGGAGTTGGTGGTCAAGTATCTAACAATTCTTCCACAAAAGTATAATTTTCTTGAGCCACATAAGATTTATCAATCTGTAATTGAAACCTTCGGTCTTCACATTCAATACCCTTCTCCTGCTTTTACCTGTCATATGCTACGGCCTTCTGAGTCAACGTCTGGATTCTGCCTTTCTGGGCCTCTTTCCCTGCTTTCATTCGCCTCTGTTTAGCTGCTTTTTTCCACATTCTTAGGGAATCAAACATAGACTGTCTACTTCTTTTCTTAAACAACTGTTCTTGCAAATATTCGATCTTTTGCTCATCAAAAGTGATCGTCAAAGGCCACTGCAACTCGGCGTTGTCCCTCGTATATTTGTGCCATAGAGTACTAAACATAATAAGACCAAGGCCATGCTTCACATACATATCACAATTCGGAGTGCCTTCTGGAGGCGCCGGCTGACTATCTTCCAATCGAGCATCGGCAGAACAACGACAGCACAAATAAACCAGTTTAATTATTCCAGGCATTCTCAAAAGAAAACAAATTCACTACTTATGCTTGGCAAAGTGTTTGCAAATACTTTTCACCCAAAATCGGTCCTCAGACCATACCAAATACAAACCAAAATGGTACCATTTCCACAAAGAACCAAAACAAACTCACCTGATGTATTCAGGTCAAACAAATTTGTTCTCCACTGCCGACTCTTCAGACCAAACGGTCAGATCCACGGGTTTTGCCGTTTAGGACCCCAGTCAGGATGACCGCTGGGCAAGGCACCGTCCGGCGGGACAGAAGGGGTAGCTGCGAGTACAGGAACTCTCTCGTCCAGGGATCCCTGATCCGTCCGTCTGACCCAACGATGGCCTCGACCTCCCCACCCGTCCTCAGAAGGGGATGGGTCACTCACCCGATGGAGTTCCTGTTCGGGCGCCAACTGAAGGAAGTGACCTAATTAGGGTCACCCGGGTCACTCGTGACCACCTCTCAGCCTTCCCTACAAATGAAGAGTCGGTCAGACAGTAGAGAATACAAACCAATATATATTTATTCAGATACACTCGAGAGGAGCCCAGTCTGCCCACTCTCTTAAGATTGCTGCAGAGGGACTGACATCAGCAAACATGGTGATACATTATGTATGATTCAGAACCAATGGACTAGTGGGAGAAGACCTCTATCTAGTGGGAAAGGTATGCGCTAATAAGAACAGTGTATTCATAGAGAAAAAACAAGGCCCAACCGTGGAGAAACAAGACTTACCAAAAGCTGTTTTTTAGGAAGGGAAAGAACACCAGGAGGTGCTCCACCTTTGGAAATGGCTAGACCATCACATCATTTTCATGGTAGTGAACTACTTGACAGGATCTTTGAATGTCAGGGTGGACAAGCTCAATAACCCCTTCGCTGCTAGGCCTTTTCACCTCCTGTGCTAAGCCTTTTTTGGGCTATTTGGGGTAGTGCGCGCTTAGGCCCCTGTAACTTTTTGACCACATTAGGTATCCACGACTAATTTGCGTCCTTTTCTTCCAACATCATGGGGATTCTAAAGGTACCCAGGGAATGTGGATTCTCCTAGAGGGTTCCCAGAAATTAGTCAAAATACAGCAACATTTTGTTTTTTTTGTGAAAAATGGGAAAAACGCGCTGCAAATGAAAGCGTCTGGGTTTTTCTCTGCAAATGGTATCAAAAAAGGGTTTGTGGGGCTGAAATCACCATTTCTCCAGCTTTTAGGGAATGACAGAATTTTGTCAGAAAACCAACATTTGTTACACTGTTTTGGCATTTTTCTGAGACATACCCTATTTTTGCTATTTTTTGTGCTTTCAACCTCCTTCCAGTTAATGGTAGAAATGGGTACAAAAGCAATAATGGATCCTGGAAAGCTACACATTTTTGAAAAGTAGACAAAATTCTGAATTCAGCAAGGGGTCATTTGTGTAGATCCATCAAGGTTTCTTTATAGAAACTACCAGTTAAATATAGGAAAAATTAGTTGAAAAAAGCAACCTTTTGTGTCAACTTTTTCACCTGTAACTTCTAATTATGACATCTCTTTGAAAGTACCGTTACATCCGCTGGACCTTCCTGGTTGTGGGGATATATAGGACTTGTAAGTTCACCAAGAGCCCAACGAACCCAGAGTAAAAAACTGAGCAGCATTTTGTAATGGTTTTTTATTATGTTCCGGGTATATAGCAATTATTGTGGGAAAATGTATACATGGAAAAATCGGTATGAAAGACACCTGTGTATTTCTGAAATGGGAACAAATTACAGAGTTTAGAAACAGTGCATATTTGCACATTTTCGAAATTGGGAATACTCATACTAGCATGAGAATTATTGTTCATTTTTCAAAATGACTTTTTTTTTTACACAATGTCTTTCATTTGGAAGGAGGAAATGCATCAAAAATCAATAGGTAATAACAGTTGCTTTACAAACCTGAACTACCCTAAGTCTCCCGATAAAAATTGTACCTCTCTTGTGTGGGTAGGCATAGTGCCCACAACAGGAAGTGGCTCAAAACCTAACGTGAACACACCACATTTTCACATTTTTTGCGAAGAGTCTAGCTGTAGTTTTCTAACCCTAGCTCTGCCGGCACCTAGGGAAACCTAGCAAACCTATACATTTTTGAAAACTAGACACCCAGGGGAATCCAGGATGGGGTGACTTGACTGCCTCCCACCATGATCTGTTACCCAGAATCCCTTTCAAACCTACAAAATTGACAAAAAAACACATTTCCCCACATTTCTGTGGTGGAAAGTTCTGGAATCTGCGTGGATCCATAAATTTCCACCCACCCCGTGTTCCCCTAAGTATTATGAGAAAAATTGTACCTCACTTGTGCAGGTTGGCCTACTGCCCACGACAGGAAATTGCACAAAATGCAATGTGGTCACACCTCAATTTCGCAGTGAAAAATGACCCTTTTTTGGCAAAGTGCCTAGCTGTAGTTTTTGAACCCTAGCTCTGCCGGCACCTTGTGAAACCTAGCAAACCTATACATTTTTGAAAACTAGACACCCAGGGGAATCCAGGATGGGGTAACTTGAGTGCCTCCCACCAGGGTCTGTTACCCAGAATCCCTTGCAAACGTAAAAAATTGTTATAAAAAAAACCATTTTCCCCACATTTCTGTGATAGAAAGTTCTGGAATCTGCGTGGATCCACAAAATTCCACCCACCCCGCGTCCCCCAAAGTCCTACGAGAAAAATGGTACCTCACTTGTGCGGGTCGGCCTAGTGCCCGCGACAGGAAACGGGCCAAAACGCAACCTGGTCACACCTCAGTTTTGCAGTGAAAAATGACCCTTTTTTGGCAAAGTGACTAGCTGTAGTTTTTGAACCCTAGCTCTGCCGGCACCTAGGGAAACCTAGCAAACCTATATATTTTAGAAAACTAGACACCCAGGGGAATCCAGGATGGGGTGACTTGAGTGCCTCCCACCAGGGTCTGTTACCCAGAATCCCTTGCAAACCTAAAAAATTGACAAAAAAAACAGATTTTCCCCAAATTTCTGTGATGGAAAGTTCTGGAATCTGCGTGGATCCACAAATTTCCACCCACCCCGCGTTCCCCAAAGTCCTACGAGAAAAATGGTACCTCACTTGTGCGGGTCGGCCTAGTGCCCGCGACAGGAAACGGCGCAAAACGCAACGTGGTCACACCTCAATTTTGCAGTGAAAAATGACCCTTTTTTGGCAAAGTGACTAGCTGTAGTTTTTGAACCCTAGTTCTGCCGGCACATAGGGAAACCTACCAAGCCCATACA
Source organism: Triturus cristatus (assembly GCF_964204655.1). NCBI lineage: Eukaryota > Metazoa > Chordata > Amphibia > Caudata > Salamandridae > Triturus > Triturus cristatus. The sequence continues at coordinate 1,137,084,923 of NC_140589.1, forward strand.
TTTCTGAAAACTAGACACCCGGGGGATTCCAGGGAGGTATGGCTTGTGTGGATTCCCCAACGTTTCCTTACCCAGAATCCCCTGCAAACCTCAATTTTAGCTGAAAAAAAATCACTTTTTTCACACATTTTTGTGAGGGAAAGTTGTGGCATCACCGGGCTCACACAAATTTACCACCACCCAGCGTTCCCCCAGTTCTCCCGGTAAAAATGGTGCCTCACTTGTGTGGGAGGCCCAAGTACCCGCGGCAGGCAAGGGCCCAAAACGTAGTGAGGCGACAACAAAATGGCCTATCGCAAAACCACCTGGTTTTGCAAGAGGGGGTCACTTGGGTTTTTGGCCCGGTGCTCGGCGGCCATCTAGGGAAACCTACCAAGCCCATACATTTCTGAAAACTAGACACCCGGCGGCTTCCAGGGAGGTATGGCTTGCGTGGATCCCCCAACATTTCCTTACCCAGAATCCCCTGCAAACCTCAATTTTAGCTGAATAAATCACTTTTTTCACACATTTTGGTGTGGGAAAGTTGTGGCATCACCGGGCTCACACAAATTTACCACCACCCAGCGTTCCCCCAGGTCTCCCGGTAAAAATGGTGCCTCACTCACAGAAATGTATGGTTTTGGTAGGTTTCCCTAGATGGCCGCCGAGCCAATTACAATTGCAATTAACAAAAATAGAACAATAAACATTATAACATGCTATGTTACTACCCAAATGGTCAATCGGGTTGTGTGCCAGGTGGGGCAGAAAACAGCAGGAAAAAAAAAACAGGCTAATCTGTCCCTGGGCGGGGTGTGGGGGGCCAAATACATATTATAAAAAATTGCCCCCTGGAAGCGACCCTTGCCCAAGGGGTCACTTCCATTTTTATTTAAACTAATTCCCTGGTGTCTAGTGGGTGTTTCTGACTCACCTGGGGGCAGAAAGGGCAAAAAAAGGGCCGATCTTCCCCACGGGGGAGGGCAGAATTCCCAATTTAAAAAAAAAAATGGCCCCCCGGAAGCGGTCTCTTCCATCATATTTTTCACATTTTCCCTGGTGTCTAGTGGGGTTTCTGAAAAAAAAAACGAGGCGATCTACCCCCAAGGAAGGCAGAGTATCACTAAAATAAAAATGTCCCCCCGGGAAGTGACCCTTGCCCAAGGGGTCGCTTCCCATCAAAGCACAAACAAATCCCTGGGTCTAGTGGGCTTTAACAAACATCCCTGGCGACGCTGTGCGCGATCGTGAAGCAGGAATGCCCAGCATTGAGACATCGGGGGAGAGGAAATACTCTTTCCTCTCCCCCGATGCCTCAAGGCATCCAAAAATAGCCCCCCCGCCCCACCGGAGGCAAAACACCTACCTCCTTCGCTGGACGCGCTGGAAAGGAATGAATTCCAGCGCGTCCAGCTCTTCCTGATGTCGGCGCGCGCTGTGCACGCTTACATCATGAGAAAGCGCGGGGGGGCTCGGTGGTGGCAGCGGAAACTCTTCCGCTGCCATCCCCCTCTGTGGGGGCAAGATCGATGCCCCAGGGGGGGAGCACCAGCGCTTCCCCCAGGGGCTGTGCTCATGACGGAGCGGTTCCGTCATAAGCACAGCCCAACCGATGCTCATGACGGAACCGCTCCGTCATGAGCATCGAAGGGGTTAAGCAATGCCTAGGGGACCATGAGAGGCAGTTGCAGCCGGATGTGAGGCACAGTCTCTTCTGATGGATACATCTGCAAGTGGATTCCTCACCTTGTGAATATCCCCTGTGCCAGCATTCCACTGAACTTTTTTCCCCAGCTCTCTACGCCGACGTGGACGTCATAATACCTCGGCTCCGCTCGCGACTCCGTATGACGTCACCGGAGCCATAAGAGAGCCATGTCGGCGTGATGACGTCAGTTCCCTTTTTTCCGCGCTGTCGACGCGTAACGGTTTTTCAGCACTCTCCTGCTACTTTGTAGTCTTGTAGTGGGTTACTGTTTCTGGATAAGCTATGTCTTCGACAAGGAAGTCGGGTTTTAAACCTTGTAGGGAATGTGGGGGCCACATGTCCATGACTGACCCCCATGAGGATTGTTTATGGTGCCTTTCGTCGGACCATGATGTGGATGACTGCTCCAGCTGCAGAAAGATTAACCCCAAGGCCCTGAAGGAGAGGGAGGCGAAACTCTTCATGGCCAAGGCGAAGAAGGAAAGAAAAGGTAGGAAGAAGGAGAAATCGAGGCCGGAGTCGTCGACTTCGCACTCTTCGAAGTCGAAAAAACATCATAAGAAGAGGAAGCATAGCTCTTGGCGCCGATCTTCGAGGAGTAAGGCTTCGAGGTCGCCTCGGCGTCGAAGCAAGGAAGTTATATCTCCATCTCCATCTCCTTCTCGAATGTCTCCAGAGAGGTCACCTTCGCCGAAGCGGTCCCTGGCGCGGTCCCCGGCGCAGTCACCGGCGCAGTCACCGGCGCCAGTGGGGTCTCCAGCTTCTGACGCCGAACCGGATCAGGAGGAAGAGTCTTCTCCAGGACCAGCTGAGCCTGCGGCGCCAGTTGAGGACACTTCGGCTCCGGTTCCTGGTACTCCTCGACCGGATCCAGGGCCAATCCCATATCCGCAGTTCCCGACTCCGGGTGCAGATTCATCACATTTCCTCAATGCGATGTATGGGATTTTTCAAAGGGCTGCCTTCCCATCCGGTGCACCATCTGGTCCTGTGGGTCCTGTGGCATACACTTTGGGAGTGCCGCAGCATTATGCTCAGGCTCCCTTTATGCCCTTTTTGCCGATGGCTCCTTCGTGGCCGTTTCCGGCGCCGTCTGGTGATCCATCCCGGCTTCGTCTGGATCGGCCTTCTTCGGAGCCTTCCTCGACGCCGTTGCCGACTCCTTCGGCTCCATGCCCGGCGCCGCCGACTCCACGTTCGGTTCCACCGACTCCGCGTACGGCGCCACCGATGTTGGTTCCTCGGATCCGTTCTAGAAGAGAGGCCCAGAGGGTTTTGGAAGAGGAGCGTTATAGGGAGGAAGTGGAAGAAGGTGAGGTTGATGGATCTTCTGATGACTTTGAAGGCATTCAGGATGCTAGTGGTCTTGATACTACTCTGGAGTGAGAGCATTCTTCTGCTAGGTCTTCACCACCACAAGAAGTGGCCCCTTATCATTCAATCATCAAGAAGGCTGCAGAGTTGCTGGTCTTACAGTTGCCCTCTGCAGAGTATAAGCCAAACCTCCTAACTGAAGTCCTGCATTCACCATCTTCGATTGTTGAGCCCTTGTTGCCCTTTAATGAGGCTATTTTAGAGCCTGTGATGGATGTTTGGCGCAAGCCACTTTCTTCGCCTGCAGTCTCCAGACAAGTGGCAAGGAGGTATAGGGTGGCTCCGGGGGATCCAAGCTTTCTTTCTTCCCACCCTTCTCCAGAAAGCCTTGTGGTGCAAGCTTCATGCTCGAAGCATTCTTCAGGCGCTTTCCCTCAAACACTTGCGGATAGGGATTCTAAAAAGACTGATCAGACAGCCAAAAAGGTCTTTTATTCAGGAAGCATGGCGCTTAAATCAACCAATGCCACTTGTTTATTGGGGCGTTATGTTCATGCGCTGATGGACTCTATGAAATTATTAGCTACTAAGCTGCCAGAAGAGAAAGCCTCTTTTATGGGGGTTGTCACGGACACTCAGGCTACTGCAAGGCAGGTTATTCAGTCGGGCCTAGACACGGCTGATTCTGTGGCTAGAATAATGGGGTCTTCGATAGCCACTAGGAGGCAAGCTTGGCTTCGTTCTTCCGGCTTTTCGGCGGATGTTCAGGCCACCTTGTTCGACTTGCCTTTTGATGGAGAGAAGCGGTTTGGCGAGAAGGCTGATTCCGCCTTGCAAAGGTTTAAAGATAACAGGGTTACTGCGAAGTCTTTGGGTTTACAGACTCCTGCTAAGGGATTTGGACTCAGGAAATTTAGAGGATTTGGGAGGTCCTCATTTCGTTCCTTCCGGCAACCTCAGCAGCAGCAGCAGAATCCCCTCTATAGGTCGTATAGAGGAAAACAAAGGGGTAGGCGAGGTTCTGGCCGCAACCCATCTTCATCTTTAGCCTCCTCTGCTCCCAATGAAGCTTCAGGGAAGCAGCCCTAGATCCCCCATCCTAGATCATGTGAGACCGGTGGGGGGTCGGGTGTCCCACTTTTTGCGAGGTTAGGAAATCTGTCACAACCGACCTTTGGGTTTTAAACCTCGTGGAGAATGGGTACGCCCTTCCCTTTCGGGAGTTTCCTCCCCCTTACCCTCCTTGCCAGGGTTTCTGCTCGGAAGACCATCTGCTTCTTCTGCAGAAGGAGGTCCTTGCTTTACTACAAAAAGGTGCGATAGAGGTGGTCCCGGAGCAGGAAAGGGGTCAGGGATGCTACTCCCGGTATTTCCCGATTCCCAAGAAGGACGGCAGATTTCGTCCGATCCTGGACCTCCGTCTTGAATTTTTACCTGAAACAGGAGAAATTCAAGATGCTGACCCTTGCACAGGTTCTTCAAGCGTTGCAGCAAGGAGACTGGATGGTGTCGATCGACTTGCAGGATGCGTATATTCCACGTCCTAATTCTGAAGTCGCACAGGAAGTATCTCCGTTTTACGGTTGGGTCGCAACACTACCAGTTTGCGGTCCTCCCATTTGGTCTTACTACCGCACCTCGAGTCTTCACGAAGGTGATTGCAGTGGTGGCTGCTCATCTCAGGAGGTCGGGGATTCCAGTATTTCCCTACCTGGCCGACTGGCTTCTGAAAGCAGAGTCCCCAGAGATGGTGCTACATCATCTGCAGGTAACATCTCAGCTGTTATTCGACTTGGGTTTTTCAATCAATGTGCCCAAATCTCACCTGGTGCCCTCTCAACGCAACCTGTTCATAGGGGCGGTACTGGACACTACTGTGTGTCGAGCATTTCCTCCTCCTCAACGAATTCTTGACATTCAGGAGATGATACCTTTATTCCACAATGGAGCGGTTGTTCCAGTTCTGAAGGTCCTTCGACTGCTCGGTCTAATCGCCTCCTGCATTCTGTTGATCAACCATGCACGCTGGCACATGAGGGCACTCCAGTGGTGCCTCCGCAGGCAGTGGTATCAGGACAACGGAGATCTCAGGGAGTCTGTGAGGATCTCGGGAGAAGCTGCAGCGGATCTGTCTTGGTGGAGCGTGGAGGGCAATCTGTCTCAAGGAAAGCCCTTTCATCTTCCTCCATCGGTGTCCACAGTGATAACGGATGCCTCCAACCTGGGGTGGGGTGCTCATCTGGGGGATCTGGAGATCAAGGGTCTTTGGTCTCCAGAGGAAAGGTTGCTTCACATCAACCTTCTGGAATTACGGGCTATACGTTTGGCGCTCAAGGCCTTTCTCCCTTCCCTTCGCGCTCAGTCGGTTCAAGTCCTGACGGACAACACTACCGCAATGTGGTATGTCAACAAGCAGGGAGGAGTAGGGTCGTATCGTCTCTGCAGGGAGGCGTTAAGGCTCTGGTCCTGGGTTAAGGATCATCAGATTTGCTTGATGGCGAATCATCTGGCCGAGGTGCTGAACGTACGTGCAGACAGTCTCAGTTGGCAGTTCTCTGCCGACCACGAGTGGAGGCTCCATCTGGAAGTGGTTCGTCACGTTTTTCGGACGTGGGGGACTCCTCGGATAGACCTATTGGCCACCCGCGAGAATGCGCATTGCCCGTCATTCTGCAGTCTCCAGTGTCCGTTGCAGGGGATGTTGGGGGGCGCGTTTCAGTTGAGTTGGGCCTCACAACTCCTTTGTGTCTCCTCCCATACCCTTGATTCCTCGGGTTCTGAGGAAAATTCGCCAAGACCGGGCCCAAGTTATTTTGGTTGCCCCGGATTGGCCAAGAAGGGTGTGGTACACAGATCTACTTCACCTCTCATCGCACCATCCGCTCCGTCTCCCTTTCAGGGCAGACCGTCTCTCGCAATCAGAGGGGCAGGTTCTTCACCCCCACCTCCAGAGCCTGCACCTTCATGCCTGGAGATTGAACGGGGCAACCTGAGTTCCTTCTCTCTCCCGCCTGATGTGGTGGATGTTATTTTATCGGCTAGGCGACACTCCACCAAGTCCATTTACTCATATCGGTGGTCTAAGTTTGTTAAATGGTGGGGAGAGAGATCTGTTGATCCTTTAAATGCCCATCTTTCTAATGGGCTTCAGTTTGCTCTTTCCTTGGCTCAGCAGGGCTGTGCTGTGGCCACGGTCAAGGGCTATCTATCAGCCTTATCGGCTTTTCTGTGTCTTCCAGATCAGCCGTCATTATTTAAATCTCCTATTGTATTAAGATTGATCAAAGGTCTTACTAATAGGTTTCCACCTACTCCTTTTGTAATGCCACAGTGGGACCTTAATCTTGTCTTAACTTTTTTTTTTTTTTTTTAAACCATTTTTAATTGTACACCTTTTGTCAATACAGTCTTCACTCTCAAGACACAGTTTGCAATCAGATTGTTCAAGTTGTAACATTCGTAATAGTATTATTATGCAGTTATACGCCACTTTTACATACATCTCATGTAGCATCATAGAGCTTTTCCCATTCCCTGCTTCCACCATCCCTTATAGTGTACTGATTCCCAACTTCTATTCGCTCAGGTCTGACTCTGAGTCCGGCAGAGGGGGTTCACATATATTACCCCTGAATGTGTTCCATTTTCCCCAAACCCGCTGCCATTTCCTGGGGCAACCCCTGTTACTACATACCACCTTTTCCGCAATCATGGCGCCATCTAGGTCACAACACCACCACGCATGGGTGGGGGTTGACTGTGCCCCCCAGTGTTGTGCAATATTCCTCTTTGCTAATGCTAGTCCCATGGCCACCCAGGTTTGGTCGGCGTGGTTAAGATCGGTAGCGTCCCACACATTCAGTAAACACATCCGCGGCTCTGGGAAGACATTGTGACCGGTAACAAGGGAGACCGTTGCCATAACCTCCCTCCAGTATCTAGTGATGTTAGGGCAGTCCCATATGGTATGATAGAAGGTGCCCTGGAGGCCGCACCCTCGTAGGCAGAGCGGAGTATCAGCCCTTCCTATTTTATGAAGTGTGGATCTAGTGTAGTATATCCGGTGTAGTATTTTAAGTTGTACCAGCTTTAGTTTGGATGGGATCGCCACCTCCCGCGGGGACGCCAGCGCCTCCTGCCACTCTTGTTCGTCCATTTCCCCCACCTCTGCCTCCCATTTCCTTTTAAGGATCCCTGTGGGGTCTTTTTGATGGTTCACCAGTTTACGATATGTCAACGATATAGCTTTCTTAGCTGGGTGGTCTGTGAGCAAACGATCCTCAAGTGGGGAGGATTCAGGTAGGGCGGTCCCCCTAGGTATGGCTTTCTTTAGTGCATGCTGTATTTGCAGAAATCTGAAACACTCCATTCGTTTCATCTGATACTCTGTCTGCAACTGCTCAAACGGGATCACCCCACCCCGTTTCCAGAGGTCTCCGACCCTGGAGATGCCAATTAGGTCTCACCCCGCAAATCCTTTACTTAGGTGTATCATGTCTATCTTGGGGGAGACCCGCAGCGGCGTCTGCTGAGTGATCACCCCCTCCCAACCCAGCCCGCGCTGCGCTGTGTACCATATCTGTACGGTGTGTGCTGTGGGGCCCGTTAGCTTATTTTTAAGGGATTTATCGTACAAGGCTTGGAGGACTCCCTTCAACCCCATCATGTGCCTATCCATTCGTAGAGCCGGGTCGTCTTGCGGTGCGTGTAGCCATTGATTAATTATAATGAGCTGGGAGTCCCAATAGTATAGACGTATGTTGGGCAGGGCGATTCCACCATCGTACCAACTCCGCACCAGTTTACAGAGAGCTATGTGGTGAGGCTTACCCTCCCACAGCAGACAGCCCACCTCCGCCTCCACTGATTTTAAAGTAGGAGTCTGGGATCGGTATGGGCGTGTTTTGTAGTGCATAAAGGAATCGAGGGAGAGCCATCATTTTGAACAAAGCTGCTCTCCCTAGCAACGTCAGCGGAAGGGAGTGCCAGTGCTTGACATTGCTTCGTAGTTTTCTAAGGGGCGGAAGTAGGTTGCGTTCAAAGACTAGTGCTGGATCAGGTGTGATGTTAATGCCGAGGTATTTGAAACCATCCTCCGCCACCGATATCGTCACTCTTCTGGGTAGCTGTGGTGTGGGTCCATGTAAGACTTAAAGCACTGATTTCGCCCAGTTTATCAAGTAACCGGATAGTCTACCATAGGATTCACAAATGTCCAGTAGGCTACCTATGGACCGCTCCGATCGCGTCAGGTATACCAAGATATCGTCCGCATATAGCGAGATACGGTCGTCTCAGCTCTCCGTCCACTTTAGGCCTGTTATAACTGGGTCCTGCTTTATCCATGCCGCCAACGGTTCCAGCACCAGGGCGAACAGTAGTGGGGAGAGAGGGCACCCTTGTCTAGTCCCCCGTCCCAGCGCAAAGTCTCCTGACAGACGTCCGTTCACCGCCACCTACGCCAGAGGCTCCGTATACAGCAAACGCACCCATGCACAAAATTTGGGCCCGAAACCCAAACGCGCAAGCACTGCAAAGAGGGGGGACCACTCCACTCGGTCAAATGCCATACTTGCATCTAGCGAGATAATAACTTCATCCTCGTGGATGTAGGGCCCACTGGCCAGTATGCCGTGCAATCGTTTAATATTCATTGCCGTGTTTCGCCCTGGCATAAAGCCTGATTGGTCACGGTGAATGAGTGCCCGTAAATGAGGCTGTATACGGGTCGCTAGCACCTTTGCTAAAATTTGGGCTTCCACGTTGAGGAGTGAGATTGGTCTGTAGGAGGTACACTCATGAGGGTGCTTTCCGGGTTTTAGTATTGCTACCAGTGTCGCAGGGAAGTATGCCCTCCTCCAGACTGGCTTCATACATTCTCAGCAGGTGCGGAACTACCGTATCAGTCTCCCGCTTGTACAACTCCACCGGAATCCGGTTCGGCCCCAATGCTTTCCCTGACTGGAGGCTTTTATCGGCCAGGGTGACCTCCTCTATCGAAAGATCCGCCTCCAGTGCCAGCGCGTCTTCCGAAGTCAGTCGTGGAAGTTGTATGTCCTGTAGGGATGCTAAGTTGTCCTCGACGGTAGTCGTTACGACAGAGGTGTACACTTTTTCATAGTGATTTGCAAAAGCCATCACTATGTCGTCAGGATTTGTTACAACCTCTCCAGTGGTCAAACGTAGCCGCGCCACCCAGCGGTTGGCCTTCTCTTTTTTGTCTAGCCACGCTAGCAATTTGCCCGCTTTGTCCCCCATCTCATATACTGTATGTTGCGTTTTCGTAAGACGTATCCAGGCTGCCTCCCATAGATGGTCTCTATATGTTTGTTTAGCGAGGTTTAGTGTGTGTGTGTTTGCGTCGGTGGGGTCTCTGGTGTGCTCTTTTTCTGCCTTGGCCACTGCTTCCTTGAGCTCCACCACCTGGTGTGTGTGCTGAGTCACGTTTGTGGGCTGTAATTACTGCAATGGCCTGTCCGCGCAGCACCGTTTTATAGGCCGCCCAGAGGACAATGGGTGAGGAAACAGACTGTATGTTTTCTTGAAAGTAATGTTTCGTAGTTTTATGTAGGGCCTTTCGCACGCCAGGGACCTTCATGTGCCCGGGATGTATTGGGAAAGTACGTCTCCTACCTAATAGGCATGAGGTAGTAAGTTTGCAACACTGGGAAGTAGTCTATACGCGAGAGACTGTTGTACGCGCTAGAGTGATGTGTGTATTGACGTTCTGTGGGGTGTCGCATGCGCCAGCTATCCAGTACTCTCATTGCGTCTATGAAGTCACGTAAGGGCAATGAAACTACACCCTGCCCTCTCGGGGTTGCCTATCCCACTCATCGTCCAATGTGGTATTGAAGTCGCCCCCCAGTATCAGTTCTCCAGGGGGTAAGCCCTGCAGGAAACTCCCCAGAGCCGGAAAATCAAGTGAGTGCAATGCCGGGGGATGTATACCGTGACAAAATTGAAGTTGTGCCCCTCCCATTGCCCGGCGATCGCAGCAAAACGTCCCTGGTCGTCTGTCCACTTCCCGGTCACCACCAAGGGACAGCTCTTTCGGAGGATGATCCCAGCTCCTCTGGAACCAGCGGTGAACTCTGAATGTGCTATAATTTTAAAACCCCATCTATCGAGCGCCTTGACGGCCGTGCCTACTAAATGGGTCTCCTGTAGGCGAGCCACTGATGGAGTGTGCCTCTTAAGGTGTTGTAACACCAATCCCCTCTTAATTTTTTTGCCCAGGCCATTCACATTCCACGATATCACGGTCAATGGGCCGCCCGGGGCATGGCGATCATCCAGTTGCAAACTCGCAGTTGTCATGGTATTATTTGCGATTTGTGTGTGAGCAGATATGTGTCATGGTCCAATCTTGTGGTGCATCTGACATTTCCTTCATATTTCTAGTCGATAAACGTGTCCCGTGTGGGTGTATTCCCATTACCAACTCAAGGTGACTGATGAACAATAAAAACCAAAAACAAAACACAAAAGTCCGAAAATCCACTAATGAAAAACCACCCCCCTCCCTGCTCCCCTGCCAGACGGATCCCCAACTACCCGCCACCCCAACATAGCAGAGTGCTTCAATCCCATCAACAGTACTTGCGTGTAGGGGGGGAAGAAGTCCGAGAGCCGTCGCAGTTCTCCCCAGCCTCAAAGACAGTCTTGTAAACATTGAAACTGTGCATCGCCCCGATTGATCCTGCTACCCTTATTTGCTGATAGCATCACCTGAAAGGGAGGGTCGCAATGTCCAAAACCCCATCGCTCAAACATTTTTCCCACCTCGCGATGGGCTCATCTCACTTCCACGTCGCAAGTCTCATAGCAACTTCCAATCATATCACTCCCCAGTGTCTGTACTTTTTGGACACGACTCCTTTCTCTCCTGTCCGGATGTCTTGGGGTCCTCTTCTTCTTCTGTATCTTGTCGTTGTCGCCTCCTTGATCTTCCATTACCCTCCGCACGCTGCCATCCCTCAAGCCAGTCGTGGGCCTCATCTGGCGTTTCAAAGAACCACGTCTTTCCATCCGCCACCACCCTCAGTTTTGCCGGAAACAGCATCGAGTATGAAAGTTCCTTGCGGTGAAGTTCTTTTTTCACCTCTATGAAGCTTCTGCGACGTTTGGCCACCGCCGCTGTATAGTCCGGGAAGAAGGAGATCATGGAGTTCTGGATGCGCAATGGCGGCGCTACCCTTGCTGCTTGTAATATAACGTCCCGGTCTCTAAAATTAAAGATGCGAGCCAATATTGGTCTGGGGAGCGCCCCGGGCTTGGGCTTACCTCCCGGTACTCTGTGCGCCCTTTCCACGGAGAAGAGGGTGGAGAGCCCCCGAGGCTGGAATTTGGATTGTATGAGATCTTCTACATAGAGGTCCATGGTGGGGCTCCCTTCGCTTTCGGGGACACCCGTAATTCTAGCGTTATTCCGCCGGGAGCGCCCCTCCTGACCGTCCAACTTTGCCGCCATGAGTCTATTCTCAGCCTCCAACCGACCAACTCTGTGAAGCAACGAGGCGGTGTCTTTAGTGAGGGACTTTGCCACCTGCTCTACTTCAGTCACCCTGGCGGTCATCTTTTGAAAATCAGCTCGGAGGAAGGAAACATCCGTGGAGATCGAACCCACCGTAGATTGCACTTTAGAAAGAGCTGCCATGATATCCTCTAACGTCACCTTGGTTGCTCCCTCCCAGTCTGGGGCCCCATCGGACAACCCCTAACTTTCTGGCGGGCCATTCGAGTCTTTCGCAAACGCATATTTGTCGAGTTTTGCCTGTGAAGTCGCACGTTGGCCCCTGCCCCCCATCTTCTTCTGACCAGCCCAGTTCTGACAGGTAATCCCCGCCGCTTGCCGCTGGACCTGCTGCCAAGCGCGGCCTGTCGGTTTTCCCTGTCAGGTGGGCAACAACTGGTCTGTTGGGTCCGAGGCCACCGCTGTCCCCCACATGCAGCGAAAGGCAGTTCCTGTTTTTTGGGGTTCCAGCACCACCGTGCAGGGGGTCTTAGGTGTTGCAGCGCACGCAGGGTCCCCTGTTCACGCTTCTGCCTGGGCCTGTGTATGTTAGTGCCTGTTAGTTCTGCTCTCTTGGAGCCTTCACCACGTTATTTAGACTGGCAGTGGCACGCCCCAGAGTACTACAGGGTTCTTAGCTCATTGGAGGCCCTCCTGGCCCTATTTTTATGAAGGGTGCTCCGTACTAATTTACTTGCTCTTCTTAGTCAAGAAGGGCCACAGTGGGACCAGGTCTCTCACTTCCCTCTCACCTTTCAGGCCCAGCTATTCGCGCGTCTCTCCCTCACAGCACACGCTTCGGCATCGCGTGGCTCGGCCGCCCCCTCGTGTCCTTGCTCCGGGGCTCACCGAGCGCCGATGGCGATGCAGATCGTCCCCAATGTACTCTCAGCTTCCAGCGCTGATCCAGTGCGGGTCGTTGTTAAGCTGGTGCTGGGTGCCTGCATTTGTCTCTCGCCGCCGCTGCTGCTCTCTGCCCCTTTTTCGGGGGCCGCACCGCTCGTCCCCCGCCGGGCCTCACCGCCGATTGCCGGGCCTTTGGCAAAATATAGGTCCCGGCTGCAGGCTCTCAACAAGGCCGCCTCCTTCCGCTCGGCTTCCGCAGCGTCTCAGGTCTCGATACGGCCTCAGGGCTGGATCTATCGGTACCGCTCGTCCTCCGGTCTTATTAGCAGTTTGTGGGGCAGGATAATTGTACGGATGGAGTGTTGGATATTTAGGGGAACTTACACCGCTCCCGGAGCCTCTTTAGTCCGCGGCCATCATTGTTTGCTGCAGGCCACGCCCCCCCTGTCTTAACTTTCTTGATGGGGTCTCCTTTCGAGCCCCTTCATAGTTGTCCTTTACGGCTGTTGTCTTTTAAGACAGTCTTTCTTGTAGCCATAACCTCGGCAAGGAGGGTGAGTGAGCTTCAAGCTCTTAGTTCTAAACCCCTGTTTTTAACATTACATGCTGAAAGGATGGTTCTTAGGACCAGGGCTGCTTTCCTTCCTAAGGTAGTTACTCCCTTTCATCTGGAGCAGTCTGTTACTCTCCCTGTGTTTTATCCGCCTCCTCATCCTTCCAAGGAGGAGGAAAGACTTCATCGACTGGACCCAAAAAGAGCTGTGAGCTTTTACTTGGACAGAACGAAAGACTTTCGTTTGGACGATCAGCTCTTCGTGGGCTATGTTGGACATTCTAAAGGAAAATCTGTGCACAAGCGCACTCTGTCCAGGTGGATCATCCTAGGCATCAAGATCTGCTACGCCCTTGCTGGTAAGGTTCCTCCTGAGGGGATTAGAGCTCATTCAACTAGAGCTAAGTCTTCTACCTCGGCTTTGGCCAGGGGTGTTCCTGTTGCAGACATTTGTAAGGCCGCGACTTGGGCCTCCCTCCATACTTTCGCAAAGCATTATTGCTTAGACTCTGACATGAGGAGGGAGGGCCACTTTGCGCGCTCTGTCTTCCAAGACTTTTTGGTATAAGAAGGTGGACACCCTAGTCCGGGAGTGGGACTGCTGTGGGAATCTATTCACAAGGTGAGGAATCCACTGGCAGATGAAAAGGTTACTTACATTCGGTAAAGCTTTTACAGGAAGATAGAGTATCTGCTTGTGGATTCCTCACTGGCCCACCCGCCTCCCCGTTGTCCACCTTTGTATACCTTAAAGGATGTCTTGCTTGAGATGTTGTTATACTTTGTAGATTCTTTCTATCTGGTACATTGGTAGGAAATGCTTATGTTCTTTAGCTTTCCTTTTGTATATGTACTATGTATATTTGATCGAATGTTGTATACTTTGAATCTGTCGTTGGTCCACCTGTTCGCCTCGGAGGCACGGAAAAAATGGGTGGAACTGACGTCATCACGCCGACGTGGCTCTTATGGCTCCGGTGACGTCATACGGAGTCGCGAGCGGAGCCGAGGTATTATGACGTCCACGTCGGCATAGAGAGCTGGGGAAAAAAGTTCTGTGGAATGCTGGCGCAGGGGATATTCACAAGGTGAGGAATCCACAGGCAGATACTGTATCCACCCGAAAAAGCGTTACCGAAGGTAAGTAACTTGTTCTTCTGTGAATGGGAAGAACCATGTCGTAATCAATTTGCCAAAGCCAAGAGCTCGCAATGTCTGCAGTTCTGCTTGTTAGAGTTTCCAAGCTGTCTTTTGCTGGGATGCGCGTTTCACCTAAGGTGGGACTCCTGTGTGCCTTTCTACTGATACCTCTTATACCCTGAGTTCTGGAGAAGACCAGGACCAAACCAGGCCCTAGTTATCCTAGTGGCATCGGATTGGACTCTGAGAATTTGATATCCAGATCTCTTGGGTCTCAGCATCTGTCCTCCAATCAGGCTGCCCCTCTGAAATAATCTTCTGTCGCAGCAGTTGGGCAGATTTCTGCACCTGGACCTTCCAATCTCCACTTTCAAGCTTTGAGATTGAGCAGTGGAGGCTTCGACCTTCCTCCGGAGATGGATGATGTCATCTTGACAGCCAGACATCCCTCTACCAAGATAGTTTATGGCTGCTGTTGGGACAGATTCCTAGATTGGTGCAGCCCACACCATATTGCCCCGCCCCCTTTTCCAGGCAACGTTGTCTAACTTTTTTTTTTTTTTTTTTTTGCACCTGCAAGGCTTTGCTATGGGCTCAGGTAAAGGGTATCTTTCTGCTCCTTTGGCCATTTTATGGTTGCCAGAACCATCCTCATTGTTTAAATCACCTGTTGTGATGCGTTTTTTCAAAACCTCTACAACATCTGTCTCTTCTTTCTCCTTGTGTCATGCTATTGTTAGACGTTAACTTAGTCGTCATGTATTTGATATACTCTATCTTTTAGCCACTTCACAGCTGTCCCTTCCAGCTTCTCACCCTTAAAACAGTGTTCCTTCTCATCATAACATCGGCAAGTGACTGAACTTCAAGCTCTGTGCCAACTGCCATACACCACTATCTTCCCAGACAAACTAGTTCTATGGACACGCGCATCTTTCTTGCCGACAGTTGTAGTGCCAGTCCATGTCAGTCAAGATATCAACTTGCAGGCATTCTTTAGCTCTGCCTCACTCCTCTAAGGCAGAGGAAATAATTCATCAAAAGAGCTCTGAGCTTTTTCATTGATAATACTAGAGATCACTAGGTGGACATTCAGCTTTTTGTGGGGTACCCTGGAGCAAAAAAAGGCAAAACCATGTAGAAAAAGAACCATCCTTTGCTGGATCGTGCTCTGCATTAACATCTGCTATGCACTGGCTAGAAAGTAGCCTCTAGAAGGGCTGCAAGCAAATTTCACAAGGGCTAAAGCTTCTTCCACTGGGTTGGCATGCAGAAGAAAAAATTACTTGCCTTCAGTACTACTGTTTCTGGTAGGGATTCTGTCTAACCACAGATTCCTCCCCGGCTTGCCCATCCTACCTTTTCTGTGAAATGGCTTCTGTCTATGAATAAGATCCTAAGTCTGTGAATCTGCACACTGCTGAGAGTCAATTTGCTGTTGGGGCTCTGTTTCTGAGGACTCTTACAGCCATGAAAGCAACTGATGTCAGTGCATGTGAGTGGGGCTTACATAGGCTCTGCATGTCATGTTTGTAAGTGGAGCAGTGTCAGTGCATAACTACACAGTGCCACCTACTGCCATCAGAGTTACTACTGAAAAAGTTTACGGATCTAGTCTGATGACTAAGGATAATTCTAAAGATAAAGAATCAGCAGTAGAGCTGCGTTTACATATTCTTCATCAGAAAGAGCATTACTCTTTCTAGAACGTAATCAACTTGTTTGTCAAGGGGTTACCACTTCACTGTATGAACACAAGGTTATTAGCCATAGCACCAACTACTAAGGGGGCCCTGCGATTCTCAACTGAAGAGCAAAAGCTCTATTTCTGTGAATGCTTAGAAACACCATCAACTCTTCCTGCGTCCGGGTGGAATACACCCCAAAAAGCACATGGTTACTTTTAATGAATGATTTCTGGGGGGCTTCTGTTCTACCTGCAGCACCCCAAAACACTTTTGTAAGATGTTGGGGGTATCCCAACCAAGACTGGGGTATCTCAAGCAGGAAAAATATGCAAATTTGCCCATGAAGGAGCTGTGGTGGAAGAACATTTTTATTGGGACGTTTTGTGAAGATTCATCAAATGGTACCAACATTTTTTGCAAAACAAAAAATACATTTCCTGTTTTAACTAGGTCCTAACTATAACTACACAGTGGCAACCAATATCAGTTGAGGTAATAAGTCAAACTTAATTTATGTGAGTAAAAGACAGAGTGTGAAAGAGTTTCAGTGATTCAGTAACCAAAGCTCTTGAAGATAGATCGTAAGTGAATTTGCAAATGTGCAATCGTTTTGTTTTCTGCTTAAGTATTGTTTTGTACTGGAAACTAGTTATATTGAGGATATATAATGTATGATTTTATTCTGATAAAACTATTTGATTAAACAGTTACACCATGTAACTGTAGTTTTTTATTGTATGCTGGTGTTCCACTTTTTAAACTGTGATTCTCTTCACGTATCAACATTAGTGATCTCATTATTATAGACAATGGTTTGTGTTATTTATTGTACGTGTGATGATATGAAGAGTTCACGGTGGATGAGGGAAGTCGAATTTATTAGTGTTTGCGCTGCAGCCGAAGTAACTAGCCCAACTTTATTTGTATGTATTTGGAGGGTTACTTGTTTGAAATACCAATTCCCTAGCCTACGTAACCACAGGCTTTAATCAGGCTTAGTTCCAATGTTGCAGGAGGAACCCAAGCCCAAAACGTGACCTACAACATAGTGACTCATGTTGTAGTGACATACCATTGCCAGGAGAGTAGTTCATGTTTTTAAATCTTTCAGTAAGATTCATGGGAGAATTAGGCCTCGGTGCAGTAACCCCCCCACCCAGTTTATAAACATGATGGAATCACCACCCAGTCTAGTGGATGATTCCTTACTTTTTTATATTTCTCAAACATGGACACAACTGTAGCTTGTAGAAAATTAAAATTAGTAACCGAAAAAGATGACCATCTTTGCCTCAGAAAACTTGTTTCCACAATTGAAAGCAAATCTATTGTTGTCTTTGGAACAGGATCGTTGATGGCCTGTGCAATACCTTTTTAAAAATCTTATACAGTGCTCTCACTCTAATGGGAAGGATCTTGCATTTCGCATTGCCCTAGTTTAACGTGAGAATCCTGACCTCTTTATACAACTCATGGAAAGCATAAATGTATACTTCTAAGTTGGAGGACTATGGTTAAATTGAATTCTGAAGAGTACAAATTGTGGTGATGAGATGTAACAATTTAGAGTATATGTGGTTCCGTAAAACAATACCTCTGGGGGATACATATAAAACTAAAAGTCTGACAGAGTGACCAGCGCCTTCTACATTAATTATTAATGGTTGTTTTAATAGGCCTTTCTGGCTGACTTGTTTCAATATCCACCAGCCTTTTCCTTTAATTTCTTGGAAGACCAGAGGAACCGATATTAACCGTTTTAGTTAACCTATATGTTGTGCCACTGAAGGAAGATACTTATCTGTGGGTGGCTCAGTTAGGCTTTGGTTAGAGTTTTCTGTTTCTTTACCCTTAAGTGCAAACACCAGGGTACCTGAAAATTACGATGGTGGTAAAGGATCATTGATCTTTTTGGACAGTTGTAGACACTGGACAGGAGAGTTGCCCGGACGTTTGCTCAAAAGTCTAGCAGTGGATATTGAAGTTGTTTTGAACATTTATTCACTAGAGAGTGGCCACGGTTGTCGGTTTAACCAATTCTTTTCAAATCGATAATATTGTGTTGAGAGTGCCTTTATGTCAAGTTTCTGGCAAGGGAATGAGCTGAGTAGAAATCCAACAAAGCCCATGCAATCATGTTGGAGCATTGATTGGTTTCACGGCTAGCTATCATTTGTTGTTGGTGATTTTATGCAAAGTGTCATGCTTCTGTATCAACTGAAGAAAGGAGTGATGAACCAAGATGTGTTCTCCTGTGAGCAGTTGGACTCTTGCAAAAGGATAGATTTGGCTCCTTTGTTAAACATTACAGAAAGTGTGCCTTTATGTAACTGAAATGTCTCAAGATGGTTCCCAGGTCATATTGCTGCACAAAAAGATGATGAACGGAATGCTGAATATTGTCAAAACATTCACAGAACTCGGTTAAATCCATTGTTTTTCTGCTCACGAGGCCACCCCAGTTTGGACATCATCCATATGCAAATCTTTTTTCACCCTGCTCCCAATGGGAACAGTCAAGTCCAGACTGTCCTCCCTGGACCAGAAAATAAGCATCCTGGAACTTGTTTAGGAGAATCACAAAATTAGTGCGCAGGTGAGGAAATTCTGGATTTGGTCTGTGTTTTGTCATGAAAGATGTCCATGCAAAGCAAGTGGCTATGGCTGTTGTCACGTCTACTGGCAAGCAGTGCATGGTTACTCAGTACCTTTTGCACATGAAAGTAGAAGATGTACAGGTTCCTGAAAAATACAAACGTGACCCCATGGTCTATCCTGACCCCCAAAACCATAACCTTCCCCCCCCACCCCAACCCCCCAACAAGGTGTTTATAAATGATGTACTTTGAAGAGACACCTTGGAACTTGTGTGAGGTTTTATGAGATTTTGATTCAAAATATTAAGCATTCTAACATTTGTGTCAAGTTATTAATCATATTGTGTGTCTAAAATGTGTATCTGAAAGAAACACGTTAGTTAGATTCCTCACCTTAGAATATCCCCAGGCATCAGGCTGGATCCGGAAAGATTTTTCGTCAGCAATACCCCTTGCGCGTCGCTAGGCGTCTGCGGCTCCGTGTCCGTCGTCGGCGTCGTGCGCCGGAATGACGTCGTCGGAGTACTTAGACGCCGCCTTCGCGCGCTGGACTCTTTTGTCTACTTGATTCGAACTGGTGCCGGTAGGATTCCCGGGTTTAAAGCCTGTGACTCCTGTCATCGACTGATGTCGGTGACGGACCGCCGGTGCCTTTACTGCCTGGGGGCCGACCACGATGGGGAGTCGTGCATAGACTGCCAGGCCTTGACCTCGAAGGCTAGGCAGGAGCGGTCCCGTAAGCTTCTCGAGCTCCGCCACTCGGCTCCGCGCCGTTCACGGTCCCGGTCCAGGAGGAGGTCGAAGGACCGGTCGCGGAGCCGCAGCCACCACTACCGCTCGTCGGGGTCGAAGTCTTCGGGTAAGTCGAAGCATGCTAAGAAGTCCAAGAGGCGACATCGCTCTTCGGACTCCCCTCGCCGGTCACGCGACTCGGTCGAGGGTCTGGGTGGTACCACCCCCGCGGCTCCGTCTGAGCCGCAGGATCCGCGTCTGTCCCCATACCCTCCGGTCCCTGGGACTGACGTGACTCCGGCGGAGATCAGTGCCTTCATCTCAGCCATGAGGGTTCTGGCTCCGCCGTAGACGCCTGCCGGTGCGCCTTCGGGCCCCGCGGGCTCGACTGGGCGACCTAGCGAGCCGGTGGCTCCGGCCCCGGCGCCGTCGTCGACTTCGGTCCCGACGCCGCAGGTCCCCGTGGGATCCAGGCCTGGATCTCAGTCTGTGCCGGTCGACCTCACGAAGCCTCCTCCGCCGGCGCCGACACCGGTTCCACCCCTGGTGCCGTCTCCGGACGCCGTTCCCTGGTTCAGCCCCGGTCCGAAGACAATTTCATCTACCGTCCGGCTCCGATTATTCCCCCTGTTTATCAGGAATTGGATGACGGGGGCGACTGGGAGGGGTCTGAGGACCCTCTGGCCATGCAGGCCAACTTATCTCAGGACTGGGCAGATGAGCTGGGGGATGCCAGTGGTCTGGACACCTCCCCGGACACTGGTTTCATCTCTCCTCCGACTGTGGCTTCGGAGGAAGGTGCTGCATTTTCAGTGGTGCTGCGCAAGGCGGCCGAAGCCCTTGGGCTGGAGCTGCCTGCTGTGGTCGTGAGGACTAACCTCCTCACTGAAGTGCTTCAACCGTCAGCAAGCTCCTCGGAGCCTCTGCTGCAGTTCAGTGAGGCACTACTGGACGTTCTGAAGGGCAACTGGTCCAAGCCCTCCACAGTACCTCCTGTGGATCGGAACGTGGCCCGGCGCCACCGCCCTGCTCCGGGCGACCCCAGTTTTCTGTCCCAACACACCACGCCCGAGAGCCTGGTTATCCAGGCCTCTACTTCCCAATCCTCCTTCCCGTCCGCTCACTGGATCGGGAATCCAAGAGGCTAGAGCAGTTTGGTAAGAAGCTATTCTCTTCCCTTAGTTTGGGACTGCGGTCCTTGAACACCGCTTGCATCTTGGACCGTTATTCCCACTCTCTGTGGGATACGGTGGAGGACGTGCTGCCCCAGTGTCCAGAGAAGGTCCGGACGCGGCTCGCCCAGGCTCTTGCCGGCGGGCGGGATGCAGCACGACATGCTATTCGATGTGGACTAGACACTACGGACTCGCTGGGTAGGGCGATGGTAACCACGGTGGCGCTCCACCGCCACGCCTGGCTGTGGTCCACGTCTTTCTCAGGGGATGTCCAGAGCACCCTCATGGATATGCCCTTTGATGGCACTCGCCTTTTTGGTGAGAAGGCGGATAGTGCGCTGGTGCGCTTCAAGGACTCCCGGGCTACGGCCAAGTCCTTGGGCCTCTCGGGGCCGCGACAGCAAACTTCCGCCTTTTGTCCCTTCCATGGCCAAGGAAGGGGCGCCCCCTCACGTCCGCCTAGCCACCGGCCGCAGATCCAACCTGCACGCAGTCGCGGACCTGGATTCCGCCGAGGCGGTACCGGGAGTCAATGTGCCTGTCATTCCACATCCACCCCGGCAGCATCCGCCTCAAAGCCCTCTTAGTCCGTGCTTTCAGGCCCATTCCACGCCAGTGGGCGGCAGAGTTCGCCATCGCCTGCTCCACTGGCGTTCCATCACGTCAGACAGGTGGGTGCTGCAAATAGTCCGAAGGGGCTACTCCCTCCCCTTCGAGACGACCCCTCCAGCCATGCCACCGCAGTGCCACTGCATGTCGGGGGATCACTTGAATCTTCTACGGGAGGAAGTTGCAGCCCTCTTGGCCAAGGGGGCCGTCGAGCGCGTTCCTTGTCCAGAAGTAGGTCATGGTTGCTATTCCCACTACTTTCTGGTTCCCAAGAAGGGCAAAGGGGGCCTACGCCCTATCTTGGACCTCAGGAGCGTCAACGCCTTCCTCCGGAAGGAGAGGTTCAAGATGCTTACCCTAGCTCAGGTTCTGGCTGCCCTGGATCCAGGAGACTGGATGGTAGCGTTGGACTTGCAGGACGCCTATTTTCACATTCCCGTCCTGCCGGCCCACCGGCGTTACCTGCGGTTCATGGTGGGTCAGGAGCATTTGCAGTTCACGGTGCTCCCCTTCGGCCTCACCAGTGCCCCTCGGGTGTTCACGAAAGTGATGGCGGTGGTCGCAGCTCATCTGCGGAGATTAGGGGTTCCAGTCTTCCCCTATCTCGACGACTGGCTGTTGAAGGCGGGCTCGCTCCAGCACGTTGTCTCCCACCTCCAGACTACAGCCGACCTCCTGCATTTGCTGGGGTTCTCCATCAACGTGCTGAAGTCGCATCTGAGTCCCTCCCAGAAGCTGCTTTTTATCGGGCGGTTCTGGACTCGGCGCAGTTCCAGGCTTATCCTCCGGAGCAGCAGGTCCGGGATATTCAGGCTCTGATTCCCATCTTTCAGCCTCTATCCCGGGTTTCGGTCAGGTTGGTGCTGCGGCTTCTGGGTCTGATTGCCTCCTGCATCCTGTTAGTGCATCACGCCAGGTGGCGAATGCGGGCTCTGCAGTGGGACCTGAAGTTTCAGTGGGCCCAGCATCGGGCCAACCTGTCCGACCATGTCTTGATCTCGGAGGGCACTGCAAAACAGTTGCAGTGGTGGCTCACAAACCGCGATTGGGTCAGCGGCAGAAACCTCTCCCTACCCCACCCGGAGCACGTAGTGGTGACGGATGCGTCCCTCCTGGGATGGGGGGGGCCACATGGGGAGGCAGAGATCAGAGGACTCTGGTCTCCGGCGGAGTCTCGGCTCCATATCAACCTTTTGGAGCTGAGAGCGATCCGACTTGCCCTGAAGGCATTCCTTCCAGTTCTCCGGGGAAGTGTGGTGCAGGTGTTCACGGACAACACCACCGCCATGTGGTATTGCAACAAACTGGACGGGGTGGGGTCGTGGACCCTTTGTCAGGAGGCTCTGCGCCTCTAGACATGGCTGGAACATCAGGGCATCACCCTGGTGGTTCAACATCTGGCGGGCTCTCTGAACGCCAGAACAGACAACTCAACCGCAGGTGCATGATGGATCGCGAATGGCGTCTCAACTCGGACGTGGCGCAAGGACTCTTTCGGCAGTGGGGAGAGCCTTGGTTAGATCTATTCGCCACCGAAGAGAACGCGCAATGTCAGCAGTTCTGCGCGTTGGAGTTTCCAACTCGGCACTCGCTCGAGGACGCTTTTCGTCGCGAGTGGAGTTGCGGTCTGTTCTACGCCTTTCCACCTATACCACTTCTGCTCAGAGTGCTGAAGAAGATCAGGCGCGACCGGGCCCAAGTCATCTTGGTGGCTCCGGATTGGGCTCAAAGGTACTGGTATCCCGAGCTACTCAGTCTATCAATCGATCCCCCAATACGACTGCATCTTCAGGAGGACCTTCTGTCGCAGCAGCAGGGGACGATCCCCACCTGAACCTGTCCAGTCTCCACCTTCTTGCGTGGAGATTGAGCGGCGACAGTTGATGCCATTTGACTTGCCTCCTGAAGTCTGCGATGTGATTCTGGCAGCCAGGCGTCCCTCCACCAAAATGGTATACGCCTGTAGGTGGAACAAATTTGTGGCATGGTGCACAGCGAAGGCTGTGGATCCCCTTTCCGCCCCTCTTTCTGAGGTTCTCCTCTTCCTTCTTTCTTTGGCCCAGCAGGGCTCTGCTCTGGGAACTCTTAAAGGTTATCTTTCTGCTATCTCTGCCTTCCTTCGGCTTCCTGATCAGCCTTCTCTCTTCAAATCGCCTGTTGTTTCTCGGTTCCTTAAGGGCATTACTCACATGTTTCCTCCTGTCCCTTTCGTAATGCCTCAGTGGGATTTGAATCTTGTTTTGACTTATCTGATGTGCGCTCCCTTTGAGCCACTTCATAATTGTCCTCTTTATCTCTTGACTCTTAAGACTGCTTTCCAGGTAGCTATCACCTCTGCTAGAAGGGTGAGTGAGCTCCAGGCTCTCTCTTCTAAGCCTCCTTTCCTTTCTATTCATCCGGACAAGGTTGTGCTCCGCACTCGCCCTTCCTTTCTTCCTAAGGTTGTGACTGCCTTTCACATCGGGCAGTCTGTTACGCTGCCCGCCTTCTTTCCGCCTCCCTCGAAAGAGGAAGAGCAGCTCCACCCTCTGGACCCAAAACGTGCGCTCTCCTTCTATCTGGACCGCACAAAACAGTTCCGGCTGGACGACCAACTCTTCGTTGGCTACGTGGGTGCTAAGAAGGGGCGGGCGGTGCACAAGCGAACCATCTCTCGGTGGGTCGTTTTGTGCATCAAAGCTTGTTACTCCTTAGCTAAAAAGGAACCTCCTGTTAGGTTGAGGGCCCATTCCACTCGGGATACGGCGGCGACGACGGCCTTGGGTCGGGGAGTCCACTTGCAGGACATCTGTCAGGCAGCAACGTGGGCCTCGCTGTACACGTTCGCCAAGCACTATTGCCTGGACATCCAAGTCCGGAAAGATGGCTTCTTTGGCCGTTCTGTTCTCCAGGACTTTCTGGTGTGATCTTGGTTCGCAGACCCACCACCGGGGTTGGTATTGCTGGGGTATCTATTCTAAGGTGAGGAATCTAACTAACGTGTTTCTTTCGGATGAACAAGTTACTTACCTTCGGTAACGATGTATCTGTAAGAAACATTAGTTAGTTAGATTCCTCACCGACCCACCTATCCTCCCCGTTCTGCGAACTGACATCTAGGGTTAAGGTTATCCTTTTCAGGCCCCTAGACTTTTTTGGCACCAGTGTCGGTCTCTTGCATGGCTCTGCGTTCCTGGCGCGGAAAGCTATGTACAAGAACTGACGTCAGTGCGCGAGGGCGGCGTCCATGTACTCCGACGACGTCATTCCGGCGCACGACGCCGACGATGGACGCGGAGCCGCAGATGACGCCTAGCGATGCGCAAGGGGTATTGCTGACGAAAAATCTTTCCGGATCCAGCCTGACGCCGGGGGATATTCTAAGGTGAGGAATCTAACTATCTAATGTTTCTTACAGATACATCGTTACCGATGGTAAGTAACTTGCTAACTTGCTCTTTTAAACCAAACAATAAATATTAGATTGATTCACCAGTAATAGGATTTACACTGTAGTGCTAACACACTGCAAACTTTCGGTCAATCTATAGATCGCTTTGCTACTGCTTCGAGTCTTCGAATTCGAAGGTCCATGAATTTACAATTAGAACTAGGATATTTTAGTGGCACTGTTGCTAAAGGCCTAGAAAAAATTAGGAATGTGCTAGATGAAATGTAAAATAGACATGCATGATTTGCTGAGGGAGGTGGCATCAAGCCACAATTTGTGCAAGAGCAGGGTTGTTCTAAGACGCAGTTCGAGACAAACCCCAGATGTACGTGCAAGCAATACACTAATATCTAGTGACAGAGTTACAGGAATAAAAGGAAAATGAACAAGGCAGTAAACCTCTAACTGTATTACCTCTTTGTTTATTTTTTGGAACAATTTAAACACAAACTAAATGTATACAAAATATGTATATAGTTATATTTTGATTTAGAAGAAATTACTTGAAAGGTAAACATAAATTTGTCCTTCAATGACCTGCGACAAAAACTGAAATAAATATTGTTTACAATTATTTAAACATGATACTTTGTACAAGTCAAAAATGAAAATTATCAAAAAACCTACCTAGTTGTTGGTGATTTGTGTTCTGACATTCCTTCCATCAGTGGCTTTGTTGGCATCTGCAGCTTGATGTTGTACACAAGGGGGAGGCACCTCTTCATCATCACTATTGTCCTCTAGCATCTCTAAAGGAAGGCCTCTTTGTGGTGCTACATTATGCAGCATGCCACTATTTTACAAGATACGTATGGTGTATACTGCAATGTTCCCCTACTCTCATGTAGGCATCTGAAGTGTCCTTTCAGGAAGCCAAATTTACTCTCTATTAGGGGCCTATTCTGTCAGTGTTCTATGTTATATCTTCGCTGCATGGCTAAATGAGGAAAGGAAGGGTGTCAATCCATGGGTGAAGAGCGTATGCACTGTCACCGATACATTAAACACTAAATGAAACCCTGCACATATATTAAAAATATTTAAGGTATATAGATCATTTCTAAACTATATTGTATTACATACCCAAAAGAAAACCCTCTCCAACCTGTCCTGTTGCTAGGCGGGTGTGCAGACCACAGTAATGGAACAGATAGGAATCCAGGGTACTGCCTGGATAAAATGCTACAATGTCAGTTATTACACACTCACTATTACACACTACTTGTATATTCCAAGAATGGTAATTTTCCTATTTCTGTATACAAATTCAGATCGGGATGGTGAACAAATTGTATGTGTGTTTCATGAACCCATTCTCTTCTTTGTTGACATGCCTTTTCGTTTCTTATGTACCCTCCAATGACGGAATACTGATTCAGGTGAGAGCCTTAGGCCTCACGTATGTGCATTCAATGCATGCTTAGTTGGGCAGGGATACGTAATTTACCCCTGATGAAGGCCCCAGACCCATGTTGGGCTCTTGATGTGGCCTAAACATTTTGGCATAGACACACTAGGGTTAATTGAAAGATTCAAACTCCTTAGAAAACCCTATAACACTTTTTATCCATACCCCAGCTACCATACTAATAAAGTATTTGGATATACCGCAAAGGTATTTTTATCACTCTCTCTTTAGCTGGATCCCTGCTTATCCAGTAAGACATAATCTAAGAACTCCCATCTTTTTGATTGAGTCCACCATGGTGGGTCCATCCAATCGGTGTGGGGTTAGGTGCCAATGATGAAGCATGTCATGGTAAAGTAAGTGAGGCATCTATTTCAATGTCTTTGGATACCTTAGCAGGTCTAGGAAGTAGCATCCTTTTTGGACTCCATTCATCTTCTTCCTTCTCGCTCAGTTGCCTGACAGTGAGAATAGTGAATATTTGGGAGAATGTAACTGGATATGTAGTTTCTCACTCTCCTTATGTGAGAACACTACCTGGATAACCTGCCAACTACTGGCATAGAATTCCATTTCTCTACATCTGTTGAGGCCAACATTAGTTGTCTAGGGAGGCTGTGCATTATTTGAAAGAGTTTTTTCAGATTGGGAGAGGTACTTCCATTACGGATAAACCATGTTGATGCGGGTGCACCAGGTTTAGGAGAACCGAGGAGAGTTTGGTCACCAATGTCTTGCCCAATATTTTAAAATCAGTATTCCGAATAGACAATAGGCGGCAAGAGGAGATCTCTAATACTTTTCTATCTGCCTTTAAGAGCACCACAGTCAGTGCTTCTCTAGTGATGGGGGTGGAGAACATGAACAATGGCACAAGTTTTTATAACCTTTCAGCAATTGAGGTGAGTAACTCTTAAAATGTGCCTAATAGGCTGTCTTTGCCTGAAATGTTCCCATTATCAATGTTTCATTGATCATTTCTTACACCTATAAACATAAGTGCCTCTAGCATATCCCTATTCTAAAAGGAGAGGGAGATTAATGTAAGTCCTCCGTTCTGCATTCCATAGGGGCAGTATATTATAGTGTGTAAAAATCTGAAAAATCCTGTTAATCTCCATTGAGGTATATGTAATAATTCCTGCTCTGTCCTGTATTTAGTCAATGGTGGTCTGTGTCTATTTCTTTTTCTACTAAATGTGCTCAGAAAATCCTTTTCACTTGCTTTTGTGTAAGCTACTATAGTGTATTCCCTATAATCGAGGTATCTCACTGTCTCCAGCACCTCTGAATATTTTTCTTTTATAGCAATTAATTCAAGTTTTTTTGTGCTATCCTTCCTACCTGTTTTTAATGTTCTCACAAATTTAATTCCAGAGACACCAGTTCATTGTTGAGTAACGGGCTGACTCCACATGCTGTCTTGATGCATGTTTCTCTTATCACAATGTTGAATGCCTCCGATAAAGCTCAAAAGCCAGTGACCAACCAATGTTGCCAGTAATCTAGTTTATGCTAACATGTTCGATTGTGGGCCTAAATTCTCGATACTAAAGTGTCTGGGTCTGTAATTTCCACAGCGGTATATTGAACCTACTGCATCTAAGAGTGTACAGCAATGGGGAATGGTCCATTGATGTGTTACCTAGATATTCAGTGTTAGTAGTCATGCCAAGCCAAGCAGATATGTATGGGATTAAAATGAATATTCTCTGTTGTCTGTATGTGCATCCCTATAGGCATCTCAAAGGCCCTAGGTAGTCCTCCAGCTGACCAAAACCTTCGCCGTTTTGATGCAAGGTGCTCATTGTAAAGGAGGAAATAATCTATCCAAGTCGGTGTTGTGTGTGTAGCATCTCTGGCCATCTTAGAAAACGTAAATGAGGTTAGCCAATTCAGGACCCTCTACAGGCAGATGTGTTTTTCCATTTTAAACACTTTTTATTGTTTTTGTTTGATCAGAAAAGGTATTAAGAACCAACAAAATATGTGAACATACAATACAGTGTTCATACGCTCCCCAGTGTATGAAATACTAGATTTTACAATAAAGATAACGTGATACAATAAAATCAGAGGAGTACTCACACCAGTTGCCCCATATTTTACGGTGCTTTTCCAGGCATTTTCCAAAACCATACACAAATTGCTCTGATTTAGTGCAGTAGTCCATTCCTTGTGTCCGTTCTGTCACGGAGGAAGTTAGTTCCGACCTCAAGTGGTTCTATTAATCCCCTCATTCATCCATTAAATCCAATAATACAATGTTTTGGTATAATCGGTCATCCCACCACCTGCGTCAAAATCTCAATAATACATCTCCAATATTGTTGTAGTATGGAGCACCTCCATATCACATGAAAGATTGTTCCCAACTCCACCTTAGATCTCAAGCAGTGGGGATCTAGGCCATGTTGCATTTTGCTTAGCATTTTGCTTAGCAACGTAGGACTATAGTATACCCTAAGCTGAATTTGCCTCATCTTCATAAAGACAGCCAATACTCTACCCAGTCCTAGTCTTCTAGCAGGCCTGCCTCCCGCTCCCAGCATTCTCTTAATGCTTGCATTGGGTTGGGGATATTATTGTCCAGAGTGCAGTAGACGTGTGAGATCCCCTTACCTTCTAGCTCTGCCATTCTGATTGTTCTCTCCGACCTGTTTTAGTGTGGGAGGGCCTGCAGTTGTTCTCAATATGTCTCCTGTGCGTGTCATATTTGTAAATAGCAATAACGTTGTGTTCTCTGTAAGTCGTATGCTTCTGTGAGGTATGCAAGGGTGCCACACATCCTTCATCCCAGACATCTCCCAGCTTGGAAATTCCTATGATGTTGCAAAGCTATAACCCTTAAAATTTACTGTATGCTTTAGCCAGTTCCCACTCAACAAGGGGGTCTCTGCCATGAAGACATCATGCCATTTAATCCATCTCAGTGCCTGATGCTAGCTCAGCAGAGTAGCAGGTGGAAGATCTACGTGCTTTTAGGTGCCCTATTGTAAATTGAATGTGCCATATGTTTTCAAAAACAATTTTGTGGCTACTGGTGTGTCCATTATATCCACAAATATCAATTTATTAACTGACACACTATGACTAGCCCAATATTATTGCATAACATCTGCTATCTCCCAAGCCACATCATAAGAATGCAATACAAATTTACAATATGTAATTCAATGGGGACCCTGGTCCCATAAGAATTTTGTTATCACTTAGTGCAGTGATACTCAAAGTACGGCCCGGGGGACGCATGCGGCCCTCCTGACCTTTTGGGCAGCAGCAGCACTGGGCTGCTGTTTACGCGACTCAGCACTAGCATGAAAATAAAGTTAAATATATAGCAAACACGTATTTAAAGGTTAATTGCAGTTAGGGAAAGGAAGCAACTAGGCCCCTTACTTTAGGAACACCTTCATTTTTAAACACAGCCACTAGATACACATGCTTTGCTTCACCCACACCCACTTTAAAACCCCCGCTGGCATCAGTGTGACCCTCGGTCACATCATAGACTAATCTTTGCGGCCCCCAGGAAAATGTTTGTGAGTACCCATGGCTTAGTGTAATGATTGAAAGACTGTGATCGGTATTTTAGAAGGAAAGTTTGAATGACATAAAGCAGCTGAGAAAGGAAAACCATTTTAAAGAGAGCCTGCCTGCCTGCTTTGGGGAGAAGGAGGACCAGCTCATTAATCTCAAGTGTTTTTTTGATGGGGACAATCCCTGAATAGCAAAGAAAGTCAGATTTATACTAGTGCTTACAAAAACGCATTGAAATCACCGCTTTCCCACCGGCCTGGACTGATTGTGAACATTCTCTGCCCATTTGCGCCCAATGAAACAAAACACCTAATTAATAATATAGAAGTAGTGATTGTTTATTGTAAGGTGTTATTACTCCCTACCTGGGAAAGGTGGAGACAAGGAGCTCTAACTATGACCTGCAGTTCACCAGACATGCCTATATTTTCCTGAGGCCTTGAGAAAGTTCTGTGTAGGAATCTTCTGTAAGAATATGGAGTGAAGGATTAGCCTGCATTCCATGTTCCTGATGACTCGCATGTGTTCCAGTGAAGTCTGTTACTTTTGTGCTGGCCGAGGGATAGCTGCGCTCTTGTTGTAGGGAGGAAACTTAAGCTAATAAATAATTCCAACTCACCCAACCTGCTGTGCCACCACACAGGGGTGCAAGAATTGGCGATGAGTTGGCCAGTGGGGCTAAAATTGCTGGGTTATAGCCAGCTCCACGCTTGAGCGCTGTGGAGGCAGTTGGGGCGAGCGGACAAAGCAAGATGGAACACGCCCTGTGATGCCAATGTGCCCATGTTATCAGGGTCAGCGCCATCTTGGGGAAAGACGTTGGATCGGCTGTCAGCGATATGCATTCTAATCGATTTGTGAGGTGCAGCGCTTCCACAGGGGAGTGTGCCCGAGCATGTTCACAGAGACAAGCCCACCATTGCCAGCCGATTTGGAGAAATGTGCCCGCTGCATGTTCACAGTGACATGCACATTATTGCTAGCTAATTAGGAGAGTGTGCCTGCGGCTTCTTCATGGTGATACACACATTGTTGCAAGCTGATTTGAGGCTACCGGTTAGTTTTCTTGGGGGTTCACCACTTCAGTTGCGTGGTAATCAAGCATGCATATGGAGCATGGCTTCTTGGCAGCGCTGTAGCTTATAGAACAGAGGCCAATAATAACCATTGAAAGGGTTTGTTTATTGTTGGATCAGTTCAGCCTGTTATCGATAACACACTTTCCATTACCAACAGTACTTGGAGTTTGCACCTTCTGATTTGTGTTGTGATTTGTAAGTAGTTGTGCATTCTCATAACAGTATTATGTCGGTGATGCACACACCCATTTTGTGTGTGTGTTGTTGACTGTTACAAGCCTGTTTTTCCTGGACCGGTTATAAGAGTGTTATCATGTTTGTTTTATTCCTATTTTTTTTTTTTGGAAAGGCAAAAATAATAATATATTAGGTGTGTCTCGTTGGGCTTATCATCAGGTACTGTGTAATTGCATCTGTTAACTAGTGGCTTGTGCAAATGGGATATTCAAATTTGGATTTAGCTTACTACTTTTCGGTATTTACTGAGGTTCAGGTGCATTCATTATGCAAATGCATGGGGCAATTATTAGTCCTCCTAGCTCAGTCTGGTCTATTGGATCTCGAATGGGAAGACTGGATAGGAATGTTTGAGAATTACATTGAGGCTCTGGTATGGGCATGAGTTTAGTGCTGCAATAAAGAAAGCCTTACTCTTTGGAACACACTGGAAAGGAGGGACGTGTCTTTAAATATCTCCGTGTTTACAGAACCTAATGGTGATCACATTAAAGATGTGAATGTTGAGGCTAAGAATTGCCGCAAATGCAGGTTTGAGAAGGAAGTAAATGTTGTTGTGAATAGATACACGTTCTACATGTGTCCTCAGACAGAGAATGAAACTATTGATGAATATGTAGCAAAACTTAGAGAATTACCCATGAAGTGTAAGTTTGGGGGAATGACTGATGAGCTTGTGTGCAATCAACTCATCGTTCATTGTAAAAGCAAGAAAATTCAGAAGCATTTATGGGCTGCAAAAAAAAATCCCTGAAGGATGCTATTGACATAGCCAAAGTGGTGGAACAATCTCAATTGTGCATAAAGGAGATGGAGAAGAACGAAATCACGGGGTGATGTTGCCAGTGTATCTAGAAGTGAGTTACAAGTCCGGTGGCACCTTTGTGAAACCAAAGTCTTTTAACAAAATATGTTATCATTGTGGTAGCAGTTATCATACTGCAGATTATAAAAAGTGCATAGCACTCAACAAGGAGTGAGGAAAGTGTGGTCAGAGGGGTACCTTTGCGTCAGTCTGCAAGCAAGTTACACAATTTAAAGTGACTACAGTAGATGAGAAGTGTGGTGTCAGTGGTAGTAGTATGAAAGTCAAAGAGGATCGCATTCTCTGTGTGGAGGGCGCTTCCACTATGGATAGAAAATGGACAAGGCCCAATGCTGCATTTGTAATCAATGGGGGAAAAGGTTGACCTCATGCTAGACTGTGGTTCGATGTACACTATTATCCCCAAAAATGTGTTTGTGAAGCACTGACCAGGAGTTGATCTTTTAACCAATGATATCAGTCCGGATGGCTATCGAGAGGAGACCATTAACTAGTACATGGTAGAAGGTATACGATTTGGCAGTAGAGAAACTAAAAGGAAGTTGTATGTAGCTGAGTATCGGCCACCAATTTTGGGATGGGTTCACCAGTATTAGCTTAACATCATCATAAACCCAAGAGGGGCTAATCAAGTGATGGTGGTGGATGGAATGTTGTTGGTAGATATACTAAATGAAGCACGGGATGAGTTCAAGGATGAGTTGGGACTGCTGAAGGGGTTATATACACAAAATTGTGTTGAAACCTGATGCTGTTCCTATTCAGCACAAATTGGGAAGAATCCCGTTGGTTGCCCAGGCTGCAGTGGAGGGTTTGTTGGATGACAAGTTGTTGAGTGGGGTTATTGAACCTGTAGAAGTGTCAAATTGGATGTCTCCGATGGTTATTATGGAGAAATCAGACAGATGGTACAGGTTCAGTGTGGACTTGAGATCGCTTAATCAGAGTGTAGTGGTTAATACGTATCCCCTAACCAACATAAACAAATTAATTTTGGCTTTAGGCGGTGGTAGGTACTTTTCCAAGCTGGATTTGAAAAATGTCAACCACCAGATCAAACTACATGTGGAATCCAAACCACTCACAGCTTTTATCACTATGCAGGGCACCTTTCAGTTCACTCAGATGCCGTTTGGACTTTGCTCGACAGCAAGTGTATTCCAGAGAATGATAGGGGAAGTGTTTAAGGCCATGACCAACATCCTATACTTCCAGGTTGATATCCTTTTTGGCGACACGGTCGATTAACAAACCATGGTTCTCAGGCTCACAGCATAGAGTAAAGGATGCAGGGTTAACTTTACGCTGAGAGAAATGCAAATATTTAGTTGAACTAGTGGATTACCATGAGTATAGTATTACTGTAGGTGTAATCAAACCCATAAAGAATTTGTTGAGTGCCTTCAGGTTACCTCCTTCACCCATAGACAAAGACATGTTGAGGTCTTTTTTGAGCCCCATCAAGTATTACGCCAAGTTTGTTGAGAAAGTTTCTGGCAAAACAGAGTGCTTGAGGTTACTGCTGAAGAAGGGAAACAAACGCCTTTAATTGGGGGAAAGAACAGCAAGCTTATTTTGAGGCGATTACAAATGATGTATGCAATGCTGGTATTCAGACACCTTTAGACAACAAATTGAAATCAGTACTTGTAGTGGATGGCAGTGCCACTGGCATTGGAGCGGTGTTAACCCAAGTTCACAATAGAAGTGAAAGAACTGTTGTGTTTGCCTTCTACACCTTGATCAACTCAGAGGATAATTACTCTGTATTTGAACACGTAGCGTTAGCTGGGGCTTGGGGAGCTGAGCATTTCAGGACATACCTGTGGAGAACTAAGTTTCTCATTTGCACTGACCATAAGCCTATGGTCAAGGTTTTACTTACTTGCGGGCAAGCAAGCAGTGGTTCAGCCAGATTGACAAGGTTAGCTGCGAGACTTCAGGAGTATTGTTATACCATCAAACACATTCAAAGACTAAGAAATTGTCAGGCAGATTGCTTGTCTAGGCTGTCGTTCGACTGGCAGGTTGTGGAAGGGCAGGTGGTTATGGCCAAAAAGAAAGAAGGAACTGTAGCCGCTATTCAGGTTGTGTTGGAACTTGGAGGTATGCGTGCCATTGCTAAAGTTGAATGGGTCGAAGAAATGGCGTTGTGTCCCACAGTCAATGAGGTGAAGCAGTTGTTAGTGCTAGGCAGTAGGAGGGAAAGCACTGTTTCGGTCAGACCATGCTTAAAAGTTCTTGAGAAATTATCATTTTGTGACGACACGTTGATGAGAGGTGAGACACATGTACCAACTGATGGCCTTTGTACTAAGTTCGTAGGAATGAAATAATGGACACCTGGGACAAACCAACACCAGGAGGAGGTTGAGAGAGAATTGATGGTTGCCTGGGATGGATGATCAATTTTATAAATGGGTGCAGGACTACGAAGTGTGTAAGGAAGGGGAGAAAAAAGTAAAGGTGGGAGCAAAATCTGACATGGGTCACATATCTAACCCAAGCAAACCTTGGCATACTTTGACTTTGGATTTCATTGGCCCCATGCATGAACTGAGGAATGAATGGAAGGTTTGCCATGGTAGTGGTGGATGATCATCCTAAGTGCTTGATTGTAAAGTTCATGAGGGAGATGACTACTAGACCTACCATCACCTTGTTGAAAGAGATCTTGGAACAGGGCAAGAGGGTGTTTCTTATGTTATCATAACTGACAATGGGACACAATTAGTTTCAAGGGAGATGCTAGATTTTATGGAGTCATGTGGTATTGTGAATAATCGCACCTCTTTTTACAACCCACAAAGTAATGGTGGTGTTGAGGGGGCGAACAGAATGGTCAAAGGCACAATTCAGATAGCGGTAGCTGGAGAACGTGATGTTAATGGTATTATAATGGAATGGAGTCTGCCTATCGCACCAATGTTCATGAGGTCTCTCAAAGGACCCCTTTTAAACTTATGAGGGGGAAGGGTGGCTGGCAACTTATTTACTGCCTGGATGAAAGACAAGATGTTTTCTGACAAACCAAAGAAGTGTAGTCAGGATACCCACCATACTCCCATTTTCAGGTGGGGGATTGGGTGAAAATACGTTGTATTCAGAAAGGAGGAGGGTGGTTAAAATTTAGAGGGCCATTTAAAGTCAGGCATGTTCATCAGTTTGAGGTTGTCTTGGACAACGGTGAGAGCTGGAACAACAGACAGGTGGCTTTATACTAGAGAGGTGGTCAAAGTCTGGCTTATGTGGATCAAAACAAAGTCCTTTTATGTTAATGGTTCATGGGGATAGGAACAGATCCTCGGTATGACCTTGTAATGCTCTATTGTTCGGTGCAGGTTATTCTGTGGTTGAAACTCCTGCGGCAAGTGATGAGCGTTCTACTCTGAGAAATTTTAAGAATTGCAGACCACCTGCCTATTTGAGGGATTATGTTCAATAATTTTCTCGTCTGTGATTTATATTACTTCTGTATTCATTTGCATGTATTTTTGCAGACGTAGAACATATGTTTTGTGTAGCATTTTGTTCACAATGCTTTAGTCAATTGTAAGGGGGAAGATGTGTTGTACTTGAGAAGTTTCTGTGTAGGAATCGTCTGTAAGAATGTGGAGTGATGGACTAGCCAGCATTCCATGTTCCTGATAACTCGCAAGCGGTCCAGTGAAGTCAGTTACTTTTGTGCTGGCCGAGGGATAGCTGCGCTCTTGTTGTAGGGAGGGAACTTAAGCTAATAAATCAACTCACCCAGCCTGCTGTGCCATCATTCCGAGGTGCAAGAGGCCTATATCAACATTGATAAAATAAAAATCCTCGTTACCTATGACATTATGCATCCTTTCTATCAGAATATGCTCTGTGCAGTCATTGGTGTTACAGGTGGGCTATCAGGAATACTGTCCGCTGATGTTTAAGTTCCTGACTCCAGTTTAGCATCTGGTGAGTTAGAAACCCCTCTTTTCAGCTGTTGTTCGGTGACTACTGGATTCCTGAAACAGCTGAGCACCAAAGCTTTGTCCGTTCCATGCTTTCTTTCATTGGTCTATTTATTCCTGTATGGTGTCATTCTGTACCTCTCTTCCTCAAACCAGAATCTACCTGTGTTTGAGTGCATTCCAGTGGCAGGGCCTCTTCTCCCTCTATCCAGTGTAGCACTTCTTTCACCTTGTTGAAGAATATGGATTTACCATTGCCGATTACCTTGAGTTTTGCAGGAAAGAGAATCTTGTATTTAAAACCCAAGTTGTGTTATTTCCTTTTAACTTCATAGCATGAGTTACGTTCCTTTTGCTTTATCATGTAGTCTGGAACAATATATAATGTAACGTCCTTGAATGGTGTTAGATCTAAGCGTCTCACCACTTTTAATATATTACCTTTGTTTCTGTTATTTAATACATTCGCTGTTATGGGACATGGCCTTGCGCCCAGAGGAGAAGAGGATCCAGTGGCCTATGTGCTCTTTTCACAACAAAAAAATTAGATAGACTCTGGAAATCACTGTAGTTTGTAGTTAGTGTTCTAGAAACAGTTACAAATCAACAGGATTTGTATAGCACAGATAATTACCCATCAGGGTATCCAGGTTCTGAGGGATGTACTGCTTTGGGTGGTTCAGTTAAACATTCAGGTCTTGAGTCTCTTCCTGAACTCTAAAAGAGAGAATGAGATCCGGAGGTGAAGTGGAAGGCCGTTCCAGTACTTGGCAGAGGTTATACGTAGTTACATAGATGATCCTTCTTACTTTTCAGGCATTTGTTGTGCTCTTCATTTTGCATCCTCAGCCCAATACTCGAGGAAGCTCCCACACTCAGTGAAGTCTTTTATGTGGATTTTTAGTTTTTTACCACTGAGGACCATATGCTTTATCATTGGTTTCAAGAGTGGTCACTCTAGCGAGTGTGCCACAAAAGGTGTCACGCTCGGGTCGAAAGTACCTTGTCTGCATTTCAAGAATAAACACCTGTACATAACACAAGTGGGCACGAGCACGACAACATACACGGTGTCACCATTCTCGTGCACCAGCTACACATACAACATTGTGAACCGCACATAGTTATAAAGTAGTATGGGATCACCAGCTTAGGAATTGCTGCGTCTTCCGCTTCTTTTTAATTTGGTCCACGTTAAGTTAGCACTACACTTGTGTGATTAGCAAGTGAACCAGTAAAGAGTTGCATGTACTTTGCCCATCTGGGAGTATATATGTAGTCAGTCACACCCTGGACAATTTGCTGTTAACTATTCAGCCCAGTCCAATGTGTAAACTTGCTTACCCAATTCCTGCCCAGGGCATATGTATTCCTTTAGAAAATCTCCAGTGAGGAGTATTTGTAGAGGCCACTAACGGCCATGGTTTGTCAGTTGTGCCTGTCTGAAGAGAAGGGGGAAGGCAAACCTGCTTCAGGTAAGTGCCATATCAGTGACAAGCTCTAGAGAGCATGAGCACTTAATGCAGTTTCTTGAACACCTTTCTTCTCATCTCTTCCCAGAAATGCAGTCTCCAGCATGGTGAGCTGAAGTTCGAGGTGTCCTGCGCACAGGACTCCGAACCTCAGCCTGATTTAGCATGGTGCACTGGCGACTGAATCCAAGCCTCAGCCTTATATCTGGGAACCTTTAACCTTCAATATGGTTTGGGATTTCCACTATACAGAAGCGCCCCAGGGCTGCCTCTCCGGTCCAGTTGTTTACATTTGAACCTGTGGCTTTACCTTAGACCGACTGTGATGTTTGAACTTGTACAGAATGTTGAGGCAGGTGAATCAGTAAATGGGTTTACTTGTCGGTCATGATAGAAGCTGCTTCCAAAGGCATGGCTTTACTTCATCTCTGCCAATCACACCATTGAAGGGTCCGGTTGACATAATATAGTAAAGATCAAGTGTTGGGTGATTTCCAAGAATTCATAATTTGTGTTTGCAGGGGGTTACGATTATGTATGTCTCTATCAATAGAATCATCTCTTGGACCGGAATTCACATTTTCAGCAAGCCTGGTTGGTTGCCATCTTTTATGATCCTTAGACCTCCACAATTCTTCCTATTGGTTCTTAATGCTCTGCATCATTTGAGGTTTCTCTTGCTGGATATATATTGGATATGTGAAGTCTGCAAAAGGTCTGGCATTACTGTTAAGAAAACAGTTTGCTGGTTCAGCAGTCATAGGCACACAGGAGCCCTCGGTGTAAGAGGGCAGTCTTTGGAATGATGGTAAGTGTCCTTTTCTTTCAAAATGAGCCATTTTGACCACCATTTGTTTGCCGTTCCTTTTTTAATTGTCTGATGATTAACAGTGGCCACGTGCAGGCTGTGTTCATATGAAGCACATAGAGGTCATATGTAGACCGCAAATGCTTACAGCGGACTTCACCTGTTGTCTGCAGCTTGCTTTGACCGGTATAGTGATAATGAGAAGTTAAAAATGAGTATGAGACACCAGAAAAGCTCCCCCAAAAACTGCTGTTATGGTTGGTATCAACATTAACTCTCAAACATTGAAGTTGTTTTTTTTCTATTGGAAGAACTGGGTCCCTAACACACCCATGGTCCTGTTTTAACGGAAATATTTAATATTTGGATTGAATTAGCGTGGAAGTGTTGTTGATATCCAAAAGTACCTATTTTCAGTGTTTAAATATAGAGTTGTGGTCCACTGCCGAGGGCTGCACCTACTATTAAAGGCCGTTCACCTGAGGTTTAGACCAGACCTGCAGGTGGCCTACAATGAGGAAGGGGACCTTTAACGAAGCAAAAACGTAGGCAGACGGACGATAATGCTATGAGATCATGCCATCAACTTACGGTAAAATGCCCTAAACTGAATATAATAAACATAAAGACAAACATTGGAACGTTGGGATAGGTGAAGATAGGATCCATTATTAGCCCTTGGTCAATCCATTGTCTATATTAGAGCAGACAACATTCCAACGTCTTAATAAGAGTTTAAGTTGATCACAACGAAAACATCAGGGGAAATATGTTTATAAAGATCCCATGCTAGTAAAAGCTAAAGTGGTGCTATAAACCATTTCATATTTAACAACATTAACTGATCAGGAAACATTTGCACATTGATAACCAGCAAGCACTATTCAAATGTCATGATATTGTTGCAATGCAGACTAATTGGTATTGGAAATCAATGCTAAATTCCTGACTGATAACATGTTACAGCCCCTTCACAGAAGAAAGCAGCTGAGCCTGCACTCCCACGGCCGGCTTAATGACATCTTATCTCGTTGTAGGTTATAAGTAATATGCTACACTCTGCAACCATATGCATTTTAAGGGTTGGTGTGTGAATGTCAAATGTGTGCCATTGTCATGTATATAGCCATAAGCAAAGGATGTATCAGGCTAAATTGTTTTGTCTTATCTGATAGACATCTAGCCGCAGATTCCTTACCTTAGATTTCTCCCTAGGTGCCAGAGTGGATCTGGAAATGTTTATCAGCAGTACCTCTGCACATCGGTAGAGGGCGTCGAGCGACTCCGTAGCAACATTGTCTACCGGATGCGACGACAACTGAGTCCATATAAGCCCACCCCTGACGTACTGAGGTCAGTTTCTTCATTACCATGCGTCCAAGAGGATCCCATAGCAGTTACTCAGACAGTTTGATGGCCTCCTTCGCTGTTTTCGTAGACGGAACAGTGTGCTTTTTACCTTTATGCTCTTTTTGTATGTGGTGCCTGGGGAGTACCATTACTCCAAGCAGTGCGACTCCTGTTATCCACTTTTACTGAAGGCGCTGCGGGAACGTCGTATGAAGGGCCTAGCAGCACGGCTGTAGTAACTCTCCAAGACTTCCCATCAACCTTCGTCTCCTTCTTGCTCCACAGTCCAGTTGAGGGTCTGTTCTAGGATCCGTTCTCGTGGACTTGACTCTCCATCGACATCCCGAGGTAAGTCAAGACGCTGGTGGTCGAAGCTGCAACATCTCCTGACTGCACTGAGTAAAGCCTCTTCCCCAGGTTCCTCTCATTCTCAGGTTGAGGAGCCGATAAGCGAGTTCATCCACTGGCATAATGAAACTCGAGGGGGCCCCCTGGCAAGTATTTGGAGGAGCCCCCTTCGGACTCAATCAGGGACTTTCCGGCCAGAGAACTGTACTGAGGCTCCCTAGAGCTTGGGGCCCCCCGCACTGCAGGGGACTGTGTTAGGCCACTGAGTTCACCCCATGCCTCCCTACCTCCCCTGGAGCCGGGGAGACTGACCCAGATGCAAGAATATTACTAATTTCTTCATGCTACCTTTGGGGTCTTTTTCTTCCTCTGGAGCGCATTTGGGCTCCAAGAAGGTATAAAGTGCCTTGACTGTGTGTACACTGGCCGGTTCGCCCTTGGCTTCAGTAAGGCCTTCTGATTCCCTTGTCGTAACCGTTTCGGCGCCAGTGCACAGCCCTTCGGGGTTCCCACCTTCGGCACCAGTAACCGATCGGTGACACCGACGACGACTCTTGGTGTCGGGCGCAATGCGGGTGGGGCAACATGGTTCCGACATCCTGCTTCCACTCTCTGTGGAGCCCCCTCCTTTTTTTCCTTCTGAGGAACACAATTTTGAAGGCGATTGAGAAGAGTTGGGGTTGTGCACCCCATGTCTGCACTGTCCAGTCTCCCATGCTGGAAAGTTGGCTGACTGAGCTGGGAGAAGCTTGTGGCTTAGAGTCTTCCCTGGGTCTGGGAAGCCTTATCTTGGAGGCGAGCTCCACCTTGGCTGATACACTGCGGCACGTTTTTG
Source organism: Triturus cristatus (assembly GCF_964204655.1). NCBI lineage: Eukaryota > Metazoa > Chordata > Amphibia > Caudata > Salamandridae > Triturus > Triturus cristatus. The sequence continues at coordinate 1,137,125,053 of NC_140589.1, forward strand.
TAGTTTTGGATTTGGCAATTCTGTCTGTGGAAATGACTACTGATCCCCCGATAGGGGTCCTCCATCAGGGCCAATCAGGGGTGGAGCGAGTACTCCCTTATAGTGGTGCTTTATTTGACATTATGTTAGGGGCTTGGGCTAAACCTGATACAGGAGCCCCTGTAGATCAGTCTATTTCACTTAGAAACCGTCCTGACTCCAATGATCCGGCCTGTCTTCTCCGGCACGGTACTCATCACAGTTTTGTGGTACAGGCCGCTTCGGCTTCCCACAATTTCAGCTCTCTTCCAAACATGCCTCATGACAGAGATTCCAGTGAGACTAGACACTTACGGCAGACTTATTTTTTCCTCCACCAGTTCTGCACAACAATCCAGTAGCTCGTCTTACTTTCTCGGATGCTTTTCCCATGCATTGTGGGAGTCAATGCCTCGCCTGCTTACTTTGGTTCAAGATGATCCTGGACAAACTTGCCCAATTACTCTCCGATGGGCAACAAGCGGATAAAATGATAATTAGTTGTGATATAGATACCAGTGAATCAGTGGGTCGGGCAATGGCCTCTTCTGTGGCGGTACATTGCCGCACCTGGCTACGCACCTCTGGTTTTTCAGAGGCTGTTCAAGCCACCTTAATTTATATGCCTTTTTATGGCACCCCCTATGTTCGGCGTACATGGCGACTCTGCTTTACGGCGATTCCGAGATAGTTGGGATGCAGCAGACTCGTAACTCTACTGTCTGTTTCCCTAGTTCACTCGTATTAAGTATGTATAGGGGAAGTCCCTTTTTGACTCGCATATCAATGCATCAAACAACATTTGTAAAGTGCAACACTGTCATCCCTAGGGGTATCTGTGCGTTGTGTCTCCATTGAAGAGCCTTGGCTGATACGCTGTGGCGTGTTTTTGTCATTTTGGATTTGACACTTCCTTCTGTGGAAATGACTATTTATCGCCTGATGGGTGTCCTCCATCAGGGCCAATCAGGCGTGGAGCGGGTGCTTTCTTACAGTGATGCTCTAATTTACATTTTGTTATGGGCTTGGGCTAAACCAAATACAGGACCACCTGTGGATCGCTCTGTTTCGCACAGACACCGTCCTCTCTCTGCTGATCCAGCCTGTCTCCTCCGGCACCTTACTCCTCACAGTTTTGTGGTAGAGGCCGCTTAGGTCTCCCACAATTCCAACTCTCTTCTAAACATGCCTCATGACAGAGATTCCAGGATACTAGACACTTGTGGCAGGCATGCTTTCTCATCCACCAGTTGCACTACGATCCATCAACACATCTTGCGTTCTCAGACGCTTTTCCCATGTATTGTGGGAGTCATTGTCCCTCCTGCTGCCTTCGGTTCTGGGTGACCTGGGACAAACTTGCCCAGTTACTCCGAGATGGACAACAAGCAGCTAAATTGATAATTTGTTGTGGTATGGATATCACTAATTCAGTGGGTTGTGGCGTTACCTCATTGCGCCTGACTACGAACCTCTGGTTTTTTGGAGGCTGTTCAAGCCGGCCTTAATGGATATGCCTTTTGATAGCACCCATCTGTTCGCACAAGCCGTTTCTGCTTGACGGCGATTCCGAGATAGACGGGGTGAAGCAGACTTTTAACCATCAGTCTGCTTCCCTAGTTCTCTCGTACTAGGTATGCATGAGGGAGCCCCTTTTCAATTCACATGGCAATCAAACAGCAGTTATTAAGTGCAACTGTCACACCTAGGGGTATCTGGGCGCTGTATCTCCAGAGCCAAGTCTTGAGTCTCTTTCTGAAGTCAGCCAGCGAGGGGGCTGTGCGAAGCTAGAAGGGAAGGTCGTTTCAGGTCATGGCAGCGATGTAGGAGAAGGAGCGGCCACCACTGCTGCTGCGACGGATGTGGGAGGGCGAGTGTGAGGGCGAGTGGGTTGATGGATGTTCAGTCTATGGTTTAGGTAGGCAGGTCCTAGGTCATGGAGGGCTTTGTAGATGTGCGTGAGGATCTTGAACTGTCCTTTCTTCTGGATGGAGAGCCAGTGGAGGTCTCTCAGGTGGGTGCGCGATGTGGCTTTGTTTTGGAGGTCCAGGATGAGTCTGACTGCTGCGTTGTGTATGATCTGGAGTCTTTTGAGGAGCTGAATGGAGATCTGGCATAGAGGGTGTTGCCGTAGTTGAGGTGGCTGCTGACTAGGGTCTGTGTGATGGTCTTTCTGCAGTTGGGTGGGATCTATCTGAATATTCTGAGGCGCATGCGCAGTGTGTGGAAGCAGGAGGGGGCGACTGTGTTGACTTGTTTCTTCATGGTCCATTGGCAGTGAGAATGATGCTGAGGTTGCAAGCATGGTCGATCGATGTGAGTGTTTGGTCTGAGTTCTCCCAGCCACCAGCTGTGGTCCCATGCAGAGGTATTCTTCCCAAAGATCAGTACTTCAGGCTTGTCAGAGATGAGTTGAGCCATTCCCGTGCCGAGCCCATTGACTTTTCTTTTCAATCCCCCCACCCTTTTTGTGTAGGGTGACACCCAGTGAGGTGTTCCTGCCTTCTGCAGGTACTTTTATTCTTCTTATACTGTCAGACCCATTATGGTTTCCTTTATCTGGGACGTTTATTATTTTGTGGACCTATGTTCGTCGGTTCTTTCAGGCTTCTTCCTAAAGCTAGTTTTCCACCCCAGTTCCTATTCTATAGAGGGTATTTTGCTTGCATTGTGCGGGTGCACAGTTGCCTTGTTCGCCTGTTCCCTTGTTTCCATCTACAGGGACCATCTTCTGTATGTCTTATAGGCATTTTGGGATCTGTTTCTCGCACTTAGTACCCCTTAGTGCCCCTTATAGGGACTTCAGTTTTTCTGCGTCTGAAATTTTAGTGCTTGTGCGTTTCGCCTTGCACTGGCGCAATATAACCCCCAACAATCATAAGAGTTATCTCTCATCTCCTTGACCATTTCTCGTTATTGGCATCCTTCTTCCCTTGGTGAAAGCATTGGAACGAGTGCCACGATGCTTGGCTGGGATAGATTTTTCGCTCTGGCCTAAGAAAGTGTTCCCACTTAGGACCTTATTTGTGCGTTGGCACTTGTTATTGTTCTGCCCTTACTTATGCATTGGCAGGAAGGCTCCTGCCAATGATCTTTCAGGTTCCTTGTTAGGCTATAGCTCAGTGATGTATTGGCAACAGTGGTTACCTTGGTCCTGTGCCACCGATCTTGCTGCCTTTATTTTGCTTCTTCCCTGGTGAGGATGTTATTATTCGTAACATTATTTGTTTACTAGTTCAGCTCAGAGCCACAACAGATACTTACTGTATGGTTGTTCTTCAGATATCGCCATCTCAACTTCTTTTTTTGGCGTTGTGGCTGATTTTCATCTTCAGTTTTCTTTCTGGAACATGTGTCCCGGTTCTCCTCTTCTGAAAATTGTTCCAAGGGGGTTTGGGTCTTGCTTAGCATCCTTTTCCTGAAGGTTATTCGTCCTCCTCATAGGATGTGGTAAAGATTCTCACCTTAAAAGGTTTGTTATACCACTTCCACCTTATTTTTGAAGATTACTTCTTCTTGAAGGATTTTTTCTCTTTCTCTCCCGCTCTTCCTTTTGAAGTTGTAGGTCTTTTCTCCTTTTCAGTCGTGGTATGCTGAATGTTTTGCTATGCATGGATCCTGTCTCCTGTAGAGACATTCATTACTAGCCTCCATTTTTGTTACGCTTGTACGCTCAACCATCCATTGTTTAGGTCTCGCCTGACCCAGCGCATGCGCTGGTCTGGCGAGACTTATTGAGAGGGCTCCAAAAAGTGCTACCAGGCGAGCCTAGAGCTACAGTGCATGTGCGCGGGCGCGCGCGCCGCGCTTGACCACTATTACTTTCACTTTCGCGGCCGCACGGCCGCTTTGATGTTTACCGCGATTACTTTCACAGCCGCTTGTTTTGCTCAGCGTCAGGCGCTTCAAAATAGACTGCATGAGATAGTTCAGTGGGTTAGGCATCTGCTACAAAGGTGTTTGTGTATCCTGAGCGTGGTGGAGTTCACGCTGCACTTTATCCTTCTGAGATTCATAGGAGAGCCATTGTACCGAAGTCCAGTCTTGTGTTTTAGAGCTCCCCAGCATGACCTGATACTCTGTCGCACGTCACAGAGGCTGTGGCAGGACTGTGCAGTGCAGCGTGTGTGGAGCAGCCCTGGACACAGCCACTGCCTCGGGACCCGTCTGACATGGCACAGCAAGCGCACTGCAGGGCGGCTTCACACACAACGGACATGCTAGGATTCGCACTTTTATGCTTCCACATGCTCAATATTTGTGTCTTCTCGGACTAGGTGGAGGGTTGAACGCGGAGGTTCCAGTGATTTCAGAATGAATTTCTTAAGAACAAGGTAGTTTGACTTGAACATAAGATCAGATGCGACATTTGCTGCCTCAGCGGTGCAGCCTTTGCGTTTCTCTTTCTCTATAAACCATCGGATCGGTATTTAAAGCGCTGGACAAACCTCATATGAGCATCCCTCCCGGCACTTACCTATTTTAAAAGACCTCGTTTATCGCCTGTACTCTGGCAGTCCCCCCCTGCCCCCCACCCTTCCCCTTACATATTAGGAAGTTTCCACGAGCCTGGCGTTAAATGAAGAAACCGATTTTAGGTTTAGCTACAACGGCTTCACGGTGCGTGCGTATTCCTGAGAATTGAAGCACTTGATGCTAAATTAGTGAAGACTTTGGACAATAGACTTCTCATCATAATAAGGATTTGGTAAATCGACATCAGTTAATCATAGTTTTCATAACACGCAATATGACTCCAATAGGGACAATACTGCATGTCCGAATACCTATGGCGCATCTTGTGATAATTTACAGAACTGTTCTTAAAGGTTTTGTTCACTTTGTTGTCAAGCTTTCAGCCAGTTTATAATTTTAATTATTCACTCTGCAACATAAATACGATCCACACGTTATTAACATCACATATCACGTTTCCTAAAGAGACCCGTTTTGCGGGCGAGTGCCCAGACATATAAAATACACAGTTTCGGTGTTTGACCCTTGACGTTTATTTACTGCAAAAACTGTCCTTTCAAATGAGCTTTGGCAATATAAAATAAAACAGCTTTATTAATCTTTCATGTACCATGCTACAAAAGTAATTGTGTTTAACTTGTGTATGGTAAAATCGATCTGTAATGCGCTGATCAGTAAATAATGTAAATTCCCTTTAAATCGTGGCAATTGTTATGTGGGTGCTGGTGTTGGACTCCCACTTTGTGGGTGATTTCTATTACCTATATGTGATGAAGTAATTCCAGCACGTGGCATGAGCAGAGACAAATAGGCACAGAGTTTGTCCCCTTAAGCCAAGGTGACTTCCTTGGTAGCAGCAGAAACTGTTTTGGGTCAGAACACTTTGTGCCTTGGAATCATTTTTTTGCTAGTGGCACCTTCACCTAACTGGTCCACTGTAAGAAAACGTAAATGGTATCTTTAGTGAGTTATTGCTGTAATTGGAATGGCTACTGCACCACTGATTTTACTTCACCCCCGCCCCCCACTGACAGCACAGCTCAGCCCTTTGCATAGGACAGCACATTTTATGGTTGGGAAGGCGCATTGTTTTGAGTTGCATCTCCGCAGGCTTTGTCTTCATTCTGTGAGTCCGTGATCTCATGGCGACCAACCTGCCAGATTACCCATGCGTGGAGGCCAGTCTTACCAAACGCCTAATCAAGCGATGCTTCGTGGCCTGACAAGGAACATGTTCGCTACCGGCTTCTGCCAACGTGATTGGAGCACTTTCATTAACGTCTGCTGGCGTCCATGAGGTGGCTTCCGTGGGCATTGTTTTTAAATTTAAGAAACAAACCCTCCAAAACACTGATTGATGTCTAAAATACAAAAAAAATCCATTGACCCCGACCTGTACTGACTTTTCTCATTCCGTATAAGGCGAACTGATGATTTTTTTGGCCTCGTATGGTGGCCCGGGGCAGGAAAAATATTCATAAGAAGGCCCGTCCTTACGGAAGGAGACCTTCTGACCTTCGCCCCAGCTCCTTGAGGCGGGAGCTTCCCTCTCCTCTCAATGAGGGAGTTGAAGTACGAGGGCGGGGACTCGGGGTGCTAAATCAATTTCAACAAACTCTCAATGCCCCCTAAATGTCTCACTGGCTGACACTATGCTTATGCCAAGGTTATTACCTTCGAACAGGTAGAGGGTGCTGATAAATTAAAAAGTGAAAGTGATGCAGTCTATAGCCATGACTGTTACAATTCAAAGCTGTAAAAAGCCCTGTACTTTTCTCTGTGGAAAACATTGACCTGTCAAAGAGCCCTGTTTTACACAATCAACATTTTGGTGTTGTTTCTGCCACACATTGCTCTTCTGTGCAGACACAGTCTTGAATGGGAGGGAGTACATTGCTCACTATAGCAAACGCACATCTTGGCAGAGCAGAGGATGTCAGTGTTTATGCTCAATGGTTATTGCATTTCCCTAAAAACCTAATAGGTGATAGAAGTAAGCAACAAGACATGCATTTGATTGACCGAGTTGCAAGAATATAGCCAATAAAAGAACGCTGGCTTATTTCTGACCTCTGCTTATGCAGGCAACTCAAAACCAGGGTCAATACAAGAATGTGCGAGCGGAAATAAGGTTTTTTAAATCCATAAATTAATCTTGTGGCCAGATACATTAAAGTCACATCTGTAATATAATGCGGAAATATTTTGTGCTGGATAAACTAATGATGCATAGACAACGCAATTATTTCACTCCGCCACAGTTATAGGGAAAAACCTGTGTTACAACAACAGGTCTGCAACAAACTGTGTGTGTGTGACTGTGTGTGTGTGAGAGACTGTGGGTGTGTGACTGTGTGTGTGTGTGTGTGACACTATGTGTGTGACACTGTGTGGGTGAGACACTGTCACTCTACTCACTACTACTCACTCTACTACTCTCTCTACTACTCACTCTTTTTTACTCACTCTCTACTACTCACTCTCTACTACTCTCTACTACACTCTACTACACTCTACTACTCTACTACTCACTCGCTACTACTCTCTACTACTCACTCTCTACTACTCTCTAATACTCACTCTCTACTACTCTACTCTCTACTCATTCTCTACTGCTCACTCTCTACTACTCACTCTCTACTCTACTCCTTTTCTACTACTCTCTACTGCTCACTCTCTACTGCTCACTCTCTAACTCTCTACTATTCTCTACTACTCACTCTCTACTCACTCTCTACTACTTACTCTCTACTACACTCTCTACTACTCACTCTCTACTACTCACTCTTTACTACTCACTCTCTACTCGCTCTCTACTACTCACTCTACTACTCTCTACTCGCTCTCTACTAATCAACTTCTCTACTACTCACTCTCTACTACTCTCTTCTACTCACTCTCTACTACCCACTCTCTACTACCCACTCTCTACTACTCACTCTCTACTCTCTACTAATCACGCTCTACTCTCTACTACTCACTCTCTACTACTCACTCTCTACCGCTCACGCTTCCTCTCGTGCTACCTCTCTGCCTCTCTCTCTACTACTCTTTTCTCTCTGCCTCTCTACCTCTGCCTCTCTACACGCACACATATATATGTATATGTACGCAAATGCATTTAGATATATGTATGTGTATATATATATATATATACATACATACATAAACATATATACATCTGCATATCTATATAAATACAAATATAAATGCATGCATACATATACATGTATGCATACATATGCATGTTATGTACATGAAAGTTTGAAAGACACTAATAAAAGCAAAGCTAAAAAGCCACCTAATTACAAACACAATTGCTTTAACTTAAACGAGGGCGAGACCTATTGCATTTTCAATGCTTGTTTTGGTCTTTCCATTTCATGGGTCTTGGTCTATACTCGCCTATGTACTCCATATTTGAATTGATGCTTCAGTCATGTCTTGTTCTGCCTGCTATCTCGGTCTATTGTATTTGAAATTAGTCATCGGTTGAGGCGTTCTGTGTGTTGGCCTTTATTTCAACTATATGTTTTTATGGACCTCGGTGGTGGTCTTCATTCCCTTCCTAGCAAGGTTTTCATGCCTGCTGTTTTCTTTTGATATTCTGTCGTCCACCTGATGGTAGCTTTGTCAGTCAGTAGCTCTGTTTCAGGGACGAGTGCCATTATTTTCTGGGGTGTGTGGTGCCCTCCACTCCCTCTCCTCTTGTATGGTAACATGTTGCTGGTTTTCCAGCTTGGTTCTTATATCTATCTATGATTTTCACTCTGTTGTTGTCTCAACTCCAGTCTATTGCTGTGAGAAGTTGGCCTGGCATATGCTGTCCTCTAGTTATAGGGGACACCTTGTACCAGTCCAATTCGACTCTTATGGTGGTAGGTTAAAGACAACCTTTAAAGAAGCTATCCTAGTGGTAGCTGTGGAGAGCAGGCTAAGTCTTGAAGGAGTGTTAAGCTTACTGTTTTACCATAGATAACCTCTTGAATAACCAAATGAAAGAGTAGTCCACACAGGTATATATATAAAATATATGTATTTATTCTAGGAATAACCCCACTAGTCTCTTTATGAGGCTAGAGGTGAAGATACAATTCAAACAAGCATTGATAGTTACAATAAATAGCACTGGAATCACAGGGCCCCAGGGGGGGACCAAACCATATATCAAAAAAGTGGTATAAAAACCACGACAATTCTACAGACAAGGCTTAGGGCATTTAGGGTCGCTGGCCCCTTGTGAAACCACCCAAGGTAGTGAGGAAGGGGACTCACGGGAGACGCGTGCAGTGGCTAAAGCTATTGTCGGGATCTCTATTAAAGCCTATGGAGAATGTCGCGGTTGAATTTTACAAGTTTAAAAACACTTCTAGCAGGAGTTCAAGTTCAATAATTTAGAGTTAAGCTCTTGAAGAGCCCACACCCACGAGAGTACCGAGGTACCACTGTTACTTGCCCCAGGGAAGCCGGGTGCATAGGTCGTTTTCGATGTCGGGTCGCGGGCTGATTTTCAATGGCAAAACGTGAAGAACTGCTGCTAGCCAGAAGCGTCGTCTTTGTCGTGAAGAATGGAAATGTAGATCTTGTAGAGAAGGACCTGAAAGCAGAGGGGACAGAGTCTGGGTCACGGCACAGTGACCAGGGGGCTCAAGAGAAGGAGCCCTTCAATGTCTGGTGCTTCCAGGTGGAAGAGGTGTAGCTTGGATCATCAGCCACGGGGTCCAGGAGGCGTCAAGGAAGGCCAGCTTCGGGAGGGCGACTGTCCCATGAAGGTTGAGGGTCGCTGCGGTGTTAGTGTCCGGATTGGATCCACTAAGCCTTGGCAACCGCAACCCACGCAAGAAACACAAAACTGCTACTGGTGCAGACCCACGAGGTCTGAGCGAGGTCTCCAGCGAGGAGACTGAAGAGCAGGCCTGGAGCAACCAGGGGAACTCTTGGAATCGAAGATTGACTTCCACTAGGGCCCACAAGTCGACAGACAATGGACCGCGGGAGGCAGCAATTTGGCGTGCGTAAAGATGCCACCACGGGTCGCCGGAGCGGGCTAGGGCGTCGATCTTTGGCACAGATGATGCTGAGAGGTTGGCTCAATAATGGGCCAAAGCACAACTTCCCCACTCGTCGGGGTCGGGTGCTGCGCAAGAGGTGGCCGGTGTCCTGGGGTATTGGGGATCTCGGCACCCACGGGGTCCACGGTGCTGAGCTTTGCTGTGCACACTCACTGGCCTCTGGGATGCTTGGAAACCCACCTCAAGGTAGGAAAGAGTCGTCGATGTCCGTGGGAGCAGCGAGGTTCCAACCGGGTCACTTGCAGTGTTTCAGGTGCCTGCCAAGCAGGGGGGTAACTCCTTTAACCCAAGGGAGATCTCTTCAGTCAGCTGTGCGGCAGCAAGTCGAAGTTCAAGTCTGTGAAGTTCAAGAATAATCTGAGGCTCTGGGAATCCAGTATTCACCTTTATCCAAAGATTAGGGGAGTGTCCAGATCAGAGCCCACCAATGAGAGGTCAGGCGGGAAAAGGGTGGCTACACCCTCTCCCCTTTGTGTGTTTCCCGCCTGGGCAGGGGACAGAAGGCCCCTGAACCGGTTCCAGGCGGTGTATGCAGAATGTAGGCACTGGGGAAACCTACGTGCAACTCTAAAAGGCATCCTATGGTGCACCCACCCAGTTCCAATCCACATAGTCTGTCTGGGGAGGTGGGAACACCTCCCTGCAACAGGATCCCTATTGTCCAGCTGCCGTGGCTGGAGTTCTGCCCAGCAACAGGTAGCCAGAGTCGTGTGGGTGGCTGGTAGCATCCATTTTGTACTACGTGGGCACTTTTAAATTGGTGTCTAAATTCTGCCACTTTTCCCATATCGCCCCTCTAGCAGGGGGGAATCATGCCCTCAGTCCCATGGCTGGATTGGGGGTATGATTCCTACATGTTTGACACCAAACACGATATGGTTCTGTGTAGCCATTCTCAAGTTATCACGCTATCGTGATATACTTATAATGCGGTTAAGAGTATATGGTATGGCTACACTACAAACAACCCAGCAATGATTTTACGAAGGTTGCAGAGGGGCCCTACTCAGGTAGGGGTCCCCCCTCACACATATCTCAGCACCCTATCTTGTAGGATTAGCAAGGCCTGCTTTAGGGGTGACCTATGAGGATATGTGTGTTGTATTAAGTGGGATACAGGATACCTATATCCCTGTAAGGAGTGCAAGCACCACCTTACCCAGACTACAGTAGTGGTCTGGTGGTGTCCGTTTGTATGGCTGTCCCAGGGGTGGCACAATAAGTGCTGCAGCCCCTGGTAGGCCTCTGAGGGACCCATGCCCTGGGTACCTAGGGTACCATCTACAAGGGGCTGATAGGGTGTCCTCAGTATCCAATTGGAATGTACCTAGGGTACTCACATCAGTTTTAGGGAGGAAGCAGATAGGCTGGGGTCCTGGATAGCAGGATCCCAGCCAGACTAGTCAAAAACCATCCAAATACCAGGCAAAAAGTTGGGGGCAACCATATAGTCAGATTCCACCTTCCTACAATTGCCAATGTATGTGTGTGTGATTATATGTATTTGTTGATGGATACCTCTCCTCTATAAGTGTTCCTCATTCCAACAGTGATCAGCATCCTAGCTTGTCGCGGGAGACCGTGGTTCACTCCCCTGTCATGGAGGCTATAGTTTTGGTGTATTACTAATATACTTGTGCGAATATGTATACATATATATCTATATGTATATGTATGAATGTATGCATATACGGGTATATGTTGCTAGGATGGTTTCGCTAAACTTCTTCACACAGGGCGTACTTATCTGCTTTTGTACCTACGTCTTTTTTGGTGCTCTAGTATGACCTTAACTTGGCCGTTGCCTCTGCATTTCTTTTTAGTTTTTTCTCTGGGTTTCCATGTTTCATCGTTCTGGTTGGTTACCTTCTCCCTATGATGATTTTCTCCGACCGAGAGTGGTCTCTACCAAACGTTGTTGTTGCTGCTCTTCTCGCAATGCCTTTGTTGCAGCATTGATTGGTTTTCTCTCTCCATCCTGGATATGCTTTGAGATTCCCTTTTTCTCTGTGTTTCGCAGGATACAGTTAGCTCACTTTCTAGGTTCCACGACACAGAGCTGGAGTTCTAACTCATTGTTGTGGGTTGTTGTCCTTAGCCTCGTCTAGTCCTGGTTTGAATACCTTTGGCAAGGTTACATAGTATTATTGTTTCTATTAAGTGTTCCCTCCACCAATTCTTATCCCTCTCCTGGGGGCAATTGTTTTCACATGCTTTTCACTGTCTTGCAGACTTTAGCTCCCTATGAGCTTCCAACTGTACTTCTGATGGCGCGTATCCATTTCCTCACCTATGTTTATAAGACAGCCTGGTCACTCTATCCAATTATGGATTTGCTAGTTCTATTCAGGAATCTTTCATGGGATCAGTTTTCAGACCCTCCTCCGGGGATGGTATTGCTTGGGTATCTATTCTGAGGTAAGAAATCTGCTGCTAGATGTCTCTATCAGATGAATAAGTTACTTACCTTCGGTAATGCCTTTCTGGTAGAGACAGGATCTAGCTGCAGATTCCTTACTGACTCAAACATCCTCCCCTCTCAAGAAACTGCTTGTCTTGTTGCCTCCAAGATCCCTTTCTTGGCATCCTTTCATTGGAACTTCTTAATTGTTTGACTCAAAGATGTCTCTTTTTTTGTACACTGTTTCCATAAGCAGTTTCTATAGTGGCTTCGTGTTTTTGGTCAGCACTTCAGGGGAGGGCTTATCAGTCGATGTCACATATGGTGGACGCCGTTGATACAGAGTCGCTCGACGACCCCTGCCAACGCACAAAGGTACTGCTGTAAAAAAATTAAGAATCCAGTCTGGCACCTGGGGAGTACTCTAAGTTAAGGAATCTGCGGCTAGATCCTGTCTCTACCAGATAAGGCATTACTGAAGGTAAGTAACTTATTGGATTATGTTAAGTTAACCTTTATAAATGAAAGCTAATGGAAAAAAATAACTTCACAAAAGACACCTGTTCGTTTCTTGATTAAGAAGTACTTTGCAAATGATTTTGGGAGAATGTGGATAACCCCCTGATATGAATAAACACCTCTTGGGGTAATCTGACATTAATTAGTGTTGTATATTTAAGACTTTAATGTTTCTCATATCATGCATTTATAATACTTCCTATCTTGCATTTTGAAAGCAGTTTAACAGCAAAACAAGAGATGGGTTCACAGTGAACACAAAGGTTCCCAGCCTCAAAGATCAAGGGAAAGAATATGATGGATTCACATTTACTATAACAGGAGATAAGTATGTGGGCCTCTAAATAAACTACCTATCTTTCTAAAAAGTCCTTTTTTCCCATCAGAGTTATTCACTTTAAAAGAAATTCTGAACTGATCTTTCATTGATTGAGATTGTATTTGAACCTATGTTCTACTTTGAATTTACACTGACGTTTCCATAGCAGTTTTCCTCTTTCTGTTTGTATTCTTGATTAAGGATATTTTAGTTTTATAATTTGTGAAATCTTGTGTATTTTTCTTTTTAGTGTGCGTTCTCTCCACAGACTTAACTTAAACTGACACCTGGCATCAAGGACATGCATTTTCACAAACATGAAATGGTCTACTGCCCTGCATCAGCGTGATCACAGTTCTCTCTATTTCCCCTTTCTGCAGTACCTATGATCTATCCATAAATGTAAAAAGCCCACTCAGTCAGGCCTCTAATTAGGACCCAGGCCTGCAAATCCACGGTGGGTTGTGTGGGCAATAGTAGGTCTGAGCTTGGTATGGTTTTGGAGTGCACCTGTCTATTCTCAGGAGAAGGACATTTTCAAGCAAAGTTTCAAATGATCTTACCCAGCTACGAAAGGATTCCTTCATACAAAAGGGCCACTTACCATCTGCTGTGTTTTTTTCGATTAATAACTCTTATTGACTCAATGTAATCCAGGCTTCCCAACACACATGATGGAATACATTTTTATCATTTCCCATTTTATGTGTTGTGGTAAATAAGCTCTAGAGCAGCCATGATAATGAGCATCTCTACTGGTCAAGGTTATCCTAACCTCTTGTTCAAGAAAAATGATAAAGTCTGTTATATTAAGGAAAGTTCTGAATGCAGCTCTTCCAGAAAATGTTATTTCTGCCCCACGCTATAACACCCCGTAGTGAATGGGCAGAAGCTCAACATAGGGTATCTGAAAGAAACACATTAGTTATAGATTCCTCACCTTAGAATTACCCACAGGCATCAGACTTAATCCGGAAAGCTTTTTTGTCAGCAGTACCTCTGCTCGTCGAAAGGTGGCGTCGGTTGGCTCTGCGTCGGTTGTTGCCGTCGTGATGACGTCCCGGCAGCTACTTAGAAGCCGCCCTCATGCGCTGACGTCAGTTCTTTCTTTTTCCGCGCCAGCCAGCGCAGATCCGGGAAGAGCGGTACCTCCAGTCACTTTTTGACTGACTTTTTTTCTCGACTTTTGTCTACTTCTTTTTCGAGTCTTTGACTCCTGGTGCACGAGGGATGCCCGGCTTCAATCTTTGCGGTTCCTGTCATCGGATGATGTCGGTGACTGATCTGCACCATGTGTGCCTCTTTTGCCTGGAGCGCGACCACGACCCCAAGTCAGTCTCCAACTGCCGGTCAATGGCATCGAAGGCTTTACGGGAGCTGTCCCGAAAGCTGCTTGAGCACCGGCAGTCGACTCCGTGCTGTTCGAGGTCCCGGTCGCGAAGGAGGTCAAGGGACCGGTCGCGAAGGAGGTCAAGGGACCGGTCGCGAAGCCACCACCATTCGTCCAAATCTTAGAAGTCTTCACACTCCGGGTCGGGTAAGTCGAAGCATAAGAAGTCGAAGAAGCATCGTCGCTCTTCGACTTTTTGTCGGTCAGCAGATCCGATGAGGGATGTGGGTGGTGCCCCTCCCGCGCGCGGAGCCCGAAGAGTCGACTCCGCGTTCCCCCCCCTTCCCGGGACCCGGAGTTACTCCCGCCCAGCTTCATATGTTCTACGAGGCGATGCATGCCATCTTTGGCCAGCCCAAACCCACAGGTGCGCCTTCAGGTCCTCGGACGCGGTTGGGGGCCTAGGCCTTCTCTGCCGACGGCTCCGGCCCCGCGCCGCAGGACCCCAAGGATCCAAGGCTGGATCCAGATCGGCGCCGATTGACCTGATTATGCCTCCACCGGTGCCACTTCCTCCGGCACCACTAACTCGTTTGACGCCGACCCCAGCCTCCATCCCGACATGGACCCGATGCCAGATCCGGCGCCAAGTGGGGTTTTTGTGCCCCTGTTCACTCCTGGGGTCCTTTTTTGACCAGAATGGCACCCAGAGAATGAGGAAGAGGACTGGGAGGGGTCAGGTGACCATCTGACCGACCAGTTGGATGAACAGGGCTGGAAAGAGGAACTTGGGGATGCCAGTGATCTCGACACCTCCCCTGACCTTGGCATGTTGTCTCCTCCTACCGTGGCTACGGAGGAGGGAGTGTCATATGCAGTGGTGTTGCGAAGGGCGGCCGAGGCTCTCAACCTCGAGCTTCCTATGGTGGCGGTCAGGACTAACCTCCTGACAGAGGTGCTTCAACCGGCTGCGAGCTCTTCGTAGCCCTTGCTGCAGTTTAATGAGGCCCTCACCGATGTCCTTTTGGGCACGTGGTCCAGGCCCAACATGGGGGCTCCCGTAGACAGGATGATTGCCTGACGCCACTGCTCGGCTCTGGGCGACCTCACTTTCCTCTCCCAACACCTCACCCCAGAGAGCTTGGTAGTCCAAACCTCCACTTCCAAGAGCGTGTTCCCTACCGCTCCACCGGAAAGGGAATCCAAGAAGCTGGAGCATCTGGGAAAGAAAATGTATCCTTCCGCCAGCTTAGGACTTCGGCCGGTCAACACTGCATGTCTCTTGGGCCATTATTCCCACTCGGTGTGGGATACGGTTATGCTGGTGCTGCCTCAGTGTCCGGAAGAGGCCCAGGCAGTGCTCTCCCAGGCTGTCGCCGCCAGGAGGGATGCGGCAAAGTTTACCATCCGTTGTGGGCTGGAGACCGCCGACTCCCTGGGCAGGACCATTTCTCTGTCATTAGCACTTAGTGGCTATGCCTGGATGAGATTGAATGGCTTTTCAGGGGATGTCCAGAACACCTTGATGGACATGCCCTTTGATGGCCGTTGCCTTTTTGGCGACAAAGCAGACAACGTTCTAGAGCGTTTCAAGGACTCACAGGCTACGGCCAAGTCCTTGGGCCTCTCCACCCGCTATGTGCAGTCTGCTTTTCGCCCCTTTCGTGGCTACGGAAGGGTTGCCCCACTACATCCCGCCCAGAGCCACAGGCCCCAGCAAGTTGCCCAATCTTTGCGTGGCCGGGGACGTGGGAACAACCGATGTGGTTTCCGGAGGCCAGCGGCTGGCCAGTCCACCAACCCCCCTCTGCAGCAGCCTCCAAATCTTCCTAGTCCGACATTTGAGGCCCATCAAATGCCAGTGGGTGGCAGGATTCGCCATCACCTCCCCCACCAGCGCGCCATCACGTCGGACAGGTGGGTTTTGCAAATAGTCCGAAGGGGCTACTCCCTCCCCTTCGAGGCTACCCCTTCAGCCATGCCACCACAATACCACCGCATGTCGGAGGATCACCTGGCCCTTCTCCAGCAGAAAGTTACGGCTCTCTTGGCCAAGGGAGCCATCGAGCGCATTCCTATCCCAGAAGTAGGTCGTGGTTGTTATTCCCACTACTTTCTGGTCCCCAAGAAGGACAAGGGCCTGCGTCCTATCTTGCATCTCAGGAATGTCAACCGCTTCCTCCGGAAGGAGAAGTTCAAGATGTTGACACTTGCTCAGGTCTTGTCTGCCCTCGACCCGGAAGACTGGATGGTAGCGTTGGACTTGCAGGACGCTTATTTTCACATCCCCGTCCTGCCGGCCCATTGGCGTTACCTCTGGTTCACGGTAGGCCACAAGCATTTTCAGTTCACCGTGCTCCCCTTTGGCCTTACCAGCGCCCCTTGGGTGTTCACAAAAGTGATGGCTCATCTGCGCAGATCAGGGGTTTCAGTCTTCCCCTATGTCGACGACTGGCTGTTGAAGGCGGGCTCGCCCCAGGCAGTTGTCTCCCACCTCTAGACTACTGCCGACCTCCTGCATTCTCTGGGGTTCTCCATCAATGTGCTGAAGTCACACCTGATTCCCTCTCAGAAGCCCTTCTTCATCAGAACGGACATGGTTTCGTGTCTATCCTCCCGAACAGCGAGTCCGGGATATTCAGGCTATGATTCGATCATTCAGCCTCTAGCCCAGGTTTCGGTCAGATTGACCCTGAGGCTGCTAGGCATCATGGCCTCCTGCATTCTGCTAGTCGATCATGCCAGGTGGCGTATGCGGGCTGTGCAGTGGGACCTGAAGTTCCAGTGGGCGCAGCAGAAGGGGAATCTGTCCGATTGCATCCAGATCTCAGAGGGCACTGCACAGCAATTGCACTTGTGGCTCAAGAACCAGGAGTGGGTCAACAGCAGATCCCTCTCCCTTCCCCAACCAGAATAAACAGCGGTGACGGCTCATCCCTTGTGGGATGGGGCGGCCACATGGGAGAGGCGGAGATCAGAGGCCTCTGGTCTCCAGCGGAGTCTGGGCTCCACATCAACCTTTTGGAGATTCGGCCGATTCGTCTTGCACTCAAAGAATTCCTTCCCTCTGTCCAGGGAAGAGTAGTGCAGGTGTTCACAGACAACACCACCGCCATGTGGTTCTGCAACAAACAGGGCGAGGTGGGGTCGTGGGCCCTATGTCAGGAGGCCCTCCACCTCTGGAGATGGCTGGAACATCAGGTCATATCCTTGGTGGTTCAACACCTGGCTGGTTCACTAAATGCCAGGGCCGACGAACTCAGCCGCAGGTGCATGATGGATCACGAATGGCGTCTTCACTTGAAGGTGGTGCAAGGTCTCTTTTGGCAGTGGGGAGAGCCTTGGTTAGGTCTATTCACCACCAAAGAGAACACTCAATGTCAGCAATTCTGCGCATGGAATTTCCAAGACGGCACTCGCTAGGCAACGCTTTTCATCGCGAGTGGAGTTGCAGTCTGTTGTACGCCTTTCCGCCTCTACAACTTCTGCCCAGATTGCTGAGGAAGATCAGGCGCGACCGGGCCCAAGTCATTCTTGTGGCTCCGGACTGGGCACTGAGAGTATGGTATCCCGAGGTACTCAACATGGCCATCGATCCTCCGACCCTTCTGCCCCTTCGGGAGGATCTTCTGTTGCAGCAACAGGTGACGATTCTCTACCCGAATCCGGCCAGCCTCCACCTCCGTGCATGGAGATTAAGCAGCGGCAGTTGATGTTATTCGACCTGTTTTCCGAAGACTGCGATGTAATTCTGCCAGCCAGGTGTCCCTCCACTAACACGGTATACGCCTGTTGGTGGAACAAATTTGTGGCATGGTGCACAGCTAAGGCTGTGGATCCCCTCTCTGCCCCTTTTTCTGAGGTTCTTTTGTTCCTTCTTTCCTTGGTCCAGCAGGGCTCTGCTCTGGGCACTATCAAGGGCTAACTCTCGGTCATCTCTGCCTTCCTTTGGCTTCCAGATCAGGCTTCCCTTTTCAAGTCCCCGATGGCAAATCGCTTCTTGAAAGGCATAACTCATCTCTTTCCTCATATTCCTTTCATTATGCCTCAGTGGGACTTGAACCTGGTTTTAACTTATGTAATGTGTGCTCCCTTTGAGCCGCTTCACAACTGTCCTCTGAGGCTCTTAACTCTCAAAACTGCGTTCCTGGTGGCCATCACCTCTGCCAAACGGGTGAGTGAGCTCCAGGCGCTCTCTTCTAAGCCTCCTTTTCTATCTCTGCATCTGGACAAAGTTGTCCTCAGTTCTCATCCATCCTTCCTGCCTGACGTCGTCACTGCCTTTCACATTGGGCAGACCATCACTTTGCCCGCCTTCTTTCCGCCTCCGCATCCTTTGAAGGAGGAAGAGAGGCTCCACCGTCTGGACCGAAAATGTGTGCGTTCTTTTTATTTGGATCGCACCAAACAGTTCCGGGTGGATGACCAGCTCTTTGTCGGGTATGTGGGCGCCAGGAAAGGTCGGGCCGTACACAAGCAGACTATCTCCCGAATTGGTCGTTCTGTGTATCAAAGCCTGCTATTCTTTGGCAAAGAAGGAGCCTCCAGTGGGGCTGCGCTCCCATTCTACCAGGGCGACTGCAGCAACAAATGCTTTGGGGCGTCGAGTGCCTCTCAATGAGATCTGTCAGGCAGCTACATGGGCTTCGCTGCACACATTTACCAAACACTACTGCCTTGACAGTCGAGTCCGGAGGGATGGCTTCTTTGGCTGTTCTTTTCTCCAGGATTTTCTGGTGTGATCTTGGTTCACAGACCCATCTCCGGGGTTGGTAGTGCTGGGGTATCTATTGTAAAGTAAGGAATCTATAACTAACGTGTTTCTTTCAGATGAACAAGTTACTTACCTTCGGCAATAATATATCTGTAAGAAACATTAGTTAGTTATAGAATCCTTACTGCCCCACCCATCCTCCTCGTTCTGCGAACTGATTTCTTGGGTTAAGTACATCCCTTCAGGGCCCTAGTTTTGTGCGCCAGTGGTCAGTGTCTTGCATGGTTCTACGTTTCTGGCGAAGAAAGTCGTCTACAGTACTGACGTCCGCGTGCAAGGGCGGCGTCTAAGTAGCTGCCGCGACATCATCCCGGCAACCACGACGCCAACGACGGACGGGAAGCCAACCGATGCCACCTTCTAACGCGCAGAGGTACTGCTGACGAAAAAGCTTTCTGGATCCAGTCTGACGCCTGGGGGTAATTCTAAGGTAAGTAATCTATTACTAACTAATGTTTCTTACAGATATATCGTTACCGAAGGTAAGTAACTTATTCTTTTGGGGCAGTAACAGTGTTCTCTCCCCATCAAAAAGCATAGTGACCAACAAGTGCATTTTATAGCACAGGTTCCCAGTTCTTTGGCTAAACAGGGTTTATAAGTAGTTCCTAGGGAAGAACTAATTATCTGTTCCTACATCTCAGATTTGCTTATAGTTCTAGGTGCACTGTTTCTCCATAGCAGTGAATTGTGCGTATGTGTGGGGAAAAAGGTTGTGTTCAGTTATTAATTTAAGCCTGTGGTTGCTGGTGGGGTCTACCGGCTCTCCTTTTTGGGCACCTGCAATTCTTTTTCCTCCTTAGACTTTGACCCAGAGTAAAAGAGAGAAAAACACTAATCAGGAAAAGGAGAAAGAGAAGGAAGGAAAACCATGACAGAGGGAGAAAACAGGGATGAATAAGAATCTGTAAGAGAAAGCACAGGAAGTGTCTGGTGGATAAAAGAAGCTTGAGGTGGAATCAAGACCATGCATTCTTGACATTCAACACCCCCGACATTAGATAGCCCTGGCAGGGAGCCTGGCACTTAATTTATTTACAAATTAAGCACTGGTTGTGCACCTCATACAAAAGCCTTGGTGTGTAGTAGGCTAAAGCATTGTGTTACAGAGAAATTGGCGGCTATCTAATAAACAATTCCCAACTGGAATGTACTGTTATACTAACCTGCAGCATGCACAGCCATTTGTAATACTGAGACATCCATGTTGTGTTAACAATTCTCTTGTATATTGTACTGTTCAGTGCACTGATTTAAAAGTACTGAAGGATTTTCAGAGCTCTAGTAATTGCATTTCTAATGTGACCTGAAATAGACCTTGTCTATTAATGAGACATCTATGGAGCTCTCACAATGCATCAGTGGTGGCTTGTGAGCCTTAAAAGTGGTGGGATCTAAGAAATCGCACACAAATTGCACAAAGCAAGAGAAGTGAGATGTAAACAAGGCAGCTTCCAGGGTGCTTCTCAGGATAATGGCACCTTAAGAAAATATAGAAAAAATGGCGCAAAGCAGTGCATTTTACAGCAGAAAATTCAGATAAATTGATAAAAATGTTGCCCGTTAGGAATGGGCATCCAAGAAATATCCTGTCTCTTTATCCCCCCACACATATGCTCGTGAAAAAGTTAATGTCTCAGCACAGTTTCGATAATACTACTCAAAACAAACTTGATTTGCAATATACGGGGGCTGCCATTTTTCTAAATGTTTATCTTTCTTCATTCCTTTGTTCACTTTCTTAGATTTTTCCATGCTGGCCAAAGTGAGTAGATTTGGAGTCATATATTATTATTACTAATCTGGTTCATAGGGGCACCAAGGATAAATTAAAAGAAATGCACATTTTATAATCTCAGATTATTAATAGTACAGCTAGACAACTACTAAAGTGTCACAGTACTACGCCTAAGGCTACAGAGACCATACAAGTATAGACATGGGAAAAGTTTGAGTGCTTCAGACCTCAAACAGCAACAGGGGTAATGTCATAAGCAGTGTTATCACTTTAGTTGATGAAATGCATCTATACCAATCATAAAGTATTAGCCTTTGCAACATGTGCCCTCGGACACCGAGGGGAAAATATCACTAATATTTCCCCAAAACAGCATCAATTAACACTCTTCTATGAGCTGGAAATATATTTTGGGCCAGATTTGGATGTTGGTCGGTAAGCCTCTGACCGCTCATTGAAGGCTTACCGATCGAGATCCTTGGTGTGAACTCCGACCGCCGTATTTCAATGACAGCGGTCGGAGTCCAAACCAATAGGCCAGTTGGAAACATCACATAATTCCTAACAGTCGGAGTTTCTGCCATCGAGATTATGAAATCGGTTTCGGACAGACTTTCCATGCCTGGCATTCTGACATGGAAAGCCTGTGAGAAAGTGGCTTTGGGGACCCCTAGCAGTGCCCTGTCCCTATTTTGGATATATATAAATAAATAAAATTAGCCCTGAATAAGACCTGCAGAATTGAGCATATGTGAAATCAAGTTACATCAGTTATGTGTGCTGAAGGTGTATTTACTTTTCTGCATTAGTACTGAATGGATGGACAGCAGTTTTTTCATAATTAGAATAAAAGACTGTTAACTTTTTTCCTTTAGTTATTTCCTATGCCCTAGCTCGCTTGCATTCGGAACCTAAGGCTATGACACTGCCTAGAGCCTGAACTAGAAAATACCACAAGGAGTGTTTGTCATTTACCACATATGTCATATGGTACTCACCATTCCTCTGTGCATCTGCACACCTATGCCAGTTCATTTTTTCCCATGCTTCTTTGTGGGTCGAAACTTGCTTTCCTTGTACTAAGTGACTCCTAAAGCATGTCCCTGGGTTATGTTTTCATGTCTTAAATTTTTTACAGTGTGTCATCTTTTGTAACCATTTTATTAATAACATTTCAATCACTCTTGCAGGAAAAACAGTGAAGATGACATATTCTGCTTTTGTCAGTCACATTATGCCCCGCAAGAAAATGCAATCGACAACACATATAGTTTGTTATATATTAGTGGACTATGAATTTCAGAATTTCTGTTATTGTCCCTTTGTATCTGAGGCATTACTCGGTGAAGATGACATCATACTTTTTGTGTCCACTCCGAATTCGTGGCCAAATCCACCTACCCCAAGTGATCCCTCTTGATGCAAGTTTTGAACGGCAGCCAGATGGACTTAAATTTGTGTATCCATCATGCAGGATTGTGGACAACTTTTTTATTACATATATATTCAAATCTTACTCCACCACATATTTTTGGGAGGAGTAAATTGTTGTTTCCAGACATTTGCTTATTCTAGTCTGACTGGCAGTAGCAGTTGCTAGATTAGTTTGCCAATTGTCGTGGTCAATAGGAATATGCTATTCTCTCCCGGATCACCCAGTAACGGTGTCAGGAAAAAATATCAGAATAAAAATATCGTCAAATAGAAGTAATCAGTTTGAAATATCGTCACATGGAAATATTGTGTGAAAGAATATCTGAAAGAAACACGTTAGTTAGATTCCTCACCTTAGAATATCCCCAGGCGTCAGGCTGGATCCGGAAAGATTTTTGTAGCAATACCCCTTGCGCGTCGCTAGGCGTCTGCGGCCCCGCGTCCGTCGTTGGCGTCGTGCGCCGGAATGACGGCGTCGGAGTACTTAGACGCCGCCCTCGCACGCTGACGTCAGTTCTTCTTTTTTCCGTGCCAGACAGCGCCGATCCGGGAAGAGCTTACCCCTTAGTCAATTTTTGACTAAACTTTTTTGACTCTTTTTGGTCTTCTGTCGACTCGACTCTGGTGCCAGTAGGATGCCTGAGTTTAAAGCCTGTGACTCCTGTCATCGACTGATGTCGGTGACGGACCACCATCGCCGGTGCCTTTACTGCCTGGGGTCGTGCCCCGATTGTCAGGCCTTGACCTCGAAGGCTAGGCGGGAGCGGTCCCGTAAGCTTCTCGAGCTTCGGCATTCGGCTCTGTGCCGCTCACGGTCCTGGTCCAGGAGGAGGTCCAAGAACCGGTCGCGGAGCCGCAGTCACCATCATCGCTCGTCGGGCTTGAAGTCTTCGGGTAAGTCGAAGCGATCTAAGAAGTCCAAGAAGCGACACCGCTCTTCGGACTCCCCTCGCCGGTTGCACGACTCGGCCGAGGGTCAGGGTGGTCTCACCCCCGCGGCTCCGTTAGAGCCGCAGGAGCCGCGTCCGTCACCATACCCGCCGGTCCCTGGGACTGATGCGACTCCGGCGGATGTCAGTGCCTTCCTCTCGGCCATGAGGGGCCTGGCTCTGCCGGCGCGCCTTCGGGACCCGCGGGCTCGACTGGGCGACCTCGCGTGCCGGCGGCTCTGGCCCCGGCGACGACTTCAGTCCCGACGCCGCAGGTCCCTGAGGGATCCAGGCCTGGATCTCTGCCGGCGCCGGTCGACCTCACGACGCCTCCTCCGCCGGCGCCGACACCGGTTCCGCCCCCGGCGCTGTCTCCGGACGACGCCGTTCCCCGGTTTAGCACCCGACGCCGATGGACGAGCGTTTCATCTACCGCCCGGCTCCGATCATTCCTCCTGTTTATCAGGAATCGGATGACGGGGGCGACTGCGAGGGGTCTGAGGACCCTATGGCCATACAGGGCCAACTTTCACAGGACTGGGCAGACGAACTGGGGGATGCCAGTGGTCTGGACACTTCCGCGGACGCTGGTTTCATCTCTCCTCCGACTGTGGCCTCGGAGGAAGGTGCAGCTTTTTCAGTGGTGCTGCGCAAGGCGGCCGTAGCCCTGGGGCTCGAGCTGCCTGCTGTGGCCGTGAGGACTAACGTCCTCACAGAGGTGCTTCAACCGTCAGCAAGCTCCACAGAGCCTCTGCTGCAGTTCAATGAGGCCCTCATAGACGTTCTGCAGGGCACTTGGTCCAAGCCCTCCATAGTTCCTCCCGTGGATCGGAACGTGGCCCGGCACCACCGCCCTGCTCCGGGCGACCCCAGTTTCCTGTCCCAACACCCCACCCCCGACAGTCTGGTTATCCAGGCCTCCACTTCCCAATCCTCCTTCCCGTCCGCCCCTCCGGATCGGGAATCCAAGAGGCAGGAACAGTTCGGAAAGAAGCTGTTCTCTTCCCTGAGTTTGGGCCTGCGGTCTTTGAACACCGCTTGCCTCTTGGTCCGTTTCTCCCACTCTCTGTGGGATACGGTGGAGGACGTGCTGCCCCTGTGTCCGGAGGAGGCCCGGACTCGTCTCTCCCAGGCACTTGCTGACGGGCGAGATGCAGCACGACATGCCATACGGTGTGGACTAGACACCACGGACTCGCTGGGTAGGGCGATTTCCACCACGGTGGCACTCCGGCACCACGCCTCGCTGCGGTCCTCGTCTTTTTCGGGGGATGTCCAGAGTTCCCTCATGGATATGCCCTTTGATGGCACTCGCCTTTTTGGTGAGAAGGCGGATAGTGCGCTGGCTCGTTTTAAGGACTCCCGGGCTATGGCCAGGTCCTTGGGTCTCTCGGCCCCACGTCCGCAAACTTCCGCCTTTCGCCCCTTTCGTGGCCAAGGAAGGGGCGCCTCCTCACGTCCGCCTAGCCACCGGCCGCAGACCCAACCTGGACGTGGATTCCGCCGTGGCGGTACTGGAGGACAACGTGCCGGTCAGTCCACATCCACCCCGGCAGCATCCGCCTCAAAGCCCCCCTAGTCTGAGCTTTCAGGGCCATTCCACGCCAGTGGGCGGCAGAGTTCGCCATCACCTGCTCCACTGGCGATCCATCACTTCGGAGAAGTGGGTGCTGCAAATCGTCCGAAGGGGCTACTCCCTCCCCTTCGAGACGACCCCTCCAGCCATGCCACCGTATATCGGAGGATCACTTGAATCTTCTGCGGGAGGAAGTTACGGCCCTCTTGGCCAAAGAGGCCGTCGAGCGCGTTCCTGGTCCAGAAGTAGGCCGTGGTTGCTACTCCCACTACTTTCTGGTTCCCAAGAAGGGCAAAGGGGGCCTACGCCCTATCTTGGACCTCAGGAGCGTCAACGCCTTCCTCCGGAAGGAACAGTTCAAGATGCTAACTTTAGCTCAGGTTCTGGCTGCCCTCGACCCTGGAGACTGGATGGTAGCGTTGGACTTGCAGGATGCCTATTTTCACATCCCCGTCCTGCCGGCCCACCGGCGTTACCTGCGGTTCACGGTGGGTCAGGAGCACTTTCAGTTCACAGTGCTCCCCTTCAGCCTCACCTGTGCCCCTCGGGTGTTCACGAAAGTGATGGCGGTGGTCGCAGCTCATCTGCGCAGATCGGGGGTTCCAGTCTTCCCCTATCTCGACGACTGGCTGTTGAAGGCGGGCTCGCCCCAGCAAGTCGTCTCCCACCTCCAGACTACGGCCGACCTCCTGCATTTGCTGGGGTTCTCCATCAACGTGCCGAAGTCACACCTGAGACCCTCCCAGATGCTCCTCTTCATCGGAGCGGTTCTCGATTCAGCGTAGTTCCGTGCCTATCCTCGGAACAGCGGGTCCGGGATATTCAGGCTCTGATTCCCATCTTCCGGCCTCTATCCCGGATTTCAGTCAGGTTGGTGCTGCGGCTTCTGGGTCTGATGGCCTCCTGCATCCTGTTGGTGCATTACGCCAGGTGGTGAATGCAGGCTCTGCAGTGGGACCTGAAGTTTCAGTGGGCCCAGCATTGAGGCAACCTGTCCGACCATGTCTTGATCTCGGAGGGAACTGTGAAACAGTTGCAGTGGTGGCTCACGGATCGCGATTGGGTCAGGGGCAGATGCCTCTCCCTACCCCAACCGGAGCACGTAGTAGTGACGGACGCGTCCCTCCTGGGATGGGGGGGCCATATGGGAGAGGCGGAGATCAGAGGCCTCTGGCGGAGTCTCAACTCCATATCAACTTGTTGGAGCTGAGAGCGATTTGGCTTGCACTGAAAGCCTTCCTTCCCTCTGTCCTGGGAAGTGTCGTGCAGGTGTTCACGGACAACACCACCGCCATGTGGTATTGCAACAAACAGGGCGGGGTGGGGTCGTGGACCCTTTGTAAGGAGGCTCTGCGCCTCTGGACATGGCTGGAACACCAGGGCATCACCCTGGTGGTTCAACATCTGGCGGGCTCTCTGAACGCCAGAGCAGACGAACTCAGCCGCCGGTGCATGATGGATCACGAATGGCGTCTGAACTCGGACGTGGCGCAAGGTCTCTTTCTGCAGTGGGGAGAGCCTTGGTTCGATCTATTCGCCACCGAAGAGAACTCGTACTGTCAGCAGTTCTGCGCGTTGGAATGTCCAAGGCGGCACTCGCTCGGAGACGCTTTTCGCCGCGAGTGGAGTTGCGGTCTGTTGTACGCCTTTCCGCCTATACCACTTCTGCCCAGAGTGCTGAAGAATATCAGGCGCGACCGGGCCCAAGTCATCTTAGTGGCTCCGGATTGGGCACGAAGGTACTGGTATCCCGAGCTACTCAGTATGTCAATCGATCCTCCGATACGACTGCCTCTTCAGAAGGACCTTCTGTCGCAGCAGATGGGGACGGTCCTCCACCCGAACTTGTCCAGTCTCCACCTCCATGCGTGGAGATTGAGCGGCGACAGTTGATGCCATTTGACTTGCCTCCTGAAGTCTGTGATGTGATTCTGGCAGCCAGGCGTCCCTCCACAAAATCGGTATACGCCTGCAGGTGGAACAAATTTGTGGCATGGTGCACAGCAAAGGCTGTGGATCCCCTTTCCGCCCCTTTTTCTGACAGGGTGCACAGCAAAGGCGGTGGATCCCCTTTCCGCCCCTTTTTCTGAGGTTCTCCTCTTTCTTATTTCTTTGGCCCAGCAGGGCTCTGCTCTGGGCACCTTGAAAGGTTATCTTTCTGCAATCTCTGCTTTCTTACGGCTTCCTGATCAGCCTTCTCTTTTCAAGTCCCCTGTTTTTTCGCGTTTTCTTAAAGGCATTACTCACATGTTTCCTCCTGTCCCCTTCGTAATGCCTCAGTGGGATTTGAATCTTGTCTTGACCTTTCTGATGTGCGCTCCCTTTCAGCCCCTTCACAATTGTCCACTTTGTCTTCTGACTCTTAAGACTGCTTTCCTGGTAGCTATCACCTCGGCTAGACGGGTGAGTGAGCTCCAGGCTCTGTCATCTAATCCTCCCTTTCTTTCTGTTCATCCGGACAAGGTTGTCCTCCGGACTCGTCCTTCTTTTCTTCCGAAAGTGGTGACCCCCTTTCACATCGGGCAATCGGTCACTTTGCCCACCTTCTTTCCGCCTCCGCATCCTTCGAAAGAGGAAGAGAGGCTCCACCGTCTGGACCCCAAACGTGCGCTGTCCTTTTATTTGGACGACCAACTTTTTGTTGGATACGTAGGTGCTAAGAAGGGGAGAGCCGTACACAAACGGACCATGTCACGGTGGGTCGTCTTGTGTATAAAAGTTTGTTACTCCTTGGCGAAAAAGGACCCTCCTGTTGGGCTGAGAGCCCATTCCACCCGGGCCACGGCGGCGACTACTGCCCTAGGATGGGGAGTTCCCTTACAGGACATCTGTCAGGCGGCGGCGTGGGCCTCACTGCACACGTTCGCCAAGCACTATTGCCTGGACAGCCAAGTCCGGAGAGATGGCTTCTTTGGCCGTTCTGTTCTCCAGGACTTTCTGGTGTGATCTTGGTTCGCAGACCCTCCAACGGGGTTGGTATTGCTGGGGTATCTATTCTAAGGTGAGGAATCTAACTAACGTGTTTCTTTCAGATGAACAAGTTACTTACCTTCGGTAACGATGTATCTGTAAGAAACATTAGTTAGTTAGATTCCTCACCAACCCACCCATCCCCCCCGCTCTGCGATTCGACATCGAGGGTTAAGGTCATCCTGTTCAGGGCCCTAGACTTTTTGGCACCAGTGTCGGTCTCTTGCATGGCTCTGCGTTCCTGGCGCGGAAAGCTATGTACAAGAACTGACGTCAGCGCGCGAGGGCGGCGTCTAAGTACTCCAAAGTCATTCCAGCGCACGACGCCAACGACGGACGTGGAGCCGCAGACGACGCCTAGCGACGCGCAAGGGTTATTGCTAAAAAAATCTTTCCGGATCCAGCCTGACACCTGGGGATATTCTAAGGTGACAAATCTAACTAACTAATGTTTCTTACAGATACATCGTTACCGAAGGTAAGTAACTTGTTCATCAAGAAAATTGGTTTTAAGGTGAGTAATATAGATTTTAACAATATCGAAATCATTAATATAGTTTACAAAAATATATTTTTTAAGAATATCGCTTTTTAATTAGTTCTTTGTATTTTAGTATGCATTTTAATTGTATATGTTATAAAATGTGTGTTTAATTATTAATGTTTTTTAATATAGTTTTTTAATTGTTCGTAGTTTTGAAATTTAATTTTATAAACGTAATTTTATATATTTTTTTATTTTTAGTACTGTAGCGGGCTGTACGATTTATAGGGCTACAGAGTAGGAAGTTAATTATAATTAATAATAATATTTAGTTAAGAAATTTAATTGATTATTATTTGTATAATTATTTTTTTTATAAAGTTTCATGTGTGGGTTGTGTGTTTTGTAGGGGTATTAATAAAGGATTTTTTAATTGATTAATTATGTTAATTTTATAATGATTTTCTTAAAATTATGTTTCAGGTGTGGGTTGTGTGTTTTGTGGGGGTCTAGGGTGGAAAGTAAATGAATCATTAATTCATTGTTATTTTAATCACTGAATTGATATTTATGTAAATTGTGGATTACAATATTTTTGTATGGGTAAAGGGTGTGTAGGACATTAGCTATAATTAATAATTATCAATATATAATTATTGAAATGATAATTATGTAGAATATGAAATTAAGATATTCTTTGTTATATGCTAGGTGTGAGTTGTGGCATTTTTATAGTTAATTAATAATTTCTCTATTGACAATTATGAAAATGATGTAAATAATATATATTTTTAATTAGATATTAGGAGTGGGTTGTTTTGTATGGGTAAAGGGTGGAGAGGTAATTAAACTTAATTATATTAGTAATAGTTAATTTTTTATATTTTATTAAATATTTAATTATGTAATGTATTAATAATAGAATTTGAAGAATTAATTTAAGATGTGTTGTGTACATGTAGAAATATAGGGTAGAAAGTTATTTAAGTAAAAATAAATGTAAGAATAGTTAATGTTTTATAATTGTTTTTTATTATGACATGTGTTAATTGTGTTGTGCTTTTTAAATGTAAATAACATTGTATTTATTAGTTAATATTATTTTGAGAATATAGTTTTGTATTTTAATTATGTTTGTTGCACTTTAAGACTTGTATTAAACATTGTAATAAATATTACATTTATTTAATGTAATAGAAAATCAGTTTTTTTTATATTTACATATTTCTATTTTTTGTTATTTAGTATTTTTTTAATTATTTTATTTTGTTCAAGTTAATTAGTCTGTTTCTAATGTTGCACTGACTGAAGTGGGAATATTAAAGTTACTCCGCCACAATCCAACACGTTCCCTACCGTTGCACTGACTGGAGTTGGAATAATAAATTTTACTTCCCCTCCCTGCCTCACAATCCAACACTTTCCCTAATCTTGCACTGGCTGGAGTGGAAAAAGAAAATGTTACCCTTTTGCAATCCAACACTTTCCCTATTATTGCGCTGACTGTAGTGGGAATAGTAAATTTTACCCCTCCGCAAACCAACACTTTCCCTAATGTTGCACTGACTGGAATGGGAATTGTAAATTTTACACCTGTGTAATCCAACACTTTGACTTTTTTTGTATACATTTTAGTGGGAATAGTATATGTCTTAATTGTAACATTTTATAATTTACTTTATATTGTTTGAATATCAATTATTATCTTTTTGTTTATGTAAAATAGTAATCTTTATAATTAATAATGTTCTTAATAATTTTTTGTAAATTGTAAAAAAAACACAATTGTTTTTTACTTGTAATTGAAATGGATAGTTTTTTGTTATTGGATATACATGTGTGTGTGTGTATGTATATATATATATGACTTCAACTCCCTTCTCCACGTACACGATACGCCGCTGCAGGTAGGAGCCCAGACCACAATTTGGTGCTTGAAAGGATCTTTATTCGTCCGCTCACAAGTTCAGCACAGCCATTACGCGTTTCGAGCCCGTGGGCCCTTGATCACATGACGCTAACAGCAGTCTCACCTGGGCATTTAAACATTTTTTTCAAAGTGCATTTTTTTCTTTCTTAAAGTGACGTGGTGCTTTATGCAGTTACCAATGAAATCTTACAATGCAAAGGCAGTAGATATAGAAAACATGTTGACATTTTCAATATAGCTAAATATACATCCCAATGATAAAAATTATTATATTAAATTTATATAAAATTCATCATTAACAATAAATAAATAAATATATAAATATAAATAAATATATATATATTAAAGATTTTAAAAGGGTTTACATATTAAAAAGGTTTGCATATATACAACCCCGCAAATGTTTTATTGATAAAAACACTTGCCTGAACCATAATTGTATGTCTGATGGCCATTCTGTTGTTATGACTTAGTGTCATAATCGTGGATAATATTTGTGAATGGAGCTTTAAAATTAGTTTTTACAAAATTATGTTCAGCAAAATGATGATATTTATGTCTTTCAACTTTCATTGCATACAAGAATAAGATCGGTAACTATTGACGTGTATGATACTGTTGTGTGCCACCTTGTCCTCACCCAAAAAGTGTGACCGTGATAAAATTCAAAGAGGCAGCTTACAGCTTAAATAAGATTATTTTGCATAATTGATTATTTAGTTTAATTTATAGATTGTAAATCATTGGTAGGATCATAAGGGGGATTCAGTGGATCTATAAACAGGTATATAGATCCTCCGTACCATTGAGGCCCACAGGTTGTTTGCTATCCAATTGTAGGATGTATCTGGTTTCTAGCTTTCTCAGTGCTTTTTGTCGGTTGCCTCCTCTTTTATTGAATGGTATACTGTCAATCAAAAAATATTTTAGACCTTTGGGGTCTCCATTGTGAGATTCCTCAAAGTGGCGTGCGACAGGATATGTGTGATCCTTGTTTTTGATGGCTCTCAGGTGTTGGAGTATTCGTTTGTGGCCTTGAAGAACTGTACTTCCAACATACTGAAGGCCACAAGGACACTCCAGCACGTAGATCACAAATTCCGTTTTACATGTTAGGAATTTATATATGGGGATTTCCTTGTCACTAAAAGGTGTTTTGTACCACTTTTTGTTTTCTCCATATTGGCATGCTTTGCATGTCGTGCATTTGAAAAAGCCAGTACGGTGCTCTAGCCACGTAGTTTTTTTGCCTTCAAAAGGATCATTATGGACTAGTTCATCCCTCATGGAGGGTCCCTTGCTGTATGTGATTGCAGGTTTGTTGGATAGAACATGGCCAATGATAGGGTCATTTAATACAAGTGGCCAATTGTTCATTATGATTTTGTTAATGGCTCTAGCTTGTTTGCTGTATTGCATTATAAATCGGAATGTTTCCGTATTGTCAGCATTGTCTCGTGTGGTGGGACTGTCACTAATGGTATTGCTGCTGGTCTGGATGGTCAATAAACTGTCCCTGCTGATTTTACTGCATCTTTCAATGGCCATGTCTATTGTTTTTTTCGAGTAACCCCTCTCGAGGAATCGTTTAGTACTTGCTATCTGAGCCATATGTAGATCATTATCGTTGCTACTAATCCGTTTCAATCTCAACATCTCACCATATGGTATACTTTGTATGAGATGTCTAGAGTGAGCACTGGTGGCGTGTAGTGTGGCATTTCCTGCTGTTATTTTGCGGTGGAGTTTTGTCGCAATAGTCCCATTTTTGATATATACCTCTACATCAAGAAATTCTGCCCTATGATCACTAATGTTGGCTGTGAATTCTAGATTTAATTTATTAGAATTGAGTCTGGTGACAAACCCCTCTGCCTCTGACCGGGTCCCCTGCCAGATGATAAAAAGGTCATCAATAAATCTAAGCCAAAGTTTAACATTAGTGTTCACAACATGTTCATGTTCTTTGCGCAGGACAAACTCCTCCCACCAGCCCATGTGGAGACATGCATAGCTGGGGGAGAAGCTTGCCCCCATCGCAACGCCCCGTAGTTGTTGATATAAGGTATTCCTGTACATGAAAATATTATTGTTTAAACAGAATTCAGTCATGTCTTTAAGCATTTTGTTGTGGTTTGCACATTGTAGGGGTCTTTTGTTGAGGTAGTATATTAATGCCCTGATGCCATCTTGATGGTTGATAGATGTGTACAGTGAGGAGACATCCAAAGTAATTAGTAAATAGTCTGAGTTCCACCTGTAATCCTTGATTCTGGATAGAAAGTCCCCTGTGTCACGGATGTATAACTGTTGTACAAAGTTCTGAAGAAAAAAGTCCACATATTTGGATGTTCGTTCTAGTAGGCTGTTTCTTGCCGAGATAAGTGGTCTTCCCGGTGGATTCTTAGGGTCTTTATGAATCTTTGGAATAAAATATATGATTGGTGTCATTGGATGGTCATTGCGAAGATAAAGGTATTCATCTTGTGTTAGAAGTCCTGCATTTTTCCAGGCAATCAGTTTTAACCTGTACATGTTATAGGTGTTTTTTAAGGTTAGTTGGTCACTTTTGCGGTAACATGACATGTCTTGTAGTTGTTTCATTGCTTCCTCGTTATAATCATTTTTGGTCAACAGTACTAGATTGCCACCTTTATCTGAATTGCGGATCACGATTTCAGGATTGTTTTTTAGTTTTTTCATAAGACCATGGTATTGGATTTCAGTTTTGTTTTTCTTAGTTCTTGCCATTCTCTGTATTTTATGATTAAGTTTTTTTATTTTTCCAATCAACTGTTCGTGATAAATTTCAATACCATCTCGAGGCATTATGGGATTAAAGGTTGAAGTTGGTTTAAATCCTGTTTTGGTAGTTGGTACATCCTTAGTACTTAGTACTTGCTGATCTTCGGCACACTGTGTTGATGTCATATTTTCCTTTACCCTTTTGCAATCCAACACTTTCCCTATTATTGCGCTGACTGTAGTGGGAATAGTAAATTTTACCCCTCCGCAAACCAACACTTTCCCTAATGTTGCACTGACTGGAATGGGAATTGTAAATTTTACACCTGTGTAATCCAACACTTTGACATTTTTTGTATACATTTTAGTGGGAATAGTATATGTCTTAATTGTAACATTTTATAATTTACTTTATATTGTTTGAATATCAATTATTATCTTTTTGTTTATGTAAAATAGTAATCTTTATAATTAATAATGTTCTTAATAATTTTTTGTAAATTGTAAAAAAAACACAATTGTTTTTTACTTGTAATTGAAATGGATAGTTTTTTGTTATTGGATATACATGTGTGTGTGTGTATGTATATATATATATATATATCACTGTTCACTTCTTCGGTAACATCCGGGACACTTTGTACGTCGGTGCAATTACGGGTCCGAAGCCACCCGATTAATTCATTACTTGTCACTTAGTACCCCAGTACTATTGCACTCTTGTCCAGAACCAATAACCGCTATGAGTCCAAAACGTCACAGAAAGATCGTTTTTATTCCATCATAAGGAGCATCAGCCAGTTAATACCCAACGCGTTTCGGCGAACTCACCTTGGTCACGGGTAATGTACGTCTACAAAACCACAAATTAAAGTTTTTAAGACTTCTTGTTGCGTGTGACGTCAAATACATGAACATAAACAACAGACTTCTACTTCAGTCTGTGAGATAAATGTGGCGGCCATCTTTGAACAGTCTCATTTATACTGTAAACCAAATGTTTGTTAAATAAAGTTATAATTCAAACAAAAATCATATATATACTTTTTATACCATCATCGTATTTTAACCATATTGTTAGGATGTCAATATATAATACTCTCCCATTGTGACTCTTATTGTTCTCATATTATCGCAATTACTGCCTACAATACCCAGTGGTGTTACACGGTGATTTCATTATGCACAGTGATTTGTTTATAAAACATACTCATTGACAAGTGTCTTCAACTGTCTGTCACTGGCATACAAACACTTCCATTCAATGTCTGTAAGAGCATATCGGTCAGTCCGCTCCCCTTCACATATTATGTTGTGAATCTAACATTACTGTTGCAAGTTAGCATCGTTACAACTAAACATACAACTAAACATGCCTTCCCAAGTGGGATTAAATTCATATGCATTGCGTGATGAAAATTCATAAATTACAGAATACATACCAATAGCTAACAAAATCCAAATCCAAATAGACAGATTCCCTGGCCATTTGTCAAAATACTACACTATCGGGAACAGGCAGCTAACTGATATTCTGGAATCAAAGTCAAGTGACAGATTCTCTCATTACATAACAGTCATGCTGCAACGTTGAAGGCAAACCCATTCATTCCAAGTGGACAACAGTGAGTTCCAATAGCACGTAATTTGCAATTCCAGGGCTCCTTCACAGTTCATAAGGATCTACAGAAATTGAAAAAGGAAGAAAAGATCCAAATGAAGAAATCACACTATGAATCGTACCAATAGAACAGAAGCAAAGAGACTGTACTTCATATTACAAAACTCCCCCTACCACAGGATACTCCACGGACGTCATGCAACATAAATAAACCAATGGATTAACAGATACATCTAATCACACAGATACATAGAATTACTTGTTGACAAATTCATCAATACTAAAAAGTTCTGCAGAGACTGTTGTGAGGAAATACGTTCCAAACATAAGTATCATCCAAAACCTAAATGGAATGTCAGCATAGTAAGGTAAGAGTTTAGACACTAAAGAATCCCTCACACGCCCTCTATCCAGGTTCACCTAGGTGCCAGGACAACTCCTCTTCAGAATTTAAACCTTCAGAAATTTTCGTGTTTAGGTCTATGATGTACCTAGACTCCAACTGCCTGAGTTTGCGTATCCTGTCGCCTCCTCTCACTGTTGCCACCACCCTATCAATTACAAAGAATTTCAATAAATTTCGATTGCTTTTATGAAACCCCTCAAAGTGTCTGGCAACTGGAGACAGTTTGTCCTTGTTTTGGATTGGCCTTTGATGCTCCAAAACTCTTTTCTTAGCAGTAAACATCGTGCTGCCCACATATTTCTTTCCACATGGGCAAATCAGAACATATACACAGAAGTCTGACATGCACGTCAGATGTTTACTTATGTTTCTCTCTGTGTTACTGACAGGATAATGCACTTTCTTGACATTGGTACTAAACTTGCATGCCTTACAAGACATGCAGGTGAAAAACCCTTGGATATCATTATTGGTGTTATGGTGACTAGATACCTCATTCTTACAAAGCTTGTCTTTGAGGGAATCCGCCTTCCTATAAGTAATGTTAGGGAGGGAGCCTATCTTCTCTTTCAATGTGGGTTCAGTTAATAAAATCTTCCAATGTTGGTTTAGACTCTTACGAATTTCCCAAGAATTGGAATGATACGTGGTTATAAATGTAATAACCCCATTGCTCGAACCTTCATCCTCTCTTTCTTTAGGTACCAGCAATTCACTTTGTGTGAATCTTTTCGCCTTAGATAATGCCTCCTCAATAACTTTAGAAGTGTACCCTCGCTCCAAAAATCTCTGGGTCATACACTCACTTTCCAAAATGAAATCACTATCCAGACTACAGTTTCTCCGAGCCCGGAGGAATTCCCCATAAGGAATACTGCGGAACTTTATTTAACAAACATTTGGTTTACAGTATAAATGAGACTGTTCAAAGATGGCCGCCACGTTTATCTCACGGACTGAAGTAGAAGTCTGTTGTTTATGTTCATGTATTTGACGTCACACGCAACAAGAAGTCTTAAAAACTTTAATTTGTGGTTTTGTAGACGTACATTACCCGTGACCAAGGCGAGTTCGCCGAAACGCGTTGGGTATTAACTGGCTGATGCTCCTTATGAAGGAATAAAAACGATCTTTCTGTGACGTTTTGGACTCATAGCGGTTATTGGTTCTGGACAAGAGTGCAATAGTACTGGGGTACTAAGTGACACGTAATAATATATATATATATATATATATATATATATATATATATATATATATATATATATATATTGTCCAACAAAGTTCCCAAAGCAATGAGAGAGCACTCGACAGTGCTCAGCCATCCGGCAATTTGAATGCAGCTTGCTTTATGCTCCAACTGAGTAATGTATGCCAACGCATTTCACGGCCTCACGCCGCTTCTTCCTGGGCTGCTACAAACATACAAAGAGGCACGCATTCTTTCCTTTGCATTTCCGGTCAATTTATTAACATGCTTGCCCCCAGTGGGCGTATGCTAAAAAGCACTTGGGGACTTTATATCCCATCATGCATTAAAAGACAGTGCTTTTTAGCATACGCCCACTGGGGGCAAGCATGTTAATAAATTGACCGGAAATGCAAAGGAAAGAATGCGTGCCTCTTTGTATGTTTGTAGCAGCCCAGGAAGAAGCGGTGTGAGGCCGTGAAACGCGTTGGCATACATTACTCAGTTGGAGCATAAAGCAAGCTGCATTCAAATTGCCGGATGGCTGAGCACTGTCGAGTGCTCTCTAATTGCTTTGGGAACTTTGTTGGACAATATATATATATATATATATATATATATATATATATATAATTTGCTTAAGAAGTCCTTGCTGATGCAGCCGCGCCGTGCCAGAAGAACACAGCCCGCACCCCAGGTAGGTCCAAAATAATTTATTTGAACAGCTGACGCGTTTCGACCGAGAGGTCTTTGTCAAAACTGGGAACTACACATTGTGGCACAGTATTTAAGGCACACAGTAAGTCACAGTGGAGGGAAAAGAAAAACCAACATAGGAGAAAGACTTTGGGCACAAAAGAAATTTCTGTCAACTCATCAGTCATAATGAAAAAAGACTATGTTAGTCAAGACATTTTTACAAAACAAACGTAATTAAAAAGAATGTAATTTTTGTCATGAAATAGAATAGCAGCTGCATCACCCTGCAAACTAGATTTAAAGAAAAACTGTATGTAATTATACATACACAAATGTTAGGTGAAGCACATCTAAAAAACGTCACAGGTGAGGAATTGCTAGTGCAGGTGAATTCCAACCAGGCATGATCCCTGAATGCACTTGAAAGGGGAGAACTTCCCCACCATATTCCTGACATACAATATCGTCAAAAATTAGTTCACAGGTCAAGTGACCATTGTAAAAATAGGTGGCATTGGGTGAGAAAGAAAAAGAAAAGAGGGCCCCACAGTATTAGTAACAAAAAATATGGCAAAAAGTGGGTGGGTTCACAGGTCTAGTGACCAATGGGAAAAAAAGAAGAAAAAAAAAAGGGGGTGGCAATGGGTAAGGAAGAAAAGGGGGCGCATCTGGGTATGGAGGCATTAGCTGGGGAGAACAGCAGAGGGATAAGGCAGTATGAAAGATAGGATAGGAGATACTGTCAGAGAGATGCATATCTGTACTAAGCGTGGTGTAAAGGAGTGACATACAGGGACTAGTAACATCACGACAAGTGGTACTATCCTAGGTGTACATGAAGCTCTTCATCCTGGTTCAAACCTCCCGGGTGTATTATGTACTTGGATTCTAGTCTTCTCAATGCTCATTCCCTGTCTCTGCCCCAACTTTTCACCGGGATCCTGTCAATTCCCAAAAATGAGATCTTTAAGTTCTCCGGTTTGGTGGAGCTGTGTACTGTGTTAAAGTGTCTGGCCACGGGATATGTGACATTATTATTCCTGATTGCCCTTAAGTGCTCCAAAATACGCTTTTTTACCGGAAAGATGGTGCTCCCCACATACCTCAAACCACATACATACACACAAGGACATAGACGACAAATTCTGTGTTGCAATTCATGAATTGGCGGATTTTATATTGTCTGCCATTTGGAAGAGGCACATTTTTCACATTGGTACTGTTAGAACATGCCTTGCACTTCCCACATTTGTGGAATCCCGGGAGCTCCCTCAACCACGTGTTGTTATGTTTCTGACTGGGTTCCATTATGCTATGTACCAAAATATCCCTTCGAGAGTTATTTCTGCGGTATGTTATGTTGGCGCTCTGGGTGACCAGTTTGCCAATGATAGGGTCCAGTTTAACTAGGTGCCAGTGCCTCCTGACAATGGCCTGGACTTTGGCACAATCAGAGTTGAAAGTTGTGATCAGTCTAATAACTGGTTCAGTTTTCTTCTTTTGCTTGGGTTTAAGCAGATTTTCTCTCCCTACTCCTTCAACCTTCCTCCTAGCCTCATCTACGACTTTGCGTGTGTAGCCCCTCTGACGAAATCTTTCTAGCATGACGCCTTCCTCATTGGTGTATGCCTCTGGGGTGCTGCGATTACGCCTGGCTCGAAGTAATTCCCCATAGGGGATGCTGTTCTTCAGATTGGGTGGGTGATGACTTTTAGCACGGAGGATGCTGTTAACCGCTGTTGCTTTCCTATGTAGGCTGGTTTGTATTGTGTCATCCAGGACTACTACACTGACGTCAAGGAAGTCTAGTCTTTCCCTGCTGGTGGTGCTAGTGAATTTGAAATTAAGTTCATTGTCAGAGATGGCTAGGAGGAATCTGTCAAGAGCATCTTGGGGGCCATCCCAGATCAGGAACATGTAATCAATGTACCTGGTAAGATACTTGGTGTATTCAGCAAGGTCATCTGCCCAGACACATTCACACTCCCACCACCCCAAGAAAATACACGCGTAGCTCGGCATGAAGCAACTTCCCATGGCAGTACTGGTAAGATGCCTGTGCCACTGCTGGCCGTGTAAAAAGTAGTTATTCTCTAGGCAGAATTGGAGCATCTCTAGTAACATCCTAGTGTGATCCCATGTGGCAATTGGTCTGTCCCTAAAATAGTGTTTGCAGGCGTTGATGCCTAGGTCATGGTTGATGCAGGTGTACAATGACACCACATCAACTGTAGCCATGATGTAAGTTGGTTGCCACGGGATGCCTGAAACCTTGGATATAAAATCCATACTGTCACGGCAGTAAAAGGGCAGGCTGCACACATAGGGAAATAAGAAATGATCAAGATATATTGAAGTGTTTTCTAGGAGGCTGTCATTGGCGGAGATGATTGGTCTCCAAGGTGGATTGGTGGGATGTTTGGGCAACATGTGAAAACAGGGGGAGACAGTTTTTTTTACAGTTAAAAACAACAGTTCATCATTGTTCAGCAGACCACAGTTGTGCCATTTAGACAACATGTTATGGAAACAGTCAATGGTGGACACATATTGGTCCACCATGGTTCTCATGTAGCTTCCAGAAAAATCAAGCTGCCTCCTGGCTTCTGCAATATATTTCTTAACATCCCACAAAACGACATTACCGCCTTTGTCTGACGGCTTGATGACAAAGCCGGTAGCTTGCTTAAGGGATTCGAGTGCCGCTTTGGTTAAGTTACTCATGCCCCCATTATTATTTTCACTGTCAAGTTTGAAAATATCCCGTACCACCGCCTCGTGGATGGAATCAATGTTATTGTGTGGGGTGTTGGGATTGAACCTAGATTTGGGTTTAAAGTTACTGCGGCTTCTCTTTTCGGTTTCCATGTTCAGTACCTCCAAGAGTTCCCGTTCTGATGTCCAATCCCTTTCCCCCAGTCTCAGTTCCCTGAGTGTGGCCAGACCCTCAATGTGCCTAATGGAGAGGAGACCGGCTGGTGTGTCAGATACAGTTGGAATACTGCTACTCCCGGCCCCATCATGTAACCCTCTTGAGCCTTTGAGGGTATGCATTTTAAGAAGTTTGAGTTTTCTAGCAAATAAGATATTAATGCTGGTGCGGGGGTAATCAAAGTTGTTAGTGGGGCAGAAAGACCTAGCTCAAGGAGGGATTGTTCATCTGGCGTGAGGTTGTGGGAGGACAGGTTAATAACAGTGAAAGAAGGCTCACCCATCATTTGTTCCTCCTGCTGAACCGGATTCCCTTCCCACGTGGTTTTTATATATTACATTTAAAAGAAATTATTAAATTATAATATAATTAAAAATTATTAGTTCAATAATTTCTAATTAGATCTATGTAAATATGTATATTTATATATATTTGTGTTTGACTTTTTGAAAATAGTTGGTAAAATTTTAAAAACATTAACTCTATTTTATTTTTATTATATTAGTGTTATTATTTAATATTTCGGGGCCAAATTACAAAGTTGATTGGAAAGCCTCCAACCAACATTGTAGGTTTAAACTCCAACCGCCATATTACAATGACAGTGATTGGAGTTTCAACTGGCCAGGCAATCTGACTCGGTTCTGACGGACTCAAGGAGCTTGTTGGCCAGTCGGAAAAGCTTCAAAATCCCTTAAGGATGGCGTTTCTGCCGTCGGGATTATGATGCCACTTTCTGACAGCAGTTCCATGTTGGACTTTCCGACATGGAACTGCTGTCAGAAATTGTCTTTGGGGGCCCCTAGCATGGCCCTCTGGCCCTCCGCATGTGGCCTTGGGGGGCACGACAGGTGCCCCTCGCATCCCTGCAGGGATGTTTCAAAACTTCCATTTTTCAATGGGAGTATGTGCTGTGGGCAGTTTTGGCCCGCTGCAAAGCTCCTATTGAAAATTGGAAGTTTGCGACATATCCGAATTGCGGTGTAGGAACTGCCGGCCTGAGGTCAGTCGGTTCCAATCCGCAGCGATGTCTGTTGGCGGCAACTCCGTCCGACATCGTAATCAGTGCCTGAATGTATACTGTTTAAATTTATATATATTTTTTAAAACAATATTTTAGACAACTCTATTGGAGACAGTGATAAATATTTTTTCGGTCTTTTTGTAGTTTACATGATAAGTATAGGATAAGGATATTTTTGACAAGGTTATTTATGTCACGATATTTTTGTATGGCGATATTTGAAGGATTGGTATTAATATTTTGTCAGTGAACCCCAGTAACACAGTCAAAGGGTGTAAGTACAATGTGATTCCCACTGTATTTCTCATATGAGAGAGAACTTCAATCCAGTATGTGTAGACATGCAAACAGGACCACCACATGTGGACAACAATACCTCTCTCCCCACAATTCCTCCAACAGATCTCAGGGCTCACTGATATGGCACTTAATCGAGTTGGGGACAAGTGTAATCTTGATAATAGTTTATTTTTTATGAAATCCGCATTGAAGAATTGCCTTCTCTCTGCCATATTCCTCACTGTATGACCTCCTCCCCCAGATCTCATTGTAGAATAAGTATATATATATCGGCGTGGATGGCACTGTGCTAATCCTATGCTTAAAGATTTTGATAGAAAAACAGACATTTGAGGTGAGCAGATCTAGAGTGTCGCTGGTGTTGAGAGTGCTCCATACAGGAGCTGCTTTCCACCTAAACTTGAGAACTACCCAGAGTTCTCTGCTTCTTTTTTGCATAATTTATTCGTCACTCTATGCCTGAAAGGGTATTTCTTTGACTTATACTGGGTGCTCCCTTGTGTCTGGACAAAGCTATACCTCTCTGAAGAGCTCTAATTAGAGCAAAACACTGTGTCAGGGGTTGCTTTTACTCATTTCAGGTTGGCTTGATTGGTATTTTACCAATTCAAAGCTGTAATACTGTGCCTGGAGTGGTAATTGGCTTTTGTCATTTTACAGCTCGGCAAGGACAGCACTGTGCTAGTCCTATGCTTAAAGATTTTGATTAAAAAAAAGACATTTGAGGTGAGCAGATCTAGAGTGTCGCTGGTGTAGAGAGTGCTCCATACAGGAGCTGCTTTCCACCTAAACTTGAGAACTACCCAGAGTTCTCTGCTTTTTTTT
This sequence comes from Triturus cristatus, assembly GCF_964204655.1. Lineage (NCBI taxonomy): Eukaryota > Metazoa > Chordata > Amphibia > Caudata > Salamandridae > Triturus > Triturus cristatus. Next base: position 1,137,166,764 of record NC_140589.1, read on the forward strand.
GCATAATTTATTCGTCACTCTATGCCTGAAAGGGTATTTCTTTGATATATATATATATTACATTTTTTTTTATGAGGACCAGCTCCGGTAAGCCCAGCATGTCATCTCAATCGATACGCTCATAAGCTCATCTGGTTGGGTGTTTTTCTCCCTTGAATGTACTAAAACCACGCAACGCCGGATCTCTAAAAAACCGGCAAGCGGACTCTGTACAATACCGCTATTACGGATCCTGGCACACGCTATCAATGTTTAGTGAGGAGGAAAGACTGGAGGCAGCGGACTCGGTCTTCGCAGTAGAAATCAATAAAGGAATCAAAGAGTGGAATAAACATGGAGACAGCTCGCCCCCCAATTCATTAAAGGGACTCTTTCAGCTACTAGAAAAAACATACGAGAAAGAAGTACGCAAATGGTGGGAGTCGGCATCCCTAAAACGATATCTTGCGGCTAATCGTATTCCTCGGGGTCTAAGGATATATACAGTACCATCATATGAAAACCCAGACCCAAATTTGTTATTAGAATGGGCAGACCATACTACCAGATCAGCAAAGGGGATGGTGGAAATCCTGATAAAATACGCCATCAGTGATAGAACTAAATTGCTGGAGGAATTAAGAAAGTTAGAGGAACTGATTGCCAAGGACTCTGCAAAAGAAACAGCAGAAAATCTAAGACAGCAAATGAAACAACGGCTGATGCAATATGAAGAGATAATCAAGAGGCGCAAACATGAAAAGTTTGCCAGAGATCAGCATGATTATGAATCAGGCAGGGTCCTGACATTTGCGAAGAAATTTGACCTCCCCAGAAAATCTATTCAGGAGGCAAAAAAGACCAATGTAGTAACAACAAGAGATACATCAGAATCAGACCTGGACATTGAGCAATCTGACCAAGAAAGGGCGTCAAAGGCAGCTGTAATAAGAAGCGGAGGTGTAAATGTTCCCCAGGAATACCAGATCATCCAACAGTCATGGCACCAATTACCACAAAGAACAAGACCCCCAGAAGTAGAAAAAGGAAAACAAGAAGGGGTAAAAAAGGCAAATTTGCAATACACCCCAAGAGTGACACGGAGCAAAAAGGGGTGCCTACAAGAAGTGAAGTGTGAGGACCTAACTGTAGTGAACCTGTCAAAACGAAAATTATCAAAGGTGGAAGAGCAGGTACTACGTAAGGGACTCTCATTTTGTCCGACAAATAAGTGGGACTATTTCCAAACGCGTATAGATCTCTATCTCTTTATACGCAAATTGAAACTTAAAAAGATGTTTGAAGGAAAACCAGCTAAACCTTCTATAGATCCAGATCGGACAATTGACCCGATGGATCTATTAACTGGGCATGAGTTACCAGCATTGAGAGCACTTCACAGCTTAAGGGAAGAATTGGAAGGGGAAACTACGGTGCAAGCAAGGAGTGATGTAGAATTCCTAGAACAAAGCAATATAGCACAAACTGGCATTGTTAGTCATCTCAAACAGAAATCAAGATTTGTACCAAGAACTGCATTTGACATGATCGACAGCTTCCATGAAATGGTGATAAAAGATCTGGATAAATTAAGATCTAACCCAAAGGAAATGAAGGGATATCATCAAAATATTTCTTTGGAAGAACGTAAAGCAATTAAAACTTTACAGGAAGATCTATCAATTGTCATAAAGCCTTCAGACAAAGGCGGGAACATTGTTATTCAGGACAGTGTTTCGTATGAACTTGAAGCTTTGCAACAACTTAATCATGTTTGTTATGAAAAAATCTCCAGTAAAGAATATAATCAAAGTATACTTGTATTCTATGGGATGATTGACTTGTGGAAATGTAAAGGAATTTTGCGCCAGAATGAATATAACTTCATTAAAACAGATCACCCAGTAACCCCAACCTTCTATCATATACCAAAATTGCATAAGAACAATAAAAGACCTCCCGGGAGACCAATAGTCTCTTCAATGGGTAGCCTTTTAGAGAATACTTCGATCTTGGTAAACGATGCACTTTGCCCTTTTGTTTTTGATCTGGTGTCATATATCAAGGACAGCACTGATTTCATTAAACAGATTGCAAATATTGGCTGGGAACAAACACATTTACTTGTCACTCTTGACATCACCAGCCTATATACAAGCATTATTCATGGTCAGGGTGAGACAGCTACCAAATCCTTTCTAAGAACTAGACCACTTAGATATACAGAGCACAATCAAATGATTTTACAATTTTTATCATTCTGTTTGAATAACAATATTTTTTGCTTTGGTAAACAACTGTACATCCAGAGGCAAGGTACCGCGATGGGCACGTGCTTCGCCCCCAGTTACACAAATTTATTCGTGGGTTGGTGGGAGAAGCACGTGGCCTGGGTGGGCACCAATGAGACGTGGTATCAGAAAATAGGTATCTGGACCCGTTTCATTGATGATATATTCTTCACCTGGACAGGGAGTAGACAAGAGCTGGAAGAATATATCACCAATTTAAACAGTAATGACATGAACCTCCATTTTACCAGTACTATGAGTGATCGAGAAGTACCATATCTAGACTTGTTAGTGTATGCTGATGGGGGTACTTTGAAGACAAGACTGTTCTGTAAACCAACAGCGGGGAATGCAACTCTGCATTTTTCGAGTCAACATCCGCGCTGCTTAGTGAACAGTATCCCCTATGGGGAATGTCTTTGCCTAAAGAGAAACCGCACTAGCAGTCAGGATTATGAAAAAGCTACAAAAGAAGCCATGACACGGTTCAAACAAAGAGGGTATCCAGAGCGGATTCTAAAAACAGCAGTAATAAGGGCAGAGCAACGCAAAAGGGAAGATCTTTTGAATAAACCTCTCAAAGAGAAAACTGAAGGCACAACAAGGTTGGTGCTAACTTTTTCCTCTGATTCAGGACATATTCGAGAGATTTTAAACAATCATTGGAAAATACTTCAGACAGATGTAACCATAGGAAAGAAAATAACTAAACAACCGAGTATTACCTATAGGAAAAACGTTTGACTAAGAGATCTACTAGTGCGCAGCCATTTCATCAAACGGGATGCCAACCAACAAGATATCAAAGGCTCCTATCCTTGCCTAAAATGTAAGGCATGTAAAAGTAGTGCAACAGTAAAAACCTATGCAATTCCAGGTAGTGAACATGCTAGACCTGTCACAAAACTACTTAACTGCAATTCAGACTTTACAGTCTATTGCCTCGTATGTCCGTGCAACCTACGATATGTTGGGAGCACGATACATCAGACAAAGAAGAGGATTTTAGAGCACATGCGTGCAATAACAAAGAAAGATAGCAGTTATCCTGTAGCCAGGCAATTTGTGGAAATGCACTAGAGTAATAGCAATTTACTTAGATTCTTTTGTCTGGATCGAGTTCCGCCTCTGAGGAGAGGGGGTGATCGCATAAGAACTCTCAGACAATTAGAATCTAAGTATATAATAGAACTCCGTACTCTGACCCCAAACGGCCTGAACTGTGAGGAAGAAATGTGGGTACATGTAGGCTAGAGCCATTATAAATAAGGAAAGAAAAGAAATGAAAGAGTGAAAAACTGATAAAGTGGAAATCTGATATGTATTGGAGGGGAATTTATGAAAAGAAGGTTTACATTTTTATCTTAAACTTGACATTTTTGGAAAATGATGAATTGCGATAGAAGGAAAACGATTTGTGAATCCAAAATGTATAGGTCAGTGAATGTCTCTGTGTGTATATATATATATTTCTGTATAGTCTTTTATATACATGTATTTTTGTATATTATGGATTAGGTCACAATGTGATGACTATCATTGATTAATATGAGAATTATCCAAGTATCTGGGCTCAGAACTGGATAGGTACTATTTGCTCCTCATGAACTATTTGTTTTTAATGAGAAATGCTGAGAAGTCCTTGCATGGGTTTCTTTTAAATTACATCGGGTACAATCTAGATACAGTAAATAGAAGGATGAAAAGTGGGGGATTTTGAGATAGAAACTGCCCATTCAGGGCTATAAATGATGTAGTGATTGATAAGATCAATTTACATTGGGGTGTATGATAAGCCTCCAGATGTATATATGAACTGTGCATTTGAGGGTTGGAGTCAATAGGGCGAAATCAAGGAAGCCCTTTATTCTAATAACAACTGTTTGGTTATTGAAACTAGCCCAAGATGGCCGCTTGAAAGATTCAGTGAACCAAAGGAGGAAATCTCAAATGTAGTCCTCTTTCTGTTACAATGGAGAAACTCATGCGAAGGAAGTGACGTTTATATAAATATTGGAAAAACATTGTTTGCTTTGACATTGATAAAGGCCAGTGTGCGGAACGCGTTTGTCTGCCAGGGGGAGCGCAATAAAGCAACTTTAAAAATCGGAGCATTGTGCGCCACGCTTTTGTTAAAAGTGCACTTGAAGGTACATATATATATATATATATATATATATATATTACTTGGGGTCGCCAGTAGGTAGTTATAGTTAGGACCATTTTTTTATAGGAAAAGCATTTTTTGGCTTGCCTATATCTTTGGTGCCACTTGACGAATCTTCACGAAATGTTCCCCAAAAAGTGTACCAGTGATTCTTGTTGTGCATAGAAAGTTTCAGGGCAATCCATCAAGCGGGGGCCGAGAAAAAAGGAGGTGTCAAAGTGTTGTACCAATGTTTATTTCCATAGAGATTTTAGACGCGACTACAGCTGGAACTGCTGGACAGAATTACACCAAATTTGGCAGAAAGGTAGCTCTTGGTCCACAAAGAACCCTTGTTGGTATTTGATATCAATCGGTTCAGTAGTTTTTGAGATATTAAAAAAAAAAATGTATATATAGGGACGTGGATCCTCCAAGGATCCGACAGTGTCTGTGCTGAAATCTGAATGGCAGCCATCTTGGTACTCGGCTTCAAAAAACTTTTAAAAGAAAAGGGGGCAGGATTTTAATACCCTGACCCCTAACTGTGGTCCTGGAGTCCCCCTGTGACCCCAACAGGGCCAAAAGCACTTTTGTTAAGAACAAATTGCAGCAGCAGCATGCCTGAGCTGCGAATCCACGTCAATAAAAAAAAAAAATACAACAGGAGCGCTTGTTTTGATTAGAGCCGCTGGTTTGGCTAGGTACTGGGGGCATTTATTAAAAAGAAAAATTAGGGGGGTGCACAGGGCTCCTCTCCTAAGGCTCTTAGAGCCCTGGGGACTGCCACCTCCTAGGGGCTTTCTTTACATATTGGGCGGGGGGTGGCGTGGAGCCCGTCAATATGCTCTCTTGAGGCCTGGGGACCACCACTTCCCCGGGGCTTAATTTAAAATATTGGATGGTGGGCAGCGCAGACCCCCCACCCCCATGGGCTCTTTAGAGCCCCAGGGGCCACCACCTCCCCGGGGCTTTATATGAATAATTTGCAAGGGGCCACGTGAACCACCGTGCCCAGGGGCCACCGCCTCACAGGGCAACAAGTAAAATACATGTGGGAGGGGGGCCCATAAAAAGAGACAGAGGGGGCCACGTTGTCCTTGTCCTGGAGCCAATAATGGCACCACCCCCAGGTCCGGCTCCTGCTATGTCCTGGGTTGCCCACCCCAGGATATAGCTGTTTGCTTTTGCTCGGTGGGAGCTGACAGCTCCTGCCAAGCAAAAGCAAACACTCTAGTTACAGTGGGTGGGAGCTATCAAAGTGCTCCCACCCACGTTGGAAGCAGAGGTTTCATCTCTTTCCCTGCCCGCGGACAGGGAAAGTGATTAAAGTATTGATCCTGCATGCAGGGAGCTGCATTTCCAGCAGCTCCCTGCGTGCAGCAGTAATGCCAGGTAATGGGGAGCTGGCAGGGTGCTGGCTGGGACCGCAATGGCCTTGAGGCTCTATCCGCGGTTCCAGAAAAGGTCTAAAGGGAACAACAAGAGGCTGAATTAACATCAGAAGGGAGCAGAAAGAGGAAGAATAAAGGTCAGAAATAAGCTGAAAGACTAAATAGAGGTCAGAAATGAGCTGCAAGAGGCAGAATAAAGGTCATGAAACGAGAAGGCAGAATAAAGGTCAGAAACCAGCAGCAATAGACAGAGTAAAGATCAGAAACAAGCAGGAGGAGGCAAAATTAAGATCAGGAGCGAGCAGAAGGCGGCAAAATAGAGGGCAGAAGTGAGGAGAGCAGAGGCAGAAAAACAAGCAGAAAACACGCGGAGTACGCATAAAACCGAAGATAGCAGAGGGTAGCGGACTGCAGGCAACCTGTACAGGAGGAATGTTACAGGGGGAGCAGGCACAGGGACCTGCTTCCATGTGCCCCCTACTTTTGTTTTTACCACACAGTCACTGACAGAGCCACTCATGCACCCATTCACAGACCCACTCAGAGGTTCACACAACTACTGACAGACACACTCAGTCATGCACCCACACACAGATCCATTCAGCACTCATTCACCCACTCTGAGACTCACACACCCACTCATAGACTCACTCAGACACTCATGCACCCACTTAGAACGACTCATAGACTCTTGCACGTTCTCATTGACTCATTCAGACACTCATCCACCCACTCACAGATCCACTCAGAGATTCATGCATTAACTCACAGATCCACTGAATATTATTCCACAGTCCTGACAAGGAAGTATTTTGCAGCCAATTTATAAAAGTGGCCCGCCAGATAACCCCACAAATTATAGGTTAATTGCTTTAACTGATATTGAGGCAAAGGTTTTTGCCTCCCGATTATTGACCAAATTGAAAGATTGGGCAACATCATAGGAAATAATCCCAATTAACCAATCAGTATTTCGTAAGGGGCAATCTGCAATTATCAACCTATTGTCCCTCACCCCACTGGCGGAGCACGTAGTTTAAAAAAAGCAAAATCTACATATCTGCTATATAGACATAAAGCTGCATTTAACTCTGTTCCACAATCTACACTATTGCAAAAACTTGCTGGATGGGTTATTCCCCAAAAGCTTCTCAATGCTATGATACTCTTGTACACAAATAAAATACTTGGGTTCAGGTTAAGTTAGGCGATGGATTCAGCTTATCTCAGTGAATTAAAACCTGTAATGGTCTTAAACAAGGCTGTGTATTAGCCCCATGCATTTTTAACCGTTTTGTCAGAACTGTTACAACGCTTTGAAACCGTTAATGCTCATCATCCCAAACTTGGCAGTAGTCATCTTAAATATATTCAGTATGCTGATGATATGATTTTACTTAGTGAAACCCCTGTGGGATTACAATCACTATTCACTGCATTTGATGAATACATTATAACCAATTGTTTGGAGATGAATGTCAAGAAAACCAAGATTATGGAAATTAGCCAGCAAACTCTAAGATTCGACCCTGGCAAGTGAGAGGAGGGTCAATTGAGGTTGTGAAGACATATAAGTATCTGCCCATTTTATTCAATAATACGTTTTTGTTTAAAAGTCATTTAAATGTTTTAAGAGCAAAAACATAATCTCTAATATAAGCTTTTAAGTTACTATGTAATTCATTAATGTGCCAATCATATGAACATCTTCTCAAAGTTATGGGAGCCAAGTTACTATTGACTATTGTTTATGGCTCATCCATCACCGACGGAAAGGATGCTAAATCATTGGATATATTGCTAATCGAGGTTTGTAAGTCCGTCTTTGGACTCCCTAAATCAACTGGCCAAGCTAAATTCCGTTTGGAGTTTGGTCTCCGAAAACAATCCTTGGTGGCGCAAGGGTCATTTTTGAAATGCATTGTCCCTACCTGAACCTGACTCCTTAGCAAATAATTGTGAGTATGAAATAAATAATTTTGAATATGTTGGGGCTCGGAGATCTACATTTCAGTGTGTTTCCAAAGCTTTGATTTACAGTTGGGGTTCTCTGAAATGAATAAGCTTACTTTTAAACAGCTTTTAAATAGAAACATAAAAAATATTTTTTTTATTGAGGATAAAGTAGCTTTAGCTGCAAAGAAGCATGCATGGACAGTGATCATTTCTGATCAAACACTGGGAATTCAGCCTTATCTGAAACTTAGCAGATATCCTACGGAGGACGGCACACCAAAATGGATCCAGCAATGGTCAACTAGTGATTGTAGACTATGCGGGCTTTCACAAGAAACTGTATTGCATATTGTATGTGTCTGCCCGTACCTGTAAATATTTATAAAATTGGTTGTGCGGTAATTTGAAATCGATCTGTATCTCTTGAAATGATTTCAGGACTGTGCCGCGCTTAACCGCTCCCAAAGTGGAAATCCCTGTGGCATCCCAATGCCAGAATACTCACAGAGAGGCCACCTGACAAAGGAAATCTTCCACCCACAGAGGTGTTGTTCGGCTCAGCTTCCCCCACCATCCCATCCACCGAAGAGAACGTTTCCATGTAAGGATAACAACTTGGGTTGCCGGGGGAGGGGAATCCTTTATCTTCCCACGGTAAAGAAGGTCTAACACTTAAGTGTCACCCAGCGCTCTGTTTCGTACGCCGGGTCATCCTGTGCGGTATACCACCAATCGTTTATGATTAATAAGTGTGACGCAGCATAGTAGGACTACACATCCGGTGTGGCAATACCACCACTATATGGGGACTAAAAACATGTCCAAAGTGCCATGCCCCCCCCCCCCCCCAGAAACTGGGTCAATACTGTATTTACTTGTCCCATCCATGTAGGGGGGATATTGTAGGTGTAATTCTGTAGTAATATTAGATGTGAGGCAGCTAAACCATCTTAAAAATTTTCGAGCGACTCAGCAGGGACAGCGACAGCAGGGACCAGTTGTTTAGTTCTTCTTTTATACGGGGGCCACATTATGAGTCCAGGATATGGCAGAGTCGGAGGGATAAATACACAAAGCTATTTAAACCCAGTGGTAGCCAATGTTAACCCTGACACCCACGTCCTATCTCTAGTGGACCCACCAATCAGAAACACCAGCCACTTCTCAACATTCATACAGAGTTCATAGGTCTCACCAAGGACCTGCATGATACTATGTCCGGAAGTTTCAGGGTCTGCAATAAAGAACAAGACATTGTCAGCATGTAGAGCTAACCTGTCGGACAGTTCCATGGACCACTCAAAACCCCGCTCCTGCTCTTCAATTCACAGCCAGGCCGTCAAGGCTGTACTGATAGGGCAAGGGGGACAAAGGGTACCCCTGGCGAGTACCTCTGCGAATCTCAAAGGGGTCTGAAACCGCTCCAGAAGCATGAACTAAGGCAGTCAAGTTAGTTAGTGAAGCCTAATGTAGGATAAAAAGCGTGGGCCTAGACTGATACTCAGAAGAAGGGCAAATAAGTACGCCCAACCAACCTAATCGAAGGCTTTATCAATTTCAACCAACAACAACGGTGGGTCTTTTCAAACAGCCCACCATGTCGAGCGCATTATAAACTCGTCCAATATTATCCCCTGTGGCCTTATGTGGCATAAAGCATGCCTGGTCGGGATGAGTTAAGTCAGGCATGCGTAGCATTAATCTGTTGGCCAGAGTGTTACCGAAGAGTTTCACCTCAAAATTGAGGAGCGATATTGGTCTATAGGATGAATGGATTTAGGGCGGGCGCTTAGGTTTGAGGAAAACAAAAATTTCTGTGTGGAGCCAGTCCGGCAGGAGCTGGGCATGGATTACATTCAAGAGAGACTTCCCTAGTTGTGTCATATAAGCTTTGAGGAACTCACTGGGGATGCTGTTAGGTTCAGGAGCTCTCCCAGACTGCATCTCAGTGAGGGCCCCTGTCAGCTCCTCCAAGGTGATCTTCTCGTTGAGCTTGTCTCGGGCAGTATCAGACGGGGCCTGCAGTGGAAGGGCGCTGAAGAATCTCACGATCTGATAGGTGTTGACCTGTCTCTTTTAGCAAATAGCTCACTATAAAGTAAAACTCTGGGCAACCTCTCAGGATCCCGACAGTAGTTCACCCTGGGCATCTTGTACCACTGGAACTGGGGGAACCGCATTAGTGGGCTGACATAGCTTGTGTAGCATTCTACTGGATTTATCGATCCACTGATACATACAACATTGCGTGCCCTGCAATGCCTTTCCACAACACCCTCTCGCCCTCAACTATCCTTTTCCAACCTACACATCTGCGCCTCTAGCTCCACCAATTCTTGCATTTTATGTCTACATTCGCCTGCACAGGAGCTTATGTTTATTCCCTGGAGATTCTTTTAAGCGCTTCCCATATTATCACTTTGGAGGGCGCTGTGGCAGTATTAATAGAAAAATATTCCGTAATAGATCGATGGAGTGTTCAATAGGATGGGTTCTGTAAAAAACAGGGCGACATGTGCCAACGTAACAAAGGGCGCTGCGGGCCTACATGGAGCTCAAGGGGCACTGAGGAATGGTCGGACAATCATAGCGGACACTATGGAGATACGCTGCAGAGACTAACAGGTAATCCAGTCTAGAAAAGGAGCCATGAACCTTCAAGTAATGTGTAGCCTCTTTCTGCGGGGTGATATGACCTCCAGGTATCGGTCCAGCCCAGTGTGGACACTAAGAAAGACAGCTAGACTCAAGCAAGTGGCCATAATTGCATCAGAGTAAAGAATTAGGCGAAGCTCTTCTTTATGATCATATATTTTTATATTAGCATTTTGTTTGCCTGGTGCGGTTTACAAAATAAATTAATTTTTTTTTTGTCCATGCCAGACCTATTGGCTCTATCTGAAAGAAACACGTTAGTTAGATTCCTCACCTTAGAATATCCCCAGGCTGGATCCGGAAAGATTTTTCGTCAGCAATACCCCTTGCGCGTCGCTAAGCGTCGTCTGCGGCTCCGCGTCCGTCGTCGGCGTCGTGCGCCGGAATGACGTCGTCGGAGTACTTAGACACTGCCCTCACCCGCTAACGTCAGTTCTTCTTTTTTCCACGCCAGACAGCGCTGATCCGGGAAGAGCTTACCCCTTTAGTCACTTTTTGACTAAAACCTTTTTGAGACACTTTTGTCTACTCGTCGACTCGAACTGGTGCCGTTAGGATGCCTAGTTTTAAAGCCTGTGACTCCTGTCACTGACTGATGTCGGTAACGGACCACCATCACCGGTGCCTTTACTGCCTTGGGGCCGACCACGACGCGGAGTCGTGCCCCAACTGTCGGCCTAGACCTCGAAGGCTAGGCGGGACCATTCCCGCAAGCTTCTCGAGCTCCGACACTTGGCTTCGTGCCGTTCACGGTCCCGGTCCAGGAGGAGGTCCAAGGACCGGTCGCGGAGCCGCAGCCACCGCCACCGATCGTCGGGATCCAAGTCTTCGGGTAAGTCGAAGCATAGTAAGAAGTCCAAGAGACGACATCGCTCTTCGGACTCCCCTCGCCGGTCGCGTGACTCGGTCGAGGGTCCGGGTGGTACCACCACCGCGGCTCCGCCGGAGCCGCGTCCGTCCGTCCCCATACCCGCCGGTCCCTGGGACTGAAGTGACTCCGGCGGAGATCAGTGCCTTCCTCTCGGCCATGAGGGGCCTGGCTCCGCCGTCAACGCCTGCCGGTGTGCCTTCGGGCCCCGCAGGCTCAACTGGGAGGCCTAGCGAGCTGGTGGCTCCGGCCCCGGTGCCGTCGTTGACTTCGGTCCCGACGCCACACGTCTCGTGGGATCCAGGCCTGGATCTCAGTCGATGCCGGTTGACCTCACGACGCCTCCTCTGCCGGCGTCGACACCGGTTCCGCCCCCGGCGCCGCCTCCGGACAACGCTGTTCCCCAGTTTAGCCCCGGTCCGGGCCCAGCACCGCATCCGACGCCGATGGGTGACCATTTCATCTTCCGTCCGGCTCCGATCATTCCTCCTGTTTATCAGGAATCGGATGACGGTGGCGACTGGGAGCGGTCTTATGACCCTCTGGCCCGCCAGGGCCAGTTATCACAGGACTGGGCAGATGAGCTGGGGGATGCCAGTGGCCTTGACACCTCCCCTGACACTGGTTTCATCTCTCCTCCGACCGTGGCTTCGGAGGAAGGTGCTACCTTTTCTGTGGCGTTTCGTAAGGGGGCCGAGGCCCTCGGGCTGGAGCTGCCTACTGTGGCCGTGAGGACTAACCTCCTCACTGAAGTGCTCCAACCGTCAGCAAGCTCCTCGGAGCCTCTGCTGCCGTTTAGCAAAGCACTGATGGACGTTCTCAAGGGCACCTGGTCCAACCTCCTGTGGATCGGAACGTGGCCCGATGCCACCGCCTTGCACCGGGCGACCCCAGTTTTCTGTCCCAACACCCCACCCCTGAGAGCCTGGTTATCCAGGCCTCTACTTCCCAGACCTCCTTCCCGTCCGCTCCCCCGGATTGGGAATCCAAGAGACTGGAGCAGTTTGGCAAAAAGCTGTTCTCCTCCCTTAGTTTAGGGCTGCGGTCGATTAACACCACTTGTCTCTTGGACCGTTACTCCCACGCTCTGTGGGATACGGTGGAGGACGTGCTGCCCCTGTGCCTGGAGGAGGCCCGGACACGGCTCGCCCAGGCGCTTGCTGGCGGGCGGGATGCAGCGCGGTATGTCATCCGATGTGGTTTGGACACGATGGACTCACTTGGCAGGGCAATGTCGTCCACGGTGGTGCTTCGTCGTCACGCCTGGTTGCGGTCCACGTCTTTTTCCGGTGATGTCCAGAGCACCCTCATGGACATGCCCTTTGATGGCGATCGCCTCTTTGGGGACAAAGCGAACAGTGCGCTGGAGCGCTTTAAGGACTCCAGGGCTATGGGCAAGTCCTTGGGTCTCTCGGCCCGTGCCCGCAAACTTCCGCTTTTCGCCCCTTTTGTGGCCAGGGAAGGGGCGCACCCCACGTCCACCTAGCCACGGGCCGCAGACCCATCCTCCACGCGGTCGTGGACGTGGATTCCGCCGAGGCGGTACAGGGGGTCAACGTGCCGGTCCATCCACATCCACCCCATAAGCATCCGCCTCAAAGCCTTCCTAGTCCGTGCTTTCAGGCCCATTCCACGCCAGTGGGCAGCAGAGTTCGCCATCACCTGCCCCACTAGCGTTCCATCACTTCGGACAGGTGGGTGCTGTAAATCATCCGAAGGGGCTTCTCCCTCCCCTTCGAGACGACCCCTCCAGCCATGCCACCGCAGTACCACCGCATGTCGGGGGATCACTTGAATCTTCTACGGGAGGAAGTTGCGGGCCACTTGGCCAAAGGAACTGTCGAGCGCGTTTCTGGTCCAGAAGTAGGCCGTGGTTGTTATTCCCACTACTTTCTGGTTCCCAAGACGGGCAAAGGGGGCCTACGCCCTATCTTGGACCTCGGGAGCGTCAACGCCTTCCTCCGGAAGGAGAGGTTCAAGATGCTCACCTTAGCTCAGGTTCTGGCTGTCCTAGACCCTGGAGACTGGATGGTAGCGTTGGACTTGGTGGACGCTTATTTTCACATCCCCGTCCTGCCGGCCCACCGGCATTACCTGCGGTTCACGGTGGGTCAGGAGCATTTTCAGTTTACTGTGTTCCCCTTCGGCCTCACCAGTGCCCCTCGGGTGTTCACAAACGTGATGGCGGTGGTCGCAGCTCATCTGTGCATTTTAGGGGTTCCAGTCTTCCCCTATCTCGACGACTGGCTGTTGAAGGCGGGCTCGCCCCAGCAAGCTGTCTCCCACCTCCAGACTATGGCCGACCTCCTGCATTTGCTGGGGTTCCCCATCAACGTGCCGAAGTCGCATCTGAGTCCCTCCCAGAAGCTCCTTTTCATCGGGCGGTTCTGGACTCTGCGCAGTTCCGGGCTTATCCTCCGGAGCAGCGGGTCTGGGATATTCAGGCTCTGATTCCCATCTTTCAGCCTCTATCCCGGGTTTCGGTCAGGTTGGTGCTGTGGCTTCTGGGTCTGATGGCCTCCTGCATCCTGTTAGTGCATCACGCCAGGTGGCGAATGCGGGCTCTGCAGTGGGACCTGAAGTTTCAGTGGGCCCAGCATCGGGGCAACCTGTCCGACCATGTCTTGATCTCGGAGGGCACAGCACAGCAGTTGCAGTAGTGGCTCACGAACCGCGATTGGGTCAGCGGCAGATCCCTCTCCCTACCCCATCCGGAGCACGTAGTGGTGACGGATGCGTCCCTCCTGGGATGGGGGGGCCACATGGGGGAGGCGGAGATCAGAGGACTCTGGTCTCCGGCGGAGTCTCAGCTCCATATCAAACTTTTGGAGCTGAGAGCGATCCGACTTGCACTGAAGGCATTTCTTCCCGTTGTTCAGGAAAATGTGATGCAGGTGTTCACGGACAACACCACCGCCTTGTGGTATTGCAACAAACAGGGCCAGGTGGGGTCGTGGACCCTTTGTCAGGAGGCTCTGTGCCTCTGGACATGGCTGGAACATCAGGGCATCACCCTGGTGGTTCAACATCTGGCGGGCTCTCTGAACGCCAGAGCAGACGAACTTAGCCGCCGGTGCATGATGGATCACGAATGGCGTCTAAACTCGGACGTGGCGCAAGGCCTCTTTCGGCAGTGGGGAGAGCCTTGGTTAGATCTATTCGCCACCGAAGAGAAAGCGCAACGTCAGCAGTTCTGCACGTTGGAGTTTCCAAGGCGGCACTCGCTTGGGGATGCTTTTCGTCGCGAGTGGAGTTGCGGTCTGTTGTACGCCTTTCCGCTTATACCACTTCTGCCCAGAGTGCTGAAGAAGATCAGACGCGACCGGGCCCAAGTCATCTTGGTGGCTCCGGATTGGGCACGAAGGTACTGGTAGGCCGAGCTACTCAGTCTGTCAATCGATCCCCCGATACGACTGCCTCTTCAGGAGGACCTTCTGTCGCAGCAGCAGGGGACGGTCCTCCACCCGAACCTGTCAAGTCTCCACCTCCATGCGTGGAGATTGAGCGGCGACAGTTGATGCCATTTGACTTGCCTCCTGAAGTCTGCGATGTGATTCTGGCAGCCAGGCGTCCCTCCACTAAAACGGTATACGCCTGCAGGTGGAACAAATTTGTGACATGGTGCACAGCAAAGGCTGTGTATCCCCTTTCCGCCCCTCTTTCTGAGGTTCTTCTCTTCATTCTTTCTTTGGCCCAGCAGGGCTCTGCTCTGGGCACTCTTAAAGGTTATCTTTCTGCTATCTCTGCCTTCCTCCGGCTTCCTGATCAGCCTTCTCTTTTTAAATCCCCTGTTGTTTCTCGATTCCTTAAGGGCATTACTCACATGTTTCCTCCTGTCCCTTTCGTAATGCCTCAGTGGGATTTGAATCTTGTTTTGACATATCTGATGTGAGCTCCCTTTGAGCCACTTCATAATTGCCCTCTTCGTCTGTTAACGCTTAAGACTGCTTTCCTGGTAGCCATCACCTCTGCTAGAAGGGTGAGTGAGCTCCAGGCTCTCTCTCCTAAGCCTCCTTTCCTTTCAGTCCATCCAGACAAGGTTGTGCTCCCCGCACTCGCCCTTCCTTCCTTCCTAAGGTTGTGAATGCCTTTCACATTGGGCAGTCAGTTACGCTGCCCACCTTCTTTCCGCCTCCCTCAAAAGAGGAAGAGAGGCTCCACCGTCTGGACCCAAAACGTGCGCTCTCCATCTATCTGGACCGCACAAAAAAGTTCCGGGTGGACGACCAACTCTTCGTTGGCTACGTGGGCTTTAAGAAGGGGCGGGCGGTGCACAAGCGGACCATCTCTCGGTGGGTCATTTTGTGCATCAAAGCTTGTTACTTCTTAGCTAAAAAGGAACCTCCTGTTGGGCTGAGGGCCCATTCCACTCGAGCCACGGCGGCGACGACTGCCCTGGGTCGGGGAGTCCCCTTGCAGGACATCTGTCAGGCAGCAACGTGGGCCTCGCTGCACACATTTGCCAAGCATTATTGCCTGGACAGCCAAGTCCGGAGAGAAGGCTTCTTTGGCCGTTCTGTTCTCCAGGACTTTCTGGTGTGATCTTGGTTCGCAGACCCACCACCGGGGTTGGTATTGCTGAGGTATCTATTCTAAGGTGAGGAATCTAACCAACGTGTTTCTTTCAGATGAACAAGTTACTTACCTTTGGTAACGATGTATCTGTAAGAAACATTAGTTAGACTTCTCACCGACCCACCCATCCTCCCCGTTCTGCGAACCGACATCTAGGGTTAAGATTATCCTTTTCAGGGCCCTAGACTTGTTTGGCACCAGTGTCGGTCTCTTGCATGGCTCTGCGTTCCTGGCGCGGAAAGCTATGTACAAGAACTGACGTCCGCGCGCGAGGGCGGCGTCTAAGTACTCCGACGACATCATTCCGGCGCACGACGCCGACGACGGACGCGGAGCCGAAGACGACGCCTAGCGACGCGCAAGGGATATTGCTGATGAAAAATCTTTGTTATGTTATGTTATGTTATGTTATATAGCATTTCTATAGCGCACGGCTACTCCGACAGAGTGTCCCGGCGCTTTTCACTTGCAGCTCAGCGAGAGTAACATAACAACATGGAAAACAAAACAGAAAAAGTCAGAAGAAAAGAAACCTAAGGATTAAAAAGCCAGGTCTTAAGGCTCTTCCTAAACAGAAGCAAATTAGTCGTGCTGCGTAGAACCAGAGGCAGCGAGTTCCAAAGCTGGGGGGCTTTCAAACTAAAAGAACGCCCCCCAATACGGGCTTTCCTTACACGTGTCAAGAATTCCTGTCATACGAGGGGAGGAAAACGGTAACCAGCGAAAACGGACTACGTCTCCCAGGATGCTTAGCGGTTGAGAGGTTATGTAAACAGGAGAGCTGTTACATAACTCAAGGGAAACACGCCCTTATGTAAACAGGAGAGCTGTTACATAACTCAAGGGAAACACGCCCTTATGTAAACAGGAGAGCTGTTACATAACTCAAGGAAAACACGCCCTTATGTAAACAGGAGAGCTGTTACATAACTCAAGGAAAACACGCCCTATAAAGGGAGGAACCGGGAGGTACAAGGCTGTCGGATATTGTGTTTACACCGACGTACCTGCTTCGTGAAGAGCAGTGTTCCGGAGTGGTGCTCCAGTAAGGCAAGAACGGAGGTAGGTCGAGTCGTTACTCCCTGGGCCGTGTCTTGCCCCATCGTCACCTGTGAAGGACCCGGAAGCTCTACCGGTCAACCATTGAGCTTCGCTTTTTGACTCGGCTGAGTCCAAGCGCAGTGGCGCTTTTGCTGGTTGGAGTCGTAACTCCCAGCCCGACCAGAGACACAGGGACTGCCAGCTGTAACGCACACCAGGAGGTGTTTGCCGCGTTACAGACTCGGAAGTCCACAGGATCGATCGAGCGGCTGCTCTCGGTTCAGTCTTCTTGCTTGTGATTGGGGTATCGGTGACGCATCACCAGAAGGTGACTCCGCGTCCCGGTGCAGTCTGAGGAAGAGGTTGAGCGGCTGCTCCCTTCAGGTAGAGACCCCGGCTGGGTGTTTCCCTGACTCCACGATTCTCCCCAACACTCTTCGTGCCCCTCACAGCCTACCGATTGGCATTGTCGGCCATTTCATTTCTGCCCTCTGTTGGCATACGCCGGGATCGGCGTATATGCAGAGGACGGTTAGGACCATCCGTGCTGTGGGCTGGTAACGTACTTAGCCTGGAGGATTCCAGTGACTATAACTTTTGTTTGTTCTTTGTATTTTATTTGCCTTCATTAAAAGAACTAACCCTTCACAAGTGGTTGCGTCCTCATTGTCGTGTCTGTTAAACGATCCTGAGACGTTCAGGGCGTTACAAAATATCCGACCTTAATAACACTAACTGTCTCCCGGTCGATAACAGACATGGCAACACTTGATGATGTGCTGGCTGCTTTAGCGGCCATGCAAGTTGAAGTGGCTGCCTCTAGGCAAGAAACAGCCGATGTAAAAGCCAGACTGGATGCTATCCAATTGGACCCGCTCACGCCCAGCACCTCCCTCACGAACCAGACACCTGCGGTAGTAGTGGAAATGCCGGTAGCCATCCCCTTAGCAACACCAGAGAGGTACAGTGGGGATCCTAACACAGTGCAGGTATTCCTCACACAAGTGGCGCTACATTTATCGTGCAAACCAAAGGCGTTCCCCACGAGTCAGGCTCGTGTGGCTTTCCTTATATCCTATTTGGCTGGAAACGCGGCACAATGGGCCGTACCTCTGGTGAGCAGGGACGACCCCCTCTTATGTGATTGGGGTGCTTTTCGCGAGGAATTCCTGAAGGTATTCGACAGAAGGGCTGACTCGTACACGGCGGACCGTGAAATGCTTGAGTTGAGACAGGGATCCAACGACCTGGTGCAGTATCTCAACGCGTTCCGAAGGCTGGTTGCGGAAACCAAGTGGCCTGTTGCTAAACAGACGGCGCTCTTCCATCAAGGGCTGTGCGATGAGCTCAAGGACGCCGTGGCTCATATTGACCCTCAACCCAAGACATGTGAGGGCCTTATCAACCTGGTATTACGGCTGGAACATAGGCTAAGTGAAAGAAAGGGGGATCATGGGAGAAAAGGAAAATCCCTTCCATCCTATGTGACGGTGGGAAGTCCTGAAACTTCCACCGCATCCAAGGGAGAACCCATGGACATCAGCGCAATACGAGCGAGCCTCACAGCCACGGAGAAAGAGTCACGCCGTAAACAAGGATTGTGCCTATATTGTGGCAAAAAAGGCCACTACGTACGTGAATGCCCTGCCAAACCGAAGACGTCACGTTATCGGGCCAACCGGTCGGTAACAGCCGTGGTGGACATACCGGCGGAAAACTAGAGGACTCCAAGACCAGAGAAGGGGCATCTCGGAGTCACTCATCCATCCCTTCACTTTCCAACTCGGTCACTAAGGGACAACGACACCTGTTTATCACGGTGCACGTGGGAGTGCATGACCAGTGGATACCCGTTGTGGCCATGGTGGATTCAGGGGCCACTGGCATGTTTATGGACCACAACGAGGCATGCAGGCTAGGGCTAGTGCTTCTTCCCAAAGCAGTACCCGAAGACGTCTATGCGGTAGACGGAAGGCGATTGGTGACGGGGCCCATCGGACAGCACACGGGGGTCCTTCCGATGAGATATGGGAGGAACCATTTGGAACAAATCGATTTTAACATCATCCGAGCTCCCCAATATGGCGTCATATTGGGATTGCCGTGGCTACAGAAACACAACCCCTTTGTGGATTGGCCAACACATCGCATCGAAATGACGTCACCGTATTGCATCCTGCATTGTGGAATAAGAACGGAATCCCTTGACGCAGATGAGAGCAGGAGTCAGACGGTGGCTACAGCGGCAGAAAAAGATGTGGCTCTCCCCCAGGCTTATCACAGTTTTGAGGATGTATTTGATGAGGTGAAGGCGGAAGTGCTACCACCACATAGACAGTTTGACTGCCAGATCGACCTGGTGCCAGGGGCCAGCGTTCCCAGCGGCAGGCTGTATGCCCTGACGGAGCCTGAAAACGTGCATCTCCGGGGGTACCTGGATAAACTCCTCAAGCTAGGATTCATCCGCCCGTCCAAGTCTCCGGCCGCCTCGCCACTCTTCTTCATCCCGAAGGCTAATGGGGAGCTGAGAGCCTGTGTGGACTTTAGGGCATTGAATGCGATAACCATAAAAAATCGGTACCCCTTGCCTCTCATCAGTGTACTTCTGGAACAGGTCAAGAAAGCTCGTATCTACACCAAGTTGGATTTGAAAGGGGCATACCATCTGGTGCGCATGAGGAACGGAGACGAGTGGAAGACCGCCTTTAAGACCAGGTTCGGCCTTTTTGAGTACCTCGTCATGCCGTTCGGTCTGTGCAACGCCCCGGCAGCCTTTCAGTACTTTTTGAATGAGGTATTCAGAGAGGAGTTGGATATCTACGTGGTCGTATATATCGACGACATCCTCATCTATTCGTCCAGTGTGGAGGAGCACGTACACCACGTCAAAGCTGTGCTCCAAAAGCTGAGGGAAAACATGCTGTTTTGTAAACTCAGCAAGTGTGACTTCCACGTCACATCCGTGGAATTCCTCGGAGTGATGCTGAGTCCAGAGGGACAGGAGATGGCAGAACGAAAGATCAAGGCGGTGAAAGAATGGCCGGTGCCCCAAAGCGTGAAGGACGTCCAAAGTTTCATTGGCTTCGCCAACTTTTACAGGCGGTTTATAGATGGATTTTCAGGAGTGGTGGCCCCAATCACACAGCTACTGAGGAAGTCCAAGGAGTTTGTCTGGTCCCCTGAAGCGAACAAAGCCTTTGAGGCCCTGAAAAGCGCCTTTGGTAAGGCGCCGGTGTTGGCTCACCCCGATCCGGATCTCCCCTACGTGGTGGAAGCGGACGCGTCGGATGTGGCGCTGGGGGCTATCTTGTCCCAACGCAACCACGACACAGGGGTGCTTCATCCCGTTGCGTACATGTCCCGCAAACTCAACGACGCCGAACGCAACTACCATATTGCGGAGAAGGAGCTTCTCGCAATCAAGGACGCCTTCACCGAATGGAGGCATTGGTTGATGGGGGCAAGACATGTGGTATCGGTGTACACGGACCATCGGAACCTACAGTTCATGACGGCCACTAGACACCTTTCTCCCAGGCAGCTGCGGTGGATGATCTTCTTTGCGGGGTTCAACTTCCGCATCACATATCGGCCGGGGACGGAAAACCGGAAGGCAGACGCCCTGTCCCGTCAATCTGCAGTTAAGGAACCATTGCCTGCAACCGAGCGTTCCATCATTTCCCCGAGGATGGTATTGGGGGTTATCCAACCGGATACTTTCCTGAGGGGAATAAAGAGAGGGATCAGGTCATTCGCATGGCGGAGGTGGCTCCTCAGTCACAGAGAATGGCAGCTGAAGGACGGGATACCCCTGAAGGGCGGGTGCCTATTGATACCCACGCCTAGGCTAAGGAAACAAGCATTCATCTGGTGCCATGACTCTCCATGCGCAGGTCATTTGGGCTTTGAAAAAACGGTGGCTAGCATGGGACGGCATTTCTGGTGGCCAACCATGAGAGTGGATGTCAGGAGGTGGGGACAGGAGTGTCCTACGTGTGCTACCATGAAGGCCGACCATGGCCGAACCCAAGGGCTCTTACATCCACTTCCGACCCCGGATAGACCATGGGATAGCATATCACTGGACTGGTGGGCCTACCGGTAGACCAGGGGATGACGGCAATACTGGTGGTGGTGGATTACTTGACGAAAATGGGGCACTTCATCCCCTGCAAGAGAGTCCCTACGGCCGGGGAATTGGCGTCACTACTCCTAAAGAATGTGGTACGACTGCATGGATTACCTGGGGTGATCGTGTCGGACCGGGGGTCGCAGTTTACTGCGCAATTCTGGAAGACTTGGTGCACTGCGCTGCATGTTAAGACCGCCCTGTCCACCAGCTACCACCCTCAAACGGACGGCCAAACCGAGCGCCTGAACCAAACGCTCAAAACAGTATCTGCGATGTTTTGTGGACCAGGGCAGGGAAGAATGGGTCGACTTGCTATGGGTTGCAGAGATAGCCTATAACAACGCCACTCACAGCTCCACACAGTCATCTCCGTTCTATAGCAACTATGGCCAACATCCCAGGTTCTTGCCATTTCTACATCCGTTCAGAGAGGACAGGATTCCCGCCACAGCGGACAGGGTGGCACACATAAAAGACACGTTGATGCGCTCAAGGGCTGTCCTAATAGAGGCCAAGAGAAGATACAAGGCTGCGGCAGATAGGAAGAGAAGGCCCGGGCCACTGTACCGCACTGGAGACTACGTCTGGATATCCACAAGAAACATGAGGTTTCGAAAGAACAGTGTGTTCCATCCCAAGTACATGGGCCCCTATCGAATTACCAAGTGTATGGGTCCCGTGAACGTGAAGGTGTGCTTGCCCCAGTCATTGCGGATACACCCTGTCTTTCATGTATCATTGCTCAAACCAGCACCCTCCAAGCCATCTGGGACACCTAGGCCGGTATGCGTGGAGTCGGAGGTGGAGTATGAAGTGTCGGGCATACGGGCGTCCAAATGGCGCAGGGGGAAGCTGTGGTACCTGGTTGCGTGGAAAGGCTATGGCCCGGAGGAGCATTCATGGGAACCGGCTGAAGGGGTTCATGCTCCGCGCTTGGTCTCCTTGTTCCATCGGCGTTTTCCTGCCAGCGCTGGACCCGTGGGGAGCCGCTGAGAGGGAGGATGTACTGTCAAGAATTCCTGTCATACGAGGGGAGGAAAACGGTAACCAGCGAAAACGGACTACATCTCCCAGGATGCTTAGCGGTTGAGAGGTTATGTAAACAGGAGAGCTATTACATAACTCAAGGGAAACACGCCCTTATGTAAACAGGAGAGCTGTTACATATAATTCAAGGGAAACACGCCCTTATGTAAACAGGAGAGCTGTTACATAACTCAAGGGAAACACGCCCTTATGTAAACAGGAGAGCTGTTACATAACTCAAGGGAAACACGCCCTTATGTAAACAGGAGAGCGGTTACATAACTCAAGGAAAACACGCCCTATAAAGGGAGGAACCGGGAGGTACAAGGCTGTCGGATATTGTGTTTACACCGACGTACCTGCTTCGTGAAGAGCAGTGTTCCGGAGTGGTGCTCCAGTAAGGCAAGAACGGAGGTAGGTCGAGTCGTTACTCCCTGGGCCGTGTCTTGCCCCATCGTCACCTGTGAAGGACCCGGAAGCTCTACCGGTCAACCATTGAGCTTCGCTTTTTGACTCGGCTGAGTCCAAGCGCAGTGGCGCTTTTGCTGGTTGGAGTCGTAACTCCCAGCCCGACCAGAGACACAGGGACTGCCAGCTGTAACGCACACCAGGAGGTGTTTGCCGCGTTACAGACTCGGAAGTCCACAGGATCGATCGAGCGGCTGCTCTCGGTTCAGTCTTCTTGCTTGTGATTGGGGTATCGGTGACGCATCACCAGAAGGTGACTCCGCGTCCCGGTGCAGTCTGAGGAAGAGGTTGAGCGGCTGCTCCCTTCAGGTAGAGACCCCGGCTGGGTGTTTCCCTGACTCCACGATTCTCCCCAACACTCTTCGTGCCCCTCACAGCCTACCGATTGGCATTGTCGGCCATTTCATTTCTGCCCTCTGTTGGCATACGCCGGGATCGGCGTATATGCAGAGGACGGTTAGGACCATCCGTGCTGTGGGCTGGTAACGTACTTAGCCTGGAGGATTCCAGTGACTATAACTTTTGTTTGTTCTTTGTATTTTATTTGCCTTCATTAAAAGAACTAACCCTTCACAAGTGGTTGCGTCCTCATTGTCGTGTATGTTAAACGATCCTGAGACGTTCAGGGCGTTACAACACGGGGCACCAAGGCCAGGTATAAAGCTTCTGATCGTAAAGAGCGGGCTGGGCGATAAAAAGTCAACCTCCGCTGCAGGTACTTTGCCCCTGTGCCAAACAGAGCTTTATGCATAAGGGTCAAGGTTTTAAACATGATCCGTTTCCGGATAGGCAACCAGTGCAGTGCCTGCAACAGCCCAGAAGCCCCCACTCGCCTATGGAGCCCAAAAATAGCGCGAGCCGCAGCATTCTGCGCCACCTGCAGGCGCTGGATCAAGTAGTCAGGGAGCCCCAGAAAGAGGGCGTTGGCGTAGTCCAGTCTAGAGCCTATTAGAGCCTGAACAGTGATCCGCCTGTGCTCCTCAGAGAGCAATGGTAAAAATTTGCGGAGCATCTTCAAAATGCCAAAACAGGTGCCGACCAAACCAAGGATATGTGATCTTAACGTAAGCTTGTTGTCCAGCTTAACTCCCAGGTTTTTGGCGACCAAAGAAGACTGAGCAGGGGGACACATATCCATAGGCCACCAGACCTGCCATTCAGGGTCGGCGGTGCATCCGAAGAACAGGACCTCTGACTTGCTGGAGTTGGCCTTGAGGCTGTTCCGCTGGAACCAGTCAAAGACCATCCCCAGACAGCCCCGAATGCACTCTCCATCGAATGCCTGATCTTTCCCGCATGTGAAGAGCAGTTGTGTCATCTGCATAGGATACAATCTGGGCCCCGAAAGCCTCCACCAATGCCGCCAGAGGGGCCATAAAGATATTGAAAAGAGTCGGGCTCAACACAGATCCCTGTGGAACTCCGACTCCCAATGGCGGCATCTCTGCGGTGCTTTGGGAAACCCAGACTGTTTGGCGGCGGCCCTCGAGAAAAGAGGTAAACCATTTAAACACCGTCCCCCTAAGACCGATGTCATAAAGCCTGGCGAGAAGCGCCTCATGGGGGACGGTGTCAAAGGCCGCCGACAGGTCTAGCATGACAAGCATGGCCTTGCCGCCTACATCCAGCGTCTCCCGGATGACCTCCGAGACTTCCAGCAGTGCCGTCTCAGTACTTAAACTGGGACGGAACCCAGATTGTGATGGATGCAGGAGATGGTTGGTTTCTAAGAAACCAGACAGGATGCCATGGACATGCTTCTCCGTGATCTTAGCTAGGGCCGGGAGAAGGGAGATTGGCCTATAGTTGGCCAACACCTCGGCATCCAGTCCAGGCTTCTTCAGGAGGGGGATCACCATCGCCTTCTTCCAGGCGCATGGGACCCTTCCCTCCCTCAAGGAGGCATTAAGGAGAGGATTAACCAATGGGTTCACCACCGATGCTACCCTGGCCAAAAATTTGGCCGGGCAGGGGTCCAATGGCGAACCAGATTTAAGGTTGGTTAGCAGCATCAGGGAAGCTTCATTGGAGATAGCAGGGAACTCCTCCAGCACAAAAGCTGGCATGGACGATAAGACAGGTCCCACCCCAATGCTGCACCCCCCCTCACCAGACCTCTCAGGAAAGGAGGCCTGGATGGCCTTGATCTTCTCAGTGAAGAAGCTAGCAAGATCACAGACCCATGTGTCAGATGACGCTGGAAGGGGCACGTTGGATCTCAGGGTCGTGAACTCCCTCACCACAGTGAAGATCTCCTTACAGGAGTTCTTAGACGCCTCTATCCTCCTGGCCAGGTATTCCTTCTTCGCACACAAGATGTCACGATGGTACACTTTCACTGCCGCCCTATAGGCTAGTTTAGCCTCCCCGTCATATTGGAAGCGCCAGGCCCTCTCCGCAACCTTACACTGGCAGCGGGACAGGCGAAGCGCCTCTGTAAACCACGGCGCAGATAGTCGTTTGGTCGTGGACCGAGGGGCAATTGCAGGGGCAAGGCCGTTCAGCCTTTCTGCCAGCCAGAACTGCAGGGCCTCGGTGTCCCGCTCCAGATCGCCCGAGAGGGAACACGGATGGTCCACCAGCGCCTGCGCCAGCATCTCAGGCGTCACTTTGTGCAGTGCCCTTGAGACTGAACTAGGTTGTATAGGGGTATCGCTGTGTAGGAACACTACCTCCGGTATAGAAAACTTAATCAACCTGTGATCCGTCCATAGCACTGGCACAGTATCGATGTCAACAAGAGGAGTCGAAGAAAACACTTGGTCCAAAGTATGACCCCGCTCATGGGTGGAACCCGTAACAAAGGGTGCGAGACCCAGCGGAGACGTAATGTCCATCAATCTGAGTGCGTCTGAGTCGTCCTCCACATCCAGATGGAAATTAAAGTCACCCGCCAACAAGCAGTGCTGTGTGGACAGGGCCAGATCGGAAACGGCCATCTGCAGGTCCTCGAAAAAGGAACCCACAGGACCTGGAGGCCTGTATACCAGTAGCCCTTTCAGTGCTTGGTGCGGGGACAATCTCAGCGAGAAAGCAAGAGCCTCAGAACCACAGAGAGGATTCAGGGGGAGAAGAGAGCAGGAGACACTCTTCTTCACCACCACCGCTACTCCCCCTCCCCTACCCTTGACACTATCCTGCCGGAAAATGTTATAGGCCGGAGGAATGGCGGCGAAGATGTCCGGGTTAGACGCCTCACCCAACCAGGTTTCGGTCAGTAGGAGGCATAAAGGGCTTTCCCTGACCAGCAGATCATAGATGTCCAAGGCATGACTGCCTAATGATCTGGTGTTAAGCAAAAGGCAAGAATGGATAGCACAAGCCTTATCTGGTCGGCGGGCGGCAACCGGAGCCCAAGTAGGCATCCAGCCACAACCCGGGCAACATCGTTTCCCCTTATAGCGTCCCGGGAATGTTATCCGACAAGAACGAGAGAAAGTCCGTATAGTATGAAGAGTGGATGAAGAGTAACAGATCATCCTAGCGGGGCGCCAGGCCTGGCCAGAGTCTCCCGCCGCTCCGTCGCCGCCGAGTCGCTGACGAGCGCAGACGGGCAGGACTCTGGCGAGACTCAGGCGTAGTGAAGGCGCGTCACCGCTGCGCGTGACCGCTGCGCTGCAGAAATGATGTTATATAGGAGTAACAGGCGGAGCACTAGAGCGCTCACCTGGATGTTGAAGGAGCGTCCCAACCCGCTCCAAGATGGCGGCCAAAGTGCGCGCGGGAGCCCCGTGAGCCCGGACCCGCCGAAACAGTGGTGCGTGTTATGAAGATTTTACAGTGCAGGTAAGGGCCAGGGAAGGGAAACCCCGCAATAAGAACAAGGAAAAACAAAATTAGAATGAACCAAAATAGACAACAAGGAAGCTTCAAAACACTGTTAGCAGCCAACAGATGAGCGTGTGCGCGCTGCAAGCGCTGGATGCCCAGTAACGGTCACCTTTTCCGAATCCAGCCTGACGCCTGGGGATATTCTAAGGTGAGGAATCTAACTAACTAATGTTTCTTACAGATACATCGTTACCGAAGGTAAGTAACTTGTTCGTTAATGCTTTTTTTTTTTCACACAAAATATTTTATTTGTAGGCATATCTGACCCATACAGCCAGTTTTACATAAGCATTTTGGTAGAGTACATGTATATGGCATAGTTTGTTTAACAGATACATCAATAACTAACACTAGTAAACAGTAGTACTAACGCATGCCATGGACCCATTGCATCACCTTGCACGTTCCCAGTGACATCTGATTAACATATTGTATATGGAATATAACCTATATTAGATATCTATACCTCTGTTAGAGCCTAGTAGTGGGGGGTAACAGAATACCGCAGTAGCCTGCCCAGCGCTGCCATATCTTGGCGTGTTTTTGTGGACATCCTCCGGTGATGAATACCGGGCATTCCAGACCCATACAGAAATCAAGTCCTTGCTTCCATGCACCCATCAGTGGGGAGGTGGTCGCCTTCCAGAGCCGGGCTATTTCTCTCTTAGCGATGGTGAGGCCTAGAAACAAAAGATGGCTTTTATATTTATTAGTCCTGATTTCATCGACCACATGTAGGAGCCACTCCTGGCGCCAAGCTCAGGCCGATCATCGCCAGAATACTAAATTTCCATGATAGAGATAATACTCTTCGTCAAGCCAGGCTGCAGGACTCTCTCAAATATGAATCGCAGCATATAATGATCTTCCCTGATCATACCAAACTTGTTCAGTAAAAACACCAGTCATTTATAGAGGCGAAGGCACTGCTCCACAGCCTCAGAATTGCATATGCCCTGCTTTTCCCGTCCAGCCTAAGAGTGATCTACAAATTTCGCACCATGTCCTTTGACACTCCTGAGGAGGTCTCCTGAACCGACGAAGAAATAACCGTAAAATCCCGCATCCCGCCACCCCTTGAATCGGACTGTTCTACCAGTGAATGTATCCGGCGACAATCCCAACCCAATGGGAAACAGCGTCACAGGTCTGGATCCTCTTGGTGCTCACAGGTGCACAGTGACAATCAAATCATGCTTTCGTGAACACTTTGAACGGCCTCCGTGAGCGTGACACGCGGCGGTGGCTCTGTGGGCGATAGAATCTGATATTCTTCCAGATGTATTGTTTTGTTTTTCTCTATTGCAGGTAACGATTTGACCCCTATATCGGGGCTAGGCCCCTAGTTGGGACATCACCTGGAAATCAGGCAAAAGTTATGTTCCCAGGGATCCATTTGAATGGCACGGTCACCAACCTCGTTGGAGTAGGCCAGACCTGCCTGCCGCAACAGGTACTTCAATGTTTCTGGAGTATAGGGGTTTGGGCAGGGCACAGGGATTGTGTACTAGTTTTACATGCTATGCTCCACATGAACATCATGGCTGCCCATTTAGAGGTGACTATGCACCACCTGGAGTATCCCACATGCACATGACATCTCAATCACGGAGGATAAGTCTATCACCTCACGGAGCATGCGCCATATTATCAGCTGGAACACTTGAGGCGTCCTGTATAAGGTTAAGAGGGGGGACTGGTCATTCCACAGGTCAAGCTCCTGGGTACAGATGTCCTAATGCTCCAGGAAACACATCTTATGGTAACAAAGACCCCTGTCTCTCCAGACTTGGATATGACTTGGTCTATCACTCCAGCTTCGTTAGGGGCTCCAGAGGCACAGTGCTCCTGATACACCACAGAGTTCCATTCAACACTACCCCCACCTGGATAGATAAGCCACGCAGATACGTCTTTCTAGCAGGCACCCTATATGGTGACAGGGTGGTCCTGGGTAGTGTCTATGCCCCCCCCCCACCCTTGACCCAGACGTTATTGAACAACTAATGGCCACATGGTTAGGTATTCAAGAATGATTAATGGCCATTGGGGTGGACTGAAATGATGTTATGCATACACAACAGGACAGATGGTGACCCTAGACGAGACCAGGGAACACACGAGAATCGCACCTATTCCACTTGCCTAAAGGCGTGGGATGGACAGACACAAGGCATATGCTTAATCAAATAGAACGAGGCTACACATACTACTCACAGGTACACCAGACGTTCTCCCTTATCGATTATATATTCATCATCATCATTAAACTTTATTTCGGTTCAATGACCATAAAAGCAACAATCATTTTCACAATAAATGATACAATAAAAAGAAAACATAAAAAGTAGAGCCAATCCAATCATTTTCAAGGTAACGCATTACATTCAAATTGAGCAGAAAAATATTTGGCAGGATGGTTGATTATAAAAATTTCCTACGTAATAACCAGACAGAGTTGAGGAACCGGGAGACAGCGAAAACTATCGGAGGTTTAGTGTCGTACTTTAAAATTCTCATTGCTTTTTCGCATTCTCTAAAACCAAGATTATTGCATAGGGGCTTAATCCAGCGTTTCCTTTGGGGTAGATATATTGGGCAGAAAAAAAAAAGACATGTTTTTCATCCTCAAGTATGTAACTACAGGCCGGGCAAGCAGTGATTTTATTGGCGTCCCATCCAGATGTAAATGACCTGAGCGGGAGACAACCCATTCTCAATTGGCAGTAAAGCTTCCTCGCGGCCGGTGGACTGACCAGGTCTAAAAACTCCTCTTTCCTGTAATTATCTTTAATTTGGAGGAACACGGCCGTCAGCCTGCCGATCTTAGGGCATTCATACAAACGCGCAAGATGGTGGTTTTTAAACTGTTCGACCAATTTAGCTTTGGGTAGGGCCAGGCATGAGGCCTCCGGAGTAGTCCATAATTCTGGAAGGCCAATCTTAGTGCAAGAATCCCTGACGAATCTCAGCCAGGGGATATTCTTGCTCTTGAGTTGGGACCAGACTCCCTTAAATTCCTCACGGTAGAATCCCAACTCCTCATTTGACCATAATCTCTTCCAATATAACAATGGACGCAGCATTACCACTTGTTCGATGGGTAGTAACCCACAATCCAGCCTGATAGGGGTCAGCGGGGAGCTAGAGGGAAGGCCCAACAAGCTCCTCAGGAATGAATTTTCCGACCCAATCAAGCTGTGTATTCTGGTATGGCCCCACAGTTCCGCTCCATATATGGAGGCTTCTCTTACTTGTGTCCGATATATTTCCAATGCAGGGGACACTGGTTTGGAGACCGAACCCCTGAATACTTGGGAAATTCCCCCGGTGGTTTGTGCAAGTTTTAACACAGAATTTGCGATTTGGCCACCCCAGCCAAAGTTTTCCTGTAATAAAATCCCCAGATAACTGAATGTGGTTACCCGCTCAAGGTAGACACCATTCAGAACTGGGTTTGGCCGTGTGTGTTTGGGGGGATTTAGGATCATGTATTTGGTTTTAGCCAAATTGATCTCTAAGCCTCTTTCTGCACAGAAATCCACAAAGCCATCCAGAATGCGTTGAATGCCAGTTGATGTGCGCGATAACAAAAGAGTGTCGTCAGCGAACATCAACGCTGGCACCAAACCTGTGGCAAGTCTGGGCGCATCTATGTCCCTAATATCCTCCAGGTGCTTAATAAGCCCATTGATATAAAGACAAAATAGTGTGGGTGCCAACACGCATCCCTGTCGGACTCCACGATTTACGGGAAAACGGGAAGAAAGCTCACCATATTTGCCGCATCTAACCTGGGCAACATTTTTTGTGTGGAGTCTACTAATAATGTCCAGAAGATACAAGGGGACGTTAAGAGCCAGAAGCACCTTCCACAGTTTTTCACGCGGAACCAGATCGAAGGCCGACCTCAGGTCAACAAAAATGAGATAGAGACTGCCGCCCTCTAAACTCACGGTCTTCCAATGTATGACCTGAAGTCGGAAGATCTGGTCCACGGTGGAGGTGCCCTTTCTGAATCCTGCTTGCAGTGAACTTAAGATGTTGTTTTCAGTCTCCCAGGCCTGGAGTCTGTCCAATATTATACGCCCAAACAGCTTCTGAGTGATGTCGATTAAGCTGATGGGCCTATAATTTGAAGGTTTTAGAGGACAGCCTTTCTTAAATATGGGCACGATCTCCGCGCCTAGCCAAGACTCTGGTAGATCACCTCCCGACAGAATGGAATTGAATAGGACACAAAGGTATGGCACCCAGATCATAGGTTCAGAGCGGTAGAGGTCGCCCGGGATTTTGTCCAATCCCGGAGCTTTGTTTGGTATTAAAAGATGGATAGCCATTGCCACCTCCTTTATAGTTATCATCGTTAAGGCCTCACTTTGGGTGGTAGATCCGGGAGAGAAAGTAGGCGAAGGAGGAGTGTTGGTATTTGGGCTTGAGTAGAGACCTCCATAATGTGCTTCCCATACAGCTGGAGCTATGTTTGGGAATGAGCTCGTTCCTGCTTCTTTCCTCCCTTTGCTCACGGTTGTCCAAAAGCCCCTAAAATCCTTCGCTATTAGAGTAGATCTTAATTCTTCCCAGATATCAGACTCCCAGTGTTTTTTAGCCCTTTCTAAAATTTGTTTGTGTTTGGCCCTTGCTACTTTAATCCTATCTCTATCGAGGGTTTTGATGACGATAAGTAGCTCACTCTTCGATTTCCTGCACTCAGCAGAGTACCACGGTTGCCTTTTAGGCAGGTGGGGCCTCGCGGGCCCTGTCAGGCAAAACGCCTTCGAGAGTTTGTCTACTAACTGTAGGTGAATGCCTGTGGGTCCGGCTGCATGTACAGGTGGAAATCGAGATGGTTCCACCTCAGACATTTCCACAAGGTAAGGAAGGGCAAGGCTGTAAATTTCAGAAATTTTATTAGGGCTTGCGGCAATGTGCGGCCATCTCACCCTTCGTTTGTTGTTGCATAGTATGGGGTGTTGTGCAGTGGTGGGTGATGGTACATCATAGGTGCTCATACCCCAACAGCCTGGTTTAAAGGTTACAACCAAAGCATTGTGATCGCTATCATTACGATCTAGCACCCTAAAGTCAAGCACCTTATCCCAAGATCTAGTTTCAATAAGGATGTAGTCGAGAATGGAGGTATGACCTACCCTATTGAAGGTAGCTCGTCCTGGTCTGTCAGAATCAAATCTCCCATTGCAAGCCCTCAATGACAAGGAAAGTGTGAGAGCGGAGATTTGAAGGGCCAGAGGGGACCACGCTTTGACCTTTGGAATCATAGGATCAGGGATATTTCGGTATTCGTTCTCTGTGTTTGGATCGTCTAAGGCCGACACACAGAGTGGTTCGTATTGGCAATTGAAGTCGCCACCTACGACCACGGAATATTCTGAGTCCAGGGTCAAGATAAATTTATTAAGCGATTCCATGACCTCAGATTCCCGACCACCCTGGGAAGGTCTCGAATAGACATTCAAAAGAGCCAAATGAATATTATTAGGCAGCACTAGAAGAGTACATTGAATGTCTTCCGAGTTGGTGTGTATCTGCCTTGCCACGGCACCCAGGTGGAGCGCTACCCAGGTGTTAAGACCCCCTGAGGGTCTACCCCTACCACTAGATACAGCCAATATGTCAAAAGATGCAAAACCAACCCTGTGCAAATTTTCCAATGCCCAGGTCTCTTGCATCAGGCAGATATCAAAATCGTCTATGAAGACACCCCAGTCCTCGCAATCCAGTTTACTCTTGAGACCTGCCACGTTCCAAGATAGAAAACAAGGACTCGACTTTGATTTACTAGGGAATGGGATCGGGTCAGCAACAGGGATAATGGCGGATGAAGAACTCAAAGCCCTCTCTGTAATTTCCCACAAGGGCCTGTTTGCCAGCCCTTCCATTTCTGGCTTGTTCCCTGGGGTTAGGGCCAGTTTCGGAATAATAGGGTTCAAACGTCAATCCACTTGCTCAAGGGTGCTGTATCTGTTAAGGTGGTAAAAAGCTTCAAGCGTGGGCGAACAGGGTCGGTCTGGGCCTTGGAAAGTGTTATAATCAAGGGGTAATAGACCAACCCTATCAGATCGCACAAAGTCCACCCTTCCCCTATTTGGATTAATAGTACTAAGATGGTGCAGACCAGGGTAAAAATAGGTGAGGGGGAGAGCTCTAATTGCTGAGTGGTTGTTAGAATTAGGGCCTGGCTGGAATGTGCAAATATGTCTGACCGTGTTTGTGTTCCTAAAGTTGATGACTACACAATCTCCCTGTACATCTTTGGCTCTATGTCCAACCCAATTTATTCGCCTGGCGAATAAGATCTCACTTGAGCACGGTTTCGGAAGAGGTTTGTGGCAATTTAACCAGTGCACGCATTTGTTTTTTAAATCAAGAAATGACTCCCTTGATCCTTGGTTCAGGGTGGGGACACCAGCAAGGATCACCACATATGGAGCCGATTCGGGTGGAAGATCCAAACAGGGTAATTTCAGGTCACGGGAGGGCTGAGGCTGCTTACTAGGGGATTGGAGGAGCCCGGTAGACTTAGATAGTGAGGTGTTAAGTGTGTTAGAAGTTACAGTGCTCGCTCTGTTTCTGGTGCTCCCTATACTAGCTGAAACGTGGGCAGCTACTTGGGGGACAATAGGCAATCCCTGACTCTGGCCCTTGCCTTGTACAATTGATTGATCTACAATAGTTGTCAGGGCAGTTGGTAAAATTGGGACAGAGGCACCAGAGACACCAGTCTCAGCAGAGCTTGCTGTTATTCCCCCTCTGCCCCCTGTGCCCTTAGATCTGATAGATGAAGCAATCATAGATTCAAGATTAGTAAGACCATTTTCTAGGGAATCGAGTCTGTTACAGATGGGGCGACAAATTGCAGTAAAAAGCTGTTCCATCTTTTGCCAAAAATCATAGTTCCGTACGGGGCCTGGTGATGCCTCGAGGCAATCAGCCATCAAGTCTATAGTGGGTGCAGGTTCAGATGCCCCCTCGTTAGTCCGCTTTTGTACTTTGGATCTTTTATTGGTCGACGCTGGTGGGCCACCCCTTTTGCGTTTCACCGCCTTCTCCGGCAACTTAGTAGAGGTGGCATCGGGGCGGATGGATTGGCCAGATCTGGTGGTGCCTTCGAATATCGTAGCAATTGAAGAGACGGGGCGAAGAGAGTCGCCGGGGTCAATCACAGTACAGACACTGTTATTTGCTAAAACATCCACGTATTCATTCCCACTCAAGGGTGAGACATTTGTGTGGTGGACTAATGCAGGTATGTGAATGGATGCTGCCGGTGATTTAGCAGAGGCAATATTGCCCAAAGAGGAACGCTTGTCGAGGACTAAGTCGAGAGACAGTCTTTTCTCTGTCAGTTCAATTTCCCTCTGTAGAACTGATGCAGCTCTGGTTATAAAACTATCCAGAGTTCCAACTACTCCGGTCCCAATCACAGACTTCCGGCCCTTTCTGGCGCCGGCAGTGGCCATACTCAATTGTTAACGTAAGGAGATGACAACAAATCAGCTCACCACTAGGAAGGAAGTGTTCCGATAACACCCGAAGATGGAGGATTAAGTCTTGTAGTCTTGGTCAGCTATACAATACAATATTTCAACACTCACTGGCGCACGGCTCACCTGTTCGACAACAGAACCAAGAGGGGTGCCCCGTCCCGGCCTCAGTCGGTCTCTGACGGGCTCAGACGGGCCCGCCCTTGTCCCGGGCTTTGCCCGCGCTGCGATCCGCGCTGCGGAAAAGTGTGTGCTGGATAATGAAGTGACGTCAAGGGGCGGGTCCTGAGGAAGAGGCAGGCAGCAGCAGCAGGAAGCGGAGGGCTGCTGGACCTCGCAGTCCTCGGTGCGTTGTTCCCAGGGCAAAGGTCAGTTTCCACCACGAGCAGCACCCGCGAAGCGGGGGCCGCAAGCTTTTGACCGGTGTCCAGGGGCGGGTCCTGAGGAAGAGGCAGGCAGCAGCAGCAGGAAGCGGAGGGCTGCTGGACCTCGCAGTCCTCAGTGCGTTGTTCCCAGGGCAAAGGTCAGTTTCCACCACGAGCAGCACCCGCGAAGCGGGGGCCGCGAGCTTTTGACCGGTGTCCAGGGGCGGGTCCTGAGGAAGAGGCAGGCAGCAGCAGCAGGAAGCGGAGGGCTGCTGGACCTCGCAGTCCTCGGTGCGTTGTTCCCAGGGCAAAGGTCAGTTTCCACCATGAGCAGCACCCGCGAAGCTGGGGCCGCGAGCTTTTGACCGGTGTCCAGGGGCGGGTCCTGAGGAAGAGGCAGGCAGCAGCAGCAGGAAGCGGAGGGCTGCTGGACCTCGCAGTCCTCGGTGCGTTGTTCCCAGGGCAAAGGTCAGTTTCCACCACGAGCAGCACCCGCGAAGCGGGGGTCGCGAGCTTTTGACCGGTGTCCAGGGGCGGGTCCTGAGGAAGAGGCAGGCAGCAGCAGCAGGAAGCGGAGGGCTGCTGGACCTCGCAGTCCTCGGTGCGTTGTTCCCAGGGCAAAGGTCAGTTTCCACCACGAGCAGCCCTCCGCTATATATATTAGTTGCCGCAATTTCCACACATTGGGTCTGTGGCACTGAGATACTTCCTAGGAGCCTTCAGATCGTGCGGTAATATCACTCGGCCTCTGGATAGGCCCGACTTGGGCCCCCCTCTTCCGTTGGTGTAGGTCCTCGTGGCACCACCATGGCCAACAATATCGAACACACATATACAGGGCCATACAGGACTACATTGACTCAAACACTGGGGCAGTGGCTTCAGCTGGGACCCTATGGGAGACCATGAAACCGACCCTGCGCTGTGTCGACATCTCCGTCTGTGCACACAAACAACAGCATGAAAAACGATTCAAATCAAAGCCCAGTTGTTGACTCTGGAGAGGCAGGGGCGAGGTGGGGAAGGAGGGCCTGTACGTCAGCAAATGGTCCATATACAACAAATATACAAGTATGAGTTAATGGATGTAGCAAAGACAATTTGGCTAGCATCTAGAAACCGCATATCCCAATAGGGTGACAAATCTAGCAAGCTACTGCATAGACTATGTCAGCAAGCAGCACAGTCAATCCACATACCATGCGTCAGGAGCTCAGGCGGGGATGTCTCAACAGATCCGCTGTTGATTGTTGACAGCTTTGCTGACTACTACAGACAGCTATATCCAGAACGAGATACTTTGCCAGCAGCTACTATCCAACAATTCATTAATGACCTCCCCCGAGAGCCCTCACAGACACCGCCAAGAAACAGCTGGACGCTCTAATTACGATTGAAGAGCTCACAGCAGCTGTAGTTGAATTGCGACCGGGCAAAGTCCCAATGGATTCCCTTGCAATGTTTTTTAAAATATATATGTCACAATTGAGAGCCCCTTTTTTGGTGGTGCTTCAGGCCATGGTGGAGGAGGGCAGACTCCCGTTGGATTGGAGACACGCTGAGGTAGTGGTGCTCCTGAAACCGGGTCGTCCTCCGGACCTCCACTCCTCGCACCACCCGATTTCCCTCCTTAACCTAGAATCTAAGATGCTTGCTAAGGTACTGGCTAACAGACTCTTGCCCTACATAACTGACCTAGTTCATGCAGACCAAGCTGGCTTTATGCGATGACTGCACTACCCACCACAACATTAGGCGAGCCCACAATGCCGTTGCTGCCGCGGATCGCCTAGGTGCCCCAGCTGGTCTACTCTTGGCAGATATGGATAAAGCCTTTGACTGTCAATTGGGTGCATCTCTTCGCGCTTCTTCAAAGGCGAAATATCGGCCCTCAGTTCCTAACATATATAAGCCTACTATACACTGACCTTGCAGCTGCGGTACGTGTAGCGGGCACAGTTTCTTCGCGATTCTCTATTGTTGCGGGGATTCTGCTCATGCACAGAACTATGCACAGGAAACCAGGACCTTAGTGAATTGTGGTGTACCAAAAAACTCACCTCAGTACCCAGAACCCCTATCCGACTAGCATCAGTGTCTCATTCGTTCTCCATATCATTTCAAAGCTACCAATGATTAGACAACCCAGAACAAGCGACTTAGAATACTCTCAGGAATGGTGGGAACAAGAACACCTTTTCATTGTTATTCTCATATCAGTCCACAACGTGAGTAATCAGAGACATGGAAAAGTTTAAAATGTTTATTTTTAACTACGTGCTCTAAGATGCAGTATTTTGGCTAACATAAGCAAACAAATGATCAGAAATAAAACCATCAGCATAGTTACAATTCCATAGAAAAGGAAGGGAGAAATCATATTATAATGATTGTGAAAGCAGGTCCTGTAATACCTTGTGTACCACCCTCCCTTCGCTAATAAGCTAGTTTTATATAATAATAGCAGGTCTCTAGGTTTGAATGGGGAACCCCATACCTCAAAGATCAGCTTAGGTGAATCACATCACAGGATCAGCTCTGCTCTCTGTATCTGGCAAGGTTTTCTCCAAGTGTCTAAATCATGTCTGTAATGCAATATTAAAGGCACCCGAGTTTCAGTTAATTGCAGCTGTGTGCTTGTTGTGTCTAGAGCGTGGGCCAATCAACCTGAATTCAACAGCATACATTGTTATTTGACCTTGACGGTTTCTGCACAGAGTGTTCAGACTAAGGTCGCGGTGCACGTCTAGGGATGTGAAAAACAGACTGTTCTCATGTGAAGAAAAAGCAAGCAAGCAGTTTTACTTATCATACCTTTAACCTGTAGTGTTGTGTACAAAAGCGGCAAAGTGGCAAGATGGCGTTTAACATCTAAAGCGCTTATGCTAACATAGCATTGTGTGCAGAGAAATTCCTGTCTTTACTACACTATTCATAGAGGCACCTGCCAGGGATGTCCGCTTTCGCCCTATTTATTTGCATTGGCAATGGAGCCGCTGGCGGCGTGGGTGAGAATGGACGCGCAGTTGTGGGGGTTCGAATGGTCTTTGGAGGTGTCCGACCGAATTGCACTATATGCAGATGATGTATTATTGTTTATAACCGATGCTCACAGATCCGGCCCTCGGCTCCTCCATATAATGGAGGTGTTTGGAGAGACCTCAGGACTCTATATGAACACAGCCAAGTCAGTCCTGTGGCCACTCTTGGGTACACAGGTGGTGGGTGCTTGGGCACAGGGTCTTACTATAGCCTCTGATGGCATGCGATATCTGGGTACATCACCCTCGGGTCCACGCTGTTATGGCTTTTCTTGGTCGGTACCCAGCAAAGCTTGGTCGCTCCCCAGCAAGCTGTAAGACCAGTGACCGAGATTCCGGCACCAGGGCAGGCCCGGTTCTAGAGGGTGGGCCGGGTGGGCCAGGCCCGCCCAAACATCAGCCTGGCCCACCCAAACAGGAGCCTTGGCCCTCGCAGTGAGGGCTTGAAGGCAGTCACGCAACACCATTGGGCTCAAAGTGCTTCAAACCGTTCAGAAGTTACAATCCTAACATAGGACAGTGACCAATGAACTGTCATCAAAGCTGTGAGAAGTTGGCCTGATATGTAGTGCTCACTATTCTAGTGATCACTGTGTATCATTCCAAACGACCCTTATTGATGATTGGTTGTAAGTCAACCTTATAGACCAGCTATCCTAGTAGCGTGGATACGAGCAGTCTTAGGCTAAACTCTAGAGGGCGTGTTAAGCCAGCTGTTTACCATCACATATACCCCTTGAACACCAAGTGAAAGGACACCACACAAGTTGTTATGAAAATAAAGGGTATTTATTTATAACAAGACTACCCCGGCTCCTTTTTGAGTCAGGGAGCTAAGCACAGTACAAAACTCTTAGAAAAATACTTCTGGTTGCACAATTTACACAAATGCCCGAGGGCGCGAAACCATTACACTGCAAGTGGAAGGGGAGAGGTTAGAAAGGTTAAAGTTACTGATTCCGGAGTGATCCGATCAGTGGGACTAAACGAAAAAGGAACTGGACACTTGTAAAGCGAACCTGCGATGGAGCACCGAAATGCTCGAGTTACCTAGCCCAGAGGCTGCGGCTGCGGGAGGTTCGGCAAGATGTCGGAAGTCCTCGTTGTAGTCTCAGGAGCCTGAAAGAAGAGTTGCTGGCAGGCGACCAGTGACGATGTTCAGCGAGATCCAAGCCTGGATCGGTGATGAAGGAAACCTGAAAGCAGAGGGGACTCAGTTCTCAACCGCTAGCCAGCGATCGTGGGGGCACCAGGAGGGTACCGGCTGAAGTCACCTCGACCAGGTGAGTGGATGACGTCGGACTCGGCTGTTCCTCGGACCAGGAGGCGCGGCGGCGACCAGGATGGAGGGCGAGCTGTCCCACGAAGGTGTCTGCTGTCGATGATGCTGGGCCCAGGAATGGGGCAGCGGATCTTGGCAGTGGCAACCCACGCGGGGGAGTCAAGATGGCGTCGGGAGTGGACCAGGAGGGTCCGAGGTACTCCTCTGTTGAAGGGGAGCAAGAGCCAGTCTGGAGCAACCAGACTAGTGATGAAACAATCGTGGTGCGTCGTGAAGAGGGCCACAAGCCGGTCGGCAAGTGGTCGGACAACGCGGTGAACAGCAAGGAGCGGAAGGGCCCCCACGCAGATCTCGTGGATGCTGGGGAGGCAGACTTCGGTGCTGGAGCTGCTCAGGGTTAGGGATTCTCAAACCCTAGGTGCACTCACTCGAGGGTCCCTCGGTGGGCGTGCTAGATAAGCGTCGTGCAGGTTCTGAAGATGGCCGGTCCCGCAGGTCTCGTCACACCTACGACTCTCAGCTGGGCTGATGATGTAGGTAAAAGGTCAGAGATGGCAGGGAACGCGGGTCTCGTCGAGCTGGGCAGTCTTGATCCGTAGGAGAGACTTGCAGCAAACCGCAAGCGCTTAGGTGGTGCCTGCTGGTGCAGGGTGGCTACTCCTTAGCCACAAGGGAGAGTCTTCAGAAATAGTCAAGAGTTCCTTTCGTGGAAAGTAGTTCAAGATTCAGAATTATCCAAATTGGGAAGGGAACTCGCTCCTACCTTTATTCTAAGAAAAGGGGCTGGCCCGTGACTAGGTCCTACCTATGGGTGGAGCCAGGAGGGGGGTGGTTACACCCCTATCCTTTGTCCGGCTTCGCCCCAGCTCAGGGGCTGGTGTGCCCCCGAAACTGGTTTGAGCCGGGCTATGCACAGTGAGCACCGGGGTGCCACTTGCAATCACCTTCCTTTCAGCCCTGCCTACCTGGGATACACAAACCCTGTCTGGGATGGTGCTAACACCGCCCTCGACAGGAAACCCTTTGTCCAAGCTCCCCTCGCTGGAAGGTCTCCCAGCAGCAGGAGGCCAGACTTGTGTCTGGTGGCAGCATCCATTTTGTGATGCTGAGGCTTGAGTCAACTTTAACCGGGGTTCAAGGTTACTTCCATGTCGTGCCCCTCTAAAAGGGGGGAATGCTAACCCCGTCGCCAGAACTGGCGAGGGGTTCGTATTCCAATTCGTATGACACCTTACTCGACATGTGTAGGTGATGCGATGCCAAAGTTAGCAAATAACCGCAAGGATTATAATGCATTTAAAAGTAGTTGGCCCGCGTCACCATGGAACGGCTATTAGGACTTGGTTCCGCAAGCCGTCGACGGGCTCAGCTCGCGCCAGAGCACCGTCCCACATGATTCCCTGCACTCTGCCTTCAGGATTGATAAGGCCTGCCATAGGAGTGACTGATAGGAATCCATGTGTCCATTTTAGGGTTAGGTGTAGGAATACTACACCTACAGCAACGGGTGATTACACCACTTTGCCCCAGCTGTCGTGCAGCCAGTTGTGTCAGATTTGGGCGGCCATCAAGGGGTGGCATAATACATGCTGCAGCCCCTGGTAGGCCCTGGGTACACCGATGCCCTGGATACCTGTGGTATGCTGAGACAGGGACTGACAGTGCGACCCAGTTCCAATTAGTGGATGCACCTAATGTACATGTGTGTTAATTTCGAGAGAGAACAGCTAGGCTGTGGGTCTGATTGGCAGGCCCACAGCCAGAGAAAGTCGTAAACCAATGAAGCAAAAGCAAACAAATCTGGGTGATCATAGGATTGCAGACCCTACTCTCCTACAAAAGCGCTGCATACAAACATGAATTTTATAGTTAGAACTTTGCTTTTTTTGTTTTGTGATATAGTTAAAACTTCCCCAGGCTTTCATTATTCTAATGTTGCTAAAATTTGTATGTTTGGGCAGATATACATTTTTTATCAGTAAAGCTGACCCCCCACGGAATACTCTTTAAATCCTAAGGTTGTGTTTCTCCAGACCAAACCCTCTTAAAATATACTGCCCACCAGTATGGATGACATGTGATTCATACACCTTGTAATCCTCTGTTAAAGTTTGAGTCTTCAAATTGAAAAGATTTCAATAAGTTTATTGAAATAAGAAAAGTGGAAACAGCACCAAAGTTTCTCGCCCGTCTTCCTCCCAGCTCCACAGCCGCCCCACTCCCACCACATTCCAAACGTCACCCCCAACGTAGCCATGACACGCAGTGCGGTGCGGACAAGCACGAGATCATAACACATCCCCTTCCCACAAAAGGAAAAAAAAAAAATATTAAAATCTTTGAAACCCAAGCATGAAAATACAATACACTTCCGCCCCCAACGAGAATGACCCCTCCTAGATTTTAGAAAAACAAATAAAATAAAAACCCTCCCTCAACAATAACAAAATGTCAAATGACAACACACTTTGCTACACAAGTTCTATATCAATGTAAAACAAAATCATTGAATCTTGCTGGGATGTGCCTATCCCTAGGACTTCTAATATTGACATTGTTTCCAGGCACACAAGACTCGCGATCCAGACATGATGAAGTACCCAGAGATTTCTCAGTAAATCTCACCAGTCTGGACATACTCCAAGTAGAACCTGAATCTACTCTCACAACATTTTTCTTAATGGCTACAATAGTGAAAGGACCCAAGAACGCAGTTCTACCCTTCATAGTATGATTGGGATTTTTAACTAGGACCCTGTCCCCCAGTTGCCATGTCTTCTCTCTTACACACATTCTTGAATCATAATTCAATTTATACTTCTGTTGATAACTAGAGATGCTGGCCCGTTTGCTCTCAATCGTGGCACCATTATCCAGACAAACTGGTAACCACGTGGGATTTAACTTGGAAACTGCTCTTCTACCTCTCAAAGCTTCAAACGGTGAGACATGAGTAATCATGTTGGGAGCAGTACGATGCGCCCACCAAGTGTCTCTCAATACACTACTGAAAGAAACCTTACTCTCCAAAGCACGCTGAGCACAACTCTTGACCACTCTGTTCATCCTCTCAGCCAACCCATTACTCTGTGGTGAGTATAGTGCAGTTTTCTTATGAACAATATTGTGATCTTTCAAAAACTCACACATTTCATGAGAGACAAATTGCATTCCATTGTCTGTTACTAATACTTTCGGCACTCCTTCCAAAGCAAAAACATCTTTGAGAAATTCAATGACAATCCTCGTGCCCACAGAAGAAACACATTTGGTGACTACCCATTTCGAGGTGTAATCTACTAATAGAATGACAAAACGTTCCGTATAGGGTAAAAGTTCAAAAGGACCTGCAATATCCAACCCAAGTTTGGTCCAAACAATCTCAGGAACTTCCACAGGAGATAATGGGGTAGCATTAGTGACACGAGACTTATCATTGGCAGCACACAACATGCAATTTTTAACAACTTCTTCAGTCATGTGGTCCATATTAGGCCACCAATATCTTTCTCTCACTCTAGCCTTGGTAAAGCTCCTCCCTAGATGACCTTCATGGGCAATGTTAATTAACCTGTTCCTGAATCCAAGAGGAGGAATCACTCTGTCACCTCTCATGACATTCCCCTCATAAAATGACATCTCCTCCCTTACTGGCCAATAAGATTTCATTTCCTGGTCCAACATTTTGTAATCAGGCCACCCTACCCTTATCCACATCTTGAGAGAAGAAAGAACCTCATCTCTACCTACTTCCTCTGACCACTCTTCACATGACAAGGTTGGCTCAGACATCCAGCAAACATTTCCACATTCAACTCCACTCTGCTCTTTGGTATCATCCAAATCATTGTCAAGAGGCAACCGTGAGAGACAGTCAGCAGACTTATTCATATTCCCAGGTAAATACTGCACACGAAAATTAAACTCTTGGAGACCTTCACTCCAACGCTTCAACCTGGGTGTCAACTGTTCACTACGGTGACATGAAAATATCTGGACCAACGGACGGTGATCTGATTTCACCAGAAACGGTATGCCCCAAAGAAAGAATTTAAAGTGATGCACAGCCCAAAACACACTCCGAGCTTCTCTCTCTATACATGAGTAATTCACTTCTGCTTCTCTGAGAGCTCTAGAAGCAAAAGCAATAGTTTTCTCTTCTCCGTCCACTACCTGCGAAAGAACCGCCCCCAAACCTTTAAGGCTAGCATCAGTGGTAAGGATGGTCTTCCGATGGACGTCAAAATGCCCCAACGTGGGTAACCTTCCAATCTCCTTTTTTATCACACGAAATGCCTCTTCACAATCTTGCGACCAATCAAAATGCGACCCTTTTTTAAGTAGCAATCTAATGGGTTCAGAGATACTGGCAAACCCTTTAACAAATTTGGAATAGAACTCAGCTAAACCCAGGAACGATCTGACTTGATCCTTGTCTTTGGGAGAAGGGGCATTCACAATACTTTCAGCAAGTTCCATTTTCGGCTGGATACCTTCTCCAGAAATTACATGACCCAAATACGTAACAGAACTCAGCCCCAAACGACATTTCTGTTTTTTCAAGGTGAGACCCCTATCTTTTAGTCTCAGTAACACACACGACAGAGTGGAATTGTGTTCTTGCTCATTCTTCCCATAAACTAAGATGATATCTTGGAAAAACATAATATTTGGTATTCCTTCTAAAACTAGCTTCATTACCCTCTGAAAACATGCTGCAGCTGATGCCAATCCAAAAGGCATTCTTATGAACCGATATGCTCCCAGTGGTGTAACAAAAGACGTAAGATGTTTAGAGTCTTTGTGGAGAGGAATCTGGTGATATGCAGAGGATAAATCCAACACACTGAAAACTCGTGCACCTTTAAGCATGCTCAGAGATTCTGAGATGTTGGGTAGAGGCTGACGATCCACCCATATGCATTGGTTAAGTCCTCTCAAGTCTACACACATCCTGACACTGGCCCCCCCATCCTTTGGGGCCAAAACAATCGGGGCCAACCACTCCGAGCCTTCAATTTCTTCAATGACACCCAGATCTAGAAGTCTTTTGAGTTCTAACTCTAATGGTGCTAACATCATATTCGGTACCTTCCTGACCTTATGCACACAAGGTACAGCTCTGTCTTTCAGGATTATTTTGTGCTCAAAACCTTTGAGGCAACCCAGGGAATCAGTAAAAACCTCTGGAAATTTGTCAAATAAATTGTTAACGTGACTACTCCCTGCAACTTCCACCAACATAACTTGATCTTTCGGATCAATGGCGCTAGCATTAAGCATGATACCCAAATCACGCTGATGTCTCCAACCTAGGAGATTATCTCCCCTCTTAGCTATATAAACTTTACCTAACGTCTGTCTGTCCTTGAATTGGATG
Source organism: Triturus cristatus (assembly GCF_964204655.1). Lineage (NCBI taxonomy): Eukaryota > Metazoa > Chordata > Amphibia > Caudata > Salamandridae > Triturus > Triturus cristatus. The sequence continues at coordinate 1,137,210,699 of NC_140589.1, forward strand.
TTGGCTACTACATATCCTAACACATCAATTTTGCTACCACCATAGCTTACTGGGTTTATATCTGGAGGCAGCAGTGTCATGTTATCAAAACCAACAACTTCATCCCATTGCCTATTCCCCACCATTGTGAAAGGCGACCCAGAATCTGCTAAAACTACAAAGTTAAACCCATCAACCAAAATTTCACATTCTGGCATAATCACTTTTCCCTCATCCACATCATTTCCAACATTCTCAATGTTGAGAATAATTGTTCGTACACTCTGTGTTTTTTTCCGGATACTTTGACTTGACGGAAGACCTGCAAACCCTGGCATAATGTCCTTTAATGCCACACTTGTTGCAAATAGAGTCTTTGGCAAAACAATGAGGATAGTTTGAGTAGTGCGTAAGACTGCCACACCTGAAGCATTTTGGTTTAGAAACCTCTCCAGAGGATTTATCACCATTGCTGTTGTACGCAGCAGAACGACCATCATGATCTGTCTTGCCAGACGACACTCTAGAGGGAAAGCGTGACCGCACATCCTTGTCATACATTTTTTGTTTGTCAGTGGAGGCAACTTTGGCAACATTATCACTACTCTCTTGAGTAGGCTTATCAGTCAAAACGTGAACATTTTCTTTAATCTCCTTCTTTTCTTCTCGATCTTTTTTCATCTCTTCAACCCAGGTAGAGGTATTTTCCAAACCTTCTACTATGGCTATAGCTTCTGATAACGACGGATTTTTGGACAATAGTTTCCCTTGAACTCTTGTGCTGTTGGTGCATCTCACCAGTTGATCTCTAATGAGAGAGTCCGTAAGTTTGCCAAATTCACAGGTGCGGGCTAAGGTCTTAAGGGCAGCAATATAACTTTTAACCCGTTCTACAGGACCTTGTATTCTGGTGAAAAATTTATGGCGCTCTAATACAACGTTAATCCGGGGGCCAAAATATTCCTCAAGCATAGTCATAGACATTTCAAACACATCAGCTGGTTCGCCAGTGTTAAAGTTCGTGTCTTCAAATTGAAAAGATTTCAATAAGTTTATTGAAATAAGAAAAGTGGAAACAGCACCAACGTTTCTCGCCCGTCTTCCTCCCAGCTCCACAGCCGCCCGACTCCCACCACATTCCAAACGTCACCCCCAACGTAGCCATGACACGCAGTGCGGTGCGGACAAGCACGAGATCATAACATCTTCATTGGCTTATGTGACATTCCCTGTAGACTTATATACATACTTGTATGATTAATTGTCTCTGTATAATGTGTACGTGGTGTAAAGTACTGACACACTACACTGATATGAGTAGCGCTATACAACAAATGAAATGCATATGAGAGAGGGGCTACGTAAAGATGAGGGGCACTGTTGGAGGGTGGCAGTGAGGGAATCTGATGAGGAGGTAGTGGGAGGGGCTATGGAGCCATGTGGGGATCTGTTGGAGGGTGGCAGTGAAGGAATTTGAGGAAGAGGTCATGGGGTGGAGGGGGAGCTAGGGACAGATGAGGGGCACTGCTGGAGGGTGGCAGTGAGGGAGTCTGAGGATGAGGTCATGAGTGAGAGGGGCTACAGAGAGATGAGGGGCACTGGTGGAGGGTGGCAGTGAGGGAATCAGGAGGAAGTCATGAGGGGGAGGGGCTATGGGGAGATGAGGGGCACTTGTGTCGTGTGGCAGTGAGGGAATCCGAGGAGGAGGTCAATAGGGGGGCCATGGAGGGATGAGGGGCACTGTTGGAATGTGGTAGTAAAGGTATTTACCGAGAAAGAGGTTATTGGTGTGGCACCAAAAAAGACTTTCGCATCAGCGCTGAAGCCGGCCCTGTCATGGCCTTTCTGTTTTTGTTTATTTAATTAGCAGTCGGGTCATAAGGGCTACTGTGGAACAAACTTTAAAGTGTGTGCTAATTATATTTACTGCTATATTAAATGTTTTACGTTTGAAGGTAATTTTACTAATGCTTTTACCGGGAAAAATGAAAGTGGAGCCTGATGGTGCCTGATATGGGGCTGGGGCCCACGGTCAACTGTGAGATAAGGTGCACTGGAGAGGAGTAGTGGATAATCAAGCCTGTAAGAGAGTGCGTTGCAGAGTCTGGGGTCAGGTGGAGGTAGTAATGAAGTGGGATTCTCCCTGAAAGCTCGCACAGAGGGAGTCAGAGAAGTGTCACTTGCCTGATACTCCCACCTCAGAAACTTCCCATCAAAGGAACATTACATGGAAAAAACACTTTTTGAGAGTGATGATATTTAGAAAGAGATTTGGAAAAAACACTTTTTGAGAGTGATGATATTTAGAAAGAGATTTGGAAAAGAGTGCCTTTTACTGGCCCTTGTAAGACTAAGAAGAGTTAAAGGAGGGCCCGGAAGCAGGCCTGGCTAGACATATGAGAGACAAATCGAGCCCGCAGTGGCCCACCCAAATGCACCTTTGGCCCACCCAAATAAAAATTCCTGGAGGCGGGCCTTCACCAGGGTATCGTAGGGGGCTTATCAGCAGGCACCACTGCTTTCCAGCTGACGCAGTGCCCGAAAGCTAGGTCCCCGGGCCGCCCCTGCACCTTTTGAGACGTCTAGCATTTACCACTGCGGCCCGGGGCCCCCCGCAGGCATGCCCTTCTGGCAGAGGCGCAACTAGAGCCAAATTTCGGGGGGGGGGGGGGCTAAGAAAAAATTTCGGGGGGGGGGGGGCTAAGAAAAAATTTCGGGGGGGGGCTGAATCTTTTAAGCCATAGGAAGAGTGGAGCTGCAGGGGCTCTTAGAAGGGGTGAAACAACAGCAAGACCTCATTAACATGCAAATGGGCTTTTAAAGACCTGTGAAGTGCTCGGTGCGGCTGTGTGTGCGCCGGGAAGCGGTCTCATCCCGGGCTGCCACACACGAGGGGGGTGGGGGGGGTGGGGGGGGGGTGAAGCCCTGTGAGTCCAATGGGTGTTGCGCGCCTGCCTTGTGGGTAGATCCTTTTATTGCGCCTCTCCCGTTTTTCGACTCTGGCCCTAGGTGGGGGGGGGGGGGGGGTTCTTTCCAGTGCGGAGGTTAATTTGCTTCTCCTGGGGCACCATCGCTGCCAGGAGCACTCCGCGGGGAAAGCTTGGTGAACAGGCCAACCGGCCCCGCAGCTGCATCTCGTCCTCTTACACATGGGCCGATCTGTCTAGTGTGTTTCTGGCGGTCTCCGGACCCCGGGCGCATCTGTCAGTATGCCTCTTGGGTGGGCCGGGGTGTTGTCGGCTCCGCCACACCACTGCAGAAATGGTATGACTCTCACCTCCGGAGGGCGGCCAGGGCAAGTTGGGGACGCATGGGCTGCGCCTTGTATCTTCGGGCGGGAATTGACAGCCCCGGAGCGTGCCCACAAGGCTCAAGCTCTGTGCTAGTAGGCCTCTGCCCAGGCCTTCTGGATGGCCGACCAGGCCACACACGGCGATCCCTCTGTGCGAGGCCCTTAGTGCAGCTGGGTGCCTCTGGAAATCGTATTGTGGCGCAGGAACCTCGGCACAGAGTCAGCAACTCACCAGCCTCCGGACGCTGCCCCGAACTACTGGTCCGCAGGTCGACTCCCACCTCAGCTCTCTACGGGCAGGACTCGGGCACGTTGTCTTTATTTCGCCCAGCTACTGCATAGCTGCACTGCTCCAAGGGTGGCAGGAACTTTGCAGTCTCTGCGGGCGAGGATTGGGAAGGATGATGGTAGAATAAAGGCCGCGGCTAGGGGAGCTCCCCAGCATACTTCCGCCATGTCGGATCGCCAGCTTGTTAATGCTTTTTTAATAGACGCTTTTGTAATTGACGCTAAGTTCTGTGGGAACCCTAATTCATCTTTGTTCTTTGGTTCTGTACTTTTTATTGCATCTACTAATTCTTCCTTGGGATGGACGATGTCTTTAGACCAGCGTTTCCCCAGACAGTGTGTTGTGACCCACTGGTGGTTGGCAAACCGATTTCTGATGGGTCTGGGAAATCTGAGCAATAAATAAAGATCCCTTTAAATTCAATCTCGTCACATATGAGTATGCTTTAAAGACAGAGTTCAAATAGGCTATGCCATCTGACCTATTGCTGACTGTTTTTAACATGGGGATTGTTGTTTTTGCAAAAAGAGAGGAACTTTTAAAGTGAATTATGTGACAATTCTTTCTTGCGTACAGGGAGTGTGAAAAGGAAATGTGGTAGGATGCCGTATTTTTGCATCCCACTACAAAATGTAAATATCTGTAAATGAACTGTATACATTCAGCAGTTGGAAAAGCAAAAAAGAACCACATTTTGTTTGCAATTCTTGAAGTGTGCTGGAAACAGAGATTTGAATAGGATCAGAACAAATCAAGACACTTTACTTGGTGATGCACAAATGCTAAATATTCACAGAAACCCGATTGCCCCACATCGTATTTGTGTGCTAAATAGTTTTATCGGTTAAACTGTATGTCTGTGCAAAGTTAGTGACGATTTCAATTTAAAATGTGCAGTCTGTAAATGGATTACATTCATGTAATGGGTTGAAAAAGTATGCTGTTCCATATAGTACATGTGGTTCTAAAAGAGGTTGGGAGCCACCGCTCTAAACAGATGGTGTTCGTGTTCCTAATATGTCCTGAAACGTACCTCCTCGACATACAGTGTCTTTAATTGTGAATCCTGCCTTCTACTTGTCCCCTATGCTTGTTGTTTTGTTATTTTATCTTTGTGTCTCCAACCCCCACCCCAAAAAATCTTGTAACATTCATTAAACTTTTAACTTTAAATCTTGCAATCTTCGGTTATAAATGTTAACTATCTGCATACTCGATAACTGGGAATTCGAGAGCCTTTCTCGATAATTTGGTAATCAGTGGCAGTCTAGATGTGGTTTTTGAGGATCTTAAAACAAAAATCATGAGTACATGTTTTATGTATGTGATCTTAAATTACAATTGCGGGATTCTGAGAATTCAATGAGTGAAATTGTATCTTCAGAACATAACTTATTCAAGTCCTGTCTTAGCCGCTGGTTGGATGATGAGCTTTCATTACTTTGTGAACCGCAAGTCTTACCCATTTTCTGAAAATTATCTGGAGCTGAAATACTTGTAATATTGACAGTTTCTCAGTCAAATATGTGGATATTCCTGATGAAAACACACATCACTAGATATCACACATATCACCACCTGAATGTTAGGGTTCATTTCCGTTCTAATCTTTCTCTAGTGTTATCACAAACAGATTCCTTTTCCTGTTGTATATATTTTACAATTAGTTGCTCTAACCTTGTGTTCAAAATTCATCCACGTTTGCCCCTTTGTTGCAATGGAATTACCTCCATATGTACCTAGTTGAATATTTGAACTTTGTAATATCCTTCATCTTTCATATCAACCTATATGGTCATCTAGATTCACCAATATGGTTCAAATGACACATTTATTTTAGACAAATGTTGCCTATGAAATACCTGAAGTTAGTACCATTTCCTGTACATACATGGAAAACTGTCTTGAGATTTCCTGTACAAGAATGTCCCTGGAGAAGGAAGGGGACCACGCTATGGCTGGGATTTTTGGTATGAGGCAGGGTGTGCTGGGCCACTGGAAGGATTGTTTGGATTACAGGCCAGCTGGAAATCGCCTGAGAGGGGTTTGGATGGAGGAATTACATAGTCTGTCTGGCAGCCCAAGGATTTCCAATAGGGGACAGGGTGGCCAGTTGTTTAGTGGTACCAGCCCTTGCCCCATTATCCTTGAGTATTGATAGAGTTTTTCTTTTGTGTACAAATAGTTGTGCACAAAGTAGTTCCCAGTAGTTAAAAAAAAAAAAAACTTTACATTGAATTGGAGCCCTTTAGGGTACACAACTTTGCATGCACGTTGTTCATTTCTCTTATAATTCTGTATGGGATTCTAACCATCCCAAGTTTTACAGGTTTGGTTCTAGTGCATAATTTGTGCCAGCTGACACCACCAGCACTCAGTGATGAGAGCTGGGACACTTTCTAGATTTCTAGTAGACAGCTGCCTTGATTATCAAATGAAAACGAGGAGAGTGTGAGGTCCTAGAGTCCGGCAAGTACCCGCGGGCCAGGATCCAAGCATAGTCGCAACCCTGGTTTATGCCTGTCATTGAGTCTCAAGTTGAGGCTCTTTACCCGAAAAAGTAGGCAAAGACACTGTTGGATCCTTTCCTCATTTCTCGGGATCATAGGTTGTACTTTCACTATTTTAGTTTTTTTAACACTATATTGATCATGTTAACAGAGTGAGGTTTTCACGATCCTGACAAATGCACTGACCACTCACATAGGGATTTAACAGGGCAGAAGCATGTTGACCTCTCACTATCTCTCCCTGGGGTTGAAGTACTTTGTTACGTATTGAGTTTGGGGACATATTAAAATAGTGGAGTACCACCAAAAGGTAGTATCTGATACAGACATCTAGCTGCAGATTCCTTAACTTTGAATTCTCCCCAGGCGCCAGACTGGATCCGGAATTTTTTTTCAGCTGTACCTCTGAGCGCCGGGGGGCTGCGTCGTACAACTCCGCGCTGATTTTGATTCTTGATGTGACATCAATGGGGTCATATAAGTTCCTTTTTTCCGCTCTGCAATGTGGATCCGGAATAGTGGTTCCTTAGACTGTTTTTGGGCCTACTTCAACGCCCTTTTTGCATCAGGAAACAGTATGCCCATGTCTTCAGGCTTTAAAACATGAGAGTCCTGTGCTAGACAGATGTCAGCTACGGACCCCCATTCCATCTGCATGTGGTGTCTGGTGAGTACCACGACTCCAAGGAGTGTGACTCCTGTAAGTGACTGAAGCCAAAAGCCTTGCGGTCTAGGCGGATGAAGCTTTTGATGGAGTGGTTCTCCCGGTCTTCTGAGTCCAAACGACACCTGTCCCCTTCCTGCACTGATGAACCTGCCAGGGCCCGGTAAAGGAGCTGTTCCCTTGGATGTCACTCACCTACGTGGCAAAAAATCCTGTCGTAAGGGATCAAAGTCATGGCCGCCTTCGGCCTCACCTTGTTTCGACATAGTCTCTGCTGGCTCCTCCTGTTCCTTAGCAAAGGACTTTGCACAAGGGTCGAACCTGCACCTCCCTCCTTATCCTTGAGCCGGGCGACTATGACCCAGATGCAGGCATGCTACCATGCTCTACATAACATTTATGGGTCCATGCCTTACCCTGGAGCACTTTTGGGCCCCAAGGAAGTAGAGGGTACTCTGACTGGGCACACGCTGGTGGGTTCGCCCTTGGCGCTAGTTGAGATCCTGGAGTCAACACGGCATCGCTGGCCAGCCCGGTGGGGCTTCCAGCTGTCTCGCTGGCAGTGTCAGATGAAGTCGTAGAGGTTGACGTTGATACGATGCCACCCTGACATCGGTCGGCTCTGGAAACACCGCGCTTAGACACTACGGGTCCTGCATCTGCTCCTTTGCACGCGGCTCTGTTGCTGTTTTCCCGGCGTTGCAAGGTTGTTCAAGAGTCGGTGATGCCGTGGACATCAACCAACATGTTGGTCCTGTTCAGCCTCTTATGGAGGTTCCTTGGGCTGCATTGGGTGAGGACGGCGGTCTGCAACTTCCCCTGTTTCTGACCTACTTTCTCCACCACGAATGGTGGCTGAGGCTAGTGCAGTTTATTCAGAGGTTGTGAAGAGAGCTGCTGATATCTTGCAATTACAGCTTTCTTTCGTAACTTTGTCATCTGATACCTTAGTGGATCTGCTTCATCACGGTGCGACAGGTTGTACCTTTACTGACCTATGGAGAGTCTCTGTATGATATTTTACTTGGAACTTGGATGGGGCCAGTGACTGGGCTCTCCTTTAATCGGGCCCATTTTCATTGCCATCATCCTGCTCTGGACGACCCTGTCTTGTCTTTTTCAACACCCTACCAGTAAAGGAGTTCGTAGTGCAAGCTGCGTTGCCTTTGCTGGTTCCCGATGTTGCTCCCTTGCTTCCACCGGGTGGAGAATCCGGGTAGTTGGATTTGTGTGGCCGAATTATCGTTCCTTCAGCTAGTTCGACCTTGAGGTCGTTAAACACGTCTTGCGTCTTGGGCAGAGCTTCTGATGCTTTATAGGAGTCTGTTGCCCATCTGCTTCCTTCCCTTCTTGAAGAGGACAGGACTGAACTCTTTTAGTTTGTGCAAGATGGCTGTTATGTGGCAAAGTTTACCATTAAGTCTGCTATAGACACCACCGATTCTATTTGTAGGGCCATGTCTAGGTCTGTTGCTCTCCGCATATACGCTTGGTTGCAGCAGTCAAATTTCCCTCACACTGTTCGAGAGACTTTAACAGATATGACTTTTGATGGTGTTCGTTAATTTGACAGTCATGCAGATTCTGCGCTACGATGCCTCATGGCTGGTCGGTGTAAGGTGGCATAGGCCTTCCTTTTGAGAAGATCCTTCATGTCAATATCTATTCATGGTCAGTGTTTTTAGTCTCTATAGTGATAGACCTACTTTGAAGTGTCTTTTGCTTTCCCTTTCATATAGCCATGGTCGTGGATCTTTAGGTTAGGTAAAGGATTTAATTCCTGCTTTTGCTATTGTTGCACTTTGTGGTGTTGAAGTATTAAGCACTAATTCTCCCTTACTGCAGAATGTTTGCATCTGGATTGTCTTTCCAGCTGCATAGCTATTTTTGGTTCTCTTTGTTACTCTATGAATATGTTCATGTATGCTTTTATTTTACTCTGATGAGGAGCTTAGTCTCAAGAGTTCATACCCTTTAATGGTATGCTTCTCACTCTACGTGGAGTATTTGTTTGCTATTGTGTAGCTTTTCCTGTGTACCACTTACATGGGCTATTTGGTTACTATTTTGTAGCTTCCCTGTGCGGGCATCACTCTGCTATACAGCTTAGTCCTTAACCCCTTCGCTGCCAGGCCTTTCCCCCCTCCTGTGCCACGCCCTTTTTTGGCTATTTGGGGTAGTGCGCGCTGAGGCCCCTGTAACTTTTTGACCACATAAGGTATCCACGCCAAATTTGCGTCCTTTTCTTCCAAAATCATGGGGATTCTGAGGGTACTCAGGGTTTGTGGATTCCCCTGGAGGGGTCACAGAAATGAGCCAAAATACAGCAAAATTTAGTTTTTTTTTGGGAAAATGGGAAAAACGGGCTGCAAATGAAAGAATCTGGGTTTTTCCCTGCAAGTGTTATCAAAAAAGGGTCTGTGGGGCTGAAATCACCATTTTCCCAGCTTTTAGGGGATATCAGACTTTTGTCAGAAACCCAACATTGTTTACACAGTTTTGGCATTTTTCTGGGACATAGCCGATTTTTGCTATTTTTGGTGCTTTCAACCTCCTTCCAGTTAATGGTAGAAATGGGTACAAAAGCAATAATGGATCCTGGATAGCTATACATTTTGGAGAAGTAGACAAAATTCTGAATTCAGCATGGGGTCATTTGTGTAGATCCATCAAGGTTTCTTTATAGAAACTAACAGTTAAATATAGGATTTCGATTTGTCTTCTTCCCCTGACTCTCTCCCCAAGTTTTGTTCCACTTTAGTTTTTATCTCTGAGTGGATGAGTGCCAACCATTTGAAACTTAATCCGGACAAGACGGAACTTGTCCTCACTGGTGGCCCCTCCAATCCTTGGTCTCCCGCACACTGGCCCCTTTCTTTCGGTCCCCCTCCCCTGCCCGTCCCCTCTGTCCGTACCCTTGGTATCAAAGTCAGACATGACCTTTCAATGCATAGTCAGATTAGCTCTGTTGTATCTTCTTGTTTTCTGTCCCTCCGTCTTATCCGGAAGATCTCACGTTTTTTTTTCCACCGATGCACTTAAAACCATAGTCCTGGCCCTTGTCACCTCCCGCCTCGACTATGGGAACGGCCTGTATGTGGGCATTTCCGCTTCCGAATCCCGCAGACTTCAGGCCATTCAAAATCAAGCTGCCCGCCTCATCCTTTCCCTCCCTAAATCTTCTCATATCACACCTGCGCTCAAGACCCTTCACTGGCTTCCTGTCCGCTTTAGATCTTTTTTTAAATTGGCCTGTCTAGCCTTTCAGGCTCATTCCCGTTCTGCTCCTTTTTTCATTACCTCTCTCATTTCTTCTTATGCCCCTTGTCGTACTCTTCGCTCTTCCTCCTTGTCTCTTTTGCACATCCCCCGTTTTCGCAAATCCAGAACGGGGGGCACGCGGTTCTCAGTCCTGGCCCCTCAGTTCTGGAACAGTCTCCCTCTTTCTATTCGCTCTATTCCCATCTATTCTCACTTCCGCAAGGCCCTCAAAACTTTTCTTTTCTTTCAGGCGTTCCCTTCCTAGTCCCTCGGGATGTTCTCTGTGAGTTCTGATCAGGTCTCCAGTGCCAGGAAGCCGCTTGGCCGCAGTGCGCTTTATTAAATATTTTTTTCATTCATTTCATTCAGGATGAATTGAAAATTTGTTGAAAAAAAGCGCATTTTGTGTCAACCTTTTCACCTGTAACTTCTTCTAATTTTGACAGCTCTTTGAAAGCAATATACCGTTACATCCGCTGGACATTTCTGGTTGTGGGGATATATAGGACTTGTAAGTTCACCAAGAACCCGACGAACCCAGAGCCAAAAACTGAGCAGCAACTTGCAATGGTTTTTTATTATGTACCGGGTATATAGTAATTATTCTGTAAAAATGTGTACATGGAAATATCGGTATGAAAGACACCTATGTATTTCTGAAATGGGAACAAAATATAGAGTTTAGAAACAGTAGATATTTGTACATTTCCGAAATTGGGAATACTCATACTAGCATGAGAATTATCAGTCATTTTTTAGAATGACTTCTTTTTTACACAATGTCTTTCATTTGGAAGGCAGAAATGCATCGAAAGTCAATAGATAATAACAGTTCATTTACGTATCTCAATTACTCTGTCTCCCGATAAAAATGGTACCTCACTTGTAGGGGTAGGCATAGTGCCCACGACAGGAAATGGCTCAAAACCCAACGTGAACACACCACATTTTCACAATGCAAAAATACCCTTTTTTAGCAAAGTGCCTAGCTGCAGTTTTTTAACCCTAGCTCTGCCGGCACCTAGGGAAACCTAGCAAACCTATACATTTTTGAAAACTAGACACCCAGGGGAATCCAGGATGGGGTGACTTGACTGCCTCCCACCACGTTTTGTTACCCAGAATCCCTTGCAAACCTAAAAAATTGCCCAAAAACCGCATTTTCCCCACATTTCTCTGGTGGAAAGTTCTGGAATCTGCATGGATCCACAAATTTCCACCCACCCCGCGTTCCCAAAAGTCTTCCGAGAAAAATGGTACCTCACTTGTGTGGGTCAGCCTAGTGCCCGCGACAGGAAACGGCGCAAAACGTAACGTGGACACACCTCTATTTTGTAGCGAAAAATGACCCTTTTTAGGCAAAGTACCTAGCTGTAGTTTTTGAACCATAGCTCTGCCAGGACCTAGGGAAACCTAGCAAACCTATACATTTTTGAAATCTAGACACCCAGGGGAATTCAGGATGGGGTGACTTGACTGCCTCCCATCAGGTTCTGTTACCCAGAATCCCTTGCAAACCTAAAAAATTGCCAAAAAAAACAAATTTTCTCCACATTTCTCTGGTGGAAAGTTCTGGAATCTCTGTGGATCCACAAATTTCCACCCACCCCGCGTTCCCAAAAGTCTTCCGAGAAAAATGGTACCTCACTTGTGTGGGTCGGCCTAGTGCCCGCGACAGGAAACGGCGCAAAACGCAACGTGGAAACACCTCAATTTCGCTGTGAAAAATGACCCTTTTTTGGCACAATGTCTAGCTGTAGTTTTTGAACCCTAGCTCTGCCGGCACCTAGGGAAACCTACCAAACCCACACATTTCTGAAAACTAGACACCCGGGGGATTCCAGGGAGGTATGGCTTGCGTGGATCCCCCAACGTTTCCTTACCCAGAATGCCCTGCAAACCTCAAATTTAGCTGAAAAAATCACCTTTTTCACACATTTTTGTGTGGGAAAGTTGTGGCATCACCGGGCTGACACAAATTTCCTACCACCCAGCGTTCCCCCATGTCTCCCGATAAAAAACGGTGCCTCACTCGTGTGGGAGGCCCAAGTGCCGACCCTCCTCTGCGGCTAGATGTCTCTATCAGATGGACAAGTTACTTACCTTCGGTAATGCATTTTCTGGTAGAAACATAGTCTAGTCGCAGATTCCTTAACGCACTACCCATCCTCCCCACTGTGCAAATGATTTGCAGTGTAAGAGGTACTTCCTGGTTTGTACACCGGAGGTCAGTGTCTCAAGTAGCTAAGTGGTTCGTCGAACCATTTGATCTTTCCTTATGGACCTTGTTTGAGTAGAATGGTTTTACCCCGTTTCAGCACTGGTTTTATTCACCAGTGATCGCTCTTTCGTGTAGTTGTGTGTTACACCAACCCTTTGGTCTTACCTTGTAGATCTTGACTTTGTTTTGCCATACTTTGCAATTCTGTTTTCTAGTTATTGTTTCAAAGATACATTGATATTTTTTGGCACACGGTTTTCACAGCTAGTTTCTAAAGTGGCTCCGCGTTGTGGTGCAGAAGGTTTCCCAGAAGAAACTTCCGTCACACGCGCCGGAGGGGACATCCAGAGACGATGTCAGCGCATAGTCATGCAACGCTGCCCTCCGGCTTGCGGAGGTACTGCTGAAAAAACTCCCGGATCCAGTCTGGTACCTGGGGAGGATTCAAAGCTAAGGAATCTGTGGCTAGACAATGTCTCTACCAGATAATGCATTACTGAAGGTAAGTAACTTGTACTTTAATGCACATTACCTTCCTTCTGCACTCTGCGCCATCACCCACACCAACAACTTACCCAGGGACCATCTTCAAAAAGAGCTCCTCCTGATTTAAGGACTTGTAGCCCACTTCACACCATTTAGTTGTGTTGTGAGGAGGACTTTATGATAAGGCATTGCCACCCTGGGGTGGGTGTGGATTTTCGTCCTAAAAGGAATTGACATCTGGAGGCATTGAGACACTGTTTTTCTCTAGCTGAAATAATGTGCCATGCAAGGGAACAGACCCGAGTATTTTTTGTGTTGTGTGTGCATTAATTACTCGCTGGTCTTAAAATACTTCTTGGCCCCTCTTTGTGAATTTCGCTATGCATACTGTTACATCTGTATCCCCTCCGATCTCCCTGCTGGTTTTCCAGACTTCACCAGATCATGCCTCCATTGTTCCCCGGGAAGTTCAGTTTGTGCTGGCCAAAAGGGTCGCAAGAGAAAGTCTCGGATGTAGAAAAGTACATGGGGGTGTTACTCCTGATTATTTGTTTGGTGCCACAAAAAGACAGGGGACTCAGGCTGATAACCTTTGACTTCATGCACCTTTCTTCAGATGGAAAAACTCAAGATGTTGACTTTATCCCAGGTTCTTTCTGCCCTGGATTCAGGAGAGTACTCCGACTTGCAGGATGCATTTTGTCAATGTACCCATCCTGCAGTCCCACAGGCACTTCCTTTGGTTCGTGGTAGGATTTGATCTCTTTTAGTTTACCATCTAGCCCTATTACCTAACCACAGCCCCTCAGGTGTTCACAAAAGTGCTTGTAGTGGTTGTGGCCTATCTTCTCAGGTCAGGGAAACATGTATCCCGACAAATGGCTGTTGAATGTGGACTCATTGCAATCAATTGGAGACCACCCTCAGCCATACGGTTTCCCATCAACGAGCTAAAATCCCACTATTCATTGGGCACTTTGCTATGTGCTACCCTGGCATGGTTACATTCAATAACTTTTCACCCATGCAGTGAGTCGAGGACATTCATGTTAAGATCTATGATATTTCACACTCATTCATGGGTTCTGGTGCTAGGGATTCTCAGGCTTGATGGTCTCATGTATCTTGCTGGTCCCTCTTGCCCGTTGGCACATGTGAGCCTTGCAGTGTAGCCTCTGCCAGCAGTGAGCACAGAACTGGGGCTGCATCCCAGACAACAACCGTATGTCAGAAGAGACAGCCTGCATCCTGTGGCAGGTCAGTCTTCCTTCACCATCAAGAACTCACAGTAGCGTCATGCCATTTGGTTGGTCCTTAAGGCTTTCCTTAGGGCTATCAAGGAGAACCTGGTTCAGGTCATGGCAGTCCACACAACTGGTCTGTGGTGCTGCAAAACCACAGAGGTGTGTGGTTATGGATCCTGTGCTAGGAAACGCTGCCGCTCTGGATGTGTCTCTACCTGCCAGGGATCCCTCTGGTAGCCAATCATTTGGTGGGCTGGTTGTATACCAAGGTGTATGAATCCAGCAGATGTCATCTGGTTGAATACGAGTGGTCCCTGCATCTGATATGGTTTAAGAAATCTTTGCCCAGTGGGGCGTCATGGGCATATTTATTTGCTACCACTGAAAACATGCAGTGCTGTCATTACTGCATACTGGAATTTCTGCCTGGTGCCTTCCTGTGAGATGCAATCCTCCTGCAGTGGCACACCAGTCTCCTGGAAGAAGGTCTGAAGGGACTGAGCTCAACTGATCCTCAGCACTTGCCCTCCTATCCATCTACCTCTTCTGAAGGGCCTCCTATCTGAGCAACAAGACAGGTCTTTTTTTATTTTTATTCTTTTTATGGATCATTTTAGTACATTTTAGTAACCAAAACATCAGTACTCACTTATGTCACATCATTCAACTATCTTGCGTATTGATATTGACCATACATAGGGCAATGTGGCGAACAAGACATTGTCTTTCACCTGACTCTCCTCAATCTTCAGGTATGGACATGGAGTGGGCCCAACTGGGTAGATTTGATTTTCCTGCCATCTGTACAAATCTTCACCCGGCATTCCCTTCTTCAATTACTCCCACAATGTGAGTATTTTACTCGCTGGGTCCTGCAGGGCTTGCTTGTGTCGGTCTACAACTCAGGCCCTACCATTTTTGGATGGTACTGCTTTGGTATCTGTTCAAAAGGTGAATAATATGTGGTTAGAAATATCAACCAGAAGGACAAGGTACCAACTTTAGATGATGTAGATTAATCATTGCCATCCGTCCTTCCCCATTCTGTGGATCCTAAAAAGATCTCAAGTTAGATTTCACACACTGTCACATTTACAATATCATCATGGAGATCCGCTTCTGAGAGGATGGAAGAGTTTCTGTGGAAAACTGGAAAACTGACATCAGCACACAGTTGTGATACATATATTTGGCTCTATGCCATCTGTTCCAAAGTTGATGTGAGGCTTCACGGAATCCGATAGCGCCACCTATCAGCGCACTAGTACAATTGCTTTGAAAAGTTCTACATCAAGTCTAGCGCCTGGGACGCTTAAAAGGTGAGGAATTTGCGATTCGATGTAAAAGATTGTTGGATACCACTGGCGATTTTGGAGACCAGCCAAAATGCATACTTTTTGTGTCTATCAAAAGAGTACACACCTCTGGTTATCCTGATCCCTCCTGCACAAACTGTGTAAATGTATCCCTCAGGTGTATATCCACTGAATGACTCTGCCTTCAGTGCCAAGGTACTGATTTAGTGATCCCGGAATGCATGTACAGTATAGGTGGGAGAGTCAAGGGCACGTGCAGAGTAAGAACAAGCCTGAACTTGGCTGTTTTAGGCCTGCTCTCCTTTCAGCCGCTTGTTAAATAGATTCCAGTTGATCAAATATAGTGAAAGAAACAGCCCAGGTGTGAATGAGAGTGAGAGATAGATAGATAGATAGATAGATAGATAGATAGATAGATAGATAGATAGATAGATAGAGGAGGAGGGGAGGGAAAAGGCTGGGTTCGGTCCTAGAGGATAAGAGACAGTGAAAAAGAAGTAGAGGTGGGAACACTATTAGTGGATAAGGTTCAGGAAAAAGAGAAAAGGTAGTCATAATGGAGGGGAGCAAAAGCTGAGCCTATATAGATGGGAAATGGGGAAAGAGTAGGGGTTGAATAGATAGAGGACAAATGAGAGAACAAGGGTCAGATTGAGTGTAGAAAGTAGAGCAAGTTAGAAGGGATAAAGAGCAGAGCAGTGATACAGGAAAGAGAGGGTGGAGCCGCCACTGGTGGAAGTTGGCCAGTGCTGGAAACGGGGATGGATGGGGGCCAGTGGTGAAAGTGGGTGACAGTTATTTAAAAAAACTTTGGGCACCAACACTTAAAAAAAAAAAATGACATTGTTTTATTCTGCACAATGCTCAAATCATTTTTCCTTATGCTTGTGAAGTGAATGTTGCAGTTACAATTTCTTTTTTTTGTTTTCTTTTTTTTTTGTTGTTATTCCTCATATACCAAAGTGGGCATTCTAGATGGGGAGACCCGCCCACTCTCCTCTTCCCGAATTGTTCCGATCCTAGTATTTAGGGTCTGAGGAGAGATGGGAAGGAAATACCCCTCTAGTAGCAACTGTTTTCTTATTCCACTCCATCACGTTCAATCTGTTTGACCCTTAGATGGTTTGGAGACAAAGAACCAACAGTGCCCAGGTGAAAATCATTGGAATACACTCATCTGTTCCGCCATGCCACAAGGGCCGCCCAGATCTTATCATGGCTTGTGCTATCACAGGCCATATCGGATTCACTTATGTATATGAGGTACGTCAGACAATCTGCAAATTTGGGGGCATTTTCACTCTTCCAGGCCTTACATATTTCTCGTCGTGCCAGGATGATAACGTAAAAAATAAATTTAGAAGCCAGATCATTCAGTTCGAAATTCGGTGTTAATCCGAACATAATCATCCCAGTAGTGACTACTAATTGTCTGTCTAGTACCTCAGCCAAGAACCCTTGTATTTTAAGCCAATAGTTCTTTAACATTGGGCATTCTACAAACATATGCAGATCATCTGCGGCCAACAGTTTGCATCTCGGGCAATAGTATTCTAAGCTTGTAATTTTAACTAATTTTTTGGGTGATACATACACTCTATACATTGTAAAAAGGTGATTTCTTTTTAGGGGGGCAGACTTAACCACCATGTGGAGCAACGTGAAGGAATCCGCCCATAAATCTCGTGAGATGTTGACATCAGTATCTATGACATTGCCCCACAGCTTTTAAAGTTCTGACTCCGTCACCCCCTCCACCTCGATCAAAGCCCAATACCAGTAAGATAGCTCTTTTTGCCATCTGCCCTTTTTATTTACTAGATCAAACTTCGGGTTTGGGATGTTAATATTCCATGGAATGGTGGCCCACCAACCCGAGAGCTGATAGTATTTGAATCTAGTAAGTGTTCCCCCGGTCATACTCGAGAGGGATTCCCAATCGAGGAGCTCTGAATCTCTCTGTATGTCACTCCAATATATTAATCCTGCTGTTTTGAGGGGGGATGAAAGCTTATCCTTGAGACAGTCTGGTGTCCCCGGTAAATACCATATAGGGGCATTAGGAGCGTAATAGGGGATGCCCAATCTTTTCCTGATATACATCCAATTTTTTAGTGCCGTACCTAACATTTTTAGTCTCACCCTTTTGTAGTATTTGTGGTCTCCATATTTAAACAGAAAGTATTCCTGCCCTTGTGGGATACCATGGAGGAGTGCCTGGAACAAAAGACCTAAAGAGGAGGCATCTGTCTTATCCGCCAGGAGTCTGAAGTTTTTAAAATGGAAGGAGTGGCAGTATATAAGTAGGTCAGGTAAGGCTAACCCTCCCATTTTCAGGGTTCTCCTCATTTTCTTCCAGGAGATTCTCGATGTCTTTGTGTTCCAAATAAAGGAGCCTATTTTCCCCTGGAGTTTGGCTATATCCAATGGGCTGAACATTAATGGAATAGAATTAAACAGGAAAGTGATTTTAGGTAGTATAATCATTTTAATTAGGTTCACTCTCCCAAAGATGTTCAACGGGAGGCCTGACCACCGTTGCAGAAGGTTACACACATCCTTATGGACTCTACTTAGATTTACTTTTGGTATCTCTGAGATATCCTGAGCTAGATGAATTCTGAGATATCTCATACGTAGTTTTACGTCTGGGGCTACCGCCTCCTGGTTCCATTGCATGATCTCAGTCTTTTCCTTATTGATCTTATAACCTGAGATCTTCCCAAAGGACTCGTCCTGGTCAAATAGCCTGGGAATGGCTTCTACCGGGTTAGATGTAAACAATAGAAGATCATCAGCATATAGGGCAAGTTTTAAGGTGAGATCCGCTATATTAAAGGGTTTAATTACCGGGTCAGCTCTCAGCTGACAAACAAAGGGCTCAATATAAAGATTAAACAATAGAGGGGAGAGAGGACACCCCTGTCTTGTTCCACGCGAGATGTGAACCCAGTCAGTAAGTGAACCATTTATCAAGATTTTTGCCCTGGGAGAAAGATAAAGTGATCTAATTGCTGTTACAACATTTTCTGGAATTCCAAACCTGGACAGAGCCAGCCATAAGTATGACCAATTAACTTGGTCAAAGGCCTTAGCTGCATCAATAGCTACAATAGTCAAGGGAAGTTTTTTATCAGTAGCAACGTCTATGGCAGCGATAGCCTGAAAGGTTAATTCATTTAGCTGCCTGCCTGGGATAAAGCCTCTCTGGTCTCCATGGACTATAGATTTTATGACTTTAGCCAATCTCGCCGCCAGAACCCCCGCAAAGATCTTATAGTCCATGTTCAGCAGTGAGATTGGCCTATACGACTCAATTTTTGCAGGGTCCTTATCAGATTTCAGGATCAACGTGACTGTCGCTTCTGACCAGGTTTGTGGGGTTATCTCACCTTATATCAGTATCTTATTAAACAGTGATGTGAGAGCCGGGGCAACCTTATCTAGACCTAGATGGTAGATCTCTGCAGGAAGTCCATCGGGACACGCTGCCTTCCCTTTTGCCATTTTTTTGATCTGGATATAGACTTGCCCCTCTTGTATTTCAGAGCTCAGATGGCCTCTATCAGTCTCTGATAGTTGTGGTAATTCAAGGCAGTTACAATTTCTATATCTCTCCTTCAGTGCTCAATATTTCTTTCATTGGCCATATTACTTTTGACTTCTGGTTGCCTCGAATTTCCTTTGAGTCACTTTTATGTTATGGATCCTATCCCCTTAATTCATCTTTCGATCAACTCACACAGCAGCTCATGCTTACTGCTACCTTTACATAATTTGTTTTTATTGGTTTTGTTGAAAAGTACATATATGGTTTTCAGCAAGCATATATTACACCATACATTTTCTAGGTGACACAATCATTGTACCGAATTTTACCCCGGAGGGAGCCAGGGGGGAACCTCCACCCTTTTAGTATTGAAAAAGAGTATTAAAAAAAATTAATAAAAAGCAAAGTAAATCAACAGTAAAATGTCAGATCAGTATGGGTCAGGAGTGACATGGAAGCGCAGGATGCTCTAGAGAAGGTAGATCGTTTAATAACTGGTGATATTTGAATCCTGGGTAGCTCATTAGCTCATGAGTGTGAAATGTTGTACCAAGAGTTAGATGTTGCGCACAGTGAGCTTCTGAGGATTAATCCAACAGTGGTAGGGCTCTCTGGGTGGTGGGCATGAAGTAGGAATGCTCCAGCCTAAGGACATAGGAAATGAGTGACAACCATCTTGCTGTATGTTTGTGCTCTGTGATAAGTTGTAATCAATAACTCCACTGCCAAGAGTTTCCATAATTTGCCAAACTGGAGGGTATTGGGTGGTGACACTTTTTTGTTCCAGTATAGAGCAGTCAGCTGTCTTGCCACCGCTGGCATCGTGTACTTTACCTTTTGTTGTTAGCTAAACAATAGCATTATGTAAAGGTAGTGTGTAAACTATAAATGTATAAACTATAACTGAAGAATTTGTAACTTTTGTGTATTTTAAGTGTGGTTTGTGTAGAAAGAATACATAGTTTTTCTCAACTATAGCAATGGTTTAACCTTTGTTTTTTGTTCATTGAATTTTAATGTTTTTTAATTGAACAAATTTTGAAATCGTAGAGTTTACTGTCGAGCAGAGTGTAAAGAGGAGTGTGGTACAGTGCAGTGGAGTACAATGCTGGAAAATGTACTGCTGTAGAATATAGTGTCAGAGTGGAATGTGGTAAAATGGAGTGGCATACAGTCGGGTGGTGTATTGTAGAGTGCAATGTGGTACAGTGGAGTGGCATATAGTGGAATAGCATGGAGTGTTGTAGGGTGGTGTGGCGTACCGTAGAGTAGCATGGAGTGAAGTGGCGAAGAGTGGAGTGGCGAAGAGTGTAGTGTGGCAGAGTGTAATAGCATAGTTGAGTAGCCTACAGTGCAGTGCATAAAGTGGAGCGGCATACAGTGTAGTAAAGTACAGTGTAGTAGCGTACAGTGTAGTAGCATACAGTACAGTAGAGTGGAATAGTGTACAGTGGAGTGTTGTAGAGTTGACTGGCGTAGATTGGAGTGAGGTACACTGGAGTGGCATATAGTAGAATAGTGTACACTGGAGAGCGGTGGAGTGAAACAGTGTACAGTGGAGTGGTCTACAGTAGAGTAGTGTACAGTAGAAGATTGGCGTAATGTTCAGTGAGGCACAATGTAGTGGTATATAGTGGAATAGTGTATACTGGAGTAGGGTGGAGTGTTGTAGAGTGGAGCAGGGTGGAGTGTAGCAGAGTAGATTAGTGGCATACAGTGTTATACCGTAGAGTAGAGTGGCATGCAGTGAAGTAGCATAGAGTGGTTAGAGTGGAATAATGATGATTGTTACTGGTGTACAGTGTACTGACAGAGTTGTGTGACATATAGTGGAATAGCCATCAATAGAGTGGCGTAGAATAGAGTGTCGCACAATGGAATAGGGGACAGTATAGCAGTGTAGAGTGGATTGGCATGGAGTGGAGTGGTGTAAATTTAAGTAATGTGAAATGGAGTGATGTACAGTGCAATAGCGTACAGTGGATTGTCATATAGTGGAGTGGTATGCATTGCAGTGGCGTAGACTGGCTTGACATAGTGGAATGGGGTAAAATAGTGGCGACCAGTGGAGTGGTGTACAGTGAAAAAGTGTGCATTAGAGTTCCATATGGTGGAGTGTCATACAGTGTAGTTGAATACAGTGAAATATTTATCGGGATCATCCTAGGGGGAGATTTTAATGCAAAACTTAAAGATACACATCATGGTGTAGAGATACTTAACCAAGGTTCCTCCTCTCGTAGGGGCGCAGAGTTGGCTGCGTTCCTAAGTTTACATGACTTGGTTAATGTTATGGACCAGATGGGTCCAGCACACGCCATTAACTATCAACCCCGACATTCAGAGGTAGGGGGTCATTCCTCTACCATAGATTTTGTTTTTATTTCCTCTGTGTTTGTGGATTACTTAACGGGCATCGAGGTTATCGCCACGATTCATGAGGATCACAACCCCATTAAATTAGCATTGAAATTGGCACCTCGACTCGTGTTTTCAGTTGAATGTGGGGCTAAAGACTTCACGCTATCCACCGATAATTTAAGATTAATATGTAGGGGTGTTGATAGTGACGAACTGTTTAAGTTACTAGTGAAGGATAATCTGCCCCTTATTAACTCATGTCTGTTATTCAAAACTCTGCACTTAGAGATAGTCAATGATTTCTCTAAACTTTGTACGGTCATCAAATCCTTACTGTCGAAGCCTGCTTCTTTGAGGAAGCAGGGCCCTAGATGGTTTGATGACAAATGTTTATTGGCGAATAGGAACCTACATAGAGCCCTTTCAGCCAAGCCTAGGTGTGCCCCAGATGTGAAATTGGCAAGGCAGAATTATAATGCAGCAGTTAGCATCAGGAAGAGAGTACTCTTAAATGATCGTTGGGAAACCTTATCTCAGGCAGCCATAAATAAAAAGGGCAACATTTTTGGTCTTCTGTAAGGGATCTCCAGATCCACAGAACAGATCCACAGAACAGTTACTAACCCCCATCAGCTGCACCATATCCAGTGAATCTTGGGTAAACCACTTTTCTAATATTTATGCCACTTCTTCATCGGAGATGGACCTGTACAAATTTGGCCCATCCGCCGGCATCCAGATAACACTCCCCGAAGTAGAGGAAGCAATTCATCACAGCATTGGGAATAAGGCCCTCGGCCCAGATGGGTTACCAATAGATTTAATCAAATGGAACCCGTATTTCTGGGCCCCGCTCCTTTTGAATGTTTTTAACAATTTAATGCACGCCCCAATACCTAGCACCTGGGCAAAGAGCATTATTGTCCCAATATTTAAAAAGGGGGATCGGTCTCAGCCTAGCAATTATAGGCCGATATCATTGATTGATAATACCCTTAACATTTTGGGCAGAGTTTTATACAAAAAGATCCTGGAATGGTCAGAGGAGTGTAGTATTTTAGAGCCTTGCCAGTTAGGTTTCCGTAGCAAGGTTGGTACTAATGAACAATGCCTTAATCTCAATCTTGTAATTGGGAAGTATACTATCGCTCGGAACTCCCCGGTCTATTTGGCCTTTATGGATTTGTCCTCAGCATTTGACCTTGTGAACAGGTCAAGGCTGTGGGCTATCCTATTGGCCTATGGACTGGATGAGCCACTGGTTCATTTTCTGGCATATCTCCATAAAGACCTCGAGGCTCAGGTGAGGATAGGTAGTGGGGGAGAGGTTTCGGGAGTCATTAAGGTCGGAAAGGGGTCAGGCAGGGATGTGTCCTAACCCCCTCCTTTTTATTATTTATATTAATGGTCTAAATAAGTCTTTGGTACCTATGACCCAAGATGTCCCCATGATTCTCGGGAAACCTCTTCCTGTACTACTTTACGCAGATGATGCGGTTCTTATAGGCCGCACTCCTAATTCTCTGCGTATCCTAGTACAGTCCTTTGTTAAATTCATGGATAGTTTGGACTTGTGCGTACATTTAAAAAAATAATTTTTAATGTCCTGTGGCCCTAGAAAACTCCAGCTTAGTTCTGTTGTTGCTGGCAATCAAAAATTGACAAGTACCTGTAAATTCCCTTATCGCGGAGTAGTCTTTGCTGCGAACGGCTTCGGGTCTGCGCATCTTACCCACTCCAGGAGCAAGTTCTCAAAGACTATTAATTCTATTTTTAGCTTTCCCCACCCAAAGAACACAGGTGCTATTTTAGCTATTTAAAAAAAAATTAAATTTCAATGTGTTCCTGTGGCCACTCACAAAGCTGAGATTTGGGGCACCGCAGATAGTTCCTGCAGTCAGCAGGAAGAAAACCGGTTTTGTAGAAAGCTGTGGAGTATCCCAATCTCAACCCCACAATACATTTGCCACAGGGAATTGAATTTGAATTATATATCTGATTTTATACTCGCTCGCCCAGCTCTCTTCTGGCTATCAGTCTGGAAGAATCAGGCAGCTACCTTAACTAAAAACATCATAACAGACTGTTTGAAGTGTGAGAAGGGGATGGATATTCCTTGGCTATCTGGAGTGTATCAAAGCTTATGCAGCGTCAATAAGGGCTGCATTTTCTTAAATCCTAGTGAAGCAGAAACTGTAAATAAAAGAGAACTTAGAAGCGCTCTTTATTCATTATATAGCACCGTAAGAACTGTGTCGGAATCAAATAAACCTACTGTTTCCAGTTATATGGCCTACGAACGGCACTGCTACCCCCTAACAAATTATCTCACCTTACCTATGAGTCGGTGGGAAAGGAGCCTCTTATTCCACCTGAGGGCTGGGACAGTTACATTTGCTTTGTGTTTCCCATTGGGTTATCATCCGAAACTCGAATCACTACCCTGCCCATGTGACTGGGTGAGTGGCCAATCAATTCAACACTTTTTGTTTTTCTGCAAATATTACATGAAATATATCAAGTGGCTTCTTTTCCCATTTTTTAATAAGAGCAGGCCTATTGGTTTGGTTTCTGCTTATTCATGTATGCTTGCCTTGGCTGATGAAGATCTGGTTTTTCGTCTAATCACATTTTTGAGAATTGCCACCAGGGCGCGTAAGACAATGTCTAATCACTGAGTTTTATTCACGTATGAACAGTTCTTAGCCATCAATTGGATTGGTTTTATATATTAGTGATTTATTTATTATTGAGGACTCTTGTTTTATCCTGTCATCCGAATTTTATGATAGTGTTTATACAACTGTAATTCTAACTATTATGTATTGTTACTTTTTTCCCTGTTATTTTTAACCATTGTCGTACTTTTATGGATACTATGTTTATCCGAATAAAGTTTTGTGAACTGAACAGTGAAAGAGTGTATTGGTGTATAATGGAGTGGTGTACAGTGTAGCGGCGTGAACTGGAGTGTGTTAGAGTGGAGTGGCGTACAGTGAAATAGCGTAGGGTAAAATACTATAGGGTGTAGTGTTTTAGAGTGGAGCGGGGTACAGTGTGGTGGCATACAGTGGAGTAGGGTACGGTGAAATGGTATAGAGTGGAATACAGTGTAGTGACGTAGAATGGAGATGCACAAGGTGAAGTAGCGTAGCATAGAATGGAGTGTCGGACAGTGGAATAGGGTAGAGTGTAGAAGGGTAGAGTGAATTGGCATAGAGTGGAGTGGCATAGAATGAAGTGATGTACAGTGTAATAGCGTACAGTGCATTGCTGATACTGCAGACTGATACTCCTGAGGCGGAAAGCCGGGAGCACGTTTCTTGTGTATTTTTTAAATATTTGAGTGTCACTTTACCTCTGTATTTTAAATCACTCACCCTCTGCTCCCTTCTTAGCTGTATCGCCCAGACTACGCCGCACAGCGGATTTTGCGCTGCCACGGTTGTTAGTACCGGGACACTCTTGGCACCATTTCCGGTGTTTGCCGAGACCACGCCCCTTTTCAAGGCCACCCCTCCCCCTGCCCCTCCCATAGATCTATAAATCATGTGCAGGTTTCGGACGCGCAGCGGACGAGCGCAGCGGGCGTGCCGTTTGCGCGCCGAAGGCAAGCCCGTCTGCGCCCGTCCGCGCCAAGGTAGCGCCTAGCGCCAGTTATGCTGCTTGTGACGCTCTTACTGACTTTAGCATTCTCCCCTCTGGTCCTCCTTACTCCAGAGAGGTGCTCTTACAACTTGGTAAGCTCCATGCTGATAAAGGTACCTTCACTCTGCTTAATACAGCTCTGCCCCGAGCTGACTTCCTGGCCAACAACCTGTTGAAATGTGGACTTTTGAATGTAAGGTCCCTGCCCAAGCACAGTATTGAAATCCAACTTCTTATTGAATCGCACGAACTTGACGTCCTTTTTATGACTGAAACTTGAACGCGCCCTGACTGCATGGTTGACCCGAGCTTCACCTGTCCTCCTGGGTTCAAATTCCTACATATTCCCAGATCTAATGGTAGAGGAGGAGGGGTTGGGGTGATTTTCACTGCAGCCTGTAACTTTAAGTCCTGTGCTTTAGACGCGATTGAAGGTACTGAACTTCTAGGACTATCTATTCAGACTCAGTCCGGAAACATTGTTACCGGGATTGTCTGTTATCGTCCACCGGGTGCGTTCAGCCTTCAACATCAACAGGCACTCTTGACCATCTTAACTAATATTGCACTCTCGCATCACAAACTGTTCATTCTGGGTGACTTCAATCTGTGGCAGAACGGCGTCCTTGACTCCGGTCTACGCAACCTTTTGAACTCCTGCAAGAGCCTCGGACTCTCCCAGTTGGTCACTGGCTCCACCCACAGGGGTGGACACCTCTTAGACCTACTGTTCGCAGTCCCCCAGTTAGTAACAATGGGAGAAACTCTACCCATGGACTGGACAGACCATTCACTCATTAAGTTCTTTCTAGACCTTAAGAGTGATTATTCCAAAGCTCATGGTCCGCCCAATAAAACTAAGTGTAGAGATTGGAAAGCCCTTACTCGCCTGCACTCCTTAGGGAAAGTGTTTCATTTAGGTCAACTTTTCGACGAGAATAAACAAGTTGATGATAACTATTTCTCGTTCTGTGCTAGGATTACCACCACCCTTGACGCTCACGCCCCTCTTAAAACTCGCATATGCAGGAGCACCAACTCTGAGCCCTGGTTCAACGACAGCCTAAAAGACCTGAAGCATAGCTGTAAACAGGCTGAGAGAAGGTGGAGACGAAATTATACCGAATCCACCAAGGAACTTTGGAAAAACAAAATACGGGAATACAAGAACTTAATTAAAAAATCTAAAGCTGACTACTACTCCTCCATGATTTGCAAGCCTTCCAACAGCTCTAGAAACATCTTTAACATATTGAATAGTGTCACCGACCCGGAATGTGTCAAAAACACCATTATTCCATCTCAAGATCTCTGTGACAATCTTGCTGCTTTAAAAAAAAATAAAATTGAGCTTATTATTAAGGAGCTAGATGCCTCCCCTGACACCAGCTCTCACCCTGACTTTAATCCGAGACCCCCGTGAACCGGATAGCATTGCCACCATCGGCCTCAAATGACCTCCTACTTGAGCTCCCTTCTATCTCGTATGAGGCCTTCATTAAGCTAGCCAGCAGGATCTCTTCTGGGTCTCCTTTAGACCCTGTCCCTCAAAAAGTTTGGAAACAATTTGAGCAGGAACTCCTTCCCTCTCTCCACGTTATTTGCAACCAATCTCTCTCAACCGGAATAGTTCCTGCCCTGTGGAAGCGGGCATTAGTTTCCCCCCTGGTAAAAAAGCCCTCCCTTGACCCAGATTGTTCCAAGAACTACCGCCCTATATCTTTGCTGCCCTTCCCAGCCAAAATCGTAGAAAGCTGGGTAGCAATGCTCTCTCCTCCCATCTGGAATGTCATCATCTTTTGGACGCGGATCAATTTGGTTTCAGACCCACCCACGGAACTGAGTCAGCCTTGATAACCGCGATGGACGAGCTTCAGAGGCGTGCAGACAGAAGGCAGGCAGCGTTCCTTATCCTGCTCGACATGTCTGCCGCCTTTGATACCGTGAATCATGATATTCTGCTGAAACGACTGTTTGAGGCAGGAATAAGAGGCTCAGCAGCACAATGATTTCACTCTTTCCTCAAAAACAGACAGCAAGCAGTATCCATTCCCCTTTACAGTCGGTGTTCACTTTGGTCCCACATGGGGTCCCCCAGGGCTCTGCAATCAGCCCAATTCTTTTTAACCTATACTTAAGACCTCTGATCTCGCTTATCAAAAGCTACAACATCAAAATCATTAACTACGCTGACGATACGCAGTTGATACTCTCTCTGGAGGGAGAAGACTCCATTTCTATTGAGTCCTTTCACAAATGTCTACGTGACACTTCTTACTGGCTAAGAATCAACTCCCTCCAATTCAACGCAGGGAAAACGGAGGTTCTTTTCAGCACTTGCACTAAGATTCCTCGGCCCTTCCCAGACAACTTCTGGCCACCTGAATCCGGGACCACAGTGCATCCAGTAGCCACTATCCGCAACCTCGGGGTCATGCTAAATCAGGAACTCAGTATGGAGACACACATCCAAAAGACCTCTGCTTGTTGCTTCGCTATCCTCCGCTCCTTAAGGAAGATATTGCCTCTCCTCCCTACTCAGGCACGAGCCGAAGTTGTACGCTGTACTATCCTTAGTCGCCTTGACTATTGTAATGCTTTACTGCTGGAATCCCCTAGCTTCCTGTTAGACTCCAAAGAGTCCAATCAGCAGCGGCTAAAGTTGCACTGGGGCTTCCTAGAAGAGCTAGTGGAACCTCCTCATTGAGCAAACTCCACTGGCTTCCGGTTAGGCAGAGGGTTCAATTTAAAGCCCTCTGCATAGTGTTCAGAGCATTATATGCAGTAGGCCCTGCCTCCCTCCAAGCTAAATTTGCTTGGTATACCCCAGCTAGGCAGCTTCGCTCTTCTGAAGCCAAGCTGGTAACGGTTCCAAAATTTTAAAAAATCAGATCCGGAGGCAGATCCTTCAACGTGGCAGCTGCCAAGCTTTGGAACTCGCTCCCAGTTGAAATCAGACACATCCCTGAATTTCTACCCTTTAGGAAAATAATTAAAACCTGGCTTTTCCCCAAGACTCCTGTCCACTAATTTTGTCTCCGGATGCTTCTGGCCTTCTTCCCTACCCCATTAGTCTCAGTCAGCGCCAGGATGCCTGCCATGGTGACAGCGCGCTTAACAAATGATTTAAATAATAAATAAATAATAAATTGCTGTTTAGTGGAGTGGCATACAGTGGAATAATGTAGAGTGCAGTGTACAGTAGAGTGGCGTAGACTGCAGTGTTGTACAGTTAAGCAGCATACAGTGTAATGGCGTACAGTCGCCAATAGTGTAGAGTGGTATACACTGGAGTATCGCAGCATTTTGTAGCTATTACTACGCTACTCCGTAGACTTTTTACTGAATATTTAAATATGATAAGAATGCGAAATACATTTTAGTACACTATATTTGTATAATATAGGGTACCACAGTGTATTTAAAAATAAAAATGTTGAAATTTATTTCTGGTACCACAGTACTCTACAAATTAAAAAAAAAAAAAAAAATTAAAACTCAAATATGTTTTTCTACCTATTACCTCTTTAATAAAGTGGTAATTGGTCGGGGAAAAATATCAACTCTAATACTTTCCTACTTTTAGGGCAAAACTCAGAACACAGGCAAAGCATACCTAAAAACAACATGACCGCCTTAAACTTTTCAAAAGGCAGTCATTAGCTAATCACATAATGACTTATCATTGCTATATACCACAGTACTCCTGCAAAATTTCGGGAAAATACTGCAGCTACATACATCATTAAGTTAAAATACCTTATAACTTAAAAAATACCCTACTTACCTGTAGTACCCAAAAAGATCATCTGCGCACCATAATGTCTAATCCTGCCAAATTTCATGTAAATCTGTTCAGTCGTTTTCTTGCTATGCAAGATACAAAAGTCTTTGGTAAAGTATTTGCGGGAAAAATGCATTTTGGGCCCCCCACCGTCCTTCTATCTGTGCAGTCCCTTGACCAACGGCCGCAAAACATTGTATCAGTCGCCTTTATGGAAGGAAGAATAGATTTGCAAAGGTTTGTGGATATTTATCAAATGGGCGCAATGTTATTATGGGTGAAACATCCAAGAACTTCCTTGCTCTGGTAATCCGAACTATAACTAGAGTCGCTATCGCCGCTTCAATAAAAAAACAGGGGGGAAGTGCCCCATCCCCCGAAGCTGTTCATTTTGTTAAAAGGGGAGGGAGCCGAGCAACCCCCTCCCCAAGCCTTCTCAGGCCCCGGGGACCCCAGCCCCCTGGGTGTCAGTGTCTTAAAGCGGGAGGATGGGGCTACGTGAAGCCCCCCCCCTGATCCTCTTCAAGCCCCGGGGACCTCATCCCCATGGGGTCCGAGTTACAATATAAAAGGGAGGGGGGCCATACGGACAGGACTCGATCCCCGGAGGCCTTATTTTATTGAAAAGGGGAGGAAGGCTGCGCAGCCCCCTCCCTCCAGCCTCAACCCATTTAGGGGCAGAGTAATTATTAAAGTAAGGGGGGGACAAGTGGACCCCTTTCCCGAGCCTTTAGATGCCTGGCGACGCCATCATCTAGGGCCATACCTTACTGTAGAGGGGAGAGGGGCCCGCGCCTCCCTCCCAAAGCCTTCTGAGGCTCTGGGGACCCATCCGCCGGGGACTGCATCATTTAAAGGAGGGTGCCCCTGTGCCCTACTAGCTCCCTGCATGCTGCAGGAGCCGGTATTGCTCATAACAGATTGCTCCCTCATCTTATTGCTACCCTGCGCTTAGCCAGAAGCAGAGCCACTGCCAGTAGCTTCCACCTCTTGGCCAGTCTCAGCCTGTGGGTCCCTCATAAGCATATTTGTGGAGCATTTGGGATGGGTTCAGAGAGCATGGTCGTAAGAGCGACCGTAATGTCTTGCCAGTAGGCTTGAAGTGGTGGGCATGACCATGCCATGTGCAGGAAGTCTGCACCTGCAGCGCCACATCTTTGACAGCTATCATCGGTACGAAGACCATATTTGTATAGTTTGGCAGGGGTATAATATATTTGGTGCAAGAATTTAAAATGAATTATGCGGAGGTTGCAGTTGGAGGTCAGTAGGTGCAATTGGGTGTTACTGTACTCCCAGTCCCCTCCCTCTATACTGACACCCAACGTCTCCTCCCACTTTTTCATCGATTTGTTCTGAGCTGGTATCTGTTCTCCCTGAGATGCGTTGTATAGACATGTGACCAGTCCCTGTCGCGTGGGTGCTTTTAGCAGTAGTTGCGGGTCTTGGAGCTGGGGTGGCTCCCTCGGAAATGTTGGGAATAGTTCCTTGATAGCCATAGGTAACCGTAAATAGGCAAACGCCCGCAATGGGCTACGATATGAGCTAAGGGATGGCTTGTCTTGTGGGATGAAACGATTGTGTGGGAAGATCTTGCCCATGTCAGTAAGGCCCATATCTTCTAGCAGCGTGAGCATCTTTTTTTCTTGGGTGACTGAAATTTGTGATGGTGGGCTATGGGCAGTGCAGGGGCATATATTGGGAGTTTCTGTGCCCTGTATGCAAGCGTGTACCATGCTCTCGACGTACAGATCAAAGGATGTATCGTGTCTCTTGGGGTATGCTTTTTCGGGTCAAATATGTAGGCTAACAGTGGGGAAGGGAGAACACTCTCGTGTTCCACTGCAATATGGGGTATATGCACGTGTGACTGTAGCCAGTAGTGAGTGTGTTGTGCTTGCGCGAAATAAAAATACAATTGAAGATCCGTTGCCCCAAACCCCCCTTGAAGAAATGGTTTGGTTAAAGTTTTCCAGCCCACTCTCGCCTGTTTCCCAGCCCATGTGAGTCGTTGCATGGCTGATCTCAATTTGGAAAAAAAATCTTGTGTAAGCCATATCGGGATATTTATAAATAAATATAGAAATTTTGGTAGAACTACCATTTTTTGTATAGCGATCCTATCTGCTAGAGATAGTGGCAGTCTTATCCAGCGGTCCACTTGTTCCTCTAGTTTCGTTATGGCCCTACCGTAGTTTTCCCACAGTTTCGGGATCATGGTGTATCCATACACCAAGATATTTAACTGGGTCGGTGTGCCATTGGAGCGGGAACTCCAGATCAGGTTGGGTTGTGGCTGGCGTGAGTGGTATTACCTTGACTTTTCCCAATTGATTCCCAGTCCCGCGTATTGTTCAAATCCAATGTATTCTCTGATGAGCGAGTTTAAATGTATATTCGGGTGGCGTGTGTAAAGGACCATGTCATCTGCATAGAGAGATATACCTATTGGGCGGAGGTGAAATTGCAAGGCAGACTCCAGATGTAATTGGTGAATCTTACAAGCCAGGGATTCTAGCGCTAACGTAAAGAGAAGAGGCGAGAGTGGGCACGCTTACCTTGTTCCGCGGCCGATGTTGATCGGGGGGAATGTGTTCCCATTGGTTCTAATGCGTGCACTGGGCTCTGTGTAAAGGAGTGCAATCCATCGCAGGAAGGGTTCAGGGAAACCAATCCGGCGGAGGACAGTGAACATGTACACCCACTCCACAGAGTCGAAAGGCTTCGCCATGTCTAGTGGGGACGCGGTAGCCGGCAGATCAGGGTGCAGCTGATGGAACATTGGGAAGATAGTACATAAGTTTTGTGTTGTAGATCTGGTAGGTATCAAACCTGCTTGGTCCGGCAACACCATGCGGATCAATAGCTGGATAAGTGTCGCAATAATTTTAGCTAGGATTTTGACATCGATATTTATCAGAGAAAGTGAGCAATATGATCCGCAGTCATTTAAGTCTTTATCGGGTTTGGGGAGAGTTATTAATGAAGCTTCTCCCAGCGTGGGTGGGAGGACGCCGTTCTCATAGGATTCTTTGTACATTTCGGCCAAGTGTGGAATCAATACATCTCTCAATTCTTTATAAAATTCCCCTGGGAGCCCAGTGCCAGGCGCTTTGTTATTTGGCAGTGAGTGCATTGCATCAACAATCTCGTCACGCGTGATGTGGTGGCCCAGGAATTCACAGTGAGTATTCAATAGTCACACTAA
Source organism: Triturus cristatus (assembly GCF_964204655.1). Classification (NCBI taxonomy): domain Eukaryota; kingdom Metazoa; phylum Chordata; class Amphibia; order Caudata; family Salamandridae; genus Triturus; species Triturus cristatus. The sequence continues at coordinate 1,137,242,512 of NC_140589.1, forward strand.
TGCTACGTCATCTAGATATTGATCAATTTCGGGTGGGGACGTGGTCGAATGCGTGGAGTAAATACGAGTGTAGTAGTCAATGAAACCATCTAAGATCGATGGCGTGTTATATACCAGTTCACCACGTGCATTAATGATCTGCGTGACGTGGGATGTTGTGTGTATGGGGCGAATTCTGTGTGATAGTGCCCTACGCGGGCGCCCCTTCTCCCCGTAATTTCGCGCCGTGTATCTGCGCGAAAGGTATTTGAGTTCATCCTTAGCACTTTCATTATATATGTCAATCTTTTGTCGGATGTCTGCTAATAGTTCGGGATTTTGCATGGTTACAAATGCTGCTTCGAGTTGGTGGATATCTCGTTCCACCAGTGAGAGTTGTTGCTGGATATCCTTCAGGATGCCCACATGTTTGCCTATGCAGTGGCCTCTGATTGTGACCTTGAAGGCCTCCCAGAGATTTTTCGCACTGCTCATGGTACCCGTATTTAAAGCAAAAGCTCCTCAATGGCCTGGTGTAGTTCGACACTATAGACCTGATCTAATAGGGCGTTTGGTTTAAGACGCCAGGTAAACTGTCGTGGGGTGTGGGTAGGGATAGCGAGCGTCAGGCGGACAGGTGCGTGGTCTGATAGTGTCCTGGGCATATGCTCTATCTGTGTGGTCTATGTACTGATGTCATGTGTGGCCAGCCAATAGTCTATTCTAGACCATGTGTTATGTGCCAAGGACGTGCAAGTGCCATCTCTATGACCCGGGTGTCTATGCCGCCACAAGACAAGCAGTGCGTGGTCTGCCATACCGTCCCTCAATACTTTGGCCGATTGCTTCCCATACTGGTCATTTCCGGTGGATATATCGAGAGCCAGGTCCAGACATGTTGAAATCGCCCCCCCAAACAATAGCGGTAGGTGAAAGTTCATGTAGTTTGGCCCAAATGTGTGCGTAGAACATAGGATCATCAGCATTGAGGCCATATGTGGTGACTACTGTCCGAACCGTACCCCCAAAGTTGCCCTGTACAATAACATAGCGTCCCAGATCATCTTTGATGGCTTTGAGGAGTGTAAAGTGGGTGCCGCGTCTAATGAGGAGCATTACTCCTCTAGCATAATGTGAGTATGAGGACGCCATGCGGTACCCTGCCCATCTGGCAACACCCTCCCCTCTGGCAACACCCTCCCCTCTGTACCTGTAGTAAGGTGTGTCTCCTGTAGACAAGCTACATCTATCTTGTGCCGATACAGATATGCCATAATCTTCCTAATTTTCTGTGGGTTTTGGAGGCCCCTTATATTCCAGGTAAAGAACGCTAGTGGTCTGGTGTGCTTCTGGTTGTTAGCCGTTTGTGTCAGTTGTTTTTGTTAGGCCTTGCAAGTTGTTCATGGTATGTTCCCCATGTACATAAAACTTGAGTTTCCATGTAATCTCTGACCAGTTTTGTTTTAATACAGTACCCCCCTCCCACAACACTGTCCCATGTACAGTGGAGACAATCCCCAGAAAAGGAACCTTCCCCAACATGAAGTTGTTTGTGGTTTATACAAGTGGGCAGGAGCCGCCCCCCTGATCTCCCCATGATAGAAATCACATGGGTGGCCGCCCCATGAAGGTAGTAGAGTAAGGCAAAACGGTGTACCCCGAGAGAGCCCCCTGACATCAGGAGATACCTCTAGTTCCGTGGGCAGGACCCCTGATATGTTATACAATATTGACAGTACCCCGTGTGGCTATGAAAAACTGTAACACCCTGCACATAAGGTCCACTTAGCTGTGTCCATCGGGCACGCATGTTGCCTGTCCTCAACTGGATTTCTCGTCAGTGCACTGGTTCGCGTGGTGTTGCCGCCGTCCCATTTAGAGCCTGTGCCTCTTGACTAGGCCCCATATGGTCATTGAGCACTATTTTGAGTTTATAGCAGTTATTGTGATTTGCAGAATTTCAGCGCTAATCCTCGACGCATGGGTAGTTTTCCAGTCATTCCACATCTGCAGTGGTCTCCTGTTCCTCCGGAGTTCCTCTGGGCGAGCTCCGGCGCACATTCTGGGACCCCTTCTGCTGCAGGAATTTTTGTACGTCCTTAGGGCCGTTGTAAACCTTTGATTTCCCGCCATCTGTCACCCGTAGTCTGTCAGGGTATAACATTGCAGATGGGATGATCATCTTGCGGAGTTTTTGCTTAACAGGCAAGAATTTTTTCCTCAACTCCTGGACAAGCTGTGTGAAGTCTGGGTACAGCGAAATTTCCATTCCCTCATGTCTCAGGTTGCCCAGTTCTCTGGCCTTGCGCAGGGCCGCGTCCCTGTCCCTGTAATTTAGGAGTTTGGCTATTATCGGTCTCGGTCTAGCCCCCGTCGGCAGTGGCGGAGCCAGGGACCTGTGCGCCCTCTCGATGATGAAGACTTCCGAGAAGGTTTCTCGGTCCAGCAAAGTTATAAGCAAATTTCCACATAATTTTCCATGGGGCCTGTGTTCTTGGTCTCCGACACACCCACCAGGCGGATGTTATTTTGGCGTGATCTCGCCTTGGCATGCTCGGCCCTAGCCATGAGCGCTGATAATTTTGTCCATCTTACCCTGCCTGTCCTCCATCTGTGTTTGCAAATCTTCGGCTTCAGATATGTGACGCTCTGCCATGTCGATCCGTTCCGTATGCCGGTCCAGACGTTCCAGGGCTCTGATCCACTGTTTTTTTGGAGTTATCAAACGTTAGCTTGGGCTGATTTCTGTCGGGCTTGCCCATGTTGAGGTAGGCCGTGGTGCATCAGCAGTTGCCCTGCTCAGAATTTTCAGGGAGGTAGTACCGTTGTAGGGTGTTAGTAGATAGCAGATATTGGTGGTCACTAGCGCGCTCAGCAGTGAGGCGGCGAAAGATTCTTGGGCCGTGCCCTTCTGCCCGCAGTTCCAGCCCGCACCGACCTTGCCAAGGGCCCGGTATTTCGTGCAGACGCTCTCCCGCGGCACCAAAGCAATCCGCTGTGGCAGGCCAGCACCGCAAGAGACCAAGCTGTCCCTTGCCTCCCTGCCACGGAGCCTCAATGGGGCAAGTCCCTGGGGGCCTCACCTCCGCTTCACAGGTCTCAGCGGCGCTATTTCACTCGGTCCCAGCGCCTGTCCTCTTCAGTCTGCAGCATGTAGGGGATTTACAGCCTGCAGTTCTCCGTCCGTCCTTTACTTGCCAGGAGAGATGTATGTATGTATGTATGTGTGTTCTTATATAGCGCTCGACTTACCCTTGGGCATCTCGGCACTTGCATTGGGAACCCGTCCTGGCTTTTTCCCTGTGAGATAACCCGTACTGGGCATCCCCAAGGTGAAAGCCAGGCATCCCGCCGCGGGGGGGGGGCCGTAGTGGAGATTAAGCAAGCTATTGCCCAGAGTTGCAGAGTGTGAACCCATGATTCGAGTAGGCACCGAAGTGAGAATTATCGAGTCCGTGGACACTTGGGCTCAAGACCCTGCCGCGTCGGGAATTGAACCCTGGTCCCGGGTCTGACCTCTGCTTCAGGGCATGCCTTCTCTAACTAGTGAGCCAAACTTCTCCAGCGCTAGCAGAGTTTCCACTGGCCTCACACAGGCCCAGGGTGCACACTCACCCGTCGGTGTCCGCACACCGGCTGCGATGGTCCGCCGCAGCCAGCAATCCTCAGCAGACCTCCTGTTGCAGGTCTCGGCCACTCCGCTCCAAAGGCACCTCCCGCGTAGCAAGGTGGTGTAGCCCTCGCCGGCGTGCTCTGTGTCACAGGCCGGTCCGCATGCAAGTCCACTGCTCAGGGTTTCGGCCGCCGGCCCAACGGCCAAGGTCTGCACGTTCTACAGTGAATCGTGGGTCCGCAGGTAGGTAATTAGGTGACTGCGCAAGTCCGGAGATGGGTCCTCAAGGCTTGGGGACGTCTCTGGCTCCGTATGTGCAGGATAGCTATAGGATTTTATCTACGGCTGGAGGAGCGCGCTTAGAAAGCGGCCATCTTCCAGCGCGGTTGGCTCCGCCCCCCTGGCAGGGCATTTGTAAAGATCCCGCCAACTGAGAGCAGACTTTGTGTTTGCTCCCATTTGGCGGGAGGTTTGAAAATGCTCCTGCCAGATGGTAGCAAACACATTTTTCCCTAGCGACACCGGTGTGGGCAGAAAAAACCAGTGTGTCCCGGGGTGAACTGACTCCAGGGGTTGGAATACCCAAGGTCATTAAAGGCTCTTTGGGGGGGGGGGAGGGGGGGCCTGACTTGATAGCAGCAAAAATAGCCATTTTTTGTCCTTGCCAATTTTGGCCCATGGAGTTTCTTCTGGGATCCCCCACGGGGTTTGCAGGTCAGGGAACCTTCCTCTTTATATCATTTTTTATTTAAACTTCAGGGCTGGGGACTAAGTCTCAGAGTCCTGTAATGGCTGCCAGCAACATTTTTCTCATGTTGTTGACCACCAACCAGAGCGCTCGCCCCCACGGGAATCTGACTCCCGCAGGAGCAAGAGCAGTAGTGCTGTCTAAAAATGTCCATGGAAAATGCATGGGAATTTTGCGTTTTGGGACTCCCTTTTACTCTGTGTCCTCTTGATAGATCACCCTGAAACTCTCCATGCACAAACTAGGGAAAAAGAGCAAAGTCTTGGAAGGTTTTGTAAAAATTTGCCAGATGGCTACAAAGTTATTAGCAAATCAAAACCTGCATTTACTATGGCAATATTGACCTAAATAGAAAATAATATATATATATATATATATATATATATATATATATATATATATATATATATATATATATATATATATATATAAGAGAGATACACATATACACACATACACACACACACTTACCTTTTTTGGTAAAGGTATTGCTTGGTAAAGATATTGCTTTAGAAAGAGTGGGTTTTAAAGGCATCCCTTTGTAAAGACACATTTTTAAAGACTTTCTCCCCTGCCTGTGGGCTAAAGACACTCTGAAACTTTATTACTGCAGATATATTCTCCTTCAATAGAGAACTACTTGGCTGACACTGGAGGGCATGCTCCAAATTGTTAGCTGAAGGAATACTTAAAGGAGCAGAGTCTGTTTTATACACTGTGTACACAGAAGCACATTTCCCTTTAATTTCTCATTTTTAAATATTTAAATTGCAGCGTTTTCAGTTATATACTTTTGACGTATTAGTCTGTTATTTTCAAAATGCTAAAGACATTGGAAATGTTGCCTCTCATAGGCATGTTTTCTTTATTTTATGCATGTTTAAATTAAAAATATATTGTGAAATGCATTCCCCAAATCCAGAGTGGTTGGCAAATAATCTACTATTCATGGCCTGAGTGAAAAGACCCATGATTTAATACATTCTGCCTGAACTTAAGATTTTTTTGTAAAAGAACGTGGTGTATGCAAACTCTTCGTGCTCGTTTCTGTACAACCTCTACCTGCTCTGTGGCACATTACTCTACACTTCTGCTTCTATTTTTGAATATTGATTCTTTGCTGCTTGTGATAAGGTCCCTGCCTCTTGGGAAAAACTAGGCAAACAGCAATATGAGCATAAATAATGTGTGCTTGCCAGCTTCTCATGTTTGTCATGTTTCTATGTGCAGCTGCCTCATTACTGTGCCTAGCACACTATCTTCAGTGCCCTTTTAAGGATCTATTAGACGGAAGAGAGGAAATAAACTAAGGATTTAAATCAAGAATTATGATGGGAAAAAAGTCATGGTGTTGTCCATCCACACACACACTTTAAAAAAAAATTATTATTAAAGATCTGAAAGAAACACATAGTGATAGATTCCTTACCTTAGAATTACCCCCAGGGGTCAGACTCGATCCAGAAAGTTTTCGTCAGCAGCTCCCCCTCGCGTCAGATGGTGGCGTCGTGCGGCTCCGTGTCAGTCGTTGGCGTCGGACGTCGCGGCAGCTACTTAGACGCTGCCCTCGCGCTCTGACGTCAGTTCTTTCTTTTTCCGCGCCAGCAAGCGCGGATCCGGAGAGAGCGGTACCCCCAGTCATTTTTTGACTGAGTTTTTCGAGGCCTTTTTGTCTCTTCTTTTCGAGTCGCTCGACTCCTGGTGCCGTAGGGGTGCCCGGCTTCAAGTCTTGTGGGGACTGTCATCGTATGATGTCGGTGACGGACCCGCACCACATGGGTCTCTACTGCCTTGGGCGCGACCACGACCCCAAGTCGTGCCCCGACTGCCGGGCCATGGCGTCAAAGACTTTGCGGGAGCGGTCCTGAAAGTTGCTGCAAGTCCGGCAGTCGGCTCCGTGCCGCTCAAGGTCTCGGTCCCATGGGAGGTCGAGGGACCGGTCGCGGAGCCATCACCATCATTCATCGGGATCGAAGTCTTCGCACTTTGGGTCAGGTAAGACGAAGCATCACCGACTTCCCCTTGCCCGTCGCGGGTGAGGGTGGTGCCTCCCTGCAGCTCCGGCGGAGCCTATGGTGTCGCTGTCGGCCTACCCGCCCTTCCTGGGTCTGTCGGCAACTCCGGCCCAGGTGCAGGAATTTCTGGCAGCCATAGCCCGCCTCTTTGGGCCGTTGGGCCCCACCGGCGCGCCTTTGGGCCCCGCGGGCCCGACTGGGGGTCCTCGCCCTTTACTGTCGGCCGCTCCAGCATTTCTGTCGGCTTCGGCCCCGGCGCCGCAGAGCCCCCAAGGATCCAGGCCTGGATCCCGGTCGACGCTGGTTGACCTCGTGACACCTCCACCGACGTAGACCTCACCGGCACCACCTCCGGCGTCGCCCGTGACACTGGACGTCGTCGTCCCCGGTCTCAGCCCCGATGTGGACACGGAGCCGGTACAGCGTCGCTTAACGCCGATTCCGACGCCGATGGGGGATTTCTATCCCTATGTCCAGCCTCCTTATTTTAGGCCTGTCCATCAGCCTTCAGAGGTAGGGGAGGACTGGGAGGGGTCTGAGGACACTCTCGCAGCTCAGTGCGAGTATGACCCGGACTGGGCAGAGGAGCTGGGGGATGCCAGTGGTCTTGACACCTCTCCTGACCTTGGCATGCTAACTCCTACCGTGGCTAGGGAGGAGGGTGCTAGTTACGCAGTGGTGTTGCATAGGGCGGCCGAGGCTCTACACCTCCAACTCCCTACTGTGGCCGTCAGGACTAACCTCCTGACAGAAGTGCTTCAGCTGGCGGCTACCTCCGCGGAGCCACTGCTGCCTTTTAATGAGGCACTTTGTGACGTTCTTTTGGGTACCTGGTCCAGGCCCTGCACACGGGCTCCTGTAGATAGAACGTGGCCCGACGCCTTGGACGACCCCCTTTTCCTCTCCCAACACCCCACCCCTGAGAGCTTGGTTGTCCAAGCCTCCACGTCCCAATACACCTTCCCTACCCCACCCCCGGATAGGGAATCCAAGAGACTGGAACAGTTTGGGAAGTAGATATTTTCCTCCGCCAGTTCAGGCCTGCGGTCTGTGAACACCGCATACCTCTTGGGCCATTATTCCCACTCTGTGTGGGATACGGTGGTGAAAGTGCTGCCTCAGTGTCCAGAGGAGGCCTGGACTGTGCTCTCTCAGGCTATTGTTGAAGGGGGAGAGATGCAGCCAATCACAATTCGATGTGGCCTTGACACCGCCGACACGCTGGCAGAGCGATTTCCACGACAGTGGCGCTCCGTCGCCACGCCTGGCTGAGGACTACTGGCTTCCCGGGGGATGTCCAGAACACTCTCATGGACATGCCCTTTGATGGCATTTGCCTTTTTGGCAGCAAGTCGGATAGTGCGATGGGGCGTTTTAAGGACTCACGGGCTACGGCCAAGTCCTTGGGCCTTTCGGCCACCCGCCCTCCTCCACCTTCTGCCTTTTGCTCCTTTCGTGGCCACGGAAGGGGCGCCCCAACCCGTTCGCTTCAGAACCACAGGCCTCCAAACCTTCCTAGTCTGGTTTTTCAGGCCCATCAAACACCAGTGGGTGGCAGGATTCGCCATCACCTCCCCCACTGGTGCAACATCACAACGGACAGGTGGGTTTTACAAATAGTCCGAAGGGGCTACTCCCTCCCCTTCGAGACTACCCCTCCAGCCATGCCACCCCAGTACCACCGAATGTCGGGGGATCCCTTGGCACTTCTTCAACAGGAAGTTGTGGCCCTCTTGGCCAAGGGGGCCATCGAGCACGTTCCTGCACTAGAAGTAGGTCGTGGTTGTTATTCCCACTACTTTCTGGTGCCCAAGAAGGACAAGGGCCTGTGTCCTATCTTCCTCTGGAACGTCAACTGCTTTCTCCGGAAGGAGAAGTTCAAGATTTTAACTCTGACTCAGGTCTTGTCTGCCCTCGACCCTGTAGAATGTATGGTAGCGTTGGATCTGCAGGACGCATATTTCCATATTCCTGTCGTGCCGGCCCACCGACGTTACCTGCAGTTTACGGTAGGCCACGAACACTTAGTTTACCGTGCTCTCCTTTGGCTTTACCAGCGCTCCTCGGGTATTCACGAAAGTGACGGCAGTGGTCGCAGCTCATCTGTGCACATCAGAGGTTCCAGTCTTCCTCTATCTCGACGACTGTCTGTTGAAGGCGGAATCACTCCAGACAGTCGTCTCCCACCTCCAGACTACAGACGACCTTCTGCATTTGCTGGGGTTCGTCATCATTGTGCCAAAGTCGCACCTGATTCCCTCTCAGAAGCTCCTCTTCATCGGAGCGGTTCTGGGTACGACACTCTCTCGGGTCTATCCTCCCGAACGACGAGTCCAGGATATTCAGGCTCTGATTCCGATCTTCCGGCCTCTATCCTGGGTTTCGGTCAGGCTGACCTTGAGGCTGCTGGGCCTCATGGCCTGCTGCATCCTGCTGGTCGATCATGCCAGATGGCATATGCGGGCTCTGCAGTGGGACCTGAAGTTCCAGTTGGCCCAGCATCAGGGGAACCTGTCCGAGTCCGTCAAGATCTCGGAGGGCACTGCAAGACAGTTGCAGAGGTGGCTCACAAACCGGCATTGGGTCAAAGGTAGATCCTTCTCCCTTCCCCAACCAGACCACACAGTGGTGACGGAAGCATCCCTTCTGGGATTGGGCGGCCACATGGGAGAGGCGGAGATCAGAGACCTCTGGTCTCCGGCGGAGTCCCCGCTCCATTTCAACCTTCTGGAGCTTCGGGCAATCCGACTTGTACTGAAGGCATTCCTTCCCTTTGTCAAGGGGAGAGTAGTGCAGGTGTTCACGGACAACACCACCGCCATGTGATACTGCAACAAACAGGGCGCGGTGGGTTTGTGGATCCTATGTCAGGAGGCCCTGCGCCTCTGGACATGGCTGGAACATCAGGGCATTTCCCTGGTGGTTCAACACCTGGCAGGTTCACTGAATGCCAGGGTGAAAGAACTCAGCCGCATGATGAGTCACGAATGGCGTCTTCACTCGGACGTGGCGCTAGGTCTCTTTCAGCAGTAGGGAGAGCCTTGGTTAGATCTATTCGCCACCGGAGAGAACGCACAATGTCCGAAGTTCTGCATTTTGGAATTTCCAAGACGGCACTAGCTCGGCGACGCTTTTCGTCGCAAGTGGAGTTGCGGTCTGTTGTACGCCTTTCTGCCTATACCACTTCTGCCCAGAGTGCTGAAGAAGATCAGGCGCGACTGGGCCCATGTCATTATTGTGGCTCTGGCCTGGGCTCGAAGAGTATTGTATCCCGAGCTACTCAGTATGACCATCGATCCCCCGGTCTGACTGCCTCTACGGGAGGTTCTTCTGTCGCAGCAGCAGGGGAGGGTCCTCCACCTGAACCTGTCCAGTCTCCACCTCCTTGCGTGGAGATTTAGCAGTGGCAGTTGATTCCTTTTGACTTGCCTCCTGAAGTTTGTAATGTCATTCTGGCGGCCAGGCGGCCATCCACTAAGTTGGTATACGACTGCAGGTGGAACAAATTTGTGGCATGGTGCACAGCAAAGGCTGTGGATCCCCTTTCTACCCCTCTTTCGTAAGTCCTTTTATTCCTTCTTTCTTTGACCCAGCAGGGCTCTGCCTCGGTCACTAACAAGGTCTACCTTTCTGCTGTTTCGGCCTTTCTCAGGCTCCCTGATCAGCCCTCTCTTTTCAAGTTCCCTGTTGTAAATCGATTCCTCAAAAGCATTACTCACCTTTTCCCTTCTATTCCTTTTGTGCTGCCACAGTGGGACTTGAATCTGGTTCTTACATACTTGATGTGTGCTCCCTTTGAGCCTCTTCACAACTGTCCTCTACGTCTCTTAACTCTAAAGACTGCTTTCCTGGTGTCCATCACCTCCGCTAGGCGGTGAGTGAGCTCCAGGCTCTTTCTTGTAAACCTCCTTTTCTGTCTGTCCATCTGGACAAGGTTGTGCTCAGAACATGTCCATCCTTTCTGCCAAAGGTTGACACTGCCTTACACATCGGGCAGACCATTACTTTGCCCACGTTCTTTCCGCCTCTGCATCCTTCTAGAGAAGAAGAGAGGCTCCACCGTCTGGACCCAAAACGTGCGCTCTCGTTTTACTTGAACCGTACACAACAGTTGCGGGTGGATGACCAGCTCTTTGTTGGCTAAATTGGCGCCAAGAAAGGTCTGGCCGTACACAAGCGGACTATTATTCTCTGGCTAAAAAGGAGCCTCTGTTGGGTCTGCGCGCTCATTCCACCAGGGCGACGGCTGCCACTACGGCGCTGGGATGTGGTGTCCCCTTACAAGACATCTGTCAGGTAGCTACGTGGGCCTCGCTGCACACTTTCACTAAGCATTACTGCCTGGACAGCCAAGTCTGGAGAGACATCTTCTTTCGACGTTCTGTTCTCTGAGACTTCCCGGTGTGATCTCGGTTTGCAGACCCTCCACCGGGATTGGTATTGCTGGGGTATCTATTCTGAGGTAAGGAATCTATCACTATGTGTTTCTTTCAGATGAACAAGTTACTTACCTTCGGTAATGATATATCTGTAAGAAACATTAGTAGTGATAGATTCCTTACCGCCCCACCCATCCTCCCTGTTCTGCAAACTGATTTCTAGGGTTAAGGTCATCCCTTTCAGGGCTCTAGTTTCAAGGCACCAGTGGTCAGTATTTTACATGGCTCTGTGTTCCTGGCGCGGAAAGTCGTGTACAGAACTGACGTCAGCGCGCGAAAGCGGCGTCTAAATAGCTGCCGCAACGTCATCTCAGCGACCACGACGCCAACGACGGACGCGGAGCCGCACAACGCCACCTTCCGACGTGCAGGGGTACTGCTGACGAAAACTTTCTGGATCCAGTCTGATGCCTGGGGGTAATTCGAAGGTAAGGAATATATCACTACTAATGTTTCTTACAGATATATCGTTACCGAAGGTAAGTAACTTGTTCTTTTAGTAGATACAAGTTGTACTGCTCTTACATCCAAGACAGAGCACAAAGTGTAATGCAACAAAGAAAAAACATAATCACACTGAGAGGTACAGTGCTGACACAGGTATCAATCAAAAGCATATCAAGTCAGTCAGAAAGTGCATGATAAAGTCACAAAGCATGCAACCCAGTGGTAATTCAGTAATATCCATAGGCACAGGCAACCACCCAAATTCAGCTACACTGCATGTCTTCCGCAACCATCATGGACCGTCCGTTCAACAAACAGAAGTGGAAGTAATCGGGAGCCACCAACTTTTGTGCTCACAGAATCGGGAAGCAAGACTGTTATACATTGCGCAAGTAGGTAGGTAGCCAGCGGATTCCAAATGTCCTTAGGCTCGGAGTGCAGAGGCATCAGTTCCCAGTAAGCGTTCAATCCTTCCTGGCAGTAGGCAGCATCACGGAGCCTGCAAGCCAATTGGGTTGCAGGACCTCTGCTCCAGTGCATAACAACTCTCTGTTTGGCTCGAAAGAGCAAGATAGTCATAAGTTTACGTATGTCAGAAGGAGTTTCCTTCAAGTATCCTAGTAGGGCTACTAACGAGATACGCTGGAGCGCAGAATTCGTGATCTGTTGACATCAAAGACCTCAGACCAAAAGCATGTGACCGCAGGGTATTCCCAAGCCAAGTGTTTGAAGTTAGCAGCAGGCACAGCGCAACGCCGACAATGCATGTCATCAGCTAACCCGGTCGCATGCAATTACACAGGTGTGCGGTATACCCAATGCAAATATTTGAAATGAATCAAGAGTAGCCTGTAATTTGGGAATGAAGCCCTAGATTGAGTACAACAATAACACCACTGCTCCTCACTGATGGTACTGTTCAGATTGACGGACTGAATCAGACGGGCCGAGGGTGTACAATTTGGATTGTTCGCCTCCATCGCAGCAAAGAGTCCGGTAACTAGTGTACACGTGGATGGGTTAGTGAGCAGCATTTCAAGGCAAGGAAAGTCGGGGGAGCCGCAGGAAATGTGGTATACATGGGTGCTCGCAATTGATGGTAGATAAGGATATCCAGGGGGGTAGAGGTAGAGTCATCGAGGAGATGCCGTAGGGAAGGAAAAGCACATCCAGGTGTATGTCCAGCATGGTCAAGAGTCGCAGCTTGCATAATCGTTTGCAGGTACCAGGGTCCACGGTTGCAAGTATCAAAGGGTGACCCGCCAAAGGCACAGCCGGGGCATACATATGATCTAATCTCGTCCAGAGGCGCAACTTGCCCCATGCCCATATCGTGCATGCTACATTGTCAATCTGTGTCTTGGATCGTTTAGCAGGGAGATACAGAGTGGTCCTCACTGGGCAGGGAGCTCTCTGACCATGTTCAGTAGCTGTGTGGGGAAGAAATCGTATTGGGTGACTACAGTAATGGGCGAATTTTGCTTGGGCGCAGAAGTATTAAAGATCTGTATCTGGAGCACAAAGTCCACCCTGTGCAAGGGGAAGAGTCAAAACCTCCAAGGACACCTGGGTATGCTTGCTGCCCATGTCAAGGTAAGTAGGATAGACCGGAGGCGTTTGTGGAAATGTGGAGTCAGAGAGAGCGGTAGGTTAGTTTAAAAAAAAAAAGAGTATCTTTGGGAGCACACCCATCTTGGCAATGGCCAATCTCCCTGTGACGGAAAGTGGTAGTTCCGTCCATGCTGGTATTCAATCCTCTAGCCATGTCATCATCCTCCTGTAATTAGACCACAATTGTTCGTCCAAGTTGCGGCTGAGCCAGACCCCCAAATATCGTACCGGGCCCTCCACCCATCTTAAAGGGTACTCTGTCTCAAAGGGCTGAGTTACAGCAGTTAGGTGAAATATGATCAACTTGGGCCAAGTGAAATTGATGCCAGTGAGCCAGCTAATACGGGTGAGTTAATGTATAACAAACGTCAAGTTGCAGCACAGGAAGGGGCTACCAACACAATCCACTCAGACTTAACATCAGTACACTGCTTCACTCAAAAGTAGCCTTCATTAAACTTCTCACTTCTTCAGAGCCTGTTTCTGTTGTTTCATCAGTAGATTGCTGTGCTCATCACTCATGCTACAAACTGAACTGACCCTGAGGCTGCATCTGTTAATCTATGCGAACCCTTGATTGTAATGTAATAGTAGAAACGCAAAGAAGGGAGGAAGCCCATATAACTCTCTAGAGCCTTGACTGCACCATTAAAAAATAAACTATGAAAGGAAGCTCTAGCAGGATCAATACTTTGAAGTCAGATCCGAGGAAAACGTATTATTTGTTACCTCAGTTTTGTCATATTTAGAGTCAAATCATTATTGTTCAAATAATCTGTTTCAGTTAAATTGTAGAGGCATTGCTGTACTACAGTCAAGAAGACAACTGACGACAACGATAATTCTCACAGTGAATTTACTTGTTCAACTGTAAATTGTATTTACAAGAAACACAATAAGAAGACTGGTTTAAGTAAACATAAGCCATGTCAACTGGTCCTATGTACTTGGGTAAAAATTATTTTAAACAAAAAATCATATTATTACAAATAAAATATACCTAGGTGAACAGTATAACTGCAGTTACTGACAATGCGCTGTTGTTAGGGTGGTAGTGAAATACCTTCTTCAGGTAAGAACGCCTAGCTCTAATGAAAATGCTCATACAAATCGATTGCCAGAAACAAAACATTATAGCAGTAATCTGTAACATAATTCTTATTCTATGTGTGTGCTTCTTGTATGTTGTTGAACCTGGATTATGCGGGTTGACGCATTTCGGTCTTGTACTTTGTGGCTTCTTCATAACAATGCAAACAAGAGTCACCCAAGCTTAACTACCAATCAGTTGCTATGAATTCAAAGTGTTGCAATTAATTGGAATTAAAAGCTAAGCCATAGTATGTGCTCCCTGCACATATTGTCCTAGTGTGTATACCGCATTCTGGTAGTTCCACTGTCACGCATATTGGGCATAAAATGTGGTGCTCCAATGAAGAGTGGTACAGATAGTTGTTAGCGTACCGTACCAAAACTTAGTTCTCCTGCTGCTGGATGAAACTCCGGCAGGGGATGCCTGGACGATAGGTTTCCTGTCACAGGGAGGTGTAACAACCTCTCAGACAGGCTTTAATGTATTGGGGCTGGCTGGGTGCACTCCAAGAGTGCTTTGATGTCTGCACTGGGGACACATTTGGTGTCCCTGTGCATAGTCCAGCTCGAACCGGTTGCAGGGGCACTCAGCCCCTGCTCTGGCGCGAAACTGGACAACGGATATGGGTGTAGCCATCACCTCTGTCCTGACCCTCCCATAGGTGGGTCCCCAGAGTTTGTCCCACCCCTTCCTTGGGTATAAAGTAGGAACCCCTGATTACAGGACTAGATTTACCTGGACGAAACTCTGCTACAGAATCCCAGAACTTCTACTATCTACACGACGTTGGATGACCGAAGAATCTCCCTTGGAGTAAAGAAGTTACTCCCCTGCAAGGCAGGCACCAAAGACACATCTGTCTGGTTTGCATCTACGCTGCTCCCGAAGGACACAGGAGGTGGGTTTCCAAGCTTCCCCGAGGCCGATCCGTGCTCTCAGCAAACCTGAGATCCAAAGCCCTCGTGGGGACCGTGCAACCCAAACCACTGGACACCGTGACCATTTGCAGCAGCATATGCTTCTTGGCGATCCCTGAGGCTGTGCTTTGGGCTACTTGTAGTCCAGACCACGAGCAGTGATTCCACTGAAGATTGCTGGCCTACACTCCTCGAGTGACCCGTGGGCTGGTATCTAGTGATTCCTCTCGAGGTCCCTTCGCGATCCCTTGTCCGTCGACTTGTGGGTCCCTGAGAAGGGTACTTTGACTTTCAACGGGCTTACCTGGTTGCTCAAGACGTGCCCTGACTCTCCATCTCTTGGGGAGTCCCACGGACTTTGCTGGTCCACACCGAAGCCATTTTTCTCTCACCACGTGGGTTGCTGTTGCTAAGGCTTGTTGGTCTCCAATCCGTAAACTGACCCCCCAGCACTCGACATTTTTCGTAGGAAAGCTCGCCTGCAGACTGTGGTCATTGTCGACACCTCCTGGTCCCAGTGGCAGTGGAGTCAAGCTTCACCTCTTCGTACCTGAAACACCCGACATCGGTGGGCATTCGTCTATCGTGCCCCTGGTCACTGGTAAGTGACCCAGACTCTGTCCCTTCTGCTTTCAGGTTCTTCACATCTTCGATCCAGGCTTGGATCACACCGGACACTTCTCCTTTCCACAGCAGCAGCACATCGCTATCGAAATCAATGACGATTCCCCGACACCATTTGACACCTATGAACCCGGCTTCCCTGGGTGAGGTAACACGAGTACTCCGGTGCTCCCGTGGGTGCTGGCCCTAGAACCCCCTAAGTCTAAAGGGGTTTGCTCGAAGTCTTCTTCTAAGTGTCCTTATTCTTTAAAATTCCAACTGTGACTTTCCTATTGCATTGTACGGGGCTCGCGGCTGTGTTCTCACACTGCTCACGTCCCCTGTGGGTCTCCTGTGTCACTGCCTTGGGTGGTTCCTTGGGGTCCCAGCGATTCTACGTGCTCTAAGCACTGTGTCCAGTCAAGTCATGGTTCTTATACCATTTTCTTAATATATGGTTTGGTCTCCCCCCTGGGGCCCATTGTATATTGTGCTATTTACTGTCGTTTAATAACTATATTATTGGGTGCCTTGCTCTCTAACTTCATAAAGAGGTTAGTAGAGAGTGTTAATAAATAAATACATATATTTTATATATACCTCATGTGGTTCTCCTTTCATTTAGTTATTCAAGAGGTTATAATCTGGTAAACCAAGCTGCTTTACACTCCTTCAAGACTTAGCCTGAAGGCTGTTCTCCATAGCTACCACTAGGATAGCTTTCAATAAAGGTTGTCTTAAACCTAATCATCAATAAGGGTTGTTTGGACTGGTGCAAGGTGCCCACTATAACTAGTGGACAGCATATACCAGGCCAACTTCTCACAAGAAGCACTCCGTACTGTAAATGTTTTCATATGTTTTATGTATATGACATATGTGCACAATAAATGTAGTTTGTGATAGCGACTTCTAGTTGCAGATTCCTCACCTTTTGAGTATTCCCCAGAGTGGATCCAGAAACTCTTCAGCAGTACCTTGGTGCGCCGAAATGCGCATCTCGAAATTTCTTCAGTGTGTAACAAATGTTACCCCCTAAATAACAGGTTCCAAGCCCTGTAGTGACAGTCACAAACAAATGTCTCCACCAGCTACTCCTGTGGTGCTTTGGGTCAGACCATGACTCCATGGCCTACAGCAACTGTGCATCTGTAAACCCTAAGACCATCAGAGACTTCAAGGCGAACATTTACGTCAACAAGCACAAATAGACCCTTCATCTGGGCCGCTCTAAGTCGCGGTCTGCGTCCAAAGTTCGGCGCTGGCCCTGTTCCCGCGCCTGGAGCCAATTAAGGAGCCTGTCCTCCTCATGGTCCAAATCCTCCTGTAAATCAAATAGATGCATAAGAAATTGAAGTGGGATTCCACTCCTCACCTCACTCGCATTTGCCTGAGCAGGCGCTGTGATGATGCCACTCTTTTCAGTCTCACTCTAAAAATTGGCTGACCTCAGACCTGATCCTAAAACAGGTTACGTTACAGCTCGGTTTTCCAGGGCCAAAGGCCATGCCTCTTCAGATCAAAGAGTACTGTGCAGCCATGCTCCGGCTCTTCGGATACTTAGACTTCCTCTGGCACTCCTTTAGGCCTCAAGGAGGCTAGAGGCCTACAATCTGGAATACTGCTGCCAGTTCACCCTCCATGGCAGTTGGACCCCCCTAACCCATCTTGCCTCCGGCTTCAGTCCCGACTCCACTTCTGGCTCCATGACCTATGCTGCTGACCCGTGGTACTTTGACACTGATGCCGACTCCATCGACGCCCAATCGTTCTTTTTGACCCTGAGTCAGTGCCGGTCTGACCTCGACCGAGGTGGCGCCAGATTACGGCTGCTGTGTCACTTTACCCTCTGGATTTACTAGCTACACAAGTCAGGCAGTCCACTCTGCATTCCCTTTTTGGAACTGACTCTGACAATGACTGTGACCCAGGTGATGAGTTCACTCAGCCCTACCAGAATAATAATTGTTACATGGATTTACAGGAGACTAGTAGTCTCAATACCTTCGAAAAACAGGTCTACTCTCACTCCTCGGTCCAGCCTCAGAGGAATTCACCTCGTATGCCATGATAATATGTAAAGCCGCCGAAGTACTTGACATCCAGACCGCACCTTGGAGGGTAAAAAAAATATATAGACAGAAGTCCTCCATGTAGGACAAATATCTTCTGAGGCCTTTCTTACATTTAACAAGTCACTGACTGCTACCTCATTAGGGGCTTGGGCCTTGTTCTGACCTGACAATCAATCTACAAATTGCCTGGTGCCATTGCCCCACTCCAGGTGACTCTGCTTTTCTCATACAGCACCCTTCACCCCAGAGCTTAGTAGTACAAGCCTCCACGAGACGATCTAATGGCAACACATTTCCTGCCACTCCCCTGACAGGTAATCTAAATGGGTGGAACCATTTGGCAAACGTGTATTTTCTTCCACCAGTCTGGCTCTCTGATCTAGTCAAGCCAGCTGCTTGTTGGGCAATTACTCTCACACCCTTTGGGATTCAGTAGCACAAGTCTTCCCTGGTGTACTTGAAGACCTGTTCTTGCTCAGATGATTTAATAGTCATGATGCAGCCAAATTCACGATTCGTTGTGGCTTTGGATACCACCAATTCCATCAGGCAGGCTATTGGCATCAGCGCTGCCATTTCCCATCAGACGTGTCTGTGATTGACTGGTGTCTCAGACGACGTTCAGTTCTCCCTCTGCGATGGAACTCGCTTGTCTTTGCCAGAGTCCCTGCTTCATATCAACCTGCTAGAGCTGAGGACCATCCGATTGGCTTTGAAAGCCTTCACACTATATGAAAGGGAGGCTGGTGCAGTTGCTCCCCGACAGTCCCACCGCCATGTGATACTGCAACAAACAGGGCAGGGTGAGATCATGAACCCTGTGCCTGGAGGCCTTGCGTCTCTGAAATGGCAGGACCACCAAGGAATTTTCCTGGTAGTGAACCACGTGACAAGATCTTTGAATGCCAGTGCAGACGAGCTCATCCGTCAATATCTAGCAGATCATGAGTGGCAGCTACACCTGGCAGTGGCGTCAGGTCTCTTCCGCGAATTGGGAGAACCTTGGCTAGACCTGTTCACTACAGCTTAGAACGTGCAGTTCCAGGACTTCTGTGCATTTGAGTTTCCAAAGCCTATCTCTCTTAGTGACACATTCCACGTCGAGTGGAGCTTCTGGTCCCCTGTATGCCTCCCCACCTATTGTTGTTTCATATAGGTACCCTAATATAGACCCGGGTAACATTATACCCCTTCGCCTACATTACCTCCTCTACACCACACTGTAGCAAGCCTTTTAGGATTGAACCTTTTGCCTAGTTCTAGTCCTGGGTGCAGAAGGAGGGTTTCTCATAAACAATCGAGTCCTATAACTCCATCAATAGACTCACACAGTATGAATTAATATTCATAAGGGTTCTTAGAAACCAGGCTGGGGCTCACCACCTTCCTCCCCATATCTGCGTACACGGTTCATCTCATATGTCATCCTCAAATCCAACAATGGCTAATACAAACAACAAGGAACAAAGGAGCCCTAGAGACTTTCTGTATAAATATAGCACCTCTTGCTAGTGTTAGTCAGAGGGAACCGAGACTTCCAGGCCGACACACTGACCAGAGACGCTGAGGCTCCTTCATGCAGACGCTCCAGCTGGCAATGGTCTGAAAATCCCTCGCGGGGTGTCCAACTCGAGACCAAGAAGTGCTTCTACATTCTCACACTTCAGGTAATGGGGTTCAACTAAATCCTAGAGGGATTCTTGGCTTCACACCTACACACATGCTAGGTACACTTAGGTACATCTAAATAGGCATTGTAGGAGTACGCGCACTTTTATCATGCATTTTATATTCATGTATTTATTCATGCTTATTGCAAGATGGTAGAGCTGTACTATCCTTTTATTTTCACTGTACAGCTAATCATATATCTCTGCTACTGTCTAATGGTTGTTGCAGCTCATATATTTTACACGAGAATAACAACTGTTCAATAAACCCTTATTGAAATGCCCAGACTGTTTATTCGGTGTAGCAGTGAGAGAAACTAAATGAGCACGAGTGACTGAGCGAAAAGTAATACATTGTTTCCACGATCTTGAGGGATCAGGGTTGTCATGTTCTAAGGTTGTCAGAAACTAATCTCTCCCTGATAAGAGGAGACACTAGTGGCACTGTGAGCTAGCTAAATGCAAATAGGCTAACATTTCTCGGTGGGGGTGTACGGAACCAGTCTGCCACCAATCCCACAGTTTGTTATCCAAACGCGCAGGTCCTACATGGGTACTATAGGAACTACACAACACTATACCACTCCTTCTTGAAGTTCTCAAGAAGACTACGACATACTTATCCCAAGTCATCTCAGTGGCTTCGGATTGGGCAGGAAGAGTGTGGTTTCTAGAACTCCTGGGCTTGAGCATCAGTCCTCTTGTCAGTCTTCCCCTCCAGGAGAGCCTGTTGTTGCAACAGGGCATGGTTCTGCACCCGGGCCTTAAAAATGTCCACCTTCATGCTTGGAGTCTGAGCGGTGACAGCTGACCACCTTCAACCTTCCTCTAGAGGTGGTTGATGTCAATTAGTTAGCCAGGTACCCCTCGATGAAAACTTTATACTCCTGTTGTTGGGATAAATGTGTGTTGTTTGGTGTGGCACACGCCAGATTGCCCCTCTCCTGCCCAAGTTGTCTGACATTCTCTTGTTTTTTTTGTCTCTTGCCTGGCAAGGCTTTGGTTTGGGCATGGTTAAATGGGATTCTTCTGCCCTATCCACCTTCTTGCAGTTGCTAGATCATCCCTCCTTTTTTAAGTCACCAATTGTGAGGTGTTTTTTTGAAAGAGCTTCAACATATGTTTCCATCATCTCCTTATTTGATGCCTCAATGGGACCTTAATATGGTCCTTACTTATTTGATGTGCAGTCTATCGATCTGCTTCACAACTGCCTTTTACAGCTTCTTACTAGCAAGACCATATACCTCATCACCATCGCCTCGGCAGAGCTTGTCCATGAGCTTCAGGCTCTTTGTGTTGATCCACCATACACTACCTTCTTTCCAGACAAACTAATTCTGTGGACCTGGACGTCCTTTCTTCCTAAAGTTGTGACGCTATTCCATGTCTGCCAAACCATCACCCTGCTGGCGTTCTATGCTCCGCCTCACCGCTCGGAGGAGAAGAGACTTCATTGCTTGGATCCCAAGAGAGCAGTGGGTTTTTACATACATTGTAGCAAAGAAAACTGGGTAAATAATCAGCTCTTTGTGGGGTTAACAGAAATAAAAAAAGGCAAGGCTGTGCAGAAGAGAACCATCTTCTGCTGGACCGAACGTGGCCTTAAGATATGCTATCCTTTGGCTAAAATATACAAGAAAGTGATGATGGAATGCTAGAATTAATCGAGCCGCATCCCGATCCATTGTTATTTTGCACACCACATCACCTCAGTCTGTATCATTTGGCAAAAAATCGGCCTCTAAAAGGACTGTGTGCTCATTCTGTCAGGATCAAAGCTGTTACCACTGCGTTGCGGAGTGCCTGTCTTAGACATATACCCAGCAGCTCCTTGGGCATTCCTCCGTAGTTCATCAAACCCGATCACCTGGATAGCCAGGTTTATAGAGAGGAGCATTTTGCTCGTTTGTTCCTGCAGAGATTTCTTGTTTGAGTCCATTATTGATCCATCCTGCTTTGGTATCTATTCAAAAGGTGAGGAATCTGCAACTAGAAGTCTCTATCAGAGGAACAAGTTGCTTACCTTCTGTAACATTCTTTCTGGTAGAGACTCCATCTAGCCACAGATTCCATACCGACCCTTCCTTCCTCCCCCTTCTGTGACTAGACTCTGCTCTTTAATATTATTCCCAATATAGGAATCTGTCCACTGCTCATGACCTATTCAATCTTGGGCCTCTGTCTCTGAGGACGTAGACCGCAGTGATGCTAGAAACATTTGCAGAGTCGGTTGCTGCCATCAATGTCAGGGATTTTGACAATTCCAAGCCTCACATAAAGAACAAGTATAGCAAATTAGCCATGTCCATTGAGCAGGAGAGAGGTAAATATACACTCTGGTGCATTTTGTAACACAATGTTGCGAATATTTTACTGCAGCATGGTGTTGCAGTGTACTGCCCTTTACAGATAGCAGATTTGCAATTGATATGGGCACTAAATTTGCACAGACATGCAGATTTAGGTATAAAAGTATGTAGTTCACGAATAATAATGTGTGGCAATTGGGTTTCATTAAATATTTATCATTTGCACATCACCATATCACCATGAAAAGTGCCTTGATTTGTTATGATTCTATTAAAATCTTTATTTCCATCACACTTTAGAATTACAAAACAATTTACTTTGTTTGTGCTTTCCTAACTTCTGATATGTTTTGAAATATTATAGGTATTTAAAAGCTGCTGTTTATTAGGAAAAAACACTGACATCCTACAGCCTTACCTTTTCACACTCCTTGTAGCCCAGGCACATTATCAGATAGTTCACCATACAAAACACACTAAATTTGCACCTAGAGAAGAAAAGTAAATTACAATCTCCATGATAAAAGAATAAGCAGCAATTTGACAGAAGACATAGCCTAGGCATTTGACCTCTGTGGTTGAGCGCATAGCAAATGTGACCAGATAAAAACAAAATTTAAAGGCATGTGTATTACTTGTTCACCTTCTGAACTCCAGCATGTTAATTTTTGGGGTGCTGCTGCACCCCTTCACCACTGCTTCCAATGCCTTTGCCAGCCAGCCTCTTATGCGCCTATATGGGCCCCGTACATCATTTCTGGAGCGAAATGCCATCAGTGCTTAACCCCAAAGCATCATCTAACAGCGCTCCAAGGTGCTGCTGAAACATTTCCAGATCCAATCTGATGCCTGGAGAACATTCAAAATTTGAGAAATCTGCTGCTAGATAGGGCCTCTACCAGAAAGACTGTTACAGAAGGAAATTAAATTGTTATTTGAAAAGTGTTAAATGTTTTAATGATTATTTAACTCCTATGTTTTTCAGAGTTGGAAATATATTGTTTTCAGTTGAGACGCAAACAACAGAAGAAAGAACACAACTTTACCATGCTGAAATTGAAGCACTATATAAGGATTTAACCGCAAAAGGAAAAGTTTTAATCTTGTCTACTGAATTAGGGGTAGGTACTCAACTACTCTATTCTTTGAGGCATGAATTCCTGAAGGGCATTCTTCTGCTAGAGGTGTGTGCTATTGTTAGCATTTGATAAAATACAGTTAATGTCTACACCTTCTTCAGTGTCTCCTACTTATGAGTATGTTTGCTTTAAAATTGTATACTGGCATTCCAGTACTGTAATTGACCCATGACTTTAAGTCATAATGAAGCAGTAAGTTTTACCTTGTTCATTGTGCTATCACATCTTTTATTTTAGTTTAATTCTTTTATGTAAATTAATAGAAAGATTCAAGGAAAAAAGCAACAGAATCTTTCAAATGATAAGAAGAAAACCTAAAATGAATTAAGTGGGCCAGTCATAACAAATAACAATTTATATAAGCACATATGCGCACTACAATGAGAATAAGTATAATGGAGCATAATTTTACAAGTTCTAGTAATGTTTGATAAGCAAAACACTATAATAATGAGTATCTAAAAAATAAATTATGGCTAAGTAGATATCAAACAGAAGACGTGATAGAGGAGAAACTCAGAATACCTTTTCCAACACAAATTTGGACACTGTGGGCCTGATTATGAGGGCAGGCGGACCGTCACCGACAGGCCATCAGTGGTGAAGCGCTCACCGACCCCTCCTCGGTCCAACCACCGGATTACAATGCCGGCGATCAGACCCACATCGGTCGTGGGGGGGAGACCGTCACCTATGCCAGGATCAGTGATCTCAACGGGGTGACCGTCGCATTCGTAGTCCTGAATGGAGGCGGTGCCCAGGCAGGCACCATTGTCTGGATTACGATATCCCTTTCTGACAGCCTTTTCATGGCGGCAACACTTCCATGAAAAGGGTGTCAAAAGAGGAATTTGTTGGCCACCAGACAGTGCCCTTGTCCGTTGTGGGTCACTGAAAAGTGGCCCTGGGGACACATGTAATGCCCCCATGCACCTCCATGAACCATGTGCAATGCGCCATATGGTGCATGGCACACGGTCCATGGACGTACAGGAAGTGCTCCTTTTCACAGTGGCTTGTGTTGCAGCCCATTTCCTGGGCCACAGTACAAGCCACCCTGAAAAGGAGCACTTTGTGACCAGCCAGCCCTGTAATGCAGCAGTCGGGCCGCCGCCGGCTTTTTGGTTGGTCTCCTGACTGCCGCAACAGCACTCGATGGTCTAACCGTCTGCTATAGCAATCGGCCTCTGTGTTTCAATGGTCAGTCTGAGAAGTAGGGGTCTTGATAAATTACTGCAAAATTGCAAATCGGCCAGAGTATGTCTGGTCTTCATAATAACCTTCTTACACACCAAATCAAACCTCTAAACAATGTCTCGGGTGAGTCTCTGGTCTCGTCCTTAAGGTGCCTAGGCATTTAAGTGCCAGCGCTTTGCATACAACAATTTTTTATTTTTGGGAAACAATAGCCTTCAGTTAACTGACGCCAATCCCTTTGGTTACTTATTTTATTTGTTTATTATTTTACAGACTATCAACTTTGGATCCCAAATTTGTAAACTTTTCCTTTGCTTTCTAACTGTATTTATATTTCTTATGTTTTTGTTACATTTGTAGAATTTTGACCCCCTAAATCCTAACCATAGAACATATGCTCAGATTCTACCTTGACCAGATTTTTTTGCTTGGGAACAAAAACACTGCAGTGTTGTAGTGATTGAATCAATAATTTGATATACTTTCTTATCATCAGAGCATCAAAGTCTGGTGCACTGATTATTCGATGAACAAGAAATATTGGTTGTATGCCGATAAATTCCAGTTACCTACCATGATTAGAGTAGACTCCACATTCTCCAGTGTTTAATAATCGTCAATGCTGCATGGTTCAGCTTTTTTGGATTTATCCTTCTCTAAGGGCCATCTGCCTTTAAAGGTCAGAAATAGTATTAAAATAGTTTCCAAAAACGTTGAAGGTGTAATCAAAGGCGATCCAATAAAGGTTCCTGAGACCCCATAGTAAGGTTTGAATATGCAGGGTCTGACATATCTTCTTTTAATTGACCTTCATTAAATGTCCCAATCACTCTTTTCATTCTTTGCTACTCAAAGGAGTAGCATGAACATTTTATGAGCATCCAGCCAGTTCCTGCTTGATTTTTGTAAACCAATTTCCTGTCCCAGATCTCCCTGGTACTAGACCAGTTTGAATATATGCAGGAGATTTCCAAACTAGCTTTTGAGGAACAGACAGCTCCCACTTGTAATTGTGACCGCTGATACCTTTCAAGTTGATGGTCAAAGGCTATTAGTAATCCAGAGAGGCACATTCTGCTTCTACATTAAGAGCCATATAATGTTAGATGCTTAAATGTTAGTGACACTTTATTAGGTTTCCTTTGCTTTGGTTGAAATTCTGTCATTGCCATAGTAAATATACTCCAATGGAGGCTATTTTTGTGGCTCCTTTTGCTCAGAAGAAGAGGGTGACTGGCAAGAGCGTGTTATAAAACTGAACTGAAAATATTGAATCCAGTTTAGCTACTATTAAGTTAAGCACTCTAGGAGGTTGCATTTTGCGTAGTTTTTCTCATCATCATCAGGAACAACTCATGACTTACAAAAGTAGGAATGTTCCCATTTTTAGTCTGTAATATTGTACTGTACTGCTGTACCTTGGGAGAGACCAGTCCAAATCAGTCCTAGGATTAATGTGGAAAAGAGAATAGTTCCCTGAGCACTACTAAATATTTTTGTTATATAATCAGATTTCAAATCGTTGGTCCGTGTACAATAATACCATCAAATGTTAGTCTTTATTCTCATATCTTGTACTCTCAAGAAGACTTGTTTGTACACAATTCAGTTCTTTGATGACACAGCCAACAGCCAGCACGTGTTTCATCTATATGACAATACCCAAAGACTTCCTCAGGGCCTGGACTGCTATTTCACAATCCAATTGTTATAGTAAGCGTAGTTCACATAATCGTCGCTCAATAGTAAAATTCCTCAAAGTTGGAGATTCACAAACAATCTTCCCCTGACAATAGCAGTCCAGGTCCTGAGGAAGTCTTTGGGTATTGTCCTATAGACGAAACACGTGTTGGCTGTGTCATCAAAGAACTGAATTGTGTACAAACAAGTCTGCTTGAGAGTACACGATATGAGAATAAAGATCATGGACTAACATTTGATGTTATTATTGTACATAGACCAACAATTTGAAATCTAATTATATAACAAAAATATTTTGCAGTGCTCGGGGGAACTATTCTCTTTTCCTTGATAATTTAGCAGTTGCAAGTTGCCATTGTTAATTAACAACGTGGGGTGGTCTTTTTTTGGGTTTCCTTTGATGCAGATTTGTATTCTTTGCTTTAAATATTAAATCACAGGACCGTGCGCAGAGGATACCTCACTGCCTATCAGTAGAAATTGCTAGGATTAATGTGGCAAGGATTTTTTGATTCATTCTCACCAGTGTAGCAAACTCTGAAACTACCCTTTGACAGATCTGCAACTTACATATTGCTTCTGGAAGTTCCACCTGTAGATGTAGACCTAATAAGATTCTGTGGTTCTTTTCGTGGCTGGGTTGGGCAAAAGTTTGCTTTGCAAAAATGAGTTCTACTGATACTCCACAGTTCATGATATATCATTCCACCTAAATATGTTTCTGGTCTCCAAGTAGCTGTTGTTTTTCATTTTCAAGTTGTATACTGTTTATTTGCATGCCATTGGACCACTTTCTGTTTAAACCTGCAAATAATTCTGTGTTGTAAGTCCATCCACTATGTCCGTAAGAAGCAATTTGCTTATAGACTTAACATTTGTTTGCACAAATACAAAAACATTCAGCTGCTTTTAGAAGAATGCCATCTCTTTATTGAGTTAGCTAAAAGTGTGAAATATCTTCAAGATAGATATTTCACCTACATTTCCAAAGAGGCCACCTAGGATCAATCTCAAAATCAAATCAATGTAAATGTAGGTGATTGGAGAGACTATATTATAAAACATGGGCTGCTTGTCATGAAAACAGGCGATCTGACAGATGATTTTTATATTCAAATTTGCCCCTGTGAAGGGCACACTAACCTAATAAATTGACTCCTACATGCTGCTTGAAAGCATGCAATGACTGAATGGGGGTCCATCATTGTCCTGAAGTAAGCTAGGCTGATTGCTTCCTTAGATAAGACTCCTGTACCTGTAATATTAGACTGGGCTAAATGAGGCTTGGACATCTGCTTGTATGGCCCTGATGCTGGACCCACTGATATAGAATGTAGATGCACATTCTTAGCATTGGGGCACTTGTCTAGATTTCAGACTGTATCTCAAATGAAATAGAGGTCAAGGCGGAAGAGTTATTTTCTGAGTATGATACTGTTAAAGGTGTTATCCATTATCTAAAATTTTGAACTGTTAAATATGGCTTCAGGTGGAGTCCGGGGGAAAAAAGATAGAAATCATTCCAACAGTCTGCAATGAATCATGCCTATGCACCAGCCACAGTCATTGGACGATGTCAGTGGATGGAGGGTTTATAAGGCTCTGAAATCATTTTGCTGTTTGCACATCATCTGTTCTTCAGTGGCTGCTTCCTGCTGCTTTTATTTAGGACTGCACATTAGCATCCCAGTCATGTACTGTCCTGCTGGGTGATTTAGTTTCCCTGTTGCACCTGCTTGTACAGTGTGCCTGACCGTTTCAAGGTTCAATAGGGTCCTTACATTTTTCTTGCAAGTATGTTTTTACTTTACAAAGTATTTCTATATTGTCTGCCATTTTTCCTTTAAAAAGGGAGCATTGTGTATCTATCCTACGCACTGGCGTACAATGTTGAATCATTCAACATCTATTAACCCAAGTTGGAGGAGTCATTTTTTTTAAGTACAGTGTAAGATTTATAGAATCTCAATTGGCATTTAGTTTCGATCTGCTGAGATCAGAACGGTCCCATATCATATTTAAGAACTGCATGTTGAAAAGGAATGTATTTGACAGGATCTCTGATTTCAATGTGTTGTAGTTTTGTCCTGGTAACAGACAGAGCTGCCATGCTCTTGGTGTGGCTAGTTTATTTTTGCAAGCATTGCAGAGGTATTGTTGATGATTAGATGTCCCTTTAAGGAGTGTGAGGTATGACATTTTGAGTATTAATGTCCAGGATTTAGTAGTCTCTTTCATCTCATAGAAGGCATCCTTATCGACCTAAGTTATAGGAAGAGGCCTATAGTGCATCCAAGTTCTATAATGGGTACTGAACTGGAAGAAATGTGAGTGTGTGGGGCCTTCTACATGCAGGAAAAAGCCCCAAAACGTTATGCATTAGAATGCTATCCCTTCAAAAAGGGAAACCTCCCAACATGATGACTTGACTGGAGATAGGACTCAAATTCTGCAAAGGTTTCAGGAAAATTGCCATCATATCTTAACGGCCTATAACTCATAATAAATCTGAGTATGTTCTGAGCGCTAACAGTCCATCCAACTACCATAATTTCATAATTGTTGAGAATTTAACTCAGACATGCCCAGAGTGCTCCTGCAACCAGGTCTTTGTCATAAACCAAAATTATATGTTTCAAATTGACGTCTGGTATCGGGAACCTGTTGTCTCATGATGGGTCTTTTGGCTTCCACCATGTATATATAACTCCTGCAACCAGGTCTATGTCATAAACCAAAATTATATGTTTCAAATTGACGTCCGGTATCGGGAACCTGTTGTCTCATGATGGGTCTTTTGGCTTCCACCATGTATATATAACTTTCACTGCAGATTTCTTTCCTTCCATTTTGTGGTTGAACTACTTGTTAGTTATTTTGGGTCTCGATTTTTCTACTTTCTCCTTTACGGCTGCAAACTTAGGTGGCAGAGATATTTTTGTAGAAAAACTATTGGATTTGGTTTGATGAAGAGTCTCTCTTATTGAACTAGTATTCATAGTAGAGGTAAGGTTGATGTAATCTTGAAATATCTTCTTTATGCTATTGTGTAGATCCTAATGGGAAGGGGTCTTTGGGCATTTTCTTTTTCTTTAGATGATTTGTCCGGGCTTAACTCGTTCAAGACATTTTTCTAGAAGCTGTCCAGTCTGGCCAGATCCTCCCACTCCTAAAGAAACCTACACTAGACCTTGATGACCTCACCAGCTACGAGCTTAAAATTCACGTATCATTTATCTGCAAGATCATTGAAAAAGCAGTTTGTTTCAACTCCAAGATCACATCAACGCTAACCATCACCTGCATGGCCTCTTGTCTGTCTTCAGATCACTCTGCAGCATTGAGACCACCACCTTACACATTGTAGATAATGTCCTTCTGACTAAAAATGAAGAAGACAACTGTACCCTGATATTGATGGACCTCTCAGCTGCTTCCGACACTGTTGACCATCCCACCCTCATACACACTCTCGAGTCACAAACAGGATTCACCAGGAATATCTTCACTGGTTCTCCTCCTACCTTTCCAACCAACACCAGTTTGTTCAAATGAGCACCTCCACATCACAAAAGATTCCTATCACACGTGGAGTCCCCTAGGGTTCCAAATTGTCTCTTGTCATCTTCAACTTTTACATGGGCCAATTTGGTGCACTTTCCTCATCAATAACAG
Organism: Triturus cristatus; assembly: GCF_964204655.1. Taxonomy (NCBI): domain Eukaryota; kingdom Metazoa; phylum Chordata; class Amphibia; order Caudata; family Salamandridae; genus Triturus; species Triturus cristatus. The sequence continues at coordinate 1,137,271,746 of NC_140589.1, forward strand.
CATCAAGATTCACCAATATACTGATGATACACAACTCTGCTTGAAAGTCTCCTTTGCTTCAGACATCCTATGCCTCAAACACTGCATGTAAATCATCCAGATCAGAATGTCCATCACTTACCTGAAGCTCAACCAAGACAGAATTGCTATTATTTGGCAAGATCAACAAATAAGATACAGTACACACCTGGCTCAGTGACTGCTTCGAATCCCTACTCTCACCAAATTCCAAACCATTTGTATTCACCCCAGACAGCAACCTCTCACTCAAATAACACTTTCCCAAAAAAACAAAGATGGCCTGGTACCAGATATCTCTTCTAAATAAAGCAAACTGTTTCTCCAGAAAGCGACTTCAGAACTGCTGTTCAAGCCCGTATACTCTTGCAATTTGATGGTGGTAATGCTCTATTCCATGACCTCCCAGACTCCATACTGGCACCCTTTAGGGACACCCTACACGTGTTGCATGTCTCATGCAGGACCTTAAAAAATATGATCACATTACCCCCACCCTGATTGAACTCCATTGCCTCAACTTGCCAGTCTGCACTGTCTTTAAAACCAGTGGAATCATTTACAAAGCCATCACAACCACCACCCCTGCTTATCTTGCAGTCAAACTCACCATTTCTTATGGTTCTCAGCACTCCTGCAGCCAGGACACCTTTAGGCTGAAGATTAAGATGTGTAATAAGAAAAAACAATGCAGCTAGCCATTTCCATCGGTGCAACTAAAATCCAGAAGAACATTTCCATTTCCATCAGGCCTTTCCCAAAACTACTCCAATTTAGGAAAGAGTTCAAGACTCACCACTTTAAAAACCACTACGTGCCAATGCATTAGTCGTCCACAACTCTGTTTCCTCTCATCTTTCTTAGCACTTTTATGCTTACCTCTGATCATGTACAGTGCTTTTCTGCGATTTGGCTAGGTATTCCCTATAGAAATACCATAATGTATTTATTTGAAAAGATTTATGAAGCGCGAACATGACCCTTACAGGTATCAGAGCGCTGTACAAAGTGGCGAAAGCACGAATAAACCAACACAATGGCACAAATTATATTTTTTAAACATATTTTATTAGCTTTTGTGCGATACATGTACACTTGCAGTCATCGGTGAATATTACATGTCACATGACTAACGGTTGTTGAGTTACATTCTGTTTATCTGGGTACCCCAGGTATTATCTTGGCATCCCTAAGCTGTTGAGCTCGTTTGCACTCCCTCCCCCAACTCCCCCACAACTTTTCCCCCTCCCTCGCACTGCAGGCCGTCGCAAGTTTTGCCTTCTAATTTGGGCTGTGTTTGCTTTAATGATCGTATCCGGCTGTAGAGTCTTCACATCTGCACTTCTTAGATGTATTTGAACTAGTCCGCTTTTCTAAGTCCGTGGGGCATTTTCCTCAGGTTCAGGCTGCGGGCCAGGTTCAGGGTCCTGTCTCTGGGGACTTCCCTGTCTGGATCCCGCCGCTGGGGAGGAGTTGCCAGACTCTCGGCCAGCGTGCTTCATTTCCTCCACCAGTATCTCCCATGCTTGGCCCTCTCTATTCTGCCAATGCCACGCAGTGCGTTTCCTATCAGGACCCTGCTCTCGCAGCCCGCCCACCGTTGGAGCTCCCGCCTCCACCTTGTGATGCTATGGCCATCCGGTGCCTTCCATCTACTGGTGATTTCCTGTTTGGCTAATATGAGGGCCAGGTCTTGGAATCTGGCGGTAACTTTGGTCTTGGCTGTGTGAGAGAACATATTGAGCAGACAGTGCGCCGGTGTACAGGGTACTATTCTTTCAGTGATTCGGGCCGTTTCCCTTATGACCTCCTGCCAGTAATGGGCCAAAGCCCAACAGTTCCACATCATGTGGATGAAATTCGCTCCTACTTCTCTACATCTAGTGCACTCCTAGTCTTCCCTATGGAAGTACCGGTTTATTCGTTTCGGGGTGAGGTATGTTTGATGTAAGGTATAGAAGCTTATGGGCCTGAATCGTGTGTTCCGAGATACCCTTGGTGCCCTTTGCAGTCCTTATCCTCCATGGGGCATCCCATGTCCTCTGCCCATCGGCTCCTTAGCCCCTCTAGTGGTCTAAATGAGTCTCTACCTACCCCCCTGTACAGGCAGATGACTACCTTAATAACCCCTCCGGCTATTCCAATATATTCACATGTGGCTTGTTGTGGTGGTTCTATTGTGCCCATCTGCCAGTGCCGTCTCATTGCCCCCGTGACTGCTCTGAGCAGCAGAAAGTGGCCCTGCGGGACATCCAAGTCAGCTCTGAAGTCTTTGAATGGGAGTAGTTCTCCATCCCTATAGAAGTCCCCTATCTTTGTCGCCCCTGCCTGTACCCAGTTGTCTGTGCCTCCCCATTGTCCCCTGTGCGGCAGTGCCCTGAGCACCAACAGTGTGATTTCCGCTGAGTATGGGTATGAGCCTCCCCGCTACCCATTGTGTGAATGTCTGCAGTTGCTCCGCCAAGTAGGACGCTTTGAAGTCCGGGGTCGCCATCCCTCCCTCCGCCGACGGCCTCTTTAGTGTGGCTAAAGCCACTCGCCTCCACCCAGATCCCCAGATGAATGCCGAGAGGTCGAGCTCCCGGAACCACATCCTGGGTATCCACACAGGCAGTGTGACGAAAAAGTATAGCAGTCGTGTAAGGGCCACCATTTTTAATAAGGCGATCTTTCCCGCTATCGAGATGGGGAGTCACCCCCCAAAATCTCATGTTATCTTTCAGGGATCTTAGCGCCCCTCCTAGGTTACCCTCCTGCACATCTTGGAGTGAGTGGAAGATTTTTACTCTCAGGTATCGGAAACAGTGGGGTTCCCATCTCGGGTCCCCCAACCCCTCGGGTGATTGTTGACCTGCTATCATGAGGAACAGTCTGAATTTCTGCCAGTTTACGTGCAGGCCCGAGGGGGCCCCAAAGTACAATGGCACAAATGATGTAGTTAAATAAACACACTGTCAAACAAAGGGGGGAAAACAATCAAGGTCAGGGGCAGGGGAGTCAGCCAGTCTGGAGGGCCCAGCATAGTTTCAGAAGGTAGATAGAACGAGATAACAAGTTAACAGAACAAGCATAAAAAAATTCAAACCAACAGTATAAAAGAAGTATCACATCCGTTGAAAGAGGGAGCTTGAGAAGGAGTACAGGTCAACACTGTTAATGTTCACTCAAGATTAGCCATTTGACATGCTTCTTGAGAGATGCAGTGGATGGGCTGGATCTGATCTCGGGAGGAAGAGCGTTCCAAATTCTTGGAGCCAGACTGGTGAAGGCACGATTGTAAGTTCTTTTCTTTTTGAATTTGGGAGGTTTCAGAAGGAGGGTGGATGCACTTAAGTTCTGATAAGAGCCAGATAGTTCAAGCTTTTTAAACCAGGGTGTTGTAATGTATGGCTTTATGCGTCAAACAAGCTATCTTTTTAAGTTCAAATAGTTTTATTGAAAAGAATTTGAAGTGACCAAACACATTATGCAATAAAAAAAATTGTACATCCTTGCATTCCAAGCTCATTATATACCAAACAAAAGAATCAGACCAATAGTGAGAAAAGGAAACAGAAAAATGCAAGTTATATGAAATACATATGTCAACTGGGTACGTGATAGAAACTTATGGAACTATTAGGGAGTCTAGGGTGGTTTAAGAACCTCTTGTTGAGAGGGTTGTGGTAATTAACATTTTTTTGCACTAGTATGAATAAAAAAGTGTAACAGGTGACCTCAAATAAGCACGTTTGGTTGCCAAGGAAGGTGGGTATACAAAAGCAGTATCTAATCTGTGATTATGGTAAACAGCGTACCACCAAGCCCTGTAAGAGATCTTCGATGAGTCTTTCCAATTGACAGTAATTTGTTGAAAGGCAACCACCAGCAATAAGTCTATAATCTTAACATTAAGAAAAGTATCATCCCAGATGGGCGAAATACTACCCAAGAAGATGTGAGAGAAAGAAAAAGGAAACTTAGTGTCATAAATTAAGTTAATTTGAGACCATACTTGTTTCCAAAAGCTGTGTACCTGGGAGCAATTGAATAACATGTGAAAAAGGTCCGCATTGGGGGAGGAACATGACCAACATGTGTTGGGAGTCGATGAAAAGCGTTTAGATAGAGTAGCTGGTGTAAGCAACAATCTATTGTAGACAAAGATCAATGTTTGGGTAATATTTGCTGCTCTAGAGGCTTTACGTAGTTTGGACCATACACCATTCCTCATTGATAGTGGCCAGCACGTGGCAAAATCCTGTTCCCAGGCTTCTTCCGTTTTTGTCTTCCGTATCTTGTCATTAATACTTTGTAGGTGTTTATAAATAACAGAGGCCTTGGGTGTAGTCAGTAACAAGGCCCGAAGACAGGCAGAGGGATCCAACGTGTCAGAAGTATTTGGTGTAATGGGAAGGTGAGAAAGAGAATCCAACACTCCTGGTTTAAGTAAATTATATTTATTGATAAAGGAGTTAGGTAAATGAAATAACTGCTGGAGCGTATTAAAGGATATAAATTGTGATTCTGAGAATAATTGATGTATCCATATTAAGCCTTTTTGTCTCCAAGTCTTCCAGTAAAATGGTTTGTTATGGATTAATACATTTTTATTATGCCAAATCGTTGAGTTTAAGAAGGATTTTTTAGAATCATGAACAAAGTGAGAGGGCACCTCGAGTAGTTTAGAACTGTGCTTTATTATGGGAGTAGAGATGGACTGTGGTTTGCATGAAAAAGAAAGATACTCAGAAAATGAGTAAGGAGTAAGAAAAAGGCGTTCCACTGAGGTCCAAAGAGGACAATCATCCGTAGAATCAAGCAACCATGAAGAGGCCTGACGTAATAGGAAGGCTTTCTGGTAAGCAGGAAAATCCAGAAAGTTTACTTCACGTTCTGATTTAGGGCGAATTAATTTTAACAGGGACATTCTAGGTTTTTTGTTACCCCACAAAAAAGAGGATAAAATGGAGTTGATTCTTTTAAATAATTTAGTTGTAATGGGGACCGGGATGTTCGAAATAGTGTATAAAATTATAGGCGATAGCATCATCTTTACGGTGTCCAGACAACCCCACCAAGACAGATAAAGAGGATGCCATTTAGAAGTCAAGTTGAATACACTTATCTATACATAAGGTTACTGTTCCTGGAATTGAAGATGTAAAGTGTAAACCTAAGTATTTAATGGCGTTCGGATTCCATTTAAAGTTGGAGGCTTGAAAGTCTGAGCTAAAAGTGTATTTCGTTAGAGGCAAAATTTCGCATTTGTCATTATTCAACTTGTACCCAGAAATAGAAGAATAGGCTCTCACCTCCGCTAAAAAGGCAGGAATGGACTCTTCAGGCTTAGACAAGAAAAGCAAAATGTCCTCTGCATAAGCCGCATGTTTAATGTGAGCATTTGGTGTTTGAAAACCAATTATGTTGGGATTTTGGCGTAATTTGGAAAGAAACGGCTCAAGAGCTAAATTAAAGAGGAAAGGCGAAAGAGGACAACCTTGACGGACTCCTCTGCCTAGATTAAAAATGAGGAGAGTAAACCATTAGCACATATTGCTGCGTGCGGATTAGAGTAAAGGAGAGATACCAAATTTATAAAATTTTGACCAAATCCAAACCACTTTAGAGTATAAAATAAGTATTTACATTCAACTCTATCAAAAGCCTTTTCGGCATCCAGCGCTATTGCTGCTAAAGAATGATCAAGATGGGACGATTTGGATAAAATATCGAAAAAGAGTCGAGTATTATCAGTAATGACGCGACCTTTGACAAAGCCAGATTGTTCCTTCCCGAGCAAATTCGGTAAGAAGGAGTCTAGGCGTATAGCTAATGCTTTGGAAAAAATCTTATAGTCAATATTAACCAGCGAGATGGGTCTGTAGTTCTTGCAGAATTTGGAATCCCTACCCTCCTTAGGGATAAGGCAAATGTGGGCCTCTGAAAAGGAACCGTTGGAGGAGAAAAAAAATTAATAAGTGAATGTAACTGGGGAAGTAAGAGCTTAGAAAAATGAGTATAAAACTCAACAGTAAAGCCATCCGGACCAGGGGCTTTATCCTTTTTAAGATTTTGGAGAGCATTAAGTAATTCCTGCTGGGAAAGATCAGACTCCAAAGGAGATAAGTCCAGAGGTACCAGCTGAGGCCGTTGGATGTCAGAGAAAAATTGTGTCAACAAGTGATCCGTAGGGTCAGTTTCTGAGGAATATAAAGATTTATAAAAAAAGAGCAAATCCATTAAGAATTTCGGCATCTTTATACTTTAAGACTAACTGTTCATCAAAGACGGAATCAATATTTAATTTGTTTTGACGAGTCTTTAAATAGTTAGCTAATATTTTCCCTGCTCTATTTTTACCCCCATAGAATTTCGCGTTAGATTTTAACAAGTAAAGCGAAGCATCTTCCGTTGCCTTTTTATTAAAGTCCAATTTCGCCTTAACAAGGGTTTTTAAGCAATCCTCTGAGTGAGAGGTATAGTATAAATGTTCTAGTGCTTTAATCTTTCGGAGGCGATCCATTATAGTCTTGCGAGTAATTTTTCGCTTCTGTGCCACGAAATTGATAATGAAATCTCTTGCTGATGCTTTAAACGCATCCCAGATAGTTGCAGGTGACAAAGAATCTGTGTGATTCCTTTCAAAATAATCAGTAAAAAAAGAAGTAAGGGACGCTGAGAATTTGAGATCCAAGAGGAGAGCGTTATTAAAACACCATCGTCTGGGAGCAGTGTTCCTGGGCAAGATATCAAAACCAATGGAGATGGGAGCATGATCTGACAAGAGAATGGGACCAATATCTGCAATCACAAGAGATTGTGAGATATTATGAGGGACAAACATATAATCGGTTCTGGACTGGGTATGATGTGTTGAGGAATAGAAGGAGTATTCCCTGGTGGTGGGATTACAAAGGTGCCAAGCATCAAGTAATTTATGTTGAGATATAGTGCGTGTAAAAGATTTGTGTATGCTATTGGGAATTAAAGGCACTTTTGAGTTCCTGTCAACAAAAGGATCTAACACTTGATTGCAATCCCCAGCCATAATAAATTTCTTCTCAATGCAGTTAAAAATGCGAGTGGACAAAGCAGGCCAAAAGGAGGTATCCCCACCTGTAGGGGCATAAACATTAAGGAGAGAGACTGGAACATCTTTTAGCAATAATTTGACGATAAGCCATCGTCCCTCAACATCGGTTTCTTGTGACACTAAAGTAATTGGAAGAGATTTGCGGGATAATATCGCAACTCCACTTTGTTTACCGTCCCTGGGAGAGAAATGGACCTCACCCACCCAACCCCTTTTTAATTTCATAGACTCATTTTCCGTAAGATGCGTTTCTTGTAAGAATACAATATCAGCATTCAGCTTGGCTAAATGTGATAAAACTCTCTGCCTTTTAATGGGAGAGTTTAACCCCCTGATGTTCCAAGAAACCAACTTAAGTGACATAACAGACAAAATTGAAGTTCATATAACAATTGAAAACTATAGTCCAATTCAATGCAATATAAAAAACAACAGTAAAAGAAGCAAAAATTGTGGTACATAAATCTAAGTCCAAATTCATATAAAAGCATTGAAAAATGTGAGGAGAATAAAAGAGAGCAGAGAACAGGATGAGCCTAGAATACTGCAAGTCATAATAGATGTAACAACTTATCCAAGGACGTAGAGAAAGAAAAGTCACAGAAGAAAAGGTCTGTACATAAGTTAGATAGTTAAGGAAAGAGATAAAAGGATGAGCTACAAAACATGAAATAAAAGTCACAACATAAAGCAAACCAACAAAAAACATACCTACAAAAAGGAAAACTCTGGGAGAGACGTGAGAGTGGATGGAACCACATGGAGTAGGCAGCACGTCTGGGGCAGCTGCACGGGGGAAACCACGAGAAACCGCATTACAGGTGCGAGAAATCTATGGGGGCGATGAATAATCAGGTTAGAGGGAGTTTAAAGGCATGCAGTCAGGAAACATGTTGAGACAAGCAATAACAAAAACAACAGGGAGCTGATAAACGAGGCAGAATCAACCATCAACATACACTCTATAAAATCCAAGAACAGCAGTGGAAGAGAAAAGAGATGAAATGTGAGAAGAACAAAATTACAAGAGAACAGAGAAGATATAACAAGCACTCAAATCAAACAAAAGTCAGATCAAGAGAAGATAGGAAGCAAAACCGTAGTAAACTGAGGAAACAACTTGTATATACAATTCTATACAGAAAAAATTGAAATCAAAACAATTTGAAGATAACACGTACATAACCAACAATGAATAGACATTCGAACATGGAGAACAACCAACATCAGCACCAAAGCCGTACAGGGTGAGGAACTATTCGCTGAAAATAGAGAACAAAATCAGGCTTTGAGCAATAGAGAAGAAAGTCACTGAGTGTCCATAGCAGTCGGGTTACAGGAGTTAATAAAACTCTGCAGTCGAACTGGATATTCGTAAGTTGTTGATCTGTTATTATACGTGACTTTGAACAAGCAAGAGTGAAAGAGGCCATAGCGGGCACCTAAGGATCGAAGAGCAGGCCTCGGGTTGAGAAAAGCTTTGCGCCTAACAGCAGTAGCCTTGGCATAGTCCTGAGCGAAGAACAAAGTTGAACCTGACCAAGTAATGCGTTGAGCCGATTTGACCACAGACAGCACCAACAACAGGTCTGTATATTCCAGAAAGTATATGATTACTCCTCTTGGTCTTTGTGAGGGTGACATATTGGAAGAAGACGACCCAACCTGTGAGCTCTTTGGATGTTGAGCTGTGTGCCTTCCGCCAAATGAAGCACCTTGGGAAGAAAGGAAGTAAAGAAGGTGAACCATAAATGCGTAAGTTATTTCTCCTACTTCGATTTTCAAGGTCCTCGATCTGCTTCTGCAGCGTCAATACTTGAGAGTGAAGCTGGGAGACATTCGCACACGTATCACTAAAGGTGGAAATACTTTGTTCAACAGCAGTGACTCTAGTGTCGAGTTGAGACCAGTTGTCCGTAAGGACCTGAAGCTTAGAGTTGGTTTCCTCCTTAAAAGGCCGAATCTCTTATCTCTTCCAACAGCATCTCCATGGAGACCCGAGAGGCCGATTTAGGAGGAGACGGGGGATTGTGCTTTAGGCGCTTGGTGATTGTCTTCCCGGAGGGAGTAGGTAAGGAATCCATGTCGACCTCCAAGGAGCTTGATGTTGACACCTGAGAGTCTTCCAGCGTGGAGAAGGTGGTGAATATCTTGGAATTTTTAATAAAAATGTGTTTCTGGTGCGATTTTGTTGATAAAGCACCCTTCATTCTTCCCATAGAGATATTAGCACAGCCACCAAACAAAAGTAGGCTTAAAGTCAAGAGAATGAGGAGGATTTTATGAAGAGCTGCCAAAGGCACAGAAATGTCACTCAAATCAAGTTGAAAGTACCCAGTGAGGCGTAGACAGGGCAGCAAAACATCAAAAAAGGTAGTCAAAAGCAATGGAAAGAGTTAACAGAGTTAACATGGCCCATACAATGAAGATTAGGACCTCATATGAATAGGGAAATAATAAAAAAAAAAAAGTGCACTGTTTTGATATAATTATGCCTAAGAGGTATGAGGAAAGAAGCGAAAGGGCTGCTAAATAAAGGCTGAGTAGGTAGTCACCTGTTCCAAAATGCCTCAAAACTACTTTTGAAGGATATCTGCAGGTGGAGATGAAGTATGCCCAAAGGAAAATATGAAAAAAAATTGTGAGGAACATATGGGCAGCAGCGCTCTCAGTTGAAGGAAAATTGCCGGTGCGAGCGATCTAAAATAGCGGCCGCGACATCGCGGTAGCGCTTGAGTGACTCACTTGATAAATAAATGCATTCCCTCACAACATGGAAGAGCGCTATTAAGTGCACGGCAGCCAGCGTGTCGTCCGATATCCAGTGCGGGTAATATTTTCGCCCAACAATAATCCGGTACGTGGAAACTCACGGTCCCACCAGAGTGCCTCAGCCGGGCGCCGCCATCCACCGCTGGCGCCAAGTCACGCCCCTCAAAACAAGCTATCTTGAAATGTATCCTAGCTTCAATAGACAGCCAATTTAGTTGAATAAGGTCAAAGGTGATGTGGTCATGCTTTCTGGAGCCTGTGATGAGCCTGGCCGATGCATTTAGAGTGGCTCTGAGTGTGGCCAAACTAGGTGTAGGTAGCCCAGCAAGGGTCACCAAACCATATTCCAGAGGAGAGATAACCAGGGATTGAACTGCAGGCCGGATGTCCTCAGGCAGAAGAAAAGGTCGATTTTCTTAAGGATGTTGAGCTAAAAATTGGCTCCCCTAATAGTTGCACTGATGTGAACTTCCATATTTAGATATTCGTCCAAGGTAATACCTAATGATTTAGCAGAGTCAACCACATGAGGGGCTTCCGTTAAGAGCAGTGAGTTGTTTAAGCCAGTCCAGTGTGGGTGCAGAGTGATTGCCGGGGGGCAATCAGAAGGAATTCCGTTTTGAGAGTATTTAACAAAAGATGGTTCTGGGCTAGCCATTGTTGAGTTTGTAAGAGTGCACCATTTAAAGTTTTTGTGTCTTGTGGAGAGGAGATTTTTAAGTATAGTTGCGTGTCATCAGCATACATGTGATAATGAATGTTAGAACGGTTCTGAATATCGGAGAGTGGTTCCATAAAAAGGTTTGAAAAGAGTGGGCGAGAGTGCGGGGCCATGAGGAACTCCAATCGTGACAAGTGTACTGGTTGCAAGGGAATGGTTAACTTTGATTCTTTGTGTGCGGTTATGTAAGAAAGAGGCAAACCAATTGAAGGCCGGGACCGAGAGGCCCATCCTATGTTTAAAAGAGCAATCGAATTTTCATGTTTGATGGTGTCAAATGCTGAGGACATGTCAAGAAGGGTCAGAAGACAAGGGACATTTTAATCAAGGGATCTCTGGGGTTCATCAACAATGTCAGACAAGTGCCTCTAGTAGCTTTTCATCCCTGGCATCCACGGATGTGAGTGAGGGGGAGAATGAAACCACAATGGAAGCTTCAAAATATACTACTTTTTTAGGGGATATGCACCTAGTATTACAGCAGCGACAGTGGGAGCAAAGTCGAGTGTATCAACAACAACCAAGAGGCAGAGGACGCCAATGGACCACAAGAAACGTACAAGAAGAGGAAAAAGGGGCAAGTGGAGCGATGGAGAAAGTCGGAACCACAACGAGGAGTATGCGACAAAAGAAAACCTATCAGAAATAAATGATGAACTTCAACTGATAAATCTTTCTAAAAGGAATATGTCAGAAGCAGAAATCGCATTACTCAAAAAAAGGTATCAATTTTTGTCCCACTAAACCCATGGACCTGGCCCAAACACAAATTGATATATATAAGTACATCAGAAAAAATCAAACTTGCAAAATTGTTTGCAGAAAACCAAGAAATGCGCACTTTCTCAAAGACAACAACACAACCTGTATCAAATTTACCAGCAAAAGTTTCAGAAACTTTCCTCATGTTGTTAAATCTGGATGTAGAAAACACTCAAGAAAATATTAATTTACAATCAGCAGTGACACAAATGGGTGAAGGCTTAAGTGGCATGAAATCAAAATCAGAATTTTATCCTCAACTAATACCGGGTAACAAAATTGACCTATTTCAAGAGGCAGTGATACAAGATCTATATAAGATAAAGAAAAACAAATACACGGACAACTTAACTAAATTAGAGAGAGAAGCCCTGGATACTCTAATACAAGACAAAGACATAGAAATAAAAATTGCAGATAAAGGGGGTAATGTGGTGATTTGGGACCGCACTGCTTACGTAATGGAAGCCCATCGTCAATTGAGAGATGGTGAATATTATAAGAGATTGAAAACAAATCCGACTATGGATATCAAGAGAGCATTGGATAAGAAACTACAGGGATGGTTATCGGATAATCTCATAGAGGAAGAGGAAAGGAAATATCTAACTGTGGATCACCCAAAAACAGCAACTATTTACTTCCTACCAAAACTACACAAGGATTCAAAAAAACCTCCCAGCCGCCCAATATTGTCAGCAAAGGAATCCCTCTTCGAACCAATGGCGAACTATCTTGACTATTTCCTAATGCCTTTTGTTGCCAGACTAGACTCGTATATTAAAGACACTACTCATGTGCTAAGAAAATTGCAAAATACACCTTGGCAGGAGACATACAAATTAATTTCGTTGGACGTTGTATCTTTATACACAAAAATAGAAAATGAAATCGGAATTGGGGCATGCAAGTTCTTCCTTCAAGAAAAGAACATCCACTATAGCAATCATAACAACATGTTGCTAGAAATGATCTCATTGTGCCTTACGCAGAATATTTTTGTTTTTGGTGAAGAAATCTATCGCCAAAATAAAGGAACTGCGATGAGTTTTTCATTTAGCCCTAGCTACGCTTGCTTAGTGATGGGTTGGTGGGAAAGAGAGGTAGCGTGGCATACAGACAATGATAGATTTGTGGAAAAAATAATAATGTGGAATCGCTTCATAGATGATCTCTTAATTATCTGGGACGGGACAGAGACTGAATTCCATGATTACTTTGAGATCTTGAACAACAGTGCTGGAAACTTAAAATTCACATATAACATCAGTGGTGAGAAGATAACTTTCCTGGATATTGAGATCTATATAAAAAACAATCAAATCCACACTACTTTACACCGAAAATTGACTGCAACTAATGCCACACTACAAGCAAACAGCTTCCACCAACCATCAATAATTGCTAATATACCTTACGGCGAATTCTTGAGGATTCGAAGAATCTGTACAGAACCAGAAGAATGGCTAAAACACAGCACTATAACAGCAAAGAGATTTAAGGAACGACACTACAGCAAAAGAATTATAGAAACATTTTAACAAAATCTAATGAAAAAACAAGAGAAGAATGCCTAATCCCGAAACAACGAAAAACATCAGAAGACATGGAGCCAATAAGATTAATAATGGATTTCTCAAAGGAATCAAAAGACATAAAGTCCATTCTACGGAAAAATTGGAAAATTCTACACATGGACAACACTGTAAGTAAATTGGTGGGAAAACATCCGATTTTTACATACCGGAGAGCAAGCAATCTAAAAGATCGATTGGTTCACAGCCATTATAAAGGAAATACCCCAAAAAATCAATGGTTAAAAACTCAGGGGTTTGTAAAGTGCCATAACAGTAAGGCTTGCCAAATTGGAAAACCAACTACTCAAATCAAATTGGCCAACAATAAAATTTGGAAAATCAAAAACTTAATAACCTGTAAAAGCACATTCACGGTCTATGTAATCGAATGCCCATGTCCTTTAAAATACGTGGGGAGTACCATATGCGAACTTAAAAAAAGAATTCTGGAACATGTAAGGGCCACAATCAACAAAGACAAAATGAATGCAGTTGCAAAACATATGGAACAACATCATTCAAGTGACTGGAAAAACTTAAAATTTTATGGAAATGAGACAGTGCCACAAACCATTCGTGGTGGAAATAGAGAAAAAATATTGCGCCAAAAAGAATCTCGCCATATTTTGAATTTGAGAAGTCTCGCACCGTATGGAATGAACCAAAGTGAAGAGATGTACATTCACCTGTAATTTTGTAAATAAAACCTGACCCATTAGTTCTGATAAATTTCCCCTGCATAAAAACATTTTTTTGAGACTCAGAGAAAACAATATCACTTTTTGGAAAACAAACGTATGAAACCGAAAGAATGGCAAGAATCCGCCAACAACACCCACTGGAGGGAATAGATGGAAACAAAGATTGGAAAGAAAAAAAGAAAATAAATGAACAAGAAATAAACTTTATTGATAAATTGTAAATAAGAACAATGATGAATTGACTCAGTATTTGGCGGTTTAGAGACTTCGTAAATAAGAACTACTTGAAGTTGTTAATAATGTCTGGCAAATGAAGAGGCTAACTATGCCAAGGTTTCATATGTATTTATTTTTACACATTATTCACACAAAAAAAACATTTTGTTTCTCACACCGTGCACAGACACACACAAAAAAATGAAATTGAGGACTACATATCCCATAATGCTAATGGTGTGACACCTTAAAAAAAACAGACAGGAAGTGACATCAGTAAAATTTAAAAAAAGTACTAATACTGTTGGTGTCGTTTCCATCTTGATCGTGACCAAGGTCTTATGCTAAGACCGAAACGCGTAGATCTTCTGCCTAGATTATGCTTTTATAATTGAAAATAAAATCTGCAATTTGGAAAACATTCCAGACGTGAGTGCGACCTGCTTTTTCCTTCCCGCGCTGGAAGGAGTTATGGTGGATTTATAACGGCTTGGCTCTGCCGTTGGGCACCGCACCGTGAGAAGAGCGCTGGCTTATCCCGACGAAAGGAGCTTATCTTGTGGAAATATATATATATATATATATAGATATAGATATATATATATATATATAGATATATATAGATAGATATAGATATATATTAATTAATTATAGTTAGGACCTATTATTCATAGGAAAAGCGTTTTTTGATTTACCAATATCTTTGATGCCGTTTGGCGAATCTTCGCGAAATTTTCAAAAGTAATGGTTCACTTAGGTCAGCTCCTGTCTTAAAAGTTTTGGGGTGTCAAATTATGTTGCGGGGGCCGCCACCTCCCTGGGACTTTATGATGTGCGGGGGGGCATGTGGCCCCCCGCTGCCCCGGGGAGCACCACCTCCCTGGCGCAGTGCTGGCGAGGCAATAAGGTCCTCTTGTGTCCTGAGGACCTCGGGACACAAGAGGACCTCATCGCCCCACCAGCAGTGCACCAAGAGGCGCGTTAGCAGAGTGGTGTAAAAAGGGGTGTGGCCTGGGATCCCCTCTCTACAATCCAGCTGTTTGGCGCGTACTGTAGGTACCTGGTGGGCTAGTTGGCCCCCAGGGACCCTCTGTATTCATGGGGACTTAATCCCCCAATTTACAGCGTGCCAGGAGGTGTGTTTGCTGAGTGGTGGAGAAAGGGGGCGTGACCTGCGTCCACATCTCAGCAATCCCACTGTTTGGGGCTTACTGGAGGTAAGAGGTAGGCTAGTTGGTCTCTAAAGGACCGCAAGCAGCGAAGGGGACTTCAATCCGCATCCAAGAGCGTGCCAGGGAGCGCGTTTGCAGAGTGGTGGGCAAAGGGGGTGTGGCCTGTTATGAGATCTTAGCAGTCCTGCTGTGTGGGACTTACTGGAGGTAATAGGAGGGGTAGTTGGTCCCCAAGGTAGTTGTTGGGGGCCAACTACCCCTCTTGTTACTTGTAGTAAGTCCCACACAGTAGGATTGCTAAGATATCTAAGGAGGACATGCCCCCTTTCTCCACCACTCTGCAAACGCGCCTCCTGGCAGACTACGGGGGATGAAGTCCAATTTACTCCTGAGGGACTTTGGGGGCCAAGAAGCCCTCATGGTACCTCCTCTAAGTCCTATGCAGCGGAATTTCTGAGCGCTGATCAAGAGATACATCTTTCTTTGGATTGGATGACCAGCTGATAGGATTGATCACTTAGACAATTGATGGGTATCCAAGCTCTGCTCTAATGTCCTTTCTCTTGTTTCTCTGTTTTCTCCTCATGATAATCCGTTTTTTGCACTCCTGTTTTTGTCAGTTTTTGACACATGCAGATATACATATTGTTATATATATCTGTTTATCGCAAGACCCCCAGTTCCATTAGTTTCAGCTAAATGTGAGCCAGTGAGGTCAGGAGCGGCCCGTTTCAAAGATTGAATGAGAGTCAAGGTTGATGTGCGGAGAAGTGATCCCCGGCACAGACTAAGAGTGGGCATGTGCCTGACCCGAGGGGCCTAGCACAGAGTGGAAGCCCAAGAGCAGTACAGAGACTGCCTAGAACAGTGGTGTGGAGTAGAGGTGGATAGATGGTCCCTCCGAATCTAGGCAGGTTGGGAATCCTTTGTGCCTAGATATCCTGGAGCAGTTAAATAATACGTGATAACATTGATATTCTGACTTGCCTCTGAAAATGACATCATCAGAGCCAAACCCCTGAAAACACAATCCATAAAGGAGCTGTTGAACTCCCAGAAAGGGGCAAGTCAATGGCACTGAACCATGGGACCCACCACAGATTAAGAAGGTTCCCCTGTCAAACAGCTCAGACCTCCATGTCCTGTCAACTAAAGGAACATCCAGTTGTTACCACATGAATTTAAGACGGACATTACATCAATGTACCAAGACTTTGCGAAGAGCCTAACTGATTTAGGCCACTCTTTGAAAGTGAAGACCAGGAGTCATCACGTCAGACAATTGCCGCAACACATCCACTAGACTAGACAGATGTGCTAGATGCCAGCATAAATTGTATGAGCGGTGGCAAATAATTGTAACAACGCCTTCTCTGGATGGTGGAAGATCTTTACACCTAGAATATCAGGCAGAATCCGCAGCAATCAAAGGAGATGGTAGGACTCTGGTATGCTGGTGTAGTTACTCTTATTGCTATTAAGAAAAATAATTTTTATGGAATCATAGGGTAATGATCTAGTATTAATAGGTATGCTATAAAAACAGAAAGGTTTAGTGTTTGGTTTCATGGTTAGGGTGGCGGCCACACATGCTTATAGATGCCCAAATCTCCATGTGTGCGTTTCTGCTTATCTATTCCTCATCCCTGCCCCTCATCAGAGATTCGAGTCCCAAACCGATGCAGAAGTGTCCTTATTAATGGCAGAGGGCCTCGCTTGCTCAGGAATCTCCAGATGAGTCAGTGTCGAAGAAGAGAATTGTGGCCTACCAGTTCTGACCTCAATTCAAGGCGGAGAGGTCCATCTGAAGAGACATAGGTGACTGATGTCTTCATTGGTGAGACAGTAATGCCATTGATGTTTTTAAGATGGGTTACCGCCCAGACTGAAGAGTCTTGCGGCCAGGCCTGTGGCAGTAAAAGTGTACCTGTGCTATGGGAGTGTGAACAGTCACTAGTAGCCAGAAATATTTTTATCACATCCCTCCTACCTCCCTCCTGCCATCCAAGAGGTATCCTGGGAGCAGACTGCTGGGGATAGCGGCAACTTACATGGATCACCCTTGGGTTGATTGGAAGATTACAGAGCAATGGGTTGGATTGCTAGACGCGGACTAAGGATTATTGTGCTGATTGCTTACTACTTGAATAGCAGAGGCTCTAATGAGAAACTATAGCTCAGTACTGCTGTTTAATGATGTTCTTTGAGACATAATTATGCTGCTCTGGGCTAATGGAGAGATGCACAGTGAGGGCCAAAATGGATAGAGGAGTGACACATAAACTATCGAAGAGCTCTGTCCCACTGTACCATTGAGGCAGTTTTTTGTCCTTACCATGCCTGTGTGACCTGTCAGGTAGTAATGGAAAAGAACACCTGACTTACTTGTCCAGGTGAGAGAGACTTCTTATGGCATAAGTGAGAAAAGTCAATGAAAAGCTAAATGTACTGGAGTAGACTATGACGTCATATAATATCAGATTAGGCAATGCTAAAACCCTTAAGAAAAAAAGGAGGACAGAGTTTCTACAATCAAAGCTAAAACGGAGCAAACTGTGCAAAACTTTTTGAAAGTCTTAACATCCATTCATTTACATCAACCATGCACCTGCTCCTCTCACCCCTTCTTAGAAGACACATTGGTAAAACTATAGAACCAAAGGTACCCTAATACCATTGGAGTGCTGTACTGTCATTTATTGAAAGTGAGTTTTAACTGGTGGGCGTTGAAGGAATTTTTGTGACAACTTTATCCCAGACCTGTTGAAACTACCCTGACGGTGGGTAAGGTAGTGAGGATAATGACAAGTAGAGCTTAGACCAGCTCTGAGAACACTGGGACAGTCCTGTTGGCACTCGACAAGGTGTCTTGTGGACCGACTGCAGTGATCAGAGAGGAGCAAATCACACAGGGCCACTGCTTCTGTATCTTAACCCCGTAAGTTTCACAAGATGACAACACATGCACGATCTACTCATAAAAATCAGTAAAGAGAGTAGCTTGGAGAATCCATTTTGGGTAATAAGATCTTTATGCCTGTGTTGGGGCCATCTGCTTTTGTGAATGCTTTGGGCGTGTTCTGACTCTGGAACTGAAGGACAGAATAACTTTTTTTCCCTGTTCAGAGGGAAGAAAACCACCACTTTGATGACAGTAGCAATGCCTTAGGATCTTTCAAAGAATATAGTGTGTTTACTTTTTTGTGGGCGAGTATGGCACTCATTCCACTAAGTTTAGGGTGAGTACTTGATCAGAGGGACTTTCCCAATCTCTTATACCTAGTTAATGCTGAGCCTAGACCTTCTTCTCGTCTTCCACAGTGTTCCCCCAAATCCCCACTGAATCTCAGTGGCTAACCCCTTGTGCCATTGACAATTAAGAGTCACCCCTACTTCCCAAGGTTTCCATTATACTCATCTAGTCTATTCTTTTTGAGGAAAATCTACTAGCCCATTCCTGTAGTATCCCCATGTCCATGTTCTTCAAACCCCCCACCCATGCCTTTAGGCAAATCCTAGACTCCCATCCTATCCTCCTCCCATTTTACTTAATCAATTCCTCATCTACCATCCCATTTCCCCAAATGCCTTTCATTTCTGCCGTACCTCATAGAATAACTCGACCGCTCATGGCTTCTGCATAAGGTGTATAATAGCACCCTCTTCTTAAGTTGGTTTGTACTCTGGTTCATGGTGTTGTACGGTTCCTACTATTTCACTAAGACTGTGTGTTTGGGCAACATAAGAGTAAAAACTATGTGGTATGTAGTCCACGTATACCATCAGAATATGTTGACCTAATTTTTGAATAGCTCACAGTGCGCCATCTGGGCCTCTAAACCTTACAAGGTACCGGATAGTGTCTGCAATCACAGAACATTACAACCCTGATTCCTCAAGAAAATTGTGGAAGCAGATCCTACCCTTTTGTTAGCAACTCAGGCATGCCCAGGCCGAGACACAAGAAGTACACAAATTGAAATTTCAATAATTTTTTGAAGCAATTGAACTCTTGAGTAAAATACGTGTTCTGCAATGATTAATAGAATGGAGCAAAACAATGTTACCAGCGTTATGAGAATGGTGAACAGAATGAACAAGTCAACAATTGTGCTTTTTATTAGATTTTATGAATACATATAATTGCTACCTAGCGCTGCCTATCCTATAAAGCATACGATGAGTCGGTCTGCCAGAATACCTTAAAGCGGTCTAACTCCCCACTTACCTGCAGGTGTGTGTCATCTGGTAGCCGGTTTTGTTGTGTAACAGACCACTGTCCTTAGGATAGTAACGGTATTCAACTGGGCTGGAATTCCGGCATGGGATGACCTCGACAACCTATTGAAATGCTCCATGTCTCAACAAAGGCTTGGTCCAGTATATATAATGAAGTTGGCTGTGGTCAGACGTGACTGTAATATGTGTGTAGCATCCAAAATCCAGATAGGGTAGAGGTATTAAACAATGGTGTGTGTTGGCCCCGAACTTATTTAACTTATACCTGGCAAATATGTGCTCTCAACTGGATTCTGCCTGCTATCATCCTCTAAAGCTGGGCCAACAACTAAT
The DNA here is from genome assembly GCF_964204655.1 of Triturus cristatus. Lineage (NCBI taxonomy): Eukaryota > Metazoa > Chordata > Amphibia > Caudata > Salamandridae > Triturus > Triturus cristatus. Next base: position 1,137,291,332 of record NC_140589.1, read on the forward strand.
AATTTCACTTCTACACGCACACAACATTGTCTTATTGAATCTTTCTGGCATAGGCGTGAAACACCTGTTAACTTCCCTTCACCAATATTGCTCGACCAATGAGTTATCTGTCAATCTTGACAAAACAAAGGTAGTCATATTTGGCAAATTGGTAATCAAGAAGAAGTTACGGCATTGTGGGGAAGGCCCAGTGGCCAGTAGTGGAAACTGCAAGTACCTAGCTGTTTGGCTGCAAGACCGCTGGTCTCAACGATTATATTTAAGCACTCTGAAAGCAAGGGTGGTGTCACAAATCTCAGCACTTCAAGTCCTGACAACCAGACTGCAAAGCCCAACCTGGCAGCCACTGCTCACAGTGATAAACGCAAAGTGCCTACCAACACTAACATACAGCCTGGAAATATTCCCCGGTAAGTTTGTAAGCTTCTTGAACATTGCACAGAGTAAAGTCTTCCCCCTCATTTTTCTACTGCCTCAAAATACCTCTCCGGCACATATCAGACTGAAATTTAACCTCCAGGATCAAGAACTGGTACAAGAAGGTTATTTTCTTAAAATATGCATCCCTGCTGAGGCAGACTCAGTCAACCTCACTAGAAGTCTTGTTAAGGCAAGAAATTGCATCCAGCATGCCCCTCAAATTCAAATTCCTGGTTGGAGAAAATAGCGGTGACAGTCCAACACCTGCAGGCAGAACAACTTTGGCAATAAAGCCAACCTCAGCAGGCCTTCAAGCTAGCATTGAACAAACAAATTTAAGCAGCTCTCCTGGCAAGAAGATAAAGCAAAATTTAGACTGTGCAGCCATGCATGGATGACCATCAACACATACAAGGCTCCAAACCTCCTGCTTTAAGCTACCATTTATCAATTGTATATGAGTCAATATCTTTAATGGTACACAGGCGACAACAAGCCGACCATGAGAAAAATCTCAACATGGAAATGAGCAAATAGAGAGTAGATGCTCTCACATTCAGGATGTCCGATTGAATGAGAAGGAAACAGCAGAAATTCACAGCGTCATTTACCTTGGACAAGCGGTGAGCCAGTCTGCTCTGTGTGTGAGCTTGTTTGGAGATTGTTGGGAGGCAGTGCATTTGAAAGAAGTGGAGTTTGTTGAGGCCCTGTCGCGTGTGTTGAAACGCACTTGCGTTTTATCAGTGAATAACAAACAAGCTCTGCACACCGCAGAAACAGCGGAGGCGGTGCCAGGTTTGCAAAACAAGGCAATTGGCTAAAGAAAGCACGGAGCAGGTTTTATATAGAAGCTCAACTGTCTGTTGACTATACAGAGCGGAAAAACAAAACAAAACCGCCTATAAAATAACAGATGCAGAGGACTCAGCGGCGGCCATCTTGAGGGTGATAGAAATTTGAGAAGCATTACTCTGCATGTCTAGTAGTGCGAGGGGCACTTGGATAAAGATCGTAAGGCCGTTCTTGCCTGTCATTTAGATTCCAGTGACCGCTCACCTGTTTGCAGATAAAGATCGTAACGCGTATCCTGCCTGTCATTTAGATTTTGGTGACAGGCACACTTATTTGCAAATAATTTGTTCAACAGACTTCTGATTGTCCGCCTTTCTCTAGTGACAGCCACACTATTTTGCAGTGAGTAGACCGTAAATGTTGCCATCTATCAGGAGGGCTCCGGGACGCTACTCAGGTGGACTAACCAGTCAGATGCTCCCAGTTGCCTCTGCCCATGTAAAATTCAAGATAGAATCAAGTGGCCATCTAGGTGAGCTCTTGGTAACTCTCACGGGACGAGCTGGACAGGGGACTCCCCTGTCCTTTGTGTAGTTTAATGCCAGAGCGGAGGCCAAGGGCTGCTGAACTGGGGTAAACTGGTTTATGCAAGGAGGGCACCAAATGTGCCCTTCAAAGCACTCTGGAGGCGCTCTGGAGCACCCCCACCCTAGACTAAGACACCCATTTCTAAAGGAGAGGTGGTTACACCTCTACTCTATAGAAAATCCTTTGTTCTGCTTCCCCCTGCCTGAGTTAGGCTCAGCAGCAGGAGCACAGAACAGTGTCTGGGGTCGACAGCAGCACTAGCTTGCATCCAGACCCTGAAAGGCTACACAGGTAGACAATGGGAGTCCTCTAAGGATCCCCACCAGTACATGGGATTATGCAACTATTACGGAAATTGGTGTAGTGGTGTGATTCCAACATGTTTGATACCAAACATGACCGGGTTCGGTGATTCCATTATGTAGTTTGAATCTCGACTTTGCCAGTGTCCACTTCATGCCTTAAAATGGCTTTGCATCACTTACAAAGTCAGAGAATGGACTCCAGAATTTGTAGGGGTGTATTTGCTTGTACAGGGGCATCCTCACACTTAGAACAATGCACCCTGCCGGTGGGCTGTAAGGCCTACCTTAGAGGTGACTTATAGGTTTTAAGTGTAGTGACCGGTAAATAAGGAAAACCTTATATCATAAGTGAAAGCTGCATGCACTATTTCACGCAGGCGTCAATGGCAGATCTGCAGACAAAGTTTGCATGGGCTCCCATGGGTGGCACAATACATGCTGCAGTCCATGGGAGACCCCTGGTGTACCAATGCACTAGGTACCTTAGTACCATATACTAGGGACTTACAGGGGTACGCCAGTATACCCATCGTGGGGTGTACAAAGTACTTACTACTGAATTGAGGAGTTAGAGCACAGACACTGGGGTCCTGATTAGCAGGATCCTAGTGTACTAACTACAGTCAAAAAACACGGATACCAGGCAAAAAGTGGGGGTAACTATGCCAGAAAGAGCCTACTTTCCTACAGCAACATGTTTTCTTTCAACTTCTGCATCATCCAATTGGATTTCAGTAAACTTCTGGGAATAGGTAAACTCCATTTCTTCTTACGTTTGCACAGTAGTCTACAGGCGCTCTTCTTTCAACAGATACATCGTCCACATTTTGTGGTCTTAGACAGTTCATTCCATGAATCATCCTTCCTGTTTTCTCCTCTCTTCCTAGTTAGAAACTCACCATCAGTTGTCTACTATAAAACAAATCCTTGTTCACTGACTAAGAAGTTTCCTGGAAATGTACAGCTTCTGCAGCAAAACAGAACATCATGTTGTGCAAATAACAGTTCAACATTGAAAAACAGGCCTTTCAATGTTAACGTGAAACTTCCATTAATATGGTTGTTTGTTTGGTTTTGAGCTCTGGTGCACTTTAGGCTGGGTTGCATCACTGTCCCAGTGTGTGTCTGTGTGACAGCTATCTTGAGCCTCTCCTTCGTTAGTGTGCTGTGTTCCTTTTCTGGAGGGTCGCTGGCTGAAGGGTAGTTAGCCGGCTATCCCCCACCTTTGTTGCGCTATCTTGGCTACGGGTGCACGATGGTCATTGTCCTGGATTGGGTTGTGTCACTGATCCAGCGGGTGCTGCCTGGAGAGACCCCGGCTTTGTTTTCTGTGGCATCTGTTCTTCTGCAGCTTTGAAGATGAAACCAGTCCATGTTGCCCACTCCTTGTTCCTTTTCAAAGTTGGATGCTGCTGTTCTCAACTCCTATGGGTTTACAATACCAGCAAGGCTGGGTGTGTGCCGGCTGTCCCTCATCCTATGCGTAGCGGCGTTAGGATGGAGATAAAGACCTTCAGTGTGTCATCCCTTCGTAGTGCTCTGTTTCCTTTGTCCCAACACTGTTTGTCTCCTCCAAGATGTTGGCAGTGACTAGGTTCATCATGCTGGTTTTGACTAGGCCTGCCTCTTTGGTGTCCTTGCTGCATTGACTCTCGAATGGAATTGTTGCAAAGTGGGGTCCTGAAGTATATTGACTGGGGATCAGCAGATATCCTTGATTTTTGCCCATCCTGTCTTGGTTGGTACATTCAAAGATTTCCAGCCTCTTCTCAAGCCAATTGGGCGATGGCACCTGCTGCCAGGTTGTCCCCAAGTGGTCCGTGTGCACCGTGAGGGCCATGTGCACCTCTAAGTTCACCTTCCCCCACACCCGTCTGGCACCTCGCCACCACCTCACTGTGGCTCTTCATTTGCATGTTTTTTTTGGTGTGCTTTTTGATCTTGACATGCGTTTTTTTCCTTCCTGAGCTCTCCCCGTGTTTCTCTTGCCATGTCGTCATCGTGCAGAACCAGAATGGGGGGGGGGGGGCATGCAATTGTCTTGGCACCACCCTTCTCTGTTAACATGCCCCTTCCCCACCCCACAGCCAGGTTAGGTCTTTAGTACTGCCTAATGCTCGCTTTGCTGGATATATGCATTATTTTGCAATTACAGTCAAGTCTGTATACTTGTTGAGAAATTTAATTTCCCCAATTTGTGTTCGAGCCCTACATTGATTTTAGGACACTAAAGAACCTTGTGGTTGACATTTGTTGGGGGACTGTGTTCAGTCATCCCATGTACTGTACTGCATAGATCTTCTGTCTTGTAAATATGAATATGGATATGGTTTTGTATACAGTGCATGCTAGCTACTTTTACTGACATGTTGAATGCCCTAAAGCATGAAGTAAAGGTTGGATTATGTTTAAACACATATTGACTGTTTCCCTTTTTGTAAGACCACCATTTATAATATGAATTGAATGAAATTCTTGGTGTCTCTGCTCACCCTTGCTTTATAATTGACAGAAAGGCTCAGCATTTTTGAATAATCATTTGAAAATATGACATGATAGTAACCTTTCGTTTTCAGGATTCATGTTAGGCTGGGTGGAACCGCACCAGCATGTTGAGAGGGTGCCATACATGCATGACTTCTGTCCCCACAAAGCCCTCAAAAAACCGATCCTGTGAGTGAGGCACAGCACAATAACGGTTATTTTGGGCCCAGATCTATAGAGCACTAATGTACCTCTACAGTTTGCTGTGCTGTTACCTGGAAGGAGGATTCGCTGTTGCAGAAGGGAGGACCCAGTCAACACCTCGCGGAACCCGCTTCGCGGGTCCCGCATCGCCAAGGTCGCCCAGCCGAGTGTTGTTACCTGCAGGGTGTGTGCGCGAGTGACAGGGCTGCGAGCGCTGGGAACCGGGACTCACTCTCCCAGGAGCCCCGGCGATCCCGAGGCCAAGTCACCTGGCCCGCTCTCCCTGACCGCCCCGCCCTGCAAATCAGCTGAAAAGGAGCCCGCCCAAGCGGGAAACCGGGAAGTTCTACAGTTTGCTGTGCTGTTACCTGGAAGGAGGATTCGCTGTTGCAGAAGGGAGGACCCAGTCAACACTCGCGGAACCCGCTTCGCGGGTCCCGCATCGCCAAGGTCGCCCAGCCGAGTGTTACCTGCAGGGTGTGTGCGCGAGTGACAGGGCTGCGAGCGCTGGGAACCGGGACTCACTCTCCCAGGAGCCCCGGCGATCCCGAGGCCAAGTCACCTGGCCCGCTGTCCCTGACCGCCCCGCCCCTCATGCTCCTCCTAACCAACGCCTACAAGAAGTGACGTGCCTCGCTGCGCGGGAGCGCGCGGGAGTGCCCGGGGCTAAGCCCGGGCAAAGGGCGGGCCCTCTGTGGCCCTCAGAGGCACGAGAAGGCGAGGCGTGGCCACCCCCCTAAGGTTCGCCGTCTGGGATTAGTAAGGTACAGAACCCTATTAACCCTCATTACCCCCAGGTCTTCTGCCATCTGCCTGTGGATCCTGACACATACCTTGGTCAATTGGCTCGGTCATTTGTAAGAGGTAGGCATTATGGTAAGGAAAAAGCCCGCATCTGCTGCGACGGAGCCCCTCAACACAATGCTCTCATATGTGGTTCAAAAAGTCAATAAGATCAACAATGAGAGGAGGCAATCGCTAGGCTTGAGCCAATCGCCAGTTCTTCCGTTAGAAAGCCCGCCCGCAAGGGCATCTGCTCCAGAGTTACTGACCACACCGCCAGATCTTCCCCAGTCGAATAGCCTAGTTCATATCCCACAAGACTTGGCCAGCGATGCAGAAGATCCTCATGTTTTGGTTAACCCGTCGGCCAATAACTGCAATATCTCAGAGCATAATCACCAGTCATTTTCCATCGAGGAAGTACCGTCACCGGGGCAGCCCGTTTCACGGCCAGTGAGAACCTGTAGAAAATCTCACTCAAAGAGAGGGGGGAAACAACAAGGCAGGAGAAAGGCAGCTACACCACCCCCAAGACGTGAAGGGCAACAAATTGACTTTGATGCCGATGCAGAATCCAGACGTATTGTTGATGATGAACTCTTTAATCGGTTCCAAGATATGATTGATATAAAAATTAGGACAATCATCAAGCCCTTGATTGGTAAACTGGATAAATTAACTTCGGAGGTTAAGAAGGCGGGGGGTGCACAAAGTAATCTGGTGGTAGAGGTGGCCAATCTATCTGCTCTTGTCACAAAATTGGCATCGGGAGCCGTAGAGGCTCTACCAAATGAGAGTGTCCCACAGCCTACACTGCCAGAGGGGCCCTTAGCAGTAGCTTCAACTCTATTAACGGCTCCCAGTCAGGACCTAGCAGGCGGAGCCGCGCCGACATTATCATCAGGGGACATAATTGGGACAATACATGAGGATATATCAGCCCAATTTATTTTGGAAGCCTCCCCAGTTGTGCTAGTACTAGCAAACGTCCCAGTCTTAGCACAAAACAAAATAGAATCGAAACAGGACTTGAAGGATAAAGCTCTTCATTGGCTTACTACAAACATGACCATGGCCCCCCAAGGGATGGATAGTTTAGCAAGGGATATTGTTATGACCAGGAGGGTACCTTGGATTGGGTCCAATCCCCAAAAAAAATTTAAGGGGGACTGTGTGATTATAAACTTTGCCAACACAGAAGTCCTCCCAAAAATTTTGAATAACATCTTCCCACCCCAAAGGCGAAGCGGCTCTATAGTCCCGCTCACCCTAAAATTCTTCTATAGTGAGGCTCAGCTCCCTGCCTTTTCTAACCCTACTAGAGTTAGGAGAGCGAATAACACCCCAAACTGGGAAGGCGGTTTTAGACATAGATTCCCCAACGAGCGCCCTGGGCCTATATTTAACTTTGAGCACGGAAGATCTAACCACGCGCATGAGTCAAATTTGTGGCCTCCCATGCCACCAGACCCTGCCGTCAATGGTTGGGGCCCGGGTTGGATGGGCCAAGATCCCATTGGGCGAATCAATAGGTTCGCACCATGGGCGAGAAACGATTACTTTCCGATACGCCCAAATACCCCTTTACCTATGTGGGACATCGCAGCTATGGGTCAAGGTCAGGCAGCTACCCCTTTTGATTGGGGAAAAGGGTATGCTCCCTTAGCGGATCTAAACAACTGCGATTGACTTAAACCTTGTAATGTCCGAGCAAGTGAGTCCATAACTAGACCCGAAATAAACCTTAGCCAGTGTTACACCAATGACGGTCTCCGCCTGCTTACATTTTATGAAACACTTGAGAGTTATGTCCCGTTGGACAACCCTGGGTTATCATACCAGGGGGAGGGTTGCATAGCGTCAACCCTGAACATCGTTCCAACACAGAACGCACCTGAGGTAGCTCAGAACAAGGCGGTCAGATCCTTAAGCTTAGCTGAGGGGTGTTTGTTGGGGGAAAAAGAGCTGAGGTTACCTACCAACGCCTGTAAAATTATAACATGGAACATAGCTGGCTCATCTGCAAAACGACAGGACAAAGCATGTGTGAGCTTTATTTCTAAGCAACATATAATTGCCCTGCAAGAAACGTGGGACATATCGGCTAATTTCTGGTGGGATGGATTCACCTGCTTCTCTATCCCTGCAGTCCCTAGCCGCATGGGCAGAGCTAAAGGAGGTTTGGCCATTATGTTTTCTCTAGATCTGAAGGGCACCTATAGGCAGATAAATACAGATTCCGTAAACATCCTAATGGTTGAAAGGACGACTAGTAACAATTGCAGGACGATATATATTAATTTTTACAACTCTAGGAATAGCGAACACAGTGGGAGTAATGTCGCTAACCTAGATAATATCTTAAATAAAGTGTCTCAGAATATCTATTTAGTTTATGAGTCTATCCTATTAGGAGATTTTAATATTCATCTATGTAATCTGGGTTGTATGGGAAGAGGTGACAATGTAACTGAGGGGGGCGAGGAGGCCCCTCGGGGCCCCCACTTTGAACACTCTACAGAGGGGCTTGAGTTAGAAGAATTATTAGCAAACCATGACCTTTATGAACCCGATAAGGGCGTTAGGGCGCCAACCTACATTGGCAGTCACCATGGCTCAGTGATAGACTACATCTTTGTTTCACAAGGTATTTTAAACCGGTCTATGGTCTATTGTACAGTCATAATACCCTACAGTGACCACAACCCTGTACTACTTGAAGTGGCCTGGGGTGGCCAGATGGGAGCACCGCCAAAAGCACTTAAACCAGCACACCCCCTGAAACCCTGCGACCAAGACAGACGACTGAAATGGGCCAAAGTGATCCCGGATAATTTCTATGAAATAAATTTTCCAAAAATAAAGGACAAAGTGGCCATCTGTCAAAAATCGGGGGTGCAAGATAAAGAAATTATAGAGGCTTTTGAGGAAATTTGTGGCCAGGTGGCTAAGGATCTTTTAGTCAAGCCAAAAAAAGGATTTTCTGGAACAAAACGTTGGTTTGATTCTGCTTGTTCAAAAGCGCACAGAGCATTGTTGACAGCGTTAAAAACCTCTCCCAGGGCTGGGGAGGATATTGTTAGATTAAGGAAACGCTACAAGGTTGCCATTAAGAACCGCAAAGAATCTCTTAAACGCAAAGCATGGGAAAATCTCCTCTCAGCTGCAGTACTGAAGGACAGTAAAAGATTCTGGGAGATCATTAGACAACCGTTATTTTCTGAAGACAATAATGCTCTTATGGACTGTGTGATCACCGACGACAAATGGCTAAACCACTTCAAAAATGTATATGAGGGTGGGTCCAAAGGAACTGCAGATGTTTCAGTACCTGCTATAGTGGCAGACCCGTTGGTCTTCAACCCCGAAGAAGTAGAAAAAGCCCTGATGGCCACAACAAGACATAAAGCTCCCGGCCCTGACGGTGTTCCCGCTGATTTTTTCATGTACTCTCCCAAATTGTGGTCGGCGGTATTGTCGAAAGTGTTTAACGCAGCCAACAACCATGTACCCAGTTCTTGGGCCACATCCACCATAGTCCCTATCTATAAAAATAAAGGCCAGCGAGATGATCCCGCTTCCTATAGGCCCATATCTCTTTTGGACTCAACGGTAAAAATATTAGGCAGAGTTCTTTTAGCCAGACTTAATGACAACGTTGAGAGCCGTGGAGGGTTGTCTGAACTACAATATGGATTCAGAGAAAAAAAGGGGACGATCGAACAATGTATAAACTTACATCTATTAATTTCTAAATATACAGTGGCAAAGGAGGGCTCCATGTTCCTTGCATTTATGGACCTCTCCTCTGCCTTTGATCTGGTGAATAGGTCGAAATTTTGGCAGTTATTGTTGGAGATGGGCATTGATGAGTCTTTGGTTGTGTTTATGGCTAAACTGCACCAGGAGCTTTTTGCAGCTGTCCGAGTCACAAATGATGGCAGATGTACCCCCCTGTTTAAATCCCTTAAGGGGGTGCGGCAAGGCTGTATTCTAGCCCCTGTATTATTCACCATCTACATCAACAGGCTGGGCAGTCACCTGCAGGGACAGGCAGCCGACGTTCCGCATGCAGGAGATGTCAAAATTCCAGCGCTCCTGTATGCGGACGATGCAGTGCTGATAGCCCGCACTGGGGTAGGCCTACAGCATCTCCTGGACGCTTTTGGTAGCTTCATGGAGACGCTGGATCTTAAGGTCAATGCCTCTAAATCACACACGATGGTCATGGGGCGTGAATGCAACAAAAAAAGACACAAAACATTTTTTTTGCAGGGGAGTCCTTGTCACCAACGTGTCCACATTTCCATATTTGGGGGTAATATTTGACCAGAAAGGAACTTGGGGCCCTCAGATAAGAGCAAAAAGATTGGCGGTAATAAGATCCTCCTCAGCGGTTTTGGGCTTTGCTGGGAAGCTAGGGGCTAGGCCCATGCAAGCCCTTCTGAAAATCTACAAGAGCAAACCAGTGGCCATAGCGGCCTATGGTTCCCAACTGTGGGGTTACGTAAACCTGGATCCAATTCAGAGAGCAGAAAATAGATTCATTAGATCCTTGCTCTCAGTCCCGCAATCCACCCCAACGTATTCCATCCATAAGGAGGTGGGTCTGCCCTATCTGTCTGATACCCTAAGCCTTGCTCCGCTAACTTTGTGGCTGAAATTGTGGACAAATGATGACCTACCTCTGAACCACAAGATTTTGCACGATGTCTTATCCTTGGATAAATACACCAGTATCCCTTGGTTGGCATATGTAGCTAAAACCCTTGCAGATCTGGGACGGCCAGATCTTTTTTTATCTCCGGAAAATATTAGGAGACAGGACATAGTAACCATCAAAGAGTTATTTAGGGATAGGCAGGAAGCACGGAGGGAGGATCTCGAAGTGTTGAAACCCGCAGTAAGGGCACATAACCTCCTGGTTTGTACACCCTCACTCGCCCCCTACTTGAACTTTGTCACATTCCCATATCACAGGTTTTTATTATCAAAGTTCCGATTTAATTTTATACATTTTTATCTAGGTTCATTTAAGACCTGGCAGAAGCCTGAGCAGGCCCCACCGTGCTGCTGCGACAATTTTTCGGTGCAGGATACTCTGCACTTTATGTTTTGTAGTATATACCATGAGCAGAGAAAGAAATATTTGTTGCCTATTTTGAAAAAAGCTGGTTTTGTCCAAGTAAGACCAGCCCTGCTCTTTCTACAACTACTACCTAACATACATGTTACTTTTTGTATGGCAAACTTTCTGGTAGCCGCAATGCGGGCGAAACCTGTTAGCCATAGCTTACTTTAAAACTTCTCTTGTTGTTTGAGCATGTTTACGTGATAGAATTGTATAGAAATATTTTATCCATGTCTAAAATTTCTTTGTATGACTTGTAATAAGTCGAATAAAGATATTCTGACTGACTGACTGACTGACTGACTGACTGTACAGCATTTACTCAGGCTGGTACTGCCAACCTTCAGAATGATTTGGGTTTTCTTGGAGTATTTTGAAGCAGGAGATGAAAACTTTGATTGGTCTTTCAACTTGCACCTGATTTACACTTAGTTGGGTGGAGGTAAATGTGCCTGAGGATTCTACTCTGGCTGAGAGTCCTGCTTCAGACAATTTTATATTTTTCCGTTATCATCGAATTTTATGGTCTACGCATTTTACAAGGAAAACCATTTTATCCGCTGCACAGCATGTGGTATGTCATCTTAAATAAAATAATAGACTATGCGTAACACAGTTGTGCTTACACTGAAATTCTAAATAGGTTTTAATATTGGAACATTACTAAAAGCCTTTGTCTGTGCAGATTAAAATCCCTTTTGATCACTTACTACATTATCTAGTTATGCTCCGCTTTACCAAAACTTGCGACGGTAAATTATGTTCTTAAGAAACAGAGTAGAAGGAGATGAAGCCATTTTAGAGATATTCAAAAATTGTTGAGAATGAATGCCAAACTGCTAATGACTTGCATGCCGAAAGGGTTGGAATTTAATCATGACAGCTCAGCTTTTTATATATCCGCAGTCAATAAAATGGAATACTTTTGAGTTGGGTAATAATATCACTTTAACTCAAACGCCAAGAAGCAATATGGTTTGTTTTGTGTTCTATGTACATAGTCCTAATGGGGGAGCTCTTTCATCATTGCCCGCAAGCCCTGAGGGGAACAGCCAGGTCTCTGTGTCCCAGCAGCCAGTGGGGGCTGCCAGTGAAGCCCTCGCGCCCGGAGGCACGTTTAAAACCAGCTTAGGGGTCCCGCAGCGCTGGACGCGCGCGGGTGTAGGAGAGTAGATCTGCCTCTTGTGTTGCCCCCACTTTTTAGGTCTGGCCTGACCCAGCGCATGCGCTGGTCTGGCGAGACTTATTGAGAGGGCTCCAAAAAGTGCTACCAGGCCAGCCTAGAGCTACACTGCATGTGCGTGGGCGCGCGTGCAGCGCTTTCGTGATTACTTTCACTTTCGCGGCCGCTTAGATGTTTGATCGCGATCGCCATCACTTTCACTTTCGAGGCCCCACACGGCCGCTTTGCATAGCCAATAGGTCTCGCTTTTGGGACCTTATAAGTATTTAGTTATTTAACTGTTGCATGGCTAAACACTTATAAGGTCCCAAAGGCGAGACCTATTGGCTATGCCAATGCTTGTTTTCTGATGTTTACACTGGTTTCTGGCTATAGTCTGGCTGGGACCCTGCTAATCCGGGCCCCAGCCTCTCTGTTCTCTCTAAAGAACTTGGAGTGCATATTAGGTGCACTAGTGATTGGATACTGTGGTGCCTTATGTGTCCCTAGTATATGGTACCTTAGGTACCAAGGGCATAGGTACTTCACAGGCCTACCAGGGGCTGAAGCATGCATTATGCCACCCCTGGGAAGCAGACTAAATCTGACACCACAGGCCTGCTACATCAGCCTGGGTGAGGTAGTGTTAGCACTCCTCACTGAGATATAGGTTCCCTATATTTCACCTTACACACACATATCAACCTATCAGTCACCCCTAAGGCAGGCCCTATCAATCCTGAGGGCAGGGTGCTTGGTTTCCACGTGAGGGGGTGCCTCTGCCTGAGCAGGGCCCCTCTGCAGCTCTCAGAGTCTATTCTCTGTTGCGTTTTGTGGATGCGGTCAAACCATATACTCTTTAGTGCATTATAACCTTGCGGTAAATGCTAACTCTGGGATGGCTGCATCAAAACATGTCGTGTTTGGTGTCAAACGCTTTGGAATCATACCCCCACACCAGTAACTGGTGTGGGAGTATGATCCCATCCTTCTAGAGGGATAGACATGTAACCACTGTGGAAACACGGTAGAATCCTGAAGAGCCCTGGTATCACAAAATGGATGCCACCAGTCACAGACACTGGGCTGCCCTCCTGCTGATGACCGAAACTCGCAGTGGAGGAGGCCCAACAATAGGCATCCTGTCACAGGGAGGTGTGGTCACCTCCCCGACAGGATTTTGTGTATTGGGGCTGGGTGGGTGCACTCCTAGAGTGCTTTGAAGTCCTGCACTGGGGGAGCAGTAGGCTTCTCTGAGCATATGCCAGCTCAAACCGGTTCAGGGGCTACCTGCCCTTGCTCTGGCGCGAAACTGGACAAAGGGAAGTGGGTGTAGACACCCACTCCCCTGACCCTCCCATAGGTGGGGTCATAGAGCTAGTCCCTCCCTTCCTTCTAGTATAAGTTAGGGAACCCTTGCCATTGCAAACTAGATATCCCTGGACGACGCTCTGAAGAAGAATCCTGGACCTTCGACGTTCCAGTACCTCTGGAAGACTGAAGAATCTCCCTTGGAGTCAAGGAGTGACTCCCCTGCTTGGCAGGCACCAAATCTTGCTATCAATGGTCGCAAACTTTCCCGCTCCCGTCGGAGTCCGAAGTCCCTGCAGCCCAGGAAGAGGATTTCCTGACTTCTCCAAGGCCATCGTGAGTCACCAGCGACGCTGAGGCAAGTGGACCCCACGAGTGGCGAGGAACCGCAATCCCTGGGTACCGTGCACTATTTTCGAGTGCAGCCCCTTCACGACGTTCTTGAACTTGTGCTTTAGGCCACGTGTGGTCCAAGCCTCCAGCAGGATTTCCACCGAAGATCAGAGGCCTAACCCGTCCCAAGTGACCGTGGGCCCCTGAGAGGAAATCCTTCCGAGGCGTCTTCGCGATCCCTTGCCGGTTGGCTTGTGGGTCCCCAGAAGACTTTTCTACAAATCCAAAGGCTCCCCTGGGTGCTCCAGGCCTGCCCTGACTTACCCTCGCTGGGTGAGTCTCTCAGACCTTGCTGGTCTGCACCGCTGACTTTTTACACTTTTCACGAGACTTGCTGTTACCAAGGCATGTTGGCTCCAATCTGGTCGCAGACACCGCAGTAAACTGCAGACTTCGTGGGACACGCCGAATCCAGCTCCTGGTCATCGTCGACGCCTCCTGGACCTCGTGGCTAAAGAGTCAAGACATCCGTGATCACCGGAAATCACCCGACTACTGTGGGCATCCAGCTTCCTTCCCCCGGGTCACTGCCAAGTGACTTTGAACACTGTCCCCTCTGCTTTCAGGTCTTCCTTCTTCTGAATCCAGCCTTGGATTCCACCGGATACTTCTCCTCTCTTCACAAGCAGCAAGTCTTCTTTGGCTCCCCTTGAAAACGACGCCGCGACCCGTCACCAAAAGACACCTATGCACCCAGCTTCCCTGGATGTGATAACTCCAGCGCTACGGTGCTCCTGTGTGTGTTGGCTCTAGAACTACCTACCCTGTAAGTGACTTGCTTGTAGACTCTCCCGAAGTATCCTAAAACTTTAAAATTCCAACCGCGACTTGCTCCATTGAAGTCAATTGGGATCCGCGGCTGTGTTCTCACACTGTATGCGTCTCCCGTGGGTCCTTTACTTACCTACCTTGGGTGGATTAGTGAGGCCCCAGCGCTTCTGCAGGCCCTAGGCCTTGCCCCTCTCAAGTCGTTGTTCATAAGTCTCTTTTTTAGTATATGGTCTGGTACGCCCCTAGGGCCCCAGCCATATTTGTGCTTAATTTATTGTGAAACGTTGATTTGTGCATATGTTCCTGACTTCTAATCCCATAAAGAGATTAGTAGTGTGTGTCTAGTAATAAATACATATTTATTTTAAATATATACCTGTGTGATGTCCTTTCATTTAGTGATTCAGGAGATTATAAGGTAAAACAAGCTGCTTAACATTCCTCCAAGAATTAGCCTGAAGGCTGCTCTCCACAGCTACCACTAGGATAGCTTTCTTTAAAAGGTTGTCTTAAACCTATCTACCATAAGAGTCGAATTGTACTGGTGCAAGGTGTCCACTTTAACTAGTGAACAGCATATACCAGGCCACAGCCCGGGCCACGGATAGGCCCGTCTGCTCCCGTCAGAGGCGGGGCTGGGCCACCCCTCTGACAAGCATGATCTCCCAAGCTCTGCTAAGGTGAGTCACATATATCTAACAGTGAGCACTGAAACATTTACACCATGGGGAAACACACTGGCATACTAAGCTCTCGCCCAACCACCTCCATAGATAGTATGCTGGAAAGAGCAGTTAATATTGTTGCTACCGAGATTGAGCTAACCAAGAGGAGCCTGTCTTTGTGATTGGCAGCTCCACAGACTGCCCCTTTGGTAGGGGAGGCTCAAGATGATCGTGATTGCCCCCCCTGACACCGAGTTTATTGTTCAGTGCCACCAGCCATTCTCCGATTTTAGGAACTGGCTGCAACAAGGAGAGCAACCAGGGCAATGAGGATCTACCAACCGTAGTCTTCAGCGGGTATAGCATACTAAATATGGATGCCTCCCCGATTCCAGCAATTCCAGGTTCAAAAAGAAAACTGGCCAAACCCACCAGCTCCAAGAGGAAACAACCCCCTTGTGTTAAACATCAACGTACTGCCCTGAGTTCATGGATTCAGGGCACGCCTTCCTCTGTGAATGTGGATACTGCTGAGGCCACTGTGCACTTAACATCAGCTGAGGCATCAAATCATTCCATCCATGCTCAGACTGATACCACAGCAGTTCCTTCAACTCGCTATAGACTTGGCGACACCTCAATTGACATTATAGTGGACACTGTATATGAGCGCATTAGAGACCTTGTAGATAAGAATGTTACCGCACTTTGGAAACGTTTAGATTGCTTAGAGTCACTGACAATTAGACTAATCACACATACCAACACCCCTAAATCTACCGTCCAGCAAGGGGAGGTCTCCAACCTGCAGTCCACTAGTGCACTTAGCCTTAATCAACAGTCGCAGGCTCTGACATTAATGTCCATTCCCTCTACCAGTGCTTGTGACACTTGCAGTAAAGTCAAGGAATGCTTTTCACTTAAATCCATTGCCGCCCAGAAAAAAACCCTGATTACAGGACGTACTAACAGCCCACCCCCACTTACACACCCAGCTTCTCAAGCTGCTCTTGCAAGCTCTGTAAACAAAGACACTTTAGGGTGCAACACACATGGTGTGACCACGACCATCGAAAATCCTGCTAGTATGGCGATTGCGGAGGCTAGTAAAGAAGGTCTTAGCCTACCACCGGCAGCATGCCCCTAGGACTTAGTTTTAGCAGGTGTCCCCCTACCCCCCAAGAAAAAATCAGACTGTGATCTGGGACCAATTGCGAAATAAAAGCGCCGACTGGCTTGTAAAATATAAAGGGCTTAGGGTGGCAAACATTAGCATATACATTGCGCCATCTGCAGAGGACTTGATGCACACCTAGGATTTCAGGTGACATGGTTGTAAAAAATACTTTTTCCAACCTGTATATGATATTGAGTTGTACCTTGTTTATAATTTTTTGTACGTTGCAGTAGCAATACTATCGAGGTCCTGAAGAATGCCGAGGATGAATTCTTTCCTCATTTGATGAAACATGTTGACCCCTTAAATTACCATGACAGTTATTTGTTGAAAGCTGTTCTTTTGCACTGTTTTTAGATTTGAGCACTGAGGGATATCATTAAATAGTTTTTTTCTCTCATTGCCCAATTTTATTTCACTCACTAAAACATTTTTTGCACTGCATCTTTTTCCCATCATGCTTTAAAAGTTGCTTACGCCTGTAGGGTTCAATCAACAGGTCCGAATGACAGTATCCACGAGTTCTCTCTCTTTTTCTCCCCTTTCTTCCTGTTAGGGTGAGTTTTTAGAGAATAATAAGGAGAAAACCCAGATGATGATTTAAAGATAACACCAATGGTGACTGATGGGAATTCGTCCTTTTAAGTAGGGCTTTTAATTTTGCAGAGGACTTTGACTAATGTCCATTTGATAGTGAGGTGGATTCTTCTTTTGGTCAGAATCTTTTTCTGTGTTTCAGACCCGTGGATAGTTTTGAATATTGTTGGCAAACATTAGCGACATCATAATGGTACGTAGAGTAGGATGGGTTGGTTCCACATTAAAGAACATTGAGGGAGACTGTATTGTCATTAATTTCCGATGGCCGTCATTGGTAAGATCTATATTGACAATACTGGAGCTTAATACCACCATCCCAACTCTAACCTGGTCACGGCCCCAGGGCTTTTTCTATAAACCGACCCCGGGGCCAAATACCTACGATACTTTTCCACACATGGTGAATAACAGGTTTTCCGGCCTGTCTGGTTTAGACAGCCTGGATTGAATGTAATATATCCCCACACTAGTTGAGACTGTCTCTATCCCAATCATGACCAATCCCTCAGGACATGATACTTTAGATTCACATGAAACTGACCCAAACTTACATGTAATGAGCTGGAATGTTGCCAGCTTAGCATCTAAAATAAGTTCTGATTATTGGGTAATTCAAAAATGACATTCTCATGTTTCAAGAAACTTGGGCTACACAGGACTTACATCTAGAGGGGTTTGTATGTTTTAACATCATTGTACCTGTTCGTTCCCAAAGAAGGCCGCCCATCCGGCGGACTTTCTATTTGAGTCAACATTTTCTCAGGCGGTAGTGCTAAGGCTCTTGTCAAAAATAATGATAACTTCTAAGCCTTGATTTATACACGTGGGTCTCCAATTTGTTTCATTAATTTTTATAATAATGATTTCCTGACCTCACCAAATACGAATTAGATTAACTTGTTTAATTTCATTTCTAATTTGCAAAGACAAAAGGTGCTTCACAATTTAAATGGTATCTGTCTAGGTGGCGACTTCAACGCCAGGATCCCTAGGGAAAACAAACTAGTTACTGATCCCCCGGCTTACATGCCCTCATGCAAAAGGGGGTCAGAATTGCTGGATCATTTGTCTAATCACAATCTATTAAATGTGATGGAAATTGCGTCTGTACATCATAATGATAACTGTTTCATACCAACATACAGAGGTCGTGGTTGTGCTTCAACCATAGATTATGTTTTCATATCTGGCTCATTAGAAGATTTCTTATTTAAGGCTGAGGTCATACCAACTGTGCAGGGCGATCATAACCCAATTGCAACAACAATTAGATTCGCCCCTAGACCGGACCTTGCCAAAGAGTACGGAGCCAGCAGCTTAGTTCCCTCGACTGATAACTTGAGTGATTTGGAAAGGTGTTGATAACAACATCCTATTCTGTACAATGATAAAAACACACCCATCACTCATTGACACTTGCCTGTCACCTACCGACCCCAACCCAGAGGCAATTAAAGCTTTTAGCCATCTATGTGGATGCATTAAACAACTGATCTCTAAGCCCGCATCAGACACCAACCAGAGTTCAAGATGATTCAATAATGCCTGCTCACGAGCAAATGGAGAGCTCCGCAAAGCACTTGTAACAAAACCAAGAAATGCAACCCTTGTTAAGTCCCTGAGGCGTCATTACAAACAAATGGCCAGGCAACGAAAGATAAGATCCTAAAAGAACGCTGGGACAACCTTGCTTGTGCTGCCAAAATTAATAATGGAAATGGTTTTTGGGCAGCAGTCAAAGACATGCGATCCATGGGCCTTACACTCCCTCCCCTAAGCTGTAACATAGCTAGTGAAGCTTGGAAAGCCCATTTCTCTAAGATTTATTTAGCTCCATCTCAGAGTGAGGATCCCTTTAATTATCTTCCTGCCTCGCAAATTCAGATATCCATGTTAGAAGTTGAGGATGCCATCCACCAAAGCTTAGGCAACAGGGCTCCCGGCCCTGACGGGCTTCCCATTGATCTCATCAAACACAAACCAGAGTTTTGGGCGCCCCTTTTACTTAATGGTTTTAATAATCTAACAAATGCCTCCATTCCTAGCACATTGTCTACCAGCATTATTGTCCCGATTTTTAAAAAAAGGGGACTCATCCAACCCTAGCTGGTATAGACCGATCTCCCTGATCGACAATACACTGAAGATTCTTGGGAGGGTCCTTTTTAATAAAATCAGGTCTTGGGCTGAGGAGGAACATATTCTAAATTTGTGCCAACTAGGCTTTAGAAGCAAAATAGGCACTGTGGAACAGTGCCTAAACCTAAATTTGATTATTGGCATATACACCATAGCTCGGAAACCCCCCATTTATTTGGCTTTTATGTACCTCACCTCAGCCTTTGATTTTGTTAACAGGTCACGCTTATGGTCGGTTCTTTTAAAATAGGGGTTGCATGAGGGTTTAGTTAATTTCTTAGCCTATTTGCACAGGGCTTTGAAAGCACGGGTGATGATCAGTAAGGACGGGGAGGTTTCACTGGACATTAATATTGGTAGAGGGGTCAGGCAGGAGTGCGTACTGGCCCCTCTCCTATTTATTTTATACATTAATGACTTACATAATGTACTGACTGAACTTACTAATGATGTCCCGAGAATTAATGGTAATACACTCCCTGCCCTACTGTATGCGGATGATGCGGTCCTAATGGGCCGCACACCCAATGCACTAAGCACTTTAGTTTGGGGCTTTGTGGATTTTATCCCCGGTTTAGATCTTTGTACCAATTTTTAAAAATCGTTTTTAATGGCCTGCGGCCCAAAAAAGCACCTTATTAACTCAATTACCTCCGGATCCGAACGCCTATTACGCACTTGCACTTTCCCATATTTGGGGTGAGTATTTTTAGCCAACGCTTCCTAGGCAGATCATGTGGCACACAGCAGGAGTAAGTTTTTAAAAGCCACCAATTCAATTCTGTGCCTTCCTCAACCAAAAAGAGCCGAGGTGGTTTTATCTATAATCAAAATTTATAAAACAGTGCATCCCCACTGCAACATACGGCGCCGAAGTCTGGGGTTTTACAAAATGCTGTAGTATCCAGGGTGAGGAAAATAGATTCTGTCAGAATCTTTTGGGGGTCCCAATTTCCTCCTCACATTTTGTTTGCCATAAGGAATTAAAATTGTTTTACATTGAAGATTACATCAGGGCTTGATGGCTAAAAGTTTGGCAAAATCTGGCAGCGACCCTAACAAGAGATATAATAGTTGATTGTTTTAAATGTGATAGGATGGGGACATACCCTGGCTTGCCGCTGTTAAAAAAAAGTTTGATCAGCGTGAATCTTGAACATATCTTTTTAAATCCAAGTGGTATGGAGGGTATAAATAAAAAATTCCTCCAGGAGGTTCTATATGACTAATATAGTAACACAAGATATGTAACAGAGCTCTCGAAATCGTCAGTTGCAAGGTATATGTCCCTGGTGGATGCAAATTGTCCCCCATCATATCTGCCATCCAGCTATCTTTTAAAGAATATAGGTAGTTGGGAAAGAAGCTTGCTTTTTCGGGCTGGCACTGTAAAATATTTGTTTTGCTTCCCCTTAGGGTTCAATGTTAATCTTGAGCAAATGCCCTGCCCTTGTGGCAACCACAGCAATCAATCAATGCTAAAATTTTTATTCTTTTGTAACTTTTATCAAAAATATACCAAACTATTTCTGATCCCTTTTTTTAAGGTAACTGCCATCACCGATTATAGACCAGCCTATGTGGAAATTCTTAAACTGAAGGGGGGTGACTTGGTTTTCCGTGTGTTCATTTTTGAAAGTGGCAGCTCGATCTGAAAGAGACACTTTAGTGATAGATTTCTTACCCTAGAATATCCCCAAGCGTCAGACTGGATCCAGGTGGTTTTCGTCAGCAGTACTCCTGCGCGTCCGTAGGCGTCGTCATGCGGCTCCGCGTACGTCGGTGGTGTTGTAGCCGCCAAGATGACGTCGTCGGAGCTACTTAGACGCGCCCACACGCGCTGACGTCAGTTCTTTCTTTTTCCGCGCCAGCAAGCGCAGATCCGAGAGAGAGCGATACCCCTAGTTAATGTTTTAACTTGGTTACTGAGAACTTGTTTCTCTTGTTTTGTCGAGTACTCAACTCCTGTTGCAGTAGGGATGCCTGGGTTTAAGTCCTGTAGAGCCTGCCGTCGGAACATGTCGGTAGCGGACCCGCACGGCGTGTCTCTCTTCTGCTTGGGGCACGCCCATGACCCCGAAGTGTGCCCTGATTGTCGGGCCATGGTGCCGAAAGCTTTGCTGGAGCGTTCTCAAAAGTTGTTGGAGGTTCGGCAATCGGTTCCGTGCCGATCGAGGTCCCGCTCCCGTGGGAGGTCAAGGGCCCAGTCGCGGAACCGTCACCATCGCTCATCGGACTCGGGGACAGGTAAGTCACGGCACCATAAAAAGTCGAAGAAGCGGCGTCGCTCTTCGTCTACCCCTCACCGTGGGACGCAGTGGAGGGGGCAGGCGGTCACTCCCCCGTGGCTCCGATGGAGCCTCCGTTGTTGCCTGCAGCCTACCTGCCCTTTCCAGGCCCGCACGAGACTCCGGACGAAATACATGCCATGAGCCATTTGTTTGACCCATCGGATCCCTCCGGAGCGCCTTCGGGCCCCGTGGATCCGTTGGGTGGTTCTGACCCCCTGCCGCCGCCTTTGGTATCCCGAGCTACTCCGTATGAGCGTGGATCCCCCGATCCGATTGCCTCTTCGGGAGGATCTCCTGTCGCACCAACAGGGGATGGTCCTCCACCCGAACCTGTCCAGCCTCCACCTCCTTGCGTGGAGATTGAGCGGCGACAGCTGATTCCATTTGACTTGCCTCCTGAAGTTTGTAATGTGATTCTGGCAGCCAGGCGTCCCTCCACTAAAATGGTATACGCCTGTCGGTGGAACAAATTTGTGGCATGGTGTACAGCGAAAGCTGTAGATCCTCTTTCTGCCCCTCTTTCTGAGGTCCTATTGTTCCTTCTCTCTTTGGCCCAGCAGGGCTCTGCTCTGGGCACTATCGAGGGCTACCTTTCTGCTCTTTCAGCCTTTCTTAGGCTGCCTCATCAGCCCTCTCTATTCAAATCCCCAGTATCAATAGATTCCTCAAAGGCATTACTCACCATACCCCTCCTATTCCTTTTGTGATGCCTCAATGGGACTTGAACCTGGTTCTCACATACTTGATGTGCGCTCCCTTTGATCCTCTTCATAACTGTCCTTTGCGGTTATTAACTTTGAAAACTGTCTTCCTGGTGGTCATCACCTCCGCTCGGCGGGTGAGTGTGCTCCAGGCTATTTCCTGTAAACCTCCTTTCCTGGCGATTCATCCGGACAAGGTTGTGCTTCGACCACGTCCCTCCTTTCTACCAAAAGTATTCTCTGCCTTTCATCTCAGGCAAACTGTTACTGTGCCCACTTTCTTTCCGCCTCCACACCCTTCAAGGGAAGAGGAGAGGCTCCACCGTCTGGATCCAAAACGTGCGCTTTCGTTCTATCTCAACCGCACGCAACAGTTCCGGGTGGATGACCAGCTCTTTGTTGACTACATGGGTGCCAAGAAAGATCGGGCTGTGCACAAGCGGACTATCTCCCGATGGGTTGTCTTGTGCATTAAAGCCTGTTACTCTCTGGCTAAAAAGGAACCTCCGGTTGGGCTGTGCGCCCATTCTACCAGGGCGACAGCAGCTACTACAGCATTGGGACGCGGTGTCCCCCTGCAAGACATCTGTCAGGCGGCCACTTGGGCCTCGTTGCATACTTTCACAAAGCACTATTTCCTTGACAGTCAGGTTCGGAGAGACGGCTTCTTTGGCCGTTCGGTTCTCCGTGACTTTCTGGTGTAATCTCACTTCGCAGACTAACCACCGGGGTTGCTATTGCTTGGGTATGTATTCTAAGGTAAGGAATCTATCACTAACGTGTCTCTTTCAGATGCACAAGTTACTTACTTGTGTAACGATATATCTGTAAGAGACATTAGTTAGTGATAGATTCCTTACCGCCCGCCCATCCTCCCTGTTCTGCGAACTGTTCTCTAGGGTTAAGGTCATCCCTTTTAGGGCTCTAGTTCTATTGCACCAGTAGTCGGTCTCTGGCATGGCTCTGCGCTCTTGGTGTGGAAACGTTATGTACAGAACTGACGTCAGCGCGCGTGGGCGCATCTAAGTAGCTCCGACGACGTCATCTCGGCGGCTACGATGCCACCGACGTACACTGAGCCGCACGACGACGCCTACCGACGCGCAGGGGTACTGCTGACGAAAACTTTCCTGATCCAGTCTGACGCCTGGGGATATTCTAAGGTAAGGAATCTATCACTAACTAATGTCTCTTACAGATATATCGTTACACAAGTAACTTGTGCTTCACGTATCTCAATGAGCACCCCCTCATAGCTGTTCCCCATTGTTTCTAATTTTCGTTGCTTAGTTAAAATATTTAGTTTAATTTTTGTATATTTATTTATTTACTTCTGTATTTGTTTTGATAGTTCTTTTGTTCCTTATTTATGTGCCTTTTGAACTATTCCCGACCGTGTATTGTACATGCTTGATTGCACTTTATTACATCATGCTGCTATTCGATATGAGTTATAAATTCTCACCCGGACAGTGTTCTTTAAGAAGTTGCTGTTCTGCATACCATGTTTCTTTTCTTTACAGTATACACTTGATTGAACTTTACTACATTATGCTGCTATTTGTTAAGGGCTATAAGCTCTCATCCGGTCAGTGTTTTTATGAAGTTGCTGTCTTGTAAATTATGCCTTCTTTTTATAATACACGTATTTTTATTGTTATTTGGTACGCACCAAAAGCCCTACTTTTCTATTGCTTTTATGCTGCTATTACTTTACATATTGTGTATTTTTATAAATGTATTTATTTTTGCTGGTATTTTGACCTGTGCTTTTATGGATATTTTGTATCCGAATAAAGATTTATTGAAATTGAAATAATGAAATTTTCATTATTATGGCCCTACTGAAGTATAAACCCACCTTTAATTAACAAAGTCATGAAATGTAAAGATAACATTTTTGTCATCAACTAACACATTGTATGTGCAGTACATTCTAGGAATTGGATAATATTTAAGTGCTAAGTATATTTCTTTTATTTTTTTCCTTTTAGGAGACAGATGCTGTGTGCAACTTAATCTTGTCTCTAGTTTATTACTTTTTTAATTTAATGCCGCTGTCACGAGGATCCAGGTCAGTAGTATTTTGTTTAAAAAAGACATCTTACCTTCAATATTATGGACATTTATATGATAACATTTTTGTTTTTTTCTGTGGACTTTTGATCAGGCTGCGTAAATTAGATTTGGGCTAGCTGATTGTATAGAAGCCATTAATTCACTTCAAAAATGTGTGCTGGATGCTTTATGGGGAAAGTACAAGTCATGTGGCACGCAAAGATGGCAATCCACTATGTTTTTTTTCCTACTGAAAAATATGTTTAAGGGCCCTCTTGTAACTGTCCAGAACCTAATCTATTTTCGTGCCTACAATGTCATAAGGTACTGATGAGACCTTAGAAAATTGAACCTTCTTTTTAGTGCTGTATTTACTGTCTGACTCTATTCAGATACTATATGTGGCATGTCAACCTTTCACTTTACTCCTTCTTTCCCTCGTCTCTGAGTGCCTGTGTGGGTCCTTTACTTAGTAGGGGTCTAACTACAGGTGCAGTCATAGTTGTAAAATAGTGAAGGGGAACTTATCACACATGGCTATTATGGGCTTCACTACATTTTCCAAGTGTGTCCTATATTGGGTTTCTGTGTAGACAACAAGGTAAGTAAATCCGTGGTTTCAAGCAGTCCAGTCCTCTAGCAGAGTCGACCCAGAGATACAGGCAAGGTTCAGTGGCATTACAAAAGGCCCCCGCAGTGTGTCGGGCCCTGAGCTCCAGGGAGGCCACTAAGCACTGTACCATGGCCTGAGATCTCCTAAGTGGGTCTGGAGTACTTTTCATGCTTTATTACACCACTGGCAACGTTTTAGTCCAGAGCGGGTCCTAAGGAACTGTGTTCTCAAATTTTAACTTGAACATGTTCAGAGGTGCCAGATCATTGAACTTACACCACAGTATGCACTGAAGTGCTATAACTGAGGTTTTAAATGCTGGACAAAACCCTGTTGATATTGTCCCCAGGTGGCCAGAGTATTTTACCCCAGGCAGTCACTTTAGGGTTTCTCTGAGGTGTACTGTACACTTCACTAGCACAGGCAAGTCCTTTAACGAGTCCTCACGTTATTCAACAACAGGTCTTAAGTTGAGCGGAGTTGTAAGAACTTTGACCCTGTGGCTCTCTGGGAGTCTCTTCATTTGACAAGGCTTTGCCTGCCTCTGATTGACTGCTAGGCACACTTTGTCCCAAACTGAAACAGATTCTGTATACATCTTTTACCGTTTCTGGTATCCTGGCTTTGGAGATCATGCTGTTCTGATGAATACTTCTTACATCTTACATTGGATCTGGATCCAGCATGTGAGAGCACTGCTTGCGGGGAACACTGCAATGAAAAAATATCCGGATCCAGTCTGGCGCTTGGGAGATATTCTAAGGTAAGGACTCTGTGGTTGGATAGAGAATTTAACAGAAAGAGGTTTACTAAAGGTAAGTAACATGTTCTTTGAGCTTGTTTTGGATATTTGGCAGAATATCTATCAATCAATCAATCAATCAAAGCATTTATATAGCGCACTACTCACCCAGAGGGTCTCAGGGCGCTGGGGGAGGGGGGTCCGCTACTGCTCGAACAGCCAGGTCTTGAGTTGCTTCCTGAAGGCGAGGTGGTCCTGGGTCAGGCGGAGGTGGGTCGGGAGGGAGTTCCATGTCTTGGCGGCGAGGTAGGAGAAGGACCGTCCCCCTGTGGTGGCTCTTCGGATGCGGGGGACGGCGGCGAGGGCGTGGCCGGTCGATCGAAGCTGGCGTTTGGGAGCGTAGAAGTTGAGGCGGCTGTTGAGGTACCCTGGGCCTTGGTTGTGTAGGGCTTTGTGTGCGTGGGTGAGGAGTCGGAAGGTGATTCTCTTGTTGACCGGGAGCCAGTGCAGGTCTCTCAGGTGTCCGGAGATGTGGCTGCGACGGGGGATGTCCAGGATGAGTCGTGCTGAGGCGTTCTGGATTCGCTGGAGTCTCTTCTGGAGTTTGGCGGTGGTTCCGGCGTAGAGGGAGTTGCCGTAGTCCAGACGGCTGGTGACGAGGGCCTGGGTGACCGTCTTCCTGGTCTCGGTGGGGATCCACCGGAAGATCTTGCGTAGCATGCGCAGGATGTTGAAGCACGACGAGGAGACGGCGTTGACTTGTCTGGTCATGGAGAGGGAGGAGTCCAGGATGAAGCCCAGGTTGCGTGCGTGGTCTGTTGGTTTGGGTGCGCTGCCTAGGGCGGGGGGCCACCAGGAGTCGTCCCAGGTGGAGGGTGAGGATCCCAGGATGAGGACTTCCGTCTTGTCCGAGTTCAGTTTCAGGCGGCTGTTCTTCATCCATTCGGCTACTTATTTCATCCCTTCGTGAAGGTTGGCTCTGGCGGTGGCGGGGTCGTTGGTGAGGGAGAGAATCAGCTGGGTGTCGTCGGCGTAGGAGATGATGTTGAGGTTGTGCTGGCGTGCGATGTCTGCGAGGGGGCTCATGTAGACGTTGAAAAGGGTTGGACTGAGCGAGGAGCCTTGAGGAACGCCGCAGATGACTTCGGTGGCTTCAGATCTGAACGGGGGGAGGCGGACTCTCTGTGTCCTTCCGGCGAGGAAGGAGATGATCCACTCCAGTGCCTTCTCCTGGATTCCGACGTTGCTGAGTCGCTGCACTAGTGTACGGTGGCAGACAGTGTCGAAGGCCGCGGAGAGGTCTAGGAGGATGAGGGCTGCTGTTTCTCCGTTGTCAAGCAGTGCTCGGATGTCATTGGTGGCTGCGATCAGGGCGGTCTCGGTGCTGTGGTTGGCCCGGAAGCCAGACTGCGAGAGGTCGAGGGAACCGTTCGTCTCGAGGAAGGCGGCCACCTGCTTGTTGACGGTCTTCTCGATGACTTTTGCAGGAAACGGGAGCAGCGAGATGGGGCGGTAGTTCTTGAGGTCGGTGGGGTCGGCTGATGGCTTCTTTAGTAGAGCGCTGAGTTTGGCGTGCTTCCAGCTCTCCGGGAAGGTAGCGGTGTCGAAGGAGGTGTTGATGATGTCTCGCAGGTGGGGTGCGATGACAGCGTCGGCCTTGTTGAAGAAGTGGTGAGGGCAGGGGTCGGTAGGAGATCCGGAGTGGATGGAGTTCATCGTGCGGACGGTGTCTTCGGTGCTGATCGGGGTCCAGGCGTGGAGGGTGGTGGTGGGGGCGGTGGTTCGGTCGTGGCGTGCGTCGGTTGAGTGCTGAAGCTGTTGTGTATGTCTGCGATCTTGTTGTGGAAGTAGGAGGCGAGGGAGTTGCAGAGGTCTTGCGAAGGGGTGATGTCGTTGTTTCCGGCGTTGGGGTTGGAGAGCTCTTTAACGATGTTGAAGAGTTCCTTGCTGTTGTGTGCGTTGTTGTCCAGTCGTTCCTTGAATGCGGTTTTCTTGGTGGCGTGGATGAGTTGGTGGTGTTTTCGGGTGGCGAGCTTGAGGGCAGTCATGTTGTCCGGTGTTGGGTCTCTGCGCCATGTTCTCTCGAGGGCTCGGCAGTTCTTCTTGGAGCTCTTGAGTTCGTCGGTGAACCATGGGGCTTTCTTGCTGCCGGGTCTGCTAGGCGTGGTCTTCAGAGGGGCGAGGTCGTCTGCGCAGTTGCTGATCCACTTCGCGAGGTTGGTGGCCGCCTGGCTTGGGTTCGTTGCGCTGGTGGGAGGGTTCATGCTCAGGGAGGTCGCGAGCTGGTCGGCTGTGATCTTGTTCCAGCTTCTGCGTGCAACCTGTTGCTGGTGGTGGTGGATCGTGGTCCTTCTGAAGCTGAAGTGGACGCAGCTGTGGTCCGTCCAGTGGAGTCGGGTGGCGTGGCTGAAGGCGATGTCCTTGCTGGATGAGAAGACGGGGTCGAGTGTGTGTCCGGCGTAGTGGGTGGGGGTGGTGACCAGCTGCTTGAGTCCCAGGTTTGCGAGGTTGTCCAGCAGGGTGGTGGTGTTGCGGTCGTTATTGTTCTCCAGGTGGAAGTTGAGGTCCCCGAGGAGGATGTAGTCAGCGGAGAGGAGGGCGTGCGGGCTGATGAAGTCGGCGATGTCTTCGCTGAATTGTGTGCGTGGTCCCGGGGGTCTGTAGATGAGGGTGCCTCTGAGGGTGGTCTTGGGGTTGATGTGGACCTGGAAGTGCAGGTGCTCGGCGGGTGCGAGGGTGTCGTTGGTGTTGGTCGTGATGCGGATGGTGTTCCTGTGGATGATGGCGATGCCTCCTCCAGTCTGGTTGATGCGGTCCCTTCGGATGCTCTTGTAGCCGTCTGGGATGGGGATGGCGATGTCGGGCGCTGAAGAGGCGTTCATCCAGGTTTCCGTGAGGAAGGCGACGTCTGGTGAGGTTGTGTCGAGCAGGTTCCAGAGCTCGATGGCGTGTCTGTGGACGGAGCGGGTGTTGAGCAGGATGCATTTCAGGTGGCTGCTGCTGTTGCTCGTCTTGGTCTTGGTTGGTGCTGGAGTAGTGCTGGTCCGGATGCAGGTGAACTTGCAGGCGTTGCAGCAGAAGGGTCCGTGGCTGCGTCTCGGGGTGGCTCGGTAGCATCCTGGGATTCGGCCGGCGTTGAGTGCGTTGAGGGTGGCGGCGTCGTACGTCCGGCGGGTGGGCTGGGGTCTGCGGGGGCCCGGGGTCCTGGCGCTGGGTGCGGGCCAGACGCGGACGGGCGCAGACGGGCTTACCTTTGGCGCACCTTAGGCGCTCAGTCGGCGCTCCCGCTGTGCGCGGTCGCTCTGGGGGCGTCATAAGAAGGGGGACGAGAGGGCGGGTCAGCTGGGCGGTGGGAGCGGCTCGGCCAATGGGCCGGTGGTGGGCGGGGCCTGTGGCGAGCTGCGGCGGGAAACTGGCGAGCGGGCGGCTCTGCGGCAAGGCTGGCAGGCAGGAGCAGGAGGCGGCAGGAGGAGCAAGGGGGTGACCCGGCCTGGTGAGAGGCGCAGCGGTCACTCCCGAGCACTCCTTGCTGTCCCCTTAAGAAGGGGGACGAGAGGGCGGGTCAGCTGGGCAGCGGGAGCGGCTCGGCCAATGGGCCGGTGGTGGGCGGGGCCTGTGGCGAGCTGCGGCGGGAAACTGGCGAGCGGGCGGCTCTGCGGCAAGGCTGGCAGGCAGGAGCAGGAGGCGGCAGGAGGAGCAAGGGGGTGACCCGGCCTGGTGAGAGGCGCAGCGGTCACTCCCGAGCACTCCTTGCTGTCCCCTTAAGAAGGGGGACGAGAGGGCGGGTCAGCTGGGCGGCGGGAGTGGCTCGGCCAATGGGCCGGTGGTGGGCGGGGCCTGTGGCGAGCTGCGGCGGGAAACTGGCGAGCGGGCGGCTCTGCGGCAAGGCTGGCAGGCAGGAGCAGGAGGAGCAAGGGGGTGACCCGGCCTGGTGAGAGGCGCAGCGGTCACTAAAGCAGGAGGATGTCTGTGATATCTATGGAGGCTCACCCTGGGCCTCTTCTTCTGAACTGCCAAAAGAGTCTTCTCTCAGGGGTATATCACATGAACGTGCTCTGATGAAACCTGTGGACTTTTGCACACCCTACTAGCCAGGCTCTTGATGCCAGACACGGGGGCTATCAAGAGTGTCCTTGGGTTTTGCTCATCCCTGGTCAAGCGTAAGTTCTGGGGAAATTTTATCCTATCACCAGATCCTTTCTGTCTCAGGCTCTCATTTCGTAATCATACACATATTGCCACCTCGGAATACAGATATATTTTTCCTTTATCGGGCGGGTTGAATCTTGTCCATATTGCCTGCAGTGACTCCCTGGTCTTCAGTTGTGCCGGTTTTGTCTTCGTCTTCACTAGCAGTACCTTTTCCTGCTCTTTAATTGTCTCAGGACCAGGTACATTTACCTCAGTTTATATTGACCTCATTGCGGATTGAAGGCTTCCCCTCCTTCAACATCAGCCGACCTTGTATAAGAATTTCAGTTCCAGTGAACATACTTTCTCCTTGGTATGCTTAAGGACATCGCACATGCAGAAGTGGATTGAGGAGAACGAGACCAGTTGATGATGCTGGATATGGTGGTAGAGACCCAAGTTAGGTATAAGTGGATAATCTAGTATGTCCCTTAAAGAATTTTCCAAAAACAACTCCATAATCCCTGTTGGATTGGATTCCGGGATCACCTTCCCTCCTAGACCTATGTTCGAGATGCTAATTTTTATTGCAGATTTGTTTTGGTATTAAATTTACTCACAGCGGGGTGGGGGCTGAGGTGCTTGGCCCCCAAAATGGCCACACTAGTGTGAGGCTCTTGGTGCTAGGACAAGATCTGACCGCATCCAAGCAGCGCAATGCTCCCATACCATCCAAGATGAGCGACTCTGCACTTGGAGGGGGGGCGGGGGGGACCTTGTGCAGCACAAACCGATGTACATACCCAGGAATGTGGTTTTCCGGTGCACTCAGCCAACAGGAAATCCCGATACATGAGGTCCAAGATGGCACCTGTGGACTAGACACCTGGACTTGCTCTGCGCTTGAGTAGCTGTGCGGAGGGAGCGGCTGGACTTGTGCCTTGGGGGTTGGGTGAAGTAGCACCATGGAGGAACTGCATCGAGTGAGACCGACCATCGACAGATCAGGCATGATGGCCACCAGTCTGAGCATATCATGATGCCCTTTGAGCACTGTCACAGGGAACTTGCAAAGCCGACCCGCCACCTGATCTAAGGGGCATTTGTTGGAACCGTAGAGTGTGTGAGCGCAAAAGCCAAAGTGCCTAGGACAGCTACTCAAGAATTGAGCAGTCCGCACATAGTACATTGCCTTCTCTTTGCTTACCACGTATTGCGTAGCGAGCAGGTGATCTATTGACCCCAGCGGTGAGTCCTCCATGTTTCCTAGGTAGACTTGCTGTGCACAGCCTCATTATGAATGTCCCTACCAATGGACTTGGACTTGCCCTTCCCAAACTGCTGAATTGGGCTGGCTCCTCCTAAAACTTGCTGGGGTGGGCCACTGATTTTCTCGCCATATTTTCAGCTGCACGCTGTAGCTTTTTCAGACAGCTTGCCAATAAATAGCAGGTCAGTAAAGTTATTTTGGAGCCTGATTATACCTTAAGGGCCTGATAAATTGTCAGATCATGCCTCAGTCAAGCTCATAGTGGAGACGCCAGCTTCCAAACATCATGGTTTCACTTGGCTCATGTCCCCAACTGCCGTCTTGGACAATGCTTTTAAGGCGGAAATGCAAAGTCAAACGAGGGCTCAGTCAGTTTGGTGGCCACCACATGAGAGGCATTCAAGGCCATTTGAGAGGTGTTTGCTTTGCAAAGCGACACGGGGTACACAGAACCTTGTGCTCCCAGCTGGATATGCTGGCGTCCGTGATGAAGACTTTTGAGGATCGCCTGACGCACAGAGGCTGGCGGGACTGTGCACTAAGCTGGCAGAGTCAGAGAGGCTGGCTGACCAGGAGCAGAAACATTTGCTTAAACATTTGGATAAACATTTGGGCACCAAGGTGTATGGGAAAGCTGAGCAGCTGAACATAGAGTGCCACAGACAATCGTCCCAAGTTGAGAGCGATACTGGCCAACCCCAATAGGAGGCAGACAAAATACTGAAGGAAATTGTAAAGCACCTCTCCTTGCTATATGCCACATGTTGTAGTATTTCCTCAAGAGAATATGAAGCATACTTTTATCTTATTGTGCTTGTGTGGCTGGAGGGCTCAAGGCGGCAAGTCCTGGAAATGTGTATAGCTCTGGAAGAGATCACAGCCGGCTTCTCAACTGCTGCATCCGATCAGGATATTTTTGCATGACTACTCTGCAGGATATCATTCCCTGCCTCCAACAGAGTGATTACATGATGATGCATGATCTCAAAGATACCCATTGCCATATAGCTATCCACTCTGCTCATCAACCATTGTTTTTTGGTAAATGTACAACAACACCAATTCAAAGTACCTCTTTTCGGAGTCACCACAGTTCCAAGGGTGTTCACGAAGTACCTCACTGTGGTGGTTGCACATTTCCAAAGGGGACATTTGTGTCTTTCCCTACCTCGACAATTGGCTGCTCAAGAGCAGCAGCAGGCTGCTGTGTCTAGCCTACACACAGCTAGCATTATCCCTGCTCCACAGCCTGGGGCTCACCATAAACACCCTCAAGTCCCAGTTCTGTATTGGATGCAGTTACGGGGAAATCTCACCCAAACTAACAGAGTGGTAGACTTTCAGCAGCTGCTACCTTTTTTTCAGGCCACAGTGAGAATATTCATGCACCTTCTCTGGATGATTGCCTCTTTTTGCCATTATACCCCATGCAAGGCTTCATGTGTTCCCCCTATAAGAGTGCCTCGTGGTTCAATGGTCCCAAGCGGAGGGTCTTTGAGAATATCTAGTATTGGGGCAGACCAAGGCTCACTGCTCTGTATTGGTAGAACAGCTTCTTGCAAGGCAGGCCTTTTCTAGATCCTGTACCTCAGGCGACCATTACAACAGACCCCTCTCCCATACGGTGGGGTGTGCATCTTGAGAACATCACTGCGTGGAATGTGGCACTATTAACAAAAGGGTTGCAACATCAACTACCTGGAGCTGCTAGCCATTTGCCTAGCCCTCAAAGTCTTCTTCCACATCATTCAGGCAAAGGAGTTCTCCTCAAAACAGATAGGCTGACTGAGGAGTATTATGTACAGAAACAGGACAACACACACTCTCCAGCTGGGGATTTAGCTTTGGGTAGTCCAATACAACATTCACCTCATGGCTGAACATCTTTTCAGAGTGGACTGCGATTTTGTAGACCTGCTCAGCAGGACACATCACTATATCCAGTACTCCAACATTGGGGCATCCCACGGATCGACTTCTTCACCACCGGAGAAAACACAAAATGTCCACACCTCGCCACCCGGTTCCCTCGGCCACAGTCAGTGGACAATATTTTAACGCTCATTCTCGTAACTGGTATCCCGAGCTTCTCCAATTGAGCATTGTTGGAGCCGGCCTCGTGGCGTGGTCCTGTTCCCTCTTGCTCAGCCGCACGAGGTCCCATGCACCTCGGGGCTCCTCCATCTTGGATTACACGTCACTTCACGTGACCACCTCCGTGACCCTGCTCTACCCGGCCTCGGTCCCAGCGAGGCCCGACATCGAGGCGCCCACCCCTGGCCCGGGGGATACCACGTGAGCCCTTCCCACTCCCGGCGGAGGGCAGTATCGATGGGACCCCCAACCGTCCTTCCACACCTAGGTGCGACCGCCCCTCAGCTCTCTGGGGCCTGGCGCCTCTCCTGCTGGGCGTCTGGCCGCGCCCTACCCGGCCTCTCCGCCCTCCTGGGCGCAAGGGTCCGGACATCAAAGGGCTCAAGACCTATATCTGGGGCGACCCGACAACAAGATGACAGTTGTATCCTGGAGTCAAGAGCCCTGCTGATCGGATCGCGGCTGACCCTACGGAGAAAGACTCTTCCTGAAACTACCTGCTGAGCCCTGCTGACGACGTCGCGGTTCCATCGTGCTTACAAGACCTTCACGAACCTTTGGGGCCCTGCTGACGCCGTCGCGGCCCGACCTTGTTGCAACAGACCATCAGAGGCCAGCTGACCTCGTCGCGGCTCGACCGAAGCGGACCTACCACCGGAGCCCTGCTGACCGTGTCGCGGCTCGACCCAAGCGGAACTACCACCCGAGCCCTGCTGACGCCGTCGCGGCTCTCCACGTCCGAGCCGCTCTGAGACCAGCATCCAAGGTCTGGCGCAGAGCCCTCCCGTACCTGGTTGGTACTAAGACTGTCCCGCTACCCGATTCCTTCCAAGACATTGAGACTCTTACTGGATCTCTCGATCCCACTGTACATATTGAACGTGCTCCTTTTTTTATATAAAGAACCAAGATAAGCAACTGATCCGGAGTCCTGTGTGGTGGTGTTACTGGGCCTAGTACGATTATAGGAGAAGGACCTCTCCTCGGAGGCTTCTCAGCGGCGCTCGGCTATAACTTGGCGGTAGGAAGGTGCCCGGAGTAGTCCCTCCGACTCCCCGGTGGTCCTCCCTCCAACATTTGGTGGCCAGCGACGGCATCCGAGCCAGACGCAATCGTACAAGCAAGTAACGCACCCACTACCTAACCAGACGGAAAAAGAAAAGGGAACCATGGACGGCCAAGAAGCAACTGTGGCCGCAACCTTCCAGCTGGAAAAGCTGGAAGAATACACCCACAAAGAACTAAAACAATTCTGCAAAGACAAAGGGATCCCAACCACAGGATTGGGCACCAAGGAAGAAATGCAGAAAGCCCTGAAAGCCTGGGCCGAAGCCGAGGCCACTCCACCCAGCACCGAAGGGACCTCGGCCCGGGACGAAAACCTGCCGACCACAACCCCGACAGATGGGGGGCGAGGCATCCCCGAAGCCCGCCTATCCCACGAAGAAATGCGAGAACGGGAGAGGGTCCGGGCACACGAAATGGACCTCGCACGACTCCGGCTGGACGGCGAGCTCCAGCTGGCGGAGAAGAAAATAGCCCTGGAGCAACTACGGCTGCAAGAGGAAATCGAGGAAAAGAAACGGCATCGGGAACTCGAAGAGAGACGGCTAACCCTCGAGCACGAGAGGAGCCTCAAAGAACTCTAACTGAAATCCAAAACGGGGGAGACCAGCACCCCTGGGGCCCGGGACGCTCTGCCACTGACCGAGCCAAAGGTTCATATCCCCAAGGATGTCGTCAAAGAGTACTACAAGAACGGCGACATCCAGCAGTGGTTCCGAGCCTACGAGGTAGCCATGACCTCCCATCGGGTACCCCGGAAGGATTGGGGTGCCGGCCTATGGGGGAGGTTCCTCAGCGAGGGCCGGGATACCCTGCTGCAACTCCCCGACGCAGTGATGACCTCCTACGATCACATGAAGGAAGCCCTACTCACCCGCTACGGACTATCAGCCGAGATGTACCGGCAGCGCTTCCGGGACTGCAAGAAGCTCCCCGGTACCACCTGGGTCGAGTACGTGGACTTCTTCAGCCGGGCTTTTGAAGGGTGGATAAAAGGGAGCAAGGTCACCTCGTACAATGAACTGTTCGACCTCATTGTCTGGGAGCACCTCGCCAACAACTGCTTTGTAGAACTAAGGCAACACCTCCTGGACAGCAAGTTGACCGAGCCCCG
This sequence comes from Triturus cristatus, assembly GCF_964204655.1. Taxonomy (NCBI): domain Eukaryota; kingdom Metazoa; phylum Chordata; class Amphibia; order Caudata; family Salamandridae; genus Triturus; species Triturus cristatus. The sequence continues at coordinate 1,137,326,336 of NC_140589.1, forward strand.
GAAGCTCGCCGCCGAAGCAGACCGATGGGTCAACACAAGGGTCCCCCGGAACCCCGTGGGGGACTACCAACGGAGTACCACGGGACCCCCTCGCCAGCGGGGCGGAGGAGGGGGGTCCCACCGCAGCCGAGAATTCCTGGCCGGACCGCCCAGAAGCCCGCCACGAGGCCAAGCCGCCAACCACACGTCCCCGACCCTGGGCCGAAGGGGGACCCCCATCGCCCGACCCGGACCCCGACCACCAGTGACCTGCTTCGGCTGCCAGCAGACCGGCCACTATGCGAGCGACCCGGCCTGCCCCGTGAACCGACGAAACGGAACCGCTGGGCCGCCTCCCCGACAAATAGCCGCCGCTGCCCTGGGGGAAGGAGAAGAAGAGGAGGAAAACCGCGAGGACGGGTCCCCCGAGTGGGAACCAGCTGCCATGTCGCTCGTCTGCCTGGGCTCCCGAGAAATGGTGCCCCGAGCGGCCATCCCAAGCAACACCCAGAAGTACCAGCAGTGGGTCACCATCAACGGACGACGGGCCGAAGCCCTCCGGGACACTGGGGCTAGCGTGACCGCTGTACGCTGCCACCTAGTGACCCCCGAACAAATCCTGCCACATGTCCTATGCCCTGTCCGGACCGCGGACAACACCGAAAGCATGTGCCGGATGGCCAGGATCCCCTTCGAGTGGGGAGGAGTGTCCGGCACCCTAAAAGTGACTGTCCGCGACGACGCCCCCGTGGACTGCCTCCTGGGGAATGACCTAGAGAGCTCCCCCTGGGCCCAGGTGGAACGCCGAGAGCATCTGGGGATGCTAGGGCTGCCTGAGTGGGCCTGCGCCACCACCCGGTCCATGACCGCCCAACCCGCCGCTGCCGCGGCCACCGACCAGCCTACGGGCCCAGAACTATCACCCTCCTCCGGCACAGAGGAACCCGTCGATGAGGCCGGGCCGTCCGAACTGTCTCCCGACGAGGCCGCCTCCCTCAGCGAGATCCCCGAGCTGGCTCAGTGGCGCCACGATGGGGGCCCCACCCGCGAACAATTCCAGCAGGAGCAGAAGGCCTGCCCGTCCCTCGAGGGGGCCCGACAGCAAGCGGCCGCCCAGGCCTCGGGGGACCCCACGGGAACCCACTGGGTCTATTGGGACAATGACTTACTATACAGCGAGCAGAAAGTCGCCGAGCTGGGAGCCGGCCGGGTGTTGGTGGTTCCCCTCCGGTTCCGGGAGTTCCTCCTGAACCTGGCGCATGACGTGCCCCTCGCCGGACACCTCGGGCGGGACAAGACTTACAGCCGTCTAGTGACCCATTTCTATTGGCCCCGAATGCGGAGAGACGTGGACCACCACTGCCGGTCCTGCCAGACCTGCCAGGCTAGCGGGAAAACTTGGGGTCGAGTTAAAGCCCCCCTCCAACCATTTCCAGCCGTCCACACCCCGTTCGAACGAGTGGGGATCGACATCGTGGGGCCCCTCGACCCCCGAACCGCCCTAGGACACCGCTTCATCCTGGTACTGGTCGACCACGCCACCCGATACCCGGAGGCCATCCCACTCCGCACTGTGACAGCTCCAGTGGTGGGCCGGGCCCTGATGGGCATCTTCTCCAGGGTGGGGTTCCCCCGAGAAGTGGTGAGCGACAGGGGTACGAACTTTATTTCAAAGTACATGAAATCCCTCTGGCAACAATGTGGGGTCACCTACAGATTCACTACCCCTTACCACCCCCGGGGGAACGGACTGGTCGAGCGGTTCAACAGGACCCTAAAAGGGATGATTCAGGGTCTGGAAGAGCCCCTGCGGAGGAGGTGGGATGTCCTGCTGCCCTGCCTCCTGTTCGCCTATCGAGAGGTACCGCAGAAATCCCTGGGCTTCAGCCCCTTCGAACTATTGTATGGGCACCCCGTCCGAGGGCCCCTCAGCCTGGTCAAGGAGGGCTGGGAGGCGCAAGTCCAAGATGCCCCTCCCGACGTCTACCGGTACCTCCTGACCCTGCGGAACCAGACTCGGAAGTTCCGGGCCCTGGCAGAAGCCAACCTCGAAGCCAGCCAAGAAGACATGAAGCGCTGGTATGACGCGAACGCCTCGACCATCGAATTCGAGCCAGGCCAGCAAGTCTGGGTCATGTCACCCGTGGACCCCTGCGCCCTGCAGGACAAGTGGACCGGGCCCTTCAAGGTGGTTGAGAGGAAGAGCCCCGTCACCTACCTAGTCGACATGGAGTCCCCGAGGAACCCCCTCCGGGTCCTGCACGCCAACCGGCTCAAGCCCCACTTTGCCCGAACTGAACTAAGCCTGCTGCTGGCTACTGATGATGGGGGCGAAAGCGACTCCGAGCCCCTGCCCGACCTCCTGGGGTCCTCGGGCCAAGACGGTTCCTTAGAGGGAGTCCACCTCTCCGACACGCTGACCCCAGAACAGCGCCATGACTGCCGGAGGCTGCTGCAACCCTTCGCTGCCCTCTTCTCTCTCACGCCCGGGGTGACCCCCTGGTGCGTACACGACGTGGATACCGGGGACAGCCCCCCTGTGCGACATCGCGCCTACAGAGTACCTGACCGAGTCTGGGCCTGCATACAGACCGAGGTCGCCAAGATGCTCGCTCTCGGAGTCATTGAGCCCTCCGACAGCCCGTGGGCCAGCCCGGTGGTCTTGGTGCCGAAGGCCGCCGCCCCCGGTACTTCTCCGGAACTCCGATTTTGTGTAGACTACCGGGGCCTGAACGCAGTCACCAAGACCGACGCCCACCCCCTGCCCCGGGCAGACGAGCTGATCGATCGCTTAGGGGCCGCCCGCTACCTAAGCACCTTTGATCTCACCGCTGGGTACTGGCAGATCAAGCTCACTCCCGGCGCCCAGGAACGATCCGCCTTTTCCACCCCCGATGGGCACTACCACTTTCGGGTGATGCCCTTCGGTATGAAGAACGCCCCAGCGACCTTTCAGAGGCTGGTAAACAAGGTCCTGGCCGGGCTAGAAACCTTCAGCGCGGCCTACCTCGACGACATTGCAGTCTTCAGCGACCATTGGGCCGCGCACTTGGGACACCTCGGCAAAGTCCTGGCCGCTCTCCAAAGGGCCGGGCTCACAATTAAGGCCAGCAAGTGCCAGATCGGTCAAGGATCTGTGACCTATCTGGGCCACCAGGTGGGGAGTGGCCAGGTAGCGCCCCTCCAGTTGAAGGTCGATGCCATCCAGGCGTGGGAGCCCCCCGCAACCCAGACCGCTGTCCGGGCCTTCTTAGGCCTCACAGGCTACTACCGGTGATTCATTAAGGATTATGGCAGCATTGTGGGGCCCCTTACGGAGCTCACTTCCAAGAAACAGCCCAAGGTGGTGCACTGGACGCCCCGCTGCCAGACCGCTTTTGAAGCCCTCAAGGCGGCCATGTGTGCTGCCCCGGTGCTACAGGCCCCTGACTACAGCAAGGAATTTGTGGTGCAGACCGACGCATCCGAGTACAGGGTCAGGGCGGTCCTCTCCCAGATGGACGCCGAGGGCCTCGACCGACCTGTGGCCTTTATCAGCCGCCGACTGCTGCCACGAGAACAGAGGTGGAGCACCATCGAGCGGGAGGCCTTCGCGGTGGTATGGGCTCTCAAGAAGCTCCGGCCCTACCTTTTTGGCACCCACTTCAGGGTCCAGACTGACCACCAGCCCTTGCGGTGGCTCATGCAAATGCGGGGCGAGAACCCCAAACTGTTGCGATGGTCCATCTCGCTGCAAGGGATGGACTTCACCGTGGAACACCGGCCCGGCAACGACCACGCCAATGCTGACGGCCTGTCCCGATTCTTCCGCCTCAGCGAGGAGAACCCCCAAGGAGATGGGTGACTCTCCCTGCCTTCAGCTGGGGGGGACGCGTGTTGGAGCCGGCCTCGTGGCGTGGTCCTGTTCCCTCTCGCTCAGCCGCACGAGGTCCCATGCACCTCGGGGCTCCTCCATCTTGGATTACACGTCACTTCACGTGACCACCTCCGTGACCCTGCTCTACCCGGCCTCGGTCCCAGCGAGGCCCGACATCGAGGCGCCCACCCCTGGCCCGGGGGATACTACGTGAGCCCTTCCCACTCCCGGCGGAGGGCAGTATCGATGGGACCCCCAACCGTCCTTCCACACCTAGGTGCGACCGCCCCACAGCTCTCTGGGGCCTGGCGCCTCTCCTGCTGGGCGTCTGGCCGCGCCCTACCCGGCCTCTCCGCCCTCCTGGGCGCAAGGGTCCGGACATCAAAGGGCTCAAGACCTATATCTGGGGCGACCCGACAACAAGATGACAGTTGTATCCTGGAGTCAAGAGCCCTGCTGATCGGATCGCGGCTGACCCTACGGAGAAAGACTCTTCCTGAAACTACCTGCTGAGCCCTGCTGACGACGTCGCGGCTCCATCGTGCTTACAAGACCTTCACGAACCTTTGGGGCCCTGCTGACGCCGTCGCGGCCCGACCTTGTTGCAACAGACCATCAGAGGCCAGCTGACCTCGTCGCGGCTCGACCGAAGCGGACCTACCACCGGAGCCCTGCTGACCGTGTCGCGGCTCGACCCAAGCGGAACTACCACCCGAGCCCTGCTGACGCCGTCGCGGCTCTCCACGTCCGAGCCGCTCTGAGACCAGCATCCAAGGTCTGGCGCAGAGCCCTCCCGTACCTGGTTGGTACTAAGACTGTCCCGCTACCCGATTCCTTCCAAGACATTGAGACTCTTACTGGATCTCTCGATCCCACTGTACATATTGAACGTGCTCCTTTTTTTATATAAAGAACCAAGATAAGCAACTGATCCGGAGTCCTGTGTGGTGGTGTTACTGGGCCTAGTACGATTATAGGAGAAGGACCTCTCCTCGGAGGCTTCTCAGCGGCGCTCGGCTATAACTTGGCGGTAGGAAGGTGCCCGGAGTAGTCCCTCCGACTCCCCGGTGGTCCTCCCTCCAACAAGCATCGACCCTCTGATAAGGCTACCCCTTCGGAAGGATCTTCTGTCGCAACAGGTCAAAGGAGGGTTCTCCACCTGAACTTGTTGATTACGCCTTCTTGGTTGGAGATTGAGCTGCGGCAGTTGATAGTACAAACTTGTGAGGAAGTTTTTAGGCTGTTATTTTGGCAGCCAGGCGTCCCTCTACGAAGACCATGTACACCTGCCGGTGGATCAAATTTGTTAAATATTGTACAGAAAGATCTATCTCTCTAGTTCTTCTTTATATTTGGATCCTTGCCCAGCAGCACTATGCTCTGAGCACTATTTAAGGGTACCTTTCGGCCTTATCTGCTTTTTGAGGCGATTTATTTAAATCCCTTATTGTAAATAGATTTTCCAAGTGGCTTGTACATATGTTTTCACCTACCCCTTGTGTCATCCCTCAGTGGGACCTTAATTTGGCTGTCACCTTTCTGATGTGTGTTCCGTTCGAACCTCTGCACAGCTGCCTCCTCTGTCTACTTACCATCAATGCAGCCTTTTTAGTGACAAAAACCTGTCTGGAGGCTAAGTGAATTGCAGGCTCTGTCAAAAAAAGCCTCATTACTGGACCATCTTCCCTGATAAGTTAGAGCTTTGCACTAGGGCCTCTTTCTTACTGAAAGTGGTAACAGCATTCCATGTGGGGCAATTTGTCACCTTGCCGACTTTATATGCCCCTCCGCATCTCTCTAAAGAAGAGGAGCGACTCCACCGCCTGCACCCAAAAAGAGTGTTGTTCTATCTTTACTGTCCAAAAAAGTTCCGGGAGGACTAGCAACTCTTTGTAGGGTACGTGGGAGTGAAGAAGGGTCGTGCGGTGCAAAAGAGGGCAATCTCGCGATGGGGCATCCTTTGCATTAAAATCTGCTACACTCTGCCAAAAAGCAGCCTCCTGAAGGCTCAAGAACTCATTCTACCAGAGCTAAGACACTGCAATGTGGATTTCCAGTTCTCAACATTTGTCAGGCAGCAACGTGGGCATCACTGCAAACATTCACCAAGCACTATTGCCTGGACAGTCAAGTTTGCAGGGATGGCCTTTTTGGCCGCTCTGTCCTGCAGGACTTCCTGGTCTAAACTTGTCCACAGCCCCTCCTCCATGGAGGGTATCTTTTCAAAGGTAAGGAATCTGTGGCTAGATGTCTCTATTAGATGGACAAGTAACTTACCTTCGGTAACGCATTATCTGGTAGAGACATGATCTGACCGCAGATTCCTTACCGGCTCACTCATCCTCCCTGCACTGCGGACAGGTTTTTAGGGTCAGGGCTGTCCCCTTTCAGGGCCCTAGTTTTTCAAAACACACCACTGTCGGTGCACTTCAAGGGTCTGCGCTTCTAGCGTAGGAAGTTGTGAAAGTAACTAACTTCAACCCGCCAAGCTGGTGCCCATATAGGTGAGACAGATGTCACAATGGTGGAGGCGACGAAACCGAAGTCAAGTAGAGCCTACCGACGCAAGGGTATTGCTGGAAGAAAAATCTTAGGGATCCAGTCTGACACCTGGGTAATTCAAAGGTGATGTATCCTCTGCTAGATTATGTCTCTACCAGATAAGGCATTACCGAAGGTAAGTAACTTGTCCGTTAGTTAGGTTCAGAATCTTTAATGTTCATATAGCACCACATAAAGTCTCATGGAGTCAGTGCTACAAACTGAAAATACAACTTACTCTGTATGCATCTGTTTGTAGCGTGAAGTGCTGAAGATTCACATGTGCCCTGCTCAACAGAAGCCTGTGTTTTGCAGATCTCTTCCTTACTGCATTTCACTGAACTTTCCGCTTGACGCAGCATACTTAGGTTCACACTCCATATGTACTCTCACTCGCTGTACGAAAACAATCTTACATGAAGTTAGCGCCCATGTGCAGTGTACACCTAGAGGAGTTAGCTCGCATCTTATGGCTCAAAAGATTTCTTTGAAGAAAAACAGCTTGCAAATGTGTGAGCCCAACGCTAGATGGCAGGAGTGGGTGAAGCATATCCATCTACACACTAAAATACAGATGCCGACTGTGTAAGTTGCATTTTCCTTATATTTCAATCCAGGATAAAAGCACTTATTACAGTATGCACCTTGCTGGGTCTGTGTGGTCCTCATTTGAAAGTAGCCTCTTGCCTGCACGTAGACATACCAACTCTCCCAACTTGTCCTTAAGGAAAGACTACTCAAAGTGTGCAGTTTCAAGTTATTTATTTATTTAATGCAGCAAAAGAATAGGACTTGTTTATACTAGCACCTTGTAAACAGTGTGTTAATTGGGCAGCGTGCAAGATGATGGTATTTCGGTGAGACTCTGGTAGTCAGAGGAAAAAATCCATCTTCATACACACCTACCCACAGACTGGTGAGCTACTACACTGGTGAAGAACTGCCAGGGGTATGCTGGGCCAGGGTTGGTGGGCTGGAGACCTGCATAGGACTTCCCCAAACAGCATCTGCTGCCCCGATCTTACCCCATGCTCCCATGGCAGCCTAGCCCACATTGGGGCCATGCCGAGCCGTTCTTTGTGAGGTGCATCGCTTTTGGAGCCTTATGGTGAGGTGCCTGGAGAGATTTTTTGCTGGCTGTCGAGGGTCCGCGGTCCGTGACTGCCTGTTACTGAGCGTCTGCCAACAGAGTTGCTGCTCAGGGTTTGCTGCTCGACCCCAGAGGGGCAGGAGGGCTGCAAGTTGCGTGGACCTATAGACTGCAGACCAGGGTGGGTCCTGGAGGCAGTGCTGAATCTGAGCCAGCCCTTTACCTTGATCCCATGCAGCGAGGCTGTCTGGTTAATATGCAGCTCTGCAAACTGTGCAACTACGTCCATTGCTTTGTCCCCGGTGATCAATCCGGGGAAAAGTACACTAGGCCATCTGTGAGGACCGGTGCTTAAAGCACTGAAAGATTGACACATTCAAGCCTGTCTTGATGACTGCTCTGCTTCTAGGACCCCCGGAGAGAAGTGTTCTGCTCCCTCCCTCCCCCACTTGTTCAGATACTGTCTTGAGGGAGAGGCAGAACCTGAAACCACTACAGTGGGCACACAGCACCAGCAGGGGGACTCCATTTAACCTCCTCTGTTACGCACTGCCTCCTCATATCTACTATTGTTCCTGTGCATACTGAACTGCCACGCTGAGGGGCTGCAAGTGAGGAGTTGCTATGCAGTTGGCAGCACCCCCTCTTTCTAGCCCCTCCAGTTCTTTGGCTGGCGCTTTGGGGAGAGGTAATTTTGTAGCGCATTATTCAGGGATCACATATGGGCAGCAGCATCTCAGGATGGGAGAATCAACCGGTAAGCAATCTAAGCTACAGTTGGGTGCGAGGAAGGTGTCACACTTGTCACCCACGGAGTTCACTACACCTAAAGTGTAGGGATCATCACTGGAGGGGTCTGAAAATGATATGGACATGAAAACCCTTCCTACGCTATGTAGGTCAGCCTAGTATCTATAGAATCTGAAGTGAACTCACTGGGAGCCAGAATGGACTCGATCTCTTGTAAGCTGGAAAAACATGATGGCAGGTTGCAGAAGGCTGAGCAACATATCTCTAATGTGGAAGACTATGTAGAAGCAAAAAGCGAATCCCTCTTGAATTGGAAAATCTACTTAAGGTTATTGCTGCAAAACGGCTAGGTTGGTCGACCTCGCAGTTGGGGAACCGGGTTCGAGTCTCGGCAGGTACGCTCAACATTCTGTCATTCTGGGCAAATCACTTAATCTCCCAATGCCTAACAAAAATGAATGTGTCCGCCTGTAACGTAACTGGTGCTCATGTGAAGCGATCGTGCTAAATAAAACTCCACAAAAACAAAACAGTGACAGATTTTAGAACTCTGTAGAACAGACGCTGGTAACCTATTTGGAGCAGATTTCTTCTCTCGAATGCTGGTGGGGGAGAGGGCACATAGATCCCTTGTCAATAAACCACCATCTGGTGCGCCTGCTATATCTATTATCACCTGCTTCCTAAACTTCAGAGACTGGGACACAGCCTTTCGCCTAGCCATGGAAAAACGTAACCTGAACTTTGATGTTAATGACCTGCCCTTTTTAGGTCTCGCCTAGCTATCGCGATAGCAATCGCTATGCGAGACTCTAGTAAAGGGGCTCCCAAAAGTGCTCCCAAAAGCAGATTGCATGGCGAGCACGCGCACAATCACGTGCATCGTGCCGCCATGCAATGCGTTTGGCATCGTACTTCAAAGGGTCCGCTCCCCCACCTGGAATGCTCTCCCCCCGCCCCGCCAAGCGCGCGCGCCACGCTCCGCCGGGCTTGTGTTGTTTCCACTGCAGTGTGCTCTGTCCTGACGCTCTTCACTAAAGCCTGTTTTATGCTGCAGTGTGCTCTGTGCTTAATGTCACTACGCTGTACAATCTTCTTGAATTACCGTACTCCAGTGGAGGTTGTGTCTGTTGTACTTTGACAGTGTGTCGGTCTCTTTTTTCCACTACAGTGTGCTCAGACCTAATGCTCTTCACTGCAGTGTGTTTTGTGCTGCAGCGTCCTCTTTGCCTAATGTCCTTCACTGTGCGAGGCGCTTGATGTACCTCAGTCCAATGGACGTTGTGTCTGATGTGTTTCAGGGCAGTGTCATCCTCTTTGTCTCCACTGGGGTGTGTTCTGTGCATGTTGTGGATCACTGGAGTATGCTTAGTGCCGGATGCACAACACTGCAGATGTACTTCACTGCGCCGTGCTTCACTATGAAGTGTTTGCGTATAGATTTACACAACTGCACTGTGCCTCTACGTGCAGTGCCGGGTGTGCCTCATGCAGTGCGTGCGTGCCCAATATACTTCCCTAGCTTTTGCTTGGTGCCTGATACCCTCTGCAGTGCCTCATGGTCACAAATGGCATGTGGTCAGTATGTGATGGATTTCACCGCAGTCCATTCAGTAACCTCGATTGTGTTTGGGGCTTGATTGGGTACATAGTGTAATTCAGTGGGTTGTGTTCAGTCCCCTTTGTACTGCAGTGTGTCAGTTGCCACGGCGTGTCCAGTACAGTGTGCAGTTCACGGGAGTGAGTCATATTGCCTGGGATTCTTCTTTGGACTTCGTTTTCTGAATACAGCAGGCACTGAACACCAGTTCTGGCTGGAGTGTGTTTAGTACCTGGTATGTTTGGCTGAATTGTGTTGAGTGTCTGGTGCGCATCTATTAACTGTGTTCTTTGGATCATGCTGGCTTCTCTGGATTGCATTGAGTGCCTCGTGCACTTGTGTGAATTGTGTTCAGTTCCCCTTGCACTTCTCAGGCCCTGATGTTTATCTTCTGGTTGTGATGACCGCCGATTGACGTGGTTGGTTGTTCTCAGCGCCTATGTACTTGTCCACGGTGTTTTGACTGTGTGTCTTCTTTTTGTTCGGCGCCCGGCGTCTCGCTGGATTGAGTCCTGCCTGCCGGGCCTTGCACATCTCGTATTGGCATCGACAAAGATAGGTTTGCCTGCAGCATGTACTATTTTTTTTTTTTAATTAAATCTCCAACAACTATGTTCTCCTTAATCCTCAGGGAATATAAACGGAAGTACATTTTTGGCACTTCGCTGAAGTTATCCCTGTGGTCACAAATGTTCTGGGGTCACAAATCTGACCCCATTTTTATGCCTTTCTCAATTATGAGAACGTGTTTGCAGAGTCAACCCTCAGACCAGCAAGCAATCACCCGCCGTTTACCTGGCATGAGATCGATGTAGCTCTACCTACATATTTGTGCGGTTTCGTAGGCTACTGCTGAGACCTGACAACTTGATTGGTTGGGATCCCCCCATGCGGTGTATGAGCTGTAAATACATTGGTGTTCTCACTTCTTCATCTTGGATAACACTGGCAAGGTTCAGAAGTTGCCCAAAACATGTTTTCTTAATCAACAGCTGAAATCTTACCATAACTGGTAACATATCGACACTATGACAGAAATAACAGCCATTCCAGTCTGTATTGGGTAATGTCACTTTTTATTTTCAGCATAGGATATCTGACAAAAATAGCAAACCATTTTGATAAAATAATCATTTGAGCAATAAACCAGCTTTTCCAAAATATTGCTTTACCCAGAGGCTAATGTCGATCTTAGAAAGCGTGGGCATAATGCTTGCCCCAAATGAAACTGACTAAGTCCGATTTCTTCCAGAAATATTTTAGAAGGAGTCTTCTTGGCACACGAAAAAATTGAATGAAAATTCATGTAAACCAATCCATTTTCACATACATTTTTTTTTAAGCAATTGACTTGTCAATCAAATGAAGCCTCATACTCTCGAGGAGTTGACCGTTTTTCAAATTGTGTAATTGTATTTCCTGTGTGTCAGAAATTACATCCACTGTGCCATGGCCAGCATTTTGTCACAGATGCCCTCCAAATACCCTCTTATGCCAAGAATTACATACAATATGCAAGTGCCAGAATTTTCCCCTTTATGGCATCCGTGTACTGTTGATGGCCCATATGCTAAAAATTCCCTCTAGTATTTTAAACCAGCATTTTATCATTTTTTAAATGTTGCAACGAGACCCATTCACCAAAGTACACCCACCAGCCTTGCGAAGATTCGGTGTGCTACGTTGCTCCTCGGGGTAATGTTTAGAGATGGGTGTTTCTCTCTAAAGTCTTGTTTTAATAGATAAAGAATTGTGCTCATTTTATCGACCTCGGAAGGATAAACATCCTAGTGCTGCTAGCTTGCGCAGGGCCTCGAGGCTTAAGTGAACAGTAAGGTGAGCCTCACCCTTTGTCAGGGAGCGCACAAGCAGCAGGGGTGTCATTTGTATGCAGCACACAGACCCCTGGAGTGCAGGCCCGACGCCTCGAGGCGCTAATAAAAGGAGCGCTCACGCGGTGTTTACTCGGAGAGAACGGGGCTGACACATTGTTGAAAGGAAGAAAGCACACGGCCATTTGTGTACTACACTGTGCAGAGAAAAGGCTGTGTCAGCACATGATGCACGGTATGTATGGGCAAACCCTCGTGTGCACCAGTGAGGAACGTGCAGGACCTGCGTGTGGACACCAGCAGCTGATCCCCAACAGGTACTGGTGCGTGTGTGCATGTGTCTGTGTGTGCCTGTCTGCGTGCCTTTGTCAGTGTGTATGCATGTGTGTGTGCGTGTGTCAGTGTGTATCCATGTGTGTGCGCTCGAGTGTTTGTGTCTTTATACTTATTACAGCGCGGACCAGGGCTAAAACGCAAGCATAAGTGCGCACTTGTGAAGTTATTGCGACTGAAAACTGTCCTGCTTTTAAGAAACTACTGCAGATCCCGCGTGGGCGACTCTGAATACGTGTGTTTGTCTACACACATGTAAGTCACTGTGAGACCGGCCTCGTGGCGTGGGCCCTCCCGACCAGCAAGTTACCCTACAACCACGCCGAACCTCGTGGACACGGCCTTCCGGCTCCCGTGGGCCAACATCCCGAGGGCCGACCAGATCCCCAACACGCATGCCCGGCCGAGGGAGAGCGAAACCCCCCCCAAACCAGACCGAGAGGCACCGACCCTGTGACACCTCTGGTCTCTCCCCCGAGGGAGGTTTCGATCGACCACCAGGCCCCCGGTGAGCGGGCGCCTCGCCTGCTGGGTGTCTGGAGTCCCTCCCGGACCCACCTGAACAGATCAAAGGGCCGAGCGACAGGAAACCCCGTCACACCGCCCCCCAGGCACCAGACCCCTCTCCGCGAGGACTCCGGACTTCAAAGAGGAGGGGGAGTATAACAAGGGGTGCTGAAGGGACGGGAGCAGAGAAGACCTGGACTGACGAGAGCCTGCTGACCTGGTCGCGGCTCGATCGCTCACCGAACCGAAGAACGCTACCCGAACTCTGAACCACCTGAGCCCTGCGGACGCTGTCGCGGCTCCCCGAACTCTGAACCATCTGAGCCCTGCTGACGCTGTCGCGGCTCCCCGAACTCTGAACCACCTGAGCCCTGCTGACGCCGTCGCGGCTCCCCGAACTCTGAACCATCTGAGCCCTGCTGACGCCGTCGCGGCTCCCCGAACTACGACCCTCCGGTGCCTGCTGAGTGACTCGCGGCCCGCTCCTCCAAGAGAATCGGCAGAGATTGCCGAGAGAAGCAACATCCCCTCAGCTCGAGGATTGAGAGCTGTGCGCCGGATACCTCGCAGAGACACTGATTCAAAGACTGTCCCGCTACCCTTTCCCTCCTCACGAGATCGCTGCCGCTTGTGGCATTAATTCTGCACCTGCCTGCCGGATCATAAAGATCCCTGACAACTACCGATAAAAGCATATTGTCTTACAACGAATTACTGTGTGGTGTCCCTCTATCCGAAGAGAGAGTAAGCGCAGCGTGTGCGATCCTAGGTACGAGACCCTTCCAGGAAGGGCCTCCCTGCTCTTGCTCGGCCTAACTCTGGGTAAGGTGGGCCTCCGGGTGGTCGGGAACGCATTCCGCAGCCTCCCCGGGGAACGCCTTCCAACAGTCACATAAATTGCATGTAGTTTTAAAGCGCACCTTCACGTAAAGTAGCTGTTTTTTTTATAGATGAAGAATTGTGCTCATTTTATCGACCTCGGAAGGATGAACATCTTAGTGCTGCTACTTAATTTTAGCGCTCTGTCAAATAAACAGCAGCCCAGTGCTGCTGTTCAAAGTGGGCTCGCATATTAACGTCAGTAGGGCTAAAAGTGACCCCCCGGACCATACTTTGAGAATCCAAGTTATATAACACGCAATCTCAAACAAGCATTTGCAATGCAATAGGTCTCGCATTATTAAAGTTTGAGCTATTGGTGTTGCATTATTTAGCAATGCCAATAGCTCAAACTTTAATAATGCGAGACCTATTGCATTTCAAATGCTTGTTCTGTATGATGTTGAATTTAAGGGGTCTTAGTAATCCCTACACGATGAAACAGGTCCTCTCATATCTTGATCATCACCAGGTTAATGTAGCACTATTGCAGGAGACTCATTTTGCTCTACGTTCAGGCTGTTACTTTGCATTAAAGTGGGTTCCATATAGGCTTTTATCGTAATATTCCTCTTATTAACATGGAGTAGCAATGTTGCTGAAAAAAGGGTTCCTGTCCACTCTCTGGGCTCCTGATGACCAAGCATATGCTATAGCCTGGGGAAAAGATGGTACATGGAAAATAACTTGTGAATTGTTACAGGCACCAGCATGAAAGATACAGGATTATTATATTATCTGTGTGGGATGGTCATTTCCACTGACCCACAGTCTTTAACTAGAAGAGGAGATTTTTACTGTACCATACAGGAAAGCCTTGATAGGTCCCATGTTCTGCCCAATTATCGGGGGCCTAACTTCCAGCCAGTTGCTAGCAATGATGCAGGAGCAGTGGCGGCTGGTCTTAAGGGGCGTAGGGGGCGTTGCCCCACCTACCAGCATCGGGGGAAAACTAAAGGGAGAGAATGAACTCAACTCACCATGTAGCAGTTTTAAGAAGTGCTCACACTGCTTGGTGCTCCCCCGTGAGGCTATGTGAAATCTTTTTTTTGTACTCGTCGTCTCGAAGAGTCTTTATGCTCAGCATGTGCAAAGCTGGGCGAGGGCTATTCCTCGCCCACGAGGCACAAGCGAGGAGGCGGGTGAGTGGTGACATCAGCCTTGAGGGAGTGGCCACATAAAGCGGCAGTAAATGGATTACAAATGGGGCGCTAAGGAATTGGCCCAGGGCGCGGTCAGTGGAGCGCCATTCACAATAATGGGAAGGGGCAAGGCTGGCGCACAGTGCAGGGGGTGGTAACAAATGCAGCAAGCCTTTCGCCTCGTGAATAAGGCTTCCTAATTGGGTATGTAAGGCTGAGGCGACCTTAGGGGAGTGGCTGGCTGTGCATTAGTTTGGCAGCTCCTATTTCTGGGACACAGTTGCTGGAATTGGTAAAGAAAGGCGCCTGCAGCCGTTACTTTCAAATGAGCGCGCAGCAGGTTGGTTTACTTTTAGCAAGTTATCGAGAGCTGTATTGGGGCTCGGGGCTGCCATTAATTTTAACAATGACCTCCTTTGTTTCCCACAGTAATTAGGCTACAACCTTCGCGCCCCCGCCTTTTACAGCTCCCACCGGATGCTATGCATTATGTTTTAATCTTCCACCTCCCCAACCCGGAACCCAGCACAAAGACTGATTGCCTTCCTCCCCGAGCTGGATATTGTATTTTCTCTATGCCCCTGGTGCAACATTGGCCGTAAAACGACGAGGGGCAGGGCGAGGTGGCGGAGTGACTGAGAGAGAGTAACTTAATCTACTCTCTCCCAGTCTCTCCATTACACAAAACGAAATCGCTAATTAATTTGGCAGAGCTGTACAGCTGTGTTTAAACTGCATTCCTGCCCACGCGACTGATCGAGGATTTGAGGGGAATGAAATGAAATAGTAAAGTGTTGAACTCCCGCCAGACAGAGAACTGTGAGGTATTTTTACAACCAGAGTCTGGGAACTGATTGTCAGATGTCAGGTTTGTGTGCTTAGCCTGAACGCACCGTCCGGCAGGGCCTCACATGTCAGTGTGAGGGATTTAAGAGGAGCAGAAGACAGACGGAGAGGCGCAGGGAGAGGAGGATGGGAAAGGGGTAGAAGAGGTGAAGAGGGCAGAAGAAGATCACAGGGCAGAAGGGGGGCAGAGCGTAGACTGGGTGCATCAGAGTGTAGAAGAGGAGCATAGGGCACGGAGGATCAGAGGGGTGAGGAGGTACGTAAAGCTGAGGAGGTACGCAAGACAGAGGATGCACGGAGGGTAGAAGAGGCACGGAAGGCAGAGGAGGCGCGGAGAGCCGAGGAAGCACGGAGGGTAGAAGAGGCACGTAAGGCAGAGGAGGCGCAGAGGAGGCGCAGAGGAGACACGTAAGGCAGAGGTGGCACGGAGGGTAGAAGAGGATAGAAGAGGCACGTAGAGCGGAGGAGGCTCGTTTAGTGCTGTAATAAGGGGTATTTTGTAATGTATTTGCATATTTCAAGTCTACACCTTCAGAATTGCTTTATAAACATTCTTGCCCTCTCAAATTTGCTGTAAAATGCTCCATTTGCACACACTTTGCAAGTCCCTCTCCCCTCGAGTCCCTCCAATGATAGTCGGCTCGCTCGACATAACACTTATCCTCAACTTTTACGCTCACCAATTTCAAATGTCACCAGCCGCCCCTGTGCAGGAGCATGATTCAGGAGACATTTGAGTGCTATGCACCCACACGACCGAAAGGGCACATATTCCTCTTTAAGGGCTCTTTAATCAGTGAAACCTATCTAAACTCCAGTGGCCCTGCCTCTTGTCCTGCATTGTCCCCAGGTGCCGGGAAACCTCCGGGTAGCTGTGCGCCATACAAATCTAATTTAATAATAATAATTCCTCTGGGATGCAATGTAGTCGGTCACTGCTGGACCACTGGTTGCTAGCAAACGATGTAGGTACATGGGCCTGGCATCTAGCATGCACCCTATTAGACCAGTTTCCTGTTGTGCCTTGTGATCCTGGTATAGCCACGGTGGGGTTCAGTTGGCGCTGCTTACCAGGCATGTTATTGGATAGAATGTTTGCTGATGAGCTGCAGTTGAAATAAGATAGTTCTTTAATGTAATGAATGCTCAGTCAATTTTTAGGTGACAATATGGGAGTAGTTTACGGTCATCATCCGACGTTGCTGCATTGCTAAACATTGTGGCTCGCTGAACACCTGTCACATTTGGAGATAGGCCTTAAATCTCTAGAACAGATGCTGGCTCAAGAGAATGCTATGCTAGAGCAGATCAGATCCTAGCTCACTGAGTATGATGAAGTGCCTGCGAGGGAGAGTAACTATAGAGTTAAATACACAAATGTTAGGTCCTATGGAGAGGTGGAGTGACCCTGGAATACATTGGCAGCTATGAATAAGCATCTTTGAGGAGCTAATGATGTCCTTGGCATACAGAATATACAGAGGGAAAGATGTTAGAATACAGCACATATACTCCTGATGTTTGCAGCCTTTTTTAAAGTTGCTGTAAAACTCTATATGAATTGACTGCACTAATGCTACGAACTATCTTGAAGATGTAGCCCTTGGATGGCTGAATAACGATCATAGATTGTTCTTAGACTAGCCATTTATTCTCCAGGCCATTGGCAGGCTTCTAACCTATATGTCACGGGGAGCCAATGGAATCTGGTCACAATTTTTTTAATGATGTGCCGCACTGCTAGTCCCACGACTGCTCACAGTATATGAAGAGGCTCCACAATTGGGGCTTCTTCCGCAATCCATGTAAGAAGCTGTGATCATGGAGTTGTTGAAACCAGGGAAGGTCTCATATCTATGTGTCTCGTATAGGCCTCTTTCACTTCTAAATTCTGATGTCCAAATTTTGGCCAAATTGGCTGAGAATCGACTAAAGCTTCTGTTTACCTATCTAGTACGACCAGACCAATTTAGATTTATCCCCGGTCGACCACTCACTATATGCAGACTTTGTTTGCCCTTCTACAGGATCTAGACCCCTATCTGGATACTGCTGTGGTTTTCTTAGATGCCACTAAGGCTTTTGATGCCCTGGAATGAGACTATCCATTAATCTTACTACACAGGATGTGGCTTCCTAAATTAGATACGTCTACAGGTAACTAACGGCCAGAGTGCTGATCAATGGGATTTCTGAACCCTTTTGTTTATCGAGGGGCACTAGGCAGGGGTGTCCGATGTCGCCCATTCTCTTTGCTGTTGGCTATGGAGCCACAGGTGACCAAGCTCAGTCAGCACTATACCAGCTATACCATTCACTATACAAGCCGGTACATTGTAATTTTCCTCTATGCTGATGACATCCTTTTGGGTTCTGTTCTCAGAAATGATTGAGGGTGCCACCATGGCAACAATGATGGGTGGTGGAATACTGTAATGTTTATGATGGAAGGAAACGTCAGTTGCTGGCTTCTACCTATTCTGCCGGTTGCATTATTCTTAACTGCAATAAATCTTTGAAACTCACCCAAGGCGTCTTTTCTTTGGGGAGCTCTTCAGTGGGGACGAGGATGGGGTTCGAACCTACACGTGCATAGGACAATGGACCCTGGATTATTTTCTACCCTTATTGGTCCAGAGGAGTGGGACAAATTTGAGAAGGTCGTACTGAGGAAATCTCATGTCAAGTTCATAGCCTATGGGGGTAAACCAGTGGAGGTTTTGGAGAAATGTGATAGCATTTTGATCTTTAAAGGGCACAGTACTCCAGCCACAATGTATGTAGCAAAAGATAGATCTAGCCTATTAGGTTGGTTGGAGCAAAGGAATTTAGGTATCATGTTGGACCCAAACAGCTCGGTGCAAGTTTGCTCAAAGATGAATACAAGTGAGTGTGACTGTGGAAGAGGAAGGCTGCAGAATGTCTTTCCCTGAATTCTTTAGTGAGAAGCTTGAGAGAATCAAGGGTTTTACACATCGTATAATATTGAAATAGTGCCAAGCCAGTGGTTCACAATGAGTGCCTTTTGCCATGAGAAAGGAATTGGAACAAAAGTTGTGGTTTTACTGTCGGCAAGGGATCATTGAGCCTATTGAGAGCTCGGAGTGGTTGTCCCTTGTAGTATTAGCCATGAATGGAAATGGGACTCTCAGAATGTGTATAGATTTGAGGGATTTGAATGAGAGTATATGGGTGGATATGCATCCATTGCGCTACAACATCACTGAGATATTAGGTTTACTGAAGGCAACAAGAGTTTTTACCACGCTTTACATGTCATCTGCCTTCCACCAAATAACCTTGGACAAGGAAAGTCGCCATTTGACATCGTTTGTGACCCCAGGTGGCGCATTTAGATTTAAAAGAATGCTTTTCGGTTTGGCATCAGCCTCCACAGTTTTTCAGAGGTTGGTGGAGGCTGTGTTTGCAGAGGTTCCCAACGTGAAGTCTTGCCTTTGATGACATGCTGGTGTATGGGAAGGAGATTAAGAGCCATGATGATGTTAGGGTGAGTTTTGTTGAATTTAACAGTGAGGGGCGTTACCTTGCAAGCAGGAAAATACAGATTTGCTGTGGATTCGTGGATTACCTGGGCTACAAATTGTCTGCTCTGGGGTGGAATCGAAGGTGAATCTGGAAAGAGCTATTAAGACATTTCCAGTGCCACAAAACAAAGATCAGCTATGATCATTTTTTGGTATGTTGGAGTTTTGTGCTCGCTTCATTCCCAACTGCAATTGAAAAACCTACCACATGAGCTCCTAATCAGCTGTTTGTGTGGCCTTTAGAGCTGGATCGGGAGTTTCAGGATGTTCCCCTATAGCCTTTTGACACTCGTGATCCATCGATTTTGGTGACAGATGCCAGTCAGCACGGTTTTGGCAGTGTCCTGCTACAAAAATGAAAGGGTAGGGAAGAAGTGGTGGCATTCACTGCACGGTCCCTGTGGGGTGCAGAATCCACTTACTCTCTAATTGAGCAAGAGGCTTTGGCATTCTGGTGAGGGCAGGACCATTCCAGAAATTATCTTTAGCGGTCTGAGTTTGTCATCTGAATGGACCACAAAACTTTGATGAATGTGTTTACCACGAGGGGGACCAGAAAAACTACTCCTTGTATAGCCAAATGGCCTTATAGGATGTTGGAATTTCAATTCCAGTTGGAATATATTCCTGGTTCAAAGAATATCTTTGCAGATTGTTTGTTTAGGTTGCCACTGAAAAATGAAGACTCGGGTACGGAGTTGGAAGAAGACTTTTGTGTAGTAGGTTCATTGAAAGGGTCTTATTTTGGATGCATATCAGAGGAGGAATGAATGACAGCTGTGCAGGAAGATGAAGGGACTCGATGTGGCTGGTATATTGGGCAAGGGTTGGATGCCTAAGGGTGCTAGGGAAGATGTGAGTGATCTTGAGCATGTGTATCCTGAATTGAGTATGAAAGAGGGTGTGATAAGAAAAATGATTTGCTGGTGGTTCCACAGGGAATGCAGAGTAAGGTGTTGGCATTGGCCCATGAAGGACTTGTGAGTATGAGAGCCATGAAGAGAAGGATCAGGGAGACCTTTTGGTGGCCGGGAATATATTGATGTATGGAACATTATGTGAGGTATTGTGTTGCTTGTGCAGTAAGTTATAAAACACCAGTTACGTTTCCCAGTCCAGTTGAAGTCCTACCCGTTACAGCGAAGTCTCGGTTCAAGTTGTGTCTGGATGTCATAGGACCAATGTATGTATTGAATGAGCAGAACAGGTATGTTTGGGGCTGATGGATTATGATACACAGTGGCAGGAAGTTAAGGGGCATTCTAAATGTTCTAATCGAAATTGTATAGGTCAAGGACCGAGTGGTTAAACTAAGCAGTGGAAGGTGGTGGAACAGAGAGTTCAACCAGAGTAGTTTGGAAAATGTTCTCAGTGAACAGGGCAAGTTTTCACCTATGTGTGGGAGTTCAAGAATGTGCAGATGCAAAAGGGAGAGAAGACCACCTTATCGGTATGAAAATTATGTTGATCTCCCATTTTAATGTTTGGACATGTAATATTGCTCAGCCAGTTATTTTTCTCATCAGTGAGATCATGGTAACATTATATGTAGCTGTGAGTAGCCGTTAGTAATGTCAGTGTATGCATATGTTTTATGCCAAGCATGGTAGCCATGTCATTCATGTATATCATTGTTAATGTTTGGGTATAAGTTTTATTTATTTATTTTATATTTATTATTTTCATTTCATTCTGTTTATAAGTGAGGATGTGTTGGGTTTTGTTCTCAGAACTGATTGCATGTGCCACCATGGCAACAATGACGGGTGTTGGAATACTGAAATGTTTTTGCTAGAAGGAAACAACAGTTGCAGCCTGCTCTGCACGTTGTTAGGCTTAACTGTAATAAATCTTTGAAACTCACCCATAATGTGTTTTCTTTGGGGAACTCTTCACAACCCTTTACTTATAGGAACCTATGAGTAAGACTGAATGCTACACAGTGGAAGTTCATCAAGTTTGGGGTGCTCTCTGGCATGCACAGAAACTGGGGGAAGTCTCATATTTTCCCTGTAGCTCTCAAAACACCACAGTTTGTGGCGGACATCCCTCTATACTGTAGTGCAGATGAATTTGGGTACACTGGACAGGGAAGTGGTAAAGCGTGCCAATTATGGCACCACACTTAGCAATATAAAAGATCAGGTCACTCATTAGATTTAATTCCCACTGACATTAGCAGGTCACATAGGATTAATTAATATGGTCCTACTTCCGAAAATAATGTATTTTATTTTTTAATATTCTGCTCCGGTTTACAGATGCGTTCTTCTGTGTACTCTAAACTCACCTTGGCTGTCAAGCATGGGTGGGGAAGCAACCCCGAATAAAATGGCGACACTCACGTTGCCAGTCCATCAGGGAGGAATTTGAGGCTCCAGACATGGAACTGTATTATGTGTGTGCCCATGCACACTTTGCCAAGTATTGCTACCAACCATACTTTCACCATTTGGCTGTTGAAGAGGGCTACATGTCCCCCATACCTCCTCCATCCTTTATTGGAATTCCTTCCACCAAATTTGCTAGAACCAATCCATTGTTGAATGTACAATCAGGGCTTTAGAAAGACTACAAGAGGGTGGTTGTAGGATTAATTTACTATTCCCACAGAGCTACCACCCCCGTATGCATGCAACACACAGAGAACTTGTAAGATCCCAGCTTCGGGGAAGGGGTTGTTTCAGTGGGGCAACCAATATCACCAAGGCACATTCCTATCTTTATCGGAATACATAGGAAGATCCCCTGGATCTCCTTTAGACATCTTCACGTATTATAGACTTCGAGGCGGTTGTAGGCATGCTATCACGGGATTCCCTACGGAGCCACCTATCTTTGCTGCGCTCAATAGATTGCTTGATGCTACAATCACCAAGCATCTAATTCCTACACTCTATTGAGCCGCACATGTGGACACTTCAAAGGTCCATAAGAGTGCAAGGTTGTGTGGGGGAAATAAGCTAGGGCACGAGATTCCAGAGGAGCTGTGGAAGTTCAGCTGCGCACCAATGGCACTGACCTCCCCTACTAGTCATCTCAAGATTATACATTGTAGGTTTTGGCAGTGTAACTACTATACTTATACCCTTTGAGCCTCTATAGATTTGGTCTGAGGGAAAAATGTTTCCTCCATTTAGCATGGTTCTGTGACAGACTACAGTCTTATTGAATTGCGGTTATGGTTGCTCTGTCAACTATGATGGAGGGTTGCACGATTTTGCATCTATGAGATCGTTGACAACATATGATGTATGTAAAGCTCTACATTGTTTATTGGTCAAGTTTCTATGTTGCCAGAGGGTATACTTAATACTGCTCTTTATTCTTAAAACGGAAAATATGTTTTTGTTCAATCCAAAATTCTTTATTTTGGCCATATAGGCCATAAAAGATGCAAAAGTAAGACCGTTGACATTGCATACGAGTAAGTATATAAACACGCCTGAAAACCATTGGGTTGCAAATTTAGAACTACAGAAAAAGAGAAAAAAAAAATAATATCCATATTTACAATTAAAAGAATAATGATCACAACATTTTTCCAAGTTTGCATTCACTGAGCATTAATTTACGCCTGTTCATCCACATGGCTATCAAGAACTTGCTTACTGCAAACACAATAGAATTTGTAGTACTAGTCTTTAAAATTCTAAACGATTGTAAAAAGTTTTTAAAACCTAAATTTCTACATAACGGAACCAGCCAGTGCTTCCTATGTTTACTGTAGGCGGGACAGAAGAAGAGCACATGCATTTCATCATCCGTACTACAACTGCATCCTGGACAGGTCTTGTCTGCTAAAGCTGTCCATTTACTTGTAAACACTTTAAAAGGGAGAGTACCATATCTCCATTGAATAAAAAGCTTTCTTGCTAAAGGGGGGGCGTGGCCAGCCGGGCAACATGGCGGACGCGAGCGACTGAGGCTCCGACCGTTACCTCCCGGACATCCTGTAAATTATCCTGAGGAGGGAGCGGATCGTGGTCGCTGGAAGCGGACCCGACGCGGGGCAGCGCGGAGCAGCTGAGGCGGCCCCGAGAGCGGCAACTGAGGGGCGCTGTGGCCCAGCGGAGCTCGAGTGGCGAGGGGGCGCGCGGCGGCCTGTGAGGCGGGGCCTGCTGCGAGGCCCGGCGGGGACGCTGCGAGGCGGCGCTGGCAGCGGGGTTGGTCCCCTGGCGGCTGTGGACCCTTGGAGGCTGAGAGCTGCTGCCTCCGGTGACCGCGGGCTGGTGGGGGCCCTGGCGAGTGCTGAGGAGCTGCGGACACGTGGGGTGGAGCGAGGTGCCCGGACCCTGCGGGCCGCGAGATCGCCACGCATCACAGGCAGCGGCGACGGACTGCGGGGAGGTGACCGCCCGGCGGGGCCAGCGAACGGGGGAGCCACGAGACCCGAGCTGCGAGCCGAGAGGGGCTGTGCTGGGCGCCTACAGATGTGAGTCCAGAGGCCGGAGTGCGGGGGAGCAGGCGCCGTGCAGCGGAAGGTCCCGAGCTGAAGGGGTCTGCACGGCGGAGTCCACGCTGGGGCGGCTGGGAGAGGACAGTTGCCGCGCGGGAGGACCCAGAGGCAGCGGAGCGGACACTGAGGCCTGGGGCTGACGCCCTCCCACGAGAGGCGCCGCACGGAGAGTGACCGGAGTGGTGGACGGCGCGCTGGCCATAGAGAGGGCAGCCTGGAGCGCTACTTTGAAGAGGAGAGACGCTCACGCCCGGGGCATTGGACGCTGAGCCGCCGGGAGAGTGACCCCGGCTGTGGGACTGGCCCGTGCACCGAGAGGGGCCAGCAGGGACCTTGACTGACCGCCGACTCCTTAGAGCGCTGGTGAGGAGGTGTGGAGCCCTGAGGGGGGCCGGTTGCCGTTTGGGACTGTGGCGGGGCCCCTGATCCTTCCCCCCCGCTGACTTAAACCTGGCGGCTGGGCCCCGGGACTGACTTGGGGCCGGGTGCTGGCGCGGCTTGGAGGGCCCGCGGCGGGTCGCGTGCTTGGCAACGACCTGTGAATGCCGACCGCTCAACAATACGCGATGGGCCGGCTACGAGACAAGACGCAGCAGGGTCAGCTGCGGGCCGGGACTACGGACCCCGCGCAGAGTCGGCCGGGGGGAGACGCGGAGTCGCAGCCGGCGGCCCTCTCGACCAAGATGGACACCATGCTGGCGGCAGTGGAGAGGCTCGGCGCCACCCTGGACCAGACGCGGGCGTCCCTGGAAACGAGGATGGACAAAGTCACGTCTGACTTCACCCTCCTCCATGCTGACCACCGCAAGCTGGCCGAGAGAGTGGAGTCGCACGGCCAGGCGCTCAAAGAACTACAGCCTACCGCGCGGAGCCATGGCGCGGCGTTGCAGGATGTACTGGACCGGGTTCACGCGCTCGAGGACAGGGTTGACGAGGCGGAAGGACGCTCGAGGCGCAACAACATCCGCGTGGTGGGTCTCCCGGAGGGAGTGGAGGGCAGGCACCCAGAGCAATACGTTGAGACCTGGCTGAGAGGCCTCCTGCCCCAGGGGGTGCTGTCTCAACACTTCGTGGTGGAAAGGGCGCACAGAGTGCCGGCGCAGAGACCCCGACCGGGGGCCCGACCCCGACCGTTCCTCTTCAAGCTCCTCAACTACCGGGACAGGGACGCGATCCTCGGCGAAACTCGAAGAACTGGTGACCCGACCGTGGGCAGTAGCCGAGTTATGCTCTTTCCTGACTATACCGCCGCCGTCCAGCGGCGACGCAGTAATTATATGGCGGTGAAGCGCCAGCTGCGAGAGTTGCCTCTCCCTTACTCTCTGCGGTTCCCGGCCCGCCTGCGAGTAGTGGCAAAAGAAGGGACACGCTTCTTCGACTCCCCGGAAGACGTGTGGGACTGGCTGGAGGAGTCGGGACAATGGACAGGGGCGAGGCCTGCTGGCTCGGAGGTCGACGGCCGCCCGGGGAGGCGATCCGGGAGACGAGGGCGCCGAGGGGCGCGGCGAGAGGCGCAGCTGGGACCAGTGGCACCTAGCCCGGAGAGGATCCGGATGGAGCGGCAGGGAGCGCTGGAGGCAGTGGCGACGCTTGGTACGCCGCCCGCCGGTGACCGCCTGGACGCCTGCACGCCCACAGGGGCGGGAGCGAGTGGGGCGTCGTCCCCGTCCACAGTGGTCTCGGAGGACTTGCTCCTACCGGTGGTGACCCCGCAGACGGCGGACCTAATTGCGTGACCAGTTGGCGAGCTGCCGAAGGTTTGATAACAGTTGCGGGCACTGCCCTGGGGTCACGTGGCGGCCTTGGGACTGTACTGGTCGGATCCGGGACCCTGGACCCACTTAGGGGGGCAGAGGGCCTAGAACTGGAAGAGCCTGGCCCTACGGGGGTGGGCTGGGTGATATATGTGCGTCCCCTACTATTGCAGCTGTGGCAGCCTCCCGCGGGGGGCTCGCATTGGACCTGCACGACGGCTCAGCTCCGGACCTGATTCTGCTCCTTATTCTTCCAGTTAGGATAGGGGAGGGGTATGGGTCCCAGAGGTTGTTACGATTGCACGAACCCCATTTGTTCTCACACAACAATAGCCTAATTTTACTTGGCGTTCTAGAGGTTTGGACGGATGCCCCGTTGGGAATACGCCCTGATTGTTATATTGTTCATGTTGGTTCTATTGTTTATCTGGCAGCGCGTTAACATGCTCTCCCCCGGCTGCGATTCCCCCCTCTCCCTGGTGGGGGCGCCCTGGCCCCGGTCCGGCTTGCTCATCTCGACTTGTAATGGCACACACTAATATTGTGACCTGGAACATACGGGGCATGCACACACCGTCCAAGCGCTACGCCATCTTCTCCTATCTGCAGCGACACTCAGTCGGGATTACTCTCCTACAGGAGACGCACATGTCCTCGACGGAATTGGGCAGGCTTTCTCGGCGCTGGAGGGGACACACGTATGGCACTGTTTATTCTGCGCACGCGCGGGGCACGCTCATCTGGGTGCGAGCAGGAGTTCCTTTTGTCTGCACGGAGGTGGTGGTGGACCGGGAGGGGAGGTACACCTTGGTGCGGGGGAAGTTGAACGGCCAAGAGCTGTTGCTAGGCTCGCTGTATGCGCCCAACGTGGATCAGGCCTCTTTCTTGACGCGATTGACGCAGCTCCTACACCCTTATGCTGGGCTCCCCTGGCTGCTGGGAGGGGATTTTAACATGGTACTAGACGTCCAGTTGGACCGATCCTTCCCGCCCCTCCGCGCCACGGCGGTGGAATCTACCGCCCGGGCGTTGGGGGATTGGCTCACGCACTGGTCGCTGCAGGACTTGTGGCGCACACTTCACCCGACGGACAGACTGTACTCCTACTACTCAGCGGTCCATGATCTCCATGTGCGACTGGACAGGGTGGTGGGGACCCAGTCGTTGCTCCCGCTTATCGAACAGTCGGAATATCTGGGGCGGACGCATTCCGACCACAACCCCCTATGGCTCCGGATCTGCTGGGTGGCGGACCGCCCGCCGGTGCCCACCTGGCGACTTCAGCCGAGCGCCCTGGAGGACCCGGAGTTCCGCTCCTCCCTTGGTACGGCCGTCCTGGCCTACTTTGATGCTAACGAGGGGACGGCGAGCAGTGCCTTGGTGGAGTGGGACGCCCATAAGGTGGCCATCCGTGGGCACTGCCTGGGGGCCCAGTGGAACATACGGAAGGCCCTATCGGACTCCCTAGTGCGCCTCGAAAACGACCTCCTGCAATACGAGAGGGAAGGAGAAGGAGGGGGCAGGCACTCGCGCAGCCTGGAGGATCTCCGCGGGCAACACGCGGAGCTCCTGGAGCGGCTCCGCTGTCATAATTGTGCGGCGCACACCGCCAGAACACACGCCAGGGCGGATAGGGCGGGCCGCCTGCTGGCCTGGATCATCCGGCAGGAGGATCGCAGGACCCCGATCGGAGCAATCCGTGGGGAGGATGGGAGTGTTGGTACACACACAGCGGGAAATACACCGGTCCTTCGTAGGCCATTACAAACGCTTGTACGCGGCTCAAGGGACGGGCCCCCGGCACCTTCTCGGGGAGTTTCTCGCTTCCATACATCTACCCGTGGCTACCAGGGAGCATAACGTGGCACTCAGTGGCCCCCTTTCCCTAGAGGAAATCGGGGAGGCGATCCAATCGTTAGCGACGGGCAAAACTCCGGGGCCGGATGGATTGCCCGCGGAGTACTTTAAGGCATACCGCGAGACCCTGGTGCCGCTGCTGCGCGAACTTTACAGCAAATCGCTGGAGGAGGGGTCGCTCCCACCCTCCATGCGGGAGGCGTTCTTAGTCTCCCTACCTAAGCCGGGCCGCGATCCCACGGCCCTGGGCTCCTACCGCCCCCTGGCGATGCTTAACATCGACTACAAGATACTGGCGAAGGCCCTGGCGGAGCGGTTAGCGCCGGTGGTCCCGCACCTAGTGCACCCTGACCAGAATGGGTTTGTCCCAGCGAGGTCCACGTCGCTCAATCTCAGACGATACTTTCGGGTGGCCGGTGAGGCAGTGCACAGATGGCCCAGAGCAGGGTGCCTCCTCCTTGACTTGGAGAAGGCGTTTGACTGCCTGGAGTGGGGATACCTGTCCACGGTGCTGTTGCAGTACGGACTGGACTGGGACTTCCTCCGGATGGTTGATCTACTTTACAGGAACCCCACGGTCCGTGTTCGGTTGGGCCCTCCTGTCTCGGAGGCGGTGCCGGTGGGCCGGGGCACCAGACAGGGATGTCCCTTGTCCCCACTGCTGTTCGCCCTGGCGATGGAGCCCCTAGCGGAGGCTCTGCGGACGACCCTGGGCGATGGGATACCACTGGGAGACGCGGTTCACCAGGTGTCGCTTTATGCGGACGATCTGCTGGTGTACGTCAGAGACGTAGGTAGTATGCCGGAGCGCCTGGCCCCGCTACTGCGGTCATTTGCCACTATTTTGGGGCTTCGCGTAAACGCGGGTAAATCTTGTCTATACGCTTTTAGCGAGGAGACTGCGGACCCGGGTTACAGCCTGAATGGCACGCCGGTACAGTGGAGGGGCGGTACCTTCCGTTACCTGGGGATACACATTTACCGATGCCCAGTTGACTTGTTTGATGGCAACTTGGGGAGGGCGGTCACGGCGCTTGGGTCGCAGGTGGCCTTCTGGAATACGCTTCCGCTAACCACTACGGGCAGGGTGGCGCTCGCCAAAATGGTCATGCTCCCCCGTCTACTATACTACTTTGTCAACCTGCCACTGTACGTTCTTTGAGCATTACTACCTGGCGGCGCAGCTGCAATGGATTGCCCGCTGGTTAGCCGACAGGGGCAGGGATGACACGGCCACGGGGGCTGCCCCCTACTCGTTAGAGCGCGTGACCGGGCTTTTCCACCCCCTGGCAGCGGTGGCGGGGCCGATGCCGCTCCTCCTGGCAGTGGCGCACAGGTGCTTTAAGAGGGCCTTGTACCTCACGCGTGCGGTGGTGCCATACGCACCGGCGATACCCTTAGAGGGTTCTCCTGGGGGTGGGGGGGTGCTCGCGGCCCCCGTGCTGACGGACTGGTGGGCGGCAGACGTGCACACGCTGGGGGACCTATACAGGGATGGTGAGCTGATCCCGTACGAGACCTTGGTGTCGGAGGACGGGCTCCCACCCGGTGGATTCCTCTTGCACCGCTCCCTACTGGCGAGCCTGACCGCCAAATGGGGGAACATGGCCGCAGAGCCTGCCCAACATCTGACCATGCAATATCTGCATGTCATGGGACGGGGCGGGCACTTGGTCCGCTGGTTTGCCGCCTCGTTGCGAGAGCACACGGCGATCGATCTGGGCCCACTTCGTGGCAAGTGGGAGCTGGACCTGGGACGGTCGCTGACGGACAGGGAGTGGGAGAGGGTGCTCAGGAGCCCAGTGCGTATCCCCCGCAATCTGCGGTTTCGCCAAATTCAGCTGTTCATAGTCCACAGGGCCTACCTCACACCAGAGCTGATTAACAGGTACTTTCACCGCGTGGATGCGCTTTGCCCCCGGTGCCGCGAGCTGGGGGCGGGGTTGCTACACATGCTGTGGGGCTGCCCTGTGCTGCACGCCTATTGGAGGGCGGTTAATGAGCAGCTGCAAGGGAGTGTGGGGCGCAGCGTTCCCTTTGACTGGCCCGAACATATCTTACACCAATTCACCAGATCGCCCAAAGACAAGGTAGTGTCCAGATTTCTGGACCTGGGGCTCGTGGTGGCGAAGCGCCTCATCACCAGGAGATGGAAGGCGCCTGACCTGCCGCACGTGAGGGCCTGGAGTTCATCGTTTCAGGCATGGGCCAGAGCGGAGGGGACGGCCATCCGCAGGGAGGACACACTGGGGCTGCGGAGGGAGCCCATGGCGGACCGCTGGGAACAGTTGCTTGCCGAGTTCCGGCGCTCGATGGGGGAGGGCACCACAGGCAGCAGGGAGGAGGCCAGGCAGGACGGCAATGGCGCAAGCGGCGGCGTAGTGTAGGCAGCCTCGCTGGCGAACCAGTGCGGCCCCCCATTGTCACAGGTCCACTGGTGAGGCGGTAGGGTGCGATTGGGGATGACTGCGCCTATTGGAGCTTGGAGGGGTGCCCCTGGGGTTGTGGGGGGGGTCGGGGGCGGACTGGGGGGTGGGAGCACACCAAACACGTTAATATACACGCTGCCTTTGTTACGGGTTCTTTCCTTTGTATTGCATGTCACCTTGTTGATTATATCGTCGCCTCAGTTGCATTGGCGAGTCTAGTTTTCCTGTACGGCTCCATGGCTGGTGGGTGGTGGGGCTGGCCCCTTCTAACGAGATGACATCTGAACTCCTAAGGATGAAGGGACTGGGCCTCAGGAGGGCGGTGGTGGGCGCGCCAGCAGACACCAGACTGTCCCCCCCCTCCCCCCGACAGTTGGCATGATTCACCAGTATGTATAAATCTCCGACTTGATGTCTATGTAATGCGATGCCGTATGATATGCTTGTGTAATATGATCTAAAAACTTAATAAAACAGATTTGACAAAAAAAAAAAAAAGCTTTCTTGCTAAAATTGGAAAAACAATATCCATGAAATCCTCAAATTTATAAGAACTTTTGGAAGCCAGGAATGATTCAGTAAGGGTGCCAATATTAGAGGCGCATAGTGCCGAATTCAAGCTCTTCTCTTTGAAGAGCCCTGCCAGGGTCCTGCGCGATAACTCGGGGCATCCCCTCTCCGGGTAATCAAAAAGCGTGTTTAGTTTGTTGGCCTCATCATATCCTCCATGTGGCTGACCACCGAAAAGGACCTTGAAGCCATGGCATCCACAGTCTAATAAGTGCCAAAAAACCAAAGTATCAATGCCTGCTTTCTGCATCACCCTTCTGACTCGCCTATCCACACACAACCACACACACAACCACATACACAAAACCACATACACACAACTACCCACACAATGACACACACAACCACACACACGACACACACAACCACACACACAACCATACACACAACCAACCACACAACCAACCACACACACACAACCACACACACAACCACACACAAAACCACACACAACCACAACCATACACACAACCACACACACACACAACCGCACACACAACCACACACACAACCACAACCACACACAACCACAACCACACACAACCACAATCACACCCACAACCACAACCACACACACAACCACAACCACACACACCCACAACCACACCCACAACCACACCCACAACCACACACACAACCACACACACACAACCACACACACACAACCACACACAACCACACACACACAACCGCACACACACACACGACACAACCACACACAACACAACCACACACACAACCTCACACACAACCACACCCACACACACATCACACACATCACACACATCACACACAACCACACACACACACACACACACACAACCACACACACACAACCACGCACACAACCACGCACACAACCACACACCCAACCACACATCCACACCTATACACACACACACAACCACACACACAACCACACACACAACCACACACACAACCACACACACACAACCACACACACAACCACACATACAACCACACACACACACAACCACACACACAACCGCACACACAACCACACATACAACCACACATACAACCACACACACACACAACCGCACACACAACACAACCACACACAACACAACCACACACAACACAACCACACACACACACAACCACACACACAACCACACACACACACAACACGACCACACACACAACCACACACACAACCACACACACAACCACACACACAACCACACACACAACCACACACACAACCACACACACAACCACACACACAACCACACACACATCCACACAACCACACACATAACCACACACATAACCACACACATAACCACACACAACCACACACACAACCACACACACAACCACACACAACCACACATCCACAACCAACCACACATCCACAACCATACACACACACACAACCACACACATAACCACACACACAACCACACACACAACCACACACACAACCACACACACACAACCACACACACAACCACACACACACACAAACACACACAACCACACACAACCACACACAACCACACACACACCCACACTCACCCACACACACACCACACACAACCACACACACAATCGCACACACAACCACACACACGACACACACGACACGACACACACACAACCACACACACAACCACACAACCACATACACAACCACATACAAAACCACACAACCACACACAACCACACACACAACCACACACACAACCACACACACACCCACACACACACACACACACCCACACCCACACCCAACCACATACACAACCACATACACAACCACACACATAACCACACCCAAGCACACATACATACACACACCCACAACCGCACCCACACACAACCACAACCACACACACAACCACACACACAACCACACACACACACACAACCACACACACAACCACACATACAATCACACACACAACCACACAACCACAACCATATATACACCCACAACCACACACACACCCACCCACACACACACACACACAACCACACACACACAACCACACACACACAACCACACACACACAACCACACACACACAACCACACACACACACAACCACACACAACCATACACACAACCACATACACAACTACACACACAACTACACCCAGCCTAACATCCACAACCAAAACCACACACACACACAACCACGACCACACACACACAACCACACACACAACCACACACCCAACCACACATCCACACCCAACCACACATCCACACCCAACCACACATCCACACCCAACCACACATCCACACCCAACCACACATCCACACCCAACCACACATCCACAACCAACCACACATCCACAACCATACACACACCCCCACACACAACCACACACACAACCACACACACACACACACTCACCCACACACACTCAACCACACACACAACCACACACACAACCACACACACAACCGCACACACACACAACCACACACAACCACACACACAACCGCACACACACACAACCGCACACACACACAACCACACACACAATTACACGCACGACACAACCACACACACACAACCACACACGACACACACAACACAACCACACGCACACAACCACATACACAACCACATACACACAACCACACACACACCCACACACAATCACATACA
Organism: Triturus cristatus; assembly: GCF_964204655.1. NCBI lineage: Eukaryota > Metazoa > Chordata > Amphibia > Caudata > Salamandridae > Triturus > Triturus cristatus. The sequence goes on from NC_140589.1 coordinate 1,137,358,949, forward strand.
CAACCACACACATAACCACACCCAAGCACACATACATACACACACCCACAACCGCACCCACACACAACCACAACCACCCACACAACCACACACACACACAACCACAACCACACACAACCACACACACTCACAACCACACACACACACAACCACACACACAACCACACACACACAACCACACACACACAACCACACACAACCACACAACCACACACACAACCACACACACATCACACACATCACACACACACACAACCACATACACACACACAACCACACACACAACCACATACACAACCACATACACAACCACACACATAACCACACCCAAGCACACATACATACACACACCCACAACCGCACCCACACACAACCACAACCACACACACACAACCACACACACAACCACACACACACAACCACACACACACAACCACACACACACAACCACACACACACAACCACACACACAACCACACATACAATCACACACACAACCACACATCCACAACCACACACAACCACAACCATATACACACCCACAACCACACACACACACACACCCACACACACACACCCACCCACACCCACCCACACACACAATCACACACACAACCACACATCCACAACCACAACCATATACACACCCACAACCACAAACACACACACACACCCCCACACACACACACAACCACACACACAACCACACACACACAACCACACACACAACCACACACAACCACACACACAACCACACACACACAACCACACACACACAACCACACACACACAACCACACACACAACCACACACACAACCACACACACAACCACACACACAACCACACACACACAACCACACACACAACCATACACACAACCACATACACAACTACACACACAACTACACCCAGCCTAACATCCACAACCACAACCACACACACCCACGACCACACACACAACCACACACACACAACCACACACACAACCACACACACAACCACACACACAACCACACACACAACCACACACACAACCACACACACACTCACCCACACTCACCCACACACACAACCACACACAACCACACACACACCCACACACAACCACACACACAACCACACACAACCACACACACAACCACACACAACCACACACACAACCACACACACAACCACACACACACACAACCACACACACACTGACACGCACGACACACACAACACAACCACACACACACTACCACATACACAACCACACACACACAACTACACACACCCACAACCACATCCAACCACAACCACGCACACAACCACAACCATACACACAACCACACACACAACCAGAACCACACACACCCACAACCGCACCCACAACCACACCACCACACACACACCCACACGCAACCACATACATAACCACACACATAACCACACCCAAGCACACATACATACACACACCCACAACCGCACCCACACACAACCACAACCACCCACACAACCACGCACACAACCACGCACACAACCACGCACACAACCACGCACACAACCACGCACACAACCACGCACACAACCACACACCCAACCACACACCCAACCACACATCCACAACCACACACAACCACAACCACACACCACCACAACCACACACACACACACACAACCCCACACACACAACCCCACACACACAACCACACACACAACCATAGACACAACCACATACACAACTATACACACAACTACACCCAACCACACATACACATCCACAACCACACACACATACAACCACGACCACACACACAACCACACACACACACAACCACACACACAACCACACACACAACCATACACACAACCACACACACACAACCACACACAACCACACACACACAACCACAGGCACAGACACAACCCCACACACAACCCCACACACACAACCCCACACACAACCCCACACACAACCCCACACACAACCCCACACACAACCCCACACACAACCCCACACACAACCCCACACACAACCCCACACACACAACCACACACCTACAACCACACACACAACCACACACACACAACTACACACACCCACAACCACATCCACACACAACCACAACCACGCACACAACCATACACACAACCACAACCACGCACACAACCATACACACAACCACACACACAACCAGAACCACACACACCCACAACCGCACCCACAACCACACCACCACACACACAACCACACACACCCAACCACACATCCACAACCACACACACACAACCACAACCACGCACACACACACATAACTACAACCATACACACAACCACACACACAACCAGAACCACACACAACCACACACAAAACCACACACAACCACACCCATAACCACACATACACCCACAACCACACATACACCCACAACCACACATACACACACAACCACACATACACACACAACCACACATACACACACAACCACACATACACACACAACCACACATACACACACATCCACACATACACACACATCCACACATACACACAACCACACACATACACACAACCACACACACTCACAACCACACACACACACCCACAACCACACACACACCCACACACACCCACACACACACAACCACACACAATCACACACCACCACACATACACACACAACCACACATACACACACAACCACACATACACACACATCCACACATACACACAACCACACACATACACACAACCACACACACTCACAACCACACACACACACCCACAACCACACACACACCCACAACCACACACACACCCACACACACCCACACACACACAACCACACACAATCACACATACACACACAACCACACATACACACACAACCACACATACACACACATCCACACAACCACACACATACACACAACCACACACATACACACAACCACACACATACACACAACCACACACACTCACAACCACACACTCACAACCACACACACACACCCACACACAACCACACCAAGCATTGGCATAGGCAATAGGTCACGCCTTTGGGACCTTATAAGTGTTTAGCCACGCAACAGTTGATGTGGTTCCACCAAGGATATTGTCCTGCATAACTAAATACTTAGAAGGTCCCAAAAGCGAGACCTATTGACTATGCCAATACTTGTTGTAAATGTATTACATGTTCCAATGCAAGCGTTACACAATAGTGTACATTATTGATACTACAATGGGCACAAAGTGAAAAACTACTGCCCTTATCTATGTTTAGATTTGGCCCACTCAGTTGTCCTTAGAGCCTAATCACAGTCATCATTAATCTTGATTAATCTACTTCTGATGTAATGGTCTTGATAAATGAAATGCCAGCATGTCACCGACATGAGACACATGAAGAAAATTTGTTGAGAGCTCCCTATGTGTAAAACAAATAACTTTCAAAAGACAACACAGAATAGATGATCTCTAAGGAAAATGAAACGCGTGAAAATCCACTTTATGAAATACAGACATTTTAGACTGTGTTGGGTACAAGGTGGGTGCCTTTACAGCCTGTTTCTGTGATGATACATTATATGCTGCATCGGTTTATTCACTGATTTCTATTTCAGTTTCATGAACAATGCAATATGGAATAGCATTAAAAAGATATTTCATTTTAGGCTGAATCACGATATGGCTAAACAAAGATATGCCAATAATTCACACACCGATTTTTAGGTATCCTCGCATGCGCTGCATAGGCAAAAGACCTTTAGCAATTGCTTCGGCTTTTCAGCCAAAAACGTGCACGCGTTCCATTGCCTTCAATGGCAACGCGTGCACATTTGGCGATTCCCTTGGGGGAGCAAGCTTTGACAAATGGTTCCTGCTCGCTCCCGCAAGGGAAACTGGTACAGGCCCCTCCTCGCTCCCTCGTGAGGTGCGCGCGCTTATCTGCCATGCTGATGTGACGCCTAGAGCAGCGTCCTCCTGCACTCGCCTCTGTGTCTGTTTATGTATGTACTGTGCTGGCCCTCAGTGTTTCCGCCATGTTGAAGTGGCGTCTAGAGCCACGTCCTCATACATGCGCTCTGGTGTCACCCTCGCACATGAGTAGTGCGGGAGAAGGCAGACATGAGCGTGCTTCAAAGTCTGCCTCCAAAACGCATTTTTATTTCCATTATTCTCTACTCCCACCACAAGCCTATCATGAAAATACCCCAAAAAGAACAAAAGCGCTGTCATTTTGTACACACAGGCAGATGACCAATGTCCAGCACCGCAGCCATGATAGCGGCAGACAAGGAGCACCAAAACTGATGTCTGCCCATACTGCGTGGTACGTTCATATCCAAACGAAGGTTGCAGTTTATTTTACATTTCTTATACCTATCAGATCCACCACATTCACATCACTACCATCCCAGATGTGCATGCTGGCACATTAAATTACCACTGTCGTTGTTGTTGACGCCATGTTGTTACTGGCGAAGTCGCGAAGGATCACAGAGGAGGCGGCTGGGGCCATACATTCCCACTTTAAGTAAACTCCTGTTTTCTTATTTTATACTTTAATCTAAGTTTGTGGCTTTACAATCTCACTCCCCGCAATCCCCAAAAGTCCCCCGGTATCTACGTCGACTGCCGTTTTATATTCTTTCCTGGTTCTTTCTGAGAGCAGTGTATGCTACCCGTCCCGTCGCGTGCTGCCATCCATCTCTTGTTTTGAAATCTCACTCTCTTCCTTTGGGCCTTAGCTGTAGCAACAGTGTACTCTTCCCCTCTTCCTCCCAAGAGCAGCTCTGTGCTTTCCATACATGTTCTCTTTCATGCACCGAGTTTTATTCCTGCAGTCCTTTCATGGCTCAGTGACAGATGCTCTTGTGGGAAAACAAACTTTATGGTCCGAGAAACATGAATTTGCTGTTCCCTTTCCAATGGGTCATGCTTGTGGTTTGTAAAACAAGCTCTTGCCCTGTGTGAGTGTTTTCTTTACCTCACCTTTTTAAAGTCGCCCTGGATTTAAATAGCGGTGGGTATAGTCGTGGATCCAGCATCTCTCAAATTATCGGCTTGGCTCCTGAGTTCCGAGAGTTCAATGGCCTAGACATTCCTCCAGACTGCAGGGCAGTTCTGGCTCGGGCTCGAGCCGACAGTACACACAAGACATATTCCTTGAAATGGAAAAGATTCTGCATCTGGTGTAAGTCTGCGAATGTACACCCTTTCACTTCTTCTCCGGAGCAAATATTGCCTTACCTTCTCCATCTGGCGACTTCAGGTCTGGCTCACGCCTCTATTAAAGTTCACCTGGCAGCGATATCCTGTTTCAGGAGATCTTCTACAGGTCCTTCTCTTTGGTCACATAGACTGATTAAACAATTTCTCATGGGTCTGTTTAGGACTTTCCCTCCCGTGAAGTCTCCACCTCCAACTTGGCAACTCATCATCGTTCTTGCTCAGCTTATGAGACACCCTTTTGAGCCGATACACCGAGCCAACCTCAAGTTTCTCTCTTGGAAAATGGCACTCCTTCTAGCCCTTACATCTGCAAGGTGAGTAAGCGAGCTTCATGCATTCTCTATTCAAGACCATTTTCTTCAATTCAAACATGATAGGGTTATACTTCGGACTAATCCCAAGTTTGTACCCAAGGTCCCGTCAGACTTTCACCTTAATGAGCCTATAGTCTTACGAACCTTTTTTCCAAATCCTCAAACGGCGGCAGAAAGAGCTCTGCATTCACTGGATCTTAAACGCTGCCTTAAATTCTACCTTGATAGGACAAAGACGTTCTGCAAATCCAACCAACTCTTTGTGGCTTACAGTCTACCTAGGAAAGGTTTTCCACTTACTAAACAGAGTATTTCTCGGTGGATCTCTGGCGCTATTACTTTCTGTCACCAGCAAGCGGGCCAACCCTTGCACTCGACAGTTCATGCCCATTCCACTGGGGCGATTTCTACCTTCATGGCACTCTTTGCAGGTGTGCCTATCACAGACATTTGGAGAGCGGCAACATGGAAGACGCCGCATGCATTTACCAAGCATTACTGCTTGGATACGGAACTCATGAAGGATGCTGCAGTGGGACAGGCGGTGTTAAGTCAACTATTTCGATAGAGGTGAGCCTTCTTTTCATCCCACCATCCTTTCTTTTACATGCACATTTCTCCATTGTGTTCTCTACTGTTTTCCTTTGATTGCAATTTGTTACTTTTCTACTTTCACATTGATATGTTATTATCTGGTGAACTTGTACATTCTGTTCCATCCGAAATGTGCCTATCGTTGCTTACTACTCTGATTCAGGCATGTGAATCTATGAAAGATACCCTAATACTGGATAAGAAATGCGTTACTTACCTGTAACTGCAGTTATCCAGTATTGGTATCTTTCATAGATTCACATGCAACCCACCCACCTCCCCTGGAAGGGCTCACCTGATTCTCTCAGTGATACATCTACTTAGCACTGTGCTTACGAAAATCTGAGGGACTAGAGCTCCTTCCAGGAAGGTTCCAGAGGGTGGTGATAGCTGATTGGTTGTTCTCTAGAGTTTGGTCCTCATTACAAAAGGACCTGGATATGTTACTAATGTGAGGCCTTTGGCCTATCTCTCTATATGTCTAGTGAGACATTACTTTTCTTATGTACCGGGGACTCCCATCCCGACGACGGGGAATGATTCAGGCATGTGAATCTATGAAAGATACCAATACTGGATAACTGCAGTTACAGGTAAGTAACGCATTTCTTATAGTTAATTGAGATAACTTGGGAATTTCAGTGGTTTTGTTCGTTTTAAATGGTTTGTTTTAACTGACATTCTCACCTGACTATAACATCCCTTTAACCTCCATCTTTTTCAGTGAATTTCTAGTTTTTTTTTTTAATGTAAAGTAATAGCGTAAGTTCAAAGACTTCATTTTCACTTGCCATGTGTGCTTTGAGTGTAATAGATCGTGCTCTTTGAATGGATATCCACCTCTTCCAATTTCGATACATACACTTGACAGATCTTGTTTGCTGGCAGGTATGCTACATTTTGCAAGTTTAACACAGTTTTAAACAGTTCATCCAAGTCTTGACTGTTAGCTAGTAATACTTCTACACTGCCTGGTTGCTACATTAAACTTTGGGGCTCATTAGGATGGCGGACGGACTGGAGTCCGTCTGCCATCCTGGTGTAAAACGGGACCGTACGCCATGCATGCTGCGGTTCCGCACACTCGATCAAGATGCGAACGCCACCATGGCGGCGGATCTTGATCTTTAACATTGCGGCAGGTGCTGCTGACAGCAGCACCTGCCGCGATGTGATAATGCCAGGTTTTGCATTTCACAGCACTACGTGGCAAGCACCACACGGTGCCTGCCACATAGTGCTGTGAAATGTAGGGGGTACCAAGGGTACCCTCCGAGTGCACCCTCACATCCCCCCAAAACAAGGTCAAGGTCACTAATCCCCACCAGCCTTTCCATGGTGGCATCGCCGACATGGAATGGCCGGCAAAAGCCAGCATCATGATTTGGTGGACGGTGCCTCCTAGGCACCGCCACCATATCTGGCCAGGAGGTCCATCCGCCAGGCAATCTATAAGATTGCTTATGGCGGACCCGTGGCGGACGGTATTTGCGTCCGCCACGGTCCGAGCGCGATTCCCTGCGCCATCGTAATGTGGCAGGGGGAAATCGTGGTACGATTGCGGAAAGACCGCCACCACATGGCTGCCGGTGACGGCCCTTCCGCAATGGTAATCGGGCCCTTTGTTCTGGGCATCTTCAGCTCAAGTGAAAAGTGAGCCCATGAAAGCAAAGGCAGCCTACAATGTACCAATCCCTCTAGCCTGGTCACATTGTTATTCACACAAGCTCTGTAATGTATTAAAACAGTCAGAGCCGTGTCTAACACACTTCATCATCATTTGTTGAAGTTTGGGTTCTTTTAGATTTGGTAGATGTGCTAACCAAACAGTGTTGTTTGGCCTAGGGCAATTTTAACTTTTTTTTTTTTAAAGTATCAGAGATTCGCAGCTGATGACTGGTAATGATTTGAGCATGTGGAGCTATAAGAGATGACAGATATCAACACTGGAGAACTAGAGTTACAGGTAAGTATCACATTTCTTGTAAACCAACCTCTCGCCCCAATGCAGGTACTAGCTATGCAGGTTGGACATGATCTAAATTGCTCAAGATGTGATACTCTTACTTGCTTTTTTTGCCCCAAACAAATTATTCCAACTCATAAATAATTTGGAAGCCTAGCCTCCACATTTTTTTTTTTATTGCTAGCCTGTACTTCCTTCTTCAGACTGAATGAGGAGGATTTCAGGTTTTCTATGGCAGCGCTTCCACTTTACTATTGAAAACATGCATTTGGGGTATCTTCAATTGTAACAACCCATTGATATGCATTGTTAAGGGTAAGATGACATACCCTTATTTTGGTCTGCAATTTCCGTGCATTGAATTGGGATTGTTGTTTAAGGATCACTGTAGAGGCAAATGGAGAATTCCTGTTTGTATTCTGCTTCTAGTTTGTTTTTCCTCTACCCTAGGCTAGGTGACATGGGTTTCTTTAGGTTTTTTCAAAAATATGATTTTCTTTCTAGGAAGCATCCTTTTCTCCTCTCAATGTATTAGCTGAAACGTTGTTTTACCTAGTGCTCTATCCTTCCTGTTCATTTGTTTTTCGTAATGATATAGGTGTTTTTGCCTAAAATTATTTATTCCTTTCACATTAATAAAATTAATGAAATTATTCCAGTTTATCCCAAAGTAATATAGAACTTGTGGTAAATGATCCTTGATTGATCTTGATGAAAGAGGTAGAAAGCACTCTGAAATGAGTAAATTATTGAGATGTGTAAAGCATATGGTTTTAAAGCTAAACTTAAGCATAGCCTCTGTAACTTGTTCCTTTTCTACTATATTCGGTTATTTAAAAAAATCTTTGAGCAACATCCCCTTCCCAAAGTCACATGGAAATCGGCCCTTATTTTCTGTAGGTACCACAGATATAGATGATATGGGAATTCTGAGGTGGCTTAAAAAAAGATGTTTCCTGAAAATCTCTCAGATTGATCTCCTGCAGTTTTCTTTTGCACTCCGAAAAAGATAGTATACTGGCGAAAAAAAGGTGACTGAAGATAATAATTTGTTACATGGCCTATGTATTTATTTGAGGGTACGGATGTGTAAATGCTGAATGCCTTTATCAGCACCACGGATCTGAAAGAGACACGTTAGTGATAGATTCCTTACCTTAGAATATCCCCAGGCGTCAGGCTTGGAACCGGTAAGTTTTTGTCAGCAGTACCCCTGCGCGTTGGTAGGCGTTGTCGTATCGTACGGCTCCGCGTACGTCGCTGGCGTTGTAGCTGCCGAGATGACGTTGTCAGAGCTACTTAGATGCACCCACGCACGCTGACGTCAGTTCTTTCTTTTTCTGCGCAGCAGCGCAGATCCGAGAGAGAGCGGTACCCCTAGTTAAAAGTTTTAACTTGGTTTCTGACAACTTGTTTTGTCGAGTACTTGACTCCTGGTGCAGTAGGGATGCCCAGGTTTAAGTCCTGTAGGGCCTGCCGTCGGAACATGTTGGTAGCAGACCCGCACAACGTGTGTCTCTTCTGCTTGGGGCACGCCCATGACCCCGAGGCGTGCCCCAATTGTCGGGCCATGGCGCCAAAAGCTTTGCGGGAGCGTTCCCGAAAGTTGTTGGAGGTCCAGCAATCGGTTCCGCGCCAATCGATGTCCCGCTCCCGTGGGAGGTTGAGGGACCGGTCACGGAGCCATAAGCATCGCTCACCGGAATCGAGGACAGGTAAGTCTAGGCGCCATAAAAAGTCAAAGAAGCAATGTCGCTCTTCCTCTACCCCTCACCGGTCGTGGGACGCAATGGAGGGGCGGGCGGTCACTACCCCACGGCTCCGTTAGAGCCTCCGTTGTTGCCTGCGGCCTACCCACCCTTTTCTGGACCGCACGCAACTTCGGATGAGGTACAGGCCTTCGTGTTGGCCGTGCACCATTTGTTTGCCCCATCAGGTCCCTCCGGAGCGCCTTCGGCCCTGCGGACCCAATTGGCCTCGGCTATGCCGGCATCATGCCCTGCGGCGCTGCCGGCTCCGGCCTCATCGCCACCTCTGGCGCCGGCACTGGCGCCGGACGGTGCCAAACTGGGACTGGTCTCTTAGCCTCCATTTCTGGTTGGGGAGTTCGTCTCATTTCCCCAGTCATCTCGTCCTTACCGTTCTCCTCAACAACCGGTGGATGAAGGAGTACTGGGAGGGGTCGGAGGACCCTCTTGCAGCTCAATGCGAAGATGAGCCTGAATGGGAAGGCGACCTAGAGGGTCCAGTGGATCTGGATTTCACTGCACACCCTGGTACACTGTCCCCTTCTTCCGTGGCTGTTTCAGTGGTGTTACGTTGGGCGGCTGAGGCTCTTAACCTCAAGCTCCCTTCTGTACCTATCAGGACCGATCTCCTGACCGAGGTGCTGGAGCCACAGTCCTCATCCGCGGAGCCGTTGCTGCCCTTCAATGAGGCGCTTACTGACATCCTGTTGAGCACCTGGAACAAATCTAATACAGGGGTTCCTGTAGATAAGGGTGTGGCATGCCACCATCACCCTGCGCCGGGCGACCCCAGCTTTCTCACACAACACCCGACGCCTGAGAGTCTGGTTGTCCAGGCTTCTGCCTCGCCGAGCGCATTCCCTTCTGCTCCTCTGGACAAGGAATCTAGGAAACTGGAGCAGTTTGGGAAAAAGATTTTCACTTCTGCCAGCGGTGAATACTGCGTGCCTGTTGGGCCGCTATTCTCATTCTGTGTGGGATACTGTGGCAAAGGTGCTGCCTCAGTGCCCTGTGGAGGCACGGGCGGTTCTCTCCCAGGCCATTTCCAAGGGAAGAGATGCTGCTAAATTTACCATCCGTTGTGGGCTTGACACAGCCGATTTCCTCGGCAGGGCACTTTCCAAAACGGTGGCGCTACACCGTTACGCTTGGCTCAGAACTACTGACTTCTCAGGGGATGTCCAGAACACTTTGTTGGACATGCCTTTTGATGGCACACGCCTCTTTGGTGACAAGGCGGATAGCACCTTGGAACGCTTTAAGGACTCCCGGGCTATGGCCCAGTCCTTGGGTCTCGCCACCATGCGTACTCCCTCGTGGTCTGCTTTTCGCTCCTTTCGAGGTCAGGGTCGGGACGCCCAAACGCGTTGCTTTCAGACCCGTAAGCTTGCGCAGCCGCTGTCTCAGTGCAGCCGCGGACGTGGGACCCACCGTTGTGGGTCCAGAGGACAGCGTACGAGTTAATCCACCACTCCCTGCCGCCTCAAAACCTTCCTAGTCCGGTGTGTCAGGCCCACCAGATGCCAGTGGGTGGCAGGATTTGCCATCACCTTCCCCACTGGTGCACCATCTCCTCGGACAGGTGGGTTCTGCAAATAGTCCGCAGGGGTTACTCCCTCCCCTTCGAGTCTACCCCTCCAGCTATGCCACTTCAGTACCACCGCATGTAGTGGGATCAATTGTCACTTCTCCAGCAGGAAGTTGCGGCCCTCTTGGCCAAGGGGGCCATCTAGTGCATTCCGACGCCAGAAGTAGGTTGTGGTTGTTATTCCCACTACTAAATGATTCCAAAGAAGGACAAAGGCCTGCGCCCTATCTTAGACCTCCGGAACGTCAGTCGCCTCCTCCGGAAGGAGAAGGTTAAGATGTTCAGGCTTGCTGAGGTCTTGACTGCCATAGACCCGCAAGACTGGCTGGTAGCGTTGGACTTGCAGGATGCTTATTTTCATATCCCAATCCTGCCGTCCCACCGGCGTTACCTACGGTTCACGGTAGGCCACAAGCACTTTCAGTTCACCGTGCTCCCTTTAGGCCTTACCAGCGCCCCTCAGGTGTTCACGAAAGTGATGGCTGTGGTCGCAGCTCATCTGCGCAGATCAGGGGTTTCAGTCTTCCCCTATCTCGACGACTGGCTGTTGAAGGCGGGCTCGCCCCAGGCAGTTGTCTCCCACCTCCAGACTATGGCCGACCTCCTGCATTTGCTGGGGTTTTCCATCAACGTGCGGAAGTCGCACCTGATTCCCTCTCAGAAGCTTCTCTTCATCGGAGCGGTTCTGGATACGGTGCAGTGTCGTGTTTATCATAGCCCGAGTCTGGGACATTCGGGCTATGATTCCGATCTTTCGGCCCTGGTCCTGGGTTTCGGTCAGGAAGACCCTGAGGCTGCTGGGCCTCATGGCCTCCTGCATCCTGCTGATCTATCATGCCAGATGGCATATGCGTGCTCTGCAGTAGGACCTGAAGTTCCAGTGGATGCAGCATCGGGGGAACCTGTCCAACTACGTCCAGATCTCAGAGGGCACTGCACAGGACTTGCAGTGGTGGCTCACGAACCAGCGTTGGGTCAGCAGCAGATCCTTCTCCCTTCCCCAACCGGAGCACACAGTAGTGATGGACGAGTCCCTCCTGGGATGGGGTGGCCACATGGGAGAGGCGGAGATCAGAGGCCTCTGGTCACTGGCGGAGTCCAAGCTCCATATCAATCTTTTGGAGCTCAGGGCGATCCTACTTGCACTGAAAGCATTCCTTCCCTCTGTCAAGGGGAGAGTGATGCAGGTGTTCACAGACAACACCACCGCCATGTGGTACTGCAACAAGCAGGGCGGGGTGGGGTCGTGGACCCTATGTCAGGAGGCTCTACGTCTCTGGACGTGTCTGGAACGTCAAGGCATTTCCTTGGTGGTTCAACACCTGGCAGGTACACTGAACGACAGGGCGGACGAACTCAGCCGCAGATGCATGTTGGATCACGAATGGCGTCTTCACTCAGAGGTAGTACAAGGTCTCTTTCAGCAGTGGGGATAACATTGGTTAGATCTATTCGCCACCGAAGAGAACGCGCAATGTCAGCAGTTCTGCGCGTTGGAGTTTCCAAGGCGGCACTCGTTCGGAGATGCTTTTATCTTCTCGAGTGGAGTTGCGGTCTATTGTACGCCTTTCCGCCTATACCACTTCTGCCCAGAGTGCTGAAGAAGATCAGTCGCGACCGGGCCCAAGTCATTCTTGTGGCACCAGACTGGGCTTGAAGAGTTTGGTGTCCCGAGCTACTCAGTATGAGCGTAGATCCCTCGATCCGAATGCCTCTTCGGGAGGATCTCCTGTCGCAGCAACAGGGGACGGTCCTCCACCCGAACCTGTCCAGCCACCACCTCCTTGCGTGGAGATTGAGCTGCGGCAGCTGATTCCATTTGACTTGCCTCCTGAATTCTGTAATATAATTGTGGCAGCCAGGCGTCCCTCCACTAAAACGGTATACGCCTGTCGGTGGAAAGAATTTGTGGCATTGTGCACAGTGAAAGCTGTAGATCCTCTTGCTGCCCCTCTTTCTGAGGTCCTATTGTTCCTTCTGTCTTTGGCCCAGCAGGGCTCTGCTCTGGGCACTATCAAGGGCTACCTCTCTGCTCTTTCAGCCTTTCTTAGGCTGCCTGATCAGCCCTCTCTTTTCAAGTCCCCAGTTGTCAATAGATTTCTCAAAGGAATTACTCACCTTTTCCCTCCTATTCCTTTTGTGATGCCTCAATGGAACTTGAACCTGGTTCTCACATACTTGATGTGCGCTCCCTTTGAGCCTCTTCATAACTGTCCTTTGAGGTTATTGACTTTGAAAATGGTCTTCCTGGTGGCCATCACCTCCGCTAGACGGGTGAGTGAGCTCCAGGCTCTTTCATGTAAACCTCCTTTCCTGGCGATTAATCCGGACAAGGTTGTGCTTCGACCGCGTCCTTCCTTTCTCCCAAAAGTAGTCTCTGCCTTTCATCGCGGGCAAACTGTCACTCTGCCCACTTTCTTTCCGCCTCCGCACCCTTCAAGAGAAGAGGAGAGGCTCTAACATCTGGACCAAAAACGTGCGCTTTCGTTCTATCTCAACCACACACAACAGTTCCGGGTGGATGACCAGCTCTTCGTTGGCTACGTGGACGCCAAAAAGGCTGGGCTGTGCACAAGCAAATTATCTCCCGTTGGGTTGTCTTGTGCATTAAAGCCGGTTACTCTCTGGCTAAAAAGGAACCTCCGGTTGGGCTACGCGCCCATTCTACCAGGGCGACATCAGCATCTACAGCATTGGGAAGTGGTGTCGCCCCCCCAAAAGACATCTGTCAGGCGGCCACTTGGGCCTCGTTGCATACTTTCACTAAGCACTATTGCCTTGACAGTCAGTTCCAGAGAGACGGCTTCTTTGGCCTTTCAGTTCTCCTTGACTTTCTGGTGTAATCTCACTTCGCAGACCAACCACCGGGTTTGCTATTGCTTGGGTATGTATTCTAAGGTAAGGAATCTATCACTAATGTGTCTCTTTCAGATGCACAAGTTACTTACTTGTGTAACAATATATCTGTAAGAGACATTAGTTAGTGATAGATTCCTTACCGCCCACCCATTCTCCCCGTTCTGCGAACTGTTCTCTAGGGTTAAGGTCATCCCTTTCAGGGCCCTAGTTCTATTGCACCAGTAGTCGGTCTCTGGCATGGCTCTGCGCTCCTGGCGCGGAAAAGTTATGTACAGAACTGACGTCCGCGCGCGTGGGTGTGTCTAAGTAGCTCCGACGACATCATCTCGGCGGTTACACCACCAGCGACGTACGCGGAGCCGTACGATGACGCTCAGGGGTACTGCTGACAAAAACTTTCCGGATCCAGCCTGATGCCTGGGAATATTCTACGGTAAGGAATCTATCACTAACTAATGTCTCTTACAGATATATTGTTACACAAGTAAGTATCTTGTGCGTCACTGCAAAAAAAAGGGGAAGACCAGATTAGGCAGGAATCCTGGGGCTCTGAGGAAGGCATTTTCCAATAAGATTTATTTCTAGACTGCAATGTAGCCAGTATCTAAATGGCTGTGCAATCATCATTATGCCTGAAGATGGCGGGGGGGGGGGGCGTGGCTTGGACCAGCCAGTATGTTGAACGGGTGCCTATCCTACTGGGTACCCGCCATCACTACCTCAAGCTTGCCTCCCGGCTCCCCTACACTGCTCTGCAGCCTTGCTTAGACAACTCTGCCATTGTGTGTGGAACAGGCGAGATACTGCAGCTGACTGGTGCTGGACGCGTGAGTGGCCTTGCGGCTCTTTGACGAGCATGCCGGGCAGGCAGCCCCGGACATTGAGGACCGAGGCGTCTCCTGGAGCTGCGGACCACTGTGGTGTGTCGGCGGGGCAAGCCTGGAGTGTGCTGTGAGAGGAGGCCCTGGCAGGGCTGGTCACCTGTGCGACCCAGTAAGGCCTGGTGGCACACCTAATTTCTCCAGGAAAGGAGACGGACTGTCTGGCTTGCTTACCTGTGGGCTGGTGGAGGTCATGTGCCCTTGGTCAGTATGCCGCAGACCGGCCGAACGTCGCACTATGAAATAGGGGGGGGCATGGTACTTTGGTCCAGTGCTTGCCGTGCCACTCAGCCCACCACTTGCCTTCATTGTGCAGCCTACTGTTGTAAGGGCTACACTCGACCAGGCCCCTTTAACTGTGGGGTGCCGCCACTACTCATGGGCTCTGCGATATAATGAGAGACGTGCCATACTTGACTTTATACGCCCGTGAGTGCCTGTGGGCCCCTGTGCTGTGTGTTGCTGCCGGAACTTGCCTGGGGGGCTCTGAGGTGGCAATGCGACGGTCACTCCTAGACAGGGGCTCACCGATAGATACAACACTAAGCGATGCTTTGTTATGTGCCTGCTGCCCCTGCCGCCTGTTAGACTTTCCATGTTAAACGCTTACTGGCTGCCATCCTTTCTCCTTGTGGGATCTGACATGCAGGCTGCACCTGAAGACTGCTGAGGCCTTCTCATCCCCATATCGGTGGGAGGTACTGTGAGTTTCTTTGTTGTTGCCTATACTGCTATATTTGCTTGCAGTCATCTTTGGAGCCGGGTCAGAGGGTCCTTCTCCTCACTATCAACAGGGCGGCTCGTGCTGCACCACCTGAGGGACTTATTTGGAGTAGGTAAGCGGGCCCTCTCACTCATAAATGTGCAGCCCACTGGTTTTATTGTCAACTAGTGAATTTTTGGAGACCCCTGATGCGGACTTCATCACGCCCATTCCACCAGGTGTGACCAGATATCCCGGTGTCTCAACACTTTCCTTCATTTCAGATACATGTCCCGGTTTTTGGGACAAAGGTCAAGTCCGCCTGCAAAGGACAGTTGAAAAGGTATACTATCAATAAGTATTTTTTCTCTGTCATTCAGGCAACGCACAGGAAGTTGAGTGCATGCTCCCAGCAAAGGGGAGACAGAGTGGGGAGGAGGGCAGGGATTTATATAACATTAGCTATGACCGGACCTATACCCTGAGACCCCACTGCCCTCCTCCCCACTCTTTCTCCCCTCTACCAGGAGCATGCATCAGACTTCTGTCTGCACAGCCTGAAAGAAACAGAGAAGTTAATTAAGGCTAGTGTATAATATCTACATAAGGAGCACATATAAACACACGCACACAAAGACACATGCCCACAGACACTCGCACAGACACACAGCCACTCCTGCCTCGCACACAAAAATCGGGAAAGGCCAAACATGAATGTGATGCTAAATGCTTTAGTCCTACTTTAATGTTTTGCCTGTCCCGGTTTTTGCTTTTCTAAATCTGGTTACCCTACCATTCACCCTTGACCTACTTGGCGTGCACAGCGACTGCTGTTATGCTTCCAAAATCCAGGGACTGCTCTTGCTGTCATCCCCCTAGTGTCACTGCGGCCTGAGCAGAGGCACGGTATTGCTCTGGACTAGCTAGTTAACATACTACTCAATGGGACGGCTGCACAATTGCACAGGGAGCACCTTAAAGGCACCCCACAGACCTTGTTTGACTGGTGATTGGTGCTGGGTCCTCGGATGTAGACAGTCTTTCTATAAGTGACATACTCAATTCTGTGCTGGCAGCAGTGAAGAATATTGGTACCACTCTAGAGAACACCCAAACCTCACTGGAAGGCAAAATCGATGCAGTGACAACGGATTTGATGCTACTACATGCGGATCACAGCAAACTTGCGAAGAAGGTACACACCGCTGAGCTGACTATTGAGGAGCTTCAGACGCTGACTCTAGAACTTGACTCTTCAATGTGCCTGATGGTGGAGCCAGTATAGGTCCTGGAGCACTGCATTGTGGATGTGGAAAGCTGATCGTGCCGAAACAATGTACACGTGGTGGGCCTGTCAAAGGGGGGCGGAGGAATCAAATGAAGTTTCCTATGTGGTGCAATAGTTGCGGCAGCTGTTACCCCAGGATGCCTTCTCATAGTTCTGCTCAATGGAGCGGGCTCACCATGTGCTGGTGCGCCAGTCGCCACTGGGCTCCGTCCAGTCTTGATTCCCTTAGTACCCTACAGATGCTGTCCTGCGTGAGGTGCGAAAGGTGCGTTAAGGCACAGTGGACAACGCTAAGATAATGTTTTTCCTGGACTACACTGTAATGGGGCAAAAACAGCGAAACTCCTCTCTCATAGTGAAACGCCGACTCCGTGAGCTCTACATCCGGTATACCCTCCTCTTTCCAGCACGCATAAGGGTGGCAACTGGAGGCAAGACACATTTCTTCAGTCCCCGAGAGTACGCAAAGGTCTGGTTGGAAATGGTGAGCCACCCTTCCCAGGTTGGGGCTGCAACTCGTGGCAGGGCTACTTTACGGTGCTGGGGCAGACGTCCCCGAGCCCAACACTCTTCTCAGCTGAAAAATGTACTTAACTTGGAACAAGTAATACGGGAAAGAAATCAGGCATTCCAGAATGCTGCAGAGATTGCTGAGCAGGGTTGGTGCTCCAAACCAGATGAGGACTCCTACAAGTCAATTAGTGACAAAGACTGTTCTACTACTTGGCCCTCCATGGTGGACGCCACGACTCGCCATGAGGTCATGCCGCAAATGTCTGATGACATTATCTGATGCCTAGAACACATGCCTGTGAATGCCTAATATTTCCTTTCTTACAAGGCGCATGCACTGGCACACCCTCCTCTAAAGATGTTATGCAGCCTACTTGGCTTTTTCTTTTTATAGCGGAAGGGAAGAGACGATGTGGGGTTACTGCAGTGCTTACTTAGTAGATAGTCTTCATTACATATATTCATGCCTCTATAAACAGAATTGTCCTCTTCTGATGAATGTTTGGGTTCCTTTGAATTCCTCCTCCATTGTATGGGGTAACCCATTACTGGCTGCCAATCAGTTCCTTGACTGGTTAACCCTTGCTGGGTGTCAATTTTATCATTGTTTGGGCGAAACCATGTTGCACCTTTGCTCCACTGGTATTTACGTTTTTCTGTTAATTGTTGGTATTCGTTTAGTTAAGACCTGCAACTCATTGTGGCCCAGTCCCCACTTCAACTTATTCTCATGTACAGGCTATATCGCTACACTCTCGCTGACACTTGTACAGTGCCCAATGTTTGAGCGACATATCCCACTCTACATGACCAATTTTAACATACTTACATGGAATGTGAGGGGCATGCACACAACCTCGCTCCTTCCTACCTGAAACGCCGCTCCACACGCATGGCGTTGTTACAGGCGACACATCTTATCCACTTCGTAGCCCTCAAGCTACAAAGACTCTGGCGTGGGTAGGTTTTTGCCACCAACTATTCTACTTATGCTCGGGAGTTACCACTGTGGGTTAAATGGGGGACCCTGTTGAAAGTAGAAGGCACAATATTGGATCTATAAGGCCACTATGTCCTGGTGAAAGGTCTTCCTGATGGCTGCTTCATTCTTCTCGGTTCCATTTATGCCCCCAACACTGATAAGACCACCTTTTTACATGCTCTCTCGAGCACACTCTCAATGGAGTGATACACCTTGGCTTCTTGGGGGAGTATAATAGTGTACTAAACACTACCCTCGATCGTACCTTCCCCCCTTTAGCCTGCACAACTGCGACTTCCAGTGCTGAGATGTTGAATGATTGGCTCCGCCAATGGCTGCTAGTCGACTTCTGGTGTCCCCAGAACCCTACCACAAAGGTATATTCCTTGGATACAAATGCCACCTGTCTTTTGGGCCGTTACATTCACGCCCTAATGGACTCTGCAAAACAGCTGGCTCCTAAATTGTCTGAGGAGAACAGGCAGAATTTTAATGAGGTCTTGTCGGACACTCAAGCAGCTGCACGTCAAGTTATTCAGAGTGGTTTGGACACTGCGGACTCTGTTGCCAGGATCATGGGCTCCTCGGTTGCCACAAGAAGAAGTGCTTGGCTTAAGTCGTCGGAATTCTCTCCAGATGTGCAGGCAACACTTCTAGACCTACCCTTTGATGGTTCTGGACTGTTTGGAAAGAAAGCAGATGCAGCCTTGGAAAGGTTCATGGACAGCAAAGCCACAGCTAAGTCTCTGGGCCTGCAGGCGCAGTCTAGAGGTTCCTCTTACAGAAGGTACAGAGGTTTTGGGAGGTCGTCCTTTCGGATCTACAGGCAGCCTCAGCAGCAGCAAAATACCCTGTATAAGACCTACAGGGGCAAGAACAGAGGTCGTCCACGAGGTAGTCAGCCCTCCTCCTCCTCCTCCTCTACTTCCCTCCCTCTTGCCACAGCAAAGCAGCCCTAGATCCACCATTCTGGATCATGTTGGTCCTGTGGGGGGTCGGCTTACCCATTTTCTGCAAGATTTGGAATCTGTCACTACAGACCTTTGCGTTCTAAATCTTGTGGAAAATGGGTATGCTTTTCCCTTTCGGGAATTCCCTCCAAATTACCCTCCTTGCCAAGGTGCTTGCTCTGAGGACCACCTTCTTCTCCTGCAGAAGGGAGTCCTAACATTACTGAAAAAAGGTGCGATAGAGGTGGTTCCAGAGTGGGAAAGGTGTCAGGGATGCTACTCCCGGTATTTCCTGATACCCAAGAAGGATGGCAGGCTACGTCCAATCCTGGATCTCAGGATCTTGAACTTTTTTCTGAAGCAGGAGAAGTTCAAGATGCTCACACTTGCGCAGGTTCTTCAAGCGCTGCAACAGGAGGACTGGATCGTGTCGATCGACTTGCAGGATGTGTATTTTCATATTCCGATCCTGGAGTCGCACAGGAAGCATCTCCGTTTTACGGTTGGGTTGCAACATTATCAGTTTGCGGTTCTCCCGTTTGGTCTTACTACTGCACCTCGAGTCTTCACCAAGGTGATGGCAGTGGTGGC
Source organism: Triturus cristatus (assembly GCF_964204655.1). NCBI lineage: Eukaryota > Metazoa > Chordata > Amphibia > Caudata > Salamandridae > Triturus > Triturus cristatus. Next base: position 1,137,379,149 of record NC_140589.1, read on the forward strand.
AGCCCATCTCAGAAGGTCAGGGATTCCACTTTTCCCCTATCTGGACGACTGGCTGATCAAAGCGGAGTCACCAGAGAAGGTGCTTCATCATCTGCAAGTTACAACTCAGCTGTTGTACAAATTGGGTTTCTCGATAAACGTGCCCAAATCTCACCTGGTGCCCTCTCAGCACAACCTGTTCATAGGGGCGGCACTGGACACTACTGTGTGTCGAGCATTCCCACCTCCACAAAGGATTCTCGACATACAGGAAATGATTCCCTTGTTTTACAATTGAGCGGTCGTTCCAGTCCTGAAGGTCCTTCGTCTGCTCGGTCTGTCAGCTTCCTGCATTCTGTTGGTCAACTATGCACGCTGGCACATGAGGGCGCTCCAGTGGTGCCTCCGCAGGCAGTGGTATGAGCACAACGGAGATCTCAGGGAGTCTGTGAGGCTCTCCAGAGAAGTTGCAGCGGATGTTTCTTGGTGGAGCGTGGAGGGCAATCTGTCTTAAGGAAAGCCCTTCCATCTACCTCCATCGGTGACCACAGTGATAACGGATGCATCCACTTTAGAGTGGGGTGCGCATCTGGGGGATCTGGAGATCAAGGGTCTTTGGTCTCCAGGGGAAAGGTTGCTTCACATCAACCTTTTGGAGTTGCGGGCGATACGTTTGGCACTCAAGGCCTTCTTCCCTTCCCTTCGCGGTCAGTCGGTTCAAGTCCTGACGGACAACACTACCGCGATGTGGTTTGTCAACAAGCAGGGAGGAGTGGGGTCGCATTGTCTCTGCAGAGAAGCTCTGCGTCTCTGGTCCTGGGTTGTGATGGCAAATCATCTGGCCGGAGTTCTGAACGTGCATGCAGACAGTCTCAGTTGGCAGTTCTCTGCCGACCACGAGTGGAGGCTCCATCCGGAGGTGGTTCGTCACGTCTTTCGGACGTGGGGAACCCCTCGGTGGACCTGTTTGCCACTCACGAGAACGCTCACTGTCAGTCATTCTGCAGTCTCCAGTATCCGATGCAGGGAGCTTTGGGGGATGCGTTTCAGTTGAGATGGGACTCACATCTCCTTTACGCGTTTCCTCCCATACCCTTGATTCCTCTGGTTCTGAGGAAGATTTGCCAAGACCGAGCCCAAGTCATATTGATCGCCCCGGATTGGCCAAGAAGGGTGTGGTATACAGATCTTCTCCACCTCTCCTCGTGCCCTCCGCTCCATCTCCCTCTCAGGGCAGACCTCCTCTCGCAGTTGTAGGGGCAGGTTCTACACCCCCACCTCCAGAGCTTACACCTTCATGCCTGGAGATTGAACGGGGAAACCTGAATTCTTTTTCTCTCCCGCTTGACGTGGTGGACGTGATTTTGTCTGCCAGGCGTCACTCCACCAAGTCTATTTATTCCTATAGGTGGTCCAAATTTGTCCATTGGTGTGGGGAGAATTCTATTGACCCTTTGAGGGCTCGTTTATCCAACATCCTTCAGTTTGCTCTCTTCTAGCTCAACAAGGTTTTTCTGTAGCTACTGTGAAGGGTTATTTATCGGCTTTGTCGGCATTCCTTTGCTTGCCGGATCAGCCGTCCTTGTTTAAATCACCTATTGTGTTGCGATTCATTCAGGGCCTTACCAACAAATTTCCGCCCACTCCATTTATTGTGCCTCAATGGAACTTAAATCTTGTCTTAACTTACTTGATGGGTTCTCCCTTTGAACCCTTGCACAACTGTCCCTTAAGCCTATTGTCTTTTAAAACAGGTTTTCTCATTGCCATTACCTCGGCAAGGAGGGTAAGTGAGCTTCAAGCTCTGAGTTCGAAACCCCTGTTCTTGACCATTCATGCTGAAAGAATGGTACTCAGGACCAGGGCTGCTTTTCTGCCTATGGTGGTAACTCCTTTCCATCTGGGGCAGTCCATTACCCTTCCTACCTTCTATCCTCCCCCTCAACCTTCCAAGGAGGAGGAGCGGCTTCACCGCTTGGACCCTAAAAGGGCGGTGAGTTTTTACCTCGATAGAACTAAAGACTTTCGAGTGGATGACCAGCTCTTCGTGGGCTTCATTGGCTGCAGGAAAGGCAGAGCGGTGCACAAGCGCACCCTTTCCAGATGGATTATCTTGTGCATCAAGATCTGTTACACTTTGGCCAGTAAGGAACCTCCAAAGGGTATAAGGGCTCACTCTACCAGGGCAAAGTCTTCTACATCTGCCTTATCTAGAGGTGGTCCTGTGGAGGACATTTGTTAGGCGGCAACTTGGGCCTCCCTCCACACTTTCGCGAAGCATTACTGCTTAGATTCCGAGGTGAGGAGGGACGGACACTTTGCACGTTCCATCCTTCAGGACCTTTTGGTATAAAAGAGTGGACACCCTACTCCGGGAGTGGGGACTGCTGTGGGACTCTATTCACAAGGTGAGGAATCCACTTGCAGATGTATCTATTAGAAGCACAAGTTACTTACCTTCGGTAACGCTTTTTCTGGTGAATACAGTATCTGCCTGTGGATTCCTCACTGACCCACCCGCCTCCCCGTTGTCCACCCTTGTATACCTACAATAGTGATAAAGTGATAAAATCTATCTGATACTGTCAAAGTAAGTGTGTTATTTCTTTTGTTTTCCTGCATTGACTTCACACTGTGTGTGTTGGTTTGAATATTATGTACTGTGTATACTGTGCGTATATTGTTGTCGGTCCGTCTGTGTGCCTCGAAGGCACGGAAAAAAGGGCGGAACTGACACTGACCCGCATTACCATGGAACAGCGAACGAACCTAGATGGACCCATTACGCTGTTCAAAATTAAAGAGGTAATTAAGGTGTTAACTACTGACAAGTCCTGGCACACGACGGTTTGCCCGCAGAGCTCTACAAAGCCCATGCCCCTCAATTAGCTCCACACTTGTTGATATTATACGAGGAGGCCCTGTCCATCGGCAGTCTGTCTCAAAGAGAAGCAACAGTCATGTCCTTGCCCAAACCGGATAAAGATCCGCAGCTTGTAGGCTCCTACAGACCATTGGCTTTACTCAGCACTGATTATAAGATTCTGGCGAAAATACTTGTGGATCGTCAGGCACCTCAGGTCCCATGTTTGGTCCTCCCGGATCAAATGGGTTTGTCCCTGCCTGCAATACCTCACTGAATTTAGGCCATTTCTTTAGAGTCATAACTTATGCCCGCTATGCCTGGCCTAGTGCTGGATATCTGGTCTTAGACCTTGTAAAGGCCTTTGACTCCTTGGAATGGGATTATCTCTTCACTGCTCTGTCCCAATATGGCATTGGACATCACCTCTTGCACTTAGTACAATTATTATACACTGACCCCCCTACTCAGGGTCAGTTGAACACCATTTCCATACACAGGGTGACGAGGCAGGGATGCCCGCCATCACCTCGGTTATTTTCCCGGGGATCAAACCACTAGCGTTGGCCATGCGCACCCGGGGTAGCATTGGGCATCCCACTAGGCAACGATACGCATGTGATATCTTTATACCCAGATGACATGCTACTTTACATCAGGGACACACACAACATACATGACATGATTGCTTTGACTTTGGCCTGTTTTGCGGCCAATTCCAGGCTGTGGGTGAATTGGGCAAAAATCGTGCCTATTCGCCTTTCTTCCTGATTTCCCCGACCCAGGCTTTGCACTCAATGGGACGCCCTTGACCTGGCAGCACCTCACATTTTGGTATTTGGGTGTGTGTGTACCACTCCTTGGCTGACCTCTTTGATGGTAATGTCACTTGTGCAGTAACATTGCTACATGCTGAGATGGCTTTCTGGTGGACGCTGCTGTTGGCAGTAGTGGGAGGGTGGCATTAAAAATGGTGACTTTGCGCCGCCTTCTGTATTTCTTGATCAACCTTCCTATTCGCATCCCTGTTGCGTTCTTTCAGGCATTTGAACAACAGCTGTGTGTTTATTTGGAACAAGTAATGCTTCAAGGTGGCATTAGTGAAACTTTGTTTGCCCACGGGGGGGGGGGGGGCTGGCTGCTTCACATTTCGAACAATATTACCTCGCTGCCCAAATACAGTGGATTTTTAGGTGGTTGGCGGGTTTGCAGCTGTTTGACACAGCCATACCTTCTCCTTGTTGGAGCCTGTCAGCCATTCTGAATCTATTTCACCTATTTGATATCATAGATACCTTCGCAGCACTAAGCACAGGCTCCCCTATACGCTGTGGTGGGCCCTGTTTAGAATGCCCAGGACTGGTGGGCCCATTTCGACAGCCGAATTGACTGCATGGCATACTGCAGGTCTTCACACATTCAGAGATTTGTATACGGATTGTACCTTGGTATCCTTTGAGATGTTGATGGACGAGGATGGTCAGTTTTTACTTTGCAATTCCTTACTTTCCAATTCCTTACTTTCCACAATGGCGAACCACTGGTGAGTTCAGACTACTGAACTGCCCATTCACCTCACTATTGAATAATTATATGTAATGAGTAGGGGTAGACACCTCATACGTTGGTTTGCAGACTCCCTTCACTCCCACACTATTCCACAGTTCCTCCCTCTACGGCAGCGCTGGAAGGTGAACTTAGCATGCTCTTGCACTGATAAGGAATGGGCTGCTTTTCTTGAGGGCCTAAAACATGTGCTGTACCATGCCCGGTTTAAGCTCATTCAGCTCTACATAGTGCATAGAGCTTATATCACTCCTGCAAACGTAAACATGTTTTTATCACAGAGTGGCTGCAGCTTGCCCGCTCTGTGCCCTCGAAGTACCCAACTTACTACATATACTGTGGGACAGCCTTAGGCTGCATACCTACTGGATTAGCATCACCTCCAAATTATCTTCGTGCCCAAGTGCCCGAATCTGCACAAATTGGAACTATGACTCCTGGGTTTTATCGTAGAGACAAGAAACACAGGGTGACCTCCCATTTTTTAGACCTGGTCTTTATAGTGGCCAAGCGTGTAATCACGCGGAGATAAACATCTTCTGAACTCCCACTGTTCATAGCATAGGAACGATTAATGCTTGACTGGGCACAAGCTGAAAGCGTGGCCCTACACAGAGAAGACACACTAGGGCTGCCTACTGGGAAACTATTCTATCTGACTGCAGTCTAATCAAACACATTAATTGGATGATGCACTAACATTGTGATAGGGACCCTGGACATGTAACTGAGATTGTTGGTTGCTACTAACTGCCTTATCCATCACAATGCCCTTCATACATACACTTTCTGAAGTCCTCAGTGTGAGAAGCTGGACTGGTATATGATGTACACTTATGTAAATGGACACCTGGCACCAATCCAGACAACCCTTATGGTGATTTAAGAGGTCTTAGACAACCTTAGAAAGCTCTCTAAGTGGTATCTGTTGAGAGCAGCCTCCAGGCACGATGCACACAATACTTCCGCAAAGAAACTCAGTAAATGGCACGAAATAGAGTGGCCCGGGGGGGATGGGGACCAAACCATATTCTGAGAAAGTGGCATAAGAACTCCGACTGGAGTCAAGACAATGTCGTGAGGACGCAGAAATGCTGGGGACCCAAGGAACCACCCAAGGTAAGCAGATAGGAACCCCACGGAAGGCGTGTGCAGTGTGAGTAAACGACTGCGTGATCCGTACAACTCGCGGTTGGATTTTAAAGATTAAGGACCCTGAAAATACCCAGTGGAAGGCAGAAGGTTCGAGAACCACCCCACCTGTGGATACCCTAGTACCCAATGGAGGACTTCAGGAAAGTGCCACTGCTGAAGAAGGAGTAAGTGTCCAGTGGAATCTGAAACTGGATGCTAGATGAGAGGTACCTGCAAGCAGAGGGGACAGAGTCTTTGTCACTCAGGAGTGACCAGGAGACTTGGAATACGAATGCCCTCCGGTGTCGGGTGTTGCAGGAGAGTTGACGAGGACCCTGACGCTGCAGCTGTGAGGACCATGCGATGGTGAGGAGGATCTGGAGCCGTGCACGAGCTGTCCCACAAAGGATGTCGAGTTCTGAGGGGTCGGTGTCCGGCGGAAGCACCAACAGGCCTTGGAAAAGACAAGCCACGCAGGAATCAAAGAAGGAGCACGGTCGGTACCAGCAAGGTCCAGGGGACTCACCAAAGGGAGGGGAGTCAGGGCAAGCCCGAGCAATCAGGGGAGCCCAACAGAAACAAGTGTGACCCTGAAGTGGACCCACAGGCCGGAGGCACTGGAGTCGCAAGAGGACCTCAAGCAGTTCACCAAAAGATGCAGGCCACAATGCACACAATGCTGTGTGGCTGAAGATTCTGGTCACAGGAGATGCTCGAGGTTGGGGCTACTTGGAGCCTGAAGATCTTCTTGGAAAGAAACCAACAAGCTTTTGCAACTGCGACGCGGTGCACAGGGGTTCAGTTATTGCAACCCCCACGAGGGATACTAGCCTCAAACTTGGTGAGAGGGTAGAGCAGGCTTCGGGAGCTATGGAAAACCACCACCTGTGTTGCAGAGACCACGGAGACCGGAGGAGCTCAGGATCTGCAGACCGGTTGACTTAGCTGGGGTGCCTGCAAATGCAGGGGAGTGACTCCTTCACTCAAAGGGAGATTTCATCAAGTGTCTATGATGCTTTACAGGCCTTGAAAGGTTCCTGAATGACGCACAGGCACAGACAATGTAGCAGACTAGAAGGGAGACAAAGTTGGGCCCAAATGAAGTCCAGCAAAGCCCATAGTGCCCAGACAGTAGAAGAGCAGTGGTATCTGATCTGAATCTTATCCCACAACAAATCTAGGGACCTACACCCAGGTAAACTCTTAAGTACCCTAGGGAAAGGGTTGGGAAGATTCAGGGGACCCTCCCAGGGGAGGGTCTGGACACAGGGGAGGTTACTCTCATGTCCTTTGTCCAGTTTTGCGCAGAGTGGGAGCCAATGGCTTCCAGAACTGGTTTTAACTGGACTATGCACAGGGACACCAAATGTGGCCCTCATGCAGACTGAGTGGCGCTGGCAAGCGCACCCACCCCATCCCCATACACAAAATCCTGTCTGGGAGGTGGTCACACCTCCCTGTGATCGGATGCCTATTGTCCTACCTTCCTATGCTTGAGCTTGTCTCAGCAGCAGGAGGGTAAATCATGTTTCTGGTCGGCAGCAACCATTTTGTGTTGTCTGGGTCAAGAATTCTGGTACCGGGAACACTGAGAGCCTAACCTTCCAGTGCTTGGAATTATACCTTCCAGGGCTCTTCCAGTGCTTGGAATCCTACCTCCCACACCGTTAACAATGTGGGGGTATGATTCCAACATGTTTGATACCAAACATGATGGGATTCGTTGCAGCTATTTCCGAGATGGTCATCGCGTAATTACATTGTGCCCCTCTACATAGTATATGGCAGCTTCACTGACAACCCGGGAGAATGGACTGTGTAGTTGCAGGGGTGTCCTGCTCATGCAGGTGCGCCCTCTCACTTAGAACCAAGCACCATGCTTTCAGGATTGCAAAGGACTGCTATAGTGGTGACTTCTAGGTTTTAAGTGCAGTGACCCTAGATATAGGAAACCTATATCTTTAGTAAGTGGTGCTAACACCAACTTACACAGGCTGCGATGGCAGGCCTGTAGTTCCCTTTTGCATGGTCTCCCATGGGTGGCATAATGCATGCTTCAGCCCATGGGGGACCTCTGGGGTACCTATGTCCTGGGTAACTCAGTACTACTTATAAAGGTACCCCAGTATCCAATCAGGGGTGTACCTTAGTACTCAACACAACGGTTTAGGGAGAAAGCAGATAGACTGGGGGACCTGATTAGCAGGATCCCAGTCAGATTAGTTAAATACAGCTTAGCACCAGGCAAAAAGTGGGGGTAACCATAGAAGCAGATCCTACTTTCCTACGCCTAGCAAACAGGAGACCAGTAACATCGAGACGTCGCTGCAAACTTTATAACAATAGTTGGGATACCGGGAGTTCAGCTGATAAAATATAGATGTTAAAGCTAAGCTGTGTGTAACCAAGGAAGCCATAGCTGCCAAGTTTCCAGTATGCATATTTGTGACATTTGCATTTTTGGGTGTGCTGATGAGTGACATTTGCGTCCTCATGTGTGACACTTTGGGTGGCACTTTATCATGTGGAGAATATGTATGCGAACAAAAGCTGACAGCCCAATTCATGTTATTTCAAGTAATGAGTGTTTACTCAGTACTTCACTTTGCACACTTTTGACATTACTGAGAGCTGCTTTTGCTCTTACTCAGATCAGTGACCTTAAATTCACAAAAAGGCTGATTTAGCTTTTGTGGGATTCATGCTTTCTTTAGAAAATGGATGTTACTGGAGAGGGTTTCACTGAGTGGGCACTTTTCCAGTGTCCCATTCCCACTATAACAATTCACTGATTTATTTCTTTAAATTAAGCCTAGTTTTTTTTAATCTTGCTGTTTTAATGTATAGTCTATATGGACTACAAGCTAATCCAAACCACAAGTACACACATTTTATTTGTCTTTTGAGACTGTTAGTCTTGACTATATTGTTATAAAGTTAGGACTACAAGTTCACAATGCAAAGAAAACCCTGAAGGGTATGAGTTAGTCAGAGATGGAACTGGGAAGCATAAGAAGTGCATACCTTGTTCAGTTCAACTTTTATACAGAAGTCATTACTTGATGACAAAGGAGCACTCACTCCCTCCTCCCCTTTAAGATTTACTGAACAATTGCATTCTAATTTATTAAAGCATTGCTTTGCATTTCTGCTTCTGGTATAAAGGCTCAGAAGCGTTGTGAATGCACCCTGAAGATCCGCTGCAGAATTAGCCTTTATCCGAAACGCCCTTCTCCAAGAACACATGTAGATGGAAACATCAGGCAGACCAGCCACTGGCAAAAACACTGTTTAACTGAGCACTTGTCATTCGGATTTTTGCCATCCCAAAAGGCAAGGACTTACTGTCTTTATCACATCGAAAACCGCAAAACCTTTTTGCTGTTTTAGGCTTTAAAAGTATTTCCAAATGAAAGGCAAAAGGAGTCAAAAACTAGAAATGAGTGAGAATAATAAAGGCTGTATTAAAAGCTGCTGAATAGTTTGCTGTAGGCTGGAGCATGGAGAGAGGATTCGCACAGATCCCATCCAAGTCCTGTGAATTTATGTGTAACTTATGCCATGCTTGTCCCGTGAAGCCCCTTCCTTTCACCAGAGAACAACAGCTGTGATGACACAAACCGCAGCGATCACCTGCCGTGACCACACACGATTAGGAGCTCACATGATTGTAACTATGCAACTATCAGCCCTCGTGACCCAAAGGAATGAATGAGAGCAGAGTAGCCACAGAGTGATGTCTCTCCCCTAGGGACTTTCTCCTTGGCAGGGGCAGTGTGTCTCTCACTACTGCCAGACCCGCATGTCCTGGGGAATTAAAGCTGCACACTGCTGTGGAAACTCAAGTAATAGACATCATAGTGAAACACTTCACACTTTTGTGACAACAGCAACAAGTCTAGGCTAAGCCTGGGTGGAGTTCAGGCCAAAAAAACTCAGCCACGCTATGCGGAGTTCTGCGACCGGCGGAGTGTGTTGGGGTCCTGCCGTTCACAATGATTTTGAGCGCCAGGTCTTTGTCCCACGCTGTAGAATCATAGAAAACGGCACCCTGCACAGGGTAAGAGGGCGCAGCTTCCTTTCTGCTGCTAGAGTAGATTTTCTCCTCGAGCAGCAGCTTTCTCAACACGAGCGGAAGGTTTCTCAACATGAGTGCTTCCTACCTGCCATGACCACCCGCATCCGACCACCCGCATTGAGAATTTTCACCAGGAGGTTGATTTTACTTGCTGGCGCTCGCCAACTAGACCTTGGCGAGCGCGAGCTAGGAAAAATCTCCCCGTGAGGTGGATTTTCCTCACTTGCAGTCGCCAACTTGACGTTGATGATCGAGGATAAAAACTCTGCGGAGTGGAGCAGAATTTTTGGGAACTCAGCGGAGCACAGAATACTCTGCAAACTCCACAAATGGAGCGGAGTTTAACGACCAGGGTTAGTCTGGGCTGACATGGCTCAGTAAATTTCCTGGGGTAGGTAGCAGTAGACAATTAGCCCAAGTGCGGATTTTGTTAATTATTCCTACAGCACCTCATCGCACATTCATGAAGTCGGAGGATCTATAATGCGTGACAAATGCGTTTAAGTGCAGTAATGCAGCCACCAGCGCTAAAATGTGTAAGTCTAATCCCTGAGGCGTGGTACTTGGCAGAGCTGGGAAGCACTTAAAGAAACAAGGACATTAAAGAACTGTGTAGTTGATCTTGTAAATCTAGACTCAAGAATAGAATTGCTAGTCAAGCTGACGGGAGGAGATCAGTTAATGATGCTTGTGGTCCTTACCTTCATCACACAGAGCTAGTAGTGAAGTGGGAAAATCTAAAGCAGGCACGGCAAAAGGGCATCCCATCTCCTTTTGAGTTTTTCAGGGAGTCCCATGATCATGCCTTTCGATGTCGAACCTTTCAACAAGGCCATTGGTTTGTAGGTGATAAGGTGTAGTGAACTTATAGGTCTTGTTACAGGACTGTTTTGTCTTGTGAAGGAGGGTTGGGAGAAGCCTCTCCACGAACCTATGCAAGATATTGTGGACTGTGTACTAGGCCTACATTCCAGGATGGCAGAATACATGGAAAAAGCATCCAAAAACCTTGAGGCCAGCCAAGAGCTGCTGAAGCTCTGGTATAACCAATAGGCTGCACTGGTGGAGTTTCAACCAGGGCAGAAGATTGGGCTGTGGAACCTGTGGCACCAAGGGCCCTCCAAGACTAATCGAGTGGTCCTTAACCTATCATTGAAAAGAAAATTGAGGTCACCAACTTTGTAGACCCAAGCACTAGCAGGAGCCCCAAGAGGGTGATCATGTGAACCACCTACAACTTTTCCATGGCATAGCTGATGTAACCATGCTGATGGTTACTGATGAAGATCGGGAAGCAGAGAGTGAACCTCTCCCTGACCTCCTCTCTTTCAGTCTAAATGACGGGTCAGTGGATCGAATTGTCTACTCAGACACACTCTCTACTCAACAGCAGGCTGACTGCAAGCAAGTCCTGCAACAGTATGCTGACCTCTTCTCCTTAACCCCTGGACAGACAAACTGGTGTACCCATGATGTGAACACTGGAGACAGGTTCCCTGTCAAAACAAAGATTTCTTGGCAGTCTGACTGTGAGAAGGTGGCCTGATATATGCTGTCCACTAGTTCTAGTGGGCACCCTGTATCAGTCCAAACAACCCCTTATGGTGATAGGTTAAAGAAAACCTTTATTGAAAGCTATCCTAGTGGTAGCTATGGAGAGCAGCCTTCAGGCTAAGTCTTGAAGGAATGTAAAGCAGCTTGTTTTACCAGTCTATAATCTCTTGAATGATCAAATGAAAGGACAACCACCACACCAGGTATATATTCAAAAGATAAGTATTTAGGTTAAAACACACCCCTCTAGTCTCTTTATGAGACTGGAGTTCGAAGTACTTAATTTACAAGTTAGCAATCAACAGTAATAGCACAAATACACGTTTGGGCTCTAGGGGTGTACCAAGCCATATACCAAAAAAGTGGTATAAGAACCACGTCTGGAATAGACACAAGGCCTAGAGCCTGTAGAATCGCTAGGACCCCAAGGAACCACCCAAGGTAGTGACACAGGGGACCCACGGGGACTGTATGAAGTGTGTAAACACAACCGCGGGTTCACGTTAGCTTCTATGGGCAAAGTCGCGTTGGAATTTTAAAGATTAGGGACACTTAGAATCGAGTCAGGACCAAACCCTTTTGGACTTAAGAAGTTCTAGGGCTAGCACCCACGGGAGCACTGGAGTACTCGAGATACCTCACCCAGGGAAGCCGGGTGCATAGGTGTCTTTTGGTGTTGGGTTGCGTCGTCGATTGCAATGGAAGCTGGCAAAGAACTGCTGCTGCCATGAAGAGCAGAAGTGTCCGAAGAGATCCAAGCCTGGATCTAGGATGGAAGGAACCTGAAAGCAGAGGGTACAGAGTCTGGGTCACTAGCCAGTGACCGAGGGCAGGATGAACCAATGCCCACAGATGTCGGGTGCTTCAGGTGAGTTGATGGGTGTCTTGACTCTTCAGCCACGAGGTCCGGGAGGCGTTGACGAAGTCCACAAGCCGGATTCGAGCTGTCCCACGAAGTCTGTTGAGTGCTGTGGTGTCGGCGACCAGAATGGACCCAACAAGCCACCAGCAAGGTCTGAGGGACTCACCCAGCGAGGGTAAGTCACCGCACGTCTGGAGCAACCAGGGAAGCCCAATTAGAAGAGGAGTTGCCTTCGTGGGGACCTGCTAGCCAACGGGCTAGTGATCTCGAAGGAGCCTCGAGCAGTCGCACTTGAAACTGGCTCACGGGTCACTCGTGGAGTGGAGGCCAGCAATGTTCGGTGCAGGAGGTGCTCAAGGCTGGGGCTACTCGGAGCCCAAAGCACAACTTCAGTGAGGACCAGGAAGATATTGTTGCTGCAAAAGTTCACGGTGTCCAGGGGTCACGGTTCCACGTCACCCACGATAGCCACGGGCCTCAGCTTTGCTGTGGACTCAGGGTAGCCTCTGGGAAGTCTGGAAATCCACCTCTGGTGATGCAAAGACTTCGGCGTCCGGCGGGAGCTTCAGCGATGCAGACCGGTCAGTTGCTTCTTTGGGGCCTGCCAAGCAGGGGAGTCACTCCTTGACCCCAAGGGAGATTTCTTCCGTCTTCTAGTCGTGATAGAAAGTCGAAGGTCCAGGATATATATTGCAGAGTTTCGTCCAGGGTAATCTAAAGTCTCTGGGTTCCCATACTTATACTAAGTTTGGGGGTGGGACATACTTTAGGGACCCACCCATGGGAGGGTTTGGAAAGAGGGGTGGTTACACCCATTTCCTTTGTCCAGTTTCGCACCAGAGCAGGGGCAGGTAGCCCCTGCAACCGGTTTGAACTGGACTATGCACAGGGACACCAAGTGTGCCCCAGTGCAGGACTTCAAAGCACCAGAGAGTGCTCCCGCCCACCTCCCTTTGACAGGAAACCTATTGTCCAGGCCTCCCCTGCCGGAGTTTCAGTCAGCAGCAGGAGGCCAGACCCCTGCCTGTGGCAGAGGCATCCATTTTGTGATTCCAGGGCTCAGGAAAGTCCTACCGGGTTAGACCAGTGTGAACATGTCTCTCCCTCTAGAAGGGTGGACTGTTCCCCCGCCGCCAGAACTGGCGGTGGGGTAGTATTCCAAAGCGTTTGACACCAAACACGACATGTTTCCGTGCAGCCATCCCAAAGTTAGCATTTACCGCGAGGTTATAATGCACTTAAGAGTATATGGTCAGGCTGCACCACAAATAGCATCAGAGGAGGTACTCCGAACGCTGCAGAGGGGCTCTGCTCATGCAGGGGCACCCTCTCACATAAAAACCAAGCACTCTGCCTTCAGGATTGTTAAGGCCTGCCATAGGAGTGACTTATAGGTTTTATATGTGTGTGCAATGATAGTGATATAGGTAGCCTATACCACTGTAAGGGGTGCAAGCACACCCTTACCCAGGCTGCAGTAGTAGACCTGTGGTGCCATTTTGGAGTGCTTCCCAGGGGTGGCATAGTACATGCTTCAGCCCCTGGTAGGCCTCTGGGGTATCTATGCCCTAGGTACATAGTATACCATATATTAGGGGCTTATAAGGCACCCCAGAATCCAATTAGATATGTACCTAATGTACATGGAAACCATTTTAGAGAGGAAGCAGCTAGGCTGTAGTCCTGATTAGCAGGGCCACAGCCAGACTAAGGTCGAAAAACTGTGAAACACCAGCAAAAAGTAGGGGTACCCATGTGAATCAGATCCTACTCTCCTACACAGACCAAGTTGAGGAGCGCATCAAAGCTGAGGTAAGCAAGATGCTGGAGTTAGGGGCTATTGAATCCTCTGAGAGTCCCTGGGCCAGCCCAGTGGTCTTAGTCCCCAAGCCTCACACACAGGGTGGAAAGAGAGAATCGAGATGTTGTGTGGATTACAGAGGTCTCAGTACTGTTGCCAAGACAGATACTCACCCTATACCCTAGGCTGATGAGCTGATAGACAAATTGGGTGCAGACCAATTTCTCGGTACCTTTGACTTAACTGCAGAGTACTGGCAGATTGGCTTGGCTCCAGGAGCAAACGAAAAAACAGCATTCTATACACCAGATGGGTATTATCAGTTCACTGTTATGCCCTTTGGACTAAAGAATGCCCCGGCCACCTTCCAAAGTTTGGTGAATCAAGTTCTTGCTGGACTGGAGATCTTAAGTGCAGCAAATCTAAATGATATTGCTGTCTTTAGCTCCATCGGCAGGATCACCTGATCCACCTTGGGAAGGTTTTGCAGGCCCTGCAAGCAGCAGGCCACATTATCCAGGCATCCAAATGCCAGATAGGGCAGGGAACTGTTGTATACTTTGGCCACCTTGTAGGTAAAGGCCAAGTGCAACCCTTACAAGCAGAGATCCAGACAATTGTGGACTGGGCAGCTCCAACCACCCAGACCCAAGTCAGGGCATTCCTTGGATTGACTGGGTATTACATGACGTTTGTGAAGGGGCATGGTCCCATTGTGACACCCCTTACAGAACTTCCCTCTGAAAAGATACTCAACAAGATGGACTGGACAGCTGGTTGAGAAAAGGCTTTAGACACCCAGAAAAAAGCAATGTGCTCGGCACCAATTTTCAAAGCTCCAGATTACTCTAAGCAGTTCATTGTGCAGACTGATGCCTCTGAGCTAGGGATAGGAGCAGTCCTATACCAAACCACCGATGGTGGCCAAGACCAGCCTGTTGCTTTTATTAGCAGGAGGTTACTCCCCAAGGGACAGCGTTGGAGTGCCATAGAGAGAGAGGCCTTTGCTGTTGTATGTCCATGCCTGTTTGGTACTCACCTCCTTATTCAAACTGACCACACACCTCTCAAATGGCTTATGCAGATGAAAGGGGAAAACCCAAAACTTTTGAGGTGGCTCATCTCGCTACAGGGAATGGACTTTATAGTGGAACACAGACCTGGGACTGCCCATGTCAATGCAGATGGACTTTCCAGATTCTTCCACTTAGAGAAGAGAATCAAGACTCTCTTGGGAAAGGTTAGTCTCATCCTCTATTATTTGAGGGGAGGGATGTATGAAAGAACCCCTTTTTGTCATGGTTACCCCCTACTTTTTGCCTGATTCTGATGCATCTTTGGCTGAATGTGCACTAGGTTCCTACTAACCAGGTTCCCAGTGCCTGTGTTCTTACCCAAAACTGTACTTTTCCCCCACAATTAGCACACCTATGGCCTAAATATAAGTCCCTTGTTGAAGGTACCAGTGGTACCAAGGGCATTGTGACCAGAGAGGGTCTCTAAGCACTGCAGCATGTATCGTTCCACCCTAAGAGACCCCTCATCAAACACATCCACACTAACAATGCAGCATGCTTGATTTGCTGCAGGTGAAAATGAAAAGTTGACCTGACACATATCCCTGTGTGCCATGCTTAACAGAACTATAAGAGGCATAGGTAAGTCACCTCCACACCAGGCCTTACAGCCTAAGGCAGAGTGCACTATACCTCATGTGAGGGCATAATTGCATGAGCATATTGTAGGAGAGGAAGATCTGCTTCTTATGGTTACCTCCACGTTTTGCTGATGTTTCACTGTTTTTTGACTTTAGTCTGGCTAGGACCCTGCTATCCAGGGTCCCAGCCTAGCTCCTTCCTCTCTAAATTGATTGCATATACTTTAGGTACACCACAGATTGGATTCTGGGGTACCCTTATAAGTTCCTAGTATATGGTATACTATGTACCTAGGGCATAGGTACCCCAGAGGCCTCTCAGGGGCTGCAGCATGTATTATGCCACCCCTGGGAGACAATTTAAAATGACACAACAGGTTTGCTACAGCAGCCTGTGTAAGGTGGTGTATGCACCCCTTGCTCAGATATAGGTTCCCTATATCTATCCCTATCATTGCACATATAAACCTATCAGTCACCCCTATGGCAGGCCTTATAAATCATGAAGGTAGGGTGCTGGGTTTTATGTGAGAGGGTGCCCATGCATGAGCAGAGCCCCTCTGCAGCCTTCGGAACCTTTATTCCGGGGTTAAGTGCATTATAACTGCACGGTAAATGCTAACTTTGGAATGGCTGCATGGAAACATGTTGTGTTTGGTGTCAAACACCTTCGAATCATACCTCCCGCCAGTAACTGGCGGGAGACGTAAGATTCCACCCTACTAGGGAGAGAAACATGTTTTCACCGGTACACCCGGTACCAGCTTCACAGACTCTGGCATCACAAAATGGATGCTGCCAGCCACAAACACGAGTCTGCCCTCCTGCTGCTGGACGAAACTACGGCAGGGGAGGCCTGGACAATAGGATTCCTGTCACAGGGAGGTGTGACCACCTCCCAGACAGGCTTTAGTGTATTGGGGCTGGGTGGGTGCACTCCAAGAGTGCTTTGTCTGCATTGGAGGGCACATTTGGTGTCCCTGTGCCTAGTCCAGCTCAAACCGGTTGCAGGGGCTACCAGCCCCTGCTCTGGCACGAAACTGGACAAAGGATATGGGTGTAGCCACCCCTCTGTTCTGACCCTCCCATAGGTGGGTCCCCAGAGTTTGTCCCACCCCTTCCTTGGGTATAAAGTAGGAACCCAGAATCCCAGACCTTCTACTATCTACACGACATTGGATGACCGAAGAATCTCCCTTGGAGTAAAGGAGTTACTCTCCTGCAAGGCAGGCACCAAAGACTCATCTGTCCGGTTTGCATCGACGCAGCTCCTGAAGGACTCCGAAGACTTTGCAACACAGGAGGTGGGTTTCCAAGCTTCCCCGAGGCCGATCCGTGCTCTCAGCAACCCTGAGAACCAAAGCCCTCGTGGGTACCGTGCAACCCGAACCCCTGGACATCGTGCAAATTTGCAGCAGCATATGCTTCTTGGCGATCCCTGAGGCTGTGCTTTGGGCTACTTGTAGTCCAGACCCCGAGCAGTGATTTGACTGAAGATTACTGGCCTACACTACTCGAGTGATCTGTGGGCTGGTATTAAGTGATCCCTCTCGAGGTCCCTTCGCGATCCCTTGTCCGTCGACTTGTGGGTCCCTGAGAAGGGTACTTTAACTTTCAACAGGCTTACCTGGTTGCTCCAGACGTGCCCTGACTCTCCTTCGCTTGGGCAGTCCACAGGACCTTGCTGGTCCCCACCGAAGCCGTTTTACTCTCACCGCGTGGATTGCCGTTGCCAAGGCTTGTTGGTCTCCAATCCGGACACCGACCCCCCAGCACTCGACATCCTTCGTGGGACAGCTCGCCTGCAGACTGTGGTCATAGTCGACACCTCCTGGTCTCCGTGGCAGTGGAGTCGAGCTTCACCTCATCGCACCTGAAACACCCGATATCGGTTGGCATTCGTCTATCGTGCCCTTGGTCACTGGCAAGTGACCCAGACTCTGTCCCCTCTGCTTTCAGGTTCTTCACATCTTCGATCAAGGCTTGGATCACACCGGACACTTCTCCTTTCCACAGCAGCAGCACTTTGCAGCAACTCTCCATTGACGACATCGACGATTCCAAACACCATTTGACACTTATGCACCGGCTTACCTGGGTTAGGTAACACGAGTACTCTGGTGCTCATGTGGGTGCTGCCCTTAGAACCTTCTAAGTCTAAACGGGTTTGCTCCAAGTCCTCTCCTAAGTGTCATTAAACTCTAAAATTCCAACCGCGACTTTCCCATAGGATTGTACGGAGCTCCAGGTTGTGTTCTCACACTGCGCACGTCCCCCGTGGGTCCCCTGTGTCACCACCTTGGGTGGTTCCTTGGGGTCCCAGCGATTCTACGTGCTCTAGGCACTGTCTAGTCAAGTCGTGGTTCTTATACCACTTTCTTAATATATCGTTTGGTTTCCCCCTGGGGCCCATTGTATATTGTGCTATGTACTGTCGTTTTAGAACTGTATTATTGTGTGCATTGCTCTCTGATCTCATAAAGAGGTTAGTAGAGAGTGTTATGTTATGTTAGCCGGATTTATAAAGCGCAACAGCTGCCTCGGCGCTAAGCAACGGCAGAGCGAAACAAGGAAAAGAAATAAAGAGGGCCTACAGGGAGGGGAACAAAAAGGTCTTAATAGCTTTCCTAAACTGGAGGAAGTTGGTGAGCTCCCGAATGTGAACCGGCAGAGAGTTCCACAACAGGGCCGCTCTATGCCGGAAGGAGCGTCCACCGGCGCGAACTTTCCTGACCCGAGGAACCGTGACTAGACATTGTCCCATAGAGCGAAGAGGTCGCCTAGGGATATACGGTGAAAGAAGATCAGATAAAATGCAAGGGGAGGCCAGCTTCAGAATTTTAAAGGCAAAACAAAGTGCCTTGAACTCAATACGCCTGGCCACCGGCAGCCAATGAAGCAGTCGAATGGCACTAGTCACTGAGCAGGGTCTACGTAAGCCCAGGATGGATCTGATAGCCGCATTCTGGACTCTGTGAAGCCGCTGTATCTCAGACTTATTAACTCCTAAATACAGCGAGCAGGCGTAGTCAAGCCTCGACAAAATCAAGGCCTGGACGACGGTCTGCCTGGTAGAAGCATCAAAAAAGGCCAGGATGGGCTTCAGACCACGAAGAAGGCCAAAACAAGTGCCAGTCACCTTCTTCGTCTGAACCGCATAGTTGAGTGTGCTGTCCATCCAAACCCCAAGTTCTTTACTACCGGCTTAGGGGTAGGTGCCACACCCAAACTAGCAGGCCACCACCGGTCGCTCCAGTACTCATGGTTCCCCCCCACCAACAACACCTCCGACTTGTTAGAGTTTAGCTGTAAGCAGTTGGCAGTCATCCACTCGGCAACGGCAGATAGGTCTCCCTGAAATTTTCTGGCGTCCTCCTCGTGGTTGCTCGAGAGGGCCACCACCAACTGCGTGTCGTCGGCGTAGGAAACCATTGTCAACCCCCTACTCCTTGCCACCTCCGCCAGAGGTTGTACGTAAAGATTGAAGAGCAGGGGTCTCAGGGACGAGCCCTGTGGGACCCCCTGACAAATAGGGAAGATGCCAGAGGCAAAAGGGGGGGCGACTACCTGAAAGGTCCTATCAGCCAAGAAGGAGGCCAGCCAACCAAGAGCTGTCCCAGAGATCCCGGCCTCAGAGAGGCGCTTCAACAGGATTGCATGAGATACAGTATCGAACGCGGCACTGAGATCCAGCAAGATCAGTGCCGACATCTGCCCTGCATCCAAAGCTGCCCAGAGATGTTCAGTGACGGCCAGAAGAGCAGACTCCGTACTGTGGCCGGGTCGGAAGCCATTTTGGGACACATCAAACCTCTGATGAGCTGTAAAAAAATCTGTGAGGAGAGAGGTAATGTATGCCTCTGTGATTTTAGCAGCCCAGGGAAGCAAAGAGATGGGACGGAAGCTGTCGGGCTTCCGAGGGTCTAAAGAGGGTTTTTTGAGTAAAGGGAGGACCTTGGCCTGTTTCCAGGCCATAGGCACAACTGCCTCACGCAAAGATCCATTGATTACTTCTTCTAGAGGATAAATGATAGAAGGTAGTATTCTTTTAAATTGATCAGGCTTCAAGGGATCAGCCGGAGATCCTGATTTGACCTTATCGCAGAGTGTCAGAAGCACTTCTCGGGTGATAGAAGGAAAAAAATCAAAAGACCCATGATTGGAGTTGCTAGAGAGCTCAGAGAGGCCTAGAGGGACCGTAGGAAAGTTATGATAGATAGCCTTAACTTTCTCAATGAAAAAATTAGCCAAATCTTCACACTGTAAGTTGGAAGAGATCCCTGCGCCTACATCATTCTTCTGAGTCTTGAGCCCTGTCACTATTGAGAATATGGTCTTAGCTGGGTTAGGGCTGGCCCGAATCTGTTCGGAAAAAAGGCCGCACGCTCTGCATGAAGGGCCCTATGATAGCGCTTTATAGCTGCGCGATACAGTGCCTTAGAGGCTGGGTCATAATCCCGACGCCAGGCTCTCTCCAACCTCTTACCCTGCTTGCGCAGGCCAGCCAGCTTAGCATTATACCAAGGATTGGGCTTCTTAACCCGATTCCTCGTGGGCCTAGCGGGTATAAGAGCGTTCAGAGCTTGCAGGATCCAATCCAAAAAGATGGAGTAAGCCTCATACGGATCAGACGGAAGGACCGGCAAGGTTGCTACAAGATGATCTTGTAAGTGCTCCCAGCTCAATTGATGCCAAGGACGCTTGATAGAGGAGGTATTTACTGGTGTACATATAGGCCGGATATCGTAAATCACCATAGTGACTAGAAAATGGTCTGACCAGTCTATAGGGTCTGGGACAAGAACCTCAGACGATAAAATGTTTGTGAAAATGGGATCAAGTAGGTGTCCAGCCACATGGGTGGGGGCGGGTACCCGTTGCACAAGCTGACAGGCCATAAGGTCTGCCAGGAACGATGCTATAGTTGGGTCAAGAACATTTTCTAGATGTAAATTAAGGTCACCTATAATAGAGAAATTAGGGGCATTAACTGCTAAGGTGCTAAGTACGTCAGGTAGAGTAGCGCGGAACTCTGTAGAAGGACCTGGGGGGCGATAAATCAATAATCCAGACATCGTATAATTACATTTAAAAGCTAATTTAAAAGAAGCGCACTCCCAGTCGGCGACAGTCTGTTCAATAAAAGTGCAGGAGAACTTAGATTTAAAAATAACTGCAATGCCACCTCCTCTCCTGGGTCTGTTAAGTGCATGCATCGCGTAGCCTACCGGGAGAGCAAGTACCCGCTCCGTCACTGTATCCTCCGAGAGCCAAGTCTCAGTAAGGAACAGAACGTCAGGTGACCTGTCCTCCAGGAGACAATAAACATCAGTGAAGTGTTTAACTAGCGAACGACAGTTCAACAAACAGACCCGCACCGAGGAACGGGGCGTGGAGTTGCTAGATTTGCCCAGAGCTACGGGTGAAAAGCCGCAGTACGTGCATCTAAGAGAGCCTTCAGAGTCAACCGGCCGAGGCTGGAGGCACCTTACCACCTGCTTCCCCATAGCACACAGCTCAGACCGGGAGTATACATACCTTGGTCTTAGCGGACTATCAACAAGATCTACGACCGGCACCGAGCCGGCGCAGACGGGCTTGCCTTTGGCGCGCCAGCTGCGCGCGTCCGCTGCGCGGCCGGATACCTATCATGTTCTTGAAGATAGTGTTTAGAAATGAATACATATATTTTCTATATATACCTTGTGTGGTTCTCCTTTCATTTAGTTATTCAGTTGGTTATAATCTGGAAAACCACGCTGCTTTACACTCCTTCAAGACTTAGCCTGAAGGCTGCTCTCCATAGCTACCACTAGGATAGCTTTCAATAAAGGTTGGCTTAAATCTAATCATCAATAAGGGTTGTTTGGACTGGTGCAAGGTGCCCACTATAACTAGTGGACAGCATATACCAGGCCAACTTCTCACATTGGTGGCAGCGGTGGGATACAAGCTTGCTATTGCTTTACCAGATAATCTCATTGAGTGACTAACTGAAAACCACTATAGGTACATATAAATCAAGTTTAGAATACAGTAAGTTCTACTGAACTTAAAGTTGTGTGTCAAGGGCTTAGCACACCCTTTCTACAACTCAAGAGAATTTAGTAGTTCCCACTATGCTAGGTGGGCGCAACACCTCACTACACTAGTATGTCTTCAAGAGCAGAAGCCTGTGGCTCCTTGCTGACTAAGTATGACCATCTCTCATTTCAGGAATTGAGAAATATGTGTGCATCTAGAAAATTGAAGACCGGGAAGAACCCTATGACTCAACGCTTCTTAGAGGCTTTGCTTTTAGATGACCTCAGAAAGACCCCAATGTCTGATGAGGCAGGCACGTTGTGTGGGGCAGCAGAAGACGACAGGACTGGAAGTGAAAACATCCAGGACCTGGAATCTGAAGCTGACCAGGAGGATCAAGAGGATTCTAACCTGGACAATCCAATCTTTCCTGAAGGTGAAGAAGAAGGCATTAATGGCCCTCTCTTTACCCCACTGTAACGCCCTGAACGTCTCAGGATCGTTTAACAGACACGACAATGAGGACGCAACCACTTGTGAAGGGTTAGTTATTTTAATGAAGGCAAATATAATACAAGGAATAAACAAAAGTTATAGTCACTGGAATCCTCCAGGCTAAGTACGTTACCAGCCCACAGCACGGATGGTCCTAACCGTCCTCTGCATATACGCCGATCCCGGCGTATGCCAACAGAGGGCAGAAATGAAATGGCCGACAATGCCAATCGGTAGGCTGTGAGGGGCACGAAGAGTGTTGGGGAGAATCGAGGAGTCAGGGAAACACCCAGCCGGGGTCTCTACCTGAAGGGAGCAGCCGCTCAACCTCTTCCTCAGACTGCACCGGGACGCGGAGTCACCTCCTGGTGATGCGTCACCGATACCCCAATCAAAAGCAAGAAGACTGAACCGAGAGCAGCCGCTCGATCGATCCTGTGGACTTCCGAGTCTGTAACGCGGCAAACACCTCCTGGTGTGCGTTACAGCTGGCAGTCCCTGTGTCTCTGGTCGGGCTGGGAGTTACGACTCCAACCAGCAAAAGCGCCACTGCGCTTGGACTCAGCCGAGTCAAAAAGCGAAGCTCAATGGTTGACCGGTAGAGCTTCCGGGTCCTTCACAGGTGACGATGGGGCAAGACACGGCCCAGGGAGTAACGACTCGACCTACCTCCGTTCTTGCCTTACTGGAGCACCACTCCGGAACACTGCTCTTCACGAAGCAGGTACGTCGGTGTAAACACAATATCCGACAGCGTTGTGCCTCCCGGTTCCTCCCTTTATAGGGCGTGTTTTCCTTGAGTTATGTAACAGCTCTCCTGTTTACATAAGGGCGTGTTTTCCTTGAGTTATGTAACAGCTCTCCTGTTTACATAAGGGCGTGTTTCCCTTGAGTTATGTAACAGCTCTCCTGTTTACATAAGGGCGTGTTTCCCTTGAGTTATGTAACAGCTCTCCTGTTTACATAACCTCTCAACCGCTAAGCATCCTGGGAGATGTAGTCCGTTTTCGCTGGTTACCGTTTTCCTCCCCTCGTATGACAGGAATTCTTGACAGTACATCCTCCCTCTCAGCGGCTCCCCACGGGTCCAGCGCTGGCAGGAAAACGCCGATGGAACAAGGAGACCAAGCGCGGAGCATGAACCCCTTCAGCCGGTTCCCATGAATGCTCCTCCGGGCCATAGCCTTTCCACGCAACCAGGTACCACAGCTTCCCCCTGCGCCATTTGGACGCCCGTATGCCCGACACTTCATACTCCACCTCCGACTCCACGCATACCGGCCTAGGTGTCCCAGACGGCTTGGAGGGTGCTGGTTTGAGCAATGATACATGAAAGACAGGGTGTATCCGCAATGACTGGGGCAAGCACACCTTCACGTTCACGGGACCCATACACTTGGTAATTCGATAGGGGCCCATGTACTTGGGATGGAACACACTGTTCTTTCGAAACCTCATGTTTCTTGTGGATATCCAGACGTAGTCTCCAGTGCGGTACAGTGGCCCGGGCCTTCTCTTCCTGTCGGCCGCTGCCTTGTATTTTCTCTTGGCCTCTATTAGGACAGCCCTTGAGCGCATCAACGTGTCTTTTATGTGTGCCACCCTGTCCGCTGTGGCGGGAATCCTGTCCTCTCTGAACGGATGTAGAAATGGCAAGAACCTGGGATGTTGGCCATAGTTGCTATAGAACGGAGATGACTGTGTGGAGCTGTGAGTGGCGTTGTTATAGGCTATCTCTGCAACCCATAGCAAGTCGACCCATTCTTCCCTGCCCTGGTCCACAAAACATCGCAGATACTGTTTGAGCGTTTGGTTCAGGCGCTCGGTTTGGCCGTCCGTTTGAGGGTGGTAGCTGGTGGACAGGGCGGTCTTAACATGCAGCGCAGTGCACCAAGTCTTCCAGAATTGCGCAGTAAACTGCGACCCCCGGTCCGACACGATCACCCCAGGTAATCCATGCAGTCGTACCACATTCTTTAGGAGTAGTGACGCCAATTCCCCGGCCGTAGGGACTCTCTTGCAGGGGATGAAGTGCCCCATTTTCGTCAAGTAATCCACCACCACCAGTATTGCCGTCATCCCCTGGTCTACCGGTAGGCCCACCACGAAGTCCAGTGATATGCTATCCCATGGTCTATCCGGGGTCGGAAGTGGATGTAAGAGCCCTTGGGTTCGGCCATGGTCGGCCTTCATGGTAGCACACGTAGGACACTCCTGTCCCCACCTCCTGACATCCACTCTCATGGTTGGCCACCAGAAATGCCGTCCCATGCTAGCCACCGTTTTTTCAAAGCCCAAATGACCTGCGCATGGAGAGTCATGGCACCAGATGAATGCTTGTTTCCTTAGCCTAGGCGTGGGTATCAATAGGCACCTGCCCTTCAGGGGTATCCCGTCCTTCAGCTGCCATTCTCTGTGACTGAGGAGCCACCTCCGCCATGCGAATGACCTGATCCCTCTCTTTATTCCCCTCAGGAAAGTATCCGGTTGGATAACCCCCAATACCATCCTCGGGGAAATGATGGAACGCTCGGTCGCAGGCAATGGTTCCTTAACTGCAGATTGACGGGACAGGGCGTCCGCCTTCCGGTTTTCCGTCCCCGGCCGATATGTGATGCGGAAGTTGAAC
Organism: Triturus cristatus; assembly: GCF_964204655.1. Lineage (NCBI taxonomy): Eukaryota > Metazoa > Chordata > Amphibia > Caudata > Salamandridae > Triturus > Triturus cristatus. Next base: position 1,137,403,791 of record NC_140589.1, read on the forward strand.
CCCGCAAAGAAGATCATCCACCGCAGCTGCCTGGGAGAAAGGTGTCTAGTGGCCGTCATGAACTGTAGGTTCCGATGGTCCGTGTACACCGATACCACATGTGTTGCCCCCATCAACCAATGCCTCCATTCGGTGAAGGCGTCCTTGATTGCGAGAAGCTCCTTCTCCGCAATATGGTAGTTGCGTTCGGCGTCGTTGAGTTTGCGGGACATGTACGCAACGGGATGAAGCACCCCTGTGTCGTGGTTGCGTTGGGACAAGATAGCCCCCAGCGCCACATCCGACGCGTCCGCTTCCACGACGTAGGGGAGATCCGGATCGGGGTGAGCCAACACCGGCGCCTTACCAAAGGCGCTTTTCAGGGCCTCAAAGGCTTTGTTCGCTTCAGGGGACCAGACAAACTCCTTGGACTTCCTCAGTAGCTGTGTGATTGGGGCCACCACTCCGGAAAATCCATCTATAAACCGCCTGTAAAAGTTGGCGATGCCAATGAAACTTTGGACGTCATTCACGCTTTGGGGCACCGGCCATTCTTTCACCGCCTTGATCTTTCGTTCTGCCATCTCCTGTCCCTCTGGACTCAGCATCACTCCGAGGAATTCCACGGATGTGACGTGGAAGTCACACTTGCTGAGTTTACAAAACAGCATGTTTTCCCTCAGCTTTTGGAGCACAGCTTTGACGTGGTGTACGTGCTCCTCCACACTGGACGAATAGATGAGGATGTCGTCGATATATACGACCACGTAGATATCCAACTCCTCTCTGAATACCTCATTCAAAAAGTACTGAAAGGCTGCCGGGGCGTTGCACAGACCGAACGGCATGACGAGGTACTCAAAAAGGCCGAACCTGGTCTTAAAGGCGGTCTTCCACTCGTCTCCGTCCCTCATGCGCACCAGATGGTATGCCCCTTTCAAATCCAACTTGGTGTAGATACGAGCTTTCTTGACCTGTTCCAGAAGTACACTGATGAGAGGCAAGGGGTACCGATTTTTTATGGTTATCGCATTCAATGCCCTAAAGTCCACACAGGCTCTCAGCTCCCCATTAGCCTTCGGGATGAAGAAGAGTGGCGAGGCGGCCGGAGACTTGGACGGGCGGATGAATCCTAGCTTGAGGAGTTTATCCAGGTACCCCCGGAGATGCACGTTTTCAGGCTCCGTCAGGGCATACAGCCTGCCGCTGGGAACGCTGGCCCCTGGCACCAGGTCGATCTGGCAGTCAAACTGTCTATGTGGTGGTAGCACTTCCGCCTTCACCTCATCAAATACATCCTCAAAACTGTGATAAGCCTGGGGGAGAGCCACATCTTTTTCTGCCGCTGTAGCCACCGTCTGACTCCCGCTCTCATCTGCGTCAAGGGATTCCGTTCTTATTCCACAATGCAGGATGCAATACGGTGACGTCAGTTCGATGCGATGTGTTGGCCAATCCACAAAGGGGTTGTGTTTCTGTAGCCACGGCAATCCCAATATGACGCCATATTGGGGCGCTCGGATGATGTTAAAATCGATTTGTTCCAAATGGTTCCTCCCATATCTCATCGGAAGGACCCCCGTGTGCTGCCCGATGGGCCCCGTCACCAATCGCCTTCCGTCTACAGCATAGACGTCTTCGGGTACAGCTTTGGGAAGAAGCACTAGCCCTAGCCTGCATGCCTCGTTGTGGTCCATAAACATGCCAGTGGCCCCTGAATCCACCATGGCCACAACGGGTATCCACTGGTCATGCACTCCCACGTGCACCGTGAGAAACAGGTGTCGTTGTCCCTTAGTGACCGAGTTGGAAAGTGAAGGGATGGATGAGTGACTCCGAGATGCCCCTTCTTTGGTCTGGGAGTCCTCTAGTTTTCCGCCGGTATGTCCACCACGGCTGTTACCGACCGGTTGGCCCGATAACGTGACGTCTTCGGTTTGGCAGGGCATTCACATACGTAGTGGCCTTTTTTGCCACAATATAGGCACAATCCTTGTTTACGGCGTGACTCTTTCTCCGTGGCTGTGAGGCTCGCTCGTATTGCGCCGATGTCCATGGGTTCTCCCTTGGATGCGGTGGAAGTTTCAGGACTTCCCACCGTCACATAGGATGGAAGGGATTTTCCTTTTCTCCCATGATCCCCCTTTCTTTCACTTAGCCTATGTTCCAGCCGTAATACCAGGTTGATAAGGCCCTCACATGTCTTGGGTTGAGGGTCAATATGAGCCACGGCGTCCTTGAGCTCATCGCACAGCCCTTGATGGAAGAGCGCCGTCTGTTTAGCAACAGGCCACTTGGTTTCCGCAACCAGCCTTCGGAACGCGTTGAGATACTGCACCAGGTCGTTGGATCCCTGTCTCAACTCAAGCATTTCACGGTCCGCCGTGTACGAGTCAGCCCTTCTGTCGAATACCTTCAGGAATTCCTCGCGAAAAGCACCCCAATCACATAAGATGGGGTCGTCCCTGCTCACCAGAGGTACGGCCCATTGTGCCGCGTTTCCAGCCAAATAGGATATAAGGAAAGCCACACGAGCCTGACTCGTGGGGAACGCCTTTGGTTTGCACGATAAATGTAGCGCCACTTGTGTGAGGAATACCTGCACTGTGTTAGGATCCCCACTGTACCTCTCTGGTGTCGCCAAGGGGATGGCTACCGGCATTTCCACTACTACCGCAGGGGTCTGGTTCGTGAGGGAGGTGCTGGGCGTGAGCGGGTCCAATTGGATAGCATCCAGTCTGGCTTTTACATCGGCTGTTTCTTGCCTAGAGGCAGCCACTTCAACTTGCATGGCCGCTAAAGCAGCCAGCACATCATCAAGTGTTGCCATGTCTGTTATCGACCGGGAGACAGTTAGTGTTATTATGGTCGGATATTTTGTAACGCCCTGAACGTCTCAGGATCGTTTAACAGACACGACAATGAGGACGCAACCACTTGTGAAGGGTTAGTTATTTTAATGAAGGCAAATATAATACAAGGAATAAACAAAAGTTATAGTCACTGGAATCCTCCAGGCTAAGTACGTTACCAGCCCACAGCACGGATGGTCCTAACCGTCCTCTGCATATACGCCGATCCCGGCGTATGCCAACAGAGGGCAGAAATGAAATGGCCGACAATGCCAATCGGTAGGCTGTGAGGGGCACGAAGAGTGTTGGGGAGAATCGAGGAGTCAGGGAAACACCCAGCCGGGGTCTCTACCTGAAGGGAGCAGCCGCTCAACCTCTTCCTCAGACTGCACCGGGACGCGGAGTCACCTCCTGGTGATGCGTCACCGATACCCCAATCAAAAGCAAGAAGACTGAACCGAGAGCAGCCGCTCGATCGATCCTGTGGACTTCCGAGTCTGTAACGCGGCAAACACCTCCTGGTGTGCGTTACAGCTGGCAGTCCCTGTGTCTCTGGTCGGGCTGGGAGTTACGACTCCAACCAGCAAAAGCGCCACTGCGCTTGGACGCAGCCGAGTCAAAAAGCGAAGCTCAATGGTTGACCGGTAGAGCTTCCGGGTCCTTCACAGGTGACGATGGGGCAAGACACGGCCCAGGGAGTAACGACTCGACCTACCTCCGTTCTTGCCTTACTGGAGCACCACTCCGGAACACTGCTCTTCACGAAGCAGGTACGTCGGTGTAAACACAATATCCGACAGCGTTGTGCCTCCCGGTTCCTCCCTTTATAGGGCGTGTTTTCCTTGAGTTATGTAACAGCTCTCCTGTTTACATAAGGGCGTGTTTTCCTTGAGTTATGTAACAGCTCTCCTGTTTACATAAGGGCGTGTTTCCCTTGAGTTATGTAACAGCTCTCCTGTTTACATAAGGGCGTGTTTCCCTTGAGTTATGTAACAGCTCTCCTGTTTACATAACCTCTCAACCGCTAAGCATCCTGGGAGATGTAGTCCGTTTTCGCTGGTTACCGTTTTCCTCCCCTCGTATGACAGGAATTCTTGACACCCACCTGGAAGGGTTAACAGTGTACCAAGAAGCTCTAGGTCTCCTTTTGAGGAATCTAATCATTCTGGAGCATCTGTAGGGACCTCTGTTTCTAATAGGACCACTACCTCTCATAAAAGGGAGTCCTCTTATGACAGGAAGTGCAGACTGCTTGACTTTGAGAGAGCAAAGCACAGAATCAAGAAAGAGCAGCTGGCCTTAGAAAGGGAATCCCTGGAGCTCCAGAGAGCTTCACAAAAGTTGGGGGCTAGAGCCCCATGGTGGCAGCAACAGTGTCCCTAGAGGTAGACATCATACTCATGACCATAGGAACCTGACCAAGATTGTCCCTCCCTACCAGAGTGGGGATGACATCCACAAATGGATAATTGCACTTGAGGGGGCCTGTAAAGTACAGAGGGTCCCTCAGGAGCAGTGGGCAGCAATATTGTGGCTCTCCTTTGCAGACAAAGGTAGAGACAAGCTCCTCACTGTTAGAGAAGAGGATGCTGAGAATTACAAAGTCTTGAAGAGTGCACTGATTGATGGGTTTGGCCTAACCACTGAGCAATACAGGATAAAGTTCATAGATACCCAAAAGGAACAGACTCAAGACTGGGTTGACTTTGTAGATTGTGCTACTAAGGCTCTGGAAGGCTGGTTACTTGGCAGTAAAGTGTGTGATTTTCAAGGATTGTACAATTTGATTATGAGGGAGCAGATCCTTAATAATTGTCAAAATCAGCTGTTGCATCAGTACCTGGTGGACTCTGATCTGACCTCTCCCCAAGAATTGGGCCAGAAGCAGACAAATGGGTCAGAACCACGGTGAGGCAGAAGGTTCAGAACCAAGCTGGTGACTCCAAGAAGCCAGATTCTAAGAACTCTGATAAGGGTGGGGAAAAGGGTAAAGACCAGAAGTCTCCTCAAGGGCCCCAAAAATCTGCATCTGGTGTGGAGTCCCAATCTAACAAAGGAAAAGGCCAAATGAAACCATGGTGTAAAATCTGTAAACAGAAAACCCATTGGACAAGTGATGGTACCAAGTCCAAGGACTCAAATCCAGCCACCATTGCCCCTAAGGCAACTGTTTCCCCTAGTCCAGCTCCAAGTGGTGGTACTCAGAATAGGGATGTAGTAGGGTTAACCCTGGGATCTGAGATGGACTCTGGCCTAGTCAGAGTTCCTACTCAGGCTGTACTGATCTGTGATGGAGGCATGGATATGGCCTCCTTTTTTGTCAGTCTGAGTAATCTGGGCAAATACAAACAGCAGCCTTTGATAAATGGAAAAGAGGCCTTGGCATTCAGGGACACAGGAGCAAGTGTCACAATGGTGACAACATATCTTGTGGGCCTGAGCAAATCATACTTGGTGAAATATACCAAGTGACCAATGCTAGCAATGTCAGGACAGACACTTCCTTGGCAGTTGTTAATTTCACCTGGGGAGGGGTAACTGGCCCTAAGAAGGTTGTGGTAAGTGCAGACCTCCCTGTTGAATGCTTGCTTGGCAATGATTTAGAAACTTTAGCTTGGGCTAAAGTGGAGCTTAGGACTCATGCAGAAATGTTGGGAATCCCTGCAGATGTGTTTGCTATGACCAGGTCACAGGCAAAAATGTCTAACACTGGACAGGCCCTGGATCCTGGAAGAATGGACCAGGTGCCTCCCAAGAAAAGGAGCAGTAGGGGTAAGGCAGTGTCTTCCCCCCTGACTCTTGAGGGAGATGATCTCAGTCCTGAAGAAGGAACTGTCCCAGATAGGCTTGAACCTAACCAGGTTAAGTTCTTGGGGACAGGGAGACCTTCCAGGGCAGATCTGAGCCAGGAGCAGCTGAGCTGCCCTTCTCTTGAACCCCCTCAGAAAGCAAGCTGCTTATGAGGCTGCTGGGAATGCTAGTGTAACCCATAAGATCTATTGGGATGATGGACTCCTGTACTCAGAGAGTAGAGACCCCAAGCCTGGTGCCACCAGGAGGTTGGTTATACCTCTGAAGTTCAGGGGCTTCCTATTAACACTAGCCTATGATATTCCCTTAGCAGGACACCTAGGCCAAAACAAGACTTGGGACAGAATTGTCCCTCACGGTCATTGGCCTCACATGTCTGAGGACACCAAGGAGTTTTGTCGCTCCTGTGTCACCTTTGAAGCCAGTGGTAAGGCAGGTAGTTCTACAAAGGTCCCCCTGATACCACTACCTGTGGTGGGGGTTCCATTTGAGAGGGTTGGGATTTTCATAGTTGGTCCCATGGATCCTCAACCAGCATCTGGGCACAGGTTTATACTGTTGGTGGTGGACCATGCCACTAGGTATTCAGAGGCTATTCCCCTTAAGACCGCCACAGCACCTGTGGTGGCAAGGGCCCAACTTGGAATCTTTTCTAGAGTGGGTTTCCCTAAGGAAGTAGTATCAGACGGAGGTACAAACTTCATGTCTAGTTACTTGACTGCTATGTGGAAGGAGTGTGATGTGAATTATAAATTCACCACCCCTTATTACCCACAATGCAATGGGTTAGTTGAAAGGTTCAACAAAACCCTCAAGGGCATGATCAAAGGTCTCCCAGAAAAGCTTAGGCGCGGATGGGACATACTTTTGCCCTGCCTTCTCTTTGCCTACAGAGAGGTTCCACAGAAGGGGGTTGGTTACAGCCCATTTGAGCTTCTGTTTGGACATTGAGTGTGGGGGCCATTATGTCTAGTGAAGGAGGGATGGGAGTTACCTCTCAAAAACCCCTTAAACAGGATATTGTGCACTATGTACTTGGTCTCCGCTCCAGGATGGCTGAATACATGAAGAAGGCAAGTAAAAACCTCGAGGCTAGCCAGGAATTACAAAAGGCCTGGCATGACCAAAAGGCTGTGCTGACTGTTTACCAGCCAGGGCAGAAAGCATGGGTGTTGGAGCCTGTGGCCCCAGCAGCCCTCCAAGATAAGTAGAGTGGCCCCCATACCATAATTGAGCAAAAGGGAGAGGTTACCTACTTAATGGACCTTAGAACTCCCAGGAGCCCCCACAGGGTGCTCCATGTCAATAGGCTCAAACCATATGTTGACAGGGCTGACATGGGCTTGCTCATGGCTACTGATGAGGGACAGGAGGAAGAGAGTGACCCGCTCCCTGACCTGCTCTCTCAGAACCCTGATGATGGATCAGTAGATGGTGTAGCCTTGGCAGGCAGCCTCACTGTCCAGCAACAAACTGACTGCGGAAAAGTTCTCAGCCAGTTTAGACATATGTTTTCACTGACTCCAAGTCAGACTACCTGGTGCACTCATGAAGTGGACACTGGGGACAGTCTGCCTGTTAAAAATAAGATTTACAGGCAACCTGACCATGTCAGGGACAGTATCAGGGCTGAAGTCCAGAAGATGTTGGAATTGGGAATTATTGAACCCTCAGTTAGCCCTTGGGCTAGTCCATTAGTCTTAGTGCCTAAACCTCACACCAAAGATGGCAAGAGATGGGGTGAGGTTGTGTGTAGACTACAGGGGTCTCAATGCAGTCACTAGGACTGATGCCCATCCAATCCCTGGGGCAGATGAGCTTATAGATACTCTGGCCTCAGCCAAGTTTCTTAGCACATTTGACCTGACAGCTGGTTACTGGCAGATCAGACTAGCTGATGATGCAAAGCCAAAGACAGCATTTTCTACCCCTAGTGGGCATTACCAATTTGTAGTGCTGCCCTTTCGTTTGAAAAATACACCTGCCACTATTCAAAGGTTGGTGAACAAAGTCCTTACAGGCCTGGAAGCATTTAGTGCAGCATATCTAGAAGATATTGCTGTCTTTAGCTTCACTTGGGAGAAACACCTGGTCCACCTAAGAAATGTTTTGGAGGTTCTGCAAAAAGCAGGCCTAACTATCAAGGCCACTAAGTGCCAGATAGGGCAGAGTCAGGTTGTGTACCTGGGCCATCTTGTGGGTGGAGGCCAGGTTCAACCATTGCATAGCAAAATCCAGACCACCATGGACTGGGTTGCTCCAACCACCCAGACTCAGGTCAGAGCTTTCTTGTGCCTGAATGGGTACTATAGAAGATTTGTCAAAGGTTATGGATCCATAGTGACCCCTTTGAATGACTTAACTTCTAAGAAAATGCCAAAGAAGGTTCAGTGGGCAGTCCGCTGTCAAAAGGCATTTGATGACCTGAAGCAAGCCATGTGCACTGCTCCCATTCTGCAAAGTCCTAACTACTCCAAAGAATGAATTGTTGAAACAGATGCATCTGAGTTGGGGGTAGGGGCTGTGTTATCACAACTGAATGACGAGGGTCAGGATCAGCCAGTAGCTTTTATTAGCAGAAGGCTGACCCCCAGAGAGAAACGTTGGTCAGCTATTGAGAGGGAGGCCTTTGCTGTGGTTTGGGCTCTGAAGAAGTTGAGACCATACTTGTTTGGCACTCACTTCATTGTTCAGACAGACCATAAGCCCCTCTGATGGCTAAAACAGATGAAGGGTGAAAACCCAAACTTTTAAGGTGGTCCATTTCCCTACAGGGGATGGACTATACAGTGGAAGATAGACCTGGGAGTAACCATGCCAATGCAGATGGACTCTCCAGATATTTCCACTTAGAACATGAAGACTCAACTGGTCATGGTTAGTTTAATGTCCTTACATTTGGGGGAGGGTTGTGTAGGAGAGTAGGATCTGCTTCTTATGGTTACCCCCACTTTTTGCTGATGTTTCACTGTTTTTCGACTTTAGTCTGGCGGGGACCCTGCTATACAGGACCCCAGCCTAGCTGCTTCCTCTCTAAATTGATTGCATGTACTTTAGGTACACCACAGATTGGATTCTGGGGTACCCTTATAAGTCCCTAGTATATGGTATACTATGTACCTAGGGCATAGGTACCCAGAGGCCTCTCAGGGGCTGCAGCATGTATTATGCCACCCCTGGGAGACCATTTAAAATGCCACAACAGGTCTGCTACAGCAGGCTGTGTAAAGTGATGTATGCACCCCTTACGCAGATATAGGTTCCCTATATCTATCCCTATCACTGCACATATCAACCTATCAATCCCCCCCATGGCATATCGTAAACTTTTCACTGGACACAAAAGAGATTTTCTCGCCAATCGAATTAATAGTGCTAAAAACTCCTCGAGAGAAATTTTTAAAATTGTAAAAACATTTACTGATTCTTCACTCATCCTCCATCACAAAAGCTGTGCAATAGGCTCTCTGAATTCTTTGAGGATAAAATCGCGCTGATCTATGCCTCCTTCCCTGAGCCACAGGAGATGTCCCAGCCTCCTGTGGATGAGCATCCGAGGCTGACTCCCAACATTGTGCTATCAGAATTTGCTGATGTTTCCACAGAAGTCTCTCTTCTTGACCTGCAGAAGTGCAAATCCGGCTCGCCAAGTGATCCTTGGCCAGCTAAGCAATATAGCGCCCTAGCAGAACTCCTCAACCCCCATCTGAATTCCATCTGGAATTCTTCACTTAGGGTTTCTACCCTGCAGTCTGGAAACATGCTTTTCTCCTGCCCATTTAAAAAAAAGTGAATGCGGATCCTGAAATCACCAGCAACTATAGACCTATTTCGCTACTACCCGCCCCTGCAAAGGTCTTAGAAAAACTAGTCTATCAGCAATTGGCTGGCTTTATTGAGACTGTTGGACTTGGCCCTTTTTGCATAGTCATCCCTGAACTTTTTGTCTTCCTCCTATATTTTTTTGACCTGTTGTTGGCTGTTTTTTGACTCTGGGCACTTTACCACTGCTGATCAGTGCTAAAGTGCATATGCTCTCCCTATTGTAAATTATTGTATGAATTTGTGATTCCATGATTGGTTGGTTTGGTTTACCTGTCAGACCCGAGCACAGTGCACCAGGAGTGCCCAGGGCTTGTAAATCCAAATGCTGCTGGTGGGCTTGCCGCACTGGTTGTGCCACCCACAGAAGCAGCCTGTAAAAGTGTGTCTAAGGTCTGCCATTGCAGAGCCTGCGTGTAGTCTGGTGCTGTCATGCTGACTGGGTAAGTGCACCCACTTGCCAGTCCCTAAACCTTCCCTTTTCTTCATATCAGACACCCCTATGGTAGGCCCAAGGGCAGGGTGCATTGTAAGGATAAGGTAGGACATGCCCTGGTGTGTGTGGCATGTTCTAATAGTGAATTATAGCCATTTTTGTTTTTCACTATTGCAAGGCTACCTGTTCTCCATAGGCCAGAATAGGCAGTTTGGTTATTACATTTTATAATCCTAACTAACTCAGAGAACATGGTAGAAATTCGAATTTAGTATGCCTGAACTCAGGATGATAAAATACAACTTTTAGTGAAGTTGGTTTTTACATTCTGCGTTTGAAAATGCCAGTTTTAGAAAGTAGGCATTTTCTTGTCTAACCATTCAAACCTGCCTCTGCTAGGCTGTGTGCATTCCTTTGTCTGGAGTTTGAGTGACAGGGCTGGGGAATTCCAGGAGACCGGGTGAGGTGTCCCAGTGGTGAATAGAGAGATCTGCATCCAGATGGGTGGGAGGAGTTGCACCTGGGGCCTGAATAGGGCTGTGCCTGCCTTCCACAATGCTGGCTCCACCTCCTGGGGAGCGGCTGATGTCTCTGCCCTGCACAGTGAATGAAGAGAAGGAATCCTGTCAACAAAGTGCTCCAGAGCTGTACTTGCCTTCCACAATGCTGGCTCCACCTCCTGTGGGGCATCTAATGTTTCTGCCCTGCACTGTGAAAGGAAAGGAGAAGTCTGGTAAACAAAGTGCTCAGGAACTGGTTTGGACTGGGCAAAGGCCCCTCTGCCTTCAGAGGACAAAGGATTTATGGGTATAAATATTGGGACCCTGATCCCAAGAATTTAGATCACTTTAGAAAACAAGAAGAACCTCTGCTGAGGGAGGAACTTGAAGAAGCTGAGGAGGAAACTATCCCTGAACCTGGGGGAATGGCCTGCAGTGGTTGCCTTACTGCCAAAGAGAGGAGAAAGGAACTTTGTGTGTACTTTTGCTCAACTTGTGAAGGATCTCCAAGGGCTTGGAAAAGAGCTTGCCTCCTGCTGAAGTCTCAGGAACAACAGACTTCACCCCCCAGCTCCCCAGAGTTCTTTGGAAGTGCCTGCTGCTGTTGTTGGGCCTTCTGAGGGACTGCGTGTCTCAAGGAGCTGGAAGCGCGACTCAAGAAGGAGAAGCGTGCCGCCGTCGGAGCTGTTGTCGTCGCATCTCGTAAAGTGTGTCGCCGCTGCGGCATCGCATCGAGCGGAAGCGTCTCGCATCATCCAGGAAGTGTCTCGCAACGCCGAAGAAGCGTGTCGCCATCGCAGCCATCGTAGCTGACACATTGCACCGCATCAAGAGAAGAGTCTCGCATCGAAGAAGAAGCGTGTCACCATCGCAGCCATCGCAGTTGTCGCATTGCACCGCTTCAAGAAAAGTGCCTCGCATCCACGGTGAAGCTTGCCGCCATCGGTGCTGCTGTCATCGCATCGCGTGAAGGGGTGTCGCCGCTGCAACATCGCATCGAGCGGAAGCGTCTCGCAAACGTCGGAGAAAAGTGCCGCTGCCAAAGCCGCTGTCGTCGCATCGCGTAAAGGGTGTCGCCGCTGCAGCTGACGCATCGAGTCCAGTCTTCTCGCAACATCGGAGAAGCGTGCCGCATCTGGAAGATCTTCACGTCTTTATTTCTTTGCACCAAAAACTTCATCGCATCAACATCGTTGCAACACTTTCGTTGCCCTGCATGTCGCATCTAAAAGGTACAGTGACTTAGTGTTGCATTTAAGAACTTAAGAGAACTAAGCAAAATTCTACCATCTAAAGTAACAGTAGTGTGTGTTTTTGTCGTTTAATGGTCTTGTGGTAAATCTGTATAAAGAATACTTATTTTTGATACAAAGCCTGTGTGGTGTCCATTTGTAGTGTTGTCACTTGGTTACTGTATGTGTTCACAAATGCTTTACACACTGCCTCTGAGATCAGCCTGTCTGCTCGTGCCAAGCTACCAAGGGGGTGAGCAGGGGTTATTTTAGGAGTGTACCCCCTTACCCTGACTAGAGGAGAGGGTCCCTATTTGTCACAATTGCATACCTGTGCCAACTAGAGACCCCCAAGTCTAACAGAGACCAATGATCTTCTTCATGACTCTCAATCCTGCTTCCGTCCCGGATATAGCACGGAAACAGAATTGATCGAAATGGCTGATGCTATATGCTGGGCGGTCGACGGAGGCTCTAGGGCGGCGTTGGTGCTGCTAGATTTATCTGCAGCATTTGACACCGTCTCCCATTCTATCCTGAATCGACTTAGGAATATTGGCATCTGGGGCACAGTGCTGAATTGGATATCATCCTTTTTATCTGACCGTAAACAAATCTGGACTCATCCTTTCATCTCCCTTATCAAACCGCTTAAGTCGGGTGTGCCTCAGGGCTCTGCCCTGAGCCCGCTCCTTTTCAATGTTTATCTGACCCCTCTGGCTGAACTGATCGCAAGAACTGGGCTCAAAATTATATGCTATGCAGATGATACCCAGCTACTGTTCACCTTTGGAGATGTATTCTCCTCCACTTTTGATCCGCTAAAAGAGTGCCTGAGGAATATTGCGGCCTGGATGGATCATAACTTTTTAAAACTTAATGCGGACAAGACAGAGATCTTGTTTTTTAATCAACCTTCTCCTCTCTCTTCGAATCTGTGGTGGCCTGATGAATTAGGCTCTGCTCCCCTACCTAAGGATTCAATCAAGAATCTAGGCGTTAGATGGGACAAACATCTTTCCCTGTCCACACAGGTTCAAACGGTTTTGGCCTCCTGCTTTGGTTAAAATAATTAGAAAATTCATCAATTATTTGCCCAATGCAACCCGTAAAACTGGTTCATGCGCTGATAACCTCCCATCTGGATTATGCTAACGGATTATATCTGAGTCTTTCACTTAGCTTGATTCGTAGACTCCAAACAGTACAAAATGCGGCGGCACGCTTGATTTGTAGGGCACCACTGTGTCACCACATTACCCCCTATTAAAAACAACTTCACTGGCTGCCCATTGCTAAGCGAATAGAATTTAAGGCTTTGACCTTAGCTTTTTGGGCAAGTAAAGGTAAAGGGCCACTTTATCTCAGGAAGAGACTCCGCCCCTACCATCAAGCCAGACTTCTTCGATCAAGTAACAATCATCGTCTTGTCATCCCCCGGTTCTTAAAAAACAGAATGGGAGGTAAATCTTTTGAGGTGGGTGCCACTCAATACTTGAATAACTTACCTCTTGAGCTACGCCTGATTCAGTCAGATCTGGAGTTCCGTAAGTCTCTTAAAACCTGGCTATTTAGTCGCTTCGTTTAGCCTTGCTGCTCATTTGCTCTGCCCCTGTCTGCTTCAGCGCCGGGACACCCCGTTGGGGGTTGCTGTGCGCTTAATAAAATTCTTTATTATTATTATGGCAGGCCTTATCAATCCTGAAGGCAGGGTGCTGGGTTTTATGTGAGACGGTGCCCATGCATGAGCAGAGCCCCTCTGCAGCCTTCGGAATCCTTATTCCCGGGTTGTTTGTGAGGCAGCCAAACCAAATACTCTTAAGTGCATTATAACCTCGCGGTAAATGCTAACTTTGGAATGGCTGCATGGAAACATGTCGTGTTTGGTGTCAAACACCTTGGAATCATACCTCCCCGCCAGTAACTGGTGGGAGAGGTATGATTCCACCCTACTAGAGGGAGAAACATGACTTCACTGGTACACCCGGTACCAGCTTCACAGACCCTGGCATCACAAAATGGATGCTGCCTGCCACAGACACGAGTCTGCCCTCCTGCTGCTGGACGAAACTCCGCAGGGAAGGCCTGGACAATAGGTTTCCTGTCATAGGGAGGTGTGACCACCTCCCAGACAGGCTTTAGTGTACTGGGGCTGGGTTGGTGCACTCCAAGAGTGCTTTGATGTCTGCACTGGGGGCACATTTGGTGACCCTGTGCATAGTTCAGCTCAAACCGGTTGCAGAGGCTACCAGCCCCTGCTCTGGCGCGAAACTGGACAAAGGATATGGGTGTAGCCACCCCTCTGTCTGACCCTCCCATAGGTGGGTCCCCAGAGTTTGTCCCACCCCTTCCTTGGTTATAAAGTAGGAACCCCTGACTACAGGACTTTGGATTTACCTGGACGAACTCTGCCACAGAATCCCAGAACTTCTAATATCTACTCGACGTTGGATGACCAAAGAATCTCCCTTGGAGTAAAGGAGTTACCCCCCTGCAAGGCAGGCACCAAAGACGCATCTGTCCGGTTTGCATCTACGCAGCTCCTGAAGAACTCCGAAGACTTTGCAACACAGGAGGTGGGTTTCCAAGCTTCCCCGAGGTCGATCCGTCCTCTCAGCAACCCTGAGATCCAAAACCCTCGTGGGGACCGTGCAACCCGAATCCCTGGACACCGTGCACATTTGCAGCAGCATCTTGGTGATCCGTGAGGATGTGCTTTGGGCTACTTGTAGTCCAAATCCTGAACAGGGATTCCACCGAAGATGACTGGCCTACACTCCTCGAGTGACCCGTGGGCTGGTATTAAGTGATCCCTCTCGAGGTCAATTCGCAACCCCTTGTCTGTCGACTTGTGGGTCCCTGAGAAGGGTACTTTAACTTTCAATGGGCTTACCTGGTTGCTCCAGACGTGCCCTGACTCTCCTTCGCTTGGGGAGTCCACAGGACCTTAGTGGTCCACACCGAAGTCGTTTTACTCTCACCGCGTGGATTGCCGTTGCCAAGGCTTGTTGGTCTCCAATCCGGACACCGACCCCCCCCAGCATTTAACATCCTTCATGGAACAGCTCGCCTGCAGACTGTGGTCGTCGTCAACGCCTCCTGGTCTCCGTGGCAGTGGAGTCAAGCTTCACCTCATTGCACCTGAAACACCCGACATCGGTGGGCATTCGTCTATTGTGCCCCTGCTCACTGGCAAGTGACCCAGACTCTGTCCCCTCTGCTTTCAGGTTCTTCACATCTTCGATCCAGGCTTGGATCACACCGGACACTTCTCCTTTCCACTGCAGCAGCACTTTGCAGCAACTCTCCATTGACGTCATTGGAGATTCCCAACACCATTTGACACCTATGCACCCGGCTTGCCTGGGTTAGGTAACACGAGTACTCCGTGGGTCCCCTGTGTCACTACCCTGGGTGGTTCCTTGAGGTCCCAGCGATTCTACGTGCTCTAAGCACCCTGTCTAGTCAAGTCGTGGTTCTTATACCACTTTCTTAATATATGGTTTGGTCCCCCCCTGGTGCCCATTGTATATTGTGCTATTTACTGTCGTTTTAGAACTGTATTATTGTGTGCCTTGCTCTCTGTCATAAAGAGGTTAGTAGAGAGTGTTTAGAAATAAATACATATATTTTATATATATACCTTGTGTGGTTCTCCTTTTATTTAGTTATTCAGGAGGTTATAATCTGGTAAACCAAGCTGCTTTACACTCCTTCAAGACTTAGCCTGAAGGCTGCTCTCCATAGCTACCACTAGGATAGCTTTCAATAGAGGTTGTCTTAAACCTAATCATCAATAAGGGTTGTTTGGACTGGTGCAAGGTGCCCACTATAACTAGTGGACAGCATATACCAGGCCAACTTCTCACACATATATGCCCCTATAGTGTCTAAGTCCATTCTTAGACATTTAAAGTGCAGGGGGACTCCATACTAGGTATTTGGAATAGGAGCTCATCACTACGAGTTCCACATCTCCATGATAGCGTCACCGAATTCCAAGGTGTTTGGTACCAAACATCTCATATAAATGAGCTCACACTGATGCCAGTGTTGGATTAATTAATTAGTGCACACCGAGGGCACCTCAGAGGTGCCCCCTATAAACCTACCAAACCACTAGTGTGTGCCTGTTTGGCCTGCACCAGCCTGCCATCTCTAGACATATTTCTGAGCCCCTGAGGTGAGAGCCTTTTGCTCGTGTGGATCAGAAACAAAGCCTGCTCTGGGTGGAGGTGGTTCACACCTACCCCCAAGCAGGAACAGCATTGAAAGGCGGTGAGACTCAAAGGCTTCCCGTCCTTTTTTTTATGCTGACCAGGGCCTCTCCAGCTAGCGGAGATGCCCACCCCCGACCAAGCCCCACTTTTGGCGGCAAGGTCGGCGCGAAAATTAGTAAACAAGAGAGGTGTGTCCCCTCTCAGCCAGGTGCCTTGAGCTGAAGTGACCCCTTCCTTTGAAAATCCTCTATATTGTTTTGGAGTATACTAGCCAGTACGGTTTAGGGATATGCCCCCTCCCCAGAGGGAGTGGACATACAAAGAGTGTAGTCACTCTAAAGGTAAGTAGCCCATCTGCTACTACCTTCGAGCCCTGTAACGCCCCTAAATTGAGTACCTTAATCCTCAGATTGCTGACGACCTATGAAGAAGAGGACACACAAGAGTCATGCAGCAGTGAAAACTCAAGACACCATCTGACTTGGCCCCAGCCCTACCCGCCTGTCTGCAGCCCTCAAAGACCCTGCTAAAAAAGAGCGACTCGTTCTGCAGACCTGCGACCTCCAGAACCCCGGGCGGACGACCTGCCTCCTAAAACGACTCCTGATCCCCTGTGGACAGCGGACCTGTCCAGAAGAAAAACAACTTTAAAGACCAACTGCACGAGTCCAAGAAGCCCTCCAGTCCAGAAAAGATTCCCCAGCGATCCTGAGCAAGTGTCCCTTGTGGGGTGACCCCTGCCGGTATCCATGTCGACGGCTGCAGCCTCTCCATGACGACCTTCCCCCAACCACGACCCCACTGGTAGGCTGACTTCTGACACCAAAGGACACCCCTTGCACCCGGATCCCCTGGACCTTGGGGAGATCTACCGACGGTGTTCATATGCTCCAGCACATTCCAACGTACCTGTGCAGCTGTAGGTTTCTTTTGTTCATCCTCCTGGCCTGAGCCTGCAGTCTTTTTCCAAGTTTGAGATTCCCCATTGGTTTGCATTGAGCACCCGATGCTACAGCTTCCTACAGTGGGGACAAATCATGTAAACTGTCCTAGTTTTCCAGGAGTAGCAATGAAGAGGGTTCAATGTTCTGCTAAGTGTCAGGGACCATGTGTCAGAAGCTGTGATTTGCAAGAAAAATCAGATGTTGGAGGAGAATCGTCTCCACCTCGATCCCACTCTGAGACAAGACAGTCCTGCATGGAATAGAGCGTTGCTGGAAATAAAGAGAAACGCGTAAATGCTAAAGGAACAGTGGCTTCCATCAGTGTTCAATTTTCTTTGTATTATCATGGCAGGAATTTGTCTTTTCATGGGTCGAGTCTATAAATGGGTTCTAGATGGCTTTGGGTGATGGCAAGGGATTACGTTCAAAGTTTGACCTAAGAGGTTTCAGGGGTGCAACTGTTCAGCCGGACCATATGGGTAGGGGACATGACTCCTCTGGGGAATGTGATGGGGAGATCACTTGGTCTCACAACTGCTAGTGAGTGTTGTATTTCTGATGCTGTGCCTCTCGGCTAACCTCCTCACCAGCCTTCTTGCTCCTTCTGGGACCGTATGTGTATCATTATTTTTGAAACATTGTTTCTTGTATTTTTGACAAACGTGGTCAAGCCATGTATTCTATTCGGTGTATGTATGTGTATTTTCTGCTTAGCGCACGCATTTTAAACAGCTGTAGTTTGCAATTCTGTTTAAACTGCAAGTTCCCCATTCAGTTGATCCAGGCTTCTGCGGGTTGCTTCCTGACCTTATTGTGCCTGTTGCCTTCAGTTAGATATTTGGAATCCAAAAAACACATTTTATTCTAAACGTTTCAGTCAACCAAGTGCCTCTGTTGATAGCAGATTACTTTTTTACAAAAGTGGTTCACGATTCTCCCTTCAAACGGAAGTGAGTCCACAAACTGAGTGTGTGCTGAAAACCAACCTTTGTTAAAGCAGAGTAACATTTTGTGTTGCGCTAAATGACCCAGTGGTATACCATCTGTGTGTGTTTTTGTGTGCGTCTTCTGACATTAACTTTGGGCAGATGCCATTGCAGAGATCTATAGTCATTTGTTCCCTCTCAACACTGTGTATGACAATCTTCACACAATTAGGAAAAAGTATGAAGTAAATAAGCTTGTATCAGTCTTAACCACTCTAACTGTTGTGATTTATATTAATTTATTTATGCTTATAATCCTCAGGAGCCTTGCATGAGCCTACCATTAGGAAGTCAATCATTTCCCTAACACTAAAAGATAAATCCATCAGGAACTGCTAGCCCCCTACAGACTTGTTTTGGTCTTGATTGGCCTCATCATTGAGGTGCAGCTTACGTTTCTCAGGTTTGCTGAGCAGCAGGAACAACATGTGTTCAAACCCATGCCCGTGTGGTGTTTCACTGAGGAAATGGGCATTGATTCATCTTAACTATAGGCAGTATTCCATCTCACTGTGCCACTGCAGAGAAAGACCAATTTTGTGCAAATCGCTCTGGACCGCCTAGAAAGGAAAAAGGGAAAGCCCGTCTGAACTGCAGGGCCCTATCACCTCCAAACGTTTAGTACATTATTTTCTTGTCTTTTTTTTAATTAATCCACTGTTGTAATCTTTGTGTGCGTTTCAATATCCCTTTGCGTTGATATTAAAATTTAAAAGGGAAGGATTAAATTAACTTAAGTTTCATTTTATACATAGTTTGTATTTAACTGTGCCCCCTAAAAAAAGGTGGTGTTACGAGAAATAGGGGATGTCTGTGGTGACTGATGTCTATGTTCTTCTTTTATTAGTGTGGTAGCTTATTCTGCAATCATGGGAGCGCTCATGGCAAGTGGAAAAGAAGTAGCGGGAAAAATTCCGAAGGGAAAGGTATGTTTGTAACAAAAATAGTATGTTCATTGGTAATTTTATTTTTCCTTATTGGATTTTTATGTATAGTTGAATTGTTACATGATCAGGAGAACCAATTTATAGGCTTTCATTTAATTTTTATTTTTATATAGTAAAAGACGCTTCATGTATGTAAGCACTTTGACCTTTTAACAGACAGGCTTAGAACAGTTGTAATTGACACTGAACCATAAATCATCGATCAGTCAGAGTAACTACCTGGAATTTTGTGAGGAGCTGAAGATGTGGTTCTGGACTTCATTAGGCCCACACAGCCATAATTTGCACGTGTTGGCACCCCCACTTGATGCTCCTGGTCAAAACACAGACCTTGTACCCTATTAAGAAAAAACACACGTGCTGTAAACATACAGAGAATGACATTTGTTGTGTGTTTTGTTCATGTGCCCCTACACTTGAGGGGGACCATGAAGTACCCACTAATGGCGGATGCAGCCACAAATGAACCCATCTTTGTTGTAGACTGTCATGGACTCAGGTACAGGTTGGCCCAGCACATACACTGATACTACAGCCTTTCCCACAAAGTGTTTGAGCAAGGGTTCCCAAAGTGATCTACTGGGACTAGAGTGTTTGACTGGTCTCCCCTATCCTTAAGAACATCTAGCACACCTCCCAATGGACACAAGGGTCGGGGGTAAGTCTCTTCATCAACTTGAGAAGCACCCACTTAGCATACCCATCCAAGACCTTTTTGCCCATGTGCCTGCTTCTGTAATATGGTACAGGTTTTCTGTGATTTGCAAGTTACCAGGCCCTATTGCAAATTAGGAAATGTCCTCTCACTTTTCTAATGGAAGCTTCTACTTACAGTTTCTTAACATTTTGATTATCCTCGGGCACCAGACTAATTCCTATACCTTTGATAGTTCTGCACCACTGGTAGTGGTGCTGGCGCCATCTCAGTGCTGGAAGCGACACCATAGTGATGTCTTTGGAGCCATAAAGCGCCCACCCCTGCACATCAACATCAATTCCATTTTTTCCATGTTCTTTGATGTGGATCAGGAGCTACTCTTCTCATTGGTCCTCTAACTTCAAATATTGTTCTCAAACATTTTCTCTAAAAAATGTTTCCAGTTCAGTACTTGAGGAAAATGTCACCTCTCAAGCAGTCAGGATTTAAGCCCTGTCTTGACTGCATCGGGAAAATGCCCATTTTGCCTTTGCTGATTGGGTTGAGGCATGACTCGGGATGTCAGCTGTTCAGCCTCATGCACGCCAAAGCTGTTAAAGATTGCAGGGCAAAACTTTTAATGGCCCATTCCCACAACGACTATCAGGTCCAGATAGAGATTTCCCTTCCGGTGTCATTCCATGCCTTCTTTAAAGTTCCCCAAGGCAAAACAGAGGCAATGTAAGACAAAGAGGAAGAACACTAGGGATTCCCCTAATTGCTGGTTGAGGTCCCACGTTAAGTCACCTCAAGTTACTCCACCTCTAGCAGAGTCGTCATCTGAGCTGGCTTAATTGACATCACTCTGCCCAAACTTCTGCCTGTGGTGCCGTGGCAGACACCAGTTCCAGGGCACTTGTTGATTGCCTCCACCACAATTGCCACTCATGGCGTCACTGCTAACTTACTCAGAGTTTCCAGCACCCCGGGCTGATCCATCTCTTTTTCTCCACGCAATGATGGAGATGTTCCAGAATGCATCAGCCTCCTCTGGTGCGCCTCCGAGCCCCATGGGACCATTTGGGGTTGTGCTAGGGGTTCTGCTTGTGGATTCTCTTGTCATATGACTCCTGTGAATTAAGTAGGACTGTGTATCCAGACAACACAAACATCAGGATATGGGGACTGAGTCCACATATAATCAGAGTGTGTTGGTCCAATTCCTAGCTAGCTCACAGTGCCCCATCTGACCCCCTAACTGTCCAGGATACCAGATGGTATCTGCAATCTCGGAACATGACCACGCTAATTCCCCAAAGAAAATGTAGAAACAGATCTACCCTTTCGTTGTTACTCAGGCATGTCTAAGGGAGACAAACGAAAGATACAAATAGGCAATTGTATTCTTGTGTAAAAAGCCTGAGCTGCAATTATTAGTAGGTTGAAATATAGCATTGTAACCAGCATTACAAGAATAATGAAAATGATAAACAGTTCAACCATTGTAACATTACAATGTGATTATATGCATACTCCTACCTAATACTACCTACACTATTGAGAGCATATTGGGAGTACCCTCTGCCATATCTCTCGGGACAACCAAACCCTCAATACCTGTGTATGATGCATCAGGAAGCCGATCTGATGTAGTTCAGGCTACCGTCCTTTGCAGGATGAAGGTTAGAGTCATCATGGCTGCACCTCAGTCACAAGCACAGCATTCAAGGATAATCCTCAGAAGTGCTCCTCTGCCGAATTTGGCTCAGAGGCGGTTTATATAAATATAGCACTGTTCTAGTTGCACTGTCTCGTTGGTGCGGCGCTGATGTGATTGTTTGTCTTCAGACTCAGAGCTGTCTCCAACCAGACGACCAAATGCAAGGGCATTGCGTTCAATGTTTCTTAGCCTTCGACAGAGTGTACAATTGACATGATAAAATGCTTACTCAGAAATGTACTGCATGCAGAATAATTTCCAAGTATGTTATTGTGTAAGTACAATGTGTTTAATTAACAAGGGAACCCAATTGTAATGGTCAGGGACCTTGGGTAGTAATACGTTACAATTACAAAATAGTCCCTGACAGGGGGAGATTCACACAGAAAACAATGAATATAGGCCTGAAATCAGTGCTATGTTAAAGCTGACCAGCCGGACAAAAAATTTAATAATGTATCAAATCACATAAAACACAAAAATAAAGAGGAACACAGTCCTGCGTCCAACGCAACATTTATAACCGACACAAATTAACAGAAATTCACAAATTCAGAAAAAGACTCCGGCAGGACAAAAAATGCTTACTTAGAAATGTACTGCTTGCAGAATAGTTTCCAAGTATGTTATTGTGTAAGGACAATGTGTTTAATTAACAAGGGAACCCAATTGTAATGGTCAGGGACCTTAGGTAGTAGTACGTTACAATTACAAAATAGTCCCTGACAGGGGAGATTCACACAGAAAACAAAGAATATAGGCCTGAAATCAGTGCTATGTTAAAGCTGTCCAGCCGAACAGAAAATGTAATAATGTATCAAATCACATAAAACACAAGAATAAAGAGGGACGCAATACTGCGTCCAACGCAACATATATAACAAAGACACAAATGAACAGAAATTCACAAATTCATAAAAAGACTCCGGCAGGACAAAAAATGCTTGTAACTTGTATAAAGAAATGCAACAAGCAAACAATATGTAGAGACACTGTTACACATCAGTAATTCATTCAATTGGGTTTACGGTGCATACAAGGTCGACAGTGTTTCAATCCCGTAGAAACATAATTGGGATCATCATCGGGCCCTAAAAATGACATGCTTGAGGGAATTTTAGCCTGAAAGACAATAGTCAAAGCTAGAGGGGACAACAGAAAAATAAGTAGATCATAAAGACTTTAGAAAAAATGGTCTTTAACTTAGTACTAGTGAGAGACAAAGGTGGTACAACTCTTCCATCCAGACGTCGTGTACTAGGTGTGATACAATACACATGCTGGGTGAAAAGTGGTAAGAAACAGCGATCTCAAGGTGCAGCAATGGATCAAGACCTTAAAGTGTTACGCCGTGGCTGCTACGGGTGAAATGGCAGCCTTGCATACAAGTACTATAATGGCATGAGTTGTGATGAGCTAAGTTGTTTCTAGCGTAGTGTACCAAGCGTAATAGCAGGGGGCAAGCAATGAGGCAATTGTCCCGTAAACGCAATTGAATTAATTACTGATGCGTAACATTGTCTCTACATATTGTTTGCTTGTTGCATTTCTTTATACAAGTTACAAGCATTTTTTGTCCTGCCGAGGTCTTTTTCTGAATTTGTGGATTTCTGTTCATTTGTGTCTTTGTTATATATGTTTCGTTGGACGCAGGATTGTGTCCCACTTTATTCTTGTGTTTTATGTGATTTGATACATTATTACATTTTCCGTCCGGCTGGACAGCTTTAATATAGCCCTGATTTCAGGCCTATATTCATTGTTTTCTGTGTGAATCTCCACTGTCAGGGACTATTTTGTAATTGTAAAATTGTGTAAGTACAAGGCATGTAAAAAGTCACCATTAGAAAAAGATGTCAAGTTTAAACGTGTAACTGAAATAGAGACTTGTGCACAGGCCCTGTTAAACGATACAACACTCCCATGGTACCCCACAGGCCCTCCAAACCATCCAGCTCTGCATGGAACACACTGGAGCCAAGACCCTCACCAGTAGATCTTTCCCGGCCCCACCGGCACCAGTGCCTACTTATGAAAGGTTGGTATAGACATGGGCAAAGATACTCTTAAAATCCAGGAGATAAGCCCAGAGGTTAGTGGAGGAGGACAAATCTAGGCAAGAACATATAAGTGCCTCCCTTCACCAGCTTAACTGGAGAGAGCATTTTCTATTGCCGCCAGTAAACTCTGGAACACTCTTCCACAAAACACTAAGGCCATCTCCCAGCTCATGCCCTTTAGGAAGGCTCTTAAGACTTGGTTATTCGGCTTGTAGCTATCTCCTGAATTAGGAATACTAGTGGACTACAGAGCCTTGACGCCTTCGGGTAACTGTTGTGCTTTATAAACTCAAAATAAAGTCAAATTATGTTTTTGGCTCCGACTCCAACCATATGCTAGAAGGGGTACATCACAGTACTACTGATAGCAGTGAGGCAGCCAATTTACTGCCACCCTCATAATCTGGCACTGCAGGTTATTTTTCCCTGCAAAATGTAGGAGGGCTGACCACTTTGTCTAATATAGACATTGACAACCCCCCCACCGCTTCAGGGCCAGTTCCAAAAGAAATAGCCTCTTTTCATGTTGTCATGAGAAAGGCAGCTGATTACTGAAACTGCTCTACATATTGTAGAATCCAAGGAGGGCAATAATTCTTTTGGATGTCCTCAAACCTGCTACTACCTCAGATGAACTGCTACAGCCCTTTATTGAGTGACTCATGGAACTGGTGAGAGATGCGTGGAGAAAGTGCACATCTGTTCCTGCAGTGAGTTGCATGGTGGCAAGAAGATATATAGTAGTACCATGTCAGTCACCATTTAAGTCAAGTACATCCTTCCACAGAAAGTCTGCTGGTGCTGATGTCATCCTCCTCGAAACAAAATCCAGGAACCTTCATAGTACACCTGCTTGACAGGGAATCTAAAAAAACCTGGAGGCAATGGGGAAAAAAGATATTCTCAGCAAGCTGTCTAGCTGCTCATTCCCTTGATGCAGACTGACTCTTAGGGAGGTGTACCCATGGTCTATGGGGCATATCTGCAATGGTTGTCCCAGACCGCTGTATGGATTGTTTTGCAGAGGTGGGCTATGATGGATGTGATGCATAGGTCATCCGGGCTGCACTGGACACTTCAGATTTGTGGCTAGAGCCATTGGCTCCTAAGTAGCCTTGTCTCCTATTAAAGGGCTTTTCAGGAGACATCCTAGCGATGTTGCTGGATATGAACCCATGTCTTCGGGTACAATGCCGATGCAGCCTAGGAGAGGTTCAAGGCTGGAAGAGCAACGGCTCGATCTTTTGGTCTCTTGTCACCAGCAAAGAATTATAGGCAGTTTACAAAAAAATTAGGCTTCTCAGAGGGATTTCATGTTTAACAATGCAAACCCTTCCAGCTTCCCCATCAAGAGAATTGGTTGCTCCATCAGTACAGGGACAGGGGCAAATGTAGGATTCATTACACCAAGCAGCTCTCCTGCTGTTTAAAAGAGCAAGTGCACTTGTGGAAGGACAGGTATCCTCCCTTCTAATGGCCTGGAAGGCCATAACATTGGACCAAAGGGTCCTTCAGAGTGTTTAAAGGGGTATTCCCTACCCTTCCAGCAGACTCCTCCCTACATCCCTCCTCATCAGTTGCTTTAACAGCACCTTGGGTCTTCACTAAGGTGATGACAGTCGATGGAAATCTTCTCAGGTCAGGGATCCCCATAGTCCCATAAATGGACAACTACTGGGCCCACGTTTTGATCCCCATAGTCCCATAAATGGACAACTACTGGGCCCACGTTTTCTTTATTGCCCAGACTGGCTAAGAGGGGTATTTTATGCAGATCTCCTGTCCCTCTCACAGTGTCACCAACCCCTTCCTACCTTTCTCTCAGGGTGGATTTGTTCTCCAGGTCAGTTACTGCACCCCAAGCTCAAGAGCCTCCACCTAGATTGAGCGGGACACCAGAGCCTCTTCCAGCAGCCATCATATATAGTAAAAGTAAAATTGTTGACTGTCTACTTTGGAAAGTGGAATAGATTTGGTGTGCATAGTAGAGTGCGGATGCCATTAAGGATTTGCCTGTCTTTCTCTTTGAGCTTCTGCTGGCCCAACAGGGCTGCGCCCTGGGTACCTACAATGGCTACATGTGGCCTTGTTGGCATTTCTTTGCCTTCCAGACAAGCCTCCCTTGTTAAAATCCCTCATCATGATAAGGGTTTATGAAGGAAGTGATGAACATGTTTTCACCAACTCTTTTTATCATGCCTCAATGGCACTTGAATCTTGTTTTGTCTTTCAGCATGAGAACTGTTGAGATCCTCCACATTTTCCAGTTCTAGTTATTGACTGGTTTCCTTTGGCCATTATATTGGTGAGGAGTATCAGATAGTTGTATGCATTTAGCTTCCATCTGCCCTGTACATGTCTCTTCCAGGCAAATAGGCTTTCAGAACTAAAGCGATTTTTCTTCTCATGTTGGTGACTTCTTTCATTCTCAGTTAATCCCTTATCTTTCCTACTTGCAGCCCTCCCCCCCCCCACCCCCCCCCCATCCAACCAAAGAGAAGAGATTACACTGGTTGGACTCTAGAAGAGCAGTTAGTTTTTACATTGACAGAACCAAGAAGATCAGGTCTGACACCCAGCTGTTTGTAACAAACACAGGCAGCAAGAAAGCCAAGGCTGTCTAAAGGACCAAAAAAGGACTTTAACAGAGGGATAATACTGTGTATAAAAATGAGCTATGCTTTTGCAAGAAGGATCGCCGGAGGGAATCTGAGCCCACTCCACCAGGGCTAAGAATTTTGCTTCAACACTGGCCAGAGGTATTCCTGTGTCTGAGAGCTGCAGTGGAGCACCTTCCCCAAGTATTATTTTTTGCAGTCAGAAGGGATAAATGATGGCCATTTCGCATTCTATTCAACGGGCGAGGTGTCTGCAATTAGGATTATTTATCCATCTGAAGAAAGAGGTACTTGATTTCAGTAACAGCCTTTCTGATGGATACTCTACCTGCAGATTCCTCAACAATCCCACCCTTTTCCCTGTTATGAATATGTGCTCTTTATGGCTCCAGTGACATCACTGTAGCATTGCTTCCAGCGCTGAGATAGATCCAGCACCCCTTATATGGGAGAGCTATGGAGAAGTTTCCAGATTCTGTCTGGAGCCTGAGTATTTTCAACAGGTGAGGAATCTGCAGGTAGATACAGTATCTACCATAAAGATCTTTACCAAAATTAAGTAGCATTGTTTCAATGCATGTATGCCAACTTTACAGCTGTGTGCAGGATATTACTGAAGGGGTTGTGCAAACATTTGCTCTCTGTTGGCAATTTTTCTTTGGCTGTTTTAACAATCCTTTTTTTTCATTGAACATGACTTTGTTGTTACTCAGTTGTGTTATGAGGAGTACATAAGCACTGAATAAAATATACAACTGATTAAATACAGGTGTTTCACATCAACAAATATTATTCTGCACCCCAAAATATTTCTGCCTTAGTCTGATTTCTTTGAGGTGAACTATGTGCTGAAAACTAGGCTTGGTGGAAATTAAGTCAGACTAGAAACATTTGCAAAGTTCCAGAATTTTGTGTTATGCGGAATTCGTGAAATTTCCTGAAATAAATTTTGCATTATTTTCGCCCAGGGCTTGAGCGGAAAGTATCTCAATAGGATACATTTTCTTCCTGAACCAGTGTCCTGTTGGTATCTCCAGTAACTTTTTTTTAATGCAAAGCACACCCTCACATTAAATCCATTCATATGAGATGCATGAAAAACACATTTCACAGTAAAAGTGAATTGTGAAATTGCTTGAAGGAAAATATTAAATTCTGCACATCGCTGCTGGAAACATGTTCAGTGAAAATGCATGCAGAGATCCTTAACTAGTTTGATACTTACTTATATACTTTAAAATAACGTTTTACAAAGGAACACTTTTATTAATTTGCTTAGTTGTCTTTATATTTAGTTCTAATTATCTAGAATCTTTATTTCACTTCTTTTAAGTGTTCAAAACTCAAACAAAATTGACAATTACTTGTTCATAATATGCCAGAAAGTGCTCCTTAACCAGTCTATTCACAATGTCCTCTTTGACCAACAACTCATTTGTTTACCTTTTAGTTATTTGTGACCCCTGCAAAGCTCTGTTTTTAACGCTTTGTTTATTTTTGTATGCATGTACGTATGTGAAATATATAAGGTGTAGGTCCTGCATTCAGTACATCAAAGTATGTCCTATATCATATTTAAAATACAATGTATAAAAACAATACAAATTCATAGGAAAACAAAGGATAGAAGAGAGATAAAACACAAAATTCTCTTCCAGGGGGTCCTCATCAATAGTCATAAGCACTGAATATTCCCGCCCATGTGCGGGGACCCCGGAAATAATAAAATCATATATGTAAAAAACATACATATATACAGCTCTGTATATGTATAAACATATATTATTTTTTCCCAAGCAAATGCAGCCCCTAAAAAAGAAGGCTAGGCAATGTATAAATACACATCCAATAATACATATAGGTATAATAAAATACCTAAATCTCTTTTTTTTAATGAGGTAAACACTCATGAGAAAGCAAAAAAGAGAAAACTGTGGGAAACACAGATCTACAACACATTGCTAGCCTGCAGGCTGCATTGCAATACAATACCATAGAGACTGAAAAGCCCTGTATAGGTAAAAACTGGCACCGTGCCTTTAAGGCAGCCCTGGCTTCCATATCCCATCATGCCTCAGGGGTGACAGTTAGGTCAGTTGTTCTTTCCGGCTCCTTCAGTCAGGACCCTGGAATTCAGCTCTCTTCTTTTTGACTTTTTAGTCAAGAATTATTTGCATTATAGTAATTTTTTGGACTTCCTCTTATTAATTTCTGGGAAGAAGTCAGTATCCTGTATTTTTCTGACTGATTTTCTGCTATTTTTGTCAGAAATATGCCTTCTTTATTTATTCCATGTCCATCTTGTGGAAAAAAGAAGGCCTCTTCAGACACACAGGAGTGTGTATTGTCTGCCTGCCGGATTCTCACTCTCCAGCTACATGTCATCATTGTAAAGACCTTTCTAAAAGGACTTTAAAGGAGAGAGAGAGGATTAGACTCTACGGCTTGTCAGAACCGTCAACGTCGAGGCAGCTGGTCCCTGTTTGCTCCCCATCGGCGTCGGGCTCGGCGTCGAAGACTCCAGCGGCGGGATCGTCGCTGAGAGGTGAGGAGTCCAGGGGTAGTCATGCTGCAAAAAGAAAATCGTCGTCGACTTTAGATACAGCGGCGAAGCGGATGCGTTCGTCGTCGACGACTTCGACGTCTAAGAGATTGGCGTCGAAGGATCGGCGTCACAGGTCGACGTCTAAAAGGCATTTTTCGACGTCGAGGGAAGATCGACCGACATCGAAACAGCATCATTCGACGTCGAGGACTGTGAGAGATCAGTCGACGTCACAAGAGGTTCGTAGGCGTTCGACTCCGAAGTCTACGTCGACGTCGAGACCAAGATCATCGTCAAGACCAAGTTCGCCGTCGAGGAAAGATCGATCGTCGGCGAAGAGAATGGCGACGTCGAGGCATTCGTCGTCGGAGCATTCGACGTCGAGGCAGGCGCCTCCGTCAAGACCGACGTCGAGGCAGGAGCCTTCGTCGACGTCGAGGCAGGTGCCTCCGTCGGAGTCGACGTCGAGGCAGGTGCCTCCGTCCTTGCTTTGGAGAAGTCCATAACGTCGAGGCGAGATTCCCCGTCGGGGTCTAGACCTCCGTTCAGACCAAGTCCTCCGTCGACGACGAGGTTCTCGACGTCGAGGCAAGAAAAATCTCCATTGATCCTCGGAGTCAAGTCCCAGGTCTCCGGTGATAGGCCTATCGCCGTCGAGGCGGTCCTCTGCAGAGGGTACTCAGGAGGTGTCGCATGTTCGCCTTACGATCCGGCCAGTTTCAAGGCGCAAATCCCCTCATAGACTGGTATATACAACTTCGGAACATGAATCACCACGTCTTATATCTATCTCGCCTTCAGGATCAGAGGGCTCGAGTTCAAGGTCCGAGTCACCGGAAATTGTGAATCAATCTCCAGTGCCTGCAAGAGAAATTAGTCCGCTGGAAGAGGGACATGCTGTACCTCAAAGTCCCGCAAGAGAGATACCTCAGGACTCGGCTATGTCTCACGCAGTCAAGGCCTCACTAACAAGGTTAAGAGACATGGACTTCCCAGCGAGACCGGTCAGATCACGTTCTCGGGGAAGAGATTCTCGACGTCGCTCTCGAACACCAAGGAGGCGATCCAGATCCTCCTCCCGCAGGAGAGAGTCGACCAGATCGGAGAGAAGGCGCCGTAGGACCCCTTCTTCCTCCCCGTCATCTAGATCATCCAGAAGGGATTATTCGCCGACACTCTCGGAGACACCACCCTCCAGGGTATCTCCGGTGGATGATATCTCTACTTTTCAGGAAGTGTTGTGTAGAGGAGCTACAAAATTAAATATCCCAATGCCGGTTCAGGAGATCACCTCCTCCATAATCTTTGAAACTCTTCATGAACGAGCAGTGTCACGCCCACTGTTGCCGTTAGTCCCTGGTTTGCTGCAACCAGTAATGGATATTTTTCTCACGCCAGCGACCACCAAATCTGCACCGGCGCGGATTCTAAAGAAGTACCGTCCGGCTCCGGAAGATCCTCTGTTCCTAAGATCAGATCCTCCACCGGACTCTGTCATCACCGCTGCTGCCAGAAAGACGCGTGCAGTAGCGGGGTCTTCAACGGTGCCCCCGGATAAAGACAGTAAGACGCAAGACTCTTGGGGGAGGAGAGTTTGCGGTTCGGCATCTTCTAGCCTAAAGGTGGCCAGCGCCTCAGCACTTCTGGGGCGCTATGATAGATCTTTGTGGGACTCTCTCCAGAGGTTCATTGAACAAGTTCCATCAGAGGATAGACGGGACTTTGAAGAAATTTTGCACGAGGGAAGTCTGGTTTCTAACCAGGTCATAAGTGCAGCGGCAGATGGGGCAACACTAGCAGCACATTCATATGCCCATGGAATCACAGCCAGAAGATCATCTTGGCTCAGATTGACGGCATTGAAGCCGGAAGCGCAGGCGAGAATACTAAATCTGCCTTTCTCGGGCAGTTCACTTTTTGGGTCTCATGCAGACGAAGAAATGGCCCGTATGAAAGCAGAACTGGAGACCATGAAAGCCGTGGGGCTTGAAAAGAGGAAAGAGTTTCGACGCCGCAGGGGAAATGACAGGCGTAACTACCAGCAGAGGGTTCAAACCCCTCAGTGGCAGAAGAACCAGGACCAGCAAGGTCAAAAGAAGCAGCAGTACCAGTCCCGCAGACCATCCAGGGGACGCGGTAACAACAGGCAGTCAAACGCTGGAAACAAGGCTCCAGGGAAGCAATGAGGAACCGCTTCCTCCGATGCTGTCCACCGCTCCGGTGGGAGGAAGTGTTGCGCATCATCTTCCAGAGTGGCAATCCATCACAAAGGACAAGTGGGTTCTGAATATACTGCGGCATGGGTACTCGCTTCGTTTCCGAAGCCACCCTCCATCGATTCCTCCTGTTCATTCGGCCCAGCATCTAACGCAGCTCAGAGAAGAGGTGGCGACTCTTCTGCTCACATCTGCAAAAGAAAAAGTACCCAAAAACCAAAGAGGAAAGGGAGTTTACTCCAGATACTTTCTGATTCAAAAAAGGAGTGCGAAGGTAGAGTTCAGACCCATTTTGGACCTACGGATACTGAACAAACACATAAGAAAGGAAAAATTTCGCATGCTGGCGCTCCACCACATATATCCTCTTCTCCGGTTGGGCGATTGGATGTGTTCGCTGGACCTTCAGGACGCATATTTCCATATTCCCATCCAACGGAATCATCGGAAATTTCTCAGGTTTGCGGTGGGGAACTCTCACTAACAGTTCAAGGTTCTTCCATTTGGCCTGAAGTCAGCTCCTCGAGTATTCACAAAATGCGTGGCAGTAGTAGCGGCTGCTCTGAGGCGGGCAGGAGTCTTCGTCTACCCCTACCTAGACGACTGGCTAATAAAGGGTCCATCGCCTCAGAGTGTTCGATCGCAGCTGACGCTTTGTCTGAACTTATGTCGCAAGTTGGGTCTCAGAGTGAATGCCAAAAAGTCAAATTTTTCACCAACACAGAGGATCCACTACCTGGGTGCAACTATAGACTCCGTAGTAGGAAAAGTGTTTCCTTCGGAGGAAAGACAGTCATCCATTATCCTCAAAGGCAGGCAGATTCTATCCAACAATCTGTCGTCGGCAAGACAAATCTCATCTCTGCTAGGGGCCATGGCATCCTGCATTTTCCTAGTGCCCAATGCCAGGCTAAGGATGCGTCCTCTGCAGCAAGATCTCGAGGACAAATGGGATCAAAGGAACTCCCTGTGGGAAGAAAAAGTTTGCCTTTCCTCAGCGGCCAGGCAGTCAGTCAAGTGGTGGCTGAAGCCACTGAATCTACAAGTGGGGATCCCCTTCCATCAGGAACCCCCAACTCAGACCTTAATCACGGACGCATCCCTTCAAGGCTGGGGTGCGCATTTCGGGTCTCTGCAAACTCAGGGACGGTGGTCCAGCAGCGAGCAGTTGTACCACATCAACATGCTGGAGCTCAGGGCAGTCCACCTAGCCCTCAAAGCGTTCCTGCCTGCGATCACGACGAGTACCATTCTAGTACAGACGGACAATACCACCACAATGTACTACCTGAACAAGCAGGGGGGTACTCGATCCAGGACGCTCTCGCTGGAAGCTCAGTCCCTGTGGCACTGGATCCTAGCAAGGCACATCTCATTGAAAGCGGTGCACCTACCAGGAGAACTCAACGTGCAAGCGGACTTACTCAGTCGTCATTTTCAAGAACCAGAGGACTGGGTAATAAACGACGAGGTGTTAGAAGACATCTTCGGGGAATGGGGGCGTCCGCAAGTGGACCTCTTCGTGGACGAGCACAACACAAAATGCCGAGGCTTCGCCTCAAGATACCATCGACCAGGATCCCTAGGGAATGCCCTTTTGATCAATTGGTCAATGACATTTGTGTACGCTTTTCCGCCTCTCCCACTAATCCCCAAGGTGGTGACCAAGCTGCAGAATTCATCTGCCAAGATGATCCTCATAGCACCGGACTGGCCGAGGCAGTGGTGGTACACGGATCTCCTGCACATGTCGATCCGCCCCCACAAACGGCTGCCGTGCAGGCCGGACTTGTTATCCAAGATGCAGGGGAAGATTTACCATCCCAGCCTTCCCTCGCTGAGCTTAACAGCATGGCTCCTGAAGTCCTCCAGTATGGACATCTGAACCTCCCTCAAGAGTGTATGTCCATACTTAAGGAAGCCAGGAGGCCTTCGACAAGACATTCCTACTTTTGTAAGTGGAAAAGATTTTACATTTGGTGTGCTCAGCATCATTATGATCCAACAAAATGCCAGGAGGATGTAATTTTGCCCTATCTTCTTCATTTAGCGAGGGCAGGGTTGAAATTTTCATCCATAAAGGTTCACCTAGCAGCCATAACAGCATACAGGCGTTCGCCTTCACAGCAGTCATTTTTTAAGTTGCAGGTGGTGAAGGTTTTCTTGCAAGGTCTCAAGAAAGTCTATCCCCCTGTTAGACCTCCCTCTCCTTCCTGGGAGCTAAACTTGGTTCTGTCAAGGCTCATGGGTTCTCCCTTTGAGCCTATTCATAAGGCTAGCCTACAACACCTCACATGGAAGACAGCCTTTTTAATAGCCATCACTTCAGCACGAAGGGTCAGTGAGATACAGGCCCTCTGTTCTAAAGAACCCTACACCACGTTTCATCTCAATAGGGTAGTGATGAGGACTCATCCTTCATTCCTGCCTAAGGTGGTATCGGACTTTCATGTAAATCAAGCCATCTCCTTGCCAACCTTTTTTCCCAACCCCTCCTCTCCGGCAGAGAGGGCGTTGCATTCTTTAGATGTCAAAAGGGTCCTAAAATTCTATCTAGATAGGACTAAGAATGTTAGGAAATCTGATCAACTGTTTGTGAACTACGGGGTTGTCCATATGGGCTTTGCTGCTTCCAAACGTTCCATTGCTAGGTGGATTGTTTCAAGTATTACATTGGCCTATCAACTGGCTCAGAAACCATTGGGGGCGCGCCCTAGAGCGCACTCTACAAGAGGAAAAGCGGCTACCGCTGCTTTTCTCAATAATGTCCCACTCTCCGAGATCTGCAAGGCAGCCACTTGGAGATCTGTCCACACCTTTACCAGACACTATTGTCTGGATTCGGACACCAGAGCAGACACTCAAGTAGGACAAGCCTCCTTGAGGAATCTGTTCCATACATAATCAGTTTCATGATTTTCTTATTCCATGTGTGGTACAATCTTTTTTTCATTTGCCTGCAGGTGGAAGGTGAGCTTGCTACTCTATTCAGTGCTTATGACTATTGATGAGGATCCCCTGGAAGAGAAGGGTAAGTTACTTACCTGTAATCCTAGTTCTCTTCCAGGGGTATCCTCATCAAAGTCATAAGCAACTCACCCACCTCCCCAGGCAAATGAGAAGTGTATTATTCATTATGGAAAGGATATATCTTTGTGTTTAGGACTACGGTCCCGCAAAGAACAACTGACCTAACTGTCACCCCTGAGGCATGATGGGATATGGAAGCCAGGGCTGCCTTAAAGGCACGGTGCCAGTTTTTACCTATACAGGGCTTTTCAGTCTCTATGGTATTGTATTGCAATGCAGCCTGCAGGCTAGCAATGTGTTGTAGATCTGTGTTTCCCACAGTTTTCTCTTTTTTGCTTTCTCATGAGTGTTTACCTCATTAAAAAATAAAAAATAAAAAAGAGATTTAGGTGTTTTATTATACCTATATGTATTATTGGATGTGTATTTATACATTGCCTAGCCTTCTTTTTTAGGGGCTGCATTTGCTTGGGAAAAAATAATATATGTTTATACATATACAGAGCTGTATATATGTATGTTTTTTACATATATGATTTTATTATTTCCGGGGTCCCCGCACATGGGCGGGAATATTCAGTGCTTATGACTTTGATGAGGATACCCCTGGAAGAGAACTAGGATTACAGGTAAGTAACTTACCCTTCAGTACACTTTGTCCTCAGTTCATCAACTAATCCATATATGTGATCATTACAGGCATATGATTAATACAGGGTTTCCATCTAGAATGCCAGTGTATTCTACAGATTTAGTCTGTTAGATGCATCGACGAGTTTCGGAGATGTTGCACCAATATGGACCACCTTTATCAAGACCACAATTATATCTCCCACTTAAAATCGTTTTTATTGGTACCTATATATAAATATACAAATATCATTTTTATAGCAGTTATATAAATCAATGTTCCTAATCATTTGTTTCAATTTCATTATTACGTGTACATAACAAAACTTGTGCAAAGCACTATTTTGGAACTCAAATTGTGTCAATTACTCTCCATAGTTTATATTGTGGCACCATAATGTCAATCTGGGGTTGGCCAATATATAGCCCTCAAGTGTAACTGAACCCACTCAATTAAATGCACATTTCAACATACTGAACTTCCCCGTTATGAACCCACATCCATACCTATATCTTATTCATTCTTCTTTCTTCAGTAAAAAACTGCTCACTTTCATTCCGTTGAAAACCATGTCATGTTGTCATAATCTCATTTTGACCTCATGCTGTTCTGTGTTTGATGGTAACATTTATCTCCCACAGAACTCACCGACGGGCTCTACTCAGTTTTCATCGTGTATCTTTTGGACACTCTTTCAAAATACCAAGCCAGAGACCAGGCTATGTCTCTCCGTCTGCACTGTTAAAAAGTCCAGTCCCTTGGTTTCTGCGTAAAAAGATGGATAATAAAAAAGAATAATAATGTGTGTAATATTCCTCCTTTTAAGTACAAAGAATCCTAACGAAGCTAAAAACCAGGAAAACCACAATGGATCTACTTGCCATCACATTATCAAAGAGCATGTTATTGGAAAAGAGCTTGAAGAGGTGAATGCCCCACCTTGTTTTTTAGAGGTTTAGTTGTAATCCACGTCTTTGTAAATTTATTGGGATTCCTAATAACGGTTGGCTAATCTTATTCTTAATTTTTTTTCTGTAGAAGCGGCCTCCACTCTGCCTCTATGGGCCCATTCTCTGTAGAAGCATAAGTAACAGAGAATAGATAGGTTACCGTTCGTAATAATTCACCCTTATTTGTGCCCTTTTTTTTTTTTTTTACAAAGTAACCCTGTCAAACTATCCGGAAACTGGACCTACTCTAATTCCTCCTACCTCTGTATTCGTGTCAGATACGGTATCCGTGCGGCTTATTCGTCCATCTTTCTTTTCCTTGCTAGCACTGTTTCTCAGCGTTTATATCCCCGCCCCTTCTCATCGCATCCTCGCCGGTGTTTATTTTCTATTAACCCTTGTGATTTTTTAACAAAAATCGGCTACCGTCCTAAACTTTGGAGGCCGCCATATTTAAATGGGTTCTGACTTATTGCAAAGCTTCCGGTTATTCTCTATTTATTCTGCTTCTTGTGTAGGCATTTACTCTAATGTTTGGGTTTCTCTAACCTAATATTATATCAAATATTTTCATATGGGCAGTGCCTGCTCGCACCGCATAGCAATCCAATCAAAGACTTTAAGGAGGGAATTATGGTAATTATTATCACCTCTTTTTGCACCCAGCCATGTTATTCTATTGGTGCATTCGCCTAGTTATTGACTTTCATTCCCACTTCTCACTTATTTTTCAAGACTTATTCAAAGTCTATTGTACCTATTCCCCTTTGAGTAGTGGTAACCTACAGTTGGGTACATTTTGTTTATTCCTCCCTTGAATTGAGGCTTTGTCTCATATTATTGAGCCTTGAAATGTACCATTGTTCCCTCAATTTCCTTTTTTCCTCAAGACTACCTCCACGTTTATTTCCTGTAATCTTTTCCAAAAGGAACCATTGGAAATCCAAATGCCTGTGTTTGGTTTGTGTGTAATGCCCTACCAGTAGGGCATTTGATTTCCCGTTTTTTAATGTTGATTGATGTTTGATGAGACGTAGTCTTAGTTCCCGACCGGTCTCACCTACATAGCCAAGACCACAGGAACATTGTAGGAAATATGTAATACTGCTGCAATTGTTAAGACTTCTAGATGTAACCTTAACACCATTATATTCAATCATTTACTGACTTTGCATTGGTCACATACAGCACAATGTCCTCATTTATGGTTACCAATGGCCCAACCTTGACTTAAAGTGGTTTACTGATCCCCTCTCACTTCCCTATATGTGTGCACCAGAGCATTTCGTAAATTTTTATTGCATCTAAAGGCAAAAATAGGCTTCTCTAATTGTGTCTCTTCGCCCTCATTAAGGATATTCCAATATCTATTGATCATATTTTTGATTTGATTACTCACATTGGAAAATTGACTCAAAAAACAATGCTTTTGTTTTGTCGTTCCCTATTTGTTATGTTAAACATACTTTCCTTACCGTAAAATCTTGCTCTTCTGAATGAATGACTGAGTTTCTTTTGATATCCCCTATCTTTTAATTTCTTGTTTAAAATGTCCGAATGTTTATAGAATTCTTCTAATGTGGAACAGTTTCTACAGAGCCGAAGAAACTGTCCAAATGGTATGTTGTCTTTCTGTGATTCAGGGTAAAAACTCGAATAATGAAGGAGGGTGTTCTTATCTGTGGGCTTCGTATATAGCTCAACCTCCTGAGTGCCCCCCTGTTTTTAATAGTAACATCTAGAAAATTGACCCTGATATTACTCCATTGTGCTGTGAATTTAAGGCTTATATTGTTAC
This sequence comes from Triturus cristatus, assembly GCF_964204655.1. NCBI lineage: Eukaryota > Metazoa > Chordata > Amphibia > Caudata > Salamandridae > Triturus > Triturus cristatus. The sequence goes on from NC_140589.1 coordinate 1,137,440,725, forward strand.
ATGAGCTGTGGGCAAGGGTGGGCGCCTGTGGGCAAATGGACGTCCACGGTGGGGGAGGGGGTTGGGTGCATGGCCTGGCTGCAGGCTTGGCCTTGTGTCCAACCCCATGCCACGCACAACAATAGACATCTTACTTTACGTTTAGAAAAAAAACAAGGGTTTAAGTGACATTATGGTTAGGAATTGTAATAATATCTCACTTTACATATTAAAAAAGCTAGAAAACCACTGAAAAAAACAATGGTTAAAGGGGCGTTATAGTTAGATGAAAATGTAATTTAAGACATACTGTTTTAAACAAACAAAATCTTTGAAATTCACCAGTTCTAGTCCTCTCAAGTAACTAGAACTATGACATCACTCATGACATGTTCTATGACATCATTGATGACATCACTGCAACATTTGAAACTAGTAATAAAATAAGTGATCTTTTAAACCTTCGGTTTTAATGAAGCTCTTTCTCCAGGATCCTCCAGAGTAATAAGAAGCGTAAGTCATTGGCGTGAGCAAACATTTGGTTATTCTTCTTCAAACACAGCAGGCAAGTGTTTTCTGCCACAGGAACAAAGTCCCATTGGCTTTTCATGTCAGTGGTAATCTTAGTAGGTAGCAAAACTAAATAACTTGGAATACATGTCCTCTAATTTGTATGTTAAAGAAGTGCTTTTGCCACCACTCTGTGTCATTGAGTACCAGTTCGGTATATGTCGATGAACAAGGTTGATTTATTTTTTGGTTCCTTAAAATGCTAAATGCAGTTTGAAAAATAGCTAGCTTTAAAAACGAATGTCTTTGTCAAGGTGAAATAGGAGTTACTTCCCTTTTTGATTCCATCCCTCCATTGTGTGACCTAAACTCCGGGTAGCTGCGCAGCTTATAATGTTTGCCTAGCCTGCAGTGTCATCCACTAAATCAAAATAACCTCACACTAAAATGTTTCCCAAGTTTCATTGCATTGTTCTAGATCGGGTACTTGTGTGTCCTATGCTACATGAATTTTCCTAGATGTATTTCTAACTTTGCTGCTCCATGATTGTTTCTCATTCCTCAATCAACGAGCATAGGCCTTGCTGCAGTCCAGAGCCTTTTCCTGTTTATTCTACCATTGCTGATTGTTTCTCCCTCTCCCACTTGTCAGCAAGGAGTCCTTTTCTGTTGAGTACGAAGCGCTCTTCTGACTTGTGTGCCTCTCTCTTTTCGGCTAATGGCTTCCTTCTCATCTCTGTCAGGGAATTCCTCGAAACAATCTTGTACCAGTGTTCATTATATCACATTGAGAGTATGCCATAGGGTTCTCATTGGGCCTCAATTACCAACAGTCTGCTACCAGTCTTGAATTATTATCATGAAAATTATCAATCAACGGACCTAGTGGAACTGTGTGGGAAAAAATATTTTTGATGGATACTTCTAAACACAGATTCCACATTTTAGAATAATTCTCAGCTGCCAGACTGGATCCAGAAAACAACAAACCATTCCATTGAGGTGCTGCTGTGTGCCACTATATACTAAGCATACGGACATAAATTCATTCTCAAATTTTTCCAGCTTCCATCAAAGAAATTTAAGGGAAAATCTACTGTATAGCTAGTTTTTGGGAATCAGAGGAAATTGTACGAAAAAGGAGAATAACTTTAACAATGCGAACATACTGATGAACAAACTACTTGAAAGAAACTATCCACGAAAACACCTCAAAAGAGTACTGAAGAGGGCCTGGTACACACCTAGAGAGATATTACTTGTACCGAAATAACATAAAAGAGGCATACGATTGGTTTGTGTCACCACGTTCTCAAGTATTAACAATGATGTCAAGAAGATCGTCAGGAGAAATTGGAATACAATGAAAGGCCTGGAAGAACTAAAGGAAATATCTATATTCACACTGACAAGGAACAAAAATATTAAAGATAAACTGGTGAGAGCCAAACACACAAGTAAAGAGAACCAAGGTATCCATACGAACAATGCTAGCGCTACCCCCCCATTCGAGGCCACCACAGGTGTGGAAACTGTGCCTCATGCACGAGTACCATCGAAGGCGATAAATTTGAATACCGGGGGATCAGCATTAAACATGTTGAATTCACGAATTGCAATACTAACAACATAATATACTGCGTCATATGTCCCTGCAAGCTGGCATATTTAGGGAAAACAACCCAAGCGATAAAGAAGAGGATCAGCCAACATAGATCGAGGATTAAATGCAAGGTTCAGAACGCTCCCATGGTCCAGCACTTCGAAGAAAAGGGACATGGGCCACAAGACATAAAATGGACAGTCTTAAAACATGTAAGAGGACGCTGCACAGACCAGACACTATCACGGTTTGAAGCAAAAATAATCTTACAATTGGGCACAACCAATAATGGTCTGAAGGTGATGAGCAAAATAATGCATTGTATATGAACAGCTCAAAAGACCATTCATAGCATACCACGCTCTAACAGGATAAATTCTTGTACATTCACCACCATCCAGCTTAGTTTGCTGTCACGAGATATGTCAATATTGATTTCATATAAGTTGTTGCCATAAGATTCATCAGCATCCAACCGCCTGGTCTTAAATAAAACGGGTATCTAAGATCTCATTTAATAGTTGCAATGCGCATCATACAGGCTTCACACACACAAGAGGCACTCGATACCAACAGGAAATCGCCAATGAAGAAAATAATGGGTTTTTTTTTAAATATATCTTTATTGGCATTTGCATCAATCATGATAAACCAATTTGGACAGTCTAGGAGATTATACAATAAGACTTGTCACATATTCATAACCACAAGATTAACTGCATTAGATACAATCCATACAATCCATGCGTATGTGTTAGGTCAACAGTTAGGAATTTAGTCCCATCCTTGCATGAGGGTGGAGAGGTGTGGCTCACTAGTTAGAGGCGGCAGACCCGTAAGCAGAGAATCGGCCAGGGACCAGGGTTCAATTCCCGACGCGGCAGGGTCGTGGACCAGGGTCAAAACGGACTCGATAATTCTCGCCTCGGTACCTACTCTAACCAGGAACACACTCGGCAACTCTGGGCATTAAGCTTCACTCATCTCTACAACGGCCCCCCACAGACGCCGGGGATGCCTGGTTTCACCTTGGAGATACCCAGAAAGGGACCATCTCACAGGGATAGCCAGGACGGGTTCCCCAGCGGTCTACAGCGCCGGGACGCCCCGTTGCTGGGGCAGCTGTACGCTTTACAAGTCTACAACATTTACATTTACATTTTACAAGTTTTCATTGTGTGAGAAAACATTCCTATATCAAATAAACCAAACATCTAGCCCCCGCCTCACCCACAACTAAACCATATCCCCCCCCCCCCTATATCTGGCATGTGTCTCTGTAGAATAAACTTGTGTCCTAGCCAATTATTCATACCAATGCGCTATCCATTATGTCCACAATGAGTGATTCCCCTTTTATTTAGTTGCCTCCTAGTTCATTACCCGGTGATCTCCACCCATGGCTCATCGTCCATCCCCCCCATTTTTTTTCTCTCGTCCAGCATTCCCCTCCATGCCCTCCCATCATCTTCTAGTTTTTCATCATGTCTTATCTGTTGCAACCGTGTCAACTCAGCCGTCGCCCACTCCTTCATGTCCCGTACCCAAAACACAATTCTGTTTATACACATCAGTAATGTCTATCTCCGTGTGAATGCACTAGAGGAAGATGAAAACAAAAGTGTCATCTCCAACTGCATTGACATCCTATAACTCCATCACAGGTTTAATGAGGTCGTCATGGAAACAAAATATAAATAAGGAGGCCAGGCAAATCACATCAACAGGAAGTCAGGCGCAGGCTATCCAGAGAGTGCTGACGCCCACCGGTCTCCCATATCTGGTTCTGCCTAAATCGAAGAAAAAACACCGGGCGAAGCGTAAAGAGACTTAACAGTGTGCAGAAGCAGAATGACAGGAGCACCGCCACACAACAAGCGTAAGAGGGCAGAGGAAGCGTGACTCAACGAAAAAGGAGGAAGCGAAGTAAGGAGGAAACTATGGGGGAACTAGCCACCATATGCACGGCATAGGCAGCATGTCACATGCATGACATATGCTCAGTTTAAGGGCGATGCTTCACTAAACATGTAACAGGAGCATGACCATTTTACCACATGGCGCGCAATGTCACCTGATAGCAGCCCATGCTCAGATTAAGAACGATGTTTCACTAAATATGCAACATGAGCACAAACTTCTCACTACACAGCGAGCACTGCCATCAGACGGACGCACAATTTATAGCACACAACATCGCAATTAAAACCAAGGTACACCCTGGCACTTATTATTTAACAAGAGCCTGACCTTCTCACCTTACGGTGCGCAGTGTCACTAGACGGCAGCATAATTTATAGCATACACCGTCGTAATTAAAACCAAGGTCTACTCAGGCACCCGCAAAGAAAACACCGGCCACTAGGGTAGGAAAGCATGACACATGACAATTAATGGGCACATCAAACTGACACAAGAACTATTCTGGACTCCCCCAGTTAACCCAATATGAGAGAACATTACAAGACAGCAGTGATCACCTTCCCCTTATACCCAAACACAGGTTAAAGAAGCCAACTGACAAGGCTCATAGCGCTTTGAGCATGGCAAGATAGATAGAATCCCATGCAAGGGCCAATCCACAATATAAGGCTCCAATCCATTTACCGACCTGGAAAACGGTATGTCTTTAGAACAAAATTATGATAAACGTATAAGATCACACCATACTTCAAATGCAAATTAATAGAAAATTGGTACATCATTTAATACACCCACAGTGTCCTACAAGAACATCTGCCTTGAAGAAGACCTTCCCTTTACCAGCAGCCCAGGTCCACCGCAGAAGGTCGAAACGCATCGACAGGAGCACCGCCACACAACAAGCATAAGAGGACGGAGGAAGCCCGACCCAACTAAAAAGGAAGAAGCGAAGTTAAAGAAGCCGCCTGACAAGGCTCACAGCCCTTTGAGCATGGCAAGATAGACCGAATCTCTTTTATTTATCCATCTGGCACTCGTGTCAACTGTTTTCATCTGATTTTTTCTTTTATATTGTGTGCTGCTTCCTCCCAGTGTTTTGTCTCGGAACACTGTCTGTGACGCAAGTAAATAGAAAAAAAGTGGAGTTTTCCGCTTCTAGGTTGGAGGCGCGCACTATATGCTGGGGCCTTTGAAGGTTTACTTCAAGTTAATTGTTTTCAAAGAAGAAATGCTTTCAAAATTTCAATCCTGTTTGAAATCGGTATTTATTTTCAATTAAATTTCATTTGGATTTCATTACTTGTTTTTCGCAAATTCATTCTTTGCTGAAATATATTTACATAGCCATTTCACAATCACCCAATGCATTTCGGGTCAATGGAATGACCCTTCCTCAGGGGTCTGTAAGTGGAAAAGATAAGAAAATCTTCAGGGCTATTCAGCCTGTTTGAACACTTAATTAAAACAATGCTGGTTCAACACTCTGATTATTGCACAACAGTTAATTCAAACGTATCTCACTGGTCATAAATACCACGCATTTCTGAATTAAATGCCCTTCAAATGTTGTTCTGAACTGTCTAACTCAAAAATTGCCTTCTAATGGTGTCCTTTTATACAAAAAAATCGCCTGTAAACTAACGAAGTGTTATGACTTAAAGCAAAAGACTATGACATGGTGTGTACTCTGATGCTCATATTGTGAATTGCTTAAAACAATACTTGCAAATCATACATGTCCTATAGTATCCTGATATACGATAACATATATATAAAAAACGCCAACTCATAAATGTATAAATGTTAACCTGCATAACATAACGGTGCTCTCCTCGCGTGTCTACTGCTACACTTACTTCCGTGTGGAAAAGCTGCCGCGTATCCGTCTTCCAATCGGAATCGAGTTTGCAAAACTTAGCATGTCTCTGCTCTTTAAGTATAACCTGATTGGTCCAAACGCATTGTCATATCGCTATAGGTCCCTGTAAGTATACCTAAGATAAGTGAATGTAACTGCCACTTTACTAAGATTTTAAGCGATATAAATCTAAAAGCTTAATGGCATGTTGCAAATACTCGACGCTCTAATATTTAAAGTTAATGCTCGTGAAAGGAACTAGGACAGTTAAACAGCGAAAATCTAACGTGAATTAATGAACTGAAATAAAATAAAATAAAGTTAAAATGAGAATGATCCGCATATAGAGCAAATGAGAAGTACAGTGTTAAAATGAAATGTGAGTTCAACCATATTGGATTGGGATGACGATGTAGAGTTCATGCAGGGATGCAATAACTTTTCACTCAACAATTGTTCATAGAAAACATGATAATTCTATCCTGTCATTAATTCCTTTCGGTTGCATGCTGTCCATTTTTCTGATCCAAAAATATTCCGCTCTCAATCTTTGTTTATGCGCATCCATAGTTGGGTGTGGCTTAATAACTTCCAATATAGTGAATCTTAACTGTGTGATGTTGTGACCTGCTTCTATCCAGTGTGTAGCCAATGTCGACTTTTGATTCTTGTTCCTTATGTTACTTTTGTGTTCTGTTATTCTTGTTTTTATCTTGCGTTCCGTTTGTCCTATATATAATTTGCCGCAAGGACATTTTATTCCATAAATTACTCCTTTGGTATCACAAGTACTTGAATGTGATAAGGGAATCCTTTTCCCAGTCATAGGATGAGTGAAATGTTGGCCAATTATCACATTATTGCAATGTATGCAATTCTCACATCTTCTCATTCCTTTGTGTGTGATCTTCTTATTCTCAGTGTGTTGACTCTTCATTAGTTCTTTCAGATTTTTAGATCTTTTGTACGCAAATGTAATTTGATTTGCTACCAATGGTTGAAGATCCGGTTCTTCTGTGATAAGAGACCAATGTTTTTTCATGATTGTTCTGATCTGAGTAGTTTGTACTGAATATTTCAATACACACACTGTGAGTTTTTTATCAGTTTTGTCTTGCTTGTTAAGTAGAATTTCTCTGTTCATGGATAAAACTTTCATTTTTGAATCATGGAGGAAGAGGAGCTTGAAGGGATTAAACGTGAATTGAATACTCATGAGGATCTGACAACAACATTGGAAGATATCAATATGAAACTTGACAGATACGCTAAAGAAATAGAAGATAGGAAAATTAAGAAGTATAAAAGAGACACTATAGATTACAAGCTGGAAGAAGTGTATAGTTGGGCTGATGTATACAATCAAAGAAATTGGCAAAAACCACAAACTGAAGTAAGTTCGTCTCAAGAAAGTGTCATATCCGATTCAGAGACAGCACAAAACAGGAGACCGATTGGTAAACCTGCACAAATGGCTCGTAAAAACCAACAGACCAAGGCAACTTTTTTAGAGACGAGTCCGGCTGCAAACAATGCTCCTTCGACATCCACAACAACGGGCGATTTTCAAAAACAAGGAGGGGAAAAAGAAAAAACAAAGGAAACGGAGACAGAAAGAGAACTCCGATCAGCCAAAAAGAAGACAACCTTGTCATAAATATATCTGATGTACAATTAACCACAGCTCAAACTAATCTTTTGAACAAAGGTTTTACTTTTGTGCCAGTTTATAAATCCAATCCTCAAGAAACGGAGATTTCCATTTTCAAATTTTTGCGCACCTTGCGCCTTAAATCTTTTTTTTCGAATCTTCCACCATCAGAAAAACCTGAGAATATTACAAAAGAATTCAGAGTTAAAAGCACGTTCTGCGCCCCTACCTCACATAAAACCATCGACGCCTATGAGAGAGTTATCACAACAGAAATGAAGAAAATTAATTATTCAGGAGGTAGTAAAAGCAATTTCTCTAAGAAAGAATGGAATACCCTAAGATCATTGAAAGAAATGACGAACGTCACCATACAGAAGTCAGACAAGGGAGGAGCCCTGGTAGTGATGAACACTGAATTTTACATGGAAAATGTACGCACACATCTACAAGATGCAAATACGTATCATAGATTGGAGCAAGATCCCACTGATGCATTCGCAAGCACTTTGAAAATAATCTTGGATAAAGCACTCGATTTGAAATGGATAACAACAAAGACATATCAATTCTTAAACATCAAACATCCCAGAAGACCTCAATTTTATATGCTCCCAAAAATACATAAACATGCCACCAAACCACCTTTCAGACCTATAGTGTCCGCCTGTGGATCAATTTCAGAACCATTAGGCCAATATCTAGATTGGTTTATGCAACCGTTGGTACAGAAGTGGAATACTTACATCAAGGACACGACCGCATTTTTGAACCTAGCGAACAACGTTGAAATTCCAGTGAACGAAGAAATATGGTTATGTTCCATTGATGTTACAACTTTATACACGTCTATCCCGCACAATGAAGGGATAGAAGCCATGGAATGGAGTTTACTAGAAAATGAGGTTACAGGAACCGATAAGTCCTTTTTGTTGGAACTACTACACTTCCCATTATTTCACAGTTACCTAGAATGGAACAATGAATTTTATGAACAGTGCAGTGGAACTTCGATGGGTTTTGCGGGGGCACCATCCTACGCTAATACCTTTATGGCGAAGTTCGAAAATGACCACATATTGAATAATCCACAATGGACAAGTGGTATTATGGTATTCAAAAGATACATAGATGACATCTTTATAATTTGGAAAGGAGCCAAAGAAAAACTTGTTGAGAATATCCAAACATTGAATCAAGTGCATGAAAGAATTAAGTTCACTCATCAAATGGATAAAGAAGAACTGGCATTTTTGGATGTAAAAATAATCATAAAGGATGGTCAAATAAAAACTAAAGTTCACATTAAGGACACTGACAGAAACAGTGGTCTCCACTTTGAAAGCTTTCACCACCATTCATTGAAGACACATCTACCGTTGTCTCAATTCATTCGTTATAAAAGGATCACATCAGACCCCAATGACTTGTCCTCCACCATTGATACACAGATCCAAAAATACTTGAAGCTGGGATACCCAAAAAAAGTACTGCATGATTCAAAAGTGAAAGTTTTATCCATGAACAGAGAAATTCTACTTAACAAGCAAGAAAAAACTGATAAACAACTGTGTGTGTATTGAAATATTCAGTACAAACTACTCAGATCAGAACAATCATGAAAAAACATTGGTATCTTATCACAGAAGAACCGGATCTTCAACCATTGGTAGCAAATCAAATTACATTTGCGTACAAAAGATCTAAAAATCTGAAAGAACTAATGAAGAGTCAACACACTGAGAATAAGAAGATAACACACAAAGGAATGAGAAGTGGTGAGAATTGCATACATTGCAATAATGTGATAATTGGCCAACATTTCACTCATCCTATGACTGGGAAAAGGATTCCCTTATCACATTCAAGTACTTGTGATACCAAAGGAGTAATTTATGGAATAAAATGTCCTTGCGGCAAATTATATATAGGACAAACGGAACGCAAGATAAAAACAAGAATAACAGAACACAAAAGTAACATAAGGAACCAGAATCAAAAGTCGACATTGGCTACACACTGGATAGAAGCAGGTCACAACATCACACAGTTAAGATTCACTATATTGGAAGTTATTAAGCCACACCCAACTATGGATGCGCATAAACAAAGATTGAGAGCGGAATATTTTTGGATCAGAAAAATGGACAGCATGCAACCGAAAGGAATTAATGACAGGATAGAATTATCATGTTTTCTATGAACAATTGTTGAGTGAAAAGTTATTGCACCCCTGCATGAACTCTACATCGTCATCCCAATCCAATATGGTTGAACTCACATTTCATTTTAACACTGTACTTCTCATTTGCTCTATATGCGGATCATTCTCATTTTAACTTTCTTTTATTTTATTTCAGTTCATTAATTCACGTTAGATTTTCGCTGTTTAACTGTCCGAGTTCCTTTCACGAGCATTAACTTTAAATATTAGAGCGTCGAGTATTTGCAACATGCCATTAAGCTTTTAGATTTATATCGCTTAAAATCTTAGTAAAGTGGCAGTTACATTCACTTATCTTAGGTATACTTACAGGGACCTATAGCGATATGACAATGCGTTTGGACCAATCAGGTTATACTTAAAGAGCAGAGACACGCTAACTTTTGCAAACTCGATTCCGATTGGAAGACTGATACGCGGCAGCTTTTTCACACGGAAGTAAGTGTAGCAGTAGACACGCAAGGAGAGCACCGTTATGTTATGTAGGTTAACATTTATACATTTATGAGTTGGTGTTTTTTATATATATGTTATCGTATATCGGGATACTATAGGACACGTATGATTTGCAAGTATTGTTTTAAGCAATTCACAATATGAGCATCAGAGTACACACCATGTCATAGTCTTTTGCTTTAAGTCATAACACTTCGTTAGTTTACAGGCGATTTTTTTGTATAAAAGGACACCATTAGAAGGCAATTTTTGAGTTAGACAGTTCAGCACAACATTTGAAGGGCATTTAATTCAGAAATGCGTGGTATTTATGACCAGTGAGATACGTTTGAATTAACTGTTGTGCAATAATCAGAGTGTTGAACCAGCATTGTTTTAATTAAGTGTTCAAACAGGCTGAATAGCCCTGAAGATTTTCTTATCTTTTCCACTTACAGACCCCTGAGGAAGGGTCATTCCATTGACCCGAAATGCATTGGGTGATTGTGAAATGGCTATGTAAATATATTTCAGCAAAGAATGAATTTGCGAAAAACAAGTAATGAAATCCAAATGAAATTTAATTGAAAATAAATACCGATTTCACACAGGATTGAAATTTTGAAAGCATTTCTTCTTTGAAAACAATTAACTTGAAGTAGACCTTCAAAGGTCCCAGCATATAGTGCGCGCCTCCAACCTAGAAGCGGAAAACTCCACTTTTTTTCAATTTACTTAAGATAGACAGAATCCCATGCAAGGACCAGTCCACAACATAAGGCTCCGATACATTTACCAACCTGGAAAACGTGTCCTACAAGAACATCTGCCCTGAAGAAGACCTTCCCTTCAGCAGCAGGGCAGGTCCACCCCAGAAGGTCGAAACGCATCGACGTAGCCATCATTGAGGCCAAGAGCTAGTAATTACTGCTACAGTCAGTGCACAAACAGCACTGTATCACGGGAAGTGTAATTTGGGACGATACCCCAGCCTAATATGAAGTGCTCTGACCTCTATAGGGCCACAGAATAGCATTGACACATAAATAAAACAGAGGACCAAAGGGAATTGGGTCCCTACAATAATTACATTAAGGACACCAGTTATAATACTGGATATTTAGTTACATACAAGATTCACCCTCAAAGGATTTGAGGTGTGAGGAGTTTGTAAATATCTGTTGTATATAAGTAAGGCTCCCTGTTTTCCATGTTTACTGATTTTTACAGATAAAGACAGACAGAAAACGTTTATTTTCTTGTCTGTATTTATTTTTAAATGTGGATAAAAACGTAAATTGGGTTGCTTTTTGAGTAATTCTCAATAGTGTCTGCTATGACTGCCGGGCCAATAGCTGTGTGGATTGATAGAAAAGTGGGCTAAAAAGAAAGGAATTTTAGTAAAGAGGCTTTAACAGCAGTAGATATGCACAAGGTTGATACTGAAATGTGCATAATTTCTTATAAGTGCATTGATTTATTGTCTGTGGGTGTTTACAGCATTGAATCCTGGTGGGCATTCAAGCATGAGTGCATATTTACTGATTAAAAAATTTGAAAATATACTCATTTCAGCTTCATTTTTCCATAAAACCCAAAATAAATATGAATAAATACAGATAAAATTAACAAAGAATATATATGGATAAATACAGACGGAAATGTAAAAAAGAAAAAAATACCATAAAACCGGGAGCCCTATATATAAGTAATGAAATATTGCACTGTCAATCATTTTTATGTTTTTGTAAATGTAACATTTGAGCAACTCAAAGTTTTGTATGTTGCCCAAAATGATGTTGAATAGCTATTGTCTTTTGTTGTTATGGTGTACTCTGTAAATAGTCTATGTATGTGTAAAAATGTGTATATAATTTGAATAAGCAAAAAAATATAAACACATAATTGGCAAACAATTGGCAAAAATTCTTTTTTTAAATTAATAGCAAGTACGGGGTATCACTTTCCGTTTGGAAAAAATAATGAAAGATAAAAAGTCCATTCTGATGGATACATCTGCCAGTGGATTCCTCACCTTGTGAATATCCCCTGCGCCATCATTCCGCGGAATTTTTCCCCAGCTCTCCGCGCCGACGTGGACGTCATAATGCCACGGCTCCGCTCGTGACTCCGTATGACGTCACCGGAGCCATAAGAGAGCCACGTCGGCGTGATGACGTCAGTTCCCTTTTTTCCGCGTCATCGACGCGTAACGGTTTTCCAGCACTCTCCTGTTACTTTGTAGTCTCCTTGTGAGTCACTGTTTCTGGAACACTCATGTCTTCGTCGAGGAAGTCAGGTTTCAAGCCGTGTAGGGAATGTGGGGGTCACATGTCCATCACTGACCCCCATGAAGACTGCTTATGGTGTCTTTCGTCGGACCACGACGTGGATGACTGTTCCTGCTGCAGGAAAATGAATTCTAAACCACTAAAAGAAAGAGAAGCAAAGCTGTTCATGGCTAAGGCGAAGAAGGAGGGCAGAGGTCGAAAAAGAGACAAGTCGAAGCAGGAGTCGTCGACTTCGCACTCGTCGAAGTCGAGAAGACACAAGAAGAAGAGGAAGCATGACTCTCAGGTCGATGAAGAGTAGGGCTTCGAGGTCGCCTTCGCCTCGACGTCGAATTAAGCACTTGGTCTCTCCTTCGCCTTCCCCTTCTCCTCGTGTTTCTCCGGAGAAGTCTCCTTTGCCAAAGTTAACTCCGGCGCAGGTGGATTCTCCAGCTTCCGACACAGAGCCTGATCAGGTTGCTGATCTTTCTCATGTGCCTGAAGGTGAACCTGTGGTTCCAGTAGAGGATCCGTCGGCTCCGGCTCCAGCTACTCCTCGTCCGGATTCAGATTCTAACCCATACCCGCATTTCCCGATTCCGGGTGCGGATCCGACGCATTTTTTGAATGTATGTATGGTGTTTTCCAGAGAGCAGCCTTCCCATCCGGTGCACCTTCAGGTCCCGTGGGTCCAATGGCGTTCAGTTTGGGCGTGCCGCAACACTACGCTCAGGCACCTTTTATGCTCTTCTTGCCGATGGCGCCGTCATGGCAGTTCCCGGCGCCGTCTGGAGAGCCTTCCTCCCGGCCTCGACTGCATCGCGTGCCTTCGTCAGAGCCTCCCTCCAGCCGCGTGTGACGCCGTCGACTCCTCCGGCGCAACCGACTCCGTGTACGGCGCCGCCGACGCCGTGTCCTCGGATCTGCTCTCGAAGAGAGGCTCAGAGGCTTATAGGCAATATCGAAGAGAGGAAGTGGAGGAAGGTGAAGTGGGTGACTCCACTGAATTTGAAAGTATTCAGGAGAAAAGTGGATTGGATACCACTCCTGAGTGGGTACATTCTTCTTCCAGATCTTCTCCTCCTCAAGAGTTGGCTCCTTATCATTTGGTAATCAAGAAGGCTGCGGAGCTGTTGGACTTAGTTGCCTTCTGCGGAATATAAGCCAAACCTACTGACTGAAGTCCTTCATTCTTCTTCTTCTATTGTCGAGCCTCTGTTGCCTTTTAATGAGGCTATCTTAGAGCCTGTTATGGACATTTGGCGTAATCCACTTTCTTCACCTGCTGTTTCCAGGACTGTGGCGAGAAGATCTAGAGTGGCTCCGGGGGATCAGAGCTTCCTTTCCTCGCACCCTTCTCCAGAGAGTCTTGTAGTGCAGGCATCCTGCTCAAAACAATCTTCAGGTGCTTTTCCACAAGCGCCAGCTGACACGGACTCAAAGAAGATTGAGCAGTTGGCTAGAAAGGTCTTCTCATCTGCTAGTATGACGCTTAAGTCAACAAATGCCACTTGCGTGTTGGGCCGCTACGTTCGTTCTTTGATGGACTCTGTGAAGCAGTTAGCTCCTAAATTGCCTGATGAAGAGAAGGCTTCTTTTATGGAGGTTGTTACAGACACTCAAGCTGCTGCTAGGCAAGTTAATCAGTCAGGCCTAGATACGGCTTATTCCTTGGCCAGAATTATGGGATCTTCTATAGCCACTAGAAGGCAGGCTTGGCTTCGCTCTTCCGGTTTTCTACGGATGTTCAGGCCACTCTGGTCGACTTACCCTTTGATGGGGAAAAGCTTTTTGGAGAGAAAGCGGATTCCGCCCTACAAAGATTCAAAGATAGCAGAGCTACTGCGAAGTCTTTAGGTTTACAGACGCAGTCAAAAGGGTTTGGCTTCAGGAAGTATAGGGGATTTGGAAGGTCATCCTTTCTTCCTTCCGTCAACCTCAGCAGCAGCAGCAATAAAATCCTCTCTACAGATCCTTTAGAGGAAGGCAAAGGGGTCGGTGTGGTTCTGGCTGCAATCCCTCCTCCTCAGCCTCCTCTGCTCCCAATGATGCTACAGGGAAGCAGCCCTAGATCCCCCATCCTGGATCATTTGAGGCCTGTTGGGGGTCGGGTGTCCCACTTTTTGCGAGGTTGGAAATCGGTCACGATGGACCTTTGGGTTTTAAACCTTAAGGAGAATGGGTACGTCCTTCCCTTTCGGGAATTCCCCCCCCCCCTTACCCTCCTTGCCAAGGTTTTTGCTCAGAGGACCATCTTCTGTAGAAGGAGGTTCTTGCATCGCTACAAAAGGGTGCGATAGAGGTTGTTCCAGAGCAGGAAAGGGGTCAGGGATGCTACTGCCGGTATTTCCTGATTCCCAAAAAGGATGGCAGATTGCTTCCAATCCTGGACCTCAGAATCTTGAACTTTTACCTGAAGCAAAATAAATTCAAGATGGCAGGTTCTTCAGGCGTTGCAGCAAGAAGACTGGATGGTGTCGTTCGACTTGCAGGATGCGTATTTCCACATCCCAATCCTGAAGTCGCACAGGAAGTATCTCTGTTTTACGGTTGGGTCGCAACACTACCAGTTTGTCGTCCTCCCGTTTGGTCTTACTACTGCACCTCGAGTCTTCACCAAGGTGATGGCGGTGGTGGCTGCCCATCTCAGGTGGTCGGGGATTCCGGTTTTCCCTTACCTGGACGACTGGCTACTGAAAGCAGGGTCGCCAGAGATGGTGCAACA
Source organism: Triturus cristatus (assembly GCF_964204655.1). NCBI lineage: Eukaryota > Metazoa > Chordata > Amphibia > Caudata > Salamandridae > Triturus > Triturus cristatus. Next base: position 1,137,455,903 of record NC_140589.1, read on the forward strand.
TCCTCTGCAGGTAACATCTCATCTGTTATTCAACTTGGGTTTTTCAATCAATGTGCCCTCTCAGCGCAACCTGTTCATAGGGGCGGTACTTGATTCTGTTGGTCAACCATGCACGCTGGCACATGAGGGCGCTCCAGTGGTGTCTCCGCAGGCAGTGGTATCAGCACAACGGGGCTCTCAGGGAGTCAGTCAGGATCTCCAGAGAAGCTGCAGCGGACCTGTCTTGGTGGAGCGTGGAGGGCAATCTGTCTCAAGGAAAGTCCTTTCATCTTCCTCCAATTGTGGCCACAGTGATAACGGATGCCTCCACCCTGGGGTGGGGTGCTCATCTGGGGGATCTGGAGATCAAGTGTCTTTGGTCTCCAGAGGAAAGATTGTCTCATATCAATCTTTTGGAATTGCGGGCAATATGTTTGGCGCTCAAGGCCTTTCTCCCTTCCCTTCGTGGTCAGTCGGTTCAAGTCCTGATGGACAACACTACCGCGATGTGGCATGTCAACAAACAGGGAGGAGTAGGGTCGTACCGTCTCTGCAGAGAGGCTTTGCGACTGGTCCTGGGCTCAGGACTATCGGATTTTCTTGATGGTGAGTCATCTGGCCGGGGTGCTGAACGTGCGTGCGGACAGTCTGTCGACAGTTTTCCGCCGACCACGAGTGGAGGCTTCATCCAGAGGTAGTTCAGCACATCTTTCGGACATTGGGGACACCTTGGGTGTACCTTTTTGCCACTCAAGAGACCGTGCATTGCCCGTCATTCTGCAGTCTCCAGTTTCCAATGCAGGGGGCGTTGGTGGACGCATTTCAGTTGAGTTGGAGCTCACAACTCCTTTACTCGTTTCCTCCCATACCCTTGATTCCTCGGGTTCTGAGGAAGATTCGCCAAGACCGGGCCCAAGTTATATTAATCGCCCCGGATTGGCCAAGAAGGGTGTGGTACACAGATCTACTTCACCCATTTGTCGCACCCTCCACTCCGTCTCCCTCTCAGGGCAGACCTCCTCTCGCAGTTGGAGGGGCAGGTTCTACACCCCCACCTCCAGAGCCTGCGCCGTCATGCCTGGAGATTGAACGGGGCAACCTGAGTTCCTTCTCTCTCCTGCCGGGCGTAGTGGATGTTATATTGTCATCCAGGCGACACTCCACTAAGTTGATTTATTCCTATAGATGGTCTAAGTTTGTAAAATGGTGTGGAGAGAGATCCATTGACCCTTTAAAGGTTCACTTGTCAAATGTGCTGCAGTTTGCTCTTTCCTTGGCTCAGCAGGGTTGTGCTGTGGCCACGGTTAAGGGCTGTTAATCAGCCTTATCGGCTTTTCTGTGTCTGATCAGCCGTCGTTATTTAAATCTCCTATTGTCTTAAGATTTATCAAAGGTCTTACTAACAGGTTTTCACCTACTTCCTTTGTAATGCCACAGTGGGACCTTAATCTTGTTTTAACTTTTTTGATGGGCTCCCCTTTTGAGCCCCTTCATAGCTGTCCTTTGAGGCTGTTGTCCTTTAGAACGGCCTTTCTTGTAGCCATAACCTCGGCAAGGAGGGTGAGTGAGCTTCAAGCTCTTAGTTCAAAACCCCCGTTTTTATCCTTACATGCTGAAAGGATGGTTCTCAGGACCAGGGCTGCTTTCCTACCTAAGGTAGTTACTCCTTTTCATCTGGGGCAGGCCATTACTCTCCCTGTGTTTTATCCTCCCCCTCACCCTTCCAAGGAGGAGGAGAGACTTCATCGTTTGGACCCTAAAAGAGCAGTGAGCTTTTATTTGGACAGAACAAGGGATTTTCGTTTGGAAGATCAGCTCTTCGTTGGCTATATTGGACACACAAAAGGCAAAGCTGTGCACAAGCGCACTCTGTCCAGGTGGATTATCCTAACCATCAAGATCTGCTAAGCCCTTGCTGGTAAGGTTCCTCCTGAGGGTATTAGGGCTCATTCAACTAGAGCTAAGTCTTCCACCTCTGCTTTGGCCAGGGGTGTTCCGGTTGCAGACATTTGTAAGGCCGTGACTTGGGCCTCCCTCCATACTTTTGCAAAGCATTATTGCTTAGACTCTGAGATGAGGAGGGAGGGCCATTTTGCATGCTCTGTTTTGCAGGACTTTTTGGTATAGGAAGATGGACACCCTCCTCCAGGAATGGGACTGCTGTGGGAATCTATTCATAAGGTGAGGAATCCACTGGCAGATGTATCCATCAGAAGAACAAGTTACTTCCCTTCGGTAACGCTTTTTCTGGTGGATACAGTATCTGCCTGTGGATTCCTCACTGACCCACCCGCCTCCCCGTTGTCCACCTTTGTATATCTTAAAGGATGTCTTATTTGCCCTTGTTGGACTCCACATACAGGGAGTTGCAATAATCGAGCCTGGAGCCAACAAGAGCGACTGCAATCTGCTTACGAGCCTGGAGAGAAAGATAGTTACGGATCCTATTTAGAATCCTGATAACACCCCAGCATGTGGCCACAGTCCTATTTACTTGGAGCATCATAGAGAGTGAGGTGTCAAAGACCACGCCGAGATTTCTGGCTGATTGGGAGGGAGTGGGGCAGGTGCCAAGAGATGAAGGCCACCACTCGCTCGACCAAACATCTTGGTCTTTCCCAAAGACCAAGACCTCTGTCTTGTCGCCGTTTAGCCTTAGGGAATTGATGATCATCCAATCTGCCACATGCTGCATGCATGACCTAAAGCTAATGGCGGATGTATGGACAGAGGAATGAGCCAGTGACACCATGATCTGGGTGTCGTCGGCGTAGGACACCACCTCCATCTCCTGCGATCTTACTAGTCTAGCAAGGGGGGCCACATAGATGTTAAACAGGGTCGGACTAAGGGCCGACCCCTGTGGCACCCCACATTGCAATGACTTAGCAGGGGAGAGGAAATTTCCAAGCTTTACTCTCTGTTCTCTACCAAGGAGAAAGGAGTTAAGAAGATTCAAGGCCGGCCCAGTAACCCCAGCCTCCCTAAGCCGAGATGTTAAAATGGCGGGAGACAGGGTATCGAACGCGGCTGTGAGATCTAATAGGACCAGTATTGTAGTTTGGCCACTATCCACTTTACGTCGGATGTTGTCTACTACAACAGTGAGTGCGGATTCGGTACTGTGGTACTTTCTGAATCCGTGCTGTGTGTTATCAAGATACTCACTGGTCTCAAGAAAAGTAGAGAGGTGGGAGTTGAGGTGTGCCTCCAATATTTTTGCAGGGGCCGGGAGCAGAGAGATTGGCCTGAAGTTTTTAAGAAGGCCAGGATCCAAAGACGGTTTCTTAAGGAGAGGCTTTACAATAGCCTTCTTCCACATTGGTGGAAAGGAACCCTGGACAATAGCCCTATTCATGACTTCCAACATGAGCGGAAGAATGCTGTTTCTGCACTCCTTCAGTATTTTTAGCAGTAAAGGATCCATTGGGGAGGAAGATTTAGTCCTATCGAGTAGGAGGTTCAGTCCTTCCAGAGACAGTAAGGGAAATTGCCTGAATAGTTTGGAAGGGCCTTCACCCAAAGTGTCCAGACTGGCTATAGCAGAAGGAATATCCTTATCCAAGGAGTGGCTTTGGGCTTCTAAGGCGATGTGAATGTCCGAGATTTTGCTGTGAAAGAAGTCAGAGATGTTATTACAAAGATCCTGAGAGCTAACTACAGGATCGGGGAGTTGGAGAGAGCATAGTGAATCAGCAATTTTAAAAAGTTCCCTGGATGAGGTTAGGGAACCTGTAAGATTGGAAAAGTACTCCTGCTTTTCAACTACAACTCTCTGTTTGTAGTCCCGTAAAGCGGACTTATGAACCTCTCGATCTTTCGGATCCCAGGATTTCCTCCAGCTTCTCTCGCTGCTCCTACACCCCTGCCTTAGGAGTCTCAGATGTTCAGAGAACCAGGGTGCAGTGGGTTTCTGCCGAGCTACATATCGAAGGGAGGCGGGGGCAAGCTTTTCCACTGCATTGGTAATAGAATCCATAAGTTCTTGAGCTGCCTCATCCGCATCCTTCAAGGAGAAAGATTCCGAGATCCGAATGTGAGAAGCAATAGTGTCATCGGTAACATTTCTAAAGTTTCTCCTAAGAGTAAATGAAGTAGCGACATGATTCGCTAAGGGCAGGGCAGGAAGAGCAAGTTCAAGCGGTACTGCAAAATGATCTGTCCAGACCAACGGCAGAGGCGGGCCAGTAGATAGCCTAGAATCACTAGAAAATACCCCATCAAGAATATGGCCAGCCTTGTGTGTTGGGCTGCTCACCAACTGAACGAGGTCACAAGCTCCGAGTGACTCAATTAATGTTAGGGTATCCTTTGAGTTGATTTCATCAAGATGGAAATTGAAATCACCCAAGATGGAAAGATAGGATTTTCCAAAATAAGGTTCTAGGATTTTGAGGAGATCTGAAGAAAAACTAGCCCTAGGGCCGGGTGGTCTGTATATGAGTATCCCAGTGATAGAGACAGATGGAGCACACAAAATGCAAAAATAGAGTGCCTCAAAGCGATCTCCAGGCATTGATAGAGATTTAACAGTGCAAGAAAAAGAAGATTTAAAAAGAACGGCAATTCCTCCACCTCTAGGCAGTGGTCTATCCTGCCTATGGAGAGAATAGCCATCAGGAATGGCCAAGAGTAGATCGTGACCGGAGGAATCCGAAGCCCAGGTCTCCGTGATAAAGACCCAGTCCGGCTGTCTTTCTTCCACAAATTCGTGGAAGGCAACATTGTGCTTGATCAGCGATCGCGCATTAATTAGGAAACCGGTTTTAGGCAGCGAAACAGAAAGGCATCCCGAGCGCGAATGGGATCTAATAGTACTGGGAGCGGTGCAGCGAAAGGAAACCTTACACGTCATGCATCGCTGGGAATGTAAGATGCCTTCAGGAGAAAAGCGGTGAGAGCATCGCTGCACTTATGGTCTAAAAGCCATGAGTTCCGACATAGAGTATTGCCTAGGCACCTCATAGAGTGGAGGCACCTCATAGAGAGGAGGGGGGTGCCAGCCGAGTCCAGCCCGCCCTACAGCACGTCCTCAACGCGGACGGGCGCAGACGGGCTGAACTCAGGCGTAACTCCGGCGGAAGTCCGGCGATCCCGCTGCGCGATGACGCTGCGCGTAGGCATGGCTGCTATTTATGTTGGTCGAGCCTCCTAAATGAGGACTAGACCGCGATGTGGCTCACCCCTCACCTAATATGGCCGCCAACGAGACAATGGCGAGGGACCCGCGAAATGCGGTGCTTTTCCAAATTACCGTGTAAGTAAGGATGACAGCATGCAGGTAAGCGTGGCCGGCAATGTTAAAAACAGGGGAAAAATAGTGCTAACCAAAAATAACCTAGACGACAAAACGGGAGTTTTAAAATAAGCAGGAGCTACACAATGACAAAGTGCTGCAAGGAAATGCGCCGAGGCTATGCTTTTACAAGATTACCCTTTCTAGATGAAGTCCTCCAAACAGCCAGACCATCGAATTACAAACAGCTTTCCAGATATCGGACCCTTGGAAAGGACTGTTGGTTATTGTCTTTGCTTCTTCAAGCCAGGGATGCAGAGCTTTTGGATCATTCAGGTTGTTGTACAAACCCGGGATAGACAAAAACTGGACACAATTGCGCCAACAGCGGCTTCAGCGCAAAGCCCCCGGTAGCGGTAGAATGCCGAGCGAGGTGCCATAACCCGGGACGCCTGCAGCCAAACTACAGTGCGGAAGTGTCACTAATGGGGTGTTGGAGTAAGTATGCCTGCAGCGGGCCCCATATGTCACGTGGGCGAGAAGAGCGGGGAAGTAATTCAGCATAGGTGTGAAGTTGGTCCTGCCAAAATATCATGTCAGAGAGCCAGTCCTTAAACTTGAGCGCTCTACCCCTGCCCCATCTGCAGGCTATACGCCGCTTAGCAATAGCTAGGCTAAAGGAGACAAATTTACGACTGGAAACGGGGACTTGCGCAGTATACCCCATCAAGGCCACTAGAGGGGATCTGGGGATTGGTATAAGAGGCATATCGTCTAAAGCCGCAAGAACGTGACCCCAGTAAACTTGGACCTCAGAGCACTCCCAAGCCAGATGCAGGAAGTCCGCATTGTCCATCCCACACCGTTCGCACCTTTTCGTGTCCCGCAACCCAAATTTGTGAAGTTTGACTGGAGTATGATAGCTACGGTGAAGGAACCTATAATGTATCAGTCGAAGCCTGCTGTTAGAGGATATATGTTCTGTCTGCTTGCAGCAGAACAGCCATTGCTCGTCAGTAATATCTTGTTCCAATTCCTGCGGCCATTGAGCTCGCGCTGCGCTCGAAGGGTATTCAACATCTCTGTACAGTGCATGGTAAAGAGTGGACACGAGGTGTGACACCGAAGGAACACGCAGAACGTGATGTAAAGGGGCCAGCGTCTCGGGCTCAGAAGGATAGGATGGAGTGCAAGCCTGAACCCCATGTCTGAGGTGAGAATACAAAAATGTTTCCATAGCGGTCGGCGGTGGATCAGGGCACAGTTGCGGGAGCGTGCGAAATGTACCGTTAATATACATTCTCCCCAACAATGCAGCTTTCTTGTGCGAGCTACCTTCCTAAAGAGGCCCTCCTGTAGCAGGGATATATGTGCATGATACGTGAGTGGAAGCAGGGGGGAGTATAAGGAGGGAGCGTGCATACGGTCACGGATGCGAGACCAGGCCAGAAGTGTGCAGTCCACTGAGGAAGGGCTGCGCGCCCGAGGGGAGACGTCAGCAAGTAGAACACCATTCAGCGGGGTGGGATCAGCCAGTCAATGTTCAGTGGCAACATGGGGGGTGTATCGAGGCTGGTGGAACCAATAATGAGCATAATGGGCCTGAGCACTGATATAGTACAGTTCGAAGTTGGGTATGTCCAAACCTCCTTGGGAAAAGGGCCTCATAAGGGTATCCCATTGTATGCGTGGCAGCTTGCCACCCCAGACCAGACGGATCAGTTCCGACCGCAGCGAGGCAAAGAAATGGCGACCAGGGTCGTAGGGAATATTGATGAAAAGGTATAAAAATTTAGGAAGAATCACCATTTTTATTAGAGACACCCGTCCGGCCATGGATAGCGGAAGGGCAATCCAGCGAGTAATGCAGTTCGTGATGTGCTCCATTGCACACCCGTAATTAGTTCTCATTAACTCATCACGATCTGCCATTATCCGGATACCTAAATACTTAACGTCAGTATCACACCATTTAAGCGGATAATCCGTATCAAAGGGAGACACGGCGCTAGTCAAGGGGAACAGCAATGACTTGGTCCAATTGATGTGAATACCAGAGTAACCACCGAATTTGATAAATTCCCGCAAGAGGGGATTAAGATTATGCTGCAAGTCTCTAACATATAGCGTGACATCGTCCGCATACAGCGAGATGAGGATCGGTCGCAACAAGCACCGAAGGCCCACATGATTATAGTGTTGTCGAATTTTTGCTGCCAGGGGTTCCACGATCAAGGCGAATAGGAGAGGAGATAGCGGACACCCCTGCCGCGTACCACGTGATAGAGAAAAGGAGGAGGAAGTATGGCCATTGACCAAGACCCTAGCAGTGGGGGCGGTGTATAATAGACAAATCCATGCTACGAAACCTACAGGCAGGCCCATTTTCTGCAAAATAGTGAAGAGGTAATCCCATTCCACTGAGTCAAAGGCCCTGGAGGCATCCAGGAACACCGCTGCCAGGGGTAGGCTAGGGTCGACAGCCTGTAGGATGGAGAACAGCGTTCTGAGATTATGGGACGTAGCTCGTCCCGGGATGAAACCAGACTGGTCTGGTAAAACCAGCTTGTCCATCAGAAGACGGAGACGGTTGGCCAGTAATTTAGCCAAGATTTTGGTGTCTGCGTTAATAAGAGATAGCGGCCTATATGAATCGCATTTATCCGCCGGCATGCCGGGTTTAAGCAAGGACGGGATCAATGCTTCTCTCATTGTTGCGGGCAGGGTCTGCGCCTTCTGGGCCTCCAGGAAAACCTCCTTAAGTACAGGAAGTAATTGATCTATATACGCTTTGTAAAAATCAATGGGAAGTCCGTCTGAGCCCGGGGCTTTTCCCAACGCCGTCTGCATTATGGCTTCACGTATTTCATCGTCCTCGAAGGGTGCCACCAGGAATTCCCGCTGAGAATCCCCCAGCCAGCCAAGAGCTATATCCTGCAGGTACGGGGTAAAATCTGGGGGCGAGGAGCGCTGTGAGCTATACAAGCCTTGATAATAGTTAACAAAGACATTAAGTATACTGAGACTGTCCCTGTGTCTGTTTCCATCACCATCCACCACATCAAGCACATAGTTAGAGAACCTAGGCCGCCTGATGGTATTCGCCAACGCCCGCCCGCCCGGGCCTTTCCCTCTCCCCATACCTACGGGCAGTAAAGTATTTACCTCGAAACTTCACCTCCCGATTCGCTGTATTAATATATTCGGTGAGCTTTTCTCGAAGGGTAGCCCGCTGAGTGGTAGAGTTAGCCTCCCACATATTAATCTCCAGTCGCCTGATCTCCACTTCCAAACCACGTAGTCTATTCCTAATGTCACGAAGTACTCCAAAACTTTTGGATATACAAATACCCCTGACCGTGACCTTGAAGGCCTCCCAGAATACACCCATATCATCGGCAGTTCCCTTGTTTCTGTCCAGAAAATCGGAGATCTCCTCCCCGAGCTCGGCATGAAACACCGCATCGAGAAGTGCTTCGGGTATGAGTCTCCAGCAGCGGGGGGGGGGTGACAGTAGCGTTAGGGGGTAGCAGTTCGAGATACACCGGTGCATGGTCAGAGTGTGTGCGGGCCAAATGAGCGACACTGCGAATCCATGGCGTAACGCCACGAGCGCATACCCAGTAATCCAGCCGTGACCACGTAGAGTGACCCGCCGTGTAGAAAGTGCCTTCCCTAGCTGCCGGGTGTACATATCGCCACGCATCAACGAGCCCATGATCATCGAACAGCCCCGCTAGAGTCTCACGAGTATTGGTATAGTGATGGGGTAGAGGAGTAGAGCGATCCTTGGAAGGGCATAGTGCAGTATTGTAGTCCCCGCCCCATAAGACATGCGTGGAACCTATTTTTAGGATGTGCCCCCAAAGGGCAGTGAAATAACCTGGATCGTCCGTGTTAGGACCATAACTGCAAACAAGCGTGACAGACTGCGTAGCCAGAGTGCCCCAAAGTATACAACTTCGGCCGGCGGAATCTCACTATATATGAATGGTGTGGTTTTTTTTTAATGAGAATTAGCGTGCCCCGGGAATATGTAGAGTAGGATGATTAGACGCAGGTAGAGGCCCATTTGGTATCAAAAAAAGGAGGGTGCCGAGGATCCATGTGCGTTTCCTCGAGCATGGCGATGTGTATGTGGTGCCTGTCAAGGTATGCTAAAATCTGACGAGGGTCACGAAGTCCCCGGACGTTCCACGTAAGCAGTTTAAGGTATGGTGGGTCATGTGATGTCATCTATGCGGGCGTGTCAGTGAAGTGCAATAATGCCTTAAGAACCAATGAAACACGCGACCCGCTATACATACCAGAGCCTGTACCGCTGTATGTGTCCCACAAACTTAAAGACAAGTAAAGCAATGTTCAACCCATATCGTCCTGCCTGCAATATAACATTGAAATAAACCCCCCTTACAATGAAACATTGTCGCCCTACCCACCCCCACCCACAACGATACCCCAAACGTGCCGGTATAGCATAGCCCACCCAAAATAACAAACAGTGGCCTGCAGTCAACTGCAACTAGCTGCAGCCACCAGAATGATGGCTGTGTATGACTAATAACAACCCAAAGAAATAGCCAACAACACAGGGGAACTCCCATAGGGGGCACCAGGGGGCAGTACTCCCTTCCCTTGCCAAGCTCTAGCTACTCCCCGGCCCCCGGGTGTCACCCCAGGGCGGGACCGAGAGGCAGTTATCGGGAAGGGTACTTGGCGAAGCGACCGTTTGTTCCTCCACACAGCTTGCGGCCATCAATGCCATCAGAGCGGCTAAGCTTCAGTCAAGAGAGTTGTGGTCCACAACGCTTAACCAAGCATATGTCTGTACAGGGGCAGTGGGCCGCTGCGTGCCAATCTGATAAACAGGTGACCGTCCCCAGAACGATATCATGGTTATTAACAGTGGCCCCTCGTACAGAGAAGACATAGTAAATAATGTGGAGCAGCACAATTGAGAGGCAACCCACCACAGCTTTAACCAAGCGCAGGAGACGAAGATCTGGATGACCCGCCACGCCGAGGCGAGCGTCTCGAGATAGTTTTCAGAAAGTCCTCGGCCTGCTGTGGGTTGGTGCAAAAGACCTGTTTCCCATCGTACGTGATCCGAAGCCGTGCCGGGTATAAGAGAGCATATTCAATCTGGGCATTCCGAAGCTTTTGCTTAACAGCGAGGAACTTCCGGCGCGCCTCCTGCACTGTCCAGGTGAAGTCTGGATAGATCGTGAACGCATTACCTTCAAACTGCAGCGGTTTCAATTCACGTGCCTTCTGCAATGCCACATCGCGGTTTCGATAGTTCAGACGGCGCGCGATGATGGGGCGAGGCGCATCCCCAGGAGGGGGACGAGGGCCCAGGGAGCGATGCGCACATTCAACCACCATGTGCTGCGAAAAAGAGGCTTTGCCAAAGGAGCTCTTCAAAAGGCGCTCGACGTACACCTCCATGCGCCCAGTATTGGTGCTCTCGGGAATGCCTAGTATGCGGACGTTGTTGCGGCGACTCCTAGCTTCGATGTCCTCATTCTTGGCCGCAATAACCTTAAGGAGTTCATCCATCTGAGCAACCTGAGTCTGCATCCGGGTAGTGACATCTTCATTCTCTGATATACGACGTTCCGCCTCTTTTATCTGCCCATCATGCTTGTCGACCTTATGCACCAAGAAGTCAAGCCTTGTGTTCATGGTATCCATCTTACCCGATAAATCCGACAGGCTGTGCTGGACAGCTAGGAGCAGTGTTTTAGCATCATCCTCTGAGGACGGCGGAGCAGGTTGTGCGTGATCCAGAGCGTCAGATTCTGCCCCAGAGGATGTGGATCCCTTCGCCGCTTTTTTGGCCTCGAAATTCAAGCGAGGCTGGCGCCTATCGGGTTTCCCCATCGCAGCCGGCAGTCCCGACCGCCGCTCCACAGTGCCCGGGGAGTAAACAGGGCACACCAGGCGACAAGGCGACCAATCCGCAGTGTGGGCCAACCGCAGGACGTGTAAGCAAGTCCGATGCGGAGATGAGATAAGTAGATGTCCGCAAGCACCCCAGCACACAATCCCACGTCAATGCGGGCTCCCCTCTCCAGCAGGACCCGCCAGGGAACCAGTAGAAGGTGGTAGATAGAGAACAAGGCCACTGTAGAGTAACTGACACCGCCGAGCAGCCCCACAGGAGAGAAGGCACAGGCAGAGCCCAGGTGTAGACCAACAGCGTGTCCCGCAGGGTCAGCCGGAGCACCCCGGAGATCCCAGCGCAGTGCAAGGCGACAGCCAAGAAGCTGGCAGCCACAAGATCTACGCCAGCAAATCGCAGGGAGCCAACCCAGCGCACAGGGGTCCGCAGTCACGATAGCCGTCATCCAATCTCCACAGCACAACAGCCAGCGGGCGCAGCTGCAGAGGGCCGGCAGCGGCAGTAATGGCAGAGCCGCAATTCAATGCGCGCACAGCAGAGGAGCAGAACACACCGCCGCCTGCCGCTCCGCCAGACCCTCCAATGTAGAGAGCCACACACCGCCGCTAGCTAGCAGAAAAGCGGTGGTCCCAGGCGCAGCAGCACACACCGGGGGTCAGGAGCAGCGCCGTGGGGCACAGCACGAGTCCCCCTCCCCGGCACACGCTCCCAGCAGGTATGGCGGGATAGGAAGCAGGGCAATGGCGCTCCAGCGTGCAGAGCCGCGGCAGGTCTCCACCGCGGAGGCTCCCCCGGCGTCGGCCTGCCCACAGACACGTCCGGTGGCGGGTTCTGTTGTTTAATAAAAGGCTCGTCCCAGGTCACCAGTGCCCCAACTTCCGAGGTAGTGGCAAATACCCAGAGGCGGGGAAGAGCAGTGGCAGTCTCTTAAGCAGCGGCAAGGGCAAGGATCCACCGGGCCGTGACACAGGCCCGACGATGGGAGTGAGGCCTACCTCCTCGTGGTAAGCCGCGGCTCTCTCGTAGTCGCCACAGCCAGCGCCGGCTCCAGAAGGTAGACCCAGAGGGATCCCCGTCGCCAAGATCTCCACGCAACCAGGGCCAGGCAGCCCCGGAATCCGCAATATTTGGCCCGGTGATAGCGGAGCAATCAGGTATCACTTAGACTGCGTCATAGGCCACGCCGCAGCAGCGCAGAGGAGGATAAATTGCGGATGTGTTCGCCAAGCGTCCCGAGCCTCACAGGTGTGCGGCCATCTTGGATGTGCGCCACCTAGCGCCCCCCTATTACAGTACTTTATGCACTATTCGTCCAGTATTAATGTATGGTCACACTATATATCCAGTAATTATGAAGTCATCATACTGGTCTGGAGAAATGCATTAGATGAAGAAGATCAATAATAGAAAAATACAATACATAACAAACAGTCAGCATCAGTGTGTTTACAAGTACAGGCACTTAAATTGAGTCTGGCATCATCGTTTGGGGGCAAGCATCTTTGCATGTAGGGGTACAAGTAATCCCTATAGAATGGCACTTACGGTAGCCTAAGCGGCTAATAATTCAATAGCTCAATATGGTTACATTATTCTGCCATCCCGCGATCCACTGGCTCAGCAAGCGTCTGACTACGCAAATATTAATTGAGTGGGGACAATATATCTTTTGGTCTTGATTGTACGGGCATGAGTTCCCAGTAAGCCGTAAGCTATTCCTGGCAATAGGCGACATCTTTAAGCCAGCCTGCCAACTGGGGCAAAGCGCGATGTGCATATCTCATGGCCACCCTACGTTTGGCTAGCAGTAGTAGGAGCGCAACCAGTTTGAGCCTATCCAGAGGCACCGCTTGCACAAATCCTAATAGTGCCACTAGGGTAGAGTACTCGAGTCGGAGCCCTAGTATGCCACCCATTCTAGCAAAAATCTCCTCCCAGGATGTGGAGACTCCCGGGCATGTCGAGGAGGGGTGGAAGAAGCCAGCGTCAGGGGCAGAGCACCTGCCCCATCTGGAGTCTCCCCCAATCCCATTTTGAGCTTTCCCACAGGGGTATGATATAGTTGGTGAAGACATTTGAAGTGGATGAGTCGAGAACAGCAGTATTGTCATTGTGCATCTGTCAGTGGTAGCGTAATGTCTGTCTCCCAATAGCGCGGTGTGTTGTATGTCAGCGTACAGTCTCATGATAAGTCTATGGGACGAGGGAGATGTAAGAAACATCTCCAGCACACGCAATGTCGGAGGGCCGTCGGGGGACTCTGCAAATAGCGTGCGAATGGCTGTGTGCACTTGAAGATATGTGAAGGTATCAAGAAAGGTAGTGGCGCTGGCCTCAAGGGCGCCCTGTGCAGGAATAAAAGTGTTGTTGGGGAATAGTTCACCCATTTTGTAAGTCCAAACTTGCGCAGTCTAGCGCAAGTGCCAAAATCAGATGTAACAGGCAATAGGGGGTATTCAATGATGGGCATCGAAGGTGCAAAAAGGTGTTTTTGTCCCACACCGTGTCCACGCTATCTAGCGCAAGTGCCAGAATCAGATGTAACAGGCAATAGGGGGTATTCAATGATGGGCATCGAAGGTGCAAAAAGGTGTTTTAGTCTCACACCGTGTCCACGCTAACACATGGGTGCACAATAGTCTTAAACATGACTATCTGCAATGGACAGGGCACTACCCAGTCGCACTCAGGGGCCGTGTGCGCCATAAACAGTGAGTCCGGAGCTCTGAGACCTACCTGCTAAAGAGGAGTATCCGCGTCTCCCAGGCAATACGTGGTTGAGAACCAGCCCACACAAGTGAAATAATTAATTAGCGAACTTGCTTGCGGAAGTAGGAGGGGAAGGGAAGCAGCAAATTTAGGAATAGGTATAAAAACTTTGGTAAGATAATCATTTTATCAAAGGTTAGTAACAGCGGAAGCCATGACCATCCCTCAAGCCTCTCGTTAAGCCAATTTAGTAATCTACCATAGTTATTCTTCCACAGTTTGTCAGTATATCTGCTGAGCCAAATACCAAGATATTTGATTGCGTTCTCAGTCCAGACCAGAGAGAATTCAGAGTCTGACGTGGGAGTGTCATTAGTCAAAGGAAATAGAATAGACTTTGCCCAAATGATGACAATTCTAGACACCCCCCTAAAATCTAGTGATTTCTCTAATGAGTGGCTCTAAGTTGACATGTGGCTCTCGTACATATAGGGTATCATCGTCCCCATACAGGGACACCATCACATGGTGGGAGAAAAAGGCCAATCCTCTCTGTGCCTGGTGTTGATGCAAACAGGCTGCGAGGGGTTCCATAGCTATCGCAAAGAGGATTGGAGATAGTGGACAGCCCTGCCTGGTACCCGAATGACAGTGAAGGAATCAGACACACTCCCATTAATACGCAGCAGGGCAGAGGGCTGAGAGTATGATAATCTGATGGACTTAATGTAGGAAGGACTCAGTCCTAGGCGCTTCAAGAGGCCAAACAGATTCGGCTGTTCAAGAGAATCGAATGCGACCCCATGCAGGGAGGGATCGATAGAGTGAAGGATGACAAAGAAGGTGCGAAGATTGTGGAAGTGGATCTGCTGGGTATAAAGCCAGCCTGATCCAGCCTTACAAAAGATATGAAAGCAGTGGGAGCAGCTGCAGGCGAGCAGCTTAGCAAGTATCTTGTTGTCTGTGTTTATTAAGGGGAGGGGCCTATATGAATCGCAGCGTGTGAGGTCCTTGCCCGGTTTGAGGACAGTGACAATGAGGGCCTCTCTCATGGAAGCTGGGTGCACTTCAGAAGCGAGGGACTGTGCATATACTTCCAGCAAATGGGGGGAGAGAGGATGGTGTAAATTCCTTATAGAATGCTGCCGGAAGGCCATCAAAACTCGGCGCGTTGTCTGCCGGCATGAAAATGGATTACCACCACAATCTCCTCTACCGTAAATGGTTCATCCACGCTGCGCCTGTAGCCCTCCTCCAGCCACGGAAGCTGGATCGAGTTGAAGTAGTGAGGAGGGTCCGACGGAGGGGGCATCCTGTCACGAGCGGTACTGCAAGGAGAAGAAAGATTTCATCAGGGACTAGACATTCTCGGTGCCTGTCTGCATGCATGCGTGCTTCTTCGTCCTGTAGTTCAGTGCTGTAGTTACTCACCCATGGTTTCTGCATTAACAGTGTTAGGGACCTACTCGGTCTTTTACCTTCCCCATAGCGGCGCGCACTCGACTTGCATCCCATGTAGTGCACCTCCCACTGAGCGGCCTCCTCATATTATGCTGATTTTCTCCGTATGTCTGCAAGGGTTTTCGGGTTCCTCTTCGAGAAAAAACGGACCGTCAGGTCTCATATTTCCCATTTAAGTTGCGATAGATCGTTCCGCAGAGAGCCAAGCACGCCCGCCTGTTTGGCTATGCATGCTCCACAGATGACCGCCTTCAAGGTCTTCCAGTGGGTAGCCCTCGTTATGTCCCCTTTATTGTTTTGTTCAAAGTATGCCGAGATAGCGGCCCTAATATCATCTCGAAACACTTGGTCCCATAGCGTGCCCGGTGGCAGTCGCCACATGAAGGCCCTGGACGAAACACCCAGCAGCTTCAGTTGTAAAAGTACCGGGGCATGATCTGAAAGTGTGCGTAAAAGGTGAGATGACTGCGCAGACCATGCCACCACATTCCCCGACTCCAACCAGTAGTCTAAACGTGACCAGGTAGAGAGTGCAGTATTTATGCAAGTTCCTTCCTGAGTGCTGTGTTTCTGGAGCACTAAATGTCATGTAAATCAAAGTCCATCATAAGTAGGCCCAACTGGGCAACCGCCCTCTGGTGCGGTCGTCTGGTGGCACTGTCCCTATCCATCCTTGGGTCTAGTATAACATTAAACTCAACCCCCCCCCCCAAGGTTTCCCCCGGCCCAAGTGTCTCAGCCTGCATCCAAATATCTGCAAAGAACTGGGGGTTGTTTCTATTCGGTCGATAGGCCGCTGTTATGCTAATGGGGTGTCCCATGATGTCACCCGTAATAATCACATATCTGCCCTGCGTTTCGATCTTAACCCTGGGTGTCCACCACTCCAACCCCTTTCTGAAAATTATCGTCACCCCCCGGCTGTAGTTGGAGTACAAAGAGGCATGTTTCCTGCCCAGACAGCTGCACCTAAGCCTGTATGCAGAGCTCTCAGTGAGATGCAGTTTCTGCAGCAGGCATAAATCTTTTGAGTGTCGCTAGTTATAAGCAAAAACTTGACAGGCTTTTAGGTGGTCATTGAGACCCCAAATGTTCCACGTGAGAAATGTAACTTTAGGCATCAGTACGTAGTAATGTGCTGTGGTGCTAGTCACCTGTTACTCCCCACACATGGGAAGCGTACCTGAATAGTTTATTTGAATCCCCCAATGCTGAAACATTCAACAACCCCCTCCCTCCCCCACACAAAACTATCCCACTTGGTTGTGCTACCAACCCATCAGCCCAACAAGAACCTGATTATGAAAACATAGCTCAAGGGCTCTCATCCCATGGATCAGAGCCAATCCAGGCAAACACCCCCTGTCAGGACGGCAGGGTGGCCGAGATCAACATTATCAGACAGACTGTTAATAGCAGTGTCATTCCTCATAGGCTCTTTGTCTATTTACCGTGAACATTGAAGTGTGGGGGTAGCTTAATTAGCGGTGAACAGAAAAATACTGTGATCAGCTATTAGTAATATAGCATCTTTGCTATCAACATATGAGCTCAAAGCATGCAAGTAAGTACATCTTTTACAGCAAGTTACTTGTAATCATTCGTTATCGTTCAGTGTATGGTCAGGCCGCTTAGCTGGGGGAGACTTAGAGGAGCCCTTGTGTGCTGCAATTTGTTTGGCAAATTTTAATACAGCTTTAGCATCATTAAAGAATTGCTGTTTGCTCTCCCAAGTCAGCTTCAGGAATGCTGGGTAAATCATTGTGAAGAGGACCTCTGTCTTTTGCAACATCTTCTTGGCTGGTGTGAACTCCTGCTGGGCCGCCTGCACAGAAACAGTAAAACCGTAATAGAAAGAAATGGCATTGCCCTGCTACTGAATCATGCCACACTCTCGGCCATGGGCAGCATTACATCCCGGTTCCGGTAGTTCAGCAGACGTGCCACTATTGGGCTAGCAGGAGCACCGGTGGGGGCCCTGGGCTCTAGCGACCTATGTGCACACTTCACCACAAACATGGCTGACAGTCCGTCCCCCAAAGAGGTCCTGAAGCATGTTACCAATAAAGTCCTCCATTTTTGTAACATTAGTTGACTCTGGGATGCCCGTGATTCTAAGATTATTGCGGCGGGAGCACTCTTCGAGGTCCTCATTATTGGCTCTGATAACCTCCAGAACCTTGTCGATTTCCAGCAGTTGCTCCTTTGCCTCAGCCTGCGCGTCGTCTCTGTCAGATATCCGTTGATGTAGTTGGTCAATGCGGTCGTCATGTTTGTCTACTTTCTGCTTGACCTGTTCCAGGCAGTTATTAACCAGATCTAACTTAGCCTCAATAGACATAAGACTGGCGTGGAGCTCAACAAGAATCAGCTAATGTCTACATCGCATTACAACTGATCGTCCGCGCGCTGAGAAGATGTTTTGGAACGTGTGCAGGGTTCCCCCTGCCTGGTGCTGCGCCTGCTGTCAAATTCTCTCAACATATGTCGGCTACGGATCTCCATTCCATCTGCATGTAGTGCCTGGCAGAGCACCACGTCTCTGAGGAGTGCGACGCCTGTAAGCAGCTGAATCCTGAGACCTTGCGGGAAAGGCTGATAAAGTTGCTGACAGCGTGGCTTTTCCGGTCGGAGTCCAGGCGACATCGGTCTTCTTCCTGCTCTGAGGTTTCTGCCCTGGGCCATTCAAGGAGCCATTCCCGTGGGCGCCGCTCACCCAAGTCACGAATATCCCGTTGAAATGGATAGAGGTCACTGCGTGGTTCCTTTCCGTTCTTTACCAGAGGATGTAGCAAAAGAGTCTACCAGAGCCTCCCTCCTTATACCTGGACCCTGGGCAACTTTGACCCAGATGCAGGCATACTTTCATGCCCTGCAGGCCTTTTTTGGGTCCATACCTCCCTCTGGAGCGCCTTGGGGC
The DNA here is from genome assembly GCF_964204655.1 of Triturus cristatus. Taxonomy (NCBI): domain Eukaryota; kingdom Metazoa; phylum Chordata; class Amphibia; order Caudata; family Salamandridae; genus Triturus; species Triturus cristatus. Next base: position 1,137,474,113 of record NC_140589.1, read on the forward strand.
CCCAAGGAGGTAGGGGGTACTCTGACTGGAAACGCACCGGTTGGTTCGTCCTCGGCCCTGGTCGAAGACCACGATTCAGTGCCTGGAGTTATTATGGCATTGGTACACAGCTTGGTACAGCTTCCAGTTGTGACGCCGGCGGCGGCGTGTAAGGTGGCACTGGAGGTGGATACGATGCCGCCCGACATTTGTCGGCGGAGGCGCTGCTTATGGTGCATGACGATACAATGCTGTCCCGACGTCAATCGGCGGAGATGGCGCTCATAGCCACTGCGGTTCCTGTATCTTCTCCTTTGTATTCGGAGGACGAAGCTGGGCAAGTTGGCTCCGCTGATGCCGGTGATGTCGACCGTTTGGTCGGTATTGTTTAGCCTCATGTAGGAGGTCCTTTGGCTGCATTGGGTGAGGATAATAGCCTACAACCCTCTCCTATTTATGATCTGCTTTCTCCTCCACGAATGGCGATGGAGGCTAGTGCAGCTTTTGCTGTGGTTATAAAGAGAGCTGCTGTGGTCTTGAAATTGCAGCTTCCTTCGGTGACTTTGTCATCTGATCCCTTATTGTATCTGCTTCACTAGGGTGTCACAGGTGTTGAACCCTTACTACCTTGTGGAGAGTCTCCGTATGATACTTTCCTGGGAACTTGGCAGAGGTCCATGTCCGGGGTGTCTGTTGATCATGACATTTTCCATCGCAATTGTCCTGCTCTGGACGACCCAGTTTGTCTTTCTCTACACCCTACTGCTAAGGGATTTGTCATGCAAGCTACTACGACTTCGCCAAATCTAGATGTTTCTCCTTTACTTCCACCAGGTAGAGAATCTAGGTGGTTATATTTGCATGGCTGGAATATATTTGCGTCGGCTAGTTCAGCCTTGAGGTCGTTAAACATGTCTTGCGTCTTAGGAAGAGCTTCATATGCTTGTCACCCATCTGCTTCCTTCCCTTCCTGAAGGGGTCAGTGCTGAACTCTTTCAGCTTGCACAAGATGGCCGTCAGATGGGCAATGTTTAATATTAAGTCGGCAATGGACACCAACGATTCTATTGCAGAGCTATGGCTCGATCTGTTACTCTCCGTAGACACGCTTGTTTGTGTGAGTCGAGATTCCCCGATAATATTTGGGGGAGCTTGAAAGATATGTCCTTTGATGGGGTTTGTTTATTTGACAGCCATGCAGATTTAGCGATACAACGCCTCATGGCTGGTCACTTGTAGTTTGACCATATCAAGCTCTTTGCTTATCTTCTCTATATATGCAATATCTGTAGGTTGAAGGATTTAAATCCTGCCTCCGTTGTTTTTGCACTTTATGGTGTTGAAGTTTTAAGCACTACTACTTTTTTACGGCGAGTGTCTGACTCTGGATTTGACTATTTTAATCTCCGGATTGTCTTTGCAGCTCTGTAGCTGGTTTGTTCTTTTATTTTTCTCTGATGAGGAGCTTAGTCTCAAGAGTTCATATTCTTTTTTGGGTATATGTCTTACTCTGCATGGAGTATTAGTTTGCTATTGTATAGCTCTTTAAGTGTACTACCTTTGTAATCTGAGTACCCTGTCTTATGTGGGCATTACTCGACTATACAGCTTAGAATGGGTCTCTACCAGACATTATGTTATAGAAGGTAAGTACCTTTTACCACTGGGGATGGCAGGGGATTTTTGATGGGCATTCCATTTAATGGCTCTCCCTTTTTTTAAAGTGGACTTGGTCGACCCTGGAACGATTTAAGGAGGGAGAGTTGTGCCACAGCACATTGCCTGGGGCTGCCTGTCCCTATCAGACCATTTTCTCTGCACTGTCGCCCTTTTCAGGGCTAGGCTTGGGGTTTTCAATAACTCCAGTGCCAGACCCTGACACAGGTACAGTAGTCTGCTCAGCCATTTCATAGCCGAGGTCGCAGCATGCAGACATAATGTTCAGGGCATCAAGAACAATATGTAGCTCAGTTCCACGCTCCCTCGGCAACTACCACTGCAAAACCGCTGTAGTGTGTTCTTTTCAATACACACTAATCCTGTAGAAGGCAGAATCTGACATTACCTTCAAGGGTGGTAAGACATCATTTAGAACACGTGGGTCCTCCAGCTTGTCAAGCAGGGCTCTGCCCTCCCATTATTTTCTAATTCACTGCAATTGCCCCCCCCCCCCATCAACGCCACTGACTAAGGAATACATGTCCAATTTGCAACAGGAACTGTAGTCTCTTTTGGCCAAAGCAGCTTTAGAGAGTGTTCCCGCCTTGGGAGTAGGAACTGGGTTTATCTTCCGCTAATTCTTTGTGCAGAACGATGGAGGCCTTCATCCTATTTTAGATCTGTGCCCCCTCAGTGCTTTCCCATAGAAGGACAAATTCAAGCTGCTTACACTGGATCACCTCTTGTCTGCCCTGGATTCTGGAGGCTGGATAGTGGCAGTAGACCTGCAGGACATGGATTTCCATATTCCTGTCCTGCAGGCCCACAGGTTGTTACCTGCGGTTCAAAGTGAGCGTTTCAAGTTTGTGGGGCTCCTCTTTAACCTTCCCTGTGCCCCTCTGATCTTCAGGAAAGTGATGGTGATGGTCGCAGCTCATCTTCGGAGGTCGGGAGTATCACTCTTCCCATACCTTGGTGACTGGCTGCTGATGGTGGGCTTGCCCCAGGCAGTCATAGATCATCTGCAGACAATGGCGAACCTTTTCACTCTGTTGGTGTTCACAAACAACATACCAAAGTGACACCTGACTCATTCTTTAGAGCTATCCTGGATATGGAACAGTTTCATGCCTTCCCCCGGCAGTCTAGAACAATCAGCCTGGAATACCAATGTTTCGCCCTCTGTCCTGGATCTCAGTGAGGATGGCACTGAGGCTTCTGGGGCTCATGACATCCCGCTAGTTCAACATGCCAGATGGCACATGTGCCTCTGCATTGGAATCTAAATTCCCACTGAGCATAGCATCAGGGAACCCCATAGGATTGCATCCACTTTTTGAAGGTGGCAGCCAAACACTGCAGTGGTGGCTGCAAGACCCAGACTGGGGCAGAGGCAGAATTCCCTCCTTGCCCCATCTGGAGCCGACGGTGGTCATGGATGCCTCTATACTGGCTGAGGGGGCCATCTGGGAGAGTTGGAGAGAGCAATCCAATTGTCGTTGAAGGCCTTCCTACCATCCATCGAAGGGAGGCTGGACAACAGTACCGCCATGTAGTACTGCACCCAGGCAGGGCGGACTGCGTTCTTGGGTCTTGTTCAAGAGGTTTTGCCCCTCATGAGGTGGCTGACTCATCGAGCAGTCACCTGGCGTGGATCACCTGGTGGCATCTTTAAATGCCAGGGCAATTGAACTCAGTCTTCGACTCCCAGCGGATCACAAACGACTGTTGCACAGAGAGGTGATGCAGGGTGATTTATAGCAACAGGTAGACCTCTGGTTCAATCTTTTTGCCACCACTGAGAACACGCAGTGTCAGCGTTTTTGAAAAGTTCCCAAAAAGGCTCCCTCACGAGTCGCATTCCAACTGTAAAGTTAAGGGCTCCTGTATGATTTCCCGCCTCTACCACTCTTGGATTGAGTTCTAAAGAAGATCAGGAGCGACCTGGTCCAAGTCATCCTGGTGGCTCCGGTCTGGGCCAAGATGCTATGTATCCTGCTGAGCCATTCCACAGACCCACCACCTGAGGTGGTATGGCTTTGGTATCTATTAATAAATTGAGGAAATCTGCGGTCAGAAGAATAAAAGTTACTTACATTTGGTAACATTCTTTTGTGGATACTAACGCAGATTCTATACCTACCCTCCCACCTCCCCATTCTGTCAAATGGGCTATTTTCCATGTAACAAAGTCCCACCCTACAGATAGGCACTCTGGTCAAGTCAGTTTGCTGATGAGTTCTGCGTCTGAGGGCATTGACAAGCCTTAGACACCAACTGATCTCCGTGGCCTTGTGGCGCCTGTATACGGCCCCACTCATCACTTGCAGAGCAAAACGATGAGAGTGCAAAACCACCCGGCACCATCTAAAGGTATGCAGGAGTATTGCTTTTGAGTATCCAGATCAACTTTGAGGGGAATTTTCATAAGGTGAGTAATGTGTGATTAGGTAGAGTATGCTCCACAGAGAGCGTTAACAAAGGTAAGTAACTTTTGGGGGGGGGTATGGCTAGCCAGCCAAGATAGCGGATGCACTCTAGAGAGGCTCTGTATCTCGGCCCCATTATCTGATGCATATTAACCGCCGATGAGGTCATCCGAACCCCTTAAGGGCTCAGCATACAACAGTCAACTGTGAGCAGCTGCAGGGCGGGCCGGCCGACGAGAGATAGTACGTGCAGACTGAATGAGACCTGGAGACCTGATCTGCGTGGTGGACATGCCAGGAACCTACTGACTGGCGCGTAGAACCACTACTCCTTGAGGCGGGCACAGGGGTGAGCCGGCGAACACAGATGCCCCAGTGGAAAGGGAGACGAGCTGCCTGGGGATCAAAACTTGAAGTGGGACTCCGGCACAGGAGGAACAGAGGGCAACCCTGGGGGCTAGAACCCTGAAGGCAGTGCTGATCCCGGCGCTGTAACTAACAACAGGTGGGGGAGAGCAGGAGGCTGCGCCGCGTGGACCTGGAACTCCGAACCAGACCCAGGGCTGTCAGGAGACAATTGCAGCGACTATGGAGAGAGCGGTGACCAAGTGAGATCCAGACCGACTTCAACGTTCACCACCGAGAGTACCAACACTTTGGCCTGTCGTATCGGAAAGGTCGGCCTGTTAGCCACAGACTGGCTGCACTGGTGCCAAGATACACAGTGCAACAAAAGAGATGGCGGGGAGCGGCTGACCCAGCTCAGACAGAGGCGGTGACAGAGGCTGCGCAAGGAGACAGGAGAAGGTCTGAGGGCTGCATCGGACCTGGGCAAGCCGGAATGCAACGGCAAGCAAGCTGTGTCCTGCAAGCTCACAGAGGCTGCACTGGATTATTGACATTGGGCGAGATGTGTGCTGGATGCCAGCTGAGGCCCTGCCCGTAAGGACGAAGAGAGAGGCAATCTGTACAGTTGCGGTTAGCTGGTGAAGTCCGCAGCAGTGCCGTGCCAGAGGCGCCTCTACATGGTCAACTGATACCCTGGGAAGCAGTCCCACCCGCAGAGGATGAGCTGTACTGACATTACAGGGTCACCCCTGGACTAAACTGAGGCTGCCTTCCTGCCCCATCCACTCTCACCTGGTCAGGAGCAGGCTGGCGTGGAGAAGTACTGTGGCCCAGCGCAAAACGTCGTGCTGAGTGACTCTGTCTGCTGCGAGTCCACGCCTGTGTCTGCAGCATTCACGAGGGTGAATAGACTGGTTCCATCAGAGGGCGGCCCAGGTGCCCGCCGGTGAGAGGAGCAGCAAGCCCAACAGCACCAGCACTGATACCATGCAGCAGGCCGCATCAGCAGGTGTGAGGCTGGAGCCTCCTGCGGTAGCAACAGCACCACCTAGTGATGACTCACTGGACCGTATCTGGAGTGGCAATGACTCCACTCGGGAAGGCCAGTGATCTTTGAGGGGCCTGTGAGGGCCTTGCAACCACGCTCTGGGCTGAGTAGCGGCACTGAACCCAGAGGTGGAAGCTCCATTGCGCCTGAAGACACTGCCCTCAACACTCCCCAAAGCACCACGCCCACAGCACGAGGCCTGCACACTCAAAGGCCGCGCTGCACTATTGGCATCAAGCGACGATTGACAGATGCAGAAATACCCATGCTGACTGACCTGGCGACACGAGAAATCCATCAGGACCATGCCAACCCAGAGGTCGGCCCTTGGGAGCAGGTAAGGAGAGGGGAGGTGTAGCATCACGGGTGGGGCTCGGGGGTCGTGTCGGGCCCATGCCCAACACCTATTCGCTGGGGGCACAGTCACTGTAATTGAATGTGACCACAACCTAATGACTGCACGTAGTCTGGGAGACCCATCACACATTATCCTTGGTTGCTGCTGTCTCCTGTCAGCTCTGATGAGAACACTAGAGACCCTGAGGTGAACACTAGAAATCCGGTGCTCGGACGGGCCCAGGCCCCTGTGAAGGAGCCCTGATTTCTTGCCACACACCAGAGCTCCAAGGAGGCAGGCGCAGGGACGAACCTCCTCACCTACCCAGGGACGTGACGGCTGCTGGCCGAGGCCCAATGCGAGTGGCACTTGGCAGGAAGTGCAGGACTGGTGTGTGCCTGGGTGGAAACTGGAGGCCTGAGACAAGTGGGACCTTTTGGAAGACAGTGGCCTGTAGTATTTCCCCCCTTAGGACTGGAAGCTTGGAGCAGCGATGGTCCGCCGACGTACCGGAACAATACAAGCGCCCCTGCAGCCCACCACAAGTGCCGCTCAGGCGGGCCAGATCAGAGACTGCTGGAGTTGGCGACAGCTCTTAACCTCTACTCTAAATTGGACACTGTCCTTGAAGCGGTGGAGAAGCTAGGTGCCTCCCTGGAACAAACGCTAGCCTCCCTGGAGGGCAGCATTGACAAAATTACAGTGGATTTCACTTTGCTACACGTGACCACTGCAAATTGGCCGACAAGGTGTGCGACGACAAAATAATGTACGGGTAGTGGGATTCCCTGAAGATACAGAAGGAGCATATGCTGTGGCGTATACCAAACAATGGCTACGAGACCTGCTACCACCTGATGCACTCTTATTCGATTGAGCCGCCCACCACCAGGCGGGAGACGAAGACCCTTTCTTTTCCACCTCCTACTCTATAGGGACCATAACACCATACTCTGGGAGGTTCGCGAATTGGAGGAGTTGAAGGTGGAGAACTTCACAGTACTCTTTTTCCCAAACTATGCCATGGGAATACAGAGACAGAAGGGTTGTTTTTGGAAGTCAACCTGCAGTTGCGTAATTTGGGCGTTGAATACTCCCTCCTCTTTTCGGTCCACCTCAGAGTAATATCTGATAGTAGCACCCATTTCTTTGTCACGGCAGAGGAGGCCTGGCTGGAGTCCACTAGGCACGCGACCCAGAAAAGAGGAGCCTCTGCAGGCTGGCGTCGGATGCTGGACCAACCACAGAGGGAAACACAGGCGGAATAGACACCTCCACTAACAGCTGCAGGCAGCCCCAGATCTGAAGCAGCTGATACAGGAAAGGCGGCAGGCAGCTGCGACGATGTGCGACCACATAAACAGGCAGGAATTGGACACCTCATTTGAACACTCCCTCAGCAAAGACAGTGTCTCTTCAATATGACCATTGGGTGAGGCGTCAAGGTGACCTCAAAGTGTAACACACCTGATGGCAGAGCAGCTGGTCTAACCTATGGCGATCTCCAAAGTCCGCATATTATGACACAATGTACTGTGCACACTAAAGAGACCTTGGGAACTTGAAAAGGAAAGGCGCCGTTGACTAGGCGTTGGAGAAAAGCCTGGACTTTCAGGCGCCTAACCTCATACCTGGACTCAAAACTGGCAAAATGGCACTGTGTACTTGTCACTGTGACATCATGGGGCATATATGCACTAGCTTCACACCCCCAATGGGCCCCAAGCGCTAGACAGCTGTCTAGATTAGTCAGTAGTTGCCGTAGGTCGCTTCCCCACTACATTGCTCCGCCTGTGCTATCCTGCCCGCTGCTGCTGGTAAGCTCCCCCTCTGCCTGCTCTCTCTGTGCCCCGTTTGCCTTCTGTGCCCCGTTTTTTCTGCCTTCTGCCCCGTTTTTTGCCTTTTGTGCCCCGTTTTCTCTGCCTTCAGTGCCCCGTTTTTTCTGCCCTCTGTGCCCCGTTCTTTGCCTTCTGTGCCTCGTTTTCTCTGCCTTCTGTGCCCCGTTTTTTGGCTTGTGTCCCGTTTTTTCTGCCTTCTGTGCCCTGAACCTCGCCACTCCCGATCCCCGCCGCTGCGTCCCCTTCGGCTCCGCCCCCTTCACTGACCATTCGCTGCTGCCCCTGCCTCTCGGCTCCCAGCTGCTCCTCCCTCCCTCCTCCCCATATATGGCGGCAGCTGTGCTGCCGCGCAGCGGGCACGCCAAATGCGCCTAAGGCACGCCCGTCTGCGCCCGTCCACGCCTGGAAACGCACCCATGGTCCCTTCACCTGCTAGAACTGCAGCTACACCAGCCTCAGAGCAGTCAAAGCACCCGCCAAGAAGGACCTCAACCACCTCCGATGCATCCTACTGAACACCCGCTCCGCATGCAAACACGCCATTGAGCTCTGGGACCTGCTCGACACATCATCACCGGACGTCGCCTTCCTGACAGAGACCTGGATGAACGACTCCTCTGCACCCGACATCGCCATAGGCATCCCAGACGGCTATAAGATCACCTGCAGAGACCGCACCAACGGAGTAGGAGGAGGAATCGCCATCGTCCACAAGAACATCATCAGGGTCTCGACCAGCACTGATGACACTCTCTACACCACCGACCACTTGCACTTCCAGATCCACACGGACCCTAACACCACCCTTAGAGGCACCCTCGTCTACAGACCCCCCGAGCCCCGACTCCATTGCCGACTTCATCAGCGCGCACGCCCTGAACACCACCGACTACATCTTCCTCGGAGACCTGAATTTTCACCTGGAGGACAACAGCAACTCCACCACTCTGATCGACAACCTCGTCAACCTCGGACTAAGACAACTCGTCACAACACTGACCAATTCCACCGGCCACACGCTAGACCCCGTCTTCTCCTCAAGCGCCCACATCTCCTACAGCCACACCACCGAACTCCCCTGGACCGACCACCGCTGCATCCACTTCACCTTCCAGAAACCCACAACCCACCACCGCACCCAACAGATCCCATGCCGCTGTTGGAATAAAGTCACCGAAGACCAACTACAGGCACACCTCGCTCTCAGCCCACCAGGGGACCCCTCCAACACCGACGACACTACCCAAACCCTCAGACGATGGATAGAATACTGCACCAACACCCTCACCCCACTGAAAAAAACCACCCACAGAGACACCAGCAAGAGAGCCAGCTGGTTCACCCCGGAAATCCTAGCATCCAAGCATACCTGCCGGAAACTACAGAAAAAATGGCACAGCAAAAAGACACCGGACAGCCACACAGCGCACAAAGACGCCGTCTGCAACCACCATCACCTTATCAGGTCTGCCAAGAGAATCTCCTTCAAAGACCGCCTTGACAACCACGCACACAACAGCAAGGAGCTCTTCAACATCGTGAAGGAACTCTCCAACACCAACGACCTCCCGCCGTCGCAAGCCCTGTGCGACTCCCTCGCCACCTTCTTCCACTGCAAGATCGCTGACATCCACGACGGCTTCAACACCCGGACACTCCCAACAGACACCGACACACCGAACTCGCCGCCCACCATCGACCATGACCCCCTGACAGCATGGACCAATGTGAACATCGATGACACCATCAAGACCATGAGCACAATCCACTCCGGATCCCTGTCAGACCCTTTACCGCACCACGTCTTCATCAAAGCCAGCAGCTCCATCGCTCCCCACCTGCGCAACGCCATCAACCTTTCCTTCGAGACCGCGACCTTCCCAGAGAGCTGGAAACACACCGAGATCAACGCCCTACTCAAAAAACCCAAGGTGGACCCGAGGGCCCTCAAGAACATCCGGCCCATCTCCCTGATCCCGTTCCCAGCGAAGGTCATCGAGAAGATCGTCAACAGACAGCTAACCCGATACCTCGAAGAAAACAGCCTCCTGGACCCATCTCAGTCAGGGTTCCGCAGCAACCACAGCACAGAGACTGCCCTCATCGCGGCCACCGGCGACATCAGGACCCTGATGGACAACGGCAAGACCGCAGCCCTCATCCTGCTGGACCTCTCCACCGCCTTCGACACGGTCTGCCACCGTACCCTACGCGCACACCTCCATGACACAGGGATCCAAGACAAGGTCCTGGAATTGACTACCTCCTTCCTCTCCGGCAGAACCCAGAGAGTCCGCCTCCCCCCATTCCGATCCGAAGCCTCCGAGATCTGCGGCGTACCCCAGGGTTCTTCCCTCAGCCCGACACTGTTCTACATTTACATGGCCCCGCTCGCACACATCGCCCGAAAGCACAACCTCAACATAATCTCCTACACCGATGACACTCAACTGATCCTCTCCCTCACCAAGGACCCCATCAGCGCCAAACCCAACCTCCACGAAGGAATGAAGGCCGCCGCCGACTGGATGAAGAGCAGCCGACTAAAACTGAACACGGACAAGACGTAGGTCCTCATCCTCGTCTCCAACCCATCAGCCTGGGGCGACTCCTGCTGGCAGCCCCGACACCCACCAACCACGCACGCAACCTGGGAGTCATCCTCGACTCAACGCTCTCCGTGACCAAGCAAGTCAACGCCGTCTTCTCCTCCTGCTTCAACACCCTCTGCATGCTCTGCAGGGTCTACAGGTGGATCCCAACAGATACAAGAAGAACAGTCACCCAGGCCCTCGTCAGCAGCAGACTCGACTATGGAAACGCCCTATACGCGGGAGCCCCGGCCAAGCTCATCAAACGACTGCAACGCATTCAAAACGCCTCTGCACGCCTCATCCTCGACGTACCACGCCCTAGCCACATCACTCCCTACCTGAGAAGCCTGCACTGGCTCCCCGTCGACAGGAGAATCTCCTTCAAACTCCTCATCCACGCACACAAGGCACTGCACAAGACCGGCCCAGCCTACCTCAACAGACGACTCCTCTTCTACGTCCCTAACCGCCAGCTCCGCTCCGCCGATCTCTCCCTCGCCACCGTCCCATGCATCCGAAGAACAACCACCGGCGGCAGATCCTTCTCCCACCTCGCTGCCAAGACATGGAACACCCTCCCACTCAGCCTATGACAGACCCAAGACCTGCTGACCTTCAGGAGGCTACTGAAGACCTGGCTGCTCAACCAGTAGCGCCCCCCCCCCCTTTTTCTCCCCAGCGCCTTGAGACCCTCGCGGGTAAGTAGTGCTCTCCTCAAATTCTATGATTGATTGATTGATTGATTGTAAGGCATTATTAATAGGTAGGGCAGATACATGTTGTCTGTCTGCTCTCATCTTGTTTGTGGTTATATTGTTTTCTTTTTCTTTAGCTACGGTTTTCACAATAGTTCAGCAGTACAATGGTTGACAGGAGTGGCTCCCACCTGTAGACTTTGAACAGGATGCTTAATTCTCCCACATGCTGCGACACTCACACATGATTATGTACCTAACTCACACGATACATGTCGACCACTAAAAAAGTCACCTGGAATGTGAGGGGTGTGCATACACCCTTGTGCTGCTATGCCACGTGCTCGTACCTTAGGTGCAGATCGGCCCATCATAGCATTGCTACAGGCGACACACCTTACGCTACCTGAGACTCACAAGCTCCAACGCAGGTGGCAGGGTCTTGTGTTTATATTCCTCATATGCCAGATGAACGCTTATCTGGGTGAGACGGGGTGTTCCCTTTGCTATGGATGAGACAGGAGTAGACGCAGAGGGTGGTTATGTGTTTGTGAGTGGGCGCCTTGATGGGAGGCACTTATTACTCAGGAATGTCTACATCCCCAACAAGGATCAAGCAGCCTTCTGGTATGCGTTAGCTCGAAGGAGCGCCCTTCCCTGACTCCTAGGATGGGACTTAAATGCAGTCCTTGCCACAACACTGGACAGGAAATTCCCACCACTCACACACAACTGCCACATCTAATGCCCGGGCTATGGAAAACTGGCTACAGCACTGGCCTTTGGAGGACACAAAACACAGATGTACGGGAATACTGCTTTTACCCCCTGCCACACGGGCTCCACGTCCGCATTGACCGCTTTGTAGGATTGGCTGCCCTGCTTCCCCAGTTGCCAGCGCATAGACTACCTGGGGCGGACACACTCGGACCACAATCCCCAACTCTTCAAGATGGGTGGAAGGGCGCTGGACAGGCCACACATGTATGGTGCATCCAACTGGCGGCGGTCGAAGATCCGCCTTTTCAGGCATCACTGGGCACTGCTCTAAGTACCTTCTTCGAAACAAATACAGACTCTATGGCTGACACAAAGGTTTAATGGGAGGCGTTCAAGGTTGTGATCAGTCTTAGCTGGGGTATTGGCAGACAGTTGGGCAAAGACATTGCGAACCTTGAACGCTCGCTCCTTCAGCTAGAATCTGGCACAGTGGCAGACTTGAATCGCATTAGGTGACTGGAAGAGGCGCGGAGAAACCATGCAGAGTTACTGGAACAGCTGCGATGTATAAATTACGCCGTGCATTCTGCCCACACACATGCTGTGGCGGATCAGACTGGGTGTTTGCTGGTGTGGTTGATCCATCAGGAACGAGCGCGACGGCCGATTCTTTTACTGCGCTTGATGTCAGGACAGTTACTGTGTACTCATCTGGAGATACACCAGGAATTAGTCAAGTACGTCACAGCATTGCATGAGTCCGTCCTCGGAATTGAACAGCCAAGTTGGAGACCTTCTTCTCCCCTCTCTTCCTGCCCACCATTACACCGGCACAGCGGGCAGAGCTAGAGGAGCCACTCATACTCTTCGAGTGCCAGGAGCCCATTAAAGCTCTAGCCACAGGTAAACCACCCTGGCTGGATGGGCTACCGGTTGAGTACTACAAAGCGTACGCTCCAGTACTGGCCCCTACCTACTTGCCCTTTACGAGGCTTCGCTGGAGGCATCTGTTCTCCCAGGATCTGCTCGTCTCACTGCCCAAGCGGACAGAGACCCCGAACTGTTGAGTTCATATTGTAAATGCTGCCTATAAAATCCTCACCAAGATACTGGCAGACCGCTCGGCTCCCCTGGTGCCCCAATTGGTACATGCTGACCAGAATGGATTTGTACTCTCCTAATCTTTTTTTAAAAATATCTTTTTATTGATTTTTTAACAAAAAATACACAAACATTCGGCAACTCACATTTAGTCGGAGGTCAGACATTGTTGAATATGGCAGTTCATTAAGGTTACAGAGCAATTACGGGAACCAGAACTTATAACAGATAGAATACTCAGGGAAACATTGGGTCATCATCAGGAGGAACAGTAGGTGCAACACAGATATCCCCCTATACGAGTTCCACTTGGCCCACACTCGGGCCATTTCTGGGGGCAACCCCTTGCCACATACACAGTCTTCTCCCGAAACATACACCAATCCAGGTTACGCTTCCACACTGCGATCGTTGGGGGTGCTGGCCCTCCCCATAATTGAGCAATGTCCCCTTTGGCCACTGCGGCGCCAAGTGTAACCCACAGCTTCTCCGCTCCTGCCAAATCAGTGGGCTCCCACACATTAAGCAGACATCTTTTAACCTCAGGGCTGACGGGTTTGTGCAGGACCTCACTTATGACACTATGGATTCCTCTCCAATATCTCTGAATGTGCTCACATTCCCAGAGAATATGCATAAACGTGGCCACCTGTCCGCAGTGGCGCCTACAATTCATGTTGTCACCACGCCCCATACAGGCCAGCTGCAGTCCTGTGATGTAGATCCTGTGGAGAATTTTCAGTTGTATCAGTCGGAGACGTGCAGAGATCGCCACCTCTCTGGGGGAGGCCACCGCCTCTCTCCAGTCTTCGTCATCTAATAAGACGCCATCCACCTCTTACGACTCATGCAATTTGAGGAGGGGACCTGGTGTGTTATTGACAAGTTTTTTTGTAAGTCAAGGAGATAGCCTTCTGAGGAAGGAGCCCCTCCAGTAACCTATCCACCAGTGGGGAGGAGTCAGGGAGAGGAGAATCCCCACTGATTGCGGTGGTTAAAGCATGACGAATCTGGAGATAACGAAAGAATTCTGTATCCGCAAGTTCGTACTGTTGTTTCAGCTGGCCAAAACTGAGCACTTGACCCTTCACCCATAGGTCACCCACCCGAGAGATGCCAATGAGGTCCCACTTATCGAAACCTTTGGAGGAATGGAGACCACCCAGTTGAGCTGAGTCCCTTAGGGGGGTTGTGAGCGTCAACCTATGCTCCCACCCTAAACTTTTGTTAACTGCATGCCACACTTGGACCGAGTAGGATGTGAGTCCAGTCAAGTGGAGGTTCTTAGGATTAGCATAGAGGGCTTGGTTATATGATCCGTCCGGTAATTGCCATCTGTCCATGGCATGTCCCGGATCTTCAAGAGCTCGATACATACCCTGATTGATGGCAGCGAGGTGGGCCACCCAGTAATATTTCTTTGTCAGGAAGGCTGATGCCACCATCATACCAATTAAGGGTTAATTTGTGGAGCGTAATTCTAGGTCTCCCGTCCCAAAGTAGCTGCCTCTGTAGGTCATCGATCTCTTTAAAATAGCGCGCTGGAACTGGGATGGGGTCGTTCTGAAGGGCATAGAGGAAGCGGGGGAGGGACATCATCTTAAAGAGAGCGGCGCGCCCGAGCAGCGAGAGAGGAAGTGCCCTCCAGGCAGCCACATCACGTCGCAGGCGCTGAAGGGGCAGGAGCAGATTTCTTTCATATTGGAGCCGGGCGTCAGCTGTGACAAAAATCCCCAAATATTGGAAGCCATCGGACACCACCTGTACTGGACAATCTCTGGGAAGAGATGGAGTCCCCCCAGACAGGATAAAGAGAAGAGATTTCCTCCAGTTGATAGAGTAGCGTGAGAATCTCCCAAAGGATGTGAAGATGTCTAAGACACATCTGAGTGATTTTTTGGGGGAAGCCAGATAGAGCAGAATATCGTCTCCGTAAAGGGAGATGCGATCCTCCCAGTCCGCCGACCACCGCAAACCCCTTATGGACAAGTTGCACCGGATCCAGGCAGCCAAAGGCTCCAAGGATAAAGCAAAGAGCAGGTGCGACAACGGGCACCCCTGCCTAGTGCCTCGACTGAGAGTGAAGGACTCAGATTGTTTATTGTTGACCACCACTTGTGCTAGAGGAGCGTAAATAGAGGAGCCTGACCCATGAGATAAACTGCGGGCCAAATCTGAATTTATAAAGTACTGCAAACAGGTAGGGCCATTCAATAGTATCAAAGGCCATAGAGGCTTCCAAAGATAGGATGACCGCATCCTCCAGCACTGATTGCCAGGACTTAGCTCGGTCCGTGGCAATGGCTTTATATTCATCTGTCTTCAATCGCAAAAGATGCTCTGCGTCTAGGGTACCCTCCCTCCCCACATCTGCCTCTAATCATATGACGTCCCTTTCAACCGCCTCGAGCTCTTTGGAATTCACCTTCCTAACCCCGGCCACCAGAGAGAGGGCTGCCCCTCAAACAACGGATTAGAACGCCTCCCAAAGCGTCTGAGGGGAGTCCACTGAGCCCAGGTTCTCACGAAAATAGCAATCAATCGCCTTTTGTAGGTCCTTGCTAACCGACGGGTTCCGAAGGTACCAGGGATTAATAGGTGCCACCATATGAATTTGGTGGTCCCCCAGCACCAGCCTGGTCTACACCGGCGAATGGTCAGATATGCCTCGTGCTAGATGGCAGACCTCATGTAAATGGAGTCGCTGAGAGGCCGGCAAAAGTAAATAATCAATGAGGGAGGAGCTGTGATAGGGTCCAGAGAAGAAGGTGTATTGCAAGTCCCCGGGGTGGAAAGCCCTCCAGGCATCAGATAGGCCGAATGCCTCAATGAAGTCGGGAAGCCATCTATTGGAGGGCCCCGTAGCACGTGGGGGCCGACGGTCCAACTCACCGCACGATACGGCATTGAAGTCACCCCCCACTAAGAGAAGGCCCCCCGGCAAAGAAAGCAGCAGAGAACCCAGATCTATAAACCTTTGAGCCTGCAGTCCCGGAGGGACATATACCGATACCAGGGTCAATGCTCTACCCTCCCACTGCCTAGTGAGTGCAATATATCTCCCACGTTCGTCAGCATAGGTAGACTGGACTGAGAAGGGGAAGGAGTTTTTAGTCATAAATGCCTACTCCTCGAGACCCACTAGTAAAGCCCGAGTGGGCAAGGAGCCTGTATCCCCATCTGTTTAGGGCCTTACACATATTCCCAACCAGATGCGTTTCCTGAAGGAGGACCACCTCCGGTGAGTGCCACTTAATATACTGCAGGACAACAGTGCGTTTTACCCATCGCCCAGCCAATTAACGTTCCAACTAAGTAGAGTGAAACTTTTGTCCCAGTGCGGTCCCATGGTGAAGTGCTACAGTGGATTCATATCCCATAACCTTAAGTAAAGAGGAAACCATATCCAAAGCCATGGGCATCATTGAGGCCGATATAACAACAAAGAACAACCCCATCCCCCCCAACACCCCGTTCAATGCCCCCTCCCTGCTTCCCTGCCACTCGGGCAAAAACCAGGCCATCAAACAAACTGCGCAGAGTGCCAGTCGCCCCAAAAATACCAACACAAGTTAAATACGGGGATTAAGGCCCCCCCCCCCAAAAAAAATAAAGGGGAAAAGAAAAAGAGAACACAGTGTGTTAGTCCTGAAATAGAAGGCTACCCCTGGTCAACAGTTAAGGATATATAGTCAGTAGCGTCAGCATGTACAGGTCTGCGATGGAGCACCTCCCGCAGGTTCCGGGGTCAGGACTGCCAGAACACACATGAGCCCCGCCATAGAGTTAGGCTATTTTCAGGCCAACATAACACAAAATATCGATAGTCACCAGGCTCAGCGTGGGGTGTGCTCCCTGGCGTCTCTCCAGCCCTCTAGCCAGTCCGCCGCCGCCTCCGGATGATCAAAAAAACAGGTCTTCCCATTCGCTTCTATTCTGAGCTTGGCAGGAAAAAGCATAGAATATTTCAACCCTGTGTCTCTCAAAGTTTTTTTTAACAGCCAAAAACGATCTCCGTTGTATCTGCACAGCCTGAGTGAAATCCGGGAAGAAGGTTACTGTTGAATTCTCATACTTGAGAGACGGTGAGTTCCTGGCTTGCTGCAGTATCACGTCCCAGTCTCTGAAGTTCAGGAGTCTCGCCAAGAGGGGCCGGGGCGGAGTCCCCAGCTGTGGGCGACCTCCTGGGACTCGATGTGCTCTTTCCACCACGAAGAACTTCGAGAGGCCCTTTGGCTGGAGATGGTTGAGCACCACGTCTTCAACAAACAGGTCCATTGTCTGCCCCTCCGATTTTTCCGGAACACCTGCAATGCGGACGTTGTTTCTTCATGAGCGCCCTTCGTATTCATCCAGCTTATCTTCCGCAAACTTTTTGAAGGTGTGTAAAGCCTGGACCTCAGTCTGGAGTTGCGAGACGTCGTCCACTAGGCTCTGAGCAGTTATCTCCAATTGTTTGACTTTTTCATGTGTTTTGGCGAGATCAGCCCTAATCAGAGTCACCTCCACCGTGATGGCATTGGTGCGCTGCTCCATGGAGGTGCGCACCCCTGCTATGGCATCCATTACGTCTTTGTGGGATAGTTCAGGGAGCGCACTCTCTGACCCTCCAGTAGATAAAGGTCGGGCTGTGTGCTCCGAGGCGAGGCTCTTGGGGACGGCATACTTGTCCAACTTGCTCTGCTGCGTCACCCTTGTACCCTTGCCACTCGCCATTGTGTACGCCACCAAGGGGAACTGCAGTGTATACTTGCACTCAGCCACAGGGCTCCCCACTGAGACAGTCACCGGAGAGTTATCGACAAATAAGAGAGATTTAACTCCCTCACTAGCTGCACGGTGGCATGTCCCCGCGGGTGCTCCCCGGGAGTCACAGGCAAAAGGAAGAGATCTTCCCCGCAGGTCACCAGGCACTGGACACACCTCCAGTGGTCGCTCTGGGTGGTCAGCGATATGTCCACTCACTCTCCAGTCCCCACCGGCAATACTCAGGAACTCCCTCAGTCAAGCACCAGCCGGGCCGGGCCGTGATGATCAGTCCCCCGGGGCTGCAGAACTCACCACTCACCGCTGACATGACCCTCTGCTCCTCTGCCCGAGGCGGGGCCAGCCTCCAGAGGTACTGCAGGAAATCCCTCGTCTGGCGCGACTCGCGGACCAGGCCGCAAGCCACAACATCAAGTCGGCGCATGCCTGCCCCATGATACGAGCAAGGCGGCACCAACAATCACCGCAGACCGCGGTCGCTCGCTGTTGACAGGCCTCTACTTTTGGCAGGCAATGTTCCGACCTCCCACCTCTGCCAGAGATAGAAAGCAGACTGGAGGGGCCACAAGCACCCGGGGCAGCCGTTCCCCACTTCAGGAATCAGATTTATGAGGTCGATGGAGGGGTTTTCTGGTCGGGTGGAGCGGAGCTGTCCTAAAACGCGTTCATCACGCTGTCGCACGTAACCACGCCCCCTACTATCCTAATCTTGCGCCGCTTCTTCCGGGTGGCCAGATACTCAGCACAGCTTTGGCCACATTTGGGGTGCCTGGTATTCGACCTGGAGAAGGCGTTTTGACACACTGAAATGGGAATTCCTGTTCTCTACCTTATCCCAATACGGGCTGAGAGATTTTTTCCTTTGCCTTGTCCAGCTCTTGTATACCCTCCCCACTACCAAAGTTAGGACCGGCCCCTTTATATCGGAGCCTGTGGCCATTGTCCATGGCACCAGGCAGGCCTGCCCACTGTCACCGTTGCTGTTCTCACTGGCCGTTGAGCCGCTGGTGGTGGCCCTCTGGAGAAGCGAAGTGGACTGTGGATCCCCTTGGGCGATGGGACACACGCGGTCTCCCTCTACACAGACGACCTGCTCCTATACATCAGAGGCATGAGGGATTCATGCATTGAAATAGCGAGGACGCTTGCTGACTTGGCATCCCTCTCCGATCTATAAGTGAACTGGTAGTCATGCCTATACCCATTCACTCAATCTACTCCTGATCCAGCGCTGGTTACTAATGGTGTGTGTTTGCAGTGGCAGCCTTCTGTCTTTCGGTACCCGGCTTTACCCTCAGCTGGCGGAGCTGTTGGAGTGTAATCTTCTGCGGGCAATAACAGCCATCAAGTCGCAGATACTCTTCTGGCGAAGACTGCCTCCTTTCGTTATGGACCATACATGCCTACTTAAAATAGTGGTGCTACCCTGGCCATTGTACTTTTTAACCAATCTGCCGGAGTACATCCCATCCCCCATCTTTTGTTCCTTTGAATGTACAGTGCGGGAGTTTATTTGGCATAGTTCACGATGCCGGGTTGCGTCATACAAACTGTACTTGCCAACTGGCCGTGGGGGGGCTCGCTGTACCCAATATGGAACAGTACTATCGGGCAGTGCAATTACAATGGGTGGCCAGATTCGCCAGCGGACTAAATCTAAGTGATACAGCCATGCACTTATCGGTGTGAACCCGTGCGTCGATCCTTAAACTATGTCACCCCGGGAAAAGAGGTGTGGTGCCCCCCAGCTGATGTTGGAAAGCAGCTCACAGGTGCTTTCTTCGATACCTCCACCTCACAGGATCTACAGTCCCTTATGCACCCGCACTGCCTCTGCAGGGCACACCAAGTGGTCAGTTTGTCACCACAAGGGCGGAGCTCTCTACCTAGAGAGCAGCAGGGTTACAGACGCTGGGAGACCTCTGTTGGGATGGACAGTTGGCACCCTTTGCTACCCTGGCAAATGAGGACCGTTTACTGCGGTGTCAGTTCCTCCTTCACACCTCACTGATTGAGGCACTATGGACGATGTGGGAGACATATCACAGGAACCCCTGATGCACCGTACCATCCAATACATACATGTGATGGGCACGGGAAGACATCTCACGAAATGGTTTGTCGACTCACTATGTGCACAAGCAGCACAAATGCTGATGCCCCTCAGATGTCACTGGGACGCAGATCTCCGACGACCCTGTACGGACCATGCATGGCTGACTATATTGGAGGGACCCATATTTATCCCCAGGATTGCCAGGTTCTGCCGCATACAGTACTATGCAGTGCATAGAGCGTGCCTGACACCTGTCAAAATAAACAATTACTTTAAGTGCACTGCCTCAGATGCAATTTGGTGGATGCAGACCTTTTTCACATGCTGTGGAGTTGCACTGCTCTTACTGCTTACTGGCTGAACGTCGTCACTCATCTGACTGGCTGCACCTGATCCTCTAGGACCTCCGTAACAACTGGCAACCAGAGGATGAACCTCAGACAATCACTATATATCTGACACAACACCAATAGCGACATGTCATAAAGCATAGCGAGGTCACTCAGTGGACCTATGGATCCCTGAACCTCCATCTGTCCCTGAGCCCCTCACGTGTTTTTGGGAAACACAACACTTGCTGGGAATGGTAGACATCATCATCGACTGAAGCCGTGGGTGGAATAGCAACATTGGTGAACGACTGAGATCTGAGTAGGGCAAACTTTTACACTCTTTCTACCCAGACCCTGCCTTTCCCCCCCTCCTTCCATCCCACCCCTCCTCTTCCCCCTCCTAGCATACCACACGTAGTCGCGAGAGCTAACAGCGTGGAACATTGCAACCTTTCCTATCTACCTAACGTCCCCTAGTAATAAAAGCTTACGTAGTGGTCATTCTGAGAAACACCAGTACCTACGCATTAGAACACTGCTCGGCCGGTTGGGAATGGGAGAATATATGTTCTGAAGCCTGACTAAAAATTATGGATATATATGTGTAATGCCTCTATCAAACTACAAATATCAATAAAGAAATGTAAACAAAAAACACAAAGGTAAGTAACTTGTTTTTTTGTGGGATTCCCTAAGACCAAGAAAGGGAAGGCTGTGCACAAGAGGACCCTGTTGAGGTGGATAGTCCTTTGAATTAAGATCTGCTACACAGAGGCCAAGAAGCGGCCGCTGGAAGGCCTAAAAGCCCATTCCATGAAGTCTAAGGCTACTACCACAGTGGTTC
This sequence comes from Triturus cristatus, assembly GCF_964204655.1. Lineage (NCBI taxonomy): Eukaryota > Metazoa > Chordata > Amphibia > Caudata > Salamandridae > Triturus > Triturus cristatus. The sequence continues at coordinate 1,137,494,860 of NC_140589.1, forward strand.
ATATGCGATGTGCCAGTCCTCGACAACTGCAACATGAGTGTCAGTGCATACATTTGCAAAACACTACTGTCATGACAGCATCTGAAAGGGAAGGATATTTCACCTACCCTGTCCTGTAAGACTTTTTGGCCTGAGTCCCCTCAAAAGACTCTCCACCTGGGGAGGTAGTGCTTTGGAATCTGCAGTTAGAAGTACCCATTAGAAGAACATGTTACTTAAGTAAATGTTTCGTCTTGGATCAAGCAGTACAACATTTATAGGATATTGCTACATTTATCAGGGCATATTAACTAACTGAATAATTTGTATGTAAATTAAAAACAGTAAAAGGTTTTCTATTCTATTGTGCTCCCTGTATTGATGCGTGATCCATCTGTGAAAAATGTTCAGCCTTTAACTAGTAAATGACATTTTTTCTACTTAAAAGATTATTTGCTGTATAGTCCAACTGTCAGAAAAATGTATCATATGTGTGCGTTCGCATCCTAAAGGTAGTTGAGTGGAGTTCTGAATTACGGTCGAAGTTTTTTTCTATTGAATTAAAAAATGTTATCTTGTTCCCATGGTCAGGTCTCGCATAGTAGACGTTCTTTCAGCCAGCGCTCGTTATTCGATTCAAAATAGTATTCAAATTCAGCATTGTATTAGTCAATTATTCCATAATGAGAAACAGTAAATTACTTTTAAAGCCTGGTATGTTCTGGTAAACAGTTAAATACTCAGCTGATCAAAAGGAAGGAGATGAATGCTTTGATAGTCTTAACCTCCTTAGAAGTTTTGACTGTTTTAAAAATACACTGACAAGCAGTTCTGTAACAATGTGAGACGTGATCATTGACTCACAACTCTTTTTAGAGTGGTAGCACACATGCTAAACAAGCATTTGCAATGCAATAGGTCTCGCATTACTGAAAGTTTGAGCTATTGGCATTGCTAATAATAATGCAATGATAATAGGTCAAACTTTCAGTAATGCCAGACCTATTGCATTGAAAATGCTTTCTGTTTTATTGGGCAAAGCAGTACCTGTGAGTGAGATTTCACCTAGCAATCTAGTGTTTTCAGAAAATGATTTTTTACATGCAAGAGTTACTGTTGTGAAGGTGATTGTGACAAAGTATTGGTGTGCCATTTGTGGAAAAGTGCCTAAGTGCAATATTTGTGCAAGTCTATGGCGTGTGGTTTTGTTTCCTTTGAGCAAATCTGAGCTGTGATAAAGTGTTTCCAAACACAAGTGTGTGCTTTAATGAGTAACTAAAGTTTATTTGCCCAAAAACTATTTGTTTGTTGTTCGTGTTGTTGACTTAGTGAGCAATTTATCATTAAGCTTGGAGGCGGCGGCAGCAAGCGTTTCTAATGCGGAAGGTAGGCAGGCTTATGCCAATACAGGAAAAAACACTAATTGCCCCACTACAAATGTATTAGAACAGATCTTGTCTGGAATAGTTTACTTTTGTGAAAAACATACCCACAGCTCATAACACCGATGGTATTCCAATAACAAGTGTCGTGTGTCGATCAAAGATTCAAAACGACCACATATTTAGTTTACTTTTTCATTGAGTGTATATTGTTCATCAAAGCCTGAAAATGTATTTAACACACGTGTGCCCATTTGTAAAAGTAGCTCGACAAAAAAGTACCTCTGGTTGATGAACGGTGGCGATGTTGCGTCTGAGGTATTTTTGCCACAAGCTGTTAACACTGCTGGCATCCCACATCAGTAACATTCGTGTGTTGTTGCCACTTTTGTCAAGACGGTTTTGGAATGTGCGCAGATGGCAGCGCCTGCTCGGAAGGAAGGATGTTTGAAGACTTATAAGCCTATAAAATTGATAGTCCCAATATAGAACAAGCTACTTTAAAAGAGTTATTTCATATTGTATACTGAGAGAAGTCAGAGTTAAGTCAGATATTTACGATTGCTGCTGGAGACAGTCAATCTGAGGTTTGGGGGGGTGGCGGAGAGGCAAAAGGCCACAGCTATCTTAGGTGGAAAGAATCCTATCGTGGCATGCCGCGGTCGGGTGGGCACGGCCTGCATCCGTCGCCCTGATGCTCTGCTAAGCCAGGCACGCACACTCCCTGCCCATTGTTCTCTCCATGATCTATGGGCGGCGATGGGAGATGCGCACAAGGCACGAGCCGAGTAAACCTCAACATACGGGCACAGCAGCAGGATTCCTGCACCGCGGGGAACCGCACCATGGAAGAAGCTCAGACGGAGACAAAAGCAGCCCGGAATGTCAACGACCAGCGCGAAACCATTTATAAACTATAGTGCACATGAATCGCAGGGTGCCTGCGAACGAATTGTGGAGTGAGTCCCCGCCCACTTAAAGCTCTGCCTGTATGAAAATAATCCTCCACCAGGGCCGGCTTTAGTGCTGGAGGCACCCGGTGCGAGAATAATTTTTTGTACCCCCACACCCTTTCCTCTATTCTCTCAATACCACCAGGCGTAAGGGTCCCTCATCTCTCCAATCATAAGTTATGGCTAAACAGGCGCCTCCATCCCATGAGGTCGGCGCCCCCTCCACAGGTCTGCGCCCAATGTGGCTGCAGCAGTCGCACTGGCCCCCACGCTTCTCTCCCTCCCGCACACATGGGCACATTCTAGAAAGATGGATGTAAAGGTACGTAATTTATCGATGTTGTACTCATGGATATGGACATACAGTTCACACATTCTGGAAAATAGCAAAGTAGATATATGTAGTTTATGCACACACGCAGACATAAGTACACGTGCATAAATACGCTTTTGGAAAGAGAGATGTGTTGAGGTACACGGCGTGTTGGCTGCGCACATACCGATCGATTTATAAATACATTTCTGATGGATACATCTGCCAGTGGATTCCTCACCTTGTGAATATCCCCTGCGCCAGCAACATTCGGAAACTTTTGTAGCAGTCCACGCTGATGAGGTCGAAGACGACGTCACAGAGAAACGGTTCCGCTCGCGACTCTGCTGACGTCACCAGCTCCATAAGAAGACCTTGTCGGCGTGATGACGTCAGTTCCCTTCTTTCCGCGCCGTCGACGCTAACGGTTTTCGGGACTCTCTCTCTGTAGCTGTGTTTGATACTTTGTTTTCTGCTGGTATCTCTCTCTCTTCTTGTCTTCAGCTGAAGATGACGACGAAGAAGTCTGGTTTTAAGCCTTGCCGGGAGTGCGGTAAGCACATGTCAATAACGGATCCGCATGAAGATTGCGTATGGTGCCTTTCATCGGACCACGATGTAGATGGATGTTCTTGCTGTCGCAAGATGAGCTCAAAGGCTCTGAAGGATAGGGAAGCCAAGTTATTCATCGCCAGGATGAAAAAGGAGAAAAGAGGCCGGAGAAGGTCGAAGTTGACTTCGGGACATGCTTCTAAGTCCAAGAAGCACAAGAAAAAGAAGAGGCATGGATCTCAACATCGCTCGGATAGGGATGCGGCTCCGAGATCGACCTCGCCCTCTCGACGCCGTAAGGACTTTGTATCTCCTTCGCCTGTTCCTGATTCTCCTGTTGGCCTGTCGTCACCTGTGGGTTCACCGGAGCATGCTCCGGCACCGGCTCCATCTCCGGCTTCGTCTCCTGTTCCGATTGAAGAGCTTCCAGCTCCGGGTGAGCCTTCGGCTCCGCAGATTCCACCATCGGCGCCGGTCGGCCCGAGTCCGATGATGCCTCAGCCTGAGTCATATCCATCGTTTCCAGGCCCAGGTCAAGATCCGACGCATTATCTCAATGCTATGTATGGAGTCTTCTCCAGAGCCTTGTACCCCTCTGGTGCACCTTCGGGTCCTATGGGTCCTATGGCCTTCAGTTTGGGAGTTCCCCAAGCTTATCCTCAGGCTCCCTTCATGCCATTTTTTCCGGCGACGCCGTCTTGGCATCTACCGGCGCCGAGGACATCGACGCCGCTTCCTTCTTCACCGGCGCCGACTCGACCTCGTTCGACGCCGGCTGTTCCTTTGGATCCGTGCTCGACGCCGGCTCCGGCGCCGTCGGATTCGGTCACGCGACCGCCGACTCCTGCTGTGAGGATCAGATCTAGGAGGGAGGCCCAAAGGGTACTGGAGGAACAGAGGTACCTGATGGAGGGAGTAGAAGAAGGTGAGCTGATGGAGTCGGACGATTTGTTTGATGAATTGAAGGAGGCTAGTGGCCTGGATTTGTCGCCTGAATGGGAGATTACTCCTCCTGCTGATGCTCCTTCAAAGGATGCGGCTCCCTACCACGCTGTTATTAAGAAGGCGGCTGAACTTCTAGATCTGCAGTTGCCATCTGCAGAGTTTAAGCCTAACATCCTGACAGAGGTTCTACACTCTCCTTCCTCTGCATCGGAGCCTTTGCTCCCTTTTAATGACGCCATTATAGAGCCGGTAATGGAAGTATGGTGTAAGCCCTTCTCTGCTCCTGCAGTTTCTAAGGTTATTGCTAGGAGGTATAGGGCAGCTTCAGGGGACCCAGACTTTTTAACATCTCATCCTTCTCCAGAGAGTCTGGTGGTTCAGGCTGCCTTTCGAGAAAATCTACAGGTGCTTTTCCCCAAGTCCCGAGTGACAGGGATGCAAAGAAATTAGACCAGTCGGCTAAGAAAGTCTTCTCTTCTGCCAGTATGGCCTTAAAATCGACGAATGCCACCTGTCTTTTGGGCCAATATATCCATGCTCTTATGAATTCAGCAAAGCAATTGGCCCCAAAACTGTCAGAAGAGGATAGAATGAACTTTAATGAGGTTCTGTCGGATACCCAAGCGGCTGCACGTCAGGTAATCCAAAGTGGTTTGGATACAGCTGATTCGGTCGCAAGGATTATGGGTTCTTCTGTTGCCACGTGGAGGAGTTTGTGGCTCAAGTCTTCCGAGTTCTCTCCTGATGTGCAGGCAACGCTCCTGGACTTGCCTTTTGATGGCTCTGGACTTTTTGGCAAAAAAGCCGATGCTGCGCTTGCAAGATTTAAGGAGAGTAAGGCCACGGCTAAATCTTTGGGCCTTCAAACTCAGCCTAGGGGTTCGTTCAGGAGATACAGGGGCTTTGGAAGGTCATCCTTTCGTTCATACAGACAGCCCCAGCAGCAGCAGCAACAGCAGCAGAACACTCTGTATAAGAGCTACAGAGGCAGAGTCAGAGGTCGCACTCGAGGTAGACAGCTCTCCTCCTCCTCCTCTTCCTCAGCCCCTCCCACCACTGCAAAGCAGCCCTAGATCCACCATTCTGGATCATGCTGGTCCTGTGGGGGCCGGCTTACCCATTTTCTACAAGATTGGGAATCGGTTACTACAGATCTTTGGGTTCTAGATCTTGTAGAAAATGGGTACGCCCTTCCCTTTCGGGAATTCCCTCCAAACTACCCTCCTTGCCAAGATGCTTACTCGGAGGACCACCTTCTTCTCCTGCAGGAGGAAGTCCTGACATTACTAAAAAAAGGTGCGCACATTTATGTTCACATATTGACACGCGCACGCACTTATACATACATACAGAAACAGATATAAAAATAATAAATTTTTTCAGTAGTGCTTCATACCGCACTTCTTCCGGTTCTAAGTGCTGTAAACAGCGAATGTTACTGTCACCTGAATTTAATGTTCTATACGTGTCTTTAATTTATTGCCGTTTACTTTCTCTTGAACAATACCCATCCAGGCATACAAAAACATCGACGTATTCTGAAAGTGACGGCTAGTTAAAAACGTGTGATCTGTGGCAGACGCATGCACGTGCTATTCCCGCGTCGTAAACACCTGTGTACTGTCGTACTTTAATCTCTGCCACCGCGTAGGGGACAGGGCCCTACCCCTGTCTATCTCTGTATTAGCAAACCGCAAATGGTAAATGCGGCATGCACGAGTGCTTTATATATCGTTCTAGCTATGAATGCACTGTGTACACGTAATCCTGCTTCGCTACGCGGGTTCCATTTTGGAAGCGGTGGCCATCTTGTCATTGCCCTCACATAGGCTATAATGGAGCAGATACGGGCCTCACAGTACATGTGCTTTCCCGTGACTTCTTGGTGACCTGGGCAGCTGGCTCTGCTGCCCCGGGTCAAACTGGTCTCACGAGCTCCCCTTCCTCCGTCCACCTGTGATTAGCATCAGGGCTTGACCCATCATAAAACCCTTTCATTCTACACAAACCTCCGGCTAATCTTTTTCACACCTGCTTGTTCCTGCTTCATGACTTGTTTCCCAAAACAGGAGATGCTCATGTTTATTGGGGGGTCTATCGATATCAAATGTGGGATCTGAACCTTACTGTGTAAATAATTGTGGGCTGGCCGAACTGGAATGTGGGATGGTCATCATGACTCTGCCTTTCCTTTGTAATGTACACTTCTTTATTACCGTATCATAAAACCTAGGAATGTATGCTTGAGGCAGGGAAAAGTGTATTTAAGATGAAGTCCGTTCCTATGATTTTCAGCAGTCTCCTGAGAACATACACGCTGTTGTACTTCTAGGATACCTGTAATTGGTCTGCAGCCAATAAACCATCTTTGACTTCACCCAGAAGACTCTGTGTTTCTGTAGGTCTGGAACAGGGTGAACCCAGAAGTCATAGGGTGTGTGCCCCTGCACCGCTGGGATTAAAATACCGAGTACTTAAATTTGGCGCCCAACTCGGGACGATTTCAGCGGTACCAGTCCAAGCCAGAGGTTCGTGAGGAGCTTCGTGTGGAAATTCCGGAGGAAGGCCGCCACTTCATCGACCCCTGCATGTCGACGTGGTCCGAAAGTCTTTTCTGCGAGGTTCTCCGCGTCCCGACGGCTACGAAGGACTGCTGCCCTGATTAATCGACCTGTTTTGGACCCTTGACGAGTTTTGATAGAGCGAAACAATCGAGAGAGTCTTCTGGTGACGCCATCGATCAGCAATATTCAGTTAAGTATAAGTGGAGCGTCTCCCATTTGTTTTGGTATCCTTCGGGATCGTTTGATTTGGTAATTTGGAGTTTGCAAACGCCAAAGCCAGAGGACTCGTGTATTCACGAGGCTATCGTAATTGATAATCCTTTGATGTTTGGATCTAGACTAGTGAGCAAAGATGCCTGGTTCTAGAATATTTGGTAAAATATTTTGTTTGGGTTGTGGAAAAGATTTCCAGCTGGAGGAATCATGCCCGGTCCCTCCGGTTGGAACTCCAACTTATGAGCTCTATGTAAAGCATGGCGTAGGCCCCATTGCATATAACGAAGTATGGATCCACTACACCAGGAAAGACGGTGTTTTAAAATGGCCCCAAAATGGTAGTTTCGATACCGATATTTTAGATAACTTAGAAATTAAATTGTTCAAAAAGAAAGCCCGGCCGGCGATGTTTGACTCTTTCCGCTTATGGCGAAAGGAAGCCAAACAGAAGGAAATTAAGCTAGCGAAAAAGAATAAAAGAGAGAGAGGTATGACAGTAATGCAAGCAGCTGTACAATTCAAAGATAATGAGGAGGAGCAGATGAATGAGCAATTGCACAAGCAGCGTAAGTTAGGGATCGACAAATGTTACCCAGCTTTACCACACTCTAAGCAGAATGAGTCCAAAGAAAAGGAGAAAGATCCCTTGATGTCGCATTTGTTGAGTTCGCCACCCCCGTATGCTCAAAATGCCACGGCACCTCCCCAGCTTGTGAATATGCCACCTCCAGTTAATATACTGCAAGCCTTGCCGCTACCGCCAGCTGCTGCGCAGCCGGCTCTTGTCCATATAGCGCAGCCCTCTCAAGGGCCGCCAGCCGTGTTTCCAACTGCCCCCACACTTCCTACGACTTTGTCTAGTTCAGTAGCTGCCTCCCCTGATACTCTTCCTTGTACCACTCCGGTACCTGTTTCTGCATCCTCTTTTCTCCCCTCTGTTTTTCCCCCTGTTTTTGCCTCAGCTTCTCCTTCAGCGCGACAGCGCTTAGCTAATGTGGTTACTACATTAATGTCGCCTCTCTTTGATTCGTCTGGTGCGACTCCTGGTTTACAGCGTAAGCAACTGCGTAGTCAATTGCCTAACCCTGATGAGAAAAAAGTAATAGATAGCATGGCGCGTAGATGGATTGTTTTCCCTTCATTGTATGATGTGGAATCGGTTGTCAACGTTTTCCATCAGTGGGATGCCCCAAAACAGAGATATGTGTTTGAGAAAATGTGCGAAATTCTTTGTGAAGAATTGGAGGATAGTGGTAAAGACCCGAGCCCGCAGGAGTTGTGTAGAGTGAGGTTTGATTTTGGAACTGGTATAATTGTGGATCGCGAGGTAGATAAAGCAGTTGCGGTTGTATTGTCCTTCAGGAATAATGATTGTCAACAGTCATTGTTTGAACCTGATGTCCTTGTGGGGAAGAAGGTAAAAGCGCGACAATACCCCATGAGAGAAGTTCCCCCGGTATGGAAGGAAGCAGTTGCAGCTGACGCCAATGCCGGTATCGCTGCTGTGCCAGCGCATTTCCAGCGTGTTTGGGTGCATGTGCCATGGAAGCGTTCTGAGGTGTTAGCGCTTAAGCAGACATTGCCTGACCCCCGTAAAAACCCTGCAGGTTATTATAAAGAGTTGTCACAGACAGCAGGGTCATGCGTTATGAATCTGGCCGACATAGACATGTTGTTTGGTAATGTTGTTCCACAGCCTCTATGGGGATCAATTCGTAATGCAGATCACGATGCAGAACTAGGTGCTACATGGGCTGATATTATTGCCGCTGACGCTAGACAAACTGGTGGCGCGAAACCTGAGCCTTTAATAGCAGAATTCCCTGGTAGAATCATCACGTATATGAAGACAATAATGCCTGCGATGCGCGTAAATTGGGACAAGCTATCTGCATGCAAGCAGAAGAAAGATGAGACAGTGTCAGACTTCTTTACCAGGTTTGAAGAAACGTTTGTTAACCACAGTGGGCAAGATATGAGTACTGAGGGTGGCCAACGGTTATTTGTGGATAAGTTTGTGCAGAATCTACTTCCTGACCTGTGTAAAAAGTTAAAAGATTCAGAAAGTTCTTGGGCTGTTTCCTCTTCAGCGCAAATACTGGCTACTGCACAGTATTATGAAAACCGAGATAAGGACGAGAAAGATAGGACAGAAAAGAAAACGAAGGAACTAAAGACAAAGGTCCTTTTGCAGCAGGCCTATCCGCCACGTGGAGGTCAGAATAATTATAGGCAACCCCAAGGTGTTTATCACCAACCCCAACAATTTCAGAACAATCAGCAAATGAATGGGTATTATCAACCACGTGTCCCTGTAGGTCCCAACCAATGTTCATACTGCAAAGAGGAAGGTCATTTTAAATATAGTTGCCCTAAATTAATGCAGCGGAACGGTAATGTGTATGGCGCAAGAGGTAGGGGTGGTCAACAAGCTCCTAGAGGCAGAGGGCGTGGAAGTGTTCCCCAGAACGCGCGTCCTCTTCCGCCCCAAAGCGCCATTAATAGCTTTGATCAGCAAGCCAATGCGACTAGTAATACGGCTCAGTATTATAATAATGATTATTATGCAGAGGACGGCGATGCAGAAAATAATGATTACTAGGAAAGCCGTAGACAGAGAGAGGGAGTTGTTTCAGTGCCAGTGGATCAGAGTGGACCGTATGTTAAGGTGACTACAGCAAATGTAACGGAGCCTTTTCTGCTAGACACTGGTGCTGCAAAGAGTTCAATCATGCATTCAAAACTCCCTGGCGCACCTTTGTCTGGCGATATAAATGTTTCAGTAGGTTTTTCTGGCGCCCCGGTTAGGAACCCGATTTCTAGTCCCATGTCACTTACTATTGGGCCTTGCGAGCTGAAAGCACCCCTGATTCTGACAACAGGTTGTGGTGAGAATTTGTTGGGATTAGATTTGCTGAAAAGATTACATGCTACATTGTATTGTTCACCGTCAGGAGTACAACTTACATTAGGCAAGAAAGTGATTTCCCCAATGTACTTGTCTAAAAATACAATGCCACCTGAATTGTCATCCCTTCCGGATGCCCTTTGGGCTACTGGTCCCAACGATGTGGGCCTCTTGGAGATACCGCCATACGTGGTAACTTTAAAGGCTAATGTCAGACTGCCACGTATTCCCCAGTATAAGATATCTAATGAAGGTCAGAAGGCACTGTTAGACATTGTCAGCGACTTGATTAATAAGGGTGTGATTGAAGAAACAAGAGGCAACGTTTGTAATAGTCCGATTTTACCTGTCCTAAAACGAACGGACCCTTCACAGCCACCTGTTTACAGATTTGTGATTGATCTTAGAGAGGTTAATAAGATTGTTGTGCCACAGTTTCCAGTTGTCCCTGATATAACTGCCTTGTTAACGATGATTCCAGCCTCTGCTGCATGGTTTTCAGTGATCGATTTAAAGAATGCTTTCTTTAGCATCCCAATTGCGAAGGAGAGCAGAGATATTTTTGGCTTTAGTCTGGGAGGCCGAAGCTTCCGCTTCAAACGCGCTCCCCAGGGCTACTGTGAGAGTCCATCTATATACAGTCAAGCTTTGAAAGCGCAGCTTGATGCACTTGTGTTACCTAGTGGCGCTATTCTGATTCAATACGTGGACGATTTACTAATCGCCGCGGATACTGAACAGATCTGCAAAGAAGCCACTTTGTCATTGTTGCGCCATTTATCTGCTTTCCATCACAAAGTGTCTCTCTCTAAGTTGCAATATTGTCGACAAGAAGTGACCTACTTAGGTCATCTCTTGTCGAAGGAGGGAAGGAAACTGACCCCAGAAAGAATTCAAGCCATTGCACAGTTGAGTGTGCCAAGAACACAGAGAGAAGTACGTGCTTTCTTGGGCATCACTTCATACTGTAGGCACTGGATCCCTAATTTTTCCTTGTTGGCAAAACCTTTGTTAGCCTTAACATGCAAAGACACACCGAATCCTATCCCATGTTCTGAAGAGTGCCAGAAAAGTTTTGTGGAATTGCGCAATGCATTGTGTTCAGCTCCTGTGTTGGGTACCCCTGACTACAGTAAGCCTTTTACACTGTATGTTCACGAGAAAGATGGATGTGCGTTGTCAGTGTTAACACAGCCTTTTGGCGACAGACCGCGTCCATGCGCGTATTTTTCATCAACCTTAGACCCTGTAGCGAGGGCATTGCCAAGCTGTCTGAGAGCGACAGCTGCTGCAGCTATGTCTATCCGACAATCTGCTGGTTTGGTAATGGACAACACATTGATTGTTATGGTTCCACATGCTGTAGACACATTGTTAAACAGAACCAAGACACAACACTTGACTAGTGCGCGATTATCAGGCTATGAGCTCACACTGTTAGCAAATCACATACACATAAAGAGATGCAACACGCTGAATCCAGCTACGTTATTGCCAATTCCAGCAGACTTAGATGAGATTGAGCAGCATGACTGTTTGTTCAGAACGGAAGAAGAGACGAAAGGGAGAGTAGATCTAAAAGATACTCCCCTGACTGAGTGTGATGGTACTTTATGGGTGGATGGTTCGTGTTTCAAGCTCCCCAATGGTGACACAACTGCTGCATATGCTATCACGACTTTACACACAGTTGTGGAAACTGCACGAGTGCCACATAATTCGGCCCAAGCAGCAGAATTAATCGCCCTCACGAGAGCATGCGTGTTGTCCGAAGGAATGAGAGTAAATATATACACAGATAGCCAGTACGCCTTTGGCGTGGCTCATAATTTTGGGCGATTGTGGAAAGAGCGTGGGTTCCTGACGTCGCATGGAGCTAAAATTCAGAATGGCAAGTTGGTGAATGATCTCCTTGAGTCACTGACCCTACCGTTGCAAGTTGCGATCATGAAATGCAGTGCGCACAGGAAAATCACAGATGATGTTGGACGTGGGAATGCGTTTGCTGATGAGACCGCGAAAGAAACAGCACAGAATGTAAAGACTAGAATGTATGTTGCAGGCCCCGCAAGATGGGTTGACGATGTTGGAATGTGTGAGAACACAATAGAGAGTGTGAAGTCGCTTCAAGCTGAAGCTACAGAGAAAGAGCTAAGCAAGTGGAGAGAAAGTATGGGTAAGTTGGATGAGAATGGTTGTTGGATTGATCTGACAGAACATAGGCGATGGTTGTTACCTGACGCATATGTACTCCCAGTGGTCACTATGGCACATGGAATGGCACACATCAGTACGAAAGGTATATGCAAGTTGTTGGCTCCAGTATGGCAGAATGCTGGGATTCCCAAGTGTGCAGAGAATGTGGTCAAGAACTGCATGGTATGCTTGAAATACAACCCTGGTAGGGGAACCCCAACTCCAGCTGGTCACTTTGCACCCCCATCATGTCCATTCGAAGTCTTGCAGCTGGACTTTATTCATATGGAAAGGTGCAACAACCTGAAATATGTACTGGTGGTTGTTTGTGCTTTCTCAAAATGGGTAGAGGCCTATCCTCTGAAGGATAACACTGCCCTATCCACAGCCAAAGCCCTCGTGAAAGAGTTCTTCCCTAGGTTTGGAATGCCGAGAATGGTGTGGTGTGATAATGGAAGTGAGTTCGTGGGTAAAGTGATGAAGAATGTATGTGAAGGTTTAGGCATAAAGCAAAAGTTCCATGCTGCAAATCACCCCCAATCAGCTGGACTAGTAGAACGCTACAATGGAGCCTTGAAGCTCAAGCTGGCCAAAATTCAGGCGAGCACCGGTCTTAAATGGCCTGACGCTCTGCCTTTAGCACTCCTGTCCACCAGAATGACCATACACTCACAAGTGGGACTTAGTCCTTACGAAGTGGTTTTTGGCCGCCCGGCCAACGTATGGGGTGTACCGAGGCCTACGAAATTTAGTGAGATTGAGCATCCAGTACTACTCGATTACCTGTATGATTTGACTGTTAAACTGCGTGTTTTGCACCAACAGGTACATGATACTCTTCCTCAAGCTTCTGAACCTCCTGGGCACCCTATCAACCCTGGCTCGTGGGTCCTGGTCCGGAATTTCCAGCGCAAGAGCAACAACGAGCCTCGCTGGATCGGCCCTCACCTTGTGCTTTTGTCAACAAGATCAGCGGTGCGAGTAAAAGGGAAGAAGCACTGGATCCATGGCACCCACTGCAAAGTAGTCCCCTTGCCTTTGCCATACGACCAGTGGGTCCAGGAGGGTATCGTCGACTCTGAGACAGACACTGTACCTCGTTTTGTACCATTCAGTGACGCACGCATAAGAGGCACAGTTTCAGACCAAGAGAGTGACAATATTCTGCAAGAAGCTGTGCCACCATCAAATCGACTGGACACCACTGAGCCTGAACTTTTGTTCCAAGACCAAACAGCACCTGGCCGTCTCCGCTATAATTTGAGACCAAGGCCCATGGACAAATAAAGATTTCCTTACTATTTCCTCTTTTGACATTTTTGGCTCTCTCATCTGAAGGACTTTCCTGATTTTTGTTTTTCGAACCACCATCCGGGTTCAGCCGCAGGGTCGCGGTGCCAAGACTTTGGGGTACAGGCCGAAGACGTTAGGTCAACGGTTCTGGTTGGTCTAGGGCGTTTCCCTAGACTGACAGGCGTACTCCTTAGCAGAAGAAACTCATCCGCCGCGAGCGGCCCGTTTAGAGGATGGAGTTTTTCAAGATGGAGAGACCCGTTGAGGAAATGAACTTTAAAGCAAGGATGCGTAGAATTGTAAAAAGTAAATGTTTTGTATTTTTGTGCCTTTTTACACTGTGTAGTATAATAATGTTTATTGTAGGATTTGTGTTTTTCTCCGCTCAAAAGCCCATTGCACCCACTGTACAGCCTATACCTCTTTCTACTGCCTCCTCTCACTCTTTTCACCCTCTGCCTGAGCACGAACAGACCAGACGATCAGAGTTTGTAAATAACTCGTTTATCCAGCTTTTGCACCAGCACCAACTAGTAATGAATACGACCAATTGCTGGGTGTGTGGGTTAATGCCACATACCATTAACAAGGGTATTCCTTATTTGGTGCTGCCATTTAGTTACAATGGATCGTCATGGGCATTCCAGACCATGTTTCTTTATGCTCTAGATACGTACTCCCCTCGCCAACCGCGTTCCGTCAGACCTATCACCAATAATAAGGCTTTGATGAAAGGAGTTGCCGATATGAGTAGGGATATTGATGCATACTCATCCATTCCCAAAGAAGAATTGAGACCTTATGTAGGATGGAACGCGACGGGGTATAGTATTAGTCTGGGTGAAAGACAGCGAAAAATCTCATCCCCAATCTGGGTCGTACCCCACATGGGTCGGTTCTGCTTACAGGGTAATGGTCAGAATCCTAGAGCTCAACTGGGAAGAAGTGACTGTACTGAAACGTACACTTTCCCGTCACAGTTTTCCCCTGCGTTTTTAGCTGCCAAGGGCACATATTTCATCTGTAATGACCGAGCATATACATGGTTGCCCCCTGATTTCTCGGGCACATGTTATATTGCAAATCTGCTACCGCCTACATTTACTGCTGCCTCTGATTATCACAAGACTAGAGTTGTGAGAGGCGTGATTAGTAAGGAGGATACCGCCGGTCAGGAAGCGGGAGACTTCTTCTTGGGTTTCCTGCCGTTTTGGGGACCTATGGTGAACAGTAGGAACCTGCGACAACTGACACGTGTGGTTGAATCCACTGTTAATGTAACGGCTGGTGCCCTTGGTAATCTGACAGCTGAGCTCCAAGCGGATCGCCTTATGACTCTACAGAACCGCATGGTTCTAGACGTTATCCTTGCAGACCGCGGTGGGGTATGTAAGGTTATTCAATCCAGTTGTTGCATTTTCATACCAGATAACGCTCCAACAGTGTATCAAGCCATCTCCAAACTCCATAAAATATCTGAATCCATACACGTGGATAAGGGAGACTGGTCACTGGTGGGGTGGTTCTGGGAACTGATATCTGCCTGGGGTTGGAAAGTTCTGATGGTCATTGGAATGATCTTAGCCATTCTTTTCCTGTTCTGTCTGTGCATACAGTGTGCTCCTGCTATATGTGGCCTCTGTGCTACCTTATGTGTAAGAAAACCTGTATCGAGGGACGAGCTAAGTAATAGGATGATGCTACAGCAACATCTCCATGACTTTGCGAACATTGACCTAGACTCGGATTGAGATGAGTATAGTGATTGCCTATGTAAGGGCAAAAGGAGGGTCTGTCGTACTTTAATCTCTGCCACCGCGTAGGGGACAGGGCCCTACCCCTGTCTATCTCTGTATTAGCAAACCGCAAATGGTAAATGCGGCATGTACGAGTGCTTTATATATCGTTCTAGCTATGAATGCACTGTGTACACGTAATCCTGCTTCGCTACGCGGGTTCCATTTTGGAAGCAGTGGCCATCTTGTCATTGCCCTCACATAGGCTATAATGGAGCAGATACGGGCCTCACAGTACATGTGCTTTCCCGTGACTTCTTGGTGACCTGGGCAGCTGGCTCTGCTGCCCCGGGTCAAACTGGTCTCACAAGCTCCCCTTCCTCCGTCCACCTGTGATTAGCATCAGGGCTTGACCCATCATAAAACCCTTTCATTCTACACAAACCTCCGGCTAATCTCTTTCACACCTGCTTGTTCCTGCTTTATGACTTGTTTCCCAAAACAGGAGATGCTCATGTTTATTGGGGGGTCTATCGATATCAAATGTGGGATCTGAACCTTACTGTGTAAATCATTGTGGGCTGGCCGAACTGGAATGTGGGATGGTCATCATGACTCTGCCTTTCCTTTGTAATGTACACTTCTTTATTACCGTATCATAAAACCTAGGAATGTATGCTTGAGGCAGGGAAAAGTGTATTTAAGATGAAGTCCGTTCCTATGATTTTCAGCAGTCTCCTGAGAACATACACGCTGTTGTACTTCTAGGATACCTGTAATTGGTCTGCAGCCAATAAACGATCTTTGACTTCACCCAGAAGACTCTGTGTTTCTGTAGGTCTGGAACAGGGTGAACCCAGAAGTCATAGGATGTGTGCCCCTGCACCGCTGGGATTAAAATACCCAGTACTTCAGTTCCCGTTAGCAGGCGCGGCATCTACAGTTAGATGCTCGTATATACGGACAGGCACACACAGTTTCATCTACAGACCTTTCTACAGACCCACCAATAAGAGAAGGACATTACTTCAGACATCAAGCTGGGCTTCTGTGCACGTGCAAACGTGTAGGAGGGATCGACACTGATATGTCTAGCTTGTGTGCGTGTGCAAACGTGCATGAGGGATCGACGCTCATATTTCCAGCAGCAGATCTTGGCGGATGGCCCCAGGTGTAAGAGACGATAAGCCAATCCAAGGAGGACCAGTGGTGCGCACGCACCACTGAGGAGCGGGGGCGAGGGAGCGCGGCAGCGAGGCTAATGTGCGCTGCTGCGTGTAATAGACACCGATGGGAATGGGTGGAGCAAAGTCGGGACATGCGCCCGCCTTTGCCCAATTGCGTGCCTTATTTTTTTTTTTTAAACACGCTAAAGCCAATGGCAGCCGGCGAAAGCTAAACCACACGCATGAGCGTGTGGTTGGCTTTCAGAATCCCCTACATGAGGTCTCGCGCTGCGCGAGCAGGACTGCACACTGCAACGCTAGGCACAAGACCTAAAAAGGATTGGGCTCAGCCTAAATCTCACTGAACTAGTGGTAGCTATTGTCCCTTATCAAATGCTTATTGACCAAGATCGCCTAATGGTGATGCTCTGTTGCTGTTTTTTATATTTTGCTTAACAAACCCCATCCGGCACTGCTTCAGTTGGTTGCAGAGGATGGTTTAGTTCTCATTTATGTGATACACAAAATGGTAAATAGAGAAAGGAACCTTCCTCTATACCATAAGGGCCGAAAGGAACTCTCAAGAGGGAGTACACCCTCCCGTGTAATAACACTTAGACCACAAAAAGTACTCCTCTGGTATGTAAATCGTATCCACGATTTACCTCAGGTGGATCCTGATACAATAATGATGGGAAGTCCCTATGTGAAACTAAGGTAGTGGCCCACTAGGGAGTGGGGAAGGAAACAAATCCTTTTGTTTTAATTACCCTCACACACCCTAGTGGTGTCATGCTTCATCATCGGGTCACCCTGGTGCCTAAAATTCAGGGTGAGCTCAACCATATTCCAGGGAGCTCTTATTGAGATTATTGGCCAGGGGGAATTAAAGATTAAAAATCCACAGGCAGATCCCAGTTTCCCTTTATTCTTGGATCTGTCAGGGATATTAAAAATAGAGATGAAAGGGTCAATTAGGATATTATGGTCCTAAGACCCTAGTGCCAACATGTTTCAGTCTGCTTATGCCCCTATAGGGTGCTGAACTTTCTTCAGGGCAGTGAAAAAGTCCTTAATATCGCACGAGACAGTGTGATTTCCTGCTGGTCGAATTTGCTTGTGTGTGTGAGCACTAAGAGGGCGCTATTCCCTGTTGCCCTAGAGTGATTGTGGACTTTAAATTTGTCTTTCAGTGGAACAGATAAGAGTTGTTTTTGGTTTTCAATAATTTGCTATTGCTATGCTAATCGAGTGAGAGCTGTTGTAATTGTGCTGTGAGTTAGGTATCTGAAAGAAACACGTTAGTTAGATTCCTCACCTTAGAATATCCCCAGGCGTCAGACTGGATCCGGAAGATTTTTCGTCAGCAATACCCCTTGCGCGTCGCTAGGCGTCGTCTACGGCTCCGCGTCCGTCGTCGGCGTCGTGCGCCGGGATGACGTCGTCGGAGTACTTAGACGCCGCCCTCGCGCGCTGACGTCAGTTCTTCTTTTTTCCGCGCCAGTAAGCGCAGATCCGGGAGAGCTACCCCTTTAGTCAATTTTTGACTAACTTTTTGATCCTTTTTGATCCTGTCATATCGACACCGGTGCCGGTAGGATGCCTGGGTTTAAAGCCTGTACGGACTGTAGCCGATTGATGTCGGTTACGGACCATCACCGCCGGTGCCTGTACTGTTTGGGCCTCGACCACGACGCGGAGTCGTGCTCGGACTGTAAGGCCCTGACCTCGAAGGCTAGACGGGAGCGGTCCCGTAAGCTCCTCGAGATTCGCCACTCGGCTCCGCGCGCCCCTCGATCCCGGTCCAGGAGGAGGTCCAAGGATCGGTCGCGGAGCCGCAGCCGACGTCACCATCGGTCGTCGGGATCAAAGTCTTCGGGTAAGTCGAAGCATTCCAAGAAGTCCAAGAGGCGACATTGCTCTTCGGACTCCCCTCGCCGGTCGCGCGACTCGGTTGAGGGTCAGGGTGGTTCCACCCCCGCGGCTCCGTCGGAGCCGCAGGCGCCGCGTCCGTCCCCATACCCTCCGGTCCCTGGGACTCACGCGACGTCAGCGGAGATCAGTGCCTACCTCTCGGCCATGAGGAACCTGGCTCCGCCGTCGGCGCCCGCTGGTGCGCCTTCGGGCCCCGCGGACCCGACTGGGCTGCCTTGCCAGCCGGCGGCTCCGGCCCCGGCGCCGTTGACGGCTCCGGCCTCGACGCCGCAAGCGCCCGAGGGACCCGTTCTCGAGTCCCCGTCGACGCCGGTTAACCTCGTCACGCCTCCTCCACCGGCGTCGACTCCGGTTCCACCCCCGACGCCGACCCCGATCGACGTCGTGCCCCAGTTCAGTCCCGCTCCGGGCCCGGCGTCGATGGACGCCGAGATCGGCGCCGCTAGAGACACATTTTGTCTACCGCCCGGCTCCGTTACTTTCTCCTCTACACCAGGAGTCGGATGATGGGGACTACTGGGAAGGATCCGAGGATCCTATGGCCCATCAGGCCCAACTGTCCCAGGACTGGGCAGATGAACTGGGGGAGGCCAGTGGTCTGGATACCTCGCCAGACACTGGATTCATCTCTCCTCCGACTGTGGCTTCGGAGGAGGGTGCTGCTTTCTCCGTGGTGCTGCCCAAGGCGGCCGCAGCCCTTGGGCTCGAGCTACCTGCCGTGACTGTGAGGACGAACGTCCTCACTGAGGTGCTTCAGTCTGCAGCAAGCTCCACTGAGCCTCTGCTGCCATTCAATGAGGCCCTCACTGACGTTCTCCAGGGCACCTGGTCCAAGCCCTCCACAGTTCCTCCTGTGGACAGGAACGTTGCCAGGCGCCACCGCCCTGCTCCGGGCGACCCCAGTTTTCTGTCCCAACACCCTACCCCTGAGAGCCTGGTTATCCAGGCCTCCACCTCCCAATCCTCTTTCCCGACCGCCCCGCCGGACCGGGATTCCAAGAGACTGGAGCAGTTTGGCAAGAAACTGTTCTCTTCCCTTAGTTTGGGCCTGCGGTCTTTGAACACCGCTTGTCTCTTGGACCGTTATTCCCACTCTCTGTGGGATGCGGTGGAGGACGCGCTGCCCCTGTGTCCGGAGGAGGTCCAGACACGTCTTACCCAGGCTCTGGCCGATGGGAGGGATGCAGCGCGACATGCTATACGTTGTGGGCTTGACACCACGGACTCGCTGGGTAGGGCCATTTCTACCACTGTGGCGCTTCGACGTCACGCCTGGCTGCGGTCCACGTCGTTTTCCGGCGATGTCCAGAGCACTCTCATGGACATGCCGTTTGATGGCACTCGCCTGTTTGGCGAGAAGGCGGACAGTGTGCTGAACCGCTTTAAGGACTCCCGGGCTACGGCCAAGTCCTTGGGCCTCTCGGCCCCGCGGTCGCAATCTTCCGCTTTTCGCCCCTTTCGTGGCCAAGGAAGGGGTGCCTCCTCACGTGCGCCTAGCCACCAGCCGCAGAACCAACCTGCGCGCGGTCGCGGACGTGGTTTCCGCCGAGGCGGATCTGGAGGACGACGAGGTCAGCCCACGTCCACCCCGGCAGCATCCGCCTCAAAGCCTTCCTAGTCCGAGCTTTCAGGCCCATTCCACGCCAGTGGGCGGCAGAGTTCGCCATCACCTGCTCCACTGGCGGTCCATCACATCGGACAGGTGGGTGCTGCAAATCGTCCGAAGGGGCTACTCCCTCCCCTTCGAGACGACCCCTCCAGCCATGCCACCGCAGCACCACCGTATCTCGGGGGATCATTTGCATCTTCTCCACGAGGAGGTTTCCGCCCTCTTGGCCAAGGGGGCCGTCGAGCGCGTTCCGAGCCCAGAAGTAGGTCGTGGTTGTTATTCCCACTACTTTCTGGTTCCCAAGAAGGGCAAGGGGGGCCTATGCCCTATCTTGGACCTTCGGAACGTCAATGCCTTCCTCCGGAAGGAACGGTTCAAGATGTTGACTTTGGCTCAGGTTCTAGCTGCCCTAGACCCCGGAGACTGGATGGTAGCGTTGGACTTGCAGGACGCCTATTTCCACATCCCCGTCCTGCCGGCCCACCGGTGTTACCTGCGATTCACGGTGGGCCAAGAGCACTTTCAGTTTACCGTGCTCCCCTTCGGCCTCACCAGTGCCCCTCGGGTGTTCACGAAAGTGATGGCGGTGGTCGCAGCTCATCTGCGCAGATCAGGGGTTCCAGTCTTCCCCTATCTCGACGACTGGTTGTTGAAGGCGGGCTCGCCCCAGACAGTCGTCTCCCACCTCCAGACTACGGCGGATCTCTTGCATTTGCTGGGGTTTTCCATCAACGTGCCGAAGTCACACCTGAGTCCCTCTCAGAAGCTCCTTTTCATCGGAGCGGTTCTCGATTCGGCGCAGTTCCGGGTCTATCCACCGGAACAGCGGGTCCGGGATATACAGGCCCTGATTCCCATCTTTCGGCCTCTATCCTGGGTTTCGGTCAGGCTAGTGTTGCGGCTTCTTGGGCTGATGGCCTCCTGCATCCTACTAGTGCATCACGCCAGGCGGCGCATGCGGGCTCTGCAGTGGGACCTGAAGTTTCAGTGGGCCCAGCATCACGGCAACCTGTCCGACCATGTCTTGATCTCGGAGGGCACTGCACAGCAGTTGCAGTGGTGGCTCACGGACCGCGATTGGGTCATGGGCAGGAGCCTCTCCCTTCCCCAACCGGAGCATGTCGTAGTGACGGATGCGTCCCTCCTGGGATGGGGTGGCCATATGGGAGAGGCGGAGATCAGAGGCCTCTGGTCTCCGGCGGAGTCTCGTCTCCACATCAACCTGTTGGAGTTGAGAGCGATCCGACTTGCACTGAAAGCCTTCCTTCCCTCTGTCAGGGGCAGTGTCGTGCAGGTGTTCACGGACAACACCACCGCCATGTGGTATTGCAACAAACAGGGCGGGGTGGGGTCGTGGACCCTTTGTCAGGAGGCCCTGCGCCTCTGGACGTGGCTGGAACACCAGGGCGTCACCCTAGTGGTTCAACATCTGGCGGGCTCTCTGAACGCCAGAGCGGACGAACTCAGCCGCCGGTGCATGATGGATCACGAATGGCGTCTGAACTCCGAAGTGGCGCAAGGTCTCTTTCAGCAGTGGGGAGAGCCTTGGTTAGATCTATTCACCACCGAAGAGAACGCGCAATGTCAGCAGTTCTGCGCGTTGGAATTTCCAAGGCGGCACTCGCTCGGCGACGCTTTTCGTCACGAGTGGAGTTGCGGTCTGTTGTACGCCTTTCCGCCTATACCACTTCTGCCCAGAGTGCTGAAGAAGATCAGGCGCGACCGGGCCCAAGTCATCTTGGTGGCTCCGGATTGGGCACGAAGATACTGGTATCCCGAGCTACTCAGTATGTTGACCGATCCCCCGATACGTCTGCCCCTTCGGGAGGATCTTCTGTCGCAGCAGCAGGGGACGGTCCTCCACCCGAACCTGTCCAGCCTCCACCTCCATGCGTGGAGATTGAGCGGCGGCAGTTGATGCCATTTGACTTGCCTCCTGAAGTCTGTGATATCATTCTGGCAGCCAGGCGTCCCTCCACAAAGACGGTATACGCCTGCCGGTGGAACAAATTTGTGGCATGGTGCACAGCAAAGGCTGTGGATCCCCTTTCCGCCCCTCTTTCTGAGGTTCTCCTCTTTCTTCTTTCTCTGGCCCGGCAGGGCTCTGCCCTGGGCACCCTGAAAGGTTATCTTGCTGCCATCTCCGCCTTCTTGCGGCTTCCTGATCAGCCTTCTCTCTTCAAGTCCCCTGTGGTTACACGCTTTCTAAAAGGCATTACTCACACGTTCCCTCCTGTCCCTTTTGTAATGCCTCAGTGGGACTTGAATCTCGTCTTGACATTCCTGATGTGCGCTCCCTTCGAGCCTCTTCACAATTGTCCTCTTCGTCTTCTGACTCTTAAGACTGCTTTTCTGGTAGCCATCACCTCGGCTAGACGGGTGAGTGAGCTCCAGGCTTTATCTTCAAAGCCTCCCTTTCTGTCTGTTCATCCGGACAAGGTTGTCCTTCGGCCTCGTCCCTCCTTTCTTCCGAAAGTGGTGACTCCATTTCATCTTGGGCAGTCTGTCACCTTGCCCACCTTCTTTCCGCCTCTGCATCCTTCCAAAGAGGAAGAGAGGCTCCACCGTCTGGACCCAAAACGTGCGCTCTCCTTTTATTTGGACCGCACTAAGCAGTTCCGGGTGGACGACCAACTTTTCGTTGGATACGTGGGTGCTAAGAAGGGGAAAGCTGTGCACAAACGGACCATCTCTCGGTGGGTCGTTTTGTGCATCAAAATTTGTTACTCTTTGGCTAAAAAGGACCCTCCTGTTGGGCTGCGCGCCCACTCCACTCGGGCCACAGCGGCTACTACTGCGTTGGGACGGGGTGTCCCTTTGCAGGACATCTGTCAGGCGGCGACGTGGGCTTCGCTACACACGTTTGACAGGCATTATTGCCTTGACAGCCAAGTCCGGAGGGATGGCTTCTTTGGCCGTTCTGTCCTCCAGGATTTTCTGGTGTGATCTTGGTTCGCAGACCCACCACCGGGGATGGTATTGCTTGGGTATCTATTATAAGGTGAGGAATCTAACTAACGTGTTTCTTTCAGATGAACAAGTTACTTACCTTCGGTAACGATGTATCTGTAAGAAACATTAGTTAGTTAGATTCCTCACCGACCCACCCATCCTCCCCGTTCTGCGAACTGACATCTAGGGTTAAGGTTGTCCTTTCAGGCCCCTAGATTTTATTTTTGGCACCAGTGTCGGTCTTTGCATGGCTCTGCGTTCCTGGCGCGGAAAGCTATGTACAAGAACTGACGTCAGCGCGCGAGGGCGGCGTCTAAGTACTCCGACGACGTCATCCCGGCGCACGACGCCGACGACGGTCGCGGAGCCGCAGACGACGCCTAGCGACGCGCAAGGGGTATTGCTGACGAAAAATCTTCCGGATCCAGTCTGACGCCTGAGGATATTCTAAGGTGAGGAATCTAACTAACTAATGTTTCTTACAGATACATCGTTACCGAAGGTAAGTAACTTGTTCATCAGTGTATGTGTAGTGCTGGGATTGGTCATTAGGTGCCACACTGTGAGTTATCAGTTCAGTGGTCTTGCGCTGAGATAGGATGTTAGTGCTGCTGCTGTTTTATTGTGATTTGCAAAGAACTGATGGTTATTTAAATTGGAGCTTATTTATTATGTGTTGCACCGTACATAGGGAAAAGATAATTTTTTGCAAGAAATTGAGAGATTTGCTTAGCGATGATTTGACAATACCTGTTCGTGAGGGCGAGAAGACCCCTCCCAAGAGCACGCCAGCACATAACATGACAACCAAGTTCGGTTTACACATGTGTATCTAGATCAAACAATGAAATCTGATCACCCCAAATGAATGGTCCTTATAGTTTTCCCCACATAGTAACTTTAATCTGAGAATAATTGAGAACTTGAGACAAGTGTTGTATGAGATGAAACCACCCCCACCTAGACCATCTGAGAATGAGGCTTTGAATGCATGGGAGTGGGCTGCACATACAAAAGATAAGGAGAAATATTAGACACAAATGAAGAATAAAGTCCATAACTGGATAGAAGTGAGTTTAGATACACAACAGCAAGAATGGAAAGAAAATGTAATTGGGGGTATTAGGCTGTATCCTGCATTGACAAGAGACAGAGCAAAGAGAAAGCAAGCATGAAAGGGGTGCAAATCAATAGAAGAAAGATGAGATGAGGGATAGTGATTCCACTGATGATTTCTAAAGATTCTTTTGGCATCCCACCCACCTCTGTATACTGTTGTCCATCAGGGTGGGGAGCTTCAACAAGCCAGAAGGCCCTCCTCTTCTGCCAATGTGCGCCTACCATTCAAGGACTCCCTGTAGAATGTTTACCGCTTGTCACTTCAGCTCCTTCATCAGGAGATTTAAGTACCGCTGTCATTACCCGAGAACCAGTTGAATCCCCAACCACAACAGTCCTTATTACACCAAGCACTGGAACTATTCTAGATCGAGTAGCGATACCCTGAACTGCAACAATTCCCATTGTGAGTAGGCCAGTTGTAGAGGGTAGAAAGCCCTGAGTCAAATACTTGTGTTAGATTGTAAAGGCGGCGCAGGGACAGACTGAAAACTGGTTCTTTGTAAACGTGGTTTTATTGAGGTATAGCGTTTCTTTTGTCTGCTAGTTAGTCTTTCACAGGCAAATGCGGCCTTATCCATGTTGATGGATTGAGGAGCGTCGTCCGCCTTGAGGGTCCTCTGCTTCGGAGGGCCTGGAACCACGATTTTCAGGCGTTCCGGTCTCCCCAGGGAAGTGGATGGCCTCAAAAGTAAAGGAAAGACAAGGTATATGGTCAGTGGGACGCTTTCAGCCCAATACTACCTGACCCCGGGACAGGGAGTGAGGAGACCCCTAACTGTGCAGTAGTGACCCCCCCCCCTCCCGGCGTGCGAACATTGAATTCCAGGCTAAGCCTATTACGTGTGGGGAGGTGAAATCAAATGAGGGTAGGGAGAAAACCCAAAGCAAAACAGGTGGGATAGGCACGACGTCGGGCACAACACAATTAAGGAGGCAAATGCTCCCGTCTTCCCATCCAGCCCACTGCGCGGTCCCGTACCTGTCCTAGCCACGCTTCTCCCCTGGGAACGTGGCAGGGTGCTTTGTGGGGTACCGGGCCTTCTCGCCGTCCGGTCTCCTTCTCTCCGCTTCGTCCTCGTTCCTCCTCGTCAGTCGTCCAGGGTCTTCATTCCAGTCCGCTGCTCTGCTCTTCTCGTACGCTCCACTCTCCTGCTCCGCTTCTCCGGGAATCGCCGTCCGCCCACTTCCTGGTCTCGCGTGCCTTTGATGCTCCCTGCGTCGTGACGTCACCAGGGGGTGTCTCTCGGGTTGTGTAGTCAGCCCAGTTAAAGGGCTCCGCTCCATCGATTTGATCCCGAGTCGAGGTCTCCGTTGACGGCACCCAGTCTTCCTGTGGTAAGGGGACAAGAGGGGGTGAGAAGGGCACGTAGGTCCACCAGTCCGTATTTTCCTCCAGCGCGGTCCTTCCTGCTCAGTTACATAGATATTTTCAGAACAAAGACAAAATTTAAAAAAATTATTAAAGGAAATCAGGATCTGGGATTTGAAGATGGGTACAACACAGAGGAACATTTGTTCCTGTGCGGGGGGGGGGGGTGTGTGTGTCTGTCTGTCTGTCTGTCTCATGAGGTTCTAGATGGAATAGCAGCAGAAATTGGGGTTGACTTGTCCAAGAGCCAGGCATATGAAGAAGAATTTTGGGATATTCATGAGCGAGGAATTTCTAAAGAATCTGCTAATTCCTGGAATAAAATTACATCTGAGGTAATTAAGTGGTAAAATTTAAAAGTGTAGTGGTACTGAAAGAATCACAGATCGGTGACCTCAGAAAGTAAAGAAGAAAAGGATGATGATACTGGTGGGCCATAAGTTGAAAAACGCAAAAGTGACTTAGAGGTTAGGGCTTACCCGTTGAGGAAGGTACATGGGGATGGATATTTGCAACTACCCTGGAGTTATGGTGATGTACTCACTTTTACAAATCAATTTCCAAAATTGAGAAAAAATCCTTACCTTTGGTATACACAGGTTGATCAATTTGAGAATATTTTGAAGGTGTTTTGATAGAATATGAAAAAGTTATTTGATACTGTCGTTCCCTAGTGATTTGTTGGCTGAGTGCAAAACTAATGCTCTTTCTCCTACTGTTATGGATAAATATGATCAGGTGATTCACTTTTTTAAATCAAGGTGTTGCAGAAAGAGACTGAGGGGTTGAAAATGGCAAGAATCACTCACAAGTCTAAAGCATGCTTACAATGAATTTTTGCTTCCGGCTTATCGTCAACATTGTGGTATTGAACGTCCAGAAAGGATAATCCTTGGACATTTTGTGACTCAATTCATTCTTGGTTTGTGCCCGAAGATTAGCTTTCATATTCAGCAGCTGTGATTTGTTGGCAATCAAAGCCTTTGGTTGGAAATCTGTAGTACTCCATGTATTGCAGTGATGATTCAGAAGCATGACAGAGGAGGATCGAAGTTGGCTCAAAGGGTTTCAGAATGGCCAGTATCAGACTAATTCTGGTTCTGGTCATAGTATAAAGTGGTGCTGCATGAATGCAAGGAGTTGGCTATCAAGGTGGCGGTCAGATAATGTACAATGGGAACGGAGTTCCGCAAGTTAGGTGATGAGGAATGCTACTTGACCCGAATTCAGGGATGGACATAGCCATGTTGAAAAAGAGGGAAACGCTCTTTAAAACGCAGGCATTACTACGCAATTCCTTGGCAATGCAGCCAATACAGGGCAAGTTCCATTACAACGCATGCTATTACAACGCTTGCCATTACAACGCATATGCCTCACTGACCAGCACCTTCCCTGAGGTAAGCACCCGCGGTGTTAGAATAGTAATTTACTTTGTAATGGTACATGCGCTGTCATGGCTTGCATTGTAATAACATGCGTTGTAATGGATTTGCTTTGTAAAAACCGCATTGTAAAAGTATGTGTTGTAATAGTTTGCATTGTAACATCATACATCTGCAACAAGACTATTCCATTTCATTATTGTAACAAGGTGGGCCATTGGAAACGGGAATATAAATTGATGGTCAGATGCTGATTATGAATGTAATGCCAATTCAGAATGTGCAGATACAAAGACCCAAGAACCCAAACATTCCTCAAGCTCCGTTAATGCAGCACAGTATAAACGCCCAAGGTTGAACATGAACCCAAACCCTTAAGTTCAGCAAACAGCTCCTGGTCTGTGAGAGTATTGCAGATCCAGGTTCTGATCAGTCACAATGACCCTTAAAGGACTCCACGATGGTGGAAATCTGAGATTACACTGGGACAGATATTGGCCTGATCAAACATGCTGAACCTGTGAGAATAACAATCGAGCAGAATACAGAGTATCCCTGAATGCCCCAGTACAGCCTCTCACCAGAGGTGTTAGCTGGAATTACCCCCGTAATTGAGTCCATGTTAGAGCAGGGCATCTTAAGAGATAATAGGTAGTCCTTGCAATTCTCCTATAATGGCCTTGCAAAAAGCAAACAAGAAATGGAGAATTGTTCAAGATCTGCGAAAGGTCAATAATATTGTTGTCCGGTGTTGTCCTGTGGTACCGAATTTCTGCTGTGATACTCTTCCAAATACCCTGTGATGCTGTGTGGTTCACGGTCATCGCATCACAGTAGGTTGATCTGTTATAAGCAGGTTGTACTCGCTGCCGAGAACATTACTCTGCGGAAGTGATCTGTCTCAATCCTGTCATGTTGTTATCTTTACCTGTGACTCATGAGAATGATGACTGGGTTGACCACAACTGTCTCGATATTACGGAATTGAGTATCAAGGCCAAGACCTAACATTCGAGATGTCCCTTTGGAAGAGCCTGCTTATATGCTGTTTGTGGACAGCTCCTGTCTAAGAGGTGAAAGAGGTACTTTAAAAGCAGACTATGCCGTCTATACCTTAAAAGGTGTTGTGGAAGCCTCCTGTGTGCCTAATGTGACATTTGAACAGGTGGCCAAACTGATTGTTCTTATTAGAGCCTGTTGTGTCTCTAATAATTTAAGTCACCATCTACATTGATACCCAGTACTGGTTTGGCGTGGTCCACAATCTCAGACAGTTGTGGTCCCAGAGGGCTTTCATTACTTTCTTTGCCTCCCCCAGCTGAAACGGATATTAATTTAATGGCCTACTTGAAGCTTTGCTATTGTCCACGGAAATAGTGGTTGTAAAATGAGGTGCACACGAGCGGATGTGATTTTGTGACGGATGGTAACTGCTATGCGGAGGAAGTAGCAAGATAACTGTGTTCTTGGGTCTTGAACATTCAATGGAGACTATTCAAATTAGCCTGAAAATGATGTCACCACATGCCTCTTGTTGACTGTTGCAGATATTTGGGAAGAGGTCAAGCAGTTACAGGAAGACGTCTTAAAAAGTGACCAGAAGAGATGGGTCAGAGCAGATTGTGGGAAGAATCAGGATGAGATTTGAGTTTCAACAAATGGGAGACCTGTCTTGCCGGATGCCATGTTGTCCCCTATGGCTAGACATTTTTATGACCCTACACACATAGGGAGGGATGCATTGTTGTGGTTGTTTCAGACATGGTAGTTCAGTCCCTGTTTCTGTGTTAATGATGGATAACACCTCAGGCCCAGATATTGTTAAAGCGCTGGCCGCAAATTTTTTGTGCCACACTCTTAACAGACCTTCAAGAAGAGGCGGAGGGTTGGCCGTCCTCTATCACAGCAGTCTTGAGCCTTCTTTCTCAATAGCTTCAAATCAAGCCTGTGAAGCTCTGGCCATCAGTGTACGTTTCTCCCCCAAGACACCTTCAAAGCTATGCTAATCTATCGCCTCCCAGGGCCCAGAGGCACGTTTCTGGACTCAATCAGTGCTCTGCTGGAGGAGGGGTTGTGTGCGAACTCCTTCACGATCTTGTGAGATTTTAATTTTTATCTGGAGGATGCGTCTGACCTAGATACTAAGAGACTTATGGAACTGATGAGCGGAGGAGGTCTAGAACAACGGGTGGTTGGCCCTTCACATGCAGCAGGGCACACCCTGGATGGCATTTTTTCCAACAATACCGGCTTGGCCATATCTGAAATTCTGCCTCTCCCGGGGTCAGACCATGCGGCCATTATCTTCACTCTCCTGCAATTGCCTCTAAACCAGTCCAATCCCAAGCTAAGGGAGATGATTTCCATCCAGGCATGGAAAAATATAGATCGCACCGAGATGGGTAACTTTATGTCCTTAAACACCCCTATCCTTCCTGCAAAGGTAGACAGGGCAGTGGAGCTCTACTCGAGGTAGATTGAGAACGCCTGTGACAAATTTGCGCCGGTTAAGCTCTTCACACCCTGGCGTACCCAGCCCTTTGCCCCTTGGTTCTCAGAGAACCTCCAAAAGCATAAATCAGAATGCAAGAGACTAGAGAGGATATGGAGGAAAGGATATAGCATCAATAACAAAGAAAAGTACAAAGAAAGCCTCTCCAGATATGAGAAATTACTCGTAGAAACCAAAAAAGCTTACTTCGCGGAGTAGATAAAGGAGGCCAATTCATCTTCTAGAGAACTGTTTAAGGCTATCTCCAATCTGACCATCCCCACCAAACCCATCGCACACAGTAGCCCTGCATTGTGTGAATCGCTAGCCTCTTTTTTTCGGAACAAGTTTTAAGGGATTTTCTCCTCCTTTTCCAGGGTTCGAGGGGAGGGGGGGGGATGCAGCAGTCAGCCTTGAGTCGAGGGTGACGTTGGCATCAGATAGACTAGTGGGTTTTAGCCCGCTACAGACCCCAGAGGTCACAATCCTGTTGCAGGCGTCCCGGTCTGGGTCTCCAAATGACCCCTGCCCGGTTGCGGTACTTAAAAGTTTTCCTGAGTTCATTGCAACCACCCTTAGGCCCGTGTTTAACACCATTATAGACATAGGCGAATATCCCAGGAGGTGCAAATCCGCCTCAATACTCCCCCTAATAAAAAAACCTAATCTGGATAAAAATGATCTTAAAAATTCAGACCCATTTCCTGACTCCCACTGCCGGCCAAGTTGCTGGAGAAGGCCATAAATAGGCAACTCAGCTCTTTCTTCCAGAACACCAAAGCACTCGCCCCACGCAGTTTGAATTTCGTACAGGACATAGTACGGAGCCGGCCCTTATTATGGCCACGGAGAAGGTTAGAGCTGCGGTTGATCAGGGAGGGGTGGCTGTCCTGATTCTGCTGGATCTGTCGGCGGCCTTCGATACAGTCCATCACGAGGTGTTGATGGACCGTCTGTCGAAGGCAGGGGTGGCAGGCAGGGCCTGGAGCCTCCTGAAATCTTTCCTGGCCGACAGAATCCAAACAGTAGACTTGGGGCGGGACAAATCCAAACCGTTTGCCCTCCCTTGCGGGGTGCCGCAGGGGTCCTCCCTGAGCCCCACACTTTTTAATATCTATGTCAGCCCATTGACAGCCTTGATAAGATCATTCGGTCTGCATCTTGCGCAGATGACACTCAAATTGTGTTGTCCATACAGCGAGGGACCCAAGATGATATGGCCTCGAGATGTCACGACTGTCTCAAAGACATCTGTGGTTGGATGGCTTCCAATTGCCTGAAATTGAATGGAGGCAAGACCGAGGTCATTATATCTGGGAACAATCCCAACATCTGAACACCTGACATGTGGACGGAAGTTATGGGAAAGTTACCAGTGCCCTCAGGTAAAGCCAAAAAACATCGGTGTTGTTATTGATCAGAAACTTGATTTCGGGGACCAGGTTAGTGGAGTTGTATCTACCTGCTTCTATATCCTTAGGATACTGAGAAAAATAAAATGTTATCTTCCTGCTGATGGCTTCAGGACAGCTGTCTCAGCCCTCATTCTATCGCGCTTGGATTACTGCAACAGTTTGTACTTGAATCTGAAAAAAAAACTCTGTACAGACTACAGCTAGTACAAAATGCAGCGGCGAGACTACTTACAGGCATACCAAGGTTTGCCTTGGCACGAGAGGGACTCCGAAAACTGCACTAGCTGCCAGTAACTAGACGAGCACAATTTAAAGCCCTATGCACTGTTTTCAAAGCACTGAGGGGCAGTGGTCCGGAGTTTCTGAGCAGGTGCTTTGAATGGTATGTTCCGGGTAGAGCATTGCACTCCTCCGAAGGCAGATTAGTAGCTGTGCCCCGAATAAAAAAGGCCAGGTGGGGAGGCAACAGCTTTTCCATCTGTGCGGTGAAAGCCTGGAATAGCCTGCTGTCGCATCTCAGGAATGCCTCGGAGCTCCTTTCTTATAGAAAGGGACTGAAGACATGGTTATTCAGGGAATAGGCTCCGGTTGGTCTCCTGTGAGTCAGAGTGTAGCGCCAGGACACCCTTGGGTAAAAGCGCTTTATAAGCTCCTAATAATAATAATAATGATGGAAACTTATGTCACGGATGTGTCACCTGGCAGCAGTTAAATGCGAGCAGGAAAACTGTAGTAACCTTGAATCATATAGGGAGATCAGGTGGTCCCTTAAATCTCATGCAACTTGATTTTGTTGAAATGCCAATGTGCAAGGAGCTTCACTACATCTTAGTATTGTTGTGTATATTTTCATGTTAGGAGAAATGAGTCTTACTGTTGCCAAGCTGTTGTTGATGGAGTTGGTCCCTCGGTTCTACCTTCTTGTTTCTTTGGAGTCAGATTGTGGGGTACATTTTCATAACGAGGTGATGAGTGTAACCCTGCAAGTGGATCAGAGACTTCATTATTGCCACAGGCCCAAAGCGTCCAGTATTGTTGAACAGATCAACGCAATGTTGAAGTCCCCGCCTCCCAAAGTGTGTGCGTCCACATACCTTTTGCTTGATCTTTGGTGTTTGAATTCTGACTCCAAAGAAATCATGGTGTGTAATTCACCGAAAAGCATATAGAGTGATAACTATTGTAGTGGCAGTTGTCTTGGTCTTTTTCATGGACTGCCTACTAGTGAGCTTGAATTCTCCTGTTAAGCATGGTTCCACCATAGTCAAACCTAATGCACGTAGATGAACAGTATAGATTTAATATGATGATTTTATATGGAGATGGTTCCTAAGGGAACAACGCCAACACTGTCTGCTTTAACCTACTGCATGAATATTCCAGAGTCATGAAAGCGCATGATTGTAATATCTGAACTTTCTTGCCTGCATGCACTACAGAGGGTCAAACCCATCATCACTTGCCTCTCATATACTTGTTGTTGTGTAGTATAATGCTTAGTCATCTTTATCATCAGGGTCATTTTGAATAGTATTTCTCAAACTTTGACCTGTTCCTTGAGCAAGTGTCTTTGTACAAACATTTGAATCCTCATTATAATACTACATATATGGCTACAGTATGACATTTCTTTATGTATCTGATAAAGGCTCATGTTTTCAGTGCTCAGAAAGAAGGATTGACATGTAAGATGACTAAATCTGAGAAAGAGTTTATCGATGAATTAGAGGACAGAAGGCAAGAACTTAAATTTAAGGCAAAGAGAGCATCTCGGACTAACTGGGAAAATAATGAGGTAGAATAAAGGATTCTGGGATACACCCACATTTGACTTTGGATAGGCAAATGCAAGGAAAGCTTTGTTTTATGAGAACAAAGGAAATATTAGAAATCCTCAGATGATGGGTTGGAGTCAATGTCTGCATAGATTGGAAGTTTTGGGAGAACAGGTATTTGGCGGAAAAGATCGTGCCATTCCTGAAGTTTATAATGTATGTGGGAAGAATGCTTATTTCTGATGGATATATCTGCCAGTGGATTCCTCACCTTGTGAATATCCCCTGCGCCAGCAACATTCGGAAACTTTTGTAGCAGTCCATGCCGATGGGGTCGACGACGACGTCACAGAGACACGGCTCCGCTCGCGACTCCGCTGACGTCACCGGCTCCATAAGAAGACCTCGTCGGCGTGTTGACGTCAGTTCCCTTTTTTCCGCGCCGTCAAAGCCAACGGATTTCGGGAATCGCTGTTGTTAGCGTCGTTGATACTTTGTGTATTTTCGTTGTTTTTGACCATTCATGCTGAACGCATTTTTGCCTAAGGTGGTAACTCCCTTCCATTTGGGGCAGTCCATTACCCTTCCTTCTTTCTATCCTCCCCCTCACCCTTCCAAGGAGGAGGAGAGACTTCACCGCTTGGACCCTAAGAGGGCGATGAGCTTCTACCTGGACAGGACAAGGGATTCCAGGATTGATGACCGCTCTTTGTGGGCTTTGCTGGCTGCAGGAAAGGTCGAGCGGTGCACAAGCGCACGCTTTCCAGGTGGATTGTCTTGTGCATCAAGATATGCTACTCCCTAGCTGGTAAGGAGTCTCCGGAGGGTTTGAGGGCTCATTCTACCATAGCAAAGTCTTCCACATCTGCCTTAACTAGGGGTGTTCCGGTGGAGGACATTTGTAGGGCGGCAACTTGGGCCTCCCTCCACACCTTCGCAAAACATTATTGCTTAGACACCGAAGTGAGGAGGGACGGACACTTTGCTCGTTCCGTCCTTCAGGTTTTCTGGTATAGAAGGGTGGACACCCTCCTCCGGGAGTGGGGACTGCTGTGGAATCTATTCACAAGGTGAGGAATCCACTGGCAGATGTATCCATCAGAAGAACAAGTTACTTACCTTCGGTAACGCTTTTTCTGGTGGATACAGTATCTGCCTGTGGATTCCTCACTGACCCACCCGCCTCCCCGTTGTCCATCCTTCTATACCGGTATTTCTATGCCTGTAATTCTATTGATGGGTTTCAAATGTGTTTATCACTGTCAAAGGCATTATGTTATTTCTTGTGCTTCGTTATTTATTTTTCACACTGGGTGTGTTGATATGCATATTGTGTACTGTGTATACTGTGTATATATATTGCTGTCAGTCCGTCCGTGTGCCTCGAAGGCACGGAAAAAAGGGGCGGAACTGACGTCATCACGCCGACGAGGTCTTCTTATGGAGCCGGTGACGTCAGCGGAGTCGCGAGCGGAGCCGTGTCTCTGTGACGTCGTCGTCGACCCCATCGGCGTGGACTGCTACAAAAGTTTCCGAATGTTGCTGGCGCAGGGGATATTCACAAGGTGAGGAATCCACAGGCAGATACTGTATCCACCAGAAAAAGCGTTACCGAAGGTAAGTAACTTGTTCTTTTGGCTTCTTGCAAATTAGATTGGCAGCTGGTATTTAGTTGTAGTGTTTCCCAAGGTGTATCCTGTACATAAAATGGATGATAAGGGAGAGGTGCTTCATGCAATAACACAAGCATAGTACTTCACAAATTGGTGATATCTTTGGCGCTTTAATTCTTTCTGTAGGAGAAGTTTTGAATGACTTGAAGATCATAAAGCTATCTACATTGGTCGCCCGTTTGGCCTCAAATACTGGAGGAGCTTTGTTTGCTCTTAGCTCCTAACTTGTGGCTATTAGGGCCAGGGTTCTTCAGAGCAGGCTTGCTTTAGATATCTTACTTACATCTGAGTGTGTTTGTCATGTTACATTTGACAATAGCAAGTGAGGCTCACATTATAGTTGACCATTGTTAAAGGTTGTTCATGTTAAGTTAGCCATAGTAAACGTAGGCCTCAGTTTGACAATTCATGTTAAAGTTGAAATTGTATCTTGGCTACTGTGTGCTATCGTACCCTTTTTTACCTGTTTCAGGAGCTGAGCTCTAAACTGCAGTAGTTTAAACAAGCATTGGTAAGTGCTTTAGGTTTCGCCTACGTTAATAATAATAAGCTGTTCTTTGTTGTAAGTTGTAGCTTGGTGACTAGTTGTGCAATATAAGTTACTGAAACTCCGTTCAAGTGTATTGACTTCTTTTTTAAGAAAAGGAATATATTGTGCTGTTACTGGTGGTAATATAAAGTGGGGAGATCAGTTAAATGGGGTAGTACTATGTATGGTGGCAGAGGGGTGGCAACCCATATAATTGCTCCTATTGCTATAAGAATCCAAGCTCCTGCCCTAAGGTTCCCTTCTAGCAATCAAAAGACCTTGCTGATCAATCTTAGAAATCCACATCTAAGATAAAGGTCGCTTGGTTCGAATACATAACAGACAGCTCAGTCTCTCTCCCTTCTGAGGTCGATACAACTAGTACCACTGAGATGGGTAAATAAACACATAGTTCGTACTGTAAATCACATAAAAGTGGTGACCATTTCTAGCCGTGATACTTTGAATGACATCGATATAGATAATAATTCATACATAGCTCATGCGAAAAAAGAAATAAAAACACTGATCTAAAAAGGAAACATCACACCTGAAGCAGTAAGAGGGAACTTCCCTTTCAAAGAGCCGCAACACAGTGTGGAAGAGTTAACCTCAGTTTAATTCAGTCACACTGTGTGTTCGAATCCCTCCTGAGGCGGAAGCCGGGAGGTTGCTGTGCTACTTTGTAAAAATGTTATGTTACTTGTATTTTAAAACTGCTTTGCCTACTTAGCTCGACCAGCTTGATCTACTAAGCGTTATTTTACAAATTGTTGTAGCGATCAGCTTGATACAAATATACTTGTATCTTAAGGCTGTGTGTAACCATCGGCTTGACTCACTAAGCCTTTTAAATTTGCACTTCACACTTTGTTATCCAACCGCTCTGCTTGGACCTCTCAGCGCGGTCTCAGCACCTCCCCACCCTCGTATTCTCACACTTACCGTGTCCGTCCCAGCCGACTCAGGCGCTGAGGACATTTCTCCATTCCCGGGCGAGATCTAAACCGCGGCGGCCATCTTAGGTTCGGGAAAGCGTCAGACGCTTCCCAGTGGACAGCATAAAAGAGGAAGGGCATGCCTCCGCGCAGCGGACGCAAGCAGCGGTCGCGCCGGAGTCGTGCATGAGTCCTGCCCGTCTGCGCCCGTCAGCGCAAGGGAGGCACCAGGGGCCAGGCATACCACTCCCCAAAATATAGATCCAGGTATTTCCAGGGAATTCATGCTTTCTCCCAATAGTCACTCTATACATTGTCACAATGCTCTGAACCCTGACACATGGGTAGGCCCAGTCGGCTGTCAGCACTGTAAAGCTACATTTGCCCCAGAGCCAGCACCCAATGAAAAACCGCGGCCTATTGTCCTACAAGGGGGGCTCATTAACGCTAGGTCTCTGTCCAAGAATGCTCTACACATCCATGACCTGATCATGGAGGGGGATTTAGATTGGCTCCTTAGCACAGAAACCTGGCTAAAGGCCTGGTGCAATCCGGATATAGCAGTGGCCCTCCCGCAAGGATTCTTAATTCAACATCTGGTTAGGCAGAAGAAACGGGGAGGAGGGCTGGCCATTATCTATCGTGACACCATGAAATGTACCACGTATGAGCTACCAGATATCAAGGGTGCAGAGGCCATGGCATTCTTCTTTAAATATCCATGATTCTTTTACGTTCTCCGATGCCCTGGTGTACCGTCCCCCGGGCCAACCCAAAGATTTCCTGGAAAGCATTGGTGATGTTCTGAGCGAGCTCACGCTCAGATTTGCTCACTTTATGCTGCTTGGAGATCTCAATCTCCATCTAGACTCCCTGGAAGGACCAGGGGTAGCCTGTTTCATGGACATAATCAGCGTCCTCGGCCTTAAACTGATGACGCAGGAACCTACTCATACTGCAGGCCACATACTAGACTGTATTTGCTCCAACTCAGACGCTCTGACGATCAAACCCCCTAGCATCCAAACCTGGTCAGATCATAAATTTGTCCCATTTGACCTGTCACTGGGTAACAATGCTCCAAGGAAAACCACTAGGAAAATAACCAGGAGTTCCAAACCTGACTGGAAAAAATCACTTACCCAGCCAGATCTTAGGGAAAGCAATAGAGAGCAAACTCACACTAACTGGCCACACCTCGACAGACAACCAGTTGTTCTGTGAATGGATCATGTCACTTAGCAAGCCCTCAGATCCAACGAGCTCAAAAAACAATTCACGCGGTATGAAAAATAAAAAGAGTGCCCCATGGTTCTCACTAGCGTTAAAAGTGGAATTAGGCGAAGTTAGAACGTTGGAACGAAGGTGGCGTAGAAATTATGAGGCCAACGATTGTAACGTCTATAAAGCAGCCCGGAGGCAGTACCATGCTACAATTAAGCTGGCAAAAAAAGCCTATTACCTAGAGGCGATTTCCTCTTCTGATAATGGACAGAAAGAAATCTTTAAGATCGTAAATAGTTTCACCAACCCCAGCGCCCTCTCACAGAAAATCCCACCATCCTTGCCCCTCTGTAACTCCATTGCCAACTACTTTGAGAAGAAAATCCTAGACATCGTCAAAGACTTTCCAAAACCGATACTGACCGCCTCAGAAACTGAAAGGAGGGAGTCAATCAAGGAAAACACCAATATGGCCTGCTTTAACGCATTTGACCCCATCTCCGTAGAGGAGTCTCATCAGGCCATTCTATTGAGTAAATCCAGATCTCCTTTCGACCCCTGCCCCCCTTCGTTCCTACAAGCCTTGGTTAACGAGGTGAACCCCATCATCAACAGCATTATCAATTCCTCACTCTCCTCGGCTGAAATCCCTAGCGAATGGAAACTAGCAGCCGTCAAGCCCCTCCAAAAGAAACCCCTGTCTGATCCGAATATCCTCTCCAACCTACGTCCCATTTCGCTGCTCCCTCTGTTTAAACTTACTGAAGCATTTGTCAACAAACAACTCACAAAATTTCTGGAAGAAAATAACATCCTGCATGCCAACCTATCTGGCTTCAGGGCCAGACACTCAACCAAATCCGCCCTTCTATTCAGGGCAGAGACCCTGCAAACGGCCATGGACCAAGGGAAGAAGGCCGTCCTGATCCTACTTGATCTGTCGGCGGCCTTCGACACGGTCTCGCACACTATTCTGATTGACCGTCTATTTAACTCAGGGATAAGAGAGGTAGTGCTGACATGGTTCAAAAAATTTCGTGGCCAAAGACGTCAAGTCACTGTACTAGGGGATTTCAGCTCTGAGGAAAAATATATCAGCGCTGGGGTCCCTCAGGGCTCTAGTCTGAGCCCTGTACTTTTCAATCTATACATGGTCCCCCTGATTGAGCTTATTTCCGCCTATCAGTTCAGCACAATATCATACGCTGATGATACACAGCTCATCCTGGTGCTGGACAGAGAGCTGCCTGGAGCTGAAGAAAACCTCAAAAACTGCCTCACTGCTACTTTCGAGTGGATGAAGTGCAACCACCTCAAATGTAATTCGGGGAAAACCGAAATCTTACCTTTCGGTCCTCAAAATCTGTTCTCGCCCAAACAGTGGTGGCCTGAAGATGCTGAAGCTCCCCCAAACACCATTACCTCTGCCCGTAACTTAGGCATTAAGTTTGATGACGCTCTGTCATTTAAGCAACAAGCAGTGGTCGTGGCCGGCACCTGTTTTCACATCATCAGAACCCTCAGAGTTTTTTGACCTCCTCCCCCTTCCAGCAAGAAAAACGGTAGCGGTTGCACTCATAACATCTAGACTGGACTACTGCAATAGCCTGTATGCAGGAGCAAGTAAATCCGTGCTCCACAGACTGCAGATGGTCCAGCACGCAACCGCCCGCCTGGTCCTTGGATGGCCTAGGAAGTCATCCGC
The DNA here is from genome assembly GCF_964204655.1 of Triturus cristatus. Lineage (NCBI taxonomy): Eukaryota > Metazoa > Chordata > Amphibia > Caudata > Salamandridae > Triturus > Triturus cristatus. The sequence continues at coordinate 1,137,533,185 of NC_140589.1, forward strand.
TTCTTCTGCACTCAATGCCCTTCATTGGTTACCAATACATAAGCGTATCTTATTCAAAATCCTGGTTATCACTTTCAGAGCCTTTCACTTACAGGGGCCCAGGTATCTGTCGAATGGCTTCAGACGCTATCTGCCTGCGCGTAGCCTAAGGTCCTCCAATCAAAACCTACTAGTGACCACTAAATTCAGGCTCACCAATAAGGGTGGGAAATCCCTGGTTGTCATTGGTTCCAGGGCGTGGAACAAACTCCCATCACAGCTTCGGCAAATCTCAACAGAAAGGCTCTTTAGGAAAGCCCTGAAGACCTGGGTTTTCGCCCTTACAGACACCGCCTGTAAAGCCCTAGTATAAAGTGTACAGGACCCTTCGAACGACATCAGTTAGCCAACATGTTCCACCTAGGTTGGCTCCAAGCGCCAAGATAGCTGCGCTATACAAATTTATTTTCCATTCCATTCCATTCCAATCCATATTACTAATGCACAGATCGAGCAAAGGGTGTCACGCAGCCAAGGAGCCTGTTCATTGTGGTCTGAAGGGAAACCTCTGGAGCTGGGAGGACAGGCGTTTTCTTCTGGCAGGCTTCTTGCATCCCCCAAATTACAGAGAGCATGTTATATATAGCTGTGGAGCAGAGAGGCTTGGCTGGCTTTTACTCACTGTTTCCCTTTCGCAATGAAACCTTTCAGAAGCCTGTCAAATGAGATGGGTTCAACCGTTTCAGGGCTGAGAGCTGGCAGACGTATGCGTGGAGTTGGGCATGCATGGCTCTGCACTGCTCTGTCTACCGCTGGCACGGTTGTGAGTGGGTTTCCAGAGTAGCTCAGAATCGCGGAAATTGACATTAAGAACTGCCTGGTAACCGAGAGTAGTGCGCACTTTACAAAAAGAGTTTACCCTGAAAACAGGTTAATTTCCCCGTCGTATCCCACACACCCTGAAAAGCACTGCCAGCTTAAACAAGATCATTCTTTTTTTAACTGATAATATAGTCCATTTGCTTATCAACCTGGCCCATGCCTCAAGCGTGGATTTCACAGTATTGTTTACTTGTGATTTTAAAATCTGGGTCTGTGATTAGGCCCAAGATAACCTTCGGTAGAGGTGGTGAGAGCTAGAGAGAATTGTTTCAGTGTTTGAGAGAATTGTGTCTCCTACGCCGCTGGACTGGCCTGTAGTCCTGCACAGGCTGGCTGCTGATGAAAGCCACTGAGTTCCATCTCAGATGAAGCACAGGTGGGCTCACAGGTCTTTAATGGCAGCGGTGCACCTGTGATGGCATCTGTATTTACAACAAGCATTGGCATAGCCAATAGGTCTCGCCTTTGGGACCTTATAAGTGTTTAGCCATGCAACAAATGATGCTGTTGCAGGAAGGATATTGTGCTGCATAACTAAATACTTATAAGGCCCCAAAGGCGAGACCTATTGGCTATGCCAATGCTTGTTTCTTGTGTGGAGCAGTCCATTTGAGTGGGCGTTTTTTGAGCCTTCTCTTCCCCTGCACTCTCTTCCTCTCCTTTGCCTGACTGCTTCTACTCACCCCCTTACACTCAACCTTATGCTTCTGCCCACCTGTGCCCTTTGTGTTGCTTTCATCCAACGTTGTGTTGCTTTTGCTCCTGCCCGCTGTTGTTTTTCACACTCTCCACCCCCGTTGCTTTTGTGTGCTCTTCTGTGTTGCTTTGGCACTCGCCCCCTACCCATTTTCCTTCCCCCTTCTTTTTTGTTATGCTTTTGCAGGTTTTACTATCTTTTTATTTACCACTCTAACTCAGATTGCTGCACCAAAAAGAAAAAAATAGCACCCTCTTCATTTTGAGGAGTGCACGCCTACAAATTCACTTTATGCAGGTGGCCATATCAAAGGTTTTCTTTCTTTCCCTCTTTCTTTCTTTCTTTCCTTCTTTCTTCCACAAAGGCGAGACCAAGCCTCTTTGCCATTGCACCTCTAAATGATGCTGCCATCAAACAGCCAGCCATGGCGAACCATTGATGTTTATTCCTGATGGACATAAAGGAGGAGCACTACAACCAGATAGAAGCTGGCTCTCCGTGGTGGCACCTTAGAGTTGCCCTGGGGACGGACAGACACGCAAGTACACTTGTCCCCCACGCCCAGCAGCACTGATTGCTGCCTGCGACTGCCCATTGGGACTAAAGGATATGTTTCTGTATAGGTGCATGCATTCAGGAGGTGTATTGACTTGCAGTACAGTCGCTTTTTGAACACAGTCCCCTTTTGTTTGTGTATTGTGTATGTGTGTTGTCTGCATGTGCAATCATAGTATATAGTTGCTGTCTGTACGGTGCACATTTGCTGTGTGTGCAGTCTGGTTGTGTGTCTGTTTGTGAATGCATGTATATAGTCATTTATGCTGTCTGTGTGTGGGGGACAGTTGCTGAGTTTGTGCAGCCAGCTCTCTTACTGTATGTGTGTGCATGCATTTAGGGTTGACCTGCCAACTTAAAAACAAAATACTTCACTGTATGAGGAGGGGGCGGGCCCTCATACTTACAAGTACCCAAGAGGCACTTCTGAGCCCTCACACCTACGAGCTCTCCATTGCTGGGACCTTTGTTCATGTCCTCAGTGTTTTCCCACCCGACATCGGCTTGTCAAGGCCTCCAAAGCCGATCTGTAAATCCACTCTGTCCATTGGTTTCCAACTCATCTTCCCTGCCACTGTGTGATATCGGCTCCTCACCCGGTGACCTTGTGGAGGGAGCCAATAGTGTGTGTTTGTAGGTCTGTGTCAGTATTCATTTGGTGGGTGATCTGTGTTTGTATGTAGTTAGACGCTGTGAAACCTGGTCGGGAACTTGTGTGCGTTCTGCGATATGTAATAGCTGAAAGAGAGCGTTTCTATTCCTAGTTTTCTTTTAATTGTAATAAACTTGTAAAGTATGTAACGGCGCTAGAAATAAACGATAAAATATGAAAGCTCTGCCAATCTTGTGCCTAAAGAAAGCTGTGCCTTGGCAGTCCCCAGATCTCAAGACTGGATCTCTCTGTTGGCAATCTTCATCATAGCTTTAACAGAACTTGGTACCCTCTAATGTAATCAAACACAGCCATTATTTATGTATTGCTCATTTACATTGCCTTGTAGTTCATGTTGTGCTTTATATAATGGATAAAAAGAAATGCTGATAATAATATACAGTCTAGGCAAGTCGTACTATGAAGTTTAAACTTTAAAACCCTGTCCACACCAGAAAACGTTGCCTGCCTAAAAGCATACAACCCAGACAAAAATCTAGTACTCCTCTTTCGGTTCATCCTCTCAAATCAAAACACATTTCACAAACTGGTTATATTACCAAGATATCCTTCTGGAAAACAACCAGTGAAGTGGCCAATCCAAGGGAAGAGGTTTACAGAACCAGGGAACGCAACCGAACAGGCCCGGAGCAGTTATGGACAGCTGAGGCACAGTGGCCCCTTGCCCTTGGGCACAGACGTACCCCTTGCTGCCAGGGTGGTTCATAGGCCAGGTACCGCTGCCTCGACTGAAGGCGAAATCCACGCGGTGACGGGAATGGACACAACCTGTTCACCTCGGCAATAAAGCGGGCGGCGTGGAAGGCAATGCTCTGCCGCCTGGTGCGTACCCCCAGCCCTCCCTTCACACCCAGCAACACCAAAGATTCGTCAACTGAACAAAAGTATCAGAAGGGAGCAAAGGCTTGATCTGCCAAGAGGTAACTGTTAGTGTGTCTTTCACAGCGTGCACGTGTAGCAGCGATTCAGAATTTAACAAAGGCCTAGTGAGGTGGCTGGACGCTCTCGGGTAGCTGCGGGTCTATATTTAGCCAAAATAGTAAGGAAACATTTAGAGAACCGTGGTGCTTTCTGGGGGAATGGGTGCATCTATTTAAAATCGATAACTGTTTAGTTCACTTTTCCGTCCGTTGATTATTGACGCGTGTAACCCGAGTGTCAGTCGTTATATTTGGTTTGCTCTACATAAAATTGCTGGTAAAAGAATGAATAAATCGGAGATGCAGCTCCATCAGGTGATGGACGCCATCCTGGGGTGCTGCGCCACTGACTGCAGCACTGCACAACCACACTCCACACCATCCACCTCAGGCTTGCACAAACCACGTCTTTGGACTGCCCTTTGTAACAAGCAGCCAACCAAGAGCCAGGCCGCCGTTCACTCTGAGCCAGCGTCCAGGCCGACCCACGCCTGCACCCGCCATCCCATCCCTGCAGGCGGGGTGTGCAGCACAGTGATGCCTCCTTTCCTGTAAACAAATCTACTTGGAGACTAAGTATTCCTGGGGTTCATCCAACCTCTGCATAAAAGCTGTGCAGAAAAGGGAATAAACGTCCCTTCCTCCCAGCGCTGCTTTATGGGCACACCTTGTATTTGTCGGCTAGAGCAGTTTTGCATCTAACTTTTGATGTGACTTTTATTTCAGACTGTTACAAGGCAATAAAAGGCCGGGCTCCTCGTGCGGCAGCGAGGGGAGAGAGGAGGGGGCCTGCGCGAATCCCTTGCGGGAGCGAGCGGCTGGCGCCGCGATAATTGCTAACATATGGTGCCAGCAGCTCGCTCCCGAAAGGGAATTGCCAACGTGCACGTGTTGCGATTGAAGGCAATGGAACGTGTGCACGTTTTTGGGTGAAAAAGGGAACGGATGGCTTAAGGTCTCTTTCCTATGAAGCGCTGCGTAGGCGAGACCTAAAAATGAAAACACGTTCTGGGAGGTGGAGGGCCCCGGTTGACCGATAATAAATAAAGTGTATGGTGTGCTAGATCCGTGGCCTAGGGTAAGTAGCCAGAGTCCCTCTGGGTAAAACAGCATGTACTGTCCTGGCGGCAGCTTCGACTGTAAGTCTTCCCAGAAAAAGCACCTAATGGCCGGGCTCCCACCCGCCCTACCAAGGCAGGCTTCAAGGCAACTCTCCAGAATACTAGAAACCACGTCTTGGTAATGTAATCAAACACATCAATGAAGTCACTGGACTTACTTCAACTAAATTAAAGTAAGTACAGAATTGTTGTCGTAACCACATGATTAAACAAGAGAAGCAAGGCACACAGCTGCGAGGGGCGCAGCTCGCTCATCCTGCATACTCTATACCTTTGATATGGCCGCAGCGGGTCTCTGCAAGCGCCGGCCTCTCAGCAACAAAGGCAGAGTGCCCGTTGCCCCAGGGGAACTGATGAGTGCTGTGCCAGAACTGGATTCACAATGTCTCCACTGAGACCAGCACAGCACGCTGAGCCCACGGTACTCATCTGCTCATTAGTCATAACTTTAAAGCTAGGGTGTAGCTCTTGTTTTTATTTTGTTTTCCCGATCGTTGCTTGAGAAGCATAAAAGAAGTTCCACCAAAGCAGATGAACACAGTATTTTGCTGATGGGAAAGTGATAAGAGAAACACACACGGAAGAACAGGAAATAGAACACCTTCTACCAATAGAAACGAGGAAAAGTTAAGTATCTGAAAGAGACAATTAGTTATAGATTCCTTACCTTATGAAGTACCCCCAGACCTGGAGAATTTTTTCGTCAGCAGTACCCCTGCGCGTCGGAAGGTGCCGTTGGTCGGCTCCGCGTCTGTCGTTGGCGGCAGCTACTTAGACGCCGCCCTCGCAGGGTGACGTCAGTTCTTTCTTTTTCCGCGCCAGCCAGCGAAGATCCGGAGAGAGCGGTACCTCCAGTCACTTTTTGACTGACTTTTTGTCGACTTTTGTCGACGTCGTTTTTGAGTCTTCAACTCCTGGTGCACAACAGGGATGCCCGGCTTGAAGGCTTGCAGTTCCTGCTGATGGTTGATGTCGGTGACGGATCCGCACCGCGTGTGCCTGTCCTGTCTGGAACACAACCATGACTCCAAGTGATGTTTCGACTGCCGGACCATGAACCCGAAGTCTTTGCGGGAGCGGTCCCGAAAGCTTCTCGAGACCCGGCAGTCCACTCCGCGCCGCTAAGGTACTGGTCGCGTGGGAGGTCGAGAGACCGGTCGTGGAGCCACCACCGATCTTCTTCCAAGTCTTCGCACTCCTCGGGTAAGTCAAAGCACAAGAAGAAGTTGAAGAAGCATCACCGCTCTTCGACTTCTCTCCATCCGTCGGTCAACGCGACGAGGGATACTGGTGGTGCCCCTCCCGCGGCTCCGCGTGTGGAGCCCGCTGGGTCGACTCCGGGTTTCCCTCCCTTCCCGGGACCCAGTGCGACCCCTGCCCAGCTTCGGGGTTTTTTATGAAGCGATGCATGCCATCTTTGGGCAGCCCCACTCCGCTGGCGCACCTTCGGGCCCGCGGACACAGCTGGAGGCCCTGGGCTTTCGGCACCGGCGGCTTCCCCTTGGATCCAGGCCTGGATCCGGATCGGTGCCGGTCGACCTGACTACGCCTCACCTGGTGCCGGCACCACGTCCGCAGCCTACACCGGTCATGTCCACAGCTGATGTCGACTCCAACCTCTACCCCGACGTAGACACGGAGCAGGACCGGCATCTATCGAATTTGGCACCTATGGGTACTTTTGTGCCCCTGTTCTACCCTAGTTCTTTTAGGCTGGATTGGCAAGCAGAGGAGCGTGAGGAGGAATGGGAGGGGTCTGGAGACCCTGTGACTGACTAGTTGGGTTACAAACCGGACTGGAGAGAGGAACTGGGGGATGCCAGTGGTCTGGATACCTCACCAGACCATGGCATGGTGTCTCCTCCTACTGTGGCTATGGAGGAGAGATCATCTTATGCAGTGGTATTGCGTAGGGCGGCCGAGGCTCTCAACTTTGAGCTCTCTACCGTGGCGGTCAGGGCTAACCTCCTGACAGAGGTGCTTCAACTGACAGCGAGTTCTTCGGAGCCCTTGCTGCTGTAGATAGGATGACTGCCCGACGCCACCGCCCGGCCTCGGGTGACCCCACTTTCCTCCCTCAACACCCCACCCCTGAGAGCTTGGTGGTCCAAGCCTCCATGTCCAAAGGCGCAGTCCCTAACGCACCACCTGATAGGGAATACAAAAAGCTGGACCACCTTGGGAAGATGTTTTCTTCCTCCAGCTTGGGACTGCGGTCGATAAACACCACATGTCTATTGGACCGTTACACCCACTCTGTGTGGAATATTTGTGGCGCAGGTGCTGCCCCAGTGCCCAGAGGAGGCCCGGGCCGTACTCTGCTGTGCAGTTGCTGAGGGGAGAGACGCAGCCAAGTTTCCCATCCGCTGTGGACTTGACAACGCTGACTCGCTAGGTAGGACGATTTCCATGTCGGTAGCCCTTCAACGCAACACCTGGCTGAGGTTGACTGGTTTTTCAGGGGATGTCCAAGCTACCCTTATGGACATGCCCTTTGATGGCCATCGCCTGTTCGGCGACAAGGCAGTGTAGGAGAGTAGGGTCTGCTTTCTATGTTCACCCCCACTTTTTGCTTTTGCTTCACTGATTTTCGACTTGGATGTGGCTGTGGGCCTGCTAATCAGACCCACAGCCCAGCTGTTCTCTCTCTAAATTCACTATGCACTTTAGGTGCATAACCCAATTGGTAAGGATCACCTTTTTGGACCCTGTACAGTGTATCTTAGGTACCCAGGGCATAGGTGTACCCTAGACCTACCAGGGGCTGCAGCATGTATTATGCCACCCCTGGCTGGCCTTCCATTATGACACAACTGGCTGAGCACTCAGCTGGGGCAAGGTCGTGTCATCACCCCTTGCTTAGGTGTAGTATTCCTATACCTACCTTATATATAGACACATGGGTAACCTGTCAGTCACTCTCATGGCAGGCCCTAACAATCCTGAAGGCAGAGTGCTTGGTAACATGTGAGATGGTGCTCTAGCATGAGCTGAGCCTGTCTGCAGCTTTCGGAACCATGTCCTTATAGCTGTTCTATGATATCGCCTACCATATACTCTTAAAGTGCCTTATAATCCTCGCGGTTATGGTAACTATGGTTTGGCTTTATCAAAATATGTCGTGTAAGGTGTCTAACACTTTGGAATACTACCCCCACACCATTTCTGGCGGTGAGGATAGTATTCCTCCCTTCTAGAGGGAGAAGACATGTTGAAGACCTACTACCCGGTTAAAGTTAAACCAGAGCCCCAGCGTCACAAAATGGACGCTGCTGCCACAGACACAAGTCTGACCTCCTGCTGCTGGGAGACCTTCCAGCGAGGGAGGCTTGGACAATAGGTTTCCTGCCTTGGGAGGTGCTAGCACCACCCTAGACAGGCCTTAGTGTATTGGGGCAGGGAGGGATGAATGAAACGAGACACTGCCTGGGGCACACAAGGTGTCCCATGCATAGTCCAGTTCAAACCGGTGCTGGGGCACTCCAGCCCCAGTCCTGGCGCGAAACTGGACAAAGGCAAGGGGGTGTAACCACCCCCCTCCCTGGTCCCACCCATAGGAGGGACCTAGCAGGTAACCCAGCCCCCCAGATTAGTATAAGAGTGGGAGCTGAGTCCCTAGGATTTTGGATTATCCTGGTAAACTGAACTTGAACAGAAACTCTGGACCTTCGACATTCGACTACGGAAGAAGACTGTAGAATCTCCCTTGTGGCCAAGGAGTGACCACCCTGTGCAAACAGGCACCACCAAGCGACCTGCCGTTTGCTTTGCTCAACGTTCTATGAGGAACCGACTGCAGAGCCCGATCAGCGCCTTGACTTCCAGCCTTCTCTGACCCTGATCCACATCCACAGCAAAGCTGAGATCCGTGGAGGCGATGAGAGACGTGGGACCGGCTACCTGGGAAAATTGGCGACTTGCTTCCAGCGCAGCTTCTGAGGCATCCTCGAAGTTGTGCTCTGGGGATTGAGAAGCCCCAACCCCGAGCACCATCTGCACCGAAGATCAGCCCCCCACACTCCACGAGTTCTGCGTGGGGCCCTTCTGCATTTTCCTGCTCGACACGTCTGTCCGGTTGCTTGCCCGTTGGCTAGTAGCCTTTGTGACGACGAACCTTGAACTTTCCACCGCTGGTTTGGCTCCTCCAGACTGGCCCTTGCTTCCCTGAAAAAGAGAAGCACCTCAGACCTTCCTGGTCTGCAACAGAAGCGAATCCTTCATTCTGCGTGGGTTGCGCTTGCCAAGGCTTGTTGTGTCCCAGCTCGACATCGACGCCGCCGACAGCAAGAGCCCTCGTGGGACAGCTCGACTCCTGGTTCTGGTCCTCCTCGACGCCTCCTAGTACCCGTGGCTGCGGCGACAAGCTTCACCTCTTCACCTGCATCTTCACGACATCGCCTGGTTCCTCACTGGTTACTTCCCAGCTCCTGGCTGGTGACCTAGACTCTGTCCCCTCTGCTTGCAGGTATCCTCCTTCCTGATTCCATCCTTGGAATCCACCGGACACTCTTCACTGACTGCCTGTCAGCAACTTTCTTCAGGCATCCATAGGAGTCGACAACGAAACCCGACGCAAGTTCACACCTATGCACCCGCAGCCCGTGGGCTAGGTAACTTGAGTACTCCGGTGCTCACAAGGGTATTGACTATCCAAGTGTCTAGTTTCCAAGTCTCTAACTCCTAGTTCCTTCCGTAGTGTCCTAAAACTCTTAATTTCTAAATACTACTATTTCTATCGACTTTAACGCATTACGCGTGAGTGTTTCCACTCTGCACCTGAATCCCGTGGGCCTCCCCCTGCCTAGCAACTGATAGGATAGTGTAGCCCCAGCGATTCCCTAGGCCTAGGCCTAACCTGTGTTCGTGACAGTGGTTCTTATACCACTTACTTAGTATATGGTTTGCGTGGCCCCTAGGGCCTAACTGTATTACTTACCTGTGTGACTTATGTATGCTTAAATGAGACTGTGTTGTACTTACCTCGAAGCTCATAAAGAGTGCTGAGGGTATTTTGACTAGAATAAATTCATTCTATTTTTATAATATATCTGTTGTGGTGTCCTTTCATTTGGTATTCAAGGGATTGCAAATGGTATAACAGGTGGCTTCACATGCCATACAGAGTTTAGCCTAAGACTGCTCTTGTCCATGCTACCACTAGGATAGCTGGTCTATAAGGTTGACTTTACAACCAATCACCATAAGGGTTGTTTGGACTGATACAAGGTGTACACTAGAACTAGTGACATCATGTATCAGGCCAACTTCTCACAGGCAGACCACGCGCTAGAGTGCTTTAAAGACTCTTGGCCTTCGGCCCAGTCCTTGGGCCTCCATCACCCGCCCTGCACAGTCTGCCTTTTGCCCCTTTTGTGGCTACGGAAAGGGTGCCCCCACCACGTTCCGCCCAGAGCCATAGGCTGGCACAAGCTGTTCAGCCCCTGTGCTGCCGGGGACGTGGCAACCACCGCCATGGGTCTGGGGGCCAGTGTGCGGGCAGTCTCTCACAGCCCCCTCTGCAGCAGCCTCCAAACCCTCCTAGTCCGACCTTTCAGGGCCTCCGATCGCCAGTGGGCGGCAGGATTCCCTATCACCTTCCCCACTGGTGCACCATCACATCGGACAGGTGGTTTTTGCAGATGGTCTGAATGTGCTACTCCCTTCCCTTCAAGACTACCCCTCCAGCCATGCCACCTCATTACCATCGCATGTCTGAGGATCATCTGGCCCTTCTCTAACAGGAAGTTACAGCTCTCTTGGCCAAGGGAGCCATCAAGCGAGTTCCTGCCCCAGAAGTAGGTCGTGGTGGAGCCCAATAACCACACACCTCCTGACCTAGAGAATCTGAAGTGGGAACCCAACTTTCTGCCATACCTCGGAGTCAAAATATGCCATAGCCCGACGGACCTGTTTGAGAGTAATGTGGGCAGAGTGATACGATCTGTAAAATCTGCAATGGACTTTTTGGGGAACGCTGCCATTATCGGTGGCCGGGCGAGTAGCGGTCTTAAAGATGGTAGCACTCCCTCGACTGCTGTATTATTTCGGACCCTTCCCGAGGGCAATTTTTAAAGATCTCGACTCACTAAGCACGGCATTAATCTAGGGAGCGGGACGCAGACAAGTAGCATTAGCCACGTTGCAGCACCCTGCGACAGAGGGTAGATTGGCGGCCCCAGACTTTGAAGGGTATTATTTAGCGCCCAGCTGTACTGGCTGATTAAATGGTTGGGGGCGGAGCGCAACCCGGAGAGGGAGCAGTATCTGTATGCGCCGGACGCCCCGGATCTGACGAGGATCTTATTGAGGGTGCATAGGAACGGGTCAGAGGACACAATGTAAACTAAAGTGGTGCTACCATGCTGGGCGAGATACTTGAGACGGGTGGGAGCCAAAATCCCCTACTCCCCGGACCTGCCCATTACGACTCTCAGTGGTCTGCCACAGGGAGAGCACTGGACGGGGTTGGAGTACTGGGTGGGGGCAGGCCTGGAAGTGATGGGGGATTTATACCAAGACTACATTTCCTCCCTTTGAAATATGACCTACCTGCAGGCTATTTCCTGAAGCATGGGGCCCTTACTAGAAGGATCAGGCAACACTGGGGAGTGGCAAGGACAGAACTGCGAGCACTAGCAGGATGCCGATATGTTGCGCTCTCGGCGGGGAGGATTAAGAGAGTTTCCAGCCTCTACGAGGCAATCAGACGGAACATGCAACAACCACTAGAGTGCCTGCGATTACAGTGGCAAGAGGATATTGGGCAACAGATCCCAGAGATGGAGTGGGACAAGATCCTGGAACGAACCTTGAAAGTGTCCCGAAACACGCGCTTTAAGCTAATCAACTTCTACATAGAGCATACCTCACTCCTTCCCGCATTAGGAGATTCTTTGGGACGGAGACGGCTGTATGCCTGCACTGCGGGGAGAGGGAGCACACATAATCCATATGTTCTGGAGTTGTCCCACACTGCAATTTTTCTGAGAGGAGATAAGGCAGGTGGTAGGTGTTCTCATCGATGAAGTGTTCCTGCGCACCCCAGAACACTTCCTCTTGGGATAGTGTCCACATACAGGCAAAAATAAGGTGATGGGAAAGTTCCAGGACCTAGCCTATGTCCTGGCAAAAAAAAAAAGAGATAGCTAGGAACTGGAAGGCACCGGGGGGACCACGGATTGCTTCCTGGAGAGCTTAGCTGGAAAAATGGGCAGGGGCAGACTGCTCCTCAGGGAAGCGAGCCAAGGGATTGGTCACATAGATAGAGCCAGGGCGTGGGAAAATTTGCTGACCGAACTGACAACGGGTGAACAAGATGACAGCGAGGCGAGCTCCCCACTGCCGGCGACGCCGGAGAGGGCGGGAGAAAGAGGCATGAATAGCTAGGGTAGCGACGATAGCCACCATGCCACACGATGAATCGCAACTACATCCTGTACCAACCCGACAGAATGTAGAGCTCAGCATACATTCACTTAAGTGCAACTCAAGAGGGGGAGGGGGTTTGTTCTGATAGAAGGGGAATTAAACCATGCATGTCAAAGAACAATGCTATGTTGTAACATGCAATGACAATGACAAGATTATTGTATGTACCTATTACTGCTATCTTGAAAAATCAATAAAAAAAGTAAGTCATGGTTGCTATTCCCACTACTTTCTGGTGCGCAAGAAGGACAAAGGCCTGCGTCCTATCTTGGATCTCGGGGACGTCAACCGCTTCCTCCGGAAGGAGAAGTTCAAAATGGTGACGCTAGCTCACATCGTTTCTGCTCTCGACCCTAGAGACTGGATGGTAGCGTGGGACTTGCAGGACGCTTACTTTCACATCCCCCGTCCTGCCGGCCCACAGGCGCTACTTGCGGTTCACGGTAGGCCACGAGCACTTTCATTTTACCGTGCTCCCCTTTGGCCTTACCAGTGCCCCTCGGGTGTTCACGAAAGTGATGGCGGTGGTCGCAGCTCATCTGTGCAGATCAGGGGTTCCAGTCTTCCCCTATCTCGACGACTGGCTTTCGAAGGCGTGCTGGCCCCAGGTTATCGTCTTCCACCTCCAGACTAAGGCCAAACCCGTGCATTCGCTGGGGTTTTCTGTCAACGTGCCGAAGTCACACCTCACTCCGTCTCAGAAGCTCCTTTTCATCGAAGCGGTTCTGGACACGACGCAGTTTCGGGTCTATCCTCCCGAGCAGCGAGTCTGGGATATTCGGGCTATGATTCCGATCTTTCAGCCTCGGGACGGGTTTCGGTCAGGGTGACTCTGCGGCTGCTAGGTCTGATGGTCTCCTGCATCCTACTGGTGTATCATGCCTGATGGCATATGCGGTCTCTGCAGTGGGACCTGAAGTTCCAGTGGGCACAGCATCAGGGGATATACTCACTGAGGGGTAGCTGTTCCTAAAGAAGGGAGAACAAGACTACCTATTGTGGTTGAAAAAGGTGTGTGTGTAAGGGTGTTTTCTCATTCAAGTTGGGTTCTTGAGTAGGTGGGGGAATTCCTCCTTTTAGACTTGGTGCCCTCACACACCCTAGCGATTGTCATACTTCATCATTGGGCGTTGCTCCTTGTGGTGGTGGCGCTGAAGTCATCCACGAGCCCCACGAGAGGGCTCTTTATCGTAGCTCCTTTTAAGGAGACGCCGCAGTTGTGCATGCGAGTGTGTGGGCCTGGAGAAGTGAGTTAAAATTATCCTCACAGTACCCGGAACCTAGTTTTATTCAGGGGTCCAGTTGATAAGGTTAAACAAGCATTGGCATAGCCAATAGGTCTCGCCTTTGGGACCTTATAAGTATTTAGCCATGCAACAGTTGCATAACTAAATACTTATAAGGTCCCAAAAGCGAGACCTATTAGCTATACCAAGCGGCCGTGCGGCCGCGAAAGTGATCACGATCAAACATCAAAGCGGCCATGCGGCCGCGGAAGTGAAAGTAATCGCGGTAAAGCGCGGCGCGCGCGCCCGCACACATGCACTGTAGCTCTAGGCTGGCCTGTTAGCACTTTTTTGAGCCCTCTCAATAAGTCTCGCCAGACCAGCGCATGCGTTGGGTCAGGCGAGACCTAAAAAAGCCAGGGATATGGAGAACATCCTTAAACAAATGAGGAGGTAGAAAGAGTGTCTTACTGCTGCTCTCACATCTGTGGAGTCGCGGTCTAATATACGCCTTTCCACCTATACCACTTCTGCCCAGTGTGCTGAAGAAGATAAGCGCGACCGGGCCCAAGTCATTCTGGTGACTCCGGATTGGGCACGAAGAGTCTGGTATCCCACGCTGCTACACATGGCCATCGATCCTCCGATCAGACTACCTTTTCAGGAAGATCTTCTGTGAAGCAGCAGGGGACGATCCTCCACCCAAACCCGCCCAACCTCCACCTCCTTGCGTGGAGATTGAGCGGCGGCAGTTGACGGCTTTTGACCTGCCTCCCGAAGTCTGTGATGTTATCTTGGCAGCCAGGCATCTTTCCACTAAGACGGTATATGCCTGTAGATGGACCACATTTGAGGCATGGTGCGCAACAAAGGCTGTGGATCCCCTTTCTGCCCCTCTTTCAGAGGTTCTGTTGTTCCTTCTTTCTTTGGGCCAGCAGGGCTCTACTCTGTGCCCTATTAAGGGCAACCTCTTGGCCATTTCAGCCTTTCTTAGGCTTCCTGATCAGCCTTCTCTTTTCAAGTCCCCTGTTGTCAATCGCTTTCTTAAGGACATTACTCACCTTTTTCCTCCTGTTTCCTTCGTAATGCATCAGTGGGACTTGAACTTGGTTCTTACTTACCTTATGTGTGCTTCCTTTGAGACGCTTCATATCTGTCCCCTCAGACTTCCAAGCTCTTTCTTCAAAACCTCCTTTTCTGGCTGTTCATCCAGACAAGATTGTCCTTCGAACTCGTCCATCCTTTCTTCCCAAGGTGGTTATTTCTTTCCACATTACCAAACCATCACTTTACCCACCTTCTTTCTGCCTCCGCATTCTTCTAAGGAGGAAGAGAGGCTCCACAGGCGGGATCCAAAACGTGCTCTTTCCTTTTACCTGGATCGCACAAAACAATTCCGGGTGGATGACCAGCTCTTTGATATCTACGTGGGCGCTAAAAATGTCGGACCGAACACAAGCGGACCAACTCTAGATGGGTTGTTTTGTGTATCAAAGCTTGCTATTCCTTGGCAAAGAAAGAGCCTCCGGTGGGGCTACGTGCCCCTTCCACCTGGGCGACGGCAGCTACCACTGCTTTAGGACGGGGAGTCCCCCTTAACGACATCTGTCAGGTAGTGATGTGGGCATCTCTGCACACGTTCACGGAACACTACTGCCTGGACAGCCAAGTTCGGAGAGACAGCTTCTTTGGCCGTTCTGTTCTCCAGGACTTTCTGGTGTGAACTTGGTTCGCAGACCCTCCTCCCGGGGTTGGTATTGCTGGGGTATCTATTCACAAGGTAAGGAATCCTTACCGCCCCACCCATCCTTCCCATTCTGCGAACTGACTTCTAGGGTTAAGGATTTGCTTTCAGGTCCCTAGTTTTTGTGCACCAGTGGTCAGTGTCTTGCATGGCTCTGCGCTTCTGGCGTGGAAAGTCGTGTACAGACCTGACTTCAGCGCGCGAGGGCGGCGTCTAAGTAGCTGCCGCAACGTCATCCCGGCGACCACGACGCCAACGATGAACTCCGAGCCAACCAACGCCACCTTCCGACGCGCAGGGGTACTGCTGATGAAAAAATTCTCCGGATCCAGTCTGACGCCTGGGGGTAATTCACAAGGTAAGGAATCTCTAACTAATCTATGTCTCTTACAGATCTATTGTTACCGAAGGTAAGTAACTTGTTCGTCAAGCACGAAGACCGATAAGAAGTGAAGGTCCTTTTTAAGATATATTTAATGCAATAGATTGCACAAGCGCTGTTCAGGCGAAACCTAGTAAATGAATTTTAGAACTGGGGGTCGCTAGTTGGCAGAGGTAGGTACCTTTGACCTAATAGGGACCCTTGCTTCTAAGTCAGGGAAAGGGGATTACACTACTGGATAACCCCTGCTCACCCCCTTAGTAGCTTGGCACGAGCAGACAGGCTTATCTCAGAGGCGGTGTGTTAAGCATTTGTGAACACATACAGTAATGCAGTGAAAACACTACAGAGGGACACCACACAGGTTTTATAAAAATAAGTATTCTTTATATAGACTTAACACAAGACCACAAACGATAAAAATCCACAATACTGTACTCAAAATTAACTTAAAGATGGTAGAATTAACTTAGTTCAAGTTGATGGTAAATGCGACAAAGTTCTCACAAAAGTACCTGGATGCGTAACGCAAAATTACCAAAAGGCTCGCAGCGTTGGAGATGCGTCGGTTCCTGGCTTCGGGGGAGATGATGCGTTGCGCCTCAATGCTTGCACAGAGTAGGGGATGCATCTTGATCCTTACCGGAGAGGAGGTGATGTGTAGATTCTCGGACTGCAGCCCGGTTGCGACCCGGCAAGATGGCACCTCGATGCGACAATCCAGTGCGATGCAATAAGATGGCGCCCTTGATGCGATGATGTTAAGATGATGCGTGCACGCCCTGGCAGCCATGCGGCGAACTCTGTACTTTGGAGCCGCAACAGCCCCTGCGACACGCTTCTCCGGTGATGCGACGGCAACCCTCACGGTGGCGACACGCTTCTCCGGCGATGCGACGGCAATCTGAAAGAAACACGTTAGCTAAATTCCTCACCTTAGAATATCCCCAGGCGTCAGCCTGGATCCGGAAAGGTTTTTCATCTGCAATACCCTTGCGCGTCGCTAGGCGTCGTCTGCGGCTCCGCATCCGTCGTCGGCGTCGTGATCGTCGGGATGACGTCGTCGGAGTACTTAGACGCTGCCCTCACGCGCTGACATCAGTTCTTCTTTTTTCTGCGCCAGTAAGCGCCGATCCGGGAAGAGCATACCCATTTAGTCACTTTTTGACTAAACTTTTTTGAACTCTTTTGGTTCTATTCTTGTCGACATCGACTCTGGTGCCGGTAGGGATGCCTGGCTTTAAGGCTTGTAACTTCTGTCACCGACTGATGTCTTGGAACCGACCACGACGTTGAGTCGTGCCTCGACTGCCGGGCCTTGACTTCGAAAGCTAGGCGGGAGCGGTCCCGCAAGCTACTCCAGTACCGGCAGTTGGCTCCGTGCCGCTCAAGGTCCCGGTCGAGGAGGAGGTCGAGGGACCGGTCGCGGAGCCGCAGCCACCACTGCTCGTCGGGATCCAAGTCTTCGAAATCTGGTAAGTCGAAGCACAGCAAGAACTCGAAGAAGCGACATTGCTCTTCTGACTCCCCTCGCTGGTCGCGCAACTCGGCTGAGGGTTCGGGTCGGAGCCGCAGGGGTCCCGTCCGTCCTCATAACCTCCGTTCCCTGGGACTGACACGACTCCGGCGGAGGTTAGTGCCTTCCTCATGGCCATGTGGAACCTGGCTCTGCCGTCGATGCCTGCTGACGCGCCTTGGGGACCCACAGGCTCGACTGGGAGGCCTCACGACCCCTCCGCCGTGCGCCGACTCCTCCGGTGCCGGCGCCATCCCCGGACGACTCCGTTCCCCAGTTCAGTCTCGGTCCGGTCCTGGCGTCGGAGCGGCGCTGTCTGGCGCCACACCCGACGCGATGGGTGGCAATTTCATCTTCCGCCCGGCACCGATCATTCCACCTGTATACCAGAAATCAGATGACGGTGATGACTGGAAGGGGTCTGAGGACCCTCTGGCTCGGCAGGGCCAGTTATCTCAGGACTGGGCAGACGAGCTGGGGGATGCCAGTGGTCTTGATACCTCCCCGAAACTGGCTTCATCTCTCCTCCGACCGTGGCTTCGGAGGAAGGTGCTGCGCAAGGCGGCCGAAGCCCTTGGGCTAGAACTGCCTGCTGTGGCCGTGAGGACGAACCTCCTCACCGAAGTGCTTCAACCGTCAGCAAGCTCCTTGGAGCCCCTGCTGCAGTTCAATGACGCACTCATTGACGTTCTGAAGAGCACCTGGTCCAAGCCCTCCACAGTTCCTGCTGTGGACCGGAACGTGGCCCGGCGCCACCGCCCTGCCCCGGGCGACTCCAGTTTTCTGTCCCAACACCTCACGCCCGAGAGCCTGGTTATCCAGGCCTCTACCTCCCAGACCTCCTTCCCGTCCGCTTCCCCGGATCAGGAGTCCAAAAGGCTAGAACAGTTTGGGAAGAAGCTGTTCTCCTCTCTTAGTTTGGGGTTGCGGTCTATCAACACCGCGTGTCTTTTGGACCGTTACTCCCACTCCCTGTGGGATACGGTGGAGGACGTGCTGACCCAGTTTCCGGAGGAGGCCTGGACACGACTCGCCCAGGCTGTTGCCGAGAGGCGGGATGCGGCACGACAAGCAATCCGATGTGAACTGGACACAACGGACTCGCTGGGCAGGGCATTGTCGACCACGGTGGCGCTTCGTCGCCACAGCTGGCTGCGGTCCACGAGTTTTTCTGGGGATGTCCAGAGCACCCTCATGGACATGCCCTTCGATGGCAGTCGCCTTTTTGGCGACAAAGCGGATAGTGCGCTGGAGCGCTTTAAGGACTCCAGGGCTCTTGGCCAAGGGGGCCATCGAGCGCGTTCCTGGTCCAGAAGTAGGTCGTGGTTGTTATTCCCACTACTTTCTGGTTCCCAAGAAGGGCAAAGGGGCCTACGCCCTATCTTGCACCTCAGGAGCGTCAACACCTTCCTCCAGAAGGAGAAGTTCAAGATGCTCACTGTAGCTCAGGTTCTGGCTGCCCTAGACCCTGGAGACTGGATGGTAGCGTTGGACTTGCAGGACGCTTATTTCCACATCCCCGTCCTGCCGGCCCACCGGCGTTACCTGCGGTTCACGGTGGGCCAGGAGCATTTTCAGTTTACCGTGCTCTCCTTCGGCCTCTCCAGTGCCCCTCAGGTGTTCACGAAAGTGATGGCGGTGGTCGCAGCTCATCTGCGCAGATTGGGGATTCCAGTCTTCCCCTATCTAGACGACTGGTTGTTGAAGGCGGGCTCGCCCCAGGCAGTCGTCTACCACCTCCAGACTACGGCCGACCTCTTGCATTTGCTGGGTGTGAGAAGTTGGCCTGGTATATGATGTTCACTAGTTAAAGTGACCACCTTGTACCATGCCAAGCAACCCTTATGGTGTGGTTGTAAGTCAACCTTTTCGGACTAGCTGCCCTAGTGGTAGCGTAGGCTAAGCAGTCTTTGAGGCTAAACTCGTGAAACGTGTTAAGCAGGCTGTTTTACCAAATGTAACCCCCTTTTATACCAATGAAAGGACACCACACAGATATATATTCAAAATATATATGTATTTATTTCTCAAAGTAACCCCTAGTCTCTTTATGAGCACAGGAGCACCAATCGTCAAACAAGATTACAGTAGAATACACAGAAGTTGCACTTTATATGGATAGGCCCTGGTGGCCGCTCAAACCATATACTAAAATAGTGGTATAAGTACCACGAACAGAAAAGGGAAGAGGCCTAGGGCCTCTAGAATCGCTGGGCCTACAAGGAGCTAACTTCAGTTAGTGACCAGGAGGTCCACGGGTTGCGTGTGCAGAGCAAATAGTCACACGCGAGCTCCCATAGGTTTTCAATGGGTGCGTAAAAAGTACAAAGTTACTGCAAAGAGGATCTTCCGGATGGACTAGGAACTTAAGATTGGAAACACAGACACTAGAGATGATTCTCTACACTTGGGCACCGGAGTGCCAGCTTTACCTCACCCACGGGAAGCGGGTGCATAGGCGTCGAAGTGCGTCGGGTTTCTTCTATCTGTTCAATGGGGCCTGTGGGTAAAGATGCTGCAGGCGGCCGGTCCGGAAGAGATGCGGTGGATCCAAGAGTGGATCGGAGATGTTGAAGACCTGTAAGCAGAGGGGACAGTGTTCACAGTCACTAGCCAGTGACCAGCGTGGCACCAGGTGGGTACCAGGCGATGTCGGGTGCAAACAGGAAGAAAGGTGTAGCTTGTCTCTGCAGCCACGTGGTCCCTGAAGGTCGAAGACGTCCAGGAGTCGAGTCACGAGCTGTCCCACGCAGGCTCTCGCTGTCGGCGGTGTCGGCGACTTGATCGAAGCAAACAAGCCTTGGCAAAAGCAATTGTTGTGGAAAACGAAGTAAGCTGATGGTTCTGACCAGCAAGGTCAGAGGGATTGCTCCTTTGGAGGGGAGCAAGGGCCAGTCTGGAGCAACCAGACCAGCGGTGTATTTCTTGAAGTTTGTCGCCAAGATGGCCACTAGCCAGCGGGCCAGTAACCGGTTAGGCGCGTCAAGTGGCAAAATGCAGAAGGGCCCCACGCAGATCGTGGAGATGCTGGAGGGCTCACCTTTGGTGCAGATGCTGCTCGGATGTTGGGCTTCTCAGATCCCAAAGCACAACTCGGAGGGAGCCTCGGTTGTTGCGCTTGCAGCTTGTCGTGGTCTTTTCAAGATGGCTGGCTCCACGTGTCTCGGTGCCTCCACGGGTCTCCTCTTCTCAGGGACTGTGGATCGGGCGGTGAGAGGTCTGGAGGTCCAGGTCTTGTCAGTCTCTGGGCTCGGGCTCCGGCGGGAGGCGGCGGCAAAGCAGACGTTGATTCGCTGGATGGTGCTTGCGTTAGCAAGGTGGTCACTCCCTGACCACAGGGGAGATTGGCTTCAGTCCTCTGTGCGGCAGAGCGTCGAAGTTCCCGTCTTCTTCTTAGTTTCAAGTTGATTCCAGGATGTCTGAAGTCTTAGGACACAGCTCCTACCTTTAAGCGGATTCTAGGGGCCGGACTACCTGCTAGGTCCCTCCCTAAGGGTGGGACCAGGAAGGGGGGTGGTTACACCCCCAATCCTTTGTCCAGCTCGCCCCAGGCCCGGGACTGGTGTGCCCCAGGACCGGATTGAACTGGCATATGCACCGAGGCTCCTTGTGAGCCTCAGGCATGTCTGGTTTCTTTCAAGCCCTACCTGACCAATACACAAAATCCTGTCTGGGGTGGTGCACGCACCTCCCCTGGCAGGAAACCCTTTGTCCACACCTCCCAAGCTAGAAGGACTCCCAGCAGCAGGAGGGCAGACTTGTGTCTGTGGTGGCAGCATCCATCTTGTGGAGCTGAGGCTATGTCTGATTTTACCCGGGTTTCAGGTACTGTACATGTCGTGTCCCTCTAGAAGGGTGGAATGCTAACCCCGTCGCCAGAATTGGCGAGGGGTTAGTATTCCAATTCGTATGACACCTTACTCGACATGTTTTGATAAAGCCAAACCAAAGTTAGCATTTAACCGTGAGGTTCATAATGCACTTAAGAGTATATGGTATGACGATATCTGGAAACAGTAGAAGGAAGTTGTTTCGACCACTGCA
The DNA here is from genome assembly GCF_964204655.1 of Triturus cristatus. Classification (NCBI taxonomy): domain Eukaryota; kingdom Metazoa; phylum Chordata; class Amphibia; order Caudata; family Salamandridae; genus Triturus; species Triturus cristatus. The sequence goes on from NC_140589.1 coordinate 1,137,554,352, forward strand.
GACAGGCTCAGCTCATGCCAGAGCACCATCTCACATGGAACCAAGCACTCTGCCTTCAGGATTGTTAAGGCCTGCCATAGGAGTGACTTAAAGGGTTAACATGTGTCCCATTTAAGGTTAGGTATAGGTATACTACACCTAAGTAAGAGGTGGTTACACCAACTTACCCCAGCTGAGTGATCAGCCAGTTGTGTCAAATTTGTTAGGCCAAGCCTGGGGTGGCATAATACATGCTTCAGCCCCTGGCAGGCCTTAGATACACCAATGCCCTGGGTACCTAGTGTACACTGGTACAGGGGCTGACAGGGTGATCCACTTCCAATTGGTTATGCACCTAGGGTGCATAGTTTTAATTTAGTAGAGAGAACAGCAGGCTGGGGGTCTGATTGGCAGGCCCACAGCCTCAATATGTCAAAAACCAGTGAAGCAAAAAGCAAAAATTTGGGGTGACCATAGTGTAGCAGACCCTACTCTCCTACACTGGGGTTCTCCATCAATGTGCCGAATTCGCATCTGAGTCCCTCCCAGCAGCTCCTCTTCATCGGAGCGGTTCTGGACTATCCTCAGAACAGCGGGTCCAGGATATTCAGGGTCTGATTCCCATGTTTCCGCCTCTATCCCGGGTTTCGGTCAGGTTGGTGCTGCGGCTTCTGGGTCTGATGGCCACCTGCATCCTGTTGGTGCATCACGCCAGATGGCGAATGCGGGCTCTGCAGTGGGACCTGAAGTTTTAGTGGGCCCAGCATCAGAGCAACCTGTCCGACCATGTGCTTATCTCGGAGGGCACTGCGAGACAGTTGCAGTGGTGGCTCACGGACTGCGATTGGGTCAGTGGCAGATCCCTCTCCCTACCCCAACCGGAGCACTTAATAGTGACGGATGCGTCGCTCCTGGGATGGGGGGGCCACATGGGAGAGGCGGAGATCAGAGGCCTCTGGTCACCCGGCGGAGTCCCGGCTCCATATCAACTTTCTGGAGCTGAGGGCGATCCGACTTGCACTGAAGGCATTCCTTCCCTCTGTCCGGGGAAGTGTAGTGCAGGTGTTCACGGACAACACCACCACCATGTGGTATTGCAACAAACAAGGCGGGGTGGGGTCATGGACCCTTTGTCAGGAGGCGCTGCGCCTCTGGACATGGCTGGAACATCAGGGCATCATCCTGGTGGTTCAACATCTGGCGGGCTCTCTGAACACCGGAGCAGACTAACTCAGCCGCCGGTGCATGATGGATCTCGAATGGCATCTAAACTCGGACGTGACGCAAGGCCTCTTTCGGCAGTGGGGAGAGCCTTGGTTAGATCTATTCTCATGTTGGAGTTTCCAAGGCGGCGCTCGCTCAAGGTCGCCTTTCGTCGCGAGTGGAGTTGTGGTCTGTTATACGCCTTTCCGCCTATACCACTTCTGCCCAGAGTGCTGAAGAAGATCAGGCGCGACCAGGCCGAAGTCATCTTGGTGGCTCCGGATTGGGCACGAAGGCACTGGTATCCCGAGCTACTCAGTCTGTCGATCGATCCCCCGATACGACTGCCTCTTCAGGAGGCCCTTCTGTCGCAGCAGCAGGGGATGGTCCTCCACCTCCATGCGTGGAGATTGAGCGGCGGCAGTTGATGCCATTTGACTTGCCTCCTGAAGTCTGTAATGTTATTCTGGAAGCCAGGCGTCCCTCCACAAAATCGGTATATACCTGGTGGTGGAACAAATTTGTGGCATGGTGCACAGCAAAGGCTGTGGATCCCCTTTCCGCCCCTCTTTCTGAGGTTCTCCTCTTTCTTCTTTCCTTGGCCCAGCAGGGCTCTGCTCTGGGCACCCTCAAGGGTTATCTTTCAGCTATTTCTGCTTTCTTACGGCTTCCTGATCAGCCTTCTCTTTTCAAATCCCCTGTTGTTTCTCGATTCTTTAAGGGCATTACTCACATGTTTCCTCCTGTCCCTTTCGTAATACCTCAGTGGGATTTGAATCTTGTTTTGACCTTTCTGATGTGCGCTCCCTTTGAGCCACTTCATAATTGTCCCCTTCGTCTTCTCACTCTTAAGACTGCTTTCCTGGTTGCCGTCACCTCTGCTAGACGGGTGAGTGAGCTCCAGGCTCGTTCCCCCCTTTCGGGCTGCGTGGACCGGCCCCTTCCCTTACCGGGGGCTGGGGGGGGATTGGCCTCTGCGCTGGCCCGCCCTTCCCCTTCCTCCTTCCCCCCCCCCCCCCGGGATATGCTGTGAGTCCCCCCCCAGACTAAGATTTTTTTCTTTGTGGCATAGTTGGGTATGGAGGGTGGGTTCCGGGTGGGAGATGGGGTAATGGGTCAGTTAAGCGGACAACGCTCCCCTTGGGCACAATAGGTCGGAGGCTAGGAATGTTATGCTCAACACTGTGATAAACTGGTGGCCTCCTTAGTTGTATTGCGACATTCTTGATAAGCTTCGTAGACGATGCCACGATTGGCACAGATGGCGCACAACGCCTGCACTGTATCCTGAGCTCTCTGTATAACTAAAATGGTCAATGTAATGTGTACTATGATGTACCCACTTGAAAATCCCAATAAAATTGTTTTAAAAACAAAAAAAAGTGAGCTCCAGGCTCTCTCTTCTAAACCTCCTTTCCTTTCGGTCCATCCGGACAAAGTTGTTCTCAGGACTCGTCCTTCCTTTCTCCCTAAGGTGGTAACTGCCTTTCACATCGGCCAGTCTGTTACTCTGCCCACCTTCTTTCGGCCTCCGCATCCTTTGAAGGAGGAAGAGAGGCTCCACCGTCTGGACCCAAAGCGGGCGCTGTCTTTCTATCTAACAGTTCCGGGTGGACGACCAACTCTTTGTTGGCTACGTGGGCGCTAAGAAGGGGCGGGCGGTGCACAAACGAACCATCTCTCGCTGGGTCGTTTTGTGTATCAAGGCCAGTTACTCCTTAGCTAAAAAGGAACCTCCTGTAGGGCTGAGGGCCCATTCCACTCAGGCCACAGTGACGACCACTGCCCTGGGCCGGGGAGTCCCCTTGCAGGACATCGGTCAGGCTGCAACGTGGGCCTCGCTGCAAACGGTTGCCAAACACTTTTGCCTGGACAGCCAAGTCCGGAGAGACGGCTTCTTTTGCCGTTCTGTTCTCCAGGACTTTCTGGTGTGATCTTGGTTCGCAGACCCACCACCGGGGTTGGTATTGCTGGGGTATCTATTCTAAGGTGAGGAATCGAACTAACGTGTTTCTTTCAGATGAACAAGTTACTTACCATCGGTAACGATATATCTGTAAAAAATATTAGTTAGATTCCTCACCGACTCACCCATCCTCCGCGTTCTGCGAACCGATATCTAGGGTTGAGGTCATCCCTTTCAGGGCCCTAGAATTTTTTGGGCACCAGTGTCGGTCTTTTGCATGGCTCTGCGTTCCTGGCGCGGAAAGCTATGTACAAGAACTGATGTCAGCACGCGAGGGCGGCGTCTAAGTACTCTGACGACGTCATCCCGGTGATCACGACGATGGACGCGGAGCCGCAGATGACGCCTAGTGACGCGCAAGGGTATTGCTGATGAAAAATATTTCCGAATCCAGCCTGACGCCTGGAGATATTCTAAGGTGAGGAATCTAACTAACTAATGTTTCTTACAGATATATCGTTACCGAAGGTAAGTAACTTGTTCGACAGCTGCGACGAAGACACGCTTCTCGGGAGATGCAGCAGCACGCTTCTCTGGCGATGCGACGACTACAGCTGTGGCAGTGACGTGCTTCTTGTTGCTTCGCGCTTCCAGCTCCCAGATACACGCAGGCTTCTGCAGATAGAATCCCCAGCAAGGAAATTCAGAGGGGAGCTGGTGGTGAAGTCTTTTGTCCCTGAGACTTCAACAGGAGGCAAGCACAAGTTCAAGCCCTTGGAGTAATATTCTGCAAGATGATGAAAGTCCTTTGAAAGTTCATTCTCCTCTCCTTGGCACTGAAGAGACCACTGTAGGCCAACTTAGCACACTGGCAGGGGGGCAGTACAACTCCTACAGCTTCCTTTGGTTCTTCTCCTTGGCAGAGGTTCGACTTGTTCCAGAAGTGAGCTAAAGTCTTGGGGTCTGGGTCCCCATATTTATACTACTATTCTCTTTGTTCTCTGAAGGCAGAGAGGCCTTTGCCTAATCCAAACCAGTTCTGGTCCGTCCTGGAGCACTTTGTTGACAAGACTCCTTCTTTCCTTTCACAGTGCAGGCCAGGGACATCTGACGCACCACAGGAGGTGGAGCCAGCATTGTGGAGGGAAGGCACAGCCCTATTCAGGTCCCAGGTGCAGCCCCACCCACCCATCTACATGCAGATCTCTCTATTCAGCCCTTTGCTGACTCACCCTGTCTCCTGGAATCCCCCAGCTCCTGTCACTCAAACTCCAGACACACAATACACAACCTTGCAGAGGCAGGTTTGGACAGTTAAGCAAGAAAATACCTACTTTCTAAAAGTGGTATTTTCAAACACAGAATGTTAAAACCAACTTCACTAAAATATTTATTTTATCATTCTGAGTTTAGGCATACTAAACTTGAATTTCAATTAGGATTATAAGATGCAATAATCAAACTTCCCATTCTGGCCTATGGGGAACAGGTAGCCTTGCAATAGTGAAAAACGAAAATGGCTGTAATTCACTATTGGGACGTGCCACACACACCAGGGCATGTCCTACCTTATACTTATAATGCACCCTACCCTTGGGCCTACCATAGGGGTGTCTGATATGAAGAAAAAGGAAGGTTTAGGGACTGGTAAGTGTGTGCTCTTGGCCAGTCAACATGGCAGTCAGAGACTGCACACAGGCTCTGCAGTGGCAGACCTGAGACGCACTTTACAAGCTGTTTCTGTGGGTGGCACAACCAGTGCTGCAAGCCCACCAGCAGCATTTGATTTACAAGCCCTGGGCACCCATGGTGCACTGTACTAGGGTCTGACAAGTAAATCAAATAACCCAATCATGGAGTCACTAATCAATACATCAATTTAACATAGGGAGCACTTGCACTGTGGCACTGAATAGCAGTGGCACAGTGCCCAAAGCATCTAAACCAGCAAAACATATCAAAAACAGAGGAGGCAATCCGAAAAAATGGAAGGGAGACTCATGCCAATTATACCAGGTCTAACAATGAATTGTTTTAGTTTTTATTTTCATGAGAAATTATTTTCTTTGCAAGTTTCACTGTAACTGAATAATGAGTATCTGGCACCTGTGCCTGGGACGGCCTGACCATGATACACCATCCTGTACAAGATATCTCCTGACAGCCGTGCAACTGTAAGCTTCCTTTGTCCGATGCCTGGGAAGAAGGGCAGCGATTCCTTAACAGAAAAATTCCTGATTTAGATTGGCCCCCGCTTCTTGGGACCCATGGGGATTATAACAGTTTGTCTAATCTTCTGTTTAATTGTGCATTGCTGAGCTAGTTAGATCCAAGTATACTTTCCCACTTGCTTAAAAGCAGGTGCCCTCTTTCCCTGCTCTTGAGACTTTACTTACCTTTGCCCTTGCGTATATAGTTAAACTCTTGAGCAAATCCTTTCCCATTTACCCAAATGAACCTTCACTTGTCTCTGACTTTATGGGCTGACAGCTGCTATGGAACTTCTCCCAAACCTCATTTGCATCCTTAGTTTAGCATTACGGAATTTCCCTTGAGGGGAAACCGAATCCTAATCGATTTGCATATGACAATCTTTAAAAACGTTGCTATTTCGCGTTATTTTGTATTTTCCAAATTAAACTTTATAAGGTGATTATTGGTTTATAAATAACTTTAATAATTTAAGCTTGTAACTTTGCAACTCTGCTAATAAACCTTCATGGTTTGCAAATCTACTTCTCTCTGTCGTCCTTGTGGGACCAAATGGTCTTCGTTGATATTTATGGTAACTGATTTGTTAATGTTATGCCTCAATTCGATACAAGGGTCCATCCACTTGAGCTCAGCTTGTACTTGAATTTGCACGGTGCACAACCCATCCGGAGCTGCTTCACCTAGCTGTGGCCTCCTTGGATAGTAAAATATAAGCAGGAGATTCCCTAGAAAGGTGCCTTGTGTTCTTAAATTGTGTCCTGATCTCTGAGAAAACCTCAGTGCTATACTCATCTGGTCTTCAAATTGTTTGCGGAACTGAAAACAGTGGCTCCACTACTAGTGTTCTGAAGGCCTGACGTCTACAGTATTGTTTGAATAGGATAACTTGATTATCTGCAGGATTTGCAAACAGAAGGGCAGATGTCCGGTTTTCAAACCAACTGAATTTACACGATCATAATGTGCCCTTAGGTTGGTTATTTTTCTGTTTAGTTAACCACTGCATGCCATTTTTTTTGGTTCTGTAAATAACAGTTTCATCTACAAGGTCCCAGGATCCAATTGTTCGTCTCTACTAAGTGATTTGCAGTTTGTATCTAGAATTCTTTAATTAATCATAAACGTTTTCTTTAATGAGAGGTGTCACACAACCGGTGAATGGTGCTAAACGTAAAAAAAAAAAAAAATCAACATTGGTTACACAAACTAGAATTCAAGTTCTTTTAAACTAAAAAAACAAACATGTTTTCATTAAATCTACACTGCCTGCTAAAGCAAAATTTCAATGGAAAACACTCTTAAGTTACTAAGAGAAATGTGCATTATTCCAAGTGTTACATCTGTGCATGCAGAATAAAGAAGTCTCTCTCATACTAGATTGATTACTGTGGTCTTTACTATGTATTTTACTGCTTATTTGTTTTTCATTAAATGTGCCATTCAGTGTTCGCTTTCCACTCACTGTTTTGGTTTGTAAATTATGAGTTTCAGAACTCAAATGTGCGAACATGGTTAGCATGGGCAGCTTAGTCTCCAGTAAAAATGTGTCACGCGTCGGCAGGTTTGAAGTCTTCTCTTCTCTGTACGTTTACTTTCAATGATGAGCATCGTAAGACGTTTTTTGATTATCTTTATGAGTAACCTTTGCAAAGGTTGCTTGTCGTCATATAGTAAAATATATGTATTCTAATCCATTTTTAACTAATGATCTGTTTTGCAGTTGGTTGATTTTGAAGCTATGACCGCACCAGGCGCAGAAGCCTTTAGCAAAATTGCACGAAGCTGGATGAATCTGAAAAGGTAAATTTGTCTGGGCGTTTTTAGGATCAGAATGACAATGAAAGCAAGGCCAAAAAGGTGGCATTCATTTCTGTATCTCCTATTTCTAAAGGAAACACGTTTCTTTCCAAATATCAAACACTTTACATGTTTCTCCATTGCTTAAAAATGCTCTATCCATAATTGTGTAGGCTGATGGGGTTGGGATCAGTGATATACATTGGAAATATAAGGGCCTATAACATTATGTATGTTTTGACAGGATGAACTCCAACAGGAGGAATGCCTTGCTCTAGTTTGCCATGTAGTACAAACCTTGCAAGTTAGGGTTTCAACCACTACTCTGAAAAAGATCCAACATCGATTGCTGAAATTCATATGGGAAAATCAGAGTTGCATTAAAGTCTTTTACGAGTCTCCTTTACAAAGAATGCATAAGGATTATTGGATATCAACAGACAGTGTGAACAAGTGCCAAGCTTGCAGCTTAGAAGGACAGGCAAGCTCCTAGGTGTCCCTCAATATAGAATGCTGCACTGGGCCCAACACATTCATCCCTGTGTTTCACCAGATGAGCCCCCATACCTCCATAGTTGTAGTCTCCCACACACTATTCTTAGACACATGTCCACATCTGGCCCAATGTTTCTCGGAATTTTCCTGTATACTGTGACTACAAATTGAAATGCCAGTTGAAATCTCTACCTTCCATCTCTACCCTCATGATTGACTTGACTCCCCGTATTGTAGTATATGGGTTCTCTGGCACCAGAACTCTCATTATGTCTGTGATCACTGCTAAGACTTCTTTCCAGTATGAGGCCATATCAGTCTTAGACACAACCACTGTGTATGTGCAGATGTTCCACTCTATCCTAGCCTCTCCAACATTTGTCAGAGGTTCCTAAATACATTGTGATCAACCAGTCTGGAGAAAATGACCATCCTGTCAATGTTTTAATTGACAATTCCCTGTCTACAACTGATATATTATCTGCAAATATATGCTCTGAAAGTGACTCCTAAACTTTCCTAGGTATGGTCGTTCCCACAGCTTTCTCCCATCTCTCTATGTACTTTAACTTTGTTTCTCTCAGAGCTGTGGATATAAGTTTATATTTTCCTGAAAGTATGCCTTTGGTCCCTGTGATTGCAGTGATTAGTGGCTCGAAATCAGCCTTCTGTAGCATTGCTACTGTTTCGACCTTTGCTCAGAAACACTGTTTCTGATTAATACTTCCAACTGTAGATTTCTCACCTTGTTCAGCCCTGCATAGCGTCCGTCCTGCCCTGGAAGCAACATCAGGACCACAATTTGACCATCACCTCTGGGCAGTGATGTGAGTTCCTTTCTTTCCGCACCTTCCTATGCAGATCTAGAGCTCGATCAGTCCTCTGACAGACTTAATTTTTTTTTTAAATGTCAGAACTTTTCCAGTGTATAAGGGATATGTCTCTTCCCTAACATGGCAGGTTTTAAACCCTGCTTATTTTGCCAGAAACAGTTGTCAGTGACAGACTCTCATGAGGTCTGTCCATGGTGTTTTGGATCCTCATATAACTCAAAGTCCAGTGGTGACTGTGCTTGGTTGAATCCGAAGCCCATCTGGGACTGCAAGGCCAAGCTCTACGTCGCTGAGCACCATAGGAAAATCTGGCCCCTGTCAAAGTTGAGACCATAGATGCATTTTTGTGCCCATGAGGTTGTCGTCGCACTCCAAGTCCTAAGGTAAGTTGTTGAATAAGAAGCATAGGAAGTCCAACCTGGCTTCCCTTCTTCCTGCCACATTCACCAGGTGAAGTTACATGGACGCCGGGGTACCTCAAGGTCACGGTCTTGATCTCCTACCTTAAATTTATCCTGGCCGTAGTCTCCATCCAGCCAGACTTCCTGGGTTTATTGGTGACACTGCAGTAGATCTCCTTCAAGGAATTTTTGGTACTGCACTGGATCCCTTTGGAGACACTAGTCTTGCCCTCCGGTCAAGTTGCCAACTGGGTGTTATTCACAGGCGTTGTACAACATGGTGGCTGACTTCCTGCCAGTTGTCCCAGATGACCTTCGAGCTAACTTTCATCAGATCATTTGGGATGGCCAGGGCGCCGCGAAATACAAAATCAGATTGTGCACAGACACCACTAACTGTCTGGTAGGGCTGTTTGAACCAGCGTGGTTCTTCGCAACACACCTGTACATGCACCTCTGCATTCTCGAGAGGTGTCCAACAATCACTCAAGGACATGACCTTTGAGATCACACGTTCTCTTCGAAGACAAGGTCACTTGACATTGGAGCACTTAAATGAAAGCAATTGTGTATAAGAGGGCAACCCAATATTCCCTTGTAGGCTTGGGTATTGAGCTATTATTAAGGTAAACTGCCAACAAGACAATCATTCAAATGAAAAAAAAAAGATAATTGAAGTCAGTTAAGGATTTCCTTGGGTACATTGTAGATTAATTACTGATAATAATCTCAATGAAAACACTGCCCGCACAGCAGTTTACCAAAAAGCATCGTCCCTTTTGAGGATTTAGAAGGGGAATACAGCAGAGGCCACATCAGACCTTGCTTCAGCAACGGCAGGCCACCCAAGCCTTTCTAGACAGAGGTTGGGATGTGGCTGGCAACATCCAGGCCCCCTGGGGCAACAAACTACCCAATCCCCCTTTCCTGTTGCCACTGCAAAACCAGTTTGCCCTCAGCGAAGCACTATCAGCTTGTAGAAGGACCAATAAGTTATTACCTCCACTGGTACCAAGGTATCACAATCGACAGATGGGTGCTTCACATTGACTAGCTTGGCTGCACCCTGCCCTTCTTTTCTACCACACCAAACATGCCAGCTGCACCACTACTACTACTGGAGAACCACTTGTCCATTCTCTGAAAAGAAGTGAAGAGAAGGCAGCAAAACAGGGGATGCCGGTAGCAGAATTAGGGACTGGTTGCTAATCCCATTACTTTCTGGTGCCGAAGAAGGGTGGAAGGCTTCGCCCTATTTTAGATTTCTATGCCCTGAACTTTTTACTCGAGAAAGACGAGTCCAAGATGCTCATTCTGGCCGAAGTTGTGTTCACCCTGGAACCAGGACACTATATGTGAGGGCTAGACCTGCAGGATACCTCTTTCTACATTGCTGTCCTGAAGTTCCCAGACACTGCCTACAATTACAAGTATGCCACGAGCACTTTCAGTTCTAGATGCTCCCCTCCAGACTTAGCAGCACCCCTCGGGTGTTCCTGACCAATCTTTCCCATACCTCGACGACGGATTACTGAAGGTGGGCTCATCTCAAACAGTCATGGACCGCCTCCAGACGACAGCCAATCTATGAACATTGCTGGGATTCTCCATCAATATGCCAAAGTCACACTCCTATGCAGAGGTTCCCTTTCATTGGAGCCAACCTGGACACAGTGCTCTTTTGAGGCCTAACTCCATCTCACAAGTCAGAGTAATTTGGGCTATGATCCCAAAGTTTCAGCCCTTTTTCGAGGTCTCAGTGAGAGCGGCTCTGAGGTTTTTTGGCCTCTTGGACGCCTGCATCCTTCTAATGGACCATGCCAAGTGGCACACGCTGGCTCTACAGTTGGAAATACATTTTCATTGGGCTCAGCTATAAGGAAATCTCTCCTTTTCCATCCAGGTGTCGAAGGAAACTGTGAAAAATCTCTAGTGGTGGCTGTTGGTCTGCAAGTGGACTGGTAGCATACTCGTCTCCCTAATACACCCACAGTAGGACAGACAGGAAGGCATCTTAGACAGGCGGAGCTCAGGGGACTCTGATCTCCAGTGGAAACCTGCTTCCAAATCAACCTGTTTGAGTTGGGGATGAATCACTTGCCACTAAAGGCTTTCATCCCATCCATCAAGGGGCAACAGGTGTAGGTTTTTACAGACCAATCCACTGCCAAGTGATACTGCAACAAGCAGTGCGGGATTGGGTAGTGGGCCCTGTGCCAAAAGGCTCTATTCCAATAAAACTAGCTAAATTGTCGGGGCACCTCCCTGATCGTACAACACCTGGCAAGATCTTTAAATGCCAGGGTGGACAAACTCAGCCATCGTTGGCTTGCAAATGGCAGCTACACTCCGAGGTGGCACAGGGCCTCTTCCAACAATATGGTGAACTTTATTTTGATTTTTCGCCTCTGCCAAGAATGTGTGGTGCCCAACCCGTTGTGCATTGGAGTTCCCAAGGCAGTTCTCCCTCAGAGATGCCCTTCAGTTGGACTGGAGATGGGAACTCCTGTATGCCTTCCCACTTCTACCTCTCCTACCCACAGTTCTGAAGAGGAACCGTAGCAACCAGGCTAAAGTCATCCCACTGGTTCCAGTTTGGGCCAGGAATAGGTGGCACCCAGAACTTCTGAGCATCTGTTTTCCGATTTGGCTGCATTTTCGGGAGGACCTACTGTTGTAGCAACAGTCTAGGGTTCTGCAGCCAAGCCTGCACAATTTAACCTCCTGTGCTTGAAGATTGAGCTGCAACAATTGACAGCCTTTCAATCTCTCTTCCAAAGTCGCGAATGTGATTTTGGCATCCCTTAGTCCCACTACTAAGATAGTCTATGTAGGATGCGGGGACCAGTTTGTTGTTATTTTTGGCTTATCCAACCCATACAGGCCGTTTATCAGATATTATTCTTTTCTCCTTGTCTCAAGCCCATCAAGACCTTGCTCTGGCAACAGTTACCAGTTCTTTGTCAGTCTTATCGGCCTTCCTGTGGTTCCCTGAGCAGCTATCTTTGTTTAAGTCACCTGTTGTGATGTGGTTTTTGGAAGAGCTGGTTAAATGTCCCTGCCAAAACCCTTTGTAGTTTCCCGGTATCACTGAGTGACCACAACAGATTTACTGAGAAAATCCTCTGGATCCAGTCTGGCATCTGGGGGTAGTCACAAGATGAGGATTCTATGCTTAGATTTAGTATCCACCTGAAAGAGTATTACCGAAGGTAAGTAGCTTGTTTGGCTGATATTAGTGAAATCTCTCCGATTTTGGAATCCTAAAAGGCATTTTTAAGTCCTCGAAAGATCTGATATTTTGACCATGATGATGATCAGGTATGATTCTACAGTTCTAGTCTCTCCACTCTTGATACAATTCCCGTCCACTACAGGTAAAAACCTGGGTTATAATGAACTGGCATTAGGCTGGAGGTGAAACATTGTGAGAAGTCTCATCATAGCCATGGAGTCTCATGTGGACCATGTTCAGCTGTCAATAGCATAGTCTTGTGGGCTTGTATCTTGTATAGAGCCACACTGTATCCCAAAGTGATTAACACACTAATTAGTGGTTCATGTGTGTCCAATGTTTAGATAAGGTGCACTGGGACAACTCCATTATAATCCGGAGTTGCCCCACCATGTAGTACCATCATATCTCCATAAAACCTTGGTCTCCAACATACCTCAGTGCTCTGACTACTTTGGTAGATAATCAACAGGGTTGCCCTGCCATTCAGATTGTAAAAAGTCTCTTTCTACTCCCTGAGAAACCAGGTGCTCTATCCAGACTTCGAAGCTCTTGAAAAGCATAGTAAAATTTAGAGAGACTGTTCATCTTTAGATGTTTTTACACTTTAGGAAGTCCCTCCTATTCTCACTCAGGAGTCCTGGTATGTTGGCATTACAGAGTAGAGGTAATCAGTCTTCTACATTATGGTCACCACTTGCTTAATAATTATCAGCTTTGGTTACAGCCTGAATGAAAGAGACATCTCTACATAGTGTTCCTCAGGGCTGGTTAAGTCAATAGGACTAAGGCGTGACTTGTCCAAATTAACTTATATCAACATATCCAGCTAAATTCTCTTAGTACTATCAATGATGTGTAAAGGGGATGTCTGTGGGACTTCAAATGACACCATCACATAGTTTGCATATAGTTTGATTTTATGTTCCATGTCTCCCAACACTATACATTTGATTGTGGTTGTCTAACTCTTATGGCCAGGGGGGCACTAAATAGAACAAAATGGTCAGTGATATTGGATGCTCCTGACAAGTTGCTCTTTTTCAAATAAAGTGCCTGGAAAAATACTGATTCAAAGCCACTCTTGATTTTGAGGATCTATACCAAGCTTTGATCATAGCAATGATTTTAATGGATACATCTTCCAGAAGAGTTCTCACCTTAAAAATTGTCCCTCCAGGCTTCAGACTGGGCCGCAAACCTTTCTACAGCAACAACTCTCTGGAGCTGCCAGTTAGCACCATCAGCTTCATTCGAGCCTCCTTCTCTTGATGCCCCCGAAGTAAATTCTTGCTGGCATCTGTTCCTGGTTTTCTGCCCTTCATCAACATGGGTCCGGTGCTCCCATTAGAATGCAACTAATTCAGATGTCTGATGGATACATCTGCCTGTGGATTCCTCACCTTTTGAATATCCCCTGCGCCAGCATTCCGCGGAAACTTTTTTCCTAGCTCTCCTCGCCGACGAGGTCGTCACAATGCCACGGCTCCGCTCGTGACTCCGCATGACGTCACTGGAGCCATAAGAGGGCCTCGTCCGCGTGATGACGTCTGTTCCCTTTTTTCTGCGCCGTCGACGCGTAACGGTTTTCTGGGACTCCCCATACTGTTTTCGAGTTACTTGGTAATTTCTCCAGGTTTTACTGTAGCTGCACGATGGCGACATCGAGAAAGTCGGGATTAAAGCTCTGTAGAGAGTGCGGGGTCATATGTCCATCACTGACCCCCATGAGGACTGTTTGTGATCGGACCACGAAGTGGAGGGCTGCACATGCTGTCACAAGATGAACCCGAAGGCCTTGAAAGAGCGTGAGGCCAAGCTCTTCATGGCAAAAGGAAGGAAGGAGAAGAGGGGTCGGAAAAGGTCCAAATCGAAGTCTTCGACCTCGCACGCTTCGAAGTCGAGGAAACCTAAAAAGAAGAGGAGGCAAGGCTCTTGGCATGGTTCGTCAAAGGGAAAGGCTTCGAGGTCACCTTCTCCGGCACCTCCATGTCGTGAAAAGGACTTTGTGTCTCCATCGCCTTCGCCATCTCCTCAGGCGACTCTGGTTCATTCTCCTTCGCCTAAAGGTACCCCGGCGCGGTCGCCGACGCTGAGGGGCTCTCCAGCTATGGAAGGCTTACCGGCTCAGGACTAACTTTCTCCTGTGCGTGAGACTGTGCCTGTGGCTCTGCCTGTGGATCTGGCTGTTCCGGTGCCGGCTGTACCTCGTGTGGATCCAGACTCGGCCCCGTATCCTCCATTTGCCTGCAGCGGAGTACAAACCAAATTTACTCACACAGGTTTTCATTCCCCATCTTCTATAATTGAACCGCTGTTGGCGTTTAATGAGGCTTTAACTGAGCCTATCCTTGAAGTGTGGCGTAAACCTCTATCTCCTCCTGCTGTTTCGACATCAGTGGCAAGGAGATACAGATCTGCTCCAATAGACCGTGCCTTCCTTTCAGCTCATCCGTCCCCTGAAAGCTTAGTAGTGCAGGCGTCCTGTTCTAAACAGTCTACAGGCGCATTTCCTCAGGCTCTTGCTGACAGGGACTCTAAAAATTGGAGCAATCGGCCAAGAAAGTCTTTTCTCCCTCTAGCATGACGTTAAAGTCCACCAATGCTACTTGTTTGCTGGAAGATATATACACGGCCTGATATTTTGCTAAACAATTCGCACCCAAGCTGCCTCAGGAGGAACGTGGTAATTTTATGGAGGTTCTGACGGATGCACAGGCTGCAGCTCGTCAAGTTATTTAGTCCGGTCTGGAGACAGCTGATTCGGTTGCCAGGGTTAATGAGCTCCTCCATCGTTACCAAGAGACAGGCTTGGTTCAGATACATCGTTACCGAAGGTAAGTAACTCGTTCATCTGATAAACATCCAGCCGCAGATTCCTTAACTTAGAATAGATACCACAGCCATACCCCAAGGGAGGCGGGTCTGCGACAGGACAACAGAAAGCGCCAAGCATCTGATCCGGCAACAGAGTGACGGATAAGAGGGGGGGGGGGGGGAGCTGTAGCAGAACAGCCCGACAGCAACCACAGCAGCACGAAGAGCAGAAGTCACAGGATAAGAGAAATCCGAAAAACATGCCAGAATGGCGCCACACCATACCCGTATAAAAAAATGACACGTAGAACGGCACGAGCCCTATACCAGAGCAAGGAAATAGAGAGCGAGCAAGAAGGATCACTCCCCGCTAAATGGCGCACGATAAGTGCATTGACCCAAGCTTGAAAAGAACTCGAAGAGATGTAACCAGCGCCTAACAGACTAGCCTATAGAAGAAAGCCGAAGGAGCCGGTGCCAAGAGCCCAAAGACAAGAGCTAGAACCTGAGCAATGCGTAGGGAAAACCCAGCAGGACAAGAAGCATGCCAAGCTCACACCCAACCCCAAAAGGGATAAGGAGGGACAATAGCACCAATCTCCGACCCACCGAAGCAGATAGACTATTTCGCCGGCAAAAGGCCAAAGAGAACTTAAAGAGGATTACACAGGAACAGAAGAGTGCCCGACTGGGCAGCATGAGGTCAAAGTGAGAAACAACCCACAACATAGACTTGTAGACAGTAAAACGGAAGATCGAGGAGGGTAGCCTGCACATCTGGAGAAAACCCAGAGGATCTGGTAGAGACGTTGTCTAGCCGCAGATTCCTAAATACCCACCGGGCCTCCCCGTTCTGCGAGGACCTTGTCTAGTGGTGTTTTCCGCTGGCCTCTTCAATTGCCATTGGGTTATATCTCAAAGGGGTTCAGATTGTTGCACTCCCCTGGGTGCTTTCATATACAGTTCGCCTCTGCTGGGGGCTTCTTTCTGTTATATGGTGCCTTTGATTCACGAGGAGATTTGTTTTCCTCTCCAAATCCCTTCCCTTCCGCCTGCACTACTATCTCGGGGTCCTGGTCTCCTCATGGTTATCCTCTTTGAGGGTCTGTTGTGCTCTGTTTCCTACCTCTGTTTTTAGAGGGGAAGGGCCACTCTACTCATTCTTTCCTACAGTGGACTGTTGTTCTTCTGTGTTCCATTCTTAGTGGACGGCACAGTTCCACATGGCACTATTAGTCTGTTTCTTTTTGTCGAGATATTCTTCCCTTGTTGCACTCTGGAAGGGGCTTCTGTTTCGCTTGCGGGGCTCTTTCTAACGGCTTCCACGTATATGTGTAGGCAGTATCTATTCTGTCTTTCAGATGGTGTCTTCCACCATCCTCCTCCTTTATTCACGGATTTTTCATCCATCGCACATGGTTCCCATACTTTCACAGTTTCTGGTTGGTGGCTCCGCGTTGTGCCGCGGAAAAGTTTCTCCGAAGAAAACTGACGTCAGCGCGCCGGGAGGGACTTATATGACCTCGCTGATGTCACGTACGCGGACGGAGTCAGGGCTGGGTCGTGTGGAGCCTCTCCCGGCGCGCAGAGGTGCAGCAAAAAAAAAATCCGGATCCTGTCTCACGCCTGGGGATATTCTAAGTTAAGGAATCTGCAGCTAGACATCTCTACCAGATACATCATTACCGAAGGTAAGTAACTCGTACTTTAGGCCCAGATCTTTGTACTGGGGTGAATGTGTGACATTGTCCTGCATTCTGTTCATCAATTGTTCTTTTTGTATTTATCACCCCGAGTGAGACGGGTATGCCCAGACGTGGGTCCCGTGCTCTCCATGCCACTGGAAGCAAGCTATCCTGGCTGAAGAGTGGTGAAACCCCAAAACCGGTCCTAGGATGCTTGTTTCCAGTCCAGGGAGGACCTGGCCTGGCAGTTCAGGCTGGACTGTTCCCATTAGGTGCAGGGTCAAGACTGATTTGCATATGGCTGGGTCTAAACTGGAATGGCATGGTGAGCAAAAAAACGATGGATGTAGGCCCAGATCTCTGTACTGGGGTGAATGTATGACATTGTTCTGCATTCTGTCCATCAATTGTTCTTTTTGCATTTGTAGTGCAAAGGAGGCAATGTAAACATACAAGTGAATGATAATAAGACAGTTAAAATAAAGCAAGGAGGGTAGTTTCAATATTTATTTATTTCAACAGTTAGTTTCTTTGGGAAACCTTGAGGGATCTACACATATTCCCCCTTGCTGAATTCAGAATGAAACTTGTCTTCTTTACAGAAATATATAGCTTTCCTAGATCACCTTCGGTTTCACACTGGTTTTCACCACAAATTGGAAGTAGGTTAAAAGCACAAAATTGGAAAAATGGGCTAACTCTTTGAAAAAATGCCAAAACTGTTGTAATAATTTGTGTTTTTGATTCAGCTCTGCAGGTGTCTGAAAGCTGGCAAGATGGTGACTTTAGCACAGCAAACCGTTATTTGATGAAATTTTGTAGGGAAACAGACAGACACATTTATCCATAGCACTTTTTTCCTATTTTTCCCCAAAAATTCAAAGTGTAGCTATATTTTGGCTATTTTCTCTGTCCCCTCCAGGGGAATCCACAAACACTGAGTACCTATAGAGTCCATGACGCAAATTTGGTGTTGATTACTTATGTTGACTAAACTTTATGAAGGCCTGAGCACAAACAGCCCCAAATAGCCAAGAAAAGGCTCAGCACTGCGGAGGTGGGCCTGGGGCTAGGGGGAGTCCTAGCAGATAAGAGTTTTAAAATATTTGTTTAAACTTGTATATAAATGGATGGGTGAAGCTTAGTCTAAAACATATACTTCTTAGAGTATGTTGAGTGTGTTTTCCTAATATCTCTTTTAGTAGACGGATCAACAGTTAACATAGTTGACTTAATGAGTTTTAGTCTTGATGAGATACAGCTCGGAAAAAAGCACACATTCCCTTTAGATACACAGTGATTACCTGCGTATCCATTGTTCACACTCCAAGCAGTAAACAATTGTAATAAAAAGAATTTGTATATAATTCAAAGAAGTAAACATTTATACTTTACTTTTCCTTTATAGACTTCCTGCTTCTTACAAGAGCCTTCCTTCCATATCGGAGACGTTTCCTACATTGCGCACAATGATTGAGGTTCTAAACACAGATTCATCAGCCCGCTGTGAAAAGAAACTATAGCAATTAGTTTAATTTTAAAAGAGAGGGGCAAGATGCCTTGTTTTTTTGGTTATTTATAAAAAGGTAAACTTTAATAGGAAATCGGGTTGTTTACTTTTGATACTTTTTTAATAAAAAGTAAATGATGGAGTACTTGAATCATTTTTGGTTGCTGTTATTTTTGGGCTTCCATTTAAGACGTGGACATAAAAATCTGGTTTTGTACTTGGTTAATTCCACGGCTTTCCTTGAAAAAGACCATCAAATCTTGTTAAGCGAGAGATCAAAATAACTAAAATAATGAAGTTAAAAGAAATTAAGCTGTATGTTGCTGGTGCAAATTCTTTTTCAGGTTTGTTTTCTGAAGGCACTTTTAAAATGCAATACCTCTGTTCTGTGTGTCAAGGGTTTTCTCGGACTTTAAATTATTCTTGTGTTTTAACTGTGAACATTTTTCTTTCTGTTTTGTTTTGTTAATGATGCTAAAAGTATGTGAATCACTGAAATGTTGAACCATATCTGTTTAAATTTAGCTTCCTGGGTTCAGTTTAAGCTTTGCCAGTTGTTAGATCTGAAAGCTAAGTATGAAATAGAGGCCAGTCTGGTATAAGGCTACTTCATCTAAGTATGCCTTAATCTTCCAAAACGTGGCGAGTAAAGTAGTCAATGGCAAGAGATCTAACGACCTTGTGCTAAACATCTGACTGGTAGAAAACCTGATGTTAGCCTCTTTAATATGTTTACAAATTGTGAAGAAACTTACCTTCTTCCTTGCATTGCAATTTAACTTTGATATCCAACTCTGTTTTGTACTTTACCTGGTAAATGGAACATTGACATCAAGCAAATTTAGCATGTCTGTAAAGGTCTGCAAATGATTGACTCATTTTGAAATGCCAGTCTCACGTTTTTTAAGGTTTTAAGTGAATCTGTTGGCTATTGCGCACTTGAATATCTATGAAAACCTAATTGCCATAAGCAGACAAATGCTAAAAATGTTTACCCTAAATGAGGTTTGGGAACTTTCAGCAGAGCTATTTTAATTGTATTATCAGTTTTGACATTGGATAGTTTTACTTTTTGTTTCTTGATGTTTTAACTGTACCAAAACAGCCAATGCAAGTTCGCAAATTCCCCATTGATGACTTGACATTTTGCTCATTATATGAAAAATAAGCTGTTAGTTTCGATAATGGAAAAATGGTGAATAAAGTGGTGATGGTTTCAAATTGAAGTTTCTTTTGTGCGCTTACTGATTGTGGAAACAATGTTTGTTTGAATTATATCTTCTCACACAGTAACATTATTAGTTTTAACATAGGTAAATGAAATGATGACAGTTTTTGTTTAAGATACGTCTTCTCACACACTCAGCTGCACAAACATCTCTAGGCATTACTGAAATGTGCCAAAGCATCTTCATTCGCAGACTTGTGCTTTCGTAACCCGGAAGTGAAATTGGTGCCCTATAAAGGTGCCACCTATATCTGTGGCGTTAGTTCCTTTTTCCCACACACCAAATATAAATGTCTTCTACAGCTGTACTGTGTTTACTTAAAAGAGACTATTGGTTATAGATTCCTTTCCTTAGAATTAACCCCAGGTGTCAGACTGTATCCAGGGAATTTTTTCTAAGCAGTACCCCTGCACTTCGGTAGGTGGCGTCACTCGACTCCACATTCATCGTCAGCGTCTTGGTCACAGTCATAACGTCATGGTATCTACTTAGACGCCGCCCCTGCGCGCTGACCTAATGTCTTTCTTTTTCCATACCAGCCAGCACAGATCCGGAGAGAGCGGTACCCTTAGTCACTTTTTGACTAACTCTTTTTTGACTTTTGTCAACATCTTTTTTCGAGTCTTCCAACTCCTGGTGCATGTAGGTATGTTCCGTCCTCGACTAAGCTTCAAGCCCTGTGTCTCCTGTCACAAGCTGATTTCGGTCACGGACCCGCACCTCGTGTGCCTTTGGTGCCTAGAGCCCGACCATGAACGAGGTCGTACTCCGACTGCCAGGCCCTCAACCTGAAGTATTTGCTGGAGCGGTCTCGAAAGCTTCTGGAGGCCCGGCAGTCGGCTCCGCATCGGTCGAGGTCCCCTTCGAGAGGGAGGCCGCAGGACCGGTCACGGAGTCACCACCATCATTTATCGTTGAAGTCTTCGTCATCGGGTAAGTCGAAGCACAAGAAGAAGGTGAAGAAGCACCATCGCTCTTCTCCCCGTCCGTCGGCAGACACAACGTGGGACACGGAAAGTCATCGTCCTTCTGCTCTGTCCACGGAGCCAGCTGGGCCGGCTCTGAGCTTCCCTCCCTTCCCGGGAGCTGGATCGTCCCCTGCCCAGCTTTGTACATTTCACGAAGCTCTCCACTCCATCTTTGGGCAGCCCGACTCCACCGGCGCGCCTTCGGGCCCAGCGGACTCGGCTGGGGGCTCTAAGCCTTAGATGCCGGCAGCTCCGGCCCCGGCGCTGCAGGGCCCCCAGAGATCTAGGCCTGGATCCGGATCGGCACTGGTTAACCTTATGACACCTCCCCTAGAGCAGATTCCCTTTACGACACCTCCGTCGCTTCGACTCCCTCAACATGGACATGGAGGCGGACTGGCATCGACCAACACCGGTACCGGCCCCGGGGGGGTTCTCTTGTACCGCTGTTCATCCCTGGCATTCCTTTTCGCCCTGAGTGGCAGCCAGTAGAGGATGAGGAGGGCTGGGAGGGGTCTGTTGACCCTTTGGCAGACCAGCTAGAGGAGCCGGACTGGAGAGACTGGGCGACGCCAGTGGTCTGTACACATCCCCAGACCCTCGTATGCTTTCTTCCCATACCCTGGCTATGGAGGAGGGAGCCTTCTACGCTGTTGTGTTGCATAGGGCAGCTGAGGCCTTGGGCCGTGTGCTTCCTACGGTGGCAGTCCGGACTAACCTCCTGACTGAGGTGCTTTAGCCAGCAGCAGACTCTTCGGAGCCCCTGCTGCCTTTCAATGAAGCCCTCATGGACATCCTACTGGGCACTTGGTACAAGCCCAGCACAGGGGCTCCTGTGGACAGGATGATTGCCCAACGCCACCGCCCAGGCAATCCACTTTTCCTCTCCCAACACCCTACCCCTGAGAGCTTGGTGGTCTAAGCCTCAACTTCAAAAGGCGCGTTCCCTACTACTCCCCCAGATAGGGAATCCAAGAAGCTGGACCATCTTTAGAAGAAGATATTTTCTTCTGCCAGCTTAGGACTGCGGTTGGTGAACACTGCAAGTCTCTTGGGCCGTTATTCCCACTCCGTGTGGGACATGGTCGCGCAAGTGTTGCCACAGTGTCTGGAGGAGGCCTGGACTGTCCTCTCCCTTGCGCTTGTCGAGGGTAGATACGCAGCAATGTTCACCGTCCGCTGTAGGCTGGACACCGCCTACTCGCTAGGCAGGACGAATTCTACATCAGTAGCCCTGAGACGCTACGTCTGGCTGAGGTCCACTGGCGTTTCCGGGGATGTCCAATCAACCCTTTTGGACATGACCTTTGATGGCCGTCGCCTGTTTGGCGACAAGGCAAACAACGCGCTCGAGCGCTTCAAGGACTCTAGGGCTACAGCCAGATCCTTGGGCCTCGCTACCACCTTGCGCCCTGTGCAGTCTGCTTTTCACCCCTTTCGTGGCTGCGGAAGGGTTGCCCCATCACGTTCCACAGGCTTGCGCAAGCTGCTCAGCCTCTCTGCAGCCGGGGACGTGGGATCCAGCGACTTGGGTTTGGGGGCCAGCGGACGGGCCAGTCCACCAGTGCCCCCTCTGCAGCAGCCTCCAAACCTTCCTAGTCCGACCTTTAATGGCCACCAGTTGCCAGTGGGCGGCAGGATACGCCATCACCTCCCCCACTGCCACAACATTACGTCGGACAGGTGTATTTTGCAGATATTCCGAAGGGGCTACTTCCTCCCCTTTAAGACCACCCCTCCATCTATGCCACCTACATTCAACTGCATGTCGGAGTATCACTTGGCCCTTCTCCGTCAGGAAATGTCAGCTCTCTTGGCCAAGGGAGCTATCAAGCGCATCCCTGTCCCAGAAGTAGGTTGTGGTTGCTACTCCCACTACTTTCTGGTTCCCAAGAAGGACAAAGGCCTGCGTCCTATCTTAGACCTCAGGACGTAAACCGCTTCCTCCGGAAGGTGAAGTTCAAAATGTTGTCATTGGCTCAGATCCTGTCTGCCCTGGACCTTGGAGACTGGATGGTAGCGTTGGACTTGCAGGACCCATTTTTTCACATCCCCGTCTTGCCTGCCCACCGGGTGTTCATGAAAGTGATAGATCACAGATCAGGGATTCCAGTCTTCCCCATCTCGACGACTGGTTGTTGAAGGCGAGCTTTCCACAGGCTGTCGTTGCCCACCTCCAGACTACGGCGGAACTCCTGCATTTGCTGGGGTTCACAGTCAAAGTGCCGAAGTCGCACCTGAACCCTTCTCAGAAGCTTCTTTTCATCGGAGCGGTTCTGGACACAGCGCAGTTTCGGGCCTATCCTCCCGAACAGCGAGTCAGGGATATTCGGGCTATGAAACTGATGTTCCAGCCTCTATCCCGGATTTCGGTGAGAATGACCATGAAGCTGCTGAGCGTCATGGCCTTGTGGATCCTGCTACTGGATCATGGCGGGTGGCATTTGCGGGATCTGCAGTGGGACCTCAAGTTCCAGTAGGCACTGCATCAGGGGAATCTTTCCGATGTCGTCCAGTTCTCGGCGGAGACTGCACATCAGTTGCAGTGGTGGCTTACCAACCAGGATTGGGTCAAAGGCAGATCCCTCTCCCTCCCCCAGCCAGCGTTCACAGTGCACCATTCCTGAGATGGGGCGGCCACATGGGAGAGGCGGAGATTAGAGGCTTCTGGTCTCTGGCGGAGTCCGAGCTCCACATCAACCTTCTGGAGCTCTGGGCGATTCCTCTAGCACTGAAGGCATTCCTTCCTTCTGTCAATGGAAGAGTAGTGCATGTGTTCACAGACAACACTTCCGCCATGTGGTACTGCAACAAACTGGGCGGAGTGGGGTTGTGGACCCTTTGTCAAGAGGCCCTTCGTCTCTGGAAGTGGCTGGAACATCAGATCTTGTCCCTGGTGGTTCAACACCTGGAAGGTTCCCAGAATGCCAGGGCGGACAAACTCAGCAAAAAACAATGTGAAACCCTGAGGTCTAAACAAACAAAGTTAATAAGGTGAAGTATAAAACACGGACTAGGCCCAGTTGAGTAAGTCAAAGGGCAATCCCTTTTAAGGACGTAATCCCTCACTCACCCTAGGTGACATGCTTCATCACATGGGATTCTCCTCCCAGAGAAAAATCCTAGTTTCTCTGGGGGCTACAACCCCCTCTCTGAGAGGGAGGAGCTCAGGGATGTTTTAGTAATACACTAGAGGATGAACTAAATCCACATATGATGAGCAATTTGTATGAGTGAGGGGTGCAGTGCTGTTAGACAAATTATGCAGTGAGGAAAGTGTATTAAAACTAGTTCAGGGACGGCAGACGAAATATAAAGAAAATTGCTGGAAGTATTCCACAGCCGTACATGACCAGGATTAAAATAGTGTACACCAACAGTCAACAATGTAGACTATGGTGAATAAACAAAAAATGATGGTCGACATGTTTCAGCCACAGCGCCTAACAAGGCTAGGCTTTCATCAGGACCACTCGAGCTACTGCACAAAACAAAAACTGTGTGACTCCTACACAGAAAAAGGATACAGCGAACACACACGAGATGCTTTATAGGTGTGCGTCAGCATAGCGTCTCAACTTCACCTAAACAAAGAAAATCAAAATCTGAATGTAAGTACATCAGAATATAGTGGTGCACTGTGAAACGTACTACAGAAGCACACAGTATAGTTAAATGTCAACTACAGAGCCACTCACCCGTAAAAACTGGGTGGGACCATAACCTCCACCTGGCAGCCGCTCAGGAAGGGAACACCGCTCTGAAAAAATACGATGCAAGAAACTCAAAATGTAGATCCTGCATATCATGAATGTGTGTTCAATGCTAGTGATATTAAATAATCAACTTTCAGTGAGACATAAAAACCCTCTCAAAGGGAGACTGACAACTCAACAAGCTAGAAAAAGAATCCAAAGGACTTGATCAGAATGGACTCTTACAACGAGACACACCAATGTGTGTCCATGTACAATAATTGACATAACCCAGTGAAAAAATAAAGCCAATGTATGATCCGCTAGGGATCCACATTCCTCGCCGATAGGACGTGGAAAAAATGCTTGCCTCTAGATTTAGTTAAAGTCAATACTAAACTAGATTCGCAGCACCACGATAGTGGGTTAACAGGGCATAAAACCGCCCAACACGTAACTGCCCAAGCTGCAAGGAAACTGAAAAAGTTAATTAGTGAACCAAACCGTCCACAGACCAAAACAAAACGCCTACCTTTCCGTCGGGGAACCAAGGCTTGTATGAGCCTGAAGCCGGAGGTCCCGCGGAGCTGTTGGCGCGTGAAATATAAGCCGTCCATTACTGGAAGGATCGGCCAATCAAAAGGCTCATAGTAAATAGACCAATCCGAGTGGACAAACTCAGCTGCAGGTGCTTGAAGATTCACTAATGGCGTCTTCACTCGGTGGTACAAGGTCTCTTTCAGCAGTGGGGAGAGCCTTGGTTAGATCTATTTGCCATCGGAGAGAACACGCAATGTCAGCAGTTCTGTGTGTTGGAATTTGCAAGGCGGCACTCGCTAGGTGGCGCTTTTCGTCGCAAGTGGAGTTGCGGTCTTCTGTATGCCTTTCCACCTATACCACTTCTGCCCAGAGTGCTGAAGAAGATCAAGCGCAACCGGGCTCAAGTCATTCTTGTGGCTCTGGACTGGGCACGAAGAGTCTGGTATTCCGAGCTCTTGAACATGGCCATCGATTTTCTGACCAGACTGCCCCTTCGGGAGGATCTTCTGTCGCAGCAGCAGGGGATGGTCCTCCACCCGAACCTGTCCAGCCTCCACCTCTTTGCAAGGAGATTGAGCGGCTACAGTTGACAGCCTTCGACCTTCCTCCTGAAGTCTGTAATGTTATCTTGACAGCCAGGCGTCCCTCTACTAAAACAGTATATGGCTATAGCAGTATACACCTGTAGATGGAACAAATTTGTGGCATGGTGCGCAGCAAAGGCTGTGGATCCCCTTTCTGCCCCCCTTTCTGAGTTTCTCCTCTTGCTGCTTTCTATGGCCCAGCAGGGCTCTGCTTTGGGCACCCTCCGGGCTCCCTTTCGGCCATTTCGGCCTTTTCTTCGCCTTCTTAATCAGCCTTCTCTTTTCAAGTCCCCAATTGTAAATCATTTTCTTAATGGCATTACTCACTTGTTTCCTCCTATTCCTTTTGTAATGCCCCAGTTGGATTTGAACCTTGTTCTGACTTGCCTTATGTGCGCTCCCTTCGAGCCGCTACATAATTATCCTCTAAGGCTTCTGACATTTAAAACTGCCATTCTGGTTACCATCACCTCTGCTCGCAGGGTGAGTGAGTTTCAGGCTCTGTCTTCTAAGACTCCTTTTCTTGCTGTCCATCCGGACAAGGTTGTCCTCCACGCTAGGCCTTCTTTCCTGCCCAAAGTGGTTACCTCTTTCCACATAGGATAGACCATCACTTTGCTGACCTTCTTCCCACCCCCGCATCCTTCCAAGGAGAAAGTAAAACTCCACCGTCTGGATCAAAAACGTGCGTTATCCTTCTATCTGGATCACACAAAACAATTCCGGGTGGATGATCAACTCTTTGTTGGCTATGTGGGCTCCAAGAAAGGTCGGGCCGCGCAAAAACGGACCATCTCTTGATGGGTCATTGTTGGAAATGGCCCTTTTTGCAGGCTTATCCCCAAACTTTTTGCTTTTTCCTCCTATTTTCCCCTGACCTGTTTGTGTTGGTTTTAGGACTCTGGGCACTTTACCACTGCTGATCAGTGCTAAAGTGCATATGCTCTCCCTGTAAATTGTGTTATAGATTGGTGTTTCTATGATTGGATATTTGATTTAGCTTTTAGGCCCTAGTAAAGTGCACTGCATGTGCCAGGGCCGGTGAATTAAATGCTACCTGGGGACATGCAGCACTGGTTGTGCCACCCCCGTGAGTAGCCCTGAAAACGGTAACTCAGACCTGCCATTGCAGAGTCTGCACACAGTTTGTAACTGCCATGTCGACTTGGCCAGTGCACCCACTGGCTGGACCCTAACCTTCCCTTTTCCTACATGTCAGACATCCCTGAGGTAGGCCCAAGGTACCCCTGTGGGCAGGGTACAATGTATGTGAAAGGTAGGACATGCCCTGGTGGGTGTGGCATGTCTTAATAGTGAATTACAGCCAATTTCGTTTTTCACTATTGCAAGGCTACCAATTCCCCATAGGATAGAATGGGAGGTTTGTTTATAACATCTTATAAACATAACTGGCCCAGGGAATTCGGTAAGAAAATAGAATTTAGTATGCCTGAACTCAGAATCTAAAGATGCATCTTTTAGTGAAGGTGATTTTTACGTTCTGTGTTTGAAAATATCACTTTAAGAAAATAGGTATTTTCTTGTTCAGTCATCCCGTGTGTCTCTGCTGGAATGTGGATTGCCTGTCTGGGTTTTGCATGACAGAAGGCTAGGGGGCGGATGGGCTCCAGATGGTCTAGGTAGGTCAGGAAAGGGCCAAATAGACCTGGGCTGCGATGGGGGAAGGGGGAGGAGATTTCCTTGCACCTCAAAGGGCCAGGTCTGCATCTGACAAGGCTGTCTCCACCTCCTGCCAGGAATTCACGCCAGAGCAGGCCCAACTGGTTCTGACTGGACACAGACACCCTCTACCTGAAAGATCAATTGATTTTTAGATACAAATACTGGGTCCCAGACCCCTGAACTTTATAACTCATCTGGAACAAGAAGACTGCCAAGAAGAAGAGCCGGAGAAGCTGCAAAAAGGAACGACTGCTTTGCTGACTGCTTTGCTGGGCTGACCTGTAATGGCTGCTTCTGTCTTGGGCAGTGAAAGGCCTGGACTGGACTTTCTGCAACCTAATTTTTATGAGTCTCTCCAAGGGCTTGAGGTAGAGCTTGCCACCTGTTCAGGAAGTCTCAGGAACAGCAAAGACTTCAAGTTCTCTGATCCGCAGCACTGGGGACTGTGTGTTTTGTGCTGCAACCCGAAGAACACCAACTCGACGACGCCTATGACGACCCTGCCAACCCTGTGTCCTGAAGGCACCGCAGAGGGCACTGCTGCAATGCCGCACCGCAACCTTGGTCTCACCGACGACGCCTGTTGACGCCGCCACCCAGCCGCTGCTTGCACCGCGACCTGTGGTCACCGCACTCCGCACCGCCTTGCTTCACGCCAAAGTTTTGGCACCGCAGCGGGCACCGCCGCAACGCGACCCTTGTCTCACCGACAACGCCTGCTGACGCCATCACCGTGCCGCAGCTCGCACCGTGACCTGTGGGCTCCGCACCGCATTGCTTCACGCCGAAGTTTTGGCACCGCAGAGGGCACCGCCGCACTGTGACCCTGGTCTCACCGACGATGCCTGCTGACGCCATCACCGTGCCGCTGCTCGCACCGCGACCTGTGGTTCCTGCACTCCGCACCGCCTTGCTTCACGCCAAAGCTTTGGCACTGCAGAGGGCACCACCGCAATGCCGCACCGCGACCCTGGTCTCACCGACGGCGCCTGCTGATGCCATCACCGAGCCGCTGCTCACGCCGCGACCTGTGTGCACCGCTCTCTGCACCGTCTCGCTACACAGCGACGCCGTGGCCTTCCCACCCAAATCGACGCCGCTGCTTGCACCGTGGTTCGGGGGCACCGCTCAGAAGTTACACGACGCACCGCCCTCATCCCACACCGCAGCCTTGGCCCACCGACGCCGGTGTCATCGACACTAGTTCGTCAGGCGACGACAGCGCTTCAGCAACGACGACGCCACTGCTTGCATCGCGACCTGCTAGCACCGTGACGAGCACCGCCTCCATCTCGCACCGCGACCCTGGTCTCACCGACGATGCCATCCGATGCCGCTGCTCGCACCGCGACCTGGGTGCACCGCTGCGCACCGCAGCACCCGACGCCTGTTGGCGCCAGCGCCTCTGATCCTATCAGAAAGGAGCTCGACCTGCAACGCGAGAGACTTCAAGGGCCCCATTGCCCTG
Source organism: Triturus cristatus (assembly GCF_964204655.1). NCBI lineage: Eukaryota > Metazoa > Chordata > Amphibia > Caudata > Salamandridae > Triturus > Triturus cristatus. The sequence goes on from NC_140589.1 coordinate 1,137,582,594, forward strand.
CATCTCTGAAAGGTACTGATTGCGGGTCTTCCCGACACCGTAGCTGGTCTGCGACCCCGCGGTCAGCCAGAACTGTTTTTGGATTTATGTGTTCACAACGCTGTGGTAGCCCGGACGGAGCTATCCACACAAGGAACTCTTTTTAATCAACATATTTTTTAACTGTGATCTTTTTAGTATAGTATTGTGGATTTTTATTGTTTTGGTCTTGTTTTAATTATATAAAAATATTGGATATTTTTATAAACTGGTGTGGTGTCCTTTTGTAGTGCGTACACGGTATTACTGTTGGATATGTGCAAATGCTTCACACACTGCCTCCAAGATAAGCCTGGCTGCTCATGCCAAGCTACCAAGGGGGTGAGCAGGGGTTATTTTAGACGTGTAACGCCCTTATCCTGACTACAGTGGTGATTTTTGCCTGGTGTTGGCCCACACCCTGGTCTACTAAAAATCCCATTTCTAACAGTCGTTCATTGCATCAAAATCTGTTATTCCTTGGCAAAAAAGGAACCTCCGGTAGGGCTGCGCGCCCATTCCACCAGGACAACGGCAGCCACTATTGCTTTGGGACTTGGAGTCCCCCTCATTGACATCTGCCAGGCAGCTACATGGGCACCACTGCACACGTTCACTATACATTATTGCCTGGCCAGTCCGGTCTGGACAGACGGCTTCTTTGGCCATTCGGTTCTCCAGGACTTTCTGGTGTGAACTTGGTTTGCAGAACCACCTCCGGGGTTGGTATTGCTGGGGTTTCTATTCTAAGGTAAGGAATCTATAACTAATAGTCTCTTTAAGATGAACAAGTTACTTACCTTTGGTAACGCTATATCTGTAAGAGACATATTTTGGTTATAGAAACCTTACCGCCCCACCCATCCTGCCCGTTCTGCAAACTGACTTCTAGCATAAGGGGCTCCCTTTCAGGGCCCTAATTTTGTGCACCAGTGGTCAGTGTCTTGCATGGCTCTACGGTTCTGGCGTGGAATGTCGTCTAAAAGAACGGACGTCAGCGTGCAGGGGCGGCGTCTAAGTAGATACTGTGACATCAATACGCCGAAACGAATGCGGAGTCAACCGATGCCACCTACCAACGCGCAGGAGTACTGCTGAGAATGTGTCCGGATCCAGTCTGACTCCTGGGGTAATTCTAAGGTAAGGAATCTATAACTAATATACGTCTCTTACAGATACATTGTTACCGAAGGTAATTAACTTGTTCTTTAAAACCTTAATCCTTGAACTCTTTCCGTGTTTAACCATTCTTTGTGCTGAGTATTGGGTTCAAACGTTGCAGTGCAAGATGTCGGTGCCTGACCCACATTAAATCTATATGAGGCGTTGAGGTCTGGATCACAACTTTGGTGTTTGTACGTTTTTGTGAGCATGAATCCAAAGGGAGGTAGCTTTTGTCTCGCTCTCAATAGTCAAAATTGCTCAAGCAGGTAGCTGTCAAAGAGAGAATGTGCCCTGAATCATTCCTGGTGTTCAAATGGCAGAGTTCAGTCATCACAAGGTCAGGGGAGTATCACAGGAATAGGAGATAGTGATTACACTCAAAGGCATTCTCTTGGCCCAAGCACCAACCAGGCTACCGATCACTGTCATGATGAGTGGAAATCACCTTGAGGGTTTAGGTTCCAACTTATTTTTTGAATGATCTCCATCCCATCTTCAAGAAGTTTCAGCTAAGTGTTCTGCCTCCTTCTGTTATTATTGGTGATTTTTGAAGTTCCTGACTTCTATGCTAAGCTGTTTAGTTACAGCACTCTCTCTTCCGAGGGCCTCCATTATTCCTCTGCTGGCTGACATTGCCAGGCCTCCAAACAGCTCCAATACAGAGACTGTTGCACCTAGCCTCTTTGTTTGACATCTATATGAAAATTAAGTTTACATCTGCTTATTTGCAGTTAAACAGACCAGGTATGAACACTGTTCATGTTTGTAACCCTGTTTTGGAATACTCAGCGATCACAAAAAAGGGTTCTGAGTGCAGGAAAAAAACAAGGTCAATTTCAAACTCAACATTAATAGTATAGGCATCCACTGGGTGAGATAACCCCTACATCGTCTTGGTACTGTCACAGGGATATATAAGGGAAGCAATAGTGAAGACACCAAAGGAGAAATAGCGATTTGCTAAAACTTTCCTGCCATCCCGAGGGACATCCCTCAGCTTTGCTGTACCGAGGGTTGAAATCCGGTGCTTCTCTCTCCCAAAGACACACCACACCACCTTCCCCTGTGTCACCCTTTAAACAGTAATCAGTCCAAATTCGGACTCAAAGTGCTTGAGAACAATCTCAGCTTTTGAAAATAGAAACCATGCCCACTGATGTTTGACTCGCAGCCATGCTGGATACCCTACTGATGCAGCGATACTGTACAGGGATTGTGGGCTCAGGTTGGGGAAGAACAGCACTCGTACTTCATCCCTAATTCACTGCTTTTTCCACACCCCACCCTCAGAATCTGATACCTCAATTCAGATGATTTTATCACTGCCATTACTGTGGCACCAGCTTTTCCTCTGTGTTGATTCAACCCTGGGTAGAGCCTGAAAGCCTTCAACGCACTGCATCGGCCCTCATTTTTTGGTATACTCAGTAGTTTTAACACAAATCCCAACAGACCCTCAAAAGCCTGATGTCCATGTATATGTGCCGGTCATCCAATTTCAACTATAACCACTAGGGTCAGTAGTATCCAATGGTATTCAAGCTAACTGCTTTCACCTACTTAAGCTTTGATCCTCCAAGGGTTATGTCATTATTTCTTCTACTGTTAGCATCCTGCTGGATAGTCCCTCTATTTTTTTCCATGCTCTTTTAAGCAATCTAACAGAGCTTCTTTCCCATTTGAGATATTATGTTGAGTCAAGAGAGACCAAGAGAGCCCTCTCCTCTTGCAAAATGGCCATCTCCTTTGTTTATTGTGAGAGGAAGCCCCTGGGTTGCCTTTCAATGCAGCTCTCCAGGGAAAAGTAGTAATTTATGCCTTTTCTTCCCCCAGACCTGGCCACCTCCAATCACTAGTTTCAAGCTCAAATCAAAAATCACAACTGAGTTACTCCATTTTTCCCACAATTTCCACTCTGTTTTCTAAAGAGTGATGCAACCATTGAAGGCCTATGATTTCAATACCAAGGGGCTGCTCACAAGGCTAGGTCCTTGGCACAGCAAGAGGTCCGAATTCAGGGCCCAGATATGGCCATAAACCTGCAGCTGAGGAAGTAAATACCCCCTTCCACAACTCCGCTCCCGGGCCTGCAAGCTCCCTCTCTGGTGAGGTCATCCTCACCACGGCCCCAGTTATGCTATGGTATCTCAATCTCCCTTCATCCTCTGGTCTTAGGATAGCTAGTGCCTCCAGAACCGCTCCACCGCTCTCACATGGGGGAGGGTGTCAAAAGGAGGGCCACCACCGGCTCAAGCAGGTCACTTGTGGGGGAATGTGGTGAATAACAGGCTTCCCTTCCACCACAAACGGACTCTGCTTGGAGCTTATCACCTATCCCTTGTTATTCCAAGACTACAGTACTTTCACATGGCCCAGAAGTGTTCGGGTAGGCTGGTGGTTTGATGTCTTATACAACCCCAATCAGTAATCGCTAGATGCCCTATGGCCCCTCCCCCCCACCCCCCAGCTACCCCCCATTGAGTTCAGACAGGCCAGAAAGACTGAAGAACTGCTCACTTTTTCTTGCTTTTTGGCTCAACAAGGGGCGTACTTGGTGTCCTAGGGCAGGACAGTTGCACCACCTGGTACCAAGAAGGGCTCTACGCCCTCCAAAACAGAAGAATTCAGTTGAGAAGCCGGTGTTCATGTGTGAGAAATAGCAAAGTGAAGATGAACAAAAAGCTGTTGCCCAATTGTTTCTTGTGCTCTGAGCTGTGCTACGAAATAACTAGAATACGAAATTAAATGAATTCACTGTATGCCACTTACTTCTACTCTAACCCCATTTACTTAATATATTCTTTGCATTAATGGCTTAGTAAAACTTGCATCGGTTAGTTTCAGCACGGCATGTGCGTTAATGCGAAGGTTTTGAGCAGCCATGTTAGAAGCTATTGCGCAGCTGCAAAGATTTCCTACCAAGCATACAGGAGACGTCATACTACGTAGATGCAGTAGGTGCATACGCAGAAGAGTTCCCGCGTTTCGGCGGCCATTTTAAGGACACTCGGGGTACTTATTTGTAAAGCACTTAGGAAAGCTTCCCCTAGATACACTATATCTCAAGTGTGATGCAGAGTTAATACTCATAAACAGGTTGGTTATAATGTTACAGCTTATTCAAGAGGATTGCATAAAAGCAAGTTTCTTTTTACACTAAACCTTGCTCCATCAATCCCCTCTCTGATGGCATTTTATGCCATCACTAGCTTCTATTAAATCAGATGCCAACTTTAGCACTCTACCGTTTTGATTTCTTCAAATCTTTTATTCCCTCCTTTATCTTTCTTCAATTGTGATCCTTTCATTCTTTTGTAGATATTTCCCTTCAATTCTTCAAGTCGTATTTCAGCTCATTTTCTTTTCCTACACTTCTCATTCACTTCGTACCTTTTTCATTTGCCACTGCATTTGTGGCAACACATTATCATCAGAACTAATAAAGTTATGCCCATGGTCGGCAGTAATATTTGACCTAAGATACTCTTACCTATGTTAGAAAACCAATTACTAATAGTGGAAAAACTATTTGTTATTTTCTTCCATACACTGTCAACCTCCAGTGGTTTTAGTTCCTCTTCCAAATGCGTAATATTTTTAATATACCTTCCAGTTTCTACACTTTTGTCAGGTATATATGTGCAACAATGTTGCGCTTTCAACATTTTACAGACTCCACCCTCTTTCACTAATAAGATATCAAGGGCAAGTCGATTTTGCAAAACCATAGATCTAACAGCAACTAATTCTGTATTAATTAATAAGAATCCTCCAGCAGTGTCAGTAGATAACCGATCAACTACTGTTGATAATTGATAGATTTTTCGAGAATTCAGCAGAACTCACACTGAAGGTATCAATGCACCAAATATATCACCTACTATTTCCGAAAAACTAGCTCTTTTGTATCGGGTTAGTCCATTACTGTCATTATTACTACCAGTGATTCTTTTAACATGATAGACTTTCGGGAATACTATTCCAAAATAGCAACTCCCGTACCAGTGATCAGGCAACCTAAAATAGGCTTTGTTTCCACAAATATAATAATTTCCAGGAAATACTGGATCAGTTCCTCCTTTTAGTCCTCAACCCCCAATTACTAAGAAGTTGTGTTGACATTCACTGGAACCAATAAATGCATTGTTATATTCTGTTTTTAGTCTATGGAGACAGATTTTCCCTTTTTTTTTCAAAATTCAGAGACATAGCAGCATGAGTCTTGCCAGTTACCAAAAGGTCTTCCCTTTCAGACCATTTAGGTATCTGAGGTTTCGGTTCTGAGGCCCTTCTTTGGAAATCCTGTCTCCTTTGTCTACTAAAGTCCCAAAAATATTTTGTTCTTCATGTAACTTACATGTTAGGTTGCGTTTGTGTGCATCAGCTATATCTATTGCCTTCATTGTTAGGAAATATTCACCCAGGAATTGTGAGCCTCAAGTACTAAGGACTGGGTTCATGCTCTTTCGCACAGGGACTTCTGAAAATATTACATCTACATTTGAATAATAATACTGCAGTTTCCCAGTTTTATAAAATAAACTAGCTAATACACTACATGAAATACCATATGTGAAAGGTAAGTGATAAGTTACCCCTTCAGCTACTGAGTTTGGCAATTTCATGCAAACATAACAATCACTAACTTCCATTGTTACTACATAGGGGACGATTCCGATCCGGGTCGGAAGGGCACCGAACGCGATCCGGCCGGAAAAACTACGAGCCGTACGAGTGTTTTCCGGCCGACTCGTACAGCTGTACGAGCGAGCCAGTACGATGCGAGCTACATGAAATTCACCGACCGAGTCTTTTCCGAGTCCGAACCGCTCCGTACGTCTCGGTCGTAAGCTTACTGTGGCGTGCAATGGATGCGATTCACGACCGAGCCAGTACGATGCACGCGTCGGACAGCCTGTGTGAGCCAGAGTGTCCGGCTCGCAAAAGCTCCCGGAGTCGGACTTCGGAGGTCCGCGTCCGACCACCCCCCCCCCCCGACACCCGAAGCCGTACGACTCGCACACAGGGGGAGACCTATGGGTCTCCCCAACACAGGCATGTACGGGGTGGATGGCACCGACGCGTACCCACTGTAGGGGGCACACTTGTTCGAGACATACCCATTCAGTCAATGGGAGCGCATGTATGCGTCGTAGAACTGGCTCCCATTGACTTCTATGGGAGTCCGACCGAACCGAGTCCGACAGCATACATGCGCATCGTACTCGCTCGGTCGGACTGTAGGGGTCCGGCTCGGTCGGAAAACACTCCGGATCCGACTCGGTCGGAGTGCTTTCCGACCCGGATCGGAATCGGCCACTTAATGTACTAATAGATTTGCAAATACATTTAAATCAGTTTTGTTTTTATCTACGGTTTGGTGTAAACCTAACTCATCTGGTGTTTCTAAGTCTACTCTTATTTCCTTTAATGTTTGCTACCTCCATATGTGCATTAGTACTATTCTGTTTGTCAGTAACCTTCAAATAAGGAATAGCTATTGCTAATATTACCCATATTATGAAGACTAATAATAAGCTACATATACAGATCCTCCAACACTTCTTTATACAGCTTTGTTTTGGTTTTCCAGTAACTTTATCATCAGACATTTTTGGACAAAAAGATTTGACACTTCTTTAATTCAGAACTTGGTATGAGATAACACCTTAAGCGTCTTCCCTCTTTCAGGTCTTTCTCACTTCTTCATCAGTTTGTTCAACATTCAGTTCTTCATCACTTTCATTTAAGTCGAGATTTTCAAAGTCTTCAAGAATGACATATGTCCACTCAGGACCCTTGAACTTGTTATTCAATGTCTTCATCCGTTGACTCCTTCGTTTTGGTGTTACTGTGGAAGGTCCAGATTGACTGGATACTTCGTTTACTTGATCAGGTTCTTCACTGATTGTCTTAAGACTGTATTTTTGTCTTTTGATAATTCTTGGCCAATTATCACCTTTTCGACTTTTCTTAAATTTCACTGCACTGCCAGGTTCTTCAAGGCTTCTTTTATTTTCCTTTATTTCCGGCACAATTTGATTATCTTCGTCTTCAGATTTTCTCTCTATCTGACCTTGTCCAGGGCTTATTGTTCTGGCCTGTTTTGCCTGGATATGTTCATCTACCTCAATCTGACCCTGTTCAGGATTGGTGATGTCTGATTTTTCTTCTGTATCCTGAACCTGTGTTTCTATGCCTATCTGGTCCTGTTCAGGTCTTCTTACCCCATGACCTTCTTCTGCCTGAACGATTTTCTAAACCCTATCTGTCCCTCCTCAGACTCAGGAGTGGGGCTTTGGTTTCCTTCTGTCTGAGTATATTGTTCTCTCCTTAACTGTTCCTGCTCAGGTTCCCTAATAGTCGTCTCCCTACTTTCCTGAGTGAGTTCTTCTACACCTGACTGGTCCTCAATCTTTTTCTGTCTGTCTAATTGTCTTTGACTTCTAGTTCTTATAAATACTTCAGGTATGTCCACCACTGGGATCCAGTCGTCCTGATAAGTGCTAGGTTGTTCTTGGGCAGCTACCTCAGGATCTTCTATAGGAAGTTCTTCAGCTGCACAACCTTCGGCAACTTCAAATTCTCATTTAAATTGAAACTCTTCTTCTTCAGGAGCTGGTACCCTTTTGGTATGACTTGCATGAATCCAATTAGGCAATCCTGCACACTTTACAGCTGTTGAAGTAGTCAATATAACTTGATGTGGTTTGTCCCACCTTGGTGCTAGGCACGATTCTCAAGTGTGATTCTTCACAACTACCCAGTCACCAGGATCCAGATCATGCGCTTGGCTCAACTGTCTGTTGACTGCGTCTTCCCCAACCTGATGAGAGATAGAACGCACTCTGTCAGCCAACTCTTTGCAATACTCCAAAACCAAGTCATCAGTTATATTCAACAGCTTGTGTCCTGGTATACATGCTTGTCTCATTGCTCTTCCCATGAGTATTTGATGGGGACTCAATCCAGTATTTTTGTCTGGAATACTTCTGAGTCCCATCAGAACAAGAGGTAAAGCAGGGCTCGAAAAATCTGAAAAATGGTACTAGTCCTGAAGGTCTAGTACCTTGAAAACTCTCCTCGACCTAACAGTAACCTACTTGACCTCCGTCTCTGAAAGCGGAGCAAATGTGACAAGATAACAAGATTTAAAGGCATCTTTATTGCTCATTTGCTTTGTGAGCAATAAAAAGGCCTTTAAATCTTGTTATCTTGTCACATTTGCTTCGTTTTCAAAGCCAGAGGACAAAAGTTAGTATGTTTTCCTACTCGGCAGAAAGGGCGAGTAGGACCTAAAAATAGCTCGACCTCATTAAATTTACCTCGCAAATAAGAGCGGTCGAGTGGATTTGTCAAACCCTGGGTAACGCATCAGGCCATTCCAGTGGGGTGGATGCACACACCTTTCCGAGTCTTAACTTGATTGTGCCATTCAATTGTTCTACCATCCCTGAAGTCTCTGGGCGGTAAGCGCAGTGCAGTTTTTGTTAGACTTTGAATGCTTCACACATTAGTCGAATTATTTCATTATTAAAATGAGACCCTTTATCTGATTCAATCGTTACTGGAAAACCAAATCTAGGGATGAGTTCTCTTAAGAGTTTGGCCGCTGTCAAGTTGTCATTTCTTCGGGTCGGGTATGCTTCTACCCACTTTGAAAATAAACAAACTATGACAAGTACATATTTCAACCCTTGACAAGCAGGCAGTTGAATGAAGTCTAATTGAAGTCTTACAAAAGGACCTTCTGTCTTTCCAATCTTTCCCATGCTAACCACAGTTTTCCTGCCAGGATTCATTTGTTGACATGTTAAACATCTTTGGCAAAGACTCTCTGCTACATTCCTGAACTTTGCGTTAAACCAATCTTGCCTGAAAAGTCGAATCATAGCATCTCTGCCCACATGCATGTCTCCATGATACATTCTAGCCATTGGTGCAAGCATGCTGTCTGGCATTACTGGTCTGCCATCATAACAAACCCACACACCATCTTCTGCCCTTCTTTGACATCCTATTTTTACCCATTCTTCCTTTTCTCTCATTTCTACTGTATCCTGCAGATCTTTCACCTCCTCCCAGGTTCCCACTCCTGCAAGTAGCATAAGTTGGCAGCTGATTCCACGAGTTTCGATTTTCTTATTTAGTGCAATTTTATGTCTTGCACAGTGCTGGGCAACCTGGTCAGCATATCTGTTACCGGCTGTCACATAGTCATCTCCTGATTGGTGAGCAGCACACTTAACCACGGCTACCTCTTTTGGTAATTGAATTTCCTCAATTAATTCTCTCACAAAATTTCCATTTTTAATAGGAGTTCCTGGGGAAGTCAGGAAATTCCTTTACATCCATAGCTGGTCAAAATTATGCACAACCCCATAACCATATTGGCTGTCAGTAAATATGGTTATTCTCCAATTTTTCCCAATTTTGCATGCTTTAATTAAAGCAATCAATTCGGCTACTTGTGAAGATCTGACTTCTGGTAAATAGAATGCTTCGACTATTCCAGTTAATGTACATACAGCGTAAGTAGCACTCAATCCTCCCTCCTCGTGTCGCATGCATGAGCCATCTACAAATAGCTCATGATCTGCATTTTTCAAGGGTTCCTCTTGTATGTCAGGACGTGGTTAGGTGCTAAGTTCTGTCACGTCAAGACATTCATGTTCAACCTCATCTTTCACTTCTTCTTGGTAGGGATCAGGTAGTAAAGTGGCTGGATTAAGAACAGTACACCTCACTATAATCACGTTTTCAGCCCCCAGTATTATTCTCTCAAATTTTGTTAACCTACTGTGAATAAGGTACTGCGCTCGGGTTCTGGTCAGCAAAATCACAACCGCATGGGGAACGTACACTTTGACAGGGTGTCCCATCACAATTGACTCACTCTGTTCTATGCTCACACAGGTTGCGGCTACAGCTTTCAGGCAACCTGGTAAGGCACATGCCACAGGATCTAGGGTAGCAGAAAAATATGCCACTGGTCTTCGCATTAATCCATGTCTCTGTGTCAGAACAGAGAGTGCACAATTACCCCGCTCATAGCAGAATAATGCAAATTCTTTTGAATAGTCCGGCATTCCTAAAGCACGTGCTCCACACAAACAATCTCGCAACTTTCTAAATGATCCCATGCTTTCATCATCCCATTCTATGGGGTCCTTCGCTCTCTTTCTGGTCATCTGTATCAGGGGTTTAGCTAGTAAAGCAAATCCTACAATCCATTGCCTGCAATATCCTACAACCCCAAGAAACATTCTTATTTCTTTTTGGGTTCAAGGCAACTGCATTTGTCTTATTATTATGATTCTTTCAGAGGTCACTCTTCTAATTCCTCTTTCTATTTGATGTCCTAAGTATTTGACTGAGTTCTTACAAAACTGAAGTTTCTCGGGGGACACTTTGTGTCTACCTTTTGCCAAGTGATTTAGCAATGCAATTGAATCAGTGACACAGTCATCTCGAGTGTTCGAAGCAACCAACAGGTCGTCAATATACTGCACCAGGACCGACTCTCTGAGCAACACAAGAGATTCAAGGCTTCTTTTGAGAATTTGATTAAAGATTGTAGGACTTAGAGTGTACCCTTGAGGCACACGATTCCTCACGTAAACATGCTCTTAAAATTTAAACGAAAATAAAAACTGACTATCTGGATGCAATGGAATAGAAAAGAATGCATGACATTAATCGATTACTGAGAACCAACCTGCTTTCCATGGTATCTGATAAAGAATCACAGCTGGGTTGGGCACTACTGGACAGCATGGTACAACAATCTTATTAATTTTCCTAAGATCTTGAACCACCCTATACTTCCCGTTCGGTTTCTTAATGCCAATTATAGGTGAGTTACAAGGGCTACTCATTATTTCTTTCCGGATGCCTTGTTCGACTAATCGCTCAATCTCTGCTGGAACCCCAGCCTTAATTTCTGGACTAATTTTGTATTGTTGAGTATTCGGATAAACAGCACCTTCTTTCACTGTCACTTTTACGGGATCTACATTTGCCATCAATCCTATTTCTTTTCCAGTAAAATCCCATATCTCTGCATTTACAGTTAATTTGACTTCTGCAGGTAATTCATCTTTGGTTATCATTGAATACATTTAATTTATTTCTGTCCCCTGTTTAGCTAACATGAACTCGTAAACTCCATCTTCATATGGGGTTTGTATTGCGACACCATCCGATGTGCAAAATATGGTGCAATTCATTTTGCACAACAAGTCTCTTCCAAGCAAGTTTATGGGACTTGAGTCACAGACCACGAATTTATGCATTTCTTTAAAATTTCCAATTCGCACCTCCATTGGTTCTGTGATCGGGGTTCTAATCTGTTTGTTCAAAAACTCCTACTACTTGGATGGCTTCACCCGAGAGCGGCAGGTTTGGAATGTCTGCTGTTCTCACAGTAGACATGGTAGCACCAGTATCCAACAAGAAAGTGTTATCATATCCTTCCACTTTACCTTTTACGTATGGGACTATCTACCGGTAGGGATGCGCCAAGTACGCACTCCCCTTCCTACCCCCTCAGGCATCGTCATTCCTGCTCATAATCGATTAGTGGGTCCTGCAAAAGAAACTGCGATGTTACAAAAATTTTCTTACCACTTCCTTCCGGAAATCCGGCGTCCACACTGTACTTGGCTTGACTCACAAAATTTGACTTGGGGGCAGGTGGCAATTGACTCTGAAGATCTATACACTGTTGTGGATGACTCATTAACACCTCATTCTGCGTCTGTGTATTTAAATTTTGATTCGGGCCATTATTAACTTGTACGACTTTACACTCGTTCTTCCAATGCCCCAACTTCCCGCACCCATGACAGGGAACCTTTTCTTTGCCTCTTCCCGATTCAACCTTCCCCGTGGTTTTCCCCCATTATTGTCACCTTGACCTTGTGCTCTTCCTTGATTTTCTGACTGTTTATTCAATTGAAGCTCTTGCTGTTCAGCTAATTTTACTTGAGCCCACATTACCTTTTCTTCTAAGGCTTTTCGTTTGTTATCAATTTCATCCCCACAATATTTGGCATATTTAAAAATGTCATCGATGGGCTTTGATTGCCAACACAGCATGTGCTGCTTAATCATTTGTGATATATTCAATCTTAACCCTGTCACAAATCAATACACAAAATGAGTTATGTCCTTGTTTTCTAAACTTTCAAACCCGCTATACTGTTTGAACATCTGTAAAAGACGTTCGTAGGAGGCATGCACAGACTCGTTCTTTTCTTGGGTTGTTCTGTCTATTTGTACCGAATCAGTTTCTTTTGGGGGAATTTTACTCTTCGGAAAAGTGATCACTTTATGATATTTTTTCATTACATCTTCTGACGGGGCTCCTGTCTTTGAATCTCTTGGATATTCCTCACTAGGCCAATCTATTGTAATTTTACACTCTGTCCACAAATCCGCAGGTACTACTATGTCAAACAGACCATCCAGATCTTTTAACAAAACCTTTGAAACTTTCACAAACCTCTCAACTTGTCTGTACCATTCCACTGGTTTCTCTCTCAATTTTGGGAAATCATTCGTAAATGGCACAATATCCTGTCTAGTCCATGGAACATGCACGTACCCCCCTCCGGGTACTTCCCTCTTTTTTTTTTTTTCTTCAAATCTGTTTTATTGAATTTTTACAGATACGTACAAAATAAAACGTACTTTCACGTTATTCATGCATGTTGCCACCTACCAACCATAAAATCGTGCTTTCATTGCGGGTTAGCTGAGCCCTTTAACATACACAGCGCATTCGCCGCTCTGAATTGATTACAAACACAGCTTGCAGCTCCTTACAGTAGTGCGATGTTGCATGGGTTGATGTATGATTAGTTACGACAGCCCCACAGGTACAGTCTTTCAGTTATTTCAGCGTGGACTTCAATACAGACAACATAGAACCATAACAATTATAAAAAACGAACCAACTCAAGGCAGACCGGTTTGAGCACCCCATTTTCCCTTTACCCCCGCCCCTTCCCCCACCTCTCTCACCACACATCACAGTATTTTCAGATTGACTGTTACTATCTGGCAATAGCGACCACCGTTGTCTTCACAGATAACTATACAAATCAGCTCTCACATGAGAACACCACAATTGCACACGGTGAGAGGCTCCAGTATCCTCCCTGTGTCCCCGTCCTCCCCTTCGATCTGACCCCCTGGTCACTCTTCCCCGGCTCTCTGTAGTGCATGAATCAAAACCTCCCATTGGTCAGCTATGGGTTCCTTCCGCAACCCCAACGTCTCCTCCCTCCTGATGGCTGTTCCCTCTGCTCTAGCCCACGCATGCAGTGAATTTCTTCATGCCTGCGCGTGAGGCGGATCCTGCGCCTTCCAACTCTTGGTGAGCAGTCTCTTAGCTACTATTATACCCAGGTCCATAAACCGGGACACTACCTTCGTGGCCGGAGTTCTGCGAAACAGGTGTAACAGGTATACGGGCCATTCAAACGGTAGGGCACTGCCAGTGCACGCATGCAGTAACCCGCTGATTGTGTGCCAGTACGTATGAAGCCGGCTACAGCTCCATAGCATGTGGACTATACCCACCCCCAGCTCGGCGCATCTGGGACACTCCGCATCTGTGCGGTGGAAATACCTATTGACTGCCTCCGGCGTGAGGTACGCCCTGTGTAGAATGAACAGCTGGATCTGCCTGAACCTCATATTTCTGGGTATGCGCACTGGGCTCCCCAACACACTCTCCCATTCCTTATCCTCCAGTGGCCTCCCTATGTCAGCTTCCCACTTATGTCTGAGAGGTTCCAGTGCAATCGCCGTGTGAGTGCGCAGCGACGCTGCGAACCAGCGGTTCTAATGCCTACCACGCCCCATAACGTGAAGGTATTGTATGGTAAGGTGCTGATGAGGCTCCGTGGACATGTTCCCCCATTTCACTGTCAGGGATGCAACAAGGGAGCGATGCAGGAGGAACTGGCCTGGTGGCAATCCCTCCTCTTCCATCAGGAGGTCCAGGTACAGATACCCAGGGTCCATACATCAGCATCCCGCCAGTCCGCAAGCATGCGGGTGGTGAGAGTCACCACCCCACTTGGGGATCCCTCCAGCGGCAGCGCCGGTGCGTATGGGGTTAGAGCTCTGGTGAGAAATAGGCTTCTGCAGTAACATTTATATGCCACACGCAGAAGAAGCGGCTCTGGCGCCGCTCGCCTGACAGTCGGGTGAAAGAGCTCAAGGAGTCGCTCCAGTGAGTAGGGGGGTAGCACTGAGGCTGTGTCCTCTCGGTCTTTATCCGCAAACCAGCGAGCTATCCATTGTAGCTGTGCAGCTAGATAGTAGTGCTCTAAGCAAGGCGCCGCAAGTCTCCCCTGAGCGGTCGGAAGGTACAATTTTGCTAATGACAGCCTATGCCGACCATTCCCCCAGATGAAGTCCCGAAGCGTTCTGGAGAACGTGGCAAAAAATGCCGCAGGGACATATAATGGCAGGTTGGCAAAATAATACAGGAGTCTGGGTAGAACCACCATTTTGGATAATGCCACCCTGCCCGTGACCGTAAGTGGTAATGTGCCCCAGAACCGCATCTGCGACTTGATGGCTGTGAGAGCCCTGCCCAAGTTTCCGTCGAAAAGGTCCGATGGCCGGCGATATATCTGTATCCCCAGGTATCGGAAGGTATCCCCTTTCCACATCACCCTTGCCCCATTGAGAGTGTCGCCCGGGTCCTGCCGCCCCTCCCCGAACGCATAAATACAAGACTTACTGGCGTTTACCCGCAGCCTGACACAGTAGCGAAATCCTGCAATATGCGGTCCAGCTGTGCTGGGATATTTTCGATGTCCCTCACATATACTAGCAGATCGTCTGCATACAATGACACTTGGTGAACTGTGTCTCCCAATGGTATGCCGTCTCCCATCAATGCGCGCAGGGCCACCGCCAGGGGCTCGATCGCCAGCGCGAACAGGAGCAGCCATAGCGGGCACCCCTATATGGTGCCCCTGCACACAGGCACGGTCTCCGATATATATGGACCCAGGCGTACCCGACCTGAGGGATTCTTATACAACAGGCCAACCATCTGCAAAAATTCCAACCCCAGATCATATCGCTGCAGCAATGCTGACAAGTACACCCACTCCAAACTATCGAAGGCCTTTTCCAGGTCCAACATTAAGCAACCTGCCCTAGGCCACTCATTTATGCTATCCGTCGCCACTCTAAAAAACCTCCTTAGGTTCAATGACGTGGATCGCTTGGGAACAAATCCATTTTGATCCCTGTGAACCGGAGTTTCGACCACTGGCGCCAGACGATCCGCTAGAGTTTTAGCCAATATTTTATAGTCTGCGTTGAGAAGCGTCAGCGGTCGATAAGATCCCAAGGCCATTGGGTCTCGGCCAGGCTTCAGCAGAGATACCAGATACGCCTCACGCATCGAGGGGGGAAGCGTATTTTCCTCCATCGCTACGGCGAAAAGCACGTGCAATTGAGGCACTAGGGTCTCCCGGTAAGTTTTATAAAATTTGGCCGGTAGGCCATCCGGCCCCGGCGTCTTTCCTGACGCCATGGACGCAATTGCCTTCCCTATCTCATCCAGGGTGAGGGGCTGGTTAAGTTCCTCCTGTTGGGCAGCCGTGGCTGTAGGCAACAGGAGCTGCTCGAGAAATTCCGCTATCTCGAGGTTCGTACCACTAACCCCGGATTGATAGAGCCTTGCGTAGTGTTCCGCCATGACCCTATGAATCTCCCGCTGCGTGCACACCAATTCTCCCTCACGTGTACGCATGGCAGCGATCGGAGCGCGGGTGTCGTCTTGTCTTAGCAGCCAAGCAAGTAGGCGGCCCGCCCTATCTGCCGTGGCATGTGTACGGGCCGTGTGGGCTGCATAATTATGACAGCGTATACGGTCCAAGAGCGCCGCATGCCGCGTCCGTAGCTCTTCCAGGCGATCGGAGTGGCTACCCCCACCCTCGCCCTCGCGTTCATGCTGCAGCAGCTGGGATTCAAGGCAGGTGAGATCCTTCGATAACTGCCTCCGTATATTCCACGTGGCCCCCAAGCAAGTCCTCCGAGTGTTGTTTTGAGGGCGTCCCATTCCACCAGTGCGCTACCCGCCGTGCCTTCGTTAAGCTCAAAGTATGTCAGTATGGCTGTTTCCAATGAGGAGCGGAATTCAAGATCCTCCAGCGCAGCTGGTTGAAGGCGCCATGTAGGGACAGGGGGCCGGTCAACTTCCCACCGGAGCTGAATCCGTAAAGGGTTA
This sequence comes from Triturus cristatus, assembly GCF_964204655.1. Classification (NCBI taxonomy): domain Eukaryota; kingdom Metazoa; phylum Chordata; class Amphibia; order Caudata; family Salamandridae; genus Triturus; species Triturus cristatus. The sequence continues at coordinate 1,137,599,041 of NC_140589.1, forward strand.
TGATCGGAGTGTGTTCGTCCCAAGTACTCCGAACACTCCACTAACGGTAGGAGGGAGCGAGATCCCACCACCCTGTCCAGTCGGACATGCAAATTGTGCGTCGCGGAGTAGTAAGAGTAAATACGGTCAGTTGGATGCAGGACCCGCCACACATCCAATAACGCCCAGTGCGAGAGCCAGTCCACGAGCGCCTGCGCGTTGGACACTGCCGACGTGGCACGAAGGGGGGGAAAGGATCTATCCTTATGTACATCCAGCACTGAGTTGAAATCGCCACCCAGCAGACAGGGGAGGCCAGCGTACGGGGTGACCGCCAACGATAGCTGTGCCAGAAATGACGGCTGATCAACATTCGGTGCATAGATCGAGGCTAACAGTATGTGCTGACCATTGAGTGTTCCCCGGACCAGAGTGTATCTACCCTCCGGGTCCACTACCACCTCTGAGCTAACGAACGGAACTCCGGCCCTCACCCATATGAGCGTGCTCCTGGCATGGGCGGAGTACACCGTACCATACACCTGTCCGCGCCAGCGCCTGCGCAGCCTCTCCAGCTCAAGCTGTGTTATGTGTGTTTCCTGTAACAGGGCGATTCCAATCGAGTGTCTGTGGAGATAGGCGTATATAGAATATCTACGCGTGGGCGTGTGCATACCGCGGATGTTCCACGTGATTATGTTGTGCAGGTTGGCGGAAGGTCTGGGGCAGGACATGTTCTAGTGAGTGTCGGCCACGCCCGAGCCGAAAGGAACCGGTCTGTCGTAACCATAACAACTTGTAAACTGTGATCAACATAACCTTGGGGGCGAACGGTGCTCGTCCGTTCGTCCAAACTTTGCAACCATGCATAGACAGGAACTAGGTCAGCGCGTAGCCTAGTGGGGTGTGTGTGTGTCCAAGCCTCTGTTATGGCCATCCCTGTCTTACCACTCGCATGCGGTGCGCCACCCAGATTACCTTTGGCGGGACCCATCAGAGCGGCGGCACTCCACTGCTACCGCGAGCCTTCTACACATGCATGTGTGCCCACCACACTAGGACCCAGTGAGGTCTGCAGACTCAAATGCAGCCTGCCACGGGCATCAGTCAGTTAAATGCGCACACATAGTGTCCCCGTAATATCCTCCCCCGCTTACTTAACAAACCCTTATGACCCACAGTGCAGTACTTGCGTGCATGAACGTCCACAATGTCCATTACAGCAGCGACATCGTCCTAGGATCTCATCCGCCGTTTGCGGAGTAACTACTGGCATGTGTAACTCCTCAGAGCATTCGGATGACGGAGTCGACAGTCCGCTCGACGCTCCAGCACGCTGTATGGGAGAATCCAGGCGGGTCGGAGCACTCGGGGAGCCAAGCGTCGTGACCGCTTCCAATACGTTCTGGCGCTCCAGTCGTATCCGCTCCGGACTGGGGGCTACCCACTTGGATGCTGTCTCTCGGGGCGCCCTCTGCCTCTGGCGACGCCTGTCTCTTCTGCCCAGGGTCACGACGTCAGCCGGATCCCGCGGCCTCGACCCCGTCCATAGGCCCGACTCTTCCAGCCAGCGAATACGGCATATCCAGCTCACGAAGTGGTCGTTTCACCGCCATGTAGTTGTTTCGACGGTGTTGCACCAGGGCGGTATAGTCCGGGAAAAGCACGATGCGGCTGCCATTGACCGCCAGTTTGTCCAGCTTACGGGTTTCCCGCAAAACCACATCCCGGTCCCGGTAGTTGAGGAGTCTGAACAGAAATGGGCGCGGGCGCGCACCTGGCTTAGGTCTTTGGGCAGGCACTCGGTGAGCCCTCTCCACCGCGAATTGTTGTGAGAGTGTTCCCTGCGGCAAGAGGCCTCGTAGCCAGCGCTCGACGTATTGTTCAGGATGCCTCCCTTCTTCCCCTTCTGGCAAGCCCACTACTCGTACATTGTTGCAGCGTGAGTGCCCCTCAGCATCCTCTGCCCTGCCCTCAAGGGCATGTATCCGCTCCATCATGTCCTGTAATGCGGCCGCGTGGCTGTGAGTAACCAGCTGGAGATCTTCAAGCTCCTGCCCCTGCGCAGAAACCGTCTCGGATAATTTACGGTGATCCGCATGTAGGAGTGTGAAGTCAGACTTGACCGATCCGGGTTTCCAGGGAGGTCCTGGTGTGTTCCAGCGCGGTCCCTAGCTTCTCCACCGCAGCGAGGACCGTGTCCATTTTGGCAGCGAGCGCCATGGTCGAATCCGTTTCACTCGACTCCCTAGGACGTGCGGGGTCCGGGCCTCCGGAACGTAACTGTCCCTGTTGCGCCTTGGCCAGCATACGGCCCATCACGAGTTGCTGCGCCGTGGGCATTCACATCTAGTGTCCAGCATAAAGTGAGGGAGGAACTGTTAGCTACGTGTGGCAGCAGCCGTCACCCAACCGCCCGCCACCTCCGAAGTACAGTATGCCGATCCAGGTGTCGCACGACGCGCGGCAGGGCGACAAGTGCAAGTCTAGGCACCTCCTTTGGATTCAGTCCATGCGCCACGTAGCACACTCATTAACCCCTTCGCTGCTAGGCCTTTTCCCCTCCTGTGCTAAGCCTTTTTTGGGCTATTTGGGGTAGTGTGCGCTTAGGCCCCTGTAACTTTTTGACCACATTAGGTATCCACGCCAAATTTGCGTCCTTTTCTTCCAACATCATGGGGATTCTAAAGGTACCCAGGGTTTGTGGATTCTCCTAGAGGGTTCCCAGAAATTAGTCAAAATACAGCAAAAGTTTGGTTTTTTTGTGAAAAATGGGGAAAAGTGGCTGCAAATGAAAGCGTCTGGGTTTTTCTCTGCAAATGATATCAAAAAAGGGTTTGTGGGGCTGAAATCACAATTTCTCCAGCTTTTAGGGAATGACAGATTTTTGTGAGAAATCCAACATTTTTTACAGTTTTGACATTTTTCTGGGACATACCCTATTTTTGCTATTTTTTGTGCTTTCAACCTCCTTCCAGATAATGGTAAAAATGGGTAGAAAAGCAATAATGGATCCTGGAAAGCTATACATTTTTGAAAAGTAGACAAAATTCTGAATTCAGCAAGGGGTCATTTGTGTAGATCCATCAAGGTTTCTTTATAGAAACTAACAGGTAAATATAGGAAAAATCAAAAATTTGTTGAAAAAAGCAGCCTTTTGAGTCAACGTTTTCACCTGTAACTTCTTCGAATAATGACATCTCTTTGAAAGCAATGTACCGTTACATCCGGTGGACCTTCCTGGTTGTGGGGATATATAGGACTTGTAGGTTCACCAAGAGCCCAACGAACCCAGAGTAAAAAACTGAGCAGCATTTTGTAATGTTTTTTTTTTTTGTTCCGGGTATATAGCAATTATTGTGGGAAAATGTATACATGGAAAAATCGGTATGAAAGACACCTATGTATTTCTGAAATGGGAACAAATTACAGAGTTTAGAAACAGTGCATATTTGGACATTTTCGAAATTGGGAATACTCATACTTGCATGACAATTATTAGTCATTTTTCAAAATGACTTTTTTTTTACACAATGTCTTTCATTTGGAAGGGAGAAATGCATCAAAAATCAATAGGTAATAACAGTTGCTTTACAAATCTGAACTACCCTAAGTCTCCCGATAAAAATGGTACCTCACTTGTGTGGGTAGGCATAGTGCCCACGACAGGAAGTAGCTCAAAACCTAAGGTGAACACACCACATTTTCACACTGAACATTTACACTTTTTTTGCGAAGAGTCTAGCTGTAGTTTTTGAACCCCAGCCCTGCCGGCACCTAGGGAAACCTAGCAAACATATACATTTTTGAAAACTAGACACCCAGGGGAATCCAGGATGGGGTGACTTGAGTGCCTCCCCCCATGGTCTGTTACCCAGAATCACTTGCAAACGTAAAAAATTGACAAAAAAAACACATTTTCTCCACATGTCTGTGATGGAAAGTTCTGGAATCTGCGTGGATCCACAAATTTCCACGCACCCCGCGTTCCCCAAAGTCCTACGAGAAAAATGGTACCTCACTTGTGCGGGTCGGCGTAGTGCCCGTGACAGGAAACGGCACAAAATGCAACGTGGTCACACCTCAATTTTGCAGTGAAAAATGACCCTTTTTTGGCAAAGTGACGAGCTGTAGTTTTTGAACCCTAGCCCTGCCGGCACCTAGGGAAACCTAGCAAACCTATACATTTTTGAAAACTAGACACCCAGGGGAATTCAGGATGGGGTGACTTGAGTGCCTCCCACCATGGTCTGTTACCCAGAATCCCTTGCAAACGTAAAAAATTGACAAAAAAACACATTTTCTCCACATTTCTGTGATGGAAAGTTCTGGAATCTGCGTGGATCCACAAATTTCCACCCACCCCGCGTTCCCCAAAGTCCTACGAGAAAAATGGTACCTCACTTGTGCGTGTCGGCATAGTGGCTGCGACAGGAAACGGTGCAAAACGCAACGTGGTCACACCTCAATTTTGCAGTGAAAAATGACCCTTTTTCGGCAAAGTGACTAGCTGTAGTTTTTTAACCCTAGCCCTGCCGGCAACTAGGGAAACCTAGCAAACCTATACATTTTTGAAAACTAGGCACCCAGGGGAATCCAGGATGGGGTGACTTGACTGCCTCCCACCATGGTCTGTTACCCAGAATCCCTTGCAAACGTAAAACATTGACAAAAAAAACACATTTTCTCCACATTTCTGTGATGGAAAGTTCTGGAATCTGCGTGGATCCACAAATTTCCACCCACCCCGGGTTCCCCAAAGTCCTACGAGAAAAATTGTACCTCACTTGTGCGGGTCGGCGTAGTGCCCGTGACAGGAAACGGCACAAAACGCAACGTGGTCACACCTCAATTTTGCAGTGAAAAATGACCCTTTTTTGGCAAAGTGACGAGCTGTAGTTTTTGAACCCTAGCCCTGCCGGCACCTAGGGAAACCTAGCAAACCTATACATTTTTCAAAACTAGACACCCAGGGGAATCCAGGATGGGGTGACTTGACTTCCTCCCACCATGGTCTGTTACCCAGAATCCCTTGCAAACATAAAAAATTGACAAACAAAACACATTTTCACCACATTTCTGTGATGGAAAGTTCTGGAATCTGCGTGGATCCACAAATTTCCACCCACCCAACGTTCCCCAAAGTCTTACGAGAAAAATGGTACCTCCCTTGTGCGGGTCGGCATAGTGGCCGCGACAGGAAACGGCGCAAAACGCAACGTGGTCACACCTCAATTTTGCAGTGAAAAATGACCCTTTTTTGGCAAAGTGACGAGCTGTAGTTTTTGAACCCTAGCCCTGCCGGCACCTAGGGAAACCTAGCAAACCTATACCTTTTTGAAAACTAGACACCCAGGGGAATCCAGGATGGGGTGACTTGACTGCCTCCCACCATGGTCTGTTACCCAGAATCCCTTGCAAACGTAAAAAATTGACAAAAAAAACACATTTTCACCACATTTCTGTGATGGAAAGTTCTGGAATCTGCGTGGATCCACAAATTTCCACCCACCCAACGTTCCCCAAAGTCTTATGAGAAAAATGTTACCTCACTTGTGCGGGTCGGCATAGTGGCCGCGACAGGAAACGGCGCAAAACGCAACGTGGTCACACCTCAATTTTGCAGTGAAAAATGACCCTTTTTTGGCAAAGTGACGAGCTGTAGTTTTTTAACCCTAGCCCTGCCGGCACCTAGGGAAACCTAGCAAACCTATACATTTTTGAAAACTAGACACCCGGGGGAATCCAGGATGGGGTGACTTGAGTGCCTCCCACCATGGTCTGTTACCCAGAATCCCTTGCAAACTTAAAAAATTGACAAAAAAACACATTTTCTCCACATTTCTGTGATGGAAAGTTCTGGAATCTGCGTGGATCCACAAATTTCCACCCACCCCGCGTTCCCCAAAGTCCTACGAGAAAAATGGTACCTCACTTGTGCGGGTCGGCGTAGTGCCCGTGACAGGAATTGGCACAAAACGCAACGTGGTCACACCTCAATTTTGCAGTGAAAAATGACCCTTTTTTGGCAAAGTGACGAGCTGTAGTTTTTGAACCCTAGCCCTGCTGGCACCTAGGGAAACCTAGCAAACCTATACATTTTTGAAAACTAGACACCCAGGGGAATCCAGGATGGGGTGACTTGACTTCCTCCCACCATGGTCTGTTACCCAGAATCCCTTGCAAACGTAAAAAATTGACAAACAAAACACATTTTCTCCACATTTCTGTGATGGAAAGTTCTGGAATCTGCGTGGATCCACAAATTTCCACCCACCCAACGTTCCCCAAAGTCTTACGGGAAAAATTGTACCTCCCTTGTGCGGGTCGGCATAGTGGCCGCGACAGGAAACGGCGCAAAACGCAACATGGTCACACCTCAATTTTGCAGTGAAAAATGAACCTTTTTTGGCAAAGTGACTAGCTGTAGTTTTTGAACCCTAGCCCTGCCGGCACCTAGGGAAACCTAGCAAACCTATACATTTTTGAAAACTAGACACCCAGGGGAATCCAGGATGTGGTGACTTGAGTGCCTCCCCCCATGGTCTGTTACCCAGAATCCCTTGCAAACGTAAAAAATTGACAAAAAAAACACATTTTCTCCACATTTCTGTGATGGAAAGTTCTGGAATCTGCGTGGATCCACAAATTTCCACCCACCCCGCGTTCCCCAAAGTCCTACGAGAAAAATGGTACCTCACTTGTGCGGGTCGGCATAGTGGCTGCGACAGGAAACGGCGCAAAACGCAACGTGGTCACACCTCAATTTTGCAGTGAAAAATGACCCTTTTTTGGCAAAGTGACTAGCTGTAGTTTTTTAACCCTAGCCCTGCCGGCACCTAGGAAAACCTAGCAAACCTATACATTTTTCAAAACTAGACACCCAGGGGAATCCAGGATGGGGTGACTTGAGTGCCTCCCACCATGGTCTGTTACCCAGAATCCCTTGCAAACTTAACAAATTGACAAAAAAACACATTTTCTCCACATTTCTGTGATGGAAAGTTCTGGAATCTGCGTGGATCCACAAATTCCCACCCACCCCGCGTTCCCCAAAGTCCTACGAGAAAAATGGTACCTCACTTGTGCGGGTCGGCATAGTGCCCGTGACAGGAAACGGCACAAAACGCCACGTGGTCACACCTCAATTTTGCAGTGAAAAATGACCCTTTTTTGCAAAGTGACGAGCTGTAGTTTTGAACCCTAGCCCTGCCGGCACCTAGGGAAACCTAGCAAACCTATACATTTTTGAAAACTAGACACCCAGGGGAATCCAGGATGGGGTGACTTGGCTTCCTCCCACCATGGTCTGTTACCCAGAATCCCTTGCAAACATAAACAATTGACAAAACACATTTTGACCACATTTCTGTGATGGAAAGTTCTGGAATCTGCGTGGATCCACAAATTTCCACCCACCCAACGTTCCCCAAAGTCTTACGAGAAAATGGTACCTCACTTGTGCGGGTCGGCATAGTGGCCGCGACAGGAAGCGGCGCAAAACGCAACGTGGTCACACCTCAATTTTGCAGTGAAAAATGAACCTTTTTTGGCAAAGTGACTAGCTGTAGTTTTTGAACCCTAGCCCTGCTGGCACCTAGGGAAACCTAGCAAACCTATACATTTTTGAAAACTAGACACCCAGGGGAATCCAGGATGAGGTGACTTGAGTGCCTCCCCCCATGGTCTGTTACCCAGAATCCCTTGCAAACGTAAAAAATTGACAAAACAAACACATTTTCACCACATTTCTGTGATGGAAAGTTCTGGAATCTGCGTGGATCCAAAAATTTCCACCCACCCAACGTTCCCCAAAGTCCTACGAGAAAAATGGTACCTCACTTGTGCGGGTCGGCATAGTGGCTGCGACAGGAAACGGCGCAAAACGCAACGTGGTCACACCTCAATTTTGCAGTGAAAAATGACCCTTTTTTGGCAAGGTGACTAGCTGTAGTTTTTTAACCCTAGCCCTGCCGGCACCTAGGGAAACCTACCAAACCTATACATTTTTCAAAACTAGACACCCAGGGGAATCCAGGATGGGGTGACTTGAGTGCCTTCCACCATGGTCTGTTACCCAGAATCCCTTGCAAACGTAAAAAATTGACAAAAAAAACACATTTTCTCCACATTTCTGTGATGGAAAGTTCTGGAATCTGCGTGGATCCACAAATTTCCACCCACCCCGCGTTCCCCAAAGTCCTACGAGAAAAATGGTACCTCACTTGTGCGGGTCGGCGTAGTGCCCGTGACAGGAATTGGCACAAAACGCAACGTGGTCACACCTCAATTTTGCAGTGAAAAATGACCCTTTTTTGGCAAAGTGACGAGCTGTAGTTTTTGAACCCTAGCCCTGCCGGCACCTAGGGAAACCTAGCAAACCTATACATTTTTAAAAACTAGACACCCAGGGGAATCCAGGATGGGGTGACTTGACTTCCTCCCACCATGGTCTGTTACCCAGAATCCCTTGCAAACGTAAAACATTGACAAACAAAACACATTTTCTCCACATTTCTGTTATGGAAAGTTCTGGAATCTGCGTGGATCCACAAATTTCCACCCACCCCGCATTCCCCAAAGTCCTACCAGAAAAATGGTACCTCACTTGTGCGGGTCGGCGTAGTGCCCGTGACAGGAAACGGCACAAAATGCAACGTGGTCACACCTCAATTTTGCAGTGAAAAATGAACCTTTTTTGGCAAAGTGACTAGCTGTAGTTTTTGAACCCTAGCCCTGCCGGCACCTAGGGAAACCTAGCAAACCTATACATTTTTGAAAACTAGACACCCAGGGGAATCCAGGATGGGGTGACTTGAGTGCCTCCCCCCATGGTCTGTTACCCAGAATCACTTGCAAACGTAAACAATTTACAAAACAACACATTTTCTCCACATTTCTGTGATGGAAAGTTCTGGAATCTGCGTGGATCCACAAATTTCCACCCACCCCGCGTTCCCCAAAGTCCTACGAGAAAAATGGTACCTCACTTGTGCGGGTCGGCGTAGTGCCCGTGACAAGAAACGGCACAAAATGCAACGTGGTCACACCTCAATTTTGCAGTGAAAAATGACCCTTTTTTGGCAAAGTGACGAGCTGTAGTTTTTGAACCCTAGCCCTGCCGGCACCTAGGGAAACCTAGAAAACCTATACATTTTTAAAAACTAGACACCCAGGGGAATCCAGGATGGGGTGACTTGACTTCCTCCCACCATGGTCTGTTACCCAGAATCCCTTGCAAACGTAAAAAATTGACAAACAAAACACATTTTCACCACATTTCTGTGATGGAAAGTTCTGGAATCTGCGTGGATCCACAATTTTCCACCCACCCAACGTTCCCCAAAGTCCTACGAGAAAAATGGTACCTCACTTGTGCGGGTCGGCATAGTGCCCGCGACAGGAAACGGTGCAAAACGCAACGTGGTCACACCTCAATTTTGCTGTGAAAAATGACCCTTTTTTGGCAAAGTGACGGCTGTAGTTTTTTAACCCTAGCCCTGCCGGCACCTAGGGAAACCTAGCAAACCTATACATTTTTGAAAACTAGACACCCAGGGGAATCCAGGATGGGGCAACTTGAGTACCTCCCACCATGGTCTGTTACCCAGAATCCCTTGCAAACGTAAAAAATTGATAAAAAAACACATTTTCTCCACATTTCTGTGATGGAAAGTTCTGGAATCTGCGTGGATCCACAAATTTCCACCCACCCCGCGTTCCCCAAAGTCCTACGAGAAAAATGGTACCTCACTTGTGCGGGTCGGCATAGTGCCCGCGACAGAAAATGGCGCAAAACGCAACGTGGTCACACCTCAATTTTGCAGTGAAAAATTACCTTTTTGGCAAAGTGACGAGCTGTAGTTTTTGAACCCCAGCCCTGCCGGCACCTAGGGAAACCTAGCAAACCTATACATTTTTGAAAACTAGACACCCAGGGGAATCCAGGATGGGGTGACTTGACTGCCTCCCACCATGGTCTGCTACCCAGAATCCCTTGCAAACGTAAAAAATTGATTAAAAAAACACATTTTCTCCACATTTCTGTGATGGAAAGTTCTGGAATCTACGTGGATCCAAAAATTTCCACCCACCCCGCGTTCCCCAAAGTCCTACGAGAAAAATGGTACCTCACTTGTGCGGGTCGGCATAGTGCCAGCGACAGAAAACGGCGCAAAACCCAACGTGGTCACACCTCAATTTTGCAGTGAAAAATGACCCTTTTTTGGCAAAGTGACGAGCTGTAGTTTTTGAACCCTAGCCCTGCGGCACCTAGGGAAACCTAGCAAACCTATACATTTTTGAAAACTAGACACCCAGGGGAATCCAGGATGGGGTGACTTGACTGCCTCCCACCATGGTCTGCTACCCAGAATCCCTTGCAAACGTAAAAAATTGACAAAAAAAACACATTTTCCCCACATTTCTGTGATGGAAAGTTCTGGAATCTGCGTGGATCCACAAATTTCCACCCACCCCGCGTTCCCCAAAGTCCTACGAGAAAAATGGTACCTCACTAGTGCGGGTCGGCATACTGCCCGCGACAGGAAACGGCACAAAACGCAACGTGGTCACACCTCAATTTTGCAGTGAAAAATTACCCTTTTTTGGCAAAGTGACGAGCTGTAGTTTTTGAACCCTAGCCCTGCCGGCACCTAGGGAAACCTAGCAAACCTATACATTTTTGAAAACTAGACACCCAGGGAAATCCAGGATGGGGTGACTTGACTGCCTCCCACCATGGTCTGTTACCCAGAATCCCTTGCAAACGTAAAAAATTGACAAAAAAAACACATTTTCCCCACATTTCTGTGATGGAAAGTTCTGGAATCTGCGTGGATCCACAAATTTCCACCCACCCCGCGTTCCCCAAAGTCCTACGAGAAAAATGGTACCTCACTTGTGCGGGTCGGCATAGTGCCCGCGACAGGAAACGGCGCAAAACACAACGTGGTCACACCTCAATTTTGCAGTGAAAATTGACCCTTTTTTGGCAAAGTGACGAGCTGTCGTTTTTGAACCCTAGCTCTGCCGGCACCTAGGGAAACCTACCAACCCCACACATTTCTGAAAACTAGACACCCGGCGGCTTCCAGGGAGGTATGGCTTGCGTGGATCCCCCAACGTTTCCTTACCCAGAATCCCCTGCAAACCTCAATTTTTGCTGAAAAAATCACTTTTTTCACACATTTTGGGGTGGAAAAGTTGTGGCATCACCGGGCTCACACAAATTTACCACCACCCAGCATTCTCCCAGGTCTCCCGGTAAAAATGGTGCCTCACTTGTGTGGGAGGCCCAAGTACCCGCGGCAGGCAAGGGCCCAAAACGTAGTGAGGCGACATCAAAATGGCCTATCGCAAAACCACCTGGTTTTGCAAGGGGGGTCACTTGGGTTTTTGGCCCGGTGCTCGGCGGCCATCTAGGGAAACCTACCAAACCCACGCATTTCTGAAAACTAGACACCCGGCGGCTTCCAGGGAGGTATGGCTTGCGTGGATCCCCCAACGTTTCCTTACCCAGAATCCCCTGCAAACCTCATTTTTAGCTGAAAAACTCACTTTTTTCACACATTTTGGGGTGGGAAAGTTGTGGCATCACCGGGCTCACACAAACTTACCACCACCCAGCGTTCCCCCAGGTCTCCTGGTAAAAATGGTGCCTCACTTGTGTGGGAGGCCCAAGTACCCGCGGCAGGCAAGGGCCCACAACATAGTGAGGCGACATCAAAATGGCCTATCGCAAAACCACCTGGTTTTGCCTGGTGGGTCACTTTGGTTTTTGGCCCGGTGCTCGGCGGCCATCTAGGGAAACCTACCAAACCCACACATTTCTGAAAACTAGACACCCGGCGGCTTCCAGGGAGGTATGGTTTGCGTGGATCCCCCAACGTTTCCGTACCCAGAATCCCCTGCAAACCTCAATTTTCGCTGAAAAACTCACTTTTTTCACACAATTTGGGGTGGGAAAGTTGTGGCATCACCGGGCTCACACAAATTTACCACCACCCAGCGTTCCCCCCAGGTCTCCCGGTAAAAATGGTGCCTCACTTGTGTGGGAGGCCCAAGTACTCGCGGCAGGCAAGGGCCCAAAACGTAGTGAGGCGACATCAAAATGGCCTATCGCAAAACCACCTGGTTTTGCCTGGTGGGTCACTTTGGCTTTTGGCCCGGTGCTCGGCGGCCATCTAGGGAAACCTACCAAACCCACACATTTCTGAAAACTAGACACCCGGCGGCTTCCAGGGAGGTATGGCTTGCGTGGATCCCCCAACGTTTCCTTACCCAGAATCCCCTGCAAACCTCAATTTTTGCTGAAAAACTCACTTTTTTCACACATTTTGGGGTGGGAAAGTTGTGGCATCACCGGGCTCACACAAATTTACCACCACCCAGCGTTCCCTCAGGTTTCCCGGTAAAAATGGTGCCTCACTTGTGTGGGAGGCCCAAGTACCCGCGGCAGGCAAGGGCCCAAAACGTAGTGAGGCGACATCAAAATGGCCTATCGCAAAACCACCTGGTTTTGCCTGGTGGGTCACTTTGGTTTTTGGCCCGGTGCTCGGCGGCCATCTAGGGAAACCTACCAAACCCACACATTTCTGAAAACTAGACACCCGGCGGCTTCCAGGGAGGTATGGCTTGCGTGGATCCCCTATGTTTCCTTACCCAGAATCCCCTGCAAACCTCATTTTTAGCTGAAAAAAATCACTTTTTTCACACATTTTGGGGTGGGAAAGTTGTGGCATCACCGGGCTCACACAAATTTACCACCACCCAGCGTTCCCCCAGGTCTTCCGGTAAAAATGGTGCCTCACTTGTGTGGGAGGCCCAAGTACCCGCGGCAGGCAAGGGCCCAAAACGTAGTGAGGCGACATCAAAATGGCCTATAGCAAAACCACCTGGTTTTGCCTGGTGGGTAACTTTGGTTTTTGGCCCGGTGCTCGGCGGCCATCTAGGGAAACCTACAAAACCCACACATTTCTGAAAACTAGACACCCGGCGGCTTCCAGGGAGGTATGGCTTGCGTGGATCCCCCAACGTTTCCTTACCCAGAATTCCCTGCAAACCTCATTTTTAGCTGAAAAAATCACTTTTTTCACACATTTTGGGGTGGGAAAGTTGTGGCATCACCGGGCTCACACAAATTTACCACCACCCAGCGTTCCCCCAGGTCTCCCGGTAAAAATGGTGCCTCACTTGTGTGGGAGGCCCAAGTACCCGCGGCAGGCAAGGGCCCAAAACGTAGTGAGGCGACATCAAAATGGCCTATCGCAAAACCACCTGGTTTTGCCTGGTGGGTCACTTTGGTTTTTGGCCCGGTGCTCGGCGGCCATCTAGGGAAACCTACCGAACCCACACATTTCTGAAAACTAGACACCCGGCGGCTTCCAGGGAGGTATGGCTTGCGTGGATCCCCCAACGTTTCCTTACCCAGAATCCCCTGCAAACCTCAATTTTTGCTGAAAAACTCATTTTTTCACACATTTTGAGGTGGGAAAGTTGTGGCATCACCGGGCTCACACAAATTTACCACCACCCAGCATTCCCCCAGGTCTCCCGGTAAAAATGGTGCCTCACTTGTGTGGGAGGCCCAAGTACCCGCGGCAGGCAAGGGCCCAAAACGTAGTGAGGCGACATCAAAATGGCCTATCGCAAAACCACCTGGTTTTGCCTGGTGGGTCACTTTGGTTTTTGGCCCGGTGCTCGGCGGCCATCTAGGGAAACCTACCAAACCCACGCATTTCTGAAAACTAGACACCCGGCGGCTTCCAGGGAGGTATGGTTTGCGTGGATCCGCCAACGTTTCCTTACCCAGAATCCCCTGCAAACCTCAATTTTTGCTGAAAAACTCACTTTTTTCACACATTTTGGGGTGGGAAAGTTGTGGCATCAGCAGGCTCACACAAATTTACCACCACCCAGCGTTCCCCCAGGTCTCCCGGTAAAAATGGTGCCTCACTTGTGTGGGAGGCCCAAGTACCCGCGGCAGGCAGGGCCCAAAACGTAGTGAGGCGACATCAAAATGGCCTATAGCAAAACCACCTGGTTTTGCCTGGTGGGTCACTTTGGTTTTTAGCCCGGTGCTCGGCGGCCATCTAGGGAAACCTACCAAACCCACACATTTCTGAAAACTAGACACCCGGCGGTTTCAAGGGAGGTATGGCTTGCGTGGATCCCCCAACGTTTCCTTACCCAGAATCCCCTGCAAACCTCATTTTTAGCTGAAAAAATAACTTTTTTCACACATTTTGGGGTGGGAAAGTTGTGGCATCACCGGGCTCACTCAAATTTACCACCACCCAGCGTTCCCCCAGGTCTCCCGGTAAAAATGGTGCCTCACTTGTGTGGGAGGCCCAAGTACCCGCAGCAGGCAAGGGCCCAAAACGTAGTGAGGCGACATCAAAATGGCCTATCGCAAAACCACCTGGTTTTGCCTGGTGGTCACTTTGGTTTTTGGCCCGGTGCTCGGCGGCCATCTAGGGAAACCTACCAAACCCACACATTTCTGAAAACTAGACACCCGGCGGCTTCCAGGGAGGTATGGCTTGCGTGGATCCCCCAACGTTTCCTTACCCAGAATCCCCTGCAAACCTCATTTTTAGCTGAAAAACTCACTTTTTTCACACATTTTGGGGTGGGAAAGTTGTGGCATCACCGGGGTCTCACACAAATTTACAACCACCCAGCGTTCCCCCAGGTCTCCCGGTAAAAATGGTGCCTCACTTGTGTGGGAGGCCCAAGTACCCGCGGCAGGCAAGGGCCCAAAACGTAGTGAGGCGACATCAAAATGGCCTATCGCAAAACCACCTGGTTTTGCCTGGTGGGTCACTTTGGTTTTTGGCCCGGTGCTCGGCGGCCATCTAGGGAAACCTACCAAACCCACACATTTCTGAAAACTAGACACCCGGCGGCTTCCAGGGAGGTACGGCTTGCGTGGATCCCCCAACGTTTCCTTACCCAGAATCCCCTGCAAACCTCAATTTTTGCTGAAAAACTCACTTTTTTCACACATTTTGAGGTGGGAAAGTTGTGGCATCACCGGGCTCACACAAATTTACCACCACCCAGCATTCCCCCAGGTCTCCCGGTAAAAATGGTGCCTCACTTGTGTGGGAGGCCCAAGTACCCGCGGCAGGCAAGGGCCCAAAACGTAGTGAGGCGACATCAAAATGGCCTATAGCAAAACCACCTGGTTTTGCCTGGTGGGTAACTTTGGTTTTTGGCCCGGTGCTCGGCGGCCATCTAGGGAAACCTACGAAACCCACACATTTCTGAAAACTAGACACCCGGCGGCTTCCAGGGAGGTATGGCTTGCGTGGATCCCCCAACGTTTCCTTACCCAGAATTCCCTGCAAACCTCATTTTTAGCTGAAAAAATCACTTTTTTCACACATTTTGGGGTGGGAAAGTTGTGGCATCACCGGGCTCACACAAATTTACCACCACCCAGCGTTCCCCCAGGTCTCCCGGTAAAAATGGTGCCTCACTTGTGTGGGAGGCCCAAGTACCCGCGGCAGGCAAGGGCCCAAAACGTAGTGAGGCGACATCAAAATGGCCTATCGCAAAACCACCTGGTTTTGCCTGGTGGGTCACTTTGGTTTTTGGCCCGGTGCTCGGCGGCCATCTAGGGAAACCTACCGAACCCACACATTTCTGAAAACTAGACACCCGGCGGCTTCCAGGGAGGTATGGCTTGCGTGGATCCCCCAACGTTTCCTTACCCAGAATCCCCTGCAAACCTCAATTTTTGCTGAAAAACTCATTTTTTCACACATTTTGAGGTGGGAAAGTTGTGGCATCACCGGGCTCACACAAATTTACCACCACCCAGCATTCCCCCAGGTCTCCCGGTAAAAATGGTGCCTCACTTGTGTGGGAGGCCCAAGTACCCGCGGCAGGCAAGGGCCCAAAACGTAGTGAGGCGACATCAAAATGGCCTATCGCAAAACCACCTGGTTTTGCCTGGTGGGTCACTTTGGTTTTTGGCCCGGTGCTCGGCGGCCATCTAGGGAAACCTACCAAACCCACGCATTTCTGAAAACTAGACACCCGGCGGCTTCCAGGGAGGTATGGTTTGCGTGGATCCGCCAACGTTTCCTTACCCAGAATCCCCTGCAAACCTCAATTTTTGCTGAAAAACTCACTTTTTTCACACATTTTGGGGTGGGGAAGTTGTGGCATCAGCAGGCTCACACAAATTTACCACCACCCAGCGTTCCCCCAGGTCTCCCGGTAAAAATGGTGCCTCACTTGTGTGGGAGGCCCAAGTACCCGCGGCAGGCAGGGCCCAAAACGTAGTGAGGCGACATCAAAATGGCCTATAGCAAAACCACCTGGTTTTGCCTGGTGGGTCACTTTGGTTTTTAGCCCGGTGCTCGGCGGCCATCTAGGGAAACCTACCAAACCCACACATTTCTGAAAACTAGACACCCGGCGGTTTCAAGGGAGGTATGGCTTGCGTGGATCCCCCAACGTTTCCTTACCCAGAATCCCCTGCAAACCTCATTTTTAGCTGAAAAAATAACTTTTTTCACACATTTTGGGGTGGGAAAGTTGTGGCATCACCGGGCTCACTCAAATTTACCACCACCCAGCGTTCCCCCAGGTCTCCCGGTAAAAATGGTGCCTCACTTGTGTGGGAGGCCCAAGTACCCGCAGCAGGCAAGGGCCCAAAACGTAGTGAGGCGACATCAAAATGGCCTATCGCAAAACCACCTGGTTTTGCCTGGTGGTCACTTTGGTTTTTGGCCCGGTGCTCGGCGGCCATCTAGGGAAACCTACCAAACCCACACATTTCTGAAAACTAGACACCCGGCGGCTTCCAGGGAGGTATGGCTTGCGTGGATCCCCCAACGTTTCCTTACCCAGAATCCCCTGCAAACCTCATTTTTAGCTGAAAAACTCACTTTTTTCACACATTTTGGGGTGGGAAAGTTGTGGCATCACCGGGGTCTCACACAAATTTACAACCACCCAGCGTTCCCCCAGGTCTCCCGGTAAAAATGGTGCCTCACTTGTGTGGGAGGCCCAAGTACCCGCGGCAGGCAAGGGCCCAAAACGTAGTGAGGCGACATCAAAATGGCCTATCGCAAAACCACCTGGTTTTGCCTGGTGGGTCACTTTGGTTTTTGGCCCGGTGCTCGGCGGCCATCTAGGGAAACCTACCAAACCCACACATTTCTGAAAACTAGACACCCGGCGGCTTCCAGGGAGGTACGGCTTGCGTGGATCCCCCAACGTTTCCTTACCCAGAATCCCCTGCAAACCTCAATTTTTGCTGAAAAACTCACTTTTTTCACACATTTTGAGGTGGGAAAGTTGTGGCATCACCGGGCTCACACAAATTTACCACCACCCAGCATTCCCCCAGGTCTCCCGGTAAAAATGGTGCCTCACTTGTGTGGGAGGCCCAAGTACCCGCGGCAGGCAAGGGCCCCAAACGTAGTGAGGCGACATCAAAATGGCCTATCGCAAAACCACCTGGTTTTGCCTGGTGGGTCACTTTGGTTTTTGGCCCGGTGCTCGGCGGCCATCTAGGGAAACCTACCAAACCCACGCATTTCTGAAAACTAGACACCCGTCGGCTTCCAGGGAGGTATGGCTTGCGTGGATCCCCCAACGTTTCCTTACCCAGATTCCCCTGCAAACCTCATTTTTAGCTGAAAAAATCACTTTTTTCACACATTTTGGGGTGGGAAAGTTGTGGCATCACCGGGCTCACACAAATTTACCACCACCCAGCGTTCCCCCAGGTCTCCCGGTAAAAATGGTGCCTCACTTGTGTGAGAGGCCCAAGTACCCGCGGCAGGCAAGGGCCCAAAACAAAGTGAGGCAACATCAAAATGGCCTATCGCAAAACCACCTGGTTTTGCCTGGCGGGTCACTTTGGTTTTTGGCCTCGTTGCTCGGCGGCCATCTAGGGAAACCTACCAAACCCACACATTTCTGAAAACTAGACACCCGGCGGCTTCCAGGGAGGTATGGCTTGCGTGGATCCCCCAACGTTTACTTACCCAGAATCCCCTGCAAACCTCATTTTTAGCTGAAAAACTCACTTTTTTCACACATTTTGGGGTGGGAAAGTTGTGGCATCACCGGGGTCTCACACAAATTTACAACCACCCAGCGTTCCCCCAGGTCTCCCGGTAAAAATGGTGCCTCACTTGTGTGGGAGGCCCAAGTACCCGCGGCAGGCAAGGGCCCAAAACGTAGTGAGGCGACATGAAAATGGCCTATCGCAAAACCACCTGGTTTTGCCTGGTGGGTCACTTTGGTTTTTGGCCCGGTGCTCGGCGGCCATCTAAAGAAACCTACCAAACCCACACATTTCTGAAAACTAGACACCCGGCGGCTTCCAGGGAGGTATGGCTTGCGTGGATCCCCCAACGTTTCCTTACCCAGAATCCCCTGCAAACCTCAATTTTTGCTGAAAAACTCACTTTTTTCACACATTTTGAGGTGGGAAAGTTGTGGCATCACCGGGCTCACACAAATTTACCACCACCCAGCATTCCCCCAGGTCTCCCGGTAAAAATGGTGCCTCACTTGTGTGGGAGGCCCAAGTACCCGCGGCAGGCAAGGGCCCAAAACGTAGTGAGGCGACATTTGGGATAGGCCATTTTGATGTCGCCTCACTACGTTTTGGGCCCTTGCCTGCCGCGGATACTTGGGCCTCCCACACAAGTGAGGCACCATTTTTACCGGGAGACCTGGGGGAACGCTGGGTGGTGGTAAATTTGTGTGAGCCCGGTGATGCCACAACTTTCCCACCACAAAATGTGTGAAAAAAGTGAGTTTTTCAGCAAAAATTGAGGTTTGCAGGGGATTCTGGGTAAGGAAACGTTGGGGGATCCACGCAAGCCATACCTCCCTGGAAGCCGCCGGGTGTCTAGTTTTCAGAAATGTGTGGGTTTGGTAGGTTTCCCTAGATGGCCGCCGAGCACCGGGCCAAAAACCAACGTGACCCACCAGGCAAAACCAGGTGGTTTTGCGATAGGCCATTTTGATGTCGCCTCACTACGTTTTGGGCCCTTGCCTGCCGCGGGTACTTGGGCCTCCCACACAAGTGAGGCACCATTTCTACCGGGAGACCTGGGGGAACGCTGGGTGGTGGTAAATTTGTGTAAGCCCGGTGATACCACAACTTTCCCACCCCAAAATATGTGAAAAAAGTGATTTTGTCAGCTAAAAATGAGGTTTGCAGGGGATTCTGGGTAAGGAAACGTTGGGGGATCCACGCAAGCCATACCTCTCTGGAAGCCGCCGGGTGTCTAGTTTTCAGAAATGTGTGGGTTTGGTAGGATTCCCTAGATGGCCGCCGAGCACCGGGCCAAAAACCAAAGTGACCCACCAGGCAAAACCAGGTGGTTTTGCGATAGGCCATTTTGATGTCGCCTCACTATGTTTTGGGCCCTTGCCTGCCGCGGGTACTTGGGCCTCCCACACAAGTGAGGCACCATTTTTACCGGGAGACCTGGGGGAACGCTGGGTGGTGGTAAATTTGTGTGAGCCCGGTGATGCCACAACTTTCCCACCCCAAAATGTGTGAAAAAAGTGAGTTTTTCAGATAAAAATGAGGTTTGCAGGGTATTCTGGGTAAGGAAACGTTCGGGGATCCACGCAAGCCATACCTCCCTGGAAGCCGCCGGGTGTCTAGTTTTCAGAAATGTTTGGGTTTGGTAGGTTTCCCTAGATGGCCGCCGAGCACCGGGCCAAAAACCAAAGTGACCCCCCTTGCAAAACCAGATTAACTATTGTTCCTACAGCGTGAGAATTTTGGAATAATATTGCAAAGAAAATATGACAGACATTTTGAGGTTTGCAGGACATTGGGGATAAAAAAAACTTTTTGAATTCACAAGAGAGACATCACAATGAACTCCCATGGGTTTTTGACAATATCTACAGTTGGTGGGTTATTCTTGCATGGAAAGTGTACCTTGGCAGAGAAACTAAAGACAAAGATTCCTGCACAACCATCTATTCCTCAAACACACACACATACTGGTTGGATTTGGCACGAGGGCGAGTCATGGTTCAGTGTATTAAATTTTATTAACAAGAGATTTCACAAAAATGAAATGCACTGTCAATAATTAAATACACAAAAAAACAAACCAATGACTCACAGCTCGTGAGCTGTAAAGGCACGTCAAGGCACCAACCACTTTACAGGCCATTCACACACCTTTCATACGTGATACAAACAAGACCATTCGCACCACCAGGCACAAAAGCAACACATTACAAAATTCACCAAAAAGGGACAAGGTACACCTGCTTCAGAAAGACAAATATTACTGCACAGCCGTCTAATCCGCAAGCACACACACATACTGGTTGGATTTGGCACGAGGGTGAGTGATGGTTCAGTAGATACAATTGTATTAGCAAATGATTTCACAGAAATGAAATGCACTGGTAATAATTGAAAGGGCGAGAAACTGAACCATTGACTCACAGCTCGTGAGCTGTAAAGCCACGACAAGGCACCAACCTCTTTACAGGCCATTCATACACCTTTCATACGTGTGAGACATACAAAACCATTCACACCGCCAGCCGCGGGCCCATCACATAACAAAACTCACACCAGCACACAGCGCCATTCAAGGGCCCATCACTTTCACACGCCCACAATCCAGACACAGCAACTACACAGGCTGATGGATTGCGTGGAGTAGCACTCAGCTAGCAGTGTGTGTAGTGACCAGCAGAAAGTCACTACTCACACACAGCCAGCCGAGCACCAGTCCACACACACCGCTAGCAGAGCGCCAGTCCACGCACACCGCTAGCCAAACACCAGTCCACGCACACCGCCAGCCAAGCACCATTCCACGCACACCGCCAGCCAAGCTCCAGTCCACGGACACCACCAGCCAAGCACCAGTCCGCACACACCACCAGTCCACGCACACCGCCAGCCAAGTACCAGTCCACGCACACCGCCAGCCAAGCACCATTCCACGCACACCGCCAGCCAAGCTCCAGTCCACGCACACCACCAGCCACACACCAGTCCACGCACACCACCAGTCCATGCACACCGCCAGTCCACGCACACCACCAGCCAAGCACCATTCCACGCACACCACCAACCAAGTGCCAGTCCACACACACCAACAGCCAAGCGCAAGCCTACACACACCGCCATCACATTTAGGATTTTTTTGAAAAAAATAAAAAACACAAACAAATCGCAAATAGATACAAATCTTCTAACAGAAAATCAGCAACTAAATACATTGCACTAACACCAACCTTGAAACAGAATGAAATTATCCAAAGAATACAGACCAGGCAGTTCACTTTACCACTCATGAATGCTCCCAAAAATTCTTTCGCGTGTGGTACGCTCTAAAACAAGCAGGGACACACAGTGCAGGATGAGAAGGACAGTCCGGGCAGTACATACGACTCTCCTTCCGCGAACCTCTTCGCCAACAGACTCTACATCTCCTACTGGGAAAATCTTTTGAGGGTGTGGGAGGAATGTGATCTGGAAAGTGGCGATCTTTCAATCTAGCAACATCCTCCACCACTCCAACTCTAGGAACAGTTGCCTGTTCCACTACAACAAGGCTGCCTATTACAGACTCCTGAAACGTAGCAAAAGAATCCTGGAACACAACAAAAGCATTAAACATTGCCAAGTGGAAAAGATGGATAGCCAACTTCTTGTACCAAATGTAAGCCTTACGAAGAGCAGTGTAAGGTTCCAACCTCTGATCTACTCTGTCAACACCACCCATGTGCCTATTGTAGTCTAAAATGCACACAGGTTTGCGCGCTTCAGCGACCTGACCCCAAACAGTCACAGGTGCAGTGCTTTCATCATGGATGGTAGTCAGCATGTAGACATCTCTCCTGTCTGAAAACTTCACAGCAAGAAGCTCCTGGCAACGCAACGCACTGCACTGTCCCCGCACAAGCTTTTGACAAACAAGTTCTTTCGGGAAACCTTTACGGTTAGAGCGGATTGTGCCACAAGCAACAGTGTCCACTTTGGCCAATTCCCTGAACAACCGCACACCAGTGTAGAAGTTATCTACATATAAATGGTGGCCTTTGTTAAAAAATCCTCTACCAAGTTCCCAAACAATTCTCTCAGTCACTCCAAAAGTGGACGGACAACCAGGGAGGTTAATCCTAGATTCCTTACCGGTGTACACCCTGAAATTAGAGACATATCCAGTCCTACTGCCACACAGCATATACAGCTCTATTCCATAGCGTGCCCTCTTACTAGGAATGTATTGCCTAAAAACCAAGCGGCCCTTGAACAACACCAAAGACTCATCCACTGCAATTTCTTTCCCAGGGGCATAAATCTCAGAAAATCGATCAACAAAGTGATCAAGGACAGGCCTAATCTTAAAAAGACGGTCACAGTCAGGGTGATCTCGTGGCAACGCTAAACCATTATCAACAAAATGCATCATCTGAAGCAGAAGCAAATACCTGTCACGACTCATGACTGCCGGAAAAATAGACGTTGCCATCAAGGGACTGCTAGACCAATATGAAGACATTGATGGCTTCCTTAGCAAGCCCATCAAAAAAGTTAAACCCAAGAACTTCTTCATCTCTTCAACATTTGTGGGAGTCCACCGGGTAGCTCTAGAGTAGGGCCTAAGTCTGGCACTGTTGTCCCTCAAAAACTGTTCGGCATACAAATTAGTCTGCTCAACAATCTCTGCCAAAAACACATCGTCCATAAACAACTGAAAAAAATTTACCGGCAAAAAGTTTTCAGTATTCACTCTAGACCCTGGAACACCAGTAAACTCTGGCAATGCCGGCTGCACCATGCCAGGGGCAACCCAGAGGTCATCACTTTCAAAGGGAAGCCTTGCAGCCCCAGCCTGCAGCCCAGATGCCTCTTGCAGCACTATCGGCACATCAGTCTCCTCCTCTAACACAGGCACTTCATCCGCACTAAGAGTATCTTCATCATCCGATGACTCCATACGGAGAGACAACTCACTGCCAGAATCGTCCCCTGCCTCCTCTCCCTCAGATGCAGAGTCAGTCTCTGAACCATGGTCAGAGGAAGACTCAAACAGCAAACCAACAACCTGCTGAGCAGTAATCCTGCGGCTAGCCATTATACTTACTAAGATAGAAGACTGCACAAACGGAGACGCGCGAGCGCGCGAATCAAGATGGCCGCCACTCGGTGAGCTCCTCCGCGTTTTCGCCCGTTTTTTTTATATAAAACGCCGAAAGTCTGTCAAAATTTTGTTCTAAAGGAGGTCGCTGCGCTAATTACAGGCTTACCAGCATTGTGAAGGGGTTTCAGTTCGTTTTCATCGTGGGAAGTCGTGTTTCTGGCTCCCTGGTTCCTGCTCCGAGCTCTGCTTTGAAGGACTGCCTGGTTAGTCTGTCAGGGGGGCGGAGCATACTTCAGGAAAGGGCCTGGCTTGGGCCTAGCCACACCCCTAGTCCAGTTTAGCTGCTGCACCAGTATTTTGAAGGATTGCTTTGCTCCTTTTCGTTTTTTACTCATAATCTACTCATTTTTAATCAAATTATATTATCTTTTCTCAAAAATGGATAACAAAAATAAAAGAAAACAGCAGAGTTCACCGCCCCCAATAAAATCAAAGGTGGTGGAGTCATCTGAACCCTCGCTTTCTTTAATTTTGGAGGAAATTCAGGCTCTCCGTGCTAGTACAGAAACTATTGCGACTGAAATAAAAAATGTACGAAAGGAAATGGCGAGTTTGTCGATGAAAATCTCAGACAACTCAATTAAAATACAAGACAATAAAGTTAAAGTCGATGCTTTTACTCCACTTGTGGCGAAAATATCACCTCTGTGCTCACAACTTCTGGACTTGGAAAATCGCAATAGACAATACAATCTTCGCATATTTAATTTACCAGAAGAAGTTGAGGGATCTAACTGTCGACTATACTTAGAGAACTTACTTCCTGGTCTTTTAAATGTCAAATTTCCAGAAAAATTTGAAATCGATAAGGCTCATAGAATTCCTTCACGTCGCAATCCTCAACATAGCAAGCCTAGACAAATGATATTTAAAGTTCTCCGTCACCATCATTTGGTTCTGATCAGAAAAGCAGCTAGAGAAATTCCTTCATTGTTGGTCAATGGTCACAAAATCTTTATTCATCAAGATTTTGCCAAGGAAACTGTTGCAATACGTAAGGGTTTTACTGATCTTCTCCCAAGATTGAGAAGCCAAGGATACCAATATGGCCTTTTTGACCCTTCAACTATGCGCATTTGGAAAGATAATTTTTCAAAATCCTTTCAGCGTCCTGAAGATCTACGACAATTTCTGGATCAGCAAGTACAGCAAACTATGGACACTCAGGGTCCTATCACTTGATTCTTTCATGTATGATCTTCTTTGACAGATTTATATAACTCCTAATAGTTTGGGCTCCAGCGGTTTCTGGCCATGCTTGTAGAGCGTGTGTGCGTCCCAATCTTCATATTTATGTGTTTTGTTTGTCTTTTTTGCTATGTTTTATTTCTTCCATTCCCTTTTGTGTGTTTTGGAGCTACTTTCTTCTTAACATTTGTGTCTTTTTCTGACCTTCTTCTTTCTAACCCTCTTCTCTTTTTATTTTGTCATGGCTAATATTAAAGTAGTGTCACTGAATGTTAAAGGTTTACGCCATCCTGTGAAACGTACAAAAATTTTGGATTATTTAGGTAGTTGCAAAGCTGATTTTTGTTTTTTGCAAGAAACTCATATAGATGATAAAATTTTAAACTATATGAAGAAAAAATGGGTTGATAATATTGTTTCTTCTCCTGCTATTGGCAAGAAAAATGGTGTAGCTATATTTTGTGCGAAAAAAGCTCATTGCCAAGTTTTGAGCAAAATTACAGATACGGATGGGAGATATTTAATTGTTAACGTTAAAGTTCATGATTCTATCTTATTTTTATTAAATGTTTATGGCCCTACTGCAGATGACCCTGTTTTTTGGGCTACTCTTTCAACGGAGGTGGTTAAAATTGGTAATGTACCTTTAATTGTTGCAGGTGACTTTAATGTCATATCTGATCCGTTATTAGATAGAATATCTCGTACTAAATTCCACCCCCCTAAGGTTTATTTTGCTTTTAAATTATTTCTTCAAACCACTAAGTTAGTTGATATTTGGCGGTTACACTTTCCTACAGAAAAATGTTTTACTTTTTTTTCTAACCCACATAATTCTCATTCTAGGATCGATTATATATTAGTTTCGAAACAGCTGATCAACTGTGTTAGTAACCCCAAGATTGGCAACATTGATGTCTCTGACCACGCAATGGTTTCTTGTATTCTAAATTTAAATCCAACCTTTACTAACCAGCCTAGATGGAGAATGAATTCTGGTATAGCTCTCAATGAACTTAATAAACCAAAGCTCCTCTCTGCCATTCATGATTTTTTTCAATTTAACCCTGAAGGTACTACTTCTTTGGTTAATAGATGGGATGCTTTTAAAGCTTATATTAGAGGGGTAACTATTTCTATTATGGCTCATGAAAATAAGACCTTTAATGCAAATATTAAAAAACTAGAAAAGCAAATAGCGGAATATGAACGACTTTTTATTTCGTCTAATGACCCTCAATATAGAAATAAGTTGCAAAAGCTTCGATATGAATTCAATACAATTCTTAGTAATAGAGCTGGTGTTCAGATTTCTAAGGCCAAAGCTAAATTTAGTTTTAATGCAAACAGATCTGGAAGATTGTTAGCGAATTACTTACGTATCAAAAAGGATAAAACTCAAATTACTTCTATTCATGGATCCAATGGTAAAATTGCTTTATCTCATAAAGATATTGTGAATGAATTTTTGGATTTTTACTCTAAGTTATATGATAAACCTGAATTTCATAATGAATCCTTAGTTGATTCTTTTTTATCCTCATGTGGTTTACCTAAAATTTCTCCATCAGATAAAATGGGGCTTGACTCTCCAATTACTAAGGAGGAAATTTTGACCGCTATAAAATCTCTTAAAAAGAATAAATCTCCGGGTCCTGATGGTATCCCAGCGGAGTTTTATAAAGAGTTTCAATCCCTTCTTTTACCCTTATTATTTCAACTATTCACAATGTTTGGCTCTACGGGAATTACTTCAGGATCCTTTACTGAAGCTTTAATTATCGTTCTTCCCAAACCTGATAAAGACCCCACCCGTGTATCTAATTATCGCCCTATTTCTTTAATTAATCAAGACTGTAAATTATATGCCAAAATATTAGCCACACGATTATCCCCTGTACTAGATTCTATTATACATTCGGATCAATCTGGTTTTATGAAGAATAGACACTCTGCAAAAAATACAAGAACGTTATTACATGTCATTGAACAAGGTCTTACGTCAACTACTCCTTCAGGAATTACGGCTTTGGATGCTGAAAAAGCCTTTGATAAATTGCATTGGCAATTTTTATTCCATGCTTTATCATCTTTTAACTTTGGAGATAATTTTATTCGTATGATTTCAGCTCTATATTGTGCTCCTACTGCTCGTCTATTTATTAATGGCCAAATTTCAAATCAATTTTCCCTTTTTAGAGGTACTAGACAAGGATGTCCCCTTTCCCCGCTACTGTTTTTAATTGGCATTGAACCTTTTCTTACATCTATAAGAAAATGTGATAACATTAAAGGAATTATTATTAATGAGATTATTATTAAAACGTTAGCGTATGCTGATGATGTACTTTTATGTATTAGTGACCCCTTATCCTCATTTCCTTCTTTATTAGAGATTATAACAAAATATTCTATGGTGTCTGGCTATAAATTAAACACTAATAAAACTGAATTTTTCCCTTTAAACATTTATTGTACTCCTGACATGATACCTATGAATGAAATTGTTTGGCAAAAGACTAAATTAAAATATCTTGGTATTTTATTTTCCTCATCTATAAAATCTACAATGACTTTAAACTGTAAGTTTGTCTTAGATTATATTAAAGATAAAACGTCTAAATGGGCTTTGCTACATCTTTCATGGTGGGGTAGACTAGAATCTATTAAAATGAATATTGCTCCAAAAATATTTTATACTCTTTCCATGATTCCCTCTCAGTTCCCATTAAAATTTTATAAAGATATTGATAAACTTCTCTCCAAATTTCTTTGGAATAACAAATCACCTCGCATTAGTTATAAAAAATTAAAAATGTCTAAATGTAATGCTGGATTTGGTATCCCAGATTTTTTTCTGTATCATAAAGCTTTTATTTTAAAACAAAGTGCCATATGGTTTAGTCATTTTCCTTTACATAATCCACCCTCTTGGCTCCTAATTGAAAAATCGATGGTGAAGCCGTTCCCATTACCAACGCTGTTAACTATGTCCAACACCTCCTCAGTTTTTCATAAATCTATCGTTCTCAAATCCACTAAATTGGTTTTTAATGATTTAGATTCTATTTTTCTATACCCCATGTATAACACTGTTGAATTATCATTATGGTATAGCAATATCATTAAACTAAATAGGAACATTAGATTTTGGTCTTCATGGATCAAAGCGGGTATTTTTTATCTTAGAGACATTTATTCCAACAATACCTTTATACCGTTTGAGGATCTACAAACAAGGTTTGGTTTAACCCAATCTGATCGTATTAAATATGAATATTTAATTAATTCAATTTTAGATTCCTTTCCACAAGCTATTACGACTAGTGTTACAGCTGATCTATCCGTGTATATCCAAACTATATCGCTGAAAGCTAATGGTGTTTCCATTTTATATAAAAAATTATCTAATACGTTAGGAAGTAACATAACGATGATTGCATCCTTATGGAATAATGAACTTTCACTTACATTGTCTAATGATTCATGGGAAATTATATGGATTAGAAGTATTTCTGGTTGGTTACCTGTCTCACTTTATCAAACCAATTCCTATATATTATTTAATTCTTTATGGACTCCAAAACGTTTATTCCAGGCTAAACTCCTTCAATCTGACACATGTTGGCATTGTAAATTGCATCCTGGTTCGTTACGACATATGCTTTTTGATTGCCCTTTAATTGCAAAATTCTGGACAGAAGTTTGGGATTTTATTAAGAAATAGTTGCATATACATGAAGACTTATCATATAAA
This sequence comes from Triturus cristatus, assembly GCF_964204655.1. Classification (NCBI taxonomy): domain Eukaryota; kingdom Metazoa; phylum Chordata; class Amphibia; order Caudata; family Salamandridae; genus Triturus; species Triturus cristatus. The sequence continues at coordinate 1,137,627,139 of NC_140589.1, forward strand.
ATGTTAATTTGCAAATCAGTTACATTATCCCAATCTCTAAGTTCTTTTGAATGTAGGCTTTTTGATTTTTTGATTTCTGCTGCGTTAAAATCTATTACCTTTTGTTGGAAAGATGTTTCTAAGTTATCAGTTCATGCTTGGTGGTCTTGGGTTATCTTTACAAGACGAGGTGCTCAATTATCTTTGTCTGGGGTTAATCATAATCCTATTTCCTATCACTCTTTTTGGAGTCCTGTTGATCTCTATTTTGCATCTTAGGGGTATGTTTATGTATTGTAATGCTTTTTACGATTTTTATACTAATTAATATGTCATAGTAGCTCTATTTATTGCTTACTCAATAATTTGTTATTAGATGTTTCCCTTCCCCCCCCTCATTTTAAGTTTATAAGAATATGACCAATTTCTTTTCTATTGGAATGAATTTGATAATTTTTGTATGTCTATGTTGTTGATGTTCATTATAAAATTTCAATAAAATATTTTGAACACAAAAAAGAAGACTGCACAAACAAGTCAACAACAGCCAACAATGTGCAAACCAAGTAAGTAAAGAAATGTGTACCTTTATCACAAAGATCAATGTACTCAAAAACTATACAATCCAATTACAAGAGACAGCTGCACTCACCAGAAACCAACTCTGCAGTGACACAGCAAAAACCAACGATATCAAATTAGAAAGAAAAAAAACAAATTACTCACAAGACAACAAAATACACATCGAGCACCAATGCAAAAAGTTTTTGACACTCAAAAAACAAACATACTGCTATTATTACACCATTTGCCAAAGAAATTCATGCAGAGAAATCAAACACATTTACATTGTACAAAAAAGAGTCTCTTACCAAACTACACAAACAGCAGAACCACCAGTAACATCACGGCAAACTGAAAAGAGCAAAAGCCTTCACCTAGAACAAAAAAGTAAAAAAAAAAAACATTACTATTGCAATTCACAAAAAATATAACAATAAACATTATAACATGCTATGTTACTACCCAAATGGTCAATCGGGTTATGTGCCAGGTGGAGCAGAAAACAGCAGGAAAAAAAAGGCTACTCTGTCCCGGGGCGGGTGGGCCAAATACATATTATAAAAATTGCCCCCTGGAAGCGACACTTGCCAAAGAGGTCACTTCCATTTTTATTTACACTAATTCCCTGGTGTCTAGTGGGCTTTTCTGCCCCCCCCCCTGGGGCCAGAAACGGACAGAAAGTTGACCGATCTGCCCCCAGGGGGGGCAGAAAAGTCTTCCAGAAAATTATGCCCCCAAGGAAGCGACCCTTGCCCAAGGGGTCGCTTCCCAAATGAATAAAACGACATCCCTGGTGTCTAGTGGGCTTTTCTGCCCCCCCTGGGGGCAGAAACGGACCGAAAGTGGACCGATCTTCTCCCGGGGGGGCAGAAAAGTCTGAGCATAAATGATTCCCCCAGGGAAGCGACCCTTGCCCAAGGGGTCGCTTCCCAAATGAATAAAACAACATCCCTGGTGTCTAGTGGGCTTTTCTGCCCCCCCTGGGGGCAGATATGGACCGAAAGTGGACCGATCTGCCCCCGGGGGGGGGCAGAAAAGTCTGTGCAATAATTATTCCCCCTGGGAAGCGACCCTTGCCCAAGGGGTCGCTTCCCATATCAATAAAACGACATCCTTGGTGTCTAGTGGGCTTTTCTGCCCCCCCCTGGGGGCAGAAACGGACCGAAAGTGGACCGATCTGCCCCCAGGGGGGGCAGAAAAGTCTGTGCAATAATTATTCCCCCTGGGAAGCGAGCCTTGCCCAAGGGGTCGCTTCCCAAATGACGAAATGGACATCCCTGGTGTCTAGTGAGGAATGCCCACCATTGAGACATCAGGGGAGAGGAAATACTCTTTCCTCTCCCCCGATGCCTCAAGGCCTTTGAATTCCGCCCCCCGCCACACCGCAGCAAAACACTCACCCTCCCCGTTGGACGCGCTGGAAGAAATGAATTCCAGCGCGTCCAACGCTTCCTGATGACGCCGGTGCGCGCTGACGTCATCAGGAAGCGTGTGGAGGGCTCGGGGGTGGCAGCGGAAACTCTTCCTCTGCCATCCCCCTCTGTGGGGGCACGATCGATGCCCCAGGGGGGGAGCGCCAGCGCTTCCCCCAGGGGCTGTGCTCATGACGGAGCGGTTCCGTCATGAGCACAGCCCAACCGATGCTCATGACGGAACCGCTCCGTCATGAGCATCGAAGGGGTTAAGCAGCAGCACGGGGGGCCAGGTGCGAGGCTGCGGCAAAAGGAGTGCGTGTCCCCTGTACTCCTCCCAGGTGTACTGTTGGGTGCCCTTCGTGTCTTTTGATTTACCCATGCACTAGCTGGAAACTTCCCGAGTTGCTCCTCCTCACATCCAGCAGTCCCCGCACTTCTTCAAGGCTGCCGTTCTCCCATGCACTGCCCAGCCTTCACCTCATGCCATCAGAAGAGCCGTCTCTCTCATCTACTTCCTTAATGCGGAGCATTCGGGCTTCAGCGTTCCCCCGCAGGTTGTGCCGCTGCACCCACGCCTTGTCAGTTCGGGCCTCCACAGACACCCCCCTGCACCTCTTGGGCCGTCCGCCCATCCAATTCTGCCACTGATTCCTCCTACGGGCCCATCCCACAAGTGTCCGCTCCTCAGGGTAAAAGCGCCAGTCGCTCGTCACTGCGCCCGGGGAGGGCCGATTGCGCAGCTTCGCCGGTTCCCGCAGTCCACAGGGACCCGCCTCGACTCAGGCCCTTGCTCACCACTTCCACTGTCTCCACGGTGCTGCACCCCTTCACCGACCGGTCTGGGCCATTGCGGGAGGAGGGAAATCGTTGGGTCTGTTGAAACGGGCTCCTCCAATCACCCCCTCCTCCGTTTGGTCAGCGCAACTGCCGCCGGGGCCCCAGGCGCAGCCACAGGCGTGCGCATTTGCCAGTTAACTGAATGGTGGTGCACACAGGTCTGCGTTGTTTCCCGACCTGCCTCTTAGTGGGGAGCCACTGGGGGGTCTGCAAATGAAATGCCCTCCTGTGAGGTGAACTCAGCTCCGTTGGGGGCCGCTGCTCCTAGGCCCCCCGCCACTTCTGCCTCACACTCCCCAGGGTCCCTCTGGGCCGGGATGGGACCCATGAGGGTCGCGCAGTCAATCGGCGTTTCAGCCCCTCCTACGCCACTCAGGCCCGTTCTGCAAGCACAGCTGGTTACCGCCCAGAGGGCCGCCTGCAGTCCTCACAGCTCCGGATCTCCGCTCCGGGTCTCCGCTCCTCCGGCTGCCAGCAGTTTGCACGCCGCATACCACCTCGCTCCTGTCCCACGGGCGGTCCCGCCAGATGCCGCACCTCCCGCGGCGGCAGAACAGGCCCGTCCGCCTAACGAAACGGGGCGGGGTCCGCAGGGAGCCCACCGCAACCTCTTCGTCGCTGGGCTGTATCTCCAGCAACAGTCACCTTCCGCGCACAAGCGGCCGCCACCCAGCCGGGGTCTTCGTCGCGCGGCCTCACCACACAAAGTCCGTGCCCGCCTTCGTGTCAGCCCCCGTGTCCTCGGCTGTGAAGACGACTCGATAAAGTGTCTCCTGGCCTCAGCTACACCTCTGCTGTCTGGCGCCACACTCTGCAGGCTTGGTTGGCGCACTTCAAGGATAATTAGGTCGGATTACCGGGCATCTCGGCCAGAGCACTAAGAGCTCGAGTCCGCCATGCCGGGTACTTCCCTCATTGGATACAACCTCTCAGCTTTTTCTGTTTCCCTCATGACATATTCAGATGTTGTTCGATTTACCTGTGCTTTTTTCTTTGCCCACCTAACTTTCCATCTTTCATGATCTCCCCATTTTTGTAACGGAAATAATAACTCCCTGATCTGTAATTTTCTTCCAGACACATTCATGTTTTCCAAATCCTTACCAGAAAATTCTGCCCTATATGGTTTCTGCAACACCTTTGACTTCCCTATGTCAATTCCCATTTCAGATGCCAGATTTGTCAGTTTTTCATGGAATGTTTTTGTGTTTCGTGTAATGTTTCTGCAAATAAACAGTAACTCTTCTTCACTGTATGTGTTTAATCTGTCTAGACCCACATTTCCAGCAACCATTTCTTCCAATTCTACTTGTAATTTAAAAATGTCTAATATTTTTGGTTGTGATTTTGGTTTCTCTATTTCCTGAGACCATCTCTCTATATCTTCTGGGGTTACTATTGTGGCAGTTCTAGTTCCTGTTGAGGTTTCTAACTTCCTTCGAACAACTGGGCAAATTTCCCTTCGGGGTTTCCATTATTGGCTCTCTTATGGGCAAATCCACTAATGATATTACTGATTCACATTCACTTGCTTGGTCATCTACGATCATCTTTTCTTTTCTAGGTTCTATGCTTGGGGTAGGCATTACAGGAACTTTAGAACAGTTTGACTTTTCACCATACAATGGGACAACTGGACCTATGGTTACTGGTATGGTCAATGCATCAGGATGTATATTCATCTGAGTTATTTTCTGGATCAGTTCATCTTTATTCTTATTTATTGCTTCCCTTTCTTTTTCTTGAAGCGCACCCTGTTGGCGGTGTCATGTACTATTTGTGGAACCAAAGGTGTTCTTCCCATTGGGGCACTAGGGGGTCATTCTATCAAATCCTTCATTATAAGGTGGAGGACTTTCATCAATACGTCTTCTAAATACCCTTCTTCTGCTTCTCCACTATCTATCATGGTTAAGTGCTTGGTTTTTTCTGTACATTTACCTCCCATCTGCTGTTCTGATGTTAACACAGGATATAAACCTTCTGCCACCATGGCCTGTCTCCATTGTTTCATTTAACTATCTCTAGTCTCTTGGGGAAATTTCTGGTAATATTTGCTTGAGGTCCTGTTACTTTGTGGTCTATCACTTTCAAAGGCTTCCATTTCCCATTCTTCCAGAGCCTCATACTGAGTCAATCTAGGTCTGGGTTCTAATTCATTTATCCGGGTTCTTAAATTGTACAATATTCTTCCATTAAAGCTTCCGTACTCAGGCAATGCTAATATTCCATCATCTTTTGTGTATTCTACCCAATTTTCTAACCATACGCAGGTATGATAGCCTCTTTCCACCATCAGGTAGGATGCAGGTGTATTAGGAGGAGGAATAAGAATCCCTTCTCTGCTCTTAATGGATTTGTCCTTTTAAAATAATTCTTAACCTTTTGCATAAATGACATTTTCCTCTTTTCTCCGTACATTGCGTGCTTGTGCTTATTAAGGTACTGTTCGTAAGCAAACCCTATACATTTTCTGTCTGGTCGAGTCCCTTTAAATGTTGTGTCGTTCATGAAAATTCCACTATCTATTATTATTCCTGGAACTTCGATTTTGATGACCAATCAGACGCTTGCTTTAATTCTAATGATTCTCCAATACCAGCGCGTTTTCTAGTCTGAGGACCAATCAACTTCTACTCTACTCGCTTCCTCAGCCAATGCTTGCGCGGCTTTTCTGTGACGTCAGTATCACTCCTTACTACTGACCCCTCCTTTATAATTTCGCACCAACTACACACCCGCTGTTTCAACCAATCCCAGCGCGGCTTTTCTGTGACGACCATGCAGCACCCTCAACAGACCCCTCCTGTACAAGGTAATGCAAAAACTTAGTTTCTCACAAAATTTCACACAATTTTCACTAATTAACAATGTATAAACATTCGCTATTGTGTCTGACCCACTAATTCAAAGAATAGTAAACTTTCTTTCACTGCGAGTAAACCCCTTCCGCTTACTCTTCACACACTACAAGTAAAACCTTTCCGCTTACTCTTCACACAAGCATTAGAGAACCTGCTACTCCTTCAGTATTACCCTTACTAGGTGATATAATACCAAAATTTCACCAGCGAACTCCTCGCTACCAATTACTCTCACTAGCATACAAGAAATTATTCCCTAACGTAGTGCTTCTAGTCCTGCGTAACTTTTAGCACTTTCTCGATCCAGACCAATAACCTCACTGCAGTGTGGCTTCCATTTACCACCCGCTATTCAATATTCCCGGGAATTTCCAGACAACATAAAATAATACATAGCGGGTTTTGATTAATACATAAATCAATAATTCCAAATTTCACATACAATCCTCCCCTAACTATCTATACTAATCATGCCTCTTCTACCAAGAAAAACTGATCCAGCGGAGTTTACCAGCTCTACACATACATACACACAATACTCATTTGGGCCCATATACATTCATACACTCAATGAGCTCGCAAATATCCGCTAGACATCAATTTTGATTTACCTTAGAGAAACTTTACACCAGTATTCTTACCAACCCTGTCTCCTAAGTAAATATACGTTGTCGAAAGATCTAGTAGTAGATTAGAATAGGGAGGAAATGATAATAGTAATAACAATGCATTTAACTTTTATTCAAAGAACCACAGACTCTGAAGGAGTTTCAAAGGTTTATCTGAATTAATAATTTTGTGAGTCAAATCAAAATACAAGTAGATACACCACAATCCTCCATCAGGTAAGGGTAGTACAGTTAGCACATCAATTAAATTCTTGTGATGACAGTACCTGAGGAGAGAAAGAATAGAGAGCAAATACGTGGCATAACCCGACAGAGCTATATTTACCTAGAATGGTGTGAGGACCTAGACATCTGAGTATCAAGGATTCAGGACCAGGAAAGTTATCTCTTCTAGTGTAACGCCAGAGTTACACCCCTCTCTGGTGCTACTCTCTCCGGCTTGGGCTCGTCCGGACCCCTTCCTAGATGTGCCTCCTCGGTTGTTCCGCGATCTTTCCCTAGTGTTGGATTCTTCAATCTGATTACAGCAAAATCAGGCAGCATCTCAGCATAGCATCGGCATCAAGTGGGTCAAGTGTGTCTAACTAACTAGAACTTACCTCTGTTATACCAATTCAAATGTATGATCCTCCCCCAAATGTTTCAATTCTATATAGACCCCTCAATTTTATTGGGCCAGACAGTGGGGTGAGGACATCACACCATACTAAGTGCAATAACTTTCTTTAGTTCTCTCGTCTAATTACCCGCCCCTTAATTTTAATACCCACAAGCTTTATTCCTACAAGTATTTCATATGTGGATTGATAAATCTGTAATACAATGTTTCGTCTTCTTCCTCTCGTAGGGCCAGAAGTTGATCTTACCATGTCCTTGCTGGGCACATGGATTGGCAGCCATTCATTGATTTCATTAGTTTCAGAACAAGGAAATTGCACGCATGCGTAGCTGTCGCAAAGGATAGGGACATCGGTAATTCTCCAAGGTCCAAACACGAGCTATTAATAAAGTCAGAGAAAAACATGTTAGAATGCGAAATTAAATGAATTCACTGTATACCTCTTACTTCTACTCTAACCCCATTTACTTAATATATTCTTTGCAATAATGGCTTAGTAAAACTTGCATAGGTTAGTTTCAGCACAGCATGTGCGTTAATGCGAAGGTTTCGAGCAGCCATGTTAGAAGCTATTGCGCAGCTGTAAAGATTTCCCATCAAGCATACAGGAGACGTCATACTACGTAGATGCAGTAGAGGCATACGCAGAAGTGTTCCCGCATTTTGGCGGCCATTTTAAGGACACTTGGATTACTTATTAGTAAAGCACATAGAAAAGCTTCCCCTAGATACAATATGTCAAATGTGATGCAGAGTTAATACTCACAAACAGGTTGGTTATAATTTTACACGTTATTCGAGAGGATTGCATACAAGCAAGTTTCTTTTTACACGAAACCTTGCTCCATCACAGTTGCACATTTCATAAATCCCCACGGCCTTGCTTCTTTTGACAACATAGGCCTTCAATGGTAGGGTCCTGCCATGAAGAACACACCTCTGACCCCGAATTGATAGACACCCACGAAGAATGCTGGTGTGTGCCTCACGAGACGACCCTCTTCTTTGTTTTCAGCCCGTCACAGAAGTCACAGGGAGCTTGGAACAAGGCTTGTTCTCTTAGGCATCTCAAATATTCGGAGGATGTGGCTCCTTTAACTGCAGAAACCTCAGAGATTCCCCAGGCTCCAGAGAAGACATCACCGGAGGGTGAGAGCCAATAGAAAATGCGGAAGGCGCGTTGGGGGCGAAGGCGGAAATCGTAGAAGGAGAAGACTCTGAGGTAAAGAGGGACAGTACGCCAGCAGGAGATCACCTACAGGAGAAGAATCTCCACTGACAGCCAACTCAAGAGCTGCAACGAGACCTCAAGACTCCCAAGAGGCAAGACACCAGGAGGCCAACGAACCGATGAAAGCTCAAGCCATACTCTTGGAGAGCGTGGCTTGCACAGGTATGTGCCTGTATCCGTGCTATAACTGGGAGGAGGGAGGGTTCTATATAAATCTGGCCACATAAAAAGCACACTTGGTGACAGTTGGGTGAATTGTGGTGATCTCCCTCACTCCCTCCCTTAGAAACGAGTTAAGTGTGAATGAAACAGACCAGTGCCACTTCTTTTGTTTGACTTGGAAACGGCGTTGGTACTCCAGAACCGCAGGATGCCAGAACAGCCTAAAAAAGAAAAGACAAGAAGACTAATCACTATTGTCTCAAAAGAAATATACCTGGAATAAAATAAAGAAAATAAATATACTTGATTTGGACTGTTCTATCCCCAAATCCTATTACACATGGTGGAGAATGCGGGCAACCCTCCATTATTATAACAAAATGGAGAATCTTATACAACAACTAATCAAAGGACAAGAAAAGTTGGAATGGGCCCTAGAACGTAAGATGACTTCAGCCCAGGCTGACCGGGACATATTTAAAGAGGCTATTACGTCACAAGAAGAATGTATCCATAAAATTGCTGAAGACCAAGTCCAACTAACTTCACGATTCCAGCGAACATGTGGTAGCAATCCTGTTTCCCCTCATACTGCCTTACAAAAATATAATACCAGGAGAAGATGCAGACGCTTTTTCTCAGAATTTTGAAAGGACTGCTATAGCCTGCAGCTGGCCTGTGGGAAAGTGGCTGTTCTTTTTGGCCTCCTTTCTGACTGGAGAGGCTCAAGCGGCCTATCAAGTAACAAATGCCACTGGGAAAACCTCATATGAAGAAATCAAAAACATCTTACTGGATCACATGGGTATGGATGCGGAGGCATATAGAGTTAGGTTCTGTGAAGAAAAAGGGGCTCCTGGAGATAACCCTGAAATCCTTTTTTCAAAAATTGAAACCAGCAGCCAATAAATGGCTAAAACCAGCAGAAAATAGCAAAGAGGATATAATGAATCTTATTTATCTAGAGCAAAACCTAGAGGATCGCCCCTTTTCCAAACAACTATGGCTAGAACATACTCACCTCACTATAGAACAAGCTGTGGGCATGGATGCAACGTTTTCATCGTGCCCAACCTCGAACCTTTCCTTCGGAAACCAAGAAAACACTTTGTATTCTTTTTCTCAGATTTTCCTTGTGTAGGCTTAACACAAAGTCCCCCAGTGAACACCTGAAAGTTTCGGAACCGTGAACCCGAAAACCCCGTATATAGAGAACCTCTATGTTTTGATTGCCCTGAGTGGGACCACATCACTTGATTATGCCCCCACTAGAAACCAACTGAAGAACTCATGGACGTTTAGCTGCATTCCCATGAATACTGTATACAGAGGAATTCGGAATCTGCTTTTATGTAAGTGTGCAGGTAATGATAATTGGGTCACAGCACTTTTAGACTCCAGGTGCCGCCAATCTGTTGTCAACGGTGATTTGGTGAAAAGTTCCCAGGGTCTTCCCATAGAAAGTTGTACATATCCGCTGTGTCAGGAGCTACCCCTAGCCGATATTTTTATCAACACTCCTAATGATACCAGCTCCATAGTTAGAGTAGGAGTGTTTAGGAGCTTCCCGAAGATCTCATATTAGGAGCAGATAATCCAGACTTTTTGGGGATGTTCCTAAACACCATTCAAAAGCAAGAGGCTGAACATACAGTAAAAAACAGAGAATATACAAGCCAACCAGGTCTCATAACCCAAAAAACCCTGGATTTTTGACAAAAAATTCCATTACACTCAGAATAATGGCACCACCCTCCAGAATGTATAGCAAGAAGCTCGCAAAAATGAAAATGATCCTCAAGATCTTTATCCCCAGTTTTGCACTAAAAATGTCCTACTCTACCGGATAGGACAAAAAGGCGATCCTCCCCAACTGTTGGTACTCCTTATCTTCCAAGACCAGATTCTGTTTTTTGCTCATTCTCACCTTATGGCAGCACATACAGGAGCTATGAAAACAACACAGAATATTTTGAGAAATTTTTATTGGCCTGGCAATTATGCTAACATCAAAAAGTATTGTCAGGAGTGTGAAATCTGTCAACGTAAGAATCTGTTCAGACCCCCTCCTGTACCCCTACAACCACTCCCAATAATATGGAAGCCTTTCAAATGGCTGGGCATGGATTTGTTCGGGCCTTTACCCAAATCGAAGAAAGGAAACCAGTATGCTTTGTTGGAGTTGATTATTCTACCCGCTATCTGGAGGCCTTCCCCTTAACAGCCCTCACTACTGCAAATATTGCCAACAAAAGTATTGAACTCTTTCCAAGGCTGGGATTCCCACCTGAGATTTTAATGGATCAAGGCACCCCTTTTGTCTCATGTCTTATGGATCAAGTGTGTAAAACCTTAAACTTCTCCCATATTTAAACATTTGTCTATCATCCTCAAACGGATGGCTTATTTGAGAGGTACAATAGGACTCTCAAGATAACCCTTAAAAAGATGCTTTCTAGCAAGGGAAAAAAACTGGGACCAGTGCTTGCCCTTTCCCCTGTTCGTCATCCGAAGCCAAGTCCAGAGCAAGCTTCGTTGTTCGTCCTTTGAACTGCTATATGGCAGGCAACCTCGGGCCCTCTTAGAGATGACGAAGGAAGCCTGGGAGCAGGAGAAAGCAGATGAGACCAGAAATCTCTTAGAATGTGCCCAAGAGTTAAAATCTCGAATAGGAAAGTTGCGAGAATTGGCTCATTCAAACCTAGCAAAAAGTCAGACTAAACAGAAGACCTTCTAAAATAGAGGAAACAAATGTAGACAATTACAGATTAATGACTGTGTCCTAGTTCTCCTACCAACCTCTCCAGGTTAAGTGAGGTCAGAATGGAAGGGACCCTACAACGTAGTAGGTAAAGTCGGCAACACCACTTATAAGGTACAGATGTCACCCCAAAAATACAGAATTATCACATCAATCTCTTGAAGTGGTTGGATTTCCTTCCTAAAACAAACCAGTTCGCTCTTTAGACCCCACGACAGGATCCCTGTACCCTAGACCAGCTTGTGGTGAATGATTCATTGACTGATGAACAAAATTCCTCACTTCATACCATCATACAACCTTACTCTTCTATTTTGTCTGACCTACCGGCTAGAACCTCCCTAATAGAACATGCTATAGTTACTATCCCAAGGAAAGTGATAAAACAACGACCTTATAGGATACCTGCAGCTAGGAGACAAGCGATTGCCGCTGAGATCGAAAGCATGCTAAATCTGGGGGGTAAAAAACCCTCCCACAGTGATTGGTCCTCACCTATTGTTTTAGTCCGAAAACGTGACGGGTCGATCAGGTTCTGTATCGACTTACGGGCCATTAACTCCATTTCCAAGTTTGACTCCTATTCTTTAATAAGGATTGATGAGTTCATTGAAAAATTAGGAGAGGCTCAGTTAATTTTAACCCTTGATCTCACCTTGGTTTATTGGCAAGTACCCCTTTGACAGACAGACCCAGAGAAAACTGTCTTCTCCACCTCAGATGGCTTTTATGAAATTCACAGTTCTCCCTTTTGGTCTCCATGGAGCCCCAGCCACTTTTCTAAGATTATTGAACAGGGTGCTTCAAAGCCACCAAGCTTATTTGTCAGCTGACTGCATTGTGATATTCGGTCCCTCCTGGCAAAAACGTCTCACATATTGCCAACGGATATTTCAAGACCTAAAAAAAGGCTTGGTTGCATGTAAACGCTAAGAAATCTAAAATTGGATTCCATAAGGTCAAATATCTCAAGTACGTTCTGGGAAATGGCTTAATAGAACCACAGGAAGAAAAGATAAAAGCCATTCTGAACACTCCGATGCCAACTTCCAAAAAGAAAATAAGAGCCTTAGGATTATTGGGGGTATTACAGATGATTTATTCCCCATTACTCTGAGATCACAGGACCCCTCACATACCTTTTAAAAAGACGATATAAAAGTAAAAGACTTTCTAAATCCCCTTAGAGAGCTAGAGAGGCATTTCATCAGCTTAAAGTAGCTATTATGTCCAGCACAATCCTAGTTTTCCCCAATTTTAAGAAACCGTTTATACTTCAAACTGATGCCTTGGAAACCGGCTTAAAGGCTGTCTTATGGCAACTATATAAAATAATAATAATAATAATAATATGAAATTTGTAATGCGCTCAGCTTACCCGGGGGCATCCCGGCGCAAAAGATCAGAAGGAAAGACACAGCTAATCACTGCTAAGGAAACAAATGAGTCTTAAGAAGTTTCCTAAAAGATAGGATCTTAGGCTCTGAGCGGATCTTGAGGGGGAGAGAGTTCCAGAGGGAGGCCACTTGCACAGAGAAGCGCCTGCCCCCAGAACGAGCTCTTCTTACTCTCGCGGACTGCAAAAGGTGTTTTTGGTCCGAGCGTAGCAGACGTGGGGGTTTGTAAGGACGGGCCATATTAGCAAGGATGGGGGGGCCTTTGCCATGTAGAATTTTGTGGGCTGTACATAGCGCTTTAAATCTCACCCGCTCTTTCACGGGGAGCCAGTGAAGCGCTTTGAGGGCCGGGGCAGCAGACTGCCTCCTGGAAACATCCATAAGGACTCTCGCAGCTGCGTTTTGCACCTGTTGAAGGATTTTGAAGGTCGCTTCAGGAGCACCGAGAAACAACGCATTCCCATAATCGAGCCTCGATAGAATCAGGCCACGTATCAGTAGCTTCCTTGCTGAATCAGGAAGCAGAGGTAGCACCTTTCGGGCTGATCTCAGTAAGCCAAAGCAAACCCCTGCAGTCTTCCTGGCATGAGTCCTGAAGGACAGGTCTTCTTCCAACCATACTCCCAAGGACTTGATCTCCTTCTTGGGGGATGGTGGGTCGCCAAGAGACCGGGGCCAGCAGGGGCAAGTGACTTATAAGGGCTGCCAGCAGACTCAACATCCCTTGGGGTAGGAGGAACAGTAGGAGGGTAAGGGGTAAAAAGGATAGGTGGTGTGGGGGCTGCAGGCCCTCCCATAGGTTGGAGGGAGACATCACAGATGACATAGAAACCATATCTGCCCCCCCTGTTACCCTTATTTTCTCCTTCTTCCTGTGTACAATCAAACCTCACTTTGTCGTCCCTTTCGCAAAATCCTTTTCTGCTTCTTCTTCTTCCTCTTGATGACATTATCCTTTTTTGAATCACCAGGTGTAGGCTATTTCCCACATGCAAATATAGGCATCTGAAAGAAACACGTTAGTTAGATTCCTCACCTTAGAATATCCCCAGGCGTCAGACTGGATCCGGAAGATTTTTCGTCAGCAATACCCCTTGCGCATCGCTAGGCGTCGTCTGCGGCTCCGCGTCCATCGTCGGCGTCGTGCGCCGGAATGACGTCGTCGGAGTACTTAGACGCCGCCCTCGCGCGCTGACGTCAGTTCTTCTTTTTTCCGCGCCAGTAAGCGCCGATCCGGGAGAGCTACCCCTTTAGTCAATTTTTGACTAACTTTTTGACTCTTTTTGGTCATTTCTCGACTCTGGTGCCGGTAGGATGCCTGGTTTCAAGGCCTGCGACGACTGTCACCGACTGATGTCGGTGACCGATCATCACCACCGGTGCCTGTACTGCTTGGGCCTCGACCACGACGCGGCGTCGTGCTCCGATTGTATGGCCCTGACCTCGAAAGCTAGGCGGGAGCGGTCCCGCAAGCTTCTCGAGCTTCGCCACTCGGCTCCGCGCCGCTCTCGATCCTGGTCCAGGAGGAGGTCCAAGGATCGGACGCGGAGCCGCACTCGACATCGTCACTCGTCTGGCTCGAAGTCTTCGGGTAAGTCGAGGCACTCCAAGAAGTCCAAGAAGCGACACCGCTCTTCGGACTCCCCTCGCCGATCGCGCGACTCAGCCGAGGGTCCGGGTGGTTCCACCCCCGCAGCTCGGCAGGAGCCGCAGGCGCCGCGCAAGTCCCCATACCTGACGGTCCCTGGGACTGACGCGACGCCGGCGGAGGTCAGTGCCTTACTCTCGGCCATGAGGAGCCTGGCCCCGCCGTCGACGCCCGCTGGCACGCCTTCGGGCCCCGCGGACTCGACTGGGCGACCTCGCGTGCTGGCGGCTCCGGCCCCGGTGCCGTTGGAGGCTCCGGCCCCGATGCCGCAGGTCCCCGAGAGGCCCGAGCATGGGCCCCCGCCGACGCCGGTCGACCTCGTTACGCCTCCTCCGCCGGCGCCGACACTGATACCAACCCCGACGCCGGCTCCGGTCGACGTCGATCCCCGGTTCAGCCCCTGTCCGGTCCCGACGCTGATGCGGCGCCGCCCGACGCCGCATCCGACGCCGCTAGAGACACATATTGTCTATCGACCGGCTCCGATCATTCCTCCTGTTTACCAGGAATTGGATGACGGGGGCGACTGGGAGGGGTCTGATGACCCTATGGCCCTTCAGAGCCAACTTGCACAGGACTGGGCAGATGAACTGGGGGAGGCCAGTGGGTTGGATACCTCACCGGACACTGGATTCATCCCTCCTCCGACTGTGGCTTCGGAGGAGGGTGCAGCTTTTTCTGTGGTGCTGCGCAAGGCGGCCGAAGCCCTTCAGTGCTTCAGTCTGCCGCATGCTCCACAGAGCCTCTGCTGCCATTCAATGAGGCCCTCACTGACGTTCTTCAGGGCACCTGGTCCAAGCCCTCCACAGTCCCTCCTGTGGATAGGAACGTTGCCAGGCGCCACCGCCCTGCTCCGGGCGACCCCAGTTTTCTGTCCCAACACCCCACCCCCTAGAGTCTAGTTATCCAGGCCTCTACCTCCCAACCCTCCTTCCCGTCCGCTCCTCCGGACCGGGATTCCAAGAGACTGGAACAGTTTGGTAAGAAGCTGTTCTCTTCGCTCAGTTTGGGCCTGCGGTCTTTGAACACCGCCTGTCTCTTGGACCGTTATTCCCACTCTCTGTGGGATGTGGTGGAGGACGTGCTGCCACTGTGCCCGGAGGAGGTCCGGGCGCGGCTTTCCTCGGCCCTGGCCGATGGGAGAGATGCAGCGCGCCATGCAATCCGATGTGGGCTTGACACTACGGACTCGCTGGGTAGGGCGATTTCTACCACGGTGGCGCTTCGACGTCATGCCTGGCTGCGGTCCACGTCTTTTTCAGGGGATGTCCAGAGCACCCTCATGGACATGCCTTTTGATGGCGCTCGCCTTTTTGGTGAGAAAGCGGACAGTGCGCTGGCTCGCTTCAAGGACTCCCGTGCTATGGCCACGTCCTTGGGCCTCTCGGCCCCGTGGTCACAAACTTCCGCTTTTCGCTCCTTTCGTGGCCAAGGAAGAGGCACCTCCTCACGTCCGCCTAGCCACCGGCCGCAGAACCAACCTGCACGCGGTCACGGACGTGGTTTCTGCCGAGGCGGTACTGGAGGACGACGCGGTCAGTCCACATCCACCCCGGCAGCATCCGCCTCAAAGCCTTCTAAGTCCGAGCTTTCAGGCCCATTCCACGCCAGTGGGCGGCAGAGTTCGCCATCACCTGCTCCACTGGCGGTCCATCACATCGGACAGGTGGGTGCTGCAAATCGTCCAAAGGGGCTACTCCCTCCCCTTTGAGACGACCCCTCCAGCCATGCCACCGCAGCACCACCGTATCTCGGGGGATCATTTGTATCTTCTCCACGAGGAAGTTACGGCCCTCTTGGCCAAGGGGGCCGTCGAGCGCGTTCCGAGCCCAGAAGTAGGTCGTGGTTGTTATTCCCACTACTTTCTGGTTCCCAAGAAGGGCAAAGGGGGCCTACGCCCTATCTTGGACCTCCGGAACGTCAATGCCTTCCTCCGGAAGGAACGGTTCAAAATGTTAACTTTGGCTCAGGTTCTGGCTGCCCTCGACCCTGGAGACTGGATGGTAGCGTTGGACTTGCAGGACGCATATTTCCACATCCCCGTCCTGCCGGCCCACCGGCGTTACCTGCGGTTCACGGTGGGTCAGGAGCACTTTCAGTTCACCGTGCTCCCCTTCGGCCTTACCAGTGCCCCTCGGGTGTTCACGAAAGTGATGGCGGTGTTCGCAGCTCATCTGCGCAGATCAGGGGTTCCAGTCTTCCCCTATCTCGACGACTGGTTGTTGAAGGCGGGCTCGCCCCAGGCAGTCGTCTCCCACCTCCAGACTACGGCGGATCTCCTGCATTTGCTGGGGTTTTCCATCAACGTGCCGAAGTCACACCTGAGCCCCTCTCAGAAGCTCCTCTTCATCGGAGCGGTTCTCGATTCGGCGCAGTTCCGGGTCCATCCACCGGAGCAGCGGGTCCGGGATATACAGGCCCTGATTCCCATCTTTCGGCCTCTATCCTGGGTTTCGGTCAGGCTAGTGTTGCGGCTTCTGGGGCTGATGGCCTCCTGCATCCTACTAGTGCATCACGCCAGGTGGCGCATGCGGGCTCTGCAGTGGGACCTGAAGTTTCAGTGGGCCCAGCATCACGGCAACCTGTCCGACCATGTCTTGATCTCGGAGGGCACTGTACAGCAGTTGCAGTGGTGGCTCACGGACCGCGATTGGGTCACGGGAAAGAGCCTCTCCCTACCCCTACCGGAGCATGTCGTAGTGACGGATGCGTCCCTCCTGGGATGGGGTGGCCATATGGGAGAGGCGGAGATCAGAGGCCTCTGGTCTCCGGCGGAGTCTTGCCTCCACATCAACTTGTTGGAGCTGAGAGCAATCCAACTTGCACTGAAAGCCTTCCTTCCCTCTGTCCGGGGAAGTGTCGTGCAGGTGTTCACGGACAACACCACCGCCATGTGGTATTGCAACAAACAGGGCGGGGTGAGGTCGTGGACCCTTTGTCAGGAGGCTCTGCGCCTCTGGACATGGCTGGAACACCAGGGCATCACCCTGGTGGTTCAACATCTGGCGGGCTCTCTGAACGCCAGAGCAGACGAACTCAGTCGCCGGTGCATGATGGATCACGAATGGCGTCTGAACTCCGAGGTGGCGCAAGGTCTCTTTCGGCAGTGGGGAGAGCCTTGGTTAGATCTATTCGCCACCGACGAGAACGCGCAATGTCAGCAGTTCTGCGCGTTGGAATTTCCAAGGCGGCACTCGCTCCGCGACGCTTTTCGTCGCGAGTGGAGTTGCGGTCTGTTGTACGCCTTTCGGCCTATACCACTTCTACCCAGAGTGCTGAAGAAGATCAGGCGCCACCGGGCCCAAGTCATCTTGGTGGCTCCGGATTGGGCATGAAGGTACTGGTATCCCGAGCTACTCAGTATGTTGACCGATCCTCCGATACGTCTGCCCCTTCGGGAGGATCTTCTGTCGCAGCAGCA
The DNA here is from genome assembly GCF_964204655.1 of Triturus cristatus. NCBI lineage: Eukaryota > Metazoa > Chordata > Amphibia > Caudata > Salamandridae > Triturus > Triturus cristatus. The sequence continues at coordinate 1,137,644,666 of NC_140589.1, forward strand.
GGAGACGGTCCTCCACCCGAACCTGTCCAGCCTCCACCTCCATGCGTGGAGATTGAGCTGCGGCAGTTGATGCCATTTAACTTGCCTCCTGAAGTCTGTGATGTCATTCTGGCAGCCAGGCGTCCCTCCACAAAGACGGTATACGCCTGCCGGTGGAACAAATTTGTGGCATGGTGCACAGCAAAGGCTGTGGATCCCCTTTCCGCCCCTCTTTCTGAGGTTCTCCTCTTTCTTCTTTCTTTGGCCCGGCAGGGCTCTGCCCTGGGCACCTTGAAAGGTTATCTTGCTGCCCTCTCTGCCTTCTTACGGCTTCCTGATCAGCCCTCTCTTTTCAAGTCCCCTGTAGTGTCACGCTTTCTTAAAGGCATTACTCACACGTTCCCTCCTGTCCCTTTCGTAATGCCTCAGTGGGACTTGAATCTTGTCTTGACATTCCTGATGTGCGCTCCCTTTGAGCCTCTTCACAATTGTCCTCTTCGTCTTCTAACTCTTAAGACTGCTTTCCTGGTAGCCATCACCTCGGCTAGACGGGTGAGTGAACTCCAGGCTCTATCGTCCAAGCCTCCTTTTCTATCTGTTCATCCGGACAAGGTTGTCCTTCGGCCTCGTCCTTCCTTTCCTCCGAAAGTGGTGACCCCCTTTCATCTTGGGCAAACCGTCACCTTGCCCACCTTCTTTCCGCCTCCGCACCCTTCCAAAGAGGAAGAGCGGCTCCACCGTCTGGACCCAAAACGTGCGCTCTCCTTTTATTTGGACCGCACGAAACAGTTCCGAGTGGACGACCAGCTTTTCGTTGGCTACGTGGGTGCAAATAAGGGAAAAGCTGCGCACAAATGGACCATCTCCCGGTGGGTCGTTTTGTGTATAAAAATCTGTTATTCCTTGGCGAAAAAGGACCCTCCTGTTGGGCTGCGAGCCCATTCTACTCGGGCCACAGCGGCTACTACATTTTTGGGACGCGGAGTCCCTTTGCAGGACATCTGTCAGGCGGCGACGTGGGCTTCGCTGCACACGTTTGCCAGACACTATTGCCTAGAGAGCCAAGTCCGGAGGGATGGCTTCTTTGGCCGTTCTGTCCTCCAGGACTTTCTGGTGTGATCTTGGTTCGCAGACCCACCACCGGGGATGGTATTGCTTGGGCATCTATTCTAAGGTGAGGAATCTAACTAACGTGTTTCTTTCAGATGAACAAGTTACTTACCTTCGGTAACGATGTATCTGTAAGAAACATTAGTTAGTTAGATTCCTCACCGACCCACCCATCCTCCCCGTTCTGCGAACTGACATCTAGGGTTAAGGCTATCCCTTTCAGGGCCCTAGAATTTTTTGGCACCAGTGTCGGTCTCTTGCATGGCTCTGCGTTCCTGGCGCGGAAGGCTATGTACAAGAACTGACGTCAGCGCGCGAGGGCGGCGTCTAAGTACTCCGACGACGTCATTCCGGCGCACGACGCCGACGACGGACGCGGAGCCGCAGACGACGCCTAGCGACGCGCAAGGGGTATTGCTGACGAAAAATCTTCCGGATCCAGTCTGACGCCTGGGGATATTCTAAGGTGAGGAATCTAACTAACTAATGTTTCTTACAGATACATCGTTACCGAAGGTAAGTAACTTGTTCTATATGTCTGTTGGTGAGGCTTCCGATAAAGTACTGGTAGTTTCCTTTGATGGAACTTTGCCACATGAGCCCATGCATGCTGTTCTGCTCGCCATTTCACTATTTAAATAGATATTTTAGAGAGTAGACTGCATCATCCACCTTCTTTTTCATTCTGGCTCCTTCTGTAGTTCCAAAATGATGCATATGAGGGTTATAAGGAACACCACTGGTCGGATTTGCGTTTCCAATCTCTTCCTTCCCAAATCAGGCGGCCCTTCGTAGCATGATTCTATTTGCTCTAGAATATATTGTAGGTTTTATTTGATGGTTCATTACTTATAAAAGTAGTTACTCCATTAGTCTGAGATGCTGCCTCTCTCTGCAAGGATAAATACTGTGGCAGATTCCTTCTAACTTTGTTGGTCAGGGTTTGCAATATCTCCAACATGATCGAAGAAGCATGGTCTGCGCCCACTACAAATCTCTCCAGCAGGGCAAGTATAGATGACAAAATCCTTTCCAGGGCCAATAACGATTCTGAGAAAATATGATCCCATTAGGACCAATAGAATCGTATAAGTCCTGGATCAACAGGGTATTTGACAGTCCAGGACTGGGGGACAACCCATTTTCGACATCCTCTTGGCATCCCATTCCCAATGGGCTATTAGAGGGATTGTTGCTGCCCATTGCAGCATGCTTACTAAGAGAGGCATTCTTGATCACAGTTGACACATAGGGAAGGGTATATTCACTGATCAAAAAAGAAGAGGAGGCAAGTGGCTTCATGGTTGCCAAGTTGCCCCCTATCTTATCTCCCTCGGGCACCAAGTTGTCCCACTAATCGCTGTGTCATCTCAGACAGCGCAATCACCCCTACTGTTGTCATCTCACTTGCCTAATTCATGAGTCCCCGCCAGGGGTGGCAAATGGGAATTATCAATTAATCACCTTTCACTCCCAGTGGTTTCTTGAAAAAGACGCACTGAGGACACCAGTGTCCTTGCTATCCGAGCTAGTAATAGACTGTTTACTAGTTAAGTAATGCAAAGTTGGGTGTATACCCTCACAAGATTGCATGCATTCAAGCACCAATCCCTTTATTGGCTGGGTGTAGGCACCCCTTGCCCTCTTAGGTAGAGTAGACTTTAATTTATTAAATACTCTGTGTGAGCGCCTTGGGATTATAGTGCAGGGGCGTTGTGCTTTTTATCGGTATTCTGAGGGATATATCTGCTATACGATTGTTGTAGCTATGACCTCTCAATAAAACCAAAGGGGTCACAAATTCTTTGTAGGGAAGCAGAGCAATCACCGATATGCAATTTATAGCAACTGATCAAAACAGAAATAGCAGTATAAATGGGGTTTCTGTTTAGAGACCTTATAAGCCCAATAGGATAATAAAGCTATGCTCACCTCCGCTTCGTCCGGGCTTCCCAGCTCCTCACCCTTGCTTCTGGTTTTGTTCCGCACTTTGCTCAACCGTGGCCTAGGTTGCGCAATGGTTCCTCTCCTTCGTCGAGGCCCTTGCTTACTGGGAGTCTCTTAGTGGTGGAGCTGCACGTTGGTTCCACGGCACCCCCAGAGAGGGACAAGCCAAACTTGTGGTATACTGCGCCGGTCAGGAATGGCCAGGTCTCTTGCTTGCCTGGATCCCACCTGAGCTCCACGGGAGACCAACCAGACATGACAGGCAGCGGCAGTTTCTGCCTTTGGGTGTGGGGGCATACCTCACTCATTATTTTGCCCCCCAGGACCCATTATAGCAGGTGAATATAACCTTATGTTGTTGACATAGACAGAAACTTTAAATATCTTTAAATCACGCCACGACCGTGAGTCCGCATTCATACAGGTGCTGGTGGGTGGGAAAGAGAGCACGGCAACTAGACCACAAAATGTGCATTGCTGAAGGATACATCTGCCTGTGGATTCCTCACCTTCTAAATTACCCCTGCGCCAGCATTCCGCGGAAACTTTTTTCCTAGTTCTCCCACGTCGATGAGGACATCACAAATACATGGCTCCGCTTGCGTCTCCGTCTGACGTTATCGGAGCCACAAATAGACCTCATCGGCGTGCTGACGTCAGTTCCCTTTTTTCCGTGCCGATGACACGTAACGGTTTTCTGGGACTCTCCATTGATTTCTTGATAGTAACTTTGTTTCTGCTGTTTCCTTTGGAAGTGGCAGTGCGATGGCGTAGAAAAAGTCAGGGTTTAAACCTTGTAGAGAATGTGGGGTTATATGTCGATCACAGGCCCTTCACGACGACTGTTTGTGGTGCCTATCTTCAGGACATGACGTCGATGGTTGTACCAGCTGTCGAAAGATGAACCCAAAGGCTTTGAAGATGGGTGAGGCCAAGTTGTTCATGGCGAAGGCAAGGAAGGAGAAAAGAGGTCGGAAAAGATCGAAGTCGAGGTCGTCGACTTCGCATCCTTTGAAATCGAAGAAGAACAAGAAGAAGAGGAGACATGGTTCTCAACGTCATTCGTCGAAGGGTAGGGCTTCGAGATCGCCCTCACCGGCTCCAAAACATCGCACTAGAGATGTCATTTCTCCATCACCTTCTTCTCCTCCCGCGACTCTGGCACATTCTCCGATGCCGACAGGTTCTCCGGTGCGCTCACCAACACCGAAGGGTACTCCTGGGCCGAGCTCTTCACCGGCGCCGAGGGTTTCTACTGTGCCTGTACCAGCGACTCCAGTCTTAGGCCCGACTTCACCGGCGCCTACACGGCCTCATGAGGATCAGGATACGGCTCCGTTCCCATCCTTTACTGGGCCTGGTACAGATCCATTGCAGTTCCTTAACGTGATGTATGGCGTGTTTGCCAAGGCAGCCTACCCTACCAGTGCGCCTTTGGGCCCCGTGGGTCCGCTTGCTTTTAATTTGGGCGTTCCACAGCCTAGGCACCATTCATCTTTTATGCCGATGGCACCGTCCTGGCATTTACCGGCTCCAAGGTTCTCAACGCCGGTCTCTCAGTCTCCGGCTCCACCTGGAGGTCGCTCTTCTTCTCGACTCCAGTCAGCACCGTTGCCCGCGTCGGAAGCTGTGCCTTCAATGCTGGTGCCTTTTTCATCGGCGCCGTGCGTGGCTCCGTCGACGCCAAATCATGTCCTGAAGATAAGGTCTAGGAGAGAGGCCCAAAGGCTTCTTGAAGAAGAGGCATATCAGCAGGATGAGGCTGAGGAAGGCGAGATTGAGGAAGATGAGTTTGAAGGCCTTCAGGAGGCAAGTGGATTGGATACTTCCCCAGAATGGGAACTTTCATCTCCAAAATCATTACCCTCGCAGGATGTTGCGCCTTGTCATGCGGTGATTAGAAAGGGCGCTGAACTTTTGGATCTTCAGCTTCCCACTGCTGATTTTAGGCCGAATATGTTAACAGAGGTTTTACACTCTCCTTCCTCTGTAGTTGAGCCTCTTTTGCCATTTAATGAGGCCTTAACTGAGCCTATTTTGGAGGTGTGGAGGAAGCCTCTCTCAGCACCTGCGGTTTCAAGGTCCATAGCAAGGAGGTACAGGCCTGCTCCAAATGATCCTGCATTTCTTTCGAGTCATCCTTCGCCTGAAAGCTTGGTAGTGCAGGCTTCTTGTTCGAAACAATCAAGAAGTTCTTTTCCCCAGAGTCCTGGTGACAGGAATTCAAAAAAGCTAGAACAGTCTGCTAAAAAGATTTTCTCCTCTTCAACTATGGCTTTGAAATCCACTAATGCATACTACTTGTTGGGGAGATATATCCATGCTTCGATGGACTTGGCAAAGCAGCTAATTCCAAAGTTGCAGGAAAATGATCGAGTACCTTTTCAGGAGATTGTGTCTGATACCTAGGCAGCAGCTCGTCAGGTTATACAGTCTGATTTGGACACTGCTGATTCAGTGGCAAGAGTGATGGGCTCTGCTATGGCTACATGAAGGCATGCCTGGCATAGGTCTTCAGGTTTATCTCCTGATGTTCAGAATACTCTTCTGGATCTCCCTTTGATGGATCAAGGCTTTTTTGGGAAAAGGCTGATTCTGCGTTGCAAAGATTCAAGGGCAGTAGGGCTACGGCTAAATCTTTAGGACTCCAAACTCAGTCTAGAGGTTTTGGTTTTAAAAGATATTGTGGCTTTGGCAGGATGTCTTCCTTTCGAGGCTGTCAGCAACCTTAGTTACAGCAGCAGAACCTCCAGTACAAGTATTATAGAGGGAAGAACAGAGGTCGTTTGCGGGGTTTGCCCGTCAACTCTCCTCCTCCTCCTCCTCCTCTTCCTCTTCCGCCACTGCCGTCTCTGGAAAGCAGCCCTAGATCCCCCATCTTGGAGCATGCTGGTCTGGTAGGGGGTCGGGTGTCCCATTTTCTACAAGATTGGAAATCTATAACATCAGACCTTTGGGTTTTGAATCTTGTGGGAAATGGGTACGCCCTTCCCTTCCGGGAGTTTCCCCCTCCTTACCCTCCTTGCCATGGCGGGTGTTCAGAAGACAATTTGTTGCTTCTACAGCAAGAGATTATTGCAAAAAGATGCCATAGAGGTGGTTCCAGAGCAGGAAAGGGGTTAGGGATGCTACTCTCTGTATTTTCTGATCCCCAAGAAGGACGGCAGGTTAAGGCCTGTTCTAGACCTCAGGGTTTTGAATTTTTACCTCAAGCAGGAGAAATTCAAGATGTTGACCCTAGCTCAGGTTCTTTTAGCTTTGCAGCAAGAAGTCTGGATGGTGTCGATTGATTTACAGGATGCGTAGTTTCACATCTCCATCCTGAAGTCGCTCTGGAAGTATCCCCGTTTCACGGTAGGGTGCCAACACTACCAGTCTGCGGTACTCCCGCTTTGACTAACTTCCACACCCGAGTCTTCACAAAGGTGGTGGCGGTGGTGGCAGCTCATCTCAAAAAGTCAGAAATTCCTGTTTTCCCTTACCTGGACGACTGGCAGCAAAGTCGCCGGAGATGGTGCTTCATCATCTGCAGGTAACAGCGCGGCTGTTCAACGTTTTGGGTTTCTCGATAAATGTACCCAAGTCTCACCTGGTTCCCTCACAGCGCAACCTGTTTATGGGGGCAGTACTGGATACTATAGTGTGTCGAGCATTTCCTCCTCCGGAGAGGATTCTCGACATTCAGGAAATTATTCCCTTGTTTCACGATGGGGCGGTTGTTCCAGTCCTGAAGGTCCTATGCCTGCTCAGTCTGTTCGCTTCCTGCATTCTGTTGGTCAACCATGCACGCTGGCACATGAGGGCGCTCCAGTGGTGTCTCCGCTGGCAGTGATATCAGCACAACGGAGATCTCAGGGAGTCAGTCAGGATCTCCAGAGAAACTGCAGCGGATCTGTTTTGGTGGAGTGTTCAGAGCAACTTGTCTCAAGGGAAACCCTTTCAGCTTCCTCCACCGGTGGCCACAGGGATCACGGATGCCTCCACTCTAGGGTGGGGTGCTCATCTGGGGGATCTGGAGGTCAAAGGTCTTTGGTCTCCAGAGGAAAGGTTGCTTCACATCAACCTTCTGGAATTGTGGGCTATTCGTTCGGCACTAAATGCCTTTCTTCCATCCCTTCGTGGTCAGTCGTTCAGGTTCTGACGGACAACACTACCGCGATGTGGTACATCAACAAACAGGGAGGTGTAGGTTTGTTTTGTCTCTGCAGAGAGGCTCAGCGACTCTGGTCCTGGGCTCAGGGCTGTCATATTTGTGCGTTTGCAAATCATTTGGCCTGTGTGCTGAATGAACGTGCGTAGTCTCCGTCGGCATTACTCGGCCGATCACGAGTGGCGGCTTTATCCAGAGGTAGTCCATCTTGTCTTCAAGATGTGGGGATTTCCTCGGTTGGACCTCTTTGCCACTCGCGAGAACGCCCACTGCCCGTCGTTCTACAGTCTCCAGTTTCCGATGCAGGGAGCTTTGGGGGAATCGTTTCAGTTGGATTGGAGTTCACAGCTCCTTTATGCATTACCTCCCATACCCTTGATTCCTCGGGTTCTGAGGAAGATTCGCCAAGACCAGGCCCAAGTCATATTGATCGCTCTGGATTGGCCAAGAAGGGTGTGGTACACAGATCTACTTCACCTCTCATCGCACCCTCCGCTCCATCTCCCTCTCAGGACAGACCTCCTCTCGCAGTTGCAGGGGCGGGTTCTACACCCTCACCTCCAGACCTTGCACATTCATGCCTGGAGAATGAACGAGGCAACCAGAGTTCTTTCTCTCTCCCACCGGATGTGGTGGATATTATTTTGTCATCTAGGAAACATTCCACCAAATCAGTTTATTCCTCTAGGTGGTCTAAATTTGTTAAATGGTGTGGAGAGAGGTCTATTGATCCTTTGAAAGCCTATTTGTCTAACATTCTTGAGTTTTCCCTTTCTTTGGCCAAGCAGGGCTCTACTGTGTCTACAGTAAAGGGATATTTGTCAGCTTTGTCGGCTTGTCTATGTTTGCCAGACCAGCCGTCTTTGTTTAAGTCCCCCATTGTTATGAGGTTCATTAAGGGCCTTACTAATAGGTTTCCTCCCACTCCTTTCATTATGTCTCAGTGGGATTTAAATCTTGTTCTTACATTTCTAATGGGTTCTCCTTTTGAGCCTCTTCATAGTTGTCCGTTGAGGCTTCTTTCTTTCAAACAGGTCTTTCTGGTCGCTATTACCTCGGCTAGGAGGGTAAGTGAGCTTCAGGCTCTTAGTTCCAAACCACAGTTTTTAACCATTCATGCAGAAAAGATGGTTCTCAGGACCAGGGCTGCTTTCCTACCTAAGGTGGTTACTCCTTTCCATCTTGGACAATCCATTACTTTACCTACCTTCTATCCTCCCCCTCACCCTTCCAAGGAGGAGGAGAGACTTCATCGCTTGGATCCTAAGAGGGCTGTCCGTTTCTATTTGGACAGAACCAAGGATCTGAGGCTGGACGATCAGCTCTTTGTGGGCTACGCTGGGCGAATGAAAGGCAAGGCTGTGCACAAGCAGATTCTCTCCAGGTGGATCATCTTGTGCATCAAGATCTGCTACGCCTTGGCCAAGAAGGAACCGCCTGAAGGTATCAGAGCTCATTCCACCAGAGCTAAGTCTTCTTCTTCTGCTCTGTCTAGAGGTGTTCTTGTTGTTGATATTTGTAAGCCAGCAACTTGGGCCTCCCTCCATACCTTTGCGAAGCATTTCTGCTTGGATTCTGAGGTTAGGAGGGACGGCCATCTTGCACGCTCTGTGCTTCAAGATTTTTGAGTATAGGTTGGTGGACACCCTCCTGCGGGAGTAGGACTGCTGTGGGATTCTATTCAAAAGGTGAGGAATCCACAGGCAGATGTATCCATCAGAAGAACAAGTTACTTACCTTCAGTTATGCTTTTTCTGGTGGATACAGTATCTGCCTGTGGATTCCTCACTGACCCACCCACCTCCCCGCTGTCCACCTTCGTATACCAAAGGTTTCATGATTTATTAAACATGGCTGTTTTCCTGTGTATTTTAAATGCCTTGCTCATTCATTGGAAATGCCTAGTTTGTTTTTGCTTTTCCGTTGATCCTTTATTCTGTGTGTATCTATGTTTATATTGTATACTGTGTATACTTCAGTTATGATGTTGGTCCACCCGTTCACCTCGGAGGCACGTAAAAAATGGGTGGAACTGACGTCAGCATGCCGACGAGGTCTATTTGTGGCTCCAATGACGTCAGACGGAGTTGCGAGCAGTAGGCGGCTTGTGACATTTGAAAGTGGTGCAGCGTAAGATTCTGTCAGAGTGCACCATGGCGAACCAGTGCAGCGAGCGAGCCTTAACATCTTTAGGGGGTTGGGGGGAGTTCTCGTTCTCCCCCCCCAGAACATTTTGAAAAAAGAGTGGGTAAATGGTGCATTTTGAAGCAAATTTGAGAAGCACAGAGACTAGAGCTGCAAACACACATAGAGCCCGCTACAGCACTGTGACTAGGACTGGTGCCACACACAGAGCCAGCTGCAGCACAGAGACTATAGCAGTAGATAAGTGGAAGAACTAGAAACAAATAGAAGTGCCACACATACACTAAACAGAACACGCTTTCAAATAACAGACACCCCAAACAAAGGATGCTCCATACCCAGATAAGCGCAATGGGCAATTGAAAATCATAAAATAAAGGGCACACAGAGTATACACATGGAAACAGAAATACCCGAAATACCACACACAATCTCAGCAGCAAGCAGAACGTGGACATCAAATACAGACAAAAGGCAGGCCCAAATACAGAAATCGTCACAGGCACTCCGCAACGCTAAATTTCACATACATATGAAATGGCATAAAGAACAAATAGCACAAACATACACACACGTACCGTCTGGAATATAAAGATAAGCAGCAAACAATAAATGCTATACGTACATACGAAACGGAACACATCCACCCAAATGACAACGGCACCCACGCACCAAAAACTCAAACGTACATAATACCAATGAGGAGACAGAAACTAGTTAACAGATATACAAGTAAATCAATACAAACCAAAAGGCACACAAGATTAATCTAAACCCACTTGTGCAAAATCTGCAAGAGACACTGTCAGAAGATTTGAGCTGAGTGAGGAGGCTGTGGACATTCAGTCACTCTGAAACTGCGACAGACTATACCCAACACGGACCCGCAAGCATGAGCGACGAGAATTATACATCGCTATTAGCTTTAAAAAGAAAGTCACAGCGCTAAAACCTAACACAGGAACTGGCAACACACAAGCTGAGTGCCATTTTGCATGAGAATATGAAGTGTTGCAGCATTAAAGTGATTTATTTTCTGTAGCCCTGTTACTAAGTTTAAAGTAACTATTCAAAAAGAAGTCTGAGCTGAGCTAGGCGAAAAATGTTAAACTCTTTATACGCCATGACATCGCCTTTCTGCACACCAAAATACAGTGCTTAAGTTTACTCGATCTACAGAGCTGGATTCAAAGCACAGACAAAGCATATAGCATAAATAATGCATCCAGCACAGCGTAGGAGTGTAAATGTACAAGTTTAAAAAACACATAAACAAACTCTGGCCTGAAGATGAAAATGGTGGGTGCCAGGCAGGCAGTCACAAAGCAAGCCTTCTGATTTACAGGACATGTTTACAACACACATCACCTGACTCGGAGGGTGGGACTGGGTGAGTCTGGGAGTAACAAAACACGAGTACCATTTCCAGGGCATAGGTGCTGTTTTGTAAAAGCACGACACTGCTCAAACGGCACAGCTGCTCTCCAGCCCCACGCATACAACTTTAATCAGGAAAGTAAACACGCCTGTCTATGTACATTTCTGGTCACCAGCTAATAACTTTCAGAAGCACAAACCTTTTGTGCAATAATTTCCAGAAGTTGGTGTAGTCTAGCGCTGCATAACAGTCACTCAGTCAGTCAGGTCGTCTCATAATTTACATTCATTACGTTCATTTCTGCTTTTTCAGCACTCCCACCATAATGATTATGACACCCAACTTCGGAGTATTGCATTTATTTACAACATTGCTTAAACTGATGCACAGTCTGCATTGAAATCTCAACATTTACGATTTCTACACCCCTCCACAAAACCACGGCGAGGCAGACCAACATCAGTAAATGTTACTGGGCCCTCAAAAGTGCGCCTCCCACATTCCGCACAGACCTCTGCCTTTACTTGCCTTTTAGCCATTTCGAAGCGGTAATAAAATTCAATCACTCCGCACACACAAACGCATCACTGTTGTTTCGGTAAACATCCGACTACGTCCTCCTACTTATAAACCCCAGAGCAATGCACCAGGAAGCAACTAACTTTTACCCTTCCAGCTGCCCAGCGCAAGACAATGAGCTGGCGACGCACGCCCTGCGGAAGCCTGCCAGGCTGGGTCTGCTCAGAGTAGAGCTCGCCCCCCATCCGCCCATACACGAGTAGCAGTTTACAGCACATACATGTACACGCCTGACGTAAGAACAAAACTCATGCACAAAAAGATGCGAAAACTCACCCTTATGTCCCCAATCACAGGGTGGGGGGCAGTCGCGGATTGCAATACTCGCGGGGGTCGGGTGGGGGCCGGGGGAGATTAAAATAAAAAAAAAAAAAAAAAAGTAAACTTACCTGACCGGGTCTGCGCCAACTCTGCTCCTGGGCCGGGGTCCCGCGTTGGCGCCTTCAAAGTCTAGGAACAGTGTTGTATCCTGACATTAGTAAATGCAATGCTATTTACCACCAATGGAATGTTACTTTGATGATGCTATTTAGAATGTTATGATTCAGTCAGAGAAGACACAGTTGAGTGGGCTGAGCAACTTGATGGCTGCTCCTGGTGGGGTCTCGTTATGATCTTGTAACTATCTTGAATAAAACTACATTGAGCTACAGCTACCTGCGTGGACTTGATCACTACAATTGTTTTGGCGACGATCTTCAAAAGAACCTGCATCCATCACCTCTTCAAACCTCAAGCAACTACAGTAACTCAAGCTAAGCAGCTACCCTCAACTGGCATCCTTGACCCCACCAGTGACCATCCATCAGTTGCCCACAGCAGTTTGCCAGTTGTTCGTGTTCCTGGGAATTCCTACTTAAAGAGCTGTTTATCGTCTTAAGCCTACTCTCCTGAGTCCATCTCTAAGTTTCAGAGAAAGCCTACTTCTACTTGTGCTGTGCCTTCATGTGAGGGTAAGCCTACTGACGTCTGAGTAAGTGCTGTGCCTTCAGTGAGGGTAAGCCTGACGCTTTTCAAGCCTCTCAACGTCTGTGTCCTGTGCTGTTCCGCTCTTTAAGCCTGCTTAGTAACGTCTACGCTTTGTGCTGTACCTTCATTGAGGGTAAGCCTGCCATGCATCAACCTCTGCATTCTACTTGTCTTGTGTTTTGCCTTCAATTGCCACACATGGACGCCTGCAACCGTCAACATCTTTGTGCTGCGCCTTCATTGAGGGTAAGCTTCTTCATTTAGACATTCTACTTTTGGTCTCCCTCATTCAAGTGCACCTATTCTACCTGCTTTGCTGCCGTAAAGAGGTGCCCCTCTCTTGTTATGGTGTCCCACTACAGTGGCACAGTGACTGCCAGAGGAATGAGAAAATGACCCTATTTTATAATGCCACACGGATTCGCTACTACTGCTTATGGGGTACATTCTAACTCTAAACCCTCTTTGTCATCTGGATTTGTGCCCAGCAAGGAAGGTGTCTACACTGTGTGTTCACATGCTACAGTGATACCGTTCAATCATCTCTGCAGTCTTTTGTATGAGGTCACGGTGCCAAGGGGGACCAAGAATGGTGAGACACTTTTTGTCGGTCATTGTTGTGCATTTTGAGATTGTGCATTTTGAGACATCGAGGCAATGAGCGTTAGTAATCCGCTTTGTTCCACTTCAAATCAAAACAAAGCGCGTGCTATCTTTGGCACATGCAAGCATACCTACATTTTCAAACGTCTTGTCTCCGTGGGTGTTTGTGACGTCCCCCGAAGTCTTCACTGTCATTATGCGCTTTGAACATTGAGCGTGCTGCGAGCCTCCCGGCATGGCGTGAGGAAGCGTAACGCCATCTTGGGGTTGGGGTCGACCATTTCATATGTTTAAACGCCAATCACAGAATATGCCAACCACGTCAATTTCACACGTTATTTGTTCATTGTTGTTTGTCCTTAGCTTCAGTGCCCAGCCGCAAATTACAAGCACATCCTGGTATTCGTTGTTGCAGCACTATTTTGACGTGTCACGTTGTGGGATTTGTTCTTTTGCATCTGCACCAATAAACCACAGTCAAGCTCTAACTATGCGTGAGGGATTTCCTGACGTTGCATGATGCTGCCTTTCCTTCACCCGTCGTCTGTTTCCTCCACGGCTCAGCCAGCCACTATTTACGCTCGTCATGAAAGCTCTGTGGTCTCACAGGTACTCTCTCCTTGTCGTGCTTGTGCCTGCCTGTAAATGGTTCACAACTGGAACTTCTTCAAATCTCCCTCACTTACCTTACTTCTGGGATGCCATGACTTGTTTCAAACTAACTGTTTCTGTCTGAAAGTGCTGTTTAATTATCTATCCACCGACGTCACCTGCACCTACTGTCTGTTGGTCACAAAGTGTACATTGCCTGGTTGGTTTCCTCAAGGATATCTACTCTCATCTTCAGATTAAAGTGTGCCTGCTTTTTCGTTACGATGCGAAACCCACAAGGATTATGCCAGTTTTCAGTGTTTTCTTTTAAATTACTCAGTGACAGGGGATTGCTTATTGTTTACAGCATATTCATGCATTTTCGTTTCTTGGCACGTTTATGTTATGTTCTTTTCCAGACGGACTTTCCAGGCAGTTGTTACTCGGGTGAGTAGTCGCTCACCGGTGTGTGTCACAGGTCTGTCATTACATTTCTGCTTGTGTTACAAATGTTTTACCATTTGTTTGCTGATCTGTTTGCTTGTTTCTTGTTCCCCTACACTGGGATTGCAATAGGTTTGTAATCCCATTTGCTAGCAGTGGGTTTAAGTTCCATCTGTTCATTTTACAGATTCGTTCTACGTCTTAAGTTGTGTTGCTACGCTCAAGGCTATCGTGCATTAGGTTTTAGTCCTTTTGCATCTCTTTACACTCCGGGCCACTATGCATAGGTTATTGACCCTTTGCATCTTCTGTGCTTTACTGTCACTAGAGATATGTTTTTGGTTCCTACCCATTGGTTCGGGTTCCCACCCACATCTAGTATACAGTCACAGTCTAGTTTACCCCCCACAAGGGTGTACGTCATGGGCCTTAGTCCCATCTGCTTATTTATGCATGAATCAATCTGTTTGCATTTGTTAACCATTTCTATTCCTAGGTTTCAGTCATGGATTCTTACCCATATAATCTCGTTAATGTTAAAATGCAAACGCCTGTGTCTGCAAACGCCTGCGTCTTGTGCTGTAAGCCTGCCATTATTAACTTTTATACACTGTCTGGTGAAGAAGTGTGTTTGCTCGTGTGCGTGCCAGTCGAGGTGTCTCTGAACTGTTCTACAATACTGCCTACCTGTTCTTCTTTTAACAACTAGATTTCATTTTATGCAGAGGCATGGACATTTATTTAGTGGTTGCCTCATATCAAGCATTCCTGGCATTGTTTTTTTTTGCCTGCTTGATTTTGTGTTCATTGTCGAGTGAAGTGCTTGCCTACACTGAGAAGCCTGCTGGGTACTGTGTATTCAACCGAGTGTTGTGTGTTCAATTTTTTTACAAGGGAAATACATTTTTAATAACGTTTTAAGTAATTGATTTTCAGTGAGGCTACATGTCAGTTCAACTGCTACCTTTTGAAAACTCCTCGTGCCTCTCCACCACGCGCACTATCTCGCACTCAGCCTTACCGAGCTTCTTTTGCCTCCGTGGTGTCTCCTATGACGTGCACACACTCAAGTTCTCTACTGCGAGATGTTTTGTTTTAGCGCCCGTTCTTTCCGCAAGCCATCCAGCACGCCGTGGGATACGTGCCGCCATCTTGCGGTTGGCACATTCCACGTTTTGGATGTTCCATGTCACAGTCCTGCTGTCTGCCAACCACGTATTTTCACGGCGTAGATCAAGTATCTTCACGGCAACAACCAAGTTCTGTTTTTCTGTTTTTTTTCCTGCTGTTCTTCAACTCCGTTTGTGGGGCTTCTTTAAAGTTGATTGACAGTTTAGAGTTACATCGTCCTATATCTCTTTTGTACTTCAGCCTGTGGTTTCTTATTGCACCGTCATATTTCAGTGATCTTCAACATGTCAATCAGCCCATGGATCGTTAGTTGACGTCGTCCTTCACATAAAGTACTTACTTGCTTATCTATTCTGGATCCTTTTCCTCTCAAGTTGCTGTTGGGTCCAGTTTTGTCTGCCTTGTTCCAATCTTGGTGACAAGCACACCAGTGACTATTATGTTATAGTTAACTTATGGTGTGTTTTTCTAGCTTTCAAGTGTTTTACATGTACATGTCCATTGGCACCATATTCTCTCACATAGTCGCATGTTTGTTGGCAGCAAAGTTGTCTCCTATACTTGCAGTTTTTAGCGTTTGTATCATCTCAAAGTCCTCATGCATATTTGTAATATTTTTGCACCGAACTATGTTCTCTACTGTTTCTGTACAAATGCTTATATGCACTACATAGATATGGTGACACGTTAGGCATGTTTACGTCTTGTCCCTTATGCTAGGGTGTCTTGTACTTTCTAAAGCTCGGGTGAGTAGTCGCTCACCGGCGTGACTCACCGGTCTGCCTTCAACACTATTGTCCATGGACCCTAGGTATACGCCAAGTTGGTAAACGCCGTCAAGATTCCATTACATTATTCTGTTTTCCCTCTTACAGAGGATCTATGCAAAGGTTCGCTGTCAAGAGTCCATTTTGAATGCTTTTTGCTTCCCTACTCTGGGACTGCAATGGGTTTCAGTTGTGAAATGATTTTCTTGGATTTACATTGTGCGTGCAAGGACCCGAAGTTCTCACTATTGGAGTCCATTGTTTTATTTGTCATATTCACATTATAATTTGTTTTCTCCATTTGATCCTTCATAGGATTGTACGATGAGTTCAGTTGTTCTACATTGTACGTATGCAATGGGTTTTAGTCCCTTTAGCACACTTATGCATAGATTACAAAAAAAATCATTTGTTAACCATTTCTTTCCTAGGGTTTAGTCATGGGTTCACATCCATATTATCTGGTTAACATTCTTTAATCTCCACATGCTGTTCGGATATTCTATGGGTCCTGACCCATATACTGTTGTTGACATTGTCTAACTTGCTCTTAGTTATAGTCACAGGTGTGTTGTATGCGTCAAAGTCCCATTACCCCTATACTACAAATGTCAACTCCATATTACGTTTTGCAACGTTATCTCTTTATTATGTCACTTGGTCAATATCTTAGAGGGTTTTAGATGTTAAATTGTATTGCATATTTCTCATCTGCCCTCTATCTGTCTTGTATTCAGTTTTCCTCTTATTTTTTACTTTTTGTCATTTCCAGTGCCTCTTTCTTCATTTTTTGTTGCTTGCGTGTTTGTTTCCTGTTTTCCTTTGCTTGTATCATCTTGTCCGTGTCTGAGTTCATCTCACCGTTGTTTCTTTTCTTTTTCTCACTTCTTCACGTACTTGTCTGGCCAGCTGGTGTGTTTGTGAGTTTGTCATTGGCGTCTTTGTGTCCTTCCTTTTTCTTTGTAGAAGGGAGGATGGGTTGTTCCTATCAGTTGTTTTTCCATCTGTCCTGTTCTCTTGAATTTCTATCAGTTTTCTGTTCTTACCTTCTCGTTGTTTCTTCAATTCTCTCTCAATCTCCAGTTCTCCTCTTTCGTTTTCTTTTCATTTTGTTTTTCCTTATAAGAAAGAGGGATATGTTATATCCTGACTTTAGTAAATGCAATGCTATTTAACACCAATGGAATGTTACTTTGATGATGCTGTTTAGAATGTTATGATTCAGTCAGAGAAGACACAGTTGAGTGGGCTGAACAATTTGATGGCTGCTCCTGGTCGGGTCTCGTTGTGATCTTGTAACTATCTTGAATGAAACTTCCCAGATCTACATCTACCTGCGTGGACTTGATCACTACAAACAGCAGCGTCACTGGAGTGGCAACCCCTCTCAGCCAATACTGACGCTGCTCTAGCAGCGCCAGGATTGGCTTAGCAGGGATACTCGCTGCCCGCCCATTAGGAGACCGAGGGCTGGGGTGTTGATCAACCCTCACTCCCCTAATGCGCAGCCGCCAGCCAGAGCAGTGACTAGTGCGCATGACTGGGCTGGTCGGAAACATTCTCCGACCTAAACCCAATATGCGCACTTGTGCTGCTGCCTGCTGTGCGCTCCGTGCCACCCCCTGGTCTGAGATGCATGTCAGTCAGCATGACGCCGACCGCCCACCCCCTTCAGAGTCTGAAGGGGGTGGGCGGTGCGGCATCATGCTGACTGACATGCATTGTTGTCAGTTCAGAGTCAGAGCCGCCGAGGGAGCTGCGGGCGCCGCGTGGCTCGTGGGTCAATGCCCCAGCGCCCTAATGGACGCACCACCACTGGTCGCAAGCGGAGCTATCTCTTTGTGACGTCCTTGTCGACTGGTAGAGCTAGGAAAAAAGTTTCCGCGGAATGCTGGCGCAGGGATAGTTCAAAAGCTGTGGAATCCACAGGCAGATACTGTAACCACCAGAAAAAGCGTTACCCAAGGTAAGTAACTTGTTCATCGAGTTGGACGGCTGCCTTTCTCAGCCAGCCCGACATGCGCACTACAGGCTTCTCTGTACTGCACATCAGTGGCGTCACTAGGGTTGGTGTCACCCGGTGCGGGTAACTCATGGTGTCACCCCCTCACGACTTACCGCATGGACCTCCTCCGCTCCGAGTCCGCTAGCCTACAAGCCCTAGATTAGATGTATCTACTTGCAAACAGTCACCAGTATACAACGGATCAATTCTGTGTGTATACAGAGCATGTGGAGAGTTATTTGAAAGTAAGAGCGATGTCTGGATGTAAGTGCAAACCCTCAAATTCCAACAGGCCAGGTTTTAACACAAGTACTTACTTCCATGCCCGATTATCCACTTTTCGACCATCCCGCTCCTGTGTACCTTATCTCACAGCTGACCTTCGGGCCCCAGCCCCATATCAGCCCCATCCAGCTCTACTTTCATTATTCCCGTAAAAAACATTAGCAAAATCACCTTCAAACTTAAAACATTAAATATAGCAGTAAATATAATTAGCACGCACTTTAAAATATGTTCCACAGTTGCCCTAATGACCTGATTGCTAATTAAATAAAAACAGAAAGGCAATGACAGGGCCGGTTTTTATCGCTAGTATGTAATTCCGTCTACAGGGAATGTCACATAAGCCAATGAGGATTACAAGATGTAGGAATCACATGGCATCCATACTGATGGGCAGTAAATTTAAAGAGGGTTTGGGCTGGGGAAGCACAAACTCAGGATTTAAAGCATACCGTAGTGGTTGGGGCTTGGCTTTACTAATAAAAATGTATATCGGCCCAAACTCTTTTTAGCAACATTAAAATAATGAAAGACTGGGGAATTTCTAACTTTGTAGTAACACAAAAAAAGTGAAGTTCTAACTATACCATTCATGTTTGTCTGCAGGTCTTTGATGACAGTTCATAGCCACTGTCCTATGTTAGGATTATAACTTTTGAACTGCAAGTAACACAAGAATCTCTGTGACAAAGGCAGTAACCCACTGAGCTATCCAAATAAAATACAGTTTATCTGCATTTCAAAACTGCCAACAGGCAAAGGACTGCTCTCCAGCAGGATCATTAATCACCAGTTCGCTGGACATGTTTTATTGTTGCCTTGCATCCATGGCCATGATAATGATGTGCCTTGCTGGGCCTGTGCAGATTTTTAAAATAAAAACAAACAGTAACACATTCTCTGACCTACTCCTTGTGTCACAGCCTGATCTGATAAGCAGCTGCAGGAGTCAGGAAAGGTGAATCAGAATAAACAAACTTATTTTCTCAAATGCTGAACAAAAATGGAAATATCCACGCAGCAGCACAGGACGGTAGGCAAAAGTTACTCGGTGTCAATTTCAAATAAAGCATTTGTTCCCTTCTTTCCCATGCCCCTATTGTACTTGCACACAAAGCCAGCCCACCCGAGCCCAGGCCCAATAACGCATACGCATCTCCCAGAATATGAAGAAAAATAACGCCGGCACTGAATAGGCAATGAATACGCAATACTTTGGGGGGTGCAGGATGTTGGAATAGTATAATCTACTATTCCAACTCCAGTCTATGCAACATTAGGGAAGGTGTTGAATTTTAAATCCAACGCCTTCTGATCACTAGAGCAAGTCGTTGTTCCGACTTGCGGAGTAATGGCATGTGTTGTAACAAAGCGGTCATTGTAACGACCAAGTTGTAATGGCGTGCGGTGTCCTGGTTACATGTTAAACGATGTTTAACGCATGCTGCAGCTACATCAACTAGGAGGCAAGCAACTTACATAGTTATCGCCAGGAATTATACATACTCCCAGATCATGCAAAGTAAGTAAGGAAATTCTCACTTTCAAACAGGCGGCACACTGCACCAGAAAAGGGACTTAAAGGTCTGGCACGACACATTTAGCCCCCAACAAAAGTTTTGAGTAGTCTCTGTTGATTACAGTAGCTCCCTTAACACCACACTTTGTTTTCCTAAATGGAATGAGGTTTTCTTTCAAAGCCGGACGGAACAATGATATACTGAATCCAGCCCAAGCATAGTTGCTAATAAAATATGTAATTTCCAGACTACATTAAAATGAAAGTGGTCTGTTATTCAATTAAATACATATACGAAAGGGGGGAACCTGGCAAGAAAGTGTTGAGGAGAAGAAAAGAAAACTTAAACAAATTGCAATCCAAGAATCAGATTTTCAAGCACTTTCTGAACATTCCATTCCTACTCAAGTTCTAGATGTGTTAGGAAGAAGTTCCTGAGTACTGAACACATTGCTGTTAGAAGACAAATAAGAAACAAGCAAGAGGAAGCCAAGCTCAGAAATCAGAATCGATCCTTGTTGGATCATGGCAGCAAAAATATTGAGCTATCCATCACGAGAAGAATGGAAAGGTTGCTGATTGCTGGTACTCCTGCTACAGAAACCATACTGTCAATGTAACACCAGAAGGTGATCTTCTTACCAGCAACCATCTTGATATTAGTGAGTGAACAAATCCTGCGGCCCGGTAGCTGGTTAGCTGGATCTCTAGGAAGAAGCCTATTGCGTGATCCTTGTTGCGCTGATGAATTTGTAGCACTCCACTTAGAAACCATATATTCCTGGAAGATTTATATCTCTGAAGAAACAAAAAAGGGTGTTGTCGTTCTTGTGATGAAAAGTGATTTTCCTGTGCAGGAAGAAGCAATGTTTGAGGATATGATTTCTGTCTGTAGAGATAACTGGATATTTGCTGTGATTTAGCTGCACAAGAACGAGAAGGGACTAGTTTTGGAACCATCAACAGTAGACTGAGATGGCTACCATGTGGTCTACTCCTGCGTCAATCTAAATCAATCAAAAGAATCATAGCCTAAGCTCACTCCACTCTGGCCTCTCGCCCATTACATCTGGCCTGTTTAGAATGTGGCTGATGAGCCCTAAATTGGGCGAGACCATCTCAGGGTTGCTTGTGTTCCGGTTCAGGGAGGACCTTGCTTGGCAGTTCAGACTTGACTGTTCCAATTGTAGCAGGGTCAAGACTGATTTGCATATGGCTGTTGCCAAACTGAGGTGGCATGGTGTGCAAAATGGCAATGGATTGGGATGGGGCCGGAGTAATTACCGGTGGCTGAGATTAATTCAAGCATTCCATCCATCACTTTTTTGTATACTTTGAACCATAAAAGAAAAGGTATTAGTTTTAGCTGGCCTAGGAAATATTAATGGGGTCTCGAAATAGCTTATCCCAGTCATTTGTACAAACAAATTGATGAAAGGCAAACCGGATTTATTCATGGCTGTACTAACAATAAACTGTCTATTTTACAATTTGCAAAACAGAATCTGAAAATACAACTCTCCTCTGGTCAAAGTTTAGCCAAATTCGATGAAAAATCTAAAGTTACGGTTCGCTTGTGAGTCTTAAAAAGACTATGACTTCATCTACTTTAAATTGTTATAACGTGTTGATAGGGCCAAAGGACAGAAAAGAGTAATGGGTACCTCCAGAAACGGGGGGGAATGACAGGTGGGGTGACAGAGTCATTCAGGATTAAATGCTTGGAGCAGGAGGTGTCTGTTCAGATACTTTTAAAATGAGCTGCTATTAAGATCATTCCAATGTCATCTAGGAAGGGCGCTCCATAGGGAGTAATCTTGACGCTGCAGAGATGTTCCTACAAACCATTTTAATGTACATGGGTGTAAAATGAGATGGTTGGGGGAGGCCAAGATTAGGCAATATGTGGTGAATCATTTTGAAAGGTAGAGCGCCATTCAGAATTGTAAATACTGCACGGTCCCTTAACAAATGGAATGTATCAACCTTTATATGCACATATTGTCACCTCCAACCATTGCTCCCAGCATCATCAGAACCTTCGCCCTGCACTATTGTTGTTTCTTGCCACCACTTAAACTGATGTTTTCTTGTAAATGAGTGATTGCAGATGAACTTGCAAAATGTATCAGTCATACGAGAGTGGGACTTCATCATTACTATTACACACAGGCTCCCTCAGCATTCATTGCATAGATCACTCTTGTTCCCCAACACTGCCCTCAAATGGTTTCTCAAAGAAGTTGGTGAATGCTTTCCATGCGGAACACGGTCTCGCTCGTCATGTATGCCCAGGTTCCATGTGAAACATTGGGTTGCCAATCCATGTCCTTTTAATGGAAGGTAATGGAGGGATCTTTTGAGTGAGTGCTGGACGGAGGCAGGAGAGAACAGCTGAGAGGGTGCTGGAAGGATCTAGGAGGGGAGCATCTGAGTGACTTTTTCTAGGAGGCATGTGAGAGATTCTGAGTGACTGCGGATTGTGTATGGGGTAGTTAGAGTGAGGGTGGCGGACAATGCAGCCTGGTGTTATGGGAGAGGCTGGAGGTAGGTGAGCACTGGAAGGGACCGTGGGTAGCTGCTCCCAAGTCAGAGCTGGAAAGAGACTGCAGGATAGATAATGGGTGAGTTCTTAAGGTACCAGTCGAGTAACTGCCAAGTAATTCTGGGAGACCCTTGCGGTTGAGATGCTGCAGAGTCGAAGATGGAAGGATGCTGCAGGGTCGGTGCTGAGTAAGTATTGGAAGGAGGCTGGAGTGGGCACTCGGATTCGGTCTGTGAGGGGGTCGGGGAGCTGCAGAGTTAGTTGCTTGAAGGAGCGTGAAATTGAGCTATTGAATGTACTGGAAGGAGACTTGCAGAGGCTGCTGAGTGACTGCTGGAAAGAGGCAAGAGGGGTATTGCTGAGTCAATGTTGGGATGTGACTAGGTTTCAGGGACGTAAAGTAAGCCCCTGAACTGCAGCCTCAGTGGAGCAAGGGGGAAACCCTTTATCCGTCCCCCACAACCCTTTAGGGGCCCGCAAACAGAGGAAGGCCAGTGAATAAGACAGATTAAACCTCCGCCACCGTTTTCACCATTTCGGATAACTCCGTCCCGAACACCTGTAAGTAAGTGTCTGGGTGCCTGAGTGTGCACTCTCTGCATACTTCGCAATATAAACCTGGATTAGGAAAATAAGGGCACTTTTTACATAATAATATTTGAAAAACTCAGAAACGACAGGAACGCTGTAGGCCACTGACTCACCTGCTGAGTTGGTGGCAGACGGGGGGGGGGACTCCGACTACCTTGGTCGGCCTTAAACCAGACTCCGCTCCTTGCTGGAATAAAATTAAATTATAGTGGCGACCTGAGACGAGACCTCCAGTCCTCACCTCCTCATCCCTCATCGTGAAGTGAACTCGTGATGCCAAGTCACGCGCGCACTTGGGGCCCAATGCGCATGCGAGATTCGGATTCCGGACTGGGACCCGTATTAAATAACATCGCCGACTGGCCCGACTGCACCCCTCTAGTGACGACGTCACTGCTGAGGCCGGCGCGCAGACGCGGCGGAGGAGGAGACAGTGCGCGCTGCGCACAGGCACCTCCTGCTGATGAATAGTAAGGTTAGGTTGCGACGCGTCGTCGTTGCATTTCTTCTGGATTTAATTTTGCACGGTTTGCTTGCACCACACCACACACCACACCGACCGGACCGGCCCTTTGGTGTCACCCCCTGTGAGGGTGTCACCTGGTGCGGTCCGCACCCCCGCACCCCCCTAGTGACGCCACTGCTGCACATTAGTGAGTGGAGGTTGCTCAAAACCGCAGACCCCCAGTCACCTAATGAGCAGTGAATTGGCATGCCCAAGCCAATCCTGGCACTGTTCTCATGCTGTGTAGTAGCAAGTAAGCAGCATCTGGATTGGTTGAGGGACGTGGTTGCCAGGCCTAGTGTAAGCCTCTGGTGCAGAGTTTGTGCACAAGACACCGCAGGGTGGAAAGCACTGCCCACGGAGCATGACCAATCACGGCATTGGCTTATCGTAAAGCCATGCAGTGATTGGCCATTGCTGGGCTGATTGTCCAGCCTGTCTGTCTCTCCCATCTCGGCGAACAAGACTGAGCCAGACTGCATCCTCACCTCATGCTGTTGTGGCCTAGACAGGCTCGAGTCACAGAGACCCGGAGTGGACACTACTTTAGCCTCGAGTTACGACTAAGAACCATACACTTCTAAGCAATGGTAGGTGGCACAGTAACGTGGCCAGTGGGACTAGATGGTAAGAGACTGTCTGTGAGCTTCCAATTTCTATGTTGGTCAGTCAGTCTACCTGCCCATGAGATGATCTGTCCATCTGACTGACTGTCAGTTTGACCGCCTGGCTTTCTTTTGGCTGGTCTATATGTCTGTCTGCCTGTCTATCTGTTGGTTTCCCAGTCTGTCTGACCACCTGCCTAGCTGCAGGTTATCCAGCCTTTCTCTATCGCTTCCTTTACAACCCCCCTCCCAAAGATACCCAGGCCACAGGGGTGGGTTTTCTCAGTTTATACTGAGAAAGTCCAGTCGGAAGCCAGCAGCCTGCTATCACATCTGCAGAATTTCCCACAGAGTAAATTGAGCACCGCCCCCCCCCCCCCTAATCCTCCTTAAAGCACAGAAATGCTTGCACTGGATGGGCCACATCGTTTCTTAAGACCGGTACCTGCAGAGGGCCGATGCTGCCCTTTTTTTAAGTAAAAACAAAAAACATGGCGAATACGTATAAAGCTATCAGCCAAGGTTACTCCCGAGCAATAACTGGTGCTTTGCCCTGCTCTCAGCTCCCCTCTCCTCTCCTCTTGAAGTCTCTTTTCCTCTCACACCTCCAGCGTGCCTGGCTCGTTCTTTTCTCCCCAGCCGCCGGTGCTTGTAATGCACAAAATAACTTAATGAACGTTAACTAACCATAAAGGACCTTGAAGTAACTCAGTGCCTTGTAATGAGTTCCTCCTTCCCTTGAATGCCAACATTTATTTGATATTGAAAATGAGTACTAATGAATGCTCCCATGCATGGAATCCAGAAGCTTGTTTACCACGTGCACAAGTAGGCAATCCTGTTGAGCCTGGCTAAGCAACTCGCCTTCTTTGGTGGGCACAGTAAAAGTGCAAGTCTTTCTGCAGCGTCCTCCAAATTGCAGTCAAAGTCGAGATCATGAAATCTCTTTATTGATGCCATAGCTACACTTTCACAATTGCTTTATTAAGCTTCTTGCTTTCTCAAATTTGCTTGAAAATGCACCATTTGCACACTCTTTTTTCAAAATTTTCACGGGGTAGAACCAGTCGGGATCGTTCGCTGTGCTCGCTCACCAGAGCGCACTCAGCCACAACATTTGGGCCTCACCTCTTTCAAATCTCACTAGCTGCCACTGATGACAGGCAGCAATAAACAGCTGGGAAAACAGTACTGCAAGCAGAAGACTGGATGGTGTCCTTCGACTTGCAGGATGCGTACTTACACATAGCAATCCTGATGTTGCACAGCAGGTATCTGCAATTCATGGTAGGGTCCACCCACTACCCGTTTGTAGTCCTCCTGTTTGGACTGACATCGGCACCCCGGGTCTTCACAAAGGTCTTTTTCTGCTTAGGTCAGGGATCCCAGTCTTTTCAAAACTTGTTGCTCAAGGTATGCACCCCACAGCTGTTGTGAGGCTCCCTAAGTGTAGCAGCGTCACAGTAGTTGGGGGGACTTGGGGGTTTCTATCCATGTGTCCAATTCTCAGTTATAACCCTCACAGCACCTCCTTTTCATGGGGCAGTACTGGAAACCGCATCCATCATAGCCAGCCCTTATCAGAGAATTTTGGGCTTTTGGGTTGTGATTTTGATGTTTCAGGAGGGAGCTCAGGTTTCAGTCCTGATGGTGCTTTGCCTGCTAAGTCTGCTGGCTGGCTGCATCCTTCTGGTCAGGTACATGTGCTGGCACATGAGGGCTGTCTAGTGTTCTCTTTGTTGCCTGTGGTATCAGCACTGGGGAGATATGCATGCCTCATCATGATCTGCTGGGACACTGCTGCAGACTTGGTCTGGTGATCGGTAGAAGAGTACCTTACACAAAGGATGTCCTTTTGCCCCCTCTCTAGCAGTGGCCGCTGAGGTAACAGACCTATTTTCCTCTAGGGTGTGGTGCTCATCTAGAGGAATTGTAGATCAATCAGGGACTTTGGTCTCCAGAGGAGCAGGTCCTTCGTATGAGCCTGCTCGAACTGCAGGCATTCGTCTAGCCCTAAAAGCTTTCCCCCTTTTTGTTAGGGACTCAACGGTCGAGATTTTGACAGATAATACGTCTATGATCTGGTATGTCCAAAAGCCTACAGGAGTGAGGTCTAAACTTTCTTTCAAGAGCCGCTGAGACTCATGGCTTGGGCACATGTGCATGGTATCTGGCTGGAGGCAAACTATCTGGCAGGCTTTCATCACCAGAATCAACTCCCTAAATTGGCTTTATCTTGCCAACCACAGGTGACATTTCAACCTAAAGGTGGCCCAGAATACCTTTGCCCTGGGTAGTTTCCCTTTGGCTGAACTCTTCACCACTCGTAAAATAAGTATTGCCTACAGTTCTGTGGCCTCCAGTACCCGTAGCATGGAGCCTTGGTGGATGAGTTTCATTTGAGGTGGAATTTCCCACTTTATTACGCTTTTCCCTCCAAACTCTCCATTAGCCTTGAGATTCTCCAGGACTGGCCCAAGCCATTCTTACCCCCCAAACTGCCAAAGGAGGGTGTGGTATGCAGATCTCCTGTGACACTTCCTGTGTCCCCTGCTTAGTTTATCTCTCATAGCACACCTCTCTAAGTCATAGGGGCTGGTGCTGTAGACCAACCTCCGGAGCCTCCACTTTGATACCTAGAGATTAAGCAGGGACACTTGAGCTCCTCCCAGCTGCCTCCGGATTTGGTCGACGTCAGCTCATCATACCTCCATAAAATCTGTTTACTCTGGAAGATAGATTTGATTTTTTGCATGGTATGCAAACCAGAACGTGGAACCTCTGAAAACTCATCTATTGGTGGTCCTTTGTTTTGCTCTGTCACTGGCTCATCGGGTTGTGCGGCGAGCATCTGTAAAACGGTACATTGCAGCACTATCAGCATTTATCTGCTTCCCAGATTAGCAATCTTTGTTCAAATCCCCACTTGTAATAAGGTTTTTGAAGGGTCTCACACGTGTTTCCACCTACACGGTTGAAGGACTCCAATGGGAATCAGATGACTGCATTGCCCTTTTTGATGGGGGCTGCATTTTAACCCCCATACAGTTGCCAGTTACAATTACCAACATTCTGATGGACTTCTAGTTGCAGATTCCTCACCTTTTGAATATTATCCAGGCATCAGACTGTATCTGGAATTTTTCAGCAGGATCTCTACGTGCTGAAAGGTTGCACCTTGCGGTTCTGTACTGATGTCATTCCGTGCCACAAATTATGTGCGTGGCCTATACAGGTGATACTACCACACACTGATGTCCATTCCTTTCTTTACACATCACTAGGCGCGGATCCAGAGCTTCCTCTCCTCTCTCGAGACATTTTTCCTCTCATAAGAAAACCCAACACTAGGACAGCTACAAGTCCCGCTCTGCATTAAATGTTCATTCCTGGTCCCGCTCCTGAAGTCGACAGAGCCACTCCAGAGGCCGTTCTTCATCATGCTCCAAGTCGTAAGGTAAACACAAAAAACACAAGTAATTGAAGGGAGTCCTGCTCTTTTATGCCACTCGCACTCCCCTAAGAAGTCGGCCAACTTGGGCCGAGTCCTCGGCTGGTTTCCGGCACAACCCTTATTCCTGGGGCCTTCAACAATGTAGTGTCAGACCGTGAGTTCCACCCAGGTATGCTCTGGCTCTTCAGATCCTTACCTACTCAATCGGGCATGCCTTCGTGCCCCAGGAACCCTAGAGGCCGTCTGCTTCGAATACTGCAGCCGGGTTGGCAACGGCGCCATCTGGTCCTTATGAGCCTAAATTTGCCTCTGGCTCCTGTTCCAATGCTGCTCCCACTTCAACTGATGTTGCACCCAGATCCGACTGAGGTGTCCAATTCTGCTTTCTAATCACCACAGGGTAGAAAACATTGTTTGCATTCCCTTTTTGGGACCAATTCTGATAATGATTATGACCCGGTTGATGAATTTGCTCAGCTCTCTTAGAATGGTAACTAGTCTGAGGACTTGCAGGAGACTAGTGGGCTAGACACCCCCTCTTTTCTCTGCTCCCAGACTAGCAACAGAAGAATCTGCATCCTGCGTTATGGTCATGCGTAGGGCATCCAAAGAACTTGACCTGTAGCCTTCCACCCTGGGGGTGAAAACTAATGTTCTTCCTGGCGTCCCGCGGCTGGGGCAGACTTCTACAGAGCCCATCATGTCTTTCAGTGAGGCACTGACAGACACCCTTTTTGGAACTTGGGCCAAGTCTTGCTCTGGTCCATCAGTCAATGGGCAAATTGCCACGCGCCAATGCTCTGCTCCAGGAGACCCGACTTTCTTATCCAAGCACCCTTCACTGGAAAGTCTTGTGGTGAAGGCCTCCACCAGCCGTTCGAACCAGAACACTTTTGCTACCACTCCCCTGATAGGGAGTCAAACCGAGTGGAGACATTCGGTAAGCGCCTCCTGTCTTCTACTAGTTTCGCCCTGCGTTCTGTTAATTCCACCTGTTTGAGAGCTGTTTTACTCGCGCTCTTTGTGATTCAGTGGCACAGGTCGTCCCTGGTGTGCCGGAAGACCTATGCACTGTACTGTCTAAGGAAAACCGAGATGGTCTTGAACCAACTAAGTACACAATTTGTTGTGGCTTCGACACCACCAACTCCATTGGGCGGGCCATAGGCACTAGCGTTGCCATTCGCAGCCATGCATGGCTGCGCTCGACTGGGTTCTCTGGCGATGTCCAGTCATCCCTGATAGACATACCCTTTAATTTGTTTTAGTAACTAGCCTGTTAGCGTATAAGGCTGACTTCTCCCTCAAATGTTTCAAAGAGAGTAAGGCCACCACTTGCTCTCTGGACCTTTCCTCCACACCTCGCCAACTGCAACATTTCCATTGCACTTTTCGTGGCTTTGGCAGATGCATCCCTTACCACCAACCTGCCCAGCCCTAAAAGGCACCCAGCAGTGTAGCCGTAGAGTCCTGTGTACCACCACGCCCCTAACCAAGGTCAGTGTGCAACCCAGTCCTCTACCCCTTCTTGCCACACTCCTTTAGTGTATTCTATCCAATTTGGGAAATGATCACGTCTCACAGGTAGGTCCTACAAATTGTTTGCAAAGAATGCAACTTTCTTCTTCGCCGCTCCTTCCACTGCCCACTCAATGACTGACGGAGGAACATCTCTCTATTTTGCTGCAGGAGATGCAAGCTCTTATGGACAAAGAGGCTGTTGAGAAAGAAAAGTGCCAGAAGTAGGTTGTGATTATTATTCCCACTACTTTCTGGTGGCCAAGAAGGAGGGTGGTCTTCAGCCTATTCTAGATCTGCACCCTCTCCAACGCCGTCATCTGGATGGAGAAAGTCAAACTACAGGTCTTGTCTGCCTTCGAAGCTGGAGACTGGATGGTAGCATTAGATCTGCAGGATGCCTGTTTCTATGTCCCCTTCCTGCTGGCCCATAGGCATTATCTGTGTCTCATGGTTAGAGAGGAGCATTTTCAGTTCGCTTTGGTCTCGCCAGCACCCCTTGAGTGTTTACTAAAGTGATGGCATTGGTAGCAGCCCACCTTCGGATGTCAGGGGTGCCAACCTTCCCCAACCTCAGTGACTAGCTATTGAAGTCGGGCTCGTCTCAGGGAGTAGTCAGCCACCTCCAGACTACAGTGAACTTCCTGTCATATTTGGGGTCACTACAGACGTGCCAAAGTCACACCTGACTCCTTCTCAGACACTCTCTTTTATCAGAGCCATTTAACGGTTCAGTTTCATCCCTTTCCCTGGGAAATAGAGCCCAATCTTTCATTCTCAGTCCTAGATCTCAGTGAGGTTGACTTTGTGGCTGCTGGGATTGATGGTCCCCTGCATCCTGCAGGTCGAGCAGACCAGGTGGCATATGCGGGCTCCGCAGGGGATCTGAAGTCGCAATAGGCCCAACATCAGGGGGACCTCTCTGACAAAGTTCAGATTTTGGAGGAGACTGCAAAGGTTCTGCAGCGGTGGTTACTGGACTGTGATTGGGTCGGTACCAGGCCCCTCTCACTTGCCCAGATAATGACAGCGGTGACCTCTGCATTGCTTCCGGACTGAGGTGGCCATCTGGTAGAGGTGGAGATCCGAGACCTCTGGTCTTTGGCGGAGTCCCTGCTCCACATCAATCTTCTAGAGCGGAGGACCATCCACCTAGCTTTGAAAGTCTTCCTTCTGTCCATCAAGGGGAGGCTGGTACAGTTGCTCAGTGACAACACCACTGCCATGTGGTACTTCAGCAAACTGGGAGGGTGGGGGTCACAGACCCTGTGCCATGATGTCTTTCGCTTCTGTATCCACCAAGGAATTTTTCTGAACTACCTGGGAGGATCATTGAATGTCAGGGCAGACAAGCTCAGTTGTGAATACCAGATGGATTACGAAGGGCAGGTACACCGGGAGTTGGCACAAGGTCTCTTCGCAAATGGGGAGAACCTTGGCTCGATCTGTTTGCCACAGCTGAGAACACGCAATGTCAGGGCTTCTGCGTGTTGTAGTTTCCAAGGCGTCTCTTTCTCTGAATTGGGTACACCTCAGTGGAACTCGACTCCTGTATGCCTTTCTGCCGATACCACTCCTGCCCTGACTTATTAACAAGATCTGACAGACCAGGCCTAAGTCATCCAAGTGGTTCCGGATTGGGCATGGAGAGTATTGTATCCAGAACATAAACAGTAAGAAACAACAGTGGAACCTTCTAAATGCCAGCACCTAAACTAATATCACTCCAGTGATATTTTCCCTTTCTATACTTCCAAGGGTCTGTGTGCACGCTGAATAGCACCCACTGTCACAGTGCCTGTTCCAACAGGAACTTAACAATTTTATACATAAGCAAAAGTGCACCACATTACATAGTGTAGTCCAAGAGGACAAACATTTCCAAGGCAAGTAGTTCTTTGATTATTTCTTTTTATTCCAGTTTCATTTTATGTTGATCAACAAAGGAGAGTCCAGTTCTAATGACTCCACATATGGTACAGCCGACGCGTTTCGTCCTACTATAGGACTTCTTCCGGGCTGTTGAATACAAACATATAAAAGACATATATAAAAACCACATTTAACACACACATAACATACTATATACAAGTGAGCAACAGACCAACATCTGGTCCTTACTCACATTAAAAGAGAATTGACATGATTATTCTATTATACATAGCAAAGACAGAACAACAGAATGTTAGACAAACGCGTCGGCTGTGCCATATGTGGAGTCATTCGAACTGGACTCTCCTTTGTTGATCTACATAAAATGAAACTGGAATAAAAATAAATAATCAAAGAACTACTTGCCTTGGAAATGTTTGTCGTCTTGGACTACACTATGTAATGTGGTGCACCTTTGCTTATGTATAATATTGTATCCAGAACACCTGGCATTGAGCATCAGGCTGCCCATCCAGGTGGGGAGCTGCTGTTGCAGCAACAGGGCAGGGTTCTACACCTGAGTCATGAAAGCCTCCACCTTCATGCATGGAGATTGAGCGCTGATGGCTGAACACCTTCGGCCTTCCACCAGAGGTGGTTGATGTTATCTTGGCAGCCAGTTATAACTCGATGAAAACTGTATATGCCGGGCATTGGGACAAATTTATGTCTTGGTGCAACGTTTGTCAGATTGAACCCCTCTAGGCCCAATTATCTGCAGTTCTGTTATTCCCTCTGTCTCTTACCCAGCAAGTCTTTGCTTTGGGCACAGTTATGGGTTATCTTTTGACCATTTCGGCCTTCCTATTGTTGCCAGATCAGCCCTCTTTGTTTAAACCACCGGTTGTGAGGCGTTTATTAAAAAGGATGCAACACATATTTCCTTTCTTCCTTTTGTCATGCCCCTTTGGAACCTTGATCCAGTCCTGACTTATCTGATGTGCACTCTGTTCACACTGCTTCACAGCTGTCCCTTATGGCTACTCTCTATCAAGACTGTGCTCCTCATAGTCATCACCTCGGCACGGGGTGCGAATGAGCTTCAGGTCCTTTGTGTTAATCCACCATATACTTCCTTTTTCACTGACAAATTGGTTCTGCGGACACAGGCGTCCTTTCTGCCAAAGGTTGTGACTTTGTCCTTGTCTGTCAAACCATCACCCTGCCTGCATTCTATGCTCTGTGTCACCCCTCTAAGATGGAGGAGCGACTTTATTGCTTGGGCCCCAAGAGAGTGCTGAGCTTCTGCACAGATCGTACATGGTACACCGGGTGGACGATCACCTCTTTGTGGGGTTCTCTGGAGCGAAAAAAAGGAAGGCAGTGCAGAAGCGAACCATCTCTCACTGGATTGTGTTCTGCAATTAGTTCTGCTACGCATTGCCCAAAAAGCAGCTTCTGAAAGGACTGCATGCTCATTCTACCAAGGCCAAAGCTTCCACCAGTGTGATGGCACGTGGAGTCTCAATTCTAGACATTTGCCGGGCAGCTACGTGGGTGTCCCTTCATATA
Source organism: Triturus cristatus (assembly GCF_964204655.1). Classification (NCBI taxonomy): domain Eukaryota; kingdom Metazoa; phylum Chordata; class Amphibia; order Caudata; family Salamandridae; genus Triturus; species Triturus cristatus. Next base: position 1,137,676,930 of record NC_140589.1, read on the forward strand.
TTCACTAAACAACATCGCCTAGGCAGCCAGGTTTGTTGGGAAGGGCATTTTGGTTGCTCTGTCCTGCAAGATTTTCTGGTTTGAGTCCTTTTACAGACCAACATCGAAATGGGTATTGCGCTGGTACATATTCCAAAGATTAGGAATCTGCATCTAGAAGTCTCTATCAGAAGAACAAGCTACTTACCTTGGGTAACATTCTTTCTGGTATAGACTCTATCTAGCTGCAGATTCCTCACCAGCCCTCCCATCCTCCCAGGTTTTGTGATTGGACTCAATCTATTGATAAGATCCCAAGTCTATGACTCTGTACACTATCTACCAATTTGCTTTTTGGGCTCTGGTCCGAGAGTGCAGCCATTCACAACAACAACTGGCATCAGCTCAAGGGAGTTGCAACTATATGGGCTCTGCACGTCATTTCCAGAGCGGAATGACATTGGTGAAGAGCTGCAACAACACCATCTTGCTGTGCGCAGAGGTACTGCTGAAAAGTTTTCAAATCCAGTCTGACGCCTGGGGAATATTGAAAAGGTGAGGATCTGCAGTTAGATTGAGTCTCTGCTAGAAAGAGCATTACCGAATGTAAGTAACATTTTCTTTAAAACTGTTCTTGTGGACATTATTTAGGCAAGGCGTAACAGCAAATTGCAGGTGCTCGGTGCCCCTCTTCCTCCTTTCTTACCTTGCACATGTGCTTCAATTCTGTTAAACTGGTCTTGATGCCTAAAGCACGGAAAGGCAGTCCAGAAGCGGACCTTATTAAGATGGATTGTCCTTTGTATTATTTATGCTGTGCTGTGCTCCTGCCAAAAAGGATCCATCTTCAAACTCCTTCCACCAGTGTGAATGCCATGACTACGGTCCTTTCTAAGGCTCTCTGTAATTGGACATCTGACATGCTGTTGCATGCGCTTCTCTCCGTACCTTCCTAGGGCACTAATATGTCGACTGTTAAGTCCTCATTAAGGGTCATTTCAAGTGCTTAGTGCTGCAGGACTTTCTGGTGTTAAGTCCACTCCTCAGGCCCCATCTTTGAGTAAACACTTTTTTGGTATTCATTAAAAAGGTGAGGAATCTGCATTTAGAAATATCCATCAGGAGAAAAGTTACTTACCTTTGCAACGATCTTTCTGGTGTATTCTCTGCCTATTTGTAGATTATTCATTGCCCACCTACCTATCCTTTCTGTGGAGTTGGCTTCTGGCCAGTCATAATGTTCCAAATGAATGATGATGCACTGTTAATATTCTAATTTGTCAGTTCCTCCACCTCTGAGAGTGTGGAAATGATTAATAAACTAAGGTCAGCATGCAGGGGTGGTGTGTCATCACTACTGGGGTTGGGACAGTGCCACTGCAGAGTCACATGGTGAAGCCTGTCTCCAGGTGATCATGACTAGTTCCCTGGGCTATTGTCAACCTCTCAGCATGTCAAGGCCTTCAAAGAGGCCATTCTACAAATTTTCAGAGTGCTTTTGGCTCGCTCCACAAAGAAAGGCAGGGGTCTCCAGTCAGAATATTGGTGATGGATCCCACCACAGCGCCAAATTTCCACTTAGGACCTGTTTCAGGGCTCATACCAACTCTGGTACAGACTTCCTTTCTGACTCGGAGATCATTGCCGGTTCCTGATGCTACTGGTTCTGGTGGGTGATCTGGTGCCAGTGCCCATGTTGTGCTACGAAATTACAAAAGTGCAACAAGCTCAATTATCTTTTTGGTTCTGACACTTGTCATGTGCCAGAGCAAGGTGCACCCCAGTATATTGATGATGATGAGGCTGAGGGAGATAGCTTACTTCCACCTCATTATACTGATGATTCCATACTCCTTGTTTTAAGGAACACCAGTAGGCTTGATACTGCCCCTGAGATACAGCTTGCCTTGCCACATGGACCACGAACAGAAGAACGTGCCTCATTTGCAGTGATGGTTAGCCAGGGTGCTAGAATTACAGCAGCCATCTAATGAGGGTTAAACAAACAGAATAACAGACATTCTGCAGCCTGGGCCAGCAACATCTGAGCCCTTGCTCTTTTTTAAAGATGCCCTCACATATTTTATGATAGCTTCCTGGTCAAAACCATGTTCTTGCTCCTCTGTGAGCTGGCAAGTGGCCCGAAGTCTCCGGCTGGTGTCAAGTCATCCGACTTTTATCACCAAACCCCCTACTCTGGAAAGCATCATTGTACAGGCCTTGACCAGTAAAGTAAAGCCTGAAACCTCCAGGTAGAGAATCCAAAATGATTGATGTCTTTGGCAAACATACTTCTGCCCCTGAAAGCCTAATGTGATCTGTAAATGCAGTGTCTCTGTTGTGTTGATACACACATGATCTTTGGGATTTGGCCTATGAGATCTTACTGGTAATCCATGAGGATCTTAGAGCATTTCTGGCTCAGATGATCCATGACAGATGCTGCCTAGCATGTTATTCATGCCAGTTTGAGCACCATGGACTGCATTGGCTGAGCAGTCGGTACCAATGTTGCCCTTCAAAGACATGCCTATATGAGGTCCATGGAATTCTCCTGCTATTTGATATGCCCTTTGATGGTCTAACTTCTTAGGACAGACATCAGACTCTACTTTGAATTTGCTTTAAAGACATTAAAGCTATGGGATGTACTTTTGGGCTGTTAACCCCTGTAAAACCATTTCTGCACCAGTTCTAGCAATTTAGGGGTTATTTATGAGGGTGGCCTATAGACAGAGACTGCCTTCCCGTCAGTGATGCAACACACAGCCTAGTCCGTTCGGGGCAACAGCAACAAGGTAGTAGATGGAATGCTTGAATTCATCTCAGCCACTTGCAATCGCTTGGGGCCTTATTTCAGTCCATCGTTTTTCACTGAGCATGCCACCCCAGTTTGGACTCAGTCATTTGCAAATCAGTCTTCACCCTGCTCCTCATGGGAACAGTTCAGTCAGACCTGCCAAACCAGGTCCTCCTTGAACCGAAATACAAGCAACCTAGGACGGTTACACACTGATAAAGGCTCATCACCCCAGGTATAGCTTAATTCCAGTGGCACAGTGAGCACAGGACCTATATCTGGGCATACCCGTCACACCTACAGCATCTAATGCAACTACAACAAGGTAATGTTTGAATTAATCTCAGCCACTGGGAATCGCTCAAGGCCTCATTCCAATCCAGCATTTTTCAGCCACCATGCAACCTCAGTTTGGACCCAGCTATATGGAGATCAGCCTTGACCGTGCTCCTCATGGAAACAGTCCAGCATGAACTGCTGAGCCAGGTGCTCCCTGAACTGGAATACAAGCAACCAAGGACCGGTTTCGCCCCGATAAGAGCACATCAGCCAGGTATATCTTTATTCCAGTGGCACAGAGAGCACGAGACCCATGTCTGAGTATTTCTGCCACAGTTACCAAATAAAGGGTTCTGATTTTTTTAACCCTATTACAATATGTGTTTCCATCACACATCAGAATTAAAAAAGTGGTTTCCCAACTACTGAAATATTTTGAAATCTTTGTTTAGTTAATTTACAAGCTATTTAAATGTGTGTTAGAAAACAACTGAATCCTGTAGCCTTTCATTTCTCATAGCACGATTGACAAACAGTTCACTTTACTTTTCTTTCTCTGACTGCAAAGTTAAAGTATTTTGTAAACAGGATCTCGAAGATAAAATAGGAAACAGTTTGTAAGAAGAGGCACAGCAAATGGAGCAAGATTTAAAACCATCTTTATTGCGGTCTCACTTTCTGAATTGAAAGAACACCTGTTCTTTGTCAGCTGGAGTCTCTCGCCAGACTGGGCCAGTATTCTCTAAAAATAACCCGTACTGATAACATCTGACTCGCCATAGCAAGTGGGCAAGTAGATTTCTCGCGGCCTGTAATCACCAGTGACTGGGATTAATTCAAGCATTCAACCGATCACTTTTTATATGCTTTAGTATGTTGCCCTAAGTAGGATGGGTATGCCCAGATGTGGGTCCCATTCACACTGTGTCACTGGAACCATGCTGTACCCTATTGATTAGCCCATAACAAGGGCAAAAGTGGTCCTGGGTTGTCGAGGACCTGACTTGTTAGTTTAGGCTGAACTGTTCCCATTGGAGCAGGGTCAAGCTTGATTTGCTTATATCTGGGTCTAAACTGAGGTGGCATGGTGTGCAAAATAATGATGGATTGGGATGCGGCTCCAAGTAACTACCAGTGGCTGAGATTAATTCGAGCATTCTATCCATCACTTTTTGTATGCTTCAGTTCTTTTCGTTTTTTGAAGAACAAGGGGAAACCTATTAACCTTGGGACCTGGGTAATACAATAATACAAGAAAACAATGGTCCCTTGAGAGGGGAAGTGTGAACCTATAATTCCTTGGTAATTATACATAACCATTCAATGCTTGGACAATATGTATGAAGGAACAATTTTATCCAATTAATTATAGTCAAACGAAAAAATAGTAAAGCTTTTTTACTTAAAGGCTTTGTAAGGTAAAGCAGTGCTCCCAATGACGCAACGGCACAGTTATAGTGGAATAGGTGAGTATAAGGGTGAGCAGGTGCTATACAGTATATGTACATGACCAGTGACTGATAAGGATACAGTTATATTTAATACACACCCACGGCCCACCTTCAGTGACTTGACCTGAATATGCAACTGTGACCAAGTGTCTGAGTAGGTGTTTACTTCACACTCAATGATAAAATAGCACGAGTTGAACGCTTAGAAAAGAAACTAATACGTACTCGGCTTCACGGACATCTGCTTACAAAATACCTACAGGCCAACATAATACCTGTTGGATTACAGATTAGAAACGAACCTGCTATATTCATCGATATACCCAAATTCAAGGAAGGCTTTAGCTTTGTCGCCAATAACGCTTCGCGACATTGGATGGTACTTGGGGTTGAGACAGCAGCAGAACAGGTTCAAATACTCACAAGAGAGATTGCAGCCCTCAAACAAGAAATTGCAGGGGACTCCACTTTGACCAATGCAAAAGATGCTCTTTAGAATCTCAGCAAATCTTTGAAGGACTTTGAAACAACCACCCAGAATAAGAAGCTTGATAAATTATCCAAGGATATTAGATTCTATGAGAAGACAAACACCTATCCCTACTTAAACGACGACCACTACAAACAAGATCATTTTGGCCGTTTTGTAGGTAGAGGTAGGGGTGGCTACAGGGGAAGGAGGAATTTCACTACTTTCTCTGATTCCTCATTGAGCTTGGATAGCGATCAGGAAACACCAGGCCCTAGCTCTGATTATAGCTACCGTGACAACTGGTTCCCTCCCCAAGGTTACTATCCTTTTTTAGGGGAAGGCCAATGGAGACCCCCCCGAGGACGGGGTGGGAATTGGCCAAGAGGCCACCCAAGAGGTCAGCATCCGCCCAATACGAATTGGGACAGGGGCAGGGGTGCGATCCCCAAGCAGGTCCGTTTTCAACCGGAGAGCCACGGGGAGATCTTCACGAGACGCAAAGTATACAGATGGTAGAGCATAACAACAATCCAGTGGTAAATATTTCATCCTACATCTTGAACAAAGAAGAACAAGACGTTCTCTCTAAAGGTTTATTGTTTGTACCCACGGCTCATCCAAACTCTTTCAATCTCAGGACAGAACTGCAGGTTTTTTTTCGTAAAATCCATCTCAGATATTTCTTTAGGAACTCTGAAGATAATCCATCTAAATCTCTTACAGGACTAAGGGTTCCCTCGACTTTCGTCCCGCCCACTTATGCCATGAGCAATAGAATTCTGGCATATGAAAGTATGGTACTTAATGACGTTAATACTCTTCTATCAACATATAAACATACCATACCCAATACCAGCAAAGAGAGCTGCTCTCCTCACTCTCAAAAATAACAAGGACATTGTGATCAAGTCCGCGGATAAGGGCGGAGCAATAGTAGTACAGGACACAACTGTGTAAAATCCGAAATTATGAGGCAATTACAAGATGGCGTCAGTTATTCCCTGTTAAGAGCAGACCCTACCAATGATTTGGCTGATGAAATCCATCAAATCACTTCTGAAGTGCTGGATCTAGGTTTTCTAAGCAAACTAGAATTTGAATATTTGAACCAAAAATACCCACGACTACCTACCATCTATACTTTACCTAAGATACACAAAGATATGCTTAATCCACCCGGACGCCCCATCGTATCTGGGTGTGGCTCATTGTTGGAACCACTATGCAAGTACATAGATTTCTTTCTGAAACCTATTGCTGAGAAGACAGAATCTTTCCTGCGAGATACTATGCAAGTTATCACCCTGGTGGACAATAAACCCTTCAACCCTAGTGAACAACTACTTGTCACCTGTGACATTGTCTCATTGTACACTAGCATCCCACAAGAACCGGCATTGGATGTTATGCGAGAAGTTCTCAACCAACGATCTGCTCCGATGAGGGTGTCTGGAATTTATCATAGCCCTCCTCACTATTGCTATGAAGAAGAATTTCTTTTTCTTTCAAGGTAACTATTATATACAAACAAAGGGCGTAGCAATGGGGGCAGCTTTCGCGCCGGATCTAGCCATCATCTATATGGACAATTTTGAAAAACTGCATGTTCTCAACAACAAGCCCTTCCATCAACATGTTGATTTTTGGAAACGATATATTGATGATATATTACTTATCTGGAATGGTGACACAGTTGAACTTAATCATGTTCACGAGTGGCTGAACCTATGTGATCAGGATATGCAGTTCACTATTCAGTCAGATGCCCATGAGATAGCTTTTCTTGATCTAAAAATCTGTAGTGAAGAGAACAAACTATTCACTACTCTCTACAGAAAACCCGCTGAACGTAACTCTCTCCTAAGGTACAGCAGTTATCACCCACGCGGCCTGAGAGACAACCTTCCTGTAGGACAATTTTTACGAATTCGCAGAAACTGCACGAAGCGGGTACACTACCTGGCAGAGTCCGAGGACCTCAGTAGCCGACTGATTTCAAGAGGCTATCCCAAACGTTTGGTTAAAAGAGCCCAAAAGAGGGCTTGGTACAATCCAAGAGTAACCCTTTTAACGACAAAAGACAAGGATGACTCTGTTACTAAAAGAATGATCTGTGTCACAACTTTCTCCACCCGAAATAATGCTGTGAAAAAAATAATAAACAAGCATTGGAACCTAGTGTCAGCCGAAATTGACCAACCCAATTTACCCATGCATTCTTTCAAGAAGGCCATGAGTATCAAGGATCACGTGGTACACTCTTTTCTGGAGAACCCGGTAGAACCAACTATCCAATCACTCTGGAATTTACCACCTGTGAAGGGACACTACAAGTGTGGATCTTGTAAAGCATGCCTTACTACGATACAAACTAAAAGTTTCATCTACAAAAATCACACAATCGCGTTACATTCCTTTACCAACTGTAATTCCACCAACGTGATCTACGGGATAATCTGTCCAAGTGGTTTCCTGTATGTTGGCCAGACACAACAGAAAATCAAAGCGAGGATATTACAACACCAAAGTAGGATCAGATGCTCTGTTGTGGGAGCACCCCTAGTTGAACACTACAGTCAGAGGGGGCATAGCCCGGATCAAATGCAATGGTTGGCAATTGAAAAAACAGAGTTAGGCCCAAGAGGGGGCAACATATCTTCAATCCTCACCATAAGAGAATCTAAATGGATGATCCGTATGGACACTATAAACAGCGGCCTGAATGAACAAGACCCCAGCAATGCACAATTGGCCTGTCTTAGCACCTAACTAGGTCTTCTTTTAAAGTGCATCTCTCTGGGGTTTCACTGTATCTACATACACAACAATCAGATATCGCACCATATAGACATACACACTATTATGTTTGATAACCCGGACTCCAGCAGGTGTCCAGGTTTACATATGTGATATATGTGAGATACCATGATATTCATGACACTATTGTAATGTTGAGGTTATTTTTGTGTCTACAATGTAATTTACTGTGCCACCATTGGAACCATGTATTCCTCTACGCGATATGATGCTTTGAATATCATATTCATTGATTGGGCCATACTGACTTTGGAAACCACGTTATTATTAGGATTATTGTTAGGTATTCTGTACTTACTTATGTGGTGCCACATGATATTCAACTCCATAACTAATTTGCACTATTGAAGTCTGTTATGCCTGAACGTATTTCACTTTGATCCTATTTTTATGCCGATGCCATTGTATGAATCATGTATTCCCTTACTTGGTATGGTTCTTCGAATATCACACTCCTTTTTAACTTTGGAAACCATGTGTGTTATTTATCTTTTTTTCTGATCCACACAGATTTTCTTTGATTTGCATATCTGTCTAATTTGTAATATTAAGCATTTACCAGTTAAATGTGAATTTCTTCCCTTTTAAATACCGTATGGGATTTAGTCCTCTCCTTACCTCGGGGTCTTTCCTTCAATACACTTCTCGACACGGCAGGCATTTAGCTGCTGCCACACGCGGGACGTCATGCAGCGTATAGCGTCCGCGCGCATGACATAAATAAAGGTTTCAAGCGGCAGCAGCTCGCCCTCTCACTCTGAAGAGATCAGTCTGATTTATTGATGGTAAGAGTCATCCCAGGGAATCCCGCCCTCACCGTTCCCCGTTCGTTTCAGTGGATGCAATTTGACCACTTTGCTGGGTTTTTGTACACGGGTACTTTTGTCGCGCTATGTATACTATTTCGGGATTACTTGGGCGGGAGCCGCGTTTCACTGCTCCTCTGTCACAGCGATGTCTGCACCATGCCATTCGGTTAAGTTTCCAGACTCCGTGTTTTATTGTGACATCTCACCAAAAAAGGTTTTTTCAGCCCCCTTGGATAAGCGCTTTACCTTTCTAGTACTAGCAAACCTTTAGTTGGTACACAATGCGCGTAAGCAGCCTATATTTGGACTAATTTTCACTTCTAAGTAGCTCTGTGGATCGTGTAATAATGTATAGTTTCTTTTTCCCGTCCCCCCCCCCTTTTTTGATTAATATCTCCTGTAATTAAGTCGGCCTCTCTTTATTAGGCCCTGCCATATGCAACATGCTTTTCATTTTTAATTAATGTATTGGCTTTAGATATTTGCTTTCTGACCTGTGCATTCAGCGTCCTCCGTCTTTCTAATTTCCTTCCCCCCCTTCTTTTAACATTTAGAGGCTATATTGTGATTCACTTCACCTATCTTACTGATGGTTTTACCACGGTTATCCAGACAGCATTGATTACTGCCTTGTGAAATTTGGGAGAATTGGACTTCTTTTAAGTAAGTGGATTATATTCTGATTAAAACTTTTAATCCAACTATTAAATAAGTTTTTCCCTCGGACCACCCATTTACTGACACCTTATTATTTCAGGTGTTTGTCACTCCCACCCGTCCTGGAGCCTTGGAGCTCCAGGACGCAAAGTTTGTACCTAATAGGCTTCCATCCCCAATACGGTAAATATAGTGACCTATCCCTATGTACTTGTCCATTTAATTTTCGTTCTTGGACCTGACTTAATCCTTATTTTATCTTTAGGTGCCCCCCTCGTTACACCCCCACTCTTGTCCTGAGGAAGACCCCGTCAGTAAGGACCTGAACTAACCTACATGGGTTAAGGGGTCGAAACGTCAACATACCATATATGCCAGTACCATCAATAGTGCAATGTGCACTGTGTTTGTTCTATTGTATATGGCTGTACAAATGACTGTATACTGAATGAAGCATTCCTCTGTGATTATGTGGCATTGAGCAACATGCCTAACAATTCGATTGGGATATTGTTTAATGTCTTATGTCACTTGCCCTATTACCTCACTCAAATCACCTTCCTCACTGTCAGGATCCCTAATGTGAGTCCCAAAGCGAAGCGCAAGGAACTTAGTTCAATAGGCGTTTCGTTTTCGAATGGGCTTCAATGGTCGAGTTTGTGGCATGCTCGTAATTCCAAGATGGCCGCTCAGGCGCTGGGGTCTGCGGTCTAGTTGTTTACAAATCCAGAGAGACGATGTGACGCGCGCACGCCTGAAGTGATGCGCACTTCACCAAGACATTTCCTCAGAGAAGACGTGTTCGAGTGTGTTCCCAGTTCTGAAGTGAATTTTTTGAGTAAGAAGCTTTCCAGAGTAACGCTTGAGAGTAGTTCCGAGTCAAGAAACCGATACTTACCGAAGAGGACAGAAAAGCCACTAGAGTCCGTAGTGGGCTATTTACCGGGAGTCGAGTACGGAGTCACCTCGTCTCTACAGGGAAAAAACGAGTGAAGACTTCAGCCGCACCTGAAAAGAAAACCGAAGAAAGCTAAGTGAATTACTGATAGATTATTCGTTCACATTAAAATGTAAGCAGTGTTTGGTGACGCAATAAGTATAACACTTACCAAGGTCAGCAGAGATCAGCATACAGAGTCCTGTAACAGAAAATGAAGAACATTATAGGATTTACTGAGAAACGGTTCCTAAGGAAAAAATAATAGACAATACCAACAGTTAACTAGGAAAGTAAGGAGAAAGACTTACCAGAGTTAGAGTAGCTCCGCAGTAACCTAAGGAGAGGAAGCAAACAGGAAAAGTTAAAAGCACCAAAGGCTTAATTTAGAAGACGACAGTTTTTAGAATAGCAAGAGGCAAGAAAAGAAAGAAGAGAAATCACGAGAAGAAAGAGAAGGCCACACACAGAAACATTAATGGTAGGTTTAAAAGAGAAAGAGTTAGAAGATGTTTAAAAACAAAGAATAAATAGGTATAATAAAAAGATATATGTTTTAAAGATAATTAGTGACATCAAAAACAAGAAAGAAGAAAAGGCAGAGTTGAACAGGAAGAGAGGCACAGAGTTCAGGATTCTGGGTAGGTAGAAAAATCATAAGAGAAGAGAAGAAAAGAGACAGAACAGAGTAGAGAAGGAATAATAATTTGTTGTGTGCTTAGTTACCCATAGGAGTCTTCAGAAGGCAGAGTGATAGCTGAAGAAGAATTCCAGATAGGAAAACCAGAAGGTCCAGAACCAGTCTCTTCTATCGTCTATTATTTTATCCAATTTCCCCCTTCCCCCTTGCTGATCAGTTAGAGCCAAAGACATTTCTTGGGGCTGAGTGATTAGTAGTGGGAGTCGGGAAGCTAGCGACTTCTGTTCCTGTGCAAGACAACGGTAACCAGCGAGAAGCTGAAGGTGAGCTCTGACACTCACCCTCCTTTCACCCAGTTGGGCACCCCAACGTTCTTTCGTTTTTTATTGATTATAAATTGTTGGTTCAATTAAAAAAATGATCAATTGCTTCGTGTGATTAAATAACACTTTAGCATTATCCAATCGTTTATTACTATTTTTTTGATTTTGTATCTGATTTTGCATTTCAAGCATTATTGTGCTGGGACCATTTTCTTATATACTACTTTACACATGGCAGCAAGGTGAAGCTTTCAGCAATTTCGAAGATGTAGTTATTCTCAAATTGTGTTAATGAACAAACTGACTCGCTTCTCTTTTGGTGGCTTCATCAACAGACGTTTACATTGAGGAGCTTCTCACTGCAATTATATGATAATTAGTCTGGTATATCAGTTCAGTTCAAAAGCTTTATTCGGTATGTAAGAATACAACCATATAAGCAGAACAAACACTTAAAAATACATATTAGACTAAAATGTCTTATACACAGGACATAACAAAAAACTATATTTAACACATTGTTAAAGTGCATAGTGCTTCCTTGAATAATACAAAATTAAACTTAATTTTCCAACAAAGCATCCACATTATATTTATAACAAAGTGCAAATTCCAAGTAAGTTGTCTAATATGTGCAAATATACAAAAGATACTAACTATGGTAACAATCCCATAATTACAAAATTCATCCGAGTTTCACTCAGGCTACAAAGTTCATATCGGAGTCTGGGCGGTACCTATATATGCAAAGTACATGACCAAATAGAACTAATCAACGCAGACTATGGACTTCCTTATATTCATGCATTTTAGCACATAGGATGCCACAAAAAAACAGGTATCAGGGCTTTCTAGAGTTGTTAGGAACTTCATTGCTGATTTAGTAGAGCGTATCTTATTTTTTAAAAGGATAGGTTTTAAATAAAATTTCCTAAAATGACAATAAAATTTACAAAACAATAAAAAGTGACAGCAGCTTTGTTTTGACATATTATCACAAGGACACAGCATATTAGATTTGATCTTTATATCTGGGAATGAGACTAGGTGGTGCACGATCCCAAGCCTTAAACGGGTTAGGACAAATCTGTGTGAGTTGTGAGTCACGATCGCAAGGTATGTCTGGAAACCTCTCCTTAAATTCAAATCGAGGTAAGAAGCAACTGTTGTTAGATTTTTGGACTGATTTTCTCTAGCCGCATTCTTAAATGCTAGGAACTTCGATTTTATGTCTTTCTTTGGTATCAGTGCAGCTGCTTCGGGGTTCAGACGGATATTACATTCAAACAGAAGATTAAACCAGTAGTAAATATAACTCAGCCAAGGTATTCGAGATAAATTATCAAGTTTCAAGCAATCCTTGATAATTGTTTGTGTAAATACAGTCTCGGATTTGGACCAGATAGAACGCCAAAGTAACAATGGGCGTAATGCGGCTAAGTCCGCGATAAAGTCAATACCGGCTTCCATATGAGTTAAGATATTGGGAACCGGGGATGGGGCACATAGCAGTTTCTTCAAGAACTTATTTTCGTCGTTCTGTAAACCATTAACAGAATGATGGCCCCAAACTCCTGCCCCATACAAAGCAGATGAGATACACCTAGCTTTGTAGATAGCCAGCATGTCTTTCACTCTCCTTTGCCCTAACTTGGCCGCAAATCTAAAAATACTACTGGTGTTTCTGTTCATCTTTAACCTCACGTTCTCGTCCTCGTTAGTCCATTTCCCGTCACCTGAGAATGTTATCCCCAAATAACAGAAACTATTGACCGGTTGTATCTTCACTTTGTCAATAAAGAAGGAAGAATTGAATTTCACCCTCTTTCCACAGGTCATAACAAAAGTCTTGCTTTTATTAATGATCAGTTTCCTCTCTTTGGTAAATAACACAAATCTATCTATGAGGCGTTGCAAACCATTCTGTGTTCATGATAAAAGAACTGCATCATCTGCGTATAATAAAATAGGGGTAACGCTGCCATTAATCAAAGGGGCGTCTGAGGGTAGTTTGCTTAAAATCATATCAATTTCATTTATAAATAATGAGAATAAAAACGGGGCCAAAACGCACCCCTGACGAATCCCTCTTGCAACTTTAAAAAAAGGTGTACATTCTCCCATAGGAACATAGCGTACTTTGCATGAAAGGCCGGAATATAACCGGGCCAGAAAGAAAACACACTCTTTGGGGGCACCGAGATCTAACAGGGTGTCCCAAAGGATGTTATGGTCTACAAGATCAAAGGCGCTGCTTAGGTCTGCGAAACAAAGGAAAAGATTCCCATCCTTTGCAACGGTATATTTATGTATGAGGAGGTCTAAATTAACACACTGTTCCAACGTCCCCAGACCTTTCCTAAATCCATATTGCGCCTTTGAAATTATCGTGTTGTCCTCAGCCCAAGTCTCAAGTCTATTTAAAATTATTCTACTCATTATTTTTATCGATGCGTCTAATAGAGAGATGGGACGATAATTACTTGCCTCAGACCTGGATCCCTTCTTAAAAAGAGGAATAATTATAGACTGGCCCCAGGAAATTGGCATCTGACCCTCCGCTGTTGCATTAAAGAACCTGGTCAGGATGGGTACCCACAGATCTAACTCGGATTTATACAAATCCAGCGGGACTCCATCCGGGCCAGGCGCCTTTCCGCCTTTGCTATTGCGTAGGCCCTCGTAAACCTCATCAAGACCAATATCTAAAGGCAATCTAGGCCAAGTATACTCGTTGTCCATATGGGAATCTAAAATTAACCTATCCGGATTAAAAATATTTAAAAAGTGGTGCATCCATGATTGACAGTCGACATGAGAGGTTATTTCAGGCACTGAGTCATTTTTTAAGAAAGGACTATTTATAATCTGCCAGTATAACTTACTATCATTTGTTTCAGCCGCGCAGCTGAGATTGTACCAAGCCTCTTCTTGGAGAGCTTTTTTCCTTTTAGTAAGTGATGTTTTATAGACAGAACGACAAGTTTTAATTGCTGTACAATCACGTGGTTTAGAGCTCATCGCCTGTTTTAGAGCGTGGAGAGCATGTGTACAACTTTTATCAAACCAGCCAGTGTTGATTACTCTTTTCCCCTTATGCGGTTTTGTGAGTAAGTTGTCAATTGTTTCATTAATAATACGTAGGTGGTTTAATATAACTTGCGGGTGTACCTCATCGCTAATACAATAGTTTATCTCCATGGTACACTTTCTTAAAACCTCCTCCAACAACTCATGTGGGACAACCTTTGTCCATTTAATCCTAAACCCATTAGGTCTTACAGCCTCGATAGAGTTAATACGATTGTTAACATCCATGTTTTTGGGACCCCAACAATGCAATGATAAGGAGATACTGTTATGATCACTTAAAATTTGCTCATTAACACACAAGTTGGAGTATGCACAATCGCTAGACAGTAAAATGTGGTCAATATATGAATTAGCTCCTCTTCCAGTAAATGTTGGACAGTTAACGTTGATACTATTCTTCGTGCAACTTAACATATCCAAATCAAACTTTGCTAACATCATATTAAGGGTAGTGCCATACATACAATGTGGGAAGTGTAGACAATCATTTCCCTCCATCTTACCACTTTCCCTTGTTAGGCCACATGAGTTACTCGAGGCATGAGGACAAGGACTTATATTAAAGTCACCTAACCAAAGGACTATAGATTGGTGACCTGTAACTGCCTATGTCCTCTCAATTTCTTTTTCAAGCTGAATCCGGATTTTACCTCTGTCGGCAGTGAATACATTATTATAAAAATTTATCAGCAACAAATCTTTCCCTTTATCAAACTCTAGACATAAGACCTGAGAATAGACATCCACTGAGACACAACTTTTCACTTTGCAGGATTTCAATTTAGTGGATATTAAAAGCAGGAGACCACCTTTGGCTCTTCCAGCAATTGAACTCACTGCATTCAAGCTGTGTGCTAAATATCCCTCAATAAAAATGGGTTCCTCACACCACGTTTCCTGAAGACATATTATATCGTACCCTATATTAATAAAGTCCTTCCACAAAGGGGAATCTAATTTCCTTTTCAAGCCAGCAATATTCCACGTAACAACGCGGTAACCTGTATCAAGATCACACTTAGCCCCTGTATGATCATTTACTGGGTCTACCAGGGAAGAATCTAGATTTAAAGAGGAGTCTGCAATGGTACAACAATTCTGAGTCTTTTTAATTCCTGTGTTCTCCAAAACAGCTTCCACCCTGTTAGGTTCAGGTAGAGGTGACGGGGGAACAGTCGCTACTTTATCAGAGGGAACACCAATAACTAATTTCTCATTCGTATTCTTAGTATTATCGGACAGTCAGTCATTTTCCTCCAATGAGGACAGGGCGGAGTAACGGTTAAAAAGGGGGATGGTATAATCCCTTTGCCTGCTGGGTTCCTCATTAAACTGTATATTCCCTCTATTAAAATACAGCGGGGCTCTTGGTGGCAAAAAGGGAGGATAACAAACCCCACCCCTAATTGAACCGGGTTCATACAGCTCGATCTGTTGGGGCCTTGGCAATTGTGGGCCATCTAGATAGCTATAAAAATAGCCTAAAGGCCTAGCAGAGACCAAATTAGCTTGGTTGGGTAGGGAGGCGGCTCTTAAGAGGACAGTTGCCACGTGTTGTGGGTATTTAAAGTTAACTAGTATACAGTCCCCTGTGGTAGTTTTCCTGCCTTCTCCTATCCAGCCAACTCTGCGAGTGGATAAAATATCTTTAGACAATGCCAGCGGAAATCCCCAGTTTTTGTTAAGCCAGGCAAGTGATTTGTTTTTTAAAGAATCATGAGATTCCTGGCTAGAGTTACGCATACTAGAGCCTACCTCCGGAACATTAATCAATACCACTGTGTAAGGGGCACACTGTGGTGGGAGGTTAACGATATGATTTCTCTTGTGTTTATTATGCCCCACATTTCCCCTGGCTGCAGGCTTCTGGATATTACTTGGGCATGTATGTGCAGAGATTACTTCTCCTGCTGGAATGGCTATTGTGGGTGGCGCAAAGACTGATGTCACAGTGGATGGCGCATCCATGGGCCGACTTAACTGACCGCTGTCCCCCGATCCCGAAGGAGCTCCCGTGTTGTGAGTACCAGACGGGTGCAAAGTAGGTTCCATGGCACCCTCTGTAGGCTTATGGATAATAGGGGCCAAAGCGGCAAAAAGGGGGGTTAACGTGGGGGAGGATCGTTTTTCATAAGAAGCCAAGAGGCCCTTTAAATTATCTACTTCTGCTGAAACTACATCTAATTTCGCCAACAAGGGACTAATTATAGACTCTAATTTGGTCTCAAAAATTGAAACCAAATGTCCTATTGTGGCTGCATGCAGAAAGACCCCCTCAGTATTATTGTTAGTCCCTAATATTTCTTTGGACGAATCCGGTAAAACCCCCCTGCCTAATTGAAAAGAACCCTGCTTTTTTGGCTTATAGGTCACCACTCTCTTTACTGGTGCTTTTCTGCACGCCCGCATTTTCCTCTGCATCGGGGAGGGAGTTGGGGTGGTTTTATAACAGGATGCTGTAGTCGGTGAGATAGAAGAGTTCAATGGGGTAATGAGTTCATCAGTACTTCCAACAATATCCGTATCAGGGAGTACATCAGCAATCCCATCAGCGCTGTCAGTATTAACCATACTGCTTTCAGCGAGTATTTCAGTATTAGGTGCTAATGTGTCCACTAGGGAAGTTTCAGAGTTAGATCTGCCCAATGAAAGTCTCCGATCTTTATTAATCTTATTTACAACTTTTACCAGATAGTTGTCCATAGTCCTCTTATCCCCAGCACCAGATTGATTAGACGACTTGGATTTCGACATGAGTGAAGGCATATGCAGTAACCTTTAGAACAGGTATGTTTATAGGACTGATCACTTACAGGTTAGTCGACGATCACAGTACCGTGGCCCTGCCCTGCCTCCTCCTGCCCCGGACGGCCACAGACGGCCCGCCCTCTGCCCGGGCTCAGCCCGGCGTCGCCCGCGCGCGTCCCGCAACGCGGGGGCAGCGTTGGTCTTTTATGCGCCTCGTGGCTCGAACGGGACGTCCGCGGGTTCCGTGGCTCTTTGAATGCTGGGGGATGTAGTCTCCGGCTCTGACCCCTCTCTGCGGCCGCTGGTGTAAAGGCGGCGGCGGGGGACCACAAGACTGCAGGTACTTGGTGCTGGCAACAAGACACTCCACGTTAGGTTCAATAGTCAAAGGGACCCGCTCCACCGAGGCAGCATTGGTCTTTTATGCGCCTCGTGGCGCGAACGGGACGTCCGCGGGTTCCGTGGCGCTTTGAATGCTGGGGGATGTAGTCTCCGGCTCTGACCCCTCTCTGCGGCCGCTGGTGTAAAGGCGGCGGCGGGGGACCACAAGACTGCAGGTACTTGGTGCTGGCAACAAGACACTCCACGTTAGGTTCAATAGTCAAAGGGTATATCATTTACGTATCATAACATAACTCACCAGGGAGAAATTTATGGGCAACATGAGATGGCTACTGGCATTTAGCTGTCTCCACATATATCGGACTGTAAAAAAAAAAATCTGTGACATTTTGGAACCGAATATTGGGCAGGGGTCTAACACTTTTAATTGTTATTGTTCTATTTTGTAGATTTGTTTTACTATTGCCATATGTAGTCCAAAGTTCAAAGACTCACATAGTTCAAACGCATCCAGTGCAACCTTCTAACTAGTGAATTGTAATTTGCACCAAGGACACTATTACTTTTGCATTTTCCCACTCACGGCTGCTGCGCGGTCATTGTTTGTTTGTCGGCAGCAAGCTAAGCAGCAGAACACCGAACGCCAAAGCGCTGCCCCCTGCGGTTTTTCGGTGACTTTCTCGGTAGGGTCGGCAGTTAGTGGGAGCTAACATCGTGGTGTTTCCCTTGCTGATGCTGCAGCTATGTGGGAGGCATATTTTCGGCCGTATATACCTGGTTGTTTGTATTTGAGTGTCCCTCTGCACTTCCCCCGCCGTATCGACTGACTGGTGGTGTACAGGCACGTTCCCACCGGCCCTGAGGCAGAGCGGTTGGTGTCCTGGACCGGTACTGGAAGTGCGCGGCCACCATTGACCTGATCGCGGGAGCTGCCTGGTCTTGCCCGCGTGCGGCAGGGGCTGTGTGCTGCGGCGGTGCCCCGTGGGTCATGCTTGCCTCTCCTGGACTCGGAGGTGAGCGCTATATACTGCTGGGGGTGCAGTGGCTGAAAGCTGCAGTGGAGCGAGCTCCTGTGTTGTGGTTTCGTGCTTTGGCCCCAGGAACGCCCGGCCCCGTGTCCTGAATGGTGTGGACTCCTCAGACTATGTGAGACTGAGCTGGTATCTGGGGGCATTGCTAGGAGGTGCGGTGTGCCGACTGCTGGCACTAACGTGACCCCAGTACAACGGGAAGACTGCTTGTTGCGGACTTCTCCTGCGTGCTCAGGTTCATTGCCTGCTGCCCTGCTTGGATTGCCTCATGAGCTGCCCGGCACTGTACTAGTCCACCCCTGTGGCTCGACCGGACCCACTGCCGCACACCCACAGCTGCTCAGTACCCAGTACACCCAACAGGCTCCTACCGGAGGCAACGGGTGGAGGCAAGGCCTGCATGTCACCTGCATAGCCGGCTGAGCCCAATATTTGGAACTTATTGACTTGGGACTTCGGACGCGCTCTCTGACGAAATCTTACCTGCTGTGGTGCGGGGGGGGGGGGGGGGGGGGGGGGGGGGGGGCAACAATCACGGGCACTCCTGCCTACCTGCCGGAGGGCAACGGCCATCATTCCACCACTTCAGCTTCCTGGTTTCCCGAGCCGTGAGGGGAACGGCGTATTGAAGTTGGGACTACAGGATCCAGCAGCCTGTGACACTGCGTAGTGCAATAGGAGGCAGTACTTGAGCGCCCTCAGCCTCCCGCAGTGCGGGACGCGGGCAGCCAGCGCCCGGGCCTGTCCTTGCCCGTCAGAGGCTGGAGGAGGCTGGGCTGGGCCAATTCTCTAACATTCAAGCCCCTGTATTGATTCGGGACCAAAGAGAAAGGTACTGTGTCTGTGCCCTTTGAGCGCTGCCAATTAATAGGCTCTTGGACCTTTTGAACCTTTTGAACTTTGATATATATTGAAGTATCTAATCTAATTGCAGTCTGCATTTTAAATGACTTAACGTTGCTAACAAACTTGCACTTCTTTCGTATGCGCATGCCTGATCCCTTCTTATAAAACTTTTATTTTCTTGTGGATGGTGAATATCGCTATTATAGGATAGATTTGCACTTCTAACCATAGCGTTTAACATCCCATCTACGGGTAAAGCATTTGGTTCTGCACATTCAAAACAATTTGTAAGCGCGGCTGTATTATAATCTAACTAGTATACTGGTTGTGTGTTTACTTATTTGAGGTTTTTTGAGCCATAGCCTCATAGCCCCATAAGTACTGAGGGCCACTAAGTGGCGGGTTAAAATGGGGAAAAGGAAACAGGCCGCGAGTCATACACCAAAAGTACCAAGTAAACACAGGAAGATTAACATGACGCTGTTGAACTATCTAACAGGGGCTGTTGGGGATATAGAAAGGCAGATTATTTCTGTAGATGAAACAATAAATAATGAAACCATAGTCCCACCCCACCTCAACAACAAATAATGGATAGTAACGTGTCATGCGACAAACGCATTGTAGATGTGGAGCTATCTGATAATGGTACCCGGGCGCAATTAAATAATGGGTGCGTTCAGGAAATTCCTGATGAGATTCTAGATGGGACAGCTGACAACGACCAATTACCACCCTCGAAAAAATCCTGTAAACCACCCAAATCATTGGTAGCTAATAATACTGTGGGAGATACAGCCATAATCCATCAGATTCCCGTCCACACCCCTAGACCAACAAAGACACATTTAAAAAGGACACTTGGGAAAATGCAGGGTGTTAAGAATAAAACACAGAAGGATATGGCCACTATCAGTGTTCCGATGGGAAAAAAAAACTTTATTAAGCCCTCCAGCGTAGTGATAGATTTGTGTGCAGCCATAAAAGATTTAAAAGAGTTCGTGACACAATCTATCAACATCCTTGTGATAAGACTGGCCAAAATAGAAATTGGTTTAGATAAAATCTTAGGGGCCCATTCAAATACCACACAAAATAATGGTGTAGTAAATCAGAAATCTTTGGGTCCTGAAGTGCAAACAGATAAGATAATCCGAAAAACGACATCTCTGATAGACAAGAAAACCCCAGAAGTAAGTAAGCGGGCTGAGCGACAGGATTCTTGCCAAAATATATCTGTACCTATAGGTAAAAGTCTCATACTAGATACAAAAGTAAATAGATCTAAGGATTTGGTGGGGATGACAGTAAATTAAGAAACGAACAGAAGGGTGGGAAAAGTATAAGTAAAACAGTCAACAGTGCTTCTGGGTAGAGGCATAATGTACAAATACTTAACCTCCCCCCAGCAGCAATGCCATACACCATTATTTTGGCTAATGTTCCCCGGCTTCCCTTAGCAACACAGGAAAAGTGTCCGGCTTTAAGAAACAAGACTATAAATTGGTTGGGTAATAGGACAGGCCTAACAGAGGCTCTATTCAGGGAATTCAAGATGGTGAGGAGGGTCGACTGGGTAGGTTATGGCAGTAAACACTATGAAGGTGACTGCATAGTTCTCTCGCTAGTATCACCGGCTTTGGTCAGGGAAATCCTATCGAGAATGTATAATTTAAATACACCTAATACCAGTATTCAAATATTCCCCTTGGGTTTTTTCTATCAACTACAATCTACAAATACCCCGGAAAATCATGACAACTATAGATGGACACGAGATGGCCGTTGTTATAACTTGGCTGTGTCAAATAGATTTGGTCCCCTAACTACTTTGGATGAGAATGATTGACATCCAATTTATGGGGGCCAGCCTAAGAACAAGAATATTCTTAAAGTTGAAAACAAGGTGGTCCTAACCCCGCAGAACCTGGTCTTGGATGTATGAGAGGACGAAGGGGAAAGTATTCCAAAAGGCATAGACATCACAGGGAGGGGTTATATGAATCCAACTGATCACCAGATAGGGTTATTTAGAAATCTTTTTTGGAACGTCGTTGGCTTAAGGAATAAGGTGAACGACTCAGTCTGGTTGGACTTTACTAGTAATTTTGACGTTCTTTGTCTACAAGAGACTTGGGTCATTGACAATATACATATTAACGGGTTCAAGACATATCATACACCTGCAATTCAATCACCCAGTGGTAGGCCAAAAGGGGGACTATGTGTTCACATTTCAAATCTGCTAGGGGCATATAAGATCGAGATGGTTAGTTCAGAAACTTATTACCAAACGGTCCTAATATACACAGACTGTAGCAGTGCACTTTTCTTGGTTAATTTCTACAATAATATAGAAATAGGCCAGTTGGGAGCTATATTAGAGAAGCTCAGTGGGGACATCGACGCTCTAGAACTAAAAGGCGACCACAAGATCATCCCCCTCTGGGGTGGGGATTTTAACACTAGTTTGTGACCATTAGCGGAATTAGGGAAGTGCGGCTTAACTTTTGACAAGGACGATCCGCCGATCCACTTCCAACACAATATAAAAGGTGAGCTGTTTAATGAAATTATGTTTAAACACGATATGGGATTCTCGAACCGTTTGTGTATGCCTACAGTCGAGTTTGGGCACACATTTATAGGTAGAGGTGCCAAATCAACTATTGACTTCATCACTATCCCTATCCGTTATGCTAGTAACGTGAAAGCCTATGACATCCATCAAAATGTCATGAGCGATCACTTGGCTATCAGTGTGAACATAGCCATCCCAAATCGCGTATTAAGGAAAACTTCTAATAAAATAGCATGGGTTCAGAACATTGAATTGGCAAGAAAAAATGGTTATGCAATCCGCAGGGGAAGCCGGGACCCCACGGAGTTAAGCAAAGAGATAGTTGTAAAGGCACTAGACCCAATTCTAATATCTTTAAACGATAGTCCAGCACATGAAGATGTTTTAAATGCTTTTAATAGTATCACTGAGACGGTTAGAAACACATTGCTTGCAGAATGTAAAGGCACGCGCAAAGATGAGAAGGGCTGGTTCGATAAAAACTGTACCAAAAGCTACTCAAACTTAAAGAAAGCTCTACATAGAGTGGTGAGAGATAAGAGCGAGATTAGGGCATTTATTTATTTATTTTTATTTTAGCGATTTCTAGAGCGCCTGGTGACCCAAGGGCATCCCCGCGCTATGTGACTTGAAATCCTGTTGAGGGGGAAGAGAGGGAGGGGAGAGCAACAGAAGGAACCTCCGGCTTTCCG
The DNA here is from genome assembly GCF_964204655.1 of Triturus cristatus. Taxonomy (NCBI): domain Eukaryota; kingdom Metazoa; phylum Chordata; class Amphibia; order Caudata; family Salamandridae; genus Triturus; species Triturus cristatus. The sequence goes on from NC_140589.1 coordinate 1,137,699,427, forward strand.
CCTCAGAGGGAGTTTCAGGACAGAGACAGAGACAGAGACAGAGACAGAGGGCATGTAGAAAGCTGTACAGAGGGCATGACAGAGGGCATGTAGAAAGCTGTATAATGCAGCAAGGAAAAATAGGATATCCGAGCTGAAAGACAAGGCCTGGAAGAACCTCAGTGATGCCGCTGAGAGTAAAGACAGCTCGAAATTCTGGTCCGCAGTAAACGCCCCATTTCTCACTAATAAAATAGATGTTCCATCAATTGAGGTGGCTATAGAGGAACAGACCTGGATAGACTTTTTTTCTAATGTATATTCAAAACAGAAGATTTCTGAGGGAGCATTCCAGAGTCAAGATTTAGGGAGTGTAGACCAACCTTTTACGCCCATTAAACTTTTTATCTCACTTCACGATGTAAACACTGCAGTTAAGGCAAGTAAGAGTGGCAAGGCTGCCGGTCCCGTTCGGGTACCAATCGATCTTTATAAGTCAAATTTGGAGCTATGGGGCCCCATTTTAACTAGGGTTTTACAAGCATGCTGCGAAAAGGATTTATCAGCACATGGTCCAAATCAATTATAGTCCCCATTTTCAAAAAGGGTGAGCGGGAGAATCCTGCTTGCTACTGCCCAATATCTTTGTTGGACTCTCTGATGAAGGTAGCAGGCAGGATTGTTCTAGATCGGTTACAGGGATGGACTGAAGATAATGGTATTTTAAGTAATGTTCAATATGGTTTTATAGCTGGTTTAGGAACCAACGAGCAGATTTTGAACTTAAGTATTTTAATCGGTAAATATACGCAGGCCAAAACAGGGAAATTCTATTTGGCCTTCATAGACCTCACAGCTGCTTTCGATTGCGTAGCACATAATAAGCTGTGGGGTGTTCTTAATGAATTGAAAGTTGATCCTGTTTTAATTCAGTTTTTAAGACAGCTATATCTTGGAGCCACTGCAAAGGTTCGCTATGGTATAGAGGGCGAGTGTACCGCTCCATTTAGAATAGACCGGGGCGTAAGGCAAGGTTGTGTTTTGGCACCACTCCTGTTCTCTCTATATACCAAAGCCTTGGAACAGGAGTCGGTGTCACACACTAGGGATCCACCAATTGTAAACAACCGCCCGAGAGCCTCTCTCCTTTACGCCGATGATGCGGTGCTTATGGCCTGCACTCAGGTGGGTTTACAAAGGGCCCTCTCCTTTTACACCACATTTATGGATAGGCTCAGTTTAAAACTGAATGCAAAGAAAAGCTTTGTGATGTCATGTGGGAGAGCAAAATACAAGAATAGAAACTTTCAGGCGGGCGGGAGCAAGGTGGAATCTATCACCTTATTTAGTTATCTGGGCGTCCTATTTGATAGAACCGACTCCTGGGCTCCAGCTGTTAAGTTCTAGGTCCTTACTTTTTATGAAGTCCATTGCGTCTCTAATAAATTTTACAAAAAAGTTAGGAAAAAGGCCACCTGAAATCTTTCTAAGGATTTATCAAGCAAAGTGCATGAGCATAGCTATTTATAGGGCAGGCATTTGGGGATTTCAAGATTGCACATCAATTCAACGCATGGAAAATGTTTTTTTAAGGTTTCTTTTAGCCGTCCCAAATGGTGCACCGGTTTTTAACTGTCATTCTGAGCTAGGGGTTGCATACATCTCTGATCTAATTAAGGCCCAGCTGGTACTGCTATGGCATAGAATTTGGACTACAGATAGCACGGTCCTTAATAGGGAAATTATAAGGGACGCAATGAGACTAGACAATGCCCGCAAAATTTTATGGCTGAAATACGTTGAAAATTTTATGCAGGACATTGGTCATCCAGAATATTTTATCTCACCTGACAGTATGAATCTTATTAACCGGAAGGAGTTTAAAAAAGCATGCATGACTCATCTAGAAAGAAACAAGTTAACCCTGGAGTTGAACAAACCTATGGTGGTTAAACACCAACTAATTAATACTACGTGCAATATCCAACCATATTTGTTATACGTCCCAGGAGGATATGATAGATACCTTCTGACGAGATTTAGGTTTGGGACCTTTCATCACATGATTACTTACCCAGCCACCAATGACTGGTCAAGGGAACTCTGCCAATGTCCCTGTGACAATATCTCGTCACAAAGTACAATGCACGTGGTTTTATTCTGTAAGTTTTACACTAGTGAAAGGCATAGATGGCTAGTACCACTTTTAAGACAGGGAGGATGGAGGCAATGTCGCCTTGCCTTTGTGTACTTACAGATGTTGGGTAATTGTTACTGTACTGGCTCTATGGTGGGTTTTTTAAAGAGCGTATTGATGACCAGGAAGGGTCTCAATAACTGAATCTCGAGAGACGTAATTGGCTTGGAATAAATTAGTATGAGTTAGACCGCCCAGGGATCACAGAATGTTTACATGTATATTATGAATTTATAGGAATCTATTCACGAAAGTAGTGCACTGATGAACTATAAATGTAAAATATGATGATGTATTTTTTAATATGTTTGCTTTTATGATTTTAATGTCCAAAATCGAATAAAGCTTGTTTTTGATTTGATTTGACTTTTGCAGTTACTTTGTGTGACTCATGGGCCGTCATCTCGTTACCTGCTGAAGATGCACATGGTCTGATCTCTTCCTTCCTTACACTACTACAGATATTCTTACACACAAATCAATGAATCGTTGCATGACCACTGTAAGCACATGCAAGTATAAAATATACATACATAAGCAATAGCGAAAACCACAAAAGAGCACAGTGTATGAAAAACATACATCATGTTGGATCTACTGACTCCCCACACCCCTCCCTCCATCCTCGGACACAGGGATTCTCCTCGGTGATGGCTGCTCTGCCCTGATATGTGTGATGTGACGACTATCCTTTGGGTGTGCGAATATGTGGTAGTGTTCTGATGATATCTATTTAGATTCGTCATTCATGGTTAATACTAATTGGGTTTCGTGGATGGCGATGTTTTTTTTTTGTTTTAAGTTTTTAGTTATGTTTAGAATATTTTGGAAAATATGCTTTATTGGTACTCATTAGTGATCAGTATATGCGCTCTGCCGTTATTTAAGTCCTTTATTTTATTAAACAGTGACTTGCCGATAAGACCCGACCGACTACGCACTGGATGTACCTGGTACACATACGCGAGCTCCTGTTAGGACTGCTTCGGTAAGATGTGCTATGAGTAAACGGAAGATAGCAATGACATTGATTGGGAATCTATAATGTAGCTCAGCTGTGGGCAATAGCATACGGAGGTGCTCATGCATATGTTCAAGTATGATGTAAATTTCAGTATTAGGGAATAGCATAAATGTGTTGTTTTTATACTGTTGTGATGATTAAAGTTATTCTGTACATGGGATTTGCATTTCTGATGTTCACATCTAACGCTTTTGTATGGATACGTGATGTCAGCCAGGTTAAAACAGTAAAATACCAATAAATATATTTAAACAAAAAAAATGATGTTGGATCTACTGACAGATACTGAACGCATGAACACACAAGGCATGCAGGATCACAGCTATAAAGTACACTGCGCATGTTTGTTGCATTCATACCTACTGACTCTGTCAGACCCACCATTATCCTTTGCTGCTCTGAGCTGCCACGATTCCTGTCAGCTAAATGCAAAAGCTTCAATCCTTGTCAGATGATAACTTTGTTCACCAGTCTAATTCTGGCCACAGAAACTTACTCCTCTCATGTGACCACCTGGCATCACGCTGGGCACTGACGTCAAGTCAGCTGATCTATGAGAAGGCAGTAGGTAGAGAGAAGCAAAACAAGATTTACAGCCCTTTTTACAGCGGAGATCAGAGCATGTCACAAACAAGGCACGGAAGACAGAGAGCATTGTATCCAGCACAGCACCCCCGAGCTCAACATTGTATAGCTCCCATTGACTCACAGGAGCAGCAGCATTTGTGATGGGATAATGTCATGAAGTTCCCAGTAATCCATAGGATCTGCACGTTTGTTGGACAAAATAAACTGTGGGTAAGTTGCCTGGACTGATTCCATGCACCCTGCAGGATATGTTGACCCACATTGACTGACCTGTGAGCGCGAGCTCTGTCCTGCGAGGTCCTTCCTGTTGGGCTGTTTGTTCTGCGGCTGCACCTCGCGGAACCCGCTCCGCGGGTCCCGCTTCGCCCGTGTGCCTGGGCGCATCGTTGCTGATTCCTGACAGGGGAGCTGCCTGAATCTCGGGGAGCAGGGCTGCGAGCGCCAGGTGAGGATCAGGGACTCCATTGCCCAGGAGTCCCTGTGCTGCCATCAGTTCCTGCACCTGGACGCTCTCCCTGCTGGCCACGCCCCCTAAGCACAGCTGAAAAGAGCCTGCTTGTCCCTAGCTCTTTGGGAGACATTGACTGACCTGTGAGCGCGAGCTCTGTCCTGCGAGGTCCTTCCTGTTGGGCTGTTTGTTCTGCGGCTGCACCTCGCGGAACCCGCTCCGCGGGTCCCGCTTCGCCCGTGTGCCTGGGCGCATCGTTGCTGATTCCTGACAGGGGAGCTGCCTGAATCTCGGGGAGCAGGGCTGCGAGCGCCAGGTGAGGATCAGGGACTCCATTGCCCAGGAGTCCCTGTGCTGCCATCAGTTCCTGCACCTGGACGCTCTCCCTGCTGGCCACGCCCCCTAAGCACAGCTGAAAAGAGCCTGCTTGTCCCTAGCTCTTTGGGAGACATTGACTGACCTGTGAGCGCGAGCTCTGTCCTGCGAGGTCCTTCCTGTTGGGCTGTTTGTTCTGCGGCTGCACCTCGCGGAACCCGCTCCGCGGGTCCCGCTTCGCCCGTGTGCCTGGGCGCATCGTTGCTGATTCCTGACAGGGGAGCTGCCTGAATCTCGGGGAGCAGGGCTGCGAGCGCCAGGTGAGGATCAGGGACTCCATTGCCCAGGAGTCCCTGTGCTGCCATCAGTTCCTGCACCTGGACGCTCTCCCTGCTGGCCACGCCCCCTAAGCACAGCTGAAAAGAGCCTGCTTGTCCCTAGCTCTTTGGGAGACATTGACTGACCTGTGAGCGCGAGCTCTGTCCTGCGAGGTCCTTCCTGTTGGGCTGTTTGTTCTGCGGCTGCACCTCGCGGAACCCGCTCCGCGGGTCCCGCTTCGCCCGTGTGCCCGGGCGCATCGTTGCTGATTCCTGACAGGGGAGCTGCCTGAATCTCGGGGAGCAGGGCTGCGAGCGCCAGGTGAGGATCAGGGACTCCATTGCCCAGGAGTCCCTGTGCTGCCATCAGTTCCTGCACCTGGACGCTCTCCCTGCTGGCCACGCCCCCTAAGCACCCTCCCCCTATATCGGGTGCAGCTTCTTCCGCGGCGCGGGAGCGCGCGGGAGGGCGCCGGGAGAAGCCCGGGACAAGGGCGGGACCGTCTGTGGCCGTCCGGGGCCGAAGGTGGCCGGGCTGGGCCTACCCTCTTGGATTGTGCTTCCGACCCCTGGTCTCTTACACTCGGTGGAGCCGCCCGCCGAGTTTAATTTATTGTGAACATTATGCCGTCCCCTGCAAGGGAGAGCACCCCACTAAAACCGGGTGGAGCAAAGAATAGGACTCTAGAGAATTATTTCTCCCGGGCAGTGGGGGAGGGGGACAAAGAGTGTAATCTGTCCAGGTTAAGGGCAGAACGGAGACGCTCAATAGATAATATGAAAAACACGCCCCTCGGAGACCAACTTATTTTACCAAGGGAGGAGTTGTCCCGAATTGATGATGTCCCACTATTGCTGAGGGATTGCACTAACATGTCACCAGTTGAAGCCTTGAGTATAGCCCCAGAAATTAGTTCTAGCCCCCCAAGGGTGACCATTGATTTAGTGTCCCAACCCCCTCCGGCCCCTCCAGCCTCGAAGATTAGGAAAACTAAATCTAAGCCAACTAACACACAAGTAGCCTTTGGACCTCCTCCAAATAAACGCAGGAGGAAATCGAGGGGAGTTCAAGGAAAGAGCAAACCCAAGGTTCCACACTCGGATTTTGGGAAGTTTTTAAAAACCCCCACATTAGTAGAGAAACCATTGGTCGATTTACACCCTAAACCCATTGCTCATGAGGATCCAGCTCCTACTATGATAAAAGACACAGGAGTTGGTATTGCTAATATTCCCTTGTCTGTTGTCCCGCTGGGAAACCTAGAATTTTTGCTAAGGTCCCTGTTATTACCGATCAGCGAGAGTATTAAAAAGATTGAGATCAGACTAACCATTTTAGAGGCCACATTGGGCAGTCTGAAAACTCCAGCTGGCAGACAGGGAAGGCAATCAGAGTCCACTCCCTCCACTGTAGCCCCTAAGCAGTCGGCAAATAGTGTCGCCAATCCAGTCCCTCCACAAGCTGTGAATGTGGCACCCTCGCAACAACCCACAAGGCCAAAGCCTGCAACAGCTAAGCCCCCTAACACCAATATGCCCAACCCTCCTTTAGGATCTGTACCCCCGGCACAGCCGGTAGACAAGAGCACCCCGACCCCTTTAATGAAGCTCACCCTGAGACCACGCAGACCCAATTTACCTCCAGAGACCAATGCTTTTACTGTCGTTATGGCAGGTGTCCCCCCACTTGAGGAAGGTGAAACGGAGGACTTTTGTGCCCTAAAAAGTAGGGTAATCAAGTGGTTAAACATAAATAGACCCCTCCCGACACACTTTAATAACGAAATTATAATGGTAAGAAGGGTACCATGGGTGGGAAGAACACAAAAATCCATTAAAGGGGACTGCATACTGGTGAGTTTTAGGGACACAGGAACGGTGTCCCATATATGTCAAGGGAAAAACAGATCTAGGGAATCCACCATCCAAACCCTCCATGTGTCGTTCTTTTTTCCCATCATCCCAGTCCTATCTCAGCAACCCCAAACTCATGACAACTGGGAGAGGGTTGGCAGGAGGGGGAGTCACCAGGCCTTTAACCCTAGGCCGTTTTTTGGCCGACCTGAACAACCCTTTTTTTCCTATAACCGGTTCCATTGCCTAAATGGCCTTGAAGGGGTCGATTGACAGACAGACAATGCCCCCCAGGGTTGTATAGAAATTGGAGGTACGGTAGAAAGACTGGAGGAGCAAAGATCCAAGGCTCAGCAAACCCAGGTGGTTGGTGAGGGGGAACCAAACTGCGTTGTGCCAAAGGAAATAGTTGTAGACAAGACAGGAGGGGGACATGGGCAGGGAATGCAAAGATCAATGTGGGAAAGAAGACCAAGGGCCCAGGGGGGTGCTGAATGGAGTGGAGAGGGTGTGAGACTTATCTCATGGAATATAGCGGGTATAGCGGGCAAATTCAACAATAAGGAATGGGTGGACTTCATTAGAACATTTCACATTATATGTGTACAGGAGACATGGGCTGTGGAGAATAACTACCATCTGCAGGGGTACAAGTGTTTTTTTGTTCCCGCCCGAAAATCTAGCTCAGGGAGAGCAATGGGCGGTTTGTCCATCTATGTAGATTTAGACCTGCCAGGCACCTGGTCCTTTCCAGACTGGTTCTCATATGGGATACAGGCGGTTCGGTTCCAGGGAAAGGGGTTACGTTTCTCTGTTTTTAACATATATAGCACCGAGTTAGAAAATAGCCACACCCCGGTATTAACTGAACTCGACCAAAGGTTAGGAAAAGAAATCATATCCCAGAATAAGGGACCGTCTGGTGGACTGCTTGTGGTGGGGGATTTTAATTGTCACCTTTGTCCGGCACTGGTCAAAAAGAACACAGATTGGGCGCAATGCCCAATTGAGAAGGGACCGCATTTTTCTCATTCGCCTACTGGGTCGGCTCTTAGGTTGCTTCGGCTTAAGTACGACCTAGAGCACACCATTAATATGGTAGACCCACAGTCGGATGGTACACTCCCACCAACTTTTAAGGGCAGGGGCTGCTCGTCTATTATAGATTATATTCTGGTCTCGAGATCCCTGGTTAATAAAGTAGTCAGTGTAGGGATAGACTGGAACACTTTCAGCGACCATAACCCGCTTGTTTTAATGCTCGCATATAGGGCGGGTATTGGCTCCAATGCCCATCGTTCAATCGTGGAGAGGGTCACCGATCAAGGCAGGAGACTGAAATGGTCCAAAATAGATGGGGCAAAGTTCTATAAAAACCTGAGCGATAAGGGTCTGCTGGCCATAAATGAATGTTTGGATCTGGAAGTCCAGGGACCAAGGTTATTAGAAGCATTTAACCATATTGCCAACCTGATAGACGGATTACTAAGGTCCAGTGCGCCCACGCGTAATCTGGTCAATCCCCGGTGGTTTGATAAAGATTGTTCCAAGGCACTGAGGGAACTGAAATGCTCCCTTAAGTCAAAACCACGAGATCCACAAGTAATCAGGGCATGCAGAGAAAAATATAAAAAAGAGACCAAAAGGAGGAAACTCACCCTGCAGGCAGAAGCTTGGGCAGATCTGAGAGAGGCAGGGGAAAGAAGGGACCTAGCGGGGTTCTGGAGAATCATCAATAAACCGACCTTTCAAGAAAATGATTCTCCGGAGATAGGGGCTAACATCCTCCCGGAGCAGTGGGTCACACACTTTAGGAGCCTGTATAACCATGAATCGGGTCCCCACGTAGAGTCATCAGTAACCCCAAGTCAGGCTCCTCCGGTAGTATTTACCCTTAAGGAGATCACGGCAGGGATGGAGAGTCTAACTAAGAATAAAGCCCCGGGCCCAGATGGAATTCCCCCTGACCTTTTTCTTAGTAATATAGATCTTTGGGCCCCACTGATGACCAGGGTCCTAAACACTGCTATCACCTGCGGTCTCCCTCCATCATGGTCTAAAGCGATCATTGTGCCAATCTTTAAAAAGGGCAACAAGGACGACCCCAAGTGTTATCGGCCTATTTCCCTGATTGACGTCTCGGCTAAACTTCTGGGAAGGGCACTCCTGAACAGATTGTCCGAGTGGACCGAAGAGAACAACATCTTCTCGGACACTCAATATGGGTTCAGGTCAGGGAGGTCCACCAGCGACCAATGCCTGAACCTATATATGCTGACTGCCAAATATACTCTGGCCAGTAAGGAACCCATTTATATGGGATTCATGGACCTGGCAGCAGCATTCGATCACGTCAACAGAGGGAAGTTGTGGGACATGATGGCAGGGATGGGGATCGAGAGCGGCCTAATTACCATACTAAGAGAGCTGCATAGCGACACCACGGCTAGAGTTAGATTTAACAGGGAGGGAGGTTTGACGGACCCCTTTCCATGCAAAAGTGGAGTCAGACAAGGTTGTATTCTTGCCCCTTTTTTGTTCTCCCTTTACATTAATAATTTGGAACAGTTTCTTTTGGGCTTAAAGGCAGATTCCCCAAGGGTTGGGACGCGGCAAATCCCTGTCCTGCTTTACGCAGACGACGCGGTCTTGCTGGCGCGTACACCACGAAGCCTACAGATTCTGATAGATGGGTTCGTCAAGTTTATGAGCGATCTGGACTTATCTGTCAACCTAAGCAAATCTTACGTGCTCCTGGCAGGCAAAAAACCTTCCTCAAAATTTTCTTACACAATAGGCTCCCATTGTTTAGAGGAGGTTAAAACGTTCTCCTATCTCGGAGTAACCTTTGATGGTGCTCTTCAATTTAACTCCTTGGTGGAAGAGCGCTGTAACAAAATGATTGCCTCTAATGGGGCAATAGCCGGATATGGCAGGAGGTTGGGCAGATGGAGTCCGGAACAGGTGATGAACCTGTACGGCTCCATAACATGCGCTAAAGTAAGCTATGGGCCAGAAGTTTGGGGCTTCGTGAATACCTCTAGAATTGACCAGGAAGAGAACAAACATCTGAAATCTATCCTGAGGGTACCACCCAGCACTGCTGGACTCATAGCTCACAGGGAGCTAGGGAGGCCATATCTGGTCGATTTGTTAAAACTTAGGCCAATTGTGGCGTGGCTAAAAATCTGGGTAAATCCAGACGCGCATCTAAGTAGAAAAATCTTACTGGACTGCCTAGGTAGGACCCACTGCATGCGCATCCCATGGCTCAAATATGTGAGAAACACTCTTGAGGAACTAGGGTTTGGAAACCTCTTCAAGAACCCCACCACCATTTCAGCACAGCACAAGAAACAAGTAGGGGAAATTTTCCTAGAGCGGAAAACCCAATGCCGTGCTCTGGCTGAAGGGGAAAAAAAGTCAATAAGGGCTCATACTTTGGTGAAGAGTGTGGAGGGTATGGAGCCCTACCTGTATCTTGTACACAATACACAGGACAGATTTCTTATGTGCCGTTTCAGACTGAGCCTACTTCCTTTTATGTTGGCCTCGCCAGCAGGTTTTACCATGTCAATCGAGCAGAAGGGACCCTGCGGCTGCGACAATCGGTCTCCGCAGGACTCCCTTCATTTTACTTTGCTCTGTCCCTATTATTCAATGCCCAGGCGTAGATTCCTAGTAGACATCCTAAAAAAGGCCCACCTGGAACATGCCAGAGATGCACTAATCTACTTGCAAAAAGCTTCTGACCCGCTAACCTTGTGTTGTGTTATGAATTTTATCAAGGTTGCGGTCCGACTAAGGAAGACGAGGGGAGAGGATTAAAAGACTTGTGACTCCCTGTTTTAAATTTACAGCCTTGTATGTTAGTATTTTATTGTTATTTATGCACAAGGATCTTGACTAATATTTAATGCCGTTTTATCTATGTATATGTATGTGTGCTTTTATGGTGTTTTTTAATCACCGAATAAAGATTCTTGAATTGAATTGAATTGTTGACCCACAGACCAGCTAGCTCACAGTGCCCACATAAGCCTCTTAACCTTACTAGGGAGCGAATAGTTTCTGGCAACCACTGGACATGACAACCCTGACCTCTCAGGGATCGTGGTAACAGATCAGAACCTTTCGCTCAGTCCCTCGTGCGCCTTGCTCTCACAGAAATATACAGAGAATATACAGTGGGACGTTTTCAATACGTTTAGTGAACCAACGTTATTCTTGTATAAAATACATGTGATAATCAGTAGACAGAAGCAGATGAAAGTGATTACAGGCACCATAAGAGTAAATAATAGATATTGTTCTACCAGGATGCTAAAACACTGTATATATGCAGGAATATAAAACAAGGTAGTAATCAGGCGTACTCCTACTGTGCAGACCCTACTCTGAGTGTTCCAACCCCCTAACCTGGTGGTAGAGAATGTAGGACTCCATCTTGGTCACGAACTGGAAACCCCTCACGAGATGGCAGACTGCTGCGTGGTGACGTCTCAGCATACAGGGAGCCTCGGTGTCAGCTGAAGTGCCTCCTCTGCTAATTCTATGAGATGCTGATTATTTATAATAATAAGCATCCGTGCGATGTACGTACCAATTAGCAATGTTATAGATATGTAGATAGCCCTGTCACCCTGTGGATGAAGATAGAATGACATTTGTACATTCGTGCATAGAGGCCTTGTACTTGGTGTTTGAAGCAATGTGGTAATGTTATGTGAACCCAGCTGTGTCAAAAGAAGTAGTTTCACAGAAACTTATCTAACATATTCATGCATGTGAATATGTGCAAAAGGTCACAGCCGAAATGTTATTGTGAAAATGAGGACAATGTAAGAAATGAGCAACTTCGCCACATGGGCCTAACCTGGGGACATAACACCCACTTCTCATTCTAAGGGTCGATATTCAAAAGCTATCTAAAAATAAGGGTATCATGTCATAATAATATTTAAACTAAAAAGGTCTAAAGCCATTGTTTAAAATCATCTAAAAGCAAGCTAATCTTCAAAATACTCATAAGTCAGCATACCGTTTAAAATACCAAGAAAACAGAAAGCCACGGTGCCCAGAAAAGCAGAAAACATATTGTTTCAATCATTTTGTTCAAAAATAGGCAAAATCATTCCCACCGCAGGGAAAGCCAATTGTTTATGTGTTCCGAGAGATAGTCGCAACATCGCTGTTGCAAGCAACCGCAGACGGCATTCCCGGGGGTGCACCTTGAAGCAGGTTGGAGCAAAGGTGGTTCTATCCAGTTCCCTCAGCAGCCGCTGAAGAAGGGACTGCATCACCGTATCGCAGAGCCGGGATCGAGATCACTAGGAGCCAAAGCATCCCAGGGTGGCTCAAAGAATGCATTAATCAGCAATGGAATATGCTGGGGAGAACAATACACATAGGCTTTTAAGAGGTCCATCAGTACTTCAATGTTTGGTGGCACAACCGATTGTGTTCAGAGGCATAGATCCAATTCATGGCTACAAAGCAGGCAGCAGAATACAGATTATATGCAGTGAAGGCAAATAGGTCTGAAAGACAAGAACCAGTGCTGTCTCCATTCTGGGTTGAATTGGTACGTCCATTGCGGAGCAGAAAAATGTAAATTAGAATTCCCGCAACAAGTAGCAAGACAAGTGGGAGACCTCCAAAAACGCTTTCCAACACGGTGCAAACCAGTCCAGAGCCAATACATTTAAAAAAGTGTGCTATTCCCTTCGTATGAGACATTTTAAAGACACATTGGACCAGCTCCCCAGAATGCAGCGGGCAATTATCATGGAGTAGCATCTGTCTCTCAGACGAGGAACTTGCAACCTGGAGATCAAACGTCTCTCTGGCTGATTATCTGAAAGAGACCGTTAGTTATAAAATCTTTAACTTAGAATTACCCCCAGGCATCAGACTAGATCCGGAGAATGTTTGTCTAAGCAGTACCCCTGCAAGTCGGTAGGTGGCATCGGTCGACTCTGCGTCCGTCATCAGCAACCTGATTGCCGGGATGACGGCACAATGTCTACTTAGCCACCGCCCCTGCGCACTGACAGATCCGGAGAGAGCTACCCCTTAGTCATTTTTTGACGAAACTTTTTCTCGACTTTTGTCGACTTATTTTTGAGTCTATTGACTCCTTGTTTATGAGGGATGTTGCACCATCGGACCAGGTTTAAACAGTGCGAAGCCTGTAACCGCCTGATGTTGGTTACAGACTCCCACCTCGTGTGCCTTTGGTGCCTGAAGCGCAACTACAACCTGAAGTCGTGCTCCGTCTGCCGGGCCATGAACCCGAAGTCTTTGTGGGAGTGGTCCCGAAAGTTGTTGTAGGCCCGGCAGTCGGCTCCGCGTTGCTTGAGGTTCCGCCCAGAGGAAGATCTTGGGACCGTTCACGAACTCACCACCACCATTTGGTGTTTAAGTCTTCGAGATCGCAGGGTAAGTCGAAGCACAAAAAGAAGGTGAAGAAGCACTCTTCGCCTCTATCCCCGTCGTTCGGCTTATGCAACGCGGGATCCGGAGTGTCGTCGCTCTCCAGCTCTGTCTTCGGAGCCTGCTCCTGGGACTACTCAGAGGCTCCCTACCTTTCCTGGTGCTGGAGCATTCCCTGCCCAGCTTCAAGCTTTCTACGAAGCGCTTCACAGCCGCCTTGGGCAGCCCAACTCTGCCGGCGCACCTTCGGGCCCGCTGACTTTGCTGGGGGCCCTGAGCCTTCGTTGTCGGCGGCTCTGGCCCCGGTGCCGGAGGGCCCCCGAGGATCCAGGCTTGTATCCGGATCGACGCTGGTCGACCTCACTGTACCTTCCGGTAACAACGTCCCCGGCGCTGGTTGTGCCACGACCCCAGCTTCACCCCCGACTAGGACACGGCGCCGGACCGACGTCAGAACTGGCACAGGAAGGTACATTTATGCCTCTGTTCATCCCTGGTGTATCTTTCAGGCCTGATTGGCAACCAGAGGAGGACTGGGAGGGGTCTGTGGACCCTTTGGCTGACCAGCTTGAAGAGCCAGACTGGCAAGAGGACCTTGGTGATGCCAGTGATCTGAATACCTCACCAGACCTTGGCATGGTCTCCCCCTCTTACCTTGGCTATGGATGAGGGAGCCTCATACGCAGTGTTGTTGCGTAGGGCGGCTGAGGCCTTGAGCTTCCTACTTTGGCAGTCAGGACTAACCTCCTTACAGAGGTGCTTCAACCAGGTGTGGCTTCTTCGGATCCCCTTCTGCCTTTCAATGAAGCCCTCACCGACGTCCTTCAGGGAACTTGGTCCAAGTCCAGCACAAGGGCTCCTGTGGACAGAAGGATTGCCCAATGCCACTGCCTGGCCCTGGGCGACCCACTTTTTCTCTCCCAACACCCGACCAATGAGAGCTTGGTGGTCCAAGTCTCGTCCTCTAAGGGCACATTCCTTACTGCTCCACCAGATAGGGATCCAAGAAGCTGGACCTTCTTGGGAAGAAGATGTTCTCCTTCCGCCAGCTTGCCGCTGCGGTCTGTGAATACCACGTGCCTCTTGGGCCGTTATACCCATACAGTGTGGGATACGGTTGCGCAAGTGCTGCCACAGTGCCCGGAGGATGCCCAGGCCATTCTCACCTGCGCAGTGGCAGAGGGTAGAGACGTAGCTAAATTCACCATCAGATGTGGGCTGGATACCACCGACTCACTGGGCAGAACGGTTTCCACGTCAGTAGCCTTGAGGCGCTATGCCTGGTTAAGGATGTCTAGTTTTTTTGGGGATGTCCAATCCACCTTCCTAGACATGCCCTTTGATAGCCGTCGCCTTTTTGGTGACAAGTTAGACTCGGCACTCGAGCACTTCAAGGATTCTAGGGCTATGGCCAGATCCTTGGGCCGCACGGCAACCTCTCGCCCCGCGCAGTCTGCTTTGCTCCCCTTTTGTGGCTACAGAAGGGGTGCCTCACCATGTGCAACCCAGTCTAGCCACCAGTTCATGCAAGCTGCCCATCTTGTGCGTCGCCGTGGATGTGTGGCCCAGCGACGCGTGTCTAGGGGCCAGCGGGCAGGCCTGTCCACCCATAACCCCCCTCCAGCATCCTCCAAACCCTCCTTGTCCGACCTTTCACTGCCACCAGAGGCCAGTTGTCAGCAAGATTTGCCATCACCTTGCCCACTGGCAAAACATCACGTCAGACAGGTGGGTTTTGCAGATAGTCCGAAGGGGCTACTACCTCCCCTTCAAGACTACCCCTCCTTCCATGCCACCATCCTTCCATTGCATGTTGGAGGATCACTTGGCCCTTCTCCGCCAGGAAGTTGCAGCTCCCTCGGCCAAGGGAGCTATCGAAAAGGTCCATGTGCCAGAAGTAGGTTGTGGTTGCTCCTCCTACTACTTTCTGGTACCCAAGAAGGACAAAGGCCTGTGTCCTATCTTAGACCTCAGGGCCCTCAACCGCTTCCTCTGGAAGGAGAAGTTCAAAATGATCATGTTGGCTCAGTTCCTGTCTGCCCTCGACCCCGGAGATTACGGAGACTGGATGGTAGCGTTGGACTTGCAGGAAGCATATTTCCATATCCCCGTCCTGCCAGCCCACAGGCGTTGCCTTCGGTTCACAGTAGGCCATGAGCATTTTCAGTTTACCGTGCTCCCCTGTGGCCTTGCCAGTGCCCCTCAGGTGTTCACGGAAGTGATGGCGGTGGTCACAGCTCATCGGCGCAGATCAGAGGTTTCAGTCTTCCTCTATCTCGACGACTGGCTGTTGAAAGCGACCTCGCCCCAGGCTGTCGTCTCCCACCTCTAGACTACGACGGACCTCCTGCACTCACTAGGGTTCACTATCAACGTGCCAAAGTAACACCTGACTCCCTCTCAGAAGCTCCTTTTCATCGGAGCAGTTCTGGATTCAGTGCAGTTTCGGGCTTATCCTTCCCAGCTGCGAGTCCGGTTGATTCGGGCTATGATACTGAGGTTTCAACCTCTATCCTGGATTTCAGTGAGATTGACTCTGAGGCTGCTGGGCCTCATGGCCTCCTGCATCCTGCTAGTGGATCATGCCAGGTGGCATATGCAGGCTCTGCAGTGGGATCTGAAGTTCCAGTGGGCGCAGCATCAGGGGAATTTTTCCAACATCATCCAGATCTCGGAGGGTACTGCACGTCAATTGCAGTGGTAGCTTACAAACCAGGATTAGGTCAGCGGCAGATTCCTCTCCCTTCCCCAACCAGAGTTGACAGTAGTGACGGATGCGTCACTCTTGGGATGGGCGGTCACCTAGGAGAGGTGGAAATCAGTGGCCTCTGGTCTCCGGTGGAGTCCAGTCTCCACATCAACCTTTTGGAGCTCCACGTGATCCGTCTTGCCCTGAAGGCATTCCTTCCTTCTGTCAAAGGAAGAGTAGTGCAGGTGTTCACAGACAACACTGCCACCTTGTGGTACTGCAACAAACAGGGCAGAGTGGGATCATGGACACTATGTCAAGAGGCTCTTCGCCTTTGGACATGGCTGGAACATCAGGGCATATCCCTGGTGGTTCAACACCTGGCAGGTTCTCTGAACGCCAGGTGGCAGTCAAACTCAACCGTCAGTGCTTGATGGATCGCGAATGGCGTCTTCACTCAGAGGTGGTGCGAGGTCTCTTTCAGCAGTGGAGAGATCCTTGGTTAGATCTGTTCGACACCTAAGAGAATGTGCAGTGTCAGCAGTTCTGCGTGTTGAAATTTCCAAGGTGGAACTCGCTCGGCTACGCTTTTCGTCGCAAGTGGAATTGCAGCCTCCTATACGCCGTTCCGCCTGTACCACTTCTGCCCAGAGTGCTGAAGAAGATCAAGCGTGACCAGGCCCAAGTCATTCTTGTGGGTCCGGACTGGGCACGAAGAGTCTGATACCACAAGCTCTTGATCATGGCCATCGATCCTCCGATCAGACAACCTCTTCAGGAGGATCTTCTGTCCCAGCAGCAGGGGGCGGTCCTCCACCCAAACCTGTCCAGCCTCCACCTCCTTGCATGGAGATTGAGCAATGACAGTTGACAGCTTTCGACCTTCCTCCCAAAGTATGGAACTTCATCTTGGCCGCCAGGCGTCCCTCCACTAAAACGGTATACGCCTGTAGATGGAAAAAATTTGTGGCATGTTGCACAGCAAAGGCTGAGGGTCCCCTTGCTGCCCCTCTTACCGAGGTACTCTTATTCATTCTGTCTTTAGCCCAGCAGGGCTCTGTTCTGGGCACTCTTAAAGGCTACCTTTCTGCCATATCTGCCTTTCTTCGCTTTCCTGATCAGTCTTCTATTTTCAAGTCCCCTATTGTAAATAGATTTCTAAAGGGCATTAACTCCTTCTCCGTGTATAATGCCCTAGTGGGACTTGAACTTGGTCTTGACCTACCTTATGTGCGCTCCCTTCAAGCCTCTTCACAGTTGTCCTCTCAGGCTCCTCACTCTGAAGAGAGCTTTCCTTGTTGCCATCACCTCTTCTCGCAGAGTGAGCGTGCTTCAAGTTCTATCCTCCAAACCTGCTTTTCTGGCTGTTTATCCAGACAAAGTGGTCCTTCGTACATGGCCCTCTTTTCTTCCCAAAGGGGTTACCTCTTTCCATATAGGGCAGACCATCAATTTGCCCACCTTTGTCCCACCTCCGCACCCTTCCAAGGAGGAGGAGAGACTCCATTGTCTGGACTGTAAACATGCGCTGTCTTTTTATCTCGACCGCACAAAGGATTTCCGGGTAGATGATCAACTCTTTGTTGGCTATGTGGGTGCCAAGAAAGGTCAGGCTGTGCAAAAACATACCATCTCTTGGTGGGTTGTCCTATGCATTAAGATCTGCTATTCCCTAGCAAGAAAAGAAGCTCCAGTGAGACTGTTTGCCCACTCCACCAGGGCTACGGCAGCTACTACTGCCTTGGGACGTGAAGTCCCACTCATTGACATCTGTCAGGTGGCCACGTGGGCGTCACTGCACACGTTTACATAACATTATTGCCTAGACAGCCAAGTCCGGAGAGACGGATATTTTGGCCGTTCTGTTCTCCAGGACTTTCTGGTGTGAATATAGCTCACATCAGCCTCCGGGGTTGGCATTGCTGGGGTATGTCTTCTAAGGTAAGGAATCTATAACTAACTGTCTCTTTCAGATTAGCAAGTTACTTATCTTCGGTAATGATGTATCTGTAAGAGACATATATTAGTTATAGATTCCTTACCACCACTCCCATCTTCCCCGTTCTGCAAAGTGACTGCTAGGGATAGAGACTCCCTTCCAGGGCCCCAGTTATATGCATCAGTGGTCAATGTCTTGCATGGTTCTGCGCTTCTGGCATGGAAAGTTTTGTCAGAACTGATGTCAGCGTACAACGGCGGCATCTAAATAGACACAAGACTTCTTCCCGGCAACCATGATGCCGACATCAGACACGGAGTCAACTGACACCACATACCGACGCGCAGGGGTACTGCTAAGAGAAAAATTCTCTGCATGCAGTATGACGCCTGAGGGTAATTCTAAGGTAAGGAATCTAAAACGAACATATGTCTCTTACAGATACATTGTTACCGAAGGTAAGTATCTTGTTCGTTAAGGCCACATCTTTTGGAAAAAGCATGGCTTTCAGTTTACTCAGAGAATCAAATTGTATGTTGGAAACATTTATCGAAGGCCATAGCATAGCCTCCCTAACTGTGCGGGCAGGTGTAAACAGTACTTGTGTGCAACAAGTGACTTTGGAGTTAACCATTACCAGATAAGCGATGCCGGGTTCCATTCCGCAGCACCCTTGATCATTCAGCATCAAATAGCTCCCATTAGAGAGTAGCTTGAAAACAGGATGAAACACGGCAGCTGGAGAACTCTTCAGACAACAGGACAAGTTCGCAACTGAAGCATTGCATTACCCATGATGTGAAATGTCCTTGCATACTAAGAACCCGCTCAAAGCATTCTCACAGTCTTAACCGCCTGGAAAGACTTCTGTGTCCCCATTCCTGAATGGTAATTCCCAGCATTCAAGCACATAACCTTCCCCTAGCGCTTCGTATCTACCTACTTGGTTGTATTGCAGACAATATTGGAATTGAAAAGTCGTGACCGGGAGGGTAATGTAACCATGGATTATCCAGTCTGTGGATAGTGTCTCAGCCACAGTGAAAGGTAATTAGTCTAATTTTTCAATGTGCAACATGGTATATTTTGCATCTCTTCATGCCATTAATGTCTGTCTTCTAATTAGATCGTATGTGGAAAACAGACTCATGTCCAGCCTAATAATACAATGGACCAAAGTTGTGATTGTCCATGCTGTAAAATAGACATATCTTGTTGTATTATGTCAATTGCAGAATATACTATGTTGCCCAGTGAATATATTCTGGATGTTAATGTGGTCCTACCATTGTCAACCACAGCCAAAGCCTTTTCTAAATTAACTCTATCAATCTCGCGCACTCTCTCAGCAGCTTCCTGTATACAGGAACAGCTCGTTGTATATTGTATGCAAGAAACGCTCTTGACATGGGATTCAGGGACGTAACAAGAAATATCTGAGATCCATGTCACCATAAAGAATGGACAAGTGTTGTTTCACCTGTGAAAGTGTTGAAGTTTTTAGCGAATCAAGGCACAGTTTCCCAACACTATATGAAATCACCACACCAGAGTGTTCTGATTGTACATATCACTGGTCAGCCCTATCAATTCTAAATCCTTCTGTGTTACCCAGGAATCTAGATTGACACCCAGTAGTGTTCACAGGCCAAACCCACCATCCCTTCCAATTGAGGTATGATGAATTATACTAACCATTTCGTATCATGGCATCTAATTTATCCTCACTGTACTGTGAAAATGCTGCCAGTTCTCAAAATGCGAAAATGCGGGAATACGTGGTGTGATCAAATCCTTCATCTTGGCTATTCCAAGACAGGAGGTTTGTTGCACTGTTTTATTCAGGAAAATCATTTGATGTGGTATTCGGCATCCTCTAAACATGGCCTCAGTTCCATGAACCTGCCAATCTTTTGTACCCCAGACAGATTTTGTGTCTATAGTGTCTTTCCAAAAGTTGAAACCCTGTACAGACAGCTGGGAAAGAAAGGAAGCAGAGTATGTCAGATTGATGTTTGTTAGCATACATTTCTTTGCAGGTGTAGGTGCAAGCATCTAATAAGAGGCTGGGTCTGACGTGCCAAAACCAGAAAAATAAGCAAACTTTTGTACAAATGTTTTTGAACAACCTTTTGGAGGTGTAGGGCAGTGTTCCCACTGAGTAAAATTATAAACAGCACATGGGATACTAGCTTTGTGTAAAAAATGGTGACCATGATGTTGATAGCAAAACATATCACTGTAGTTAGATGTACCATCATACAATTCACCAGAAGAAACCACAGTAGATTGCTATAGATCTTCAAGCATATTATGTTCTGTTTCAATGTCCCAATCATCAGAGAAAGTACTAGAGGTGTTGATATCATTTAAGGAAATTTTAAACAAACATGGTATTTGTAAAAGTTCAGTAGGACCATACACATCATAGGATACCCACTCCCACACAATACCTTCCGGAACTGCTGTAATGTTCACCAGGGACAGGTCCCTTTGTTCACGGTGTAATGCTGCATGTACCAGGTTCACAAGTTTACTGCAGAGCATTCTGGGAGATGGTGTCCATTCAGAAGCCGGAAAAAGACAGTCACCAACCAATCCAGATGACCAGGAAAAGTAACCCTATTATAATCCAGAGGTGTAACCAAAGAGTAACAAATTATGTATTTTTCAGCCATGCACATGTAGCTTGAAAGGAAGAGACGGTGGCAATGGTGGCTCAGGTCCAGATGAATCTGATAAGTAATCGTCATAGTACATGAAGTAGCCAGATGCCATTTGGTCTATTTTTGGCAGTTCAGCAGGTTTTGTAGAACTGGGAGATGACTCAATCTGTGGCATGTTCCTGAAGACGTTGTCAATTTTTTAGATTGAAATTTGTTTTTGTACTCATTGACTGTAAAGTTGTTGTTTCAACAGGAAGGAGAAATACTTCATTGTTGTTTACTATTTCTCTTTAGAGAGGGTAATCTTCTTTAGTTCTTAAAGCTTCCATCTGAACTTCCTGAACAGTAGTGAGAGGAGTTTGGCGGGTACCCAGGAGCCCGCGCGGTCTACTGTTGAGAATCGGCCACATAGTGTGGTTTGATCAGATCAATTGAGACAAACCTTTTGTCTCGGCGGCCTGCAAGAGGCAGAAGAAGTATAGTTCTGGTACCTTCGACAGCCAGGACAGGTACAGGCACTCTTTAAGATGGCCCAAATTCTTTCTGGTCCACAATTTTTCCCTCTCCAGATCCCCGATCTTCAGGACCCAGCTGGGTCTTGCTGGTACAACCTTCACTTCTCCAGTGGGAGTGCGTGTTACTTGGACATTGCATCGTGTGCCCCAGAATTCATTTAGTTCTTGTAAAACAGCCAAACGTTCATTGATGTCAAATGGTGTTTACGCCACTACTGAGCTGACATTATCAAGGTATGGGACCCACATTCTCACTCGAAACTGGATTTCATATGGAGTACGACCACCCAGAGATTTTCTTGGCAGGTTGAGTGCCCTCTGGATCCCATATAGGTGATTGACCCAACTGTAACCCAAGCCTAATACCCTAGCTGTTAAGGACTGCTTTATGTTACAGTTTTACCTCTCAACTATCGAATTTCCCTCGTGATGATAGGGGGAGGAGTACTGCAAGGCCACACCCAAACTTCCCATGGCTTCCTTGTAAGCCTGAGCGCTTAACGCTAGACCCTGGTCGGAATGTAGTGTGTCAATTGCATATGTCCCGATGACGACTTGCAAATCCTTTATAACAGTTCAAGCGTTAGCTGACCGCTGTGGCCAAACCCACAGGAATCTGGAGCAGGAATCGACTGCCACCAAGATGTTCTTGTAAGCCCCATCTGAGTGTATAGGGCTGCAGTGATCGAAATAGACAACTGCCAGAGCCCTGTCTGAAATCAATAGAGGTATCTGTGGAGGGCGTGCTATGGTGAAGCCCTTCATCTACTTGCAGATGTCACATTTAAGGTCTAAGTCCTTGGTCTGTTTCGTAAGACCAGGCCACCAGAAGTGCTGCTTCAGTAATGAAACCGTCGCAGTGACCCCAATGTGAGCTGAGCCCAGACCCTCATGTGCAGCTAGTATTAAACCCAACCTGCTATCAGTGTTTGGTATTACTCTATCCCCCACTCCTGGAATCTGAGCACACAGAATGTTTTGTGCATCTAACTTGTAGGAGTACTTGAGAGGAAAGCCTTTTGGCAGGTGTGTGTCATTGTGTGCAGCATTGACAGCCACCATGATGTCTCTGTCTAATCTGGTAGTAGAACGGGTGATTGCAGCAATGGCAGCAGTGCATACTGTTGCTTTAGCGGCTTCATCTGCCATGGAATTCCCTGCAACGTGAACGCCAACACCTTAATGACTCAATGTGTGGATAACATGAGTCTGTGGCAAGCATTCTTCCAGCTTTGCCCCCCTGTTCCCAAAGCAGCTTGTGCTTGATTGTGCAACCCTAGGAGTCTCGAAATCCATTTTGGCCCCAATACTTAAGGTATTAATTATAGGATTGGACACAGTAATATGAATCACACACTATAAGTGTGGGGAATCCATGATACATATGTTGTAGTGCCAGTATCAAGGCTTTGAGTTCTGCCAGCTGCGCTGTACAGTTCCCTAGGGATTGCATGTGTGAGTTTTCAGGACGAAACTTTCCGTCATGCATGCACCCCTTTACGACCGCACATGCCGCAGAATATTTGTGTCTTGTCCCTACACCAGGCTGAGCAGATCCATCAGTGTAAATGATGTAATCTTATCGATCTAGAGGCATTATTTCATTCATCAGAGGATGCTCTGCAGGAATGCTTGTGTTTGTAATGTAGAGTCAGATCTGTAGTCTACATCTGTTGTGGTGATGGAGTTAGCCCATTTTATCCATCATGGATGTAAAGCTTTAGCATTTGGAACGCTCGCTTTTGAAGCGGCCTCTAAGGGTGGTACTGAGGTTACGGCAATTATGCGTTTTCCCTAAGCTTGTGCTCTCTCTCACACTACAGCAGTCTGTACCGCTGTGAGAATTTTTTCACTGGTTGCAAAACACATCTCAGTATTTGTGTACAAATGAGACTTTGTATGCAATCGGCACTGTATCCTCCTCATTGAAAATGATGTAGGTGTATCCGGTTGGTCCAGTGCCTGCTCGGATCACCAGGTTGGTTGTGTTTACACGTGTGTGTAAATGCTTGGAAGCTATCATATCAGCTTGTACGGAACTTGAAATGTTTGTATGTGTCTGTGTCCAATGGTTGATTGAAAAATCAGATCGAATTAAATCGTAGAATGGTTTTACTTGTTCTGCGTAATCCAAAATGTATGTTCTGCCAAAAAAGAATCCTAAAATGGATTGTAGTCTTTTCAGAGTTGTTGGAGGTTGGCGCAATGCACATTTTTCTAAAAAAATGTGCCACAAGGCTCTTGCCCTGACTTGACAACTCGTATCCCAGAAACAGGACATTGAGATGGGCAATTTTTGATTCCTTGAAATTAAATTTGTTGCACGGGTGAGCAAAACCTAGAATTAAACAGTCTACTCTGTCCAAGTGTTTCATTAATTAATTGTCCATCAGATAATTATCAGCTACATAGAACAACGCCTGAAATTTTTGAAGTAACACTGTCATTCTTACTGAAAACAGCCCAGGGCTATTCTTATACCCGTGAGGGAAACGGCAAAATTGCCCCTGTGACCCTAGCGCTGAAAATGCTGTCAAATATTTGCTTACAGGCGCTATATTCTGGCAGTAAAATCAATTTGAGATGTCTAGTTATGTTTTTTTTTTTCGCACAATGTTATTCATTAGTGCGGGACTGTGTGCATTTTGTACTGCATATGTGCAAGTAGATGTGTTTAAATGCCCGCAGTCTAAAACTAGATGGTATGAGAATTATCTGGTTTCGTTACAGGAAACAAGGGATTATTCATGGATGAGGTGCAATTTTCTATTACATCCTGGTATTCAAGTTGTTCAAGGATTTCCCTAACTTGTTTTTTAGCTTCATGTTTTATTGGTTACTGTCTCTGCGGTTGAGGAGTTGTTTTTAATGGGATTTCATGATGAGGAGACTCATCATCCTACCAAACATGATTACAGTATAAAGCAGGAGCTAGCGCTAACACCCAGACCTTGCCTTCCGAATGTTTAAAAGTTTCTGGAACGAGGTCAAAGAAAGCAGGTAAGTCACGATTTCCCTGCATTGGGCTTTCCATTTTGAACTCAGGTGACCAATCTTTTTCAGCAAAAGGAATGTCGTAACCACATTTCGGGTTCTCCCAAAATAGAGTTTTGATGTTCCTGAGTATGTCCCTGTCCAATTGGAGTGTTATTTCGTATATACGTTGGGGGACACATCCATGTATCAAGTGTTTCCACAGTAATTTGCTCACTCAGCGCTACTATCCCCATATAATCCACCAGGATCTGGCAAGCGATTGTGACTTCTGCTGCACAGTCCATCATTGTCACTACCCAGTCCCCATTCAGAAGCAGAGTCCTCAGTAGCCTGGGCATGCCTTATTTTAATCCCAGCTACCTTCTTTTTTTAAATTTAGGTTTAGGAGTCTTTTGCTTGTCTTCTTTTTTAATGATGTAGTCTAAAGTGCGATGTGTTTCCCTCTTTGGTTTCACAGGCTCTTCTGATCTGCACTCTGACTGTCCACCTCTCTCCGAGTGTGTATCGCATGAATTCTGAAAGGACCAAGAGGAACAAACCCACCCAATGATAGTATCTTGTTTTGTTTATTTTTTTGTTTATTGTTCCATTTCTTTCTGGAAGAATCAGGTATTTGCTTAGAGTTATCCTTTTTAGAATTACTCTTAACCTGTGGTTTTCCAGCTCTAGCTCACAAATTATCTCTACCTAGCATAGCATAGGCTTCTTCTATAATATTAGGCAATTCCTGCTCCTGCTGGGCAGGAGTGAACTCCGTCAAGCGTTGGCGTATAGCTAATGCAGCTGCTTACCCTTTTATGTTACTCAACATAATGGTGGATACTGCGGCAAAAGTGTTCATCAGTTTCATCTCCCTAAGTTTAGGGCAGGTGCTGCCCCATACTCATTCATAAGCTGTTTGTCATGCTCCTTCACTCGCGGAGCCTTAAACAAAGACGCTACGGTCGCGTCTTCCCGTACCGGCACAACCAAGGCGAAAAGACTACAATTCCCAGAGGCAGGGTCATAGACAGGTGAGGACCCTTAACCCAGGAAGTATAAAAGCACTTCCGGGACACCGAAACGGCGCTTGACAATCCGTTTCGGATCCTGGCTGCAAGCTGACGCTTGCTTTCCCGCCGACTAGGAAGTGGACTATCGTTGGTATACACCCTCGAGGACTTCGCAAGAGCGGAGGGATTCCTACCGGAACCTCTGATTTCCTGGGCATCACTGAAGATCGCCGACAAAAGACCCGTGAGGACTTCACAAGAGCGGAGGGATTCCTACCGGAGCCTCCGATTTCCTGAGCGTTGTTTCCGGAAGAAGGTCGGGACCGACCTTCCGTTCCTTATTTGGTCTGTGAGTACACGCCGCTGGGTTTCTCCCAGCTCCCCCAACCCATTTCAGGACCCATAGTGTTCTCCGTTCCAATCACGGGATATCCCCCTAGATTTTCCTGCTACTTTTCGTTTGCATTTAAGAGGCTTCAGAGCGTCTGTCAGCTTCCCGGAACTTTGTGCGGAAGTTGGGGCCCGGACCCGTAATTCAGTCTTCGCTGTGACGAATTAACAGCGACGTCAGTACGAGAGATCACAGTCCTGTAGCGGTGAATCCAACTGCACAGGCGTGGCCCGTTGAAAGGTTCTCTGAAGGGACACCAGACTCACAGGTACGTCCCTGATAGTGGGAACTAGACAGGGGTAAACCAGGGACCGCGAACAAGGTTAGGAAGAGCGCTACCCTTCCCTAATGCGTGTTCTGTGTCTTTCATGCAGGCAGCTGAAACACCCTCGTAGACCAGACCCTCAGCCCAAGACCCTGAAGACCCGTGTCCCTGTTCCTTGTCCCCCGAGTGCGTTCCCTCATAGCTGTATCCTAGTACACTCTGGGGAGAGAACATGTTCGGTGGCGGAGGTAACATATTCTTCGCGACATCGTTCCTGCTGGCTGCTACGCAGAGGTTAGTGGGTTCTATTTTCCTTCTTGAGCTGCTGAGGCCTGACAGATTGTCAAGCCCAAGAACGACGCCCAGCCCGGATGATGGACACTAACGTCGTGTTGTCCTCCCTGTTGGAGAGCTTAACAGCACTACAACAGGAGGTACAAACCTCTCGCCTAGAGAATCAGGAATTAACTAAAGGAAATGAATACCTTACGACGGGAAGTCGCAGGTTTATCCCGTAGGGGCCCGACTCCTTACATTAAAGAAGCAACACTCCAACCCCCTTCTTCTTCCACCCGTGTCCCTTCAGTTGTAGATACACAAGGGGGTGGGTTCTTCCCAGCCTCTCCTCGTCCCCCAACATCCTCCGAGACCGCTCCCACGATTCATGTGCTCCAGAACCTCAGCATTCCATTGGCACCTCCAGAACGCTTCTATGGAGACTCAAAAAAGTTTGAGACATTCCTCAATCAATGTCGCCTGCACTTTTTGTGTAAACCATCGGTCTTTCAAGAGGACACGGCAAAACTGCCTTCATGATGTCCTACATGGGAGGGAATGCGGCCAGCTGGACCATCCCCCTAATGGAACGTAACGACCCTGTGTTACACCACTTTGCCGACTTCTGTGTGGAGCTTAGAAAACTCTTTGACAGGAAGTCTCATATGATGTCCCTGGATCGCGAACTCCTTACCTTGCGACAGGGGTCCCAGGACCTCTTAACTTACATTTCCTCTTTTAACCGGTTAGTGGTGGAGACGGACTGGCCACAGGAGAAACGGACCACTCTTTTCTACCAAGGGCTAAGAGGAGATCTGAAGGACGTTTTGGCACAGGTAGTTCAATTACCTCCCACGTGTGAAGAACTGATAGATCTTACCGTCCAATTTGACCACCGTCTGCAGGAGAGAAAAGGGGACCGGGGTCGCGGCGAGATGCGTCCTCCCTTTCCACGCCCAAAGAACCCCGTGGAGGAACGTCCAAAAGGAGCGGAAGGACCCGAACCGATGCAAATCGGGAGAATCCGAGGTCCCCTCACAAACGAGGAGCGAGAAAAACGGAGAAAAATTAAACTCTGTTTATATTGTGGCAAAGGAGGGCATTTTATACGTGAATGCCGAGCCCGAGCCCAACTCCCCGAGCGAAGCAGTTCACAAAAAACCGTTGCAGCCCTGGAGAGCCCGGAACCAGCGGAAAACTAGCACACCCGAGTCAGCCAGAGATCTCTGGTTCGGGTAAGTTGCCTTTACCGATCTCATCCATCATCGCAAACATGCTGCAACCTGCTGTCGCACATCTGTATGTGGGTGTTTCTCTGTGGATCACTGAATCAATCCCAGTGCAATTGGAAGCCTTGTTGGATTCCGGGGCAACGGGAAACTACATAGACCAAACGTACGCACGACACCTTGGAGTGGCAAGTGAACGAAAAAAGAACCCAGACAATGTGAGAGCAGTGGATGGCTCAGAACTGACGTCCGGACCCGTCGTGAGACACACCCGTTGCCTTCTGATGCGACTTGGGAAGGACCATTATGAACGTATATCTTTTGATATGATTGATGCCCCCCAGTTTCGTCTCATATTAGGCATACCATGGCTCACTTTACATGACCCCAAGATCAGCTGGGCCGACCGCACGGTCACCATGAATTCCCCGCATTGCAAGGCACACTGCACCGAAGAGACCACCAGACCAGAGACCGATTCCGCGTCTCTCGCAGTATTGATGGCCAACGCGTGTAGCCCCGCCATCCCTGAAGAACCGAGCCAGTTACCCGAGGCCTACCAGCAATACCAGTCTCTCTTTAACAAACAGAAGGCCACTCAACTACCTCCACACCGGACCCATGACTGCCGGATTGAGTTGATTCCTGGAGCGGACATTCCGTGCAGTCGTGTTTATGCCCTGACAGAGCCCGAAACACGATACCTAAAAAACTACTTGGAAGAAAACTTGCAATCCGGATTCATCACGCACTCGACCTCGCCGGCATCGTCCCCTCTTTTCTTTATTCCCAAGAAGGATTGTGCCGAATTAAGGACTTGCATAGACTATAGAGCGTTGAATCGAGTCACAGTAAAAAAACGCTACCCACTCCCCTTGATCCCGGTACTCTTGGACTAGTTGAAAGGCGCCAGCATTTTTACGAAACTGGATTTAAGGGGAGCATATCATCTCGTCAGAGTAAGGAGTGGAGACGAGTGGAAGACCGCCTTCCGAACCAAGTTCGGGCTTTTTGAATATCGGGTGATGCCGTTTGGGCTCTGTAACGCCCCCGCGGCCTTTCAATATTTTATGGATGAGGTGTTGAGAGGCCTCCTGGACGTCTGTTGCGTGGTGTACATAGACGACATCCTCATCTACTCTCCCTGTCTGAAGGATCACATCAGGCATGTGACGGCCGTATTGGAAAGGCTGCAGCAACATTCCCTGTACGCAAAATTGGAGAAATGCTTGTTCCATGTTCCAGAGGTGGCCTTCCTCGGCTATGTGATTAATGCAGAAGGGTTTCAGATGGATGATACGAAGGTGGAGGCGATCACCCGCTGGAAAACTCCACAACATGTCAAGGCGGTCCAAAGTTTCTTAGGATTCGCAAATTATTACTGGCCTTTTATTAAAGACTTCTCCAAAGTAATCCAACCCATAACGCAGTTGCTACGAAAACATGTCCCATTTGTATGGGGAGAAGAGGCCGAAAAGTCGTTTCAAGACTTGAAAGCCAGATTTACCCAAGCCCCCATCCTAAGACATCCTGACTCTTCTCTCCCGTTCGTGGTGGAAACGGACGCGTCCCAGTACGCTCTAGGAGGGGTTTTATCCCAGCGTCACCCCCAAACGGGACAGTTACACCCGGTGGCCTACTTCTCTAAAAGACTTACTGCCAGTGAACTAAATTACTCTATCTCCGACAAAGAGTTGCTAGCCATCAAACGGGCCTGTGAAGAATGGCGCCATTACCTCTTGGGGGCACAACACAAGATTGAAATATACACGGATCACCGGAATCTGTTATTCCTCAAGACCGCTAGGGCGCTCACCCCCCGCCAGCTCCGATGGACCTTGTTTTTTGCTGATTATGATTTTGTCATCAAATACAGGCCAGGCTCCCAAAATGGGAAGGCAGACGCGCTCTCCCGCTTTGAAGACCTCGAGAAACAGGGAGACCCGGAAACACTGGCGCCTCCTTTGATTCTAGCAGAGGGTACCATTGCGGATTCGACCCTAGCAGCGCTCTCCTCCCAGAACTTCCTCGACGAAGTAAAGACTTCCCTAGCAGAGATTGATGTACGGGCCTGGATCCAGGAGGAACCCGAGAACAGAGTCGTAACTAATGACTTGTTATACCGCTCTCAGGCATTGTACGTACCTGAGAGAGGTACAGAGACCTGAGAGGATTGTGGCAGCTTTCTCAGCAAACCCCAGAAGAATTTCGTTTTATCTCTACTGAAGAAGGATGAAATCCAGAAACACATGTGTCTAGAGATTAACAGCACTAACCTGCACCAACTTTGGTGAGACACTCTGCAAAATTTCAAGTAAGCATTTAAATTGAACTGCATGTACCAGGATGCAAAGGGGCGAACTGTGCTGGGAGGTAGCAGTGTGCTCCCATTCCCCTTCTATTGTACGTACCTACGGTGAGTCTCCAACGACAGGTCCTGATTTGGGCTCACGATACAGCATTAGGAGGACACATGGGAACCTCCAAAACCATTGCCAGTATTGAACGCTCCTTCTGGTGGCCGACAGTCAAGAAAGACACCAAGGACTACCTTAGTGGGTGTTCGATATGTGCTCAAGGAAAGGCGAGACACTCTAAACCCATGGGACTTCTACGCCCTTTACCAATCCCTCCCAGACCATGGCACACCGTCTCTATGGACTTTATCGTGGAAATGCCCCCCTGTAACGGATACACAGTGGTACTAGTAGTGGTGGATCATTTAACCAAAATGGGGCATTTCATACCTCTGAAAGGGCTGCCTACCTCCTCTGACTTAGCCTTTGTCTTTCTCCAACATGTAATTCGACCTCATGGCATACCCAGCGTTCTCATCACGGACAGGGGATCCCAATTTACCTCTCGGTTTTGGAGAGAGCTCTGCAAGGCCATGGACATCGACGCCAGGCTGTCCACCAGTTTTCATCCCCAAACAGACGGCAAAACGGAACGCCTCAATCAGACTGTGGAACAGTACCTTCGCTGTTTTGCCCTCCAGAGTGCTACAAACTGGACTACCCTTCTATGGACTGCAGAGTTTGCATACAACAACTCAGAACACTCCACGTTGGGATGCTCTCCCTTCTTCTGCTTATACGGCTACCCCCCAAACATGCTCACTTTCGAATGGCCCATTCAATCACCGGTCCCTAGCATCCAACAACACCACGCACATTTACGCGCCGTGCTACAGGAAGCGAAACAGCACCTCAAGACAGCGCAGGCAGCTCACAAAAGATTTGCAGATCGCAAAAGAACCAAAGAACCAGCATATAAGGTGGGGGACAAGGTCTGGCTGGCTACAAAGAACCTGCATTTAAAGGGGGCCAACAAATTCAAACCCAAATACATAGGTCCTTATACCATAGTTGAAGCCATCAACCCCGTAGCCATGAAACTATCCCTACCCACCACATGGCGCATACACCCCGTCTTCCATGTGTCTTTGTTACAACCATGCCCTGGCAATATGAGACTACCAGAACGACCCCCCTCGTTGGAAATCGAGGGACAAGAGGAGTATGAAGTGCAGGAAATCCTAGATTCCCAGTTAGTAAGGGGTAGGGTACAGTACTTGGTGGACTGGAAAGGTTATGGGGTTGAGGATCGAACCTGGGAACCAGTACAGAACCTCCACTGCCCGGATCTCGTAGAGAGATTTCACGAGGCTCACCCGGGTAAACTGGGCCGACCGCCGAGACGGCGATCCTTAAGAGGGGGTTCTGTCATGCTCCTTCACTCGCGGAGCCTTAAACAAAGACGCTACGGTCGCGTCTTCCCGTACCGGCACAACCAAGGCGAAAAGACTACAATTCCCAGAGGCAGGGTCATAGACAGGTGAGGACCCTTAACCCAGGAAGTATAAAAGCACTTCCGGGACACCGAAACGGCGCTTGACAATCCGTTTCGGATCCTGGCTGCAAGCGGACGCTTGCTTTCCCGCCGACTAGGAAGTGGACTATCGTTGGTATACACCCTCGAGGACTTCGCAAGAGCGGAGGGATTCCTACCGGAACCTCCGATTTCCTGGGCATCACTGAAGATCGCCGACAAAAGACCCATGAGGACTTCACAAGAGCGGAGGGATTCCTACCGGAGCCTCCGATTTCCTGAGCGTTGTTTCCGGAAGAAGGTCGGGACCGACCTTCCGTTCCTTATTTGGTCTGTGAGTACACGCCGCTGGGTTTCTCCCAGCTCCCCCAACCCATTTCAGGACCCATAGTGTTCTCCGTTCCAATCACAGGATATCCCCCTAGATTTTCCTGCTACTTTTCGTTTGCATTTAAGAGGCTTCAGAGCGTCTGTCAGCTTCCCGGAACTTTGTGCGGAAGTTGGGGCGCGGACCCGTAATTCAGTCTTCGCTGTGACGAATTAACAGCGACGTCAGTACGAGAGATCACAGTCCTGTAGCGGTGAATCCAACTGCACAGGCGTGGCCCGTTGAAAGGTTCTCTGAAGGGACACCAGACTCACAGGTGCGTCCCTGATAGTGGGAACTAGACAGGGGTAAACCAGGGACCGCGAACAAGGTTAGGAAGAGTGCTACCCTTCCCTAATGCGTGTTCTGTGTCTTTCATGCAGGCAGCTGAAACACCCTCGTAGACCAGACCCTCAGCCCAAGACCCTGAAGACCCATGTCCCTGTTCCTTGTCCCCCGAGTGCGTTCCCTCATAGCTGTATCCTAGTACACTCTGGGGAGAGAACGTGTTCGGTGGGGGAGGTAACATATTCTTCGCAACATCGTTCCTGCTGGCTGCTACGCAGAGGTTAGTGGGTTCTATTTTCCTTCTTGAGCTGCTGACGCCTGACACTGTTTCAATACATCAGGTAAGACAGCCAGTGAAAGGATACCATGGGTTCTGGTGTAAACAGCAGCGAAGGCTGTTCCCCAAGTGGCACAATCTTCCACCAGGGGAGCCATCCCCATTGGCAAGCAAATTGTTAAAATTCTGTGTTTTTCCAGTGGGCCCGTATGGGGAAAAAACCTGCTTCAAGCTGGCTTATTTTCTGGGCTATCCAGAACGGAATTTGCTCCCGATTGGTGGGAACTTTTCCCATAACGGCATTATGGGTGGTGCAGCCTGAGCGTACGCACGGCGTTAATTGTGAGTGTTCACATTATGAACTGTGTAATATTTCTGTAAATCTTTACTTGATCTTCGTATAGTTTGCTTAATCCTGCTGCATCTAAATGAGCAAAGTTAGATAGCGCTTTATAAGCAGCTAAGAACGGCCATGTCGCTCCATCTTTACTAAGCGGTCCGAGTCTCACATTTTCTCTGGTGTGTGGGAGGGTGCCTTTAAACCAATTTATATGTCCTTGGTAAGATAATGGAATTTCTATATCCACATATGGAATGTATTCCTCTGGTGTTTCTTCTTCAATGAATGTGTGAAACAATTGTTTATTGGCATTTGCAGCATGGAATTTAACCCAAGAATAGAATACCTCTGTTCTGAATGCTTCATGTGCCTCAAACACAAAGGTAACATCTCCACCCGGTGGCGGAGATCTAATGGTAGTAAATTCATAGTAACTGCATTTCTGCAAATTTTTTTGTAATTTTTAGAGTGACTTCTTCTTCTCCATTATTATCTCTGTGTTCGGACATCGTTTTTAAAGAAGGAAATTAGTAAATGAATTTATGGAGATAGGGTATGCACAATGTGGGAAAATATCATCTATAAGCTTGAATGACCTACAGCCAATACATAGGGTATACCTACTAAGCTGAGGAGGATTTCACTACCATCATGGATGTCTCTAGTTTGGAGGTGAGTAGGGGTCTATGAGAAAAGAACAACTGAATTACTGCGGTAGACTGTTAAATAAGAACACAATCAACGCTGGCAACGCCATGCCATGTAGTTCCCACTAATCCGTAGGATCTGCACATTTGTTGGACAGCATAAACTTTGGGTGAGGTGCCTGGACTGATTTCATGCACCCCACAGGTTATGTTGGGCTAGAGACCACCTAGTTCACAGTGCCACCATAAGCCCCCCTCACCTTACCAGGGAGCTAATAGATTCTAGCAACCCCCCTCAGGGATCGTAGTAACAGATCAGAACCTTTCGCTCAGTCACTCGTGCTCCTTGCTCTCAGAGAAATATACAGAGAATACACAGTGGGACATTTTCAATATATTTATTGAACCAACGTTATTCTTGTATAAAATACATGTGCTGTGATAATCCGTAGACAGAAGCAGATGAAAGTAATTACAAGCACCAAAAGAGTAAATAGTAGAGATAGTTTTACCATGGTGCTAAAACAGTGTATTTATGCAGGCATATAAAACTAGGTAGTAATATGGAGTACTCTTACTATGCAGACCCTACTCTGAGTGTGCCTAGAGTGTGTTTAGGTCTGAAGCCAAGAATCCCCCCAAGGGACGATCCAACCCCATTACCTGGCGGGAGAGAATGTAGGACCCCCTCTTGGTCACAAACTGGACACCCCTCACAAGATGTCAGACCGCTGCATGGTGAAGTCTCAGCATGCAGGTATCTACAGTATCAGCTGCAGTGTCTCCTCTGCTAATTCTATGAGATGCTGATTATTACTAATCAAATGAATCCTTGCAATATACATACCGATTAGCAATGCTATGGATATATGTATAGCCCTGTCGTCCAATGGATGAAGATAGAACACCATTTGTACATTCATGCATAGAGGCCTTGTACCTGGTGTTCGAGGCATTGTGATAATGTGATGCGAAACCAGATGTGTAAACAGAAGTAGTTTCGGAGAAACTAATCCAGCATTGTCATGCACGTGAATATGTGCAAAAGGTCACAGCCAAAATGTTATTGTGGAAAAAAAAGGACAATGTAAGAAATGAGCAGCTTCTCTACATGGGCCTAACCCGGGCGCATGACAATAACAAGAGTTACACCCTTCGCGAACAAGCGTAAGATCGCCCGAAGGTCTACTAAAAATCTTCTTTCTGGCATTAAAACACTGGAACATGCGTATTTTACCTCGCACTCTGCTGACAGCCTGACAGCCCTCATTGCCGCAAAAATGAAGATTAATGAGAAATCTACAGAAGATGCCTCTTTGTACCTGCTGAAATCTACTGCTAAATTCTATGGGGGTAGGAACAAGGCTGGGAAGCTCCTAGCCAATTATTTGAAGATTAAACATAATAAGTTAAATATTGAATCTATTTATGACTCTGATGATAATTTAAAGCATACGGATGTTGATATTCTTGCTGAATTTTCACGTTTCTATGAAACCTTGTATACTTCTGAGACCCAACCTACCCCTAGTTCCCTTGATTGTTTCTTTTCCACCATTCATACACCAGCTGACTTTCCTCCAGATCTTTCCTCCTTAGAATCAGAAGTCACACAACAGGAACTACTTACTGCACTGCACCATCTCAAACCCAACAAAGCCCCTGGGCCTGATGGCTTTACTGTCGAATTCTACCTTCACTTTTCTAAACTACTGATCCCACGACTTCACTCTTTACTTCGTACTTTTATTTCTTGTGGTGCCTCTTCAGGGACTTTTTCCGACGCCCATATTTGCCTCATACCTAAACCCGGTAAGGACGCACAGTACTGCAAAAATTATAGGCCCATATCTCTAGTCAATATTGATTACAAACTTTTCGCTAAAACATTAGCGATTCGACTGGACCATCTTCTTCCCGACCTATTAGGAGAGGAGCAATCTGGGTTTGTTAAGGGCCGGTATATTACGGACAATACTAGACTCTTATTTAATATCCTATCAAAATCCTCCCGTTACCAGCATTCACTTGCAGCGATTGCCCTTGACGCCGAAAAGGCTTTTGATCGCGTTGAATGGCGCTATCTCTTCCACACCCTCACCTGGTTTGGTTTTGGTCCTAGATTCATCTCTTTAGTTTCCCTGTTATATTCCCATCCTAGAGCGGCAGTTTTTGCTAATGGTCAAATTTCACCTTATTTTGACCTAGGCAGAGGCGTTCAACAGGGCTGCCCTTTATCCCCTTTTCTTTTCAACCTTGCTTTGGAACCCTTCCTTTCCAGGTTGCGTCAAAACCCTGCCATTCATGGCTTCTGGATTGCGGATTCGCATGTTAAACTCGCTGCATATGCAGATGATATATTACTCTTTCTTTCCAAACCTGCAGAATCCATCCCTGCTTTCATGACTGAAGTAGGAGTGTTTTCCTCTATCTCCGGATATAAACTTAATCATGACAAATGTGAGATCCTTCCCCTAACCAATTTTACTTTTAAACAAGAATTTATTGAATCTCGGTTTACTTGGAGCCCGTCCCACATTAAATATTTAGGTCTATATATTACCCCCTCAATTTCAGACACTATTTCTTTGTGTATGTCCAAATGTTCACAGAAGATTGCAGATCTCACGACAAGATGGCATCCTTTATACCTCTCTTGGTGGGGACGTCTCGACACTATCAAAATGATGATATCTCCTATTGTTCTATATACACTCTCCAATATTCCACTCCCCATTCCAGTGAAATTCTTTACCAAGATGAACTCAACGTTATCTTCGTTTTTATGGAACTCCAAAAAACCAAGAATGTCTCGGACTAGGCTCATACGTCCGGCTTCTGAAGGTGGTGTCAATTTTCCTGATTTCCCCGCATATCAGAGGGCCTTTTTGCCGCGTCAAGCTTCCCTTTGGTTACAAGATTCCACTTTCCCCTGCCCTTTATGGCTTAAGGTTGAACGTACTTTACTCTCCCCCTTCTCTTTTGCAGAATATCTTGCTTTTTCCCGCAAGCCTTCGTCGATTCCCACTCCTATTCACAAGTATACCCTTAAGCTCTTATTGTCAGCTGCTCCTGGCCCTCCTACGACCGTGGCTGAATTCATCTCTTCCACTATCTGGCATAATAAATATCTCCTAATTGGTAATAAACCCTTTTACTGGAAATCATGGAGAACCCGTGGCTTGATTTGGATTTCACAGCTCTTTTCCGGTTCTACCTTTGTTTCTTTTCATGATCTTTGTTCCTCCTTCGGCTTACCCAAATCCTTTTTTTCCAAGTATCTTCTTCTCAAGACTACTGTTCTGGAGATTTACCTACGACTTTCGGCTTCTTCTCCTCCCTCTACTTCTATCACCCCTACTGTTCGACTTCATTCCCTCCTTCGCACTGCCCCCAAGGCCTCTCTTCTTTATAAATACCTTCACTCACCCGAGTTACTCAGACCTAAATCTAAGGTTGAACTTCAATGGGAAAATGACCTTGGGATAGATTGGCCGACATCCTTATGGGACAAAATTTGGACAAAATTGCGCAAAACTTCCAGAGCGGCTTCGTTGACACAATCCCTATTTTTTATTTACAACAGGTTACTTCATACTCCTTCTACACTACATAAGTGATTTCCTACTACCCCAGATAAGTGTTGGTCATGTGATGCTCCCAATGCTACCCTACCACACATGCTATTTCTCTGCAAACACGTACATGACTTTTGGTTACAGGTGTGGGCCCAAATCAATGTTATTTTTCATACTAGCATCCCCTTTTCTCTTACTCACCTTTTCCTGGGCAGTTTGTCCACTAGTTGGAGTAATGTGGATATTTCTGCTCGCATTGTTGATTTGCTTTTGGCTGTTGCTTTTCAACAGATTACTGTCAATTGTAAAAATGCATCTAACATTTCGTTCAAAGCGTGGTGGTATAATGTTTGTTACAACCATAGACTTGATAATGCATTTGTCTTCCCTGTTCAATTGGCAGCTAAGCGTGCAGACTTGTGGCTCCCCATTACGCTATATTTAGATAATTGTGTTGCTCGCTCTTCCCTTCCATCGCCTGCCCAACAAGAAGTTCCCAAGCCCCCATGATACCCCCTTCACATTCTGTATATTTTATCCCGTTGTTTCATTTTTATGCTCTTTGTATCTTATTGTTTGATCAGGATTGATACAATTTCTTTATTTATTTTCAATGCCCATGTTCACTGTTTTTCCATGCAATTTTTCTTCTATGTTTCATTTGCAATCTCATTTCCCTCCCCCTTTCCTACCCCTTTTATCTCCCCCTCTCTCCCCAATTGATATCTTGTATTGCATTTATTTGTTCACTGTTTAATAAAGCTCTTTTGAACTAAAAAGAGTTACACCCTTCTTTACAGTGGAGCTCGAAGCAACTGAAAACACGATCACTCTTGTAAGTAAGTAATCTTTATTATATGTGGTGAATTAATAGCGTTATAAAATACATTGTAGATAAAAACACAGTTCAATTTTAAAGTCAGGTTAGCACGCAACCGTGTTTAAGCCCTTTGGTGGTTGGGATGCGCTTTGAGAGATTTGTGCCGTCGCCCAATTTGACCTGCACCCAGGTGTCTGTATGAAGATTTATTAGCAGGTCCAAGAGTGCTAGCGGAATTCCCTATTGTTCCAATTTTCTACAGAGTCTTGCTCGGTCTATGTTATCAAATGCTGCATCTTTGGACTTATTAATGTCCCATTTTAGCTTTTTGAGCATGTTTCTCTGTTAGGGTAACGATAAACTGAGGTTCTGGTCTCCAGGTTAGTGTCTCAGAAATATTGTTTATTGATTTTATTTTACTTCTTTTAAGTTTGATCCACTGTGCACTGGAAATCCATCCTACTTCTCTTATATTGTGGGATTGCCTGTATTTGATTACTGAAGAAAAAGAGCTTGATAGTTTAGCACTAAAGGTTTCCCATTTGCTGATAGGGCTGTCTGTGAGCCCGTTTTGTTTCTGTAGCAGGGCCTTTGCAGCTTTAAGTACTTTCCCTGTGTTTTCTAGTGAGGATTTAATTCTATTAAGGTTGATCGATTGGCAGGAGTCGGATCTCCCTGGTGAGAGTTCCAATACTGGTACGATAACCTGAAATAGTACCTCCTGCGATCGATGGTCACTGCCTCCCTTGTCCCTTAGACGGAGTGTGACCACAAATTGAAAGAGTGGGAGGGAGACCACTGTTTAATCTAATGTTGAGCATGCAGTATTGGAGTAGAATGAGCCTGTTGGTAGAGAGTCTTCTTGGAATCTTCTATTTAATGCCCTAAAGTTAATATGCTGTAGGTCTTCCAACAGGCGCTTAGCCATGCATGCAAAACCTCGCCATGCAGGCTTCTTTTTTTATGAGGAATGTTCCAAAGCAGAGACTGGGCCAGCACTTCCTCATCGGTCGAGGATCCTAACAGATGTAGGTTTAGGTCCCCTGAAAGGATGAAATACGGGGTATCCTGTTTGCTTATGGTTGTCAAGAGGTGGTCAACGAGATGCCTAGATTTGGGTTTTTTTGTTTGGGGTTTACATAGGCATTAAGGATTATCACCTCCTCCTTGGGATTTCGGAAGATGTTGATTAGTATTGATGGTCATTGGGAAAGAGAGAATTTCCTTTGCAGTGAATATATTTGTTATTGACACATCGGTTGCCAGCCCACCTGATAAGTGGCCAGATTGTGACTTTCTGACTGCCGGCGTGTGGTTGGTATGGCTCTGCCATCTATGTTACCTGCAGCAGAACTATGTCAAATGATTTAATGTATGGCATGAACTCTGGATCTGTTACTTTACTTCTCAGTCCGCTGAGGTTCCATGAGCAGAGGCAAAGGGTTAATTTGCTCTGTTGAAGGAAGTTTTGTCATTGGGTATCCACGGACACATTGATGGCTCTAGAGATCCGCTGAATATCCGAGTGCCTGGTTGAATCCTGTGATTGGGGTTGGCTGTTATGGTTGCTGTAAATCCTCTCCCTTGCGAGTGATTGACCCCGCACTCCCCTGAGCACTGAATGGTGGTTTGTCTGCTGCTGCTGATTTTTTTCATTCTTATTGATAAATAGTGGAAGGTGGTATCTAGTGCTGTCGTAAGATGAAATGCTTTTTGCCCATGGCTTAAATATTTTGCATTCTTTTAGTACTTTATTGGCGAGCAGGGTTGATCTCCATGTTACCTTGATGGTTTCTCTTACCGAGAGTGCTTCTGCCTGATAGATTCTATTGAGAGGAGGTCGGTTCTGTTTATGTCTCTTAGAGCTGGGATATTTTACAGTAGCTGGAGAATATTACCTCTGTTCAAGGTATCGTAGTTCCCTTTTGATTTGAACTCGGTCTGAAAAGCAAAATGCAGGAATCTGGGTGCTGCCTGGTAGGGCTTTTCCTTGTGAGGTCTTCTCCCCTTAGGTGCCGGCCAGGTAGTTCCATATTCAGCACACTGTCACCGCTGGTAGCCTGAGTCATTGTTGTGGGGCAGCAGTTGATATGTAGTGGTTCCAACCAACGGCAGCTTGGGCCATTTGTGTCTTCCGTCCCAGGCTCTTTGCTCATTGTTTGTCAAGCAGAGGTAGAAGTCCAGGGCTAAATTCAAAATTGGCCACTGTCATTGTAGCAGGGCTCGTAGAATTTGTCTGTATCAATTTTGGGTCTGAGTTGTCCCTGGCGTTGTCATTTGTGGTCTCTCTGGCCACAACCAGGTGATATTTTGGGACTCACTCATGGAGCGGGACTTGCACAAAAGATGACTCACTCGTTACTGTTTTTGATGTTCTAAGAGAAAGATCTATTGCCCCCTGGGGATGATTTAAGCCTCCTTCTTTTGTATCTGCTTTAGGATTTTTTCTTCCAGGGTTGACATGGCCTGTGGGATAGCCTTACTGTGATCTCTATTGATTCGATCAACCTCCTGACTGGAGGCAATCTAAATTGCCTGGTGGTGGAGGAATTGTGCTTAGCTGGGTTTCAGCCGAGATCTGTTGTTTTGAGCAGAAGAGGGGGTATATTGCAGCTTGACTTGTGTTGGACCTTTTGTTGCTGCCTTTCCTCCTAGGTTGACGCTTTTGTTTGACATTATGGGCTGGGGCATCTTTAGGTTGTGGTGTTGTTGATCCGGTGGCGGGGGCTCTTCCAGGTGGACTTCCAGTGATTGCTGTATATGCGGTTTTAGCAGCAGTCTTCGCCGGGCTTGGCATCTTAGAAGGTGCTGTTTTCAGATTTAAGGCCTCCTTTTTGTCTGCTCACTCCTTTTTCGGGTCATCAAGGAAGTTGGGCAGCATGGAGGGAAGAATAATAGTTTCTCGATTATCAGCCCACAACTACAGATCAAGTGTGCCTCCAGTTGGGCCTGGTTTATTAGTGAATTTAAATTCCCAAGTTTTTATCAATCCCTCTTACGTATAGGACCAGGGTGTTAAGAAGCGTCAGTTGTATGTCCATCTTATCGTACAGTTACTGGATAGTTACCACAGTCCGTTGCATGGTGTTCAGCAGGGAGTCCCATGCATTGATGGTCTGAGGTGAAGCTGAAACGCTTGAAGGGGTACTGCAGCTGTGGTCCACATCAGGAGTCTCTTCATTGCGTTGAGCTGCATTGATTTGAGGGGGTCTATGTGAGGGACTATGCCTAAAATCCAGTGAATAGGATGCAACCAGGTCGGCACACTCCTGAGTGCCTAAATATGACAGTGCTTCCTGATCGTCCTCCTGGGTCTCAGGTACCTCTGCCCTCTCTACCCCCTCCGAATTTTAGTATGCTTCCTTTTCCCTAACGGTGTCTGCTACAGCTTAAGCAATTTGAGGGAGCCTGGGAGGGGCTTTGGGGTGGTCAATTTGTATCTTGTTCAATGGGTTCACCATGTGAGTCTTCCTTGCTAGCAGCCTGTTTTTGAGTGGGGTGGGTTTCTGGGTGGAATTCAGGGCTGTGCACATGGAGGATGGTTTAGTGGGGCGGGTTTGCCTGTGTTGGTTCCAACTCCCGATTGCCACCTGCATGTGTGGATGAGCACGATCCATTATCTAGCTGCCTGGGAGGAAGTATTGGAGAAGTTAAGGCTGGAGTGCCCTTCTCTTCTATGTTTCCCCCCATGCTTTGCAAATCGGAGGCTCAAAATGGGTAAGCTCTGGACTGGAGGCCTGGCTGGTGCTGGTGTTCCTGGCTGCTTTAAGGTCTTTTCTGTTTACCTCTTTATTGGGAACGGTGGAGGTGGTGGTAGTCTGAGTGTCTATCAGTAGTACTACTGGCGTCTGGTTTGACTTTCCCCATGTGGTTCTTGATAAATCAAGGGGTGCACCTCCAGGGTTACCATTAACGTTGTTCCCATATTCAACCAGTCCAAACATACCCTCACGCCTGACGAGGTTGCCATTTTTAGCAGAGGGCTCTCCTTTGTACCTACCACTAGACCCAATCTTTTTTTTTTTAGATTAAGCTTGACATGCAGAGGCTGTTCTGAAAGATTTAACGTAATCACTTATTAGCTGGCAGTTCATTCTATTCTAAATTTGACACTACAGGCCTAAGACCCCCTCTACATTCATGCCACCATCACACAAGAAGCCAAATTAAATCTTGGCTTTCGAGAAAATGGTGATGAAAGACATAGAGTCCGTGAGCAGGGAGGGACGTTATGTGAAATGTAACATAACATATAACAAAGCAAGGCCATTTTTTCTCTCAAGAAAAATTCTGACATAGTGATCAAATCGGCAGACAAGGGTTGTGGGAGTCTGATTCAGGCCATGTGATTTTTGCACTGAAATCCTTAACCAACTCGCAGACGTCACTTGCTAGATCAGTAGAGACCCCACTAGCGAGATCAGAATATTCATAGCAAACACCACATGTACGGGTCTAGATCAAAGTTTCCTCAGTAGGAACAGGCATGGATTCCTGAATAAAGAACATTCCCGAACACCGGTAATCTATGCGTTACCCAAAATCTATAGGAAGCTAGAAATTTCCCATGGTAGGCCCCATAGTATCACAATGTGGATCTATCCTTGAGCCCCCATTGACTTTTTCCTTAAACCCTTGGTACCCCTGACGAGATCCCACATAATGGACAGTGTGCACTTTATTAAACTAATGGAAGGGAAAGAATGTAATCAAACCACTGATCTACTGGTAACCATGGACATTCAGTCCCTTTATTCTAACATTCCCCAACCTGCAGCATTGAGAGTGATCTCTGACCTTATGGACTCATGGGCCTAACCCATACAAGTACCAAGTTGGTTCACTCTCAAATTTTCAAGAATAGCAATGATAAATAACTATTTCGAATTCAACAACAATGTCTACTTCCATAAAAAGGATGT
This sequence comes from Triturus cristatus, assembly GCF_964204655.1. Lineage (NCBI taxonomy): Eukaryota > Metazoa > Chordata > Amphibia > Caudata > Salamandridae > Triturus > Triturus cristatus. Next base: position 1,137,741,613 of record NC_140589.1, read on the forward strand.
GGCAATGGGGGTTAGATTTGCTCAGGTCCTGGCTACTTTTTGTATGAGGAATGCACCTTTTTCAAGTCCAGAACCCCCACCTAGATAAAATAAGGAAGTGAGTCATATACATAGATGATGCATTTCTTGTTGGGAGAGAGACCGAACAGGAATTACGTGATTTCCACTCATGGCTAAATACCCTGTGCTCTGACATATAATTTACCATGGACTCCAGTCATGTAGCTATTCCATTCCTAGATCTATAAGTCAAGAGTGGGGAAGGCCTTATATACGTTTCCCTATAAAGGAAACCAACTGTGAAGAACTCACTGCTGCCCTGCTCTAGCAGTCACTCACGGAGCCTTTGGGACAATCTGCCCTTTTTGGCAGTTCCTGTACATATGACGCAACTGCACAAAGTGGTCTGATTACTTCACCGAGTCAGATTCATTAATCAAAGAACTGATTAAGAGGGGATATCCTAGCAGTCTGGTCAGGCAGGCAAGGAAAAAAGCCTGGTATAGCCCCAGAGAAGTGCTCCTTGAACAGCGACAGAGGGTTAACAAATGTGAGCGCATTAGTTGCAATGTCAACAATTATATCAGGTTTTTTTTTGTTAAAAAGCATTGGAAATTGGTTGAGGATCGCCTTACCACTCAAAAGTGATTTGCCAGAATCACAAATTGTTCAACCAACCCCGTGATTCAAACTTGGATCCCCCGTTCCCCTATCGGCATATCTGGCCGTTATGCCACATCCTTGCTTCACTTCAAAACTCCTCAACTGTTTCGCACTATCACTCCCACATTTGTTCAGCAAGACCCCATTGACAAAGCCGATAGATCTCGGCAATGCCCACACTATTGGCCTTGTCAATGTCTTTTAGGCATGTTGTTTAGCAGCACATCTGCGGAAAATCACTGAAGAAAGAGCTCTGATGCGGACTGCACAGGCCACGTCATAGTGCTTTTTTGTGTTGGATGGGGCAGGACAATAAACTCAACATGGGGAGGCGAAGAGACACGACATTGGCTCAAAATCCTGTGATTCCGGGCTTTCTGTAACTTTCAGCCATGATGAACAGCAGATGTGCTGCTAGGCAAAATGGCTAAAAGACATTTACTTTGCCAATGCTTGTTTTATTTATATTTCCAGCCTACATTGATCCCCAACGGTGTCCACCAGCATCAGGCTAAGTTTTGGCACCCTTGATGTTTTTGCGCACTGCTGGGGGGCACATACCAATGGCTATCCCCCCTTTTTTAGGTCTCGCCTGAGCCAGCGCATGCACCGCTCTGGCGAGACATTTAGTGAGTGGGCTTTTAAAAGTCCGGCCACAGCTTTGTGTGGCATACAGTGTGCGGTTACGCGCACAGGCACGAGCAGAGGCTCCATCTGGCTTTCCTGTTGCTCGCCCAAGCGCGCGCGCCTCGCTTCAATGCCCCTCCCCTTCCCCCACCACAGAGCGGATCTCGCAGCTTGTTTATTTTGGTTTAGGGCGCGCGCGCACACAACTCCCGGGCTTGTTCTTGTAATGTTTCCTGGTGCACTTTGAGTGATGCGTTATAACACCTGATAAGCTTTAAAAGCGTATTTACAGATACTTTTTAAGAAAACCCGAAGCGACTGACTGATGTCGCATTGTTCTTACAGGTTTACCACTACGGGGTCAACCTGAGCATTGCTGGCATGTGCATCAGCACCTTCCACTTTTTTATTTATTTTATTTTATTCTCCACCTAGGAAATGTGTCCCTTGTTTGGACTGGTCATGTGCTCCTAAGAGCCTCTTCTTCAAGCAATGATTGACACTTCAGCTATGTCGCCTAGGATAGTTTACAGTTGCTTATTTGGGGGCGTGGCGACCAGGAAAGTGGATTCCTACGAATTTAATGCGCGCCCATTTATCTGTCCCACAACATGAAAGTGTAGAGGAAGAGGGCAGTCATTTGAAGGTAGATAGGTCCAATATTGCAAACCGATTTAGCCTTAAAGTCTTCCTATCAACCGTGATCAATTTAAGGCGAAAAGGTAACAACGAACTATCAACAACTGTAATTCGACCGGGGCGGGTCAGGGAGGGAGGTGAAGGGGCAGGTGTCTTGGTTTCACTTTGAAAAGGAAATGTATTTTCTGCCTCCAGGCTATCCAACTGTCACCGCGGAGGGACCGGATCTGTGTGCATCACCATTGCAAGATATTTTTTACTCCTGATATTTCCTGCAACGCTGACCCTGAAATATCCCGCCGTTCTATTTCAGCAATTATGCTTTGGCCAATTAGCCATCGTTACCCATCAGCTAGTGCCATTCTCGTTTTGTGGAGCGATGAAATCGCAGCATGAAGTGAGGACCAGTCTGTGATGTGCGCTCTCTGCCACAAGGTGCTCGCAGGGCTGGTAGACCACCTGGGAACAAAGGTGCAATGGTCACGGTCATGTAGAACTCTGCAGCTGGTTGAAGGGAGGGGAGGCATGAAGAAAAACTGGAGAAAAAAATAACAACAAAACATGTGTTAAAAGTATTATAAGGAGGACGCTAATCACAGACTTCTATGTGGGGACATCCTATGAACTTATCGCACACCGGCTGCTGTCAGGCACCAGCTGAGTGCAGGTCTATGGTGGTTATGATAAAGAGCTCAAATCCATAAACTATTCAAACCGTGCGCCCTTCAAACTAAGTAAAAGCCACACGCCTTCTTCATTTAAGAGCGTGCAGAGATGCTCACTGGATTACATTTTTGTGCACTAAAATTAGACATTAACTCGTCGGATTGTATACAGGCACAGAAAATTATCAGATCTGATAATAGAAATCCAATTTTAACAAATTACCTGGTGCAGAAATTGTAGAACGTGTGTGCAGAGAGATAGTAAAAATATTAAAGACAAGCAATTATATAAACAAACATTGGTAAAGGCAATATGACTGACATTGGCCATCTGCCTTATGACTTTGTCAATACTAGTTGAATTTTATCATTGGTTTTGTAAAACATTAGCAACGCGGGAACTGCAGGACCCTCGCCAACAGTTTCAAAAAATATTAGCTAAAGACAAAAATATATTTGGGTTTCAAAAATTGCCATAGTAGTCCATGGCAATGAAGGGAACTACTTTGTGGACGGATGTGCTTCTTGTGAAACACAAGAATGATGCGTCTCACAGAGAAAGTAACCAATGTCTTAAATGGGTTGATCCATTGGCCCATATTGTAAGCTGCAGTGGGAGGCTGACAACTGTGAAGGGCAATACAAGAGACAATTGGATGATGAGGGCTGGTTACAAACCCTTCGAGATAGGTAGGTGTATGGGGGAGAAAGAAAAGGTCGGTAGCTGTATGGAGGAGAAGAGAGCAACAGACAGACCGAGTGTGTGCATTTAAAAATAAATAAATAAAACATTCTTAGTAAACATCAGACCGAAATGTGATATATTTAACTACCATGAAACAGGAAAAGGCGCCTGAAGGAGAACCGCGTTTACCACATCCACACATTTTTTTGTCCTTAAATTCAGCATGTTTTTGACATGTGTAGGCCCAGATTCTGAGTTTGGAAGACCAGAAGCCACCCCGCTCATTCATGAGTGGGTAGTTGTTCCTAAATCTGGGTTTACTGTGTGAGGCGACAACAGACTGAGTTTTACTGACTGGGAAATCTAGACAGTAAAATTGCTTTGGGAATGAGCTACATTGCACATTTGACCCATTTTCCTGCCTTCACCCGATCCATAGCCATGGCACAGGGGAAGCATTACATGCTCCCCTCCCAATAATACTTCCTGCCTGCTCTTTCCCACCCTCTCCAAAATTGTAACTCTTCCACCACCCCACAGCAACCATCCACATTTACCACCTGCTCAGACCAGCATTCCACTCAGTAAATCCTTATTTTATTTTTATTGAAGTTCCCAATGGTGTTTTGCAAATGGGCATATTTAATCGTTCCTTTTGTTTCTGTGTCTTTGTTTTGGATTTTTAGCACTAACGCCCATCTGACTGAACAAAACTGTTCTAATTCACTAGCAAAATTACAGTTTTTCATTTGTTACTAGTTTTATCTTTCTGCAATTTTTCCAGCAAAATAATCACCATGGATGCAATATCAGACCTAGTCTCTACAAAGAACTCTCTAATGAAACCACAGTAGACCACAATTCTGTCAAAACACCAATGATTCAACATTAGACCATTACACTGTAAACAAAGTACTGACACCATACTGGACTATGCCTTTGCCAGACTAATTGTGCAACATAAGACCAGATGTCTGCCAACAACATACAGATGACGAAACATTAAACCAGGCCGCAGACAACAAACACCAATGAAGCAATATTTGAATAGGCCTTTGCCAAGGACTCATCAATGATGCAATCCTAACCTATACCTCTGCCACCAACACACAAACAACAACATTTATATCAGACGTCTGACAACAAAACACCAACGCTAAAACTGTAGACCAGGGATCTGCTAATGACTTAATATTAAACCAGGGCTCTGCTACCTATACACGATGACACCATAACGGTCCTGACCACAGTCAATGGCACAACCAAGACGGAGTACCAGACCCAGCCTGTGCGTCTAATACACCATTAATAACTAGCATGGACTTAGCCAATAGGTCTTGCCTTTGGGACCTTATAAGTATTTAGTTATGCAGCACAATATCATTGGTACAACAGCATCAACTGTTGCATGGCTAAACACTTATAAGGTCCCAAAGGCGAGACCTATTGGCTATGCCAATGCTTGTTCTCTTCATATTCAGTGTTAATCACCCAGTTCTTTTGTCCCCAGAGACACAGCATCACCCAAAAACACTGATCCCTGATGGTGTTACTTTTGTACTGGGTGAGGTATTAACCCCTCAAATGCCATTTCTTGGCGGTAGTTTTTTTTTTTAATAATGCCCAATGTATTCCTTCATTCATCTTCATTTCAGAGCCATCCCCTTGCCTAGATTTCATTCAGGCAACTGCAGGAAAGTTAATTTTTACAAAGATTCTCGCTATACGTAGGTGAGTCCCCAGCACGGCCTCACTCAACTGGGCGTGTTTTTGTGCACCATTCACAAGTCTCTACTGCATTCAATTTATTGCTTTAGAATTGAGAGTCGCCTCATTTAAGTGTTACTGACTGTCGTGGTGAATCCCTTCCGCATTGTGCTTTCAGACATCCACCCCAGGAGTACCACCCTTTAGGTAGGTTACTGTATCCACCTTCCACAGCATTCCAACACCTTACATATCATACGAGCCAACTGTCTTGTGGTTTCTCCATCCCAGGAGCCTCCCATCTTTTCTCTACGTCCTGATGATGACCCTCCATGAAGATCTATACGGGGTCGAAATGTTTCCACAATAATAGTGTACTGTTTTAATTTGATTTGGAGCCCTTCACTCTGTCCCAGAGTGTTTAATAAACACCATTGCATCCTTATCAGTCACTGTTCATGTACATATACTGCTTTCACTATTACTGCGCTGCTGCCTTGTTGGGAGCACCACTTTACCTTACAAAGCCTTGAAGTAAAATAGCTTTATGATTTTTCTCGTTTGACTAAAATTTATTGAATAAAATTGTTTCTTCATACATATAGTCCAATCATTGAAGGGGTCTGTGTAATTACTGAAGAAGTTGGGGTTCACACTTCCCCCTCAAGGAACCATTGTTTCCTTTTATTATCAGTTCTTTCGGGTGGTGGCGGATGCAGAAACAGCAGACAGCGCGCAGAGCAGGCCAGCCATGGCTTGAGTCCTCTGACTCCTCTTTCTCTGCTACAAAGTCTATCAAACTGCTTCAGTTTGCACTCAGGGGAACATGCCCCACCAATAGGAGGCAGGATCCGCCACTTACTCCTAGGTCGGCAACCCATCACGTCCAACAGATGGGTCTTGCAAATAGTTCACAAAGGCTATGCCCAGCCTTTTCCCTCTTCCCCTTCCAAAACCCTGTTTACACCAGAACACATTTTGAAAAAGTATCTGTCCATCCTGCTACACCTGTTGCTCTCCAATGGTGCAATAGAGAGGGTACAGGACTCAAAGAAAGGAGGGAGTTGTTATTTCGCTACCTCTTCATCCTGAAAAGCACAGGGACCTCAGGCCAATCATAGACATCCGCTCCTGAACATCTTCCTGTAGAAGGACAAATTCAAAATGCTCACACTGGCTCATATCCTTTCTGCTCTTGACCTTCTAGATTGCATGGTGTCATTAGACTTCCAGGATGGGTATTTTTCTATACCCATCCTGCAGTCCCACGGGTACTACCTGCTATTCAAGATGGGCCAGAAGCATAGCCAGTTTGCTGTGCTCCCCTTCGGCCTCGACAGCGTCCCTCTGGTGTTCACAAAAGTGATGGCTGTGATTGGTGACAATCCTCAGAAGTAGAGTGTGTTCCTGTATTCCTGTAGCTAAATCACTAGATTGCTGTTGAAGGCGGGCATGCTGCAGTTGATCTTGGACCACCTCCGTACCACAGCGGAACTCTTAGTATCATTGAGGTTGACCATAAACGAGCCAATGTCTCACCTAATTTACTTACAGAGGTTTACTTTCATTGGGGCACTTATGAGCCCACTGGAGTTCAGGGCTTTTCCTCCACTGCTACAAGTCTAGAACATTTGGGCTATGATCCCGATGTTTCAGGCTCTCTCCTGGATCCCTGTGAGGGTGGCTCTGGGTTTTCTTGGCATCTTATCCTCATGCATCCTCCTCATCAACATTGCTAGGTGGCATTTGCGATTCCTGCAGTGGAATGTAAAGTCCCAGTGGGCCCAGCCTCAAAGCCAGCTTTATGACACTATCCAGGTTGATCTGTATTGTTGGCTGACTGGTCCCAATCTATATCGCGTCAGGTGACTTTCCCTTCCTCACCCACAACTGATAGTGTTGACTGATACTACACTGCTGGGTTTGGAGGTCTTCCAGTAGTTGTGGAGGTCAGAGTCTTTTGGTCTCTAATGGAGGAGTGGCTCCAGGTCGGTGCTTTGGAGCCACATGCTCTTTGTCTAGTCCTGAAGGTTTTCTGACATGCATCATGGGAAGGAAGGTGCAGGTTCTAATGGACAACACCACGGCCATGTGGTACTGCAACAAGCAGGGTGGTTTGGGGTCCTGTATCCTGTGCCAAGATGCTTTGTGTCTCTGTAGATGGTTAAGAACCAGCACATCTTCCTGGACTCCAACCACTTGGCAGGGTCACTGAATGCTAGAGCAGACAAACTGAGGAGAGGCGTGACAGATCACAAATGACTTGTACTTCCAGAGGGCGCACAGGGTGTCTTCCTCCAGTGGGGAAAGTCCTAGCTAGATCTTTTAATTACTGAAGAACAGTGTCAACAACTTTGTATGTCAGCATTTTGTTAGGAGACATATTCCCGCTGGAATGGAACAAATGACTCTTGTATGCCTTTGCTGCCACTCCTGTGAATGAGCATCTGTACTCAATCAGGCTACCATTTTGGGAGGTCCTTCTGTCTCAGCAGAAGGGCAGGCTCCTCCACCTGAATCTACGGATTTACACCTCCATGTGTGAAGACTGAGCAGCAGCTATTTGCAACTGCATTTAATTTGGAATCTGAAGTGATGAATGTAATCTTCACTGTCAGACACCCCTCCACAAAATCTATTTAGGCCGGACACTGGCATATATTTGTAACCTGGTGTTGTGCATGGACATTGAATCTTTACATACAAAATCAGTCAGATGTTCAATTTAAAGAGATCTTTATTCGGCCAATAACAGTAAAAAAACATAAATGAAAGCATTCGGTCAGATGTTCATTTGGTTGTTTTTTTTTTCTTTAGTTAACCAAGGTCTTGCAGAGGGAACTGTACAAGTTTGTCCAACCTCTCTGCTTATCTATGTTTTTAGCACCATACATCATTGTTTAGATCATCTGTTATGAAGAGGTTTTATTATAGGTTTGATACACATGTTCCATCCCAAACCATCTGTGATGCTACAGTGGGACCTTAAATTGGTCTTGACATACCTCATGTGTCAAGCCTATGCTTAGCTGCTGGCTGCATCCCCTGACCTTGAAGATTGTCTTCCTCATTGCAATTCCATCAGCTTATTGTCTCATGTGAACAACAGGCAGATTCAGTGCAACTATAACAAGCATTGGAAATGCATTAGGTCTCGCCTTTGTTTAAGTTAAAGCCATTTGCTTTGCTAATGGTTTTGTATTATAGCTATGTATCATTGAGTGTATGTATGTAATATGTTGTGATTTTATGTTGTTAGAATTGTATTTGTTACCTATGTGTTTTGATTTGCTGTGGCCTTTGGGACCTTATAAGTGTTTATCAATGCACTTTCCAGCATAAGTAAATACATAAATACATACATACAAAATATACGCTGGATCTGACCTTGTGTAATGTAATAGGTGCTTGTGCAAAACACTCCAATGCGTTTACCAGACCTTTATTCTGCTTCTAAAGGCACAGAGAAAACACGAAAAACGCCTCACCGCAGCGCCGCTCCCACAAGAAGGCCATTCACTGACCCACTTTGAAATCAAAACTGCGCAGATTTAAGTCTTTTGGCAAAAAATAAACTCAGGTCTAAAGACTTGAGAGAGGTCTTTTTTCGGGAAAACGGCAACTTGTTTGTGGGTGAAGGGGACACGGGGGGCAGTGGGCCGTCACCCTGGTAGCACTTCCAGGAAATGCCCAGTTGGCGAAAGCTGTATATCCCACCTATTGCAAAATCCAGTTGTTAAATTCCACCCAAAAATTCAGCACACGTTTCACCCAGCGGTGACCCAGGGCCAAGATATTTAGTGGTAATAGTGATAGTTGAAGTGAGAAAAAACACAGCCAGTTAGTTCTGCCTTTAGATAATCCAGCCTTCAAATTCCGGAGAGCTTTGGTAATATCTGCACCAACCCAAAATGCAATAAATATTCTTGGGCAAGACAGGGGCCAAAATGGACCATCGCCAAGTACTGACTGTGGGCAGAGGAAAGCATTGACACGGGTGAATGAAGGGGTATTGGTAGGGGAGGGTTGGGGGCAGAGTGAAGGGCTGTCCAGGACTGTGGTCAGATTCAAGGATGAAAGGGATGGGCGCCTTGCTTAGGGGCAGAGTAAAGGGCTGTTTAGAGGGCAGGGCTGGGGCAGCACTGTGGACAGACTGAGACTGGGGTATCGTGAATTATGGGACAGAGTCAATGAGTAGGAGAACAGAGCAAGGCTAGGGTAGAGGCGAGGGAAGACACTATGGGTAGTGTTGGGGAAGTGGGACGGATCCCAGGAAGGGGGTAGAGTGCAGGATGGGATGCTGGGCAGGAAAGACTGTGGTAGAGTGCAGGTCCTGGGAAGGAGGCTGTGGTGGTACAAGGCAGGGCTGTGACAGTAAATGATTGGGACAGTTAGGTACTAGGACAGAGTGATGCTGGACTGGGGTTGAATGAATGGCATATCGCAGGACTGTAGGTGAAGGATGGGACAGAGTGCATGAATGTGACAGGAATAATTGCAAGGCGCAAGGGTGGTGTGCGGGTTGCGTTAGCCGCAGATCCTAGGGGACACATGTCTTGGGCAGGTTCAAGGCAGAGTGTGCGGCAGGAACAGGTTTATGGAGCAGAGTGCCGTCTGACTGCCCTAAAGCCTGCCCAGAGGGGAGCACTCTGTGTGTTAGCCGAAGGCAGGCAGACGCAGCTTTTTGGAGACGTGTCTGTGTGAAGGGACATGCGCTATGTGTGAGGGTGGTGGAGACAGGCTCTCTTGGTGGTTAAACAAGTGATGTTATTAATGATGTAATGCGTGATGTCATCTCTGACAGCATGTGTAAGGTTTTGAACAGCGCATTAGATAAAAAAATGTAAAGGTGATTTGCGGGTGTGTGATGGACGAGCTTGAGTATGTGTGTTTTCACACTTATATCGCCTCTGCAGCCGTGAAGTGGCTCAGAAATGCTTAAAGTAAAGCTCTATTGTGTGTTCCTATCGGACTCCGGGGCCACGCTTGCCGGTGCTGGTCTGTAAATAATGCATTTACCGCTCTTCCCCCTCCTTGCTGTATTTTCTGCCAGTGTGCTACACACTGCTAGCACCAGTCATGCTCTGCCAGCGCTAGTGCCGGAGTGCACTTTGACAGCAGAGGCGCTGTGCGTGATCATTATTTTAAATGGGCTGGTCTGGACTCTGTAATGCTCTTAGAGGCCTAATTTAAATAGCAGCGCGTAAGCGCTAAAGAATACACAAGAGCCGACATGTGCTTTGCATGCACGCGGCTCCTGACTGACCCGTCGAGGCCACGCCCCTTTATTTTTAACATTGCAAGCGTCTGACGTCACGCGTCAGCGCTAGCGCGTCCCGGCGGCGCGGAAGGCTAGAACGCCTCGCGCACGCCGGACACTACATTCCTTCCAACCTTTATAAACGTTAAACAAAACATAGGACCAAAAATTCAACGATGAGTCTGTTACCAGTCTGCCAGTCCTTACAGGTTACACCATATAGTCCGCCAGCTGGGATGACGGTGCCGGGTTCTTCCGCAGGTTGTAGCGGGACGGACCGCCTCTGGAAAAGGCCACCTCAGGGGATCTGCGCCTTGGGGTGTTCGGCTCTGCCCTGGCTGGGGACCCGCCAGGCAGACTTCCCCCCGGGGTGGCTGGGGTGGACGGGGGACCGCCATCCTCACTCCGCCCGTCCTCCCCCTCCTGATCTCCGCTCGGCTGGTCGGGGTCCGGCCCCTCTGGCTCGGCCCCGGGACGGGAAGGTGTTCCGGGGTGGACCTTTTTGAAGAACGACACATCTCGCGTGACCGTTTTGGCTCCTCTTTGAGCGGTCACCATCGTGCCTGTCCGGCGGGTGACGACCCATGGTTGTGGTTCAAATGGGAGTCTGAACTTGCTGCCTGGGTAGCGGTCCTTCACATACACTCGGTCCTGTCGTTGTATCGTGGACTCTTTAGCACCCCTTCGCTGGCTGGCGTGGTCATTCGAGCGCATCCGATTGGCTAGGGTCTTCTCATTTGAGGCTTGTGCCGGAACCCAAGTGGGGTGGTGAGGGATCGTGTCACTTACAATTCGCCCCATGGTGGCTGTTCCTGGTGCTGCCTCGGTTGTGACGTGGGGGGTCATCCGGTATTCCCGCAGGAAACTGTAGATTGCTCTCTCCGGTTGAGATCCATCGGCCATGGCGATGCAAATGGTTTTGTTGAGTGTCCTCATAAACCTCTCCACCGGCTTGGGGCCACCTTGGTGTTACTTTGCGGTGGCGGATCCCCCAGCTCTTAAGATACTCGGCAAACTCCTGCCCCTGGAAGGGCGGTCCATTGTCGGTCTTGACCACCCCAAACATGCCATGAGTGGCGATCGTTTTCTCGAATTTCGCTATGACCTCCGTGGCTGTCTGGCTCCCCACAATTTCAACCTCCGGGTACTTGGTGAAATCGTCGATGATGACCAGCGCATACCGTCCATCGGGGAGGTGTCCGAAGTCGGCACTCACACACTCCCACGGTCTCAGAGGGTTATCTTCGGTCGCCACGGGGTGAGGGCGTTCCGGCTGTCCTGCGGCTTGGCACCACGTGCAGGTTCTTACCGTCTGCTCCACCATCGCATCCATGCCTGGGAACCAGACTTTGGCTCGGAGCCTGCCCTTTGTCTTGACCATTCCTTGATGTCCCCTGTGGGCGAGGTCCACCGCCTGTTGAGCGAGGCTGGCTGGCATGACTAGTCTCGGGCCTCGCAGAAGACATCCTTGGGCGTCGACGGACAGCTCACTCTGCACTTTCAGGAATGACTCCAGTGTCAGCTTGGCTTGAGGCGTCTTTCTGTTGAGCGAGGCTTAGATTGCCCTCCAGTCTCCTGACCTGACAGCCTCCGCCGCTGCTCTCACGCATTCATCACCTTCTGAGGCTTCTATGATCGCGGCTAGGCTCATCGGGAGGGGTCGTGACCGCTCTGTCACATACCGGACGTACTCCTCTGTGTCCTCGGCCTCCTCCTTCTCTTCTGTTGTGGCTTTCCGCGGGTGCCGTGATAGGTAGTCCGCCGGGTTCGTGGCCCCGGGTTTGTACTCCACTCGGTAGTCGTACCCTTGTAGTTGGAGTATCCACTTTTCAATCCGGGGAGGCGGCTTTGAGGACGACCCTTGGAACAGAGGAATGAGTGGCTTGTGATCGGTTGTTACCGTGAAGTGGTGTCCATACACGTACACGTGAAAATGCCGGCATGCCCAGTGGATGGCTATGGCTTCTCGCTCGATTTGCGAGTACCGCTGCTCTGTTTCGGTCAGGGACCGGCTGGCGTAAGCAATGGGTGCCCACTCCTCGTTGTCCTGGAGCTGTGTCAGGACTGCTCCCAGCCCAAACGGGCTCGCGTCGACCGCCACGTTGGTAGGCTTTGCCGGGTCGAAGTATGAGAGGGTAGTGTCCGCGGACAGGGCCGCCTTCGTTGCTTGAAACGCCTGTTCCTGTTCCTGGCCCCACTGCCACGTGATGGACGATTTGGTCAACTCTCTGAGGGGTTTGGTGAGGTTGGAGAGGTCCGGGATGAAGCGGCCGCAGAAGTTGACCATGCCCAGGAAACTCCGGGCCTCCGAGATGTTCGTCGGAGCTGGGGCATCTTGGACATCCTTCACCTTGTCCGGGGCCACCCCTTGGTCCGAGAAGGTGTACCCAAAGAAACTGATCTTTTTCTGTAGGAACTGACACTTCTCCCGGTGCAGGGTCAAGCCTGACTCCTGGATCCTCTTGAGGACTCCTCTCAACCGCTGGTGGTGTTCCTCTATGGTTGACGCGTAAAAGAGGAGGTCGTCGCTCACATTGAGCACGCCGGGGAGCCCACTGAGCACTTCTCTGATGGTATTTTGGAATACCTCGGCGGCACTCGAGATGCCGAAGTTCAGGCGCCGATACCGTCTGAGGCCCACATGGGTGGAAAACGTGGTGATGTACCTCGAGTCCGGATGAAGTGGTAACTGGTGGTAGCCTGACCGTAGGTCCATCTTCGAAAAACCACCTGGCCCCGTTCAGCTCCCCCAAGATGTCGTCAATGGTGGGCGTCAGGTGTCGCTCTCTTTTCACCGCGGCGTTAGGGAGGTGCATGTCCACACAGATGCGGACTTGCCCTGGCTGCTTCGGCTTCCTGGCGATGACGATCGGGGATACCCACGGGGTTGGCCCACTGACCTTCTCGATGATGCCTTGTTTCTCCAGGGCCTCCAGCTCCTCCTCGACCTTCTGCCGCAGGTGGAAGGCGATCCTCCGGTGTCTCAACGCTACTGGTTGGACCGATGGGTCGATGTGTAAGGATACTTCCTTTCCTTTCAGGCACCCGATGCCGTTGAAGACCTCTGCAAATTCTTCCATTATTGTATCCAGCTCTTCCTCCAGGACTGCCATGGCGAATGAGATCAGTCTCAATTCTTCGGCCGACTGCCCGCTCAGCAGCATCCCGCTGCCCTCTTCCGTGACATAGACGGTGGTGTTGACGCTCCTCTCCCCATGTTGTAGCTCTGTTTTGAAGCACCCGATGAGGGGAATGGGCGTCTTCTGGCCGTATGCGAACACCCGAATCTTCGCCTCTCTCAGCGGGGGTTTGACCCGTAGTTGGTGGTAGACATTGGCGGCCATCAGCTCGATGGAGGGCCCAGTGTCAATTGTCGCCTTTACCTCTTGACTTTGTACTAGGATGCGACATTTCGGAAGTCTGCGCTTCTTCTTCTGTGGTTGGTGGATTGCGAACACGTAATGGACTGGGAACTCTTCGGTGTCATCGTCCATGTCCTCACTGTCTGCTTCTTCTCGTACCGCATGGGCCGCCTCTTTCTTGGCTTTGGTGGACCGGCATACCGCCGCAAAGTGGTTCATCCACCCGCAGGCGCCGCACTTTTTCCCTCTCGCCGGGCAGTCTTGCATGCGGTGGGGTTGGCCGCCACAGTACCCACAGTCTTTCCTCTTTGCCTCCGGCTGCCGTCTCCCTCCGGCTTGCCTTCCTTTTGGCCGCACTACGTTCACCGCTTCTGCCACCTGCACTTGCTCCGTCTTGATAGGGCGATGTAGGGCCGCCTCCATATGCGAGGCTCTCGCTTGCGATAGCTCCTTCGACCGTCCGAGGGTGAGGATGTCCGCCAGGGGCTTTCCTTCTTCCTGGAGGACCGTGACACGGAGCTTAGACGAGTAACAACCCTGTATGATTTGCCCTCGGATCTCCTCCTGTTCGTCGCGGAACCCACACGTGCTGGCTAACTCCTTCAGCCTGCCATGGAACGCATCCAGGGATTCATCCGCCTCTTGTTTGGCCTGACGGAAGAGGAACCGCTCATAGTCTCTGTTCGCCATGGGCTCGAAGTGGGCGTTGAGCGCGTTCAGCAGTGTGTGGTATGTCTTCGGCGTGGCTTCCACGAGAGTCTTGTAGATGCGGTGGATGTCTTTTCCTCCCAGGTGGAGCAGCAACGCTCTGCGCCGTTCCCTCGCGATGCCAGCCCCTTCGAAGTAGATCTGTAGACGGTCTGTCCAATCCCTCCAGCGCGGGGCCAGGGATGACGGGGCGCCGTCAACGGCAAATGGCTCAATGGCGGGAATGGACGCCATCTTGGCACGTGCGCAGCACGCGGTGGAACCGGCTTCCGCTCCTCTGCGTCGACGCCACCAGGCGTGCACCCTCTCCAGCCACGGCGCGTGGACTTCCCTCACGCGGCTATACCCAATGGTGGGCGCGCCTACCTCCAGACGTCATCCGCGGGATCCCTTCGGCGCTTCTGGGTTGGGGCAGGCACACCCGGCATGGGCCCGAACCGTAGGAGGGCGCGGTCGTCGTCAGGCACCTCGTGGGGCAGGTGTGGCACCACCTGGGCGAGACATACTCCTCACCAGCCGAGGAGTGGGGCACCAGGGCGCACACAGCAGCACAGTCGACGGCTCGGTGGGCCTCCAGGGCACATGCAGTGATCCTCACCAGGCCTCATAGAAGGCTCCACCAGGACACCAGGCGGGGGGCCTGCACACACAGGCTCAGGACAACAGGGAGGCCAGAAGTGGTATTGTGGGGCCCAACAGCACATCAGGGCTCAAAAGACCCTCATCGCCAGTGTAATGCTCTTAGAGGCCTAATTTAAATAGCAGCGCGTAAGCGCTAAAGAATACACAAGAGCCGACATGTGCTTTGCATGCACGCGGCTCCCGACTGACCCGTCGAGGCCACGCCCCTTTATTTTTAACATCGCTAGCGTCTGACGTCACGCGTCAGCGCTAGCGCGTCCCGGCGGCGCGGAAGGCTAGAACGCCTCGCGCACGCCGGACACTACAGACTCCATGCCCCCCCCCCCTTCCTCAGCACACTGTGCTGTCGAGCAGAGCCTACAGCGGGACATTGATATTCATCGGCGGGACCTCAGTGCGGTCTGTGACTGCATATAACCTCAGTGCTGATACAGGAAGGCAGCTCCGCCTCAGAGCCAGACTGAGGCACCCCGGCACCAGAGCTCGGGGCGTGTGACCACCGGATGTGACTTCGGACACCGACTCAAGTACTGCCACCACCCCTGCACCTCCTGGCATCAGAGTTCAGTACTATCACAGTACCGGTCCTCGTACTATCGCATGACCGGTTGTGTGCACACCTGGCAGTGGCACCAAACTTCAGTGCTGTCACCAACCCTGTTCTGCCTGCCATGCCCCCACCCCCGCGGCACCAGGCCCTGCTTGAGGCTGCAATACTTCCCTCCCGACTGTCTGTGAATAATACTGATTTTAAATCTAGCGGCTCCTTGTGCTGTGTTTGCCTTGTGACATCTCTGAAAAATTGAGTAAACTATTACTGCGACCAATTTGTGTACAAATTATTACGGGTCCCTTGAGCTAACGGGCTGACGAGCCTTGGATCTGCACCTGCGCGCCATGAGAGGTACTTGACCTGTTTTTAATTACATTTTGGCAGTCCACACGGCGCCCCTTTACACTGTCCTACTCCCTGCTGACGAGAGGCAACTACCTCGAAACACGTGTCCAGGGATGGCTAAATGCAACACATACTGTTCTCTTTACACATCGTGGCATAGGCGTACCCGCCGTCGCCACTTCATTTACCACAGTCCTTTGGGGCAACTTGCTGGTGTGACGAGCAGTGTGCGACCAATTTGTGTACAAATTATTACGGCTCCCTTGAGCTAACGGGCTGACGAGCCTTGGATCTGCACCTGCGCGCCATGAGAGGTACTTGACCTGTTTTTAATTACATTTTGGCAGTCCACACGGCACTCCTTTACACTGTCCTACTCCCTGCTGACGAGAGGCAACTACCTCGAAACACGTGTCCAGGGATGGCTAAATGCAACACATACTGTTCTCTTTACACATCGTGGCATAGGCGTACCCGCCGTCGCCACTTCATTTACCACAGTCCTTTGGGGCAACTTGCTGGTGTGACGAGCAGTGTGCGACCAATTTGTGTACAAATTATTACGGCTCCCTTGAGCTAACGGGCTGACGAGCCTTGGATCTGCACCTGCACGCCATGAGAGGTACTTGACCTGTTTTTAATTACATTTTGGCAGTCCACACGGCACCCCTTTACACTGTCCTACTCCCTGCTGACGAGAGGCAACTACCTCGAAACACGTGTCCAGGGATGGCAAAATGCAACACATAATGTTCTCTTTACACATCGTGGCATAGGCGTACCCGCCGTCGCCACTTCATTTACCACAGTCCTTTGGGGCAACTTGCTGGTGTGACGAGCAGTGTGCGACCAATTTGTGTACAAATTATTACGGCTCCCTTGAGCTAACGGGCTGACGAGCCTTGGATCTGCACCTGCGCGCCATGAGAGGTACTTGACCTGTTTTTAATTACATTTTGGCAGTCCACACGGCACCCCTTTACACTGTCCTACTCCCTGCTGACGAGAGGCAACTACCTCGAAACACGTGTCCAGGGATGGCTAAATGCAACACATACTGTTCTCTTTACACATCGTGGCATAGGCGTACCCGCCGTCGCCACTTCATTTACCACAGTCCTTTGGGGCAACTTGCTGGTGTGACGAGCAGTGTGCGACCAATTTGTGTACAAATTATTACGGCTCCCTTGAGCTAACAGGCTGACGAGCCTTGGATCTGCACCTGCGCGCCATGAGAGGTACTTGACCTGTTTTTAATTACATTTTGGCAGTCCACACGGCACCCCTTTACACTGTCCTACTCCCTGCTGACGAGAGGCAACTACCTCGAAACACGTGTCCAGGGATGGCTAAATGCAACACATACTGTTCTCTTTACACATCGTGGCATAGGCGTACCCGCCGTCGCCATTTCATTTACCACAGTCCTTTGGGGCAACTTGCTGGTGTGACGAGCAGTGTGCGACCAATTTGTGTACAAACCACCCCTGCACCTCCTGGCATCAGAGTTCAGTACTATCACAGTACCGGTCCTCGTACTATCGCATGACCGGTTGTGTGCACACCTGGCAGTGGCACCAAACTTCAGTGCTGTCACCAACCCTGTTCTGCCTGCCATGCCCCCACCCCCGCGGCACCAGGCCCTGCTTGTGGCTGCAATACTTCCCTCCCGACTGTCTGTGAATAATACTGATTTTAAATCTAGCGGCTCCTTGTGCTGTGTTTGCCTTGTGACATCTCTGAAAAATTGAGTAAACTATTACTTCTAGACATTCTCATGAAAGTTGTACTCTTTACACCAATGTATGCCGTATATATCCTTGTCTGACGCAAGAATGGTTCAGCAGAGACGCCTTTCACGGAGCACGTTCACACTTCCTCCTCGCGGGGCCTCGTGCACAGACAAGCCAGGCAGAAGGAAACCCCAAGGAGAATATATTTTGCAATACATTGGTAAAGGCCACACAGACCCACAGGTGATCCAGCGGATTGCTTGGCATTCCATGCATAGGCTTTACTGAGGGCAAATAATTCAGCCCATTGCTTCTCGTTGGGAGGATAAAAGTAGCAGAGGGTGTAGGGGAAAATATAAATAGGAGCAGGCAATGAAAAAAAAAATGAAGGAGAAGCGAAGAGTAAACAAAGCTTACGCGGGGAGGAAAGAAAGTGCGCTGTGCGTGCGTTCTGCTAAGACGCTGGAATTGAAGAGACGGCCAGGGAACTGTGGAGAATGCAACAAAGCAGCGCGCCTTGCATACGCGTGCATATCTCCTGTACGGGTGCGTGCACATGCCCTGTCCGGGCAGGCACGGCGAACAAAGACAGGGAGGGAACCAAACATGCTTCCCTCCCAATCAAAAGCACGGATTTAGCAGGCGCCTCCGGTAAGAAGCGTGGGTGGAGCTTCCACCCTCGCTTCGCAAGCCAAACCTACGACAATAGATCTTGCCAGGAGCGGGCAGCGCATGCGCTGCGTCGCTAGGAGAGACCTAAAAATTAGTCCTAAGAACCCAGAAGGCCTTCTTACCAAAAGTCGGGGGTCCTTTCCATGCTGGGCAATTGATCACTCTACCGGCATTCTTTGCTCTCCCTCACCTCACAAAAGAGCAGGAGAGGCTCAATCATTTGGACCCAAAATAAGCTTTAAGCTTTTACATTGATCATACCAAAGACCATCGACTAAATTAACTTTTGGTGTTTTTTTCTGGAGCAAAGAAAATAAAGCAGTGCAGACGATGACCCTGTCAACGTGGAAAGTCCTCTGTTTTACAATCTGCTAAACATGCCCAAAGAGTAGCACCCTGCAAGGTTGGAGGGCCCAGTACCGCTGCCTTGACAAGAGGAGTACCTGTCCTTAATACCTGCCAGGCTGTGTGTTAAAAACCACTGGAGAGCACAGGTTTCTAACTCATTGTGTGGTAGCTGAATACACCTGATCTTTGTCTTGGAAGCTACTGTGTATTTTTCAGGGGTTCGGGGGGGGGGATATTAGAGTGGCTCTCAAGCACAAAGCTCTGCCCTCTTAGAAGCTCTCTCATGGAGGCAATGAGCTCAAGACTCTGCACTCTCCCGAGAACTTGTCCTCCAAGTTCCCTCCTTTCACACAATGAGTTTTTTTGGCAGGTTCACAGGTCTGTCTTTGCGTCATTTGTTGCTAATCTGTGTGCATTGATAGCTGCATGTCTGTTAATTTGTGTGCATGGGTGACTCTGTGTCAGGCTGGCTGTGTCTATAACGATCAGTGTGTGAATGGTGGTTTGCCTGATTGTAAGTCTGCTTGTCTGTTTTCATGGGATGTTGTTGGGTGGACTGTGTGAATGTGCATACCACCGATTGGACGGTTTAGTGAGGTCCTCGAATCGGTCCTGCCAGGGTTGGCAACGGCAATGGTGGTGCGCCGAGAAAACAATCAAACTTGACTATCCAGAGTAAGTAAAAGTTGCAACAAGGTTTATATAGGTGAGCCTGTGGAAGGATCAATAACGGCGGAGTGGACCGAGTGACTGACGGCCCCAGCCTGCAACCCTCAGCTGCATCCCAGATGGAACACACGCCATAGGCACAGGGCCTATTGCCCTACCCTCATACATCCTGGCAGGTGGGGCTGTCCGCAGCCGCCAGGCCGTCTGGGTGAGGACCGGGCGTGGGGCGAGCTCCTCCACCCGGGAGGACACGACCAACGTACGTGTGAAGGACAGAGAGGGCCCGGCCCTGGCCCTTTGGTGAGGAGCACAATGCTAGACCCTCCCGAGTAGGAACCCATGCTCACCCAGCACGACCCTGCGGGGACGAATGGATGTACCTCCCAGGGCTGAGACAACACCGAAGGCCCTGCCGCCCCTGGCTCTTCCAATCCCGGCCCAACCGGGCTTCAGGTGTGGCCCTTCTCAGGCAGCATGTCAGCCTGGAAGAAGAGCCACCGTGAGGGGACCCCAGCTCCTCTCCAAAGGCGGCATGCAGGATGGGGAGCCACCCGGCTCTTCCCTTCGGGCGCCTCCAACCAGGGCAGGAGGTGGGCTACCCGCCAGCTTGTGGACATGGCTCGGGCATCCACCTAAGCCGGGGTTTCTTCACACCGCAGGAGTCAAGCCTGTTGGCAGATGGCCAACGTGTAGGTGGAGCGATCCTCCTTTGTTGCCAAATACCTAGTTTGTCCCAGACCTTGCGGCTGGGCTGAAGTTTTGAAAACTTGTGTGGTCCGGCGGCGGGGCAGCGGTGGGGCTGCCTGCTTTTGTTGCTCTGGGAGGCCCTCTTGCCTGTGGGGAGACAGAGGCTCCGGGGCTGAGCGCCTGGAAACCTCTTCAAATCATGGAAGCCGACTCTCAGAGGGGAAACCTTGGCGGGGCACCAGAACGTCCTACCACACAGGCAGCAGGTGGAAGGACAGCGCCACCTTCCTTCCGCCTCAGCTGCGCCTGATGGTGGGTGAACGTTGTGAAACATTGCCTGTGACTCTTGGCGGTGGATCGTTCGGCTCACATGTCGATGAAGAATGCAGCTAGCTGCGAGAATTATGTGAAATGCAGGACACATTGATCATCAACACTTCGAACACACCTTGCAGCCCTGGGTTTCTCCCAGGGCTGTGCCTGTCTGAAAGTTGCTCAATCACCAATCGCCCCAGTGCCTCCCCGCTACGCGGCTGCTCCCTTTGTCCCCCCACAAGGTCAGATTCCCGATCGCCTGTCGCAGGATCCTTCCCCCCCAGTCCTGTCAAAGAGATACGCCTTGGCATGCCTAGCTTTCCCTCCTGCCTTGGTGGAGTGCAAGCTGGCGACAGGTCCACCCTGGGTACGTCTCGAGGCACCTGACTGCGTGCCTTTCTGTGGTGTCCAGTGGCTGCCAACGCGCACCATCTCAGGCATTCAACTCTATGGATGGGTTCCAGGGAGGGCCACCCCCCTGCCAGGCCTGCAGGTGCTTGCCTGCCCCCGTGGGCCCGGTCCTGGCCCCTCCGGGAGGGGCACAACGGTAGGCCCTCCTGAGTAGAAACCCATGCTCACCAGCACATCCCTACAGGGGCATATGAATTAATGAATATTAAACTTGTAGAGCGCTAGACTTTGCCCAAGGGCATCAAGGCGCTATTGCGGGACCAAATGTGCAGACAAGATGATATGCTCAGACTAGGATCTGTGTAAAAAGCCAGGTCTTCAAGGCTTTACGGAAGAGAGAATGTGACACCTGACCAGAAAGATCTTCCGGGAGGGAGTTCCACAACTTAGCCGCAGCAATAAAAAAAGCTCTACCTCCCCATTTCACCTTTTTAAACCTCTGCACTGTTAAAAGATTTTTGCTTGCAAACCTGAGCTGCCTAGTAGGGACATAGTGATGGAATATTGCATTAATACCATCAGGGCCTATGCCATAGTAGGCATTAAGTGTCAGGCAAAGAGTTTTAAAAAGAATCCTACGGTCCAGACGAAGCCAATGCAGTGTCATGAGAGACGCTGAGGCTGAGTGGTATTTCGGGAGCCCCATCACCATCTTCGCCGCAGCGTTCTGCACAAGCTGCAAGCGTCGCACCAAGCCTTTGTTAATGCTCAGATAGAGGGCATTACAATAATCCAATCTTGACATTACTAAGGCAATACCAGGCTGTTTGCGTGCGGCAAATGAAAGGAAGTGGTTGATTTTTCTAAGGATCCTGATTATCCCAAAACAGGAGGACATTGTCCTACTAACCTGCAGGCTCAAAGAAAGAGAGTTATCCACATTGACCCCTAGATTTTTCCCATGGGATAAAGGGCAGGGGCAGCTGCCAAGCGTATCTGGCCACCAATCATTGGACTAAATGTCCAATTTGCTGCCAAAGATCAAAACCTCAGTCTTCTCCCCGTCCAGCTTCATGAGATTTTCCACCATCCAGGAGGAAACTGCCTGCATTCAGTTTCTAAAGTTATTGGCAGAGTCCCTGATACTGTGAGTGATGGACACCATTATGTGGGTGTCGTCAGCGTAGGACAACACCTCCAACCCAAAGGATCTCACCACCTTTGCCAACGGGGCAACATAAATATTAAAAAGTGTCGGGCTCAGGGAGGAGCCCTGAGGGACTCCACACGACAGGTGGTTTGAGGCCGAGTAGAATTGTTCAAATTTCACAGTCTGTGCCCGATCCGTGAGAAAGGAAGCAAGAAGCCCCAGGGCCGATCCCCCGATCCCTATCTCTCTGAGATGTTCAACCAGCCTCAGAGGAGATAGGGTATCAAAGGCTGCGGTAAGGTCAAGTAGAACCAACGATGTGGTGTGCCCCGCGTCCACCTGAGTACGGATGTTATTGAATACGGCAGTTAATGATGTTTCCGTACTGTGATGGCTTCTAAAGCCATGTTGTGACCCATTAAGTAGCTGATGGTCCTTTAAGTAGGCACTAAGGTGAGAATTTAAATAAGTTTCCAAAATCTTGCCTGGGACTGGTAGCAGAAAGATCGGACGATAATTTTTCAATTCCGTAGGGTCCAATAAAGGCTTTTTTTAAAGCGGCTTGAGCACTGCAGTCTTCAACGAGATAGGATACTGCCCCTCTGGGATAGCTACATTCAGTACAGAAGTAAGGTGAGGGATAATAACCTCTCGACCAATTTTAAGCACCTTTAAGGGGCACGGATCCAGAGGGGAACCAGATTTAACTCCTTCCAGTAGCCGATCCGTAACATTTGGCAACATACAAGGAAACGTAAGTAGCCTGGGTGTCTCCTCCATATTCACACCTTCCTTAAGGTGGGAAGTAGACTGGACAGGCGACCCCGCTTTAGAGTTGGAGGCTTCCAGCAAGGAATAAATATCTGTGATTTTGGTATGAAAGAAATCTAATATTCTATCACAGAACTCCTGAGAAAACTCTGAAGAATATGAGACTGGGGGAGAGGTGAGGGAATTAATGACATTAAAAAGATCTCTAGAGGATTTAATCGATCTTTGAGTAATAAATTCCCTTTTCCTCCATGATAGCTGCTTTATATTCTTTCAAACGCAGTTTGTCCAATTCTCTACCAGGGGACGCTAAATCTATACGCCAAAGCCTCTCCTGTTTACGGCACACCTGTCTCAATTTCCTGAGTCTCTCAGAGAACCAGGGAGCGGAGGGCCTTCTTGATGAATAATGCTTGCTCACGGGCGCCAGGGTGTCAAAAGCTACTAACAGCTGTTCAGATAGTTCCGCTGCTGCCAGATTTGCATCACGGTGCCCGGAGAACTGAAAGTTATTAAAAAGGTTAGAGAGTGCCTCCTTACTAATAAGTCTGAGATTTCTCCTTTCCTCCAAATTCCTATTTCCATATAAAACAGTCCCTGATGCCAAAGTCTGTAAGTCAAAAGGGATGGCAAAATGATCTGACCAGGTGAGAGGTATCGGTTCTCCCACCTTGATTCGTGGATCATTGGAGAAAATACCATCTAGAATATGCCCTGCCGTGTGGGTGGGACTCTTGACCAGCTGCGTGAACCAGTAGCAGCTCATAGTTTCCAGGTGAGTTTGTGTGTCATTACACAGTGTCTTATCTAGATGGAAGTTAAAACCACCCAGAAGCCTAAGATTAGATCTTTCTAGATAAGGCTGTAAAAGCTGCTGAAGTCCTGCCTAAAAGATGCCCTGGGACCCGGTTGCCGATAGCATAGGACACCAGAGAAACTTTCCTTAGGATGAATATTTATTGAAAAGTATAGAGCCTGGTAGAGATCTGGGAGTGCGGTCAGTGGCTCTGAGCAGCAAATAAAAGACTCCCTATAGAGAATGCCCACCCCGCCGGTCTACCCTATCCAATCTGACCAGGCTATACCCGGAAGGGGTTGCTTCTACAAGATCGGGACCAGAACAGTCCAAGGCCCATGTCTCTGTGATGAAAACCCAGTCTGGCTTCCTTAACGAGACAAAATCTCTGAAGGCCACCTTGTTTTTAATCAGGGACCTTGCGTTGATAAGATAGCCCTGAACTGTGAGCTCATTAGAAGGGGGCATGGTTACCTCCTTATTAGCGGTGGGGCTCCCAACACCTGCCGGTGTCATGTGGACACTGCAGGAGGAGAAGGTATAGCACTGTTTCCTAGTTAGGATTTCGGGGTCCATAGTATGGTGGCAAGGAGCCCCTACCGTCCGAAGGTCTAGAAGTTCCTTCCTAGAGTATCTAGTCCATAACAGCCGATCTGGCGGGAGAATGCCAGCATCCCTCGTGCAAGGCTCGGTCTTGGTGCGGACGGGTGCATATGGGCTTGACTTTGGCGCGCCAGCAGCATGCCCGCTGCGCGCATCCATTGCGCAACGAGCAAGCCATGCTTATTAAACAGTCACTGTGCACTGGAGCGCTGACCCCTGGCTTCGCCCCCAACCAACCTGATATGGTGTCTGGAAAACCGCCGGCACCCTCCACAACAAACGGGAAAACCCGCGGTGGTCCGGGGTGCAGGCGGGAGCACTAAGATGCGCTACCAGGGAAGCAGGGTCCCAAAGAGGTGAGAACAAAGAGGCTCGGTGCAAATAGCAGGTACAAATAGCAAAGCACAACAAGAACACAGTTAAAAAGGCTCCAAAGGATTACAATTTTAAAAAGCAGATTTGCCAACAGAAACTAGACTCAGCATGTACTTGCTGTCTGCGAGCGTCCGCTGCGCGACGAGCAAGCCATGCTTGTTAAATAGTCACTGTGCACTGGAGCGCTGATCCCTGGCTCCGCCCCCAACCAACCGGAAATGGCATCTGGAAAACCACCGGCACCCTCCACAACAAACGGGAAAACCTGCGGTGGACCGGGGTGCAGGCGGGAGCCCTAAGAGGAGAAACCAGGGGAGCAAGGTCCCAAAGAGGTGAGAACAAAGAGGCTCTGTACAAATACCAGGTACAAATAGCAAAGCACAACATGAACACAGTTAACAAGCATTGGCATAGCCAATAGGTCTCGCCTTTGGGACCTAATAAGTGTTTAGCCATGCAACCGTTGATGTTGTTGCACCAAGGATATTGTGCAGGATAACTAAAAATGTATAAGGTCCCAAAGGCGAGACCTATTGGCTATGCCAATGCTTGTTTTTTTGAGAGCACCAGACCTATTTTTGATCCCAGTCAAACTCTGGTGGCCTCTCTGCAGCACCGGGGTCCTTTATCAAGGAGAGTAAGGGTGGGTGTAGCCTGTGAGTCGCGGGTGTGGCCTCACTGCAGCCCCAGGATCCGCTCTGAAGGCAAGTAAGGGTGGATGTAGCCTGTGAGGCACAGATATGGCGGGGGTGTGGCCTCCTCTTTAAAACAGTGTTGAGTTGCTTCCATCTAAGATGTATTCTTAAACTAAGGACCCTTTGCACCGCCAACCAGCAGTGGAGGAACGGGACAACCATCTTCACACCAGCTTGAGTGTCCCGCATTCCACCTGCAGCAGCAGGGTCCTCTCTGAAAGGAGTAAGGGTGGCTGGAGCCTGTAAGGCGCGGGCATGGCCTCCCTGCAGCACCAGGTTCCTAACTGTGCGCAGCACCTTGCAGCAGGTGTGCTCGGGGCGTGGCTTGGAGTAAACGAGGCGGTGACCACCGCCCTTCGTGCAGCAGGTGTGTTCAGGGGCGTGGCTTGCAGTGAACAGGGCGGTGACCTCCGGCCCTTCCTGCAGCAGGTGTGTTCAGGGGCGTGGCTTGCACTGAACGAGGCAGGGACCTCCGCCAATCCTGCAGCAGGTGTCTTCAGGGGCGTGGCTTGCACTGAACGGGAAGGTGACATCCAGCCCTTTCTGCAGCAGGTGTTCTGAAGAGGCGTGGCCTGTGGGAGCTGGTGGCCGGACCTGAAGTGATGTCACTCAGGTTCCACTTTGACAGGTGAGCAGAGGAAGGATTCCAAGAGAACCGTTTCAGCCTCCGAGAGAGAAAGAGGAGGGGGTGGGAGGAAGGAAGGTAGGCAGCCCTCCATCCCCAGGACCCCCGAGCCCCACCAGGTCACCAGCCATGGGGAAGAAGGACAAGGAGGAGAAGGAGAGCTCAGAGCCCTATGGTGAGTACTACAGCCCCCACAGAGACTGACTGTCACCCCACCTGAGAGATGTCTCCCCGAGACTGACCGTCACCCCTTAGAGAGCTTAACCACATCTGAGCGGCTGTCCGCTCCCTGCAAAATACTGCTAACTCTCTGAGACCTTTGTCTTCTGGTAAACTGTCCCTTTACCTGAGAGATATCTCCCCGAGAGTGACTGTCACCCCCTGAGAGACACTCACCCCACCTAACAGGCTGCCAGCTCCCCACAGACTACTGTTAACTCGTTGAGTTGTTTCTTTTTCTGATAGACTGTTACCCATCCTGGCAGACTGTCACCTCACCCGAGAGACTGTCAGCTCCTTACAAAATGCTGTCTCCTGTCTGCGACTGTTGCCCTTTCTGATAGGACTAGGAGACTGTCTCTTCCGACAGATGGTCATCTTGCCTATAAGACGGTTTCTCTACCTGGTAGACTGTCATTCCTGCCATTTCAGAGACCTTCAATCTGCGAGATTGTCCTCCTCGTGAGCGACTGTCAGCTCACCAGAGGGCACAGAGAGTCGGGTATCTCACTGAGCCACGGTCACCGGCTCTGAGACAAACTCTTACCCCCTGAGATACTTCCCTGCAAGACTCTTTCCCCCAATCCTCCATTTGACAGCCTGCCATTCCCTCTGGGAGAACACTGTTGTAATTGAAAGGAATCAAAACCCTAATTTAGATTTAGGACCTAATTATTCAGTTTTATCTGTCACTTGCCCACAAACTGAAATATTATGTAAAGACAGAAAAACGGTATAATGCTATTTAAACGTGCATGTTAAAGTTGCACAATTGTATCTGGAAATAACCTACAGCGTGCTTTCAAAAAAAAGTCTCAATGCAGTTTGGTTTAAGTGTTTTTTCCTCTTCATTGTATTCGAGCTGAGAACATCCTGGCTAGGATATTTTAACAGGAAATTCAGAGCAGCAAGAATGTTTTCCATTGTAGTCTGTTAGTTTGGCTTGAGAAGTCACAAACAACAGGAAAGAGCTGTTCTTTAAATAAATGTATGTAATCTGGGTGGGACATAACGGAAAAGCAGGAAGCTTTTTCTATTGTGAACATTGTATTAAATATGGATCTAGGCCAAAATTAGTATACTAAGAAGTAGACTTGAAGTGTATGTTAGTTGAGACTGACTTGTGCTTCGCTCATAGCACATCACTCTCCCAGGTGAATTAGCCTGGCATGTACAATAAACCTTTTTGTACTCCCTTTTGTTGCAGATGTGGTGATTAAATGATTTGCACTGCTTAAAGGATTTTTTCCAGACATCGTGGCGAGCCAGCCAGGAGATCCCCTTTGCTCCTGCCTGCCACTGGGGAGGTTCCCCTTTGGGGCCCCTTTCGACAACTAATTTAGTCGTGCACAATTTGAGGAGGATGACAGAGGCCCGTTGATACTAAAGATCTGTTTTTTGGACGACAGGGGTACCGGTCTGGGGGACGTCTGCAGCAGCCAAATAAGGTAGGAAAAAAGGGCGATCGTCGAATCCTTGTGTATTGATCCACAACTGTTACAAACGGAGATAGATGTGTATTTAGTTAATCCTGGCAGACCTTTGTTTAGGAATCGTCAGAGAGAGAATTAAATGTGTTTTGTTGATCCTGACAGACCTTTTGTTTAGGATTTGTCAGAGAAATAGAGGTTTATTTAGTTAAACTTGGCAGACTGTTTTTCTTTCCCTTTGGGAATTATTAGAGAAATAGGAATTATCTAAGAGGTTTATCCTGACAGTTTGAATTAGGAAAACGTCAGAGAAAGAGGAAAAGTTGACATTTTGTATTTATATGTTATGTGAGTTGTTTTTCTAAATATATATGTATATATAAATATAATGTAGATTTGTGATTGTTATACCATGTGTAATAGATTATAAATTCTCTTGCATTATCAGAGGTACCAACTGTTTTTAGTGTGAACTACATTAGGACAGGAGCCTTTAAGAATAGTGAACGTTTTTTAGTAGATTAAAAGGAAAATTGTGAGGTCATACCTTTCTTTAAGAAATCTTCCAAGCGGAGGTAGGGAGACAAAGGGACACCTTAAGGCCATATGATTTCCACATTTCCAGGAGACTTCGACAGAATAAAAAGACACTGTCAGGAATGGGCAGAAGGCACAAAGACTTCCCCGGTTCCATGGCCACCAGATGGCTCATTTGATAATACAGAGATAGCCCATGTAATATGATATATCTTAGGAGCATATAAAGAAGATAAGAGAACAAAACGATTAGCATCATTGGACATGTGGAAGATATTCAGTCAGGATTCCCATGTAGAAGCCACAGCACCACCCCCGACATATTCTGAGATAATTAAAGGGCCCTTATGCCGTCAGGGTATGTATCCATTATTGTCAGTGGAAGATCTGGAATCCACTACATCAATAGACTCAGTGGACACTGATGTTCCAGCTTTAGGCTATAAAGATCCGATATTAACTCCTTTGACTGACATAAACAAAGTTACACCAAAGGTTGATGACTTATTAAAAATGGGGGAGGTTGATTTTGCTCAAACAATTAATAAAGACCCTCTTAAACCTGAAAAAGTATATGAGGGAACAGTGTCCTTAACAGGAGACATTTCAGTAAAATTAAGACAAGACAACAATGGAAAATTGCTGGAACAAAAGTCAAAAGATATATTAGAATGGGCTAGCAAGATTCCTCAAAACTCAAGTGAGGGAAATGGATATTATACTAGCACCCCACAGGTGAAGTTTGATTTAGTGGCACAATCAAAAATATATCAGGAAGAGGATAAGGGTTATCGTGCCATGACCACCACTGTAATGGGAATACAGAATACAATTAAGAGATTAAGCCTTATTGCTGATGACTGTTCAAATATATGTAATTCCATATCATTTAAACCAGATGCAAAGACAGTTGTAAGGGACATAGGATATGATCTAGAAATCAAGAATGTGACAGGAGAGGATGAGAAAGATGAGGAAGAAATAAACTCAGTGGAGAGTGAAACTAGAAGAGTTCTTGGCCGGGAATGCATGGAATTGTGGCAAGAGGCTGAGAACAGAAATGCTGAAATAAATAGAAGAAGATTAGAGGAACAAAGTGCTTTTAGAGAACAATTAAGAGGAGAGCAGGTGTTTCCCAGTAGTACAACAATGTCTGGGTGTCCATTTCGTGCAGAGGGTATGATAGAGTTAGGACAATGTTCCCCTCCAGCTGAAGTAAGATCCCTTCATGTACGAAATATGCAGGCAATGACAAGTTTTATACAGAGAAAAGAAACGAAAGGAAACAGTGACTTGACACCCAATGAAATAGTAGCAAAGGGAGAAAATAGTTGGTATAATGTTGTCCCATTTACTAATAACCTTGCAGGATGGACAGCAGGTATGGTGCCACAGTTGAAAGTGTGGCCAAGAGCAGGATCCTTTGACCCTGAATTGATAAATATGGCTGATATATGTATCCAGAGTGGGATTATGATTACATGCAACAAAGTCTGTGTGTGTGGAAGAAATATGCTTTAAGGTCTGACACACCTTATGAGGGACATGGTGACAGGAATACCGCTGTAATGCAGATGCCACTGGTGTATAAGACACAAGGAGCACAGCCTGTCTATGTTCCATGGCAACACATGGATAAAGAAAATCTAAACAAAAGGCAGGGAAATGGATAAAAGCATTTGAAAATGCAACAGCTGGGATACCTTTAGCTCTTGGGGATGTAAAGATCCTTTTGAGCTCCATAGTAGGGGATGCGGTGGATAGTATAATGAGAAGTGCAGGGATACAAGGAGTAACTATTACTAAAGGAAAACATGATGGGTCTGCTTTTGGAGTTGTGTGCTCTAGAGTGTGGACTGAATTAAGGAATAGGTACCCAGACCGACCAGATATTGGGATGTTGATGACACAAACTATGTCTTTAGGACAGTCCTGTGCAGACTACATAACAATGATGAAGAAAAAGTGGGAAGCAGATGTAGGACTTGTAGACATGGGAGGTAGTTGTAGATTATTCTACAATGTTTTAAAACAGGGGCTACCAGGAGATATACAAGACCATTTAGATCAGGTTGTGGCTTTAGATGTAAAACCTTGGGCAGAAATACAAGCACATATTATGCATTTTTGTAGAAAAAAGGAAGAAAAGGAAAGGAGGAATAAAGACCAAAGTGACAGAGCCCAAGCTAAACTGGTGACACAAAACATACAGAAAAATGAGAAGTAAAAGACAGGAAAAGAAATGACTGTGCAGGTTCCTGTTGCAAACAGGGAGCAAGGAAGGGGTCAAAGAGAGGGAAGACAGATGCAAGGAAGAAGACATTTTAAATGCCATTACTGCAGTAATATTGGACATTTTATTGCTGAATGGCGCTTTAAGAAGAATGATGAAGAGCAGGGAGTGATAGGAATAGGGAGAGGAAGGGGAAGACAAAATGTGAACACGTCACTGCCTCAATATGGTCCATATCAGTATGCCCCCTATCCTCAACAACAAATAACTCCACTACCACAGGTTTATATGCCTCAACAGCAATTTGCTAACGTACCTATTCAAGGGGCACCAGCACCTGTTGTGCAGGCAGGAGGCCAGCATCAGGTGCAGACTACTGCACTCGTGAGCACAGTGAGTCAAGGACAAGGGGGAGTGATTGTTCAAGGTGGAAACCCCTTTTATCATACAGCCTGATGGGACACACCAGGGAATCCCAATTGTTCTGCGGTAGCTAGGACTCTAGACCCATAGGAAGAACCAATGGTAGAAATGATTATAATGGGAAGGAGGTATGCTTTTTTGGTTGATACAGGGGCAACAAAATCTTGCCTCTCAGAAGGAAATGTTCCATTGTCTTCTGCCACCATGGATACGCAGGGCTTCTCAGGTGAAGTACAGCGCATTCCATACACAACTAATGTGCCCATAGAGGTGGCAGGAGTGCGAACGCAGGAGCGTCTCCTTTATTCACCAGCAAATTTATTAGGAAGGGATATCATGTCTAAATTAAACATGACAATAAGATTTTCCTCTGATGGGTCCATGACATGTGAAATACCAGGGCAAGCGAAATGTGGGATACATTTACTAAGAATACCAGAGGAAAATGTGGTTGGAAGGGCAGAGCCAGTGCATTATATACTGCTAGCAGATGCAGTACTTACGGTTCTGAAGACAGAGGAACTACTTTTAGGGAGATGGATGTTATTACCACCAAGATTAATTTTCAGGAGACAAGCTGGTGGTGATGAACTAGAACAGGTGAATACCCTTTATCTTGAGTGCATGGAAATATCCAGAAGGTGGGGCGCTCTGGTGGCATCAGATAATGATGGAGGAATTTGGAAGGTCCTGATTTTTTCTTATGCCTGGTCTGAGACCGCGGGACATTTCTGATTCAGAACTCTTTTCAGACGATCCCACCAGGACTGAGATAGTTTATACACACACTGCACCCTTGCTAGTATGTGTTTACCGTACATAGACCACATTACCAGTTGTGCCATCCCCCTCCAATGATATTGAAGCACTTGCAGCAGTCCCACCTTGTCTCTGGACATCAGCTCCAGATGAGGTAGGACTGATACTATCTGCAGAACCATTTAAGATAAAGTTGAAGCCAGGTGCACAATTGCCACGTGTAAAACAGTATCCACTGTCTAAAGAAGCAAAAGAAGGTATTAGAGGGACAATATGAAGACTGAAGGACAGGGAGTCCTGTATTCCTGTCCAACGCCTTGTAATACAGCAATTTATCCTGTGAAAAAATCTACAGGTAATACTTGGAGGATGGTTCAGGATTTTCGCCCCTTTAATGCCATAGTATTAGCAGAGTACCCCATAGTGCCAGACCCATCTGTGATATTGACTGATATATTAAGTAAAAGCAAATGGTTTTCTGTGGTGGATATAAGGAATGCTTTTTTTTGCATACCTTTACATCCTGACAGTCATTATTTGACAGCCTTCAGTTTTGATGGTGAACAAATCCAGTACTCTAGACTCCCACAAGGCTATTGTGAGTCTCCATCTGTGTTTAATAGAGTATTGAGATATGATTTGTTAAATTTCCAGTCAGACAGTACAGTTTTGCAATATGTAGATGATTTATTATGCAGTAAAACAGAATCTGAATGTGTTCTGGACACTGTCAATCTCCTAACGCTACTTGCTACTAAGGGATACAAAGTGGACAGGAAATAATTACTGTTTGTGCAAAAAGAAGTGCTGTATTTGGGCCAAGTGTTGTCTGCAGAAGGCAAAAAGATAGCAGGTTCTAGAATACAAACTATACGTGATCAGCCTCAGCCCAAGACAGTAAAAGACATGCAGAAATTTCTAGGCCTTTGTAATTTTGTACATCAGTGGGTTTTTGATTATGCTGCCATCATTCAACCACTATTATATGCAATGAAGCAAGCTAAAACTGACAACACAGGCATACAGTGGAGTGATAACAGTGTAAGTGCATTTCAGACATTGAAAGAAGCAATTGCTTCAGCCCCAGTGCTAGCAAATCCAGACTATACAAAGAGTTTTTTTCTGTTTTCTGCTGCCACAGAGGATTCCATGATATCAGTCTTTACTCAGAAATACCCAATGGGGCATAAACCCATTGTCTATTTTAGTGGGCTATTAGATCCAGTAATGAAAGGTCACTTTCCTTGTGAGCGAGTGCTTGCAGCAGCAGCTTTTGCAGTAGAAAAGAGTAGTACAATTACAGCAGGATGTCCTGTAATATTGTATGTTGAGCACTCTCCATTTGCTGTGCTGCAGAAAAGTAAAAGTACACTGACCACTCAAAGAGCAACAGGTTATGAAGTAATACTGTCAAACCCTTCTATCTGCATTGAGCGAGTACACTCAGTCAATCCTGCAACTTTTTTAGTGCACCCACTAGAGCCCACTGATCATGACTGTAGTGCAACATTGGAGGAGGACGATCACCTGGCACATGAGGACCCCTTGTCTGATGGCCAACAATTGTTTATTGATGGTTCCTCATGGATAGACCAGGAGACAGGTAAAAGACATACAGGTGCAGCTGTTGTTGAGACTAATGGTGGGAAACGGCCAGTACAACGCGGCCGTTTCAACGATTAACCTTAACCACGCATGCATAACAACGCATGCGTGGTTACCACGTATAGCCTTTACCACGCATTCCTTTACTACGAGATACGTAGTAAAGGAATGTGTGATAAAGGCTAAACGTAAAACAAAGGGGGCTTGGGGGGGTCTACCCCCCAAGAAAAAATAAAGCGTGTGTTAAAAAAAGGGGGCTTGGGGTGGTATCCCACCAAAACAACGCACCTATTTCTGTTTCTGCAGGCAATCGGCGTCGTTAAGAGGAAACGGAAAGACACTTCCGCTTCCTCTTTACGACGTGCGACGCACCACCGAAGAGCCTGAAGTAAAGAGGACGTGGAGAGATAAGAGGGATTAAATTAAAAAGTAATAAATAAATGAGGGAGTGATGTAGCGCAGGGGATATTTAAAAGAAGGGTTTGTGGGTTGGGGCAGAAGGTCGCACAAGGGTACAGGGAAGGGGTAATATATTTTTTAAAAAAGAGAGCGGGAGGGGGGAGGGCACAGAGGAGCAGTGAAAGGACTAAGGGTAGGGATCAGCGAACACCTATACCAAGAAAATGCCATTACCACGCATCATTATACAATGTAAAGGTATGCGTGGTAAAGACATTTTCGTGGTAAAGGGTATGCGTAACAATGGCATTCGCGTTGTAAAGGCATGCGTTGCAACGGAATGCGTTGTTACGTCATACAACCCTATTGGTACACCTACTGATTATACCTTACACACATTACGCCTCTTACCTTTGCCATCCGAAGACTCAGCTCAAGTGGCTGAATTAAAAGCATTGATAACGGTCCTACAGGCTTGTCAGGGTCAGTCAGTAACACTATACACTGATTCAGCATATGTAGATTCCACAGTTCACTCAGGGCTGAAGAGATGGGAAAGACGAGGATTTCTTAAATCTGATGGGACACCAGTAGCGCACCAACATCTTTTAGCTGACCTTATTGCTGCATTGCAAATACCATATCAAGTAGCAGTGGTTAAGTGCCAGGCACATACAAAGGGAACAAATTTGGTGTCTAAGGTAAATGAAGCTGCTGATACAGCAGCAAAGGAAGCTAGTTTATATGCAATGAAAACATGCTGTATGCACGCTTTAGATGCAGATAATGAGGTTCAGATACAATACTATGAGAATATTTCTACAGAGGCATTATTAGACATTCAAAATGCAGCGCCACAGCATGAGAAAGATCTCTAGAAATCAAGGAGGGGGAGTGACTGGATTTCCAGATCTTCTTTATAGATCAGCAACTTCAGGTAAAGTTATAATGCCTCAGTCACTACTTATAACAGCCCTTCGACAACTTCATTTACCAACACACAATTCTAAAAGAGTAATGATGGATGAATTGAATAAAATCTGGTTTATCCCTAATCTAGTACCATTAGTTGATGTATTTCTAGCTTCATGTCATGTGTGTTTTCAGTACTCTAATAAGAGGTCACCAAAAATGCCTTCATCCTCCATTCCAAGACCAATAGGTCCTTTCATAGAGTTACACGTAGATTTTGTAGATATGATACAAAAATGTAATGGATATAGGTATTTGCTAGTAGTGGTGTGTCCATTTTCGCGATGGATTGAAGCAGGACCCTGCTCCAGGTGTGATGCTGACCAGGCAGCCAAATTCCTGGTGAGAGAGGTCATACCTGGGTGGGGGGTTCCGGCGGCGATACGCAGCGATAATGGAAAACACTTTGCTAACACAGTATTTCCGCAAATTACTACACTATTAGGAGTGGAACACCAGTTTACCTCAGTTTACCACCCAGAGACTAATGGAATTGTTGAGAGGATGAATGGCTTATTGAAAAGCAAAGTGTAAACAATGTGTGAGACACTGAAAAAGAATTGGCTTTACTGCCTTCCCCTTGCTCTGTATGCGTTGAGAAATGCCCATTCAAAAGATCATCATTTGACCCCTCACCAAGTCTTAACAGGTAGGCATTCTAATTTTTCTTTTAAACAAAATCAAATGATTCATTCTGATACCAAGTGTGCATCAGAAAGTGTTTGAAGAAATGAATGCATACATGACTGTCTAAACAAAAGCTGTAGGGGCGTGGCCAAGATGGCGGCGTGAACGGACGCTTTCCCTGTTGGCTCCCGCTCTGCTGGGCCCCAGACCCCGATTTAAAGGCTGTATCTCCCCCTAAGCAGCGCCGGAAAAGCGGCGGCGGAGACAGCGGAGCCTCGGCGGGAGCAGTGAGGCAGCTCGGAGTCCCCAGGCAACCGGGGCAGCAGGCAGGGCGCCGCCGAAGCTGCGGCGCCGGGAGGAGGTGGAGACTAGAGCTGGGACGGGCGAGAGCGCCTACGGCCAGGAGTCGTGACGAGAGCCCGGTCATGCTGGCAGGGCCTCGCAGAAGGCGGCGGTGAGAAGGGTACGGCCGCAGCAGCGACCACGCGCCAGCACCGGTGGGGGAGCAGCAACCCGGCGGCCGCAGAGGGAAGGTCCCGCTCCGCGGGCTGTGCGGACCGGTGAACAGGGGCCGTTGCACCACGAAGGCCGGAGAGCCTCTACCGGCGGTGGCAGACACGAGGAGCTGAGGCGACACAAGCGAAAGGTCAGACTGGTGGCTGGCGGCGGTCCGGACGGGGGACGTCCCCTCGACCGGTAGTCGGGCCCCGGGGACACCGAACTTGGAGCCGGTGCGGGCTTCCCCTTCCCCCCCCCCCTCTCCCAACGAGGCCAGGTGCAGGCCGCAGCGGCGGCGACAGCGGTGCACCCAGGGGGGGTGTGTGCCAGGAGTGGAGGCGCGCGGACGCGCTGAAGGCACCCGCCGGTTCGTGAGGGAGGACTCCCGGTGAGGACCAGCAGCTACGGGCCGGGTGCAGAGAGATCGTGCCCGGGCGTGCGCCCTCGGAAGGGCCGAACAGGGGGACGAGGCCTGCCGCCCGGCGCAGTCGAGACTCGGTGCCTGATCGCGGGACTCGGAAGAGGCCCAGGGAGAACGAAGATACAGTCGGCAGAGGGCGAGGGGGTGACCGGGCCCCGGAAGGTGCGCGCCCTGTCTTAAGGCTGGCCCTGGGGAGTGCACATGGCGCTGGAGCAGCGGTGGTGACTGGAGGACAGACTCAGAGCAGAGGGGCATAGCTGAGGCCGGCTCCCTGAGACGACATACGAGTGGCCACGCGGACGGGGCCCCCCCCGGCGAGCGCTGCGACCACGGGGACGGCAGAAAGAAGCTCGGACACGCAGGACCAGAGCAAAGTGCCCAACGGGCAGCGGTAAGGAGGAAGCCGCTAGAGGGAAGAGCGTGGGGAGCGGCAGCGGCAGCACGCGGCGGGGAGAGGAAAGGCCGTCCCGGGACTGGAGGAGGCGACCGGCCCGGGACCACTACACGCGGGGCTGCGGGCCCCGGGATACATCGCGCGCAGCGAATGAGACCCCAGTCGGGCTCAGAGGGAAGGTGAGGTTCCCAGAGGAGGGGACCAGGCCGTGATCTTTCGGCCGGCACAGACGCGGCGGGACCCGCACCTGCTGAAGGGCCTGATTCGGTAATTGCGGGGTCGTGGACAACGGAGAGGTACCAAGCTCACACAGGCAAGAAGCAGGCAGTGCGCAGAGCCCTGGACGGCGGAGGGGACAGGGGCCCGGCCCGGAGGAGCAGAGGAGCCCGGCATTCCCGTTCACTGGAGCAGGGCGCAGTAGCCGCTGAGGGGTCTGGTGTGGATTGGTCCGAGGGAACCTTGCGGAGCCGCGGAATACAGGGGGCCATCGCAGGAGACAGTGGGACCGCACGGTCGGGGGGCCTTGCCTCCTCCTCGGAATGGCGGGCAGTAGAGGTGGACGGAAGGGGGAGCGCACACTCCCCGAACTCCTCGGCAGAACACAGCACAGAACCGACAGAGGACTGCCATCGCCTGGATCCTCCGGAGGACCAGGGGGGGCTGCTGACGGAGAACCCCCAGTCACCAGGTCCTTTATGGAGTCCCTTTTTAGCTCCCTCAGGGAGGACTTCCAAACCCTAAAGACCGAAGTGGCAGGAGAGGTGCGAGAGCTACGCCGGGAGATGGATGGCTTGGGAGAAAGAGTGGCCACGGTGGAAGACGCGGGCCAGAGACGGGACGAAGAGTTTGAATCCCTGCAGCAGGAAGTGTTGCGCCTCCGGGACCAGCAAATTGACCTCCAGGCACATGCGGAGGATCTCGAAAACAGATCGCGGAGGAACAACGTCCGGGTCCGAGGAGTGCCGTCCAAAGAAGAAGGGGCAGACGTAGCGGGATATTTACGGGACCTGTTCCGGGAGGTCCTGGGTGAAGAGGAGACCATTCCCATTCGCATCGACAGGGCGCACAGGGTGGGCCCCCCATGGAGAGCATCGGCGCCGCCCCCGGACATTCTCGCCTTTCTCCCGGACTTCCCACTCAAGGAACGCATTCTGGCAGAGGCACGGAAGCGGCAGTCACTGACCTTCCGAGGGCACCCGGTGGCCCTTTACCAAGACCTATCGGCCATCACTCTTCAAAAACGGAAATCCTTTAAAATTGCTACGGACTTTCTCAGAGAACACGGAACGCCGTATGCTTGGGGTCATCCCTTTCGAATAATCTTCAGGTGGAATGGTACTATGCATCACCTCCGCTCCTTGCAGGAAACGTGCGGAGTCCTGGGCATCACCGCAACAGACGAAGACGACACGACGCCTCAGTGAAGGGGGCGCTCCGGGGCGGATGGCTGGCACCGAGTGTCAAGGAGGCGGACCCGTGAACGCCTCGAGAGACCGGACTCGCCCACCATCAGAGCTAGCATAGACAGCGCGGTGATGGAGGTGGCGGAGAGCACCGGCGCCACCGACGTGGCACTAACTGCCTGAATCACTCCGGGGGGAGAAACTTTCGCCATCTTCAATTTGCAGGTTTGGGGCCCGGGGGGGGGGGAGGGGGGCGGACGGGGAGGGGCGGGTGGCTGGACGTCCACTAGAATAACTTGCCGCAGTTTGGTACCCAGGGGAACCGGACTTGGACTATGAGGAGCTGGAGTTGGGGGACGGGCAGGGGGAGATTGGGGATGGGCAGCCCTACGTTAATGGCATGTTGCCAGGGGAAAGGGCTGGAGGGCGGGCGGGGGGGGTAGTTGGGGAGGAAGGCGTAGTGCGGGAGGGGGGACGGGGGGCGTGAGGGAGGGAGATACCGAGGGGAGGGGGGGTCGTCCAGTGCGCGCACACGGTCCCGCTTCGGGCGGCCGCAGTCGGGGCCCGAGTCCAGGAACTACAGCAGGGAGGCACGGCTACATAGCGGCAGCAATCTCATCCACAGATGGCCACGACTCTTAACATCGTGACGCTTAACGTTAGGGGCCTCAATAATCCAGTCAAACGTAGGGCGGTTCTGTCCCTCTTGGAGAACACCCAGGCGGATATCTGTCTGCTTCAGGAGACACACCTCCTGCCCCGTGACTGCCTCAGACTCCGGTCCCGCGCATTCCCTTCGCAGTTCTTCTCATCAAACGGCACGAAAACGGCGGGGGTGGCGATTCTGGTGGCCCGACGCTTTAGGGGAGAGGTTCTCAATAAACAGGCGGAACAAAAGGGCAGGCTATTGGCCTACAGGTTCAGAATAGCGGGCCTCTCTGTTACGATAGGGTCCCTCTACGGCCCGAATGACCGGCAGGAACCCTTCCTTAGATCTGCCCTGGAGGAGGTCATGGCGACGCCTGACAGGCATATCATTGTCGGAGGGGATTATAATATGGTCTTTGACATGACCCTTGACAGGTCGGCACACCGTTCCCCGCAGACGGGGGAGTTCTCGGCTGGCTTCAAGGCCCAGTTAGCGGAGATGGTTCTGCAAGACCTATGGCGCCGATTGCACCCCAATGCTAGGGACTACTCCTACTACTCACACGCACACAAAACGTATGCGCGGCTTGACCACTTTCTGGTCACGGGACCGATGTACTCCTTGGCCACATTGGCGGAGATGGGGGTGATCTCAATGTCGGACCACGCTCCGGTAATGGCGACGTTTGCCTTGCCACCGGTGTTCAGCACCCCACGGATCTGGCGGCTCCGAGACTCCTTACTCTATAGGAAGGAGGTGGTCTCGCAAGTCACAGCAGCGATCCGGGACTACCTCTCACACAACGGGGGTTCCGACACATCTAGCGCGACCCAATGGGCAGCTTTGAAAGCAGTCCTGCGAGGGGAATTTATTGCGATCTCCACGGCGGAAAATAAGGCCAGGCGGCAGAAGCGGGAGGAACTCACCCAGAGGGTCCGCGAGCTGGAGCAAATGCACTGCAGGACGGGGGCCCCCCGGGTTTGGCGGCAGCTCAAAGAGGCGAGAAAGACACTGACGGCGCTTGACATGGATCGCGCGGAGTATGCGGCGCTACGCTTAAAGCATGCCTACTACCCGGGGGGAGACAAATGCGGCAGGCTACTGGCGAGTAAACTCCGGGAGGTGCGACAGAGGCAGATGGTGAAAGAGATCACCAGCCCGACGGGCTCGCCTGTCACGGAGGAGGCCGAAATAGCGGAACTCTTTCGCCGGTACTATGCAGACCTCTACGCCGGGGAGGCCCCAGACGCTCACGCGACACACGAATATTTGGGCTCGGTCTCTTTGACGTCCCTGACACCCTCTCAAGCGGAGACCCTAGACAAAGAAATAAGGATAGAGGAGGTGGTTTCGGCCATCGCTCGTCTCAAGCATGGTTACTCGTCCCTATTCTACAAAACATTTTGTACGGCGCTAGCATCGGTCCTAACGCGTCTTTTTAACACCTTCGCGTAACCGGGGGCCATCCCGGCGGATTTGCTGCAGGCGTCCCTGGTAGTCCTCCCCAAGCCGGGGAAAGACAGAACTCAGTGCGGGTCATACAGGCCGATATCTCTCTTAAACATTGACCTCAAGTTGTACACCGGCATATTGGCGGCACGCCTGGCTCCACATCTGCCGGGCCTCCTCGACCCGGATCAGGCGGGTTTCGTTCCCGGAAGACAGACGGTGGACAATACCAAGAGGATTACCCACCTCATTGAAAAGGCGTCTCGGATCCCGGGGGAGAGGATGTTACTAGCGGTAGACGCTGAGAAAGCGTTCGACCGCGTTCACTGGCCTTATCTAGAGCAGGTACTGGTGAGAATTGGGATGGGGGACAGGTTTCGCCGCATGATCTTCAATTGCTACCGATCCCCGACGGCCGTGGTGCGAGTAAACGGGCATAGTTCCAAGAGCTTTGCCATCGAGAGAGGCACGAGGCAGGGATGCCCACTGTCGCCCCTGCTCTTTGCTCTCTACATGGAACCCTTTGCGCAGCGGATCCGGGATAATGCGGCAGTGAGAGGGGTGAAATTTGGCGGTTTTTGCCACACAGTCAGCCTATACGCTGATGATGTCATACTGTCCCTCGAGGACCCGCTGCGGGCCTTACCGGAGTGCATAACGGAGCTAAATGTTTTTGCGCAGGTCGCGGGATTCAAAATGAATATGGGGAAATCGCTTGCCCTAGACCTTTCCCTCTCACGGACAACTAGAACCCTTTTACAGCATCGGGTGCCGATAGTCTGGTCGTCGGACACGGTACCCTATCTGGGAATTATGTTGGCCCCCACGTTACCCGCTATGGTCACGGCGAACTACGCCGCCTTGAGCAAGAAAATACAGGGGGAACTAACCCGATGGGACCGCGGCACCCTCTCGCTACTAGGCAGGGTGGCAGCGGTCAAGATGACGATTTTGCCCCAGATTTTGTATCTGTTCAGAGCGCTACCGCTCCAACCTCCGGCCGGATGGATACAGAAAATGCAGGCTGACCTCCTCCGCTTTATATGGCAGGGCAAGAAACCTCGACTGAGGAGAGCGCTCTCGATGCTGGCACCGGAGGCGGGAGGTCTAGGTATTCCGGACCTCCGCAAATATTTTCAAGCGACGCAGTTGCGCTATTTAGTAGAGTGGAGCAAGTGGGAGTCCGACAAGCATTGGCTCTTCCAGGACCAGGCGGTGGCGGGCAGGCCTTTACAGGAGGTGCTGTTCCTGCGTAGGGCGCACCGCCCCGCTAACCTCTACGCCTCCTTCATCACCCGAGTTCCACTACGGATCTGGAACGCCACCAACATCATACACGGCCTCATGACCTTTCCTTCGCCGCTGACACCCCTGGTGGATAATCCTGATTTTACCCCGGGGATGGAACGGGGTGCATTCGCTCATTGGCGTGATGCGGGCTGCAGGGCTTTATGCCATTTGTACGATGCGGAAGGGGTGATTCCCTTTCGGAGCTTCCGACAGACATATACATTCCGAGAGACCGAGCGGATGCGCTACACGCAGGCGCGTCACTGGGCGTTGCACCCCCAGATCCGAGAGTCGGCGGACAGACGACTCCTTCCTTATGAGCGCTGGCTCCTGTCACCGACCTCGGATTCGAAGCTCATAAGCGACCTCTACCGGTTTCTTCAACCGCCCCCGTCACATTTTTATAGCCCAGGGAGGGAGCGGTGGGAAAAGGAATTAGGCAGAGCCCTGAGCCATGAGGAATGGGGACAGATAGCCTACAGGGCTCGGCACTCGGCGTACCACACAGGCCTCACAGAGACCCTCACTAAGGTCTCGATTTACTGGTATTATACCCCAGAGCGTATACACGCTATGGATCATAGTAAAGAGGATACGTGCTGGCGGGGATGCGGGTAGGTGGGGACGCTCACGCATGTCCTATGGGATTGCCCTCGCTTGGGCTCCTACTGGCAGGAGGTACTGGACGACGTGGACTCCCACTTTGAAGTCGAGCTGCCGCGCCTGCCGGTTTATGTTTTACTAGGCCTCCCGAATCAGCTGATGTACCCCTTGAAATCCCGCAGAGGGAGGCAGATGGCCATCGCATTGGGGTCGGCGGTTCAGAATATCCTGATACATTGGCGCACGGCTACGCCTCCCACGGTCACGGGCTGGCTCCACAGACTGTGGTACGTATTGGGTATGGAGAAGATGTCGCTGGCGGCAGCGAGCGAGGCGGAACGGTTCACGGACATATGGCAGCCGTTCCAGTCGTTACTGGCCACGGAATTTAGAGAACTGACCTGCCCACGCTATCTTCGGCTTCTGAGGCTCGCCGCGCCGGAGGAGAAAGCCGCTTGACGGCAACTGACATGGCCCCCTGAGAGGGACTACGGGTGATTTCACGGTGGGCCTGGTGGCGCGCACTGGAGGACGAACAGGGGGGGGGGGGAGGGTGGAGGGGGGGGTAGTTCGGGGTGGGGGGGGCTGGATAGGGGGGGGGAGTTTGGGGGAATGTTTTTAGTTATTCGGTAGTTTTGGTTCAGGAAGTATCAAAGCGGGGGCTCCCCCTTAGGACGGATCAGGGTCACGAAGCCTACGCCCGGGACCGCATGTTAGCCTTCCCAGGGGCCTATCCCTCCCGGATAAGCATATGGCGGGGAGGTTCCCCACGGGT
This sequence comes from Triturus cristatus, assembly GCF_964204655.1. Lineage (NCBI taxonomy): Eukaryota > Metazoa > Chordata > Amphibia > Caudata > Salamandridae > Triturus > Triturus cristatus. Next base: position 1,137,783,945 of record NC_140589.1, read on the forward strand.
GGGATCCATTGGATAGCACGGGGGGTGAACAGTCAGAGTCGCCCCGCAGAGGATTCGGGGACCCGCTTGAACCTTGCAGTTGAGACGCGGCCGGCCCCATGGGGTTGTAGGCGACATGCTGTGTTTAAAGTGGATCCGCCTATGGGGTTCAGGTTAGGTTCCGGGGGGTTGACTTACAGGAGCTGTGATCCGCCGGCCCGCAGGGTTGTAGGCGCCAGCTGCTGCTGCCGTTCCGATACTGTGTTTTCTTTAATAAAAATAGATTTAATCCTAAACAAAAGCTGTACAGGTTTATTCTAAACAGGTTCAGCTACAACAGACCAACAGTACTGCACCACCCCTGCCCTTGTCTGTAGCCATCAGCATTGGTTCCTGGGTCTTCGTGCGCAACTTTGTGAGAACATGGAAGGATCCCAAGTTTCTAGGCCCCTACCTAGTAACACAGAGCACGCCAACAGCAGTAAAAGTGGAGGGGATGCGGAACTGGGTGCACAAAACCGACATTATTCCATTTTTGGCCTCACTCCCACAGAGAGGGGAGGAGGCAATGGTCCAAGAACAAATTATACAATGAAGAGACAGCTAAATGATATTTTTCATAGTATAATAATGAGTTCAGTGGTTATGATTATTACTCTGATAATTTGCTATTGTAGTATGTGTTATGTGGGGAACAACCTTTACAACGCAACTTTTACAACGCACTACCTTTACAACGCATTTTTTACAACGCATAATCCATTACAACGCATGACATTACAACGCATGACACTACAACGCATTTTTAAAAACTACCTTTACAACGCATTCCATTACAACGCATACTACCATTACAACGCATACCATTACAACGCATAATATTACACTACACTATCCAACACTTACCCTACTGTTGCACCCCCTGGAGTTAGAATAGTAATTTTCACCCCTATACTATCCAACACTTACCCTACTGTTGCACCCCCTGGAGTTAGAATAGTAATTTTTACCCCTATTCTATCCAACACTTACCCTACTGTTGCACCCCCTGGAGTTAGAATAGTAATTTTTACCCCTATTCTATCCAACACTTACCCTACTGTTGCACCCCCTGGAGTTAGAATAGTAATTTTTACCCCTATACTATCCAACACTTACCCTACTGTTGCACCCCCTGGAGTTAGAATAGTAATTTTTACCCCTATACTATCCAACACTTACCCTACTGTTGCACCCCCTGGAGTTAGAATAGTAATTTTTACCCCTATACTATCCAACACTTACCCTACTGTTGCACCCCCTGGAGTTAGAATAGTAATTTTTACCCCTATACTATCCAACACTTACCCTACTGATGCACCCCCTGGAGTTAGAATAGTAATTTGTACCCCTATACTATCCAACACTTACCCTACTGTTGCACCCCCTGGAGTTAGAAAAGTAACTTTTACCCCTATACTATCTAATACTTACCTTAAATGCAATTTAATATTATGCGTTGTAATGGTATGCGTTGTAAAGGTATGATGCGTTGTAATGGAAATGCGTTGTAAAGGTAGTTTTTAAAAATGCGTTGTAGTGTCATGCGTTGTAATGTCATGCGTTGTAATGGATTATGCGTTGTGAAAAATGCGTTGTAAGTGCATGCGTTGTAAAAGTGTGCGTTGTAACGTCATACATCCGTGTTATGTAGATGCAAAAGATCCCACCCATAGGGAAGAATTATTACGCTTTCGTAGAGCTGTTTTCAATGAAACAGATATACATCCTCTGCATGATTCTCTACTTGATAATTTGTGGTACAAAAGCATGCATGATGTAGGTACCAATACACAAAATGATAGTTGTTATATATGTTCTCTTATTCCCCATGCCATAGAAACACCACCTTTAGTGTATCCTAAAGAAGTGCCTGTTAATATGACAAAGTGTTTATTGCATCTTTTCTTGTGTAGGATAAAAGCACAGTTACAGCCAACACATGTTAGTCTTATGACAGCCAGAGTTAATACATCCAGATTTGATACAACTCCTGAAATTTTGCAAATTTTGACAGATACAACAGAGATAATGAAAGAGATATCCGGAATGAAAGGAGCAGGGCAGAAATATAGTTATGCAAATTGGGAGGAAGTCGTATTGGAACGAGGTATTCTAGGGAGATCTAATCCACCATCCACCTGTAATAATTATTCTGCCAAACCACTGCCCCCAGATTGCACAGCCAGGCCAGTATTAAGTATTGAAGCATCAGTATTTGCCAATAATAAATGGTTTACTGGAGCTAGGTTTTCATGTAGAACCATATCTTTATGGAATGGCACAGCAACAAAAAATCAATTGAGATTTGACGATATAAAAGCATTATGTCAGCAAGTATGGGATGAAAACATACAGAGATATACATGGACTGGAACTAAACGTCATCCTACGCTGGCTGTGAAACTAATGAGATTTTCTCTTTGCTTTTAGGGAAATGGGATTGTTAAAGTTGGACGGAATCTCAATTGCAGTTCAACTATTTACAATGCCAATATGCAGGGCGGTGCCTCCAGCCTTATGGATTTTTACTGGCAGTGTGGAACTCAAATATACACTCACTTACCCCCCGACTGGAGCAGAATCTGCTCTCTGGTGACTTTGCATATTCCATCTATGGTAATACCAGCAAAAGAAATACAAAATTTGCATTTGCATTCCATGAGTAAAACATCAACTTTGCTGCATCATCACAGAAGAAAAAGGATGGCTGAGTACTTTGGAACTTCAGTGTGGCAGGATGTGCCCAAAGAGTATAGGTTGTTCAATGACGCCCAAACATTTTTTGGAAGTCTGATACCTATGTTTCAAGCAAAAGCAACTGCTCGCTGGGTTCAGATCACCCGCTGGGAGCTGATGAAAGCTACTGAAGATGGCTTTAATGCAGTTAAAGAAGAGCTGCGTTCAATCAGACTTATGGTGATGGAAAACAGATATGTTTTGGACTTAATGACAGCAATCGAAGGAGGAGTATGGAAAAAACGTAATTCAGTGCGCTGTACTTTCATACCGGCGAATGATGAAGATGAAGGAAATCTAACTCAGGCCATATTGACTTTGCATAATTCGCATGCACAGATGAAGAAAGAGGGGGGTGCTCCAGATGAGTGGTTCACTGGCTGGTTTGATTGGGTGCCGTCCTGGATGTTGGGGTTGTCTAAGGCCTTGTTGCCTATAATAGTTCTGTTGCTATTGATATGCCTAGTATTTCAGTTTATCTTAGCATGTTGCAAGAGGATTACAGCTAAAGTGGGAGGTATGTTCCCTATAAGGAGAAATAAAGAGATGCAAAATATAGAATTGGAAGAAATGCACAGGGGTGGTGAAGAAGTAGTCGAAGAATCGACTAGCGAGGAGAATGAAAGGAATCAAAACACTAATTCATACTTAGGACCTAATTATTCAGTTTTATCTGTCACTTGCCCACAAACTGTGAAATAATATGTAAAGAAAGAAAAACAGTATAATGCTGTTTAAACGTGCATGTTAAAGTTGCACAATTGTATCTGGAAATAACCTACAGCCTGCTTTCAAAAAAAGGTCTCAATGCGGTTTGGTTTAAGTGTTTTTTCCTTTTCATTGTATTTGAGCTGAGAACGTTCTGCCTAGGATATTTTAACAGGAAATTCAGAGCAGCAAGAATGTTTTCTATTGTAGTCTGTTAGTTTGGCATGAGAAGTCACAAACAATAGGAAAGAGCTGTTCTTTAAATAAAGGTATGTAATCTGGGTGGGACATAACGGAAAAGCAGGACGCTTTTTCTATTGTGAACATTGTATTAAATTTGGATCTAGGCCAAAATTAGTATTATAAGAAGTAGACTTGAAGTGTATGTTAGTTGAGACTGACTTGTGCTTCGCTCATAGCACATCTCTCTCTCAGCTGAATTAGCCTGGCATGTACAATAAACCTTTCTGTACTCCCTTTTGTTGCAGATGTGGTGATTAAATGATTTGCACTGCTTAAAGGAATTTTTCCCGACATAATCATGAGACACGAAGGCTGGTAACGATTCCAGTAGATTTATTCTTCACAGCACATAGTCGCAGCGTCCCTCAAGCCTCAGACAGCAACAACTGTCAAACTGCCAAGGTTGCGAGGAACACCACGTAACAATCGAACGTTAGGGCAGTGAGATTCTACAGAGGTGTGCGGCCTGAACACAAGAGAAATCATAACATACCCCCCTTTCTTCTACACGCAGGTAGAATAAAACACTGAAGAACAATGGGCAAGGATAGAGAGGAAAGTAACAGAGACGGCGAAAGCGGAAGAAAGGATAGAGGAGCAGGAGAGGATATGAGAATGCAAAGATGAGTGGAGGCCAATAGGTGTAGAACCAAGAGAAGCAGAGAGGTGGAAATGAAATGCTAGCAAAGAAAAGAAAGGGCTAACCCACCAGGAAATCCTGCAAGTGGTGAGGGGGCCCCTTGACCCGTAATTGTCTTTGACAACATTGAGTGGTTTGGGAAAGATGTAAATCTTGATTTTCATCACTGTGACTCTGGCGAACACCCAAGTTGTCACCACTGGAACCGGGTGCTCTCTTCTCTGCACAAGAACGAGAACTGTTCACTAATTGATGATCATGCGCCAACATATAACCTGAACAAGAATCTGTATCCACACTAGTTCTGGGTGGATTGTCTTGTGAGCAGTACTTGGCTACTCTGCGTAGATTCCATCTCTCCCCATTAGTTAAAACAACGTGCCACTGGTGAACCTCTTTAACTTGGAAAGGGCCATGGAACTTACACACACTCTTGGCCCAACTACCAGATCTGACTTTGACCCAATCTACCGCTTGAAGACTGGTGTGGGACATCGACTGAGAATGAATGAGAGTGGGTGCAGAAGTGCATTTAGATGTGTCACCAACACACACACACACACTCTTCCCTTCCAATAACTCTCTGACCCAAGACGGTACTAACTTGGTAGAGGGTTTCCTTCCACGCATGGCAACAAAAGGAACAACACCAGTAGTAGTATTTTCAGTGGTTGGGTAATCCCACACTACTTCGTTCAAGGTTTCATCAACATCCAGGTTATTGGTGAGAGCAAGACCTATAGTACCTTTAATCATGCGGTTGGCTCTCTCTACTGTACCATTGAATTGTGGATTATAAAGTGCAGTGAGAGAATGTTTTATCCCACAATGGCGCAAAAATTCACACATTTCATCAGAAGTCAACTGTGTGCCATTGTCTGTTATAAGAACATTGGGATAGCCTTCTTCTTTAAAGATACAGCATAACACTTTTATGGTGACTCTAGTGGTAATTTCTGGAAGAAGGTGCACGATCAACCATCTAGAGTGAACATCCATGACAACCATTCCAAATCTCTTGTTGGGAAGAACTCCTGGCATAGGTCCAATGAAGTCAAGGCAAATACTATGCCAACTTACACCTGGATCATGGATGGAACTCGGGACAGACTGTGGACCAACCTTCAACATCTTCGCGCACTCTTTGCACTCGCTGCACCTTTCAACCCAATCAACCACCTCACCATCCATTCCCGGCCACCAGAACTCGCTCCTCAATCTTTACTTTGTAATGGTCTGCCCCATATGTCCTTCATGGGGTATGTCAAATAACCTCTTACGAATAACAAACGGAGGGACAATCTTATCACCTCGCATGACAATCTGTTCTGCAACGATGGATAATTTGTTGATAGTGGCATTAAAATGTCTCACATTACAAGGCAAGGTGCTCTCTCTTCGCCCGCCTTTGAGTATGAGGTTGAGAACGAACTTGAGTACCTCATCTTGTGACATGGCACTCGCCCACTCTTCTTTGTTGACCACACCACAACTCCATTGAACAACATCTTCCACACAGGAAATAGCACCTTCTCTTGCATTCTTAGTCACCCCAATTTTATCCACTTTCTCCCACTCTAAAGGCAAATGCGACAAGCAGTCTGTCTGAACATTACGCCAACCGGAAATGAACTCAATTTGGAAGTTGTACTCTTGCAACCTGGAGGCCAGGCGAGCTAGTCTAGCTGATCCTTTTCCTGCCCCACCTAGTGACAACATTTTAAGCAGGGGCTTGTGGTCAGTGCAGAGAAGAATCTTTCATCCCCAAACATACGTTCTGAAATATTCAACTCCCCAGGTGGCAGCTAAAGTTTCTTTTTCTATTACAGAGTAATGACGTTCAATGGTTGTCAAGGTGCGTGAAGCGAAAGCCGCAGTTTTTTCTGAACTACCATCATTCTTAGACAAGACAGCACCAATACCAGTGTCACTTGCATCAACTGTGACAATTGTTTAACATTAACATCAAATGGCACTAAAATTCCTGCATCACAAATTTCAAGTTTGATGTTTTCAAAACAGGTATGCTGGTCTGCTCCCCATGTAAAGTTTACACCCTTTCCTATAAGTACTTTCAAAGGTTCTGTTTTGCTTGCAAAACTTTTCACAAACTTGGAATAATACTCGATTAGCCCAAGAAAGGAACGCAATTGATCCTTGTTACTAGGAGTGGAAGCCAACCTATGGAAGCAAGCAAATCCTTTATGGGTTTAACACCATCGGCAGAAAGGGAGTGTCCCAAGTACTCCACTTCCGTGACAAGGAAAGCACATTTTTCTCTACGTAGCGTTAAACCAGACTCTAGAAGCCTTGAAAGAGTTTCCTTTAACGCCAAGTTGTGACTTTTCTCACTATCACCAAAAACTAGGATATCATCCTGGAAGAAGATGATATTCTTCATGCCTCTAAACACTTCTGACACCATCCTCTGAAAAACACTAGCAGCAGAGGACAATCCAAAAGGCATCCTGGTGAAATGGAAGATACCTTCCATGGTAATGAAGGCTGTCAAATGTTTAGAGGAGTCATGTAACCATATTTGGTGGTTGGCGTGACGAAGGTCCAATTTCAAAAATAATTTAGCACCTTGTAACAATACGATTAGCTCGTTAATGTTAGGTAGGGGAAAGGTGTCTGGAATGATATTTTGGTTTAAACTCCTCAAGTCAACACAGAAATGTAAATTTCCATCTACCTTCTCTGTGATGACAACAGGAGAAGCCCAAGGGGAGCACTCAACAGGTTCAATGATCCCATTAGATAACATTTCATCCAACATCTTCTTGACTTCGCCCCTGACCATAATGGGAACTCTTCTGAGCTTATGTTGAACGGGGATAGCTCCAGGCTTAAGTTTTATTTTGTGAACATAACCTTCTAGGTTTCCAAGTTGATCTCTGAACACTTCCTTAGCTCCCTTCAAGATGTCATCAGCAGTGAGGTCATCCAGCACCATCACTTGCTCTACAACATGGGGCCAATCTTAATATGTAAGTCGTACTGATGGTACCAACCCAAGATGGGGGCCCAGATTCAGCTACGTAAACTTTTCCCCTAACAGACCTATTTTCTAAATAAATATCCGTCAAAATATAACCCCGTATGTCTATCTGCTCTCCTTGATACCCACCTGGGTTTATATCTTTGGGTAACAAACTTACATTCAGCCATTCTTGTTTATTATCCTCTAGGGTACGATGGTGTACAACGACCCCTAATCTACCATAAGGTCAACTTTTTTGTTAGCAATGACAAACTCTGCCTTGGGCTTGTGTCTTCTCTTGTCATCTAAATATGAAGAGTTAGTTGCAAGAACTTCTTCATTGTCACCTATCTCAATTTGGGTAGGTTCAACACAAAGAATTCTGTCAGGCCTAGACAAGCACTCACTATAGTGTGTCTGTTCGGTCAACATGGCCACCATTCCTTTTTTGACATCTCTACACATTCTAGCAAAATGACCTCTATGGCCACACTTCCTGCACTCTTTGCCAATGGCCCAGCAGTTTTTTTAATCTGCTGTGTGATAAGTGCTACCACACTTGCCACACATCTTATTGCCAAACTTGCTGAGATACAGCCTGCTGCCAGAAGAGCTCTGGTGGACGCAGCCACTTCCCCTTCACTTCCCTCCACAACAGATGTTTCCCCTTCACCAGTACTGTTCATTTTAGAATCTCTACGATCCATCTCCTTCATACAGAACTCTGACTCCTCTACTATCTTTGCTATATCAATGGCATCCTTCAGAGTGGGATCGTTGGCAGCCCACAACCGTTCTTGGGTCTTTCTGTTTCTGCATTGCACAATCAGTTGATCCTGTATCATCTCCTCAGCAATGGGACCAAATCTACATTTGAGGGAGAGTTCACGCAGTCTTGTAACAAAGTCATCAATCGATTCTCCAACTCTCTGTGTCTGAGGATAGAATTTGTACCTCCTCATGACAACATTTGTCTCTTTCGCAAACCTTTTCTCCAACCTTTTCCTTGCTTCTTGATAGACGTCTTCAATACGTCTTCGTTAATGACAACTGGGAGGTACTTGAAACTGTGTTGTCCCGTGTTAGACCTGGCACCATTGACGTGGGTCCCCCTTCCACCTTTCGCTTTTGTCTCCTCTGTGTTTGCTGGTGTTAGAGGCTCTGGGCGCTGTGCCACTGCCATCCAGTGCCACAGCACGAATGCTCCCTATTGTAAAATGACTGTATGAATTGGTATTCCCTATAATCCTAGCTGACCCAAGGAACATGTTTGGAAAGTCGAATTTAGTATGCCTGAGCTCAGAATATTAGAGTGCATCTCTTGGTGAGGATTATTTTTATATTCTGTGTTTGAGAATACCACTTTTGGAAAGTGGGTATTTTCTTGCCTGAGTCTTCCAGTGTGCTCTGTTGTAATGTGTATTGGCTGTCTGGTTTTGGAGAGACTGGGCAGGCTGAGCCCGACCTGGATTGAACAGAGAGATCTGCAGTGGGAGTATGGGGAGGAGTGACCCTTTGATCTGAGCAGGGCTGTGCCTGGGAATGATGGCTCCACCTCCCACTGTGCGTCTGATGGCAGACTCCCTCTTCCTGAAAGGCAGGATGCCGCCTTGTAAACAAAGTGCTCCAGGACCACACCAAACTGGTTCTGGCTGGGGTCAGTGACTTTTGAGAACAAAGACTTTTGGGGTATAAATATCTGTGCTAAAACCCCTACATGGTGTGTTACTTCTGGATGTCAAGACAAACCTCTGTCTGTGTAACTAGAGGGAAAGGACTTTGAAACTTCTATCCATCTTGCTGAAGCAACTACCCAAGGGCCTGATTTGAGCTTGCCTCCTGCAGAAATCTCAGGGATATTAGACTTCACCCAATAGCCTTCCAAATTCCTATTGAGGGCGATTCTACTCACAGGTGAGGTATTCTGTCGAGAATTCCAGAGCCTCTGGATGTACTGCGGGGAACGCAGGCTGAGAATCATCGCTATTGCTATTGTGTGCCGCTGCAGCTGAGGAGCTGTTGCCGCTGAGAGACCGCATTTGTCCGTGCTATGAGAATTATCGCTATCGCTATTGTGGGCCGCTGCAGCTGAGGAGCTGTTGCCGCTGAGAGCCCGCATCTGTCTGTGCTACGAGAATCAGCGCTATCGCTATAGTGGACGGCTGCAGCTGAGGAGCTGTTGCCGCTGAGAGCACGCATTTGCCTGTGCTACGAGAATCATCGCTATCGCTATTGTGGGCCGCTGCAGCTGAGGAGCTGTTGCCACTGAGAGCCCGCATTTGCCTGTGCTATGAGAATCATCGCTATCGCAATTGTGGGCCGCTGCAGCTGAGGAGCTGTTGCCGCTGGGAGCCCGCATCTGTCTATGCTACGAGAATCATCGCTATCGCTACGGTGGACCGCTGCAGCTAAGGAGCTGTGCCGCTGAGTGCCCGCCTTTAATCACCGTCTCAGGATCATTGTGAGTGCACGCCGCGGACCGCTGCAGCTGGGGGCTGTGGCCGCTGCGAGTACAACTGTCATCATCGCGGCTTCCTCACGAAGCTGCGTGCAGTGCCCCTTTAAACTTCAGGTACATTGTGCATCACCAGGTCGCGTAGACCCCGGCCTCAAACTAAGTTCGTTTCACATGCTTTTGATTGCTTTTATTGCTTTTCAAGCAAATCTATAATTACGTGCATTATGGCTTCTTGATCGCTTTTGAGCCTTGTGTTATGCCTATATAAAGATACTCATTTTTCTATAATTACTTGTGTAGTGTCCCTTTGTAGTGTCTTCACTGCTTTATTGTGTATGGTCATAAATGCTTCACACACTGCCTCTGAGATAGGCCTGTCTGCTCGTGCTACGTTACCACAGGGTTGAGCAGGGGTTATCAAAGGGTGTAGCCTCCTTACTCTTACTTAGGAAGAAGGGTCCCTATTTGGACATTGTCGCCAGCCAATGCCAACTAGAGATCCCCATTTCTAACATCCCTCTTTACCCAGACTGGTAACTAAGAGCGCTTTTTTCCTACTTGAGCTAAAATCCTGAGCATCCAACGCTTCCAGGTAATTGTTGAAGATGTCGATCCACTCATCCCACTCGATGCTAGGACTACCAGGTTGAGTGAGAAAATGTGGGGGAGAAGAGACTGCTGTGACGTCCAAAGCTGTGACATCCATGTTGCAATGTAGGCTGTGAAAAGGAAATAAGGAATGCAAAACACTGAGATGCACACTCTGACAGAAAAAGGTCTGGAGGACTGTTTTTCTAAATAATGTTTTTAAAAAATGATGATTCTAAACGCTTGTAAACTTGCAAAAGAGGTCAGCACTGAAAAATCAGCATTCCCTTTACCCTCACAGACTGATATGTTTGCCAAAATTACGCCAAGCGAGACTAAGGTAGATGAAAATGTTATGTTATGTTATATGTGATTTATACAGCGCACGGCCACTCCAAGGAGTGTCCCGGCGCTAGAGCTGACCACAGACAACCAACAAAAAGACAGGAAATACCTGCCCTTAGAGGCCAACCCCAAGAAGAAAGAAGGGGGGGGAGAGCTAGAGCATAAAAAGCCACGTCTTCAGATTATGTCTGAAGGACAAAAGATCAGAATTCTGACGGAGGGAGATAGGAAGACCGTTCCAAAGGCGAGAGGCCATAACTTGAAAGGATCTTCCTCCAGTCCGTGAAAGCCTGAATTTAGGAATTACGGCGAGAGACTTAGAGGAAGATCTTAAGGAACGTTGAGGAGTATAGGGCTGCAGTCTGTCTCGTAGGTACGGGGCTCCAATCCCGTGAAGGGATTTAAAAGTCAGGACCAAAGCCTTAAAGTAAATTCTTTTCTTCACTGGAAGCCAGTGAAGTGAAGACAACAATTGAGAAGTATGAGTTCTAGGCTTGATGAGAAAAATAGACCTGGCTGCCACATTTTGGATAGTTTGTAACCGACTTAATAAGTACTCAGGAAGACCTAGGTATAGAGAGTTTACATAATCAAGTCTAGACAACACCAATGCCTGCACCACGGTTTTCTGGTGAGATATAGGAAGAAGAGGAAGGAAGTTTTTCAGCATCTTTATTATCCCAAAGCAAGTACCGGTGACAGTTTGAATTTGCGTCTTCATGGAGAGAGCGGAGTCAAACATAACTCCCAGGTTCTTTACGAGTGTCACTTCAGAGAGCGGGGGACATGTCATGCGGCCGCCAGGAAAGCCAGGCTTTGTGAGCTTGGGGGCCAAAAAAATTATTTCCGATTTGTTGGAATTACATTTTAATTGGTTATCATTAAACCAAGTAAAAATCTGCCCGAGACAGTTTCTAATACATTCCCCATCAAATTCCAAACCCTTTTCACAGGTGAATAGTAATTGAGTATCGTCGGCGTAAGATACTATTTTAGCTCCGTATTTTTTAGCCAAAAGGGCAAGGGGGGCAATGTACAGATTAAACAACGTGGGGCTGAGGATAGATCCCTGTGGCACCCCAACATTCAGGACCGGAATTTCGGCTGAGAAAGGTGGTGCCCACACTGTTTGACTCCGATTGCCAAGAAAAGATCTCAATCATTTCAAGACCAGTCCTCCGATCCCGCCCCTCTCCAACCTTTGAATTAAAAGGTTATGAGGGACAGTGTCGAAGGCCGCGGAGAGGTCAAGCAGCACCAACACTGCACTGCCGCCCCTATCCAGCACAGCTTTGACCGTGTCAGCCACCTCCAGCAGAGCTGTTTCTGTGCTGAAGTTGGCTCTAAAGCCGGACTGACTAGGGTGGAGAAGATTATTAACTTCGGAGAAGTCAGTGATAACTTTATTTACAAACTTTTCCAGCACTTTGGCGAAAAAGGGTAATAAAGAAATAGGTCTGTAATTGGTAACATCGTCGGGGTCGGCCTTAGGTTTTTTCAAGAGAGGTAAGATTTTTGCGCTTTTCCAGGTTTGCGGCATAAGACCCTCCTGTAAAAGAGAGTTTAGGATAATATTCACCATGGGATTAATCACTTCTGCAATACCTGAAAGATTTTTAGCGGGACAAGGATCAGAGGGCGAGCCAGACTTAAGCCTCTTCATAAAAGAAAGGGACTGATTGAGGCTGATATTAGGGAATTTCGTTAGACTTATGGCTTGCCCCAAATCCGGAGTCTTTTCTTCACCAGAATTCCTCCTAAAAGAGTTTTGGATGTCCATAATTTTTTCATGAAAAAAGTGGGACATCTGTTTGGTCTAATCATTTGAAGGAGTGAACAAGCATCTCGTGGAGGAAGGGGAGGAAAAGTCCTTTACAATCGTGAAGAGTTCCCTACTCTTGTTAGCTGCAAGATCAATTTTTGTCATTAAAAACGACCTTTTCTCCTCACGTACTTTCTTATAATATTCCTTCAGGGCTAGACTGTAAATTACTTTATCTGCAGGATTATAGTGTCTACGCCATAGCCTTTCCAGATGTTTACAAGCGCTTTTACTTATTTTTAAGGTAGTAGTAAACCAAGGGGCTGACACTCTTTTAGAATTTTTCAACTTCATTTTGGGGGTTGCCAGAGTCTGAGCCTGATGGTTTAACCAGTTTTCCAATGAGGATACATCTTGATCCGGCTGACCACACAGTAGGGGAGGGCACAGACTTAAAGCCTTCTGAATTGCCTCAGGTGTTATCAAGTTAAAGGCTCTAAAACTATTCCGGGGAGGAAACTTTCCCGTAGGCCCTACTTTATTGAGCTCTTTCCTAATAGTGAACTTTAGAGAACCGACAATGAACGTCTGTTGCTTTAAGAAATGAAGCTTCTCCCACGTAGGCCTGTCTCAGACAGCTGCTCCGTGATCAATTTCACACGCATTCCTCTCAAACTAACCGCTTCACTTGACAAGCGGCAATACGTTCAGTCAGGACTGCAACAAAACAATCGTTGTTGGCTCCAGACTCGCCAGGTCTAAATATAGGAACCGCAAAACTACTAGAGTGTGTCTGCAATAGCACCAAACTGTGCTCTCTACATTTGAACGTATGTAGATGCGTCGCATTGAGGGTCCATCAACAAATCTTCATACTCCTCAACCACACAACTTTTCTGACGGTGCCTCACACATCAGCTGCGTCGAACGGCGCTCTCTGCCATCAGGTAAGCACAAATGCAGTGCGTTGGGGGTCAATTCTCTCACACTCTTACCCCTCAGTAAGTTTGCCTCATCCGCAGTCTCTCAGTGTTTGTTCTACGGCACACGTCGATTATTTGCTGGTAATTCAACGCTTTGGGGGTCACTCCTCTCACACTCTTACCCCTAAGCATAGCCGCTTTTCCTGCAGTTCCACAGTTATTGTTCCACAGCATACGTAGATTCTTTGCTGCTGACTACGTACTTCGCTGACTGAAGCTCATCACCAAAAACATGTTGTAATTAAGAGAGACACGAAGGCTGGTAATGATTCCAGTAGATTTATTCTTCACAGCACATAGTCGCAGCATCCCTCATGCCTCAGCCAGCAGCAACTGTCAAACTGCCACGGTCGCGAGGAACACCATGTAACAATCGAACGTTAGGGCACGCGAACTCAACACAAGAGAAATCATAACAAACACCATCCTCCAGAGAGACGTCCATGCCTTTCTGCCTCTCTGACTGACTGACAGCCCCACCCCCTGACAGGCAACTGAGACCCCGAGATTGTCTCACACGCCCATATCCATATGAGACTGCCCAGCCGGCACACTGTCAACCCCGAAGGGACTGCCAATCTATGTGAGACGGTCATTCTGCCCTCAGAGTGTGTTGCCCTGAGAGACTGTCGCCACACACGCTAAGAGACAGTGGCCCAGATTCAGTTTCTATAGGAAGCTGTCAAACCACAAGAGATTGTTATCTCCTGAGTGGCAGTCACTTCTGTCTCGTGCGGAGGGACTGCTTCCTTCTCCAGAGACTGCATGCCATAGGAGGCAGTCACCGATTGGAAGACTGTCCTGACTCTGACAGACTATCACTTCCCTGATAGACCGTCCCCTCTGAGAGACTCTCACCACCCAAGGGACGGTCACCCATCTTCTGGACTGTCTCCTGAAGCTTGGGATCCTGCATGCTTCCTCTGAGAGTGAAATGGGGGTTCGGTGTGTGATAACTACGAGCTGCTGTTTACTTGACACAGGGGGAAAAGGAGAGACAGGTGGACTCGGTTTAATGAAAAGTTGGGAAATACTAACTATGATTTATGTAACCAGTATGGAGCAGGTTGGCCTGCCGAGGAGGCTGCAGCAATGCCAAATGTTATTGTTTTGAAGATAAAAAAAATACATATTGTGGTTTCTGGTGGGCCCTTAAATGAGGCCTGTACAGTTTGCATGCATTTGCCAGTTCAGGTGTCTGAAGAGAAATCACGTCTACTAGTTAACAGGAAAAACAAAAACAAGCCCGGGAGTGGTGCGCACACTCGCTAAAAAGAATTTGCACCAGGGCCAACACGACCGCCATCTGTTTCCAATTAAGATAATTGGAAACACACGGCGCTGCTGCTCGCTCCCGAGCTGCCTAGGCCAAGCCAGAGAGAAGGCAGCCCATGCACCCGCCTTTGGCCAATTGCGTGCTGTCTTTCTTAGAAAGACACACGCAAAGGCCAATAGGTGTGATGAAAATAAAAGCACACGCACGACCGTGTGGTGCGAGTTGAAAAGCCCTTACTAGAAGCCTTGTGCTGGCTCAGGCGAGACCTAAAAAGGCTCCAAAGGATTAAAATTTTAAAAAGCAGATTTGCCAACAGAAACTAGACTCAGCATGTACTTGTTGACTGCGCGCGTCCGTTGCGCGACGAGCAAGCCATGCTTGTGAAATAGTCACTGTGCACTGGAGCGCTGACCCCTGGCTCCGCCCCCAACCAACTGTAAATGACATCTGGAAAACCGCCGGCACCCTCCACAACAAACGAGAAAACCCACGGTGGACCGGGGTGCAGGCGGGAGCACTAAGTCACCCTACCAGGGGAGCAAGGTCCCAAAGAGGTGAGAACAAAGAGGCTCGGTGCAAATAGCAGGTACAAATAGCAAAGCACAACACGAACACAGTTAAAAAGGCTCCAAAGGATTAAAATTTAAAAAAGCAGATTTGCCAACAGAAACTAGACTCAGCATGTACTTGCTGTCTGCGCATGTCCGCAGTGCCTTCCCGGGCTGGGACCACCCCCGAAGGCCCTGCCACCCCGGGTACTCCCAATCCCAGCCCGCCCCGACCTGGCTTTGGGCGACCGAGGAGTGGCCTTTCTTGGGTGGCAGGGCAGCCTGGAAGAGGAGGAGTTGGGCCGTGAGGGAACCCCAGCTCCTCTCGGAAGGTGGCATGCATAATAGGGAGCCACCCGGCTCTTCCATTCCGGTGCCTCTGACCAGGGCAGGGTGTGGGCTACCTGCCAGCTCATTGACATGGCTTGGGGCATCCACCCAAGCCGGAGACTCTTGACTCCGCAGGAGTCGAGGCCGGTGGTGGATGGGCAACGTGCAAGTGGAGCAATCCTCTCTCGTTGCCAAGTACCTAGTTCATCTTGGTCCTGTGCGTCTGGTCTGAAAGTCTGAAGACTTGCGCGGTCCCTATCAGTCCTCCAGGAGGGACCGGCGGTGAGGATGCCTGCTTCTGTTGCTTGTGGAACTCCCCTTGCCTGTGGGGAAATGGGGAAATGGGGGCTCTGGGGCTGAGCGCCTGGAAACACTCTTCAAATCGTGAAGGCCGTCTCTCAGAGGGGAAGCCGTGATGGAGCACCAGACCGTCGTACCACGCGGGTGGCAGATGGAAGGATGGCGCCACCTACCTTCCACCTCACCTGCGCCCACAGGTGGGTAAACATTGTGAAACGTTGCCTTGGCGGTGGATTGCTCGGCTCACATGTCGATGAAGAACGCAGCTAGCTGTGAGTATTAGAGTGAATTGCAGGAAACATTGATCATCGACATTTCGAACGCACCTTGCTGCCCCGGGTTCTTCCCATCATCCCTCGACAAGGTCAGACTCCTGATCGCTCGTCCTAGGATCCTTCCCCCCAGCCCTGTGACAGAGGTACTCCCCCGGGGTGCCCAGCATTCCATCCTGCCTCGTGGGATGCAGGCTGATGACAGGTCTACCCCGGGCACATCCCGGGGCACCTGGCTGCATGCCTGTCTGCGGTGTACAGCAGCAACAGGTGCCCACCGCCTCGGGCTTTCACCTATATAGATGGGTTCCGGGGACGGTCACCCCCTGCCAGGCCTGCGGATGCTTGCCTGCCCCCGCGACCTTCGGTCTCCGATCCAGGGGAAAACAGTACGCTGCTGTGATCCATGCAGCTCAGGGGCCGGTGTTCCCCGGCTTCCCCACGCTTCGACATCAGACTATGCCCTTAGTTCAGACGTAGCGACATGCTGAATTTAAGCATATTACTAAGCGGAGACAAACAAACTTACCAGGATTCTCTCAGTAACGGTGAGGGAAGAGCCCAGCCCCATGGGCTGCCTATTTTAGCACCCTTACCAGGGATAGCAGCGTAAGCTCTTCTGCTGTGGCCCCAACCCCCCTTCGGCAATATGATGATGTTGGCGTGCTCACGGTGCAGCACATGGCTTCCAGCCAATCAGAGAGTGGATGCATTTATGGTGAGTCCTTTCCGGGGGAGGGGGGTTGTTTGTTTTGGTAAAACAGCCAAAGGGAGAAAGGAAAGATTTTTCCTTTACCCCTCTGCCTGTTATAAGTGGATTCCTGCTCCACGATCGTGGGTGAAGCCGCGCTAGTGGAGCAGGAATACAAACCCTAGACCACCAGGGATTTTTTTATCTGTTGTTGGGAGAGTGACCCCTTAGGCAAGGGTCACTCCCTTGGAGGCATATAATATCTGTGTTTCGGCCCCCCGGGAGTAGATTGGCCATTTTGTCAGCTGATCTGCCCCCAGAGGGGCCGAAACCCAGTATACCACCAGGGATGTTTATTTAAGCATGAATTACGGAGAGTGGCCCCTGGAGAAAGGGTTGTTTCCCTTGGGGGATTTTTTTGGTGGCTATTTCACCTCCCCCGGAGGGCAGATCAGACGTTTTCAGGCCGATCTGCCCTCTGGGGTGATGGAAGTCCACTAAACCACCAGGGATTGTTTTCCTGTTTGAGGAGCGACCCCTTGATCAAGGGTTGCTCACCTTGGGGAGATTTTTTTTTGTTATTCTACCCCTGTAACCCCCCCCCCCCCCGCCCCCCCAGGGCAGATCAGCCGTTTTTAGGCAGATCTGCCCTCTGGGGTGGCGGGGGTGGAAACCCACTAGACCACCTGGGATTGTTTTGTTGTTTGTGGAGCGGCCCTCTTGGGCAAGGGTCGCTCCCCTAGGGGGCCCACATTTATTTGTATACCATGCTCCGCAGAGGGCAGATTGGCGATTTTTTGGCCGATTTGCCATCTGGGATGTAATTTTGCCCCCTTGAGAGATTTGTGAGTGGACTGAGCCGCAGGGTGGGTGGCAACACTTGAGTCACCTGGGAATAAAGTTATGTATGCGGTGATGCCACGCCTCCTTTCGGGGGAATATCAGTGTCTTTTGATATTTTGTTATCATTTTTCTTCGTGTATTAATTTTTTTTTCTTTTTTTATTGTAGAGCCAATCGTTTCCTGTGTCTTGTTGGTGAATCCTGTTTGTGGGTGCAGCTTTGGCAGATCTGCAGTTTGTGGAGTTATGGTTGGTAAGCAACTCATTTTGTAATCTTCATCTCATGTGTATCCTTCATCTGTTTTTTTAATTTATTTTGTTAGCTTTTTGTGTGCTTGTCTTTCAAAGTAACTTATTGATTGTGCACATTCTTTACTGCCTTGGGTGAATTTATTTTTCTTTTCTTTCCAGTGGTACTTCTTTAGTGCTTGCTGTGTCTATGCAGAGTAAGTACAGTGATCCTCAGTGTTGCGGATTCAAGGTAGCCTGGCTGATGAAGGGTAATACCCAGAAACTGGTCCCAGGATGCTTGTTTCTGGTCCAGGGAGGACCTGGCTTGGCAGTTCGGTCTGAACTGATCCCATGAAGCACAGGGTCAAGACTGATTTGCATATGGCTGGGTCTAAACTGGGGTGGCATGGTGAGCAAAAGAACGATGGATTTAACCCAGATCTCTTGACTGGGGGTGAATGTATGATTTATTCAGCATTCCGTCCATCATTTGTTTGCGTAGCACGGAGGATCAACACAAGCCATACCTGGACTCCCCAGAGTGTCTAGTTTTCAGAAATGTCTGGGTTTGGTAGGTTTCCCTAGGTGGCCGCCAAGCCCGGGACCAAAAACGCAGGTTACTCTCTTGCAAAACCTGGTTGTTGTGTGATAGATCATTTTGATGCCTCCACAGTAAGTTATGGGCTGTTTCCTGTCGTGGACACGAGGCATACCCACACAAGTGATATGCCACTTTTATCGGGAGACTTGTGGGAATACTGGGTGGGTAGAAGTTTGTGGCTCCCTGTACATTCCAGAGCTTTCCATCACAGAAATGTGAGGAAAATTTGTTTTTTAGACAACTTTTGAGGAATTCAACGGATTCTGGGTAACAGAACCTGGTGAGAGCCACACAAATCACCCCATCCTGGATTCCCCTGGGTGTCTAGTTTTCACAAATTTACAATTTTGCTAGGTTTTCCTAGATGCTGGATTAGTTAGGTCCCAAAATCCACAGCTAGGCACATTGCAAAAAAAGGGTCAGTTTTCAGTGGAAAAATGTGATGTGTCCATGTTGCGTTTTTTGCCATACCCTGTTGTGGCCACTAGGCCTACCCACACAAGTCAAGTACCATTTTTATCAGGAGACTTGGAGGAATGCTGCTTTTGTGGAAGTTTGTGGCTCTTCTCAGATTACAGAGCTTTCCATCCCTGAAATGCAAGAAAAATGTGTTTTTTAAAGACAAATTTTGAGGTTTGCTAGGGATTCTGGGTAACAGAACCTGGTGAGAGCCACAAAAATGATCGCATCCTGGATTCCCTTAGGTGTCTAGTTTTCAAAAATGTACAGGCTTGCTAGGTTTTTCTAGGTGCCGGCTGAGCTAAAGCCCAAAATCCTCAACTAGGCAAACTGCAAAAAAAGGGTCCGTTTTCAGTGGAAATATGTGATGTGTCCGCGTTGTGTTTTGGGCCATTTCCTGTCACGGGCACTAAGTCTACCCACACAAGTGAGGTACCATTTCTATCGCGAGACTTGGAGAACACAGAATAGTAGAACAAGTGTTATTACAAATGGTTTTTCCAGGCACATCTACCTTCCAAATGTAAGACTCTGTGTAAAAAAGACGTGATTTTGAAAAATTCCCTCTACTTCTCATGGTAATATAGGTACCTACAAATTCAGAGATGAGCAAATAACCACTACTTCTAAACTCCATATCTTATTCCCATTTTGGAAATACATATGTTTCCTTGATACCTATTATTTGCTCTTTATATTTTACTAAATGAATTGCTGTATACCTGGTGCAGAATGAAAAAAACCTTTGTATCGTGCAACTTAGTTATTGGCTCTGGGTATCTCGGGTTCTTGGTGAACCTACAAGTCCTATAATATCCCACAACCAGAAGGGTCCAGCAGATGTAAATGTGTATTGCTTTTGAAAATCTGCCATAGATAGAAGTTACAGGTGAAAACATAAGAACAAGTAGTATTTTTAGGTCTCGCCTGCGTGGGCTGCGCACATGCGCAGTCTCACTGGAGAGATTTAACGTTTTGGGTATATTTCTGTAAAGGGCTGTAAGCCCTGCCCCTCTTTTCCATTGATTGGCGTCACCGTTTATGCTAAACGGTGGCCAGCCATTGGAAAAGAGCTCTTCGTGATGTTTACGTTTGGCTTTTTCTGCCGTCCCACTTGGACGGCCTCGCCTGCTTTCCTTCTGAAGTAAAAGGTTTCTTATCTTTATGGGGCCAAACACATGGCCCCATAAAGATAAGAAACCTTTTGCTTCAGAAGGAAAGCAGGCCGTCCAAGTGGGATGGCAGAAAAAGAGAAAAGTCTACGTCAACCACGGCTGCCTGGCGAGCGCTTACAGACTTGTTTAACTTGCGTGTGGGATGCAGTTTCTACTACAAATACAGGGCGCGCAGTGCTTTTGCTTGTTGATTCTATTTTCGTGAAAGAGGAGTGTCCACCGTAGGTCCAGCCGGGCCGGGTCCAGGACACCGCATGATGCAGTCCACATAATATTCATTTACAGTCGATGCATCTGAAAGGAAACTGACAAAACTTGCGGCCCTCTGAGACTTGTGTTGGAGACCTCTGCAATACAATTTGCTGTCAGGAATGGATTCTCGGCTCATCTCCTGACACAACGGTTTCCCCTCGGCAACAAAGTAATCTTTATTGACTGGGCCTGCTGTGGGCCACTAGATTTGGCCAGGGCGAGACGTGGGCTTCCAAGATTGTTGTAATGGCGTCAGCCACGGGGGACTCAATCGGAAATCCAAGTCTTTGCGGACAGGCGCTGCCTCTGAAAGGCCAGCTCTGCTGAGGTAGAGTCAGCCGCGTGTCGGATGACAGGACACTTTGTTACGTGTTGTGTATAATTTTCAACAAGCAGGGAGGGCTGCCCTGACCCGTTTGTAAAAGCGCTTTATAATGTAAACATATTTACTGCTGCAGTGGCGCCGGCTCTCTTGACAAACAGAAGCTCAGAGCGGTTTTAATGTGAATTTGGAGCCATTCCGCTGGGAAGGGAGGAGGGGGGAGCAATGTTGGTAGCAGCTGAACTTTCCAAAATGCAGAACGAGTCTTTCTATATCGCAGACCGCCTGGAAACGGCGTTGCGGCGTGTATTTCATCTCAGGAGTCGTGCAAGTGTCGTGACATGAGCTTAAATTAACCGGGCTTTATGAAAATTGGGAGACCATGGAACATGATGGTTCCTAATCCAGGCCATTAGCGCCTAGATGCTATCGTAAAATGACAGCAAGCGCTTTACAAACCAACAAAATAATGATTTAAAAAAAAAAAAAAACTTGGGCTTGGGAAGTCCGTCCCGTGCCGGGCGCGGGGCCCTGCTCCAGAACAAATAGATGTTTCAGGGGCCACGGCCCCCTGGTTCCCTTGAGCCTTATGCTTTTGGGATGGTTGCAAAAGTCCTCCTCATGAAGCGCGTGCAGACCAGAAGTATTTTCAAGCTGAAAAACATAACTACTATTCTCGTGACACGATGACACAATGTCCCCAGGACAGGCATGGGTTGCACAAGTGTGGCGGAAGCTGTCGTTTTTGTGGTTATGCGGCGATGCCCCTCTGCCTGCGAGGTTACCAGGAAGGACGTATTTATTCATTCACAAGTTAGAGCGGCTTGGAAAGGAAGTGCTGCGCCCCAGGGGGTGTGATTGAAGGTCACAAACGCCACAGGTTGTTGGCCCACAGGCTACAAAAGTTTTTTTCTTTCTTTCTCTAAATAGCGTGTGCTTCCAAAGTGTATTATTGCTTTATTGAACTACAAAAAACACGTTAATATTACCTGCTTGCACGCCTCACATCCATCTCAGAAAGATGGATAGAAGGCGGAGCAGGCCCCACTGATGGTACACATCTGTGGACAGCAAGTTTAATGCAAGTCTTTATAAATGTTGCATTGATTAGTCAATCCTATTTAACTTTAAAGCTTATTTGCTTTATGATGACTTCACCGAAAGTCTTTTCAGACTTGCCTATGGTTGTAATGAAGCCATAACAGTAAAATCAGCAAAACTGCTAGAACAAGTAACTAACGTGTTTCCAACTTTAAATGGATTACTTGGCTTTTACAGTATGATCTGAAATGCTTTTTGGATTACTTTCACATGCAGCGAACGTCATGCGTGCCTTTCGTTGGATGTTTGTTGTTTTTTAAAGTTAAATACAATTGAAAACACCCTCTCTCTGTTTTCTAAACCTAATGTATTTAAGAATGTGGGGGCTACATGTGAACTGCCCACTCTCTTATTTCCAGTGTTAGATTTTGAATGGCTTACCACGGTTGGCCCAAGGCTAAAGGCGGTTGGGCACAGTTTCGGCAGAGGGGCCAAAGATTGTAGGAGCCGAGGAGTAGTAGATTGCTCTTTTGTTCAACACAGGAATGTGGTGGTTTCTGGGGAGTGTAGTGTACCCTTCTACCAGCCATTCCGTGAGTGAACAGATGGCTAACAGTACCACAAAACCCATCATCACATAGAAACAAGTGCCACCTTGGGCCCGCCATACATAATACAAATAATTAGTAGAACCTGCGCCATCTGGGATTTAAAACTGTTTTAAAGGTACACTGTTCACAGAGCTCTGCCAGCAAGAAAATCACTTTGGAGGAAGCGTCCGTTTTCACATCAAAGATCTGTACAGCTGAGGGAATCCTAAAAATATTTGTTTTGGGCGCTTTTGGTATTGTTCACAATACACGACGGTGTCCAATGCCTCGCCCCAGCTGCAACTTCAACAAACTGCGCTACCTTTCCATGCCAGTCTAAATGCCATTCTTGATGCCTTCAGCCAAGGGACGGGTTGCTGCACAGGCTACTTTGCACATGGTTCCTGCATATTTTCGTGGTGCTGTATATTGAGCACTTGCACGGCAGAAGTGTGTTTACTTTTTTCCATCTGCTTCGTTTAACAAGCATTTGCAATGCAACACTCTCGCATTTACGTGAGTTGGAGCTATTGGCATTATAAATGACAATGCCTTATATTTATGTTTTAGTTTTTGAAACATAAATAAAATCATTGTCAATTACAATGCCAATAGCTTAAACTTGCGTAAATGCGAAACCTATTGCATTGCAAATGCAATAGGTCTCACCTTTGATTAAGTTAAAGCCATTTGCTTTGCTAATGGTATTGTATAGCAAAGCAAATGGCTTTAACTTAATGAAAGGCGAGACCTATTGCATTTTTAATGTTTGTTGTTATTGTAACTGTTACTTGCTACAGGAACAACTTGAAAGATCTC
Organism: Triturus cristatus; assembly: GCF_964204655.1. Lineage (NCBI taxonomy): Eukaryota > Metazoa > Chordata > Amphibia > Caudata > Salamandridae > Triturus > Triturus cristatus. Next base: position 1,137,807,160 of record NC_140589.1, read on the forward strand.
TACACAAATGACCCCTTGCTGAATTCAGAATGTTGTCTACTTTTCGGAAATGTGTCGCTTTCTGGGCTCTACCATTGGTTTCACACCCATATCTCCCATTAACTGGAAGGAAGTTGAAAACACAAAAATAGTAAAAATGGGCTATGTTCCAGTTAAATGTCAAAACTATGTTGAAAAACGTGGTTTTCTGACAAAATCAATTGCAAAAACAACAATTGATGGACAGAATGCAGAACAATGTCATACATTCACCCCAGTACAGAGATCTGGGCCTAAATCCATCGTTTTTTTGCTCACCATGCCATTCCAGTTTGAACCCAGCCATATGCAAATCAGTCTTGGCCCTGTGCCCCATGGGAACAGTCCAGCCCGAACTGCCAAGCCAGGTCCTCCCTGGACTGGAAACAAGCATCCTAGGACCGGTTTCGGGCTTTCAGCCCTCATCAGCCAGGATAGCCTGATTCCAGTGGCATGGAGAGCAAGGGACTCACGTCTGAGCATACCCTTCCCACTCGGGGTGACAATTGCAAAAACAACAATTGATGGACAGAATGCAGAACAATGTCATACATTCACCCCAGTACAGAGATCTGGGCCTAAATCCATCGTTTTTTTGCTCACCATGCCATTCCAGTTTGAACCCAGCCATATGCAAATCAGTCTTGGCCCTGTGCCCCATGGGAACAGTCCAGCCCGAACTGCCAAGCCAGGTCCTCCCTGGACTGGAAACAAGCATCCTAGGACCGGTTTCGGGCTTTCAGCCCTCATCAGCCAGGATAGCCTGATTCCAGTGGCATGGAGAGCAAGGGACTCACGTCTGAGCATACCCTTCCCACTCGGGGTCGCCCTAAGTGGGATGGGTATTCCCAGACGTGGGACCCGTGCTCACTACGCCACTGGAGTCAAGCTATCCTGGCTGATGACGGCTGATAGCCAGAAATCGGTCCTAGGATGCTTGATTCCGGTCCAGGGAAGACATGGCTTGGCAGTTCGGGCTGGACTGTTCCCATGAGGCACAGGGTCAAGAGTGATTTGCATATGGCCATGTCTAAACTGGGGTGGTGTAGTGGGCAAAAGAACGATGGATTTAACCCAGATCTCTTGACTGGGGGAGAATGTTTGCATTGTCAGCATTCCGTCCATCATTTGTTTGTTGTAACGCTTTTCTGACAAAATCTGCCTGTTCCTGAAAGCTGGGAAGATGGTGATTTTAACCCTTCGTTGATACCATTTGCTGGGGAAAAACTGATGCTTTCTATTGCAGCACTTTGTCCCAATGTTCCCCCAAAAAACAAATTGCTGCTGTATTTTGGTTAATTTGTCAGTCCCCCCCATGGGAATCCACAAATCCTGGGTACCGAAAGTACGCCAAGTATATTGGGAAAAAAGGATGCAAATTTACCCTGGATAGCTTATGGGGACAAAAAGCTATGGGGGCCTACGCACGAACTATCCCAAATAGCCAAAAAAAGACTTGGCATGGGTGTTGAGGGGGAGGTCTGGCAGTGAAGGGGTTAAGATAGGTTGCTGTGTCAGAGTATGCGCATGATCTATTTCAGTGGATACAGGCACTATCTACAAGCTTAGTCAGTGCTAGTTTGCAGCACATTCCATATCCATTGTTAGAACAAGCCACCTTATCTCAAGAACTCTGTTCACAGATACATTGATTTAAGATAGTCACGAAAGACAATAGATAGATGCATTCTTAGTCTGCAGAAGGTGTGCTGTATGAAAAAGAAAACCTACCTGGGCAGCATGTCCCATCAACACAAGAAAGGACAGGCCCTTTGCAGGTAGTATTCCTTCTACAGTTAAAGCTGAATTTTACAAAGAGTCAATCCACTCACACACGCACAGTTTTTAATTAAATCAAAATAACCCGTCTGTGTAATTTTTGAGGTGATATGCAACAGCACCCATTTAACCTTCTGTTTTTCTTCGTTTTTTCTGGCTAGACTGTTTTTTCTGATTTATTGTACTAGACAGTTTTCAACATGTAGTCAGAGTGAACCAATGTTCATCCAAGCCTAGTGACTTTGTTTCTTTACCTGCAGTGGCACCTAGAGGACACCAGCTGGAATGCGGTCCGGTGAGCTGGCCCCTGGCGTTTTTTTAATGCAGATTTATATAGCGCGAACTCGACCCGAAGGTATTGGCAGGGACATCTTAAGGATTTTTGGGGCCCTGGGCCAAACAAGTTTTTTGGGGGCCCCAGTTTGGGACAGCTTTGAATTTACGATCCATTTTCAGCTCTTTCATGCCCCCTTTGGCCAGGTCACAGTGCACAGCCACACTCGTCCTAGTTCTAAATGTGTTTACATCTAATATTCAGGGACAGTGAGGTGTGTTTTCAATATTGTAATACAGCAATAGCTTACTAATATTACTGCAAATAATATCTGTGATAGTCTCCCCTTTCTCATATCTGAGGTCCTCTTTTGATCTAAAAGAAACACAACCTTTTTATGGATGTTGCATGAAACATAAACACAACATTTCTCTGCAAAACATCTGTAATAGACTCTCACACATCACCCACATTAAAAATAAATTAAAGGAAAACGGTATTTAGAACAATCTGTCTAAGAATGATTCAAGGTCATCAGGACAAGCCTCTCTGCAGATCATTCCTGCTGTTTCAGGGACCCCCTGAGCCAGAGCCCACTTTGGCCATGCCTTAAAAGGTCTCTGGGTATTGGAGGCTTTACATGAGCACCAGTTACCTTACACAAGGACACATTCAGGCACTGGGAGATAAAGATTTGCCCAAAATCACAGGATGTGGACGCGTCCCCGAGGCTCGAACCATAATTTCCATTTTCAAAGTCGGCAATCTAGCCGTCAGACCACATCCTCTCCTCTCTAATTTTCATACGGGTTACCGGGGCTCTCTGCACTAAAGTCCTAGGCACAGCTAAGCCCATCTATCTTGACTCCAGCGACTTTGTTTAGAGTTCTAATCATTCTTAATGTGTCACAAACAATTGCTGTATTTAACCCCCTATCAGCCGCCTTCTGTGCCCTTCCATCTACTTTTGACCCCTGCCGCCAAACACCAACACCCCCTCCCCACCCCACCCTAGCAAACAACTTGGCGCCACCCTGACAGAGAAGGCGATTCAGGTAAGTTGGGGGAGGTGCAAGGTGTTGAGTTCAGATGCAAGTCACTTCATTAATATAGCCAGCCAGGGACTGACATGTGAAACTGGCCCCTGTCGCCTCAATGTATTCACCTACAGAAGTGAGTGAGGGAGGTATATTTATTTCCGCTCAGGGCCACTGCCGGGAGCTATTACTGACCAGAAACTGGACCGATTTTACAAAATCTCTTGAGTTATATGTTGATGCTGCGTGCTGACATCCGGTAATATTAGGGGGTTCACACGCATTCAGTTCGGTTCGCCACGCGAAGCTGTAGTCTCCAGAGGGGTGCAACCCAACAATAAATGTCTCACTCTGGGGAACATTACTGATTTATTTTGTTCGAGTTAAGTTTCTGCTGAAAGCGATGGGCGGTCAAACACAACTGCTGATCCGGAACCTTGTTTTAAAATTCCTCAGAAATCAGTGGCTCACCGGGGCATGACTTCACAATTTTCTAAGAGGCAAAATGATTTTCAGACATGCTCTTGACTCAACTTCTTTGTATTAATGTGAACTTTTGATTTGTACTTATGTCAGGTACGTCTTTCTGAGTATGTGATTTACAAATCATGTATATAGCTCAAAATGCAAAGTGAATGTTTTCAAAACCCTACCTTGCAGGTAACGTTCGGACATTTTCAGTGGGTGCCTAACTCACTAAGCAATTCAGATTGATTGAAACTCGTGCCCTGTGGGCCTAATAAGGCCCTCTGCAACAACAGAATTAACATACCGAGCTATCTTGTGTAAACTAGAACTCTGGGTCGCACAGAGCAAACGAACGAATCAGACCACTACACACACACTTCTCTAACAAGTGTATCAACCACCTTAATTTTCTTGCCAATGTCAAACCGCACAACTCAGCTCTGTGCTCCAGGTACATTCATCTTCTAAGAAGTCTTAAAATGCAGTGTATTTGTATGACCAATTAAGGAACTCAGAAAATCGTAATTATTACTTTTGTTAATAATGTATTTGGGGTTTCAGTTTGTAAAAAAGAATGCATTTGATGACACTACCTGACAGAACATCCATGCTCCCAATGTTTTGGTTCCCGGAGTATTTCTTCTATATCCAGCGTTCTTAGACTGTGGGAAACATAAACCCAGATGAGGAATATAACTGTTGGCGGGGCCACAAATGTTGACTGTGGGCACCGGCACATTGATGGATGTACTGGTAACACTGATGTTACTGCCTAATTGTGTTATGAGCACCCCCTCCGCACACTGGTCACTGATGTTACTGCCTAATGGTGTTATGAGCACCCCCTCCAGACACTGGTAATACTGACGTTACTGCCTAATGGTGTTATGAGCACCCCCTCCGCACACTGGGAACACTGACGTTACTGCCTAATGGTGTTATGAGCACCCCCTCCACACACTGGTAACACTGATGTTACTGCCTAATGGTGTTATGAGCACCCCATCCACACACTGGTAACACTGACGTTACTGCCTAATGGTGTTATGAGCACCCCCTCCGCACACTGGTAACACTGACGTTACTGCCTAATGGTGTTATGAGCACCCCCTCCAGACACTGGTAACACTGACGTTACTGCCTAATAGTGTTATAAGCACCCCTCCACACACTGGTAACACTGACGTTACGGCCTAATGGTGTAATGGGCACCCCCTCCAGACACTGGTAACACTGACGTTACTGCCTAATAGTGTTATAAGCACCCCTCCACACACTGGTAACACTGACGTTACGGCCTAATGGTGTTATGAGCACCCCCTCCACACACTGGTAACACTGACGTTACGGCCTAATGGTGTTATGAGCACCCCCTCCACACACTGGTAACACTGACGTTACTGCCTAATGGTGTTATGATCACTCCCTCCAGACACTGGTAACACTGACGTTAAGGTCTAATGGTGTTATGAGCACCCCCTCCACACACTGGTAACACTGACGTTACGGCCTAATGGTGTTATGAGCACCCCTCCGCACACTGGTAACACTGATGTTACTGCCTAATGGTGTTATGAGCACCCCCTCCAGACACTTGTAACACTGATGTTACTGCCTAATGGTGTTATGAGCACCCCCTCCGCACACTGGTAACACTGATGTTACTGCCTAATGGTGTTATTGTAATGACTGTTTGCTGTTCCGCAGGAGCGTCAGGAACCTGAAGCGAAGTCCTCAGCCTTCCCCAACGGTCTTCCGACTCTATCAGACTCTAGAGACTCAGAAGACTCGCTAGGGAAAACAGGGAAACAAAACAAGGGAAGGAGGGTTGCACTTCTATGGGTCACCGTCGTCCGGTTCCTCAGGAAAGGAGACCTACACCTGGCATACACCCTGTAAGACAAATACTACTATGTAAACACTGCCACATACAACCAACTCCCTGTGTACAACTCCGCCCTTGACTGCACCTACCCCTGTGTCGTGTTTTCTAAGTAGGCAATGAGAAGGCTTCAAGGGCTCACAGTAAGATCCTGTACGAAGGAGAACACGCTGTTAGCATGAAGTAAGAACCATGGAATAAACCAACCCCACGCCTAATCTCACTCTGCTGTCTGCTTACCCCGTAGGATGGTGTGGAGGAATTACCAACTCCCTGGACTCTGTATGCCTGATAACCACTGTGGAAGGTAGTCTACTGAAATAGATATACAATATGTCAGAACAAATCTACATACCCACTGAGATCACTTTAACTATCATACAGTACATGAAGGAACATGTGGCGCAAAAGCGCTTTTACCTTGTATCTGTCGAGAAGATCATCAACACAGTGATTCACTCAAAACCCCAGAGAGTACCAGGATATTGATGGAGAATGAGAGGACTGAAAACACCACACTAGAGCGGGTTTACGGTGGAAGCCTAACAGGGAATTAGGTACTATTCACAACTCTAGATGGCTGACAGGAGCGGTGTCAGCCAATGAAGTGCGTCACATAAGGAGGGGCAAAATAGGGAGAAAAAGGAAGATAATAGGGTCTGGATATAACTGCGGAAATGAGCAGAGAACGACCCCAACTCGATGTTTTGGAGGGCACTGGAGAATGCCTAGCAGGAAGGGACAGTACGTGCTTAACAAGCACACAACTCTTAACCCATGCACTTACAAGGAGGAGAAGTTCTGAAATACCAGAACGACACAGAATTACCGTGGCACCTCTCGTTGGATTACGAAGGGGAAAAGGAGCAAAGTCCGCCCTGCTCGAAGAGGTCTGGAAGTAGGCAGGAACAAGCTGACATGAGGAATGGCAGGACGCGGCGTAAGGCAGCCGGCTTCGTTCACCAGCGCGAAAGCCGGAAACAGGAAACAGCGGTACCGGAAGTCAGGCAACTGAGCTTAGGGACGGAAACGAATCTCGAGACAAGAACGCTAAGCGCGTTTCCTTGTCTCGAGAGTTCTTAAATACTACTGCGCCGGGAGCCGCGGACCGTGGGGCATGACAGCTATGAGCGCCCCCTCCACACACTGGTAACACTGAGGTTACTGCCTAATGGTGTTGTGAGCACCCCCTCTAGACACTGGTAACACTGATGTTACTGCCTAATGGTGTTATGAGCACCCCCTCCGCACACTGGTAACACTGACGTTACGGCCTAATGGTGTTATGAGCACCCCATCCACACACTGGTAACACTGACGTTACTGCCTAATGGTGTTATGAGCACCCCATCCAGACACTGGTAACACTGACGTTACTGCCTAATGGTGTTATGAGCACCCCCTCCAGACACTGGTAACACTGACGTTACTGCCTAATGGTGTTATGAGCACCCCCTCCGCACACTGGTAACACTGACGTTACGGCCTAATGGTGTTATGAGCACCCCCTCCAGACACTGGTAACACTGACGTTACTGCCTAATGGTTTTATGAGCACCTCCTCCAGACACTGGTAACACTGATGTTACTGCCTAATGGTGTTATGAGCACCCCCTCCGCACACTGGTAACACTGACATTACTGCCTAATGGTGTTATGAGCACCCCCTCCGCACACTAGTAACACTGACGTTACGGCCTAATGGTGTTATGAGCGCCCCCTCCGCACACTGGTAAGACTGACGTTACTGCCTAATGGTGTTATGAGCACCCCCTCCGCACACTGGTAACACTGATGTTACAGCCTAATGGTGTTATGAGCACCCCCTCCACACACTGGTAACACTGATGTTACTGCCTAATGATGTCATGAGCACCCCCTCCAGACACTGGTAACACTGACGTTACTTCCTAATGGTGTTATGAGCACCCCCTCCGCACACTGGTAACACTGACGTTACGGCCTAATGGTGTTATGAGCGCCCCCTCCGCACACTGGTAACACTGACGTTACTGCCTAATGGTGTTATGAGCACCCCCTCCGCACACTGGTAACACTGACTTAACGGCCTAATGGTGTTATGAGCACCCCCTCCAGACACTGGTAACACTGACGTTAAGGCCTAATGGTGTTATGAGCACCCCCTCCACACACTGGTAACACTGACGTTACGGCCTAATGGTGTTATGAGCACCCCTCCGCACACTGGTAACACTGACGTTACTGCCTAATGGTGTTATGAGCACCCCCTCCGCACACTGGTAACACAGACGTTACTGCCTAATGGTGTTATGAGCACCCCATCCACACACTGGTAACACTGACGTTACGGCCTAATGGTGTTATGAGCACCCCCTCCAGACACTGGTAACACTGACGTTACTGCCTAATGGTGTTATGAGCACCCCCTCCGCACACTGGTAACACTGATGTTACTGCCTAATGGTGTTATGAGCACCCCCTCCACACACTGGTAACACTGAGGTTACTGCCTAATGGTGTTATGAGCACCCCCTCCAGACACTGGTAACACTGATGTTACTGCCTAATGGTGTTATGAGCACCCCCTCCGCACACTGGTAACACTGACGTTACTGCCTAATGGTGTTATGAGCACCCCCTCCACACACTGGTAACACTGACGTTACGGCCTAATGGTGTTATGAGCACCCCCATCCCGACACTGGTAACACTGACGTTACTGCCTAATGGTGTTATGAGCACCCCCTCCGCACACTGGTAACACTGACGTTACTGCCCAATGGTGTCATGAGCACCCCTTCCAGACACTGGTAACACTGACGTTACTGCCTAATGGTGTTATGAGCACCCCCTCCGCACACTGGTAAGACTGACGTTACGGCCTAATGGTGTTATGAGCGCCCCCTCCGCACACTGGTAACACTGACGTTACTGCCTAATGGTGTTATGAGCACCCCCTCCGCACACTGGTAACACTGACGTTACTGCCTAATGGTGTTATGAGCGCCCCCTCCGCACACTGGTAACACTGACGTTACTGCCTAATGGTGTTATGAGCACCCCCTCCGCACACTGGTAATACTGACGTTACTGCCTAATGGTGTTATGAGCACCCCCTCCGCACACTGGTAACACTGACGTTACTGCCTAATGGTGTTATGAGCACCCCATCCACACACTGGTAACACTGACGTTACTGCCTAATGGTGTTATGAGCACCCCCTCCACACACTGGTAACACTGATGTTACTGCCTAATGGTGTTATGAGCACCCCATCCACACACTGGTAACACTGACGTTACTGCCTAATGGTGTTATGAGCACCCCCTCCGCACACTGGTAACACTGACGTTACTGCCTAATGGTGTTATGAGCACCCCCTCCGCACACTGGGAACACTGACGTTACTGCCTAATGGTGTTATGAGCACCCCCTCCAGACACTGGTAACACTGACGTTACTGCCTAATGGTGTTATGAGCACCCCCTCCGCACACTTGTAACACTGACGTTACGGCCTAATGGTGTTATGAGCACCCCCTCCAGACACTGGTAACACTGACGTTACTGCCTAATGGTGTTATGAGCACCCCCTCCGCACACTGGTAACACTGACGTTACTGCCTAATGGTGTCATGAGCACCCCCTCCAGACACTGGTAACACTGACGTTACTGCCTAATGGTGTTATGAGCACCCCCTCCGCACACTGGTAACACTGACGTTACGGCCTAATGGTGTTATGAGCGCCCCCTCCGCACACTGGTAACACTGACGTTACTGCCTAATGGTGTTATGAGCGCCCCCTCCGCACACTGGTAACACTGACGTTACTGCCTAATGGTGTTATGAGCGCCCCCTCCGCACACTAGTAACACTGACGTTACTGCCTAATGGTGTTATGAGCACCCCCTCCGCACACTGGTAATACTCACGTTACTGCCTAATGGTGTTATGAGCACCCCCTCCGCACACTGGTAACACTGACGTTACTGCCTAATGGTGTTATGAGCACCCCCTCCACACACTGGTAACACTGATGTTACGGCCTAATGGTGTTATGAGCACCCCCTCCAGACACTGGTAACACTGACGTTACTGCCTAATGGTGTTATGAGCACCCCCTCCGCACACTGGTAATACTGACGTTACTGCCTAATGGTGTTATGAGCACCCCCTCCACACACTGGTAACACTGACGTTACTGCCTAATGGTGTTATGAGCACCCCCTCCACACACTGGTAACACTGATGTTACGGCCTAATGGTGTTATGAGCACCCCCTCCAGACACTGGTAACACTGACGTTACTGCCTAATGGTGTTATGAGCCCCCCCTCCGCACACTGGTAACACTGACGTTACTGCCTAATGGTGTTATGAGCACCCCCTCCGCACACTGGGAACACTGACGTTACTGCCTAATGGTGTTATGAGCACCCCCTCCGCACACTGGTAACACTGACGTTACGGCCTAATGGTGTTATGAGCACCCCCTCCAGACACTGGTAACACTGACGTTACTGCCTAATGGTGTTATGAGCCCCCCCTCCGCACACTGGTAACACTGACGTTACTGCCTAATGGTGTTATGAGCACCCCCTCCAGACACTGGTAACACTGACGTTACTGCCTAATGGTGTTATGAGCACCCCCTCCAGACACTGGTAACACTGACGTTACTGCCTAATGGTGTTATGAGCACCCCCTCCGCACACTGGTAACACTGACGTTACGGCCTAATGGTGTTATGAGCACCCCCTCCGCACACTGGTAACACTGACGTTACGGCCTAATGGTGTTATGAGCACCCCCTCCGCACACTGGTAACACTGACGTTACGGCCTAATGGTGTTATGAGCACCCCCTCCACACACACACGCTCTCTAGCATTTAAATTGTAGTTTGCCTTTGGGACCCGTGGGCATGTAACTAAGACATGCTAAAGCTTTGGTTAGTTCTTCATAGGCCTCATGTACCTTAAGTGAGAAGACAAAAGCTTATAAATAGCACTTTAAGTGTGTAGCGTGATGTTGTAATCAAAAGTAGTCCAGGGTAGAATATGTAAGATGTTTATTTAAGTAGATCGTATGAAGTACCCCATCAGGAGCGGCCTTCCTGCTGCTCGGCCCATTCTCCAACTGCCTCACACTCAACCAACACTCCACAGCATCATCACACCCAGTGTTCGAAGTGGGCGGGAACGGCAGGGCACGGCGTGCCCCTACTTCTTTAATTCTATAGCTTCCGTTCCCCTACTTTTTTATTTTAAACATGCGTCCCGGGACGTCAGAAATATCAACGGCCTTAGAGAAGGCTCGGCATTAGTGGCTGTTCGGGGATGGGCGGGGAGCAGAGAAAGAAAAGGTCTCCGTCTCTTGCTTCCTGCCCAGACGAGACAAGGACAGTGTCCGCTTCTGATCTGACGCTGGCAGCTGCCCCACCCACCCTCTTTCTTACTCCTATTCCCTCTCTGTCTGTCTAACTCCTCCTCACTTACCGAAAACCATGACTCAAGAAATGGTTCTCACCCTCTTTCTTTCTGTTCATTTGTTCGCCTGTGAAATGGATGCAAAAAAGAAAACTACTTTTTCTGGAAATGCCGTTTTTACATTTCTCTGTTCCAAAGTGCAGCCTCGGAAATAAAAGGTTCATAATATGAAAAATCAATAAAAAAACAAGACAGAGTGTTCCTAAAGTGGCCAGATTGGTTTCATTCAAACCCCAAAAACATTAGTGTCACTTTACTGAGTTTGCCAGTGAAGCGCTGTTTTCCCCGGTGGGGAAGTGCACCAAACCTGGAGGTACTGCAATACCTGGTTGATGGGTGGATTGGAAAACAAAATGTGTACGGCGGCTTTGTGTTAACGAATTGGGGGGCATATTATCAAGGACGGCATTAAAATTATCGTCGATTTAGCGGCAGAAAACTGCCGCTTAAGCGGTGATAATGGGCTTGATATTATGCCCTAGAGAATTCCAATAGAAGCCCAGGTTCACACCAGAACATGGGCTTCTATTGGAATTCTCAAGGGCATATTATCAAGCCCATTATCGCAGCTTTAGCCGCAGTTTTCTGCCGCTAAACCGGCGATAATTTTTAACGCCGTTCTTGATAATATGCCCCGTGGTCTTTTTAAACCATACTGCTTACGTCTTGTAAGCCAAGCAGTGGACATTGAAATAGGTCCTTTCTGGGCCCTGTAGTTTTCAGGCAAAGAAAGGACCCAGTCGTTATCAGGCAAAAATACTCGTTGATTTCTGCATAAATTTAAAAGCGTTAAGTTAACCATGTTGTTTCTGCTTACATTTCACATGCTTTATTTAATTTTTCATTCCCTATGAGTGTTTGCTTTTTCCAGGATGTTGTTACTTTTTCCTTTAGGCAGCATATTGCTCTTGCCGAGTGCGTAATTTGAATTGAGTCGCATCCAGTTGTTTATAGCAGGTCAAATTGGATTGTAGTTGAAGGCAGTGTGAATTTCTCTCAGTGGGGCAGTAGGGTGTTCAGTGAGGGAGTGGATGTAGCACTGGGGGCAGAGCTGCCGAATTTACAACTAGGGAACCAGGTTCAGCCTTCATGAACAGTCCCCCAGACAACTCTCCTGAGGGAGCACATTGCCATGCTAGACCTTGGAAGGCCCTGCAAAACCAGAAAAGCCCTGGTGTCTTAGCACCAGTAAGTGGACCCTAGCAGTGGCAAGTGTGGGTTCACCTTGAAGGCTTTCCCACCACAATCCATACTGAAGTTCATCTCCAGTCTTGCGGGCAGGCCTACGAAGTAGCAGACTCTAGAGCAACAGTGACTGTCACTGAGGTAACAGGACCTCTGAGAAGAGCTGGCTCAAGGGTGGTGAGACCGGTGTGACTGCAACGGGTGCTGGAATTTGAGTGGGGGCGTTGTAAATTATGGTTTTAAAAGCACTTGCTGCCTCCTTCCTGGCCTACAGCAATTTTCTGCAATAATAAAAATGCCATGATAACTCCGGCGAATAAACTTCTTCTTAGAGAGAGATCAGAGTTTTGTCTAGTGGAAGTTTTGACTCAGGGAAAGATAGCGCAGAGGGTTATTGTGCCTGCTGCAAAGAAAATGTACCATGCCCATCACAAAGTGCACATATTGTAAATAGGTCAGTGGGTTACTGCTTTTGTCAGTAAGATCCTTTTGTTACTTGCAGTTTATAAGTTAAAATCCTAACAAAGAACAGTGAGCTATTAACTTTCATCTTAGAGCTGCATACAAACTGCAAGGTATAAACTAGAGCTTTATGTTTTTTCCCCTAAGCCTTTGATTATCCTGACGTTGCAAAAAGTGTCCATTTGGATAGAAATCAATAATGATTATTAAAGAGAACCCCCAATCATGGTATTAAGTTTTAAATTCTGAGTTTGTGTTTCTCCAGATCAATCACTATTAAACTATACTGCCTACTAATATGGTTGCCATGTGACTCCTACATCTTGTAGTCCTTTGTCTTATGTAACATTTCCTATACAGTGATTTACACACGTAAAATTGATTGTCGCTGTGTATATTGCTGACGGCAGAAAATACATGGCTCAGAAATAAATGGCTTGTGCTTCCATTTTTAAGCATATTTGGGACATTCTGTGATTAGAAACATATCCCTCTTTGTGAATTTATTTTAATGTCAATAACTCATATTAATCGTTAAATAATCATGTGTATCCATTGGTTGAATTACAAAACATAATAAACTGTAACTGGTCAGTGAAATGCCAAACAAATACTAAAGATTGGGATGTTTTGCCAATCCTGGCCACACCTCTAACTCCGCCCACTGACCCCATTCTCGGGTTATTCCAGCCCTCTGATTCTCCGCCCACAGTTCCCCTACTTTTTTTTCCCCACTTCGACCACCGATCACACCCCAACATTCCACACACCAGTCACACTTGCCGATCAGCAGGTATTACACATGACAGACGTCCATTCCCTAGAAGTATGCTCGGTATCATCCCTGATCTCTTTGTGCGTGTCAATTAATTACAGTTTTGCTCCTTAGTCAAATAAAGTTATCACCACGGAAATACGTAGTTATTTTATTTAACTTAACTTCTACAGTCACTTTCAACGAACTTCTCATTCCCCTGTTTAATCCTTATTATTTGCAGAATGTATCTTGTATAAGCTTTCTCTTTAGTCAATAAATAATTTAAATATTCAGAACTTAAAAAAGACTCGGACAATCATGCGGGTTACTAGAATTATAAACTGTTCTTTAATAAATGTAAACGGGGCATGCCGTGTAGTTTTTAGTGATTGACAAGAGATGAGGCACTGGCAGTGAATAACACAGGAGGGCGGTGGAGGCTAGGAGTGGGAGGAGAGCTGCCGCTGGGTGGGGGCTCGTTGTGCTGCAGAGGGGGAGGGAGCGGGCTCCCGGGCGAGGGAGGAGCGGATGCGGCACAGCTGAGGGCAGGCGGCTTAGTCTGCTGTCGGAGGCGGCTTCACCGGACACGGAGCTTTCGGGGAACGCGGCCCTAGTCAGCAGGGACATGGCCTCCATGTCGGCCGCCATCGCCGCGGCCCGCACCGTCTCGGGCTCAGGGAATCGGCCGCTGGATGAGCGCGAGCGCAAGCGCTTCACCTACTTCTCGTCGCTGAACCCCATGGCCCGGAAGATAATGTTGGAGAAGGAGCGGATCCGGGAGCGCTGCGGACCGGCCTGGGAGCGGATGGAGCCCCGGGAGCAGGAGCAGCTTATCAACAGCAGCCTGGTGGACCCTCATCTGGAGGCGCGCTACGCCCTCCACCGGGGACCCGAGGCAACTGCGGGAGAGCCTGGCACCTGCAGCGTCTATCCGACCCTGCGCCCGCTCACCGGGCAGAAAGTGGTGCACTTTGGGGAGGAGGTGAGTCTTGTACTCTTTTTGACCAGACCAACTCATAGTCCCTGGACGGTGGGATGGGGGAGAGAGAGCGCTGCAGCACCCACCTCCCCCAAACACCCACGCTGGAGTGCCTCAGGTGACTAAGATGCCTTCAAATTTTGTTTTTATCTAGTCACATTTGCTGTGCGTTCAAAGACAGAAGTCTAATGTAAGGCTATGTCTTCTGACGAATTGCTGCTTATTTGTTTAGCATGGAGACTGATGTTTATTTGTCTTTAACTGTGACAATGTTGCTGGTGTACTGGAAGTTCGAAAGGAAAGGCTGTGTGTAAAATGTGACTTGTTTTCTAACATACAAAATGTAAATACCTGGAAATGAACTGTACAAATATTTCAAAATATATCTGCAGTTACGAAAACACACATGGAGCACATTTTTGGGTAATTTTGAAGTGTGATGGAAGGAAAGATTTTAATAGGATCACAACAAATGTAGAGTAGACACAACTTGGCTTTGTAAAAAGGATAAACATTTGCTGAAACTCAAATCCCACACACTATTGTTTTTGTGCTGAATTGATTTATCATTAAAACTGCATATTTGTGTACATTTAGTGACCATTTCAATGAGTGTGCTGCCATGCTATAATATTACATTTGCGACTGTGTGCTCCAGATTGCACCATCGGCTACATACTACACCCTGTCCACCGACCCATTCTTTTGTTGAATGGGCGTGACTCATTTTACACCTGCGGACCACTGCTGAATGACCGCACTGGGCTGCTGTTCAGTTTACAGAGCACTAATATGCAGAAAATGTTGAATAAGCAGTAAAACATTTATTTACATGATAACTGAAGTAAAAGAAGCAAATAAGGTGCCTTGCACCACATAACTTTAAGAGCACATTCAGTTTCTAAGACCTTTTGCAACAAGCATGTAAATATTTTGATTAAGTCTCTTAAAAATAAAAACAAAAGTGTATTCCATAAACACACATAAGTATTAAACCTTATTACTTCAGATATATTGAGAAGTATTATTTTAAAAGTGATAGTTGAAAAAATAAGTAGAAACATTTAATCGTTCTCCCACCCTAACAACAAGGCCAAGTGTGAACTAAGAAGCTATTGAGTTGTCGCATGGAACCCTCGGGGTGGCCTGGGGTTATTACACTCAGACATTATAGTTACTTAGATCAGCCACAAGTAACCTTTTTGTACAGCACATATCCTGAACACATATTTTATGGTGCTCTTATATGTGATCATGACGAAAAAGAGAAATAAAACAATTGCCTTGTATCACACTATTTGGTCAAGTGGGGAAGTGGGTATTGAGCCCATGCTTTCTGGTTTCACCTTGTGAAATCCTATTTCATTCCAATTCAATAATCACGTTTTCCTTTTTATACTTGACTCTTGCAAGGTAGTGATAGCAAACCAAGAAGTCTTACCCCAAGGTGCAGTAGAGGGATAGTGATTCAGATACAGCATAACACAGTATTGTCAAATCTATGACTCTTACAGAAACTAAGGGCTTTATTTAGAGGGCAGTATGAAATTAAACCCTAAAAATAACTCCATGACACCATATACATGCTATACTTCCCCCAACCCCACGTTACCCCCCCCCCCCCCCCACCTCTTCCCCGCAAAACCCACTCCTAATCTGCTGGCATTAAAGTGGCCCTCAGGCACACCACAGACCATTCTTTGAGACCCAATTCTCATTGTTGCTTCCCATCCTCCCACCCACCCAGTCTCATTGTTGCTTCCCCCTCCCACCCACGAGGTCTCGATGTTGCTTTTCCGACCCCTTCTCGATGTTGCTTTTATCCCTCTTCCTCCTTGATGTTGCTTTTATCCCTCTTCCTCCTTGATGTTGCTTTTATCCCTCTTCCTCCTTGGTGTTGCTTTTATCCCTCTTCCTCCTTGGTGTTGCTTTTATCCCTCTTCCTTCTCGATGTTGCTTTTGACCCCTCCCACCCAACCCTTCTCAGTGCGTCTTCTTCCCCTCCCACACCCATGCTCTTCTTGCTTCTTCCCCTCCCACCCCTGTGCTTGCATTCTTCTTATAAGAAAAACCACATCACTCTGGTAATGTTGTTAACAGCCAACAGACTGCCTCATCCAGTGAGATCAGTTCCCTGCATTGTCACTGCTTCTCATTGATGAGATGACCTACCGTGCAGACACTGTGCCTGTCACTAATTCAGCACAATGCAGCAACTCCTGCATTAGGCACTGTGCTTCCCACAATAATACCTCGATCGATATTCATTTTAGGCTTCACCATTCTGTGGGCACATTGCCCGGTGCTAAACAGTTTAAAAGGTGCAGAAGTTTCGTGGGGCAAAAACTGCACCCGATCCTTCCACTGCGCTGCTTTCAGAAGCACTTTTTTCCTTTTCCTTATATCCCCTTCCTCCCGCAGTGTTGCTTGCCCCCACTCTCCTTCTCCTTTGTTGCTTGTCCTGCCCACTCCTCCCCTTTCAATGCTTTCCCTCGCCCATTTTGCCAGAAACAAAAGCGCCCAAAAGTAGCACCAATGGTTTTCAAGATACTAAAAAGATGCAGTCAGTGCTTCCTGCTCTGCCTATCATTTTTGGCGCTGTCTTCACGCGTGTCCAACACTGTGACCTTCTGGTTGGAGGTAAGATAATTAAATATATATATTTTTTGTGAAGGCAGAGAATAATCCCGAACATTCTCAACTAAAAACCTGCACCCTGTGATGCGATTTTTAAACGTGGCACAAATAGGCGCACAACAACAGTTTGCCTTTGCTGAATTTTTGGGTTCTTTACATCAGAGAGCAGAGTTGGTAAGTGAAATCTCTCCCGAGTCCTATCTATAAACTACTTCGAAGAAAGGACATGCATTTTTCAACTGGAAATCCATTGAGTAGCCAAGCCTTCTTTTTGTTTTAGGAGGAATCTATGTTTTGTTTCTTAGGGTGCATTATTCCCTTGCCATATTTTGACACCCAAGGTGTGCACCATGGCATGCATTTCTTTGGTTTCACCTCAGAGGGTTGTAGCTCAATTGAATTTCCTAGAGCTTCCTTTCTGCAGATCATCAAAAGGTCCACAAACACTCGAGTTGTTTTGCCAGTGCTCAGCAGGAATCGTTTGGTCTAGGGGCACACGCTTATAAGCTAGATGTCTGATTGGTTCAGGTTGTTGCAGGTGACGGGCACCTTCAGTCATTTTTGTGCCCTTTGATGCAGAGCAAGGCAGGAAAGAGACAAAGGAGGAGGAAGAGAATTTTTAGGAAAATGTTGGCAAAGAGAGAAGGCAGGACTGACTAAGAACTGAAAAGATTGAGATAAAGCGACTGGGAGAGCAGAGAGGATGAGAAAAGAGGTATTAGGTGAAATCCGGAATAGACAGCCTTGGTTTTCAGCCGCACTGGGAGATAGTTTGGGCCCTTGTACTTGTATTTTTATATGGAAATGGTAAGTTGTCACAAACATGTGATTGAGAGGAAATTTCAAGTTCAAGGCGCATAGACTTAATGTTTCTGCAGCCTAATTTGGTTAGAAAACCGTCCTAAATGAGCCATACCGTGTCCAGATGTAGACCTTGTGGTTGACATTATATAGACATCAACTACTGGGAGACCTGTATATTACATTTTCATGCGGTTTCTTCCAGTTGTTTCTATCTGTCATAATTGAAGGCTACCTTTTGACAATGAATGGCCTTTAAGTTAATATATCTTGTGAGTGCTAGATTTACAACTTGAGTCATTACCTTTGTCATACCGGTCAGTCCAAGAAGTCTGAATGGATTTACCCAGTTATTCAATTAGTGTCGAGTCCTTTATTCCCTATGGCCCTGGGTTCAACGGCCTGTTAGCTGTGGGTATTTTTGTTTATCTCCTCAGTTCTAGGAGTTTGATTTGAGTACCTAGAAAGTTATTCTTCTGCGACAGTAGACGTTTTTGGCTTCCTAGCGTTATCTTCATTCTGAATGGTTGAGCACTTTTGCTAGCCAACACGTTCCACATGTATTTTTTATTTGCCTGTAATTGTTGATAACTAGTTTTATAAACGCCAAGTTTCTCATTATTTACGAATTTCAGACTGTTATCTACAGTCTGTTTACCTTTTTATTGTAGCCCTTTCACAAATGATCTGTGCCTAGGAAACGATTATGGAATGTACTTCCACTTAATTTTTACCATTGCCCTAAATATTTTCCTTTCATTTGCATCATTCATCCGGATATTCTCATTCGGAATGCCGGGATACAAACTCTGCTCGCTCCAAAATAAAGCGTTTTTCCGTTCCTTTTATTGGACCCTTTCTTGTTCACTGGAAATATTAGGGACGACGTCAGAGGCGCAATAGCCAATAATTTACTTGTGACAAGCCTACGTTTTCTGTACCATAGCATAGTGTTGTCAGTTGGGTGTAGTGTTTAACAGTGTTAGACCGCCCTGCCATCTCCTGCAGTTTAGAGTAGGGGTGGGCGGAATTTGCAAAATCGCGCTACCCAAAGCTCCGGGAAACGGTAAAAAATCTCTGCGAGCACGCAAAAGTTCTGCGAACATGCGGAATTGCTTGTTCCGCCTGTTTGTGATGCGTTTTTCTTGTTCGCGAACGCTGTTTGCGTGCTCGGGGAGAGATATCTTGCGAACACACATTTTGAAAGCGCGAACAAGCAAAAAATTCCACAAAGCTGTGGATCGCAGAATTTTTGGCAATTCCGCGTTCTTTGCGGAACGCGAAATTACCCAAATTCCACGAGCGGAAGGAATTTACCGCCCAGGCCTAGTTTAGAGTTGCCCAGGCTGGATGCTTATGTGAAGTACAGACTTTCTTCTTTGGTCTGGCCCTTGAGGCAGCTTTAGCTGTGTAGCATGACTATACTTTTTACCATACGTAACATACATACATAGTGACTTTTGGTCAGTGAGCTTTATCCATTGGCCTTGTTGAATAGTCATTTTAACACCTTACTTAATTAGGTCCACCACGGCATATAGCATGGGGGATTGGGTCAGCCCACTCTGCCCCAAGGCTCCCTTCACTTTTAGTGACTTCACAAAGCCTTCCACTTTGTTCACATCCTCCTAAAAATATTTATTCTCTTCAGGGACAGAGCTGTTTCGGTGTGGGCTTTTTAAAATTAATTTTCATATTAAGGTGAAATGCTGGTTATTTATTTTGCATGCACGCATGGTGCCGAGTTAGATGGTAATTTATTTCCCTACTCTGTCACGAAGAGTTGAAATGACATTGTAAAATTAGAGATGGCTGCAGTTTGATTCATTCGTGCGTCCTTCACAAATCATAAAATGCATGCCACAACTGAAAAAGCTTTTTTTAATAAACTTCTCAAGTAAAACGGCCACATCAGTGAATTTATTTTTGAATTTCACATTTTTATTGCAACCATATGGTGTCCACGTGTAGGTTCTGTCATGTTTTTCTATTTTTACTTTTTGTGGCATGTGCGGAGCTTGCCATGGACAGACTTAAAGACTTTAGCAATGCTTCTTTTAACTCAATTTAAGCAAGTAAACAGTGTAAACGACCCGTGCTAATTAGACATTCAAGTTGCACAGTAATTGCACGTTCTACAGCAGTGACATTTGGAGCAGGCTAGATAAAGTGATACTTACTAAATACGATTCTTTAACACCAGAGTTAGAATTATACTGTAGCATATCAAACCAGAGTACGTAACCTCCTTAACATGTTGCTTAGCCCTCACTATTAGCCACAACAATGTAATTCCAAACCAGTTTAAGTCTTTAATATCGAGCATCACGTCTGTACTAAAATGGCCAAAAGTTAGTCTGGATAGCCTTTGGTTATTCTTTGAGATGAGCAAGTTTTCCAAAGTGCTCTCCTACATCGTGGTAGAAGGTCTAGTCCCTACCGCTCTGCAATTCTAAAAGGACCATTTATCAGCCAACTCAAAGAAGCCCTGAGTTTAGCAAGTAGTACTAGCACAAGGCCTAAGACATTTTCTTTTACACAGCTTGATTTTTATAGATTTGAGCAATCATAATTAGTGCACACTCAGTACTTGTTGAAAAAGCCCATAATTTACAATACCTTTTTTGGGACTTTGGAACAATATTCCAAAGTAAACGGGTATTCCAATGCTCTGTGCAGACACCCTGCATCAGGGCATATGCAGTTTGGGCACTGAGGACAATGGCTGTGACCAAATGTGCTAATGGAGTGCGGTGTGATATTACACATAGTTAAACATTTGTACCGAATGAGCTGGATTCTCATGTTCAGCAAAGATCCTTGGTTTGGGCACATGGCCTTTCCCAATATTTCATATTAATCAAATGGTCCTAGTCCTTTTCCTCACCCCTAATGTACCGAATGTCTATAAAATGTGGCTTCAGTGCCTTTATCCTATCTCTTCGGAAGAATAAGAACAATAATGATTTACAAATGGAAAAGATTGCAAGAATTCCTTGAGTAATATATTTTTATGGAATTATGCCAGCCTGAAATATGGACTATTATTATTTAAGTCTGCTATGGTCACCCAAATCTGTATTATAACTCACAAAAGTACATTCAAGCCTCAAACTAATAAAAGTTTTACCAGACCTGCAGGTCTAGTGACTTGGATAATTTACTTGATTTAACTGTAATCCTCTTGATCTGTAAACTTCTCATTGTGTGATCCTAGGCAAATTTGAGCTCTTTCAAATATGTGAGTTCAGCATGTCTGCTGTATAAAAAACAAAACAGTTTTTGTTTGATTTAATAGACTAAATCTATGCTCCATATATAATAAGAATCTTTCACTAGATTAATAGCATTGTCATCAGGGCAGGCAGAATTTTTCTTAGTTCATGTTTAAAAACTCCAACTTTTAATAAATATATTACTAAAGCATGATGTGGTAGAGCCCTGTCTCAGCACATTTTCCATTGAAATGGATTCAAAATTTCCCACTGTTATGCAGTTTTACTGTTAAAATATATAGCGTACAAAAGATAATGTGTGGAAATCGGGTTTCAACAAATGTGCAAACGATGAACATCACCAAGTAAAGTGATTTGATTTGATCCTATTCAAATCTTTATTTCCACCACACTTCAAAATTACAGAAAAGTGTGGTTTCCTACAGATATATTTTGTAATATTTGTAGGTTTGATTTACAAGCTATTTAAATGTTGTGTGGTAGAAAACAAAATCCTGGCATCCTACTGCCTTTCATTTCAGGATCTCTTCACCGCACCCAGCTTGATTGACAGACAGTTTACTTTACAGAACCCCCCTAACTCTGCAGCCGGAGGAAAAAAAGTGAACATCAGTCTCCAGGATAAAATAAGCAGCAATTGGTAAGAACACATGAGCTGACATTCGACCTCGGTCTTTGAATGCACAGCAAATGTGACCAGATTAAAAACAGAAAAGGCATATTTTACCTGCTTGTTGCCTGCTTGAGTTCACTTATCAGAATGGGCCAGTAAACCCTAAAAATAGCTCGCCCTGATAAAAACTGAATCACCATAGCAAGTGGGTGAGTAGATCTTTAAAGACCTGTCATTGAAATTATTTCACTTAAAGTAGGTATAGCTGTGAAGGAGGATGATTCTGTTGCTTGTGAGTTCATTATATACCTTTGTTCAGTCAATGACTTAAGGCTTTCCATATGGCTCCAAGATTGGCCCCATGATTGTCAGTTATACCCAAGCCACTCAAGGCCGAGAAGTTATTTGAATCTTACAGACCCATCCCACTCTAAACACTGAGACTAAGTTACTTGCTAAACTCCTTGCACTTCTTTTTAGTCAAATAAATTACTTCCCTAATACATGAGGATCAGACAGGGTTCATGCCTGGGAGGGCGACCAGGCTGAACTTCTCTAGACCGCATAACTTGCTTGACGAGATAGACATGAATGGAACCCAATGGTGATTTTGTCCTTGGATGCCAAAAAGGTACTGGACTTTATCGACTGGGTGTATTTGAGTCAAATTCTAAAAGCGTTCGGGTTCGGCCCTAAATTCAGCAGATGGGTGTCGCTATTATACGGAGCCCCAATGGCAACAATGAAAGTTAATTGAGTACTTTTGGATCAATTTGTACTGTGGAAGGGGTAAGAGGCAGGACTGTCAACTCTCTCCTCTTCATTCTATGTGTAGAACCCTTGGCGAGAAGGGTTAAAGTCCATGCGGACATAGAGGGATTCTGGGCAGTCACTGGGGAAGAAGAAAAGCTATTGCTGTAAGCATATGATGTCCTCCTGTACCATGCTAACCCTGAGATGACCATCCTGACAGCCATGTCAATATTCCGGTCATTTGAAGATGATGTTTGCTGGACTTGGGTTGACTGTGTCTAGAAGGGACATCGCCCAGGCATGTAGTAAGAGTTGTGCACATACGAAGCAACAATAGATGATTGGTATGAACACATGGATGGAGGTGGAAACAATGGTATATGAAGGGAGGGGCTGCCTGAAGACGTTTGAGAAGACCTGGTGGGAGGTGTGGGTTGGAGAATGCATTAAAGATTTGAGTGGAAGGGTTTGGCCCTGTTTGCAGACTACACTGGATTTGGGGGCAGGGGCAACAAGTGAGACGACTAACACAAAATGAGTTTCAATTCTCGGTCTTATGTGTGATGGTGAATATCGATGGGGCTGTGGTTGATGTGTCGTTATAGTACTGAATTTAGAGCAACATTAATTTGTGTAATCCAAATTATGTGAAATTGCAACTGTGACTGCAAACTGTTATAATTTTGCAAATAACTAAAAAAGGAAAAAGAGTGGCCTTGTTGTGACCTTGGTTTGTGGGGCCCTCTGAAGCCACTATGCAGGGATAACATGGCCGAAGACCAAAAACTGATCAGAGACTGGCCAGCCTCCTTGTTGTGTAGAGAAGGAGTTTTCAAGGTGGTTGTGATTAATTCAAGCATTCCACCCATCACCTTGTTGTTTTTGCATTCGCCCTCATTGTTCGCTCCTTTCTTGCAAAGGAAGCTTCCACACCTGGGGCTGTATTACATAAAGTGCCAGTTTACCCCAGCTTTATGCACCCCTGGGGCACTTTGGTACTACAGAAGGGGCCACAGACCCTTGTGCGGCCCCTTCTGTAATACCAATAGCACTTGTGCGCATAAAGCACCAGCGCTATCTATCATCAACAGGGCAATGAGCGAATTTCTTTGCCTCTGCACCCGCCTCCTATTACCAATGCGGACGCAGAGGCAAAAAAGCACTCAGGAGGCACATTGACAGTGCGCCAACTAGAAGGTGTTGCATTGTCAGTGTGCCACCTGAGACCAGCCCTTTGCAGGGTATAAAATGGGTCCTATGGACCCCCAGACATCCCCTTGCAGGCGGGTGCAGTCACTGACATCACCCACCTGCAAGGGGATCTCTATTCCCTTTTAACAGTGCAGACGGGTTGCACCTGCACAGTGACACACGGAGCGGCTGTGGAACAGCCACTATGTATTTCACATTATATGCGCTGCCGCAGGGAAGCAAGCGTTCGCTGCAGCTCTGGAGGAAGCGCATTCCCTATAATGCGGCGCAATTTCCTTCACTGCGCCGGGCGCACTGTTTTAAAGATGCGCCCAGCGCAATGAAGGAAATTTCGCCGCATGTGTAATGCGGCTCCCTGATTAATATGATTCTGTTGAAAGTGTGATTGTAGAATGCAAAGAAATAGCATTTTCAGTGGTGTACTTCAAAAAAAGTTGGCACTAGGTGAGGAATTTGCAAATATGAAGATAACCATTAATGACAAAAAGTTAAGATGGAACCGAGGTTCTGAAAGGCCTAACAGAAGAGCTACCAGATCTGCAAGGAAGAATGCAAGAGAGAAACCTTGGCTCAGACCCTTACATTCCAAGACTGCCAGCCATACATGCCTCAGTAAATAATACCGCTAAAGATAGAAGCATTCACTGCCAATTATTTATTTCTAACACAGGCGGATTTTGTGAGCGTTTCCAAGATGCCATTGGTTCACAGTGAGTTGTTATCCTTTGTCCCTGTTAGAAAACTACCAAATCCGCCGGGCATCCACCAGAAAGTGCAGTCTGTCCGTTGCCTGCAAAGTGCAGAAAACCCAGCTTGGCTGGACATCAATGTATGAGCACTTGCCGATCATTGAGAAGGTAAACTGCAGAACCGTGCAAGTAAATGCCAGTGCCTAGCATGTGAAGAGGTGGAGGTGGAGCAGTCGGTTAAAATGCCTAGTATCCGAAGAGACTGGTGCTGCCAGGGTCTTTTTCTCTTGCGTATCCTCTTCTTCAGCAGAGGATGCTTTGGTCCAATGCAGCCTGTAATCCACCAGGATAATGTAAATGTAAATGTAGTTGAGCTTATATAGCGCACAGCTACCCGCAGTGGGTTTCCCGGCGCTTGCTTAGGGAACCCGTCCTGGTATTCCCCTGTGAGATAGCAAGGTATCCACAAGGTGAAAGTCAGGCATCCCGCCGCGAGGGGCCGTTGTGGAGATTAAGCAAGCTATTGCCCAGAGTCGCAGAGTGTGAACCCGTGAGTCGAGGAGGCACCGGGGCGAGCATTATCGAGTCCGTGGAATTTTTAGCCCAAGACCCGCCGAGGCGGGGAATTGAACCCTGGTCCAGGACCGATCTCAGCTTCCGGGTCTGCTGCCTCTAACCCCTGAGCCACACTTCTCCACATCGCATATTCCTTTGAAATGCGTGTACTAGGGGTTCTCCTTCTCTTACCACTGAAGGTCTGCAGCATGGTGTACATTCTAAAGAAAATTTGAACAAGAAATTAAATTGAAAGAAAATGGCAGCTGTCTGGTGGAAGCAAAAATAAATGCATTACAAATACCTGAAGCGCCCTCCTTGCGAATGTGTTTGAATTTAGAGTCCGAAATATTTTGTGGGTTCTCAGTGTTGGTGAAAATATACGTTGGTGGTAGTGCTGCTTGTGCATACAGCTGCTTTCGTCCCACACATCATGGGTGGTCGATGATTCCAAGTGGTTAAGCAGTTTCATGGAGAGAGCCGAGCCATGAGCCTGCTTGGCTGTGAGATTCAAAGAAGGATCCATGGACACTTTATAGCTGTTATGCAAAAATAATATGAATAATTTTTAGAATTCATGAAAGTTTAGCATGTCTGTTTATTTTTAATGCACTGGATTATATTTTAGCAATGACCTTTTTAAAAGCAAGTGTCTAAATGCAAATTTAGAAACGTAAGGAAGTGTCTAAATGCAAATTTAGAAACGTTTAAGAGTCCACCATTATGCGTGGACGGTGATGCCTGAGGGACCCAAGAGACAAGTCAGTATGTCATGCGCACTGGAAATATCGCTGTTAGAAATGGGATTTCTGGTTGACTAGGGCAAGCACCATAGCCAGGCAGAAAGCACCACTCTAGTCACGGCAAGGGAGTTACACACTGAAGATAACTAGTGCTCACCTCCTTGGTAGCTTGGCATGAGCAGTCGGGCTTATCCCAGAGGCAATGTGTAAGGTGTTAGTGTTCGACCACAGAAAAAAACGGGGCACAAAACTGAATCCCATCAGAATAATAAAACATATGCAGCCTATTTCTCCAATAATAGCTTGTCTCAAAACAAGCATGCTACTTTGTAATGTATGCAAAGCAAAAGCAACCTACAATGTGCCCAAAGTGTGCAGTTAGACTAACATGGGGGAAAGAAGCACATGCACTTAAGGCACTGGTCAGTACTTGTAAAATTCTCAGAATCCGAAGGCAAACAAAACAAATCTGCAAAAAGAGCAGGTAAGCGGGCAAAATGTTTTGGGGATGACAAGCACCCTAAGGATGACAGGTCTAACACCATCTAATGCAGCTCCCCATTCCCTTGAAGTGCACCCAAAGTCTTGGCACGTCTTAAAAAGGTAGATCTGCCCTAAAAAACTGCAAAACTGCCACCTGTTGGAGGAAAAAGAAATATATTAAACACTCGTTAACTTTCATTGTTCTCTCATTGTCATTAACCCCTTAGTCACCTATCAACAGCTTTTTAAGAAATTTTACATATTCTGTTTGTGCAAACTATCAATTATTTAAGGTGACAGCAGACCAACACCTATAACAAACATGAAGATTTCACAAACAATAATTACACCACCTCATATTCTCATCCACCTTGTAAAACTTTCTATATAATGGGAGCATTGGATTCAAAGATTCGAAAATTGGTCATGGATCAATTCAAAGTGTGATGCTTTAGTAAAAAGATGCAAGAGAGACTTTGGGCTGCCAGTAATCTATCTCTAAGGGAAACCGTCACCATTGCTAAAATGGTTGAAGAATCCAAGAAGTGCAGGAAGGAGATGCAGTGATTTAAAGTTAGGAAATCTGTACGATTGTTGGAAATAGATGAAAAACATACAAGGAAAGAAAATGTTTCCAAATGTTAGTACGAACTACCACTGTAAGTCAACGGAAGCAAGTGGTGGTGTTGTGAGAACCGGAACAAGTTCCTTTTGCCCCAGTAGAAACAAAATGCATTCAGGTGGAAAACAAAATTGCTATGCTGTGGGCATGGAATGCCGAAATAGTGGGAAGAAGGGGCACTATGCAGAGCATTAAGTAGAGAGCGAGTTGCAGATGTGGAGGAAACAACCGATGCCAGTTCTGTACAGGTTCTCAGAATGGAGAGCTACACTCAAAACTGTGATTTAGAGCAAAGAGGTAAAACAATAGGATTATCCTTTTGGAAGAAGGAATAGACCAAAAGCTATGTTTGAGATCAAGGACAAGCAAGTAACATTGATGGTGCAGTTAGGATCACTATACACAGGAATAACAAAAGACTTGTTTGTCATCACCTGACCAGATGCCAAAATAGAACCCAAGGATATAAATCTGATAGGTTACCAAGGAACTAGTATTGAAGTCATAGGACCCATGGTGGCGAAGATCAAATTCAAAGAACTGAAAATTACAGGCAAAGTCAGGGCTTCCTATTGCAGGTGGACAGATCAATATGACTTATTTAACCCATGGTCTAGTGACCAAAATATGATTGTCTAAGGTGAAGGCATAGATGATGTTCTAAAGAATTATGATAGTGTGTTTGAAGACTGGTTAGGTGAAGAAAATGGATATTTGCACAAAATCTTCTGTGCAGGAGCAGTGCCAGTTAGACGTACTGCGAAAGGTATCCACATGGTTTTCAGGGGAGAAGTGAAAGGAATCTTAAATAAGATGGAGATATAGAACCCTTGGAAGCTGCAGTGTGGATCTCTCCAGGGGGTCACATCACTACAGCTTCCCACTTCCGAACATCAGTGAGAAGATTTTATTGTTATCTGGTGATAAGTACATTTCCAAACTGGTCTTGAGAAGTGCATGTCACCAGTTTAAGCTGTACCCGGACTCTTAAGCGTTAACAGCTTTTATCACCACTGGGTGCGTGTACCAATTCACCAAACTGCCATTCGGATTGTCCTCGAAAGCCATTGTGCTCCAGAAGACTAGTGTAAAATATATTGGTGGGTATCAAGAATATACTCTTCGCTCAAGATGACATTCTATTTTTTTGTAATTCTTCAGAGTTGCATAACAATGTGTTGCAAGAAGTCTTAAGTAGGATTTCCACCTCTCCAAAAAGAAATGCTGTTTCATGGGGCAAGAGGTGGAATATTCGGGGTGCTTGAGCCTGGGGAAGGGCTCACGGCAAAATCTGATCTAGCTGGTGCTATTGTCAATGCTGCAATTCCTGATGATAATTAATAAATGATTGATATTTGTAAAGCGCATTGTTGCTCCAAAAAGAAGTGTTCTGGCACTGAAATCCTAACTATCATAAATGAAGCAATTACAGTTGACATATTTTGCAGGTTTTCAAGGCCTTTTTGAAAGCGGGGTAATCAGAGGCATAACTTAGATTGGGAGGTAAAAAGTTCCACACCTGGGCAAAAAGATCAGCCTCCTATACGATTGTCCTGAAAGCTAGGCTCATGCAAGAACATGGCAGCAATGAAGCTAAGAGCGTGAGATGAGAATATTTATGTATCTATATATATATATGCTTACAAGCTTTAGAGACCAGGCGGAAGGCCTAAAATATACATTTTTGTTGAATAATCAGCCAGTGAAGAGAAGGGACTAAGGATTTGACAGGTGTCCTTCAAGAGACATTTAGGATTACCTGTGCACCTACATTTTGCACAATCTGTAGTCTATCTAAAAGACAGACGGACAGTTCCAAATATAGGTGCTATTCTAATCCAGGTAATAGGAAATGAAGGGCTGTGCCAAAGTCTTCTGTGCAGGTACAGGCATATAAGGAAGAATGTAAATGGCTCAAAGTAGCCCAAAACATTTAGAAGCTACTGATGGGTGCTGTGAAAGTAAGGCTACAGTAGAACAACACCCCTTCAATTCGAGCACAGTGGGTGGGAGATGGAATAGCTCCATGGTCTTCAGGTCACCACTTAGAGCCCCAGGTGAAAGACCAAATAGACGAATTTTGTTTCTCTCAGAATTAAGCGTCAGAAAACTGGAATTCATTCAATCCACTGAAGCCAGCTTACATCCCGAAAAACTACCCTGGTTTTCGCTTAGACTGTCAGAGATGGGAACAGAAATCTGGGTATCACTTGCGTATGTCATGCAGGGGAAACCGAATGATCTAATCAGTGCTGCTAACAGAGCCATGTACATATTAAATAAAATGGGGCTCAGAGACGAGCCCTTTGGGAAGCTGAAATTCTCAGATTGAAAAGGGGCTAAAAAGACACAAATCGATCTGTTTAGAAAAAAATGATTTAGTCCATCCAAGCAGAGGACGTGAGACTCCACTGCTCACCAGTCGCTCAACATGAGCCACCTTGTCGAAAGTTGCAGAGAGACCTAAAGGAACCAAGAAAGCCGATCCTCCCTGATCGAAAAGGTCTCTAATGTCCTCTGCTACAGCAATAAAGGCAGTCTTGGTGCTATGGAATAACCTAAAACCAGACTGGACAGTGTCTAGTAGCTGGTTCTTGTCCAGAAAAGTAATCAGCTCATAATTCACATGGCTTTCAATAAGCATGTTTTGGAAAGACAGTAGAGAAATAGGTCAATAGTTTGTGAGAATATTCGTATCAATACCTGTGTTTTTTTTTTTTTTTTAAGGGAGTGAGACGATGTTGGCATGTTTCCATCTAGATGGAAGTTCAACAACAGCCAAAGATTTGCTACAGATATTAACCAATTTAGGAGCCACTAGATCTTTACCAACAGCTGAGATCCAAGTAGGGGATAGATCGAATGGCGACCCTGATTTGATGGATTGTGTCGAGCGTATCTGAAGTCATAGGGTAGAGTTCCTTCAAGCAAGTGCCAACATTTAGAGCCAAAAGATTGCCAATCATGTCATTAGACCTGAAACAGGACCATATGTTCTGGATTTTGTCTTTGAAGAAAGCAGCCAGATTGTCACGCAACACCTGAGAATGGATGGCTGTGTTGGCACAAGCAGCAAGGGAAATAAAGCTTCTTTGAAGGATTCCTAGCACTCTCAATTTTACGAGCAAAGAATGCAACACGAGCTGAGCGAATGTTATTATTATGTTTATTAGTAGCTTTATGATATAGTTCTTTTGCTTCTAGGTTATTGTCCTTTCGCCACTGACATTTGAAAGCTTTACACTGTATTTTAATGCCTCCAAGCTCTTCAGAATACCAGGACACTGATGATATAGTTTTATGTGTTTTTATATTCTGGACTTGCACAGTTCTGACCAGGGAATTGTTAAGCCAGGTATTAAATGCCTGAGCTTTGCACAGTAGGCAAAGGCATGAGGGATAAAGAACAGTGGTCTCCAAAGGCACCTTCAAATTCTCAACATTTTAGCACAGTTGGTTGACCACTGTTTAAGTTTTTGAATTAGAGCATGCAGCTCCTGAGTGCATTTAATATTAAACTGTATTAGGAAATGGTCAGACTGCCTGACCGGGACTGGCAGGTCAAACAAACAGAAGTCTGAGGAGGTGAAAATAGATTCTAAAATATAGCCTGCTCAATGAATGGGTTGGAGGACAGCTTGTTTCAATCCCAAAACCTCAAGTGCTTTCGCATGGTCAATCTTGTCTGTGTTCTCCTTTATATCTTAAGTGGTAATTTAGATCCCCCAGCAAGATAAAGATGGATGACTTAAGAAGCACAGGGGACAGATATTCTGCCAACATGGCCACAACATAAGTTTTAGCTTCAGGAGGTCTGTATATCAGTGACCCTGCCAAGGTGAGAGCTTCATTCTTTTTTTATCAAAACTGCTAGGCTTTCAAAGTTTGGAACCATGGGGATCATTATGGGAGTACATAACCAGGTATTCCTATAAATAATGCCCGCAACACCATGCTTATTAGGGTGTTCCTGGCTTTTTAGAGTGTAACTCTTGGGAATGGCTGATGGTATGTCAGGGGCTGCAGGGTCATGTAGCCACGTTTCAGTTAAGAACAAGAGGTCTGGATTGAAATCAGAAAATACATCTAGAATGTCAAGATAGTGTTTCACCATAAACCTGGTATTTACAAGAAAACAATGCGTTGTTGTCTCAAAAATTTGCAAGTCGCCAGTCATCTAAGTCAATATTAGTATGTGTCTTTTTGTTACTATTAGCTGTAGCCTTGGCTCCTTGTGAGGGCTCCATTGAACACTTACAGTAAATACACTTGCCCTGTCTTGGGATGACTGTGGATAGCGGAAAACAGATATTACAGTACTTAGTTTTTTTATCCAGAGCTAAAGTTCATTAGCAGAGTGGGTACCTGAAACTTCTAAAGAAACAACCTGGAGCTTTGACGCTGGATGCGTACTGGGCGCAGTTGGGCTCGCCTTTGGCAGGCCCGTTTTGTGGACGTGCCCCAGACTGCTTAATGTTGCTGCTCAGATCTCTGAGCGTGCTCCGTGGTCTGGAACTTGACTGCTGAGAAGTCGATCCTGTGCAGAGAACGGGCACCACATCAGGAGAAGCCTACCCTCCTTAGACAAAAATATAGACCGAGACAGTGATGCTCAGGCCTAAGCCCAGCAAATTATAAAGTTATTATAAAAACTGCCCCTTGAAAAATCCCCCCAGAACAACCATCAAAAGAGAAAAAGTGCAAGTGGTCACTAAAATGGTGAAGATCAGATCACATGTGCTGCAGTTTTTTTTTTATGTGGCCGCTAGAGCCTTTGAGCATGTGCTGTCTGTCTGGAATTAGACCGCCGAGTAGTCTACCTTGTGCAGAGAGCAGGTGCCACATAAAGGACTCTACCTCCGTAGACCAAAGTGCAGATGATAGAATAATGTTGAGGCCCAGATCTCTGTACTGGGGTGAATGTATGACATTGTTCTGCATTATGTCTCAATTGTTGTTTTTGCATTGGTCATCCCGAGTGGGACGGGTATGCCCAGACGTGGGTCCCGTGCTCTCCATGCCACTGGAGTCCAGCTATCCTGGCTGATGAGGGTTGAAACCCCGAAACCAGTCCTAGGATGCTTGTTTCCAGTCCAGGGAGGACCTGGCCTGGCAGTTCGGGCTGGACTGTTCCCATTGGGCACAGGGTCAAGACTGATTTTCATATGTTTGGGTTCAAACTGGAATGCCATGGTGAGCAAAAAAACGATAGGTTTAGGCTCAGATTTCTGTACTGGGGTGAATGTATGTCATTGTTCTACATTGTCAATCAATTGTTGTTTTTGCAGTGGCCTTAAGACCAGCAGAATATTGTGTTGTTATAAAAAATCCTCCCTTAAAAATGCCCCCCAGACTAACAACCAATTAAAAGAGAAATAGTGCAAGTACTCACTAAAATGGTATGGATAAGAGAGGACGTGCTCTATCTGACTTTATGGGGCCGCCTGTGTCTCTGCTTATGCTTCGTTGATGGGAACTATACCGCTGAGAAGTAAACCCATGTGCAGAAAGTTGATGCAACTTTAGAAGAATCCTATCCTCCTTAGACAAAAAGTGCAAGTGCTCACTAAAATGATAAGATAAACTCTTATCCTTAAGGGACCTGTGGAATACCTAGCCACTATTTGTAAGAGGTTACACTGGTAAAACAAAGCTTGACTGTGCTATCAAGACAGGGGAAGAGGTTTAAGATGGTGAGAAGAGCAAAGGAAAGCATTCCAGGAAATACAATTTGACATTGCCAATGCAGGAGTGCTGGCCCCATCCCAGTTGGGTCAGAAAAATATTATTACGGTGGATGGGAATGCTGCAGGGGCATTGAGGGAGCGTAGGGAACGGAGCAGTCTTTTCTCAAGTGCATGAGAAGTGTGAAAAAACGGCTTTGTTTGCCTTCCGATCGCAACCTATACAAAGAGAAATTACTCATTCATTCACTGGAAAAAAAGGTTAAAGGGACGTTGTAGTTAAGTGACAATGTCAGTCATAGTGTTGTGTTTTAAACCTGTAAACACATTTTCAAATAAAAAGCATTTTTTGGTTTGCTTATAATTTTGGCATAAATTGACAAATCTTCACAAACCCTCTAAAATTCCCCAGTTATAGTTCAGTGAACGAACTATAATTATGCACTGCTTATGAAGAAAAACCTAACAGTGGAACCTTTTGTTTAAAGCACCTAAAGTGTTTTGACACTCCCCTATTGATAACCCATCTAATACCTATGGGATTAGTGTGCACACTGAATAGTACCCACCGTCACAGTACTTTTTCCCTGAGGAACTTAAACAATTGAAAACAAAGCACAGGTGCACCACTTGTGAACAACTTTTGACAAACAGTGACGGACAAATTATATACATCCAAGTTCATCAAAGAAAGCTCCTGAGTTAGTTATTATTTTTCTTTATCTCATTTATTATTTCATTTTTGTTTCGCGTTGATTACACACGGCGTTTAACACGCAGAACAGCCGACGCGTTTCGTCCCCTTGCGGGACTTCTTCAGGGCTGTTAAACATAAACAAATACAATATACAAATTTAACCCCTTCGCTGCGGCACGAATTCCGCCGCAGCGCTGGGGGGGTTTGGGGTGAGCGCGGCGCCGCCATGCTCATGACGGAACCACGCCGTCATGAGTCACGGGCGAGCTGTGCTCATGACGGTGTGGTTCCGTCATGACTCCACCCACTTGCGCTGATCGCCCGGACAGGCGGGGAAACAGCGCCGCGTGGGCGGAGCGGCAGCCAACGGCCGCAGCATGACGGAACCACTCCGTCATGAGCACACGGCGCCCGTGGCTCATGACGGAGTGGTTCCGTCAGAAGCATGCAAGGGGTTAAAAACATGACTTACTACAATAATATTCTTACACAACAATCCATGTACTCGAACAAAGACAGACCAACAGATTGACAAAGAAATATAAAAATTCTTATTTACATTACACAAGTCATACATAATATCCAATGAATTTCTAAATCCAGAAATATAGTCTAAAAGGTGCCAAACGGCACCAAAATTGACCAGAAACGTTTCCAGTCTTTCTAGTTTCTTCTGATAATTTTAATGTGTATATGCCCAAAAGGGGCTAGGAAGCTGGAGATAATGCTAAGAGGACAGCCACACTATTTGGAACGTACAGAAGTAAAAAAGAAAGAAAGTTAGGTGAGTAGGATAGAGTGCCATATGACATAAAATATACAGACTAATATTAAGGTGGAATGACAGAGCATGAAAATTAGAAACAAGAAGGGAGATATGTGGGAATTATATAAATTCCACATGTCAATTAAACATAACCCCCATATTGATAGAGCATCAGAACGAGTAACAAACAAACAAAAAATAGTCGTCTAAGAGGGAGCTGGTACAGAGAAAGGGCTAGTGCAGTGAAAGATGTGTCATTCATATACCCACCAATTAGAATCGATGGAATCAGACGATCTCCAATGTGAGTTATTATGAATCGAAAAGTCTCCAAGGAGAAATGCTTCCCCATCAAATAAGATCTACGGTATAAAATATAACGGTCAAACGATCAATAGTAATTATGAGAGAGTGGTCTCAACTCAGATTGAAACATACGAAAAATGATAAGTCCTAGTTTATCGCACACTTACATGAAGGCAAACAATAACGCCGTCAACGTCACAATGACGGTCATACACGTACTGGAAACAGAGAGTCCAATTTAAGTAATATCACGTTCTATTTATATGTATAGATTTCAAGCATGTTACGATCCCTTTTCTCAATACTCTAAAATTAAAAGAAAAGAGTTTGTCAGAATCATGGTGGCCGAATTATAGCAACTAATACAATCCATAATATATAATATATTCAATGATGTAACAAAGTCCCGTAATTCCCAACTATCCAAACTTCAGGATAATTTGGATTTGGCCCACTTTGCGTGAAGTGTCCAGGGACAAAGTTAGAGACACCAAAGGACACCTTTGGTGTCTCTAACTTTGTCCCTGGACACTTCACGCAAAGTGGGCAAAATCCAAATTATCCTGAAGTTTGGATAGTTGGGAATTACGGGACTTTGTTACATCATTGAATATATTATATATTATTGTTTGTATTAGTTGCTATAATTCGGCCGCCATGGTTATTGTCTCTAGGGGGGTGTTTTCTGTAACCCTCTTTTTGATTAGGACTAAATCTCAAAATATCACGTTCTCATTACAGGTTGTCACTCTTCCTGCCTTATTGGGGTGTTTTGCTTATTAAAATTGCAATTGGACGTCCGTGTCTTTTATAATCCTAAGAGACGAGATTACTTTTATTTGTCGCTGGTGAGTACGATTCTTTATGTGCAATCCTAGTCACTTGGAACTAGTTAGCGTTTGTGCCCTGTGAACTGAACCAGAATTTTTAGTTTCTGACACACCGGACTACACATTACCCCTGTGAAGCATTTCTCCTTGGAGACTTTTCGATTCATAATAACTCACATTGGAGATCGTCTGATTCCATTGATTCTAATTGGTGGGTATATGAATGACACACCTTTCACTGCACTAGCCCTTTCTCTGTACCAGCTCCCTCTTAGACGACTATTTTTTGTTTGTTTGTTACTCGTTCTGATGCTCTATCAATATGGGGGTTATGTTTAATTGACATGTGGAATTTATATAATTCCCACATATCTCCCTTCTTGTTTCTAATTTTCATGCTCTGTCATTCCACCTTAATATTAGTCTGCATATTTTATGTTATATGGCACTCTATCCTACTCACCTAACTTTCTTTCTTTTTTACTTCTGTACGTTCCAAATAGTGTGGCTGTCCTCTTAGTGTTATCTCCAGCTTCCTAGCCCCTTTTGGGCATATACACATTAAAGTTATCAGAAGAAACTAGAAAGACTGGAAACGTTTCTGGTCAATTTTGGTGCCGTTTGGCACCTTTTAGACTATATTTCTGGATTTAGAAATTCATTGGATATTATGTATGACTTGTGTAATGTAAATAAGAATTTTTATATTTCTTTGTCAATCTGTTGGTCTGTCTTTGTTCGAGTACATGGATTGTTGTGTAAGAATATTATTGTATACTTGTTGTAAGTCAAGTTCTTAAATTTGTATATTGTATTTGTTTATGTTTAACAGCCCTGAAGAAGTCCCGCAAGGGGACGAAACGCGTTGGCTGTTTTGCGTGTTAAACGCCGTATGCACTGCTTATGACCTCACATATTACATCACTCAGGAAACGTTCAGTGACATCATCAATGATTTCACTTATGACATCTCAAATGACCTCCTTGATGACAAACCTTATAACAGCATTCAGTGAGTGTAACGGTTTGCTATACACTTGTCACACTGAAAGGTATATATGAGGCTACATTAGTGCATCATTTCTATACCTTTTGTATTGCTGTGAATGTAAGCTTTTGCAACATATTTTGCCTCTTAATGTGACTTGTGTGTCTGGAACAAATGGGCCTTCTGTGAAGAACTGTGCACAGGGTGGTCTGTCTGTAGTAGGAGCTTGGCCACTTAATGGGTCTTGGGTGTCTTCTGGAGGGAGTTGGCTCTCTATGATCAGTTGTCCACAGGGCAAAGGCTGTGTGTAGTATGGGCTTGACCACCTAATGTAGTTTGTGTCTGGAGGGAGTCTGCTTTGTGTAAAGAATTGTACACTCGAAAGGTGTTAGGATGCCGGAAAAAAAAGTTGTACACATACAGCGTTGGCTGAGCGGAGTAGGGACTTGACCACTTAACGGGGCTGTTGTTCTGGAAGAAGTGAAGACTCGTGCACAGAATTAAGGTTGTACTTAGTAGGAGATTGGCCCCCTAAGGTTGCCTGAGTATCTGAGGGAATGTGGTCTGCGTAAAGTGTTGTGCACTTGGCAAAGACTGTGCGTATTAGCGGCTTGGGCACAGAATGGGGCTTGAGTGTTTCAATGGAGTGTGGTATTTGTGGGTAGTTCTGTACTGGATGTAAGTTTTGTCTAGAAGTTGCTTGTTCATTTAAGGAGTCTTTGGTGTCTTAAAGGACTGTGTGTGTGTGTATGTATGTGTATGTATATGTGTATATATATATATATATATATATATATATATATATATATATATATTTTTTTTTTTTTTTTTTACATGGGACAAACCTGCTTTATTAGAAGTCAAAGTACCAGCTGTGCATGTGCACCATGCAGTTGCTTCTATAGGTGCCTCACCATGGAGTCGAGAACACACACCAAATAGTGTGCCATTAGCTGTAAGACAAGCACAGGCAATACTAACCCTTTTAACTTTTGTTTAATGAAAAGATTGCCTCAAGATTCGCAGGATCATTGATCACTCTGACTACCACTACAATACTTTTTCTTAACATATACTGAAGCATTGGCAAACCCAACAGGTCTGAAGTTGGCTACCAGGCATTTGGCGTTGTCAATGTTTGTTTATTTCATAATAATTATCCCCCCCAAAAATGATTGCTTCAGCAGCTGTGAGGCGTTTGCTGATATAAAACAAAAATCTAAAAGCAAAAAACATTTTGGGGGTTTCAAAAAGAACACATTGCAACAGAAGCCCCCGACTGACAGGAAACACTTTGTGTGGGTGTGCTCCTTATGAAAGAGTACTGTCGCTCACAGTGAAATTAGCTATTGAATGAAGTGGGATGCTCACTCCCCATGCTGTATCGGTGGTAGATAAACGATGCAAATAACACAAAAAGACATCAGTGGATGAGGAGGGCTGCTGAAAGCTCTTAGTAAGTATAATAGGTCTATACTTTTAGTAGGAATCAAAAAGTCTTAACTAACGTCACACCTAAACAGCTGGATATGTCAAGTAGTCCAATATTTCTTGTCACTGTTTTCAGTACCATCTTCCAGCTCAATCAAGCCATCACCCTGATCCACAGCAGGTGGTAAGCGGCATCTGTTGCCTAAAAACAGCAAATGGTTCACAGTTCTTCACTAGAAATAAATATTACATTGGGTACTGGGGTGAAATTAAGCAAACGTTTGTTAATGTCTTAGCGTAATATTTTAATGTAATAAACTTTACTATTTCTAGACACAAAATGCAACAATCTGATTAATCCATTTTCATTTTTAGCTGAAAATTGGACCCACCGATACAATGAGTCTCTAAGAACTCATTCAGGATAGCTATGTAGGCCCGGACTGTGAGGGCACACTTGCAAACTGCGAGCAGCAGTTTCCCATGATAGAGGGTAGACAACTTTTCCCCTGGCTGCAATATCTGGGCAGATTTTACCTATTGTGTAATTCAGTTAAACAGGTTCCTTGCTTCATCCTGCTGGCATCCATATCTAGGCCAGTTTCCTCGTCAAAGAAACTATGCCAAATGGTGAGACAGCCCTTAGTAGCAGGCAATTCACTCTTGTAGTACCCTTCTGTGGTAGGATTTTTCGGTCTCACCATAAACCTACTGCGTATAATTGGTTGGCTTTCTTGTTAATCTCATTTGTTTGCTTCGGTAAAGGCTTTTCATACTCTTCTTTTGTGTTTTTTTGCCTGCACTATAGCTTTCTTACTATCCTTTTTGTATTAAGATGAATTGTATCCTTACACTGATCACATTCAGGGAGATACATTTTTATTCTTCATTCAGCACTCAAGGTAGCTGCATGTGTGTTGTTGGTACGCTGTGACCCCGCCGGCTCCCCCCACACCCGCGCAGCGCATTAGTTTATGTTATGTTATGTTATGTTAATAGTATTTATAACGCGCACAGCTGACAGTTTCCTTCCACTGGCCAGGAGATGTGCAGTTTGTCCACGAGGAGGGAAGGAATTGGTAAGTGCATCTCTCCATCTACCAGACCTGAGAATGGAAGGAGGTGGCACACTTGCTGCTGATCCGGGAGGATGAGGCCCCTCTGCACTCAGAAAATACATGACCCCACCGGAGATTGTCTCCCTGGGGCCAGCAGTAGGCTTGAGGAGGAGGGCCATACACACGCCCCTCTCCATAGAATAAATATTGTAAATAAACATGCACCACCCGCTAGATCCTGGCCCATCCAGGAAAGATTTTAAGGAAATGAGGTGCCCAGATTTTTAGAAAATAAATTCTGTCTGCCCCCGGGATCACGACACAATTTTTTTTAAAATGTTATTTATTATTTTGCCTTAAGGGTCCCCCTGGGACTCACCCCACAAGGGCTAGGTAGTTAGGGTATCCCTAAACTGCCTCTCTATGTTTTTTAAAATTATTTTATTCTTAGGACCCGAGGACTGAGTCCTAAAATGGCCTTACACTTCCCTGCCAATGTTTAGGTCACACTATCAGATAATTATCTTTTGACCTTGCAGTCCTGCGGGAGGCTTGCAGTACTAGATAACGCTATTTTTTAACCATAGGTTCTCAAAAACGGCTAAACAAATTTACGCCAAAATACTAAAATCACGCTTTCTGGGTACAGATCTAGCTTTCTGACAAATTAGGTGTAATTCTGTTCAGCCATTTTTTTTATATTGTTGTCTAATTTTCTTTATGGAAATTGAATGGAGGAAAAGTGTTTTGGCGCTCTGATTGACTGATCGTCCCAAAGCTTTCCATGAAGGGGCTGAGGTGGGTTACCGTTTTTGCGGAACGTTTTGTGAAGATTCTTCAAACAGCACCAAAGTTATGAGTGAAACAAAAAGCCCTCATTCTTTGGAAATTCTGACCTAACTATAATTACACAGTGGCTCCATATAAAGGAGCTTCTCTCTACCTAAAACTTCGGAACTACCCAGCATTGCCTACTTCCTATATATAGTTTCACTGGA
Source organism: Triturus cristatus (assembly GCF_964204655.1). Classification (NCBI taxonomy): domain Eukaryota; kingdom Metazoa; phylum Chordata; class Amphibia; order Caudata; family Salamandridae; genus Triturus; species Triturus cristatus. The sequence continues at coordinate 1,137,846,574 of NC_140589.1, forward strand.
AAATACAAAGTAATGTTATAGTTTGAAATTGTAATAATATATTACTTTACATTAAAAAAAAAAGCCTTAGAAAGTCAATGAAAAAAACCAAAGGTTAATGGGATGTTATAGTTGGGTGAAAACGTTGGTAAAACATACTATTTTAAACTAACAAAGCCACTAAAATTCACCAATTCTAGTTATTTAGCACTCCCTGCAGCCCCACCCCAATTTAAAAAAAATGGTGGTGCCCTTGCCTCTTCTTCAGGCACCACCAGCAAGATAACATATACTTCAAACATGTCCTAGGGCATTATGGGACGCTTCTTGCTGGAGCAGTGAATAATCAATGATCGACTCCTGCCGCTCACTTATAATTTTTTAAAATATATTTTCTATTTGAGTGCCTCAGTGCCCACACACTATTTTTTAATATTGAGGCCATGGGGGAGTCCCAAGGTCCCTCACACATCGCCAGCTGCCCAGCCGGCACCCTTTATGGGTGCCAGAGGGAACATGCATTTTTTTGTCATCACTGGGTGCCCGTGTGCCCAGAACATAGTATTGTTTAGCACTGAGGGTGAGCCCCATGACCCCCGCAGCCCCTGCTGGCTTCTCTGATGGGAGCCAGATACTTACTTTATTTGTGGGCACCCACAATCTAACCTTCGTTGGGTGCCCCGGGGAGCCTAAGCCAGCTCGGTGCTGGTGGGAGCCGGCTCCCTTACTTTGCTCCCAGCCGGGTGGGAACAGCTTACTTCACTGCTCCTGCTGGGCCGGAGCAAAGTTGTGTACATTTCCCAGAGAGCGCTCCGGGATGGGGTCTGCAGGACACTGCGATCAAGATTTGGGGACTGGGGGTCCCTGTAGCCGATCTTTGTGGAGGGGGGTGGTTCATGCACAACCTCCTCCCCAAACAAAATACACTGGCAGCGGGGGATGGGGTCCCCGGGGCCTGTTTGAGGCTTGAGGTGTGTCATGTGTCAGTTTTTGCAGTATCGCTGTTCGATTTTCCCTCAAACATGTTTTGGAATACCCCCCTTCTTTCTCTTGGCCCCTGCTTGATGGATCACAGTGAAACTTTCCAATATGGAGCTGAGGTGGATGATACTTTTTTGCCAATAGGTCTCGCTTTTGGGACCTTATAAGTGTTTAGCCATGCAACAGTTGCATAACTAAATACTTATAAGGTCCCAAAAGCAAGACCTATTGGCTATGCAAAGCGGCCCTGCGGCCGCGAAAGTGAAAGTGATTGCCATCACGATCAAACATCAAAGCGGCCGTGGGGCTGTGAAAGTGATTGCGGTCAAGCGCGGCGTGCGTGCCCGCGCACATGCACTGTAGCTTTAGGCTGGCCTGGTAGCACTTTTTGGAGCCCTCTCAATAAGTCTCGCCAGAGCAGCGCATGCGCTGGGTCAGGCGAGACCTAAAAATGTCAGTGTGGCAACTCAATGACCGAGCAATGGTTAATTTGAGCCAGTGATCTCCGGTGCTCAGCACTTGCACTTAACCATCAGCACGGGCGCTTTTAATGAGCACCCGTTAAGGGCCATTCATCTATGGAAAGATCAAGTGATTTGGCCAGAATTACAGCATGTAGAGGTTACACCGGTCTGCAACTCTGGCCATTAGGCCAAATCCTCTCCCCACTTTCTTGGTTAGCAGTTGGTTCTGTTTTAGGCAGTGCTAACAGTAGAAATGGGCTGGTACAAGATGACTCCTGACGAGAGCCCTGGCACTTCTATTTCTACAAATTAACCACTGTGACAGAGAGAGATTTTTCATAACCACATCCAATATTTTAAAGTGTCAAATCTGTATTTATTCATGGACGAGGGGCCCTACTGGCCTGTGGCTCCCATTTTAACTCAACTGGATTACATTTCGTGAGTCAGTCACAGTAGTGGTTAGAAATCTCTTCTGTGGGGAGAATGAAAGTATCTAAGTGCATGAGCTGACCTGCTGGCTGTAGCCTGGTGATAGTCTGATGTGGTATGGGACTAGTGGGAGGCGGCCCATGGCGCAGGGAAAGAGGTGAGGAGTTGTGACAAGGATGAGTGTAACAGATCTGGCTGGAATGGATAGATGCAGAATGGAAAGGTAACTTGTCATGGAGAGGTGTGTAAAGCTCTTTCGAGGAGGGTCGTGCAATTTTGTTTTTCTGTTTGGTGGTGATTGCGCACTGAGTTTTGGGTGGTGGTGGTATAATTTAGGATGACGGTTGATCAGTTTTTATTACTTCAGAGGGTGCTGCTCTGCTTTTAGATGGCAAGTTGCTGGGTTATTAAGGAGGCGTGTGTCCTGCAGTCGAAGCGGTGGGCGGGTGCTTACTCCCTCTCCACAGGACGATATAGTGAGAACGGGAAAGCTAGGGCGGCGGCGCTCGCTTGCGTGGCCCGGGCTCCGGGGAGGCATACAGGGTAGGAGCTCGTCCAGAGCGAACCCGGGCCATGGCCTCCATGGCAGCCGCTGCCTCGGCGGCTCGCACCGTGTCTGTGTTTGGAAACCGGCCGCTGGACGAGTGGGAGCGGAGCCGCTATTACTTTTCGTCTCTGAAGCCAGCGGCCCGGCGGCTGAAGTTGGACAAACAGCGGATCCTGGCGGAGTATGGCAACCCCTGGGAGAGGATGCCGCCGAGGCAGGGGAAGACCCAGCGTCCCACCGAGGAGCTACCAGCCTCTAACCTCAAGGCAGGCTACACCACGGCGCCGTCGCGGGGTGCGAGCAGACCGTGCCCTCCGGGCGTCCAGAAGAGAGGGCTCTGCGAGCAGCAGGTGAGTCTCGGGCACACTGGTGGCGTACCTAGCGCCAACCTGGCATAGCTCTGGAAAAGGGACTGCTGAGGTAAACCTTTAAAAAAAAAAAAGTTGCCGCAAATGTATCCCATATAAAAAGTGATTTCCTGATAATTTTTAACGTGCAATTTCAGATAACGACAGATCACTGCTTAAAATATGGGAGCTAAGCATAGTTAAAGAAGATGATTTATAAAGTGGTTTTGAAAGTTAAACTAGGGAAGGCGCGTTCTGACTAGGGCAAGGCTGCAGGGCAGCAAGAGTTCGGTCCATGTCTGATAAAGAAGGGGGTGAGTTCCGACCTCCTGCTACGTTTAATAGGGACATTTTCTCATATGCTGCTGTGCATGTAGGCAGATTTAAAAAAATATATATGTGTATACGCTTCATAATGGGAGATACCCGGCAAAGTGGACTAGGGTTAAATATATATGTAGCCACCCTATTTTCTTCAAGTGGTTGGTTAAATTGGCCTTGAACTAAAAAGAAAAACTGCTTCAGTGTCTGTAAAAGGAGATGCTATTTCTGGACGCACTCAACATACAAAAGCAGTCTATTTTTAGCTGAACCTCGTTTTCAGATAAAGGCAAGTGAAACAAAGTATGCTAGTTTGATGCAGGTCTCATCTTGGCGGCGAGGCTCAAGTGCTTTTTAATTTTTTTTACATGCGATGCCGTAGCAGAGCAAATATCACATTCTGTTATGCCCACATTAGACATTGCTGGGCTGTTGGAAGTACCTGGTCTGTGTAGTAAACCTGCTATGCCCCCTGTTCATGGCAAAAAACAGTAAACAAAAAAACAGGAGTGACATAAAGAGCAGTTATTAGAACTTAACTGAAATTAAATGATCCTTTTTTACTATATTTTGGTTTTTAAAATCCAGTTGTTAAGGGTGAATAAGCCCACACGGTAAACTGCCTCAATCTGTAGCTATTTTAAGGCGGAATGCATCTCTATTTATGGCTGTGTGGCCTGTTCCCGAACTGTTCACTGTGCAGCCAGCAGGCCAGAGTTCTTAATCCAGTTTGACCAAATCGTGTAATTTATCCCTCGTTCCTTAATTGACAGAGTCCAGGTGCACAACGAGACGTGCAAGCATCCGTCAAAACAATGCTTTGAGGAAAGAGAAGCAGTTAACTAGTTTCTCTCCGTTTATTCCATTAACTAGATTGTGATTTTCCTTACAGCAATAGTTTGCCATTGAACAGAGGCGATATACCCTGCCCGCTGACAGCCGAAGGGTTAGTTTATTAAGAGCAAGATAGGCACATTCTATTTTCTGCCCTGGCCCAACTTGTCAAAGCTTCCATTAATGCCTTCCCGCGGACGCATAAAGGTCTGCAGTTACATTATTATTTTCATTAATCGTATTCCTTATGTGTTTTACGGCCCAACTGTTACTATTTGTTCCCTCTCGGAGTCCATTGCCAGCTACAATAAGTTACTGTCACATGTTTCCTCGGGCCAGAAAGCGTTTTAATTTAAACCTAGTCAGGAGCCAATTCTCTTTAATTAGTTTAACATTTTCCCCCGAGAACCAACGCACTCAGTCTGAATACTTTGACATTCTTCTTAGATTTTGTATAATTTATATTTTGTATAGAGCTGCACGTCTTGCACACTGTTGTCTAAACCTGAGCCACTGTGTCCGAGTATGATTTAGCACAAATTCCGCATACCCTCATATGTTTAATACATATGCATACTGAAACGTTTTTATTCTACAATAAATCTTGAGATTTGTGGTCTGTAGCAGTTGCTTTATTGAAGTATCAACAAGACGACCAGCTCAGGCAAACTCCTGACTGCAACTGTCACAGAAAGTACCTTTCCCCTCTAACATTCCATCCCTACATTCTGTAGTACTAGCTATCAACACACATCTAATTCCACTTCCTAATAACTGTGTGTGTGTGTGTGATCGATCGTGTGTGTGATCGATCGTGTGTGTGATCGATCGTGTGTGTGATCGATCGTGTGTGTGATCGTGTGTGTGTGATCGATCGAGATCTACTGGCAGTCGCCAGTAGATAGTTAGGACCGAGTTCCCATAGGAAATCTGAAAATTCTATTTTGAATAACTTTGGCGCCGGTTGACGAATCCTCGCGAAATTTTCAAAACTAATGGGGCGCTCAGCCCCTACCCTGAAAGTCGCGGGGGCTGAGAAAAAAGGGGGGTCCCAAAACGCGTTTTCCCATAGGACCTTTAGTCGAAGGTACAGCCCAAACGTCTGAACAGAATTACTTGAAATTTGGCAAAGAGGTAGTCCTCAGGTCAGGCATGTGCCTTTTGCATATATGGTGTCAATCTGTTCCTGACCCCCTAGCCTTTGTCAGGGGGTCCCTGAGGACCCCGAAGGGTGAAAAAAATATTTTATTTTTATTCAAAAAATCGCGGGGTGCGCGCATGGTGAAAAACCGATATAAACAGTTTAAAATGTTTTTTTTTTTTTTAAGTCTATAGAAGATATTAACTATGCTGTTCAACTTTATCCAAATTCAAAATAAAAGAGCTGAGCCATTCCATATTAAAGGATACAGTCAATCTTTAACTATATACATAGGTAGTTTATTGTAAAATAAATATATAATAATGCATACATAAATTAGCATTTAAAAACCTTACAAATTCACTAAAAAAACATAGGTTTCACACACGTTATAGTTAGGAATTAGCATTTAAAAAACCTTGCAAATTCACTGAAAAAACCATAGGTTTCACACATGTTATAGTTAGCTGGACATTTCACTCGTAAAAAACCATTGAAATTCCCCCGTTATAGATAACTATAACTCACGCTACCGCCACTCTATTACAAGGATGATCTCATCAGTGATGTCATGAGTGATGCCACTGACCATGTCATGAGTGATGTAATATGTGACGTCATGAGCACTGGATTGCGGGCGCGCGAGTTATAGTTATCTGACCTAACTATAACGGGGGAATTTCATTGGTTTTTTACGAGTGAAATGTCCACCTAACTATAACATGTGTGAAACCTATGGTTTTTTTAAGTGAACATACATTTTATTTATATATATATATATATATATATATATATATATATATATATATAATATACCAACAATTTTTCTCCGTTTAAAAAGAAAAGATAGGGTCGCACTCCAGCGAGTTGTAATAATCCTTGATTTTTATTCACAAATCCACAGGTTCCGAGATGCACAAGAGAAACCAACGCGTTTCGTCAGCGTCCGCTGACTTGCTCACGGTTAATTTACAACTTTCAAATCAAGTTTTTTTAAACAAAAAAAACAGGAAATTGACACACCTTTCCTGTCATGTGCGGGGTGGTTTAGAGTTCCCCGGATTTCTGGGAAATGTAGTCCCGTTCATTAACTCACGTTTGCTTATATATTCATATGGATTTTTTAACGAAAGGCTGAATGTCACAAATGAAGTCGAATGCAATGCCATTAAGGATCAAAAAAATAAAACAAATTTCATGGTTAAACCCAAAACCAAGTGTTGTCAATTTCAACATTGCATCGTGAATAAGAACCTTCTAGTGGGTCGACATATATATACATCTTTAGACAGTAACACAAATACATTGACTTTTTTCATTTAACACGGCTTTATATTTGAACAACATGGTTACATTGTGTAAATAAGGTTTTGTAATTTACTATGAATATGATTTTCTAAATTTAGTACTGTCTTTAAGATGTAGGCCCACCAGAGGACACACTGCAATGTCAACCCACTAGAGGGCATTTATTTATAATGTGGTTTTGAAACTGATAATATAGTAATGTCGACCCACTAGAGGGTTCTTATTCACGATGCAATGTTGAAATTGACAACACTTGGTTTTGGGTTTAACCATGAAATTTGTTTTATTTTTTTGATCCTTAATGGCATTGCATTCAACTTCATTTGTGACATTCAGCCTTTCGTTAAAAAATCCATATGAATATATAAGCAAACGTGAGTTAATGAACGGGACTACATTTCCCAGAAATCCGGGGAACTCTAAACCACCCCGCACATGACAGGAAAGGTGTGTCAATTTCCTGGTTTTTTTTGTTTAAAAAAACTTGATTTGAAAGTTGTAAATTAACCGTGAGCAAGTCAGCGGACGCTGACGAAACGCGTTGGTTTCTCTTGTGCATCTCGGAACCTGTGGATTTGTGAATAAAAATCAAGGATTATTACAACTCGCTGGAGTGCGACCCTATCTTTTCTTTTTAAACGGAGAAAAATTGTTGGCATATTAGCGGCGGTCCAAGCCGCAAGGACCCCGCACCTTCAAACAGAGCGCCATTTAATCCGGAACCGTTGGACGCCTTTGCAAATCAATCAATCAATCAATCAATATATATATATATATATATATATATATATATATATATATATATATATATATATACACACACACACAACATATGTGAACTACAATTCAATCTTAATGGTCTACGTTAACTGAAGGCAAACTGGTTAATGACAATATATGCACATCGTATATCAACCTTGGTGGTAATTTCCTTTGTTGTAAACGTCTTCACAAATCACTTCATTCTGTTGATCTGACCTGTACTCTAGGCAAGATGTTTTGTTGATTTGAATCTTCCTTTGACCCACCATTTGCAGAAGATGTAGACAAGCCTATTTGTGTCACTGCATTTTGCCATTTCAGCTTCCCCACATTTCACCGCATTCCTTACATTACAATTTTTTGCCATCTTCTATCACAACTGTAAACAGCCCAGCTCTCTACTATTTTTGCCATTTACCACTTAGATGAACCTTTTCTCACACCAGCTCGTATCCTGCAACTCGCGTAATCCCCTTTTTAGGTCGAGTCTAGCGCAGCGCGCATATGCTGCTCTAGGAGAGGGCTTCTTGGAATTACTCCAGACTTTAGCTAAACTCATGCGTGTGACTTTTTCTTCTCCACACAGTCTATTGGCCTTTGCGTGTGGCTTTCAAAAATAAAAGCACACAATTGGCCAAAGGCGGGTGCATGTCCCACCTTCTCTGTAAATGTTCTCTGCCACAGCCTCCAGCTGTCGGGAGCGAGCAGCTGCACGCAGGGTACCATCTGTCGTGGATCATGTTACAAATTAGCGCGGCGGCTTTCACTTGCGCGGCCGCCTATGTTTTTCATAGTCAAAATGAAAACAGCATCCTTTCTGCCGACTTTCCTGGAATGCCCTGGCCACTGCCAGAATATTTCGTTTTGTTTATTGCAGGAGTTACTTTTCTGTAAATCACTTTGGTGACATTAGGGGCTTTTAACTTCCATTGTGAAGGCGAGTTTGTTTTCTGAAATATAACCAGAGCTGAGCAATTTCTTTGTGTACATTCGGTTCAGACATTCTTGGGTTCTCATGCAATTGCCATCTCTGTGCTCTTGGTTGGAGTGAATTTGCAAAGGGGAGTTGTAAGTAACGACGACACTACACGGACAACGGTCTGTCAGTGCATACATTTGATGTAACACGTTTGGATCACGGGGTGTCTACTAGAGCGGTGTTTCACATCTTCCGTGGTGTCTGCGTTTCTCTTCTGCGTTGCCCCCTGCGAATGAAAACAGTGCACTGCCAAACCTGTGCGATTCCTACTATAGAGGGCACTCCCGCGTGCTGCGCGCTACTGGGCTGCAAACGCGCTTCGAAGCCTTGTCAGGAGCGTTTTACAAGCTCAAAGATCATCCTTACCCCCGGCGTGAAGCAGGAATTGCAGTTGAATCAGACCAAATGCATTTCGGGGCTCTAGTAGCTTGCTGCTGAAATGTACCATAGTACCTCGTGTACACGCTCAGTCTCATATGAAAGAGCTCGTCCTCCAGTATATATCTAATACTGGAGCTCTTCTTGTGCGTCAATAAAGGCAACCTAGGTTGACATTGCAGAGAAATTTATTAAGTAGTTGATTTGAAACTGGAATCTGCATGTGTTTACATATATTCTGAATACACCACACATGTACAGTGAATGCAAAGATCCTTCAAAGAAGTGAAGTGAAGCAGAAGCTAAAAGCGTTGCAGCAACTTACATGTTGATCTTTCCAGCAAAATTGAAAGCCATACACTCATGGAAAACGTTCTTCTTTGAGTTCTTGCTTAGGATAAGACTCATACTTTGCCTGTCCCCATATTTGCAAGCAGTTCATGCAATTTTATACAGCTTCAGGACATCATCGCCCCATCTGTTGTTTTTAATGCTTCCTTTTTACATAAGAAGTAACTCTGAAGTCTTGAACCTGGAGTCACCGTTTTGAAAGAGCATCCTTAGGTTAGGCTGTTACACTACTTGTTGTCTGCTACTGTCGGATAATGACCATGTTCTTGTCTTCAGGGTAGGACACAAGGCACTCACTCACGAAAGTGGAGAGTTCTCTAGTGATTGAAGCCATTCCAGTAATTAATAGAGTTAGGCCCGATATACTCTGCATTCATGTCTCTATCCTAGTTTGCCTATCTGCAGATCTGTAGTCCTTCATCACAGCTTCTCTTTTTCCCATTTTTTGGCCAATCTATTCTACTTGTCACATAGCATCTGAGTAAAACGGAGGTCACTTTTTCTCGCTCCTTCTGCCCTGATGTTGAACATATTTGCCTTTGTTTTCAGAGGTTGTGCCTTCATCTGCCCTTTACTCCAGAGTCTTACAGACACACAACCAAACTGTGCAAATTCCCTCAACAAATACTAAAAGTGTGTCACTCTTGTTCCCTTTACTTTGAATGCTCTGTCCTCATTTACTCAACAAGAGAGAAACATTAAGGGACTAACGCATTGTAGGAAATGTCGGTCGCATTTTCATGGCCCATCCCTTCACATACTCTACACAAGTATGCACCATTTGTGTTTGTTCTATATATTTTATTTTTTTATTTTTTTTTAGAAGGGACAAAAATCCTGCAGTCCTTTTGCAAGTGTGCAGGAGACAGGGGCAATATAAATTAATGTATTTGATATATTATATAAATTAAATATTTAATAAATTCCTAACGGCTAGGGTGGTGGACCACAAATCTGGGGAACTGTGTTAAAGTCTCGGCAACCACTCTCAACATCCTATGATTCTGGGCAAATCACTTAATCTCCCTGTGCCTAACAAAAATGAATGTGTCCCTATGTAACGCAACTGGTGCTCATTAAAAGCGCCCTGATACCTTCGGGTCAAGTTTGCGCTATATAAAACTCGGAGAAAAAAAAACCAGACAGCTATAGCTGAGCGTTTTAAAAACATCACCTTGATTTCAACAACATCTGATTGGTCAGTAGCCTAAGATAGCACCAACTGTAAAGGAAAATTCAAGTCTCTCAGTGCAATGTAAACTCCACAAAACGTTCCTGCATCCACGCAAAATAAAAAGGAGTGCAAGCAGAGAAGACAGTAATATGTTCGCACAACATACCATCTTACCAGGAGTGTGTTCCCAGTTGCAAGACAAAGGTTAACCTGAAGATAGATTTAACTATAGGCTATGAAGGTCTTCTTCATTGAGCGCATGCATCAGTGTGGGGGGAAAAAACACTAGTTGGCCAGAACCTTGTCTTCCTATTGACGCGTTTTAGGGGTGTGTGTGAGTGTCTTATTCACAGACCACTTCACAAATGGTGCCTGGCCCTCAATCAAATTTCAGACATGGGTGTTTGGGATGGTTAGCTTCAAAACCAATCATTGTCATAGCCAATAGGTCTCGCCTTTGGGACTGTATAAGTGTTTAGCCATGCAACAGTTGGTGTTGCACTAAGGATATTGTGCTGCATAACTAAATAAAGGTCCCAAAAGAGAGACCTATTGGCTATGCCAGTGTTTGTTCCTTGTAACTACCTTTAATACAGCCCACTTTATTCATTTTTCATTGTTCAGGTGCCCGGGTGTGTCCGCCCATGTTTCCACCAGAGCTATCCCTAAGGCGTCATCCCTGTCTTGGTAGTGTGGTGTATCGTGAGTCCGATTGTCCTGCAGAGTCGATATCATGGACGCTCAAGCTACTCTATCGTGTCCTGCTTTTTCATCTGTCCTTACAAAGCGCATCCGAACCAGTTCAGCTGTCGGCCGCTCATTTATATCTCGTAACCAGTCTGACTGTTTCAGAGGTCTTGGTTGCATCCAGGCAATCACCACCCACCACTTGGCTAACACCAGCCCCAAATTCACAAAGCGCCTGCTTAATTATTTATTTTTAGGCGTTGGCAGTAGCACCGTCCTTTATATCCAGTGAGGTAGTCCAGCCTGTGGCTCTTCCCAGTCTTCTCAAGACTCCTTCCCAATAAAACTGTAATGTGGGTCAGGTCCAAATCATATGGGTTAAGCCCGCCCCCTGCGTGCGACATCTAGGGCGCTGTCCTCCCGGTCGGGGTATATTGCATGGAGTGTATGTGGGGCCAGATATACCCTGTGTATGATGTTGTAATGAAGTAGTTTAAAGCGGGCATTAGTGCTAACCTCACGCACCCCCCGTGTATCTTCTGCAATTCTGCCTCCGTTAGGGGCGCCTCTAGGGTATCATCCCACTGCTGCTAAAAACGCAGTGTCTCTCTGGGGAGATCATCTCTTAAGGCTCTATAACAGTGTGAAATCCATCTTTCCCCCTTGTACCATTTCTAGCATAGTTTTAAGAGTGTTAGTGACTGGCGGTTCCTCTGGGAAAGTTTGCCATGATTCCCGTGCGACCCTCGATATTTAGGCATATTGTAAGAATTGGCCTGGACCTAGGTTAAAAACATTTTGTGCCTCTTCACGTGTCAGGAAGCGGCCATTATTATACAAGTCCCCTACCAATAGGCAGCCCCCTTCCCTACGACTAATTGACATGGATTCCGCTATTGCTGCAAAGGGATGGACTGCCCATAAAGGCATGTCTGGTGCATACGGGGCATGTCGGACTATCTACCGTAATGTCTGTTCCCAGACTGTTGCCACAGGTCGTATTATATAGGGATACTTATCGGGGATCGAAGATCCCATCATTAATAGTGCGGTCAGTGATTCTCTTCCGTATGTTCCAGCTAACAGATTTTTCTCCCAGTTCTCCTCGTCGTCTAACCAATGGACTGCGCACTGCAATTGAGATGCCATATAGTACATGTCTAGCCACGGGACTTCTAAGCCTCCGCCGTCCTCTGTAGTGTTGCTAGTCGGACCCTTCTTCGTTTTTTCCCCAACAGAAGAGTACTAATTAGAGTTTCCAAGGTATTAAAGCATGCTTTCGGTACCTCATAAAAGGAGTGTTGTAGGAGATATAGACATCGTGGAAGAATAATCATCTTCACAATTGCTATATTAGTCCCATAAGCGATAATGGTAGATCAGCCCAGAAGTGTATCAAGACCCGCAACCCTTCCAGAACACGCCCCATAATAGCAGCATAGAAGGCTTCCGTAGAGCAAGCCAAGCGTAGTCCCAGGTATCTTTCCCCTGCCGCAGCCCAGGGGAGGGCCACATCCGGTTGTACCTCCGGTGAGCTTGCGGTCGACCCACCCAGTTGTATCACCCTTGACTTGCCGGGATTAATGCGCAGCCCCGAGATGTACCCAAATTGTTTTAGTTCGCGTAAGAGCACCGAGGTGGATGCTTCTGGCCGTCGCAAATACAGCAGTGTATCATTTGCATATAATGAAATCACATGATTGGTGTTACCTAATTGTATCCCCCAATTGTCCATGACTGTCCGTATGCGTACTGCCAATGGTTCCAGGGCTATCGTGAAAAATAGGGGCCAAAGCGGGCAGCCCTGCCTTGTTCCACCACTCAGCTCTATCTGCCTTGACACAGTCCTACCCATGCGCACTCTGGCCGTTGGGGCTGCATAAAGCAGTTGTGCTCATTTAAGGTACTGCTCACCGAACCCCATGGCCTCCAGGACCTGCCACAAGAGATACTACCACACTATCGGAGACCACCAAGCAGGGGGCATGCCATACGTGTGCCAACCGTCGTAAGTTATATGTAGTATTCGGTTTAGGGATAAACCCTGCCTGATCCTTGTGAATCAGACGTCTCATATAAGGGAGGAGACGGTTAGCCATTATTCCACTCAATATCTTGGCATCTATGTTCAACAGAGAGATAGGTCTGTAAGACCTCGCCAAATCAGGATCTTTGTCCTTTTTGGGAATCATAACCACTAGTGCTTCGCTCATAGTGGGCGGTCAGGCACCTGTCTGCAACGCCTTGTTATAACCTATGAGTAGTCTATCCACTAAGAGTGGCACGAAACTCTTATAAAACTCAGCGGGGCGCCCGATGGCCCCAAAAATGTCTTCCTTAGTGATTGGAGAGCCCGGCGTCTCTTGCTCATCTTTAGTGATAGAGGGCAAGTGCATCGCAGATAGATATTTCTAAGTGTTTTGCCATGGTGTCTGCTATGGTCCTCTGAGTATAATGCAGTGTCCCACTGGGAGTACATATCTGCAGTATAGGAGGGGTTGGTGTCTCCTGCCTTACAAGGCGTGCCAACAAGGCCCCAGTTTTATCCCCCTCCCTGTAGAGTTGTTGTTGATGTGTTGTATAGACATTTTTATCCAGCCAACGGAGGTCCGTCAAGATTGCTTCCTTAGCGTCAGTCCACTCTTTCAGTTTCTGGGGGTCTCGACTGAGCTCCATTTGCAATTTCCCTAACCGAGCTTCATGAAGGGCAAAGTCTTTTTCTAGTTGGGTCCGCACTCCATAAGCAGTTTTTATACAGACACCCCTGACAACCACCTTCATGGCTTCCCGCTCGGCTAGAGGCTGTCCCCCAATTTTCTTGGAAATAATTACTTAATTCTGTTGATACCATGGCCAACAAGCATTTGCAATGCAATAGGTCTCGCATTATAAAAGTTTGAGCTATTGGCATTGCTAATAATACACCAATAGCTCAAACATTCAGTAATGCCAGACCTATTGCATTGCAAATGCTTGGTTTGTCTTAAAATGGAAGATGGATTTAATGAATTTGCGAGATGTGTAAAACTAAACTTTTAGCCTTACTCTTCTACGTCCCTGTTTCTGTAAAGGAAATATCAGTTCTGCACTTATGCGTTCGGCACCTTTGGCCTGCAAACACAACCTCAAAATGGTAGCATAATGTCCCTGCCATTTATGTAAGGGACTTTACCAACACAGGTGTAAACTGGCACTGAAATAATACACGGTTTTACCTCAATCAACAATGCTACTTTAATCCAAGAATTCAATCCTGAGTTGCACCAAAGGGATTCAGTCTGCGACGTGGTCGATATACAACCGATCTCGGCTGCACGCGCCCAACCCACCGAGCATGCCCCTTTGTGATGGAGAGCGCCCTCTACGCTGTACCATGGGCAGGCTGTCCCGTCATAAAATGGGTAGTAAAGGATTCTCCACGTTTACCTCAGAACGAATACACAAAAATATTAGGGTTAGTCTATGGCTAAGAAATGGGTCAAAAATGCGTGCCTCTGCAAGCGGTGGTATACAAACCGGAAGCACGGGACACGTCCCTAGGGGCTGTGGACGACCTATTTCTGACGAGCCGACTGGCTCGGCCGTACACTTAACATCGCAGATTTGTGTTTCTCTGACTCGTACTTTAAAAAATTTTTTTATTAGTATTCTTTGAAGATGCATATCAGTTGTTCTGCTATGTGTGATACAAAAAACACAGGGAGACAATACAGCTGCAGCCGGCAGCTCAGAAAGCCAACCGGCTGTCACCCCCCAGCCCCTTCCCCCAGGTCCCGAAGAGAGAGGGGAAATAGGGAAAATCACTAAATAAATCGGCGCAAAAATGATGTTACCCATGGTACATAATGTAATCCCCCTCCACAAGAATTCTATTCACCCTTAAAATATACTGCAAATGGCTCTTTATAACAGGATCACTGCTTATGCTGCCAGCACTGTTATTAACAGCATCCAATGTGAAAGGGAAATACCTTGCTAAATAATCGGAGCAACTTCTGCAAGCATTACAAAGTTGAAATGTTTGTTTGGATGAGTCTATGGGAACAGCACCCCTTGGGCACACTTGTGGTGCGCTGTAACCACTGGTGACAATATGCAAGTGAAGTGGGGGCGTGAGAAAAGAATCCAGATTTTGAGGGTCGGCAAAAAAAAAAAGCACTGGGAAGAAAGAGGGAGAGTGGGTGGGTGACAACATAATATCCCAAAACCGTAATGAAGAAGACTGGAACACTGCCTGCCGTCTACCACGTGCAATAAAGGAACGATTGCATGACGAGAGCTTGCGCGCTCGTTACTCTCCACACTTAACATCACAGATTCGTGTTTCTCTGACTCCTACTTTAAAAAAAAATTTAATTAGTATTCTTTGAAGATGCATATCAGTTGTTCTGCCTCCTCCCAACACGTTTTCTCCGGACGCAGAAAGCTGCTCTTTGCCTAGGGAGGGGCCCTCCGTGAGAGAGCGGAGGTGTACAGCTGTCTTTTCACAGCCCGAGGCTCTGTCAGATGCTTAGAGGCAAGCAGCAGCAACAATTAGCACTATCGCGGGCGCTTTGGTCTCAGTGGCCGCGCGGCTCACTGAGAACATCAAAGCGGCCGGAAAATGATAACTCAGGCTGTCAAATGGTGCGCGCGCCCGGCGCACATGCACTGAAGTTGGCGGCCTGAAAGCACTGGTTTGCACTTCCAAATCCCCCTTTTACAAAAACTCTCGCGAGAGCAGCGCTAAAGCGCTGTCTCAGGCGAGACCTAAAAAGGGAAGGTCAGTTAACGCCTCACTCTTAAGTCGCCACACTGGTATTGGAGATCAGACCCTGTTAGAGCCCATCACCAGCGAGACCGGGGAATGGTCTGACTAGTATCTCGTTTGGTATGTGACGCTCCCAACCAGGTGACCCAGATCAGAAGATGGAAAGCAATAACCTAGTCTACTGGAGGTGCCTGTTGCCGGAGTATAGCAGGATGACTGTCTCATGAGGGAGAAGCGTGCGCGCCATACATCGTGGAGTTTTAAGCCCTGCAGTATTCCCTGGAGTGCCAATGTCATCTTTGGTTTTGTGTGCAGTTGGGGGGGTTCCCTATCTAGTGTACTGTCTAACACACCATTAAAGTCCCCTGTCAACAGTATTGGAGCCCCAAGATACGGAGAAGCCGCCTCCAAGAGATCACTAAAAAAGGAAGAGCTGTCATCATTCGGGGCATGCACATTTATGATACATATTTCGGATCCATCAAGTCTCCCGTGCATTATAACAAAGCAGCCCTCCATATCAGTCACATGATGTAAATGTTGAAACGGGACTCCCGGTGCTACCCCTTGCAAACCTGGAGTAAGAGGTGGAATAAAGCTGCCTTCGCCACCTTTTCTTCAGACATTTGATTAAGTCACATCCGGAGGTGTGATTCTTGAAGACAGGCCACCAACACCTTGTATCTCTTCAGCTAAACAAATATTTGTCTACGCTTATCAAATGTAGTGATACCGCATACATTTCAGGTAAGTAATTTAGTCATGGCGGACGCCAAAGCATTCCCCCCTCAACACTCCTCTCAGAAGGATCCCGCCCACCACGGAAGACCATAAGCAGTGTCCCTTGGTCACGCAACATCTGGCAGTCCACAAAGTATTCCACATGAAGGAAGGCCCCATCCCAACAAAAAACTACCCCACCAGCCCCCCTCCACTTGGGCACTATCACATTTCCCTCCCTGGCAAACCCACGCTCAGTGAGGGCATGTAGACACCGCCTATTGCCCTGAAATGTATCAATGCAAATTCAACCTAATACAATTCGAAAAACAACACCACAATCATGCATGTTACCACCCACCCCACCCCGTTCGTCAAAATGAGTTGCAAGCTGCCGAGGTGCAAGGCCAAACCTCCAACTCCATCGGCAGGTACCAGTCACTTGGGGGGCATGCCCCCGTCATAGAAAGTAGTGCGTATAAAAGGAAAAGTCCATGGATCACTGCGTGCCCCCCCTCCAGTACATCTCGAAACTCCCACATTAGTTCGATCTTACCGATCAGTGTTTCTGTTCACAAGTCGTAGCAGTTGTCCTGACTACTGATCTACTTCAGGCATCAGTGTCCTCGCTAGTGTCATTGTTCATTAAACGTCCCGGTGATGAAGTTCTTGAGTCCGGAACAACCTCCGAGGCCTGCAGCGTGCCGTCTGGGCACACCGTTCTTCTGCTGGGACTGCGATTTCGGACGGCCTCCTGAGAGTGCTTCTGCAGTTGTCTGCTCAGAGACTGATCACGAGGGCTGGGTTTGCTGGGCGTGACCGTGAAGGGAACCAAGCATGGACCGGGGGGAACTGTTTGCATCCAGCCAGTCAGTTGCCTCTCCGGCTGTAAAGAAAAACAAAACCCTTCCGTTGTGTTCAACTCTGAGTTTGGCTGGATAAAAATGACTGTACTCAAAGTTTGTCTCGTAAGCGTCGCTTCACAGCCAAAAAAGAACGCCTTTGCTCTTATACCCATTGGGTATAATCAGGTTAGACCGCAATTTGATGTCCCTCAAAAAGAAGCTGTCTCTTCGTGTGTGCCAATTGCAGTAGGAGATCCCTGTCCCGAAAATTAAGAAACCGGGCTATGATGGCTCTGGGGAGTGCTCCAGGTTTTGGAGGGGGCACCAGCGCCCTGTGTGCTCTTTCTATTGTAAAGAGCTTTGAAAGCCCTCGAGGGGCTGAGATATCCTTCAGCCATTTTTTGAGAAACCGTTCCGGATATGGTCCCTCCGCCTTTTCAGGAAATCCAATAAAACGAAGAATGTTCCTCTGCGTCCTAGGCCCGATCATCGAGGTGAGCTACTTTTTTCTGGAGGGTAATCGCAGTATCCCGGAGACTGTGAAGCTCCGTCAGCATTGTGTCAACTGTTCGCTCTGTGGTGGTAACCTTTCTGAAATTTTCCGCAGATCACAACTGAGTAGATTAATGTCGATGGCGACCGCTTCAATTTTGTTTTTCTAGTCACCGCTGGAATCGTGAATAGCCGCCAGTATTTCCGCAATGTATGGGGGTCTATCCGCTGTCGTCGATGGGCTATCTGTCTCCGCTAACTACAGCATCGCCAAGGCTTCCTGTTCCACATTAAGCGGTTAGACTTGGTTTGATATTTTGTAGCTAGGGCCGCCTTCCTTTATCTTTTGCCATCATATGATAGGGTGTACAGCCCGGGGACACAAAGAACACAGTTGCAGTCCACAAATCTTTTGAGGCATCCCAAGTCACTTCCAAATAACTTAGGAAATTGACGTACCCATCCCTGGGTTTCATATTGGTCCAAAATGAAAACCTGCACCTCAGTATTAAGATTCAAAACAATTCCTAGTGCTTTTTGCTCACCCACGTATCTGGGGTGAGCAAAAAAGCACTAGGCTGCTGCACAAGCTGCAATAGAAAATGTACACTTTGATAATATCTCTGCACAGTGTGGCAGGCACCATGCGGTGCCTGCCACATTGTGCAGGGATGTTTAGGGGGCCACTATAGGTGCCCCTGCAGGTGTCATTACAGGGGGCCAGGGGGAAGAGGAGCTCGCTAAGTTCTGGGTATAGTGTACTGTGCATGTTACATTTATGTGCACCACTTAGTTGGGATTATATGTAAATAAATAGTTGTTTTGATTTGAGTGTAGAAGAGATCTCTTCTAAGTCCTGATGAGAAGCCAGGGTAGGGCTTCGAAACATGTCGCCACAGGAGACACTGCTCATTAAAGCATAGTATCTCCATCTCATTCCCCACTTTTAACGATACCAGCTCAAGGGAACATTAACATTTATTTTTTCCACGGAGCCACGTATTTTTTTTTATTTTTCACCATTCACTCACTTCTGACCCATCACTCACACTCCTACACCACAAATAGTCTTGTTTTTCATAACCAATGCTCCCACGTAGTCCTAGCTTGTAGCATGCCCAGTCCCGCAGCGGGGCAGGAAGACCCCGATGATGAAGCATGCCACCAATGATTCCTTTGGTGGGTAAGGGGTATTTAAACAAAGCTGTGTGCTTTCCACCATTGTAGGAGACACACGTAGTCTGGAGGAACACTTGTATACTTTCCCATAAGGGCGGATCCCTTTGTTTTTTGGCACATTGTCTTATACAGCGCACTCCAGGTGGCCAGAAAGGATGCCTCAGAGCGGGACTGGAACACAGAGGTTGAGCCTCTGAATTTCGAAAAATGACAAACTGGGAGCACTGTGGGGCGTCCTGGACATCATTCACTCATACCGCACCAGTTGTGTGGGGAAGGAAGGCTTAGCCACATTTTTTGTTCAAATAATTTTTTATTTTCATATAAAAAGAACAGAATAAGTAACAACAGAATGTTAAACAGTCCTGTTACAATACAGTTGAAGCACACAATTTCATGGAACACCAAGTTTAATAGTTATTTTGGAAGAACACATAAGACATAGCAAGGACTATAAACAGTGTGAAATACAAGGAGTAATAATATTTTGCTTTGAAGCCTGGGCTAGTCGGAGTGTAACTTGGCAAATAAGTTGGCTCATGGAGAAAGAGCGATAGAATTTAGGAAAGGCTCGCAAGAGGAGAAGAAAAAGAGATGGGTAAGGGACCGGTGTGGAGGGGAGTTTGCCCTGGGTTGGACGTGCACTTGGTACTGTGAGATGTGGAAGCTCCGCACTTTGAGGCTTAGCCACATTTTAACCCATGTCCATTGAAGAACCTACATTAAAGTGGGAGCTTCAGGTGGTAAGAGCCGAAAATCTACCCTACAACACAAGATGATTGCAATAAACATCAAAATAAACCTGCTGAGAATGGACTTTGGGATAATAAATGTTGGAGTGGGTCAGAACAAACGAGCACTATCGGAAGTGCCGACAGAGGTCACAGCAACAACAAAACTTGAGTCAGAATGATGCATTCTCGTCGAGAGCGTCTTACCACTGAATCCCTGCTATCAATGTCGGTGAGCCTCTGGTGAAGATTCATGTGCTGTGTACAGGTTCACGTGGTCAGGTATTGCTAAAACATACCAGGTTCTAGGTAACAACGTGCATGTGCATTCAAAGACAGAGGTCATATGTCATGCTCTGTCTTGTGAGGGAGCTTGGGGTTTCCTTTTTTTTTCCTCTGACCTCAAAGTTAGAGGATCTATCGGACTATCTGGGGACATGAAATGAAAAGCTTTTGTCTAGCGCACACTAAATGTAAATGTCTGTACATGCACTGTGCAAATATTTCAGAATATATCGGAATAAGGGAAGCACAAGGGAAAGCACTTTTTTTGTAATTCTGAATTGTGCTGGAAATATTTTAATATGATCAAAACAAATCAATACACTGGGTGATTTCATATCCACCATTATCATTTGTGCACTGTACAGTTTTATCAGTTAAAGTGTATGACTGTGCAAACGTAATGGACCTTTTAATTGAAAATATGTTGTGTGTAATGGTAGAGCGCTACCATACAATGCATAATCCACTTAACTATACTCCATGCCGTTCTATGGCCAACAATCTATGAAACTCTACTCCATTCCATTCTATGCCACTATTTGCCACTTTACTCCACTCCACACTGCTGTACTCCACTTCTGTGCTACTCTGCTCCACTTCTATGCCGCTCTGCTTTACTCTATGCCGCTCTACTCCACTGTGTTCTATGCCATTCCACTGTACGACACTTTGCGACCCTCCCTCTAGGCCACTCAACGGCACTTCACTACCCCACTCCACTACACTCTACGCCACTCTGTTCCACTCCACAACACTCTATGAAACTTCAGTCTACGATACTCTATGTCACTCCATGCCTCATCACTTCACTCCAAACTACAGCACTCTCTCCCACTCTGATAGTCCATGCCTCAATACCACTTTATGCAACTCTGTGGCACTATGTCACATCCACTCTGCTACACTCCACTTTACTCCACTCTGACACTCCACGTTATGGCACTCCACTCGACAACACTTTACTCCACTCTATGCCACTCTGCAGTACTCCACTCTATGTCCCTCCAATCTACATCACTTCATTCCACGACACACTACTCCACTCTCCACCACTTTACACCACTGTATGCCGTACCCCTCTACGACACTCCTCAACTTTACTCCGCTCTATGCACCTCCGCTCTGTGCCACTCTCCTCTTTTTCATGACAGTCCTCTACTCCACCCCTGACACTCAACACCACTCCACGACACTCTGCTCTAAAACACTCTCCTCTACGCTACTGACTTTTAGCCATGCTGAAAAGCAGCAATGCTGGTGTAAAACTTGGCTAATGCACATTGGCAAAACCAATCGCTCTTCCATAGGCAAGACCTATTGGCTTTGCCAATGCTTGTTTCAGCAGCAAGCAGTTTCAACAACAGTATTGTATTTCTCTTGCGACTCATGTAACTCTGTTTACAAAGATGCCACCGCCCTTTCCAAACATTCTCTCCAGCTTTTTGTCAATGTCAAAAGCTTTTAGCACAAACATTTTGGGGCTCTGGGATGTCCGTTTTTGTACTCCCAAAGTTGTTTTTTTCAGTCCCCTTTACTTAGCCATTGATCTTGTCATTTACTTATTGATCAGCCTCATGTTCATCATTTAGGTGGTTTGCAGTTGTCACCCATGATCATTTGTTTTTTTTCCCTCTCTGCAGCATTTGTCAATTTTACTGGTACTGTCAATGCTCAGTTTGAGCTGGTGGTTGCAGGTGGGGCCCATCATTTTTGGAGGCCGGCAATTAGTTTTCCTCATCAGGCTTTCACCCAAAGCAACAGAGAGAAAAACATAAAAGGGTGGAAGGAGGAAGAAGAGCAAGACTGCGAAGAGTGACAAAGAAGGAAAGTTGGGAATGAAAACCTGAAAGAAGGAGATGGAGACAGTGAGTGTCTGGTTGTGGATGAGAGGCGTGAGGTGGAATCGAGACTTCGCAGCCTCCGTATTCACAGCCCCATCTTGGATAGCGCCAGCCTTGCTTTAATACGGTTCTACACCAGCAGTGTCCCATTCATCTACTCATTTTCGCATTCAGCCTCTCGCCCACAATCACAAACTCCTTAATCAGTGAAGAATCATTTTCAGGTATAAGAAAACCGAGCTATTGACTTTACCACTGCTTTTTAGGTCTCGCCTAGCGACGCAGCGCGAAAGCGCTGTCGCTAGCGAGATCTATTGTTACTGACTTGCTTCGGAAGGGAGACACAGGCAGACTGCAAATGTGAACGCGCCCGTGAACACGCACGTACAGACACTCGTGATGTGCACATCTCCCATCCCCCTTCCGTTCACGCAAGCCAGATGCATACAGTAACTGCGCCAACAAACACACACACACACACACCCACCAGCCGCCCCCAGCCAGTGCACGTGTACTCGTTTCCCTCAACGCGCACATGGCGTGCTTTCGCTTTCCCTCCCTTTGGCGTTTCAGCCCACACTCCGCCTTCTCCATGTCTTCTCTCCGGCCGGCCCTGCAGCGCTGGTCCCGGTAGAATGATGCCCAAGATGCGTGTGCTGTGGCTCCTCTGGGCCCCCGGCTGGGCCGGCATGTACTCCCGCGAAGATCCGCTGGTCATCTTGGACTCCGACTCGGCCCGCTCTCACCTGCTCAACTCCAGCAGTGCCTGCTTCGCCGAGTTCTACGCGTCCTGGTGCGGACACTGCCAGAAATTTGTTCCCATCTGGAAGAAGCTTGCCTTGGACGTACAGGGTAAGAGACCCCCCCCCCCCCCCCCCCACCCCCCCAAGACAAAACGTGAGGCACGCGTGAGACTGCCTTTTCTTCCTTCTCTCCCCCTGGGTGCTTTCTATCTGCCTGTTACTTCTCGTGTTATATACCCAATTGGTGAGTAGTTACTGTGCTTCTCTGAGCAATTTTCAGCAATAATCTCGCTGTGCTGATGCGGGTCACTTAATCAAACAGCACCACCTTCCGGAACGTTTCAATTCAACCGGTGGTTTCTTTCATTTTTAGAGAGTTTCAATTCCCCATCCGCGTTGGTATTTCCGTGGGTGTATCATCAGAAGCAAGTGTGGGTTAATGTGTTCCAATCTATGTCGTGAGTTGACTTATTGCTGTGATTGTCAAGGTATTAAAGACGATGGATTCCTGCATGCGCACGACTTAGAGGAGAGCTTGCGTCGCGTGTAGGTATTTCATTAAATATACTTGTTTTCTCACCCACACAAGCGATGGCTGTGAATGCATAATTTACGGAGCAGGAGTTTAAGCGTTCCTGTAGCTTGATGTGTGTCGCCAGCAAAATATTTTGATCCAAGATTTAATCAAAATGTACATAAAATTAACACGGTCTTGTCAGCTCTTCGTGTTAGCGGCAACTTAGGGGCGCTGAAAAGTAGCCTAAAAGTTTCATAAAGTAGCACTTTGCGCTAAATTGCTCCTATGGAGCATACATTGGGATGTCTTTGCAACCACACATGGGGTTTGATGCAAGTCCAGGGTCGGATTGGGGTCAAAATTAGGCCCAGGCACCAAACAAAACAACCATTTGCAATGCAATAGGTCTAGCATTTATGCAAGTTTGAGCTACTCACATTGCAAATAACAATGCCTTTTATTTTTGTTTTCATTTTTAAAACTTAAATAAAAGGCATTCTCATTTATAATGCCAATAGCCTAAACTCGCGTAAATGCGAGACCTATTGCTTTGCAAATGCTTGTTCCTACAGTTGTTGCAGTGAGCATTATGTACGCTAGCACCGAGGTACCCAAAGCACAGCAAAAGGAGAAAGGGCTTAATGCTCCGCTTTCTAATGTCACTTTGTCACCAGGCAAAGTGGCGTCTTCTGTATTTCTGTATTTAAATGTCCGCGGCTGTTGCCATTTTACTTATTGATGTCATAGTCGTGGCGCCACCTAGATACAGAACAGCTTCTGCCACAATCACGGTTTTAGAAGACCGAAAAAGGCTCATTGTAATTTACTTCTTGTAAATTAATTTTATTCAATTCTTTCAAAAACCCAGCCAAATTAGATTGATTTGCCCTCATAATTAGAATTTACATGATAATGTTGTATTTAGCTTGGTTCAAGCTTAATAGTTTTCTGTAGTAGTCTAGCGTATTCGCAGGGCAAACATTAGACAAATCTGGCCTAGTCCATCCTAAAAAAGACGTAGATAAAACTGTTCACTATATTTTTGAGGAAACGAACACTTATTGAAACCAAGTCTGTGAATCCAGGCTGATGAAAGTTGGAGCTTATGGAATGCCAAATTGAACAGCATAGAGTATGGCAAAACAGATATGTGTCCATTTTCGAATTTAAGGTGTGGTGGGTGTTTTCTGACTAAGGGGAACAAGGTGTTACGCGGCTCAGCTGGCCAAACATGTATGAAAACACATTTACAGTATGAAAGTTATTCATCTAGTTGCACTGGTCAGCCTTGTGAATAGATTTGTTGTAAAAGCCATGGAAAATGGCTTATGAAAACACTTTTTTCCTCAAGTAAGATTATTTTGTCTAGGTCGCATACAACCAAAAAATAGTCCTCTACCGTAGGTTCACTGGGAGTAATGGCTAAAGCTTACATTTTGGTAATTCACAAATGAAAACAGGGTATCCAGTGATTTGTCTGATTAATTTGGTTTGAACTGCAGGTGTTTATACCCAAATTACGTAAACATACAGTTAGCTTGACAGGAAAGTGCGATTCAGGTGATTCGTTTTGTTAAAGGGAGCTAATTAATCAAAATTAAAAAAACGGTATTGGCAAAGCAAGTAGGTTTGGCTTTATTTGCGGTAGCTAAGCTTTGACTTTGACAACTTAACCATCTTGGAATGGTTTTAGCGTTCTTCATTATAGTGAACCGTTCCAAGATGGCTACCATGTTTAATGACAGCACTTCTGGAATGTTTGAAGCCTGCATCACTGATAAAGTATATCGGAACCTTTGAAAGATAATCACCCGGGCTTTGCAACCTTAGGCAACCACCTTTCAATGGTTTTGTAAAACTTTGAGTGGTTTAGCCTTCCAGCAGGGTAGACTGGTTTCAAAGCAATGCATTTTCTATTTTAGATATTTAAATATCCCAATGCAGTGAAACAAAGATTTGTGTTTCGGCTGTGCAACTGCTTTCTTTCAATCTGCATGGCACCATTTTGATGTTCGCTATATTCAGTCAAAATTACATCAACATAGAAAATGGGTTGGGAGAGGCCTGGTTCATTAAACCAGTTAATAGCTGCAGTCTTCGAGTGCGTGCTCTCTTCCTAAGTTGTGGGGGGGGGGTGGTTGTATATTTTAAGCACATGCGCTTTTACAGGCATTACCAGTGGTCCGGTGCATGCCGGCGGTAACTGCGAAAACTTGGTCTCGAGATATATATATATATATATCTATCAAAAAGCAAACTCTCACTACTTCCATGCAGGCGAAATGAGAAAAACTGACCCAACGGCTCAGCCAGGTATATGTTTTTATTCTTAAAACCTTTCCCTCTGTTGACGCGTTTCGAGCACGCTGTGCCCTTGCTCACACAAAGAAAATAGCGTCTGCCATTGTTTATCAAATGCTTGGTGTCCACCCCCCTGTGAGTCACATGATAACCTGAGTGGACATAGAGAAAATACTACAGTTTTGAACTTCAACGTGTCACTAATTACACCATACCTTGCACTGATAGAGACAAAAGTAATTATGCCCAGCATAAATGCTTGGGGTTGGAAAATGGCAAATATAATACATAATAGTTGTATACATAAATAAATATCTAAATATGTATAAAATTTCATGTTCCATAAAATTTGAATAAAAGACACTGTGTGACTTAAATGTCCAAATTATATGTGGAAGAGATTTTAAGACCCTGCTATAACAATATAAATATTGTTCATCAGTATGTAGACAGATAATTTGTGCAAAATAAAGCCATCTGTGCAAAATTAAGCTACCTGTGCAAATTTCAGCAAATAAGGGTCAAAAAGATCTTCAAACAATCCACCTAGGAACCTCTTATCAATTCGATGTCTAATGGATAATGTTATGAACTGCTTGAATGCAAAGCTGAAAATATATTGTTTATCCGTTTGCCTTTATCTCCAACCTTGGTTCATGGACCTATATCTCTACTCAGACTGTTCACATGAAGTCTCTATGTGCAAAAAACGGTTAATACAAAAGTGCTGTAAGTGCTTTACAATACGACATATACATCACACTGTGTTAATAAATAAATAAATAAATAAATACACAATATAAAACCCCTAGGCCTATACTATTATAAAAAAAACACCCCAAGCTAAGCATATAGTGAAACAAAAACGGAAAGCTGCCATATTGTGCTGTTACAAGTTGGTTGTATACAGAACGGCATCAGAAAATACATCAGAATTTAAAATGTCAATGAAATCACACAAAATACATTCATTATTCCTGCTGAGGTTTATTGTTATTCCGTAATCTAAGAAGAGCCCAGTACTTTGAGACCACTATAAATCACATACATTTTGTATTGTAATGCGATTAACTTGATTACACCATAGAGACTGCAAAGATGGCACATGTGCATAGCAAATTATGCAACTCTTCAGTTGTGTTCAACCCATTGGGACTCTTGCTGTCGAGTTCTAAAATATAGCGTGTCTCCAACTTTCTTAAAAGTTTGTCTCTATTGCCACCCCTCCTAAGGGGGGCCACATCATCAATCACATAATAAGAGAGGCAACGCAGTTCGCTACCATGTACAGTTTTGAAATGCCTCGCGACCGGATATGCATTGTCATTATTCACGATCACCCTGAGATGCTGCAGAATTCTGACGTGCACCTGTAGCCTAGTGCTACCCACATAACGCAAGCCACAGGTGTACGTCAGAACCTAAACCGCATACTCAGTTCTACAGCTAAAGTTTCCCCATGAGTGCTCTGTAACTTTTCTTGGAGAATATATACATATATATACTTTTAAATGAAATTTTAAAAAGATCTTAAATCCATTTAGCTGCTGCTTCACTGAAAATTTTTCTTTTATATCTTCCCATATTTCCACATAATTGCACTTTAGTATATCACGGCTGTGACTACTAATAGGGGTTTATCACACTGTTTACGGCACATGCACTTTATGCAAATCTTAATATTGAAATCATCAGCAATTATGGCCACTTGGTCAACACTATCAGGAATTAATGCATTGTTTACAAATACCCATTTGTTAATTTGCACATATTTATGAACCAGACCTACTATTAAATTTTATTTGGTTTGTGTTATGGGTTGAAGGTCTTAATGTTTGAAACATATTATATTTGTTTTAAATGTTTTTACCACTAATATCGCTTTTAATATTATAGGATGGTTGATAATATTTATTTCATACCGTCTGTTATTGAACAGTATTTAAAGAATGGTAAACGTATGTACCT
Organism: Triturus cristatus; assembly: GCF_964204655.1. NCBI lineage: Eukaryota > Metazoa > Chordata > Amphibia > Caudata > Salamandridae > Triturus > Triturus cristatus. Next base: position 1,137,873,631 of record NC_140589.1, read on the forward strand.
GTTTATTTGTAACAAATTGCAGATGTTTTCTATATCTATGCCTCATGACGTGAGAAACTATGCACTGTCACTTTAAATTCTGGGAAGCACTCCACATGCGCGTCATGTGATCAAGGGCACTCTGCTGCTCGAAACGCGGTGGCGCAGGGCGTTTAATTGCAAATAAACCACAATATTGCACCAAATTTGGGTATGCGATCGTCATTTGGATGGTACAACAGTGATACTAGACGAAGAAACAAGTGTGTATATATATATAAATTTATCCGCAAATTAAAACTAAAAAAGTTCCATGCTTTACGCCCCCAAACATCCGGAACAGGAATTGGGGTTCTCCCCAATAATGACAACGACAACATGTCTGATTTAATGGTTGCTGACCTTGATATGTTAAAAACTATACAAGAATTGGCACAGGAGGCTAACAGTGACATGAATGGATCTGATGAAAGTCGTATTGAAATGCACAATGAAACCAGGCAATCACCAGGATTGGACATTGGTTTTAAACCAGACACACCTTTTAAAAGTCAATCAAAATTTACTCCTATCATGCCAAGAGATTCTGTGGATGTTTTTAACGAGCAGGTTGTGGCACAGGTGAAAAAACTTTATTTGAATATTAACAAGACCAAAAGAAAAATAACAAATCATGAAAGAAAGTATAATCAATTTATCGAGAAATTGAAAAAGGAGAGCCAGGTAGTTATTAGGAATTCGGACAAAGGAGGGAACATTGTGTTATGGCCATTAAAGCAATATTTGGAGGAAGCATATTCTCAGTTAAATGACACTAATTGTTACCGAAGGAGCACTCCAACCAAATACAAATCTGTGCAGAATCTCCTCTTTTCCAAATTACTGGCATGGAAGAGCATGGGTCTATTGAACATGGAGGAGTATAAGTATTTGAAGAAAGAGTATCCCATAACGCCATCATTGTATTTTATTCCAAAAATACATAAGAACATCAACAAACCACCAGGCAGGCCCATAATATCGGCCTGCGATGGACTATTGGAAAATGTGTCTCGGTATATTGATTACTTCTTACAGGACCACGTTAAAAGTTTAAAATCATTTGTACAAGACACCAGTGACTTCATTAGAAAAGTTGCTGATATAAAATGGCAAAAGGGATGGTACTTAATAGCTCTTGATGTTTCCTCCCTATACACGTGCATAAAAAACGTAGATGGTCTTAAAGCTGTGCAATATTTTTTAGCCAACAGACCACTCAAATTTGCACGACACAACACAATGTTGATGGACATGCTGGCATTTTGTTTGGAAAATAACTCATTCATGTTTAAAAATCAAATGTTTAAACAAATACAGGGTGTAGCCATGGGGGCCAGCTTTTCCCCCAGCTACGCCTGTTTGTTCATGGGTTGGTGGGAAGAGCTGGTCCTCATGAGGAAACATGAACATGTGTTTATGAACAATGTCGTCTGCTGGCTCAGATTCATAGATGATTTGTTTGTCATATGGAGTGGATCAGAGAATGAGGCACACGAATTTGTGGCATCTTTAAATAATAACGATGTGAATTTGCAATTTACCTCCAATGTTAGCAATACCAACATAACCTTTTTGGATGTACAAATCAACATAGTAAATGACAATATGACTACATCTCTATACCGTAAGGACACGGCAGGGAACACTATGTTGCACGCATCTAGTGCGCACCCTCCACACTTAATACAGAGTATCCCATACGGAGAGATGCTACGTATTCGTAGGGTCTGCAGTGAGGACTATGATTTAAAAGAGAAACAACTGGAAAGTAAAGAGCGATTCCTAGAAAGAGGATACAATAGTGCATCTATTGATAATGCTATAGTCAAATCTAGGAAACGCACCAGGCAAGATTTATTACAAGTCAACAGCAAATCACAGATAGTCAGCACAAATAAAGGGGAGGTGGGTAAGGAACCAACTAGATTGATACTAACTTACTCCAGGCAGGAACAACAGTTGCGAGCCATTATTAGACGAAATTGGCCTATAGTTCAGGATGACCCAGTAATTGGAGCAATGCTACCTAAGCATCCGGCTATAACTTACAGAAAATCCTTCTCAATGGCCAATGCTCTAGTTCGAAAAAACCCTGAAGAACAACAGCAAATAGGGTGGTTGGTGGCTAGAAATGGTTTCTTTAAATGTTCTAGCTGCAAAGCATGTCAATATGGTATAAACAAAACCTCATATCACACTGCGTTCAGCAATAAAGCTTGTGATATAAAACAACACCTGACATGTCGGACAGAATTTGCCATCTATGTTCTACAATGTAGTTGCAATCTATCATATATAGGCAGCACCAAGTTATCTGTCCACAAACGCATTTTACAACATACAAGGGCCATCGTCAACAATGACCCGAGTTACCCGGTAGCTAGGCACTTCAAATTGCATCATGACAGTAATCTGCAATTTCTGAAATATTTTGTCATTGATGCTATCCCTACCCTAAGAAGAGGAGGGGATCGTGAACATAAACTAAGGCGCCTTGAAACAAAATATATTTTAGAGATGGACACAAAGCAGCCAGGTGGCCTAAATACTAGTGAGGATTTGTATACTTATCTTGACTAAAAACGACTCCATTAGTATAATCTGTAACAAATATACCCACTGTAACTCAATTGTTTTAATCAAACAAATGCTGAGATCTGCGATCTTTTATCCTCTGTGTATTTTCTTCTTTTTATGCTGCTTTTATACTGTAACGTTTAGGTAATTTTATGGAGTAGATTTTAGTAATTGGATTGTATTTATTAACATTTTATGTATTTAATATTTATATACATATTTATATTAATTTTAAAGTACAATAGTGGGAATCAATTACTCTAAAACATAACCATAAGCTCCTTTGGACCCTAGACTTAACACTTATACTACAAATACCCCTCACTGCCTCTAAAAATTTAATTTTGAAATGAAATTAATCAGAAACAAATGAGGCAAAGGCAACATGATAACATTTTATTAATCATAGCACGGGCACTTTAAAACAAGGGAAAAAGATGGGTAAAATATAGCTGTTTGCGATATGGGAGATTTTTCATAATTTATTAATTTTCTCACCTTTTAGGCACTTGAAAATCAGGTCCATTCAATACAATGGACATTAGGTTACACCGGTCCTCTTTTGCATTTAAGCAAATTATTTCTGAAAATTATTAAACATTTGTAACAGAACCGGTAATTTCTTACAACACATAATTCAGGAACCAAGCATTTATGCAAATTATTAAATTCTGATTATGTTTTTGTATATACATGTATTTTACAATAATGTGCTGCTAACTGAGTTTTATTTGTATTTATATATTTATACTCTATGAATGTTAGCTTCATGACTTTTTAAGCATTTATGCCATTATTGTTCAGGCTTTTGGAAACATCATGCAAATTATTTAATGTTTGATGTTTTCGATGTCTATGAATTATATGATTGGATGCCGTCACTTTAAATAGACTAAGCACACGAAGTAACGCTGTCATGTGATCAAGGCAGGGAGCTGTTGAAACGCGTCATGGCGATATTCTAAAGAAATAAAATAGAAAACGAGCATTTATCTTGGGTCCACTCTCGTTTGTTTGTTTGAAAACTTGGTGAGACGAGACTGCTTCATATATATATATATATATATATATATATATATATATATATATAAATCTTGTCAGTGTGCGGTCCCCTTCATTCTTCGAGTGGAGTTCTAGAGCTGAATATTGACGTGGAGCCACCGCCACGGTTGGGACCTGCACCCGCTCCTGAGTGCTCACGGCGGCTTCTTGGTGGACCTTTGAGCGTCATTTTCCCGCAACGAGCATCGCTGTCACATCAGTGCGGACCTGGTTGGGTGAGTTGATTACCAGCCGGTATTTTGCAACTATATGAGCGGTCCAGTGTTTGAATTAGACAACGGCAGCAGAGCGCTAAAACAAGGCGTCTATTTGAATAGTGCAGTTTGGAGCAATTTATAAGTCACAATGTTCTCAGACGAATCACGTGAGGCTGAGGCAGCACAAGTCTTCAAATGCTTTCCCTCACAGCATATTGAGCGCGAACGTGAAACCAGCACACCTAGCTCTCTTGGCAGCCAATTTGCGAAACTCGAAAGACTCTTGGAACGCGAAACACGCAAATGGTGGGAAGCTACTTCCCTTCAGAATTATATCGACGTGAAACGGATTCCGCGAGGCTTACTGTGAGAAGTTGGCCTGGTATATGATGCTCACTAGTTAAAGTGATCACCTTGTACCATGCCAAGCAACCCTTATGGTGTGGTTGTAAGTCAACCTTTTCGGACTAGCTGCCCTAGTGGTAGCGTAGGCTAAGCAGTCTTTGAGGCTAAACTCGTGAAGCGTGTTAAGCCAGCTGTTTTACCAAATGCAACCCACTTTTATACCAATGAAAGGACACCACACAGATATATATTCAAAATATATATGTATTTATTTCTCAAAGTAACCCCTAGTCTCTTTATGAGCACAGGAGCACAAATCGTCAAACAAGATTACAGTAGAATACACAGAAGTTGCACTTTATATGGATAGGCCCTGGTGGCCACTCGAACCATATACTAAAATAGTGGTATAAGTACCACGAACAGAAAAGGGAAAAGGCCTAGGGCCTCTAGAATCGCTGGGCCTACAAGGAGCTAACGTCAGTTAGTGACCAGGAGGTCCACGGGTGGCGTGTGCAGAGCAAATAGTCACACGCGTGCTCCCATCGGTTTCAATGGGTGCGTAAAAAGTACAAAGTTACTGCAAAGAGGATCTTCCGGATGGACTAGGAACTCAAGATTTGGAACACAGGCACTAGAGATGTAATACTACACTTGGGCACAGGTGTGCCAGCTTTACCTCACCCACAGGAAGCGGGTGCATAGGCCTCGAAGTGCGTCGGGTTTCTTCTATCTGTTCCGTGGAGCCTGAAGACAAAGATGCTGCAGGCGGTCGGTCCGGGAGAGATGCAGTGGATCCAAGAGTGGATCGGAGATGTTGAAGACCTGTAAGCAGAGGGGACAGTGTTCACAGTCACTAGCCAGTGACCAGCGTGGCACCAGGTGGGTACCAGGCGATGTCGGGTGCAAACAGGAAGAAAGGTGTAGCTTGTCTCTGCAGCCACGTGGTCCCTGGAGGTCGACGACGTCCAGGAGTCGGTTCACGAGCTGTCCCACGCAGGCTCTCGCTGTCGGCGGTGTCGGCGACTTGATCGAAGCAAACAAGCCTTGGCCAAAGCAATTGTTGTAGGAGATTAAATAAGCTGATGGTTCTGACCAGCAAGGTCAGAAGGACTGCTCCTTTGGAGGGGAGCAAGGGCCTGTCTGGAGCAACCAGACCAGCGGTGTATTTCTTGAAGTTCGTCGCCAAGATGGCTACTAGCCAGCGGGCCAGCAACCGGTTAGGCGCGTCGAGTGGCAAAATGCAGAAGGGCCCCACGCAGATCGTGGAGATGCTGGAGGGCTCACCTTTGGTGCAGATGCTGCTCGGGTGTTGGGCTTCTCAGATCCCAAAGCACAACTTGGAGGGAGCCTCGGTTGTTGCACTTGTCAGCTTGTCGTAGTCGTTCCAAGATGGCTGGCTCCACGTGTCTCGGTGCCTCCACGGGTCTCCTCTTTTCAGGGACTGTGGATCGGGCGGTGAGAGGTCTGGAGGTCCAGGTCTTGTCAGTCTCTGGGCTCGGGCTCCGGCGGGAGGCGGCGGCAAAGCAGACGTTGATTCGCTGGATGGTGCTTGCGTTAGCAAGGTGGTCACTCCCTGACCACAGGGGAGATTGGCTTCAGTCCTCTGTGCAGCAGAGCGTCGAAGTTCCCGTCTTCTTCTTAGTGTTAAGTTGATTCCAGGATGTCTGAAGTCTTAGGACACAGCTCCTACCTTTAAGCGGATTCTAGGGGCCGGACTACCTGCTAGGTCCCTCCCTATGGGTGGGACCAGGAAGGGGGGTGGTTACACCCCCAATCCTTTGTCCAGCTCGCCCCAGGCCCGGGACTGGTGTGCCCCAGGACCGGTTTGAACTGGCATATGCACCGAGGCTCCTTGTGAGCCACAGGCATGTCTGGTTTCTTTCAAGCCCTACCTGACCAATACACAAAATCCTGTCTGGGGTGGTGCACGCACCTCCCCTGGCAGGAAACCCTTTGTCCACACCTCCCAAGCTGGAAGGACTCCCAGCAGCAGGAGGGCAGACTTGTGTCTGTGGTGGCAGCATCCATTTTGTGGAGCTGAGGCTATGTCTGATTTTACCCGGGTTTCAGGTACTGTACATGTCGTGTCCCTCTAGAAGGGTGGAATGCTAACCCCGTCGCCAGAATTGGCGAGGGGTTAGTATTCCAATTCGTATGACACCTTACTCGACATGTTTTGATAATGCCAAACCAAAGTTAGCATTTAACCGCGAGGTTCATAATGCACTTAAGAGTATATGGTATGACGATATCTGGAAACAGTAGAAGGAAGTTGTTCCGACCACTGCAGACAGGCTCAGCTCATGCCAGAGCACCATCTCACATGGAACCAAGCACTCTGCCTTCAGGATTGTTAAGGCCTGCCATAGGAGTGACTTATAGGTTACCATGTGTCCCATTTAAGGTTAGGTATAGGTATACTACACCTAAGTAAGAGGTGATTACACCAACTTACCCCAGCTGAGTGATCAGCCAGTTGTGTCAAATTGTTAGGCCAAGCCTGGGGTGGCATAATACATGCTTCAGCCCCTGGCAGGCCTTGGGTACACCAATGCCCTGGGTACCTAGTGTACACTGGTACAGGGGCTGACAGGGTGATCCACTTCCAATTGGTTATGCACCTAGGGTGCATAGTTTTAATTTAGTAGAGAGAACAGCAGGCTGGGGGTCTGATTGGCAGGCCCACAGCCTCAATATGTCAAAAACCAGTGAAGCAAAAAGCAAAAATTTGGGGTGACCATAGGATAGCAGACCCTACTCTCCTACACTTACGAATATACACAATCCCGTCGTATGAGAATCCTGACCCAGCGCTCTTGGAGGAATGAGCAGAACATACGACAGAGTCCTCTGTAGGCATGCTGAGAATATAGATTAAATTTGCGTGGAGCGACCGTGACAAATGTCTAAAAGAGATTGAAGAGTTAGAAATCATTATAGCTGCCAATCCAGATACCAAAACTAAAGAAGAATTGAGGCAAGCTATGAAGGAACGTCTAATCAGTTACCAGGAAAAAATCAAGACGAGGAAACATACTAAATTCAATAGAGATGCCAGAGACTATGCCCAGGGCAGAATACTTTCTTTTGCACGAAAATTTGATGGCCCACGGAGAGCATTTAAAAATGCAGCCCCTCAGAATGTTGAAGTACGGGATACTTCAGAATCCAATGTGAGCACTGACGCGGAACAGTCAGGTGACGACGCTGGCGATACTATAGTGCCCTCCTCTGTACAGAGTCGTTTTTTAGAAGAATTCCATTTGATGCGGAATTGGCGACAACGAGGGGGACGCGGCAGATCCCAGATGACAAGAAGACAAAACGCGTCCGGAAACCGAGACTGGGTGGCCGCGCACAATCAAGATCTAGGCCAAGGAGTGGCGGGGCAAACTCGCAGCAAGAGGGGGTTCAAGAGGTAGGAGTCAATGAAGACTTAACCATCATTAATTTAACCTCAAGTAAATTAACGGAGGATCAACAATCAGTACTAAAGAAAGGATTGACCTTTTGTCCATCTAAAAGATGTGAGTACACACAAACCCGCATTGACCTATATCTTTTCACCAGGAAGCTAAAATTGAAAAAATTCTTTAAGCTCAAGAGCATACAACATGACACTGGTGACCAGTGCAATCTACCAAGCACAACCTCTGCATCATCAACGGCTCTTACAGGCGAAGATTTAAGCACGCTACAAATTTTATCTAGCCAGAAAGATCATTATGTACTTAATGTGACTCAGGATGTTTCCTGTTTTCAAAGCTTTGGCATAGAACAGCGTGCCCCGAAAACGAATTTCAAACAACAATCAACTTTCGTACCAACGTCCTCTTATGACACTATAGATATCTTTGAAGAATCAATGAGAAAAGACCTTATGAAATTGAGACTTACAACATCTAAGAATTTACAGAATAATCTCACCAGAAGACTGCGGACTGCCCTCTCAGAACTAATGAGTGATCCTGATTTAATTTGTAAACCTTCTGACAAAGGAGGGAACGTGGTGTTGATGACTCGGAAGTTTTATGAAGATGAGGCGTTAAGACAACTTTCGGATAAGACATGTTACCTTCCAATTTCTAAATCTGAGTATATTGCAAATATTGATCAGAATCATGTACTTATTCAAAAATGGTTTGATCGTCATATGCTGAATTATATTGAATTTAAGTACTTAACTTGTCCTCATCCTGTCACGGCCAATTTTTAACCATTTTTCTAAAGTACATAAAAATCCAGTAAGACCACCGGGCCTCCCTATTGTGTCTTCCACGGGGTGTCTCACAGAACACATGTCTCAGTATATTAATTTTTTCTTGTCAGAATTTGTACAGACATTATCTTTGTATATCAAAGATACCACACATTTTATCAACAACATAATGGATATACCATGGGAATCTGACATGCTCATGATCGTCCTTGACATCACAAGTCTTTATACTTGTATCAAACATGAGAAGGGTGTCCATGCAGTTCAGTATTTTCTTAAAGGCAGATCTCTGCAATTTACTGAACACAATGCTATGCTTATTGAATTTATTTTGTTATGTCTAAATAACAACATTTTTTTATTCAATAAACAACACTATCGACAAATTCAAGGAACGGCTATGGGCACCTGCTTCACCCCCAGTTATGCGAATTTATTCGTAGGCTGGTGGGAGAAGCAGGTCGCCTGGGCCGAACCATATAATCACTGGACTCAATGTATCATTTTATGGTACAGATATATATATGATCTGTTCATCTTATGGAAGGGTTCTAAAATTGAGGCAGAGAAGTATATTTCAGCATTGAATGACAATACTTTGAACCTTCACTTTAGTGGACAATTCAGTACTTCGCAAGTTCCTTTGCTAGATCTTAAAGTTTTTGTGCAGGATGGGAAAATTTGTACTACTCTTTTTAGAAAGGAAACTGCAGGAAATTCAGTACTGGAAGCACACAGTAGCCATCAAAAATCCCTAAAGAATAGTATCCCCTATGGGGAACTATTACGTCTTAAAAGAAATTGCTCTCGGGATGTTGACTTTCAGTGTGAGGCTTCAGCTGCTATTGAAAGATTTAAATTGCGAGGCTACAGCCCCGATTTGTTAATAAAAACCTTAACTAAAGTCAACCGAATACCGAGGCAATCTCTATTAGTAACCCGAAAAATTGGTAATGAGACAGAACAAGATACTTGTAGATTTATTACTACCTTCTCTAATGAGACTGGCCCTTTGAGAGAGATTCTCCGTCGGAATTGGCATATCCTTAAATCAGACGGAGTAATTGGCGATTCTCTACCGGCTTATCCACAACTAACCTTTAGAAGGAGTAAATCCTTAAAGGATTAACGGGTTAAAAGCCATTACGAACCAACACCGTTTGTCCAACGCATTAGCAATTTGACTGGTTTCTTCCCTTGTCTCAAATGCAAGGCATGTAGAAATAGCAAAAAGGTACTTAAATACAGCGTTCCAGGTATGGGAAAACCAAGGAGTATCAATAAATTTCTAACGTGCAATACTCCCTTTTGCGTATATTGTTTAACATGTCCTTGCAACAAGCAATATATCGGTAACAAGATCCACCCTACCAAAAGACGTATTTTGGAACATGCCCGAGCCATCGAAAAACAAGATCCTACCTATCCTGTGGCCGGACACTTTGCTAAACACCATAATAGTGATAGAAATTTACTAACATTCTTTTGTCTAGACCATGTTCCAATCAGTCATCGGATAGGTAATCGTGAACTGAAATTAAGAAGACTGGAATCTCGTTTTATAATTGATCTTCAAACCACGGCTCCCAATGGCCTAAACACTAAGGAAGAATTGGCATGTCACTTAGGGTAGATTACAGTTACTGAGTTCTTCTTATATGTTTATTGGACTAAGATTTGTGGAATGCTGAAGATTTATGTGCTTGTCTTTTTTCTATTTGAATTTATTATTTATTAAGTTTGTGTATCGGAGATTGCCCATACAGGGCTTGATTGAGTTACGATACATGCAGACATGGTCCATCGTTCTCTATTTTGCTTAAAAGTGGCATCAAGAATATAATCATTATCGAATGGATTTCATTCGCCCATATAGGGCTTGATCAAGACTTGGTGCCTAGTAATCAATTTTATTTTATTAGCACTACATTAGAAGTTCGATTTTCGTTGACTGCTTGGTATTATTACGCTGCCTTGAAATTCGTCATTTTCAATGTTAATTTTGAAATGCATTACAATGTTGGCATAATCATGTCACCGTGCGAGATTAACGCTTTTTTTTCATTTATAATAATTTGTTATTTTGTGAAAGTCTTTCGTTCATGTTGATTGGAGAAGTGTGGCTCACTGGTTAGAGTAGGCAGACCTGGAAGCAGAGGTCAGCCTGGGACCAGGGTTCAATTCCCGGCTCGGCTGGGTCTTGAGTCCATAAATTGTCCATGGACTCGATAATTCTCGCTCCAGTGCATACTTGATTCGTGGGTTCACACTCTGCGACTCTGGGCAATAGCTTGCTTAATCTCCACAATGGCCCCTCGCGGCGGGATGCCTGGCTTTCACCTTGTGGATGCCCTGCTGGGTAATCTCACAAGGGAATACCAGGACGGGTTCCCTAAGCAAGCGCTTAGAGACCGGTTGGTGATTTGCGCTATATAAATATCTGCACATTTACATTTACACATTACTAATGAACCGGAAGTGTAAACAGTGAACCGGATATAATTGCACCTAATGAACTGCACCCTGTAAACACAGTCCAAAAAGGCGCTAATGCAGAAACGCGTCCTGGCGTCTATCTCGGAACAATAAATTAAAATATAAGAGTACCTTATCAGTGTGCGGTCCCCTTCATTCTTCGAGTGGAGTTCTAGTACCAAAAAGTCCGCGGTGTGGGATTGCTGACATGCACTACTATCTTTGGGGACCCTTACAGACTGCAGGACTTCATTTACCAGCATCCTTGGCGTTTACTGCTCACAGTGATTGAAGAACAAGGGCTGTGATTGGACACTTGAGTACCAATAGGAACACCACGAGCAGTATGTAAAGTTCCTGCACATTGCAACAAATTTTTAAAACACAATGCTGGCAATGAAGAAGGCATTCGCCGAAACGCGTCTGCCAGGTGTTTTAAGCTTGAATTTCTCTGTTTGGTGGCAATTAAACCTACCTGATCCGTCCAAAAGCATGTGCCGGACCCGTTTTTTGGCAAAGAGGCGGGTGTGGTGGTGTATATATATATATATATATATATATATATCTATATCTATCCATCCATCCACGAAGAAAAATTGCTCCTTCCGGAATCGCTGAGACACTAGAGAGGTGGTGCACACACCGGCGGAGCACGCCGGTAAAGACCATATCCAAATAAGAAAGTAAGTAGAACGTGCACTCTCAGTGAGACACAGACAGCCAGCGAGGTGGTATAGTCCGAGTGTTTAATTCACACAACGCGTTTCGGTACAGAACCTTGTTCACGTGTGAAACGAGCATGTACAGGCAGCCATAAATAAAGCATTCAGAGAAGTATTCAAACAGGTTGTAATACTCAACAAAGGACTACATGGCAGTGACTATGGCGGTCATCTTGGAACGGGGAAATTGCCAAGAGTAAAAAACAAAACCATAGTGGATACAGAGCATAAGAATGCGTAAATGCAGCAAATAACAGCAAAAAGCCACCAGTGTGTCACAGCAGAGTGTACCGATAAGGTACTACCAACGGCATGTAAAACAATAAATTGTAATCACATATAACATCGGCCAGGTAAATTTGAAATGTAGTCAATGATAATGGTACATATGCAGGAAAAAAAAATTTCAGAGAACGACTCAAGGCAAAGTTATAACAAATGCAAAATATTAGGGACCCACCAGGCTATGCGTATAGTCAAGAAGGGGTTGGGGCTGAAGAAAGATAGGCAAGTGCTTGGATAAAAAGAGGCAACTAAGCCATACAAATATGAGTGCCATAAATGAATCATGCACGCCCAAACAACCCCGGTGTCTCTATCTATGGGCAAGTGCCCCTACTACCCGCCCGTATACTCGTATCAAAGCCGGGTCATATAGTGGCAATCAGAGTAATTCTAAAATAGAACTGATGCAGTAGGTAACTAGAAATTAGAGACAAATTAGAAAACGACATGGGCCAAGCTGACTTATCTTAAACCACAAGTGTGACCAGGGAACGTGCTCGTATGCTTTAACATGGAACTGCAGGTGAAGATGATGAAGTGAAGATCTGAGTGAAGAGTAACGATATGGAGCAAAAGGGTAGGATGCCCGTGCCGGTGACTACAAGTGAAGGGCTCCTTCCTTCTCTCCTGCAAGGAATACATACAAATATATAAAGGTCAGTATCAACACATAACATCAATGCTCAAGAATTATATACAGGAGTAAAAAAATTATACTGTAATCTCATGGAGCAAAGCAAGAGCAGCAGCAGGAAACAGAAAAATGAAAATTGAAAAATGAATCAACATGTCACAGAATGCAGTAAAGAGTAACCACAAGCAGACTAGGATCACTATTTGAGGTGGATTGACATTTCTTCATCCATGTTCAACCCACCCGGGCGTCTGGTTTGAAAATCAATAATGTACCTAGACTCCCGTTGTCTAAGGGTGAGAGTCCTGTCTCCACCTCTGGGATGTCTGGGAATGTGTTCAAGATTGAGATAACTCATGTCTGAAATGTTAGAACAATGTTTTTCATAAAAATGACGCGCAACAGGATATTTTTGGTCATTGTGGGTTATCGCTCTCTGATGCTCTAATACCCTCTTTTTAGCTGGACAAGTGGTTCTCCCTATATACCAGAGTTTGCAAGTACACTCAATGGCGTAGATCACAAAACAAGTACTGCATGTCAGGAATTGGGTAATTTTCCTGGATACCCCTCCATATTCTAGTTTGTCCTTACATTTGCTGTGTCTGCAAGCTTTGCAATGACCACATGGGAAAAATCCCACGAGGCCATGGCCAGTGTTAGTGGTATAGTCAGTGATGTCATTTCTGACTACCATGTCCCGTATGTTCCTGTCCCTCCTGTAGGTAAGGTTGGGCCTTTCAGTGATCTGGGTGCCTACCACCCCATCAGATTTCAAAATGTCCCAGTGTTTGGCAAAGATGCGTTTGATCTTGTGCGCATCAGAGTTGTATGTGAGGATCATGCGAACCGTCAGTCTGGTTAGTTTCCATCTCACTGTCCATTTTATCAACAAGGGTATCAGCTCTACTGATACCTTCAGCACGTTCCTTAGCTTTTTTCAGGACCCAGTTGGGGTAACCTCTGGTTTGAAATCTACTGATGATGTTTTCCATCTCGACTGTATAGGCCTCAGAGCTGTTGCAATTACTTTTCGCCCTCAACAGCTCCCCGTATGGTATGCTTCATTTGAGCACATCAGGGTGGCTGCTGAGGGCATGTAGGATGCTATTCCCTGCTGTGGCTTTCCGAAAAAGTGTGGTGCATATTTTGTTCTGCTTGATTTCTAGTCCTACGTCAAGAAAGTCAACTTTGGTGGCATCAATACTACCAGTCAAAACGATGTTGTAACTGTTAGTATTAAGTTTCTTGATGAATTCCTCAGCATCACCAGTAGAACCGTCCCATACAATGAACAAATCATCAATGTAGCGACGCCACATGACAACTTTGCGCAGATCACTTTTCAGGGTGCTGCTGGCTGCTATTTCTTGCTCCCAGTAACCCATGAAAAGATTGGCGAAACTGGGAGCAAAGCAAGAACCCATAGCAGTACCGTTCACTTGCCTATAGAGGGCGCCATTGAAAGAAAAAATATTGTTGTTCAGACAGTAATCAATCATTTCAATTAACATGCGACTGTGTTCCCGATACCTGATAGGTTTTTGCTTGAGAAAATGCTCACAAGCTTCCAACCCTTGTTGGTGATTAATTATAGTGTATAGGGATTGGACATCCAACACAATGAACAGATAGGTGGGCTCCCAAATCAAATCCTCAATTTTGCAAAGAAAGTCTTTGGTGTCTCTCAAGTAACTGGGAAGTAGTATGACAAATTCTCTAAGAAAATGATCAACATACTTGGAGATATGTTCACACACTCCCTATCGAGGAGACAATGGGGCGACTGGGAGGTTTGGTATTGTTCTTATGTAATTTGGGTAGCAGATATAGTATGGGAAGCTTAGGATAGTCCCTCTTGAGGTAGCAAAATTCCTCCCATACCAAGAGACCCTTATCCTTCCAAGTGGTAAGTTTGTCCCAGATATCTGTGATGCTCTGATTATAGATATCCCCAGATATGGTTATGTAAAAATTGGTGTCTTGGAGTTGGCGTAAGGCTTCACTGATTATAGTAATCCTTGTCTAAGATAACCACATTGCCCCCCTTGTCAGCAGGGCGTATGACGAGACTGGTATCACTAGCTAGTGTCTTAAGTGCCTGTCTCTGGGTATGCGATAGGTTGTTAGAAAAATTGCGTGAGTGTTTTTTGCTAAATCTAAGGTCTATTAAAGATTTAACAATACAATAATGAAAAGTATCAATGTTATCATGGGGGAGTGGAGGTACAAAGGTAGATTTGACTCTAAAATCAGTACATGCTGCTGCCCCCTGATTGAGATCCATATCATCCAGAACCTGGGTGGTATGGATATATATATATATATATCGGTCGCCAGTAGATAGTTATAGTTAGGACCTAGTTACCATAGGAAAATCGTAACATTCTTTTCCCAATAACTACCTACTGGCGACCACCAGTAGGAGATATAGATCTATAAATAGATATACATATATATTCTCCAAGAAAGGTTACAGAGCACTCATGGGTAGATTGATCCTTTAATTCAAGCAGATGCCTTTCACTTATGATGTCTACCTCTATGCTTATTTTTTTATTTATTTTACAGAGTTTTATATAGCGCGGACTTGACCCGAATCGGGTATCAGAGCGCCTTACATTGCACCAGTTGTGTTACATGAGGATACGGTATAGTTAGGACCTAGTTACCATAGGAAAAGCGTAACATTCTTTCCCAATAACTTTGGCGCCGGATGACGAATTTTCAAAACTGGTGGGTTGCTCCAGTCAGCTCCTATCCTGAAAGTTTCGGGGTGAAAAAAGTGGGGTCCCAAAACGCGTTTTCTCCAGGTTATTTCCCATAGGCAATTTTGGAACAGGCTACAGCTCGAACTGCTGAACGGAATTGCACCAAATTTTGCAAAAATGTAGCACTTGGCTCAGAAAGAGACCTTTTTTTTTTTTTATAAAGTAGTTCCTGAGAAAATCAAACAAATAGAGTTCAAAAAATCAATTTCCCATAGGAAAGTTTAGACACGGTTATAGCAAAAGCTGCTGAACGGAATTACACCAAATTTGGCAAAGATTTACTGCTTGGCTCAGAAAGCGACCTTTTAAAAAATGGTGTAAATACGTTCAGTAGTTTTTGAGAAATCAAGAAATAAAGATAGTGATATCTATGGCCGCGGAGGATCCGTGCACCCTCCCGATCACGAGCTTCATGCTAATTAGCTGTCAACTCTCCAAACCAGGAACTGTTGGCAGCCATCTTGTGCCTCGGTAGAACCGAGTCACTTGAAAATAGAAAAAACAATGCACAAAACAGGAAAAGGGGGCAGGGTAGAAACACCCTATCTGTGTCTGTCTGTCTGTCTGTCTGTCTGCCTGTCTGTCTGTTTTTAAAAAACGAAGCGCGGGAAACCCGCGGGTGGGTCAGGTCCCGGGGGCATGCAAGAATGCATGAATATTTGCCGGGGGGCACGGCACTCGGCAGCCCCGGGGACCGCCACCCTCGGGGCTTATTACAGCTGTGGGGGCCCCCCAAGCCCCGCGGACCACCACCCGGGGCTTTTATTTATTAATTGGGGGGGCACACACCCCGAGCCCCGGGGACCACCACCCCCCGGGGCTGTGTAGATGAGGGGTGGGGGGCCACGCGGCCCCCTCCTGGAGCCATTGATGGCCCTGGGGACCGCCACCCCCCAGGGCCGGCTCCAGCAGTGTCCCCCGGGACACTGCAGTTTGCTATGACAGGGTGGGAGCCTTGCGGCGGGGAGCCGGCGGGACTGTGGGGGAATTGGGTCCCCAAGGATGTGGCCAGGCCCCAACTTAAAATGTGCCATGGGGCGCGATTGCACAGTGGGGAAGGGAGGGGGCAGGGCCTGAGCTGACGTGTGCAAACACGCCCTGTGGCGCGTTTTAAGTTGGGGAATTAATTCCCCTTCAATTCTGAGGGCCCCTGGGGGACAACTAGCCCACCAGGTGCTTCCAGTAAGCGCCACTGCGCTCCATTGCAGAGAAGTGGTCCAGGCCATGCCCCTTTTTACACCCCGCTGCAACGCAGCTCTGTGGCGCTTACTGGAGGTACCTGGTGGGCTAGTTGGACCCCAGGGACCCTCCGGATTCAACGGGACTTAATCTTCCAATTTAAAACGCGCCACAGGGCGTGTTTGCACACATGTCACCTCAGCCCCCCCTTCACCAGTGTGCAAACGCGCCCCGTAGCGCGTTTTAAGAGGTAGTTTTAATCCCCCTGCCCTATTATGTACTAGGGGCTTACAGAGGAGGTCAGGCTAATCACAGGGGTACCCCAACGCATAGTGTTCCCTAGTGTATATAGGTGTTTTCACTGTATTATAAGTGTCTTTTAGCATACCACTGGCTCTAGGCCTGGTTAGTCAGTCAGTTACCACCAGTACCCGTCTGAAAAAGTTGTGAGCACAGGATGATTTTGTAACAAGGCGTCTTTCTGCTCATCTGTTGGTTCTTTCCGCAAATGTCTTGCTTCTTCCTGCTCCTTTTCTTTTTCTTTTTGGACTTCTGTTGCTTCTTTCTGCATTTCTTTTTTTCCTTTCTGTGCGTTTTCTTCTTTCATCACATGTCCTACCTCTGTAGGCATAGTTGGAAACTAGCATTTTAAAAGCCTTTGAAATTCACTGAAAAAAACATAGGTTTTAGGGAAAGTTATAGTTAGTTGGACATTGCACTCGTACAAAACCAGTGAAATTCCTCCGTTATAGTTAGTTCAGCTAACTATGCCTCGCGCCCCTGCAATGCACTGCTGATAACGTCACATATTGCGTCACTCATGACATGGTCAGTGATATCACTGATGACATCTTAAATGACATCACTGATGACATCATCTATGTGATAATTTAATGCATCTTCTCACACCCTAATATAACTTTAGATACGCCCACTCTAAATTACAGACTGCCATTCTCAAAAGCATAGACACTCCAACAGCAATAACTACATACCCGCTCACTGATTCTTAGGTCTACACACACATCCACTCACTCACCCGTATATATCCATCCAAAGTCTTTAATAGTGGCATCTGTAGCACGCATTAGGATAGTCTCTTGGAAAAGGAGTAGGAAACTTAGATAAGGAAGGGACAGGACCAGCGAGGAAGAGAAGGAAAAAGGTGGGGATGAAAAGAGCAAGAATGTTGAGTGAGCAAATAAAGAGGTTGATATCAACAAAAGTTGGAGAGGAATGAAAGAGAGAAGAAAAGATGTATAGGGAGAATGGGAATGCAGAACGGGGGGAAAAGAATGAAGAATTAAGGGATGACTAAAAGACAGATAAGAAATTAAGGAGAAGAATGAATGAGAAGAAGAGTAAGAGTGTAGTAAGTTTGCATTCACTATCCATGTTGTAAATACTAGGCCAGAATGATTTTATCTGTATTCTATTCTTTTGTATGTAGAAGTGGAGCGCTGCACGAATATTGCAGGTCTGCTACTACCAACAGTGGACAGGTAAAACAAGGAAGACAAGCAGCAGTGCCACAAATCCCCAGTTTTTCACAGTTTGTATTATAGTAGTAGAGAGTGAGGAGTAGAGAGAGTGAGGAGTAGAGAGAGTGAGGAGTAGAGAGAATAGTAGATAGTAGAGCGTAGTAGAGAGTAGCAGAGAGTGAGTAGTAGAGAGTGAGTATCAAGCTTACATTAAAGATCTTCAGCAGGGGGAGTTACTGCAATATTTTGGTATTTATGTAGATGTTTAAAAAAATGCTACATAGTCGCGCCGAGTCCACATTGGCCTGCCATCCTTACACCTTAATGCATACATTTGGCTAATTTTGAAACCATTTTGTGTTTAGCCTGCATCAGTGTGAATGGTAATGTTGGACAAAGCATGGAAATAACACAATCTCTTGCTGAAGCGCTGCACAGGTCAGGCCAACAGCACGAATGAAAATAGAACAAGGCACGCACATCAATCACTAGAACGTAAAACATGGCTTAAATAAAATAAAAAAAAAAAAGACAAAAACGACAATCCTACTGGGGCAAACAATGGCGTCGAGACTTTAAGTATTTGCCCTGCAGTGAAATGTCTGCAAATCTGTTTTACACATAATTGTGACACATAAGCACATTGTAAAGAGGGAAATGTCACACATAAGCAAAGCAAAAACTTTTGACGCTTCTAGGCTACATGGACAATGACCTGCAAGCAGGTTTGTAAAATATAGTTTCTTTAAGTGATGGCTTCACCGAAAGCCATACGGTCCCATACAAATGCTAGCAAATGCTATGTTTTTTCCATATAACGTAACTTCAAGAAGCCTCCATGGAAGGGAGAAGGGACAAAAGGGAAAGAGAGAACGCAACAGTGTGTAGTCCTTATTCCCAGCTCGTTTTGAGAGAAATCTGTAATGATGAAGACACGTATGACATGAATAAACCTTAAGCCTTAAAGCAACGCAATCCTCCCCAACCAACCACAGAGTAACTGTTTAAGTGGAGCACTCGCTGTCCAGGCAACTTTGGAACATAAACAAAGTTCCACATTCCACCCTTCCCTCCCCATCCACCCCTTTACATTAAAAACCCATTTCCACATCCGTTATTGTTTTTTCCTCACCCACTCTCATCCGTCCCTGCACATTTCAAAACCTTGCTATTTTCACATTTTCCTGCATCCGTTTTGGTGTCTGTATAGATGGATGTGTGTTGCTGTCTGTGTGCACCGATGAACGTATGTGTTGCTGTCTTTGTGAGACATGTCAGCGTGTGGGGGGATTATAAGCAGGCATAACCTATTGGCTCTGTCAGAGCTAGTTTTAAAGGGGGATACCTTCAACGACGCACCATATTCATAAAGAACGGTATGTCACTATAGCCCATTCGTTATTTTAACTATTGTACCTGCCACAGTCGGATCTAGCAATGCTAAATCAAATACTACAAAGACAATATGACGGAGACAAGGCACTTAGACTAAACGGTGGGAAGTTCAAATGTACTCCATTATATTTTAAAGGTGGAGAGGGGTAATATAAGGGTTATGACTCGCAGGCTGGTGGCAGTCTCTGAAATCTCAGGAAAGGTTCGGGGTAGTCACTGAAGCGAGTGTTCATAGAAGGATGAAGCATCAATGGATAATAAAGTGGAACTACGCTATTTCCATTCTAGATGCACGAACGATTCCAATCTGATGGCACTCAGAGTGCCGCCGGAAAGGAAGCTGCTTCGCTGAAGGAATGTGGACAGGCCAAAGCCATCTTTGTCCCTCCGTGCGCGTGAAAGCCGCCATACGCGCATGTGTGGACATCGTATGCGATGAGTTGCCATGACAATGGCAAGCTTAGCACAAGATGGTGTCCACAGTCCGTAGGGGCACACGCATGCTGTCTGCATTGGACAGATGGCGAGAGCAGCCATCTTTGTCCACGAAGGCGCGTGCATGCAAGCGTTGGGGAGAATTGAGAGCAGCTTTTCGCCATTGTTCATTGGTGGACAATATAGCTAACGTTTTTGGGAAAGTGTTATACAACAGACTCATTTTTCATTCAAAATAGAATAAATGGGGATTTCCAGATGGTTTCAGTCGTCAGTGGGGACTATTTTCCAATGGGTAAAGGTCAGAAGGATGGGTTTCTTATAGTATGTGTGGATTTTAAAGAAACCTTTGTGGAGCCTGGGTGCCCATCTGCAATGTATGCTCAGTCCTCAATGCTTAGTGGACACTATTATAATCCAACATTTTTTAGCGCAAAGCACCAATTAAAAATACAGGAGAGCAGGTTTTGGGGGCGAGGATAACGTAGGAGCTGGTGGGAGGAAGGAAGGGGAAAAGCAGATGTGGAGACATGAGCAGGAACACACATGCACTGGATTCATCCCATATGCAGTCGTCTGTCTACAGAAACTTTATTTAAACATCTCGAACAAGTGGTCGTGTTCCATGGCCGCATTGGAGACCGAGAGCTGGTTACACTCAGCACTATACAATTCAATACAATGACACTCAAGTCCTACACAGATTAAAGTGAGCTGTGGCAGGAAGCCTCCTTAGGCTGCATAGCTGCACAGCGAATCAAGACACTATTTCCACAAATCAAGTTTTAAAAAGTTACAGCCAAGTTAGAACTTGTCTAACCAGACGCTTTTCTCTCTGGAAAAGTTCATTGAGGAAACCTAGAGCCACCCTTTGCTGGGAAAGTCCTGTGTGGGTTGTTAGTTTGATGGACAGTGGCAGTCAGTGGGTGTCTCACAACCTGCACTGGGGCTTAAATACACAGCACAGGCGGGCCTCAGCTCACCATCACACTGACCCCCTCCCCCAATCTTCTCTCCACAGTGGGAGCAGTCTCCCCACACTAAGGTAAGCAGCCAGACAGCTTATGCAGGGTATCAGAAAACATGACAACTCTGAGTGTGTTACTCGCTCGCTTTGTGCTGTTACTTGAGACCCCTGCGGTGTTGTTTCTGTTGCTGGTGGAGGTCAAGTGGGTTAGTGCTTTTTCCGAAGAGGAAAGCGTGCTGCAGGTTTCCAGGCTGGGGCGGGGCTACAGGTTCCATGTGCCTGTTTGTGCACCAGTCTGACTGACGAGTCACAACCCTCGCTGACTGCAATTAAACTACACATTTTCACTGTGCACCAATGCTGGATTACAGGTGTTTCTAAATTACGATATGGTTTGAAAAGTAGAAGACTTGTTTCTGCCACATTTACAATGAGGAACAACTTCAGAAAATGATCGCTAATTGATAAAAATTGTAATAGGCGCTTCTGCGCTGCCCCACTTCAGATGACATGGGTAAACTGAGGTGAACCCGTGAAAACATCACAGAAATGCTGTGCAAACGGAGGTTTGTGGAAACAGTTCCGCACCGATAGACAATTTCCATGATAGGCATCAGTGTGGGCTGTGCCACCATCTGTTTCATCAAGTCGCAAGTGTGGAACTTTGCACAAGGGAAAGAGATACAAAACAGGCTTCTCTACACATGTTCCTCAATGTGACATCTGACGCATGCCAAGCTGGAAAGGAAGAAATGATGCACTGGGTGGAAACGGGCAAGGTTAGCTCTTATGTGAACACAAAGGCATTTTCCGTGGCATCCGTTGATTTGTATCTTTTTTCGAATTTAATTTACCCTGCCTGTCCTAACAGCCTGAAGATAATGTTGAGAAGAGGGCCTGGGGTTTTAAACGTGTGACGCGGTGCTTTCTGGGAGGCAGAGTCATGCGAATGCACTCCGATGTGTGAGAATGGACAGTCCAACTAGTGACCTGATGCAAAAATAAAAGTGTCTCTGATTAAAAGTAAGAAGTCCTTGAGATGGCGGCATTCTGGAAACATACCAGGTCAGAAGCTGCTTCGCTGAAGGTGTGGACAGCCCGACCCCATCTTTGTCCCTCCGTGCGCGTGAATGCCGCCATGCGCGCGCGTGTGGACATCATATGGGAAGAGTTGCCATGACCATGGCAAGCTTAGCACAAGATGGTGTCGGACTGTCCACAGTCCGTAGGGGCACGCGCATGCTGTCTGCATCGGACAGATGGCGAGAGCAGCCATCTTTGTCCATGCAGGCACGTGCATGCAAGCGTTGGGGAGAATCGATTCCAAAAGGTCTCTCTGATGAGAGCGCATGTGCTGCTTTTCGCCAGGCGAGACCTAAAAAGCAGTACACATTAAAAAAAATAGAAACAAGCCCAGCCGGTAAAGTGA
Organism: Triturus cristatus; assembly: GCF_964204655.1. Lineage (NCBI taxonomy): Eukaryota > Metazoa > Chordata > Amphibia > Caudata > Salamandridae > Triturus > Triturus cristatus. The sequence goes on from NC_140589.1 coordinate 1,137,895,828, forward strand.
AAGCGACCGCGCTGTGTTTAATTAGTAACCTGATCCACGACGAGGAATGCAGCTGCTACCCTGCTCGCCGCTGCTTGCTCCCGAGAGCAAAACGCCGTGGGAGTGAACCTTTGGAGAGGAGGTGGGACATGCACCTGCTTTTGGCCATTTGCGTGCTTTGATTATTGAAAGACACACGCAAAGGCCAATCTAATGTGTGGGAGGAGTCAGACCCACACGGAGAAGTTTAGAATGCTCACAAGAAACCTCCCATAGAGCAGCGCATGCGCCACCTAAAAATGTGTGTATGGATCAAGCAGCTGATTTTTGATACTTTGGTATGCCTCTACCAATGTTTTGAACGTCTGTGCAACATTATCTAGCTATTCCTGATTACTGGCATATTTCATGATGTCAGATGATTATAGACAAAGCCTTCTTTTGAGGATACCTTTCATAAGCGATATGTTTTATAGAACTCTTGTCTGGTACATGTAAAGTGCAACTCGCAGGTTGTATGTGCGCAAGCATTTAATAAACTTAGAAATAATTTACAGTGGCAAACGTGGCTTCCATTTCTTGTTTTACCAGCTAATTCACTTCACTTAGTTGTTTCTAATTATTCCATGTTTGGTTTTACAACAGTTCTCTTTTCTTGCAGGACATTACCTGGCAAGATGAACACTCTGCTCCATTCTCTTGGGAAACAAGGGTAAGCTATGTAGCCATGATTATTTTGGCGTAGTTTTTTAAATGCAAGATATCTCTCACTGACGTGTCAGTCCTTGAGCCTACGCATTGCTATGCATGTGTGGATCGAGTGTGCCTATAGCTGGATTCCTATTTAACATGCACAGTGCCGAGGAAGACCAGGGTGAATAGTTTTCCCTTATTGTAGAGTGATGAATAAGGTAGCCTTTGACGCAGGAAAAGTCCTCTGTGTGTCTGTCTTCTGCCCTCATTGGGTGAGGGCTAATAGGCCGCTTGTTTGCTTTGGTTATTGAGCAAAGGAGGCAAGGCCGTGGCTTGCACAGGTGGATATGCTCGTTTCCTCCTACCTTCATCCAGCCTCGGACTGGTCTCTGCTCGTCAGCTGAGCTCTGAAGAACCACTAACATTTCTCTGCATACATTCTTGTGCTCGCACTTTTTCAATACATAGTAGGGAATCACGGTTCCTTTGGCTGCGATTTTATTATGCTAACCATTGCAAGCATGTCTGTTACACAGACTTGCTAGTAATGGTTGGCATAATAAAAATCATGCTAAACTCTGGTGGCTAAAATTGGCTTTTTTTTAAACCGAAAATTGTTATTTGTTGGAGATTTTCAGAAAATGACAAGCTGATTTTTTTTATAACAATTAGTAAATTTTCTAATATTTCAATGTGGTGTCTGTTTTCAGTGTTCCTGTAGTAGTTGCACAATGGTTTGGACAACTTGGCTCCCTTTTTTGAACTTGCAAGCCACTTTCCCATGTTTATGTAAAATACAAAAAAAATGCCAGTATGTACATGGTTTCCATTAAGATTAATTGTATGGTTATTTAATGTGGATACCCTCAAGACCCGCCCTGGATGCAGTCTTCTTAACTTAACATTGGATAACCCTGAGGTATATAATTGCCCTTTTATTTGAGTCGCGACATTGGTACCGACATTCTGGCATGATGATGCAAGTTTGTCCTTCGAGTATTCACATTTGACGATTGAGCGAAAGAAAATGTTCCTTGCCCCAGACCTCAGCCGCACTCCAAAAGGGACAGTTAGACTGGAAAAAGTTAGGTGGGATAGAAAAGAGTGAACGAAGCCCCTACACACTTTGCACCTATGTGTGTGTGTGTGATGCGTGAAGGGGCGATGTGTTCTGCACATTATCAAGAATAGAAAACCCCACAGAGAACAGTAGAGCGTAACTTGCACAAACTTTGATGGGAGTGCAAAGATCTAAATGGCTCATTGTGTCTCTAAAGCCCTTGCTCAGCATGATAAGGTCTGCGGTAAGCTTCATAGTCTGCTCATGTGTCCACACACCAATGCACACGAAATTTCCCTGAACCTAATAAAGAGGCAACCCCTGTTAGAAACTGAATGCAGTTGATCCATATTGTACCTGAAATTAACGCATCCCTGAGAATAAGTCATTTGAATCCGTTTCCGTTCTGTATATCTGAGGCTGGGTCTTTGATCATCTTGGATTTTCACGACCTCAATCTTTTTGTTGCTCCTTGTCTCCAGTATGCTGATGTTACATGGGGTTTATTGACTGTTGTCAGTATCTTTCGCATCATCATTATTTACTGGTGTCAGTATATTTCACATTATTATTATAGTTTTGCTTCTGCATGTGTTTCTTTATTAGTATGGAAATCTGGAATGGATACTGAGGTCAGCGGCAAACTCCAGCCCATTTCTTAAATTGGTCGCCTGGCTGTAGTCCCAGGTTCTCTTGTGCACTCCTGTTTGCATTTGGTCTTTCTCAATTAATACTTCTTTCCTTGTTGGTGTGAACGTTTGTCTACCACTGCTGGTCCACTACAGTATGCCGGAGAATCGCTCACCATTTTGAGTATTGCAGCTTACTCTTGCTAAGCATTGCCCTTTCTTTAGTTTTCCGGCACATTTCATTTTCTTGCTTTATTTTTAGGCATAATCTGGCTGTGTCTGGCTGCTAATGCAGTTGTTTACTGCGTTTGCATAATTCTTTCCTGTTTAGTATGTTTTGGGACTCTTTTATCTTTATAAGGTTTGACGGTCTATTTTTAATTGTCTTCGTTCAGCCTTTATCTCAACAATTTGAGTTTCTTGTTGCCAAGTCAAACAGCGTTGTTTAGGAGCTGCGTGAGCCAGCCTCGGTGAAATACTACACATTCCTGACAAGTGAATATGGTTTAAAAATAGAAGTGCAATTCCTTGTGGTTGCTGTGTGGAAGCTTGCTATGAGGAATTACCCACAGTGATGTGTGGCGGCTTTTCCTCTGTATTGCGCACATGATGCTTATGCGTTGACAGGGAAGTTTGGCCTCTAAATACCAGGAAGGCGAGTTTGAATAGAAGGAGCTATTGAATACGTTTCTAAGAATGGGCCAACTCTGCGGGACACTCATTCGCACTTTTTGCCCGACATGCCCAGTGTGTTTTCGGTCAGTACTGTGTGGGTTGGAAATTGGGCATGGTGTTGAGGCCGCTATAATTGAATAGGCATAGATGTAATTCGACGAATATTGTGTTGTAGTATTTATATAGATCTTCATAGGTCTATGTGGGGCACCAAAGGACACATTCTGACAGGTAGCACGAAATACCGGTGGGTGGGGGGCATGGCTGACAGTGTTGTATTATGTGTGATCCCATTGAGAAATGTTTAGGTGTCACTTGTGAGTGACCTGAGAGGTGCCCGTGTCTTAGGGTGGAACGCCAAGCAGAATGATGTGGAAAGAGATGTGGGCTCAAATTATAGTTGGGTCTACAGCATATAGGCAAATACACAGAACTCTTCGAAGCAGTTGGATACTATGTGTGTGTTCACCAAAAATGGATATCAACTTAGAAGGCCCAGTAATCCATATGGTAAGATGGGCACGGCAGAGATGTGAATTGAGTAAAAAGATTCTAAATCGTAAAGAAGGGGAGTTGGTGACCTGAGTAGTAGCCAGCCACCTTTTTTTCGAATCCCCGTAGTGCAGAGGACAAGCTGGACTCTTCCTTGGCACAGCCCAGACTGTGCTGAGGACGAGTCCAACTCATCCAAGCATTGAGGGTAGGGAATCTCTGGTGCATGTACCAGTGACATTTTCCCATCAAGCACCCGCTTTGGGCATCAAGGTAAGAGTATCCCCTCAGCACCGACATATTTAGGTCAGGTGTTGACCAAGAAATTTTTATTTTGCTAAAATAATATGCATGATATACTTAAAGGGGCTTTCAGCGTCCTCTCTTCATCCATTGGTCTGTTGTTGTATCATTCCCGTTTTGCTTCCGCCCAGTACAGCTTACAGCATGGGGCAATGGGTCAGCCTACTTATGGTACTGGTGAATGTCACTTTGAACATTTTGCTCCTTTACAATGAACACATCCACAAACAAGATAACTCTTCTGTGTTGTCTGATGTGATAGTAAACACATTTGAAATGAGCACAGGGCACATCCCAGCTTGATCAGTTCCTGTCTCCTTCTAGTGCTGTTGTAAAGTCCTTTGGAATTGGACTGCCACTATTTTACGGCATACCATACTGTGTTCCTGGACTCTGTTTCCCCAATGGTTCTTTCATAAACTTTGCCCTAGAAGAAAACCAAACGTTATCGTGTTTAATTTGCAGCTCGCTTGTAACAGTTTTATGTAAACGTAGATGGGGTGTAATTTGGGTTTTGGGTTTAGTATTTATATAGTAATAACTCTCCTTTTTTCTTTTCTTCCTTTTTCCTTTCCTTCTTTCTTTTTTGCCTTCTTTGCCTTCTTCCTTTTTTCTTTCCTTTCTTTACATCTTTCTTTTCGCCTCTTTTACCGCCTTTTTAAAAATGTGTTTTCATTGCTATTAACTTCTTTCTTTCTCCTTTGCCTTTCATTCTTTCTCTTTTTTGCCTTCTCATATTCCCCCCCCCCCCCTTTCTTTCCTTTTGTTGGGAGCAGGCTGCGCCAGTAGGCTCCAAAAGAGTTGAATGGGCGAGCAGGCAACAGCTTAAGACCGTCCACACATATGAAACAACCATCAGATGTAATCCACCAATAAATTGAAAAGCATCAGAATGCTCCGAGTCATGGAACGGCAAGGAATTCTCAGTGCTTGCAGTAATCCAGATAGAGATTGGTGCCCCAATTTTCCATCAGCAGAAAGACGGCTTGGCCGCCTCCCCAACAGAGACCAGATAAATTAGTGCACCTTTTAGGGTCAGCATACTGTAAGATTAAATGTCTCCGCAACATATGTAGGAATATGCTGCCTAGAAGCCAGAGAGAACCTGATGATGGGGAGCACAGGCCGCAGTGAAGAGATGGTGGTGAGGGGCAGGGCACTCTAGACTGCACAAGTTGTGCTCCGCGGTAGTGTAGCAGGAGGGCAGTGATTCTTTGGCCTCTAATACACTTCGCCGCTGTCATGCGGTGCCTGTGATGAAAGTGGAGGTCCTGGGACGGCCCACGTCATAGCCAGTATTTTGTCCCTGGTAAAGAGCAATAGTCTGCTGGAGAACAGAAGATGGTGTCCTGCATTTATCCATTATTTCTGTGGTGCCTAGGAATGCATCCTGTCTTAGCTTGGTTCTCAATAATGACTCGTCCGTTTGTTCTTTCTTTTGTATCCCTTGTTTTCTTCTTTTTTTCCTTTTCTTCTCTCTCTTTCCCTCGTTGGGGCATTGAGAACACAAGGAGATGCACCTGCTGTGCTTATGTATTACAGACTGCTGAAAAAATGAGACTTGTAAGGTGGAATTTTTGTTCTGAATTTTTACATTGACTGTTCAGAATTTGCCTCCAAGGCAGGTAATCGCCCTGTCCGTATCTGCTATACTGGTGGGGAAGGTTTGGGGAGTCCGGGAAATCTCAGGTAGGGCGGGGTGTCCGGGAAGTGTCAATTAAAGAGGCGATTATGTCTCCAGTTAGGCCTGTCGGTTACCTTTGACCCACAGATCCTTGCGTCGGCTCGCTTCCCCCAGAGGCTGCCATTTCCTCCACCATCTTACATTGCTACAGTTGCACGCCTGGGGACGCTTCCCCGCTTTATGATGGACCGCACTATTGCAATGATGCTTCTGTGTCAAACGAGTGGACAATTTTTCCCTCTTTACTTCAAGTTCGCTTCCTCCAGCCTTCACTGCTACTCATGGGTCTGTGATGGGCAGAACTGGGGGATTTCTTTAAAAGTTGCTTTTAGTCTGAGCAGGGATGGAAGCCAAGGATCTTACTCCCGACTCTGCCAAGCCACACTTCCAGGTTTCCCATCTTTTACTCCAGCTGACTTGCCAATGCTTGTTTTTCAAGTCACTAAATACGAATCTCTCAACTACTAATTTTATGTATCTGGCGATGCAAAGGACGGCCATTTGAATTACAGTCTGTATTAAGCAGCTAATATTGTTTTGTAGGTCTACACACGCTGAGAGATTTCAAGTTCGAATGGTCATCTCGCAAAATACTTTCCATATCGCATAGCTTACTTATAAATATCCATTAGATTAGTTTCTGGAAAGGATCTAAATATCCATGAGGTCACGGTTTATCCTGGTTGGAAAGTCGCAGAGCTCTATACCTTTTATATTGCAACATTGTACACGGCTAATAGAATATCTTTTAATGCTGTGGAAGAGGATGATGGCTTATGATTGGGTTTTTAATTCGTCATTTGGTGGTTGTTGACGAGTGAAAATGACAAAATACTGAAGGTTAACCTTAGGCTGGCTCGGCAGCCATTACAATCTTGTGTGTGTTGGCTGTGTTTTACCTTGGCGAGAGTTTCTAGTCATCTGCCTTTTATTTAAATTCGATTTAATGAACCCCATGGCCTCCCTCTATTACAATGTTCTGCTTTGAGAAAGAAATTATTAGAAAATGATTCTGTATGATTTATAATATATAATTCATGTTCAAGTGTAAAGTTATTTTCTGAACAGTTCTGGTGAGTGATACGATTAGCACAAATTGCATATGTAAAAATGTACCTATCGTGCTACTTGTTATGCGAAAGTTAATCAGATTCGGTGCACCTTTATAGGACTGGCATTATCCAAGACCTTTTGAGTTGACTAAAATTATATTTATAATCTACTTAAAGGGGCTTTCAGCCAGCCCTTTTCATCCATTGGCCCGTTATTTTGTCATTCACATTTTTCTTCCACGCTCTACGACATACAGCATGGGGAAGCCTACTTAATCCATTGGCTAACTTCAGTGCGAGCAGCGACATTCTGTGCTTGCACTAGAAGTACATTAAAACACAAAGCAGTTCTATTGAGTGCCTGCGTTTACTATGAGAGTGTGTACTTTCTGAAACAAAATCGTTTTTTGCCTTTATCTAGTTTTTTTTGTTTTTTTTTAAGTTCGAGGGCCCTGCAGCTTCGTTGACATACATTATTGTAAAAACATTACAAATCACGCACTGTCAAAGTCAATAGTTGGCAGCCAACTCCAGGCCTGTTGTTTTTGCCAATGCTTGTTTTCTGTTTTAGGAGTAATTCATTTATAAGAAGTGTAAATCTTTGAGCAATTAGCTTAAATTGTTTTTTTTCCCTCAAACCTTTGCAGAGTCAAATGGAGTTCAGTGTTGCTTCATTGCCCGCCCTGGAGGAAAGTGGGGCTCCTGTCCTGCCGACTGAAGCAAAGCAACCTGCCAAAGCAACACAGGGAGGACCAACTCCCAAAGGGGCACATGGTGCACAACCAACAAAACAATCTCAAGGCAACAAGACACCCAGCATGGAAGGAACAGCACCCACCAAAAAAGAGGAGGAGTCTGCTTTCTGGAAGATCAGTGTAGAACGGTCCAAGATCGAAGGCCATGAGACTGAATTCCAGTCTTTAACCCCAAGTCAGATTAAGTCCCTGGAGAAGGGGGAGAAACCTCGTCCAGCTTACTACAGACAGGAATCAGGCTCAAAAGATAAAGAGACCGCAAAAGTTGAAAAGCCAGCGGTGAGCAAACAAGATAAATCCATTGCTCAATCTTTCGCCTCCACTGCCTCTCCAAGCAAGGCCTCTGCAGCCTATCCAAGTGTGGTTTCTACAGTGACATCTTCAGCTTCGCCAAGCAAGGCCTCCGTAGCCTATCCAAGTGTAGTTTCTGCAGTTTCTCCAGCCACAACATCTGCAGGCTATTCAGTTGTGACATCGGTCTACCCAAGCAAAGCTTCAGCAGCCTACACAAGCAAAACTCCTGAAAGCTATTCAAGCGATTATGGTACAGCCCATCCTGTTGTGACATCAGCAGCTTATCCAAGTGTGCCCTCTGTAGCCTCTCCTGGTGTAATGTCCGTCACCTCCAAGAGTGAGAAGCCACGGCCTAGTGAATCATCAGTCCGTGACTTGGATGATGTGTTTCTTCCAGACGTACTCAAGCAAAACCCTGCAGTGTCACGGACTCTATCAAATGATAACGATGGCTCTTTTCTTCCAGACCAGCAAAGATTCTCAGAGGTATGTGAAACTGATATTTTCTTGTAGATGTTGTACACACAAATAGAACAACTAATAGTTTACAAGACTAGATATCAGAACAGCCGTAACTGCTAAAGGTGTTGCAGCAGAGTAACAGAGCAAGCCTTAGACTAGGGTGTTTAACGATGGAATGGGCTTTAACAACTGGTATAGCCAGATGTCCAAGGCCTACAATGCTATTAGAACATTCCTCCTACTGAGGGTGGAATGTTCTTAATTATACTGTGAGGAATAGAAAGTCCAGCACAGCAATGTTACAGCGGAAGGCCGATACCACCCCGTGCACTTCGTTGTCTTCAACGGAGCTTTCAACATCCACAGTTTTATTGATCCTTAATAATGCGATCAACAAGAGATCTTTCGGAAATAAATATTGATGTTGGGAAGGAAAGTGTTTTATTCTGTTGACTCTGACACTTTCTCTGATGATTTTGTGGATCGATTACTGTTGATTCTAAATTCTTGAAATCCATTCCTGAAACTTAGTCCCTGTTGGTTCAACTTTGTGGAACCTGCATTTTAAGATGCCTAAGGTCAACATACTAAAATGGATCCAGGAAAAGAGCTAATAATGTTATTGGGTGCAATGGTGTGGCAGTCATTGTGGTTCTGAAAGCAAAATTTCTCTGACATACTCAGACTTATGTGCACCGAACACAAACCTGTGAGCATAGCCATCCCACATGTGTAATTCTTATGCAGTTGTGTCTATACCATAACAACTTATCCAATGACCTCTGGTACGGTAGATTTAATGAACATTATTGCGGTTAAATATTCCTATATAAACCTGGACGTCACTGCTGATTAGGATAATCTGCAATAGAGGGAGTATGCCTATTTCCAAATTACCTCAGATTAATCGGTTACTGTCATTCTCTCTATCCAAACCCATTGTCCCCCTTGCCCATGCCTATTAGATCTCAACATCAGTTGGCAGTATCATGACTTAAATGCCATTTCAGTGCTGCTGTTGCTTCAAAGTTCTCTGATTTCCAGTCATCTGCTCTGATAGTAGGTCTTGCCTGCTACTCCATCCCAAACGTGCAGATATCACCTTTGTGTAACTAGTACCGTAAATATAGAAAAACCCATCAGTGAGGCCAGTGACCACATGCCAGTACCTGTCACCTTCCCCAACCTCGGTATAAAACAAGTATAGATTTCATTTTTATTTGGATTGTTAGTAAAACACAAGAAATAACATTAGGTGAAGTATATCAAATTTGTGTTAAAAACTCAATCTTAATGGAAAACTCTAGCAAATCACAACTTTAACAAGAACGGTGATGGCTTTGCAAGTTCTCTTTCATACTTTTCTTTATGAAGTGATAGTCACTTCTGCATTCTACATCCAAAAAGGTGCACTCCAAAAAATTTAATTGATTCATCTGTTGTGAAAATTAATGCAATAGTTACTTCAAGGATTCTTAGTCACCTTCGGCCATATTCACCCTAGTAAAAACACAAGATTGCAAATAAGAAGGAAATGCTCAACCTTTGATTGCCGATACATCATTGGGTATGCTGTTTAGGTCGAGCCTATGGCAGCGCGCATGCGCTCCATAGGAAATCGACCTCTTGGAATCACTTCAGCTTCAGTAGAAGCTTGTGCATGTGGTGCTCACACGCTATTGGCCCTTGCGTCTAGCTTTAGCACCCAATTGGCCAAAGGCATGTGGATGTCCCAACTTTTAGAGAAGTGTTCACTCCCAGAGCGTTTTGCTCTCGGGAGCCAGCAGCGGCGCGCAGGGGCCATCTATTTTTAATTAGCGTGGCTGCGCTTGTCTGTTTATACAGTGGCGTGGGAAAGGACCTGATTAATTCCTATCACTTTACCCTGCGGTGATGTCTTGTCAGCTGGCTGCTTCCATAGCTCGCCATCTTTTCTTTCTTGACCACTAGGACTGACTGCCCAGTCGTGCAAGGACTTCCTTACCCAAGAGAGCTCTCTGCAGGGTTTTCATTATTATTGTTTGTTCGTCTGTTCTTGCCTGTCTCTCTGTAAATAGCGCAGCGCCACACTCAAGCAGGCTTGTGACGCTATACAGAAATTCAGCACCAGCCTTAGTGCAGATGAGCTCCGCTCAGAGTTCACCTACACCCCGACATTGTCGCTATCCTTTCTGCAGCGCCAAGAGGAGTTTCTTCTAGTCTCCAGTGCGCACTCTGGGCGAGTTTTGAAAGATTTTTGATACGGTGACAAGATTGAAAGTCCTTAATTGAAGTAGTTGGCAGGGTTAGCTTGGAGTTGGCGTGAGGGAACTTTGGTTCTAGAATGGCTGGTCACCACCTCTTTCCAGGCACAAGGCTTCTAGCCGCTTTCTGCCGCTAGGAGGCCATAGTGTTCCATGGAGACTAGTAAATATTTTGCGGAAACGCCATCCAGTGAGGGGGTAATGTGTGAATGGGATTCCTGGTTCCCACCCAGGTAATGCCACACATGAGCGGTATTCTTGCCCCAGCAGCTCATCTGTGCACAAGTGCGCCTTGGTTCGCACTGTAAGCGCTCCCTCCTTCCTGTGGTGAGAGAGCTCGAGAAGGTGCCACGTGAATCTGATGTAAATATCCTCATGAAACTGCAAACATATATTCCTTGGCGATTATTTAGTGTTGCGAGATTATTGCTTATTTGTGGCTGTTGGAAGGCGTTCCCCGGGGAGGCTGCGGAATGGTTTCCTGACCACCCTGAGGCCCACCTTTCCCAGAATTAGGCCGAGCGAGAGCAGGGAGGCCCTTCCTGGAAGGGTCTCGCACCTAGGATCGCACGCGCTGCGCTTACTCTCTCTTCGGATAGAGGGACACCACACAGTAGTTCGTTATAAGGCAATAAGCTTTTATCGGTAGTTATCAGGGATCTTTATGATCCGGCAGGCAGGTGCAGAATTAATGCCACAAGCGGCAGCGATCTTGTGATGATGGGAAAAGGGGTAGCGGGACAGTCTTTCAATCAGTGTCTCTGCGAGGTATCCGACGCACAGCTCTCAATCCTCGAGCTGAGGGGATGTTGCTTCTCTCGGCAATCTCTGCCGATTCTCTTGGAGGAGCGGGCCGCGAGTCACTCAGCAGGCACCGGAGAGTCGTAGTTCAGGGAGCCGCGACGGCGTCAGCAGGGCTCAGATGGTTCAGCGTTCAGGGAGCCGCGACGGCGTCAGCAGGGCTCAGATGGTTCAGAATTCGAGGAGCCGCGACGGCGTCAGCAGGGCTCAGGTGGTTCAGAATTCGAGGAGCCGCGACGGCGTCAGCAGGGCTCAGGTGGTTCAGAATTCGAGGAGCCGCGACGGCGTCAGCAGGGCTCAGGTGGTTTCAGAGTTCGGATAGCGTTTCTTCTGTTCGGTGAGCGATCGATCCGCGACCAGGTCCACAGGCTCTCGTCAGTCCAGGTCTTCTCTCCCTCTCGTCCCTTCAGCACCCCTTGTTATACTTCCCCTCCTCTTTGAAGTCCGGAGTTCTCGCGGAGAGGGGTCTCGTGCCTGGGGGGCGAGGTGTCGGGGTTTCCTGTCGCTCAGCCACTTGATCTGTTCAGATGTGTCCGGGAGGGTCCCCAGACGCCCAGCAGGAGAGGCGCCCGCTCACCGGGGGCCTGGTGGCCGATCGAAACCTCCCTCGGGGAAGAGTCCAGAGGTGTGACAGTCGGCGCCTCTCCGTCTGGTTTGGGGGGGTGTCGTTCTCCCTTGGCCGGGCATGCGTGTTGGGGATCTGGTCGGCCCTCGGGATGTTGGTCCACGGAGGCCGGAAGGCCGTGCCCACGAGGTTCGGCGTGTTAGTAGCGTGACTTGCTGGTCGGGAGGGCCCACGCCACGAGGCCGGTCTCACAGTGGCATTATGTTGTTGTGAACCAGGAATCTTACTCGTACGCGGTTAACCCCTCGTTGGACATTGTTTCCACAAAATATTCACTATTCCCTTGGCTAATGAGTTTGGCCTCCTGCTCCTTCTCTGTGTCTTACTGCCACCGCCCCCTTGTGTGATGTCTAATAGGTCCCTGCTTCTGTCTCACTTCACCGACTTTGCTCCCAGCTGTCTGCCCTCTCTTTAAGATTGACTTGACACGCATTCAGAGCGGGGCGGGATGGCACTTAAAACGCATTGATAGATTATTGCATGTGATTGGTAGTGCTTGATCAAGCATGGACCGTCTCTCTGTTCGGGCGACTCCTGGCTCCAGGCCCGAACTGTTAAAAGGACCGGATTAATTCCCATCACTTTACCCTGCGATGATGTCTTGTCAGCTGGCTACTTCCATAGCTCGCCATCTTTTCTTTCTTTACCACTAGGACTCACTGCCCGGCCGTGCAAGGACTTCCTTACCCAAGAGAGCTCCCTGCAGGGCTTTTATTATTATTGTTCATTCGTCTGTTATTGCCTATCTGTCTATAAATAGCGCAGCGCCACACAAGCAGGCTCGTGGCGCTATACAAAAATTCAGCACCAGCCTTAGTGCAGCTGAGCTCCGCTCCGAGTTCACCTACACCTCAACATTGGTGCTATCCTTTCTGCAGCGCCAAGAGGGGTTTCTTCTAGGCTCCAGTGCGCACTCTGGGCGAGTTTTGAAAGATTTTTATACGGTGACAAGAGTGAAAGTCCTTAATTCAAGTAGTTGTCAGGGTTAGCTTGGAGTTGGCGTGAGGGGACTTTGGTTCTAGAATGGCTGGGTCACCACCTCTTTCCAGGCACAAGGCTTCTAGCCGCTTTCTGCCGCTAGGAGGCCATAGTGTTCCATGGAGACTAGTAAATATTTTGCGGAAACGCCATCCAGCGAGGGGGTAACGTGTGAATGTGATTCCTGGTTCCCACCCAGGTAATGCCACACATGAGCAGTATTCTTGCCCCAGCAGATTATCTGTGCAAGAGTGCGCCTTGTTTAGCACTGTAAGCGCTCCCTCCTTCCTGTGGTGAGAGAGCTCGAGAAGGTGCCACGTGAATCTGATGTAAATATCCTCATGAAACTGCTAACATATATTCCTTGGCGATTATTTAGTGTTGCGAGATTGTTGCTTATTTGTGGTATTATGTGGTTGTGAACCAGGAGTCTAATTCATACGCGGTTAACCCCTCGTTGGACGTAGTTTCCACAAAATATTCACTATTCTCCACAGAACACAGTGGTGTCACAGTGAGAGAAAGCCAACTAGAAGCCGTGTGCCTGGAAAGTGGTGGTGAGGAAGTCACCTTATCTCATCTTTCGCGCCAATTCTGCCAACTATTTCAAAAAGAGACTTTCCCTCTTTTCACTGCACACCAAGGCACTATAGCTGCAAATGGTCAGAAGTGCACCAGTGTGTGAAAAGCAGGACACAAACTCACAGGTGTTACCAAGTGCATGCTAGCCATGCTCTGGGGATTATAGCGTCTATTCAGGAAATACTGGAAGTCGAGGAGCTTGTAAACCGAGCCTGGCAACAGAGTGTGGTGGAATCTGTATGCAACAAACAATGCTTTCGTCTCAATAGGTTCAGCCAGACTAGCTTGAATCCAGTGGCAAAGTGAGCATGTCTGGGCATACTCTGCCAACTTAGGGCGAGTTTTAAAATATTCGCTAGACTTAACGGATGCCTTAATACAGTGTGTTTCTGTAGATATTGTGACTCTTGAAGTCATTTTGCGAAATACCTAATGAAATCTGAAATTAAAAAAAGATATGTTTATATTGCCTGGTGGATGCTCCTTTTGGATGATTTCCATTCAAAGATGGCCGCTTGCTTTGCTGGAGCTGCTGATAGACCTGCTGGTTCACACCTTATTCGACTCTCTCTGCCTACCAGTGGGATGGGCTTCCCCTGAGCCGCCGGCAAGGGGCGTGTTTAAGAAATTACGCTGCACTTGCCCAGTCTCACAAGGCACATACAATAATATAAAACATAACAAAAAACGTATAACATCCCAAAGGCGAGACCTATTAGCTATGCCAATGCTTGTTTTAACATTGTCTCTACCTGGATTATAAAAGGGAGGTTGCACTTACATAACTTGTGAGAAGTTGTCTGTAATTTGCACTTGTAAAACTCACAATCGGCACATTTTCTCCAATGTAGAGAGCTTTCATCATAGGACTTGTGAACGTGTTTGTTGCTTATGTATCCAGTAGATAGATTCCAGGAGTCATTTAAGACATTGAACACCTGGGTTTCTTCCAGCTTGTGGAGCAATCAAGCCATTAAGGTGAGCCCAGCCTGGACATCTGTTTTTCTTGAGCGTAGTATTGAAAGTGTCTGAATGCAGACCTTTAGCTGGAATAAACTCCCCCTTTACCTACTTAAGAGTAGCCCTTTTCCTGTTTCCAAAAAGAAGCTGAAAATGTACCTTCATGTGCTAGGGTATCCTTTCTTGGTGAGTGAGGCACTACAAATCCACTTAACATAACTCTAATAGACAAGCGTTTTCCTCATCAGCTTTGCCATTGAAGTTGTGCTCTGCAGCAAACCAATGAAAAGAGTTTGACTGGGTTGCTCCCCGAACTCCACTGAAACCTAAACAGAATTCACCTGGAGGAGTTGGCAAGATCACTAGAGACCTAAAAGCAGTCTCTGAGCTCCCTCCACCAAACAATCCAACCATGTTCCTGGGTCACATTGAATAGCTGGTTATACCCTCAACAAACCTCTTAAACCCCGTAATGCTCTCGGAAGCATCAAATGCATTGAGAATCTTCACCTCATTGGAACTTGCCACTTCACAGGACCGTGGGTTCTTGTGGATGCAAATATGCCAGGTGAGAGCCAAGAGAGAATTTCCAGTATCAAATTTTGGGACCAGAGGTTTGCACCGGTACGCAAAGGTGGCCACTCAGTCTGATTGATTGCCCTCCCTAACCGAAAGTGTGCAAAATCGGGTTGTCTGTCTTCTAAAATGAAATGTACACAGTGGTCGAAGTGGGGGCAAAAAAGCAGGGGAACTGTGGGCGGAGAATCAGAGAGCGGGAATAACCTGTGGATTGGGTCAGTGGACGGAGTCAGAGGTATGGAAAAAAGAACAAAATATCCCAATTTTGAGTTTTTGTTTCCCAATTCACTAACTGGTTACAGCTTATTACGTTATTTAATTTAACCAATGGATACACATATTTATTTAAGGTTTAATATGAGTTATTGACATTAAAATACATTCACAAAGTAGAATACGTTTCCAATCACAGAATGACCCAAATATCCTTAAAAGTGGAATCAAAGCCATTTGTCTCCCAGCCATGGAGTTTGACATCAGCACTTCTCCTCCCTTTTTCCACAAGAGCAGTTCAAACAATGAATGGCAAAATATCCTAGTTTGCAAGTTTTCCACATAATAATGGCTCTGCCATATTTGCCACATAATACATCATCTGCTGCATAATCTGACGATTTTAACTAATAAATTGTTTATAGCTCAAACGGATCAAAAGTTACTTAAAAATGTGGCTTCACTTGTGCTGCTGGGAAGTGGAGAGACCTTTGCAAGGGTTGACTGGTGACCTTTCTCACTGCTGCACTTGTATGTTCCACTGGGACTAATAAGGAACCATCTTTGCAGAGACTGTTAGCATGTGGGAAAATGTCAAAATAATAAAGTATCAGAAATTGTACAGCACCACTAATGCCAGTGTAGGGTGTCCGAGCACTTTACATCACACATTTTACACAGAGACAATCAATCATACGTGTGTAAATCACAGTATTGGAAATGTTACATAAGACAAAGGAATACAAGTTGTAGGAGTCACATGACTGCCATACTAGTAGGCAGCATAGTTAAATAGTGATTGGTCTGGAAAAACAAACTCAGAATTTAAAATGTAATACCATGGTTGAGGGTTCTCTTTAATAATCACAATTGATTTCTACTCAAATGAACCCTTTTTTACAACATTATGATAAAGACAGGGTAAAAATCCACAACGCTCTAATTTATACCTTGCAGTTTGCATGCAGCTCTTACGTGACAGTTATTATCTCACTGTTCTATGTTAGGATTTTAACTTATTAACTGCAAGTAACAAGAGGGTCTCTTTGACAAAAGCAGTAACCCACTGGTCCATTTAGATTATGTGCACTTTGCGTTTCGCATGGTACATGTTGTTAGCAGCAGGCACATTAACCCTCTGCGCTTACTTTCCATGAGTCAAAACTTCCACTAGACACAACACCTCTTTCTACTAGAAACATTAATCACTGGAGTTATCATGACATTTTTATTGTTGCCGAAAATTGTTGGAGGCCAGGAAGGAGGCAGCAAGTGCTTTCAAAACTATATTATACTTACAAATACTACGCCCCCACCTGAAGTCGGCGCCCGGTGCGGTAGCACTGCCCTAGAGCCACCCTGCGACCTCAGTGACAGAGTCACAGTCACTCTATGGTGTGCTGCTTCATAGGCTTCCCTGCAAGACTGGAGGTGAACTTCAGAATGAATTGTGGCGGACGAGCCTTCAAGGTTAACCCACAATTGCCACTGCTAGGGTTCACCTGCTGGCAGTAAGACACCAGGGCTTTTAAGATCTTGCGGGGCCTTCTAAGGTCTAGCATGGGAATGTGCTCCCACAGGGGAGTGGACTTGTCATGAAGGCTGAATCTGGTTCCCCAGTTCCAAATTCAGCAGCTCTAACCATAGTGCCACATATTCTCCCCACTGATCACCATATTGAACCACTGAAAGAAACTTGCACTGCACTGACCCGCTATAAACACCTGGATGTGACTCAATTCAAATTACGCATTAGACGAGCAATATGCTGCCTAAAAAAAAACAAGCATTGGCATAGCCAATAGGTCTCGCCTTTGGGACCTTATAAGTGTTTAGCCATGCAATAGTTGCATAACTAAATACTTATAAGGTCCCAAAAGCGAGACCTATTGGCTATGCCAAGCGGCCGAGAAAGTGAAAGTAATCGCGGTAAAGAGCGGCGCGCGCCCGCGCACCTGCACTGTAGCTCTAGGCTGGCCTGGTAGAACTTTTTGGAGCCGTCTTTAAAAAGTCTCGCCAGACCAGCGCATGCGCTGGGTCATGCGAGACCTAATGAACTGCATCTTAGAGAAAGCAAACACTCATAGGAAATGCAAGATTAAGTGAAGCATGTGAAATGAAAGCAGGAACAACATAGGTACCCTTTTCCTTTTACACTCATTAATCGAAATTACGGAGTGCTTTCGCCTGAAAAGTTAAGGCCATGACTAAAGGGCCCAGAAGGGACCCTTTTTAATGCCCATTGCTTATATCCTTACAAACCGTAAGTATGGTTTAAAAACCCCAGATTCGTGAACACACAGTCAATGTACATATTGTGTTTTCCAGTTCACCCATCAATCCGGTATTTCAGTACCTCAAGGCATAGTGCACTTTCCCACCCAGGGAAAACAATGTTGTTCAAAGAGGGACGAGAAAACAAAAGTAGCGCTTCACTGGCAAACACTGTAAAGTGGCGCTATTGTGTTTAGGTGTGAATAAATCAATCTGGCCACCTTGCAACCACTCTGTCTTGCTTTAGTTAGTTATTTATTTTTCATATTTTTAATGTTTTATTTCTCTCCACCCCGAGCCTGCACTTAGAAATTGAAAAATGTCAGAAAAAGACGACGTTTCCAGCAAAAGTGTGTTTATTTTTTGGATCCATTTCACAGGGGAGCAAATAAAGGAAAGGAGTTAAGTGATGGTAATACCCGTTTCTTGAGGTCCCGGTTATCCTTAAATGAGGAGGAGCGAGACAGAATGAGGGGAGACAGCTGCCAGCGGCAGGCGAACTGGACACTGTCCTTGTCGTCTTTGGGCAGGAAGGAAAAGTCAGAGTCCTTTTTCTTCTCTGCCCGTTCCCCCTGTCTCCAAAAGCCGAGCCCTAACAATCAGCTTTGGGGATTTCTGCCCTCTGGGACGCATGTTTAAAATAATAAAGTAGGGGAACTGAATCTATGAAATTCAAAAAGTAGGGGCACGCCGTGCCCTGCCGATCCCACCCACTTCGATCACTGAATGTACATATTCCATGTATGGACCCAGAGCACATTATAACCTCCTTAGTGTTTTGATATAATCAACCCAGAGAAAGTTATGAAGATACTCTTTACCTTATCACCTGCAGACCTGTGAGGGTCACACATATATAGCCTATCTTTCTTGGCCTGGCTATACATCACCATGCTCATAAGTGATTCTTTATCTATGTGGTAACCAACCTCAGTATTGAGGTTATGACTTAAATTAGCACTCCAGTTTAAAAAAAAAAAAAGCAGACGCTGACTCATGGTCTGGCTATATTTGGCCTAAGCTGCATTGGTAAGTTGCTGAAGATGGTAGTCACCTCATAGCATTTCTGAACATGTGGAGAAAAACAGTACATGGAATAATGATAATTTAGACGTCTGATTGCATTATGCGTTCTAGGACAGAACCATCCTTTAAACAATGCACGAAATGTCCCTCCCACCCCAAATCTAGCCAAAAATACTTTGTGGACATCGTGGCTAGACCCATGGTAAGCCTCATATTGAAATGTTAAACTCTTGTTGCATCACTGGCTGTTCCTCCCAAAGAGTGGCATAGGAACCTGTGATAATCAACTGTTTAAAATGTTGCAAGTTTATTTTTTATAGTTTTATTGTCCTAATATCACATTGCCTGTGAGCTTGTCCCGCTGCGGGAGTGAGGCCGAAAATGGTATAACGTCCATTACGTGCACCCAGTTCCGCATCCCCCCACTTTTACTGCTGTTGGCTAGCTCTGTTTACTTGTTAGGGGCATTGAAACTTTGGGTCCCTCCATGTCCTAACAATCTTTTGCACGAAGACCTAGGAACCAATGCTTATTACTGAAGACAAAAGCAGGGGTGATGCAGTACCGTTGGACTGTTGCAGCTGAATCTGTTTAGAATAAACCTGTATAGCTTTTGTTCAGCCTGACCTGTATGCATCCATTTCTTGCCAAACACTTTCTGATGCAGACTTGTTATCAGAACGAATCATTTGAATTTGTTTAAAGGAAAAATTAGAATGCCTACCTGGATTTTCTTGCTCAAAGAGCAGTGGGGCGACGCTCCTCCACCTTAGCGGAGGAGCCGCCTTTGCCTAGGTGCATACCTCAGCCAACGAGGAATACCAATTCTAACAAGTGGCATATATTAATGCCCAAATATCGGAACGTTTGAGTCGGTCATATGATGATCCTTTGAGAGGGCATTTCTGAACGCATCCAGAGCGAGCAGAAGGTAGTAAAGCCAATTCTTTTTCAATGTCTTAAAAATCTTCGCCACATTACTCTTAAATAAGCCATTCATCCTCTCAACCGTTCCGTTACCCACTGTAGTGTAGTTCCTATATCCCTGATAGGCTCTGCGCATTGGAATAATATACACTTTAGTTTTGACATAGGACTGAGGTCAGTATGTCTCTATCGAGTATATTAAACTTAATTACTTGTGTGTACCAGCTAACTCAGAGGTCACAAGAAACTTCTCGAATATACAAGAAGGGGTTAGTTTCTGTCAACAGCATAAACATGACAACTTTGTTTCCCTTAGAGTCGGAACAATCTCAGAACCGTGGAAACAATAGATAACCGTTTCACTCAGTCAATCGTGCATGCTTCGTTTCTACAGAGTTGCACAGAAATAGAGAGATGGGCGTTTCAATGAAAAGGGTTTATTGAACAGTCTTATTTCTCATGCAAGAGATATGAACTGCTACAATCGTAAGACAGGATGCGAAGTACAACACGTACAGGGTTAGCAGTAAGATAAAATAATACTGCAATAACATAGTTTGTAGCTATGACATATATTCATAAAAATACATACATAAATAATACAGGCTAAAATGTGAATACTCATCTGATGCTTCTAAATAGTTCTACCCCAGTGTACCTAACCTAAGTGTAGTACAAGGTAAGAAGTAGGTGCTGTTTTCTAAAGTATAGCTAGCTATAGTTTTAGTTTTGCCAAGAGTTGCCAAAAGTTTCTCTAAGTACTAGTCTGCTCCATACCTTAGAATGTGTGAGGTTGGAATCTCTTTCCGGGACTCGATATCTAACACTCCGCAAGGGGAGTCAGAAACACTGGAGCTGGATTCTCTGCGAGGAGGATGACAGCGTCTGGTCAGTGCATCAGGCTGGAACTCTATCTCCTTCCGAACTTCTCGTGGCGAACCACAAGTAGGCAGTCGAACTGGACCGTACCGGAACCGTGGTTTGCCACGACAAGTGTAGGTATATTTATACCTTGAAGGTGTTTAGGAATGCCTGTATGGACGTTAAAGTCGGGCATCGGAACATCATGAATGAACCCCTAAGGAATAGATCTTCATGCATAATAAATGAGTTCTTGGAGAAATCAATATCCAAGCAAGGGAAATTCCTTAAAGCCTTAAGAGTCTGGTTTTCCAAGAACTCGTTGTGACGTGGATTGACGGATGTAGGAGAAGACCATGCCTGTATTTGGTTAGCATGGACAATGCCTAAATAAGGGATGGATTTTCTATGTGTGAATAAGGGCAATATGAATTGTACCTATATAAGGGTATATTTTGGCAAACCTATATACGGAATCTAAATCTACACACAACACCTCCAGGTAGTACACTTGTGTTCCACTCCTTGTAGTTTAGTAACTTGCTGAAGTACTGTGTTAGCGAAGTGTTTGCCATTACCGCTACGTATTGCCGCTGGAAGCCCCCCCTCCTCAGTATGACCTCACTCACCAGGAGTTCGTCTTCCTGGTCTGCATTACACCTAGAGCAGGGTCCTGCTCCAATCCATTGTGAAAAAGAACACACCACTTCTAACAAGTACCTACATCCGTTACATTTTTGTATCATATCTACAAAGACTATGTGTAATTCTATGAAGGGACCTTTTGGTCTTGGAATGGAGAATGAAGGCATTTTGGGTGATCTCTTATTAGAGTATTCATAACACGCATGAAATGAAGCTAGGAATACTTCAGCTCATAGTCAATTCAATTTCAAGTCTTTATTTCGATTCTCATCATAAAAGACACATAATTATAAACAATTATAAAAAGAGGGGTACAGAAGGCAAGGGAGGGGACCAAAGTTACAACGTAGACTGCAAATATAACATACATAGCAGCGGGAATTATAAATAAATAGATCTCATTTTTTAAAACCCATAGAAATGTTAAAAATTACCAAATAATCAAATGAGGCGTAATTTATATGCACAAATAATCCAGATCCAGTGGAGAAATTTTGCAACAGCAATAATCACAGGTTGAGATGTATTTGTCTTAAGACACCGCAGCGCCTCCACCCCTGTCCGAAAACCCAGTAAAAGACAGATTGGTTTAAGCCAAACCCGTCTTGGTGTTTTATACTCCGGGCAGATAAATAAAATATGCGCAATGTTTTCCCGATGAGCTGGGCAAAAAGGACAATCGGGGTTTACGTCTTTTCGCCATTTTGCGACAAAAGAATTAATTGGAAGGGTGCCCACCCTAAATTGGTGAGATCGCTTTCTGTCCTCCACAACGGTGATACAGTCCCAGTAATTTTCAAACAAGGGCTTGTCCTTGAGTGCCAAAAAGTCCGAAGTTAAGGACGGACCAATACTTGATCCAAATCTTCTTTCTGAAACCACCCGCCAATACAAGTCTTTTAAGGTTTTCCTGGGGGGAAAAGTGTGTACTGTGGGCTCCTCCCATAAACTTGCTAGGCCCATAGCAGAGTAGAGTAACCTGATCTCCCTCATCCATAAAATCTTATTCCCCTTGTCAAACCCCCTGACATCCAGAAAAGCACGGGCGTATTCAGAGAGTTTAGGGGTAACCCAAAGCCTTCTCCAATAAGCCACTGGTCTGTATCGTGCAATATCCTCAAGGCGCTAAACCCCCAGGTCGTAATACAGGGGAATTAAAGGAGTTGATGTCGGGAGGCCAGTGATTAGTCGCAAGAACTTAATTTGAGCCCTAGTCAGTTGGGTAAGATTACTATATCCCCACAGTTCTGCCCCATAGAGACTTGCCAAACCTATCTTAGCTTCGTATATTTTAAGCGCTGGGATCATAGGTTTAGTATGAGACAAGTATAATTCTTTTATTAGTGCACCAGTTAACTGTGCATGCTTTTTATTGTCACCTGATCTATATGCGGTTTCCATTCTAACTTCGATGCAAGAGTTATACCCAAGTATGAGAAGACCCTGGTCTGCTCTAATTTTATTCCATTCATCAGCACGGTCCCTCTGACGTGTTTGGTCTTATGCAAGACCATAAATTTCGTTTTAGTGACATTCACGATAAGCCCATGGTCTTTACAGAAGATTTGAAACACATCTATAGCTTTTTGTAGGCCCTGCTGTGTCTTGGAAATTAATAAAGTGTCGTCTGCAAACATCAACAGAGGAATCAGCTTACCGTCCAGCTTTGGAGCATCAGTCGGCGTTTCCTTAAAATAGTTGATCACTCTGTTGATGTATAAAGAAAAAAGGGTCGGGGCTAAAACGCACCCTTGGCGAACTCCCCTAGCAATTGGAAATTTATCAGTGACACTACCTGATTGATTCCATCTTACTTGAGCAAAATTATCCTCATGTAATTTAATTAAAAAAAATAAAATGTCAATAGGCATCCCTTGATCTTTAAAAACTGACCACATTTTTGCTCGAGGGACTAAATCAAAAGCTGATTTAAGATCAACAAAGGCTGCAAATAGCATACCATCTCCCAACTGAACCACCCGCCAATATATTAGTAAAAACCTAAATACCTGGTCAATGGTACTTGTGTGGCTGCGAAACCCTGCCTGAAGTGGTGATAGAATTTCCTCCCCCTCTATCCACCCTTGGATTCTTAGTAAGACAAGCCTAGCTACCACCTTCTGTATACAATCGATCAGGCTTATGGGCCTATAATTACCTGGATCAGAGCGCTCTCCCTTTTTGAAAATTGGGATAATCTGGGCGCCCTTCCAGGTGTTGGGTATGGGTGAACCATTTGATATGCAGTTGGCTAGGCATAAAATGTAAGGTGCCCAGAGTTCTTTGTCGTGCATAAACAGGTCAGCTGGAACCGTATCTAAACCTGGTGCTCTGCCTCTGGGGATAGATTTCAGTACCTCATGCACCTCATTTAAATCAAAGACCAAAGGAGTTATGTCCATGTTAGAGGGAATGATTGGTATACAACTCCCCTCATATGCATCCGTAGATGCAAACTGAGATGCATAATGCGAGACCCACAAATTAGGAGGTACAAAATTAGTTGGTTCTTCTCTTAGACCCCTACCCCACCTGACCAGGTCCCAAAAGGAACACAGCTCATAGTCCTAGATTAAGGATAAACCAGCTTTATTCCATCATTACTCTTTTACAATTGCGTGTTTCTAAATTAAATTGTCGAAGGGCTGTTATAAGTAGGGACCGGGGCGTTATAACTTTACCTGAAGTTACTGATCTATAAAGGAGATCTGGAAATCCAGTCACCCACCCCCCCACCCCCGATTTCCAGAGAGCTTCCTCATGTTGTGGTGCTGCATTTTGAATGTCTAATAATGCCTCTGTAAAAATATTCGAATAGTGTTTGATTTCAACTTAATCACCTGCATTTAAAGTGTGCATACTGCATTTTTTCATTCCATATAAACTAGCTTCTTATGCTACTGTATCAGCAGCTTCATTTCCCTTAAACACCAAGTATGTTCCTTTAGTATGTGTCTGGCACTTACCCACTGCTACTTGATATGGTATTTTCAATGCAGCAATAAAGTCAGCTAATGTTGGTGTGCTGCTAGTGTCCCATCAGATTTGAATAATCCTCATCATTCCCATCTCTTCAGTCCTGAGTGAACTGTGGAAGCTACATATGCTGAATCTATGAAATTTGTTACTGGCTGATCCTGACAAGCCTGTAGGGCCTTTAGCAATGCTTTCAACTCAGCCACTTGAGCTGAGTCTTGAGATGGCATGGGTAAGAGGTGCAATGTGTGTAAGGTATAATCAGTAGATGTACCAATAGCCTCAACAACAGCTGCACCTTTTGCCTTTCTCCTGGTCTGGCCATGAGGAACCCTCAATAAACAATTGTCGGCCAGCAGACAAGGGATACTCATGTGCCAGGTGACAGTCCTCCTCCAATGTTACACTACAGGCATGATCAGTGGGCTCTAGCGGGTGCATTAGGAAAGTTGCAGGATTGACTGGGTGTACTCTCTCAATGCAGATAGAAGGGTTTGACAGTATTACTTCATAACTTGTCGCTCTTTGAGTAGTCGGTGTACTTTTACTTTTCTACGGCGAATGGAGAGTGCTCAACGTACAGCGTTACTGGGCATCCTGCCGTAATAGTACTACTCATTTCTACAGCAAATGCTGCTGCCGCAAGCGCTCGCAACGAAAGTGACCTTTCATTACTTGATCTAACTGTCCACTAAAATAGGCGACAGGTTTATGACCCATCAGGTATTTTTGATATCATGGAATCCTTTGACAGCAGAGAACAGAAAAAATCTTTGTGTGGTCTGGATTTGCTTGCACTGGGGCTGAAGCAATTGCTTCTTTCGTTGTCTGAAATGCATTTACACTGTCATCAGTCCACTGTATGTCTGTATTATCAGTTTTAGCTTGTTTCATTGCCTATATTAGTGATTTTATGATGGTAGCATAATCAAATACACGCTGGCAAACAAAATTACAAAGACCTAGAATTTGTTGCCTGTTTTTTACTCTCTTGGGCTTAGGTTGATCACGTATACTTTGTATTCTGGACCCTGCTATCCTTTTGCCTTCTGCAGACAACACTTGGCCCAAATACAGAAATTCCTGATGCACAAACTGTAATTTTTTTACATTCTTAAGATCCACCACAAAAAACATTGGCATGTCATTATCACAGATGGGTCTGGCACTGTGGTGTACTCTGCTAATACTATAGCATTAAGTATTACCTGAAGCTTTTTTCACAAGATAAAGTGCAGTGTTACATGGTTATGGACAAAATACAGGACTCCCTGGTCCTTCAGTCATTGTATTTTCCTTCTAATACCTTCTTTTGATTCTTTGGACAGTGGATACTGTTTTACACGGGGCAATTGTACACCTGGCTTCAACTTTATCTTAAATGGTTCTGCAGACAGTATCAGGCCTACCTCGTCTGGAGCTGATGTCCAGAGACAAGGAAGGACCACAGCCTGCACTTCAGTATCATGGGAGGAGGATGGCACAACTGGTAACGTGGTCTCTGCATGGTAAACACACACTAACAAGGGTGCAGTGTGTGTATAAACTATCTCAGTCCTGGTGAGATCGTCTAAAAAGAGTTGTCAGAAATGCCCTGTGGTCTCAGACCTAGCATAAGAAAAATCAGGACTTTCCAAATTCCTTCATTATTATCTGATGCCACCAGGGCACCTCACTTACTTGTTATTTCCATGCACTCAAGGTAAAGGGTGGTCACCTGTCCCAGTTCGTTACAACTAACTTGCCTCCGAAAAATTAGTCTAGTTGGCAATTCCGTCCATCTCGCTAAAAGTATTTCCTCAGTCTTCAGCACCTTAAATACTGCATCTGCTTGTAATTTATAAATAAGGCTCCCAGTTTTCAATTTAAATGGATTTTTGCAGATAAATACAGATGGAAAAATATTTTTTCTTTGTATTTACAAATAGAAACGTAAAAATGCCAGTACAAATGGCTTGTTTAAGTTTGAAGAAGTGTTCTCTTTCTTTAGATGGCTCAGAGTATTAGACATGTGGCCCGAAGGCATTTTGTCGAATTCAGATTAGTTATTGTGTATTCAAACTGTGAGCCAAGGTAGCAATCATGGCATCACCAAACAGCACGAAGTTTGTGACCAATGTTTGCCACTCCTACGATCTGTACTGATTTCAGTCACTGTTGCCAGTTTCCTGAAAGCTTGAATCACACCTCTGATATAATGCATCGTAGTAATCCTTGGCCGCAGAGGTATCCAGATTAAATTACCTTGTTGCCAAATACAAAAGAAAGTTCAACTCATAAGCAGAGCCACTAAGATAATGCAGCAATTTAGGATCAAATTATGTGTCAGAGTTAACTAAATCATGCTGTAATTTAGGCGGCATAAAATAGGGGCTGGCGGAATGTTTCGTTCCGCCAGTGGAATTTTGGGCACTCGTGTTGCTCTTGAACGTGGAGTTCTGGCAAAATTATGCCAGTCTGCCTGCTGTGAATTTTTCTCCTGCGAGTTTCCAGAATATGCTAGCTGGGGAGCGAGATTTGGCATCCCTTAGCACGATTTTCTATATTGGGCGGTCGCCGATGTTTGCGAGCGGTCGGGGTCAGAGATTCCACCATTCAAGTAGATCTGCTGCAGGTCCACCAAGTATGCAAGTTTGAGCCGATCCTGAAAGTGCGCCGGCCGGCTACAGGACCCATGCAGGTCCCGGTGAACAAAGTATCTTTCTTGGTCGCAACAGCGATATGTGTTGTGAGATACGTCGATGTTGATTTTCTCCACGTGATGATGACGATGCGTTGGTTCCATAGACGGATGCCGGAGTCGAGAAGTGTCTAGCGATGCACCAGGTTTCTCCAATCAGTCAAGGAGATGCGTCGACAATAGGCTGTCTGATGCGCAATCCTGGAGAAAAGAGCCGGTTGCTATGCGCCACTTTTTCTCCTGCAGCCAGGTCGATGCACCGGTTTTGCCACACGCAGACAGGAGTTGTGTCGAAGTCCTTGTTGCAAGTATCCGGGCTAATTTCAGTGCGCCAGGCACAGGAGCAGTGGTAGAGACTTTTATATCCCTGAGTGTCCAACAGGAGGCTAGCCAACAAGCCCTTGGAGCACAATTGGAGTTAAGGCAGGGCCCAGCCCTCCTTCAGCAACGTCAGAGAGCAGCAGGGCAACAAGCAAACCTTCT
The DNA here is from genome assembly GCF_964204655.1 of Triturus cristatus. Classification (NCBI taxonomy): domain Eukaryota; kingdom Metazoa; phylum Chordata; class Amphibia; order Caudata; family Salamandridae; genus Triturus; species Triturus cristatus. Next base: position 1,137,922,759 of record NC_140589.1, read on the forward strand.
AGATCAGCAGTCCAGTTGAGTCCTATAGGCAGCAAAGCAGTTTTTCTGGCAGAGCTTTAGTTACAAGTCTAGTAGTGTCTGATTTTAGGGGGTCAGAGACCCATGCTTCTACCCAAAAGTGCCTTTGATGTGGGGGTGACTTCAGAGCAGCTCCTTGAAGTACACAGGTCTTCCTTTCAATCCAGCCCGGTCTGCCAGGCTATCTATGGGGGGGGGTAAATCAGCCCTTTGTGTGGGGACAGGGCACTACCTATTCAGTGAAGCGTTAACCCATCCCTTCCATCCTGCCTAAGCAAAGCCATCAGAATGCAAATGTATATAGAGGGGTACTCCGACACATTTATCCTTCCTGTGTTTGCGGCTTTCTGAAGGGAAGGCACAAAGTGTGTTTGTCACCTTCCTCAGAAATGTATTGGAGACAGGCTGCACAGCGCACAGAACACTAAGTGCAGAGAAATGTCCACTTTCTAAAAGTGGCATTTCTAAAACAGTAATGTCAAATCCAACTTCCCCAGTAATGAGGATTCATCATTACCTTTCCAAAAATATCAAACATGAAGTAGTGCCTCCTTTCTAATCAGGAATGATCACTTAAAAGTGTGTAACAAAATTCCTTATGTTAACTGATGTGATGAGTAGGCCTCACAGTACTGAAAAACACAGTTTGTCACAACCAGGCTTGCCAAACATAAAAGTACATGTCCTACCTTTTACTTACAGAGCACCCACCCTGCCCTTGGGGCTACCTGGGACCTCCCTTAGGGTTGACTTATGTTTAGTAAAAGGGAAGTTTAAGGTTTGGCAAGAAGTGTTAAATGCCAGGTCGAAGTGGCAGTGAACTGCACACACAGGTCCTGCAGTGGTAGGCCTAAGACAGGTTTGAAGGCTTACTTGCATGGGAGGTAGATTCAGTGCTGCAGGCCCAATAGTAGCATATAACTTGCAGGCCCTTGGTATATGGTATACCACTTTACAAGGGACTTGAAGGTAAATTAAATATGCCAATCAGGTATACACCAATTATACATTTGTTTAGGGAAGAAGCACATGCACTTAAGAACTGGTCAATAGTGGGAAAGTGCTCAGTGTCCAAAGATTTATCAAAACTTGGAGGCAAAAAGCTAAATGTTTGGGGGAGGACCACCCTAAGAATAACTGATCTAACACCACTCTACTCCTGATCTCCTTGAGGACAACTTGATAATGGCTCTCCGTGCCCTCCGTCCCCAAATCGCATATTGGAAATCGCTCCCTATCACAGTTCTGTCCAAGATGGTGATGCTCCCAAGATTACTTTATTACTTTGCAAACCTACTATCTCCTTCCCCATAAAGTGTTTCGAATGCTGGATGGTGTAGTATCTCGTAAATTAAAAGAACACTGGAACTCTTTTGGATCCCACTGTACACCGTAGGCCTGTGATGTAAGCGTTGGAGGGATGAATTGAAGGCAAGCTTTGAATGTTGAGTTCTGACATACACGTCACGGAACAAAGATGTGTAAAACTACTCTCTGTGTAAGGTGTGGCTGTTGACAAGTACCTGGGCTGCTAGGACACTACAAATGGCGACAAGACCAGGGACACGTAGCTGGGACTCTGAAAGCGATCTTCCAGAGAGTTTGCTGTGGTCCAGCAAACTGATTGTGTGTGCCATGTGTGCCCCAGTCGAAGGGCAGAATCGGCGCTAGCACCGGTGGAGTCTCAGCGCAACTCCAGCCTGTGTAAAAACGCTTGTCGTGGCCAGGAACTGAATGAAATGGGCGTAAATAAAAGGTACTGCGTCATTACGCAAATTAATGCCATACGCTATACCGAGCAAGAACACTAAGGGGCAGATACAACCAGTTTACGAAAGCCACGCACAGCAATTGTTCAGTACAAGTCAAACTGAAATTCATGTGCTATGAAGCCGAGATTAATCAGGTGTTTATAAAGAAACATTTAAGCACAAAAATAATTACGTTATGCGCTTTCATGGACTAGTTTTTTACAAGAGATGTCTACTTACCAAAGTGACTAAAGAGAGTAGATAGTAATTTTAGCACAGCGTGCTGCAGAGCGGCCCCAGAAAGAGAGTCTGGTTGTGCTAGCAGAGTTGTCCCTGAACGAAGCGGCTGGCTGTAAAGCTGCCGGGTAGGGGCTCAGAACAACTCCTTAGACCGCCATCAAATAAAGAGTTCCAATGGACAGCCAGGGCAAGATCCAAGCTCCAAAGGGCCTTAAGGTTGATTCCTAAGCCAGCACGCCACAAGGCGCTAAGAAGCTCTGCCTTATCGAGTTTCACACGAAGCACTTGAGAGACCACTACTGTCCACAAATGTATTTTCAGTTGCCGCTTTCTTAAAACCACCATCAGCATTTGATACCGCCAAATACCACAATGTTGGCCGTAGATGGACTGCCTGGATAGAGACTTTTGAAGATTTCATAGATGCGATAAATAAAAGAATATAAGATTATAAAGTATCTGAGGAACATGGCTGGTGAAGGAAGCCATGAGCAAGATACCACAAAAAGGTGAAGTGACATACAATCCAATCAAAACAGCCTTTAATGTCGAGTATAATCCAGTGAAAAATGTGGATTATCAAGGATACATATTCAGTCAAGCGCGCCAGAGACTAGGTGAAAAAATTGATCAGTTTGTTGAGAGACTGGATGTTCTGGTATAGCACTGTCAATTCAATGAATGTAATGATGAGGCAGCTACCCGCCTGAGAGTAATCAATGGATGTCTTTCAGATTCCTTTCGGAGACGAATGCTGAAGGAAGCTCTGAACTTAGAACAAGTCCTCCAGGCTGTTCACGTTGAAGAGCGTTCTGATTGTCAAGTGACTGATATGGAGGCCGGAGGCACTGAAAGTGCATCAGTAATGAGCTTGAAAAATAAGCGAAAGTACGAACCCAAAGAACACGAGGCGATGTCTCTAAAGAAGAAGAAGAAAATGCGTTACCTATGTGGACTGTCGTTTCCACACGAAGATAAATGTCCCACCATTGGACAGATAGGCATTGTGTGTAGTAAAGTTAACCAGTTTGTGACGAATTGCAAGGCAAAGAGAAATGTAAGTGCGTCACAGCATGAAGACAAAATGGCTGACCGAACAATACCTCGGCAACGTTTGGTAAGCTCCCAGAAGTCAAGCGATCACATCAACTGGGGCAAAACAACACCAAACAAAGTCGATTGTCATCTAAATCATGGACAAAGAGTTCCTCAGTATCAGTTTCAAGTGAAAGTGACAATGACATTTATGCAAGGTGAATGTTTGCTCCAGAAAGGCATGCACATGTGGGACTAGTTGAATGTGAGGAAAAACTCAAAGTGAAGTTAAATCGACATGAAAAAGAACCCAAACATTGTCCAAAGATTACTCCAAAGATAAGAGCGTTCAATACCATTCATAATTGACATAAGTGCATCGATAAATATCATGCCTGAGGAAAACTATCAAGAATGATCTATGTTATCACATCTTACGAAGTCAAGGACTAAAGTATACACATGGGCTGCCCCAATGCCCTTAAAAAGTCAAGGTTAGTTTGTAGCCACGATGAAACAGAAGAGCACTGTGGTACAAGAACCCATTTGTGTACTTCATGGAACAGCTTCAAGTGCCTGTTTACGGAGTTTCAATACAGCTGCTGATATGGGACTGATATCAGTGAACTACAATGTGAATGCTCATCATGAAAGTGTAAGTCAATGTTCGAAGCATGTGAGATGTAGATCACATGCTATGCATAGATCGCCATCTAGTGTTGGGTCGGGATGTTTGCCTTTTGTTTCTGTTAGAAGAATTCCTTCCAGTCACAAGGTAGATGAATCCTCCTTTCGGTGATCGTGGCCATGGGCATCGACTCCATCCTTAGATTGTTTTTTTCCGCCATCGGGTTCGGATGTGTATTGCTACGCTCCGGTTCGGCACCCTTTTCAGACCCCTTCAGGGTGCAATCCACTACCCTCGACGGTTTTGTTATCGATCGCTGTCCCCCATTCGATGCGTATCGTCTCGCCTCTGAAAACCTTTGATGGGAAAACTCGTGGTGGGCCGTCGGGCCTACCCTCGCCGACCGCACTGGCAGTCGATGGAACGGACTCCCCTCAAGTTCTGTCCTGGGTGTTGTGCTAAATTTCTACGCATCGACTTGCACAAAGTGTGCAACCTCTGCTTGTCCCCAGAACACGACAAGAAAGACTGTGACGCGTGTCCATCGTTTCGATAGAAAAAGACACTTCGAGACCTTCGGGCTCGACGCCACGAAATGCAACACCAGAGCGGCTCTGCACTGGACATCTTCGGCGAAGATTCCGACACAGAACATCAAGCCCAAGGAGCCAAGGAAGAAGAACATCATATCTCCGTGTCCGAAGCCGACTCCGACATGAAAGAAGAGGAGCAGGTTACTCCGGGTCAGCATACCGTGAGTAAAGATACCCCTTTGCCCCCTCAAAAACCAAAGACAAAGGCTCCGGTCCCTCCTCTGCCTTCGGGACAAGGTCTGCACCGGCAAAAAGTTTTCGACGCCCCATCCTCGGGCCCGGCTCCGAAACAAAAAGAGAAGCCCTCCGGCTAGAGCCAACCCCACGCTGGCTCCGAATCAACACCTTCAGCGCCGGAACCCAAGTCCAAACATGTGTCGGTCACAATACCACCGTTGCCAAAGATTCCACCTTCGACACCGAAAGGCTCGGAGCCGAAACCTTGGACGCCGAAACCGGCAACTAAGGAGAAAGACACTCCATCTAAAGAACCTTGGCCGATGCCCCGCCTTCGGATCGGAAGCAGAAAAAACTTGTGATCAACTCTGAAATAGGACAGATTCATGACACACTTCCAAAAAAAAGAAGATAAACTTACAGAGGACTACCACATTCCTCTAAAAAGGAAAAGTGTGGTTACTAACCCTTCTGCCTCCTACATTCTACCTCTTTCTCCCACTGATCCCACTTTGCTTATCTCACCATCAAATTCACCACCACTTTCACCTGACCCACAGGATAAAGAGGATGGGGATGAGGATCAGAATAGGCCACAGCACACTAATCCTTGGGATGATTCATACTGACCCAAATATAGACAATGACCCTGATTTGTATCCCTCCAGACCCTCCCCACCTGATGACAACATTGGGTACATTGAGCTCCTTAACAGGGCTGCTCAATATCAAGGAGTAGTGCTCCATAAAGAGCCTTTGGAAGAGGATTTTCTCTTTGAAACGCTTACTTCTTCCCAAAGAGTTACTCATACTTTACCAATGCTCAAAGACATGCTAAAACACAGTGAAGAAGTATTTAAAGACCCTGTAAGGGCTAGAATAATTACACCTAGGGTGGCCAAAAAATATAAACCCGCACCCACCGACCCTGTTTACATTAGAGGCCAGCTGCCCTTAGACTCTCTTGTAGTCTCCAACGCTCGCAAGAGAGCTAACTCACAAACCACAGGTGAGGCTCCTCCTCCTGATGAGTATAAGCTTATTGATGCCTCCGGCAAGAGTGGCTTCACAGGCAGCAAACAATTGGCGCATTGCCAACCCTCAAGCTCTGTTGGCTCGTTATGATAGGGCTCATTACGATGAGTTAGAAAAACTCATACAATATTTACCTGATGAATACAAATCTAAGGCTAATGACCTTATCTAAGAAGGAAAACTTATCACCAATACATCCATTAGGTATGCCTTACACGCAGAAGACACAGCAGCTTGTGCAGTGTACTCTTACGCAGGCATGCTTGGTTGAGAATATCAGTCTTCAATCCAGAGGTGCAAACCTCCATCCTTAACCAACCATTCGACAAGGAGCATCTTGTTGGCCCAGCCGTCGATACCTTGCTGGAAAAGATGAAAAAGGACACTCGGGTCGCAAAGTCCATGGGGGCTTTACATTACCAGCTACTAGGGGTTCCTTTCGCCACTCCTTTTACAGAGGTGGTTCCAAAACCATATCCAACGAAAATCCCTCCTCCTCTTACAAGGGCAACAACCAATCCCCGTCTTCAAGAGGTTATTTCAGAGGAGGTTTTAGACAAAATAATGGTAAGGGAAGAAGCAGAGGTAACTCCACATGCACTTTCCCCACAAACAAACAGTGACTTCCTTCCGCTATCCCCCAATCATTCCACCCCTGTCGGGGGACGTCTCTCTCAATTTCTACCTGTCTGGTATTCAATCACCTCAGACAAGTGGGTACTACAAATTATCCAATATGGTTACTGCCTGGAGCTTACAGACACTCCCCCAAATATACTTCCAACATCACATGCAATGTCACCAGAGTATCTTAACCTTCTAAAGCAAGAGGTTCTCTCTCTCTTGGAAAAACACGCTATAGAACCAGTCCCATCACAATACCAGCGGATCGAGGTATACTCCCTGTACTTTTTAATTCCCAAAATGGACGGCTCTCTCAGACCTATACTAGACCTCAGAAAACTAAATCTGTACATTCAGTCAGAACACTTTCACATGGTAACACTCCAACAGGTGCTCCCACTCCTTCAGCAAGGTGACTTTCTGCCCACTCTGGACTTAAAGGATGCCTACTTCCATATTCCCATTCACCCTGCTCACCGAAAATATCTCAGGTTTGTGGTGGACTGCCAACATTATCAATTCAAAGCTCTCCCATTCTGAGTAACTACAGCACCCAGGGTCTTCACCAAATGCCTGGCAGTAGTCGCAGCTCATCTAAGAAGACAGCACATTCACGTCTTCCCGTACCTAGACGATTGGCTAATAAAAGCCAACTTGCAGCAAAGCTGCCTACGCCACACTTGAAAAACAGTCTAACTGTTTCACCACCTTGGGTTCACTATAAGCCTCACAAGATCTCATCTCCAACCGTCCAACACACATGTATATCTAGGAGCCACAATAAACACTCCGAGAGCTCTAGTGTGTTCCAATCCAGTCAGAATCCCCAACATACAGACTCTAATATCTCAGTTTCAGCCTCAACACTCATTACCAGATCGAGTGTTCATGTAATTGCTAGGAATGATGGCGTCTTGCATTTTAATCGTTCCTTACGCAAGACTCCAAATGCGTCCCTTACAGGAATGCTTTGCACGTTAGTGGAACCAGGCTCAAGGTCCGTTATCAGATCTAGTGTTGGTGGATGACCGCACCCATCACTCTCTGCAGTGGTGGAACATACAAAACCTTTCCAAGGGGCGGCCATTCCTCGACCCGATTCCACAGATAGTGCTAACAGCAGACACATCCCTCACTGGTTGGGGAGCTCATCTTCAGAAACATACCATTTGGGGTATGTGGACTCTGCAACAAAAACAACTTCACATAAACCATTTAGAAGTACAAGCAATTTTTCTAGCATTGAAATTGAAAGCATTTCAACTTCACCTAGTAGGCAAAGCTGTCCTAATTTGTACAGACAACATGACAGCAGTGTACTACATAAAAAAACAGGGGGTCGACGGACTCTCTCCAGCTCTCCCAGCTAGCCCAGAGCATCTGGAGATTGGCCATACCTCACATAATATATCTCCTTGCAGAACACCTTCCAGGAATAAACAACCAAATTGCAGATCTGCTAAGTCGTCAACGACAACAGATCCACGAATGGGAACTCCACCCTCAGGTTCTCCTCCAATTCTTCCAAATATGTTGCTTTCCAGAGATACATCTGTTCGCCACCCACCTAAACGCAAAATGCCCAAACTTTGCATCCAGGTATCCACACCCATTGTCCAAAGGGAATGCACTATGGATTAACTGGTCAGGGATATTTGCTTATGCTTTTCCGCCTCTCCCACTCATTCCCTTAGTGGTTCGGAAGTTCAGACAGCAGTCTCTGACACTAATCCTAGTTGCCCCAACATGGGCCCGTCAACCCTGGTTCACAACCTTGTTGGAGTTATCTGTAGTTCTTCACCAAAAACTGCATCTCACTCCCAATCTTCTCACTCAGAGCCATGGATAAATAAGACATCCAAATCCCAGTCATCTCAACCTTGAGATCTGGCACCTGAAATCTTAGAGTTTGGCTATCTTAATCTTCCACCAGACTGCTTGAATATTATCAAGGAAGCTAGGCGCCCTACCACAAGAGCATGATATGCAGCAAAGTGGAAGCAGTTTGTAATTTACTGTAACAACAATCAAATCAATCCATTTGACGCTTCAATCCAAAACATCATTTGTTATCTATTTAAATATACAGCGTTTCAATTTAACATACACATTCATACACTTACATCTAGCTGCATATCTGCACAACAGACCGCATTTGTCTCTTTTTAGAGTACCTGCTATTAAAGCATTTATGGAAGGACTTAAAAGAATAATTCCCCCCAGACTTCCGCCTGCTCCAGTGTGGAATCTCACATTCGTTCTTACAAGACTCATGGGTCCACCTTTTGAGCCATTGCACAAATGTGATCTACAATTTCTCACTTGAAGATAGCCTTCCTCATAGCACTAACCATACAAGAGCCATTTTTGCAAATACACCAAAACAAAGTGGTTCTTAGGACCAACCCCAAATTTTTACCTAAAGTCATTTCTGCTCTTCATATCAACCAATCTGTTGAGTTGCCTGTGTTCATCCCTCAACCAGATTCGGTGGCAGAACGGGCTCTTCACACATTAGACGTAAAAAGAGCATTACTATACTCCACTGAAAAAACAAAACCTTTCAGGAAAACAAAGCAACTTTTTGTTGCTTTTGCTCCACCACATAGAGGCAATCCAATATCAAAATTGGGTATTGCAAGGTGGATAGTTAAGTGCAATCAAATATGCTACATTAAAGCTAAAGACGCATTAAAAATTCCCCCTAGAGCGCATTCCACTTGCAAACTAGGAGCCTCTATGGCATTTTTAGGAAATATACCCATAGATGACATCTGCAAAGCTGCAACATGGTCTACACCACACACCTTTACAAAACACTATTACAGAGATGTGTTTGCTAGACAACAAGATAGTGTGGGCCAGGCAGTTCTACGTACATACACTATTTCAGACAGCTTCAGGTTAGCCTTCACTTTGGGAAATAACTGCTATTTGTAGTCTATGCCTAGCATGTGATCTACAGCTCACATTCCTCGAACTGAAAATGCTACTTACCACAGTATGCATCTGTTCTTGGCATGTAGAGCTGTAGAATCTCAAGTGCCCACCTGCCTCCCCGGGAACCTATACCTGTTGCAGTACTATCTTAATTAGATACAATATACATGTACATCTCTCTTTACTACTCCTACTAACTCCATCATCACCCTCTACCTACCTTGTGACTGGAAAGACTTCTTCAAATAAAAATAACGTGCAAACATCCGGACCCAACACTAGATGGCGATCTATGCATAGCATGAGATTCTATAGCTCTACATGCCAAGAACAGATGCATACTGTGGTAAGTAGCATTTTCCTTCCTTCAATTATTTCATGGTTACTAAAACTCAAAACAATGAAAGTACGCATACATATAAATGATGATGTTCTTCCTAGTGCTCAAAGGCACAGCCGGATTGTGTTTCACTTGCAAGAAGCTGTTGAAAAGAAACTTAATTTGTTGCTTAAACAAACGCTTTTAACACTCCATTGGCCCAAAACCATGGGTTTCTCCCATTGTAGTAGTGCCTAAAAGAGACCGTGATGGAGCTGAATGCAAATGGGTTGACATGTGTCGGGTCAAACAAGGCAATTCAGTGAGAGAGACATTCCAATCCTGATAACTCAATTGAATGCTGCAAAGTTCTTCTCTTGACTTGACCTAAATATAGAGTATCAACAATCGGAGCTTGAAGAAAAATCCAAATAAGTTATAACCTTTTCTACGTGTGTTGGTCTGTTTCGCTATAAGTAATTAAGTATTGGTGTATCTTCTGCTACAGAACCTTTCCTTGACGTTATTTACTTGTCATACAGCCTGTAGTAAATGCATTTAACTATAGTGATGACATATTGGCTTTTGCAGCCACACAGAAAGAGCATGACTAGGCTGTCATGCAAGTATGATGTTTTCTGAACGAAGCAGACTTAACTCTGAATGCTGACAAATGTGAATTCCACAAAAAAGCTTGGAATTCTTTGCCCATGCCTTTTCTGATGGGGGGTATAAAACCTGATCCAGCGTAAGTGCAAGTGCCGTCTACTGCACATCCCCCACAAAACATTTCTATGTTACAATCATCTCTAGATACACATGTGCTGGCCCCAGGGACTTTGACACCAATGCCAACTCCATAGACGCCGGAGGAGGGGCTCCAGATAGTTTCCTCCAACACCAAATCGACACCAGTCTGACGTCAAGCAAAGTCTCACCCGATACCAACCAAAGCACGATACCAACCGAGGCACGACTCTTACTCCTAAATTACCGCCTCAACCTGGAGAACAGACACATTGCATTCCCTTTTTCGTACAGACTCTGACCATGACTATGACCCAGATGATGAGCTCGCAAAACCCTACCAGGATAATAATTTGTACAATGATTTCCTACAGATTAGTGATCTCAATAAATCCCCAGAAATGGACCTGCTCTCACCAATGGCCTGGCCACAGAGGAATCCACTTCCTGTGCCATAGTTTTGCGTAGGGCAGCTGAATTACTTGATCTCCAGTTCCCCGCCTTGGAGGGTAATACCAATGTTTTAACAGAAGTTCTCCAATTGGGGCAAACATCTTCTGAGTCTCTCCTACCATTTAATGAGGCTCTGACAGATACTTTGTTTACACCATGGGCCAAACCCTGTTTGACCCTCCAGTCCATCAACAGATAGATATCCATGCGTCATTGAACCGCTACAGGCGGCCATTCTTTTCTCTCGAGGCACCTTTCCCCTGACGGTCTAGTGGTGCAAGCCTCCACAAGCAGCTCTAACCTCAACACTTTCCCTACCACTCCCACTAACTGGAAACCAAAGCAAGCAGAGATGTTTGGAAAAAAGATGTTTTCCTGCACCAATCTGGATTGGGAGGGCCCTCGGCACCAGTGTTGCCATTTGCCACCTTAGCTATCTGTGATCTACCGGATTCTCAGGTGATGCCCAGTCCTCCCAGATGGGCATGCCCTTTGATGAGACTCGCCTGTTTGTGGACAAGACTGATTCTGCTCTAGAGCAATTTTAAAGGAGCAGGGCTACCGCACACTCTCTGGGCCTTTCTGCCCCACTGCACCAACCATACCAGTTCAACCACTGCTTTGTAGCTTTGGTGGAGGTGCCCTGAATCACCAGCCTCCACAGGGAGCCCAGAAGTTTCGCTGTCAAGGTGGTGGTGCCCAGCGCCCCAGGTCCTCAGTGTACCCATCCCCCTGCAGCTCCATCTATCAAACCTATATACCTATTCAGCGTGCCCTTACAGGAACACAGCCACCCGGTGGGAAACAGATTTCACTGATTATTACTGGGTTGGCTGGCCACATCAGGCAGGTGGGTCCTACAGATCGTTCACAGGGAGATAAGCCTTAACCTTTCTCTATACCCCGCTGCCCCTCTGCTATCTACCCAGTGACTGAAAAAGGGCTATCTTTCCATTTTGTGTCATGCAGCACAAGCTCTTTTGTCCAAAAGGGCTGTTGAGAGAGTGCCGGAAGTAGGAGGTGATTGTTACTTCCACTACCTTCTGGTGCTCAACAAGGACTGAGGCTGCTGGCCTATATTAGAACTACGCCATCTCAACACCTTCCTCCAAAAGGAAAAGTTCAAGATGCTCCCCCTGGCCCAGGTCTTGTCTGCCCTCGACTCTAGAGACTGGATGATGTCTCTGGACCTGCAAGACATCTAGTTTCATATTACCGCCCTGCTGTTTGCCCATATGCTCTTTCTCCCGTTAGTGGTGGGACAGGAGCATTTCCAGTTCGCTGTATTCCCCTTTGGTTTCACTAGCGACCCTAGGGTGTTCTCAAAAGTGATGGCGGTGGCATCTGCACACCAATGGAGGACAGTGATGCCAGTCTTCCCCTACCTCGATGACTGGCTGTTGAAGGCGGGCTCACCCCAGGCCACTTCTGGGCTACGGCAAGCCTTCTGTCATCTATGGGGTTCACTGTCATTGTGCTGATGTCACACCTGACTCCTTCTCAGATGCTCCCTTTTATCAAAGCCATTCCGGACTCGGTTCGGTTTTGTCTCTTTACCCAGGGAAAGAGAGTCCTGGACATTTGATCCTGATCTTTCAGCCTCTGTCCTTGATTTCAGTGAGGTTGTCTCTGAAGCCACTGGGGCTGATGGCCTCTTGCATCCTGCTGGCAAAGTACTCCTGGTGGCATATGTGGGCTATTCTATAGGACATGAAAGGGCCCAACATCAAAGGGACCTCCCTGACCATGTTGAGATTTTAGAAGAGACTGCAAAAGATCAGCAGTGGTTGTTACTGCACCACAGTTTGGTCAACTGCAGGCATCTTTCCCTTTCCAACCCAGAGCTGACAGTGGTGACCCAAGCATCACTTCTGGGTTGAGGTGCACAGAGAAGTCCTGGCTCCATATGAACCTCCTGGAGCTGATGACCATCTGTTTGGCATCGAAACCTTCCTTCCATCCATCAAGGGGAGGCTAGTACAGGTGCTGACTGACAACACCGCCACCACCTCACAGGGTGGACGGAGTGGGATCACTGACCCTGTCCTTGGAGGCTAGCTCCTCTGAACATTGCTGGACTACCAAGGGATCTTTCTGGTGGTGAACCATCTGGCAGGCTTTTTGAATGCCATGGCAGACTAACTCACACCTTGACCCCTAGCAGATCACGAGTGGCCGTTGCATCCGGAGGTGGTGCGAGTTCTCGTCCGAGCATGGGGAGAACCTTGGCTTGATTTACTTCCCACTGCTGAGAATGTGCCATGTCATCGCTTCTGCACAATGGAGTTTCCAAAGCGTCTCTCGCTCTGAGACATGTTCTTCCTAGAGTGGAATTCAGGACTCCTGTTTGCCTTTCCGCTGATACCACTCCTGCCCCAAGTTTTCAAGTAGATCAGGGCAACTTGGGCCAAGGTTATCCTGTGAATCCAGATTGGGCACACAGATTATGGTATCCAGAACTGCTAGGCTTGAGCATCTGTTGTCCAATCAGGCTTCCCCTCCAGGAGGACCTGCTGTCGCAGCAACAGGGCAGGGTTTCCACCCGGGTCTTCGCAGTGTCCACTTTCATGCTTGGAGATTGAGTATCGGCAGCGGAACACCTTCGAACTTCCTCCGGATGTTGTTGATGTCCTATTGACAGCGAGGCATTCCTGGTGCAACACACACCAGATTAATTCCCTCCAAGTCAAGTTATCTGACATTCTGTTGTTTGTTTTGTCTCTTGCCTGGCAAGGCTTTGCTTTGGGCACAGTTAAGGGTTATCTATTAGCCCTCTTATGGTTGCCAGATCAATTATGCTTAACTATGCTTAAAGTCACCAGTTGTGATGCGACTTTTGAATTGGTTGCAACATACATTTCCCCTTTCTCACTATGTGATGCTCCAATAGGACCTCAGTCTGGTCTTGACACATCTGCGCACCATTCGAGCCCTTTACAGGATTCCTTTGACGGATCCTTACAATTAAGACTGTGTTCCTTGTCGCCGCCTTCTCAGCACGGCGAGTGAATGAGCTTCAAGTTCTTTGTGTCAATCCACCTTACACTACCTTCTTCCCAGCCAAGCTGGCTCTGTGGACAGAAGCATCATTTTTACCAAAAGTTACGACACCATTCCAAGTCAGTCAAACGATCACCCTGCCAGTATTCTATACTCCACACACCCATCGAAGGAGGAGGAAAGGATCTATCGCTTGGATTCCAAAAGAGCACTCCGCTTTTACACTTATCGTACCAGGGAACACCAGATGTTCGATCCACACTTTGTGGGGTTCTCTGGAGCAAAAAAAAGGCAGGGAGATGCAAAGAGGACCTTCTCCCTCTGGATCATGATCTGCTACGCACTTGCCAAAAATCATCTTCCGGAAGGACTGCATGCCCATTGTACCAGGGCCAAAGCAATTACTGCTGCTTTAGCACATAGAGTCCCTGTCCTAGACATCTGCCTGTTGGCTACGTGGGCTTCCCTCCATACGTTCAAGAAGCATTAGTGCCTGGACAGTTTGGTTCACCAAGAGGGACATTTTGCCAGCTTGTTCCTGCATGACTTTCTGGTTTGATTGCATCCATACACCGCCTCCAGATAGGTACTGTGTTTGTATCTTTTCAAAAGGTGACAAATCAACGACTATAAGTCCTTATCAGATGAACAAGTTACCCTCTGTAACATTCTTTGTAGGAAAGACTATCTGCAGATTTCCAAACGACCCCCCCCCCCCTCCCCATTCTGTGTTTGGACTGTAGGCGTTATGAAGATCCTAAGTCTCGGAATTTGCACACTGGTCACACTCAATTTGCTCTTGGGGCTCTAAGTCTGAGGGCTCAGGGTGGCACTTATGTAGGTCCCGCACGTCCATTCTGGAGTGGAATGGCATTGATACAGTGCAACATGACGCTTCCTGATGGCGCCAAAGTACTGCTGAACATTTTCTGGATCCAGTCTGATGCCTAGGTCAGGGAATCTGTTCTAGTTTGATCCTCTCCTGAAAAGAGTGTTACCAAATGTAAGAAACATATTCTTTCCTTCTGAAGTCCATACTTCTGATAAGCTATTTGTCATCTAGTAAGGTTTGCACCTGCAATTTTGAAATAGTCCTGGTCTTTTTACATTGGTGGAATTCATTGTGATTGCACACAAAATCATGAGTCTCAGACAGCAGCCTCAACTATTTAATCCATTAGTTAATAGTAGTCAAAATTGATGACCTTTCTTTGACTCGATGAAATAAAGAGCACCAGTTGGGTAAATAGATCTAAAACCCACAGGTCTGTTTGGGAAAATGGGAATACGTGCCGTATGTGAATGCTGCATGACAGTCGCTGCTGCGGGGTGCATAGTGACCAGTGTAGCTAGACACGTGGGGACCATTGCCTTGGGGCAAAGGGTGCATTACACATACTGCGATAGGGTGCATGGCCATTAGTGCTGCAGAGTCTATCATCTTAGTCTACAGTGACAAAAATACCACTTTATGGTGTGCACTTATTCACAAAATGCACATTTTTGGTGCAATCGTAAGGCCTGGTGAATAAAAACATTAAAACTGGACAACTTTCTAGAAAGGAAAAAATAAAGATCGTATAAATGAAGCACTAGATTTGAGATGCTTTTTCTGGTTTGCAATTACGTATTTGCTAATTTCCGCACAGAAAAAAGTCTCCGAATATACAAAACGCCTTCCATCAAATCAGCAGAAATATAATAAAAAGTTTTCATTAAACACTAATTTAGTAAAAAAAAGTTCTAAATTGGTTTACTATCACTGGGTCAATACTGGGAAAAATATTAAGTCTGTATTTTTCAAAGTCTCTGATTTTTACATCTTGGATCTAGCTCCAAAGTGAAGGGTGCAGGGTAACGATAGTTGCGTTGATGCATGTCTTATTTATGAGAATTTTATTTTATTAAAGTTTGCGTCGTCTTCTCTCCTTGCTCTTGTAGATAAATACCAGCAATGTTCTCTTGAAGACAGGATTCGATTTCTTGGACAACTGGTAACACATTCTGGGCACCCTCAGCCGACTTGAAGAAAAGAACATGTTACTTCCTCTATTTGGAGTTGCCGGCATTTGCAATTGTTTTTCATTTGCAAATGTATTTTCCCAAATGTCTTTTTCCTCTTTATGATAATTTTTAATTGTATAACTGTTTTCTATTTTGTATAATCCAGTGATGTATCAGTCGCAATTTTATGAATATTCTATTTAACTGTTGGGTATAGTTTTTTCCCTTTATAATTCCATATACGTTTTGCCAGTTACAGAAAACTGCCATTTTAATTTATAAAATTTAAATTAACTGTCATCCTGCCACTTGCATTGATAATTAACCATTTTTGTTAAAATGTTTTGTTAAACAATATTTGGGTTGTTAAAATTGGCTTGGCCTTCAGCTTGAGGCATAGCTGTGTAGTGTGCTAGAGGAACTCCCTTTTGTTACTGGCTTTTACTGTAACCTGAGCGTTTCTATAACCGCTCGCTCCTTGTTGATCTGAAACCCTCCTTCATATGGCCAGCAGCCCTTTCACATCAAATATTGCACATTTGACAGTTTACATAATTGTTTTGATGTTTAAAAGCTCAGTCTAGGCCCATTTTGTGAATTGGATTCTCACCCACACTCTTACCCCAGCTTTATGGCTATCTACAGCACTTTTCCTGCCGGTGCTGGCACGCTACTTGGAGGGTGTCCGCATCCGTGAAGATAGAGCAGCCAATCCCACTGATTCTAGGCCGATGGGCTCTTTTGTATGCTCAGGAGAATTATTTATAGGTTTGGAATGAGGGGTAAGTTTAGTGCCATATTCATGATTATTTTTGAATCAGCCTGCTTGGAAGACTTATAATGCAGCCCTCATCTCTTGTATATATTCCACAAGAATTTCGCCATACTCATAGGATTTATATCCAACGCTTTTTTTTTATTCAAATGTTAAAAAAGTTAGCAACACTAGCAGCTTATTGACCTGTTTTGTCTAATAACACTTGCAGACTTGCTTATGGTTGGGTTTCCATACCTGATACCGTGCTCTGCTCCACAGGAGTTTGGTGGCAATAAGTGGAAAACAAAGTGTGTGTGTGTATTGACTAGTATCCCAAATTACAAATGCAGTTAGGTAAGCAACTTTCTAATCTTATCTAATAATTTAACAATTTACGCAAACGTAAGATAAAATTACGCAACATAAGATACGCCTTCAGATTTTAAACTGTAGGGTTCCAACATTGGCTACATAATGATTATGTGTTGAGTTGTCTTAACTTTAACTCTCTTGGATGAAGCCTTTGAGTGTAGATACCTGTGAACTAGATCAAGCTATAATCAGAGTTATGATGCTATTTAAAATGTGGGGTAGTAAGATATTTATTATAATATTTTTGAGGGCCCAAATGTACTCCATAAATATGCAGAGTTGTCTAATAGTGCCTCCTACTTGTAACCGACCACATATATAAGATAAATAATATATCATGCAAGATGCACACTTTTACAATTCAGACATGATTTAACCATACGCATTTTACCATTAGGGTCCATAAGCAAGTCTCACTTATTAAAAGCCAGTTCATATAGGCTACAGTCACTATATTTATGACACCAATAAGTATATAACCAAGTAAGATTATCCCTTTTAGAAGGCCTACAAACACTTCTCATTGGCTTATTTCAAAGGTTTTCAGTTCTGTAAAAAGACATGCTGAGATAAGGAGATGTTTTATTTTTAAATTCTGAATCCACCAATTAAAGCCAGTAATTGTGATCCGCCTCAGTTTGGGACTCTGCCAAAAACGTGTAAGTAAACGCATCTTTGATTCACTGTTACCAGTTTGAACATTAGTTATGCTTTCACTGGACATTAGTAGTGTAAATCTGCCTTTAGAATTGGCCTCTTTTCTAGCTTGTTGTAATACCTCATTTGAATAACCTCTATCTTTCAATCTGATATTCATCTGTCTTAGTGCAATTAAGTTTAGTACGTATGAATTCTTCAAATTAAATAGCATTAAGAGTATACCCGATATGGCAACTATCAACCGCTTAAGGCAGAATCGGAAGTTCGAAGGACATGTCAAGAATTTCATCCTTTACAGATGCACATAAATCCAGCACATGATTCTTTCCATAGCACTCATCTTGGTGAACTGAAGGATCTAGGATTGATTAAGTGTTTGATTGTATTGAACTAGTGAGTGTTTTGAGCACTCCAACAATAAACAGATCGCCTACACACCAGATTCAGCTTTGGACATTAACACATCTGTCCAAATGAGGACCCCAGGGAAGTGTTTTTTCAAAGTAGCCCCTCATTAAATTGGAATACAGACCGACAAACAATGGTGACCGTTTTTTGTAAACAGTATTCACCTTCAAAGAGAACATAATTATTTTCCATGCTGTATCGTGCCACTTCTGTTTTAATTTAATATGTGACAAATAAGATTCTCATCGATCAGAGAGAGAGAGAGTATTTTGTGGTTTAAATTCCATCAGAACGTCTAAAGGAAGTGTGCAGCAAACACGTACCTAAGCAACAAAAAGGCAATTGCGTTCAGTGAGAAGGCCTCCTAACATAAGGATTATATCACCCGTGTCCTTTTTTGAAAGTTTGTAACCAGTTCACACTGGGTTGTTCCAAATAGTAACATTTGCCACTTGAAGTTTTATTGCTTTTCCATATTTAAAGAGTACAGTCTTAATGCCTTTCGTATTGTTTTAAGCGCAAATTGACCATGCTAAGTTTCTGCTCAGAATGCAACCTGTGTAAACTTTATTGCCTCCTTCCTGAAATCAAAAATGGACCACTTAAAGGAAAATAAAAAAAAAATACCTAAACCAAATCCTTTCATCTTTTAGGCTGTGTTCTTGGCCACTTAATAGCAATTTGTAGAAGTGTTCTGATTTGTTGTACCATTCCCCATTGGTTCCATTTACTACAGACCCTTAATGTACGGCCATCAACAAACCACAACTTTTTTTCTTTTGTGGAGGAAGTTCTGTGCCTAAAAATTCTGGTATTCGTGTCATCCCTCAGACTTCCAGGGCAATACATGTTTAACATAATGATGTTCACATGGCCAAATAGGAGCAATCTCACACTTTCTGTTGCCAAGCCATTAAAATGGAGTAGAATTATCAATGCACCTGTTGCAGCATCTAGACAAAGTCCCGCCTTAACTAAATCAGCACTAGCCCTGCTTCTTATGGGAACCGTCCATCTCAAACTGCTAGATGAGGCCCCCTCCAGAAAGAAACATAAGCAACCCCAGACCAGTATAGGCCTTGTAAAGCCTTGTTAGTGAGGTAAAGCTTGGATCCTCTGGCACAGTGAGCAAGGGACCTACGTCTGGGCATACCGTTGTTCACTTTATCAACCACACAAAAGGTGAAGGGAGAAATGCTTACACCAGTCTATAACCGAAAATTGCTGTGGGTAGCTTTCTAACCCATTGGTTTTTCACCCACTGTGCCACTCAAGACAAAGGCCCACCTTATGCAAATCAGTACTGTCAGCTCCTCACAGGAACAGTCCAACTGCTATAATGATGCTAAAAATGTTAGCATTCTTATTCTGTTTTGATGGTTGTGTGAACACGCTAAGAGTTATGTGACTTTCACAATTTGATCACAGCTGTGTGATTACCTGATCCATGTGCCAGCCTTCATTCCTACTTGGTATCTGAGAATACATAGAAATTACCTCTGAGCATAATTTTCCAAGTAACATAACTTTTTGCGAATAAATTGTGGAAAGCAGAGCTTGGAAAAGAAACCTATAACAGCCACCACTTTGGCACCAGCATACAGATCTATTTAAAGGGCATTGTAGTTATAGATATGTCTATATGAGGAGTGTCAGTCGACTTATTAAGCAAATAATTTTTTATTTTAAACTAAGCAACTTTTGAGTCTTTAACATGGCACTAGTACCCCCTACACGTCTGTACTACTTGAAGCATGTAGGAAAGCTTACTTTTATTTTCCTTCCTGTACAGCGACCGTGTAATACATAGATCGCCTCTACTACACTGAAATGCTGTAACCAAATGTTTTGGATCAACCTTTCCTTTGCCAACTAAAGGGCTCCTCATGAACAGATCGGCAAAAAAGTATCTTAATGCTGCTGAACCTCGCCTCCCCTGGAACCGGTACAACAGATGATAAATTCTAAACAAGGTTCTAATGGCAAGCCAATTTAGTTATCATACTTTTTTTTTTTTTTTTTTTTATTTACCAAGAGTAAGAAAAGGATGTCCACTCCTTGTCCTGAAAGTAGAATCAGACCCATGCCAGAATTTCCAAGTAGCAACATAACATACATTAACATAGAATACATCTCTAAGAAGGTAATTTAAAGAGTTAGCGTGAAAATCTGGCATTACTCTGACCCGGCAGCCTCTGTCGGGCACTCTCGCTATACTTTACAATGTCTTGAGAGGGTATAACAAAATGTTCGGAGAAAATATGGCCATTTGGAAGTTATCAATCGTGCTTCTGCATTCATTATTGTTTGTATGGAGTGTTGTTACAGTTCAGTGGATTTTGGGAGGTGTTTACCTACGCTAAAACACTAAAAGCATAAAAATGACACTTCAGTGTTTAGGAAATATAGCTATAAAAGTTATGTTGGCATAAACTAGTGGCCTTGGTGCTTTAGAAAGTATTAGCATATTTATTGTTGTGTTAAGATGTTACGTTTAAAAAGTAAAGATCATCTGGGATGGTCTGGCAGTGTACGTCTCATATAATAATCTGTTGGGTTAAAGAAAAACGATCTTGCCTCTGTTGTAGTTGGTGGATGTGATATGTTTCTTTCTTGTTTCTGATCTCTTGTTTCCACACCTCCTTGATTCTTTTTTCCGCCATCTTCGCTGCCACACAATCAGCAGGGGTTTTTGTAACCGATGATTCACAAGGGACCAGGAAAGAAATTCAGCAAAGATACATATTTGATTTCTCTTGCAAAAATCCTTTAACACACACCTCCCGGACCTTCTATAAGGACGCATTTTAAGCATGGTCCTGGTTTTCATTCATTACAGTATATCCATTCCCAGTGTACACTCAATCTCTGAATTCCGGACACAGTGTGCACATATTGGGCCTGCACCGTGTTCAATAAAGTACTTAATCACACTATGTTAATGCTTGCTGAATTTACTTCCACCTTGTGTGGCGGATCCTTCGAAAATAGCATCCTCTCCTGCAGCGACTTGAGTCATCTTCTATAATAATCCAAGTATTTAAAGTTTAGAGAAAAAGCAGTTTAACCATACGTTGCAACGACTTTTCCAAGTTCACTGTAACCGGACTACCCCTCAAAATCTTTGCAGATAAGTGTTACTCTTACCAAAACATATTATTATGCAACTCTGATACTAATACTTTTTTTGTGAAAAAGGAACTTGTTTAGGGGTTTGTTCAGGTGATTAATAGGGATGATGTGTTAGCAAAATGGTATTGCTTGTACAGGTCTGATTACTTGTCACAACCTGTATTATATCCTTCGTAAAACTGCTCAAGACCTTACATGAGGCTTCCCTATTCAATAATAGTGAACTGTTACAGATGGTGGTGGTGAGAATCTTCTGGAAATGTAACCAAGCTTTAACCCATTTTGCTGCCTCATTTATAATGTTGGTGTTTCCCACCCAAGATATCACATTTAACCTGCCATGTTTGTCTCGGTTTCACCTATGCCTTCTTCATACTTGTGATTTTGGTTCTGTACTGTCCCAACAGATCTTTGTTGGATGCTGTGGTAGAACATGATAACATGTTAGCCAGCCATCCGCAAATGTATCCTGCCTGTGTCTGTTAATTGTGGAGACAAACTGCTATGCAGATGCTGGGACTTCTCCCTTATCTGTTTTTGAACTAAATATGTTGACATTTTTTACTGAGTTGTGCTGTATTTGATGGTATTTTGTACTAAACAAACTAGCTTTTATTAAAGTCGGGTTTAAACTGAAAATTGGGCTGTGCTTTTCATTAAATTTAAAAAAATGTACAACAATGTTATCGTTTATGGGACCTGCTTTCACGTTTTATTTTCACACAAGTGGGGATGTGTGTCTTTCTAAACCATTTCTAATCTTTGAAAAACGGGGCTGCTTAATAATCTTCAAACATCTGGAGTGTCTGGCAGGGGACCACAAGGGGTGAATCATGATTTTGAAGCTATCCACAAAAAATACATTTACTCACAGTGGACATGAATGTTGCTCATTTCCGCATCCGGTGGTCATCACCTCCTAGACCTACATAGGACATTCATGGTCGACAATTTCTAGGTTCTCGTTCTCTCTCTCTCTCTCTCTCTCTCTCTCTCTCTCTCGTCTTTCATTGTTGTCACAGGATGATCTCAGAAAACGTCTGTCCTATAAATAGAACGTGTACTTTTGAGGCATTTTTATTTGAATATTTTTGGGGCTGTTTTTTTTTTCTTTCCAATTTCACATTGCTGTTCTCTACAACCTGGCTGGGTTTTTTTAGTGCATTTCCATGTTTATGTATGTAAATGGCCTCGTAACAACTTTAAATGTTTCACCAGCCCCATGTATTGAAAAGCATTGACATAGCCATTAGGTCTGGCTTTTGCTGCCAGTTTTGTCGATGCTTGTTTTGTCATGGTTTTTGCAAAACGTTATAGATGGGGAAGCTGCCAAACCCCAGTAAGTCTTAAAAAAATGTCTAAAATCAAAAATATTTTTGGGGACTAACAAGCATACATTGCTATAGTAAAGCAAACTACTTTTTGTGTGGGTGTACTCCTTATGAAAGGAAAGAATGCCATCAATCACAGAGAAGCTAGCAAGTGTCTGAGGTGGGCTGACCCATTGTCCCAAGAGGTATGCAGCAGTGGGCGGAAGAAAAATGTGGATGACACAGTAACAGAATATTGCCCTAAAAAGAAGCGCACCTTGGTGCCAGTGCTGGTAGGACATTCTCTCATTTTGTTTATTTGTTTACATTTCCTGTTTTTTTTCTTTTTATACTTGTAATTCCTGTTTTATATGCTAGCAATTTCTTTTTAAAAAAAAAAACATTCCACAAAGGCCAGTCCTGTGGGCTTTGCCTTTGGTTGAAATACAGAATATATTGTTAAATTGCTACTCTATCTGCCTCGCAGTCATGGTGGCATGAAATGATTCCACACAATGTTTCTGCTTTGGGAATGATGCAAACAAATATAAACGTTGTTTAGCTTGTACTTCCAAAATAAAAACCGGCATTGGCAGTCATAAGGTTTCACCTTTGTGACCAATTCGGCTTTGCCAGTGGTTTCTAGCGACACTGCACGCCATCGTGGAAGCTATGCTGATTGGCTACAATAAAACAAAAAAATCTTTGATCAGTCACGTGCTAAATTTTGTAGACCCGCTCACAACACACACTCGTGACTACAAAATGGTGCGAATGCTTTTTTTTTTTTTTAAGTTACCAATCCTAGTTGGATCAGTAAGTAAAAACTAACCATGGAGAAGTGTTTTTTATTTTATTGTATTTTTAACTGGATAATATGAGTGGTAGGTACGGAGGAAGGAGCGACATGGGTGAAGGAACGGGGTTCAAGCGCAACAAAGGAAGGGCAGGGGGACACAAACTCTGGGGCGGATGAAAGGCAGAGAAGCACATGGACGAGCGCAATGGGTGTGAGGAGATTCGCACTGGGCAGGCAGCAGCACAAGAGGGAAGAGAAGTACACAAGGGAGATGGCTGAAATACATGCACACTCAGTGAGCTTACACAAAAAGAAAAAATAGTTCCCGAACATAGAGCACAGACACCAGGCAAATAAACATGGAAAGAGGAAATGCTCCATAGGACTGACAAATACAAGGATGAGAAGCTGGAACACAAATAAGCAGGCAAATGAGAGTCACAAGGAAAGCCAATCACTGGTAAGCAAACGGGGGGCCCCAAGCCCCTCTTTATTCATAATAAGCCACAGTATGCCTCACAATTGTTGGTGCATAAGCTGTCTAGTAGGCTCTACCTATCAAACCTTTGCAAAGCCAGTAGGTTTTACCTTGTGAATCTGTTGGCCTTGACGCAATGCCTTTTGACTATACTGCATAAGGATTTTTCCTGACACTGCGTAGCATTGTCAAAAATAAAGGCGTGATGTTGCAGCTGCTTCTTGCAGTTTTGTTGTTCCTCTGGCATGGGCATGTATCGGAATACATTTGTGCACCATTGGAATCAAGCGGAAGGCATTTGCTTTAATTTTTTATCTACTTATCCAGGATGGCAGGGGCAGGTTATCTCAGTTGCTACGAGCTGGTCATAGAGGGTCTGGCACACGGACTGCTGACGCTCTTATCTGAGACTAGGCTGATTCAGCCTTAGTTAATAGGCTTTATTCATAAGGGGATGAATGTCCTACTGGCTGCACACCATCTTTCTGTCAAAACTACATATGTTAGGGGGTTTTCATGTTCTTCTGTTTAGGCATCCTTGCTTTCTTTGTAAAGGAGACACACGTTCACTTTTAACCATTTATTAGACCTTGGTTTGCCTTGCTTGATCTTTTTAAGGACTTTCCTGAGACAGCAAATGCACTGTTGCTTCAAGCCTATTTGTTTACAAAAAGGGGGCTTAGAGCACGCCCTTTGCCTACCATTGGTTGGCTTTTAATCACTGTTTTTGCCTTCATTCCATTTGTTGGTGCATATGGCTGCCACATCCTAGTCTTGTGTTTGTCCATCCCCTGATGCATGGACCAAGCATTCTTGTCCTTCCACTGCTCCCACTTTGAGAGCTACTTTTTTCTTTTTATTGAAGCATTCTACAGAGTGCTTCTTGTGCAACTGACTCCCACCTATATTTCTCCTGTTTGTCTGCTCCCTTGTTGTACGTGTCTGCTTGCTGCCTCCATTGTCTGTGGAATTGCTACCTGCTCCTCCATTCCACCCTCTATTGTCCATTTGTTATATATATTTTTTTTAATTTAGATCCAAAATGTGCAATACAGCTACATATATTCAAGTAATTTTAGTCATGAACCAAGCATAAATACAATAATTATAAATACATATTTTATAGGCCAACATATGCTCAAGGTTAAAAAACAAAATTTCCAGAAATAGCTGTCAACAAAGAGTAACAGATCACTAGATACGATAAATACAGTTGTTTTAAAATCAAGTAAGTAATCGTTCATAAAGTGCATAAGAGCATAATATGACAGAGGTAGCCAAGTGGTTTAATCAAAAATTCAATCTAACCCCGGTTTTCAAGCAAGAAACATTGTCTCCAAAGTTTCTTCAATTTCTTCACACCCCCATTTTGTGTTCCTATATCCCGCTTTTGCCCACTTTTGGACAATATTAGGAGCAAGATTCATCCCAGATTCCATGACTAATTCAGCCAGGGGTGTCGTCACATTAATATAAGGAATGGAGTATCTCTTGTAGAGATATCTGCACTTCCGTAAAAAACTTTTTAGGCTTATTTATCAAACTTTTATAGGTGACTTTACTGACTTTAGTAAATCCAAAATATGATACTCATTTAAGATCAGCTGCATAACATTATTCATAAAATACCCCTGTGAAGCTTTGACGTGAACCAGGACATATATTGTGCAAATTAGGCAAAATAGTAAGCCTTAAGGTTGGGAAGTGCCAGCCCTCCATTCTTCCGCCGTTCATATAAAGTGCATAATGCAACTAGCTGTTATATTTGCCAAATAAATGATAAAAACGTAGAGACTCCACTAATTTAAAAAATGAGCAGTTTAAACACATGGAATAGCTAAAACAAAAAAATTCAGCAGTGGAAGAACCAGCATTTTAATCCGAGAGACTCCTGAAAATAGTCAGCGGGAGGGAATTCCTCCGTGAGAATAGATCTTGTCCCTTTAGGAGGAGAAGGGTAAAATAAGATCGTATAGTTCCTCAATCTTCAATGTGAACCTGATCCCTAGATATTGTTTTGGCTGTGAATTAACACGAGACAATGTCCAGCTGTAAAACATCAGGATCACAACCGCCCAATATTATTTCTGTTTTCTTCCTCTTAATTCTGGACCCCCCTATTTTCTCATATTGTGTAAAGATATGAAAAGCCTTTTCTTGGATCTCCTTTCTACTGTCTAAAATTAACATAATATCAGCATATAATTTCATCTCACCCAACTGTGGCAGAGGGGGCCCGATACAGTTATTCCCTCGGATCGCTATAGCTAATTGCTCAATAAAGAAAGCAAATAGAATGGGAGATATCAGGCATCCCTGCCAGGTTCCGTGTAGCACTTTTATTTGCCCCATTACTATTGTGTTAATGATGGTTCTGGCTTTTGTGTTACAATACATTTTATATATAAGCCCCGTGATCTGGGATGGCATACCAAATCTGGTCAGAATATTAAAAAAAGGTTTTCCAGACCACAAGGTCAAATGTTTTTTCTGCATCTAGCGGAGGTACCAAAGCTGGTATATTAACTGCATAATAATCCAGGGCTTCTGCCAAATAATGTGTATTTGTCCCCAGCTGCTGTCTGGCTATAAAGCCATTCTGTTCTGAATTATTTAATCATGAGGCTATCAAATTACATTTATTGGCTAGTAACTTTGTAATGATTTTATAATCTGTATATGATAATGTAATAGGGTGACACAAGTTTGGAACTTCAGCATCCTTTCCTTTCTTCAAAAAGCTTACTACCTTCCTCTTAAAAAAAGATGATGGTATAGACCCCCCCCCCCTTTTAGCATTGTATTAGCCATCAATGAAAGATAATCAGCTAAGACATCAGGAAAAAGTCTAAAAAAACACTCCCCCAGAATCCGTCCGACCCACAGACTTTACAATTCGGGAGATTGCTAATGAACTCCGTCAGTTCTTTAGAGATGGACCGAGACACATTAACCACCTCTTCTCTAGTTAATGTTAGAATGTTGCAATCCTCTAAAAACCTGCCCAGAGAGGCTTGTCAACAAACTAATTTTGCGTATATATCTGTTTATAATGCTCCAGCATGATTTCCCCCACCTTCTCAGATTCCTTACTCCTAATTTCATAATCTGGGCATTTCAGGGAATCTATCCTATTGTTGGCTGCTTGTTTGCATGCCTGCCAAGCTAAGAATTTTCCCATGAAGTTGCTTTCCTCATACACTTTTTTTTTTTTTTTTTTTTAATAGGCCCAGTTTAAAGCTGCACACTTTACATAAAAAGCTTCACTCAACACCTGTCTAGCAGTATCACATTCTCTTTTAATAGCCCTGGATGAATTTTTCAGAAATGTATCATTACTCTGCAGAACATTTCTAAGAGTGGCTTTTGTATTTTAGCTTTTTACTATTTTCTGCGTGCTTGCCTATCACACTCCCTCTAATAAATGCCTTCAGGACGTCCCATACTATATCTAGTGGAGCGGTCTTATGATTAATTGTCAAAAAGTTACTTATCTCCTCTTTACAAATTTGTATCCACCCTTCCTCCAGCAGGTATTGTTTATTAAAAACCCAACGTCTAGGACAAAACGAAGGTTTGCCCACCACTATCAAGACTAATCATTGCGAGGTCCGAAAAACCATTAGGTATGGTGCGCTGTTTTTTAAAAGTTAAGGCTTTAGAGATTAAAAAAATATCCATGCACGAAGAGCTACAAAATCTCCCTGAAAAGCAAGTGTATATGATTTTTGTGGGAAAAGCGCCCTCCAAGGCTTTATTAATCCCAACCTTTTCTGAAAGGTTCTGATAACATTCAGAGATTTTGGGTTCGGCTGTTTTTTTTTTTTTTTTAAATTGACATGAGTCCATTTTTGGGTTTTGCAACACATTAAACCCCCCCCCCCCCCCCCCAATCATTATTTCGCCAGGATTTTGAAATGATGACTGGAACAGGCCCTATATGGCGCAACAGTATATTTGACTGGGGCATTGAAGCTGTCAGATGTTAAAAGCCTTGGCCACACAGTGCAGCTCACCCAGCACCAGCGACCACTTTTATTTCTGGCGCTGTTTACAACTTCAGCCCCCAGCCCTTTTGCCAAAAATATAGTCCCCGATGGGCTTCTTGGGAAGATGAGAACCCTCTGTATGCTGCCCAATTTTCAAACATCGAAAATCTTTGCAACTTTCAGATCGCATTATGTTTCCCTTGAACCAGAATCACCGCTTGTTTCTCGGCTAAAATCCAAGTTTCTATGGCTCGTAATTTCTTATTTTTATTAACGCTATTCGCATCAAAAGAAACTACCTTCAAGGTATTATTCATATTGATATGTTACTCTGAAATGGCCTCTAGGAAAAAAATATTATTTTACTAACCCTCATCGCAGACGTACATATCCGGTTTACACCAACCGTGTAGCTGCTCTTTCCCTCAAGTAAAAGACACAGGCACAGGGTCAAGACTGATTTGCATATGGCTGGGTTCAAACTGGAATGGCATGGTGAGCAAAAAACCGATGGATTTAGGCCCAGATCTCTGTACTGGGGTGAATGTATGTCCCTCAACTGTTGTTTGTGCACCTTTCCCACAAGTAGACACTTGAACCCCAGTTTATCTTGCCATAGACTAATGAAGAAATCACCTCTGCGGTTGGTCTTCCCTTTAAGCGAGGTTAACATTCTACTCCACTGCATGAACTAATCAACTGCAAATTGGATCCCCTTATATCAAATCTCTGACCAAGGCCTGACTGGCTGTAGCGGGCACCGGGCAATCCCCTGGTGGGCTGCACGAGTGGGGGACGATTTTTGGCCCCGGGGGCCGTTTTTGTTACAGGGCCGTTTTTGCAGCATAACTGCAAAAAGGGCCCTGTAACAAAATCGGCCAAAAACGGCCCTGGCAAAGAGCTCGGCGGCACCCCCAACCCCCCGGGGGGGCCGGCCCAGCACTTTGCCAGGGCTGGTTTTGGTTCCCAGTCCGGCCCTGCCTCTGACCCCAAACCTCCACCTCCCTCCAACCCCCCACCTCTAACTACCCCATTTCCCCTCCCCTAGGCAATGGTGAGTGGTGCACCTTCACACTCACACCTGACATGCTTCCCCTCCCCCAGAGATCTGCCACCCTTACCTTGTGCCCAGATCAGTCGGCCTACTCCTACCCCATCAGGGCGCAAAAAACTAAATCAGATGAAACGAGGACGCAGCCCTAAAAAGTAAAAAACAGGAAAAACATCTTAAGATCGCAGTTGCTAACACCAATCTACACTAAATAGCTATGGATCTCCATTCCAGATATTACTTAGCTAAGACTTATTGGAGACATACTGTAGAAGTTTCTGGGCCTCAGAGACATCACAAAACACCTAAAATCGGTCTTTTACTAACACCTTCAATTTAGATTGCTGGGCAGTCATTGCCTGGGGCGTACTGCATCTTAACACATTTTTTCCTTCGTTTAGCTGCTGAGGCTGACATATCTGAGAATATACGACAGAGAGATTTCTGGTGTACTAAACTGTCTCTACTTCTTAGGTTTAGAGAATACTTGCTCTTTCACACAATAGTCTCTGAGGTTCACAAGTATTGTACAAGGGAATTTTAGATTTGAGGGATGATGTGCTGACACTCGATGGGCTCTTGTGAGTGTATGGTCTCCAGAGTATTCAGGATACATTTATTTTGATATAAGTATTCACCCCCTGGAACGCCTGATGTCCCTCGAGCCCCGTCTGAACCCCCAAGATGCATAGATTGGTGTGCCGGGAATGCTTTTCTAGTTCTTCTAGCTTGAACTCTATTGAAGATTTCTGCTTCTGGAAAATGGCTGCCTTTTCCTGCAATATAGAAACTTGATCCTCTAGCGGAGAGATCCTCACTTCTGCTTCTTTTAACCTCTCTGGGTGACAGTCTTCTCAATCTTGGAGAGTTGTGTATGTAGAGCTGCTATTTCTGTAGTTTGTGAGGCTTTCAGATCCCTTATTTCCTCCAAAATGAGATGCAGCATAGTCTTAGCATCCCATTGCATAGTGGGTGGGATACTCACCTGCAGTGCTTCATTACTTGAGAGATTTATGCCTGACTTGCACTTTTTCACATCCTGAGTCATCCTGGAGAGTATCTGCCGGACACAGTATTGTTGCTGGCTGGATTGAAAAATATCCAAATTATCCCTCAAGGGGAGAGCAGAGAATGGTTGCGGTGTTGTAACTTCTCAGACAGATCGGCCCGAGATCTGTGCCTGAGCTCAAGCCTGGCTTGACTTTCATAAAAAGAGGATATTCCATAACTTCTTTAGTTTTTGCAATACTTGGAATGCTGACCTCCGGTCCCAGATTGGCCTCCACTGAATCTTTTGCTAACATCTGATCGGGTTAAGCCGTTCCTACTACTGAACTGTTAGCGCGCGAAGTACAACTGATGTATACTAATTCCGGGGGCCCTTCTTGGCAATGGTGGTCTCCAATACTTTCACCTTGTTCGTGATCTTCAGTATTGCCAAGCAAAGTGCAATCTTTACGCGCCAAGGTGGTACGATTCAATCGTGCTGTAGCTTGCCCACTCATTTTTTGACCTGTTGGGTCAGGACAAATGCATCAAAATTGGCTGTGGTGCCTGAGGCCTTTGGATGGCTTCGCTTTTTAGCACCTACTAAACCAGTCCTGTATTTAGCTGTTTATTCTTCTCTCCCCTGCTCCTCCAGTATATTACAGTTTATTGACTGCCTTCCAGAGAACTATCACTGCTGTGGCCCCACCCATCGACCCTCTACTGGGTAGCACCACCAGACCGTGCAGCAATAACAAGCAAAGTGCATGCACTTATTCCCCCCCCCCCTCCCCCCCCCCCCCCCTCCCCAAGAAACATGGTGGCCACAGCAAGAAAGAAACCAGTCTGTTCCGCAGCCTGGTCACCGCAAATAATGGTTTATCTGTATTGCCTTCCATGCAGCTAGCTCTTTCTGCTCAAATCAGTCAAGGGGGGCACTGCACCTTTCTTGTGTCCCTGCTCTGTAGCCAGTGATAATTCCCTTTGCCGTGGTTGCTGCCAATCCTGTATGGGAATGGAGGAGTGAGGGGGGGAAAAATGGCTGCCTTTTTTTCCCCCTATTTTGGGGGGTCCACGGGGTTATGGCTCCAGGCGGCCGCCTGTTGCATGCTGGTCCTGAAACCGATCTGGCCGTCTCACTTTGGCCTGTAGCTGCCGACATCTGCCATCATGCACTGAGCCTCGACGTAGCGTGGCGTCCTGACAGGGTAAAGAATAGGAGTGTTGGCACCTCAGCCGACGTTCATTTCCCACAAGCAGCAATAGTTTGTGACAGGAAACCGTCCTCTCCACCCTCTTATGTTCATGTTGCCCCCCAACTCACCCATCCTCCAGCACCCTGTCCCGTCGTGTTGTCTCCCTCTTTGGAATACACAGAAAAAAATCGCTATGACGCGACCAGCCCTGGCCGCATCATGGCACATTTTCCCCTACCACTTCCCTCTGATATTCTCCCCACATCCGTCCCGTCCTTCCATCCCTGTTGTCTCCCACCAGCAATGAAAAACAAAAAAAGCTATGAAGCAGCCATCGCTGGTCGCTTCATAGCACTATTGTGTTTTTACAGGCAGGTCAGTTATGCCTTAGCTTGACTACAGCTTTAATCATTGTGAGAAATACTGCTAAAAACATTAGTACTGGAGGCGTAACTGCCAAGGTTTCATATTGCTTATGTTTGACATTCTCATAATTTCAGTGTAATTATGAGGGACATCCAACGACTATGGGTGACATTTTCTCACAAGCAAAATCAAGCAATGAAGATGAGGGAAAGATTTAAATATCATAAATTTACACCCATTTGAGAAACTCGAAACTCTAAGAAGATCCTAAAACTGCTGTAAAGCAACAGAAATACTAGGTTACTAACCTAGTAAAAAGCAGTAACTCACAGCTAATACTCATGAAACAAAAAATTCAGTTTTGCTAAAATGCGTGGTTTGTGTCAGTTGATGGCTACTGTAAAAGGCTATTGCTTCTACATTCCTCTCCGTCAAAGAAATGTGTCTGGGCACTTTGAAAACTCAACTTTCACCTAAAATAGAACGCTTTGTTAGCTGAGAGCCCTTGAATGATGCCTGCAGACTCCTCTCAGGCTGGGTGAGGAGAGAGTGGCTCATTAGGTGGAAGCTGACATACCTTCTGCAGGAAAGTGGGTGAGTGATGTCTTCCCCCACCTTTGTTTGTTGCAGCCCAGACTGCCCGAAGCTGCCCCGAGAAGGCCAACACGGGGCCTCTGTAAACGGGGCAATGAATGACGGATGAGTCCCAGTTGAGAGGTACAAGCTGCCACAGGCCTCTGCTTGGCCCTAACCGCTCTCCACACTGCCCCTTTTGGGGAGACTTTGTATAGAGCCAGCCTGTAGACACTAAGTGAGCTCCCGAGTCTACAAACAAAAGGCAGACACGCTTCTGGTCTACAGCCCAGCTCTTTCACTTCATTGCCCTGTGGTACCGTGCCCTGCATGTGAGAAACACTGCAGTACCGGCTGCCTCTTCACTGAGCCTGTGCCAAAACACCATGTCCAAAAAAAACACACACCAGCAAAATGCAGCACTGCAACATGGCCACCAGAAACAGTAATCTGCGCCCATAATTAACTGCATTCTCCCCAATCAATCAGGCATGCGATATGTGCCTATATAATGATTAGCTGTGAAACATACCCATAAATGAATGCACTTTATCATACCACACGTATTGTGGGTGCAAGCACATTAGGACCACTAACTGTGAAATCATGATACCTCACAGGCTAGGTTGGGCACTTCATGTGTTGAGGGCTGGTGAGAGCCAGACAGGTGCTGGCAGGCCTCCGCAACCCAACTTGGACCCCACCTGCGGCAACGCCAGCTGCTGGGCATGATTCAGGGTTGCGGCTCAGCTACATAGCTGCACAGTCAGGAAGGTTTTCTGGACGGCTGCAAATCCCTCCGTGTCAGCCGCCAGTGGGGTTGGATTCCCTGTCATCGCTGGATCATGATTCTTTGACGAGCTGCACTAGCCTACATAATTGCTGCCAGCTGAGCAGCTAAACTTTCTGATTCAACTGCCGCCACTGGCGGCTGCGGCAGGACTCACCTGCCTATTATTGTGAGTCTGAGACTCACACCTGACCTCACTAGCTGACTGTCAGCATCTGTCTATATGTAGTAGCCATTGGGCACTCACTTTCTCCTGATGTCGTGAAATATATCCGTAAAGCCGCAGCCCCGCAGTGAATCAAATCCTGATCATTGTTGTGTTGCTAGGGCTAGGGACACGGCCTGGCACTTGTGGCTTGGGGAAGAGAGGCTCATTAATTAAATGAGGATGAGGAGTCTGTATGGGGTGCTAACTGCCCCCGCGTTTGCGTGCCAACTGACGTCACATCCGTAGAAGCATCTTTATTGCTTCCTGGTCACCTGACACGGGAGCCTACCATCAGGCACGTAACCCCTGGGGAGCACTGCTCAGATACCCCTCTCACTTAACCATACTGGTCGCATCCATTCCGTCATGGCTGCGACATTACATTCCTCCCCAAAAATAAACAAATATGTAATGATCACTGCACTAATGTTCACCAGAGTAGCACAGTAGTATAAATCAGAACAGTCTTACATGAAGTAGTCCTTCAGATTTCGAGTCTGTTCAGGATTCTGTCAGAGGCGATACTGGGAGCTGCCGCGCCCACTCAGTTCTCCTCCCGTGGCGTCAGCCTGAGAAGCTCCCCTCAGCTTAGGAGTGCTCCTAGTCAGATCAGTGCCCTGATCATCAGTGGAAGCACCATCTGATAAAAGTCCATCACCTGGGGCAGGGCTTTGGAAGCTGTTGGGCACAGATTCCTCTTCAGACTCCAGCGTTCCTTCAGCTCCCGACCGGGGCGGGCCCTGATCCCTCGGAGCTTCCGGCAAGGGATGAAAAGTCTTGAAATAGGAAATGTTCAGAGTCACCATCTCACTACCCCTCCTGGCTGTGACTCGAGTGCCCTTCATGTGGACAGTTACCCAAGGATGCTTCTCATATGGTAGCTTGAACTTGCTGTTCGTCAGACGATTCCTTAGCAGGACTGTGTCACCGACTTTCAGTCGCGCTGGCTGAGCTCTCCGACGTCTGCTGACTTGGGCGTTGGCACTCTGCCGGTGAGTTTCAACGTGCTCCTCGTTCGGACCTTGCGGATGCCACATAGGGTGATGTGGGATTGAGTCAGTGACTACCCGGCCCATAGACAGATGCCCCGGGGCAACTCCCGTGGTGGAGTGAGGTGCTTGTCGGTAGCTTCTTAGAAACGTGAAAATTGCGAGCTCTATTGACTGGTGGCATTCATGGGCTTTTCGTATCACCTTGTTCAGAGTCCGCATAAATCTTTCCACCTCCCCGTTGGCTTGCGGCCAACGAGGGGTGACTCTCCGGTGCTTAACACCGAAGAACGTCAGATAGGTGGCCATTTCCTGACCCTGGAACGGGGGTCCGCTGTCTGTTTTAAATTCTTGAAAGATGACATGCGTTGCCACCACTTATTCTATCTTCAGTATGACTTCAGTCGCACTCAGCGACGTGTCTCCCCACCTCCGGATATTTTAGTCATCAATAGCCACAAAGTTGTGTCTCCCGTCCGGGAGACTTCCAAAATCGAGACTGACAGGGGCGCCGGGGTCTGGGCTCAGTTATTATTGACGCAGGGTGAGGAGCCTCTCCTGTCACTTGGCACCATTGACATGATCGGACCACAGCTTCCATGTGTTCGTCCATTAAGGAAAACCACCCTTTGATCCGCAATTGTGACTTGGTTTTGACCATTCCATGGTGGCCAATGTGGGCAAGTTGGACCACTCGTGCTGTCAGGGACGATGGGATGACCAGATGATGGCCCCTGTGGGGTCTTCAGTCAGTTCCTCCCGGACATGATAGAGGCTCTCCATGATACACAGTGCTTCGGGCGTCAGTATTTTCCACTTGTCTCTCGCCCGATGCCAATTTCCTTGATCCAGAGCTCTCTTGACTCTCTGCATGCACTCATCCTTGTTGGTCTCCTCCCTCAGAATATCCATCGAGAGCGGAAGGGAGAATGACTCGCTGTGATGCAGCAGACATATTCTTCAGTGTCTGCCGTGTCTTCTTCCTGGGCCGTCACTGCCCTTGGATGGCGAGACAGCTAGTCAGCCGGGCTCCGAGATCCTGGTTGGTACTCTACCCGACAATTGTAATCTTGCAGTTGCAACATCCATTTTTCTATTCTGGGCGGCGGTTTGGACAAAGTTCCTGAAAACAGGGCCAGAAGAGGCTTGTGATCGGTCGTTACAATGAAAGGGTTCCCATACACATAGAGATGAAAGTGTAAGCACCCCCAATGGATCGCGATAGCCTCCTTTTCTATCTGAGAGTACTGCTGCTCCGTGTCAGTCAAAGATCGGCTGGCGAAGGCCACCGGGGCCCAGTCCTCAGCGTGATTCCGTTGCATCAACACAGCACCTAATCCTTTTAGACCAGCGTCCACAGTGACCATAGTCAGTTTCCGAGGATCGAAGAAAGCTAATGTGGTGGTAGCTGATAAGGCCGCTTTGATGTCTTGGAATGCCTTGACATGTTCCTCGTTCCAGACCCACGGGGTGGAGTCCTTCGTAAGTTCCCCAAGTGGTTGAGTAAGGGGTGTGAGGTCTCGAATAGACCGAACACAATAGTTTACCATGCCGAGAAAGCTTCGGACTTCAGTTACATTGGTGGGAGCTGGTGCATTCTTAATGTCTCTGACCTTGCCCGGATCCGGATTCACCCCTGCTGCAGAAAGTCCCGCTTCCCCGATTCGTTGTAATACTTGGGTCAACCGGGTGTTGTGCTCAGTGATGGTCTTGGCGTAGATCACGATGTCATCGCTGACATTTATTACTCCCGGGATGTCCATTATTAGTTCATGAATGACATTTTAGAAACCTGTGCCGCACTGGATATTCCAAAACTCAACCAAGTGTACCTTCAGAGGCCAACATGAGTGGAGAAGGTCGTTATATATCCGGACGCTTGATCTAGCACCAGCTGATGGTATCCCGACCGAAGGTCAAGCTTCGAAAACCAGCACGCGCCAGCCATTTCTCCAATCAAGTCATCAATCGTGGGGGTGATATGTCGTTCCCGTTTAATGGCTGCATTAGGTAACCTCATGTCCACACACATTCTGACGGCGCCAGGTTGTTTAGGTTTCCCGGGTGACGACAATTGGAGATACCCACGGAGTGGGTCCGGTCACCTTCTCAATGATGCCGGCTTCTTCTAGTTTGGCCAGCTCTTTCTCTACCAGTGGGTGCAGATTGAAAGCCACTCTCCGATGGCACAGGGCCACTGGTTGTACCGTGGGGTCTATGTTGAGGTGGATTTGTTTGCCCTTGAATTTTTCAATCACTTCGAACACTGCTGCAAACTCTGCTAAGATGTGCTGGACAGATTCCTGATGTATTCCAAAGGCGACAGTTACAACACCCAGATCCTCGGTTGCTCTGCACCCCAGTAGCATACCCTGTCCTTCCTCCGTCATATATACCATGGACATGATGGAGCGTGTCCCATTCTGATCATGTGTAATGTGTGTACCATCTGTTCCTCTCCCTCATCGTCATCCATGTCGCTTGTCACCCCACCCCCTTCCGGGATGAGGTTGACCACTGGCCTCGGCTTCATGTACCTCTTCGAGTGGCGGACCCTCTCAAAGTGATTGAATTTCCCACAGCCGGTCCATCTTTTACCTTTCGCTGGGCAGTCCGCCGCGCCATGAGGTCCTCCGCCATAATAGCCACAATTGCGAGTGTTTCTGGGTGGAGTGCTCATTGGTTCTTTCTTGCTGTATCTGGCTGCCGGCCTAGTGGCCACCACATTAACCGGTTCCACTTTTACTGGCGTTTGTAACACCGCCTCCATGTGGGCCGCTCTGGCTTTGGACAACTCCTTGGTACGCCCCAGTGTCACTGTCTGTCATCGACTTCCCTGACTCCTCAAGGATCCGTTCTCTGAGCTTCGTCGATGCACAGCCCTGAATTATTTGCCCACTGATCTCCTCCGTTTCGTCGCTGAAACCACATGTGCTGGCAAGGTTCTTCAGTCGAGCATGGAAGGGATCTAGAGACTCTTCGGGTAGCTGATGCGCCTGGCGAAAGATGAAGCGATCGTACTCTTGGTTCGCCATCGGCTCGAAGTATCCTGTGAGGGCATTGATGAGGGTGTTTTGTGTTTTGGGTGTGGACTCTGCAAGAGACTTGGTGATTCTATGAATGTCCTTCCTTCCCAAGTGGAGAAGCAAGGCCCTCTCCTGGTCCTTGTGAACTTTCGTGGCCTCAAAGAATATTAGCAGGCGTTCAACCCACTCCTTCCGTTTTGGGTGCTTATACTGACGTGGGCCCCTCCACTACAAATGGCTCAATGGGTGGAATAGTCAACATGACAAGCGCTGGACCCACTATGCGCAGGAGCACAATCTGGTCTCGTTACTGACCACTGCCCACCAGCTGATCTGCCACTGTAGCCTATCGGGAAGCTCAGTGAATCGCCGCCAGTCCCAGGAAAAGAAATACGTGCTTGGCCGTGCCGGCCGCTGTGAGGCTGGGGCTGCGCTGGGAAGGAAGGGAGCCTGACGCGTAAGCGCATCGATGCGGGCCCAATGCTGAACCGCGGAATGCCAGGACAGAGACCAGATGGCTCTCACCTCTGCCGAAGAACGTGGAGTCTTCAATCAGACCGTTGACACCCCCGGTCCGCGGGACATCTGGTAAGGCCGCACCGCTGATGGGGCGTGGTTCGACACATGCGTCTGTGGCACGAGCACCGCGGGGCTTAGCACTCCCGATCGCGGCCGCCACAGAGCTGGGGAGCGGGGTACACCCACCCTCGTCACCAGGTGTGTCGCTAGGGCAAGGGACACGGCCTGGCACTCGTGGCTGGGGGAAGAGAGGCTCATTAGTTAAATGAGGATGAGGAGTCTGTATGGTGTGCTAACTGCTCCCGTGTTCGCGCGCCAACTGAAGTCAGGTCTGCGGAAGCCTCTTTATTGCTTCCTGGTCACCTGACATGGGAGCCTACGATCAGGCACGTAACCCCTGGGGAGCACTGCTCAGATACCCCTCTCACTTAACCATACTGGTCGCATCCATTCCGTCATGGCTGCGACATTACAATCATGTCTGTTACATCGCAGCAGTAGCAGCTGCGCGAGAACTCGAGTAGTGCACAGCGCTGACACAAATCGTGAATTAAGCAGCTGCGAACGCATTTCAGTTTGGTGATGCGGACCACCTCAATGAAATGCGTTCGTCTAACGCCTGATGCGTGGTACTTGGCAGGGCTGCATCATGGATACACATATGTTAAGGCAGCCCCACAGGACCTTGATATTAAAACACAGTCCATGGTTTTCTTTCACAAATGGGTAAATAAACAACCAAAGCGCAAAACAAAAGAAGCATTCAGAAAGGTGGCTCTGCAGCTACCTGAATTTTCTTCTGCATGTTGTTTCAAAAGCAGGTCAACTCTCTTGCCACAAGTAAAATATGTAAATATAAAAAATATTAACAATCACTTACCTAGATCTAATACAGACGGGCCCAGCACCGCTTGAGGTCCAATAAAAGCATACAGCACTATGAATAGTAAGCTACCTTGTTGGAAGTACACCAGTCAAGAGCAGGTAGTAAAAAACAGGAAGTGATGTACTCCTCCTACCTAGGAATAGTTAAAGACGTTTCGTTGTGCTACAGGAATAAAAGGTGGTTGCTTGTTATGGGTGCATGAGATAAGATGTGGCAAGGCCTCAATTCTGCATGAAGTGAGAAATGGGGTGGAGAAGAGGATGGGAAAGTGTTTTAGCCCTGAGGCTCAACCCTTTCCCACCCCTTCCTCCTCCCTCAAGTGCCTCTCTGTGAACTGCCCAGCATGAGCTGTTTTTAATTGTGGGGATGGGGTGAGGGATGGGGTGAGCATTCCATAGTTGACCATTCGTGCCATTCACTTGGACCTGCTCTTGCGATGCAAAGAATTAATACATGTTCTTCTCACCTCGACTCCTTCCCTTTTCCTGTAGCAGCATGAAACCTGCTTGCGACGATCATTGGTTTAAAACGGCTTCAAACCCCCCCACCCCATCCCATCGTATGCCTTAATCTGGCCTTTTGCTGCTTCCAGGGCACACACCATTCTTTGGCTGATATGTGCTGGACTGTATTGAAGATGGCATTCAATGACAGCCTCGTGCAAGGTGTTTCTCAGAGTATTTTGCAAGTCATCCTCAGGTTGTGCACTGTAGAAGTGCTGGAACTGTGCACCTGAATGCGATGCGGGCGGGGCCAGTGATGTGGCTGATATGAACAAAATGTTCTGCAACTGTTTTGTTTGCTTTTTACCCTTCTATAAATATATGTAAAACATTACACATACACCTTCAATGAAAAATAAATGTAAGTTAAAGTAATTAGTTAATGCAATCACTGCAGAGGTCTGTGTGTGTAATCAGACTGTCATAGCACTGAATCTTAGTTGGTGTACTGAGGAATAGTGGCGTGTATACTTGTAGTGCTACGAAGTACCAGCCTACAACTGATAGCTCTGTAAATATACAAGTCATTATTTTAAAAGTGAATTACACACAGTATAAGATAGGCTGCAGCAAAATGAGCAGAAAGATTTAGTTTTAAAAGTGTTAAAATCTATATTTTTAGTAGTGAATAATCAAACTACTGTACCTAGTGCAAACCATTTTTCTAAGTGTCCATCAGGACGCACCAGAACTCAGCGGATAATTCCCTTACATTACTTCTCAAAAAGATTTAGGGCCTTATTTACGACAAAGTAAGGCAGCGCGGTGCCACAAGCCATTTGGCTGAGCGGCGCACTGCGTTACTTTATAAGCAAAGGGATGCATCATATCTACAACGATATGACAGATCCCTTTGCTCTCCCCTGCGCTGGTGCACAATTGGCTGCCATGCGCTGACGCAGGCACACTTGCACCATGGTGCAAGGGTGCCTGTATTGCGGGGATTACTTACTTACCTGTAACTGCGGTTATCCAGTATTGGTACCTTTCATAGATTCACATGCAACCCACCCACCTCCCCTGGAAGGGCTCTCTTGGATCTCTCAGTGATACAACTACTTAGCACTGTGCTTACGAAAATCTGAGGGACTAGAGCTCCTTCCAGGAAGGTTCCAGAGGGTGGTGCTAGCTGATTGGCTAGTGGCCAAACTTTGGTCCTTTTTACAGAAGGACGTGGATAGCTTACTAAGCTAAGGCCTTTTGGGGCCTGTTACTATATATGTCTACTAAGACATTGCTTTTTTATTTACCGGTGACTCCCATCCCGACGACGGGGAATGATTCAGGCATGTGAATCTATGAAAGATACCCTAATACTGGATAAGGGGCCGTATTTACAAGGTCACAAAAAGCTAAGCGAGGTGGCTTTACGTGGCTGTGTAAATATGGGGTAGCACACTGCACCGCCGGTGCGTCACAAAAAGTGACACACCGGCGGCTCAAGGGGCCCGTTAATATGCCTCCTAATCTTGTCCACCATGTAGCCTCAAATGACATCAATTAGGCCCTATACTGGCTCTCAAGAAACCTTTAGATTTTCTTATTAGCAAATTGCACACATTTACATTTCATTCAGGTAGAAGGTATCCTGGCCAGATGGCTTGTTTCTTCCTTATCTGTCTGCAAAATCATGGGTTCCAACTGGGTACTGTGTGGAGCATAATTCCTGTGTGGAATTCTATTATGCACAATTAAGAGGTCCAGTTTTCCTGCACCCATATTTACTAGGTGTGGGAACAATGAACCAGATTCAATCCAGCAGGTGAAATTACAGTGGCAAAAGGCTGCATTGGAGCTCAGACCTCTTCTGTGACCCCTATCCAAATCTCAAACAAAGCACGAGGGGAGCTTTACATGCCACCCTATTTTCCAATCCTTTCTTTACCCCTCTCCTCACTCATTTAAACCCCGCCTTATTACAACTCCCACTGTGCACTTTTACCACAGATCTGCACACTTTTACTATCTGCTCAAAACAGACACTAATTGTGTGTTTTAAACTTCACAGGAAAGGGAATACCTTGTGCAATTTTACCTGGTAAATTCAGGTCTGCATAGTTATTCCACATTTCTTGGGGTTTAACTCTCAATTGCACAGTACCATTGAGTTGTTACCGCACAGTACAGATGATTATTTGTGCCGATTTCCACCCTGTCAAATGTTGCTTTACTTATTATCTTAATGATTTAAACCCATTCATCCCATCAAACTCTAATTAAACCAAAACTGACAGAAAAAAATATAGGTTCTATCTTCAGATTTTAGCAATCATTCAAATTAAAGCCCCTGGCCTCCAAAGTCTGTCCACTTTCCGGACCTCAGGTAATAGTTGCCTTACGCAGGGTGTATTGTAGCTGCAAAAGGACCTCTTATCCTGTGAAGTTAATATGACTTTATCCTTCTACAGAAGCTGCTTTGTGGTCGACTGGATGCACAGTCAGGCCTCATAACTAGCTCAATCCCTGAGTTTGCACTTCCCAGGGCAGTATCGTAGCAAGAGGTGGGCGGTCTGCCCCGGGCGGCATGAGTTTTGAGAGCGGCAACTACACCCCCATTCTTACCTGTGGCCGTTGCAGGGCGGCACACGCAGGACCCCCACCCCCGCTCTTACTTGCGACTGCGGGGACGGTAAACACTGGGACTGCCACCGGTGGCAAAAGGTCTCGGTACACCACTGTCCCAAGGGTAGCTCTCTTCATCTCTGCTTACTTTTTTAGCCCCATATTCTATGTGGTTTGAAGAGTATAAAGACCACACCATAGATGGCAGGTAGTATCTTATGCCGCTGAGTCTGTCCTCACACTTCTTTCCTACATTCATGTGTAAGCACAGCTACACACTTTGACAG
Source organism: Triturus cristatus (assembly GCF_964204655.1). Classification (NCBI taxonomy): domain Eukaryota; kingdom Metazoa; phylum Chordata; class Amphibia; order Caudata; family Salamandridae; genus Triturus; species Triturus cristatus. The sequence goes on from NC_140589.1 coordinate 1,137,964,171, forward strand.
TTTCAGCCATACCCAGACACCAAAACACTTCATACATAGGTCGTACTGCTCGCAAACACTTCCGTCCATCATTTAGAATGAAGTGCTTAAGCAACCTATCTCTCACTCGTTTTCTCTTTAATTTCATTCAGAGGTACATCAACAAAACATATTAAGAGCAAAATTCTGGTCCTGACTCATGATATCAAAATATTTCCCATATATGCTGCATGACAAACATGCACTATTCCATCTATGGCTCTCCATGGAGTTGCGTGCTACCCCTCCACAGTTTACTGTACTCTACAATTTTCTACTGACCGCGATCACCAGAAAATAAAATTCTAAGATTAAGTGAAAAACATGCAGTAATCAGTGTGATACAGACTGATTCCACATGTTAGGCTTCGTTCTGAGGTGGGAAATTCAGGAGAAATTATGTTACTCATTAAATACCCAAAATACCCATCTCCTTGTGTTTGCTTTGTTTGCCCTAGGTTGACAGGGTATGCCCAGACGTGGGTCCCTTGCTCACTTTGCCACTGGATTCAAGCTAGCCTGGCTGAAGAGGGCTGTTAGCCCAAAACCGGTCCCAGGAAGCTTGTTTCCGGTCCAGTGAAGACATGGCTTGGCAGTTCGGGCTGGACTGTTCCCATGAGGCAAAGGGTCGGACTGATTTGCATATGGCCATGTCTGCACTGGGGTGGCGGAGTGAGCTAAAGAATGATGATGGAATAAACCCAGATCAGTTGACTGGGGGTGAGTGCTTGCAATGTTCAACACTCCGTCCATCATCTCCTTGTGTTTGCCTTCTTCACCCGTTAAATACCCCACATCAGGGTATCAATACTTACTGTTTGCACAAATTACCACCCGACTTCTACATAACTGGAACCATAGCATTAGTCTCCAAATCTGTCTTTGTGCTTTTCTCAAGATGATATCCTTATGAGTACATAGCTTAAAATATATTAGTCTCAGCATGGGGCCACCAAGCCCACTTAAATTGACATTTTCCTACCTGCTGTAACCTCATTGTCTCTAATAAATCTTCACCACTGTCTTCCCAGTGATAATACAATTGTGCATTCTAATCAGTGAAGTTGATGTGCGGGGGGATTTGTTGTGTGTGTTGTGGGGAGAGGGGGAGTGACAGGACCCGTTTATTCTGTCCATTTACCTGCAATAAACAGCTGTCTTTGCATAGATATTGATGATACACAAAGATCACCAAAGTTGTCTATTATGTAAAATACCCTTCCTACTATAACTTTGTAGACTATGCTTTGAGGAACATTTAGATCCTGGTATATGGTCCACCCTAATCAGAGATCCCTCCCTGTCTGGACACGATTTCTGTGCTGTGAGGGCAGTCGAGGTGGCAATTCTCCCCTCAGTGCAGTGCAGGCTTGCTGAGCAGGGAACATTTTTAAAGCACCCAATTAACGAACTCTTTTAATTGAGAAAATAAATTCTCAAAGCGAGAGTTTATTTTCTAAGTACAAAACACACATGGTCGAACGTGCATGGATGTGTGGGGGGCCATTCTATATTTCTTATCCATGGACGTACTCTAAATGAGGTCCTCTAATTTGGCTCTTTGATGCTGCCAGCATGCAGTAAATATTGCTAAAGAAAACGCCAAAAACGATTTGATAAACAGCAAAGCGTCATTCTTAAACAGTAATATAGGCTGGAGGTAGGTTAGTAGGTATAGCCAGCAGAGGCCAGGGGAAGATCAACGGGACTGCAACCCCTCCACCAGGGTCGGCCGCTCCATTAGGGCGTCGGAGTGCTGCCCCACTGCTTTCTGCTTTTTGCTCTGCGAGAAAGCAGAAGGCAGGGGTATGTCTGCCTGGTTGGGGGCGGGTGAGAGGGTATACCTGTTGGGGGTGGGCGGGTCGGGGAGGAGTGGCTTGCACCACTCTGAGTACCCTGACTGCTTGGTTGGCCCCGGGGCCGACCAAAGCAGTCATGCGCACTCTACATTTTCTCTATGTAGGCTGCATGCAGCCTACATAGAGAAAATGGCCTCCCTACAGGTGCCCGGCTGGGCGCTGCCTGTGATTCTGCACCAATCACAACTCTGCCATTGCAGCGTTGTGATTGGCTGACAGGAGGGGAGGGAGCATGCCTGTTCCTGTTCCTTCCTGTCCAGGTCGAAGCAGCAGAGGCGGCGCAGAACCCGGCCCAGGAGCAGAGGCGGCGCAGAACCTGGTTAGGTAAGTTAGTTGTCATTTTATTTAATGTCCCCCCTCTGAGGTAACTCCCATGCGACCTCCCCCCCCCCCCGCGAGTATTGCGAGCCGCGACTGCCCTCCACCTTTGTATGTAAAAAAAAAAATATATATAAAACTTTGCATTCAGCAAAACACACATTTGTATGTACATTCACACTTGCATACAACTTACCACCACAAAAATGTCAACAACTCATGCACTTCATATTGTCTCTTACTGCTTCTACTCCCTTTGTTATTTTAAAATCTATTTCTCAAACCTTTAACTCATCATGAGATATTTTTCCAAGCTGTCTCAAAAGCTCGCCAATCTGCCCTGTATAAAATGTCTGCTCTGCCTCCTAAATTGTTTGTGAGAGTTATGCCTCTTTTGTTCTAGGAGAAATTGAGTCATTCATTCATTGACCAGGTACCTGTTTCAACCTATCTCATGCAGCAAAATTACAAGCCTTTGATTTTTGTCACTCCTCACACAGCCCTCCCAATGATCAAGGAAAAGGAGGGGGTTTCCTCCCTGCTTACCTCCCTATACTCGGACTCCCCAGATGATGTATGTCCAGTCAGGACTCTAAACCCGTTACACCTGCTTTTACCTTCATCCTTTAACACAAGTTTTCATCTGGCACTGTCCCTAGTGGATGGAAGAAAAGGGTACTCATACTCCTGTCAAAGAGGTCCAACTTGGATGCTCGGGCAGAAGCTAGTTACATATTCCTCATCCTTTTGCCAGCAGTCACTAAAATTGGTGATAAAGTCTGGTTCACTGACTATGTAAACCTCTTTAAGATCACCATTCATTGGATGCGGACTGGGTGAGATTACGGTCTGATTTAGGCACTGAGAATGTTCCTGTGGCTGCATTGAATGATGTCAGATAAGATTATAGAATGATGGCATTTGCACCTGCTTCCTCCTGCTGTTGCAGTTGTGTTGGCCTGTTCTCTCCAAATCAGGATCTTGAACAAAACAATGTTGCCACTTGAAAGCTTGTGTTGTTCATGTGATCACCATTTCTAGTTTGAACTATGCCACTGCTTGCTACGCTGGCCTGGCCTTCCGGAGTCAGCGATTACACGCTTCAAAGTGCTAAGAATATGGCAGCGTGACTTGCCATGAATTTCAAGACATTTTATAGGTTTTCTGAGGCTCGCTGTAAGCCGCACTAAGTGCAGGTTTCTAAAAGGATCCATTATAAGTAGGGCTCCCGGTTTTATAGCATTTATATTTTGGACATTTCAACCTGTAGTTATCCATATTTGATCTTTTTACTTATTTTATCTGCGTTTATCCATATTTGGTTTGGGCTTTGTGAAGAAAAGAAACTGATACATTTCTGTATATATTGAACCAGTGCTTGTATACTGATATTTTAAAGCCTAATGTGTTTTGATGCTACATGTATTCATGTATGAAATTAATAGACTCAAATCAAAACAACAACATTGTAGCTCATGCACATTTATATCTGCAGCTCTTTAATGTTAATTAGAACATTGGAATGTGGAGCACTCCATTGTAGACAATGGAGTGCTCCATGCTTCTACAGGCTGGTAAAGGCCCGCAGAGCAACATTCCAATGTTTTACAAAAGCCTCTCGAAGCTCGAGGGGATTTAAATCCCCTCGAGCTTCGAGAAGCCTTTGTTTAATTTGTTCGAACATTCTGCCCTCTAGTGGCAGAATGTTCTAATAGCCTTATAGCCCTTCGTAGCAGGGCTATACCGCTATTAAAGTCCCGCTGCTTTTGTTAAAGTCCCTCGCCGAACACTGCAGCGGGCCTTTAATAGCCGGTATAGCCCGCTACGGCGGGCTATAAGGCTATATTAGAAAACATGCCACTTTTTCTTTTAACGCCCTGAACTGTCAGTGTTCACAGCTGTTGGCTTTGCACTCTTGGGGAACAGTGCTAGGAATCATTCAAAAAGTATATTTTTTCTTTTATTATCCATATTTAAAAAACTACAGACAGGGAATTAGGCTGTTTGCTTTGACTGCAGAGACTATTATGAGACAGGCCCCATATTCCTTATGTGTTTGCTTCCAAGTCTAAGTGATCCTAACAGTTTGGCACTTCCTTTCTGCTATCAGTCTCCAAACTTAGAGATGCTTGATGGGGGTGGGAGTTTAAGGTGGGTGTTCTTTTTCTTCAGTTGCTATTTAGAATGCACTCCATCTGGCCTGCTGAAACATTCTATGTTTAGGAAGTCTCTTACCAGTAATCTATTTTATTGATTATATTCATATCTTTTATTATTATTTTATTAGTTATTTCAGCGCCAAGATGCTTTACGTTATTTGTTGCACTTCACAAGTAAAAATTACTATGAGAACATAGTCATCCTCATCATCAACTATATCCGGTCTTTACAAGAAAGCCATAAAAGTGAAACACCTTTAAAAAAGACTCCATCAAATAATTTAACACGCACAACACATAATACAGAGTTAAATAGCAAACAATTTTGATGGATCCATAATAAAAACAATTTCATATTACCACGGTAACCCAGATCAACCATAAAAATTATTCGCAGCTGGACCTCAGCTTAATTGCAGCCCTTAAAAAGCTAAGAGTGTATAATACCGAGTTGGTTGAAAGCAGTTGTAAAAAGATTAAAGCAGGTCTAACCTGCCTAAAGCTGACTTTCTTAAGAATAGGAATAATGAAAGACTTTTTTGTGACCTCATAAAAACTATAAAACATTAAAAAGTTCAGCATATCCTGTGGAGACTTTCCGTCGCAGCCATAGGGTAAGAGACACTACCTCTCTAAATCACGGGTACTCATAGTACGGCCCGCGGGCCGCCAGCGGCCCTGCAAGCCTTCCATGGCAGCCCGCGGACCTTGCAGACATCCTACCTGTGTTTAAAAAAAAAAAAATTCAATAGTGTTAGCAAACACTGCCGGTTGCAGCAGCCCGGCCTCTGAGACTCTGCTCTGTGGGGGCCGGGGATTCCAGTGATTGTCAAAGTGGAGATGCAGGGGGCTAAGAGGTGAAATACAACAAAGCTTTATTAACATGTAAATGGTCTTTTAAAGACCTGTGAAGTACTCGGGTGCGGCTGTGTGTGTGTGTGCGTGCTGGGAAGCTGTCTCAGCCGGGCTGAGGGCTGACACACACACGGGGTGGGGTGACAGAGGGAGGGAGAGGGAGAGAGGCAGTCTGGGGGAGACAGAGGGAGGGAGACAGAGAGAGGTAGTCTGGGGGAGACCGAGGGAGAGGGAGGGAGACAGAGGGTGACAGAGGGAGGGTGGGAGACCGAGGGTGACAGAGGGAGGGAGGCAGAGGGAGGGAGAGGAAGGGAGACAGACAGACAGAGGGAGGCAGGGAGGGAGGCAGAGAGAGGGAGACAGAGAGGGAGGGAGGCTGAGGGAGAGGGAGACAGAGGAAGGGAGACGGAGGGAGGGAGACGGACGGAGGGAGGGAGGGAGATGGAGGGAGGGAGACGGTGGGAGGGAGATGGAGGGAGGGAGACGGAGGGAGACAGAGAGAGGGAGACAGACAGAGGGAGAGGGAGGGAGGCAGTCTGGGGGAGACAGAGGGAGGGTGGGAGACAGAGGGAGGGAGGGAGATGGAGGGAGGGAGACGGAGTGAGGGAGACAGAGAGAGGGAGACAGAGGGAGAGGAGGGAGACAGGGTGACAGAGGGAGGGTGGGAGGCAGAGGGTGACAGGGAGGAAGGCAGAGGGAGGGAGATGAAGGGAGACAGAGAGACACAGAGGGAGGCAGAGAGGGAGGGAGGGAGAGGGAGACCGAGAGGGAGGCAGGGAGGGAGAGGGAGACGGAGGGAGATGGAGGGAGGGAGACGGAGGGAGGGAGACAGAGGGAGGGAGACAGAGGGCGAGGGAGGGAGACAGAGGGAGAGGGAGGGAGACAGAGGGAGGGAGACAGAGGGAGGGAGACAGAGGGCGAGGGAGGAAGACAGAGGGAGAGGAAGGGAGACAGAGGGAGAGGAAGGGAGACAGAGGGAGAGGAAGGGAGACAGAGGGAGAGGAAGGGAGACAGAGGGAGAGGAAGGGAGACAGAGGGAGAGGAAGGGAGACAGGGAGAGGGAGGAAGACGGAGGGAGACAGACGGAGGGATAGAGGGGGGAGAGAGAGAGAGGGGGGGAGAGAGAGAGATGTGTGTATTAAGCCTGGGCAAAGCACTACGCTACGCTCGCGTAGTTTGCGAAGTTTGCGCTACTTCGCACTATGCGAATTGCATGTTGCACAGTGCGAACGCGCGTAGCGTAGCGTAGTGTTGCGTAGTGCAGCGGTAATTTTTTGCTTGCTCGCGGTCCTCAACGTCAAGTTGGCGACCACGAGCAAGCAAAATGACATCCCGGCGAGACTTTTTCCTCATTCGCGATCAGCAACATCAAGTTGAGAAAGCTGCCGCTCGAGTAAAAATCTACTCGAGCGGCAGAAAACTACAGCTTGCACTGTGCAAGATGCCGTTTTCAATGATTGCACAGTGCCGGTTGCTTGTCCGCACTGTGCAATCATTGAAAATGACATCTTGCACAGTGCGAACAGGGTACTATGCAGTTCGCGAAGTGCTACGCGTAGCTCGCGTAGTGCGAAGTGCACTTTGCGTAGCTTCGCGTAGTGCTACTTCGCGAACTACGCCCAGGGTTAATGTGTATGCCGGGTCTGGTGACTCAGTGGATGAAGGCGTCTGCTGCAGGGACCTGTGTTCAACCTCATGGTCACAATTTTTTTCTTCTTTAGCCCCGCCCCTCCCCGTCTGACCCCGCCCCCACTGGTGCGTACCTCGGCCACAAACCACACTGTAAATTTGGCCCCCGAGAGAAAGTTTGTGAGTACTCATGCTCTAAATGCACGACAGGGATGGGCTCAGTCAGTAAAAAGCAGTTGTGGGCACTTTTGAACCATAAGAGAGAGGCCTCAGTGAATAGCACCATCTTCAACAGGGAATACCTACGAACACTGGGCTTCCTCAACTCCTCTTCTTCCCTGGCCCATGTACGCATTTTGAAGAAATTCTCCTTTACCCAATACACATCCTTTCTACATATTCCCTCAGGATTCTCAAATAGGTCAGCCCTTCCCATACTGAAAAGACTTTCTCTGATATACCTTAACCAGCAAATACAGTTAGAATAATCAAGGGAAAGACAATCCCTCAGAGTTTCTTTTTGTTGTCTATAAACGATGGAATACACTGGGGTGAGCAGAGAATCTGTCTCAGAAAAGTGTTTTCAACAGATTGCAATACATCGTACTTGATATTACCCCAAATCTCCCTCCTATAGATGACCTTCGATATACATTTAGCTTTGTAGGTCTGCAAAAGTGCCCCGATCAGTCTATTTCCTAGTCAGGAGGCAAAATTAAGGACAGCCCGTAGCCCTTGCACACTCCCCTTTCTTTCGACTTGTCAAGGGGCGCCAATTCAAGGCTGCATCAAACACCACCCCTAAATATGAAAAGATTTCGGTCTTCGGAATAGCATAGCCCCCACCAAAAGAGTGCAGGGCTCAGGTGGACACTGGTCTAACTGCATGATAAATGATTTACTGTTATTGACCAGCAAGTTCAAGTCCTCCATGAAGTGTACAAAGGAGTTCAATAAGCGTTGTAGACCCCTTGCTGTCCTCGCAATGAGGACAACATCATCAGCACACAGAAGGACGGGCAAAATTCGCTTGCCCACCTGAGGGAGGTCAGTAATTAATTTCAAAAGGGTCTGCTCCAAGTTATTAATATACAAATTGAAAAGAAAAGGGGCCAGGATACACCCTTGATGGACCCCTCTCTGGATACAAAACTCACGGGATACTTTGAGATCCTTAAAATAGCGTACTACAGCTTTGGTATCTTTATGGAGATCCCTTAAAAACAGAACATTGACTCTATCGATGCCAATGGAGAGCATTAACTGCGAGAGCTTAGATCTGTTAACGCGATCAAATGCGGATGACAGATCCATGAAAGCTAAGTAGATGGTGCCAGTACGGGCGACTGTGTACTTATTCAAGAGCATGTTCAAATTTAAACTTTGGTCTACCGTTGAACAACCCGGTCGAAAACCATATTGGACCTTGGTCAGGATATTATTGTCATCTGCCCAGCTAGCGATCCGATCAAGGACCGTGCAGCCCACCACCTTTACAACAGAGTCCAAAAGGCAGATGGGCCTATAACAATGAGTGCTGTCCTGATCTCCCTTTATAAAAACCGGGACAATGGTAGATAATGCCCACGTGTCTGGGTTGCCAATTGTGACCGCAGAATTAATAGTTGCAGTTAGTACGGGTACCCAGATGTCCAGGTTAGGAATATAGAGGTCTCGTGGAAACTCAACAGGGCCTTATTTTTAGTTAGACCTATTATACCGGCTCTAACCACCTGTGCGCTAAAAAGGATCCCAGATTCACCCTGACAGATATCCATGACAACCCTCGAAGAGAGTTCAGGCTGGAACATGCCCTCAAAGTGACTTATCCAATCATCCTCGGAAATATTGGCGTCCAGTATATTGGCTCCATTTACAGTTAAAAACAGGCTATTGATGATGCTCCAGTGCTTAATAGGTATTGCACACAGTGCTTGCCTCTACCAGGTCTGACCAGGTCTCCTCTTTCAGGGCTGATTTACGCTTTGCCAAGGCAGCCTTATATAGTCTGTGGTACCTCTTGACAGCCAGGGAATCTCTTGGTGTGGCGTTCAAAGCTTCCTTCAATCTTCTGGAGGCACTCCGAGTCAAACCATCTCGGACCTGTATAAGAGAGGCACCTGCCTGAGGCCCGCAATGGGTCGGCTATGGCTCCTGACATACTTCCAAAAGCCTTCAGGATGTCTGAAGGTTTTGCCACCCTCTCTGAGCAAATGGTGAACTCCTTGGAACACTGGGTGAGCAGGGACTCATAAAACGTATCCGGTATAATCTGTACCCACTTCAATCCCCTCCCACCGTCCATGGCTGTCAGTACCACCCTTGCTCCATTATTGGCTAATTTTTCTACCGGGGGCTATCTAGTAGAGCCACACTGGGCACTGTACATGCTCTCTTTTCTAATAAAATCCAAAATATAAAAAATTCACGGTGTAGAAACAAAAATGAAATCAAAAAAAGACTTGCATCCTCTCCCAATGAAAATGGTGACACATCCTTTTTGTCCGAGGGCAACTTGTTCATAGCAGACAATAAATCAAACTCATTTAGGGTGTCGTTAAGTATAGAGCTCTGATGGGTGTGTTCCATATGCAGACCGGCATGGCATGCACACCCCATATCCTCAACCCCTGCAGACCTAGGGTGCCCACATGAGTGGACATTAAAGTCCCCTGCAATGAGAACATTCGAGCAAAACTGCTTACTCAGGGTCATGTTTATCAGACAAAAACACAGCCATTTAATATTTATACTTCTGGAGAACATGACAGAACTGACTTGGCCTGCTAAAGAATCAAAACTGACCAAACCCCCCCTTCGCTCTTCCTGCTATAGAGGGTGTGGCTGGCACAAAGAAGGTTTTGTAGCCTTCTAGATAATAACTGTTTACGGTCAGCCCGTGTCTCCTGGAGGCAGATCACGTCAAACCTTCTTAAACAAGCATTGGCATAGCCAATAGGTCTCGCTTTTGGGACTGTATAAGTATTTAGTTATGCAGCACAATATCATTGGTGCAACAGCATTAACTATTGCATGGCCAAACACTTATAAGGTCCCAAAGGCGAGACCTATTGGCTATGCCAATGCTTGTTTTAAGTGGCCATGAGATAATAGCTGCCAGGTTTCTCTGTCTATGAAGTCACAAGGGTTTGCTAGTACCTCAGTCTACAGAAGCCAATCTCCGCTCCTTTTTTTGGTCTGGGCTTGTGAAATACTTTATTTTCCCCAGCATCATGTAATTCAAGCTCTCCCTTTAGGACCTATTGGCTTTGCCAATAAAACAGTGTATTTTGAGGATGCTGTACAACGTGCCAAATGGGGGAAAAATGCGCAATGATGCAGAAGCGCCTTTCGGTATTTGTTTCATGACATGTACACCTACAAAATGACACAGTCACCATTTTTGTTGTATTTATCGATCCGAAATGGATTGGTAAATTAAAAACCATGAAAAAGAAATGCCACAAAAGCCAGAAGTGTCTGCAGCAATTATTTTTTTTAAAAAGAGGGTGGGGATGGAGCAACGAAGGAGCGAGTGGGAGAAGCAACAGGGCGTGGGCGTGGGAGACTAAAAGCATCAGATAAGGGGAAAGCACATGGGGTTGGGGTGAACCACATGAAGGATAAAGCAACATGGGCCAGGGAGGGAATGTGTGTGCATGTGTGGGGTGGGTGGGGGGAGGCGTTGGGGGAGATAAGCACGGAAGAGATTTTATAACACAGAGACAGCAACAAAGAGCGTGGGGTGACGTGTGCGATCGGTGGTAAAGCGAAAGTGATCACGATCGCGATGACGCACTCTGTGCAAAGCACGCGAGGGATGCGCGCGCAGTAGTTATTGGAGAGGCGGAGCATGGGGCGCGCTTGACCGCAAGCTGGTGGCCGCTTTGGTAGCACTTCGGGAAGTCGCTTACTAAATGTCTCGCCAGAGCAGTGCATGCGCTGGCTCAGGCGAGACCTAAAAATGCACCCAATATGGATTGCCAAACGTACTTGCCAGCCCTGCAGCGTTCCAGGAAATAAAGTTACACCCCTTGACTTCTGATTAACCCCGAAGTTCCCCGGGACACTGTAGGGGAGGTTCAATTAGTTCATGGGGACCTGGGCTCAGTCAATGACAGCAATCTAATGAGCTAAGAGTCCCAAACCTATTGGATTTGGCTATACCTAAAGTTCCCTCCTGCTGACTTCCCTGACCCAAGTCCGATGGCACCCCTGAAACCTGCCGTATTGGACAGGTGGATGGATTGAGGGCCTGTTAAAGTAACTCGGAGGAAGAGCCACAATGGCCGAATCAGAACCCCTAGATTCAAGTTGGGATATCAAACTAAGGATGCTATTCACCACAAAGGGGCTACTACAATTAATGGTAAAACAATCCCTATCCCAATTTTTCTTTACTCTGCCCACCCATGATGCTCTACGCAACATGATGATGTGACTATATACCCTCAACCCAGTCGCAATGTTAGAATTTAGCCAATGCACAAATTTATTCTTAAGCTGTTCAAAGTCTTCCTTGCTGCCCGGGGTACATTTGCTAAAACCACTACTAGAGGAGTTGACTTTGGTGGCAGGTGTAAGGTGCAAGAACTTGGGGCAAGGTCACTTGAGTCCCCTGGGCGGGTGCCTCCTGACCCTCCACCAGACCTGCTTGCAACAGTTCCTGGGTTTGTGTTCTGCTTAAGCCGTAATGGTTGAGATTAGTAACAAATGCTTGTTCAAAGTTGTGACCAATATAGATGAGTGTGCGGTAGGCACTTATCAACATGTACCCTCCGTTGCTCCTTCAAGTGGAATCTTTGTGCCAGGCCCCTGCACACTTTGGCCCACACTATGACACGCACTGGGAGATGGAGCTGTTGAGCCCAAAAGGAGTACAGGCAACATGAGTGAATCACCATGAGAAAGTGCAGCCATCTTTTTAACCCCTTGGCTGCAGCGGGAATTCCGCCGCAGCGCTGGGGGGGGTTTGGGGGTAGCGCGGTGGCGCTGTGCTCATGACGGAGCCACTCCGTCATGAGCCACGGTTGAGCTGTGCTCATGATGGAGTGGTTCCGTCATGACTCCGCCCACTGCGCTAATCGCCCGCACAGGCGGGGAATCAGCGCAGCGTGGGAGGAGCGGCGGCCAACGGCCACAGCATGACGGAACCAGTCCGTCATGAGCACACGACACCCGTGGCTCATGATGGAGTGGTTCCGTCATGAGCGCTGAAGGGGTTAAGATCCTTTCCAATAGTTCACTAATAATGAAGAATGGTGGCTAATTTGAGATCCAGAACTGATAACAAGTATTTATTTATTTTTAAAGTTTTATATAGCGCGAACAGTGATCCCGGAGGATATCAGAGCGCTTTACAATAGTATGGAAGGAAGGACATAAATGCTAGATAGACTAAGGATAGGCAACAAGCTGAACACATGATTACAGGATAATTGCATTAGGGAGATTAATATATTAATCAAGTATTTATCGGGTTATGAAGGGTTAACCAATATGCAGTAAGGAAGAGCAGTAACTAATGAAGGTACAATGGTTGTAGGATCAAAGACTTCGAGCAGGTGAACTAGCCCAATTAAGGAATTTGTTCATTCATTAGAAATCTTTTGGTTTCCAGTTTGAAAGCAGTCATTAAGGAGATTCTACGTACTTCCGGTGGAAGAGAGTTCCATATCTTTGTGGCAGCGCCAGAGAAGGCTCGGTGACACGTTCACGCGCTAAGCAAGAGTCTTTTCAGGAGGAAAGTGTTAGCGCTTCTTGAGGCTCTATCGCCACAGGATAGTTCGAGCTTTTGCACTAGATATCTGGGAGTTTTTAAATGAAGGGCTTTGTGAGTCAGAACAGCAATCTTTAAATGAATTCAGGCTTCATATGGCAACCATTTAAGTGATTTTAGGACTGGGGATATGTGCTCATTTAGTTTGGCACCTGTAACCAGTCTAGCCGCAGTGTTCAATGATGCCCTTAGTGGAGCCAGGGTGTATTTGGGAAGGCCACAGAGCGTAGTGCTGCCGTAGTCTAACCTCGGCAAGACAAGCGCTTGGACCACCTGTTTGAAATCAGTTTGTGGAAGGAATGGTTTGATCTTTCGGAGTGTCCTCATCAATTGGTTAGCTCCCTTACATACATTGCTGATATGATTCGTCATATTAAGGTGCTTGTCCAGGGTGATTCCGAGAGATTTGGCCAAGTCTATGATGAGAGGGGTGCAGTTGAAAGCCGTGCGGTGATTCAGCTAAATGTCTAGCTTAGGGATATGATTTGGAGGAGAGATTAGCAGGAACTCCGTTTTGGAGGTGTTGAGAAGGAGATAGTTCTCGGTTAACCAATTTTGCGTAAACGTTAGAGTGGTGTTGAGTGAGATGATGTTATCCGCGGATTACATTTTTAGATAAAGTTGCATATCGTCCGCATACATATGGAAGCAAATGCCTGTGGAATTTAGTGAATTAGCTAATGGTTCCAAAAAAAGGTTGAGGAGGACTCGTGATGGGGCAGACCCATGTGGGACACCCATGAGTACTGGAGAGGGTTGGGAGAAGGAGTGATTTGCCTCGACTCTTTGTGTGTTGGTTGTGTGTGGGACGGGATGGGCCCTCCTATGACCGTGGCGGGGAGCGCATGAGCCAGCACGTTCTGTAACCGTGAGATGTGACACTGCGGGATTGCGCGACCTGGCCCAGTAGTTTAGTTAGCAGCGCGAGGGCCCCTGCCCATCAGTGAGGGAGTCAGTTGGGGACGTGCCGGTTGTGTAGCGCGGACCTTGGCCTTCCGCGAACCGGCTGGCAGGCATCCCAGAGTCTGAGTCTGGTTGGGCCTAGGATGCTTTTAAAGCATCAAGCAGGCTCGTCCAATCCGGACTAAGTGCAGCTGTGGTATCTGATGGGCTAGAGTGCGAGCCAATGCTCTTGTGACGTTTGTCATGAATTCCGATCGAGGGGCCCTTCCTCTTTGCTCTTGCTCCCTTCCCCGCTCCATAACCCACTCCGAGAACCACTGGTTTAGTCAGAGGGTCAGTTAGCTGTGCGCCATCCTGCCGTAAGGTGGTCGATGAAGGCAGGCAGTTGCCCCTGTTATCGTTCTGAGCCAAGAGCACTGGGCCAGAGATGGGGTCTTGTTTGAAAGCATCTGGGAATAAAGGTGCATGGTCACTGTGGGTGATGGGGGAGGAACAGGGGATCGAGAGAGACGGCGTGTAGCCAACTCGATTTCCTTTTCCAAAACCCCCACAGCACGCTGCAGGAAGACGTCCATGGTGGACACAGTGTTCACCGGTTCCTTAGCGGGCAGCATCTGTTTCCCCATTGTAGCAGTTCGGGCAACTCCAAGTAACAACCCAAAATAAAATGGCCGATGTCCCTCCAACTAGTCCACAGAGAGTATCTTAAAATAATGAGGTAACTAAAACAGCACAGCGTCTGGAAAACAGACAGGAAGACTTAAACCACAATCACCGTCTCCGTTAAGCAGGTACATAGGGGGCCGCACTATAGCAAGCAAGCACTCAGCCCCTTGAAACCTGGGCCTATAAACACAGTGGACAAACAGCTCCCACATTAACAGAGGAGATATAAACTCTTCTACCTGCACCTGAGTGCCCAAGTCCAATGGAGCTGTCCTTATATGGACCCGGAAGCTCCGGGGAGGATTCCACCTCCTGCTCCTTGCCTCGGCCCCTGATACGAAGATGATAGATGATAAATGATAGTGAATCACTTAGGGCGAAACCCCCAAACCTTCAGCCTAAGAGCCAAGACCAACCTCCTCCGGGTGTGGACAGGCCCTCCCTTGGCCCGGGTGCGTGGCTGGAGATGTGCAGCACTTTTAGGTGCACAAGAGTGTTGGCCCCTCCTCCTGCAGTCGTCGCGGCTTCCTGGGACAGCGAGTCACGATTAACTCCCCAACCAGCGGCAGGTTCCACAACAATGACAGCTGTTTCCCAGTTTCAGAACTCTGTCTTGTCAGCTCTCTTGTTCCTTCCATAATAATTTTTCACAAAAGATCTGTGGAGAAGTGTGTTTCAAATGTTGCATTCTGCAAAGCACATTTCCCTGCCAGGGTTTAAAACAACATTGATACTTTAGTGGATTTGACACTATGTGCAGGAGGCTTCAGAACAGAACTGAAAGCATTGTTGATATTATAACGTATGTCATTGAGTAGTACTAGTTCTGGTTCTTTTTAAACTTTTGTCAGGGCATTGCCCATCAGCTACAGGTTCTGTGTGTTCTGGAGCTTGAAGGAATACTTGTATCCTGTGCATGCTAGAACATCATGTGTTGCAAATTTATTTCAAGGTAACTACCTTTTTTGTAGTTTTTTTAGACCTGGTGGGTTACTGCATGGATGTTGCTCTTGTAGCTTAGTCATCTCATATCAGAACTGCTCAATGTGGTGCTCTAACAACTATTTTTGTTTGATTTACAATAGTGTAGATTCCTGGCAGAGTAATCAACAGGCACTAATATTTCCAACCCATTGGCACTACAATGTCAGTAGGAATGGAAGAAGTATTAGGAATCAAAGTCAAGACTTGCAAGTCGCACATTCTGTCGTCAGGTGCATCAGCCCACTAAGCTCAATATTCTTAGACCTGTACATGTGTGCAGCCTCAAACAAGCATATCTTGCAATGTCCCAGATTGATCTAACTGAAAATGTAGCATGAGTCAACAGTCAGACAGGAGTGTCTTTCAGCAAATGGAATAAAAAATATTTTTATGAGCTCAATGTTATTTCACAGAAGGAATTGTTGGAGGATTGGCAAAAATGATTGTCATCTTGAAATAACTTTGCAAAAACTGATTCTAAAGTGCTTTGTATTGAAATCTATAAACATTGCTTTTTAGTTGGCAAAGCATTCCCATTTTTAAAGAAAACTGTCTGTAGCCTATAAACAGTGTCAAATCCACTACATCTGTTTGTTGTAATCATACTGGGTTTCGCCAGTATGTTTAAAATAGACAATATATTACTCTATTTTCTTGTACTGACTGTAATGATAGGTCTGCCCCATTGTTTGAAGTGTTAGCTCACTTTCCTAGGTTGAAACCTATTAAGATTCAGGCCTGGATGCACCCCTGTATGTTTGAATGAAAGTTTATTGCAAATGATACCATCTGTAGTTAAAAAATGATGCTGTGGCCCAAAAACGTTGGTTCAGATTTCCAAAACCTCATGTAGTGTGGCGCAGCTCCAAAATCAGCATCACTGTGTTGCACAAATGGTAAATAAGATTGTGCAATGCAAAATATATTAAGCATTGGCTGCCAATGATACCTCAGTGGTGATTTAGCTAAAAAAAAAAGTTCAATACTAAGCTGTGCACCACAGTGTATAGGCAACCAGCATTGGCTTGTGTGAGATTCATACTTGAGATACATCCTCTAGTACAAACTGCAATGAGAGGGCAGTCATCAAATGTAAGCTGCATAAAATATGACCATTTCTGATATGTGTACCTATTATGCATAGGAATATCATGCAATATTCTGCTTGCCCTTGCTTGTTCCTGGTTTCATTTTACACAAAGATTTCACTCATGACGGTGACTATTTTAACTCCTTCGGTGCGTTTGGACGGCTGAGAGCCATCTGACGCACCAGTGCTCATGTGCGTCTGACTGTTCCCGGCCATCCGCGCACATGGCACAGGAAATTCCTCTCATGCGGGCACCAGAGGAATTTCCTTCCTGGCACAAACCCTCAGGAGTTGGGAAACAGCTTCCCCAGCTCCAGAGGTTCTGAACGTTTCTCCGAAAGGATGATCTGGGTGGAGTTGGGAAACAGCTTCCCCAGCTCCAGAGGTTCTGAACGTTTCTCCGAAAGGATGATCTGGGTGCACATCGCGCTGATGTCATTTTGGTGTATCTCAGCCCCCTGAGCACTGAGGCAGATGGGAGAGGTATCATTGCGAAGGGGAGAATCTCCCCTTTCCAATGGTATCTCTCCCTAGTGGATCCTTGCTTGGGGATCGCCCAGTAGGCACCAGGGAGGAGGAGCGGCCCTTGGGCAAGGGCTTTTGACCCCCCATTATTTTGGGCATATTCAGTCTTTCTGACCCCCCCCGGGAGGCAGATGGGGCAATAGCCACCAATCTGCCCCAGAAAGCACTCTAAGCACCAGTGATTTTTTATGTATATAGGGGTGGGGGCTGCCTAAAATAGGTATGGCAATGCCCCCCCCCCCCCAAAATGCCACAGTCTTTCTGCCCTCCGTGGGAGCTAGATGGGGGCAACAGCCCCTGATCTGCCCACCCGGCGGGGCAGAAAGCACACTAGGCACCAGGGATTTCTTTAGGGCATATTTAGGGGTGGGGTCTGCCCAAGATGGGCATGTAAATGCCCCCACACCCACCTCAAATTCCACAGTCTTTCAGCCCCTCTGGGAGGCAGATATGGCAATAGCTCCCATCTGCCCCCTCGGGGGGGGAAGAAAGCGCACTTGGCACCAGGGATTTTTCATTTGTATGTATATAGGAATGGGAGCTGGCCAAAATTGGCATGGCAATGCCCCCACCCCTCCCCCAAAAATTCCACAGGCTTTCTGCCCCCTGGGGAGGCAGAGGAGGGCAATTCCCCCTATCTGCTCCCCAAAGGAGGGGGGGCAGAATGCAAACTAGCCATCCGTTTTATATTTATTTATACAGGTGTGGGGGCTGCCCGAAATAGGCATGCCAATGCCCCCCCCCCCCCCCCCGAAAAGGAGGCAGATGGGAGCAATAGCCCCTGATCTGTCTCCCAAGGGGGAAGAAAGTCCACTAGACACCAAGGATATATTTTTTGTTTATACGTAAGGGTTGGAGCTGCCCAAAATGAGCATGCCAGTGCCCCCCCCCCGGAAAAATTGCCAGTTTTTCTGCTTCCCCCAGGAGGCAGATGGGGGCAATAGCCCCTGATCTGCCCCTCAGGGGTGCAGAAAGCCCACTAGGCACCATGAATTATGGGTTTTTTTTATACATAAGGGTGAGGGCTGCCCAGAAAGACCCCACACCCAAAAAAGTCTTTCTGCCGTCCCGGAAGGCAGATCGGGGCAATAGCCCCTTATCTGCCCCTCGGAGGGCAGACAGCCCACTAGGAACCAGAGATATGTTTATGAGCATGTGTTTGCCCTAAGTTGGCAGGGTATGCCCAGATGTAGGTCCCTTGCTCACTTTGCCATTGGATTCAAGCTAGTTTAGCTGATGAGGGGTGTTACACCGAAACCGGTCCCAGGATGCTTATTTCCAGTTCAGGGAAGACCAGGCTTGGCAGTTCAGGCTGAACTGTTCCCATGAGGCACAGGGTCAAGACTGATTTGCATATAGCTGGTTCTTAACTGAGTTGATGGAGTGAGCTAAAGAACGATGATGGATTCAACCCAGATCTGTGACTGGGGGGGTGAGTGTCTGAAAAGTTTCAGTACTCCGTCCATCATCTGCTTGTGTTTGCCATGTCAGGGAGAAGCCCCATAGGCACGGGTCAAACCCCTTTTTTTAAGCAAACATTTTTGCTGTTTCAGTGATATTTTTAGTCTAATCTACCCCCAAGCGGGGGCATGAAAGCCTCAAGAAACCAGGGAGAGTTTGTGTGTGTGTTAACTAGAGTTTGGCTGACTGGCTGGCATTTTGCTGGCACTGTGTGTGGGCTTGCACTTGTCTAATGGTATGTGTGGACTCGTGCTTGATGACGGTATGTGTAATTGGTGCTTGTCTGGTGATGTGTGTGGAGTGGCGCTTGGCTGTTGGTTTGTGGGGATGGTGCTTTTGCTGGCAGAGTGCAAGGATGGCGCTTGGCTAGCGGAGTGCGTGTGGGGCGCTTGGCTGGCGGTGTGCGTGAATAGTGCTTGACTGGTAGCAGTTCACATCAGGGTAGCACTAAATTCTTTGCGAGGCCGATCACGATTCCCTGCGCAAATCTTGTTTTAAAACTTAAATAATGTATTTTCAAGAACAATATTTTTAAATAAAAAGTGCAAAAAACAATAGCTGTGTTTTTTTTTTTTTTGCAAAAACCATTTTTATTGCATAATTCAAGTACAATAGCCATCTGCAATGACCAGCATATCATTGGTCTTCTCCTAGTAATATACTCCAGTGCATAGTACAGTGCAGACCACTTCCAACTATCAACGCTTTGCCCCCCAACACTCCCCAAACACAAATATTCCCTCCCCCCACCCGCATGTCAGTGTGCCATAGTTGTAGGTAGCGTGAGAAGTCCATCTCGTGATTGGCCGTGGGAGCGGCCGTGAGCCACTCTCCACCCCCATGATCAGGCGCCAAGCAGCAAGGAGAAGAGGAGCCCTCCCGCCCCCACGTGTGACCCGTCAGTAGCCTTTCCACCGCTACTCTGCTGCATGCTGCTCCTGTGCGTCAATGCCCTCCTCTGCTTCTGCGCCCCACCCTCGGAGGTCCACCACTAATGCTTCCCATGCATGTGCCATGGCTAATGCTTTTTCATCATTTCCCCGCAGCGCTAGCTGCAGCCTGAGTGTACTCTCGCTACCCGCCCATTTTGTGAAGGTAGTTCTCCACCTCTCAAAGCTGGGGCCAGTTCTCGATTTCCAGTGCAGGGTAATTTCTCTTTTAGCCATCACCAGCCCTAGGTCGCAAAACTTGCTCGTGACTTTCGTACGCGGAGTGTGGGGGAACCACAGCAGCAGACAAACTCCCATTTCCACCCCCAATTCCTGCCCCGTTACGTGGGTCAAACAATCAATGACCTCCCCCCAATAACCGCAGAGAACGCCACAGGACCAAAACATGTGCTTAAAGTCGGCCCCCTCCTCCCCACAGCGAGGGCACTGCGGAGCAGGACCCCCAAAATATTGAAATAATTTAGCTGGCGTCAAATAAGCCCTATGCAAGATAAAGTACTGCACCAATTGAAACCTGGCATTACGTGTGCTCTTCCAGGCCCGTCTCTGTAACCTGGGCCACGTCAAGTCCGGAATGGGCTTCCCGATGTCCAATTCCCATTTATCCTTCAGCGCACTCAAAGGGGCTAGGTGTTCCATCGCCATTCTCTGATAGAGGCATGTAACGGCCTTGACCGTGCCCGCCGCCATGACCACATACTGACAGCCGGCAGCCGTCCGCGGTTCGGAGAGTCCCGTGTTCCAGTGCTTTTGTAGGGCTGCCACCAGGGCTGCGTGGAGTAGATAGTCTCCCCTCGGGATCCCGAAGGAATCCTGCAGTCCCTGGAATGGCTGGAGCGCTCCATTGAGGTACAGGTCCCCCACCATCTGTATCCCTAGGTCTTCCCACTGAGCCAGCCCCGACCAGTCCCCTCCGTGGGGGAGGGCCGTGCACATGCCCAATGGGATCTCAGTGGCGTAGGGGTGAACAGTGCCGACCCTCCGCAAGCTGCGGTTCCAACACAACCGGAGCGTTCGCTCCTCAAGCGTCCGTTGCGACAACTCTAGTCGCTGCTGGAAGACAATAAAAGAAAGGACATGCCGCGGGATCACCCTGCCCTGCGGGTCTTCGGGACCTCTAAACTCCCTTGCCACCGCCTGCGTTAGCCATTGCAGCTGGGCCGCCAAATAATACCACTCGAAGTCGGGCACAGCAAGCCCTCCCTCTGCTCTGGGCCGTCGTAGCGTGGCCAGCGCCACCCGCCGCCTGCCAGATCCCCAGATAAAACCCGTGATCATGGCTGTGAGCCTGCGGAAGAACGACACCGGCACCCAAATAGGGAGCGTACGGAAAAAATACAACAATCGCGGGAGCGCCACCATCTTTAGTAGCGCTACCCTCCCAGCTACCGAAAGAGGCAGGGTGCTCCAGAATCTAATACTGCCCGCTAGACCTCTAATCGCCCTCCCAACATTCCCCTCCAACAGATCTTGCTGGGTGCGGTAGATATGCACTCCCAGGTACGGCAGACAGCGAGCTTCACAGCGGATAGCCCCGAGGGCGGGGGGGGGTCTCCTCCCACTGTGTAACAGGGTATACACAAGTCTTGCCCCAGTTGACCTTCAAGCCCGACAAGTGACCTAAGTCCCTCAGTAACGCCTTGGCACCCTGTAAGGCCCCCTCCGCGTCAGCCAGGAAAAGCAGTAGATCGTCTGCATAGAGGGAAATATAATGGGTTTCCCCCCGCAGTAACAGCCCAGCATAAGTGCGTCCCAGTCGGGCATGGGCCGCCAGGGGCTCAACCGCCAGGGCGAACAGCAAAGGTGATAACGAGCAACCCTGCCTCGTACCCCTTCTGACCGGGTAGGAGGCCGATATCGTAGTCCCCGTTCGCACCCTGGCCACCAAGTTAGCGTAAAGCAACCTCGTCCAGCGCACGAACCCATCCCCCAAGCCGAACTCCTGCAAGACCCTAAACAGGTAAGGCCACTCCACGCTATCGAAGGCTTTCTCCATGTCAACTGACAACGTCAGAGCGGCCGGGTAATCTAGACAATCTACTTCCATAACCCGCAATAGTCTCCGGATACACGTCGACGTGTTCCGTCGGGGGATGAACCCAGCCTGATCAGGGTGTATCAAGGAGGGCATATGTGCCAACAAGCGCGTGGCCAGGATTTTGCTCAGGATCTTATAGTCCACGGTGAGCATGGAGAGTGGGCGATACGCTGTCCTGGCATTCGGGTCCCCTCTCTTCTTCAGGAGCGGTATAATCAGCGCCTCACGTGTTGAGGCAGGCAACTGACCCTCCTTCCAGGCCTCCCGGTAGACCGACTGTAACTGTGGGGCAAGTTGGTCCGTATAGGCCGCATAAAACTCCACTGGGAGCCCATCTGTGCCCGGGGTCTTCTTGTGCGCCATGTGCTTGATCGCCACACGGATCTCGCCCAGCGAGATATCCCCCCCCAGCGCCTCCTTGAGAGTGGGGTCCAGTTTTAGCAAGTGGGCCGCCGTCAGAAAGTCCTCCAGTTCCCCAGGGGCGTCGTGTAGGGTATTAGTATAAAGGGCGGCATAATACGCCAAGAACTGACCATTAATCTCCCTCTGAGAGTGCACTGTCACCCCCTCCCCGGCGGTCAGCGAAAGTATGGGAGAGCCGCGCGCATCTGGATTCGCCAACCAGGCCAAAAGCGACCCGGCTTTGTCCCTCTCTGCATGCGCCCTGGCAAGGTATGCCTTATAGTCAAAACAGCGAAGCCGCTCTACCTGCACTGCCACCTGTTCACGCGCCACAACCACCTCATCCTGAGATTGCTCCCCCAAGTGCTGTGCTCTCTCCGTGCCGCGCAGCGCGGCCTCCGCCTTCTCTATGTCTCCTAATAACGTTTTCCGGACCCCGGACGTGGAGGAGATACATATCCCTCTGATTACCGCCTTGAACGAGTCCCATTCCCACGCCCTCTTGGACGCTGTCCCCGAGTTCTCTGTAAAATAATTTGTGATGCCATCCCGGACCTCCGCATGGAAGACCGAGTCCTCCAGCATCCGCGGGTTCAGGCGCCAGGTGGGCATCGTCTGGCGCAGCCTACTCCAGTGCACTATAATCAGACATGGGTTGTGGTCCGATATGGTTCTCGCCAAGTATTCGCTATGGCGAGTCAGAGCCTGTATGCCCGGAGAGCATAATATGCCATCCAGACGCACATGCAGCTCATGCGGGGCAGAGTAAAAAGAATAGTCCCTCTCCAGTGGGTGGTGCTCCCTCCATGTGTCCACCAACCCCCACGCAGTCTGCCAGTCCCGCCTACTTCTGGCCATCCGATGTATCAGGGGCGGGTGAGAACGATCTAAGTGGACATCAGTGATGGAGTTAAAGTCACCCCCAAGTATGGTCGGCCCCTTTAAATACTCCGCTAAGGCGCCCGAAACACGCATGAAGAAGGCCGCTTGCTCTATATTTGGGGCATAAAGGCTGCATAGCGTCACATCTCTCCCATCCAGCCGGCCCTGCACTGCCACAAACCGTCCCTCCGGGTCCACCTGCGAGGCGAGGGGCTGAAAAGGAAGACCCGCTCTAACCCAGATAAGGGTGCCCCTTGCAAATTTGGAATAGGTGGTGTAAAACAACTGACCCCGCCAGCGCCTGTGGAGTGCCCGCCCCTCCACCCGATCCAAATGGGTCTCCTGTAGAAAAGCCACCTGCACTCCTCTGCGCACTAAATAAGCGTGGATTTTGCAACGTTTCGTCATGGAGGTGAGCCCCCTCACATTCCAGGTTATACACTTCAACTCAGGGGGGGTAGCCATCACATCGTGCAATACGTACTATCCAACCACTCCCCATCCTAGACACACTGACATCACCCCACCCTTTCGCTATTCCCCAACAACCCCCAATCCCTCCCGCCCCCAGAACAGGTTCCCAACCGTAGTTACCCATCCAAATACAATACAATTAACCAACTACTCTGATAGCCACCAGAGCCTCACAACTAGTGTGAGTGAGGGGAGGGAGGCCGGGGCCGGACGGGTGCAGAAAGTGTTCCCAACAGAAGTCCCAGCCCAGTCTCAACCGCGCCTCCCCAGACCTATCCTGCCCCCGGTGCCTCCGCCCTAGCCAACCCCCGACCCCGCAATCAAGGAGAGTCTGGCAGTCCCCCAAAGATCCATGGCAGTCCCATCCCCAGCGCAAAGTCAGCAGTGCAGCAGTTTGCACCTCCAGCCCCCAGCTAGCCTCCTTACTGTCAGCGGCACTTCAGGAACAGTTCAAGTGTCCAGTATGTCGTCCGCTGTCCCAGGTGTGACATGTGGCAGCTCCGTCACCTCGTCTTCTTCCTCCGCCTCATCACTACGTTGAGTGTCAGACCCCTTGTGGGAGTCCGGCTCCCCAGCAGGGGCGATTACAATTGCACCGGAGATGGCTGAGACCGCCTGCAATGCCGCTTTCCGCTCCAGCTCCGTCTGTGACGCCAGGGGGGAGCCCCTTCCAGTCGGCCGAGTCTTGGCACGCCGGCTTCGGCGAGGTTTCGGCGAAGCCCTCCGTGATTCCCGTACAGCGGAGTGTGCCCCTGTCCCGGTTCTGTGCAGCTCCAACCAGTCCCACGCGGCGTCCGGGTCGGTGAAAAAGAATGTCTTGCCGCCCAGCATGATCCGCAGACGCGCAGGAAACAACAGCGCATATTGGATACCCTCGTCCCTGAGTGCCTTTTTGATCGCCAGGAACGAAGACCGATGTCGCTGGACCTCGAGGGGGTAGTCTGGGTAGATAGAGACCGACGCGTTTTCCACCCCGTAGGGACCCTGATTCCTGGCCTTCTGGAGTATAATGTCCCGGTCTCTGAAGTGCAGTAGACGCGCAACCACCGGACGCGGCGGTCTCCCCGGGTCCAAGGGGCGGGCCGGGACCCAGTGCGCCCGCTCCAGCGTGTAGAACGGCGTTAGCCCCTCCGGCGCAACCACTTCTCGCAGCCAAGTCTCTAAGTAGGCCAGCATGTCGGTCCCTTCGATTTTTTCGGGCAGCCCCACCACCCGTATGTTATTGCGGCGATTACGTCCCTCCGCATCCTCAGCCCTCTTCTCCAGCAGCTGCACTCTCCGTTTCAGATCATCCACGGCAGCCTCCGAGGCTTTCTGGGTTGGCGCCAGCTGTTCCAGCGTGACCTCCGTCTGCTTGACTCGGTCGGCCAGCTTCCGGTGATCCCCCCGCAGCAACCCCAGGTCCGTGGAGACTTGCGCTATGTCGTTCTGCAGCGCAATCCTCGTGTCCGAGATGGCTTGTAGGATCCGGTCCATCTGTTTTTGCTGTAGGCCCCCTGACGGGTCCCCCGTCTCGTCGCCATCGCGCTCGCCAGACGTGTCCCCGGTCGGGGCAGCGGCTCCCTGCCTCGGGCGTGTCTTTCCCATCGCACCGCTCGGGGGCGGTACGTCCGGGGTCCCGCTACCCCAACCTCCTGTCGCTCGCGCTACGCCGGAGAGGGCCTCCACTCCGCGGCGGCCTGCAGACGGCAGCACTTCAAACCCGCTCCGCGGCCCGGCTGAGCTCACCGCCGGCCCGAGTGGCCCCTTCAGCCGCCAGGGGTCCCCCACCAACCCAGCACAGGGGGCAGGGGGAGGCCAGTCCACCCTCTGCACCTCGCACAGGCAGGCTCGCCAGTCCGCCCAGCCACAGGTCCACAGCTCTCCAGGAGGGCCGGCCACCAGACTGGTCGTTTCTGCTCCGGACGCCACCACGCAGCTCCCGCCGCTCTGGCCCAGCCGTTCCACCAACCAGCGCCCTGCAGGGGGCCGCGCTCGTCGTCCCGCGGTCCGGGGGCCGTCCACGACCACAGGGTCCACCGCAAGGGCTCCGGGGCTGCCTACCGATCCTCGGTCCCGGTGTCCACACTCCGCTGTCGCGCCTCAGGCGCCACCATCACCGCAGCGACGCCTACGGGCCTCCAATGTTGACCCTGCACTTCCGGTGGTCTCCGCCGGCGATCCCGCACTTCCGGTCGGCACCTCTGATATGCCGCTCCGATGCTCCGTCCGCGGGTACAGGCCTCCCAAAATGGCCGGCGGCAGCCCAATCAGCCGCCGTTCCTCGGCATCAGTCCAGCCGCAGCGGCCCCCTGCCGGCCGCAACACAGTGGAGGGAGTCGGGGCGGCCAGGTCCGGCCCCCGGGATATTCGCGGCAGGTCCGGGCGTCAATAAACAGGATAACGGCCGGGCTGGGTGCGGAGCTCTCGGCTCACGCGTCCATCGCCATCGGCCTCCAAGCCACGCCCCCCAAAACAATAGCTGTTTTTAACTTGAATGGTTCCCAGGTTAATGGAAGTCATTAATTTGGCAGATTGCAGCAATACATAAAGGAAATTAGCAAGGAATTGAGCACAACGATTGTTGTGGTGAGCAGAAGCAGAAAAATCGCAGTCGAAATGAAAGCCTGTTAAGAGACATTTTGGATTAGGTACCAGCATCCTGCTGAGAAGGCATGGCAAGTGAACAAAAAAAACTATCATGCATGCTCAGCACTGCAGGCGGCATAGGTAAAAGCTTCAACAGAGATATGTAAATTAATTTTACAATGTATGAAAGGTACATTGTGGAGAAACTGAACGCAACAGTTATTTGCTTCAAAAAGAGAAGGGAACTCTGCAAGGCTAATTTATTCAATGTTTTGTAGAGTTCAGATTTAGTTGCATGACCAGCCAAATCAGTTGTCAAGGAATATCTGGATGTGGTAAAAATGAACAATAAATACGTTTATAATAAGTCAGTTCTGACATTCTCACCCTGTATTTTTGTGTGTGCAGCTTTTATGAAGGCTAAACTCCATCGAAGGCACTGGTGCACTTTACATGAGCACCAATTGCACTAGACAAGAACACATTCATATTCTATAAGCACTGGGAGAATACGTTATTTGCCCAGATTCCCAGGATGTTGAGCCAACACCAGAACTCGATCCTAGTTCCCCACTCAAAAATCTGCTGCTCTCACAGTCGCATCCTCTCCCATAATGAAAATATGCCCGTCATAACATCTGTCACAAGCACACCTCACAGGATCATTTTGTTTACAAGGACAACCAACTACTTAAAATGGCACCCCATATTAAACTCTAAAGAATTGTAAATATGTTCTTCCCTGTATTTACAAATTATATTTATACAATAAAAATTCCTCCCTCCCGATCCTAAAAAAACTGTAAGAAAGCATGAAAACCATGTGGCCAACATCCAAATACAATACATTTATACATTTTATTGAGACCATAATACCGTCCGGGCCCGAGCGAGTCACTTACTCATTTCCTAAGCTGCAACGTTTGTTTCTTCTTTTTGGGTGCTGGTCCACTCACAGGGTTTGGAGCCGAGCGGCATCGTCCGAGGTGAAGCTTCAAGGGAGTGTTGGACTTGTCCCTTTTTGCAAGGTCATCCCTGAACTTTTTGCCTTCCTCCTAGTATTTTTTCTGACCTGGTGTTGGTGGTTTTAGGATTCTGGGCGCTTTAGCACTGCTGTCCAGTGCAAAGTGCGTGTGCTTTCTGTTGTAAACATGGTAAGATTGGTCTACACCTGTTTGGCGTATTTAATTTACCTATCAGTCCCTTATTAAGTGGTATTTCAGATACCCAGGGCCAGTAAATTAAATGCTACTGGTGGGCTTGCCACGCTGATTGCGCCACCCACCAAAGTAGCCTTTCAAACCTGTTTCAGGCGTCTACCATTGCAGGGCCTGTGCGCACAGTTTACTGCCGCTGTGACGTGGCACATACAGTGGGTGCCATGTCTGTGACCCCCTTTTACTGCATGTTAGTCACCCCTAAGGTAGGCCGTAGCTAGCCCTATGGGCAGGGTGCATTGTAGGTAAAAGGTAGGACATGTACCTTAATTGTGTGACATGTCCTGGTAGTGACAAACAGCCATTTTGATTTCTCATGGCTGTGAGGCTGCCCTCTCATAGGAATGCATTGGGTATTCCCTGATAAGTGTTTCAGTGGTAATTCCTGATATGAGAGGAGCAACGTGGTTAAGTTTGGTATGTTTGGAATAGTAATAATAAATGCTGCGTAATGGTGTGCGCAGATTTATTATCACTATTTTAGAAATGCCACTTTTAGAAGTATGAAGTAAGATAAACGAAAATTAATACGTTTACCTAAGCAGTAATTTCTGCCTTTTATTTATTTTTTAATTTTTTAATTAATATCTTTGATCACAAAAAGAACACATAATGAACTACACGAAATACCACATTAGTACTTACACAATGAAAATGAACAACGTGAAAAATGTGTTTTGACATAGTTACAAATAAACTCATAATAATCGAACATTGAAGCAACCAAATGAAATGTCACAACGAACAATCATTGTATACACAATGCAAAATACAAAGTTGTCATACAAATAGATGAATTAGATAACTAACACCCTTATATTTGGAATAAATCAAATCCTCTGAAATATCAGGGACACAAGGGGGTATATTTGCAATATTTAACCAAGGAGTTGAGTTCCTTTGTCTGCCGACGCGTTTCGAGTGCCGGTTAAATCAATTGCCGCACTCTCATCAGGGCTGGATTAGTCTTTCTCACGAACAGACTGATTGTGACAAAAAGGGAGGGGTGAGGGGGGTGGGGGGTTGGGGAAAAAACAGAGTTTAAGTTTGTATTAAAAAAGGCTCTTCCCAAAGCCCTAATTCTTTCTCTATCTGCGCAAGTTGGTGGTCACATACCTGCATTATGCCGATTAAATGTAACCATCAGCAATATGTAACAAGCAGTGGTTGCCAATCTGCAATAAAATACATTATGAATAATTTAGCTCATGGGGTGTAATTCTTTTGTCTGATAGCTATGTCTGGGGACAAGGAGGGAAAAAAAGGTTACCTGGTTTTCAATATTGCGTGGCCAAGACGATTTATAAACAGTAGACAGCAATTGCAGATCTTTACTTCTGCAAGAGAAATAATACATGCAGTTTCGCGGTGTCTGTTTAAATGAGTTTAAAATGTGACAACTGAACACAAATTTTTTACTCACTCAGGGAGAGGGGCCCAAAGGCGTGGCCCCACAGAGGAAGTGTTGTAACAAATGACGGTCCTTCACTCTCTTTAAAAATAGTTCGTGGCTGCAGAGGCAAAAACATGTAAGGGTTTGTAAAAATCGTTTTTGGCTGAAAGCACTTGGATTCAAGTGCAAACTATGTTTTGCTCACCTAATAATAATAATAATGTCCCCAGACATAGCTATCAGACAAAAGAATTACACCCCATGAGCTAAATTATTCATAATGTATTTTATTGCAGATTGGCAACCACTGCTTGTTACATATTGCTGATGGTTACATTTAATCGGCATAATGCAGGTATGTGACCACCAACTTGTGCAGATAGAGAAAGAATTAGGGCTTTGGGAAGCGCCTTTTTTAAAAAAAACTTAAACTCTGTTCCCCCCCCCCCCCCTTTTTGTCACAATCAGTCTGTTCGTGAGAAAGACTAATCCCGCCCTGATGAGAGTGCGGCAATTGATTTAACCGGCACTCGAAACGCATCGGCAGACAAAGGAACTCAACTCCTTGGTTAAATATTGCAAATATACCCCCTTGTGTCCCTGATATTTCAGAGGATTTGATTTATTCCAAATATAAGGGTGTTAGTTGTCTAATTCATCAATTTGTATGACAACTTTGTATTTCGGATTGTGTATATAATGATTGTTCTTTGTGACATTTCATTTGGTTGCTTCAATGTTTGATTATTATGAGTTTATTTGTAACTGTATGTCAAAACACATTTTTCACGTTGTTCATTTTCATTGTGTAAGTACTAATGAGGTATTTTGTGTAGTTCATTATGTGTTCTTTTTGTGATCAAAGATATTAATTAAAAAATTTAAAAATAAATAAAAGGCAGAAATTACTGCTTAGGTAAACGTATTAATTTTCGTTTATCTTACTTCATATGAATAAGTGTTGAAGTCACTAGAGGTATAGGTAATTTTTTTCTTATGTAGTATAACTGGCCCTACCTACCCTCTAATCCTTTGGGCCAAACCCCTCCTTTTTTGATAACTTTTAGAAGTGGGCATTTCTGTGTGCTATGTGTCTTTGTGCCTGCCTGGCTCTGGAGTGACAGGGGCTGGTGAGGTGCGTGGCTCCAGAGGGGCTGGGTGAGTCAGCGCTAGGCTGAATTGGCAGATCTGCATTTGGATTAGTGGGAGGAGTACCCCTGACCCTGAATAGGTCTGTGCCTGCCTGGGACAATGCTGGCTCCGTCGCCCTGTGGTGTGTCTGGGGCCAGGACCGGCAATGTCCAAGGAGACTGTTGTACACTGTAAATAAAATGTTGAGTGCTCCCCCAGAACTGGTTGTGACTGGATCCTCAAGCCCTGTGCCAGGTAGAACAAAGACCTGGCTGATATAAATATTGGGGCTGTGACCCCATGTCTGGGTTCTGTGTGCAGACTTAGAACTGGTAGCCAGTGGGCTGCTGGACTGCCAGGAGGAACCGCCGTCTGGGACCAGGCTGTTACCTGCTAGGGAGGGGCTAGAGGGACTGCCCCTCTGCTTTTGGTCCCTGCGTGCTGGCCTGCCTGCTGTGCCTGTGCCCAGCTCTGCCTATGGGACTATGGACTTAGCGCCTCGTGAGGGCTACATTTTCATTGCTTCCATTTTGATCCCTAGAAGAGGAGGCTCCGGCTTTCAAGCGGGTGATGAGCGCCTTGTTGCCTTGGTGGTGCCCTGGGGCCTTTGTATTGCTTGTGACAGCGTGCCGTGAACGAAGAGCCTAGTGTGTTACTGGAAGCCAGGCAGAGGACACATGGCTGTGGGCTGGGCTCCAGTGAGGAAGAGGAGAGCCCCGCATGATTCCTGAGCCGGTTTGTGGGCAGGGCGGATTGGAGCAATCGAGCGGGAGCCTCGCAGGCTCCGTTGTCACCCACAGAGCAAGAGAGGGGGTGCGGAGTGGATGTTGTGCTGGAAGGTGGACCCCGAGCCGACAGAGGCTCCCTTCCGTATTCAGGACCTCAAGAAGCTGCCGGAAGTCAGGCAGTGTTGGAGCCGGACTGTGGGCGGTGCCCACGACCCCGAGCAGGTAGAGAAGTGGCACTGAGCATGACTAAGAGCTGTGGGGGGCAGGCACAGCCGCGGCTCCCCAGCCTTGGGAGAGGCGCGGCGGCTCCTGCTCAGCCCCCAGGAATTGTGGCAATAGGCAGGCGGCAGAACAGAAGTCAGGCATCTGTTGCCTGGTTGGGGGCGGGGCTCCCCAGCCATCCAGTGGAGACTGGAATGCGATGGGGGATCCGCTTTGCGAGAACATACACCACCCCTGGACTCACCCGGTGTGAGTTTGAGCCCAAGCATCGTGGGCAGTTTCTTTTCCCTTCGGGAGGTGGAGACCACGTCTAGCCCATCGGTGACACCGCAGGGTGAGTCCCAGATTACCCCCCACGCCGCAGATAACCCTGCAAAACCAAAGGGGATGATGGACGGAGTGTTGAACAATGCAAGCGCTCACCCCCAGTCAACTGATCTGGGTTTAATCCATCATCATTCTTTAGCTCACTCTGCAACCCCAGTTCAGACATGGCCATATGTAAATCAATCTGACCCTGTGCCTCATGGGAGCAGTCTAGCCCGAACTGCCAAGCCATGTCTTCCCTGGACCGGAAACAAGCATCCTGGGACCGGTTTCTGGCTAATCAGCCGTCATCAGCCAGGCTAGCTTGAATCCAGTGGCAAAGTGAGCAAGGGACCCACGTCTGAGCATACCTTGCCAACTTAAGGCGAACAAAGCAAAACCAAAGGGGATGCGGCTGCACCACGAGGAAGTGGTTAGCTGCCCCTAATCAGTGAGGCGAATTGGGGCAAAGGAAGGTATTCTTGTGCCCTGTGGTAGGGGTTTGCCATGGTGCCCTGGGGCTGATGTCTTGTGCATGCTAGGAGTAATTACTCCGTCATGTGGGCAGTAATGGCGGTATATCTACGGTGGGTACCAGATCCGCTATGTGTTATGCCCTGATGTAATTGGGCGGTGTTGCGGTCGCTCATACCTTACAATTATCAGCAAGGGGGCCCCATGTGACCACAGTGATAAGGTGATATACCTACCACAGGAACAATCACAGTGATGGTGATTCTCTAATGTGTACACTGCTGCAAATGTTTGTTAGGGTGCCCTGTTGATTATGTTCATGCATAATGCAGTTATGTTTAGGCCGATGGTGTGTCTGAGGGAATTCTGATGTACTACATTTCTGCTGGTTATGTTTTGCTTTGTGCCAAGTGTCCTTACCAGTAGTTACTGGTTGCTTTCCCTAACTAGTTGTGATGCTATGACAGTGGCCCATTTGGTTCTGTAGTTTATATAATTCCCTGTAAAGTGATACCTAAGTGCCAGATGGCACAGTGCACATTTGTGATTATGTTCTAATGTGTTTATGGATAATACAAAGGCTATTTTTTATATAACCGTGTGTGGGGTTTCTTTTGTGGTGTGCCTAGTGTGTTGCTGTTGTTTGTGTGTGTTGCGCAAACACTTTACACATTGCCTCTGGGATAAGCCTGCCTGCTCGTGCCAAGCTACCAAGGGGGTGAGCAGGGGTTATCTGTGGTGTGTAACTCCCTTGCCCTGACTAGAGTGGTGGTTTCTGCCTGGCTTAGGCGCTTACCCTAGCCAACCAGAGATCCCATTTCTAACAGGAAGCAAGGCAAGTTCTTTAATCTGAGACTGCACAGGACATCTGCAGTGCGCACCTTTGCTCCAAGCCAAAGCCACGAGTCTGCAGGAGCTATAAATGGCATCCTAAAATAACTGCAGCGCGGGAAGCAGCACCTTGAGTCTGGAAAGTGTGTCTTCAAAAATCATGAAGACAAACTGCGCAGACTCAATTTCTTGGCTTCCAAGCTGGGTGTAGCTTTAACTCCACCCTTTCCTAGAACATCACAGTGTGGGGCCCACCCCACCCTATAACAAGTTGGGAAAGGGTGGGGTGACCATGCTCTCCACTCCCTGACTGACGGGAAGCACCAGAGATTCAGGGCTTCAGTGAAACACGCCAGAGGCTGATTTTATCCCAATGGCATCAGGGGGTGGAGTCTGGTCGACAAGGCTATGTCTTTGCTGAGCTGATGACGTCACAGGCCTCATGGCTGTGAGAGCGTCCGCACGGCAAAGACTTTGGGCACGCCAGGGGAAGCATTTGAAGGAATGCCTGATTCTGTCACGGAAGCAAGCACGGTGAGTAGCAGGGTGAATCAGCCCCTCAGCCAGCAAGCACAAAATGTGGCGACATTTTCTGAAGAAAAAAATAAAGCCAAATGTAAACAAATTGCTTTGATTTAGTCCTGCCCTTTGTATGAAAGTAAAGGGGGCAGAGCCCCGACGCCCTCTAGCAGAAACAGCCGATGGCTGGCGGTGTGCATTGAAGCCGCTTGGCTGGTGCTGTGCGTAGATGGTGCCTGGCTGGTGGTGTGCATGCACTGACTCTTGGCTGGCAGTGTGGCTTGCATGGATCCCCCAACGTTTTCTTACCCAGAATCCCCCACAAACCTCCAATTTACTTACAAAGTCACATTTTCCTCACATGTCTGTGTGGGTAAATTGTAGGATCACTGCGCAGGCACCAATTTCATACCACTCAGTGTTCCCCATGTCCTCTCGATAGAAATGATACCTCACTTTTGTGGGTGCCCAAAGTAACGTCAGCCAAAAAACATAAAAACAAAATGTCCTTATAGGCACGCCTTGGTCCCCCCTCAATCTCTACACGTTTTTATCCCTTTCATGTCATAGGCACTTTGCCCATCCTCACAAGTAAGTAAGGTATCATATTTATTAGGAGACTGAGGGGAACGCTGATTGGTAGGAAAGTTGTGCTTTGCAGTAATCCCACAAATTTCCCACACAGATATTAGAGGAAAATTTGACTTTTAGCTAAATTTGAGGTTTGCAGTAGATTCTGGGAAGGAAAACGTTGCGGGATCAATGCAAGCCACACCTCCCTGGACTCCCACGGGTGTCTAGTTTTCAGAAATGTCTGTGTTTTTTAGGTTCCCATAGATGTCTGCAAGACCGGGACCAAAAACACAGGTGTCCACATATCTATCAGAAAACAAACTGGTTTTTCAAGGGGGTCACCTGGGATTTTGGTCCCGGCCTCAGCAGCCATCTAGGGAAACCTACAGGACCCAAACATTTCTGAAAACTAGACACCAAGGAGAGTCCAGGGAGGTGCGGCTTGTGTGGATCTCCCTACCCAGAATCCCCTGCAAAACTCAAATGTAGCTAAAAAATCACGTTTTCCTGAATTTTCTGTGTGGGAAAGGTGTAGGATCACCCGACCGCCACAAATATCCTACCACTGAGCGTTCTCCCAGGTCTTCCGATAAAAATGGTACGTAACTCGTTTGGGTAGGCCTATTGCCCAGTGACAGGAAACACCCCAAAACATAGTGTGGCGACTTCAAAATTAACGATCCAAAACTTAATGATTTTGCGATGGATTCACCTGCGTTTTTGGTCCAGGGCTCAGCGGCCATCTAGGGAAACCTACCAAACCCAAACATTTCTGCAAACTAGACACCGAGGAAAGTCCAGGGAGGTGTGGCTTGCATGGATCCCCCAACGTTTTCCTACCCAATATCCCCTGCAAACCACAAATTTAGCTGAAAGAAAATCACATTTTCCTCATATTTCTGTGATGGGAAGTCCTGGAATCTGTGTGCATCCACAAACTTCCACCCAGTATTCCCCAAAGTCTCCCGATAAAAGTGGTACCTCACTTGTGTGGGTGGGCTAAGTGCCCACGGCAAGGAAGGGCCCAAAACATATTGTGGAGACATCAAAATTACCTATCACAAAACGACCTGGTTTTGTATGGGAGGGTCACCTGGGTTTTTGTCCCCGGGCTCATTGGTCATCTAGGGAAACCTACCAAACCCAGACATTTCTGAAAACTAGACACCCATGGGAGTCCAGGGAGGTATAGCTTGCATAGATCGCCCAACATTTGCCTACCCAGAATCCCCTCCAAACCTCAAATTTAGCCAGAAAAAAACACATTTTCCTCACATTTCTAGCTGGGATCACATTGCCGGAACCAATGTCCTATCACTCAGCATTCCCCTCAGTCTCCTGAGTAAAATGATACCTCACTTGTGTGGATGGGGCAAGGGCCTGTGACTGGGAAGGGCCAAAAACACAGGGATTAAGGCGATAGTGTTGCAGGGATTCTGCTCATGCACAGAACTATGCACAGGAAACCAGGACCTCAGTGAATTGTGGTGTACCAAAAACTCACCTCAGTACCCAGAACCCCAATCCGACTAGCATCAGTGTCCCATTCGTTATCCGTATTCTCTCGGAGGTCCCAATATATAGACAACCCAGAACAAGCGACTTAGAGTACTCTCAGGAATGATGGGAATCAGAAATACCTATTCGTTATTTTTCTCATATCAGTCCACAACAAGAGTAATCAGAGACACTGTAAAGTTTAAAAGGTTTATTTTATAAACTACGTGTCCTAAGATGCAGTACTTTGGCTAACATAAGCAGACAAATGATTAAAATGAAAACCATCAGCATTGTTACAATACCATAGAAAATGAAGGGAGAAATCATGTTACAAAATGACAGTGGAATATAACCACCTTCCCTTCGCTAGTAGGCTAGTATTATTATACTAACAGAAGGTCTCTAGGTTTGAATGGGGATCCCCATACCGTAAAGAACAGCTTAGGTGAATCACATCACAGGATCAGCTTTGCTCTGCGCCTGTAAAAGTTCTTCTCCAGAATGTGTGTCTAATGCATGCAAACTGCAATATTAAAGGCTCTCGACATTCAGGTATTTGCAGCTGTGTGCGTGTTATGGTTAGAGAGTGGGCCGATCAACCTGAACTCAAAAACATACATTGTTTGGCGGATCAGTGTGTTTCTGCACACTATTTTCAGACCAAGGTCGCAGTGCACGTCTAGGGATGTGAACAACAGACAGTTCTCATTCGAAGAAAATGCAAGCAAGCAGTTTTCAAATAATAACATGTATCTGCAGTGTTGTGTGCAAAAGCAGCAAAAAGTGGCAAGAGTGGCAAGATGGCGTTTCTACGTCTAACGCGCTTATGCTAACATAGCAATGTATGTATCTAAATCGCTGCCTTCACTACACCCCCCCTTGATCGGACTACAAACAAATAGGGATACAATGAAGGAACGCAGAGTTCAGGTTCAATAGAACGGAACTAGGGGCCTGTAATGGAAATCCAAATAAAGGGGAGTGAAACTTCACAGAAAAAAAAAATGGAGATAAAAGAAAAATGGAAAGTCGTTACATTTTGCAAAGGCTCAACAAGGCCAAATATCGAATCACCAAAAACAAAAAAAAATGTGTGTGACGACATCCAAGTCAATCCATTAACGTGTAAGCACAGTAAGTAGCGACAGCTTCCAAGAGAAAGTCATTGGAATGTTCTGCAAAAGTGTCCGCCATCCAGTCTAATAAGGTAAACGAACATACATGTTCTTCGACCACTGGAGCCTCTAGCACATTCAGAGGAACTCTGACGTGTTCTTCAAGATAACGTCCCGCCAGGAAGTCATATGCGGCCGTACCCATGTCCCAATTCCCTAGGACTCCATGTGCCGCTCCACAGGCCATAATCCTGACACCAGAACAGTCCAACTCATGAGCCACTAATGGACACATCAGTCGATCATAATCCGGGGCAGGAGACACCGAGTTTGACCAGCAAAAATCCAGAGCCCATTCGAAAGGACAATCTAGGCAATGAAACACAGGTTGCACGCATGTAAAGTAGGAAAACCGGAAGGACAATCCATAGGCTATGCTCAGGGTTGCCAGTGGTAAAGTTCCATAATATTCAAGCATCGGGTTACGAAGATGGAGCAGCCTGGACAGGCTGTCGCGTAACACAAATTGTGCAGCCATTGCGCAGTAAGCAGACCAACAACAGCACCCCAGCCGTGAGGGCGAGAATCAACCGGAGCCCGCCAAAGACGCTGGAAAAAATAGAATGAAAAAATGCCGGTATCCCACCAAAAATAGTTTGGAAAGAGGTCACGAGGCCTGAGCCCACAATCTTGAAAAAATGTACCAAGCCAGTTGTTGACGAGGCATTAAATATAGTTTGAATCAGGGCACCTAAATGCAGTGGGAGGTCAGTATTTAAAAGGGCATGCACCTCTGTGCGGGTGTTTGCTACGTGAAGGGTAAATGTTTCAGGGGACAAAGTCAGAGCGACTTCTTTTTGAGACAATAGAGCCCTTATTCTGCTCATCTTGTTGAACTCTGCTTTCAAGGTTGGAATTGAAGGCCAGATGGATACATCCAGCCACCCAATGCGGGGGTGGGAAAAGGACATTTTTACAGCAGACTACTCTCTGTGATACAGTCACAATATAGGGAATTCCCACTAGCATCCCGCAGCAAGCCTCGTTATTTAAAAGCAAATAACTACCGTTAGCTAGCAACGTGAAATAGGGTGTAATAGCTGGCACTGGAATCCCTTTCAGGACGCATGCTAAATTAGGCGCTTGCACATTGCACGCGCCATGCAATTGGATGTGCCTACAGACTACAGAGTGATCAGGTGTGGAAGTGCATTCCTCACCCTTCAAATAAACTTCTTTACCTTCTCTCATGCACCTGTATGTAAATGGGAGTGACCAAACTTCATGCAGGAAAGCAGTACCCAACGGTTCATATCTGCCTAGGGCATAATGTTTCATGCACAAACTGAATTTAAACAAAGGAAGTGGTAATGTGATTAACCCGTGGATAAGCCACACAGCTGAGTTCAATTCGGCCACAGAGAAAGGTTCTAACTTTTCAATATGCAGTAATGAGTATGTTGCATCTTTCATGGACATGAATTGTTGTTTCGCAGTGAGATTAAAGGGAAGGAATCAAGATGAAGTATTCATGTAGTCCCAGGGGACTTTCCCAGCCTTTAACGTTTGCAAAGTCCATGCAAACTGCATGATAGAACGTAATTGATTTTGACCATGATACAAAACAGACACATCATCCTGCACAATATCAACAATAGATGAAACGATATTATCTAATGTGTAAATCCTGGAAGAAAGGGTGTTAATGCTATTATCGATAACAGCTAGAAATTTTTCCAAATTGGCCTGGTCAATGCCTCTCAATCTGGAAGCCGCTTCAATTTGAGATAATTTCCAAACTTCGTTATAAATAGCATACACCCACCTTTTGGACCTACCACCTACAGGACCCTTAACAAAATCATTCAAATCTATTTTGTCATGTAACTTAGATAAATGAAGTTTAACAGCTGCCAAGGAGGAATGTTGCAGCCAAGATTGGCATAACTTCCCTACAGAGTAGGTAGTAACAGAATGAGAAGATTCAAAGCGGGAATCTACGTGAACCTGCGTATACCCAGGCTGCAGACCCAAAAAACGATGTTGACAGGAATCTGAGCTTGTCTGCCACGTTAACCATCCTTCCGAATTTAATTTGAAAATATTAAATGATGTGTTAGTAATGTATGACTGCAACGCATCAAGGGACAGATCTGTATGATTATCCCAATTTGGATAAGCACCCAGGTCTGGAATAGAGTGGAAATTCAGCTTTTTATAAGTAGCCAATCCAAAACAGGTGGTCTGAAAAATAGTTGAATTAAAAAATAATATGTGGTTCGGGATGAGGCAGGCACGATGCAAAGCTTCTGTTCCTTGTACCTGCCATGATTTAGAACCCCAAACAGATTTAAGATCAATAGTAGCCTTCCACAGATCATAACCCCTGACCGCCAAATCATCCATAAAGGATTTGGAATACAATAATTTAGTGTGTGTCAGCCTAACCTTCGAGGCAGACTCCGCTGCCACTTTAAAATAAAAGGCGGCAGGTTTTTAAACACTGAAATCAGTAAAATAAGCACATTTGTTCACCAATGTGTTGGAGCTGTCTTGCAGGGGCGTTGGACAATGTTCCCAATGTGTATAATTTACAAAATTCCGAAATGTATTGGCTTTATGTCGGAAACGATTTCCATAATGTTGATAGCAAAACAGTTCCCCATAATTAGCAGTGTCTAAATACAAATCTTCAGCATCAAAGGCAGCATAATATTTCAAATCAGAAAACAGTGCCTCTATTGCCTGAACATCCCAATCATCAGAGCAGATGTTTTGTTTAACTACATCTCCCATAGAAACACGAAGAACATTCGAAACATTAATAACTTCAGTGGGTCCATGAATTTGAAATTTAACAGCATCCCACACAATTCCATCTAACACAGGCCAGGCAGTAATATTCACAAAAGTCTGGTCCCTCTTCATGATGTGTGAGGAGGAGTGGGGGGCCAAAGTTCCATCAATTAGTCTAATTGTAGATCTTCCTTTAAGGTAGTGTCCATTCACAAGACGAAAAAATACCACCAGAAAACCAATGGACATAAACAAAAAAATACATATGAGCATCAGCCAAATGTAAGTCCAAGGGGGAATTAAAAAATGTCTCTTAAACCAAACAGCAAAAATAGAGACTTTTGATGGGGCAATGGAAGTCATAGAGTTAGTATCAAAGGAGAAATGTGACTGGGTAACTGCGGTTGATTGTAAAACAGGCAATGTCACATCTGCAGGATAAGAATACTCAGTATCTTCGGGTGGACCACCAGCCGCTGGTAGCAACAAAGGAGCAGCAACTGTATGCATCTCGAAAGCAATATCAGGCATGGTGGTAGAAGCCGGAGCCAAAACAGAATTTCTCAGCATCGCAGGGCAAGAGACCGCTGGAGTCATACTAAGAAGAATTGGCCACTCGCTGTAGTTTGACATTGTCAATGGAGATGTACCTGTTATCCTTGCGACCAGGAAGTGGAGGTTAAATGACTGTTCTTGTGCCCTGCACGCCAAGCACTGGAACCGGGGCACGATAAGAGGGGCCGAACTCCTTCTTGTTCTCCACCTTCTCTCGGACCAGGTCACCAACTCGAGGTAGCCAGCCGACTACCGGAATCTGAAGCGCAGCATCAGATGTATCTCTTGTAGACTCTGTAACACAGCACAGTGATCATCTACGTCAAAGGGTGCAGCAGACGCCGCCATGTCTAGACCATCAAGGTCCGGGACAAACATTTTTATGCCAAGGAGCATCATGTATGGGGTCTGCCCACCCAGCTGTCAAGGATTGCTTTAAGTCACGGTTTATTCGCTCCACTACACTATTACCCTCAGGTCGGTATGGAAACGAAAATTTGACTTGGACCCCCAATGATTTCATGGCTTCTTTGTACACCTTAGAGGCGAACGCAGGGCCCTGATCAGAATGAAAGGTACCACACGCAAAACTTCCCACAAAGACACGCAATCCCTGATGACAGTACGGGCATCAGCTCTCCTTTGTGGCCATACCCAAAGAAACCGTGTGCACGAATCCACTGCAACTAAGATATACTTGTACGCAGTATCAGAGGAGAAAGGACCGCAGTGATCTAGATAAACACACCCAAGTGGCTTATTAGATATGTACAACTGAGTTTGTGGTGGGCGCGCAGCAGTTGAAGGTTTAATCTGCTGGCAAATGTCACAATCAAGAACATAAGTGCGAGCCTGTTTATATAACCCGCGCCACCACTAACGTTGTTGTAACAGAGTAACAGTTGCTGCAATGCCGGCATGGGCAGAGGCCATACCCTCGTGAGCTGCTGTTATCAAGGATGGTCTGTAGTCCGCGTTGGGAATCAATCTGTCACCAACGTCATTAATTCTCACTAATGGGACGTTATCAGGACTTAAGTGATAATGGTAACGAGAAGGGAAACTTCTCAGGTAATTACTTCCCTTCTCTGTAGCAGCAATAGCTGCCAAAATGTCATCATTGATCTTACTTTTGCATCTTGTAACTGCTGCTACTAGATATGTCGCCACTGCTGTTTACGCTGCCTTGTCAGCCAAGCTGTTGCCGACAGCGTGTGCACCAACTCGCTGGTGACCAAGAGTGTGAATTACATTCACGAGAGGCAGATGTTCTTTAAGTTCTGCCACTCAAACCCAAAGCATTTTATGCTTAATTGTGCTACCTTTGGAATCACGATATTCATTTTGAGGCCAAAAGAATAGATTGTCGTTAAAAGACTGAACACAGTAAAACGAGTCACTCACTATAAGAGTAGTAACCCGAGGATCAGCAAACTCCAGTGCAAGCACCAGAGCACGGAGCTCTGCCAACTGTGCTGTACAATCACCCAATGACTGCGTATGCACGACATCAGACTTGAATTCTCCATTCTCGAAAGTACCCGCTACATTTGCGCAAGCTGCTGAATAGGCATGCTTCGATCTCGTCGCTGGTTGCGCCGAACCATCCGTATAAATGACACAATGGTAATCTTCGAGCTGCGCAAATACAGAGGAGCCGGATGAACAAATTCATATTGCAAGTACTCCTGCGTCTGCAATGAGGCATCAAAGATATAGGTGACATCTGGCGATGTCAGAGAAGTGGCCCATTGTATCCAACGTGGATGCAAAGCTTTTGAATTGGGTACACTGGCTTTCGTCACTGCCTCTAGGGCAGGATACGGTGTGACCACCAACATGCGTTTCCCTTGCGACAGCGCTCGTTCTTTAAGAATCGCCATCTGCACTGCAGTCAAATCTTTTTCGACTGAGGAAAAGCACAGTTCAGCCGAAGTGTACAGGTGTGATTTATAGGCAATGGGGACTAGGTCGCCCTCATTGAACATCAAGTACGTGAAACCCACTACGCCTGGCACAATTCTTATTACCAGGTTTGTGTGGTTATCGCGTGTCAGTAAGTATTTCGAAGCAAGAAGATCAGCCTGCAAAGATTGCAAAATAGCTGAATGCTCTGGCAGCCAGCTCGATTTGGAAAAAGTAGGTTGTACCAAGGCATATAGCGGCTTGATACGCTGGGCATAATCTGGAATGTAAGTACGACCAAAATTCAGAAAGCCCAGCAAAGACTGTAATTTTTTCAGTGTTGTAGGAGCACGCAAGCATGCGCACTTCTCCAGAAAGTGAGGAGCTAACCCTCGACCCTCATTGTTGAGCTCGTATCCCAAAAACAACACTGTATACTCTGCAATGTGAGACTTCGCAAAGTTGAATTTGAAGTCTGCAAG
This sequence comes from Triturus cristatus, assembly GCF_964204655.1. Classification (NCBI taxonomy): domain Eukaryota; kingdom Metazoa; phylum Chordata; class Amphibia; order Caudata; family Salamandridae; genus Triturus; species Triturus cristatus. Next base: position 1,138,005,478 of record NC_140589.1, read on the forward strand.
CATAACAATAATGCGATCAACGCGACACAGATGCGGCCATAACTCGTCGTCTGTGAGATAGATATCATCAACATATGAGTACGTATCAGGGTCAATGCTCTCTAACAGAGAGACAACACGTGCGGCAAAGACGCCAGGGCTGTTTTTATAGCCCATGGCTAATCTCTTAAACTGTTTTTGTCTGCCGCCAGAAGTAAACGCTGTCCACTGACTACTAATAGAGGACAGGTTATGGCTGTAAAAGCCATTGGATATGTCAAGTGTGGTCTTAAACCTTTTACGCACAAGACTATCAACGAGGGCAGAACTGTGGATATTCTGTACCGCACACGTCCGGCAATGAGAGTTCAAATGCCGGTAATCCAAAACTAGGTGGTACGACCCATCAGGCTGCGTTACAGTGAATAAAGGATTATTCATTGGTGACACACGTTTCAATAACACCCTTCTATTCCAATTGTTCAAGGATTTCCGCGACGTGAGATCTAGCTTCGCAGCGCATGGGATATTGGGGCTGTGGCTGGGGCATAGACCGTAAAGGAATCTCATGGCTTGGAGACAATTTATCCCACCCAACCTGAGTACGGTTGTCAGGAAGGCCAAACGGAACTCTCCACGGAGGCAGAATGAAGATCAATTCCCAATGCCATCCTCCCAGAGCTCACTGCGTTAATTCAGCTGCTCCAGGCAGGGGGAAAGGGGAGGTGGACAGAAAAAGAGACCCTCGAGCTGGCCTGGCTCCCTCCTCAACTTACAGCAGTATTTCAGGGAGACCTAATGCACAGAAGGAGACAAAATGCCATTCAGTACCTTTTCTAACCTACTTAACAATTCTTGCTCACTCGCTCTCTCTCTCTCTCTGGACTTTTCTCCTACCAGATCTTTTGCTTGAGTATTGCCTCTCTTTATATAGTTCGATGTTTATTCTGGTTAACGATTTTCTATTAAACCTGTATGTGCACAGAAATACACTGGGTTAATCTTCACTTACTTCTTTCAATATTCCACCATAACGTTACTCTTCTAGTCTTTCTTACCAGTCTATGGTCTTAGCAGTTATAACTATCCGTAACCGAAGTTCTGGTAACTTGCTAGTTCCTTCTTCTTCTACGAAGTCTTTGCTGCTCGAAAGGATGGTATGCAGTAAAGTCTCAATACTCTTGCTCTATAGGTATCACGCAAAAAGGGACAGGGTAGGATAGACAGGAGGTAGGGAAAGTTCAAGGGAAAGCGCAAGGCCGGTAAAAGGGGGAAAGAGCTTGAGATGAAGCAGAAGTTCTGCTGTACGGAGAATGAACAGCGCGCAAGTCTCTCTGTGTCCGCTTACTTGTGATAGATGGACGACCACTCTCACCGTAAACAGCAGCCGGTCTCCAGGTGGTCTTCTTAACTCAACGGTAAGCCTACCGGAGGACGGAGACCCTGGATAATTCCTAGGATACTCTGGAACTCTGATTATCACTTCACCTTAGTTCCGCTACTCAGATACAAGTTCTCCCTTCTGACTAATATTATTTCTCTCTCAGACTAGAAGGCAACAATTGTCTCAGAGATGTGTCTCCATCCGCTGACTACAGTCCTGTGAAAACGAACTAATTTTCAGTGCCAGGAATTCTTTTGTGAGGAGCGTGAGCTAAAGCTCCCTCACACGACTATGGTTGAATTGAAGTGCGCAGCAAGACGCGCTTCGTGAGGAGACAAAATCTCGTGTTCCCGCGAGACTTCAAACGCAATGGGTTAGTCAGGAAAACTCGGCGGCCATCTTTGAACGGAGTCTAAAGCCCTAAATACTTGTCCATAAATTACAGAGGGAGGGCTTAACCAAAACCCGATGCAATCCTAACGAACTGCGCAGCATGATTGTAGCATTCAGCCCCATCCTGACAACGGTACAACGCCGGAGCAAGCACCTGAGCCCACTCCTCTGCAAACCTTTTAGCGTGTTCCTTTGGCACCGTGTGCGCAAAGGACGGGAGGATTACTTCCTCCCCTCTAGGAGCATCTAAAATGAAAGCCGGGGGCCAGTCCGCCTCTGCCAAGAGAATGTCATAAGAAGAGGTCCGATTATTCCCAAAAATCCCTTGTATTGTACGTTGTATGTCACCTTCAATTAAGAGGACTATGTCATATAGTCTGTCAGGGAGAGCCACTCTAGTGTCAGCAGTTTCTACAGTAATGAACGTGTCAGTTGCTGTCGCCTCCAGATATGGACGCAGTGCTTGCCGCACTACTGTAACCTCCGCTGCGCTGTCGAGCAGCGTTCGTGCCCATGTCATATTCCGAAGCTGCGTTCTCACTATCTGTGGCATACCTCGCTGTTAGCGCAGCAACCTTCTTCTTCTGAAACGGGGGACGTTGACGTGCAAACTCGTCCTGCTTGCCTTTACCGTCAGTCTGACGGGGTTGCTCACGTCCTGTTGGGCACCCCGACCCTTGCCACGTTCTCAGCCACCGGACTGTGAGGCCGATGTTTCCTGTGAAGAAAGAGAAGAACGTTGTTCAGTAACCTGAAATCTATCAGGTGACCTAATACTAGTGCGATCGCGCAAATCATATGTGCGTTCACCAGTCGCCTGTACGGGAGAGGCAGGAAGAGACCCCTGTTTCTGTTGCTGCTTCCCCTGTTTCTTTGTACGCCAATTTTGTTTGGGAAAAGTTGGACGATCGTCTTTGACAGACGAACTCACCTTAGTCTGCTGTATTAAGTCAGGAATGACTATAGTCGGTTTAATCCATAAGCTACTGCGGCCAATAGTTCTATAAGCTTCCGCAATAATCTTAGGCAACTCTTTGGGCTTGTCGAGCTCATCGACGCGGGCTAAGCCATTAGCCACCTGGAATTGCACCGCATCTCCCTTGAGATTTCCAAGGACGAGAGAGGCAACTACGTCGAACACACTAACAAGCCGCATTCCCAACTCGACAGCCGCCTCCGGACCGTGGTTATCTTGAACACGTTTAATGATGGAGGGAAGCACAGCCATAGACAGGGTGCCAAAGCACTTCGAGTAGACTGCGGCAAAGACCTTACCCCAGTTGTCACAATCGGACACCTCTGGGACTAAGTCCTTCTGCAAACTAATGGTGAGGATCCTGTGTTTCTCCACAGGGGTAGAATGCGGAAATACAGCTTCCAGTGGAGAAGTGTGGCTCAATGGTTAGAGCGGCAGACCCTGATGCAGAGGTCTGGCCCGGGACCAGGGTTCAATTCCCGCCTCGGCGGGTCTTGGGCTCATAATTCCTCGGACCTGATTTCTCGCCTCGGTGCCTATTCTAATCATGGGTCCCACGCTGCAACTCTGGGCAATAGCTTGGTTAATCTCCACAACGGCCCCAACAGCGCTGGGATGCCTGGCTTCACCCTGGGGATGCCCAGGAGTGGACATTTCACAGGGAAAAGCCAGGAAGGGTTCCCTAGCGGTATGAGTACAGCGCCGGGAAACCCCGAAATGGGGTAGCTGTGCGCTATATAAGTACAAACACATTTACATTTACAGTTGGTCAAATTTCTCAGCAAGCCAATAAGGTAAATCATCCTTATTCTGGGGGCGCTTGCCCATTACCGAATTAACAGGACTAATAACAACCGCGGCTTGGCCAGCTGGTTATTCCACAACAGCAGGTGCCCCCACCTGCATGTTGCGTGAAACGTATTGCACCAAAGCGCTATATACTGTAATAAGGGCTGTAGGAAGTACACGCAACTCTTCCACCGCAACAGTCAAATAGCGGGGATGAGGCGTAAATCCGTCCAGCACCGGCCATGTGGCCCTTGGAATTGACACAGGGCCCATTCTAGCCATTGTAACCGCATGGTTAAGGGCGCCATTAAACCAAATGCGATGCTGCCAGGCCGAAAGGGGAATCTCCTACGTCCTAGACGGCGTATAATTTGTTGGGACCCGTGTGTGAATACAGGAGTGAAACGTATTATCATCCGCATTCACTGCCGGCAGTGTCACCCAAGAGGAAAACAACTCGTAGGGGTAAGACGCATCGGCACTCACCACAAAAATACCGGCCATCCCATCGTCCGGCACCCCATACTGCGTCAAATGGCGCAGGCTATGCGCTGCAATGTCGACCGCCATAAGGACACAGTGAAGAACATCAAGGGATATCACAGGAGCACAAGGGTTCAGAAATAGAAAAAAACCTTTTTAATTAACAAGCTTGAGGGAACCTATCATATAAACAGGTAGGTCAAAACCGTCACTCCCGCTATCTGTAAACAAGAGTGAGGGTGTCGTGGACTAATATAAGCACGACCAAGGCGTTTCGAATCAAAAGACCAAACGTTAGGTGCGCCATGTTGCAGGGATTCTGCTCATGCACAGAACTATGCGCAGGAAACCAAGACCTCAGTGAATTGTTGTGTACCAAAAACTCATCTCAGTACCCAGAACCCCAATCCGACTAGCATCAGTGTCCCATTCGTTATCCGTATTCTCTCGGAGGTCCCAATGTATAGACAACCCAGAACAAGCGACTTAGAGTACTCTCAGGAATGGTGGGAATCAGAAATACCTGTTCGTTATTATTCTTATATCAGTCCACAACAAGAGTAATCAGAGACACGGTAAAGTTTAAAAGGTTTATTTTATAAAATACGTGTCCTAAGATGCAGTACTTTGGCTAACATAAGCAGACAAATGATTAAAATTAAAACCATCAGCATTGTTACAATACCATAGAAAATGAAGGGAGAAATCATGTTACAAAATGACAGTGGAATACAACCACCTTCCCTTCGCTAGTAGGCTAGTATTATTATACTAATTAGAAGGTCTCTAGGTTTGAATGGGGAACCCCATACCGCAAAGATCAGCTTAGGTGAATCACATCACAGGATCAGCTTTGCTCTGCGCCTGGAAAAGTTCTTCTCCAGAATGTGTGTCTAATGCATGCAAACTGCAATATTAAAGGCCTCTCGACTTTCAGGTATTTGCGGCTGTGTGCGTGTTATGGCTAGAGAGTGGGCCGATAACCTGAACTCAAAAACATACATTGTTTGGCAGCTCAGAGTGTTTCTGCACACAGTGTTCAGACCAAGGTCGCAGTGCACGTCTAGGGATGTGAACAACAGACAGTTCTCATCCGAAGAAAATGCAAGCAAGCAGTTTTCAAATAATAACATGTATCTGCAGTGTCGCGTGCAAAAGCAGCAAAAAGTGGCAAGCGTGGCAAGATGGCGTTTCTACGTCTAACGCGCTTATGCTAGCATAGCAATGTATGTATCTAAATCGCTGCCTTCACTACAATAGCACAGTGCATTCTAAGCGCTATATATTTTTTAAACATACGTTTTTAGGCGCTTCTGCATTGAACACCCACACAAGTGAGGTGTCATTTTAATTGTGAGAACAAGGGGAATGTTGTGTGGTCCGGCATTTGTGCCGGCATGGTGATCCCAGACAGAAATGTGAATTTTTTTCCAGCTAAATTTGAGGTTTACTGGGGATTCTGGGTAGGAAGCCATTGAGAGATCCACACAAGCCACACATCCCTGGACTCCTCCAGGTGTCTAGGTTTCAGAAATGTCTGGGTTTGGTAGGTTTCCCTAGATGGCCACCGAGCCTGGGACCAAAAACGCAGTTGCCCCCTTGCAAAACCAGGTCGTTTCGTGATAGGTCATTTTGATGTCTCCACAATACGTTTTGGGCCCTTGCCTGTCGCGAGCCCACCCACAAAAGTTAGGTACCATTTTTATCGAGAGACCTGGGGGAATGCTGGGTGGTAGGAAATTTGGGTCAGCCCGGTGATCCCACAACTTCCCACACAGAAATGTGAGAATAATTAGATTTTTCAGCTAAATTTGAGGTTTGCAGGGGATTCTGGGTAGGAAAATTTGGGGAATCCATGCAAGCCATACCTCGCTGGACTACCCCGGGTGTCTAGTTTTAAGAAATGTGTGGGTTTGGTAGGTTTCCCTAGATTGCCACTGAGCCCAGGGCCAAAAACTCAGGTGACCCCCGTGCAAAAGCAGGTTGTTTTGTGATGGGTAATTTTATGTTCACAATACGTTTTTGTCCCTTCCCTGCCACAGACACTTGGCCCACCCACAAAAGTGAGGTTTCATTTTTATCGGGAGACTTTGGGAAATGCAGGATGGGTGGAAGTTTGTGGATCAACACAGATTCCAGAACTTTTCGTCACAGAAATGTGAGGAAAATGTGTTATTTTTGACAAAGTTAGAGGTTTGCAAGGGATTTTGTGTAACAGAACCTGGTGAGAGTGACAAGTCAACCCAGCCTGGATTCCCCTGGGTGTCTAGTTTTGAAAAACTTATAGGTTTGCCAGGTTTCCCTAGGTGCCCGCAGCGATGGGGTACAAAATGCACAGCTAGGCACATTGCAAAAAAGAGTCTGTTTTAACCGGAAAAATGTGATGTGTCCACGTTGTGTTTTGGGCCATTTCCTGTCATGGACACTAGGTCTACCTTCACAAGTGAGGTACAATTTATATCAAGAGACTTTGAGGAATGCGGGGTGCATGGAAGTTTGTGTATCCATGCTGATTTCAGAACTTTCCATCACAGAAATGTGAGGACATTTTTTTTTTACAAAGTTTGAGGTTTGCAAGGAATTCTGGGTAACAGAACCTGGTGAGAGCCACACAAGTCACTCCATCCTGTATTCCCCTGGGTGTCTAGTTTTCAAAAATGTACATGTTTGCTAGGTTTCCCCAGGTGCCGGCTGAGCTATGGTCCCAAATCCACAGCTAGGCACATTGCGAAAAAGGGTCAGTTTTCACAAAAAAAATGTGATATGTCCATTTTGCGTTTCGGGCCATTTCCTGCAGCAGGCACTAGGCCTAACCACACAAGTGAGGTACCATTTGTTCTGAAAGACTTGGGGGGGACACAGAATTGTAGAACAACTGTTAATACCTATTGACTTTCTATGAATTTATACCTTCCAAATGTAAGACAATGTGTAAAAAAAGAAGTCACTTTGAAAAATGTCCTATAATTCACATGCTAGTATGAGCACCCACAATGTCGGAGATGTGCAAATAACTTCTGCTTCTAAACTCTATATTTTTTGCACATTTCGTAAATACATTGGTGTCCTTGATACATATTTTTCACTCTTTATATTTTACCAAATGAATTGCTATATACCCAGGACACAATGAAAAACCATTGCAAAAACGCAGCTCAGTTATTGGCTCTGGGTTCCTCGGGTTCTTGGTGAACCTTCAAGTCCTATACATCACCACAACGTGAAGGGTCCTTCAAATGTAATGGTGTATTGCTTTAAAAAATCTGTCCTACTTAAAAGAAGTTACAGGTGTAAAAGTTGGCACAAATGTCTGTTTTTTTCAACTCATTTTCTAATTTTCAACTGTTAGTTTCTATTAAAAAAAACTTGAAGGATCTACACAAATGACCCCTTGCTGAATTCAGAAGTTTGTCTACTTCTCAAAAATGTATAGCTTTCCAGGATTCATTATTGCTTTCACACCCATTTCTACCACTAACTGGAAGGAGGTTGAAAGCACAAAAAGTAGCACAAATAGGCTATGTCCCAGTAAAATGCCAAAACTGCTTAGAACATTTTGGTTTTCTAACAAAAGTCTGCCTGTCACTCAAAGCTGGGAAGATGGTGATTTCAGCACCATAAACCCTTTGTTGATACCAGTTACAGGGTAAAAAACAGACGCTTACTTCTGCAGCACTTTTCCCCATTTTCCAAAAAAACAAACAAAATGTAGCTGTATTTAGGCTAATTTCTGGTCTCCCTCCAGGGGAAACCACAAACCCTGGGTACCTTTAAAATTTCCATGAGGTTGGAAGAATAGGGCTCAAATTTGGCATGGATATCTTATGTGGACAAAAGGTTACAGGGGCTTAAGCACAAACTACCCCAAATAGCCAAACAAAAGGCTTAGCACGGGGGGAAAGGCCTAGCAGTAAAAGGGTTAATAGATCTGGCTTTAAGTGAAACCTACAGGAGTTTGTGTCGTTCCTGCTACCTTACACCCTCTTTGCAAAGACAGTGACGGGATTGACATTCTGCGATTTGAAGCCAAATGCCATTGCACTTGCCTCAACTTTTCAGAGCAAAAAATATTTTAACAATGGTGAGTTGATCGGAACTGAAATACGTAGGGGCATATTAACAAGGATGCGATAAAAATTATCGCCTCTTTTGCGTCCGTTTTCGGCAGAAAAGCGGCGATAGTTTTATCGCCTTATCAGCAAAGACACGCTATTGCGTGTTTTGCTGATTTATCGCTCCTTACAACAACGCCCAGCTTTGCATCTCTAATGAGATGCAAAGTGGGCGTTCCGTGCCAGAATAACTGGAGAAATGTCACTAATCAACATTTCTCCAATTATCAAGCTGCACGCAAACAAGCAGAGCGATAAGAAAAGTAGCGCTAGCCACAGTTATCGCTACTTTCCTTACGCCTGCTTGTGATCTGAATTAGCCATGTAATCCAATGGGAGGTGGATTACATGGCTAAGACCACCCTGCCCAATCAGCAAGGTATCGCTGGTCGCAGTGTGATTATCGCTGTATTTCCAGCGATAATCACACTGTTTTCCAGCTAACGCATGGATTCCTATCGCTTGGGAGATCAGCGTTGCTGATTGCACGCTATTTCCGCGATAGAATCCAGCGTTAGCCTGCGATAATTATGCTTGCGCTAAAAGCGCTGAGCGATAATTATCGCAGGCCCTTGCTGATATGCACCGTAGTGCTTAACGTCTTGACGGTGCCTGGGCTACATAATAGTGAATTTGGGCCATTCTATATTGCATGGTTTTGCAGCATTTATATAGCACATCTTACTCTGTTGGCGGGTACTGAAGCACATTTCCAGTTGGGTAGTAGGCTACATCATGGGAAAATGCATGTCTTTCAGAGTGTTGTATTAGTGTAATCCTATGCCGGAAATGTGTTGTTGTACTTGCGTGACCAGAGACGTGTTCTCATTTTGTGTTGGGGCAGACTGCCTATCAGTATGAAGATGGCGCAGGAGGAGGTGTGCAAGGTAAGTGCACGAATGATCATTGTTATTAGAGTGGAACTATATTGGCAGACACACACCACCAACCTAACCAGAGTTGCAGTGTTATGCTGTGACCTTGAATAAAAGTCTAAAGGGCTCATAGGATTGAGAATGCCTGTTATGATTGTCAGCTCCCTGCCCATCATATTAAACCCTGATTCCTCAGTCTGCCCCTTCAGTCCCCTCCCCGACTCCCTATATTTGCAGCCGGCAAATATAAATGTTGAGACGTTTGCAACTGGAGCAAAATATAAGAGATGACAAAGCATACCTGTTTGTGTGAGCTGATACTACTGCAGGAGAGAAAGTGCAGAATTGTATTTCAGTGTACAGTCCTGCAGGAGATGTTTACCACATGAGAATTCTTGCTGTAAGCACATTTCAGATTTTGTGCTCTTCAACTCAGGATGATGATCCTCCAAATAAAAAGTTCTCAATTTCATCAACACTACTAAGTTTTAGATTGGTAAATACATTTTCAAATGCACAGAAAAGCAAGAGCCCTGAGCGACCATTTTTAGCGAGGTTTAAACAAGGCTGAAACTATCAGGGTTTGATATTGTTGAAATTCATAGTAGCCTTCTAATTCTAAGTTTGCGTGAAATTACAGTAAGGGTGTAAAACAAAGATTCATGTGGGCTTGACCCAAGCTGAATTTCCAGGAGTCTTACATAAATTACATTTACCTTCCATGAATAGAAATGTATCACATTTACATTGATGGGGGTTGCAAGAATTTGGCTCATAGAAACGAGCATTGATAAAGCTAGTAAATCTGGCGTTTGCTAGCCTGTGATGTTTTATTGATTTTTGGCAAATATATGCTATAGTCCTTAAAAGTGTAAATGTAATAAAAAGTACTAATGCTGCTGTGTGAAGGAGAGGGTTGCCAATAAAAGACAGCGTATTTGTTGGCTGTAATGCTTCATCTCGGTCTGTGGAGGGAGCTGTAATTGTAGTCCTTTTTCTATGTCTATGACAGCTGTCAAATAGTCCTACTTTTATGTCGATGGTTACTGCAAACCGTAGTCCTACTTCTATGTCTATGACCTGTCCCCGTTTTTTGTTTTGAGAATCTGGTCACCCTAGACTACCCACATCGAGGAATAATCACAACCCTTGTCAGGTGTACCCTCAAATTAGCCTGAACTCAATCCCTTGGCAGCTGTGGCACTGAGCAAACCGGCTTTATTTAGGACAGTGTGTAAAGTATTTATACTGTACCAAAACAGTAATAAAGTCAAGTTGCAAAACAATAAAAATCACAACTGAATTAGAAAAATAGAGTAACATTTATTAACCAAAATGACAAATATCCTATAAGGTTTAAGACGAAACAACACCAAAAAGCACAAAGCACCAATGCTCTGTGTTCTGGTCGCTGTAGACCAGTACCTAGGTGAAAATTAAGGCTGATCGAAATGGAGCACAGAATGTATACACAGCCAGGTTTGTCCTAGCCAAAGATTTTACTTTAAGTCACGGCCCACCACAGTACACTTCAAAAGCCCCCAAGATCAAAGGGGAGACAATTAGAAACTCACAGGGAGTCATGCAGAGGTCAATAGTAGGGTTCAGTACAAGTCCAGTTGTGACTAGTCAGCTGCGTAATTACAGGAAAAGGCCTCTTGCAGCTTGTTGCCTCCCTATAGTCACACAGGATGTCAGCCCACTGACCCCTGGAGTACACTTGTTGGCCCTGCATACAAGGAGCAGCGGGTCCATTCCTTCAGTGCTCGTCGCAGGTCACAGACAACAGGTCGAGCCCTCTTCTGACCATCTGCAGTTCTAAAAGTGTTCTGAAGAGGGTGCCAGGTGATGCCACACTTATGCCTGGCCCTAGTGTGTGGGTGACACCTGCACCCTCCCTAACCAATGAGCTTAATGTTCCCATGGGTAACCCTACAGCAGTTCCCGTCTGTCCTACTGTAAACCATACCACAGCTCACCTCACGCTTAGCCTGTGTGCCTATCCAGAGGTGTTCTGGTGGTAGCTCCTCTCCCACTGCCATTGGTGCCTGGCTGATTAGGAAAGCCAAAGAAAGGGCTTGTCCAGGACTCATCTCAAATCCGCATATGACCCTGGAGGCTTTAAAGGAAATTAAAGTTCCTGAGCACAACTTGAATGTTTATAATAATAATAGGGAATTTATAGAGCGCACAACTACCTCCAACGGAGGTGTCCCGGTGCTAGGCAGACTGACAGAGGGGGGAGAAGGGGAAGGACTAAGGGCAGCTAAACAGCCAAGTTTTCAGCACCTTCCTGAAGGTAGACTCTGACTCCAACATGCGAAAATGCAGAGGTATGGAGTTACTTAGGGCGGCGGTTTGCACTGAAAAAGCACGTCCACTCAGTCTAGCCCTAAAGAACCGGGAATCTTAAGCAGATTCTGATGATTGGATCTTAGCGCCCTGTCGATGTGATAGTGCTGCAGTCTCCGTTTCAGGTAGCCAGGTCCATGATTTCTAATGGCTCTAAAAGCAATAGGCAGAACCTTAAACTCAATTCTCCTTCTAACAGGTAGCCAGTGGAGCCTCCGCAGGTGAGGGGAGATGTGATGCCGGAAAGAAACATTCCTAATAAGTCTTGCAGCCACGTTCTGAATTATCTGCAATCTGTGGATCAAGTAAGCCGGCAGACCAATGTAAAGACTGTTAGAGTAGTCCAGTTGAGACGTAATCAGCGCATGGATCACAGTCTTACGGCACTGCATGGGTAGGAGATGAATGTTCATTCTGCTACAGAAGAAACACCTCCCCACAGCCAGGTCCTCTGGGGGAAGCTTTCACATCTCATTCAGGGCAATTCACTAGCTGGGTGACAGTTGGAAGGCTCATGTAAATTTGCCTTTAGGAGTTTCACATAGGGTCAATGTAACTTTCTAAAAATAGATTTTCCTTAACATTTATCAAAGATCAGACTTCACCATTAAATTGGGCTTTTGAAAAGAGTTGTTGAATATTATTTCTAGCTGGCCTCTACCCTGAGAAAGCAGAATTAATATTTAATATTGCGTTCCATAGTTTATGGCCAGCCAGCCTCCCGACAGTGAAAATAGCTTTTGAGTGGCCGTTATTGTAAGCGCAGGTTACCATTACATTTCTACATGTCCTACTTTTAAATGCCATGCACCCTGTGTTATGGGTTACAAGACCTACTTAGGATTGACTTGATAATATTTAAAAGGAAGATTTAAACCTGTCAAAAGGGGTGATTTTCCAAGTTGAATTTCAGTTTTTTCACTGCTACAGACAGGCTTTCATGGTAGGCCTAAAGCAATATTTGCACTATAGTGGATGGCGCAATAGGTACTGCAGTCCACTAGTAATTTGCAGGCCCTGGGTATACCTTGTACTATATACTAAGGACTTTTAGGTAAGTTAACTATGCCAATTAGGAGTATGCCACTTCAACCATGTTTAAGGGGGGAGGGCACAGGCACCTTACTAATAGTCTGCTGGGGTTAAGTCCACAGAGCTCTACAGCCAGCAAAAAATAGGGTTCAGCAAAAAACAAAAAATCTGACCATGCAGATAAGGCAGATTCTCTACAGTGGATATTAAAAAAAAAGAGGCATGGATCCTGTCCTGCTGGACCTACCTCACAAACCCCTGATCCAGAGTGTGTCTTTTGTCTCCATGATTGAATAGACAAATTATGTTGGAAAGTGTGTATGATCTTTTGAAACAACAGAGGGATGAGGGGACTAATTTTGCTTTTGACAGATGGCCTAATAGCACCTCATCCTATGTGAAGGATCACCCACTACAAGCAGAGAGCTGCCTGGTAATTTCTTTTTCCATAGTGCATCTGCAAATGAGGTGGATGTGCTGTAAGAAGAGCTGATTGCTGAAGGGGCATCGTGTGTTTTGTGGCCCACTCTGCGTAATTTTGTTTTCCTAAACAAGATTCCCAAGTGTGAGTTTATTTTTAAAAAATTAAAAAACTCTTATGCCCTGATGCAGAGGGGTTTTTCTTTCTGCGAGTCAAGGTTATTTTTACTTTTCCTTGTCTTGGACTGCTATGCCTTGCCAGGCAGACATGGGCAGAGAAAATCATTAAGTGTGGCCCCATCTTAGATGGGGGTGACTGCCACTCTGACCCAACAGTCCTCCGGTGGAAGGACTATGAAACCAGGGGGTTTTATTACAGGAGCCAGCTCAAGGACATGCCTCTAGAAAACCAGTGTTTTTCCTACCTCTAAATGACATGGGGGTGTGAGACGATTTATGGAGAGTTACCATTTCTCTGAACTCTAAATGAGATTATAGGTGCTCACGATTTATGAGGCTTGTGGTATTTCATCAAAGTTTCCAAGTTTATCAATACTTCTCTACAGATTACTGGAATAAAATTTTGGTTTTGTAAACACTGGGCCAGTTGTAAAAAGAAAAATGAGAGGCCAAATATCAACAGTAATTCATCAAGACCCTACAATCCTGGGTTCCGAAGTTCAAGAGAAGTGGTCTTCTTTTGTATTCAGCAGATGGGAAGAAAGAGTAGAAATAAATGCCTTATTTGAGTGCTCATTCAAAACTGAAAGATTACAAGTCATCCTGGAAACAGCAAGCCAGAAGGTCACTGGTGAAAGAGATACTGCAGGGGCTCAATCAATCAATCAATCAATCAATCAATCAATCAATCAGGGAATTGTAAGCGCGCTACTCATCCATAAGGGTCTCAAGGCGCTGAGGGGGGGGGAGGTGGTCCGTAGATCTGTTTAGCCAAAGAGCAAGGTCTTGAGGCTCTTCCTGAAGGTGTTCAGGGAGGGGGCACGAGTCTGATGTCTGCTAGTAGCTCATTCTAGGTCTTGGCTGCAATGTGAGAGAAGGATCTTCCGCCTGCTCTGGCTCTGTGGATGAGGTTTCTTTTGGGTAAGTGGAAGTTGATTCTGTTGTTGAGGTATTTGGGTCCATTGTTGTGTAGTTATTTGTAGGCGTGAGTGAGGATTTTGAACGTGACTCTTTTCTCCACGGGGAGCCAGTGGAGACTTCGTAGGTGTTGGCTGATGTGTTCGTGTCGGAGGATGCTGGGGACGAGTCTGGTGAAGGTGTTTTGTATTGTCTGGAGTTTGCAGAGTAGGGACTTGTTGATGCCGGCGTAGAGTGCGTTTCCATAGTCCAGTCTGCTGGTGATGAGTGCGTGGCTGACTGTCTTCCTTGACTCAGGGGAAATCCACTTGAAGGTCTTGCAGAGGATGTGGAGGGTGTTGAAGCAGCTGGAGGTTACGCGTTGACCTGTCGGTTCATGGTGAGTGATGAGTCTAGTACAATGCCAAGGTTCTTGGCATGGTCTGAGGGGGTAGGAGGGCTTCCGAGGGCGGTCGGCCACCAGGTGCTGTCCCATGCAGAAGGGGTAGTACTGAGGACGAGGAATTCTGTCTTCTCGGTGTTGAGCTTCACGCAGCTGTTGCTCATCCAGACTGCGACGTCTTGCATTCCTTTCTGGAAGTTGAGTTTGGCAGTGGTGGGGTCTTTGATGAGGGAGAGGATGAGGTGGGTGTCGTCGGCGTAGGATACAATGTTGAGGCTGTGTTGTCGGACGATGGCTGCGAGGAGGGCCATGTAGATGTTGAAGAGGGTGGGACTCAGTGATGAACCCTGTGGGACTCCGCAGGTGATTTTCGTGGTGTTGGAGAAGAAGGGTGGGAGTCTGATTCTTTGGCTTCTTCCGGTGAGGAATGATCGGATCCAGTCCAGGGCCATTCCTTGTATGCCTGCGTCATGTAGTCTGGTGCTTAGTGTGCAGTGTGAGACGGTGTCGAAGGCCGCTGATAGGTCGAGCAGGATGAGGACTGCGGAGTGGCCTTGGCCCAGGAGGGTGTGGATGTCGTCTGTGGCGGCGACTAGGGTGGGCTCTGTGCTGTGGTTGCATCAGAATCCAGATTGGGATGCGTCGAGGAGGGCGTTCTCTTCAATAAATCGTGTCAGTTTCCTGTTGACTGTTTTCTCTGCAACTCTGGCTGCGAAGGGGAGGAGCGAGATAAGTCGATAGTTCTTGAGGTTGGTGGGGTCAGCTGTGGGCTTCTTGAGTAGGGGTCTGACTTCTGTGCTCTTCCAGTCGTCTGGGAAGGTGCCTGTTTTGAAGGTGGTGTTGATGGTGTGTTGTAGTTCGGGTATGATGGCGGCTGCAGCTCTGTGATAGATGTGAGGGGGCAGGTGTCGGTGGGGGCCCCCCCGAGTGGATGCTTTTCATGGTTGAGGCGGTGTCTTCGGCCGTAATCGGTGTCCAGTTGGATATGGTGGGCTGGCTGGTGTTTCTGGGGGCGGGGGGCCATCTGTGGCGCCTGGTGGATGGTCAATTAAGTTGTCCCAGAGGTTTTTGATCTTGAGGTGGAAATAGGTTCCAAGCTTTTCGCAGAGGTCTTGGGATGGGGTGATGTCTGAGGCTTCGTTGCGTGGGTTCGCTGCGTGGGTTGGTGAATTCTTGAATGACACTGAAAAGTTCCTTGGAGTTGGTGGAGTTGGCCATGATTTAGTTCCTCTTGGTGGCTCTGATCTGGTTGTGGTAGTCCGTCATGGCGTCCCTCTAGGTGGTGTGGTTTTCGGTTGTCTTGGTGCTTCTTGAGTTCTTCTCCAGGCATCTGCAGGTATATCTGGCTTCTTGGAGAGCGGTGGTGAACCAGGCGGCTTTCCTGGGTCATTATCTGTCGGGGTTGCATAGCGGGACGAGCTCGTCTGCGCAGTTGGAGATCCAGGTGTGGAATTCTCTGGCTGCGTCATTTGCATCGTTTGCGTCGGGTGGCCAGGTGTGGTTGTCTTGGGCAAGGGTGGAGTTACATTGCTCATCAGTAACCTTGCTCCTGTTCCTTCGTGGTGGGCGTGGGGCTGATTTGGGTGCCTTGCATTTGTTGATGGCGAAGTGTACGCAGTGGTGGTCGGTCCATGGCGGCTGCATTGTGTAGCTGAATTGGACGCTGTTTCCTGCTGCGAAGATGGGGTCGAGGGTGTGTTCCGCTCTGTGGGTCGGTGTGTTGATGAGTTGTTTAAGTCCGATGCTGATGAGGTTGTCACGAAGGATAGTGGAGTTGGGGTCGCTGGGGTTGTTGAGGTGGAAATTCAGGTCACCAATGAGTATGTAGTTTGTTGAGGCGATGGCGTGGGGTGCGATGAAGTCGGTGATGGTGGTGTGGAAAGGTGTTCGGGGGCCGGGGGGGTCTGGATCTGGAAGTGCAGGTGTTCAGGGGAGGGGAAGGTTTCGCTGGCGGTGGTGAGGCGGAGTGTGCTCTTTTGGGCGATGGCAAGGCCCCCTCTAGAGTTAAATACCACTTTCTCCTCTAGATGGCGAGGCCCCCTCTAGAGGAGAAAGTGGTATTTTATTTAACTGCCTCTACTGGTAACTGAGCCAGCACCTTTTAGTGGCAGTGTATATGGACAAGTAGAAGCAAGACAGAAAGCAAAGTACCCCACATTCAAAACAAAGACCGGTCAAGAGTTGGATAAAAACACATACCTGTCTGTAAAAAGGTTAGCTGTCCTAAGAAAAAGTTTTAAAGAGATGAAATCTGCCTCTATTCAATAGCCAGACATCATAGAGAAACCAACAGGACCTATATGACATGTTCAGTAGCTGAGATTAGTTTAGTAGCTATCTTTAAGCAAAATTTCCTTGTTGTGCCCCTAGATAAACATTCTGAAAAATATCCGGGATCTAGAAATATGATGTAAATCGAATGCATGAATGAATGACTTGATTTGTAAAGCACGCAGCTACTACTAGAGTGTCCCGGCATAGTAGCACACTCCAGGAGGAATGTGGCAGAGTTTATTCTTTAAATAGATGGGGTTTTAGTTGTTTACAGAATAGTTTTATACCTGGGATGCATCTAATGGGGAGAGGTAGGGCATTCCAGTGTTTGGCAGCAAGGACCTAACAGGCCGAGCCACCCCATTTCTTCCTTTTGATACAGAGTATGGACAAGCAATGAGCTCACTGTAAATGGAGGGGCTGTTGAGGGCAGGACCTGAATAGTCTTTTGTGCAGTTATGTGGGACCTGTTTCATAGTAGGCTTCATGGGCTATCAACAGGGCTTTGAAGATGACCCTTTTTTTCACAGGGAGCCAGTGAAGCTGAATGCGATATTGAGAGACCTAAGCAGACTTAGGGAGTTTAAATAGCGGACGCATCGCCATATTTTGAATTTTTTATAGTGTATGCAGGAGGTATTCGGGGAGATCAATGTGAAGTACATTAGCGAAGTCCAATCTGGACAGTATTAGAGCCTGTACTACCGCTTCTGTTTAAGGAACTTCCTAAGCATTCTTAGTATCCAGCAGGCGGACTAGACCACAACTACAATCTGGTGCTGGAAGGATAGATGTGAGTCAAGAAGCACCCTTAGGTTCCTAGCCACATCCGTAGGGGTTGGGGGAGTAGAACAGCAGGTGGGCCACGCCTCTGTCCAACCCGGAGGTTGGTCGGCACCAAATAGTAGAATCTCCGTTTTTCCAGGTTACATTGTAGAAATTATTTTTAAACCAGTCCATTACAGCAGTCAGACATGCTGCAAATTTTATCTTGGCCTCAGGATCGTTGTTGTTTTAGATCAGCAGCAGCTGACTGTCATCTGCATAGGAGACCACCCGGATGTCACAAAATTCGATGAGGTTGGCCAAAAGGGTCAGGTATATCTTAAAGAGTGTTGGGCTCAGGGCTGAGCCCTGAGGTACTCCATTTTTTAATCATTTGGCCTCGGAAAAGAAAGGCTTGAGCCAAACTGCTTGCTCCCTGTGTTCCAGAAAGGAGCCGATCCAGGCAAGTGCCTTCCCTTCAATTCCAGTGTCAACCAGGTGGCCCAACAAGATCTCATGTGAGATTGTGTCAAAAGCCGCATAGAGATGCAATAGGATCACAGCAGCGTAGAAACCGCGTCCAGTGCTAATCTGATGGAGTCAGTAATCTCCATGAGTGCTGTGTCAGTGCTATATAGTGCTCTAAAGCCAGACTGAGGGGGGTGGAGAAGTTTTGATGTTTCCGAAAAAGATGTTAGCTGGGTATTGACAATTTTCTCTATTATTTTGGAGATCTCAGATGGGTCTGAAATTGGAGAGTGTCTTTGGATCGGCATTGGTTTTTTTCAGCAAGGGTATGGCACTGACCCTCTTCCAGGAAGGGGGAATGGTCCCTGAGCGCAGGGTGATTGAGAAGAGTTCCTGATAGACGGGGGTGAGGTTGTTCCCTACTACTCAAAATTTTGGGGGATGGATCCATGGGGGGAGCTGGACTTTTTTTTTTTTATTTTTTTTATTTTTCACAATAAAAATACAAAGCATGTAAGCACGTACTCCAATACGGGGCAGTGTATATAGCCTCACATTGATAGTTCCAGTTGAAGTGGCATAGTATTATACATTCAAGAGCGTAGTGCAATATAGTTTTGAGAGGTTGTTCGCAATCGCTGCACACTTCATATCACTGTATATAGCATTTACAATAATTGCATAACAGAAACTGAAAAGAGATAGTTTAGCTACTAAGTGGAGCATCAGTGGCCAGCCATATCTTAGGGCTAGATAGGAATGGAGCGATTGGTAACATGGTAGGCATTTGGCGGAAGTGGAAGCTCTAGACACAATATCCACTGCGCAACCCAACAATGATACTTATGTCTTTCGTGGGACAGAGTTTAGGATTCATTTGGTGAAGTAATGTCAGCCAGGTTCGTCCTCGGGTGTGTGAGCAGGTAACTCGTGATGGGGCCTCATATATCTCTAGGTCGTGATGTGCTAGGAAGTAGCTCAGCATAGTGGGACAGCTGTCAATACAATAGATCAGACACCCAATCTTTGAACTTATGTGCCCTCCCTCTGCCCCAACGACATGCAACTCGTCTTTTGGCCATTAACAGGCCCAGGGAGATGTGATTTAGGAATGTTTGGTGTACCCCAGTAAGGCAAGGAGAGGGGTTTTCTCAATAGTCAGTGCTGTAATCTCTCTATGGCTTCCAGGACTTGCCCCCAGTAGTCATGTACACTAGGGCAGTCCCAGACCAGATGCAGGAAATCCGCACTCGGGCTCCCGCACCTGTCACAACAGTCCGAATCCCCGAGTTTAAATCTGCACATCTTGGCAGGGGTGTAATACAGGCGGTGGAGGAATTTGAAGTGCGTGATGCGTAGCCTACTGCTAGCCGAGATCTACTCCGTCTGCAGGCAGCAGTAGGACCATTGATTGTCCGACAATGCATAGCCGAGTTCTGAATCCCAGTGTGTGCATGCGGGGCATGGGGACCTCGTCCGTTGAATGTGTGTTGTGTGATATATCATGGAGACCAGTCGCTTCAGGGAGGTCGCGCTCAGCATCAAATGGAGGGGGGTAAGGCAAGGAGGTTCCTTTGGAAACTCTGGGGTGTTAGAGCGTATACCCTGTCGGAGACGCACATAAAGAAAAATAGCCAGGGGGGTTGGGTGATGCTCCCGGAGGAAGAGGTCAGAGGTACGAAATCTGCCGGTCTGATACAGATCTCCCCATGTAATGACGTGAATACGTTCGAGTCGTCTAAAAGCTGTCTCTTGTAGGAGTGGCATATTAGGGTGGTACACAAGGGGAGCGAAGGGGAGTACAGCATGGAGCTGTGCATGATAGTATTTATACGATTCCAGGCTGTTATCGTGCACATGAGTGTAGTGGGGTCTTTGTCCTGTGGGTTTACAGCAGTGTGAAGTGCACCTTCAATGGGTATGGGGTCAGATAACCAGTGTTCCGCCGCTACTTGTGGCATATATGGGGGGGGTTGTACCCAATAATAAGCATAGTGAGCTTGCGCGCTGAGATAATATAGTTCTAAATCGGGAATGTCAAAGCCTCCCTGCGCATAAGGTCTAATGAGGACGTTCCAGTGTAAGCGTGACTGTTTGCCCCCCAACACCAGTCGGATCATTTCAGTTCGTAGCATTTGACAGAAATTTCCCCCGGGGTGATAAGGAATATTTAACAAATAAATAGAGTAATTGTGGGAGTATAACCATTTTATTAAGGGACGCTCGCCCTGCCAAAGATAGTGGTAATGCAATCCAATGGGTGACGCATTCCCTGATGCGCTAGATTGTCGTACCATAATTAAGGCGCATCAGCTCTTCCCTTTCTCCGGAAATGCGAATACCCAAGTACCTCAAGTCAGTGTCACACCATTCTAGCGGAAAATCTAGGGGGAATTTGAGGGTTGATGTGGTGAGAGGGAAAAGGTTGGATTTCTGCCAGTTAATATGTATACTGGATAGCTTTACAAATACTATGAATTTTCGTAAGACGGGATTCAAATTCTCCTGCGGGCTTCTGATGTATAAGGTTATATCATCCGCATAGAGAGACACGAGAATCTGTCATAAATTACAACGGAGTGCCCTGTGTTGATGATGTTGCCGGAGTTTTGCCGCCAACGGTTCTGCCTCTAGGACGAAGAGTAAGGGTGACAATGGGTAGCCTTGCCTAGTGCCTCTAGAAATATCAAAGGCCGTTAATAAGAACCCTGGCCGTAGGTCGATGGTAGAGAAGCTGTATCCATGATAGAAATAGACAGGGAAGCCCATTTGTCGCATTACCCCAAATATATAATCCCATTCTACTGAGTCGAATGCCTTAGTGGCATCGAGGAAGACAGCAGCCAAGGGGAGTTCCGGCACTACATTATGGAGAACTGTGAAGAGGGTCCTCAAATTATGGGTAGTTGCTTTTCCAGGTATAAAGCCTGATTGGTCAGGAAGGACCAATTTATCCATGAGGAGACTGAGCCTGTTGGCTATGAGTTTAGCCAGGATTTTAGTGTCACAATTCATCAGGGAGAGTGGTCTATACAAATCACAGTTAGTTGGTGATTTTCCGGGTTTGAGCAGAGATGTTACCAGAGCTTCCCTCACGGAAGGGGGGAGCGTCTTAGATTCCAGGGAGTCTTCATATACTTTGCGAAGGATGGGAGCTATTTGGTCTATATATGTCTTATAAAATTCGATAGGTATGTCATCCAAACCCGCGGCTTTCCCTGATTGTGTGTGCATTATAGCCTCGCGTACCTCATCTAATTCGAAAGGGGCACATAAGAATTTGCGTTGTGCATCTCCTAACCATCCCGCTGCTACGTGGCCAAGGTACTCCTCAAGGTCAAGTTGGTCTGTTCTAGTGGAAGTGTAGATCGAGGAATAATGCCCAGTGAATATATTAAGAATGTCTGCTGTGTCTCGATGGAGCGAACTGTCTGGCCTCTGTATTTCTTGGACGTAATTGGAGAACCGTGGCTTGCGTATAGTCTCTGCTAGCGCTTTCCCAGGGCGCTCACCCTCCCCATATCTCCTAGCTGTCCAGTTTTTGCCCCGGAATATGACTTCACGATTGGCGGTGTCTGTGTAGTCCTTAAGTGTGTTGCGAAATTTCTGCAGAATTTCTCCATTTGGGCCGGTAGAAAGTTGTGTCTCTAATGTCTTTAGCTCAATCTCCAGCTTCCTCAATGTGTTTTGTATGTCCCTAAGTACCCCCACACTCTTGGATATGCAAATACCCCGTATGGTAACTTTAAAGACTTTCCAAATGGTTCCCTCCTCTTCCACCGAGTCCCTGTTCCTACGGAAAAAGTCTTGTATTTTGTCTCCTAATTCAGTATGGAAAACCGTGTCTAATAGCGTGGAGGGTTGCAAGCACCAACCACAGCGTGGGGTGCCGTACCCTGGTGAGATCAATGTCAATAAAACTGGAGAGTGATCTGAGTATGTGCGTTCCAAGTGCGTGGCGCTCGTTATGGAAGGTCCAAGTCCTCGTGAAAGAAACAAGTTATCCAGACGTGCCCACGATGCGGCCTGCGTAGTGAAATGTGTACCTTCACGTTTGTGCAGGTGCATGTGTCGCCACGCATCAATAAGAAAGCTTGCTTCAGGTATGCCTTTAGTTATGCCTTGTAGGGCCGCGCAGGATCTTGTGTAATGATGTAGGGCAGGGTTGGACCGGTCGATGGAGGGGTCATGTACCGCATTAAAATCCCCCCCATACTATATGGGTGGAGCCTATCTCCACGATCTTGCCCCAGAGGGTCGTGAAAAAATCTGGGGTGTCTACGTAAAGGAAGCGTAA
Source organism: Triturus cristatus (assembly GCF_964204655.1). NCBI lineage: Eukaryota > Metazoa > Chordata > Amphibia > Caudata > Salamandridae > Triturus > Triturus cristatus. Next base: position 1,138,027,557 of record NC_140589.1, read on the forward strand.
ATGCGCTGGCAATATGATAATAGGGAAAGGCAGCGGACCATATGTGAGTGTAAACATACCTTCTGTAGAGGTGTATACGAGGATTACAACCCTTTGATTTGGTCTGAATTTTGACCTACGCATCTGATTATGTATCTATAAAGGCCCTTTTACGAGGTGAAAAGCGTGAATCCGGATATACATTTTAAAACGGAGACACGCTAGTAAAAAAGATGACACTGAAAGGTAGTAAATTGTGCAGATGCGTTGTAACAATTCCCTTAAGAGGTCTATGCGAGGAGATTGACCTTGCGAACAGGTGTGGAGATCGATCTTCGGGTTTACCACGCAGATATGAGGGTCATGTGTGAGGAAGGACTATGATTTGTTTCTAGTGGATGTGTGATTAATAAGGTTTTTGTATTACCTTGTAGATTGACATAACAGTTGAGTGTCAATCCACCGAGAGGACTCACAGGTGGAGTCTCTGGTGTGACCTATGGAAAAGAGCTGGTACGAAGGACTTTAGCTCGATTAGGGTAAATATACATAATTGTGTGTTATGAGTGAGATTTTTGCAACCTTTTAAGGGAAAGAATGGTTGGGAATAATGGTTTGTTGTGTGTGTTTCCTCTGTTTTTTTTACATTTGGCAGTCCCCGAAAAAAGACATTGAAGTGTCCATTACTGGTGCCAGGCGACCTTGTTTGCCCTGAAGAAATTGCCTCAAAGCGTTATGGCAATGAAACATGTTGGCTCAGTACTATGGTATGCATGCGAAGCAACCATTTTTAATTTGAATAAAGTGCACAAGGAATAATAAAGTGGGTATCGAGAAAAGTGCAACTTTCTTCAATTTTAGATTCACTAGGTCGCATCGTGGGATGTGATTGTTTCACTTTTTACTGCACCATTTTTCTTTTGGTTTGGACACTACATTCTTTATTTTTAAGGCAAGATGACTACCAATGATGATGAAAGTGGGCACAGCTGGTGAGTACCAACCAGCAGGCCCGATTGGTGGTGCGCACGTGAGGGGTCAACTTGCCTTTTCACATTTTTTATATTTTTTTGATTGTGATGATTAAATCTGTTGCACCTTTCACACTATTCCCCTTGTAGATTGGTCAGGGGTAATAAAATACGGGGACTTCCAAGTGTAAAAGAAAAGAAAATATATATTTTTTTTAATTGAAGGTATAAAGTAGGAGGTTACTATCTCATTAATGAAAACAGAGGCGTATATGGGAATAAAAGTATTGTGTCCCTACCTCTACTTATATATAGATTATTTCAGACTGAAGAGAGGCACCTTCACAGACCAGGTCTTTTTGTATTTAAGCTGTGTCTACGTTGGGGCCATAGCAGCATGCCAGCGTTATAGAATCCATGCCCAGTCGCCCCCATGCAAGGCAGTATCTCCCACCAGGGTCGCTGAGTGCACCTGCCAGGACAAAGGGTGTGCGTTTTTTAATGATAATGGCTGTACCCCTGGCATAGGATGAATAGGATGAGAAGATTCTATGGTCGGCCCATTTCTGCCCAAAAGTAGTAGTATGCCTGGGGTTACTATGTGTTTCTTGTAGCATCGCTATGTTGATTTGGTGTCTATCTAGGCTAATATCTGGCGCTTTTTACGTGGATCTGGCAACCCCCAGACATTCCATGTGATGATGTTTAGTTTCCCAGAGGAGACCGTGTCAGTCATGAGACCAGAGAGTGTGTGATGAGTGGCTCAATATTTGCTCAGTGATTATGATTGTGAATATGGAACTATTTTCTGGGTTATCCGGCTTTGCTGCGAGCGTGTTGAAACTGAGAGCCCCCCCCCCCCTCTGTCCCACCCCCTCCCACTGAAGCAACCCTAACATGCCAGTGGCACATTCCCTCCCTACCACCCAATATCCCAACAACTAAACAAAATATGCTGCGTATAATATGCACCTGAAAACAGTGCGGGATCGCCCGCTGAGGGGAACCCCTAGGTGCCGGCATGAGTGCACCTCGCCGTCGGAGATCATGGTAGGTGGTATCAATCATCTCAGAGAGGGCAGAGGGTGCCCGGTGCTTCATTAGAGTGAAGTCTCACAATGGCATCCGGTACCGTCGTATTGTTCGGATTGGGGCTCCGGAGAGTGTATGTAGCAGGTGCGAATCTCCGTCCACCGCCGTGTCCCGCCTCACGTCTTGGACGCCTGATGAGGAACTGGTTATCATTCAGTGTGAATCAGACTCTGCAGTTGGAGAGGTGGAATGCTGTGAAGTAGTAGGTGAACCAGGATTGTTGTTGGTGTGTTTCAGATGTTTTAGGAATTCGTCCACCTGCTGTGGTTTAGTGAAGAAGCGTTGCTTGCCTTGATAAGTAATTCTAAGGCTTGCTGGATATAGCAATGCATAGTCGATTTGGGCCTGTCGCAGTTTATTTTTTGCGGCTGCAAATGTGCGGCTCTCTTCTTGCACTGTTGCTGTGAAATTGGGAAATATGGAAAACGTGATGCCATCAAAGGTCAATTGTTGTTTGCTTCTTGCCACTCGAAGTGCTATGTCCTGGTGCCTATAATTCAGGAGTCTTGCAAAAATAGGCCGAGCTGTGCTCCCTGCCGGTGGTCGTGGCCCCAGAGTGCGATGCGCGCGCTCGACGATGAACTGGGACGAGAAGGATTCTGCACCTATAGACGATAACAGTAATATTTCGATGTACTCCTCCATTTTTCCGGTGTTGGTAGTTTCAGGAATACCCAGGACGCGGATGTTATTGCGCCTACTTCTCGCTTCCAAATCCTCGTTCTTGGCCGCTATGAGTTTCAACAGTTTGTCCATTTGTGCAACTTGTGTTGTGACCTGAGAGGTGGTGTCCTCAGTGTCCGATATGTGGCGCTCCGCCTCCTTTATACGTTCCTCATAACCCTCAAGTTTATGAACAATGGCGTCCATGCGCGTTGACATACTATCCACTTTATCGGCTATGGTGGCAAAGCCTCACCTGACCTCTTGAAGAATAGTTTTCATGTCTTCAGTCTGTGTGGCGGAAACATCTTGGGCGACTTCCCTGCCCAGTCGTATCTTGCTCATCTTGTGGCGTGCAAGTATTTTTCTTAGCCTCAAAATTGAGCCGTGGTTGCCTTGTGTCTGGTTTCCCCATTATGGGCCTCAACTATGATCGTTGGCACCGACCTCTGTAGCGTAGCGGCAGTATCGTCTGTTGCGTTCGCTGAATCGGTTGGGGGGGGGGATGGGTCAGTGTGATGCCGTGGTTCTATTGTCCTTCTCCCTTGGATATCGTGCAGCCGGGGGCCCGCTGGGCCAATGCTGCGGCTATAGGCGAAGCGCAGCGCACAGAAGCCGCCTGATGATCACACCCATGTGCCCACAAAGCACCGCACATGCATTGAGCGCGCGCTCACCTCGATGCAGTTGAGTGATACTGGCGATGTTGTAGGCGGGCCAGGAGGCTCCAATGGCACAAGCGTGGCCCCCCCCTTAATATCACAGAGTTGAAGCATTGGCAGTATTGCGGGGGGTGCGCTCGAGGTTAAGTTGTCCCGCTGTTGTGACCACAGTCTCATAAAGGTAGGCCCAGGAAGCGCGCTGTATATCACCATGATGGCAGACGTTGCCTTTCTCCGCGCTCGTGGAGAGAAGGCGGAGAAAGTCCTGCGGGCTCCTCTAGCGCGTCGCGCCACTCACCGCCTGTACGCCCTCCGCCCTCAGGAGAATGCTAGCGAGTCGAAACTCGCACCGGAGTGTCAGCTGGCTGTGGACTCTGGATGGCTGTAGTTTTGGCCGTTATAGATGCCTATGTGCTGTATAAATGATGAATCTTGGCGCCGGGCTGCAGGAGCCTCACGATAGTGCGGCCATCTTGCGTGTGCGCCACCTAGCGCCCCCCTGGACTTATCTATGGAAAGAAGGGTCCCTAATTCATCAGAGGAAGGAGGAATAAACTCTAATAGTTTGTCTTGGGCTCTATGTCTCATTGAGGTCTTAGAATTAGTAGAAATATTGTTTGATGTTTGAGCTAAATTGTCTTGGAATTTCTTTAATTTTGTCTTAAAAAAACAAGCGAAGTTTGGAGCACAGGGAGGGACTGGTTTCTAGGGTAGGTGAAGAGCCTGAGGGATATGTAAAATCAGATACAATTTTAAAGATTTCTTTGGCATTGTTGCTAGAATTTTTGATTGACTGTGCATAGTGGGTGTGCCGTGCTATTTCAAATAAGTGTGCTATATGCTCAAGGCTGCTTTATAACGGCTGTTGTCCGCTATGTTGTATTGTTTCCTCCAGAGGCATTCTAGCGCTTTGCAGTGCTTTCTTTCATCCACTAAGTCTTTAGTAAACCATCGAGCAGATATTGTGTGTCTAATAGTTCCAGTTTTAGCTAGTGGAACCACTATAGATGTGGCTTTCGTCAGCCAGTTATTCACCAGGATTTTGGCTGCTAATATGTTGCCCGTCAGACTTGGCTTAGTGCAATCTACAGTGTCTTTCAATTGGACTATGTTCACTTTGTTCCATGCCAGGTTTGTTTTCATAGGGCTCAGTCTTTCTACCATTTTTGGCGAAGACCAGGTCCATTAAAATGATATTAAAAAGTGATCAGAGTAAAAGGACTTCCTTAGGGGTGGCAAACTTAAGCATGGTTTTGGAGATGATGGCGTCTATACTGTAATGTGCCTTATGTGAAGGGTCCATTAGGGACGTGGATAGATCAATATCAGCAAATGAGTCTCGTAATTGTATGGCAAGGCTGTCAGTTTCATTATATAGCTGTATATTGATGTCCCCTAGGACTGAGAAATTCGTATAATTAAAAGCGTTGAGTCCTATTGCTTGGTAGATGGAATTGCGGAACTCTCCAGCTGGCCCAGGGGGTGGTAGATCAAGACTCCTGCAGAGGGGGAGATAACAAACCTCAGCACCCACTAGATTATCAACCCTGAAGGTGTTACATTTGCGTGTTTTCTTGAATGCTATGGCCGCCCCACCTCCCCTTTTGCCCATCCAATCTAAGTGTAGACAAGCAAAATCTGGGGGTAGTACCAGTTGAAGGTCAGGGTAAGAGTCCTCAGTGAGCCAAGTTTCTGTCTTGAAGAGGATGTCTAAGTTGTCCTCCTCAAGAATATTGTATATATTAAGTGCGTGATTCGGGAGTGAGCGCACATTTATTAGTGCTGCCTTGAGATTACAGGGGCTAGCTGACTGCTGATTATTGACACTAATTCCTGGGTAGAGGACATTTGCATTAGAGCAGCAGATTGGGCCTAAGCGTTCTGAATAAATTAGTTTTTCATAAGCTATACACATTTCAATAGCAGACATGCCATGGAAAAAGAATACCATGATATACCACAACATCAAATCAAATAATTGCAAGGACAATATGTCCTCCTGAGTTGTTGAATGTAATGTAATGTAATGCAGTCTTATAAAGCGCACATTCACCCCACGGGTATCCTGGCGCTGAAGTAATATTTGCTCCCCTATGCGCACGTATTACCCTGAAGATGATTGTTCGGCATTACACCCTTGGGAAGAGCCATGTTTTAAGCTTCTTCCTAAAGTGTAGGAAATCTTCTATTTGCCTTAGATTAGGCAGAAGTTCGTTCCACAGCTCAGCAGCTGCACAGCTAAATGCTCTACCTCCAAACCTAGTGGTTCTAATTCTGTGTGTGCTAACTAGATGGGCTGCAAAGGATCGAAGACTGCTTGTAGGGGCATATCAAGACAAAAAGGTTTCTGCAATGGTGCCGGCCCTAGTCCATGCAGTGCCTTAAAAATGAGTGACTTAAACTGTATTCTCTGTGGTATTGGAATTCAGTGGAGCTCTTTAAGGGACACAGAGGCAGAAAATCCATGTGGCTTCTTTAGGGCTAGCTTTGCAGCTACCATCTGAATTCTTTGAAGTTTCATGATCAGAAAGTTAGGGGACCCAGTATCTGAGCATTACAATAGTCCAGTCGACTCAAAATGACACTTCTCACCACGAGTGCCCTGGCTGTCATTGGTAGCATAAGGAGTATTTTCCGCTGTGCTCTGATAAGGGAGAAGCATGTTCCAACCATTTTATTTACGTGGGTTTCTAGACTCAGCTTGTCGTTGAAAACTACCCACAGATTGCGCACTGCCTCGGAGGATGTGGGGTGCTTATCTGAAGGGGCAGTCCAAAAATTAGCCGGGAGCGGACGAGGAACTTTCTTGGCCGTGCAATACAATATTATTTCTGTTTTTTCCCCGTTGAACTGCAGGGAATTGACCATAAGCCATCTTGCAGTTTTTTGCATACATTCATGAAAGCAATTGAGTGGAATTGACTGATTCCCCTCTAAGGACAGAATGAGTTGTGTGTCATCCTCATAACTCACCAAATTGGTTTTATAAGATTTGATGATTGGAATCAACGGACTCATATAGATATTAAAAAGGATCGGACTGATTGCCGATCCTTGGGGAACACCATGCTGAATGGTACCAAATTTCGATAGAAAAGGGGGAAGGGCCACTGCTTGCTGCCTATTCCCAAGGTAGGACTGGAGCCATTTTAGTGCCATGCCTTCCACCCCAATTTCCACGAGCCGCCTCAAAAGGATCTTATGATTAACCGTATCGAACACGGCAGACATGTCCAGTAGGATCAGTATAGCCGACTGACCTCTGTATGCACACATTCTAAGCTCGTCCAGGACTGTTACTAATGCAGTCTCCGTACCATGACCCAGGTGGAAACCAAATTGTACAGCTTCCAGCTTTTGGTTAGTTTCCAGAAATTGCGAGAGGGTTCTGCTAACCAGGCGTTCTACAATTTTCACAGGGTAGGGCAAAAGGGAAATGGGTCTGTAGTTGTTTGGACACTGGGGGTCAAGTGTTGCTTTTTCCAACATGGGTGTCACGATTGCCTGTCTCCAGCAGGTAGGGACTACCCTACTGCTCAGGGATTGACAGCAGATCTGGCGGAGCTTTGGAAAGAGCTCCTCGCCATGCTCCTTCCAAACCCTATACGGGAGGGGGTCCATAGGGGACACATATACAGTACTAAGAGCAAGTCTATAAAAATTCCTTCTCTGTAGGAGTTTCAAAATTATCTAAAACTACTAACTTGACCTCACTTGCCCCTTCTTCCTTCCGACAGCCTGACGGCCATATCGTCTCTCCCACTCTTATGTTCCTGATCTACTGCCAGACCATTGATTATTTTAGTGATTTTCTCCTCGAAAAAAGTCGCTAGACCACCACATAAATCTTGAGTCCCGATGGTCTTATTTTTTAAGCAGTCAGGCTTACACAGATCATTTACTATTTTAAATATGCTTTTAGCTTTGTTGGATGCTTCTAAGATGGTGTTGGCATAGTAGTCAGCTTACGCTTTAGCGATTTTCTTTTTAGAATTGCCCAGTGTTACCTTCAGGGCTATTTTATCCTCTTCCTCATAACCCTTCCTCCATTTTCTTTCAGCTTGTTTACTGCCCTTCCTTAGACTTTTTACCTTCTCATTGACCTTGGGGGAGGATAACTTATGCTTATTCTTAAGTTTTTTCACCAGAATAATCTGATCGAGGACCTTGGTGATCTGATTACATAATTTCGAATAGTTTTCCTCCACTGATTTATTTTCATCAAAGGCATTTTTATCAGTAAATACTGGGAATTGTTTGAATGTATTAGACAATTTGTTCCATTCCCTGCCTTGACGGTAGTTACCCGTGCCAGCAGAGTGAACAAAGCATAGTGTGAATGTTTGCAGTTTGCCTGTTGCTGGGACAGCAGGTACCAAACTCCTTCCTTCATGGGGTGTGTGGCCTCCAGGAGCTGGTGCCCCATTTACTTGGAATGGATTAAATAGAGTGGGCTACACAGAGCATGAGATGTGGGGACCAATACAGAAAGATTAGATTGACTCGTACATATCTGAAAAGAAGTCTGTTGTCCGCAGGGAGTGCAGCATATTTGCTTCCTCTTCAGTGTACCTCACTCTTACTAGTAAAGCTTGACCAGTGGACTACCCTCCTCAACAACATCTTTCACAATCACCAAGAAATGGTGGAAAAATTGGAAAACAGAATAAACCATGTAGAACAAGGAGTAATGTGAAGTACTCGTGCAGTGACAAGTCAATAAATTCAGCCCATTAAGGCATGATGTCAGTGAAGTAGGCAGCATTGGTACCATAAAACAATGCCCCCTACTGTCTGTTTCTTGAGAGCGTCACAAGCCAAAATAGTTCTGTTATCTATTCTTGGCTATCTGTTCTCACACTTTCTACTTTGATTAGTTAACCACAAACATTAGCTCTATAGTACCAGCACAATTAGTCTGAATTTATGTAGGGTGATATACACATAACTTAGTTGAAACCACTAGTAATCATTTTATTGTGGTCCCAGCTCTGTCAAACTCATCCCAAGTTTGCTCTGTTTGTGTTATAGCTTGTGAATAGAGGGTATCCACTTATTGGGTTTTCCCTCCATCACACATCCCTCAGGAATGAATGAATAGAAGATAAATAGAGAGGTACATGACTTCTGTGACAGTTCATGATCAATGTTCAACAGTTCAACCTCTGCATCAGAGAACAAGCAATTCTAGAAGTATATAGCGTTAGTTGCAATGTTTGACGTTTGAAGACTGCCTTTGAGGAGCCCAGAAACGTTGAGGGTGGTGAAGTCTCATCATTAAACACTGTGATTGCTACTGAAACCAAGCAACACCTGACTAAAGAGGCCCATCCAGGCTGAAATCAGTTTTGGGTTGCTTGTGTTCTGGTTTAGAGCGAATCTGGCTTGGCAGGTCAGGCTGGACTGTTCCTATTGGAGTAGGACCAATACTGATTTGCATATGGCTGTTTCTAATCGGAGGTGGCATGGTCGGCAAAAGAACGATGGGTTGGAATGCTACCCGAGCGATTGCCAGTGGTTACTTATTGCAAACATTCCTCCCATGACCTTTAGTATATTTGAAGACTAACAGAAGCAGCTGCGGCATATCTCAAATGGCTTACGAAAGAGTCTGAAGAGTAACAATGCCTTTGTGAAATGTATTTTCATCATCATCATCATAGTCTTTATTCGATTATAAAATATCATAAAAGACACAAACAAAGAAAACAAGGAAAAACAACTGTTGCAAACCATGTAAAATGCTTGAAATCCATCAATAAATACGTAAAAAGTTTGTTAAAAAGACATTAAACAGATCATACGACTAGAGAGTGAACTAAAATGTTGAAAAAACAACATATACAAAAAGAAGAATGGGAAACAGCAATGATAAAAGACCCACAATCCGACTTAACATAACTTCATGGGGGTACTACCGGAGAATACTTAGGATCATTGTTTCTTAAAAACCATGCCCAGCCCAAATACTTAGCTAGAGCAATAGAGATGATCGGTAAAGTGCTTGTGCGTAAAATTCTTAAAGCAACAGTACTACTCCTTGTACCTAGGGTTTTGCACATTGGAGATAACCAAATTCTTCTTGGGGTAGCATATACAGGACAAACAAACAAAAAGTGGGCAATTGATTCGGCTTGCAAGCCACAAGCAGGACATAATTCCGCACCAACACTGGACCATCTGCTTGTGAGGGACTTAAGTGGTAAGGAACCGGCTCTTAATTGGAAGTAGAGTTTCCTATCGCCAGGTTTGGCGATCAGGTCCCAGAAGGATTCCAGAACTGGAGAAACATTTGCCTCCAGGTACCAACTGGTCATCCTAGAGCAATTCGCTCTGCTCCAAACACGATAATAAACTGTATTTTCATTCTAGCTGTAACTGTGTGTCTTTTAACTTTTGGATATTTCTTCTTTTAATCAGGTGTATGATCACCTGACATTGTTCTGCCCTGATTGATTACCCTATGTTTTGGGGAAGGATGATGCCTGTGTCTACATCCTTTCCAAACCTAATTATGCTCTCTACATCTACTTGAGATGCTTATTTCTTATGTCTTTTGTGTGTGTTCTGTGATGTTAATCATGTAAGCACTATCACTTCCAGTCACTGAGGAATTTTTCCCAAGAGTCTTGATATGGTTTTACTTACCACTGTGATTATTTTTGTTTGCTTGAAATGTATTTTATTTACCAGTTTAAAAAATTACAATACACAAAGAAGAGTGGGGGGAGAGAAAGATGGTCATATGTTTTCTAAAACCGAATTGCTATAGAGGTAATCAGGCCCCTGGCAGGCACCACAAACCGTGAGCCTTGAGTCATGCAACTCTTAGCTACCTGTTGATAGAGGACATAGCATCATTCTGAAACTTGCCTTTCCTACACTTGCTGTTCTTTGGAGAATTCTCCTCTTTAAGGAAGTTGTAGGAGGCCAGGAAGGGCTGTTTCGTGGAGAATCAGCGAAGAACTCTGAATGAAATAGAATGAGTAGAGGAACAGCTGATGGCAGGATAAAGAAGGGAGCAAAAGGACTGTTGTCAGGTTCCAACCTCGGTCAAACCAATATATTCAACCCATTTGTTCTACCCTGGGCTCTACTATTGCCCCAACACTGTAGACACAGTGGCGGCACCTCCACTAAGGCAGAGGAGCGTCGCCCCACTGCTTGCAGAGAAGTGTAAAAAAAAAAATGTCACCAGTTTAGGGCGGGGGGGGGGGGAATTGGCTCCTGTGATGTCCAGGAGGAGGAGTGGTTGCTGCACTTTGCATGTTCTCCACCCAGGCTGCATTAAAGCCTGAGTGGAGAACATGCCTAGGCTCCCATTCCCTGTCCGGGCGCCAAATAACTGTCAAGAATTCCTGTCATACAAGGGAAACACGCCCTTATGTAAACAGGAGAGCTGTTACATAACTCAAGGGAAACACGCCCTTATGTAAACAGGAGAGCTGTTACATAACTCAAGGGAAACACGCCCTTATGTAAACAGGAGAGCTGTTACATAACTCAAGGGAAACACGCCCTTATGTAAACAGGAGAGCTGTTACATAACTCAAGGAAAACACGCCCTATAAAGGGAGGAACCGGGAGGTACAAGGCGGTCGGATATTGTGTTTACACCGACGTACCTGCTTCGTGAAGAGCAGTGTTCCGGAGTGGTGCTCCAGTAAGGCAAGAACGGAGGTAGGTCGAGTCGTTACTCCCTGGGCCGTGTCTTGCCCCATCGTCACCTGTGAAGGACCCGGAAGCTCTACCAGTCAACCATTGAGCTTCGCTTTTTGACTCGGCTGAGTCCAAGCGCAGTGGCGCTTTTGCTGGTTGGAGTCGTAACTCCCAGCCCGACCAGAGACACAGGGACTGCCAGCTGTAACGCACACCAGGAGGTGTTTGCCGCGTTACAGACTCGGAAGTCCACAGGATCGATCGAGCGGCTGCTCTCGGTTCAGTCTTCTTGCTTGTGATTGGGGTATCGGTGACGCATCACCAGGAGGTGACTCCGCGTCCCGGTGCAGTCTGAGGAAGAGGTTGAGCGGCTGCTCCCTTCAGGTAGAGACCCCGGCTGGGTGTTTCCCTGACTCCTCGATTCTCCCCAACACTCTTCGTGCCCCTCACAGCCTACCGATTGGCATTGTCGGCCATTTCATTTCTGCCCTCTGTTGGCATACGCCGGGATCGGCGTATATGCAGAGGACGGTTAGGACCATCCGTGCTGTGGGCTGGTAACGTACTTAGCCTGGAGGATTCCAGTGACTATAACTTTTGTTTGTTCTTTGTATTTTATTTGCCTTCATTAAAAGAACTAACCCTTCACAAGTGGTTGCGTCCTCATTGTCGTGTCTGTTAAACGATCCTGAGACGTTCAGGGCGTTACAATAACAGCGCTCAGACCAATCAAAGCGCTGCATTGCAGCATTTTGATTGGCTTAGGAGAACCAATCACAATGCTGCATTGCAGCATTGTGATTGACTTAGGGGAGCCTGGGTGCTTCCTGGTAGAGGAGCGGAGGAGAGACAACATAGGGGAGACGGAGGAGAGATGCAGCAATCAGGTAAGCAAATTGTTTTTTTCATTTTTACCGCCCACCTCCCCACTCCCGTACCATACCGCCGCCACTGTATAGACACACTGAAGAAGGGGGGAACTTATATACCATCACAATTTGACATCCTCCATGTAAGTCTGGCCCTGCAGGACCTTGAGCAGTGTCATAAGCACTAGGCATCTCAACCCACAAGCACCACTAAGATACTCCTACTGTGTATGACATACGTGAAGGGATGACCATTTTGTTTTATTTGTATACTGTAGCATGAGCAATATCACTGTATGGTTATTGTCACCAGGTTTTGTGTGCCACATTGACTATGTCAGCTTTCCCGGGCTCTCCATTGCTGGCTGTGCTCATTGAGATTTGCAGAGATCTAGCAAGATCTCTGTAAGTATTGTCGGCCATCTTGGGCATTACCACTATTTAAACCACGTCGAGAAGATCAAACCCTGCTTTGCCTCGAGACTTCAACGAAAGAGCAGCTCGCCCGGATCACGCTTCTTACTTGAGACTTTGGATCTCCTTGGTCTTTTTCCAGCATTTCGTCTGGAAACCTGTTGGGCCCACGGCTCCTCCTCTGGCGCCCTGCAAGAAGAAAGAAGACGTTATTTGTAAGTGCCCAGGACACTTTTGTACACACAAGAACTGCTAAAGACTTTCAGGATAAAAAATCTCTGGAATAAAAGACTAATTTGACATTTGCTAGAGCTCCCAAACAATCTCTTTTCGTCTGGGGTATGATTGCGTGTGACTCTGTCTTGGACATGTAATAGTTACCGTAAAGATACTGTTTATTGTGTATATTTTGTAGAATCACCGGATCCTCTTGGTGCCACACAATACAGAAGTGAAATCAACTGCTCACTGTATTGCAACCAACAGGAGAGTGCATGATTATATATACCCCACTGGTGCAGAAGCCAAGAAAGCTGACTCACAGGTACATGTTGGGGAAGCGCAGAAGTAGTGAAGAAAACAAAGGTAGACGTAAATAGGCTCCAATTAGATTTCCCTTTTCCTTTAAGGTTCGACAGTTCTCCAAGAAACCTTTTCAAGCACCATCAACCAACAAGGCGCTCTTCCGTTGGCCCAGTCCATCCTTCTTGGTGTAAATAAATCTCCAGTATAAGCGATAGGGTGTGAGGAGTTGGGTCCATACCATCTCTGCTAGGCACTGCCACAAACTAAAAGGTAAGAGCTTACATCGTTCTGACAACTGTGGTGTTGAAGAAATGTCTGGAAGGCCTGCAGATAGTCGGAGTTCAAGGATTGTTGGGGAAGATGGGGCACTGCTGAAAGCAGAATTATGATGATAAGATGATGAGGTGTGTGAGGGAACAGCAATAGCTGGGGAGAAGTTAGAGATAGGGATGTCTTGTGGTGGATGAGGAGGGACGATATAAAGGGAGAAGGATTGAAGGTGAATAGCTAAGGTGAAGGCAATAAGTGGTTCTGAGATGCCAGGCAGAGGAGTGACTGGGGCAAGCTTAAGGGAGACAGGAAGTGCTGCGGGTTGTAGGAGCGAGAAGGATACACTGCATGGTAAGGAAGTTGGAATGAAATGAAAAAGGAGAAAGGAAAGGAATCTGATACAGAGGGGAGAAGAAGGGCTGTTGGGGGGTGATGAGGAGAAGGGCAATACAGGTGCATACTCCTGCTCAATTTCTCCTGTGAATAACTTGTTCTATCCTGATTCTGTGCACAGCCCAACCTAGGGCAGTTTAGAGAGGGAGCGAGAGCAAGTAATGCTTTAAAGTAAAGAAAGCTTTAGTGCAAAGGGACTTACATGTTGCCCCTCGCCATCCTAAGATATTATGTTGGTTATTTGTATGTCTCATAAAGCCACAATAAGAAGGGGGAGAAAGAAAAGAGAGACAAGGAGTTAGGAAAGGGTGACACTAAACAGTTTAATAAGGAAGGAGCCTTATGGATGGCACAGCTCTTCTCCAAAACGTTAATATTTCACTACACAGAGGAAAAAATGATGTATGTGTAACCATCTTTTTGTATCGGACCAGTGAAAGAAGAAAAATGGATGACAGTGAAATAAATCATGGTATGACAGAGAGTTATAAACAGTGAAGCGTCTTGGCGCTCTATCCACCAGTCGCACAGCAAATTAGGGATGTATTCCACATTTTCCATCGTAAATTAAATACTCTATTTTGATCCATTGTAATCCTTTCTATCCTTATTTTATTCACACTTTTCACTTAGCTTTTTCCATTCACATAAAAGGCTGTGTGTATCCCCATTTTTTAAAAAGCTATAGATATGCCTCAAGCCTTTTTCTTTAGCGCGTGGGAATACGCAATTCATCCTAGACAGCTGGGATCTTTTCGCCCTAAAGGGTAGGCTGCTGCCACAAGCTTGATAATTGGTTCTGTGAAGTCATGAAAGCAAAGATACTAAAATGAAATGGAGGAATAGTGATTGTGACATTAAAAGCCTTTTGTCTCCCAATGACATTATACAGTTGATCTTTTGCCCCAGCTTTAGCCTCTTAACCTCATTTTTCCTACTCAGGACCAAAGCAGAGGCAAAGTAGAGTGTAACTGAAGAAACCAATTGACTTCTAGAGCTCAATTAACTTTATAATCCTGCCACTACTTTCAGTATCCCAGAGACAGGAGTAGCAAGAGCAGTGTCAGGAATAACACATGGCAAGCTAGGTGTGGCCCATTGCTACCAGTGAATACCTCTAATTACTGCCCTAGCACTCTGTGGTGCTACTAAGGAGAGCTTCAGTTTGTGCACAGTGGCTGAGTTTCCATTGTTTTTAGTGTCAAACTCTTTCCAAGAGTAGGAATGGCGTTGCCCAAGTATCTCGAAGCCAAGACCACATTACTGACTTTGAATAGGTGCTCTAATCATGTCTAACTATGATCCAACCATCTGCTACTAATTTCCTTTGGGTAAGGATGCCCAGATATTAAGTAAGAATTGTTTGAAGTCCTATCACGTTGAGAACAATATGCAGTTTGCCACAGACTTTCCCCGAGGGTAGAACCCGAAATTCACCATTCTACTATGTTGAAGGCAGAATGTTTATTAAAATGCAGTATTTTCAATTAAATCTGTTTCAATTCCCCGAGCGAGAACCCTTGAACACTGATAAGGAATATTAAGCTGAGAGAACTGTTATTGGTCTAGTGTGCTTTAAAATGCACAACTGGCCACAGATTGGCCAGAAAAATGGCGCCCCACATCAAGCAGTATAACAGAACAGCGAAGGAAGCCACTACAAAGTAATTCTGTCATGAAGCTGGTTCCTCCCTCACTGTTTGAAACCTTAGCCCCCTCTCCACCTTGAAATTGTGGTCTTGTAGTGACCGTGACCCATAACCCATTCCATCATTTAATTCGGCCCCTGGGTAGCATGCACTGTCAAGCCCCCAAATGGTGTAATTTAGGGGCTGATTTAGAAGTCGGCAGAGGGGAACATATATCCCGTCCACCATATAATGATCACATTCCATCCTATGGGGAACGTAACCCAGCGGACTGGATATTTGTCACGTGTGCGATGGAGTATTCCCTCCGCCGGCTTCTAAATCGGGCCCTAAGTTATCCAATTGGAATGTAAAACTTGTTGTTCTGGACACCATTGGGAAATGACTGCATCCCCACAGGATATTTCTCCTGACTGCCACAGGGTCTCAAGTAAAAGCATCACACCGACCTCTACCACTCTGTCATTTGGAGACTTTACAGGAGGATAAATCAAATTTAGCAAATCACAGGATGGCCCTTTGGAGTCTGGCCACCCCTTGAAGTTACCCTAGCTGCCTGGATAACTCATCAGGGCTAAAGAACTACATTATCGTTGGATCTGTAGAGATAACTAATCTAAAGGGTCTCTGCCTCGCAGAACTTTACAGTCATGCCCAGATTGACCAGTGTATCACACAGAGGGTCCACTCTCTTGCCCCTCCAACTAAATTGATGTAAAGACACCTTGTAGATTTTTACACTCTGGTATAACAAAGGTGCAGAGATTTTCAAAACCTATTTTACTGCTAATGTTTACGTTTGGTGTTAGCAAAGATTTTGTCAATTAAATATATAAAAGTCTTCCATAAAGCAGCTTTCAGTGAGCACCAAATTCGACTTCGGAATTTTTGGGGCTCGGGACAGACATGTTCTGGCCATCCTGTTCGGGGCAAGCTTGAATTGTATTGTTAATTCTTTGCTTATTTAAGCCTGTATCAATATTGTGTATATATATGAGAACCTTAACAGGGAGATGCAGAGTTAAAAGTAGAAGAAGGAAAGTTCTGATAGAGAAATCGACATAGGTAAGCTAGAGTGAGAGAAAGAACATATTACCAGGAGGCCCCTTGGAAGGTGTGGACCCTGGGCAATTGCCCAATTTGCCCATGCCTTAAAATGTCTCTGGCCAGCTGTCTTCGTCTATTGACCTATTGATGTGCCAATCAGATTATTCTTCCTCCCCCTCTAGCATAGGGCAGTGGGTCAGCCCACTTCAGCCATAGGATAGCTTGAGTGTAAGTGTCAGACTTCTGCTCATTGACAACAAGCACATCTGCTCAGAAACTAGTACTGCTCAGTGCCAGGGACTGCTATGGCAATGTGTGCTTTATAGTGACCTAAAATATTGTTTCTTTTAACCTTTTTTTGTAAATTTGTGAGAGCTCATTAGTTCCCACAAAACTAAATGTTTACGAAAGCTACAACAAAACAAGCATTGACAAAGCCAAAAGTCTGACGGGCAAGGGCGTGCCTATTGGCTTTGCCAATGCTTATTTGTAATGTGAAACTTTATTTGCAGGACTGTGTCCTTATAGCATCTGTTACCGCACTCACCTTGCTGCAAGCTAGCCTCAGCCAATATATTGCTTACTGTCTCTCCCCTTGTCCTGAAGTTAAGCCGGTACTGCTAATCTCTGACCCAGCGATCTATTAAGTAGAGGAAAAAAGGTGGAGCCAGGGCTTGCTTTACGTACATTGTTCTCTGAAGAAGTCTGCTTGCAGCTGATTTTCGGTCAGCATTTTTCTGGCAGCTCGAAGTTACATCATTCGATGAAGCCTGCAGCTGACTGACTAAAATAGCAGACAGTAGGCTTTTCTCCAAAGTCAATTATTTAATTTTTAAATTAAAAGCTCACTACTCTGAAGAACATTTCACCATCCAATTGGATGTATTATTTAGTAGTCATTTCGTTAATATGAATTAAAGCTGGTCAGTTGCACACACCCGTCTATTAGAATGTATATTTGATTCTGTTTTTAGGTGGAACACCTTGCCAGAACAGCCTTGCCTTTTTGTCACATACTGTAATGTGCTTTCTTAAAGGTCTGATCCACATGTTTCCTCCAAAACCTTTTGCCATGCCACATTGGGACCCAATTAGGTCTAATGCAGAACACGCAGTACAGTTAAGGTGGTGCCTTTCTAAACCCAGAACTGACCTTGTGCACTTTAATTCAGTTTATGCTGCTTTGACAGTTGCTACATCTTATACTTAATATTATTTTGAATAGTTGGAGACTCTCATGCTCAGAGACCCAGCGGCGGCCAGCACAAGTAAGCGCGGTTGGGGGGGAAGCCGACAGATGACAGAGTAGATGATATTTATTCATTTAACTATACCAATTTCGTCGTCTGTCGACTTCCCCCCCTCTCACTCCATCCAGTTTAAAAAACAAGCATTAGTAAATGCATTAGGTTTTGCCTATGTGATTAACAGTAAGCTGTTTTTTGTTGTAAGTTGTAGCTTGCTGAGTAGTTGTACAATATAAGTTACAGAAAGTCTGTTAAAGTGTTATGACTTGTTTATGTACAAAAAGGCAATATATTGTGCTGTTACTAGTGGTATAGTGCGGGTAAGTAATAGCAAAAAATTTTAAAAATGAAAGAGGGAATTGATGGAATTAATTGATGTAAAAGCAATATTATTGTGTTTAGAAGAGTTCTGAACGCTTTTGGGCCTGTGCCACTGCATCTGTTGCATCATTCAAATCATGCCCCTAGTGCCTGCAAGATAACTGCATTTGTGATTGCCTGTTTAGCCCCTTCCCCGCTCATGACGGAACCACTCCGTCATGAGCCACGGGTGCGCTGTGCTCATGACGAAGTGGTTCCGTCATGCTGCGGCCGTTGGCGGCCGCTCCTCCCACGCGGCGCTAATTTCCCGCCTGTGCGGGCGATTAGCGCAGTGGGTGGAGTCATGACGGAACCACGCCGTCATGAGCACAGCTCACCCGTGACTCATGACGGCGTGGTTCCGTCATGAGCACAGCGGCGCCGTCAACCCCCCCCCAAACCCCCCCAGCGCTGCGGCGGAATTCGCGCCGCAGCGAAGGGGTTAGTTGCAAAATATAGCAATATTTGGTGTTTAGAGGTGGTATGACAACTTTTGGCCCCAGTACCACTGCACCTGCTGCACCATTCGAATCATGACCCTATTTCTGTAAGGTAACTGTACTTGTGACTGCCTGTTTAGCAGTAAAATATTGCAATATTGGATGTTTTGGGTAAATTTATCCAATCCATCCTAGGTTTCCCCAATCGAATGTCTGGCAGTCGTAGCCTTCTCCTCCAACGTTGGGTCCTGCACCTCTTGGCTCTGCAAGCTCGTTATTCTCCACTCAAGCATCTTCAGCTCCTCATTGATCTGCCTTCTGATACCATACACCTTACTCAGGCATTCCCCTCTCATAACCGCCTTCATTGCCTCCCACTCATTTGCTCTACTGTCAGTCGAGCCCCAATTACCGCTCATATACTCAATCAGGGCTGTACCAGCATCTACCGGCACACAGCATCCATCCACCTTCCACACGAGCCCTGCACCGCTCTCCCATTCATCAACCCCAATATCAAAGGCGAATGGTCAGAAAAATAATGCCCCAACTACTCCGCCGCGTGTACTGAAGAGTCTGTATCCCCAATGACCACTGCGCTGTCCAGCCTACTATAAATACCATGCATCAATGAGTGATAAGAGTATTCCCTGGCCACCGGGTGTAGTTCCCTCCAGAAATCGACACATCCCACGTTGTTAACATATGTTATTTTTGTGGTGCCATATAACACCTATTATGAGATTGTGCTTAAGGCGCCAAAATCCGTGTGATACGGTAAATGCTGTATGTTTGCCCCTGTTAAATGTCAGCTTTATCGAATGTTGGGTTATGTAACACATCCAATAATTATTGGATACTTAAAATAAAACCAAACTCCATCCTGCACAAGGATTTAACGAGCCGCTCATAATTAGGGCCTAAGGGCCTAATTACAAACTAAGCCATTATTTATTGCCTCTGAAAAATAACAATACCACGGGGTAAGTTATTTATTGGGTGCCTTTTACAAGTGCATAAGGAATGACATGCGAATTTTGGTGTTTAACCAGATGTGTTCACCTGTTAAATTTCGGCTGATTTGACCTGCTGAAATTTAATGAAGGCTGAGTTATTTAACACATCCGATAGTTATTGGATGCGTTTAATACCTTCACACTCATAATTCTGACCCATGCGTAAACAGGATTTTACGCATGGCTCGGAATATTACAAGAAACTCGTAATCATGCCCTTAGTGTTCCTTCCCACATCTCAATAAATAGCATCACATCGGGGCTCAGCCTAGAGTGGGGACTCAGCTTGCTAGGGCTCTTAAGTGTCCGGCACAGATGAAGACCTTCTCCTTGTGCTTTTCTGGTAAGTTGGAGCAGAGTCGCTTAGTCATTCATTTATCATCTTTATTTGGTCAAAATATATTTAGACCATTAAAGCACATCAATAAAAATATACATATAAAATACAAAATACGATAAAATCCCATTCCATTTATCAAAAAGCATATTTAAAAATAACTCATTTTAATACCAGTCTAAAATTCATCTATACCATATATATGACTCATCCCCACTAACAAACTATACATGCTATCAGTGATGACATTCAGGAGAATAAGAACCTCTTGTTTAAATCCACCATATTATCCTATTCAACTCTCTTACGTTGAGTCATGCTAATAAAGTTGCATTATAAAAAGCAATCTATTAATATTTTCCATATCCTGAACAAGTAGAACTACCTTCATAGTTCATGTAAGCACTTCTCCCCTATCTGGTTGAATTATTCATATCCTCTATCATAATATTCTTCCTGGCATATAAGACACTCCATAAAAAGGATGTAATTCTCATACAAATATCAACAGTAGGCAGTGTCTGTAAGAAAAGGTACGCCAGTAAACAATAAATGTTTTAAAAAACGTAATATATAAAACTGCCTCCACTTTTTATAAAAAAAACAAAAGAAAAACAACATGCATTGTACTCTGTGTCGAAGTACTGTCACAAGGACATTTACATAAATTTGAGGACTAGTCATTCAGTTCGGGGAAGGTGACCATACGATGATAAATATCCAATTCTGAAATAAGTTAGAATGCATCTGTGCTATTGATTCAGTACTACTCAGGTAGAGTTGCATGTCAAAACTCGTTAAAATGAGCTGGTTTCTTAAAACAGTGGGCTTTACTATTTCAGCAGACAATCTTACATTCTCGAAGTGCGCTCTACAATCTTTCGTATTGATACCAGCTAGGGATTCAGGGTTAGTAAAATAGTCTGGATGCCCCAGATCCTGACCAAATCGCTGTGTATGTGTATATATATATATATATATATATATATATATATATATATATATATATATAATCAACCATGGGATTAGTGTATAGAGTGTTGATTTTAAACAATCCTCAATAACGGACCGATTTAGAACAGTGTACTCAGGTGACCAGACTTTGTGTCACAATAAAATAGGTTGAATCTTGACTAGATCAGTGAGGTACAATGCACCCAGCTCTGTATGGCACACACAAGTTGAGGCACTTTTGGGTGTAGCTAGCAAGTACCTCAAAAACTCATTTTCTATCCGTTGCAATGCCGTACAGTTTACATGACCCCACATCCCTGCCCCATATAGTGCTTTACTAACGCATTTGGCCTTATTGATAGTAAGCATCTCCCGAGGGGGGTTTGTACCTCGCCTGATGGGAAATTTACGAAGGGCCATACAGGCTCTTCTAAACAGCAGTGCCCTGGTCTCAATGGCACGCTTCCATGTGCCTTCTTTGTCGAATAAAACACTCAGATACAATAAGTTGTTTGTAAATTCTATAGCAGTATCAAGGATTTTAATTACACAACAGTTTCCAGTTTTCCTGCGGCACTTCACAATCAATCAATCAATCAATCAGCGGCATTTGTATAGCGCACTACTCACCCGGAGAGTCTCAAGGCGCTGGGGGGGGGAAAGTTACTGCTCGAACAGCCAGGTCTTGAGTTGCTTCCTGAAGGCGAGATGGTCCTGGGTTGTCCGGAGGTGGATGGGGAGGGAGTTCCATGTCTTGGCCGCTAGGTAGGAGAAGGATCTTCCTCCGGCGGTGGCTCTGTGGATGCGTGGGACGGCGGCAAGAGCGCGGCTGGCGGAGCGGAGCTGGCGGGTGGGCTGTTGGAAGGTCAGGCGGTTGTTGAAGAGCTTGGGGCCCAGGTCGTGGAGGGCCTTGTGTGCGTGGGTGAGGAGTCTGAACGTGATCCTTTTGCTGACAGGGAGCCAGTGAAGGTCTCTCAGATGTCCGGAGATGTGGCTGTGACGGGGGATGTCCAGGATGAGTCGAGCTGAGGCGTTCTGGATCCGTTGGAGTTTCTTCTGGAGTTTGGTGGTGGTGCCGGCGTAGAGGGCGTTCCCGTAGTCCAGCCGGCTGGTGACGAGGGCCTGGGTGACCGTCTTCCTGGTCTCGGTGGGGATCCAACGGAAGATCTTTCGCAGCATGCGCAGGGTGTTGAAGCACGAGGACGAAACGGCGTTGACTTGTCTGGACATTGAGAGGGAGGAGTCCAGGATGAAGCCCAGGTTGCGTGCGTGGTCCGTTGGCTTGGGGGTGGCGCCCAGGGCAGGGGGCCACCAGGAGTCGTCCCAGGCGGAGGGTGATGACCCAATTAATGTTTTTCGTTTGGTTCACATGCAAGTCAAACTCCTGCATGTAATCAACAAAATCATTGATTGCAGACTGCATCGCCATTGAGGTGCGTGCCATTAAAACGGTGTTGTCAGCATAGAGAAGGGCAGGAACTGAATGATGACCCACCCCGGCAAGATCTCTAGACTTCAAGGTTGGCGCCCTGCCAGCGCTATTTATATAAAGCGAATAGAGGAAGGGTGCAAGAATGTAACCCTGCCCCACCCCTCTTCCTATGCTGAATGGCTGTGAACATTCGCCCCATCTCCCATATCTGACCCTCGCTTTCATGCCAGAGTAACAATCCTTCAGAAAGGAAATATTCGTAGGGTCCACGCCCATATAACACATAAGTACCCATAACTTCGAGTGATTCACGCAATCAAAGACGGAGGACAAACCTACAAAGCCCAATATAATTCCCCGCCTTTAATCTTAGTGTATTTTCCTAACACCATGCCCAAATTGAGGCACTGTTCTATTGTCCCTACCCCAGTACCGAATCCGTATTGTATATCAGCAGGAATACCCTTTGATTCAGCCCACTCTTGGAGTTCGTTTAAAATTATTCGGCCCGCTATTTTTACCAAAGAGTCAAGCAATGAAATCGGCCTATAACAGGAAGGTTTATGCCAGTCCCCTGTTTTATAGATTGGCACTATTATAGATTCCGCCCATGTTGGGAGAAATTCTGATTTACAACACGCCCTTAAAACAAGGGTTGGAATGGGTCCCCATAGGGGAATATTGGCCTTATACAAATCCAAAGGTATTGTGTTGGGGCCAGGTGCCTTACTTCCTTTGCTAGCCACTATTGCGTTGGTAACTTCCTCAAAGCTAACTCAGGAGGATGCTCCAGGAGCTAGATTGTCATTAGTATTATATGTATCGGCAATGTCAAGTGTAGAGATGGGTCCAGAATAGATGCCAGAGAAATGTTTAATTCAGTCATCCTCAGATATTGCGACCACAATCCCAGGTCCAAAATCCTCTCTCAATGGTGCAGAATTGACTATCTTCCAAGATGCGCTATTATCATTATTCATGCTTGAATCGCATAACGCATCGCATGCCTCTTCTCTTAACTGTGCTTTCCTTTCTTTCAGGGCCGTACGATAAGCAGATCTACAATTCTGGAGCTCTGCTCAACACCTGGGGTTCTTCTGCAGTGGCTCCTTAAACCTCTTATTAGCCTTATTGCATTGTGGAGCAAACAAACCATTTCTATCTGTGTTAGCTTTTGTGATGGAATGAAGATTATCTTCACAACCTGACTAATAGGTAAAAAAAACATCAATGATCTCCTTTGGTCGAGAGGTATCATCGAGACAAATCTCAAAGGCATCCCCCGTATTGCGGATTAGCTTTCTTTAAAACCCCTCCTGGGTAATCTGATGCCAGCGCAGTGAGTAGCCATTATGAGTAGCTAACTCAAGGTCTCCAGCAAGAGGAGGGCTATGCCCCATTTGTTTTCTGGTTAATAACACTGTTGAAATTTCTAGGGATTGTGGGTACTGATCACTTAGTAGGATAGAATGCGTTTTAAAGTTGAAAACATGGGTAGCCAGATTATTTGATGCTAAAACATAATCAATGGTACTATAATTATTTCTAATATAATGGTACTATAATTATTTCTCCTATTAAAGGTACACCTAAATGGAGATGAAATTTTGTTTGCAAATTGTAAATATAATGTATAAATTGGTTCGATTGTGAGTAAAATGTGTTTACTCACATCATCTAGGTTGTTCATACCACGTTTTTTCTCAGAAGATGAGCTACACAATTGGATTTTAAAATCACCTCCCCACAGAATAAATAGTTTCTTCCTATTGCTATTGTCCAGTTTTTCCATGAGCTCATATTTTATACAAGTGAGTTATAATTTCATCTCTAGGGGCATTGTTATACAAATTGATCACAGCTAGCCTGGCCAAGCCAGAACCTTCACAGACAACTACTTGGTAGACAAGCATTGGCATAGCCAATAGGTCTCGCCTTTGGGACCTTATAAGTGTTTAGCCATGCAACAGTTGATGTTGTTGCACCAAGGATATTGTGCTGCATAACTAAATACTTAAGGCCCCAAAGGGAAGACCTATTGTCTATGCCAATGCTTGTTTTTCTTGGTGCACTAATGACATCGCCAGAGATTTCTTGTCTTTTTTTTCTGTACACAGGTCCACAGAAGGGATGGCAGCCCTATAGTTATATTATTTTATGTTGTGTTATAAAATAAGTCCTCTTTAGTTCTGACCACCATTTGATATTTCTTCTGACATGGACAAAATAGACCCCTACTTGAGCATTTCAGTTGGAGCAAAATTATAATTCTACAGCATCCTGTCCCAGAATAAATACATTTCGTAAGAATATACCATCTGATGCAAACCCTCTCACAGCTTTGATACCATTAAACTCTTAATCCTGGCATGTGCGCTGATCTAGCTCTTCTGGATTAAGCTAGCCAAAAGTCACCATAACACCACCTTTAGGAACCACGCAAAGGATCAGCTCTCAGAGAAACTGATTATCGTTTCCCAACCACTGTGCCTTATGAAATCCTAATACTATTTTCCACTAAAACTAAATGACTAATACACTAACTAAATGTGTTCATTTAGCATGGGATTTATATGAATGGTTGACCTATGCCATGACGTTACAAAAAATAAATGTAGAAGAGTTTAATTTTTCATCATGGTGAGTTTAATTTGCTTGTTTAAATCTTACACCAGAAAATATGAAGCCTTAAAACCCTCACCATGTGGTACAGTCTAGCAATATTCCTTGCAGAGAAAGATCACGCTACACTTGGTTGTTAAATAAATCTAAAAATCCCTCAGGAGAACTGTTAAAAGTATCTCCCGCAGTAAACCTGTAACCACTGAGCATGCAGTGCAGTGAATCACAAACATGACCTGTACCGTTTATTAAGCTGCAAAATTAGAAAAACTTGTAATGGCATTAAACTAAATCTAATAGCCCCTGCTGCCTATCTTCTATACTCCTGCTTCAACACCCTCTGCATGCTTCGCAGGATCTTCAAGTGGATCCCCACCAAAACTAGAAGGACGGTCACCCAGGCCCTCGTCAGCAGCAGACTGGACTAGGGCAACACACTCTACGCAGGAGCCCCGGCCAAACTCCTGAAACGACTCCAACGCATCCAGAACGCCTCCGCTCGCCTGATCCTGGACATCCACCGCCGCAGCCACATCACACCCCGCCTGAAAGACCTACACTGGCTCCCCATCAACAAGAGGATAACCTTCAAGCTCCTCACCCACGCACACAAGGCACTCCACGACACTGGACCAGCGTACCTCAACAGACTCAGCCTCTACACCCCCGCTCGCCAGCTCCGCTCCGCAGACCATGCCCTCGCCATCATCCCCCGCATCCGAAGAGTGACAGCGGCATATCATTCTCCCACCTCGCCGCCAAGACATGGAACACCCTCCCCATCCGCCTACGGCAGACCGAAGACCTTCTATCCTTCAGGAGACTCCTCAAGACTTGGCTCTTGGAACAGTAGCAGCATCTCCACCCAGCGCCTTGAGACCCTCACGGGTATGTAGTGCGCTTTACAAATGCTATGATTGATTGATACTTACCCCCTAAAAGAGACAGATCTGACAAATAAACCACAAATTCCTCCTGCATTCTCACCAACACCCTTCTTCTTAGAAACAGCTAAAACCATACTCTTAAATGTATGAATTCGGACTTAGCCAGCCAGGTTAAGAAAGGAATGCTGCTCTCTGAAGCTCTTGTCCACGTCTCAGGCTCTTCACCATGGCTCCTGGCACAGTACTAGGGTGATCAGGTATTTTGGCCAGGTTAGCATTCTGGTTTTGTAGGTGGTGATGCAGACTTGGAGGGAAAGCCAAAAAAGGCATACAATGTTGTGACTTATGTGGGTATTTTTTTCAGTTATTTGATTTATTTCATTGGGGGTCAGCGTGGCATCAGACAGGCTGGCAGATATGACACTGCTGCTGCCCAGGTAGTAAAGGATCAGGGATTGAACTGTGGTTATAAAGCCTGAATCAGGGAGAAGGCCTCTAAACTGCTCAGAAGTGAGCGCTGGAATAAAACTACAAGGGTTTGACTTGTATTTTGAAGGAGAAGTTACATCTGATAATGAGCACACTTGATCTAGCCACTAAAGAATTATGGTGTGCATTAGTCCAGCTTCATGTAAAAACAAGCATTTGCAATGCAATAGGTCTTGCATGTACGTGAGTTTAAGCTATTGGCATTGTAAATGAGAAAGTCTTTTATTTATGTATTAAAAATCAGAACATAAATAAAAGGCATTGTCATTTTCATTGCCAATGGCTCAAACTCGCGTACATGCGAGACCTATTGCATTGCAAATGCTTGTTTTACCTGTATGTTCATTTGTGTTCATAACCCCCTCGGGCTAACACTGCCTCATGTAAGGCGATACCCCGCTTTGGTGGTACATACCTCCTTTCCATGGTCCTGAAGGGCTGGTCACAACATCTCCTTCATCAAGAGCACGTTCCATTTTATAACACCCAGCCCCTTCACCCGCACACAGCCTCTATGAGGCTCTCTTATTCCCCATTCTTGCTATGTAGCATGCTAAATGTTCCTGTGTTCAAGTGTCTGGCCTATCCTTCTCTTTTCAATAGCTTGCCTTGATCGTCGCATTCTGGGAGCAGCCTCCCCCAGCCTCTGGCAAATGCAAAGTGTTATTTCATGCCCCCTTGGGCTAATGAGGTGGGGGGGTGTAGGTTCCACGCAAGCAAGAATTAAATGGGCCCGACTGCTGTTTGGTCTGGCAGTGAAATACAGCAATTATCATGGTTGGGGGATGTCCTCATGTCCCGGTGTACAGTATTAAGCGTTATGTAAAATGAAGTTGTTATTAGAAGTCTGACCTTTCACCTTCACAAGCTCACTGGTTGTCCTGACCTCGGTGCACTTCCTCCTCCTCCCAATTTTGTGTTGTGTGTACAAGAGAAGGTGGTTGTGGCCTTGTATCACACTTTCCTGGATCTGCCCATTTGATTTGTTTGTCGAGATCCCGCACGGGCCCTTGTTAAGCATTTATCTGTCATTTACAGCAGGGGGTGGGGCCTGCGACTTCTTGGAAACACTGAGCATATCCCATGTAAATCAGAGAGACACAAAGAAAGCGGGGGCGGGGGAGAGGCAGGAGGTAGGCCGAAGAAGCGGGAGGTGGGTTGAGGGAAGCTTGGAGGAAGACACTCAAGGAGGGAGAGTGGAGAGAGCAGGAGAGAGAAGCCAGGTGGAAAGGAGACAGAACTGAGGTTTGGGAAGGCGCCAAGCACTGGGGAGAGAGCACAGCAGAGGGAGAAAGAAATCAGAGGAAAAGAGGGAGGGGAGGGTAAACAGCATGAGAAAGAGTCAGATCATGAAGCTGCGAGTGAAGGTGAGAAGGCGAATAAAACTAGAAGGGAGACACGGTCGGAGTTTGAATGTAGTAAGGACTGGAGGGAAGAGAAACAGATGGAGTGCGATGGTGTGGCTGATGGTATGAGGGAAAGAAGAGGACAGAAAGAGAAAGTGGATAAGTGTAAGAGGAAGAACCGAAGGACGGATCTGCAACATCAAGGATAAAAGTTGAGGTGCAGAAGGTAGCGAGAGCAGCATGAACAAAACACCAACAATGCTCCCCTCGCTTGTGTATAGTAAACAGTTTCACAAGCAGTGGTAAGACGCAGGGAAAAGGTACTGCACGGCATGTCCTAGGGCAAGCTTCCCTGGCAAAGACAGACAAGCGCGGGCGTGTGGCGGCAAAAGTGAAAGCAGCTGCAGCGTCCTGCGAGTTGTGCGTGCACGCTCGTGTGAAATCTGACACAACAGATGGCACACTGCACGCCGCTGTGCGTAACCGCAAGCCGTAGGCCTTTTCACACGCACAAGTGTGTGAAAAGTCAGAGCGATTCCAAAAGGTCGTTTTCCTAGGGCAGCGCATGCGCGCTGCGCTAGGCTCGACCTAAAAAGGGTTAGGTAGGACTTAGTTACTTTTTGAGTCTTTTTTGGAGAAACAAGCTCAGGCTTGGTGACTTACGCAGGGTCTGCAGCCAAATTAGGTTGATGGACTTTTTGGACCATGGGTGTGTCAACCGAATGGAAGGGCAGCGTTTTGTATGCGGTGGTCGGCAGCTGCTGAACACAACGTAGGTGCATCGCTCCTGCCCAACTGGCGTTTATGGTTAATGTTTCTCGCACTGTTCAATTTAAGGCCTGGAACATTAAATGTTCAAAACCAAGGATGACTCATTCATTTTTGCTCCCTTATTCCGACCTCTGGTCCGTTGTTGAAGTTCTTTGTGACAGTCTGGGCATTTGCAATACATATATAAAGTGATTTGAAAGATTTTGTGTCCGGCAGACCATTCCTTATACTTCTTTTGCAGGTTCTGTTTCACTCTGCGGACATTTGCTGTTGGATCTTGAGGTCTGTTTGCATTATTGTACCTGTGCCACGTACTACTTCGAGTGTTTTTGACCTCAATTGTTTTTGGAGATTACGTTACATGTTTAACCAGGCCTTTATGGATCGAAGGAGAGCGGTTGACAGTTGCTTGAGTAGCCAAAAGGTCATGCCTTTATTATTTTATACACTTTTACTCTTTTGCCGTTTAGTTGGTGTGCTAAGCTTATTTCTGCCATTTCTTTTGCAAATCCCTTTGGCGCCTTTGCTCGTTTTACAGAATGGTGGTTGGTAAACCTGCTAATTTTCAGGAGTTCAGACATGCAACACTAGGGAGCACCTAAGAGGGAAATTTAGAGTCAAATTTTGGGGAAATTAAATGTCCCCATTTATTCAGGTCTGTAACCAGGAAAATATGTTTAGAGGAGTATGTCCCTCATGAATTACAACAACATATATAATGTTATATTATGTGTATCTGTAAAGCTCATTATCACCCACTATGTCCTCCTGGTGCTGTACCTGGCCCTACCTGTCGTAGGTCGGTTACTTTAAAAACCAGGTCTTCAGCTTCATGTGGAATTGAAGAAGAGAGGAGGAGGCTCTGATGTGGAATGGGAGGTAGTTCCACGCTTTAGGAGTGATAAAAGAGAACGCAGTCCTCCTGATCTGGTTCTGTGTATGTATGGCATATGTGTGAGGAGGAGTCCTTCAGTGCAGTGGTGTCCGGATCATTGGTGGAAAGAAATGCAACTGTTAGGTAGATGGGGCCTAAGTTGTCTTGTACATTGAATGTGTGTGCAATGAATTTGAAATGAGCAAGTTTGTACATCTGGAGCCAGTGGAGCTACCTGAGGTGTTGTGTGATCTGATGTCTGGGACGTTGAGGATGAATCTGTCTGCCAAGTTCTGGATGATTTGTAGTTAACTGATGTGTGGCCTGGTTATCCCAGCGTAGAGGATGTTCCCCTATTCCAACTTGCTGGTGACTGGGGCATGAGTTCTGTTTTTTCTATTGTTGCTTAGGAACCATTTGAAGATCTTCCTCAACATCTTCAGGGTGTGGAAGCAGGATGCAGTGACAGTGTTGTCTTGTGCAGTTATATCTAGTTTGTAGTTGATAATGATTCTGAGGTTCCTTGTGTGATTGCTGGGTGTGGGTCTTTGTCTGGCCAACCACCAGTTTCAGTCACATGGTGTTGTGTTTTTGCCGACAATCACTACTTCTGTCTTGTCACGGTTGAGCTTGAGGCAGTTGACTTTCATCCACTTAACGAATTTGGTCATGGAAGCGATTAACTTGTTCCTTGTCTTGGGGGTCTTGTCAGAAAAAGAGAGAGTATGAGCTGCGTTTCATCGGCATAGAAGAGCATGCTGATGTGTGCGGGTATGAGGTTGACTAGATGGAACATGCATGTGTTGAAGAGGGTGAGGCTTAGTGATGAACCTTGATGCACTCCACATATAAGTTTGCAGGCTTCCTATAAATTGGGTGCCAGTCTGACAGCTTATGTTCTGTCCATTAAGAAGGAGCACATCCAGCAGAGACTGGGTCCTGGGATGCCAATCTCATGCATAATGAGGATTGTGTGTGAGACCACGTCAAATGCTGAAGACTGCCATGTCTCCTCTGTCAAGGATCATGCAGATGCCATCTGTGGGGATAATGAGTGCTGTTTCTGTACTGTGATTGGGAACGTGAAACAGGAGTAAACCCGTATACCCAGTTGAGACCGGGTGGATTATAGTATCAAAACAACAATGTCTCAACCAGTAGTTATAGGAACAATTTTAAACAAAGATGCATAAGTCATAAAGGAGGGAAACAAGAGACCAAAGTATGAAAAAAAGTTTTTTAGTTATTATTATTATGCAAAAAAATTGTAACAGCACTATAATACAATTAAATCAAATTCTGGTAGCCAAACATACACCAATTGTGTACTGACCGTGCTCGGTGTAAGTGATAAGTGCAGTGACACAAGTGATATATACAGTGTGGGCGGCGCAAGGTGAAAGGACAACATTAATATAAACAAATTACAAAAACACAATAAATAATTTGCAATAAGGTATAAATCCTTAGGAGGCCGTAGGTTACACTGGGCTGTCGACGGCGTTTCGACCTTATGTACTTAAGGTCATCATCAGGACAATGGCTACAATTTGAAGAGTGCTGTAGAGAGATAAATAGAATAAAGGTAAGTGGATCATCTTTTAAATTAAGGAAAGTTAGGGAAATTGGTAATTGGTGCGGGCAGTGGAAAAAGGGGTAGGGAGTAGGAATAGATTAGAAGTGAAGGGGGAAGGGGGGGGAAGGGAAGAAGGGGCAGGGAGAAAGGGGATGAATTGGGAGGGAAGCGAAGGAAAAGGACAAGGGGGGGGGGAAGGGGGGGGGGGGGGTGGGTGGTGTGTATAATCACAGGGGGAGGAAAAGTACGACTAAAGGTACATAACAGTATGGTGAGCGGATGTATAAATTCACCTGAGTGCTGATCTAATGAAAGCGCTCAAAGCGCTAATGTCCAGGCGATCGTCAGGGACTTCTACGTCCGACGGTGTAACGAAATGCTTAATAATACCAGTAATACGTTCAGGAGCTGGGAGGAAATGGGAACTAGTTAGAATACAAGGTAACCACAGGTACGGGGGGGAGATAATTTAAACTAAAACTAAAGGGAGCAAACGTACCAAGTTAGCCGATAAACTGGGTCCGTTACAGTTGTACAATCAAGGGTCCTGTTCAGGTGGACAACCTGCATTTAATGAGAGTTGTGCCCAATTCTACAAACCAAAAAATATATAGCGGCCATTAATAGCGGGCCAAAGCTTCCATTATTAATTAGCGTGAGATCGAAAAATTAAAATAACGAGGGGCCCTTACCGATTATTATAAGTCAAGGTCCGACCGGTGTGTTCAACAATGGAGTTTAGTGTCACGAAGACCGCTAAGTGGAGCCAATAAACTCAATCCAGGTGGACCAGACGAAAAATCGCCGGCAGAGTGAGCGGAGCCAATACGCCAGGGTGACTGAATCGCAAGCCGTGATGGAATCAATGGTCTGGAAGTACAGCCAAAGGCGGAAGTGAAAGGCGCGCAGGCGCGTCCATCAAGGGTAACTACTAGACCGTGCGCACACGGCTGACCCAGGTGCCCCAGGGGAACAAGTAAACAGCAAGTAACCGATGTAAAAGCTCTAAAGCCGACGAAAAGGGACCGGATATCAGGAGCGGGTCCAGGAGGGAAGGAATGGTCTTAAATGAATGAAAAGACTAACTGATACTAAATAAAGGGGCGAAAAGCAGGGAGGGAGGGGTGGAAGAAGGGAGGGAAGTGTGAAAAGGGGGACAGTGTACAAGGGGGCGTGAAAGAACGAACGAATTTTTTTTCCCCTTTTTTTCCCCTTTTTTCCTTTATTCGTTCTTTCACGCCCCCTTGTACACTGTCCCCCTTTTCACACTTCCCTCCCTTCTTCCACCCCTCCCTCCCTGCTTTTCGCCCCTTTATTTAGTATCAGTTAGTCTTTTCATTCATTTAAGACCATTCCTTCCCTCCTGGACCCGCTCCTGATATCCGGTCCCTTTTCGTCGGCTTTAGAGCTTTTACATCGGTTACTTGCTGTTTACTTGTTCCCCTGGGGCACCTGGGTCAGCCGTGTGCGCACGGTCTAGTAGTTACCCTTGATGGACGCGCCTGCGCGCCTTTCACTTCCGCCTTTGGCTGTACTTCCAGACCATTGATTCCATCACGGCTTGCGATTCAGTCACCCTGGCGTATTGGCTCCGCTCACTCTGCCGGCGATTTTTCGTCTGGTCCACCTGGATTGAGTTTATTGGCTCCACTTAGCGGTCTTCGTGACACTAAACTCCATTGTTGAACACACCGGTCGGACCTTGACTTATAATAATCGGTAAGGGCCCCTCGTTATTTTAATTTTTCGATCTCACGCTAATTAATAATGGAAGCTTTGGCCCGCTATTAATGGCCGCTATATATTTTTTGGTTTGTAGAATTGGGCACAACTCTCATTAAATGCAGGTTGTCCACCTGAACAGGACCCTTGATTGTACAACTGTAACGGACCCAGTTTATCGGCTAACTTGGTACGTTTGCTCCCTTTAGTTTTAGTTTAAATTATCTCCCCCCCGTACCTGTGGTTACCTTGTATTCTAACTAGTTCCCATTTCCTCCCAGCTCCTGAACGTATTACTGGTATTATTAAGCATTTCGTTACACCGTCGGACGTAGAAGTCCCTGACGATCGCCTGGACATTAGCGCTTTGAGCGCTTTCATTAGATCAGCACTCAGGTGAATTTATACATCCGCTCACCATACTGTTATGTACCTTTAGTCGTACTTTTCCTCCCCCTGTGATTATACACACCACCCACCCACCCACCCCCCCTTCCCCCCCCCCCCTTGTCCTTTTCCTTCGCTTCCCTCCCAATTCATCCCCTTTCTCCCTGCCCCTTCTTCCCTTCCCCCCCTTCCCCCTTCACTTCTAATCTATTCCTACTCCCTACCCCTTTTTCCACTGCCCGCACCAATTACCAATTTCCCTAACTTTCCTTAATTTAAAAGATGATCCACTTACCTTTTATTCTATTTATTCTCTTTACCTCTCTACAGCACTCTTCAAATTGTAGCCATTGTCCTGATGATGACCTTAAGTACATAAGGTCGAAACGCCGTCGACAGCCCAGTGTAACCTACGGCCTCCTAAGGATTTATACCTTATTGCAAATTATTTATTGTGTTTTTGTAATTTGTTTATATTAATGTTGTCCTTTCACCTTGCGCCGCCCACACTGTATATATCACTTGTGTCACTGCACTTATCACTTACACCGAGCACGGTCAGTACACAATTGGTGTATGTTTGGCTACCAGAATTTGATTTAATTGTATTATAGTGCTGTTACAATTTTTTTGCATAATAATAATAACTAAAACACTTTTTTTCATACTTTGGTCTCTTGTTTCCCTCCTTTATGACTTATGCATCTTTGTTTAAAATTGTTCCTATAACTACTGGTTGAGACATTGTTGTTTTGATACTTCTGTACTGTGATTGGGCATAAATCGGGACTGCATAGCTTAGAGGAGCTAGTGGTCGCTGAGGAGTCAGTTGATTCGTTTTTCTAAGACATTGGCCGGTATAGTAGGAGGAAGATGGGCCTGTAGTCGGAATACGTTGATGGGTCAGTGGATGGTGTCTTGAGCAGGAATGTGATGGTGGCATGTTTTCAGATGACTGGAAATGTGGATGGGGGTTAGTGTTTCGCTGATCTGTAGGAGTCCACTATGGCACTATAGTAGCCTCTTTCCCTGATATAGCTTACACATCTTATATTTTAAAGCACTCAAGAAATAACTTAGGCCCAGATTCACAAAGGTTTAGTGTCAGGTTAGCGTTACTTTTGTAATTCTAACCAGATGCTAAATTCATTTTGGGATTAATAAACCAACGCTAATTGGTACTGGCTTTGGTTTGTATAGAAAAGTTACGCAAGCAGAGCAAAACGCTGCTTTGCATTACTTTGCATTAAGGGGGGCGTTACATGGGTGGTATATTGGCATTACCATGCAACTACCCATGCCTTTTGTCACTAAACAATATCTGCTAACATTAGTTTAGCACCAAAAATTAACGTCGCTGGTAATGATTGAAAGAGGGAGGCCCTGTGCAGTTGCCAGATCAACCGCACCAATTAAGGTATACACCAAATCCGACATCTGCTTGCCCGGGAGGAATCCCTTTTGATCTTCATGGATTATTGGCCCCACAATCTTACGGAGCCGGGAGTTCAAAATCCCTGCGAAGATACTGTAATCACAATTTAGTAGTGAAATTGGCCAGTAAGACTGGCACTGGGTTGGATCGTTCCCGGGCATCAGAATCAGTGTAATGACAGCCTCACTCCATGAGTCAGGCAAAGGGGAAATGCCTCCTAAAATTTCGGTAAACAGTTTCAGCCAGATTGGGATAATTTCTTCGATCATTAAAACATAGACCTCAATTGGGATCGCATTGGTTCCTGCCGCTTTCCCTTTCTTAGCTTTATTTAAGACAGCCAGTATCTCACTCCCTGTTAAGTCAGGCTGAAGACGTTGTATCGTTGTATGTGGCGGCCAAACTTTGGTCGGACTGTCGGGCCTGTTTGGGATTGTCCTATGAATGGGCCCCAGTGTGGGACTCCCCAGGGACACCGCAATGTCTTTTGGACTCTTTAGTTCAGCCATTAAAATATGCGCGAGTCAAACACTGGAAGGACATTGTGGTTGGCAACAAATGTTTCCCCTGGGACTTCTGGAGGAATCTTACCAGCGGAGCTCTCTCCAGATTTAAGTACGACCAAATTTCATCATGGTGTAAGAGCCAACACTGGCCATCCCAGAGGACAATTCCATGGAAAATGAGTTACAAGACCTGAACCCAAAAAAGAAGGAAATAGGACAGTGGTATAATCATCTCCTTGCTGCAGCAGATAGGAAGCTGGAACACCCATACTTGGTCTGGGGGAAGTGCTTGCCGAGCGAGGAGCTGAAAAATCTTTGGCAAGTATCCGTATACACACTTTATACAGTGATTAAATCTGCCTCACTAAGGAGAAACCACTTTTTTACGCTTCACAGGATATACTGGTCCCCACTCAAACTATCCAAAATAAAGGGCAGAGGAGAAGCCAGATGTATGAGATGTGGTGCCCATGTGGCGGACGATATCAATGTGTTTGCTTCCCGTCCCATGATTCAAGAATTCTGGGGCAACGTGGGTAAGACTCTGTCCGATGCCTTGGGCATTGAGGTTGAGGTAAGCCCTTCTCGTATCTTGTGTGGCACTGTATTGATGCCCGAAGGGGGATTGAGCTTCAGGGGGATGCAGAATAAATTGGTGTTTTATTTGATCCTTTTGGCACGGAGGGAGATCTGTAAGTTATGGTATCAGGAGGTTACCCCATCATGGAGAGCCTGGTGGAATGCGGTAAGATACTATAGAGACCAGAAGGTTAATGTATATAGAGAAAGAACAGAACTTGGATTATTTTGAAATTTGTTAGATGATATAGATCCGGATTAAGACTACTTTATAAGGTCCAATGATTATACCTCTTGGTCAGCTAACGATGTGTGCTGCGGGTGGTTCCCGTAAGAACATCAGCTGAGATTGGAATCCCCAAGTTATAAGCAGCAAGGGTGGATCAGGCCGAGAGGTTGCTATAGTTACAGAGGTCATATTTTCTGACTTTGCATGCAGCTGCACTGTGCACCACAAATGCAAAGCTGGAAAAGCTTTGAAGTGTGTCTAGGCATAGTATTTTGTTCAGGAAGGGTACCCGTCCTCAACAAATACACTAAGGCACGCACCCTAGCACTTTGGCCCTAAGGTGTGGGCATGGCACGTGGCAGCGGAAATCAGCGTTGACGCTAGGGAAAGGGGAGGAAAGTTCTATATCTCTGTGAACATGGTGCTCTTCTGCTCTCTCCCTTTCACAATGCAGCACAGCCTCTTAGGGGGCGGTGCTGCGTTCCGTGATAGTTTTCAGAATTTGGGCTGTAGTGCGCAATTTGATGGAGGTCAAATACAAATGTACAGGAAGGTTTGTTGTACTTAGGGAGGAGTAAAAGCAGCTACATTAGGCTATCTAAAGAAAGTGGGAATGTAACAGTGGGTAATTTGCAAAAACAATATAAGTACAATTCTTCTTTTTTCAACCAGCACATACTAATTGTCTTTTAGTCTCACTAATTTAGGTTCTGTTTCATCCCTAATGTCTCCCTTTGTAATTTTTTCCGATATTTATCTGCTACCCTTTTTCCCTTTTTCTTCAGTTTTCTCTCTTATTTCCATTCAAAGTCTGATGATGGAAAGTAAGTTCCGCTTGCCAAAAATGAGTGCTGGTGCTGTCTACCTGAAACCACTGGCACAAATAGAGCCCTGGACGAGAACATACCTACAATGGGTGTATTTCCTGATTCTCTACACCAATTATTCCTTTGATTGGCTTTAAAGGTCCGAATAGCAATTGTTTCTCTGTCCATCCAGTTAATACCTAACCCAGATGTATTCTGTCCAGCACAGCCTTCGTTCCTGTGCCAGTTCCTGATGTGTCCTTCCAGCATAGCTGACCTTCCTGCACATTTACACTGTGTATTACACAGGTGTCTCATCAGCACAATTGGGCTGGATTTAAAATGTACCCCAACACCTCAGTATTTTTACCACTTAAAAAATGTATCAACCGTGATGTAACTGGACTGTCCTGTATCACAAGCGGTAGTGTAGCATGGATGGCATGGGCCCTGGTGCAAGCAAGGAAAATGCCCACTTTGACATCTGTTGGGATAGTAAAATGCAGCAATGTTAGTGTTCAGGGGGTCCCAGGCTCTGGGGTACAATGCCACTGCACCTGCTGCACCATTGGTAGCTACAACCCTGGGCTCAAGTGGGCATTAGGTACGTCTTGGGCATAAGTTGTTGATTCCGGCATCATGGAAGGCAATGGGTCTCATTTATGGGTTTTTATCGTAGGACAGCACAGCAGGCCTTGCTACTGCAAAAGAAAAGGGCAGGAATGGACTGAACCTGTTAGATAGGGTGCATTTCTGTCCTGTTACCCTGCGTTGGTGCACAATGGGCTGCCGTGCGCCAACGCAGGCACTTTGCACCATGATGCAAGGGTGCCTGCTTTTCGGGGTTGATTATTTTTGTTCAGGTAGGGAAACCAAGCGGCTTTTTCCTTTTTCTATGTGTGCTGCAGAATGCAGTACACTTAGAAAGAGCATAGAGGAAAGAGAAAAAAACAAGGAGAAATAAAGGTATTTCTCCTTGTTGTGCCTCCCTTACGCCTCCCCCGGGGAGGGGGAACGTTTTTGGTGCTGCCTCAGACTTATGATTTCTCATAAATCTGGTGCAGTGTCAAAAAGCCATGGATGTTACTGGGAACTCCCCCAGCAACACCCATGAAACGCCCCTTTCACCCACTTTTCTGTGTGAATGGGGCACATATTTATAAGGCCAGGAAAAGTCACGTAAAGTGATGTTCCGGCTGCGCAAAATTTCACTGCACAAGTATTGTGATGTTGAACTATAACAGAACATATACAAAAGCGCACATCCTGAATGGAAGGAGCCTGTGCCTTAACTACAGAGGCCAAATGATTATTCTAAGGTGAATGCAGTTATTTAAACAGATACAGATTGTACGGGGCAAGCAAATTTAAACATAGGTTGGCCTGGCTGCATTTGGCCCCCTCTAGCAATGTCCCTGCATTTACTTGCATTGCACTGGAGGAAGGTTTAAATGGTCGAATGCTAAAATACTAAATTTTTTGTCTTCAAATATGGGCACGTTCATACTTAAATCAGGAGTGTTGGCATGATTGAGTGTTGGCAGCTTCCACCAATAGAAAGATGGACTTGATTGCATGCTAGTGTTGGCTCTTATGCTTTGAATGGCATTTAACGTTAATTTAAGAAATCAGTACAGAGGC
Source organism: Triturus cristatus (assembly GCF_964204655.1). Taxonomy (NCBI): domain Eukaryota; kingdom Metazoa; phylum Chordata; class Amphibia; order Caudata; family Salamandridae; genus Triturus; species Triturus cristatus. The sequence goes on from NC_140589.1 coordinate 1,138,065,406, forward strand.
ACGTGCTATGTCGGGTACATGTACAATATCCCAATTTCCTTTACAATGTGTTGCGAGTGAATCAATTTAAAGCCCATTACAAAAGGTAGAACGTTCGTCTGTTCTGCTTTTAGGTAGATGGTGCAGGCCCTCTGGGTTGATTGTTTCTTCATAGTTCAGCTAATTTAGCAATACGTGGAACCTGATTGAGAGGCTCAAAAACACTGTTTGTGCAGTGAGCACTGCAAAGTATGTCTGTTTTGAGGGGATGGTCATCAAGACTGACAGATTAGTTATGTATGGTGCGGGCTTTTGGTTTTAATTGTTGTTTACAAGTTGTATATTTTGATGACACACACCTACACGTCCAGCTAGCTAGTAGAAATAGCAGTTCCAGCTTCTCAGAAAGGTTACAACTGTTCAACATATTTTCATTATTCATAATATTACGAGCCTTTTAAAGTATCCTTGACGGCACCCTAGGGTGCTTTCAAGCGCTAGATATAAGCCATACCTTCTGCGGAGGTTGAGCAATTTGAGTGACTATAATAGTCTCTCGTAGGTTTACACAGTAACAACAATGCATAGTGATGTATACTTTGGTATACATCAAAAGAGAGTGTGTACAAATGTTCACATTTTGCAGTCTTATCTTGGATATTCATGTAAAGACTGGGAGTAAGCTAGATATTGTTGGCCCAATTCACAAACACCATTTTGTAGTATGCAAGTTAGTACTACAGTAATACAACTTACTTGTTACAATATGTTTTAAGACAACAAAATGCTCCTCACATGAGAACTCTGACCCAACTCTGGTGCGATCTATCTATCTATCTATCTATCTATCTATCTATCTATCTATCTATCTATTCACTGACAAAAACATAGGTTTCAGGGACGTTATAGTTAGAAATTAGCATTTAAAAAACCTTAGAAATTCACTGAAAAAACCACAGGTTTCAGGGACGTTATAATTAGTTGGACATTTCACTCACACAAAGCCAGAGAAATTCGGCTGTTATAGTTAGTTGAGCTAACTGTAACTCGCGCCCCCGCAATGCACTGCTTATGACGTCACATATTACATCATTCATGACATGGTCAGTGACATCACTGATGACATCTCAAATGACATCACATCACTGATGACATCATCCAGTGACTGTGTTTCTGTAAAGTTTAAATATGTTTTATATATATAAATGCCAAGGTGTATTGAAGAATGAGTGGGTGTATGAGTGTCTGTATGGATGACTGTGTGGGTGCGTGCCTGTATAAGTGAGTGCTTAAACATTTCTTACTGAATGCATGCGTTAGTGACTAAACTGTGTGAATCTCTGTATCAGTCTGTTAGTTGGTGTGTAAGCGGCTGCATGGGTTGGTGAGTAGCTATATGAGTGTCTATATGGGTTATTGATTGGTTGTCTGAGTATCTGTATGGGTGCCTGAGTGTCCCTGTGGGTGGGTGGGGAGTGTGTGACTGTGCATAGATGTGTGAGTGGGTGATTCACTGGGTGTATGGGTTCAAGACTGCATGTGTGAAGGGCTGTATCGGTGGGTGAGTGTGTGTATGGGTGTGTTGGTGAGTGGATAGATGTCTCAGTGGTACATGTGTAATTAACTACATATGTGAAAGGCAGTATATGTTGGAGTAGATAAATCACTACATGCGAGAGCGAGTGGTTGTGAGAGTAGCTGTATGGATGAGTGTGTGCTTGTATCAGTGATTGTATAAGAGAGTAAGTATGTGTTAGTATCTGTATGAGTAAGTGATGTGGTGTGTGTATTACTGTATAGGTGAGTAAATGGGAGTGTGATTGATTCTTTACATGACAGTCTAGGTGTGTGAGTAACTCTATGGATGAGTGGCTGTGTGTGAGTGTCTGTATAGGTGTATGAGTGCATATGATAGTGCTATATGGATGAGTGACTGCATGTATGAGTGACAGTATGGGTGAATGAGTGGATCTGTGTGTAGACCTAGGAATCAGTGAGTGGGTAAGTAGTAACTGGTATTGGTGTGTCTATGGTTTCAAAAACGGTAGTCTGTATTTTAGAGTGGGTGTATCAAAGGTTATATTAGGGTGTGAGGAGGTGCATCAGATTATCACTTGGATGATGTCATCAGTGATGTCATTTGAGATGTCATCAGTGATGTCATTTGAGATGTCATCAGTGATGTCACTGACCATGTCATGAATGATGTAATGTGTGACATCATCAGCAGTGCATTGCGGGGGCGCGAGTTATAGTTAGCTCAACTAACTATAACGGCCGAATTTTTCTATTTTTGTGCAAGTGAAATGTCCAACGAACTATAACGTCCCTGAAACATGTGGTTTTTTGAGTGAATTTCTAAGGTTTTTTAAATGCTAATTTCTAACTATACCGTCCCTTAAACCTAAGGTTTTTTTTCAGTGAATTTCAAAGGTTTTTTAAATGCTAATTTCTAACTATTCCTACAGAGGTAGGACATGTGCAGAAAAGGAAGAAAGGTGCAGAAAGAAGCACGAGAAATGCAGAAAGAGGCAACAGAAGTCCAGAAAGACGAAGAAAGGTGCAGAAAAAAGCAAGAGATATGCAGAAATAACGGACAGAGGTGCAGAAAGAGTCCTTGTTGCAAAGTCATCCTATGCCCCCAACTTTTTGCTGACTGGTACTGGTGGTAATTGAGTGTAGATGCATCCCCAAACTCGTGGTAATTGACTCTGACTAACTAACCGGAGCCACTGCTATGCTGAAAGACACTTAGAATACAGTGAAAACACCTACATACACTAGGGTACACTATGGGTTGGGGTACCCCTGTGATTGGCATGACCTCCTCTGTAAGGCTCTAATACATAGTGGGGCAGGGGGATTAAAGCTACCTCTAAGTCAGAGGTGCAGAAAGAGGAAAGATAAGTGCAGAAAGAAGCAACAGAGGTGCCAAAAGAGGCAGGAGGGGTGCAGAAAGAAGGAAGAGAAGTGAAGAAAGCGGCAAAAGAATTGCTAAAAGAAGCAACAGAGGTGTAGAAGAAGAAAGAGAAATGTAGAAAGAGGCATGTAAGGTGTAGAAAGAAGCAAGAGCAGTGCAGAAAGAACCAACAGAGGTGCAAAAAGATGCAAGAGGGGCGCAGAAAGAGTTAGGAGAGGTACACAAAGAGGCAAGAGAGGTGCAAAAAGAGGCAAGAGTGGTGCAGAAAGAGGGAAGAGAGGTGTAGAAAGAGGTACAAAAAGAGGCAAGAGGGGTGCAGAAAGAGGCAAGAGAAGTGCAGAAAGAGGCAAGAGAATTGCTGAAAGAAGCAACAGAGGTGTAGAAATACGCAACAGAGATGCAGAAGGAGGCACGAGGAGTGCATAAAGAGGCAAGAGAACTGCAGAAAGAAGCAACAGAGGTACAGAAAGAGGCAAGAGTGGTGCAGAAAGAGGGAAGACAGGTGTAGAAAGAGGCAAGAGAATTGCACAAAGAGGGAGGGGGGTGCAGAAAGAGGTAGGAGAGATGCACAAAGAAGCAAGAGAAGTACAGAAATAGGCAGGAGGGGTGCAGAAAGAAGAAAGAGAAGTGCAGAAAGAGGCAAGAGAATTGCTGAAAGAAGCAACAGAGGTATAGAAAGAAGCAAGAGAAGTGAATAAAGAGGAAAGTAAGGTGCAGATAGAAGCAAGAGCAGTGCAGAGAGAACCAAAAGATGCCAAAAGAGGCATGGAGATCCAGAAAAAGGTGGGAGGGGTGTAAAAGAGGCAAGAGAGGTACAGAAAGAGGCAGGAGGTGTATAGAAAGAGTGTATAGAAAGAAGGAAGAGAAGTGCAGAAAGAAGTAACAGAGGTGCTGAAAGAGGCGCTAAGGGTGCAGAAAGAGCAAGAGAAGCACAGAAAGAGGCAACAGAGGTACAGAAAGATACAAGAGGGGTACAGAAACAGGCAGGAAAGGTGCAGAAAGAGGAAACAGGGGTGCAGAAAGAGGCAAGAGAGGTGAGGAAAGAAAAGAGGAGTGCAGAAAGAGGCAAGAGATATGCAGAAAAAAGCTACAACATTGCTGAAAGAGGCAACTGAGGTGCAGAAAGGGGCAAGAGATCTGCAGAGAACAGCAACAGAGGTGCTGAAAGAGGAGAGAGGTACAGAAAGAGGGAATAGAAATGCAGAAAGAAGCAACAGAGGTGCAGAAAGAGGCAAAAGGGGTACAGAAGAGGCAAGAAAAGTGCAGAAAGAGGCGACAGAGGTACAGAAAGAGGCAAGAGACATGCAGAAACAGGCAGGAAAGGTGCAGAAAGAGGGAGCAGGGGTGCAGAAAGAGGCAAGAGAGGTGAAGGAAGAGAAAAGAAGGGTGCAGAAAGAGGCAAGAGATCTGCAGAAAAAAGCAACAGAGGTGCTGAAAGAGGCAAGTGAGGTGCAGAAAGAGGCAAGAGATCTCAAGAAAAAATCAACAACGGTGCTGAAAGAGGCAAGTGAGGTACAGAAAGAAGCAAGAGAGGTGCACAAAGAAGGAAGAGAAGTACAGAAACAAGGTAACAGAGGTGTTGAATGAGGCACAAAGGGTGCAGAAAGAGCAAGATAAGTGTAGAAAGAGGCAGCAGAGGTACAGAAAGAGGCAAGAGAGGTGCAGAAAGAGGCATGGAAAGTGCAGAATGAAGCAACAGAGGTGCTGAAAGAGGCCCCCCCGCTTATTGCTGTTAAGGATAGTGGGTGCCCACCCCGCTTTTTGTTGTTATTTGATGGCGGGTGCCCACCCCGCATTTCTGATATGGTGGATGAGCGGGTGCCCACCCCGCAGGTACTTACATTGAGGGCGGGACCCCACCCCGCCTTTGCCCGAAGAGAAAGAATCACCGCCGCTCCAGGAGCGGCCCGGAAGCCAGGCGGCCATGTCTGGTAGTGGGCGGACAAAGTACAGCGGCCACCAATGGTAGCGCGGTTGGGGCGGAAGAGGCAGCAGAGCCGACCGGAAGCCAGCATTCTGCCCGAGCGGGGCTCCAGTGAGCTGTTGGGAGCCCCGGTGCCCGAAGAAGAAGCAGACAGCAGGAAAGAGGCTGTCTGCACCAAGGCAGGGCTCCCGTGACCCGAAAGCACCCCGCGGGCTGAGGAATTGTGGGATCTCCCCGTGTGGAGGAGGAGAGGCCCCGTGCACCGGCCCTGACCGAGACAGAGACCAGAGGGCCTATGAGACGGCCCCACCAGGTGGAGAGCAGAGTGACCACCAGCCAGAGGAGTGGAGTCCTCCCCTGAGACCCTGGTGAGTGGGGGTTGTATTTTTCAGTCTTTCTGGTACCCGTTGCACCAGAGGGAGACCCCGGTGAGCAGGGCCTCATATTGGGCACAGTTGGTGACAGAGCCAAGCCAGGTTCCTCAGCTGCACCGCAGTCGCGGGCAGCTGCAACACGTGGTGCATTCTGGTGTTCTTGAGCCCCAGAGGGGGGCTCCAACTGGCCCAGTGTTTGTTTACTTGCCACAGCTGTACCACCATAGTGGGCAGCTGCAACGTGGGGCTCACCAGGCACAGAGGCGCCATTGCCCATTCCTACATCAGCTGCCCTGCCTGACAGTGAAAGACACACAATTGATGGACAGAAAGCAGAACAAATCATATCATTCTCCCCCAGTCAAGAGATCTGGGTTAAATCCATCATTCTTTTTCTCACCATGCCACCCCAGTTTAGACCTGGCCATATGCAAATCAGTCTTGACCCTGTGCCTCATGGGAACAGTCCAGTCCGAACTGCCAAGCCAGGTCCTCCCTGGACCGGAAACAAGCATCCTAGGACCGGTTTCGGGGTTTCACTCCAGGGAGGACCTGGCTTGGCAGTTCAGGCTGGACTATTTCCATGAGGCACAGGGTCTAGACTGATTTGCATAAGGCTGGGTTCAAACTGGAATGGCGAGCAAAAAAACGATGGCTTTAGGCTCAGATCTCTGTACTGGGGTGAATGTATGACATTGTTCTGCATTCTGTCCTTCAACTGTTGTTTTTGCATCTGCCTGACAGTGGGCAGCTGCAACATTTGGGGGCATTTTTGTCGATGAGAAAAGGGGTGAGAAGCACCCCATACACCAGCACAGTGCGCACTTTGTGTTTGCTGCTGAGGCAGCCAGGGGGCCCTTTGTGTGGTCCCCCTCAGAGCCCTGACTTTGCTGGACATAGGGCATTGGAGCCCTAGAAAAGGCCAGTTGGCCTGGGGTCAGTTTCTAAGGTGGGCCCTACTGTGATGTAATGCATAAGGTGGGTTATGCCTAAGGTGCTGTGTTACTGTGGTGCCCTGTTTAGGCTTATGATGCCTATTGCGTAATGTGGCTATGTTGGTGACTTATTGCCCCATGTCATTTATGTGATGCCTAGGACAAATGTGATTTATGCACCTTGATTTATGCCTAATGTGATTTCTGCTTATGAGAGGATTGCATAATGTGTTTATGGTTATGAGGCCTATTGCGTAATGTGTTTATGCGTAGGAGGTTTGGGCCTAATGTGTTTTATACCTGACGTAATAATGCTGAGGTCATTATTGTACCAGTAGTTACTGGTTGTGGTTTGCATTTACTTACGTGCATTTTGATGGTTCTGACCGTGGCCCGATTGGCCCGGCCCTGTATATAGTCCCCTCTGAATATTGCCTAGTGGCAGTTGGTCCAGTGTAAATGTGTGATTATGTTTCTAATGTGTTTATATAACCTTGTGTGGAGTTTCTTTTGTAGTATGCCTAGTTTGTTGCTGCTATGTATGTGTGTGTTGCGCAAACGCTTTACACATTGCCTCTGGGATAAGCCTGACTGCTCGTGCCAAGCTACCAAGGGGGTGAGCAGGGGTTATCTTCAGTGTGTAACTCCCTCGCCCTGACTAGAGTGGTGGTTTCTGCCTGGCTTTGGTACAAGCCGTGGCCAACCAGAAATCCCATTTCTAACACTCTCCATAACATATAATCCCACTCTACATAATTCCTATACACTAAATGCCACATACTTTCTATCCACATATTCTCACTGCACAACATACCACATAATTCCACTACACACAACGTACATCCACTCCACTCCAAAAACCATTAATAAAAAACTTTTGCATTTACAATGCCAATAGTTCTAATTCTCGCAAATGTAAAACCTATTACATTGCAAACACTTCTTTAACTAGTAGTCGCGTTTGCAGAGTGGTGATGAAAGGGTGCTGGGCTTCCGACCCAGCGTTTAGGAATTCCGCTGCATAGGACTTACAGGAGGTACTATGAGGACTTCTTGGCCTCCAAAGGCCCTCAGGAGTAAATTGGACTTCATTCCCCATCCCGTAGTCTGCCATGAAGTGCGTTTGCAGAGTGGTGGAGAAAGTGGGACATGACCTCTGAAGACATCTTAGCAATCCCACTGTGTGTGACTTACTGGAGGTAAAAAGAGGGGTAGTTGGCCCCCAAGGACATCCTTGGGGGACAACTACCCATCGTATTACCTCTAGTAAGTCCCACACAGCAGGATTGCTAAGTTCTCATAGCAGGCCACGATCCCTTTGCCAACCACTCTGCAAATGCGCTCCTTGGCGCGCTCTTGGATGGGGATTGAAGTTCCCTTCGCTGCTGGGGGTCCCTTAGGAGCCAACTAGCCTACCTCTTACCTCCAGTAAGCCCCACACAGTGGGATTGCTGAGAGGTGGACAAAGGCCACGCCCTCTTTTCCCACCACTCTGCAAATGCGCCTCCTGGCATGTTCTAAGTTGTGGTATTAAGTCCCCTTCATTCCTAGGAGTCCCTGGGGGCCAACTAGCCCACCAGGCACCTCCAGTAAGCGCCACACACCTGGATTGCTGAGAGTGGTCTGAGGCCACGCCCCCCTTTTTACACCACTGCAAACGCGGCTCTTGGTGCACTGCTGCTCAAGGGATGAAGTCCATTTGTGTCCTGAGATACTCAGGACACAAGAGGACATCATCACCCCACCAGCAGTGTGCCAAGAGGCACGTTTGCAGAGTGGTGTAAAAAGTGGGGTGGCCTCGGACCACATCTCTGCAATACAGCTCTGTGGCTCATACTGAAGGTATTCCCTGTCTTACAACGTGCCAGGGAGTGCATTTTAGAGCGGTGCAAGGAGGGGGCGGGGCCTCCGGCGAGATGCCAGCTTTAAAAAAAAAAAGTTGTTAGCAAGGGGGCTGTGTGGCCCTCCTTCTTTTAATCTATTTTTGGGCCCTGGGGACCCCATCCACCAGGGCCTGCCACGTTTAAAAAAAATAAAAAACGGGAATGGGGCCGTGCGGCCCCCCTCCTGAGGCCGACTTTGGCCCCCCTCCTGAGCCCGACTTTGGCCCTGGGGACCTCATCCCCCAGGGCATGGCCTTCTTTTTTTATTTAATTACAGGAGGGAGCCACGTGGCCCCCCCTTTCCTAGGCCACTTCTGGCCCCAGGGACGCCATCCCCCGGGGCCTGGCCACCCATTATTTTTAATTTTAGAGGGGGCCAAGTGGCCCCCACCTCAGGCCACTATTGGCCCTGGGGACCCCATCCCTGGTGCCCGGCTATTAAAAAAAAAAAAGGGGAGGTGGGCCACGTGGGCTGTGTGGCCCCCTTCCTGGGCCACTTCAGACCGCGGGGACCCCATCCCTCGGAGAATGGCCTCACTGTTGTGGACCGTGGGGAATCCACAATGCCCCCACCGGTCCCAGCTGGCTCCCTGCCTCCTGCGGGAGTCGGTATTGCTTTTGCACAAGGGGAGCTGCTAACATGCAACTCCCCTTGTGCAAAAGCAATTCTGCTTCGGTTTTTGGAAAACCGAAGCAGTGTTTGCTATGATAGGGCGGGAGCCGTGCTCCTGCCCTAGCAAACATCAATGTCCTGGGGTGGGGACCCCGGGACATTGCAGGCGCCGGCCCTGGGGGTTGGCGGTCCCCAGGGCCATCAAGGGCTCCAGGAAGGTGGCCGCGCAGCTCCTCTCCTAATGTTTCTAAAGTCCTGGGGAGGTGGTGGTCCCCGGGGCCGGGGGGCCGTAACGGACTCCCGTATTTAAATATAGAGTGCCCCAGGCAGGTGGTGGCTCGAGCCCCCAACACTAATTACTTGTCACAGCCCCCGTGAGGCCTCCCTCCTTGTTAAATTAAAGCCCGGGGGGGGGTGGCGGTCCCCGGGGCTAGTGGGGTCCGCAAGGACCACCGTCCCTATTGAATTAAAGCCCCAGGGAGGTGGTGGTCCCAGGGGCGGCGGGGGAGCCGCATGCCCCCACGAATAAATTAGAAAGCCCCAGGGAGGTGGCTGCCTCCTGGGCTGTGGGGGCCCCCGCGGGCCCTCGCTACATAAATCAAATTGCACCCGGCCTGGCGCACCCGGGGGCTTTAAAAGACGAAGTGCAGGAACCCGCGCTTTGTTTTTTAAGTTTTCGGACGGATTTGCACAGAGGCGCGACCCGCGTGTAAATTTAAAGGAAAATGCTTTTTTTGGGCCTGGTGGTCCCTGTGGGACCACTTGAGCAGGCCTGGGGGCTCAGGGTGTTTTTACCCTGCCCCCTTTTCTTTTTTTTTTTTTTTTTTTCTTTTTTTTTTTTTTTGTCCTCATCTCACCTATAAACTGCTAGCAGGACATAACCGGTCAGTTTTAATAATGGGGGCGCCCTCCGACCGCCTGCCATTGTTTAGGTTATCCAACCAATCCCCTTTTGTCGTCCGGGATTTAGGTGTTAATCATAGGACCATGTTATTTATCGACCATTAGCAACTGCAGAATGGAATCAACAGAGTCTCAATTCCTGGCCCAGACGAACAAAGGGTGCCCAAAGTGAAGGAAGGCTAGGGCTGGAACTCATAACATCTAACCGGGCCATAGCCAGTGCTGATTTTAGCCAGTCTTCTACTTTCGGGGGGAGGGGGTCTTTCCACCTGAAACATATCTCCCTTCGGGCCAACAAAATCAAACATAATAACAGCCCTCTGAGTGGTTGAGCCAAACCGGCAGTGGACACCTGGTCGTTGGCAAAAAAGATCAGAGAGCCGTTCAACACGATATCTATTCCGAAGGTCATACATAGGTATCTGCACACCCCTTCCCAGTATTTTCCCAATTCAGCGCATTCAAAAAAGATGTGTACGTCGTTGGCTTTAGGGAGTGAGCACCTGGGGCATCTCGGCTCCGGAACTGGGGCAAATTTCGAGATCTTCTCCGGAGTATAGTAAATTCGATTAGAAACAAAAAAGTGATTTCTCTTCAGACTGGCAGATTTTGTGTATTTATAAAGCAGGGTCATGGAGGGTTCCAGGAGGCTCCCAATATCTGGTTCAAAAAGAGAGTCATTCCAGGCTGAAACCTGATGTGGAATACCAACGTCAACTGCGTTGATCAGGAGCCTGTACCAGATAGGGATTTCCTTCTTAAGATGTTGAATGATCTTGAGAGCATCTTCCACCTCACCATTCCCCCTTAGATTCTCCTTCTCCGTTTCAAACCATGATTTTAGTTGAATAAACTTGAACCTCGAGAACCCCGAGCCTATTCTTGCTTTCAATACCTCCCAAGGATGTATGCCATTTTCATCCCCCAACTCAGACCAAGTCGCGACCCCGGCTCTTTTAATTGGGAGTGCCATACTATCCTGGAGGCAGGGGGGGGTCCCCGGAGAGTCCCAGATCGGTGCCTGATCGGAGTAGTAACCTATCCCACATTTGGAGCGGATGAAATACCAGACCTCCAAGGCATTTTTGATCACCTTCAGCCTTACTCGTTTGAAGAATTTTGGGGAGCCAAACTTGTAAAGAAACCCTGCTTTATTCCCCCCGCCTTCAGTACTGACCGACTCCCCCAGCAACTTACCCCAGGCACATGCAGTTGGTACCCCTAAAAGCATCCTGATAGCCTTAAATTGAAAGGCAACCAGATAGCAGCGGATATCTGGAAGGGCCAGTCCCCCTTTAGCTAGGCGGCGCCTCAATTTTTTCCAAGATAGCCTAACGCCCTTCTCACCCCAGATGAAACTCCCGATTTTACTTTGCGCCTTTGAGATAGAGTGTTTAGGGAAACCTAGAGGAACCGCGTTAAACAAGTACGTTAATTTCGGGAGGATAGTCATTTTAACTAAATTCACCTTCCCGAAGATGGTCAAGGGGAGGTTCCTCCACCTTGCAAACAGCTGGTCAATTTCATTTATTATTTTCCCTATATTAATAGATGGAATTTTCCCCAGATCTTTCACTATAACTATACCAAGATATTTAAATGTATTGCTGGTAACCCCACTCCACTGATCTATGTTCCAACACATAACCTCCGTCTTCGTGGGGTTAGCCAGATATCCTGAGATTGCTCCAAAATCTTCCAACAGAGCCCCGACCTTTGGCAGTGTTATCTCGGGGTCATCTGTGTAGATGATTATGTCATCCGCATATAAAGCGATTTTAGAGCGATATTGCTGTGTCTTAAACGGAGGTATGGTCTCATCTAGCCTTATAGCCTGGGCAAGAGGCTCAATATAGAGGTCGAACAGCAAAGGGGAAATAGGGCAACCCTGCCTGGTCCCTCTTTGGATAGTAAAACTGGGAGTAAGTGCACCGTTGATAAGGATCTTAGCTGAAGCATCCTGATAGCACCCTCTCAGAGTGTGAATAAAGATTGGGCCCAATCCCATCTCCTCCAACACCTCCCAGAGGTAGACCCAGCACACCCTGTCAAAGGCCTTGGCGGCGTCTAGCGCGACCACTGCCAGGGGTTCGAGTCTAGAGATCGCCAAATCGATGTTCCCAATAAGTAGCTGTGTTTGTTCTTGGATATGTCTCTCAGAAATGAACCCTTTTTGGTCTGTATTAACCAATCCAGGGGCTAGCTTGCCCAATCTCCCTGCCAAAATACCCATGAAGATTTTATAGTCTGCATTTAGCAGGGAGATTGGGCGGTAGGAATCCGCTTTAGCTGGGTCTTTTCCTGGCTTCAGGACCAGAACAATGATTGCCTCCCTCCACGAATTGGGAACTTGACCTGTTGGGCTATAGATTGACTGAAAAAGGGATCCCAAAACGGGGATGACTTCCTCAGAGAGAGATTTGTACACCTCGTTTGGGAGGGCATCAATACCAGAGGCTTTGCCGTTTTTAGACTGCTTTATTTGAGTTCTTATCTCCTGCAGCGTAATTGGGGAATCGAGGAAGTCTTTATTGGCCTGTGTCAGCGTGGAGAGGGATTTTGAGCTCAACCACCCGCGTATTTGTTGTTTAGAAGGGGATAAGTTCTCCCTGTATAGATCCGCAAATAGGGTGAGTATAGTATTTTGGATGTCGCCTATATCTGTGGATCTATCCCCTTGGTTATTTATCACCAACTCAGCTATGTCATTCTTCGAGCGTTCCGATCTCGCTTTCCACGCCAAAAGGGCCCCGGCCCTCTCGCCATATTCATAGTTCTCCATCCTATTCCTATCCCATTGCTTCTTGCACTTCTCTTCTAAGATGCCTCTATAGCGTTGTCTTGCCTGTTCAAGATCAAGTTCTACCCGCGACTTCCTTTGTCCATCTGGGGAGTTTGACAGCCTCAAAAACTCGGCTTCCAGCAATCTGATCTTTTCTTCACCCAATTTCAATGCACTTCCCTCGGAACGATTTTTAAAACAAATGAGACTGTGCAGTCGGCCTCTTAGATTAGCCTTAAAGGCATCCCACACGACCTCAATTGCAGCTGAACCAATGTTGGTGTCAAAAAACTCCGAAGATGATATTTTGACTGCCTGAATCAAATCTGGATCGTCTAACCTTCCCCTGCTAAGTGTCCATCTCGATTGAGATTTTAAAGAAAAATTTTTGATGGAACAAAAAACGGGGGAATGGTCCGAAAGATGGCTAGGGAGAATGGATATGTCGGAGTCCTTGCCAAGTAGGAGCTTACTGGCTAAGAGGTAGTCAATCCTGGAGGAGTGATGGAATCTCTTGCTATAAAATGTATATCCAGCCCTATCACCTTTCAAAAACCTCCACACGTCTACCAGGCCAAGGTCATGCATCATATTCTTCATCGCCCGTCTAACAAGAGGATTCGGAATTGAACGAGCCTGATTTGACCTATCTAAATTGGGATCTAATAAGGCGTTGAAATCTCCTCCAACAATTTTGCCCCCTTTTCTTGTTTGCAATGTATGTCTCACCTTTTTGATTTTCACTCGATGGGAGGCACAAGATGGCTACCAATACTTCCTGGTTTGGAGTGTTGGCAGCCAATTAGAATGAAGCTCGTGCTGGGGGAGGAGATGTGTGGTTGTGGCTCCACCCAGATATCTAGATTTCTTTTTCTTTTAATATTTCAAAAACTACTGAAAGGATTTACACCATTTAAAAAGAAGGGTGCTTTCTGAACCAAGAGCTACCTTTTTTCCAAATTTGGTGTAATTCCGTTCAGCAGTTCGGGCTGTAGACTGTTCTAAAATTTCCAATGGAAATTAACATGGAGAAAACGCGCTTTGGGACCACCCTTTTTCCTTGGCTCCAGCTTCACGAATCACCCCGAAACTTTCAACAGAGAAACTGAGAGGGCTGACCCATTAGTTTTGAAAATTTCTGGAAGATTCATCAAACGGCGCCGGCAAATCAAAAAATTCTTAGGAAACTTGGTTCTAATTCTAACTACCTACTGCCGACCGCCAGTAGGCAATATATACCGACAAAACAAAGGTTACAGGGATGTTATAGTTAGACTCAGATTTCACACGTACAAAACCATTGAAATTCAGAAGTTACAGTTACCTGAGGTAACTAGAACTTAAGCTCCTGCAATGCACTGTTTATGACCTCATATATTACATCACTCATGACATGGTCACAGAATTGTGGCATGTTCTAAATTTGTATGTGAATTATAGCAATGGTGAACTAAATGGACACGTTAGGTGCAGTAATGTAATGTCTCTGATTGGGATACAACATTGCAACCTAACATTAGAACTGGTTAATGGTCATCAGTGTGGATAAGATACGTACATGAGTGCTAACTATCAGTGCGCTCAACAGCACGTTAATATGCGACATTTTTTATGATCAGTTAGTAATGCATAAATAATATTGCTGAATGAGAATATTTTAATTAAAAACATGTTATAATTTTAAGTTTTGTAATACAAAATTGTTTTGGCTAACATGTGTCATTAACATGCTTGCTACATTATGCTTAACTTGTCTTCTATGTCCATGTCAGTGACATGGTTTCCATGACAACTCTGTATATTATTACCTGTTTCAATGGCAATGGGCTATGTGAACATGGTGGTTTGTCCACCGAAACGTGTCAGGAGCCTTCCTTTGAAGTAAAATGGTGAAGTAAATCTCCAGAGAGTCTGTGCCTGCTGCAGATACTCAGGAGCGGGACTGCTTTCTATATGAAGACATAGCGTCCTGGACCATCCACGCCGACCCACCTTTGTTTGGTGCACCACGTATCCGGAATCAGTGGAACAGTATTGCAACAATCATGCGGTGCCCCCACCCGCAGAAACACAAGCCAAGAGCTCCAGTGATGGACAACAGAGAAAACTGCCAGTATCCAGAGAGCAAGAGGGCATTCAGGACACCAGGAAAGATCTTCCGAGTCCGTTCACGAGTGTCCGAGTAAGGTAACCCTGGGCGGTGAACTCCTTTCCGCTCATGGAGTTTGCAGAGTTTACTGCACTCCGTGTTATGCGGAGATCGCTTCGCATTGTGTAGTGTAGTTTGTTTCCCTCGCTCGCGTGTCAACGTCAAGTTGGCGACCGCGAGTGAGGAAAATCAACTACCGGCGAGATTTTTCCTCATTTGTGATGGTCAACATCAAGTTGGCGAGCACAAGCGTGGAAAATCAACATTCCACAAAGATTTTTCAATGCGAGGGGTCAGGTTTCTCATTGCAAGTGGTCGCGTATGCTCGCGACAGCTCACGTTGCAAAACTGCCCGTTTGCGTTGAGAAAGCTACCGCTCAAGTAAAAATCTACTCAAGAGGCAGAAAAGGAAAGCAGGGACCGCTTGCACGGTGCATGGAGCCGTTCACAATGATTGCACAGTGCGGACAAGCATATGGCACTGTGCAATCATCGCGAACAGCATTTTTCTATCATACTCTTCCGCTTGCATAGCTCTGCGTAGTGCGGCGGAGTTTTTTCTGCACTTCACGTAGTGCCGCGTAGTGCTGCATAGTGCAACTCCTTGAACTCCGCCCAGGGTTAGAGTAAGGTGGCTAATGGGAGAGGTAGTTGCTTAAATCCGAGCAACGAGGGGAGTACACTGTGATACTATATTTTAACAGGATGGCTGAGGAATGGCTGCGGGAGCCGGAATGAGCAGCAGATTAATTTTTAATGCCGACCACATTCAGGTCCCGGATGGAACTACAGTGAATACAAGATCACAATCACTGGGAACCAATTTGAAGTCCCAAATGTGAATGCTAGAGAAGTTACAGATAAATGAGATTTCTAAATGGTGGGAGTGCAAGTGACTCCAGAGGTACCTTGATGTGGGCAGTATCCCCTGAGTGTTATGTACCTTAGCGGCACCCACCTATAAGTCCCTGGACCCCAATATGGTTAAGTAATGCGCTGAGAACAGAGCGGAGTCGTCTAAGCGCATTTTAAAGATATTAATTAAATAATAATGTTATCGATAGGGAAGCCATTATGACCAAAATTGAAATCCTGTTGAAGGAAGTGAACTAATTTACCAACAAAGAGGATGTGACAAAACTGGAAACCGAAATGAAAGGTAGACTGCAGAAATATGAACAGTCTATCAAAGATAGCAAAGCAGCCAAATTCCTTTGCGATAAGCTGGATTACCAGAAAGGACGGATCTATACCTTCTCAAAGCGCTTCGATAATATGAGGCGTCAGCAACTTTCAGCAAATGCAGCACCTACTCCATACACTGCGAGTAGAGAAACAAGCTCAGAGGTAGAAACGGATGAAAGCAATGCAACTGGCGCAGCAGGGATGAGCTGAGACATACCATTGGTAGGAGAAGAGCTATGTTTTTTACGGCTGGACTGGACCCTCAACCTGAGGCCTCGGCTGCAACACAAAGAAAAAGAAGGAAAGGGAGGAGGAAAAGCAACTGAAAAAACAGATGCTGTGGGGGAGAAAATCAAAAGAACAAAACAGACATAAAACAAGTAATGATGGATCTGGACATTGATAACTCAGACATAAATCTTTCACATATGGAGTTAAATGAAGAAGAAGAAAAGATTCTATCATTAGGATTGTCATACTGTTCTCCAACTAACTTTGATTAAGCACAAAAAAGAATAGACTTTTTACGTTTCATGAGAAAATTGAAACTACAAAAGAACTTTAAGGGTAGGTTGAGTCGAACACTAACAGAAAATGAAAACATCCTACCTGTGGAAAACCTGGCAGTAGATGATATGATATGAGAGCGCTCTCCCGAGGGTGATTTTGCTCGCAACCTGACTTTCTCTCCTACTCAAGAAAATATATGAAAGCTAATAATACAGGGAAACTGAGCCTACTTAAGGTTGTAATATACTTACCTCTCTTGGGACTGCATATACCAGCATGCTGCTGGATGTCAAGACCGTGCCACGCCCACTAAGGGCGGTACTTAATTCAATAAATGACCGAATGGAGTGAAGGGTGAGTTGTCATTTTTCCCTGTGCTGAGTCTATGATGAAGCGGCGTACCAGCCTTGAAACGCGTCGGACAATGGAAGTAATGCTATGAAGGCCAGCAATGCGAGTGACAGCAACGCATAAACACCGGAGGTGGGGAGAGCGCTGTGTGCCCTCTCAGAGCTTGAGGGCTTTTTGCGGAGCATATATATATATATATATTATCTACTGGCGGTCGCCAGTAGATAGTTATAGTTAGGACCGTGTTTCCATAGGACATCCGCAACATTCTATTTGGAATAACTTTGGCGCCGGTCGACGAATCCTCGCGAAATTTATATATATATATATATATATATATATATATATATATATATATATATATATATATATATATATATATATATATATATATACTCGCTCACTCCTCTTCTACCATCTGGTATAAGGAAAGCACTCGCAGGGGTTATCTTTCTTATTTCTTTATTCTATCCGCTTTAAAAACATGACGCGTTTCGGCTGACGCCTTAATCAAATGTTTTCATGTTCTTTTGTTATTGTAATGAAGTTGAAGTCAGATTCATGTACTCTTTGGGATAATTCTTTTTTATATATTGGATGGTCTAGAATGGGGTGTGGTAATATTTTGGTGAAAGCCGATACACGGCGTAATAAGAATACCACCTAGGATCCATAGCCGATACACGGCGAGATTGTATTGACCACAACAACCAGCAGTTGACAATGTTATGGAATATTTTTTGTTTACAAATAACGCTTTTCAGATATTCATGTCAAACGTATATACTGCATGCTGCAAATAATTCAGCAAGGTCTGTTGTTATATACTGTCCTAAAGGAGATTCATACACTCCAATATGGCGGCTGTATATAGGTGAATGGTGGTCCTTTCTCTGTTTTCCACACGAAAATTGTATCACATGACCATTGACGTATTGTTAAAATGTCGTCCGTCTCTTGGCGCGAAACTTGAAAACATTTGATTAAGGCGTCAGCCGAAACGCGTCATGTTTTTAAAGCGGATAGAATAAAGAAATAAGAAAGATAACCCCTGCGAGTGCTTTCCTTATACCAGATGGTAGAAGAGGAGTGAGCGAGTATCTTAACGCGGATGCACCTCCGCGCTACGAAGCACCCGTCCGCGAGTGCGCTGGTCTGAGGTGCAGTTGGAGCCATTATATATATATATATATATATGTCACTGAAAAGAAGTAAGGTTAAGGGGTGTTATAGTTCAGAAATAGAAAAATAGTATTAAAACAACCCCATCACTGATGACATCTCAAATGACATCACTGATGACATCATCCTGTGAGTGTAAGTGTTTAGTAAATGTTTCTGAGACTTAAAGATATATACTAAGCTACAGCATAAGTTAAATTACTATTCTTTCTGTACTAGTAATTAGTCATACTACTTCTAACATATCTCATCCGAGTGGCTGTGGGACTGTCGGTGTCAGTGTGTGAGTGGGTGTGTGAGTCACTGAATGGATGTGTTAGCGGATATGTGAGTAGCTGTATGGGTGGGTGAGTGGCTGTTTTGGAAAGTGAGTAGGTGTGTGAGGGGCTGTATGGATGAGTTTGTGGCTGCGTTGTGGAAATTTAGCTCGCAAACTGAACATTATCTGCGCCATCTTGCCCCTCCCCAGCACCACGCGCAACGAATGCACGGCCGCCATTTTAGGCACCCCGCTCTCTCCGCTCACTCTCGACCGCCAGCGTTTTCCCTTGGCGCTGCAAGCATCCCCCGCGCGCCGGCCACCCCCGCTCTCTCATACAGGCCATAAACCCTCTCCTTCTGCGCGACCCTGCTACGGAACCACTTCCAACCGACAACCCATACATGGTCATGCCTCTCCTTTGATAACCCCCTTCCTCTGCGCCCCATTGTCTGAACTGGTCCCAGGCCATCACCTAGCCCTGCGGATGCAGTTTACTGCCCCTACTGTAAGGGAAACACCCCACATCAAAGGGATTACAGTAGATCAAAGCCCCTACCCCCTGAGACCCGGCCAGTTGCACACACCCCGGGAATTAGCGGAATTCCCTGCTGCGCGATAGCCATCTCCCACTGCGGGTAGGGTGGGAACTTCTACTGTATCTATGTGTGGGATCGGATCTGAACCGGGGCTCCAGGGGATATTCCCCCGTACTTCAAAAGAATCTCAAGAATGTACTATGTGTAATAAAGCAATAAACCAGTGTATAAGAGACCAGGTCTCAGAGATGCGGTTAGAGCACCTCGTGACGATACCTTGCTGTCTGATCTGATGTGTTCTGCTCCGACGGAATAAAACCTTGTTTCCTGCCTTCCAGTCTCCGGCGCCTGCCTCTTTTATTGGTAAATTATCGAGTGGTATGAGAGGCGATTATCGCCGGGCAAATACTTGGAAGGTTATCGACTGAAACTGCCGCTACCATTTAACAATTGGCGCCCAACGTGGGGCCCGACAGCGACACGTGGATCCAGTGGGAGAGGTCCCGACGACAGAGTGAACGACTGCAACGATCGGGAGAGCTCCTGCCCAATAGACCCTCGTCTGGCAGCCGATCATCCGAACTTCACTGGTTCCGAGCAGACCTCTCTCGAGTGATCTACGGTCCTGACTGGGAACCATCAGGAGTGCCGCGGCAAATACGGAGAATAGAGGACGATCGGGCGCTGGAGGCGGAAGACGAGAAACTGTCCATGCGGTCCGGGTAAGGTCGTGAAACACGACAAAACTGCGAAATAATTGATTGATTGTTTGAATACTAGTATTGCTCATTGATTGTTCTTTTTGAGATATTCGCTGTCTACAAACGGGGAGGAGTAGAAATACTCTCTCTCTCTCCCTTTGCAGATAGTGAAGGGTAGGTAACGCAGACTTTTGTCCCCATTGAAACCCGTCGTGCCTATCTTTATCTCCCCATTGATTGATTGTCCGAACATTGATTGTTTTGAAGAATAGTGCTTTTTGAGATATTCTCTGTTTGCAAATAACGTAGAATAGGAATATTCTGTCTAGTCTTTGCAAATAGTGAAGGGTAGGTAACGCAGACTTTTGTCCCCATTGAAACCCGTCGTGCCTATCTTTATCTCCCCATTGATTGATTGATTGATTGTCCGAACACTAGTTGTTCGATATTGGTTCTTTGGAGGTATTCTCTGCTTACAAATAACGAGGAATAGAGATATTCTGTCTAGTCTTTGCAAGCAGTGAAAAGATAGGTAGTGCTGACTTTTGTCCCCGTTGAAACCCGTCATGCCTATCTTCTCCCCACTGATTGGTAGTTGGTTCTGCCCGGACCGCTTATTAGAGGTGAACCACCCGGCTCCACTGGAAGGCACCCCTAATAAGGACATGTTCACTAAATATGGACTAGTCGCCGTGGCTTATAGCAAGCTGTGGCATAAATATACCAAGAAGGAGCCCGAAAGTCAGTGGCCACTGATGGGATCCTTCGACGACCGCAAAATAGAAGCGCTAGAAGTAGCTCTGCGTAGCAATAAGACGACGCCTACTATGCTTGACAGTATTGGCATGTGGCGCAAAGAAGCGACGCAACGGAAAAAGAGGGAAGAAGTAAAAGCAGAAAAGGAATTACGAAAGGCAGCTCACCTTGCCGCTAAAAAGTTAGAAGAAGACATAAAGGAGAGAAGGGAAACTAAACTAAGACAGGAGCCCGAAACCTCAGGCCAGTACGCTGTTAGGACCCCTTCTTTGCTCTACCCTGTGTTGTCCTCCAAGCAGCAAACGAATGACGAATTACTGTTAGGTCCCCCGATCATTTACATGCCCCCTCCGTATGCACCCTCCCAATCAGTAGTGCAACACCCACAACCCCCGAACACGAACGAAAGCAGTACAGGGGCCTCGGCCCTCACGGCCTCCGCGCCGGCTGAGCCTCTTGTACTGAACCCAACGTCGGCTACAACGCTAGATGACCATGAGATGAGAAAGAACGATTCCACCAGAATGAATCGATTAACTAAAGATGAACGAGCAGGAATTGACAAGATAGTAGGGACGCTGGTGGAGCGAAAAGAAAGTGAGGAGTATATAACGGACGTGTATAAATCGTATGCCGACAACCGCAGACGACACTTTGTCGTACGGCTCTGTTATCACGCCCTGAATGCATATGAGGATAGGTACCACGATAAAGGTCCCGAAGGCTTAGCGGCCCTATATAGAAAGATAGACATCGGGGAAGAAAGAGAGGGCGATGTAGCGAACCTCTTCACTCGTACACTCGAGGTCTACCGACATCTTAAAGAACATGGACAAACAACCGAAACAGAAACCCCCATAGCAACTAAACCCCAGGGAGGAAGGGCCGATGCCATGATGCCCATTAAAGAAGCTGCCCCCTACTGGGTCCCCCCACGGGGTCAGGGAACACACGACGACATCAACCACCAAGATGCGAAGGGAAGGGTTGTATATAACTGGGTCTACCAGCCGTGGGACCGGCAAGATATTTTGACCTTTAGAAAGACCCTACCCGACTTGAGAAAGAACCCGACTGCCTTCTACACTGAATTAGGTACAGCCTTAGGCTCAACGATAATGACGCTAGCAGATATCGACTTGTTCTTTGGGCTATGTCTGCCGGCTGATGTGTGGAAACAAATCCGGAAAGTTGACCACGCTGAGCCGTTCGGATATACCTGGGTACAACTCGATACCATAGATAAACAGCGAGAACCAGGACAGAAACCCCCGAAAGCCATCCTAGAGCTCCCAGATAAGATTGTACAAAAGCTGAAGACTCTAATCCCTGAAAGAAAGGTAGACTGGTCGATAGTGACGGCTTGCCGCCAGAAACCCCAGGAAGACGTGTCTGAATACTTCTCCCGATTCGAGACTGTGTTTTCCGACTACAGTGGCCAAGACATGACCACCGCAACCGGACACCACCTCTTTGTCCAGAATTATGTAAAGGGTCTGTCGCCAGAAGTTTCCCAGAAACTACAGACCAGCGAGAGTAGTTGGGCAGCCTCCAAACCCGCAACAATTCTCCAGATGGCCCAATACTACGAAAACCAGAAAAACGAGAACGATAGGGCGTCAGAGAAGAAGAAAAAGGAATTAAAGGAGAGGGTGATGATAGCACAATTGCAAGGGGTGACAATAGGAAGGGAACCCCCGAAGGAGAACTACCAACCAACCGCCCCTAGAAAGCTACCCCCTAGAGACCATACACCTACACCCTACAACGGACGGAGAGACTTAGATGGGAACCAATGTGCGTTCTGTAGAGGGTTCGGACACTGGAAATCCCAGTGCCCGGTCCTTTTGGAACTGAACAAAAATAGGGACCCCAATAGACACAACCGGAAGTTTGTTGATACCCACCATCAACGTCACCACACTTGATTAGGATCACGTGCAATCGAGCAAACGCCGAATACGCTAACCAGATCGCTGATACGTACAACGCTCCAGCAAAATAGTATGGTCAAACATTTTTAATAAATTATAAGTATAACAACATTCCGGCAAAAATGAACAGGTTAGAACATGTTTTAAACAACTATTTACATGACAGTCTGCTGCGACCTGCATCCCAAAGCATTTTCGTCCACGTGACACCGTCCTCGCCTCTCCTTCCTCGAAGTTGCAACATTGGCCTGTTTTGGGCGGTCCTTTTTAGTTGATTTTGGGCTATAAAAGCCATGCAGGAATCCCTTGACATCAGTGGCGGCCGATTGTGCGAATAGGCCGGAGGCTATACGAAGCGCCGGAGGGCTGGTGCCCTGGCGGGGGGAGGCGACGCGGACGGACCTCCCCCACCTCCCCAGGTGGAGGCTTGCCAGGCACCCCAACCGTCTTCCACTCACCGGCCAGCTAAGCTGCACCTAGCCATCTTTTTCATCGGCCTGCTGAATTTCACCCTGGCACGCTGTGCGGGTCTTCCCAGTCACTTCTTCCTTCAATAACGGAGGGTGCCCTGGCGGGGGGAGGCGACGCGGACGGACCTCCCCCACCTCCCCAGGTGGAGGCTCGCCAGCAGATGAGGGCACCCCAAACCACACCTTTCACACGTCGGCCAGCTGGGTTGCGCCCTGCCACTTCATTCGCCGTTCGGCTGAGCCGGCACCCCTGCACGCGGCCGCCAGGCAACCACCCAAGGACAGGGTTCACCAGGACTGCCGCTAGCACCCGACGCGGGGAGTGGGCCCCCGCAGCCAAGTAAGTAGGGGCCCACTCCGATGATGATGTCCTCCGGACTGCTGTTGTCGCTGCAACTGATGCCACTCCGGTGGCAGCACCACCCGAACTGCTGCTGTTACTGCTGCTGGCTCCTCTCCGGTGACTGTACCGAAGAGCTGCTGCTACTGCTGCCCTTGAACTCCGGCGGTCGACCCCTCCGGTTCCAGGCCTGGCCCACCGTGAGACAATTCTGGACTCGAAAGCTTGTTTGCTAGGGCATGGGCCCCACCCTTGACAGAACGCTCCCCTCAGCCTTGCAGAATTGGTTGGAGTCATTTGACGTTCGACTCCTGCGGACTTCCGGTAAGGACAAAACCACCACCATTGCCCTTTTTGCCCCCGGGCGGCAGCCACCTTGCCTCCGCTTGATACAGTGAGACAGTAAAGCGTCGGCGGAAGAACCCGCCTGCTGCCCCGCCCTAAGAACAAACCGTGGCATTGCTACAAGGTTGCAGTGACGCAAAGTTGACGCTAACGAAAGTTCTCGAAC
Organism: Triturus cristatus; assembly: GCF_964204655.1. Classification (NCBI taxonomy): domain Eukaryota; kingdom Metazoa; phylum Chordata; class Amphibia; order Caudata; family Salamandridae; genus Triturus; species Triturus cristatus. The sequence continues at coordinate 1,138,088,606 of NC_140589.1, forward strand.
TACCGAAAGGGATTCTGGTTCAACTGCTAATTCATGGAAAGACTTAGACTGTGCACTAGCCCGACCCCGCCCTAAGATGGCGCTGATGTAGGAGTGGCCTACAACTCCTTGTGGCGTTCCAGTCACGTGACATTCGTGTTAAAAAGAGATATATATACATGTATGCGATGCTTCCACACATGGCGGTGGGGGAGAGGGGGGGGGGGGAACCGATTTTTATGTTAATCCAGTGTTGCTCATGTTGCTCGACGCCTCTCACACTGTGGCCGGTCTATGGCGGCTGTAGGCCCGTATTTCCATACTGACATTGTTTTAAATAAAGGGCTTCTTAAAAAGGAATTACGAACTCAGTGTCATGACTAATCATCTAGGTTGTTGAAGGTTTTTCTTTTGAATAAATGATCGTTACTCCTAAGCGAAAGCATACGGATAATACAGACACAATTTGCCTAAAAATCTTTTTGTTTAACGGAATTTGTACCCATCACGCCTGCCCTTTTTCCAAGAATTGTCAAATCAATAATGAACTATAACTTAAGGTATATGTCGCATGCAAGGTATGGTATCCTGCACCATAATACACGACCAATTGAGAAATACATGCACGACCAGGGAACGCGAATTTAGGAGATGAATGAACTAGAGCATCTTTGCCTCAAACTAAAGAATAATGGGTCCGTGGTATTACCCAACCCTGCGGCTAGCCTGGTACATGGTAGGTAGAACCTTTCGTGTCTGCGCGCGCTGGGGTATTTTGAATACTGCACCTCCCCTCCCCTCTTATTTCCCCTCTATAGGTCACGACGAAGTTCCGACTGAAGAGTGGAGTGGACATGGACCGCACCAAGTTCAACATCAGGGAAAACATAGACAAACGTTGTGAGATAGTGTGTAAAATTACAGACCACCATTGAGAACATGAAAAACTGTATGATATGATTGTGCGTGTGTACTACGATTATACGATATGAATGTGTATGCATTTCATGTTCGGATCACTTGAAGAGAGCGTCATTGTATGATTGAAGTGTGCGTCCACCGATCAAAGGGAGGAGAATAAAGGGTCAGACAACCCATAAGATGAACTACAAAATACTGAAGGTACGCAGCATGCATAGGAATAGAGGACAGGGAAGGAGAGGTCCCCGTGCTCGACGCAGCCCTGAGTCTCCGTCTTGACGCATGTACTGTCACACCCTATCCGGCATTTGTGTGTACGTGATCATCGAATTTATGTCTTTTCCCCGCTTGTGTTTTCTTACATGGAACAGACCCATGCTACTCCATGTTGTGTGTGCACCAAGTGACCTATTATCTTACCCATCTCTCTCTCTCTCTCTCTCTCTCTCTCTCTCTCTCTCTCTCTCTCTCTCTCTCTCTCTCTCTCTCTCCCCCTCCCTCGCAAAAGGCTCTTTCTTGCCCTCTTTCTTCTTGAATAAATTAACGACATACACCTCTTTGGTAAGTGTATAATTGGCCTGAACACAGTGGTGTTCGAACAAATTGATAGAAACAAAAACGACCATACTTTACCACGTTACTACCTCTCCTTTTTACAAACATTAAGCCTAATCGGCTGAGAAGGAAAGGACAGGTAAGACGACTGATGTCTCCCAATCTGACCCACAACACGGGGACTATATGTCAGTGGTTTTTTGTTCTTAACGGACACCATCTCCACCACCCAGAATTACCCCTGACCAATTGGCCCGGAATAAAATGTCTAAAGCACCCTGTTCTCCCAAAGATAACTCCAGCCCTATACTAGCCGTCTCAGAAGTATCCCGAATAAAACAGCTGATGGCCCCTGTTTTAAACTGATAAAGGGTCACCTACTGTATGAAAAGGATGCTCGTGAACGCATGACCATAGCACCTCGCACTTACAGGTATTACCAAACCTTGCATTATAGGGCGCAGAAACTGACACCTAGAAGGCCAGACGATGGACAGGGACACCCACAGAACCCTGCACCACAGCAGTAATTAATAGATTAGTAACACGCACCTTAACATCAGAGTTAATAGACACCAATCATATAGTAACAGATAAGAGCATTTCCGCAACTACTCGGTGGTTGGGAGAGAGAATGAAGTATGTAAATGTCTTCCCTGCCAAGATCTCTAAGACTTTCGTTTCTTATAACCTATTCAAGGATAACCTGCAGCCATCGGAAGAGAGGGGTCGGATGTGACGCACAGTCTGGCTGCGGATCATAAAACATCTATGACATCGACCAAGGGGGAAGCGACGAAGCAACAAGAGCGTGAGACGAGGCACCATTATCAGAACGATGAGCGCGAAGGGCTACATCGAGGCCCCTGCTCACTGACCAGCGTGCCTGAAGTCTTAACCCGTCGGGCCCGATTGATGGGCCCAGTGCTGAGAAGATTCTGCTCTCCTTGGTCCGCATTTTTGATCTGATCCCATGCCACCCCATTCTCTCTTCCTCTTTCATTTGGACTATGACTTTGACCTACTACCGAGGAACAAAAGGCCGGCACCCTGTCTCAAAAGTACCTGTGGTGAACTGTGTTAAGGAACAGGACTGTGATCAAAGAACAGTGAGTGGTCACACCCTGCCACGTGAAGAAATCGGATTTGAGCTGGACCTTAGTTCCACCGCCGGTGCTCAACAGTGCCAACGAAAGAAGAACAACAATGAGAGCTTACCAGTGATAGCTCTTTATAAACAAGGACACTGGAAAGAAGAACCCATGTCAAAGTTGAAAATCCTCTCCCAACCACCTTATTATATTAACTATCTTCTTATCAAGTTTTCATGATGTTGCATCAATCACTTCCGACTGTACACTGAGAAGTTAAGAAAATGTAACTTTGTATAGTAACATTCATACAACACCAGCCATGTACACAACTATACTGTAACTTTGAATGTACTTCCTCCTCGCCTGCTTCATCAAACTGTATGAGACAATGTACAAATGTGTCAGATTACTCCTGCCTACCCTAAAGACTCTGTATCTTTAAATGTGTGACGAACATTGACGATACTGTAACTGAAAGGCTAACAAAGGCGAATATTGGCCGGACAAGCTGGCGAGATATGTTAAAAGGGAGGACTGTGGAAATTTAGCTCGCAAACTGAACATTATCTGCGCCATCTTGCCCCTCCCCAGCACCACGCGCAACGAATGCACGGCCGCCATTTTAGGCACCCCGCTCTCTCCGCTCACTCTCGACCGCCAGCGTTTTCCCTTGGCGCTGCAAGCATCCCCCGCGCGCCGGCCACCCCCGCTCTCTCATACAGGCCATAAACCCTCTCCTTCTGCGCGACCCTGCTACGGAACCACTTCCAACCGACAACCCATACATGGTCATGCCTCTCCTTTGATAACCCCCTTCCTCTGCGCCCCATTGTCTGAACTGGTCCCAGGCCATCACCTAGCCCTGCGGATGCAGTTTACTGCCCCTACTGTAAGGGAAACACCCCACATCAAAGGGATTACAGTAGATCAAAGCCCCTACCCCCTGAGACCCGGCCAGTTGCACACACCCCGGGAATTAGCGGAATTCCCTGCTGCGCGATAGCCATCTCCCACTGCGGGTAGGGTGGGAACTTCTACTGTATCTATGTGTGGGATCGGATCTGAACCGGGGCTCCAGGGGATATTCCCCCGTACTTCAAAAGAATCTCAAGAATGTACTATGTGTAATAAAGCAATAAACCAGTGTATAAGAGACCAGGTCTCAGAGATGCGGTTAGAGCACCTCGTGACGATACCTTGCTGTCTGATCTGATGTGTTCTGCTCCGACGGAATAAAACCTGGTTTCCTGCCTTCCAGTCTCCGGCGCCTGCCTCTTTTATTGGTAAATTATCGAGTGGTATGAGAGGCGATTATCGCCGGGCAAATACTTGGAAGGTTATCGACTGAAACTGCCGCTACCATTTAACAGCGTGAGTGGCTGCATATGTGTATGAGTGGCTATATGGGTGACATAGTGGGTCTGAGAGTGGCTGTATGGGTATGGGAGTAGGTGTGTGAATGGCTGTTTGGGTGAGTAGCTATGCGCGTGTGTATATCGTTAAGTGAGTGGGTGAATTGGAGATTGATTGTCCATGTAAGTGGCTGTAAGAGTGAGTGAGTTGGCATGTGAGTGGTTGTAAGGATGTGTGTTTGGCGGTCAGTGGCTGAAAGGGTAAACAATTGGGTGTGTTAGTAACTGAATTGATGAATGAGTGGCAGTGTGAGTGACTGTATGGGTAAGCATGTGGGTGTGTGAGTACCTGTATGGGTGAGTGACTGTGTGAGTTTCTGTATGGGTGTTTGAGTGGGTGTGTGAGTGATTGCAAGGATGTGCAAGTGAGTGTGTAAGTGTTTGTATGTCTGTATGACTGGATGTGTTAGTGGCTGTATTGATAAGTGAGTGTGTTCATGAGTGGCTGTATGGGAGAGTTAGTGGGTTTGTGAGTAGCAGTATGAGTGAGTGAATGTGTGAGTGGTTCTACGGATGAGTGATTGGTTATGTGAGTACAGGAATGAGTCGGTGAATGGGTATCTGAGGGGCTGTGTGGGAGTGGGTGTATGAGAGGCTCTATGGGGGTGTGAGTAGGTATGCGAGTGTGTGTGTGGAAGCTGTTATCAGTGATGTCACTGACATTTTATGAGTGATGTAATATGTGAGGTCATAAGCAGTGTATTGTGGGGCATAAACTATAGTTAGCTCAGGTAACTATAACTGCTGAATTTCTATAATATTCATATAACCTATTTTTTCTAGTGAATTTCTATGTTTTTTTTATTCTATTCCCTAACTATAACATCCCTGTAACCTTTGGCTTTTTAAGGGAATTTCTAAGGTTTTTTTCATTTGTGACCTTTGACAGTGAGTGCATGAATGTCTCAGTGGGTGTGTGAGTGTCTCAATGGGTGCGTTAGTATCTGAGTGGGCCTGGTAGTGACTGCATAAGTGTCTCACTGGGTGTATGAGTGAGTTTATGTATGTCTGAGTGGGTGAGTGAGTGAGTGGGTGTATGAGTGTCTGAGTGAGTGTCTCAGTGGGTCTGTGAGTAGATGTCAGAGTATCTGCGAGTACCTCCATGAGTGTGTGAATCAGTCTGTGAGTGAATGTCTGAGTGGATCTGTGAGTGGGTCTGTGAGGCTCTGAGTGTGTCTGTGAGTGGGTGCATGAGTATCAGAGTTGGTGCATGAGTGGGTGTCTGAGTGGATTTGCAACTGCCTTCATAAGTGTGTGAGTCAATCTGTGAGTGAGTGCATGAGTGTTTGAGTGGGTCTGTAAGTGGGTGCATGAATCTCAAAGTGAATTTGTGAGTGTGTGTCTGTGTATGGGTTTATGAGTCTGTGAGTGGTGAGGTTCTGTAGCGATCCGAACCCGTGAATTCGGTATCGTAGTACTGACACGATTTTGGTACCAATGAACCGCAAATGATCCATTATATACATGACAGTGTTTTCGCTGCGCAACTAGCATGAATTCACTGGAAAATAGGGCATTCTGTCACTAAAGTCATGGCATCCATTTTAGTTACGGCATCCATTTTGTTTCTTGCCCTCACATAGTCAATGAACGGACGATGACCTCGGCAGAGTCACCTTGTTAAGGACACGTAAGCTTGAGCCCCGAGAAAGGTTGATGCTGCATGACTAGGCAGAATCAAGCTGCCTCCCTTGCCTAAGGCCAGTCCTGCTATACTGGTTCTCGTGTCCGTTGTCCTGACTGAAAGGCCGAAGACGGTAGCCATGCCCGTTTATGATCCATAAACACCTCTTATCCTACATTTCAATCCTTTGCTCCTGGCTCTGCTCCTTACTTTCTGGGCTTTTACAATGGGGAGGTTACGATTTTTATGATGGGGAGGATCGGGCAAAGAATGGAAAACTGTCGAGAGGACCTGATCGAATACCGAAAACCTACGACTAATTATTGTTTGATGTCAAATTTACTGTTTGTTTGGGATACCGGGTTAGGCATGAGAAATATTTGTGTAATGTAGCCCAAAGACATTTTGCATGTATTTAAAGAGTAACCCACTTAATGCAATTTGAACAGTCTCGTAGATTCTGCCTCTGTGTGGTTCCTATGATTTCTGTGTCCCTGCAGTAAATAAACCTTGGTCTTTGACGCCGCCATCGAGAAGCCCGTGTCTCTGTTTATTTGTGCACCGGGACAGGAGGAACTCAGAGGTCTTCGGGTGTTGTTTCCCTGACACCTCTGGACTCTTAAAAGTCCAGAACCTCAAATTGGCGCCCAACGTGGGGCGACGTCATCCGGTACCGGTCCAAAGCCTGAAAAGTTCGAGAAGTTTCGTGTGAAGATTCCGGAGGGAGGTACCCCGCTTCATCGATCCCTGCATGTCGTAAAAGTGGCCCGACGATCTCTTCCACGAGGGTTCCCGTTCCCAGACGGCTACAGAGGACCGCTGCCTTGACTGTCGCCCTGTCTTGGACCCGAGGTGCAGACCTTAGTACGGCGAGACGTAGACGGGTTCTGCTTGGTGACGTCTTCCACATTTCAGTTAAGTGGGCTACGCTCAGTTTGGTTGTTCCTTGTTGCTTTGGTTTAATTCGTAGATTATCATTGGTTGCTCTTGTTTAGATAATCTTTGTTTGGGTATTGGTTCATTTTGGTAGGCCTAAGTTCTCTGCGCATTTTGGTTGGAATTTGTCTTTGTTGTCATGACTACCAGTAGTAACTGTTTTTTGTCCTGGTTACGTTGCAACGGGGATTCCCGGTTGGAGGATTCGTGTTTGGTTCCTCCGATTGGAACTCCTACATATGAGCTCTATTGTAAACATGGTGTTGGTCCTATTACGTATAATGAAGTATGGGTCCGTTATACCAAAAAAGATGGTGTCCTTAGTTGGCCACCGCATGGTAGTTTCGAAACGGAAATACTAGACAATCTAGAAATGAAGTTGTTCAAGAAAAAAGCCCGGCCGGCAATGTTTGATTCTTTTCGCGTATGGCGCAAAGAAGCCAAACAGAGAGAAATTAGGAAAACGAAGAAAGAACAGAAAGAGAAAGGGTTGACTTTAATGGAGTCTGCTAGGCAGCTGCATGTTGACGAGACTGAGAAAGCAATGGAGATGGAGAATAGAAAATATAATTTGGCAATTGATAAATGTTACCCTGTATTGCCATCTTGTCCAACTAAGCCGATGGAGGATCATGAAAAGGATCCTCTGTTGTCTTACCTGTTGAATTCACCTCCACCGTATGCACAGGGTATTTCAGGACCACAGTTACCACCTGTTGTACAGCCAGCTGCTGGTCAGCCTGGAATAGTTGCTCCACTTCCTTTGATTCCAGCTCCTATCCTTCCCGTGGTTAATGTTCCTTCGGCACCCCCTCTTCCTGGGGCGCCCGTTCCGCCTTTGCCTGTCGTTTCGCAAACTGCTTTACCTGCTACTCCTACCCTTACTATTTCATCTGCTTCAGCTGTTCTGTCCCCGAACCCTGTGAACATTCTGACTCCGCTTTCCGTTCGTCGGAAAATAACCGACTCTGTAACTAATATCTTAACTCCTCTCTACAGGTCTTTAATTGGGACCCCCGTTTCTGACTCTATACAGAGACGTAGCCAGTTTCCTGGTCCCCAGGAACGAGACACGTTAGATTCGACAGCTCTTAGGTGGATGTCGAAAGCTGCGAAGTATGATGCACGAAGAGTGTTAGATACCTTTATGCAATGGAATGAACCAACCCAACGTTATGTTTTTGACGTGTTGTGTTCTCTTGTACGTGAAGAATGGGAAGATGATGATTTAGACTCCGTCCCCTCTGACCTGATAAATATTCAACAGAAATTTGCCGCAGGAATGGTGATAGGTCTAGAAGTAAGGGGAGCGATAGAACTGATTTTAGCTTATAGGGATGAGTCCCCTCTTCGAGCGACAAGAGACCCTGATGGTTCACCAATTACTACTAGGAAAAAACGAGGTCAATATCCGATGAGGGAAGTTCCACCGATATGGCGTGATGCAGTTGCAGCTGATGGGAACTTGGGTATTGCAGCTGCTCCGGCACATTTCCAGAGAGTGTGGATACACATCCCTTGGAAACGGGCTGAAGTATTAGCCGTAAAACAAGCATTACCAGACCCACGTAAAAATCCTGCTGGTTATTACAAAGAGTTAATGCAAACAGTTCAAGCGTGTGTCATGAATTTAGCAGACATTGAAATGCTATTTGGTAATGTGGTGCCACAGCCTATATGGGCCAAAATTCGGCAAGAGAACCACCCAGTCGCCTTAGGAGGTGATTGGGCAGCTATTATAGCGGCAGATGCGCAACAAATTGGCGGTGCTAAACCTGAACCTCTGATTGCTGCTTTACCTGGCAGAATAATTACTCTAATGAAAACGCTGATGCCAGCGTTACGAGTCAATTGGGATAAATTATCGGCATGCAAGCAAAAGAAGGACGAAAGCGTCTCTGACTTCTTTACTAGATTTGAAGAGACCTTCGTAGATCACAGTGGGCAAGATATGAGTACTGAGGGAGGCCAGAGATTGTTTGTCGACAAGTTCGTATTTAATTTACTACCTGAGCTTAGTAACAAGTTAAAGGATTCTGAAAGTGCATGGGCAGTGTCGACAACAGCACAGATACTTGCAACTGCTCAGTATTACGAGAACAGAGAGAAAGAAGAGAAGGAAAAGTCAGAAAAGAAAACAAAAGATTTAAAGACTAAAGTTCTTCTGCAACAGGCGTATCCGCCTCGTTCGAATCAGTCAGATTTACGGCAGCGACCCCAGTTTCAGCCACAACCACAATTCCAGCAAGGGACGGCCCATGGATTTAATTATAGTTTTCCGCGACAACAGTTAGCATGGAATCAGTGTGCTTATTGTAAAAAGGAGGGTCATTATAAGAATGAGTGTCCAGTACTGCACCCACAAACTAGTGGTGTTCCAGCCCAGAGAGGTAATGTAGGGTTTATGCAAGCTCCTAGAGGTAGAGGACGTGGGACGATGACACCACAGGCCGATCGCCAATCGAATTATTTCGATCAGCGAGATGCACAATCTGCGCAAACAGGTAGATCTCCACAGTACCACGTTGAAGATTACTATGACCATAATGAGGAGATTCAAAGAAGCGAGCACTAGGACAGCCGCAGGCAAAGAGAGGGAGTAGTATCAGTTCCAGTTGATCAGAGTGGACCTTATGTCGCAGTAGTTACCTCAGGTGTGGTCGAACTGTTTCTGTTGGATACTGGTGCGGCAAAAAGTTCAATTATGCATGCGAAACTCCCTGGCGCACCTTTGTCTGGCTTAACGAACACTTCAGTAGGTTTCTCAGGCGCCCCTGTTCACAATCCTGTTTCTAGTCCTTTGTCAATATCTGTTGGGCCATGCGAACTAGAAGCACCCCTTATCTTAACAACCGGTTGTAATGAGAATCTACTTGGTTTAGATCTGTTGAAACGCCTGCACGCGACACTGTACTGTTCCCCTTCAGGAGTACAGCTCACATTAGGCAAAAGAGTCATCTCTCCAATGTATATGTCGATGGATAAGCTCCCACCGGAGCTGCGTTCTCTCCCTGATACTCTTTGGGCGACTGGTCCTAACGATGTAGGCCTCTTGGAAATTCCCCCTTATGTGGTAAGTCTGAAAGCTAATGTTAGATTCCCACGAATCCCACAGTATCGGATTTCGAATGAAGGGGAACGAGCACTCTTATTGATTGTGAAAGACCTAATACAGAAAGATGTGATTGAGGAAACTAGAAGGAACGTCTGCAATAGTCCTGTTCTGCCGATTTTGAAACGTACTGACCCTTCCAAACCTCCAATTTACAGATTTGTGATTGACCTCAGAGAAGTCAACAAAATAGTGATTCCACAGTTTCCTGTAGTCCCAGATATCACTGCATTACTGACGTTGATTCCTGCCTCAGCTTCATGGTTTACAGTGATCGACTTGAAAAATGCCTTTTTCAGCATTCCCATAGCCGAGGAAAGTAGAGACATTTTTGGTTTCTCCTTAGGAGGTCGCAGCTTCAGGTTCAAACGCGCTCCACAAGGTTATTGTGAGAGCCCTTCAATTTACAGCCAAGCATTAAAGAGTCAATTAGATGCCCTTGTACTACCTCATGGTGTTGCTCTGATCCAATACGTAGACGATCTTTTACTGGCTGCTGATGATAAGGAAACTTGCAAAGCAGCTACAATTTCTTTATTACGTCATTTGTCAGACTTACATCACAAGGTGTCACCTTCTAAACTGCAATATTGTTGCCAAGAAGTGACCTACTTAGGTCATCTTTTGTCAAAGGAGGGAAGAAGGTTGACCCCAGAGAGAATCAAAGCAATTTCACAGATGACTGTACCAAGCACACAAAGAGAAGTGCGTGCGTTTTTGGGTATTACGTCATACTGCAGGCAATGGATCCCAAATTTTTCTCTCATGGCGAAACCATTGGTAGCCCTGACTGGAAAAGGTGTTCCGAGCCCTTTGCCCTGGTCTGATGAATGTCAGCAGAGCTTCTCTGACTTACGTGATGCGCTGTGTTCAGCTCCTGTGTTGGGTACTCCTGACTACAGTAAGCCGTTTACTCTATATGTCCATGAAAGAGAAGGTTGTGCTTTGAGTGTATTAACGCAACAATTTGGTGACAAACAGCGACCTTGTGCATATTTCTCATCCACATTAGATCCGGTAGCCAGAGCATTGCCAAGTTGTTTGAGAGCTACAGCAGCAGCTGCAGTGTCTATTCGACAGTCTGCCGGACTAGTCATGAACAACATGTTAGTAGTCATGGTTCCACATGCTGTGGATACACTCATGAATCGAACGAAAACTCAGCACCTCACCAGTGCTAGACTATCAGGCTATGAGCTGACGCTTTTGGCAAGTCATATTCAGATCAAGCGATGCAACATATTGAATCCAGCAACACTGTTGCCGACTACTCAAGAGTCGAGTGATTCAGAGCCCCATGATTGTTGTTTCAGAACTGAGGAAGAAACAAAAGGTAGGATTGATTTAAAAGACACTCCATTACTAGATCCGGATGGCACTTTATATGTCGATGGTTCTTGTTTCAAATTACAGAATGGTGATGTGATGGCCGCGTATGCAGTTACGACCTTGAGTACGATTGTTGAGACTGCAAGAGTAAGTCAGAATTCTGCCCAGGCTGCAGAATTAATTGCATTAACAAGAGCGTGTGTTTTAGCTGAGGGAAAGAGAGTGAATGTGTTTACTGATAGCCAGTACGCCTTCGGCGTCGCACACAATTTTGGGCGTCTCTGGAGAGAAAGAGGTTTTCTCACGTCCCATGGGACTAAGATCCAACATGGGCAGTTAGTCAGCGATCTATTGGAATCCCTGACTCTACCGAATGAAGTTGCGATTGTGAAGTGCAGTGCACATCGGAAGATTACGGATGATGTTGGCCGTGGAAATGCGTTTGCTGATGAGGTCGCCAAAGAGACGGCCAAGAACATGACGAGCCGAATGTATGTTGCAACATCTGCAAGATGGATTGCGGAATCAGGAATGTGTGAGAATACGATTGAAAGTGTGAAAACAATCCAGAATGAAGCAACTGAAAATGAGAAGAATGAATGGAAGGAGAAAACGGGTAAAATGGATTCAAGTGGATGTTGGGTCGATTTGTCTGAGCAGCAGCGTTGGATGTTACCTGATGCGTATGTACTTGCAGTAGTCACGATGGCGCATGGACCGGCGCACATCAGTTCGAAAGGGATCTGTAAAATGTTAGCTCCAGTATGGAAGAACGATGGAATTACTAAGTGTGCAGAAAGAGTGGTGAAAAATTGTATGGTATGCCTGATGCATAATCCTGGCAAGGGAACCCCAACCCCAACTGGCCATTTTGCTCCCCCTTCTTGTCCCTTTGAAGTGATTCAGTTGGATTATATCCACATGGATAGATGTAACAATCTCAAATACGTCCTAGTGGTAGTCTGTGCCTTCTCGAGATGGATTGAGGCATATCCGTTAAAGGATAACACTGCTATGTCCACTGCCAAAATCCTCCTAAAAGAATACTTCCCCAGGTATGGTATGCCACGGATTGTTTGGTCGGACAATGGAAGTGAGTTTGTAGGGAAAGTTATGAAGAGTGTGTGTGCGGGTCTGGGTATTTCCCAAAAATACCATAGTGCGAATCACCCACAATCAGCGGGTTTGGTTGAAGGGTACAATGGCACCCTGAAGCTGAAACTTGCGAAAATTCAAGCTTCCACTGGTCTCTCTTGGCCAGACGCACTGCCTTTAGCTTTACTGTCCACCAGAGCGACTGTACACTCTCGAGTAGGGCTTAGCCCATATGAGATTGTGTTCGGCCGCCCTGCTAATGTTTGGGGAGTCCCTAGGCCAAAGGAATTCAAACAGATTGAATACCCAATGTTGATTGATTACCTTCATGATCTGACTGCTAAATTGAGCCTTATTCATCAACAGGTATTCGAATCCTTGCCTAAACTGCCGGAGAGTCCAGGCCACACGTTGAAACCAGGCGACCAAGTGGTGGTTCGGAACTTTGAACGTACCCGAAACCTCCAGCCAAGATTCGTTGGTCCGTTCCAGGTCCTCCTCACAACAAGAACTGCAGTCCGCCTAGCTGGAAGGAAAAACTGGGTGCACGCCAGCCATACGAAGCGTGTCCCTCTTCCACTCCCCTATGATAACTGGGTTAGACAGGGAATTGGTATATCTGAGACAGAACCTGTTCCTAGGCACATCCCTTTCAGTGATGCAGAGTACATAACGGACCACCCACGAACGGAAACACAGAACTTTGACACCCCAGCAGCAACCGCTCCTTTGAATCCCGAACCAAGTACTGTACAAAGTGAACATTTGTCACCTGTGGAGTCGAACATTTCCGCACCTGTAGACCAGCTATTTCAAGACCAGACAAGACCCGGAAAGTACAGATATAATCTACGTTCTCATGTTATGAACTAATGACATTGCATAATTACCATTCTGTTTGAAAACTGTTTTGATCTTACTGCATTCCATTCAGTCAGGAAGTTTGCTCAAAATTTTTATCTTTTTGTTTTTTTATTATTTCTCTCACCTTGCCATCTGGGTTACCGTAGGGTCGTAACGTGTGCCTTGTTTTAATTTGCAGGGAATCAGACACTAGGTCGGTTTCTTCTGTTTGTCTTGGGAACTCCCAGGATAAACAGAGGCAAGTTTTTTAACAGGTACAAACCATCCGTTGCGAACGGTTGTAGAAGATGGAGCTTCCTGAATTACGAAGGGTTAATGTCATAAATGTGCACAAGACAAAGCTATATGACATATTGTATAGCAAATGTTTTCTAATGCAATGTACTCTGACACTTCTAATTGTTTTAATAACTTTGGCAGGCGGAATTATTTTTGGTATTCAGTTGATCTTTACACCTGTTGCATCTACAGTATCTCCCCATGCTCCTGTTTCTACGACTGTTGTTTCTCTTCATTCTTTCCATCCTTTTCCTGCCCACGAGCAAGCTCGACGCTCTGAGTTTATAAATAACACTTTCATTCAACTCTTGCACCAACATCAACTAGTGGTTAATACAACAAACTGCTGGGTGTGTGGTTTGATACCACATACCATGGACAAGGGCATCCCCTATTTGGTTCTGCCTTTTAGTTATAATGGATCATTCTGGGCATTTCAGACCATGTTCGCTTATGCCCTAGAGACCTATCCTCCACGACCTCCGCGTTCCACTAGGTATAACTCTGCTAATAGAGCCTTGGTAAAAGGAATCACTGACATGGTTAGAGATGTCAATAATACTCCGTTCATTCCCAAGGATGAATTGCGAGTTTACATGGGTTGGAATGTTACGGAATATGGCATTACTCTGGGTGAGAACAAACGTAAGAGCTCAACTCCGATCTGGGTCGTACCCCACCAAGGTCAAGTCTGTTTGCAAGGAAATGGGAGGAATCCGAAAGCTCGACTAGGGAAGAGTGACTGTATCGAAACATATGTTTTTCCGTCACAGTCTTCCCCGGCATTCTTAGCCGCTAAGGGTACCTATTTTGTTTGTCAAGACAGATCATACACATGGCTGCCTGCTGACTTCTCAGGCTCATGTTACATCGCTCAACTGTTACCTCCGACATATACTGCTGTACCGGACTATCACAAAACTAGAGTTGTGAGAGGTGTTTTCAGTAAAGAAGATACTGCTGGCCAAGAAGCAGGAGACTTTTTCAAGGGTTTCCTCCCATTCTGGGGGCCTATGGCCAACAGTAGAAACTTACGTCAACTAACACGGGTAGTTGAATCCACTATCACTGAAACGGCGGGTGCTCTTAGTAACCTGACAGCTGAGCTTCAAGCGGATCGCCTCATGACGTTACAGAACCGTATGGTCCTTGACGTGTTACTTGCAGATCGAGGTGGAGTATGTAAGATGATCCAATCAAGTTGCTGCGTTTTTATTCCAGATAATGCGCCAACGGTGTACAAGGCCATCTCTAAGTTACATAAGATTTCTGACTCTATTCATGTAGAGGAAGGTGACTGGTCATTAATGGGATGGTTCTGGAGCCTGCTGTCTGCGTGGGGATGGAAGGTTCTGATAGTCACTGGTGTTGCGTTAGTATTTTTATTTTCGTGCTGTCTCATTGTTCAGTGTGGTCCTGCCTTATGTAATCTCTGCATTTCTACATGCGTAAGAAGACCACCTGTTTTTAGAGATACGCCACGGGATAGAGTAATGCTCCAACAACATATCAGTGACCTGATGAACATAGAGATGGACTCTGACATAGAGTGAGTTATTGCCTACGTAAGGGCAAAAGGACGGTCTGAGGTTCTGTAGCGATCCGAACCCGTGAATTCGGTATCGTAGTACTGACACGATTTTCGTACCAATGAACCGCAAATGATCCATTATATACATGACAGTGTTTTCGCTGCGCAACTAGCATGAATTCACTGGAAAATAGGGCATTCTGTCACTAAAGTCATGACATCCATTTTAGTTACGGCATCCATTTTGTTTCTTGCCCTCACATAGTCAATGAACGGACGATGACCTCGGCGGAGTCACCTTGTTAAGGACACGTAAGCTTGAGCCCCGAGAAAGGTTGACGCTGCATGACTAGGCAGAATCAAGCTGCCTCCCTTGCCTAAGGCCAGTCCTGCTATACTGGTTCTCGTGTCCGTTGTCCTGACTGAAAGGCCGAAGACGGTAGCCATGCCCGTTTATGATCCATAAACACCTCTTATCCTACATTTCAATCCTTTGCACCTGGCTCTGCTCCTTACCTTCTGGGCTTTTACAATGGGGAGGTTACGATTTTTATGATGGGGAGGATCGGGCAAAGAATGGAAAACTGTCGAGAGGACCTGATCGAATACCGAAAACCTACGACTAATTATTGTTTGATGTCAAATTTACTGTTTGTTTGGGATACCGGGTTAGGCATGAGAAATATTCGTGTAATGTAGCCCAAAGACATTTTGCATGTATTTAAAGAGTAACCCACTTAATGCAATTTGAACAGTCTCGTAGATTCTGCCTCTGTGTGGTTCCTATGATTTCTGTGTCCCTGCAGTAAATAAACCTTGGTCTTTGACGCCGCCATCGAGAAGCCCGTGTCTCTGTTTATTTGTGCACCGGGACAGGAGGAACTCAGAGGTCTTCGGGTGTTGTTTCCCTGACACCTCTGGACTCTTAAAAGTCCAGAACCTCAGTGGGCCTGTGAGTGAGTACATGAGTCTCTACGTGGGTCTGTTAGTGCATGAGTCTGTGAGTGGGCCTGGCAGTGAGTGACTGAGTCTCTGAGTGGGTCTGTGAGCGGGTGAATGAGTCTGTGAGCAGGTGCATGAGTCTGAGTGGGTGTGTGAGTATCTGAGTGCTCTATGTTTTGCCTTCTTCTGCTCTTTTGCCTTTTCTGCTTGTTTTTCTGCCCTCTGTTTTGCCTTTCCTGCTCATTTTTCTGGTCTGTGTTTTGCTTTTTCTGCTGTTTTTTTGCCATCAGTTTTGCCCTTTCTGCTAGTTTTTCTACCGTATGTTTTGTCCCTCCTGCGGATTTTTCTGCCCTCTGTTTTCCCACTTAAAAGCCCCAGTGACCACCTCCTCCTCGGGGATTTACTGATACTATGGAGGGGGCCATGGGAACCCCCCCTTCATTTAGCTCCAAGAACCCCTGGAACCGCCACCTCGCCAGGAATTTATTTTTACCATAGGAGTGAGGGAGCATGGACCCTCCTCCTGGGGCTTTCATGTGCCTTTAAAGTGAGGGGGGCCTCATGGCCCACATGCTGATTTCGGCCCCCTGGGATCTACATCCCCAGGGCCAGGCCTTAATTCAATGGGGGAGGGTAACCATGCAGGCTCCCTCCCCTGGCTGATTTCAGCCCGGGGACCCCATCCCCGGGGCCGCCTCTTCATTATGTGTGCCCTGGAACCCACCCCGGGCACCCATTTACCACCATTGGGGACTACGCAGGGAGCCTAAAGCCCCTGCGGTCTCTGCTGGTTCCCCATCTCCTGTGGAAGCCGGCATTGCTATTCAAACAGGTAGCTGCTAAACATGCTAAACTTGAAAGTGGGCAGGGAACCAGACAAAAACTCTGCTCTCAGTAAGCAGGAACGGTTTCACAGCTCTCACTTGCTGGGAGCAGAGTACCTGTTTGCTGTGACTTGGCAGCTCCCGCCACATCAGAGCAAACAGCTATGTCCCTGGGGTGGGCACTCCGGAATATAGCAGGAGCTGGCCCTGGGGGGGGGTTGGTCATAATTGGTTCCAGGAGGGTGGCCGCGTGGACCCGCTCCTTCTCTGAGCAAAGGCCGTCCCAGGAGGGGGGGGGGCACACTGCCTCCCCCAAAATTATTAATTATTTAGGCCTCGAGAGGTGGTGGTCTATAGGGCCTGGGGGTTCCATGCTGCTCCCTGGAAATTTGTTTCATTGCCCAGTGGGGTGGTGGTCCCCGGGGCTTCTTAGAAGCCCAGGAGGGGGTCTGCACGGCCCCTTTTCATTGTTTATAACAAATCCCTGGGGAGTTGGTGGTCCTGTGGCTTTTTAGAAGGCCATGAGGGGCATCTGCACGGCCAAGTCCATTTTTTAAAACAAAGCCCTGGGACTGTTGTGGTCCCCGTGGCTCAATAATCCTTAGCAGGGGGGCCCGTGCACCCTCTCCGTTTAAAAACCAAAAAATGCTCCCAACATCAATTTTTAAGCATTAAATAAATCAGTACTTTTCAATGTTAGAACATTAACGTTGTGCTCAATGGGAAAACATATTTATGCAATAGGTCACTGAGAGAACGAGTTTAAAGGAACCCATTCAGAGTTAAGGTCTCATGTTATGTTATGTTGGAAAATTTTAAAAGCATAAAGTATACCCTAGGGTGTTTTGGCGCTAGCTTAGCAGAGAGCACGGGAGAAACTGGAAGGGAGATTAGTTGTTGAAAAGCTAGGTTTTAAATAGTTTTCTTAAACCTGTAAAGATGGAGCAGACCTAATGTCCCTAGCGCAGTTTTACCTGGATCAAGGGAGTTGGGTGCAGAGGTGCACTTTAGCCTTCAAACGGAGCTGTCAATCAGGCTCGCAGTTTTGGAAAGGTTACCTTAGCAAAAAGATACTTGAGGGGTGAGTTGAGCAAAACCCTGTGGGAATAATACAAGGACCTGGCCCTGGACCAGGAGTCTCCGGGCAGATCCAATCTACCTGACTCAGGGGCAGAGGTGCTCTTAGCTATCCATGGTGCTGAAGTGGGTCCACAGCCAGAGGAGCTGGCAGGCGTGCCAAGAGAGTGTAAAACAGGTGCAAAATCCTCAATACTACAGGACTAGGATGGTTATGGTGACAAACTATTGATCAAGGCCATAAGCCTGATCTGTTCGTTACATTTGTTGTATGCAAGGATTTTAATGTCACTTCCTTTGACAAACCCTGTGGGTTAAAGTGGGTAGAGGATTTGCACTGTGAACTTCCTTGCTAGACCTTCTTAGGAGGGTGTGGGAGGTGTAGTTATCTGCCAGGCCCCTGTAATAAAAAATAACAAAACTCTGCATACATGCAAAGAGGGTCTGTATGTCAGCTTTTTACCACTCCAAGATATCCAATAAGCTGCTTCTAAACAGGACAGCTATGCTGGAACTTTAAAACTATGATCGACTACGTACACATTCATTGAAAGACAGTCACCTGCTGCTATGTTTAATTTAATTGTTGTATTCCAAGCATATGAGCACCAAGTTTACATGGTGACATGGTTTCTTTTTTTCTGCTTTTATTCTTTTAGGGCCAGATTGACTACGTTTTTGCGTAGGGGTTTTGCAACTTTTGTGGTGTAGCCCGAAAAAAAATCCATGTTGGAATTTCAAAAGCCACACAAATCAAAGTTTGTGTTGCTTTGCATGGGGTTTTAATCCAAAAGTAGTATGTGTTACTTTGGCCTGGGAAGGCATTACATGGGTGGAGCATGGGCGTCCCCGTGCATCCACCCATGTGTTTTGACGCAACCCCGTATTTACTGAAGTCAGCAAACATGGGTTTGCGCCAAAATGGTGCTCCTCTCCAAGGCTGGCGTAACTGGGAGAAATATTTCTATTTCGACCTCTACATCATTAAAAACCAATTTATGCCTTTATAAATGA
This sequence comes from Triturus cristatus, assembly GCF_964204655.1. Classification (NCBI taxonomy): domain Eukaryota; kingdom Metazoa; phylum Chordata; class Amphibia; order Caudata; family Salamandridae; genus Triturus; species Triturus cristatus. Next base: position 1,138,107,194 of record NC_140589.1, read on the forward strand.
TATAGGTACATTTTTGTATACCAAAGCAAACTATTGAAAAGTTAACTAAAAAAACATATAGGGCCTCATGTAGGTAGCGAAATACCGGTCGGTAACGGCCGATTTTCGGTAAATATGCCGTTACCGACCGGTATCCAGACAAGTGAGATGTAGGAGTCCAAAAACCACTTTTCGGTAAATATGAGGCGGTAAATACCGATTCATAGTTACCGAATTCTAAAATACCGATTCATATTTACCGAATACATAATTAACGAATCGGTAAATATGAAGTGGTAAATATGAAGTGGTAAAAATTTAAAATGACATGTAGGAGCAGTCGGTAATTAAGAAATCCAGGAAAATCGGTAAATAAGAGTCGGTAATTAACACGGATTGAAAGCAGGTGGTAACCATCAACAATGCACATAAGCAATCCCAAAATGCAACAGCGTGGACAACATGGCCGCCATGTACGTCATTGCAAGGCGCCTACGTCTACAGGCAGCAGGACTGAGGGTGTGGCGACGGGAGGAACAAATCTACAGACAGCGCATCACACTATTCCAGCTGACTGATGCAGAGATACATGAGAGGTACAGGCTACACCCCGAAACCATCATGGACCTGATAAGGGACCTGCACCCACTCCTGGACCAGCCAACAAGAAGGGCGCACGCCATACCACCACATGTGCAGGTGCTCTGCAGCCTACATCTACTGGCATCCGGCAGTTATCAGGTGGTGATAGCTGCGGTGGGTGGTGTATCCCAGAGTTGCCTGTCCCGTTTCTTCAGGAAGTTCCTGGATGCCATGATGCAGAGAATGCACCACTACATAAGCTTCCCAAACACACAGGCTGCACTGCAGAAAACAAAAACAGACTTTTATCACATGGCACAGTTCCCCCATGTCATCGGCTGTATTGATGGTACACACATCCCAATCTGTCCACCAGCTGATACAGAGCACATCTACAGGAACAGGAAGTCCACCCACTCCATCAATGTGCAGGTGATCTGTGATGCAGGGAACATCATCACAGATATTGTTGCAAAGTTTCCTGGGAGCACCCACGACTCTTACATCTTCCAGAATAGTGGGATCTACACACGACTGAGTGCCGGAGAATTCGGAGAGGGATACCTGCTGGGTAAGTAACAGTGACGCCCCTTGAAACCTGCAAATCAGAGTGTATAGAGGCATGTAACTGATGGTTCCCTTTTACTCATCCAGGCGACAGTGCATATGCATGCCGTTCATTCATCCTCACTCCCTACCTACACCCAGCAACCCAGAGTGAGAGACGATACAACGTGGCCCACAAAACAACACGCAATGTGGTGGAGCGCACGTTTGGACTACTGAAGAGCAGGTTCCGCTGCCTCCACAAGAGCGGAGGCGCACGCCAGTACAAACCCATCACCTGCTGCAAGATTATTGCCACTTGTGCAATGCTGCACAACCTTGCCACGAAAAAAGGTACAGATGTGGAACTAACATATTTTGAGGACAACGAGGATGAGTCAGGCCAGCCAGAGGGCAGCGCAGCTAGAGTGCCAACTGCAATCGATGGGAGAGAGAGACGGGCAGAGATCACATGCAACTATTTCTGAGTAAGTGAGGGGACACAGCGAGTTGTGAGAAGTCATGACGTAGTTTAATGTGGCACCACGCCATGAACACATGAACAGGCCAATCTGGCAATATACCATCTATACAAGGAGTATGTCCAGGGTTACGTCACCCAATGGGAAGTGGCTAAGCAGGGCCACATCAATGTTTGCGCATACGCGCTGCAGTGGTGGATTGCACGGCCTGTGCATCCTCACTAGAGCCAACCCCAAGCCGCCTGCTGCTCCTGCGTGCTTCGGGGACGGGGGGTGTGATGCTGCTGCTGGTGTCGATGCTCTCCGCAGCATCCCCTGCAGCAGTTGTCGACGCCTGACTAGTCAATAGCACCCCTAGTGCACTTGTCACCTGCACCATCCCCCGAGACAGGTCGCTGCAGCACTGTGTTAGGCCCTCCTGCATCGTCACAGAGCGCCGGCAAAGTAGGGAAGTCGCAGTTGCCAGACGGTTGAGTGCCCTGCTGGTAGTGTCCCTTCTCTGGCGTTCCCGGCGCCGTGCTTCGATGTCAGCATCTAATTTGCTGCACAACTGCTGGATTGACTGGGACATGTCCCGAATGCCCGCAGCCATGCCGCCAATGTTTGTGTCCATGTTGACTAAGCTTGTCTTCATCACCCGCATGTGCCTCTGGACTGACATAACTGCCTTTGATTGCAGGCGCTGTTGCTTCAACATTTGGCCCTCGAGCCCCAAGAAGACACCATGGCCGTCAGTGGGTGCTGGTGGACTCTGGACACGCGACCTGCGGCGCCCTCTTGCTCCCGTCTGTGAGGTGTGGGGCACAGTGGGATGGCTCCCTTCCTGGGGCCCGGTGCGGTCTTCTGGGCCCATGCTGTCGTCTGACGAGGTGTCGAAGGCTCGTAGCCTGGCTGCTGGACGCCTCCTCATTCTCACACCTGCAAGCGGAGATGTGGCCGGTGATTCGAACATGAGTGGCGATGCTGGCTGTGGTTGTGGTGATGCTGGCTCTCGGTGAGGTGATGCTGGCTCTGTGTGCGGCGAGGCTGGCTGTGTTGGTGGTGCGGCTGCAAGTGGGCCTGCTCCCTGGTCTGAACTCGTGCTGGCTAGAGGTGATTTTTGTGGCCGGTGTGCCGTCTCCCCTGCAGCATGCCCTGTACTGCATGATGTCACATCTGTGGACAGAAAAACAACATTGGCTCAGTGTCCCCGAAGGGCTGCATTGCAAGCGTCACAATAAATCATTTCACATTCCAATCTGTCCTCTGTCTCCTTGTGCCTCGAGTGCGTGACATGCCTTGTTGCCCTGTAACATTTACGTCATGGTTAGTGTTGCCCTGACTACATCTCCCGGAATGCATTGCCTGTCTGCACTGACACGTGTGGACTGCAGTGTGATTCTCGTTTCACAATGGGGAATGTGGGATAGGGGTAGGGGAGGCTACATTGCTGTGCTTTCGTCTTACCTTGGTGTGTTGCGGCTCTGGCAGAGCTGTCGGCGTCCCCAAGACCCACGACGCTCTCTTGCTCGATTGTGGCCGCCACCAGCTCCTCCAGTTCGGTGAGGGCAGGTGCCCTGTTGGTTCCACCTCCGGTCTGGCTGGCCTCCTTCTGGATGTCGCCCATCTTCCTCTTGGTTACAATCCGGAGGTCATACCAGCGCTTTTTGAGGACCTCAATGTCCCTGTGGGTCACTCCCACAGCATTGACCTGCGCCTGGATGGCCAGCCATATGTTGCGCTTTTCGGCCTCAGGCACTTGCAGGGATTGCCTCCCAAACAGCTTCTGGTGCTGCTTCACCACCTCCTCCACCAGCACCTGGAGTTCCTTGGGGCTGAATTTGAGCTTCCTCCTCCTTTCCCCTCCGTCTTTCTGTGTTCTCTGGCTGGACATGCTGTTCGTTTCCCGCTCGCACATGCAACTGCTCCCTGCCTCTCCTCTGCACTACAAGCCTCTCCAGGGTCGGCTAATTATGTACACCTGCCTGGGTGTGGCCACTTCGGCTAATTGTGTACACCTGCCTGGGTGTGGGCAGTTCCTGGTTGGGTGGGCTGTCGTTGCACAGGATTAGCTGTTTCGTCAAGTCATGTGATGTTATTTACCGAATCCGTACATACCGATTCGGTATTTTCCGATTCGGTAGATACCACCTCGGTATTTTCGGATTCGGTAGATACCACCTCGGTATTTTCCGAATCGGTAATTATCACCTCGGTATTTACCGAATCGGTGAATTCCGATTCGTATTTACCGAATGTTACCGAATCGGTAACTGTTACCGAATTTTTACCTACATATAACTTACCGATTCTAATTTACCGATTCGGTACGGCTCGGTATTTAAGAACCGGTAAAATTTATTTACCTACATGAGGCCCATAATGCGGTGGTAATCACACCATTTTGAAATGACAAAGACAATTTTCAAGGGATGTGATGTGCAGAAGCCATAAACAGTGCGTGGTAAAATGCACTGTGGGGTGGTGTATTTCAATGGCTTCTTTTGTGTGCCTTGCAAATGAATCTGAGGACACATTAATCATTGTGTGAAGAATATGATTCAGGGTTTGAAAAAAATCCAGTTTTCCTGAGGAAAAACGTCCTGTACACGATCCTTCAACGGTCCGTGACTACAAAATAAAGTGACTCTAGAAAGGCTTTAGCAGCAAAGTAAAAGAGCTTTTTGTTTAAAGGTCATTTCTTCAAGGAAATAGAAAGACATTTTACAAATTCAGTATCCCTCATGCAGTGCAAGAAACAGGCCTTTTGCCTTTCTTTCATGACACCTCCTTTGTGTCTTCATGTTACCAAACATCTCTCAAATGGATGTCATATTATAGGACAGGGTCATTGAATCATGTAAATTAAAAGAAGCAAGTTCAATCGATTTCCTCTTTCCAATGGGTCCCACCTTACACGTGCTCTCTATCATTTTCAAAGCAGGAACCTGTGTGTTACATTACAGTTTTTTATTGGATGGAACAAATGTCAGCAAGAAAGATCAACATATTCAGATAGCTAAGCACAATAAAAAAACACTTGTTTTGAGGTTGCTATTTTTTTTAATTTGTTTGCCAAATATGAAAAACAATAAAGTTGCTGAAAAGAAGCTTAGACATCATACACCGTTTAGGGCCTGTTCACAAAGTACGTTTTGTAGTATGTAAAGTACTGCTACAGTAATACTATTCATGCCATAAAAAATGGCTATTCACAAACATTTGGACAGAGACCTGGTGATTCAACTGTCCTATTGTTTCTCTTTGGAGATCTCTACAAAAGTTGCAGAGATCTCACTCTTTTCATACGTGTTTGTGGTAACAGTGGGAAGGACAATGGGGACGGCCTGGAAAATAGGGGATAGTTACTGCTACTACATTTAGGGAGATTTAAATAGTGGATTTTAGGGAGTAAAATACGAAAACAAACCCACATCCGCAAAATAATATAACCATTTGTAATTGGGTGAAGCTCTTCTCAAGCAGCAGCCACAATTCTTGTGAAGGTGAGGTCACAAGCAAACCCTAAATTAACCTGTATTCTGGTAGCATGGCACAGAACAGTCAGGCTTAACCTAGAGGCAATGTGTAAATTATTTGTGCAACACTTCAAACGGTAATAAAATGAGAACACTACACAAAAAGTATCAGATCGGATTAGGAAAATAGAGTGTTTTCTATCAAATAAAAGAAGTCCAAAATGACAAAAACCAAACCAAGGGATATGGAAGCTTAACTATTTCTGTGAAAGTAGCCCCAAAAAGCCCAAAGTGTCATTAGCAGCTATCTGGTTGTGCGACACTAGTGGAAAGTCTTAAATTCAGGCCAGCCACGATGGAGTGAAGGTCGGACAGAGACCAAGTTATCCCACTGAAAAGTTACTTTCAGTGGAGGGGGGGTCATGAGGAGCAGTTAAGTGTTGCGGACCTTTGTCTATTTAGCGCAAATAACATTCCTGCTGTCGCGGACCTGCGTCACTGTAGCACAAATATCCTGTTGTTGTCGTGAGTGGGCGGGCCACAGCTTTGCTTTAGTGCTCTCTGTGAAATGTCGATGGTGTAGCACGAAGAGTCGTGTTGACAGAACTTCACATTGGTGGGCTATGCCAGCGTCAGGGTTTCGACGTGGACAGGCCTGTTCCTGTGGAGCCAAAAACCAAGGTTCCAATCCCGGAGAGGCACCACTTTGCAGGTCATGGCATGCTCCAGCTGGATCTGGGTGCTGGTTCTGGTGGTTGGGAGGCTGTTATGTCACGTGGCTTTGAACAGGAGGCCAGCAGACTAACCCTTTGAGTTACTCTGGGAGTCCTGGGTTCCGGTGCAGGTCAATATTCCTCTGACTCAGGCAGGAGGGGGGCCCTTCAGCAGAGTGGTAGTCCTTTCAGCAGCACAGCAGTCCTTCTTCCTGGCAGAGTCCCCAAAGGTCCAGAAATGTACTGAAGAGTTGGTGTCTGAGGTCCAATATTTATACCTGGTTCTTCCTTTGTAGCAGGAGAGGGATGCCTTTGAGGTCCACAGGCTGCCTGCCTTCCCTGTTTTGGCTCCAGACTACCTACAGGTGGTATGCAGCACTTTGTGTGGAGACAGGACACAACCTATTCAAGTGCTATGCCCAACTCCGTCCTGGCATGCTGCCAGCGATGGCCCATCCAGGCAAACTTAAGCTCCCTTTCGTGTGTGGTTCTCAACTGTCAGCTAGACCCAGTCATTTGACTCCGAGACAGGCTGCAGGTGTGAAATGGCTAAGGCAGAAAAATGCCAACTTTCTAAAAGTATGACATTTGGGATTGGGCCCTTTTTGGAACAGTTGGGTTAGGTCTCCTTAAGTTTAATCAAGCTGAAATTATTAAATCAACACTTTAGATCAAGGGCCAAGTTAATTAATTCATTTGGCCTGTGTAATTTTTCAAAGTTTTTTTTTCTTCTGTTTATGCAATTATTTAATGTGCACTTAAATATATCTTTCAGACCACAATTCGAATATCAGACACATTATTGCATTAAATGAACATAAATATACAATACATCACAAGACTTACAAACCCATAAGTAAACTATTGACTACAAAAAACTGGAAGGTTTCCACAAGGTGCTTTCCACTTGAAACCAGTCTGATAAATACGAGTGATGCAGAGGTAAACATCATTATTACTGTTTGGAAAATGAACCTCTTGCTTCAAATGTCTAGTGGGGTTATTAGCGAAGCTTTCCAATTTTTTTGTCATTGCCTGGTATAAGGTTTCTGGTTCAAATATAGCACTCCCCAAGCATGTTCGTCGACGTGTTTCGAACCCATTGTTGCTTTTGGGTTCTTCTCAGGACCCTGACTGGTTAGGTTCTGTGGAACAATAAATTAAATTACTTTTAATACACTGTTTGGTTCTATTCCATATAGTGTATGAAACCGCTCTGAGATGGCGAGGTGTTGGTCCAGCACTCGCAGGAAGGCCATCCTGTCGCCTCTCTCCCCAGTGCCTAACGTTATCACCCAGGGGTTTATCGGTGATATTCAGCGGCGGTGTACCCCTGCGGAAGGCTCTTTCTTTCCTCCGTGCCGTTGGGTTCAGAGGCGGCGACAGACATCGCCTTGGTGCCGGGAGTTGCTAAGGACGCAGGAGCCGCTGTTGCCAAAGGCCACAAGGCTTCAAAGAAAGCAGCCGTCAGGCGAGACAGTGGGATGGGCTCGGTGTGCCTGTCACGCACTTGAATGTGAAAGGGAACCATGGCTGTTGGATATCACTGTGGGCAGTGCACATACGTGAACCCAGGGAAGTGGCTTACCCCTATGACCAATGCACACACGTGAAACCAGGGTAGCAGTCTGTCGCTGTTGGGCATGCACGTACGTGAAACCACGGCCTAGTGTTACTGAGGGGAAGTGCATGCACGTGAAACCAGGGAAGTGGTTTACCCCTATGAGCAATGCACACACATGTAACAAGAGCAGCTATCTGTCGCTGTGGGGCAGTGCACGCACATGAAACCAGGGAAGTGTTTTACCCCTATGAGCAATGCACACAAGTGAAACCAGAGCAGTTGTTTGTTGCTGTGGGGCGGTGCACGCACGTGAAACAAGCAAAGTGGTTTACTGCTATGACCAATGCAGACACGTGAAACCAGGGCAGCTGTCTGTCGCTATGGGGCAGTGCACGCATGTGAAACCAGGGTCGTGTTTTATCCCTATGGGGAATGCACACACGTGTAACCAGGGCGGCTGTCTGTCGCAGAGGGCAGTGAAAGCACATGAAACCATGGCCTCTTGTTACTGTGGGGCAGTGCACGTTCCTGATACAAGGGAAATGTTGTATGCCTATGGGGAATGCCCACACTTGTAACCGGGGCAGGGCAGCTGTCTGTCGCTGTGGGGCAGTGCATGCACATGAAACCAGGGAAGTGTTTTACCCCTATGAACAATGCACACAAGTGAAACCAGTTGTTTGTCGCTTTGGGGCGGTGCGCGCACGTGAAACAAGGGAAGTGGTTTCCCGCTATGACTAATGCAGACACGTGAAACCAGGGCAGCTGTCTGTCGCTGTGGGACAGTGCACGCACGTGAAAACAGGGACGTGTTTTATCCCTATGGGGAATGCACACACGTGTAACCAGATTAGCTGTCTGTCACTGTGGGGCAGGGCACGCACGTAAAACCGTGACCTCGTGTTACTGTGGGGCAGTGTACACATGTGAAACCACAGCCTTGTGTTACTGTGGGGACAGAGCACGCAACATGAAACCACAGCCTTTTGTTACTGTGGGGCACCAGAGAAGTGGTTTATCCCTATGTGGAATGCACACACGTGTAACTAGGGCTGATGTCTGTCGCTGTGAGGCAGTGCACGAATGTGAAACCAGGGAAGTGGTTTACCCCTATGTGGAATGCACACACATGTAACCAGGGCAGCTGTCTGTCACTGTGGGGCATAGCACGCACGTGAAACTACGAACTCGTGTTACTGTTTGGCAGTACACGCACGTGAAACCACGGCCTCGTGTTAATGCACGCACATGAATCCATGGCCTTGTGTTACTGTGGGACAGTGCATGCACGTGAATCCATGGCCTTGTGTTACTGCACGCACGTGAAACAACTGCCCCGTGTTACTGTGGGGCAGTTCACGCACGTGAAACCACGGCCTCTTGTTACTGTGGGGGACCAGGTAAGTGGTTTATTACAATGGGGAATGCGCGCGCTTGAAACCACGGCCTCGTGTTACTATGGGGCAGTAAACACACGTTAAACCACGGCCTCGTGTTAGTACACGCACGTGAAACCACTGCCCCGTGTTACTGTGGGGCAGTGCACGCACGTAAAACCACTGCCCCGTGTTACTGTGGGTCAGTTCATGCACGTGAAACCACGGCCTCTTGTTACTCTGGGGCACCAGGGAAGTGGTTTATTACAATGAGGAATGCGCACGCGTGAAACCACGGCCTCGTGTTACTGTGGGGCAGTACACATGCGTTAAACCACGGCCTCGTGTTAGTGCACGCACGTGAAACCACTGCCTCGTGTTACTGTGGGGCAGTGCATGCATGTGAAACCACGGGCTCTTGTTACAGTGGGGCACCAGGGAAGTGGTTTATTACAATGGAGAATGCGCGCGCGTGAAACCAGGGCCTCGTGTTACTGTGGGGGCAGTGAACGCACGTGAAGCCAGATTAGTAGTTTATCAGTATGGGCAGTGCCCACACTTGAACCCGACAGCGGGCTGTGGTTGACAATAACAGAAAGATACATGCATCTGCAGCATGCCAAACGACCCATGTCATATGGCACATGTAGCCATTGCTGGTATTTTGTTCAACGGCGCTTTGAATGTCGGGATCTTTCTATCCATACTACAATGTTAACAAGCATTTCCTTTTCAGATAGCGGTCTCGGGCTGCGCTGGGCGGGGCTGGGAGCGGCTCTTACCCACGGTAGACTTGCGGGACTCGCAGAAGGTGACGCCGGTGAAGCGCTCCATCAGGCTGGTCTTGCCCACCCCACGGGAGCCGATGATGATGGCCTGCAGCTTCAAGTCTGCCAGTCGGCTGCTTTTGTGCCCTGCGGGCCTGCCCAGAGCTGGAGAGCCAACAGCGCTGCCCCGGCTCCCTCCGATGCAGTCCGGGAGACCATGGCCACATGCGGCGGCCCCGCTCACGACAGCCCCTGCCGAGAGCACAGAGAGGGACCTCGCCGCTGCCTAGATGCAGACTGGCTGTGCAACGAGCAAAAGTCAGACAAGGAGAGCAAGCCGAAGTGCAAGAGTAGGTGGCTGGAGCAGCAGAGCCGGCACGGCTCCCTGTTCAGGCTGGAAGACCTCAGCCTACAGAGAACAACAAGGAGCGAGGGGTGCGAACCAGACACCATGGAAAAAAAACCAAAGTAGTGCCTACATTAAAAGATGCCGCCCTGCAGCATAAGTGTCCGAATGGGCAGGAACACCGCGACACAGGCTTAGAATTTTGCTTATAGTTTTAATGGGGAATTGTATGTTCACTGATACAGAAGGAACCAAGGAAATAATGAGGATGAGTCTTTAGCGCCGTCTTCCAGGGGGATGGCTTCTCCCTCCTCGATTCACGCCGGCTCGTCTCCCTCGTCCGGATTTGAAGGGTGGCCAGCGGTATAGGAGGGGAGTGTACCAAAACAAAGAAAGAAAAACAAAGCACCAATTGGGGCTTTAGGCGGTGGCGCTGCGGAGGGAAAGGGTGTGGGGGATATCACCCGGCTCTATGAGGCTGCGGGCCATGTAGGGAGGGATTCCGTCACCAGGGGAGCGTTAGGGAGCTGGGAGTGCGCAGCTATTAGGACTCCCCACCTGGCAGCCCCACTCCTCCCTCGGTTCCTGGCTCCACCCATCTCTCGGTACCCAGCAAGCGCTGACGTACCTGCTCAAGCCACGTTCCTCCGGGAGCGTGGCGGGGCACTGCGAGGGGACGATGGCCTCCAGGCTTCTCCTCCGCGGGTTCCTCTGAGATCTTCAATACCGTGGACTCACTCGACTCTTCTTGGCTCCGTCGGTCGTCTCTCTCAGCTCCTTCCTCCTTCCGGGTTATGCCGCCTCCTCCATTGGTTGTTGGGTCTTTTACAGCCGGTGACGCGTGTGGGTCCACCCCCAGAGGCAGGGGCAGGAGTCGTCAACCTCTTCCTTAAAGGGCCAGATCCAGGAAGTGGGAGAGCTGGATGACACAGTCCAGGCGGTGTCCGAGTCCGGCGACTGCAAGGAGGAAACAGCGGTGGTCGGGTCTGGTGAGGGCAATACCAGCACCCCAGAACCCGGCCTCTGACAAGAAGTTAATAAGTTGGAAGTGACATGTCGGACCACCAGCCAACAAAATAGCAAGTTAAGAAGAGTGATGCCAGATTTCACCAATGGTAAGTGACGAAGCAAAGAGAAATGCAATGGGTGGAGTTTAACTAGTAATACTGATTACTTCATGCCTCGCAGAGGCAGCGCATGCGCTGCCTATGCGAGACCTAAAAAAAGCCCACCGCTTTCCAAAGTTACAGGAGCAGATGTCACTAAAGCACCAACCGCATTCAAAATTGTGCCTGCATCAACATTGTATCTTCCAAATTGTTTCATTAGAGTCAAATGTATATTGACTGATTTTCTCCCTTTAGGAAGTTGAATTCAATTTACATATTTCCGACTACAGTTAACCTTTTAGCATTTCAGTAAATTGCATATGTTTCTGTTTTAGTTAGTCTCAGTTGACTCGCTAGGTTAAAGTTAACTTTGTGTATTTAACTGCATTTCAGGTGCAATTTCTATTTTTACCCGCCTTTCCGTGATACATTGTATCTCTCTCCTGCTTATTCAAAGTAGTCACTCTTAGGCTGGCTGTAACGGTTACGGCAACTTTGTTTCCCCAATTACTTTTTCGCATAAATTTAGTGCTGCAGAGTTAGCGCCAGTCTCTCACATTCAAGTTGAAACTTTATCTTAATTGTTTCGGCAGCAGTACGATATGTTCAAATGTTTTCAAACTTACTTCGTTGGAGTGATTTGATCGGATCTTGCATCCCTCCAGCTAATTCTGCTTTAGCTCACAGCGTGTTTGATTGATGATAATCATTATGTCGATGTTCAGGCATAAATAGTTGAGCACTCACTGGATATCCCTTTGCATGCTGGTTAATGTAGTGCTTTATGATTTTGTTCTACTTCAGCTCTAGCTCTCTGAATTTCATATGCCAGTGTGAAGACATATTGCTACATATTTGTCGCCTGGGCCCACTTTAGAGATTCAGATTGTTGTTATCTGTGTATATTTGAACCGTTGGAGGTGTTTTATTGCTCAAATTCTCATATTGTTAGAAGCCATTCTTGTTTTTCGTCTTACATTTTCTGTGAGTCCTGTTAGATATATCAATTTGAGTACTGACCATTATCCATATTGTCTTGATTTATTTATAATCTATGTAATTCAGCCATTTGTTTGAAACCACTGGTAACTGTACAATCTCAAACTTAGATAATCTTTTTTATCATGAGATTTGCTTCTAGGTCTCCTCTTCTTGGATTAGGCTGTATCACACTTTGTACTGTCCACTGAAAATCTTTTTCTGTATGGCCCTTGGAAATTAAATGGTTTACTAGGGAAGCTGTCATAGTTTTGTTCTGATTCGGGATTTGTGTTGAACTATTCTCTTTTATTTCTTGGTTAATTTTGCCAATATATATTTTTTCACATGAACAAATGATTGCATATACAACATTTTTGGTCTTACAGTTCGAGCCGCAAGTATGCATCCATTTGATGTGTTCTTTTTGAAAAACTGTGACTTCAATTGTTTGGCTAGAGGCTAAACAGTTTTTGCATTTGTGGTGGCCCTCCAGGGGTTTCATATTCCATTGAGTTCTCATGTCCCCTTTTCTTTCTGTCTGGGTGCTTCATGCTCTTATAGATGTTTCCCTAGGTTTATACTCTTCTTCATGGCAAATAGTGGACACTCAAATCCACATTTGGATTGTTTTTTTTATCAAATGGCAATTGTTACGAATGATCTTTTTGAAATTATTTGTCTGTGGGCAGTATGTGGACACATATACTAGTTTTTCCACTTTTTGGGGGGTTTGTTGACCTAAAGACACTCTCATGGTGTATACCACACTATTTTAAGTGAACGCTTCAAGAGATAATGTGGACAGCCTTTCTCCTTTAGATTGTCCGTTAGTATAGTTGCGTTTTTCAAAAAAATCTTCTATATCAGTACAGCTCCTTCTGATTCTCAAGTATTTTCCATTCAATAAGTTGTCTTGCCAGTTTTGAGGGTGAAAACTTTTTTAATGTGATGTTCCTGTTGGTTGGTTTTTTATGCACCGTTGTAACCAATTTTACATTTGTTACCTTAACTTCAACATCTAAGAATGTCAAGTTGTTTTGATTTTTTTCCATACTGAATTTTATGTCTGGGCTTTTCTTATTTAGCCACTCATGGTAAGCAGTTAGAGTTTCTTCATCTCCACTCCAATGGCACCAAATATCATCTATGTCCCTTAGCCATTTTTTTATGTAAACGGAATAAGGGTTATAGTTATAGATGAATTTGTGTTTAAACAATGCCATAACAAGTACTGTTTTCCCAGTGCAAAAGAACAGCCCATGACAGTCCCCTTAGTCTGAATAAAGTGTTCCTCCTCAAATTTAAAATATTTTTTCTTAAAGGCTTTGGCTGCCTTTTTCAAAATTAATTGCGTTGGAACCCTATAGGGTTGTGGTCTTGTTTCCAAGTAAAATTCCATTGCCTCCAATCCTTCATCTTGAGAAATTTGTGTATACAGTGAGATGACATCAAATATGGCCACTCATTGTGATCTTATGATAATTGTTCTCCTTCCACTTTATTGATACAATCCATTGTATCTCTCAAATAAGATGATACCTGCTTAAGAAAAGATTTTTAAAACGTCTCCATGTACTGAGAAATTGGTTCCAAAATCGAGTCACATCCGGCAAACAATTGGACGCCCTGGGGGGGGGGGGGGGAGTTATTCACATCCTTGTGAAGTTCAGGTAGGAAATAAATCACTAGAATCATTTGATTCACTTTCTTTAGGGTCAAGGAAGTCATTATCAGATTCTTCTTGCAAGAGTTTCGAGATTTCATTTTGAATTTCTTTTGTTAGATCAGTTAGAATTAGGTGATAAAAGTTTTAATTGCAAACTTGGCTTCTACCTTCCTTTAAATACTGGTCTTTTGCCCATGGAACTACCGCTTTGCCTTTATTGGCTTGTTTATGACCACTGTACCAGTGGCGGCTGGTTTTAACGGGCGAAAGGGGCTTTGCCCTACTACCATCCGGGAGAAGAGAGAGAACGATGAACACCATTGAGCAGCTTTAAATTAAGCGCTCACTGCTTCCTGCTAATTCCAATAAAAATTCTAGTTTTTTTTTTTTGAAGGAAGGGGTGTGGTCAGAGAGGAGTCCTCTGGCGCATGTGCTGTGCTGGCCGGGGTGAGGGCTATTGCTCGCCCTCAAGATACACACGAGGACAGTGATGTTAGGATGATGGGAGGGGCCGGAGGAAGCGGCAATGGTTTACATTTCAATGGGGCGCTTATGCTGAAGCCCATGCGTTTTTTTAGCAGAGCTCCAGTGAACTAAATGGTAAGGGTCAGGGCTGGCCTACATGGACAAAGTGAAGTGGGTGGCAACAACAGAAGCACTCCCTTCATGCTGAATGGATGTTGAATGCTCGGGGAGTGGGCTGTGGAAGAGTTCGTCTACGCAGCTCCGATTTAATTTCCGGGATAATCAGCGTGCAGCAGGTGTTCACGTTGGCTGTACTGGCGCAAAGTATATACTGCAGTCACAGTGGATTGTTGCCCGGCTGGGGTGAGAGCACTTTTGTTTTATATTATACGACTACGTGCACCTGTGCTATCTTCGTCAAAGAAATGGCGTGCCTTGACCTATGTTGATTTATGTGTGACATGAATAATCCGGCTAGAATGTGTTCCAGTTCACAGATGTCATGATTCATGAAAGGTGACGAGGCGATTACGTCTTTTGAGACTTGAATACATTTAAGTTTGTTAAATAAGTTTAAATGCGTCGCCAATTTTGTCAGCTTCATGAGAAGTGGAGTGCACAGGACCACTCAATTGGTTGAGTGGGAAACCTTGATTAAAACTACAGGCTCATAGTCCCACCTTCGTTAATGTTGCCACCAGTCCCATTGTGCTTAATTTGTCTGTGTGGTGTGAGAACCGGCAGGTACAATGAACCTAGAATTCAGGAGAGCCCTGCTTGTGAGCCCCTAGATGTTATGTAACACTCTGGATGAATGGCCTGCATTGTAAACTATGATACCGGTTGTCAGCACGTGTATCAAAGTCAAAATTTGGCTCTTGAAACCCTCCACGGCTTAGTCACAGCGCAAAGAAGGCTACAGGACATTCTTTCCCTTTTAAGCATAGAGGGAAAGCAATTTGCTCGAAATTTCATGATTATGACTTATGAGCCAAGGCCACAATTTGAACTTGGTACATTCAAAAGTAGGTAGTACTGTGGGCTGTGGCGCTTATATGATGTGAAGAGAAAGCCTTTGGCAGCGCCCTAATCCTCAATTACTGTTTAAAAAGCTGATTTAGTGAGCTTTTGAAAGTCTAAAAGATGTCATAGCTGTCCAAGGTTCTGCATGTGTTTACCTCACAATGCACTGTCTGCATTTCGAAATTGGTGCTTTTATAGAATAGATCCGATTGTAGTAGCTGTTGGACTCCTCTTTCCATTGCAGTCGCTCTGCTACAGATGCCAATGCAATTGTGCACCACGTGTCAACCAGGAATGCATGGGGTAAACACAGCAAGTCGAACTATTGAAAAGATATATATAATTATGTTTGCAGTTTTATATAGCGTATATTTGACTCAAAGGTATTGGAGCACTTTACATGAGCAAGTTACATTACACATGGACACATTCACCTATTTAGATGATACTAAATTCTAGTCTAGAGCAATGTATCAGACCCTTTCCACTGGACTGGAGCATTACTGTAGCGCTTAAAAGTCACAGAGCCAGTGCAAGGACAGATGTAAAACCAGCTTAGTGCAGACTTGGCGTGGGTGTGCATGTTCATTCTGTTACCCGCCCTGCCTGAGACTCACTTCACAGGGCTCCCTTGTTAATTACAGCTAATAAAGCGGATTTGCACACCACAGTAACCTAACTGCTGAACATATTTAATGCAGAAGGATATGGGGTATTTTGTTATGTGTCTAACTATTTCAAGTCTACATGTTCACAATTGCTTTATAAACCTTCTTGCTCTCTCAATTTTGCCTTAAATGCTCTATTTGCCCATTCTTTTTTTCAAAAACGTATTGTGACGTAGCACTCATCCACGACTTTTCCGCCCTACCACTTTCAAATGTCACCAGCCACCACTGGTAGAGGCAGCTATATGCCAGAGCTCTGGTGGGAAAGCTCCAGAGCCATATGAGCTCCCAATCATCCATGTGGAGTAGATCTGTGGGGTCCTTTGATCACCAAAGTTTTAAACCATTCCCTGAACACAAACATCCCCTGCTTTTGGGCATTGCCTAGTAGATTTCAATAGACTTGCCACATGGGCTCATGAAAACAACATTCTCTCTCCCTTCCAGTTTGTTTTCCGCCCAGGGCAGGGTACGGTGGAGTAATGCTTAAACCTGAGCCTGATCCTTAATAAATACATCTATGTTAGGCGTTGCCCAGTGTACCTGGCCTTCATGGACCTACCCACAGACTCTGACTGTGTGAATAAGTCCAAGTTGTGGCAGATGCTATTGGACCTGGGGGTGGAACTAATGAATTTTCTGCACTGCCTGCACAAAGACTTAGCTGTGAGAGTGCACTTGGGCACCAACGGGAAATGAACCCCAAATTCTCCCTTAGGCGAGGCGTGCGCCAAGACTGCACCTTAGTTCCACTACTCTTTACATTTACATCAATGGCCTATGTTCCCATCTGACCGTGATCCCTGTAGCTACCCCTCGGATTATCAACATCCAGGTGCCGGCACTGCTATATGCAGACAATGTGGTCCTACTGGCACGCACTCCCAACGCCCTATGGATGCTAGTGGAACGATTCATTTTGTTTATGAGCAGTCTTTACCTGGTCATACATTTTGGAAAGTCTCTCTTCATGGCATGTGGACCTGGTAAAATTAACATCTTCATGCTTTCCATTATGGGCCAGTCGCAGAGTAGTATAAACGACTTTAGCTACTTGGGAGTCATTATTATCTTCACGGGTCCTTGGCAACACAATTAACCAGCTCGTGACTAAAGCGTAGTAGAGAGGCGGGTGCAGTGCTTCACCTCCCTATAGTTGTGGGGTAAGGGAATATCTCCCCGCGCTTAAATGTCTACAATGCCCAGTGTGTTCCAGCTGTCACCTATGGGGCCAGGGTTGGGGCTTTCACAACACCTCCCCTCTTCAAGTTGAGGCAAATCGTATCTGTCTAAGGATCATGTTTCTACCCCGTCCAGTTCCAGCTTTCTTATGCACTCTGAGCTACACTTATAGCAATATATAACGGACAAGGTCAATTTGGCCCCTTCGTTGCTGTGGGTTAGGGTGTGGACCAACCCAGAGGCGTCTCTTTTGTAGAGATATTATCTTGGATTGCCTCAGTTTGGAAAAGGGGTGCACAATCCCATAGCTAGATTATATTTCAAAAACTTTCCATGCACTAGGATTATCCACCTTGTTCTTGACCCCTCAGAATGTTAAAAAGATAATAAACAAAAGGTCAAGCTCACTTCATAGGTTACTGCTTGATAAGAAGGCTAAACATCGAATTGTTAAAAGACTCTGTACAGACCTTTTATAGGTCTTTTGTTTCTGTTGGACCTGCCCTATATCTGGTCTTAGACCTTACGCATTGGAAGAGGTCTCTCCTCTTCCGTTTTAGAGCAGGTATGGTTTGTCAGCTCCTGTGCTTTTAGGACGACTCTAGTCCCGTGGGTGGAACAGCTCTGCCTTGCCCCTGTGATGGGACTGCAGAACAAACGCAGTTTCATTTTAGGTTTTTCTATAGTTTTTAAATTATTCTGTGCAAACACCAGCTCAGATAACTATTGAATATCTTGAGCCATTGTAAATGCAGAGAAGAATGATTCCATCTACAACTGCTGAACAGCCACGATATATGTTTGAGGGTTGGTTCTTTCCTTAAAGCCGCAGTGAAATGCAGAAAATAAATGGAAGGCTAGCCCTCGGCAGTGCTTAATTTGAGCCGGTGCTTTCTGGTGCTCAGCATCTGCACTTAATTGGTTTCCGGTGCTCGGCACCGGCACTTAATTGTCAACACCATACTTAGAACAGTCTACCACATGGTGGCACTGCTCATCTAATTTAGAGATGAGCTGAACAAAGGTTGTTTAGGAACACAATATACATTAAAATTGCTCATACCTGCCTCCCCAGCCCTCCCTTTAGCTTTGGGGACCTGGAATAATCTGATCTGTCAGGGATGACAAGGGCGATGGGTGGTGCAAGCTGCAGTGGCCTCCTGGTCAGAGCCCTGGCACTTAATATTTTACAAATTAAGCACTGGCCTTCAGTGAGGCTTCCCCCTTCCTTTCGGCTAAAGTAAGGAACCAATCACCATTAGCAGTATCTGCTGATGGTCTTTGTCCTGTATGCTTTCTTGTTACTGCTGCCGTTTCCTTTATCAAATTGTTTACACTGACTTTAACTTTTGTATCCCTATTGCACGAATTTTAAGGCTATTTTTAAATTTTCTAATTTATGGCCTTTGAAGTTCAAGGGACAGTCAATAGGCTGTTGATTATTTCATGTGTTTTTTATGATTCGTAATATGGTATAGTAACTGGCTGTACTGTTAGGTTTTACTCAATCCTGTATTATTTATTTCCTCACTTGTTTTTTCTTCCATGGCCATCCATGTATGGCTGAATAAAGATTTCTTGGATTGAATTGGCTTATCAATAGGCATAAAGTTGTGAGAAATGACAGTCACTGAGAAAGTGGACAAAAAAGGCATTTCCTCATGAATGGGAGAGCGTTTGCAGGATGGAAGACCGGAAGCAGAGTAATGAGAGAGGGCTAAAAATGGTACAGGCGAGGAGAGGGCACGGAGAACTGGCACGGATTATGTAAGAGGGTACAACAGGGCACAGACAGAGTATTGGCTAAATCTGGAGGAGATGGCTCGGTCTAGGACAAAGAACTCAAAGTTCAAGGATTTGATAAAGGGCCAGAAAGTCGTGAGAGCGGGGAAAATTGTAGACGTTAAGAGAGAAGGTACAGTATATGGAAGAGAGTGCAACAAGGAGAAGGATAAGAGAGAGAGGTGCCACAGTCCGAATGAGAGGCCAGAGGTATAGGCAGAGCGCAGGGGGCACAGATCAAATGTCACATAAATGCAATGTTTCCCATATAGCGCAATAATACAGATTATAATCGAAAGCACCCGTTTTTTCTCTCCTAATGACATCCAGAAAGAATACTGACTCGGTAGCGTAGAAAGGATGGCACGGCTCCGCTGTAAAGAAAGGGAAATGGGCCCTGTGACTGCTGTTAGGGTGGTAAAACACAGCAATTGTCATGGTTCAAGGGGCTCCTCGTGGCTCCGGGCCCCAGTGGTGACGCAATGCCACATTTTCGTTTTGCCTTCAAAATAACATTCTAATGTTTAAAACAGGGCCGGACTGGCCGTAGCGGCACTGGGCAATCCCCCGGTGTATCGCACGGGTGGGGGCTGGTTTTTGGAACCTGGGGGCCGTTTTTGTTACAGGGCCGTTTTTGCAGCATAGCTGCAAAATCGGCCCTGTTACAAAATCGGCAGAAAACTGGCCCTGGCAAAGAGCTCGGCGGCACCCCCAAGCCCCGGGGGCTGGCCGAGCACTTTGCCACGGCCGGTTTTGGTTCCCAGTCCGGCCCTGGTTTAACACGTATAATCATTGCTTACAGTGGAGAAGTGTGGCTCAATGGTTAGAGCGGCAGACCTCGATGCAGAGCACTGGTCTGGGACCAGGGTTCGATTCCCGTCGAGGCTGGGTTCGGGCTATAAATTCCGCGGACCGGATATTCTCGCCTCAGTGCCTATTCTAATCATGGGTCCCACGCTGCAACTCTGGGCAATAGCTTGCTTAATCTCCACACCGGCCCCAACAGCGCTGGGATGCCTGGCCTCACCACAGGGGTGCCCAAGAGTGGACACCTCACATGGAAAGCCAGGAAGGGTTCCTTCAGCGGTATGAGTACAGCGCTGAGATACCTGTAGTGGTGATCGGCGCTATATAAATACCTATACATTTACATTTACATATTTGCATATAAGATGTTATACTTAGATCGACTTTAATAGGTGATTTTACATTAACATTTTCCTGAAGCTAAAGTGTGGCCACATTAACTTAGCAGGAGTGGTAGGCCTCAGACGACCAACACCATTTTAAATGAAATGTACTACTGTTGTCTGCTGTGCATACTCTTTTTCACGTTCCAGACACAGAGCGCTGCCATGATCTTGTTTTTCGTTCAGATTCTGTGTGAAGCTCATTATTGTCACAGTTTAATGGATTGGTTGGTGATTCCCAGCACCTGCAGGGAAGGAGGATGGAGGAGAGAATGCCCCCTTGTTTGATAACCATGGAGGCTGCAGAGATTGACAATTCAGCCTTGTATTAGCCATCAGAAGAGGGCATACACCTGGCACATCATGAACATTTATTTATTTATTTATAGGAACTAAAGAAGATGTATCTTTCTCTGAGTGCTCAGTTTAAAATGTGTGCTTTTGGTATTAAACGGTTAGACCCTTTCTGTTCACCTTTGGAGGCGTCATGTGTGTCTCCTAGGAGGGAGAAATAGGGTCTGAGGGAAAAGTTTAACGACCAAACAACAGTTCCAATCCCCGATATTTGTTAAAGTTGCTCTTACATATTTTTAATAGGATTGGCATTGAGATGGTGATTAAAGGTTGTTTCTCTCTATTCCAACTCCTTTTTAATCTCACTTTTTTGCACTGCACCTAGATTTCCATCACACAGGATGATTAATTCTGTATTGTTCAAGACCACATTGGTCAGCCTTTGTCTATCAAATCTTTTCTTCTGACTTTATTTGTTATCGCTCAGTTGCAATCTCTTGCTACATGGTTTCCCTCAAAGCTTTGAGGAGCAGTAGCTAAGATTGAAGGATAACCACATGATGACACTGGCCTCTCTTGGCAGTTGATGGAAATCCTATCAACAATTTGTGACTTTATTTTCTTTCTCTGCTAGCTCTTTTTCCGAGTGATTGACTCTGGCTAGATATTTGGTCGTCTCTCTTTGTGCGACGAGGTAGGCTGGTTTGTTCCTGATGTTCCTTTCCTTCGCAGACCACCAGTTTCCTTTGTATTAGCACCTTTGGAGGCGGACGTCCACTTCCACTCTTAAGACTTCATGTCCTTTTAACCCTGCTCCTAGAGATAGCTTCTGGTGCCAGCACATTTCTGCTTTTTTCTGATCGAAACCTTCATTCGGTTTTATATCTGATATTATATTTGCTGACACCTGCTGCTTATTAATTTCCCCACTTTGCCTGCAACTATAGTTTAGCTTTAGGGAGTTTCCCTTCAAGGGAACAGAAACTGTAGACATTGCGTATTTTCTCTTTAAATAACTTGTCTTTGCATTTGCCTGGACTATATTCAAACATGCTATATTCAGGTGATGAAAGTTTTATGGCTAATTGATTTAATTAAGATTGTAACTTCACAACTGTGTTAATAAACCTCCATGGTTTGCAATTATGTTCCTCTCTGTCACGGCTGTGAGGCAAAAAAGGCTTCTCTGTCCTTGATATGTTGCTACATTTGGTGCTTTGAGCCTCAGTCTATCCAAGTAGGTAGGGCAGAGTTTAGACTTTGCGGTGAATTTGCATGGTGCAATCACCATCCTAGCATCGCCATCCTATCATCACATTATCAAGATGGTAGCAGAGAAGTGTTGTCACTGAGGCATAGATAGTTAGAAATTGAACCAGAGACAGTTAAAATTTGCCCCAGTCCAGTCCACGTTCCCAAGATTTCCATGGTCCGGTTTGGAGAATTGACAGCGTTCCGGTGCTCCTGAAGCAGTTGCAGTGACCTAGGGCTGTGAGTGTAATAGGGTTATGCACTTGGTTGTGTGCTGTTGAAGCTTTGCTTTTTTTGCAGGTTCTGATGAGTTTGTGTACTGCACAGGGTGTTGTCCATTTTGAGTCCAGGAGGGCTCCTGGAACAGCCTCTACCATACAATCTCAGTAAAGATGGCATGGTATCTTCTGTTAGATTTAGATGTATATATCACAGATATTCAACTCTATATTTTTTGCCTTTTACTAAAGCCCTCTCTATATTTTCTACATTTTGAAAAGTGCATTGCAAACGTCATTTTTTGCATTTATGTAGCTGAAAAACAGCACTGTATATTAATGGTATAAGACATTCAGAAATGTTTTGCCACAGCTGATGCTCCCAGAGGGGGATGCGAGATGACATTTATTAGCACAGAAGGAAGAATATTTTCTTCTCTGGGCTATATGTGCCACTATTAAAATAACTCAAAAGTGAGAGACTTGGGCAGAAACGGGTACAGATTTATGTATGTTTGATAGTTTGCAGCAAAACCTAACCCAAAGAACTGGCAAATGTAAGCATCCACAATTGGATGAGAAAGGAGGTAAATTTGTTATATTTATTAAGAAGGCAGTGCAATGAAATGAAGATAAGACTAAAATAGATCTAAAAGAATAGAATACAAGTCTATTCTAAGCTAAAATGCATTTATATTTAAGTTAGTCTGAGTATTTTCATTTCCTCACTTACATTTTCATAAAGAAATATTAATAATATGACATGTCCACTGGGCAGTCTATAGAGGTTTGTAAAGCTGAGAAGGGGAGGGAGGGTGGTTATGCGGGTCTGGCGCCAGATGACGCTTGGGCTCTTACATGAGTGGGGTTAGAAATGCAAGATCCGTAGTCTAATGTACCAAAGGAAACTGTATATTGGGATGTCTTTATCTACTATTCTCATGGATATTGTACTGTATACTGCATACGTTTATATTCAGTAAAAAGATTTGTTAAAAAAAATAATATGACGTGCGTTTCTGATTTAGCCAATCAGAAGTACTGTACGGTTATTACAGACTTCAGCATTATTACATTTTCATTTGTGAATGAACCCCAATAACAGTTTTCAACAATGATGCAGGAAAGAACGGCTGTAAGTCTTGCGTTAGGATGGGAGCTATGGTACGAAGCTATTTTATTTTGTTTTGTCACCTTTTATTTATTTATATTTAAATATAGCGGACATTACCCAAATGTACCAGAGCAGTTTCCAGGAGAAATATTTTGTTACATATTCCAAGAAGCTCCATAATAAACAGTACATTGGCGTAAAACATTAAATAATGTGGTATATATGTTTAGCAGGAAAATCCTCACTGTGGACTAAGCTCTCCAAATGTGATAGGGTGTAGGAAAGGTACTGTAGGACTTGGCCATGTGGTCTAAAGTTCCCTAAACTTTTTGCTTTCCCCCTAGACCGTTTTCCTGACATAGAGTTGCCAATTTAGATGCTTTGGGTACTTTGCCACCGCTGATCAGTGTCACAGTACTTGTTCCCTGTGTAAAGTGTAATGGTAATTGGTGGGCCATGATTGGTATGTTTGCCCTATTAGTAAACTCCCTAGTGATGTGCTCTGTGTGTGCCAGGGCTAGAAATGCAAAGGCGCGCGGAGAAGGGAACTCAGGCCTGCAGTGTAGGGCCTGCACGCAGTTTGCTAAGTTAGCATGTTGTCCTGACAAGTGCAACCACTTGTCAGGCCTTACTTTCCCTTTTGCTTACACAGTGGGCACCCCTGCGGTAGGTCCCAGGTAACCCCTGGGCAGGGTGCAGTGTAAGTAAAAGGTAGGACATATACTGAGATGTGTGCTATGTCCTGACAGTGAAAAACACTCCATTTAGTTTTTCACTGGTGAAAGACCATCCTGCCCATAGGACAGAATGGGGGAGGTTATGTATTGTGTTTGTTAGCCTAGCTTCCTATAGGTTTAAAATGGAAAGGTGAAGTTTAGTATGTATGAACTTACATTGTCATAACACATCTTTCTATGAAGGTGGTTTTGTCACTGTGCGTTCAGAAACAACTCTTTTAGAAAGTGGCTGAGTTTTGTGCTTTAAGCATTTCTGTGTGTCTCTGCTGAATGTGGATTGACTGTCTGGATCTGAGAGGTGAGAGGAGCTGGGAGAGGTCTTGACCCAGGGAGGGGTTGAGATGGCACCAGGCTGACCGACATCTGGAGAGTAGACACTTGAGAAGCCCCGGGAGTTGAAGAGGCCTGGGCTGCTGCTATAAAAAATTGACTTGTCTCCTACTGAGTGATTAAGGATCCAGACCCCCAGTATCAAAGGGAGAAAGATGAAACTGGAGGAGAGACACCCAGAACTGATTTAGGCAGGGGTCCCCCTTAAGCACAAACGAACTTCAATGACATTTAAGGGTATAACTATGAGAGCTGAGACCCCTGAACGTTGGAATGGAATGGATTAAGACTGAAAAGGCTTGGACCCATTTCGTGGTCAAGAGGAACTTCTGCTAAGGAAGAAACAACTGAAGAGACTGCTGCGGAAGAACTAACCCTTGCTTCGCGATCTGGGGCTGTTCTGTAGTTTGCTGTTTTAACCAAGGAAGAGGCTGTTGGGACTGTGCTTTGGGCGCTGGGTCCCCCTGCTTGACAAAGACTGTGCTTTGTGCTGTGTCTTGTAACCCCAAGGGCCCGATGTGAGCTGGCTCCCTGTTTGGAAACACAGGAACATAAAAGTTTCCGGAGACGTTTCAAGCGACGCGGTGGGTGCGTGTTGTGGCAGCTTGAGACCCTTGGAAGGTGTGCCCTGTGATCTTGGACACACGGAAGAGGAGTGAGACTCGGACGTGCTGGGTGCGTGTCGTGATGCACCGGAGGCGTTGGTGAAGAGCACTGGGTCAACGTGTGCATCGGAGGTGAAGCGAGTCTCGGACGGCTGGGAGAGTGTCGTGGTGCACAGGAGGCGTTGGTGAAGAGCGCTTGGTCAACGTGTGCATCGAAGGTGAAGCGAGTCTCGGACGTGCTGGGTGCGCGTCGTGGAGCACCGCTGGTGTTTGTGAAAAGCGCCTGGTCGGCATGTGCATCGGAAGTGGAGTGAGTCTCGGATGCGCAGGGTGCATGTCAGGGTGCACCGGAGGCGCTGGTGAAGAGCGCCTGGTCATCGACTGCACCGGAGGAGAAATGAGGATCTGACACAGTGAGCGTGTCAGGGTGCGGCCAAAGGCGTTGGTGAAGAGCGCCTGGATATGGTGGCACCGAAGTTGGAGTAAGTCTCAGTGAAGCAGTGTGCGTGCTTTGGTGCAATCTGGGACTGTGGAGGTGATCGGCTGATCATCGTGTGCACCGGACAAAAGTGAGTCTCTACAGCGCGGTTTGCGTGTCTTGGTGCCAACTGAGACTGCAGGAAGGAGTGCCTGGTGAACATGCACTCGAAGTCGACGTGAAGTCCTATCAGCGTTGTGTGTGTAGCTTCATGCCAGAGGATACCCGGAGGGTGCTGTGGTGAACGAGCACCCGGAGTAACGTAATCTTAGAGGCGTGGGGTACGTGTGCCCTGCGGCCGCCTGAGACCTTTCTAACAGTCGAAGCCCGGACCGGCAGCACCGGAGGAGCTGTGCTGCCAGCCCGAGCCGCTGAGGCCCATTGAGAAAGTTCTACATGGAAGGCCCAGTCGGTGATGGAGAGAGGAGAGTGGGGTCGCGCCCCCAGGTAATGTGGATCACTACCTGGGCGGGGTGCGGGCTCGGAGGGACACTCTCTCGGCTTCTCCTTCCTTTTGACGACGTGAGCCTTTGCTTCGGCTCAGATTGGGGCCCATACTGACCGAAGGAGTGGCAGTACTGGGGCCCGAGTGAGAAGCTTGTAGGAGAGTTGGATCTGCTTCACATGGGTACCCCCACTTTTTGCTGGTGTTTCACTGTTTTTTGACCTTAGTCTGGCTGTGGCCCTGCAAATCAGGACCACAGCCTAGCTGCTTCCTCTCTAAAATAGTTTGCATGTACATTAGGTACATATCTCATTGGATTCTGGAGTGCCTTATAAGACCCTAGTACATGGTATACTATGTACCTAGGGCATAGGTACATTGAAGGCCTACCAGGGGCTGAAGCATGTATTATGCCACCCCTGGGAAGCACTCCAAATTTGCACCACAGGTCTGCTACTGCAGCCTGGGTAAGGGTGTGCTTGCACCCCTTACCGTGGTATAGGCTACCTATATCCACATATATATACAGACACATATAAACCTATAAGTCACTCCTATGGCGGGCCTTGACAATACTGAAGGCAGAGTGCTTGGTTTTGTGTGAGAGGGTGCCCAAGCATGAGCTGAGCCCCTCTGCAGCTTTTGGAAATCCTTCCTTATAGCTGTTCTGTGATAAAGCCATACCATATACTCTTAAGTGCATTATAACCTCGTGGTATATGCTAACTTTGGAATGGCTGCATCAAAACATGTGGTGTTTGGTGTCAAACATCTTGGAATACTATCCCCGCCAGTTTTGGTGGTGGGGGTAGCATTCCACCCTTCTAGAGGGAGAGACATGTCCACACTGGTCAAACTTGGTAGGACTTTCCTGAGCCCTGGTATCACAAAATGGATGCCTCTGCCACAGACACGGGTCTGGCCTCCTGCTGCTGACCAAAACTCTGGCAGGGGAGGCCTGGACAATAGGTTTCCTGTCGAAGGGAGGTGTAACCACCTCCCCAGACAGGCAGACGTGTATTGGGGCTGGGGGGAGCACTCTCTGGTGCTTTGAAGTCCTGCACTGGGGGCACATTTGGTGTCCCTGTGTATAGTCCAGTTCAAACTGATTGCAGGGGCTACCTGCCCTTGCTCTGGCGCAAAACTGTACAAAGGAAATGGGAGTAACCACCCCTCTTTCCAAGCCCACCCATAGGTGGGGCCTTAGAGTTAGTCCATCCCCTAAACTTCCTATAAGTATAGGAATCCAGTCCCTAGGACTTTAGATTACCCTGGACGAAACTCTGCAACATATATCCTGGACCTTCGATGTTCTATTTCGACTAGAATACTGAAGAAATCTCCCTTGGGGCCAAGGAGTGACTCCCCTGCTTGGCAGGCACCAAAGAAGCAACTAAACGGTCTGCATCGCTGAAGCTCCCGCCGGACGCTGAAGTCTTTGCATCACCAGAGGTGGATTTGCTGACTTCCCCGAGGCTACCCTGAGTCCACAGCAAAGCTGAGGCCAGTGGCTATCGTGGGTGTTGTGGAACCGTGACCCCTGAACACCGTGAACTTTTGCAGCAGCACTATCTTCCTGGTCCTCCTTGAAGTTGTGCTTTGGGCTCCTAGTAGCCCCAGCCTTGAGCATCTCCTGCACCGAAGATTGTGGGCCTCCACTCCACGATTGACCCGTGGGCTTGTTTCAAGTGCGACCGCTTGAGGCTCCTTCGCGATCACTAGCCCGTTGGCTAGCAGGTCCCCACAAAGGCAACTCCTCTTCTTCTTGGGCTTTCCTGGTTGCTCCAGATGTGCCCTGACTTACCCTTGCTGGGTGAGTCCCTCAGAACTTGCTGGTCTGCACCGCAGTCCTTTCTCTATTTCAATACGACTTGCCGTTGCCAAGGCTTGTTGGGTCCAATCTGGTCGCCGATACCGCAGCACTCGACAGACTTCAGGGGACAGCTCGAATCCAGCTCGTGGACTTCATCGACACCTCCTGGACCTTGTTGCTGAAGAGTCAAGACACCCATCAACTCACCTGAAGCACCCGACATCTGTGGGCATTGGTCCATCCTGCCCTCGGTCACTGGCTAGTGACCCAGACTCTGTCCCCTCTGCTTTCAGGTTCCTTACATCCTAGATCCAGGCTTGGATCTCTTCGGACACTTCTCCTCTTCGCGGCAGCAGCAGTTCTTTGCAGGCTTCCATTGAAATCGACGACCCGACACCAAAAGACACCTATGCACCCGGCTTCCCTGGGTGAGGTAACTTGAGTACTCTGGCGCTCCCATGTGTGCTAGCCCTAGAACTTCTTAAGTCCAAAAGGGTTTGGTCCTGACTCGATTAGAAGTGTCCCTAATCTTCACAATCCCGCGGTTGTGTGTACACACTGCATACAGTCCCTGTGGGTCCCCTGTGTCACTACTTTGGGAAGTTCCTTGGGGTCCCAGCGATTCTACAGGCTCTAGGCTTTGTGCCTAGTTCAGTTGTGGTTCTTATACCATTTTCTTGGTATATGGTTTGGTACGCCCCTAGGGCCTAAACGTGTATTTGTGCTAGTACTGATACTTGCTCACTTGTAAATTAAGTACATCAAACTCCAGTCTCACAAAGAGACTAGAGGGGTGTGTTTTAACCTAAATACATATATTTTGAATATATACCTGGTGTGGTTGTCCTTTCATTTGATCATTCAAGAGATTATAGACAGGTAAAACAAGCTGCTTTACATTACTTCAAGACTTAGCCTGAAGGCTGCTCTCCATAGCTACCACTAGGATAGTTTTCAATAAAGGTTGTCTTTAACCAATTCACTATAAAGGGTTGTTTGGACTAGAACTAGTGGACAGCATATATCAGGCCAACTTCTCACATTGGTGTGCAGCGTGTGGGAATCCAGCTTGCTATTGTTTTACCAGATAATCTCAATTGAATTGATCAACTGAAAACCACTAAAGGTACCTGAGGTACATATAATTCTATCATTCCGAAAGACATTAAAAACACTTCTTTTCAATTATTGATCCTCCCTTATCCCTTCATCTCTCTCACACTATTCCTCTTTAGGTCTTCTCTGAGCGCCAGGACACCTTTTTGGTAACAGTTGCGCTTTATAAATGCTCATAACATAATATAATATCAAGTTTAGCTACAGTAAGTTCTACTGAACTTAGAGTTGTTCGTTAAGGGATAGCACACCCTTTCTACAACTCAAGAGCGTTTAGTAGGCCACAGTAGCGTAGGTAGTGCAATACACCACACCACATTAGTAATGTCTAACCAGCCAGGAACCAGTGGGTCCCTACCAGGAACCAGTGAGCTCCTTCCCTATAAATATGAGGATCTCTCCTTTGCTCAGCTAAGGGCCTTATGTTCCATTAGGAAGCTGAAGACAGGCAAAAGTCCATCCACCCAGCATCTCATGAAGATACTTAAGCTGGATGATATCACAGGGCCTAGTGGGCCTGATGGGATAGACAGTGTGGGTGGGGCAGCACCTAAGGGTGGGTCTAGGGGTGGAAACTCCCATAGACCCTACCTCTGATGCTGACCAGACTGGCGACAATGACCAAGATCTGGTGAACACAGCTCCCAAGGATGAGGATGAGGAGGATGAAAACAATGCTCCTTCCTTTATCCCTTCTGGTAGAGTTGAACATAGGGCTAGAAGGGATAGATCTCTGTCAAGGGGATCTGTCCAGTCTAACTCCTCTATAGGGACCTCTGTCTCATCTCACAGAGGGAGGGAAACCTCCCAGGAGAGGAGAGAAAAACTGCTGAAGAATGAGCGAGACAAGTTCGACCTCAGAAAGCAGCAGATGGCCTTAGATAGGGAAGCCCTAGAGCTCTACAGAGCTAGTAAAAAGTAGGGACTAGAGTCCCTTGGTGGCAGCAATTTCCTTAGAGATAGGGAGAGGTCTTATGACCATAGAAACCTAAGTAAGATTGTCCCTCCCCTACCAGAGTGGGGATGACATCCACAAATGGATAACTGCCTTGGATAGGGCCTGTAAAGTACAGAAAGTCCCTCAAGGTCAGTGGGCAGCAATCTTATGGCTCTCCTTTGCAGACAAAGGTAGAGATAAGCTCCTCACTGTAAGAGAAGAGGATGCTGATTACCAGGTCTTGAAAAGTGCACTGATAATACAGGTTAAAGTTCAGAGACACCCAAAAAGCACAACATCAAGGCTGGGTTGACTTTGTTGACTGTGCTGCTAAGGCTCTGGAAGGTTGGTTATTGGGCAATAAAGTGTGTGGCTTCAAAGGATTGTACAATCTGATAATGAGGGAGCAGATTCTTAATAACTGTTAAAATCAGCTGTTGCACCAGTACCTGGTAGACTCTGACCTCTCCCCACGAATTGGGAAAGAAGGCAGACAAATGGGTCAGAACCAGGGTGAGGCAGAAGGTACAGAACCAAGGTGGTGACCCAAAGAAGCAAGATTCCAAAAACTATGATAAGGGTGGGGACAAGGGTAAAGGCCAAAAGTCTTTACAAGGGCCCCAAAAATCTTCTTCAGGTGGGGATTCACAGACTAACAAAGGGAAAGGCCAAAAGAAACCTTGGTGCAAAATCTGTAGGCAGACAAGTCACTGGACCAGTGACTGCACCAAGTCCAAATAAAATACTCCAGCCACCACCAATGCCCCTAAGGCACCTGCTCCCCCTAGTGCACTTACAATTGATGGTGGGAATACACAGAATAAGGGTGTAGTAGGGTTGACCCTGGGTTCTGAGATGGACTGTGGCCTAGTCAGAGTACCAACTGAGGTTGTGCTTGTCAGTGATGGGGGCATGGATATGTCCCCCTTTGTGAGCCCTAGTAACCTGGGCAAATGCAGACAGCAGCCTTTAATAAATGGAGTAGAAGCTTGGGCATTCAGGGACACAGGAGCAAATGTCACAATGGTGACAACAGATCTTGTGGACCCTGGGCAGATTATACTTGGTGAAATGTACCAAGTGACCAATGCTAGCAATGTCAGAACAGATCATTCTCTGGCAGTTGTTAACTTCTCCTGGGGAGGGGGAACTGGCCTTAAGAAGGTTGTGGTAAGTGCAGACCTACCAGTACAGTGCTTGCTTGGCAATGATCTAGAAACCTCAGCTTGGGCTGAAGTGGAGCTCAGGACACATGCAGAAATGTAAGGGATCCCTGCACATGTGTTTGCTGTGACCAGGTCACAGGCTAAAATGTCAAAAGCTGGACTGGCCCTGGATTCTGGAACAATGGACCAGGTGCCTCCCAAGAGAAGGAGCAGTAGGGTTAAGGTTGAGCCTCCCCCACTGACTCAGAATGCAGATCAGTCTCGTGAGGGAGATGATCTTGAGCCTGAAGAAGGAACTGTCCCAGAGGAGCTTGAACCTGACCATGTTGAGTTCTTGGGGACAGGGGGCCCTTCCAGGTCTGATCTGAGCTAGGAGCAGACAACCTGCCCCTCTCTTGAACCCCTCAGAAAGCAAGCAGCTGATGAGGCTGCTGGGAATGCTAGTGGCACCCATAAAAGTTTATTGGGATGATGGACTTCTATAGTCAGAGAGTAGAGACCCCAAGCCTGGTGCATCCAGGAGGTTGGTTATACCTCTGAAGTTTAGGGGTTTCCTATTGACACTAGCCCATGATATTCCCTTAGCAGGACACCTGGGCCAGAACAAGACTTGGGACAGAATTGTCCTTCACTTTCACTGGCCCCACATGTCTGAAGACACAAAGGAGTTTTGTCGCTCCTTTGTAACCTGCCAAGCTAAGTGGCAAAGCAGGTGGCACAACAAAAGCCCCCCTGATACCACTACCTGTGGTGGGGGTTCCCTTTGAGAGTGTTGGGATTGACATTGTTGGTCCCATGGATCCTCAAACAGCATCTGGGCACAGGTTTATACTGGTGGTAGTGGATCATGCTACCTGGTACCCAGAAGCAATCCCATTAAGGACCACTACACCACCTGTGGTGGCAAGAGCTCTCTTGAGTGTGTTCTCAAGAGTAGGTTTTCCTAAGGAGGTAGTATCTGACAGGGGTGCCAACTTCATGTCAAGTTACTTAACTGCAATGTGGAAGGAGTGTGGAGTGAATTACAAATTCACCACACCCTATCACCCACAATGCAATGGTTTAGTTGAGAGATTCAACAAAACCTTAAAGGGCATGATTAAAGGACTGCCAGAGAAGCTTAGGCAAAAATGGGACCTACTCTTGCCCTGCCTTTTATTTGCATACAGGGAGGTGCCTCAAAAGGGGGTTGGTTACAGCCCATTTGAACTTTTGTTTGGACACCCTGTCAGGGGTCCATTGTGTTTGGTGAAGGAAGGATGGGAGTTACCTCTCAAGCTCCCAAAGCAAGACATAGTGGACTATGTACTTGGTCTCCGCTCCAGGATGGCTGAGTACATGAAAAAGGCAAACAAAAACCTTGAGGCTAGCCAGGAAATGCAAAAAGCCTAGCATGACAAAAAGGCTGTCCTGACTGTTTACCAGCCAGGACAGAAAGTGTTGGTGTTGGAGCAGGTGGCCCCAGCAGCCCTCCAGGACAAATGGAGTGGCCCCCATACAAATGTTGAACAGAAAGAGAAGGTTACCTACTTAGTAGACCTAGGAACTCCCAGGAGTCCCCATAGGGTTCTCCATGTCAACAGACTTAAACCATATGTTGACAGGGCAGACATGGGCTTGCTGATGGCTACTGATGAAGGACAGGAGGAAGAGAGTGACCCACTTCCTGACCTGCTTTCTCAGAACCCTGATGATGGGTCAGTTGATGGTGTAGCCTTGGCAGGCAGCCTCACTGCCCAGCAGCAAACTGACTGCAGGAACCTCCTCAGCCAGTTTAGACATATGTTTTCTCTGACTCCAAGTCAGACCACCTGGTGCATGTGAAGAATACGATCTGCAGGCAACATGACCATGTCAGGGACTGTATAAGGACAGAAGTCCAAAAGATTGTGGATTTGGGTGTGATTGAACCCTCAGTTAGCCCTTGGGCTAGTCCAGTAGTCCCGGTACCAAAACCTCACACCAGTGGTGGGCAAAGAGTGATGAGATTTTGTGTAGACTACAGGGGTCTCAATTAGGCCTGGGCAAAAATTTCGTTCCGTTCGCGGAAATTGCGATAATTTGACATTTTTGCGTTCCGCGGAGAGCGCGAAAATGTCAAAAATTCCGGTTTCCGCAGCTTGGCGATAATTTGTTTCTTGCTCGCGCTGTAAAATAATACATTCTCGCGCGCGCGCGATCGCCTTACCTGAATCCCTGCGTTCGCCGACAAGTTTTCTTGATCCGGTCGCGTTCTCCATGAGATGTTGTATTGTTTTTAGCCATTTGCGCTGTCTCGCGACAGTTCGCGCCCGCAGTGACGTCATGCGTCGCGCGATCACGTCTTTCTTCTCGCGATCATGCACCGCGAGAACAACTCAAAACAAGATGGCCGCGCCCGCAAGCAACCACATGGGTAAGTTGGCGACCCGCAACCATGCAGAAAATCTCGCGAACATGCCGGAAAAAAACTTCCGCATCTTCGCGATATTTCTGCTTGTTTGCGATAATTTTAAACATTCTCGCGATAATTTGCGGAAGTTAATTCCGCAAATTCCGCCCACCCCTAGTCTCAATGCAGTCACTAGGACTGATGCCCATCCCATCCCTAGGGCAGATGAGCTGATAGATACTTTGGCCTTAGCGAAGTTTCTAAGCACATTTGACCTAACAGCTGGCTACTGGCAGATCAGACTAGCTGATGATGCAAAGCCAAATACAGCAGTTTCTACCCCTAGTGGGCACTATCAATTTGTGGTAATGCCCTTTGGTTTGAAGAATGCACCTGCCACTTTTCAAAGGTTGGTGAATCAAGTCCTTATAGGCCTGGAAGACTTTAGTGCAGCATATCTAGATTATATTGCTGTCTTTAGCTCCACCTGGGAGGATCACCTGGTCCACCTAAGGAATGTTTTGGAGGCCCTGCAAAAAGCAGGCCTAACTATCAAGGCTACTAAGTGCCAGATAGGGCAGAGTCA
Organism: Triturus cristatus; assembly: GCF_964204655.1. NCBI lineage: Eukaryota > Metazoa > Chordata > Amphibia > Caudata > Salamandridae > Triturus > Triturus cristatus. Next base: position 1,138,140,534 of record NC_140589.1, read on the forward strand.
GGTTGTGTACCTGGGCCACCTTGTAGGTGGAGGCCAGGTTCAACCATTGCAGAGCAAAATCCAGACCATAATGGACTGGGTCGCTCCAACTACCCAGACTCAGGTGAGAGCCTTCTTAGGCCTGACTGGGTACTATAGGAGATTTGTCAAAGGGTATGGAACAATGGTGACACCCTTGAATGACTTAACTTCTAAAAAGATGCCCAAAAAGTTTCAGTGGACAGCTAGCTGTCAAAAGGCATTTGATGACCTGAAGCAGGCCATGTGCACTGCTCCCATTCTGCAGATTCCTGACTATTGTTCAAACAGATGCATCTGAATTGGGGGTAGGGGCTGTACTGTCACAATTGAATGAAGAAGGTCGGATCAGCTAGTAGCTTTCATAAGCAGACGGCTGACCCCTAGAGAGAAACGTTGGTCAGCCATTGAGAGGGAGGCCTTTGCTGTGGTTTAGGCTCTGAAGAAGTTGAGGCCGTACTTATTTGGTACTCACTTCCTTGTTCAGACAGGCCATAAGTCCCTCTTATGGCTAAAGCAAATAAAGGGGGAAAACCCCAAAATGCTTACGTGGTCCATTTCCCTACAGGGGATGGACTTGACAGTGGAACATAGACCTGGGAGTAACCATGCCAACTCTCTAGGTATTTCCACTTAGAACATGAAGACCCAACTGGTCAAGGTTAGTTTAATGTCCCTGCGTTTGGAGGGGGGTTGTGTAGGAGAGTAGGATCTGCTTCACATGGGTACCCACACTTTTTGCTGGTGTTTCACTGTTTTTCACCTTAGTCTGGCTGTGGCCCTCCTAATCAGGACCACAGCCTACCTGCTTCCTCTCTAAAATGGTTTGCATGTACTTAAGGTACATATCTAATTGGATTCTGGAGTGCCTTATAAGCCCCTAGTATATGGTATACTATGTACCTAGGGCATAGGTACCTCAGAGGTCTACCAGGGGCTGAAGCATGCATTATGCCACCCCTGGGAAGCACTCCAAAATGGCACCACAGTTCTGCTACTGCAGCCTGGGTAAGAGTGTGCTTGCACCCCTTACCGTGGTATAGGCTACCTATATCCACATATATATACAGACACATATAAACCTATAAGTCACTCCTATGGCAGGCCTTGACAATCCTGAAGGCAGAGTGATTGGTTTTGTGTGAGAGGGTGCCCAAGGATGAGCTGAGCCCCTCTGCAGCTTTCGGAAATCCTTCCTTATAGCTGTTCTGTGATACAACCATACCATATACTCTTAAGTGCATCATAACCTCGCGGTAAATGCTAACTTTGGAATTGCTTCATCAAAACATGTCGTGTTTAGTGTCAAACATCTTGGAATACTACCCCGCCAGTTCTGGCGGCGGGGGTAGCATTCCACCGTTCTAGAGGGAGAGACATGTTCACACTGGTCAAAACCGGTAGGACTTTCCTGAGCCCTGGCATCACAAAATGGATGCCTCTGACACAGACACGGGTCTGGCCTCCTGCTGCTGACCGAAACTCCGGCAGGGGAGGCCTGGAGAATAGGTTTCCTGTCGAAGGGGGGTGTAACCACCTCCCCAGACAGGCAGATGTGTATTGGGGCTGGGTGGGAGCACTCTCTGGCGCTTTGAAGTCCTGCACTGGGGGCACATTTGGTGTCCCTGTGCATAGTCCAGTTCAAACCGGTTGCAGGGGCTACCTGCCCCTGCTCTGGCGCAAAACTGGACAAAGGAAATGGGTGTATCCACCCCTCTTTCCAAGCCCACCCATAGATGGGGCCTTAGAGTTAGTCCATCCCCTAAACGTACTATAAGTACAGGAATCCAGTCCCTAGGACTTTAGATTACCCTGAACAAAACTCTGCAACATATATCCTGGACCTTCGACGTTCTATTTCAACTAGAAGACTGAAGAAATCTCCCTTGGGGTCAAGGAGTGACTCCCCTGCTTGGCAGGTGTAGGAGATTGGCATCGACTGCATAGTTGCCCCCAACTTTTTGCTCATGTTTTGACACTATCCAGGCTGTGGTCCTGCTATCCAGGACCCCAGCCTATCTGTTTCCTCTATTAAAACGATGTGAGTACCCTAGGTACAAGCCAATTGGTTACTGAGGTTACCCTGGCAGTCCCTTGTACATGGTACCCTAGGTACCCAGGGCATGGGTCCCTCAGTAGGCCTACCAGGGCTGCAGCACTTATTGTGCCACCCTGGGACAGCCATACAAACTGACACCACCAGACCACTACTGTAGTCTGGGTAAGGTGGTGCTAGCACCCCTTACAGGGATATAGGTACCCTATATCCCACCCCATTACAACACATGTACTCTCATGGGTCACTCCTATGGCAGGCCTAGCTAATCCTACAAGGCAGGGTGCTGAGGTATGTGTGAGGGGGGACCCCTACATGAGTAGGGCCTCCCTGCAACCTTCGTAAAATCATTGCTGGGTTGTTTGTAGTGTAGCCATACCATATACTCTTAACCGCATTATAAGTCTATCGCGATAACGCGATAACTTGAGAATGGCTACACAGAACCATATCGTGTTTGGTGTCAAACATGTAGGAATCATACCCCCAGTCCAGCCATGGGCATGAGGGTACAATTACCCCCTGCTAGAGGGGCGATATGGGAAAAGCGGCAGAATTTAGACACCAATTTAAAAGTGCACACGTAGTACAAAATGGCTACTACTCGCCACCCACACAACTCTGGCTGGCTGTTGCTGGGGAAAACCCCAGCCTCGCCAACTGGACAATAGGGCTCCTGTGGCAGGGAGGTGCTAGCATCTCCCCAGACAGGATATGTGGATTGGAACAGGGTGGGTGCACCAAATGTCCTTTCAGAGTTGCACGTAGGCAGCTGCAGAGTCCTCATTCTGCATACACCGCTTGGAACCGGTTCAGGGGCATCCTGCCCCTCGCCCAGGTGGGAAACACACAAAGGGGAGAGGGTGTAGCCACCCTTTCCCACCTCACCAGCCATTGGTGGACACTACTCTGGACACTCCCCTAATCTTGGGGATAAAGGTGAATAACGTGGCCTCAGAGCCTCAGATTAAGCTGCCCAGCTGACTGAAGTAATCTCCCTCGCGATAAAGGAGTTATCCCCCTGCTTGGCAGGCACCTGAAACACTGCAAGTGACCCGGTTGGAACCTCGCTGCTCCTGCGGACTTTGACGTCTTCCAGCACCCTTGAGGTGGGTTTCCAGTGCATCCCAGACGCCAGTGAGTGTGCTCAATGAGTTTGGGCACCGTGGACCACGTGGGTGCCGAGATCCCCAATACCCCAGGACACCGGCCACCTCTTGCGTAGCACACGACCCTGACAAGTGGGGAAGTTGTGCTTTGGCCTGTTCACGAGCCAACCACTCTACAGCAATTGTGCCAAAGACCAGCACCCTAGCCCCCTCCAGTGGCCCGTGGGTATCCTTTTACGCACTCCAAATTGCCGCCTCCCGCGGTCCCTTGTCTCTCGACTTGTGGGCCCTAGCAGAGGTCTATCTCGACAATCAAGAGTTCCCCTGGTTTCTCCAGGCCTGCTCTACAGTCTCCCTGAAGGAGACCTCTCTCAGATCTTGTGGGGCTGCACCGTAACAGATTTGTTCATCTTGCATGGCTTGCGGTTGCCAAGGCTTAGTAGATCCAATCCGGACACTAACACCGCAGCAACCCTCATTCAACGTGGGACAGTCGCCCTCCAGAAGCTGGCTTTCCTTGAAGCCTCCCGGAGCCCGTGGCTGCAGATCCAAGCTACACCACCTTCCACCTGAAGCACCCGACATCGAAGGGCTCTTTGCTTTGAGTCTCCTGGTCATTTTGCCGTGACCCAGACTCTGTCCCCTCTGCTTTCAGGTTCTTCTCTACAATCTTCACATCTTTGATCTTCACGGAATCATCGACGCTTTTGGCTAGCAGAACTTTTGACTATTTTCCCATTGAAAATCAGCCCGCGACCCGACATCGAAATCGACCTATGCACCTGGCTTCCCTGGGGCAGGTAACAGTGGTACCTCATTACTCTCGTGGTAGTGGGCTCCTCAAAAGCGTAACTCTAAAGTTTTAACTTTGAACTCCTGCTAGAAGTATTTTAAAACTGTTTATTTCCAACCGTGACATTCTCCATAGGCTATAATAGAGATCCCGATAGCAGCTACTTCCACTGCACGCGCCTCCCGTGGGTCCCCTTCCTCATAACCTGGGGTGGATTCTTAAGGGGCCAGCGATCCTAAATGCCCTAGGCATTGTCTGTAGAATTGTCCTGGTTCTTATACCACTATTTTAGTATATGGTTTGGTCCCCCCCTGGGGACCAATGTTAACAGTGCTATTTATTTGTATCTATCAATGCTTGTTTGATGTGTAACTTTGCCTCAGCCTCATAAAGAGACTGTGGGATTCTGTTTAGAATAAATACATATATTTTATATATATACCTGTGTGGAATACTCTTTCATTTGGTCATTCAAGAGGTTATCTATGGTAAAACAATAAGCTTAACACTCTTTCAAGACTTAGCCTGAAGGCTGCTCTCCACAGCTACCACTAGGATAGCTTTCTTTAAAGGTTGTCTTAAACCTATCATCAATAAGAGTCGAATTGGTCTGGTGCAAGGTGTCCCTATAACTAGGAGACAGCATATGCCAGGCCAACTTCTCACAGCAGGCACCAAAGAAGCAACTGACCGGTCTGCATCGCTGAAGCTCCCGCTGGACGCTGAAGTCTTTGCATCACCAGAGGTGGATTTCTAGACTTCCCCGAGGCTGCCCTGAGTCCACAGCAAAGCTGAGGCCTGTGGCTATCGTGGGTGTTGTGGAACCGTTACCCCTGGACACCCTGAACTTTTGCAGCAGCATTATCTTCCTGGTCCTCCTTGAAGTTGGGCTTTAGGCTCCGAGTAGCCCCAGCCATGAGCATATCCTGCACCGAAGATTGTGGGCCTCCACTCCACGAGTGACCCGTGGGCCCGTTTCAAGTGTGACCGCTTGAGCCTCCTTCGCGGTCACTAGCCCGTTGGCTAGCAGGTCCCCACGAAAGCAACTCCTCTTCTTCTTGGGCTTTCCTGGTTGCTCCAGATGTGCCCTGACTTACCCTTGCTGGGTGAGTCCCTCAGACCTTGCAGGTCTGCACCGCAGTCCTTTCTCTATTTCCACAAGACTTGCTGTTGCCAAGGCTTGTTGGGTCCAATCTGGTCGCTGACACCGCAGCACTCGACAGACTTTGTGGGACAGCTCGAATCCGGCTCATGGACTTCGTCGACACCTCCTGGACCTCGTGGCATCAACTCACCTGAAGCACCCGACATCTGTGGGCATTGGTCCATCCTGCCCTAGGTCACTGGCTAGTGACCCAGACTCTGTCCCCTCTGCTTTCAGGTTCCTTACATCCTAGATCCAGGCTTCTCTTCGGACACTTCTCTTCACGGCAGCAGCAGTTCTTTGCAGGCTTCCATTGAAATCGACGACACGATCCAACACCAACAGGCACCTATGCACCTGGCTTCCCTGGGTGAGGTAACTCGAGTACTCCGGTGCTCCCGTGGGTGCTTTCTCTGGAACTTCTTAAGTCCAAAATGGTTTGGTCCTGACTTGATTAGAAGTGTCCCTAATCTTTAAATTTCCAACCGCGACCTTGCCCATAGAAGCTAACGGGAACCCGCGGTTGTGTTTACACACTGCATACAGTCCCCGTGGGTCCCCTGTGTCACTACCTTGGGTGGTTCCTTGGGGTCCCAGCGATTCTACAGGTTCTAGGCCTTGTGTCTAGTTCAGTCGTGGTTCTTATACCATTTTTTTGGTATATGGTTTGGTACGCCCCTAGGGCCCAAACGTGTATCTGGCACATGCATCAACATAGGGTTTTGCGATTCCTTAATAGCTATTATTAAGGAATCGCAAAACCCTATGCATGTAGGAATCGCTAAAGAAATAGCGATTCCCTCAAATTCCTTAATTGCGACTCGCAAATTGCGAGTCGCAATTAAGGAATGGCATCCCATTTATTCCTATGGGCCTCCAGGCCCATAGGAATGAAATGAAGATTGCGGGAGCAATTTGGAGTACCAGTAGGTACTCGCAAATTGCTCCCGCAATTTCTAGGGTGTCAAAATGACACCCTATTGCACCCATGTATTTGAACTCTGCACAAATGTTGCATGCACACATGCTCTAAGGGCATGTGTGTGCGCAACATTAAACTTAGAAAAATGCAAAAAAGTGCATTTTTCTAAGTTTTAGCAAATTACCATGAAGTCCAGCTTCGCTATTTTGAGATTCCTTAAATAGTGATTTTTGCATTTGGGATGATGCATCCCAAATGCAAAAATACCGGTCGCAAAGGGGCAGATTCTGAGAATCTGCCCGTTTGCGACCGGTTTTTAGGTTGATGCATGTGCCTGAATATGTGCTATTACTGATGCTTGCTCACTTGTAAATTAAGTACTTCGAACTCCAGTCTCATAAAGAGACTAGAGGGTTGTGTTTTAACCTAAATACATATTTTTTGAATATATACCTGGTGTGGTTGTCCTTTCATTTGATCATTCAAGAGATTATAGACTGGTAAATCATGCTGCTTTACATTCCTTCAAGACCACTAGGATAGCTTTTAATAAAGGTTGTCTTTAACCAATTCACCATAAGGAGTTGTTTGGACTGATACAAGGTGCTACCTAGAACTAGTGGACAGCATATATCAGGCCAACTTCTCACAAAGCTGTACTTTCTGTCATTGTTGATGCGTGTGGGGGGCAACTGTTATCGAAGAGGCTGATTGTCGTAATACGCATTGCCAATATTGCTGCTAACGAACTGCCGGACTGTCGTATGACGCCTGACATTATTTCTTCATAACAAAGTATACGATTGTAGCGCTACGCATTGCATTATTTCTCCATTGCAAAGTACAGGATTGTAGCGGCCCGCTTTGCATTATTTCTTCATTGCAAAGTACATGATTGTAGCTACGCGTTGCATTATTCGTTAATTGCAGAGTACATGATTGTAACGGCGCGCATCGCCCTATTTCCTCATTGCAAAGTACGTGATTGGGGTAGGACGCATTGCCTGAATTCTTCATTGCGCAGTACATGATTGTAGCGGTACGCATTGCATTATTTCTCCCATTGCAAGGTACCGGGGTGTATCGTTAAGCATTTTATTATTTCTCCTTTACCCAGCACAGGATTGTATTGTTATGCAGAGCACTATTGTTTGTCTATTTGTGATTCTAGCATTACGATCAGCAAAGCGTTTGGAAAGCGTTGGTTGAGATTTGAACCTACCAGCCAGCCAGAACAAATATTACCCGTTATTATATGTTGACTTTCGTATCGTGGTCTGATCGTATATCTTTTTATATAAAGTTTATACTCGTTTTATCAAACTTGTGTGGAGTCCATTTTTAACCTTGAAAAACTTTATTGAACGATTTAAAAAAACCTTTGCAAGTTACAAAAGATAAAAGTTTACATATTAAAAGAAAATAGAGTCCCAATTCTTTATAGAAAAATTCCCCCAGCCCCCCTCGATTGTCAGAGGTCTCTTGTAGTTGCCCTGCCGCAGATACATTAATGATGATCCCTTTGGGGCAATTGTGGTCGTGTCCAAGATTAAAAAATGTGAGTCCTGGAGTAAGCCAACCTGTGCGCTAAGCCCCTTTAGTCAGTTAGTTTGATGACTCTAACAGTTTATCCTTTGTCTGGATGTCTGCAAGGAGGACCTGCCAGTTATTTTTCTAGTGGAGGTTGCTGTTGATGGATCCCCCTCCCGTAGTTTTTTTGCAGCACGATCCATAAACCTTACTAGTGCACAGCTTAAATTGGTGTTCCGTGGGTCAAAGCAGGCCAGTACTGCGGCTCTGCATGATCTGACCTCATTGATGTTCCAGCCTCTCCGTAAAAGGGACCTTCTTTCCTTCAGCAAGTTTGGACACAGGCATAGGATGTGTATTATGTCTTCCCTAATCCCTATGGTTACCACAAAGTCGACAGTGTTCCTGGGCATGATCTCTTTTCCATTTGGGCAGATGGCACGACAAGTTGATCACTCCCATTCTTAATTTAAAAAAACTTAGTTTAGTGTGTGCGGTAAACGGCAGGTGTGGAGTCCATTTGTAGTGTCACCAGTGGGTTGCTGTGAGCAAGGTTGCACATACTGTGCACTTGTGCCTTGGAGATAGGCCTGGCTGCTCGTGTCAAGCTACTAAGGGGGTGAGCAGGGCTATCTCAAACTGTGTCCTTTCTTGGCCTAATGTTGAGTGAGACGTCCTGGGACTCGCATTTGGTGACAGTGGTGCGGGACGGGGACTCAGGCTTCCAACAGGTACTCAATCCATGACGCCCGTACTTGACCTCGCAATGTCATTCAAGTGCCTCGAGACGGAAATCCTGGTCTTCATAAGGTTGCCAGGAGACAAAGAAGGGAATAGGAAAGAGGTAAAGAAAGGGGGTCTCCGAACCCATTTTCCTTGTGGTGTCAAGCGATCCAACAGGAGAATAACAAACAGAAAAAGTAATAAACATCTGAAATCTCTATTGTAACCCTAAAATGTCCAATCTAGCACCATGACTGTGAGAAGTTGGCCTGGCATATGCTGGTCACTAGTTATAGTGGCCACCTTGCACCAGTACTATTCGACTCTTATGGTAGATAGGTTTAAGACAACCTTTTAAAGAAAGCTATCCTAGTGGTAGCTGTGGAGAGCAGCCTTCAGGCTAAGTCTCTGAGGAATGTAAAGCAGCTTGTTTTATTTTATAATCTCTTGAATTACCAAATGAAAGGACACCACACAGGTATATATATCAAATGTATATGTATTTATTTCTAGACACACTCTACTAATCTCTTTATGAGATTAGAAGTCAGGAACACATTCAAATATCAACGTTTCACAATAAGTTAAGCACAATTATGGCGGGGTCCCTAGGGGCGTACCAGACCATATACTAAAAAAGAGGTTTAGGAAAGTCGACTTACAGGGGGACAAGGCCTAGGGCCTGTAGAATAGCTGGGGCTTCACTAATCCACCCAAGGCAGGTAGGTAACAGACCCACGGGAGACGCGTGCAGTGTGAGAACATAGCCGCGGGTTCCCTATTGATTTCAATGGAGCAAGTCGCGGTTGGATTTTTAAAGTTTTAGGGTACTTCGAGGAAGTCTACAAGCAAGCCACTTACAAGGTAAGTAATTCGAGGGCCAACACACACTAGGGCACCGGAGTGCATGAGTTACCTCACCCAGGGAAGCCGGGTGCATAGGTGTCTTTTGGTGTCGGGTCGCGTCGCTGTTTTCTATGGAAGCCAAAGAAGATTTGCTGCTTGCGAAGACTGAAGAAGTGTCCGATGGAATCCAAGGCTGGATTCAAGATGAAGAAGACCTGAGAGCAGAAGGGACAGTGTTCACAGTCACTTGCCAGTGACCCAGGCCAGGAAGATGGATGCCCAGGGATGTCGGGTGATCATGGGTGTTTTGACTCTTCACTCACGAGGTCCAGGAGAGATCGACGATGACCAGCAGCTGGATTCGGAGTGTCCCACAACGTCTGCAGCTGACTGAGGTGTCAGCAACCGGATTGGAGCCAACAAGTCTTGGCAACAGCAAGTCCCATGAAAAGTTAATAAAGTCAGCGGTGCAGACCAGCAGGGTCTGAGGGACTCACCCAGCAAAGCTGAGTGAGGGCAGGCCTGGAGCAACCAGGGGAGCCCTTTGGTTTGATAAGAAAGTCTTCAGGGGACCCACAAGCCAACAGGCAAGGGATCGTGAAGGCGCCTCATGAGGAAATGCTTTACAGGAGCCCACGGTCACTCGGGATGGGGTAGGCCTCTGGTTTTCGGTGCACAACCTGCTGGAGGCTTGGGCCACAAATAGTCCAATGCACAAGTTTGTAGAATGTCGTAAAGGGGTTGCACTTGACAATAGTGCACGGTACCCGGGTATTGCTGTTCCTCGTTACTCATGGGGTCCACTCACCACAGCTTTGCTGGGGACTCACAATGGCCATCGAGAAGTCAGGAAATCTACTTCCGGGGCTGCAGGGACTTCGAGCTCCGGCGGGAGCGGGAAAGTTTGCGACCGTTGATTAGAGTTTCTGGTGCCTGCCAAGCAGGGGAGTCACTCCTTGACTCCAAGGGATATTCTTCTGTCTTCCAAAGGTAGTGGAACGTTGAAGGGCCAGGATTCTTCTTGTAGAGCGTCATCCAGGGATATCTGATTTGCAATGGCAAGGTTTCCCTATCTTATACTGAAGGTAGGGGAGGGACTAGCTCTATGACCACTCCTCTGGGAGGGTCAGGGTAGGGGGTGGTTACACCCACTTCCCTTTGTCCAGTTTCACGCCAGAGCAGGGACAGGTAGCCCCTGAACCGGTTTGAGCTGGCATATGCACAGAGGAGCCTACTGCTCCCCAGTGCAGGACTTCAAAGCACTCTAGGAGTGCACCCACCCAGCCCCAATACACTAAATCCTGTCTGGAAGGTGGTGACACCTCCCTGTGACAGGATGCTTATTGTTGGGCCTCCTCCACTGCGAGTTTCAGTCAGCAGCAGGAGGGCAGCCCAGTGTCTGTGCTGGTGGCATCCATGTTGTGATGCCAGGGCTCTTTCAGATTTCTACTGTGTTTCCACTGTAGGTACATGTCGTCCCCTCTAGAAGGGTGGGATCATATTCCCACACCAGTTACTGGTGTGGGGGTATGATTCCAAGTTGTTTGACACCAAACACGACATGTTTTGATGCAGTCATTCCAAAGTTAACATTTACCGCTAGGTTACAATGCACTTAAGAGTATATGGTTTAACCGCATCCACAAACAGCCACAGAAAATAGACTCTGCCAGCTGCAGAGGGGCCTGCTCAGGCAGAGGCACCCCCTCACATTGTAAACCAAGCACCCTGCCCTCAGGATTATTAGGGCCTGCCTTAGGGGTGACTGATAGGTTTATATGTGTGTGTAAGGTGAGATATAGGAACCTATACCTCAGTGAGGAGTGCTAACACTCCCTCACCCAGGCTGCAGTAGCAGGCCTGTGGTGTCAGATTTAGTCTGCGTCCCAGGGGTGGCATAATACATGCTTCAGCCCCTGGTAGGCCTGTGAAGTACCTATGCCCTAGGTACCTAGGGTACCATATTCTAGGGGTACCACAGTATCCAATCACTAGTGCATCTAATATGCACACCGTGTCTTTTAAGGGAGAAAGCAGATAGGCTGGATATTACGGTCTCTTTTCTTTTTTTTTGAATCTGTTTTATTGCTTTTGTATTTAACAACATTACAGTTATGAATATGCAAGCACATCTTTAAACAGTACAACACATTATGTCACATTGTTCTTCCGGTGATAGTTGCTGCCTGTGTACAGTGCAGAGCGCTGAGTCCAAGCATAAGTGTCATCTATTACATGTGTCTATTGTGGTTGCTGATTTCCAATAGGTAAAAAGTGACCAGAGGTTGTTGCCGGTCACCAGAGGGGGTCACGCCTGTAAGCGAGACTGTGTGTGTGCCGCTTTTCATCTGTATTGAACACAGGGGTATGGATACAAACCTGGAGTAATGGAGGCTAACTGGAGGTGGGGATTAGGTCGGTGAGGCATCTACGGTTGCCGAAGTATTAGTCACTGGATTGTTATATTTGTTGGGGCTGGCGTATGCTCATTATGTGGTTTGCTGGCAGCACCCGCTTCTCGTATGGTGGTCTTGTTTTTGATTGTTACATGACATACCCCCATGTGCGCAGCGTGTGGTCGTCTTGCGTGCGAAAGGTTGTGTCAGAGAGTGTTCTCAAAGCGTGCGCTGGGAGGGCCATGCCACTACCTATTTGCTGTCGGTTCTTATTCAGGCTCTGGGGCCCCATGCCCTCCCAGTAGTTCTTGTAATATTGTGTCCCAGCATTCCGCAATTGGGATTTTTCGCTGGCCCAGCGTGTCCTCCCTGCGCAGTGCTGAACCCTCAGCTGTGGCCTACACCTGCAGGAAATGTTCCCAAGCATGTTCAGCCTGGGGGTCAGGCGAGCGCTATCATTTTGTGATCAGCCTTTTTGCGACAATTCGTCCCAGCTCCAAGAACCGGGAGGTGACTCTCAGGCGCTTGGTGGTTGTGGAGAGGTGCAAATGCAGGTCTCTCAGTTTTGGGGTTTTAACTGGTCTGTGCAGCAGCTCAGGTTGGACACCACTGACTCCCAGTATTCTCCCAGTGCCGGGCAGTTCCATATCATATGCAATAGGTCCGGATCCCCAGTCTGGCAGCGGGGACAGGCGGCATCGGTGCCATCATACATTCTGTTAATTTTAGATGGAGTGAGGTACGCCCTCTGGGTAATCTAATATTGTATGAGGCAGAATCTCATGTTTCGTGGGACATTGACTGGCCCTTCCAGTACCCTGCTCCATTTGGTGTCGGTAAAGGGGCGTTGAAAGTCTCCCTCCCAGTGCGCCTGCAGGGACAGCAGGGGTGTCGCTGTGTGGTACCTGAGGGAGGCAGCCAACCACTTGACAAGGTGCCTGCCCCGGTCCATCACATGCAGGTATTGGATGGTTAAATGCATTGGGGGTTCCACTGCCTTGTCTCCCCAGTGTTTATTTAGTGCAGCTATTATTGTTTGATGTGTGAGGAATTGCCCCGGTGCCACCCCAAGGTTATCAACAAGTGAAGCAAAGGATGCTAGGGTTCCTTCCTGGTATAGGTCTCCTACATCCTGTAACCCATTCTCTGTCAGGTTCCGTACCTCATGGAATGTGCCTGGACCGTGCCTCTTGGGCATGCCCACCAGTGGGAGTGAGGGGGCATACGGCTTAGCGCTGCGCATCAGGACTCGGCATCTGCGGTAGCATCTGTGTGCTACATGCAATAGCAGCTGTGGCAGTGGCGTACGCTTGTTGCATGGGTGGAATAGGGAAAGTATGGCTTGGTGGGTCAGGGCCGGGAGGTCGATTGCGTTTTCTGTCAAGTACTGCTCTGAGAGCTAACAGGCTACCCATTGCAGCTGGGTGGCAAGGTAGTAATGCTCCAAGCTCGGCAGGGCTAGCCCCCCTTGGTCCATCGGAAGGTAAAGCTTCCGGAGAGCCACTCTGTTGCGGGTGGACCCCAGTTGTGTTCCCGCACCATCGTCTCCAGGATTTAAATAGGGCTGGCGGGATATAAACGGGAAGATTAGTGCAGTAGTAGAAGAGTCGTGGCAGACCCACCATCTTCATTAGGGCCACACGACCCAGGGTTGTTGGGGGAAGCATCCCCCAGAACGCCATCTGTGAGGAGATAGAGGTCATCGTCCTGCCTAGGTTGCCTTCGAGCAAGTCCTCTGGGCGATGGTATATTGATATCCCTAGGTATCGTAAGGTCTGCATCTGCCACTTAATGTCTGTGCCTTGGAGCGTGTTATGTTGGGTGGGAGAGACCTCACCAAATGGGTAGAGGCAGGACTTGGTCTCTTTGACAACCAGCCTGGACATAGCGGCGAACTCCCCAAAGATACTTTCCACCTCCCTTGGAATAGAGCGCACATCTCGCAGGTATAGAAGGAGATCATCGGCGTATAGTGATATAGTGTGTGTGCTGTCACCTAATGGGATCCCCTATCCTGCTCCCTTTCCCGGAACATCACAGCCAATGGCTCCACAGCGAGTGAAAACAGCAGCGGGAATAGCGGACATCCCTGCCTAGTACCTCTTCTTATCTTGACTGGGTCAAACATGAACGGGCCCGTCTTTACTCTCACCACCGGGTCTTTGTACAGTAGCCGGATCATCTTGATAAACGTCTCCCCGAGCCCATATAGTGGCAGCACCGTGAAGTCCCACTCCAGGGTGAGGAATGCTTTCTCTAGGTCTAGTGTCAGGCATCCCGCCTGAGGCCACTGCTCTGCTGCATATTTAGCTATCCCAAAGAACCGATGGAGGTTCAGAGAGGTGCTTTGCGTTGAGACAAACCCATTTTGGTCTTTGTGCATGAGCGTCTGAACCAGGGATGCCAGCCTGTCCACAAGCAGTTTCGCCAAAATGTTGTAGTCGGTGTTTGAAAGAGCCAAAGGCCTATATGAGCCCAACTCTGTGGGTTCTCTGTCCACTTTGGGTAACGACTGTGACTGTGAGAAGTTGGCCTGGCATATGCTGTCTCCTAGTTATAGGGACACCTTGCACCAGTCCAATTCGACTCTTATTGATGATAGGTTTAAGACAACCTTTAAAGAAAGCTATCCTAGTGGTAGCTGTGGAGAGCAGCCTTCAGGCTAAGTCTTGAAGGAGTGTTAAGCTTATTGTTTTACCATAGATAACCCCTTGAATAACCAAATGAAAGAGTAGTCCACACAGGTATATATATAAAATATATGTATTTATTATAGATAGAATCCCAAAGTCTCTTTATGAGGCTGTGGCAAAGTTACACATCAAACAAGCATTGATAGATACAAATAAATAGCACTGTTATCATTGGGCCCCAGGGGGGGACCAAACCATACACTAAAATAGTGGCATAAGAACCACGACAATTCTACAGACAATGCCTAGGGCATTTAGGATCACTGGCCCCTTAAGAATCCACCCCAGGTTATGAGGAAGGGGACCCACGGGAGGCGCGTGCAGTGGAAGTAGCTGCTATCGGGATCTCTATTAAAGCCTATGGAGAATGTCGTGGTTGAAAATAAATAGATTAAAAATACTTCTAGCAGGAGTACAAAGTTAAAACTTTAGACTTAAGCTTTTGGAGAGCCCACTACCACGAGAGTACCGAGGTACCACTGTCACCTGCCCCAGGGAAGCCGGGTGCATAGGTCGTTTCTGCTGTCGGGTCGCGGGCTGATTTTTAATGGGATAGTCAAAAATTCTGCTAGGCAAAAGCGTCGATGAATCCGTGAAGATCAAAGATGTGAAGATTGAAGAGAAGAACCTGAAAGCAGAGGGGACAGAGTCTGGGTCACGGCAAAGTGACCAGGAGGCTCAAAGCAAGGAGCCCTTCGATGTCGGGTGCTTGAGGTGGAAAGTGGTGTAGCTTGGATCCGCAGCCACGGGCTCCAGAAGGCTTCAAGGAAGGCCAGCTTCTGGAGGGCGGCTGTCCCATGTCGGATGAGGGTCGCTGCGGTATTAGTGTCCGGATTGGATCCACTAAGCCTTGGCAACCGCAACCCACGCAGGATGAACAAATCTGCTACGGTGCAGACCCATGAGGTCTGAGAGAGGTCTCCTTCAAGGAGACTGTAGAGCAGGCCTGGAGCAATCAGGAGAACTCTTGATTGTTGAGATTGACCTCCGCTAGGGCCCACTAGTCGAGAGAAAAGGGACCGCGGGAGGTGGCAATTTGGTGTGCGTAAAAGGGCACCCACGGGCCACCGGAGGGGGCTAGGGCACTGGTCTTTGGCACAATTGCTGTAGAGTGGTTGGCTCGTAAACGGGCCAAAGCACAACTTCCCCACTGGTCAGGGTTGTGTGGTACGCAAGAACTGGCTGGTGTCCTGGGGTATTGGGGATCTCGGCTCCCACACGGTCCACGGTGCCCAAACTCGTTGAGCACACTCACTGGCCTCTGGGATGCGCTGGAAACCCACCTCAAGGGTGCTGGAAGTCGTCGAAGTCTGCAGGAGCAGCGAAGTTCCAACCAGGTCACTTGCAGTGTTTCAGGTGCCTGCCAAGAAGGGGGATAACTCCTTTATCCCGAGGGAGATTTCTTCAGTCAGCTGGGCAGCAGCTCATCAAAGGTCAAGTCTTTGAAGTCCAAAATTAATCTGAGGCTCTGGGGCCACGTTATTCACCTTTATCCCCAAGATTAGGGAAGTGTCCACCAATGGCTGGTGAGACGGTAAAGGGTGGCTACACCCTCTCCCCTTTGTGTGTTTCCCGCCTGGGCGAGGGGCAGGATGCCCCTGAACCGGTTCCAAGTGGTGTATGCAGAATGAGGACTCTGCAGCTGCCTACGTGCAACTCTGAAAGGACATTTGGTGCACCCACCCTGTTCCAATCCACATTATCCTGTCTGGGGAGATGCTAGCACCTCCCTGCCACAGGAGCCCTATTGTCCAGCTGGCGAGGCTGGGATTTTCCCCAGCAACAGCCAGCCAGGGTCGTGTAGGTGGCGGGTAGTAGCCATTTTGTGTTACTTGTGCACTTTTAAATTGGTGTCTAAATTCTGCCGCTTTTCCCATATCGCCCCTCTAGCAGGGGGGAATCGTACCCTCATGCCCATGGCTGGACTGGGGGTATGATTCCTACATGTTTGACACCAAACCCAATATGGTTCTGTGTAGCCATTCTCAAGTTATCGCGATAGACTTATAATGCGGTTAAGAGTATATGGTATGGCTACACTACAAACAACCCAGCAATGATTTTACGAAGGTTGCAGGGAGGTCCTACTCATGTAGGGGTCCCCCCTCACACATACCTCAGCACCCTGCCTTGTAGGATTAGCAAGGCCTGCCATAGGGGTGACCCATGAGAGTACATGTGTTGTAATGGGGTGGGATATAGGGTACCTATATCCCCGTAAGGGGTGCTAGCACCACCTTACCCAGACTACAGTAGTGGTCTGGTGGTGTCAGTTTGTATGGCTGTCCCAGGGTGGCACAATAAGTGCTGCAGCCCTGGTAGGCCTACTGAGGGACCCATGCCCTGGGTACCTAGGGTACCATCTACAAGGGACTGTCAGGGCATCCTCAGCATCCAATTGATTTGTACCTAGGTTACTTACAGTAGTTTTAGGGAGAAAGCAGATAGGCTGGGGTCCTGGATAGCAAGATCCCAGCCAGACTAGTCAAAAACCATTCAAATACCAGGCAAAAAGTTGGGGGCAACCATTAGTCAGATTCCACCTTCCTACAACGACACTAGTCGCGATTCGTTCAGTGTCAGCTGGAGGGCTGATTCGTCTATCGCTGTGGCGTAGACCGCTTGGAGGCGCGGTATGAGCGTTGTGACGCATGATTTATAGAACTTTGGAGCCATGTATGGGCCCGAGGTTTTGACTATTGCTAGTGCAGCTATGACCTCCCTAATCTCTTCCTGCTCAATCGGAGCACATAGCGCCTTGTTTTCTGGAGTAATGGTGGGCAGGTGTATTGAGTAGAAAAATGTTCTCGCTTTCTCTTGGTTCAGTGGGGTAGCTACCTTGTAGAGGGCTGCGTAGTGTTTGGTCATCACTGCATGAATTTAATGTTGAGTGTATATTGTGGGGCCACCCACGGGGCGTATCACATGTATCGGTGTGTGGGTTGCTCTTGCCGCAGGAGCCAGGCCAATAGCCTGCCAGGCCGATCTGACAGCGCATGCTGAATGTGCCTTATAATTGAGTCATCGCAGCCACTCTAACAAGCCGGTGAGTTTGCTTTGTTTCTTGTGCAGCTGTTGTGGATCGCTGGCAACTTGCGCCAGTTGGGTTTTGTGGGGCTGGATCCTACTATCTCATGACGGACCCCAGCTAAACCACTTTCCCAGATTCAGTCTAATCTCTTACCACACTTTCACATTCTCTCTCCAATAGCTCTCATTTCGATATTACCTCTTTATAATGCCAACTTGTAGTGATTTACCTTTTGGGCCCACTTTGGGTCTATGTTCCTTGCACTTATTAGCTGTTTTAGTCTGCCTCTGCTTCGCACAGCCACATATAATACATTTGTTTTTGTGATACAATATGATTTTTTAAATATGCTGCACATATTATTTGTTATTCAGTGACTCTTCTTGGGATCCAGTCCGAACATTTCGTACAAGGTCGAACAAAATGGTGTACTGTTTTCTTGTACCTGGTCAGCAACATCTCCTAACGTGTTTAGACATAACACGGTAGCACAGTGACAGTTCTTTAACAAATTAGTTCTTATCATATAAACCGTGTCTTGACCCTTAGGAGGCAGAGTGAAGAATTCCAGCAAAGGGACAGGCCCTGGAATGGAGGCAGGATCCTTGCGTGAACTGAGTTTACATCTATAATGCGGACCACCTAACTACACACCAGGTATGGAGTGAGATCTCAGAGATCACTTTGAATAAGAATATGTCCCAGCAGCCTGTCAATGGCTGAATGTATTATCTACAGTTTACACCATAAGACTGTTTCTCCATGTGTGAGTAATCCAATTTCACCATTTTGAACCTGGTTATTTCTTAATGCACTACACACTCCGTTAATACACTTAAAATGGCACATGAGAACAATGCATTTCCATGGTGTATCATGCGGCGCCTAACCTTCCTCTGCCAAAAGCTTCCACGTTTCTCTAACCATATGTGGTAACAGACTTCTACCATGGGGGTGGTCTGCCACCAACCACAGCCTAGAGGGCAAAAGAGGAAAAAGGGGGTGAGTGGCAATGGTCCTGGAACAGTTTTTTGGGTGGATGTGCTGTCATCAATGTTACACCACTGAAGTAATTGGGATTGCAAAAGATGGAATCGTTACACAAAAGGACATACCGGATGAGTCACACCTAGTCAGCAATAGAGTGAGTAAGAAAGTGGTGCTTGTCCATTGGTGCAATCTGGAACACATTGAGCCAAATACTGCTAGAGCATGGAGTGGAAGGATTATGTTACTTAGAGAGAGTACATTTTTCTTTGAATTGCCGTGCTGAAAAGGGTCACTAAATTAGTATCAGACATGCAGATTTATTGCTAAACTCATATGGCACACAGACGATGTTTGGAAGACGGGTTTCTGCGCATAGTTTGTTAGGTCTCGCCTAGCGAAAGCAGCGCATGCGTTGCTCTCGCTATTGAAAGTACCTTTTGGAATCGATTCTGCGAAGGGCTTGCATGCACGCGTCTGCATGGACAAACATGGCTGTTCTCCCATCTGTCCATAGCAGACAGCATGCACGTGTCCATCGGACTGTGGACAGCCCAACGCCATCTTGCAATGCAACGAAAAAGCGATCGCTTTCACTGCCACTTGTTGACAAGTAGTCGCTGAAGGGGAAGTGTTGCCTTGTGTAAACGTGTATGTATCGCGTTATACTTTAAACGGTACCCCAACCAGCACAGACGGTGAAATGTTCAAGTTCATGGTTTCTCATACCTCAGTGGTGGTCGGCAAAAGCTGTGGACCCAAATGTCATGGAACCATGTTAGTAATTTTAAGCATGAAAGTGGTGACGTTTGAAACTCTGTCAAGCGCGTAGTTGGTTGGCTTTCAAATATTATCTTGTCTAACGCACTGAGTGACCTTAGGAAGGAGACCGTACATTGATAACAATGAAAACCATGCTTTCTTTGCTGGACTAAACATTTCCGCTACACAAACGGCATATATCTGCCAGAGCATTTACATGTTTGCATGTCCCAATATACCAAATATGTTGTCCAGATTATGAATACATGCCGCTCCTTTTAAAGCCCTGGCGCTCACATTCAATGGAGTGTGAAATCTTTCACCCACATCCCGGAAGTGCACGCTTCCGCTATTTGGCCTGCGTGAGTTCCACTTAGTTTTTGCCCCTTGGAGACTTTCCTCCTAGGGCACGTCCGCGTTAGATTTGTATTCTTCTCGTGGTAGCTTCCTGTGCCTGCCTACCGTGTTGCATTCGCAGTTGTTTTTTGTGTTATCTTGCAGTGTGGATGACATTTATTCAATGAAACGCCTCGTGAATAGCCGAGTTTGAACTGCAGCTGGGATGTCAAGCCTCCTTATCGCAGTTTCACATATTCAGACCTGCCGATCCCCAGCTACCAGTAGGCATTTCGACATTTGATTTACAAAGCATATTTGAACGTGTGCATATTTTTACAGTTGGATAATGGTCTTATTAAATCATTGGTGGTTAGCTTTATCCACGAGTTATCTGCTAAACTCGTCACTCCCAACTCCAAACTAAACTCGTCACTTCCTGTTCCGAATTTGAGCATTAGTTGTCGCGTTTCGTCACCGCTTTGGTTCCATTGAGAAATGCCAGGAAGAGTCTTCAGAGTACGTCGAGCAACGTCTTGCACTTCCTCGAATTCAACATTCAAACTTCGAGTCTGCCATGACGAGTTGCTCTGTTCTATAGCTGTATGAATGGGATCTGAATGATGACATGGTCAACTAAATCATACTCTTAAAATTCCTGGAATATATATATAGCTGACCCGGAGGTAAGTGATTTATCACGTGCATTTTTTTTTTATTTCTTTCAAGCATTTGCAATGCAATAGGTCTCACATGTACGCGACTTGCAAATGACAATGCCTTTTATTTATCTGTTTTAAAAACGAAAACCATAATAAAAGGCATTGTCATTTACAATGTCAATAGCACAAACTTGCGTAAATGCGAGACCTATTGCATTGCGACTGCTTGTTTCTACATCCCACGAGTAAAGTGTCTTGGTTTGTTTTGTTGGTATTAAAATCATTGATTCCGTCACACTTCAGACTGTGCCTCCTTTGTAATTGCCTTGTTATTTTCTGAAATGTTTGTATGCTTCACTTACAAGTATTCAAATTTAGTTGTATTTTAGGAAACATCTGATACCCTACAGACTGTCCTTCCATGCTCCGTGTCCCCCAGCAAGGTTATCACTTGTCTCTTTACAAAATCTCTATCACGAATAAGCAGCAATTTTTTAGACAGGCTGTCGTTGGACCTTTTTCTTGAACTCAAATCAAATTCAACAAGGTTAAAACAAAATGTAAATGGCTCTTTATTGCTCATTCTCATTGTGAACGCCTGTGAGGTTGTTTTGGGGGGTGCTGCAGCACCTCTCATATTCCTACTTCCAGCATCTGATACCTCGTGCCCAAAATATTCTCGATGTGGCTTCCGGCCTGGCGGCAGTCTACTGATGATAGCTGAAGCCTCAGTCTCCAAAGCAGGTCAATGTCCCACCCCATCTTCACTCCATGAAGCCCAAGGGTGCCGCACCCCTCTTGAGGCCTAGGGTTTGGTGGGTGTCTGCTTCCTTTCCACTACATCAGCTGTCATGAACCTCTCATCCTCTGCATGACTCAGATCTCCTTCTCAGGGTGATTGGATGGGGACCAGTATAGTGGTTCTCACGAAGTTCAGAGAGAAACCACTATATACAAGCTGGCAAGCCACATCCGACTATATTTATTGTTTTATAGAGTGCTGCCTGTAGACCAATGACCATTATCAAAAAACACAAAACTTCCCTCGCACTAATACTTCGAATATTAGCAATAAGTCCATTAAATTAGGAACACCCACAGACCAAAAGTATTTTTTTTAAAAAATTGTTTCATTTATTTATCAGAATATATTTTTTTCTTAACAATTATATATACATTTTTCTTCATTTTCATGTATAATACATAAGATAACACAGATATTGAATAAAACACAACCTGAGCCCAGCACACAAAATAAATACCAGCTCCCTATTTATTTTGTGTGCTGGGCTCAGGTTGTGTTTTATTCAATATCTGTGTAATCCTATGTATTATACATGAAAATGAAGAAAAATGTATATATAATTATTAAGAAAAAAATATATTCTGATAAATATATGAAACAATTTTTTTTTTAATAAAAATACTTTTGGTCTGTGGGTGTTCCTAATTTAATGGACTTATTGCCAATATTCAAAGTATTAGTGTGAGGGAAGTTTTGTGTTTTTTGATATTTGTAATTTCCCTGCTGACTTCCCCACCTATTTATTTTTTCAGGGTCTCTCTCTTGTTTATTGTTGGAGACCAATGACCCCCACAGGACATGCCAATCACCAAGTATTTTTCATTTATTCAGCATTGCAGAAACACTGTGCACTTTTCAGTGCTTCTTCCATGCTTGGATGTGGTGCAAAATCCAGTTATTGAGTCCCACGGTCTAATCTGTGCTTACTTGTATGGCGCAACTGCATAAATGATTATGTCAGGGAAATTTAGATAGAATAATCGTATTGGTGTTGTTTACGTTATATTGTGCATTGATGCGTTTGTCTGTTATAACTGGACAGGTTGCCATTCGGACTGCAAACAGCTATCTCTTTTCCACTGAGTTGATAAGTATAGGAAATTGGGTTATTATTTGAGGGGGTAGGGGTCGGTGCTCACCTCACATAACAACCACAATCCTCGTTAGGGTAAACCACTGACTAAAGTCATTATATTAACCTGAGCTCAGCCCCCTGGTAGCTATGGCCCAGAGCAGTCAGGCTTTAGAGGCATTATATAAAGTATTTATGCAGTACTAAAACAGTAATTAAGTCCAATTGCAAAGCAATAACAATTCCAAACCGAAATGACACTAAAAATGGCAAAAATCCAATAAATGTAACCCGATACATGATTTTTAAAGTTCTTAGTAAAACTAGCGTCAGGAAGCACAGAGTGCCAATAATTGTCAATGATCATGCCAGTCTTTGACCTAGGAGCAATTTGATACTGACCATGATAGACCTTCGGTCGGAACACCAACCAGATTCGTCCTGGGGCAACATTTTTGCCTTCTATCAATTCACAGCAGGAATAGACTTCTTAAGCTCCCCAGGACCTGAGAAGAGGCACTTAGGGACCGCATGAGTCCAGTCCAGGTCCATTTGTTACTGATCAATGGGGCAGTTGCAGGTCAAGACCTCTTGTAACTTGTATCCCTGTAGCTTGAACAGGACATCAGCCTTATGACTCCTGGAGTCTGCTTCTTTGTCCTGGTTACAAGAGGGAGAGCATGTCCAATTTCCTGGCCTCTTCTCAGTTCTCAAACAGCAGGTTGAGTCCTCTTCTGATTTTCCACAGGTCCAGGAGTATTCTCAAGTGAGTGCCTCGAGATGGCACTTTTATTCCGGGTATGAGCTAATGGGTGCGATTGACCCCCTGGGGTGCCCTAACCAATAGGTTAAAGGTTTTTGGGGATATCCCTACCCACTTTAGGCATTTTCAAGATAGCTGAAGTCTTTGGCCACACTAAACTTGGGCTATGAAGGCTTAGTGTGTGTGTGTGTAATGTGTACTATCATACTCCTAGTGTCCTCCCATGGGAAATGCTAAAATTCACATTGCGGCAGTCATTATACCCCCCAACAAACCCAGAGACAACGTCTGGTAGAACAAAAGCTGAGTTCAGCCAGACAGTAGATGCACACAAAAGGGCCTGATTCAGAAAGGTAAACTTACACTTTTGTGTAACTTTATTTGTTTTTGCAATTTACAAAGGATTATAATTAAGTAGTATCTTTACGACTATCTTTTTATGTGAGCGGTCTCTGCCATGAGTGTGGAGACTCCGCAGTCGTAAAGATACTACTTGTAAAATTCCTTTCTAAATTGCAAAAAAATCATAAACTTACATAAAATTCTAAGTTTATCTTTGTGCAGCAGTTGGACCTGCACCCCCCCCCCCCCCCCCAGCACCTGGAGACCCTCACGGGTGAGTAGCCGCGCTTAACAAGTACTGATTGATTGAATCAGGCCCAAAGTGTTTTGGCACTATGTATCGCTCCTTTGAAGTGCACCCCAAATGTTATATGTAAACCCAGCAGACCTGTCAAACAGGGTGTGACACTGTAATGTCAAAAAGAGGCCCACTGTGTTTCGCGCCTGACACGCTGGGGGGGGGGGTGGGGGGGGCGACTAAAAGAGGGGGTTTGCCCAAGTGTCAGCTAACATTTGCCTGGTACAGGGGAGACCAGTTTGAAGTGCGCCACAAGTGTCATATGAAAAGCCCCAGTGGACCTCTCAAGCAGGATGTGACATTCAAGCAGGAGTTGACAATTTAAAGTCAAAGAGGATTCTCATAGCCTCCCCTGCACATCTCACGTTCAGATGAGTAAACTCTGTCCATTCACGTCAGCCTATTATTTGATGTGGGAGCAAGTTCACACCTCAATCACACCTATTTAAATGCTAATTATTGGCTGGTCAAAGTGGGAGAGCAAAAATGCAGGTTTAGTTTCCAGGGATTCAGGCAGGGCAAAGGTAATTTTCCATTATATTTTGAAAAATATTCAACTTCACCATTTAACTGGACTTGTATAAATATTAAAATAGTTGTTAAATAATTTGTCTAGCTAGTTCCATTCCCAAGACAGGGTAATTGCATCCCAGGGCTTTCATAAGGCTTCCTCACAGTAAGCACATATTGAAAATTTAACTTTTACATGTTCTACTTTTAAATACCAAGCACCCTGCCTCTAGGGGCAATAATGACTAGTTAGGGGTGACTAATAAATATTTATGAGGAAGATTTCACCCTGCATACACCGTGGTTCATATATTCGGGACATAAAGGTACGTTAAAAATGCCAGGTGTATACCAATTTTACTATGTTGAATGGAGGAGGACAGGCACCTTACCACTGGTTAGCAGAGGTTAAGTATATAGAATTCTATAGCCCACAAAAATAGGCTACAGCAAAAAGGCAAAAGAACCTGGGGTGATGTACAAAAAGTGCAAACATTTCCAACAATGAGATTAATGATTTATTGTGGAGAGAGTTTTGTGGAGCAGAGTAGATATAAGTATGTGGGTCATAATATAGACATCAGCTCACATTTAAAATTTAAGTAACGATCACCCATTATGCAATACCTGTCATTGAGAGGCAGACGCGCACCTATGTGGGAAAATCAGGCAGCCGGCAGCTTCTGTCTGTTTACGCCGACAGACACTGGGTCTCTTAGGCATAAGATGTCCCAGTGCACACAAAGCACTGCATTTGCACAATCACCTCTTAATTTATTTACTGTTTTGATGCCAACATTGAGAGGACAAATTATGCCCACATTTAGACCAGCACTTTGCTGGTCTAAATGTGGGTGTTGACTGTGGCAGACACTGGTGTGGCACATGTTAGAGCTTTTATGATTTTACTTAAAAATGTGCATTAATATCAGTAGTAATGTGTTGGAAAGGCGTTCGCCGGAGGGGGGTTCGATACACGTCTTGCCCACCCCTTTGACCCACCTCTCCCAAGTAAGCCGAACCAGGCGCGCACACTCTGTACGGCACTGCGAACAGAGGGACACCACACGTATGCTTTGTAGGACGATAGGCTCTTTATCGGTGATTTCAAGGGATCTTTATGACCCAAAAGGCAAATGATACAGCAGTGGCACAACGTACCACAAGTTAGTCGTGGGGGAATGGGGGTAGCGGGACAGTCTTTCAAGATAGTGTCTCTGCGAAATACCCTGCGGAAGCTCACAATCCTCGAGCTGGAGGGTGTCGTGTCTCTGGGCGATCTCTTCCCGAGTCGTCCTCAAGGGGAGCGCCGCGAGTCTCTCAGCAGGCACAGGTGGTCGGAGTTCAGGAGCCGCGATTCCGTCAGCAGGGCTCAGATGGTTCAGTAGCTGGGGGCCGCGAGTCACTCAGCAGGCCTAGGTGGTTCAGTGCTCGGGAGCCGCGACCTCGTCCGCAGGGCTCAGATGGTTCAATAGCAAGAGGCCGCAAGTCACTCAGCAGGCCCAGGTGATCTCAGCGTTCAGGAGCCGCGACAGCGTCCGCAGGCTCAGATGGTTCCAGGTCTTCTCTACCTTTCGTTCCTCCGGCACCCCTTGTTATACTCCGCTTGCTCTTTGAAGTCCGGAGTCCTCGCAGAGGGGGGGACTGGGGTGACGGAGGGGGTTCACGGGATTTCCTGCCGCTCAGTCTTTTAGTCTTTTCAGGTGGGTCTGGGAGGGACCCCAGACGCTCGGCAGGGGAGGCGCCTGCTCCCCAGGGGCCTGGTGGCCGATCGAGTCCTCCCGGGGAAGGCGACCCGAGGTGTGACTGGGCTGGCGCCTCAGGGTCTGGCTCGAGGGTTCCCGCTCCCTCGGGTGGACATGCGCGGTAGGGTGGTTGAGTCTGTCAGGCCTCTGGCCGGCCCGCGGAGCGGGGGGGGCTGGGGCGTCCAGAGCCGGAGATGTCGTGTCTTGAGGGTGGTTGCAGGTTGGCTGGATGATGGAGAGGGCAACGCCGTGAGGCCGGTCTCACATAATGCACTTGATTCACTCTTATATACTGAAATAAGGTTATTGTAATTGAAACAAATTTGCAATGATGTGTGGAAGTGTTTTTTTTTTTACTTCAGTTAGCCCTCGATGCCATCTTGTTCAAAATAAATACATTTTCATTCTATTCATTCTTTGTTTATATTTCTGCTTGACACTATGTTAGACCTGGCATCTTTTGGCGTGTTTCCCTTGGCTTTTTGCTTTCTGACCTCACGATTTTGACTCGGTTTTTGCTGGTTTTATGTCTCTGCGCACTTTCTCACTGCTGTTCAGTGTTAAAGTGCAAGTGCGCCTGTTGTAAATTGTGTTATAAATTGGTGTTTCCATTATTGACATATTTGGTTTTCTAGTAAGTCCCTAGTAAAGTGCATTAAGAGTGCCAGGGCCTGTAAACCAAATTCTGCTAGTGGGCCTGCAGCGCTGATTGTGCCACCCACCCAGCCAGCCCTGAAAAGGGGTCTCAGACCTTCCACTGCAGTGTCTGCGGGCAGTTTGTAATTGCCATGCCAACCTGGCAAGTGCACCCACTTGCCAGGCCCTAATCTTCCCTTTTCTTACATGGAAGTCACCCCTAAGGTAGACCCATGGTACCCCTGTGGGCAGGGTGCTGTGTATGGTTAATGGACGCTTCTATGAAAAATCGTTTGCGCACCTTGTTCATGCTTAGCGTTTTTTAATTTACGCATTTCAGCATGTACAAATTAACATCACAGTTAAGACACTTGAAGTTTGTTCACTCATCTTGATAACGGACGCTTTTATGAAACATTGTTCGCGCACTGAGTTTATTTTGTATGCACTTGCATGTGAACGTGTCCTTCTTAAATGTTGTCATGAAAATGTTATGTTAGGCATTTGCACGCGAACACGTTCTTTTATACCTCGTTATGATTATATTCAGTATCACCACAGAACGGAATTCACAGTTTGAACCTTAGAATAACATACCTGCACCAGCATGATCACGATTTTACTAACTGCAATACTATTTAGCATTATGATCAATTGGATGGAAAGTTATCTTGTTTACCTTTGCATATCAACTTATGGCAGTCTCCAGACAGTATTTTGTTTTGATTACAGCTTCTGTTCCCTGATGAAGGGTATTGCACCCAAAATGCATTGGAACGTTGATGGAATAGCCGTAGAAAAATGCATATATCAAGATCATGTATGAATAAAAAATAAATTTACAGCAGATTAAAAATCAGAATGATTATAAACTATTTGGAATAATGTTGGTTCTTACTACATAGGATATCAAAGAGTTAATAATTGGTTAACCCTTCACCGGGCTTTTTTAGTGCTCATGGGGGACACATCCTATCACAGGATACGCAGCTAAGTAGCATGACCTAACGTGCGGGACCAGAGCACGTTACCCCAGGTGCACAACAAGAACTTTGAACATTACTATAACTGTCGGAAAAAATATTGGTTGTGCGCGTACATCAACTTATTAGTTTATATGTTAACGGTAGGACATGTACTGGTGTGTGTGTGACATGTCATGGTGGTGAATTATGGTGTATTTCATTTTTCACCATTGCAAGGCTATCTGTCCCATAGGAAAGAATAGGAGTTTTACTTATAATATCTTATAAGCTTAACTTACCATTACAGGATAGCGAAATGCCGTTTAGTATGCCTGGACTCAGAGTGTAAAAATGCATCTTTTAGTAAAGATGATTTTTATGTTCTGTGTTTGAAAATACCACTTTTATAAAGTAGGTATTTTCTTTCTTAGCCATCATGTTTGCCTCTGCTGGGTTTGTGGACTGACTGTGTGACTTTGGAGTGACAGGGGCTGGGGATGTGCATTCTCCTCAGATCGCTGCCAGCTCCAGCCATGCTGCCCAATTCACATCCGGTGTGCCATTAGCAAGAGATGTGTTGCTCAGTTTTGATAATGCCTTACAGAACTGTGACAATTATCTGCACCCGTAAAACTGGAATGGCCCCATTACATGTATGAAATACAATCTTGCACTTAACCCACAACCAGAACAGCATAAGAAAGCAGCAAGGCCGTCCAAATCACTCTCGGGGGGGTCTAATAAATGCTCGATCTCAACCCCAGCACTCTCAGAACATTCATGATCTGATCCTAGATTGGAATCTTGATATTCTGTTTGTCACAGAAACATGGGTCCGGGAGTGGTTTGGCCCAGACATTGCGCAG
Organism: Triturus cristatus; assembly: GCF_964204655.1. Lineage (NCBI taxonomy): Eukaryota > Metazoa > Chordata > Amphibia > Caudata > Salamandridae > Triturus > Triturus cristatus. The sequence continues at coordinate 1,138,168,544 of NC_140589.1, forward strand.
GCCCTTCCCCAGGGATATACCATACACAGGCAAGATGGGCCGGAATCAGGGGGAGGTGGGCTTGGAATTCTGTACCGCAATACGCTTCAATGCTCTTCCTTTGAGATCACTGATCTAAAAGGGGCAGAAATCTTGGGTTTCTGTCTTCATATCAATGGGTCCACTTCTTTCCCTGGAGCCCTGGTCTATCGTCCTCCAGGCCCTAGCACCGAATTCCTAGACACCCTGGGTGATGCCTTTGGCTTGCTAATCTGCAGGTACCCAAATTTACCCTTCTTGGGGATCTTAACATACACCTAGAATACAAGAAGGAATCGGGGTCAGAAATCTTTTAGACACCCTGGGTCTAGAACAGCTGATTTACTCTCCCACTCATAATGCCGGACACAACCTGGATGGAATATGCTCTAATTACTGCTCCCTAAAATTCAATACCCCACTACCTACATCCTGGACAGATCACTGGTTTATCCCATTTGAGATAAAACACGTCTACTAACATTTTACCCAGTCGTATCGGTGGCACTCCCAAAACAGTCCAGAAATGGAGCCAAATGTTAGTCAACTCTGACCATAATAAGAAAGCACTAGACCTTAGACTCAGTTTAACAGGAGATCCAATGAGGGATTCACAACATTTTGCCTCCTGGATGTCCCTACTCTGCAAGGCTCTGGCCCCCCCTTAGTCAATTTAAAAAGGGAAAAACCCAGCATGAAAACCTCATCTCCATGGTTCACTCAAAAATTGATAGACCTACATGTTCAATGTCGGCAGCTCGAACGCAGATGGCATAGCAACTATAAAACAGAAGATATCTCCCAGTTCAAACAAGCCTTAAATGCCTATCATCGTCAAATTAGACTAGAAAAGAAAGTATATTACTCCAAAGTACTCGTCTCAGCTGACTCTGATCAGAAAATAATTTTTAAGATAGTGAAATCTTTCACGCATCCTAAATCTCTTGAACAAGAGATTCTACACTCACAGACTCTCTACAATCAAAGAGCAGATTTTTTTTTAACAGGAAATTCAAAACCTCCACACTGATTTCAAGGAAATACCTTCCCCCAACACAAAATTATCATCTGAATTCCAGAACAAAGCGCACTATTTACACTAATTTCAAATGATTGACATGGAACAATCTCGCCAAGCTACCCTCTACTGCAAATCAGGATCCCCTTTGATCCCTGCCCCCCGAAGATCCTCCACACCATCATTAACACTGTGAACCCATTCATCAACAGTATAATTAATTCATCACTTTCCCTAGCAGAAGTACCCCCTGACTGGAAAATCGCTGCAGTTCAGCCCCTCCAGAAAAAGCAACTATCGAACCCCACCACTCTCTCCAACCTCCGGCCTATCTCCCTACTACCTTGTCTCAGTAAAATCACTGATAAAATAGTCAACGGTCAACTTATGTCTTTCTTGGAAACCACTAACACGTTATTTCCGACTCAATCAGGTTTTGGGCCATTACACTCCACAGAATCTGCACTTTTACATACCTCGGAGAGCCTTAAATTTGCCCTGGATGAAGGAAAAAATGCAGTACTGATTCAATTAGATTTGTCAGCTGCGTTTGATACCATCTCCCATGAGATCTTGTTGCATCGCCTCAAAGCGTGCGGCATTTCCCATTTGGCTCTGGCCTGGCTCATATCATTGTTGACAGGCCGTCATCAAGTATCCATGCGTGGTCACTATCAGTCAGTCATGAAACCTCTGAGTACAGGTGTTCTGCAGTGCTCTATATTAAGCCCAGTGCTGTTCAAGATCTACATGCCCCCCTCATAGAACTGATATCATCATTTAATATCAAAACTACCTCATATGCCGACGATACTCAGCTGATTCTAGCATTAGACAAACACTTGGTCAATGCTGAACAAAACTTTCAACATTGTCTGAGTGAGGTCACACACTGGATGAAGCAGAACCACTTGAAGTGTAATTCAGTAAAGACAGAAATCATGCTTCTATACAAAGCAAATACTTTCACCCCCAGTTACTGGTGGCCGCCTAATACCTCCCCTCCACCCAATACGGTGGAGGTAGTAAAAAATCTTGGGGTAAAATTCTACTCATCTTTATCTTTCCATCCACAAGCACTATCAGTGGCTGGGAAGTGTTTCTAGCTGATTAAATCCTTGAAAAAGTTTTTTAACCTTCTCTCAGCTACAGCAAGAAAAACTGTCACAGCAGCCCTAATAACCTCCAGATTAGACTACTGCAATAGCCTTTACGCGGGTGCCAACAAAGCAATCTTTAAAAAGCTTCAGACCGTTCAACATGCAGCAGCCCGCTTGGTGCTTAAACTGCCACGCCGCTTCTCAGCTTTCACAGCTTTAAAAACGCTGCAATGGCTACCCATTCACAAAAGAGTGCTATTTAAAATACTCGTCATCACTTTCAGAGCTTTCAGGGCCTCAGGACCCACATATCTAAGATCTAGAATCATGCCCTATGTCACCACACGCCCTCTTAGGTCTTCCTCAGCTAACCTTTTAAATCCCACACCATTTAAATATAAAACTAAGGGGGGTAGATCATTAAATGTTCTTGGAGTAAAAGCATGGCATATACTCCCCAATTTGTCTCATCCAATCTGAAGCCTGTTTCAGGAAATATCCGAAAACCTGGATTTTTGGAGCTCCGGACTCTCTCTGCTTCTCTCTTACTTAACCCTCCAGAAATTCCAAGACAGCAGCGCCATTCTGTACTCGTCTATTTCTGCACAGCAGCAAGATACTCCAGCGGAGTGATAGCTGCGCTTTAGAAATAACATATACAATATAATACAATACAGCCACTGGGGGGTCGAGGTGTGTCCTGCCTTTCCTGGATGAATCAGGACGGGGGCTGAATAGACCTGGGCTGAATTTAGAGTAGTAGGAGGAGATTAGTTTGCACCTGAATGGGCCTGGGCTGCTTTAGACAATGCTGCCTCCACCTCCTGCTGAGAAGCTGGGCCAGAGAGGACCAAACTGGTTTGGACTAAGCACAAACACTCTCTGCCTGAAAGAACAAAGGAATTTTGAGGATAAATATTAGGGCCCAGACCCCAATACTTTAGAACTTGCTGGAATCAAGGAACCTGCCAGGAAGAAGAGCTCGACAAGCTGCCAGGAGGAATACTGCCCCTTTGCTGTGTTGTTGGTTTGTTGGGTTGGCCTGCAGTTGCTGCTGCTGCCTTGGGCAGTGAAAGGACTGGTCTGAACTTTCTTTACTTGTGCTGAGTATCTCTAAGGGCTTGAAGCAGAGCTTGCCTCCTGTTCTAAAGTCTCTGGGACTGCAAAGACTTCACCAACCTCTGGGTACTGCCTCTGGAACTGTTGTACCAGTTGCCACAGAGAATTGAAAAGCAACCAACTCCGTTGCTGACTCTGTGTCCTGAAGGCACTGCCGCATCTCGCACCATAACCCTGGTCTCACCGATGACAACCACCGCCTCGTCCCACACCGCAGTCTGGGCAAACTGACACCAGCTCCTGCCAACCCGCTCTGTCGCTTGCACGGTGACCAGCCAGCACTGCAACGAGCACCACCTCACTCCGCATCGTAGCACTGGACTCGCCAACGCCGCTGAACGACCCTCACCGAGCCGCTGCCTGCACTGCGCCTTGAGGGCACTGCACGCTGGACCGATTCACTTCACATCGCAACCGCAATGGTTGCCACGACCAACCTGTACCAACCTGTGGGCCGCAACGAAAAAGGTACTGTTTACGAGTCTGCCGACACCCCCAACCGACGCTGTCAGACAGAACTGTTGGATTCTGTTGTTTTCAGTATCGTGGTAGCACCAGACAGAGCTACGGACTCTGAAGAACTGTGTTTTTATTTATTTATTTATTTATTTTTCACATTTATAAAGCGCACTGTTACCCAGAGGTGTCCTGGCGCTGATTGACAGTGAGTGTATGAAACAAGTGATTAGTGTGAAAAGAGCCACGTCTTTAAGGCCCTCCTGAAGGATAAGAGGTCCGGCAGTTGTCTAAGGTGCAGTGGCAGAGAATTCCATGCCTTAGCTGCACCTAGGGAGAAACTCCTCCCACCCCAGCGAGCTTTCCTGACTCTGGGGATGACTACCAGACCCTGCTCTGCTGACCTCAGCAGTCTTTTAGGTCTGTGCCATTGAAAAAGTTGAGAAATGCAGTGGGGTCCCAGGCCATGCAGGGCCTTAAATGCTATGCAAAGAGATTTGAAGATAATTCTCTTGCGAACTGGAAGCCAGTGTAGTTTTACCAGATCCTGTGACACTGAGGCAAATTTAGGTGTGCCTGTGATCAGTCGGGCTGCCGCATTCTGCAAAGTTTGGAGTTTGTTGAGAAGCCCCTGTTGGGCATTCAACAATAAGCTGTTGCAATAGTCTAGTCGCGACATCACTAGACCTATGACCACCGTCTTCTTGTATTCGTCAGCAAGAAAAGGCAAAACTTTCCGAATAGTTTTTAGGACGAAGTGAGTAGCTGAGGAGAGTGCATTGATTTGAGGTCTGAAGGACAACAAATCGTCCATCAGAACACCCAGATTTTTAACCTTCCAGACCGGAGCTGGGGGGGTGCCCATTTCCTCCGGCCACCAGCACGGGGACCAGAAGTTATCTCTGGACCCAAAAAGCAACACCTCGGTTTTAGCTGAATTAAGTTTAAGGCAGTTTTGCGCCATCCAATTACTGACTTCCCGCATACAGCCTCTGAACCTTTCCACGGTGCTGTCTGTTTCCCCCGGTAGTACTGAAACTACTATCTGAGTGTCATCCGCGTATGATGTTAACTTGAAGCCAAAAGATCTGATGACCGGTGCCAGGGTGGAGACGTATACATTAAAAAGGGTAGGGCTCAAAGAGGACCCCTGAGGGACACCGCAGGGAAGCACGAAAGGGGTAGATTCATAGTCCCCCAGCGCCACCTTTTGAGTCCTGCTGGACAAAAAGGCATTCAAGATTTTGAGCGCATATCCTTGAATGCCACCAGCCCTGAGCCGGTCCACAAGTATCTTGTGGTGGACCGTATCAAAGGCTGCGGACAGGTCCAGCAGGATCAGGGCGGCTCTGCCTCCTGCATCCATCACTGTTCTTACGTCCTCTGCTGATTTGATCAGTGCAGATTCGGTGCTATGGCCCGCCCGAAATCCATGTTGAGATGGATCCAGGCTCTGACCTGTCTTCAAGAAGGCGCTCAGCTGCGAGTTTAGAATACCCTCTAGAATTTTTGCTGGAAGTGGCAACCTGGCAATAGGCCGGTAGTTGTTCAAGTCGGTCAGCTCCAGATTCGGTTTCTTCAACAAGGGAAGGATGGAAGCTTGTTTCCAACGTGAAGGGAACTCCCCCGTGTCCAGCATAGCATTGAACAGTGGAGTGAGACCTGCGGCCACAGTCGATGAGGCAAGTTTGGCCACACTGGCTGGGCAGGGGTCATTAGGGGAGCCAGATTTTATCCGTTGAAGACGGTTTTTCACCTCCTCCTCCCTAATGGGGGAGAAGTTCAATAGCCTAGGTGAGTTGCTATCTGCCTCTAAGTTGGTTTCTGGAGCGGCCATCTTGGCACGAGTGTCTAATGGAAGGAAGATGTTTTCTACCTTATTCTGAAAGAATTTCGCCAAGTCTTCACATAGTTTGCGACTGGGAGGTATCTCCACTGGTTTGGGGGCCGCCAGGGACGATACTGTGCGGAACAGTTCCATGGAGGAATTACCGGCCTCCCTAATGCGTTTTGAAAAAAACTCATGTTTAGCTTCTTGAATCGCGAGTTTATACCTTTTCAACTCTGCGTTGAGAAGCTTCCTATCCTCCTCTTTATAGTTCTTCCGCCAGAGTCTTTCCTGTTTTTTGCAAAGCATTTTATGGTCCCTGATATGTTCAGAGTACCACGGTGCCGAGGGGTTAGAGCGTGTGGAGTGATACGTTTTAGGAGGGGCTAGGTTAAGGCAGGCAGCCTCCAACCAGCTCGTATAGGCAGTGGCAGCATCTTCCAGGTTGACTGGGAGGGGCTCCATGGAGATTTTAAGCAAGTTTTCTAAGGCCTCTCCATCTATGTTTTTCCACCTCCTGATCACTCTGGGGGGGTTCAGGACTTTACTACATCTGGGAGGCGTGGCTAAGGTAATTTCAAATTGCACCACCGAATGATCAGACCAGGAAACCGGTTGAACTGCAATGAGTTCTAGGTTGGGAAGATTAGAAAAAATCCCATCTAAGGTGTGTCCTGCCCTATGGGTCGAGCCGGTGACCCTTTGGTTCAGCTCCATACCGTGCATCAGTTCTATTAGGTCTCTCGTGTCCGAGTCAGAATCACACTCCAGATGAAAGTTAAAGTCTCCTAGCAGAGTAAAAGTCTTAGCGCAAAGCGCTTCTTCTAACAGACCACTGAGTGCAGGGAGGAACGGGGCTTTGGGTCCTGGGGGCCTGTAGATCAAGCCACCCTTGAGAGTTTGATGGTTGGACAGAGTAAAGTTGTAAATAAGTGATTCGAATAAATCCGTAGTGGCCGACTGGAAGGATCCTCTGATCGAGTTGTGATAGATAATAACAAGACCTCCTCCCCTTTTACTTTCTCTGTTTTGGACAAAGCACTGGTACTCAGGGGGGGTGGCCTTAACAACATCTGGGCCTGAGGCTGCGTCAGTCCAGGACTCAGTAATAAATGCTATCAAAGATTTGGTTTCGATAATAAGCTCCGCTAACTCTGAACTATGTTTCACCAGGGATCTGGCATTTTTGAGATATTTCTGCAATTTTAAAGGATAGATTGCAAAGTATACATTTTTAAGTACTGTATGTTGGATTCTTATCGTTTTTGGTCTTGTTTTGGATATATAAAAATGTTGGATATTTTTCTAAACTGGTCTGGTGTCCTTTTGTAGTATTTTCTCTGTATTACTGTTGGTTATGTGCAAATGCTTTACACACTGCCTCTAAGATAAGCCTGACTGCTCGTGCCAAGCTACCAAGGGTGTGAGCAGGGATAACTCCCTTACCCTGACTAGAAAGAAGGGTCCCTACTTGGAAAAAAGGTGCAAACCATTGCCAACTAGCGACCCAATTTCTAACACACTACATGTAGCAAGTTGTGGTTTATTTATTTCTGTATGACAGTATTCTTGAAGGGCTCGCTAAAGGAAGCCCAATTGCAACATAGTCCAAGGCCGCCTGCTCACACACTGTATGTACAACATTAATTCACAATGGTTTTTTGTTGTTTATATACCTAGTTTGTTCTAGCATCTCCAGGTGACATTAGGTCAGAAGGGGTGAATCAATATTCATGTAGTAGGCTAGTGCTTAGGTGATAGGGATGAATGTATGACGTTACAAGGCATACATTTACAACGCATGCCTTTACAACACAGTTTTTACATTGCAACATCCTTTACAATGCATTATTTTACATCGCATGCAATTACATTGCATTTTTAGTGTAGGGGTAAAAATTACTATTCTAACTCCAGTGAGTGCCACAGTAGGGTAAGAGTTGGATAGTGTAGGGGTAAAAATTACTATTCTAACTCCAGTGAGTGCAACAGTAGGGTAAGTGTTGGATAGTGTAAGGGTACTATGCATTGTAATGGTATGCGTTGTAATGACTTGTGATGTAATGCCTGCGTTGTAGTGACATGCATTGTAATGACATGCGTTGTAGTGACATGCGTTGTATTGATATGCGATGTAAAGGATGTTGTGCTGTAATGACTGCGTTGTAAAGGTAGTACGATGTAATGACTGCATTGTAAAGGTTGTTTCCCGATAGGGATATGTGACATTTATGTCGTTTCATATGCAAACAAGCTGTATATGAATCCTTGAAGTTGGGGATGCAGCAGATATTTCTGTGAGACCTTTCCTAGACCTCGGAAGGCTGTCCAAATTCTTACTGATTTTGCTGTACACTTGAAGCTAAGCATTTTTTGGATGTGGCATTGCATTTTACTATTCTTTGTACTATGAATTTTGTAATACTGTTTTTTGCTAAATTCGTGATCTCGAACTCTCTTTTTGAGCCGGTCCTTTTTTAGGTCTCTTCTGGCTATCGCGTAAGCGATTGCTCAGCGAGACTTATATAGGGGCTTCAAAAAATGCTCCCAAAGGCTTCCCAGGTGGATCGGGTGGCAGTTACGCGCACAACCACGCACATTCCATTTGCCACCAGCTACTTCCTGCGCGTGCGCCGCCTCACGCATTCAGAGAGATTTAGTAAGGGGCACAAGACCTTAGGAATGCGGTTTATGGCCAGTGCATGTGAGGCATTCAAGCGCGAAGCTAGCATCTGGCATCGGACTTGAAAGCAGCAGACTGCTTTCGCCAGCGCGCGCTCAGCCTCACTTCCTGCATCCCCTCTTACAACAATTAACTTTCGTTATAACTCACACCCCATATGCTCGTTCCCTCCCACCCTTCCTTTGATGTCCGCTTTTCTTGTTGTTTACAAACCACGCCGCACACTGCTGCACGCCGCACACTGCTGCACGCCGCACACTGCTGCACGCCGCACACTGCTGCACGCCGCACACTATCGCACGCCACACACTGCTGCGCACACTGCTGCATTACACACTGCTGCACGCCGCACACTGCTGCACGCCGCACACTGCTGCACGCCTCACACTGCTACACGAAACACTGCTGCACGCCTCACACTGCTGCACCCCACACACTAATGCACGCCACACACTAATGCACGCCACACACTGCTGCATGCCACACACTGCTGCACGCCACACACTGCTGCACGCCACACACTGCTGCACGCCACACACTGCCGCATGCCGCACACTGCTGCACGCCGCACACTGCTGCAAGCCGCACACTGCTACACGCCACACACTGCTGCATGCCACACACTGCTGCACGCCACACACTGCTGCATGCCGCTGCACGCCACACACTGCTGCACGCCACACACTGCTGCACGCCGCACACTGCTGCACGCAGCACACTGCTGCACGCTGCACACTGCTGCACGCCACACACTGCTGCACGACACACAATGCTACACGAAACACTGCTGCATGCCACACACTGCTGCACGGCACACACTGCTGTACGCCGCACACTGCTGCATGCCACACACTGCTGCACACTGCTGCATTACTCACTGCTGCACGACACTGCTGCACGCCGCACACTGCTGCACGCCGCACACTGCTGCACGCCACACACTGCTGCACGCCTCACACTGCTGCACGCCTCACATTGCTGCACGCCGCACACTGATGCACGCCACACGCTGCTGCACGCCACACACTGCTGCATGCCGCTGCACGCCACACATTGCTGCACGCCACACACTGCTGCACACCACACACTGTTGCACGCAGCACACTGCTGCACGCCGCACACTGCTGCACGAAACACTGCTGCAAGCCACACACTGCTGCACGCCACACACTGCTGCACGCCGCACAATGCTACACGAAACACTGCTGCACGCCACACACTGCTGCACGCCGCACACTGCTGCACACTGCTGCATTACACACTGCTGCATGCTCCACGACACTGCTGCATGCAGCACACAGCTGCACGCTGCACACTGCTGCACGCCACACACTGCTGCACGCCACACACTGCTGCATGCCGCTGCACGCCACACACTGCTGCACATCACACACTGCTGCACGCCGCACACTGCTGCACAAAACACTGCTGCACGCCACACACTGCTGCACGCCACACACTGCTGTGCGCCACACACTGCTGCGCGCCACACACTGCTGCACGCCACACACTGCTGCACGCCACACACTGCTGCACGCCACACACTGCTGCATTACACACTGGTGCATGCTCCACAACACTGCTGCACGCAGCACACTGCTACACGCCGCACACTGCCGCACACTGCGGAACGCCACACACTGCTGCACACCGCACAATGCTACACGAAACACTGCTGCACGGCACACACTGCTGCACGGTGCACACTGCTGCTCGCCACACACTGCTGCACACTGCCGCATTACTCACTGCTGCATGCTGCACGACACTGCTGCACGCCGCACACTGCTGCACGCCGCACACTGCTGCACGCCACACACTGCTGCACGCCTCACACTGCTGCACGCCTCACACTACTGCACGCCACACACTGCTGCACGCCACACACTGCTGCACGCCACACACTGCTGCACGCCACACACTGCTGCACGCCACACACTGCTGCACGCCACACACTGCTGCACGCCACACACTGCTGCACGCCACACACTGCTGTACGCCGCACACTGCTGCACACCGCACACTGCTGCACGCCACACACTGCTGCACACTGCTGCATTACTCACTGCTGCATGCTGCACACACTGCTGCATGCCGCTGCATGCCACACACTGCTGCACGCCGCACACTGCTGCACACCGCACACTGCTGCATGCCACACACTGCTGCACGCCACACACTGCTGCACGCCACACACTGCTGCACGCCACACACTGCTGTACGCCGCACAATGCTGCACACCGCACACTGCTGCACGCCACACACTGCTGCACACTGCTGCATTACTCACTGCTGCATGCTGCACGACACTGCTGCACACAACACACTGCTGCACGCCGCACACTGCTGCACACTGCTGCATGCTCCACGACACTGCTGCACGCAGCACACTGCTACACGCCGCACACTGCTGCACGCCGCACACTGCTACACGAAACACTGCTGCACGCCACACACTGCTGCACGCCACACACTGCTGCACGCCACACTGCTGCACGCCACACTGCTGCACGCCGCACAATGCTGCACGCCGCACAATGCTACACGAAACACTGCTGCATGCCACACACTGCTGCACGGCACACACTGCTGCACGCCGCACACTGCTGCACACCACACACTGCTGCACACTGCTGCATTACTCACTGCTGCATGCTGCACGACACTGCTGCACGCAGCACACTGCTGCACGCCGCACACTGCCGCACGCTGCACACTGCTGCACGCCTCACACTGCTGCATGCCTCACACTGCTGCACGCCTCACACTGCTGCACACCGCACACTGCTGCACGCCGCACACTGCTGCATGCCGCACACTGCTACATGCAACACACTGCTACACGCCACACACTGCTGCATGCCACACACTGCTGCATGCCGCTGCACGCCACACCCTGGTGTACGCCACACACTGCTGCATGCCGCACACTGCTGCACGCCACACACTGCTGCAGGCCACACACTGCTGCATGCCACTCACTGCTGCACGCCACACACTGCTGCACGCCACACACTGCTGCACGCCGCACACTGCTGCACGCCTCACACTGCTGCACGCCTCACACTGCTGCACGCCACACACTGCTGCACGCAACACACTGCTGCACGCCGCACACTGCTGCACGCCGCGCACTGCTGCACTCCACACACTGCTGTTATGCAAGTTTATGCTACTGACATTGTAAATGACAATGCCTTTTATTTGGTTTAAAACCAAAACATAAATAAAAGGCATTGTAATTTTACAATGCCAATAGGTCAAACTCTTATAAATACGAGACCTATTGCATTGCAAATGCTTGTTTTAGATTGAGCCCAGCAGTGCGCATGCGCTGCTCTTCGAGGCTTCTTGTGTTTACTCCGTGTGGGTCTGACTCCTCCCACACATTGGATTGGCTTTTGCGTGTGTCCTTCAATAATGAAAGCACGCAAATGGATAAAGGCGGGTGCATGTTCCACCTCTTCAAAAAGGTTCACTTCCACTGCGTTTTGCTCTGGGGGGCGAGCAACGTCGCGCAGGGTGGCAGCTGCATTCCTCGAGGGTCAGGCTACTATTTACACACAACGCGCCCTGCTTTCGCTTGTTGTATTTGTTTCCAACTTGTGCTTAGCTGTGGGAATTCCTGCGGGCTCTCGTGTTGAAGCAAAGTGAAGTAAAGCCGCGGAGGCGAAGACAATGGCCAATGAGGATGTACGTTATAGACAACAAAGTCAGCATCTGCACCGAGAGGAAGCTGCTTTGAGCAAACATCAATAGGGTCACTTGAAGCCGGGTTCAAGTGTCGGGCGGGCTTCCAGGCGCTGAGCAGGGGTGTCGTGGGTATTTCCAGAGCCGCAGCACCCCCCCCCCCTTTGTTTTGACCTTCACTTTGTTGTTTTCGGAATTGGTAGCATCCTGTCGGATTCTCAGGTGAGCGGTTTGGTTTGCGCTGCCTTGGTTTTACCCGGGACATGTATTGGGGTTCGTGTTCTCTCGGCCATTATTCTGCAGTTCCACTCCGGGGATGGAATAGCTCTGTTCTACTCCAAGGCCCGCCCCTCTGCTCCTCACTATCAGTTTTCTGCGGGAACACAGCACGGTGTGGCTCCATCCTTGCGAATGAGAGCTGGAATTGCAATTTATGCTTTTTGGAAGTCCTGAGCTTAGGAGGCAATTCCAGTCAGCGGCCCCAGCCCAGCAGACTCCGCGTGGTATTCCAGACGCATATGTGCTGTACTCACCCCTCCCACACACATTCGATGACGGCCCTCTGTGGGGCCCGGCCTGGTGGTGTGGGCCTCCTTGACCACTAGCTCCCAGACCCAACCCATACACCGCCCCTGCTCCCTGGTTATAGCCGCCCGTCCTTCCCACCCCGTAGCCACCGAAGACCCCTGGCCACCATGTCCCGATGTCCCGATGGCCGGCCCGGGGCCCCAGCGAAACCTAGACCCTGAACGCGCCATGCCCGGCCAAGGGAGAGGGCTCCCCGCATGCTGGGTGTCTGGAGTCCCTCCCAGGTCAACCTGAAAGGATCAAAGAGCCGAGCGGCAGGAAATCCCAACACCGCTCCCAGAAGCCAAGACCCCTCTCTGTGTGGACGCCGGACTTCAAAGAGAATGAGTCGTATAACAGGGGGTGCTGAGGGGACTGGGGTAGAGAAGACCTGGACTAAGAGAGCCCTGCGGATCTGGTCGCGGCTCGACGAAACTGCAAAGAAGGACGCTACCTGATCCTTGGAAACCATCTGAGCCTGCTGACGTCGTCGCGGCTCCCGAGAACACTATGAAACCCGGGGCCTGCTGAGAGACTTGCGGCTCCCCCTGACTCTAAGACCATTGGAGCCTTGCTGAGAGACTCGCGGCTCCCCCCCTGACCCTAAGACCATCGGGCCTGCTGAGAGACTCACGGCTCCTCCTGACTCTAAGACCAGCTGAGCCTGCCGAGTGAATCGCGGCTCCCCGAAGATCTCTCGATTGACAGTTCCTTCCTACCGGAGCCCTGCGGACGTGGTCGCGGCTCGAGAATACACTGGTCCGGCTGGACCCAAGCCTGTACCGTGTCCCCCGGCTCGAGGATTGAGAGCTGTGCGAAGGATACTCGGCATTGACTCTGAACCTAGAACTGTCCCGCTACCCCAATCCCCTTTGTCAAGGAATTACCAAGCTTGTTGTATTGACCAAAGACTACCTTGCGGATCATAAAAATCCAAAGAATCTTAGATAAAGATCTCCGTTTATTGACCCCTACTGTGTGGTGTCCCTTTGTCAAGTAGTGCCAGCTCAGCGAGTGCGATCCTAAAGTACGAGACCCCTTCCTGGAAGGGCCTCCCCGCCGGTGCTCGGCCTGGTTCTGGGAGAGGTGGGTCACGGGGTGGTCAGGAACGTGTTCTGTAACACCCCCCTGGGATCGCCCCTTCCAACACCCTCGCTATCCCGGTGGGCTGATGTGTCCAATGCTGCGCTGCTAATGTCCCCTCTCTTGGTGAGAGGGTCTAGGGCCTGTAAAATAGCTCCCGGCAAACATGCCACCTGCAAGTGATTGAGCGAGTCTGAGGCTGGTGAGCCTTTCATCCTCCTAGTGATGATACAAAAAGTTCAATTGACTCGTGGTGATCCCCGCATCTGGAGTTGCCCGCGTCACGAGCAGCGCTACAAATTTAGGCAGGCGGGGGCTTTAAATCATTTAGATGCATTCCAGACATAAATGTAGTTAAAAGAAGTGAAACTCCAGCCGTGGCTTCGAGCCCTGCAAATGACTCTATAGCTGTTTACCATGTGAGACGGACTGAGATCATCACATATGGGCACCAGGTTCGATACCCGCCATCGGTTCGGTTGTCCATCTCGGGTTTCGGGCCAATTAATCAAGCTCCCTCTGTCGTTCTTTTTGTCACAAAGCTACAGCATATGTTTTACAATGTGATGTGTCTTGCCACCGGTGCGTGCAACCACCCTGAGATTTAGGGCTCATTAATTAAGCTAACCATGTCTTTCAATTAATGTCACAGCTGATGTTTTTCCCATGCGTGGCACGTTATCGTGTATGTTGGTTATACAATAGGCAAAGCACTTTCGGCCATAACATAATATAAGTTGAAATTTATTTAGCGCTGCACTTTTGTAGTGCCTTTAAAGCGGAGCTTGACAAGGCGCTCAGTTTCTTTCAGTTAATATGTTGCATGGTTAACCCTTTCAGTAGTTTAAGTTGGGCCTTTAACTTTTCTTTACCGGCCTTGAGCCCCGTCACAGAGGGTCAGGTAGTCGCATATTGTCTGTAACATTGGGGCATATTATCAAGACAGGCGATAAAATTATCGCCGCTTTAGCGGCAGAAAACAGCCGCTAAAACGGCGATAATGGGCTTGATAATATGCTCTATGGAATTCCAATTGAAGCCCAAATTCCAATTGAAGCCCATGTTAGATGTGAAGGACATCTAACATGGGCTTCAATTGGGATTCCATAGAGCATATTATCAAGCCCATTATCGCCGTTTTAGCGGCAGTTTTCTGCCGCTAAAGCGGCGATAATTGTATCGCCTGTTTTGTTTATATGCCCCTACGTGCTTTGTGCACCGAGTCTTGTAAATCACCCGGGCAGCTGCCTGGAGTATGTTTTCCCGCCGTCTCCACTCAATGCCCTAAGCGTAATCGGGGGAGCACTGATGTTTTTTGCTTTCTTTCCTTTCCGGCTCCCTTTTTAGGTCTCGCTCTCGAGACCTATTGTCGCCGAGATGCCTCTCAAGGGAGACAGACCGGGGCACGCGCGAGGACTGCAAGGCATTAGTCTTTAAACTGTGACGTATGCTAGTTAACAGTCTATATGGACCGATTTTTGTCACACCTGCTCATTCACCCCCATCATACCTGTGTGTGGCCGCTTCGCCGTTCCAACAGGCCCAGTACCTATGGTGGTATAATTTAGCGTTCTCCAGGCGGAACTTTACCATACTCGAAATATAGTTAAATTCCATTGCCTTCTATTAATTACACACCCAGCAAATTCACAACGTCCCCTTAGTTTGCCCTGTTGCCCTGCTTTAACTTAAGTGGAACAAGTCCGTCCCCGTCCCCCCCCAGCAAACCTTATTGGACGCTTGACATGAGCACCAGTTTCATTACACAGGGACACATTCTTTATATGGTGTAGATCAGGGGTACTCACAAACTTTCTCTCGGGGGCCAAATTTACAGTGTGGTTTGTGTCCGAGGGCCGCACCTGTGGGGGCGGGGTCAGTGGTGGAGGGGGCGGGGCTAGAGCAACTAAAAAAAACTGACCATGAGGTTGAACACAGACCCCTGCAGCGGACGCATTCGTCCACTGAGCCACCAGACCCAGCATACACACACACACATATGTATACAGTTCATTGGGGATTTGTCCATCAGAAGAACCGCACTTGAACACAAGCTGCTTTTCCCCACAAGCTTTTATTAGGTATGGTTCGTCGCGCTTGCCTGTAATTATTCACACCTGACTGAGCCCGACGCGTTTCGATGACTCTCTTCCTCAGAGGCTCACACAGTCAGTAGTATGCGAATGAAAGTTCCCAGAGTCCTTGTTTGGCAGTATATCGTACGCAACGTGCTGTCTCATATAGAGCAGCCCATTTGGTCATACGACATACTGCCAAACAGGGACTCTCTCTCTCCCGGTCTCACTCTCTCTCTCTGTCTCCCTCTGTCTGTGTCCCTTTGTCTCCCTCCCTCTCTGTCTCCCTCCCTCACTCTCTGTCTCCCTCTCTGTCTCCCCCTCTCTCTGTCTCCCCCTCTCTCTGTCTCCCCCTCCCTCTGTCTCCCTCCCTTTGTCTCCCTCCCTTTGTCTCCCTCTGTCTCCCTCCATCTCCCTCCCTTTGTCTCCCTCTCTCTCTCCCTGTTTCCCTCTCTCTCTCCCTGTTTCCCTCTCTCTCTCCCTCTCTCTCTCCCTGTCTCTCTCTCTCTCTCTCTCCCTGTCTCCCTCTCTGTCTCCCTGTCTCCCTCTTTCTGTCACCCTGTCTCCCTCTGTGTCCCTCTGTCTCCCTCCCCCTCTCTCTCCCTCCCTCTCTCCCTCCCTCTGTCTCCCTCCCTCTCGGTCTCTCTCTCTCTCTCTCTGTCTCCCTCCCTCTCGCTGTCTCCCTCCCTCTCGCTGTCTCCCTCCCTCTCGCTGTCTCCCTCCCTCTCGCTGTCTCCCTCCCTCTCGCTGTCTCCCTCCCTCTCTCTGTGTGGCAGCTCGGGATGAGTCAGCTTCCCGGGCTTGGGTGGGTTTGGGGAGGCCGCATTGTGAGGCCGCAGGTAGGGAAGCACCATCGATGCTAGCCTGTTCGCCACAGAGGGGTAGGAGCAAATCGAGGCTCGTGGGCCCTGGTGAGAGGCATAAGAGATGCCTACGGTGGTGTGCGGCCCGCAGAGGAGAGAGTGCTGGTCCTTGCGTTGCTGTTCACTCGTCTTATCTCCCATCGAGTTTTAAGGGCAGAGGATCTGCGAGAGGTTGCTTGGGTAACACAGGCCATCAGGCGCGCAACACCCATTGGACTCAAAGGGCTTCAGCCCCCCCCCCACCCCCGTCGCGTGTGGCAGCCCGGGATGAGACAGCCTCGCTGCGCACACACAGCCGCACCCGAGCACTTCACAGGTCTTTAAAAGACCATTTGCATGTTAATGAGGCCTCGCTGTTTCACCCCTTCTAAGAGGCCCTGCAGCGCCACTCTGCCTATTGCTTAAAGATTCAGGCCCCCCCCCCTCCCCCGAAATCAGCTCCACTCTGCCTAAAGCTTCAAGCCCCCCCCCCCTCCCCGCCGAAATTTAGCTCTAGTTGCGCCTCTGCTTGCGAGGCACTGGTTTTGCGGATGCTTCTTTACCCAGTGAATGCGGCCCCCGAGGAATAACAACAGGCGGAATTGCAGTTGATTGCCGTCTGTTGTTTTACACGAGGGCCGCATGGAAAGGGCTGGCGGGCCGCAATTGGCCCGCGGGCCGTACTTTGAGTACCGCTGGTGTAGATTGACTGTGCAGCTTTCACACAATTATGTAGCCATCACTAGAGAGGGGCTATGGCTCCGTCCACACATTGGAAGCCAGGAGTACATGTTTTGATAGGGCACAAGTTTTGTGTTTCCGCAAAAAAAAATACTTACCCTCCATACAGCTGGGATTATATTGTTTATTTATCCTGCTGCCTCATCTTGAACTTTGATGGACATACACATGACATTGGAATGCTATTAAAGTGTCTTAGACAAATGGAAAATTAATTTTGTTTTTCTTTGGCAGCAGCAGAGATGGCAGGAGGACTGTCATTATCCTACATGGAGTTTAGGTGTGACTTGGCAGTACCAATGTCACCTGACATTCTTACCTACACCAATATTACCTAAGCCAGTAGGTAGTTAGAATTAGGATGTAGTTTCTATAGGAAGAGCGTTTTTTTCATTTGCCAATAACTTTGGCATGGTTTGATTAATTTTCCCGAAATTTTTAAAGCTAGTTTGACACTCACTTCAGCTGCTGTCTTGAAAGTTTCGTGGTGCTCCTTCAAGCGGGAGGCTGAGAAAAGGGAGGAGAGCCCCCAAAATGCATTTTCCCTGTGTTACTTTCCATATTATTGATACACGGCTACAGACCAAACGGCTGAACAGAATGACACCAAATTTGGCAGAAAGGTAGATGTCGGATCAGGGAAGTGCCTGTTTGTGATATTGTCAGAGGCAGCTCTTCCGCTAAGGCGGAGGAGCATCACCCACTGCTTTTAAGCAGTGTAAATAAAGGAAACATAAAATGATAATAACACAGTTTCTGTGCTGCTTTGCGTGGATGGCTGATCTGCTCTCAGAGCAGGGTAAGGAAGGAGTGGTTTGCCCGCTCCTAGTGTGCAATGACTCTTTGGCTGGCCCTATGGGGCGGCCCAAACAGTCATGCGCACTATGAATGTTCTCCATACAGGCTGCATTACAGCCTGCATGGAGAAAATGCCCAGGCCCACAGTCTCCATCTGAGTGCCGAACCACAGCACTCAGACCAATCACAATGCTGCATTGCAGCGGTGCGGTTCGTCAGGGGAGCCTATGTGCTTACCAATCACAACGCTGCAAGTTGTGATTAGTCAGGGGAGCCTGGGTGCTTCCTGTTCGGTGGAGTCCTGACATGGAGGAGAGACATGGCGGCGATTAGGTAAGTTATTTTTATTTTTTTATACCTCACACCTGCTCCGCCACCCCCGAACGGTGCCGTCCGCCACTGAATTTGGTGTAAATCCGTTCAGTAGTTGTGGAGTTATTTAAAAAAATTCCAATTGTATATATAGGGACGCAGGGTATATGCGATACCGCCCGATCTTGTGCTGAGATCTAATTGGCTGCCAACAATTCAAACCAGGAAGTGTTGGAAGCCATCTTGTGGCTCAGCTTGAATCGAGTCACAGAAAAGTTTTTGCAAAAAAAGAAAAGGGGGCAGGGTAGAAACACCCTGATACACTAGGCCTCCTGAGGGTGTGGGGGTCCCACAGGAACCCGCAGGGCCCCAAAAAAAAATTCAGTTGAAGTGCTGCTGGATCCACGGTTCGCGCTGAAAATTTAAAAAAGAAAAGAGGGGGATTGCACAGCCTCCCCCTCCTCCTGGGGCTCGTTGTGAGGCAGCTGACAGAGTATAGAAAGTATAACTAGACCAGCCAAGTCGCCCCTACGGTTTCTCCTATAAATCAAAGTTCCCTCTCCTTTTCAGCAGGATCCATGCTTGATTCATCTACAGGAATCACAGAGGTCCTACCCTAGTCAGTGCCTTGTTTCCTTTACGCACCCTGGGCCCTAGCTGTGGGTCGCATTAGGTCGGTCTGTCACCTGTAATCTTTTGCAGCTGTCGTTTGCTGCCCCGAATTGTCTGCTCCACTTCAACTTTAAAACTGAGTCACACACGCGCATGTTTGATTCGGTTGAAATTATTATTATTTTTTTTGCAGATTTATATAGCGTGAACTCGGCCTGAAGGTATTGGAGCACTTTATAGGAGCACCAGTTATTGTTACACAAGGATACATTCATTATTTAGTAGGCATGGGAGATTAAGTGATTTGCCCAGAATCACCGGATATGGAGTCAACCCCATTCCCCAGCTCCAAAGTCGGCAGTCTAGGCGTGAGACCACATCCTCTCCCGTTTTATCCATTTGGTTGAAAACACGCACTAATTATTATACTGCGTCTTACCTGCCTGGATCGATGAATGAAATCAGGCATCCCGTAATGGAAAGCAGCCTTGTTATTAACAGGCCTGTTGATTCCTGTCCATTAACACTTTTTTTTAAACTTTCTTTTTCATACCAGGCCCTTCTGAAATAAATCACAGGCTGCCAGCGTGAGTCCCTTGTTTACCTTTCTTTCATCGCAGAAGGCAAGCTGCGCTTCCCTAGCTAGCTAAGCTTTCTAAGGGCTGCCTCTTACATCAACAAGCATTTGCAATGCAATAGGTCTCGCAGTTACACGAGTTAAAGCTATTGGTATTGTAAATGACAATGCCAATAGGCATTGTTATTTGCAATGTCAATAGCTCAAACTCGCGTAAATGCGAGACCTAATGCATTGCAAATGCTTGTTAGTAACTGCCTTCTTTCTCCCACAAGGTTACACTAACCAACCTTTTTAGCAATTCTTTTTCCATTAAAAGTTTAAAAAAAGGAGAGAGGGCAAAGCCATATCAGAAAGGAGAGATGTAACACAAAAGGTACTTTTGGGTTGAATTTAAAACAAAAGCCCACGCGAAACAAACTATGTGTGTATTAATGAGAATGTATGCTTTATTTGCTTACATATTTAATATACGAAACATTGCCAAAAATGGCAAAAACTGCCCTCCCTGAAGTGCAGCCCACGGCATTTACATATTCACTTGTTACAAATAGGCACACGTTTGTAATCCTTAAAAACACAGGTCGGCCTTTCATCTATAGGGATTATTCATGGTATTTTGTATTCTTTAGAGAGTCTCAGACCCAAATAGTGACGGTGTGTTACTTTAGAGCGAAGTCTTTTTCTGCGTCACAGGGAAACTAAGGGGCATATCATCAACGACCAGCGATAATTATCGCTGGCCGTTCTTAACGTTAAAATGTTTAACGCCGGCTGTCGCAGATAATTATGGCCATGCTAGCGCTGTATTAACAAGGCTCAGCGCAATGGCGATAATTATCCTAGCAATTGCGATGTTTTCCATGGAACATCGCTGGTTTTCCAGCGCTGTTCCATGGAAAACGGAGATACCCTTTATAATAGGGCCTGTGGTCTTAGCCACACAATCCACCCCCCATGTTAAGTATGCCTTAGTCAGGAATTTAACAGACGTTAAATTCCTGCGTTAAGGCATACTTAGCGCGAATTAAATAATCGCTTCCCTGCATTGTAAATATCGCGAAGCTGCCTTCGTGATATTTACCCATGTTGTTTCCACAGACACGCCTACTTCGCATCTCATTAGCGATGCAAAGTTAGGCGTGCTGGAAACGGGAGCAAAATCAGCAAAACACGCGATAGCGTGTCTTTGCTGATAAGGCGATAAAATTATCGCCGCTTTTCGGCCGAAAACGGCCGCAAAAACGGCGATAATTTGTTGTCGCGGCATTGTTAATATGCCCCCAAAATAGCGTCCTGCCTGCTAAATGCTAGGAAACGCACTGATTTACATATGATATGAATGCTTGCTGCCCCTGGTAACACTGTCTGGACGAAGTGTTCTCATTATTAGCACTAGTTTAAACCCCAAATACACCAATATGCAACTTAGAGCTGAAGAGTCTATATTTTACTCCTATTCAATGTGTCGATCGTTTTTCACAGGGGAGGCCACCAGGCACACTGGAAGGTGTGTTTAGGCCTTGGCTACTAGACCGTGGCTACAAGGTGTTGACAACCCAGGAGCCAACGGCCTGTATATGCTCTGTTTTTTAGGTCGAGGACTACCGGTCTGCCGAAGGCAGAACCGGAAGTCGAGATTTAATGTTTCCTAGAGTGGCTCCTTAGCCCGCCTCTCTTTTTGCCTCTCCTCCATTGGCTGGCTTCCTAAACGGAGGCCCGCCATTGGAGGAGAGAGCCGTCCCTCCAAATAGGCTCCGTCTTTTTCAGATTCGGGGGCGTGTTCCTTGCTGTTCTTTCCACTTTTTAGCCACGCCCTTTTAGAACAGCAGGAACACGCCCCCGAATCCGAAAAAGTTTCGGAGCTTCCATCCGCCATTGTTTTGCTGTCCTCTGGCCGTGAGGATCTTCGTGCTGTTGTGAGTATAGTTGGCGGCGCTGCCCTTCGATGAGCAGGGATCCGCACCGTGCCTTGGACGCCTTTCCCCCTTGTTAGACTCTCTCTGTAGGTGGGGCCCCTTACAGCTAGTAATCACTCCCGACATGAGACATAGCGTGTGCGAACACCATGTCACTCGGACAGCACCACTGACTGAGCGGTGCCTTGCAGCTTTGCGCAAAAAGGTCGCGAATCCGAATTAACTCATTGGTTCGATTGGAGACTCACCCTGTGAACAGCCTTGAAGCACACACCATGGTCTGCACCAATTGTTTCACCGAAGTGTCACGCTTGGAGCATTAGTTGTTTTAATAGCCCCGTTGGCTTTAACGGAGGCTCGCACCGGGGAATCGCCGTCATTATGACAAAAATATCTGGCCTCTAAATTCATCTAGGGATATAGACAAAAGTTTCGAGGCGTGCGTATCCTTGCTATGTGTTTTAGCTACCCAAGGCCAGGGGGGAGGGGTGGGGGCTGGCTTGAGGAGGGAGGGGGCTGGTGAACCTGTTGAACTGCTGAGTTTGAAACCAGAGAGCACGAAAGCCGAGTCCGGCTCTCAATCCGGAACAAAGGTTGTTTTCGGGTAGAAACCCCTCTTCGGGACCACACAGAGGTAAGGACACTCGCGCCCGGGGCTCTTAATAATTGCACATGTATTCGGACCTGTACAGCCACGCTGTTAGGATGTTTTGCGTTCTCAGTGCTTGGCGTGGTTTATTCCATTCAGTAGGAATGTGGTTCTCTCTCTCTCCTTTTGGTTGTTTTTAATTATCGTATGTGTTTTTAAACTACCATGTTCGAGGCGTGCGTATCCTTGCTATGTGTTTTAGCTACCCAAGGCCAGGGGGGAGGGGTGGGGGCTGGCTTGAGGAGGGAGGGGGCTGTTGAACCTGTTGAACTGCTGAGTTTGAAACCAGAGAGCACGAAAGCCGAGTCCGGCTCTCAATCCGGAACAAAGGTTGTTTTCGGGTAGAAACCCCTCTTCGGGACCACACAGAGGTAAGGACACTCGCGCCCGGGGCTCTTAATAATTGCACATGTATTCGGACCTGTACAGCCACGCTGTTAGGATGTTTTGCGTTCTCAGTGCTTGGCGTGGTTTATTCCATTCAGTAGGAATGTGGTTCTCTCTCTCTCCTTTTAGTTGTTTTTAATTATCGTATGTGTTTTTAAACTACCATGGACGTTGTTTGCTCGGTACAAATGGCGGTGGGCTGTGTTAACCTGTTGGGTAGCAGAGACATGAAAGATTTGGTTGGTGTAGTTGATAAGGTTCGAGTCTCGGCGAGGACTCCACATCCTGTGATTTTGGGCAAATTATTTAATCTCCCCGTGCCTACCAAAAATGAATGTATCTGTGTGTAATGAGATTGCTGCTCGTGTAAAGCGCTCCAATACCTCCGGATCGAGTTCGCGCTATATAAAACTGAAGAAAAAACTCCCTTGCATGCATTAACTAAAACTCTCAATGAGTGCGCGCAGTTTTGGGTCGCTTTCTTGCCCTTTCGGTGATACTAGAACATACATGCCAACATCTTAAAACTAGCAAGAGGCACATTTTGGAGAAAAAAAATCGAGTTCAGCATTGTTTCTCGGCGCTTTGGCGGTATGTCAGAACACCGAGGCTAATAATATAGACATGTATTGACCCCCACGAGATCGACGACTATTATATGGTTCGGATCACCATACTTGTGGAGTGAAGAGTCACTATTTTACCTCTCCGGTGAGGGAGTGGCCGCCTGGCCATTGGAAGGATGACGTGCGTCAGCCTCTGCTCCCCAGAGAGTCTCTGTACCCCCAGCCAGCCTCTGTAGATGCAGTAGCCAGTCAGCACGTCCCTGCACCCTCAGCCAATCTCAGCGCTACCAGTCTCTGTACCCAGCCAGTCTCTGTACCCTGCCAATCTTTGTATTCAAACCAGTGACCGCATTCCCGGCCAATTCTCGTAGCCACAGCCCTGCGATTCTTCAGCACAAATATAATGAAGTCCATGTTCTCCACTTTAGAACACAATTAAAAAGTAAATGTAAGTACTGTAACACTTATTTGTATTCGTGAATGAGCTCAGAGCAAATGCACTTTCAACTACTTCTCTCTCTAAAAAGATCACTACCTCACTCTCTCACTCCCTCACTCCCTCACTCTCTATATCACAACTTCACTCTCTCTCTAACTCACTACATCACTCACTCACTCTCTATCTCTCTACCTCACTCTTTCTATCTCACTAACTCACTTTCACTCTCTCTTTCACTACCTCTCTCTCTATCTCACTACATCACAACATCACTCTATGCTTATATATCACTACCTCACAACATCCCTCTCCCTCACTACCTCACTCTCTCTATCTCACTACCTCACTCTCTATCTACCTCACTCTCTATCTCACTACCTCACTCTCTATCTACCTCACTCTCTCTCACTACCTCACTCTCTATTTCAATACCTCACTCTCTCTCTCTCTCTATCTCACTACCTCACTCTCTCTCTGCTAATGCAATAGGTATCACATATGCAAAAAAAGCTAATGCCAATAGAAATGACAATGCCATTTATTTAGGGATACAAAAATGATAAAAAAATAATGAGCAATACCAATAGCTCTACCTATAATATTGCCGAGACCATTGCATTGTAAATGCTTGTTTCTTTAAGTGCTGCATTTCCTCGTTCATCCACCTCCCCAGCCTATATGACCTGTGCACGCATGCGCAACATCGCACCTGCTGATGCTAAACAATATCGGCACAAAACAATGGCAAAACTAGTGGGTCTGCATTCACATCCAAAATGCGAGACCTATTGGCTATGTCAATGCTTGTTATTGACTGTTGTAAAATGCTGTTTTGACTTTTGTCTCTTGGGATACATTGCCTCACAACTTTGAGGTTAACACTGTTTTTGAGACTGACATACATTTCTTAGGGCCCTGTGAGCCCACACATAAACGGGGCCACATTGGATCTAGGCTAATCTAGTTTCGCAACACAACAAGTGAGAAAGAAAGAGAAAAATGTGAAATAAAAAAAGCACGAGTGAAAGGAAGAAGAAAGTTGAATGGAAAATGTGAGTATGAAAAATGAACTAAAAATATCAACAACGAATGGAAAAGATGAAACTGAAGGACAGACTAGAAGGCAAAGGAAGAAAGAAGGAATGAGAGAGAAAAAGAAAGAAGGAAGGAATGAAAGAAAGAAAGGAAGGGAGGATGAAAAAAGTAACAGAGAAAGAAAGACAAGTCAAAAATTGCAAAAGAAAGAGAAATGTTAAAGTGAGAAGCACACTCATGACAAGTATAAATGAAAGAAATAGAAACAAACATAAAGAAAGACAGATGAGAAGACAAAAAATAAAGAAATTAAGCAGAGAATGGGAACCGTTCAATTAACATACTGGCATTCACTAAATTACTGAAATGATTTGACTGATAGTAACACTTACCCCCTAAAAAACACGGTGTAACACATGATTGTTAGATTTCCTTGATTCTTTAAACAGTATACAACACTTGCATAACTAGCTTCAAATGTCAATGTGGTAAACATTTCTCATAAAGACAACATTAGATATTATAATAAAAATATTTTTCTTTAGACTTATTAGTCTAATTGGTGCCTTGGGGATTGCAGGGCGAAACCTGGCTTCACTGCAGGATGCGGCGTCCCACATCCGAAGGCAAGAGGACAGAATAGATGGATTGCAGATGAAACGCTCGGATGAAGAGCAGAGCGCGGGAACAGTCTGAGCTAATATATTGCAGAGTTCAATTGGCGCACACCTCAAATACTCAAAGACCCCCCTCATGAGCTGTGTTCTAACAGCTACTTCAGCTCTCAAGCACAGTTCATCCTTTGAACCGCTCTTTAAAATCCACGCGCTCATGGCTGCATTGGGCGGTGACCCAGGCGCGCAACACCCATTGGGCTCACCGGGCTTCAGCCCCCCCCCCCCCTTCATGAGTATCAGCCCGGCTGAGACAGCCTCGCGGGCTGGCGTCCGTCTAATTGCAGCCGGACCCGAGTACTTCACAGGTCTTTAAAAGACCATTTACTCGTTAATGAGGCTTTTGTTGTGTTTTCACCTCTTCTTACAGCCACTCTGCCTATGGCTGGAAGACTTAGCCCCCCCCCCGAAATCTTTTTCAGCCCCCCCCCCCCCCGAAATTTGGCTCTAGTTGCCCGACAACAGGTCACCGTGTTGTTGGACTTGGTGCAACGCCGGAAAATCACTGACCTGGCGGTCACCTGCGGTGTGGGATGCTGATTGTTTCTGCGGTGCTCGCAGCAAGGTTGGGCAAACTCCGCCGGAGCCGCTGGGTGGTGACATTGTGCAGACTTCGCTCTTGGGCAGCTGATTCCACCTGGAGGCGATTCGGAAGCCGGGTTTTTGCCTCTGGGTCATTTCCCCTCCCTGTGGATTGTACCCGGCTGCCCCTTCGCCTCAGCCCTCTACAGCGGAGCAAATGACGCCTTGAGCGCCCATCAAGAACTTCGAGAAATGCCGTGCCTGCAGACTCTTCCTTCAAACGCAGTGAGTTGGACCCGCAGAAATAGTGTGAAGGACCTGTCACCCCGATAATAGACTGCACATGCTCGGGGACGCAGCGAACAGCTTTTAGACAGACACACTGGCCTAGGTGGAACTGTCAGCAAGCAGCATTCGGTATTCTGGAGAGTAAAGGCGCGGAAGGGGCTAGCTCTAAGGCTTACGACGGTGGTTAAGCAGCAAAAGGGAAAGCACTTTTTTGCATTTAAGCCCCCTTTTCTCCAGCCACCCCCACCTTGATACAGAGGGACGCGCAGTTACTCCACTTACCTGCCGTGAGGGGAGACGGCCGAGCTTCCCTTGCTTGGGGGTCAGCGGGTCCTGCAGCTACTTGCGAGCGCAGTGAGGGGAACGGCCGGAGTTTACTAACCGGGGACTACACATCCCAGAAGCCCTACGAACCGGCGCCTGCACACTGTGTCATCTGAGTGCGCCCATTACCCACAAAGGCATCTCCCGCAGCGCGGGACGCGCAGTTACTCCATTTTTCTGCCGTGAGGGGAACAGCCGAGCTTGTCTTACTTTGGGGGCTAGTGGGTTCTGTTGCTACTTACGAGCGCCGTGAGGGGAACGGCCGGAGTTCGCAAACTGGGGTATACATAGCCCAGAAGTCCTACGAATTGGTGCCTGTACACTGTGTCATCTGAGTACGCCCATCACCCTCAAAGGCATCAGGTTACTCCCGCACGTGGGTGGGCCTGTCCTTGCCCACCATTGCCCGGAAGAGGCTGGGCTGGGCCACCCTCTTCGATTTCGTTTTTTCGCATTGAAGGAGGCCCCCAATGGAAGTGCTTCGCTGCTGACATTTGCAAGACGTTTTGTCCCTTTTTAACTACTAATTTTTCTTGTATTTCATAACCTAGTTAAGTTTTTTATAACCTAGTTAAGGTTTTACTGTTGTAAAAGTCAGTCAATTCTAGATCTTGTTGAAAAGTACCTTAGTTTTAATCATGAAGAAGCTTACTACTAAAGCACAGTGTTATCCTCCACCAGCATATCTACCCCCACTTCTACCCCAAACTTCTATCGATAAAATGCTACAAAGAGGGGTGGTAGCAACAGAAATTGAGCGGACGAAGCGTAGATTATCCATAACCCCAGACCTACAAGAATTATGTGCTGATCTCAGTTCTGTAACCTTGTTTAGTGACACCTCGGTCACTCCAAAAGTGTCTCTATTATGCACTCCAACAATCAAGGAGGTTGGCACTATTCCAAAAATATTCTTGGGGAAGAAGGGCCCGGCTAGAGGCACTAAAAAGTGCACTTTAAGTAGGCCCAATACAAGGATCTCTAAATCAGGGGCAAAGAGAAAAAAAATTGAGGGAGATTCTTTATCGGACAATGAGGGTGATTTAGCACCCCAAATTGCTAGTGAGGTCCAGGAAAAAATAGATTATATAGAACCCCCGTGGTTCCCTACTTTATTGAAGTCCCTTCAGTTACAATTAAAAAATTTGTTAAGAGGAGTTTGCCCACATCCATGCACGTCTAGATAAGTTAACACTCCCACAAGGGCACAGAAAAGACAAGGAAGTTGTTCCAATTCCCAGAGATACAGTAGTAGTTAAAGAGGTCTCTGCTGGGCCCAGGCCTTCTTTGAGAAGGGCCGGAAGTACAGACGAGGCAAGGGGAAATTGCACTAGCACCTCTGCAGGTAAAAATAATACAAGAGGCCCACCAGTAGATGTAGTAGGTATCGGGCTGTTCTGTTAGTGAGGGTACAGGTATAGTTGAAAGCCTGCCGTCCAAGCCGCCGGCAGAAGAAGCGCTTAAGTCCCGTAATTTGCCGATCCAGGATCTACCACCGGCCTCAGTTCCGTATGTAGCTATCCTCTCCGGGGTTCCTTCTCTGACCTCGGGACTGATAGAGACTCATATCGAATTAAAAAATAAATGTCTCCATCTTTTCTCTAGCAGAGGGTTAAAAATAAATCCCAAGACATCTTGATGACACGCAGAGTTGATTGGTTAGGAAATAGGCCCAAAGATATTGAAGGAGAGTGTATTATAGTAAATCTTAGGAAACCACATATAACACATTACATTCACTGTAATTTCGATCCTAGAGGCACACGTATTAAGTGCCTTCCACTTACTTATTTTTATGTGGATGGGGCTACGAAGAGGGTAGATCAAAGCATTGGGTTTCAGGACTGGCAAACAGTGTACCCCCTTCGAAGGCAGAACCTCATGTGCCCACAACAATATCAGTTTAATATTCCACTACAAAACAGATTCCGGTTACTTGATGAGGTTGATTGACTAGGGGGGAAATTAGAAGAAGGTATAGTAGAAAATCTTGAAGATGATATACTGTTGAAGGCTGGTTCACAGTCATCGGAAGGATTATGTCCAAGTAATTTATGTACTGTACCTCCCTTAGGCTGGAGGGCAATACCATCTCCACCGCAATCTCCTGATAGCATAGAGTCATTAACCACAAAAGTGATGGCACCTATTCCTGACATGGCTAATATGGAGATCATACATTCAGGGAATATAGTTACACCTACACTGTCGGCCAGTTTCAGACCTAATCTTAAAATAGTGTCGTGGAATATTGCTGGCCTAAAAAATAAATGGAACTGCCCTGAATGGGGAAAATTTATAGATTCATACGATATATGTATGTTCCAGGAAACCTGGGCAGTCGAGGACTATATGCGCCCAGGTTTCGCTTCCTTTTTTATCCCAGCTACTTCTAATGGAAAAGGCAGGCCCTCTGGAGGTCTTACAACATGGATTGGGAGCCACCTGGGGTGCGAAATCTCAACTGAGGCACAGACAGGATCAGATATTCTTAGCCTAAACTTGACATTCAATAAAAATGTTAAAATTAATCTAATCAATGTATATTCGAGGCCAGTAAAGAATGGTAGGGAGTCTCCTACCTTGGATCAACTTGATGCAGTAATAGAAGGTTTAATTAAAGAGGGGTTGATCTTAATTGGTGGCGATTTGAATTGCCACTTTGAACCAATCAAAGACCTTGATGACTCCTATGCACGGGAAGAAGATGAGATTTGGGCAATCCTTGAGATTATTAGCCCCCCGGCTCGTGCATGGTCAGCTTTGGCCCTACAAATAAAAGCTTTGACCCTTAAAGAACAAGTTACTTACCTTCGGTAACGATGTATCTGTAAGAAACATTAGTTAGTTAGATTCCTCACCTTAGAATATCCCCAGGCGTCAGACTGGATCCGGAAGATTTTTCGTCAGCAATACCCCTTGTGCGTCGCTAGGCGTCGTCTGCGGCTCCGCGTCCGTTGTCGGCGCCGTGCGCCGGAATGACGTCGTCGGAGTACTTAGACGCCGCCCTCGCGCGCTGACGTCAGTTCTTGTACATAGCCTTCCGCGCCAGGAACGCAGAGCCATGCAAGATACCGACACTGGTGCCAAAAAATTCTAGGGCCCTGAAAGGGATAGCCTTAACCCTAGATGTCAGTTCGCAGAACGGGGAGGATGGGAGGGCCGGTGAGGAATCTAATGTTTTATACAGATACATCGTTACCGAAGGTAAGTAACATCGTTACCGAAGGTAAGTAACTTGTTCATCTGAAAGAAACACGTTAGTTAGATTCCTCACCTTAGAATAGATACCCAAGCAATACCATCCCCGGTGGTGGGTCTGCGAACCAAGATCACACCAGAAAGTCCTGGAGGACAGAACGGCCAAAGAAGCCATCCCTCCGGACTTGGCTGTCAAGGCAATAATGCCTGGCAAACGTGTGTAGCGAAGCCCACGTCGCCGCCTGACAGATGTCCTGCAAAGGGACACCCCGTCCCAAAGCAGTAGTAGCCGCTGTGGCCCGAGTAGAATGGGCGCGCAGCCCAACAGGAGGGTCCTTGTTTGCCAAGGAATAACACATTTTGATGCACAAAACGACCCACCGAGAGATGGTCCGTTTGTGCACAGCTTTCCCCTTCTTAGCACCCACGTATCCAACGAAAAGTTGGTCGTCCACCCGGAACTGCTTTGTGCGGTCCAGATAAAAGGAGAGCGCACGTTTTGGGTCCAGACGGTGGAGCCTCTCTTCCTCTTTGGAAGGATGCGGAGGCGGAAAGAAGGTGGGCAAGGTGACAGACTGCCCAAGATGAAAGGGGGTCACCACTTTCGGAAGAAAGGAGGGACGAGGCCGAAGGACAACCTTGTCCGGATGAACAGAGAGAAAAGGAGGTTTGATGATAAAGCCTGGAGCTCACTCACCCGTCTAGCCGAGGTGATGGCTACCAGAAAAGCAGTCTTAAGCGTCAGCAGACGAAGAGGACAATTATGAAGAGGCTCAAAGGGAGCGCACATTAGAAATGTGAGAACAAGATTCAAGTCCCACTGAGGCATTACAAAAGGGACAGGAGGGAACGTGTGAGTAATGCCTTTTAGAAAGCATGTAACTACAGGGGACTTGAAAAGAGAAGGCTGATCAGGAAGCCGCAAGAAGGCAGAGATGGCAGCAAGATAACCTTTCAAGGTGCCCAGGGCAGAGCCCTGCCGGGCCAAAGAAAGAAGAAAGAGGAGAACCTCAGAAAGAGGGGCGGAAAGGGGATCCACAGCCTTTGCTGTGCACCATGCCACAAATTTGTTCCACCGGCAGGCGTATACCGTCTTTGTGGAGGGACGCCTGGCTGCCAGAATGATATCACAGACTTCAGGAGGCAAGTCAAATGGCATCAACTGCCGCCGCTCAATCTCCACGCATGGAGGTGGAGGCTGGACAGGTTCGGGTGGAGGACCGTCCCCTGCTGCTGCGACAGAAGATCCTCCCGAAGGGGCAGACGTATCAGAGGATCGGTCAACATACTGAGTAGCTCGGGATACCAGTACCTTCGTGCCCAATCCGGAGCCACCAAGATGACTTGGGCCCGGTCGCGCTTGATCTTCTTCAGCACTCTGGGCAGAAGTGGTATAGGCGGAAAGGCATACAACAGACCGCAACTCCACTCGTGACGAAAAGCGTCGCCGAGCGAGTGCCGCCTTGGAAATTCCAACGCGCAGAACTACTGACATTGCGCGTTCTCGTCGGTGGCGAATAGATCTAACCAAGGCTCTCCCCACTGCTGAAAGAGAGCTTGTGCCACCTCGGAGTTCAGACGCCATTCGTGATCCATCATGCACCGGCGGCTGAGTTCGTCTGCTCTGGCGTTCAGAGAGCCCGCCAGATGTTGAACCACCAGGGTGACGCCCTGGTGTTCCAGCCATGTCCAGAGGCGCAGAGCCTCCTGACAAAGGGTCCACGACCCCACCCCGCCCTGTTTGTTGCAATACCACATGGCGGTGGTGTTGTCCGTGAACACCTGCACAACACTTACCCTGACAGGGGGAAGGAAGGCTTTCAGTGCAAGTCGGATCGCTCTCAGCTCCAACAAGTTATTGTGGAGGCGAGACTCCGCCGGAGACCAGAGGCCTCTGATCTCCGCCTCTCCCATATGGCCACCCCATCCCAGGAGGGACGCATCCGTCACTACGACATGCTCCGGTTGGGGAAGGGAGAGGCTCTTGCCCGTGACCCAATCGCGGTCCGTGAGCCACCACTGCAACTGCTGTGCAGTGCCCTCCGAGATCAAGACACGGTCGGACAGGTTGCCGTGATGCTGGGCCCACTGAAACTTCAGGTCCCACTGCAGAGCCCGCATGCGCCGCCTGGCGTGATGCACTAGTAGGATGCAGGAGGCCATCAGCCCCAGAAGCCGCAACACTAGCCTGACCGAAACCCAGGATAGAGGCCGAAAGATGGGAATCAGGGCCTGAATATCCCGGACCTGCTGTTCCGGCGGATAGACCCGGAACTGCGCCGAATCGAGAACCGCTCCGATGAAGAGGAGCTTCTGAGAGGGACTCAGGTGTGACTTCGGCACGTTGATGGAAAACCCCAGCAAATGCAGGAGATCCGCCGTTGTCTGGAGGTGGGAGACGACTGCCTGGGGCGAGCCCGCCTTCAACAACCAGTCGTCGAGATAGGGGAAGACTGGAACCCCTGATCTGCGCAGATGAGCTGCGACCACCGCCATCACTTTCGTGAACACCCGAGGTGCACTGGTGAGGCCGAAGGGGAGCACGGTGAACTGAAAATGCTCCTGGCCCACTGTGAACCGCAGGTAACGCCGGTGGGCCGGCAGGACGGGAATGTGGAAATATGCGTCCTGCAAGTCCAACGCTACCATCCAGTCTCCAGGGTCGAGGGCAGCTAGAACCTGAGCCAACGTCAACATTTTGAACCGTTCCTTCCGGAGGAAGGCATTGACGTTCCGGAGGTCCAAGATAAGGCGTAGGCCCCCTTTGCCCTTCTTGGGAACCAGAAAGTAGTGGGAATAACAACCACAACCTACTTCTGGGCTCGGAACGCGCTCGACGGCCTCTTTGGCCAAGAGGGACGAAACTTCCTCTCGCAGAAGATTCAAATGATCCTCCGAGATACGGTGGTGCTGCGGTGGCATGGCTGGAGGGGTTGTCTCGAAGGGGAGGGAGTAGCCCCTTCGGACGATTTGCAGCACCCATCTGTCCGAAGTGATGGTACGCCAGTGGAGCAGGTGATGGTGAACTCTGCCGTCCACTGGCGAGGAATGGGCCGGAAAGCTCGGACTAGGAAGGCTTGGAGGCGGATGCTGCCGGGGTGGATGTGGGCTGACCGCGTCGCCCTTCAGAACCGCCTCGGCGGAAACCACGTCCGCGCGCAGGTTGGTTCTGCGGCTGGTGGCTAGGCGTACGTGAGGAGGCACCCCTTCCTTGGCCACAAAAGGCGGAAGTTTGCGACCGCGGGGCCGAGAGGCCCAAGGACTTGGCCGTAGCACGGGAGTCCTTAAAGCGATTCAGCGCACTGTCCGCTTTCTCACCAAAAAGGCGAGTGCCATCAAAGGGCATGTCCATGAGAGTGCTCTGGACATCCCCCGAAAAGGACGTGGACCGCAGCCAGGCGTGACGTCTAAGCGCCACCGTGGTAGAAATCGCCCTACCCAGCGAGTCCGTAGTGTCAAGCCCACATCGGATTGCATGTCGTGCTGCATCCCTCCCATCGGCCAGAGCCTGGGTAAGTCGTGTCTGAGCCTCCTCCGGACACAGGGGCAGCACGTCCTCCACCGTATCCCACAGAGAGTGGGAATAACGGTCCAAAAGACAGGCGGTGTTCAAGGACCGCAGACCCAAACTAAGGGAGAAGAACAGCTTTTTGCCAAACTGTTCCAGTCTCTTGGAATCCCGGTCCGGCGGAGCGGTCGGGAAGGAGGATTGGGAGGTAGAAGCCTGGATAACCAGGCTCTCGGGGGTGGGGTGTTGGGACAGAAAACTGGGGTCGCCCGGAGCAGGGCGGTGGCGCCTGGCGACGTTCCTGTCCACAGGAGGGACTGTGGAGGGCTTGGACCAGGTGCCCTGCAGAACGTCAATGAGGGCTCATTGAATTGCAGCAGAGGCTCAGTGGAGCTTGCTGCAGACTGAAGCACCGCAGTGAGGACGTTAGTCCTCACAGCCACAGCAGGCAGCTCGAGCCCAAGGGCTGCGGCCGCCTTGCGCAGCACCACAGAGAAAGCAGCACCCTCCTCCGAAGCCACAGTCGGAGGAGAGATGAATCCAGTGTCTGGTGAGGTATCCAGACCACTGGCCTCCCCCAGTTCATCTGCCCAGTCCTGTGACAGCTGGGCCTGAACGGCCATAGGGTCATCGGACCCCTCCCAGTCGCCCCCGTCATCCGATTCCTGGTAAA
The DNA here is from genome assembly GCF_964204655.1 of Triturus cristatus. Taxonomy (NCBI): domain Eukaryota; kingdom Metazoa; phylum Chordata; class Amphibia; order Caudata; family Salamandridae; genus Triturus; species Triturus cristatus. The sequence goes on from NC_140589.1 coordinate 1,138,202,248, forward strand.
CAGGAGGAAGGAGCGAGCCGGACGATAGACATAATGTGTCTCTAACGGCGCCGTATGCGGCGTCCATCGACGCCGTAACGGCGCCGGATCCGGAGCGGGGCGGAACTGGGGCTCGACGCCGAGCGGAGCCGGCGTCTGAGGTGGAACCGGTGTCGACGCCGGCGGAGGAGGCGTGACTAGGTCGACCGGCGTCGGCGGGGACTCGGGGACGAGTCCCTCGGGAACCTGCGGCGTCGGGGCCGAAGCCGGCGCTGGGGCCGGAGCCGCCGGCATGCAAGGTTGCCCAGTCAGGTCCGCGGGGCCCGAAGGTGTGCCAGCGGGCGTCGACGGCGGAGCCAGGCTCCTCATGGCCGCGAGGAAGGCACTGACTTCCGCCGGCGCCGCGTCAGTCCCAGGGACCGGCGGGTATGGGGACTTGCGCGGCGCCTGCGGCTCCGCTGGAGCCGCGGGGGTGGAACCACCCTGACCCTCGGCCGAGTTGCGCGACCGGCGAGGGGAGTCCGAAGAGCGGTGTCGCCTCTTGGACTTCTTGGAGTGCTTCGACTTACCCGAAGACTTGGAGCCAGACGAGCGATGATGACGTCGGCTGCGGCTCCGCGACTGATCCTTGGACCTCCTCCTGGACCGGGATCGAGAGGGGCGCGGAGCCGAGTGGCGAAGCTCGAGGAGCTTACGGGACCGCTCCCGTCTAGCCTTCGAGGTCAGGGCCTTGCAGTCCGAACACGACTCCGCGTCGTGGTCGAGGCCCAAACAGTAAAGGCACCGGCGTTGATGATCCGTAACCGACATCAAGCGGTTGCAGTCAGCACAGGCTTTGAAACCAGGCATCCTACCGGCACCGGAGTCGAGACAAGATCAAAAAGGATCAAAAAACGTAGTAAAAAAAGACTAAAAGGGGTAGCTCTCCCGGATCTGCGCTTACTGGCGCATAAAAAAGAAGAACTGACGTCAGCGCGCGAGGGCGGCGTCTAAGTACTCCGACGACGTCATTCCGGCGCACGACGCCGACGACAGACGCGGAGCCGCAGACAACGCCTAGTGACGCGCAAGGGGTATTGCTGACGAAAAATCTTCCGGATCCAGTTTGATGCCTGGGGATATTCTAAGGTGAGGAATCTAACTAACGTGTTTCTTTCAGATTACTCTCTTCGGGCCTGCAATGGCCGTTTTAATTCTGAGACCCCTGATAAATGTACCTACAATAGAATTGGACATGAGTCAATCTTGGACTATGTCCTGATTGAATGTAAGGGCTGGTCTATGATTGCTGATTTTATCATACTTCCCAGGCATGATAGTGACCATAATGCCCTAACAGTATCTTTAATATGTCCTATACATAGTGGCCACACTGAGCCAGAATATTCAATCAGGAAGGATTTATTTCTCTCCAATAATAAGAGGAAGGTAAAGTGGTCACAGATGGAGAGGTGTGACAAAAATATGGTCACACTATATGAGAGCATAATTCCTGATTTTGAGCATTTGTATGACCACCTGGATGCTAGTATTAGCCCTGACCTATTTTCCAAAGTTGGAGCTGTGAATGATAATATTTTTTATAAGCTAAGGCAGGTATTTAGTAAAGCAAATCCTACCTCTAATAGGGGTTACAAAAAAGTGGTGACTTGGTTTGATAAATGCTGTGCCGTAGCTAAAAAAGCCCTCATCGCAGCGATTAAAGATAGGTCCCAAACCAGTATTAAATTAACTAGGGCGCAATACAAAAAGAGCATTATTGCTGCCAAGACAACATGGGGTATAGCACAGTGGGACAACATGAAAAGTGCCCTTGAATGTAAGGATGTTAAGGGCTTTTGGAACTTGGTTGCTACTGGATCTAGAGAAGGGCGGACACCCCTGGAACCCAATATTGCGGCTGAAAGCTGGGTCCTTCACTACCGGGCCCTTTATTCTTTGGAGCCTGATAGTGCAGTTTATATAAGTTCAATACCTAATAGTCCCCACAGTCTAAAACTAGATCCTCCCCTGATTTCTATTAAAGAGGTAGAAATTTCTATTGATAGAATTATTCCAGGAAAAGCGCCAGGTCTAGATTATGTCCCGGGCGAACTTTTTAGGAGAGAGCCTAAAATTTGGGGTCCATTTTTATGTGCGATTTTTAACAATATTTTACTTGGGATGGATATACCTGAATCTTGGCTAGGGGCAGAGGTTATCCCTATATTCAAAAAAGGCTCCCCACTTCTCCCATGTAATTATAGGCCAATTAGTTTGCTTGACGTTTCGCAAAAGGTCTTCTCCAGAATTATCTTAGATCGTGTCCAAACCTGGCTAGAGGAAAATGAAATTCTGTCCCATCTCCAGGCTGGGTTTAGATAGAAAATTTCAACATTAGATCAGGTATTTAGGCTCCAGCTCCTCTACTGGAAAACGGTGGAGGTAGAAAGGGGGAGTCTCTATCTGGTCTTTGTTGATTTGAGAAGTGCCTTCGACATGGTACCTAGAAAAGCACTTTGGAGGGTGCTGCGGGAGTTGGGGCTTCCCCCCTACCTCCTTGAGACAATAAAACGCCTCCATGAAGGGAACTATGCAAGAGTGAGATATGGGAAAAATGGGGATCTTACCAATCCTATCCCAGTAAAGAGGGGAGTGAGACAGGGGTGTGTCTTAGCTCCTACACTTTTCTGCATATACATCAACGGTCTGGTGCACGCCCTGCGCCAATGCAAGAATATTGATGCACCTCGGCTGGCGCAGGGTCTTGTACCGGCGTTGATGTTTGCAGACAACACACTCCTTCTCTCTAAAACCCCTATGGGGCTCCAGAGGATTTTGGACGGGTTTTTAAGCTTTTGCAAGGATCGTGGTTTAGAGATCAATGTACAAAAGACTAAATATATGGTCTTTAATCCACGAAAATACACCCATCCTGGTCCTCACCTGAAAGGAGTTCCTCTAGAAAGAGTTCAGGAATTTGAGTATCTGGGGGTGACCTTAAATGAAAAAATGCTCTGGGCCACCCAATTAACCAAGGCTAATCTCAAATTAATCCAAACTTCAGGGGGTCTAGCAAATTTTTTTAAGAACACACACTACAAACCACTAAGTCCTGTGATAAAAATTTATAAAACCTAGATAAGAAGTGCTACTTTATATGGTGCCGAGATTTGGGGACATTCTACAACTAACTCCATCACAATCACCGAGAACAAGTTTCTCAGGCGGTTAGTTGGGCTACCACAGAGCACTCCATTGACTCCTTTGCGCCTAGATCTTGGCGTAAGACCTATCACTAAAGAGACTGGTTGTAGGCCTCTCCTTTACTGGAGAAGGATTTGGACAACCCCGGAACTAGTGTCATTTAAAAATGAGCTGATTGAGATCCTTAGTACCCCTGGGAGTGGGAGATATCCGTGGCTTGCATATATTAAAAAAAATCTAATTCTCATGGGGCTTGGCGTTATATGGGATAATCCAAGTGTTACTTGTTTTAATGTCACACGTAAAAAACTGATCGAAAGGTACTGGGAGGTACATATCAATGATATGAATACAGGCACCAGATCTGGGCCCATGTCTTCTACATTTTTAGAGTTTAAATGTATATATGCCCTGGAACCAGTCCTTGATGTGATCCAACCCACTCTCGCCAGGAAACTTTTTCTGCAGTTCCGTCATGGATGTCTCCTGCTCCATGCTGTGACGAATAAATGGTCCAACGGTATAGATAAGGGTTGCCCTGCATGTTTAGCTAATGAAGAAACTGATTTACATGTTCTGTTTTTTTGCGAAGGCTATTGTAAAATCCGACGGAGTGAGCTCATAAATTTATGTAGGAATTTGGGCTCTTCACGTTGTATGGAAGTTTATAGACTGCTAAAAACAAACACTGATCTTTCTATTGTCTATGCAGTATCCAGATTTTTATATCGCATGTGGTGCATCAGGGCAAATCTTTTGAAAGAGAAATAATTTCTTACTTATTCTTAAAACTTGTAAATATTTTTAACTTGTTTTTTATTTAATGACTTGTAAAATGGACTTTGTATATTGATGTCTCTTTTATGGCTTATGCCGAAATAAAGATATATTGACTGACTGACTTATTAGAATTTTACATCATGCACTGGACTGGAGTATGTGGCAATCCAGTGTTAGTGTGTTGAATATGGTGGTGTACTATGCACGAGTTTGAGGACTCTGGATGGTGTCGCTGTAACAAAATAGTCCATCCAAGCTAGCACTCACATTCACAAGGCGATTAAGAAATGTGAACAAAAATTTAGGCTGTCACACAAATGTGGACATTCCTGTATTGTGTTTTAAGATTTTGAATGTCAGTAGAGCACATTGGAGGGGAGATCGTTTATGGTGCTATAACTGTTCCATCAGGGGCGCAGCTTGGTCAATAAGAGTGTTGTTCGTAATGGCAGTGTGCTACCACACCATACATACTCCACACTACGCCACTCCACTCTAATCTATGCACTTCACTCCATTTTATGACACTCTGCTCTAGGAAATGCCACTCTACTATACGCCACTCCACTCTAAGACACTCAAAGACACTCCCCACTTCATCCTACATCACTCACTCCATGATACAACACGCCACTCCACTCCACTCTACGCCCCTTTACTCCACACCACGTACCCCACCCCAATCTACCCCACTCCAGTCTGTCCCTCTCCACTCCAATGTACCCCAATCTACCCCACCCCACTTCACTACAATCTACCTCAATTTACTCCACTCCAATCTACCCCACTGTTAGAAGGCGTTCTCCGGGGGGCTTCGGAATACGTTCCTGACCACCCGTTGACCCACCTCTCCCAGAGTTAGGCCGAGCAAGGGCGGGGAGGCCCTTCCTGGAAGGGTCTCGTACCTAGGATCGCACACACTGAGCTTGCACTATCTGACAGAGGGACACCACACAGTAGTTCTTCGTAAGACAGTATACTTTATCGTAGACGTAAGGGATCTTTATGATCCGAAATGCAGGTATTGAATCAGTGCCCCAAGCGGCGGCGATCTCGTGATGGGGGTATGGGGGTAGCGGGACAGTCTTTGAGTTCCGAGTCTCTGCGGAGTATCCTGCGCACAGCTCTCAATCCTCGAGCTGGGGGATGTTGCTTCTCTCGGCAATCTATGCCGATTTCCCTGAATGAGAGTGCCGCGAGTCACTCAGCAGGCACAGGTGGTTTCGGAGTCGGGGAACCGCGACAGCGTCAGCAGGGCTCAGATGGTTCAGAGTTCGGGGAGCCGCGACAGCGTCAGCAGGGCTCAGGTGGTTCAGCGTTCGGGGAGCCGCGACAGCATCAGCAGGGCTCAGGTGGTTCAGCGTTCGGGGAGCCGCGACAGCGTCAGCAGGGCTCAGGTGGTTCAGAGTTCGGGGAGCCGCGACAGCGTCAGCAGGGCTCAGGTGGTTCAGAGTTCGGGGAGCGTTCTTCGGTTCGGGGAGCGATCGAGCCGCGACCAGGTCAGCAGGCTCCCGTAGGTTCAGGTCTCCTCTGCCTCCCGTCCCTTCAGCACCCCTTGTTATACTCCCCCTCCTCTTTGAAGTCCGGAGTCCTCGCCGAGAGGGGTCTTGGTGCCTGGGGGCGGTGTGTCGGGATTTCCTGTCGTTTGGCCCTTTGATCTGTTCAGGTGGGTTTGGGAGGGACTCCAGACACCCAGCAGACGAGGCGCCTGCTCACCGGGGGCCTGGTGGCCGATCGAAACCCTCCTTGGGGAGGAGACCAGAGGTGTGACAGGGACCGCGCCTCCCCGTCTGGCTTGGGGGGTTTCTCTCTCCCTCGGCCGCGCATGCGTGTTGGGGTCTTGGGGGTTGCTGGGGCCTGGCCGGCCATCGGGATGTTGGGCCATGGTGGCCGGAAGTCTGTGACATCGGGGATCGGTGCGGTTGCAGGGTGGCTTGCTGGTCGGGAGGGTCCACGCCACGAGGCCGGTCTCACACGTGCCCCCCCCAGCTGAAAGGCGGGGAGAACTACCCATCCACTTGGGGGTTCTCCTCGCTGAAGCGGAAGAATCGGGACAGGCCGTACGCGTTGGCGTTTATCAGTCCCGGGGCGATGCTCCACAGTGAAATCCATCCCCTGGAGGGAGATTGGCCATCGTAGCAGCTTGGGGTTTTCTCCTCGCATTTGTATCAACCACCGCAAGGGTCGGTGATCCGTTTGAACTCGGAAGTGGGTTCCGAACAAGTAGGGCCGTAGCTTTTTGAGGGCCCAGACTACTGCGGAGGTCTCTCTTTCAATGGTGCTCCACCGCTGTTCTCGAGGTAGCAACCTTCGGCTGATGAAGGCTATGGGCTGATCTATGCCTTGGTCGTTGAACTGTGAGAGGACTGCCCCGATGCCGTGTTCCGAGGCGTCCGTCTGGACCACAAACTCCTGAGAGTAGTCGGGGGCTTTGAGTACCGGAGCAGTACATATAGCGGCTTTCAAGGCGTCGAACGCTTTTTGGCACGGGGGAGTCCATTGTATTTTCTTCGGGTGTTTTTTGGAGGTTAGCTCTGTGAGGGGGCCTGCGATGCTGCCATAGTTCTTAATAAACCTCCGGTAGTAACCGGTGAGGCCCAGGAAGGCCCGGACTTCAGTTTGGGTCGTTGGGGGTTCCCAGGACAGGATGGCATTGATATTCGGCTGGAGGGGGGCGACCTGCTCGCTTCCCACCTGGTGCCCCAGATAGATCACGGAGCATTGTCCAATTTGACATTTGCTGGCTTTGATGGTTAGGCCGGCCTGGCGCAGGGCCAGCAGTACTTGTCGGAGGTGCTGGAGGTGCTCGGTCCATTGAGAGCTGAATACTGCTATATCGTCGAGGTACGCTGCGCTGAACCCCTCTAGTCCGGACAGGACCCTGTTCACCAGTCGCTGGAAGGTGGCCAGGGCATTATTCATTCCAAACGGCATCACCCTAAAGCGGTAGTGCCCATCCGGGGTGGAGAAGGCGGAGCGCTCCTTGGCTCTCTCAGTGAGCGCAATCTGCCAGTATCCGCAGGTTAGGTCGAAGGTGCTGAGGTAGCGAGCGGCCCCGAGGCGGTCGATGAGCTCGTCAGCGCGGGGGATAGGGTGAGCCTCCGCTCGGGTGACCGCATTGAGTCCCCGGTAGTCCACACAGAATCTCAGCTCGGGGGCGACACCAGGGGCCGCCGCTTTTGGGATCAGGACTACCGGGCTGGCCCAGGGTCTGTCGGAGGGTTCAATCACCCCGAGGGCCAACATCTTAGCTACTTCGGTCTGGATGCAGGTTCGGACCCGATCAGGGACCCGGTAGGCTCGGTGTCTCACTGGCGGGCTGTCGCCGGTGTCTACGTCGTGGACACACCAGTCGGTGACCCTAGGGGTTAGGGAGAAGAGGTCCGTGAATTGCCTTAGTAGCTGGCGACAGTCGTCGGACTGTTGGGGGGTGAGGGTGGTTGACAGTCTCACCCCCTCCACGGAGCCATCTGTCTCTTTAGCACACAGGGGGTCTGGAAGGGGCTCTGTGTCTTCTTCAGTCCCATCGTCGGTGGCCAGGAGCAAACTCAACTCAGTCCTCACAAAGTGGGGTTTGAGGCGGTTCATGTGGAGGACCCGGAGGGGGTTCCGCGGGGACTGCACATCAACTAGATAGGTGACTTGGCTCTTCCGCTCGACCACCTTAAAGGGACCAGTCCATTTGTCTTGGAGGGCGCAGGGTTTCACTGGGGCCATGACCCAGACCAGTTGGCCCGGCTGAAACTCGACCAGCGTGGCATTCTGGTCATTCCAGCGCTTCATCTCTTCCTGGCTAGCCTCGAGGTTTGTCTCTGCGAGTTCTCGGAATTTCCGGGTCTGGTTGCGGAGCGCCAGGATATATCGGAACACATCAGGAGGAGTCCCCTGGAGAGTCGTTTCCCAACCCTCCTTGACCAGGCTCAGGGGTCCCCGGATGGGGTGTCCGTACAGTAGTTCGAACGGGCTGAACCCCAGATATTTTTGGGGAACCTCTCGGTAGGCGAACAGGAGGCAAGGGAGGAGGACGTCCCATCTCCGGCGTAGGGGTTGTTCGAGGCCCATGATCATCCCTTTCAGGGTCCTGGTAAATCGCTCGACTAGGCCATTCCCTTGGGGGTGGTATGGGGTGGTGAACTTGTATGATATTCCGCACTGCTGCCATAGGGACCTCATGTATTTGGAGATAAAGTTCGTGCCACGATCACTCACGACTTTGCGAGGGAACCCCACGCGGGAGAAGATCCCCATCAAGGCCCGGCCTACCACGGGGGCCGTCGCGGTGCAGAGGGGAATGGCCTCGGGGTAGCGGGTGGCATGGTCCACCAGGACGAGGATGAATCGGTGGCCCTGGGCGGTCTTGGGATCAGGGGTCCCACGATGTCGATTCCCACCCGCTCAAAAGGGGTACTAACCATGGGGAAGGGTTGTAGCGGAGCCTTGCGTTTCCCCCCACTCTTCCCGCTGGCCTGGCACGACTTGCAGTGGGCCTCCACATTCGCTCACATCTTGGGCCAATAGAAGTGGGTAACGAGTGGCTGGTAGGTCTTATCTTGGCCTAAGTGTCCGGCTAGGGGTACATCATGGGCCAGGCCCAGGAGGAGACTTCGGAAGCGCAGGGGTACCACCAGTACTCGGGCCGATCCCATCTCGGCCGACTTCTGTTCGCTGTACAGGAGGCAGTTTTCCCAGTATATCCAGTGGGTTCCGGACAGGTCGCCTGCTGCTTGGGCTTCGGCCTGTTGTCGGGGTCCAATGAGGGAAGGGCAGGTGGCTTGTTCCTGGCAGAATTCTTCTCGGGAGGGACCTCCCTCGCAGTGCCACTGGGCCATTTCGGGCAGGTCCCCGAGCTCAGTCAGTGGTTCGGGATCTGGATGCACTGACCCGTCATCGGGAATGGTTGCTCCTTCCGGAAGAGGGTCATCGAGCTCGGGTAGTGCATCCCGGACCTCGGGGACGGCGACTGTGTTCAGCGGTATGGCCTCACCTCCCTCAGAGGAAGGCAATTTGATAGTCATAGAGCGCGTGGTGGCGCATACCCATTCGGGTAGGCCCATCATCTCTAGATGGGCTCTTCGTTCCACTTGTCCCCACGGGGAACTCTCAAGGTCGTTGCCCAGGAGGCAGTCTATGGGCTGGGAGGTTCGGACTGCCACCCTCAATTTACCGGTGACTCCCCCCCATTCGAAGGGGACCAGGGCCATCCGGCATAGGCTCTCGGAATTGTCTGAAGGTATGACTGGACAAAAGGTGTCGGGCAGGATCTGGTCTTCGGAGACCAGGTGGCAGTGGACCGCTGTGACACTCGCCCCGGTGTCGCGGAGGCCCTCGACGTGGTGACCGTTGACAGTCACCTGCTGTCGGTACTTCTTCGTGTTGGCGGGCAGGGGTGTTCCGGGGACCATCTCTCGGTCCCCTAGGGAGACCAGGGCCATGGCGGCTGGTTCCCATTCTTCGGAGTCTTCCATCTCTTCTCCTAGGGCTATGGAGGCCATTTGTCGAGCCGGAGGGGTTGTCGTTGCGGGTTGTTGGTACATGGGACACTGGGGGTCACTGGCACAGTGTCCGGTCTGTTGGCAGCGGAAACAGGTGATCTTGACTCGGGGTCCCGACCTCCCAGGTGGCCCGGTGCTGGCTGGAGGTGGGGCTGGAAAGTGCGGAGGTTGTCCTTTGGGGGGACTGGGCTGGGAGCCCCCCGGGAATTCCCTCGGTCTGCCTTGGTTCCCTCCGCCCCTCTGCGGGGGGGGTCCCTGACTGTGGCGACCGTAGTCTCCCACGGGACCCCGGGAGGCCCGGGTGTTCACCCATCGGTCAGCCTCGACGACCAGTTTGAGGGTCAGTGAGCTTGCTGTCCAGGAGGTGCTGGCGTAACTCCACAAAGCAATTGGCGGATAAGTGTTCCCACGCGATTAGGTCGAACAGCTCCTCAAAGGTGGAGACCTTGCTGCCCTTGATCCACCCGTCCAAGGCCCGGCTGTAAAAGTTCACGTACTCCACCCATGTGGTACCGGGTATCTTTTTGCAGTCTTGAAACCGTTGCCGGTACATTTCAGGGATGAGCCCATATCTGGCTACTAGGGCCTCTTTCATGTGACTGTAGGAGTTCAGCACCGTGGAGGGCAGGTCTAGCAGGGTATCTCTCCCCTCGCTCAGGAACCGGCCCCACAACCCAGCTCCCCAGTCTTTCTGCGGAACTCGGTGGGAGGTCATGGCAACTTCGTAGGCCTTGAACCATTGCTGGATGTCGTCGTTCTTGTAATATTCTTTCACCACATCCTTGGAGATGTGGACCTTTGGTTCCACGACGGAGGAGAGGGGTTGATTTCCCGAGGGTCTGGCCTCCTCACTTTTAGCCTTGAGCTCGATTTCTTTCAGGCTGCGTTCGTGATCTAGTTGGAGTTTTCTTTCTTTGTGTTCTCTCTGTCGTTTCTTTTCCTCGAGTTCTCCTTGTAGGCGTAATTGTTCTACTGCCAACTTTTTCTCGGCCAGTTTTAGCTCTCCCTCGATTTTCAGTTTTGCTAGCTTTAGTTCGTGGTTGCGGCCCCTTTCTCGGTCCGCTAGCTCCTCCGGGGATAGGCCCCCCTCTGGGGCGCTGCTCCTCCCCGGGATGCTTCGTGGTTCGTTTGGCGGCTCTCCTTCTGTTTGGGCCCGGGAAGCTCCTGCCTCGACCCAGGTCTTCAATGCTCCCTGGAAATCCTCTTTCGTGCTTAATCCGGTGGTAGCGATTCCAAGGTCTTTGCAGAATTGTTTTAATTCTCGATGCGTATAATATTCCAACTGGTCCTCTCGGAATGTCGTGCTTGTGTTGGTACCTGCGGCACCTAGGGAGGTTTCTCCTTCCATTTCTTTTCGTTAGTGCGTCAGCCGTTTACTGCACGATCTCTAGGTGTCGGCTCGGATCCCGTCGTCTGCCACCAAATGTTGGAAGGGGTTCTCCGGGGGGCTTCGGAATACGTTCCTGACCACCCGTTGACCCACCTCTCCCAGAGTTAGGCCAAGCAAGGGCGGGGAGGCCCTTCCTAGAAGGGTCTCGTACCTAGGATCGCACACACTGAGCTTGCACTATCTGACAGAGGGACACCACACAGTAGTTCTTCGTAAGACAGTATACTTTATCGTAGACGTAAGGGATCTTTATGATCCGAAATGCAGGTATTGAATCAGTGCCCCAAGCGGCGGCGATCTCGTGATGGGGCTATGGGGGTAGCGGGACAGTCTTTGAGTTCAGAGTCTCTGCGGAGTATCCTGCGCACAGCTCTCAATCCTCGAGCTGGGGGATGTTGCTTCTCTCGGCAATCTCTGCCGATTTCCCTGGAGGAGAGTGCCGCGAGTCACTCAGCAGGCACAGGTGGTTTCGGAGTCGGGGAGCCGCGACAGCGTCAGCAGGGCTCAGATGGTTCAGAGTTCGGGGAGCCGTGACAGCGTCAGCAGGGCTCAGGTGGTTCAGCGTTCGGGGAGCCGCGACAGCGTCAGCAGGGCTCAGGTGGTTCAGCGTTCGGGGAGCCGTGACAGCGTCAGCAGGGCTCAGGTGGTTCAGAGTTTGGGGAGCCGCGACAGCGTCAGCAGGGCTCAGGTGGTTCAGAGTTCGGGGAGCGTTCTTCGGTTCGGGGAGCGATCAAGCCGCGACCAGGTCAGCAGGCTCTCGTAGGTCCAGGTCTTCTCTGCCTCCCGTCCCTTCAGCACCCCTTGTTATACTCCCCCTCCTCTTTGAAGTCCGGAGTTCTCGCCGAGAGGGGTCTTGGTGCCTGGGGGCGGTGTGTCGGGATTTCCTGTCGTTCGGCCCTTTGATCTGTTCAGGTGGGTCTGGGAGGGACTCCAGACACCCAGCAGGCGAGGCGCCCGCTCACCGGGGGCCTGGTGGCCGATCGAAACCCTCCTTGGGGAGGAGACCAGAGGTGTGACAGGGACGGCGCCTCCCGGTCTGGCTTGGGGGGTTTCTCTCTCCCTCGGCCGGGCATGCGTGTTGGGGTCTTGGGGGTTGCTGGGGCCTGGCCGGCCATCGGGATGTTGGGCCATGGTGGCCGGAAGTCTGTGACATCGGGGATCGGTGCGGTTGCAGGGTGGCTTGCTGGTCGGGAGGGCCCACGCCACAAGGCCGGTCTCACACCCACTCCATCCAATCTACCCCACTCCACTGTGCTACAATTGAACCCAATCTACTCTACTTCAATCTACCCTACTCCATCCCACCCAATCTACCCCACTCCACCCAATCTACCCCACCCCACTCCACTTCGTTACAATCTACCCTAATCTACTCCACTACAATCTGCCCCATTCTAATTTACCCACCCAACCCCAATCTACCCGCCCACTCCAATCTACCCCACTGTAACCCAATCTACCCCACCCCACTCCAATCTACCCCACTCCATCCAATCTACCCCACTCCACTGTGCTACAATTGAACCCAATCTACTCTACTTCAATCTACCCTACTCCACCCCACCCAATCTACCCCACTCCACCCAATCTACCCCACCCCACTCCGTTACAATCTACCCTAATCTACTCCACTACAATCTGCCCCATTCTAATTTACCCACCCAACCCCAATCTACCCGCCCACTCCAATCTACCCCACTGTAACCCAATCTACCCCACTCCATTCTATCCCGCTCCACTCCAATGTACTCCACTCCAGTGTATGCCACCCAATTCAATTTACTCCATTAACCCAACCCAACCCCATTCCAATCTACCCCACTCCACCCCAGTCCACTCAAATGTACTCCAGTCTGCTCCAATCTACCACATCCTACCCACTTCACTCCAATCCACTACAATCTACCCTAAGCCACCCCAATACAATGTACCCCAATTAAACCCACCCCACCCCACTCTACCCCGTCCAATTTACCCTGCTCCATTCAAATTTACCCCACTCCACTTTAAATACCACTGCAATCTATCCAAATCATCTCCACTCTAATCTATTCCCCTCCACTCCAATCTACCCCACTCAAACACAATCTACCCCAATCCAATCTAGCACAATCTACCCCACTCCTCTCCAATCTACCACACTCCACTTCACTCTAGTTTACCCACTCCACTCTAATCTACCCAAATTCCCTCTACCACACTCCACTCCTCTCAATTCTACCCACTCCACTTCCATCTAACCCACTCTAATCTACCCCACCCTACTCCAATCTACCACACTCCAATCTACCACATATACTCTACTTTAATCTACTCCTCTCCACTCCTGTTTACCACACTCCACCCTACTCCAGTGCAATCTAACCCACCCCACTGTACCCCACCACACTCTACCCCACTCCAACCCACTCCACTCCAGTATACCCCAACCCACTCCGATCTAACCTCTCCACTCTTCTACAATCTATTGCACTCCAACTCCAATCTCAACTCCTCTCCAATCCAGGGTCGGACTAGGAACCCAAAGCAGCCCAGGCAATTTTGTGGGACCTGCTCCCTCCAAAGAAGGGGGGACCAAGGGGAGTTCATATGTGCTGCTTTTGTTACTGGGGGACGATATTGCAGCACCGCTGCAAAACCAGCCCCAGTAACAGAACGGCCCCCACTGCTGTTAAACTGGCCCCCACCCTTCCAGCCTCCTGGGAAAATGCCAGTTGCCCGCTACGGCCAGCCCGGGCCTGCTCCAATCGATCCAACTCCACTCCACCCCACCCCACTCCAATCTAATCCACTTCAATCTTCCCACTCCGATCCACCCCACTCCATTCTACTCCCATCTACCACATTTCACTCTACTTCACTCCATTCTACCACATGCCACCCAAATCTACCCCACTCCAGTCCAATCTATCCCACTCCCCCCAAATCCACCCCACTCCACCCCACTCAAATTTACCCCTCCCACTCCACCCCAAACTACCCTAATACGATCTACCTCATCCAATCCATCCCACTCCAACAATCTACCCTAATCTACTCTACTCTAATCTACTATACTCCGATCTACCCCACTCCAATCTCCCCCATCCCATTCCAATCTACCCCACACCACTCTATCTAGCTCCACTCCAATCTACTCCACTTAACTGTACCCCACTCCACACAATCTACTTCATTCCAATTTACCCACTCTGATCTACCCACACCACACCAATCTACCCCACCCCAATCTACCCCTCACCACTCTATCCAACTCCACTCCAATCTACTCCACTCCAGGCTACTCCACTCCAGTCCAATCTACTCCAGTCTGCCCTACTCCAAACTGCCCCACATCTATCTATTTCACTCCAGTCTACCCCACTCCACTCCAATCTACCCTACCTTAATCCACCCAATCTATCCCACTCCACCCTAATCTACCCCACTCCACTCCTCTTCACTCCAATCCAACCCACTCCACTTCAATCTACACCAATCCACTGCACTCCACTCTTCTCCATCTACCCCACTCCACTTCAGTCTACCACAATAAATCCCTACTCCACTCTACCTGAATTTACCCCACTCCACCCCAATCTACCTTACTTCACCAAATCAATTCCACTCTACCCCAATCTACCCCTCTCCGCCCCACTTCAATACAGCCCACCCCATCTCAATCTACCCCACACCACTCCAGTCTACCCCCTTCCCCAATCTACCCCATTCCTCTCCTCTCCAATATTTCCTATTCCTAACTACCCCAATCTACCCACTCCATTCCATTATACCCTACTATAATCCACCCAATCTACCCCACTCCAATCTATCCTACTCCACTCGATTTCACTCCAGTCTACCCCACTCTACTCCAATCTACCCCAATCCACCTCAATCTACCCCAAACCACCCCACTTCACTACATTGATATCTTTATAATTTGGAAAGGTGATTTGAAACTCATACAAAATAATATCTTGGAGTTGAATCAATCTCATGATCACATCACATTCACATATCAAATCAATAAACATCAAATTGCTTTCCTGGAGGTTCTAGTACAAATAGATTTGCAAGGCACCAAAACCAATGTGTACACTAAGGAGACCGACAGAAACAACTGTTTACATTTCAAAAGCTTTAACCAAAATGGACTTAAAAACCATTTACCATAATCTAAATTCATTGGGTTGAAAAGAATAACATCTGATCCTTCAGAAGCATTGGATACCATACACAGCTTCACCAAAAGATTTACTCAACGTGGATATCCGAGAAACATTATTGAACAATCAATCAAGTGTCCACATTGGACAGACAACTGTTGTTCCAAAAAACTCAATCTTCTAAAGACAGTCCAGTGATTTGTGTATTAAAACATTCCACTAAAGCTCACCAAATCAAATCTATCCTCTTGAAACACTGGGCCATGATCAAACCGAACTGGATTTACAACATTTATTTAACCAATAACCCACATTCGCTTTTCAACATTCCAGAAACCTCAAGGAACTTCTGACAAGAAAGAGGAAAGCTGAGACCCACAATCACAAAGGCATGCAAAGGTGTGCTAATTGTGTACATTGTAACAATGTAATCATTGGTAACTGTTTTACCCATCCGACCAAGGGTTCTGTGATCTCATTACAATATTCCAGTACGTGTGACATGTGCAATGTGGTTTACACCTTGAAATCTCCCTGTGAAAAACTCTATGTGGGGAGAACTGAGCACAAGATTAAAATCCGGATATCAGAGTATAAAAGCAATATCAGAACCCACAATGTAAAATCTACGGTGGCAACGCACTGGCAGCAAGCTGGACATAATAAAGCGCAATTGCACTTCACTGTTTTGGAAGTCTTAAAACCCAGACCAGATATGGGTTATCAGAAACAACTTGCCAGATCTGAATTCTTTTGGATTAAAAAGCTTAATGCCATGCAACCGCATGGGATGAATGAGAGACAAGAATTTATTTGTTTTTTATAATTCATTATAATTTTTTTTCAATTTGCAAATGCCTGAGGATTCATACTTGATATAACACTGTCATTATGCAAATGATGATGTGATAATTCGCCACAAAGCTTTCATGTGATGACATCGTGAGCTGTTGTTTTTTTTGAGTTAACCGACTCTCTGAAGTGAAATATTGCTTTCACCCCTGGATTTACATGGCATTAGTCTAGCCTCTTCCATGCATGTTAAAGCTTATATCTAATAATGTGCATTGTGATGGGATACTCGAAATTTCATTAACTTCCACAGCATGTGGCACATTGGCATTGTGCTTGAGCATTCAAAACTTTATTGACTTATATATGTGTTCCACAGTTCTCATTGTGAAATTTGCTCATTGGCAGTCTCTACCCTGATTTACAACTTTATTGAATCGTGGTCGTGTAACATAGAATTCACAGTGGGATCAGCATGCTGTTTCCTAGCTCTTTAAGAACCCACTTAGCATGCACGTCAGGACGGGATTAATGTGACATACTCATTAATTACTAACCAGCAAGCTCCACAAGTGAGTGTTCCGTTCCGCAGTGAGAAGACGTTCAATTTCAGATATCTGGGTAAGGCATGGGCTTAGGACTCTTGCGTGTTGGTGATTTGATTACCAGCACGGCAAGACTATACGCTACTCGTACTTAAAAAATTGTATTTCTTTTTTTATGTTATTTTGATTTTTTTTAACTGCATGTTCATGTGGAGCATTCCGTCGGGATAATAAGCACTTGCAGTATTAGAAATGCCTTCAGGGGTAACTCATGAGCTAATATCACTGGAATACTTTGGGTGGAAATCAGAACTAGTTAACGGTTAGTATTTCAAGATACGGTCGCATGCTTGTCACGGACACAACGTAACAAGAAGTAGATCGCGTTAATCACTAATTGGTCAACGCATGGTTCATGCCTCACAACATCTTAGTGTATCTTCCTGGTCTTTTCCGTTTTCTACGTGTAGCTTTCGTTTGGTTTCCTGGATGGATTGAGCTAGTTTAAATATTATTGTGAATATTTTCTTTTTCTGGTGATTGAGGTCTGAATTGAGCTATCTTTTGTTTAATTTTTAGACTGCATTAAGCGACCCCTGATGAAGGGCCTTCTATGACCTGAAATGCATTGGGTTGTGAAATGATTGTTGCTCATACTACATGATACTTCCATGGAGATATTGGAAACATGAATTACCAGCATTATTGAACTAAAAGTAATGACAAATGGTCCGTGATTCATAATTCATTGGAAGGATTATTCAAAATCACCTGAATATTTGGAGGAAATACTAATTTTTGTTTAAAGTTAAGTGCGCCCGTCAGCTGGGCAGCGGTTGATCCAAACCTGGCACTTTTGTTATGTTACTTCCAGACTGTGACACAAAGGGGGCTTAGATGTGGCTAGGATATGTCATCCTGGCAGGAAGACTGGGGAGGAGCTTTACTTAGCCGCACTTGCACTTCAATGGGCCTTGCCTACAGCACACACAAAGGAACGTAATACCAGGCCTGCCCTACCTTTTGTCACCCTAGACAGTTTGGAGCCTAGGGGAAGAGGGAGAACGTTCCAGAATCAGTTAAGGAGGTCCTCACATACAAAGGCTGGCACCAGGTATAAGTATTGTACCTCCAGAGCCACTCATCAGTACACTCCTGGGCTGCCCTGCTGCTAGGACTCCCTGCTGACATACGCTGTAAGGACTGCCTTGTTGTTCCGCTGTTTGAGGAAGGAGAACTAGAGATACTCCTTTAAACCGTGGAACAGCAGAGTGACTCCAAGGGATAGTGGGTTAGCCTCCTGTGTGAGCTACAGAGACACAACAAGCTTCACAGACCTCCCTGCAACTGACCAGCTGCCAACCTGCAACTGGTCCTGCCTGGGCCCTTCTGCTGGCCTCTTCTGCAGTGAGTCCTGATCCCAACAAAGATGTCCCCAGGATTTGGACCCTTGGCTGGCATCAGTAGAAGCTCCACCAAGCAGAAAAAATGAAAATCATGAAGTTGGGGCTCCTCACAACCAAGAATGGGCCCGTGTGGGCCAAATCTCTCCGGACCACGACGGCCACCAACACAAGCTCCAGCGAGACCGGCTGTTCGCACTGACAGCGTCACTCCACAACGATGGATTTTCGTGCTACACATTCATGATGCTTGGCCTGCCTTTCATGTCGGAAGCCTTCACCTCGGGCCCCCTGCAAAGCAAATGGAACCCTTCATGCCTGTCTTGAGATGGTAACCTTTCAGCTGGTCTAACTTAGTTCCTGTATCCGACCCACGCTTTATTGCAGTCAGCCTGATCTTGTGATTTTCTCCCAGTCTAGCACAACCAGATGACCTTGATTGGCTGTTTGTGTTTTTCAGTGCTATTTCGACTTAAATACTTGATAATTGAATGTTCCCAGTTTCACTGATTACATTTTGTTCATTCTAGTATAATTTTATTAATTGAAAAATACATGTTGTTTCTAAATTGGTTTGGGATTTGGCTTGTGTTGTATTATCACTTTATGACTGTTTGTGTGCTTCAAAAATACTTTACACATTGCCCATAAATTAGGCTAGACTGCTTTTGTGCCTAACTACCAGAGGGTTAAGCACAGGTTAACTTAGTGACTTCTTGTGGTTCACTCTGAAAAGGATTGTGGTTGTTGCCCCAGCGATGTTTCTGCCTTCCCTCACCCCATAACCCAATTTCTTAAACTTACCATTTGTTGGCCTCATTGTCATTGGTGGGCGTGATTTGGCTACACTTCTGTTTGTGTGCTTCCTCCATGCATGGAGCATGGACCAATTATTGTTTATGTCTTTTGGGGAGTGTCCTACCGCTACTTCTGCTTTCTGTCTTGGCCTATTTTCTTCTTCTACTTGTTCAGAGAGTGTACGTGTTTTTATGTTGTCTTGCCCCTGATTTTGCTTTTGCTGCTGTTGCTTTAACCCACTCATTTCCCGTGTTTGTGTTTGTTCTCTATTACTTCTCATCCTCTCCACGTCTACTCTTTGTTGTAGCATAACAACAGTAGCAGGTCATGAGTTGTTAGCGTCGTTTATAACAATAATTTCAAAACTTACTAATGGCTTTGTGCAATTGTGATTGATAGTGACTTGTTTCATTTGTAAGTGCCCTTTTTATATGCGTTTCATGATTTATAGGATATCTTAAGCATTATTAAACGGTTTTATGCAAAAAACATGGCGTGTTTTATATTAGTTTATCTTGGCACAATTATGGGTTGGATAGAACAATCTAGGGGCATATCATCAACAAGGCGATAAAAAATTGTCGCCGCTTTTGCAACCGTTTTCGGACGAAAAGCGGCGATAATTTTATCGCCTAATCAGCAAGGTCACGCTATCGCGTGAAACCTTGCATTAGCGCCTGTATTCTGAAAGCCCAGCTTTGCATCTCTAATGAGATGCAAAGTGGGCGTTCCTGCCCTGACATAACTGGAGAAATGTCGCTAAGCAACATTTCTCCAATTATCAATGGGCACGCTAACATGCAGAGCGCCAAGCAAAGTAGCGATAACCTCTGTTATCGCTACTTTCCTTACGCCTGCTTCAAGACTGACTTAGCCATGATATCCTATGTAAGGTGGATATCATGGCTAAGTATGCCTTGCCCTATCATCAAGCTATCGCCAAACTTTGTGAGATTATCGCTGGATTTCCAGCGATAATCTCACATTTGGCAGTTAGCACTTGGAATTTTATCACTTTTGAGATAAGCGTTGCTAATAGCACGCTATCTCAGCGATAAAATTCCACGTTATCCGGCGATAATTATCCTAGCGCTAAGTGTGCTTAGCGATAATTATCACCGGTCCTTGATGATATGCCCCTTAGTGTGAAATAACATTATATTGTGAGTGTTTTTTTGCTTGTTTGGTCGGTCCTATTGGACTTCCTCCTGTCGCTTAATGTGTATATTCTAACAAAGATTTGATGTTCTGTTGCGTTTCCATAATTAAAAAAAATACTTGCACGTTGACAGCATGTCGCTTTTCTATGGACGAGATAAGTAGAGAAGCATACTAGCAAGACTTTCTCAATGTGTTTTTAGATTGTCTTCCTCCTGGTTTTGCTCTGTGCTGTTGCTTTCCTCTGCTCATTTCCCATGTTCATGTTTGCTCCACCAGCAGACCTAAGACTGTTAGCGTTTCTTGTAACAATGAATTTAAAATACAATAATGGCTTTGGGCTATCGCTCTTAAGTAATTACGTGTTTAGTTTGTAACAAATAGTTTTTTGGTTTCAGGATGTCTTGGGCATGTTTTAAAATATGTTCTACAAAAAATAGGGTGTGTTTTAAATTCTGTTTGCACAATTATGGGTTGGATAGAACATTAGCATTATAATAACAATATATTGTGAAGCAATTTTTTGTTTGTTCAGCTGCTCCAATTTTGCTTACTTCCTTTGCTTGATGTACACATTTTAACAAAGATTACCATACCATACAATCAGGGCTTAATTTGAGCCGGTGCTCGGCACCTGCACTTAATTGCCAGCACTGGCCCTTGGAACAGCTGATCATTTAAAGATGAGCAGGAAAACAGTATTTAATAATTCAATACATGTTTAAAACAGCTACTACCAGCCACCCAAACAATTTTTAAAGCTTGGGGGCCTTGAACAGTCTGAATTCTCACATTCGTAGCAGTGTGATGGTAAGTAGTTGTGTAAGTTCTGTTATTGGCAGCGCTGGCACTGGCAATGTGTGGTACAAACTGTGGTGGCCTCATCACGAAGGCCCCAGCACTTATTTGTTTACAAATTAAGCACTGCATACAATTCAATGATAGACCATAGCATACCATACTATATACAATGAAAGGCCATACTTCCATACACTACCATATCATACCATACCATGCAATAACATACCATACTATGCAAGCCAGAGCATACCATATCATACCAGACCATACTATACAATGACAGCCCATACCATTCCATACTAGTCAATGAAAGACCATTCTATACCATACCATTACATACCATGAGAGGCAAAACCATACCATACTATACAATGGCAGGTCATACCATAAAATACAATGACCGGCCATTTCATTACCATACTATACAATGGCAGGCCATACCATAGAATGGCAGGCCATACCATACCATACTATACGATGACAGACCATACCATACTGTATCATACCATATTGTACCATTCCATACCATACAAGACAGACCATACCATATCATATCATACCATGCAATGACAGCCCATACCATACTATTCAATGACAGCCCATTCCATACATACCATGACCGTCCATACCATACCACACTATACGATGACATACCATTTCATAGTATGTAAAGACAGGCCATATCATACCATACTATACAATGACAGGCCATACCGTAGAATAACATACCATACCATACTATATGACAGACCGTACCATACCAGGCCATATCATAGTATACAATGTCAGGCCATATTATACCATATCATGACAGCCCATACATAGCATACTATACAATGATAAGCCATGCTATACTATACCATACTATAGAATGACAGGCCATACCATACAATAGCAGGCCATACCACACAATGGCAGGCCATACCATACAATACCATGAAAGACCATACCATACCATAACATACCATACCATACTATACAATGGCAGTCCACTGGAATCATGCAATGATGATGCTACTACATTTTCCACATAATTATGGATTTGCCACATTTTCCACATAATTGATCATCTGCTGCATAATCTGCTGATTTCAACTTCTTCAGATCAAGAGTTACTAAAAATGTGACTTTACGAAGTTTGAATGTTCATCTTTGAATTGCTTCTTGGTGTATTTGGGTGTGAATCTGGTACTAATAAGGTAAAATCTTTGCCCAGACAGTATTACCATGTCTAAAAATGACAAAATAATGAAGTAACACTATTGCAAAATGTGTGGCATTATGCTGCATAATTGCCTTTTATTGATGCATAATTCAGTCAACCCTGCCACATAATTTAGTCCCACTCTGCTACATAATTCCAGTGGCCCTGATCATACTATAATATACCATATGACAGACCATATCATACTATACAATGACAAGCCATACCATACCTCCTTGACTCCATCACAGCATTTTTTTTATACTGTCAGTCCTGCTCTATGCCAGCCACACTAGTGTGCAACATGGCTAAAAAAACACGTTGACAAAGCCAGTACATCTCTCGTAGGCGAGACTTGTTGGCTTTGCCAATGCTTTTTCTTAATAGTATCAGCACTAGTCTGAGGACATCATGCATAATCCTTCATGTGTCATTTCCATATTAAATTATTCATTTTTTGGGGAAATTTACTATTTCCTCAGTGGGACCAAAATGGCCCATTCACAAAAGGTAAAGTTGAAAAGTTTAAAATCTATTCTCAGGTCTGTAATCTGACATTTGAGAAAATGTTGGACTATTTTGGGATGCACCTAAAATCCCACGATCAATCTTGGAAAGCTGCCATTGTCAAAGTTCGAGTACTCGATGACAAAATTTACAAACGCAGATTTTGCACCATCTGGAACATTATGCATTTGTTAATGTGATGCACATGTGCTTTAGCACGTGACTTTCTTCTCCACTGAGGAAATATTTTAGTCCATGGAGATACTACTTCCTCTCATGCCCATTATATATGGATGTATTACCTCTCCTCCTATCTTAGAAACACATATTTCTGCTTCTCGGAGGCAGAGCTGCTCCACTGGTCAGTAGTTTCTGCATCTAAATATTCCTTCAGTCCTCACTCGGTAAATGCGGATAAGGAATATACGTTGTGAATGTGCTATTTTGCACACCCAGGTTCAATTTAGGTGAACAAACGTTGTTGTGTATCGGAATCAAAGTGCATTAAGGGGGAGCTTACTTTTAGTAGTGCATCTTTGTTTTAATCTAGTCAAAGTCTGAAAATCCATAAAAAAGACAATTTAGAAAGTAATGTTTTTAGTAATGTCTTTATTGTTCTTCTGATAACATCATCCACGTTACATCATTAACAAAAGAATGAACTTTAAAAAAAATATTCATTTCGTAATCCACCTTGATGGCCCTTCTATAGGAGGAAATGCCAAACTGCCCATTCTGCAGGTTTCAGTGCATAAATCTGGAAATGAACCCAGCTACAGCGCATTTTTGTAATAGAAGACATAAGAGCATTCTTTGACGCGAACCCCATAATAATGATAAACATTAACCAGCTCATTGAAATATTATTTTGTAGATAATAGTTAAAAAAGTTACAGGCCACATCCTGCATTTTCTTGCCCCCTATGACCTGTGAGGGTTGATGTTGTGACCACAATGGGTTACATAGTTTTGTTTCTCACTCCATTGTAAAGGGTGAGGGGGATATTGAGTGCTGCATAAATATATTAAGAGACTATACAAGATAAAAAGTGATAGAAAGTGATTTAAAACATGTTGTGTCGAGGGCTTTGGCATTGATTGAATTAAGAACATATTGTATTTTAACTTTCACCACTAGAAGGATCAAAACAATTTGTTAGCTCTCTTGTTTTAATTCTATTTTATCCAAGCTTAAATCATGCAGCATTAACGCCTTAAAATATTATAACTCAGGCAGGTGGCTGTCTAATCACTCCCTTTTTAACTCATAGAGCACTTTTGTTCATAGATACGTTGATAGTACAAAGACAAAGGGCCTGATTACAATCATGGCGGACAGGATTACTCCGTCACAGACTTGGCGGATACCCCGTCCGCCAAATTACAATTCCATGATATCCTTTGGAGCTTGTAATACGGCGGACAGGATATCTGTCACGCTGTGATAAAGTATCCCATCCGCCAAGATCGTAATCAGGGCCTTAATTATTGAAGTGCAGATATACATCCTTGACGTCAATGCCAATACTGATCATGCTATTCACATAGTCATACATAAACATTCATAGAAATAATTTTGCTAGAGTTGCTTACCCCCCAACAACACTGCCCAATACACTGTTACCTGCACACCAGTTTCTTCTTTTGTGAAATACTCCCATTCATTGATTATAGATACGGGCATATTATCGCATGCAACCGTAATAAAGTGTAAGCACTGTGAAACATGAAGTGGTCATGTCATGATTGGTCAAGGAAAGACCGTGAACCTTCTTGTGTTTTGCATATGAGCAGCCATCATATTGCAGACACTTTTCTCATGCTTTCAGGGTAATCCATTGCTGCCCCTCCATGGGTGAAACCTTTCAACAAAAAAATCCACAAAACAATCAAACGATCATGTTTAAGAATACTAGATGAATTCGCCTTCCACTGGTTTTTCAGGTACATTGAAACTAGCCCCTACTATTTCGTGATTGGCGAGTATCCATATTCCTTGCCATTAAATGTTCAATGCCAGGGTGATAAACTAAAAGAAAAGAGAAATAACGCAGAAGTTCATATCATTGTACTGACAACGGGAATGGCAGGCACAGATTGTATACATTTTACTAATTAATAAATATCAAAGAACAAATTTGCAATCCCTTTGTCAGATGTGATTGCAGTAACAGAATATGGCCTCATTAGTACAGCAATGCACAGTGGCTTTATTATTCCAACAAGACCCTATCACAGCCTGATTTCCCAACTTAACTTTTGCCCACTTCCCCAGCACCTCTTGACTAGGGGTGGGATGCTTGGTTACTAGTATAAAGGCAGAATGGTTCACATTTGCAATGGGACAAAGAGAAGATTCAGTTGCCACACAATTAACTAATGCCAATGCAGTGCTCTCACCAAGCCATCGCAAACTGCTATGTCCTGGGGGTGGGCGCCCTGGGACATTGCTGGAGCTGACTCTGGGGGGTGGCGGCACCCAGGGCCATGGAGGGCTCCTGGCAGGGGGTCGCGCGGCCCCCTCCCATCTTTTCTTTAGCCCCGGGCAGGTGGCGGGCTGTGTGGAGGGGCTCGATGTGGCAGTCACCAGGGCTGGAGGGCCCGCATACCCCCCGCATTTAATGTATATAGCCACGGGGAAGTGGCAGCCCCGGGGGCTGCATGGGGGGGCAAGACCCCCCCAGGCATTTTTGTATTAAAAAGCCCCGGGGAGGTTGCGGTCCCCGGGGCTGCGGGGCCCCGGGGACTGTGTGGCCCACGCAGATAATGAACATAGCCCCAGGGAGGTGGCAGTCCCCAGGGAGGTGGCAGTCCCCCGCATCCTTATTTGTCATTTCCCCCTGGACCGTGCTTCGTTTTCTATAATAAAAAAAACTGCTGGATTCTCGCACCCAACGCGACTCCCGCCAAAAATAAAATACTTTTTTTGGCCATGTGGGTCTCAGCAGGCCTAGGGGGTCAGGATGTTTCTAACCTGACCCCTTTTCTTGTTTTTTCAGGTTATTTTACCTTTTTTCTTGTGACTCGGTTGAACCGAGTCACAAGATAGCTGCCAACACTTCCTGGTTTGAAGTGTTAGCAGACAATCAGATCGCAGACCTGAGATATATGGATGTCTGAGAAATAATTAAATTTCTCAGCAACTACTGAACGGATTTACACCATTTAACAAAAAGAATGCTTTCTAAACCAGAAGCTAGCTTTTTGCCAAATTGTATGTAATTCCGTTCAGTAGTTCAGGCTGTAGCCAGGTCTAAAGATTCCTATAGAAATTAACATGGGGAAAATGTGTTTTGGGACCCCCTTTTTCTTTGTCCCCGCTTGACGAATCACCCCGAAACTTTCAGTACAAGAGCTGACCTGACTGCCTCATTAGTTTTGAAAATGTCACGAAGATTCGCCAAACGGCGCCAAAGATATTGGCAAAAGAATAAACGCTTTTTGAATAGTCTCTGTTCGCCATTGTTTGGAGGTGCAGAGAATCAGGATTTGTATATATATATATATATCTATCTATCTGCTGGCAATATCCTCGTGCGGACACGCACAGATAGGACCACGGACACAAAATATGCTGTTGCCAATAAACGGTGCTTTATATGAAGGAAAGGCGCAGTCTCAGACGCGTTTCGGATACAGACTGTGTCCTTGACATATATATTACGCCACAAAGTTCCTACACGAGAAACAGAAGGCTGAGCACTCGGGCTCAATAAATTCAATACGATTTATTCCAACTCCAGGAAGCGATCACCAATCATGACAGTGCCTACCCTGTGGCCAGGCACTTTGCTGAAGTACACGAGTCACATAGTGACAGACTGCGTAATTTTTGCCTGAATCATGTGCCTGTTATTGAAAGGGAAGATGATAGGGTGAAATCACTTACGCAGCTGGAAGCGAGGTATATCATAGAGCTGCAAACACGTGCACCCTGGGGACTCAATAGTGAAGAGGAACTGTGGTCTTTTATAGGATAATGTGCTAGATACTAGTTTACACAGCAAAGATAACTGTGATTGAAAGTAATCCTGAGATGGTCATGGTTAATTCATCCTTCGGTCCCTCCTCTCTTTTCCCTCCATCCCCCTCCTTTAGAATACCCTTTTTAATAAATATATTTTCTCTCCATGGATTTTTTTCTATTCGAGAAATTAGGGGAGAATTATGAGGGTTTGTGAGTCTGATGATTTACTAAAAATCTTCAGAAATTCTATAAAGAATTCTAAAATGAAAGTGCAATTTTCAGTCCAATTTTTGTAAATATCACCTGTGTGTTTTGAAAATATTTTGAATTGCAATGGTCGATTGCTAGTCATGATCGGTATGGGGCAGGTCCAGCATATATGAAGGGAGTGAGTTGGTTGCATCCTCCTGTGTTATACATTGTTGTACATTGAGAAACTGTGATTAACTGATTGTATACATGGACACCATTTAGGTATTCGGGGAGTCATTGTTGGAGGGCTCGCACATTATGGGCTAAATTTTGTACAATGGTAATAATTTTAATATGGACGATGTTGGATTAATGTTTTCAACTGTCTAAAGTATTACACCTCATGAAGGAAATAGACCCCGTATTTAATTATTTGATAAGTGGGCTAACATTGGATTGCCTATAGACCACTGAGGGTGAGCAGTATGTTAAAATTGTGCAGTATGTACCGAATATAAGTAGGTAGACACATTGGAAGAGATGCACAACTGCCGGTTTTCGCAACATAGAAGCACTATTGTAGCCTGGCCAAGATGGCCACCATGTAAACATCTATAATCGATCGAAGTCCTTTGTTTGTTTTCATGAATTTCACTTAACGAATGAAAGAATTTGTTATTTAAAGGTTTTGTTTTATGAACTATCTAACCCTGACGAAGACCAGGTGGCCGGAACATGTGTGTTAGTCCTGTGTTTCCTGGAGTTTGAATAAATCGCATTGAATTTATTGAGCCCGAGTGCGCAGCCTTCTGTTTCTCGTGTAGGAACTTTGTGGCGTAAAGTATTATCGTGGAACCGTCCACGCGAGCTGCTGCACCCTGTCAAGTACCTGTACCAGAACTTCAATCTTCCGCAGGAGTCGATGATTGTTCCGCGATTCCTAAACTCCGCTACCATTGTCATATATTACTCTGACAGCGAAGGGGGGAAAGGGGATTGGGAAGAAAAGAGAAACGCCACGTCTTCTTTCTGCTGGACAGGACTGCTGCCACTCTTGTGTATTCTTCCTGCAAGTAAAACAACTTTAGCAATTTCTAAATGTTCATTTCTAGTCTAATTCCAAGCCCTAGGGAATAATTATCTGTCCTAATTTGGTGGCTAACGATTCTCTTGTAGATATGCTTTCTACTAAGCCTCAGCTAAACTGTTGTTCTCTGGCTAGGTAGATATCTAAGGTAGAAAATGCAATAACAAGATTTTAGATTAGGTCTTGATCTCTCTCAAATCTCTTCCTATCTGTTGTTCTTTATTTTCATTTACCCTACTAATATCTAATGATATGTTGTATATTCTTCTTTGGTTGTGTAGATGTTCGAGATCATCACCTTGGCGAAGCTCCAAGAAAATCCATTCCAATTGGAGGGAACTTCACAAATGTCGGTAAGTATCTTTATATATATATATATATATATATATATATATATATATTGTATAACCAAAGTGCCCTGAAGCAACGGGAGGTCACTCGACAGCGCTTCAGTGAAATGCAGCCTGCTTTCCTGCGTCACCTTATCATTCTCTTGCCGACGCGTTTCGAGGTACATAACCTCTTCTTCTTGGGCAGCAAACTCAGCATTTGAAACTCACATTGTTCCATTTCCGGCTTTATTTATTTGTTCATTTAGTATGTTCACCCCCCAGTGGGCGTTTGCTCAGTGCAACAATGAATTGCCTCATGGGACTTAGTGTCCCCAATGCGATGAAAACTGTTCTCTTTGGTAAGTTCAAATGTTGGTTTGAATTAAAACCTGTATAATCCTTAGTAGGTAGTGATGCATTGAAGCAGGCTTGAATTAGCATGTTGAGCGCTGTGCCGATCATTTCTGAAAAGTTCCAAAGCTGCAGCCTCACCAGTTGGTTTCACGATCCTCTTCCAACTGGCAATGGTGCTCCTCCCCACGGCCGGGCCGCCGTGTACGAATTTTATAACCAAAGTGCCCTGAAGCAACGGGAGGTCACTCGACAGCGCTTCAGTGAAATGCAGCCTGCTTTCCTGCGTCACCTTATCATGCTCTTGCCGACGCGTTTCGAGGTACATAACCTCTTCTTCTTGGGCAGCAAACTCAGCATTTAAAACTCACATTGTTCCATTTCCGGCTTTATTTATTTGTTTATTTAGTATGTTCGCCCCCCAGTGGGCGTTTGCTCAGTGCAACAATGAATTGCCTCATGGGACTTAGAGTCCCCAATGCGATGAAAACTGTTCTCTTTGGTAAGTTCAAATTTTGGTTTGAACTTACCAAAGAGAACAGTTTTCATCGCATTGGGGACTCTAAGTCCCATGAGGCAATTCATTGTTGCACTGAGCAAACGCCCACTGGGGGGCGAACATACTAAATAAACAATTAAATAAAGCCGGAAATGGAACAATGCGAGTTTCAAATACTGAGTTTGCTGCCCAAGAAGAAGAGGTTATGTACCTCGAAACGCGTCGGCAAGAGAATGATAAGGTGACGCAGGAAAGCAGGCTGCATTTCACTGAAGCGCTGTCGAGTGACCTCCCGTTGCTTCAGGGCACTTTGGTTATAATATATATATATATATATATATATATATATATATATATAAATATAACTACACCTACTTGTAGATTCTAAGGTCTTGACTCTTCTCTTGCCACTAGACTCTGTAATTGTATTGTTTATTCTCAGACAATGCTGATGTAAGAACTGTCCTTGGTATCACTCCTATTTGCTTGCCTTCAGATAATTTATGTCTCTGTAAAATAAGTCACTCTACCACTGTGGTCTTACGTTTGGTGTCTGCTCCGCATGGACTTACATGGTTAGGTCAAAGCCAGGTTTTCCCTACAGCAGTGCTTGCAATGTTCACAGCCAATCACAGATGGACATTGTAGTTTTAAAGTGTGGGCTGGAGTAACTCACGTAATTGCGGCATCTGAGGAAGTTCTAACGAACGAAACGCGTCATGCCGAGTGATTTTAATAAAGCGCTGCTTTCCTGACAACCCGTGTGTGCTCGACTTCTGTGCTCACAGCAAAGGAGTGTGGTCTGGATGTTAAAGGGTGCAGTCACCAGCACCTTGTGAGCGCCCACCTCGAAAGTGATTCGGCGGAATTGGTGGCAACGTGGTAACAGTTTGAAAACTTTTCAAAAACGCCGAAGACCCGCTTACCTGGAACAGTGTATTTTGCCATTATAGATGGACTGCGACTTCGTGGGAGGTGGCTTCTCACTTGGGGAGTGCCTACTGGTCCTGCTCCGGGATAGAAGCGGTGAGGTGAGCGATCGGGTGAGCAGCTGCCAGTAGAAGATCGTGCCCGCAAGAGATCATAGGCAAGCTGGGGGAACGGAGCAGACGCCGCCCACTGGGGCAAGTACTTACGTTTGGTGTCTGCTCCGCATGGACTTACATGGTTAGGTCCAAGCCAGGTTTTCCCTACAGCAGTGCTTGCAATGTTCACAGCCAATCACAGATGGACATTGTAGTTTTAAAGTGTGGGCTGGAGTAACTCACGTAATTGCGGCATCTGAGGAAGTTCAAACAAACGAAACGCGTCATGCCGAGTGATTTTAATAAAGCGCTGCTTTCCTGACAACCCGTGTGTGCTCGACTTCTGTGCTCACAGCAAAGAGTGTGGTCTGGATATATATATATATATATATATATATATATATATAACTACACCTACTTGTAGATTCTAAGGTCTTGACTCTTCTCTTGCCACTAAACTCTGTAACTGTATTGTTTATTCTCAGACAATGCTGATGTAAGAACTGTCCTTGGTATCACTCCTATTTGCTTGCCTTCAGATAATTTATGTCTCTGTAAAATAAGTCACTCTACCACTGTGGTCTGAACTGATACTAAGGTGCGCTCTTGTACTTAGTCTCCTTCTTCTTGGAAGCCGGAACATGAATCTGAAGCGCTGACTAAGCTTTTGTGCCCTGACTGAGGAAGCTCAAAAGACTAATTTTATCTGGAATTCTCCTCGTAAATAATTGGAAAATGTTCCACTTACCGCAGTCGCGGAAGCTAAATAACTGCCGTGAACTCCTTACACTACTTACGACACTGGAATTGTCACGAACAAAACGCCGCAAAGGAGATGCGACCGTTTCACAAGATTCTTCAGTTGAAGTGCGCAGTTTGCCGCGAGCGAAGTCGCGAGCACAGCTGCGCTTGAGGTGAAGAGAAACACTAGACCTGCGACCTCAAACTTCTCCACCGGCGGCCATCTTGGAAATCCGCCGCGAGAGAAGCATTTGTCTATTGAACAAAAGGGAAGACCATCTATTAGGTAGGTATTTACGTGATCTGCCAAAACGGCCCTGATGACTCTTGCAAACTACAGGGAGGAACTTTAGGCATATGGGTGGCTTGGTCTGAACAGTCCTGAAACACCCGCACTGCTGAGAGCGATGGGAATTGGGCGGTGTTCGTGTGTGAAAAATATAGATAGATAGATAGATAGATAGATAGATAGATAGATAGATAGATAGATATTTTGGTCGACAATATTTTGTAAAGTTGATGTTTTAGTACTCGATATTTTTTCCACAATAAGTAGGTCAATATTCTCGTTCACGTGTCCCAGGGATTGAAGACAAGGGCATCTGGAAAGGATCTGGTTTTGATAGCTTTGCAATATTATTTCTTGTCACAGGTAACAGTACACCCGTTGACCCTTACCTGATCTGCAAAGCAGCTGACCTCACCAGGTGAAAGCATGAGACTAAAGGAGCATTTATCAAGGGAATCAGACCGGAATTACACATTTTCCAGTACTTCCTTATTTCTCAGGTGATTTTGTTTTGTTCCACCTGAAATCCCTGTTAACTGTAAAACTCCTAAGTAGTTACTTGAACCCCGATAGTGGTATCCCTGAGGTGGTGTAATTAACAGGCCCAAATCCAGAGACCTCATCATGAGATCCATACAACGTTGAAAATAGTTGTGTTCTTGTGTCTTTTACACGTTGCTTTGTTTCAAATAATTTTCATTAATGACTAATGTATTTGTATCTAAAGATTTATGAGACAAAGTATTATGTGAGGAATTATTACAATAATATTGACTATTTTAATCAGATTGGAAAGAAACCAATTACATATCTACAAGCCTGATTTCTACATTAATGTTCCAGGACAGCATTGTGAAAAAGATTTAATATGTTGGTCAGATTGGTAAACTTCTAATGGACAGGTGGCAAGAGAAATATTTTAGGTTCTCTTTGCATGAGGTGAAAAGTCATGTCCCTTTCAGAGGAAAGAAAATAACTCAAATTTATTGTAAAAAGAGGATGTATCTTTAATTCTCTCCTACCTCTGTTTCTCAATGCACTCTAACCTAACATGTTCACAACCTTCTTAACAAGTATAATACTTACCACCCTCTCAAACTACTACCTGCCCACCATGACCACGCCACATGCGCTCTCACCTATACCTGCCTACTCTCCCTTCCTTTCTGTACCATTTTTCCTAATTATTTCCTCACCATACCATGCTCTACTCTCAGCTTACTATCTCTGACCTGCTACACATTCCTCCTAGCACCCTCCTTTCTCAGCTTCACAAAATACCTCTTTACCGCCTCCTCACATCCTTTTCCCTCCTTCCGGCACTGACATCACTTAAATCCTCATCTCACTCTCACCAAATCACCTCTCTTGCTCCCTTTTAACATCAATTCATTTATGTACCTCAGCTCTCTTCCTTCCCTCTCTTTTTCCTCTTACACCCCCAATCCTTTCTCCTTACTTTCTCCATTGCTAAAACACCTGTTTCAAATACCTTCCTACTTGCTCCTCGTCCCTTTCTCCCTACTACCATGCCCTACTGTGCTTACAGTCAGTCTCTCTTTGCTATCCCCAACCCATCATTTTTCCACAAGTATTACCTTACTAGCCTCCATTTCACTCCCCCTGTTACCATTTGATGCTTTCCATACCATCTCCACTCACACCCCACCTGCTACCCCTATCACTCCAATATGTGTGTGCTTTTCCACCACACATCTCCCTTCCCACTACCTTTCCCGCCTCCTTCTCTTCCTCTAACACTGTCATACTAGCAATATCCTCCACTCTCTAATATTCTCCCTACCTCCCCACCATCTACAGTGACTGGGGACTGATGCCTAGACATGTGGATAGAAGTGTGGGAATCTTAAATAGCATATACTGCACATGTGATACATCTGCTAGCGCAAGAGAGAACATCACTAGGCTAGTTTTAGAACATTGGGGGTGGCATTCCTGTGACAGAACACAGGGAAAAACAGACGCATACCAAGATCACCAGCACACATCATGAGGAAATACTATAAGGAAATCTAAAGACACTGAAGGACACACCACATTACAACGGCTAAGCCCATGGAACAACACACCTCCTTTGTCTCTGGATACCAGCACCGGTTGAAACAATGTCACAGCGTCATGGAGACACATGCAGAGATAACATAAAACAAGAAGTGCATAGCTCGATAGACTTGAAAAAAATTGAGAACTAAAATCTCAGGACAAGACAGCACAGTTAAACTAGGGGTATCGGCGTCACTAGGCGTCTGAATTCCAAGAACAGCTGTGGGATCCTTGAGCCCAGTGGATGGTGATCCATATATAGAAACCACATAACAGATGAACAAAAGCTATAAAAGCAACTTTTTAACTATTTCGATATAACAATGAGGTGATTTTCCTTTGCGTAGTGGGTTTCCCTTTGTGGGCTCGTTTTGCACATAGAATGAACATTGTGATTATCATCTGAATTATTTGTCAACATGAACAGCATGATATAATCATTACCTCTATTTGATTGAGACCGATGGAGTCAGTTTTGCCCTTATCCAGCGCCATAAATACCTCTGGAAAGATAACAAGAAAAAAGAAGTTATGGCTCACCTTCTCTACAGTCATGCATTTCATTGGGGTGGTTCTAGTCAACTTGAAGCAGGTTGCCTACCTGCTGCATAAATTCAAGGTTGATGTAACTGACCAGACCAGTGGAGTACAACGTTTTCAAATTTACCAACTACTCTGTTTGTAAATGAGATTCCCAATCCCAAAGTTTGGCAATGTATTTATAGTTGTAAGTTACTGTTTTGTTGAAAAGGTGGGAGCTGGAAAATGAATGTGTGAAGCACAAAACATTCATGATGTTTGGAAAT
This sequence comes from Triturus cristatus, assembly GCF_964204655.1. Classification (NCBI taxonomy): domain Eukaryota; kingdom Metazoa; phylum Chordata; class Amphibia; order Caudata; family Salamandridae; genus Triturus; species Triturus cristatus. Next base: position 1,138,235,784 of record NC_140589.1, read on the forward strand.
GTAAGAATGGTCCAAAAATGTGATTTTTAGGTTTTTAAGACTCACCTACAAACTGCTGTATGGTGTTGAAGACCTATTGTCTCTAAAGACTCATTCCCTGGCTGGTCATCCTCTGTCTGATAAGATGGGTGTCAGTAAAATTCCACAAGTAGAGACAATTGGTGCTAAATTGGAAAGTATAGAAATTATGATTGAAGAGGAGTTTAGAACACAGGCCTATTTAATCTCCTCGGGCTCCTTATTAGAGCTAATTCCACCCGGTCTATGGAGAGAAAGAGTGGAGGAATCGTATCCAGGTTTATTAAAAGTATGCAATCGATCATTGTCTACTGGTAAAGTACCATCTGCCTGGAAGAAAGCATTAGTCACACCTCCACTGAAAAAACTCATGGGCAGATATAAATGACCTCAGCCACCACTGCTCAATTTCGCAGCTTTCCAACCCAACTAAAATTATGGAGAAGTATGTCATTAAAAAGCTATCTGGTTATTTGGAAACCCATATTTTAGAGAAGGCGCAAATGGGCTTTAGACCGGCACATGGTACAGAAACAGCAGTATTTCTGGCTGAGGATGATGGTTGACAGTGGCCGGGCAGCAGTGCTGGTACTAAAAGACCTGTCAGTGGCATTTGATAGTGTCAACCATCAAATACTAATCCTTAGACTGCATGAGATGGGAGTGGATTAAATCTTTTTTTGGGAGTGGATTAAATCTTATTTCTCAGGCAGATCTCAAGCAATCTCACTCCATCCTTTTCGCTCAGATTTTAAGGAAACTAAACATGGAGTACCCGAGGGACTCTAAGCTTCATTCTCTTCAATGCATATTTACACCCACTATTGACTTTGAGTAGGTCTCATGGGATTTCGTGTGTTAACTACGCAGATGATACCCAGCTAATTCTATCCTTAGACAATAACAGCCAGAGCCAGATAGAAGGACTAAATACCTGCCTAAAAGAGATGGCAAGTTGGTTTAGGAGGAATACGATGAAATTTAATGAAAGTAAAATTAGGTTCTTGTTTTGTGCCCTCTCTAAATTGCCATACTCACTCCTGAGCAATTTCTAGCCCTGGACTAGTTCTGAGAATCTTAAGACAGTCCAGGCAGTACGAAGTGGGAGTAGTGGTGGATGAAAAACTATCTAAGGCGACTCATATTAATAATATGGCTGCCACTTGTTTTGGACTGCTGAAGAATCTTAAGAAAATTGTTCCACTGCTGTCTAACCCTGGGCGTAGTTCGCGAAGTAGCACTACGCGAAGCTACGCAAAGTGCACTTCGCACTACGCGAGCAACGAGTAGCACTTCGCGAACTGCGTAGTACCTTGTTCGCACTGTGCAAGATGCCGTTTTCAATGATTGCACAGTGCGGACAAGCATCCGGCACTGTGCAATCATTGAAAACGGCATCTTGCACAGTGCGAGCTGTAGTTTTCTGCCACTTGAGTAGATTTTTACTCGAGCGGCAGCTTTCTCAGCGCGGACTGGTAGTTTCTCATCGCGAGCGGTCGCGTTGAGAATCTCGCCGGGATGTTTATTTTCCACGCTCGCGATCGGCAACTTGATGTTGCTGATCGCGAACAAGGAAAAAGTCTCGCCGGGATGTAATTTTGCTTGCTCGCGGTTGCCAACTTGATGTTGAGGACCGCGAGCAAGCAAAAAATGACCGCTGCACTACGCAATGCTACCCATGTTTGCACTGTGCTATTTGCAATGCGCGTAGTGCGAAGTAGCGCAAACTTCGCAAACTACGCAAGGGTAGCGTAGCGTAGTGCTTTGCCCAGGCTTACTGCTATCTCTGCCAGCTTGGAAACTAGTGGTACAATGCACTGTATTAGACAGAATTGATTACTGGAATGCACTTCTACTAAGGACACCAGACTTCCTAATCAAGAGAGTGTGCGGTATTCAAATTGTAATAGCTAAACCTGCCTTGAATAATTCAAGATATTAAATCGGCCTCGAGGGCCTTGAGGGACCTTTACGGCTACCAGTAAGGGAGAGAACTGTTTGCAAAGCATTGCGTATAGTCCAGAAAAGCTGTGAATGGAACAGGCCCTTTGTTATTACAGTTCTTACAGGCCTCAGAGGTATCTAAGGTCCTCATCGACCTACTTGCTATGCATGCCAAGGTTTAGGAAAGCAAGATTGGGTGTAAGATCCTTTCAGTTCAAGGCAGCACAGTTATGGAACAACTGCTTAGTTTTAGGAAGCATCTAAAAACTTGGCTCTTCCCAAACTGAGAGACCTAAAGTTCCTGATATTAAGGCTAAATGTGGCGTGCAGCAGTGTGTGGCGTGCAGCAGTGTGTGGCGTGCAGCGGCATGCATCAGTGTGGCGTGTAGCAGTGTGTGGCGTGTAGCAGTGTGCGGCGTGCAGCAGTGTGCGGCGTGCAGCAGTGTGCGGCGTGCAGCAGTGTGAGGCGTGCAGCAGTGTGAGGCGTGCAGCAGTGTGAGGCGTGCAGCAGTGTGAGGCGTGCAGCAGTGTGTGGCATGCAGCAGTGTGAGGCATGCAGCAGTGTTTCGTGTAGCAGTGTGAGGCGTGCAGCAGTGTGCGGCGTGCAGCAGTGTGCGGCGTGCAGCAGTGTGTAATGCAGCAGTTTCGTGTAGCAGTGTGAGGCGTGCAGCAGTGTGCGGCGTGCAGCAGGGTGAGGCATGCAGCAGTGTGCGGCGTGCAGCAGTGTGTGGCGTGCAGCAGTGTGTGGCGTGCAGCAGTGTGTGGCGTGCAGCAGTGTTTCGTGTAGCAGTGTGAGGCATGCAGCACTGTGTGGCATGCAGCGGCGTTCAGCAGTGTGTGACGTGCAGCAGTGTGCTGCGTGCAGCAGTGTCGTGCAGCATGCAGCAGTGAGTAATGCAGCAGTGTGCAGCAGTGTGTGGCGTGCAGCATTGTGTGCCGTGCAGCAGTGTTTCGTGTAGCATTTTGCGGCGTGCAGCAGTGTGTGGCGTGCAGCAGTGTGTGGCGTGCAGCAGTGTGTGGCGTGCAGCAGTGTGTGGTTTGCAGCAGTGTGTGGCGTGCAGCAGTGTGTGGCGTGCAGCAGTGTTTCGTGTAGCAGTGTGCGGCGTGCAGCAGTGTGCTGTGTGCAGCAGTGTGTGGCGTGCGGTGGCATGCATCAGTGTGTGGCGTGCAGCAGTGTGTGGCGTGCAGCAGTGTGCGGCGTGCAGCAGTGTGAGGCGTGCAGCAGTGTGCGGCATGCAGCAGTGTGTAATGCAGCAGTGTGTAATGCAGCAGTGTGCGCAGCAGTGTGTGGCGTGCGGTAGTGTGCGGCGTGCAGCAGTGTGAGGCGTGCAGCAGTGTGCGGCGGGCAGCATCGTGTGGGGTGCAGCATCGTGTGGCGTGCAGCAGTGTGTGGCGTGCAGCAGTGTGTGGCGTGCAGCAGTGTGTCGTGTAGCAGTGTGAGGCATGCAGCACTGTATGGCATGCAGCAGTGTGCGGCGTGCAGCAGTGTGCGGCATGCAGCAGTGTCGTGCAGCATGCAGCAGTGAGTAATGCAGCATTGTACAGCAGTGTGCGGCATGCAGCAGTGTGCGGCATGCAGCAGTGTGCGCCGTGCAGCAGTGTGTGGCGTGCAGCAGTGTTTCGTGTAGCATTGTGCGGCATGTAGCAGTGTGCGGCGTGCAGCAGTGTGTGGCTTGCAGCAGTGTGTGGCGTGCAGCAGTGTGTGGCGTGCAGCAGTGTGCGGCGTGCAGCAGTGTGAGGCGTGCAGCAGTGTGAGGCGTGCAGCAGTGTGAGGCGTGCAGCAGTGTGCGGCGTGCAGCAGTGTGCGGCGTGCAGCATTGTGCGGCGTGCAGCAGTGTGTGGCGTGCAGCAGTGTGAGGCGTTCAGCAGTGTGCGGCGTGCAGCAGTGTGCGGCGTGCAGCAGTGTGCGGCATGCAGCAGTGTCGTGCAGCATGCAGCAGTGAGTAATGCAGCATTGTGCAGCAGTGTGCGGCGTGCAGCAGTGTGCGGCATGCAGCAGTGTGCGGCATGCAGCAGTGTGTGCCATGCAGCAGTGTGTGGCGTGCAGCAGTGTTTCGTGTAGCATTGTGCGGCATGTAGCAGTGTGCGGCGTGCAGCAGTGTGTGGCGTGCAGCAGTGTGTGGCGTGCAGCAGTGTGTGGCGTGCAGCAGTGTGTGGCGTGCAGCAGTGTGTGGCGTGCAGCAGTGTGCGGCATGCAGCAGTGTGCGGCATGCAGCAGTGTGAGGCGTGCAGCAGTGTGCGGCGTGCAGCAGTGTGTAATGCAGCAGTGTGTAATGCAGCAGTGTGCACAGCAGTGTGTGGCGTGCGGTAGTGTGCGGCGTGCAGCAGTGTGCGGCGGGCAGCAGTGTGTGGCGTGCAGCAGTGTGTGGCGTGCAGCAGTGTGTGGCGTGCAGCAGTGTTTCGCGTAGCAGTATGTGGCGTGCAGCAGTGTTTCATGTAGCAGTGTGAGGCATGCAGCACTGTGTGGCGTGCAGCAGTGTGCGGCATGCAGCAGTGTGCTGCGTGCAGCAGTGTCATGCAGCATGCAGCAGTGAGTAATGCAGCAGTGTGCAGCAGTGTGTGGCATGCAGCAGTGTGCGGCATGCAGCAGTGTGTGCCATGTAGCATTGTGTGGCATGCAGCAATGTGTGGCGTGCAGCAGTGTATGGCGTGCAGCAGTGTGTGGCGTGCAGCAGTGTTTCGTGTAGCAGTGTGCGGCATGCAGCAGTGTGTGGCGTGCAGCAGTGTGTGGCGTGCAGCAGTGTGTGGCGTGTAGCAGTGTGTGGCATGCAGCAGTGTGTGGCGTGCAGCGGCATGCAGCAGTGTGTGGCGTGCAGCAGTGTGTGGCGTGCAGCAGTGTGTGGCGTGCAGCAGTGTGTGGCGTGCAGCAGTGTTTCGTGTAGCAGTGTGCGGCGTGCAGCAGTGTGTAATGCAGCAATGTGTAATGCAGCAGTGTGTAATGCAGCAGTGTGTGGCGTGCGGTAGTGTGCGGCGTGCAGCAGTGTGTGGCGTGCAGCAGTGTGTGGCGTGCAGCAGTGTGTGGCGTGCAGCAGTGTGTGGCATGCAGCAGTGTGTGGCGTGGTTTGTAAACAACAAGAAAAGCAGACATCAAAGGAAGGGTGGGAGGGAACGAGCATATGGGATTGTGAGTTATAACGAAAGTTCTGGCAAAAGCATTCTGCTGCTTTCAAGTCCGATGCCAGATGCCAGCTTCGCGCTTGAATGCCTCACATGCACTGGCCATAAACCGCATTCCTAAGGTCTTGTGCCTCTTACTAAATCTCTCTGAATGCGTGAGGCGGGGCACGCGCAGGAAGTAGCTGGTGGCAAATGGAATGCGCGTGGTTGTGCGCGTAACCGCCACCCGATCCGCCTGGAAGCCTTTGGGAGCATTTTCGGAAGCCCCTACATAAGTCTCGCTGGGCGATCGCTTACGCGATAGCCAGGCGAGACCGAAAAATAATTATGTATTAAAATATATACATATAGTGTACTTCAGGTCAGCCCCATGTTCTTGATCGGATGGATTTATTTTCTATCTAATTTTCCTGCTTCTAAATTAATGGCTTTACTCCCTATCCTTTATTTGTTCCACATCTTGAGCATTTCTTCTTCACTGTGTTCTGATTGGATGATGTGTGTCCTTGCACTGCTTACATCCAGGGACCTTTATTTTTGCACTCCTTAGGCATGCACGTGTTTTCATGCCCCCTCCTGCACGCACTGTTTCTCCCTTCAGCTGTCTAGAAATCAGAAACTCGTCTGGCTAGTTCTCTAATTTTTAGAACTATCTCCCCTCTCTTGCATATCTTCTCTGCTTCTCCTGCTGCTTGGTGGCATTGAGCACCTCTTCCTACCCTCACCAATCACCACCCACCAGCTTCTTCGTTACTTCCTCACCCCTACCCTTTACATTCTTACACTTAAATAAAAAAAACACTTTTGTAGGGCCCAACAGCTGTAATTTGTACACTGGGCTTTTCTTTTTTTATGTACTTTTGCAAAACAATTGTTTTAATGTATCACTGCACGATTGCCATCCACCTTTTTGAAATGTTATATCAGCTACATCATGACACATGTATGCCTACATGTCATCATTTGGCAGCCCTACCAGCATTCCTGTGGTATCAACATGCATGCAAGGATATTTATTATAGCATCTTTTTTTCTGCCAGTGCTGTTCAGCAGCAGCAATAACGATTTTTTGCTTGTTTGTCGGTGCTGAGCACAATAAAAAACTGGTTATTTTATTAATTGGCACCTGTTGATGGGTTGTTGTTTGTAAGGATATTGTTCTGTCAGGAAGGTGAACATGTGTTGAACTAATACAGTAAATGTGTTAGTATTTGGATTCCTGGTTGACTGGGGTATAACCCTTATTTAAGCCGTAACCACAATCCTAGTCAGCGTAAGGCACAAGTACACTCTAACCTGTGCTCACCCTCTGATAGCTTGGCTCAGAGCAGTGAGGCTTAACTTGCACGCAATGTGTAAAGCAGGTGTGCGACACTTCAAACAGTAAAACAGCGAAAACACCACACACACAAAAATCCCACACCATTTTAGGAAAATAGACTGATTTGGTAAATAAAACAAGACCAAAACAACAAGAATGCAATCAGTAGAATTTAGAGCATGAATTTTAAAGTTTAAAGTGAAAAATAGCACCAAAAAGGCACAAAGTCCTATTAAGGGATATTTGGTTGTCAAATGTTCAAGCCGACCCAAGTGGAGCGCAGGCCGGCTACAAGGACTCAGTTAAGCCTGCTCAACAAAGTGCCTTGAATCCGGGTTGAGGAGCGATGCGTGGATACGTGTGAAGATGCAGTGCACAGCAGAGGCAAAGTGTTGAATCCAAGATCAGACTAGGCTCACGAGGGAGGTCCTGATGCTTTGACGTTGAGAATCCCATCAATGGGGCTTGTGATGCAAAGACCAGTGTCAAGGATGCGAGGGGCAGTGAAGACATTGTGTTGATTCCAATGAGCAGTGAAGCTGCCATGCAGAGTTTCGTCATCGAGGCTTCCGTTGAAAGGGATGCAAGGAGCTTGTGTCTTTTTGTCGGGGAGCTAAGGGAGAGAGCTCTCTAATAATATTCTGCCCCGTAAAAGAGGATCGGACACTTTGGATTTCTCTGGTGTCTCTATTTATTCAAGTCAAAACAAAAGGGTAAAGGTAGTCCGGTTTGAAGGGGGCGTTCCTGCAGTCACCGGTCCTGGGAAGGAGTAGCTGGACCACGCGGATCTCCGTTGTTTGGTCCGGGGAGTCCAAGAGGAAGCAAGAACAAAACAAAAACAAACCACAGGTCAGTGGAAGGATCGAGACACTTCTATTTATCAAGGAAGGGATCTTGTGAGGGACCACCGAACACTGTCACCATGCAGCCCGGTCGAGAAACGGAAAACAGTGTCCACCCTCTAAGAGTTTCCCTTCCCCTCCCAGTGCTTGGAGAAACCCCGTATGCGGAGACATACCTGCTCCAGCCACACTCCTCCTGGAGAGTGACGGGGCGATGCGCAGTTCCGCAGGCCTCCTGGCATCTCTTTGATCTCTGGGACTTTCGGCGGGACTCCCTTGCCTTCAGCTGTCAGACATCTTGTCCGGTCCTCGGCCGTAGCCTTCTCGCTTTCTTCTCCTGGCTCTCCCTCGCTTCGCTCCCAACGTACGTCCTCTTCCTCTTTCTTCACGGCGTCCTCAGCTGATAGGGCTGTAGAGGATGACGTTGCTCCACCAAACTCCTCCTCTCTGGCTCTCCACGTTGTTTTAAAGGGACCGCCTGCAGCCTGTACACGGAGCATCAGGACGTCACAGTTGGAACAGAACGGGGAGTATGTGATCAGCAGGTCCTGTACCCCATGAGTCTCCTGACAGTCGGGAAAAGTGTTGCACAGAGCCGGTTCTAAATGCGATGCGTCGGTCCCAGATGCAGGATGCAGTGGCGATACGTGTCTTTTGCAACAGGTCAAATCCATGCAACAGCGGGGATGCGTCGGTTTTACCAGAAGATGCGCAACTCAGTCCAAGAGATGCACCAGTTCTGCTAGGGATGCGATGCTCAGCAGAGGATGCATTGGATCTGCTGGAGTAACACCTTAGGAACACTTCCAAGGGTCCAGGACTGGGGTGGCACCACTTGGCAGGCAAACTCACAGATTACAGAGTCCAGGTGCAGAAGCAGGTTGGTTGGAAGTATTTTTATGTCCTCGAGACTTCAGATCAGGAGGCCAGCCAACTAGCCCATGCATCACTTCAACTCTGGGTTGAAGTGATGCAGGCTTAGTCCCCTCACCCAGACGAGAGGGTCGCAGGTAGCAAGACTGCACAGCAAGGCAAGAGTTTGGCAAAACAGAAGCCCAGCATAGTGGCAGACCTTTCAACAGTGCAGGAGTCCTTCTTCCTGGCAGAGTCTTCCCAGGTCCAGAAGTGTACTGAAGTGGTGGTGTCAGAGGTCCAGTACTTAAACCCAGTTGGGCCTTTGAAGTGGGGGAGACTTCAAAGACAGGCTGTTGAAGTGCACAGAGGTCCTGCCCTTCTGGCCCTGGCTCCAGACTCACTACATAGGGCTATGAGCCCTTTGTGTTCGGACAGGACACAGCCTGGATGGCCCATCAAGTCACACGTAAGCTCCCATTGTGTGTGGCTGTCTAAAGGGAATACACAAAGTCCAGATGTCACCCACTGCAGACCTGTGATCAGAGACAGGCAACAGGCATCAAATGGCTAAAGTAAGAAAATGCCAACTTTCTAAAAGTGTCATTTCCAGAATTGTAATTTAAAATCCGACTTCACCTTAAGTTAGGATTTTAAATTAGGATTCCAGAGACACCAGACTTCGAGGTTTTATCTCTACCTAATTGTAAATGACACTTATAAAATGCAATAAGGTAATCTCAATGTTATCTTATGGGAGAGATAGGCCTTGCAGTATTGAAAATTGACTTTGAGAGTTTTTTCACTACTAGGGCATGCAAAACCTAAAACTACAGGTCTTGCCATTTAAAGACATTGCACCCTGCCCTATGGGTTGTCTAGGGCCTACGTTAGGAGTGGCATATATGTATAAAAAGGGAGGTTTGGGGCCTGGTCGACATGGCAGTGTAAACTACACACACACAGGCTCTACAATGGGCTACTTAAGTGGGTCACACAATTAGTGCTGCAGGCCCTCGAGTAGCATTTAATTTACGGGCTCTGAGTACAAGGGGTGCTACTTTACTAAGTACTGTAACACGCAAAATGTAATTTACATAATACGATGTCCATGTGGCATGTATTATGTGGGAAGACTGAAAGATCTTTACCGACTCGTATAACAGAGCACAAAAGCAGGACCAGAACGAGAGTTATGAGTTCACCTTTAGCCAGCCATTGGGTTGCCGCACATCACACTATCACACAATTTAGATTTTCTGTACTAGAAACTGTGAGGAATCGCAATGATAGAGATATGTCGAAATACATCACCCAAAGGGAGACATTTTGGATCAGATATTTAGATACTATGAGCCCTAAGGGTTTGAATGACAAGCTGGAGTTATCCTGCTTTTTGTAGGATAACACTTTAAGTTGACAGGGTGCAAAACGTTACCACTTATTGGGACTAACAGATACATCTTGATGTAAGGCGATACTCTTTACATTGTTTTTAAGAAACAATCAATATTTGTTTTTTGATATTTTGGTTTATAGCACATTGTTTACACTAAAATGCTTGATTTTAGAATGCAAGAGATATCAGATTATGTATACATTAGCAACATTTGATGAAGTCAGAGAAGTTATTTTGTACAATGTTCATGATAGGAATAGGCCTTTCGACGTTAGTGATTCATGGAAACTGTGTCAGAATGCTCACTTCTATGTATTTTATGTACAGAATAACGTCGAGATAACCCATGACGCAATTATAATTTCATAATTTCTTAACTCTCTATGGAACATGTTTTGATGTTGTCAAAGAAGGGTGAGGGATATCCCTTTATACAAGCACGTGTGATATAGTTATACATTGTAAAGTAAGAATTGTCCATGGATTTGTGCGCTATCACTGTCTAACAATACATTGAGTACAGTGTCGATTGTTAGCAGAATGGAATTCATACACACGTGCGCATTATCTTTTGTTGACATTTTGTTAGTCTTGACTCAGTAACATGATCATAACCTTCAAATGTTTTTACTATATTTTTTCTTTCCATTTTTTCTTATCTTCACTTTTAAACACTATCAGGAATTACATTGTACATTCTATAGGGAGGCTATGCCACGCATGTGCTATTGAATACCATTACATACACTCTTTCAATATGGCCGCCGTTATTTTGTGGATCCAGGCAGGCACTAGACCTTCGTTTGTTTTTGAATTAGCACGCCACATGTCATGCGTTTGTCGTGATATGGTGGATACCAGTTAGTGATACTAGTAGTTGCGCGGCTGGAAGCTCTTGGTTTCAGCGCCTTTACTTTGCGGGGAGAGGTGCTTGGGATCGATGCAGTAAACTGGTCAAAGAAGAATCAGTAAGTACCATCTATTGGGGTGCGAGATAATTAGGCGGACAGGTTATCTTTTACTTATTGGCGCATGTTTATATTGTTTGCAGACTCACGCTCAGTGCCGGACCGGCACGGTTTTTACTACTTCAAAAGAAGGATCTTGGGTACATTTGGCACTACGGCACGCTGGTCAGTTCTGTTTCACTAATTTAGCTATACACTATGGTGCGAGCTTGGCTTTTAAACCATGGCTCAACTCTTCTCGCGCTATTTTTTCTAAATACATAGTGTAACTTAAATTGAAGGTTTACTCACATTTCATTTAATAGGAAGCTGGGAGGCACTATCGCGCTGTGCATCAAGTTATTTCCTCTGAGACTGGTTCAGAACTTAGGTGGAAGGTAAAAAGGTAGATTTATTCCTTGGCACAGACACTTTGATTTATTGATGATTGATTCACTGTAGATAGTTGCGGTAGCAGACACACACTTTCAGTGTTGCACTGGTGGTTTTGAGATCTTATTTTCATTTTTCTTTTCATTCTTCTTTTTTTCACAATCGCTCCCACTGGGACATAGTGTTTGAGTATTGCCCCACATCGTATTTAATATGCACTCTGCAATCTGCATGATTACCTCATTTCACCTTTGACTTTAAGAACCTTCCCGGATATTATGGGTCTATCACTCAGTGATATACATGTTTTATTAAGAACTATTCGTTTATAACTGGATGTATTTGTTTGTAGATATCCCCTGACGAAGGGTGTTGCATACACCCGAAATGCATTGGGAATGGGGAATGAAACTATCTATGTTTTTCAAGTTCTATTGAATTGACTCTGAAGCTGTATTTGATTTTGATCTACACTACATGAGAAATAAAAAGAAGCATTACAGCATGACGGATGCAGTTTATGGTTTCTTGAGATAAATCATCAACTAATTGTGTTCAATTTGATAATTGTGTTTACATTGTGTTCTCTCTTTGTGAAAGGTATTGTTGAAGATTTGTTAATACACAGTCATTCATGAGTGTATCAGGTAGTGCACACCCTGTCTAGGACATTTTGCTCTAGTTCAGCTTTTGCTTTCAGAATTGGTCGTAGGTAGGTTATCAGTAAATTCAATATGCCAACTGGGGGATGAACCAATATTACCATGTTTAGGGGAGAAAGCACAAGTACTTTAGCACTGGTTAACAGTGGTAAAGTGCACGGAATCCTAATACCAGCAAAAACAAGGTCAGAAAAATGGAGGGTGGCAGGCAAAAAGTTGGGGAAGACCACGCTTAGGTGTGACATGGTCTGACCCCGGATGGTGCTCCATCGTAAAATCCATTCTTTGTAGGGAAATGGACCACTTCAATAGTTTGGGATTTTAATTGCCCATCTGCATGAGCCATCTGTGGGGCCTGTGTTCTGTCTGAACTAGGAAGTGAGCCCCAAACAGATATGGTCTCAACGGTAAACAGTCATAATATCGAAAATAAAATATTGACTGGACAGAATATTGAGTTTTTAATATAGAATGGACAGAATATCGAATTGCCAAAATATAGTGGTGAAGAATATCGAAAATCAGGTAAGAAATATCGATTTACATAATATAGAAGTAAGTAATATCGACAGTCATTATAGAGTTGTTAAAAATATCGATTTTTTTAATAGTGTTTTAAGTGTTAGTATATGTGTTAAAAGTATGTATCAATTTTGGAATGTATGTTTGAATATTTTTAAAGTAATGAATTTTATGTTATTTAATTTTTGTGTAATTTAATTCCGTAGTGGGTCGTGGGTTTATAGGGGATTAGGGTGGGAAGTAATTTAATTATAGTACATTAAATAATAATTTTTAGGAATTATTAATTATTTTTAATGTAAGTTTGCGTTTTACTTCTGTAGCGGGTTGTGGGTTTATAGGGGAATAGGGCGGGAAGTAATTTAATTGTTATTAAGTAATTATTAATTGGTATTGAAAATTAATTGGTTGTTGATTAATTATTAATCGGTAAATAATTTGTATTAATTGGTAATTAATTTGTATTGTTTAATTGATAACTATGTTAATTGTATTAATTTATTATTTGTAGCGGGTTGTGGGTTTATAGGGGAATATGGTGGGAAGTAATTTAATTGTAAATAATTAATTATTGAAATAATTTTGTATATTGATAATTAATTTATTATTTATTATTAATTGGTATTATTTGCATTTATTAATTGTTGGTATCGAAAATTAATTGCTTAATTAATTATTAATAGGTAATTAATTAAAAAAAAGTATTGGTATTTATAATTAATTAATTATTATATATTGTGTGATTGGTAATTAATTGTAATACTTTATTTTTGGTATTAATAATTAATTTATTTTTTATAAAATATTAAATTCTTATTTTCCCTACTATTGCACTCACTGGAGTGGGAATAGTCATTTTTACCCCTATGCTATCCAACGCTTTCCCTACTATTGCACTCACTGGAGTGGGAACAATAATTGTTACCCCTACTCTATCCAATGCTTTCCCTACTGTTGCACTCTTTGGAGTGGGAATAGTAATTTTTACACCTATGCTATCCAACGCTTTCCCTACTGTTGCACTCACTGGAGTGGGAATAGTAAATTTTACCCTCCCGCCATCCAACGCTTTCCCTACTGTTGCACTCTCTGGAGTGGGAATAGTAATTTTTACCCCGACGCCATCTGACGTTTTCCCTACTGTTGCACTCACTGGAGTGGTAATAGTAAATTTTGCTCTCCCGCTATCCAACTCTTTCCCTACTGTTGCACTCTCTGGAGTGGGAATACTAATTTTTACCCCTACGCTATCCAACGCTTTCTCTACTGTTGCACTGTTTGGAGTGGGAATAGTAATTTTTACCCCTACGCTATCCAACGCTTTCCCTACTGTTGCACTCACTGGAGTGGGAATAGTAAATGTTATCCTCCCGCTATCCAACGCTTTCCCTACTGTTGCGCACTCTGGAGTGGGAATAGTAATTTTTACCCTCCCGCTATCCAACGCTTTCCCTACTGGTGCACTCTCTGGAGTGGGAATAGTAATTTTTACCCTCCAGCTATCCAACACTTTCCCTACTATTGCACTTACTGGAGTGGTAATAGTAAATTTTACCCGCCCGCTATCCTACGCAAAAAATATTGAATATTTTTAATTAATATTACGTTAATATATATGTATGAATTTTTTTTTTTTACTTACATTCATTATTTATTAATTTTAAAGTTGTTTAAGTATTTTTAAGTATGTGTTAGTTAATTATATGTATTATTTCATTAATTTTACATTACTTTTAAGACATTTAAAAAATTCGATATTTTGACCAACTATATTTTTTACAACGATATTTTGGATTCTATATTTTTCTACTTACCTGTTTGTAGATAGGGATTCGATATTTTGGCATTCTATATTTTTTCCTCGATATTTTGGCAGGTCGATATTCTCCTTCTCGATATTTTGTCAGTGATCCGGTCTCAACTTCTACAGTGCCCATACCACAGCAAAATCTTCTCTCTCATTCGCACTCCACCTCGGACCCCCGTGGAAGTAGCCTCCTACCAATGAAGGCTACTGGTTGGTCTAGGCCCTCTTCATTCAAGTGTGCTAAGTATGCTCTGAAGTGTCCATCTGCATGATGAACTATTTTGTCAAACCAAGTGCCTTGAGTACAGGTGCTGTACAGGTGCTGTACACATGGCTTTCTTGAGGGTATCAAAGGCTTTCTGACAAGCCTCTGTTAAGGGGTCACAATAGTGCCATATTCCTCAACAAATCTTCTGTGGTCCTCAAAGGGGCCCAGGAAGGCTCCCACCGAACCCTACCCTATTTGACACTTACTGGCCTTGATAATCAGGCCTGCCTCTTGCAGGGCCACAAGCACCGTCTGAAGGTGGTGATAGTATTTCCAGAGGTGGAACTATAGACAGATATGTCATCCAAGTAGGTGGAACAGAAGGCCTCCTTACCAACCAGGACCCTGTTAACCAACCTCCGCAAGGTAGCAGGGGCATTCTTTAAGCCAAATGACATCACCTGAAATTGGAAGTGGCCCTCTGGGGCCGAGAATATTAACCTCTCTTTGGACCCCTCATTCAAAGCGATGTCAAATAAAAGGTACAGAGGAACCTAGCAGCACCCAGCCTCTCAATGAGCTCATCAGCGCAGGGGACGGCATGTGCGTCAGTTCTGGTGACAGAATTGAGTCTCCGTAGTCCAAGCAGAACAGGAGTTCTGGAGTGGTGCCTGGTGGGACAGCCTTTGATTCCAGCACCAAAGGCCTGGACCAGGGACCATTAGATGGCTCAATCACCCCTAATACCAGCATCTTGGAGACTTCCCCCTTGAAGCTGACCCTTACCCTGTCTGACAACCTGTAAATATTGTTCTTTACAGGTAAGCTTTCTCCAGTGTCAACATCGTGGACGCACAGAGGTGTGAGTCCAGGGGTGAGTGAGGACAGAGAGGCTAACTATCCCAGCAATTGTTAACAGTCCCTCTGCTGGTCTGGGGTCATTGTGGTAGAGAGGTTGACACCCTCCACTGAACCATCATGTTCCTGTGCAGAGAGGATGTCAGGGAAGGGTTTGCTTGCTCTCCTCTTCCACTCCCTCATCTATCACGAGGAGGATGCTCACTTCGAACCTCTTGAAGTGAGGCTTGAGTCTGTTGACATGGAGCACCCTTAAAGGGTTCCTAGGGGTCTGGAGATCCACCAGGTAGGTGGACTCCCCTTTCTGTTCCTTGATTTTGTATGGTCTGGTCCAGCGGTTCTGAAAAGCACTGGGCCCTACTGGTTCTAAGACTCATACTCTCTGTCCAGGTTGTAGCTCCACCAGAGTGGAATTCTGTCATACCAGAGCTTCATGACTTCCTGACTGGCCTCAAGATTACGTTTTACCTTCTTCCAACATACAGCTGACCACATCCTGGGGGTTTTCTTGGGAGCTTGCTCCCACCCCTCTCTTACAAGGTTCAGAGGTCTCCTAACAGAGTGGTCATAGAGGAGTTCAAAGGGGCTGATCCCTACTCCTTTCTGTGGCACCTCCGTGAAGGCAATAGCAGACATTGAAGGAGGACGTCCCACTCACGCCTCAGGGGCTCAGACAGGCTCATAATCATGCCCTTCAAGTTCTTGTTGAATCTCTCCACAAGACCAATGGGTTGGGAGTGATAAGGTGTGATGAACGTATAGGTTACCCCATACTCATCCCACATGGACTTCATATACTCTGACATGGAGTTAGTGCCTCTGTCAGAAACTACCTCCTTGGGGAACCTCACTCGGGTAAAGATTCCCATCAGAGCTGTAGTTGCCATGGGTGCAGTCACTGTCCTCAGAGGGATTGCCTCTGGGTAGAAAATGACATAGTCCACCATGACCAGGACAAAACTGTTGCCTAAAGCTGTCATGGGGTTCATGGGTCCAATTATGTTTATTCCCACCCTTTCAAAGGGAGTGCAAATGACTGGAAGTGGGATCAGAGGAGGTTTTTGCTTTTTCCCTGATTTCTCACTGGCCTGGCAGGTGGGACAGGATCTGCAGAATGCATCTGATGCTGTCTTCATTCTGGGCCAATAGATGTGGGAGAGAAGCCAGGAGAAGGTCTTGCTTGCCCTAAAAGTCCTGCCAGGGGTATAGCTTGAGCCAAACCCAGTAGGAAGGCCCTGTAACACTGGAGAACCACCAGCACACAGGCTGCCCCAAAGCCAGGAGCCTTAGGCTCGCTATATGAGATCATTTCACAGTAGCTTAGGTGATCCCCAGAGGTTTCACCTGCTACCTGGGCTGTGTCTTGCTTCCGCAGACCCTCTGGAGTGGTACACTCTTTCTGCATCCTGCAGAATTCTTCCCAGTTGGGCCCACCCTTAACTTGCGGTCACGGGTGGGTCCACCCCAACTTGCCAGTCAGCAAGCTCAGACAGGCCATCCAGGGTGGCAATGTCCCCTCTGGTTGGCTCGGGTGCCTCCTCCTCAGCGACCCCGTAAACCTCGATCATGTGAACTTCAGGCGCCTCCAAGTCTAACAAAATGTTTCAGTAGTTTGTAGTGGGATTATGTGTTAAAATGAATTGCTTTGGCAAAGTGTTAAGAATGTTGTGACACAGTGCAATGACTAGTTAAACTGGGGGAAAGTGTAGAGATTTGGGTCATGACTGCCCACTATCTTATCTTTGGGTCTGTCTGGGAATGTGATAGCCATCTGTATCATAATGACACCAATTTTGTGGAATTGGTATGGAGGAGCGGTCTTGTTGGGCTTTTGTGACTCTCTAATATATGGCTTTATGGAAACATCTAACCTGAACTGTCTATGTACTAATACTGTTGAAAGGGTTTTTTCATCATAAATAATTTTGAATTCTTTGACATTAACATGGAAACTAGCAAAACCTTCGAATGTTATTATCTTTCTATTATTCACCTTTAGATTTCCCATAGCTAATGTAGGCCTGTATTTTAAAATGGCTAAAGTTTGGTAGACGTCTTGCTTGAAGAGATTTATGCATTTTATCTCTAGACAAAGTTGAAATCCAAGTTAACAAATGGGATGTTCCTTTGCTTTCCCTTCGGTGTTCAATATTTTCTTTTACGTGATAAGAATATGTGACGTTACAACACATGCCATTACATCACATACCGTTGCAACGCAAAACATTACCCCGACTTTCTTTCGGGGGAGCTCTGGAAGTTGGAATAGATTAATTAATTAATTGCATGCATTGTAACAGTTGCGTTGAAAAGGATGTTTCCCCTCTACAATACATGACCAAGCATCCTTCAAGCTTACACTTATCTGCTACATAACAAGCTACATTGAATCAGTCTATATTCTACAGATGAACTGTTGCAATCAATTAAAACATTCCATGGTTATCATGTAAAAGAAAACGGGAAACAGCCTTTCCAACGCAACTGTTACAACGCATGCAATTACATTGCATGCCGTTGCAACGTAAAAGGTGTGCAGCAGTGGGTAGAAGGTGTTGGATTTAACTCCAACACCTTCCCTACTGTTGCACACACTGGAGTTGGAAGAGAAAACTAATCTATTCAAACTTCCAGAGCTCCCCCGACAGAAAGTCGGGGTAAAGTTTTGCGTTGCAACCGCATGAGATGTAATGGCATGCGTTGTAACGTCACATATTTATTGTAGAGTATC
Organism: Triturus cristatus; assembly: GCF_964204655.1. Taxonomy (NCBI): domain Eukaryota; kingdom Metazoa; phylum Chordata; class Amphibia; order Caudata; family Salamandridae; genus Triturus; species Triturus cristatus. The sequence goes on from NC_140589.1 coordinate 1,138,253,405, forward strand.
CTGAGAAACTAAGCTCAAGACTTTATCTTTCTGTTCTAACATGATTGGATCATTTTATGGGAACTATGTGTAGGTGTAGCATTATGTGATTTAAAGTAGTGCAGAGTAGATTATAGTTCAGACATGTCTTATTCACTTTCCAGACAGTTTAGAGCACAGTAGGCTACTCTCTTTATGGGAGAACTGTTTTTACTGAGCTGTTTCTTTGAGGCAACTGTATTGTAGCTCGTCCTTTTTACTTGTATGGCTTAGAGTGATTTGAACTTCCTATTTACTAGTGAAATCATATATGGATTATTGGTTGAGATTGACTAGCTGGTTTTGTCTCTGTAAACATTTTAACAGGCGCGGTGCATCCATTGGGGTGTGGGGGCATTGCCCCCGCGCACCCGCCTGCGCCCGCAGCTCCCTCAGTGTCTCTGAACTTAGTTTACTTAAGTTCAGAGACGCCGAGGGTGGGAAGAACTGACAATGCATGTCAGTCAGCATGACGTCGGACCGTGGGCGGTCCGGCATCATGTTGACTGACATGCATTGTCAGGCCAGGCAGCACTGCAGCACAAGTGCGCATGAGTGGGCATGGTGAGCTAGTTTTTAGCCCGTGCCCAGTCATGCGCACTTGTGTTTTCACGGATTTGCGCATGCCTATTAGGAGCCCCTCGGTCTCCTAATGGGCAGGCGGCGGGCGAGGAGTAGGCTGTGCCCTCAGCCAATCCTGGCGCTGCAGCAGCGCCAGGATTGGCTGAGGGGTTGCCACTGCAGTGCTGACGTGACGTGCTGTTCCATCCAGTTTGAAGAGGGCAGAGGCGCCAACGCGGACCAGGAGCAGAGGCGGTCAGGTAAGTTTTTTCCTTTTAATTTTCATTGTATTCTCCCGTGCGACCCCCCCGCGCGTGACCCCCCCCTCGCGACTGCTCACACGTTCGTTTGCTTATTCTCCCGTGTGCCCCCCCACCCCCCGTGCGTGACCCCCCCCCCCGCGACCCTCCCCCCGTGACTGCTCACACGTTAGTTTGCTTCCTTTGCAATCATTTTACGCCCCGCCACTTTCAAATGTCACCAGCCACCCCTGCATTTTAATCTTTCATAAACTTTTATGGTTTGAAACCTTAGCCACTCTTTAAATTCCTGGTGGAGATTAATGTGCTTCACAATATTTATAAATACAGATTTGATGGTTGTCATTTCTCTCCACAGAGCGCAGCAGTTTCACCCTTCCGGGGTCGATTTTTCCCACATCTCGCATAAAATGGGAACAGGTCGAAATACGAGTCTGAATAAGTGTAAATATTCTGTGTCTGTATGGTTGTGTGCACAGGACAATCATGTATTTGAACTGTAAATAAAAAAAACTGCTGTACTCACTGCAAGCATTTTCCAGGCGAATAAGGCAGTTTAGAAAGTCGTCAAACTCAATTTGAAATTTGTCATCAGCATATCTAAGAACCATTAACTGCAGCACATAATTGTTCAGCTGAAATCCTACAAAGAAGAAATATAAAGAAAACGATTAGGGCACCAGAACCACGTTGATAAAATACCAGTCGACAAATCAACTGTAAAAAACATAGACAGGCACTACCATACAATAGATACCTTTCTGCACTGATCATGTTTTTGTTGTCAATGTGGGTTTTATTTATTCGGTAATCCTGTTTAGTTTAACCACAAAAATAGTGCGTTAGTCACGAAGTATGAGCCATCTGAGTATTACTAGTCCTTTGCAGAGTGTGTCTGAAAGTTTGTGGGTTAAATAAAAAGTGATAGTTTATTTTTCAGTTAAAAAGCGAGAAAACCCCAAATTATATTTATGGCTCGTGAAGATGAGACGAGGCCCGGAAGCATTTATGACCAAATGGCACAGCGGTCAGCCTTTTATTGTTATGGGTAGCTTCCCCAGGATCCTCAGTTCCATTAACTTTATGATAAAATCATACAACAGGTGGACTGTGTACGAAGCCCAGGATGCAATAAGCAAATAAGTTGGCTGCATGATACTGTTCATTGTATATCGCTAATGGGAAAAAGTGGAGCCTTGCTCATTGAAAAAAAAAAAACATTTCTGCGCAAAGTGCTGGTCTTTGCAGGGATTGGCAACCACCTCTTGGACTGGGTGGTTTGCTTGCCCATCAGTAATCCCTGTAGGGCAGTCCTCTACTTATAAATGTCGCCTGAATCTCCAAGGTCCTGTACTGTAGCTCCCTTCCCACAGCTTCTGGTTTGATTGGATCAGGATTTATAAGGCGCACAGAGGCACATGGGAGTCAAGCCTTTTCAAGGTTTTTCCAAGTTTCAGGTCTGTGGCTTACTGACGTTGTTAGTTCCTACCCGAGACCACCAGTCAAGGGCTAGTGGTTTTGGGTAGGAAAAAAAAAACAATTCCCCCCTTGCGCTTGGAGAAATTGTGCTGCGCTTCTTAGTCATTCATATTTTTATTTTTCAGAAAAAGAAAAAACACGTTGGAGTTTGTTTCTGAATAATATAAAAATGTTGATTGGGCCGCAATGACAAAGTGGGCCGGATAGCGTTGTACAGTTTCGCAAAATAACCCCACAATGTTGACTGAAGTAGTGCGGACGAATACTCTGCCTCCTCTTCCCTTTTGTCACCTAAATGAAGGCCTACATCAGACATAACCTCTTTTCTGTAGCAGCAAACTATCCTCCATTACACTTCCAGAAACTTCTAGACTCATCGAGGAGAGGTAACCCTTTTTTTATAATTGGAAATGCAAGAAAACTAAAACTAATCATTAGCGCTTATTTTGTTGTGATTTTTTTGGTAAAAGTCTGTTACGATTTGGATAAGGTAACCATTAATGTGAAGTACAGAACGGAAGAGGCGGGCGGACTTGATGTCTTAAATTTATTGCAGACAATAGCACTGATTTCGTATCTCTTAAAATTGCAGGCACTGGGACGAAAAAAACACAACCTGCCCATAAGACAAAATCATGTTTGTTTGTAAAACATTTCAGTTCGGATTGGCTTCGCCTTATGCAAAAGAAATTTGTATAAGGTTTGCAGTTTTTCCACTTTACCTGCTGTCTTTAAGGCTAGTCGCAGTTCATATGAAGACATGGTGCCGCTGTGGTCTGTGTCATACTGGAGATAAATAGCCTGTTATAGAAACAGAACAAAAGAAGTAAACTATTGGACATAAGTTTCTCGGGGGCCGTTAGAGATTCAGAAAATGACATCAAAATATAAATAAACATAGATACATGCTGCCACCTTACCATGAGCAGTGAGACAGGCCATGTGAGGACTCGATCGATAGTAATAAATTCAATGGAATTACTATCATATAGAGCGCTAGACTCCATTGGAAGTTCACCTTATGCTAACAGAATGAAGCTGGAATGAAATTGACAAGGGCAGTGTGAACAACAACGCAGATGTTACACAAATCCTTCCAAAAATGGATGGCCCAGAAGACCACTAAGTCGGGACTTGACGTCTGCCTCCATGCCTTAAATGAATGGTTGATGATAACCACCTAAAGCTCAACATTGCGAAGACAGTGCTCATGAACGTTGCACACACATCGGCCTAACGGCATTGGGCCCAAGGAACCCAATGGCCCTCCAGCTACATTAAGACATGTTGGAAACCAACCGGTAGCCATGGATTCAGTCCTATCCTTAATAGGTCAGCAACATCACAGAGAGTGCTATCTACACAATGAAAACCCTACATCAAATCTTCCCATACCTTCGATACTAATAAACTACAGTCTATAATCACACTTATATTCACTAAGCTCCTCTGTGTCAACAGCCTATGACTCTGCACCCGCAATTTCATCATTCACAAAATACAATTATTCCATCATGCTGCCGCAAGACTCTTTCTCACGCCCTGAGGAGGAATGATGTTAGCCTGGCAAGCACTCCACTGGCAATCTGTAGCTAGATGAGCAATGTTTACAGCACTATGCATCATCCACAGAATCTCTCAAGGAAAAAGAGCACTATAGGGAAAAACGAAGCTCTGTACTGACTACCTACCGGGATTGAAAGCTCCAGGAACACTCACTGTTCACAAGAGAGGTGAAAATGGCTGTTTCAGAAAATACTGCGCTATTCCACAATGCAGGTAGACCCTGCATCCAAAATCACTCCTTCAAGTACAATCTACAGTCCACAGATTTGCAGCAGCTGGACAAGACACTCTTCTCATATCGGCAAACCCTGCAACAACTTTCTATGTCATATTAAGTAATGAAGGGTTGACCTGTTCGTAGCCTTGGTATTACATAGTAATATAAATTCAGACACAACCATGCCCCTCAATAAGACTAGTAATGCCAGTACTATAAGACTCAGTGGTTTTGCAGCTAATTGTAGAGACGTCCGCAGAGAGTGAGCAGGAAACTTCCGCTTTTTAGCATTTGGCTCTGGTGCCTTGGCATTCTTGAATCGAGAAGACTACAAATTGAAGATTCACTTTAATAATGTTGGGTGCCTTGAAAAAGCCCCAGGTGAGCCCGCCATAAGGGGCAAAACCTGTGCTGGCTGCAAATCATGCATCAAACCGGATGATCAAATGAATAATAAAATATCATATCTAACAGGATGACTGTTGTGTAGTGTCCTTTTTATTAGTAGGATGTTTATATGGAATTCCCTGATGTCAGTAATATGATGTAGGTATATTCTATGTTGCTTAGTTACTGGGAAGAATGCTTGGAGTCACTTCGTGTTCTGTGCTGACCGGTGCTGGAGGGCCTCTGTTATCCGCACTGGTGGGTTTATTTATATGCAACTTATGAATAAACAACTTGATTCAACTATGGTCTGAGACCCATCTTTACATTGGCGACGACTGGGATCTCACCCACCGTGAAGGAAGAAACCGAGATTTCCTCTGCACGTTTTTTTTTTATATCGGGAAAAAAAAAAAGGGAACACTGAAGGCATTTGGAGCTGATTTGAGACGGTCGGAGGTAGCTGAATGTGTTGGGTGAAAAGCGCTTCTTCCTCGAAACATTTTAAACAGGTAAAGGTTACCTTGAAACTCTGAGTGACGGTTGACGAGTGGAGCCGTTTGTGCTCCTCCATTCTCCCTGTGTGATGTCCGTCACATCTTGCCTGCTTACGTCGGCTGTTTACGCGAGGGAAACAAGACCCATCGCCTAATGAAAGCACAGACGTAGTGTGACGTTCGTGGCGGCCATTTTGAGTTGGGGAGTTTTATCGGGTGCTTCATCCAAGCAGCGATTTCGTGGCAGCTTGTCAAGATTAGAGGCTACACAAGAACTAAATTAAATGCCAGTGTATCGTATCGGCATTAATTCTCCGGATATTCCTCAAGTTTGAAACCAGTTCAGGTATATTTTTCAACTGAATATTTTTTTTCAAGACTTTACTGGAAAGTACTGGTACAACTCATTTTCATTGCTATACATGATATGTATAATTCATTGTTAGCGTGCATGCTCAACACTGATGTGAACTTTTGAATTTACGTCTTCATTTATTGGAATTCGTTTTTTTTTGTTTTTTTTCTTCTCACTGGAATACTCTCTTTTGTTTTAAATCGTCGGTTTGGAACTTTTATCTTCCCACTATGGCATCTTCTCAAATGTGCAATCAACCATCGATATTTTTGAGTGCTCCAGGAAATTCCACTTTAACTTGGAAGAAATGGTACAAAACTTTTGAAAATGATATTGTAGCCATTGATGGAAAAAAGTTTCCGGCTGACAGAAAATATGCGCTTCTTTTTACTTATTTAGGTTCAGCTGCCATTGAGATTTTTGAAAATCTACCTCCTATTGCAGCACCTGCAGGGGCAGGTGATTCTTGGGACATTTTCAAAGAAGCTGTTGCTAGGTTGGAAAAACAGTTTATTGAAGAACCTAGTATTTTAATTGAACGGCATGCCTTTAATAAGAGGAAGCAATTTGCTGATGAGACAGTGGAACAGTATGTAGCGGCCTTAAGAGTCCTGGCTGCAAATTGTGATTTTGGTGCAGGTGTTGATATTTGCATAAGGGATCAGTTTGTTTTTAACTGTGAATCGAAAAAGATACAAGAGAGATTATTGGCCTGTCGTAATCCCACACTAAGTGAGGTTATTGATATTGCCAAAGGCATTGAAAGATCTATACGATCATCTAAAGCATTATCTTCTGAAGAGAGTCCAGTCAATACTCCGGTGTGTGCCATTCAAGTTGGTAAAAAAGTGTTTAAGCCTAACATGGTGTCAATGTCTAGTAAACCGTGTTGTTATAGGTGTGGATCCAAGTTTCATCTTGCTAATAGTTTGGAATGTCCAGCCATTAAAAGAAGATGCACTGAATGCAATAAGGTTGGTCATTTCCAAACTGTTTGCAAAAATGTAAGGAGTGGTTCCTCTGCCAGTAACAACAGTTTAACAGTAAATTCTGTAAATGAGGTGACAAATGATATTGAAAATATGATTATCACTTTGTATGATCCTCTTTTTGATGTTAATATGATTAATGTTGGTTTCAAAGCACCTCTAGGAGAAGTTCTTATCGGTGATGTCATTCTGGAAGTAATGGCTGATTCTGGCTCTCCCATTACTGTACTATCTGATGCTACTTTTGAAGAAAAATGGACAGGTATACGACTTTGTGCCACGGACGTCAACCCTAAAGCATTTGGTAATTTTGATATTGAAATGTTGGGTTATTTTGAGGAAAAACTTAATTTTCAGGGACGCTGCATATTCACGCAAATTTATGTCGCGGTCAATGGTAAGAATATTGTTGGATGGTTTGATCTGGGCAAATTAGGGACAATGTTATGTCCAGGTACTGATACTCCTATTAGATTACTACACATGATTGTAACACTGATAGCATTTTATCTAAACATAATGCTGTCTTTGCTGATAAAGTTGGTCATGTGAAAGGTTTCATGCATCACATTAAATAAAAAAAAAGTGCTATTCCTGTACAGCACAAAGTACGCATGGTACCTTTAGGGGTTCGTCAAAAACTCAAAGAGCATTTGGATAATCTTTGTTCTGAAGGCATAATTGAAACCACTAATAGTTCAGAGTGGATTTCGGCTATTGTGATCGCACTTAAAAAAATGGTGATTTAAGGCTATGTATTGACTTGAGATCACTCAATAAGAACATAATTATTGACAGTCATCCGCTTCCAAGGATTCAAGAATTACTCATGGCTGTCAATAATGCTAAATATTTTTCCATCATTGATCTCAAGTCTGTGTATCATCAAGTCATACTGGATGAGGAATCAAAAGACTTGACTGCCTTTGTAACTCCTTTTGGAGTCTATAGATTTTTGCGTATGCCATTCGGACTAGCGTCCGCTGCTAGTGTTTTTCAAAAACTAGTGGCTGTATTATTTCAAGATCTGGTAGGGGTACAAGCCTTTCAGGATGACATACTTATCTTTGCTAAGTCTCACGAAGAACACGATTCCATATTAGGCAATGTCCTTACCAAATTTGAAGAAAGAGGGATGACTGTTAGCAAAGAAAAGTGCCATTTTTTGTGTGAAAGAAATTGATTATTTAGGACACAAAATTTCAGGGGAGGGTATTTCTCCTAAAGTTGATTTGATCAGTGCTCTCAACAATGCCATCAAGCCATATGACAAAGATTCTCTGAGGTCCTTTTTAGGACTTGGGGAGTATTATGCAAGCTTTATACAAGGTTATGCTTTAGTTGTTGAGCCTTTGAGACAATTGCTTAGGAAAGGAGTGTCTTTTGTTTGGTCTGAAGAGCATGACAAGGCTTTTGTAAAGGTTAAAGAGCTCATTTCTAGAGCTCCTGCTTTAAAAACGTTTGATCCCTGTGGAGAATCGGTTGTAACTGTTGATGCCAGTTCTATTGGTTTAGGGGCTGTTTTCACCCAATTTGTAGATGGCAAAGAAAGAACCATTTCGTTTATTTCTAGAGCGTTGAAAGGTGCTGAACTCCATTACAGTACGATTGAAAGAGAGGCGCTTGCTTGTGTGTGGGCTGTAGAAAAGTTCAAGAATTTTTTATGGGGAAAATCCTTCAAGTTAATCACGGATCATAAACCTTTAGTGTTTATGATGGATGGTGTACGTTCTGGCAATGCTTCTTCTAGACTCATTAGGCTTATTGCTAGGTTACAAGAATTTAATTTTAAAATTGAGCATATTTCTGGAGGGAAGAACATCACTGCAGATTGTTTGTCTAGATTGCCCGCTGAAGATGTCACTGAAGATTCCTTTGTTGATAATCATGAGTGTGTAGTTGCTTTGGTGGATGTGTTAAACAGTTGTGAAGGAAACATTTCTGAAGCTGATTGGGTCAAATTTTACAGTGAAGACATTTTGATTAACAAAGTCAAAGAGTTTTTGATCCCAGGTTGGCCTCCTTTCAGGAATCTTGAAGCAGGACTACACAGTTTTGCACAAATTTCAAGTGAACTTAGTATTGAGAATGGATTTTTGGTCAGACATAGTGTGTTAGTTCCTCCTGTGGGTCTCAGGACCAAGCTTATAGAATTAGCTCATCTTGGTCATAATGGTGTATCTGGAACTAAAAGATCTCTTAGACAACATTACTGGTGGCCTGGTATGGATACTTCAGTGGAGAGATTTGTGGATGCTTGTGCTATTTGTGTTCGTTCTGATAAACATTACAAGGTTTCCTGTGAGCCTATTGGTTTACAAGAAATTCCCAAGGGCCCTTGGAAGAAGGTATCAATTGACTTTTCAGGTCCTTATGACATCTTAGGTAGGCAACACAGATTTCTCATTGTGTTAATTGACAATTTTTCCAAATGGATTTACCACACTTTTGTGGAAAATCCCAACACTGATGAAGTGATCAAATTTTTAGAAAAGGTTTTTATTGTTGAAGGTTTTCCTAGGATACTTATGTCAGACAATGGCGTCCAGTTCATTTAATCTAAAATGGTTTCCTTCTTAAAAAAGTGTGGCATTAGAGCTGAGAGAGCTCATTTATATTGTCCAAAAGCCAATGGTCAAGTGGAGAGGGCTAATAGATTCGTTAAGGATGGCATTCAATGTGCTTTGGAGAGTAAGAAGAATGTTTTTGATTTTCTTAATGAGAAGCTTTGGGCATATCATACCATGCCGCATTCAGTGACAGGAGTCTCTCCCTTTTATTTGATGAGAGGAAGAGGGTGTTGTACACTAGTGTCACCATCATTTGAGTTAGTGGTTCATAAGGATTTTGAGAAAACTCTAGATAAGGTGAAAGACAGTTTAGACGAAGCTGCATCTAAAAATAAGGTGTATCATGATGACATACACAGGACCAAGTACAAAAATATAAGTGTTGGTGATTGGGTACGCATCATTAATCCTGGTCTGCCACGCAAAGGTCTGTCTAGATTTTCTGCTCCTGTGCAAGTTATTAAAGTCTCTGATACTGCTGTTCTTTTACACAAAAGAGGGTGGTGGAATAAGAGTTCTATAATTCTTCTTAAGCCTGGGCAAGAAAAGTTGTTTAATGCACTTGATGCAGGTGAGTCTTTTTTGGATATAGGATCTTCCAATGATAAAGGTGCATGTGATTCCAATCTTAGACACTCTATTGAAGGTACACATGTAGCTAGTTCCTCATCTGATAATAGTTCCAAGTTGTGTTCTGATGTGTCTGTTTCTAATACTGATTCTCACAATATCTCTTCCTCTGAATAGTTGATTTCTGAGGAGGCTTCTTATGAGGTTCCTGTGAAAAGGATTATGAAATTACCTAAAAAATTCGAAGATTTTGTTTTAAAATGATTTGGTTTTTTTTTGTTTTGTTTTATTGGTTTCATAGGGATACATTTATATAAAAATAAAAAAATTAAAAAAAGGGGACATGTTGTGTAGTGTCCTTTTTATTAGTAGGATATTTATATGGAATTCCCTGATGTCAGTAATATGATGTAGGTATATTCTATGTTGCTTAGTTACTGGGAAGAATGCTTGGAGTCACTTCGTGTTCTGTGCTGACCGGTGCTGGAGGGCCTCTGTTATCCGCACTGGTGGGTTTATTTATATGCAACTTATGAATAAACAACTTGATTCAACTATTATCTGAGACCCATCTTTACAATGACTCATGGATGCTAATGCCTAATTTCTATATTGGAATTTTATAATACAAGGGTACAACCTATTTCTCAACTGCAATTGTAGATAAACAAGCTGCATAGTAATTCTCTTATATTACTTGGCCCTATTACACTTACAAAAAACAAAACCATTATAGGTCATGTCTATCTTCACAAACTGTACTAGTCCAGAGTAACAATCCGATCATCATCATTTCACTGACCACCAGATGACTATTATTTAGTTCACTACTGCAGGTCCCAACTAACCACATACTATGACCATTTCTTTAGATCTCAGAATCACATTTATATAACAGATGACTGTACCGCTACTAGATCTCCTGACCATCTCTCCCTCAAACCTATGCCTACTCAGAACCATAAAAATGATGAAAAAGAATGAACATCCCAGTTTGGTAACTATGATCACAGGAACTACCAATCAATCAAATCAGCTTTATTCGAATAAAATTCATAAAAGCATCAGAACAATAGGCGTTCCATTAACAATACAAGAATGTGTGCGCCTCAACAGTTACAAATAAGGATATCTCTCAGAACATTTAGACAGATTAAAAAGAATAAAATATAAAAAAATCATTTAAAAAACTATATACAAAATTCTATTAGGGTAGAATATAATCATGTAAGATGCACTGTCCCGTATGTTACACAGTACAATAATCAATAAAGTGCTAGATGCAAGTTACGCTGGTACTACTGGTTCCAACAATCTTTTCTTTCTCATTGTCCATGCCCAGCCCAAATATTTAGCAACAGCAGTAGAAATAAATGGTAAGGTGCTAGTGCAAAGTATTCTAAGTGCCTCAGTGCTACTTTTTGTCCCCAGGGATTTACACATTGTACTTAACCAAACTCTTCTGGGAACTGAATACGCGGAGCAGACAAAAAGAAAGTGTGGAATGGTTTCCCTTTGAGTCCCGCATGCCGGGCAGGTATCACTATCTCCACTGGCCCACCTGCCGCTGAGTGATCTTGGGGGCAGGGACCCAGCTCTCAGCTGGAAGTAGAGCTTCCTATCACCAGGTTTCGTAATTAGGTCCCAATAGGATTGTAACCTGGGGATATATTTAGACTCGAGGAAGCGTCCTTCCATTGTGGAAGGATTTGCTTTATTCCATATGCGCTGCGCTATTAATTCCCAATATTTTCCCTTTAGTATCTCTTTAGCAGGGAATAAAGTTGTTTTGGGGTTTTCCCATAGCCCCTGCATTCCCATTTCCTTCAACATGTTGGCCAGTTCCCTAAGCCAGTGTATCTTGTGGAATTCGTCTGCTTTTATGACATCCATGAATCCTAGAGCATAATGGGCAAGCTCCGGAGTAGTCCAGAGCCTGCGCCAATACAAAATGGGACGAAGTCTCATCAAATCTGCAATGTCCTTTCTACCCAGATCGTATTTCAGCGGCTTCATGGGAGTGCTTTTCGGGAGACCTGTGATATTGCGTAAGAACTTATTTTCAGCTGTAGTGAGAGTGGTTAACTTCTCGAACCCCCATAACTCAGCGCCATAGAGAGCCGAGCTTACAGCTTTAGCCTCGTAGACTTGGAGAACTGGCTTAATAGGCTTAGTCAATTACTTCTTATGCTCTAAGTGTAGAACCCCTGCATGTTGACGATGTTTTAGTGCTGCCAGTTCAATGTGCTTTCCCCATTTAGCACCCTTATCAACTTGGATGCCCAGATAAGTAAAATCTGTGACCATTTCCACTCTTTGGCCATTCATAAAAAAGTTACCCCTAAAATGACAGTGCGGATTAAATGCCATGAGCTTGGTTTTTGCTACATTAACTTCCAGCCCGTAGTCCTCACAAAACCTCTCAAAAATCGTCAAAGCACGCTGAAGTCCACTCGGGGTTTTTGATAAAATAAGCGTGTCATCCGCAAACATTAAAATTGGGGTTTTTACACCTGCCAGGGTAGTAGCATCAGTACTTATCAGGTTCATTCGATCAATCACACCATTAATATAGAGTGTGAAAAGTGTGGGGGCCAAGACACATACTTGGCGCACCCCTCGTTCAACCGGGAATTCAGGTGTTACTTTTCCGTACCCTCCCCACTGAATGCTGGCATAGTTTCCCTCGTGCAGCCTCATGACCAGAGTTAGTATTTCAACCGGCATACCCAGCTTCTTTAATACTGCCCATAACTGAGTCCTGGGTATGAGGTCGAAGGCAGCGCTTAGATCGATAAAGGCTGCATATATGCTGCCTTTACCCAGCAGCACAGTCTTCCAGTGTATGAGTGTAAATCGAAATACCTGATCAATTGTACTGGTTGATTTACGAAAGCCCGCCTGAAAGGGAGATAAGATGTTTTCCTCTTCTGCCCAATCTAATATTTTATTCAGAAGCATTCTCCCTATTACTTTTTGTATTGTATCTATCAGGCTAATGGGCCTATAGTTCCCCGGCTGGGTTCTGTCCCCCTTCTTGAACATAGGAATTATCACTGCCCCTTTCCAAGACTTCGGGACTGGTGCACCTAATGCCACAGCGTTGGCTAACTTTTCAATATATTTTGCCCAGTATTTCTTATCATGGAGGAAGACATCTGCGGGGACACCATCAGTCCCTGGAGCTCTCCCATTAGCCACAGAATTAAGGGCCATCATTACATTGCTGTTATCAAAAGGGGGGCTCTCATATAAAATGTAATTAAGATCCTCAATAGTGGCAGCTAAGGGGGGGCATGCATATTGGAGGCTAAAGTAGTCCAACCAGCCTTCTTGGGTCACATAATTTGCCGGGGATTCAGGGCGACCTCCCCCACCCCACTTAACAATGTCCCAAAACAACCTTGTATCTTTTATCCCACTTGCTTCCTTTAGATCCTGCCAGTGCTGCTCATCCCATGCTTTCTTGGCCTCTTGTATACATCTTTTGTATTTCTGCCGAGCAAGTTTTACCACATTAGGATCCCTGCTTCTGATAGCAGTACCTAGGGCTATTCTTGCAGTTCTACATGCAACATTATACCACCCTGGCCTATGCACGGTGCGTTGTTTACCTTCTTTGTTAAATGTGGGCTTGAGAAAATGGCCCCTAATTGCAGCAAATAAATTTACGTGCAGGTCAGTTATCTCATCCAATTCTCTGGGATTACCAGCTACAAGATCTAAATTTAATGTGGCTCTGTCTAGTTCCTTGCTAATGCTAGTTACTGCCTTTATATTGGTCATAACTTGTGGCCATTTAAGCCTCCTCATATCATTGGTAGATAGACTTTCAGGAAGTGTCTGATCGTTTCTCCTAGGCCCTGAATGCTTTTGACTCCACCAGTGATGTACCACACAGAGGGTGTTATGATCACTCTCCAGTTTAGCCTCCACCTTCATATCTACTACCATGCACCAGATGTTCATGCTACAAAGGACGTAGTTAATCCTACTGTTGTGGCGCCCATTATCGAATGTCTTTGCCCCATGGGCATCACCTGGAGTTCTTTCATTCAAGGCTCTCATTCCTCTCTCAGAACAGATTGCATTAATCTGGATTATACTATCAGACCATTTGGAAACCGGTTCAAGATCCAACTTTGGTATCCCCCATTGGCTATCCTCATCACCCCCATAGTAACAGTCCGTGATTACGAGCGGTTCATGTTTAGATCACCAGCAATTAACACGTTTTTATCGCTTGAAGGTAGCCCAAGCAGAGAGTCCAAGGCGACTAGAACCTGCAATTTCCTACCCCCATAGCCTCTAACATATAAGTTATAGATATCTAGACTGCCCCCTTGGCCCAGGGTTAATCTAATTAACTGGATATCACAGTTCTTGGTGGATATTTCTTTGGCCTTAGTAAAAAGCTCTTGCTTAACCCAAATGGTTAAGCCTCCTTTTGGACGCCCTTTAGTTCCTTTGAATGCAGGGATATAAAAATTCAAATACCCCAGAAGAAATTGGGGTTTACAAGACCAAGACTCTAGGAAGAGGCATACATCATAATTATTAATGTAAGTGACCCACTCGGGAGATTGCAATCTTGCACTAAACCCCGCGATATTCCATGAGATTAGTTCCCCCCCCCCCCTGAAGCCTGGGTCAGTTGTGTATTAATGTGTAGCGATCACGCAAGGGGCAACCACGAGGCATGAACCAGGTAGACACAAACAGGCCCCAAAACCGCTAAGCTGGTGGAAAAAAGGCCTGGGATACTACATGTCCCAGCATGCCGTGTGCCGCCTCAAAAGGAGGCTAGGACCTCCCTTGCATATAAGCACCTCCTCCTCAAGAGGAAGGTGCTTGTCAATCAACGACTGTGAGGAAGTGGCGGATGGTGCTCCCCGCCGGATACCAGCGGGAAGTATTTTCAGCGTCTCTCCTGTCGTCAACAGCTGTGGTAAATAAAATTCATTACCGGGACTTAATTTGATACAGAAACATAATAAAATAGCTCAGTAAAATAAGAGGCAGAATCCGTGGTATTAGAGGTTCGGAATGGGCTTTATTCCAATGGTCGATTATAATCGGTTGCTCCAAGTTCCATCACCACGGGGGTTCAGGAAGTGAAGTACATACTTTATTGACAAGAAATGATTTTTATAGAACATACATTACAATGAAGCGAATGCAGTAGGCGTAACAATTGATAAGGAAAATGACGATTCATATGCGTAACCAAAAATGGGTGTAATAAGGAGTAAAAAGGAACATAATTGGTTATGATGTCACATATAGGTGGATCTATAAGATAATACTTGGCATAGATGCGCGCGCAGCAGCATGACGTGTAATTGACGTACAACTAGGGGGTGAAGGGGACTTGACATTTAGCTCTACATGTGGAGACAAAAAGTCTGGGGGGTCAAGTCAACCTAATCCCAAATCATATCTAACATCCTATGTTTAAAGAACTATGTTATCCACAAAAGAAGGACTCTCGGACAGAATCTATTCTATACTGACTGTGCGTGCGTGTACAAGCGTCTAAGTGTCTACACTGAATGCGAGGGGGTAGGAATATTCCATGGTAACAGGGCTATGAATTACTTGCGTAAAAACAGAGAAGTCGAGCCTTTGCTCGGTAGCTGGAAGAATGTTTACTTAAACTGCTAGACAGGAATGCATCGGCTAAGGAGTGAAGCAGATAATTCGAAGGTGAAATACAGTTCTTGGCAGAGAATAGGCTGATGTCAGGCTTCGTGAGCCGCGCAGAGAATGAGACAAAGTTCATGGTCACAGATGCAGGCTCAGACTCGAGTTTTCAGAGGCAGAAGGCAAGAGGAGTTTGATGACAGAATCAGGGCCTACTTGCCTGGACTGTAAGATGGCATAAGTGAACCATACAAAGCCGGTGGCCTTTCATACTTAGGAATGGAATATCCGGCCTATTCATGGCGGATCTGACAGAGGACATGTTGACGGTGGACGCACATGTATTTGCGTCTTCATAACTGGAACTGGAGGGAACATACATGTACTTGTGACATGCACATAGAACCGTTGGGGTCCAAGATAGGGGACATAACTGATCAGAAAAATCCATATTTCCACATTCCCTCCTTGTCCCCTACTTGCCCGTTAAGAGATATCAATCTTCATCAATCCATTGATCTGTTCATATAACATCATTTGTTCTTCTTTCTTCTTCCGTGACGAATGAAATCTTGGTGGTGGAATACACGATGTGGCACACAGACCACAAATCGCTGGCCCACATTGTAGACATAGACAGCAACTGAATAGTATGAGAAGGCCAATACCTAGGAAGGATAAAACTCTCCATCCCCAGGCTGATATCACACTCCAAAACCAACTGGACCAAGTCCAAGTGCCTGGGTTCTGGTGTATCTGGTTTACAATCTTATGAAGGCGAGTGATGGCTTTATATACAGATGGCGAATTTTCTGGTATGAATACGCAGCAGCTTGATCCGATGACCCTACAAGCTCCGCCCCTATCAGCTAGGATGACGTCAAGTACAAGACGATTTTGAAGCACAACAATCCGCATAGCAGACTGCTCTTCTGTTAAATTGCCTAAGGCGGAAATAGTCTCATTCACTACTGCTTCAAGGGTTCTAGTTAATCTACGTATCAGCTTACTATTAGTAACAGTACCTATATAGGGAAAGATGCCTTTATTAAAATCTACATACTTGTCCCATGCCGTCTCAGTGTAATCGACAATGGGGAGATCTCTCCGCTCTCTATTGTGTACTAAATGAATATTTCTGTAATAATCAGGAGGAGCTAGGAAAACAGGTGGCAAAAGGAATGCAATGTAGCAGGTACCATCCCAATCTAGAGGTAGACGCATATATGCAGTCTGACCACATATAAAGTAGGAGTGGCGATAAGCTCTAAATGAAGATTTGCCTTGATCACTGAATTCTACTATAGTAGTGCATTTACTATGGCCCATATGTATGGAACCAACCTTTCTTACACACAATTCACCCTTTACTGGAAATACTGACATGGTGGGCAAAATTAGTTCAACTTCGGATTCGACATTCAGAATCATGAGATTAGGTGTAAAATTACCTAATCCATATACTTCATTTTCTAGATCAGTTCCTGTTCTTTTGGGGTGACCCTCCTTGTCAGGGTAGCAGACCTTGAGTAAAACTAGGTTCAGGTTTCCCCATACCCAATGATCTTGGTAAACTGCTGTGTCTGAGTCTATGGAATTTATTAAACTAAACCATGCTCCACAGGAGCCATTATGTGTAAACGGATGTGGAAAGAAAGGCAGGACTCCTTCATAATTCTGATAGGGAGGGAGCCGGCCACACACCCAACAATTAGTAGCATTACTAGTCTGATGGGAATGATGTAACATACTAATGAAAGTGTTATTGCGCAGCGCAAGTCTATAAGACAATTCATGCGGGGGTAAGTCACTAAAAGAATGTTCAGCAGTAACATTGTAAACGTTTCTGGCAATAGGGTAATATATGTGCAACAATATACTTGCAGTAATTATTAAAAGACTCAAGAAAAACAAGATTAATAATGTCACTATGCAGTGGCTACGCAGTGATTTACAGTACGCCTGTCGTTTCAACATTTTCCGGGTGTTTTCTCTACTCAGGTCCAAGGGATACATGTCAGAGACAATTCAACCGCTTCACCTTGGAGAGGACTTAAACAATCAAATTGCTCGACTGGTTGGGCCTAAGCTTTAGTTTATAGTGTTCAGAGTTACTCTGTTCAACAAAAGGAAGTTTTGAGTCAATGGGTGAAGACACACGAGGTGGGCTGTTTACATCTGCAGGAAGTCCATGAAATTTCTTGATATGACTTGAATGAATCCATCCTTTTCTGCCTTCAATCTTCACGGCTGTTCTTGTGGTCAGCAGGACTAACTGGGGTGTCTTCCACCTGGGCTCCAGCTGAGTCTTTCGGTCGAAATTCCTCACAAGGACGAGGTCCCCCGGAACTACGTCATGGGGTTTCACCTCAGTGTTGTCGGGAAAGGCTGCAGCTACCTGTGAACGACAAGATTGTAGTGCAGACATCAAGGAAGCCAAGTAATCTGTCAGCATATTACAGTCAATATCAGTTATTTTGCGTGGTATAGGCGTCCCCCACATATTTGGTGGTCTGCCGAAGATCACCTCATACGGGGATAGCCCTGTTCGAGAGTGTGCTACCATTCTCATGTAAAAGAGTGCAACTGGTAACGCTACTACCCAGTCGACACCTTTCTCTCTGCATATTTTGGACAATCTGATTTTCAGTATCTGGTTATGTCTTTCTACGAGACCTGCTGCCTCGGGGTGTCGGACACAGTGGAACTTCCACTGATATCCTAACAGAAGTGAAACATGTTTCATTAATTCAGATGAGAACGGCTGGCCGTTATCTGAGTGAACAACACGTGGTAAACCGTATCGTGGGAAGAATTCTCGAACCAACTGTTTGGCAGTAGTCGGGGCAGTGTAATCTGAAACCGGGTATGCCTCTGTCCAACGGGACAGAGCGCAGACAACTACGAGAACATATTTGAATCCTCGACATCGTTCCATCTGGATATAATCCATCTGGAGTACTTCAAAAGGGTGATTAGGAGGATGAAATCCACCCTGTTCTACGGGAACGCTTTTTCCTGGGTTGAACTGGCAACAAATCATACAGGTACGGACCTTTTGTTTGGCTGCTGCTCGCAAATGTTTATTGAACCAAATGTGTTGAATGCTGTCTAGCATAGCTTTTTCTCCGAGATGTGCTGGACTATGTATAGTGTTAACTATAACTTGGACCATTGAATCAGGAAGGAACCACACAGACTTTTCCTTCATCATCCATCCTTGGTCCGTTTGGATCCCTCCTAATTCAGTCCATTTCTTTATTTCGTCTGGTGTAGCATGTGTCTGTATGTCAATTACGTCAAGAGTAGGATCTTTAACTGTCATACAATGTGTCGGCATCGGGACTATTGTCATGTCGGGGGTTTGAGTTTGAGCAGTCTGTTTAGCTGTTCTGTCGGCTAGATCATTGCCTTGGGAAATGATATCAGTAACCTTCGTATGAGCCTTACATTTCATAATTGATATTGCAGTGGGTAGATGTATTGCATCTAATAAGGCATGAATGAGGGGTCCGTGCTGAATGTGGGCACCGTGGGAAGTTAAATAACCTCTCTCTCGCCACAGCACGCCGAAGTCATGTACAACTCCGAATGCATAACGTGAATCAGTGTATATGTTGACTTTTTTATTCGTGGCTTGAATACAGGCTTGTGTCAGAGCGATAAGCTCTGCGGCTTGAGCTGACAAAGTATTTATACGATTAGTTTCAATGACTTCAGTATCTGTTGTGACTGCGTAAGCAGCCACTAACTCTCCTGTATTTGTTCTCATGCATGAACCATCTACATACAATGTCAGGTCTGGATCTGACAATGGGACATCGGTTAAGTCTTGTCTGGGTTTCGTCGTTATAGTAATAACTTCAATACAGTCATGGGCTAGTGGGTCTGTTCCGGTTACTGGCAAAAGTGTGGCAGGATTCAATGTGTTACAGCGTCTGATTTCTATATGTGGCTGAAACAATGTAAGTTCGTACCCTGTAAGTCGCGCTATAGTCAAGTGTTGTGTTTGCGTTCTATTTACAAGAACCTCTACTGCGTGTGGTACTTGAACTGTCAATGGATGTCCTAACACTATGGCGTCGCTCTGTCTTATTGCTAAAGCTGTCGCTGCTTCTGATTTTAGGGATGCAGGCAAAGCCTGAGCTACGGGATCTAATGTACTAGAAAAATAAGCACATGGTTTGTGTGCTCCTGCTTGTTCCTGTGTGAGTACTGACAAGGCAGTACCTTCGCGTTCTGTAACAAAGAGTGTAAACTGTTTTCTGTAACATGGCGTTGCTAAAACAGGTGCTTGACATAAAGCTTTCTTTAGGCTTTCAAAAGCTTGTGTATGTTCCTGAGTCCAAGGGAGAACAGTCGATGTGGCTGCTTCCTGTGTTGTCAACTGAATGAGTGGTTTTGCTAGAAATGCATACTGAGGGATCCACTGCCTACAATATGAAGTGAGGCCTATGAAAGCCCGCACCTCCTTTTGTGTCTTGGGTATTGGCATGTTAGCTATTAACTGAATGCGGTCGGGTGTAAGCTGCCTTCCCTCCTTGGACAGCGAGTGTCCAAGATAAATAACTCGCTGGACACAGAATTGCAGCTTAGAAGGGGACACCTTGTGCCCCTTTTCGGCTAGAAATTGTAAAACTGTCAGTGATGCTTTTTCACATTCCGGTTCGCTTCTCGCGGTGATCAGCAGATCATCGACATATTGAAGCAGAGCAGTGTTAACTGGCATGTGGATACTGTCTAGTTCTCGTTTCAGTGCTTGGCTATAGATGCTGGGGCTTTCTGTAAATCCTTGAGGTGCGCGTGAGAATTTAAAGCTACGCCCATTTAAACTAAATCCGAACAAATATTGACTTTCCGGATCTATTGGGACGCTGAAAAAGGCATTCTTGAGATCAATTACAGTAAAGAATGTTGCTTCGGAATCAATAGCTGTCAGTAATGACGAGATATCTGGGACCACAGGAAATTGTGGCACAATGCATTTGTTTAATTCGCGCAGATCAATAACCAATCGATAGACTGGCGGGGCCTTAGGATCTGTTCGTTTAAGAATCGGAATTATCGGTGAATTACATACATTGGAGTCTGTTTCCACAACTACTCCTTGGGCAATGAGCTCGTCAATGATTTGTAGTAAAGCCACTACAGCATCTGGTGGTAACTTGTATTGTCGCATTCGTGGTAGCACCACTCCTGCCTTTAATGTGACTCGATATGGTGTAATATTCATGCATCCAACATCAGTAGGGCCTTGTGCCCATAGATGTGTAGGTAAAGTCTGCAGTCGGGGATCCATGTCTCTAGACACATAGTGACCTTTAAAGTCACGTAAAAACAATCTTACTCCTTCCGGAGAACAACATATTATAGCTCCTAGAGCTTTCAGTGTTTTTATTCCTAACAGATTTTCTGGACATGATTTAGTAAGCAATAAATCTGTAGTTCGGGTCAGAGGTCCTATCGTAAGTGGAAGAGGTTGTGACACTTCATTAACAATAGGTTTTCCTGAAAAACCAAGGGAAACATTTTGAGAGCCTGAGAGGGGTGCCCCTGGAACTTCACTACGTTTTATTGTTGTTCGACTTGCCCCTGTATCAAGTAAGAATTTTCTGTCTTGACCTAATAATTCACTGTGCACATAAGGTCCTTCTTGATCTACTGGGATTTCAATAAGGGGTAAGTCAACTTCCCTCTCTAGGCTTTTTCATGCGTAACGCTGATACTCAGGATATTCATACTGTGCGGTCTGATACATTTGTCGTGTTGTTGTCTGTGTGGCAGCAACAGGCAACGGTGGTGCAGCTGGCACAAACTGTATTGGCTGTTGTGCGGCTGGCATGGCCTGTGCATGCTGCGGAGCTCCTTGTTCATTCTGATCTTGTCTGAGTGGCCGTGGTCTTTCTTGTGTTTTACCTATGGCGATATTATGTTTTAAAACTGGACAATCGTGTACGTAATGACCTGGCTTTTTACAATAATTGCATGTCCCTTTTACAGGTCCTGCTGAATCGGAATGTGTCATACCCTTTTTATGTCCTTCAGCTGGAACTGTCTGAGAAACTAGCATTTTCATTTTCGTGTCTTTCATGCGTCTGTGTTCATGTTCTTGTTCCTCTCTAATTCTATTGTGATGGTACTGTAACATTTGTAACATTTGTGATGGAGTGTTACCTTGCCAGGTACTCTCGAATTTTAATACTCTATTCTTTACTTGGGGCAGGGCATTTTCTACTAATTTTGTTACAAACAGATGTGGGTATGATTCGCTACTTGCTTTTAGGCCACTATTTATACCAAAACATTTTTCAAATCGGGCATAGTAATCACTAGTGTCTTCATCTTGCTTCTGCTTACAGGCTGAAATTGTACCCCAATCTTCCTTTTTCGTAGTTAATAAACGTGGCAGTACCTGTACTAGTAAACCTGGTAGTGCTTTAGTTTTATCCCCAAGTCCTGCTCCTGCAGTTCGGGCCTTTTCTTCCGCTTCTAATACTGACCATTCTATCTTTTGGTCTCCTACCTCCCACTCTTTTTCCTTGAGTTTCTCATAAATACCAGCAGGCATCAATACCTTTAATATTGTCATAATGTCGGGATAGGTATACTCTCCCATGAGTAACATGTCTTTAATTTCTCGGTGAAAACCCGCTGGATCTTTGTCATGACTGGGTACCACTTTCTTCATTTGTAACAATTCTATTTTTGATATGGGCGTATATACAAATACACGCTTAAACTCGTTGTCCTCGCCTTTTATTGGGTGCACTTCTCGTAAGGGATTCTGTCTATCCATGTAATACGTGGTTCTTTCCTTGACGGGTAATGAGACATGCTCTGAGCATACAAAAAGAATATACTGCTTTCTTGATTCTAGAATTTCTTTAATTAATTTAGTACCTGAACCTCTCCATCTATTCATAAGCAATTCAGTCAATATGTCAGGTAAGGGACCAGGGTCCGAATGCTGACTCTGATATAGTATAATGAGTTGTTGAATCATATAAATCCCAGCTAACCGCTGTTCATCTGGGGTGAGATTCAAAAATGTGCGTGCTACTGTATCATCACTATATTTTCCGGGACTGTCCACCCAATGGACAGCTGCCCTGGCTAAATCTTGTTCATCAATAGAATCGAGAAAATGATAACCCCTTCGTTCTCGGAGTAGTTTGTCGGCGGCTTGGAACGAATGCTCGTTAGACCTTATATTAATTATAGGTATTTGGAAATTCCTGTTATTATCTGGACATATCGGACGTATCGGGTCAGTAAGACATCTATTACTATTACAAGATCTTCCTCTACCTACATAGGCTATGGTGTCTGACTGTCCCGCGGGCAGTCCTGACCCTTCCTCCTCGCTTTGTTCGAACTCGTCTACCGCTAATCTTTCTTCGTGTAGACGTTCTATTTCTTTACGGATCTTTCGGCACATGGCTATTATACAATTTTTCTTATCATGTCTACCTTCTGATATATTCTGGCTCCATCTGGTAAGAATTTGCATTGCTTCCGGGTCTACCCCCGGTCGGTCTTGATTTCTGATCACACAATTTATGAGGAAACGTAACAGTTCCCCCTGTATCTCCACTTTCTGGTATTCCATAGCTCTGTTAATACATTCTGGATCTCGCCCTGTTTGGACAAAATGATATATTTTATCTAGATGCGCAGTCATTCCTGGTAACTTCCCTAAATACACTGCGGCTCGTCTGATACGCAATGATGCCAGGGTCATTTCGTCCTCTTTACCGTGCACAGGGTCATATCTACAATCTACAAGAAGTTCCTTAAGCGTACGGGCATTTATGAGTTTGGGTGTACGTGAATGTGCTGACTCTTGAAAAGTAAGTTTATTTATTCTGGGTGGCGTAGAAAAAATATTGGTAGCACCTCCCGTAGCCCCATCTGGGGTGTCGGGTGTGAAAGGATTCGTTGAACGTGACACAGCAACTATAGGTGTGGACACAGCTATAGAAGTAGCTGTAGGAACAGATGCAGAAACAGATGTGCTTGCCGGAACTTGTGACTCGATCTGTTGCTGTAGGGATACGGGTGCTGGATCTTGGCGTTGGACCTCCCTGGTATGCGGTCTATGTGGGGCGGAATTAGCATACTCGGGAGCTGCGTCATCTAAATATGAGGAAAGAAAAACATCTTCTGCGGTTCTAGGATGCCCCTTAGGATGTACCTTTATTGGGAATAATGGGGGTGGCAAGTCTTTCGGTATCTCTGGAGTAGCCTTAGGTAATCCTTCGGCTAGAAGGGGATACATACCATTCATAAGGGCATTTCTTTGTCTATCTACTTGTTCTGATTTCACTCTGATACCTTCCTCAATTAATAGATTTTCTCGAACTTTATTTGAACTCTCTTTATTCTTTTCTTCCTGTCGGAGTGCTTTTTCTGTGCGTCTATGAGATTCTTTACGCCATAACTCAACGGCGTCTTTCTGTGACTGTCTGACTTTCCTTTTCCATAACTCTTCCTCGACTTTCATGATGCACTCTGCATCCCAGGTCCCCGCTGCGGGCCACCTCTGACTTTCTGGTAATTCCTTGGTATAGTCTACCCATAAATCAAGGAATAATATAGCGTCTAAGCCATGTTTGTGATACATGAAGTGCCCTGGAGTGTCCCTAGGAGGAATAGGGACGGCTTCTTCGAGTACCCCTTTTCTAGTAGTGAACTGTCTTAATTTCGAAAAGAGCGGCATATTGACAACTGATCCGATACTTAATCTTGAACACACTTAATACAAAAGCACAATAATGAACAACCATTCATACCACAATATGCAGGACGTTTAACACATTAAACATTAAACATTAAACAATTTTTTTAACCTTTAAAATAACCAACAATGATGATCGTCTGCATAACTAATCACCAAGCATAATTCTTTGACAATAACTAGATACTTCGGAATACTTGATATACTGCTAAAACAGTGCAGACCGGATTTGTGTACCCAAACCCGTCTTGACCGGCACAACCTATGTGCACGTCAGAAATGCCTCCCCAGTAATGGTACTCACCGGGTAGCTTCGGAAACGGAAGGCCTCGGCAACTGAACTTGAACCGGACTGGACTCGACTCGTCGGAAACTGGACTCGACTTCGAACTGGTGGGCCTCTGTATACCTCGGATCTTGCTCTCTCAGCTAGGCTCTGGTCGGGATACTTCGCACTTCTCACCGCCTCGTCTGGGTGTTGATCGCAGCCTCAGTCGCCCCCGCTTGACCGGAGGGAGATACAGGAAATCCTGCTGGTACGCGTTATTGTCCGTCCAGCTGTGGCAGGAGACCGGGCCTGCAACTCACCGCCGGCGCGTGAGATGAGAAAGTGTCCCTGTTCGGGCGCCATTCATGTGGTAAATAAAATTCATTACCGGGACTTAATTTGATACAGAAACATAATAAAATAGCTCAGTAAAATAAGAGGCAGAATCCGTGGTATTAGAGGTTCGGAATGGGCTTTATTCCAATGGTCGATTATAATCGGTTGCTCCAAGTTCCATCACCACGGGGGTTCAGGAAGTGAAGTACATACTTTATTGACAAGAAATGATTTTTATAGAACATACATTACAATGAAGCGAATGCAGTAGGCGTAACAATTGATAAGGAAAATGACGATTCATATGCGTAACCGAAAATGGGTGTAATAAGGAGTAAAAAGGAACATAATTGGTTATGATGTCACATATAGGTGGATCTATAAGATAATACTTGGCATAGATGCGCGCGCAGCAGCATGACGTGTAATTGACGTACAACTAGGGGGTGAAGGGGACTTGACATTTAGCTCTACATGTGGAGACAAAAAGTCTGGGGGGTCAAGTCAACCTAATCCCAAATCATATCTAACATCCTATGTTTAAAGAACTATGTTATCCACAAAAGAAGGACTCTCGGACAGAATCTATTCTATACTGACTGTGCGTGCGTGTACAAGCGTCTAAGTGTCTACACTGAATGCGAGGGGGTAGGAATATTCCATGGTAACAGGGCTATGAATTACTTGCGTAAAAACAGAGAAGTCGAGCCTTTGTTCGGTAGCTGGAAGAATGTTTACTTAAACTGCTAGACAGGAATGCATCGGCTAAGGAGTGAAGCAGATAATTCGAAGGTGAAATACAGTTCTTGGCAGAGAATAGGCTGATGTCAGGCTTCGTGAGCCGCGCAGAGAATGAGACAAAGTTCATGGTCACAGATGCAGGCTCAGACTCGAGTTTTCAGAGGCAGAAGGCAAGAGGAGTTTGATGACAGAATCAGGGCCTACTTGCCTGGACTGTAAGATGGCATAAGTGAACCATACAAAGCCGGTGGCCTTTCATACTTAGGAATGGAATATCCGGCCTATTCATGGCGGATCTGACAGAGGACATGTTGACGGTGGACGCACATGTATTTGCGTCTTCATAACTGGAACTGGAGGGAACATACATGTACTTGTGACATGCACATAGAACCGTTGGGGTCCAAGATAGGGGACATAACTGATCAGAAAAATCCATATTTCCACACAGCCAAGCCGAGTCGAGTGAGCAGCGGAATCACGGAGCAACCCTCAACACGAAGAGCAACGGAACCGGAGAACCAGGTATTTGTGGAAAGGGCAGTGCGCCACCGGCTCTGTTTCCTGTCACCAACGGGGAAAACCAAATTTCCTTCTAGCCCATGAGTGCATGGGAATAACTGTGTCTGCCATTTCGAACCTCCCAAGGGACACGAAAGAACTAGTGTATGTAAAGAAACACACAGTGTGCAACCGCATACTCCCTAATCACCTCCTCGTGTACCAGGTCTTCCCCCGAGCTAATTACTGTTTTCACGCTCAGCCGAGTTAAGTCTTCAGCCGGCTTTCCTGCTTTGTGGCCGCTTACCGAGGGACGTAGAAGCGGAGAGAGATACCGCTTTGTCATCCTCGGAACAAGGTCATTCCCACTCTTTTCGGATAGTTACCCGTTCTCAGGACCTTTTTATTTTCTGTATTTCCGAGACTTTCGGCAGGCACACAGCAAACCCTTTTGTCGAGACATTTTACCTGCGTCCCTGCAGGACTCCAGTGTGCTTATCGTGACTTGTGCAGGAGACTTCAGATCCTTTTCTTCTCAGAAACAATACTAAGAGCTTTGAGGAATTCATCTTGGGGATAGGGGAAACCTGGTGAGTGGTACAGGTACATTTAGAGGCCACACACAAAAAGGGGGACAGATTCATCAGGCAGTTCAGGGAAACATTAATCCTTGTTGTTTTTGTTCCCCCCTTCAGAGCAACCCCATCACCAGCAGTCTTAGTCCTATCGAACAGTCCTGAGAAGTTGCCTCTCCTGCCGCAACGACCTTTGTTGTTCTTTCCCTTTGTTTCCCCGTTTCCCCTGGGGGCCTCCTCGCACAGTAGGGTGTTCTCTCTCTGTGGGAGTGGGCGCTTACGGGAGGTGGAGTTCACACTACCGCCATCGTTCCTGCTGAGTCCCCGCGACGAAGGTTAGTGACTGTAATAGCGTTTGCGTCACTAATCCCGTCCCTGACATAATGTTAATGGGATCATTTTCAGAAGTGAGGCCTTTTAACCCTTGCTCTAAGTTTTGATGTATATGCAGCAAGGAAGGTGTCATCCCTACTGGTGGAACGGTCAGACTACTGTTATGATGTTGAGAGAACCCTTTCATTTCCCCACCAGCATTCCCCTCCTCACAGATTGGTACAGCAGCAGGCCCAGTTAAATCATTTTGAGTGTTAACATAAATCGTATCACAAACTCCTGCCTTCGGGACAGTAAGGAGTCAATCTACAGTTTCTAGCCCTGGAGCTTCCCAGCTGAATCGGTAGTTTTGTGAGGAGCAAAAGCGGGATTTAGTGAACAAAATTGGGGGAGTATTTCTCAATTGGATATTAGAATGGTTTGGCGGGCTAGATCTAAACTCCAATTGGAATAGGTTCTCTGCTAATTCTTCTGATAATAGTGTAAGCTCGATAACATAAAATTTCTCCGAGGAAATACCAAGCCTCACAGATTTAAGAATGTCCTCTTATGATTGACAGACAACCTCTTACATGGCGTAACCAGTGAATAGCTTTATTCGTTAATGAGTCCACCCCCTCTCCTTTGCTAGTTCTCCCTGTATCTAACTTAGGGACATTAGTCAGATAGATTTTGTTTAGAGGTGGGTATACGGATTTTTGGCACATCTCCGCTTAGGGACTTCTTTAAACTTCTCCACACGAATGCCACTAGAGGATCGATGTTGCGACACCCCCCTCTCGAATGGTCTGTGACATGGTTAGCTACCATTCCTTTGGTTTTTATAGCTGGTGTACCAACCCTGTTCTGATGAGCACAGGATGGATTGCCTTTTAGAGTCATAGGCCGAGTGCCTTTCACAGGGTTTTGGGTAATAACTTTTTCCATGGTTGTGTGATTTGTCCCCTCAGCTAAAGTGGGAGGAGGGGGAGTCGTAGTAACTTCCACGTTGTTAAGTGCAGGAACCATGGATTTATTCCCAGTGGGTTTGGCTGATGGAAAACTCAATTTCATATTGTGTGTAGTACTTGGACAAGCCACTGGGTCAACCTCTAATGTAGGTTTTACCAATAAAGTCAAGTTCATGATCATGTGTTTCATATCCACAATTTCTTCTCTCAATAAGGTGACTAATTTAATTAAGTCATTGGCTATTCCCTCACCAGGGGTGCTTATGGGACTAAAGCTTTTGGGAACATGGCTCATCTCTGTGTTTTGCGATGTGATGCCACCCAAGCAATTGTTCTGCAATTCCAGGCCAACTGAATCTTCTCTCTCTAAGTCTGCCAACACTGTAAATCTATTAGAGCATGGTATTAAATCAGTATCGATAGTAGTTTGATTGCTACTGCTACCACTTAATTGACTGTTGGCTTTATCAATAGTGCCACTTCGCTTAGGCCCTATAATAGAGGACATAACCCCCCTTTGTTTGTTAGCAGATGTAATCAATACTTTTTGTTTGGAACGGAACATTTCAGGAATAGTGGCGGTTAAAGATGTCATATGTTCAGGTACCAGCCCTTTTTCCTTTACTTGGGAAGTAAGCCCATCCAGGTTTACACTTTTGTCACTGGTTAGAATCTCATGGCAATCGTCAATTATATTGTCGATACGATCAAGAACACAATTTGAACCCGCATGCTTAAGAACTCTTTTGACTTTCTTCTTTTTGATTTGTTTGCAAGGGTTAACTAAATCAGACCCTTCCACACCCCCTTCCATGAATTTGCACTTACCCATCCTGCAATGAGTAACGCTACAGATATGATTGTAAATAACCTGATGGAGGGGGAGTGCTGCACAGACCTAACTTATCAAACACCTTGGATGCTATAATTTGTCAGCCAGCAGAATTGTATTAAAAAAATGTGTAAAAATGTTAACAAAATTATAAACAGTACTGGCTTTTCACTAATGTACTTTTGTTTTCTACCATCCAACACAGTCTATAGGAGAGTCATAAAATAGGGATCATAAATTGATGGATCTGGGACAAGTTACTCTTCCGAGTGCGCTCTTCGCGTTTTATTCCAGTTCACTCACCGACTAATGCCGCCTTCGATATTAGTCCTCTTATTTTAGGTGCGAAAATGTAGATAAAGTTAGGGGGATGGCCCAGCCCAGCCTGCTCCGGCCACAGACTGCCTGCCATTTGCCCGGGCTTCGCCCGGCGCGCGCCCGCGCACGGTTCCCGCTATGCGGGAGCCGCGTTTGAATTTAAGCGCCTCTGGGCGTGTTTCAAGTGGCAGCAGCTGTAGGCCGGGCAAGGCAGTATGGGAGCGGTAGTCTCCCCCAGGCACCAGCAGTCCAAGCAGTGGCGGTTCCCGCGAAGTGGGAGCCGCGTTTGAATTTAAGCGCCTCCGGGCGCGTTTCAAGTGGCAGCAGCTGAAGGCAGGGCAAGGCAGTATGGGAGCGGTAGTCTCCCCCAGGCACCAGCAGTCCAAGCAGTGGCTACCATAAAGGGACTTGCAGAGCTGATCAAAGCTGCCAGCCTTCTGAAAACCATAAACTGCGTCTGTCTCTCATACTTCTTCATCCATCACACTCCTCAGCACTGCATCCCATAAAACGATAATTACACCTCAGTGGTCATCATGCAGAACATGTAAACATGTCTCACATAGAATCAAAACTGAGAATACGCCCTTCCAACCACAGATCTTACATGGGGCAGTGTGCTACCCGTGTAGGTAGGTGTTTCACACACCACATAGAGGTAAAGCGCTAAATATATGTAACATACAGTACAACTAGTTTAGTATTATGAGAAGGTGTCTTCATTGGTAGATCTCCTGTGACAGCACAAGCTGATTTCCTTAATTTAAGTTCAAAAGGACACGATGCACATGCAAGCACATGCCGCTAACACACATTTTTGTGCCCATTGGCTGTCTGTAGGGAGACATGGGAATAGAAGGCTTAGATGTGCCAAATTCAAAGGGAGTCCAGCTGGAACCAGTCACATCTTTGACAGCAGGCTGTCTCTGTAAATACAGATGCACTCTGCTCTGTCAGCTCACAATTTAGCCAAGAGATGCACCTAGAAATAAGTGTGTTTTATGTTATTCCATAAATAAAAAGTGAAGTGAATTAATTTGATGCTACTTATGGAACAATGATTGACAAGATATGTTGAGCCACGTGTTTAAGAAATCTTAGTAAAATGTTGGTTTAAAGCACGTTATATATACAGTAGTGCACTTATGCAGATTAATGTGTGTGATTACACCTTAGATGGCCATCACACAATACAAAAGGAATTGATTCGGCACTTGATAATTGGTATTATTAAGAATCACGAGTGGAAAGAATGAAATACACCCTACAAGGATTCAAGTTTATCACTACATTTGCAACAATTTTAGAAAAATTGGACCCCTTAAATTTAGGTTAAATGCAGCACTGTGCAACAAGGACATTAAACCCTTATGCTGATTTATTAGGAATCAGATTTAAAACACATTATTCTAAGAGGTGTGGACCTTATTAGAAAGTTTGAAGTTAGGGGTCTATAAATGTAACAAGCATTTGCAATTCAATAGGTCTCGCATTTACACAAGTTTAAGCTATTGGCATTGTAAATGCCAATGCCTTTAATTTATGTTTTAAAAACCAAAACAAAAATAAAAGGCATTGTTATTTGCAATGTCAATAGCTCAAACTTGCGTAAATGCGAGACCTATTGCACTGCATATGCTTGTTTGTTGTATGCCATAGAAACAGAAACTATTGCTAATACAGGTGAGGTCAACAATTCGTGGCGATCACGATGGATAAAAAGGGAACACGTTTAACTGTGTCTCTTGATATGAATTTCGTGTCGTGCAGAGCTATGAAACAGTTATAGTTGTTCGTGGTGCTGTACAAATATTAAAGCACGGGATAACACGCATAGGAATGTATATAATAACTTTTTTTTCTAACTTTTGAAATATCTTGTGGCATCCTACTAATTTTAGCAACACAACAAGATAACAGACGGAATGCTGAACATTGTCAAGCATTCACCCCTAGTCATAGATCTGGCTTAAATCCATCGTTTTTTGCTTACTGTTCCACCCTAGTTTGGACCCAGCCTTCCACGTCCTACCATTCGAGCACCTAGTGAACAAACACGGTGTATGAATGCAAGCAGACGTTAATATCAATGTGTAATATGAAATGTACAATTTCTAATTCAGAAGGGGTTGTTTCTGTCCTATACCTACATATGGGTAATAACATACGTATTATTCAAGTAAGTTATTATAAGACCTGTCATTCAGAGAGGGGCGAATTTGCGCTGTCAGCAATCTCTGTCACAAGCTTTGAAAACACGTAGATCACTGATTGGAAAATATTATTCATACGACCGACTACAAGAAGGAGAGTAACAATAACTGCATACATTTCTCTACATAAAGTATGTCTGGTAGCTAAATGTTGACACTGGGACCCGGGTTCTAAACCTGGCTTGCCTACTTACATACGTGTGGTCCTCTGCAAAGTAATCAACCTGTGCTTAGTTCCTTCATTTGCCAACCCCGAGAGAGATTAGAAACTGAACAAGCATTGATTTTAAGTCCCATTTTTATAAATAGAATATAAATATATATTTCAATAAAAAAGTATGCCCCTTGACCTTACCGCTCAGGTGGATGGCAGACTGGCTCACGGGACTATTTGCCCCCCTACCATTGCCAGCGCTTCTTGTCTGCATGGGAGGATTCTTTATCCGGTTTGCGCAGACAGTCACCCTGTCTCTGGGGGGCTTAAATCTCCTCTGACCAGGGCGGAGAGCCATTAGGGGCACTGGGTGTTCCCTTGGCTGCCAGAGAACTCACTCACCTCTTGGTGTCAGCTACTCAGCCCCTCCTTGGAGGGAGAATCCGTGCCGCTCTACCCACCACTCCTGTCTATGCTCCCAAAAGCACAAAAATGCAGGGACTGCCTGCCTGTTTTAGGGGGAAAAAAGAGAAACGTTGATCTAAGTTTTTTTGGTTGCTACAACAATGTTTTAAAACTTGAGAAGCTGACCTGAGCACATGTCCAGGTATCTACCATTTGCGGTGGGGTGGGTGGGGGTGTGCAGTGCTTTAAATGGGAAAAAATAAGTGCAGGTACTCACTAAAATAGGGGTGTGGCAAGTTGGGGGGCTAGGGACGGGTCCAAGGGCAAGATATGATCATACATAATGACTTCTGTACCATTTGCAGCACATATCAAAGCACACGACAAATGCGTTTATGTCACTAAAACAGATGACCTCATTACAAGCTCCTCAGAAGCAGAGCTGCATCTGCCCTGCACTGGAAGAGAAACCTAATCTGCGCCTGCCGTGCTGATCATGGTACCGGTACTTTCCCTGGCTACAGAGAAGTGCCGGAACTGACGGCAAAAAAAAAAATCGGAGGTGCCGGTACTCAGTACCGGTGAGTACCGGCTCATTTAAAGCACTGGGGGTGTGACAAAGGTCTGCAGTGCCATCTTGTTTATCTGCGGATTGCTAAGCACCGGCTTAAGGAAGGCTTTTATGGCTGGCTTTACAAGCAGCTTGCAAAACCTCTCTAACACTAAACACCGTTTTTATCACCGACAGTGCCAACAAACGATGATGAGATGTGTGAGTGTCAGCACCAGGCTCTGTTCACCTGGTTGCCAAGAGAGTAGAGAGTACAGATGGTTCTTATTTTGTCATGAACTCCACAGAAAGAAAGATATGCTGTAGTTTTAACGAACATAACAGTGCGGTACAAGCCTGGTTTTGCCCATTTAATTCAGTCAGGGTGAGAGCGGAGACCAGTGCTTCAGGTGGTGCCAGACAGGAAGCGTCGGTCCCAGGTAGAGAGCGGTGGAGCAAGGCGTCAGGTGAGGGCAGGAAGCTGGCAGATGTGCCATCGGCGGCAGTGTGCAAACTTCCTCTGGGAATGCGAGCAGCAAAGAAAACAAAGAAGTAGTCCTTAAATGGAAAGATAACAGCCCAGTAGCATAATTGAACTGTAGTTGGTCGGTGCTGCTTCCTACAAAAACGGAAGTGACGTATCGGATCGCCAGCCAACAAAAAGCCAGATACGAAGAGCAATACCATAGTTAACCAATGGCGAGCGGCATCAGAAATTACCCTCCATATTCTGTTTACTACAGGTCTTGCAACAGCGCATGCGCTGTCTAGCCTCGACCTAAAAAGGAGGGCCTGTGTTTATATTTGCATCACATATAAGACAAACTTACTTCCAGATCTCAGCAGTAAGGGCATTAACCACCTGAGTTCTCTTACCAGTATTATACCCTGAGACTGATTGGATACAGATAGATTCCTGCAGCAGGTTCATAAAATACCTTAACTATGTTAAAATGATATGCGTCGGTGTCTAATAAAAGTAAGCCAGAACAGCAATTTTGTTACATAACTCAGGCATTTGCGGCCCTGTTTGTGCTGTTGGGGCGCCGGAGGAGAGGCCAAGAAGAGGATTGCAAGGGGCGCCCCTACGGAATCAGCACCGTCATGCCGATGCCTGGAGGAGTGTGAACATTGCCTGGTGGAGCCTTGCTTCAGGTGGTTGCGGGAGGCACCGGCCACGAGTTGCTGAGGCCCTGGCCTGGGAGATCTTCCACCCAGGGTGACGGGCTCGGTGGTGCCCTGGGGTGTGCAGACTACTGTCTTGTTGTGGGGCACGTATAGTGAATTAAGTCCCTCGAATAACAGGGAGTCGCTGAGACAGTTGGTAATAGACCTTGGCCAGGGTTTCTGAAGCCGGGCCCTGTGCAAACCTCTGCCCTTTTATCCTTCTTCATGGGCATGCATTGACCCGCGGAGGTCGGAGTAGGGCACTAGTAGCTGCTGTGAAGTAAGCCTGATACCTTGGTATGAGATTGCTGAGGAGGCTAAGCTGGGGTTCTTTGGTGGCATAGGCAGGAGCCTATGGTCCAGAGTCGGCGATAGGCCAACGATGGGAGGCACCAGCTGCATTGTGGTCCAGGATGAAAGCACCATGGATGCTGCTGAGCCAGAGATCCATCGAGTGCCTGAGACACTGAGGAGTGGGGCCACGGCAGACAGAGAGCCATCAGATGCTCCATCACAATCCAGTGGCCTTGTCCATGATACTGTATCACCCTAAAGGGTCTTTGCTTTTCTCCTAGTCACAGGGGATATGCCTTCATGGATGCTATCCCATGCATAAGGGGAAGGGATTTGAGAGCTTCTGCTCCTGGTTGCTAAACTGAGGGGATAGGAGGCCTTCAGAGTTTCCGAGGAGCTGCATGTGCAAATGTAGACCCACCGCTGCAGTGGATTATTCTTCGACAGTGCCTAATCCACCCTTGGGTGGGCCATGGATGCTATATATGCTTGTCTTCCCACCTGGGATGCCTGCTTTCTGCATGAAAATTTGTTTATCATTTCGTGCATGTATGTGGGTGTGTGGCTGTTGATACAGTGGGGAGGATGCGGATTTCTGTGTGTTGAGTTGATTTTAAGAGGGGTTGGGTAGCAATCCTGTACACCCAGAGGCATAAATCTTTGTGGGCTAATATGCAGTTGTGGTTTGCTCTTACTTGTCCATGGCGGGTGGGGTTTGTTGTTTATGGACTCTATTTTGTTTCTTAATGGTTTTGTTGCCATCCGGACATGGGGGGGGGGGCTACCATCAATCAATCAATCATTTGTAAAGCGTACTACATACCCGAGAGGGTCTCAAGGAGCGGGGGGCGCTACTGATCGAACAGCAAGGTCTTGAGTATCCTCCTGAAGGTCAACAGGTCTTGGGTCTGTCGTAGGCTCAGTGGGAGGGTGTTCCATGTCTTGGCGGCGAGGTGGGAGAAGGATCTCCCACCGGTGGTTGTTCTTCGGATGCGCGGGATGGTGGCGAGTGAGAGGTCGGCGGAGCGTAGCTGGCGGTTGGGGATGTAGAAGGAGAGCCGTCTGTTGAGGTAGGCTGGGCCGGTCTTGTGGAGGGCTTTGCGTGCGTGGATGAGGAGCTTGAAGGATATCCTCTTGTTGACGTGGAGCCAGTGCAGGTTTCTCAAGTGGGGGGTGATGTGGCCGTGTCGTGGTACGTCGAGGATCAGTCGTGCCGAGGTGTTTTGGATACGTTGTAGTCGTTTGATGAGGTTGGTCGGGGCTCCCGCGTAGAGGGCGTTTCCGTAGTCGAGTCTGCTGCTGACGAGGGCCTGGGTGACTGTCTTTCTTGTATCTGTCGGGATCCATCTGTAGATCTTGCGTAGCATGCGGAGGGTGTTGAAGCAGGAGGAGGAGACGGCGTTGACTTGCTTGGTCATTGAGAGCGTTGAGTCGAGGATGATTCCCAGGTTGCGTGCGTGGTCGGTGGGTGTCGGGGCTGCCCCCAGTGCCGTCGGCCATCAGGAGTCGTCCCAGGCTGAAGGGTTGGGGCCGAGGATGAGGACCTCCGTCTTGTCCGAGTTCAGCTTCAGGTCGAGGGGCCTCACCAAGCAATGGGGAGTCAGGGCACATCTGGCGCAACCAGGAATGCCTAACAGAATTCAAGATGACCCTCAGGAGGACCCACAGTCCAAATGACCAGGAGTCGTGAGGGTACGTCGAGCAAGATCACAAAGTACCAGCCCACGGAGCACTTGGTGTGAGGAGGCTGGAGTTCTTTGGCAGAAATACTGCTCAGGGTCAGGACTACACGGATTCCAGTGCACAAGCTCGGGAATTGCCAACAAGCATATGCACTTACAAATAGACGCGGTGCACAGGGGTTCGGGTTATGCAGTCCTCACGAGGGATACTGGTCTCAAACTTGCTGAGAAGGCAGATCAACCTCAGGGACCTTGGAAATCCACCTCCTGTGTTGCTGGAATCTTCAGAGTTCGCAGGAGCTCGGGAGCAGCATACTGGTCAGTTGCATTGAGTAACTCCTTCACCCCAAGGGAGATTCTTTGGTTGTCCTTAGTGCACCACAGGTCATGCATGGAGCCTGTATGGAGCAAGGGCACAGACAAAGCTTTGGACGGAGAGGGAGATGAAGTAGGGCACAGTCGAAGTCCAGCAAAGTCCAGAGTGTCCAGACGGTCAAAGGTCAGTGGTTTCTTCTTGTAGAATCTTGTCCACATAAAATCAGAAGGGCTTCAGTCAGGTAAACCCTTTTGTACTCACAGGAGAGGGTTGGACAGATTTGGGGGGCCCTCCTAGGGGAGGGTCAGGACAGAGGGGTGATTACACCCATGTCCTTTGTCCAGTTTCGCGCCAGAGCAGGAGCCAACGGCTCCAAGAACTGGTTTGAGCTGGACTACGCACAGGGACACCAAATGTGCCCCAGATGCAGACTTTCAGGCACTCTCAGAGTGCACCCACCCATCCCCAATACACTAAACCCTGTCTGAGAGGTGGTCACACCTCCCTGTGACAGGATGCCTATTGTGCTGCCTTCCTCTGCTCGAGCTTGGCTCAGCAGCAGGAGGGCAGAAATGTGTCTCTGGTCGGCAGCATCCATTTCTGCTGACCGGGTCGAGAAGTCTGGCACCGGATAGACCAGTGACCCCACGAAGCTCGCTTCAGAAGGGTGGGATCATACCTCCCACACCGGTTACCGGTTATATGTCCGGCGAAGTCACAGACAACCCTGGAGAATGGTCTCCGAAGGCTACAGTGGGGCTCTGTTCATGCAGGGGCACCCTCTCGCGTAAAACCCAGCACCCTGCCTTCAGGATTGTTAAGGCATGCTATAGGGGTGACTTATAAATTTTAAGTGTAGTGACCTATAGATATAGTGAACCTATATCTAAAGTAAGTGGTGCAAGCACCAGCTTACACAGGTTGCAGTAGCAGACCTGTAGTTCCATTTTGCATGGCCTCTCATGGGTGGCATAATACATGCTTCAGCCCATAGGAGTCCTCTGGGGTACCTATGCCCTGGGTACATGGGTACCATATACTAGGGACTGATAAGGGTACCCCAGTATCCAATCTGGAGTGAACCAAAGTGCATGCATAACAATTTAGGGAGAAAGCAGATAGACTTGGGGTCCTGATTTGCAGGATCCCAGTCAGACTAGTCAAAAACCAGCAAAACACCAGGCAAAAAGTGGGGGTAAACATGCAGTCAGATCCTACCTTCCGACACTATAATATATACACAATTACTTCCTACCCATTTCCGTGTTGCGGATGCTAAACAATAAACAAACAAAACAATTCAAATAGAAATCCGAAAGGAGAGAGCATCAGGGCATGTCCTACCTTTGACATACTTCACCCTGCGCACAGGGGTATCTTGGACCTACCTTAAGGGTGACTCACATATAAGAAAAGGGAACGTTAGGTTCTGGCAAGTGGGTACACCGGGCTGGTCGACATGGCAGTACAAATCTGCGCACAACACTGCAGTGGCAGGTCAGAGTTACATTTACAGGCTGCTCATGTGGGTAGCATAATCAGTGCTGAAGGCCCATGAGCAGCATTTGATTTACAGGCCCTGGACACACACAGTGCACTGTACTAGGGATTACCAGTAAATCAGATAGGCCAATCATGGAATCACCCATCCATAACAACAATTTACAGAGGGAGCACTTGCACTTTGGCACTGAACAGCAGTGGCAAAGTGCCCATAGCTACTAGACCAGCAAAAACGAAGTCCAACACACAGCAAAA
Organism: Triturus cristatus; assembly: GCF_964204655.1. NCBI lineage: Eukaryota > Metazoa > Chordata > Amphibia > Caudata > Salamandridae > Triturus > Triturus cristatus. The sequence continues at coordinate 1,138,290,647 of NC_140589.1, forward strand.
TAACAGGAGGCAAAGGCAAAAATACATCGGTAACCCACGCCAATGATGCCAGGTATAACATTGGGTCTTAAACGTCACAGGAAGTAATTGGTGTTTCTATTGGGATCTTTGGTAGCATGTCATCCGGCCACCCTGTGGCCCATGTCCCTCTGCTGAGAAACAGACAGTCGTCTGTGCAGTTTTGGAACTCGCTCCCACTTTCCCACATGGGTCAGGTAGCTATCACAAAGATGGTGTTTTTACCACAATGCCTATACTCTATGCAGAATTTGTTTGATACTTTACCTTGTGGGGTGTTTAGGAGGTTGCATTCCCTCCTATCCTTGCTGATATGGGCTGTAGGGCGGAGCAGAGTAGCAAGGAACTATTTGTTTTCGGCCACTGGAGAAGGGGGAGTTGGCGGTAACCAACCTAGAACAATATTATTTGTCTTCACAAATCCAAAATGCTCTGTACTGGCTTGTTGAGGAGGGCACATGGGGAAGTCTCTATTGAGGGACACGTCGAGGGACTTGACCCTTTCTCAACTCCTGATGTTAGGAGGCTTGGATGAAGCTTCGGTCCTGTACCTTATCAGGCACAATGCCTCACTGTGGGAACAAACTGTTGGGAGGTCTTGGAAAGGGCCCCCTTCGCCAGGGAGTTCCTCTTTTGGGATTTACAGAGTGTTGATGGAGTCTGTGGATGTCTCGGCCTGGAGGGAGGGTGGCTGTGAGATGCTGGGGGACTTGTTCCCCAATGAAGAATCTATCTCATTCGAGGTGGCACAGGATAGCTTCCAGGTAGGGACGGGTGTGTTTTTGCAACATGCCAGTATTACAGCCATAATCCGGGAAATATGGCCTACATTCCCAGAGGCCCCTTCTACGACAGTCACTTTCTGAGGCCTGTTGGAGGTTGGTGAGTCGCCATTTGGTTCTCCTCCTATACAAGGCCATGCCAGCAGATCGTTTGCATGTCCCTGTTTCCTGCCCGGGAGGCTTGGGAGCATGACCTAGGGGTACAAGTCTGGGATGCTCAATGGACGAGAATGTGTGCATTAGTGAAGTCTGTCTTGAGCAATGCCATATTTAAGCTTATACAGTTTCACTTTTTGCAAGGCACATACGTCACACCAGTGCTGTTGCATAGAATCGACCCTATTAAGTTGGTTAGTTGTCCCAGGTGCCAGGCACCCTGTGGCCCCATTTTTGCATTTGGCTTGGCGCTGACCGCTGGTGTATGAGTATTTGCTGAAAGTACTGTCTCCGCTGAGAACTGTTGGGTGGACTCCTATGGACAGGACCCTGCAGTTTGCCTCTTGGGCCACATCTCTTCAGCAGAAGGGTCAGAAAATGTCCTTTAAAGTCTTATACTTGGTGCTGTTCCTGGCCAAGCGACGGTTGGCAATCACTTGGATGGGTCAGCAAGGTCTGAATTTGGAGCAATGTGTGGCTGACGTGGCAAAATGAGCTGTGGCCGAGGAAGTATGGTTGAAGTGGTGCTAACGTGATCATAAGGCTGAGGAGTACCTGCAGGTGTGGGCAGGACTCCTGGCCAGATTTATTGACCCTGAGGGCACTCGATCGAACTCCTCAGTGAACGAGGAGGGAACTATCGGCACAGATGAGGACTGACCGCGATCCATGTTGAATGTCTCTGGGGCTAACCTGACGTTTTCTACTGTGTATGTGTTCGATTTTGGTCATATTATTACTATGGTATGGATTTGCTCCCACTGTATAAACCTACCCTATCTGTGACATTGTTAAAGATGGCTGTTGATGTTTTATCTGTTTTTTTGTAGCAGTGAAAAATAATAAAATATGTCTTTAAAAAAAGGAGTTCCACTCCTTGACACTTCCGCTTGCACTCATAGGGATATGCATATGTGTTTCATGCTCTTGAAAGGTTATTGGTCAATGAAAAGGGCAGACATTCAAAGGTGAATTGTGGGTGGGTATAATGAGGTGTTAGGTTATGCAGGTATTCGCGACCATTACCCCACTGGACTATGAACCTTACATTTGATCCTGGAGTCTACTGGAAGCCAGTTGGGTTTAGGGCACAGCTGTTTTGGTCCCCGTGCAGTTCTTCTTGTCACTGTAGCCTGGCGCTGGGCTTCCTCGGTAGACCAGTGATGATATTGCAGTAGCTGACGTATGTCAGCTCCACTTGGTCGTTGTTATGGAAAAGGGGGCGATTGTTCAAGGTACTGAGGTCTACACCAGTCTAACATTTATGGAGCAAGTGTGAGTAGAGATTCAAGGATGTATGTACAACTTTCTTACTTTCAGTGAAGTTGTCGGGTCCTAGGTCTGGGTGCTAAAGGATGGGTAATGTTGTGGCCTCAGAACCTCCCTCTGGTATAATCTCAGTTATGGCTCCATCCATGCACAGGAAGATCTCTTTTATATACTGTACACAGGGTTCATCAATGAGGTAAAGCATGGGTGGATCCTCGGGTTACTTCCCCGTAGGAAGTGGATTCGTTTGTCATCAGCATACATTTGTTAATTCACCTAGTACTGGGCAATCTATGCAGTAGCAAGTGCTCTTTGTGAACCTTGCATTTTCTTTTAACTTCCGGGTGCACAGTGCACCCACAAGAAAAAAAGATCACGAGAACCAGGGCCGCAGAATGTAGATCCAGCAAACCAGGTACGCATGCACCATCATTGGTGCCACTTGATTTCCAGAGGAACCTCGGGCTACACAGCATTTTCATTAAGTAATTCTTTATAGATTAGACAAAGGCTGGTGAGGAGTGAATTTACAATGTTTAGTTTCTATGACCATCTAGAAAAAATATCTGTGCGCTACTTTTACAAATCAGGAGTTGTTAAACACTAATTTGAAAATCGTTGAATAATTTGGGAAGGTGGAAAAATAAGCTACGTGTTGCTTTGTTTTGTTTAACATTCACAGCTCACATAGGTCGAGTTTTTTACATGGCGTCCTTGACCTGCAGCAGTACACCGACGGGAGAATGTAAATAACTTTATCAGTGTGAAATCAAAAAACAAATTATGAATTGTGCTGCTATATTCTTTCATTAGAAACCTGTAACTAAACAATCTGCACTTCTGTAAAGTTGGTATAGCAGTGCTGAGCTCCTTATAGGAGAAGAAATAAACGAATATTGCATTTCATTGGTATGTATACAGCACTTTCCAGGCCCCATGCAAGGCCTAAAGCGACTTTTAAAGAGTTGCATTATTGGCTGCTCCATATGCATTATTTATATAGCGATAGCTAGCCTTCTCGGGCAATCGAGGCGCCCTGTAGGTTCCTGGGTTCCTCTGGTGCATGGTTGAAGGCAGGTTTGTGGTATGTATCCTGTGTAGGAGAAAGCTAGTTGGCGTGCACAAGGTTTAAAAGAGACTCGGGGTGTTTCTTGGGGTTTTTAAACCACGCACAAGCATGGGTGTTGTGGAAAGGTGTGATAGAGCGTTGCAAGATTCTGAAATTTGTAGGGGTGCATCAAATTCACCGTTAGTCAGCACCCTCATATTAATCAATGTATGTTTAGAAGTGTCATAGAAATGTATTGATGTAATCGTTTAACTTAGAGGTGATTAGAAATGTAATAATGCTTTTGTGAGGATTAACGTTGCAAGTTATTGTTAATGTAATCAACAGAACGAATAATCATTAGTTTTGTACAATGCAATGTATTAGGCTAAACGTGTGCCATGTTAAAGCTTACGTGTAGGCTGCTTATTCATATATATGAAAATAGTGAACTAATGCTTAGAGTGTGGTTTAATAGTGTTTAATGTTTAAAGGCCTGATCACCTATATGCTAAAGGGAAGGCCTGTTCATTCCTTATGTTAGCTAATGTTGTAGGCCGAAAATGATTCCCTTGGTAAAGGCTTTGGGTTGCAGGGAAATGTAAAATCTTAAAGATGTGAACTGCCTTTTCTCGTTCCCATGTTTCTGTTGCAGGTGCAAGGACATGTAGCTCGTTAGGGAGAATAGATCTTTGTTTCAGGAGTTAGGATGCTGTGGGAAGCCAACAGGGGAGTGCATTGGAATGTGAGACAGATACATTTGCTACGCAAGGTTCCTGGGACCCAAGGTCAAGCTAACCATCGTTGGATGCAAGACAACTTTGTGGGAAACTACCGAGAGAAGACCTGGCTGAGGAGGTGTGCCGAAGGGCGTGTTCTATGATTTTGGGGTTTTGTATTAGGGACAGTGCCCCGTGGGTTGAGCAGATGAGGTTTAGACGGGAAGCTAGAAGGAGCATTTTAGAACGAGCTCTGTAGGAAGGTGGATATCTGACTATGGTTACCCCCAAATTTTTGCCTAGTGTCTAGCTGGTTTTTCGACTTAGTTGGCCTGAGATCCTGCCATTCAGGGTCTCAGGCTGTCTGCTCTCTCTTTAAAATAGACTCCATGTACCCTAGGTGCATAACCCATTGGAACTAGATCACCCTGTGAGCCCCTGTACCAGTGTACACTAGGTACCCAGGGCATTGGTGTATCTAAGGCCACCAAGGGCTGAAGCATGTATTGTGCCACCCCTGGCCTGGCCTAACAAATTTGACACAACTGGCTGATCCCTCAGCTGGGGTAAGTTGGTGTAACCACCTCTTACTTAGGTGTAGTATACCTATACCTAACCTTAAATGGGACACATGTTAACCTATAAGTCACTCCTATGGCAGGCCTTAACAATCCTGAAGGCAGAGTGCTTGGTTCCATGTGAGATGGTGCTCTGGCATGAGCTGAGCCTGTCTGCAGTGGTCGGAACAACTTCCTTCTACTGTTTCCAGATATCGTCATACCATATACTCTTAAGTGCATTATGAACCTCGCGGTTAAATGCTATCTTTGGTTTGGCTTTATCAAAACATGTCGAGTAAGGTGTCATACGAATTGGAATACTAACCCCTCGCCAATTCTGGCGACGGGGTTAGCATTCCACCCTTCTAGAGGGACACGACATGTACAGTACCTGAAACCCGGGTAAAATCAGACATAGCCTCAGCTCCATAAAATGGATGCTGCCACCACAGACACAAGTCTGCCCTCCTGCTGCTGGGAGTCCTTCCAGCTTGGGAGGTGTGGACAAAGGGTTTCCTGCCAGGGTAGGTGCATGCACCACCCCAGACAGGATTTTGTGTATTGGTCAGGTAGGGCTTGAAAGAAACCAGACATGCCTGAGGCTCACAAGGAGCCTCGGTGCATATGCCAGTTCAATCCGGTCCTGGGGCACACCAGTCCCGGGCCTGGGGCGAGCTGGACAAAGGATTGGGGGTGTAACCACCCCCTTCCTGGTCCCACCCTTAGGGAGGGACCTAGCAGGTAGTCCGGCCCCTAGAATCCGCTTAAAGGTAGGAGCTGTGTCCTAAGACTTCAGACATCCTGGAATCAACTTGAAACTAAGAAGAAGACGGGAACTTCGATGCTCTGCCGCACAGAGGACTGAAGCCAATCTCCCCTGTGGTCAGGGAGTGACCACCTTGCTAACGCAAGCACCATCCAGCGAATCAACGTCTGCTTTGCCGCCGCCTCCCGCCGGAGCCCGGGCCCAGAGACTGACAAGACCTGGACCTCCAGACCTCTCACCGCCCGATCCACAGTCCCTGAGAAGAGGAGACCCGTGGAGGCACCGAGACACGTGGAGCCAGCCATCTTGAAAAGACCACGACAAGCTGCAAGCGCAACAACCAAGGCTCCCTCCAAGTTGTGCTTTGGGATCTGAGAAGCCCAACACCCGAGCAGCATCTGCACCAAAGGTGAGCCCTCCAGCATCTCCACGATCTGCGTGGGGCCCTTCTGCATTTTGCCACTCGACGCGCCTAACCGGTTGCTGGCCCGCTGGCTAGTGGCCATCTTGGCGACGAACTTCAAGAAATACACCGCTGGTCTGGTTGCTCCAGACTGGCCCTTGCTCCCCTCCAAAGGAGCAATCCCTCTGACCTTGCTGGTCAGAACCATCAGCTTACTTCGTTTTCCACAACAATTGCTTTTGCCAAGGCTTGTTTGCTTCGACCAAGTCGCCGACACCGCCGACAGCGAGAGCCTGCATGGGACAGCTCGTGAACCGACTCCTGGACGTCGTCAACCTTCAGGGACCACGTGGCTGCAGAGACAAGCTACACCTTCCTTCCTGTTTGCACCCGACATCGCCTGGTACCCACCTGGTGCCACGCTGGTCACTGGCTAGTGACTGTGAACACTGTCCCCTCTGCTTACAGGTCTTCTACAACTCCGATCCACCCTTGGATCCACCGCATCCCTTCCGGACCGACCGCCTGCAGCATCTTTGTCCACAGGCTCCATTGAACAGATAGAAGAAACCCGATGCACTTCGACACCTACGCACCCGCTTCCTGTGGGTGAGGTAAAGCTGGCACTCCGGTGCCCAAGTGTAGAGTATCATCTCTAGTGTCTGTGTTTCCAATCTTGACTTCATAGTCCATCCGGAAGATTCCTTTTGCAGTAACTTTGTACTTTTTACGCACCCATTGAAAACCTATGGGAGCTCGCGTGTGACTATTTGCTCTGCACACGCAACCCGTGGACCTCCTGGTCACTAACTGAAGTTAGCTCCTTGTAGGCCCAGCGATTCTAGAGGCCCTAGGCCTTTTCCCTTTTCTGTTCGTGGTACTTATACCACTATTTTAGTATATGGTTTGAGCGGCCACCAGGGCCTATCCATATAAAGTGCAACTTCTGTGTATTCTACTGTAATCTTGTTTGACGATTTGTGCTCCTGTGCTCATAAAGAGACTAGGGGTTACTTTGAGAAATAAATACATATATATTTTGAATATATATCTGTGTGGTGTCCTTTCATTGGTATAAAAGGGGGTTGCATTTGGTAAAACAGCTTGCTTAACACGCTTCACGAGTTTAGCCTCAAAGACTGCTTAGCCTACGCTACCACTAGGGCAGCTAGTCCGAAAAGGTTGACTTACAACCACACCATAAGGGTTGCTTGGCATGGTACAAGGTGGTCACTTTAACTAGTGAACATCATATACCAGGCCAACTTCTCACAAGCTCTGACTAAGTGAAGGTACTCCTTAAAGGAGTCTTCACTTCTGACACCTTTTCTTGATTCTATTGCCTGGGAAGGGAATGTTAAGTAGGGATGTCACCTTAGAGATAGAGAAGGGACAGACTAACATTTCTCTTTTGACTAATGATTCACAATTTAGACATTGGCCTTACGATTGCCTTTTTGATGATTTTGGAATCTGTGATCCTTTTCGTTTTGAGTCGAATGAGAATCTTACGTAGGCTAGCTTTTGTATTAGTGCCCATTTACCTTTTACACCTCGTTTTGAGGTGTTTGTATGTTCAGTTGTTTTTGGTCGTAATAAAATCTTACAAATTTTAGATTCGGAGTCAGTGGTCCTTTCCAAATGAAGTCTAATTTTGGCAGTTATATTTTGATAATTGTGTTCATCCCCTCCACGCTATCTGGCAAATAAAAAGATCCTGGCGACCGGTGAGTATTCTTGGAGATAACCAGGTAGGCAAGAATCCGGCCTTATCAGTTGGTAGCAGAATAGGATGGTTATTTCCGATAGTGAGGGGAGATCTAGATTAGGATAGGAGATCCTTGAGGCCCATAGAAGTCAGGTGATGGTGACTCATCAGATGGCGAGCAGCGGACGATGGCGGTTGATGGAGATTGACGGCGAGTAGCAGTGCGGCGGAAAGCAGCAGTTCGTGGAGGAGTGAGTATGAATAGGGTGAGAGGTTGTAGATTGCAGTGTTGTTTTGATGTGTGATGTCTTGCGGAGTTGGAGTGAGTGTTGAGTGATTGTGAGATCAGGCTGTGAGCGCGCGCAGCCCGGGAAAGTCTTAGGCTCGACGAGTAGCTTAAGCGATTGTGGTGTAGAAGACACCCAAGGTAGATTTTGTTGACCATTGAAAGGGGATCGTGAGACGGCATCGATCACCTGGACCGAGATAGGGGGAGCGAATGTGTGAGTGCGTGAGAAACCGACGCTGGTCGTGGGTTGTTGTGCGTGGAATTTGAGTATTTGTAACCTATCAGAGGTGATTGTCTGGCCGGACGTGGACAGACAGTTGCCAACCGAGGTCGACAACTTTGAGAGACTGTGGACAAACAGTCAGAGAAGTAACTTGTTTGGGATAAACGGTTATTTCAGCGTATGAATGGGACGAATGCAAGGGTGAGATGTGTGCTGTGAAGGAGGGGAACTGCTGCAAGCAGAGGACGGGTGACGTCAGAAGGTGCCGCGCTGTGATAGGTCGGTTGGTGTGAGTCGCGCTGTTATTGGTGGGGTTTGACATCAGGAAGTAAACGAAAACATTGTGTGCAATTGAAATTTGTTTATTATGAAATGTTTTAAAGTTTTCCGAGAATTGTGTAGAGGTGACAAACATGTGGTTACTCGTGGGGGAGAAGAGGCCCCTCCCGAAGATACTCCAGCGCATTATATGGCAAGAAATGTAGGGTTGCATACTATAATTTGGCTTGAAAATTGGCATAAAATGACCCAGAATGAAGGAGAGCTAGCTTTCCCGCGATATGGCACGTTTAGATTGGAAGTGTTGTACCAGTTGAAATCTGTGATGGCGGCATTATGACCCTTGCCAAGACCAACTCAGTTTGAAGCGTTGCATGCATGGATTAGAGCAGCGCATGATAGGAAGAGAGATCGAAGTCAGGAGAGGGTGAAAAAGTCGATTAAGGCATTCCAGAATGCAAGATGGGATGCAGAAGAGAAAAGGTGGAGAGTGCAAACGATAGAAGGAGATAGGTTGTATCCACTACTGGTAAAAACTGATGGCTCAAGGATAAAGAGAGTAGAGGAGGATGATGACAGTGATACAGACGATAGCCTGCTAGAGAGGTTGTTGTCGGAGAGACCACCTCCATACAATCCTGATTCTTGTGAGGGAAAATCGGCTCAGTCAGAAGAGAATAGTGGAGGACCGACTCAGTCGGAAGTGAGAATAGAAGGGAAGATCTCGACAGGAGCTGAGAGTACTAGAAACCAGCCTGTAGCCAGCACAGAGGTTGGGAGAGGTGCACGGTTACCGGATGCTCTAAAGGTACCGATCACCATTGGACCCATTGTTTCTGTTTATGACCCAGATCAAGAGAAAGTTGGAAGCTCAGTGCAGTCAGTTGTAGGAATGAGGAGTGTGGTTGAAGGGAATGGATCAGTGAGTGGGATAGAGCAAACTCCAAAGCCCATAGAATGGAGTACGCCATTGCCAGCTACGGCAGACTCCTCTAGGGGACAGACATATGTGAGACCAGTGAGGCCGAGGTCTTTGGCCGAGTCAAGATCAGATTTGCGGATTTGGGCACCGCCAGTGAGGAATCAGAATCAGTGTGTGAGAACAGCAGAAAGTGAACGAGGCACAATAGTGAATCGTTCAGTTCCTATGAGTATGTCAGAAGAGAGTAGATCTCAGGAACGGGACGGTGATTATGATGAAAGGGATGTTGCACCTTGTAGGGAAGTACTGAAGGGAGCCCTGAAGGGAAAAATGGTAGATGTTGTGAGGCTAAAGGCAGAGGTAGATGAGATCATAAGCGGGAACTTGCCTCTTGAGAGAACATGCATGTACGAACAAGACAAGTTACTCTTTGTAGCGAAGGACGTGACTCGCAAGGCACGAACTGCACATGAGAAGTTGTCAGAATTGGCCAAAAAGTATGAGGTGGACTTGTCCAAAACGAAATCATTGCAAGGAAGTCATAGATTGCAGTATAGTGATCAGGAATTGGAACAAAAGAGAATCATGGGTTTGAGAACCCATATCAAGGATTTGATCATAGCAATGCATGCATGGATCACGCTTGATAAGTGGTAAGAAAGCGGGTCCAAGAAGAAAAGTTCGAGAAGAACGGTAGGAGAGACGCCACCCCCAGGTGGAGGGATGACGGAGGTAGGGAATTTCCCGTTACGAGAGGTACAGAATGGAGGATATGTGCATGTCCTGTGGAGTAGGGGTGATTTGTCTGCATTTACAAATGATTTTCCCCGGCTGAGGGAAAAGCCCGTAGAGTGGAACAAGCAAGTTGATCGGTTTGTCAAAATTTCGAAGGTGTTGTGGATTGATTCGAACACATTATTTGACATCGTGGTTCCGAGTGATTTATGGTCAGCATGTAAAATTGCTGTCGAGTGGCCAACCGCAGAGCCTGACAGGGACCCAATCTCGAATGGTCCATCGCCCATTGTAATGAAAAAGTTCGAGCAGGTGATCACATGGTTGAAGTCGAAAATCTCACCTCAGGACATTGATTGGGTGAAGATAGATCGGACAGTGCAAGAGCCAAAAGAGACGGTGCATGAGTTTTATGAGAGACTTTTGCAGGCGTTTAAACAGTACAGTGGATTAGATGTTTTAGACATGAAGGACATGGGACAGTTTGTTTCGAAATTTGTGTTGGGATTGAGGCCAGAAGTTAGTCTCATGATACAGCAGCATTTGATTTGTTGGCAGAATAAGCCAGTGGATGAGATTTTACGGTATGCTAGGTACTGTAGTGATGAGATAGAATCAAAGCACAGGAAGTTGAAAGACAAATTGATGCTTGTTCAGATGCAAACAGCTCAGGGACAGCCTAATGGAGGAACCCTAGGAAGAAAACAGGGAAATAATCAAGGAGGAAACCAGAATGCCCAGGGTCAGGGAAGACCGAAGTCAATTGATCCTAAGACAGGAATGGATGAGGCGACATTGAAAAAGACCACTGCGTGTCATATTTGTCACCAGATCGGACACTGGAAACGCGAGTGTCCTTTGGACCCGTTAAATCAGATACAGCAAGAAGGAGAGGTAGTTCAGGTTCCTGTGGCGGACATGGTCCCTACAGTGACTCGACCGAAGATGGTCAAAGGGGGGTCTGGTGTTGGTGCAGATGCAGGTTCCTCAACCACCTAGGATGCCGAATACGCAACAGGGAGTCCAAACTTACCTACAGATGCCCATGTTTGAAGGGAGTGAGGAATACAGCCCAGATCCGTTGGCACGACTGTGCTTGAGAGGGATAGAGGACTGCACGCTTGGAGCAGTCTTGGAGGTAGATCAGAGGGGACCATTTGTGGAAGCGGACATTGATGGTCACCCTACAACCTTTTTGGTTGACACCGGTGCTACTCGTTCTACTGTACGATCTGCAGTAGTCCCTGACCTACCCCTTTCGGGACAGTCAATCACGGTTGTTGGTGTAGCAAATAGGAAAATGACTAGCCCATTGACCGAGCCAATTCCAGTGAAGATAGGAAATTTCAGAGATCGGCACCAGTGCGTGGTGTGTGACTCCAGTCCAGTTTGCCTGTTAGGTAGAGAGCTGCTGTGCAAGCTGAATTGCACCATTTATTGTACCCCAAAGGGAGTAGAGGTACAGACGAGGGATGATGATGCGACCTTCAAGGTCGCGAATCGGCGTGTGTGCGTGGAAATGTATCCGGCATTGACAGTGGAAGAACCCCATTAGATCTGAGGGATTCTGTGTCAATTGATGTTTGGGACCTCAGTGGAGAAGGGATCGGATTGGTCAAGGGTGTAGACCCAGTGAAAATCCAGGTTAAGCCAAATGTAAAGTTCCCTAAGACGCCCCAATATAATTTGTTACCTGAAACTATTGCAGGGATCAAACCTGTAATTGAGTCGATGATCAAGCAGGTAATTCTAAAGGAGAGCATGGGTAGGCCATGCAATTCACCTATCATGGGACTACAGAAACCAAGTGGGGAGTTCAGGATCGTACAAGACCTGCAAAAGATTAACGAGATAGTCGTTCCATGTTGTCCAGTGGTACCGAATCCGTCTGTGATCCTGTTTCAGATCCCATGTGAAGCTGAATGGTTCACAGTGATTGACTTGTGTCAAGCTTTCTTCTCGATCCCTCTACATGAGGAAAGCCAATTTCTTTTTGCTTTTCAGCTGGAGAATCATGTGTTAACGTGGTGTCGTATCCCACAGGGGTATACAGAGAGCCGTCTATCTTCAATCAGATCTTGAAGAAGAATCTTGAAGGTCTTGTGTTGCCGCAGAACTCTGTTCTGGTGCAATACATGGACGATCTGCTTGTTGCGTCGGAGACCGAAGACGCTTGCAGGATTGATACAATTGCCCTACTGAATTATTTGGCAGAGAATGGACACAAGGTGTCTCCTAACAAGCTGCAGTACTGCCTGAGTGAAGTGCAGTACTTGGGCCACAGAATTTTGAAAGGCAGGAGAAAGGTGTCACCAGACCGTATTGAGGCTATTATGAATATGCCTGTGCCTACCACTCAGAGAGAGGTCAGAATATTCTTGGGGATGGTTGGCTACTGTCGCCAATGGATTCCCAATTTCTCCTTTGAAGCGAAGCCTTTACAACGGCTGACGCGTAAGGATGTGAGTGATCCGGTACCATGGGACGAAGACTGTTTGAGATCATTCTTGAGGCTTAGAGAAGCCTTGTGCTGTGCCCCAGCTTTGGGGATGCCTGATTACAATAAGGCATTTGCCTTATTCTGCTGTGAAAGGGAAGGTTGTGCATTGGCAGTCTTGACTCAGAGTCATGGAGGTGTTCGTAGACCAGTTGCCTACTTTTCAGGTACTTTAGATCCGGTAGCTTCTGCGTTGCCCGGATGTCTCAAATTCGTTGCTGCAACAGGTGTCAGTATTGAAAGATGCGAGAGTATTGTAATGGGTCATCCGCTTACAGTTTATTTACCACATTCTGTTGAACTGTTGATGACAAGGACTAAAACACAGCACCTTACGAATAATCGATTGACTCGCTATGAGCAAGTTATACTTGCTGCAGAGAATGTGACTTTAAAGAGGTGTTCTGTTTTAAATCCCGCTACGTTATTGCCTATTCCAACCGTAGATGATGAAGATTGTGAGGACCATGATTGCCTCGATGTGACTGAATTGTGCACCATGCCAAGACCAGACATTGTTGATGAGCCGCTCACAGACCCAGATGAAATTTTCTTTGTGGACGATTCATGTTTATGCGACAGTGCTGGTCGACTGAGAGCAGCGTTTGCTGTATGTACCATCACAGGAGTGGTTGAAGCCGCTTGTTTAGAAGGAGTATACTCCGCGCAGGTGGCTGAACTTATTGCTTTGACCCGTGCCTGTTTGGCTGCTGACCAGATTCGGGTAACGATCTACACCGATAGTCAGTACGAATTTGGTGTCGTTCATGATTTCGGGCAGTTATGGTCACAGAGGGGGTTCATGACAGCCTCTGGTTCGCCCATCAGAAATGGGGAATATGTGAGACAGTTGTTGGACGCATTGCAATGTCCCGAGGAAATCGCAGTTGTCAAATGTTCTGGGCACAGCAAGGGGAACGATTTCGTGTCACGGGGTAATAGCTACGCGAATGAAGTTGCCCAGTTTTGCGCACAATATGAATGCATATTTACTGAAGGTCATGTAGAAAAGAGCCAAGAGAGACCGACCTCAGCATGATGTTGACCATGGCTGATACATGAACTAAAACGGGTGCAGGAGGAAGTTACTGACCAGGAGCGAGACAGTTGGATACGAGCTGGATGTGAAAAGGGAGATGTGGATGTATGGATTTCGAATGATGGACGAGCTGTGTTGCCAGAATGTTTGTTGAATCCAATGGCACGACTGATACATGGTGCTGTACATCTTGGTAGAGATGCGATGATGCGAGTGTTTCGACAGACCTGGTACAATCCGAAGTTTCGTGCAGTAGCTGAAGCTGTGTGCCAGAGGTGCGTTACATGTCAGCAGATGAATGCAGGAAAGAGAACTGCTGTGACTTTGGGCCACATTGCGAGGTCAGGAGGGCCTTTCAATAGGATGCAGTTGGATTTCATTGAGATGCTCAAATGCAATGGGTTGAGGTACATCTTAGTTGTAGTATTTGTCTTTTCAAGATGGGTGGAGGCTTACCCAACACGTTGATGTGACACACTCACCGTTGCTAAACTGTTGCTGAGACAACTTATCCCGAGGTTCGGTTTCCCGACCTCTTTGGAGTCAGACAGAGGGACACATTTCCATAGTGAGATCATGAAATTGCTTTGTGCTGCCTTAAGTGTGGATCAGAGATTGCACTGCAGTTATCGACCAGGGGCTTCTGGGATTTTGAAAGCACAAATGGCAAAAGTGTGTTCTTCGACATCACTGAAATGGCCCGACGCACTTCCTTTAGTTCTCATGAGCCTCCGTAGTGTTCCCGATAGGAGGACTAGGTTGTCACCTCATGAGATACTCATGGGGAGAGCAATGCGAGTACCAGCAATACCTGCTACTGCTTTAATTAACATCACTGATGACTTGATTCTCGACTACTGTAAGGGCCTGGCTGACGTAGTCCGTTCTGTGTCTCAGCAGGTGCAAGCAAACGCTGTTCCAGCCGTAAGTGACCTGTGCCACGACCTATGCCCAGGGGATTCGGTGCTTGTACTTAAACACGTGAGGAAGAGTTGCCTGGATGCTCGTTGGCGTGGTCCGTACCAGGTAATACTGGTTACAAACATGGCAGTGAAGTGTGGGGGACTGCCGAACTGGGTGCATGCCTCCCATACCCGCAGAGTTCCAGCACCCTTGGAAGATACAGCCCCTCTCGTGAATGAAAATCCAGCTGAGGTGGCAGCGCCATCTGAGAGGGCAAGCCAAGCTGTGAGGGTTGCTGATGCAGTTGGTTGTGCACTAGACCGAGCTGAAAGGGGTTGTGCAAATTGAAGCCCCGAATTTGACTCAGACGGAGAAAGTGTTGTTGTGGGTGGAATAGAGTCAAATTCTGCTGAAGAAGGAAGTAGTGCACAGGGTACTCGAAGGGAGAGCAGCAGTACCACTGAAGCAGAGAGAGTTTGGCCCGTGAACCAGAGATGGGTAAACTTGCAATTGGCGGGGCGGAGCTTGCCGGCGACTATGGCGGACATGTGAGCGCTGAGCTCTCCACCTTAGCCCTCAAAAAATCCTTCAACTGATCCTTCACGGCAGAGCTATATAGCGGAAAGGAGGGGGGAGTCCCTTCTTGACCTGGCGGGGCAGTCTACGGCCCCCTTCAGCGAACGGCAGAGCCCGACGGGGCACGTCGGCGTGCGACGTCACCCTCGGCGGACCAGGCCGACATCCCCGGGCTGCCCTGGGGCCGTCCCCGGCGTGCGTCACACAACGTGCGGCGGGATCATTGGAGGCAGACCCGGTCAACCATACTCATCGGCATATCGGGATTGAGACGGTGGCGACGAGACGCTGACGGCGCCGGAGGGAAGTGCAGACGCGAGCGGACCCATAGGAGGTGGGGAGCGAGCGCGACGAGGCAACCCCCTGGCTCGACGGGGCTGCTCCGCGGGACTGCCGGTGGCGGCGGCTGTGCCCGCGTGGAGCTCTAACGCCGCGCGGCACACCCGGGGACCCTGACTAGTGGCAGGCTGCACACACGGGGAGGTCCCACCCGGAGAGCGCCCCCGAACCGGGATATTCAGCGGAACACTGGCTTGTGTGGCGGAGCGTGCACTGGGTGGCGGCGGGGCTCCTAGCGCCTCCGTGGAGCTACGCTTGGGACATCCCTCCCCTAAGAGTCCGCTATAAGCTCTGCAGAGGCGGGGGTGGTCATCGCTGGATACAGGCCTGCGGGGGGCTGTGGTGGGTCGACCCTTTAGCTTCGCGGCATGGAGGCCTGCGGGCTTCCTTGGTGTTGGTGCCTTCCCCCCTGCCACTCGGGGTCGCCATTCTGGAACACAAGGCCTGCGGGAGCAGTCACCATCCGGCTCAAGTCACTGGCTTACCCGGTCCTTGGATGTGCGCTGGGACTGGTGTACTTCCGCACACTAACGCTTTTCTGAAGGGGGCCAGTTTCAGCCCCGAGGCTGCATGGAGCACCGTCCAGACTGCTGCGTGGGCAGGGCCATAGACCACTGTGAGTTCTCGGAGACTTGGATTCCCCGGTCCTGGCGGCGGACTTGCCGAGTCTCTGGCAGGTGGACCTCGGGGCGGTTATCTGAGCTTGGGTGCGGCGTAAGTGGGCCCTGCTCTTGGCTCTCGCCGACTGCCACACCAGGGGCGCCCTCTCAGGGGCGGACGACCGCTGATTGCATGGAATAGAGCGGACTGCGCCGCTTGAGCAGGGGATGCTGCGCACTGCCCGGGCCGGTTGTGGTATCGTGGACGGCCGGCGGTGGGGATTTGATCGGGCGCCAGTGGACCGACTCTGACCGAGTGCAGTGTGAACATTGTGGACCGGCGCTGGAGGTCTGGCGGCTTCGTGGACCCGGCAACTGCAGAGAGCCCAGCTATTGAACCTCGGCGGGGTGCGGTGGTGCGGCCCTTGACCTGCTCGCGCTGCGGGGTTCCCCGGTTTGCTGCTGGAGTCTGACTCGGCGCAGCTGGACCGGTGGCCTTGCAGATCCATAGAATCACCATGGGTAAAGGTGACAAGAGACAGCCTCAACTATCTTTCGACCCACGCAAACCGAAGGGATCTAGTGTCGTGGCGCCGGAGGCGTCTCCCTGTAGTGCTCCCTCTGAGAGCTCTATGTGTGCAGACATCAGAGAAATGTTGGCGACAATGGAAAAGGGACTGCAGGGCAGCCTGACAGCGATCGGTACCAAGCTCGACGCACTCTCCTACCGCATGGACCGCATGTCGGAGCGGGTGGATAAGAATGCGGAAAGACTAGACATGTCTGAGAGGAGAATCACGCAAGTGGAGGAAGCGCAGACGGAGTGGGATACGGATCGCAAACAATTCAGCAGATTGCTTCAGGTCATCCAGGACAAGTCGGAGGACTTAGAGGCCCGCTCGAGGAGATTGAACATTCGCATAACGGGCGTAGCTGAGTCAACACACACAGGGAGGATGGAACTCTTTGTGGAAAAACTATTGCATGCCCTGCTGGGGGAGGACGTGTTCTCCCCCCATGTTCGTCGTTGAAAGAGCCCATCGTTCGCTGGGGCCCCGCCCAAAACCAGGTGCACCAGCGAGACCCATTATAGCAAAACTGCTGAATTACAGGGACAGAGATACGGCCCTGCGGGTGGCTAGAGAAAAAGGGAAGTTGCAATTTGAAGGAATGGACATCTCCATTTACCCGGACTTCACGGCGAAAGTCCAAGAAGAACGGCGGCAGTTCGCACCATACAAAAAACAACTTCGCGACCTAGGACTGGACTACGCGATGTTATACCCGGCGAAGCTCCGGATCAACAGGCAAGGTCACTCGCATTTCTTCACTGACCCGAGGAAACTGCAGAGATCTCTGAAGGAATGGTCTAAGGCCCAGCGGAGCAGCCCACGGGGCCAAAATGACACTCTTGCGGATACCTCACGTTTAGAGGAGCAGGATTAGGTTGTAGTTGGCGGCTTGATTCTGCAACCGGCCACACTGCTGGGGTGTGCTTGTTGGGCGGGGGGCGTCCGCAGCTCTGGCAGTGGCCGGAGCTCCTGGAGCTGAATGACAGCAACGGATGGGGCGGCCACTCCTGAGGACACTGCAGCCGCTACTTGGTGAGACCTTTCTGATATATTGAACATTAATAGATACTGTGGTCCTAGACTCATGGGCTCTGGGGAGGGCGGTGTACTCGCTCTTACTAGCTGCTGGCTTGCCTGCTCCATGTGTTCTGGAGCTGGGGGACCCTCCCTGGGTTTGTTCCCTACATTTGCTTTTTTCGGCCTGTGTCTGGGACTACTAGATGATGGGCGGGATTGTTGCATGGGCCCCTTCGGGCCATCAGGAATGCATCACTGGGCGTAAGGCTTGGGCCCTGCTGGGGGTAGTGGGGATCCCCCTGGACCTAATGGTAGTTGTTGGAAGGCGTTCCCCGGGGAGGCTGCGGAATGCGTTCCCGACCACCCTGAGGCCCACCTTTCCCAGAATTAGGCCGAGCAAGAGCAGGGAGGCCCTTCCTAGAAGGGTCTCGCACCTAGGATCGCACGCGCTGCGCTTACTCTCTCTGCGGATATAGGGACACCACACAGTAGGTCGTTATAAGGCAATAAACTTTTATCGGTAGTTGTCAGGGATCTTTATGATCCGGCAGGCAGGTGCAATATTAATGCCACAAGTGGCAGCGATCTCGTGATGGAGGGAGAGGGGTAGCGGGACAGTCTTTCAATCAGTGTCTCTGCGAGGTATCCGGCGCACAGCTCTCAATCCTCGAGCTGAGGGGATGTTGCTTCTCTTGGCAATCTCTGCCGTTTCTCGTGGAGGAGCGGGCCGCGAGTCACTCAGCAGGCACCGGAGGTTTGTAGTTCGGGGAGCCGCAACGGCGTCAGCAGGGCTCAGATGGTTCAGACTTCGGGGAGCCGCGACGGCGTCAGCAGGGCTCAGATGGTTCAGAGTTCGGGGAGCCGCGACAGCGTCAGCAGGGCTCAGATGGTTCAGAGTTCGGGGAGCCGCGACAGCGTCAGCAGGGCTCAGATGGTTCAGAGTTCGGGGAGCCGCGACAGCGTCAGCAGGGCTCAGATGGTTCAGAGTTCGGGTAGCGTTCTTCTGTTCGGTGAGCGATCGAGCTGCGACCAGGTCAGCAGGCTCTCGTCAGTCCAGGTCTTCTCTGCTTCTCGTCCCTTCAGCACCCCTTGTTATACTCCCCCTCCTCTTTGAAGTCCGGAGTCCTCACGGAGAGGGGTCTGGTGCCTGGGGGACGGTGTGTCGGGGTTTCCTGTCGCTCAGCCCCTTGATCTGTACCGATGTGTCCGGGAGGGACTCCAGACGCCCAGCAGGAGAGGCGCCCGCTCACCGGGGGCCTGGTGGCCGATCGAAACCTCCCTCGGGGAAGAGACCAGAGGTGTGACAGAGTCGGCGCCTCTCGGTCTGGTTTGGGGGGGGGGTTTCGTTCTCCCTCGGCCGGGCATGCGTGTTGGGGATCTGGTCGGCCCTCGGGATGTTGGTCCACGGAAGCTGGAAGGCCGTGCAAACGAGGTTCGGCGTGTTTGTAGCGTGACTTGCTGGTCGGGAGGGCCCACACCACGAGGCCGGTCTCACAGTAGTGGAAGGAGAGCGGCTCGTGCCGAACGGCTATATGGGGGCAACGGTGTGGGGACACGTCAATACTGTGGCCTGTTAACAGGTTGGGATTGCTTCTGCCCGGTAACCTCTGCCCTAGTGCTGTTGGCTCGCATGGTCCCGGCGGGGGCTGGTTTGGGGAATGTTCTAGGTGCTTGTTGTAGTGGGGGGGTGGGGGTGGGGTCGGGGTCCTGTCTGGCCAGGTTGGGGGTGGTCGGCTGTGGGCGGGGGGAAGTGACAATAGGGGGATGTTTTGGGTTGGGGGTCGGGGCTACGCACGGTACGCTGAGAGGCATGTCTTCTGATCTATCTTTGTATGTCCGGACTAAGTTGTCCATTGCTGACCAGTGGGCGGCACTTCTCACAGGGAACATCTTTGCTGAATCTATGGCACGTTATGGCAGTGATGGCTGAACCTAGAGTTACGACTGGTGACAATGGCAAGGTGGCTCTGAGAGCGTTGACGTGGAATGTCAGGGGGCTGAATGATTTCCGCAAACTGAGAAAAGTGCTAAATTATTTCCACAGGCACCACATTGACCTGGCGCTGATACAAGAGACACATCTCCCACTTACGAGTAAAATGCTCACTGCGAAGGGGCTAGCGGGGAACAGTGTGGCGGCGGGCTTTACTACGCACTCCAGAGGGGTGATCACATGGGTAAACCCACGATCCAACCTGAAATTAACGATGCTGGAAGCCGACTCGGAAAGGGCGCTATTTGATTGCTAGGTGTGTCGGGAAAGGTCATGATCTGGTGGTAGTTAATGTTTACGGCCCCAATTATGATAACCCAGAGTTCTACACCGCTCTGGCTGCACATTGCAGGCCATACATACCCGCTAGAATGGTGTGGGGCGGTGACTTTAATTTCACGTTCAACCCGAACTTGGACCGCTCTTCGGGCCCGATGCGCCGCCCGGCGGCCGCTGCCTTACACATGCAAGCGAAACTGACTAGGCTGGACCTGGTGGATGTCTGGAGACACGGACATCCTGGGAAAAGGGGATATACGCATTACTCGGCATTCCATGACGTGCACACCAGAATCGACTATTGGCTAACATCACAGTCGCTGCTTACGGTTATTAAGGGGTGCATGGTCTTACCACGCACACTGTCGGACCACTCCCCTCTTCTTTTGATACTGGATACTCCGGCCAACAGAATCCCGCCGTTCACATGGCGGCTGCCACCCTACTCACTGTTAGATGAGGTGCTTAGGGGAGACTTGGCGGAGGACATAGATACCTTCTTCGATAATAACTTGGGATCTGTTCAGAGCTTCCAAATGGTGTGGGACTCGTTCAAAGCATATATTTGCGGTATGGCTATGGCCAAGCACTCCAGTGTTCTTAAGTCCATACGGCAGAGGCTGGCGACCTTGGAGACGCAGCTGGCGCAGTTAGAAGAGCAACATCGGATATCCACGGATCCCGATGTTGCAGCTCAGATCCAAGTGTTGGTTTCTGAATACATTAGTGAAGCGGACAGGGAAGTGCAGCATATGGGCAAGTATGCCACGGCCCGCACATATGGGGAGGGTGAGCGCCCGGGCTCTTTACTAGCGAGGATACTTCGCACCACCAGGAGGCCCCTGGTCATTGACAAACTTGTTACCGCCGCTGGGGCAGTGATTACTGGTGAGAGAGAGATTATTGATGAATTCAGGGATTACTATGCTGGACTTTATAAATCTAAGTCCTCTCAGATGGAAGAAGAAATAGAGGACTACCTCAGTTATATTAAAATGCCCTTTTTGTCCAACTCTCAGAGGGAATTTTTGATGCTGCCCATACAAAAGGATGAGATTCTGGAGGCGCTGGAGGGAATGAGATCAGGCAGTGCCCCTGGGGCCCATGGGCTGACGGTGGCCTTTTACAAGGCCTTCCAGGATAAGCTCCCCCCCATCTGATTACTCTCTTTGATGATATATGCCAGGAGGGTAGCATGACTGACACTATGAGAGAAGCTCTACTCGTCACCATCTTGAAACCCGGGAGACCCCCTAACTTGTGCGGATCCTACAGACCGCTCTCCCCGATTAATGTTGACGCTAAGTTGTACGCCAAGGTCCTAGCTACGCGCTTGGCACTGCTGGTACCGGAGCTCGTGGCTCCGGAACAGGCTGGCTTTATCCCGGCCACAAATCTCACATATAATATCCGTACAGTACTGGGAACCATGCAGCACGTGCGCCCAGAGTGCAAAGCCTTAGCCCTTTTCCTAGACATGGAGAAGGCGTTCGACTCTGTGGAATGGCCCTTTATGGTGAGGGTATTGAGGAAACTCGGACTGGGAGAGCCTTTTTTGCAGATGCTTGGAGCATTGTATTACCGACCTACTGCCAGGCTGAGAATAGGGGACCACATTACGGAGGCCTTCGAAGTTGGCAGGGGGACCAGGCAGGGCTGTCCCCTTTCCCCCCTCCTATATGCACTAGTAGCGGAACCCTTGGCGTGCGCGATGAGAGAATACCATAGATTTGAGGGTATCAACTTTCCCACCTATAAGATCGGTATTTCAACATACGCAGATGATACGCTGCTATACATCCGGGATTCGGAGGAGAATCTTTCTCCCATATTGAGGGAGGTGGTCAGGTTTGGGGCCCTATCTGGCCTCAAGGTGAACTGGAACAAGTCCCTAGCGTTCCCGCTGACACCGGTTACTTTGCCGTTTCCTATGGAATATCCCCTGCAGTGGACGACAGACTCAATCCGATACTTGGGGATTCGGCTCCACAGGGACCTGGAGGTTCTGCTCAGGGAAAACTACGGGGTGGCCTACGCCAACCTAGTTGAGGACGTAGAGGTGTGGAATAGGCTTCCCCTGTCTCTGCTGGGCGGAATAGCCATCATGAAAATGGTGGTTTTACCACGCTTCTTGTTCCTATTCAATAACATCCCTATAGTGCTATCCAAGGCCTTTTTCGCGCAGCTGACCCAAACCCTTATTAAGCTGGCCTGGGGGGGTAAACAGCCCAGAGTTCAGTGGAAGGTGTTAACGCTGCCGTATGTGATGGGGGGGCTTGGTGCCCCGGACCTGGAAAGGTATTACAGGGTGGCGCAGGCGGCTCACCTGCACACGTGGATACATGCCAACTCTGATGTCCCACACGTGATCCTAGAACGACTGTTTGCAGACCCACTCCCCCTGCCGGCGACTGTTTTCCAGCCGGTTGATCGCAGCGTAGGTACATTGGACTCGCTAAAAGCCACGAATCATGCTTGGCATGCGTTGCTGAGAGCGCAAGACTGTGCATTATTGTATTCCCCGCTGATGCAGGTGGAATGGGTGGTTTGGCTCCCCCCACTGCGAGAGACAGGAGTGCTGCAGGCGTTAGGCGCTCTGGGCGTCGCTAGGATGGCTGATCTGTTTCTGGATGGGGTAGTCAAGACATGGGATCAGATCAGTTTGTCGCGACCTGAGTCCACGCTACTCCAACGCTTTCAATTTCATAGGGTCCGTAGTGCCCTGTCGGTGCTGTTGGGGCCGGGCATGGCAGAACCTCCGGAAATCCCGGAACTTACCTATGTCATTAAAACCGTGGCGCCGTCCAAGCTGGTTACGGCCCTTAAAAAAATCGGAGGCCAGCACAAGGCACACCAGTGCTCCACAGCGAGGCGAGACTGGCAGATCGACCTTCAGATGGATATTACTGATGAGATGTGGAAATACTGCTGCGCTAGCACCAAGAAGGTGTCGCTCAATGGTCGGCACAGATTGGTACACTTTAAGTACTTACAGCGGGTCTATTATACCCTGGAGAGACTGCATAGGTACGGGCTCCGCCTCACAGTGGAGTGTGAGCGATGTCACTTCCTAACGGCGGACTTCATGCATACGGCCTGGTACTGTCCGGGAATAGCTAAGTTTTGGACGGAGGTGTTTCAGGAACTGAGCCAGATTTTGGAAACAGAGATACAGCTCAACCCATCTCTCGCGTTGCTGGGATATTCCAGGCTGCTCCAACTAGCACTGCGTCGTCTGACAGATATAGCGCTGTTAATAGCTAGACGAGTTGTGGCGACATGTTGGATGAGAGGGCCACTTCCCACTAAGAAACGATGGGCCAGGGATATGCTGTATTGTAGCACACAGGCGGAGACATATAGTGAACTGCTGCCCCCGAAAAGTCGTCCCAAGAACTTCTGGGGATTGTACAGAACGTATTTGACCGCCGGGGTCACTGAGTCGGCTGGCCAGGGGGAGACACAGAGTGAGGAACCCAATACATACAATGTGACCGAGGGGGGCACTGGTCCAGATCAGGACCCTACGGGCGCATGATTGTGAGGGATGTCGGTGTGATAGCGGGGATGGACGCCTGCGCGTGGAGAGTGTGGACGGGTGCACTTCGGATCTGACTGTCACGCTCTAAACGGGGTCACTCGGGGTGTGAATGAGTAACGCACGGTTGCATACAGTCTGAGTGCGGGGGGGTGCTATCACTGGTTACTGCTGGGCGGAAGGATCGAGGACACGTGCGTGTAGATGGGGGAAGGAGGAGACAGCTAGCGTGCGGTGGGTGGGGTGGGTGGTTGGGGTTAGTGATATGATTAAAACTTACAGGAACTACGCCAGACTTGCAGGCGCAAGTGGACCATTTTAGGCTTCCCATTCATAAACGTGAGGCTGTCACATAGACTGGGGACTAGCGCAGCCACCAATCGCAGTTGCAATCATGACTGGTCTATTGTATATGATGTTTTACTGAGATGCCGCCGGTCCTCCGGGATGTCGGCTAAATGGCCGTGTAAGAGATAACTTAACTGCCCGACTGGTCGGCAGGGTCCTTCCACTGCTGTGTGGTTTAACGGCGGTTTGCCCTGTACAATTTCTATACGTAAATAAAGGGGTTTTTTTGAAAACTCAAGGGGGTGGAGGTACAGGGGACACCTACACCTACCACCTCTAGCCAGACAGAGGTTACTATAGGAGCTCAAAGACTTGAAGAGAGTCGTAGGTTTCATATGGATCTGTCCAGAAGTGACTTTAAGCTTAATGCTTATGCAAAGCTGTTGTATGAGTATGTTGATGCTATGGATGCGAAAGATTGCTATGTGTGCATGCAGCTACCTTATTCCGTGGATGAGGGTATTAGATACCATCATCTTCCACTAACCTATGGGATTTCATGCAGCCTATTGCTTAGCATCTTTTATGAGAGAAGACAATTTGAGCATTTCTTTTCCAATTATGATGCAATACTTCCTGAAGTACTGGCATATAAGCATTTGAATAAGTACGACTATTATAAGTCAGAGGACAGACTTCGGAAGTATTTCATGCCGACTTTGAGTTTGGATACAGTTTATGCCCACCGACATAACCTAACGTGTTTATTGTCAGAAACAGAGAAGAAGTTTATTGGCCAGATAGAGGATAGATATAGAAAACTAACTCAGACACGGAATACAGGAGAGAGTCCAGTAGATTGGACTGAGGCAGAGAAGTTATACAGATCTAAGGGAAGTTATGGACCCATAGCGCTAGATCAGACGCAGAAGGAGAAGTTGTGTGTGAGACGTCCTCAGACTTATTATGAAAAAGTCTCGGTAGGACAGAGTACGTGCGATCATACCTTTACCATGGAGGACTCTGCTAAGAACATTTTGCAAGGTCCGGTGCAAGTGATTCCAACTGTGTATTTTGTGTGTTGAAGGAACGCCTATGTGAGGTTGCCTGCGAATTGGTATGGTACATGTTATTTGGCTATTATTTTTCCGAAGATTTATCATACAGAAGATTTAAATCTTTTGGAGACTGGACATCACTCTAAAGTGCGGAGAGCTGCAAGTGCCGGAGCGGTGATTGGTGATATTTTTGGAGCAATGATACCAAGTTTGGGTGTGGTTTTGAATGATGTGAAGATTGGCGACTGTGGTTGGTGAGTTGTCAATGAATACGGCGAGGTCTTTGTTGTTGGTGGATGGAGAGATGTTGTCGATAAGAACTATGGTTTTGCAAAATCGTCTTGCTTAATACGTGTTATTGGCAAAAGAGGGTGGAGTCTATAAATTGTTGAAAGTTCAAGAATGCTGCACGTATATTCCAGATAACAGCAAGGATTTGGAGAAATATATTGACAACATTACCACAATTCACCAAGAGATTGTGGATTTGACTGAAGAGGGTGTGTGGGAGAAGATTGGTAGAGGATTCAGTCGTGTGGGAAGTTGGTTTGCGAACTTGGGAAAGGGTTTCCTTGGATTCGTATTGAAGCCTCTTATTATTGTTGTGGTTTGTGTGATCTGCTTGTGGGGTCTCATTAGAGCCTGTAAGTGGTACAGAGGAAACAAGGTTGAGAGAGCTCTTAGATCGAGTGAGAGGCGAATGGCTAGACTGCAGGACAGTCAATACCAGAATCTTAAGAGAATGGAGAGGTTCCGACAAGATAGAATGGCAACAAGCACTGTTTAGGTCGGTTCTTTCTCCAAGGGAATGAGGTTGTGATGGTGTGATGACATTTGTCATCAAAGGGGGGAAGTGATAGAGCGTCGCAAGATTCTGAAATTTGTAGGGGTGCATAATATTCACCGTTAGTCAGCACCCTCATATTAATCAATGTATGTTTAGAAGTGTCATAGAAATGTATTGATGTAATCGTTTAACTTAGAGGGGATTAGAAATGTAATAATGCTTTTGTGAGGATTAACGTTGCAAGTTATTGTTAATGTAATCAACAAAACGAATAATCATTATTTTTGTACAATGCAATGTATTAGGCTAAACGTGTGCCATGTTAAAGCTTACGTGTAGGCTGCTTATTCATATATATGAAAATAGTGAACTAATGCTTAGAGTGTGGTTTAATAGTGTTTAATGTTTAAAGGCCTGATCACCTATATGCTAAAGGGAAGGCCTGTTCATTCCTTATGTTAGCTAATGTTGTAGGCCGAAAATGATTCCCTTGGTAAAGGCTTTGGGTTGCAGGGAAATGTAAAATCTTAAAGATGTGAACTGCCTTTTCTCGTTCCCATGTTTCTGTTGCAGGTGCAAGGACATGTAGCTCGTTAGGGAGAATAGATCTTTGTTTCAGGAGTTAGGATGCTGTGGGAAGCCAACAGGGGAGTGCATTGGAATGTGAGACAGATACATTTGCTACGCAAGGTTCCTGGGACCCAAGGTCAAGCTAACCATCGTTGGATGCAAGACAACTTTGTGGAAAACTACCGAGAGAAGACCTGGCTGAGGAGGTGTGCCGAAGGGCGTGTTCTATGATTTTGGGGTTTTGTATTAGGGACAGTGCCCCGTGGGTTGAGCAGATGAGGTTTAGACGGGAAGCTAGGAGCATTTTAGAACGAGCTCTGACTAAGTGAAGGTACTCCTTAAAGGAGTCTTCACTTCTGACACCTTTTCTTGATTCTCTTGCCTGGGAAGGGAATGTTAAGTAGGGATGTCACCTTAGAGATAGAATAGGGACAGACTAAAGTTTCTCTTTTGACTAATGATTCCCAATTTAGACATTGGCCTTACGATTGCCTTTTTGATGATTTTGAAATCTGTAATCCTTTTCGTTTTGAGTCGGATGAGAATCTTACGTAGGCTAGCTTTTGTATTAGTGCCCATTTGCCTTTTACACCTCGTTTTGAGGTGTTTGTATGTTCAGTTGTTTTTGGTCGTAATAAAATCTTAAAAATTTTAGATTCGGAGTCAGTGGTCCTTTCCAAATGAAGTCTAATTTTGGCAGTTATATTTTGATAATTGTGATCACCCCCTCCACGCTATCTGGCAAATAAAAGATCCTGGCGACCGGTGAGGATTCTTGGAGATAACCAGGTAGGCAAGAATCCGGCCTTATCAGGTGTGAGACATACTTTATATTGTTATATACAATAGCTCAATAATATCAGTAACAGAAAATTATAGCAAGAATAGTCCCAGAATCTGAGTCTTAGTTCATGCACTCAGAACACAAATCAAAGAAATATTGCAACTTACAATCCACTTCTTCAGCTTGTCCCAGAAAACTTTGAAATTATTGAATCCCAATTTTCCATTTCCGGTGGTCTGTGGCAGCACACTTTCAGGAAAATAATTCTTAGGTAAAGCATTCAATGGCTTTTAGTATGCAATACTATCATCAGTCTTTTAAATGGAATGAAAAGGTGGGCTGTGACCTAAGAGGAGTATCACCTCAAGAGGTGGGCGTCTATCTATCCAAGGGAGAGGCCTACATGTGAAATAGAATCCCGTCCATGACAATTTCATCGTACTCGACAAATAACAGCGGAAATCAGCAGTTTGAATAGCATTCTCCGTGGCCTTAACCAATAAAACTCTTGATAAGGCCAAGTTTAAAGTAAGTGGCCAGAACTTGGTTGTTCTACTGGAATGAAATAGTATCTTAGGCCCAGAGACACAAGTTCAAAACATAATTATCGACTGTGTCTATTCACCCCTATCCTAAAGGGCACTTGTTGTGACATTGCACTGCAGCTCCACCCTACAACAGGCAGGCAGATACCGATTTTTTCTTCAACTGAGGAAGCACAGAAAAAAGGTCTGTATTTGGTCATGGTTCAACATTTGTTTTCAGGCCTGGCCTTTGAGACAGCTTTAGCTGTCTTGCCATGCTAAAGTTTCCCCAAAAATATCACATATCTTATACATACACTGAGGGGCTTTTGATTAACTGGCTTCACCCATTGGCATGTTAAATTTTCATTCAAATATAGCTTCTGCCCTCCACAGCGTACAACACTATACCCATTGGCTCTCTTCATTTTGATCGATTACACAAAGCCTGTGCACATTGTTCACATTCGCCTAAAATAGCTCCTTTCTCTCCAGAAATATAGCTGGTTCAAGTGTGCTTTTTTAAATTAATTCACTTTTTTTATATTAAGTTTAAAAACTGGCTATTTATTTTGCCTGCACTCCTTAATGAAGTTTATGTGATAAAATGTTTAATTGACATTTCAACTTTGTAGCTGCCTGCGATTTCAGTGCTTGATTAGGTGGTGATTTATTTTTATCTCCTTTATAAATAATAATAATAGAAACACTGCTGTATCTAAAAGACGCCTTTTAGAAAAAACTACTAGTAATACTTCAGAGTTGGCAAATTATTTTTTTACATTTAAAATGTGCATTGCAAACATAGGACTGCAAGTTTAGGTGACAGTATATTTTCTTTTTTACTGTTATGGGATAGGTTTTATATACGCTTACAGTTTTACCTTGTTCGAATCGGGTGTACTCTTATCAATCATAGTTTGGGTTTATCTGTTTTTTAGAAATTGTTTTGAGCAATTCATTTTAGCATATATTTCCATGGGATATTACGGCATCATTCAAGTAATCTACAGTTGTTAATACCTGTTTATTTTGCATTGAACATGGAATCTTACCTCTCTTATGAGATGACATGCAGTCTTTTTTCAGTGATTATCACTAGGTGGTGAGGTAGCCATCACATGGTTCTTGTAGATATAATTAGGAATTGTTGTAACACGATCATGTGATCAAGACCGCTGGGCGTGGACGAAACACGTCAGGGACAGCACTTGTAATGCAATAACCAATTAATTTTTGCACCGCCTCATTTTGGAGTCCACGCCAGCTTCTGTGAAGGAGTTTTTGATTGTTGTATGATGGGCCCAAAGTCTCCCCTTGGCAAAAGCGTATGCAGCATCCTGGTGAAATACTGCGGAGAACTAATGAAATAACCATGGCAAGAGGCACTAACATTGACTTAATCCCTTGCCTGACAGTCCTTGTGGATTTCATCTTACAGATCAGGGAGACTGCTTTGATATTACGTGAACCATCAGTTTGACATAAGCTTTCAATCATATAATCCTTCTGATATTTTCCTGTGCAGAGAGAAATCTACTTTCCCTAAAGGCAGTTCATTCCCAGAGAATTTACAATATTAAGACAGACAGATTTAGTTGAGCCTTGCTAAGTTCCCAGGACTCTAGCATGAAGCATATAGTTTTCAAGAAATTTGTCTCAGATGGGGGTGACTCAAGTCGACTTGCTTTCGATCAGCTGATCTGGAGAAGTACAGGGAAATGTTCAAATTTCCCGGTACCTCTCCAAATTAGTGGATCAACAAGCTCTGCAGAAAGATGCCTTGTTATTTCCCTGGCCAGGGTCTCTTCTCTATGCCTTCCCCCTGATTCCAATAATTGTCAGGGTTCTAGACAGGATTTACAATGAAAGAGCTGGAGCAATATTGGTGGTACCCTTTTGGCCAAGAAAAACTTGATTCCCTTTTCGTTGATCCCTTGCAACAGAGAAAGAGTGGATTCTTCTGTTACCCTGTCCTCCACTGGTTCATCTAGTTCTGCCTCTGCACTTCCTTCAGCTCCTACAACTGTCAGTGTGGAGGTTGAGGAGGAGTGCCTCTGAAATGGGGGGTCTGTCTCTTCTGTTTTATTTACTTTTAGACCTGTAGAAGATATTCTACTAAGAAATTCTATAATCGCCATTGAGCCTCGCTTGACAAATGGTGCTTTTCTAATAGTTTAACCAAAGTGGACTGCTCTTCAGAGAATATTCTTCATTTCCCATGGTACGGACTTGATAAAAGCCTAGCAGTAGCTACCTTAAGACTTCAATGGTCAGCAATTAAGGCTTTCAGGGCTCCCTGGAATAATTAACCATCAGTAGGCAACTTAGTTTCTAGGATGGGTGAAGGTTTTTATTTGCTAAGGCTAGGGATGGGTGAAAATCGTGGAGTTTCACTCCATAGAATTCTGGGGAGCTAAACAAAAAATCAGTGAGATTCTGCGGAGCAGGTAGAATTCGGCACATTGTGCTGCTTGTGCTCATTTGTAACGCTGGGAGCTTTTTCTGTACTGTAAAAGCCGCACAAACTGCACCAAGCGGTAAGCCAGAGGGCACTGCTTCTTTCTGGTGCTCAAGTTCATTTTCCATTCAAGTGGCAGCTTTCTCAACTTGAACGGTAGCAACCTGACGCGACCGCCCGTGTTGAGAAATCTCACTGGGAGGCATTCAAGCGCTCAAAAAATTGCTCTAGGGGCGCAAATTTTCACTCCCGCTAGTCAACTTAATGTTGCCGAGCCTCACATGAGACAAAACTCCATCAGGCAGCGATTGGTGGATTTTTTCTTGAACTGTGCGTTCTAGGCAGAACACAGAGTGCGAAAAACTCCGCAAACTCCACCGGCAGAGCAGAATTTTTCACCCACCCCTAGCTAGGACCTAATATTAGGAACATTTATCACCCCTGGGCCTTGTTTTTAGTATTATCTTTTTTTTTTTGAAGAGATCCCCTTTTGAACCTTTGGAATCAGTTTTTGAGAAGTTTTTAACTTTAAAAGTTGTTTTGCTGATTGCTTTTACCACAGCAAGAAGGATTGAGGAATTAGGTTCCTTACAATACCATTACCCTTATCTGAAGATGTTTGAGGATAGGGCTGTGTTGACCTTGGGTCCTAAATTTGTCCCCAAAGTGAATGTTTTCTTTCACAGAGAACCAACAATTATTCTGCCTTCATTGACATACCTCAGATTGTTCAAAACTTCTTCTTGATGTGGTAAGAGATCTCAAGATCTATTTGCAGATAACAGCAGTCTTTAAGCAATCAGACAGCTTTTTTGTAACTGGTTCAGCCAAAAGGGTATATAAACCTTTTAAATGTATCATCAGCAGATGGATTAAATCTGGCATTTCTTTAGCCTAAAAAGATACTGGTAAGGATTTCCCAGATAATGTGCTCATTCAACCAGAAGTATGGCTGCTTTCTGGGCAGCAAAGGCTGGAATTTCCATTGTTGATATATGCAAGGGGGAAAAATAGTTATCTTTAGATTTATTTCTTACTACAGGCTCAAAGTGGCTCAGAATAAAAAAAACTGAGTTTTAGTTTGAGTATTCTCTCTAATGGATTTTCCCTATAATGTCATACATATGTGAAGGCAAGATTACCAGTTTGTAATTCAGGCCTTTTGACACAGGAACCGGTGAACCAAAAGGCAATCCAATTATGGCTTTGTAAAGTTGGTGATGTTCACGTTCGCTTGTGCTTTTTAAAGTGTGCAAAAATCCCACGAAAGCAAGCTTTTTAGGAAAAGAACCTGGGCAACCTACTTGGTGGAGGATTGTTCATCAAAACAAGGGTGTTGTTTGAAAAGATTCCTGCCCACAAAAACATTTTTTATGTGGGGAAACTTCAACTGGAATGAAAATACTGCTAAGTTTAGAAACATGAGAACTTCAGAAAGTTCTTAGGTTTGTAAAAGTCCATCAAAACAATTTTGGCTTGCACACCCATAATTCTAACCAAAACACCTAAAGAAAAATCTTTGGTTTCCTCAGAAAGTGGTATGATCTTGTCTTGAGTGCACCTTTTCATGATCACAACATTATCAATAAAGAGCAAAAAGGATACATCCATAAGTGAAATAATGTTTCTACAGGAGAGCACACTCATTTCTTTAAATTTAATATTCTTGGCTGAAATAGAAAAGACAAAAGACAAGTTAAATAGGGCTTACAATTATTTTTGTGGGCACAAAAGAAGGTATGAACAAGTAAAGAAATTCATTTAGAAAGCCAAGACAAACATTTCCTTTGAAGGCATTTTTTAATAGACAACATGGCTTTTAATAACAAGTCCAGAACATTTTAGTCGCTTTAGCCGTTTAGTAAGAGGTTAGATATTAAAGTCAAAATTGCAAGGGAGTTCTACAATTATTAATTTGATGTTGAGGTATCCAGGGGCCTTTCTACAGTTGCATTTGTTGCTTTAGCTGTTTTCTGGATTTTTTGAAAGGTTGGTTAAAGAGAAAGTTTGACTGGTTTAATTTGCTATTTAAATCTTTCAATTGAAACATTAAAGGAAATCACAGATTATAAAAAAGACATAGGGCGCAAATTAAAGTTAGGGGCTTTACAGATGGGGTCCAATGTTGAAAAGAAGGGTTCACCATGGGTAGGTTCAGTGGACCCGGAGAGTATAGACAAAGGGGTCCAACTGGGTTCAGAGAGGCATAGAACTGTCAAGTCCCCCTGTAGAGGTGGGCCATTGTCCACATTTTATCACCCTAAGCAGGGAAGTCAATCAAGGTATTAAGCTGGAAGGGGGTCATGTTGTAAAATGGTCCTCTCTGAAGGGTCACCCCAAACGTTTTGTCTTCCTCCTCTTTTCCTGAACTTGTTTGTGCTGGCTTTAGGACCCTGCACACGCTAGCACTGGTTAGCAGTGGTAAAAGCCAAAAGAGAGGTCAGAAAAAGAGGAGGAGAAAGGCACAAAGTTTGGGGTGACCCTTTAGAGAGGGCCATTTTACAACAATGCCATTTCCATTTAACTTTGTTGAATGCATCTCCAGATCTCAACAATGGAATAATATCTCAATTAGCGTTACCACCTCCGTCCCGGTCATTACTATCACTGCTTTCAGTCCTGAACTTTCCTGTGATAACCTAAAACATTTTGGGTGTTGTTTCATTTTAATTCCACTGAACTAATGACAATAACATACCTGAAAACTATTGATTTGTAGGTGAAAAGAATAGGGCAGGAGGCATTGTCTGTATTGGCCTGGTGTCAGGTGCGTTACCTTAGTCTCAGAAAATGCAATGGAAAGCCACATCAAATTATATGTACTTGCTATTAAGGTTGATCACCCCTCAACTGAGTTTTCACAGTTTTTTCACTATGAGCCAAATAGTCTCTGTTAGTACTAGGGTTGAAGAACCTACACATCTTATTCCCATTGCAAACCCTTAGCTTGGCTGGAAACCACAAGCAAGCCTGCCAACTGAGTTTGTAGTTCTTTGTGAACTCTGGCAGTACCTGCCTCCTAATCAATGGAACAGGATTTAGATCTTTGAAAATAAGATGATCTTGATGGTGGTACCCAACAATATAAAAGCCCAGATATACTAGAGTGTTTAACCCATTGCAGAATTTTACACTGCTTGTTAAAGGCCCTGAGTCAGGGACATAGCTTGATAAATTAGATTGATGGGGGGGGTGAGCTTCGGATTTTCCAACAATCAAGCCGGAAAATAATATTTAAATACATTAAACTGCATGCAGGGTGCATGAGAGGGTTCTAAGGGGCAGGGAGAGGAATGCAGATTCGTTGGAGTACTAGGAGAGGAAACACAATATTTTGTTAAATAACCAATATTTTTGAGGACTTTCAAAAAAGAGAGGGAGAGTGTGTGTGTGCGTTTTTGTCTGGGTGTATGTAAAAACTCCTGGTAAAATCCGACAGACTTCTCACCATATCCAACTAAAAGCACCTGTACCCAATTATTGATCAGAAAATACATTTATTGAGGGGGAGGGTGTAAAATCCCAAACATCCTCCTTGAAGCTACGTCCTTGCCCTTAACCTGAGTTATAGGCTCAAGCTGCAGGCAGGGGCTATAACAAGGTAGAGGGTGTTTAACAACCAATATATCCTAGGGCAGAAGGGCTATAATGCTATTAGAACATTACTCACTCTGGGGGTAAAATATTATAATTAAAAAGGGAGAAAGATAAATTGGCACTGAGCCACTTTATTGTTTTCATTGGAACCCTCAGCATTGCGATGTTCTAATGATCATCACACAGTGCTGCCCTATGTGGAGGTGTTGGCTGAGGGGAGGAAGGTTAAAAGATATCTTCAGACATGGTGCGGCAAACTGGTAGCTTCATGTAAGCAAAATGTGTAGCAGAGCAGTCTGAGTATTTGAAGCAGCTGTGAATGTGGGTACCTATTAAGTAGTTTCTTGTGATATAATGTAATCATGTTGACGGAAAGAGACAGGTGTTTCCAGGTTTGAGTTTGGAGGCAACACGCCTCAAGCCAGCTCCTAGCACTCCAATGCTGTCATGTTTCTTTAGCAGCATAGTCTGATGCAGAGTATTATAGGTAGGGGGAAAACAAATAATAAGATTACTGCTATTCCATTTGAATCCACCATACTTTTAATATAATCAGATATTGGAATCAGGGCTGCTTCATTGGGCAGTGAAAATGGAATCCCAATTGGTAGGCCAAGACAAGGTTATTTCCCTCTATGAATGTCAATATTTGTCCAAAAGCAGATCTTTCAATGAGTTCTAATAAGGTTAATTGACTAACTCACGATGAGTGGCTTAGTTAGAATTCAAGTGGCTTGGTGTTGAGGACTATAAGTTCACTTTTGCTTCCACAGAGTTGCCATTTTAGAGTCAATGGCTGTTAGCACATTTCCAGGACATGGTTTCGATTTGGATTTGTTTTTCTTGTATGTGTTGCTGGTGATGTTCAGGTTCATTTGGCTGTTGTCTTCATAAGAATGCTTCAGTCATTTGTGTCTGCCTTTGATCCACAAGTTTGAAAGTATATATTTGAGACTACTGCCGCTAAGGGATATACTTATTGATTCTGAAATTGACAGAGTAGTCGGAGATGATGTGTCCCTGCCTATTGGCCTTATTTAGAGTTTGGCGGATGGGACACTCTGTCAAAACGTGACTAATATCCTGTCCGTTGTATTATAAGTGTTGTAGATTATAATGAACTTGCAATAAAGTTGACAGGAAATCAGCCGCATTTTTGATGAATTATCCCACCTGTCAAACTCTTAATAGTCCACCAAGGGTCTGATTTAGAGTCCGGTGGATGGGCATTCCATAACAAACAAAACACCCCATCCACCCAATGCATTCGAATATAAAGCACTTATAATAAGGAGAGTGGGATACCCACCATGACACAGTATCTGTCGGCTAAACTTCAAATCAGGCCCAAGTCATTGAGAATGTCAAGAATTAAAACCAGAGAAGGTGAATGTCAGCTCCTGCTACCTCAGAGACGATGGAGCAGGGTTTCCTGGCCTAGGTGTCAAAGGCTCTGTCGCATAAGTGAATGAGTAGACATATATTTCGTCTCTGTCTTAGAAATCCTCATATTGGGACATGATGAGTAGAGAATTGGCAACATGATGTCAGAGCATGACGACAAGTGGCCAATGCATTTATCAAGCCATAATCTACGTCTGAAAATATGGTTTCTGACATAATGGAAAAGGTGCTGCAGTACGATGTATGATATTACTATAGCATAAGCCTAGCTGGAAAGCAAATGTATATTATGTTGGGGTGTGGGATTTGTAAGAGACAATACAAGATCACATTTATCATATGGTCATTTCACACGCCGCATTTGAAATTGCATTACATCTATTTTCACAATTATAGGCCCAGGGAAATCAAGTGTTGCCTAGAATCACATAATTTCAGTGAAGCAATGGAGCTGGGTTTAGAATTCAGGTTTCAAGCTACTAGACCACATCTCAAACAGTGCGCGTATTTGAAAAAACAGCCAAGGTGCTGACTTAGGAATTTGGGAAACTAGACAAAATGCTGTCA
Organism: Triturus cristatus; assembly: GCF_964204655.1. NCBI lineage: Eukaryota > Metazoa > Chordata > Amphibia > Caudata > Salamandridae > Triturus > Triturus cristatus. The sequence goes on from NC_140589.1 coordinate 1,138,325,916, forward strand.
AATAATTTATGGAAAGTGCAATGGGCTTACTGGGGTATAGCACTGTATAATGTGCTCACTGAATTATTGAGGAAGTCGGGCAATGTGTTTACTAATGAAAAATGGTCTTTGTGAAGGCTGAAGAACGAAGGAAACTGTATAATGCATTTATTGGCACACCAAGGAATCTCTGTGTGAAATAATGGAAACTCAGTGTAAAACAAAACCTCTCTTTTCCTGAGTTCCACCGTTGTTTTATTCTTCACATTTGGTATTGTTTGTACCTCTCAAGTTTGCTAAAGGCCTGCGGATCCAGCACCAGCCACATGTGATCTATTTAGACAAGCAAGCCTTTTATTCTAATTTGCTATATCTGCCATTCTGGTCAATCAACTGCCTTATGTGTAGAGTTCTCGCTCAGTTATACAAGGTGCAATATGGAGTGTAAGATTGTAGAACATACTTTCCCCACAGACCTTAAACAGAACATTACCAATGTGTATAGTTGTTACCTTTTGATAGGAAAGTGCTATCAAACTGAAATGTACAATGTATATGTGAACGAATTTGAAATGATCAGTTGTGTCTTGTTGCCTGGCCAAACAACTCAGGGTGATGCATTGATGCATCACAGAAACAACTTTACCTCTAGAGATATACAAGTGTCTGTTTGCTTCTGTCAACCCTGCAGATTCTAAGTACCTTTACCTTCATCTCATCAAATTGAATGTGCCCCACAGGTATCACGTTCCCCTGATCTGACTGATATGCAAAAGCCCAACAAATACATAAAATATTGTGAATGTATCTGAGTAGGGCAGCGAGAGTAGGACCACAACTCAAGTACTGTGTGTGCCACACATTTATATAAAACATGCTTGGCACACACGGTACACCTAGCTAACCATGCGCTGGATCTATCAAGCACCTTAAATGTAAATGTGTTTGTACTTGTATAGCGCACTGCCACCCCCTCTGTGGAACCCTTTCTGGCCTTTCCCTGTGAAATGTCCACTCCTGGGCACCCCCATGGTGAAGACAGGCATCCCAGCGCTGCTGGGGCCGTTGTGGAGATTAAGCAAGCTATTGCCCAGAGTTGCAGCGTGGGACCCATGATTAGAATAGGCACTGAGGCGAGAATTATCAGGTCCGAGGAAATTGAATCCAAGACCCGCCGAGGCGGGGATTGAACTCTGGTCCCAGGCCAGAACTCTGCATCAGGGTCTGCCGCTCTAACCATTGAGCCACACTTCTCCAAAGAAACAAAGCCAACAGCTTAAAATTTTATGTCGCCTTTTTGGTGGAGAAATACATGACAACATAGTTGACGGTCAAAGGCAACCCAAACAAATTTGGAAAAAACAACAAACATACTGTTAATTGCACTTACTTCGCTGCAATACTGCATTGAGGACATATTGTAGCTCTTCTGCAGAGATTTCCATGTCCTGCGATTAACAAGTGAAAATAGTGTTACAGCATCTGCAATGTATATAGCTGTTTAGTCCATTCAGAGTGTATGTACTTTGTTAGCAAATTCTGCATTTTTTTACATTAGCAAATCAAAACGAGGTCATTTTAGAAGCAAATAGATAATCATCTTTGACAAGCCTTTTGAGAAAATTTCAGCATGCACAGTTACAACAAAAGAGGCGGGGCTTAATTTAAAGGTGGGCAGTAATGTGATATTAGGCAAAAAACAGTAGATATCGCTGCCGCTCACCTCTGTGTTCTGCCGGGCAAGGTACACTTCGGGGAAGGCAGCAATCCTGACCGGCGTGTGTGCGGGTGGGGTTGCCCAAAATGGCAGCAGACCGCACACCCTATTTAGAGTTACCAGTGTGACAGTATTTTTTAGTAGTGTCACCTCCATGACAGTCTGCCATTAACACCATTGTGGTCTGTAAGGGAACTATAGAAACATCCCAGATGAGGACCTTTGAAAGTCATCCCCATTTAGCTGGAGAAAGTAGAGGGAAGTATAACAGCAAGAAGGGCATTGAGTCCATATGAGGGCAGTTGGTCAAAATCACGGGGGCAGCACCAGGGGAGTAACATCGGCAAGGGGCTGGGGTGAATCAGAGGTCGGGTTTGTGTGCGTTATGGGGTAAGGGAAAAGCCTCAAATTTTGTTTGTCATCCCCAGCAGCTTCTGCCATGCAGTCAGGAAGTGCCATGGGTGAAAACACAGCCACCAAATGGTAGAAAGCACAAGAGTAGTGAATTTGTTTTGTGTGGCAAACTGGCAGTGCACCAAATGGAAGAGCAGTTCCATAGTTTCATTTAAAAGTGATGAACGCCCTAGAAATAACATTCCCAATAGGTCTCCTAAATTAGGCAAACAATGCAATTAGAGCTCTCCCCGTTCCTGCTATTAATCCACTAATCCCCTGCCTTCCCCCAAACACCGACCACCACTCACACCCATAGCCACAGATGTCTACTGGATTCCAGGATGATCCCTGAAGTGTTTTTCTAGAGCACAAGGATGGGCTTGGTGGGAGAGGAAAGTGAAAACTGACACCTTGTTGATGATATTAAATAGTCAAATTCTTAGGTAATCAGAATTCGGTAAGCATATTAAGCAGGACCTTGCATTCTTAGTGAGTGGAATACATTCTGATTGAGAAAAGCTAATCTTTTAGGAAGCCAAGAGATTTTGTAAAATCCCTCTCTAGTAGAATCAAACCTTGAAACCCTTCCCTGCTTACAGTCTCCAATTCTTGTGTGCACTTACACGCATGCCAAATGTAGAAGTTTGTTAGCCTTTAAAAGGCAGGGATGTGCAAATCTGCTTGTGAGGCCAAGGTGTTGGTGCCATTCCTTTAATGCTGGTTGAGGATCTCAATATTAGTTTGTCAGGGAATGGACCTGAACATTGACCAGGAAGTTGAGAACTTTATTTTGAGCCATCTTGTTGAGACAAATGTTAGTCCAGTCATTATATTAGGAGAATCAATGAGTCACTGTTTCAAATCCCAGCATGATGAATTCAATCTTCCATTTTTCTGAGGTTCAGAAATTGAGAACCATTCTGATCTGTCCTAGCTAGGATATTGTAAGATAGACTGGAGGAGTCAGAATAATATGTATCTGAGAAGAGCAGGGAACCAAGATCATCCAATTTCTTCAGTCATATATCTGTATGCTGTTGGTGCCTAAAATTAGTGCAAGGATTGCCAGTGCAATGGGTGCTTTTGGCTAATGTTGTCTAGTGGGTTTATTGCTTCACAAGGTGTCAGTCTGATACAGTGAATCCTTTCAATAATGAGTCAATGAGAACCATTACTTTTGATTCTCATTAGGACAATCAGTTTTGGAAGTGAAGCTTGGATGGATTTGTCTTCTTTCAGAACCAAGTCTCTGAGCAATATAATATTTCTTGATCACAGAGACAATACTATTTGTCTGCTGCTTCCATAAACTGACTGATTTCTGGTCTGCAGACAATTGCAACTTGCACCACCATTACTTTGTTTCTGCAGGTCATGGTTCAGGGCCAACATCCCTGGAATACAAAGTGGAATTCCTGGAGTTTAGAGTGGGAAGATGGTGTAGGAAAGTCACATCAATATTTTCTGAGCCGAGAAAACATATGTACGTTTCCACTGATTATTTTGTTGCTTGGCTGTCTCAGAGGATGAACAAGCCTTTATGACTCTATAGAAATACATGAACAGTATTCATGATCTCTTGAGAAAACCAAAATCGGCTGAAACTCATAAATTCTTCTGAAAGGGTTAAGTCAGCATGGATGTTGATTCAGTTCACCAAATAATAATAGTAGCATAAGTTAAAATATGGCACTTGAACATACTGGACCCTAAAACATTGGTGTTTGATGGGTATTTTTGTCTTAAATTTGGAAACTAACTTTGAAATTGAAGCTCTCTTCATGTCAGTCTCTTGTCCTTCAACAAAGCAGGTTAGCAAAGCATGGCCAGGCAGAGAGTTGCTGTCACTATTACTTCTTTAAATGAGACAGGCAGAAAAAAAGGTCTGGGAGATGATGTTTATTGGTTGTTCCAGGCTCAACACATGGTCATGATTGTCTTCCAAGGAATTGTACAGTTCAGAAGAGACCATTGCAGATAACACTCGTTTACTTGAGGTCTATTGCAGTTGACTGCCACTCAAGAAAAAATGTGCATGAAATCATGTAATTCCAAGATACTGGCTCAAAGAAGAAAAACATGTGTAGCTTAATAGACTTAGGTTTTGGTAGTTGGTTTGCCTTTAAGGCAACTCCTTCCGTGTCTCTTATCCTTAATCGGATATAGATGTCTCCAGCTGTGGTTTTAATTATGCTGTAGTTAAAAAGCTAACAATTCTGAATCCCTGTCAATTACTAAAAGAATAACGGTTTAGTCCATGTCTGATCTTGCATTATTTGTGGCACTCTTCATACATATTTCATTAGTAATTTGCTTCTGGTGGCCCAACAACCAAGAATAATTTTCAGTCACTGATATGAAAACCAATTCTTTGGTATAAAATTGGAATAAATGTATGTAAACTCAGTGTGGTCAGATATTGGGCCCTGATGGAGAACACATATTTCTAAGGGTTTTCAGCATAGAAATAGGAAAAGAACCTTGATTGCAATACAACAGCATTTAGGCAGCTTTACCTCGCCAGCGATCTGGTCAAACAGCTGGCGAAACTGCTTCTCCTCTTCAGTTTCTTTATGAGGTGGATTAGGTTGTGGTGGCTGTAAAACACAAATGAAAGAAAATCATTAAGCAAAGTCAAAGAGTGCGAGTCACAAAGATTTTGCTGGTTTGTGTCACTTACTCTTGTAGTACTCCTGGCTGTGGATCTGATTTAGAGTTAGGCAGACAGGGTACTCTGTCTCAAATGCGAATGACTACCCTGTCTCCCAAATCCTAGGACTACCCATCTCAGGTGGGCAGGGCTTATGTTTATCATCGATGGATCCTCTATTGGTTCCGTAAATGGAAAGCTTTCTCCGTGAGACCATCAGAGGAAGGACATTACATCAATCACCCTATTTATGGTGGAAGATATAATGTCTTTTTTTTCTGTCTGTCACCACTAGGGAAAACTGGCAGTGAGGGACAGAAACCAATTATAATGACCCCCACATGATGGGAGAAAAATTCCAGGAGGTGGAGGTCATGCGTTTTTTGTTTTGCAGACAGAAACTCCTGCTTTGACAGGTGGCAATCCAACAAGGTTTTTGTACATTGAAAGGATCTGCCATGACTGAGATTACTTTCAATTTCTAGAGAAGACCACTGGGCCCAACAGTCATCGCTAAATTTGTTAATGTCCTCTTACACCCTGACCCTTGGAGTACCATCCGTCAAAGTGTAAAACAAGACATTAGTCATGAGTTCCAGGAGTAAGCCAAGATTACTGCAAGAGGAAGTCACCATAAAATTCTAATGAATCTGGCCCAAAGTGTGTTTTTTAAATTATGATACCTACACTAGCAAATACAAACTGTCAATGGTCAGATATTTTGTGGTCCTTGGCAAGTAGGATAAGGAATATGCTACTTACCAGTATGCATCTGTTCTTGGCATGTAGAGCTGCAGAGCCACACACTTAGTATAAGATCGCCATCTGGTGTTGGGCTCGGATGCTTGCAGGTTGTTGTTGTCTTCGGAAGAAGTCTTTTGGTCACGAGATAGGCGACTCCTCCCTTGGACTACAGTGCGCATGGGCATCCACTCCATCATCAGATTGTTTTTCGCCATGATGGGAAATGATGGAGTGTGTAAGAATAAAGAAAGGATGTCCATGTGTAATGTCTAATTAAGACAATGCTGGAACAGATACAGGTCCCGGGGAGGTGGGTGGGCATGTGTGGCTCTGCAGCTCTACATGCCAAGAACAGATGCATACTGGTAAGTAGCATATTCCGTTCGAGGCATATGAGCTGCAGATCACACACTTAGGATAGACTATACAGCAGTGTCTCCCCTAGCGGTGGTCACCTGTATCGGTTACAGCAGTTTGGAATAAAGTTTTAAGGACAGCCTGACCCACAGAAGCTTGTTGTTTGGCTTGCACGTCAACACAGTAATGTTTAGTGAAGGTGTGTATTGTAGACCATGTGGCTGCCTTACAAATATCTTCTAAGGGAAGGTTTCCTAAGAATGCCATGGAAGCCCCTATTTTGCGTGTGGAGTGTGCTCTAGGGGGAACTGTTAGAGTGCGTTTAGCTTTTTGGTAACATATTTGGATACATTTAACTATCCACCTGGCTATCCCTGATTTGGAAATGGGGTTGCCTTTATGTGGTGGAGAGAAAGCAACAAACAATTGTTTGGTTTTGCGGAAAGATTTGGTTCTGTCAATGTAATACAGCAGGGCTCTTTTAACATCTAAGGAATGAAGAGCTCTTTCAGCTACCGAGTCCGGATTTGGGAAGAACACTGGTAGCTCGACTGATTGGTTAAGATGGAATGGAGAAATGACTTTTGGCAGGAAATTTGGATTTGTTCTAAGAACCACTTTGTTATGAAGTAGTTGTAGGAATGGTTCTTGTATGGTTAAAGCCTGGATTTCACGTACTCTTCGAAGGGATGTGATAGCAATAAGGAAAGCCACTTTCCATGTAAGGATTTGTAGTTCGCATTTATGCAGAGGTTCAAATAGGGGACCCATGAGCCTAGTGAGAACAATATTTAGATTCCACACTGGAGAGGGTGGTAATCTGGGAGGAATAATCCTTTTAAGACCTTCCATGAAGGCTTTGATCGCAGGCACTTTAAATAGTGACAAGTGTTGTCGATTTTGTAAGTAGGCTGCTAATGCTGCTAGGTGGAGACGTATGGATGAGTACGCTAAATTACATCTTTGCAAGTGTAGTAAGTAGCAAATGATGTTCTGGATGGATGCATCCAGTGGGCATATATCATTGTTAGTGCAGTAAATGGCAACTCTTTTCCATTTTGCAGCGTAGCAGGCTCTAGTAGTAGGCCGTCTGGCCTCCTTTATAATATTCATGCAGTCTGGTAGTAGGTTGAGGTAACCGAACTCTAGGACTTCAGGAGCCAGATCTCTAGGTTCAGTTGATGTGGATCGGGGTGTCTGATTTCTCCATGGTTCTGGGTTAATAAGGACCGGGAGAGGCGCAGTCTTTGGTGTGGAACTAGAGAGAGTTCCAGTAGTGTTGTGAACCAGGGTTGACGTGCCCATGTGGGAGCTACTAGTATCAGCTTGAGAGGCTGTTTCCTGAGCTTGCGTACCACGAATGGAATGAGTGGGAGGCGGAAAAGCGTACGCAAATCTGCCTGACCAGTTCATCCATATCGCATTGCCCTTCGACTGTGGGTGGGGAAACCTGGCGGCGAAGGTTGGGCATTTTGCCTTTTCGTGTGTGGTGAACAGGTCTATGTCTGGTTGGCCTCATGTTTGGAAGAATGGGAGTAGGACTTGTGGGTGTAATTCCCATTTGTGGATCTGTTGGGTTTGTCGACTCAACAAATCGGCAATCTGATTGTGAACTCCTGGAAGGTGTTCTGCTAGCAGGTAGATGTTCTGGGGAATTGCCCATCTCCAAATGTTCTGTGCGAGCTGGGACAGTTGGAGAGAATTTGTGCCTCCTTGTTTCTGTATGTAATACATGGCTGTCATGTTGTCCGTCCGGATGAGGACAGTTTTGTTCTTTAGATGTCATTGGAATGATTTCAATGCTAGGAACACTGCCAGTAGTTCCACGTAATTAATATGGAGCACTTATTGTTGAGTGGTCCATTTGCCCTGAGTGGTGTGTCCTAGGAGATGGGTTCCCCACCCTGTGAGAGATGCGTCGGTTGTCAGCACTATCTGTGGAAGAGGCTCTAAGAACGGCCGCCCTTTGGACAGGTTTATGGTGTTCCACCATTTTAGTGAGCGATGTGAGCGACTGTCCACTAACACCAGATCCGTAAGTTGTCCGTGAGCCTGGTTCCACTGACGTGCTAGACATTCTTGCAAGGGACGCATTTGAAGTCGTGCATAAGGCACAATGAAGATGCATGACGCCATCATGCCTATGAGTTGCATGAACACTCTTGCTGGGAGAGAGTGTTAGGATTGAAATTTTAAGATGAGAGCTTGTATATTGGCTATCCTGGCTGGGATAAGCTATGGCCTTGGAGGTTTTTATGGTGGCTCCCAGATATTGATGTATGTGGGAGGGTTGTAGTTGAGATTTGGGATAGTTGATGGTGAATCCCAAGTTGTGTAAAAGTTGAATAGTTTGGTGAGTGTGTAGAACGCATTTGTTGAATTAATTGGCTTTTATGAGCCAATCGTCGAGATATGGGAAGACATGAATTTGTTGTCTCCTGAAATGCGCTGCTACTACTGCTAGGCATTTGGTGAATACTCTGGGTGCAGTTGTCACTCCGAACGGGAGGACAGTAAACTGATAGTGTTGCCCGTCTACCAGGAATCTTAGATATTTCCTGTGAGCAGAATGCATGGGAATGTGAAAATAGGCATCCTTGAGATTTAGTGTGGCAAGGAAATCGCCTTTCTGTAATAGTGGAAGCACTTGTTGAAGAGTGATCATATGAAAATGATCTGAGTGTATGTACCGATTTAGGAGTCTGAGGTCGAGTATGGGTCTTAACGTCTCGTCCTTCTTGGGGATTAGGAAGTATAGAGAGTATACCCCTGTGCCCTGATGTTGGAAGGGAACTGGCTCTATTGCGTGTTTTTGAAGCAAGGAGAGAACCTCTTGCTTGAGGAGTGTAAGATGGTCTGGCGACATGGGACGCTGTTTGGGTGGTATATGTGGGGGGGTATTTGTGAGTTCCAGGCAGTAACCATACTGGATAATTTGTCTTACCCACTTGTCTGTTGTAATGGAATTCCAGACAGGTAGGAACTGTTTGAGTCTTCCCCCGACTGGAGTGGAATGGTCTGGGGGGAGTGGAGGAAAGTCACTGTTTAGTGGCGGGGGAGGTACGAGTGTTGGTATTGCCTCGACCTTGTCCCTTGGTGTTGTTTCCCCTATATCCTCCTCTAAAATATCCTCTATTGGGGGATGTTTGTGTAGAGGTTTTGAACGTGGAGGAGGTGTCTGCTCCAATATTTTTTGGTGCTCCTCTATAGAAGGAGCGTCGAAAGGAGCCACATGGCTGTGGAGACTGCAATGCTCCCATGGACTTAGCAGTCTCGGTGTCTTTCTTCATTTTTTCAAGTGCAGTATCTACTGCTGGTCCAAACAGTTGCTCTTGGTTAAATGGTTGGCTAAGTATGGTACTTTGTACTTCTGGCTTAAAGCCTGAAATACGTAGCCATGCATGGCGTCTAAGAAGTACGCTTGTATTGATTGCTCTAGAGGCAGTGTCTGCGGCGTCAAGTGCACATTTAATTGAGGCATTTGAGATGAGCTTTCCCTCTTGGATAAGGTCATTTGCCTGGGTCTTGTATTGGTCTGGTAGGTGTTGTATGAGATCTTCTAACTGATCATAGTGAGCCCTATCATAGCGTGCCAATAGGGCTTGTGTGTTGGCAATACGCCAATGGTTAGCTGCTTGTGCTGCTACTCTTTTGCCCGAGGCTTCTAATAGTTTGGATTCTTTGTCTGGGGGCGGTGTATCTCCTGTTTGGGAGTTAGCCCGCTTCCTTGCGTTGGAAACCACCAAAGAATCCAGAGGCAGCTGTCCTTTAATTTAAGAAGGATCTTCTGGGGCAGGTCTATATTTTTTCTCAATTTGAGGGTTAAGTACCCTGGCCCGTACGGGGTCCTTAAAAACTTTTGTGGCGTGTTTTATGACCCCTTTAATCATAGGTAAAATTTGAACTGATTTCTGAGACTGCTCAAAAGTGTCTAAAAGGAAGTCTTCCTCGGGTGCATCTGAGTGCATGGTGACGCCATGGTAAAGTGCTGCTCTGTGTACTAGTTGTTCAAACCCGAGGTGGTCATCTGGAGGTGAGGGTTTGGAAGGGTATGTAGTAGTATCAGGTACATCAGGCAGAGGGTAAGCCCAGTCGTCCAATGGTACAATATCCGGATTTGTGAAAGGATCATTAGGATCATTAAGATCATCCGGATCACCCCCTCCCCCTAGGTCATCATCATCATCCTGTGGAGGTGGTGTATGTGAAGGAGATGGTGGAGGTAATGGTGGTGGAGGCAGGGGGGGTGGGGTAAGAGGTCGTACAGGAGAGGAAGGAGGAATGGGTGAAGTGGCTGAGTCCTTCTTCTTTACAGGAGCTGGAGAAGGTGTTGTGTCTAGCTTCCTTACATGGCACAGCAGTGACATGTCCAGTTTTTGGATTAATATAGATCTTTTTTGCTTTGGATCTGGGTGGAAAAGTTCTTGGTCTTCAGGAACAGACTTTGGCGCTGATTTTTTCGGTTCCGATCTACGTTTTGGGTGATCGGTAGAGTCTTTAGGAGGTGTAGTATAGACCTTAGCCGGTTGTTTCGGTACCGATGAGGGTTTCGGTGCCGATGAGGGTTTCGGTGCCGATGAAGGTTTCGGTGCCGATGAAGGTTTCGGTGCTGATGAAGGTTTCGGTGCCGAAATGGAGTCTTTAAGCTTGGGAGCTTTCGGTGCCGGCTTGTCTACGGGCCTCGATGGTTTCGGTGCCAAAGGTGCCGGACCCGGCTTTGGTGCCGAGAGGTCTTGTGTCTTCGGTGCCGAAGGTGCTGGTAGTACAATAATATGTTTGCTCGGGCCCGAGCCACCTGAAGGCTTGTATTTCTTCGGAGCCGAGCCCGAAGGCGGGCCAGCTGGTGAAGTCTTAACCAATGCCTTTTTTGGAGGGGTTGGGGTAGGGGCATCGGTACTCACGCGTTGCCCCGGAGTAATGGGGTCGTCGGAGTCGTCTGCTTCTGATATAATGTGAAGTTCCTCGGAATCTTCTTCTGGGACATCGGGGCCCTCATCAAAAATGTCCTCTGGTTCCGGAGCTGGTCTGTGTGCCATGATATGGCGTCGAGCTCTCCGATCCCGAATGGTCTTCTTGGATCGGAATACGGCGCAGGCTGGACAGCTGGACTCGTCGTGTTCCGGCGACAGGCACAGGTTGCTGACCTTGTGATGGTCACTGTGCGGGAATTTTGCTCCACATTGGGGGCATTTTTTAAACGGCGTCCTTTCCATGAGCCGCAGGCCTCACGGCGCGGATAGGTTTAATCGCACGCGTCGACGTCCGGAACCGGCCCGATGAATTCGATGTCGAGTAAAGGTGTATTATAAAGGTTTTTCGCTTCGAAAAGCTTGGTTTAGAAGTTTTCTACCGGAGTGGAAAAGTTTCATCCGAACCCAATGGCAGAAAAAAACAATCTGAGGATGGAGTGGATGCCCATGCGCACTGTAGTCCAAGGGAGGAGTCACCTATCTCGTGACCAAAAGACTTCTTCCGAAGACAACACCAACCTGCAAGCATCCGAGCCCAACACCAGATGGCGATCTTATCCTAAGTGTGTGATCTGCAGCTCATATGCCTCGAACATTAATCACCTATGCTACAACCTGAAAAAACAATACTTCAGATATAAAGGCCAAATGCCGCAATCTGTGCCTTTCTTTTCCATTTTCTGTACCATGTATACACATGTAGAACACAATGACAGGCAGACAGCAAGGTTATTGCCGTCTGGTATGTTTCTTGTTTACTTTTAACACTACCGCTCCATTCCGTTCCACAGTTTTAATCTTCCTTTTACATTACGATAACTCTCTTGTGTCTGTTACAGACCTCTTTCTCACTTTATGAAGCACACTTTCTGACGGTCAATGTTAAAAAATTTAAAAATATCACTAGGTACTAATTTACGTTTTGTCTCCAGGTCGACACTAAGCCACTGCATATAGAGAAGGCTGTTAATGGTACCATTGCCAATAAAAGGCTGGTGACCCAAATTCCCCTCGAAGTTCCCTCACCCCATTTAGAGGGCAGAAGATGACAGCATACTATAGGGCAAAGCCATGCTGGCCCTGTCATCAGGGACTGTCTCGCAGCAGTCCCAAAGCCAGTGGAAATAGTACTGGTAGGAATACCAGTGTAAGGTGTCCCTCATGTGATTCCCTCCGGCGTTCCTTGTGTCTGGCACTGCTGGGTAAAACAAGGCTGACCAGGAGATAAAAGCCCTAAAATGTAACTTACAAATGGGAGAAGACCTCTGTGTTCAGAGAGCATAAGTTGTGTTAGTTCTTCATTTTTAGAAGAAACATAAAAGAAAACACAACCTGTTGTCAAGTTTTTTCACTCTGAAGCAGCTTCCACCTTTTTTGTGGGAGCCACTTCTGTGGAAAAATGTCTGCCAACAAGACTTTAGAATATGTCATTCAGCTACGCCCATCATGAAAGTGGCACGTCATCTGCCACAACTGCATTTTAGCAGCTGGTGGCCTAACTCTTAATGAGGCCCTGTATCTTTAGCGAAAAAGATGTTTTCTTCATTGGTGGAGCCTTCCTTCCCTAAACCAATCTCATTGGTTCGGATGGCTACGACACTGGCACAGAAGGTGACTTTGTTCCCTAAACACTCATATAATAGAATACTTATTTCCATGACATTAGAAACAGATTTTTAAAACCTTAAAAAAAATTATCACTTTTTGAATGGTTTGATCTTGTAACATTTTTATTTTTTCTGACTTTTCACTGTGTGGATGCACAGTGTTTTTACTTAAATTAGTGTTGGAATGGCGGCACATGCTGCATCAGGGCCAACAACTAAACTGCTCTCCACAGCATGCTGTCAAGATGCCCAAAGTGAAACCTGATACCCAACCTGGGAAAAACGAATCCCAATCGAACGGTGAAGGCAAAAAAAAAAGTATGACGTAGAAGTAGAAAAAGATCAGTTCTCCAATTAACATCGTGCAAACTCATAAAACAATTAAAATCAAGGTTTTGTATTCTGTAGAGCATTACAGCAGATCTGCTTTGTCAGTCCTTTCCTATAGCTCTCTTTCTCGGCCTCCTTCTTCTGACGTAAAGTCCATAAGGCCAGACTTCATCTTGGGCAGGCTGAGACTCCATTTTCTCTATTTTTGCAGAATGATTGACATGTCTGCCTTTGACACAGATGTCGTCTGTCCTTATCTTTTCAAGAACTTGTGCAAATGTCATGTCATTCAGATAATGACATGAATAAGACACTAGATGGGCAGACAATGACCTCACTATAACACCCGATGCAGCATCAGCCTACAACATGTGCCTTATTATTCTATTTCAAGAACAGATAATAATAAATAAATAGCAATCTGAATTGACATGCTTTTACTTTGTTTATATGAATGTGTCTATGACTAGCAACTTGATTGACATAGGTTATGTCAGGCATTCCCAAGATTATGTCAGAAATTCCAATCGCAGATAAAATACAGTATAAAAGGCCAGCCACTTGACCACTTGAAAGGAGAGATTATCTTGCAAGAACCTTCACCCCAGAATGGCAAAATGCTGCCAGATTGCTGTGATGCTGCAGCATCTCATTCTGTGCTGAAAGCTGATACAAAGCCAAGTCAGGGAGGAGAGAAGCTGATGTCATGCTTGTTTTCCTTTAGAGGAAAACTCTCTTGCAGACTGCTGATAATTACAGCATTTTGCTGTAAACAGGTATGCAGTGCATTGGGTCTCTCTAAGAAACTCTAGAGGCACGTTACGCAGCTCCATGCTCTCCTAGTGGAGCGCATAGGCAGGTTTTAGGGTATTAAGTTGATAGATAACATCTTAGCTGTGGTAGAAATTTTCATTTTATTCTTGTTGTCCGCAACAAGCATTTGTCTTGTTTTAATAATATTCTGTGTAGTTATTTTAGATGTACTAAGCAACAGGATGAGACTTTTGAAATACATTAATTTTAGTTAAAGTGTCTTTTTCTTAGTGCAGTTTGTGTGTGAGATATTGTAAATAACTGTATTGGGCTTCTCAAACTACCTCTACATCCCTGAATTAGGGGCTGTTAGTAATCCTAAAAGCACTGATGCCACTTCAACTTTATAAATTGTTTTGGGTCCAGCAGGCCTACATTAACCTTTATTTCACATTCAGTCGTGGGTGCATTGAACTAAGTTCACTTGTGTCACCAGTGGGTGTGAAAACAGACCTTTTATAGCTAGCCAGAGTCTTAGTTTACGCAACACTTCCTCCCTTTTATGCCTTTCTCCTTCTTGCTCTGGGTCAAGATCTGATGAATTTAAAATGAATTCCGGCCCCTACAAATAAATCCAAGGCCCACCAGCTGCAACCACCTGCCCAAATTAAGCATAGGTCACGACATTGAAACAGTAACCAGCCAAAGAAAGAAGCTTAACCCCTTCGGTGCCCGCCCCTTTCCCCGCCCTGTGCCGGCCGTTACATTAGCGGGCGGGGTTTGTGACGAGCTGGACTCGTCATGGGCACAGCGCCACCGCGGCCCATGACGAGTCCAGCTCGTCACGGGCACCGAAGAGGTTAAAGGGGTATTACATGTATGTGAGAGAGGTAATCAGGATGGCTCAAACCAAGTTGGAGTTAATCAGGAGACCAGCAATAAGTTAATATACTACATGCACCAGATGAAATATCCTGCTAGAAGGGTTGGAATGAGACCCGTTCTGATCAATAAATTTCGAGATTTACAGATAGGAGAAAGTGTGTTAGAAGACCCGTATGATTGGACTAGTTAAGAGAGTAAGGCAAAACTATTTTGAAGGAACACATTTTAAAGCCTGTTCTCCATTAACGCCAGGAGACCTGATTCGCAAAGGGATTTTTTTTACCATAACTGTATTTGTAATGGTATAAATGGCTGAATTTATGCTTCAATCAAGTAATACCTGTGTATCTGTATGCCACATCTGAGTGCAGTTACTCAGGTTTAATTCCACGTACAGTATGAGAGGTAAGTGTGGTTAATCGTGTGCTTGTGAACACCTAGAAACTTCTACGTTTGTCAGCGATTACAAGCTCCTCTCCAACCATGTCCCGCTCAGGTAAGAGTCCTGCAAAATGCTAGAATAAATCACTTTACAGGGTGGGAAGTGGAACGGAACACAACCAAGCCGCATTGGGATTGTAGGGAACAGGTGTTCTGCATAGGGGAAATGTTTTGGGGAAAATAGAAAATGTGCATTATACTGTGACTCCCACATTGTGGGAATACTAGTGACAGGAAAAGCAACATGGCTTCCTGACAAGTGCATATGGAAAGTTTCAAATGGTATAGTTTTCCAAGTATATTGGTGGAAATGTGAGTGAATTCTGAAAAAGTGCATTCCATTGTTTCAGAATAGAAATCTCAACACTGTGCTATCCGACACACACACAAACATATTATAAAAGGCAGGGTTATAAATGGCTTTCTTTGAGGAAAATATTTTAAAAAACTGGATAGGATGACTACTTAACAACTAAATGCACCCACTCATTTGTCTTCTTTGCTTTTCTAAGCACTCTTTAGGTCTGTACTATATTTTTTTCAAATAATTCATACAAAATATACATACATATAGGGGCTTTAGGTCAGCACCAGTCATCCACTTGAAACTGTCATTCATATTTTACTTCCACCCACTACAGCATATAGCATGGGGCAGAGGGGCTGCCAACTTTATTGATTGACTTGCTTCGCATTGAGAAACTACACACAGCCTATGCACATTGTTCACACCCACCTAAAATAGTTCCTTTCTCTTCGGTGCAAATTTGGTTCAAAATGTGTTTTGTTTCATTCATATACATTGACTTTAAATACCAGCTATTCATTTTGCTTGCACTTCATGTGCCCAGTTAGATGGTGATTTAGTTTCCATATCCTTTTAGAAGTTGCTTTTATCATGTGTTTAACTGGCAGTGCAACATTGTAGCTGCCTGCGATTTCTTTGCTATGTTGGGTGGTGATTTATTCTTGTTTCTTTAACAATTACTTATAATTAAATGCAAGGTTCAAATAAAAGCTTTTTTTAAAAAAAAAAAAAAACATAACAAGTAACACTGCTACATCAGTGATTTTTTTAAATTTTACATTGCTGATGGCAAGGATTTGATGGTCAGGTTGAGGTGGCTGCACTTTTTTTTTTCTCTGAAAAAGACTATGCTTGCAATAAAATTAAAAAAAATAACCACCACGCCAAGGCCAGATCTATTGGATTTGCCAATGCTTGTTGTAAAGTGAGCTTCTACCTAGTTCACACTTTTTGGCCACCCACTTTCGAGCTTTACAAAATATAGAGTTGATCGAATGGAACTGCCCTTGTCCATAATCTGCATACTCGCTGTTTTAAGTTTTTAAAAAATGTTGTTACCTGCTGGCCACATTTGATTTGCATATCTTTGTAGCTTATCTGGATTCTTTTAGTTGGATGCATTCATTTGGAAATTAACATTTGTTCTCCTGAATCATGATACCTGCTGCAGCTACTCAATGTATGTATCACTCTCAGCTTTCTTTTCGCATCCAACTATTTGCTTTTCGAGGTTTTCCTATATTCCTTCACTATTTGCCTGGTTCCTCGGTTAAAAAGGCTCACTTGCAGAATTAACCTGATTCCCATGTGCTCAGTCCCTCTGTAGTGGCCTTGGAAGTTGGTCATCCACAGCCACCACTTTTGCTGAAATTCCTTGAAATTAATTCTGCCTCATTCCTTTTCTACAAGTGTAGCCTGAACACATCTGGCTGCCTCTGCTTGATGTCTGCTGTAGATATGTATTTCATGTATTGATTATAAATGAACAAGTATAGATGACAGGACTCTTCTTGTCTTATCAATGACCTCAACATAATGACCATGCGTGTATCACCATGAAACATATTTGTGCAGAATTGCAATATGGACAATAATCTATTCTGGTAAGGAATGTAATATAGATGGTACGCGCCACCATTTCTTCAACGTCAGGAAAGTATGCTGGAAGAAAACTTACGTCTGGGATGTTAATGTTAATGTCTCCTTCGACTTCCCTGTAAAAAGTGAGAAACAAAGCAAGATTGAGAATATTGTGAAATGGTTCAATACAATGATCATAAATGTTCAGTGAACAGTAGCAAATGATCAGCTTTGAAATGCAGATATCAAAGTGTTCAGGAGGACCTCATCTACAAGTTCTTAGTTACAGATGTCTTCTGCACTCATATTGAATAGTAAATACCCATTTACTGAGATTCCCTTCAAAATCTTTCTCCTAGCCATGGACTGGCTGACTGACATGCCCACAACGACTCCCTTGTTGAAACTACCAGGATCACAAAACGCAGAACATTTAGTTATGCCTGCAATGAATAAGAAATATTTATACAATGCGCTAAAGTCAGTTACGGTAATCACTCAGGCAATAATTTAACAGTTGTGATTAAAATTCTATTCTGAAAGAAATAGATGTCCTCTGTGACAAACGTGAATAAAAATAGGTCTTCCTAGATGGCAGTTTGATAGAGTGCATAGATACACTACTGATATATTAGGTTTGTGCCCCAGCCTTGGCCACCAGGTATGTCTATCACGTTCAGAATCTAGACTGACTTGACTGGCCTAGAGCTACCAAATGGCTAATAGATCTACTCTGCAAAAATGGTTCACCTATGAGACATTTAAGAAGATTTCTATCCTGGAATATAATAATTTCTTTTTGTGAATACCACTGCAGGTCAATATAATAACATTTCAGATCTGGTGTTAGTTCACTGATATCGATGTGAGTTTATGGCAGTGGAACATTGAGTTCCGGTGCGGTCTCTCGTGAAGCTGCATTTGTTTGTTAACGATTCCCAAAATGTGTCTTAAAAAAACTTTCATGCTTATATCTTCCGCTGTGCATGAGACTGTTAAGAATATGCGATGTAATTTGTTTTGAGGTTACAATAATGTGAATGTATTTGTAATAGCAGAATTTTGTATGGACAGCTTCTGAGATTACCTTGAATTGAGCACTGTTTGATAAGATGGTGGGTGCATTAAAACAATTGCTTGATTAAAAAAGCAATGACAGACATGATGGTCTGCTGACCTCAGCAGGCCACCATCCCTGTGATGGCTGCGATTCCTAATGGGTCTCATATTGAGATATACTGCATTAATATTCATGAGGTAGGTCGATTTGCGACGTACTTTGAATCGCTAATGGGGGATAAAGCATTTCACACATTTGGAATACTGATTTCCTAAATGTGATTCTGAGTTAAAAGCAATTAGAATAGCTTTATTCCTAATGTTAGCACATCTGGCCCTTTGTACATTTCACCAATTTAACACACAGCGCCACTGATGTCCCTCATAGTGTGTAGAAATTGTCATGCATGTCGTGCTGGGAAACCCAGACCAACTACGAAAGGCGAGAGATGCTATTAAGAGAAAGGAGCTTCAAGCATATAGAAAGACAGTGAGAGGAATTTGCGCCATATTGTCAACCAGTCAGGAGCTTAAAAGAAAGTGCTTGATATGTTTAGCTTTATTTAAATATTGTGCACAATTATGGTAGTGTTGTACTCTTGCTTACGAATTATTTTGTGCAACATGTATTAAAAAAAAAACCCCAATACATTTCTTTATTTTTATTTACAACTCAAATGGAGACAGATTCCTCGCCCTGAGGATTATCACATCGCTTTTCCTGCTGGAATCTGAATGTTTGTGTGTAACAAGGCAGGCAGCAGAATGGTGGTCAAGCCGGTGGCTACATGGGGCCCTTGCAGACCATGGCCGTGTCATACATCAAAGGTGAGCGCTTGCACGAGACAGTGTGCAGGGAATGTGTGTGGCAAATACATAGCCATTCTAAGAGCCAGGGGTGTAACAAAGGCCCCTGCAGCCCCTGCTGTGTGGGGGGTGGCAGGCTTACCCATACTGGAAGAGGCCCCCTCAGCCCCTACTTATGTGAGTGTGAGGGACCCTTTAGCATATCTAGCGCAGGGTCCCCTCGCGTTTTGTTACACCACTGATGAGAGCTGCACTAAATTTGCAGGAAGTGGCTGTGACAGACAGATTTACCCTATTTTCGCCTGCTAGGGTTATGCTGCATCTTTGTGGGGTTTTCACTGCATTTACCAGATGCACAGAAATACTCAGATTTGGAGCGTGTTCTGTCGATTTATTTTCCCCATCCCCTCCCCCTCTTAGAGCTGTGTTTGAAGTCAGTTAATTTCTTTTTGGATAAGAATCAATCGGGAGGGAAAAGGCCAGGACAGCTGCATGTAGCTCCTCCTCCTCCTCTGTGTAGTATCGTATGGACCTGTAGCTGTAAATATAGCGTGTGGGAAACATTTCAGAAAAGGTAGAATGGGTTAACCTATTGGGAGAAATGATGTAATTCAGCAGTGATTTTGCAGAAGATAAAGGTGCTTTTTGTAATTTATTTTTATGTTTCCTGCTTTTTAGGTCTCGCCTGAGACAGCGCTTTAGCGCTGCCCTGGCGAGACTTATAGTAAGCGAGTTTTGGAAGTGAAAAAGAGTGCTTTCAGGCCTCCAAATACAGTGCATGTGCGTCGGCCGGGCGCGCGCACCATTTGGAGGCCTGAAAGCACTCGTTTGCTTTCACTTTCGCGGGCCGCACGGTGATCGCGATTGCGATCACTTTCACACAGTGCATGCGGCGCGCGCACCATTTGGCAGCCTGCGGCGGGGCAGAATCTCCTCATTTCCCAGTAGGCTTCTGTAGCCCTGCACAGGATCCCTGTGCTAAAAGGAAAATGATTCTGAACTTCAGTAATGTAACTAGTGCTCATGTGAAGCGGTCCAATACCTTCAGGCTGAGTTTTGCGCTGTATAAAACTGCAGCAAAATGGCCTGTGAATGTCTAATAAGTGGGATATGTACATGGGGCATAGCTAATTAGAAGGGAGGGGCCTTGTATATCTATCGAATGGATTTAACTTGTGATACTTGTCGATATATAGCTTAACATTCTACATTTGAATATTGATTCTTTTAAAATTACAGACAAAACTATTGTTGGATTTTATTATAGTGCACTTTACAAATGCATGATCTCGCTGCGGTTCACAATGTTATGCAATTTTTTATTATTCAGAATATAACGAGCATGATAGCTCCTAGACGTAGTCCCTCGCCACAGAGGTATGAGGCGCTCTGCTGTTCATGAGTATGAATCCAAGGAAGACTGATTAAACCATCCTCCTTCCCAGGTAGGTAAACTGACTACCATCAGACTGAGTGCCTTTCATTTGGGTAACATTAGTATCTGCTATTTACAGCGTTTCGAAACCACATGAATGCGGTATCAAGCGCTGTGTGAAAAACAATATTATTTTTATCTTATTAATATCACTACCACCCCTGCCCGACCCCTCACCTGACCAATCTTCGCATCGCACGTGTAGTTGGGTACAGCGCATTTAAGGGTTGGAAAAGTCATGTTCGCACCCACCCTCCCACCAACTCCGTCTCCCTAACAGTCAGTCTCCCGCCTCGCATCGCTGGCCTGTCTCAGAATAGAGTCTGTGAACGCCCAGTTTCTGCCTGTTGGGAACAACAGGGGCGCTGCAAGTGTCGAAAACATAAACAAGGCAAGCTGTGGGGGCCTCGGAACACATTGGGAACTAAACGAGCAGCCTTTTGGAGCCCGCGGGGTGCTACGCGTGTGGAAAACATAAACAAGAGAGAGCGTGGGTCCTCAGAACAGAGCTGGGAAATAAATATACGAGCTGTCCCTTTAAGCAGCTGGGTTGGTTGGTGCACGTGTTTAGACCAGCGCGGAGGTCTCAGAATATATTTAGAACAAGGACGCTAAGCTTAGTCTCACCCAGACAGAAACGAAAACAACCAAACGAAAAGGTCTGTGCAGGTTTTTTGTAATAGCAGGTCCGCCAGGCACACAGAGCGTAAACAGGGCAGGCACTTGCATCACACGGGGGTAAAACTGGAAATTCGGGCTCCGGGCTTCGAGGCCAATGAAAACGGGCGCCCTGGGAAGGAGTCTGCTGACATCCGGACGCCTCAGTCGTTATATAGTATGCATATGGAAGCTGCAGAGCTTGGTCAGCTTTGATACAGTGCTTAATTTGAGTAGGTGGTTTCTTTTGTTCAGCGCCAGCACTTAATTGTCAGCACAGGCTGTAATGATAGTCCACCACATGGCAGAGTCAGTCAAACGTCAGGAAACAAATTAAAGATGCGCTCCTTTTATTCCACAAAACATTGTAAGGCCTTCAAGACAGGCATACTATATAGAATGTAAAGGGGTCTTCATCTGTATAGTCGAGGAGATTACAGGACATTCTCCTAATGCAAAACAGATGTTTGTGCCTGGCGCGAATCTGCATCATGGTGAGGGATAAGCTCACAAGAGCTATGTGAATGTGTATGGCGTCATCATTAAACACAAGATAATATTTTTGAATTATTTAACAGAACTAAAATGATTCACGTTATTACCTTTTGGTTGACAATGATCCAACTTCGATGACAGGATATATGTTAATCTTACGAGACTTTTGTTTAGTTATCCTTAACTATTTATTTATTTTCCTTTTACCTCTTACTTCAGAAGTGACCTACAGTTTGTTTTACAAGCTTAGTATCCTGCTGTGTGCTGATTTGCATCTCACAGATGCTGCAGAGCAAAAGATTACGATCTTTGCTACAAGGCTTATTGGAACTGAATTAGCTTGTCCTGGTTTTCTTTCGCAAGTGGCGAAACGTGCTAATGTTTCACACTATAGCAGACTTGCAGTCTCCTTTTTTTCCTAAACAAATGCCAGTACATTACAATATATGAATACACTTACGAAACCAACGTGTAAGCAAATATATTTTAAAAGAAAGTTTAAAGCGTATTACAAAGAAAACCATTATTGATTTTTAACGGTACAACTTTTATTTGTGTGTAGCTTTAAGCACGTAGCTACAGTTGCTTTTTAAGTGGGTAATTTGTAAGAAAAAACAATTGCCTGTGTTTTCATCATTTAGCAACTTTACACAATAAATGCAGCTTTACACACAAGTGGTCAAGATGCACTGTCATGGCGCTTCCTTTCTTTTGTTTACACTTTTGGGCGTATTCCTGGGCACAAAAACAAAATGCCCACCGGATGCGTTCTTGTCTTTCATCACCTGTGCTGTTTTTATCAATTTCGAAGGCAGTCTAGCAGCTAGGGCAACCGCCGTTACAAAACAGGTTTCTATATGAGACTTGTGTACATTATAATAATGTACCCGAAATCGTGAGCATGTAAGACGAAAAATGTTTATAGAATCATTACACTTCCCAGCCTTGGTGCAACACTATCAAACGATATTCAAATTCCTAGTGCTGCTAAATGGGTAGGCGCCTTTCCATCCATCTCCTGCAGCCCATATGGTCTTTGGGGTCCCCAAATCAATTCCGTAGGTAAACCATTAATATCACTTAGTGTCTACACAGTGGGCAAGTAGAAGAACAAGCATTTGCAATGCAATAGGTCGCGCAATTACGCGGGTTTAAGCTGTTGCATTGTAAATGACAATGCCTTTTATTTATGTTTTAATAAGCAAAACAAAAAAAGGCATTGTCATTTACAGTGCCAATAGCTCAAACTCGCGTAATTGCGAGACCTATTGCATTGCAAATGCTTGTTGATGTCTATGCAGTTAAACCGCTCATGGAAAAAACATTGGCAAGGCCAATAGTTTTTGCCTATGCAAAATCTATTAACTTTGTCAACGTTTTTCTACATGTTGTGCAGCAGTTGACTGCTGTGGAACATGCCTTAAAGGACATTAAAAACGCTACGACGTGGTCAAAGCTGGTCACATCACTTAGCACTTTTTTTTTTTTTTTTTACTTTAAGCCATGTTACACAGCAGGTCAACTGCTGACCACCATGTAAAAAAAATTGACAAAGACAATAGATTTTCCATAGGCGAAACCCATTGGCTTTGCCAATGCTTTTTTCCCCCACACACTTATTCATGATTTCCAGCAATATTTCTGCTTTAGGCGATCGTCTGGTAGTCTGTGGAAACACCACTAGCAGCACATTTCCACAGTCAATTTAGGGGACAATAATGAGCTCTAATACCACCTGAAAATCTGCAGATGTAGTAAAGGTTTTCACGATTTAAAGTCATAGTTTAAAAGTAGCAGCCTGCACTCATTTTGAAATGTGTAAATTAAGCTGGTAACTCAAGACAAAGTCTCTAATGTTAAGAAACTGTTACTGGGGTTTTAGGTTTAGGTAACGGCGCCACAGGGAAACTTCACATATGTTATCTATTTGCTTAAGTAATATGACGGTGCTAGAAGGTGGGAAGTACCGCCCGACTTCCCAGAAAAGAGAGCCTTAGCTCTAAACAGTTTTGTAATCAGTCCTTAGCACACGTCCTTTTCTATCAAACATCAAGTTATCTCGTGTTTACACAATGACAGTACAAATCAGTAGGCAAAAGAAATAGATTAGTCTCCTCTTATGGGTGGTTCTTTATTCGTTAGGTGTCTTCCATGCGATACACAACATCCAGCCGACACGTGTTTCGTCGCAACAGGGGAAAATTAGTCCCGCGACTTTTTCAAGGCTATTCTTTGTTTGGTAAGTATTTTTATTAAGTGGTGATAATTCCAAACCACCTATGGTTTCAGTAGTGGTGGCATCAAATTCTTCCTCAGTATTTGTTCAATGGTCAGGTTCAATACAGTTATATTTCCAGTACTTATTAGACTGAAAAACGAGCCGGAATAGTGCCCGTCACTGGTTTCCCGTTCGATGCATTCTGCATCGCTTTGGTATCCTGCTCTATTTTGAATAATAACTTCCGCTACATTCTCAGGGAATTCTGGATTGACAAACACGGTCGGAGAGCTTGCCTTTGTTTCTCCAGTGTGAATTCCTCGCACCGTGATGCCAGTATGTTTATGATTTGGCCCATCACTGGTCGTTTTGATTCCCCTTCTGCTTCATTATAAGCCCTCCACCCACCATCCGAGCGCACACAGCCCCTGCAGCAGTGGGTTTTTATTTGATTTATTTTAGCCCTTTGATGCGCCCTTCCACATAAACGCAGCATTTCCCTATTTGCAGGAAGGCCCCCAAACATGCTGCGTCACTTTGGTATCCTGCTCTATTTTGAATACCAGCTTCCACTACGTGCTCAAGGAATTCTTCATTTACAAATAGGGTACATTTGTAGGGCAATTTGTAGGTTCTTCTCAGCATCGCCAGTGACTGGCATTGGCGTTTAAAGGATTGTGTTTTCCTCCACGTGTGCTGGCTCGAGATAAACCATGCCCACTACAGCGTGAAATATTTTGAAAGGTGCACAATTTCTTCAAAACATCAGCTGCATGCTTCAGCTTAATCTCCCGCTCCCTCTTGTGTGTGTAAAATGTATTTCCAGTTGATTTAAACTTCCGGTCTGTGGGCCTTTGTCTGTGCTTAAGAGATTGTTGTACTCCTTGTAATAAAAGTCATGATATTTCCAAGTTCTAATTCAAAAGTAAGCCTGAAATATTATTTGCTTCTCCTTATTAGTTACTTAGATCTCATAATTTAACCCTAGGAATGCAAATGGCACTGATGGGAAAGGTCACACTAAAGATAGGTAAAGCAGAATAAACCATTTCACCCCTGACCTCCATCTTACATTTTTCTGTTTTCCCATATTCGTGGCTGCATAACTCAAGACTCTTTCAGTGTTGTTAGTGATGAGCCATAATAAAGCTGTGCAAGTGCTTGCATTCGTCTTCAGCTCCTAATGAGTTACTAGGTGTTAGTTCAAACATTCAAGGAAGAAACTTGCAAAGTCCCTTCTAGTGCAGCCATTAAAATTACCTGTCATCAATCTTGGAATAGACAAGTGGCAGGAAACTGGGCAAATGTGGATATGAAATCAAGAAACACAAATAGTTGTTAACATTTTAAACAGTACACCTGTCTGGAAAGCTTTACAAGCAGTATGCTGAAACTGTCCGCATTCCTATAATGGATCAGATGGTGCATAGTGGAACATTAGGAGGGCAGGCAATTACATCTGACATCCGTGGTCTGGTATTTCCCAAAATGTTTTGCCTTCATACTGTCAGTTTTGGTGAATTTGTTTTTTGTTGGCTTTAGGACTGTGCACACTTTACCAATGTGAACCACTACTAAAGGCTTATGCTCTTTCCTTCAAACATGGTAACATTGCCTTACACCGAATTAGCAAATGTAATTACTTGTAAGTCCTTAGAAAACTGGTACTACTTTTACCCATGCCCTGCAGCACTCATTGTACCACCCACAAACGTAGCTATCACCGAGGCCTGCTGCTGCAGCCTTTATTGCAGTTTTAAACTGCCATTTCAACCTGACAAACTAAACCTTTTGCCAGCCCTAAACCTATCCTTTTTAATGCATATTAGTCACCCTAATGCATGCTCTATAGTCACATAAGGCAGGTTGCATAGCATTTAACAAGCATTTTCAATGCAATAGGTCTTTATTTGTGTTTTCAAAACCTGCAAGTGGTGCGTAAACACACACTTTGTACTTGTAGTCGTTGCTTATGAGAAGCAAAGTTGTCCTTTTTGACTGTTAGCCTTGCTTCTCGAAAGCAAGGACTATAAGTACAAAGTGCATGTTTACGCACCGCTTGCAACTTTTCAAAACATATTAAAAAAGCATTATCATTTACAATGCCAAAAGCTCAAACTCTCGAAAATGCGAGACCTATTGCATTGCAAATGCTTGTTTTCCTTTGCCATGCCGGCTGCCAGTCCAGCATGATGCTGCAGCCCTAGCAGAGAAATGGAACATTCGTTTCCCATGCACAGCCTCTTACAGTAGTGCTCACTGTGTAGGAGGATCGTGTTGGCCACATGATGTTATTTTTTTCTAGCAATGGCTGCCGGTCTTGAGTCCTTCTGATGGCCACCTCTTCAGCCTCCCAGGCACCTTACCAGAGCTGTCACATTGTTGGTGGGTCTGCAAACTGACCCCCAGGAAAAGACTATAGTCAACTTACTTCTCAGAGCTTATTTCACGTGTGTTTATTGTGGGGGCATGTGGGGGTGCACAAGTGCTTAATTTGAGCCAGTGGTTTCCTGTGCCTAGCACTGGCATTTAATTATCAACACCAGGACTTAAAACAGCCAACCACATGATGGCTTAAAACCGCCAACCACATGATGGTGCTGTTCGTCCAATTTTAAGATGAACACAATAGTTGTTTAATAATTTGATATACATTAAAAATGACATACCTGTCAACCAAAGCTATAAAAATAGCTTGGGTGGCAGGTATTGCT
This sequence comes from Triturus cristatus, assembly GCF_964204655.1. NCBI lineage: Eukaryota > Metazoa > Chordata > Amphibia > Caudata > Salamandridae > Triturus > Triturus cristatus. The sequence goes on from NC_140589.1 coordinate 1,138,352,018, forward strand.
AATTGTTAATGTGTACAAACTTTAAATTGTCATTAGTAGCACAACGGGTGGTGCAAGCTGCTTTGGTCTCCTGACAAGGACCCTGGCACTTATTTATTTACAAATGAAGTACCTCTGGAGCACTATGCGCGGTCCTGGTGTGCACATGTTGTACTTAAAACTGCAACCAGACCTGACAATACCACCAGTCACTGCCAGCAAGTCCTGTCGACCCACCCAACGACAGCCACTGGCTCCTCAGTTCAGCAACTAGCTGTAAGAGAGCACTGCAGGCCTCCTGACCCCCGGGACTAGAGAAAAGCAGGCGACAGCAATTTATGACAGTGTGAGGTCGATATCCTCCTGGTACCGGACCTCAGCATTGGAAAGGCTATCCATTCAGTGTGGTAAGAACCTCCTCAGATTTTTATGATGATGGGGAAATTCTTGATAAGTAGTGTAGCAACCTACTGCAACATTTGGCAACTAGCTAAATGGGTTGTGGCCAGTGAAGGGGGGAAGGCTGCCTGTCTTATTAGATGCTTTGTTGCAGAGGGTGGCTAGGCTCTCAGTGTCAGATCATGGCACCAATGACTGTAATGTGAGATCCATCATCTACAGCTGCCTAATTGCTACCTGACGTTTGTAAAACTTTCCTTGAGTCCTAACTGTTTAACACTAAACACATTGCATGGTGGGACTTGTAAGTTTCAGTTTCAAAAGACCTTTATTCGAATTTGTTAAAATTCATAAAAGTACCGACACATCATATACATACACATAATACAAAACAATTAAATAAGTTACACTTCATAGTGACAAGACAATTCATACAAAAAATAGACAGTAAATTCCATTAACTTATAAGGTTTAAGCAGTAGTATTTTTTGACTGGATCTGATTACAAGGACTTTCCATGGTCTTACGTGCACGTATGGCTAGTCTTAGAAAAGTGCTAGTGCGAAACGTCAATTCATCATGGTCCAGGGTGAGCAACAGCATATAGGATTCCTGGAGAGTAAGAGGTCTGAGCTTTCTAAAATATGGGAATAAAAGCCATTTGGTATATCTCACATAATATTTACAGAAAAACAAAAAGTGCCAATCATCTTGAGTGCTTGTGCCGTCACAGGGGCAGGGAGTAAGGGCAGTATGATGTAGATACCCCAAAGGAAAAGAAAGCAGAAATTTAACAGTTCCTGCCCTTAGACGAAACAATAAAGATCTTTCCCAATTCGACATAGGCAGTAATAAGTAGGATGGCATAGTTTGCATACAGAGACCATTACCAATGTATTTTTTGACCCCTGATTTCTGTAGTTCAATTCCAAGCCGTTCATTACGATAAAGTGCATAGAGTGCCTTTTGAACCTCATGTTTGTCCTTTGGTTCAATAGCCGTTGGCTCTGTAAACAAAATACCTCTTCCAATTTCATTAAATATTTTAAAAACTTCTTTAAACCAGGGGATCTGTATGCCTTTATCACTATTGAGGCAGTCCCTAATGATGTTTTGCGTAAGGGCAGCAGCCTCATTCCTCCAGATTCTAATCCAGAAGAGTGCTGGTCTTGCTTTAATAAAGTCGTTTATGAATGGGAGGTTAAGTTCGTTATGACAGATGAAATTGGAAGAGGAAATTGGTGCTCCCAGCAGTTTCCTGCAAAAGCGGTTTTCCTCTCTTTGGATACCAATGCTGCTGGCCGATCCCCAAACTTCAGCTCCATACGTAGCAACAGGGGAACACTGTAATTTAAAAATTTTAAGAATAGCTTTAGTGGCGCCAATTTTCTTGGGGCGTGGGAGACTCAGGACGGAGTTGTTGGCTTTCGAGAACTTGCTCGTGGCGTGGGCCACATGCCCACTCCAGGAGCCGTTCGCAGCGAAAACCAACCCCAGATAAGGGAACTTATGGACAGATTCAAGTTTATCTGTTCCAATTTGAATAGTGCCGAGTTTCCTTTTGCCTGGCCCACAAGGCATAATAAAGGACTTTTTAAAATTAACTTTTAGATCCAGTCCCTCCATAAAATTTACAAAACTATGTACAAGCAGACGTAAGGCGTTTGGTGTGCGTGCCATAAGGACAGCGTCGTCTGCATATAAAAGTACGGGCAGGGGATTTCCTAAAATGATTGGGACATCGGGGGTGGCTTTCTTTAAACAGTTGGACAGGCCATTGATATAAATGATAAACAGCAGGGGTGCTAAAACGCACCCCTGTCTCACCCCTCTCCCTATCTTAATGGCTCCCGATACCTCTCCGCCCATACCAATACGTACCCGAGCTTTCAAGTCGGTATGGAGATAGGCTAAGAATCTAACAAGAGTGGCATCGAGGCCATTTGACAGGAGAGTTAACCACAGCTTGGATCTATTCACAAGATCGAATGCGGATGAGAGATCCATAAAAGCTAGGTAAACGGGGGATGAGCGGGCAATGCAGTATTTATCTATTATCAATTTTAAGTTTAGGCATTGCTCGACTGTTCCAACCCCACTCCTGAACCCCATCTGGCAGGGGTCTAAGAAGTCAGAATCAGATGCCCATAACAGTACCCTGTTATAAATTATTCGTCCTAGTATTTTTAGAGTATTGTCCAGAAGGGAGATGGGACGATAGTTTACTGGGTCAGACCTGTCTCCCTTTTTATAAATGGGGACAATAATACTGGTAGCCCAGGTAGCAGGCATAGCTACATGTGGAAGACTATTAAAAATATTTAAGAGTATTGGAGTCCAAAGATCAACGTTAAATTTGAGGATATCTATAGGGAGGCCATCTGGCCCGGGCGCCTTGTTGCCTAGGCTCTCTTTAATGGCTTTCCTGACTTCTGAGTCAGAAATCTCTAAGCCTGCTGTTTGGTTCGAGTTGGGGAGGGGTTGCTCATCGGAGGGGGCAGCATAAATATTAGTAAAATGAGTCTCCCAAGCTGTACTGGTTATGTTACAACTAATTTTAGTAAGTTCTTTGCCCATTTCCCTCGTTCTCCTAACCGCCGTCCAAAATGGGCCGCTGCCTCCCAGGTTGGCGCTGATAACCAGCTTGTCCCAGTGATCGGAGAGCAAATTTGCCTTCCTTTTCGATGTTTTGTCTTTATAGTTTTTCCTAGCGGCTCGAACAGCGTCCTTACACCTGGGGTTGGCAGAGAGGGCCTTTCTTAACTCTCTATTGGCCACGGAGCAAGATGTATCGAACCACCGTGGCTCTTTATGGTCAGTAGAGAGTGGGACTGACAGGAGAGTTTTTATATTGGTGCATAAAGCTTCAAAATCAGTAATCAGTTTTTCCTTATTTGTGTTGGGTGAGGAGAGACATTTCAATAGATCCGGATATACCACCTGAATCGTGTCTATAATGGCCCCACAATCAATTCCTCTCCATTTAAGGCGAAGGCCATCAATTGAGGGTGTGATATCCCTAGCTCCATTTAAATTCATAAAAATCGGACTGGGTGCGAGGTTAAAAATAGCAAACAAAGGATTATGATCGCTGAAGGACGTTTGCACCACAGAGGATTTGATTACGCAGTCAATTAACACAGATGATGTAAAAATGTAATCGATAATTGAACCGTTATCCCTGCCCTTAAACGTCGGGGCATAAGGAAAATTCATATCATACCCTACGCTCATTACATCAACAAGATTAAAATCAGAGAGTATACTAATCAGTTCCAAGCCCCTGCGGTCATTACAGTGATCAAAATTAATGGATCCATAGTTATCTATAAGTTTCACATTAAAATCTCCCCCGATCAGAATACTAGTCTTAATATCTACTGACATGGAACAATCAATTATATTTAAAACCTTAGATAAGGCAACAAAATTTTTGTTCGGTACACCGTTAAAATCATTATTGTAAAAATTGATTAAATAAATTGTGGTCTTTGATTTCAATTTATATTCCAAGATTTGAATATTGGAATTAGCTAGGTTATCTGACTCCAAAACATTAACTGTACCACCTGCTAAGATTCTGATCCCCATAAAGAGTCCACCCACCGCTCGGCCGAAACTGGGTTTTAAAGCCGTCAGGCTGAAACAATGGTAGCCTTCGATGTACAGGTTATCAACAGCCCAGGTCTCTTGGAACATGAGTATATCTATGTCCTTAATTAGTTCTGTCCAGACAGGATCAGAGAGCTTGGGTTCTAAACCTGCAACATTCCAGCTTAGGATTGATAGGCCGTGTTTAAACCCCTGATTAATAAATGTGCACCTAGTATTCCCCTTATCATAAAAAGTTAATTCTTTTGAAATGGCCGGAGTACTGTCCGACAATATGATTTCTGGAAGTACTGTTTTAGCGTGGAGTGATGCAAGTGAATTTGTAGTTGTGGCATCCTCTTGGTTACAGGCTTTTGCATTCTTGCATGATTCATTATTGAGGGGTATGCTCAGTCAATCCTGTTCGTCTAATGATGATAGGTAGTCGAACCGATTGGAAGTTGGGATGTTGTACATTGGCCTGACTTGTGTTGTCTGTGCAAACTGGGGTGGGTTAGGGATTGGATAAAACCTATCCCTGTGATTGCTCTGACGCATAGTTGGGGCTTGAAAATGTTGTGGATGGTTGGGGGTAAGAATTGGCATTAGAGGTTGTGGATGCCAATTGAGGTTGTTGAAAGAGGCGGCATTTAAGTTCTGGTTTTGGGCAAAAAAGGGTGATTTAACCCTTGCACCAAAATTCATCTCTTGGTATGGGTTAGTGGGGAAGTTATTGGGAGGGTTAACCGTGGCTTGTTCTGGAGATATCAAGTGTCGATAAAAATATCCTAAGGGAAGGAGCGTGGTGTTAAATTCCCATGGCGATGGTAAAGGGGCGTTAGCTAATGTTTTCTCTGCCCAATGTGGTTTTCTAAAACTGACAATGACACAGTCGCCCTCAAATTTTTTCCTAAGGGGTCCAATCCAACCCACCCGCTGTGTGTTAATAATCTCCCTTGCACCATCAATCGGATAATTGCAGTTGGTAATTAGCCAGTGCAGGGTTTTATTTTTGAGTGATGTGGGATTTTCATCCTGATCCTCTCTTAGTTTGGTAACGTTTACTAACACTAATACATATGCACCGCATTCCGGAGGAAGATTAATGCGGGCCGGAACTTGTCTGGGCGGTTTTGGGATAGGTTGGGGCAAGGTAGGATTGCTTGTGGGAATTGAATATGAAGGGTGACCTGTAGTGGACACAGTTGAGAGTGTGGTATTCACGGTGGTATAGATGCCAGGGTCCTTTCTTTTATCCGTAGATTTGCTGTTAGTTTGTGATGTTACTGTTTTTTGTTTTGTAATTGGGCCATTGGCCAGCGCAACAGGTACAACTATATCTACATTATTTGGGGCGACTGGGGGTACTTGTAAAATGGTTGTTTTAGGGCCTGCTATATTGGTGGGGTTACTATTTTCTGTACTGATTGTAGGACCTCCCTTTAGAAAAATCTTAAGAGGGTTGCTCAATTCGTCTAGCAGTTTTTCTAATCGAGCAAGCCTATTTTCGATTGGGGATAAATAAATGCTTAATAAATCCCCCAATCTTTCCAACAGGGGGTCGTATGCCTTATCTATGTTTCCGTTAGTGTTCGTTGTTCTACCCTGCTGAACAGTTTCACTATCGTCCCTCTGAGGTGTTACCGTAACCTTAGTCGCGTTGTGATTTTTGTCAGGGACGGAGTTGGTATTTTTCCCAGGTTTCTTTTGTGCCCGGCCATATTTCCTGATCTTAGTTATCCGGGACTTGGGTACGGGTAACTTCAGTTTTTGAACTGCCCCCTCACGCCTACCTCTAGCATGCCTGGTGTTATCGGCAGATTGTACTTTAGGAGAGGGGTTAATTAGTAAATCTGGCGTTTTTTCCAGGTCTGTGCTAGTGTCGGTATCTGTGTCTAACAGGGGAATTGAGGCGGAGAGGTTAACCTCACTAGGAATGGTATGTATGTCAGCACAAACATCAAGTAGGGGTCTGATGTTATTAGGCATAATTTGTGCAGGTGTAGTGGCGGTAGCAATAAGGCCAAGCGAGGAGCGTTTGGCATGCGCCAAATCTTGTGATACCCTGCGTTCTAGTAGGTTTATGCCCTGGTTGATGGCATCATTGGCCTTAGAAATAAAAAGGTCAATGGGGCCAGTCACAGCGGCAGCAGTTTTGCTGCGGGTGCCTCTTGGAGCCATGCTGACGAATAATAACCCCTGGTCTGCGGTTTGAGTTGTTGCGCAGGACTGCAGATACAAATATTAATGACACGTAGCGAACACTATAGGTAAAAGGCAAATAGTCCCGGAATTAAATAGCAGTACCCACGGTTCCCAAATGAGGAATGGCCAGTGGACCAATGAACAGTACCTTCAAGTTGTAACAAATAGGTGACTGAAAGGAAATGGCCCCGTCCCGGCCTCACTCGGTCCTCTGAGGGCCACAGAGGGCCCGCCCTTTGCCCGGGCTTAGCCCGGCGTCGCCCGCGCGCGTCCCGCGACGCGGAGGGAGCCTCAGCCTTTGAAGCGCCTCCGGGCGCGAATACAAGCGGAAGGCGGAAGTGGCCGCTAGGCAGCCTGGGAGCTGTAGTCTCCCCCTGTCACGGCGCGATAGCGTTGGGCGCCGACAGAGGGGACAAACAGCGTGGGCACCCCAGGAGCGGCTGAGCAGCAAGCAGATCACCAGCGGGACCTCCGGTAAGTAATGACGTCCAGGATTTCACCCCCGCTCCACCGAGGGAGCCTCAGCCTTTGAAGCGCCTCCGGGCGCGAAGACAAGCGGAAGGCGGAAGTGGCCGCTAGGCAGCCTGGGAGCTGTAGTCTCCCCCTGTCACGGCGCGATAGCGTTGGGCGCCGACAGAGGGGACAAACAGCGTGGGCACCCCAGGAGCGGCTGAGCAGCAAGCAGATCACCAGCGGGACCTCCGGTAAGTAATGACGTCCAGGATTTCACCCCCGCTCCACCGAGGGAGCCTCAGCCTTTGAAGCTCCTCCGGGCGCGAATACAAGCGGAAGGCGGAAGTGGCCGCTAGGCAGCCTGGGAGCTGTAGTCTCCCCCTGTCACGGCGCGATAGCGTTGGGCGCCGACAGAGGGGACAAACAGCGTGGGCACCCCAGGAGCGGCTGAGCAGCAAGCAGATCACCAGCGGGACCTCCGGTAAGTAATGGGACTTGTAGTTTTCTCTATACCTGCTGTGTTATGGACATACAAATCCCAGCACGCAAAGTACACTTGGGTAGGGTAAAAATACACGATGTCCAGGCACATTCTTTCCTGAAGGAGATAGTGGGCTGGTTTGTCACTGCACTACTTTGAGGAGGCGCAGGGCATGCCTGACTTTGATGACATAGTTAATGGGTTGGTAATTGCAAAAATGCAAGAACATGAAGAAGAAGGGAGTGATCATCTTAGAAAGAGGAAGTAGTTAAGTCACCTTACTTTTCAGGTGTTTTGCAGCAGTTTCAAGATCTTTTGTAGAGCTTCTCGTTGCTCAATAGCGCTTATTTTATGATATTTATCTCTTTCAATGCACTTCACTTCCAGAAAGAGTCATTCAAGGTGTCACACATTTGATCATGACTTTTCTAATTCAATTATGTGTTCATTTTTACTCTATGGTGCAAATATTCTATGGGACGCTTTTGTTTGGTAAAACTTGGTTGTAAAAATGTTTTATCAAAAAATGTTTTTAAAGAATAAATGCACATGTTACGTTTCCGGCATGAGGCATCATAGTGGTGCAACTCTCATGTGGGACACCAGAGTCGGATAATTCCTGGTTAAAAGGAATTAAAGAAAAAAACGGACATGAATAAAATAAAGAATTACTGTATGTGTGGTATAATTTTATAATTTTTGAACTGGCGGATTAATTACATGGTGAAGTAATTGGCATATATTTTTTGTCCTTCATTGTCTCTATAGAAGAAATCTTTTTATGTGTTTGCCCTGAAGAAGGTAAAAAGTGTGGTGCAGCAGCCAGGGTGCCTGACTACGGACCACGGGGTTCACAGTTCAATTCCCAGCACCGGTGGCAGATCAGCCCAGCACCATGTGACTCTGGGCAATTGTTTGCATAATCTTCCTGAGGGCCCCCAGTGCCGGGAAACCACTTCGGAGGTAGCTGTGCGCTTTACAAATTCGAGGTTATTGAGGTGGAAGAAAATAATACTTTACTGTTCATCAAAATGCTTCATCAACAATTTTATGTACATTTAAATTTGCGATATAAATGTAATGTAGAACATGTAAAGGTGGTCTTACATAAAGGAATTTGTTTTTAGACTCATAGTGATAGTATCATATGTTAAATTGCGACTGAATAGTTGGTGGATTTGTTGTAATACTAAATATTTTTTAATGAAAGCAAATAAGCATATTTTTGCACAATTTCTGTAGTTGATGACATATATTGAAGGACTTTGAATTTAATTGTTGTTTTTATATGTGTTTCTTTTCTCTTTTCGTCGATATCAGAATATGTCCATTTAATTTATCATTTTTAATGTTTATCTTCAAAGTAAGTGCCCACGGTTTTAGTTATATACAATATATGTGAGGAAAGGAAATTTTTTGATTTTCCTTATTTTGTACTATCTTGTCCCTTGTATATTTCATAAGGATGACTCTCTTTTGATTTGAAAACTGTATAGAACAAATGCAAAGCCAGATCTTCTAAAAGGGCATGAGCATGCTTTGCATGAATAGTTAGTTCCCGGTGAAACTGGTGCAAGAAAGAGACAAGTGTAATATCGCGTAATATTCCTATAGGTAAAATGTGCAATTGCAGCAAAATTACACAATTTATGGAGCTTGCACTGTCCTCTTGGTCAAATTCGAACGGTGTGGTGTGCCTCGAATAAACCCTTCATGGAAGGGAGTGCAGAATCCTCTTTGCATTGTAGAAATAATCTTTACTTTGAACAAAAACAACTTTTGTGCCTTGACTGTAACTTTTTGACCCTTACTGTATTGTAGCCTTCTTCTCCGAAAATATCCTCAGGCAGAAGTCGGCTTCCTGGTTCGGCTCGAAGGTGGTGGGGACAAGGACATACTCTCCTGGTGGTAGCTTGAAGCGCTGCGAGATCTCCCTGGTGTTGATGTAGGTCTTGCTTCTTGCCTTAGATTGGTTGTATCTAAAATAGTCTTTGGTCAGTTGATTGTCCTTTCCTGGGCTCTACAAAAGAGAATGAAACAAATGCATTTCAGGAAATTGTCTTCAGAATTTCAAAAATAGAAATGAATTCAGTTACAAACATTTATAAACATAGCAAAGATACAACATACATGTGTCATCAAGTCACGATTTGCTACAGACGAAGGTGTTTCTTTGAGCCGAGTAACAATGCGGTTTCCATGTTTAATTTAGATTTATTCTTGGAATTACAAGTCGGGCAGAGTGGTATCCCTGGGTGGGGTTACTGGCTGCCCCACCTGATCACAAGAAGCCTTGTGTTCTTGTGCCTAGATATTATTTGTGTAACATCAGCCCCAATTTAACAGGCCAGAATATTTTTTGCATATCGGGCAAGGGCTGTGGGCACACATGCAATGAAGCTGCTACCCAAGCCCCCTCCTGCAGCATAGGGAAGCATGTAATGCTCCCAGTGCAAACCAGTGCTTAATTTGAGCCGGTGGTTTCCGGTGCTCAGCACCTGCACTTGATTGTCAACACTGACGCTTTTGACACCCTACCACATAGTGGTGGAATCTGTTTAATTTACATATGAGTACAACAAAAGTTGTTTATTAATTCAACATACAATAAAACAGCTAACACCTGCCACCCAAGCCTTTCTTATAGCTTGGGGGCCTGGAATAGTTTGAATTATCACACTTGGAGTGTGATGCTTAGTAGTTGTGTTGGTACTGTCACTGGAACAGATGCCTCGGGCAATAGGTGGTGCAAGTTGCGGAGGGCTCCTGACGAGGGTCCTGGCACTTCTTTTTTTTTTTTTTTACAAATTAAGCACTTGTGCAAAACCATAGCCTGCACTGCGCCATGGCCCCTCACTAGCACCCTGCCACACACAGCCCCCCACTCCCACTTAGCACATGGGCATTGCGGTGTCAGTCTTTCTGGGTGAGGAGTTTGCACCCTGCAAATACCATGCATTTCGATGGCAATGTATGCCACCATAGTTATTTTCTTTGATAGTGGTTCGTCTACCTGTTTTTACTCCCTCTTGTAGGTAGGTGATTTTGTGTGGTAAGACCCCTTTTATATATTTTAAATTGATTTCTTATTATGAGTTCGGCTGATCTTATAACTAAATACTAAATATAGCACTCTGTAATCCACTAGACCCCACCACAAACCTACCAAGGCTGCTAAACGCTTGGGAGTAACTCTTGATAACCTGCTATTCTTGTGACCGCATATTAACTCTATCGCCTCTAAATGGAAATTCATCTTAGGGACCGTCTGGAAACTACATTCCTATTTTTCGTCGATCCTTTGAAGCCCCTTATGACAGCGGTAATTGGATCCCGCCTGAGTTATGCCAATGCCATCTACCCAGGCCTCCCCAAAGGAGATCTGACTAGGCTACATAGGGTACAACTTATAACCTGATGCCTGGTGATGAAAGCTATTCACGGCTTTGTCCCCAAGTTTGGCTCTACAGGAATCTCTAGATATAGCGACCCTCGTCTGCACGCCTGTTGATAACAACACGATTTCAACTACTCAGATACAGTGGTCGTAGTTTTTCGTGTCTGGATCTGTCGGCATGGGACTCTCACGCGCCCTAGATCCTGGTCTGGCGTCATTCAAGAAAGGATTGCAGGCATGGTTGTTTAAACAAGCCTTTACTGAACACTTGGCTGAGCCGATTGATTACAGTGGACCTGCCGGTCTGGACCAAGCACCTCGCCAAATCACACGTAATTCCAGCGCCATGAAAACTTTGGGTGCACATTCGCATTATAAAAACTACTCGCATGAATATTATTACTGGGTCTTGTCTGAGCACTATCAAATGGCTAAAAACACATTGCACAAATTACAAATGTACACATGCAAAGATTCCAGTTAATTCACAAAAATCTTTGGATGTCACAAAGGAGACCACATTCAAAGCACCATGGTAAGATGCCAATTGAGGTTGTCTGCAAACGTCAGGGGACGGCACCTTGAAATTGGTGGTCGCGCTTACATTTTTCCAAGGCCATGTGCAACCAAAGATCTGGGGGCACATTTTGGTCAAAATGGAAACCACTGAGAAGAGCGGTCCTTGAGCCAAGATTAGAGTGACACAGCATCACCTAACCCTGATAGCTCAGGTACCGCAGGACGGAGAATGATGGCTCTAAATGTTCCCACGTTCAGCACAACTAGGCCAGCATAGTGAAAGGTTCCCCAGGGATGTTGTATTGATTAATGGATTCACTTACATATTTATACTGTGCAACACATAACAAACTTCTCATATGCGTGCCAGACATCAGTACAATCAGAAGACACTGACTAAGCATCAGTGCTAGAGAAAACTTTGGAAAAGATCCATATTCCCAAGGTTTGTGAAAAGCCAGGGAAAATAGTTCTTTGCAAATAAGGACTGGAAGTTTGTTCCAACGTTTGGGTCCAAAAGCAAAAGAACTCCTGTCACCACAACTTTTAATGTTAGTACAAGGAGCAGTCAATATTATAAAATCAACTAATGGCAGGAACCTGGTTGGCATGTATATAATAACCTTTTGATTCAAATACCTAGGAACAGTTTTGTTTGGCTGCATTTTCTATCTGCTGTAAACAGGTTATTTAACACTCCGGAATATAGGACATTGCCATGTTTGATGCAAGGCTGAAATCCCTGTGTTACCCTCATGTTTAAAAGTTACAGGTACCCCAAGAACTCAAAGGGAGTTCAAATGCCCGTTGCAAGCCAGAATCCTGCTCAGCACTTTGTCATCATGGGCCAGGCACACACTACCATGTTATTGAAGGAGTACAGGGAAGACGTCAACATACACAATGAAGGGGTGAGGCTCACCATGCAAGTTCTTTCCCTGGATCTCCTGCACAGCCCTTAGTCTCCTTATGATGCTGATAGGTCTTCTGGTTCCATTAATAGATAGGGCCGACTAGGCTGACATCGCTCTTGAATACGCTCTTGCATTGACTTGGCCTTCTATACAAGTTCTTGCCAGATGGGCTTTGGTGCCCACTCATGTGGCCAGGGAAGTTCTATTTATCACTGGGTAGACCAGCACTTCATCTTCCAAGCATTCTACTGAGCCGTAGGTGTTGTTCGTGGGTTCAGTGCTTGGCTCTCACCTTGTGGGGGAACAACAACAGAGTGCTGTTCCCAAGCAGGTCCTCTGCTGTCAGCTGGCGCTGCAGAGTTTCTTCTACGAATCCAAGTAGAGTATGAGTGCACAAAGGCAAGTACTTATCTGTTATTATGGTACAATGGAGAAGACTTGCGCCATCAAAATCAAACTTTCAAGAGAAATAGAGCACAGAGCCTTATTGTTGGTATTTTGCCAGGCTTCCAGGAGTGGCTTGTATCAGGGAAAAGAGGCGGGTGGAGGGAGGGGTCGGGGAGGGTGGAAAGGGTGACGAGGGAGAGAAATGTAAAAATTAAAAAAAGAACTTACCTGCTGCCCTCCACCATCGTGTCAAGCTCTTCTGCTGTTCTCCTCCTCACTGCTGTAAGGCAGAGGCTCACAGCCTGCCCTGTGGCCAATACTGAAGCTGCTCTCATGCATGAGACCAGCTTCTGCTCTCATGCATGTGAGCAGCTTCATTCTAGGCATGAGCGTCGATGATTGACGCTCCAGAACAGAATGGGAACCTGTGCTTGCTCTCTTCAACCCCATCAGTGCAGCTGGGGTTGGAGAGAGCTTCACTGCGCATGTGGGTTTGGCAGGGCTGAGACAGCTGGCCAAACCACATGCGCAGTGAAGGCAGTGCACTTACCACTCCCTTTAATGCCTGTCATCACTGTGGCCCCACCCCCAAGACTTGACACAAGGAAAATAAAATGATAATAAAAAGGCTTTTAAACCCATTTTATTATTGTTTTATTTTTCATGTTTTGGAGGATACTGGTGGGGGGCGACTCTCCCCCGCCATAGCAGAGGAGCCACCCCTTCAGGTTTCCTATGGTAGAGGGTGGGTGAAACAGCAGGTGGTTTGAGGATATACAGTGGGAGACCAAATCCAGAGGATCCAGCTACAGGAAGAACATGGTGAGCTCTGCACATGGCATGGAACCAGTTTCTCTAGGATTGAAATTCAGGACTGATGATGGCCTTTATGTGTTTTCCATCCGAGAAACCGGCCAATAGTGTTACTATTTCAGGGTTTACAAGGTTCTGGTCCAGACGGCTGCTTGAAGGAAGAGGGAAGCTGGGTTGACTTTTATGTTTGTGTAGGGAAACATCATCATGTGCTGCAGTCAATGGGTTACGATGTTCTCATGGAGTACTCCATTCCTTCAACACAAGAACTCTACAGGGCCTCCCCTTACACTCCATGTAACACTGCTACACAGAACACTCTCAAGAGGAGTTATGAAAGTAATGAAAGGCTGAACAGATTTCCAAAGAGTGAGTCTGTAGACTCTTCTCCCAGGGGTACAGTGAAAAGCTTCTGCCACCCAAACTATCAAATGCAATCACAAGTCGTCAGTCTCCTTACACATGGCGAGCAAATAGAAGCCACCATTACTATGGGTGAACCTCCAGTTTTGCAGAGTTTAATACTTTGGTGTGGAAGTAATAACTTCCGAAGCACATCCAGTGACCTCAAGGCTGCTAAAGTTTCAGGAGTAGAAAAAAAAGAGGACATTTATTCAGGGTAGCGAAGCACAGCTATTTTCAGAGTACGTGAACATTTGCCCTTAAAGAAAAATGTTACCACAGTACACTAGCGAGGCTTTTTTAGGATGCTGGCTCTCTATATACTGCACTAAAATGAAGGACACTGTGCAGAGAGTTCAGTGAGACCCAGATTGGTATACAGAGGCAAAAGTAGGTAATACTAAGGCTCAGTTTGTAGTAGTGTGGGTGAGCAGTTAGGCTTATCAGAGGGTAGTGCGAAGCATTTGTTGTACTCACAGAGGCAATAAATGAGACACACACTCAAGAATAAATCTGAGGCAAATTTATAAAAATAACATCGATTTTATATTATTTTTCAGACTAAGAACTTTGTTCGACACTAAGTACTTTTTAAGTTATACATTTTTCATTACTTTTGCGCGCAAATACTCTCCATTGAAGTCAATGGGAGAAAAAAGAAAAATGCATGTAAAATCACACAGTTGGATTTAAGGTTCACCTTCAGAATTAAAATAGATAGCAGGGCCAGGCACAATGTTCCACCAGCGGATTCTCAGGAGCGTTCTGGATTTGCCCAGGAGAAGGGTGTTGAGGTTGTCGGTAGCTGGTGTGCTACGGAGAAGGGGGCCACTTGAAAACACACTGCACAAGGGGACTTAAGGATAAGTCCGAGGGGTACCACTTGAGGGAACAGGTAACAAGGGCCTCAGGACCATAGGAGCACAGCTGGTTCATTGGTACCCAGGCCTGGTGAGCTGGGTGCAGAGGAGTTAGGTCAGCCGGGTTACGCACATCAAGATGTCCTGCAGTCAGGAGCAGGCAGCTTGGAGAGGCGATCCCGGGACAGCTGGGCCACTCACAAAGTGGGTCTTAGGGGTCATGACATTCCTCAATGGGTACTTGTTTCCTGGGCAGTTGGAGTCCAGACTGGACTCTTCATCTTAGTGAATGCTGCAGAGGGTCCGGTACCCCGGGTATTAGTCTGGCACACATCTGGTATGTCCTGGTGTCTTCAAACATGGTCGATAGGCAGATCAGACCCTCTGGAGCTGATTTACCACTTTTGGTTTGGGTGCTGCGTCAGAGTTGCCGGAGAGCAGCAAGTTGGTAAAACCAAATTCTGCGGTTCAATGCCTGTGGGCTGCAGGGGAGTAGTCCCGGGAAACAGTGTTTAAAATGCTGTTTCCACAATGCATGGCTTTACAACGCGTTCGTTACAACAACCGCATTGTTACCACACATGCCATTACATCGCAAATCGTATTAACGACTTGCTGTAGGGGGCGTGCAACACCAGGGAATGTGTTGGATTTTAAATCCAACACCTTCCCTGCTGTTGCACAAACTGGAGTAGGAATGGCAATTAATACTATTCCTAAGTCCAGCGCGCCCCCTACAGCAAGTCGTTGAAACGACTTGCGATGTAATGGCATGCGTGGTAACAAAGCAGTCGTTGTAACAACCGCATTGTAAAGCCATGCGTGGTGATTGTATGCTTAGAAACGTCATACATTTGTAGTCCCTGTACTCCAAGGGTGTTCATTGGTGACTTGTAGCAGGCTGGAGAGGCTCTGGGATTCTTAGAGGCCTCACAGTTGCAGGACGAGACAACACACAATGTTTGTCGAGTCCTTAAGGCAGCAGGCAGGGTTTGGCACCAATTTTGTACAGCAGTGCTCAATTCTTCGGGTCAGCAGCTCTTCCTTGACCTTTTCTTCTCTGTGTCCATTGGATCTAAGTTCAGGATCCAAGGATGCCACCTAAATACTAAATTATGGGGTGTTAAAGGGGGTGACAGGTAGTAGCCAATGGGCTACTGAACTTTAGGGTGTCTACACCCTTTAAGTTACCACCTCTTATAGGATTGAGCCTAATTGGTTAATTCCCTCACAAACTTAGATAGAGGGAAATGAAAAGTGGTCTCCACTTCACCTGCGCAATCTTAGAGGTGGTTCTGGCTGAATGGGGACCCACCTCCTAATTAACCTAATTTTATGTGGAGCAGGAAAGAGAGGGCTGGCATCTTCCTATAGCTGGGGCTGCCAGGGTTGCATGTCAAAGGTAGCATTGCCTTTGAAGCTTCCTGTCTTGGAAGGCCATCCTGTCCTGGTGGAGGTGTGAAGCACCTGCACCCAGAGCCAGCTTTGTTCCTGGCCTCTGAGAGCACTGGCCCTTACCCCATGAGGTCAGAAACATGTCTGGTGGTGGCAGGTTGGCTAGGACTAGACAGAGACCACACCAGTGCTTAATAGGTTAGGTTTTCAGGGGACTCTATGAAGGGTCTCCAGTGTGCATTTATTAATAAATCCAACACTGGCATCAGTGAGGATTTATTAACACAAGGGGCCGTATTATGGAAGTGCCTCTTTCCCAATGAGGTTTCCATGTGAGTAAATGCCCTCCAGTGGAAGGTTTTTGGTTGTTCCAAGGCAGAACAAGAAGTGGAAGTTTATGAACACGTACAATCATACCTGTCGGTGGTAATTCACAAACCGTTTTCCAGACAGGTTCCCACTCTGGAAATTGCCAAAGATGTACTCTCAAGGGCAAGAGCACAGCCTTTTTGAGGTTGATTTACTTTTTCACATTCGGAAATATGCATGTTTGTAATTTCATAGTAATTTATAAAGTTTTTTTAAAAACAATAATTCATGGAAAGCTGTATCAAGTGAGATTATCATCCTTCAAGCATAGATATCTGAATTTGAATACATGCAGCCAAGTAGGCACATGTACATAATGTGGACAGATTTTGTGTAGCATGCCTTCACCAACACTGACACTGAAATTTCTGCACACCCTCAGATAGAAGATACCTGCACATAGTTAACTATCTGATCTGGTAACCATTGAAGGTCACAGGACAATCTTAGAATGAACGCACCTCATAAATAGCGTATCCAATTGTTTGCATATCAGCTCCAACTCTCTTCATCTTTCGTCGGTTCTTCTGCAACAAAGCTGCTATAAATGTACAGTCCTTTTGCCCATCATCTTTCTCTTTCAAATGCAGTTTGATCTGCGGATTTGTCCAAAAGGTTTCTGCAATGTTTAATAAAAACCTTTTTGTTAGTATGTGCACCGAAGAAAATATATTGTATGCATATTTCACTGTTTCTTAAGAACTTTTCCTCAGGTACCCTAAATGCCTCTTTCATCTTCAATGACTTTGAAGCAGACACAAATTAAGACATTCTCTCTTAAAGTTAACCTGCAGGGGCAAGTCTAAAGTTAAATGAGGTCGATTTAGATCTGGTGGAACAAAGGTAGCACAAGAGACAGTCTTTTCTGAGACAGGGGTCTGGGCTTAAAGACATTTCCAATATGTTGTCCATGCTATGGCCAGCCGATCCAGGGTGGGGTTCCTTTGAGACACCTCCACATGCCCCTGGGTGTCAGGGTGTGTTCACCCTGCCCCCTCATAGGTTTTTTGTAATTCATGTTCAGGGCGCAGGGACCATGTCCCTAAGTCCCATAGTGGCTTTCACAATATACTGTTCATGTTGTAGCCAGACAATCAGGATTGACAAATCCCCTTTAATATCACCAATCAGAGCATATATGGAACCAACTAACTAGATATTACTAACATTTTCTGGTCAGTCAGTCAGTCAAAACCACTTTATTCGAAAACCATAAAAGTACACAGCGTACAACATATACGACAACAATACGATTTAAAAATGTTAAAAAATAATCATGGGCGCTAGAAAACATATCATCACCAAAATTCATGGAACAACAAATAAAACAGGCTTCCGGCAATTCATAGTAAAGAGTAAAAATCGAGAGAAGAAACAATTTCTCTGTAGAATCTCAAGGGAAGGCAAACGATAAAACATTATTAAGCAAGACTTTTCAAGTAAAAAGGCAAACATTAAATCAGAACTTATTTCATCATACAGGAGCAACCGGGTTGTTAATCATAAAATGCCGTTTTTTCCTTAACCTCACCGCAGCCACTAAAAAACTTGCAATGTTAAAAATCTCCCAGGGGTCATTCAGCACCTGCAGGTATACTAGTGCTGGCCTCACCTGTGTAAAACCTCTTTTCTTTAAAATAGGGATTAAAAACGTTCTACGCATATCACTAAAATGGTCACAAAACATTGTGAAGTGCATAGTATCCGGGGTAGAGAAATTATCACATGTGCATGGACCTAAGTCTATGACCCTTCTCCAGCCATGCGAAACTGCTAGTAGACAATAAATGAGGTCAAAACAAAATCTGATTAAAAGAAAATAGTGGTAAGGCTTAGTGACAATTTTCAGATAGGGTTCTATCTGTGGGAACGTTTTTAACAGTAGGTATGCTCTCACTGTGGATTTCATTATCTCACACACCTCTCTCTCTGAACACATCATATTTAAAAAGTGTTTTTTTAGCCCACATCAGGTCCTCTTTCCTGATGTTTTCTGAAGAATCGAAGAGTTCGGGGCACCCAAATTTCTTTAAGATTGATTTAACGTATCGAAGCCACGCAATACCGTTTGCTCGGTTCATGGCAACACAATCCCTGGCGATTTCTTGGTTCAGCAAAAGATCAGGATTGGTCCAACTCGTAAGCCAGCATACAACTGGGGTCAAATCTATCAAGTTAGAGATATAGCCGATGCCTAATTTTTGATGTATAATATATGTGGGGTGGATTGAGGGACCGTCAGCAAGTTCCTTAAGAACTTATTTTCAACTGTTTCTAAACCCTCCACCGACTTATAACCCCAAATTGCAGATCTGTACTTTACGATGGCAATACATTTCAATCTGTAAATATTAAGCAAGGCTTCGATTGGCTTGGCCCCTAGTCGCTGTGCAAAACACTGGACCCAGCTATAGATCTTGCCATGGCATGTTTTTTGCTTTCTGTTGGGGTACCAACGAACCCCTCTCGCCAAACAATACCCCCAGATAGGAACAGGAGGTCACCCTGGACAGGTCAGCACCCTCACAATAAAATATTTTAGACTTTTGTGGTTTCTGACCAATGATCATTGTGTGCGACTTGGCTATATTAAAAATTAAATCCAGAGATTGCATAAAGGCCCCAAAAGTATCTGTAGCCTTACGCTGTACGAGCCAGTAGTACTGCGTCATCCGCGTATAGGAGGGCAGGACTAGCCCTGTCCCCAACGCAGGGAATATCTTGGCTTGCAGAACACAGGGAGGTCCCCAAATTATTTATATATAAGGTGACGAGCAGAGAGGCTAAGAAAGACCCTTGTCTGACACATCTGCCAATACTAAAGTGCTTTGTGCAATTACCGTCTTGGTCAACTCTCACCCTCGCATAGAGATCCCTGTGCAGGTCGGCCGGAAAGTTGACTAAGCAGAAATCCAAACCCATGTCAATCAATAGAGCACATAGTTTCGATCTATTTACTAGATCGAACGCCGAGGACAGATCCATAAAGGCAAACTGTAATGTCCCAGCCTTGGCCACTGTATAATAAGTGCAGATTTAAACACTGGTCTAGTGTACTCCTTCCTTTTCTAAAACCATATTGTAGGTTTGTCAGAACACCACTGTCATCCAGCCAATCCGAGAGTTTGCTGATAATCACTCTCCCTAGCACTTTTACAGCAGAGTCAATCAGGGTTATAGGCCTATAACAGAATGGGTCACCTCTCTGACCTTTTTTAAAAACAGGAATAATGGTAGAGTGGGACCATGACCTCAGAAATCACTGTTGGCTAGCCAGATTAAAAACTTTAGTTAATATTTTTGCCCAAAGCGTTGGATTCTGTTTGTACAAATCTGGGCCTTGTTGTTGGTCATTTGCATAATTGCTAACTCTACTTCTCCTTCATCAAAAATCAAAGCAGAAGGGTCCGTTTCTTGATCTGAGGGTGCGAGAAAACCATCTCTATTGGGACCTCGTAGATACATTTAAAATGAGAAAACCATTGATTCTCCGTAATATTACATTCCAGCGGAAGATTATTAGTACCAGAAAAAAAAGGTTTATTAACCATTGCCCAAAATCTGGCACTATCCTTAAGGACCTCCACTGCGAGTAGGTCATTCCATGCCTCCTCTTTAATGTCATTTTTACGGGATTTCAAAGCGCACTTATATGACTTTCTTAGCTTAGCTATGGAAATTTTATCTTGTGGAACCTGTTTCAATGCAGCAAAAAGCTTTCAATGTGCTTCCGAACAATTGCTATCAAACCATATCTCAGCTATTTCTTTACGACCTCTACTCGACAGGGTAAGGCTTTTTGCTACCTGGGCACATATTTTTATAAACGCAGGAAGTACGTCAGCCCCCAGTCTTGTGGAATCAAAACAGATGCTGAAGTTCTCCTCTGCGCTCTCCCGTAAATCCTGGAGAAAAAGGTCCGGAATCACCTTAGTCCATTTCAGCCTACGCCCCTGGTCAGATGGTTTTGAACAATTCTCAATAGATGATTTTCCTTGTTTGCCCTTTAAACCAATTCCCGGGCCTAATGCCAGGTGGATGGGGTTTTGGTCACTAAAATGGGACCACTGCGCGTTATAAGAGACCACCTGAGATAATAATACATGGGAAATAAATATGAAATCTATTATGGAGTCCTGCCCTCTAGCCTTAAACGTAGTAATCCTCACCTCACTAGCATTAATGTTTGGTTGAACGAGTTCAATTTCAGCCCAAAAAATCTTCTGAGCATTCCCCTTGTTGTGTAAGTTCAAAATGTGAGTTGAGGGAAGTATCTGGCCCTAAAAAGTCAGCAACTTGACAATTCATGGAACATAAATAAATATTAAAATCGCCCACAATTATACTTTTTCTGTTTGTTAAACTGTTCATGTCCATCAGAGAACCTTTTTAAATGTTCATTTCTTAAACACAACTGTAAAAATGTACACCAAATACCAAAAAGCACACTTTTGAGTGAAGTTCTAACATTCTGTCAAATTTGGTGTTATTCTGTTCAGTCATTTTTTTCTGTATCAGAGTGCAAACCTTCCTAAGGGGAATAAATAGGGGAAATCAATGTTTTGGGATCCCCCCTTTTCTTGGACCTCACTTGGCAGATCAGCTCAAAATCTTTCCTTGATGACACATAAATGGAGGAACATTGTTTTGGGAAAGTTTTGTGCAGATTCCTCCAACGGCACAAAAACTATCAAAAAAACACAAAATGCCTTTTCAATCAAAAGCCTGAAATCTGAATGTTAAAGGATACAATGAGTCACAAAGAAATCAAATATCTAAGAAGAAAGAATTATTTATCCAGGAGATAATCAGCAAGTGCACATTTACCAATCTATAGCAAACATAACATTTATCCCACGGGGTTGCAGATTAAGTCTAAGCCACTATTTGAACTAACTAACTGTGAATGGTGTGCTACTTAGACTATTTTACTGCATAATCCATCAAGGGCACATCTATCAGCATCTGTTGAAGTAGGCATTCAAAAAATGAAGATGCTTAAAATCAAACTACAAAAAGAACTGGAACTTGACTTTTTTTTAGGCTTTATTGAACCATTTTTCAGTGTTACATTACCTGAGGGGAAAGGAAGGAGACTGGATTTGAAACAATGAAACATTTGTGTATACATACTTGTTTACATGGAAAAAAATCATGACTGTGTGGTGGTGGCAGGCAGACAGAAAGAGCGATAGCAGGGCAAATCCAGAAGAAAAGGAGGATTGTTTCAAGAAAGTAAAAGAGAGGTACAGTAGGTGAAGAATCAAGCATTAGTATCTTGGCTAGTGTGGCCTAAGGACAAGCCAGGTGTTGGTGCCAGCGGAGTAGACTCCGGGGAGTCTGAGTCCAAAGTAAGGAGATATGAACTCAGAGGCTGACAAATATCTTTCGGCCGGGCAAAGGGAGGTTGTAATGAGGCATAAACCTCGCTGGTTAGATCGCAGTAGGTCATGCTACGCAGTCAGGCCAGGACCATGGGACGTGTAGCGCTGCCCCAGCGAAGTGCAATCTATCAATTTGCCAAAAAGAGAGCAATGGTGGCAAAGCGTTGATATGTTATAGGGATGGGTAAAACATTTCCCATCAATGCCATGAAAGATGAGGGGGTCAGTGCTAAGGAGATCATTCGGGATAGGGCACCAAATAATTCCGCCCAGTACATCACAATAACTAGACAGGTGCAGGTCAGGTGCGGGAAGTCTGCATCAGGGGATTGACACTTAGGACAAATTGACAACCTAGAGGTGTCAATCCTGGCAAGGCCTGCTGGGGTGGTATAGGATCTACGTAGGAATTGGAAATGGAGCCATTTGTGGCGGTGATTTGGGGATACCAATTTGGTCTGTGTACAACTGAAAGCCCAGTCTATATCAGGAACAGGGCAGACAGTGTCTTCCTCCCAGCTTCGTCGCACCCCCCCCCAATCGTTAGTGTGTTTTAAAGTCATGCGTACACTGTACAGTTTGGAGATTAAGTGTGATCCATCTGGGTCCTTAATCAGGAGAGTGAGAGGGGGAAAGTCATCCGGGGCGAGGGGGTAGGAAGGAATGTAAGCTCTGTGAAATCTATTAAAAATGAATTTGGCCATAAATGTAACGGCCATATGTGATTTACTTATGGTGTGCCCGTTGGGGAAAAGATCCCCAAGGGTGTGGAGTTCATGTTGATTAAGGTGCTCTGCACGAACCCTTCAGCTGTTAATGGTAGCCAGGGGTTTGGTAAAATGGAGAGTTCAGGGTATTTCAAGTGGATAGATTTTGGATGTCAGTGGGGTCTAGTTTAAGATCCCTTGACTTTAGAGTATTCAAAGGCAAAGGGCCCGCAAGGTCTTGCTCTGGTCTAGCATAGGTGAGTCTGGCATCTGGATGGGAATGAATTACAAAAAACGAACAAAGACTATCATTTTGGTTGTAGCGATGCGGTCTGCCACTGATAGTGGAAGTTGTATCCATCAATCTACCTGTGTGGAGAGCTTAGCCATGGGGGGACCGAAATTTAAACAGATTTCCTGTTCCATGTCCCTGTGCAGGACAATGCCCAGGTATTTTGTAGAATCAGCGGACCATCTAAAAGGGGAATTCGCATGTGGGGGAATGCTAATGTTGGTAAGGGGGAATAGTTCCGACTTCACCCAATTAATGCTGAAGCCTGATAAATCTCCAAACCGGATGATCTCTCGCACCACGGGGGTTAGGTTTTCTGAAGGGTGCCAAATAATCAATTGTATGTCGTTGGCATACATTGAAATGAGGGGAGGGCCGGGTTGATATTGAAGACTTTGATGCACGTGGTGCTGCTGAAGGTGGCGTATCGGGGGGTCCATGGCTATGATAAATAGTAACTGTAAGAGCGGACAACCTTGCCTGGTGCCTCGAGATATAGTGAAGGGTTGTTAGATGGACCCATTAATACAAACCCTTGCTGTGGGTTTGGAATACAGCAAAGAAATGAGAGCCATGAATCTGCTGGGGATGCCAAGCTTACATAAAGTTGCATGAAGGAAAGGCCATTCCAGGGAGTTGAACGCCTTCTCTTCGTCCAAAAGGGCAACCGCTGCTGGGATATCTGGGGATACCCTGTTCAGCACTGAGAAGACAGTACAGACATTGAGCGAGGTGGATCTGTGGGGTATAAAACCTGATTGCACCGGAGATAGCACCTGTTCAAGCAATAGTGAGTCTATTACCCATTGCTTTGGGAAGGATTTTATTATCAACATTGAGCAGTGAGAGCGGCCTATAGGATGAACAACATGTGTGGTCTTTTCAGGTTTGAGAAGCAAGGAGACTGCCACCTAACACATCATGGGAGAGAGGTTGCCCCCTTTCCAGGGTCTCCATGTAGACCTACCTCTAACAAATGTGGGATCAAAATGTTTTTATAAGCTCTATAAAAGGAGTCGGTGAGGCCATCAAGGCCAGGAGCTTTAGTGCCATACAGTGAGTCGATCTCCTGGGCTATCTCCTCCTCAGAAAATGGCTCATTCAGGAATTGGAATTGCCAGTAGTGAGCCAATCCGTGGCGATCTCCTCCAGGTAGGACTGGTGTTCCGTGGTCCCGGCCAACGGACGGGTAATGTAGAGAGATTTATAGTAGGAGACCATTTCCTGTACTATACTCTCATTTTGCGTGATGCTGGTGCCGTCATTTAGGACAAGTTCTGTGATATGTCCCGCGTCTCGAGGAGGGCGCAGGAGGTGAGCTAGTGCTCTCCTGGGGTATTTGCCATCTCCACAACGTTGCACCGCTGGGTATTTACAGAGAACAGACAACTCCCTCTCAGCCAAGTCACGAAATTCTTTCAATAGAACTGAATGATCATGAAGAGATGCCAAGGAGAGGTGCAGGGCACAATCGATATCAATAGTCTTAAGCGCAGCCTCCACACGTGCCAAGCTGTTGTGAATGTCACAAAGCACACCGGTGTGTTTCGAAATGCAAATACCGCGGATATATGCCTTGAAAGCATCCCAGAGTGTGGCATAGGGAGCGACTGATCTTGCATTGGTCTCAAAATAATCAGTTATGGCAGATTGGCTTTCGAAGCGGAAGACCGCGTCTAGCAACGCTGATGAGGGGAATGACCAGCAACGCTCCCAGCCACCACCGTATGGAAGAGTAAGCTGTAACTTAACTGGTCGTGTTACGAGAGTGTGCGTGGCAGTATCTTTACATCCTGGACCCAGGGTGCGCACCATACAGCCATGAATGAAGTAGAAACGGCAATGCAACAAGCACAACAGGAGATTATTGAGTTGGGAAACTTGGAAGAATAACTAAATATTGAACAAAAAGAAATATATCAGCAAGTGACACAACAGATACAGCATGGTTTACTGCATGAAAATAAGAATGCAACTGCACATCATTTAAACCCATTCGAATGTATATCAGTTCAAGCTGGAACAGGAAAAAGTGTCTTAATTAAAGTTTTGACCAGTTATCTACAGAAAACCACTCAATCACATTTATCTTGTGTTGTAACCGCGCCAATAGGGTTAGCAGCACACACCATTAAAGGGATTACATTACATTGATTACTCATGCTACCACTTGAACATGAAAATAAGTTGGAATATCACAAGCTATCTGGAGAAGTTTGTTATGAAGTCTCAAGAGTACTAAGGAAAATGAAACTTATGATCATTGATGAGGTGAGCATGGTCTCAAACTTAATGTTTGCCTTTGTACATTTAAGAAAGCAACAGATTTTAAAAACAGATTATGATGTTATATTTGGAGGAAAACATGTAATTGTATTTGGCGATGTACTACAACTTACTCCTGTGAAAGATCAACCAGTTTTTAGAACACTTGTCCATGAAAACACTAGAAAATCTTTGGGAAGTATTGGAAATGTAAACATTTGGTCTCATTTTGAATATAAAGAACTTATTAAGAATATGCGACAAGCAAGTGATGAACATTATGGAAACATTCTTCAAGATATTAGAATTGGTGTTTTGACAAAACATGGGAAAAAAACTTTACAAAGTCGGCTACTAACAAACTTGTTTCCAAATGAAAACATTGCACCTGAAACAATGTGCAAAACAATAAGAGAAAAGAAGTCTATAGTTTGCCTAATGCCAACACAGCAAGAGTGTTCTAGATTCAATCAAGAACTTTTGAAACTGGAAAATCAACCAATAGCCAAAATGGAAGCAATTGATACAATGTAACATGAAGGAGTTACTATTCTTCTCTCTGTGAAATTACAGTCAAAATTGGATTCTTTGGAGAATTCTGTATCTAAGACTGCTGGCTTATAAAAGACTTTATATGTATGTGTAAACTGCCGGTTAATATTACGGCATAATTTGGATGTAGAAAAAGGTTTAGTAAATGGAGCAATGGGAAAAGTTGTTGATTTTATTAGTTATCAGAACAGAGATGGAACTGAATTTTTGAAGATTGATTTGATCAGATTAAAGAGGTAAAACAGATTGGACGTTGTGCTATACGTTTTTTGCTTTTAAAAGACTTGTATGTTCGTAAAAAACTGTTTCGTCTTTCTTTAGCATCTTAAGTTACCTTTCATAAATGTCAAGGTTTAAGAGTAGACAGTGCTTTGGTAAATATTGGAAGTACAGTGTTTAATGAGGGCATGGCATACGTTGCATTGTCTCGAGTAAGAACATTATCTGGTTTGTATTTGATTGATTTTGATGAGAAAAAGATTAGTGCTGATGCAAATTGTGTGAGAGATTATAATCGGTTAAGAAGACTTTATGCTCCTAACTTTGGTGAATACCCCATATATGAGAAACGTGTAGTATGTTCAAAATGGAAATATGAGGAACATTCTAGTGAGATTAAAAAAAAATCAAGAGAATGATGAAGCTGCAAAGATAATGAAAATGGACACTGTTGATGATATTGTAGGATACCAGTTAGAAAATAGTTCAGGTATCAACTGCTTTGCTAATGTAATTGTGAATGTTGTATTTTATCTAGAAAATATTCATCATGAAATTATGGAAAATTGAGAAAAAAGATTCTGTTCTTTATTACATTATATTTGTCAAAAGTTGGTAACTGATAGAAGTAAAATTCATACTGCTTCTGGCATTCGGCATCTTTTGGATATATGTACTGGTTCTTCGCAATTTACACTCAATATACAAGATGCACAAGAATTTCTTATGCTTATGCTTGCAGTATTGGAAGATGAAGGAATAGAAATAAAAAATTTGTTTGGACGAAGTTACATAGGGGATCATAAATGTGAAGTGTTCATTTTCTTCTACCACCGAAGTAGACACTGAACGATTCATATATTTGACAATACCAAATTGCAAATCAGTGTCTTTTAACAAATTAGTAAAAACAGCTAATCAAGAAATGAAATGCTCTCATTGTAAATCAGAAACGTTGTCAATATTATAAATAGAAAGATTTGGAAAATAGGTCATTTTAATGCTACAATGTTGTAGAGCAAATGGAAGAAAATTGGAAACCAAAATTAAAATTTTTGTGGCAAGTCAAGTATCAATTTCAGGAAGAACCTTTAAAGCAGTGGCAATTATTTTCCATGATGGACCTACTACAACATCTGGACACTATACTGTGTATTTAAAGTGCAATAAAGTATGGAGACATTGCAAAGATGACCATTTGGAATTCAAATGTAGGTAGCCTTACGAATGACCAAATTCATATCTGATATTTTTGATGCCAAAGTTTTGAAACCCTATTGGGAAGATGTGAACACGAATTAAAGAGTTTATTTTGGATATTTTCAATGCAAATGGATTTGGAAAGATTATTCGGTCTATTGGGAAGATGTGAAAAATTACTGTTTGGATTATTGTTTGTGCTAATTCTTATTGCATTTGCAAAATTTTGTTTGAAAGAAGTAGTTTATATATTTGATCTTTATATTATACGCGATGTAAATGAGTGTGTACATTTTAGAAAATGTACTTCAGAGAAATAAATGATTTAATGTAGTTGAAAAATTTAAATTAGAAACTGTAATAGGTAAACAGATAGTTGAATTTGTAAATATCAATGCAGATTTATTTTTTTACAATCTCAGTGATTGTATTTTGTCCACGCTGTTATATGATGCTCTACATTGAAATCACTGTGTATGTTGAAATTCAGTAGAATCTGAAAACAGCAAAAAAGGGAAACTGAGTATGTTATGTAATTCTAAAATTATGTTGTGTTCTTAAAACTATAATATTATCTGTAATAACAGTTTTTCTTCTTTTTTTATTACAGAAAGTAATACTAAAGCTAGAAAAGATTTTAAATTCAGTTTACAACAAAACTACTGTAAAATAGTTTCACTGAGTTGTGTATCTTCTTTAATAAAGAAGGTAAGATGAAATAATGAAATAAGCATAATAATATTAAGTAATGGTTACAGTCACTTTTATTGCACTCGTCCAGTTTTACAACCACTACCCATGCACTGTTCTATACAGTTAGGCACTATTCTCACACTCCTGCCATTACCCATGCACTATCCATGCATTTCTCCAATCACCTAGCCTATATTCATACAGTTAAAATATCACCCAGACACTACCTATGTACTCTTTCAATAACCCAGGTAATATCTGGACACTGCTCCAATTAACCAGGTAGTCCCTATACACTTCTGCAATCCCCTAAACAATATCCCTGTACTCATGGAATCACCCAGACACTACCCTTGCACTCTTACAATCATCCAGGTAGTAACTATACAATGCCCTATTCATTCAGGCAGGCCGTACACATACACTTATAAAATCACTGTTAGTCTATTTATACAGTCCTTCAATCACCCAGGTACTACTCCTGTACTCCTCCAATCACCCAGCCAAAACCCTTCAAGTTTTAAAATCACTCAGGCACTACCTATGCACCCCTACACTCTTGCAATCAGCAAGACATTACCCCTACACTCATGCAATTACCGAGGTATTAACTCTGCATTCCTCTAATCCCCCAGTCATCACGCCTGCACTCATGAAATCACTTAGGTATTAGCCATGCAATCCTGCAAAGCCACAGACATTACCCCTGCACTCATGAAATCACTTAGGCATTACCCATGCCCTCCTCCAATGACCCTGACATTACCCCTGCACTCATGCAATCACCCAGGCATTACCCATGTACTCCTTCGATCACTCAGACAGTACCTGTGCACTCATGCAATCACACAGACACTACTGATGCACTTCTCAATGCACCTAGGCAGTACCCATGCACTCCTCCAATCAGCAATGCACTATCCATGTACTCCTTCAATCACCCAGGCAGTAGCACTGTACTCATAATTACTGAGGCAGTACTCATACACTTATAAAACTATGCAGACACTATCTATGCATTCATGCAATCACACAGACACTAATGATGAACTCCTTGTTGCACCTAGGCATTACCCATGCACTCCTCCAATCATCCAGCCAGTACTCATGCACTTAAAAAATCACCCAGACACTACTTATACACTTTTGCAATCACCCAGACAATACCTGTACAGTCATGCAATGACACAGACATGACTTTTGCACACATACTATCAGTCACACATTTTCGTGCACTCCTTTAATTAACTACACATTGCCCCTGCACTCATGCAATCACTTAGGCATTACCTATCCACTCTTTCAATGACCCCGACATTACCCTTGCACTCATACAATCACTTAGGCATTACCTATCCACTCCTCCAATGACTCCCACATTACCCCTCCACTTATGCAATCACCCAGGCATTACCCATGCAGTCCTTCAATCACTCAAGCAGTACCCAAACACTTAAAAACACATGCAGACACTACCTATGCACTCATGCAATCACACATACACTACTGACACACTCCTCGATGCAGCTAGGCATTACTCATGCACTCCTCCAATCATCCAGCCAGTACGATGCACTTATAAAATCACCCAGGCACTACCTATTCACTCATGCACTCACCGAGGCACTACCCATGCACTCATACATGCACTCACGCACTTCTGCTGCACTTATGCAATCACCCAAGCACTACCCATGCAGTCTTCCAATCATCCAGACACTACCCGTACACTCATGCAATCACCCAGGTACTACTTATGCACTCCTCCAATCACCCAGGAACTACCCTTGCACTCCTCCATGCACCCAGGCACTACCCATGCACTCTTCCATGCACCCACGCATTACCCATGCACTCCTCCAATCACCCAAACATTACCCCTGCACTCATGCAATCACTCAAGCATTACCCATGCACTCCTTCAATCACTCAGACAGTACCCATGCACTTGTCCAATTACCCAGACATTACCCATGCACTCCTCCAATCACCCAGACATTACCCCTGCACTCCTCAATCACTCAGACACTACCCATGCACTCCTCCAATCACCCAGGCACTACCTATACACTCATGCAATCACTCAGGCACTACCCATGCACTCATACATGCACTCAGGCACTTCTGTGGTACTCATCCAAGCCCCACCCATGCAGTCTTCCAATCATCCATGCACTAACCCTGCACTCATGCATTCACCCAGGTACTACTTATGCACTCCCCCAATCACCCAGGAACTACCCAAGCATGCCTACATGCGCTCAGGCACTACCCATGACCTCTTCCATGCACCGAGGCATTACCCATGCACTCCTTCAATCACCCAGATATTATCCCTGCAGTCATGTAATCAGCCAGTCACAAGCTATGCACTCTTCCAATTACCCAGGCACTATGCCTGCATTCATTTAATCACTCAGACACTACTCTTGCGCTCATCCATTACCTCAAACACTCTCCATGTACTTATCCATACACTCAGGCACTACCGATGCTCTCTTCCAATCACCCAGGCACTACCCATGCACTCATGCAATCACTCAGGCACTACTGCTGCACTCATTCATTCCCTCAAACACTATCCATGCACTCATCCAATCACTCAGGCAATATTGCTGCACTCATTCATTCACTGAGACAGTACTTATTCACATATTTTTTAAACTCTTTTTTTAATTGTTTTGGTGTTTAAAATAAATAAATAAATAAATAAACAGAACCAACAGTAAACATGTTCAAATAATTATGCAATTATGAACTCATATATATTCTCTGAAAAAAACATAGGTTTCAGGGAGATTATAGTTAGAAATTAGCATTTAAAAAAACATATAAAGTTCACTGAAAAAATACATAGGTTTCAGGGACGTTATAGTTAGAAATTAGCATTTAAAAAACCTTTGAAATTCACTGAAAAAACCATAGGTTTCAGGGACGTTATAGTTAGAACATAGCATTTTAAAAAAACGTAGAAGTTCACTGAAAAAGCCACAGGTTTCAGGAATGTTATAGTTAGTTGGGAGATTTCACTTGCGCAAAACCAGAGAATTTCGGACATTATAGTTAGTTGAGCTAACTCTAACTTGCGCCCCCGCAATGCACTGCTGATGACGTCACATATTACATCATTCCAGACATGGTCAAGTGGCATCACTGATGACATCATCCATGTGATAATCTGATGCACCTCCTCACAGCCTAATATACCCTTTGATACACCCATTCTAAAATACAATCTACCCTTTCCGAAACCACTGATACACTGTAGTAGCTCGTGCCATGTTTAGCTGGAATGTTCATCAGTGTAGAACCTCACTGCGTGAGTGTTCTGCACCGAGTGCTGGGAAAGTCAGGTTGTCGTTGTCGACGCCGCAACTGCTTTGCCCGTGATGGCTCAGCTGTAATTACAAAATAAACAGCACTTACCTGTTCCAGTCTTCTTGTTTCTTTCCACATTACGACACAGTTTTGCTGGCGAAGAGTGCTGGCCATCCACACGGACCAACGTGCCTCCAGGATGTGAAGTAAGCTGCTGCCTTGAAGTGCGTGGAGCAGAGTATCCTGGGCTGTGGTGAAAGACGTCTTCGCGGTGATTTATTTCTTAGAACTGGCGGAAAGAAGGGGCAAAACGGTAAAGAGAGTTGCGGAGGAGCAGTGAAATGCAAGAGATGGTGTGCGTTTCACCGACGGTGAAGAGGACGACGGCGGCGTGGTGACGCATGGTGACGCGTTCACACGTGGAGATTCTTTACTGGAAGGCTCACAGAGAGGTGAACAGTCTGCATTGTGATGTGGGTTCTCCATGATTACAGAGGCACTGAAAGACGCACTCAGTCTCTTTTGTGAGGCGTGAAAGGCAGATTCATTGAATTTTCATCGTTCTTGTTGTGTGCACGTAACAAAGGGACAATAACATTTTTTCTAAAAAAGAGGTGATTGTTACAGACTCTTTATCTCCAGATATATTTAGAGGGAAGAACTGAACTTTCTGACAATTGTAAGGGAATTTATCTACAAAGGAAAGGATAACAGGAATATTAGAACTAAGAATAATTTAGAAAGATTTACCACGTAGCACATCTAATTTCACCTACTTTCTCACATTTTTGATATAAAGAGATGGAGACTGTATCCCCACCTCCAACTTTTTTGGAAACTCCAGGTGAACCTCCAATTAAATGGAAACAGTGGTTCAACGGAATTGAGACATATCTTGGTGCTATTGGTGCAATAAGATTTAGAACTGAGAGAAGGAAATACCTTTTACTTCCTTCTTTAGAGTTTGAGGGAAGGGAAATTTTGAAACATCTTCCCCTACCTGTTCTAGTTGGTGATGAGACCCTCGATGAGTATCAAGATACTGTCAAAAGACTACAAACTAGGTTTTATGTCCAGCCTAGTTTGGTGGTTTTGCGTCACAAGTTTTTTCTGAGAGTCCAAAACAGTGGCGAAGATGTTGACACTTATATAACAACTTTGCGAAGGTTAGTATTTGAGTGTCAATTTGAACATTTTGCGGACCAGCTGGTACGTGATCAGTTCATTTTTCACTGCACGGACAAGATGATCAAACAAATGCTTCTCTCGATGGGTAACCCGAAGTTGGAAGAAACTATTAAATTGGCGAAAAGTATTGAGACGTCTCAAATATCTGCAAAGGAGTTAGAGCCAAAACATAGTGAAGCAGTCTCTGCTGTCAAGATTAAAGATTCGAAAGATAATAAACAAGGAGACACGTCACGATTCAGTGCTGGTGGGAAACAGAATATTTAGTTCACATGTGGCTACAGAGCTCATTATAAAGGCAACAAATGTCCGGCAAGGTTTGTCACTTGTAGGATTTGCAATAAACCAGGTCACTTTGCTAAGGTTTGTCAAACTAGTAAGGGTATACAAACCTCGTAGGTAAAGTGTGTTCAGGATGACAATGTGTACGAAGATGGAGAAGAATTTGTTACAAAAGATCTTAGAGACATGATTTCAGTTGTTCAAGACGAAGGAGTCAAAGTGGGAAATCCTGAACTTTGTGTCGATCCTTACGTTGATATAATAGTTTGTGAAAAAGTCCTGAAGCTTTTAGTAGACTCTGGAGCAAGAATTTCGATGATCACTCAAGAACTTTTTGACAGAACTTGGCCAACTAGATCTCTGTTGCCTCCTGATCGTAAAGCTATTTCATATGAGGGAAGGGAAATCCATCTGTCTGGTCACATTGAGGATATTATGGAGTTCAAAGGGAGAAAAATGTTCTGTAAAGTTTATGTCTCACACAAGGGTTTAAACATTATCGGCTGGTTTCACCAGGGTCTTTTTGGAATGGTACTTAGACCTGGGACCAGTGAACAAGTATCTGTGGTAAGGGACAAATTTGATCTTCAAGAAATCGTTAATAAATTTCCCCACGTTTTCTATGGAGAATTGGGGAAAATTAGTGATTACCAACATGAGATCATAGTGAAGGATGGTGCAAGACCTATTAAGCACAAACTATGGAATGTCCCATAGCAAGCCTTAGAGAATGAACTGAAGTCTTTGTGTGCAAAGGGGATAATTTAACCAATTAACACTTCTTTGTGGTTGTCTCCCTTAGATGTTGCCCATAAACAGAGTAGGGAACTAAGGGTGTGTGTTGATCTCCGTTGCCTTAACAGGGAAATTTGGATGGATTGCCATCTGCTTCCGAACATTAATGAGCTCCTAGCAGGTCTTAAAGATGCAAAAATCTTTACGAAACTGGACTTGGCACCTGGCCACCACCAGGTTGAGCTAGCTCCTGATTCCAGACATCTGACTGTTTTTGTTTCACCATTTGGCACCTACCAATATGTCCGCATGACTTTTGGTCTAGCGTCAGCTGCGTCTGTCTTTCAGTGCTTAATGTCTGACATGCTTAAGGGGATTGATGGATTATCTGTTTTTCAAGATGATGTGTTAGTTTTCGCACCAGATAGGTATTATACTTCAAGAAGTATTGTCTAGATTTCAGTTGAAGAGGGTGGTATTACGCCAGGACAAGTGTGTTTTTCTCACAGAAGAGGTTGACTATTTGGGACACAAGATGACGGGACAAGGTATACATCCCAAATCTAGTTTGATAGATTCTATTGTTAAAGCAAAAGTACATTCTGATAAGGCTAGCCTCAAGTCCTTTTTAGGGCTTTGTGAATTCTATTCTCGTTTTATTCAGGATTTTGCTACCAAATTGAGGCCTCTTGCTCAAATGCTTATGAAAAGATTTGTATTTGAGTGGACTGCTGATTGTCAGAGTGTGTTTGAATGGGTCAAGAAACAGCTTATTTCTCCCAAAGTTTTGAAACATTACGATCCAGATCTTCCCTGCACTGTGACTGTGGATGCGAGTAATGTAGATATGGGGGCTATGTTGTGTCAAACTAAAAATGATGAAGTAAGAACCATTGGTTTTGCTTCAAGAGTTCCTTCTCCTGCTGAAAAGAAGTACTCTGTCATAGAGAAAGCATTGTTATCTTGTTGGTGGGCAGCGATGAAGTTTCGTAATTTTATTTGGGGAACATAGTTTTGTCTCCAGACTGATCACAAGCCATTGGTCTTTTTCTTGAGTCTGAAAAACGTTAGAGGTTTTACTCCCCACATAGCAAGATTGTCATCTAAGTTGCTACAGTTTGATTTTTCACCTGTGTATATTCCTGGAAACAAGAATGGGTGTGCTGACTATCTTTCTCATTTTTCAGACACTGTGGAAGATGTAAATGTAAATGTAAATGTAGTACATTTATATAGCGCTCTGCACCCCCCCCCGAAAGGGTCTCTCAGACGCTGTGCACATACCGCTGTGGAACCTTTCCTGGCCTTTCCCTGTGAAGTGCCCACTCCTGGGCACCCCCAAGGTGAAAGCCAGGCATCCTAGCGCTTTTGGGGCCGTTGTGGAGAATAAGCAAGCTATTGCCCAGAGTTGCAGAGTGAGACCCATGATTAGAATAGGCACCGAGGCGAGAATTATCTGGTCCGGGGAAATTGAGCCCAAGACCCGCCGAGGCGGGAATTGAGCCCTGGTCCGGGCCAGACCTCTGCATCAGGGTCTGCCGCTCTAACCATTGAGCCACACTTCTCCACGAGATGTGTTTGTCATTGATGAAGAGGACAAGGAAGAATTTATTGTTGCTTCTGTTGATATCCCTCAGATCTGTACTATCACTGAGAATGAGTGACGTTGTGCTCTTAGCAAAGATGTGTCTTTGACAACTGCTATGAAGTATGTGGAGTTCAGTTGGCCAAAGGAGAGGAACCTCAATTTTGAATTGAAAACATTTGTACAAGTTGCAGACGAATTGTCTATTGAGGACGGTTTATTGCTTAGGAGTGATAAATTGGTTCCTCCTGTTTGTCTCAGATCTGGTATTATTCTGCGTGCCCATGAAGGACATCTGGGAGCTACTTTGATGAAAAAAAGGGTTAGGCTTTCATTTTGGTGGCCTGCAATGGACAGGGAGGTAGATGAAGTGGTCATGTCTTGTGTAGTTTGTTCCAGCTCTGATAAAACTGCAAAGTTGCGCACTCCTCCTCTCTCTCCCATAGAATTGCCTTTAGCACCATGGGTGAAGTTGGGGCTTGATATTGTTGGTCCTTTTCATGCGCTTGATCCCTCCTCAAGGTTTGCTTTAGCCATGATGGACTACTATTCTAAGTGACCTGAAGTCAGATTTGTAAAGGAAGTGACATCGAAGGTTTCCCCGAGTTTCTTGTGACTGACAATGGGACTCAAAGTCAAAGTCAAATTAAGCTTTATTAGATTGAAAACAATTAAATCATAAAAGCACATCATAAAAACACAAAACATTAAAAACACAATATACCTATTCGTATAATTAAATAATACAACATTTTTCTAAAAGCAATGATTTAAAAAGAAAAGAGTCATACTAGTTTCCTTACACGTCCCTGATAAAATTACAATTTGTAAACAGTTACAATAAAGAGGATCCTTGCATTGAGTTCCTAAATCTAACCACCCCTTTTAAATAATTTGCAATATGAGCACTGTGAATTTCATCGTCTAAAAGTTGCAGTTTAATAAACGCAGGTCGAACCAGTCACAAGGCTTTTGATTTCAGGATAGGTACAATCCATCTTTTCCTGATTAATAAGTAGAAATAGCAGAAGATAACATGGATTGTCGTCTGTGGAGAAATATCATCGCAAGGACATAGGTTCAAAGAACATGACCAATAGTTTATCTGGGGGAACGTGACCATTATATGAAAGTTGCCTAGACGTAGACGCGTCAGAAGTAACTTATCGTAAGCACTCAGATTAAAAGTTAAATAGGGTTGAATTCCTGGATGGGTCAGGATCAGTTGGTTAGCGCTGACCGATGTTTTCGTAATATTAGCAGACAGTCTTAGCATCTCCAGGTGGCCTTGAGGGATAACCTGCCTGTAGGGCAATTCTTGCGATATCGCAGGAACTGCTCATCCACTGAGGATTTTGTCGAACAAGCAGATGTCTTGTCCTGTAAATTGGAGGAACGAGCGTACCCGACCAAGGTCATCAAACAGGCCAAAAAACGAGCCCTGAACACTCCCCGAGCTGCCCTTTTGGAGAGGACACCCAAGACCACAGGGGATTGTATCCCTGTGGTCACTACCTTCGGCCCCTTGTCCACCCAAATTAGACAGGTGATCAGGAAACATTGGCCCTTGCTGAATACCTCTACTATGATTATGCCCCAACCCTGGTTTGCTTTTAAGCGATCCACCAATCTACGAGACCGTCTAGTGCACTCACGACCCAAGCGTGAGATCAAGGAAACAGGGATCCCGCCAGGACACTATCAATGTGGCGGGTGCACAGTATGTGAACTCACCACTCCAACAAAAAGTGTCACCTTAGCAGGAGGCAAAACATGGTATCTGAATGTATTTAGCAACTGCAATACGAGCAACGTCATCTACAGATTGACGTGTCCCTGTGGTCTTCATTACATCGGCCTCACTACACGCAAAGTGAAGGTTAGAGTACAAGAACACCTCAGCACCATCTGGGTGGGTAAACTAACCACTAAATTGGTCCAACATTTCTTGACGGCCAGACATAGCCCCAAAGATCTCCGCTGGGTTGTATTGGAGCGTGTGATGGGTGACGTCCATAATATGGAAGCTAGATTAACCACCAAGGAGGTGCGCTGGATTTTCCAAGAGAAAGCAGATCAACAGGGTTTAAATGATTACATTGAGTGGAATAAGGTAGTGAACTAATGGTCTATTCTTGCTTACATCCTCTCCGCTAAACCACACTTGCCAGGTGCCCTCATGTGAGCAATTGGGTAGATATTCGTGTTAGCGGGATGGAGCTCCCTTAGCACTTCAACACCCTCTGAGTAGTTCTTATGGCACAGCCTGTGGGTCATTTAAACTACATGTTGACAACTTGCGTATGTTGGTGTAATAAACGAAGAATTCTATAAAAAATGACAGAAACAAAAAATCTTAACCTACACCACCTGTGTAGTCACTAGTCTTTACACTCTGCTGGGCGACACACAGTAATTCAGCAATACTCGATTTTGGCTTAGCGCGATAGTGAAATAAAAAACACAAAGCGCAGCTTAGGCAGCCACGGCGGTTTACACAATATGGCCGCCGTTGTCTTCAGCAAGCATTCACGCATGCGCGTAGGCAGCGCGCGAGACGTATTTAAATGGGAAGCAGTCTTGCAGCCCGCGATGAAGGTTGAGGAACATCCGGACTGCAAGGCTGACGAGGTGAGATCGCATCCAGGCTGTATATCGAGGAGAGAACCCTGTGGGCCCCATGATTTGATTAAACAACCTTCTGTGGGGTACCTATAGACATAGACATAAACGTTCCCCTCATGGTGGGTGGAAACTACTGAAGGACCGTCATTATGGTGATCCCGTCGATTTACGAGCTATGTATGTGGGGCACTAGTGTCAATCGCAGAGTAGGCTGTAGGCACGGGAGTGGAATAGGGGCTCGGAGCGCATTGGAACGTGCACGAAAGCAATACATATCGGGGAGGCAACAAAATGTGGTTAACATCAGTGGTAGCTTGTAGCAATGAGGTAACAAGCTCCAGCACAGTGGACAACAGCCACACAAACAGAGGGGGCTGTAAATTCTTGGACGATGTGTGTAATAACTGGCTTTGTCTTTGTGCTTTTTAGAAATGCGAATCCGCGGCCAGTGGGCAAGCAGTCCAGGACCATTTGATGTAGCATACATCTACCTATACCAAGGGTTGTGGTATGCTGAATGATAGCAACCCTGACGGTAAATATGAATGTCACAGGTGGTGCAGGCACCGTTTTGTATAAGCAATTTAGCGAAGTTACAAATCGCTGTTATATATGTGTGAAGGACCCATATGAGCAATATGGGTGACAAACTGAATGTGTGTTTTTTAATTGTGTTTCCCTCCGGTGCAGACAAATAGATTACTGGTCTGAACTAGCAACGCAGAGAGGCCAGTCGACCCTAGCCCTGAAGAAGTTGCCGCTAATTTAAACAGGTAACGAAACATGTTGGTTTTAATGAGCAGACACACAGCACAGAATAAAGTTTCACACAGCTAGTGTAGTCTTGCTCGGTTTTAACTTGGAGTGACGTGGGTCCTGATCAGACTCAGTCTTCCTTCTTTTGGGTCGACACTCCTATTATTATTTTTGAACATAGACACATATTAGAATATAAGTTTCACTAGACACTAGTTATTAGGATTGATATGAGGTTTCTTTATTTTATTCCTTCTTTTCCTTTTGGGCGGCAGTAGCCTATGATGAGAACGTGAGGTAGCAGGCGAGTACCTGTCTGCGTATCCTCGTTGGGGTTACTTCCGTGAGGCACTGCCTGCCCCCCTCACCTTTTTTCCATCTCTGTGGTGTTTGAACAGGTACCACACTATTTGGTTCTGTTTAGCTTTCTTCCTTGTACATATCATTTGGGAGACAGACCATTAGGGAAACACTTTTACAAACATTTAGACACATAGGAGTTTTCATTCAAATAGCCAGTGATACTAGACCCGCTTGGTGAATGGCAAAAATTTGCCGTGCATGTGGTATAAAACACAACAGTTTTGATAGAGCCAGGGTTATTGACTATAACGTGCTCACTGTGCTAATAAAAATAAAAAGCTTTTCCCCGGGCAGGTCTTGTTTTGCATAAGGTTATGAGAGGGGGGCGACCTGCCTTTTGACCCCCTAAGCTCCATATTGATGAGGGCTAATACATAGTGACTTTAGTTCCTTTCTTGTGACTTTAGTCAAAAATCTGGGTTGACAAAGTACTCGGGGTGGTCAATATCATTAAAGAATGTTTTAACGTTAACAAACCAGGGAAAACATAGCGCCCCTTGTAAGCTTAAACAATCATTTATCACATCCCGGTTAAGGCCGGTAGAAACGCCGGTCCAAACTTTGTGCCATAATAATATTGGCTGAATTTTAATTAAGTCGGACACGTATGGCAGTCCCAATTCGGCATGACAAATATACGTTGCAGTACTATTTGGGGCAGCTAGAAGATATTTTAAGAATCTATTCTCAAGTTTCTGAATGGACTCTACATTTGCCTAGCCCCATATGCCAGCTCCATACAGGTCAATAAAGATGCACTTGGCTTTATAGATTATCAACAGATCATTAATTGGGTGCTTGCCTAACCTCCTGACGAAGTTTACCAAGGCTCCTACAGCTTTCGCGAAAAGCAATTTCCTGGATTTAATTGCATTGACCAAAGAGCCCCTATTTTCAAAAACAATGCCCAGATACGAAAAGAACGTGGCAAATTCAAGCCTATTATTATCAATAAAAATATCTCGACACTTGGTGATGGATTTACTACATTTCATTGTAAAGGTTTTGGCGATTTTTACATTGAGGTCTAGGCTAGACATGTAGGACGCAAAGCTTGTGACAATTCTCTGTTACCGTTTTCTGGATATGGGCAAGGGTCAATGTTAAAATCCCCACCCCACCCCATATTATGCAGAGGTCTTTATTAGTTTTCTTGTAAATTTTATTCAAAACCTTCTGCAGGTCTTTAAGGACTCCCTCAGCTAGCAGGTTAGGAATGCTGTTATAGAAATTTACAAAAACGGAGCAGTGCAAGTTATCAATACTTATTTTCAGGACCTGGTAATAAGTGTTCGATTCTACAAAGTCTACTTTACTTATATTCAGCCTGTGCGATATATAGATACATAGGCCGCCCCTATTCCTTCTGTGCTTTTAGAGTACGGCCGGTGTAAAAAAAGTTTTAAACCCATTAATATGA
This sequence comes from Triturus cristatus, assembly GCF_964204655.1. Lineage (NCBI taxonomy): Eukaryota > Metazoa > Chordata > Amphibia > Caudata > Salamandridae > Triturus > Triturus cristatus. Next base: position 1,138,391,766 of record NC_140589.1, read on the forward strand.
TGAGTAGAGTCTATCCATGTTTCTTGAAGGCATAAAATATCGTAATTGTGTAAAATTCTATCCAGGCAGGGTTAGTTAACTTAGAAATTAACCCTGCCACGTTCCAGGAAAGGATGTTCGTTAAGCTAGACCTGGAGTCACTCTGGGTGACAGTCTTGGTATAAGCAGCATCATTATAAGTGGCATTTGGATAGGAACCCATGCTGAGAGGTGGCAATAGATGCGGGGTAGTTACGCTTGTCTGCTGAAGACCCTTGGGGCTATTGACAGTTGCGATAGTAATACCAACCTCATCACTGGCTGGTTGTGCAATAGTCAATGACTCTTGGCAGCTGTGGGTATAATCAGCAGCGGGAGCGAACCCAGTGCAATGAGCATCAGGAGCAGCGTGAACAGGGTCGCTAACTATGGGGTCGCTAGCTACGAGAAACATAGACTCTGAGCTATAACAATTAGTTAAAGAGGGCCCTCTTTGTGCTAGGGGGCTAAGCCCTGGAGTAAGTCAATCTACATCATCCAGGGAAGGGAGGATATCAAATCTATTATATAGGGGCAACCTGAAATGTACATAGGTATTAAGATTACTGGATCTCTGTTTTGAAGAGGGAATAATATGGTTCGTTGGAGGGTAGAAAAAGCCAAGAGGCAATACATTTATACCAATATTAGTCACAAGGTCACTACTAAGTCTGCGTAAGATCTCCTGGACCAGTCTGGGTGCCCTGTATGTAAGAACAATACAATCACCGGTGAACTTTTTAGCCCTTCTCCCCACCCATCCTACTCGTCTCACCATTTTAAACTCACCAAACAAGGCCTCTGAGCCCAGTTTTAGACCGAGCCAACAGAAGGCCTTGTTTCTCAGACCCTCTCATGATTCATTAGCCGTAGGGGTGAGCTGCGAGACATTAGCTAAAATGATGGTATATGGAGTGGATTTCGGGGGCAGATTCAGTGTAACCTGCTCCCTAACCGAGGGATTCACACAAGAGGTGGACGGATGTTGTATATATCCCTTGGTTTGTTAGGAGCAGGGACACTAGTGTGGGACAAACTGCTGGAGCCCTTGTGGCCAGAAGACGCGCTATCTGGGGGATGCAAGAATTCCATATGCGGCTGGGAGGTTGCATTACCAGCATTCTGTGCAGAAATCGATGGTTTATACGTAGGATGGCTTAAAGGGACTCCCTGCCCTTTTCTTAGTGGGTCCTCAATAACAGTAACCCTATGCAACAAGTTATCCATGGAAGAAGAAACGGTATTAGTAAAAACATCAGGTACAACTGAAGCAACTAGGCCCACACCCTCCCCGGTAGTAATAGTAGTATCGATAGAATGTAGTGCATCTATTTTAGCAGTCAAGGTGGTCAAAACAGTGTCCATATGATCTAGACACCCTCGAAGTGAGGCAAGGCTGTTATCTGGTAGTTCTTTAAGATGCCGGAGGCGAAATCGGTAACAGCCTCCATGGGAGTATTATCAACATCATCCCCAGAGGCACAATATAAGGAGCCAGGGAAAGCAGAAAGAACAGCTTTGGTCTGAGTGCTGATGGAGCAGGTAAGTAGTTTCACCATTTGTGCACCGGGGCCATTTCTGTTGTTTACTTTTTTGGGTACCCGCTCCCCTCCTTCGCTTCACTAATGGCTCCTTCATCTGGACCTCGGCATGGGGTTTGGAAGTTCGGGGTCTTTTGGCTCTACCAGACCCCAGCGGTGTGTCCACAGTGATTGTTTCCTGGGCAGATGCAGGGGGGTTTGAGGGAGACATTGGGCAGTAGGAGACGATTGTATATGAAGAGCATCACCCACAGTAATATGACCCAGGGAAGAGCGTCTCTGTGAAAATAGGGGGTCAAGAGTGAGTCGCCTCTCAGTCAGTTCAATCTCGTGAGTGAGCATAGATTCTGCCCTGAAAATAAAGGCATCCAATGTCCCCGCAACTCCCTTGCGCTTGCTCATTATTAGGGAGAAGGCTAACAGCACCACGTATAAGGACAATGGGATACAAACGGCGTAGAAATGCCACAGTACCTGAATATTGTGGGCAAGTGGATCAGGCGGTAGAACCCCGTTAGGCCGTTGTTAGAGGGGTGGCCCAGCCCAGCCTCTTCCGGGGGATGACAGGCAAGGACGGGCTTGCCCTTGGCCCGGGCTTCGCCCATGCGCGTCCCGCGCCGTGGGTGTCTAGGCGGCGCTTTATAGCGCGATGAACACGCCTCCCCCTCAGCAGCTGCAGGAAATTAGCAGCGTTGCAGCCTGGGACACCGAGTCCCACCAGAGTGTGACCAGCGATGATGGAACCGCTTCCCAGTAAGCAGACTGTGGGAGCACCACGAAGGGCAACGCGACCAGCAAGACCCAGGCAAGTGTCAAAAATCCAGGCAAGCACCCCAGGCAAGTGTTTCCGGAAGCATTGAGATGTAATCAGTGATGTCATCAGTGATGTCACTGACCATGTCATGAATGATGTAATATGTGACATCATCATCAGTGCATTGCGGGGGCGCAAGTTATAGTTAGCTCAACTAACTATAGCGGCCGAATTTCTCTGGTACGAGTGAAATGTCCAACTAACTATAACGTCTCTGAGACCTGTGTTTCTGTGGTTTTTTTCAGTGAAAGGAAAAAAAAAACAAAAAAATAAATAAATAAATTATATATATATTATATATATATATATATATATATATATATATATATATATATATTCCAACCAAACCCGACTTCTTTTGAAAAAAATCGGACACCGACACTGGAAATGCTTTCAGCCATCCGGCCTTATGTCTTTATTTTCTTCGTTACGCGTTTCGGCACAACTGCCTTGCTCACACATTTTAACGCGAACAGATCAGATTCTTTTATACTTAAGTCACAAAGTCACATGATTAGCTCCTCAATGAACATGGAAAACAGACTATTACTGTTGGAATGCCGGTTTGTCATTCAACTGTTTGTTATCACGACATAGTGCCAAATTATCTCTAAACATGATTTGCTTTACTTCAAGAAATCAAATGGATTGGATTTAAAAAAAAATATATATATATATATTTACATAATATTTCATATATTTACAATTTAATCGAAGCATCCATTTAAAGAATTTTTTAGAGAAAATAACATTATTTGATACACAGTTGAAAAGACTATATCTTAATTCAATAGTATAAAGTGCTTAAAATTCCATATTCAAAATTGCTGTACAATCTTTTGGCGAGTGCCCCTGTCACATTTTTCGTTATATCCATCCTTCATAAATGGGCCAACCCGCGATGACAATTTCATTTCATTCCAATTTAGGGACCTTAATATCCAAAATGAAGGAGAAGAGAGAGAAGGACATATAATGATAATGTCATTCTAGGACATCTGCTTCACAAAAATTACTTTCAATAACAATAAAGTGCTAGTACTTTGCTCAGTGCAAATATACGTGCAAACAGTGCTAAATAAAGTGCAAGTGCATTCATTTGTGCAAAGATCGCAATGTTGTAACAATAAAGTGCTAGTGCATTACAGTACTTTACCTTAAAGAACAATTCATATGAGCTTCCTATTTATGTCCTGTCAGTAAAAACTCTCCTTGAAACAATGATAGAACGAAAAGACATAGAGAGGACAATCTATTCATTTGTGACTAATGCTGGTTAAAATCAATAGAAAAAGCTTAAAAAAAACAAAATGGTTCAGATGGATACCTCTACTTCAAATGTACATGTAAGTCTTCTTCAACGTTCATACCAAGTGGGCTTTTAGTATTAAACATGATTATATATTTAGACTCGAGTTTACTTAGTTTACCTTCTCTATCGCCCCCTCTTTGTTCCTTGGGGATTTGGTCAATAGCGAAGTACTCTAGTTCACTAGTGTTACCTTTGTGGAATTCGTTCATGTGACGAGCAACTACATAGTTTTTATCATTATTACTTATTGCCCTAAGATGTTGCAAAATACGCACGTGCACCATATGAATGGTGCTACCTACATACATCTTAGGGCAAGAACATCTCAACACGTAAACAACAAAATCACTCTTGCAATTTAAGGGTTTTCTTATTTTCCATGGGCTGTTCAAGAGAGGAGAAATTACTTGTATATTCTTCCCATGCTTACAGGCTTTACACTTGAAACATTTGTGGAAACCTGGGCTAGCTTTAAGCCAACCACCTCCTTTTTTGGTTTCCAAATTAGTTTTAAATAGATCATCTCTCATTGATTTGGCACGATTGAAGGTCACCAATGGAGTTCTTGAAATTTTCCCTTGTAGGATTGGGTCCTGTCTGACAATGTGCACATGTCTACTAAGGCTGTTTCTCACCCTAGCCTCATATGCACTAAAACCTGTAATCATACGAATCTGATTTTGAGTATGTTTCCTCTTTTCTTCAGCTTTTTTGGTGTCTGGTTTTAATAATGCCCTTCTTTCCATACTCTCTACTTTCAATTTTGCTTGATTTAGTGTTTCCATCTTGTAACCTCTCTGCAGGAATCTATGTGTTAAGGCTCCCTGGGCCAACCCCAGAGCGTCCACCTCACTACAATTTTGCTTCATTCTTAGATTCTCTGCATAAGGGATGCTCATTTTAAGTTTAGTGGGATGGAAACTAGCAGCGTGCAAAATTGAATTTCCAGCAGTTGGTTTCCTGTAGGTACAAGTTTGGATTGTATTCTGCGCAATATAGACCTCCAAATCTAAGTAAGTTACTTTCTCTGCACTTATTTGCTCAGTAAATTTTAGATTTAACTTGTTAACGTTGATGTTTCCAATGAACTTTTGTGCTGATTCTCTAGATCCATTCCATATGATGAATAAATCATCAATGAATCGGATCCACTCAATCACATGATCTCTCCATTCACTGATGTAGTCAATTCTGAGCACCTGCTCCTCCCACCAGCCCATGTGTAGGTTGGCATAACTGGGGGCGAAGCAGGTGCCCATCGCCGTGCCCTTGAGTTGTCTGTAGGTGTTACCTCCAAAGAGGAAATGGTTGTTATTTAGACACAACCTGCACATCTCCAACAACATATTAGTGTGTTGGTAGAGGTTGATCGGTCTCGAATTCAAGAAATGCCTCATTGCCCTTAACCCATCCTCATGGACAATGCTAGTATAAAGGCTCACGACGTCTAAAGTTATTAGGAGATAAGAATCTTCCCATTTTACGTTTTCCAATTTGTTCAAAAAGTCCCTCGAGTCTTGAATATATGCTGGTAGTGCTCTAACATGTGATTGTAGGAATGAATCCAGATATTTGGAGGTTGGTTAAAAGAGACTCCCTATGGCAGAAATAATGGGTCGTCCTGGTGGTTTGTCTTTGTGCTTGTGAATTTTAGGTATCAAATATAATATGGGTACCACTGGTTTATCTACTATCAAAAATAAATATTCCGATTGATTGATTAAACCAATTCCTCGCCATCTTGCAAGGTCCTTTTCATATTTACATTTGACCTCAACTAGATTACTGTGAGGGACCAGTGATTAACAGTCTTTATCTCTCAATTGTGAGGCTGCCTCACAGTTGTATGCTTCAAGAGACCACAATACCAAATTACCTCCTTTATCTGCCTGCCTTACAACTATGTCATGTCTACTTTGTATTTTAGCCATCACAGATTGGTATTTTTTATCAAAACCTGTTTCATTTTTCAAAAATTCTTTACTAGAGCTTAGGGATAATTCCTTCAAGTCCTTAATTACCAGGTCAGCATACATATCTAAGGCATCTTTGGGGGTATTGGGTGTGAATGTCGATTTTGGTCTAAACTTATATATATATATATATGTTGGGTTTTTTGCACTGACTGCACTGCATTGACTCTTGATCTGACTATCTAAAAAATCACTCCCTATGTACTTAACTGTGACGTAGTGGATGCAGTATAATTGTCAATGGATCTCCTGGATGCGATGTACAGGTAATGTACAACTTGGGGAGCAGGGACCGCTACAAAGTTTGCTAGTTAATGTATGATCCTGGGTTGTATCTTTCTGAGTTTAAAGTATTTTTTGTGGCATCTAAGATATCAGCACAGATGTTAGGCAAACTGAACGTTTTGGGTAGAATATGAAAAGCATAATGTATTTCTGGTCACTAATACAAGGAAAATGTAAAGAAAAGGCTTACACAAACTCAGTTCCCTTTAACAAATAGTTTCTGCAAACCCCTCTTCACCTACCAAGTACAAACCTTCCCACTAAAGTTTCTCCTAAAGGGAATAATTTCTGACACTGTATGCTTCTTATCTTATCTATGAAACATAGCCCTGAGTAAACTGCTTTAATAAAGATGTGTAGACCGATTTCTAAAATCATGGTGTATTGATCCACTTCAGGCAGTTGTACTTTTATTATAAAAGTTTTATTTGTCACATCACAGTATCAGGCAAATCTTCTTGAAAGTATAACTTCCATTAGAACTTGGAACATGCTGCATAGCAACAGACTATTGACAGCATGTAAACATATACAAACACCATACGCAACAGCAATAAAAGGAATACAACCATAATAAAGAGAATGGAACACATCCCTTCCCTTAATACAACAAAAAGAGAAAGCTCTAAACATAATCCGAATCCTACAACCCACTATAACTCTGGAAGCCACAGATTCCGTGTCAATGGGGTTATTGTCACTAACTCGTGATCTCTCATTACTCAGGTCACTACTTTGCCACTCATTTGTAGCAAGATCATCCTGCCTGTACATTCTGACCATATCCTGGTTCTCATTAGCAAATATCTTACGGTCCTCTTCTGTCACTCCAGTTGGGCACTTGACAACTCTCCTTACATTCCAGACTCTGCCATCCTGAGTCACTATACTGTTCATATTAACTTTCAAGTACCTTTTACCTTGAAACCAGGCCTGAGTATCCTCCCCCATTCACCCACCACAAAGGTAGGCACTTTCACCTCCCACTTGGCATCACATACTTCTTTTATTTTCTCCTGTTTCTATCTCACCCTTAACAAGGTATGCTGTACATTATTAGCATTAGCATTCCTTTTTATCCACAACAGGCCTAACTTAGACACATGTTTAATGCCACACTTCCTCAGGAACTCCTTCATCTCATGTGACTTCAACTGGACTCATTGTACATCACCAAAACCTCAGGAGTGCCTATGCGGGCAAAAGAATTCTATAACAACTTGCGAATTAGTCTGAGTGACAAATTTGACTTCTGGCCATTTGGAGTGGTAATCCATGATCACCAACGTGAAACGTGCATCCTGTGGTAAACACTTGTAAGGACCAGAAAGATCAAACTGCACTTTTTGCCATGGAATTTTGGGCTATGGCACAGGTGTTAATGGAATGGGAAAGGGCCAGAGCATCTTGTTACTACTAATACATACACTACATTCTCTCACCACCCTATCTGCCATTCTATCCATTCCATGCCACCAGACATTTGCTCTCACAAGTGTTTTCGTAGTGTCTTCATGTGCGTGTCTTAAAATCTCATCCTGCATAGACTCTGGAGGCACACATTTCCCATTTTTTTAATATTATTTCACCTTCTACTTCCAGCTCACCCGATACTTGTTGGGAAGGTCTTATCTCTGAAGGTGGTACTTTTTCTCTGGGCCGAACTTCCATGGGATATTTCTTTAACAATTTCCATCTCTCATCTTCAACACTACTTTTACTCCATTTCTCTTCCGAAATACTCCCAAACTCCCCAGTCACATGATCTCCAATGGATGCAACATCTCGGTATCATCACACACTTCAGAGATTTTGTCACTAGGACATGGTAATTGGGACAGACAATCAGCAGTTACATTGTAGTTGCCTGGTACATACTACATACTGAAGTTGTACACCTGTAATCTAGTTGTGAGCCTAGCTACGTGTGTTGTGGCATTACAGCACACACCAAAGGTTTGTGATCCGTTCCGAGTACAAATCTCGTTCTCCACAGACAATTACAGAAGTGCTCGATACCCACACACACCCCAAAAGCTCTCTCCCAATGACAGGATACCTTCTTTCTGTGTCATTAAATGTGCAGGAGGAAACATCTACGCACCATTAATCTTTAGCAAATTTCTGAGACAAAACACCACCAATACCACATAAGCTAGCATCAACAGTGTTACAGAGAATGGTTTCAGTATAGGAGCTTGTACAATTTTTTAAAAAATTTGTTGGAAGGCATTCTGTTGTATTTCCGTCCAAAAGAATCCTGCCTAGTAAGCTCCCTTAGTCGCTCTGTTTTAGTAGCAAAGTTCCTAATAAACTTCCTATAATATTTGCACAACCCAGCAAAAGATAGAAGTATTTCCTTGTTGTCTGGAGCAGGAGCTCTAACAATAGCATGTACAAGAGATTTTTTTGTAATTAGTCCATTTCCAGCAACAGTATGCTCCCGGTACTCAACCGAATCACAGAACATTTTGCACTTATTCTCCTTAAGAGTCAGACCATGTGATTCCAAATGTTTGCAAACTTTCATAACATGTACAATAGTCTCCTTTTGATTCTTAGAAAATATAAGTATATCGTCCTGGAAGGATCTTACAAAACCATCTATATGCTTGAAAATATGATACATTGGCCTTTGAAAAACAGACGCCGCAAAGGCCAAACAAAAGGCATCCTCTTATACTGGAAAAGACCCGGCAGCATAAGTAAAGCAGTAAATTGTTTTAAGTCATCAGTCAACACTATTTGGTGATAGGCAAAGGGTGACAATCCACCACCAAATTAGTGTTTAACACTCTTAAATCCACGCATAACCTCAAACATTTGTCAGATTTTCTCCCCAAAACTTTGGGAGAAACCCATTCAGACAACTCTGCTTCCTCAATAATATCCTCATCAATAAGTCCTTGTAACAAATTCTTAAGTTCCTCTCTTACATGCACTGGTACCCCTCTAAGTTTCTGTTTGACTGGCACCTCTCCTTTTTTTACTGTGATCTTGTGACAAAAACTATTAGGTTTCCCTAACTATTCTGAGAACACTTTTGGGCAACTGGCTAATAACACCATTTTTGTTATCACCCTCAGATACCACCAACATAGGATCATGATTCTTTGAGTTGAGAATTATGCCAAAACTCCATTGATACCTCCAACCTAAGACAGTTGCACCTTTAAATGCTACATACAATGTATTAGGAGCCACACGTCCTTTGAACTCAACATCAATCTCTTCATACCCCACCATATCAATCATAGACTCATTAAAGGCGTCTGTAACTTTATCAGATTTATTCAAATCATTGAGGCACAATATTCCATCAAAGCAAATCAGGAAATAATCTTTAGTAATTATTGTCTAAGGTGAACCTGAGTCATCCATAAGCGCCAATTCCTCATTCAAAACCTGCATAGTACATTTGGGTGGTCTAAAACTACCCTGGTTATTACTATTTCCCCCAAATTCACTAATGGACAACACTATACCCATACTTCTTCCACCTTCTTCATTCTCCTCCTCATTTAGAGAAGAAACTTTAGGAAATCCTGCATTACCATTACCGTTCCTTTTTAAATCTCTGCCCGCAATAGCAAATTCTCCAGACGTCCACATTTCTTACAGTCTTTAGGCAGTTCAGGACATCTTGGAGAAGATGCCGCATGACTACTAACACTACCACACTTAAAACAATGGAAATCCTTATCAAATCTTTTGTACCTAGTCTGCCCATCACGTGGATTTGAGGACTTCACACTGCACACATTCTCCACCAACACTTTGTTGTCCTTATTTAAAGATGTCATCCACTTCTCCGACTGTTCCAATGCTTTGGCAGTGCTGATGACATCCCGCAAACTCGGATCACTCATAATCCACAACTTCTTTTGCACCATCTTACTCCTGACATGTACGATGATTTGACCCCTGTGATGAGTCCAAAACTACAGTCTATGGAATGAGCTTGCAACCCAGTAAGGAAATCATCAAACGTTTTACCATCTTCTTGAGCCCTGGTATAAAACTTAAATCTATTAAGAGCAACACTGGAAGTAGGTTTGAACCTGGCCTTTATCCGCGCTATGACTTCTTCAAAAGCATTCCTGTCACCACTACCATCAGCTTGTGGTAGCGTTCTAAACACAACCTGACCTTCCGATCTCAAACGGAGTAGAAAAATATTTTTCTTCCTCTCAGCTAACAGTCTTTCACTATCAATAGCCTTAAGATAAGTCAGAAATTCCTCCTTACACCTCACCCACGGAATAGGAGGTTCTCCCTTGGCTTGGAAAACTTCAAGGGAGGATCAAACTGCAGTGTAAAATGTCATAAAAATCAGCAAAGTAAGTATACAAATAATGAAAGTAAGTATACTCCAACTATTGTTTTCTTTTCCCAGTTTTCCTTTCCCAAGCCTGGAAAAAATATAGCTTACCGCAAAGCACTTATAACAAATATCTGTGTGTCAGGGTTAAATAGTTTCTTATTTGAATTACCTGTGGTAAATGCCCCTATTTCGTAAATGTCACAAGACGTAGCTAATATCCTGGACGGATATAATATGCAGTGTCATGCGGTGCACCAAAAGAAAGTCCTGTGAGCACTGTGTCTCGAATCAAAGCAAGCACGCAGAATGTCACTGATCCCTGCGATGCTGCGCAATGATAGAAAGGTCAACAAGGACGTGCACAGAGAGTGCTGGTTGCATAGACGGGAGGCAGTATTCCAGGTAACAGTACACGCGGTAAGGAAAGCAACAATACGCACGAGAGGCATGCGGCATGGCTCGCACAGTAAGGTAGTTGGCAAAGAAAAAAAAAGGAAAACCTAAAAACAAAATAAAAGAAAATACCCGAATATCCTTGAAGCCGGTGTATCTGTATAATATCCAGAATTCGCAGGAAACAGACCAGTAATGTAAATCCAATTGAGGTTCTTCTGAAGATCAAATTGCTCCTGTGCTGCACTGGAAAGGTAGCAGAAGGATCTTCAATCGTCGCCAAGTTTGTAACGATCCACTTCAGGCAATTGTAATTTTAGAATAAAAGTTTTATTTGTCACAGCACAGTACCAGTGGCTGTCTCAGGTAAATCCTCTGGAAAGTCTAACTTGCATTAGAACTTGAAACATGCTGCATAGCAACAGACCATTGACAGCATTTAAACAAATACAAACTCCACAAGCAACAGCGAATAAAAGAAATACAACCATTATAAAGAGAATGGAACACATGGTCTATGAGATAACCTGCTTACAACCTAGTTATAGCCAGTTCTATCATTCTCTAAATGAGGGATAAGAGGAGGACGTTCATAAAATATCTTATATCACCAACTGTATGAGGGGATGGCATCAGGAGACAGACATCATTAGGTTTACACGTTATTCACAGAAAACACATTTATGAATACGAGTTTCAGGAGAAATCAGTTTGCTCTATAATTTTAAAACTGAACTTTGTGTGTTGATGTCATAATATCAACTACAAAAAGTTTGACTTCCTCTATATTATCAATATAAGTAATGTAATGTAATGTAATGTAAAGGGGTTCTTGTAGAGCGCAGACTGCCACCCTACGGGTATCCTGGCGCTTAGACTCGAAAATGACCATGTAGGGAATTGTAGATTTACTATTCTAACAGCACATCTACTAACATTGACATGATTGTGCAAGTTGATGTTGTAGAATTGATATTGTTGCTGGTAGACATTAGGCTGTCGACCCCTCGATGAAGGATGTGTAAAATTTGCAATGATGACAGTTGCCAACTAGGAGATATTTGTTTTGAAACTGCACAAAATTTTGAAAAAGTAGCACCGAAAAGAGCCTGTAAAATCAAATATTTTTTTTAAGAATTCTCTTGAAACAATGGTTTTGCAGAATGAGCTTCCAAGGTGTTTTTCATAAAGTTTTGAAGTTTGGGCCACATATACAAAATTTAGGAATTATGATTTCTTAATTGCGATTCCAGGAAATCGCAATTCTTATTGTAAGAAAACATAAAAGTTTTCATAAGCAATTCCTAATGGGTGTCAAATCGAGCTACCTCATGAATATTGATGAGGTAGGTCGAAATTTGCAACCCACCAGGAATGATAAGCATCACATGGATGGTGACCTCCTGGGATCGGCAGACCACCATGTCAGTGATTTTTTTTTAATAAATCATTTTTTTTTTTTTAAATGCACCCCATTTTCCTTAAAGGAAAATGGGATGAGTTTAAAAAGAAAAAATGAAACTTTGAAGTTTCATTTTTATTAAAGTAGGTAGTGGTCTGTGGGACCACTGCCTGCTTGTAAAAAAAGATCTTTTTTTACATTTTCAGAGGGCAAGGGGTCCTGGTGGGACCCATCCCATTTGCAAATGGTTACCACTATCTTTTAGAAGTTGGTAATAATTGAATGTTTTGCAACAGTAACTTGGCCGCAAAACAATCATACATAGCACTGCCATTCGGTATTTGGAAGGGATGTCCTAAACTCACGCATCCTAAACACAGAATCGCTAAACCAAATTGCGATCAAGTAACAAGATACTGAATCGTAATTTGGCATTTGTACGTATTAATTTTTCAGATGACATAATTTTGTAGATCGCTATAGAAGTGTAATTATTAAACATACACTGACTGCTTAGAGAAGAATTAAAGTAAGAGCTTACCTAGGAAATTTCTGCATCCTCCAGCGGTGGAACCTCTCACCCAGCTCCCCTGATGGACCATTACCTCCCACTTATGGGAAGTGTCCTCTTCAAGAGCATCAGGGGTAAGGTTACAGATCTCAACTTTGCTGTAGTGCCTTAGGAAATCCTCATACTGCATCCTACAAAATGTGTGAAAAGGATGAGCATGTCACATTATAGGCACTTCAAAATGGCTAAGTAAGGCAAGAATCATCATCTCGTGTAGGTAAGATGTGTGACATGTTTAATGTGACCCTACTGTAAGTGTAAGTTGTTGATGCAACTCTTACTCCCAAGAAACTTAGCAGGGCAAAGTTTTTTTATTCGGAACACCCCATAATTGTAGTGGCTAGACATTTAAAATTGACCTTTCCATCTTTCTGAATGTAGGTATAACACCCACCAAGCCCTTATGTAAACATAATTCACAATTGAGAAACTGTTAGGATTTCAGTTAATTGATTATTACAATGATGCCTAATAGCATCATCACAGGTGGCTATATTCTATAAACCAAGAACACAGAGGCTCCACAGGTCTTTTGGCTCCTACTCTCATCTGAAGTCCTGGTACTTTATCAGTTATTACTGAAGATGCCATGTACTCCCTTCTTGTTTTTGTTGATGACTTTCGCTCAAAATGTAGTCATGTCACTAATGGTGTAGATGTATCATGAAATAGACTTTATTAACAAATAGCCAATCCTTTTGATAAGCTAACACAGTTCTCAGTGTTCTTAAAGTACTTTCATTGATAAATGACATTGACTCGAGCAAGCTAAAATGATACAATTCCACACAGGGTAATCAGCTCATGGTTAGGTATAGTAGGTTGTCTCTTTCACTTCTAATGTAATCAGAAAATATGATCATGTGAAACTTTGTGTAGTTGGAGATCATGACCAGATTGAACGAAATGGAAAGAGAGAACATCACAATATTACATCTATTGAGAATATAGGAGAGTCTTCATTATTCTTATACATAAATAAGAAACATACGAATTTGCATTTTGCAATGTATTTTATTAATTTTTATAGTTTTTTCACTCAAAATGAACTTTATTCCTGCTACTAATCATTCCTAGACTAAACTCCAAACATGCAATACTCCTCTCCTACACTTTCTGTCCTTCATTGGCCCACCTCAAATTATTACTTTCATTAGTTTGTTTTGCACTGGAACCACTTTCTAGGTTTCACGATGTCTTTACTTTTTATAGGTTCATTTTAGTGGAGTGCATTTGTTTTTAACTTGAATTTAAGTAAAATGAAATATATTGAAAGACAATCACTTTGCACATATGCTAACCAGTCGTATGTATAATTTCCCCATTTGAGTCTCATCTGTTACTGTTCTGACTTGAGCAATAAAACTTGAAGAATGAATTGCACAAACAATTTCAAACTAGGCAAGTGTGGAGATGGGGACACATTTCTACTGCACATTGCAGTTTTGTAAAACATATTCATGAAGATGATCTGTTTTTATAAAGTGCCAGCCAGACATAAAGGCTTACCCCCACCAGACAAGGTTACCACACACACAAGCTCTGTATTGCACCAAATTGGACAAGATACTATCTTTGTAAGTTCCAACTCGCACTAAAATCAGAAAAGGGCTTCCCAGTGCTACTGAACCGCATCAGCTGGAGAAATATGCCATACTAATGCCAAAATTAATATGTGCCTCTGATCTTCTGTGAGGTGCCTTCACTCCACTCCATGCCCAGCCCACTGACTTGATGACAGCCTTCTCTAATTGATGAGTGACTCATATCAGACACTCAAAAGGTGATTGGATGATGCTTGCAATATGTCTAACCACTGGTAATCCCTCGGGGTAGCATTCCAACCCATTGTTTTTTTGCCTTCCATGCCACCTCAGTTTGGACCTAGCCATGTGTGAATCAGTCTTGATCCTGCCTCGAAAGGAGCAGTCCAGCTGAACTGCCAAGCCAGGTCCTCCCTGTACCGGAATACAAGCAACCCAAGACCAGTTACACCCTGATTGGGGCTCTTCGGTCAGGTGTAGCTTAGTTCCACTAGCACAGTAAGCAAGGTACCCACGTGTGGGGATACCATGGCCAATTAGGGATGCAAATCAAAACACACAAAAGGTGATGGGAGTATGCTTGCAATAAGTCTAACCACTGGCAATTGCAACTGCAATTTCAATTGCATCCCATCATTCTTTTTCCCTCCATACCATCTCAGTTTGGGCCCAGCCATAAGCAAATCAATATTGAGCCTTCTCCAATAGGAACAGTTCAGCCCAAACCGCCAGGCTAGGTACTCCCTAAACTGGAATACAAGAAAGCCAAGACTGATTTTACCCTGATTTAAGGCTCTTCAGTCGGATGTAGCTTGGTGCCAGTAGCACAGTGAGCAAGGAATATCAGTATCCAGTGCAAAAGGCAATGGTACATTTGCGCCACACAAAGCATACAAAAATAAAAAATGGAGGGTGTCTCCTAAAACCAGCAGTCACTATGCTCTGCTCCTTAGTGCTCACTAGGTACACTACATGTGTCCTTATGGAACCTTCACCTACATGCCAATCATGTGGCATGATTCATCATTGGGACCTCACCTGGTAAGGTATTCAATACCAGGTAGGCTCAACCTCAGAATGGGAAGGAGCACTTTGATATTCTCTATATTCTTAGTGGGATCTTAGGACAGACAAGGTTAACAATATCTCCAGAGAACCCTAATCCATTTTTTAATGAGAGGGGCCCTGTGACATGGTTAAAAACATAGCATGACACAAAGAGGCATATACTAAGCCATTGTGTCTATTCTAGATCAACATGTTTCATCTGCTTCACAAGATGTGCAGATTTCATCAGGATCTCTAAGACGCTTGTACGCCTAACCTACACTGAGCAGCAGTTACTCATCTGCAAGCATTCCATGCAAGATCAAGAGACAGTTACCCAACCCTTCCATGAAGGGGGAGTTGATTGAAAACTGGAGTTTATCCACCACAAGAACGGTGGTAACGCATATTATCCAGGCCTCATGGCGTATGACGTGACATACCGGCGGCGCAAGGGGTTTGTAAATAAGCCCCTCTGTGACTCATTTCTAAAACATAAGTAAAGAAAAGGCAAGAACGAGTGATGTACAAGTAGTTGCATCAAATCAGGATACAAAAAAAATCAAAGAGGAGGGAAAAGTGTGCATAAATCAGTGTTGTTGTGTGGTGATATGGGTCATATGGCCACTAGCATGGGTTGTCCAACAGTAAAGGTATGCAGTAAAAATGGTTGTAATAAAAAATCACAGCATCCCAGGTGTTGTCTAAATGCAAGAAAATACATCAGTTATGTAGATGAGGACTGCAGCGTAATTGTGGTGCAGGTCAATAGTGGAAAGAAAGAAAGTTTATTGGCTTAGTGAAATTGACTTATGTAATGGTGACACACTGGTCAACTCTGCTGGTACTAAATTGAGAAGCTTTTCTAAGGAGGTGTATGATGAAACAGTTAGGTATAGAGTGAAGCAGCACACAGATACCCCTAGGGGTGACAGTGTTGCCCTTTACAAATGCTGTTTGATTGAAATGAAAAAAAAATGATCTTTGATCTGGTGGGTATGGGATTGAACCATAGTCATTTTTTAAGCCTGACCTGAATTTGGAGTTATATTTATGTTAAGATTGTAGTGTAATATATGGTGTGGTTGTGTGACTTCACCGTGCAATACACTCTCAAAACTGTCTTGGGTCCAGTCAGACTCATTTGTAAAACCTCTTTCTTAACCCTAGGTAGCTGTGGCTTTGAGCAGCAAGACTTAAACACAGAAACTAGTATAAAGCATTTAGACACAGCGAACAACAGAATAAGAAATTCACACAACACAAAAGAAAGCCAACACCAATTTATAAAAATAGATTATATTTGTATGAATTTTTACATACCAAAATGAACAAAATCCACTGGAGGGTTCCGAAATTATAGATTTTGAAGTGAAATGGAAATCTCAGCTTTTTAGTCCCAAGCACAAACAAGCATTGCTAGCCGTAAAGATTAAAAACTTTTGAAAAGTTTAAAGAGTTGTGTTTCACTACTGTGGCTCGGTCTGGATGACCATCTCCAACAGGCAGAAAGTCAAGGGGGCCAGTAAAGAGTAGCTGGACATTTATCTGGTAACTCAAGCAGTCTCGAGTCCAGACCCATACTTTACACAGGGACAGCCGTAGACATCAATGGAGTGGTCCTCATGCTGAGCATGTTGATGATGATGAAAGATACTCTAAGTGTTCTGTGGTTGATGGGGGGCCTTCATGGAGTTATTCATTGGTCCACAGTTGAGATGGGCCAACTTGGACCACAGGAGTTGGTGTCCCTCAAAGTTCTCTTGGAGCCAAGGGAAATCCAGTTATGACTAGGCTACTGGTATCAGGGTATCCGGTCACAGCAGGTTTGTTTGGTGAGAGCTAGTGTCCATTTTAGGAGACCAATCTGCACTCTGGCGACTCTTGCAGGTCTGCAGGACCTTGGTGCAACTTTTGAGCGCTGAGTTGTGGTCTTCTTGGATGCACGTTGGTGGTCACCAGCGATTCTGTGAAAGCGGCTACTGACAAGCCACAAAAGACTACTTCAGCTTTTATGGTCTTTGTACTGGAACAGGAAGTCAACCGACTTACTCTTGAAGTTCACCTTTTCTGTCTGGGGCTTGGAAGCGTCTTTGCTATGAACCAGGCACCACAGGCAAAGTCCTCTCTTTGCTAACCAAAGGAGCAGCATGTGCAGTCCAGCCCTTGGTGCAGCCTCTCCTGCCAAGTGCAGGGGTCAACATGTCATCAGGGCTGAGGTTCAGGGTGCCAGGGGTGCCATATTTATGCCCAGAAAATGCCCTTGGGAGGATGAAGCGTTCTTTAGCCATTGGGCTATCAGTTTCCCTTCGGCATTATGACGACATATGGCTATGTGTGGTATCTTAGTAGTCCCAGAGAGTACTATTCTGCCCACTCAAGATGCCTGAACCCTTCTCTTGGTGTAGGGAACTTGGTATCCCACTCTGGAGGAGTGACTTCCTGTGGGATACATGCCTAAGGAAAAACTGGTTTGGCAACTTGTTTCCAGCCGCTGTTCCTGCTGCCAGCCCGTCTACCTGAACAAAGGGGCAGCCCCTTTCAAGTGTGGTTGACATTTGTCCTTCAGAGACAGCTTCTGTATTGAAGCTCGCTATTTGGACTGACATCCTGGGTGGCTTCCTGCAAGGGGAGGTAAGCCTCTATGGTTCCTGTACTTGGGAGGCAGATGGGCAGCATCTGTGAATGGCCACCGGAAAAACTGGGCAACAGAGTAGCACCGTTCTAAAAGTTGCTTTTCCTTAAAAATGACATTAAATTCGACTTAGGAATCAAGTTGAGTTAAATGAAACGGTGAATTTGGTACCTTGATGTACCCATTTTAGTTATTCCACTCAGATGTTATCAGGACTTAGAAGTCAGCCTGTACCTCGGTACTTGCCAATTTGGCTAGTAGCCTTTACACAGTTTGGGGCTTTTGCTGTTAGGACATATTAAAGTATATGTCCTACTTAATCGTATATAGCTTCCTACCTTAGGGCTCTGAAGGCCTTTCTTAGAGGAGATTTATGTATGAGTCTGGGAAGGGTGGGCTCTATAATTGGTTTAAATTACAAAGTCGAATTAGCAGTTTAAAACTGCTCTTCCAGGCTGCAGTGGAAGGCTGGGAGCCATGTTGTACCTTGTCACACTCAGGGTGGCACAATCGATGCCGAAGCTCTGAATGGACACTTTAACTAACAGACCCAAGGTGCTCTTGGTACCATATACTAGGGAATTACATTTTAAACGTTTTTTAAAACAATGCATTGACGTTTAGGGCGGAGATATACAGATTTGGAATAAGTTTTGGTATGAATAGTAGTAATGGAGTGAAACCTAAAAAGGCATTGGTGAGGCCAATCTCTCAAGTGCCTATTTAAAAAATTAGAAATGGGTATGGCTGAATTTTGTACTAGGTTTGTGAAGAATGTTGTCACCCAGACTGCAAATATAAGAAAGCCCTTGAAGACAAGGGTATAGTTTATATTGGATGAATGTAAGAAGGAATTTCAGAGTATTGAGTGATTCATGAGAAGTGCCAGTCTTGTAGTGACTATTGTGTTATTATGGCCCCCTCTACCACCAATACCTCACTCTCTATGACTGAATATTTACTCTTAAACACCATATGTTTTTTTTAATTTTCATTCACTTTCTGAAACAAAGCCACACATAAACTCTTAACTCTGGCAGATGTTGTAATGCAGCAGTCATAGCTCAGATTAAGGGCATGATTTAGATCTTGGCAGATGGGATACTCCGTCACAGCGGTGACAGATATCCAGTCCGCCAAAATATAAATCCTATTATATCCTATGAAATTTATATTTCAGCAGATGGGATATCAGTCACTGTTGCGCCCGTGTAACCCTGAGGTATGACTGCTGCATTACAACATATGCCAGAGTTAAGAGTTTGTGTGGCTTTGTTTCAGAAAGTGAATGAAAATTTTAAAAAACATATGGCGTTTAAGAGTAAATATTGAGTCATAGAGAGTGAGGTATTGGTGGTAGAGGGGGCCATAATAACATGGGGCACTAGTTTTGTAATTAGGTCTTATCCCAATCCTCTGATGGAGATGTGTCCAAGGAAAGAACAGGACAGTGTTTCTTCGAAGCATGCAGGATCACTTTCTGTGTTGATTATTTGCTGGAGGTGGAAATCCAAGCCTCAGTCTCTCAAGGCTGGTGAAGAGGAATGATGATGTTAAATCAGAGGAGATAGGTAGTGGAAAATGAAAAGTGTTGCTGTGATCACTGAGGAAGTTGTATCAGAGTGGAATTAAAGAAATATGAACAAAAATACATTTGAAATAAGCACACTTGATAATTGCTGGTACTATATTTTGTTATTCTGTATTCGGAATGAGCAGTAGACCCATTGGCGACTCTCTTTTGGGAAAGAAGTGTAAAGACCTGGTATTGCACTGTTAATTTACATAATGAAACATTCGAATGTGTATGAAGTGGTACTGTACCAGAATTCTCCATCATCGATTGCTGTTTGGGTGAGACGTTTCTGCTCTGATTGGTCCACAGAACGCCACTCGGGAGCGCTGAAATAAGGAAAGGAAAGTTATTCTATAATGTTTGCCCTATATTTCACGACTATACATTACTGTTCAATTCAATGCATGATTTCGCAGCCATGCTCCAGTGGCACTAGTGCAGTTTATTAAAAAAAGAATTTGATGTGACTGGGTGATGGTTGGAAATGACTGATTTAAGAGAAATTGATTCCAGAGTCTTGCACTAATTGGTGTGCATTCACAATGTTTAGAGTGGGAAGTTGGGAAGGCTGGTAAACTTTAGATGAAGTCTCAGTGTAATACTCCTATCCTTCCCAAATGCTATTGATAGACACAGAATGTATCATTTGCACAGCACCTTCTCATTGCATAAAGAGAACATGATAGTGTGCAATTAAAGTGGTCAAGAGCTGCAGTTTTATTAACTCTTATTCATTCAAACAGACTGTGTCATAACTGGTTTGTTCTAGCACCCAACAAATATATTGCTCAATAGGAAGCATATGCATGTATAAGCTCCATGCAATAGAACACATAAATGAGAGTACCCCTTAAACAAAGGCATCATGGTTGTTTAGACCAAATCACAAAGGCTCCCCTTAATAGCTACCAACCTTACTACTAACAATATTTTATATTATATATATATATATATATATATATATATATATATATATATATTATTTTGTGCTTCTTGCCACCATGACGTGTTTCGGGCTACCCACAGCCCTTGATCACATGACATGCTCTCAGTTTTTTTTATTTTAAAAGTGACAATGAAGATGAAAAACAGACTATCCGTTCGATCTCTGTTTTTGTGCTTTTTACCATGTACATTCGTATATAGATTTACATCATCATTATAGCAGGTGTTTAAATTATCTATAAAACTTACTGTATAAATACATATATATAAATAATAAACACATGTTAAAAACCTGTGGGTGACAATTGGAAAAAATTTATACATGTGCAAATTTGCTGCTATCAAAACAATGTCTGTATAAATACATTTTGTTCAAACAGATTACACAATATAAAAATATCCAATAAAAGCGCCAATAGTTTAGAATGTTTTACTATTTTTCCTTTAAGGGCTAATCAATCCCAATCCATTGTTCACCATACACTAGTTTGATAATCCTGTTGGGGCCCGAACAATTTCTGTGATTGGGCTCCTGTAATCTATATACATTACATAGTTAGTGCAAATTGTGCTATTAAAGTGCTAATATGATGACTACTACTTCTCTTTTTGTTCATCAATAAAGTGACGCCGTGCTTAGTAATTTTGTCATTTTACAGTGTGCCATGAGACCATGTGCACCACTGGAAAAAAACAGGATATCTTAAAGCAAAAGGGGACAGAATGCAATCTTATAATATATTTACATCGATATGTTGTCAGTATAGATTAGTCATGCTATATTAAAGCCAAGTGTACAAATCTTCAGTTATGTTCAAACTGTGTGGACTCTTGCTGTCTAAGTCTAAGATGTATTTAGTCTCAAGTCGTCTGAGTATTGCCTCTCTGTTTCCTCCCCTTCTCAATGGGGGACATTATCTATTACATAATACTTCAACTGATTAAGATTTTTGTTAAGGATTTCATTGAAGTGACGGGCTACCGGATAGGAACTAGCAATGTTGGTTATTGCCCGTAGATGTTGCAATATCCTCTTGTGGACCTGGAGACGCGTACGGCCAACATATCTTAGTCCACAAGACCATTCTAATATATAAACAGCAAACTCAGATTTACACGTTAAAAACGTACAGATTAAAATTGGTTTATCATTAAAAGGTGTATGGAATGTGGTTTTACTTTCTCCATATTTACATGCTTTGCATGTCGTACACCTTACAAAGCCTTTACGTTTGGTTAACCAATTATTATTGGCGGGAATTTCGGGACTGCTGCGGACTAGATGGTCGCTTGTACTGCATGCTTTTCTAAATGTTATAGTAGGGGAAGCAGGCATTTTATCCCCTATGACCGGGTCACTTAAAATCAGGTGCCAATTTTTCTTAATTATTTTCCTGAGACTATTCCTTTGTGTATTGTATGATAGGACTAGCCTGGGATTGTTGGTTACATTGTCTGTGGTATCTGACTGTTTTATTTTGCTTTTTGAAAGTTTAAACAGCAAATCTTTTCTTGACATTGATTTTGTGTGTACAATTGCTTGATCTATGACTTTATGTCCATAGCCCCTTGCTAAAAATCTTACTTTGCATTCCTGTTGGGCTATGTGTAGATCATTATCATTGCAGCATTTCACCGTATGGAATACTCTGCACTGTGTGTTACAGATGAAAGCTGCTAGAATGTAGGATTGTGTTGCCTGATGTGGGCTTGCGATGTAACCGTGTTTGTATTCTGCTATCTTGCACTTATACCTCCACATCAAGAAAACATATGCAGTTTGTACTTATATCAGATGTAAATTGTAAATTCATGTCATTGTTGTTAAGTTTGTTAATAAAACTTTCAGCACTTTATCACCTCGCAATATTATGAACAGGTCATCGATAAATCGGACCCACTTCACCACATTATCTGTCCAACTCTTTCTGTGATTGATTTTTAATACTTTCTCCTCCCACCACCCCATATGGAGACAGGCGTAGCTGGGCGAAAAGCTCGCTCCCATAGCTACGCCTCTCTCCTGGTGGTATACCTGCTGTTTGAACATAAAATAGTTGTTATTCAGACAGAAATTGGTGAGGTCAATAAGTAGTTTGTTGTGCACGTGAAATTCTATGGGTCTTGTACCCAGGAAATACTCTAACGCCCTCAGTCCATCCCTGTGATGGATTGAAGTATACAAATTAGATACATCCATGGATATCAGAATATACTCATCTTCCTATTTAAAATCATGCAGTTGTCTTTAAAAAGTCTGTAGTGTCCTGTATATATGACGGTAAGTTTTTTACGTGCTCTTGTAAAAACGAATCTATATACACTGATACATTTTCCAATAAGCTGTCCTTTGCAGATATTATTGGTCTGCCCGGAGGTCTCAGTTTGTCCTTATGGATTTTTGGGATGAAGTATATTACTGGTATTTTTGGGTGTTCGTTCTTAAGAAATTTAAGTTCTTCCTGACTAATTAGGCCCATATTTTTCCAGGCCAGTAATTTCATAAATAATTAATCCTGCTTCTCTTTCATGATAGATTTTGAACCCAGTTTGTAACAGTTGCGGTCCCCCAGTTGATGTAAAGACTCCTCCATATACTGTTGTTTAGGCCAAATGACCACATTCCCCCCTTTATCGGAGTTTCGTATTATTATGGAGTCATTGTCCCGCAATTTTTTCATTAGTTGATGGTATTTTTGCAACTGCACATTATGTTTCTTTTTCTGATTCTGGGTTTTCAGGTGCAATTTCCTAATTTCAGATGTTACAATTTCGTTAAAAGTATCTATTGAATCTTTGATCATTATTGGCACAAATTTAGATTTTGCTATAAAATTGGTGACTGGTGAAGCGTTGATGTTAATCTCCATGTTTTCCATTGTCACCTGTGTGGATTCCTCGTTTAATGGTTCCGCTCTTTCCATCATGTTAAGGTCGTGATCAGATTTACATCCGCGGCTGTGAGGTCTGTGCTGTTTCTTTTCTGTGTTATGATTGGGGTTGTTAATGGTGCTTTATCAGTTTTTAATTGATGGAACTTCTGAAGTTTTATCTTTCTGATATATTGATATATATCCGCCTGTGTCTGTGGGTATTCAAAATTGCTTTCAGCACAAAATGATAACCCCAATTTTAAAAGCTGTTCTTCCGCTTTATCCAGGTTGACATTTGCTAAACTTGCGTTGTTGGTATTTATTTGTGGCGCCACCCTCTCTTGTTCGACTTTTTGTTGTTGTGCACATTCCCTCCTTGGTTTCCTTCTGTCCTGGCGCCTGGCATTTCTCCTTTGCTTGTGTAGTTGTTTGGCTTCCTGGGACGGAGTGTTTGACGCCTTTGCTGCCGTAAAAAATGTAACTCATCTACCAATGTATGTCCTCTTTTGTTGCATTTCGTTGATCCGGATGTGCTTGGATTTATTTCAGCTTCTGATTCAGTTTCAACTGAAGAACTTAAATCTGACATTGATGACGCTGATTGAATTCCACATTTGGCTCCAGCTCTGGGGCCTAACTCGGTACTTTGATTTGCATTACTTTTCGCAGCTTTTGCTGCATCATACTTGCGCGAAAAGGTGAAAATTTGGCCTTGTTCGTAGTCATTTTTATTGCGCTGAAATTTAAAAGATTTTCTTTTTTTAATCCCTTCTTTTTTCAGTCGCGATAACATTTCCTCTCTCATTTTGTGCCCCACATTGTCACTTTCAAACACCTCAATCTTTAAATTAATATCATCAATTTGTTGTTGCAGCTCTCTCCTATCTATATCAGCATATTTAATTAGGATCTCCATTAATTTTTTAGAAGATTCTGAATTGCATTCTCCCCACTCCCTTAGCATGTTAGGATTGGGAGTATCATAATTGAGGGCAAGCATGATTCGAAGTCCCCTAGGGATTCTGCCCACTTCCAGGTACTTGTACAGTGACCTGTGTTCTCACCATTTTGTTTGTTCAGCCCTTGATAATTTCTCCAATTTTCTGTACAGTTCTTTCAGGCTCGTACCGTTTATTTCACTGCCTTCCCTGCCCATTTGTTCTGGAGCATGCATACTTGCAGTCTCTGAAAACATTGCCTCTGCCGCCTCTGCCCTTCCTCTGAGCACGTCGGCAGCCATTATATTGCACTAATATTGCGAGCTTGGTTACTGCTATACTGCGAAGCTCCACCACTTCTGCACACCTCTCACCACGCTATACAGGGTGTCTCCTACCTTTCAGGCATTCGCCGCATCTCCCGCATCCTCCGACACTGAATTCACTGCTCCCCCGTACTCGGTAGGTGTCCTCCCGCTGCCTGGGGGCTTGCGGCATTCTCCTTCCTGAGACCTGTTTACTATTCCAGTTTACACCAGACTTGGCTTTGTGCCACACTGCCCAACTCGAGAGGGGGTCCGTTTTTCAAGAAAGCCGTCTTGAAAATAGCATTTCAGTACTCCTTTCCTCACATCCGCGAAGGAAAAACGGAACGGACTCCTCTTAGTACATGCTGCCAATTATTTTATTTTGTGCTTCGTGCCGCCATGACGAGTTTCGGGCTACCCACAGCCCTTGATCACATGACATGCTCTCAGTTTTTTCCATTTTTAAAGTGACAGTGCTAAAAGTGACAATGAACATGAAAAACAGACTATCCCTTCGATCTCTGTTTTTGTGCTTGTTACCATGTACATTTGTATATAGATTTACATCATCATTATAACTGGTGTTTAAATTATCTATAAAACTTACTATATATATATATATATATATATATATATATATATTCACTGAAAAAAACATAGGTTTCAGGGATGTTATAGTTAGAAATTCTCATTTAAAAAAACATAGAAATTTGCTTAAAAAAACATAGGGTTCAGGGATCTTATAGTTGGAAATTATCATTTAAAAAACCATAGAAACTGAAAAAACCACAGGTTTCAGGGACGTTATAGTTAGTTGGACATTTTACTCGTTAAAAATCAGAGAAATTCTGCCGTTATAGTTAGATGAGTTAACAACTCGCACCCCCGCAATGCACTGCTGATGACATCACATATTACATCACTCATGACATGGTCAGTGACATGTTATGTTATGTTATGTTATAGGGTATTTCTTAAGCGCACGGCTACTCCACAGAGTGTACCGGCGCTAGGCTGACCCCAAAACAGAGCAGCAAAAACCTGAATAACAGCCACACTATTTCTGGAAAAGCCAGGTCTTAAAACCTCTTCGAAAATTGAGAAGGTCGCGTTCTTGCCGCAGGATAAGAGGGAGGCTATTCCTTAATCTGGCTGCGACCACCTGAAAAGAGCGTCCGCCCATATGAGAACGGTGAAATTTAGGCACAATTGTTAGTTGTTGGGATGATGAACGCAGTGTTCTGGAGGGTTTATAGGGTTGGATTTTATTTCTAGTATATGGGGCTCCTATCCTATTCAAAGCCTTAAAAGTTAAAACCAGGGATTTAAAACAGATCCTCTGTCTTACTGGTAGCCAATGCAAAGTGCTCAGATGGGAGGACATATGGGCTCTTGGTCCAACTGCAAGAACTGCCCTTGCTGCTGCATTTTGAACCACCTGTAGATGATTTAATAGGTCACTGAAGACATCTCAAATGACATCACTGATGACATCATCCAGTGACTGAGTGTTTCTAAAAAGTTTAAATATGTTTTAGATATATATATTCCACGGTGTATTGAGCATTGAGTGGGTGCATGAGTGTCTGAATGGATGATTTAATAGGTGCATGACTGACTGTATACGTGAGTGATTAAAGGTGTCTTACTAACAGATGGGTGACAGACTGATACAGACATTCATACAGATTAATCAGTCAGTTGGTGTGTAAGTGGCTGCTTGGGTTAGTTAGTAGCTACATGAGTGTCTATATGGGGTTTTGATTGGTTGTCTGAGTACCTGAATGGGTGCCCAAGTGTCTGAGGGAGTGGGTGGGATGTTTGTGACTCCCTGCTTGATTGTGTTAGTGGGTGATTCACTGGGTGTATGGGTTCAAGAGTGAGTCTGTAAGGGGCTGTATGGGTGGGTGATTATGTGTATGGCTGTGTTGGTGAGTTAATGGATGTCTCAGTTGTACATGTGTGAGTAACTACATATGTGAAAGGCAGTATATGCGAGTGTTGGAGTATATAAATGACTATATGTGAGAGTGAATGATTGTGAGAGTGGCTGTATGGATGAGGGTGTGCTTGTGTCAGTGATTGTATAAGAGAGTTAGTATGTGTTAGTATCTGTATAAATAAGTGAGGTGGTGTGTGTATAACTGTGTAGGTGAGTAAATGGGAGTGTGATTGATTCTTTGCATGACTGACTAGCTGTGTGAATAACTCTCTGGGTGAGTGGCGGTGTGTGAGTGTCTGTATGGGTGTATGAGTGCATATGATAGTGACTGTATTGATGAGTGACTGCATGTATGAGTGACTGTATGGATGAGGGAGTAGATGTGTGTGTGTAGACCTAAGAATCAGTGAGTGGGTATGTAGTAACTAGTATTGGTGTGCCTATGGTTTCGAGAATGGCAGTCTGTATTTTAGAGTGGGTGTATCAAAGGTTATATTAGGTTGTGAGGAGGTGATCAGATTATCACATGGATGATGTCATCTGTGATATCATTAGTGATGTCATTTGAGATGTCATCAGTGATGTCATTTGAGATGTCATCAGTGATGTCACTGCCCATGTCATGAGTGATGTAATATGTGATGTCATCAGCAGTGCATTGCGGGGGCGCGAGTTATAGTTAGCTCAACTAACTATACCGGATGAATTGCTCTGGTTTTGTACGAGTGAAATGTCCAACTAACTATAACGTCCCTGAAGCCTGTGGCTTTTTAAATGCTAATTTCCAACTAAAACGTCCCTAAAACCTATGGTTTTTTTCTGAGAATTACTATGGTTTTTAAATGATAATTATTAACTATAACATCCCTGAAATATATGTTTTTTCAGTGAATTTGAATATGTATATATATATATATATATATATATATATATATGTGTGTGTATATACATATGTGCATGAGTGTGTGTATATATAAGTATGTATTTATATATGTGTCTAACTTTACTTTTTGTGCAGAAACCTGAGCCGCTCTCAATGGCGGGCCGTCGCGAGCCCCGAATATCCAAAAAGTATTGTATTCAACGATCCAAGAAACGATACGCCTGGTTTGGAGTGTTGGCAGGCAATAATAATGAAGCTCATGCTCGGAAGGGTTCGTGAACCCTCCTCGGCCCTCAGATATCAACATTTTTATTTTTTTTAATTTCTCAGGATCTACACCATTAAAAAAAGGTTGCCTTCTAAACCAAGAGCTGCCTTTTTGCAAAATTTGGTGTAATTCTGTTCAGCAGTTCGGGCTGTAGCCATGTCTAAAGTTCCCATGGTAATTAACTGCCAGTATGTTATATATATATATATATATATATATATATATATTCACTTAAAAAACCATAGGTTTCACACAGGTTATAGTTAGGTGGAGATTTCACTCGTAAAAAACCAATGAAATTCCCCCGTTATAGTTAGTTCAGATAACTATAACTCACGCGCCCGCAATCCACTGCTCATGACATCACATATTACATCACTCATGACATCACTAATGACATCATCCTTGTGATAGAGTGGCGGTCGCGCGAGTTATAGTTATCTGAACTAACTATGACGGGGGAATTTCATTGTTTTTTTACAAGTGAAATATCCACCTAACTATAACCTGTGTGAAACCTATGGTTTTTTTAAGTGAATTTGCAAGGTTTTTTAAATGCTAATTCCTAACTATAACGTGTGTGAAACCTATGGTTTTTTAAGTGAATTTGTACGGTTTTTTAAATGCTAAGTTATGTATTTATTATTATTTTTTTTTTTCAAGGTTTTTCACCGTGCGCGCACTGTGCGCACGCTTTGGGCACACGGTCCGCTGCGCGCACCCTGCAATTTTTTTCGAAAAAAATAAAATGGTTTTTTCCCCTTGGGGGTCCTTCTGTGACCCCCTGACAAAGGCTAGGGGGTCAGGAACTCTCTTCCCTTCCCCCTTTTCACGTTTTCCACCTTTTTTCCCCCTTTCCTTTTCAGTGCGAGAGACAAAATGGAGGCCGACACTTCCTGATTTCGACCGATTCGAATGTTTACCGACATCTAACAACCAATCAGAATTTCGCTCACGCACGTTACCGTGCGCACATGGTGCGCGCGTATAGATATATATATGCTTTTAAATGCTATTTTCTCAGGAAATACTGAACAGATTGACACCAGACCTGCAAAAGGCACTTCCCTGACCTGAGGACTACCTCTCTGCCAAATTTCAAGTAATTCTGTTCAGCCATTCGGGCTGTACCTTCGACTAAAGGTCCTATGGAAAAATGCATGGGGAAAATGCGTTTTGGGACCCCCCTTTTTTCTCGGCCCCCGCTTGACGAATCACCCCGAGACTTTCAGGGTAGGATCTGAGCAGAGCGCCCCATTTGTTTTGAAAGTTTCGCGAGGATGCGTCAACCGGCGCCAAAGTTATTCAAAATAGAATTTTCAGATTTCCTATGGAAACACGGTCCTAACTATAACTATCTACTGCCGACCGCCAGTAGATAATATATATATATAAGGAAGTTTAGAGAATAAAGCAGCAGGGTTTTAAGTGAGTGCTCAGCCTGGACTTGTCACTTTATCAGTAATGATAGTATTGCCCACCTCAAATGGTCAGCTGCTTAAATTACCACAAATATAACAGTTATCCACAAGTATGAGAGGCAACATATAAACAAAAGTGTTAACTGGTTTCAAAACAAACAACTAAATGTCGAATCCACACAGTAGTTGAGTATTTGCTTGAATTCCTTTATTCCAAGATTCAGTGTGACCAGATCCGCAGCCAACGCGTTTCGCCCAAGCATGGGCTTTTTCAAGGTTGTTAAGAGATCATACACATACAAACATTGTAAAGGATCATAAGTATACATCGAACGGTTGTGCAACCACCAACCATGTGATGGGGGAACGAATAGTAGTGTGCAGAAAAACCCAACGAGGCTGTGAGAAACAGAGGAAAAGCATGAAGCGGCACAACACGTGAGTGACATCCCGGACCTCGGACCTCGGCTGTTCTCTTTTCACTCTCTGTGTTTAGTAAGTAATAGACGAGAGACTTGTGTGGATTGTATTTTTAATGCCGTTACGAAGGGAAGCTACGTCTTTCCGTGTTCATGTTTGGTCGGTAGCCAGTTTGTTTAGGCTGTCCCGTCTTGCCTAAGGGTTCCGTCATTAACGGCTGTTAACCATTAGGTAAACTTTTAATACCTGTGGGTGACTAAAGTGTTTTATAGAATTCAGCTGCACAGAATTTCACGCCATGAATATCTGCCTGTTTCCGCTGTACGGTATGGTCGTTTTTAACTGTAATGCCCACATGGCACGGTAGCTAGTCTAGATGACAGCATTCACTTAGGACATGACGACGGCTTTCCTAATGGAGGGTCTAGCCTTGAATAAATTGTTTTCGCAATGGAGGAATGTGTCAGCAATTTCCATGAGTTGCTGGAAACTGTGATAGTTGTCGACCTTTGTAATTCTTCGTTTGAATCTTTTTTTTTCTTTTTTTTCTCTTTTTCTGACCAGCACTGACCAGTTAGGAGAAATTGACTACACAGTTTGCTGTATGGTACAAACCTAAACGGACGTTCTAAAGCTATTGGCTTGTTACCTAGTTAGGTGAGTTGAGACTACAATGGCTTCAATTCATGGTCCTCTCGAGTTACCGCCTAATATTGACGCACTAATTAATATGCTGATTTTACTGTTTAGATTGAACTCTGGGTCCTGCCGTTTTCGTCATACTACTCTCATTTGACGTGTATATTTTTTTATTGTTGAAACTCGGTAAGCGACTTCTTTCTGCTCTTGGCCTATTTTTTATTTTTTATGTTCATATTTTTTGTTTTTAAACACATCACTTTTGCACTTTGTGCTCTAGTTCTTCTGATTTGGGACTACACACTTATTCCCGCTTTTTGAGTCATGTTTCCCAGTCACAATGGTAACTTCCTAATAAATCGGGATGTCACTCACGTGTTGTGCCGCTTCATGCTTTTCCTCTGTTTCTCACAGCCTCGTTGGGTTTTTCTGCACACTACTATTCGTTCCCCCATCACATGGTTGGTGGTTGCACAACCGTTCGATGTATACTTATGATCCTTTACAATGTTTGTATGTGTATGATCTCTTAACAGCCTTGAAAAAGCCCATGCTTGGGCGAAACGCGTTGGCTGCGGATCTGGTCACACTGAATCTTGGAATAAAGGAATTCAAGCAAATACTCAACTACTGTGTGGATTCGACATTTAGTTGTTTGTTTTGAAACCAGTTAACACTTTTGTTTATATGTTGCCTCTCATACTTGTGGATATATATATATATATATATATATATATATATATATATATCCAACCAATTCTGACCCAAACTATAGATCAGACACTGACACAGGGGTAGCGTCGCTATTCCAATCCATTTATTTAATTTCTCTTGCTATATGACGCGTTTCGGCATACCTGCCTTGTTCACATTGGCACATTAGAGATATATATATATATATATATAAAGCTTTAATCACACTCTTTATACTATCAATATATAAATATAAAACTTAAAAATCTGGAAGTTATGAAAAGACACAATAGTTTGTCATTTAAACATACACATCTATTCTGACATTTCACTACAAATCCATAAACAAATCCTTGACCAATCCCCACCACCTACCCTGCCTACCTTGACCCTCCTGCAGTTGTGCTTTCTGCTTTCAGTCAAAACAGAGGAGCAGAGGTGTGCTGACAGGCTCACAGGGAGCCCTGGTCTGGAAGGCCTTTGACATCACAACGTTTAGTAACCAGTTTTGTTATCAATTGTTGCAATGTCATACAAGTGGGTTGTGAGATTCAGAAACTGAAATTAAGGATAGAGGCTCTCAATAAGAGCCATATATAACAATACTATAATCGCAAGATAAATATGTATTTGCTGTTCCTAAATCCACATCTCCTTGTCTATATGAAGTGGCTTGGTTATTGTAATAGATGCAATATTATTGTCATGAGGTATTTGCATATGATGTAGTGGTGGTATATCACATGGACAATTTACTATATGTTCTGATACTTCCATAGTGTCACAGTCATATGAAAAACATGTATTTCTCTTGCTATTTATAATGTGTGATACTGCCTGTATACTGACTTGTCACTCCAAGGGCCGTTCCACTCCACCTGACCCCATGGGTTTCTGATGCGAACAAGCCGAACCTTCTTGCCTCTGTACTCCACCTATAACAAGAAAATAATAGGTGGGTACATTTAACTGCAATCATTTACAAGAGAGTTTGCATGATTTTAACAAGACAAAGAAAAGGAGGTTTGGAGATTGGGACATCAGAGATTTCAGGAATAATTGATCCTAAAAAAAACTCAAGTGTCCCAGAAACATAATCAAATGTGAAACATATAATTACATCACTTCTTCACCTGTCTAGTAAGCCACTGCTTATGACTAAGTGAGAAAATAATAGTGGCCCCCAAACTCATTCTGATTCCCTCCTTCATTTAAAGGTTGTATGCATATCTTTTGTTTTTGTTATGAATATACTTATTGTATTGTCATATTTCATTGTGAAAGCATTAGCTATATTTCTTATTAGAACATTGGAATGTTGGGAGCTCCATTGTAGACAATGAAGTTCTCCCTGCTTCTACAGGCTGATAAAGGCCGGCAGAGCAACATTCCAATGTCTTACAAAGGCCTCTCGGAGCTCGAGGGGATTTGAATCCCCTCGAGCTTCGAGAGACCTTTGTTTTATTTGTTAGAACATTCTGCCCTCTAGTGGCAGAATGTTCTAATAGCCTTATAGCTCTATTAAAGTACCGCTACCTTGTTAAAGTCCCTCGCCTTCGGCTTGGGACTTTAACGCAGTAGCGGGCCTTTAATAGCCGGTATAGCCCGCTACGGCGGGCTATAAGGCTATATTATGTAATATAGATTCATTATACTTATATTTTAGGTGTGGGTTGCTAAATTTGTAGTGGCACAGGGTGGGAAGTTAATAAGGTAATAATTAATTAACAATTAATTTATAGTGTATTATTTATTATTTAATTGACTATTCATTATGTAAATTGTGTAATCATATATTTTAGTCATACTTTAGGTATGGGCTGCTGGATTTGTAGGGGTATAGGGGAGGTAGTTAATTAAGTAATACATAATTAACAATTAATTAATGTATTATGAATTATTGCATTGATTATTCATTATGTACATTATGTATAGGGCTCCCGGTTTTGTGGTATTTATTTTTTTGTCATTTCCGTCTGTATTTATCCATATTTATTTGTCATCTTTATCTGTATTTATCCATATTTATTATGGGTTTTGTGAAAAAACTAAAGCTGAAACTGGTATATTTTCACATGTATCTTACCAATAACTATGCACTCATGCTTGAATGCCTGCCAGGTTTTAGTGATATGAACACCCGCAGAAGATAAATCAGTGCACTTATATGAAAATATGCACATTTCAGTATCAGCCTTGTGAATAACTACTGCTGTTAAGCCTCTTTACTTCCTTTTTTTTAAACCCCTTTACCTATCAATCCATACAGTTATTGGCCAGGCAGTCATGGTAAAGTGTATTTAGAATCACTCAAAAAGGACCCAATTTCCGTTTTTATCCACATTTAAAAATAAATACAGACAAGAAAATAAATGGTTTTCTGTCTGTAATTATCTGTAAAAATCAGTAAAAACGGAAAACAGGGAGCCTTAATTATGTAATATTGATTTATTTTAATTATATGTTAGTTGTGGGTTGCTATGTTTGCAGGAGTATATAGTGGGAAGTTAATTAAATACTAATTACAAAATAATAATTAATAATGTATAATTAAATAGTTAATTGATTAATAATTATGTACATTGTGTAATTATACATTTTAGTTATATTTTCAGTGTGGGCTGCTGGGTTTGTAGGGTTTTGGGGTGGAAAGGTAATTAAGTAATAATTAACAATTACCAATTAATTAATTTTGTAATTGTTTATCAGTTATGCAAATTGTGACGGGTCAAAAGTTAACAAGCTATAATTAACTAAGCATTATTTTTTAATTGAAAATTGATTATTACATTGTTTATGACTTTTGTAAATTCGATAATTTTGTAATTGGATTAGGGAGAGGTGTGGCGCAGCAGCCACAGTGGCTGACTCCGGAGCGCGGGGATTACGGTTCGATCCCCGGCGGCAGCTCAGCATCATGTGACTCTGGGCAATATCTCACTTAATCTCCCCAACGGCCCACAGCGCCTCGAAACCTTAAGGGGTGATATGTATGTGCTTTACATGTATGGATTATTATTACAAGTATGGATAATTGTTGATTAATATTTTAATATTTATATATATTTTATGTTAAGAAATAATGTTTATATTTAGAGTTTTATATTGTTTCTAAATTAATAGGGTTATTCTAGAATGTAATGTGTTTTAAGTGAAGTACTTTACCTACTGTTGCTTAGACTGGAGTGGGAATAGTAAATGTTATCTCTCTGAAGTCCAACGCCTTCCCTACTGTTGCACAGATTTGAGTGGGAATAATAAATGTTACTCCTCCCCAAGGTCCAACACTTTTCCTACTGTTGCACAGACTGGAGTGGGGAGTAGTAAAATCAATCCCTCTAAAGACCAATGAGTTCCCTACTGTTGCACAAACTGGAGTGGAATAGTACATTTTACTCCTCCTCAAGGTCCAACACTTTCCCTACTGTCGCACAGACTAAAGTGAGAAAAAGTAAATTTTATCCCTCCGAAGACCAATGCTTTCCCTACTATTGCACAAACTGGAGTGGAAATAGTGAATCTTATCTCTCCAAAGTCCAGTGCTTTCACTACTGTTGCACAGACTGGAGTGGGAATAGTAAATGTAATCCCTGTTGCACAGACTGTAGTGGGAATAGTACATTTAACCCCTATGAAGTCCAATGCTTTCTCTACTGTGCACATACTTGGAGTAAAATTAGTAAATATTAGCCCTCTGAAGTCCAACGCTTTCCCTACTGTTGATCAGACTGGAGTTGGAATAGTAAATTTTATCCCTCTGAAGTCAACACTTTCCCTGCTGTTGCACAGACTGGAGTGGGAATAGTAAATTTTACCCCTCCGGAGCGCAGTGCTTTACCTAGTGTTGCAAAGACTGGAGTGGGAATAGTAAATGTAACCCCTCCGAAGCCCAGCACTTTCCCTACTGTTGCACAGACTAGACTGGGAATAGTAAAATTAATCCCTCTGAAGTCCAACACTTTCCCTAATGCTGTACAGACTGGAGTGGGAATAGTAGATCTTACCCCTCCAAAGTCCAACACTTTCCGTATGGGTACACAGACTGTAGTGAGAATAGTAAATCTTACCTTTCCAAAGTCCAGCGCTTTCCCTACTGTTGAACAGACTTGAGTGGGAATAGTAAATTTAATCTCTCTAAAGTCCAGTGATTTCCCTACTGCTCCACATCATGGAGTTAGAATAGTAAATCTTACCCTTCAGAAATTCAATTTTTTCCCTACTGTTGCACAGACTGGAGTGGTAATAGTAAATTTAACCCCTCTGAATTCCAATGCTTTCTCTACTGTTGCGCTGTTTGTAGTGGATATTAATATATTTACCCTTCCGAAGTCCTACAATTTCTTGACTGCTTCATAAACCTATTATTCCCAGACAGTAAACATTGTTTACGCCGATACCGGAACACTGCATGCCATTACAACGCGGTTGTTACAACGACCACGTTGTTATAACGCATGCCATTACTCTGCAAGTCGGAACAACGACTTGCTCTAGGGGTCAGAAGGTGTTAAATTTGAAATACCACACCTTCTCTTCTGTTGCACAGACTGGAGTTGGAATAGTAAATTATACTATTCCAACATCCAGCGCCCCCCTAGAGCAAGTCTTTTTTCCAACTTGCAGATTAATTGTTACGCGGTCTTTGTAATGACAGCGTGGTAATGGCATGCGTAAAAAAATTATGTGGGAAAACAAGGCATATTCTTCCCAGACTCCAATACTTGTTCTAAAATTAGTGAAATATATATCTTACATATGTGTTTATAATTTTAATTTAATAGTGTTTGTTTATGTTTTTCTTTGTTTTAAAATGTTTATAATATTTTTTGTAAATGTGTTTTTTGTTTTTACATTTTTTAGAAATATTTGTTTAGTAATTTATTTAACCTTTTGGAATTGAATAGCTAATAATTTTCTGTTTTGTGTAAAATAAATACATATATGTATACATATATGTGTGTCTGTGTGATGTGCTTTTTAAAGTAGTAAAGGTTAAGAATTAAGTGTATATTTTTTTATAATTGTTACATTATATATATATATATTATATATATATATATATACATACACACATAAATATGTATATGTATTCATATAAGTATATATGGTATTGAATATTGGTGAGATTTATTTAATTTACAGTGTAATAATGGCCTAAATTAAAATATTTTAGATTTATTACTTTAAACGATATATATTAAGAAATAATATTTAAGCTTTTTAAGGATATTAGTGTGAAACAATATTTTTTTTTTATATATTTTTGTATTTACCATTATAAGTATAGGAAATCGATATTTTGTACACAACATTTCTGTTACACAATATTGTTGATTCCGAAATTATGTCAGTGATTCCCCCCATTGTGAACTTCCATTCTGTTAATGGCCCCCAGGAAGTGCCCTCTCATGGTAAATCAGAACTTCAGACTCCTTCATCATTGTTATTAAATCTTTCATTTATGACCAATGATTTTCCGAGCGTACCAGAAGGTACTAGGATTGTGCTTGTTCCCTCCTGTGCCTTGTTATAGGTGGTTGCATAGAAGTGACAGCCATGTGTCTGAATCTAGGATTTGGATGGAGGACCTGGGTGAGACAGTGGGAGAGCCTCATTGAACTGGCTGTGTTGGCGACACTTGACTGGGAATCTACCTCTGATACTCACCCTCTCATATGACTGACATCTGGGTTTGCTTCATGTCACCTAGGCCACATTGCCCTCCATGCATCTCCTCAGAAAAAGAAGCAACACTTTGCTGACTTTTACAACCAGCTGAAACCAGATCAATCCAAAATTACTAAGTCATATTTAGACATCAAAGATCCATCAGTTCTCCTGCTGACTCGATGGCTATGTCATGTTGATATCTCTCTTGTTAGCTTATCCATAATGGCAGCTTTATTCACAGGCCTGCATTCCAATATTAGCCTTCCAATATTCCTTTTAACCATTACTGTGTGACTATGCTATCATGCACATCGTGGTTTTGCCCTTGATAACCACTTCTGTAATTCTTTTGCACATTTTCAGACTCTGCCTGTTTGTGCACTGTAAGTTGTCCTAACCTGTCTTTGTCTCATTTCTATACAATAAGACAAACTGATCGTGACCACAAAGGCCATCAAGCTACAGTCCAAGCAAAGATGCACAAAACTATTGGACACATTGGAAAGCTGATAGCCATTTGAAGCTTCTGCTTAATTACATTTCCTGTAGGGAGAGTGAATTTACCATCTCCTAGGGTCATCCCTTCAACAAAAGCTAAATACAGTGCCACACTGATGTAGATTTATATTGTGTGGCCCTCATTTCCTCTCTTGTCTTTGAAATCTTTAGGCTTCCTCAATTATTCTCCATTGTATTTTTGCTGTTCCATTTCCTGGCACTGGTGTAATTTAAATATGTATGTTTGTGATGAAAGCATAAAAATAAATTTTTTCAACTCACTGTTTGTTTGAAGTTTTTATAGTTTTGGGAAATTTAACCTGTCCTTACTTTTTGGGTTTTAGTGTCCTGAAGCATTTTGAGTGAAATTCGGGGGTGTTTAGCTGCCCAGAGAAATTTGTCTGATGTCCTAGTATCTTTGTAAATGCGATGGTGAAGGCTTGGAGAATCTTGGCTACAAAACCCATCAAGACCTCAATAGCACATTTTTTTTGTACCTCGTACTACAACAGAATAAGTGAATGGGAGACCATTGACGGATCTTGCTTTTACTACTGTCTAAAACAAACCTTAGGTTAGCCATTATGTGGAAAGTTACATGTATTGTACAGTGTTTACTTAAAGATTTAACTGAACTGTCCAGAGATTCCAAGACAGGCCCATATCAGGGACATCGGACTTGATGCAAAAACAGACTTCCTTTTTAATCTCAATTGAATTAATAGCCTGAGACATGGGGATCATTTTACTCACATTATCTCCAGTTTGGAGTTTGCATGGATGGAAAAAAAACGAAATAACGTTCGCATTGGTTCAGATCTCGATTTCTGCTATCTGCAGAACGATTCTTTTGATAATATATTGATTTCTTGCTTTGCCTAGCAGATGGTCTTAGGAATGGGTATCAAATGTGGTTAAAAGAGAACTTGATCAATACAAAATCTTCAAGGTTCTTACATCACGTAAAATGATATAGAGTAAATCTTAATGGAAACATTTAAGTAGTCAAAGGTAGGTATGAGAATCTGTTATGGATCCTGCTACCTTTATCCTACACTGACATTCCTGTTCCTGGGCTGGGATGTAAAAGAGGGAGGTGTGAGTAGACAACCTTGACGAATGCCTCAATTCAATCTATCATATTAAAAAATGCATAGTCTTTGACTAATTAAACAATATGTGAACTAATTCAACATGGACTAATTATCAATGCCCAATGGTAGTCCATGGCACTTCAGTACCGTCATCAAAAAAAAAATTTAATCTATCAAACTCGTTTTCTGCATCCAAGACATATAATAGGTCATTAATTTTCTTGGTAAGGGCTTTTAAATATGGTTGTAGTTTTTATGACAGAATAATTTTTATTCTGATGTCAATAACCAGGACTTTGCAATTTGGGTTCATTAAAATGATTGAGCATTTTTCAACAAGAGAGGTATTTAAATCAGCTTTGGGAATGAGTGTTATAACCTGATTATAGGTTATCTCTCGGTTCTCTGACTGTGTAAGGTTATGCACAGCTATAACAAATTGGGGGCGAGTGTGTGACGAAAGTTTGCAAATTCGAAACAATTTCATGAATGATAATAATATGCTTTCAAGTTGAATTTTAGGATCTCATTTATAGTGACTTGGTGATTCATTAACTCTTTCCAAACAGTTTTGCAAATGGTCCAAAAGGAACCCCTTTCCATTGAAAATCACCATGGCTGCTTCAGGAGGAGTAGTCAATGGTCCATGGGACCACTGTCTGCTCTCACTGCTGTTTTCAAAAAATGAAAACTTTTTTTTTATGGAACCAGATTCCTTTAAGGAACTGTTGATATTTTTCAGCCGTCAGGTTGGTCCAAAAAACTGGGAAAGGGCAACTTTTACAAATTCCCCCGTCAATGGAATGCGAATTATAAAATAAAAGGCATGAAATATGAAAGGCGACTTTGGTTTCACAGGTTTCAAACTTGTGATCGTACTGGCTGTGGTCAGTAGGGGCTGAGAACACTTATTAAAAAGTTTCGAAATATGTCAACATATAAATATAGGGGCATATTTCTCAGTCACACATCTTTAAGGACATATTCACAGTAAAGGAAACAAACTCTCACTAGCATAAATCAATTACTTAAATCCAGTCTACGGGTGACTGAATGCATATATCTAGTTCAATTCAACATTAGGCATCACTTTCAGGATTTGTCGGTAGACACATTGATACATAAATGAATAAGATGTTGGAACATACCTCATCTACTCCTGTAATGGAGTATGCATGACCTTTAACAAGGCCTTGCGGAGTTTTCGCTTCCGTTTCAGCTGCACTTGTGGTCTAAGGATACAGTAATTTAAATATTTGAATAAATGATCTCTACATTTACTGCCATATATTAAGCGATTGCTTAGATTTTGAAGCATTGTGAGCACAAAAATGAGCACTGACAGTGAAAGATGAAGTACATACTGGTATTTAGGAAGTATGATAAAAATGGAAATGTTTAGGCAGAATTATAATTTTTACCCAACTGGGCAGGTATAGAGAGAGAGAACTCATAGAATATGTAAATATCACATATACCCAAAGAGCTAATAGTTTATATTATCAACAAGCACATGTTGTCCTAATAAATATAAATAGTTCCCCAGGCAGAAGTATATGTATGGAAACAATATAAGCAAATTGAAAAACGGTATTAATCTGTGTTTAATTTGCAGTCGTGGTTTCCAGTAGTGGTTACTGACACTCATTTTTGGCCAGCTAATTAGAAAAAAAACGTTGTTGCTCTCTCTCCCCGGCGCTTGATTCTCAATGAAAATGTTTTTTACCTAAAGACTGACATCGAATTCAATAGTTTAATGCTGCATTCCAAAAGGTTTATTTTAAGGGATTCACATGGATTCTTAGGAGCAACTCTATAAGATAGTTTTAGATTTTCATGGGATTGTATTACCGGTGTGCCCTGGGGGCGCAACGGGCTTTCACGCATGCTTTGCATGCCCCGAGGCACTTTGGCATTCCAGAAGGGGCCGGAGGCACCTGTGCAGCCCCTTCTGTGATACCGATAGCGCAGGCGCATATAAAGCGCCATCGCTATCATTCGAGGGCATTCCCTCATTTGCATTGGGGTGTGGCCCCTTGCAAATGAGGGAATCTCTTTGCCTTTGTGCCCGCGCCATATTACAGACACGGGTGCAGAGGCAAAGAATCTGCCAGGAGGCGCACTGTCAGTGCGTCCCCTGATAGCAGCCCTCAGGAGAGGGGAAAGTGAGTCCCATGGACCCCCCAAGACATCCCTTTACAGACGTGTGCAGTCACTCACGGCACCTACCTGCAAGGAGATCTCAAATCCCCTTCAAAGTGCAGGCGGGCTGCAGCCGGGACTGTGAAACACGGATCGGCTTCAAAGCAGCCACTCCATATTTCACCGGAATGCACAGCACCCCGGGGGCAGCTTAGTCACTATAATGCCGCACCTTTTGAAAGGTGTGCCCAGCGCTAACCAGGAAAATGTGCAGCCTACCGTAATACGCCCCAGGAGTACTTACATTTTCAACATATACTGAAACAAAGCAGGCCATCTTGTGCATTTGCACAATTAAATTTTAATCGTTTTATCTTCTTCACAGTGAAGATATTTTATATTTAGGTGCACCTCTTTCCCTCTCTATTAAAGGTGAGATTGTTCCTTAAATCCTCTCCTTCTCAGAGCAGTTTGGGGGAAATTACCAGCAAGAGGTATGGGAATGCCCATAAACATACAGCTTTGCAGTTGTTCACCAAC
Organism: Triturus cristatus; assembly: GCF_964204655.1. Lineage (NCBI taxonomy): Eukaryota > Metazoa > Chordata > Amphibia > Caudata > Salamandridae > Triturus > Triturus cristatus. The sequence continues at coordinate 1,138,432,475 of NC_140589.1, forward strand.
TTCTTGTGGGCCGAAAATGAAATGCACTATGTCCAGACCCTAATCCTAAACTCAATAATATTAACAATGCTCCCGACTGGCAAATTTGTTTTGCATTTATAAAAGAGATTCGTGAGCAGAAATTTCTACAGATCTACATTGTTTGAATCAGATCATGAAGGTTTCTGCCTGCAAATTATGTTTTTTTGCATCTTAGCCTTACTTATGTTCCAAAAACACATACATCTGCCCATTAGACACAAACATTATAAGGACAATTTCAAAAGGAATTTACTCACACAATGCACAAGCTTTTTAAAGTACACCCACATTTTAATTTCAGTTGCTGAATTAGAGTTTTTTTCTAAGTTTAAATCCCTGGTGCTGGAGGTAGGGATCCAGGGTGCTGCAGCACCCTCAAATTAACCAGGCTGGAGTTCAGAAGGTAGATGGGAAATAAATATGCCTTTACATTTTTTATCTTGCCATATTTGCTGTGCATTAAAAGACAGAGTTCAAAGGCCAGGCTATGTCTTCTGACAGATTGCTGCTTATTCTTTAAATAAGGAGATTGATGGTTACTTTTCGTTCTCTGATTGTAATGTGACAATCTTGCTGGGGTACAGGAACTGTATATGGAAAGGCTATAGGATGTTAATTTGTTTTCTAACACTACACATTTTAAATGAACTGTACAGATGTTTCAAAATATACCAGCAGTAAGGAAAGCACACATGAAGCACATGTTTTGGTAATTCTGAATTGTGAAGAAAGCTACAATTTTAATTGGACCAAAACAAATCAGATTCTTATATTGGTTTTGTGCAAAGGATAAACTTTTGCTGAATGAAGCCTGATTCATTTCAATGTGTGAAATCCTCCTTTAGACAAAGTGAGACCACTTAGAGAATGTAGTTCATGAAGTAAAAGCAGGTTTATTTCCAAGTACAGTAGGACCCATCCAATCCTACATCCAGCTCTGTACAAATCCAGTTTCTTTCTCCCAACCGCCCCAGTTATTAGAACCCACTTTAAACATAACATTCTCTAACCAAGGCAACAACTGAGAATTCCTACCCACGAGCACAGATAACCAGGTGCCACAGAAACATTACCATGACACCCAGGATACCACACACCTCCCCCCATTAATGGAAAACAGAAACATGTTTTGATGAAAAACCACAAACCAAACAGAAAAGAAAACAACACTAAATTACATAACATAATCCTTCAAATAATCCGGCCCCCTTTGAACCCTTGTGGTTTTGCGTTGAAGCTCAGACAGTATAGACTCATCTTTAGACATACTTTTCTGATCCACTTTAACATCCGAAAATACAAAAATCCTTCCCAAATCCCATATCTTGTGATCATGAGTCCCGACTGTATTATTAAACACTTTGACTACTTGCATAGGTTCAGAAAATTTCACTTTTGAACCAGGAAGTCTTACTACCACTGTATCTCCAACCTTAACCTTTGTTTGCTTAGCAGATTTCCTCACATCAAAATTCTCCTTCCTTTCTAAACACTTTCTTTCTTCTTTCTCTCTCCACTCTTCACCAGTATTTTCAAGTGGCCTAGAAAGATTATCACCCAGACGTCGAACCCAAGAGGGTTCTACCTGAGTACAAGGAGCTCTCCCTCTAAAAAGAACAAAAGGAGACTGACCCGTTGAGCTGTGAGGAGTCATCCTATAATCTTCAACTTTCCTCAGGACTTGATCTTTCCAATTTTTTCCAGAACTCTTTGCAATAGAAATTGTCTCCTTAATCACCCTGTTGAATCTTTCACCCATTCCATTGGTTTCAGGGTGATACAGGGAACACTTTTTATGCTTTATGCCTCTTTCCTTTAAAAATGTTTCCATCTCTTTCGAGACTAACTGCACCCCATTATCCGTCAGAATTGACTCTGGAAAACCTTCCCGACTCATGATATTCTCAAGAAACCTAATCACATGGACAGTTTCTATTCCAGATGTAAACTGTACTTCAGGCCACCTAGAAAATAAATCCAAAAGTACTATTATAAAATTCTGTTGACCATTGAAATGAATTGGACCCACAATATCCAGTGCTACATCTTTCCAAGGTCCCTTCGGGAGTTCCCTAATGACCATGGGTTGAACCCTAACAAGTTTAGACTTTTCACTAGTCGCACAGACCATACAGTCTCTAACCACCCTTTCAACTTGTAGATCCATACCAGGCCACCAATAAGTGGCACAAATTCGTTCTTTCCTCTTAGACATACCTGAGTGTGAAGCATGCGCCATATCAACCAGAGCCTTCCTCACCTCACACGGCGGTATTAAACGTGTACCACGTACTAAGACTCCATCACACACACCCAACTCATCCTTCACACCCTAAAACTTTATAGCTTCAAGTGACCCAGCAATTTTTTTGTTCCAACCATTCCTGATTAAAGACATCACTTCCGACAAGACAGGATCCTCAAACAACTTAAACCGCCACAGCTCCTCATCAATTACACCTCCAGCAACAAAACACACATGCGAATCGCACTCAACCCAATCATCCAGGTCTTCTTCATCACTGGACCCTTCAGCCAGTCTAGAAAGAGCATCAGCCACAGTATTCTCAATGCCTGGGATGTATCTCATTTCAAAGTCATACTCTTGAAGGGCTATGACCCACTTACTTATTCTCCCAGAAACCTGATCAATTTCCTTCTTCAAAAATATCTCACATAAAGGTTTATGATCAGATCTAACCAAGAATTTTGTACCCCACAAAAACTTCTTCAACTTCCGGATCGCCCAAAACACGGCAAGAGCCTCACGCTCAATCACCGAGTAGCGTGTTTCTGTATCTTTTAAACCTCTAGAAATGAACGTGATTGTTTCCAAACCTTCCTCACCTTCCTGTTGTAACACTGCTCCTAACCCTTTCACACTTGCATCCGTGGTTACCACAGAAGTCTTAGAAGGATTAAAGCCTTTAAGATTAGGTGCATTCTCAAGTTTTTCTTTGAGCTTAACAAACTCTTCCTCACACTCCCGAGACCATTTGAATTCCACTCCTTTCCTCAACAACGCCCTCATACTGGAACAATGTTCTGCAAAACCCTTCACAAATTTATTATAATATTCAGCCATCCCAAAAAACTTCATAAGTTCCTCTCTAGAAGAAGGAGGAGGCATGTGAGTAATCGTGTTAACCAACTCAGGCTTAGGAGAGATTCCTGCTCCTGAGATTGTGTGTCCCAAATAATGAATGGAGGAAGTTTCAAAATGACACTTTTCTAACTTAATGGTTAAATTGGCATCTTCAAGTCTTCCCAAAACATCATAAATAATTCTCCTATGCTCCTTGTGATCTTTGGCAAAGACTAAAATGTCATCTTGATAGACACAAACCCCATCACACCCTTGAAGAACTCTCTCCATTGCCCGCTGAAACACAGACGCCGCAGACACCAAGCCAAATGGCATCCGAACAAATCTAAACGTTCCAAAAGGCGTGATGAAAGAAGTCAAATCCCTTGAAGACATCTCAAGCTCAATCTGGTGATATGCAGAGGCTAAATCAATCGTGCTAAACACTTTCGGACCACCGAGTAATGTAAGAAGCTCTGAGATGTTAGGAAGAGGATACCTATCCACAATCACCCATTTATTCAGCTATCTCAAATCCACACACAAACGCAACGATCCATTGGCCTTGCGCGCGGCTACAACCGGAGCAAGCCACTCTGTGCTAGATACCTCTTCTATTATTCCACCATCTTTGAGCTTATCCAGCTCTTTCTTCATCTCCTCTCCAACTGCTAAAGGTACACTCCTCACTTTACAAGTAGAAGGTTGTGCATTAGAGAGCAACGGTATATTCAATTTGAAATCCTTTAGACACCCTAACTCCTCTCTAAACACCTTTGAAAATTTCTTTTTATGTCACTCACAACATTTTTATCGGCCTCCAAATGAATCGTTTGAATATTTTCCTTAAGAATGATAGGAGTGGGACTACTTGGATCTAACATGACTCCCAAATCCGCTTGATGAAACCAGCTGATGATACTGTCACCTTTCTGTGAAACAAACTTTTCCTGCAACATAGCGTCCACAATATTCAATTAAACCTACAAAATACCCAAACAGGGGTATGGGTTCACCCCCATATGCTAATGGACGTATGTCCGGTTTCATTAATTTGACTTTGCCAGCAAGTTTTGTTTGAAAGAACATTTTAGACACAATGGTAATCTTTGCCCCAGAATCAAAAAGTACCTTTGTAGATTCACCCTCAACTTGTATGACATCCAAAGGGCAAGATGTCGGTTCCTCATTCAAACCTTGCTGTACATCAGCTTTAATTTGGACCACAATTTTACCACATACAAAATCCTCTTCACAAGACTCTGTTTCAACAGCTTTGACATTGCTAGAGACAATTTTTGTTTTACAAACCACAGATAAATGACCCTTGCGCTTACACTTTGCACAAACCGCCTTTAGTGCCGGACATTTTTTCATCATTTGCATAATGTCCCAGCTTGTCACATCTAAAACACTTCGGCACAAATGGCTTTGATTTGCTTTTGAGACTATCATCCCTTCTCGGCACATCTTAACCAATGACACCCTCTTCAACCATTTGAACCGAAACTTTCACATCCTTCTTCAATGTGTCAACACACTTTACTGAATGTTCAATTCTTTTGGCCACCTGTAAAACCTCATCTAAGGAGGGTTCATCTCTTAACCAGAGTTCTTCACGAACTTTTTCTAAACTGCATCCCAACATGAACTGATCCCTTAATCTTTCCTCTAATAATTGATCAAATTTACAAGAAGAAGCAAGTTTCCTTAATTGTGTAACATACGCTTCAACCGACTCACCCTCATTCTGTAATCTTTTAGTAAATTGATACCTTTCAAGTATCGTACTAACCCTCGATAAATAATGATTATCTAGCTTCCTGATGCACACCTCATATTCATTCAAACCCCTTGCTTCCACTGCAGTCAAATCCGCCAGATGATCAAAAACATCTTGACCCTCCAAACCAAGACAATGTAGCAAAAGAGCGGTTTTCCGCTCTGCACCCAGATTCGCACCACAAACTTTAGCATACCGTCCAAAAACTTTCTTCCATTTTTTCCATCTGCTGGCTGGCTCACCAGGTTCAGATAAAAAAAACGGAGGAGCAGTCACATTCTGCATGTTTATACAAGTGAAAGTAAATTTAACACCCAATTGAAACTGTTAACATACGATGAAAAATGAACAAAATACTAAGTAAATATTACATCCCCAAATACATCACAAAGTGAATGCCCAAAAAAATGAATATGTAATTCTTGGGGATGAGAGTATATGCATACAATAAAAAAAATATTGAGAAAAGACACTCTTTAGTGAAACTGTCAAACTTTCCCAAAACCTGAATGCCCCCTCAAAAATCACGAGGAGAACGTTCTTGCATATAAATAGGAACAGTCGCCGCAAGAAATCAGTCACAGCGAGAGAACATACTACCTCTAATAAACTGGCAAACATTTCCAAGCATTTGCAACACCAAAACTGCGCTTGAAGTTCACCAGAAGCGCTTGAAGTTCCACCAAGATTAGCTGCCTCACCGCCGTATGAAAGGATCCGTCACAGCAAAAGATCAGTTACAGCGTGAGATTCAACCTCCTCTGATTGCCTCACCGCCGTGTGAAAAGGGTCCGTCACAGCAAAGATCAGTTACAGCATGAGATTCAACCTCCTCTGATGAAACAGAAGAACACACCACGCATGTGCGAAAACCGGACACTTCACTGGAAGTACCACACAGAGCGGCTGGCTCACGGCAAAATAAAGAGTCTTTAACTCCGCGCATGCGTGAACAGACCAACCAAAAGAAAGAGTCTTGAACACTGCGCGTGCGCGAACAGAACAATCAATCAGAACGCACACCAGGACTGACGCCGTTCGATCCAAACACTGTCAGGAACGCACACCTTCCAAGACGCTATTGATCACTGAATCTCCCTGCGAGATTCCATTGCGTCACCAGTTCCACCAGAAGCTTGACAGGTGAAGAGCTCTTCCGCGGCAACGATGAACTCCCACGTCCAACGGGCAGCAACGCGCACAAAGAGACTCTACTCGAGATTCAAGCTCCAGAGCAGCAAACCACATCAGCAACACGACGCTGCACTCCGGTAAACTCCTTTGCTTTTTTCAATAAGTAATCTTCTTTCAAAGCGCGTGTAATTCAAATCAATATTTACCATTAAGGGCGAGCCCGTGACAATATTCAAAATAGAAGTGTTTCAGTTTCTCACGGCGAAGAGCTCCCAGCCCCTAATGTCCTTTACTCAGTTCCTCTAGAGTGTTGTGGGAGTTGGGTCCTCCTTCAATTCCGCTGCCGACTACGCCAATGTGAAATCCTCCTTTAGACAAAGTGAGACCACTTAGAGAATGTAGTTCATGAAGTAAAAGCAGGTTTATTTCCAAGTACAGTAGGACCCATCCAATCCTACATCCAGCTCTGTACAAATCCAGTTTCTTTCTCCCAAACGCCCCAGTTATTAGAACCCACTTTAAACATAACATTCTCTAACCAAGGCAACAACTGAGAATTCCTACCCACGAGCACAGATAACCAGGTGCCATAGAAACATTACCATGACACCCAGGATACCACACAATGTTAAATGTGCTGTCTGTAAATGGCAGTACACTACCACACCATGCTTTGATAATATATTTGAGATAGAATGCTCCAAAACGCACCATTGGCTACAGACTAAACCCCTACCACTCTCTTTGTGAACAGGCGTGGCTCATTTGTTAGACTTGTTGTCTGTGTGATTCTTGGATTTTTCACAAGCCCTGTGACTTCAGCGATGGCAGCACACCCACTCAACAAACTGTTCCAGCACAACTGGTTTAACTACATTTTTATCTGTCTTTTCATAACAACAAACACAGAGAACTGCAAAAAAAGAAACTCCCTTCCCTTCCTCCCAACTCCCCCCACACTAAACTCTCCCATTTGTATCCCCTCCCTCACCCTGTTCCTACTTCCTTATTTAATTTCTTTTTACAGTCTTGCAGGTTGCACATTATGATTTTATTTAGCTCACAAATGGTGTGTTAGTTGGTAGCAGGCTCTCAGATCGTTTTAGAACTGGGTTCTAGTTTAATGCTCCCTAGAACATTTAGCTATCTGAGTCTCTTGGGGCAGGATAATACTTTAAAATCTGGACCCCGATGTTTTCTGAAATCTCTCTCCTGATCATGAACAATTTTTAAAAAAGTTTTTCCCATCCCCAACACCCACCAGTTTGTCCTCCGATATATTTCAGTGGACCCTGCCGACTGCCCCAGACAGCGATGTGGGCTTTTGTTTAATACCTTTTTACTTTTTACCCGATTTAGAGTCTTTATAATCTGGTCACAGCCATTTGAAAGGCAAGTAAGCATATTTAAAAGGCGTCATGATGTATCTAAATTTGGTGAATATGTATTTCTTTCTGAGAAAGAAGCTCAATTTTAAGGAAAGTTGCATGGTAATGATTAACTAGTTGTATGATCCCGATAATCAAATGGCTCTGTTGATATACATTTGGTTTGTGGCTTTTTATAGGAAATGAACGTTTGCAGTTAAATCACCCCATATCAGCAACTGCTTGCAACGTCGACAGATTATACCCCTAAAGGCTCAACCGTACATTATAGTTATTGTGCTATGCCACAACTTAATTGTGGACATTAAATATACATTAACTCAAGTGAAACTCCAAAATATCACCTATTGTAATAAGGAACTTTATAATCACTGATGTAGGAGAAACTACTAAAGCTTCAAATCTTCCATAGTTCCAGAAGTACAATGTACAGTTTGGACTGAATGACTTATGCTGATGGTTGTTGAACCTTATACTGATGTTATTGACCGTTCTGAACCCCATCATCTGGTCTTTGTAGTGCAGATCCTGAAGGTCCCCAACAGTCCTACATTTGTTCAGTGCTGTAGGTGTTAAGCATAATTCAGCCTCAATTTCCTACCAGCTTTGGCATTACCAAATGGATTTGCGTTCCTAGTTCTAGTTACTGGCAGACATATTGAGAGTTGCTGGACTGGTCAACAATTTTCTTAGCATGAGAGAATTTACCTTTTTGACAGATTTCACCCAATTATTTATTCTTGTCATCCGGTATTTTGACTACTGAAGTAATTGAAGCCTTCTGACCAGACCCCTACTACACGGGCTGTGATCTGAGAAGAAAGCTGTTTTTGTATAATGTTTAGAAAGCTGAAATTTCAGTAAGTCAACCAATGCTTAATTTGTAAAATATTAAGTGCCAGGAATCTGACCAGGAGGCCACTGAAGCTTTTACCACCCATCGCCCTCGTCATCTCTGCCAAAATAACTACTTACCACTTCTCTCGCATATAAATGCGACAGATCAGATTATTCCAGGTCCCCAAAGCTAAAGGAAGGGCTGGGGAGGCAGGTATGAGCAATTTTAATGTATCTTGTGTTCCTAAACAACCGTTGTTCAGCTCAGCTCTAAATTAGATGAGCAGAGCCACCATGTGGTAGACTGTTCTAAGTATGGTGTTGACAATTAGGTGCCGGTGCCGAGCACTGGAAACCAATTAAGTGCAGGTGCTGAGCACCAGAAACACCGGCTCAAATTAAGCACTGAAGTCAACTGATGATACACAATTATTTTGCTCAGCTGAACTAAGGTTAGTTCTGGGGTACTAGAGTGAAGGCAATATTATCCCCACTTGTGCCTAAAAGATAATGTGCAAAAATGCCCATGTTTTCTGTAGCACGATGCAAGGCTTCTTTTAAAAATGCAACATCGATAAAAAAAGCTTAATATAAACTTATTTTAGTCAAATACTACAAGCCTCAAATATGCAGTGTATACGCAATGCAGTCTGGGATGAGCAATGGAATAATTAGATGTGGATTATCTATATGATTTATAATTTTTTTAAATATACCCTGCCTGGAGCTTAAACACATCATATAGAAAAAAAAATTCTTTCAAGAAGCTATAATACGTTAGTTATAAAGAGCTAATTGCGCAAACAGTAGATACATTTTGTGGTATATAGCTACCAATATGTTAACTGACAAATGAATGGTTTGAATAAATTGATGTTAAATACTGATCACGTGGAGTAGATCTTATTTCCCCCAAACGTGTGTGATTCATACATAATTGTTGGCTGGGACCATAGGTGTAATGCTGGTGGGATTGTGAAATTTTTATAAGCATCCAGATCTGCGCTGTTGTCAGAATGAAGCTATTCGGGAACCCTGCAGAGTATTACCATACACCTTGCATATCTCCCCTCCCACCCCCTTCAAAAAAGATCCAGCTGCTGATTGGGATGCCGATAAATTCCAAGCTTGTCATTATAAATAAAGTCAAAGCTGATCGTCTGCATTATTAGACCACATATCTGCTGGCTATTCAGAATGTAGAGCACTTTTCCTGTTTGTGCCATGGTTCACCGTTAAACAGGTGGGCTGGGTTCAGACCGGGAAAGTGCGCCCTATTATATTGAATGTGCTGACGTCAGGGCAGTCACAAACATGCGCTGCCCTCAGGGTGGCACATTCAAGAGAAATACAATGCAGCTGTTTAAAAGCTGCTCCGTGTCTCTCTCTTCCGACGACAACCTGCCTGTACTTTTAAGAGAGATTAGAGATCCCCTTGCAGGTGGTTGCAGTGAGTGACTGCACCTGCTTGCAAGGGGGTCTCTGGGGGATCCATGGGACCCCCTTTTATCCATCCAGAGGGAAACCTTTATTGGTGCACTTTCAGTGCGCCTCCAAAAGGCAAGTTTGGCTCTGCACTCACGTCAGTAATACATGTGGGCACAGAGGTAAAGAGATTCCCTCATTTGCATGGGGTTATACTCCCATGCAAATAAGGGAGCGCCTGCTAATGATAGCTCTGGCGCTACATGTGCGCCTGCGCTATCTGTATTACAGAAGAGCCAGCACAAGCGTTTGCGGCCCCTTCTATATTACCAAAGTGCCCCGAAGGTGATACAAAGTGGATGCAAACAACCGTTTCGCCCCCAGGGCAGTTCTGTAATACAGCCCTTAATATCTTTTGGGATTTGGCTTCCCCTATATGTAATATTCTTCCTCAAGACTTATGCACATGTTGGCTTTTAGGAAGACATTTAAACATTATTGTACTGCCGTATACACTGCTGACCATAAATCATTTTGCTAATAAAAACAGCAAAATTAAGACACATTCCCATGCCTCTGGGTTTAAACCATGGTGCATGGCAACACCAAATGCAATGGTAAGTTACAGGCATTCTGCTCACCTTAAAGGAAACCATTTGCATCTGCACTTGATCGACTCGTAATATCTTGGTGCCTCCACAAAATGGTGGGTTCTTTACAGATGTACAGAAAGATGGATACTAGTCTTGACATCAGCCCTCGCTGAGCCTCTGGATCTAACTGGCCTCGGTCCTTGAATAGAACCAGAGTGTTCATTTGAGGTTTCTGACTCCATATAAACTTCTAGCTGCTTCTGGAAGCTTTGCTTTAATAGTGACCCTTGCTTCGAATGAGGTAATTCTACACTGAGCCAAGTTAACCAGGTGGTACCAATGCAATGTTCTATCTCCATGAAAACAACTTGGGGCCCGATTGCGATGTCGTTCGGAAGGCCTCCGAATCAGATTTGGCTTTCCTGGATCTGATTTGTAGCATTCATTTCCGACCGAATCGTACACAGGTCCGAACGACCAAGTACGATGCGAAGATCTTGTACGCCTCGACCGAATTGTTTGCGGACCCAAACCGGTCTGTACGACTGGTTCGTAGCTGAATTGTGCCGCGCAACGGAGCCGAATTCCGAACGAGCGAGTACGATGCACGATTTGGACAACTGCTTCGCCTCAGTGAGATGAAATGGCTGTTGGAATCGTACCTTGAGGACCCGTAGCATGCCCCCTTTCACCCGGGGGCCTCCGAATCTGTCACTGGGGTGAGCCCATGCGTCCCCGCGATACAGGCATGCACAGTGTGTACGCTTTTCCCCACCCACACCTTTTCTGCTATGGGAGCCCGTGTACGTGTCTGTACACAGGCTCCCATAGAGTTCAATGAGAGTCTGACAGAACCGAGTCCGTAAGCATACGGCTGCATCGTACTTGCTCGTTCGGAGCCCCGGAGCACATTTCGCTCTGAAGGCCCTCTGGATCCGAGTAGTACAGAGTGATTTCCTAGCGAGATCATAATCAGGCCTTTGGACATTACTTTCTTTTGCACATAGTTTCTGCTTTCCTCTAGTCTAACATACTTACAGTTACTCCCACAATGAAACAACCCTTACTCTGCAGAGTTACCTTCAATGGCTATTAGCTGAAAAAAGGTAAAGATCCCACACTAGCTATTAATGTGACTGGATCTCTATTTTTCTCCACACCAACACCATACTTTATGCTCTTGCCGAAAGGTTCACAATATTTCAGATAATTATTACAGATTTCAAGTCATTTGCATGAACCACTATTACTGCTTTCATCATATGCAATCACAGCAGCCCCAAAGATAGCTTTGAATCACTGATGGCCCCTATGGAATAATGATTCAATTAGCCCAGCTGTAACTTGCTTCAGCCATATTTTTGCTCATGCTAAAAAATGCCTCCCTTTCACATCTTGGTGACAAGATGAGAAACTGTTGATAGTTGTTTACATTTTTGCTACATCTGAAGGCCATCTTCTTCATTTCTCATGATCTTAGTCTCTGCACACCTCTATGCTCCCTTTCTTTGGTTGTGACCACTTTTCTCTATGACAGAACCGTCCGTATGCACCTATGAATTCTTGCCCTGCCTCTGATTGCTAGGTGCTCTTTGTTCCCAAGAATTCTAGTGGAAATCCAGGCCGGCTAGAACTTTGATTCATAGATTACATGTAAAAAAATTTGTTTCACAATTATTTTGTGAGAAGATTTTCTTTGACACAGTTCTAATACACAATCATGGGTGACAACTTACTTTTTGAATACGAATGATTTTTTTGATGAATCTAGTCGTAAATGATCAATTATTAATGTTTACTTGAAATTATTTTTATCAGAGATTTAGAAGTGTGTTTATTAATGTAGTTCAGTTGTGCCTCATGTTTACAGGGATAACATTTTTTTTTAAATATGGATGCTGATTTGGTGTTCAAAAAGACAAATAAAAAAGAGAAGCAGAATAATGATTTTGATGAGGAGGCACATTTTTTCTTAATGAGGCTTTGAATTCTACATCTCCTCCATATATAGTAAGACCAGTGAGGACAAGTGACATCAGCTCAGAACCAGTACAAAGAGCGCTGATGCAGACAGCGATGGTTGTGTAACGCCCTGAACGTCTCAGGATCGTTTAACAGACACGATAATGAGAACGCAACCACTGGTGAAGGTTTAGTTATTTTAATGAAGGCAAAAATAATACAAGGAATAAACAAAGGTTATAGTCACTGGAATCCTCCAGGCTAAGTACGTTACCAGCCCACAGCACGGATGGTCCTAACCGTCCTCTGCATATACGCCGATCCCGGCGTATGCCAACAGAGGGCAGAAATGAAATGGCCGACAATGCCAATCGGTAGGCTGTGAGGGGCACGAAGAGTGTTGGGGAGAATCGAGGAGTCAGGGAAACACCCAGCCGGGGTCTCTACCTGAAGGGAGCAGCCGCTCAACCTCTTCCTCAGACTGCACCGGGACGCGGAGTCACCTCCTGGTGATGCGTCACCGATACCCCAATCACAAGCAAAGAAGACTGAACCGAGAGCAGCCGCTCGATCGATCCTGTGGACTTCCGAGTCTGTAACGCGGCAAACACCTCCTGGTGTGCGTTACAGCTGGCAGTCCCTGTATCTCTGGTCGGGCTGGGAGTTACGACTCCAACCAGCAAAAGCGCCACTGCGCTTTGACTCAGCCGAGTCAAAAAGCGAAGCTCAATGGTTATCCGGTAGAGCTTCCGGGTCCTTCACAGGTGACGATGGGGCAAGACACGGCCCAGGGAGTAACGACTCGACCTACCTCCGTTCTTGCCTTACTGGAGCACCACTCCGGAACACTGCTCTTCACTAAGCAGGTACGTCGGTGTAAACACAATATCCGACAGCGTTGTACCTCCCGGTTTCTCCCTTTATAGGGCGTGTTTTCCTTGAGTTATGTAACAGCTCTCCTGTTTACATAAGGGCGTGTTTTCCTTGAGTTATGTAACAGCTCTCCTGTTTACATAACCTCTCAACCGCTAAGCATCCTGGGAGATGTAGTCCGTTTTTCGCTGGTTACCGTTTTCCTCCCCTCGCATGACAGGAATTCTTGACAGGTTGCTCTGTCTAGCCCAAGGGAAGATACGCAATTTGGGTGTACAGATTAAAGCTTCCACACCTGTAAGAACAACTGTAGCTGAAAAAGCTACTAAAGAAATCTACATTGGTATTTAAAAAAATTGAATGTGGTGAAAGGTTGCAGAGAAATGTTGACTTAAATAGGTTATTGTCTTACAATGCTGATGGAATTAGATATTTGATTAGAGAAGCAGCCAGATGTGCAAATGAAGCACCTAATAAATTAGATCAGTTGGGTGATGAATTAGAGTTTGACATCAGCAAGATGGAAAAATGTGAAACGAAATAAAAAAATGGATTTGACACATGATGAAATTAAAGAGATGGGTTTAATTACATTGATAGCCCATATTAAAATAGTTAATTGAGAAAACAAGGGATTTGGGTGATTTGAAGAAATATTGAGAAAGATGGAAGAAAAGGACAGCAAATAAAAAGAGGATGAAAGGGACAGAAGCTAGAGTGAGAGCTGTCTCAAGTGATTTGGAAATGAGGCCCAGAGCAGTTTTAGAGTTTTTCTTGAGAGATGTTCATGGAGGGAATTTGTGCATGGGCTATGGACACATTTACTAATAATTTCACTAAATCTAGAGAGGATCCAGTAAAATGGTATGAAGAGGTACACACATTTACACACATTTCTCAGATGCTGTGGACTGATTTAAATATGCTGTTTGAAATTGTTGCTCCTAGTCACTCGTGGTTTGAGTATAAGGCTGTTGTTGGATGGCTTACACAAGAACCAACTAAGTTTAGGCCTAGTGGTGTTCCTTCTGAAGAGGTAAATACCAAATATAAGAATTTGATAGAGTACTTTAAAAAATGAGTTCCTAAGAAGGATATAAATTGGAATCAAATGTTGCGAACTACAGAAGAGCCGAAAGAGTCAGTGCATTCCTTTTATGAGATGCTTATGCAGATTTTCAAGAGACATCACGGAGTGATGTCCTCGAAAAAAATTGTGCCAGTGGATTTGTGTCTGCTTGCATGATGGGTTTGAGGCCAGGTAGATGTAATTACATTCAGCATAGTGAATTGCAATGGCAGGCAAAAAGTATAGAAGGATTTTGAAATTGGCAAAATATGGTAGAGACTATATTAATGCAAAACAAAAAAGAATTAAGGAGAAGTTGATGAATTAGAAAAGCAAGTTGATGAATTAGAAAAGCAATTAGAATAAAGCTTTTGAAAACAAATGGGTGCAAATATGAATTTTGTTCAGTCAGGTATGAATGGAGTGAATTAAATGCAGATGCAAGGTGGTAGTAGTGGTGACTATCACTGTGAATGTTGAAATGACGAAAATAAATACAGCTTGTCACTTCTGGAAGATTGGGCACTGGAAGAGGTAGTGTTGTCAGAATCCCAACATAAATCAGGAAAATATGGAACATCTTCCACAGATGCAGAGAAAAAATGTGAAGGTTCCAAATATGCAGAATTTTGAGCAGAGTGTGCAGAGTCACAAATCATTTTGAAAGCCAATGCCTTTAGCTCCAGTGATGAAGAAAAACATGAAGATCAAGATGCCTTATAGTGTTTGGTATGAACAGAATTGGTTGATTCTGAATGATGAGCTGGCAGGGAGTAATTCATAATGACAATTCATAATGACGGTGCATGAGGCGGTAGGAGGACTGCTTACTTGATGCAGTCCTAGAGGTAGACCAGTGTCGCCCATATATTGACAAAGAAGTCAGTACCCATCCCGTTTCATTTTTAACCGATACGGGGCTACCCGTTCTGCAGCTCGTTCAGTGGACTACCCATTCTACAGTTCAATCACTGGAAGTCCCAAACCTACCCCTCTCTGTAAGAGAAGTCCAAGTTGTAGGGATCAGTAATAAACAAATTGTTACTCAGGTTAGAGCAGATGTTACAGTTAAAGTTGGGGAGACAGAGAATAAGCACCAATTTCTTTTTTGTGGTTCAAGTCCTGTGAACTTATTGGTGAGGGACTTGCTCTTCAAAATGAATTTTGTGAATTATTGCACTCCAGATGGTGTCAGCGGTGTAACAAAATCCACCGCAGCGCCCGTGGTGTGGGGGGCAGCTGAGCTCCAGGGAACCCCTCCAGCACTGGCAGGCCCCTGGCCTGAGAGCTCCAAACTGGGTCTGAAGCATGAGGGCCCCCCTGCATGTACTTTGCAGGGGGCGCCCTCTAGTTTTGGTGTGCCACTGGATGATGTTGTGATCAAAACATTAGATGAGGATTCCATGTTTAATTGAAACTCACCAGAATAGAGAGTTGAGTTTTTCCCAGTTTTTTTCAACCTTTATTATTGCATTTGTTGTAGTCAAAGAAACACAACACACAATGCATGTTACCAAGTGCAGGTTCCTCGTTATGCATCTGAGTTGATTGACAGTGAGGTCCCTCATGGAGTAAATGATATCACATGTACCACGTCTGTAAGTAAGCATAACTGTGCGTTACCCAGAACCTCACTTGGTAGCCATATCCTTCCTATGCAACGCTGCTCTGCATATACTTGCATCTCCAGGTCTCCCTGGTCTGATTCAGTGTCCGAGTCTCTGTGTTCATTAAACACGTCCATCATTAACCTCCAGGCCGCCAAATCCTTAGCAGCTCTGTCATCAGTCCGAGAAAGTCGCAGGTGTTGTTCCTCTGCAACCCCCCACTCAAGGACATCTCTGACCCATGGGGCTCCACTCGGGACCCCATCCACCCAATAGTCACTCTGATCTTAGCAAGAAGCAGTATTAACTGTAGGAGCTTTTACAAAATCTATGTCCCCTGGGCTTCACCACCATGCCCAGTAGGCATGCCCCGGGATTTAGAGGGAAAACAATGCCTGTGGCACCCTCAATACATGGCACCACCTCCTCCCAGAAGCAATATAGCCCTGCGCACTGCCATGCCAGATGCACAAATGTGTCACTCTCTGCCCCACAATGCACACATCAAGCCGCCCTACTGGGGTCAAACTCTTGTATTGTCCCATACAATTGCTCATCGTCAACATTGGGGCCGTAAGTATTAAGAATAGTGATATCCCTGCCATCCAATGTGCCCTGAAGGAGACATAGTGTCCCTCTGCATCCGCCTCACAATACACATGCCAGAATGGCACCACGGGTGCTATCCATATTGCCACGACCTGGCATATGAAGAATAGGTTGCAGAGAATAACTGGCCTCTCCATTTTTCGCTTACTTCAGAGCTTTGGTACCCATTAAGTGTGTCCGGTACCACCGGAGGTATGAATGAACTCTATCGTTTGGTGATACCCTTCAACCCCTTGATGTTCCAGGTAATGATATGAGTACCATCAGTCATGAACACGTGTGGCCCCCACCCGAATCTGGACGATCCATCCCCCGGAGGTCAGAGGGGGGACCGTTGCACCCGTCCCACCAAAAGAGATGCCACATCCCGCACCTGCACATGCACTGTAACAATTGACCCGGTCCTCACAAAAAACTAGGGAGTAAAACGAACAATAACTGACAAACACCCCCACATCAGACAAACCATCCCACAACAGAACTGTGTTTGCCCAATCTTCGTCTTGCTGCCAGGACTAATTGCCTAAACCCCTCCCCAAAAACAGGCCTAGCACTTCACATGGGTAGAGCATCCCCTGACCCCCCAACTTTGCAATATGAGCTTATGCCATATCACTGCGACACATGTTTATCAAAGTAGGTTCTTCTTACCTCCCATTAAAATGCCCCCTACAAAAGGAAGCCCAGGCTGATCAGACCTCTCCATCCCCCCCAGAGACATCACTTATCTCTATGTCTGCTGTTGGGTCGACTGAGTCCCTCCGGGGCTAATCCCAGAGGGGGAGGCAACTACAGCCATGGCACCGTCATCCTGGATGATGATAGTCAGGGAACTCCGGCTCTCACCCTCCTGGCCAGGTCTATGCGTACGTTCATGCCGGGCCCTCTAGTCTGAGTGGTGGGGTCCTGCCTCACCGGTACTTCCAGATCTGCAGGAGCCCCCTTTGCCCCAGGGTACCTTGTCCCACACCTCCAGCCACTGACATATGTCCTCATGCAAGTCAAAGAAGTGAGATTTGCCCTCTGAAATCACCCGCAGAGGGGTACAGGAGCAGGGGTGCCACCAATGCCCGTAGTGCCATTTCGACTGCAAAGAAAGGTGATAGACCTGTGGGCTGCAAGGTATCATGGATCCAGCACTCCACAAGCTTCTTCGCTGTGCCTCCCTCAGCCCTCTCAAGGAACCCCAGTAGGTGGATGTTACTACGGCGTGATCTACTTTCTGCCCTGAACGTCCTTCTGCCGGGTTTCAAGGCCGTACCTCCTCTACCGGTTACACCGGCCCATCGCTGCGGGCTTCCCCCACAACAGGCAGTGTGGTCGCCTGGCCGCATCAACGCGATCAGCCTGCCCCTGCTGGCACCAGCAAAAAGGCGGTCCCCAGCCGCCAGAGCGCTCACTCACTCACCACTCCCTCCTGTGGCCACCCAGCCAGTTGAGTGGCAAGAGCGATTGCTCGGACGAGGGTGTCCCCGGATGCAATCGCACTCCACCGTCCTCAGAATTCAGGTGCACAGCTCCTCGACTCACAGCCACACCTGCACACCTCAAGGTTTTTGTTTGTCAGCAGGGGCCTAATAGAAATAATAAAAACCAGGCCCTCGGCTGCCAGCAGGTCACCACCCATTGGTGAGTCGAATTTTGGCCAATCAGGTCATTGTGGGTGGCAAGATGATGCAGGATGGGATAGGTCAGCCAGGAGCTGCTCAAAGATGCATACTGTCGACCATCTTGTGTTACCATGTCCCAGTTATTCCCAGTTTTAGCAAAAGGAGACCTGCCTTTGGATTTAAAACATACTGTCAAAGATGAGGTAAGGGTTTTTACTAGAAACAAGATTGGATTTATTAAAAGAGCAAAGCAAGTTAAAATATTAGTTAAGCCAGTAGCAATATTTCTTAGTTAGTACTAGACAACAGAGACTAACAAAAGAGGCAGAAAAGGGAAAGAAAACAGTGATTGAAAATATGATGGAGCAGGGAAATATCTGGGAGTTACTTGGCAGTCCTTGTAACTCTCCTGTCATATGAATTAAAAAGCTTGAATGGCAAGGGTAAGCGTGCAACAAGATGAACAAGGTTGTTCTTCCATGTTGTCCAGTGGTACCAAGTCCAGCAGTGATTTTGTTTCAGATTCCATCAGATGCAGAATGGTATACAGTCATTGACTTATGAAAGCATTCGCCTCAATTCCTTTGCATGAAGAATCTATGGTTCCTTTTTGCATTTTAATTTAATAATAAAGTTCTCATGTAGTGTAAAATCCCACAAAGGTATACATAAAGCCCTTCAATTTTTAGCCAAATTAAGAAGAACGATCTAGAGAATTTGAAGTTGCCATGTAATTCAATCTTAGTGCAGTACATTGACTACTAGTCACATCTAAGACAAAGCAGGACTGTAAACTTGATACAATTGCATTACTAAATCATCCAACTGAAAACGTACATAAGGTTTTCCAACCAAAATGCAGTATTGTAAGAAGAAAGTCATCTATCGTGGACACCATATTGAAAAGGGTATCCGGAAAGTCTCAAAAGAAAATGTTTCTACAATTCTGAAAATTAGTCAGCCAACCACCCAGAGGGAGAATCGGATGATTCTTAGAATTGATTTTTTGATTCTTTGATTATAAAATCTATAGTAAGGATGACATGTAACGATGTCCAATTTTCTGTACCATTTAATGAAGACCGTTATGATGCCTTTAAAAAATGAAACAAGGATTTGTTTCATGTGGTGGCACTCGAGATGCCTGATTACAATACAAGGTTTTTTCATTTTTGCCATGAGAGAAATGGATGTGCACGTTTGATTCTTAGACAGAAACACGGATGTTTAATGCCCCCAGTGACTTATCTTTCTTCTGTATTGGATCCAGTAGCTGTAAGTCCTGCAAGTTGTTTGAAATCAGTTGCAGCTCTTTGAATTGCCATTGAACAAAGTGACAGAACTGCGAACCGCATTTAGTTGAAATTATTTTGACCGGAACGAGAACATAGCATATAATTAACAGAAGAATGATTCGTTATGAGCAGGTCATACTTTCAGCAGAGAACATCTCTATTAGGAGGTGTAATGTTCTAAATTGAGCAGAACTGCTTCCTATTTCAGCCAAGAGTTGTGAAGACAGGGAAAATTATGAAATTGATGATGAACCACTCCACAATTGCATAGAGGTAGCTGAGCTATAGTCAAAACCAAAGACCAGACATTAAAGAGATAGCTTGGAAATGGCTGATCTGATATTGTTTGTTTATGGTTCTTGCTTGAGAGACCATATGAAGCATTGAGAGCTGCCTATGCAGTATGTTCCATTTCTGAGACTTTAGAAGCATCTTATCTGCCAAACATAACTTCAGAATAAGTGGCAGAATTGGTTGAATTAACGAGAGCTTGCTGCATATCAGAGAATTTGGTTGTGACAATTTATACAAACTGCCTTTATGGTTTTAGAGTTGTCCATGAGTATATTCATTTGTGGTCACAAAGGGTTTTTATGGCATCCTCAAGAGCCCCAAAAAAAATAGTGCTCACAAACTGGATTTGTTCAAAGCCATAGAAAAACCAAAAGAGATCAATGTTGTAAAATGCATTGCCGATAAGGTTGGATAAGACATGATCATGCTTGGGAATAAGTATGCCGACCAAGTTGCCAAGATATTATGTATATCAGGATGAGACGGTTGTACGAGAAGCTGAAAGGAATGAATTGAGAACTAATTAGTTGTGAATTGAGAAATAAAGTGTTTCTCTATGAGTTTAATACAAACGTCTTTGAGTGAATTGAGAGATTTGCAGGATGATGGCCAAGAAAAAAATAGAAAATGGGAAAGACTTGGCTACAAGAGAAATTATCAGGATTTGTATTGAATGCTGAGCATAAATATGTCCTGCTGCATTTAATGTTGTAGCCAATGTGTGAGTATTTACATAATAGATCTTCTGCAGGTAGGGATAGTCTGATTAGAATATTTAACAAGCATTGGCATAGCCAATAGGTCTCGCTTTTGGGACCTTATAAGTGTTTAGCCATGCAACAGTTGCATAACTAAATACTTATAAGGTCCTAAAAGCGAGACCTATTGGCTATGCCAATGCTTGTTTCTGTTTATTACTGCTCTGTAGTAATGGCGGCGCACGGGTGCCACCATTACTACATAGAAGTAATAAACAGGAGAAAAAAAACCTGGCTAACGGAGAACATCAAAGCGGGCGTGAAAGTGAAAGTGATCGCAATCGCGATCAAACATCAAAGCGACCGTGCGGCCGCGAAAGTATGGCGCACGCGCCCGCGCACATGCACTGTAGCTCTAGGCTACAGTGATAGCAGTTTTTTGAGCCCTCACAAAAAGTCTCGCCAGACCAGCGCATGCGCGGGGTCAGGCGAGACCTAAAAAGAACAGCGAAAATACAGATTTGCTAAATGTTGCTGAGGATGTTTACAGTGAATGTTTAATATGGCATTTGAATAATCAAAGCAAAAGAACAGTTAATGCTGTGAACCATTTGGCAAAACAGAAGGCCCATTTACAAGACGTCAAGCAGATTTTTTTGAGATGCCGGATTGTTATCGTTAAAAGTACATCTTGATAATTATCTGCTTGTTGTCTAAATGGGTTGAGGCCTTTCCTACCAGGAGATCTGGAGCTGTATTACAGAAAGTGCCCTGTGAGTGCAATGGACAAGTGCACCTGCTTTGTGTACCCCAGTGGCACTTTGATATTACAGAAGGGGCCGAAGATGCTTATGCGTCCCCTTTTGCAATACTGATAGTGCTAGAACATATGTAGCGCAAGCCCTATCTCAAAAGGGCATTCCCTCATTTGCATGGGGGTGGTGCCCCATGAAAATGAGGGAATGACTTGCCTCTGTGCCTGCGCCGTATTATTGGCGTACGCAGAGGCAAACATGCCTTTAAAAGGTGCACTGAAAGTGCACAGCCAAAAGTTGGTGCTGCTTCATTACGCTTCCTAAAGGCAGCCCTCTGAAGGGTAGATGGGTGGGTCACTTGGAGCCCCCAGACATCCAATTACAGGTGGGTGCAGTCACTCACTGCACCTGGCTGCATGGGGATCTCTAATCTCTGCTCAAAGTGCAGGTGAGTTGCCGCTTGCACTGTAAAAAACAGAGCGGTTTTGAAGCAGCCTTTTCCACATTTCACCTGAATGCAATGGCCCCAGGGCAGCCCAAGTTTGCTGCTGCTCTGAGGGCAGAACGTTCTCTACAATAGGGAACAGTTTTCTTGTTTGCATCTGGTGCACCCGTTTGCATCGGGTGCACCAGTTGAAAAGTGCACCATGGCGCAAACAGGGAAAGATTTTGTTGACTTTCAAATAGAAAGCAATAATAACAAATGACATGGAAAAGCAAAAACAACAATAAAAGTGCTTCAGGTTGTTGTGCCCACCCACCATCCTCCCCAGAGACTCAACTCACATGGCTCGTCAAGGAGTCCAATGTGGAGGATAAGCCATAATAGTCCCACCATTTGCCCCAAATTTTGTAAACTTGATCCTGGCAGCCCCAAGAAATGTAGATAGGTTCTTCCAATTTAGTGCACTAATCATGGGAAGGGCAATGAGGCTTGCATATGTTCCTTCAGCGGCACTATTTTCGATAGCTGATGACATTGTGCTAGATTTTGCAAAGGTCTGGCTGATATGATGAAGTCTGTCTCCCATCAGGTGAATGTGGAGACAGAGGAATGTAGAGATATTGCTTGCTATGACCTCAACCCCAGCAACTGGATTATGATCTGAAAACATCTCAGAAACAGTTGCCTAGAGGAATTTTGGAATGTACTTTCCAGATAATATTGACGATGAACATTGCTGTAAAGTGTGCTCGTGTGTTGCAGTGGATTCATGCTGCTCACATGAAGAGGGTTAAGGTGGCAGAAACAGTGAAAGCATCAACTGATGAAGCAGGTGCAACTACACAGAGCCAAGTGTAAAGTCAAGCTCATGGCCACACTTACGTTTGCAAAGTGAATCCAGAGTGGCGTGAAAAGTTTTAAACTGGCGAAGTCAACTAGGAAAAGCAAAATAAAACAGTGAAGATTCAGGTTAGTTAAAATTTACTGATGAAGAACGTGAAATTCCTGAAGTCCAGTTTCAAGGCAGACATCAGCGTGAGAGCTGTTACAATGCAAAAGACAAAAGCATGAGTAGCAGCAAGACGAAGTAGTGTCTGATCCAAGCGGGGAAAAGTTGCAATTGAAAATCAAAGTTACAAAGACCCCAGAGGAAAGAAGAAGTTCACAGTGAACAGAGTAGACAAAGATGATCAAAGTTCAAGTTCAAGCTCCTTGAAGATTAAAGAAACTCTGACAAAGACTGTTGCTGAATGAAGAGAGGTGGAGGAAGATAATCCAAGGAAGAGAACTTGCAAATGAAAACACTGAACCAGAAGCAAAGCCTGAGAGACAAATACATTCTGAAACTAGTGGAAGTGAATCACTAGTGACCAAGAAATCAACGAGAAAGAGTACCAAATCGAAATTAAGCCTCTCCTGAATGGTTGTATTTAACTACAGTTTCAGAAGAAGAAGATGAAACTGTTGGATGACTATACGGTGGTGTATCAATGCCATTACAAATCTGAGAGTGAATCACAGACTGAGTTTGAACAGAAGAAGAACCACCTTGAATTGAATAAAGAGACTTTTTGAGATAAAATAGTGAGACTTCGGTTGAAGAAAGAGAATTGAAAATAGAATTGAAACATATTTTTGAAAATTAACTCTAGAAAAGAAAGCTAATAAGATATTTGGGGTTTTGTTTTGATTATTATTTTTAATTAAAAAAAGTCAAATATTACTGTTTTAAAGAAATGTTTTGTTGTCTTTTAATTTTTACCACAATAACGTTTTGTCTCAATTAGGAGATGGAGTGTGGCAAATGCTATACAATTGTAAGCTTAGTGTTAATAGTAATAATATGAATAGTTTTAGTGGGAAAGTCGCTGTGCTTACTTACTCCTGTGGAATATGCTTCGGTCACGCTAATGTTGAGATTACTGCTAATAGAGAATGAGTGCTAACATGAGGTACCAGTGGATAAAGAACATTGGGTTAGGGGATTGAAGCATAATGTTTAAAATGATTTGAGAATATGTAGATATTATGAAAGTTAGTGGATTTTATGTGTGTGCGCCTAGCTTCCTAAGTCCACAGAGGAGGGTTCTACATATGCACAGCTTCCTATTTAGTAATGACTTTATTGCAATGAATATAAAGTGATTTTAATCATTCCAAATTTCTTTCTCCTTATTTGATTGATTTTAATGTGTCTCAAAGCATTTGCCTACTAGAGAAATAGAGAAATCAAATATCTATTTTTTGGAATGATTGCAAACAATAGTATGATACATATACTAATCAATGTTATGTGTGTATTTTAGGTAGTGTGGAACATAATTTTATTTAAGAATACAATGAGAAAGAAGTTAAGATTGTGAGAAACTGGTAATAACAGAAGGATACATTAGAGCAGACAAAATATGAAGGGAAATTCAGGCTGTCAAGTTTACATCCTAGATTGAGAATGAAACAAGAAAGAGGTGAGTTGTTTATGGTAAGGTGTAGTTCTTCAAAGAGATGTAAGGTAGAATTTGTATGAGAAAGCATGTGTGATAGAACTTATAAATTAACTGGAGACTATTTACAAGGGGGGGCAATATTTTGAGGGGAATTTATGATGTATGTGGGAAAACTGCCTTTTTTAGTTTGCTGAGAAACTGGGGGAGTTCATTCTGTTTAGCTTTCATGTTTCCTGGAGTTTATCTAATTAATAAATTAGATAGTTAACATAGTTTGAGAAGAGTGAGGTGTAGTTTTGTACAAGTGGTTTTAGATATATTAGGTGGTATAATTCCTTCTGAATTAGGTGAATATTAGGCGTTTGTCTACGGTTGTAGATAGACTTGCAGTAGATACAACAGGGTCATTTAAGGAACCAAATGTAACAAGCATTTGCAATGCACTAGGTCTCGCATTTACGCGAGTTTGAGTTATTGACATTGCAAATAACAATGCCTATTGGCATTGTCATTAACAATGCCAATAGCTTTAACTCGTGTAACTGCGAGACCTATTGCATTGCAAATGCTTGTTATCTTAAGTGTTTTAACCCACGCCCTTAATTACATTGGCTACTCCCCTTTGAGAGACCCGCAGTTTTTTCATCCCACTTAAAGCCCTGCTTAACACTCATAAGGTCCCAAAGGCAAGAACTATTAGCTATGCCAATGCTTGTTTTTCAAAAATGCAGCCAGGAAGCTTCGCAGAAAGGTTTCATTTTTTCCAGTCAATGTTTTCGTTTTACAATGGAAAATAATTCTCACAACCTCCTTCTCTCAATGTAGATGTGTCAGTAAGTTTGCTACGTGGCGGATATTTCAATTACCTCTTCTGCAAAGTACCAAGGCATACATTTTGAAGCGATCTCGAAAGAACGTATTTCAGAAAACAAATATTGCCGAAGCCAACATACAGGCCTCCTACTTACTGCTCTTTTATATAATGTAGTGAACTGTAAAGCGAAGGTAGTACCTAAGGTCTTGATAAAGTAAATGTTTACTCTTCCTCGTAGTCCCTCCCACCTCTTCGCCTCAGAGCTGTGTGGCCGTAGTTTGAAAGTCTGGGGCAGAGGAGATGTAATCTAGCCTTGATTAAGAAACTCAAGTGTACCCCCAGCGGGTGAAGCGAAGATTTGCCTGCTAATGTCCTGTGAACCGATGCTAATGAGACCTTCAATATGTAAATCTGGGAGTTCAAAGGGGACTACGGGGTAGAGAAGCTGCGGGTGGCAGCTCGTCGCCGAGTGAGTGTATTACTGCCAATTATCAGGGTCTTCTGATAAACCATGCCTGCTGTAGGATATGAGCTCTGCAGACTGCCCTCCCAGGGCGGTGTCCAGCCCGGCGAGATAAAGCCCCGGAGTCAGGAGAGGGGCATTTGTGGAGCTTTTCTGGCGTAATGTCCAGAGCTGCCGTCTTCAGAGGGAGGGAGCCAAGTTCGAGTCTGGGCATGGGCTCTAACAAAACAATTAGAGTCATTGTGTAACGTAACTGCTGCTCATGTAAAGCCCTCCAATACTTTGGGGTCGAGTTCGTGCGATATAAAACTGCAATTTTTTTTTTTTCTAAAAACAGAAGAACCATCCATCAAGGTGTCAGATGTCAGATGTGGCAACTTGGTCCCCTGATGTAGCGAAATGCACATACTGATGTTAATCTTCGTCTGTGGGACACCGGGAGTAGACATCGAATTATCCTCCTATGGAGGAAGTGATGGGAGGTGCATACTGTATTAGGAGAGTCGTAAAAACGCTTTGTTATGATATAATAAAGCCAAGTCCCTAACAGCCTGTTGGACTGCGGTTGCTGCTCCAGAGTCATGTTTGCTGTACTGTGCAGACAACAGTGGCGTAATGCAAAACAAGCGCGCACTGAAGCTGACGAAGTGGGAGGGGGGAGTGGGGGCGGGCACGCAGGCTGCCAAATGGTGCGCTGAAAGTGATCGCGATTGCGATCACATCACGGCGAAAGTGAAAGCAAACGAGTGCGTTCAGGCCTCCAAATGGTGCGCGCGCCCGGACGGCGCACATGCACTGTACTTTTGAAATATTGCGTCATCTATCGTTGTGTTGACTGGACAGTTTTAGTGAGCAGCATTGCTCACATGGCCAAGTACGCCGCAATATTGCATGAGTGTCAAAAGCACAGTATGTAATAATGTTAACATTAAAAGCTTATGATCCTGGCAAAACTTGTGCTGTGCAAATTCGCAATGTAGTTTAATGGCACGGCAAGATGCAAATGTCTTTGAGAGTCACAGTGTCAATATTGTGATTACGTATGAATTGCAAGAAAAGGGGGGATGGCAAAGAGGTTCTACATTATTCTTGGAATCTGAAGGAAATGTATAAATGCTGTAGGATTTATCCAGTAGGCTCCTGGCTGCCCTTGTAAGTCGGCAAGGATTCTCATAGTAGAAGCTGTCTGTGACTGACAGCAGTGGAGAAACAGACACATTGGTGAAGCAGACACTGCTCTCATGGGATGCTGCATGCTGCCCCGGATGCCCTCTCCGAAGAATTTATTTTGGCACTGCAACCCTCGTCCTTGCAAGTGTACAAATAGAAGTTTCCTCCCAGCAGGCCTTTTGGGCACTTGCAACGCCAGCTCAAATTAAGCACTGCTTGCAAACATCCTCTGTGCTGTATTGATACATCCTGTAAAGACCAAATAAGTGGCTGTTCACGTCGCAATGCTTCGCTGTGATAACACCCGCCTAACGGTGTAGCTGTCATTGGTGCAGCAGGGGCAGTGCCACTGAGGTCCATAGTCTTGAGGGCCCTTTAAACCCTGTAAATGCTGTTGTATATTACTATCCCAACGGCAGTCAAAGTGGCTATTTTCCATGCTTCCACTAGGGCCTGTGGCATCCTCACTACGTTACTGACCCAGACAATAATACATCAGTCTCAACATGTTCCTTAAGAAGTGTACGATGCTCGGGGGTTTCAGCCTCGCGCAAATTAACAAGCAGGCAGCAACCCTTTCTGTGCCAGGCAGTTGCACTCAACATGTTTTGCTTACCTTTATTTGAGAATGTGCGCTTCAGGAATGTGCTTTGTGGTGCACCACCATGTTTACTAGCACAACACAAATTCCATGTGTCACGAGATAAATTAACATATTTTGTTTTCATTTCACTGGTTGAAATTCCATTCTGAAATCTGTGTAAAGGCGTTTTGCTAGTTTCAGTTGCTGCACTGGGTTTTACAGCATTACGTATTGTATGCCCAGTAGGAAAATATAAGGGGAATTTTACAAGTTAACAAAAAAATATGTAGTAGAAAGGCACTGGCACGATAAACAGTTTAAAAATGCAAGCAACTCGATTTAGCTGGAAATGTCTTCATAGCAGATCTTTAGATGTTCAAAAACTCACATCCCAGAAAACATTCACACCAGGTGCAGAGAAATAAAACAAACCCCAGCCTGATGTATCGGTGTAGACTTGTGTTTAGATGAGAATATGTCAAAATAATATTTTTTCAGATTCTCTGTTAGACACAACTTAAATGTGCAACAGCTGCCGAAAATGTATTATTCGCATCTGCGTTTATCACAAACCCGGGTGTGTGCACAACTTAATGATTCGGCATAACAATGACTGAAATACGACGACAGCTGTGCAAACGACGGTGCACAAATCAGTGTTTGCATGACAGCATATTGTTTCTGACATGGCTCCTTGACGTGTGGCACATTTTCCACATGATGCACACGGACATGTACAAATTGTTCTTTTACCCCACCCGTGCACACGTCTAGAGGGGTTGAGAGGGGTGTCACCCTGGTCCACTGTATTCACCACCCCTCCACGGAATCAGGAGGAAAGCAGGAGTCAAGAACTGTCACAAAGAACTTGAAAATGGACCAACGCTCGACCCCATCCCAAAATAGATCGTGCAAACAGCAAAGCGCCTGTTTTGGGGAAAAAGTAGGATGGAACTGTGATATTTTTGTACATTATGTAACTAGGCCCTTCAGAAGCCTGGGAGGGGCAGGGGTCATTATTCTACAGGCCCCGTGCATGTTGAGAGCCCGTGTTCATACTGTATTAGAGTCGTAAAAACGCTTTGTTATGATAAAGCCAAGTCCCTAACAGCCTGTTGGACTGCAGTTGCTGCTCCAGAGTCATGTTTGCTGTACTGTGCAGACAACAGTGGCGTAATGCAAAACAAGCGCGCACTGAAGCTGACGGAGTGGGAGGGGGGAGTGGGGGCGGGCACGCAGGCTGCCAAATGGTGCGATGAATCACGGCTAAAGTGAAAGCAAACGAGTGCTTTCAGGCCTCCAAATGGTGCGCGCGCCCGGACGGCGCACATGCACTGTACTTGGAGGCCTGAAAAGCCACTGTTTGCACTTCCGAAACTCGCTTACTATAAGTCTCGCCAGAACAGCGCTAAAGCGCTGGTCAGGCGAGACCTAAAAATGGTAGCTATTAGGGCGATGGTGAGGCAAAATTATCTAGCCTTAGCTATTTTCTTGGTAAAAGAGGGATGAGTTTGTAAGGTGATAAAAGCTAAGAGATGCTGCACTTTTATACCCAATAATAGTAGGTATTGATTATTTTGTGACAAATTGAACTAATCTCTCACATGAGATTACATCTTTTGAAAAACCTAGTTTATGGGAAACTGTACGTTCATGGTTTAATGAGTTAGAAGAGTTTTGATACGGTAGGCGAATGGTTAGGTAATTTAATTGATAATGCATTACAGGCAATACTAACGCCTATAGTAACCATAAAGATTTGTGCAATTATTCTGTTTCTTTTGCTAAAATGTTCTGAGTGTATGATTAGTGGGTATAAAAACAAAGGTAAAGGTGAAAATAGACTGAAGAAAATGAAAAGGTCAATAGAGATGGAATTAGAGAGTCTTAAAGACTATGTCTACAACTAGATAAAAATGGCAGAGATCAGTTCTCGGAAAAAAATTACAACGTCTACTAATTGGTGACTGATTAATAACGTTTTATTAATCTGTTTTTAGTCATTAGAAAATAATCAGGGGGGAAGTTTGCGAAAGATTTTTTTTAATGCACAACTTTGGGTGTCAAATACATTTTTAAACACTAATTATTTTTTAGATACATCTAGTTATGATGATGAATTATTAATGTTACACTTTAAACGATTTTCATCAGACATTTAGAAGTCTGTTTATTATTGTCGTTTGGCCATGCCCACTGTACCTAGACAACAAATTTATTAATATGGATGCTGATTTGGTGTTCTATTTATCTTGCTCCTGCTCATTACCCCTCCCAATCAATGTCCCCTTGTCTGTCTTTCCTCCTCACAGTCTTCGCAGAGCATAGGACACTGTGATGCAATTGGTTATTTTCCTTAGAGTGCATGAATTGTGAAATGTATTGTGAATGAAACCTTCAACGTGTTCCAAAAGTATATACATTTTAAAGACATTTCCACAATAGTTCCGATGTGGGCCTGGTAGAATACACTGGTGTATGGATCTTTGTTTGAAAATGTTTCACATTGTGTCATGCATCTCTGGACAGCAGCAATCCAGAAGCTGCTGGAGCCTTTCATAAACGTGGGCTAGTTTTATGTGCTTTATGATAACATTATAACTTCTGGCTTATCCAAAATGTGTTAACACTAGTCAAGCCGTACCGAATTCCCAGCTTTTGCTTGTTAACTATTCATAAAATGAGTATAAAAACCCCTTGATTCTGGGGTGAACCATATTTTTGATTTCCCTCTAGGGATGCGGTCCATTCCACCTATGGGTTTTGCTGTTCATGGGGACTTAGAATAGTTCTGACTTCTGACTGTGTACTCTGTATCTGAGCAGTAATGGCATATATTCTACATTTCTCTATTGTGGTTCATTTAAGATTTTTGTATTAAAACCCTTCAAGTTCTCCATGATTTAGAAATCAGTTATTGAGTGCTCCCAGTTACTCATTCATTACCCTGATAAACTAATGTTGATCTGATATTCAGAAGGGCATCTTTTAACACTAGATCAGTAGTGTTAATCTGGCAATGCATTTTAGGAAATTGCACTGAATATCTGACAAGAAAATAAAACAAATGTATTGAATTACAGTGAAGAGAAGTTACAGAAAGAAATATATACCTATGTTTTATAGGCAGATATAAATATACTAATACTTGGTAGAAAGGTATATGCAAGTCTGACTCTTTGATTCAGAAAGCACGCTTTTGTGCATGTGCCATTTGCTTGCCCAGTCCCTTGTCCAATACAAAGTGGCTCAAACAAAGACACTACAAGCTCTTCCCCAAAACTGTTCCATTTACAGCTAAACACAGATGTTGCTGTCCGACAATAAGCGTTATTACCATTTGTGCTTCACCTGTGCTATCTAATGCAGGTATTGTAGCCCCAAGACATGGAAGCTACATTTACATGAAGAATATGAATCTGCCACCAGTGCACGCAGTAGATGCATCACCATCCCCTGCATTGCAATGGAAGCATTACTTTGCCAACCAAAGGACATGTTGAATATTTATTTGCCCTTAGATATACTCCAATGGGATTTCCCTAGTTGTGCTAAAATACCACTGTGCCAAAGCTTAAAAAAGAGAACTTGCAGCATGCATTAACAATTTAAGAATTTAGCCTGTTTTTAGGTCGAGTTTAGGCAGCGCATTCGCTGTCTCTATGAGACCAGCTGTAATCTCTTCTGTGGCTCTACATCCCACCTATACACTGTCATTCCTTCCTTTGTCTGTCCTTCAAAAATTATTCATGGCTACTGGTCAACTCATCTTTTTTCTCCCATCTTCGTGGCATTGGTATCCTCCCACGCAGCAGCGCCTAACTTCTTGTATATGTATGCTTTCATCTTTATGGGTTGTTTGTTAGGGACTCTTTCAGTTCTTTCAGTCAAGCTCTGTTAAGTGCAGTAAGTTGTTCCTGCCCCAGCGCAGCACCTTCACCAGTCTCTGCAACCCTCTCCCTCAACATTGCTTCCCAGCCCCCACCACCTCATCCAGGTCACCACTTGCCATCCCAAAGCCCCCCCTGCAATCCCCCTTCACTGCTTGTCATTCTGTTTTGTTCTTTGGTTACTTGCACTTTCCGTTCTCCACTGCTATGCTTCGTGTCTGTTCCATTCTTCTAGCATTCCTCCTCCCTTTGCTGCTTCATCTGAAAGTGCCTTCCCCGGTGTATATCTCCGCTGTTGTTGTCATGAGTCAGACTGGGGCATTAAGGCATATTTTAGAAACAGACAGACAACAGAATTCATGACTACATGGTGACTTTCATTCATGTTCGTGTGTACCATTGTTTGACTTTTTTTGTTTCTATATTTTTAAACTAAGTTCTTCGGCGGAAACACCAATAGTGGTCCCATTTTTTCCGTAGCAAAATGTAAGTTAAATCAGGTATATATGGGTGAGTCTGTCACAGTACCGAAAGCACCGCATTATTAAAGGATTGCGCCTGCTACGCTATGGGTAGCACCGCATTATTCCACAAGTGCGTTTGCCACGCCATGGGTAGCACCGCATTATTACAGGATTGTGCCTGCCACACTATGGTTAGCACCGCATTATTCCACAAGTGCGTTTGCCACGCCATGGATAGCACCGCATTATTACAGCATTGCGCCTGCCAGCTATGGGTAGCACTGCATTATTCCACAAGTGCGTTTGCCACGCTATGGGTAGCACCGCATTATTACAGGATTGCGCCTGCCACGCTATGGGTAGCACCGCATTATTGCACAAGTGCGTTTGCCACGCTATGGGTAGCACCGCATTATTTCTGGGGTGTGTTTATCATGATACTGGAAAGCATCACATTATTCCAGGAATTTCTCTGCCACTTCACCTTAGAGCACCGTATTATCCTAGGAGTGTCTCTGTCACGGTACTAGAATGCACCACATTATTCCAGGAATGTCTCTTCCACTTCACCTTAAGGCACCGCATTTTTTTAGGAGTATCTCTGCCACGGCACTAGAATGCACCGCATCATTCCAGGAATGTTTCTTATCCACTTCACTGTATAGCACCGCATTATTGCAGGAGTGTTTCTGTCACAGTACCAGAAAGCTTTGCATATTCAAGGGGTGCGCTTGCACGGTAAAGGAAAGTATGCCCCCTGGAGAAGCACAGTGGGGAATGTCCTGGCGTGTTGGTGCCCCAACCGGGCCCTGATTCTGAAAGACGGAAGGGGGGCTCTCACATCCATTCCGCGGTATTCTCAGTCTGGAAGCGGCCCTTACTTACGAGTTCTTCACTCTGTTTTCTCTCTTTCTGCCTTGGAATGAAAGGCAGACTCCTCACGCACAGCTGAGAGAGTTACTTGCTATAGAAGTTGCATTTTTTACTGATCCATGTCAGGACTCTTTTGCAGAAGACTGTTCACCACATATCTGGGGCATCATGAGGATGGTACTGGTGCCCACTGTAGCCCTGCCAGAGGAGCCCCTCAGACTCGAAGCAGAGGGGTCAAGTACAGTCTCCGAGGACCTGTGGCACTGGCTATCAGGTTAAAGAAAAGCTTCCAGCCTAGATTCATGGGCTGCCGTCCTTTTACCTGATTCCATCTGTTTACAAATATTACACACAGATGGACATAAGCGGTGATGGCCAAGGCGTGAAGGTAGCCGGACCCAGTAGTGCCTGTATCTCAGCGTGCAGAGGTCTCATATGATATGTATTTGTATAGCGCACAGATGGCGTCTGAATCTGTTAAAGGCCCACAGTGACGGTATGACGTCAGTTCACGCAGCTCAGCCGGCTGCACGCCGCACTAAAGGCTTCAAATGGCCTCTATCACCCTCTCTGCGCTCCTCACAGATAAACCTGTTGTAGAGCAGATACCAAGGAAGAGAAAAGCCAACGCTAAAGAAGGCACCGGGGTCACCTATTTTCGTGACTTGCTGCATAGACGATGATGATGCCAGTAACAATGGAAATAACAACAAAAACAGACTCACGGGGAGAGCCGATGCCGAGACTCGAACCCACTTCCCCAGTTCACAAGTTTGAAGTATTGTTCCTTCGTAGTTCCTTTCAGTATTTTATGATATTGGTAGGTACATGTTAAACATAACAAAAATACTTCCGTTGTTACGGTATGAACATCTCTTGCAGGGTAAATGTAGTCCAGTGCAAAACTCCTTAATAAACAATTAGATCACAAAACACTCCAATGGTGTGTGAGGTTTGACAGCATAATTTCCCCCTGGTGTTTGGTGAAAGGTTTTGATATGTAAAAATATCACTTTTGTCTTCTGTCAGCCGCTCTTAGAATGCTCAGCATCAAGGAGTTTAAATCGCAGACTGCATGTTTACTGAGCATGATAACAAGGAGACCTGATTGAATCTCTGACTGAAGGAATTTAAGAAAGAGGCGTGCCTGTATGCCCCAGGTAAACAGCTTCTTTTCTAGTGACTGACAACCGCCACCAAAGGGCCGGACTGGGAACCAAAACCGGCCCTGGCAAAGTGCTCGGCCGCCCCACCCCCCCCCCCCAGCAGGGGGGTGGGGGTGCCGCCGAGCTCTTTGCCAGGGCCGGTTTTCGGCGGATTTTGTTACAGGGCCGATTTTGCAGCTATGCTGCAAAAACGGCCCTGTAACAAAAACGGACCCCAAGGGCCCAAAACCGGCCCCCACCCGTGCGGCGCACTGGGGGATTGCCCAGTGCCCGCTGCGGCCAGTCCGGCCCTGCCTTTCAGCAAGACTCGGGGCAGCAGGGCGTCCTTGGCAAAATATTTAAGACTGCACTTTGGTTGAAAAACTTTCCATTTAGTGTATCAAGCAAGCACGTATTCCTAAATCACAATGCATGACCCCGTGTGCAGTAATTGTATAGCTCTATTCAATCCCTGGTTGTGAGACCGGCCTCGTGGCGTGCGCCCTCCCGACCAGCAAGTTACCCTGCAACCACGCCGAACCTCGTTGATACTGCCTTCCGGCTCCCGTGGGCCAACATCCCGAGGGCCGTCCAGATCCCCAACACGCATGCCCGGCCGAGGGAGAGCGAAACCCCCCCCCAAACCAGACCGAGAGGCGCCGATCCTGTCACACCTCTGGTCTCTCCCCGAGGGAGGTTTCGACCGACCACCAGGCCCCCGGGGAGCAGGCGCCTCGGCCGCTGGGTTTCTGGAGTCCCTCCCGGACCCACCTGAACAGATCAAAGGGCCGAGCGACAGGAAAACCCGACACACCGCCCCCCAGGCACCAGACCCCTCTCCGCGAGGACTCCGGACTTCAAAGAGGAGGGGGAGTATAACAAGGGGTGCTGAAGGGACGAGAGCAGAGAAGACCTGGACTGACGAGAGCCTGCTGACCTGGTCGCGGCTCGATCGCTCCCCGAACCGAAGAACGCTACCCGAACTCTGAACCATCTGAGCCCTGCTGACGCTGTCGCGGCTCCCCGAACTCTGAACCATCTGAGCCCTGCTGACGCTGTCGCGGCTCCCCGAACTCTGAACCATCTGAGCCCTGCTGACGCTGTCGCGGCTCCCCGAACTCTGAACCATCTGAGCCCTGCTGTCGCGGCTCCCCGAACTCCGAACCATCTGAGCCCTGCTGACGCTGTCGTGGCTCCCCGAACTCTGAACCATCTGAGCCCTGCTGACGCTGTCGCGGCTCCCCGAACTCTGAACCATCTGAGCCCTGCTGACGCCGTCGCGGCTCCCCGAACTACAAACCTCCGGTGCCTGCTGAGTGACTCGCGGCCCGCTCGTCTAAGAGAAACGGCAGAGATTGCCGAGAGAAGCAACATCCCCTCAGCTCGAGGATTGAGAGCTGTGCGCCGGATACCTCGCAGAGACACTGATTCAAAGACTGTCCCGCTACCCCTTTTCCCTCATCACGAGATCGCTGCCGCTTGTGGCATTAATTCTACACCTGCCTGCCGGATCATAAAGATCCCTGACAACTACCGATAAAAGCATATTGTCTTACAACGAATTACTGTGTGGTGTCCCTCTATCCGAAGAGAGAGTAAGCGCAGCGTGTGCGATCCTAGGTACGAGACCCTTCCAGGAAGGGCCTCCCCGCTCTTTCTCGGCCTAACTCTGGGAAAGGTGGGCCTCCGGGTGGTCGGGAACGCATTCCGTAGCCTCCCCGGGGAACGCCTTCCAACACTGGTGTTATTTCTTTCCTCTTTTTTTACTTCAAGAACAGTATTTGACACAAAGGTTGAAAGCTTCAATCATGTGATGTGCACATCAAAGTGACAATGTAGATAGAAACCAGGCTGGCTCGCTGCACAGTCTGCAGAGATCTTATCATGCACTATAAAAGTCTCCACAGGAAATGGGCTCTAAACACTGTGAATTGCCTAAAATGACCATATGTTACAGTGACACCAACACTTTAATGGATGTTTTCCACTTTGAATTCTCCCAGCTCTGCCCAGAAGAGAAACATTTTCATTTCAAACTGATTTGCCCAACGCTGTTCTATTCACTTTATTTCTAAATGGGAAATCGTGCGTGCTTGCTTTCAATAATATTGAATGTGTGCAAACAAACGAAATAGATATGTTCCTAAAAAGCAGGACATAAATAAATGTCATTTTAAGTCGTTTGTTAAGGATAAAAGCATATTTTGGAATTCATTTGCAAGAGCGCTTGTGTCAAACAGGAAGGCTTGATTACAAATGGCAATACTTTCAGAACTTCGCTCACAACATCACTTGCTAATGATAAGAATGTATTTTTGACGAGTGCTTGAGTTCATTTTCTGAGGTATGGAGTTAATACACACAAATCAAGTTGGGCACAAATGCAATTTCAAAGTGTTAGTCCATTAAAGTCAGA
Source organism: Triturus cristatus (assembly GCF_964204655.1). Lineage (NCBI taxonomy): Eukaryota > Metazoa > Chordata > Amphibia > Caudata > Salamandridae > Triturus > Triturus cristatus. Next base: position 1,138,468,220 of record NC_140589.1, read on the forward strand.
TCGTTTGCCTTCAGCAATGCATGTTATGAGTGTCACTTGGCCTTGTGACAGTTTGCGATTCATGAATGGTAGCAAACAGCTGTGTTAAGAGATATAGGGCCATATGTAGGTAAATTACATTTACCGATTCTTAAATACCGAATTTTACCGATTCGGTATTTATGAATCGGTAAATGTAATGTAGGTAAACAATCGGTAATTATTACCGATTTGGTAAATATCGGTATTTAAGAATCGGTATTTACCGAATCGGTAATAATGCATCCCTTCCCATTCATTCCTATGGGCCTGGAGGCCCACAGGAATGAATGGGAAGCCAGTTACCATTACCGATTCGGTAAATACCGAATCGGTAATAGGGGAGGCATTATCATGGGTGGCAGGGTGTCACATTGACACCCTGTTGCACCCCTGATACGTGCATGTGTGCACATGTGGCGCACATACATGCCCTAAGGGCATGTATGTCTGCCACATGGCACTTTTCAAATGGCACAAAAATGCTTTTTGAAAGGTATTCGTCATTTACCATCAACTTGTAGTTGGTGGTAAATAACGAATCCAGACACCAATGATGCACTCACTTGAGTGCCCCTTACATAGCATTTCTGGATTCGGTATTTACCGAATCGGTATTTTACCGATTTCTTAAATTCCGATTCGGTAAATACCGAATCCAGAAATCAGCCACCTACATCGCAAATGCCTAAATACCGGTCGGTAACGGGATATTTACCGAATTTCGGCCGTTACCGACCGGTATTTGGCTACCTACATGAGGCCCAACGTGTTTGCATTAAATAATATATTATGTACAACTACTGATTACAAATTATGCAACCCTCCTTATGTGTGGTCTCTGTGCAGGCACAGACATATAGCATATTTAGTTTTAAAAGCCACAATATTGTTTGCATTTTACAGTGGTAGTGACCTGCGCTTTAAGCATGTCACTGACACTGTCCCAGCCCATCCAGTATATCCAATACAGAAACATGGATTTTATCACTTTGTATAAAAGGCACCATAGTTTTCACCTTTTACAGTGGCAGTGAGTTGCACGTCAAGCAGGGTTTTCCATTCTACTAACAATGCCCCAGCCCTTCCAGTCTTTCCAACACATAATCCCAGTTCACATGATTTCAGTACACGCAAAACTACATAAATACTATCCACATAATTCCACTGCACACCGTGCCACATAATTCCATTACACACATCCACTCTACACCACACAATTCCACTACAAACAATTCCAACCCAACCACCATAATTCCACTCCCCACCACTTACATCCACTCTACTCCATAATACATGGGTAAAAGACATTTTCATTTACAACGCCAATAGCTCTAACTCTCGCAAAAGCAAGACCTATTGGCACTGCACAAAATAAATCCAGCTTCTCAACATGCCACATAATTCCACACCATATAATACTACTCCACACCATGCCACATAATACCACTCCAAATCATCCCACATAATTCCACACAATACCAACAATTCAATGCTACACAATTCTCCACCATACAACACAATTACATTCCACATAATACCACTCATTGCAGCATAATCAAACTCCACATAATTACAACCTACTCATAAATGCACCCCATATAAATGCACTCTATGCCACATTCCAACAATCCAAATAAATGCTCTCCACACCATGACACAAACTTCTAATAAGCATATTTTCACTCAACCCCACGGATTACCTGGCCACACAATTCAACTCCAAACATTTCCAATACACACCACATAATTCCACACCAAACAACATATTTCAAAAACACAACACAAATACACAACACACCAAATACCCACAATCTACACCACAGATTTCCACATCATGCCACAAAATTTAAAAGCACACCACATAATTCAACTCTACAAGATGCCTCTCCGCAATACCATTCCACATAATAAACTCCATAACACACAATTTGACTCTACATAAATCCAGTACACGCAATACCATGTAATTACTATCCACATAATGCCACAGCACACCATGCCACATATTTCAACTACACAATGCCACACCATACCACACAATTCCAAGACACAGAATTGCACAACAAGAATTCCAATACAACCCATCTTTCCCATTCACTTCCACCAACCCTGTCATCTCTCTACTACACAACCACTGCCCCTCTCACTGCCACTACCCCCGCTCATTGTATAATCCCACTGCCCCCTCTCATCCCTCCCTCACACTCCCTCTCTTCTCTCTATACTGCCTGCTCACACAGGCTACCTTCTTGTACCTCCCCACACTGTGTACTGGTCCACCTCTAGCCTCCCCCCAGCTCTGGGTGCCCATCCCCCCTCTCTATCTCTCTCTAAATCTCTCTCACCCCTCTCTCTCGCTCTCTCACACACTCTTCCTGTCTCTCTCATGTGGTTAACTTCAGGTGTTCGAGCACAATTTCTTTCCTATGCCTTTTCAAGGTTTCCATCCCTCAAAATCACTCTCTCCTCCTCTTCTTGGGGTGTCTTCTGCGTACACAGGCGCTCTCTCGTTATGCGTTTGTGGCCTGCTCTCCCTTTCTTTCTCTCACACTCTTTCTACTTCTTGGTATGGAGTCTGTTCACCACTTCGTGCACAAACTACCTATCCCTCTCTATCTTCCTTTCTATTCTGTGCATTTCCCACGCCTATCTATTCACCATACCACATAATTCCCCTACACAAATACACTACACACCACTCAATTCCACCCCACACAATTCCAATCCATCCCACATAATTCCACTCCACATCACATATATCCACTCCACTCCAAAACCAAACACATGGGTAAAAGACATTGTCATTTACAATACCAATAGCTCTAACTTTTGCAAATGCAAGACCTATTGCATTGCAAATGCTTCTTCTATTTTGATTTTGCCCTTTCATGATATCTATCAACTTACTTAGTTATTTACTTACATCAATGGAGCAACCCAACATAGAGCCCCTTTGAATAGCTTTTCTTAAAATGTCATAGAAATTTGCCGGGACTGCCTTCAAATCGTACGTCTCAGAAACTCCTCCAGTGAAATCTTCCATTGCTTCTATTGTGCTACCACCTTTCAGGGCTTCGTAACTCCCATTTAGCCTGGAACAGACAGAAAGAAGTCAAACGTGACATCCATCTTTGGCAACGTACATAATATTAAGTCTAGAAGGTTACATCATATCATACTACAACACAAATTGGATGTATTGGTATACCTTGGCGTACGTGTTATGATACGTTTAAACAATTGCAGTTCCCTCAGGATATCTATACATGTTCCATAGCATTAAAGTTCGCCTACCACCTCCACTGCCTCAACAGGCAACATTTACCAAATTTAAAGACTGTCGGGTGTGTTTTCCATTGATTAAGACAGAGGTTTAACGCAGGCCCCTGCGGAGCAGGGAGTCCCCAAACCCTTCTAAGAGCCCCCATTCAGCCCAAGGCCAATTAACATCTGTGAGATATGGGAGACTAAGGGTCCTCTCAACACATTCAGCAGGTGGCCCCATCATTTTGGGTTATTCCACTAAATCCAAACATCTGCTTTCCTTTCATTTCTATACTGAAGTCTACAAATTCATGAGCAATAAACCTTCAGCTTTTGTGCAGGTTCTTGGTACCACTGTGCTTACCAGTTAGAAGCAAGACACAGATCCTGACCAGCATCACCAAAATATTGACTCAATCGTCTAAAAATGTGGATCTTTGCAATAGTAGCTCAGTAAAGTAAAATATTATGAAAATGTAGAAACAAAACATCAAATATTGAATTGTGATTTTAATATCAACACCTAAGGCATTATTAAGAACGATGAACCTAAACTAAAATAGTGTTGCACTAAAACTTGTCTTGCTTTTATTTATTATTCAGAAGCTGCTACCACACAAAGATAACTTGTAGCAAGATACCATCCCCTCCTGAAACTGTTTCACAGTCTTCCAAGGGTCTTCCAAGGGTGTACTTCCTCTGAGGACCACTGAACAACCCCAATCGCCTTTTCCCCTGCTTTTCTTGGGAAAGGTGCCATCTTTCCAGGTGTGAATGGGTCAATGTTGCCTCTATGCTAAGTTGGAACTAAATTCCACCCCCCCATCTTGCTGGTGTGGTCATATTGTCCAGTATTTAGGGACACACTGGCTAAGGCACTTTGAAACTTTGGTCCCAGCACAGCCAGTCTTCTTGCAATGCAAACTGGCTCCACCCCTTATAGTAGCCTTTAACTCAAGTTTCAGCTTAGTTGGTCCCTCTGATGATTCTCTACAAAGTAATCCAACTAGGATTAAATCTGTTTGGGAAGAGGGCACATTGCCTTGCAACCCAGCTGCCCAATCTTTAGTCCCTTCATGAAGTGATTGGAGTCCACAGGAAGTATAAGGAAGCTGGAGGGATATGCATCCACACATTATGCATCCTGTCTGCTGTGGCCACTGTAGCATGTTCTCTCCAACAATGGCATGACAATTACACTTTTTTAGGCTACAAATGACTACAATTTTAGATATGTGCAACCAATTGCATTCTTTACCTGCATAAAGCCAGTTCACTTTTTTCAATATTATGCAGTGTCAATCCATTGTTAATTTTTTCTTCTTCATTTTTAGTTTGCATTGTTTGTCTTCTTTTACAGACCATGATACATCACCTAGCTCCTAGAAAAGGCTGGAAGAAAAGTGTGCCCCTCCTTCCAAATACCCTGGAACTGCTCTGGGGTAGATACTTTTTGGTTACAGCGCGGACAGGAATCAGGGGAGCTCTCTCAGTGAAAGCACATTCTGAAGTCCACAATAAAAGAACTGTAGGCCACATAACACAATATAGAGCTGAATACACGGGATGGACCAATCAACTCAGAAACTGGGCAACATTGAGGTGGAGGAGTGGCAGGAGATCATTAAGTTAACTGAATGTGCAGGACATTCTGCTCTGAAGTTTTTAGAAGTATGAAGATTAGATGGGTTGTCTAAAGAGCCAATCCCTTTTTGCAACCCTAGATATGTTGGGATTTCCCACCACTGGAGAAAGTGAAGATTTGGATTGAATTGTGACTTTTTAAAAGCTAATGTGTTGTCCAGTGAACGATACGTTTCAGAGGGAAAGTGTTTAGACTTCAGATGTCGCCAGCGGGGCAGTATACCTACAATGTTTGGGTCTGGACATAGAAAGACACAGTGATCCAGGCTGTAGTTTGGCGAAAACTGGCCATGTTTGCAGGACCAAACTTTGATTTTCCCAGACTTGAGCAGGGAGACAGAGGAAAGGAGACTAGACTTGCTACATTTCATATAGGAATTTGCCATCTTGAGTCTTAAAGCGGCAGCTTGGAACCCTGCGTGACTCAGGGTGGTGCACAATCAGAAGGTACATATGTTATAACAGTTCTTATTAGATGTTAATAAGGGGAATGGAGGGTGCAGAGCAAATTCTTGAGACTTAAGGTAGTTATGTGGGGCTTCCAATGTGGATTTTTGGTTTCTCTCTTGAGGATAGGCTGGTACTGGATAACCATACAGGTGGTAGGATTGGAAAGCACGTTTAGCTGTGATGAGGTTTCATATAACTCTTGCTGATACAACACAACGTTATCTATTGGTTAAAAGAACCAAACCAACTAAATAGCAAGACACAAGCCATATATCCATTAACCTGTTCAAGTGAACAATTACCACGACCCCAGGGGCATCAATCAGGGGTAGAAATGGATAGCAGCTGCTACCTCTAGCTTGCCCTGTGTATCTCTGGGACTGCCAGCGCAATGCATGCTCACAGTGGCCATAAAGGTGTCAGCAGGAAGAGGATGTAAACAAGCATTGGCATAGCCAATAGGTCTCGCTTTTGGGACCTTATAAGTATTTAGTTATGCAACTGTTGCATGGCTAAAGACTTATAAGGTCTCAAAAGCGACACCTATTGGCTATGCCAATGCTTGTTTTCTTTCTAATCGCGGCACCGGTGCTTTACTTTTAACATTAAAAGTAAAGCGCGGGTGCCGCGATTATAGCAAAAGTAAAGAAATAGATGTTTGTTTCTATTTCTTTACTTTTGCTATAATCGCGGCACCGGCGCTTTACTTTTAATGTTAAAAGTAAAGCACCGGTGCCACGATTAGCAAGCTAAAAATGCTACCGCTTGCTACAGCTTGCAGCGCATGTGTGCGAGTGGTGCGCGCGCAGCAGTAATCACACCATATGGCGCCTTCGCTGAAGCGCGCGCCCGCGCACATGCACTGCAAGCTGTAGCCGGCGGTAGCATTTTTTAAAGCGCTTACTAAAGTCTCTCCGAGCAGCGCATGCGCGCTGACTCAGCGAGACCTAAAAAGGCTCCTGTGGCCCTCTTGGATTTCTGTAGTTTGCTGTCCTTGCCATTTCCATAGCCACGGAGCAGCAAGTGAGAGGAGGTTATTGAGACACTGGTGGTCGGACAAGGTCGGTAAACTGAAGATGAGGGCAAAAATGCAGAGCCCAATTGGGACCCGTCTCAGCAGCTGCTTTTAAGAACTGTCGGTGCTGAACACCGGCAGAATCCTGCCCACTTAAAGTCCTGGTTAATACCCCCTCTTTTGTCAGCGCAAAGTTAACACATTGGAGTCATAATATAGCCCCTGATGAGATAGCACAGACATGTGGAGCAGCCCTGCTCTTACTGGAAACAAATGTTTCTATCTGTTGATGCCTAATACCTACCTGTTCATTCGTCCTGAATATGTTTATTGTGAAATATGGTCAACTGAAATATTGGGTAGCACTATTGACCTAGTACAATAAATAAATAAATGCACTTACAAGACAATGAGGTCATAACTCCGCTAAATGCAATGGGAGTGATTTAGTAGAAAGAAGTGCTTTATCCATCCTTTCAAGTCAAGTCAAAGGTATGTTTATTTAGATCATAATCTTTAAACAACACAAAACAATTAGTATAATTCAAAATTAGTTCACATCAACAATCTCAAAAACAATTTTACCAATTAAATATGCCAATATGTTTAGTTAAAGTCACTCCCAGTTCATATGAACTGGGAGTGACTTTAACTAAACATATTGGCAGCAAATCGTTAAGCGCAACTTATACAGCTGACCCTGCCTTTCAAGTTTACACACACGTGATATTCTCATGCTCGTACCTTCAGCGAATTAATCTGAGTGAACTCGTCTACCCTCAGCTGTTTTCTGAATCCCTTAATTGCTCTTCCTTGCGCTACGAATAATTGCATCAATTCAGCTTGCTCACCCGTTATATGTCCTGATGATGATCTCGAACAGTTGAGATCGAAACGCCGTTGACCCTTTACAACAAAACTCTTCCTATTCTATAAAGTTGCTTGAGGAGTTTTACACTATTGTTGTCAATGCGATGCCGTTATTTTAAACGTCACCATCACTCTGCACGTCACGCCTATTTCACTTATTGTGTGAGCACCTGAATTCTATTGTTGTGGAAATAAATGTTTCTCATTAACTGACTTATGTCCCTATGTAAATTATTAATTTTTTTGCTCCTTTAAAATAATTAATCTTCAACTCTCTAACCACAAGTGCTCTCCTTAGGATCACTTTATTATTGGACCTTTTGGCCACACCCGAACCATTGTTTTTTTACCGCAATACTAACAGTAGGCTTTAGGGTAAGCTATTAATTAGCATTGGTTGGCCTTCTTGTCCATCTAATTTACTTGCTTCTTATTTGATAGCGTTCCTTCCTCTTCTTGTGCTTAACCCGCCCCTAGAGCATAGCTTATATACCTTCCTTTTGAGCGGATGCCTTCCATTTCTCACATTCACGAAACTATTGTTTTCTTTTTCTTTCAGCACTCAATGGGAATGCATGCGTTTTCTAGCTCTCACCTTCATGTGCTGCTTCTCTCTCAAATTAATCCCCTGCGCCCTTTGTGTTGCGCTTTCCTCCTCCCCCAATCCACTGTTTGTCCATTTCTTCCCCTACTGCTGCCTGCCTGGCTTTCTTTGATTTAATTATATTCTACTCCCTCGACACCTTAAGTTCCACCATTGCTCTTACACCCACAGTCATTACTCCCCATTGCTCTCCCCTGGATTGACATTCCTGCAGCACCTCATCCAATGCTGCTCAGCCCCTCCTATTGTGGTGCTTGTGTTATTAAAAAACACTTTTTAAAAATAATTGTGAAGACGCCTGCAGCTGTAGTTTGCTTTGTGACCTCTCCTTTTCCTAAACATGCTCTTAAACACATTAATATTATTTATGTTTTATTAACCATTACGAGATTTGCGTCCACCATGGTAGAACAGTAAATAGAAAAAAGGTGGCCAAGTCATGCTGTATCTGCACGCACACATCATTGCTTTTACTTTTTTCTTTTCATGCTGAGCAACACTGGCAAATTGCACTGGCCAAGACAACAGCTCTGCATTGGCAGCCAAACGGTGTGACCTACTGGTTTTTCAAATGTTTGTTTCTTGTTCTCTCAACTTGTCTGTAGAGTAAGCTTGTACTTGTCTATCCTATCAGAAAGGCAACAATGACCTTAGAAAGTTAATGTTTGCTTGACTCAGGACAATCTTAGTAGCTTTAGTGATATTTTGGATGTCTGCCATACTCAAGTTAAACCAGGAATGGGCCACCAACCCTCAACTTTGTTTAGGTGGTTCCTTAAATGTAAGCCTTCAAGCACACCATGGGATCAAAGTCCATGGTGAAGGATGTCAAGTCAGCGGTCCGTCAACTTATTTGTGAGCTTACGAGAACCTCCTCTCTACCTAGACTTGAGATCATTATGCTTAAGGAATGTATGTTGATGTCTTTACTGAAACCTTGTCTTGATATCTCAGCTCCCGCTAACTTTATACATAGACACTGGTATTTTCTTTCCACATACTTATAGATTTATTACACTTGCCGCATATTTTTTCATAAACCGTTTTTTTATTGGTTTTCTTGCAAGGTATACAGCAATCATGAAAAAACTTTAATCTTTGCATGACATTCATTATCCACATTGACATGACGAATTAATTCCAGTCCATCGAGGCCTAAACTGCCTTGACGTATATGGTGCGTTACGATGTGTGCCTATCCGGGGATAGTAAGTGACAAATTCAGATGTCTAGTTCTCAAGTGTTGCTAATGCACCTTTGCTATCTCCGTCTGGTGTTCGGGAGGACACCGCATCCGTTTATACAACCAAACTGAACTGGGGAGACGAAACTCGGGAAAATGAGGGCAAGGGGGGCAGGGGCATTGAATGTCACGGGGCTAGTAACTCCCAAGGGTGTTCCCCCATCAGGACGAATGGGGTATGTCGCTTGGTATAGTAGGGGGATGGTCTCGTGCAGGCAATGTGTGTGGGGATCGGGGCTCCCCCAGGCCTAGCTCTGTCTTGGTGACACCTGGGGTGTCCGTAGGGGTGTCTTGCCCATGTGTGAAGCTATGAAGGAGCATCGACCACTCCATGGATATGGAGTTTCTCCGCATGCCGCACGTTTCCTCCCGTCTAATGGCGTCCTCCTCGGCTGCGCCCCATTTCTTAACCACCCCCCACCATACCTCTATTGGGGGACCGTCAGATGATCGCCAGTGCAGTGTGATGCTGCGCTTAGCAAGGAGTATGACTAGGATCGCAAATCGGGTCTCCACCTTTCTCTGTTTGTGTCGCCTAAAAATCACTAGGGTGTCAGCCTCCCACGTGTTAAGTCCCGTCAAGCCTGTGACCGTCAGTAGTGTGGCATGTACTCTTGTTCAAAAGGCTTGCAGTGTGGGGCAAGTCCATAGCATATGGATGAATGAGTCGTCGGGTGTGTGGCAGCGAGGGCAGTCAAACTGCGACATGGGGAAGAGGCGCCTAAGCTGTTCCAGTGTAAGATAGGCACGATGTAGTATGTTAAATTGGATATTTTTAAATCACTGGCTATGTTACACCTTTTTGTGATGTTCCAGGGCTGTGAGCCATTCTTTGTCGTGTAGTGCGCGACCAAATTCCTCCTCCTACTTGAGTCGGAGCCTCATCAGCGGTGTATTTGTAAGTTCCATGACCGACTTGGATATCCACGTGATCAAGTGCCGTCCTGTGCCCATGGTTAAAATCGTGTGTAGCACCCGGTGCGTTTTGGGATCCCCAGTCGTAAGGTCCCATGTCTTTCTACAGTGGGCAATGAGTTGCCGATGTAATAAGAACTGTCCAACGGGGAGCCCGCACTCTCCCATCAATCCCTCAAACGATGTCAGTTGGCCGTCCGTAAACAGAATCGCTGTCTCAGTGAGTGCGAGATCTGTCCACACTTGCAATTCACCAGCCGCGTAGTGCCCGCTTCCCCTAGGGAGACCCGCCAGTGACAACAGTGGGGAGTACAGAGGAGCCGCTTTAGAGAGGCGATGGATGTGCAGCACACAGGATCTGGCCACTTTCACCAGCAGAGTGTGGGCCGGGTTGGCCCTGGAAAGGGCATCTGGGTTATCTCCGGAATTGTCAAGGTCCCTGCTGGTGTTGTTGTTTCTTCCAGGTGCCGGCCAGCCGTCTAGTGCGAAAGCTAAATTGCGCTGCCGGAAAGGCGGCTTCAAAGGACTGGACCCCCAGCCCTCCCCCATCTCGTGGCAGCTGTAGTGTAGTCAGGGCTACCCTGCGGCGACCGTTCCCCCATATTAGCAAGATCAGCAGGGAGTCAAGCTCACGAAAGAAGGGTCACAGGGGGATCACCAGAACATTTGCAAAATAATAGAGGAGCTGAGGTACCATTGGAGCCAGGGGCAACATTCTCCAGAAGTTGATTTGGGTTTTCAAGCCTCATAGGGCACTGTAGTGGTTCCCCTCCAGTAAGTCATCAGGTGTGTGATAGAGTCCAATTCCCAAGTATATTGGGGCCCTTCCAGGACAGTGTGGCGCCTCCTACATTGACCTCCCAGTGGGGGGCATCAGAGTGAAGGGGGTAGATAGTGGATTTGGCCTAGTTCACCTTCAATCCCGATGCCTCCCCAAACTCGTTGAGTGTGGCCCAAAGAGAAGCGAGGTCTGCAGTGATGTCCCTGACGTATATGAGAAGGTCATCCGCATACAGGGACACGCTGTGCGTACGTCTCTTGAGTGGAATACCCCATAATTCGCCCTCCTCCCTCAGTCTGATCGCCAGCGGCTCCATTGCAAGAGCGAATAATAACGGGAACAGAGGACATCCCTGGAATGGGGGGGAAATTTGCCTGCCTATTCGAATTCGAGCGAACAACCCGGTGTATAGCAACTTTATGTATGACCTAAGTTGGGGCCCCATTCCCACTCGCTTCAAAACCGTGAATAAGTACTGCCACGCCAGGGTATCGAAGGCCTATTTGAGGTCCAATACAAGGCATGCAGCACGCGGAAATCTCTCTCCCCCGTACGCTGTCCTGGATCTGGAACAGCAGACAAATATATTGAGAAGTGTTCCTCCCGGGCACAAAACCACATTGGTCGGGGTGTACAAGACGGGGGAGCAACTCCGTGATTCTGTGTGCAAGGATTTTCCCAAGAATTTTGCAGTCCGCTGTTAGTAGGGTGATGGGCGAGTAGGAGGACCTAAGCAAGGGGCCCTGGTCTGGTTTAGGAAATGTCACTAGCGTGGAGTCACGCATGGACTTGGGGAGCATCTTCGCCTCTAGTGCCGCCTGGTATACTAAGTCTAGCTGCGGGACTATTTGTATAGAGAATGTGGCATAGAATTCTATAGGGAAGCCGTCGTGGTCGAGGGTTTTGTTAATGGCTAGTTGGCAGGATAGCATGTTTGATCTCTATAGCCATTAGTTGTTCTTCAAGGGCGGCCCTGTCCTCCTCCGGCAGCTGCCTTATAGTGTCACTGTCCAACATCCTTTGGATGTAGTCCCTTCTGTCCTGGGCTAGTTCCCTATATAATGTCTCATAGGACTTGTGAAAGGCCGACACACAATCACGCCTGTGGCGTTTTTGATACTGGTGATCGGTTGCGCTTGCATGTCTTGTTTGACCAGCCATGCAAGCAAAGTGCCTGCGCGGTTACCTTCGCTGTGGGCTCTAGAGGTGTATGCCCGAAAGTTATTCCGGCGCAAGTCTGCACAAGCTTCTGCATACTTAGTTTTGGCCACCGCCGTTTGTGCCGGGGGGATTTGCTGCTTGTCAGCGTCCTTGGACAGTCTCGCTACTCGCTGTTCTGTGGCCTGTACCGCCTGCTCTAGCGTTTTGCGGACCCCTACTATCTGCCTAATGCAGGCACCCGCACGACCACTTTGAAAGCCTCCCATTCAAGTGTTCTAAAGTTTGTTGTCCTTGCATTCTCCGAGAAGTAGTGTTGGATGTTTTCTGTTTGCTCATGTTGAAATATAGGGCCCTCTAGGCAGTCTTGGGGGAGCTGCCACGTGGGTACCGGGGGTGTAGGTGGGAACCACCGAAGGGTCACAACGTGTGCGTCGTGGTCCGATATCACCCTGCCCAAGTAATCTAAATGGTGGATGAGGGGAAGGATCGTCCGCATACACATAAATCTGTTGAGCCGTACATGCAGATTGTGGGGAATGGAGTGGAAGGAGTAAAGTTTAGCCGTCGGGTGTGTATGACGCCAAGCGTCCGTCAATGACCAGTGTTGACCCCAGGCTCTGAAGTCGGGCCGTGTGTGCTAAGGCGTGTGAGGATTTGGCAGGGGGGTGGGATCTGTCTAGAGCGATGTCCGAGGGGCAGTTGTAGTCTCCACCCAACACCAACGGGGAACTTGTGAATTGAGCTAAGTTCTTTGACAGGGTCTCCCAGAATATTGCCTGTTCTGTATTGGAGGCACATATGCTGCCCAGCAGTATGGGTTGACCGTCTAGCAACCCCTCCAAGAGCGCATATCTCCCTTCCAGGTCTACCCTCCGGCCAGTCTCTAGAAAGGGGACTCCCGGTCGGATCCAGACTAGGGCACCCCTTGCATATGCTGAATAAGTTATGGCACAGAAGGTGCCCCCGCCACTTCCTCTGGAGCTTGTCTAATTCACCTTTCGCTAGTAGTGTCTCCTGCCGCAAGATGACCTGAGCTTGCTGGCGTTTGATATATGCATAAATAGTATAGCGCTTCCTAGCCGTGTGGATACCCCTGACATTTAGAGTGAGAAATTTTATATCTGTAGTTGGGGTCATGGCGGCTGAAGGGTCACGCTGCATTGGAAGGTGGTCCCAGGGGCCCTAGTGTAAACCCCCAGATGTGGATATTGTCTGCCGGATGGGATGTGTACGCCTGTGAGCGAGTGCCGCAGCCCCTTGCAGTGGGATAGGTGGGTGATCAAGATGAGGTGAGGGGTTGAACCAAAACACTGTGGGGCTTGAAGCCCAATGCGGGGGACCTGCTGCAACATGTAACACGTCCAAAAAGGTACTACCGCGCACCCATTAACGAAAGGAACAGGGGGTCCATCAAGCTAGCGCATGTCTGCAAGGTCCCCGAGCGGGGGTCCCATGATGGCATATGTCTGATGCGTGGGGCGCCTTATGCTGGTGCGTGCAGGGGTTGTTGCCCTCACGGGGCGCCTCATGGAGTGCGGCGATGAGAAGTGTGGTTGGTTCCTAAAGTTCTCATAGCTACCATCTCATAGAAGCTTCAGATGAGTGTGTATGCGGTGTGACCTTTGGCACGGTCCCAGAGTTCACTCCTGAGTCGCTGGAATCGTTTGGGTCCTCTTCTGGCGTGAAGATATGCGGAGTGCCTTCATGGTCCGATGCAGAAAGATTCATTCCCAAGTCTGCCACTGCTTGTATTGCTTTCCGGCGGTCTATTATGATCTGTTCCAAGTCTGGGGACGTCACGAGCTGTGAAGTGACTGCATGTCCGATCAGCTTTGGGCTTTCTGGTTGCGGCGTCTCGGAGGCCTGAGCGACTTGGGTCTCGGTGTTCTAGTATGCCCTTGTAGCGCGGCCAGTCCCAGATGCAGCTCCATCCAGGTCGTCACTTCCTGTGGGTCTGTGAAGAATATTGTGGTGTCTTTGTAGATGATTCTGAGTCTCACTGGGAGCAACAGTGAATACTGAATGTTTTGACTTCGGAGGAGTCTCTTTGCCTCTAGGAATGATGCACGCTGTCTCTGCACTGCTCTGGAATAATCTGGGAAGAACATACCATGCTTGTCCTCCACAATGGAGGGGTGACTCTTTCTGGCAGCTCGCAGTATGACGTCTCTGACCCGGAAGTGGAGTAGTTTCACCAGCATGGGGAGGGGAACGGCGCGCTGGCACCCTGTGCGATCTTTCACTGGAGAAGTAGATCTTCTCATGGCGTGAAAGACCGGATTCAGGATTCATTGTATTCGATGGGGTCCTTGCCCTCCATGCCCTCAGGCAAGTTCAAAATGCGCAGGTTGCTCCTCCTAGATCGCCCTTCCAAATCGTCTACTCTTTCCCCCATGATGGTGACTCGGCCCTGCAGGTCTTTTATGGAGTCTTGTTGCGCTTTGGTTTGGGGCTGCATCGTCGCCAGCTTTTTTTTCCCCTCCGCCACCTTGTCCGCTAGCTTATGATGATCATCCTGCAGCAGGCTCAGGTCTGTGGCAAGGTCCCAAAGCCCTCTTCCATGGTAATTCGTGAATGCTCGATTGCTGCCAGGACTCGGTCTAATTTTTCTGACATGGCGATGTTAGTCTGTTTCCATCTTTGAGCCTGCTGCGGTTGGGGAAGTCAGCTTGAAGGGGGGTTTGTGGAGCCCCGGTTGCCTTGAGGCGTCCCATGGCTGCAAGTGGCGTAAGAGTTACGTGGCATTCCCACAGAAGAGCACAGGACTCGCCCGTACCAGAACTCAGGTCGCTGTCCCCTGCTGCGTTTACTTCTCTCTCTGCTCTTGTGCCAGGATCGGGTCGGGAACACCCCACTTACTCGTCTCTCCTGGCAATAGTCTGCGCGGTTACTTCCCTTGTTAGGAGGCTTCACTCCCTCACTCTGTACCTTCGCATGCCCCGGCTGCCATCTTGTCCAGTTGCCAAGGGTAGTGTCCCGTTACCTGCCCAGGGTCCCCGTCTCGGTGAGGGGAAGGATCTTCAGGCTCCTTCTGGCTGTTGTGCCACGAGCCCACCTGCACTTACGTCTGCATCTGCTGTGCCTCTGTCTGATGTTATCAAACTGCTGCCCCTCCGGGCACTGGTGCCGCCGTCCCCCTAGACAGCCTTGCTGCCTCTGTTGCATCCTCTGATGACAAGGCGGGCACCACGGTGATGAGGCAGGTCCCCGCTGTCCCTCTGCGGAGATTGCCGACCTCCGTGCCTGTGGACACTGTCCACCCCGACTCCTGACTGATAGTGACCTATGCCTGAATTAGGTGTCCTGTCTCTGGGGGGAGCAGCGGTGGGGGTGGGTTGGTCCCAGTGCCTGAGTTATGGGCTTCACAGCCATCTCTCCTTCCCGCCTGCCCCCACTCACCCGCCTCCTCAGAGATGCTCATAGGAGTCTACCCGGTGTTGTGCATCCACGCAGAGAGGATCCCCGGAGCTGGTCGGTCAGGTCGGCCGACTGGTTGGAGGAAGAAAGCAGAGGCCTCCCTACCGTTTGTTGCTTTCCGGGATCCCAGCTTCTTTATACGGTGCAACGGGTGGAGTCCACGATCCCTCTGTGTTCTTTCCCTGCCCCGGCCCAGCATGGTTGCCGGGTCCCTCAAGCAGTCATCAGGGCTCTGGATAATGCCCTTGATCGGTGCGCGCTGTTGCCTTCACTCGTGCGCGGGCAACCTGCGAGTGCCAGATCGGGAGAGCTATGAGCGCCCAGGGGCCGTTACTTTCACGCTCTTTCTCCCCCCACTGCGGCAGTGGCCCAGGCCCCCGGCAAAGTCCCAGCACCGGCCCCCACCACAGGCCGCTTCACTATACTCCGTCCCCTGCACAAGTTCAGTAAGCGTACCCTCTCTCCTGTTGCATCTCGCATTCCCAGACACCCTCTCTTTGGCGGTTCCAGAAGGTATCAAATGTTGCATAATCTGCAGATTTTAACAAAAAAAATTGTTTCGAGCTCAATGGATCAAAAGTTACAAAAAACTTACCAGGATGTATTTGCGCGCGGTGGAAGGCAGTTCACGAAGGTTACCTGGTCATCTTTCAGTTGCTTACTTTGGTATTTGGTAACTGAATAGGTACTAATGAGGTGAAATATTTTTCTCAACAGTATTATCGGGAGTAAAAATCACAAAATAATGAAGATATAGTATCGTAACATGTGCTGCACTATCTACGCTGCTAAATTAGTTTTTTCTTCAGTGGCGTAGCAAAAGCCCCTGCAGACACCGCAGTGCGGGGGCACCCCGAGCACCGGAGGTCCCATCCGGCACTGGCAGGTCCTTGGCCTGAGAACTCTGGACTGGGTCCAGAGCTTGGCGGGCCCCCTGCATGTACTTTCCAGGGGGGCACCTTCAAGTTTCGTTACGCCAATGCTTTTCTTGACCATAATTTAGTGAACCCTGCGGCATATTTTGGTGCTTACCTGCCGCATAAATCCAGTGGCCCTGTTTATACTATAATGAGCTACATAAAGCACAAGTATTTGATTTAAATGCAAACAAAACTGGGCTGGGTGACCTACTCGCGTATGGAACTAGTAGAGCTCTGGAGAATGCAGGGAGGGGTGCAGGGGCAAGTGTCTGTATGCAGCATATGTTTGAAATTACAAAAAGTCTGTGTAACCAGAACATTTCTCAGCAAGCTCCAAAAAGAGCAGCCTTATCAGCAAATTACTCTTTGCCATCCAAATTTGCTCCTACATAAATAAATAGATGAAAAAAATGAGTTTTCCAGAGCGATGAAAGTCTTTGTTGGCACATTTTTGTTGTACAGAATACAGTGTGCAGTGCTGTTCAGTATTTTGGCCTCACACAAAATGGTTAAAGGCCTCATAAAAGCTACATGAAAACATGTAGCTTAAGAACACAAATCTAATGTCATGATAGAACTCGATGATACTGGCCCAGGATTCCCCGTACTCTGACAGCTTGGCTCAGCAGAAACAAATAAAGTGTTGCAGATGCACTCTGCACCGGCATCACCCAGAAACTCCTCAAGAAACTGCAGAACACTTAGAACGCCTCCACTAGACTCAGCCTGCGCATCCCACGCTGCAGCCATATCACTGGTCACGTGAGAGACCTCCACTGGCTCCCAGTCAACAAAAGAATTACCTTCTAGCTCATCACTCATGCATACAAAGCCCTGCATGAAGCTGGACCTGCGTACCTCAATTACCCCCTCTCATTTCACGCACCCACCAGAAACCTCCGCTCTGCCCAACTGACCATGTCCACCGTTCCACAGATCTGCAAGACCACAGCTGGAGGAAGATCCTTCTCCTACCTCACAGCAAAGACCTGGAACTCCCTGCCTCTCCACCTCAGGCAATCACCATCACTGCCTCAATCAAGAAGGAGCTCAAGACTTGACTCTTCGACTGAACTGCAGTGCCCTCGACGGATCAGCAGTGCCCTCCTCAGCACCTTGAGACCCTTATGGGTGAATAGTCGTGCTTTACAAGACACTTGATTGATTGATTGAAGCCTGTGAATTGTTTTTGGCCCTCCTAATTCAGAGAAGTAAAGAGCAAGAGGACCTTTTCCGGGGTAATTCAGATCTCTAAGTGTGCTGCTTTGCAACTCACCATCACAATCTGTGTATTTAAGAACATTTAAAATCTCCCAAAAACAGATCACATAATTTAGGACCCCCATCAGGCAGTCCAAGGCCCCTCCCCACCCACACATTCATAAAGAGCCCCATATTGCAAGAACATCCGCCATCCTGCCGAAGTGCTCACTTAACCTTCTGTGGTGAGGAAGAAGGTGCAGGAGAGCGACCGCCGAGGTCTGCCAACAAAAACGAAGGAGGTCCTCAGGTGCCAAGCCCAGCAACACACATTTCATCTGGATCCCATCTGCAGCACCACCAAAGAGATTCTGCAGATGTTTGCTCACCCGACAAACCCTTGCCTTGGGGGCTGAAAGGTACACCAGAGTGACACACCCCAAAAAATCTTCAGTGCTGTGTGCTGGTGCCATCCAAAGCCAAACTGACAAAAAAAACATGAATTGGACTGTGGGACAGAGAACAGGCTCCAGTCTCATATTCCTCATATACCACCAACATATGCAGATGCCAGCGTCATCCACCCAGCAAGTTCACCCGCCAATTTCCCCTGCAAGATCCTTTTCCAACCTCTTTCCCCGTCAGCTAAGATAAACACTATTGACTCCTTTAGGAAGAGGTGACATATAGTGTGGCAGAAAAACACCAAGCACCAAAACCTTTTTATTTACCACTAGCATCCTTTGGACATGATAGGTCACTTATCACTGTTGCTCACAAAGTGATTCATAATTCTTCTCTATCCTCAACATGGTCCAAATAGCTCTACCCAAAAACATACCATTTCCTCACAACTTGAAAAAGATTAAAAATATTGGCCTTCATTCCACATCACGAGTTTTTATTCTGTTCTTCTGCAGATTGTCTTGTTATTTTACTCTCGAGTTCTCTTTATCCTTGCTTTCGTCCCTTTTTGTTACGTTTTTCCGATCGTTCTCTTACTTCTTCTTTCGCCCTATTCAACCTTCCTTTTTCTTGATCTGGGTCAAATGTTGATGATAACAGCTAGGTCCTGTTCCCCAAAAAATGAGCAATGGCGTCCACCACCTGCAACCACCATCTCAAATTAAGCACTGATGCCTAACCCCCTCTGCCATATTGTTAGAGTTTCACTGTAGCCAGCGGCGAAGCGTGGGTTGCCAGCACCCGGGGCAAGGCAAGTATTCCTGGCGCAAAATTTGAAAAGAAAAAAATTGTAGTCGATTTTTTTTTCTTTTAAAATAGTGCGCCCACTAAGAATTTTGCGCCCGGGGAAATTGCCCCTGTGGCCCTGCCTACACTACACTACTGACTAGCTCACCACCCAAGGGTCGACTCGCCAAAGACTTACACCAGCTCATTTGGTCTTTGCTTTCCCTCTCATCCTTTAGTTGTGACTTAGTAGCATCACTGGCATTTGCACTGGCTCTTGATACTAAAACTGTAGCTACTCGGGAATGAGAGTAGAACCAAGAAGTGGGGAAACACTCTGATGGAAGAAAAAAAGATTTATCCTGGATGGAAAAATGACTGGCTTTGGGATCCTCAGTGACCATAAACGTTTGAACCATCTTCCACACTTGGAAACACTTACTTGGCATACGCCTTTTCCAATAAAGCGCTCCAAAACTCATTGAGGTCAGCTGAGTGTAGGAAAACCAGGCGGTCTCTGAAGGTGGGCAGCCGGTCATCAATAACGACGTCCAGCCACTCATTGTGCTGCCAAAACTGCAAGGTACAAAATAAATAAATAACTTCTATGGTAAAAGCACATTCACATTCAGAAGTGCAAGAAAATGTGTATCCTGCCTAACTTAACAAATCAAGTTCAGCGTCCTTTGGTTAGAAGCGAAGAAGTTATAAAGTGCATCAGACTCCTAGATCATGTGCTTGTTAAAGAGACACAGACATCCATCTTTTCAACGAGGTTCCAAGTCATTGAAAAAGCCTTTTGGGCAGTATGGCATGGCTAGGTGCGTGGGGCTGCTTGAAGGGGCAAATGGGGGGGTGGGGGAGGGGCTGGTCCTTTTTTTGGTCACTTCACGGCCCATGGGACCAAAAACTAAAAGGCGCACACACTCATGAACATATTCATTACAGGGTGTCCAGAGAAGTGATTGGAAACCTTGCACTTTCTAGTCTGCCTTTTATTGCAACACAAAGTCATCAATTAGTTACCCAACAGACCACAGTCTTAGAGGTATGTTCTTGCAAGGTAAAACATTTTCTGGTGTGTGCCCTCACCCTGCCAGTCTGTGTGCCAGCTGTGCATCACTCTAAATGAGGCCCCTCGCCAACCATGTGGGATGATATTTAGGGTGGAATTAAATTTCGAATTCTAATTGATTCTGCTCAAGGGGATATAGTACAAGCACTTTTCAGACATTCTGCTGTACATGTCAGGAAATCAAGATTTGAGTCAAAACAGGATTTTGTGTCTGGATCAAGATAACAAGTTCAGTTGGAAAAAAACAAACATCAGGATCCGTATTATACATAAGGTGCACGTTCTCTGTTTGCGCCATGGCGCACCTTTCAAAAGATGCACCTGGTGCAGAATGTGGTAGTGTGCCCTATTATAATGAATGTGCTGCCCCGCTCCATGTTTCTGTGAGTGGGGTGCATTCCACCTGCACAACAGATGCAGGTTGTACCCCTTAGTGGATACTTAAAGCGTTAGGACAAATATGTGGAAAAACTGCTCTGTAAGTAGGAATCATTTGCATCAATGTAAAGTTGCATTTGACGGCATAATATGGAATATTATCCCGTGAACCCATTTTACTTTACATGTGAACCGCGTGCAGTGTGAAAAAAGCACAGAACACAATAGATGGCAAAGAGAGTGAAAGATTACCCTGAAAAGACTTTACCATGACATGCCTTCCATTTGTCTTACCTGAAAATGAAATATCCCAGCGTACCCCTTGCCAAAATTCTGGTCTGGAGGGACAACACGGTGTAGGGTTTTTTCATTGAGGGTAAGCGATGCTATTGCTGCCAGTAGCCAACAATCACCTACAAATATAACAAATTTAGTTAATATCTTAAGTATATTCTGAGAAAAAATTAGACATGCTCAAGGGGCCACCATTCAGTACCCAGGATTTCCAAATCCCTCAGGATGCTATTTGGAATTGAAATCTACATTTAATACATTTATGAAGATGTAAAAGCATGCATAATACCATATGCAAAACACTCCCCTAAGCTTAACATTTTGACCTCCTGTATCAAATTGAGGAATATTGTCACACTGACTTTAGGACTTTCACTTTCTGTTAAGAATCCAAGGAAAGACCTTTGAACCCATACCATCCTCAATGTCTTGTGTACCCAATCTGTGTGTTTTATACCTACAATCCTTTGTATCTGGCGTTTTCAGCATCGGCCATGCCTATTATAGTTAATGTTTTATTTCTGAGAGTCAATTCCAAACCGCTGGGCTGGGCTTGCTCAGCCCACCATGAAGTATTTGAGTATTTGTTTCATAAAAGCCACTTCGAAACTGCTTGCATCTGCGTTTTAAGACATTTTCTTTGGAAACGTATGCTGTGAATTTCATGAAATTTTTTGGGCCCCACTCATACGATGGTTCACGGACTACATTCCAAGTATCTTTAGTCTCTGAACAATCAGACGGCTAGTTTAGAGTTCTTTTCCAAGACTAAACTTCACTCTTAAAATTTAGGGAATAAATAATTACCTTTTATAAGGATTATAATGTCAGGAGGAGCGGTAGCTGGTTACACAGACATACAAATTTGTTATTGATACATCTTAGTCAAGGATGTGATGTGAAATGCCTACATATTGCTAAACTGTTCTTGAAATTTGTATGTTTTAGTGTAAAGGCATGCCTGTGCCAAAACACGGATAATCTGGTAGTAAAAGCTACAAAGTGAATAAATTCCTGCCTCCTCTACT
Source organism: Triturus cristatus (assembly GCF_964204655.1). Classification (NCBI taxonomy): domain Eukaryota; kingdom Metazoa; phylum Chordata; class Amphibia; order Caudata; family Salamandridae; genus Triturus; species Triturus cristatus. The sequence continues at coordinate 1,138,489,691 of NC_140589.1, forward strand.
ACTGTCACAAAATAAATAATTTTCGACCACATCCCCTACTTTTGTCAACTCCTCCGGGGTCCCAATGCCTCCACATCTCCACCTGAGGGAGAATAAATAACAAAGGTGTCACCTATATGGTTCTATTTGGAAATGGAAGGGCTTGTGCCAGAATTCCCTGCTTTAGGTAAACTAGCTTCATCATATGCCTCGCAAACATCACTTTTCACACCATCCCCTTATTCGCACCTAGACTACGATGTAAACATACACATCCCATTCACACACCTGACACCTCTTAATCCATCCACATACCACTCAGTAGAACACACACAAATCCCAAACCAGACTACACTCAAACAATGCTCATCAATACCCAATCTATAGTCATACAGGTTCCACATATTGCCGGCGTATTCGCCCAATACAACCTAGATGCACCTGTTAGCACTGAAACCTTTATCAAACCTCACTCCACACAGATCTTAGGCATCCTCATCACTGATGGCTACACCATCCAACACGCAGGCAACACACAAAGCAGGAAGGGCACTTGCAAAAATTTAAAGGACATCCTGCCCTGCCCTGCCCCGCCCCCTTAGCAACTCTGCCAGTCCTATGTATTTTGAGGTCCGCTCTTGCCACTTCACTCTCTCAACCTCTGAAACAGCCTGTTGTGAACATCATGACAGTTGCATTTAGTCAGTCTGTTTTATCCCTTATCTGCTGTTAGCTTTTCTTTATCTCTAATAGAAACTGAGAGGTTCTTGGAACACATGCAAAAATGTTAAGATCGTCATGGCCACCCACTCTGTGGGCTGACATGTTTTTTGTTTTTGTTAAATGGACACAGCCAATACATTATGGCCCTTTACAGTGTAGGCTGCCATACTTCTAATTGTTTACGAAGATGGATGCCTAAGATCAACATGTAAACAGAGCTGGCATATTTTGCACCAGGTCAGTTAAGTCTTCCAGAAATCTTACTGTCTCTCAAACCTGTTTTATGTTGAAACCTTGAGATAACATCAGTGGTCCAACAGTATCAAAACCCCAGAATGTGACCATTGATTTTGAGGGGACTTTGCGCTAGAATTATCACCAGAGGTCACACCAGAGTACCGAGCCAACTGTTCTCAGTTAGAGAATTGATTTCAGAAGCAGTGGAGGTGTCCTCCACAGACGTACATATTTTGATTCCTTGGCAGAACTTTGATAAAGTATAGCTCAAGCCAGCCATTCAAAAGTATTATGTGTGATCCATCCTTAAAAGCTCAAAAGGGAGGCTTACTGTTTGATGCTTTACATAAGAATTAACATAGCACTTAGAAAGTGCTCTAGCGTTGTGTTAGGATATCAGAAGCTCACTAACATGTTAGTAACATTTATCTTGTTTTTGCTGACCACTACATAACCTGTGTGGTTACTGTTCATGTTATATGCACTATACTAAGTATTTTAAAATAAACAATTGAAGTTACCTGCTCATATCTCTAAGTGCTACCTTTGAGTTCCTTTATCATAAACAACATATTGTTTAGCTTGCCACTGTGTCCCTGAACTCATCTAAAGGGACTGATAGTAACCTAAAGTGTCAGTTGTGGTCCAATTTGATTTTTAATTTAATGTTGGTGCACTGGACTGAGTCCTTGCATTAGAGGGTTAGAAATCTGACCCCTGCGGTTTAGGAATGCCCGAGATTTCGTATCAAGCCTCCTTTCATCTCATCTATAGACCACTCAGACCAAATAGAAGAAACCTCAGACCTCATCACATCTGCTTCCACCAAGCACACCCACCACACACTCTCCAAAGATTTCAATCTAGCAACACAAAATATGTAAAGGAAGCCTTCTACGCACTTTTCAACATAATGGGAATAAAACAATTTATCAATAACCCACACCACTCCAACACAATATACTGGACCTTATACTGTCAGCATTTCCTAATATCAACTGCCAGACACCTATAGGCCTGGGCGGAAATGACTACTAAGTCGCCCCTTCACCATTGCATATGCTACCAACCAGCATCAAGGAAAACTGAGAAGAGGAAAATTAACCTTGCACTCCATCAAAGACATCCATCTGGAAAAACAAGTCCAAGAAGAACTAAACAACCTACCAGAAGACTCTAACCCAGTGCAGATGACCGTACTCTCCTAGTAATCTACCACACCACTATGATAACTCATGTCAAACACTATGCCCCTCTGAAACCTGATCCACCAAGCCAAAGCCTTCTCTTGGTACACTCAAGAGCTCAATGAAAGCAAAGGTAACCAGATAAAAACAGGAAAAGAAATGGAAAAGATCAAAACACCCAGATAGGCTCACCCTACTCAAATCATTATGCTATGATCACTGATCCCTCGTCATCACAGCTAAAGCCCCCACCTACAAAAGCACCATTAGTAAGAAAACCAACAGAAGCAAAGCACTCTCCAAGCCTGTCAAACACTGCACCAATCTTCTCCCCAAACACACAGTCCCTGCTTCCGATAACAAATATAATGCCATTACATTTTCTTCACCCAGATTGACAAAATCAAATCCAACAGCATTACCACTTCCACCGCCCATCAGTTCTAACCATCTCCCATCAACTGACCACCAAACAGACCTCCTTCAATCCAATGTTGCTTATTGCTTACGGATCTCTCCACTTTCCTCAACTCTCTCAAGGCAACCTCTTCTGAAGATGACCTTTTCTTCTTCCATCAACAAATCAAGAAGAGGTCCTACACGTCACCACATTGTCAATGCGTCCCTAAGCCAAAGAATATTCCCAGACACCTGTAGAGCAGATCAGATTCTTCTACTACTAAAGAACCCATCCCTGGACCCAGCTACCCCCACCAGCGTCTGCTCTATCTCCCACATTCCATCATAGGGAGATTCATTGAGAAAACAGTGCCTTCACAGCTACAGGAGCAGATCAACAAGGGTCAATTTCTACAGAACTACCAATCAGGCATCATCATACGATGCTGCACTGAGACAGCAACATTCCACGTAGTCAACAATACACTCCTCCTGGATAAGAACAAACCCTGCCTCCTTGTCCTGCTTGACCTCTCTGCATCCTTCGACAGTGTCAACCATTCAGCTCTGACCAACACCCTGAAATCATGCATGGGATTCTGAGGTACTATTTTGAAATGGTTCACATCCTGCAACACCAAGTAGCACCAGCCTTTGCAAATAGGATCTACAAGATCAAGGATATTCTACATCTCTTGCAAAGTTCCCCAGTGCTCCATACTCTCTCCCATCATCTTTAACCTCAAAATGAAACCCCCGTCGGATCCATTCTTGCAGGCAACAGCATCAAGATCCATCTATTCAAAATGCAGAAGGAACTGAACTCTGCCTAAAAATATTCTCCCCAACGAAATACAGGAACTCAAATCCTGTCTCAAACACATCCAATCGTGAATGTCAACTAATTTCCTGAAACAGAACTCCACTACGACTGAATTTCTCTTGCCAACAGCACCAAACAACCCCAGATGCAAGCCTGGCTCTTCAACTTTAACCGACTAGGTTTTACTCCTCAGTTGACAGACCATGTAAAATGTCTGAGAATCACCCTTGCCAGACACCTCTAGTTGAAGCAACACATCGCCAGGAAGATCAAGAGAGTTTGGCTCCAACACTCCCGCTTGAAGAAAGTGACACTGGTTCTCCTTTAGATTCTTACTTTCGAAGAACCATACAATATCCAGTCCCCTCCATCTGGAAGGAGGTAATGACTTGCTAGCTGTTCGCTGTTATCACCCTAGTTCCCAAGAAATGTATCCTGCAAGCAGCAGCATGGATCATCAAGGGCTCAAAGAAATTCAATCACAGCATCTCAACATTAAAAGACCTACACTGGCTCCCCAATCCTGTTCAGGTCATCTTCAAGACCAGCTGCATCACTTGTAAAGGCCTCACCAATGAGACCCCAGCTTATCTGGCAAACATAATAGCCATGTCTGTAGTACAACCACAGATCAGCCACCTGGAAATCACTATACTGGAGATGAAACATTGCAGGGAGATAAAAAACAAAGAAGGCAGACCTTTGACATTCCTGCTTCCAAGATCTGGGACAGCATCCCTTTTGACATTAGATCAGCACTGACTCTCCTACAGTTCAGAAAAAGCTAAAGACACACTTCTACAAGGAAACAACATTTTACCTGTGACCATCAACCATTGATGGTCTCTTCCCAGGGGCGGTGACCTCTGTTCACCACTACATTGCTCTCAAGCTAGGTTTGCACTTTACAAATATCAGCACATACCTTCATACATACAAACCCAATGTATTGGTGTGGATGTTGAGATGGACGCCTTAGCTAGAAACATTTCACTGCAACATATAGTACTGTGCCTGAAAAGGAGGGCACCCCTGCCTGCTGCCATAAGCACGGTGCTCCATTCACATTTTTGCTTCTCCAGAATAAAGTATTTCTGAGCTGCAGGAACATTTCATGCATGTCCTGCCTTCACTGAGAGGGCGGAAATGAGACATGCTCTGTGGCTTTAGTGGCTTACTTTCCTGAAAGGGTATTTCCACTATGCCTTTGCCTTGCAGCTGCCATGTAATAGGAGGAATAAGGAGTTCTGTACAGAGAAGTTAGCATCTCCATATTGAAAATGCTAAATTAATTCTTCAAAGATAAATATAGAAGCAGCAGGTTCAACCTGTTACTATCTTTTAGGGTACCATAAATCAATATGAGCCTTCTATAGTTCACTTGGTAGAGCGGAGGACCATGGTGGATTAGAAGAGATCCTTTGGTAGGCGCATGACTAGAAGGATTGAGGACAAATTGCAAAAGATTTGCGACTGCGCTATTATATGTCCTTGGTGGTAAGTAAGGCAGTGCATGGTGGAAACACCTTTGACCATCGTATTATGAAAACAGATTTGTGGACATGGTAATATGTGACAAGTATGTTTGTACATAATTGTGTTGTAGTTTGTTACAGAGGTTAAGTGCTGTGTTGTTTTTGTGTGCTGTTGTGCTTTTGTGCTAGAGTAGGAGTCGTGACATCAGTGAACCCAGGAGTCGGGATTCCAGAAGCAGCTATTGTTAACTAATCAAACATGACTTGAATACTGTGTCTGTATGCGTGACTGCTTGGCTATTTGTGCCAAGTGCCTTTGTGTAATGTGTGCGCACCTATGAGTGTGTAGCACCTGCTAAAATTCCATTTTAACCAACGAGGAATTCGTTCACGAAGACAGGCAGTTCTTGCCTGCCTCACACCCCATGATCCTCAGTTGAACTGTAGATTTGTGAGGTTCATGATGGCAGTGGAAAAGAAAATGCCAAAAGCTGACTCTTAATTACATTTTAGACATTCTTTGTATCTCACGAACCTCACTTGATCTGCGGGCTTGTGAAGCTCTGGAAGGCAGTGGTCAAGAAAATATTAAGACGTGTTCTTAATTGTCTTTTAGATAATTTTCGTATTCCATGACCCTCAGTAGAACAGTAGTCTTGTGAAATTCATGAAGGTAGAGGAAAAGAATTCGCCAAAACCTGTTAACTGTTTTTTAGGTAATTTTACTAAAGAATCTATATTTATTTATTGTTATTTAAAATATGAGATCTTATGACTTTATTTAGAAAGGAAAAACTGTGAGTGGCGATATGTTGTTTCTTTTTTGCTTTTTTTTGTACATAGAGGTAACTTAAAATTTTCTGACATATTGTTTTATTTTAAAGCTTGTATTGCAATGGTTTTAATTAACTATGCAAAAAAAAACTACTCCTATTTCTACGAGTGTGTATGAGTGTTGCACCCAAGTCTGGTAAAGTACCGCTCCGACCAAAAGGGAAGTAATTCCTGGTAACTTGTGAGTATCCATGACATGCTGTCCAACCCGGTTAAATTCTTGCCATGGCACGGTGGTAGTATTTCTTGGCAAATTGTGGGCAATCGTTGCATGATGCACCTTATGACTCACTCAGTTCTTTCCACCACTAACTCTTCTATGAGCTTCATCCAACGCTCTCCGTCTCACTTTCTTCTTTCCACCTCACCATTTTCTCTCCATCTCTCCTTCCTCTCTAACAGCCTCACCCTCCTCTCTCTCTCTACCTGCTCTGCCTCTCTCTGCCTCCCCTCCTCTCTCTGCCGTCTACTTCTTGTCCCACGCACCCTAATTTCTGTCTGTCCACTTCTGCCCCTTTCCCCACCTTCTGCCCTCTCTCTGTGCCTCCTACCCCTCTCTATATATATCTCTGCCCTCTCTTTTTTCCACCACCCCATCTCTATCAACACCTCATTTTCATCACTCGCTGTCCTCTCTGCCTCCCACTCATTGCTGTATCCCTGCTCTCTCTTCCTTATCTATCCTCTGTCACACATCTCTCCAACTCCCCTGTTCTTTCCAAATCCACCTCCTTTCTAACTCCTCCAGCCTTTCTCTCGCTACGTTATCCTTATTTTCTTCTCACGACACTGCAACCACTTTAATATGACACACAACTAAACACGGATATGAAAAATGAACACAACACTCACATGAACGCACAACAGAAACACATGAGTTAAGCTTGCAGTGCTGCTGCAAGTGCCGTAGCTCGTGCCTGGTTTTGTCTTCGCTGCTGTACCGCTTCTGTGCATATATTGTTCCGGTTCTCAGTGCTCAATTTGAGCCGGTGGTTTCCGGTGCTCGGCACTGGCACTTAATTGTTGGCACCGGTACTTATAACACCACCACATTGAGATGCGGTCTGTCTCGTTTTGAATTGAGCACAACAACAGTTGTTTAATGTTCAGGTGCGGCCCGTGCAGGTAAGAGCGGTTAGGGGCCAGGTTGGAGGGAGGGGGGGTATTCGATAGATGACCACGAGGGAAAATGAAATAAATAATTATTTCCCTCATCTTTGTCTGGCGAAATCCCTCCAACCGGCACCACCGCCCACCGCCCTTACCTGCATGAGCTGCTGCTGTTAATGTTTATGTATACATTACAAACTACTAATACCAGCCAGGCAAGCAATTCTTATAGCTTTGGGCAGCCTGAAATAATCAAAATTGTCACCCTTGTTGAAGTATCATGGGTCGTAGTTGTTATTGCCAGTGCAGGCAGGGGCAGTGTGTGGTGCAGGCTGCAGTGGCCTCCTGAGGCGAGCCCTGGTACTTATTTGTTTACAAATTAAGCACTGCCTGTTCTGTGTGTAAGAGTAACCATACCCGTTGCTACCCAAGTTCAGAATGCACTAACAGTGCAGCACTGCTGTCACCATCTGCACATCTCTATCGTTTATTTGTGTTCAGGAAGCTTACACTTCTGCTGTATCTGTGTTGGTTGTTTGTAAAGGTTAGTAAAAGCCTTTAATCTATAAAAGAGCCAAAGTGAATGGCATTTGCTCACGTGAAGGTGCTACCTTGTGTCCTTCACCAATCACAACCAACCTTGAAAAAGCATGGTTTACTACCGAACATGATCATCCATTATTGGTTTAATTGTCTACTTATTTATAGAAATTTCATTTTTGAACAGTGTGATAATGCAATACATTATGTATCTCAGATGATAAACTACTACCGCTACCACAATGCAATTGCAAAACATTGCATGAAATGCAGCAATATACATCCATCCTGGGTAGCAGGGGAGGTTTCTTGTGTTTAATTGAATCTGAATTTGAAGAATGACATATGCACAACAAACACACATGGCATCAACATGTACTACTGCCTTTGACAAACCCCCACTACAATTAGTTTAGAAATCTGCTTCTACTTCTGTTAACACATATGGTTTACGGGCAATGCTTTCATCCAGGCACTGACAAAGGATTCGGGAATTAAAAAGTAGAGCGGCTATGACTTATTCATATAAAGATAATGATACTTGACTTGGCACCTCAGTAATTTACCTTTGTTCTTCAAGATATTTAAAAGCTGTACAATAGTTTTATTATTTTTTATGACCATGTTTTATGAGTATGCCTGTGGTACTTCACTGTAGGATTAATAATAATATGCCAGGAATGAAAATGTCAATGTATTAATTTCACCAATTTTCTTTTACAACTTCCACCAATATAATACCAAACTTTAGTGTGAATGCACTTCCCCTCAAGTTGGGTAAACAAAAGATTGAACAAGAAATGTATACCAACTCACCAAGATCTCCCTGGCAGATATCGGTTCTTGAGGCCCCTCCAAGAATGAACTCCGGGTTGCTGACAATTTGCTAGGAAAAGAAAACAAAATTAAAAGAGATGTGAATATCAGTGACAATGTTATCCCACCTTCCCTCCAGTCGGAACTTGGAGTTGTAAGGCTAGACATAAGAAATCATCTTGGACTCTTTGTGTCTGTGCTTGCATTTGTGTGTGTGCGCTTTCTTTTGTGTTAGTACTTAAGATAAACATTCACTTTTCAGCATTTTTAGGTTTCGCCTAGCAGAGATTGCAAACGAGCTACTGTGAGCTTCCAGTGCACTTACAGCCAGCCCATTGCCGACCATTGGTTGGCTTTACTGTCACTCTCATTTGCTTCCTTCTTATTCAATAGCTTGCCTTTCTCTTTTTGTGTTTGTACCTCCACTGGAGCATAACTTATCATTTTGACTGGCTGACTTGTATCCTGCCACTGCTTGTATTCAAGGAACTATGTTTTTCTTATTCATTAAGCACTCCATGAGACAGCATGCGTTTTCTATCTTCTTCCTCATGTGCTGCTCCACCCCTCAGTTAGCCTGCCCCCACGCAATATTGTCCCCCACCCCTCTCAGCTTATCTGTAAAACACAGCAAAAGGGATATTTTTGCAGGGGTATGGCTAAAAAGCAGACTTTAAGGGTTGTTCTGATTTTATCTCCTACATTCCACATATATTTCATGGAAGCACAAGCTTTGTCTCATGAGGTCTTTTAGGGTGCTGGGCCATTTACTGACATTCGGGGCAGATGATGTATTGAGCTTGACACCGCTTCAGGAGGCCCATAAATTGACTATTACAGAGAACAAAATGGCTGAATCCTGTGGAAAGTAAGATGGACCATAGCAAGCGTTTTCCCTTTACATTCTGAAACTTTCCTATTCTTTTTAACTTCTGTTCAGATTTTCCTGAGTGAAAAGTATTTAAAAAATAAACCATGCCATTTATAAAGATTGAAAACACTGAAGTCAGTGTACAGTTTTGAGGTACCGTAAGTTATGTGTTGGTTTTTCATCCAGTACTTTGATGTTTTCTTCTTTTTTAAACAACACTTTATAGACAAACATTGGCAAACCTAATAGCTCAGCTCTTGCATTATAAACATGAGTCGTATTGGCTTTGCCTTTGCTTGTTCATTTTGCTCTGCTTTGCAGGGCAAATTTTGCTTCAGATAGAAGTAACAATCGAGAACTCCCATTTGTCTCTTAATGTGTCCTGGATAAACTGAAGGAGGGAGGCTGGGTGCTGTAATTTGCACCAAGGGTGGTTATTTACACCAACCCTCACTGGCCACGCCCCCTTCTCAAGTCTATCATAATGCGGGCAATGGGTTCAAGGTCTCGCTACTCCCCAGGCCCATCCCCCTGCTGGTACCTTCCTCACAAATGGTGAGATTTTGTTTGAGATTGGCAGGTCTGCAGTTGTACTTATAGGATCTTATTACCTATACTAATCCACCACTAATCCATTTTGGGTTCCGGAGTAGCGTGCTACTCACCGAAAAGTGCTTCAGCACCTTGTCAAGGGTAGTAGGCACTATATAAATACAATTATAACCCCACCATCATTTGGGTAAATGTTAGTACCACTACTCATGTTACTATGCATGCTACTGACAGTTTAGAATTTCAACGGCTCTGGCTGTGTTGACTTTACTTTTTCATTTTTATTTACGTTTTTGTAAAATGCTTGAACTACAATTTGTTGTCTCTCGGCGCTGGGACGGTGGGGGATGGTAGAGGACGACAGTGCTCCGCTACATAGGCAATTATGATATCACATCAGAATCTAACAGGTAAATTCATATTTGAATGTCTCTCTAGGTGGAACGCCATAAGGGAAGAAAAAATACAATTCATTATCCATTCTGTGTCTGACTGTAGCAAAGGGAAATGTTGTTGAAGGTGGCTTTTACACTCCAACATTCATTCCAGGTCATGTTATCAAAACCGAGGTTCATTTTTCACTGAGTGCCCCAGAAGTGCTCATAATCCCTTGTCGTGTAATTATCTTATATTCCTGGAGTTCATGCAAATAGTTTTCTACTTGGGCATCGACCTAGAAGGCCCACATGGCAGGATGTCTGAGAACCCTGGGCAGGTATTGGTGTAGTAGAGCCCTAAGCCTGTAGACACTTAGGGGCATATCATCAAGGGCTTTATCTCCTCTTTTCTGGCTTTAAAAGACAGAAAAGCGGAGATAAAACCAATGCCCTATTAGCAAGAGGGTGCTAACATGCGTATTCGCATGTTAGCACCTTTATACACTACGCCTACCTTTGTATCTCTAATGAGATGCAAAGTGGGCGTTCCTGACATACACTACATGTCAGGAGAGCAATAACGCGTCTTTGCGCTATCAGCAAGGATGCCCTTGCATTTTAGCAGACGTTCGTTTTTGGAGAAAACTGCTGTTTTCTCCAAAAACTAACATCTGCTAAAATCCTGACTAAGCCACCCCTAACATTGGGGGTGGATTATGCTGATACGACCACAGGGTCGTATCAGCAAGGTTATCGCCCTTTTGTTCCCTGCAAAAGGGCGATAACCTTGCTATCTCTGGAATTTTTATCGCCCTGGAGCAGCGCGTTGATGATAACGCGCTACCAGGGCGATAAAAAGTAGAGATAGCCAGCGATAATAAAATTATCGCTAAGCACGGCCAGCGATAATTATAGCTGGCCGTTGCTGATATGGCCCTTTAAGAGTGTGTAGTTGGACCAACCTAGTATCTGATATCCGGTTCCTGCTTGAGCCCCCACCTTTTTTGTCAGGGTCCTGTCCAGCTTTCTTTGAGCTTTTGGAGGATGTTGCTCTAAAGTTGCTGGCTTTGGAGATGTTGCTCTAAAGTTGCTGGCTTTGGAGATGTTGCTCTAAAGTTGCTGGCTTTGGAGATGTTGCTCTAAAGTTGCTGGCTTTGGAGGATGTTGCTCTAAAGTTGCTGGCTTTGGAGGATGGTGCTCTAAAGTTGCTGGCTTTGGAGGATGGTGCTCTAAAGTTGCTGGCTTTGGAGATGTTGCTCTAAAGTTGCTGGCTTTGGAGATGTTGCTCTAAAGTTGCTGGCTTTGGAGGATGTTGCTCTGATGTTGCTCTAAAGTTGCTGGCTTTGGGGATGTTGCTCTAAAGTTGCTGGCTTTGGGGATGTTGCTCTAAAGTTGCTGGCTTTGGAGATGTTGCTCTAAAGTTGCTGGCTTTGGAGATGTTGCTCTAAAGTTGCTGGCTTTGGAGATGTTGCTCTAAAGTTGCTGGCTTTGGAGGATGTTGCTCTAAAGTTGCTGGCTTTGAAAGATGTTGCTCTAAAGTTGCTGGCTTTGGAGATGTTGCTCTAAAGTTGCTGGCTTTGGAGATGTTGCTCTAAAGTTGCTGGCTTTGGAGGATGTTGCTCTAAAGTTGCTGGCTTTGGAGGATGTTGCTCTAAAGTTGCTGGCTTTGGAGGATGTTGCTCTAAAGTTGCTGGCTTTGGAGATGTTGCTCTAAAGTTGCTGGCTTTGGAGATGTTGCTCTAAAGTTGCTGGCTTTGGAGATGTTGCTCTAAAGTTGCTGGCTTTGGAGATGTTGCTCTAAAGTTGCTGGCTTTGGAGATGTTGCTCTAAAGTTGCTGGCTTTGGAGGATGTTGCTCTGATGTTGCTCTAAAGTTGCTGGCTTTGGAGGCTTTGGAGGATGTTGCTCTGATGTTGCTCTAAAGTTGCTGGCTTTGGGGATGTTGCTCTAAAGTTGCTGGCTTTGGAGGATGTTGCTCTAAAGTTGCTGGCTTTGGAGATGTTGCTCTAAAGTTGCTGGCTTTGGAGGATGTTGCTCTAAAGTTGCTGGCTTTGGAGGATGTTGCTCTAAAGTTGCTGGCTTTGGAGGATGTTGCTCTAAAGTTGCTGGCTTTGGAGGATGTTGCTCTAAAGTTGCTGGCTTTGGAGGATGTTGCTCTAAAGTTGCTGGCTTTGGAGGATGTTGCTCTAAAGTTGCTGGCTTTGGAGGATGTTGCTCTAAAGTTGCTGGCTTTGGAGATGTTGCTCTAAAGTTGCTGGCTTTGGAGATGTTGCTCTAAAGTTGCTGGCTTTGGAGATGTTGCTCTAAAGTTGCTGGCTTTGGAGGATGTTGCTCTGATGTTGCTCTAAAGTTGCTGGCTTTGGGGATGTTGCTCTAAAGTTGCTGGCTTTGGGGATGTTGCTCTAAAGTTGCTGGCTTTGGAGATGTTGCTCTAAAGTTGCTGGCTTTGGAGATGTTGCTCTAAAGTTGCTGGCTTTGGAGATGTTGCTCTAAAGTTGCTGGCTTTGGAGGATGTTGCTCTAAAGTTGCTGGCTTTGAAAGATGTTGCTCTAAAGTTGCTGGCTTTGGAGATGTTGCTCTAAAGTTGCTGGCTTTGGAGGATGTTGCTCTAAAGTTGCTGGCTTTGGAGGATGTTGCTCTAAAGTTGCTGGCTTTGGAGGATGTTGCTCTAAAGTTGCTGGCTTTGGAGGATGTTGCTCTAAAGTTGCTGGCTTTGGAGGATGTTGCTCTAAAGTTGCTGGCTTTGGAGATGTTGCTCTAAAGTTGCTGGCTTTGGAGATGTTGCTCTAAAGTTGCTGGCTTTGGAGATGTTGCTCTAAAGTTGCTGGCTCTAAAGTTGCTGGCTTTGGAGGATGTTGCTCTAAAGTTGCTGGCTTTGGAGGATGTTGCTCTAAAGTTGCTGGCTTTGGAGGATGTTGCTCTAAAGTTGCTGGCTTTGGAGGATGTTTCTCTAAAGTTGCTGGCTTTGGAGGATGTTGCTCTAAAGTTGCTTGCTTTGGAGATGCTGCTCTAAAGTTGATATCTGTAAATACAATGGGGCATATTATCAAGACAAGCGATAAAATTATCGCCGTTTTAGCAGCAGACAACTGCTGCTAAAACGGCGATAATGGGCTTGATAATATGCTCTATGGAATTCCAATTGAAGCCCATATTAGATGTGAAGGACATCTAACCTGAGCTTCAATTGGAATTTCATAGAGCATATTATCAAGCCCATTATCGCCATTTTAGCTGCAGTTTTCTACCGCTAAATCAGCGATAATTTTATCACCTGTCTTGATAATATGTCCCTTTGTTCTTGTTTGAGTGAGTTATGGGTTCTTGTGCACAAATAACCTTAACTGAGGAAATGGTACGTTTCCCCTCACTCACTTTTGATCCTAAGGTGTTGCTGAGGTTCTGCTTTCACCAGGACATAGTGTTCTCCTTTCAGACTCAAGAATCTGAATGCATCCTTTCTGAAAGTGGGAATGTCAGATTGACCTACTCCACACATCCTACACCATACATCCTATACCAAATCGCTGATTACCTAATTGCGAACATTTGGTCAGGCAATAGAACAACCACTCTAAGTAGAGGGACTCGTTCGCCCATTGCATGGTATGTGATCTGGCACATGTAAAGATTTGGTTGACTATAGTGGGTAAATCTAGAGAGCATCTTGTGTCCTTATGGACTGACTTCAAAGGTGCAGCAGTTTCATACATTTGTCAGTCAGCCACTTGGCTTTCAACTGTTACTTTGTGACGCTCTATAGCCTGGATATGGGTTCTCTCTTTTTGATTTTTGCATGCAAGTTCTACGTTTAGAATCTTAGTAAACTGATAGTTTTCTATGGAATAACATATGTGCATGCAGCATAACTCTTGGCTCTGTATAATGTGTGAGCAAAAGTGGCCCTGTGTGCTATTAACATCCTCAATTTGAGCACTCATTCAGGACGCTCTTTCATAGAGAGCTAGAAGTTAAGTTGTCTACACCACAAAGTACCAGAATCCTTAGCCTCAGCTGTAAGGACTTTGATGAGGAAGAGGAGCAAGGGGTGACAATGACCGAGGCCCTGCAGGCGACCTGCTAATCCGTCACAGTTGCTATTACACCTTTCAATGATGTGGGTTTATGCTTGGGTATATGTTCTGAGGTCTGACCCCAATCAGGTACCATCCTATGGGGTGGAGTAGGAAGAAACACTCCAGAAACATTTGGAGGGAAGGAGGGGGGGGGGGGGGGGGCTGGGAAAAAGAGTGTTACTTTTGCTCGAGTAACTAAGATGTCAGCTGTCAGGGGTAGATCTGTGTTAGGGGTAAGGCCTGCGATGAGGAAGAGTAGGAATCAGTGTAATGATTCGGTCCAGTAGATATATTGACAGCACCTATAAGAACACTTGCAAGTGAGGAATTCAATGAGCTTCAGTGTGCCAATAAAGACCACAAGGAGGTCTCCAGGCCATTACCCAACATCCTCTTCAGTATACAAAGTACTAGCTGTTCTTTATTCTGAATTGCTTGAACAGTTGTTCTTGTTGAGCACTTATACCATGTGCAGGGCTCCTTTATTAGACACTTTGTTAACACTGACTCTCTTTGTGATCTTAAGCAACTTTCACTTGCCAATATTTTAATCAATGTATCTCCCTTGTAGGTGAATGAACTTAAGGTGGTTCACCTGGATCCATTTGCTAGCATAGGTGTTTTGGGACATTTAGTGAACTGCTGTGGCAAAAATTCCAGTTGATTCCAGTCCTATCTTCAAACTGGTTATTTGCTTTTAGTGGTGAAGTTTGATTTTATGTGCTATTTTAAGTCTTCAACATATTTTTCATTCTATCCAATGGAAATAAGAAGTTGTGGGTCCAAAAAAGATATGCGTACTGGATTCAGTCGGAGCCTTTTGTAACTCAATCACTCGATGATGAAGCATGTCACTAAGTGAGAGTTCTTTTAAGAAAAAGGTATTTCCCCTATATTCAGTGGGCCCACCCTAGATGACTCGAGGTTGACTCTCTCTTGATTTTGACACTGTGTACGAGGAGGGTGAGTCCTCCGTTCCCCTCTCCCTTCCATCTCTTGGTTTTGTCCTTTCGTAACTTGTCAACAGGAATTTTCGCAAAGAAATGTATATACTTCCTAATACGAAAGGGTTGGCCTGGTCTTCTTCACAACATGAACATTTTCATTTAATTAGAAAACAGCAAGGTGTTTTCAGTCACTTAGAACTCATACTATACTTTTAATAAACGTAAAAGTATGATCAGTTCCCAGTTTTACTGTTATCCTTCCCACTGCATATCAACAGCCCTCTCAGATGGAGACAAGTACAGCCCTCTCAGATGGAGACAAGTACAGCCCTACAGCCCTCCCAGATGGAGACAAGTACAGCCCTCTCAGATGGAGACAAGGACAGCCCTCTCAGATGGAGACAAGGACAGCCCTCTCAGATGGAGACAAGGACAGCTCCTCTCAGATGGAGACAAGGACAGCCCCTCTCAGATGGAGACAAGGACAGCCCCTCTCAGATGGAGACAAGGACAGCCCCTCTCAGATGGAGACAAGGACAGCCCCTCTCAGATGGAGACAAGGACAGCCCCTCTCAGATGGAGACAAGGACAGCCCTCTCAGATTGAGACAAGGACAGCTCCTCTCAGATTGAGACAAGGACAGCTCCTCTCAGATTGAGACAAGGACAGCTCCTCTCAGATTGAGACAAGGACAGCCCTCTCAGATGGAGACAAGGACAGCCCTCTCAGATTGAGACAAGGACAGCCCCTCTCAGATGGAGACAAGGACAGCCCCTCTCAGATGGAGACAAGGACAGCCCTCTCAGATGGAGACAAGGACAGCCCTCTCAACACACCCTCACTAGGAGGATTTTAGTTTCCCAGGCTCATTTTCACGCTTCAAACAAGTCAAATGCCACCCACAGCCTTCAGTGTTATCACCATCCCTGCAAATCTCCCTCGTCCTCTAAAAATGTTTCAACTCCACTGATTTCAATGGACTCCCACTCAAAGCTACCTTCCTTGGAGATTCAAAAGTTGGTTGTGAGGCGTATTTGCAATGTGCGATATTTTGATTTACAGAAGGTATACTATTAGAAGCACATTAGCCGCAGAAAATGAACAAGGCAACCCAAATTGGATTAATTGTGAACCAAGATCAGAAAGGTTAAATTAACACGTGATATTTTGAGGTTGCGTCCTATGAGTGGCCACTATGTCCAAGAAAATAATTTTAACTCGTTCTGTTTTCCCAGGAAGTGAGCAAAGGTGGAATGTAGCACAGGTTCTGCCAAATCCTGAGAAATTAGTAATTCTCCTAATATCCGCCATTTTAGTGCATGGCTGCTGTCCTTGATCAAGCAGTGCTTTATTGGCATAAGAATCAAGATCTGATGCTCGCCGAAAGTATAAAGTTTTAAGGGAACAGAACTCTTTGTAACAGACACTTCAGGTGTGCCAGAGCCTCCACAGACATGCAGGGGATGAGATAGAAATATTAATCCTGATTTAATTAATATTTAATAATAATATTTAATTTAATAATGGGAGAGGATGTGGTCCATGGGCTAGACTGCCGACTTTGGTGCTGGAAACCAGGGTTCGAGCCTCGGGGTCGCGTCCACACCCTGTGATTCTGGGCAAATCACTTAATCTCCCCGTGCCTGAATGTGTAATGTAAATACGGTGCTCATGTAAAGCGCTCCAATACCGTCGGGTCGAGTTCGCGCTATATAAAGGATGCAAAAAAAAAAAAAGTAAGAATCAAAACCGAGCATGCAGAACAGCAGCTTTTCCAAGCTGGTTTGGCTGCCTTGTGAACGCTTTGCTGAGCTGCATTCCTAAAAGTTCTGCTCCGTTCTCTCCCAGAATAGAGCAGAGGCCGGGTCTCTGAGTCATGCACACAAAACCGGTTTTGTGGGAACGTGAAAGAATGCAGCTGTTGGCTAGAGGCACAATAAGGTAAAATGTTGTCTCTGAGAACTGCCAGGTTCATTCACGATATTGGTATGTGTGCATTATGAGATCTGAGAATCTGCTATGCGGCTTTGTGCAAAGACTCAGCACCAAAAGAAAAAGATAAAATGATATGGGATCAAATCCACAAAGGAAACAAAGTCATTAGCTCTCATGGCAAAACGTAGCTCATAAATATGTGTCCCGAGTCACACATATATTTTGCTATGAACAGGGTGACTTGTTCTTGTATTACTCTTAATTCACTCCTGAATTCCAGGAGTAAGCCAGAAATACTCTTAGCTTACTCCTGTAATTTTGTGAATTGGACCCACTGACTTAAGGAAAAAACGAGGAGAAATTTGTACTACGAAAAGTGTTAAATGGAAAAACCTGTAGACAAAGTGGCTGGCAAGATGAAAACAGCCAGAATTAAATATTCACGCAGATCACCTGCCTTGACAACAGAAAGGCAAGAAGAAAGAAATATGGCAGTTTAGTTCCTGGCAGTTAACTAAACAATGCCACGCCTATGGAACTAGAGAGTGGCGATCTTTAGCCAAGTAGCTTGTGAGTAAGTCACATTTCACTGACCTTTTTGTAAACCATTACAATTGCTAAACCTTTGGCGATGTGAATTTAATTTCCAAACATGGAAAGCGTAAGGGCCCATCAGGGCGAGTTTGGTGGCCCATCGGATCGCTAAACCTGTGCTAAAGGTGCGGTGGCAGTCGGGGGCCGCCACACTAGCGCTCCGACTTCCGTATTACAAGTACGGCAGTTGGAGCGTTTTGGGACTGCCGCAACCGCCAGGGATCCGCGATCCCTGGCGGGGAAGCAACGGCACCGCCATGCATATTACAAGTTTCCCCACCCCCCGCCTTTTCATGGGGGGGAGCCCACCATGAAAAGGCTGGTGGTGGGGAAACAAAGTTGCCCCTGTGCATGGAGGTGCATGCAGGGGGGCACATGTTGTTCCCCCCTGTGTGAATGCACCTCTGTTCATGCACCACCTGGACTGCTCAGTCTATGCCCTGCAGGAACATCCATTGGCAGTCCCGTGGCAGTCCAGTTATAAGGCTCACTATGAGCCTTTAAACTGCACTGCAGCAGGACCGCCATGTCTCCCACCCGCCAGACTCGTAAAGTGGTGGGTGGGCGGGTGGCGGTGAAGTTTGGCGGTCCTAGAGCAGGATGTTAGCATGGCGTCTCGCTCCAGGACCGCCAAACTCGAAATCAGACCCTTAGAAATGCTGTCAAGTATCCCTTAACTTGCTCCCAAACTAAAAGGGACCTAGACGTCACCTCAAGTACTGAGACTGTGTGTTTACAGTGAAAAGGCTGCATTTTTAATAACAAAAGCAAAATAAAATAAGTGATGTTCTGTTGAGTATGTAGTCAGTAACAATTTAACAAACACTGTTTTTGTTCATCACTATAAACTTATTGTTCGAAAGAGGCAATTACAATTTACTATGCACTTCAAGGTTTCCTAGAGCAATGGTTCATTTTCACTCTTTTTAAGCCAGGTAAAAGCTACTGCACAATGTATTATTTTAGATGAGCCATCTGTTCTAGGTATGTAAACCCTTTAGGATGTACATTAGATAACATATCCCAATCTGCAGAGTAAGGAGGAGAATGTCTTCCACTCAATCTTTGGGAAAATGGTTGGAGTTCTGGAATGTTATTTACACGTTTCCCTTACCTAATGGCCCGGATAATTTCTTCTGAAATACTACTTACTGGAAAGTAGCTAAAGCTGTTTTGTGTGGTGGAGATGAGCCGGTGACAACATGCAGGGAAGAAGATTTTCCTTCACCACCAACCTAGCTCACAGGCCACTTCAACGGCGTCACCACACACAGAGAAAGGCGACGACACAACCCACTAGTATGTGCAAATACAACTCACAAATGCAAGCAAGTGTATAACACTAGCCCACCCCACTCTTTTTCCCATCCTACCCAGATGTCTCTCCTCTCTCTCCTTCGAAGCTGATCACAGTTTTATACTCATGCTCTAGCTCATATTAAGGTATTTTTGGTTACCGAGTAGCACCTTATTTATTTATATTACTTATAAATTGTTGATGCATATTTATGTAGCGCAAACTCGACCCGAAGGTATTGGAGCGCTGTACATGAGCACCGTATTTACATTACAAATTCAGGCACGGGGAGATTAAGTGATTTGCCCAGAATCACAGGCTGTGGACGCGACCTCGAGGCTCGAACCCTGGTTTCCTGCACCATAGTATCGCCATTGGCACCCCTCAGTCCCCCCTCCCCAGAATACATACCCAAATAACACACACACAGACTGTTAGGTTGGGTAAAGTTTGCTGCAGGTTTATTACATATTCCAATATGTAATGGGTGGGTTATCTTACGGGCGATCCAGGGCAGGCAACCAACTGGGCCGCCTGCCCGCCTGATGATCCGGGCAGCGCTGGGGCGAACCACGCCTTTGCTGCCGTCCAGGTGATTCTCTTACAGGATCACGTGCAGTTGGTAACTTCTACTCACGCCCCGAACAAAGAGTTCGCCAGGAGGGTGGGGGGAAGGATAAATAGCCTCCCCCTCGCCACGGAGGGCCGGAAGTGACACGCCGTCGCTGGGGGGGGGGGGGCACGAGCCTTTCGGGCCAGAGGTTAGATCGCGATGCGAGCACGCGCATTGGGGGCGGCGTGAGCGGGGAGCGGCACGAATCCCGAGGGAAAGAGGGGTGGAAAGGATAAAACCCAAATTGTTAGCGGGAACGTTCGTGGGGGGAGCCGTCACACAGAGTGGGCTGATAATACTTCTAGCACCAGGAGGGCACGCGCTCGCCCCGGTGCGCACATTACCGCCCTCCACATGTGATCCCCCAGCTGCCCCCCCCTTAAACACGCCGACATCTTAGGGTGGGGTGGCGGCGTGGGCATGGAGCCCCACACCCGCCCCTACCCCCTTGCTTACAGCTGCAGAGCTTGGAGCTGGGACCCGGGTTCGAGCCTTGGCTTGTTTTAGGTCCCTGGTCTAGAAGAGAGCTTGTTCGTCCCCACCCGTGCACCCCGCGACCACACATCTTAATAAGGATGAACAGCACGGTAAATCCATAGCGCGCCTTTCCACATGCGGGTGTCGTGTGTGAGCTTGGGGAGATAGACGCCGGCAGGCTGGCGGGGGGGAACTCGCAGCGCTGAGTCGGGGGGCACTCGGAGGTCTAGAAGCGCTTACATGCCACCGTGCTTACATTACACATACAGGCATGGGGCGGTTTGGTATATTTGGTCAGGATCATGGGATGAGGACGAGACCTCGAGGCTCGAAACCTGCCAGGAACCGGATTGGCCGGACTAGACCGGAATCCGCCACCAGGAGGCCCGTAGGGTAGCTCAGCCTACATATCCTTACCGCCACAGCCAGAGTATCTCCTTTTTTCGGAAATTATCAAGCGCTAATAAGGGAAACGAGTCAAGGTTAAGATTAGAATTTATTTAATGCGTAATTATATAGCGCGGACTTTAACGAATGAGCGCTCCACAATAGGAACATTACATGACATGGGTGAGAGCAGCACCGGGCGAGCCGAGATAGCCCGCCACCACGTTGCCACAGCGCGCTCGAGCGCAGGAGGTCCCGGGCCTGCCCCCCCCCCCATGGATGGTTCCCGCGGGAGGCCTCGACCCCAGCGCCGCCGGAATCTTTGGTCCCCACGCGCAGCGCGGGCATAAAGCATAAAGGACTGACCTGTGCGGAATAGAAAGGGGGGGGCACAAACCCGCTGTCCCCCCCCTCCCCTCTGAATCTACCACCCGGGCGGTGCCAAAAGGTTGTGGAGGAGACGCCCAGGGAAAAGGGGGCTGCCTGCCCCTCGGGGGTGCCACCTGTCGCTCCTGGCATAGCACCCCCCTCCTCCCCCCCCCCTAATCTCGCATCGCTAGAGACACATGGGAGACCCCACAGAACTTGTGGGCCCACCATGCTTATAGGTTGCATCCTGCAGATAGCAAGAACGCGGCTGGTGCGCGGTCACGAGCGCCGCCTAGACCTTAAATATTCAGGGACTAGGGGATGAAGTGATCGGCTCAGAATCACAGGATGGGGACGGGGTCCCAAGCTCGAACCCTGGTTTCCCACAGGCACGGGGAGATAATGCACCACAGTCGGCGGTCTGGCCGCCTGACCACATCCTCCCCCACCAGACCGCCCGCTCGAGCGGAGAAGCACACCGCGCACCTCCACCTCGTGCCCCACACCCGGTCAGCACATTGCTGGCCCAGAACGGAGGGGTGCTGGAAGGAGGGGGGGGGGGGTGCAAATCACTCACGGCGATAGAAGGCAGTTCCTGGGGACAGGATGGAGTTAGCGTCAGGGCGATGGGACAAAGAGGGGGTAGGGCGAGGGCTGTGACCGGGCGCCCCACTGCCAGATCAAGGGTTCAGCTGGTACTGGGTCCAGACAGTCCCTGCGCCAGGGTGGTTGACAAGGGTGTTTGACGCCCACCGCATTTGCCCCTATACTTGTTGAGTAAGTACGTGTCGGTGAGGGGGCCTGAGCTGGTTCCCCGGGCCAGGG
Source organism: Triturus cristatus (assembly GCF_964204655.1). Lineage (NCBI taxonomy): Eukaryota > Metazoa > Chordata > Amphibia > Caudata > Salamandridae > Triturus > Triturus cristatus. Next base: position 1,138,511,133 of record NC_140589.1, read on the forward strand.
AGCACGACGAGAGCACCAGGGGGGAGCTCGTGTGTGGCTAAAATATGTGTTTTCTCTCCTTCCAGATTGGGAGGCACTAGTCCTGAATAAGATGGATAGTCAGGGATCCCCACCGCTGTTTACAATGAGGTCCCAAGTCGAGGAGACCCAGACAGGCATCTCCGAGGACGCACGCATTGCTGCTTTTCTCGACTTGGCCAGGACCAAGGGATTGGCTTGGGGCACCGAACTCTTGAGAACCAGCAACCCCACAGACTCTGGAATCGCCAGTGAGGTCCCGCCCGTAGAACGGGAGCACAGCGACGAAGCAGGCCCCTCTAGGTCCAAGAGGATACGTCGCCCCACAGTCAAAGACTTTCCGGCGGAGCAACCGTCGGCGAGGGGCAGAGCCGCTCCCCCCCCCGGGCCGCAACCCCCCTTCAGGCCCCCCTGGCTTTGTGCGCTGGACCATCACCGGCACCTTCCAGCTGCCCTAACCCGGTGGCTTTCGCAACATCTGAAGACCTTGGTAAGCTCTCGGACATGCTGAGAAGCTTCATGGCAGAGGTCAGAACGGGCCTAATGCTGGCCAGGCCGCCCACTGGGGCCGTGCCCGCTGACCCTGCACCACCCGGCGGCGCCACGGTGCTGGCAGCATTCACACAAGTTTGGGGGGAGGGGGGCAGTTCCTCCAGCGCCACCGTGGCTCAGGTGGGAGGACTGGCACCCGCTACCCCTCCGCCCTTGGGAGTACAGCACACAGTTGTGGGGGTCCCCCCACCGACGACCACCCCCGCAGCAGACATAGCGTCAGACTTGGCGGCAAGCATACTCAACCTACCCAAGGCGGTCCCACCGGCAGGGCCACCAGCGGCGCAAACCCTCGCAGTGGTGCCTAAGCCTTTGGTAACCACTGCACCGCTATTATCTGGCCGCTGCTCCCTGGGGTGGCTAGTTCCCCTGGCGGCCAAGGAGGGAATTTGGCGTAGGGAGTTCAGTGATATTTTCACCCTTCTCATGCACGGGACTGAGGGGGTGGACACTAGGAAGATGGGCACCAAGGAGGACGACAAGAAGGTGCGCTTCCAAAATTGGCCCGAGAAGAACATTGTCACTTGGGGCCAGGCATTCGCCATAATGGCGGCGGTAATAATGGAAAGGTTCCTAGGCGAAGGGCCAGGGCTATTTCAGTATGCAAGTGTCATCACGGAGTAGGCCGCTAAGAGTGGGGGCATGGGCTGGTACCGGTACGATTGCGACTTTAGGAAAAAGAGGGCTATTTGTCCGGAACTAGAGTGGGATCAGCTGGAGGTCAGGCTATGGGTCATGAATATGTGTAAACACACGGTAGAAGCGACAGCAAAGCCAGGCACCTCTAACAGTGACAAGAACAAGGAGACTAAGCCGGATGGGAGGGCACAGACTAGGAAACCCTTTTGAGGTGGCCGGGGGGGGGTGGCCGCAAGCCAGGCTTTAGATCACAGTCCAACGGCACCTGCAAGCTGTTCAACGTCGGGTCGTGTTCATGGGGCAAGGCGTGCCGGGTCGCCCATAATTGCAGCAAGTATGGGGCCTCCCATACTGCGCCCTCATGCTCCAAGCGAGACAGCCCGGCCCAACCCACGGCCAGACAGGACAAGCATGCCCCGGCAGGGTCAAGCCCCCCCAACCCCCTGTCCCCCCCCGGCCGCCCACTGGTGACGGAACCCCCAGCATGCTGGCCCCCGCCATGCCCGACCCGAGAAAATGCCCTTCTCCCATCAGCATAGCTAACCTCCTTCCTCTCCTCCATGGGTACCACAATAGCAAAGACGGTACCCTCATTGCGGAGGGCTTTGTGGAAGGCTTCCGCATCCCATACCAGGGCCCCCTTGTGAGCAGGGATGCGGAGAACCTCAAATCCGCAAGGGACCATCCTGAGATAGTGCGGTCCAAAATATCGAAGGAGGTCGCCCTGGGCAGGGTGGCGGGTCCGTTCGACAACCCTCCCCTGCCGCATTTCGTAATCTCCCCCCTAGGGGTAGTGCCAAAGAAAGAGCCTGGAGCATTTAGGCTGATACAGCACTTGTCGTACCCGGAGGGGGACTCAGTAAACTTTTGGCTAGAGGAGGGGAGGTGTTCGGTGTCCTACTGCTCCCTAGACCTAGCGGTAGACATGATCAGGAGGGTAGGCAAGGGAGCGTGGTTGGCCAAGTCAGACATAGAGTCGGCATTCAGACTTCTGTCGGTCCACCCTGAGAGCCAGCACCTCTTGGGCTTCAAGTGGAGGACAAAGTTTTCTATGACAGATGCATGCCCATGGGCTGCTCAGTGTCATGCGCGTACTTCGAGGCTTTCAGCTCCTTCCTTCAATGGGCCCTAATGAGCAGGTACGGGGTAGAGTGAGTGACCCACTACCTGGACGATTTCCTTTTCATCGGGGGGCTGACACGCAGGAGTGCGCCAGAGCACTGCAGTGTTTCCAGGACTTGTCAAAACACTTGGGGGTGCCTTTAGCTCCGGGCAAGACGGTGGGTCCGGCGCAGGTCTTGATATTTTTGGGCATCGAGTTGGACACGGTTAAGGGTGAGTCCAGGCTCCCTGCGGATTAGGTACAGGCCCTGCGTCAGGCTATTCACAGTTTGCTCGAGAGGGACAAGGCTACCCTGGGTGACATCCAATGCCTGTTAGGAAGACTTAACTTTGCAGCCAGGGTCATCCCCATGGGGAGGGTTTTTGCTCGAAGACTAGCAAGGGCCACAGCTGGGGTGAAAAGGAAGCACCATTGGGTCAAACTAGGTACAGGTTTAAAGCAGGACCTTGCCGTGTGGGACGACTTCCTCTCCCAGTTTAATGAAACAGTGATAGGGCGGCAACCCTGGGTAGGCAGTCAGGAGCTGTGCTTATTTATGGATGCTTCTGGTAGGGAGGGCTTCGGGGCAATCCTGGCCGAAAACTGGTGTGCTCAGGAGTGGCCCAATGTGTGGCGCAGGCGCAGGATCACAAAAAACATCACGGTACTTGAGCTGTTCCCCATTGTAGTTGCTTTGCACCTATGGCCCGAAACCATGTCAGACAGAAAGGTCCTATTCTGGTCTGACAACATGGCGGTCGTCGAGGCCATCAATGGGCAGACAGCTAGGTGCCGTTTGGTACTATGCCTGTTGAGGGAATTGGTTAGGATCTGCTTGCGCGCCAATGTGGAATTTAGGGCCAGGCACATTGAAGGTGTAAAAAATGTGGCGGCTGATGCTCTCTCGTTTTCAGTGGCTCCGCTTCAGGGAGGCCTGGCCGCGGGCGAGAGCACAGATGACCCCATTCCCGGAGCACCTCTGGAGGATCCTGCAGTGGGACAGCAGCTGAAATCCATGGGGGAGAGAGCACTGGCCCCAGGTACCAGGAAACGTTATGGTACACACATGGCCACCTTCAGGACGGTGTCCCTGGCGCTGGGCACTTCAGGTGCAACAATAGAGATGAGTCAGAGCATTTGTGGTGGGGGCAAGGGAGCAGGGGAAAAGCCACTCTTGGGTGGGTAGCCACTTAGCGGCGGTGAGCCATGATACCAGGTTATCCGGGGGGGCAGACTCAACCAATTCTTTTGCCATAAGGGCCGCCCTCAAGAGATGGGCTAGGGACGAGCCCAGGGTGCCGGACAGCCGAGCACCCATTGATTTTGACATACTCAGGGGCACGTTGGGCATGCTGGAGGCGGTCACCATACGAGGCCACTCTTTTCTCTGCTGCTTTCTGCCCAGCATTTTTCGGCGCATTCCGAATCAGTGAGCTGGTGGCTATGTCCAAGAACGACAATTCGGGTGACGCTCTAGCTATCTCAGATGTGTCTATCTCCGACTCTCTGACCATTCGCCTCAGGAGGTCGAAGACCAATCAGGCGGGGCGGGGGATTGACGTGGTTCTCAGGCCCCTTGGGGACCCCAGGTTTTGCCCGGTCCACTGGGTTAAGGAGCTCCTGGGGTGTCGCCCCCCCACCCCGGGCTACCTGCTTGTCCACAGGAAACAGGCCCCGGTGACCAGATACCAGGTGGAAAGAATGATCAGGGCCAGCTTGTCCAGGGCAGGTTTGGACCAGCCGGAGAAGAGATACTCCAGCCACTCATTTAGGATTGGTGCAGCCACGGCGGCACACCTTGCAGGCTTAGAGCCCGCCAGGGTGAAAAAAGTGGGGTGGTGGGAGTCAGATTGCTACAAACTGTATGTTCGCCCCTGAAGTATTTGTCCAATTCCTTTGGTTTGCAGTGGCATGTATTATTGCGTGGATAATTTACTGTTTGATTAAATAACCAGGAGTGTAAACCGTGTCTCTTGTTTTACTAGGGCGACTGGTGTGGGTGATCGGGCATTCATTTATCTCAAGGGTGGCCCAATGGGCGTCGCACCGGAACTGGATGAGGCACTTCCCACAGACACATTTTGAATGGATGGGTTTCCCCGGCATGAGATGGTTTGAGCTCCGGAACAAGCTGGAGCAGAGGCTGGTCACTCAGGGCTCCCCCCCCCCATACCTTAGTGATTCACCTGGGGTGGGGAATGATCTCATTTCCCTAGGTAGGAGGCTGCTGCTGCAAGCCATGAAAAGAGACCTGGGGAAAATATGCAAGCGCGTAGGGCAGCGCGAAGTCATCTGGTCAGAGATTATCCCGCGCAGAAAACTGCCGCTAAAGTGACGATAATGGGCTTGATATTATGCCCTTGAGAATTCCCATAGAAGCCTATGTTCTGGTGTCAACATGGGCTTCTATTGGAATTCTCTGCGGCATATTATCAAGCCCATTATCGCCTCTTTAGCGGCAGTTTTCTGCCGCTAAAGCGGCGATAATTTTAACGCCGTGCTTGATAATATGCCCCTTATGTTTTTTAAGTACATGCAAAAGTTACTATCACATCATTCTTCTTCGTGCTTCTGCCACAAGCTTGCTGCACTAAGTCTCAGGCACATATGTGTAAATCACAATACTTCAAACATAAAACCCCCTGCTCGCTCAACCACCCTGGCAGCACTTTGAGGAATAGTAAAAGGGTGGGAAAGTGCAATCCAAATTATATATTGCAATACAATGCAAGACAAGAGGTGGTGCTGCTTATTAATGGGTAATTAAGGGCTGCGTCAGTAGAAAATGCAGCGCAATGTTGAAACACTTCCCCAGCTACTTCAAATACAGTTAAAATTAGGATGGTATGACTAAAGTAAAAATCCCAAATTTGGACAGACAGCCCTTAGAGAAAAATCAAATCAATCTATCTATCTATCTATCTATCTATCTATCTAACTGCCTATCTATCTATCTATCTGGCTGCCTATCTATCTATCTATCTGGCTGCCTATCCATCTATCTATCTATCCATCCATCTCTCAGCCAGACATGTATCGACATGTACATTATGAACCCAAGCTTTCCTGATAAGAATTATTGTTGCTATCATCATCCGACTTTGACCCACAGCAAAACTGAGAAAGGGAGAAAGCAGGAGGAAGGAAAAGATAGGAAGGCAGTGATAACGAGAGAAAACAGGAATGATAAAGAAGTTGAAGGAGTGAGATAAAGAGACAAGGAGCGCAGGGTGGTGAAAGAGAGGAGCGGGAGGAGGAGTCATGACTGAGAAGCCTTTTTTTGGGAAATCCTCAGGTTTGACAGCAAGGGCGATTGTCTCAGAAAAACTTTGGGCCCCACCTTATTTTTCCACAAATTAAGCACTGATGCATGTGTCATTAACTTTGACAGCAAAGGAGTTTTAGTTACACGCAAGAACTGGTTTTGCGGCACATTTGCTCACGTGGACAGTCCCTTCTCGACCTCTTTGGGAATAATAGCCATTAGCGCACACCCCAAGGGTGTAATCTTTTCCCCCTCTCACTTTATAGTCGTAAAACCACACCACGGGGTGTGTCAGGAATGCAGATATGCAAGGTGGATGCTTGTGTTGTGTGACTACTCGGACCAACGCCCATAGCCCCCAGGATGCAGCCGCTAACCTGCGACCCATTTCTATTGTCACGCTTGCCCAAAAAAACAGAAAAGGGCTGAGCTGCACAAGTATTTACATTCCGTAATGCCCGAATAAGAAAGACAGGAGGGCTAAAGAGTAGCGACGTGGTTTAACGGCAGTGCTATCCCGACGTCTAACATGCAGAAGGCAGTGACGTAACGCAAAATGATGGCCGCCCCCCCCCCCCCACCCCCGTCCGGATATGGAGAGGGACCTTTACTCTCCTATATCTCACAGATATTAATTGGTCTTCGCAAAACGAGTGACCCCTTGAGCTCACCCCCCCCCCCCCCCCCCCCCACCAACGGCCTGTGTTACGGCCCAGGCAGGAACTCAGTGGGTGCTGAAGTGTTAGTTTGCAGATACACATTTTTTCATCAATTTAATATTCAAATGCGTATAAAGTAGAGGGCGTTAAGCACCCTGAGGGAAAGCACTGTGAAAAAAACGTCTGGGAGTGTAATGCATGCTGTGGGCCACCCCACGTGGCCAACAGCTGGGTGCTGCTGATCTTGGATTAATGGGGGTGCTGTAACCGGGTCCCTCTGCGCACATACGAATGCCATGCACAGCTAGTTTGGGTGGGATGTGGGTTTAGGGCAGGAGCTGCTCAAACACCAGACCCTGTTTTCTCAGGCTGGTGTGCAAGGCCAAAAACGATGCACAGCTGGCTTGGAAAGGGTTGGGCCCAGTACCTGGCTGCAGGCCAGTCCCTCTGCTCATAAGCCACTGCTCAAGGTCAAAGTCCATACAAAGACGGATTGGTAGGGATGTGAGAGAATGCTACTCTGGCTAAGAGCCATGTGCTGCTGGAATGAGCGAGATGGGACTGCGTGCAGTATACCATTCACCACAAATCTTTATAAAAAAGTTATGTTTTCGTTTTCTCATAATAAATTAGCATATGCTTTTAAAGCCCTCAGAAATTCAAAACTATAGTTTGAGTGATTTTATGCGTACAGTGAAAGCCCTAAAACCCACTGAAATCCCCCAAGGATGGTATACAGCGTAAACTAAATTTTCTGCCCCAGCGACATACAGTGGAACACATTACATGGCCATTGAAAGGTTTGCTGGGCACGGGCCAGGAAGAGGTTGCACTGGCCAGGTTCCTGGCTGTGGTGTACATGCAAGGGTCTGTATGACTCCAGCCTACTTTCAGAAAGAAAACAATGAATTTAGGCCCAGACCTCTGTACTGGGGTGAATGTATGATATTGTTCTGCATTCTGTCCATCGACTATTGTTTTTGCATTCGTCACCCCCAGTGGGAAGGGTATGCCCAGACGTGGGTCCCTTGCTCTCCATTCCACTGGAGTCAAGCTATCCTGGCTGAAGAGGGGTGAAACCCCGAAACCGGTCCCATGATGCTTGGTTCCATTCCAGGGAGGACCTGGCTTGGCAGTTCGGGCTGGACTGTTCCCATGAGGCACAGAGTCAAGACTGATTTGCATATGGCTGGGTTCAAACTGGAACGGCATGGTGAGCAAAAAAACAATGGATTTAGGCCCAGAACTCTGTACTGAGGTGAATGTATGACATTGTTCTGCATTCTGTCCATCAATTGTTCTTTTTCCATACCTTCAGAAAAGGCAGACAAAAGGAAGGCGCTTGAGACGTATGTTTAGAAATATAATACACCACTTAGGACAGTCCTGCTCGTGCCCCTTGCAGTCCAGAAACCCTTGTTGGTATAGATGTACGCTAGTCACCATCACTACCCGCACTACAAAGTGCGGACCTGAATGATCAAATAAATGTTTCAAAAAATGTCCCACCTAAAACACTTTGCAGAAGTCTACCTATACTGCAATACGCGGATGATAGAATATAATTAGACTAAACAGCAACAGGGCTACAAGGATCTTTGAATAGCCTGGCGGATTATTGGAAAATCAACAAGTTCAGCATCCATAGAGCCAAAAGCGAGATCTAGGTTTTCAGTAAAGAAAAATCAGTAATAGGGCCTGGTTTGTAGATGGCCAGAAAGTGGAGAGAGTGTCAAATATTAAGTATCTGGGAGTCTAGCTAAACGAAGCTGGCCTCCTAACAGCTCCGATTGAGGCCCTGGCAGCTATATCGAGTGCCCTCCACCTTTGCTCTCCAGGCGCCTGCTCGAGAATCTGCCAGGCCGGGATCTTGCTGCCATCTGAAAAATCATTGAGTGCAAACTCATGGCCATGCTCACTTATGGGTTTTTTGTGTACCCCAATCGCATCTTTAGCTGGATGGACTGGGCGCATTCCCAGTGCTACAGGTGTTTACTCAAGTTACCAGCACAAATTCACCTGGAGATCAACCTGGTCCGCCAAGAATATGCACTGAATGCAAGTTTTCTTTGCATCGGTGTTAAATTGTCAACAGCAGTGATGGGGTCTCCAGAGAAATTTTGTGGGATATCATCAAGGCAACCTCCTCAGACCTACATATGTTCCATTGTACATCTACTGAACAGCCTGCCGCGAAGGGTCTCCTGTGAAATGCTTTACCTGCAAAAAACCTCTCACAACTTCTGCTGAAACAAGCTGGGCTACTTTCAGCCCTTGAGGGCCTACAAACCATCCACTTAAAAAGCAAAGCTCATTCAACAGCCGACATCTATGAACCTAAAATTCTTCTGGACATATCTTTCCTGCCCCACAAATTACAGCATCGAGGTCCAACTCTTGCGCCTGCGGTTAGGTGTAATCCTGCTTAAGGTTTACAAGTATAGACCGCTAACAGGGACTCAGGAGGTTTTCTGTAGGACCTGCGGTGCTACAAAGGAAATCCTGCTATACATGTTCTGTCTTTGTCCACTCCTACCCCATCTCAGCGTCTTTGGCTTTTCCCCATCTTTAGACAACTCAATTTAAGGGTCTGCAAAGCGGCTGTCGTAGAATACCTAAAAGGGGAATCAAGCGAACTAGCAGCAAGATTCATAAAATTTAGAACAACTACCACATTACTGGTGAGGAATGCGACAACGGGACGCTGGCCAGGCCCCTTCCCTGCCTTCTCTCATCATGCCGTCATAACTCGTAGAGGGCAGTGTTTTACGAGCGGGTTTCTGGATTTAATTTTTTTATTCACACTCTGGATCTAAGGAGAGCGCTCCACCACTTGGGCCCATCTATCGCAGCTGCCTCTTTTTCTCCATGTCTTCATATGTTTTAGAACTTTCACTGCTCGCAATTAAAAATAATTGGCTTGAAAAATCTTGTATGGGGGTGCAGGTCAGATCCTGGTAAGCACTAGCTCTTTAAACCTGGGAGTCTGGTGTGTCGTGTCATTTATCTGTGTCTAATATGTCTGCTGTCCTTGGATTGTATTTTTAACTAAACTATTGGATTCTCGCTATTTTGATTTGATGACTTTCATATGTGATTATAGAGTTTGTTTTTATTATGAATTTAATTTGCATATGTTTTATACATGTTTGTTCCACTGTCCTATGAATGTATATTTTGCAATGATTTTAATTAATCGTGCAAACTAGAATAAACCCTTTGAATCTTTAAATCTTCTAAGCGCTAGAATCCAACAATGCTCAACTTCATCTCCCATATTCGTTTAATATTAATTGTAACAAAGTACACTGATCTCACAAACCCATGCTTCAAGTACTTATCGGGGTGATGATGACTGCCATTGCCTATCTGAGGTGAACTACTTTGATATCTGTTTAGGCACTCTTAAACCAGTAACAAGAACAAAGAGCACCCAGAAGGTTTGAACAACATTGTACTGCTGAGGATGCCGGTGAGAGTGCAGCGTGAAAGCCTTTCTCTCTGTTCATCTAAAAAGGCATTCACTGCTGTAGTCCATTTATTCAAGCTGGCGTTCTCTTTCATGCACTGATGTCTTCAGTGATGCTCTGGTTACTTACTGGTAATCTTCATTACTCAGAGTATAGTCTTCCTATCCACGGTAACAACTGAGGCTTGGCAGAGGAACAGGAAGTGGGGTGGGTCTTGCCTCCTCTTATGGTAGGTGAAGGAGGTCACTACGTTATTAGGTAATGATATAATGCACACAAAGTCAGTCTGTCAACATTTAATGATATTCATCAGCATAGACAACTTATGGATCCGGGTGGCACCTACAGAGTAACTAGTCCTTTTTTGCTGCCAATTTAATCTCTAAAGCCCACTGACCACAAAATATGTCTCCGAGGCCACAACCACTCTGCCTAAGCCTTTAGTACTAACTATTGTTTTTTTCTGTCAAACATTTTTATTTGCTTTTAAGACTGGAAACAGTGAACATAATACATAAGCATTCCATGTTCATACATCACATGTCAGTGTGTAAATTAGGCAGTACATTGAATGGTGCTCTTGACCAGGTAGGCCTTCGGGTGCGCCCTTCAGGACAATCATACATATGAACATTTGCAGTTCCGGGCCACACCAAAGACATTAGGACACCCCACTGACAGTCCATTTACCACTGTTGCCTTCCATACGGTTTGTAATTTTGCAGTAAATTTACAGTTTGTTACAAACAATTGTATATCTCATGAAAAAAATGCTTCCGGTTCTTGTCCTTTCCTCTGATTTTCTTTTATCCAAGCTCTCTCCTCCTCCACTCACCCTCTCCACATTTAATCATTCGCACTACTGACAAGGACAGGCTCAAACAGATTATGTATGGACTAATGTTTTATTGTACTTCGGTGCTTTAGGTCAACCAACCTTAGTCTGACATTTATTCTCTATTGAAATCATAGATTCCATCTTTTCAATTATCTTTTTCAGCTGCTAACAGATGCTGCTCATTAACAAGAATCAAGTTTGAAATATTGTATCCGTTTCTATGTTTGAAAATCAATAAAAGCATATTTTTTTTTTTTTAAAAAGGGGACGTGACTTGGGCTCCGGCGCAAGATGGGGGTGGTGTTCTGAGCTCCGGTATGGACATGGAGCTTTTTTTGTGGCCTCTTCCTCGCCTCAACTGCCTATGACGTATGCAGGCCACAGCTCCTTATCTTCTGCGGTAATTCCACAACCTGTTCTACACTACGGAGGTGCATTCTGTGGCCCGTGTGCCGCGGCGGTGATTCTCCTCATATAGACGTGAAAGACAGCCATTTTAGGTCGGGCACTTGTGTTTGAGTTTTTTTTTTCTTTCCTCTTCAAATTTTTCAAGTTCTTCCTTATTTTGGCTTGTAACTTGCATCATTAGGACAAATATCTATGAGGTATAATCCTCTTACCGGGTATTGCAACAGTGATTTTGTTGCCTCTGATTGTTGCTGTTTCTTCAGTGAATTAATATCTCCTCAAACACGTCTGCGCATAAATGACTATGTTTATTTATAGCCTGGGTCTGCTTCCTTAATGTACTTATTGCTGGAAAACCACTGTAGTCCTACTCTATGGTGCCTACGAGTTCTTAACAAGTACAACAGCCTCAAGGAAATTAGGTTTTGTGACCTGCTTTTTCTGAATAACCCTTCATATACTCTTCTTCACTGAGTTATTTGAGCGGATATTTTCATTTTTGGTGCATGGGCCGGTTTCGTCCTTTTCAAAACATTAAATGGCGTTCGACTCACTATATCAAGATGGCCAGCGATTTGTATACAACCTCCAAACAGTCTTCTTCAGGTACAAAACCAAAAAGAGCGAATAATGACACTCCTTCTCCTATTTTATCATCCCAGAATCCTGTCTTAGACTCTATCTTAGATGAGGTATGTGAACTTCAACCATTTATGTGTGCAACTAACAAAAAATTGCAACAAATTGAAGATCGATGGATTGTTATGGAGGGAAAGATGTCGGAGCTGGAACAACGTGTGGGGAATCTTCAATACATAACTGCCAAGATACGTGTGTTGGAACAAGAAATTCTGAAGCTCAAACTATACACCAAAGACCTCGAAAGTCGAAATAGACAGAACAAGCTTCTCCTCTATGGTCTTCCTGAGAGCATTGAGGGCTCTGACCTTCTGGAAGAAAATTCTTCCGAACCTCCTTGATCTTCAATCTACACCGCCGTTAAACATTCAGGGAGCACATCATCTGGGCGGTCATCAACCTCATTCAGCTAAGCCACGTGGCATCATAATGCTCTTTTTGGAATTTACTGAACTGATGCATGTCTTGAAGGCTTTTAAAGCAAAACGTCGTCTTATCTGGTCTGGCCATAACCTTTTTATTTCACAGGATGTTTTCAGCGCAACCAATGCCTGTCGAAAATAATTCTTAGCTCTTCGACCCCAGATGAGATATTTGAACATTCAATATGGCATTCTATATTCCTGATTCTGTAAGATTACCCATGAAGGCATCTCACGCACGTTCTTTCGATGAACAGATTAAACAGAAAACATTTTTGCGAAATATTAAAAAATCACACTATGGAGACAAATGCTTGATATTTTTAAATATGCATAATTCTACCCATGGATTTTTTCCACTGTTGCACCAATTATATACTTATTTATGCTTATGGCTAATCTTTTTTCTTTTGTTTTCTTATATCTGATCGACTATGTTACTAATACTCCTAATCTTATGCATGATTCTGTCATTTTTCACCCCTTTGTTTCTATGCTTCCTTTAAGTCTGTGGCTACCTGTTGTACATTTTCTAGTTTTCTTCTCTGTTGCCGTTCTCTCCCTCGGGCGTAAACATATCTTTCGCTTGCCCTTTACCCTCTTCTCTTCAGATCTGGATTTTTATCCTTGATCCGTCTTTCATTTCTCTATTTCTCATTTCTCTCCCCTCATTCCTCTCTTTCTCTTATTTGACTTATTTCCTTCTTGTCATCTCTTCTTGCTACTTTTGTTTTTACATGAGTGTTTTCCTTATCTGTTTTTTTTATTTTTCTCATAACTGTCTCCTTATACTATTTATTGCATGGTTGACAAACTGTGTCTTTTTGTCTTTTGTATTGGTCTTTCAGCCTATTGTACTTGTTCCAGTATGCTTTCCCTCATCCCACAACATGTTTAATGTTGTCTCATGGAATGTCCGTGGTCTGGGTCATCCCTTCAAGCATCTAAAAAGGTACTCTCTCATCTATCAAAACTAAATATACATGTTGCTTTTTTACAGGAAGCGCATTGTAATGATGTTGAATCACTTAAACTTAAGTGTCAATGGCTTAGTTGGGTGATTTTTTCACCTGCTGTTAACCGTAAAGGTGGTGTAGTCATTCTATTCCACAAGGCACTGAATATTTAGATTTGATCAACTGAAAGTGATACACATGGACAATGGGTTTTGGTTGACGCTATAATATTTCAAAATTAAGTACTTTCCATAATATTTATGACGCTGTTATACCTGACCCTGAATTTGGCAAAATGTTAAATTGAAACTTTCTTCTATTTCCAATCCTAATATAATTGTAGCTGGTGATTTTAATGACTGGTTACACCTGTTCACCGATAGAAAGTCTAATTGTAAAGTAAAACCTGATAAGTCTCACAAAGCTTTTCAATCTGCCATGTCCTCTCGTCCATTCTTTGATGTATGGAAAACTTGTAATCCTGATATAGATGAATTCAATTTTTTTTCCAATGTACATCACACTATTTCTCGTATTGATTATATTTAAGGCTCCCTGTTTTCCGCTTTTTTACAGATTTTTAGTTAAATACAGACCAAAAAATATTTTTTTGTCTGTATTTAATTTTAAATGTAGATAAAAATGGAAATTGGGATGCTTTTTGAGTGATTCCAAATACCCTCTTCCATGACTGCCAGGCCAATAGCTGTGTGAATTGATAGATAAGGGGTTAAAAAAAAGACATTTAATAAAGACACTTTAACAGCAGTAGATATTCACAAGGTTGATAATGAAATTTGCATAGAATTTCCTATAAGTACACTGATTTATATTCTGCGAGTGTTCATATCACTGAAACCTGGCAGGTATTCAAGCATGAGTGCATATATATCAGTTAAATAAATGTGGATATATACCAGTTTCACCTTCATTTTGTTCACAAAACCTAAAATAAATATGGATAAATACAGATAAAATTAGCAAAAAATAATTATGGAATAATACAAACGGAAATGTCACAAAAAATAAATACCATAAAACCGGGAGCCCTAATTATATTTTGGTTTCCAAATCATTATTTTCATCTATTCAATTATCAGAGATTGGTTCTATTTGTATTTCTGATCATGCTTGTGTTTTGTCTTCTTTTGATATTTCCCTCAACACCCCTAAACAGGGTCGTTGGCATTTTAATAATTCTTTATTATCAGACCAAACCTTTATTTTGGAAGTGACCTCTTTTATTAATGATTTTTTTCAGCTCAATCAATCTAAACATACCGCTATACATATTAACTGGGACACTACTCAGCCAGAAAGAAAAAAACATTGGGTGCTAAGTATCTCTCAGCTCTCCACCATATAAAAGTTCTTGAACATACCTACTTCACCTCCAAATCCTCCTCGAGCTTTCAGGAACTGATTAAAGCCAAGTCTGCCCTGAATCAGATTGCTAAGGTCGACGCATGTAATGTCCTTCTTAAAATTATGTCCAAATACCATGGAGGCCAAAATAAGGCTGGTAAAATGTTGGCTAATCATTTAAAAATTATATCGGAACGGAAAAGGATTGGTCCTATTTGTAGTGAACATAATCCCGATATGATGTCCTCTGATTCTGACATTATAAATCCCTTTCAATCCTTTTATGAGCTACTATATACAGAAGATATAACTCCTTCTGAATGGGATATCAAAAAAAATTCAGGGAATCCCTAACCCTCCTTCCATTTCCATTCCTGATATTCTCTTACCTCTTGAAAAAGATATCTGTCATAAGGAAATTAATGATGCTCTTAAGTCTTTGCAAAAAAGCTAAAGCTCCTGGTCCTGACAGTTTTTCAGTCGAACATTTTTCTTTTCCTCTATTTTTGCTCCGAAATTACTAGAACTTTTAAATTCTTTTTTGTCTAACTCTAAAGCCGGTGGCTCTTTTTTGGAAGCCCTTATTGTCATTATCCCCAAACCAGATAAGGATCCTACCCTCTGTAAAAACCATTGCCCCATTTTGTTAATCAATTACGATTGTAAAACATTTGTTACAATTTTGGCTTCTTATTAAACCTGAGCAAGCTGGTTTTATTAAGGGCAGACTTGCATCTGATAATGTTAGAATGTTTTCCAACATTCTTACCCTTGGGAAGACATATTTCTCTCCTCTCCCACACCTGTCACTTGATGCTGAAATAGCTTTTGATTGCATGAATTGTCAATTTATGTTCTCTACTCTTCATTAGTTTGGTTTTGGTCAAAAATGTATCTTTTTTATCAAAATACTATATGTTGAACCACATGCTTGTGTATTTGTCAATGGTAATTTTTTCCCTATTTTAAGTTGCATAGAGGCACTAGACAAGATTGTCCTCTCTCACCATTGCCTTTTTTTCTTTGTTTAGAACCTTTTCTTGACCGTATTAGATGTAATTCCCGTATAACGGGCTTTAAATTTAATTCCCTAGAAATCAAACTGCCTGCCTATGCAGATGATATTCCAATCTATTTGTCTAATCCCTCCACCTCCCCGGATCCTTTTTTTTTACAAGAGATTGGTTTGTATTCCAGTATTACTGGTTACAAACTAATGGGGTCATTACGATGGCGGATGGACTTGAGTCCGCCTGCCATCGTGGTAGTGCTTGGGACCACCTGCCTGTATGGTGACGGTCCCGCGCGTAGAATCACGATGCAACCGCCACTGTGGCGGTCGCATTTTGCATCTTTACCACTGCAGTGGGTGCTGCTGGCTGCAGCACCCGCCGCAATGTGACAAATGCATGTAGTGCGTTTCCCTGCACTACGTGGCAGGCACCACGCGGTGCCTGCCACTTAGTGCAAGGAAATGTAGGGGGGTTACCATGGGTACCCCCCAGTGCACCATCACCTCCCCACAACACAAGAGGAGGCCTGCAACGGGCCCCCAAAACCAAGCCCCGCCAGCCTGTCAATGGCGGTTGACCCGCCACGGAAAGGTTGGCTGCGACCAACATTATGATTGGGCGGACGGTGCCTGCAAGGCACCGCCACCATTATACAGATGCTGAATGCTGCGCCAGGCAATCGGTAGGATTGCCTGTAGAGGATCCGTGGTGGGTGGTTCTTGTGCCCGCCACGGTCTGATTCCCCCGCCATCCTAATTTGGCGGGGGGAAATTGATGTCCGATGGCCCGCTACCGCACAGCTGCAGTGGCGGGCCTTACGCCATTGTAATCACCCCCTAAATGTTTCTAAAACTGAGATTTTAACACTAAACTCCTCCTGTTATCGCTATATGTTTGCCAGTGCTTATTTTACATGGTGTCTCTGTAAGATTCAAGTCTGGTTTTCCCCCGCCATACCCAATACAATTTTACTGCTTTAAGACTTCAACTCCAAAAATTATTATCTTCCTGGTCTACTCTGTTTTTATCCTGGTGGGGTAGATTGGATACTATTAAATTGATGATGGTCCCTCATGTTCTTTTCATGCTCTCTATATTACCCTTCAAAATTCCTAATTATTATTTTTCCCAAATCACTTCTATCTGTACTAAATTTCATTGGAACAACACTCATGTCTGTATTGCTTTATCTAAGCTAATTTGGACAAAGACTGAAAGTGGTGTACATATTCCCAATTTTAAGTTATATCATACTGCCTTTTTAATTGCCAATGTTATGCTCTGTCTAAATAATACCATGATTCTCCCATACCAACATGCATTGCTTTTGAACACTCTTTATTGCATGAATTTTCTTTTCATGATGTCGTTTTCATGTCTCCCACCATCTATTAAATTCAATATTTACCCAAGGATCTGATTTTTGTCACACTTTCCTTGCATCCTCTATTTGGTACAATACATTTATCAAATTTTGTCATAAATCATTTTATTTCAAACATTGGAAAGAAAAATACCCTTTTATGTGTATCATTTGGTCTTTCAAAACTCCATTCTATCCTATCCACAGTTGCAGGAGAAATATAGCCTCCCTGATTCCTGCCTACAACAATCCAACCAACTATTTCCTGTACTTTAATCCTTTTTTACTAAACAACAACTTTACATCGGATGTCACTCCATTTACCCCTATGACACTGTTATGCAATATTACTAATTATTCCACCCCTAGAGGTTCCTTCACACATCAAAATTTCTATCTTCCCCTATCCTCAAGAGGAATAAATCCTCTATCAAACTTTTATGGGAGAAAGATCTACCTCAAACATCATCTGTCCATCAATAGGAACAATTTTAGCGTAACATTTTTAGCACCTGCAAAGCCGCCAATTTACAGAATCTTTATTTTTGTATACAAAAGAGCTGTTATTACTCCCTTCTTCCTTTATAAAATTTACTCCTCTATCTCTCCCTTATGCTGGCCGTGTCTTTCCTCTGACGGTACTTTGACTCCTCTACTTTATTATTGTCCTAAAGTGAATGAATTCTGGAAAGCCATATGGTCAAAATGTTTTTTGATTTTTTCATATAATACTCCACTCTCTATTCAAAATATTTTTTGGGGTACTTTACATGCTGATTTTAATCATCTTTCTTCAAAGCCATTTTTATTTGACCTTTTTACTGCTCTTGCTTTTAAAGTTATACTAACTTGTTAGAAAGATAACTCTAAATTATGCATATTAGTTTGGTGGAATCTTATTTGTGATGAACATAGAATATCTACTGTCTCATATTCTTCGTTGTCTCCAAAAATTAAATCTGATTTACTTTGGTTACCTTTTACTTCTTTTCTATCTTCATACTCATACCTTCGTCAAACTCATGATTTTCTTTCTATTTCTTCTTTCTCTCCCTTTCTTCTCTTTCTGCTTTCTAGTCTTTCCTTTTCTCTCTCTTCCTTTTTGTAAAACACAACTCATAAAACATAAGTAATTATTACTGGTTCATTTAGTTTTTCTCATTAGTAAATTTGTATTTCATATTTCTATGTTTTTAAGGGATTCCTCATCCAAATGAGTTTATTGACTTTGTATCCTGTTTAACTTGTTATTTTTTGCTTAACGTTTGCACTGTTCACTATATATACTTTTCAATAAAAGATATAAAAAAAAAAAAAAGAATACATAGATTCCATCAGCCAATCAGAAGGCTTAGAAAACTGGTATGAACCTATGTCTGGCTGCATTTAAAGTTCAGTAAATGTATCGAGCGGCAGCGGTATCTATTTCTGCATATAAATGTGAGATTGGAGGGGCGCCAATAGCCTTATTATTCCTGTACTACGTGGCATTAATGGCTATTAATTTTCCGTTCCCCTTTCTGTACTCTCTCAACAGTGGCTGGAGCCCATAATTAGGGGCTGGGCAATTACCAGCTGTTAATACCATCAGCAGAGTGCCATATGGCATGATTTTACTTCGTTTTTTATACTAACTACGGAGTACTCGCTTAGAGCATTTTCTTTTCCGTCCAAATGCACTCCTATTCAGTGGAATATTTCTAGAATCATTGTTATTTATCTGTCTAGTTGTACAGACTATATAATGTGTAGTACTAATTGCCTGGATTTCCATTTAGATCAACAAAATTGGGATTACAATCTGAACGCAGCAACATTTAGGGGCAGAAGGAAAGAGAATAATGCAGCACTGATGCTGGTCCCATATAGCTGGGTTCCTAATGCACAAAATGAACCTGCACTATTGGCAGACTTGATGTTACCTGGAATTGAATATCGGCGCAATGAACTCCAAGGCTGCATACTAGTGCATAGTCCTAAATCCGCCTCAGACATCTTTAATTCGCTAGCAGACTCTCCCTGCCCACTTACCTGCTCAAATTAATCACTCCTTATATTCTTTTTGTCCCTCTGTACAGGCAGTTCGCAAAATCAGCAGTTGGAGTGAAAGGTTGGTACCTACTCGGATACCTGATACACTCTATAAACAATGGACACATAGAATGTAATTTTACGTACAGCATACATTCCTTGAAAGCAGGACTGGTCAGAGGCCGACTGCATATGTTAGTGTCTTAGGTATTAGTGGATGCCTTCCATTAAGCTCAAAAAGTGAGCGTGGTTGAAATAGTATGACATTTGACCAGCTTTAAAAGCCCTGTTCCAGAAGTTCAATAGTTTCCGGATCCCTTGACCCAGAAGTGACATCATCAATGACTCCTGACTCAGGGCTAGCATATTATTTTAATGCTATGCAATTGTGTACTGTATTGGTATGTGCCTTTTATGGCCATGATTGGCTGAATAAAGATTCTTTGAATTGAATTGATTCCTGACTCAGATGCCCTAACCCGGACGTTATGCCACTCTGCCTCCTGAGCAAGAAGTGATGGCACTATAGCATCCCTGTCTCCTTCCTGTCCACCAACCTGGTTTCACCCAGCCCACCCAGAATAATCTCAACTTAACTTAATTTTAGATATGCACCTTGTGAGGAGGACGACGTAGGGCTTACCTTCGGGTCACCCTGGAAAGAACACTCCGGCGTCCTAGGTCAACAGAATGCATCCTGGGAGTTGAAGGAGGAATCGAGCCGACAACAACCAACGGTCCCGTATGCTGTCTCTTCACAGAGAGACTACGAGAAGACACCGGAAGGGGGCAGAGGTGAACCCGGAAGGGAATCTCCTGTCCCAATGAAAGGAGGACGGAACAGGAAGGAGAGGGCGGTAACCAATGGTGGTAAAGCAGTACGAGTGAAGGAGAGCGGAGACTTCGGAATACCCGGCGAGAACGATGCGGAGACCCAGGAAGATGCGGAGGCGGAGGACGACCGGGAAGAAGACGAGGAACCTAACAAACAGTGGACGGAGGAGTGGTGGTGCCCACCGGAGGAGGCTGGAGCGCGGCCGCAACTCAGGAGAGTTGCGGCGGAGCCGGTGAGTCTTAACGCCTCAGGGGACAAGGGGGAGGGTGAGCGGGAGGAGGGAGGTGTATCGGGTGAAGGGCACGGGTAACAAATCGACAGTATTCGAGTTACAGAGGTCTGTGTCCGGTGAAACGTTGTATTGTGGGGTCACCTCCTTAAATGGGGCATTTCTAAGCACCGAGGCTGACAGAGAGCACTATAATTTTCATTTCTCTTTCCCTTCTTCGGCATATGTCCAACCCCTGAACCATAAGACGTTTTCTTCCCCCCCCCCCCTCTTAGACACCACCATATCTTAAGTTTATCCCTAGAGACACCCTTCTACCGACCTTTACTCACTTCCCGGTGTGGTGACTGGAAAAGACTGAATTCCTAATTAACCAGAGTACCTGACGGCTCCCTTTTCTCTCTTATTCTAGGAGCCTCCGGGGACACACCATCAAGACCGAGGAGGAGCCCAGAACATCCACCTCGGACGCCCCGTCCAGCTCAACCCAGAACGAATCCGGAGAAGAACAGGAAGACGTATCCTCTGGACGAATTCAAAAACCACTTTCTGATAATAAACAACGTATTTTTGGGAAATATATTCGGCCTCCTCGCCTGTTTATCAAACCCGCCCTCCCACACACCTTTTTAGAGCCTGGTCAGGGTAACAGCAATGTTGGGTATTTAGGATTATTTATTATGTATGGTTGAATGCTCACAGAACCAATGTAGATGAAATAAGACACAGTGCCGTAACAATTGGAAAATATGCCCCTGTTCGAACAAGGTTGATAGCTGAGCTCCCCAGGACTGAATCCCTGCTCCATCTCTTAGATATTTATATGCAGCCATTGTTGCTTATAATGAGAGACTCTGGCCTAAACCTACACAATATGCTGATGAACCTCAACTGTGTCAAAAACATCAAATATTCACAACACAGAAACACTAAAAAGACAACTTCTCCCTATTAAACTCTGAGAAAATCCTAATTGTCAGAAAGGTTACACCTGTTTCTCCTGATCCCCCTAAACCTCACTAGCTTTTCTGCAGCTCCTGTGTCAGCAGACAAATCACTGGGATTCACCATTGATCCTACCCTCACATTTACCCCAAACATTAATATGACTTTCCACCTACATTTACTGAAAAAAACAAGGCACCTCATCCCTCCTGAATATCTGGAGACAACAGTACAAGCCCTTGTGATATTGTTTGATATTCAGTAGCGTGAATCTAGCAGAGTTCCACAAATACACCTGGCCCCAAATAAAGCTGTCTTTCACTCAGCGGGGAGATTTGTACATAAATCAAACATATTGACTGCAACACCCGTTTCTCCATGACCTCCATTGGCTCCTCTCCAAGCAATGATATGCTTTAAGCGGTGTGTCCTCGTCCAGACGGTCATACACAAAAATAGTCCACCTAATTTTGCAGAGTTCCTGACCCAATGCTTACCCTACCCCAAATAGCGTCAGTCTTACAAATAATGTTCTTTAGGTTCCCTTCTCAAATCTTTGCCTTGCTTTGCTATAAACTCTAGGGCTATAAATGTATGATGTTATCTCAACTTCCCTTGATGTAGCCCTTGTTCTCGGTTCATTGTTTTAAGTAAAGCAAAAGTATTCCTCCCTTCGTCCTAGGTTTCCGTTAGTAGTATTTAACTAACAAAATTATAAAGGTTAATTTTCTTTCAGTTGATGTGGACTGGACGGTTGCAATAGGGAGAATGGCAGAAAGGCAAAAAAGAAACCATAACAAAAGGAGTTTGTTTAGTGCACAGATACCTCAGATCATTTCGAAGAAGGTAGTTAAATACATAATTTCCTATGGTGCAGTATAATGATCAAAGTAACCTTGGTACTAGCTTTTGCTAATGTATTTTCTAAAAAGTTACCAATGGAATTCCTCCATAACCAACCTATCTACTGGACCTTAAAATCAGCGACGTTGACAACCAGTAGGAAGTGTGTTGTAACCTTGCTAATGGTGGAACTATTGAAATTGAAAACAAATCTTTCCTATGAAACTGATCGAAGATCTTTGCTCTCCTGTTGGTAACCACATGTTCTGCTTTATGGTTCCCTACTAACTCCAATTGTCTGATTCCACCTTGAAAGTCAAACACTGCTTACTGCCTACAAGCCTATCTTCTGATGGTGTTTTGTGGAGAACTGGGGGGGTCTAGTCAGTGGCCAGACTTTCTAGTGGAACGTTTTGCATCCTGAAACTTACTTTGAGTGCTGTGACTTGCTTTTTAATCTTTGCTCTTTTGTTTATTATATACCTGTTTTAAGAGGCTGGACGAGAAGACTGCTGGTGTACGATGTGTGAGAGGCAATCTAGTATCAGGTGCTAGATGATGTTGCAGGGCTAGGTAATAGGCAATTATTTATACAATTGTGCTTGATTGCTTATAAACCAACACACAACTTTGCATCATTTACATTGTATTATTTTGTCACTAGTGACGTCCCTGTCCAGAGTTAGCTCATTTCACTTTTTGAGTTATGTATTTGTATTGCAGCTTTAGGGTATTTATCACCCAACATCTTTGCATCACTGGCCTTCATTGCGTTTAACAGTAGATGACCGTATGAACATGAACGTATCTATCCGTGTAAGGTGTGTTGTTTTTTAAATTTTGAATTGTAGCTGGAATGGCTGTGCTACAACCAGGAAGATACTCCTACTGGCATTGTTTCTCCACCGGAGAGGACTTGGCTTCACTAACTACATCATTTTGATCTGCATGGCAAACTCTTTAGTAATTTTTTTTTCTCAAATTCAACTTCCTGCTAAGTTTTCTTCATTTAGAAAAATAAGTTTTACCCTCACATGGACTCAAACATCTGAAGTCCATGCTCCCACAGATTGAAATCCCATCTCTGACAGTTCGTGGTCATCCTTCGTGCACTGGCAACTGCAAAGCTTTCTGATACGTTTAATGGTGCGGTAGGCCTGTGTTGATAAGGTCAACCTGTGTATTTCCATACAGCATTTGCTAGTCTAACAATTATAAGAGACATTTTTACTAAACAAATTATTTCTGTTGCAAGGCAAAAACCTCTTGAAAGTTTTTCATAGTAGATAGAGCATCACTAAATAATAGCTGGGGAGCCCAATTATTTTTCTGTCTTTACAAATTTGTCAACACTCGCTGGCCCAAAGTAAAGATTGATTCATTCTCTAAACTAACTACTGTTGCTCCTATGGAGAAATGGTTCCTTTGGCTCTAAGTGGAACAACTGGTTGTATTTGAATAAAATGGCCGGCCATCTGGAGACATAGACTAGACTGTTTTTTTACACACACGGACCCAAATTCCTGTCCATTCAGATTTTTTAGACACTGCCACATCAACAAATTTCAGAAAGAACTGTTGACTAAAAACAGCAACGAAAGACCATTGGTGCATATGGCCATGTACTCTGCGGACCGTAGCCACATTATTTCAAGCACGGTCGCAAGGCTCCAAAATCTGACAGGAACTGATATCCTCACTGTCTAGACAAGCCTCTGTCCTCTCTCGATTTGTGTGGGTATCATATGTTCCCAGAAAAGCATGTGCTCGCCCTTGACTAGAAGATCCTATTTTCCCACAAAGGCACTGTAGTGAGTTCTTAAGATAGTTTCGAATTATTTTCACCGCTGGTTGTTGACTAGATTCCGTTTTAACCTAATACATTTTAATCTAGGGAGCTTTCAAGGTTGGTGCAAACCAGAAGATGCTGCTCTCTGTAAATGCGACGACAGCTCAATCCAAGACACTGCGCACTTTATCCTATTCTGTAATCACTATACTGTAATCAGAGCAAAGTATATTTTACCATTGTTTCAAGGGAGAGGTTTTTATCAAGTTAAACCAGCACTGATGTATCTCCAATTACTTGACTCCCCATGGATCATTTTTAATATTGCTAACTTTCTGGTAACTGCGGTAAGGAAAAGGAAAAAACTTGATGCTCAGTCTGGATTTTGACACTAGGGACCCATTTATTGGCTTGGTTGATCCTCCTATGAATCATATTATACTGTATTTTGTAATGCTTTTTATTTGTATGAATTATTGTGATGTACTTTTATGATTTTAATTAATCGATTAAAGTGGTTTTGACTGACTGACTGACTTGGTATGTCTGCGGACACGCTGTGGATTGTGACTGCTGAGAGAATATGGTGATACGCGGAATGTTGAAGGAAGATGCTGATGCAAGCCTGGCAGGTGATCGCAGTTGATGGGAGGATGAAGTCCTGGCAGGAATAGGATGATGATGATACTGTAACTAAGAGCCAAATATGCCATAGAGATGTTTCCTTCGACTTCTACTTAAGGGGCTCCAGACTCATGTATAGGAAACCCCTATTAAAGTCTGGACTGTTCGGTGCGAAACCTAACTTGTCAACCACTCCCAACAGTTGTATCTGCCATCACATTCAAAGAACCGACCCTGGTCCTTTCTGGATGTGAGCGCGCTGAAGTTAGCAGCAAGCAAGTTACTCTTTTATACGTCAAAGAAGCTGTGTGTGAGTTACTCCAATGTTCCTGGAGTGCAGAATCTCATAACATTGTGTATAATTATGGTGTTAACACACTTTCAACAGCTGTCCTGTATGGTTGTATTTTATACACACCCTCAGTGTTACAGTTAGTAAACTGTTTAGTAGCTTAAGTGACTAAAAATAATTTGTTGGTGATATTAGTATTTTAGTCTTGTGCTTTACATATAATCTCTGTAACATACCTATTTGCTGGACTCTGTAATTTGGAGAGTTTGCCTGACAACTTAATGTATTGTAAAGGCCATTTATGTCATGCATATTCACCGAAATATGCCTCATTTGACATTTTATAAACTCAGGTGTTGATGTGTCAATTTAAAAAAAAGCAGTGTTTCGTCCTATCCCGGCACCTTTCCAGGATCATTCTGCACGACCCAGTGATTATGAAATCCTTGACGTTTCAGACACAGTTTGGGACAGTGTATTTACCCAGGGTGTTGGAGTTAACATGATATTATACGACAGAAAACCTGAGCAGGAGACCACTTGATCTTATTCGGAGTCATTTATTTATTGATTTATTTTAAAAGGTTTTGTATAGTGCGAACAAGACCCTTGCGGGTATCGGAGCCCTTTACAGGGCATATATAGGTGAAAGACATGTACAACAAAAAAGATACTATAGGTTAAGTTAATACAGCAGTGTTAACTAATGAAGAATAGCAGATTTCTACAAGAATGTATAAAATAGTTCAAGTGAATTGGGCCAAGAGAATCAATTTCACTTCTTTTTTGAAGGATGCTGCGACTGTGTTCTGTCTCGTTTCTGGGGGTAAGGCATTCCAGATCCTGGGAGCCATTCCTGAGAAGGTACGATTATATGTTTTCTTCTTGGTAAATCGTTGTGGTTTCAGTAGAAGATTAAAGGAACTCCTAGTGGTTCTGTTCCCACCCAATAGTACCAATTTCTCCGCTAGGTATCTAGGGGTGTTGTGATGTAATGCTTTGTGTGTCATACAGGCGATTTTCAGATGGATTCTGGCCTCAAAAGGTAGCCAGTTGAGGGCACAAAAGTCCGGGGATATATTACAGTTTCTTTTGGAACCTGTGATTGTGATGAGTCTGGTGGCTGCGTTGATTGAGGCTCTTAGAGGGGCTGTCACTGATCTGGGTAGGCCGCAAAGAGCGATACTCTCATATTCCACTTTGGGATTACTAGAGACTGAATTGCCTGTTTAAAGTCATTTGCGGGTATGAAGGGTTTCAATATTCTCAGGGTGTTTATCTGAAAATGTGCTCCTTTAGTTGCAGCGCTGATGTGATTCTGCATATTTAGCTTGTTATCCAGAGTTATTCCTAGCGATTTAGCAGAGTCGATGATGAGAGGTTGACCGTTGAGTGCTGTTAGGTGCTTCATCCATTCGCGGATCATGGTTGTTTGGCTGGGGGGGCGGCAATTAGAAGGAATTCTGTTTTGAGGGTGTTTAGTTGTAAGTGTTTTTTTGGCCAACCAGAACTGTGTTTTTTGGAGCGTTGAGTTGAGGGACTTGATGTCTTCAAGTGAGTGGACCTTAATGTAGAGTTGTGTGCCCTCTGCGTACATGTGGTAGTGGACATTTGAAGAGTTGAGAAGCTCGGTGAGTGTTCTGTTATACCCTACTTAATTGTATAACATGTACTCCAGCCCTGCTGCCACTAGCTGCTCAGCCAGAGCGTGAGATGGTCTTGGAATGTTGGTGTGCCTGTGATGCATGGAATGCCTGGGTGTCTGAGTGGATGAGTGTTGGCAGTTGAAGATGGGCTGAGCAGCTAGGCAGGCTGCTCCTGGTGGGGCTGGTACCACACTAAGCTGGCTGGGGTCAAGACAGATGTGACCTGTACTGGAGACTGAATAAAGAAGACTTAATAATACCTCCTGGCTCCAGATGTCTATCTTCAGAGATCACAACATAATTTTGGCGACGAGCGGACTTGGACCCTAGAGACTTTTGGTACAGCACAGAAACTAAGGAACTACAAAGGAAAAAAAGAGAAAACAAGAGATCCTACAAGCCACTACATCTACTAAGAAAGAATTCCCAGACAAGCCAGCGCCAGCCCCACCAGTGTCCTCACCAACGGACAGCCCCACAGAGAAGTGTCATCACCAAAGGACACTACAGCCTGGGAATATTACAGCCACCTAAAGGACTACAGTGAGTTGGAGGAGTAGCTAAGCTACAGCCACATCTGGTGTTCCAGCCACATCATATCTGAAGGATTACAGTGAGTTGGAGGAGTAGCTAAGCTACAGCCACATCTGGTGTTCCAGCCACATCAAACTTAAAGGATTACAGTGAGTTGGTGGAGTAGTTGCACTACAGCCACATCTGGTGTCCAGCCACGTTGTTATGTACGAAAGTGTATGGTGAGTTGGTTGGGAAGCTTCTCTACGGCCAGTTGTTGGTGTTCCAGCCACAGCGCTCTTCTGAGTCTACAGTGTTTTTAAGTTAAAGGTAAATTTTTGAGATTCCTCGTCAAGATGAGGTCAGAAAATACAGCGTTAGTACACAGATGGAGAATCTTTGGTGTATTGGTACATTTGCAGCATTTTTGGGATCTAAAGCAACGTTTGTACCTGCATGTACCACACAGTTACGGTGTGGTATCACAAGTTCTGGGTATAAAGGTCTTGTAATATGCTCAATCAAAGTCTCACAAGCAAGGGAAGTGTAACAATGATCTGCGTGCAGCGGTAGCAAGGATGGACGTTGTGTGATTCCTGACATGGATTTTATACTAAGTGCTATGATGCGACAGTCTGCTAAAAGGAACAATGGTCTTGTCCCGTTTTTGCCAATCTTTGGATGTCTACACTTGGGGCTTTCCAGGTCGTGTTGACTTTGGTTTCTGTCTGCTTAGAGGCGGAGATCCACACGGATCGGGACTTGTACAGGAGTTAGCATGCGCAGTATGGGCAGCGTTTTGAAGTGGCCGCACTGTTGTGTAGAACATTGGAGTGTGCACATTGCCCAGCGGGTGACACACAACTCTTCACTGCTTTTGGCATCGTGAGTGCTGAGTTGGCGTACCGTATATTTCTACAGTTTTTTCAACTCGTTCTGCGGCAAGATACAGTGGGAATGACCTGGCAGCGCTTTACGGTTAGTTTAACTGCAGTTTTGAAATTCAAAAAACTGGGCGCGAGTCTCTAACAGCGCGCGCTAATTTACCTCATGTTTCCTCGTGGAATCCTGCATGACGTGCTCTTCTTCGCGGGATCCTCTGTGACAGTCAAGCTTTGTACAGTACGCTTTTGGAGTATCTACGCGCAGGGAGCCACACGGCGCGACGTAGAAAAACGTGCCGCCATCTTTGGGTTGGGCGTGGCACATTGTATTGATATATGTTCTCATTACCTTCTGCCAACCACGTTGCTGAGTGTGTGTGTCTCAATAAAGTTAGCCGCCTTTGAGCCCGTGGTCAACGCTGTGCTTGCGATACCACAGCATGATGAGGTATTTTTGTTTTTGCAATATTTTTGGTGATCCTCCGTTTCAAGTATGTCGGAGGTAATAGTTTTGTGGTATCTGTACTGCTTCCTATTTCATTCATTTTCCGGAGCCTGTGGACCATGTGTCCATCTGTTTACACAGTCGACGTGTGTTATTTATTTTGATCTGGTCACTGTGTTTGGCATTGATTTCAGGCTCTCTGCTCCATCTTACGAGATTGTCTGTTTTATTATAATGAATTGTGGGTGATTGTGTGTGCACCGATTTGGTCAACGTTCGTTGTTTTATGCCCATTGTTTGCTTGTTTGCTGCAGAAATTTTGTGTGAGATTTAGCTCACAGGTGTTTAACCTACCATTACTCGGGTGAGACATTGTTCGCCGGTGGGTGCACAGCAGTAGCGGTCCGTGGAGGGAGTTCGGTAGGGCAGATAGGCGGGGCGGGGGAGGGGCAGGGTGGGAAAATGTAAACACCGGAATATGGATGAACGGAGGTAAGTACACATTGAAATAAATAAAACAAATTTCGTTGCGCGCACTGCATCGCATTTTGCGATGCAGCGCGCAAAGGAATTTGTTTTATTTATTTCATGTGTACTTACCTCCGTTCATCCATATTCCGGTGTTTACATTTCCCCACTCTGCCCCTCCCCCGCCCCGCCTCACTGCCTCACCGAACTCCCTCCACGGACCGCTACTGGTGCACAGTTCATTAGTGTCTAACATATATGGGAATTGTATGTGTTCATATTATTCTACAGTTCTTGTGCAATTGTGAGGCCACTAGTTTACGCCTTTTTGAGGGTGGGTTGTTTGTTAGTTCTGGTGGTGGTCATCACAGTTGGTCCCGTACCCGCAGTGTGGGTTTGGGTGACAGCCTGTCTCTCTTTTGTTTTGTTACTCCGACATGGGGTATGTAGCATCCACCTGGGGGTCAGGAGCTCTTATCAGTTTTGTTTGGTTACTCCTACATGGGGGTATGTAACCTCTACAAGTGGGGTTGGGTCATGGGTTAGTTCCCATACACACACAGTACCTAGGTTAACCATTACACTGGGTTGGGTTATGGCTTAGTCCATAAATAGTTGCGCGCAGTACTAATGTACATCCCTTCACGGGCGTTTTTGGGTGACGACCCATATTCATGTTTGTTTCCCTTGGGATTGTAGTTGCAGGGTATGCTACCTTTAGCGTTACTCTAGGTTAGGCTTTTGGGCATTGGATTTGTGGGGTCTTTTTCCTTTTTGTGTTTAAGTGCATTTCGTCACAGTGTTTGATACAAAATGTTTCAAATGTATTCCTGGTAATGTTACGTTTGTGCTTGCGCTTCAAAATGTTTTGTAATCTTTTTAGGGAGGGATGGGAGATATTGCTGTTCAAATGTATGTATCTTATCCGTCCTCTCTTGCTTTAATGGTTCTTTCTCCTGCGATGTTTTCTTTTTATTTTTGCATCCTTGAGACTTGTACCGTTATGCATTTTTCTGGTTGATAGTTCTTCCTTGATGTTATATCATTTGTATGTTCCGTTTTCTTGGAAGAAAAAGGGATAATGTTATACCCTACTTAATTGTATAACATGTACTCCAGCCCTGCTGCCACTAGCTGCTCAGCCAGAGCGTGAGATGGTCTTGGAATGTTGGTGTGCCTGTGATGCATGGAATGCCTGGGTGTCTGAGTGGATGAGTGTTGGCAGTTGAAGATGGGCTGAGCAGCTAGGCAGGCTGCTCCTGGTGGGGCTGGTACCACACTAGGCTGGCTGGGGTCAAGACAGATGTGACCTGTACTGGAGACTGAATAAAGAAGACTTAATAATACCTCCTGGCTCCAGGTGTCTATCTTCAGAGATCACAACATGTTCCTTAAACAAATTGAAGAGTGTCGGGGAGAGGGAGGATTCCTGGGGTACTCCAAGAGTGATTGGAGTGGGCTTTGATAGGGATTGATTGATCTTGACTCTTTGTGTTCTATTTTGAAGGAAAGAAGTGAACCAGTTTAGAACCATTCCAGATAGTCCCATTCAATGTTTCAGGAGGTCTAGTAAGTTATCATGTTTGACGGTGTCGAAGGCTGAGGATAGGTCAAGCAAGATTAGTAGACAGGCTTTGTTTTGGTCCAATATTTTTAATGCGTCATCTATTATGTGGGTCATGGCTGATTCGGTACTGTGCCCTGTTCCAAAACCTGATTGGAATTGATCGCGAAGGTTAAAGTGGATAATGTGGTTGCTAAGCTGCTTGTGCACACATTTTTCTAATAGTTTGGCCAGGGTATGGATGTTGGA
Source organism: Triturus cristatus (assembly GCF_964204655.1). Classification (NCBI taxonomy): domain Eukaryota; kingdom Metazoa; phylum Chordata; class Amphibia; order Caudata; family Salamandridae; genus Triturus; species Triturus cristatus. The sequence goes on from NC_140589.1 coordinate 1,138,541,199, forward strand.
TATTGGGCGATAGTTATTCAGGTCTGACGGATTCGTCGATGGTTTCTTTAAGATGGGCAATATCTGACCTGCTTTGAGGATGTTTGGGATGGTTCTTTGCAGAAGAGAGGTGTTTATAATCCTAGTCCATAGAAGAACTAACAATGGAATGAAGTCCTTTAAGTGGGATGCTGGAAGCGGGTCTGCGAAGTGATTGGAGGGATTCAAGGCTGTGAGCGTTTTTAGGATATTTTCTTCGCTGTAGAGGTAGAAGGAGGCCCAGGAGGCGTTGTTTTTGAGGTCAGGCTCTGCGGAACAGATAAGCGGGGACAGTGAGGAAATCATGTGTGGGTTGGTATGGGATAAAAGGTCGTTAAGTAGGTCTATCTTTAGTTTTCTGTTTTCATTGTGAAAAAGGAAGCAAATTCCTCGCAATTGGGGAGTGTTTCTGGATTAACTTGAGGTGAGTGGGAGTCATCCTTCGATTGAGATTTTTTGATTATTTCGAATAATCTTTTGGGGCAATTCATGGCTTGGTTTGTTTACTGATGAAGTACGCTTTGATCGTCTAATTTTTCTGAAATATGAGTTTGTGTTTCTTAGTAATTTGAGGTGGTTAGGGGATGGTGCTGCTCTGCATTGTCGTTTGATTGCTCTTAGTGATCTTCTGTCTTCGTTTAGCCTAACATCATACCAGGGCTTTGAATCTTTTGTGGTGACTCTTTTCAATTGTATGGGAGCTAGATTGTCTAATACCATGTTCATAGAGTCGAAATAATGATTAGTCAGATCATGTACATCATTTAGACCATCAGGTGGGGGCATGAAGATAGGACTCACGTTTGCGAGTGAGACAGGATTGAAGTTTTTTACGTTCTCGTGGGTTGGACAGACAGTAGTTTAACTGCTTCATTGATGTGATGATGTGATGGTCAGACCAGTCACAATGGTGGATCGATTCCAGGTGGGTGGAGTCCGCTTAGGAAATTACTAGGTCAAGGGTTGAGCCTTTTTCATGGGTGGGCTGTTACAAATTTGGGCCAAGTTAAGGTTGGATAGGAAAGTTTTGAGGCTATTGATCTCCAGGTCGTCTGGGTCATTCCAGTGGAGGTTGAAGTCCCCCAGGAATATCTGAATATTCTTTTGTCCGACGTTTGTGGCTAGAATATCCATTACGTGTTCAATTAAGGTAAGGTTGTTTCCTGGTGGATGGTAAAATGAATGTAGTGAGCATATTGGCTTGTTATTGTTGGTGATGTCTAGACATAGGCATTCACAGGAAGAGAGAACCGGTGAGTTGGAGCGGTTCACAGAGAGGTTGTTCCGATGTATGCAGGCAATACCACCACCTGGCCTATCAATTCTATCTAGTCTTGTGATGTGGTATTTTGGGGGAAATAGTATGTCTAGGATGGGCGTGGATGATTCATTTAGCCAGGTTTCCGTGAAAATTATGAGGACAGGTTTGTTAGCTAGAATGAGGTCAGCTATATCGGCTGAATGTCGTGCGGCCGATCTACAGTTTAGTAGGATACATTTTAACCGGGCCTTGGTAGGAGTAGTGTTAGGGTCGAGTGAGATAGGTACTCTCTTGAGGTTGTTTTCAACAATACCTCTGTGGATGTGTCTAGTAGCTCTAGATGCATTGGGAGGGATGGATTGGATTGAGGACAGTATCTATGTGTGGTCCGTGTAGGCAAGATTAGGTGGATGAGTTGGGAGCTCGTTAGAGTGGAGTAGGGAAGTTAGATCTTTCAATGATAGATTGTTTTTTCTTCTAATCGGACGTGATGAGGCGTTGGGGTGAGGAACTGTTTTCCATCTAGGGACCTTTTGTATCGACCTGCTAGGATGGTGCTGATGAAAGAATTTTGCGTGTGGCTTGGGTTATTGCATGATCAGGTCATGTAGAGTTTGGATATCTCCTTTGACTTTTTATAGAGATAGTAATATCTCATCGAGTCTTGGGTCAGGAGTCAGGGTTATTGTATAAATAGCCTGGACTGTAGTTCGGTGAGGAAGGGTTGTTACTTGTGTGGGGTCCTGGGGCGACAGGTGATCTGGGCTGTTGTATGGTAGTTTTTCAGTGTGGTAATCCGTTGCAAGGAGGGGGGGGTAGAGAGGGCGGTGGGAGGGGATAATGATGTGTGCTATAGGAGGAGGGACGGTGAGATTCGTAGTGAGGGGGGAGGGAGAGGGTGTGAACACTGTCTGATCGGATGTAAGGGTGCAAGGGGCGATAGGAGCAGATTTTATATTGGTGTTTCTGGGGAGGGATAGGGGAGTAGGGGTGGTGAGATTCAGAGTGAGGGGAAGGGGAGGGTGTGAACGCGGGCTGGCCAGATGTAGGAGTGTAGGGGGCGATTGGAGCAGAGTTTGTGATGGCGTTGCGGGCGATGGAGAGGGAGGTAGGGACGGTGAGATTTGTAATGAGGTTGGAGGGAGAGGGTGGGCTCGCGGTCTGATTAGATGTAAGGGTTTGGGGGACGATTGGGGCAGAATTTGTAATGGAGTTGCTGGGGATGGAGATGGGAGTGGGGAGGGGCGAGTTATATAGAGGGTGAGAAGGGGAGTATTTGTGGTGATGTGGAGTAGTGGTGGGGGCATGTGGGAAGGTTGGGGCGAGGAGTTACAGGTGTGATGCGTGATAGGTATAGTAGAAGTTATGGTGGTGCTGGGGGAGGAGTACGGCTGGGAGAGATGTATGTTAATCAGTGGGGTGTCGATTGGGTCTGGAATGGGTGTATATGTACAATGGGATATTGAAGGAAAAAGTCTTGAACGGGGGTCTGGTAGGGAGTCGGGCTGAGAGCTAGGGGAGTGGTTTGTTGGTGACGTGGGATGGGGTCTTACCGTCTTCTCTTTTATGTGCGGAAAGATGTTGTCCAGTAGAGTTAGGTTATGGTCCGATGTTTGCATGAGGATGATCCCGTTATGGTATATAGTAATTGTAGCAGCCTCTTTGTAGAACGGGGAGGGAATGATGGCTAATGTAAGACCATGAGCTGTTTTCTTAGTGGATGCAATCGAGAATAGGGCAAGAAAGGCTTTCCGCCATTGGGCTCTTCTTTTGGAATAGAAGATGTCATTTGTTATATACCCTTTGTTGTTTGAGAAGTAAGGGTCAGAGATTGGAATTTCTGGATGAGATTTTAATAGACTATGGGGGATTTTCTCAAGAACGTGTGATAATTATCGCAAAATTTGCTTAATGCAACTCCTCACATCGCAGTCCATCGCGGGAAAATAACGCCGTGTCAACGTGGTATTCTCAACATGGAGTTACCATGCGATAGTCTCACGATAACGCGTCAAATGATCGCGTTAAAATCAACGCAATGCCGCAAAAACACGAAACAAGAACACAAAAATAGTAGCGATGTCCCAAACCGCAATACAAAAATCTGCGATAACCAGCAACAGGCCTGCAATTCCCACGCGTCATGCGGGAAAATGCACCAGAAAAGCAGAGAAAAAAAAGGTAGTAAAAAAGCACCATTGATGCATCCGGACCGAATGCAGAGGCCAACGCGAACCCCACAAGCCCCACAGATCACCAGCAAGGAACCCCTGGGTTGGGGAAGGCCAAGGAGAAGAGGAAGAGGAAGACGGGGTTCAGTCCGCAGGAAAACCGGATATTCGTCAAGGAGGAGATAGAACACTAACAACAACTGTGTGTCAGCTCCACTGTGTCATTGGCAACACAAACGGGAACATGGCAGTCCATTCTGAACAATGTGAATGCAGTCGGACTGCCGAGGAGGTCAATGGAGGAGGTCAAGAGGCGCTGGCATGATGTGAAAAGCCAAAGCAAGCAAAAACCCATTGCCAACAGGAAGGCAGCCACGGCGACTGGAGGTGGGAGTCCTGCGCCACAGGAGGAGCTGGAGGAAATGGTGGCCACAGTCGTCAGTGGGGAGATGGTGCAAGGAGTTGGGAGTCCGGACACAGCTCTATATGACCTGACACCGCAACGAGTCATGCCTAATGATACTTCTTGACTTATCCTCCACCTTCGATACGGTCAAGCATGACAACCTTTTGTCCCTACTGGAACGAAGGATGGCCCTCGCAGGCACAGTGTTGCAATGGTTCTCCTCCTTCCTAAATAACAGAACACAAAGAATCAAGATGAAGAACTCACTCTCGCAACCCTCTGTGGTAACCCTGGGTGTCCCTCAGGGATCAGCCTTATCACCCATTCTTTTCAACCTACTAATGGAACCTTTGGCAATCGCACTGAAATCAGCGAACATTCTATATCACCTGTATGCAGACGACACCCAACTGTATTTGAAAATCTCCACTCCAGAAGATTTCATTTCCCTCAATGCTATTCTATTGAACACGCAAAGTTGGCTCACTAACAACCACCTCATGCTGAATACCAAAAAACGGAATTCATTCTCATCTCTCCACCGAATCACACACTTAAGATAGACCTTTGGTTAAAACACCTAACCTCCTTTGATTGTGCTCCCCTCATCATTGACTCAGCAAAATCCCTAGGAATCACCATAGACAAACACCTGAATATGCAGGCGCACATTTTTAATGCCACCAAGGGAGCTAAACACAAGTTGAGTATGCTAAGGAAATTCAAACCCTTCCTCCCTCAGGCCGACCTAAAAATGGCAGTACCAGCCCTAGTGCTACCAAGACTAGACTATGGAAGCACCACTCTTTGCGGTCTCCCCAAATGCAAGCTGGCTCCGCTGAGGACATCACTTAATGCTGCGGCTAGACTGGTATCAGGAACAAAAAGAAACAGCCACATCTCTCCGACCCTGAAAGCACTGACCTGGCAGCCTTACGAGGCTAGAATACACCTAAAGGTTGCCTGCATGACCCATAAAGCTCTACATAACAATACACCCAGTTACTTAGCTCTAAAGCTAGAAAGGTCGGGAGGTTGCAGACAACTTCGTAGTGCGAGTACTTTACTTCTGAAACCACAATCCTTCCATAAGAAGAGAACTGGTTGCAGATCTTTCTCAGGGATTGCACCAAAGATTCGGAACTCCTTACCTCCGGCGGTGCGTGGAATCTCTTCCTTAACCGCATTCAAAAAAGAAGTAAAAATACTACTAATGAACAAATTCACTTCCTAAGTCTAATTCTAGACTGACACCGAGTCACCTATAAGAGCCGCATATCATTGCCTACCTCCAGTGGAATGAATGAGATTATTATATGTATGATTATTACCACAGCCACTTAATGCTCAATAACTGTATTTAGCGTAAAGCTTAGTTGGCCGCGGATCTACTATATAATATTATCCATATTCTTCATACCCATGGTGGATCAAAGGAGTATATTATATGTATGTTTATTAGCACATCCACCTAATGCTCAATAACCATTTATTGTGCAATGTCCTGCTGATTCCGGGTCATCTATGTTTGTTATCTATATATTATATTTCTCTATTGTACGTATTGACACATTTCAAATGCTTGTATACTACATCATCCGCTTATGTTTTATACTGTATACTGTAAAGCGCTCCGATACCCTCGTGGGTCACATTCACGCTATATCAAACTTTATAAATAAATAAATGGTTGGGCTGTGGTTGGAGGGGATGGTATGTTTTAGTAATCCACAAAGTTTTTAGAAAAGACGTGGGATTTAAGATATCAGGAAAATATCATATGGATTGTAAAACCTTAGACAGCAGAGCAGGGTGATGGTTGAGGAGTTAAGATGCACAAAAAGGGAAACGGGTCAATAGCTAATAACACTTAGTGGTCTGAAATGGTACCATCATTTTACTAAATTGATAGGATAGCGGAGGTGAAATTACACTCTCTTAGACCTCCCTCCAGTGATATCACAGGAAATGACATCGTGAGAGACAACAGGCAGGCATAGCAGTTGCATGGGAAACAAAGGGGTAGGATTGGCAAACCTGTACCACCTAAATTATGCCAGTGTCGTTGCTTACTGTGCCCCAGAATGCCTGGTTAGATATGCACTTCTGGATTCTGTGGGACAGAGATTGTGCACAGAATCTTCACTATATCCTTGCCAGGAGTCAGGACACCATAAAGGTCACCTGCTAGAGAGTAAATGAAGTCCATACTCACTTGTGTCACAAGGAAGTGAGGAGAGCAAGAGGAATACTTGAGAGCGTAGGGATTGTTATAATCAGCAGGGGCATAACTACCATTCGTGAACCATGTGCAGTGATGCTGGGCCCTGAGCCTGGAGGGGCCTATTGAGCACTGATAATTACTATATTTTACTACTCCAACAGCAGATATTGGGGGTCATTTTTAGGTCTCGCCTTGGCAGCACATGCGCTGGATGCGCTGTCTCAGCGAGACCTAAAGTAATCTCCATATGTTGGCAAGCAGCCGGTAGTTTCTCCTGCCGGTTGCCATTTGCTAAATGTTGTTATCGCTTTTCTTACCTTTGTTTTCAGTGGCTGTTGATGTCCAACTGACTTCCGTGTAGTCCGGAAGCAGCGGCCACCAACTACAGTTTTCGTCCACACTGTTCGGACTTTTAGTTTGTCTTGCGCATCTCTGCCTGACCTAAACATGGATACAAGAGCAGATGGGTATGGTCCGAGCTGTTCCCTCAAATTACTGTTATGAAATAATTTAGCCCACTTGATTCTCACAGATTACTGCCCCCACTGATCATGCTGTCAGAAATCCAAGTGAGCACTTCATTCCGCTTTTATTCATGCCAGATCTGTTTTGCTTTCATAATGAGGCGATATTACCACTGCACAAAGCGGATAAAGACATTCGCGGTGATAGATAGCCGTGAGATTAAATGGGATCTTTATGACTTCTGTAGTCATCAGTTTTGACTGCGCGATAAGACGAGCGGAGTTGGGCGCTGATTTGTTCTTTATAGGAGCCCGTATTATCACGAGCTTACGAGCTTACCAGCGCGCGCTCCGATAAAATCCATTTAAGGTGGAATCTCAATTAAGATGCCGCGTGCTGAAGGGGTGCTGCTTGAGGGATGCGCGAGGAACAATATGCAAAGGTACAGTGCATGCATAAAGCCGCAACAGTAATTACATTTTAAGCTGCATTATATCTTTTTGTGCTACATCGGCTGCTGTAACAACAACAAATACCGTCTATTTTCAAGATGTACACTGCCGTGGATCAATACTTCTTGCTTTGGGAACACAAGATCGTTTTTACATTAGCTACATATTCTTAGCTGACGCCACATTTTTTATTTCCCTCTACACATGTGGAAGCATCTGACCGTACAATAGAGTATACATAAATGAACTGCATGCTTAGAATATTAATGTTAATTCAGTTACAGCGGTATACGGGTCTGTTAATTACAGTGAAGATTTAATGGTAACATATGTGTGTGCTAGACGTTTTAAGTGACCGATTTGACTGTAATAAGAATGTCCAGTATCCAAGATGGCTGACAGAGTTGTGCTCACGGAGACAGATAAGGACTGGCACAGCATGAACATGCAGGCTTGTCCCGCGTTTAGATTTATTGTTTTGGATACTGTTCCCAGCTAGGGCATCTGAGCGGCATCAGCAGCAGGCTCTTCCTTGCAGCAGGTGTTGCAGTAAGTAGTGCAGCTATCAGCGCGAGTGCCAATATAAGGTAAGAGCTGTGCATTCACAGAGCTGCACAAGTGCGTTTCTGCATTCTTCATCCACTGTAAGTTACTTCCTTGAAGTTTGCATTCAGTCTGGTCTGTGCTGCAACAATGTATAGTTGGCCAGTGCCACACAAAGCCACTGTGCACTTATATCACTAAAATGTACGTGCTTTACAGTGCGCCTGTCTATTACGTATCACGAATACACAATTTTGCTCTGATGGCAGTTTCCTGTCAATCTCCGCAGTAAAGATCGTGGAGTGGATCACCCCTGGTGTGTCTCAGTATCACTGACTGTTTTTTTTAAGCCGCTAGAGACACTGGTGTTGAATGCAGCTCCGGGGCATCTAGCTTGGATATAAAGTTTTTGGTGGAATGTGTGATGTGTACTTGTGTGCTGCGTACTTAAAAATGTAGCAGCAGATATTATCGTAGCCGTGACAAAATGTCATAGTGCACAAAGAGGGAGTAATTACAGTGACAAGCTTCACTGTAAGATTCAGGCTCTGAGCTCCAGGACTTCTTGATCTCCTATGGTTGCTTTGTCCATCATTTAGGAACATCAGTAATAGGATAGTGTTTCTAAGTTGTATGTTATGGGTTATTTGAGTTCTGAACTGTATGCAGAAAAAATGATAACATGTAATTTCTGAATTTGTTTAAATAAGTCATGGAAAAGTAGATGTACAGTTGTTGCAGGGATTCTGCTCATGCACAGAACTATGCGCAGGAAACCAGGACCTCAGTGAATTGCGGTGTACCAAAAACTCACCTCAGTACCCAGAACCCCTATCGGACTAGCATCAGTGTCTCATTCGCTCTTCATATCATCTGGAAGCTACCAATGATTAGACAACCCAGAACATGCGAATTAGAGTACTCTCAGGAATGGTGGGAATTAGAAATACCTGTTCGTTATTATTCTCATATCAGTCCACAACAAGAGTAATCAGAGACACAGTAAAGTTTAAAATGTTTTTTTTATAAACTACGTGTCCTAAGATGCAGTACTTTTGCTAACATAAGCAGACAAATGATTAAGATTCAAACCATCAGCATTGTTACAAGACCATAGAAAATGAAGGGAGAAATCATGTTACAAATGACAGTGGAATACAACCACCCTCCCATCGCTAGTAAGCTAGTATTATTAAACTAACAGAAGGTCTCTGGGTTTGAATGGGGAACCCCATAGCGTAAATATCAGCTTAGGTGAATCACATCACAGGATCAGCTTTGCTCTGTGCCTGGAAAAGTTCTTCTCCAGAATGTGTGTCTAATGCATGCAAACTGCAATATTAAAGACGTTCGAGTTTCAGGTATTTGCAGCTGTGTGCATGTTATGGCTAGAGCGTGGGCCGATCAACCCGAATTCAAAAGCGTACAATGTTCAGACCAAGGTCGCGGTGCACATCTAGGGATTTGAACAACAGACAGTTCTCCTGTGAAGAAAAGGCAGGCAAGCAGTTTTCATATAATAACATCGATCCGCAGTGTCGTGTGCAAAAGAAGCAAAAGTGGCAAGATGACGTTTCTAACTTCTAAGACGCTTATGCTAACATAGCAATGTGTGCATCTAAATCTCCGTCTCCACTACACAGTCTCATGATCTGTGTAATGTTCATGTTCTTTTCATTTTTTGCATGGAATATGTTTTCTGGTGTTTAATTTTTATGCTGCAACGTTTGTGATAATATATTTGGATGATACATGTAATTATATGTTTTGATGAAACAGAGTGGTTGTGTGTATGAATTTTGTGACATACTTTGGGAGGAAAGAATCTTTTGTATATGACTACAAAATAGGAAAAGACAAAATGCAATGCAAAAATAAGTTTAATCACTAATATTAAGTACAGTGCTCATTAGTAATATGTGTGTTGAGTGATAATCGGTTTCAGAATTCTTTAGGGCGATAATTTATGGTGGCCCAGCCATACTGATTTAAGGGGCCCATCCCCTCTGGTGTGTTCAGTATTCAGGATATGGGCATAAAGCTGTGCAAAAAATGTGCATTTATTTTCTATTTCTTTACTTTTTAAGCAATCACGGCACCCACGCTTTAGCTTAAGATGTTTAAAGCTAAAGCACAGGTGCCGCCATTGTAACAAAAGTAAATACATGTAAAGACAGCATGCAGCCGCCATTTTTTTTATTTCTTAACTTTTTATGCAATTGCGGCACCTGGGCTTTATCTTAAGATGTTTGAAGCTAAAGCGTGAGTTCCACGATTGATTCAATAGCTCTTGCATTACTAAAAGTTTGAGCTATTGTGCTGCATTATTATTAGCAACACCAGTATCTCAAACTTTCACTAATGAGACCTATTGTATTGTAAAGGTTTGTTCTTACTTGCATCCTTGCTACGACAAGTGACTTTTTCAAAGCAGATCGTATCCGCCTACTCCTTTGAAGAAACGCAGAGGACTGAGATGCTTCGCGCTCAGCTGTATCCATCGAGGTTATTTCTCTGATCCACTTCACCAGACGTATCAGACCTTCAGGCTCCGCAGCATTGCAGGAGGGGTCCTGCCCCAGATCGACTCTGGAGGGCGCGGTGCCTCCCTTCGACAGGCCTCGCATTCTGCTCCTGGACCCCCCTCTATTCAATTCGGCCGGGTCAAACATTCTCCTCGCTCTGAGCTGAATATCCATTGGCTCAGCCGTAGGGTCACCTTCCCCTACTTTGATGTGGAGACCTCATTCTTCTCTTGAGTGCATTTATTGATGCAAACTCACATCAGATGCTGACAATTGGAGTCAGTACGGACTGAGTATCTACTCCGAGAGCTATCTCCTAACGGAGCCTTGGACCCCATTCCTCATTAGATATACAAAAACTTTCCTTTTTCCGCCTGTCCACTTACACCTTGGATTGCATCTTATTTGTGCCCTGAAGGTGGTGACGGCTAGACCTTGGCCCTTCACCAAAATGCGTGTCGGCACCGTGCTTGACAGGAATCACACAGTGGTATATGTAAAAGAGTTAAAAAGGACAAAGGGTTCTCATGTTCCCTTCTTCCACTACTCCAGTAACATAGCAAAACCAATGCCTCTGAACCAATTCCTAAATGTATAGGACATTCTCTGAGTAATTGTGGTCTGATTATGCTATTCCAACTATCTCTTAAATTCTCATTGCCTTATTGAGTTGCTCGCTTTTGACTCAGCTTCAAAACTGTGCACGATACCACTGTCCCTTTGATTTGAGGTTCCTGTCTATATATATATATATGCAATTCTTTTCATGTGCGATTGTGTTCGTGAGATAGAAGTGTGGATGTGATCACGGTATGTTTCACTGTTATGATTGTGTTAGGATGCAATTGTCATGAAGATGTTTGAATCGTTTTTGCCACAATTCATTCATTTTGGGAGACACGCCATGAGCGACATTATTATATGTTTTCTTGTGGATTCAATTGGACAGAATATATTTATGTTAATATGTCAATTGTTTTGTGCTAGTGCACAGGTATATAAAAAAAAATTACAACTGTATAGAACATTCAGAAATTGTTTCATCTTGAATAAAATATTTTTGTATTTTCTACTATGGATGTTTCTTTAATTAGGTGCATTCTCAGGTGTCCGCTTTATTATTGATTCCGCTCCCCGGTTGAGAGATTTGCCTTCAGTTATTTAGAGATGCTTTGCGCTCTGTTCTATCCAAAGGCAGGTGACACCTTTTCCCTTCCAGTGGAGGGTCTCATTTTCAGATCCTTGCTACGCTACTCATAACCACCAGGAAAATGTAAATATATGAACACTGCGCATGCTATTGTTGGGACATGGACACGCCTTTACTGGTTTAATTTTTATAACGACGATTTTAATTCTGTCCCTAATGTGAACTTTTCTCTGTTGTTTAATTTTATTTTAAAATTACAATTAGTTAACTGTGGTACCCAAACTAAGGGTATATGCTTAGGCGGAGATTTTAATGTTAAAATCCCAAAGGACATTCACTCCGCCATACGGCTTGCCACTGATGCATCATTAAGTAAAAGAGGGGAACAGTTAATGAATCTTTTAAGAACTCATAACTTTGTGAATGTTATGCAAATCGCTGCTATCCCGTCACCAGACGAATGCGTGATTCCAACTTATAGAAGTCGAAGCTCTACTTCTACTATTGATTATATATTCGTTAACACCCCTCTAGAAGACCATGTTTTAAAGGCTGAAGTTATCCCCACTATACAAGGGGATCATAACCCCATCAACACTATTCTGAGCTTCTCGCGTCGTCCAGTGTACGATCGTACACCTGGGGCCTGTGATTTAACGATAACTACAGATAATCTTAGAATTGTCTGGCGTAACATCGACAACAACGCCCTTTTTGAAACAATGATAAAATCTTATCCTAACTTAGTTAAAACATGTCTGATGTTTAGTACTGGAAATATAGAGGTAGTTGCCGCTTTTTCAAAGTTATGTAATGGGATTAAACAAATACTGTCCAAACCATTCAGAATATTTAATTCCGAACCCGGTTGGTTTAACACAGAATGCTCAGTGGCCAATATAGAATTAAGAAAGGCCCTCTTAAGTAAACCAAGAGTAAGCTCCCTCGTGACCTCGTGTAGGAGTAGTTACAAGAAAGCTATTACACGTAGAAAGGAGGAGCTTATTAATGACCATTGGGCAAACCTTCTGCGGGCAAATGCTCTAAAAAACGGAAAGAACTTTTGGAAGGCAGTTAAAGATATGAAAAATGTGGGTACTATTTCCTCACCGCTTGGATGTAATATATCCAGCGAATCTTGGGAGGCCCATTTTACTAAGATCTATGCCTCCCCAATCCCTAATGAACCTGAAAAAGTTTATACTTTTACCTCTGGAATACAGATTGAATTAACTGAGGTTGAAGATGCTATAAGCCAAAGTTTAGGAGGCAAAGCACCGGGTCCAGATGGGCTCCCGATTGACTTAATTAAGAATAAACCCGACTTCTGGGCACCACTTCTTACCAACATTTTTAATAATCTCACTGATTCATTTATTCCTGACTCTTGGTCATATAGTACTATAGTCCCAATTTTTAAGAAGGGGGACCGGACGGATCCCAGTTGTTACAGGCCAAGTTCATTGATCGATAATACCCTAAAAATTTTGGGTAGGGTATTATTTAATAGGATCAACTTATGGGCAGAGGAAAATAAGGTCTTGCACTCGTCTCAGCTGGGGTTTAGGAGTAATGTCGGAACGGTTGAACAATGCCTCAACCTTCACCTGATCATTAGTAAATATACAATAGCTAAAAAAACACCAATGTACCTAGCATTCATGGATCTCACGTCAGCCTTTGACTTTGTCAACAGATCACGGCTGTGGCAAATTCTTCTGAATTTTGGGCTAGACGACCAACTGGTTTCCTTTTTGGCATATTTACATAGAGACCTGAAAGCTAGGGTGCGTATAGGAAAGAATGGCGAGATCTCGAAGGCTATTAAAATTGGCAGGGGGGTCAGACAGGGCTGTGTCCTGGCCCCGCTTCTTTTTATACTGTATATTAATGATCTAACTAAATCACTTTTGTTTACAACTGAAGACGTCCCAATTATCAAGGGAAACAAGATCCCCGCATTGCTCTATGCCGATGACGCCGTGTTAATGGGGCGCACCCCTAAAGCTTTGCGCGCCTTGGTACACGGTTTTGTGAATTTCATGGCAACTTTGGGCCTATGTACTAATTTAAAAAATCATTTTTAATGTCATGTGGGTCCAAGAAATACTCTAATTTTTCTATTATTTTAAACTCTAACCAATTGATAAGCACGTGCACTTTCCCTTATTTAGGCCTGGTATTCGCATCAAACGGTTTATGGAATGATCACATTGCTCACTGCAGAAGGAAATTTACCAATTCTATTAACACAATCTTGAGGCTACCAAAGCCAAAAAAAATAGGGGTAGTTCCTTCTATCATTAAAATTTACAGATTACAATGTGTGCCAACTGCCACATATGGCGCGGAGGTGTGGGGGTATTCCACCTGCACATCTATTCAGTGCGAAGAGAATAGATTTTGTCGTAAAACTCTGGGAGCCCCTTTCTTCTCTTCCACATATGCTAGCCATAGCGAATTACATCTGCCGTATATAGAAGATTTTATAAAGGCTCGCCCAACATTGTTTTGGTTAAGAATTTGGAAGAATAAGGCTGCACAATTGACCAGAGAGATAATTACGGATTGTTTGAATTGTGACAGAGGGATGGATATACCGTGGCTGGCAGAAGTCCATAAAAGCTTGATTAATTTGAATATGGAACATTTGTTCCTAAATCCTTTAGATTATAGCCCTGCTAATATTAAAACTATAGAAAGCTCACTTTATGCATCTTTTAAAAAAACTAGACTAGCAACTGAATATAATAAGACTTCAGTTGCTAGATATATGCAAGCAGAGCTCGTAACCCCAGACTTGCCTAAATATCTATTAAATCCTGTTGGTCGATGGGAAAGGGGCTTATTCTTCAGGCTGAGAACAGATACAATGAAATACCTGTTGTCTTTTCCTACTGGCTATACTGCTAACCTTGAATCCTCCCTCTGCCCATGTAATAATAGCTCGAAACAATCAATGTTACATTTTTTATTTTTCTGTTCTTTCTATTCCTTCCCCACAAAACATTTTTTAATCCCATACTTTAAGTCACAATGTGTTTCGGACTATAAGACTGCTTATGATATGGTGCTCGCTATCAATAATGATGAATTGTGTTTTAGAGTTGGATCCTTTTTCAAATTGGCGGTACGCACTCGTAATACTATGTACTCGATATAATTCAGCTATTTGATATGCTTATATTAACTGTGTTTTTATATTGTGTTCTATTTTTATTGCACTTTTATGGATATAATGCATATCCGAATAAAGTTCACATTCATTCATTCATTCATAATCATATCATAGAATTGTACATATAAAAGATCTCTAGGCAACAAGTTGGTCATTCGAAAATTATTAGACCATGAATTGCCAATAGGAATATTAAACCCAATGTACAAAATTTGAATATCAAAAGTTCAATTTTATTGAAACAAAATATAAAAAGGCAGACTCAAGTATAGTGGATGGTCTAATCATTTTCGAGTGACCAACTTGTTGCCTAGAGATCTTTCACATGTACAATTATATTTTCCCTGTCCTAGGAACGTCTATTAGTAACAGGGGGGCCTTATTTTCACATTAGTTATATCATAGAGACATTCCAGAGACAGGTCGCCAAATGGTTCAAGGTTTGCACTGTAAGGTCAGTGACCATATACAGAAAGCACTAAAAATATAGCAGATGGGATAATGTATTATACCTTTAAATATCTGTCTTTTGTTTTCTGATTAATGTAGATGTCCAAGTGTCCTGACACATTACTCGCTTGTAATAAGAAAAACATAATTAGTTGCATCTTATAATTTATTACAGTTGACTAGTGACTTCACAATACCCACAGTGCAGCACCGGCCCACAGCTGAATCCTATGAACATAAACAAGCATTGACAAAGCCAATTGGTCTGGCATTGGCTGCCAGTCCATTTGCTTTGTCAATGCTTTTATGGTCATGGTTTTTTCAAAATGTTTTTGTTGAGGAAGCTGCTGAGTTCATGTCAATCTAGAAAATAAAACTGTGACTACAAATAAAAGTAATTTTAGTTTCAGACACACGTTACCTTAGTAGTTATTTGCACAAAAGGGAACTACTTTGTATGTGGATATGCTCCTTATGAAAGAGCAAAAATCCATCTCTTACTGAAAATTTAGCAAAAGGTCCAAGCGGGCCAGCCCATTTCTCTTTGCTGTTTGCTGTAGTGAGTGGAAGATAAAAGTCAATGACACAATAAAAGACTAATGCATAAAGGGGGCTTGCTAAAACCCAACATAAGTACATTATACGTATAAATTTTGTAAAAATAAAAGTCCTTGACCAACACCAAAAATGTTGCTTACAAGAAAAGACTGCTTGGAAATGGCAGTGTCCTACATGAGCAAGGTTAACTGAAGCCCTGCCAGACACCTACCTTTTCTTTCTCGGTTTCGAAAATCATGTCTTTGCTTTTGGACAAATCTGAATTCCAAGCCCCACTGCTTCAGCACAATACAAGAGTAGCCACGCTATTAGTTGATAAAGGTAGTAGTGTAGGGTAAGACAGAAGCATGTATATATCTGGATTTTTTTTCTAGTGTCTGCCCTAGTTCTAAATAGGAAACCACATGGTACGCAATAAAAAAATATAATCCACAAATGCCAGCTTATTCATTTTCAAGGCATTTATGCATTTATCAATTACCTCCATGACTATCTCAGACATTCCACGGACTTAATATATTTTAGAAAGAGTCTGAAAACATAGCTTTTTGACAAATAGTCCTGTAAGTTATGACACATTCATTCTCCCATTACGTCTGCTGTTTTAGGTAATGGAAAGGTAACTAGCACCAGGACACCCCCGGGTAATCGCGCGCTATATAAGCTACCATAACATAACATTTTGATGGGAAATGCTTAGTTTGCCAATTTTAAATTACAAAGTCTTATGCATGCTATGCCAATATGCTGGAAAAATATTTACATTTCCACAAATTTCTTTTATATGTGTAACTGATTTGTGCACGTTTAAAAGACTTCACACTGTGCCAAATACTTGTGCATAGTGTGCTGGTATATTCATTTTCTATGTATCTGTTAAACTCTAAAAAAAAAAGTATTTGAGGGTCCACGTATTATAAGGTTAAAGTACAGCCAACAGTAGGTAATAAGGATATTGCAAGTCATCTTGGAGTTCCATAACTCTTGTGTCTTGATAGGGTCACAGAAATCAGGTTGGCTTTCAATATCTTCATCTCGTACAGCTGATTGGTGTTGAACCTGGCCATCTCTGCAGGGTCACCTCCAAGCCTTTTTGGCTTCAGCACTCCTCTTTTGCTGAATTCGTTTTTATCTGCTGTAGGACTCTGTGCATTTTACCACTGCTAATCAGTGCTAAAGTGCTTGTGCTCTTACTCTAAAACCTGGTACAATTGCCTTAAACCCAATTGTCACATTTAATTTAAAAGGGTATTACTTGTGCGGAGGGCCTATAAATTGAATGCTTCTAGTGGGCTTCCAGCACTTATTGTGCCACCCACTTCAGTAGCCTTAACATGTCTCAGGTTTGCCATCTCAGCCTATGTGTAGTTTTAATCAGCCATTTCGACCTGGCAAAATAAACCTTTTGCCAGGTCTAAACCTTACTTTTTAATACATATAAGTCACCCCTAGGGAAGAACCTAAACAGCCTATAGTGCAGAGTGCGGTGTTTTGAAAAAGTTGGACATGTACCTTTAAGTTTTACATTTCCTGATAGTGGGAAACTCTTCAATTAGTTTTTTCTCCTGTAAGGCCCACCTCTACCATATTATAACATTGTGTTTCCTTATTACATTTAATAAGTGAGAACCTGTGATTGGGAGTAGGTAGAAATGTCAAGTTGGGTTTTGCATTAATTATAATTTAAAACCATCTTTAATGGTAAAGTCGGATTTTTTAGACATCATTCTAAAAATGGCACTTTTAGAAAGTTGGCAGTTTCTTGTCCTAACCATTAGGTGTCTGCAGACTGTATCCTGGGTGACATGTCTAAAAGTAAATGGGCAGTTGGTCTTTGTGTATTCTTCACACACAGCATAACCAAGGGGGGGGAAGGGTGTTGGCAGGATAGGCCAATGGGAGCCGATCTCACCTACCACACTTGCACTTCAAAGGGGCTGCCTCAGTATACTCAGTATACTCACAAATGACTTAACACTAGTCCCTTGTCATCTCGGACCCCTCTGAGCCAGGGCAGAGGAAGGAAGGAAGTTCCAGAACCAGATGTGGGGGGAAGTCTAGACGATTCTCCCGCTTCAAAGCTAGCACAAGGTATATATATATATATATATATATATATATATATATATCTATCAACGCTCCAATCCTCTTCATTCAGAGAAATAAGCACTCACGGGATACGCTCGGAGGAGATTTTTATTCCGATGCAAACAAACGTGTTTCGGCAAACTGCCTTCCTCGGTGTTTGTCAACACACCGAGATGCCGCCATTATTTGTACATGCGTAACGTCAGTATGTCAACATAGAAAAGGGACTGCGCAATGCATCCTCAGGGAATGCACCATTTATAAATGTGCAATTTAACTGTTTCCGATCCACATTATGCAAAATTGCAATACCAATTTTGAGAAAATTAGAGAGCATGCTTAACGATAATGTTAAACTCAATCATCAATTATTCCAATTCCTATGAACATCCAAATATGCGAGTAACATACCATGAGTAATGCTCATGTTATCGCTAGCCGCCAAATAACATGCCATGGATTGGCCCTATCTGGCGTTGTCATATATTCTCAAAACAAATCTCGCCGTGAATCGGCTTAAGTCCCTCAAACCCATGGACATACTTATACTAAGACAAAACTAATATTTCTCTGATTGTTCCTCTAACTTAATCATTACAGAATATATCAAAAAATAGAATCCACATTTCATTTACACTTCGCTATAGCCTTGCCTAGTCAACCATAATTTAAATAGCAATTCTTCTGAAAATTCATACATAATCGTTACAAGTAATATAGTGCATTGTCTTGTTATTACTATGCTCATCAATGATCCTTCATACAGTTCCATTAAAATGAATCAGTACTAATCAATCCTATATCTAAGTTGATTATGAGCCCAAATGCGACGCTAATTCTTCCCCACTATTCAGACCCTTAGGGGATTTTGTCTGACAATCCACTATGTAGCGCGATTCAAGTCTACGCAGTTTTTTTAACCTATCGCCCCCTCTTATGTTAACGGGTACGTGGTCTAAACCATAAAATCTCAATAGATTCCTATTACTGGAATGTCTCTCTGCATAGTGTCTCGCTACAGGGTATGATACATCTTTTTTGGTAATTGCTCTTTGATGTTCTAATATTCTGATCTTAAGTGGGTGTATAGTGCTCCCTATATAACATAGATCACACGGGCACACTAAACAGTATACCACATAAGAAGTGCTGCAGGTAATGAATTTATTAATGGTTCTCTTTACCTGTACATCTGGTATACTGTAGGAGAGAACTCTTTTGCTATTGGAACACGCCTTGCATTTGCCACAAGGGTAGAAACCCTTCATATCTTTCAGGGTGCCCCCACACTGGGATTCTTTCTCAAGATGACTTTGCACTCGTTTATCCTTCAAAAACCGAGATTTTTTAAAAGTCACTAGTGGGTATGGGGGATATCCTCATTCAGCACACTATCAGTTTTCAAAATATGCCAGTTTTTTTTTTAAACAATCGCTTTTGATAGTTGGCTTCTGCTGAATAGGTAGTCACCATTCTGAATTTACCTTCATGGGTTGCAGCCGACTTGTTTTTAGACATTCGATTATTAGTCAGCAAATGCTGCTTAGGAATGCCTTCCACCTTTTCAAGAGTATTCTGTAAGAGTATTGGATCATACCCCCTTTGGGCAAACCTCTGTATACATTCTTTGGCTGATACCTCGAAATCACATGATTGTGAACTATTGCGTTTTAACCGCAATAGTTCCCCATAAGGAATACTCTGTATCAATTTAGGTGGATGATTGCTCATTGCAAACAAAGTTGAATTTCCTGCCGTGATCTTACGATATAAGGCAGTATGTATTTGCCCATCTACAATGAATACCTTCAGGTCTAGGTAGTCCACCGCCACTGGACTCACCACACCCGAGAAATATAAATTCAAATCATTGTCATTTAGATCACTAATATATCAATTGGCAGATTCAATTCCGCCCTGCCACACTATGAATAGATCGTCAATATAACAATACCATTCAACAACCTTTCATGTTACATTACCACACTCATAGGTTCTGGACACCTGTTCCTCCCACCAGCCTACGAACAAGTTCGCATAACTGGGGGCGAAACAGGTGCCCATCGCCGTACCTGATACTTGTTTGAAATAACTGTCCTCAAACAAAAATATATTGTTCGTCAAACAGAATTTCGTAAACTCCAAAATCATGTCATTGTGTTCAGCGAATCTTAGCTGTCTTTTGTTCAGAAAGTGTTGCTAGGTCTTTAAACCATCCTTATGGTTGATGCAAGTATACAGACTGGTGATATCCAGCACCATCATTACATATGTTGAATCCCAGGATATGGTTGAAATTTTACCCAAAAAGTCTTTTGTGTCTCTCACATAGGATTTAAGTTCTACCACAAATGGAAAAAGGAAATGATCTATGAACATAGAGATTTGTCCCGTAAGGCTACCCTGAGACGAAACTATTGGTCTCCTTGGTGGGCGGGCTGCATCTTTGTGTATCTTTGGAATGTGATAGAATGTTGCTATCACTGGATTTGGGCACCTTAGAAACAGATGTTTGTCAGTTCCCAACATGCCCTTGGTATTCCACATCTTCAACAAGCCTTCATATTCCTCCACACTGGCCAAATAAATTTCACGTGTGGTCGGAGCATAATATTTAGTATCTCGTAGTTGTCGAAGTGCTTCCTCCCGATATTGCTTTCTTGTTTGCAGCACAACATTCCCACCTTTGTCCGAGGGTTTTATGATAGTTGTTCTATCTGCCATTAGATTCGCTAATGCAGCCTTCTCTTCTCTTGTTAGATTCTCTTTCACAGCACACTTGCGGTTCTTGCATCTAAAGTTGAGTAGATCTTTGACCATTGCCTCTGAGAATACGTCTATTGAGTCATAGGGCATCTGTGGAACAAACAGCGATTTGGGCTTAAATGGACTTTCTTGCATCCCTTGTTCAATCCCCGCTTTCACTGCTCTGTCTGCCATGCACACTCCTGTGTCCTCTTGATCTATAGTGTTCAAATTTTGCAACAGTTCCACTGCTCGTATATCGTTGCATGTCAAAATATCTGTTGCTGTTATTCTCGAGGCCATGGCTTTATTTTCTCTCATAGTGGGTCGTAATTCGAAGTACATATGCAGTTTTAATCTTCGTACAAAACAAAACCAATCAATTCTGGTTTGAGTAACTTCTAGATGACTAGTGGGGCAAAAGGTCAGTCCCAGTGATAAATCTTTGATTTCCTTATCGGACAATACTATTGGTGTTAAATTCACTATCGTGAGATTACTGTCATTTATTGTTTCTTGTTGTATCTCTTCTTGCGTGTAATATATATATTGAACCCTTAGACCAACTCTTCAGATCACTTCTGGACCCGTGGAACACTCAGAAGAAGGACTGCTCTTCTGCCTTGCTGCTCAAAGTCCTTTCCTCCTGCTCTGCTGCAAGAAGGACTGCTCTGCTGCCTTAGGAAGAAGGAATAAACCTCCTCCTTGAACTCAGAACCACCAGAGTGACTCCAAGGGCTAGCTGATTGGCCTCCTGTTCTGAGATACAGGGACATAACAAGCTAATGAGATCTGTCCTACATATGACCAGCTCACCAGACTCAACTGGACCTGCCTGTGCCCTGCTGCTGGCCTCTGCTGTAGTGAGTCCTGATCCCCAAGAGATGCCCACGATGCAATTCGATGCAGAACGTGGCATCACAGCATCTCGCAGCTCCCGATAGGTGACTTCATCAGAACCAATGCAACGCGACACAATTCTGTGCAGCAACTTGCAGGTCCTGATAAGAGCCCCTTTGGAATTGGCGCAACTCAATGCAGTGAGGTACAGGACCTCGCATCTTAGTCCAAGTACATCCAGGTACATTGCCCAGCGGGACAAACTCTGTCCTGTACCAGGCCAGCGCTCCATCGTGGTCAGCATGAACTTATGACTTTGTCCCGGGTATGGCACGACCAGATGCCCCGATTTGATGTTTTGCGCTTTCTGGTGCTACATTTTTCTGAAAGTTTGAAATTTCATAGTTCCAGTTCTACTGATTGGATTTTTATTTTTCTGGTATCATTTTAAGTATTAAAATGCACTCTATTTTCGTAGATTAGTGTGGGATTTTTCTTGTGTGGTGTTCTCACTTTATTACTGATTTAGCCTGCATAAATACATTACACATTGCCTCTAAATTAAGCCTGACTGCTTTTGTGCCAAGTATTAGACAGTTAGGCACAGGTTAATTTAGTGACTTTTTGTGGTTCACGCTCACAAGGATTGTGGCTGTTTCCTGAGAAGGGCTCACACTCCCCTCAATCAGCAACCCAATTTCTAACGGTGGGACCTTCTTCTATATATGTTGGCTGGAGTTAAGAATGTATAGAAGAGATATCACAGAAGGATTTGATTCACAATTGGATTTACCATGGTGCAGATGAAAAGTTAAACACCATGCATAAGTGTGTATGTATCGAATATTATCCACAATGTTCTAATATATATATACCTGCTATGTGCACGCTTTATTGACTATATGGAGCCATTGTAAGGCACAGGCAAAGTAGGCACATAGATCACATAGATCAGTGCCATGGTAGGCCCGCAAATGAAGCATACCACCTGTTGGACTTGAGCAGGGGTTATCTTTGGCGTGTAACTTCCTTGCCCTGACTAGAGTGGTGGTTTCTGTCTGGCTTTGGCGCAAGCCCTAGCCAACCAGGAATTGCCATTTCTAACACCACCCTATTATGGGAGTGAGTAAAGGGCATTGTCCTGAAACAGTGAAGCACTTGTACCCTCTTTGTCCTTCCCCTTCCATTCTTTCTGGTATGCAGTCAGTTCTGGTGTGATTAATTGCTCTAGTGTGAGGCTGAAATGACTGTTCCTTTAATCCTCCTGATCACTATGTCATCTATGACAAAGTGGGCAATGGCCCACGGTGCCTAAGTTCCAAGGAAACCCCTGGAAAAAAGTGGTCAGAAAACTTCTCTGTCACCCTCTTTCTGCCTACCTCTACCTCTGAATCTGTCTTTTTCTACCTATCCATACTTCAGATCTCTCCACCTTTCTATCAACCAGTCTTTCCTGACTCCCTATCCTGCTCACTATCTTTTCCTCTTGTTTAACTATCTAATTTCTCTCTTTCTCAAAAGACATTTAGGGGCCTATTTATGATCCGGTTTGCATCACTCTTGCACCATGGAACATGGTACAAGAGTGACGCAAACGTTACATGTGATTTATGAAGCCACGAAAGGCCATTTTGCGTGGCCCTGAGTGGCTCCATAAATATGGAGTAAGGCAACCCAACTCGCTGCATTGCCTTTTTTTCTGCCATGGGAAGGTGTTCCATGATTTTTTTTTA
Organism: Triturus cristatus; assembly: GCF_964204655.1. Lineage (NCBI taxonomy): Eukaryota > Metazoa > Chordata > Amphibia > Caudata > Salamandridae > Triturus > Triturus cristatus. The sequence goes on from NC_140589.1 coordinate 1,138,564,006, forward strand.
ACATTCCCAGATTTACCAGACCTGTGAATGCGCCAAAATGATGTGCCTTCCCAGGAGAGGTGTAACAAGGAGAAATATCTTTATTTCTCCTAGTTACTTCCTCTTTCTATGTTTGCTGCATTATGAAGAACACATTGAGAGAGGAATATGCTTCTCAGGATTATTTTTGTGTAAGAAGGTATGCCTGAATGCACAAAATCAATTCAGCACACAAAGCAGGCACCCCCGCACCATGGTGCAAGGGTGACTTTGTTGGCGCAAGGCTCTCGAAAGGGCGCCAGCACAGGGGAAAAGGCAGGAATGTGCTGTATTGCCTTAAATAGGGCACAGTCCTTCCTTTTCCCTGTCACGCAGCGCAGCAAGCTGACTTGCTGTGCTACACTGCATTACATTCCCGTAAATAGGCGCCTAAATCTCTGCCTTTCTCTTTACCTTCTGTGACTTTACGTGACCCTCTCTTTCACCTTTGGATATCAGTATCTAACACTTACAACACGTATTATCACGATCGATGTTACACTGTGGGGCATTACCACACAGGTAACTCCCATTAAAGGTTTTTTCAGGCACTTTACACTGCAGAGCCTTACCATGCAGGGAAATTTAAAAAAAAAATGTTTTATATCACTTGAAATAAGGAGGGGTTTTTGGGTTAAGGCATAGTTACAGGTCAGGAGTGGGCAGAGGTAAAAGGAGGTAAGGGGTTTTTAGGGCTCAGGGGCAGGCAATAACAAAGGATTGTAAAGGTTTTGAGGGTTCAGGCAGGTAGTGGTAAAGGTAGGTGAGCGTTTTTTAGAAATCAGGGTTGAATAGTAGTAAAGGGAGGAGATCGGCTTTAGGGTTCAGGGGCAGGTAGTGATAAAGAGGTTATAGGGTACTGGGGTGGGTAACTTGAAAGGGAGGTAAGGGGTTTAAAAAAAGAGGGGGCATGGGAGGCTATTTCTCAAAACAGAAAAAGGAAAAAGAATTGAAAAAAAAAGGATTTGGGGGTAACAGACAAAAAAGATATATGTATAGATATATATTTATTATATACATATAAACATGGTCAGTCTTTCCATAGGAAGAGCGTTTTCTGTTTTGCTAATAACTTTGGTGTCGGTTGACAAATCTTCCTGAAACTTTCTTAAGAAAAAGTGAACCCACTTGAGCTCCTTCCTGGAAAGTCTTGTGGTGATATGTCAAGTGGAAGTGCGAAAAAGGGAGTGTCACCAAATGTGATTTCTCAATGCAATTTCTATACAGAGTTTTAGACAGCGCTGCAGCCAAACTGGTTGAATGGATTTCAATACAAGAACGGAGGCTACATTATGCAGATCTTTTAATGCAGTCTCTAAGCAGCCGCATACATCACAATACAAAAGTTCCATAAAGGAACATTGAAGGAACATAAATGCCATAAACTGACAGCAATCTGCCTCTTTTAAATGCGGCTCTGAGCAGATAAGTAACTCCTTCTTTTCGCTACTAATTTAAATGTAATCAATAACTCCTTCTTTGCTTGTCTCTATTTCTAAAGATTTGAATATCTACTGTTCTTCCTCTTAATGTGGGCTAACCCCCACCCTCCCCTTTAACCCCCTTTTCCTTACTGATCTCCAATTTACGGAGATATCCTTCCCAGTTCGCCTCAACATTTTCTCGAATTGTTCATTGTGACTATTAACCTTGTTTTATTTTCACAGCCACCTTTAAGTAAGTACCCCCCTTTTTTCTTATTTTTTCGCCGCCCTTCAAACGTGCGCCTTACCCCCCTTTTTTATTTCCCCTCAAGCGCCTCTTCAACCCGCGCTGCTACCTTTTCACACGGAGGAGCTCCTCCGACTCCCTCCTCTACCCGTTTTAAGCTTGCGATGCATCATTTTAAGCTTACAATGCATTGTGAAAGAAATGAAAGAAAATTACCTTGGCAGCAAGCGTGTCCCGTGCTAAGGCTGCCATGGTTCTTTCCTCTGCTACCACGGCTGATCCTGGGCCTCAGAAGATTGCTTACGAGCATCCCCATGGCAACCAGGCTCACGATCGTCAGTTGATGATCAACTCTTCGCTGCAAGCCGGTTTCAAAATCAGCTGTTCACCGCCAAATCCCATTTTACTTTTCAAGGCCAATTTAAAACTTACATTATCAATAATTTTTTTTTTAAAAAGGCGAACTGTGTTATTAATTACATATAAATAAAATAGATTAAAAGAGTATTTGGAGAGATATCCATTGGGCATCTAAACAGTCTCTCTCTCTCTCTAATATATATATTATATCAACTACCTCTCTCCACCAATTATTCCAGTTTTTTATATCATAGTGACAAAATGTCTGACTATGATTCAGATGACGCTAACGCCACTACCCCCAACATTGACAAAGAAACCTTTAGAAAAATGTTACAAAGGGAGATGACAGCATGTATGACGGAAACCTTAAACCAGGTCATCCCGTTTAAGAGACCGTTCCCTTCTCAAGAGGTCGAGAGTAACAAAATTATTATTGATGATACATCTGAAATAAGGGGTAAGAGAACCAAAACATTTAAAAATGTAGATAATAATACCCCTATGAGCACACTAGGAGGTCCTAGTACCTCTTCAAACCTGGGAGGTCTTAGCACCTCAACACTTTCTGGAGGTCATCGCACCTCGAACTCCATGGGTGTCCTCAGCGGCACAACTAATGCGGGTGCCCATAGTGGCACACATTTTATGGATGCCCTTAGCGGCACAAAATTTTGTAGTGCTCAAAATAACTTGGGAGATGACTCTTTTAACGATAATGATTTATCGGACGTCCCTGAGGAGTACGTCCTAGATTTGGATGAAGAGGATGATTTATATAAAAATGAGGAAGAACTTCCTACATCCTCGAAAGATAATATCATTGATCTCCTAGGGGAAGAAATGTTCTCCCCACTAAACCTTAAACATCCTAGATCCTCAGAATGGTGGCCGCAAAGTTTATTAAAAAATGGCTTCATAACCTCCTCGAAAGGGAAACAAGGAATATCCAGACCTTCCATCGAAGATAAAACCTGTCAACCCCCTAACTTGGACCCCGAGCTCATAAAATTTCTATTCAAGCTCGGTCGGGACCCCAGGAAAGGAATGGAGAAATCCCTAAAAGGCTGCCAAGACCGTGTTCTTGACGTCCTGGGTCCTCTTGCCAGAATTATGGACTTAGCCGAGGAGAGCCACATCCGTGGTACACCCCTCAACACTGAATTGATACGAGGCTGGAGTCAGAGAGCCCTAATTCGATTAGGCAACACCAATGCCAGCATTAATGTCGAAAGGCGCAGAATAATTCTTTATAAAATCAATCCCAAGCTTAGTGATATGGCCGACAAAGAACCATCTAATAACCCTAAAGGCCTCTTTTTCGGCGAAGACCTTATCAAGTTGCTTGGCAAATATGTCTCAACCTTTACAGCCCTAGACAAGGCCCAGCAGAATATGAAAAAGGTTTTTAACAATAACCTTTTTGGACGGGACGGAAGAAGGGGCCTTTCTTCCGGCCGCTTCAACCAGAGGCCCTATCAAAGATCACGTGGCTTTGGACGTGGATACTAGCAATTTTAACACCCCTACCCCTACCCCGAGAGGATTTCGATCTCGTGGCTCATTCAGCTCCAATCCACCAAGTAAGTGTCCTTCCCTTCCCTCCTCCCCCTTCTTTTCCCTTAAAGGTGGGAGGCAGACTCAAATTGTTTTCCAAAATTGGGAGTTAATAACTCAGGATCCATGGGTCCTAAACACTGTCAAGGGCTTTATGATAGATTTCGTACAAATACCCACATAAACCTTATTCCCAAGAGACATACCGCTCTCTCAAGGCAAACAAAAGATAGTAGAAGAGGAAATATCTTCCATGCTCCAAAAAGGCGCAATAATAGAGGTCCCCTTGGATACTTTAACATTTATAAGTACGTTATTTCTCGTGGAGAAAAAAGGGAAAGGTTGGACACCCGTAATAAATTTAAAACAACTCAACAAATATCTAGTCTACAGACATTTCAAGATGGAGGGTATCCACCTCCTAAGAGACCTCCTTTTGGAAGGAGACTGGTTGGTCAAATTGGATTTAAAGGACGCCTATTTCACCATTCCTATGGCCCAAATCCACCAACCTTTCCTCCAATTTATGTGGCAAAATCATCTTTATCCATTCCAGGCCCTCCCCTTTGGGCTCTCTTCTGCCCCTTGGTGTTTTACCAAGGTCATGAGAACAATTGCATCTTTCCTAAGAGAAAGAGGTATCCGCCTTATCATTTATCTCAATGACATTTTGATAATGTCGCAGGACCTTCCACAAATTCTCCAGGACCTCAAAACCGTAGTGGACCTCCTAGAGACTCTAGAATTCTTCATAAACAGAGAAAAATCTATCCTCACTCCCTCCAAATCTCTAGAGTTCCCCGGCTTCACCGTGGGACCTCCAAGTGCCTCCTTCTTCTCCCTTCTGACAAAATTACAAAGATCAAGAAGGTGATAAGACACGTCTTGAGACAACAAGTCCTTCCCCTGAGGGAACTAGCCAGACTTCTCGGCCTTCTCTCCTCCTCTATTCAAGCGATTTTTCCGGGCCCTCTAAATTATCGGGACCTACAAAGGATAAAAGGAAGCGCCCTAAGATCTCGTCTTTGGTACGAAGATCGGATTACCCTGGACCAGGAAGCCCAATTCGAACTAACCTGGTGGCTAGACTACCTAGAGGCATGGAATGGCAAAGCAATCTTTGGTTCAGAGCCAGATTTTATCTTGGAATCAGATGCGTCCCTCCATGGTTGGCGTGCTTGCCTTCTCAATCAGAACACTGGCGGGATCTGGTCCCAGGAAGAATCTTCTCACCACATAAATTATTTGGAGCTAATAGCTGGCCTTTATGCCCTAATGAGCTTCAAACATTCTCTCGAAGGGAGGTCAGTCATCTTAAAGATGGACAATATGTCCGCGGTTGCTTACATCAATCACCTAGGAGGTACCAAATCTGCCGATCTCTCCAATTTAGCCAGGAGACTCTGGATGTTCTGCCTGGAACACAAAATTGCGCTCAAAGCAGAACACCTTCCCGGGAGATCGAACATCTCTGCCGATTGGAATTCAAGATTCCTTTTAGATCACAGCGATTGGAAACTCAATGTTTTCATTTTCAGAACCCTGAACAAGATCTGGGGCCCACTAGAGATAGACCTTTTTGCGAGCAGTCTAACGTCCCAACTCAAAAAATATTTCAGCTGGATGCACGACCCCGGTGCACAAGCAGTGAACGCATTTCTCCAACCCTGGATCCAAAGGGTTCTTCAGAAAAGTGAGACAAGACCAATTCTCACTTGTCCTAATATCTCCATTCTGGCCCTCTCAGGCATGGTTCCCCACCACTCTGGAACTTGCATGCAACCCCCCTTCCTAATCCCTTCACAAGAGAATTGCCTTACAGACGTAAACGGAGATCTTCACCCCCTAATCCAAACAGGGAGTTTGAACCTTCTTGCTTGGAGAGTGTCAGGAGATCCAATGAAGTGTCAGGACTTTCGTCATCAGCTGCATCTCTCCTCAGAGAGTCTTGGGCCCCATGCACTCACTACAGGTATAACAACATTTGGAGATGCTGGGTTCGTTGGTGCCTGGAAAGGAACTTGGATTCCCTACAGGCACCTATCGTTGACATAGTGAACTTTCTGGTCGAACAATTTGATAAGGGTTTAAGGTATAGGTCTATCAATTGCTATAGTTCGGCCATCTCTGCTGGCCATATACTCGTCAACGGGAAAACGGTAGGTAAAAATGCCATTGTTTGCAGAGTAATGAAAAGCATTCGACTAAAAAGACCTCCAAACCCCAAATACGAAACCCTCTGGGATTTAAACTTAATCCTGGACCTTTTCAACTCCTGGCCAGATAACTCTTCTTAAGAGAAAATTCCTCTCCATCAAGCTTGCAACTCTGCTTTGTGCCCTCTCCTGTCGTAGGGTCTCTACGTCAAAGCCCTGGTGATCTCTAACAGATCATATAACATCTTTGGGGTCAAATTCGAAATTTACAGAAGAACCAAAACCATGTCTGATTCAATCTTCTATCCCCGTTTCGACCCTTGCCCAAAACTCTGTGTGGTTGAGTGCATGCGTGCATACAATCTGAGAATGTCTACTCTACGTCCTGCAGATGAGAAACAACTTCTCATTTCCTTCGTTAAACCTCATAAAGCTATAACCTCAACTTCCATTGCTAGATGGGTTAAAACTGTCATGAACTTAGCTGGTATTGATTTAAAGAAAATTTCAAGCTCCTTCTGTTAGAGGTGCTATGGCCAGTAAATCTCTATGGTCTGGAGGTAAGTTGGATGACATTCTTAAAGCTGCCGACTGGTCGAACGCTAGCACCTTTGCTCGGCACTACTGCAAGCCTATCGAACATATGTCTAATGTAGTGTTACAAAGCTACCAACGTGCATAATGTAGCCTCCGTTCTTGTAATGAAATTGCGATTCTCCTATTACCATGACTAGAGAATCTGGATTTCATTAAAGACACGGAGGCTGACAATATCCCACCCATCCCATTCCCTAGTGTTTGGTGATTTTTCGTCAACAATGCTTTTTTTGCTTATGCTGATACCTGTTTGATCATTTGTAACAATAACTCTTTATTTCATTACTTATCTAGGTGTTATATTTTTAACTTCTTCTGGAGACATTTACTGATCTCTCTCTTTCAGGTAACCCTTCATCATAACCGCTCGTCGCTTTGGTTTACTTCCTTCTTCAAGCCTCCACTTGGATCCTTAGAAGCTTTAAAGTCTTCAAACCGGATTCGCAGATGTTTATTATATCTCTGAACTTACTTATTTTCTCATTGTCATTTAAAAGAGGCAGATTGCTGTCAGCTCATGGCATGTATGTTCCTTCAATGTTCTTTTATGGAACCTTTGTATTGTGATGTATGCGGCTGCTTAGAGACTGCATTAAAAGATCTGCATAATGTCAGCACTGTGTCTTTAATGAAATCCAGATTCTCTAGTCATGGTAATCGGAGAATCTCAATTTACACCAAATTTGACAAGAGCTAGATATTTAACCAGTAACCCTGCTTTTTGGTGTAAATCCGTTCAGTATTTGTGCAGAAATTGACATTAAAAATGTATAGATATATTGACAGTTGGGCTGAAATTCAAAAATTCAAGGCTTCTGATTAGCTGAGTGGGTTTTTTTGGAGCGAGCGCTCTGATTGGCTGGCCGCAACATAAAGAAACGTTGAAGTGGCCATTACAGGACTCAGGGTTTGGGTATGGTAATAATATCTTACTTTACGTTAAAAAAAACATAGAAATTCGCTTTTTTTCAGTGAAGGTTAAAGTAAAGTTAGAGTTATGTAAAAATATCCGTAAAAACTCAACATTTTAATCTAAAAAAAAAAAAATGAAATTCACCAGTTATAATTTACGAAGCTAACTAGAACTTGTGGCAAAAGCCTGCCAGAAGTAGTTTGCAGTGGGTTGTTGGTCTTCCTTGGAATAGCTGGGTTGATTGCAGTGCCTGGCCAAAGGCAAAGTCCTGAAGATAACCCCTGCTGCACACAGACCAGAGAACGTGCGATAGGGCTGAATGCACACAGCAGGGTTTGGCACAGGGCCTGGCCATAGGCAATCACCCTGCTGCGAACAGCCAAAGAGCATACACAGCGGACGGCTTAGTGCAGGGTCTGGCCTGAGGTCGGCCTGTGGCCATCTTCTTGGTGTACATAGGGAGTTGGCCATCCTAGTGGCGATGGACACAAGCTGCTGCCGCAAGCCGTGTGCAGCAGGGTATTGATTGTTTCCCGCTGCACACAGCTGAATGGTATACCATATGATCTTAATGCCTCTAGCATATACTCCCAACTCAGCGTATCAAATGCATGTCTCATGTAAGTTAATGTTAAAGCCATTTATTATGCGCTTGAATCGCCCGAGGGGTATCTCGAGGTGACCAGGCAGCTAAGCAGCATAGCACGACCAAATCAGAACAAAGCTGTCTTCAGTAGTTTCCTGAAGCAAAAATGGCCCCTACAGGTCCTAATATATTACGGGAGCTTATTCTAATATACCAGGGACAGAAAGGAAAAGGACCTGCCACCTAAGAGGGTCTTCCTGATACGTGGGATGCTTAACAGTGCTTTGTCACTCTTATAATACTCTGTGAATTGCCCCCCGAAAGCTCCCCTATTAGCAAAAGTGTAAAGAATACTCAGCCTTTTCAATTTGTACTAAATGTACATAGACCAGCCTACATAAACCATAAACCTCTGTCTGCTCTGCATGGGGTAGTCCAAGAGGAGCATCTATCTAATTAGCATCCAAGCGCTCTGAAGTTTGTACCTGTAGGTACAGTGAACAACAGAACTACGACTTCTCCCACTTCACCCGCCGCAGTGCCGCGGTGAACATCTGTATATATTTTTTAGGCCACTGTTCCTTAAAATTGTGATTTATGCTTTCATAGCACCTGATCCAACTCTTGAATGAATGAAATAAATCTTATTATGCGCAAACTTTGATAAGATTATTTCTGGAATGGCAAGCCTTTTGGGAAAGAATAAAATAAATCGTGTGCCATGAATAGTGCGTAATGCAAGAATCTATCTATCTATCTATGTATGTCAACAAAATGCTGCCACTTTTAGAATATTTTTTATTTGCCGAAATGTAATATCTCCCAAAATGTAATTTGTTTACGAACTCACTCGCTCTGCTAAAATAGATGCTGCATACCTGAACAACCCCAGAATTCTGAGCAATTGTTGAATGTGGAAGTTTGGAAGTAAGGGATGAAAGTATACCACAGTCCAGGAATATCTCCCATTTTGAGGGCCTGGTAACAACGGCAAGTACAAGTACGAGTAGAGAATAGAATGCTGCAGGAGAAGTATTTTATGTACTGCAAAATGTCTCTGTGAAGATGTCCCAATGTGCTAATTCCACATACATGATTTATTGCTGCGGAGAAATTAAGCTCCGGGGTTCTGTGCGACACCCTACATTTTTGGAATATTTCCTCGTTCTCTATTATTGCCTATACGTCGTTGGCATTTTGACAGTAGATGGTACCAAAGAATCATAATTTTTTTTCAAGATGAGCCAGAATAAGGGAGAATGAGAGACGACGTGAGTCACTTAGACAGACAATACATGGTAAATCCACGCTTTCCGAACTGACAGCTAAACCTGTTTGCAGCGGAGAGGCTGTTGTAAAGAAATTCCGGATTAAAGAATGACGCAGCACCGCAGTGAGGCCCCACAGCATTCCGAGCCCCGTGGCGTAAAAGCCGGTTGTGCCGGATATCGCCACCCTAGGGCAGTGTTCACTCCCATCTGATTCGTTTTTCAAAGGCAAAAAAGCACATGAAGAAACACGAATGGCAGATAGAATATTTGCTGCAATGAATGGACTCTTAAGAGAAGGTTATTCAAACCTGCATAGGTTCCTAGAAAAGCTCTGAATGCAATAGTATGAATATTTCACTTCACCACCCAGGAGTTATGGTGAATTATGCGCCAGTAAACTCTGCAATGAGCTATGCTTAAGGATCAAACAAAGATACAGGTGAACTTGCTTCAACTGCCACCCTGAAGCGATCAGTGTTTGCAAGCTTTAGTTCAGATGCAGCCAGTTTCAAATAATTCACCATAACTGCTGGGCCGTGGAGTCAAATATTCATACTACTGCATTAAGGGTTTTTCAAGGAACATATCGCGCTTCAGAGGTTACCACAACGTATTGGTGCTACCAAAAATCCTGTTGGTCCTGATGATGACCCACATATAAGTAATTTAATAGGGTCGAAACGTCGACAAACATACCATTTGACATGGTTTTAAATTATGATGCGGAACATTATACTTGATACATGTTGATGAAGTTTGCATCCGTATCAGTCACGAGTCTTGTTCATATGTTTTGTATATACCACTTGTGCACTTAAGTTCACCCATTTCCCTTTCACTGTGCCGCATTCGTTTTGGAGCACCTTATTGTGATATAATGTGTTCGCCAAGATGTTTTTCTTCTTGATGTCATTTATTGGATTGAATAAATCCGGATTAATTCTTTTTCAAGCCAATCTAATTATGGTTGTCCATGGTTGCTGAGGAAGTTGAGGCTTACATTTCCCTGTAAGGTACCACTGTTTTTCTTTATTGATTGCCTTGCCCTGGTCCCATGGTCATTGGGCTGCCCCTTTTATTCATTCCAACCCATGAATGTAACTGCCTCTTAGAAGTTAACAAGGGGTAGGTTTTAGGATACTGCGTACTTTTCTTTGCTTGCGAAATGGAACTTCCGAGTGGACTTACTGATATAAGCATGGTTATGTGCCGCTTTGCTATGAAAAGACGATGGTACAGTTAGTGGGTGGTATGTTGCAAGCTGTTACAATGTGTTAGGACGACAATGGCTATATTCCATAGACCACGAAAAGGCTTGAGTGTACAAGGAGTATTGTATCTTAGAGTACTGCTATGTATGCGGAAGGTCCTGATTGATGTATTCTGGAAGTATTGTACAAGGTTAATCAATAAATATATTTTACAAAAAAAAAAAAAAAAAAAAAATGAATGTAACTGCCTCTCCGCAGATCATGTAGAGCAGCATCCGTGTTGATATCAGCATGATCAGCTTTGTGAACGGTGCCCTTCTTAGGAGGGTTACAAATGAATGCCTCCCGCTTTTGGGCGGTGGTGTTTTTATGGTGTATTTGTGAATACTTTTGAATAACCTGGTATGAGGATGATTTCCGCATGTAGAATTACAATGTGGAGCAATGCTGATGTTAGCAGAATTACTCCGTGACTGAAACATTGCCTGCTGATACCTGCTGTAATATTTTCAATAATAGCAGGGGCAACACAGCCTTCCATCCTTCTAACGACGGTAAATTGAGTACTATTAAATTAGGTAAATGTAGCGGCTGTTATTTAGAGAATTACGAAACGGCAGAGGTGCATGAAAAGGGCAAAAGTGCGTCTTTAAGCACTATTATTAAAGTGTTATTAATATTATTTGTACACATTTAAATACAGAAAGGCAGCAAAATGTAAAGAGACTTCCATTCCATACATTTCCGTTATTATCACCAAGCCGTAATTCAAGGCATTAGATCTCTCTGTTGGTAGCCTTTGAAAAACAGTGTGCTAATTGACTGAGAGGAGTCTCCAAAAAGGAGTCTTGTATTTTCGGGAATTTCTATGGCACTTAACCCTGCAAGGAGCTAGAAGCAGTGGAAGTAGAAGGTTTTATTCAAAGAGATGTTGCACTAAACTGCCCAATTAAAGAGCTTTTGGAAGAGTCGGGTTCTTTGCCTTTTCTAAGCTCTCCTGTGCACCATGCGTCAAAGAGGCTAGTGCAGGTATGACTTTGGGTAGACCTTGCTGATAGCCTCTCAGAATCTAAAGTCAATAACCTGAGAATCGCACGCAGTGCTTAGCCAGGATTGCACCGAGGTCCTCAGTGGCTCATGTTGTCATGTCCTTCACATGTTGGTTGCGGGCACCACCATCAGTGCACTAAATGCTGCTTGCAAGTTCTGACAGCTTAGACAGAGAAGGGAACAAGTGCTTGGAGAGATCAGGTGGGATGGTCCTTATTTAGACGGAGTGAACACTGGCGTAACGAAACTCAAGGGGGCCTCCCTGCAAGACACGTGGAGGGGCCCCATCCAGGCTGAATCAGGAGCTCTCCGCCCAGAGTGCTGTGCTGAGGGGACCCCTGGAGCTTGGGGCCCCCCCCGCACTGCGGAGGCTGCGGGGGCCTGTGTTACGCCCCTGGGAGTGAAAATGTTTGCGCCAAGGCCTAACTAGTGGGACTGTGAAACTTTAGAGCCCTCGGAGTAACATTGTATAATTTTTTAACCAACCAGTGGCCTTAAAGAGGGGGGGTCAAACAAACACAAACAGGTCTGATAATAGAGGTAATTTAGACCATTGGGGGCTACCTGCCTGCTAGGTATTTAGCCTCCACTCCCCTGGCGGAGGACCACCCTCCACATTTACAGATCCCCACCTACCTAGCAGAGATCTTTGCTACCAAAGTATATTAGCCACCACAGCATGCGCCATTACTAAGTGCAAGCTGCATTTGTTTTTTATTTTTAAAAACAATTACCCAAATGAGAAAGACAACTGAGGTATTGCTTATGGAAACCATGTGGCTCCCCAGCTCAAAATGAGGAGAGGGTACCACAGGTTTGATGTGGCAGGTGAACTACCTGCTTATTTAAGGTGGTTCACCCACTCTACCAAACTCTACATTACCTCTTTTGTCCCAAAATGACCAGCCTACCCAACCTATTAAACCCTGCCTGCTCTGCATGGGATAGTCCACGAGGAGCATCTGTCTAATTAGCATCCGATAGCTCTCAAATTTGTACCTGTAGGCGCAGTGAGCAAGAGATTCACGTCTTCTCACACTTCATCCACCACAGTGCCGTGGTGAACATCTGCACATATTTTTAGGTAAATTCTCCTTAAAATTGCTAGTTGTGCTTCATAGTACCTGATCCAACTATTCAACTATAATAAGATTATTTCTAGAGTGGCAAACCTTTTGGGAAAGAATACAATAAAGTGTGTGCCATGCACAGTGTGTAATGCAAAAACCTATGTATGCCACTCTACAAAATTAGGCCAATTTTGGAATATGTTGTATTACTTGCTGAAATATAATATCTCCCAAATGTAATTTATATAGGGAATGTGATAGAATCGTTCCCCACGCTAAAACAGATGCTTCACGCCAGAAGAACCACAGAATTCAGAGCAATTGTTAAATGTGAAGGTTTGGAAGGAAGGGAAAACAGTACACCACAGTGTCTGGACTGAAGTAGCCACAGCAATGGGTAGCAGTTATTTTCACAGGTGACAACTCGAAAGAGGAATTTTGTTTTATTCTGTCAGTATTGGAGACAAATGCCAATTTCGCCTTTTCATTAGCAACATGTTCCAACTGCACTTGTTAATACTGTGTGTGTATCGGGGAAAAGCTTCTTGGAGTTTGCTTATATGATCCCAAAAGTTACATATACGTAGAGGAAAGTGTGCGGGGTACAGAGGCGTAGCTAGAGTTTGTGGCACCCAGGGCTATCTCTCAGATTGCCGCCCCTGGGGAGGGGGGGTTGCTGGGGAAAAAGGACGGCGAACACAAAGAGGTCCGAGAGACACTTAGTATCGCCGCTAATAGTTATCTCGATCATGCAAGTTACATGCACATACATGACACGGTCCAAGGCTACACAGTTGAATACACCGGTGACTGGCAGTACAAAAGAGAACACACAGACTGCATGATCTATCTGGGGATTCAGAAAAACCGCATGTGACATCCATCAAAGAGCTGCGTGAATAATTACCTGGTAATCCCCTCAGCACAATGCAAACATGCACATACATGACACTGTTCAGGGATCCATCATCAACAGCTGACATTAAATGACCATTCATCATGGTCCCCCCATTAAAGCAGTGCACTTTGTGATCTGCATGGTACATGTTCTTTGCAGCAGGCACATTAACCCTCTGTGCTACCTTTCCAGGAGTCAACCCTACCACTAGACAAAACTCCAATCTCTCTCGAGGAAGAACATTAATCACCAAAGTTATCATGACATTTTTATTGTTTCTGAAAATTGCTGGAGGCCAGGAAGGAGGCATCAAGTTTTTTTCAAACCATAGTATACTTGCAAAACACTACGCACCCACCCGAAATAGGTACCCAGTGCGGTCACACCGTTCTCATCGCCCTAACCTGCTCAAGGTTCATGTGACCTCAGTGACAGAGTCACAGCGACTGGATCACTGTTGCTCTAGGGTGTGCTGCTTCATAGGCCTGCCCCCAAGACTGGAGATGAACTTCAGTATGGATTGTGGTGGACAGGCCTTCAAGGTTAACCCACAATTGACACCACTGGGGTACACCTGCTTGTGCTAAGACATCAAGCCTTCTACGGTCTAGTGGGGCCTTGTAAGGACTGGCATGGGAATATGCTCCCTCAGTACAGTGGTCTGGTGGACTGGTCATGATGGCTGACCCCGGTTTCCCAGTTCCAAATTCGACAGCTCTGGCCATAGTGCCACATCCTCTCCCCCACTGAACACCATACTTACCCACTGAGAGAAACTCGCACTGCCTTCAGCTATAACCTAATTGTGCCCCCTATAAACACTTGGATGTGGCTCAATTCAAATTATGCACTTGATAAGAGTAATATGCTGCCTAAAAAAAAAGTAAAAGCAAACATTCATAGGGAATGCAAGATTAAGTAAAGCATGTGAAATTTAAGCAGAAACAACATGGTTACCTTAACGATCTCTCACTTACTATTCAGAAATCAGCGAGTGGTTTTACCTCAAAAGTTAAGGACATGACTAGAGGGCCCTGAAGGGAACCGTTTCAAAGTCCATTGCTTATATCCTTACAAAACGTAAGCAGTATGGTTTAAAAAGACCACATCCATAAACACAGAGCCATGGTACACATTTTGTTTTCCAATCCACCCATCAACCAGGTATTGCAGTACCTCCAGGCATGGTACACGTTCCCACCTGGGAACAACAACGCTGTTCAAAGAAAGACGAGAAAAAGTAGCGCTTCACTGGAAAACTCTGTAAAGTGATGCTGATGTATTTGGATGTAAATAAAAACAATCTGGCCACTTTGCAACCCCTCTGTCTTGCTTTATTTAGTTAAGTATTTATTTTTCATATTTAAAACCTTCTATTTCTCTCCATCACGGTGCACTTTGGAATAGAAAAATGTCAGAAAAAGGGCATTTCTCGCAAGAGTGTTTTTCTTTTTTGGATCCATTTCACAGGGAAGCAACTAAATGAAAGAAGGAAAGAGAGTTTGTGAACCGTTTCTTCAAGTCACGGTTTTCAGTAAGTGAGGAGCAAGACAGAAAGAGAGGGAATAATAGGAAGAGAGGGAGGGACAGCTGCCAGCACAAAAAAAAAAAAGGACATTGCCCTAGTCCTATTCCTTCTCTGCCTGTCCCCGAACGTCCACGAATGCAAGCCAAGCCTTATCTGAATGCCTTTGTCCGACCCCAAAAGAGTGCCGCCTGGGGCGGAACGCCCCCCCCCCCCCCCCCCCAGCTATGACACTGATTGCCCGAGTCCTATTCCTTCTCCGCCCGTCCCCAAACGTCCACGAAAGCAAGCCGAGCCTTATCTGAATGCCTTTGTCCTCCCCCAAAATAGTGCCACCTGGGGCGGACCGCCCCCACCGCCCCCCCAGCTATGCCACTGATTGCCCGAGTCCTATTCCTTCTCCGCTCGTCCCCGAATGTCCACGAAAGCAAGCCGAGCCTTATCTGAATGCCTTTGTCCTCCCCCAAAATAGTGCCGCCTGGGGCGGACCGCCCCACCCTAGCTACGCCAGTGGTGGGGTACACAGTAAAGTGTAACCTGCCAGACCACGCCAAGTCTGTGATGAGCGTGTGATCTGATTTGCAGTCACGATTCGAGGATCCTAAAGGATCCTGAACGCTATATGGTCTTCCATGAGCAAGACACAGATCCTGAAGATGAGAGCACGAGCTGGGTGTGAAAAGCGACTTTGAACGGGCCAGCATAATTCGGCATTGGTGAGCACCAAGTATCCAAGATTTGGGTCTTCTGCATCAAATGCTTAAGAAAATAATAAATAGAGGCGGCTCAGTCGGGGCATTCAGTCTCCGAGGCCTACTACTGTGAGTGCAATTAGGAATGATGGGATGTGAGCAGGCAAGTATTGTCAGTCAAATAATGTTGCCCAGTCCCTATACCCCATTTGTTGTGTTAATTTTGCCTTCAGAACGCATCATTTTGCTCAAGAGGTGCCACCAAGCTCATTGGTGGGGTATGGCCTGACTCAGGAGTCCCTTTGGTGTGGTGACGATGGATGGTGTTGGTCAGAGAGGTGGAACAGCAATCTTGTCATTGCCGTCCTGAAAACTATAAATATATATTAGTATTTGTTATTTGTGTTAATTTGTGCATGGCATCAGAGGGCGGGCACAATGCTAAGCAATACCCATAGGTGCCTGTTCAACACAGTACCAGTGGCAGGGGAACCAGTCTCTAATTTTTGCAGATAGATGAAGGTGGTGGACACTTTTTTGGGACTTGAGCTTATGTTTCAATCAAAGCTTTATTTCGACATGTAATGTCATAAAAGCACAATAGTACATAAAACACAATTTCATAAAAAATACATTTTAAAAACATGTCATAAAAGGATCTAATTGCCTTATATACAATAAATATTTTAAAATGTATTAAACTTAGCAGCTTTGGAGATAAAAGGGGAAATTAACTGGAGCTAACTAGCCTCTGCCTGATCAGCCATGCCCAACCTAAGAATTTGGCCACCCCGCAGACTATGGTAGTATTTGTGGTCGTTTTAAGAATTCTGAGGGCGGCAAGATAATCCCTTGTTCCTAGCTGCAGACAAACGGGCCTGAGCCATTTCGTTCTTGGTGGCGCATAAGCTGGACAGGCAAAAAAAAGTGGGAGATGTTTTCAGCAGCGCCAGGGCAAGTTGGACAATCCGGGGGAGTCTTGTACGGG
This sequence comes from Triturus cristatus, assembly GCF_964204655.1. Lineage (NCBI taxonomy): Eukaryota > Metazoa > Chordata > Amphibia > Caudata > Salamandridae > Triturus > Triturus cristatus. The sequence goes on from NC_140589.1 coordinate 1,138,580,569, forward strand.
GGATTCCACTTACTGGTGCGGTCGCGGAGGGGAAGGGTCCCAAACCTAAACTGGATGAAAAGTGATCTATCCTTGGGCTTCGTGATGAAGTCCAGATAAGGTTCTAAAAAGGGCATGAGCTTGTGCTGACGAAACTCATGCCCTTATGTTTCAACATCAGCGCTAGCCCAAGGCAAGAGGGAGAAAAGGGTGACAAAGGGAGAGGGCAGCCACGAAAAGAACCTGCAAGATTGAAACTAATAGACAGGATGTGAAGGAAGAAAGAGACATAGTAAGGAATCAAGACCAGGCAGATTTGGTAGTGTGCAATGACAGCACTCGGTGGTGACAGCAGCGAGGTCCTAAGAACAACCAGGGCCCCTGCAAGTATATATATATATTTTACAAATGTAAGCATTGAGGGAAAATAATATTGAACGCCTTTTAACCACGAATTTCAACAAAAGTTGAACACTTGTCTCACCCTTAGCCTTGCAACAGCCGCCTATTTGCTGTCGAGGTGCAGGGTGAAAGCAAGGAGCAGAAACGACAGAAAGTGAATAGGGTTCCTAGGGCCCTGTTTCTTTCTACGCCCCCTCCCCCCACCACCACTACTATTTCCATTGCTTGAGACCACGAGGAGCCAGTGCGAGCGAGGGCTGGCAGCTGCAACCCCTCTTACAGCTAACTGATGTTCTTGGAAAGGCTCAAGAATAGGCGTTTGCCTAAACTAAAGTGAACTTTTATAACAGACATTAATCTAGTGCTACACAAACCATCATTCACGAATGTGAAGACAAACCAAGCTATAAAAATAAACTGAGGAAACAAGTCGCGTGTACCTTCAGCCGCTGTTTATGCACGCCTGCTGTTTTACTCGGTACATTTCCTCAGGGAATCATTAATCCTTGTCTGGTGTGGCTGTTTTGACGGTTCACGAGCTCCTCCCACCACTTTGTGCTCCTGAACTTCCCTAAAATCCCTGGAAGGCAGGCTTGCTGACATTATGCGGCAGTGCCCCGCTTGTATCTACAAGACAGCGGAACAGCTTCCCATGGAGCATGTTATCTCATTCGACAGGAACTAATTGTGTCTGCGCCCTGCACTGCCGCCGTCTTTTGATGTGCTGAGGGCCATTGAAACCCTGCAGGCTGCAGCAATGAAGAACCAACGCATGTGGCTGCTTTGACTAACAGTATGCAGCAAGAAAAGGCACGCTGTGCGCATGAACGTCATGAAGGGGCTGTAGCCGCGACCCCTAGCACGCCCCTTGTGACCCCTGGCACTGCCTTTGCGCCCCCTAGCGTCAACAGTGACAAATTCAGTGCCAGGAACAGAAGCAGCTCCTACTTATGGACGTCGGTGAGGCTTCACTCAACTTGTTTTGTCAATCTTTTATTTTACTAGTAGTGAATAATGTTACATTATTTGCTATTACTTTCATTAAATAGCTGGATTATGACTTTCCCTGGCGGCTGAGTTAAGTTAAAAAAAAAAAATGCTTTTAAATGTATGTATGTTGTGTGCGTGCTTGCACTTTTGAGCGTGTTCATGTAAGAGAGTGTGTGTATGTATAGGCAGAGTGTGTGTGTGTGAGTGAATGTGTGTATGTGTTTATGTGTAAGCGTGTGTATGTGTGAGTGAAAGTGAAGGTCAAAGGGCATGTGAAGTCACTTCCGCTACCTCAGGTATTTTGGTGAAGTGACGTCCATGATTGTGCGGCATATTCTGTTGAGGTACTGTTTGGCTGCTATTAATTCAACACAAATTTTTACAGTTCAGGCTAAAGTGTTGTGTGATTAGTACCAGTTTAACACCGGAATGCAGCAATCACCAAACGAAAGGTAAGGGTGCAAAGGGGTCCGCCACTGTGTGCCGCCGCTTGTGGTCTTTTGCATGAACCTTTGATCCGTTTAAATCAGAATAACATATTCACGGAATCTGGAATTCATGCAGCTGATGTAGATTACGCTACAAGTGTGGTAAATCCATAGTTTTTGCAAAAAAATCTGGTCGGAATATCCATTACCTCCTCGTTAGTCTTCCTCGCCACATGACTAACAAAGAAGCTCACTTTGTTAGTCATGTGGCGAGGAAGACTATACTCGGTGTAATGAAGATTACCGGTAAGTAATCGGGGCATTAATGGCGGTTGCCTTGGATAAAGTGCATATTTTCACAATATGAAGGGCACAATAAGCCTTGAAGGATACTCTCAAATATATGCGAGGCAAACCAGGTTTTTGAACCCAGGCGGTATTGCTTTTTTTTTCTTTCTACGCTTTAGAGACTGGTTGCCAGCTAGACTTTTTCAGCTACAAGAATTCTAGCTCACCTGCTTTTCACACAGTCATGTTTTAAGTGATTTAAAAAGGTGAACCACAAATACAGATTTAAAAATGCGTATGGTGTTATGGTATCAAAATACGAATTAGAACTTTTAAAATGACAGCACTCCGTCCTACTTATGCGCTACACTTGCTTCGTTGTACTAGAATGGTGAGCCTTGCTTGTCACTCAGGAAATGACCCTCGTCACTTCAACACTGACACCACCCACATGTAAATCACTTATTAAATATTTGCTGATTGCTGCGCCGTATTGAATGAAGGAAGGTGTACTTGGGATGTATCCAAAATTCACAATCCTGGTATCATTTAAGGAATGAATCAGAGACTTTACACACTGACACGTCACTGACAAGTGAGCACGCCTCCAGGGTGTGTCTTGTTTTACACATGGAGATTGGCGAACATTTTACAGCCGATAAGAACCGAAATGCCTTTTTTCTACCTCACGTAAAAATATACGTGGCCTCGAAATGACCGTATCTTCCCCTCCCAGACCTGAAACAAAATTTAGGGCATATTTATCAAAGGTTTGCATCGTGTTTGCGCCACTCAACGTGATGCATGTGCAACACAAACCCTGAAATCAAGCCACTGCGTGGCCCTCAGTGGCTTGATAAATCAGGAATAACACAACACAGTGCAAATGCGTTGCATTACTCTACCCCAGGGAGGCGTTGCATGGGTGTTACCAAACAACTCCCATGGATTTTGACGCATTTCTTGATTTACCATTACTGGTAGACCAGTGAATGCGCCAAAATGCTACTCCTTTCCAGGGGAGTCGTAATGCGGAGGAATATCCATCAAGGGATTCGTTTTGGTGCAGGAATGTGCCCCTTCCTGCACACAAACAATCCTGCATACAGGGCATGCACCCTTGCACCATGGTGCAAGGCTGCAAGCATTGGCGTTAGGCAGCCCATTGTGTGCCAGTGCTGGGGAAAAGGCAGGAATGCACCCTATTGTGATAAATATGGTGCATTTCTTCCTTTACCCTGTAACACTGCGCAGGCAGCAAGGTGACTTGCTGTGCTGCATTACTTTTTAATGAATAGGCCCCTTATACCACAATGGCCACAAATATGGGACACATTTATTTACACATTCAAAAAGTCAGAAAGCATTGAAAATAAGTCACTAGCTCTGGAATTGGAGTTGGACTTTACCCTCGTCTCCATCTTAACCCCTCCCTTTCTCTGTGATGTGCGGTTCAATGAGGGAAAGTGCAGGGCTGTTAGTGTGCTGGGGTGAAGCGGACCGGGATGCAGGGCGCCATCTTGCATTCATCTTAACTCGTTGACATCCCTGTCTCAGCCCCATCTTAAGGTACAATGACAGGTCAAGGTACAATGAGTGAGGACTCAAGGTACGTCTATGATGCAAGGAGCCACAACTAAGGTAGCAGAGTGCTGAAGCATGCGTAATACTGTACCACCACCATTGTTTGCTTAGGGTTCAGCCATAAACATTTACTTATCACTCATAAAATGTATCAAATCAAATAAAAAAAGCTTAATGTAAAGGAAATAAATTCAAATGAAAACAGGTAAACAAAATTACCTTCTGATAAAAGAAGGACTTTTTAGATTTTCCTGTAAACACAATCCCTAGGTTATTATATTTTGAGAAGTTAGTATGCTGTGGGGGTAGATGAGTGGGCAAGAACAGACGTAGACAGCTAGAATATTTTAGGGCCATTAGTAGAATGTTTGAAATAGTTCCAAGACTTACAAGCATGCGAAGAAGCAAGGATCTGTACAAAAACAGAGAAGGGCTCCACAGAAAAAGAGGTATGCAGGTATCAACAGATACTTAGCACTGGAGATGGCAACAGGGACATCCTAAGGATTTTGGGAGCCCTGGGCCAAACGTATTTTGGAAGCCCCTGTTCAGAACAGTTTTGAATTTAAGATCCAGTGTCATCTCTTTTATGGCCAGGTCCCTGACAATAGACAGACACAATGGACCACATTATAAATGTGTTTACATCTCATATTCACGGATAGTGATGTGTGTTTTCAATACTGTAACACAGCAGCAGGTCACTAATATTGCTGCAAATAATCTTTGTGACACTCTCCTATTTCTCATATGTCAGGTCCTGTTTTGATCTAAAAGAAACGTTCGTTTTTTATGGATGTTGTATGGAACAAACAACATTTCTGTGCAAAATGTTTGTAATAGACTCACGCATCACCCACATAAAAATAAATTAAGGTAATAACGGTATTTAAAACAATCTGTTTAAGAATTCTTCAAGATCACCAGGGCTAGACTCACAGCAGAACAGAGCTGGCTCTATTTGGGGGCCCCTTGAAAGGCTTAGGCCCTGGGCCAGAGCCCATTTTACCCATGATTTAAAACTCCTCTGGATGGCAAAGAGTTGCACATTTCCAGAAACTATGGGGCAGATTTATATCGGACTTGCGCCACTTTTACGCCGCCGTTGCGTCACTTTTGTGACGCAGCGGCGGCGTAAACCCTGCGCCATGTTGCGCCCCATTTACAACGTGACGCATCTAGGGAGATGCGTCACGTTGTAAAGCTTGCGCCACATGTGGGCGTACCTGCACAGGGGGGGGCGTTCCGGCGCAGGAACGCCTCCTAAAAGTGGCTGAGTGAAATCTACAAGATTTCACTCAGTCACTTTTGAGCCCATGCTGCGTCAAAACCCTGCGCCTGCTTGAAGCAGGCGTAAGGATTGACGCAGCATTGTAACCATAGGGCCCCCCAGAGCATTGCTGGAGCTGCGTCGCGCTTGCGACGCAACTCGAGCAATGCGCCACTTTTACGGCACAGATGCGTCACGCATCTGTGCCGTTTTTGCCCCATGGTGCGCCGCATTGTAAATGCGGCGCATCCATGGTGGCGGAGCTGTGGCGCACAATAACTGGCGCATCCCTGCTGATATGCAGGGATGCGCCAGTCGTCATAAATCTGCCCCCCCCGTCTGTTTCAAATTGTCAATGACAGACCATGACCTCATTCTGTTATTTTCAGGAAAAAAAAAGACCAGCAAAGGAGCTTGGGAGAGACTTCCCAAAATCAGCACAGTGGTTTTGGTAGCCCAACACCACTGCAGAAGGAACGAGTACCGGAGCAATTTAACAAATACTCGCTGTGTTCTCTCCAATTCTAAATCATCTTTCTTAGATGTACGGTTTTGGTCGAAAGGCACCTGCTATTTATTACTTGTGGTTCAGCAGTTCCTCAGAGTGAGGTAAGGTAAGATATTAGGGGACAGATGGCCAGACTGAGCCACGGTCGTAAGGGCCCCCATAGAAGTACATAAGTGGGGACCTCACACACCCAGGTAGACTTTAGGGTGGAAAGTGGCAGGTGGCTGAGGGACCCTCACAGGAGCAAGAGCCCCAGCCCCCACGGCTCCCGCACTTAAGGGGATGCGGACCCACAGGTATGCCCCTGGACTGATCTTGACCAACTGCATAAGGCCACGCCGGCACCAGGAGGGCCCAGCGCTCACTCACCCCAGGCCGCTTCCACACAAAGGGGATGGAGGGCTTCTCGCTGTAGAAGAGAGACGACCCATTGGCCGGGAAGTCAGAGTCCTCAAACAGCACCCCCTTCTTCTGGCACTCTTGCCTCAGCTGCTCGAAGGTCTTGCCAGAGGAGTGGGTCGGCTTGGAGTTCTCCGGCAGGGGGGTCTCCTTCAGGTTGGGGTCCTGGAAGCGGTGAGGCATCTTTCTCAGCGACTGAGAGGTCCTCTCCAATAGAGTCAGCGGCAGGAGCGCGAGAGGAGAAGTGAGCAACCTCCTGCCCAGAGCCCACCGTCAGGACAGACAGACTCGAACTGGCAGAACCTGAAGTGTGAGCGCGCTGAAAGGGAAGAAAGGCTGCCCAGCCGCTCCCTGTTTCTGGCCACCTGTTTAAGCTGACAGAGACCTGCCCCTCTGTCAGCCTGCAATAAGGAGGGAGGGCAACGCCTCGAGAGCAAATACCACACACATATTTCCCCTCTCGCCTCTTTCACCTGCAGCAGGTGTCTTTCTGCATGGCTATACGCACACCTCCGCTTTACTTCTTGCCAACGGGTGAAACCTAAAACAAAGTATTGAGTAAGAAATATTTTGGGACACTTTAAAACATCATGTCTCACTCAAAAAATCAATTCTAAAAAATAGTGTAGGTCATGTTGGAGTGACACGTAAGGGGGATTGTTTCAAAGATAGATATTTTACTAATGTTTACTCAGAGATGGGTTTGAGAAATCAGTGAGGCTAACCCAGATAAGAGGCAAATAATTTTAGCAGTCTGTGCATGATATTTCTTTGTCGAGATGTTTTTGAATTTAGTATAGGCAATTGCACCGATTTTCTGCAAGTGTATTTTTCTCATTCCAAAAAAATGAACTTTAACATAAGTAAGAAAATCTCCTAAATCAAAAATGTAAATTTTGCTCGATGAAAAGTTTTATGGACGCTTTCTTCTTTATAGTATTTTCTTTCTTGAGGTGCATATTTTTTGTAGTGCATTTTCACATTGTCACGATTTAAAAAAATCCTACATTGACAGCACTGGCGTTCCCCACTTCCTATTACGGTAATTACATTTACAAGTATACTGACCAACACGCCCATATTAATTCACCAGTATCCCAAAGGTAATCTAGTACAGGTGGGGCCGATTCTACAGGTGTTTGTGCTTCTTTCTCCAGTAGGCGTGCCCCACCTTTTCTGGAGAACAGGTGGGAGGGGCTTTGTACACTCTCAATTGGTGGTGTTTTACTTCTTCAGGCAGAATCTTGGGATGGTTTGGCAGCTTAGGTTTGCCACCAAACAATCATTTCACCTACGGGGGGGGTATATTTATGTAGAAATTAAGCCACAAAAAATTCATGGTATGTTTTCAGCTTTCGACCATAATCCAACCGATACAAGTCGGAAAAAAAAATCGGAGGACACTTTTCGAAGTGATGCACCCTTGCAACTGCACTAGAGCAACTACCGCAGAATGTTAATGGTGAACATAATTTTAAACTCCTTCTCTTCACCTACCAGCACCGCCCCCTTCCAGCACACCATTATACAAAGAAACGGTCGGTGTTAGCACCTTTATTTTAGCATGACGTTAAAATTAAAATGAACCATTACTGTTTTTTTTTTTTGTTCAAATTCTTTATTAACGTTTTTCAAAAAATATAACAAAATAAACAAAGAAGTAACAAATTTGGAGTACAGGGCAAAATGACAATTTGTGATGAAAATACAACCTAGAGTGCCACACTGTGTCTTAACGAAACGGATTCCTCGTCTAAATGCAGTCCATATTCAAGCAGCATGAATTTAGAGACACTATGTAATTTTAACGGGCGCTGATTTGGTTTTAAGCAACTATTTATTGTTAAATATCATATTCCTTGGGGTGCTAGGTGGCGCGCGACCGAGATGGCCGCACACCAATAAGGCTTCTGCCAGCGGGCGGACAAAATATCCTCCACGTCCATCTTGAGATGTCATTACAGCCTAAATGTTATCGAAATCGCCGCCGGCACCTCTGAAGATCCTCCCGGTGGGGTCAGCCCAGTGTTGGTGCCGGGGATTGAGTGACTGAGAGCAGCGCGGCCTCACGCCTGAAACCGCGATCGGGGCCTGGGACAGCGGAGCGGCAGCGAGAGGCAAGTGAGCCCACGATCTGCCACGAGACTGCAGGCCCGGGCTTGGAGGCAGCTGAGGTGCGGAACGGCCGAGATTGGGAGGCCCGCGAGGACACATCGCCACACCCTTCAGGTGAGCTACAACGGAGGGGGGCAATAACGGGTGCCTGCAGCCAGTACCAGCTTGTAAGACTGTCTCGGATGAGCTGCTGAGTCGGGCCGGGACTCGTTATATCCAGGGGACGCTCCCGCGTGAGGCCCAGCAGCTTGCAGACGGCGAGTGTGGGAACGGAGTGCCACATACCACTACGGGGAGGCTGGGGCACTGGAGGCCAGACATAGAGGGATGGAGCCTCACTGACCAGTGACCTAGGAGCACTCAGCCTTGCCTACTGCTGCGCCCATTACAGCGCTGTGGCGGGAGCGCCATTTTCCCAAGTCCACAGGCCTGGTAATATACGGTGAATCTGGGCCTGGCGCGGAGAGCAATCATAGACCTTATACCTCAATCTTACACGGCCATACCCCAGGGTTGTTGGGCATACTCTCTCGCTTAGGTGCAGATACTGCGAATAATCTCTGGGCCTTTCCTGAGCACCACGACGAGACCGGGCGGGAGAAGCCAGTGGCAGCCATTTTGCAAGTTCACCTCGGACGCTTGTGCGCCCACAACAGCCGGTGGCACACCCTACCACAGCTCAGCAGGACTCTAGCATTAGTGGACGCAATGGGAAAAACTGATCCGAAACAGACAAAAATACCTTTCGAATCGCGCAGGGGGCCCAAAACTGGCTCCTCAGATCATGCAGACTCAGATGCAATGGACAGCTAGGAAGAAGATTGGAAGACTCTACTGTTAAGCATGAAGCACAGCCTGACATCCATAGATGTGAAAATAGACAACATGAACGCGAGATTAGATTCTGTGGTGCATAAACTAGACCAACACGACCAACGGCTCAAGGAGACGGAAACCAGAATCTCAGACTTGGAGGACGGGGCCACGGCAAATAAGGAACAAGTCTCACACATGGACAGGCTCCTCAAGATCATAGCAGACAAAAATGAGGATTTGGAGGCCCGGTCCAGAAGAAACAATGTCCGCATTCTAGGCCTGGCTGAGACGACCAACACGGGCCGCATGGAGGACTTTATACAGCGGCTCCTAACAGACCTGTTTGGGAGAGATGCCTTCTCTGCTCAGCTGACAATAGAGAGAGCGCACAGAACCCTAACTACGAGCCCACCACCAGGTGCACAACCATGTCCTGTGATAGTTTGATTTCTCAACTATCGGGATTGGGATGCTGTCCTACACCTCGCCCGAGAGAAGAAGCAAGTCCAATACGAAAACACTACTCTTGCCTTTTACCCGCACTTTACTCAAAATGTACAAAAGGCGAGACGCAAGTATGCAGCTGTCAAGAAAAAGCTACAAGCTTAAGACATCCCATATGCGATGATGTACCAAGCAAAATTACGCCTCACGCACCGAGGAAAACAACACTTCTTCCAAAATCCACAGCAAGTAGAAGATTACCTCAAACATTGCCACCGGATGTCCCCCACGGAGTCAGCTGCCCGCTCACGTTCCAGGTCCCTATCACCTATGTCGGCTCCGGACTGATAACGTGCTTATCACCTGCATCATAATGTCCAGCTCCAACCGGCCCTCTACTGCCATTTGATGAGAATCAGTGACCTTTTGCATCAGAAATGGCTTTGATCAATGGTCCGTCCGGCCACTCACCTCCATCCCATGCATGCTGCTAGTCTGACAACGACTAGGTGGCTAGTGGGTGAAATAGAGGAGGAGAGAGGGCAGGTCGCGGGCCCCTAGTGTTTATCCCTGTGAGAGCAATCCCCCAGATTTCTTGTTCTAAGCCTTATAGTTTTGTATTTTGTTTAGGTCTGGGTAGGGGAGTAATGATGCCCGACGAGTTTGGGATGTCGGTGTGGGAGGGGGGAGGCAATCCTAGCCCTGAAATTCTATATTTAGTCGGTACACCAGCCTTTGCAACACATGAATCACATTAACCTATTTGAGGGGGAGAGATGAAGGATGCTGTAAATACCAATAACAAAATGCACATATTATCATGGAATGTTCGAGGTTTGAATAACCCAAAGAAGAAGAGGCAGGTTATTGGGTACTTGGAGAGACACCACATTAACATAGCCCTATTACAGAAAACTCACCTGGACCCTGGGACCAAGCCCCAGTTTACTACACGCTGGGCTTCACAGCGTTGCTTCTCGTCCTACTCTACTTATTCCAGAGGGGTCACTATCCTCTTTAGACGTGGTGTGGCATTTGTGAAAGGGGGGGTCTGAGATTGACTCGCAGGGGAGATATTGTTTGGTCTGGGAGCGTTTGGCCTCGCACGATGTTACGATTGCTAATTATTATGGCCCAAACGTCGATGATCCACACGTCCTAAGAATGTTGTGGAGCAAAATCCAGTCTCTTAGTTCCACTTAACTAATCTGGGGAGGAGACTTTAATACAACTGTGAACCCACAGATAGACAGGTCCCGGGCCACTCCATTACACTACACGGCTACACAGAGACTATTAACTGACCTAGTGGGCACTAATTTTCTCCTTGACACATGGCGCTGATGCAGCGTGGAATCCAAATTCCTCTCTTCGTCACAGACCAAATACCTCACTAACACATTCAATCAATACATTCACTGGTGGGGCCCATAACACCAACATTCACACATCATTGGTCTGCTCTTTCTGAGAGATGATTGTTCCAAACGCTGACATGAAAGGAATACCTTATAACCTAAAGGAAAATATATTCACTTAACTTATGCATAATCTATATATTCCAACACATCTTATTCCTAAATATCTAGATATCCCTTCCACGTACTCGATGGATCTAAATTAGCTGTTTGGTAAGATGGATCTTCAAATCTCCTATTTTACATTTTAATTTAAACATTCTCTATGAATAAACAACCCAACTCATTTGTCAGTATTCATTAATAAACTTTATCTTAATTAATGCAAATGAAAATGGACTGTTATTCGAACTACAAATCACCATATTTACCTATTCTGGCTAATTGTCGTCCTCTTAGTCAGTCAAGTCCTCCTGCAGCACGCTACAGTCCCATAGATTGGGTCGAGACCATAAGCGCGTACCGGTCAATCTTTGTCCATTAGATCGAAGATTTCAGTTCATCAGGAAATTGGGCAGCAATTCAGTCCGTCAAAGATTCAGGGAAACAGCTGTCCTGCAGTGTCACCGTCCTCTCCGTCAGCATAACGTCAGGAAAAGAAAAAGAGAAAGAACGTACCACTCACTATTCTATTGGATTTTTATAGTAAAATCGAAGTAAGATGGTAACAAATATCAGTTTTAGACAATTTTCATTGGTGGATTTGGGGTCGATCGGTGAAGTTCTCACATAGTTCATTAAGTTAGATCATCGCACTTGCTAGTTCCGGTTTTAAAGACAGTCCATTGTTCATTTTCTTTGGCACTTCTCCCGGTGTCCTTGATGGGTACAGTTTGCCTGGGGTCAGGACGAGGCCACTGTTGCTCATGTTAGCACAGGCGCACTTCACCCAGAACCTCGTGGAGTGTTGTCAGTTGCGTCGAGTCAAAGGAGCGGCCATCTTTATGAAGGCCCAAATGGTCAACTTAAGTAAAACAAACACAAAACATAATTAAAATATGGAAATGGCTAATAAATTTTTTAAACCCTCACGAATTCCCCTATGTGTATGTAATTATCTAGCATGATTTTATGTGGGTAACAGGGACCCCCTGAACAAGAGGAGATGGAATGTAATTCCTAGGACAGGGTATAACACAGTGCAAATATAGCTTCCTAGGCAATTAATATGTTTTGTAAATTGCTATTTAAAACGTGTCCAAGTAGTATAGCCAAAAACAGTATTTTTAAAAAAATATCACATAAATGTTTATTATTAATATGATTCTCACAGAATCACGAACAAAATCAATTAAAAAAACACAATTCAAAAATGCATTTGTACATAGTATAGACATTCAATGTATTCAACAACAATTAAAAGTAGAGACAAATCTGTGGCCATATGATCATATGGCCACAGATTTGTCTCTACTTTTAATTGTTGTTGAATACATTGAATGTCTATACTATGTACAAATGCATTTTTGAATTGTGTTTTTTTAATTGATTTTGTTCGTGATTCTGTGAGAATCATATTAATAATAAACATTTATGTGATATTTTTTTAAAAATACTGTTTTTGGCTATACTACTTGGACACGTTTTAAATAGCAATTTACAAAACATATTAATTGCCTAGGAAGCATTATCTAGCATGATAGCAATATTCAAAGCATTTATACTCACCCAGTGATGTCATCTGGTGCGACTCACAATTACGTCACAAAAGCCACATAGAGGAGGCGCGGTGGCTGCTATATTTAAAGAGCAGTTTATACTAACATCCTCTGCCCCTACTTTGATTCCGGGACTGGAGGGATTACATTTTTGCCTTCAGGTAGGTCCGCAGCTTTCTTTAGCCGGACTAGTTATATACCGCCCCCCTGGCGGGAATGATCCCAATCTGATAGCTCTGCTGGATGTGATTGTGCAGAGCTCTCTTCTCCATCCTTATTTCCTCGTAGTAGGAGATTTTAACATCCATATGGATAAAGATGGCTGCGCCCCGGCAGAGACATTAAGGGCCACTTTGAACGCTGCCAAGCTGAGATTAATCAATGATGGCCCCACACATAGAGCGGGTCATACGCTTGATTTAATTTTTTCCAATATCAAAAATGTGATGATGGAAGCAGCTCTGCCTTTACTCTGGTCAGACCACTTGCTTATTCCATTCACAATAAATTTAGCGGTTGACAGACCAGCGCCAAGTAAGCGTGTTTTTATGAGGAGACAATGGAGAAAACTAGTCCCTGCCAATATGGGCCCAGTACTGGCTCAGAACAAACCAACTTTAACCATGAATGCAAACACTGATGCACAGCGGCTTAATGTCTGGATTGGGAACATGGTGTCATCCATTGCTCCAGCAAAACGCGCAATGTCCAAGAGGGAATCCCCCTCTGCTCCTTGGTTTTCACAGGACCTTAGAGTACAGAAGGCAGCTTGTAAAAGGTTAGAGAGGCTGTGGAGGGTAAACTATGGGACTTTGGAAAAAGCACAATATAAGGAAGCCTCCCATAAATTTCAGAAGGCTGTCAGAAAGGCAAAAAACAGTTCTTTGCGGCTTCTATTCAACAAGCAGAACACTCAAGCAAAGAAGTCTTTAAGGTGGTCCAGTCCTTTTTCAAACCTTGATGTATTGAGAGGGAGATACCGCCGTCGGTCAAGTTGTGCAATAAAATTTCAGACTTCTTTGACCAAAAAATTAAACGCGTCTATGAGTCATCCGGCCCGGAGGTTAGAACTTTGAAGACAGATCAGACTGTCAAAGAGATGACAGGTGGATCTATGGCCTATTTTCAGCCGATAACTCTGACCTTGGTCATGAAGGAACTAAATCGCTGTAAGTCAGGATCACCGGATGATCCATGTCCCCCCAAGCTTTGGAACACAATGGCTGATTTTGTGGCTCCCTCTTTACAGCACATCTGGAATACGTCCATTTCCTCCGGGGTGTTCCCGGAGATATGGAAACACGCCACCCTCCTCCCACTAAAGAAAAAACCCAATGGGGATCCCACGGATCTCAGCAACCTTCGACCAATTTCCCTGCTGGCTGCCCCGGGCAAAATGCTTGAGAAAATAATCCAGCGGCAGCTCAGTAAATTTGTAGAGGAAAATGAGCTTCTGCATGAGACACAGTCAGGTTTTAGACCTGGTTTTAGCACCGAGACAGCACTGATTGAGGTGGCAGAATCAGTTAGGTGGTCGCTGGATTCGGGAGACTCAGCTATGCTGGTGCTCCTGGATCTATCGGCAGCTTTCGATACAGTCGACCACGCAAGGCTGTTAAAACGACTGGCAGAAGTGGGCCTGCAGGACCAAGCGCTGGGCTGGATACAGTCGTATCTGTCCCAAAGAACCCAGAAGGTGGCACTGGGGACTGTTTCCTCAACACCCAAGGTTCTCAGCTGTGGGGTTCCTCAGGGTTCGGCACTTAGCCCTTTACTATTCAATATTTACCTGGCTCCGCTTTTTACGTTGATTGCCAATTGGGGGATCAAGGCAATATCTTATGCCGATGACACCCAACTGGTGTTTCCATATGCGGAGGTGTCATAGGCGGCCTTGTCAAGCTTTAAGGGTTGTCTTCAAGATGTTGCGTGTTGGATGAACACCAACAAATTAAAACTTAATGCAGACAAGACGGAGGTGTTTTTCTTTGGTAAAGGCTCCCCTCCCCCCTCTGAGTTTTGGTGGCCGATGGCAATGGGCCCGGCCCCTTCCCCTAGCCAAACAGCAAAAAACCTGGGGGTGCATTGGGACAATAATCTGTTGTTTGTCTCGCCTATCCAACAGCTGGTTGGGGGCTGCCTAGGTAAGCTGAGGAATCTTCGCAAGATTCTGCGACTTCTTCCGGTGAGCTGCAGAAAAACAGTAATCCATGCGACTGTAACATCAAGACTGGGTTACGCTAACGGCCTTTATCTGGGTTTGCCTAAATACCTAATTCGGCGTTTACAATTGGTCCAGAATGCGGCTGCGAGACTGTTAATGCGTATTCCATTCAAGCATTCTGTCTCTCCGCACCTTCTCTCACTTCATTGGCTACCTGTAGCCAATAGGATCAAATTTAAGGCACTTACGCTGGCCTTTAGATCTTTGTTTGGCACGTGTCCAAAATACTTGAGAGATCGGCTGCCGAGATACACTCAGTTCCGCTCCCTCCGCTCCAACTGCCGTATTCAGCTAGCAGTTCCTCGAATAAAAAAGGCACGGCTGGGAGGTAGAACTTTCTCGGTCAATGTAGCAACGTTATGGAATTCACTACCCCCAGAGCTTCAGCAGGCCCCTTCTGAACCCCGCTTTAAACAAATGTTGAAGACTTGGCTCTTCACCCAACCACGCTAACTGTTGGAACCAGTATCTGTATCCCTGCCTGCGTTCAGCGGCGGGACACCTCCATGTGAGGTAGCTGTATGCGCTCTACAAAACTCTGTATTATTATATAACATGCAATATTCTAATTTTCTAATATTAGTATGCATACATACTTTAGTTTACGAATTATTTTGGCCATGCAAATGCAAATCCCACGTGTATTTCATACATTAATAAGATTGATTAGTATTCCACTTCAAACACTCAATATGGTTATAATTAATTAATTCATTATTCTAATTAGTATGCACATGCAATTTGGGGGTATACAACATTTTGCATTACCCGCTCCAGCAATCCCCCCTTTGGTGATTTTATCACCACACCATCAAAATTTTGTATTTTCTTTACGGAAATTTTAAAATGATTTCTTGCTCTTATTCATAATTCAGTTTCCGTTTCCCCTATTTCTTCTCTTTTTGCCGATTTGTACATGCTTTCTTTAAACTCTTCTAATTCTATCTCATCAAATTCCCTTTCTTGTTTCTCATCTTTTCTCCTTAATCTTTCTCTTTTTAACCTTTTCTGATTTTTATTGTTTTTACAACAAATGCATTCTAATCTTAACACTAATATTATGAAAACTACACATGTTAATGGAAATAATATTTTACCTAAAAATGTACTACCTAGCTTTACTATGAAATCTTTAATAGCTGATTTTTTCTTTCCAACCTATTCCCAAACACCTTCAACCTCCAGTGGTGCAATTTCATCATGCAATTCTGTAATATTCTTAATATAAACTTTCAGATCTTTACTTTCATCAGGAATGTAAGTACAACAATATTGAACTTTCAGCATTCCACAGACTCCACCCTCTTTTGCCAATAATATATCAAGGGCAAGTCGATTTTGCATTACTATAGCACGCATGGCAACCATTTCAGTGTTCACTAATAGGAATCCTCCAGCAGTGCTTGTTGACAATCGATCCACTACTGTTGATAATTTTCTAATTTTGTTTGCATTCAGAGATATTCCCACTGCTGGTATCAATGCTCCAAAAATGTCACCCCCAATTTCTGTCCAAGATTCTCTCTTACTACGTACTAAATAATTACCTAAACTATCTACACCATCTTCTCCTCTATCCATATGAAAGATCTTCAGGAAAACTAGGCCTACGTAACATGTGCCATACCAATGGTCTGGCAAACGGTAATATGCCCTGTTCCCACAAATGAAATATAATCCAGGAAAAACGGGATCTTTTCCACCTTTAAATCCCCATCCTCCCATGATTCGGTATATATCATGGCACTCACTGTTACCTAAAAAGTAATTATCAGATGCAGTTTGATTCCTTCTAATACACAATTTCCCTTTCTGAGGCCAATCTAAAGCCATAGTTGGGACTAGCTTCACCTTTCAAGTGTTTTTCCATTTCTACATCCCAGACTGTCTTCTCCACCTTTCCTTCAGATGCCTTTCTTTGCATTTTCAGTCTCCTTTCCTCACCATATCTAAAAATGTCTTTTCCTCTTTCTTTAAACTGCAAGTCAAATTATTTTTAAATATATATTCTAATGTTAGTTCTTTTGTTTCTAAAAATAATTCACCTAATACTTTAGCAGGTTTTACCTTATTTAATTTGTTAATTGCAGGTACTTGTGCGAAAATGCTATCTACATCTGAAAAATAATATTCTAATTTTCCCGTTTGATAAAATAAACTGGCTATTACACTACATGTTATTCCATATGTTACTGGAAGGTGATGATAAGTCACTCCCTCGGAAACAGAGGCAGGTAACTGCATGCAAACGTAGCAGTCCCTTACATCCATTGTCTTTACATATTCATACAATAATTTCGAAAACACATTGTTAGAAAAATCAGTTATGGACCTATCTTTGTGTAAATAGTTTTTATCTATTACCGTCGGTACTACCTTTGAAATCTTTCCTACATTAGTTTTGTTCTCACTATGACCTTCTAGTGTATCTATAGTAACCTTAAAAGAAATCAGAAGAGCAAGTATGCTCCACAGAAGCATTAGTAATCCTGTACAACAGCAACACATTTTACACCATCTCCTCAAAAATGTACATCTACCTTTGCTACTATCTATGTTTGCTATTTTTGCTAAAATGGACTGTGTCTTTTGACTTAGCCTCTTCTACTTCACAACTAGTTTTCTAACCCAAGGCTCTAAGCACCTACTTGGTTCTACCAGTTTTTTATCTTTTTGTCTTATTTTATTGTTTCTTCATCAGCAGCTTTCTTAGTTTATTCCGTTTGGCATCTCATCGTCTTTCACTTTCTTCTTGTGATCCAAATACAGAATTTCCTGAATTTCTGTTTCTTCTTCCCCAATGTCGGACAAGAGAACTCTCAGGATTTCTGATTCTTCCTCTTCTTCAACCACTTTCAGTACAGTCTCCTCTGGATTTCCTTGACTATCTGCCTCTTCTCTTCTTTCAGGCAGAGCCACGTACGTCCATTCCAGCGACTTATACTTCTGGTTAGGTTTCCTTGTTCTTTTGCTTTCTTTAATCACACTTGTCTCTTCCTCTTTTGATTTCTCCTGACTGGTCACTTCATTCACCTTTTCAGCCCTTGGTGAGTTTGCTCGTGTCAGTCGATATCTCAATTTCTTTGTTTTATTCGGCCAAACGTCGTCTTTTGCAGCTCTTTTTAATTTAATCCCTTTGTCGTTCTTTTCAGTTCTCCAAGCTCTCTTTCTTAGAACTCGACCCTCAGGTTTTTCATCTTCGCTTTCTTCAGACTCTGTCTCGACTTGCTTTTTACTCTCAACAATTTCTTTTTCCACCACTTGTCATGTTTTCCCTACTTCTGTCCCTCCTCGAGTCTCCGACACGAAATCTTCCTGCTGACTACTTATCCCTTCACCTAACTGAATGTTGCCGTTCCCTACGCCTCCTCGGGGGTCTTCCGCAGAAATCTGTCCCTCTCTCTCTGTGCCTGTCCCTTGTTCACTTAAATTAGTTATTTCAGGTTGAATTTCTCTCAATCTTTCATCTGGTACTTTCTTTTCACTAATTTCTTTTATTGTCTCTTCACTGTCTTTTTCTCTGTTCTTTCCATGTTCTTTTCTGGAACATTGCGTTCCTTGTTCGTTTTCGGAATCTGAACTGGTATCAGAAATCTGTAATTTTCTTCTCAGAGAGCTACTTCTGGAGACTAATGTTAGACTTGGTTCTGTTTCCCCCCTTTCAGAGTTTTCTCTTGTTTTTGACTCTCCGTCATCTGACTCAGTACTGGATTCTGATTCATCAAAATATTCTTTTTCTGTGCTGTCCACTGGATTGGAATTCTCAATGTATGACTTGCATGGATCCAGTTTTTCAGTCCAGCACACTTTACAGCTGTTGTCATGGTCAGAATGACTTGTCTTGGTTTTCCCCACCTTGGAACCAAATAGTTTCTTCTTCTGTGGACCTTTATCCTTACCCAGTCCCCTGGGCTCAGATCATGGGCTGGCTGCTTTTTAAGGGTGGTGGCATCCGCTCCAACCTGATGAAACACAGAATGAACTGCGTCAGCCAGGCTTTTACAGTATTCCAACACCATGTCATCAGTTATAGTCATCAGCTTGTTGACTGGTATAAACACGTGCCGCATGGCTCGTCCCATGATAATTTTATGGGGGCTTAACCCTGTAGTTCTGTCTGGAATTGATCTGATAGTCATGCGTACCAGAGGCAAGACATCAGGCCATTTCATACCTGTGGCTAAACACATTTTCCCTATCCTATTTTTGATAGTACCATTCATTCGTTCAACCACACCAGAAGCCTCTGGTCGGCAGGCACAATGTAGTTTCTGTTGTACATTCAATACTTCACAAATCAATTTTATGATCTCATTATGGAAATGTCCTCCTCGGTCTGATTCAATTGTCACTGGGAACCCAAATCTAGGGATAAATTCTATCAAAAGTAGCTTTGCCACTGTCATCCCATCATTTCTTCTTGTTGGAAATGCTTCCACCCATCTGGAGAATAGGCAGACCATAACCTATACGTATCTCAATCTATTACAGGGAGGCATCTCAATGAAATCCACTTGCATTCTGGTAAAAGGCCCTCCTTCTCGGCCTATTGTTCCTAGACTCACTACTGTCTTTCTCCCAGGATTGTATTGCTGACATATTAGGCATCGCTGACACAGACTTTCTGCTACAAGTCTGAACTTTGCATTGTACCAGGTCTGTTTAAATGACCCGATCATAGCGTCTCTCCCTATGTGTCACTGACCATGATACATCCGTGCTATGGTAGACATCATGCTATCAGGCATAACTGGTCTTCCGTCTCGATAAACCCACACATGATCCTTCTCTCTCGGTGTACATCCTACTTTTATCCACTGTTTCATTTCCTCATCTCCTGCCTCTTCTTGCAACTGTCTCACTTCTTCCCATGTTCCAAGAATTCATTT
The DNA here is from genome assembly GCF_964204655.1 of Triturus cristatus. Classification (NCBI taxonomy): domain Eukaryota; kingdom Metazoa; phylum Chordata; class Amphibia; order Caudata; family Salamandridae; genus Triturus; species Triturus cristatus. The sequence continues at coordinate 1,138,599,981 of NC_140589.1, forward strand.
CCCTTTCCTTAGCCCGATTGATGGAATTCTGATTACGTGCACAATATTGTGCCATATCATTTGCGTACTTATTTCCTGTGGCGATATAATCACCACTGTGACTATGGGCAGCACACTTCACAACAGCCAATTGCCTATGCAGCTGTATTGCCTCAAGCAGCTTTCCAACCACTTCAGCATTCTTAATAGGAGTCCCACTTGAGGTTAGGAAACTTCTCTGCAGCCATAGTTGGCCGAAATCATGGACAACTCCAAAGCCGTACTGGCTGTCAGTTATCACAGTCACTCTCACACTTTTCCCAATCTTACATGCTCTAGTTAGGCCACTAGCTCTGCTACTTGGGCTGATTTGACTCCTTTCAGAGACGATGCTTCCAGTACTGCTGCGACGGTGCATACTGCATATGCTGCACTCAGCACCCCTTCATCTGTTCTCAAACAAGACCCATCAACAAACATCACAAAATCACTTTCTGGTAAAGGTACATCTTTTATATCTGGTTGTGGTTTTGTACAATAATCAAGTACATCCAGACAGTCATGATCTGCTTCATCTCTGACTTCCACATTCTCAGCGTACGGCAACAACGTTGCAGGATTCACATTCAAACATCTCACAAGACTTACATTGGTTGCACCTAATATGACCTTTTCATACTTAGTCAGCCGACTATGTGTCATATACTGAGTACAACTCCTTGTTAAAAGGATCGCCACATCATGAGGTACAAACACTTTCATAGGATATCCCATCACAATCCCTTCACTCTGCTCCAAACTTCGGCATGTAGCAGCTACTGCTTTCAAACACCCAGGTAAGGCCACAGCTACTGGGTCAAGCATTGATGAAAAATATGCAATTGGTCTCCTCAGTTTTCCATGCTTCTGTATCAACACAGAGAGTGCACATCCATTTCTCTCACTGCAATACAACTCAAACTCTTTCTCATAATCAGGCATGCCTAAGGCAGGTGCTTCACACAGTCCATCTCTCAATCGTTTAAATGCTGCCAATTCTTCCTTGCTTAAATCAATGGGATCTTTCACATCACTTCTCGTCAGTCGTACTAATGGTTTTGCAATCAAAGAAAAGTTACTGATCCACTGACGACAATATCCAACCATTCCCAGAAACATTCTCACCTCTCTTTGGGTCATGGGTGCTCTCATTCCCTTTATGATCCTAATTCTGTCTGTCGTTATTTTTCTTAGTCCTTTCTCAATGTTATGTCCCAAATACTGTACTTCTTTTTTACAAAATTGCAAATTTGATGGTGACACCTTCAGTCCTCCATCTGCCAAATGATTCAACAATGCTATTGTGTCTACCTCACAGGCTTCACGTGTTTTTGACGCCACAAGAAGGTCGTCAATGTATTGAACTAACACCGAATTTTCAGGCATTTCTAGACTTTCCAAAGACTTTTTCAATAGCTGATTAAATATTGAGGGGCTTTCTGTATACCCCTGTGGAATTCAGCACCAAGCCAAAATACGCTTGCCGAAACTAAATGCAAAAATTTGCTGACTATCATGGTGCAAGGGGATAGAAAAGAACGCATGGCATAGATCAATCACTGTATACCATTCTGCGTCATGGGGAATCTGATATAAAATCACTGATGGATTTGGTACAACGGGACAGCATGACACAACAATTTTGATTATCTTTCTCCGATCTTGTACGATCCTGAACTTCCCATTAGGCTTTTTCAGTCCCATTATTGGTGAATTACATGGACTACTCATTATTTCTCTCAAAATTCCTTGTCGTATAATTTTCTCTATCACAGGAGTTACTTCTTCAATTATTTCAGGTGTCAATTTCTATTGAGGGACATGTGGATAGCTTACTCCTTCCTTTACTGTTATTTTTACTGGATCTACGTTTCTCATTAATACTACATCTTCTCCAGTGAAGTCCCAAACTTCTGCTTTCACGGACTGTTTTAATTCTTTAGGTAACTCATCAGGGTTAAATACAGCATAGGTTTCGATGACCTCATTTTCTCTGTTAGCTATTGTCATTTTATACAGCACATCATCATCTGGAGTTTCAAATGCTATCCCATCCAGTGTACAAAATATAGTCCAATTCATCTTGCACAACAAATCCCTGCCTAATACATTCACAGGACTGGTATCGCACACGACAAAGCGGTGCATTTCCGAAAATTTCCCTATGCTTACTTTCACCGGTTCTGTAAGGTAAGTTTTAATCTGTCTGTTGGATGCACCAACTACTTGGATCGTTTCATCTGAGAGAGGAAGATTCTTAACATCAGCTGATCTAACAGTTGATCGAGTAGCACCAGTATCCACTAGGAAAGTAATATTTTCGTTATTAACCTTCCCATCTACAAATGGACCTGTCTGGTCTACTTCTAGAGTTGCGCCGAGTACGCACTCTTCTTCCTCCCTTCGGCACCGTCAATAACCTTCTTCTGAATCACTCTCATCGCGTTGTAGCCAATACTGCGAGACAGCGCTAGCGCGTGGCAGCTTATTTACCTGTTCTTCATCGTAGAATCCCGTTTCACTACTATACTTCTGAGAGTTTCTGCTCTGTGGAAAAGGCGGTTTTGGCACCTGATTCTGGGGTGTAACAGCCTGCTGCTGTAGCTGCAGATGACCACTCACCTCATTCTGCACCTGTGGTTGTTAGTACTTGGGCGAAATTTACACTTGGATTTCCAATGCCCTATTCTACCGCAATTATGGCATGGGAACTTCTTCTTAGCTTCTTCTATATTTCCCTTTCCTTTCCCAGGACCAAATTTTTGTCATGTTCCTGTATTATTCGCTTCTTCTGCTAATTGAGCTTCCTGCCTTTCCGCTACCTTTACCTGTGCCCACATAGCCTTTTCTTTCAATTTTCACTGCTTTGCTTCAATCTCATCACTAAAGTATTTAGCATGTCTTAATACTTCATCTATTTTCTTATTTTGCCAATCAACAGTATGTTGCTTAATCATTTCACTAATTTCTGGACGTAACCCATATACAAATCTTTACACAAAATGACTCAAATCCTTTTCACTCAGTGTGGGAGGGCAGGTCGGATAAACAGACGCGGAGGCTGTATATAGGATGATAATGGCCGAGTTTTATTCAAGGCTGCACTTAACGGGGTTGGGGATACGGAGAAATGCTCTGTGTCCTCTGGCTTACCTTCTTGTTCTGCCCGGGCGTCTCGGTCGGTAGGGCCCCCTCGGTATGGTTCCTCTTCTTTAGGTGCGGTGTTCCCCCGGAGGCTCATGAGCATAAAAAGAAAAAGGAGCCGTCAGTTTCCTAATATATGCCGATTTTGTCAGGATAGATCCTTCACCAAACCCAGAAGTGACTAGAGGCGTCTTTCAGGCGGGGGAGTGCACTTTGTGAGAGCAATGAACTTTGAATTCTAAGTACATGGAAGGGAGGGGAGTTCAGTATACACGGGGTTATCGAGTTCCTTTTATGGTCGTAGGGTTAGCGCTGTGAATCTATGTAAAAAGGAAGGGGGGTCAGTGCACAAGAAGTAGGTGTTTCAAGCGTGCCCTCGTTCTTCCTTCAAACCCTGTTCCACCCACCTCCCCTTTCTTTATCCACCCACCTCGTCTCCCTTCCCCGGTCCCACACCACTCACCGGCTCCGCCGCAACTCTTCTCCCGAGTTGCGGCCGCTCTCCAGCCTCCTCCTGAGGTGTCCACCACTCCTCACACCACCTCTCGTCTCCTTCGTCCTCTTCGCCTGGGGTTCCTTCGGTTTCACCGTCTTCTTCGTACTCCACGTTTCCCTCTCTCGTCGCCTCGTCCTCTGTGTACTTCCTTACTCCGGCTTCTTCGCGCCGCCTGTTACCTGATTGGTCCCTTTTCTTCTCGTTCTCGTAATCGCTTCCGGGTTCGCTCTCACCTCCTCTCGGGAACTGAGTGAGTGCTTTCTGTAGGGGCGGCATACGGAAGGGATTGTTTATTTGTCCCCGGATGGCTTGCCTGTTTCCCGGATTCTGGGTCCTAGTGCCGGTAGGCGGGTGTTTGGGGTTGCGGAATACGGGCCAGGGTGGAGAGTCGTTCGGTCCTTCCTGACATCCCCTTTCCCTTGCTGTCTTTCTAGTGGGGGGGTTCCCATGAGGATACCGGGAGAGAAAGTCCGCATTTGTCTGTTCTGTACCTTTTCAGTGTTTGGTTTGGAATCTGTAGGGCTGTAACGCTAAAAACCACTGCAATACCCTTTCGTTGTTCCCTTTGTTGCGGGCCAACCATTCCAAGGGCGCATGATCTGTATATAGGGTAAATTCACGTCCTTCTAAATAGTATTTCAAAAGAGTCAATGGCCCATTTGATTTCAAGGGCTTCTTTTTCAATGACTGCGTAATTACGTTCTCTAGGAAACAGCTTTCTGCTAATGTACAAAAGAGGTCTTTCCTCCCCCTGTTTATTCCTCTGTGATAGGACGGCTCCCAACCCGTGATCGGAGGCGTCTGTTTGTAGAACAAAGGGTAATGTGTAGTCAGGACTAGTTAGTACTGTATCCGAGGTGAGGGAGGCTTTTCATTTCTCAAATGCTTGGACCGTCTCTGGGGAGGGGTTTCTGAGTCTGCTTTCTGTGTTTATTTTCTTCTGCAATAGGTCTGTGAGAGGGGCTGCTATTTGTGAGAATTGGGGAATAAACCTACGATAGTACCCCAGTAACCCTAAGAAGGCATGGAGGTCTTTTGCTGTCTGTGGAAAAGGTATTTGGGATATTGCTGCTAATTTCTGACTTTGTGGGCGTATGACACCTTCCCCCAATAGGTAGCCTAAATATCTCACTGTTTGCGCAGCCAAATGGCTCTTGGCAGGGTTGATGTTTAAGCCATAGGCTCCCAGAGAACTAATTACCTGGGACAGGTGAACAAGGTGTTCTCTCCAGGTGTCGCTAAAAATGATGATATCGTCAATGTAAGCCCCGGCATATTGTTCATGAGGCCGTAAGATTATATTCATGGCCCTTTGAAAAGTAGCGGGTGCTCCATGTAACCCAAAAGGTAATACCCTGAAGTGGAAAAGGCCATCCGGGGTGGAGAAGGCCGTCTTTTCCCGGTCTTCGGCTCTCAGGGGTATCTGCCAGTACCCTTTACATAAATCAAGGGTGCCGATGTACTTCGCTTTCCCTATTCGTTCGATCATTTCGTCTACTCTCGGCAGGGGATATGTATCGAACTCTGAGATTTTATTTACTTCTCTGAAATCGATACAGAAACGTACGGAGCCGTCAGGTTTAGGCACCAGTACGATAGGGGAATTCCATTCACTGGTAGAGGGTTCTATTATATCCATTTTAATCATCTGTTGTACCTCTTCCCGTATGGTGTTTCTACGGGCCTCCGGAATCCGATATGGTCGGAGACGTACTCTCTTGCCGGGACGGGTTTTAATGGAGTGTTCTAACAGGGTGGTTCTCCCCGGGGTCAGTGAAAAGATTCCCTGTAGGGGCGTTAAGACCTCAACCAGTTTGTTCTTTAAGGAGGTCGGCAAATCGGAATCGATGCATTGAACAAATAGGGGTGAAATAACCCCTGTGTTTCCTACGAGGATTGGAAGGGGACCCTCCCATTTCTTTAGGAGGTTAACATGGTACACTTGGGATGTCCCTCTGTTTTTGTCCAGTTCCATTCGATATGTAATGGGAGTTACTTGTTCTAGTATGATATAGGGACCCTGCCATTGTCCTAGGAGTTTATGGTCAGAGGATGCCATCATTAACAACACCGCGTCTCCTACGGCGAAAACCCGAGTCTTAGCCGTTCTATCATACTGGGCTTTTTGGGCCTCTTGGGCTTTCTCCATGTTGTCCCTGACTATGGCACGTATCTGGTGTAGATGTGTTTTCAGTTGGCTCACGTATTCGATGAGGGGTGTGGAGTTATTTGGCTCGGATTCCCATTTCTCACGTGTCATATCTAGCAGAGAGCGTGGTTGATGTCCGTAAAGTAGTTCAAATGGGGGAATACCCCGTGCTTTTTTGTTGTTTACAACGAATCGCATACAAAGCCTAGGGCAATAGATCTTCCCATCGTCTCGACTCTAGGGCTAGGAGTTTTTTTAATGTGAGTTTAAGGGTGGCGTTATAACGCTCAACCAAGCCGTCCGTCTGGGGGTGATATGCCGCCGTTCGTATCTGTTTGATGCCCAATTGAGCACACACCTGCTTCATCAATTTAGACACGAACGGGGTCCCTTGATCGGTTATAATCTCTCTTGGGAAACCAACCCGAGAAAAGACTGTGATCATGGCTTTGGCTATACTAGACGCATTTGGGTGTCGTAAGGCGATTGCCTCCGGGAATCGCGTACCCTAGTCCACCAAGACTAGAACATAGCGACAGCCGCTACGAGAGGGCAAAAGAGGACCTATGATGTCCATCCCTATTCTATGGAAGGGTTCGTCTATAATGGGCAGGGGATGGAGTGGTGCCTTAAGGGGTCGATAACGGCTGTTCTTCTGACAAATGGGACATTCCCTGCAATATTGTTTCACCTGACTGTAAATCCCTGGCCAATAGAATCGCTCTGTGATGGAGCGCTCGGTTTTCTCATTGCTGAAGTGACCCCCTAATAGGTGATTGTGTGCCATGTATAGGACTTTCCCCCGAAATGGGCCGGGAACTAACAACTGGGGTGTCGAGCTAGTCTCGGCCTTTCTATACAACAATCCATTGTTAATAAAAAAATAAGCACATACATGTGAAGGGTCCTCGTTTGGTAGGGCCTGATTCCAAGCTTCTTGCAGAACGGGGTCTTCTCGTTGTGCCGCATGGAAGTTCCTATCGTCTTCCCATGGGTTGCTCTCTGTTTGCGCTGGTAGGACTATGATGGGTTTCTTCCTTTCTTTACGCCTTTGGGTTTTAGATTTCCTAGTCTTCGAAGGAGGCCATTCAGGGTTGTCATCTTGTGAGAAAGGAGCATCGACCCACCAGTCCTTGTCTCCTGGTATTGCCTTGTCAAGTAGTTGAGACAATTGCGGATAGTCATTTCCTAATATGACCTGTTCGGGAAGTTTTGGGATAAGACCGACTTTTAGTTGTGAACCGGGATCTGTGGGGTGTTGTATTTGCACATATGTGGTAGGATACTGCTTAGTGTCCCCGTGTACACATTTTATGTTTACGATCTCTTCGGAGGTCTTGAGCTCAGGTCCCAATTCTTGAGGGCGTATCACGCTCTGGCGACATCCAGTGTCGGCCAAGGCTGTCATGGGTCGCCCATTCACCAGTACATCACAACGATAGGAGGGGGTGGAACCAGTTTGTGACACACAACAATAATTTCTTGCCACCCCAATTTCCATGGGTTCCTCTTTTTAGGGACAAAATCGAGCTATGTGTCCCAGTACTCCGCAATGAAAACATTGAGGACCAGGTTGAGAGGGTCTTACTACAGGGGGACCAGGAACCCTGAATACCGGGGTTCCGGGAATAAGAACTGCCGGTTCCGGTTTTCTACTCAGGGATGGTCGAGGTGTGCGATGGGGCCCTCCGACCCCCGGTCTCCATGAAATGTCCTCTCGCCCTTTTGGTACATCTTGGGCTCTGCTATAGGCACTTGCGATCTCCACTGCTGTTTCCAGAGTAAGATTGGCATGTTGTCTTACCCATTTCTGAATGGGTGGATGGAGCGAGGCCAGATACTGTTCCAAGTACACTTTTGCCATTATCTCTTCCTTGGTGGCGGAGGCCGGCTTTAGCCATCTATCGGCCATGTCTTTTACCCGGAAATACAATGCCCTGGGAGTTTCTTGTGGACCCTCCTTTAGTTGTCTGAGTCGTATCCTATAGGTATCGTCATCCACCCCCAACCTTTCCAGGATGCAACGTTTAATATCGGCGTAGGGAGTGGTTCCTTGAATGTTAGCTGCTTGGTAGGACGCCTGAAGTTCTCCCGATAGCAAGGGCCCTAGATATTGTCCCCATTTCTCTACTGGCCATGCCGCTGCCATTGCCATTCTCTCGAAATTGTTGAAAAAATAATCCGGATCTTCTCCTGTCACGTATTTCTGTAGAATGACCGAAGGTAAGGTGCTTGGGGCCCTCTGCTGTCCAATAGCATCCGCAAGTTTCCCCATAGCGGTATCGTGTGATTGTCCTTGGTCGGACAGCACCTGTTGTAGCTTTCCTCTGTCCTGTTCAACTACGGACAAGAACTTTTCCATAGCCTTACCCAGGCTCTCTTGGTTTTCGGCCATCTTGGCGATTACAGCTTCCATGTCTTTAGATGATCCCACTTCTGACACCACCTGTGCGAGGGCAGGTCGGATAAACAGACGCGGAGGCTGTATATAGGATGATAATGGCCGAGTTTTATTCAAGGCTGCACTTAACGGGGTTGGGGATACGGAGAAATGCTCTGTGTCCTCTGGCTTATCTTCTTGTTCTGCCCGGGCGTCTCGGTCGGTAGGTCCCCCTCGGTATGGTTCCTCTTCTTTAGGTGCGGTGTTCCCCCGGAGGCTCATGAGCATAAAAAGAAAAAGGAGCCGTCAGTTTCCTAATATATGCCGATTTTGTCAGGATAGATCCTTCACCAAACCCAGGAGTGACTAGAGGCGTCTTTCAGGCGGGGGAGTGCAATTTGTGAGAGCAATGAACTTTGAATTCTAAGTACATGGAAGGGAGGGGAGTTCAGTATACACGGGGTTATCGAGTTCCTTTTATGGTCGTAGGGTTAGCGCTGTGAATCTATGTAAAAAGGGGGGGGTCAGTGCACAAGAAGTAGGTGTTTCAAGCGTGCCCTCGTTCTCCCTTCAAACCCTGTTCCACCCACCTCCCCTTTCTTTATCCACCCACCTCGTCTCCCTTTCCCGGTCCCACACCACTCACCGGCTCCGCCGCAACTCTTCTCCTGAGTTGCGGCCGCTCTCCAGCCTCCTCCTGAGGTGTCCACCACTCCTCACACCACCTCTCGTCTCCTTCGTCCTCTTCGCCTGGGGTTCCTTCGGTTTCACCGTCTTCTTCGTACTCCACGTTTCCCTCTCTCGTCGCCTCGTCCTCTGTGTACTTCCTTACTCCGGCTTCTTCGCGCCGCCTGTTACCTGATTGGTCCCTTTTCTTCTCGTTCTCGTAATCGCTTCCGGGTTCGCTCCCACCTCCTCTCGGGAACTGAGTGAGTGCTTCCTGTAGGGGCGGCATACGGAAGGGATTGTTTATTTGTCCCTGGATGGCATGCCTGTTTCCCGGATTCTGGGTCCTAGTGCCGGTAGGCGGGTGTTTGGGGTTGCGGAATACGGGCCAGGGTGGAAAGTCGTTCGGTCCTTCCTGACACTCAGATTTTCATCTCCACTAAACTGTTTAAAAGCTAATATTAGCCTTTCATAATATGCATGCACTGATTCTTTACTTTCTTGGTGTGTTCGGTCAATTTTTACCCAATTTGTCTCTTTAAGAGGTACTTTGTTTTTCAGAAATGCAATAACCTGTTCATATTTCTTCATTACCTCTGGGTCTGGAGCCCCTGTTTTTGGATCCCTAGGATATTCCTGAGTTGGCCAATTTATCATGAGTTTGCACTCTGGCCATAAATCTGCTGGTACTATTATGTCAAATAGACTATTCAGATCAATCCATAATACTTTAGACAATTTTACAAATCTATCCACCTGCCTGTACCACTCGACAGGTTTTTCACGCAGTCGAGGGAAATCATTTGTAAAAGACAAAATGTCCTGTCTGGGACATGTACATATCCTCCTCCTGGAATTTCTCTCATAGGGCATTCTGTCACTACCTTTTCCTTTTCTCTTAAAGGGAATGCTGCAAATGTCTTATCTGAGGCATCATCTCGTTTCCTATACCATCTGCTTTTCCATTTTTCCACATCTCTTCATTTTCTCAACAAGACAATTATTTCCTTAATCTGACTTATCCGTCCTCTGGTATTCAAATTTTCGATATCTTTTTCAGTGAAATCGATCCGATATGGTTTTTGCAAAGCTTTTACCTTTTCAATGTCTATTCCCGTTTCATTTGCTACTTTTTCTAATCTCTCATGTAGGTTTTTCGCTCTCCATGTCACACTTTTGCACAAAAATAGTAATTCCTCATCTTGGTAAGTTTTTAATTTCTCTGTGGGGATAGTTCCTACTATTAGTTCTTCCAGTACCATTCGAAATTTGGCCACATCTATTGAGTGGGATTCTTTGTCTTTTCTCTGTAAACTTCTTAGACATTCACTTAATTCTTCTGTAGATGGTCCTACTGGTTTCTCTACGCTACCTTGTTCCGAATTCTTTTGTGCTTCCAATATTGACTCTACAGTCGTTATACTCTTTTCAGGAAAATTCTGACTTATGAATGGATTGCTTGAAACATTTGGTTCGATCATACTTATTGTCTGTCTCCATGGATTCTCATTTTGGCTCGGTTTTGGCTGTTCAACCTGTTTATGGCTCTTATAAGGAACTGTTAAACAGTGTTCGCTATCTTTTTGTTTATCAAAAATAGGCATTACTCAACCTATCGTCACTGGAAATGTTACAGCTTTTGTCAGTTCTCTTATTTTCCCTGTTAATTCTAAGGCTGTTTTTGCTAACTCCGCTGAATTTACACTATTTATTCTACTCTCTGACTTCTTTTATACCTCTCTAATGGAGTTACTCTTCTCTAAATCTTGCGACATTGGTTCTATCTTAATAATTCGTGATGTTTCTTTCATTGGGGCACTTGGTGTTAATATTTCTGGTTCTGGTCGATACAGTGGTGGATTTTTATAAAACGTGTCATCAAGAACATCATCCTCTGATTCATTCACTCCATACCCTCTCAATTCTACATTATGTCTTTTCTCTGTACATTTTCGTCCTTCATTATCCTCTGCAGTTATTACAGGAAACAAACCTTCAGTCATACTAGCATTCCGCCACCTTCTCATCTGATCATCATGACTTTCATGTCCGTACTGTCTACCAAACATGTACCTATATCTTCCACCATTCCTCTGTCTCTCTCGATCATGCATCTCATCTTCCCATTCTGTCAATGCCTCAAACTGTGTCGGTCTAGGTCTTGGTTCTAAATTCATTATTTTCTCTCTCAAGTTTCTCAGAACTGCCAAATTAAATGAACCATGTTCTGCGAAAGCCAGGACTCCGTCGTCCTTCGTATATTTTACCCAATTGTCGAACCAAATACAAGTATGATATCCATATTTTGCAACCATAAAGGATGCAGAGGTTTTCGGTGGAGGAAGTAACTGTCCTTCCCTTGTCACAATCGGTTTGTCCTTTTTAAACCACTTTTTAATTTTTCCAAACCAGGACTTTTTCTCTTTTTCTGGTGGATCGTAATACATTTTCTCGTTTTCCGTGTGTCGCTAGTCTCTTCTTACAACTGTACTGTTATTCTGTCCAATCATAGCGCGACTCACACTAACACACCAATCCGGAGCGTCTGCGTCACTTCTGTGATTCTCCAATCCCAGCGCGACTCTCACTAACGCACCAATCAGGAGCGTCTATGTCACCCTGTAATTCTCCACTCCTAGCGCGGCGTACACTAACGCACCAGTCAGGAACGTCTACGTCTCCAGCTCACTGGCCAATCCCAGCGCGGTCTTTCTGACATCAACAACCGCTGCTCCTACTCCTGTTTCTACTGACCCCTCCTTTACAGAATTTCTCGGTAAGTTCTCCAAATCTTTTTAATTTACAAACTCTGTTAGTAACTACATAAAAACACCACCATTGTCCTCTTCGCTAACCAAGGAATAGCAAAAGACCTTTTTCACAAGAATTCCGTCTTTCCCGAGAGCAGCGCTTACCTCTGCCCTACTACGGAATCGTTACTTCCGTTGATAAAGTAGGACATCCCTCTACCTTACCCTTCTAGCAAGCATTAGCTAACCGCTTCTCTAGAATTAAGACACTTAGTTGGAGACCCAATGCTCCTGAGAAATAAAACCAGAGTTTCGCAATTACCCGGAATGCCTTTACATTCACGCACTTTCACACAATAAATTATAGTACAATCACACAGAATTCTGTCTTTCCCGAGAACAACGAACAGTCTATCCTGCTACAGAATTATAATACTCGTTAACAAAGTAGCGCTTCCCTCTACTCTGTCCTTCTAGCAAGCTCAGAGAACACCTGCCACCTTTTCAGTGATAAGCGTTATCAGAGTACCTTCTGGCCTCCTGGTACCTAAGACCAACATTTCACAGGTAACACTTGCTATCATACACACTTCTCTCATACAGAAAATATCTCTAATGGCAACACACGACGATGTTACCGAATCGAACCCAGACAATGCGTCATGCAACTCCAATCGTTACACGTTTCCCCCTGTGTACCTACAGGGTAACAACAATTCCGTCTTTCCCGAGAGCAGCGCTTACCTCTGCTCTACTACAGAACTGTTACAAACTTCCGACTTCCTACATCCCTGAAGCCGTGCAAACAACATAGAACTTGACGCGACTCAACATAGAGTGTTAGTACATAAATCAATACCAATCAATTATCAATACTCATTAAGCAATGTACAAGCAATAATCACCAAACCAAAACAATAAAACCATCATACTGCTATCAGAAAAACTGATGCAGCGTGGAATCCAAATTCCTCTCTTCGTCACAGATCAAATACCTCACTAACACATTCAATCAATACATTCACTGGTGGGGCCCATAACACCAACATTCACACATCATTGGTCTGCTCTTTCTGAGAGATGATTGTTCCAAACGCTGACATGAAAGGAATACCTTATAACCTAAAGGAAAATATATTCACTTAACTTATGCATAATCTATATATTCCAACACATCTTATTCCTAAATATCTAGATATCCCTTCCACGTACTCAATGGATCTAAATTAGTTGTTTGGTAAGATGGATCTTCAAATCTCCTAATTTACATTTTAATTTAAACATTCTCTATGAATAAACCACCCAACTCATTTGTCAGTGTTCATTAATAAACTTTACCTTAATTAATGCAAATTAAAATGGACTGTTATTTGAACTACAAATCACCATATTTACCTATTCTGGCTAATGGTCGTCCTCTAAGTCAGTCAAGTCGTCCTGCAGCACGCTACAGTCCCATAGATTGGGTCGAGACCATAAGCGCGTACCGGTCAATCTTTGTCCATTAGATCGAAGATTTCAGTTCATCAGGAAATTGGGCAGCAATTCAGTCCGTCAAAGATTCAGGGAAACAGCTGTCCTGCAGTGTCACCGTCCTCTCCGTCAGCATAACGTCAGGAAAAGAAAAAGAGCGCGAAAGAACGTACCACTCACTATTCTATTGGATTTTTATAGTAAAATCGAAGTAAGATGGTAACAAATATCAGTTTTAGACAATTTTCATTGGTGGATTTGGGGTCGATCGGTGAAGTTCTCACATAGTTCATTAAGTTAGATCATCGCACTTGCTAGTTCCGGTTTTAAAGACAGTCCATTGTTCATTTTCTTTGGCACTTCTCCCGGTGTCCTTGATGGGTACAGTTTGCCTGGGGTCAGGACGAGGCCACTGTTGCTCATGTTAGCGCAGGCGCACTTCACCCAGAACCTCGTGGAGTGTTGTCAGTTGCGTCGAGTCAAAGGAGCGGCCATCTTTATGAAGGCCCAAATGGTCAACTTAAGTAAAACAAACACAAAACATAATTAAAACATGGAAAAGGTTAATCAATTGTTAAACCCTCACTAATTCCCCTATGTGTATGTAATTATCTAGCATGATAGCAACATTCAAAGCATTTATACTCACCCAGTGATGTCATCTGGTGCGACTCCCCTTTACGTCACAAAAGCAACATATAACATGCAAAATTCAAATTTTCTAATATTAGTATGCGTACATATTTTAGTTTACGAATTATTTTGGCCATGCAAATGCAAATCCCACGTGTAATTCATACATTAATAAGATTGATTAGTATTCCACTTCAAACACTTAATATGGTTATAATTAATTAATTATTCTAATTAGTATGCACATGCAAATTGGGGGTATACAAAATTTTGCATTACCCGCTCCAGCAGCGCTACAAGCACCCTAAACAGAAAGAGGGCACACATTAATCATAAAAGCAAAGATATACAGTACATAAGAAAGCGATACACAAAATTACATTAAAAATTGATTCCTTACTTTAAAAATGAATTTTAAGAATACATTAACAGAGGCTATGACATAGACTGAATCTAACGTTTGCAAAGCTATAAGTGCAGGTCGACAATGCCTAAGTCCAAAAGATTTCAATACTTGGAGAATCCACCTTTTCCTGGGAATAGAATAAAATTTACACAAGAACATGAGATGTAATGTGGATTGGATCGATACATCATCGCATGGACAGTTGCATAAAGATTTAGACCAATCATTCCGTTCAGGGAAACTAAGTAACCTATGAATGATTCCCAGACGGAATCGAACTAACAGAAACCTATCAAAATCTACTAAAACAGTTGTAATATAAGGTTGAATTGATAAATGGGTAGAGGCCAGCTGATGTGCCTGTATGGAAGGTTTCTTCAATTCTGTTGCCAATCTGCGGTCATTTAAATGGTCCAAGCACGTTTTTTTCAAGTCCTTTCTCGCAATCAAACATAAAGTGGTAGGTTCATCAAAAAACTCCCGATTGCCCAAATTATAAAGAAAGGATTTAATATATGCTAGCCATCTAATCCTCAACACCCCTTCTAACTTCATAAGGTCGGAAATAATAGAGCGATTCAAGGGCAAGTTTTCCATGGTCCAGATCCTATGCCATTCAAGTATAGGCTGTATTTTTATGATGTCTTCCAGATAACCAATTCCCAGTTCTACATGACATATGTAAGTTGAAGTGGAGTCTGGCACAGCCAGTAGAAACCTTAAAAATTTGTTTTCCACAGTCTGCAAAGAAGTGACATCAACAATTCCCCAGACACCAGCTCCATAAGTAGCGCCAGACACGCATTTTGCTTCTTAAATTTTTAACAGCTCAAATGGGGGCCTCCTACCCAATTTCTTGCTCAAGTTATAAAGGGCAGTCACAGTTCTAGCAAACAAAATCCTTCTGGCTTTCACTGCATGTTGCCAGCTAGATTTGTTGTCAAATAAAATGCCCAGATAAGCAAACTTTTAGTATATTCGATGGGCTTATCATAAACAAACATGGTCTTTGTACTCTTGTTCTTGTTACTACCACTAATCATGGCGAAAGTTTTGGAGACATTTATAGAAAGCCCCAGGTTTGACATAAAATTCTCAAAGGAGGATACAACTCTTTGTAGGGCCAAAGGGGTACGAGCCATTAACACCGCATCATCGGCATATAACAGTGCCGGAATAGTTCTCATTTCTATCTGGGGTAGATCTCTACAGGTTTGCACTAAATGTTTTTCTAGCCCATTGATATATAGGTTAAAAAGGAAAGGAGCGAGAACACAGCCCTGTCTCACTCCTTTTCCTGTCTTAAAATCAGCAATCCACTCAACATGGTCCAGGCTGGACTACCTGTTCGTCTCCGTGGGTATGGCACATTGGATAGAAGTAGTGACACACCTGGCCCGTCGGACCACTCTCCCGTTCAATTAGTACTGCGGCCCCCGGCAGACCAATCCCCCTATGCTAGTTGGCGACTCAACCCCATGCACCTCCTTGACATGGTTTTTAAGACTGAGCTCGAGCAAGAAATTCAAGATTTCTTTGCGCGTAATGCAGAGTCTGTGCCTAGCCTCACAACGGTATGGGAGGCTTGCAAGGTCACAGTAAGGGGATGGTTTATTTCTAAAGGAGGGGGAATACTCCAGGACATTTGGGGGGGGAACTACTCCGGTTGGAAACTGATATCAAAATGCTTGAGAGAGACCTCGCCTCTGCGGGGGAGATAGAGGAGACCCACGTCAAATTACATGACAAGTTAACAGAGTATACAGATACTGCGGAACGAGAATGTAAATTTCGGGGAAAGTATCATATAGCCAGAGTATATGGGGAGGGAGACTGCTCAGGGAAGGTCCTGGCAAACTCTGTGCATCCACCCAAGTTCTCTAATTATATAGTCGAGATCCAAGACTCAAATGGCGAGACTCATAGAAACCTTCCAGCGCAATTGCAGACATTTGTGGAATACTATAAATCACTATACACCTCCCAGAGTGGCCAACCACTCGACCTCCCACAGTACTTTGAGGACATGGCTCTGGCCTGGGTTGGGAACACTCTGCGAGAATTCTTGAGTGCTGAGTTAGGGGTAGACGAGATCACTGAGGCTATAATGCCGATGAAATCCGGGGGCATGCCAAGGTCCGACGGACTCCCTATAGAATTGTACAAGACTTATGTGCAGCAATTGGCCCCCATATTGAAAGAGATTTTTTACGAAGCAAGAGAAGACGGTTATCTCCTAAGAACCATGAGAGAGGTACAGATAGTCTCCCTACTAAAACCTGGCAAGTCCCCACTCCACTGTGAGTCTTACTGGCCCCTCTCACTGTTAAACTGCGACACAAAGATTCTAGCCAAGGTTACTATCTAATCGTCTCAACCTCTTGATGGAGCGACTGGTTCTACCTGATCGGGCTGGGTTCATCCTGAACCGTTCAACATCGCACAACCTTAGAATACTATTAGCAGTCCTACAGGACATAGACCCTAACTGCTCGGCAGTGGCGGTGTTCCTTGATGCCACCAAGGCATTTGACTTGGTTGAGTGGGACTATATGCTTGGCACTTTAGGGTACATGGGAATGCCCCCAGCCTTTCTCTGCTGGGTGGAGTTGTTATAGCGGCAGCCGCTCGCCTCTGTACTGTTAAACGGAGCCCGATCCAACAATTTTGTCATCTCCAGAGGTACGAGACAGGGCTGCCCCCTGTCTCCCATTTTGTTTGCCTTAGCGATAGAGCCCTTAGCCGCGAAGGTCCGGCAGCATCACAAAGAACGGGCATTAGTATACCCCTCTCGACAGCTGGTAATCTCGCTCTAAGCAGACGATATTACATTATACATTAAAAAGCCCCAAGAAAATCTTAACCCTATTTTACGAGAAATAACCAAATTTGGTGCAAATTCTGGGATACAGATCAACTGGGTCAAGTCTGCATTCTTTCCCGTAACGGACTTGACTACACCACACCAACTAGATTACCCCTTGGTCTGGAAGAGCGATGAAGTTAAATATCTGGAAATACGCATAACCAGAGATAAAGACGCTCTCATGCGCCACAATTATGGGACTACGATAGACAAAATAATGGACACCATGACTCGGTGGTTGAATCTGCCCCTCTCGAGGATGGGGAGGATCTCGCTGGCTCAGATGGTCCTTTTACCAAAATTTCTGTACCTATTTATTAATATTCCATATAATCCTGGGAGGTTTTTCTTTAAAGCACTAAAAACACAAATCACCCGACTTATTGGGGAGGGAGACAGGCACGTCTAAGTCTTACTACATTGATGTTACCCTATAGCCAGGGGGGTTTGATGTCCCCAATTTTGAATTTTATTACTATTGCGCCCAATTGCACTTTGCTGTCTACTGGTTCCACCCACCTCCATTTATGCCACACTTGGCTGTGGAAGATGGTTATATGTCCCCTGTCCCACCCTCGGGGTACCTATTCAAAGCAGGAGGGGATCGTGAGCGTGATCCGTCCATGGACGACTGCACTCCTATAGCTTGGCAAAAGATTGCTGCTCGACTAGAAGCCCCAATGATGTATTCCCCTAGAATGCCCTTGATACGTCATCCCTTATTACAGCTCACTTATGAAGGGATTTGTGGGCGAATGCTAGACAGTCTCCAATACACTACTTGGGGAGACCTTTATATAGGAGGCAACTTCCGTTCCAGGGAGCATTTCTTTTCTCACGCACAACCCCACCACCATGGATCTATTCATGTATACAAGACTCCGGCAGAGTGTGAAGGCTGTCACTCCATCATTCCCTTCGGAGCCACCTACCTTACCTCCGTTACATGCGCTTTTGCAACCCAGACCTCCCAAACACGTCATTTCACTGCTGTACAAACATACGCAAAACGCTACACCTCCCCACACTCCACTCGCTCGGGTGGAATGGGATAGGGATCTAGTGGTACCCCTCACAGACGAGCAGTGGGAATTCAGTTGCAAAAGACAAAAACACTTACGGCCAGCAGTCGGCTGCGACTTATTCATTATACATTCCTACACAGGCTATACTATACTCCAGCTAAACTACACAAATTCAAATTACGGGAGGATGATCGATGTACAAGATGTGGGAGTGAGAGAGCAGACTTTTTTCATTTAGCATGGCAGTGCCCACCAATATTGGGCTATTGGTCGCAGGTGTTTGAAGGTATGTCACACATGTTAGGGATACAGCTGCGGCCGACCCCACTGGTGGCACTGTTGGGTTGCACCCAAGATATAGTCACTGTGCATAAAAAGTACCGAGCACTAGGCTTCCTCATAGCAAAGCGTTGAATAGCCTGTAAATGGGGACACAGCCGCACTCCTAAGTTCAAGGACTGGATACAAGACTTGACCACTTGGCAGGAAAAGTCGCTATGTTACATTGAGCTCCTTCCTCTGACGTCAAGGCCAAAGGACATATGGGGCCCTCTGACTGCATATCTCCTATCACGGAAGGCCGACACAGATGCGGAATCGGAGGAGGAAGTGCACGGGGAGCAGGCTACGGGGCTAATCATCACGTCCTTTCTCTCCTCTCCGCCTGGTAATGGAGGCTCTGGACCCTGAATGTTGATAGAGATGGGGTGGTGAGGGACACAGATTGGGTGACGAGGAGTAGCATCTGTACACATGGGGATAATGCTCACCTGGTTACTTCCTGAATGGGTTTACTACTTTATTAACACTTGAAGTCATACTTCTTGGATCTCGGATCTGAGCCATGAGGCTGTCCACGTTTCTCCATTCTCTTGATTCTGCTTTAGTTGCAACTGAGTAAGTGTTTTGGGCTGGGCAAGGGGGGGGGTATTTTTGAATGTTTTTTTTCTTGTATTGTACTTGTAATTTCTCCAGAAAGTACAGTTTGATGCAACTTGAGACTATAATGACTGCAACACCATAAATCTATGATATACAATGTGGAATTACAATAAAGGTTTTTTGAAACTTTAAAAAAAATAAAAATCATATTCCTTTATTATCCGCTATTTATATGTGACGCTATTAACGGATTAAAGGGTTGTCCCAAGGCTTATTTTCAAAAGAGCGTGAGGAGATAATGTAAGTAAAGATACAGAAACTCAGTTAATGTTTTTTTTTCTTTTCTCCCACATGTGTAAATATTTAAGTAACCGACTGACATATGTTTTTATTGTTGTATGTCCATCATTGTAATGATTTTTATTAATCAAAGAATAAAGTAATTCAATACACTGAAACGGTGTGAAGCACTGTGCCTTTGGAGGCCCTGGTTCTGCTTCTGAACCTTATCTTCTCATTGGACGCCTCTTAGTCCTTGTCCCTCAGGCATAGACTGCCCTCATCTTAAGAAAACAATGGGGCTGCTAAGACCCATCTGTAAGAAACTGGCTCTATATATACTACACCAAAGTGAGGTACAGTGTATATAGAGTCCAAGGGTCTCCAGAGTTAGGCAGAGGTTAAAGTTGGATAGAACCTTACTGGTAGCTTGGTCGAGCAGTAAAGCAGTATCAGAGGACAGTGTTAAGCATTTGATGCACACACTCAGTCAGCAAATGAATTCACACACTCAAGGACTGAACTCTAGGCCAATTGTTTTTGTATAAAAAGTTATACTGGTATTTTATTAGAACCAAGCCTGATACAGGTAAGCATTCAATTCTTTGCAGTAATAAGTTACTTGTTGTCAACAGTTTTTAAAAAGCAATGAAGATTGTACTTGATTTGATTTACAGGGGATGCAGTAGGTTGCAATTCTTAGTAAATGCAGTACATTGAAATGAATGGCTTTTTAAAGTAAATGCATGTAAAATTACTTTTGTGTTACTCTTGTAATCCAATGCTGGACTCCTAGGTTCAGCACTGGGACATTTTCTTAAAACAGGTAAGTAATTACGTATTCGTAGTTGGTACGATTTTTAAAGAATATTTTCAGATTTCAAAAGTCCACACTTAGAAACTTTTTGGACCAGTACATTGAAATACATAGCTTTAACTGTAAATTGCAGGTAAGTTACTTTTACGTTACTTTTGTAATCCAGGGCTGGGCTCCTAGATTCAGCACTGGGACATCTACTTAAAACAGGTAAGTAATTAAGTTTTTGTAGTTTGTATGATTTTTAAAGAATATTCTTGTATTTCAAAAGTTGACACAAAAACTTTTTCACAAAGAACCCCCAATGTTATCCTCTGGAAGGAAATTCAATTCACTGGTAGGTTACTTTTTAGTTACTTTTCTTACTCAGTGCTGGACACCTGGGTTCAGCACTGGGACCTTTCCTGCAAACAGTTTAGAAAATCCAGTTAGGTTATTTGTGCGATTTTTTAGGAATA
This sequence comes from Triturus cristatus, assembly GCF_964204655.1. Taxonomy (NCBI): domain Eukaryota; kingdom Metazoa; phylum Chordata; class Amphibia; order Caudata; family Salamandridae; genus Triturus; species Triturus cristatus. Next base: position 1,138,620,423 of record NC_140589.1, read on the forward strand.
CTCTTAGTTTTCCAAAGTCGACACTTAGAAACTTTTTGGGAGAAAAAGTGTCAATGTTATCCTATGAGGAAAAACACGTTATCGGGATCGAGGTAAGTATTTGGTCTTTGAAGTTAGGGTTCTGGGGTAAGACTCTGGGGTCTCCCAGGGTCACCCCCAGTGGCACTAGGGCAGTCAGGTGCAGAGTTTTGAGGCCCGATGTTATCCTATGGAGGATAGGGGTACTCCGGTTGGTGGCTGCTGGCAAGCAGGCCACGGGGTTGTGGGAGCAAAGCTCCTAGGGTTAAGCTCAGGGCAAGTTGGGGACCAAGTTAGCACCAAAGAGGCTCCCTCAGCGGCACTAGGGCCGGGTGCAGGGTGCTGTTTTAAGGTCGGGTGCCCTGTTGATTTCAAAGGAGATTCTACGGGACAAAGAAACACTGCAGGATCGGGGACGAGGATCTTCCAGGAGTGACCACCACTTCGAGGGGGTAATTTGGGATGTTGAGGGTTGGTTAGGCACCGCTGGGTTGGGCACACAAGGCCGTGGGGTGTCGGGTGCAGGGGTGCCTTGGGAGTTCGGATTTTCTTACCCGCTCTGGTCGCGGTATGGTGGGTCATCTGGATTGAGGCTGCAGGCGTCATCTGGAGGCTTGAGGCAGGCCAGGGGTCACCGGATCTCGGGTCAGGATCACTCATCCTTCTTCTTCTTTTCTTGTGGTTGCTGGATCTGAGGATGGAAGGTTCAGGGTGCCCTTAAATACTAAATTTAGGGGCATTACAGGTAGGTAAAGGGCAGGGACCAATGGGTCCCTTCCCTGCGGTGGGTACACCCCCTATTCTGCCACTCTCCAGTGGGAGGGGTGCCTGGTAGGCTGGGTCTCCCCATCCTCGAGATGGCGCGGACCCGAGGTTGTGCTTCACCTCCCCTCCCCCACCTTAGGGGTGGAGTTGGCAGAGGTGGGCACACCTCTCTTCCTCACTTGTTTTTCCTGCCGGTTCTCCCGCCCAAAGTGGGGGGTAGAACCAGTGGGGACCAGTTGCTGAGTACAGCAAGTAGTCTGGAGAAGCTCACAAAGGCAGGCCTTTGAAGCTTACCCTGCCCATCCTGGGGGAGAGAACCTAGCACCTCGTCCCAGGATGTGCATTGTTGCAGGCCCTCGAGAGCGGAAGGTTCTCAACCCAGGGGTCCAGCAACATGTCTGGTGGGTGGCAGCCTAAGCAGCCACTCAGTCGGGACACTGATTGTGGGTCGAGTTCAGGGGGTATTTCTAAAATGCCTTCTGTCTTGCCTTTTACATTGAAACCCACACTGGCATCAGTGTGGGTACAATGTGCTGAGAAGTTTGATATCAAACTTCCCAGACTTCAGTGTATCCATCATAGTACTGTGGAGTTCGTAATGACAACCTCCCAGCACCATATACTCTTTAATGGTACACTGCACTAACAATGTCTGAGAATGGACTCAGACACTGTAGGGGCACAGGGCTCATGCCTCTGTGCCCTCACCACTGGCATAGTGCATCCAGCTAGAGGGGTGACTGACCTAGGCCAGGGCAGTGGTTGGTAGGCATGGCACACAGGGATGTGTGCCATGCCGACTTTTCACTTTTGATCTGCACCAAGACACGCAGCCTGCAAGGCAGTGTGTTTGTGAAAAGGTACAGGGCCCCTAATGGTGGCACAATTGGTGCTGCAGTCCTTAGGAGCCTTCTCTGGTCACAGTGCCCTGGGTACAAGGGGTACCATTTACCAGGAAACTGCCTGTGGCCAGAGTTGCCAGTTGGGTTTTGTTTTGGGGAAAGAACACAGCACCTGGGGTCCTGATTGGCAGGGCCCCAGAGCACATCAAGTCAAAGAGCATCAGTAGTCTGGCAACAAAAAAAGGGGGGGTTTACTGCAACAGAAACCCACTTTCTCACACCATCTTATGAGGGTGTGATGCATACCTTTAGACAGAACCGCTGACACAGTCATACGTACCTTATGGAGGACATTATGAGGCTTGTGACATGGTGGCAGGATGTGCCTGTGGCATCGTAGAATGTTGCTCACGTTGCCTGGACAAAGGAATGTTTATGATTGAGGGGTCTGGAATGATGTGAAGGAGTGAGGCAGTTGAAGGTAGCTTCAGAAGTGCTTGCAGCAGCTTATGGTGGATGGGATCATTTACTTGCAATAAACATAAAGAACCAGCTATTATCACCGACTACCCTGTGCCTTTCTTACACTTGGCGACGCTGGATGCTGGATGGTTCCCAATTCGTAAAGATTCATGCAAGATCCCAACACTACTTCGTTATTCAAGCATCATTTACAAAGGACACGCGTTTTGTTACGATCGTACTGCTCTACAGCTTTGCAGCACCATGTCAAGAAGTTGGTTTGGATTCTGACTGTTTTGGACTCGTTTAAATGAAACGCTGCTCTGTGAGTAAGGTGCGCTTTTATCTATTTACAACAGCTGTCTTTGGATGCGTTTTTAGTCCGAGTGAAGCAACGTAATGAAGTGAGAGCATTGTGCGCGAGTAACAAGTGCAGGAGAAACGAAGCATCGTTCGATCCTAAGTTTTTTTTTTTTGGCTTTTGTGTGATATCGGCCGCAATCTGACATCAAAGCATTGTGTGCGAGTAACAAATGCAAGTGAAACGGAGCATTGTTCGATTTTAAGACTTTCAGCATTTGTGTGATATCGGCCGCAATCCGGCACATCAAGGACTTTAATTAAACCTCATGGCATTTTTTAAATGTGTGCCTACCGTTTCGAACGCTGCCAAGGATCTGCCATTACACTGTTCAGTGTTCCGGTGTATGCAAGATTAGACGCACAAACGTCTCACGTCATCAGGCCACGTTTCGTATTACGCTGGTCGTCAAGGGAACGCCTGGCGTCACCGATATTCTACACGCATCGCGCTGTTTATCTAAGCAGCGTCATCAGCTCGTTTTGCGCTGGTTGTCAAGGGAATGCTTTGTGTCAGCAACACTCTACACGCTTCGCGTTGTTTGTCTAAGCAACCGCTGTAAACAGAGAGATTGCTGCTGGACAGGAAAGTATATTTAGCTGCCTAAAGTAAACATTAAGAAGTGTATTCTTTCAGTGATACACGCATTTCACTTTAAAAAAAAAAGAGAAAAGAAGAGGAACACAAAGTAATACTGGTGAATATTTTGAATAGCAAATGAAGGAAAGGAAGCAATTTGTTTTATTCATTTCCGGCCTCATAGTAACCTGTGATTGTTAAGTGGTAATTCTCACATCCTCATTATCATTATTTCTTCTCTCTCTGCTCAAGGTACAATTTGTTTACGAAAAGTGGTCAGGTTTATAGCATTACAATGCAAAATGTTACTGCACCTCCATTTTTTCTGTCAGAACCAGGGGATCCTCCCATTAAGTGGCAAAAATGGCGCAAAGTTTTTGAAAGGTACGCTAGAGTTTGTGGTGCGTCTCTAAGTGCAGAGAGGAAGACGGCCCTGCTATTACATTGCCTAGGTTCAGAAGGACAAGAGGTCTTCGATCATCTACCTGAACTGGTTGATCGAAACCTCAATGAGTACGAAATCGCTATTGCTATGTTAGATAAACATTTTTTACCCAAGGTTAGTACCATTTTGGAGAGGTACCATTTTGGCAGAAGATCCCAATTGGAGGATGAGAGTGTCGAGAACTACATCACATCGCTCAGGAAATTAGCTTCCTCATGCAAATTCGCTGCAACTCTCGAAGAAAGGATAAGGGATCAATTCATGTTGGGTTGTAGCATTGAACGCGTCAGAGAGGAATTGTGGCAAAAAGATGAACCGAATTTAGAAGAAGTTATTGTAATTGCAAAAAGGATAGAACACTCTTTAAAATGCGTAGATGTCATAAAGAAAAATGGAGGAAGTGAAGAAAAAAACTCTGTACATACGGTCAAGACTGCACCTAGAGGAACAGTTGATCAGAAAGAAACCAAGAAAAACGAAGCTGTAAAAGAAACTCCCAGGAAATTTAATGTATCTAATGTAAAATGTTTTCGTTGTGGAAAAAATGGTCACTTTGCAAACGACAGGCAATGTCCAGGGTGGAAGGTTACATGTAGCAAATGTAAAAAGAGGGGTCATTTCTCGACTATGTGTAAAGGAAAAAACTACAAAGGAAAAGTTAGTGAAATATATTATGACGTAGATGATGATTATCAAGGCCAAGATGAAGTTGATTGTGGGCAAATTCAAGTGCAGGTAGTACAAAATGGAGAGGGGAGGTATTGTCCCGTTGATGAGATCTTAGTTAATGGGAAGCCTACTAGAGTCCTTTTTGATTCAGGTGCGAAAATAACCATTATTTCCAGAGAGTTTTACCAAAAACAAATAATGGGAAAGGTAAAGGTTATTCGACCTGACATAAAGCCTGTTGCCTATGGGGGTGAACCAATTAAACTTGTTGGGTACTTCTGGGGTTTAGTTGACTACAAAGGTAGGTTAGCCAGTGCAAAAATTTATATATCACAAAAGGGAGATAGCATTCTCAGCTGGTTCCACCAGAAAGATTTAGGGGTCATGCTAGATCCAAATTCGTCGCCCCCCATTATTTTGAAAGAGAGTTTTGTGTCTAAGATGGTATCTGTGGTTCAAGACTCTTCTAACAAGGAGTTTGCAGATATTTTGAGGAACAGATTTCCAAGTGTATTTTCAACCAAGTTGGGTTGCCTCAAAGGGTACTTTCATCATATCAGAATGGTTGACAATGCTAAACCAGTTTGCTGTAAAGTTAGAAATGTACCAATTGCTGTTAGAGATTTAGTCGAAGCAGAGTTGGAGCGACTCAAGGACGAAGGAGTAATTGAAGACGTAGAGGCCACTCAGTGGGTTGCTCCGGTGGTCGCAGCCAAGAAAAGTGATGGGTCCCTTCGTTTGTGTGTGGACCTTCGCGAATTAAATAAGAGTGTAGTCATTGACCGATACCCCCTACCGAACATAAGTGACATGTTGATGTTCCTAAAGGGGGCAAAAGTATTCAGTACCATTGATTTACGGTCAGCATACCACCAGATTAGATTAGATGATGATTCTAAAGATCTAACGGCCTTTGTCACCCCTTTTGGGACATTCAGGTTTGCTAGACTTCCTTTTGGGCTGGTGTCAGCGGCCTCAGTTTTCCAAAGGGCACTGGAAAAGGTTTTAAAGGGTCTAACAGGGGTAAGAATTTACCAAGATGATATTTTGATTTTTGGAGGTGACACAAAAGAACACGATGACAGATTATACAAGGTGTTGGACAGGTTGAAGGATTCTAACCTTACAATTAAAATTGAAAAGTGCAAATTCAGGAAAAGTTCAATTGAATATTTAGGACACACTATCTCTCAAGGAGGGGTGTTACCTAAGGAGAGTCTTATTAATGCAATACAGAATCTAGCTGCACCTACGAATAGAGAGGAATTTATGAGTTTTTTAGGTATGGCCGAATACTATAACAAGTTTATTAAGGGTTTCGCTTCTTGTTGCGTGCACATGAGAGCGTTGTTGCGCAAAGGTTGTGAATTTTTGTGGGATGCGGAATGTGAACAAGAATTCAGTGATCTTAAAGAGAAGTTAAATTCTGCTCCCAAACTGTGTAGTTTTGACCCCAAGAAGAAGTCAATTTTGATTACAGATGCAAGTTTAAAGGGACTAGGAGCAGTCTTAGTTCAAAAGGATCAGTCCCAAGAGCAAGTTATTCTTTTCCTATCCAGGAGTTTGCGAGATGCTGAGTTTCGTTACTCCGTAATAGAGCGAGAAGCTTTAGCGGTATACTGGGCAATAAGCAAATTAAAAAATTTCTTATGGGGTTCTACTTTTGAAGTCAGGTCTGATCACAAACCTTTGGTGGAAATTTTCAAGAACAAGGGGATCGATGCTGTTTCAGGGAGAATCACAAGATGGGTGGTCGGACTTCAAGACTACAATTTTGATGTAAAGTATCTACCTGGGGTGGAAAATAAGGTAGCTGATGCTTTGTCCAGATTAATTGGAAAGGAAAATGGCAACGGTGATGATGAGTGTGAAATGGATGAGGAAATGGTTTGTCTAGTGGAAGATTCTGCTATTGATAAGGACAAATGGAAAAAAGAGGCTCTTGAAGACCAAGTATTGGTGAAGGTTTTAGAGGCCATTAACGGTGGGTGGAAAAAAGAACATAGAGAAGACATAGAATTGGAGAAATTTTGGCATGTTAGAGACCAGTTGTCGGAATGTGATGGTCTACTTCTCAGGGGATTGAGGCTAATTCCACCAAGTAGCATTAGAGCAGATCTCATTTCGCTCGCACATGTTACACACCAGGGCATTTCAAAGACGAAAGAGAGACTTCGTCTCAACTATTGGTGGCCAGGGATGGATATGCAGGTTGAAAGGAAGATAAGAGAATGTGTTGAATGTGCCCTGAGCGAGAGGGTAGCGAAACCCAAGACACAACCCATGGTGATAAGGGAAAGACCTGATGCCCCTTGGAAAGAAGTGGGTTTAGACATTTTGGGCCCCATACAGTCATCGGGTACTGATTGGTATGTCTTTGTGTTAGTTGATTTTTACTCAAGATGGCCTGAAATAGGTATTTCAAGAGGGGTTGAAACTAGACATGTGATAGGTTTCTTAAAGAAAATTTTCTCTAGGGAAGGTATACCTTCTAGTATTTTAACGGATAACGGGGTGCAATTTGTATCCAGGGAAATGCAATCATTTTTTGGGAAAAATGGTATCAAGCACAAAAAGTCGTCATTGTATCACCCAGAAACCAATGGCATGGTTGAGAGGTTTAACCGTGTACTAAAAGAAACTATTAACATGGCTAGGTCAAGTGGTCTGGATTGGCGTAGTCAGATTTGGGATAAGGTTGAAGCTTACAGGGTTTCGCCTCACGCTATCACTAATAGAACGCCTTTTGAACTATTCAGGGCTAGATGTCCCAATACTCGTGTAGCCCCTCCGTGGGTAAATGATATGCAACCCGGGTTGATCACTAAAAATGATAAGTCTAACTGGAGGGTCAAAGAATCACAGAAAATTATGTCTAGGAAAGAGAATTTTGATGGAAGGAAATCTGTTAAGAGGACAGTGGTGAAAGTGGGAGATTGGGTTCTCATAAAGAACCCAATCAAAAAGAGATCTGGAGTAAGATTTTTGAAACCCATTCAAGTAATAAAAGTGTTCACGAATGCTATAAAAACTGCTGACCACCGCATTTGGAATTTGAACAGGGTGGTGGTGGTAAGGAAAGAGTTTTTGATTAGGGGGAAGTTGTCTGATGGTTTTGATGCAAGCAGGGCTCCCCAAGGTATTCGCAAATCTTTGTCTGATGGTAATGATGCAAGCAGGGCTCCTCAAGGTATTCGCAAATCATCCAGGGTTTCCAAGCCTCCCATGTTTCTAAAAGATTTTGTTAAATAGGTTTTGAATTTTCTTATGTTGTATATAGGTTTGCACCACTGCTGTAATTCATACATTTGTCTTCGTAAAGGAAGGGGATGTGTGGCATCGTAGAATGTTGCTCACGTTGCCTGGACAAAGGAATGTTTATGATTGAGGGGTCTGGAATGATGTGAAGGAGTGAGGCAGTTGAAGGTAGCTTCAGAAGTGCTTGCAGCAGCTTATGGTGGATGGGATCATTTACTTGCAATAAACATAAAGAACCAGCTATTATCACCGACTACCCTGTGCCTTTCTTACAGTGCCCCCACAATGAAAAGTGTCTGATAACTGCCATGCAGGCATCTTACCTTGACTGTGAATGTGTATCAACCTCACTGTTGTATACATGACACAACCAAATTAGCTGGAAATATGTTAATTGTCTGGAGCCACAATAACAGACACAGGTACATCCTCTCAACTCCTCAGCTCTGCCAACCACTCACCAGGCCCTGCGGACTCCTGAAAGAAATGAGGTGATGAAACAAAGCATCATCAGAATTACAAACACAACAAATCCCTATTCTTTATAACACAAGATAACGCCTCCCCTCCTTCTACAACATAATACAATAACAACGTAAAAACAGTATGCAACTACAAAAACATATTGAAGGTAAAAAACAAGACGTAATAAATTACGATGACATAATTTTGCAAATCAGATAGAATGTTACCCCCCCCCCCCTTCTTTTTAAGGAAGAGAAAAGAAAAAATAATCTGTATACAAATTCAAAATAATGTCAAATTTTCCCTATAAATATAATCTTCCCACCACTTTTTTCTTTTAAGCACATTTATGTAGCGCAAACTCGACCCAGGTATTGGAGCGCTTTACATGAGCACCAGTTACGTTACAGAAGGACACATTCAGGCATGGGGAGATTAAGTGATTTGTCCAGAATCACAGGATGTGGATGCGACCCCAAGGCTCGAACCTTGGTTTCCAGCACCAAAGTCGGCAATCTAGCCGGCGGACCACATCCTCTCCCCTTTGGTGTTTTTCTTTTCTCTCCTGCCGCACACCTCTTCTGCCACAACATTCTCACGCCTTCTTCACACATCTTCTGCAACACCATTCTCTTCTCCACCACTTGCACCCTTCAACACATCGTCATCAGCATTACTACAGACATCAACATCTTGCTCAACACCTCCATTTTTCCTCAGAACATCCAGCTATTCTCCTTCCCTTTGTTCTTCCTCCTCCATCTGTTCTTCCAAAGCCAAACCAGATTATCCAGAAACTTCAACTGACCTGGAAGAAGAATCCACATCCAACCATTGAAAATCCTCACTTGCAGGAGCACTACTGAAATTGGAATTCTAAACTTTCTCCCATAAATCCAATGAACTCAAAGGAACCCTCTTCAAATTCCATACTTTTGCATTACTTACCCTAACCACCTCCACAAAATTCAACACCTTCACAACTTCTTCTTGTTCACAAACCATGATTCCTTCCTCTTCTTGTCACAAATGGGGAGAAATCGGTGGCTTCATTACACGTTGCTCTAGATGCCCAAACTGATTTCTTAACTTGAATTTCCCAATTAATTTTATTAGCCAAGGCTGATTGAATAACATTCTTAATGACACGGTTAAACCTCTCAACCATGCCATTCCCACAAGGTTTGTAAAGCAAAGTGGTTTTGTGCACCACACATTTATTCTTTAAAGTCCCCAGAAGCATTTAACAAAAACTGTCCCACATTATTACTTCTAATTGTTGCAGGTATCCCATCCGAATTAAAAATACCATCCCAAAATGTTTGAAACTGAATCAGTGCCAGCTCTGTTCACAGTGGGCCACCTCGAAAACAAATCAATCAGCACAAATGTACTTCTGTGATTCACCTACTAACCCAACAAAGAAAAAGGCTACTTACTGACTCCCATGATTCGTTTGGAACATAATACACAAAGATGGCTGCAAAGTGTGCAAGATTTTATCAGCCTGAAAACAATTCACACATTCTATCACAAATCTTTCCACCGCAATGTTAACACCAGGCCACCAGAAGCCTTTTTTTTTACTGAAGATTTTGTTCTTAATATGCTAAAATGGCCATCATGACAAAGGCAATCATCACACAATGTAACGCCTAGGGAGGGAAAATCCTGTCACCTCCAAGGATTGTACCATTTTCCACCGAATGTTATGATGCAATATCCCAATAAGGTCTTAACTCTGCTACCAAATTCTTTTTCTTAGGCCAATTACTGTAGACAAATATCATAACACATTGAACCGTAGAGTTCTTTTCATACTCTGTGATCCACTCCTCTTTCTTGACAGCAGAACTTACCAGAGGCATGCACTAATACCACCTGGAACTTATTCCAAACCTCTTTCTCACCCTCCTCCAACTTAGCCCGGAGTCTAGATAAGCAATTTGGCAGAACATTATCCTTTCCCGGCAGACACCTTGAGGATTATTGTTGCTGAAACATTAACTGTTTCCTCCATAGTCAAAAGTTTAGCCATAGGTTACTGAATTGTAACGTTGCAATCCCTTTTGTTTTGGGAACGCCGGTTCTTGTTCTCATCTAATTACCTACAAGAACCTACTCAGGTCGCCAGGATCTTTTTACTTGCCTAATAGCGTAGAGGGAAGAAACACAATTATCAAATCGTATTTACCACAATTTGACATCTCAGAAAAGAAGACTCATGATCTGGGAGGTTGACCTTTTATTATCAGCAAAAACATCTGAATATATAGGCACCTCAATACAAGGCACAAAAGATAAATGGGGACTAATACAAATGCCAGTCTACGAAGTATCCGCATACGACTAAAGATAAACAGAATTACAGCTTCCAAAAGCATCAAATACCCTATAGCAATTGTGATATCAAAATTCAAAGTCATGAATTAAATCATTACTGTCCCTACTCTATTCTAAGGTGACATCCCTACTCAACATTCCCTTTCAGGTGAGGATCGCATAAAAGGTGTCAGCAGTGAAACTTCCTAAGAAGTCTTCACCATATGAGAGCTCGATCTATAATGCTCCTTTCGGTCCCTCTCCTAAGTCTCGTCTGCTCAACCCACGGGGCTCTGTCCCTAATACAAAACCCCAAAAAGCTGTACACGCCCTTCAGCACACCCCTCCAGGCAGCTTCTTCCTTCAGTAGATTTCCATTGGGATCCTTTCATCTTCCTTTCCACGAATTCGACCTTGGGTCCCAGGCCTTCTCTGTACCAGGAGTTGCAACTTTACATTCCAATCCACTCCCTTCATGTCTACTCCTTCTGTCTGCATTCCATGTGAACAAAGACTCATTCTAACTAACGAGCTACATGGCCTTGTACCTGCAGCCAAATACTAGACAGAAAAAACCCCTAACATCATGAGGTTTCACAACTTTCTACAATTTAAGCTTTGCTAAAATCCTGTCGTCCTAATAAAACATGGCTAAAATAAACGAAGGCCTTCACTTTACATATATGGTTAGGCCCCAAGCTAAACACATTATAATTACCAATTCTAATTATTCGTCTCATTCTTAAGAGAACTACCTTCTGCGTTCCACTAACATAACTTAATGTCTCTGAATACATGACATTATTACACTAAGCATTACATATACCAATACGTTTCAGTATAACTGGTGGCCTTTCCCTTCTCTCGAGGCCTGCTTACATTTCTACTTGTCTATTTCAATGAATACATTTCCATTATTCTTGGATAACATGCTCAGTTATATGCGGGTGCTGACTAACAAATATGGTGCACCCCTACAATTTTCGCATCAGCAACGCTCTATCAGTTCCCCCCCTTTGATGACAACTTGTCATCACACAAATCCATTCATACAGAGGTGGTAACCAACCCACTTTGTCGGAAACCCTCCATTCTTTTTAGGTCCTGATACTGACTATCTTGCATATGCGCCATTCGTCTTTCATATCCCCTGAGAATCCTCTCAGCTCTGTTTCCTCGGTACCACTTGTATGCTCTCACAAATCCCCACAAACAGATCACACAAACCACCACAATCAGGATTGGTTTCAGCACATATCCAAGAATTCCCTTTCCGAAATCTGCAAACCAACTTCCCACATGTCCAAATCCTTTCCCAATCTTTTCCCACACATTCTCTTCTGCCAATACTGCAGCTTCTTCATGAAGTGTGGTAATGTTGACTATATATTTCCTCAGCTCTTTGCTGTTGTCTGGAATATACGTGCAACATTCTTGAACCTTCAACAATTTACAGACTCCGCCCTCTTTTGCCAATAATACATCTAATGCAAGACGATTTTGTAAAACCATTGTCCTGATCGATAACATCTCTCCATCCACCAGCAACAATGACTTCGCTGTGTTCATTGACAACTCATCAACCACAGTTGCTAACTTTCGTATTTTCACATCATTCAAAATCACACCCAGACCGGGTATGATTGCTCCAAAGATATCACCAATCACAGCTCCTGCACTTGCATCTCTCCGTGCTCTAGAGTGTTGTCCTGTCTCTAGCAGAGTCAAATCCTCGGCATGATATATCTTCGGGAAGATAACAGCCAAATAACAAGTCCCGTACCACTGCTCAGGCAGCCTCACGTATGCATTCCTTCCACACACATAATACACCGTCGGGATGACCTGTATCTGACCCTGCAAAAAGTTCTTAGCTGAATCTTCTATAGTAAAGGTATGGGCACATGTACTGTGTCCAACCCAGATTTTGTCCTTGTCTGACTGAGGACGAGCAACACACAGATTTCCTCTCTGTACTTGATCTAAAGCTATGGGTCCATAACTTCCCCTTGACTTATGTAGCTTCTCTTCCTCCATCCAATCGGTTGACTTCTTTTACCCATCCTTATCTTGGGTTAATTTTCTATATCTGTCTTCAACTTGGCCAATAAATTTCTTTTCAGTGTCTGACACTGAACATGTCAAATTATTTCTATGGGCATACGCAGTATCCAAACTTTGAGTCGGTATGAAATAAGTCCGAAGTCTTTCATGTGACTTATAATAATCATACTTATTCAAATGCTTAAACGCTGGTACGTCAGGAAGTACTGTGTCATAATTAGAGAAATAGTACTCAAACTGTTTCCTTTCGTAAAACAGACTAAACAATAGACTGCAAGAAATCCCATAAGTCAATGGAAGGTGATGGTATCTAATACCCTCATCTACAGAAGCAGGCAACTGCATGCATACATAGCAATCTTTCGCATCCATCGCATCAACGTACTCATACAACAATTTCGCATATGCATTGAGTTTGAAATCACCTTTCGACAAATCCATGTGTAACCTACGACTCTCTTCTAGCATCATAGCCCTTTTATCTCCTGAGATATCCTTCTTGGTACTGGGAGTGACAGGTGCAGGTTTTCCCAGCACCTTCCCCTCTTCCCTGTGGGCCACTGCATACGAAGTTATGACTACTGCAAAAATAACGGCTATAACTACTCCTAACAGTGTACCTATCACTTTCTTCGCCCTACGGTGTGTATTTCTAGGCTCTGCCATTTTCCCCCACGCTCAGAATCCAGTTCGATAACAATGGGCGAGAGTCTCTTCCTCATTCAGGCTTGTGTATCAATGCAACAATTATCCCCTGTAGCTAATATTCTCTTCTAATGTTCAGTTCTCTACTTTCTTTCGGATCAGCAAAGGCTCCCTTGTTTTTGCTCCTTCTCGACAAAGTTCATCTCTAATCCAAAATAACTGCAGGTCCCAACAGCTCCAGGACTCCTGGCAAAATTTAAAGTTTGAGAGTTTTCAGTTCTTGGGGAGAAGGAACAACTGCAAAGTTCGGGAAAGCCAATGTATCCAAAATCAGACCACGAATGTTACTCAGGAGTGGCGCATCTGGAATATGGAGAGTCAGTACTCCGTTGATCTCTAATCCTGGGATCTTCAGCAACACTTCCGCCCTCAGAGTCGGTTTGACCGCTGACAAGAGTAATCGACCTCAGCCTCCCCGTACTCATCGGTCCTAGCATTCGTTGCTACGTACGTCCACTCAGGTGAAGCGTACCTGTGACACGGCACTCTGGCTCTCCTCGACCTTCTCGGAGCTTCCGGATCTTGATCTTCCTCACTCTGTTCCGACTCGGTCACCTCCGATACTGGGGCAAGATCTCTTCTCGGTGTCCCCCTCGAATTTACCCGTCTCAGACTCACGGGCCAAACTCTTTCTGCTTCTGAGACACCTCTGCTCTCCCTTCCGATACCCTGTGCACTACCTTCTTCTCCGAGAGAATTTGCCTCCACTCCGCCGAAGGCACCTTCTTCAGCTTCTGGTTCTGATTCGGAGTTTCTCTCTCCCTCGCTTACAGCTTGTTCCTGTGCACACCAGCTGCGTCAGCCACCCTTACAGCTTGACTTGCCCTCTCAGATGGCCCTGCCACCTCAGCTGGGTTTTCGTTCACGAGAGGGGCTGTATTTTCTAAGGGTGCTGGAACTCTACGGGTATGGGAGGCATGCACCCAGTTCGGTAGTCCCCCACACTTCACTGTAGTATTTGTAACCAGAATAATCTGGTAAGGGCCTCTCCAGCGAACGTCCAAGCAACTCTTCCTCACGTGCTTCCGTACCAACACCCAATCCCCTGGGCACAGGTCGTGGCACAGATCACTTGCGGCTGGGACAGCTACCGCCTGCACCTGCTGGGACACAGAATGAACCACGTCAGCCAGGCCTTTACAGTAGTCGAGAATTACATCATCAGTGATATTTATCAATGCAGAGGCTGGTATTGCTGGCACACGCATCGCTCTCCCCATCAATATCTCATGGGGCAACAATCCAGTTCTCCTATCTGGCACACTTCGGAGACTCATAAGAACCAAAGGTAAGGCATCTGGCCACTTCAGGGGAGTTGAGGAGCACACCTTTGCCATTCGGGCCTTCAATGTCCCATTAACTTGTTCTACTATCCCAGAAGCCTCTGGTCGATAACTACAATGTAACCTTTGATCTATGTTCAGGGCAGCACAAAGCAACTTCATCAGTTCACTGTGGAAATGCGTCCCTCTGTCCGATTCCAAAGAGGTCGGCAACCCGAACCTCGGGATGAGCTCTCTCAGCAGTAACTTAGCTACAGTTAGAGTATCACACCTGCGTGTCGGGTAAGCCTCCATCCATCTGGAAAAGACACACACTACGACTAATATGTATCTCAACCCATTACACTTTGGCATCTCAATGAAATCTAACTGCATCCTGTTGAAAGGGCCACCCGACCTCCCTATGTGACTCATTGTCACAGCTGTCCTTTTCCCTACATTCATTTGTTGACAGGTGACACATCTCTGACATACAGCTTCGGCTGCTGCCCGAAACTTCGTATTGTACCATGTCTGACGAAACACTCGCACCATCGCATCCCTGCCAAGATGCACAGCACCATGTATCAATCGTGCCATTGGATTCAACAGACATTCCGGTAACACCGCTCTCCCATCACTCGAAACCCAAACATCCACATCTCCCTTCTCACATCCAGCTCGCACCCAACTATCCCGTTCCTGGTCAGACACCTCGTCTTGCAATTGTTTTAACTCTTCCCATGTATCGGCCATCGCCATTATCACACTGAGGTCAGTTGTTTCTTCATTTCCCCTTATGTGTCGTTCTGTAAAATCGCACCCCTGTTCTGCACAAAATCGAGCAACTTCGTCAGCATAATTATTTCCAAGAGATACAAAATCATTTCCTTTCGTATGAGCAGAACACTTCACTACTGCAATTTCGTCTGGGCCTAGCAACGCCTCCAACAGTTGTCTCACATATTCTCCATTTCTAATGGGTGACCCAGATGATGTCATGAACCCCCTCTGGGACCATAACTGCCCAAAGTCGTGAACGACACCAAACCCGTACTGGCTGTCCGTATAAATCGTTATACAGATCTGGTTAGCGGCCAAACAGGCACGAGTCAAAGCAATAAGCTCAGCCACCTGTGCGGAGTATACTCCTTCTAGACAAGCGGCTTTGACCACTCCGGTGATGATACAAACAGCAAAGGCTGCTCTCAACTGACCCGTATTGTCTCTTAAACATGAACCGTCCACAAAGAATATTTCATCTGGCTCAGAAAGCGGTTCATCCACAATATCAGGTCTGGGTTTGGTGCACAATTCAGTCACATCGAGGCAGTCATGATCCTCACAATCTTCATCATCTATATTCGGGATTGGCAACAATGTGGCAGGATTTAAAACAGAACACCTCTTCAACGTTACGTTCTCAGCAGCTAGGATGACTTGTTCATAACGTGTCAATCTATTATTCGTGAGGTGTTGTGTCTTAGTCCTGGTCATCAACAGTTCAACAGAATGTGGCACATGCACAGTAAGCGGATGACCCATTACAATGCTCTCACATCTCTCGATACTGACACCTGTTGCAGCAACGGATCTGAGACATCCGGGCAACGCAGAGGCTACTGGATCTAGTGTAGCCGAAAAATAGGCAACTGGTCTACGGACATTCCCATGGACCTGAGTTAACACTGCCAATGCGCAACCTTCTTTTTCACAGCAAAACAATGCAAATGCCTTTTTATAATCAGGCATTCCCAAAGCTGGCGCACAGCACAAGGCTTCTCTTAGTTTCAGAAATGCCCTCAAACAGTCTTCATCCCATGGTACCGGATCACTC
This sequence comes from Triturus cristatus, assembly GCF_964204655.1. Taxonomy (NCBI): domain Eukaryota; kingdom Metazoa; phylum Chordata; class Amphibia; order Caudata; family Salamandridae; genus Triturus; species Triturus cristatus. Next base: position 1,138,636,477 of record NC_140589.1, read on the forward strand.
CGGGATCCATTGGCGACAGTAGCCAACCATTCCCAAGAACATTCGAACTGCCCTCTGAGTCGTAGGGACGGCCATTCTCAAGATCGCATCTATGCGATCTGGCGATATCTTTCTTTTGCCTTTCTCAATCCGATGACCCAAATACTGTACTTCACTCAGACAGTACTGCAATTTATTTGGAAACACCTTATGCCCATTCTCTCCTAAGAAATTCAACAGTGCTACTGTATCAATCCTGCAGGCATCCTCAGTTTTTGACGCCACTAGCAAATCATCTATGTACTGGACGAGAACAGACTCTTGGGGAAGCACCAGACCTTCAAGGTTCTTTTTCAAAATCTGATTGAAAATAGACGGGCTCTCAGTGTACCCCTGTGGGATACGACACCATGTTAACACACAATTTTCCAGCCTAAATGCAAAAAGAAATTGGCTCTCCTCATGCAGAGGAATCGAGAAAAAGGCTTGACACAGGTCAATCACGGTGAACCATTCCGCATCACATGGGATTTGGAACAGGATCACGGATGGATTCGGTACCACGGGACAGCACGGGATTACAATCTCATGAATTCTTCGCAAATTTTGCACAATCCTAAATTTCCCGCTCGGTTTCTGCAATCCCATTATGGGCGAATTACATGGACTTCCCCTGATTTCTCTCAAAATTCCTTGCCTAAGCATGGACTCAATTACGGGTCTGATCCCCTCAATAGTTTCCGGTGACAATTTATACTGGGGAGTTCTTGGGTATTCTACATTCGTTTTGACTCTTATTTTCACTGGATCTACGCCTTTAACTAGTCCGATCTCTTCCCCACTAAGGTCCCATACATCAACTGACACAGACTCCCTCAGATCTAAAGGGAGTTCCTCTACCGTGAGTGCAGGATACAATTCCACGCACCACCGTTGGTTCGCAACCTTAAAGGTCGCATCATCCTCTCTTGTCTGGACTTCCACTCCAATCGGGGTGCAATAGATGGTACAATTAAGCTTACACAATAGATCTCTTCCCAGCAAACAGACTGGACTAGAATCACACACCACGAACTGATGTCTATCACTGAAGTTCCCGATCCTAATCGGTATTGGTTCCGTCAGTGGGCTAGTCAATTGCTTGTTCGCTACCCCAACAACTTGGATTGTTTGGCCAGAAAGGGGTAGATACGGGATCACTGCGGATCTTACAGTCGATCTTGTAGCCCCCGTATCAACCAAAAAGGTCGTAGGGTGGCCATCGATCTCTGCTTCTACAAAGGGTCCCTTCTGATCTACCTCTAGGACTGCTCTAAGCGCACAATCATCATCTCCTCCCCAGCAAGATCTTGTTGCTGGATCGGAATCATCTTCCCCATTCACTTCGAATAGGGGCATCTGTACATATGTCCGAGCTCCCTGCTGCATATTCTGTATTCTAGGCGGTCGGGGAACCTGTACCTGCGGAACATTCGTCCCCCCTTTTGTCATTCTAGGTTGTCTGCCACTGGAACATGGGTCAACTCTTCTTCCTGCTGTATTTGATTTAACGGATTAAAGGGAAACTCGCGTCTCCAGTGTCCAATCTGGTGTCAAAGGTGACAAGCTGTGGTCTTTTTCAACACTGCCATATCTATTCCGGTCTTAGGATCTACTCCTCTCGGCCTCGCCGGTCCTTGAGCATTCTGTGCTCCTCCTTGATAATTTCCCTGCCTCCTTCCCAATGTTCCTCCGGTAGACTGTCCCTGAACTGCGGTCTGCATCTGTACTAATAGCAGATTATCTTTCAATTTCTTGTGCTTAGACTCAATCTCATCACTGCAATATCTAGCATATCGGAGAATCTCATCCACAGGCTTATTCTGCCAACAAATCAAATGTTGCTGTATCATTAGACTAACCTCTGGCCTCAATCCCAACACAAACTTGGACACAAACTGTCCCATGTCTTTGGTATCCAACGCCTCCAAACCTTTGTACTGTTTAAAAGCCTCTCGTAAAATTCATGCACTGTCTCCTTAGGTTTTTGTACAGTCCTATCTATCTTCACCCAATCAGTGTCTTGAGGTGAGACCTTCGATTTCAACCAAGTGATTACCTGCTCGAACTTTTTCATCACTATTGGCGACGGGCCATGTGTAATCAAATCCCTGTCGGGCTCTGAGGCTGGCCATTCAATCGCAACCTTACATGCCGACCACAGATCCCCCGGGATCACAATGTCAAACAAAGTATTCAAATCAATCCACAGTACCTTCGAGATTTTGACAAAGCGATCAACTTGCTTGTACCACTCCACAGGCTTTTCCCTTAGCCGGGGAAAATCATTTGTGAAGGCCGCCAAGTCCCCTCTACTCCAGGGTACATGTACGTACCCTCCATTCTGTACCTCCCTTAAAGGGAAACTCCCTATTGCCGTCGTCCCTCCACCCGGAGGTGGCGTCTCTCCCACTACTCCTCTAGAACTTTTCTTCTTGGACCATCTTTCTTCCCACTTATCGAGCATGATCCATGCCCGCATTGCTATTATCAAATCTTTGACATGGGTTCGCAGTCCCATGAGTCTCTTGTCTTCCAATTCCTGATCACTATACTGTAGCCGGTGATCACCTTGCAACGCTTTAGTTTTCGACAAATCCATCCCATATCTTTTTGCCAACTCTGACAATTTCTCATGAGCTGTGCGTGCTTTACGAGTCACATCTTTCGCTAAAAAGAGTAACTCATCTTGTTCGTAAGTTAGTATTCTTTCCAGGGGTAGATTTCCACCTATTATCTCATCCATCTCTGTCTTCAGCCTTACGACATCCAACATTTTCCCTCTCAAAGCTCCCCTCAGCACTTCTCGGCAGGCTGTACCATCTCTGTCACTGTACTCACATCTTCTTTCCTGTGGCCTATCCTCTCCTGATCTGCCCATGGAAACAGAGCGATTTACAATCGTCCCTCGATCTCTCTCTGCGTCTAAAACACCTTGACTTTGAGTTCTCACTGGTGGTGTCCACATTCTCAAATCAGATCTTGACTCAACTAAAGACCTTGGTCTATTAGGTCTCGATTCTCCCTGTCCTCCAGAGGAGTCAGCTGTAGCTGGCATCGGCGTACTCCATTCTATAGGCTTCGGAATCCGCTCCATTCTCCTCACCAATCCATTTTCCTCTACCCCATTTCTCGTCCTGCTCTCTGATTGTTCTAAACTCCCTGCCGTTTCTGGCTCAAGCTCATACATCGACTCAATAGGTCCAATGATAACTGGTATTTTCAGCGCATCTGGTAACCTCACTCCTCTCTCCACCTCCGAGCTCCCCACAGACTTATACCTGATATTCTCGGTCCCCATAGAGATCTTTCCTTCTACTCTTACTTCTGATCGGGGTACTGCTCCCCTACTCTCTTCTTCCTTTGTCTCATTGCCTTCTGAGGCATCCGGATTGTACGGAGGTGGTCTCTCGGATAACAACCTTTCTACCAAGCTATCATCCGTGTCACTGTCTTCCTCCCCGTCTACTGTCTTTTCCTTTGATTTTCCTGCCGTCTCTAATAAGGGATATAATTTATGTCCCTCTATTGCCTGCATTCTCCATCTTTTCTCCGCTGCATCCCATCTAGCATCTTGGAACACCTGAACTGACCTTTTCACCCTTTCCTGATTTCTGCCTCTCTCTTTATCATGCGCTGCTCTAATCCACGCATGTAGTGCTTCAAACTGTGTGGGCCTCGGCATAGGTCGTAAAGCTGCCATCACAGTCTTCAGCTGATACAACACTGCTAATCTGAATGAACCATACCGTGGGAACGCTAACTCTCCTTCTCCTTGAGTCATTTAAAGCCAATTCTCAACCCAAACTATGGTATGCAACCCTACATTTCTTGCCATGTAGTGTGCTGGCGTGTCCTCCGGAGGGGCCTCCGCACCCTCTCGAGTAACCATATGTTCATCCCCTCGACACAATTCTCGAAAAACTTTAAAACATTTCATCATGACCAAATGCTAAACGCACACGACCTCTGGTTACTTCCTGGTTTCCGTCCGCCAATGACAGCGCGAACTACACCAACCAGCCTATCGCAGCGCGACACCTTCTGACATCACAGTTCCTCCACTCGCAGCAGTTCCCCTCCTGCACACTGCTCGTCTTACCCTTGCATTCGTCCCATTCACACGCTGAAATAACCGTTTGATCCCAAACAAGTTACTCCTCTGGCTGTCCGTCCACAGCCTCTGACTGTCCGTCCACAGTCTCTCGAAATTTTCAACCTCGGTTGGTTACTGTCTGTCCCTGCCGGGCAGACAGATCGCCTCTGATAGGTTTCAAATACTCAATTCCACATACAACAACCCACGACCAGCGTCAGGTTGTCACACACTCATACATTCACTCCCCCTATCTCGGTCCAGGTGATCGATGGTACCTCACGATCAATGGTCAACAAAATCTACCAGGGGTGTCTTCTACACCCTCTCGCTCAGGCTTCTCATCACCTAACACTTTCCCGGGCTGCGCGCGCTCACAGCCTGATCTCACAATCACACAACATTCACACCAACTCCGCAAAACATCTCATACAATTCAACACCGCAATCTACAACATCGTATCCTGTTCATACTCACTCGTCGAGCTTCTGCTTGCTGCCGCACTGCTACTCGCCATCTACGTCCGTCCGCCAGGTCGTCTGCCGTTCGCCCTCCGATGATTCAACCTCACTTATCATTGATGGGCCTCAAGGATCACTTATCTTAATCTCAATCTTCCCTCGCTATCAGAAAGAAACCATCCTCGTTTGCTACCAACTGGGAACGCCGGTTCTTGTTCTCATCTAATTACCTACAAGAACCTACTCAGGTAGCCAGGATCTTTTTACTTGCCTAATAGCGTAGAGGGAAGAAACACAATTATCAAATCGTATTTACCACAATTTGACATCTCAGAAAAGAAGACTCATGATCTGAGAGATTGACCTTTTATTATCAGCAAAAACATCTGAATATATAGGCACCTCAATACAAGGCACAAAAGATAAATGGGGACTAATACAAATGCCAGTCTACGAAGTATCCGCATACGACTAAAGATAAACAGAATTACAGCTTCCAAAAGCATCAAATACCCTATAGCAATTGTGATATCAAAATTCACAGTCCTGAATTAAATCATTACTGTCCCCACTCTATTCTAAGGTGACATCTCTACTCAACATTCCCTTTCAGGTGAGGATCGTATAAAAGGTGTCAGCAGTGAAACTTCCTAAGAAGTCTTCACCATATGAGAGCTCGATCTATAATGCTCCTTTCGGTCCCTCTCCTAAGTCTCGTCTGCTCAACCCACGGGGCTCTGTCCCTAATACAAACCCCAAAAAGCTGTACACGCCCTTCAGCACACCCCTCCAGGCAGCTTCTTCCTTCAGTAGATTTCCATTGGGATCCTTTCATCTTCCTTTCCACGAATTCGAACTTGGGTCCCAGGCCTTCTCTGTACCAGGAGTTGCAACTTTACATTCCAATCCACTCCCTTCATGTCTACTCCTTCTGTCTCCATTCCATTTGAACAAAGACTCATTCTAACTAACGAGCTACATGGCCTTGTACCTGCAGCCAAACGCTAGACAGAAAAAACCCCTAACATCATGAGGTTTCACAACTCTCTGCAATTTAAGCTTTGCTAAAATCCTGTCGTCCTAATAAAACATGGCTAAAATAAACGAAGGCCTTCACTTTACATATATGGTTAGGCCCCAAGCTAAACACATTATAATTACCAATTCTAATTATTCGTCTCATTATTAAGAGAACTACCTTCTGCGTTCCACTAACATAACTTAATGTCTCTGTGAGGTAGTCCCCGACCACCCAAAACCCGTGCTTCTCCCCCCTGGATTGTTCCCCCTCCAATGTTCTCCATTCCAGGGTACACCATACGGAAAACGATCTACAGCGTCCGTGACCACGGAGACCCCGCCCCTCTCTCTGTTACAGGAGCCAATTCGGAACGACAGCGGACCGGAAGGACTGCCCCGTGACCCCGGAAGTCCCTCCTCCGTACTGCCGGCTAGACAGAGAAAAGACGGAAGGAAGGAGTCAGCGAGCGTCGGAGTATCGTGGCAGGAGGTTTCGACTGGAGGTGCGGAGAACGGTGAAGGCGGTGGCGGAGAAAACGAAGAGTGGTCCGAAGAGTGGTGGACTCCTACGGAGGTGGCTGAAGAGCGGCCGTAACTCAGAGGAGAGTTACGGCGGAGCGCGTGAGTACCAGTTACCATCCTAATAGCACGCTAGGTGCTCTGTGTAAATACTGTAACTCCAATGTAAATGCCCCTCTCCCCTAGGCACGTAATTTTCACCGGTTAGATCCTGTCTAAATCATGTACAGCACCTTGCACTTGTGAATATTATCCCACACGCCCCATTCCGAGCACCCCTTTTTTCCCGTTGTCAGTCCCGCTCCGTTCCCCTTCTCTCCCCTTTGTCCTCACGGGCATTTCTTCGTCTTTCTCACTCCTGGTTATGGTTACGGTTTAAAACAACGAGCCTCAGTAGGACAAACGGCTCCTTTTCTTTCTCTTACTGCCCTCCGAGGAGCCGTCCCCACCGGGTGCCGAAGTCGACGTCACCGATATAAAGTTCCTGGGACACCACCAAGACGGAGGAAGCGGAAGAATCCTACTCAAAGTGTCGTCCTTCTCACGGCTTGAGACCTTTTTGGGGCCCCTTGTTTACTATACAACCGGACTTGTGTACAATAAAAAAGTCAATATTGCCCACTATATCCGGCCTCCTTGCCTGCTTTTCCAGTCCGCCTACAGCCCACGATCACATTTGGTGTCAGAAGTGGGATCACCTGGAAGCATGGAGGCCGTGATGAAGAGGATGGCCGATTCCCAAGAACAATTGGGGCAGTTAATGGAGCGATTCCTAAAGACCGCCAAAAATGATCGGGGACAGCTCCACGATGTCTTGAAAGGACAGAGGGACACCCACGAACAAGCCATGGGGAAACTGACAACCGTTCTGCAACACCAGAGACCAACAACCTCCCTGCCCTCTGTTGCTCTACAAAAGTTCGTGCCAGGAGAGGACCCCGACTTCTTCTTTACAAATTTCGAACGACTAGCACAAGCTGCCTCATGGCCTAACGACCGTTGGGGCCACTACCTGGGTCCCTTGTTGACCGGTGACTTGCAGGCCGCATATCAACAGGCCAATATACAGGGTACCACTCCTTATGCGGATATCAAGAAATGCATCCTCGAACGACTGGGCATTGATGATGAAACCTATCGTGTAAAGTTACGTCAGGTCAGGGAAGGACCCCAAGAAACCCCCAGAGCCCTGTCGTTTCGAATCAAAGACTTAACCAATCGATGGCTGAGACCGGATACGGCCACCAAAGAGGAAATCCTCGAGAAAATCTATCTTGAACAGTTTTTGATGTCCTTATATCCTAGCACGCAACGGTGGGTAAGACAACATGCCCGTCTTACCCTGGAGGTCGCAGTAGAAATAGCAAGCGCCTACAGTCGTGCTCAGGACCTGCAACGAGGCAAGGAGGATCATCCCCCTAAGGCCCACCCAGCAATAGGGCCACGAGCTCACCGTCCTCCCTTCCCAAGAAGACCAGAACCAGTCTCTCTGCCTCCTGTCCCTGTGCTACCGAGGCCTATCAATCCTGGGCCCCAATGTTACAGTTGTGGTGGGTTTGGACATATCGCTCGGGTTTGCCCACATAAGGAAGAACCGATGGAGGTTGGCCTGGCCCGAAACTATGTGTGCTCAGTTCCGGGTACTGCACCACCACCCTTCCATTGTCCGGTGACCATTGAGGGACAAACGCTGATGGCTCTGGCAGACACTGGGTGTCGACAAAGCGTTCTTCGGCCTCAGGTCTTGCCTCACCCTGTTCCTTCCCCGTCAGGTACAGTCGCCATTCAATGTGTTCACGGCGACACAAAAAGTTACCCCACCGCCCGAGTGCAAATACAACACCCCAAGGATCCTGGAACCACCCTCACAGTAGGTCTGATACCTGCTCTTCCGGAACAGGCCATCTTGGGGAGCGACTATTCTGGCTTACCAGGGCTTCTGCAGGACACCACCGATTCCCTGGCCCGCTGGTGGGAAGAAGCCCCTTTTCCCCAGGGGCCATCCTCCCCTACGATGGAATCCAAAGTCCCGAAAACCAAAACACAAAAGAAAAAGGAGAAAAGAGAGTACACCGGGGTTTTTCCCGCCATACCGGAAGAACACCCCTGGCAGACCGACAGGGAATTCAGGGCGGCACAGCAAGAAGACCCTAACCTACAGGAAGCCTGGGCAAAGGCGTTAGACCACGAGGATCCCCTTACCGTAGGTCCTTACTTCTACAAGAAGAATGGGTTATTATATCGTAAAGGGGGGACCCAACAAAAGCCCCAACTTCTGATCCCTGGCCCTTTTCGAGAGAAGGTCCTGTTCTTGGCCCACAGCCACCTCCTGGGCGGTCATTTTGGGGAGGAAAAAAACAGCCAATCCATCATAGACCGGTTCTACTGGCCAGGGGTACACCAACACATTAAAACGTATTGTAGAGAGTGCCCGGTATGTCAAAAGCATAGCCGATATCGCCCACCTAGGGTACCCCTACAACCCCTTCCGGTTATTGATGTTCCGTTCAGTAGAGTAGGGATGGACATTATAGGTCCCTTGTTGCCCTCACGAAGCGGCTGTAGGTACGCGCTAGTCATAGTGGACTATGCCACGCGTTTCCCTGAAGCCCTGCCGCTGCGTCAACCAACAACCCAAAATGTCGCCAAAGCTCTCATCTCGGTGTTTTCTAGGGTAGGGTTTCCCCGGGAAATCCTAACCGACCAGGGCACCCCTTTTGTCTCCAATCTCATGAAGCAAGTCTGCTCCCACCTGGGGATCAAACAGATCCGAACCTCAGCATACCATCCCCAAACCGACGGGCTTGTGGAAAGGTATAATGCCACACTAAAGCAAACCCTAAAAAAATTACTGGGGCTAGAGGCAAAGCGGTGGGAGGACATGTTACCGTTGGCCCTGTTCGCTATTCGCTGTAAGACCCAGAGCAGCACCGGTTATTCACCCTATGAATTGCTCTATGGCCGACCCCCGCGTACCCTACTGGATATGGCCCAAGAAGCATGGGAAGCGGAACCCGATCGTACTAGACCCCTCCCCCAATACATGGAGAATCTCAAAACACACTTATCTATGATAAGAGACATAGTCCACCGTAATCTAGAGAACGCGCAAACAAAACAGAAGGAGCAATACGACAGGGGTACCAAAAATCGCTTCTTCTCCGTGGGTGACCAGGTTCTCCTAATGATGCCATCCTCCGATCAAAAACTCCTAGGCCAGTGGCAGGGTCCTTATGCTGTCCTTCGCCAGGTAACCCCAGTCACCTACGAATTAGAGCTTGATCCCACACGCGGTACCACTCAAATATTTCATGTAAACTTGTTGAAAAAATGGGAAGGCCCCCGTCTCGCCCTATCTGGCTCGGTGGACCCTACTCCCCTTCCCTTTTCCCCTTGCATAGACTCTGGACTAACAGCACAACAGTGTCTCGAACTTACAAATAGTCTATACCCCTTACGCACGGTGTTTTCATCTTTTCCCGGCCATACCACCGTCACCGAACACGCCATACGAACAGTACCTGGGAAGGTGGTGCGGCAAAGACCGTATAGAGTACCTGAAGCCCGCAGGGTGGTTATACCGAGGGAGGTCGAGCAGATGTTGAAAATGGGTATAATAGAACCCTCGGTGAGCGATTGGAATTCCCCGATAGTACTTGTACCCAAGCCAGACGGGTCTGTCAGATTCTGTATTGACTTCCGGGAAGTCAATAAGATATCCTCCTTTGACACCTATCCGTTGCCTCGCGTCGACGAGATGGTCGAGCGTATAGGGAAGGCTCAGTATATCTCCACGCTGGATCTCTGTAAAGGGTATTGGCAAATTCCCCTCAGAGAGGAGGACAGAAAGAAAACGGCGTTTTCCACCCCTGAAGGGTTGTACCAATTTCTAGTACTTCCGTTTGGCCTGCATGGCGCCCCTGCCACATTCCAAAGAGCAATGAATCACATATTGCGGCCCCACAGCTTGTATGCGGGAGCCTATCTGGACGATATCGTCATTTATAGGGACAGCTGGACACAACACATAGAACACCTGCAAAAGGTCATCACCTCCCTGGGTCTTACGGGTTCACCATCAACCCTGCCAAAACCACCCTAGCAGCCCAAACGGTTAAGTATCTGGGATACCTCCTGGGTGAAGGCCTGATACGACCCCAGCAAAGCAAAACTGAAGCCATCCGTTCCCTTCCCTTTCCCCAGACCAGAAAAGACCTTCGTGCCTTCCTGGGCCTCCTCGGTTATTACCGGAGGTTCGTGCCTAACTTTTCCCAAAGGGCAGCGCCGCTTACGGATTTGTTAAAGAAATCCATAAAAACAGAAATTTTCCTTCAGAACCCAACCCCTGCTTTGTGGCAAGCTTATACCGACCTGAAAAATGCCCTGACCTCTAGCCCCGTATTAGTCAGTCCTGATTATGCCCAACCCTTCCTCCTCCAGACAGACGCCTCAGAACAGGGACTAGGGGCGGTGTTGTCCCAAAGAGACCCGTTTGGGAACGAGAAGCCTATCCTCTACCTCAGCCGCAAATTATTTCCACGAGAAAAGAACTATGCGGTTATAGAAAAAGAGGCTCTGACAATCAAGTGGGCGGTGGAGAGCCTCCGCTACTATCTGGAAGGAAGGGACTTCACCATATTCACGGATCATGCCCCTCTAGAATGGATGGCTCGGAACAAGGGACATAACGATCGGGTCCTCCGCTGGTTCCTGGCCCTCCAACCCTATCGCTTCACCACAGTGCATCGGAAAGGAGCGAACCAAGGTAATGCGGACTACCTCTCCCGCTACCCAATGTCCACAACCCGTACAAGAAAGACAGCTAGGGAAAGGGAATGTGAGGTAGTCCCCGACCACCCAAAACCCGTGCTTCCCCCCCCTGGATTGTTCCCCCTCCAATGTTCTCCATTCCAGGGTACACCATACGGAAAACGATCTACAGCGTCCGTGACAATGGAGACCCCGCCCCTCTCTCTGTTACAGGAGCCAATCCGGAACGACAGCGGACCGGAAGGACTGCCCGTGACCCCGGAAGTCCCTCCTCCGTACTGCCAGCTAGACAGAGAAAAAACGGAAGGAGGGAGTCAGCGAGCGTCGGAGTATCGTGGCAGGAGGTTTCGACTGGAGGTGCGGAGAACGGTGAAGGCAGTGGCGGAGAAAACGAAGAGTGGTCCGAAGAGTGGTGGACTCCTACGGAGGTGGCTGAAGAGCGGCCGTAACTCGGAGGAGAGTTACGGCGGAGCGCGTGAGTACCAGTTACCATCCTAATAGCACGCTAGGTGCTCTGTGTAAATACTGTAACTCCAATGTAAATGCCCCTCTCCCCTAGGCACGTAATTTTCACCGGTTAGATCCTGTCTAAATCATGTACAGCACCTTGCACTTGTGAATATTATCCCACACGCCCCATTCCGAGCACCCCTTTTTTCCCGTTGTCAGTCCCGCTCCGTTCCCCTTCTCTCCCCTTTGTCCTCACGGGCATTTCTTCGTCTTTCTCACTCCTGGTTATGGTTACGGTTTAAAACAACGAGCCTCAGTAGGACTAACGGCTCCTTTTCTTTCTCTTACTGCCCTCCGAGGAGCCGTCCCCACCGGGTGCCGAAGTCGACGTCACCGATATAAAGTTCCTGGGACAACACCAAGACGGAGGAAGCGGAAGAATCCTACTCAAAGTGTCGTCCTTCTCACGGCTTGAGACCTTTTTGGGGCCCCTTGTTTACTATACAACCGGACTTGTGTGCAATAAAAAAGTCAATATTGCCCACTATATCCGGCCTCCTTGCCTGCTTTTCCAGTCCGCCTACAGCCCACGATCACATTTGGTGTCAGAAGTGGGATCACCTGGAAGCATGGAGGCCGTGATGAAAAGGATGGCCGATTCCCAAGAACAATTGGGGCAGTTAATGGAGCGATTCCTAAAGACCGCCAAAAATGATCGGGGACAGCTCCACGATGTCTTGAACGGACAGGGGGACACCCATGAACAAGCCATGGGGAAACTGACAACCGTTCTGGAACACCAGAGACCAACAACCTCCCTGCCCTCTGTTGTTCTACAAAAGTTCGTGCCAGGAGAGGACCCCGACTTCTTCTTTACAAATTTCGAACGACTAGCACAAGCTGCCTCATGGCCTAACGACCGTTGGGGCCACTACCTGGGTCCCTTGTTGACCGGTGACTTGCAGGCCGCATATCAACAGGCCAATATACAGGGTACCACTCCATATGCGGATATCAAGAAATGCATCCTCGAACGACTGGGCATTGATGATGATGAAACCTATCGTGTAAAGTTACGTCAGGTCAGGGAAGGACCCCAAGAAACCCCCAGAGCCCTGTCGTTTCGAATCAAAGACTTAACCAATCGATGGCTGAGACCGGATACGGCCACCAAAGAGGAAATCCTCGAGAAAATCTATCTTGAACAGTTTTTGATGTCCTTATATCCTAGCACGCAACGGTGGGTAAGACAACATGCCCGTCTTACCCTGGAGGTCGCAGTAGAAATAGCAAGCGCCTACAGTCGTGCTCAGGACCTGCAACGAGGCAAGGAGGATCATCCCCCTAAGGCCCACCCAGCAGTAGGGCCACGAGCTCACCGTCCTCCCTTCCCAAGAAGACCAGAACCAGTCTCTCTGCCTCCTGTCCCTGTGCTACCGAGGCCTATCAATCCTGGGCCCCAATGTTACAGTTGTGGTGGGTTTGGACATATCGCTCGGGTTTGCCCACATAAGGAAGAACCGATGGAGGTTGGCCTGGCCCGAAACTATGTGTGCTCAGTTCCGGGTACTGCACCACCACCCTTCCATTGTCCAGTGACCATTGAGGGACAAACGCTGATGGCTCTGGCAGACACTGGGTGTCGACAAAGCGTTCTTCGGCCTCAGGTCTTGCCTCACCCTGTTCCTTCCCCGTCAGGTACAGTCGCCATTCAATGTGTTCACGGCGACACAAAAAGTTACCCCACCGCCCGAGTGCAAGTACAACACCCCAAGGATCCTGGAACCACCCTCACAGTAGGTCTGATACCTGCTCTTCCGGAACAGGCCATCTTGGGGAGCGACTATTCTGGCTTACCAGGGCTTCTGCAGGACACCACCGATTCCCTGGCCCGCTGGTGGGAAGAAGCCCCTTTTCCCCAGGGGCCATCCTCCCCTACGATGGAATCCAAAGTCCCGAAAACCAAAACACAAAAGAAAAAGGAGAAAAGAGAGTACACCGGGGTTTTTCCCGCCATACCGGAAGAACACCCCTGGCAGACCGACAGGGAATTCAGGGCGGCACAGCAAGAAGACCCTAACCTACAGGAAGCCTGGGCAAAGGCGTTAGACCACGAGGATCCCCTTACCGTAGGTCCTTACTTCTACAAGAAGAATGGGTTATTATATCGTAAAGGGGGGACCCAACAAAAGCCCCAACTTCTGATCCCTGGCCCTTTTCGAGAGAAGGTCCTGTTCTTGGCCCACAGCCACCTCCTGGGCGGTCATTTTGGGGAGGAAAAAACCAGCCAATCCATCATAGACCGGTTCTACTGGCCAGGGGTACACCAACACATTAAAACGTATTGTAGAGAGTGCCCGGTATGTCAAAAGCATAGCCGATATCGTCCACCTAGGGTACCCCTACAACCCCTTCCGGTTATTGATGTTCCGTTCAGTAGAGTAGGGATGGACATTATAGGTCCCTTGTTGCCCTCACGAAGCGGCTGTAGGTACGCGCTAGTCATAGTGGACTATGCCACGCGTTTCCCTGAAGCCCTGCCGCTGCGTCAACCAACAACCCAAAATGTCGGCAAAGCTCTTATCTCGGTGTTTTCTAGGGTAGGGTTTCCCCGGGAAATCCTAACCGACCAGGGCACCCCTTTTGTCTCCAATCTCATGAAGCAAGTCTGCTCCCACCTGGGAATCAAACAGATCCGAACCTCAGCATACCATCCCCAAACCGACGGGCTTGTGGAAAGGTATAATGCCACACTAAAGCAAACCCTAAAAAAATTACTGGGGCTAGAGGCAAAGCGGTGGGAGGACATGTTACCGTTGGCCCTGTTCGCTATTCGCTGTAAGACCCAGAGCAGCACCGGTTATTCACCCTATGAATTGCTCTATGGCCGACCCCCGCGTACCCTACTGGATATGGCCCAAGAAGCATGGGAAGCGGAACCCGATCGTACTAGACCCCTCCCCCAATACATGGAGAATCTCAAAACACACTTATCTATGATAAGAGACATAGTCCACCGTAATCTAGAGAACGCGCAAACAAAACAGAAGGAGCAATACGACAGGGGTACCAAAAATCGCTTCTTCTCCGTGGGTGACCAGGTTCTCCTAATGATGCCATCCTCCGATCAAAAACTCCTAGGCCAGTGGCAGGGTCCTTATGCTGTCCTTCGCCAGGTAACCCCAGTCACCTACGAATTAGAGCTTGATCCCACACGCGGTACCACTCAAATATTTCATGTAAACTTGTTGAAAAAATGGGAAGGCCCCCGTCTCGCCCTATCTGGCTCGGTGGACCCTACTCCCCTTCCCTTTTCCCCTTGCATAGACTCTGGACTAACAGCACAACAGTGTCTCGAACTTACAAATAGTCTATACCCCTTACGCACGGTGTTTTCATCTTTTCCCGGCCATACCACCGTCACCGAACACGCCATACGAACAGTACCTGGGAAGGTGGTGCGGCAAAGACCGTATAGAGTACCTGAAGCCCGCAGGGTGGTTATACAGAGGGAGGTCGAGCAGATGTTGAAAATGGGTATAATAGAACCCTCGGTGAGCGATTGGAATTCCCCGATAGTACTTGTACCCAAGCCAGACGGGTCTGTCAGATTCTGTATTGACTTCCGGGAAGTCAATAAGATATCCTCCTTTGACACCTATCCGTTGCCTCGCGTCGACGAGATGGTCGAGCGTATAGGGAAGGCTCAGTATATCTCCACGCTGGATCTCTGTAAAGGGTATTGGCAAATTCCCCTCAGAGAGGAGGACAGAAAGAAAACGGCGTTTTCCACCCCTGAAGGGTTGTACCAATTTCTAGTACTTCCGTTTGGCCTGCATGGCGCCCCTGCCACATTCCAAAGAGCAATGAATCACATATTGCGGCCCCACAGCTTGTATGCGGGAGCCTATCTGGACGATATCGTCATTTATAGCGACAGCTGGACACAACACCTAGAACACCTGCAAAAGGTCATCACCTCCATGGGTCTTACGGGTTCACCATCAACCCTGCCAAAACCACCCTAGCAGCCCAAACGGTTAAGTATCTGGGATACCTCCTGGGTGAAGGCCTGATACGACCCCAGCAAAGCAAAACTGAAGCCATCCGTTCCCTTCCCTTTCCCCAGACCAGAAAAGACCTTCGTGCCTTCCTGGGCCTCCTCGGTTATTACCGGAGGTTCGTGCCTAACTTTTCCCAAAGGGCAGCGCCGCTTACGGATTTGTTAAAGAAATCCATAAAAACAGAAATTTTCCTTCAGAACCCAACCCCTGCTTTGTGGCAAGCTTATACCGACCTGAAAAATGCCCTGACCTCTAGCCCCGTATTAGTCAGTCCTGATTATGCCCAACCCTTCCTCCTCCAGACAGACGCCTCAGAACAGGGACTAGGGGCGGTGTTGTCCCAAAGAGACCCGTTTGGGAACGAGAAGCCTATCCTCTACCTCAGCCGCAAATTATTTCCACGAGAAAAGAACTATGCAGTTATAGAAAAAGAGGCTCTGGCAATCAAGTGGGCGGTGGAGAGCCTCCGCTACTATCTGGAAGGAAGGGACTTCACCATATTCACGGATCATGCCCCTCTAGAATGGATGGCTCGGAACAAGGGACATAACGATCGGGTCCTCCGCTGGTTCCTGGCCCTCCAACCCTATCGCTTCACCACAGTGCATCGGAAAGGAGCGAACCAAGGTAATGCGGACTACCTCTCCCGCTACCCAATGTCCACAACCCGTACAAGAAAGACAGCTAGGGAAAGGGAATGTGAGGTAGTCCCCGACCACCCAAAACCCGTGCTTCCCCCCCCTGGATTGTTCCCCCTCCAATGTTCTCCATTCCAGGGTACACCATACGGAAAACGATCTACAGCGTCCGTGACAACGGAGACCCCGCCCCTCTCTCTGTTACAGGAGCCAATCCGGAACGACAGCGGACCAGAAGGACTGCCCGTGACCCCGGAAGTCCCTCCTCCGTACTGCCGGCTAGACAGAGAAAAGACGGAAGGAGGGAGTCAGCGAGCGTCGGAGTATCGTGGCAGGAGGTTTCGACTGGAGGTGCGGAGAACGGTGAAGGCGGTGGCGGAGAAAACGAAGAGTGGTCCGAAGAGTGGTGGACTCCTACGGAGGTGGCTGAAGAGCGGCCGTAACTCGGAGGAGAGTTACGGCGGAGCGCGTGAGTACCAGTTACCATCCTAATAGCACGCTAGGTGCTCTGTGTAAATACTGTAACTCCAATGTAAATGCCCCTCTCCCCTAGGCACGTAATTTTCACCGGTTAGATCCTGTCTAAATCATGTACAGCACCTTGCACTTGTGAATATTATCCCACACGCCCCATTCCGAGCACCCCTTTTTTCCCGTTGTCAGTCCCGCTCCGTTCCCCTTCTCTCCCCTTTGTCCTCACGGGCATTTCTTCGTCTTTCTCACTCCTGGTTATGGTTACGGTTTAAAACAACGAGCCTCAGTAGGACTAACGGCTCCTTTTCTTTCTCTTACTGCCCTCCGAGGAGCCGTCCCCACCGGGTGCCGAAGTCGACGTCACCGATATAAAGTTCCTGGGACACCACCAAGACGGAGGAAGCGGAAGAATCCTACTCAAAGTGTCGTCCTTCTCACGGCTTGAGACCTTTTTGGGGCCCCTTGTTTACTATACAACCGGACTTGCGTACAATAAAAAAGTCAATATTGCCCACTATATCCGGCCTCCTTGCCTGCTTTTCCAGTCCGCCTACAGCCCACGATCACATTTGGTGTCAGAAGTGGGATCACCTGGAAGCATGGAGGCCGTGATGAAAAGGATGGCCGATTCCCAAGAACAATTGGGGCAGTTAATGGAGCGATTCCTAAAGACCGCCAAAAATGATCGGGGACAGCTCCACGATGTCTTGAAAGGACAGGGGGACACCCACGAACAAGCCATGGGGAAACTGACAACCGTTCTGGAACACCAGAGACCAACAACCTCCCTGCCCTCTGTTGTTCTACAAAAGTTCGTGCCAGGAGAGGACCCCGACTTCTTCTTTACAAATTTCGAACGACTAGCACAAGCTGCCTCATGGCCTAACGACCGTTGGGGCCACTACCTGGGTCCCTTGTTGACCGGTGACTTGCAGGCCGCATATCAACAGGCCAATATACAGGGTACCACTCCTTATGCGGATATCAAGAAATGCATCCTCGAACGACTGGGCATTGATGATGAAACCTATCGTGTAAAGTTACGTCAGGTCAGGGAAGGACCCCAAGAAACCCCCAGAGCCCTGTCGTTTCGAATCAAAGACTTAACCAATCGATGGCTGAGACCGGATACGGCCACCAAAGAGGAAATCCTCGAGAAAATCTATCTTGAACAGTTTTTGATGTCCTTATATCCTAGCACGCAACGGTGGGTAAGACAACATGCCCGTCTTACCCTGGAGGTCGCAGTAGAAATAGCAAGCGCCTACAGTCGTGCTCAGGACCTGCAACGAGGCAAGGAGGATCATCCCCCTAAGGCCCACCCAGCAATAGGGCCACGAGCTCACCGTCCTCCCTTCCCAAGAAGACCAGAACCAGTCTCTCTGCCTCCTGTCCCTGTGCTACCGAGGCCTATCAATCCTGGGCCCCAATGTTACAGTTGTGGTGGGTTTGGACATATCGCTCGGGTTTGCCCACATAAGGAAGAACCGATGGAGGTTGGCCTGGCCCGAAACTATGTGTGCTCAGTTCCGGGTACTGCACCACCACCCTTCCATTGTCCGGTGACCATTGAGGGACAAACGCTGATGGCTCTGGCAGACACTGGGTGTCGACAAAGCGTTCTCCGGCCTCAGGTCTTGCCTCACCCTGTTCCTTCCCCGTCAGGTACAGTCGCCATTCAATGTGTTCACGGCGACACAAAAAGTTACCCCACCGCCCGAGTGCAAGTACAACACCCCAAGGATCCTGGAACCACCCTCACAGTAGGTCTGATACCTGCTCTTCCGGAACAGGCCATCTTGGGGAGCGACTATTCTGGCTTACCAGGGCTTCTGCAGGACACCACCGATTCCCTGGCCCGCTGGTGGGAAGAAGCCCCTTTTCCCCAGGGGCCATCCTCCCCTACGATGGAATCCAAAGTCCCGAAAACCAAAACACAAAAGAAAAAGGAGAAAAGAGAGTACACCGGGGTTTTTCCCGCCATACCGGAAGAACACCCCTGGCAGACCGACAGGGAATTCAGGGCAGCACAGCAAGAAGACCCTAACCTACAGGAAGCCTGGGCAAAGGCGTTAGACCACGAGGATCCCCTTACCGTAGGTCCTTACTTCTACAAGAAGAATGGGTTATTATATCGTAAAGGGGGGACCCAACAAAAGCCCCAACTTCTGATCCCTGGCCCTTTTCGAGAGAAGGTACTGTTCTTGGCCCACAGCCACCTCCTGGGCGGTCATTTTGGGGAGGAAAAAACCAGCCAATCCATCATAGACCGGTTCTACTGGCCAGGGGTACACCAACACATTAAAACGTATTGTAGAGAGTGCCCGGTATGTCAAAAGCATAGCCGATTTCGCCCACCTAGGGTACCCCTACAACCCCTTCCGGTTATTGATGTTCCGTTCAGTAGAGTAGGGATGGACATTATAGGTCCCTTGTTGCCCTCACGAAGCGGCTGTAGGTACGCGCTAGTCATAGTGGACTATGCCACGCGTTTCCCTGAAGCCCTGCCGCTGCGTCAACCAACAACCCAAAATGTCGCCAAAGCTCTCATCTCGGTGTTTTCTAGGGTAGGGTTTCCCCGGGAAATCCTAACCGACCAGGGCACCCCTTTTGTCTCCAATCTCATGAAGCAAGTCTGCTCCCACCTGGGGATCAAACAGATCCGAACCTCAGCATACCATCCCCAAACCGACGGGCTTGTGGAAAGGTATAATGCCACACTAAGCAAACCATAAAAAAATTACTGGGGCTAGAGGCAAAGCGGTGGGAGGACATGTTACCGTTGGCCCTGTTCGCTATTCGCTGTAAGACCCAGAGCAGCACCGGTTATTCACCCTATGAATTGCTCTATGGCCGACCCCCGCGTACCCTACTGGATATGGCCCAAGAAGCATGGGAAGCGGAACCCGATCGTACTAGACCCCTCCCCGAATACATGGAGAATCTCAAAACACACTTATCTATGATAAGAGACATAGTCCACCGTAATCTAGAGAACGCGCAAACAAAACAGAAGGAGCAATACGACAGGGGTACCAAAAATCGCTTCTTCTCCGTGGGTGACCAGGTTCTCCTAATGATGCCATCCTCCGATCAAAAACTCCTAGGCCAGTGGCAGGGTCCTTATGCTGTCCTTCGCCAGGTAACCCCAGTCACCTACGAATTAGAGCTTGATCCCACACGCGGTACCACTCAAATATTTCATGTAAACTTGTTGAAAAAATGGGAAGGCCCCCGTCTCGCCCTATCTGGCTCGGTGGACCCTACTCCCCTTCCCTTTTCCCCTTGCATAGACTCTGGACTAACAGCACAACAGTGTCTCGAACTTACAAATAGTCTATACCCCTTACGCACGGTGTTTTCATCTTTTCCCGGCCATACCACCGTCACCGAACACGCCATACGAACAGTACCTGGGAAGGTGGTGCGGCAAAGACCGTATAGAGTACCTGAAGCCCGCAGGGTGGTTATACAGAGGGAGGTCGAGCAGATGTTGAAAATGGGTATAATAGAACCCTCGGTGAGCGATTGGAATTCCCCGATAGTACTTGTACCCAAGCCAGACGGGTCTGTCAGATTCTGTATTGACTTCCGGGAAGTCAATAAGATATCCTCCTTTGACACCTATCCGTTGCCTCGCGTCGACGAGATAGTCGAGCGTATAGGGAAGGCTCAGTATATCTCCACGCTGGATCTCTGTAAAGGGTATTGGCAAATTCCCCTCAGAGAGGAGGACAGAAAGAAAACGGCGTTTTCCACCCCTGAAGGGTTGTACCAATTTCTAGTACTTCCGTTCGGCCTGCATGGCGCCCCTGCCACATTCCAAAGAGCAATGAATCACATATTGCGGCCCCACAGCTTGTATGCGGGAGCCTATCTGGACGATATCGTCATTTATAGCGACAGCTGGACACAACACCTAGAACACCTGCAAAAGGTCATCACCTCCCTGGGTCTTACGGGTTCACCATCAACCCTGCCAAAACCACCCTAGCAGCCCAAACGGTTAAGTATCTGGGATACCTCCTGGGTGAAGGCCTGATACGACCCCAGCAAAGCAAAACTGAAGCCATCCGTTCCCTTCCCTTTCCCTAGACCAGAAAAGACCTTCGTGCCTTCCTGGGCCTCCTCGGTTATTACCGGAGGTTCGTGCCTAACTTTTCCCAAAGGGCAGCGCCGCTTACGGATTTGTTAAAGAAATCCATAAAAACAGAAATTTTCCTTCAGAACCCAACCCCTGCTTTGTGGCAAGCTTATACCGACCTGAAAAATGCCCTGACCTCTAGCCCCGTATTAGTCAGTCCTGATTATGCCCAACCCTTCCTCCTCCAGACAGACGCCTCAGAACAGGGACTAGGGGCGGTGTTGTCCCAAAGAGCCATGCCTGAACTGGGGTGGCAGAGTGGGCTAAAGAACAGTGATGGATTAAACCCAGATCAGTTGACTGGGGGTGAGTGCTTGCAATGTTCAACACTCCGTCCATCATTTCCTTTGGTTTCTGCTTTGTTCGCCATAAGTTGGCAGGGTATGCTCAGACGTGAGTCCCTTGCTCACTTTGCCACTGGATTCAAGCAAGCCTGGCTGAAGACGGCTGAAATGCCAGAAACCGGTCCTAGGAAGCTTGTTTCCGGTCCAGGGAAGACATGGCTTGGCAGTTCGGGCTGGACTGTTCCCATGAGGCACAGGGTCAGACTGATTTGCATATGGCCATGCCTGAACTGGGGTGGCAGAGTGGGCTAAAGAACGGTGATGGATTAAACCCAGATCAGTTGACTGGGGGTGAGTGCTTGCAATGTTCAACACTCCGTCCATCATTTCCTTTGGTTTCTGCTTTGTTCGCCATAAGTTGGCAGGGTATGCTCAGACGTGAGTCCCTTGCTCACTTTGCCACTGGATTCAAGCAAGCCTGGCTGAAGACGGCTGAAATGCCAGAAACCTGTCCTAGGAAGCTTGTTTCCGGTCCAGGGAAGACATGGCTTGGCAGTTCGGGCTGGACTGTTCCCATGAGGCACAGGGTCAGACTGATTTGCATATGGCCATGCCTGAACTGGGGTGGCAGAGTGGGCTAAAGAACGGTGATGGATTAAACCCAGATCAGTTGACTGGGGGTGAGTGCTTGCAATGTTCAACACTCCGTCCATCATTTCCTTTGGTTTCTGCTAGAGTCATAAAACAGTCAAAACATCAGCAAAAAGTTGGGGGCAACTATTCAGTCGATGCCAATCTCCTACAAACGGTTCTTATGAGTTGCCAGGAGTTATTTATTTATAATTGTTTTTGTATATGTCCACTTTGTTGACCTCTAGTCGGTTGGTATCTCTTGCTGTTATTGCTGTTGTGATAGAGCTGCTGCCCTTTATAATAGCCCATTGGCCTCAGTTTTGATGTTCGTAATATACCTGCTGCTGGGCCTGCTGCTTCCTTTGTGGTCGAGTTATCAATATGGTTGTTCCTCAATTTGATTACATGCTTGGCCTGCTTGAGCTGCGAGGGCACCGCCAAATTTCCCTGCTCTTGCGAGTAGGCATGTGTTTATTTCTGAGAAGCAAAACACAAGGAGATGATGGACGGAGAGCTCAAACTTTTCAGACACTAACCCCCAGTCACAGATCTGGGTTGGATCCATCATCATTCTTTAGCTCACTTCGGCATCTCAGTTCAGACCCAGCTATATGCAAATCAGTCTTGACCCTGTGCCTCATGGGAACAGTTCAGCCTGAACTGCCAAGCCAGGTCTTCCCTGAACCGGAAACAAGCATCCCAGGACCGGTTTCTGGGAAACACCCTTCATCATCCTGGCTAGCTTGAATCCAGTGGCAAAGTGAGCAAGGGACCCACGTCTGGGCATACTTGACTCCGTCCATCGTCTCCTTGTGTTTTCTTTGTCCGCCCTAAGTTGGCAGGGTATGCCCAGATGTGGGTCCCTTGCTCACTTGGATTCAAGCTGATGAGAGCTGTTTTCATTGCCACTGTTTCCTTGTCTCTGCCGAGCGCCATTGTTTGGTTGTGACTCCAGGCCCCAGAACACTTCACGCTCCCAGGAGGGAGGAGCCTGCACCTGCCAAGCGCTTTAAAAAGCACCAACGAGACCGCAGCGTGGGACGCTGTTTTCATTGCCACTGTTTCCTTGTCACTGCCAAGCGCCATTGTTTAGTTGGAACTCCAGGCCCCAGAACGCTTCACGCTCCCAGGAGGGCGAAGCCTGCACCTGCCAAGTGCTTTAAAAAGCGCCGAGACCGCAGCACGGGATGCTGTTTTCATTGCCACTGTTTCCTTGTCACTGCCGAGCGCCATTGTTTGGTTGGGACTCCAGGCCCCAGAAGGCTTCACGCTCCCAGGAGAGAGGAGCCTGCAACTGCCAGGCGCTTTAAAAAGCGCCAACGAGACCGCAGCGCCAGGAAGAGGCAGGGCAGGGCCGTCCCCCTTGGCTTTCGCACTCAACACGATATGAGGATCTGAAGCGAACCGCGCTTGTCCCGCCCAGCAGTAAGTCTCGCCCTGTTGTTCTACTCCATTTACATTACAGCTCTCCACCAACTAGAGCATGACCTGGAGAAGGCCTTTCCCCTAACTGTAGTGACCCAATTGTTTTATGGGGTGGAGATTTCCACATACGCACATGACCCGTGACATCTAATAAGGCATGTGGTATGACATCCCCTGACCATTGTGAGACTAGCACTTTCTTCATTCGGAGTATGGGGATACTCTAAACAATTTAGGGCCAGATGTAGGTGGCCAAATAGCGATAGGTAATGCTGAAATTAGCAGAATTTCAGCGACAGCCATCGCTAAAAAAGCATGTGAAATGTAGGAGCAGAAACACCGAATCGCAAAATGAGGAATCGGTAAAAGAAATCGCACACCTATGTACATTAAATCACTATTACCTAATCCTTAAGAAATCGCTAATTAAGAGTCACAAATTACCATGGACTCAAATCAGGTGGTAACCAGGTGCACAGCATATAAACAGCCGCAGAATGCATCATCGTGGACACAATGGCGGCCCTCTACGTCATTGCAAGGCGGTTAAGGATACGAGCTGCAGCACAAAGGATATGGAGGCGACAGGAACGCGTCTACAGATTGCGCATCACCTTATTCCAACTCACAGAGGCTGAAGTCCATGAGAGGTACAGGCTACACCCAAACACCATCCTGGACCTGATACGGGACCTGCACCCATTCTTGGAGCCCGAGACACCAAGGGCGCATGCAATACCTACTCATGTACAGGTACTCTGTTGCCTGCACCTCCTGGCATCTGGCAGTTACCAAGGGGTAATAGCTGCAGCAGGTAGAGTCTCACAGAGTTGCCTGTCGCGTTTTCTCAATACATTCCTGGACGCCATGTTGCAAAGGATGCCACACTACATCCAATTCCCCAGCACACAGGCAGAAATGCAGAAGAACAAGATGGACTTTTACCAGAAGGCCCAGTTCCCACACGTCATAGGTTGCATTGACGGAACACATATAGCAATCTGTCCCCATGCTGCGACAGAGTACATCTACCGCAATCACAAATCCACACATTCTATAAATGTACAGGTGATATGTGATGCCTCTTCCATCATCACTGACATAGTTGCAAAATTCCCAGGAAGCACGCATGATTCATACATTTTCAGGAACAGTGGGATCTATAGCCGTCTTGTTGCGGGTGAATTTTGAGAAGGCCAGCTGCTAGGTAAATACATGTGACACCCCCTGAAGTATATACCTGTTGCTAAGATATTTGACTGTGAATAACTTACTTTCTTCTCACACTTAGGTGACAGCGCCTATGCCGTGCGATCTTTCATCCTGACTCCGTACCTGCACCCATCCACCCCAAGTGAAAGGCGATATAATGTTGCACATAGATCTACGAGCAATGTGGTTGAGGGAACATTTGGACTCCTCAAAAGCAGGTTCCGCTGCCTCCACAAACGTGGAGGTGCACAACAGTACCGGCCCCTGGTCTGCTGCAAAATCATAGCTGCATGTGCCATGCTGCATAACCTTGCCACTAAGAGGGGGACACCCGCGGAAATCAGTGAATCTGAGGAGGAGAATGAGGATGAGGAAGGTACACAGCCACAGCACAGTGCAGCAGGCGGCGCAGCTGCAGCAGATGGGAGACAGAGACGGTCAGAGATCACACAGAATTATTTCTGAGTAAGCAATGAGACAAAGCCAGTTAATGCAATTGTGTCAGGGTGTTTAATTGACCTTACATCAGGCAATTGTACTGCACACCGTAACACCAATGATGGCCTCACAGTGCTGGATCAAGCACAACATGGCATAATCACTCCCCCATGCAAAATCACTAGTCCCATCATTGTGTCTAATGGGTTACGTCACCCACCACACAATGGAATGTGATGGCAGTGCTTATCTCCTGCACACATGTGCACCACTGCTGCGTTCAGCAGGAACACTGTCCTCACCAGTGCTGTGTCCTGCGGCAGAACCATGACTCACACTGCGCCTCCTGTTCTCTGGTAAGGGGGGTGTTATGCTGCTGCGACTGGTTACCTCCTCACTCTCAGCTCCATCCCCTGTATCGGTGGCAGCAATATGGTTTGTCTGAAGCACCTCTAAAGCACTGGTGACTGTTACCAGGCCCTGAGTGACTTCACGGCTGCACTTTGCCATTCCCAGTTTCATGGCCACTGAGCGACGACTGAGCACATGGGTTGCATTGCACAGCCTGTTGACAGACTTGGTATACCCTTCAAGTTTCTGCCTGTCTCTGCACCTTACAGCACGGTCACTATCAATTCTGCTGCATAATAGCCTCACTGCATCCGACATCTTCTTCATGCCCTCTGCCACAGTATTGTTTAGACAGTATATGGCCTCCTTAATGTTGTCAATCTTCCTGTTGTTTGCCACCATCTGACGTTGAATGGCCCTCATTGTCTTTCCCTGCAGGCGCTGCACTTTGAGCATCTGCCCCTCCAGACCAGAGAAGACACTGGACTCATCAGCGTCAGGACTCTGTGCCCTTTGTCACCGTCTACGGGCACCTGTGTTGGCATCCTCCACGGGGGACTGTGTCAAAGATGCCTGTGTTTCATCGTCCGGTGTGGTCTGTTGTGCTTCCTGGCTGGCATCCTCTGTGCCATCTATCTCCTGGAGGCTAGCCACTGTATACCTCCTTGAACGTGCTGGTGGTGGGGATGGTGGTGTGGTGTCTGCAGGTGATATGACTTCCTCCTCAATAGTGTCTTCCTCCCTGGAAGCCTCGCAAGTCTCCCCCTCTGCAGCCTGGGGCGATGTAACCGCCTGTGGATACAGAATGTACTATTACTCACTTGTCTGCCAGCATATTTACTGACAATCTAGCTATCTGTCCTCCGCTAGTTCATCTATTGATGTGTATGACATGCCTATGCTTTTTGGGGACTGACTGAGTTGCTAATAGTTAATAGGGACTACATCTAACTATGATGAATTGCTGATTTGAAACAAAACATTTTCTGGAGTAGTATTCTTGCAGCGGGATTGGGGTTGGGAGGAGATACAGCATGCTGTGCACGCATCTTACCTTGTCTGTTGGATGCTGTTGCTGAGCTGTCCACGTCCCCGATGCCACTGGTGCTCTCCGGCTGGAGGGTGGACTCAACCATTTGCTCTAGGGCAGTCGGAGCAGGCGCTGCTGAGGTTCCCCCGCCTGTCTTCCTGGCTTGTTTCAGCCGGTCAGTAACCCTCTTCTTTGCACGTTTCCTCAGATCATACCATCGCTTCTTAAGCTCATCTGTTGAGCGATGTGTAACGCCAATTGCATTGATCTTCTGCTGGATCCCCAGCCAAATCCTCCTTTTTTGTGCCTCAGGGACGTGAAGAGATTTCTTGCCAAAGAGCTGGTCGTGATCTTTGACAACCTCCTCTATGAGGATCTCCAACTCCCTTTCACTAAACTTGTGCTTGCACTTTCTTTCGCCAGCATCCTTCCCCTTCTCCTGTGAGGCCATGGTGCAGTTCCTCTGTGTTTGCTAGGTGGTAGCTGTGCAGACCCTGTGCTCTTGCTCCTGCTCCCTGCCTCTCCAACAGCTTCAGGATCAGTGCAGCTGCATGGGTGTGGCCACTTCCTGGTTGTGATGTCACCAGGAGGCACAGGATTGGCTGAATCTTGTATATGCGATTTTTCAAACTCCCGGAATTGCTAATTACCGAATCGGTATTACCGATTCGGTAATACAGATTCGGTAATGCGGATTCGGTATTTGTAATAGCGATTTTTACTGATTCGGTGATTTTTACCGAATTGTTTCCTACATCGGAAATAGCGAGTTCTTAATAGCAATTCGGTAAAAATCGCTATTAAGGACTCGGTATTTCGGTTTTACCTACATAGGGCCCTGAATTTTTAAATACAACTTGGGGTTCTGTAACGAATTAACTTGTATACCGGTTATAGTGAGGTGTACTTACAATGGATGGGGGATAACAGTGTGATAGACTTTCTACTGTTCCCCCAGCGTTACTCAACACTGGTTTTAGAGTTTACTGTTCATGACATAGCGCTCAGCGATCATTTCCCCCAAAGTGTCTCCCTGAATTTTGACCTTGCTGGACACTCACGAAGCACACCTAAAGTTACTGCTCTAGAGGAAATTGCGATCTCTCGCCATAATGGGTATACGTTAAGGTGGTCCCTAGTGGAGCCATCTAACTTCCTGGCAAAATTGATTCGAAAAGAGAGGGAGGCTTTTGAAGTTTGCCTAGATAAAACTACAGAAACGCACAATTTTATCCCAGCATTCAACCAAATAAAAAAGGGCATGGGTGAGGGCCTTTTTACAAAACAGAAAACACCAAAGGTGGGTGTGTGTGGCTGGTTTAACTCAGTATGTACTAAAGCTCCCATAAATTTGAAATTAGTCCTAGCATAACAACCTAGAACTGTAAGGAAAGTCTGGGAGTGCAGACTAGCATATAAATTAGCCAATAAACAATGGAAAAGAAATTTGAAGGAGGATTCATGGAATAAGTTACTTGAGGCTAGTTTATCTAATGACAACACCGCGTTTTGGCGTGTCATCAATTCTCCTTCCCAAAACCTCCCAGACTCTCCCCGAGCAGAGATAGCTATCACAGAGGATGCTTGGATAGCTCATTTTACTAATCTGTAATCCCCTAGGGAAGACCCTGTAATTCCCCCCGTCAGTGCTTTGGCCCATAATGGGCCGCCGCCTCTTGTCAATGGGTCCAATTTTATTGGCCCTTTAAAGGTCCCAAGATATCCATTGTTTTCCTTGGACGGGGTTGTCCTGGCACTGAAAGAAAGTAAGGGGGTAAAACCCCAGGGCCCGACGGGATCCCTATTGATCTGTTTAAATTTAATCTTGAGCTCTGTGGCCCTATCCTCACTTTGCTTTTTAAAGCCTGCCAAGACCAGGGATTTTTATCCACCTGGCCGGAGTCACTTATTGTTTCCATCTTCAAGAAGGGCGACCGCAACAACCCGCGCAATACAGGCCCATCTCTCTTTTGGACTGTCTGGTGAAGGTGGCCGGTCGTATGCTTTTAGGATGACTTCAGGATAGGGCCGAAACAAATAATATCCTCTCGGACCTACAGCACGGGTTTAGGGCTGGGCTGGGAATGGTAGAGCAGGCCATCAACTTAGATTTATTAATTGGCAATAACGTGCACATTAAAGCTGGCAATCTGTTTTTAGTTTTTGTAGATTTACCTTCTGCTTTTGATTTGGTAGTTCATGATAAGTTATCGGCAATCATGACCAATATGGGCGTGGATTGCACCATTGTGAACTTCCTCAGGCACTTGAACGCCCAAGCCAGAGGCAGAGTACGTTATGGCCTTAATGGCACTTGTACTGAGCCATTCAAAATAGGAAGAGGGTACGCCAGGGATGTGTAATGGCCCCCTTTTTATTTAATCTCTACATTAACAGCGTAGGCAACATACTGGCAAGCAAATATGCTGATCTACCCCATGCGGGTCACCGGCCTATACCAGCATTATTTTATGCCGACGATGCGGTGTTAATGGCCCGCACTCCTTTAGCCCTGCAGCGTCTGATGGATGAGTTTGCTCAGTTCATGCGAAATCTTGGGCTAAAAATCAATATAGCCAAAACCTTTGTTATGAAGATCAGGAAGAAGACCACTCGCTGCCGCGACATCGTTATTGAGGGTCCCACTATTCAATTTACAGAGTCCTTTTCATATTTGGGCATTGTTTTCAATCAATCGGGGTATTGGCAAGGGGCGATCTAATCTAGGCGACTCCACTTCATGAAAAGCGCTATGGCCTTGTTAAGTTTTGCCAGACAGCTCGGCTTTAAACATCCAAAGGAGATGATGACAATTTACAATGCTAAGTGTAGATCCTCTGCCATGTACGGGCTGAGCTCTGGGGGCATGGAAAGATTGATATATTACAGCTTGAAGGAAATATTTTTCTTAGGTTGGGCTACTTTTCGGGAGAGCCAGGAGAGACCTATGTGTGTCACTCTGAACAGGGTGCCCCCTACATAGCAGACCTGATTAGGATCCAGCCAGTGCTATTATGGCACAAAATAGGGTCATCTGAATATACAACTATAAATCGAGCCATAATTGCTGATTGCCAAAAATCCTGTAATGCTCTTAACATCCTATGGCTCAAATATGTGTATAACTTTCTGATAGACCTCGGCCAACCTGATTATTTCAATCTCCCCGAGAGTCTGGTCCATGTGCAAAGGAAAGCTTTGAAACTGAAATGCATATCGTTATTGGAGGAAATCAGATTAGCGTCTGAAATTTGTAAACCAACTGTGCTGAGGAATCAAATGATCTTGACTAGTTTTCGTATGCAACCCTATCTAGTCAACTTGTATAACCCTCGTCACAGGTTTGTGCTTACCGGCTTCCGGTTGGATATCTTCCACCATTTAATTAGCTTTCCCATTACTAAAAACTGGTCACTCGACCTGGGGAATTGCACGTGTGATGACATCTCACCTCAGAACACCATGCATACCGTGCTTTTCTGTAAACACTTCTCACGGTTGAGACAGAAACTTATTAAACCCTTGTTATTACAGTTGGGTTTCACACAATGTTGCCCGGTGTTTATTTATCTGCAAATGCTACCGAATATTTGTATCTGTACAGTAATGTCACGCTTTTTGCTGGCCGTTATTAATTACAGGAAGCAGTTGTAAATAGTAAACATATGATTGTGCTGCAATGACAGTTTTTTAATCCTTTTAATATTCTTGTTTTTATACAGAATAATTTTGTACCTTGTTTTAAATTTGTATTTTGGATATTTTAAAGTATCGTCATGGATGTATTTTGTAGCTTTTATGATTCACTTTGTGATTTCGAATAAAGCTTATTTTGATTTGATTTGAGAGTTGTTAGCCCGAAACAGGTCCCAGGATTCTTGTTTCTGGTCCAGGGAAGACATGGCTTGGCAGTTCGGGCTGGACTGTTCCCTTGAGGGACAGGGTCAAGTCTGATTTGCATATAGCTGTGTCTGAACTGGGGAGGCAAAGTGGGCTAAAGAATGATTATGGATTCAACCAAAATCTGTGACTGGGGGTGAGTGTTTGAAAAGTTTGAGCTCTCCGTCCATCATCTCCTTGTGTTTTGCTTCTCAGAAATAAACACATGCCTACTCGCAAGAGCAGGGAAATGCTTGTGTTTGCTTTGTTCGCCCTAAGTTGGCAGGGTATGCCTAGACATGGGTCACTTGCTCACTTTGCCACTGGATTCAAGCTAGCCTGGCTGATGAGGGCTGATAGCTCGAAACCGGTCGCAAGATGCTTGTTTCCGGTCCAGGGAATATATGGCTTGGCAGTTCGGGCTGGACTGTTCCCATGAGGCACAGGGTCAAGACTGATTTGCATATAGTAGTGTTTGAACTGGGGTGGCAAAGTGAGCTAAAGAATGATGATGGATTCAACCCAGATCTGTGACTGGGGGTGAGCGTTTGAAAAGTTCCAGCACTCCGTCCATCATCTCCTTGTGTTTGCTTTGTTTCTGAGAAGCATCAATCCGAAGCTTCCAAGCAGGACCTCGTACCCTTGACCCTTAGAATCAGGTGTAACAGTTGATGGTGATTACTGGCCAATTTAGGGCAACAACATAGAAGATGTAGCCAAGATTCTCTGTGATAATTGCATAGCCGACAGGAGACTGCACTGTCATTTCGTGCCCATGTTGGATTAAAGTCCAAAATCTTAAGGGCAATAAGCCGCGTTAACAAAATTTTCCTTCGGACTTGAGCTGAGAGTGCGGCTTGCAAGTAATGTTGGGCTTTCCCTGGTATGTACGACCTGTCCAGTGCCATTGTTTGGGAGTTGTGGCGGAGTGAGGCTGGATCCAATTTGAAAGAGATGGATCGAAACTGCTGCTTCACTGCATTTGCCCAGGTTGAGTGTGGAATCTCATGTAAGGGCAAGCTATCTGCTTCTATTTTCAGGGTTCCTATTGCTTGCCTCAGTTTGGTGCGCAACGGGGAATCCGCTTCTCTGAACGTCGTTTTCAAGTAATTTCTAATGGGAAGTATCAGGGGCTTTGAGATCCCTGATATAATATTTTATTAGGTCCCCCTGTAGCACCAGGTCCGGTCTGCTGAGACCTACTTCCTACTGTAACCTGATGTTCCTTACTTGTCTGGGCACCTGCAGTACTGTCTTATATTCTTTTGTCTGGGCTGCGGGTATAAGTTTTTCTAGAGCTCCTGTCAGGTTCCGATCTTCCTGGCGTCCTCGGAGCTGGGCTGATGCTTAATGGGTCCACCTCTTGACTGCCCCAAGTCCGGAATACAAAGGAACGCGGACTAGTGGAATAGTCAAGTGAGGGAAGGAAAGGGTAGGAACAGCGGGGAAGGAGATCTGAGGAGAGAAATGAACACAATTAACAATGGTTGAGGAAGAACAGTCGCTAGCTGTGTACACGGTCTAACAGGTGAGTAATGAATTATGTCTACACTCTACCTGAAAAGGAAAACATACGAAGTTGGAATGCCTGAAGAGAGAAGCGGAGGACTACACTGGTTTTAGCCCGAAGCCTTGGGGTCCCAGGGTTCTGGAGCAACACAATGACCTTCTCTACTCCGTAACTCTCTAGCCCTAGGCAAATAATAGTCAATGAACAAAAGCGGTGTTAACTGTTCAACCGTGAAGGGGCATCACATGTGGATGCTTAAGGAAACAAAATGGTGAAGGCGATAGGGAAATACGTCTTTCCTCTACCTGCGCGAGCAGCGTTTCCTGTGGGCGTAAGCAAGGTTTGCTCTGTACTCAAGTTTATACAGTGCCCTACTCTTGCTCTATCCCCGCTACAGAGTACACATTAGAATATAGCGATGAATAAATGCGTCTCCCACCAGGGAGTGTCTTACGGTATCCAGTCGTGCAGGGGATCTCCCAAAGAGCCCTCCGGGATGTTTTCCCCGGCCTGGGCTGCGGCGGGCAGCGAGGAAGGCGGGGGGTCGTGGAGAGGCTTCACTGCAATTGAGGAGCGTAAACACCCAAAGATCGTTCCTCTGCACGAGACTCGGAAAGTGAATCTCACCAACAGAGGAACCAAGATGTGTGCAACAACACGCTTTAGCGTTCCTCTGCACGAGACTCGGCAATGAGGTCTCTCCAACAGAGGAACGGGGAACAGATATTACAACGGGCGCGCCTCTGCATGAGACTCGGAAACAAAGTCTCTCCAACAGAGGAACGGGGAACAGATATTACAACGGGCGCGCCTCTGCATGAGACTCGGAAACAAAGTCTCTCCAACAGAGGAACGTGTCTCGGAACCAAGGTACGCTTTAGCGTTCCTCCGCACGAGACTCGGCAAGCTGGTCTCTCCAACGGAGGAACGGGGGCGGCAGACCTCCGGAACGAGGACCAGGAACGAGGAAGCTGGGTTGTACTCACGGTGCATAGATCTGGAACGTGAACTAGCTGGCCGTCGGGTTGTCGCTTCGTCGGAAATCCGTGACTGAAGGAATAACCAGCACTGAGTGTTCTTCCGGCCTTGAAGATAACGGAAATGCGCTCTGCGTCATCGACACGTGATCCGTGTCTCGGGCTGGGCATCTTGGGAAATGTAGTTTTTTGGCCCTGTTGGAGCGGGCGGATTAGACAGTCAGTGATTACCGGGTGCTCGGCCTGACAGTACATCCACCTTTTTGAGGACACTGACTGACACCAGGCTTCCCCGGGTACCGGGCATGGAAGGCAGAAACCAGACGAGCCGCATGTACATCTGCAGCCGGTTCCCACGAGTTCTCCTCGGGTCCGTAACCCTTCCAAGCCACCAGGTACCATAACTTGCCCCGTACCACTTTGGAGTCCAAGATACCCTGGACCTCATACTCCAGATCCTGTTGAACCCAGATGGGAACGGGCGGTTTCTTTACTGGACGGTGAGAGGGTTTTAGTAAGGAAACGTGGAATACGGGATGGATGCGCAACTGTGCAGGCAGTTTCAGTTTCACGGCTACAGGATTGACGTGTCGAATGACACGGTACGGGCCAATGTATTTAGGGTGGAAAGCACTATGCTTTTTGAACCGGATATTTTTTGTTGACAGCCAGACCCATTCCCCCTGAGTGTATGTGGGACCTTGTCGTCTATGCTTGTCTGCTTGGGCCTTGTACCTACTTTTGGCAAGAAGTAAATTGGCACGAGTGTCTATCAAGGTGTTACGGATGTGTTCTAGCCTGTCTTGTAAAATGGGCATGTTGGAGGTGTGACTCGGAAGGATCAATGGGGTGAACCTGGGGTGAAATCCATACGTGCTAAAGAAAGGGGAGTGTAGGGTGGAGGCATGCTTGGCGCTATTGTACGCTATCTCTGCCACCCATAACCACTCCACCCACGCTTCTGTATTGTTATTGACATAGCACCGAAGGAATTGTTTTAGGGTCTGATTAAGTCTCTCGGTTTGACCATCGGTCTGTGGGTGAAAACTTGTGGACATCGAGGATTCTATCTTTAGTTCGGAGCACCAGGTTTTCCAAAAACGGGCGGTGAACTGTGCCCCTCTGTCCGAAACGATGACTTTCGGGAGACCATGGAGCCGGATGACATGAGTCAACAGTAACTTGGCCAATGCACTTGCCGTTGGAATCTGTTTACATGCGACAAAATGCCCCATCTTGGATAGGTAGTCAACCACCACTACTATTGTGGTGTACCCCTGGTCTCGGGGTAAGCCCACGATGAAATCCACCGAAAACCTTTCCCATGGGGTGTCTGGTGTAGGTAAGGGTTGTAACAATCCTTGCAAGGGGCGATGATCGGTCTTCATTTGGGCACAAGTGACACAGTGGTTTACCCAGGACAACACATCTGTGCGAACCGTTGGCCACCAGAATTGTCTTAACACCTTTTCCAGGGTTTTCTTCCCTCCAGGATGTCCTGCACAGGGAAGATCATGGCACCAGGTGAACACCATCTTTCTCAATGCTTGTGTTGGTATCAACAGTTGGTGTCCTTTCATCAATAGGCCTTGGTGTTTTCTCCATTCAGGGTGATATTTCGACCAGGTTTTCCAGGTAAATGAGTTCAATCCTTGCTTGGTTTTTTGGAGGAATAGATCTGTATGGATGGCACCTATCACTCTGTTCGGTTCGATAATGGCCCTTTCCGGGATCCCGAGTGGTTGCGCCGGTGTCTCTTGTCTTGTCAAAGCATCTGCCTTTTGGTTCTCTCTGCCTGGGCGAAACGTAATGAGAAAATGGAATTCTGCAAAAAACAACATCCAACGAAGTTGACGAGGGGTAAGATGGCGCGCTGCTCGCATAAATTGAAGGTTGCGATGATCCGTGTAAACGGTGATTTGGTGAATGGCCCCTAAGAGCCAGTGTCTCCACTCTTGAAACGCTTCCTTGATGGCTAGAAGCTCTTTTTCCGCGATAGTATAGTTCTGTTCCGCGGAATTGAGTTTTCGAGACATGAAGGCGATCGGATGAAGGTGTCCGGTGGTTTCGTTTCTTTGTGACAATACCGCGCCCACTGCTACCTCAGAGGCGTCTGCTTCTACAATAAAAGGCACCTCGGGACGAGCATGGGCCAAAATAGGTGCCGACGTAAAAGCATGTTTTAGGAGATCGAATGCTTCTTGTGCCTCGGTAGACCAGAGAAATTGGACCTTCTTTCGAGTTAGGCGGGTAAGCGGGGTTACTTTATCAGAGAAATTGCTGATAAACCGTCGATAAAAGTTAGCAAATCCCAGAAAACTCTGGATTTCCTTCACTGTCTTTGGCTGCGGCCAATCGATAATGGCTTTCACTTTTCTTTCCGCCATAACCTGCCCTGAGGGGGTAAGCATGACCCCAAGGAACTCCACGGTGTTCACGTGAAATTCGCACTTGGTTATCTTACAATATAACTGATGATCCTGAAGTGCTTGTAAGATCTGTCCCACGTGGCCTCTGTGTTCTTCTTCGGTAGTGGAATACACTAAGATGTCATCAATATATACCACTACGAAATGGTCCAAGAATTCTCTCCGGACATCATTCAGGAAGAATTGAAACGCGGCTGGGGCGTTACACAATCCGAAGGGCATGACCAAGTATTCGAATAGGCCATACCGCGTCTTGAAGGCCGTCTTCCATTCGTCGCCTTCTCGAATGCGGACCAGATGGTATGCCCCCCGTAGGTCCAATTTGGTGTATATCACCGCTGTCCTCACTTGTTCGAGGAGAACAGGAATTAGTGGCAACGGATATTGGTTCTTGACAGTGATGGTGTTCAACGCCCTATAATCGATGCAGCATCGCAATTCCCCATTAGCTTTGGGTATAAAAAATAGGGGTGAGGCAGCCGGTGATCTGGAGGGGCGGATGAACCCCAATTTCAGATATTTATCAAGGTAGTCTCTGAGGTGGAGGTTTTCGGGAGCAGTTAGCGCATAAATCCTACCGCATGGTATCTCTGCCCCTGGAACCAGATCGATCCTGCAATCATAGTCCCTATGTGGGGGAAGTTCTTCGGCCTTAACGTCACTGAACACCTCTGCATGTTTCTCGTAACATGCAGGCAGCGTTACGTCTTTTTCCGCCGCGGTAGCAACGTGGTGACTGGTGGCTAAAGTCAGTGAGGGCCGTGTGGGGGTTTGATTGCACACATTCTGACAATAAGTGGATTGCAACGTTAGGGTCTTATTGGTCCAGTTGATTGTGGGTTCATGTTTTTGCAGCCAGGGAAGACCGAGGATGATTCCATACTGCGGGGCCTGAATCACTTGAAAGGAGATCCATTCCCGGTGAGAGTCACCGTAGACGAGTTCATATTCCTGGGTAACGTAGCTGATAGGGCCAGACGCCAATTCTTTGCCGTCCACCGCATAGACTCTGTCGGGGTTTGTCTTACGGATCAGCCGGACCTTGAGTCTCCGTGCTTCTTCTTGATCCATAAAACACCCCGTGGCCCCCGAATCCACCATGGCTTTTGTGGGTTTGCTTTCTAAGTCCACTTGGATGTGTAATGCTATGTAGAAGTGAGCCGTCTCTACAACACCTTGGCCGTTTACTGAAGGGATCGTGTATTTGCTTGATGGTTTCCCTTCTTGCACCTTCAAGCTTTGCAGTTTTCCGTCTCCGTTTCGGTAGTTGCGGCGGCCTTTTGTCCTGGTCGAAAGCGGCCAGATTTCGGTCTAACCGGGCAGTCACGGAGGAAGTGTCCCTTCTTTCCACAATATAGACAAAGGCCTTGCTTCCTTCGATGGTCTTTTTCGCTTAGGGTTAAAGAGGCCCTAACCGTTCCTATTTCCATAGGTTCTGGTTTGCTACCGGCGAATTCCATCGCCGGCCAACGTTCGTGCTGCGTGATGTTTCGGTCTTTTCGCTTAGTGTCCCCTTTCCTTTCTCTGAGACGATGTTCCAGCCTGAATGTCAACTCAATAAGGGCTTTACAAGTTTGGGGCTGAGGGTCTATTTGGGCTAGAACGTCTTTCAGTTCATCATTCAACCCTTGATAGAAGATGGCAGCTTGCTTTGATTCAGGCCAGTCTGTCTCTGCCACCAACCGCCTAAAGTTGTTGAGGTACGTAATCAGATCAGAATTACCCTGACGGAGCACTAACAAATCTCGGTCGGCTGCAAAGGACTCTGCCCTACGATCAAACGTTTTCTCAAATTCGATACGAAAAGTGTCCCAGTCGTACAGCATCTGGTCGTCTCGTCTTACCAGTGGTACCGACCACTGTGCCGCCTCTCCGGCCAGATATGATAACACGAAGGCCACCCTGGCTTGATTGGTGGCGAATAATTTGGGTTTGCAATTGAAATGAAGCAGTGCTTGTGTCATGAACACTTGAACCTTTCTGGGATCCCCATAAAAGCGCTCAGGAGCGGCTAATGGAAGTTGCGTAGGCATTTCTACCACTACTGGGACTGGGGCAGAACGCGAGGGTCCCCCCGCATCGAATGGGTTCCTTTGAATGCTATCTACCCGAGCCTGGAGGGCGGCGGTCTCAGTACGTGAGGCCGTTAGCTCCGCCTGGACTAAAGCAAGGGCGGCCATTACATCCTCCAATGTGGCCATTACAGCACCAGCTCAACCAGGAGGACTAAAATTCGTGGGCTGGTTATTCTGTCAGGTTCCGATCTTCCTGGCGTCCTCGGAGCTGGGCTGATGCTTAATGGGTCCACCTCTTGACTGCCCCAAGTCCGGAATACAAAGGAACGCGGACTAGTGGAATAGTCAAGTGAGGGAAGGAAAGGGTAGGAACAGCGGGGAAGGAGATCTGAGGAGAGAAATGAACACAATTAACAATGGTTGAGGAAGAACAGTCGCTAGCTGTGTACACGGTCTAACAGGTGAGTAATGAATTATGTCTACACTCTACCTGAAAAGGAAAACATACGAAGTTGGAATGCCTGAAGAGAGAAGCGGAGGACTACACTGGTTTTAGCCCGAAGCCTTGGGGTCCCAGGGTTCTGGAGCAACACAATGACCTTCTCTACTCCGTAACTCTCTAGCCCTAGGCAAATAATAGTCAATGAACAAAAGCGGTGTTAACTGTTCAACCGTGAAGGGGCATCACATGTGGATGCTTAAGGAAACAAAATGGTGAAGGCGATAGGGAAATACGTCTTTCCTCTACCTGCGCGAGCAGCGTTTCCTGTGGGCGTAAGCAAGGTTTGCTCTGTACTCAAGTTTATACAGTGCCCTACTCTTGCTCTATCCCCGCTACAGAGTACACATTAGAATATAGCGATGAATAAATGCGTCTCCCACCAGGGAGTGTCTTACGGTATCCAGTCGTGCAGGGGATCTCCCAAAGAGCCCTCCGGGATGTTTTCCCCGGCCTGGGCTGCGGCGGGCAGCGAGGAAGGCGGGGGGTCGTGGAGAGGCTTCACTGCAATTGAGGAGCGTAAACACCCAAAGATCGTTCCTCTGCACGAGACTCGGAAAGTGAATCTCACCAACAGAGGAACCAAGATGTGTGCAACAACACGCTTTAGCGTTCCTCTGCACGAGACTCGGCAATGAGGTCTCTCCAACAGAGGAACGGGGAACAGATATTACAACGGGCGCGCCTCTGCATGAGACTCGGAAACAAAGTCTCTCCAACAGAGGAACGGGGAACAGATATTACAACGGGCGCGCCTCTGCATGAGACTCGGAAACAAAGTCTCTCCAACAGAGGAACGTGTCTCGGAACCAAGGTACGCTTTAGCGTTCCTCCGCACGAGACTCGGCAAGCTGGTCTCTCCAACGGAGGAACGGGGGCGGCAGACCTCCGGAACGAGGACCAGGAACGAGGAAGCTGGGTTGTACTCGCGGTGCATAGATCTGGAACGTGAACTAGCTGGCCGTCGGGTTGTCGCTTCGTCGGAAATCCGTGACTGAAGGAATAACCAGCACTGAGTGTTCTTCCGGCCTTGAAGATAACGGAAATGCGCTCTGCGTCATCGACACGTGATCCGTGTCTCGGGCTGGGCATCTTGGGAAATGTAGTTTTTTGGCCCTGTTGGAGCGGGCGGATTAGACAGTCAGTGATTACCGGGTGCTCGGCCTGACAGCTCCTGGGAAGGCCAGGTGGCCATAATTAATTGCTGGAATACATTTTGCCCTGAATACTGTCAGCATCGGCTCTGCTGTTGGGATTGACAAGCGCTGACTCAGGCGTCTAAGTGAGAGGAATATTCTGTTGGTTTTTAGGTTTAGCTGTTTTATATGTTTGGCTGCTGTGGCCCTCTCAGTTAGCCAAACCCCCAGTTAGTTGTAAGCTACTGTTGTCCTTATTCGGTGGTTGTCCAATATCCAGGTTGCTTGCTTTTTGTGAGGGTATTTGCCAAACACCATTATCTTTGTCTTGTTGTATTTTATTAGCAAGCTGTTTTCCTTGTTGTACACAGCTAGGCTTTTTAAAACTCTCTGGAGTCCCACCTTAGTATGGTCCATTACCACTGTATCGTCAGCATACTGAAGGGTTGCAAGGCTCACCCTACCCAGTCTCTGGGCACTAACCTGCCGTCTTTTAGAGCTTGCCCCAGGTCTGCAGTGTACAAGTTAAATAGTAATGGGGCCAGGACACAGACCTGCTTGAGCCCCTTGTTGGTTTCAACTCTCGATGTTAGAGTTGTATGGCTTAATAGAGGGCTGTGATCGCTTTTAAAAGTATCGCTGGGATCCCCCAGGATGCCAGTTTTGCCCAGAGTCTTCCTCAGCTGACTCTATCAAAGCCGTGGTGAAGTCTATGAAACAGCAATAGGACAATGCCATGATGTTGTCCATTGTGGAACTGTTTGCCCTGAAGCCTGTCTGATGGGGTGGGAGATTCCATTGTTGTCTACCCAATCCTCTAAATCCCTTAATAGTACTAGTGCATAGGCCTTAGCTTCAATGTCAAGCAGGGCAATTAGCCTATAGGTGGCAGGGTTCAAGTGGTCTCTTTTCTAATGAATTGGAAATAAGTTTGAGCCTTTCCAGTACTGCGGTGTTGTTGCTGTAGCGTTGGGGTGGTTATACAGTGGAGTGAGAATTGGTACAAAAAAAGCTTGGGCAAACTTATATACCTGGGCAGGAATGCCATTTGGCCCTGGAGCCCCATCATTTCTTGTTGCCCTGATGGTCCTGGCGGTCTCCCCTTCTGTGAACCGGTCAATTTGGCTAGTCACTGTGACTGTTTCCTGCATGTTCTTAAACTGAGGTTCCATATCTTGGGCTGCAACCTGGAAGCTCTTGTTGGGACCAGCCAAGTGCAGATCACTCACATATAGTCCCTTCACATACAGTTCCCACTCGTTACCTGCAACGCTGTTCTGTTTGGGCGGGCTTTGGGAGCTCAGTCTGTTGATGTATCTCCAAAGCTTGGAGTTGTCCTTTTCTTTAATTAGGGAGAACACTTCAAGCCAATTCTTTTCCCTAAGCTTTCTCTTCAACTCCCATACTTTCTTCCTGTATGTTGTTCACAGAGCCGACGTGGAAGTCACCTGCAACAAGGAGTCTCCTTTCTTTTTTGCCTTGAGTGCCTTCATAAGAGCACATTTTCATTGTTTCAGGCACTTTGGTGCTCGTGGCTCCTGAGGCAGTTGTTTTGTGCTGAGGCTCTTGTTTATTTGATGGGCGTGTCCCAGGTTCCTCTGTAGGTCCAGTATCAAAGTTTCCCAGTAGCCTATAATGTTCGTTGTGGGCCTTGTCTGGAGATCTTCTTCCCACGTTGTTACGTACTCCGAGGTTGACAGTCCATTTTAGATTTTGAGGGCTTTGTGTAGTTCTTCACCCGTGGTTCCACCAATTGTTTCCTGGACTTCCGCTGACTGCAGTGCCAGGTGGAAGATGGCACGGAGTGGCCTATGATCACGTTCCTCTCTATCGCCCACTGCGAAGTCACTCAGCTTGTGGGCCTGCCTCTCGTTGATTAAAATATAGTCTATGGTAGATAAGTTCCTAAAGGTTGGCTTAGGGGACCAGGAGGGGAACATAATTTTTTTTAATTGCATGAGTAGATTGTAATTTGAAGCTTTTGAAGAGAGGGAACAGCAGCCCGACTTATTCCCAGTGCTGATGCATCTGGAGGGTGATCCAGCCCTCTCGTGTTAAAGTCTCCGGCGATGATTACATTGTAGTGTTCAAATTTAATTAGTACTTCTTCCAGAATGCTAGTGAAGCTTTCCATGGCAGATTGCGTTTGGCACTTTGTTGGATTAATATAGAAGTTTATTAACAGCAGGTGATAAGGCTATTGGCTCCTGCCAAGTCCCTCAATTGTAATGGCTTGGAGGTCATGTGTTTTTACCTTTATAACTGTGGTTTTAAAGTTGCAGGCATGACTTAAGAAGACGGAGAAGCCACCTGACGGGTGTCCAAAGATATTTTTTTTAGTCGTTGCTATATGATGTTCATAAATGCCGCCAATTGGGGTCGTTGACATTGCCCAGGTTGCCTGAAAACATAATATGCCCCTCTTTGCAAGGTAGACCTGCATAGCCTTATCCCTGAAGATATTACTTAGCCATGCGATGTTCCATGAAATGAGGGTTAATTTCTGTTGTTGAACACTGATTGTTGTTGTTCTTCCTCTACTGTCGTTGTTATATCTTTGATTAGGGATGCTGTTGCCAAAGATCCTCCATTGGGGCCTACTCCAGCTGGTTCGTCTGCACTCTATGCTGACTGTCTCAGTGGGAGATGCAAATATTTATCAGAGTTCTTGGTCGTTCAAATTTTTCTCTCCATCCTGAACTGTTATTGGTTGTTCCTTTTAGGATTGATGGAGACCCTCCCCGGCCGTTCTTATGGATAAGAACATGTGGGTATTTCTGCGGGCTAAGTGCTTGTACATCAATGCCTCAATTTGCTAGTTGTTGGGCTTCGATAAGGACCGCCTATTGAAATTGCTGTTGGCTGAATCCGACTAAGGTGGAATCTCCATGGGTGCCACGGTCTAACCTTCTAAACTTTAAAGCACTCTCGATATTCCGATGTTATCTGTGCCAGGGTGGTGATGTGTCCGAAAAGTCATAGAATGTTGGACCTATTCAGGATGTCATAAGAGCCTTTGACTGTATACCTAGGGGTAAGCACCACTTCATGGATTGCAGGATTATTTTTGAGCTTGGATGTGATCAGTGGACGTCTGTCCTCCCCCAGGGTGAGGCTGTGAGGGTTCTGAATTGGAGAGTAGTTGTTAAGGACTCTTCCCTATAGTCTGCCTTATTCCCCATTTAACAATCCGGACCAGCTTTCTATTTTCGGCTGCTCACTCTGATGGAGTGTGATGTGCACCGCCTTACTGTGTGAAAACTCCAGTCTCAGTGGGATGGGTGCCCAGGTTTGTAAGCTAACGACCTCCTTTAGTGGAGAAGGCCCTGCTGCCTCTGCCTGTATCCGGTCTGTTATTGGCCCTG
This sequence comes from Triturus cristatus, assembly GCF_964204655.1. NCBI lineage: Eukaryota > Metazoa > Chordata > Amphibia > Caudata > Salamandridae > Triturus > Triturus cristatus. The sequence continues at coordinate 1,138,678,315 of NC_140589.1, forward strand.
TTGTTTGTGGGTCCTCCTGGGACATACCCTGTCGCCCTCGGGCCTCGGTTGCCTGTGTGTTTTCTTCCCTTATCGCCTGAGTTTTATTTTGCTGTTTGAAGTTAAAGATAGGAAAAAGTGGTCTTAAGTTACTTTTGTCCTCTGGGCTGCTGCTATTCAGCATTGCTGGCATTATTGGTCTTCTTTTGATTATCGATTTCTTCAGCTGTTTTTTTCAGCTTTTTCTTGGCTCTCTTTGACAAAGGGTCTTCTGCCCCTGCCACTACTCCTGCTGCCTTTTCAGTGGGTACCCCAGGTGCTGCTTCTTTGTGTGGAGTGTGGATTTGTGTGTTGACCGGTACTTCCTCAACTGCCCTACTCCTTTGGGTTACTGCTGTGTTCGTGCTACAGTGCCCTACCTGAGGTTCCTTGGTTTCTGGGCTATTTGCAATATGGCGTTTTCCAATGTTGGCTGGTTGCACATTTTTCCCAGCTATTGGCTTGGGGGTTATTTGAATTTGTGTTAGCGACTCCCCTTTGCCCTTGGCTAGCGCCAGCATGTCCTTTAATACTTCTGGTAGCTCAGCCCAGATTTGTATGATGTTGGCATAAGAACTTGTGCGGGCTAAGGCGGCCTGGTGATTATCAATAGTTGCATCCATCTTTGCCAGCTGATCATCCTGATTCGCAAGGCGTTGGGCGATTGATTGCAGTAGGGACTTCCATTTTGGTTGACTGCCAAATCAGAGCCCTGGTGATTGTATCTTGTGCTTCTCTTACTGCTTTCAAATTTAGATCTTCTTGGGGTACCTCTTGCGGGTCTCTTGGCCCAATGAGCTCCATCCCTCACCGCGGGGGTTCTTCTCTTCTGCATTCTTTCAGAGGATTTTTGGGGTTAGACCCAAAGTTCTGTCAATTGTCAGTTCTAGTTTTTGTAGGAAGGAGGCGGTAAGGTAATCTATTCCTGGGGAGTTGACCTGCCGTTTTTTTCCAGGTGTCAAAGTTGAAGTTGGTCTTGGGGTGGCTGTCGTTAGAACATTGGCCAACTTGACCTACATGACCTTTTCATTTCACTGTTGTATTTCGGCTTCAATGAGTTGGAGGCCGTTAACCTTGGCTGTTGACTTTGAGGAGTTCTCCGAGTTGCCTGTGTTTTGTGGGAGGACAGTCTCTTGGGCTCCAAACTAGGGTGGCATCCGCACTGGTCCTTTTTATCCCTAGGGATCATCGTGATTTAAGTACAGTCTCTTCCTCTCCTTTCTCTCCTTCCGTAGGGCTGTCCAAAGTAATTATTGAGCTGCCTGAAGCTTGAAAGAACTGCGTTATGAGCCCTTGAGGAGGATTATTTTCTTTGGGTTGTTCCTTGTTTTGTAGGAGGGCTTTGCTTCTTGTTACCCTTGTTTGTGCTGACCCAGCAAACTCATCATCCTCCACGTCTGTCCCCTTGTGGCTTGCCTGCTTCTTTTTTAGAGTCATGTTTTTACAGCATGGTGGGCATCGTGGGAAGAGTTCAATTGGTACCCTCCTTCTTCCTAGTTGTCTCGCACCTTCACCTCTGGCCGAAGTGCAGGGCCCTCTTGCTGACACTTGCTGGCGAGGGGCCCGTGTCATGCACCACTCCGCTCCACCCCTCCTCCTGAGGCTCAGACTGTCTGGGGCACACCGGGTTGACTAGCAGGCTGCACCCAGACCTAGCCGGGCCGCCTCCGCGAGACGCCTGGGGCTTACCCTCAGCGGGAACCACCTAAAGCTCCCGCATTCAGTGTACTGCTGGGTGACATGGAACTCAGGACAAGGAGTGGGCTACAACTAGGGCTAGTGGTGTTTGATATTTGGTGGAGATTTCCGAGCACCTAGCCATCATTTATATTGGTGTACAGTGATCCAGAATCCACATATATTTTAACTTGAACACCTGCAATCATCATCCGTCAATCTGGTTTGTTTTTTATGGGTTTGTCACATATGTTCAATGCCAACTTATTTGACAAATTCATTACCTCAATGGGCTTCTGTGTTTCACAATCTTCCTACCTGAAGATTTTTCCTCCTCATGCACACATTTTACAAAACCTCTTCTTCCTACACACTTTTGGGAAATGATCCATCAGCCCACATTTACTACACCACTCCCTAAGGGCTGGGCAAGACTTCCTGTATGCTAAATGCTCATTACTCTCACAATGGTAACATCTATACTTTTCTGTAGATTTATCATTGAACTTGTTCATAATACTCATATTAGCAGATTTGTTACCTAATTTGCATACAGACACACTTTCCATAGCACTTGGTTTTAATGCATTAGCATACATACTTGAAACCTCCGCTTACTGTACAATTGCCAACACTTCCTCTAATGTTGAGTCACCATTTACCCACAATTATTACTGAATTGCTTGGTTATTTACATGCATGACTAACTGGTCCCTGACCAAATCACCCTGCATGGCACTCAACTTACAATCTATAGCTAACTTTTTCAAACTCAGCGACCTAATTGTCTACAGATTCACCCTTCTCCTGTTTGCATTGTAAGGACTTATATCTCGTTAAATCGATACATACTCTAGGCGCGAAATATGTAGCAAGATCCCGTAATGCTGCTTCAAATGCTTTCATATCCCCCACAGTAGAATCCTTGGACATGCGATTGTAAGCTTTCAATCCATGTGGACCTTAAGAATGCAAAAGAATCCTTTTCTTCTGTTCCGCTGGAATCCTCCCAGAGTCATCCACAGTGGCAATGTAATTAAAAAAGTACTCTTTCCAGTCTGCCCAGTTTACAGTAGATTTAGAACCAGATGGCCAGAATGCTTGAAGTGGGCAAATCCTAAAACGTTGTGGAGCCATAGAATATAATGGAATTATTCAGCGTCCACACTTCACCAAGTTGAACTAGTTCACTGTCCAGTCTTCAGTCACCAATACCCAATGCTGCACCAGGAGTGTGAAACACTATTCACAATGATGTTTCATTACTAATATTATTTTCCCCCTTCTTTTCCTGTTAGAAAACAAGTACTGTACTTAAAATCAAGCTCTTGCTACTTATTTCCCATAGAATGCAAATAGATTCTATTACAGCACCGGAGGCTTCGGGTTATGCTTCTCTTTCTATTTTATTGCCACTCACAGCAGCCAATCAAAACCTTTTTGTATGCAAAACAAACACTACACATCCCATGATGCTTTGTTATATGTCACTTCCTGTATGACCCTATAAGAGCCACCATACCCATGACATGAGTCTCTTTCTTTGCTGCTCACGCAGGAAGTTAAGTGCTCTATGTTTATATTCATGTTTATGCCTTTAAAATAGTATTGGATGTACTCGCTAACATTGCGATATGTTAAAGAGGCATTTTTAATGTTCGCGCGTGTATCGCGCTATCGTATATATATTCTCCCTGGTATATTGGATTGTGTATTTCTCCACTTGGAGTTGTTTCTCTGTATACCTTGCATTCGCTTGTGCCTGATCTTTATCAGAGTGCGACGAGCGCTTGGTTATCTCAGCACGAGCCTCACACTACTGTAATTGGCAGCCGGGCGCCCCTCTGAGCTCCCGTTTTCTCTGCGCGAGCCTGGCGCTACTGTATTTTGCAGCCGGGCGCCCCTTCGAGCTCCCGTGCGCACAGCGGTGATGGCAACGGAGTGGGTCACCCGGTCTGCTTGGATTACTTGCTATTGTGCCATTTCTGACTCCCCGAGTACTGCGCTGCCACCGGCGGCGATAATTGACTGCAACTATAACGCGGCAGGCTTTCCCTAATTGCTAATGCGTTTTAATATATGAGAGCGTCTAGATTCGACGTGCGTAGCCCGATTGGGCTATATTTTAGTAGGATTGGGCTACGCACGTGGTATTCGTTCCCAGACTGCTCCGGTGTTCATAACTCGGAGTTTGTTGTAGTGAGGAGACCCTGCTTACGCCTGAACTGGCTGCAAGAGTGTTTTGGCCTTGGAGTGGACACAACTCCTGGAAATTCTGGTCTCTTGGCGCTCCCTACGCCCTGTGGGCTGTAAGAACTCATACAGCTTTGCTGAGGAGCTAGGTACTCTAATTTGGTCTTAAGTTCTGGGTTGGCTCCCCTGCTACACCTCTTTCGCCCAAGATATTCCTGAACTTGGTTAACAATGGAAGATTGGGTCACTTATGAGGATGACAATTTATATGAGGAGGAAGTGTCTACCCCTTCCTTTGAAGATAATTTAGTGGAGGCCCTGGATGCTTCTGTCCAGGAGTCAGTGAATAAGGCCGTAGAGAAGGCAGTCCCCGGGACTGTGCAGCAAGCATTAGCTGCTGCGTCGAAACCAATCATAAGAAGTTGGAGTGTTTTGCCAAACGTCACGGTTTTACTGACCCTGCTGAACCAGCTAAGGGTGACAAGGGCAGTGTCACCCAAACCAAATCATGGCCACATGCGGGCACTCTATCTACACTACCCCTCCTGGTAAGACTAAGCGTCCAGACACCGACACTGACATGGACACTGATACCACAGGGACCGACACCCCTGACGAGGCTCCCCCGACGAAGAAAGCTAAAAAGACAAAGCACGTGGTGCAAGACCTATCCCAAACTATGTCTACCCCCTTTACCTTCAATCCTGCCGACATAGTCCATGCTAGGTCTTCGGACTTGCCTCCCGCACCGGAAGTTACGGCATATCTGCATGATAATCTCCGACTGAGTTTTGATAAAGAGGTGCGTAATAGATTAAGCTCAGAATGCCCCAGGCCGGACATTCCGGACAAGGTAGCGGAAACCCCAGATATCGACGCGAGTCTGTTCACTTTCCTCAAGAAGTACGCCAAGGACCCGAAGAAGGGTATTGATCGGGCCTGGTGAGGGTGTCAGGACAAGCTCTTGGATGTGGCAAGCCCTCTTGCCAAGATCTTAGAAATGGCCGTGCAAGCGCAAGAGTCGGGCACTGCGGTGGATCCAGATGTATTGGCAGGATGGACTCAGCATGCCATATGCCTCCTAGGTAACGCAAACGGCGCTCTGTCTACAGAACGGCGCAAGTCACTTCTCATGCGCATGGACTCAAACCTTACTGAACTAGCGGCAGCAGAACCAGGGCCCCTGGCAGAGGGAAATCTCTTCGGACAACGCTTTGTCAAGGATGTTGCCAAGTATGTGGGCACATTCACAACGCTAGATAAGGCTCAGTTTGGCATTAAACGTGTCTTTCAAGCTGGCCTTTTTCGACGGGCCGGGCAAGGCAGAGGATGCTCGCCAGGCCGCCAATTCTCCCAAGGTCCTCATCAAGGAGACTACGGAAGGGGCCGCGGAGAATGGGACTCCACCAGCGGAGGGACCTTCCACCCCACTAGACAGCGCTTCAACCAGAGGCATTTCCACAGAGGTGGACACCGAGGCGGCTTCCAAGCCCCAGATTTAGCAGATAAGTGCTCCCGACAACTTTCTAATACCATTGTGGGGTCGCACTCAGTTTTTCTATCACAATTGGGTTCGAATTTCTCAGGATGCATGGATATTGCAGACAATTAAGGGGTTCCATTTAGATTTTTATCAGACTCCTTATCAGGTCAGACCGCCCAGACAGCTTTCTTTTTCCCAACTAGAATGCAATTTTATCGATTCCGAGCTAGACGAATTGCTGCGGAAACACGCGATAGCGCGTTGCAACGAGGGCCCTTGCGGTTTTTGCAGCAATATTTTCTTAGTTAAGAAGAAGGGCGGAGGCCGCAGGTTAGTTTTGAATTTGAATGAGTTCAATCAGTTCATGACCTACCAGCACTTCAAGATGGAGGGCATCCATCTTTTGGCGGACCTTCTCAAAGAAAGAGACTGGATGGTTCGGCTGGACCTGAAGGACGCCTATCTGTCAATACCCATTTTTCCTCCTCACCGCCGTTTCCTCCAGTTCCAATGGCAGAACCAGTGGTTCGAGTACTTGGTTCTTCCTTTTGAGCTCTCTTTAGCACCTTGGTGCTTCATCAAGGTGATGAAACTGGTGATAGCTCACCTACGAGAGCAAGGTATTCGCATGATCGTGTATCTAGACGACATACTCATCATGGCGCAATCTCCAACATTGGCCGTTCAGCATTTACAACTGACCATAACTACTTTGCTGAACCTGGGGTTCGTGATCAACTAACCCAAATCAGCTCTTGTCCCGGCACAAACTGTGGACTTTCTAGGGTTTGTCATAGACTCTCGGACGACACAATTGAGTCTTCCCAGCTCCAAACTGAAACTCAGCAGGAAGGAGCTCTCCGCGCTGTTATCCAAACAGACTGTCTCACTCAGAGTAATTGCCAGGATTGTGGGTCTTCTGGCTTCCTCAATACAAGCAATCTTTCCGGGTCCCCTTCATTATCGGGCCCTTCAGAGTTTAAAGATAAGACATCTCCAAAAGGGTCTCTCTTACACAGACGTCGTTCCCCTCTCTCAGGAAGTAAGGGAAGAGATTCAGTAGTGGTTAAGTCACGTGGAGGCGTGGAACGGCAGAGCCATTTTTGGCTCTCAGCAGAGATAATTATAGAATCCAAAGCCACCCGTTGGGGCTGGGGTGCGCGTTGCAGAGATATCTCCACAGGCTGGCGATGGTCCCTATACTAACTCGATCTCCACATCAATTGGCTGGAACTCCTAGAGGGATCGTTCGCGATCCGGACTCTATCACCCAGTCGTACCTCATGTTGCATCCTACTCTGGATGGACAACATCTCGGCGGTGAGGTACATCACCAAATTGGGAGGCACGAGGTCCTCTCTGCTTGCGGAAATAGCGAAGGACTTCTGGCATTACTGTCCAAATCAGCAGATATTGGTGATTGCAGAGTATATAAAGGGGCAATCAAACATAGTAGCAGACTGGAATTCACGGCATCTTGAGGATTACAGCGATTGGCAACTCCAACCCCAGATAGTCCAATGGGGATCGACCTATTTGCGTCCAGACTGAATCGACAGTTGGAGAAGTTCTGCAGCTGGAGACCGGTCCGTTAGCTCTGGCAACGGATGCGTTTTCTCAGGACTAGTCCAAGGGCCTGAATTATGCATTTCCCCCGTTCATATTGATTACCAGGGTGACCTCCCAAGTATCTTGCCATCTGGCAGAAGTGATTTTAGTAACCCCCATGTGGAAGTCGCAGCCTTGGTTCCCTGTATTAGTGGAAATGAGCTGCGACTCCCCCAGGATTATTCCATCATCCTCGACGATGCTTCAGGGCCCTCATGGAGAAATGCACCCAATGATGTTAGCGGGTCAATTGTCTTTGATGGCCTGGAGACTTTCAGGCAAAGATGGCAAATGCCGGGAATTTCGGACGCGGCTGCATCTTTCATCAACCAAGCCTGGGCTCCCTCTACCAGAAAGCGGTATTCTTCAGCCTGGAAAGGCTGGGTTCATTGGTCCGTGGAACAACACGTGGATCCCGTGGAGGCTGAGCTACTCCATGTTGTAAATTTTCTGTCTGCTAAAGCAGCAGAGGGCTTGGTGTACCGCTCGGTTAAACTTTCATTCGGCCATTTCGGCAGGCCATTCCCAGATTGACGGCAGGCCAGTGGGTATGCATCCGATAATTTGTAAATTATGAAAAGGTATTAGGGTAGCGAATACGCCTAAACCAAAGTATTCCTCTCTGTGGAATGTTTTTCTACTTCTTTCCTTATTTGACAAATGGCCTCATAATGACATGTTGACAAGGAAACAACTATCGTGCAAATTAGCTATGCTGTTATGCCTATCTTCCTGTCCGCGGTCCTCTGATGTGAAAGCCCTGGATCTTACCGGTAGACTGTTTACTCTGGAAGGAGTTTCCTTTAACATTACAGCCAGAACTAAGACTTTGTCAAGATGTGTTGAGTACCACGCTTTTCCTGGTAATACAAAGCTCTGTGTAGTTCAATGTTTGAAGGCTTATGAACAATGTACAAGATCTATACGACCTGTTTGTGTGGCTCAATTGTTAATTGCACTGCAGAAACCTTATAAGCCAGTGTCTGCGGCTACTATAGCCAGATGGTTAAAATCTGTCATGCAAGAAGCAGGTATTGATACCCAAATGTATGGAGCGCACTCGGTGCGTGAAGCTATGGCCTCCCAAACATTTATGTTGGGTTCTACTGATGCAGCGCGGAATGCAAAATCCCTCCCTTCGTCACAGATCATAGATCACACACAATCACTACATTCGCTGGTGAGGCCCATAACACCAACATACATCCTTCTAATAACCTGTTTCAAGGAGGTGATTGTTCCACTCGCTGTAATGGAAGAGAGTACTCAACGTATCCCTATTCATAAAGATCTAAACTTCACCTTTAGTACTCCTCCCATGAATAGGCCATAGGTCTACTAGCTGCAGGTTGGAGTAATATCAAAATCTATAACATCATTTACATAAATACATTTTCTCAAATAATAACGACCCAACACAGTTCTTGTAATAAATCTGAAATTTTTATCTAAATAATTGAAATTTGAGTCTCTGGTTTAATCAAGCAAAATAGATCATCATAGTTACCTATTCTGACTAAAAGTCGCCCTCTAAGTCAAAATCTTGGTCATCGGTTCATACTGTCAGAGTCTTAGGAAACAGCTGTCCTGCAGTGTCACTGTCCTCTCCGTCAGCATAACGTCAGGAAATTGAAATCTTCTGAAGGGTCTCGCTCTCCATCCTCTCTATTCTACCATTTTTATAGTAAAATTACATTCCAAAGTGTAACAAATTATATTTTGAACGATTCTTATTGGTCCATTTAAAATTGTTCGACTTCTTTCCCATACGTATAATGTGTCTTTAGAGAGAGTTCCAATTTTCTCCACGGAATAGTATCTTTTCATTGTTTCTTTCAGAGCAGCTGGCTGATAGCCCGGTGTGTCCTTGGGTGGCACAGTTGAGTTAGGGTCGTTCAAAGGCCACTGCAGCTGATGGCGACGCATGCGCACTTCACCCAGAGATGCTCACAAATGAAGTTAATTTCGTCTGATAGGGATGTCGGCCATTTTGTGGCCACCAAATGGTCAACTTAAGCAAAGAAACACAAAAACATAATACATGGAAATGACTTATAAAAAATGTTATCCCCTTACTAATACCCATAGGTTTGTGTATTTATCTAGCAGAAGCAACACTTAATGCAGGTTATATTTACATTAATAAAGCACACATCACCAATACATCACGAAAGCAACATATAATCATGCAATTTCTGATTGTCTATTATTAATATGCATACGAAAATTAGTTTACGTATTAATTAGGCCATGCAAATGCAATTCCCACGTGTATTTCTTATATTAGTAATGTTGGTCAATTCACACAGCAAACAATTAGTACAATTACTATTAATTAATTATTCATTTTAATTTAAACATGCAAAATGGAGAGGGTATACAATTGTTTTTAAAGAAAACCCCACTCCAGCTCTACCATTCAAGATATTATGCGATCTGCTGACTGGTCTCCTGAATCCACTTTCAAGCAGTTTTATTATAAACCGGTGGGTGATTTAGCTTCAGTTGTATTTGATAAGCGTTAAACTAGCATAATCCGAAGCCTCCGGTGCTGTAATAGAATAAAAAATTAGCTAGCTTTCGCGCCTAGAATTTTCAATTCTATTAAGGACACGGAGGCGAGGATTATCCCACCCGGTTATATTACAATACTGTAATGTTTACCCACCCATCTGTATTGATTATTCTGTTTTGGCAGAAATTACGGGTTTCTTATATCTCCTTCCTTCCAGGGTCTGAGAAGAAGATGGAGTAACAGCTCTTCTCGTTAAGAAGATGTTAACGTTCCAGTTTGTTCTTCCATGTTGGAAGATTTTTGTTTGGACTAGTATTATCCATGGGACTTAAAAACGTTTGAGCAAAGAAAGAGGCTCATGTTATGGGTATGGTGGCTCTTATAGGGTCATGCAGGAAGTGACATATAAAAAAGCATCATGGGATGTGTAGTGTTTGTTTTGCATACAAAAAAGTTTTGATTGGCTGCTGTGAGTGGCAATAAAATAAAAAGAAAAGCATAATCCTCGCCTTCGTGTCCTTAATAGAATTGAAAGTTCTTGGCGCGAAAGCTAGCTAATTTTTTATCCACATCAATGCCACCAGAACTAGCGTGGTCCACTTAAACTCCACAAAGATGGCGGTCACGTAAGGTCACGTCATGTAACTTCACGTTGTGATTCTTCCTCGCTTTGGTATGTTGCGACGTTTCTTATGCATCAATGATGTTTGGGAGCTTAGGCGCAGACCTCTGAATGCTGGACTGGTGAGTACAAGCATATGCACACACTTCAAAATGTGCAAACAACTGCCAAGTCACAATGTTTTCTTATATTGCTACAGTACGTGCCTTCAGGAAACAAAATTACACCAGGTTTATACCATTCCACTCACCCCTGCTTTGGACCCTTTCAACGAGGATAAAATTTCACTCCCATGAATGATTTGGCCCTCGTTGCATTTAGTTCCAAACTGTCTTGTTACTTACACTTTAGGAGAAAATTGTATGTAATTGTGTATCGATTTTAATCGATCATCAATGTATTTCTTGCATGTATTTAATAACTTTTTAATTACGAATTGTTTGCACTTGCCCTTTTATGGTCACAGACCGAAATAAAGTTTATGATGATGATGATGATTTGACATTAACAAGTATGTCATTCACCTCACCAAGTAGCCGATTTCAGAAGTGTTAGTGCGATCCACAATTAAAATGTTGTCACTATCCACAATGCTGATCTAGTCTAACTTCCTCAGTATCTGATGTGCTAGATTTCCTCAGTCCTTTGAACAACGGTACATCCAAACAGCATCTGGCATGGCTTTGCTGGGTGGGCTCTGCTCCAGACAGCTTGTCACAATTTGTCGTATGCACGACCCAACCAAATGAGCTGTATATATGTTTATTGTCTGGAGCCAAAATAACAGACAAGGGTCCGTCCTCTCCACTCAACTCCCTCACCCCTCACCAGCCCCTTTGGACTCCAGAATGGAATGCCGTGATGAAATCTAACTTCATCAGAATTACAAACACACCCCAATAAAGTTAGCCAAACAGCAAAGGAACTCACTAAGCATACAATACACGTATGAATGAATAATATATCCTCTTGGAGAATACGCCTAAACCAAAGTATTCCTCTCTGTGGAATGTTTTTCTACTTCTTTCCTTATTTGACAAATGGCCTCATAATGACATGTTGACAAGGAAACAACTATCGTGCAAATTAGCTATGCTGTTATGCCTATCTTCCTGTCCGCGGTCCTCTGATGTGAAAGCCCTGGATCTTACCGGTAGACTGTTTACTCTGGAAGGAGTTTCCTTTAACATTACAGCCAGAACTAAGACTTTGTCAAGATGTGTTGAGTACCACGCTTTTCCTGGTAATACAAAGCTCTGTGTAGTTCAATGTTTGAAGGCTTATGAACAATGTACAAGATCTATACGACCTGTTTGTGTGGCTCAATTGTTAATTGCACTGCAGAAACCTTATAAGCCAGTGTCTGCGGCTACTATAGCCAGATGGTTAAAATCTGTCATGCAAGAAGCAGGTATTGATACCCAAATGTATGGAGCGCACTCGGTGCGTGAAGCTATGGCCTCCCAAACATTTATGTTGGGTTCTACTGATGCAGCGCGGAATGCAAAATCCCTCCCTTCGTCACAGATCATAGATCACACACAATCACTACATTCGCTGGTGAGGCCCATAACACCAACATACATCCTTCTAATAACCTGTTTCAAGGAGGTGATTGTTCCACTCGCTGTAATGGAAGAGAGTACTCAACGTATCCCTATTCATAAAGATCTAAACTTCACCTTTAGTACTCCTCCCATGAATAGGCCATAGGTCTACTAGCTGCAGGTTGGAGTAATATCAAAATCTATAACATCATTTACATAAATACATTTTCTCAAATAATAACGACCCAACACAGTTCTTGTAATAAATCTGAAATTTTTATCAGCTGCTGTCAGAACATCAATAAATGAGCTACAGGTCTAGTTCTGAGGAGCTGCTGTTAGAACACCAATAAATGAGCTACAGGTCAATCCTCTTTTGACTATACCAAGGCATTGGACGGTGTCGAAATATACAAAGCTTTATGGTTCCTAGTCTGCTCCTCTCAAAGTGTACTATAAGTCTGAAATGAGCTTTTTCTTTTTTTTGAAACGCGTTCCTAATTTTATTAGGTAAGATAAGCAAACCTACCACAATGTTGATATCTTGTTGGTTATTAGTTGTTTATTTGTCAGTTTTACCAATAAGTAATTGTGCTAGCAAGAAAAGTGTTAGGTATGGTCAAGGGATTAGGACTTCTTTGATAAACTAAACCATATTCACCCGATGCAGCTAAAAAGCTGTCAGAACTTTTACTTGCCACATAAACTGATTATATTTTGAGTAACCTATGACTAAACATGCACCAACTACACTTTAAAGAGAAATGAGAAAATAAATGTGAGAGAACTTCGGGGCACATTACAATGGTGTTCGGGCGAGCGTCCGACTGCCAGCGCTGCAGGAGTGAGACTGGTCGACAAGTAGTCGGCGGTCCCACCTGCCATATTTTGATTAGACCGCTGTGTAGGTGGTCGGAAAACTGAATTTTTCTACTGCGACTTTTGCTGCGCCCCAGAAAAGAGATCAGTAGATCCTTTTGGAGGTGGTGATCTGTCACCCGGGATTTTAGAGTCCGACTGCTTGCATCATAATGAAGCCTTGTGAGTGATGGAGGCCATTTTGTATGTGGATATCTAGGTTCTCAACATAGCAGCACACAATAAAACTCTGATAGAGCGTCACGTTATTCTGAAATTTGTAGGGGTGCATCATATTCACTGTTAGTCAGCACCCACATATTAATCAACATAGTTTAAGTGTGCTATAGAAATGTATCACTAGAATTGTTTAACCTAGGAGTGATTAGAAATGTAACCATGCTTTTCATGAAAAGTAATGCTGCAGATCATTGCGAATGTATTTTAGTAAACGCATAATGTTTGATTTATATGTAATGTAATGTGTTAGTTTAAACGTGTAGCATGTTACAGTTGCACGTGCAGTTTGCTTATTTATGTATAAAGAGTAATGAACTAATGCTTAATGTGTGATTTAGGAGTGTGTTTAACAGTATAAAGGCCTGATCGCATATACGGTTAAAGAGAAAGGCCTGTTCATTTCTTATGTTAGCTAACGTTGTAGGCCGAAAATGATTTCCCTTGGTTAAGGCTTTGGGTTTCAGGATGATGGAAAATCTCAGAGGAGAGAAAAGTTTTTCGTTCCCATGTTTCTGTTGCAGGTGCAAGGACATTTAGCTCGTTAGTGAGACTAGGTCTTTGTTTTAGGAGTTAGGATGGTACAAGAAGCCAACAGGGGAGTACATTGGAATTTACGGATGATACTTTTGGCGGAGAAGGTGCCTGGGATCCAAGGTCAAGCTAACCGTCGTTGGATGAAGTGCAAGTTTCACTGGAAAAGTACTGGGAGAAGACTTGGCTGAAGAGGTGTGTGGAAGGGTGTGTTCTACGTTTTTGGGATTTTGTATTAGGGACAGTGCCCCGTGGGTTGAACAGTTGAGGTTTAGATGGGAAGCTAGAAGGAGCATCTTAGAACGAGCTCTGACTAAGTGAATGTACTTCTTAGGAAGTCTTCACTTCTGACACCTTTTTATTCTCTTGCCTGGGATGGAAATGCTAAGTAGGGATGTCACCTTAGAGATAAGTAGGGAAAGATTCATTGATTTCTTTTAGGCTAATGATTCCTAAAGTAGACATTGGACTGACCATTGCATTTCTTATGCTTCTAGAGCTTGTTATTCTTTTTGTTCTAAGTCGTATGAGACTCTTACGTAGACTTGTGTTTGTTCTAGTGCCCATTTATCTTCTACACCTTGTGCTAAGGTGTCTGTATGTGCAGTTATTTTTGATTATATAAATCCTATAAATTTTAGATTCGGAGTCAGTGGTCCTTCTTAAATGAGATTTGATTCTCGTGATTATGTACTAAGAATTGAGTTTCCTCCCCTCCTCACTATTTAGCAGATAAAAAGATCCTGGCGACCTGAGAGGATTCTTGGAGAGAATCAGGTAGGCAAGAATCCGGTTCTATCAGCTCTGACTAGGTAACTTCTACTGAGAACAGATGCTGTCATTTTGTTCATTTGGTGACCTCATGCATGAACATATTTGCTTGGGTTCTAGGTTATGCCAGGTGGCACACTATATCTCTCACCAACTTTCATAATAAACAAACTATAACACTAAATTTGCGTCCCAATGGATTCATCAATACTACTCATAGTTTCCACACTATCACACTCTACAACACTCTACTTCACTCTACACCACTCAGCCCTATGCCACTCTGTGCCACCCCACTCTGTGCCACTCTCCTCCACTCCACAACACTTCTCCACATTACGCCATTCCCTCTACACCACTCCACTCTATGACACTCTACTCTGTGACACTCTTCTCCAGTCTATATCACTTCACTCTACTACACTATACACCATTCTGTGCCACTGCACTCTACAACGCTCCACTCTATGACACTACATGATACTCCACTCTACAACTCTCTATGCTATTTTACTCTATGATATTCTATTCTACTCTACTCTGCTCTAAAACACTCTTCTATACTGCACTGTATTACATGCCACTCCACGAAACTCCATGCTATGACAGTCTACTCCATTCTACGCCATTTTATTCCACAACATTCCGAACCATTCTACAACACTCCACTCTACGCCACTCTACGTCACTCCACTCTACGACACTCTTCACCATGTCACTCCACTCTATGATACTTAATGACACTCAACAACACTCTACTCCACTCAGTGCCAATCTACTCCATGCCACTCCAGTCTAAGCCACTCTACTCCACTTATGACATTCTACTCCACTCTAATACACTCTACTCCACTTTATGCACTCTCCACCCCTCCACTCTACAACACTCTACGCCACTCCATTCTAAGACACTCTCTTCCACAACACTTTACTCCACTCTGTACCACTCTACTCCATGCCACTATACGTTTCAACATTTGCGAGTCGTAAATTACAACGTTTAGCGACTCGCAATTTGCGACTCGCAAGATGGAATGTACAACAGTGTCTCAGACACTATTAGCAATTCGCAATGGGGTCACAAAGACCTGCATCATTAATATTCATGAGGCAGGTCGCAAATTGCGACCCCATTGGGAATGGCCAGCACTCACAGGCATGGTGGCCTGCTGGGATCAGCAGACCACCATTTTTAAATAAAGCAGTTTTTTTTATATGCAGACCCTTTTCCTTAAAGGAAAACGGGATGCATCGAAAAAAGAAAAATTAAACCTTTCTGTTTAAGTTTTTTAAGAGTAGGCAGTGGCCAGAGGGATCACTGTCTGCTCTTAAAAAATATTTTTGCTGCCAGTCAGAAAGGGGAAACGGTCCCCTGCGGACCCCATCTCAGTTGCGAGTGGCTTACCCTCTTCTTGAAGTAGGTAGTAAACTGCGAGTGTTTTACAAACATATTGTACATAGAAGTCCGACTCACTATTAGGAAGGGACGCTCTTGGCATGTCCCCTCCTAATAGCAAGTCGCAAACCCTATTTTGCGAGTCGGTAATAGCTTACTGACTCGCAAAATAGAGTTTGTACTTTTCACAGACCTATTTAGCGGTCGCAAACCGGACGATTTCACGTTTGCGACCGCAAAAAAGGTCATACATCTGGCACCAAGTGTCTTAAATCAGGGTCTCCATCGGACACTTGTCCATCCAGCATACTTGTCAAAGCAACTCATGTTAATAACCCCTATGCTAATAGAGTCTTGAAGGTGACATTGTCTTCTGGAACGGTGCTGGCTCAATCGAAACATGCTAAAATCTAGCCTTTACTCAAAAAACCCATGGCTGATCCTAAAGTCCAAGCTAACTATATGTCTATTTCTCTTCTTCCTGCTTTCTCAAAAGTTTTAGAAATATGTGTAAACTCCCAAATCTCGGGTTACCTTGAAAGAAATAATATTCTGCACCCTGGTCAGTCAGATTTCAGAACCAATTGTAATATAGAAACAGCCCTGCTAGAGGTGGTCCACTACATTAAGGGCAAGTTAGATAAAGGGGTTAAGGCGGTCCTGATTATGTTGCATTTATCAGTGGCCTTTTATATGGTTCCCCATGAGAAACTGCTGGCTCGTCTACAATCCATTGGGATTGAAGGTCTTGCATAGAAGTGGCTGACTTTCTTTTTGAAAAACAGAAGTCAAGAAGTTTGCACTTCTGCATTTTCATTCCCAATCCGCGAGTTGACAGTTGGAGTGCCTCAAGGCTCGGCACTCAGCCCTACTTTATTCAGTGCTTATCTCACACCTCTGGCTGTGTTAGCTGAGAAATTGAGGCTATGGTAATATCATATGCCAACAGCACACAGTTGCTTTTCACATGTAAAAAAGGGGCAGAGCTTGATGGAGGAGATATTAAAACTTGCCTCTCCAATGTGTTCAACAGGCTGTCCATTAGCCAATTAAAATGTAATCCCAACAAAATGGAGAATGTGTTTTTTGGCCCTGCTTCACCTGATTTTTGTGGGACTTGTTGGCCCAAGGGTGCTCCCCCTCTCAGCCCCCAAAAGAGCATGGTAAAAAACCTAGGAGTTAAAATTGACAGACAGTGCCCTATCGTTTCAACCTCAAATTCAGGCACTGGGTGGCTCCTGTTTTGGGCTGCTATGTTCCTTAAAAAAGATCTTACCCCTCCTGTCTGTTGCAACCAAGAAAACGGTGAGCCAAGCACTGATCACTTCCAGACTTGAATACGGAAATGCACTTTACTTGGTTTTTCCAGAATATCTCCTTAATAGACTTCAATTGGCGCAGAATGCGGCTGCTAGAACTATTCTCAATCTTGCTCGAAAAAACCCATATGTCCCAGTATCTGAAAGCACTTCACTGCCTCCCCATCAAAAAGAAGATTCCTTTTAAAACGCTGGCACGAGCTCATAAAAAATTCTTCATGATAAAGGAGCAGTGTACCTGAGGAGGAGGATTTGTACTTATGCCCCTCCTGGCAATTTAAGGTCAACTCATGTCTACTTAGCCAGAATTCCTAAAATACGCAGGGCCAGAATCAGGGGCAGATCCTTCTCTTACCTTGGTTTGATGGCCTCGAACAATCTCCACCTGGAACTTCGTTCCATATCTGAGCTATCTATCTTCAAGAAAAAAGACTAAAGACCTGGCTCTTTCAACAAGCTTACTAGGACTTTCAGCCTTACTATTAGCGCCAGGATACTCTCTGGAGTATCTGTGAATTTTTTAAATCCCTTTCACTTCATTTCATTATACTGCTCGACTCTACAACACTCCACTTTACTACATTTTACTCCATTCTAAGCCACTTGCAAAGGGGTGCAGTGCCTATTTCCAATTCGAAAATACATTTCCAAGTGTTAAACTACTCTTTGTACATTACACCTCACCGTTTTTCATTTGCAAAACTTGTAATTTTTGTGAATCTCTTAGTTTCGCCAATCAGTTGTTGAAGTTACATGACATTGAGCGAAGCAACACACCTGTAATGTGATGCAATATACAATTCTGCACGCTTTAGCATTATTTATTACATCCACAAATACTCCTATACAAATGAAGGAGATGCAAGTCAGGTGCCAATAGTTCAGGTTTTCATTGCCACTGTGAAACCGCAAATCCATTGGTACTGCACAGTGGTGGCGTAAACGCCACAGTAGTTCGTGTCACACTGTAGTACCCTCAGGTATTACAATTGGTGGGGAATGTCATATACAGTCGACATCAATAAAAAAAATATTTTGCTATATGACATTATTTTTACATTCTGTTATGCCAACAATTCAATAAAAACCACAGACCAGAAATAGTGTCATTATTATCAAAAGGGATTGCAATCTCAAATATTTCTAAACAGATTTATTCTCCTTTAGTCATAACAAATTATGTTTGCTACATCAGATCAACAGGCAAGTCCAATAGTTTTCCATTTGAAAAACAGCATAGGGCTCACTTTGAGGCGACACAAAACAGCCAAAACGTTTTGCGGTGTTGGCCTCGACGCTTCTTCAGGGCAATTTCTTCTAAATCCAGATTACATTAATAATCCATATGATACATTGTCATGTGATGGGAACAGCCTTTCCCTTAGGATCTGATCCATGCTGGATAAAATGCTAAAGATACGTGGAGAAACATATACAGAGCACTCTAAAAAAAACATCCATTATTCACACACATATTAACAGCAGCCTATAGGTTTAACACCGAATAGATACTGCCAGAATTCACAACACACAGTCAAAAAGTAGTAGTTCAGTCCCAGCCATTTGCTTTGGTCAATTCTCAATGTGTTCCCATCTGTCTGATCTGCACAAGATGTGCCTTGCAACAGTCACCACCTTAGATTCGGATAGAAGCCATTTGGGGTTGCCCTACATTCTCGCAGGCCAGCCACGCACACACCAGTTGTTTGCACAGCCTGTTTGCTTTACATGAACAAGAAAACCTCAAAAATCAACAAAAGGGTGATTACTGGTGTTAATCCCTCTGAACAAATACAATGTGCAGCCAGCAACCACGGTGCTGTGTGTTCCTGGTACGAAATAACCTTTCGCGAGCAAAATGATTACAATGGGCAGAGTTGTAAAGTGCAGGGGTGCAACTGTCAGTGGTGCGGCAGGTGCAGTGACACCAGGGACCAGGATAGTGACAGACTGTAGGAACCCCAAGTAAGGATGCTTTTACGTTTCCTACATTCTTAAGGGTGATGTGCTGAAGTGCATAAAAGATGGTAGTTTAAACATAGCCATGCCACTACCCAGCAACATCTAAGTGCAAGGGATAATTTACCTACTGAATAACTCACCCCATAAATAGCGATTTACATGTTTTTCTTGTCTTTTCAAATGTTTCAAATGTGACAGCAGGGAATTAAATGAAAAAAATAACATTTACCAACATTCCTCCAGGGATGAACTAGGCCAAACGCCAATTTAAGCAGCAATATGTACAATGAAGTAAAATGAGATAGATATAGTGAAATATACAACTGTCCAGTGGAGGCGGGGGTGCTTAGTCATGAGCATGCCTTTCTACTGGGGTGAGACACTAGAATCCACTGCCTAGTATCAGTAATGTCCAAGCAAATGCCAGGGGCCTAGTTTCGAAGCACAGTAAATATTAGAACAAAAACTAATAACAGAGATTACAGTAATTATATTCGCAGGGGGATGCAACGGAACATCCAATAAGACTGATGGTAGACAGAGCAAGTTTTTTTTTTAAAGATCTGTTTTATTGGCATTTGGAAAAGAGTAACATTATTACATTCAATACAGTTTCGTATCTGCAGCAATTATGTTATTTCAAACATAGTTTCTAACAGTTCTCTTACTGTCCACATTATTTATGTACCTCTGAGTCAAGATAACAGCTCTCTACATCATTGAGATCATGGTTATTGTTTCCAACGTGACCATCGCCTCTGGCTTTATGTTAACAATAAATTAACCCCTCGCTATGGCAGCGTGCGTGATAGTGAATGGTTGGGTTGGTTATCAACACTAAACATCATATATATATATATATACGTTTTTGAGTGCATATGTGACTGCCATGCAATAGTTCAGAAAATAAATAGGAGAAAGAGAAAACTCTAAAGTAAAAAAATCAGGGGAGTAGGAGACACTAAAATTCTGGGGGGGACAGGGACAACCTTGTGGACTTTCCAGTGACCCTATACAAATCACCGCCCGTTAAACAAATACAATCGCATACTTTCGAAGTGAAATATTGAGAAAAGCAGGCATGTAGTCACAGTTTGCATGTATGCTTTATTGTTATTTACATTCATGTAGTAATGAGACCAAATGTTTAAAAAAAACATGTATATGAATCTTGCATCTTCATGCACAAAGCAAACAAAGGACGCTGATTTAGGGTGGGGGCGTCGTGTTTGCAAGTGCATTATGGTTTGAAAAGTACCTGCTGCTGCATTCCTGATCGCCAGCAATTTTCAGGCAACAATAAAAATGTGAAGATAACTTCGGTGATTAATGTTCTTTATTGAGAGAGATCGAAGGTTTGTCTAGTGGAAGTTTTAACTCATGGTACGGTAGCCACAGTGGGGTAATATGCCTGCTGCAAAGAACGTGTACCACGCAGATCACAAAATGCATATCATGTAAATAGGCCATTGAGTTACTGCTTTTGTCTGAGTTATTCTTTTGGTATTTGCAGTTTATAAGTTAAAATCCTAACATTGAACAGTGAGCTATTAACCGTCATCAAAGAGCTGCATGAAAACTTCAAGGTATAGATTGGAACGTTATGATTTTTCCCCAGTCTTTCCCTATCCTAATGTTGGAAAATGATGGATTCATTAGGATATAAATCAATTATTAAAGAGAACCTCCCCAACCATGGTGTTATGTTTTAAATTCTGAGTTTGTGTTTCTCTAGTGTTGCAAAGCCACCCTGTGCCCTGGGCACTCCCCAACTTTATGCTGACTGGTACTGGTGGTACCTGACTGACTGATCCTGGCCTCTGCCTAAACAGCCAGTGCTATTCTGAAAGAGACACTTAAAAATACAATGGAAACACCTACATACACTAGGGTGCACTATGGGTTAGGGCACCCCCTATGATTGGCATGACCTCTCCTGAAAGGCCCTAGTACATAATAGGGCAGGGGGATTTGAACTACCTCTAAATCCCTAGAATAGAATAGGGCATGGCAGTTTAGAGGCCAGCAGCCCTTTCTGCACTTGCATGTGTGCACTGCTGAAGCCTGAGGTCAGTTTAAAAGTAACCCTGTGTTGTAGGACTGCTTTTAAAATGCAAACTGTGCCCAAACTCGACTTTTGGGTTTCGGGAACTTACAAATTGATCAACTTCAATGTTGGGGCAAAATTAAGTTAAGTGGAAAAATGTTTTCCACTTAACTATGGCTGTATAATATTTGCCACATAATACATCATCTGCTGCATAATCTAAAGATTTCCCCCAAAACAATTTTGTAGCTCAAACGGATCACAAATTACTAAAAGAAATGTGACTTATGTTGCTGTGAATTGTAGGGCCCTTTGCAAAGGTTAGTAAAGAAAACAATTGGTCCCAGACACTCCTAATTACACTCAAATTAATACCTGTAGGAGAGTGTAGTATGCAATCAATTCATACAACCGAAAATATATAATGTAAAGGCACTTTCAACAGGGAAAATCTCATATTTAAGAGGCCAACCAAAGTTAAGGTTGTACCTTCAGAGACACTGACGGATGCGGTACGTCTCCTACTTGTTCTAAATTAAGAATTGAACGTCCCACGAGGACCAATGGCACCATATGATTAGACGGTCTCATGCCGCTCCATTTCAGCGGTACCTCGCGGTGATTTCTCTCCCATCCTGAAGTAATTTCAGGATATTTTGACAGGGTACAGTCTGGAATATATCACACCACGACCGTGTTCGGGTTCCCTTTCCTTTGTCCTGAGGAAGACCCTCAGCAGAGGAATCTACTTACCCTTTTGCGTCAGGGTCGAAACGTCAACATTTCCCCAGTGAGCCTACACCCAACAGCTACTCCCCTCCTACTCCAAACACAGATGAAGTTTTACTATGCCTCCAATTGAGAAACATTTACCAAAAAATAATATTGCGATTGAGCTTATAGGTAGGCCCAGTACAGTAGGGGTACCGGCCTTGTCAGGAATTAAAGCCGGATCCCTTTTGATTAAGTGTTTTGAACTGTTCTTTTTAAATGCCTTTTGATGATCTTCATCTTCCTTCTCTACCCCACACATGAGCACCTACTTTCACTTCTTTCTCCTTCCTTGGAAATAACCGTGCTAATATCACATGCTGCATACTATGCCTTTGTGTATGTTTTTCATTTTATGAATATGACTCAGCAGGAAATAAATTGATGTTTGCAATTTAATTGACTTTGGTTGGCCTCTTATCTATGAGATTTTCCCTGTTGAATGTGTCTTTACATTATATATTTTCGGTTGTATGAATTGATTGCATACTACACTCTCCTACAGGTATTAATTTGAGTGTAATTAGGAGTGTCTGGGACCAATTGTTTTCTTTACTGATTGATACCCAGGTCCTTTGACACTATACTGGGTTACCCCATTATTATAATGGTTACCTTTACAAAGGTTGACTGGTCACCTTTCCCACTGCTTCATTTGTATGTTACACAGGTACTAATGAGGCGAAAGCTTTGCAGAGGCTGTTAATATGTATAAATATGTCAAAATAATAAATTATAATAAAATGTACCACATTACGCTGCAGCCTTTTTATTGTTGCATAATTTAGTCAACACTGCGACATAATTTTGGCCTCCATTGCGGCATAACTCCAGTGGCCCGAAAGCAGGCTGCACATGTTAAAAGTGTTTGTGCATGAAGCAGAGACCAAGAAGTTTGCAAACTTAGGGGCTGATTACGATGGCAGGCGGACTTCAGTCCGTCCGCCATCGAATCTGGTAATGGGACCGCTGGCCTTCAAGGTGGTGGCTCAACGATAGGCGTTACAATGCGACTGCCACTACGGTGTTCGCAGTGCCTATCTTTTACATTGCAGCAGGTGTTGCTGGCTGCATCATCCGCCGCAATGTAAAAAAGGGACATGTTACATATATCACTGCACTACGGGGCAGGCACAATGCGGTGCCTGCCACATGGTCCAGTGATATGATGATGCCCCCCATGTCCTGTGTCTGGGGGACGGGGGTAAAGGGGCCTGCTACGGGCCCCCAATGTCCCTTTCCGCCAGCTTTTCCATGACGGGGGACCCGCCATGGATAGGCTGGCGGGTAAGGGACATCGTGATCCCTACTGCAGTGCCTGGTAGGCACCACCAGCATTGTAGGAACCACGAGCCTCTCCGCCGCACCACCGGGCTCAAGGAGCTTGTCGGGTGCGTGTCGGTTGGTCTTTTCAACCGCCAGGGAACCACCCGCCATTGTAATATGGCGGGCTGTGATGCAGTCACCAATGGCGGTGGGGCCGCCACCGATGGGGCGACTTGGTGGTCCCACCGCCATTATAACCACCCCCTAAGTTTGGTGTGCATGCAAATCCTACATTGCCAACCCCTGGCAAGTTGCACTACTAGTGCTGGAAAAAGGCCAATGGAGGTACCAATGGGTGAGGTGGACTGGCCTCAAGGGTCTTGTGACCTCAGTGACAGATTCACTGTCGATCTAGGGTGTGCTTCTTCGTATGCCTGCCCATAAGACTGGAAGTGAACTGCAGTATGGATTGTGGTGGACAGGCCTTCAAGGTTAAGTCGCACTTGCCACCGTTAGGGTCCACCTGCGAGTGCTAAGACACCTAGGCATCTAAGGTCTATCGGGCATTCTAAGGTGTAGCATCGGAATAAGCTCTGTCAGGAGTGTGGTCTGGTGGACTGGTCATGAAGGCTGAACATGGTTCTCCAGTTCCAAATTCAGCAGCTCTGGCCAGAGTGCCACATCCTCTCCCACACTGAACACCATACTGCCCCACTGAGAGAAACTCGCACTGCCTTCAGCTACAACTCAATTGTGCTGCGATTAAATTCATATTAGGCACTAGATAACAGTAAAATGCTGCCTGAAAAAAAATGAATAACACCCTGGAAAAAGCAAACATTCGTAGGGAATGCAAGAATAAGCAAAGCATGTGAATTGTAATCAGTAATAACATGGTTACCTTAACGGTTTTAAACTCATTATTCAGAAATCAGTAAGTAATTTTGCCTGAAAGCTTCAGGACATGGCTACAGTACCAGGAAGGGTCCTTTCAAACTGTAAGCAGTTTGGTTTAAAAAAGACCACATCCCCGAACACAGAGCTGCATTTTATAAGCTAAAATAATTAAAACAGTTGAAAACGATCATATTAAACGTTTCCACTCTACCCATCAACCAGATATTGCAGTCCCTTTAGGAATGGTGCACTTCCCCACCCTGGGAAAACAATGTTGTTCAAAGAAAGAAGATAAAAAGAAAGTAGCGCTTTCACTGGCAAACTCTGTAAAGTGGTGCTAATGTGTGTGGGTGTAAATAACAATCTGGCCTGTCTGCTGACCACTCTGTATTGCTTTATTTAGCTATTTAATTATTTTTTCTCTCCATCCCGAGGTTTTTCTTCTCAATAGAAAATGGTCAGATAATGAGGACATTTCCAGCCAAAGTGTTCCGCCTTTTTTGGATCCATTTCACAGGGGAACAACAACAGAAAAGAAGAGGCAAGAGAGAGTACCTTAAGAGCTGCCTCTTGAAACCAGCACGTAAGCAGGAGCGAGACAGAGACAGAAAGAGATGGAGGAATAAAGAGAGAGAGAGGGGAGGAGGGCAGCTGCCTGAGGCAGATCAGGAGTAGTGGACATGGTCCTTGCCATGAAGGAAAAGAGACAGCGTTTTTTTTCCTTCTCTGCCCTTCCCACAATGGCTGAACCTTACTGCAGCATAACAAAAGGCAGAGGGCGCCAGGTGGGTGGCCTCTTTGATTCCAGGCAAGTCAAGTGCAGGTAGCGTTTTTGCGCGCTAATGGCCCCACGAATAACAGAGGGGAGAGGGGAAATTCTTGTGTCCCCTCGTCACCCCCACCCTTGTCCCCCGTGTCCCCCCCACTCCAAAATCTGGGGGGGATATATCCCCTGCGTCTCCCACACTTCCTACGCCCATGAAAAAAATTAAATAAAAAGGAAAACGAACTCAGTGCATCCATAAACTTGATGCACTACTAACAACTGAACGCCTACTGGGTTCTTCAGTCATTTCCATTAACATAGGCAATGTGATTAGCGCTACTATTGGGTTGGGGGCCTTGGGGGGGGGGGGAGATGAGGGGAATGCCAAGAGAGCCCCATATAATTAAGGGCAGGGACCAGCAACAGACATATCCAGGGAGGCATCCTAGTAGCGGCCTGATATAGGGGGCCTAACCCAGTCCGTTCCCCCGGGGCTCAATCTCGCCCAAGCACTACGCTAGTCAGCTAGGTATTAGGGGTTGTGTGCCTCCCCTGGTCCCTCAGAGTCGGTCGTGCTCGTTTGTGACTCTTAATCTGGTGTGTTGCGTGTGTCCCATGCTCACAGTATGTCCGCCCACGGCTCTGTCAAAGGCTTGCGCCTCTTCGTAATCTTATCCTCCCTGATCAAGGCCTTCTCCTCTGCTCTAGCCCAACATGATACATCAGTTTCCCAATCTACAAACAAGGGACTCGGCTGTGCCTTCCACCTAAGGTCTATTCGTCTCTTAGCCAAGAGGAAAGCCAGGTCTACAAACCTGTGAGCCATTTTTTGGGTTTGGGTCTCGGGAAGAGGCCCAGAAGGCACACCTCCGGGGAGTATACCAAATTGCGCCCCAAGACCCTGTTGACAATATCTACTACCCTGGTCCAGTAATATTAAAGCCCAGTGCAAGACCATACCATATGATCAAAGTTGGCGTCGAGTAATGAACATCTGGCGCAGGCCTGTTCGCCCCACTATGCACTACATTCAACCTGTGTGGAGTAAGATATGTTATATGGACGGTATTGAATTGTAGGAGGTTAAAAGCTGTATTTCTAGACACTTTTTTGGGCTTCCCAGGACCTTTTTCCATTCCTTCTGGGTCAGCTGTCTGTTTAGGGTGCCTTCCCATCTCTCCTTCACTCGAGGCAAAGGCCGGGTAGTCATTTCCATTATTCCTAGGTAGAGCCATTTTACCAGGTGTTCACCGTCCCCAAAAGTTACCATTGGATGAAGGGCCGAATGATTGGCGGGTTCCATAGTGTCTCCTCCCCAAACCTTAGCCAATGCTCCCCGTATCTTGTGATAATTCAAAAACTGTCCCTGTAGTAAGTCATGATATTCCAGGAAGTCCTCCAGCGGGAGCAGCGTACCATCTCGATAGCAATCCCCAACCGTCAGCACTCCTGCCTCCTCCCAGCCCTGCAACTGTCGCTGTGTAAGAGGGGGACCCATCCCTACCTGCAGGAGTCCCATAAGAGGAATACTCGGTGTATAAAGCGGCCTGCCTTTGGATCTTGCCGTGCATCTAATCCAGCCTGTCACTGCCACTGAGAGCAAAGTTCCCAATGTGTTTGATCTTCTGGCGACGGTTAAGTATTCTAGGGAGCAAGGCCACTTGTTTAGTACCATGTAGTAATGTGTCAAGCCCTCTCCCATCAAGCCACCTGGCCAGCCACTGGAGCTGTGCTGCCTAGTAGTAGGCTTCAAAATCAGGAGCACCCAATCCTCCCCCCGTAAGCGGAAGATGCAACGTTTGCAGGGATACTCTATTACGTCCACCATCCCACACCAAATCTCTCAATAAAGTGTCCAGGGTTTAAAACCAACTCCTAGGGATCACCACAGGTAGATTGACAAAAAAGTATAACAGTCATGGTAGCACCACCATCTTGGACAGTGCTACCCTGGCCATTACCGGAAGTTTGAGGGAACGCCAATATGAGACATTTGCCCGCGAAGCTCTCAGGGCACCTCCAAGGTTCCCCTCAAGGAGGTCCACCTGACGGTGGTGAACCTGTATTCCTAGGCACTTGAATGAGGTTGATGCCCACTCCAGGTCTATCGGGAAATCAGGCGGTCTGTCAAGGGCAGGGCTCAATGGGAACACATAAGTTTTCGCTTTATTTATATGTAGTCCCGAGAGCTTAGCAAAATCCTAAAAAATCTGCAATACAACCGGGATCCAGCGCGATCCATTCCGCGGGTAGATCAGTACGTCGTCTGCGTATAAAGATATTATATGGTGAGTCCCATCAAGAGCTGCCCCTAACCTCTCACTTTCCTGCCTAAATCGCTCCGCTAGTGGCTCCATAGCCAGAGCGAAGAGCAATGGTGACAGAGGACACCCCTGACAGGTTCCTCTATATATGGTATACAGGGTAGAGACCGCAGCGCCTGTGCGCACCCGAGCTCTAGGATCCTCATACAGGAGGTAGACCCATTGAGAGCAGCCATCTCCCATCTGCATTTTCCCCATGACCGCTAGTAAGAAGTCCCATCTTAGAGAATCAAAGGCCTTTTCCAGGCCTACCGCTACTACCACAGCGCCGGGATAGTCTCCCAGGTCATTATGAAACATAACATGATATAACCTTCTCAAGTTATTGGGTGTGGAGCGTGAGGGGATAAAAAAGCTTTGGTGTGTATGTACCAGCCTCTGCATCAGTGGTAGAAGCCTGGTTGTTAGCGCCTTACTTAGGATTTTAAAATCAATGTTTAACATAGACAGGGGCCGAAATTCCATCACCTCTGCTACATCCTTCTTTGTCTTCATCAAGGGAATCATCATTGCTTCCCTAATTGATGCTGGTTGTCGCTTCTCCTCGACTACCAGCGAGGTCACATAGATCTGTTGCAGCCTTGGGGCCAATATATCCATAAAGGAGGCGTTTCCCCCTGTGCCATCTCCTTAATGGCTGCTCTAATTTCTCCGGCCTTCACCGGCAGTGCCAGTGTATCTCGGGAGTCTCGGTCTAAACCCCGCAATCCTAGCTCTTCCAAATATTGCAGTATGTCATCTCCCCGTAATTCCCCCGGTGGCCCATAGAGTTTCTCGTAGTAACCCTGAAATGAATCATTGAAGTGCCGTGGGGAGCATAGTATATGTCCATCCCTATCACGGATACTGGGAATTGGAGTTCCCCTACTTTCTGGTCTGATCAACCAGGCCAGCAGCCTCCCCGCTCTGCTCCCTTCCACATGTTGCCACTCTTGGTACGTTCAGTAGTCCAGTGTCCGTAGCCTGTCCCTTGTGGAGTTACAGAGGCTCCTCACTTCTGCCAGGTGATCCTGCACTTTAGCCCCACGCCTCATCTCTCTATCCACTGCCAGAATCTGAGCTTCTAGGGATTCAAGTTCCCGGACAATCCCCCGTCTAGCCCCCACTACCTGCCCTAAGCATTGTCCTCAGATTACCACTTTTAAGGCATCCCACACTATCAAATGGGAGCTAGCAGTGCCATGGTTTTCCACAAAATAGGAGGCCATGGCTTCAGAGAGGCGTCGTTTAAAGCTGTCATCTTCCAACAGGGTGGGATCTAGGCGCCATAATGGGATAGGGGCGAATGGTATTAGCAAGGGACTGTGATCCGGAAGGGATTTGCTGAGGTATTCAGCTTTAGAAACCATCAGAGCCAGCCTGCTGGAACAGAAGAACATATCCAATCCAATCCAAAACATCTTTATTCGACAAAAGTCATAAAAGCAATACAAGACAAGTACAGGACTTACACAATCATTAACAACATTAACAATGCATAAAAGGCCAGAATAAAACAATGTACAAGGTTACTAAAAAAAATATAAAAAAATAAATAAAAAAAAGGCCCTCATAAAAATGTATACAAAAGTTAAAATACATACAAAGCTATACAGTTTCGAAGTAGATCGTGAAGGCAAACATCTGGCACCTTACTGGCGGATACTCTGGTTTCTTATAATCCATGCCCACCCCAGGAATTTAGCCACAGCCACAACAATGACCTGGTCAGTACTAGTACGGAGAATTCTTCCTGCTTCACCACTTTGTCTAGTGCCCAATAATTTGCAAATAGGTCTCAACCAAACACGCCTCAGAACCAAATAGGCAGGGCATGCAAAAAACATATGGACAATTGTTTCTTCGTGGGACTTACAAACAGAGCCTAGATTATTACTATTAATGTCCCACCGAGCAGTGAATGATCTTAGAGGCAGCGATCCCACCCGCATCTGGAAATATAATTTCCTGTCTAGTACTTTCGGAATAAGATCCCAGAAGAATTCTAATCTTGGAGCGGGTTTTATGTTAAAAAACCATCAGATAGAGAAAGGGAGTTACTATCTGACAATACCTTAGCGTTAACCAGCTCCCAATATTTCTCCTTCAACAATGTTTTTGATGGGAAAGAGACACCCGAGGGATTCTCCCTGAGATCACTCATTCACAGAGCCACAAGAGATCTTCTAAATTCTTTGAACCATCCAATATTACGGGAACCAACCAAGGACATTATATCAAGAAAGCCCTCTGCATACTGGGCTAATGCCGGGGTTGTCCACAATCTACGCCAATAGAGGATGGGACGTAATCTAGCTGTATCTGCAGTGGGATTCTTTCCCAGGTCATGTCTTAGGGGAACTATGGGCGTGCTTTGTGGGAGAGAAGTGATACTACGCAGAAACTTGTTTTCCGAGATGGTTAAGGAAGACAAGTTCTCGTATCCCCACAGTTCGGCACCATAGAGTGCTGCACTTACAGCCTTGGCACTATAAACCTGGAGCACGGGTCTAATCGGTTTCGTTAAAGATTTTTTGAATTCGCCAAATATTGCTCCTGCAAGCTGCCTATGTTTTAAGGTAACCAATTCCTTCTGATGTTTCCACTTAAGATTGTTTTGTATGTTGACCCCTAAATAGTTAAAAGCCTGTACTTGCTCTATGGATTGGTTGAACAGTAAAAATTTATTTTTAAACAATCTGTGTGGACTGAAAGCCATGAGCTTGTTTTTTTTTTACATTAACTTCGAGGCCACGTTCCACACAGAAATTCTCAAAGATGTCTATTGTTCGCTGGAGACCGCAAGGTGTCTTAGCAATTAAAAGCGTATCATCCGGGGAGGAGCCTAGCGCGCAACCAAGATGGCCGCGTAGGTGCGAAGCTCCAGAGGACCTCCGCGACCTCCTGAATTAATCCTGATTATATCCTTTCTTTGACGAGGGGACTGTGTCTGTGTACCCGAGCTGAGGCGGCACCCGTTTTCCGTTTTCGAATCGGACCCCGGACACTGGTGGGAGCACCGCTCGAAGATTGCGGCCTTCTCCGCGCCGGCCCCCCGGATTGGAGTTGTGGGGCGATCCGGGGACAAAGCGAACAACAGCGGCGGGCAGGGCTGGGCGACTCGCGTACCCCGCGCTTTCACTTTCGCTTTTGCGCCCTCCTTGCCCTCAAGCGAGGTAGGGTTGCGGAGCGGGGTGCGGTGGTGTGGCCTTGTCCCGGTGCCCGGCTGACCCGCCGGCTGTGAGTTGTCCTGCGGTCCAGTGGTCACCCCCCCCGGAACCCGTGAACTGGTTTATCGGCCCTTTTGAGGAGATTGGCACGACTTTGGGAGTGCGACATGTCCACAAAGCAAGATGGCGACCGGGCAAAGGTGAAATCGACCTGCCGTGGCCCGGCACTTCAGTCAAACAGTATGGACCGCTACACCCTCCAGAAGGGATCCCCAGAGGCACAGCGTACATCCCCCGCGGGCCCGGCTGAGGCGTCTGCTCAGCCCGCGGATCTGACCCTCCGGGACGTCATGGGCGCCATTGCCGAGATGAAGGCCTCGGTGGACCAGCGCTTTGATACTCTGGCGCAGAAGATAGACTCGGCCCTGGTGGATGTGGGCCTGGTGAGAGCCGACTTGTCTAAAACAAATGACCGGGTCGATTCCCTGGCCCACACCACCTCGAGTCTCACTAGAGACGTGGCGGCCCTTCAAAAGGAGGTGCACCGGCTTGGCCAGGCGAGCGCCCTGATGGACCGTCGATTGGAGGACGCCGAGGGTCGGGCCCGGAGGAACAACGTTCGCATTGTCGGGGTGCCGGAGGGACGGGAGGAGGAGGCGGCAGATTTGTTTGTGGAAGACCTGATCCTCACCCGTCTCCAGCCCCGGGGGCTGAGTAAACTTTTTGCGGTGGAACGTGCTCACAGGGTCCCCGGAGGAAGACCTAAGGCCGGAGCCCCGCCGCGGCCTCTCATTGCCCGGATTTTTAACTTTCGGGACAGAGACGCTATCCTGCAGAC
This sequence comes from Triturus cristatus, assembly GCF_964204655.1. Taxonomy (NCBI): domain Eukaryota; kingdom Metazoa; phylum Chordata; class Amphibia; order Caudata; family Salamandridae; genus Triturus; species Triturus cristatus. Next base: position 1,138,709,113 of record NC_140589.1, read on the forward strand.
TTCCAGGCTACAGGGACCGGTCAAGCTCGATAATATGGACGTGAATTTCTACCCTGACTTTACTCCGACAGTCCAAAAGCAGAGACTGAGTTTTCTCGGAGTTAAACGTCGCCTACGGGACCTGAACCTTAAGTACTCAATGCTTTTTCCAGCTAAGCTGAGGGTGGAGGTGGATGGTCGCACGCACTTTTTTGACCGTCCCGAGGCGGCTGGGGACTGGTTGGATACTCTGCCTGGGGATCGGGGCCGGGGGGGTGGGGGGGGGTGCGGTTGGCGGGGAGGGCTCGCCGGATCAGAACTGAGGGGTGAATAGTAGGCCTTGCTCTGGACAACATTCCTGTTACCATTCACTGACCGTGTATGTTCCCCTCCCATGGAGGTCGTGCGGGGTCCATTGGGGGCTTTCCCTCCTCCTCTGGGGGACTAGTTAGTTTTTCATCTATGGGGCGACAGGCACACTGCACTTTGGGGGGGCTGTCTGGGCTCATGCAGGGGTGCAGGGAGGGGGGAGTTCTGTTGGGATGGGTGGGCGGGGGTGGAGTGTTGTTTGTTTGCACCGCAAGGCGAACCCTTTACTGTATTGTTGTTTTTGAGATGCTCTTTGGGGGACGACTGATGGCTTCCATGTATGATGGGGGGTAGGGATTTGACTGTGTTATCATGGAACGTTAACGGACTGGGGGATAGGATTAAGCGTGGTGTGGTCCTGCAGTATCTGAAACGGATTTCACCAGATGTGGTCTTCCTGCAGGAGACACACCTTATAGGTAATTCCTTTCATGCCATGAATCGGCGAGGCTATCGCTTGGCGGCCCATTCGGGCTTCACCTCGGGCTCGCGGGGGGTGGGCATCATGATCAAGAACTCGCTCCCATTGGAGATTGATGAGGTGCGCCATGATGAGAGGGGACGTTACACTGTCTTGGTGGGTAGAATGGAAGGCAAAGTGGTCGTTTTTGTATCAGTGTACGTTCCGCCGGGGTTGCAATCTACCACGTTTGCGGACCTGGGGCGCCTCCTCCTTGACCTCCCGGGTGGGCTTCTGGTAGTTGGGGGAGACTTCAATGCGGTGGCTTCTGGGTCTATGGATCGTCATCCCCCCAGGGACCTCCCCCGGGCACAGGCGTGGCTGTCCGGCCTTTTAGATACACTAGGATTGGTGGATTGCTGGCGACTAAAGCATCCCGCGCAGCTGCAATACACCTTCCACTCGGGTGCCCATGGTAGCCTCTCGCGGCTTGATTATGTCCTTGTCCCTGCGGCCTATGCTGGGAGAGTGGGAGAGGTGCGCCATTTGGCGCGGGGTATTTCAGATCACTCCCCATTACTGTTGCACTTTGATGTCTTCCCGAGGGGGGAGGGCAGGGTAGCCCCAATCAATGCCTGGTACCTGCGCGACCCCACTATTCGAGCAGAATTGATCAAATCCTTGCAGCGGTACTTTGAGGAGAATGTGGGGTCTGTCCCTTCGGCTATCTCCCTTTGGGAGGCTTTTAAGATAGTTCTCAGGGGGGAGGCCCTCTCCCTTATCTCCCATGTCCGGAGGCGCGAGCGGGAGGAGGTAACCCGGGTGGAGGCCGAAATTACTGAACTAGAGGGTGACCTGGGGAGCGGGGTGACGGCTGCCACATTGCATGTTCTACACCTCAAGCAGGCGGCCTATAGGGCCCTCGTCACGGAGGCGGCCAGGGGCCTCAGTAGGGAGCAACAGGGGCGACTGTATGATGTGGGTGATAAGGCTGGTAAATTGATTGCGTGGTTGGACAAAAAGGAGAAGGCGAGTCGTGTGGTTCCGTTGATCGAGAGGATGGATGGTGTGTGTGTCACCGAGCCGGACGCCATTGTCTCCTGCTTCGCGGATTATTTCCGCGAGGTGTATTCCCCGGTTTCTCCCTGCTCGGAGGAGGATTCCCATGCCCTGCTTCGGGACATCGCGCTGCCCTCCCTTTCGGTGGAGGACAGGGATTCGCTGGACGCTCCTCCCACCTCGGACGAAATTGCCCTTGCTATCCGCTCGGTCGCATCTGGCAAGGCCATGGGCCCCAATGGCATCCCTATCGAGCTGTATAAGCTGCGACCGGATGTACTGGCGCCCCACCTGCGCGCGATGTTCCTGGCTGCCCGCTCGCGGGGTTCCCTTCCGCCGGACCAGCGTCTGGCCACGATCGTGGTGATCCACAAGGAGGGGAGACCCCGTGAGCGGGTCACATCCTATAGGCCCATCTCGCTCTTGAACGCGGAGCCCAAAATCCTCGCCAAGGTGCTGGCCAACCGGCTGGTCGGCGTGGTGGGCGATTTGGTCCACCAAGACCAGTCCGGCTTCATACCCCATCGTAACACGGCCCTTAATCTGCGACGCTTGCACGGGGTGCTCGCGCGTGTCCCGTTCGTGCGGGAGCCGGCCATCTTGGCGTCCTTGGACGCCACCATGGCGTTTGATACGCTCGAGTGGCCATACATCTGGGCGATGCTGGCGAAGTTTGGCTTCGGACCGGGCTTCATCGGCTGGGTCAAGTTGTTGTATTCCGGCCCACTGGCGCAGGTGGTGGTGAATGGACGAGTCTCGGCTCCATTCGCACTGGGACGAGGCACGCGACAGGGTTGCCCCCTGTCGCCTCTCCTGTTTGCACTGGCCCTGGAGCCCCTGGCGGAGTGGCTGCGGTGGCACCCCTCCATCCGTGGTCTCCACTGGACCCCCGAGCATGAGGACCGTGTGTCTCTCTACGCTGATGATATCCTTCTATATCTCGCCTCCCCGCGTAAATCACTGATCGTCCTAGTTGATGTTTTGCGCTCATTCGGTCGCAACTCAGGCCTCGTCATCAACTGGGGGAAATCCTGTGTATATGTGCTTGCCGGGGAGGCTCCGGTCCTACCACGGGACTGTCCGATCCAGATTGCTTCCCAGGGGTTTCGGTACCTGGGTATATATATTACTCTGGACCCGGAGGCCCGCTACGAGCGGAATTTGCTACCCCCCCTCCAGCGCTTGAGGGAGGACGTGGTGCGTTGGCGGCGTCTGCCGCTTTCGCCGCTCGGCCGAGCGGCCTTGTTTAAGATGATGTCGTTGCCGCGCTTTCTGTACGCTCTCCAGAACACTATGGACTTGGTCCCGGCGCGTTACTTCCGAGAGGTGGAGAGTTTGCAGCGTCGCCTGTTCTGGGATGGGAGGCCACGTATTGCCTTGGCTAAATTGACGCTTCCGTGGTACGATGGGGGGGTCGCCCTCCCGGATATTAAACGGTATTACTGGGCCTCCCAGCTAGCTGCGATTAATCATGGCCTTTACGGGCCCGCCCTGAACCCGGCATTTGAAATGGACAAGATGCTCCTGCCCGGTGGCGACTACAATCGAGCGCTCTATTCTGGCGCGCCGGACCCTCGCCTGACGGGACCGACGCGTGTCATGGTGCGTGTATGGCACGCGGCTAACGCAGCTATGGGGTGGAAGGACCGTTTGACCCGGGCGTCACCGCTCTATGCGTCTGCGAGGTTGGGCTCCCTGTGGACCTCGAAGGGCTTCGAGAAGTGGGACACGATCGGTATCAGCACCGTGGGAGATCTCTGGACGAGGGGGGGATTCAAAACTTTCGAGACGCTGCAGACGGAGTTTCAGTTGCAAGGCAGTGAGTACGTTCGGTACTTACAAGTCCGCCACGCGCTGGGCTCCGTCTTCCCGGATGTCGCGTCCATTCCGGAGTCTTCCCCCCTAGAGGACAGAGTGCTGGATGGCCATGTCCCAGACAGCACGATCTCCCTTATATATAAAAAACTGATCAACGACCGATCGGGCCTGCTGACTGGCCTCCGCGAGGCCTGGGTTGCCGATGGGCTGGAATTGGATGACGAGGACTGGATTTCCGCGGTGGCCTCTCCGAAGGAGGTGGCCATCCCGGCTCGCCTTCGCTTCGTCCAGCTTAAGATCCTCCACCGGGTTTACGTGACGGGGCCAAGGCTTTTACGTATGGGCTTTGCTGAGGATGGACTGTGTAAGCGTGGCTGTGGTGCTTTGGCAACTTTCCTGCATATTCTGTGGGAATGCCCAAAGGTGGAGCGATTCTGGCGTGGTGTGCACGAGGTCCTGCGAGTGGTTACGCGTGTCGCGCTGTTGCCTGAAGCGAGGAGATGCTTGCTGAATGTGTGGGAGCCAACCGACTACTCGGTTCCGCAGACGCGGTGGGTGACTCTGGGATACATGATAGCTAAGCGTGACATTGCTCAATTGTGGGGATCCCAGAGGCCCCCGGCGGTGTCGGCCTGGAAAGAACACATGGATTGGTGTATGTTTCGTGAAAAGGTGGTGTATGTTGCGAGGGGTAAGCCTGGGGCGTGGGTGAAAATCTGGGGCCCCTGGAACGCCTATCGCGGGGACATCTGCGAGCCGCCACTGCTGCCGGCTGCCTCACCAGCTCCGTCCCCCTAGCCGACCCCCTCCCCCAGCCATGGGCACGTGGTTCCCCAGTCCCTGATCTGTTCTCATTCCCCTCTTCAGAGTTTGGCGATTGGTTGGGGTCCCCCACTTAAGGAGCGCGTGCTGTCACTTGGGATTGCGGGTTGCCTTGCGGGTGTGGTTTTTTTGTGTTGTTGTGTTTCAATAAAAGGAAACCGTATTGTGGGTTTGGAGTTATGTGGCCTGCACTGCTGACATCTCCTGATTTACCCTTTTTGCACCACCAAGAGATTTTTCTGTATGTATGTCATATGCTTCTGCCACTCTAGCGGCCGGCCAGATGGTTGTAGGCCCATACCTGTAACTATTTGAGATTGCAATAAACGGTTTCAAAAAAAAAAAAAAAAAAAAAAAAAGCGTATCATCCGCGAACATTAAAATTGGGATTTTTGTGTCGGCAAGAGTAGGGGCGTCAGTGTTCGCTTTTAAAAGGCGTTCAGCGATATCATTAATAATGTATAGTGAAAATAAAGTTGGGGCCATTGCACAGCCTTGTCTAACCCCCTTTGCACCGGGAAGTCCTCTGTCATCATACCCTGGCCTCCCCACCTAATTCTAGCAGAGTTGTCATCGTGGAGCCTCTGTATTAAGGACAACAGTCCACGGTGAAGACCCAGATCTTTCAACGTCATCCAAAGTTTGGGACGGGGGACTAGATCAAAGGCAGCCCTTAGGTCCACAAACACAGCATACAGATTCCCCTTGCCCAGAATCACAATTTTCCAATAGAGGAGAACAAAGCGGAACACCTGATCAACAGTACTTATATGCTGTTGGAATCCCGCCTGGAATTGGGACAAGATGTTATTTGTTGCTATCCAAGAGTGAACACGATTTAAAATCAGCCTACCTATAATCTTCTGGATAGCATCAATCAGGCTAATAGGCCTATAGTTCTCTGGAAGCGACCGATCCCCCTTTTTGTAGACCGGGATTATCTCAGCCGATTTCCATGAACTAGGAATTGGTGCACCCTGCGCCAACGCATTAGCAATCAATTGGATGTATATCCCCCATTTACCCTTATCATATAGGAAGACATCCGCTGGAACCCCATCCGGGCCAGGGGCCTTTCCAGACGCCACACCAGCGAGCGCCAATTCCACTTCAACTCTAGTAAAATTATCTTCCAAAGTAAACATCGGTGGCAACCCAACACTTCCAGTTGCTTCGGGGAGGGAGGCGTACTGGGGTTTAAAATACTCAACCCACCTCCCCTGGGAGACATTGTGTTGGGTTACTCTGGCTGCCCACCATATCCCCACTTAACTATACTCTAAAATAGTTTACTGTTTGTGAGAAGTTGGCCTGATATATGATGTCACTAATTCTAGCGTACACCTTGTATCAGTCCAAACAACCCTTATGGTGATTGGTTGTAAAGTCAACCTTATAGACCAGCTATCCTAGTGGTAGCATGGACGAGAGCAGTCTTAGGCTAAACTCTGAATGGCATGTGAAGTCAGCTGTGATACCATCTATAATCACTTGAATACCAAATGAAAGGACACCACAACAGATATATATATAAAATAAAGAGTATTTATTCTAGTCAAATCCTCAGCACTCTTTATGAGATTCGAGGGAAGTACAACACAGTCTTATTTAAGCATATGTTAAGTCACACAGGTAAGTAATACAGTTAGGCCCTAGGGGCCACGCAAACCATATACTAAAGAAGCGGTATAAGGACCACTGTCACAGAAATAGAATAGGCCTAGGGAATCGCTGGGGCTACACTACACTACCAACAGTTAGGAAGTGGGAGGCCCACGGGATTCAGGTGCAGAGTGGAAACACTCACGCGTAATGCGTAAAAGTCGATAGAATCACTAGCAGTTAGAAATAAGCAGTTTTAGGACACTTCTGGTATAGTTAGAAAGTCGAGACTCGGAAACTAGACCCTAGGATAGTCACTACCCTTGTGAGCACCGAAGTACCCAAGTTACCTAGCCCACAGGCTGCGGGTGCATAGGTGTGAACTTGCATCTGGTTTCGTCGTGGACTTCTATGGATGCCTGAAGGAAAGTTGCTGACAGGCAGTCAGTGAAGAGTGTCCGGTGGATCCCAAGGCCGGGATCAAGAAGGAACGGTACCTGCAAGCAGAAGGGACAGAGTCAAGGTCACTAGCCAGTGACCACGTGGAACCAGGAAGGAACCAGGCGATGTCGTGAAGATTGCAGGTGAAGGGTGAAGCTTGTTGCTGCAGCCACGGGTACCAGGAGCCGTCGAGGACGACCAGGAGGCGAGCTGTCCCACGAAGGCTCTTGCTGTCGGCGGCGTCGAAGTCGAACTAGGACTCACCAAGCCTTGGCAAGCGGAACCAATGAAGAACGGAGGACTTGCTTCTGGTGCAGACCAGGAAGGTCTGGGGTGCTTCTCTTTTGCAAAGAAGCAGGAGCCAGTCTGGAAGAGCTAAACCAGCAGTGAAGATTTTAAGGTGTGTCGTCACAAAGGCCGCTAGCCAACGGGCAAGCAACCGGACAGACGCGGCAAGCAGGAAAATGCAGAAGGGCCCCACGCAGGACTCGTGGAGTGTGGGGGGCTGATCTTCGGTGCAGATGGTGCTTGGGGTTGGGGCTTCTCAATCCCCGGTGCACAACTTCGAGGGTACCTCAGAAGCTGCGCTGGAAGATACTCGCCACTTTTCCCAGGTAGCCGGTCCCACGTCTCTCGTCGCCTCCACGGATCTCAGCTCGGCTGTGGATGTGGATCAGGGTCGGAGAAGTCTGGAAGTCAAGGCTCTTGTCGCGATCCTAGAGCAGCAGGCCGAGTCCGGCGCAAGACAGACTACAAGGCCCAGAAGGCCATGGGGCAAAGGCGGGCGGGAAGAGCCGCGCGCTACGTTACCGCGCATTACAAAAGCCCCGCCTCTTCCAGGAAGCGGGGCTTGACAAACAATCCGTTATCTGGAGTTCCCTGTTTCGGAGAGTAGCGCGTTGCGGATGGTATTCCCCGCGGATTCTTTTGCGTGCTACCCATTCAAGCCCCGAGTTGGATTCGAGGCATCTTTGGCCCCTGAGGGCCGAGACTCTTTACAATCCGTGGAGATTGTTTCAGGTATTTAGGTCCGCGCAGGGAGTGGAAGCTTCTCCCACTCTGCCTGCGTTCCTTTGGTTGTGTCTCCCCAGTTCTTCATCGTTTGTTGGGGCCCGCAGTATCTTGGGTTCTTGGCCTCTGTGAAACTGTCCTACGTCGCCAGAACCAATTTGCATTTCCTTGTTTTCCTTGGTGGCACAAGCCTACTCAGCCCATGGGGGCGTTGTGACGTATAACACGCCTACCAGGGTACCCTCGCCGGAGGGCTTGTGCAACATTCACATCCTGTTCAACTTCCTGTAGTGTGTACCGAGGGATCCCTGGAGACTTCTTAAAACTACTGTAAGGTGAGACGTAAGGGAAGAGGGGGTGGATGGTATCTTCACAGTCATGCCCCTAAACACCATCTGACCCATTTGCTTCTGTTATTTGTTTCCCTCTGTAGCCTACCACATACGGGACCGTGCCTCACTGCATCACGGCAGCCGTTCCCCCATCCCTCTACACTTCCCCAGTTTCCGTTATCTCCTCCCGGTTGTCCCCCCGGTTGCATCTTCACGCCTGGAGTTTATCTGGATCTAGGTGGGGGTTGTTTCCAGGGGAATAATCGGGATTATCTCCACGACATCGTCCCTGCTGGCCGCCCTTGTTGCAGGTTAGTGGTCTTCTCATGTTACACTTGGCCTAACAGTCACGACAGCTCTGGTCAGGCTCTGCAGTCGGTCCCTCGTAGAACGTCAGCTAAGCAAAGGGTAAGTCTCTTGATGGTGCCTGTTTGCACAGGGTAGCCACTCCTTGGCCACAAGGGAGATTCTTCAGTCTTCTTCTTTCGTCGAATGTCGAAAGTCCAGAGTTTCTATTCAAGTTGCAGGTTCAGGATAATCTAATCTCCTGGGGCCCAACTACCACTCTTATCCAAATCTGGGGGGCTGGGTTGCCTGCTAGGTCACGCCTTATGGGTGGGACCTGGGAGGGGGGTGGTTACACCCCCTTCCCTTTGTCCAGCTTTGCGCCAGGACTGGGGCTGGAGTGCCCCAGCACCGGTTTGAACTGGACTATGCATGGGACACCTTGTGTGCCCCACGCATGTCTCATTCCTTTCAGCCCTCCCTGCCCCAATACACTAAAGTCTGTCTGGGGAGGTGCTAGCACCTCCCCAAGCAGGAAACCTATTGTCCAAGCCTCCCTGGCCGGGATCACTCCCAGCAGCAGGAGGTCAGACTCGTGTCTGTGACAGCAGCATCCATTTTGTGATGCTGAGGCTTTGGTTAGAGTTAAACAGCAAAGTAGGATTTTAACATGTCTCTCCCTCTAAAAGGGGGGAATAATATCCTCATCACCAGAAATGGTATGGGGGTATTATTCCAAAGTGTCAGACACCTTACACAACATGTTTTGATAAAGCCAAACCATAGTTACCATAACCGTTTAAGATTATAAGGCACTTTAAGAGTATATGGTAGGCTATATCATAGAACAGCTATAAGGACATGGTTCCGAAAGCTGCAGACAGGCTCAGCTCAGGCTAGAGCACGATCTCACATGTTACCAAGCACTCTGCCTCCAGGATTGTTAAGGCCTGCCATAGGAGTGGCTGATAGGTACACATGTGTCTATTTTAAGGGTAGATATAGGTATACTATATCTAAGCAAGGGGTGAGTACACGACCTTGCCCCAGCTGAGTGATCAGCCAGTTGTGTCTGATTGGAAGGCCAGACCAGGGGTGCAGCCCCTGGGAGGCCTAGGGTACACCTATGCCCTGGGTACCTAGGGTACACTGTACAGGGTCCAATAAGGTGATCCTTACCAATTGTGTATGTACCTAGGGTACATGGAGTCCATTTTAAAGAGAGAGCAGACAGCCTGAGACCCTGAATGGCAGGATCTCAGGCCAACTAAGTCGAAAAACCAGCTAGACACTAGGCAAAAAGTTGGGGGTAACCATAGTCAGATATCCACCTTCCTACACTGTTGTTCTGGACACTTGCTTCAAGAAGACCCTGCCACTTCTGTTCATCCTATTGGCGTTTCGCCCTGGAGATACTACTTTTGTAGTCGCACCGTGCCTACATCGCCTTCCTTCAAGGCTTTCCCAAGCAATAGCCTTGACTGCCTGCATTCCCCATTATACCAACTGGCTTGGCGATGAACAGCTCTTGGATCGGGTTTCAGTTTTTTTTACAAAATGAGATTTCAGACTGACAAAAAAGCTATTGTGGGCTATTGTAACTTTCCTCATATCTCCATTGGAAGAAAGAATTTGTTCTATTGCATGTATAGAACCGTCAACCTCTGCTAGAATACTTAGCAGGGCAGTAGGGTTCTCCATTAAGCGGGACCACCTCAGCCGTCGCATATCATTAGATGGCACAACATCTAAAGTACACGTCTCCCTTGCCACTAGGGGGCCACAATCTGTCTTCCACCACCTATGGGTTAAACAAAGGGGGTTAAGGTCACTCTCTGGAAGGGCTAATATCTTCATATCGACAAGAGCGTGCCATAATTTCACATCGGTAAGGATGTAATCGATTCGACTCTTACTTTGCCCATTGTTAAATGTATGGGCACCCTCACGGTCACTGGGCATCCTACCATTCAGGGCCCTCAAGCCCTTCTCCATGCACAGAGAGTTAATCTGTATTACTACTTCTGGCCACCTTTTTATGGGAAGCAACTCTAGAGGGGGGATGCCCCAATGTGACTCTTCATTGTCATGGGTATCCCACTCGGGTCTTACAAGCGGTTCAAATGTTACATTAAAATCGCCTGCGACAATAATAAAGGTATCGGCTGAGTAAAGATCAAACAGGCTCATTAGTTCGTCTAAAACTGGAGATTTTGCACCTCTAGAGCCCCTTATGTACACATTGTATATGTCAATTGTGCCTACGGATCCAAGCTCTAACCTTAACAATTGGATATCTCTATTCCCAGTAGGGAGAGACTTGCTATTTAAACATAGTTCTTGTCTCAGCCAAATAGTTATACCCCCAGATGGTGGCCGGTATATGGAAATTTAAGTAGCCCACGCAAAAACGTGGTTCTAAAAGCCAAGTCTCCTGGAATAGGCATATATCATTTTTATTAATAAATGCGACCCAGTCCATAATGGACAGTTTAGCATTTAATCCAGCAATATTCCACGAGAATAAAGAACCTCCGACCAAGGGAGGGTAATTGATACCAGGGACAGTAACTTGGAATTCAGGGGTTGGGCTATTATTGGATGAGACAGACCCCAAACTCATCTCTGGGACAGTGGTAAAAAGATAGTTGTTAAAATCTTTATCCACTTGATGGACAGGGGTAGTACTGGGGCCAATGCAAGGACCACCCATCATAGGCATTTGATGCTCATTATCCATCAACCCCTCTCCAGGGTCCCAGGAACCTGTGCGCCCCACACTACCTAGTCAGTCAATACTTTCCAAGGATGATCCATCCTCCTTTCCATCACTCAGTTGATCACACTTCGACCCCCCTAGATCATACGAAATATATTTTCTTAATTGGATAGAAGAGCCCTCAGGGGAGCTAGACCTGAACTCCAAGGCAAAAAGATTTTCTGCGAGGGCATTACTTTTTAGGGTTAGTTCAATGCAATCAACAGGTACCCTAGGTGAGGTAAGTCTGGTAGCTCTAATGATATCCTCTTTAATTACTGAGCGGCAACCCCTGACATACCTTAACCAATGAATCGCCTTATTTGTCAACGAGTCGGGATTCTCGTGGCCACGATTATATGGCAGTTTTTGGACGTTAGTCATATATATTTTGTTGGAGCATTTAGTGGTAATACCCATGGAATGATCCTCGCGAGCTCCCCAACCCTCCAAAGCTCCTTGAACATGAGTAGCGGGGTCCCGTCCCACACCCACCCTCCTCTTGCATTTCGATGTGTCCTGCACAGTACCCACAGGGATACCTATTGGGCAGCCCAAGATACGACTTTTACCCACCTTTACCACATCACTATATGTTATCGCAGCATTACCTTGGGCACTAGATTTGGGGAGCCCCAAGAGAATAACCTGGCTGTCTAATGGATTTACTGGGGCAAAAGAAGAAATCACCTTAGGGTTACAAAACGGAGGACGAGGATCGGCTGGACACTTCCCTACTTTAATAGACAAAGTCTCTATCACTGCCTTCAGCGAGCCAATTTCCTCCCTCAACGAGTGGACCACTTTTATTAGTTCTTGTAAAGAGTTATCATAAATCTTGGCAGTGCTACCTAAGGGAGCTATTGGAGAAGGCATCAAGGGACCAGCCATTCCCACACTGTTCTCTCCCAGCTGATTCATCAAGGGGGAGAACCTATTAGAACACAAAACAGCAGGTACAGTATCCCCTATTACATTTTCAGTGATCGGTAATAAGTCATCCCCTCTGACCAGGACATCACCCGCACCCGCTCTACCGGCCCCCCTACAAGCTCTTCTTTTAGGTTTAGTGACGAACACGGCGGGGACAGTGGGGGATGAAATTGAATTAACACACCCCGGATCAGCTGGGGACACATCAGCTACCTCTCCATCTACCACCACTAACTGTTCAGACCCCAGAATAGCCTCACACTCCCCAACCAATAAACCAATACGATCCAAAGCCCCCTCCGGATCGGGCTGCTTAGCTACTCGTCGAGTTTTCTTAATTTTACGCAATTTAGACAGAGTGCTACTTTCCCCTTCTCCCCCTCGACTTTCAATAAACTTTCTTTTACCCATCAGGTTGGAGGTTGCAGCAATACCCTAGCGGGGCAATAAAGAAATCCAAGCAGTAGGGAAGATAGTCACGCAACGCAATCACACTACCTTCTTAGTACACCCTACTCCCCATCAAAGTCAATAGACCGACCAAGGGGGTTGCCTCAGCCCAGCCTCCTCCAGCCCCCGACGGCCACAGACGGCCCGCTCTTTGTCCGGGCTTCGTCCGGCGCGACCGCACGCGTACCGCGTAGCGGAACGCCCTGCCGATTAAATAGCACTGGGGGTGGTAACAGAAGCTGGAAACAGGTGAGGCAGCCCTTCAGTCCTCTGGGGCATGTAGTCCTGCAACACCCGGCTCTCCCAAAAACGACGCGTTTCCCCATAGAAGAACATAGCTAGTCTTGTGTGTAAATCATACAGGGAGGAGTAATAAGAATATTCTCTTTTTTGCGTGTTGTGCAGTCTCCAAGCATCTATCAAATCCCACCCCCTAATCCAGTTTGTGAGTCCCTCAGTCATAGTAGCAACTACTGTTCCTCGTAATGGGGGAGTAGATCTATCCCATCCCAAATCACAAACACAGTTAAAATTGCCCTGCAGGATCAGGTCATCCTGAGCCACTCCTGCCAACGTTCCAGAAAGCCACTCTAAGAAGGAAATCTGATCTGGATTCGGTGCGTAGACTCTTCCCAACCTTATTTCTCTGCCTTTTCAACTTGCCTCTAACCACGACAAATATCCCTTCTGTATCTATGAGTTTCCGGGATACCTGGAAGCGAACCCCAGGCCTGACCCACAGCCCCCTTGAAAATGCTAAAAAAGTAGTTGCAAATAGCTGCCCTCGCCACCTACATTGCAGCCTAGCCACTTCTACCTCCGTGAGTTGGATCTCCTGCAGCAGTACCACGTGGGCTACCCGCCTTCTTATGTAATTTAGGTTACTGTAGCGTTTGGCGGGAGAGCCCATACCCCTAATGTTCTAGGTCAGGAGTTTGAACTCCTCAGCCAGGCTGATATTACAGGCCATCTCTCAGTACAATCCCCCCCCTCCGTACTCCCCCCCCCCCCGAGCACCAATCTGTAAAAGTGTCGTGAACCTCCTGGCGCGTAACAACAAACCCAATAAAACAACTCCCAAACCCACGAGCGGACTGACAACGGTCAAATGCCCAAACCTGCAGAAGAATTGCATTATACTGAACTGCAGTAGATAGTTAAGCTCAAAGCCACTAGCACAAGGACCTAAACAACCGGCCCAAAGCTGCAGAGCTAGGACCTAAGGGGAGCGTGGCCGTCGTCATGGGCATCTAGCAAGCACATCAGCAAACACCCAGAGTGCGCCAGCCGTGATAGGCCGGTCCAGCCCATACCCAGGAGCGTATCTGACCTCTTTCACCCCCTCTCCATGGCCCCAAGCAATGAAAGAAGGCATCAAATCCCAAACCAATGAGAAGGGGGAGAGGGGGGAGCGGTAGCACAAGGGAGGTGAATGGTGGGGAAGAAGGCAAATGAAAACCTGAATTAACAGCCCACAGGTTAGATAGTATCATCAGCTGTGTTTGGGGTCACAATCGGTAGCTGAACACTGTCACTGCTGGATGCATCAGAGTCCGATTCATCCGTTTCCTTCTTTGAACCTGTGCCGCCATCCAACGACGACCTCTGGCCTTGCATCTTGACTGCCACCGCCTGTAGCGCCTCTGCTCTTTCCTTAGCAGTCCATGATGGGCTCGGTTTCTTCAAGCTCCCTCACCGCTGACATCTCTTCATCCTCTTCCTGGGCTCCCTGGCTGCAGGCTGGGCCACCGTCGAGAGCACCTCGGGCCGGCCCTCCATTTTATAGGCTTCCAAACATACTCAAGTGGCTGTAGGGTACTCACAAAAGTGCGCCTTCCCGTCTAGCACTATCCGCAGTCGGGCCGGGAACATCAAGGAGTATTGGATCCCTTTGTCGCGTAGGGCCCTTTTGATCCCAAGAAAGGAGTTGGGAGCTTCTAAACCTCCAATGTGTAGTCGGGGAACAAGGACACTTTGCTATTTCCGACCACGTATGCGCACTTTCTGCAGCAGTGCATGTCTGTCCTTGAAATGGAGCAGTGTGACCACCACTGGGCGCAAAGGTCTCCCCGGGGCTGGCGGCCTGGCCGGGATGCGGTGCGCCCTTTCCAGGGTGTAGAACTGTGACAGGCCCTCAGGTGCAACCACCTCACGGAGCCATCCCTCCAGATACTGGATCATATTGTTACCCTCCACTCCTTCTGGCAAACCTAGCACTCTCACATTGTTTCTTCGGTTTCGTCCCTCTGCGTCTTCGGCCCTCCTTCCCAGCACAGCCACTCGGCTAGACAATTCCCCTATCTGATTAGACAAGAATTGGTGTGCAGGGGTAATGACTGCCAAGGAGGATTCTGTCTGTTTAACCCAGTCGGCCAGTTTTGCATACTCAGTCCTCAGCAGATCCAGCCCTACCGCCACAGTGCTGATGGCTTGGTGCAGCGTTGCTTTGGTATCTGCAATGGCCGCTAGAATTTTGGCCAGGTGCTGATGTACTGGGACCTCCAAGGGCTCACCTTCCAACTCCTTGTGTGCCGGTTCAGTTGTCGCATCTTCGTAGTCTGGAGGAGGCCCCATCTTCTTTCCTCTTGGTTTCCCCGTCGTTAGCGGGGCAAACTGCCCAATGGAGGCTCTGGCCGCCCTTCTCTAGGCGGTTGGGGAGCAGCCACCAGGGTGTCGGCCAACCACCACTCAAGCGCAGAGGCTCAGGGTTCCTGGGCCGGTGGAGACTCGTCTCGACACCCTACACCGCACTGCAGAACCCAGCGCCAGTGAGAGCTCCTCCCTGGATTCCTGGCACACCGCTCTCATTGTGTATTCCCTTATCTTGCCCACATGGCATGCAGGACAAGGCCTCAGTTCTAAGCCTCCCAAAAGTCGTCACAATCAAGTGGCAAGGACTAAAGGGGCCACCCTGCGCTGCAGCACCACCACCTTGACATTGCACCTAGTTCATGAACCGGGGAAACAGCCAGGCTCCACATCTCGATCCAAAGGTTGATCAGCACTGCACTCTCAGCCCCGTTATGAACCTGCAGCGGGTGGCGCGTGCTTCTACCGCAGCGCTAATGGTGCGTGAGTTAGCCAACACAGAGGTATGCACTTCAAAACCGTATTCAGCTCACGCCCAAGTGTCAAACTGGGCCCAATATGCCGCAATCTCACCAGTCCCCGGGGTGCCAACTGCTGCAGGGGGTCCCTGCTGCTGCCCCGTACTCACAGCTCCAATCTATAGGCCCACTTGAAGTGCAGCATACAGCAACCCGGCCTGTGCAGCTCTGCCACGTCTCACGGCCTCATCCCAGGCGTCAGGCCGCTGCTGCCGTTTCCCAGGTTGCACTCCGCTGCCAACAGGGTGCACTCACGGCTGCATTCCGACCGGGCCTGCCACCTCCCGTATCAGAGATCGAAACCTCCAGTGCACCTCTCACATCCAGGGGGCCTTTCCCGGCCCCTGCCTTTCATTTGGGGCCCTCACTCCTCACCCCCAACTGTGCAATACAGGGGGGGGGAAATCTGGTCTCTGTTGCTCCAGGCTGGTGAGTAGGCTTCTCAGCCGTTGATACCGCTCACCTCCGTTTAGCGTGGCCGCTGCAGCAGTTCAATGTCTCCCAGCCCCTGCAGGGCCTCACTGCTCCCCCGATGATCTCTATGAGGTGAAGTACTCCGGGCACGCCACCGAGCCTCAACAGCCCCAGCAGAGACACAAACCATCAGGGCTGCTCCGTTGTTCAGGAATTACTACTCAGGAGCACTCCCATCTCTGATGGCAGTGCCGCACTCCCTGTAATGACGGAGCCACCCGGCCCGTGCACACACAGTACACGCATCCACGCACCCTGTGGGCGGGCGCGCCTGAAGGGATAAATAAAGGGGCGCAAGACCGCTCGGGGTCTTTGGCCCATTATACAACCAAGCGTCTGTGTCGTAATTCATATCGTCACCCTCACTGGTGTATGCCCTCAGTCACTACACTGGCGACGAGGCGGGTCAAGCCCACGCCTCGCCACCCACACGTACCTGTCATCGGCCTTCCTGGTACCCGTGAGGCTCCGCAAACGAAGGCGGCGCGTATCCTGCGGCGGGAGCCCACCCCGCTAACGCTGAACTGCTGACGCTGGGCAGACCCGTCATCCTGCCACGGAGCGGCACCAAAGGTGAGGCCGCCCGCCCCCGGGAGCCCGCGAGCGCTGCTCCGGCTCATTCACGTGCCACCCGCGCGCACAGGCCTCCTCCCAGCGGAGATCGGCCGCGCTCCTGTCACCACGTGGGAGGGCCGCTTCTCTGCTCGATTGCACGCGCTCGCTCCGGAGGGGCAAGTCGGCCCTCGCGAGCTGAAAGCATTGACTGCTGGGGCAGAGTAGACCCCCCCCCACCCTCCTCTGCTGTCTGCAAACATTGGCCCACGTGGTAGGGGCTGCTGGGGGAATCACCTGAGGCCCAGCTCACTTCAGGGACACACAGCATTCTAAGTGAGGGGAGAGCCTGCCTGGTGGAAGGAAAAGGGAGAGGATTGGCCCCCTGACTAGGAAACACATTCCAGGTCTGCGTGGAAAAGGGGGGGTGAAGTGGACATTTGCCGCTCAGCCAGCACCCTCCCAGGTCACACCGTCCCAGCGTGCATCCGCGCCAGGCGCCCGCAATAACCAGTGAGCCACCTGCTAGGCGAGCATGACAGACCCGGGCGCCAGCGGAGGAAGCGCCCCGCCCGTTAGACCGCCACCCCTGGTGCCACAGCCACCACAGCAGGCCGCACAGCGAGCACCTGCCCCGCCCGGGTACGGCAATGCGGCCCCGCTACCGCCCTTCAGCGAGCTCTCGGACCCGGCCACGGCAACAGTACGGTGGCGCTCCTGGATCGGGCGGCTGGACCACTACTTCGTTGGGGTGCGAGAAACTGATGGAAGAGTGAAGAGATCTCTCCTCATGTGCTACGGGGGGCCGAACTGTATGACCTCTTCGAGACCCTGCCGGACAGAGAGGACGACAGCGACTACGCTGGAGCTATCACAGCTTTGAATCGCCATTTTGATCCACAGACCAACCCCGACTTCGAATGGTTCAAGCTCCGGCAGGCGCGTCAGGGAGAGACCGAGACCATCGACATCTTCTATGCCCGCCTCCGCAAACTCGCAACCTCGTGCACGCTGCCGGACCAGAGAGCGGAAATCCGTGCACAACTCATTCAAGGCAGTTGGTCAGTCCCGCTACGACGCCTTATCCTACGGCAGCCGGGCATCACCCTCGACGAGATTCTGGTACTGGCCCGGTTCCACGAGCTTTCGAACGCGCTTGCGGACGAAATGGAAGCGGCCCTCAACAGGCCTGCAGCGCCTCAGCGAGCGCCCACGATCAAGGAAGAGAGAGTGGATGTACTCCAGAGATGACCGGCCCAGCCACGTGGGGCCGCAAGGCCTCCCCAGAAGGGCACCTGCGGCAACTGCGGCCTGGACCACCCTCCCGGGGGGAGGTGTTTCGCAAGACTGAATCACTTGGCAAAAGTTTGCAGAAGCGGAAGGGGACGAAGCAACGCCTCAGGTGCACGAGGCGTCACGGCCAGTGTGCGTCAGCTGACGCTGGAAGACCCACCCGTCCACAGCGACAACACCCCGCCAGGGTTCGACTGCGGTGCGGAGGACGACGAGGTGTTCTTCGTCTCATTTGTCGGCAGAGAAGGTACGAGGCGCAGGCCGCCACCCATGTGTGACATCACCGTGGCAGGGTCCCCTGTGAGCGCCCTCATAGACACGGGGGCATCCGTGAATGTGATGGACAGCGACCAGTACGAGAAGCTGTCGCCGCGCCCGCCCCTTCGACCGTCCAAGGTGCAAATATTCACATATGATAGCGACAAGCCGCTGTCCCTATGAGGGGTGATGGAAGTCGAAGTCACAAGTGACGGCAGAAAGCTGGCCACGACGTTCCACGTTGCGGAAGGGAAGAGGGGCGCCCTACTCAGCTGTCACACTGTGGAGGACCTGGCGTTGGTGTTCTTCGCGAACCAAGTGCACGATCTGCACGCTCGGGAAATACTGAAGGAGTTCCCCATGCTATTTCACGGCCTAGGATGCCTGCGAGGGAAGCTGTTCAAGCTACACGTGGACCCCACGGTTCGACCCATGGCGCTCAGACATCGGAGGGTGCCGTTCCACCTGCGGCCACAAGTGGAAGAAGAGCTGAGAAAGCTGGAGGACCTGGGGGTCATCGAAAAAGTGTCGGGCCCCACTCCATGGGTGTCACCCCTCGTCGTGGCCCCGAAACCCAAGCAGCCGGGGGCCATTCGCCTGTGTGTCGACATGCGCCTTCCGAACAAGGCCGTAAAGAGAGAGCATCAGCTCACGCCCACGATGGACGACATCGTAGCGGACCTCAACGGCGCCAAGTGGTTTACCAAGCTAGACCTCAACGTGGGATACCACCAGCTGGAGCTCCACCCGGATAGCCGAAACATAACGACGTTCTCCACCCACATTGGTTTACGTTGTTACAAAAGACTGAGCTTCGGCGTCTCGTCAGCCGCAGAGGTGTTCCAAAACGCGACAAGGGAAACGCTGTCGGGACTACAAGGAGTCATAAACTTGAGTGACGACATCCCGGTGTACTCGAAAACACTGGAGGAACACCACAAGCACCTCCGGGACACCCTACAGCGGCTGGCGGACAATGGCCTCACCCTGCACGAATCTAAGTGCTCTTTGTATCAGGAATCCGTCGATTTCTTCAGCTACATCTTCTCGGAAGGGCTGAGGGTTGACCCGAAGAAAGCCGAGGCCATCCGGTCGGCCCGAGGCCCACGTCAGCCACGGAAGTCAGAAGCTTCCTAGGGATGGCCACATACTGTGGTCGGTTCATCCCCAATCTCGCATCCCTATCTGAACCACTCCGCGTCCTCACGAAAACAGGCCAACCATGGGCCTGGTCGGCCAAAGAAGATCTGGCGTTTCAGGCCGTCAAGAACGCCCTCATTGATGACCGGGTCATGGCGTACTTCCGCCCACATCGACGAACGAAGGTGGCGGTGGATGCCAGCCCTGTCGGGCTAGGAGCAGTCCTGATGCAGGAAACCGAGGCGCGGGAGCGGGTTCCCACCACGTACGCCAGCCGGGCATTGACTGCTACGGAGATGCGGTATGTGTAGATAGAACGGGAGGCGCTGGCCATCAAGTGGGCGTGCCAGCACTTCCACCTGTACCTGTACAGGCACGAGTTTCGGGTGATCACAGACCACAAGCCCCTTGTCCCGCTTTTTACCGGCACCGCCAAGCTTGCCCCACCGCGGATTGAGAGATGGGCGGTGCAGCTGCAAACATACCGGTTCGAAGTGATGTTCAGACCGGGGGCCAACAATCCAGCTGACTTCCTGTCATGGCACCCCGGCCCGTCCCGGCCAACTCCAGACCCGTCTGATGAAGACTGAACGGAAGAACTGGTCCGAATGGTCTCCCAAGAAGCGTGCCTGGTGGCACTCATGCTCGAGGACATTGGCAGAGCCACGGAAACGGACGAGTGCCTCGTCAAGGTAAAACACACGCTGATGAATCGGAACTGGCACAACTTTCTAGACGGGGTCCAAGCCCTCACAGCGGAAGAACAGCTGTTCCGGCAACAGGTCTGGAGGGCACAGAGTGAACTCAGCGAAGGGCCCCAAGGGGTGGTCCTAAGAGGCGTCTCCCTCGTGATCCCGCGAAGCCTACAAGGAGAGGTGGTCCATCTAGCGCACCAAGGACACCAGGGCGACCTATAAAACCAAGGCCAGGCTGAGGAGCAAGGTGTGGTTCCCAGGGGTGGACGCTATGGTGGAGGAAGTCGTTCGCAACTGGCATTCATGCAACATCACAGGGGGAGCACCGGTGTCGCATCCGGTACTCACCGAAGACCCCTGTCCGGAGCCCTGGTCTAAAATGAGCATCGACTTCGGGTCATTCCCGGACGGACGGCACACGTTGGTGCTGATTGACTCGCATTCCAAATTCCCCGTGGCCGAGGTGGTGGCCTCCACGGCGTTCAGCCAGGTGAAAGCAGCGCTGGACCGCACATTCGCCATGATGGGTCTGCCGGAAGAGGTCCGGTCCGACAATGGCCCACCATTCCAAGGGAGAGACTTCCAAGACTATCTGTCCTCCCGAGGCATCCGGCACCGGAAGATCACCCCACAGTGGCCCCAGGCGAACGGCGAGGTGGAGCGGTTCATGCGGACGATGAACCGGGCCCTGAGGATCGGGGTGGACAAGGGAGAGGATGCGGAACAATGCCTATCGCAATTCCTCAGTGCATACCGCCAAACCCCACACTGCACCACTCGGTGCGCACCGGCCCTCCTCCTGTTTCGAAAGGCCCCAAGATACAGCATACCGGCGAGTCTCTCATGGCACCCAACGCCGTTGGACCAAGAGGCGACACAGCGCAGGAGACAGACCTCCATCGATAAAGCCAGCCAAGTTCGAAGGGCTCAGCCCATGAATATCAAAGTCGGAGACAGAGTCATCATAAATGATCCTGAGGGCGGGCGCGCCCGAAGGGATAAATAAAGGGGCGCAAGACCGCTCGGGGTCTTTGGCCCATTATACCACCAAGCGTCTGTGTCGTAATTCGTATCGTCACCCTCACTGGCGTATGCCCTCAGTCACTACACTCCCGTCTCCTTCTCGGGAGCGTCCCGGGCCGCCATTATGTTACAGCCGGGGCATCTGCACTCGCAGCCCTGTGTTCATCTTTTCTCCGTTCCCAGACCCCCCGGCAACTCTTGCAGGGTCTCCGCTACTACCAGCCGATCGGACATACAGCAGCACGCCCCTGGGCCCTGGTGGAATACGTAAGTTGGTGGAAAGACTCAAATCTCTTCTGTGTAGGACTGAGAAGCATCCATATTCTACTGCTAACCTGACTGTTAGCCAACCACAACAGCATCCAAGGAGCAATACTAAAAACGATTAACTGATCCCAAAGACCAATTGAAATTATTTGAAGACTTTTCAATTTCATTGAGGTGAGAGATAAGAGTGACATGTATGTTGTTTCATTACACACTGCTGGTGTTCAGAACATAAAAGAGAGTTCTTCATCCCCAAATGCACGAAGAGTTAAGAACACAGAGGCTTAAAGCAGAATTTACCTTAAGACGGGTTCCCAGAAAAAGACATGAGTTCGAGAAGTTACTTTAAGGTTACCATTACAGTAAAAGGCAGACATCTAATCTATGATGTAACACAAGTAAACATTTGAGGTTCTATCTATTTTTTGCCATTTAACTAACATTTAGTCATAAAGCCCTCTCCAGGGCTTCCCAAATGTGATAGACTGTGCAAAACAGGCTGAACACAATGCACCAGGAAGTGCAGTGCTTCAATCCTACACATTTTTGAGTCTCTGAATTACTCATCCTCTTTGGGCACTTATTACACAATCAACCTCCACAAAAACCTGGAAACACCACATTTAGGAGCAAATTAAAGCATGACCTGCTTATGTTCCAGGACGCAATAACAAGATGACTTCACCTGCCCACATAGTAGCATAAACCAAAATGATAGGGCCCCTCTGCAGGATCAGGGAAGGAGCCCCTGAGACTCCCAGATCGCACAGGTATTCATAGGTGTTGAGATGAATGGGTGGCTCCTGAATGGCGGGAGGCCCCTGCGCCCCTTCACGGCAAGCCTACCTTTTCCAAAAGATGAGCTTAACTTGCTCTGTCTACGGGGGTGTGGCTTGGAAGCCAACAATGGCAGACGCGTGAGCAGAGAGCTCCGCGCCAGCCGCGCTGCTTATCCTGACTACTGAGGTGTCCACCAAGGCCCAGGGGCGTGCTGCTGTATATAGCCCATAGGCTATCATTGGTGCTGTTTTGTAACATTTTTGAAGTGTAACTTTCACTTGGGAACAGCTAGAGCTTTGGACTTTGGGCTCCCTGAGATCAGAATTGAATAACACATCTTTTAGCAAAGGTCTTTTTTAAATTGCGTGTTTGAAAATGCTACTTTTAGAAAGTGGGCATTTTCTTGTCTAACCATTCTGTGCCTCTGCCTGCCTGTGGAATCAACATCTGGTTTAGACTGACGGGGACCTGTTTGTGCATTCACTCCAGACACTCACACAAAGGGAGCTGAGGTGCGCCCTGCATATGCTGATGGGTCTTCCTGGGCTAGAGTGGTTGGAGGAGTTGTCACTAACACCTGAATAGGCTGTGGCTGCCTTGAACAATGCTGTCTCCACCACCTGTACTGTGGCTGGACCAGGGAGGACAGAACAGGTTTTACTGAGAAAGAGAGACTTTTCTTACAAAGACTTCAAAGGGAATAAGGGTTATAAGTATTAGACCCCAAACCCCAGACTTTTAGAACATTTATGGATCAAGAGGAAGCTCTGACAAGAGCTGAAGAGCTGTGAGGAGGAGTACTGCCCCTTTGCTGTGTGCTGCTTTGCTGGGTTGGCCTGCAGTTGCTGCTTCTCCTGGAGTGGACAAAGACTGGACTTTGCTGTGTATCTTGCTTGAGAAGATTCTCCAAGGGCTTGATGAAGAGTTTGCCTCCTGTTAAGAAGTCTCAGGGACACAAAGACTTCACCTACTGCATCCTTGAACTCCACTGCGGGGGTTCTGTCCTGCCTTGTGGTGTCAATTACAGTTCTGGGCCCTTGGAGGTTGTTTTGCTGTTTCTCCTAGTGAAAATCCATGCACTGTTTTAACTGCCACAAAGTTTTGTGCGGCCGAAAAACACATGCATTGCCTAGGTGCGCCTGAAAAGATTGACACAACACCTATGTGCGGCCTGAGAAATCGCAGTAGCCCAAGTGCTAAGCACCGAGTTTGCAAAGTCTGAAACTCCTGCTCCTACTCCAACGCAAGCCCTACAGTCGGCCTGGAAGAATCAACACATCACCTGTCTGTGGCTGCATAAATCGACACAGCGCCTGGATCCCCGCTGCATTGATCCGCAGCGCCTGGATTTTCCCATGCATTGCACCTGTGCACCAAGTTTGATTCCCGCAGACCTGAGCCGTCCGGAATTTGATGCATCACTTCCCCTTATAGTCCGGATTCGACTCAACACTTCTGTATGCTGCAGAACTGATGCCTCCCCTCCCCGCAGACTGAGGAATCAACACATCTCTGTGTTTTACAGCGCCTCACTCATTTGCAGCTGTTTTGGTGGGTGAATTTTGAAGTATCCTAAGGTACTGTGAAAAAAACACCCGCATCTACATTTTTCTATGGACAGAATTGCTAAACCTTTATAAAGTGATATTTTGATAAATGTATGTTGGATTTTTTGTCGTTTTGGTCTTTTTTGGTTTAGATAACAACACTGTATTTTTCTAAACTGGTGTGGTGTCTATTTATAGTGTATTCACTGTGTTACTGTGTGTGTTTTCTACAAATGCTTTACACATTGCCTCTGAGATAAGCCTGCCTGCTCGTTCCAAGCTACCAAGTGGGTGAGCAGGAGTTATCTAGGTTTGTAACGCCCTTATCCTGACTAGAAGGAAGGGTCCCTACTTTGACAGGGTGCAAACCACTGCCAACTAGAAACCTCCATTTCTAACACACGGTAACATCACAGAACACGTAAGTTGGTGGAAAGACTCAAATCTCTTCTGTGTAGGACTGAGAAGCATCCATGTTCTACTGCTAACCTGCCTGTTAGCCAACCACAAGGCAAGCTCCTGTCAATCACAGTGAGTGCTCTAAAGGTACTAGAAAGACAAGTCCTGAGCTTAAGCAGACTGACATAGGGAGACATTAGTAGTTTACTTGGCCACCCTCACAATATTAATCAGTACTGAAAGCAAGACAGAAACATGAAGAGATACTGAACTGTTAGCTTGGCCTTACGTGATCCACTGTGAGGAGGCTAGGGGGGGCTAGAAGAGTGCTGATACTGCCAGAATATTTTGTAAGCTTGTCCGTGTGTGGAACGAGGGGGCCGGGTAATTCTGACTGAGGCCACTTACGGCGGCTCAGTGTTGGGCTCAGATGAGGATGCGCCAGGCCCAACTCTGGCTGGCTCCAGTTAGTAGTGAAATCTCTCCTTGGTCCCCTGCTCTACTTCCCCAAACCTGCTGTGAGAGGGGGCTGCAAAGGTGTGTGACTGGTGCGTATGTGGGGTTGTTGGCCTGGCCCATTTGCTATTGTTCTCTCTATGGCCCCCTTTTGCGGGATTTCCCACCCTTTCCGTCTAAGGGGGGTCTACCTTTTGCTGGAAATGTAGTCACTATTATTACTGCCTGTAGGAGAGTAGGATCTGATTCTTATAGTTACCCCCACTTTTTGCTGATGTTTCACTGTTTTCGACTTAGTCTGGCTGGGATCCTGCTATCCAGGAACCCAGCCTAGCAGCTTTCTCCTCTAAATTGATTGCATGTTCTTTAGGTACACCCCAGATTGGATTCTGGGGTACCCTTATATGTCCCTAGTATGTCTAAGGGGGGTCTACATTTTGCTGGAAATGTAGTCACTATTATTACTGCCCACTGTAACTCTCTCATAATATGACATGTTCTCCGATTTTAGCTGACTTGACTCTGCGTGCAGCCTGCTGGCTATTGTGTGCTTTTCCATACATTGGATTTTTTGTGATCTGTTGCAAACTTTATTAAAAATATTTCCAACAAAAAAACCTGTTAGCTTGGACTTGTTGTCTTAGGGACATTGTGTAGGTAAAAGGCAGATGGTGGAGGTAGAAGTGTCACGTACCTCACTACCCCCACTATTACTCACATAGGTAATACAGCAAGCACATACCTCTCCAACCTGTTCTCCAACTATGCATGCAGATCTGCCTGTAAACTCTCAAACGCTCATGGCACTTGTACCCTATATAAATGGTAAGCAACACAATAAAAATAAGATCCCCAGAGCTAGATAGGAGGACCTCATAATGGAGCTTTCCACACTACGTGGGTAAAGGTCTTCCTTCATACCCAACTTCTAGCACATAGTTAAAAGTATGATACAAAAAACAAGAATGAAGTAGGGAAAAGTCATGAGTGTGCCACTAGTGGAATTTTGGCATCTGTGCTGTAAATCTTATGTTGCCTCTCAATAAATAATGTTACACCACTCATCCTTCCCACATGTCTCCCAACTAAAAATGTCCCTGACATGTATGTATGCATGTATGTGCTTTCTGTAGGGGAGAGGAAAGCTTTGACACTGACACTGCACCAATTTGTAGATAGTGGTGACTTCACGTACGGTGTGGCTGAAGGGTTTTGACTCCAGGTCAGATAGGACCTACGAAAACCAACCAAATGCAGACATTTCGGAATAGTAGACAGGTGAGTTTGGCGGTTGTTCCTTTCATATATCCATGCATGTTTTCTTGTCCAAAATGTAATGCAAATATCAAAGTATGGGGAAGAAAATCCCATTTGACAAATTATGTGACATAAAATGTTTCACCAACCTACATTTCTTTACTTCTCCTGATGAAAATAGTACCCACATGTATGGGTGGGCCTATTGCCTGAGACAAAGAGACAAAACCAGTGACCACGCAAAGACATTGACATCCCATTGACTTCATATGATAACAGTTTTCATGTATTGCTGTCTGGTATGAAAGGTTGACCTACATAAGTAGGGTACTGTTTTTATTAGAAGTGTGGAATGCTGGCTGGTAGAGTTTTGTAGTTCCCGCAGATTATGAAACTTCCCTTCTCAGAAATATGAGATACATGCATAATTGTAGCCAAAGTTTGATGTTTACAGGACCTTCTGGGTAAGGAAATATGGTAGGATTCATGTAAGCCACACATCTCTGTACTACCCCAGTTATTCTAGTCTTCAGACAAGTCTGGAGTAAGTAGGGTTCCCTTGGTGTCGGCTGACCCCAAATATTGCAGCTACCCACAACACCAGAAAACCCTTGATGTTGCATTGTTTCATTTGTTGGGCCTTTCCTGTTGCGGACGATTGGCCCAGCTGAGCTACACAAGTGAAGGTACCTTTTTTCTTGGGAGAAATGTGGGAATGCTGGGTGGTAGAACTTTTGTGGATCCCCAAAGATTCCAGAACATTTCCTCTCTAAAAAGTGAAGGAAATCTATAACTTTAGCCAAAGTTTGTTCTTGGAAGGGCATTCTGGGTAAGAAATGGTGGTAAGATCAACTTAAACCACACCTCCACCAAACTACCCCTGGAGTCTAGCTTTGAGAAATGTTTGGGGTTGGTAGCTTACTTCTGGTGCCAACTGACCCAGAGTCCAATTTTTTCAGCTACCCACATTGCCAAACGGGTTGAAGCTCCAGGAAAAATCTTGATGTCTTCACTTTCATTTGGGAGTCTTTCCAGTAGTGGGTGATTGGCCAGCCATACAAGGGTGTACCGTTTTATCAGGAGAAGTGTAGGACCAGAATAGTGAAATATTTGTTATGAAATTCAATACATTTTTAGCTTCCAAATGTAGGAAGAAAGAACAATAGAAACCAGAACTTGAGGGTGGAGGCTGATAGAATCCGCACACAACAAATGAATATAGTGTCTAATTATTAGATAGTGCACGAAACCAGAGAGTACTCCCCTCTTTACTCCCTAAAAAGTAGGAACAGGTCCTACAACAACATTCACTGCAAAAAGGTTTCAGCACTATGTACATTTATATTAATACGATGTTTTAATGTTCATCAACAACTGCTCAATAACGAAGACATCCAATTCAAGGTGTATGTTTCATAGAGAAATGTTCTTCTTTATTTTTCACAGGTGGAAGTTCTTTTGTAGGAAGAAAGAACAGTTTGCACACTGCCCTCTGAATCATGATGTTATGGGTTTTCCAAATTCAGAGTTGTACAAATAATCACTATTCATAAACTCTGCTTATGATACATTTAAAAAATACATAGCTTTTCCAGATACTCATTCTTTATTCAATAGATTTTACCTCTTAAATAGATGTGTGGATAATAAATGATGAAATATAATTATAAGATGCAGCTCTATTGATTACTCTATGGGATCCTGGTGGATAGAAGAGTATGTAACATGTGTAAATCGGCCATTAGGGCACAAAATTACAGATGAAAACAATGTCATCTATTCCTATTTTGTCCTACTTATTTCTTTGGTTTTTGGCTTCAATGATTACATTTACTTTTTAAAACATGACCAATCTACATAAATGACCCCTTGATGATTTCAGAATTGTGTCTACTTTTCAGAAACATTCAGTTTTCTGGGTTCACTCATGGGTTTCACACCTTTTTCCCTCCTCAAAATGAGTGGGAGCCTCATCAAAAGCTGAAGGGAGGTTAGGGAATATTCCTGCTCCATCTTCACCCAATGTTTTCTAAAACTGTTCGCTGACCAGTATAAAGCAGGTTGCAACTGTGCTGTTGTTACATAGTTTCTGATATCTGGTAGTGCCAAGCCTCCAACACCCACCACCCTATATACCATGAATCTGGTGACTAGAGGTATTTTATTAGTTTATATAAAGGATTCCTTTTTTGACAGTCTGCTTCAACTGATGATGTAGGGATAAACATGGGGAGGATATGTACTACATATAATGAATTACCTGTTGTCTTCACACATTATACTGTCAAACAGGGTTATTTTTAGCTTCCCCCATTTACAGAGGTCTTAGGTGAGTGTCCTTGGTAATTTGGTGAAATTGTATTTATATTTATCTTTAGTGTTGTTAGGTAGGTCAGTTCCCAAGGGGTCTTATCTGCAACAGAGTCCACTGAATTCCATGAGTTCCCAAGCGTTTCAAGCCATCTGGATTATTGATGTTGACCCCATTATTTTAGATTTAGTAGAATTTATTCAAAAACTGGAGACAAAAGAAAAGCCGTCCAGCGTAGCAATCACTACCAGAAGAGATGTTGCTGGTCGAAAATGCCAGCAAATAGGACATGCTTATGCTGGCCTGTTTGTGTGACTAACCTTAGAATTTTATTGTTGGAATCAACTTTTTGGATCAAAGGCTACAATGACACTGTGAATATTAACGACAAAGGAGGGCATCCATGCCAGATGCCTTGGATGAATCAAATCAAGGGGGGTATTTCTATTATTTTACCTCTAGTTTGGGGATGACAAAGTTGGCTTGAATGTAATTTTTTATCTTGTCAAAGACCTTGAAGATAAATTACTATTCAATCTGGTCAAAGGCCTTTTCTTTGTCAAGTGATAGTGATAATTGTGGTATTTTCTTTTCTGCTTCCATCAATGTTACTAACATTTTGATATTGTGCTTTGTTATCTTATCCTTAATAAACCCAAGTGAGGCCAGATGTTGTCTAATCTGGATACCAATATTTTTTGCATTGGATTGGTATACATATAGATAAGAGGCATGTGCCAACATTTCTCTAGCCACGCCACCTTTCATACTTCATCTTTCACCTGAATGCTGTGGATCCCTGTTAGTACAAGGGTCACGTTTTTCCTTTGCTAGAATGCTAAGTATTGCACATGTGGCTTGTCCAGCAAGGCTTCCATGTCCTCTGGATTGTAAAGTATATGGCGGATTAGATTTTAGACAAATAAATGATGTAATTTTAAATTTAAGAGTGAGAAAATAAAACAACACGTAAGATATCAATTGGTGGAGTAAGTCTCCAAGTCATTGCACATTTCAATTCCTCGTACACCATTATGTCAGAATTGGTTTGGAAGGTTAGGTTTGTGTATAAATTGGGGGCTAAGCAGGAACCTTTTGATATTAGCCCACAGAGGTAAGAGAGCAATACAGGTTACCAGTAGACATGCTTGTTTTTGCAATAATTATTATAATTATTTATTTGCATTTTCAAACTAAACAAAAATACAACAGATTGAGACCAAGGTCGGATAATCAGTTAAACAATCACAATAGCACACTGTTATTATTCCTAGCACACTCAAAGAATCATACTTCTGCAGAGAAGTTTTAAATTTCAACAAGTCCTGATGTCTAACCCATCTGTCTCACGGCCCTTCTAGCAAGTGTTTGCAGGTAATAGGATGGCATCTTTGAGGCTAGTACTGTAGCATATGTGTTACACCTCACACCTTGGCTGGTAGTCCCCTTGACTTTTTTCCTTCATCCCTCCTATTTTGCTGAATTTGTTTTTGTTGGCTTTAGGACTCTGTGCACTTTACCACTGCTAACTAGTGCTAAACTACTTGTAATCTCTCCTTCAAACATAGTGAAATTGGCCTAAATTAATTGGCACATTTAATGTACTTGTAAGTCCATGTTAGAAGGTACTACAAGTACCTAGGGTCTTTAAATTAAATGCTACTGGTGGGCCTGCAACACTCATTGTGCCATCCACCAAAGTATCACTTTAAAGCATGTCTCAGGACTGCCACAGCAGCCAGTAGTGAAGTTTTAAACTTCCAATTTGACCTGGCAAAAATAAACCTTTGCCAGGCATACACCTTCCTTTTTAAAACTTCTGTCACCTCTGAAGTAGACCCTAATAGCTCGTAGGGCAGGGTGCAGGGTTTTTAAAAAGTAGGACGTCTGTACTTAAGTTTTACTTGCCCTGGCAGTTAAAAACTCCCAAAGTTGTGTTTCGCTGTGGTAAGGCCTATCTCTCCCATTGACTACCATCTTATTGCAGTTAATAAGTGCTAACTTGGGATTGAGAGAAGACAGAGATATGCTGTAAGGAGTCAAAATGAATTGTAATTTTAAATCATCTTTAATGGTAAAGTTGGATTTTAAGTCACGATTCTGAAAATGCCACTTTTAGAAAGTTGGCATTTTCTTGTCCCAACCATTTGTGCCTACTGCCAGTGTACTGGGTCACATGACTGTGGATAGCTCTGCTGTTGTGGTTTGGGCATTCTTCCCAGACATTGAGACAAAGGGGACTAGCTGTGAGCATTATGGGCCATCCTGCCAGGATGGCTGGGGGGGCGAAGTTGAGCCCTGTCCCACTAATACGTCAAAGGCTTCTGCCTCCAGCGCACACAAAGGAACCTCACACCAGCCTACTTTCACCCCAGAAAGTTTGTATTCTTGACGTGTGAAGGGAAGAGCTTTCTAGAACCAGATGTGTGAGTAAGAGAGGGAATTCCCCCCATATCCTCCACACACACATGCTGGCACCATGTAAAAACATTGGACCCCTAGAACCATTCTTCAGATCACTTCTGGACCTGTTGAAGACTCAGAAAAAGGACTGTTTGCTGCCCTGCTGCTGGAAAGACTGCCCTGCTGCCTGCGGAAGGATGACTGGACCTGCTCCTCGAACCCAGGACCACCAGAGTAACTCCAAGGGCTTCTGATTGAGTTACTGTGACACAACAAGTTTGGAGACCCTTTGCTCAAAAACAGCCCCACAACGTACCTGTCTCTTGCTGCTGCTGGTCCCTGCTGGAGTGAGTCCTAGCTCCAAAGTGGTGCCTGCTCCCAGATCCTGGTGGTGATAAAGTGCCCCCCTCTTAACAAAATCCAAAATCTGGAACTTTGAATTTTTTTAGGAAACACTGCTCTGAGAACCAACAGGTGACCTTGAACATCCTGCAAGCCAATCAGATGAAGGTGCATCACCGGCAGGATTTACTTTGCCACAGCTCCTGCTGCGTTCTACTCTGCTGCAGCAAATCCTCTTCTGTAGGTCCTCCCGTTGATTTGTGGCCTTGTGGAGCTCTCTTTGGGTATAGCTTGCAGCCTTATTCCGCTGGGTTAATTTGAGCTCCAGAAAAACATCTAAGTCCGAAGGTAGAAATCTTCACCAGACTCGACGAAGACCAGCACTCCAATGATGATGACGATCTCCTGGGCATCAAAATGTAGATTATCCCACTCTGAGCTTTTTCCACCCTTGTTGATGGCTTCACCGAGACCTCGTCCAGCAGCTCCCCTGACTTGTCCTCGACTACAACCTGATGACTTGCTCCGCAGAGACTCAACCTTTTCAAGAACCTCTTATAGAATTTTTCAAAGTCAGACGGTAAGCAGAGACCTGGCTCAATCCACCCACGGTATCTAGCCTGTGTTCCATTGCGTTCGGCCTAAGCTTTTGACTTTGACCAGGTCTTGCATTACCAGATACCTGGGGTTGGCACTTTGATCATTTAGGCACTATTTTGCACTAAAGACTTTACAAATTCATAACTCCGGTTCTACTGATTGGATTACTTTTTTTTGGTGTTATTTTATTTATTAGCAGTATCTAGTTATCTAAATTGTTTGGGATTTTTCTTGTGTTGTGTTTTCACTTTATTACTTTTTGTGTGCTGCATAAATACTTTATATATCGTCTTTAAGCTACACCTGACTGCTTTTGAGCCAAGGTACCAGAGGTTTAAGTACAGGTTAATTTAGTGACTTTCTGTTGCTCACCCTGACAAGGATTGTGTTTATTATTTGCATGGAGCTTCCACCCCCCTCAACTGATAACCTATTTTCATACAACGTAATTTCTTAATATCCTTTAGTCGAGCAGTTATGATGTTAGGTTTGACAGACATATATGTATTTATGTGGGTGCATGCAAGCATGATGGCACCTACTACACTGGCACTTTAGCTTATTAGTAGCATATGTGGCATGATGCTGCCACCCTTAGCAAAATGTCAAGAAACAATTGCGATTCTCCTATTAACATGACTAGAGAATCTGGATTTCATTAAAGACTCGGAGGCTAACATTATGCATATAACGTTTAATGCGTCTCCAAGCAGCCGCATACATCATAAAGATAAGTGTTCCAGAATAGAATATTCAAAACAAATAAAAGGCATGAGTCCATAACAAACAGCCTCTTTTGAATGTGGCTTAAAACAGGAAAGGTCTTGTAACATTGAAGAAGTCTTATAACGTTGAACAAAGTCCAAACAATCAATTAAATCATCACCAAATGAAGAATATGAAGATCGGAGAGAGCGATCAAGGTCGGCATCAGAACATTAGAGATTATCTGAAAAAAAGGAAAAAAATAAGTAAATACATTCTCTCAAAGAGGAAGGCAAGAAGTAAAAGGTTACTTGAGCTAAACAATGTAATTCAGAGAAGATGTTCCTGAAAGGAGAGAACCAACAGGTGAGTTAGGTACAATGATAAAAGCAACACAATCAAAAGGCAAGAATGAATAACCTGTAAACATGATAAGAAAAAAATTCAATAATAGGATACAAGGGTAACATGTAAGTGAACTGTAAGTATTTATTAAATCCTCAGGGGAAAGGGTGGGAGGGATAATCTTAGCCTCCGAGTCTTTAATGAAATCTAGATTCTCTAGTCATGTTAATAGGAGAATCACAATTTCATTACAAGATCGGAGGCTACCATTATGCATGTTGGTAGCCATGTAACACAACATCGTACATATGACCAATTGGTTTACAGTAATGCTGAGCGAAAGTACTAGCATTAGACCAGTCGGCAGCCTTTAGAATATCATCCAATTTACCGCCAGACCAAAAGGATTTGCTGGCCATAGCACCTCTGATCGAATGAGCTTGGAACAACTTCAAGTCAATGCAAGCTAAGTTCATAACTAGTTTGACCCATCTAGAGATAGAAGTAGAGGTTATAGCTTTGTGTGGTTTAACAAAGGATATAAGTAATTGGTTAACGCCTGGAGGGCGAAGAGGATTTATTCTGCGGTCATATTCTTTCATACAGTCAACCACGCAAAGTTTTTTGCATAAATCGAAGCGTGGATAGAAAATAGACGCGGACATAGTCTTAGTTCTTTTAAAAAGCTCAAATTTGACTCCAAACACGTTATAGGATCTAAATGGAATTTCGAGGGCTTTAACGTCAGAAACTTTACAACAGGAAATTAGGCAAAGCAGTGTGGCCAGCTTGATAGAGAGGTTTTTCCTATTAAAGTGAATGCTATCGGGCCAGCTAGAAAAGAGATCAATAATTAGATTAATGTCCCAGAGAGACTGGTAGCTGGGTTAAGGAGGTCTCCTGAGTCTAATGCTTTTGAGGACTCTACCGATGATGGCGTTCTTACCCACCGTCTTACCATTGACGAGAGCATGACCTGCGGATATAGCAGACCTGTAACAGTTAATAGATCTATAGCTAAGACCTCGATCGAATTGTTCGACAAGAAAGTTAACTATGTCAACGATAGGTGCTTCCACGGGATCCAGGTTCCATTCCATGTACCGACGTGACCAGGATTTCCATATGCTGTTACATCTGTAATGTGTACCGGGGGCCCAAGATTCTCCGAGGAGAGTTGAAGCTGATGAAGAAAGTTTTGAGAGGACATTGGATCTCCTGACACTCTCCAGGCAAGAAGGCTCAATGTCCCTGCCTGAACTAGTGGGTGAATTAGTCTGTCTGCGTCTGTAAGAAGGTCCGTTAGGGAAGGAATTAGGAAGGGAAGGGCGTAAGCCAGTTCCAAGGCAGTGGGGAACCATGCCTGAGAAGGCCAGGAGGTAATTAGGACTATGGAGCATTGTTGATGTCTTACCTTCTGAAGGACTCTCTGGATCATTGCGAAGGGGGGGAAGGCGTATGCGTTGCTCCCCTTCCAACATTGAAGGAAGGCGTTCACCGCTAGAGCACCCGGGTCGGGCATCCAGCTGAAGTAGTTATTCAATTGGAAACTTAGCCTGCTCACAAAGAGATCTATATATAAAGGACTCCAAAATTTGTTGAGGGAATTGAATACGGAGACATTTAGTTTCCAGTCGCTGAGGTCTAAGAGGAACCTCGAATTTCATTCTGCACAAATATTGGTTTTCCCTGGAAGATATTCGGCTTTGAGGGTGATCTTGTGTTCCAGGCAGAACATCCAAAGCTTTTTGGATAAATTCGAGAGATCCGCACATTTCGTGCCTCCCAGACAATTTATATAAGCGACCGCGGACATATTGTCCATCTTTAGAATGACTGATCTGTCCTGAAGCGAATGTTTGAAGCTCATCAGAGCATAGAGACCGGCAGTGAGTTCTAGGTAATTTATATGGTGAGAGGATTCTTCTTGAGACCAAACCCCGCCAGTGTTCTGGTCTAGGAGACATGCTCCCCAGCAATGAAGGCTTGCGTCTGATTCCAGAGTAAATTCTGGTGCAGAACCAAAGATTGCCCTGCCATTCCAGGCGTCCAGGTTTTCTAACCACCAGGTGAGTTCCAATCTGGCTTCCCGGTCGAGAGAAACGAGATCTCCGTACCAAAGCCCTGATCTTAAAGCTTTCACTTTTACTCTTTGTAGAGCTCGGTAATTCAGAGGGCCCGGAAAGATAGCTTGAATAGACGAGGAAAGGAGATCGAGAAGTCTGGCGAGCTCCCTTAGGGATAAGCTGCCTTGTTTCAGGTCGTGTCTTATCTCTTTCCTGATCTTGGAAATTTTCTTCAGTGGGAGGAGGAGAAGACAGTTTGTGGTATCTATGGTGAAGCCTAGGAACTCCAGGGATCTTGAGGGAGATAAAATCGATTTCTCTCTGTTTATAATGAAGCCTAGGTGCATTATGTGTAGGGGAAACCTGTAGAGCATTACTTACCATGCGCCCACATATTCTGGGGTGCTATTGCCAATTATTCCTGAACAACTAGCCTTCTCATGAAAGGGAATCCAAACATGATACATCTTGAAGTTATTTTATAAACCACGTTTTACAAGGCTACAGGTCTTCTTTTTTCCTGTAAAAGTCCTTCTTTGAATTCATAAACAAACAGTATTCATTTCACATGCAGTGGTGTGGAAGGATAAGATGGTGCAGCATTTGTCACTTAGGTCTGGATGGTGGTTGTTGATTATCTGTTATAAACTTCCAAACATTGAGGCTTGAGGCCTGATTGAAATTATAGTAGCTGTGAATGCACATATCGCTAAACAATCTTCGCCTCCACAAAAACCATTGTAATAATCGGTCAAATGTTCTGATATCAAACTATATGTGAAGTGCATGCAAAGATGGCTAAGCACAAAATTGTCCTAGTTATTGTATTCAATACCACACACACAAATTCTCCAATAGGTTCACATTATAGAACATCACACAATTTCAAAAGATATGACTTCCCTACCACCTAGTTCCCCCAAATTACTTGACTATCATGAAGGTCAAGATATAACCTATTGTTGTGTTTTATGCATACACAGACCTAAAACCTAGACAGTCCATCCTGCACGTTTAATCATCTGTGCTGGTTCGCCACTTATCTGCGGACCGATGATTCAGCATTGTAAAACCCCATCAAAGGCATTTCATTTTGGACAAGGGTCTAAGAAGGGGTTTCCATATCTGTTGAATGACAGCCAGCTGATCATTGGTCTTACAGATAACGTCTACAAGTGGACACTATGGCCATCTTTGTCAGCCAATGATCTTGAGATGGAACTGAGGGTTACATCAAGAGGTGTAGAATGCAGGTTTTTGTGACAGCGTGTGACCTTGCAATCCATCTATGTCTATGATTGGAGGGAACTGCAAAATCAGACATTCCTTACAGCAAAGGTATAGTCCAAAGGGACTGAGGTGATAGCATCCACAGGTGGGCATTTTGCAGCTCCGGGTTTCAGCGTAGCGTAGTAGGATGTGTTTGCTTAGGCAGCGAGGTATCCAATACCAATTATGAAGAATTATTATTAAAGTAAGGGAATTTAAATCTGGCTTGTCTCAGAAGTCTACACAAGGAGATACTGGACGGAGAGCTGAAACTTTTCAGACACTCACCCCCAGTCACAGATCTGGGTTGAATCCACCATTGTTCTTTAGCTCACATCAACACCCCAGTTCAGACCCAGCCATATGTAAATCACTCTTGACCCTGTGCCTCATGGGAACAGTCCAGCCAGAACTGCCAAGCCAGGTCCTCCCTGGACTAGAAACAAGCATCTGTCAAGTAAGGTTAATAAGGCGAACCGGTCTTTTGGCAAGTAATCACGATGTAAGGCAAGCTGCCAAAACTCCTTGATACCTTCTTGTGTGGCTGAGCTATTGGTCAAGTTTTTCAAAAATGTATTAACTGGTGAGGTTAGAATAAGCAATGGGTATTTCCAAAAACAATTAAGAATTGATTGAACCATTTTATTAACTCTCCTTTGATGGTCGGTTTCGAGGCAGAACTCGGAAACTAGAGTCTGTGAGGATTTCAAAGTATCCCCCTGTATAAGCTGATTAACTCTTGTGATACTCACTGGGTACAATGGTTTTCAAAAGAAGGAAGCGTTTCCTACGATCAAACCAGCATTGTTCCATATAGGAGTTGATGTATGCAGCTATCCATTTCAGTAGTTTATGTGCCAATTTACAGTTACATAGCATACTCAGTACTACAGGGTTATCAGTCTTTGAGATTTAGATTTATAGAGACTGTGCAGACTGTGTTTATATTTTAAAATGTCCCATTCATGAAAACATAAGGAGGGGGGTCTGGGATTGTCAGACCACAATAGGTCAGCTAGCAAAGGTGGTGTACAAGTTTTGTATGTAACAGCGTCAGGGCACCTAACTCAGCAAGGGCATACATTTTTAACCTTGGTTTTGGTAACCCAAATACAGGATTTGATGTCTGCATCAATATGAGGGTGAATTTGCTGACCACAATTGGTAATATGAAAAGGCACATAAATGTACATTAGGGCAACCACCATTTTAATCACCTGGACCCTACTCCACAGGAAGAGTTGAAGCTGCAACCACATCTCAAACTGGATAGTGTATTGGTTGCCAGAGGGATAATATCTTCTGCAAACTCCCAAGCCCCTTATGAAGAAGGATGACCAGGTGTTGCAATCTCATATGTACACACTTTAGGGGGAAGCTGATAACATCTGTTCTTGTAGCTGCTTGGGGCATCAGTGGTACCTAATACTTACCACAGTTCACCTTATATTCTGAGAATTGCGAAGAAAGACTATTAATGACATTAGTGAAGCTATTGATGCGTCTGGCTACATAATTGTTATAAGGGTATCATTGACATAGAAGAGAAATTATTTAATGGGGCTGGAATGAGAGTGGATATCTTCATTTAAGGGGCTAATAATTGTAATGTGACTTCCAGAGCTTCCAAGACTACGAGGAATAGAAATAGGGATAAAGGGGCAACCTCGTCTTGTGCCACGTTTTATTTGTACGGTTTGAACTTTAAAACCACCACCATTTGTATTGTCAGAATATGTTATAGTTATCAGACTTTCGGGGTAAAGTGTTGGCCTAGGCCAAACATTTGGTAGAGTTCTGAAGAGGTACCACCACTCTACCCTAGCAGACTCTTTCTCTTTGTCTGAGACAGCGAGTACCTATGCGTCTGATTCTTTAGATTACCATAATATAAGGGCTAGTTTGAAGTGAATCCAAGAGGACCTCTCTGTTACGAAGATCACTTGGAAATGATGGATCAAGGATAACCCCATGCGTAAACATTAATGAGACGGGTCTGTAAATGCTGAATTTTAAAAGGACTTTTTCCTTTACGGACGAGGGTTACAAATAATGGCCATGTTAGAGACTGGATCCAGAGAGCCTGTATTTTCTCCCTCCTTAATGACCTAATATACCATAGGAGGCATTTGGACTTTCCCATGGCCTTTGCAGATCAGTGGTCCAAATATTGCTTCATGTATCTGCCCCCTTAGGGGTTCAGAGCATTCATCACTCAATGAAGGCAGACAAAGAATTAATGAAATTACCTTCTGGGTGCAATTCCTCTGCTTGCATGGAATCATGTGGGGTTTTATAAAAGCAGGACGTTGTAATTGGAAGAAGTCCAGTAGTCCAGGTGTAGATTATGTAAAATGATTTATTAAGTTGTTATCATGAAGAGCCCCACCAGGAGCAGCCTTCCTGCTGCTCAGTCCATTCTCCAACTGACTCTCTAAAACCACCACATTCCACAGCATCACCACACACCAACATTCCACACCCCAGTCACGCTAGCTGAGCAGTAGGTATAACATAGCTCCCTTCTTTACAAACGCTAGAATACCATTAGCCACTACTCCATGCATGTCTACAAAATAGCAAAACGAGAGGCAAGAAAAGTGCATGGAACTATTAGGTGGAAAGAAGTCGCACACATGTTGTTGAATTCAGTAAGTAAACATATTGCAAATTTAAATATAGAGATGGTACACATCACAATATCAAATGTAATAAGAGCATGCATGCAAGTTATTAATTGTAAAACACCATTCATGCTAGTCACAATAAATAAAAATAAAGATATAAATGTAATCAGAATACATGCGAGTAACTTGTTGAGTGCAAGCATATTGCCAGTATAAATATAGGGAGGTGGAACACAACATGCAAGTAACTTGTTGAGTGCAAGCATATTACCATTATAAATATAGGGAAGTGGTACACAACATGAAAGAAACTTATTGAGTGCAAGCATATTGCCATTATAGATATAGAGAGGTGGTACATGTCAACATGTCACTATGATCATACACTCAATACATAAAACAAACACACCTTGCACATCTTCTCCCTTTCCATGAACAAAACACACCATACACTCTTCCACACCACAGCTACTCTATCAATCCCCTAATGCCACAAACATGCCAGCTGGCCAGGCCGACATGAAAGACAACA
This sequence comes from Triturus cristatus, assembly GCF_964204655.1. Taxonomy (NCBI): domain Eukaryota; kingdom Metazoa; phylum Chordata; class Amphibia; order Caudata; family Salamandridae; genus Triturus; species Triturus cristatus. The sequence continues at coordinate 1,138,747,820 of NC_140589.1, forward strand.
CGCAGGGAACCAACCACCGAAGGTGCAGCAGCGACCACCCCATAGCAAAACAAAAACAACACAGGAGGGAAGACCTCTCATTCACAGCACACTAAAGCATCACCATTACACTTACAAGTGGGAGATTCACTTACCACCCTTCCACAACCACACAATAGTGGTAGGCCTGAGTGACTTCTTCTCAACCTGTCATCTCAACCACAACTCCAACAGCGGGTGATTTACCTACATCATCCCACAACTACTCAATAGTGGTAGACCTGAGCGACTTAACCCCGAAAAGTAATCTCAAATACCACACAAACAGTGGGTGATGTACCTATATCATCCCACAACCACACAATAGAGGTAGACCTGAGTGACTTATACCCATACAGTTAACTCAACCATAACAGCAATATATGTGGGTGATTAACTCATTATCAACCCCAACCACACAAAAAGGTGGCAGACGTGAATAACTTCTCAACTAGTCATCTCAAACACCACTCCAATAGCGGGTGATATACCAACATCATCCCACAACCACTCAATAGTGGTAGGCCTGAGTGACTTAACCATGAACAGCCATCTCAAACACAACACCAAAAGTGACCGATTTACCTCCAATCAACACACAACCACATAATAGTGGTAGACCTGAGTAACTTAACGATGAACAGCCATCCTAAACACAACACCAAAAGGGGGCGATTTACCTCCAATCAAGCCACACCCACAAAAATAGTGGTAGACTTGAGTGACTTATCTCACGCAGTCAACTCAAAGACAACAGTTATCCTAACTGTAACGCCTACGAAAAAGAGTGACTTAATACGAACCCAGTCAGTCATTTCAATACAGCAACAAACACCAATGTATGTGGGTGATTAACATATAAACATCCCACCACCACATAATGGTTAGTAGACATGACACCCCACAGTCAGCAACATACCATACATAACCTCTGGAGCCAAATATAAATAAATAACTGTCATCTTTCAATAAAATATCCACGTAGTCCAGGTGTAGATTAGGTAAGATTATTTATTAAGTTATCACAAAGAGCCCCACCAGGAGCAGCCCTCCTGCTGCTCAACCCATTCTCCAACTGGCTCTCTCAAACCTTCACATTCCACAGCATCACTACACACCAACATTCCACATCCCAGTCACACTGGCTGAGAAGCAGGTATAACACAGAAAAAAACACCCCTGTAAAGTCTTTGGGGTGTTAAAACATGGCCTGGTGCTTTTAGTCACTGGTATAGATAGCTGGCTTCTCATTGTCATATTGGTATTCAAGCATCCTACTAGCCTTATCCCCTTGTTCATAATGTTTTTGTTTCAATCTTACCATTCTTTTTCAATTAGTGTTTACTAGATTGAGAGCCAGCATCTAAAACTTCATCTGGGGTCTGAGAGGAGTAGTGGGATTAGATCTGTGTTCAGACATCAGTAAAGCAATTTGTTGTTTTAGTCTCTGGCACTCCTGAAACTTTTTTCCATGCTGTCGTCAAATTACATAATTGAGCTCTCCAAGTTGACTTGCATGCAGAAATTACAGACTTTACCTTTGTATATGTGAACGTGGGAGTTGAAAGAATGTTTATCTTTCAGTAGCATGTTTTGGAGTTTTTTCATTCTCTGATACTGTGAGGATGGGGTAACCCAAGGTGTAACTGAACCGAAGAGTGGTCTGATGGGATTTCAGTTAGAATCTCAACCCCTTGCAAAAAGCGGAGTAACCCTCTATCAGAAAGTAATCATTACTGGATGAGGTATCGTGTCCAGACGAAAGGAAAGTCTATTTTGAATCCAAGGGATGGACAATGCACCACATATGGACAAGATTGAGATCAGCTAACATCTTGGATACATGCCCTACCTGCAGCATTAGTTGCATCCAATGGTCCTGTTCTGTCTCAGATTCGATCTAGAGCTAAATGCCTGTGCCCACTAATTATACATGAATACAAGAAGGATGAAATTTTAGAGAAGGGTAGAGAGATTGCATCAATATAGGTTAAATAAATTAAATTTGTATTGAAAAAGGAGGTGAGACCCTTCTGGGACATTTCTGGATTATTGAGTCATGGAGAACTGTTTTTATTAAAGAGAAGGTAGAGTCATTCCATCTAGGGATTTAAGACAAAAAATATTACATGTATGTCACGAAGGGCATATTGTTTAGTACAAAAAAAGAGTGAAGGGACTTAAATGCTAGCCTCTTAGTGATATGGATGAAAAGAAACAGGTGAGAGGTTTTATGGAATGTTGGACTTCTGCCTGCGCACCTTAAGATCTCCTTTGTGTCTCTTGTAAAACCTGAGATACTTTGATACTTTGAGAGTGTGTTCAAAGTGACAATATGGGACCATTGGACTGATGCGTTGCGTCAAACAAGTTTATCTTAGTACTTTATAGATCTAATTTGTAAGTGGACATAGGTAAAATATATACGCAGAGTGGGATCTAACTGTGTTTTTGAGTTCTTAGACAGGATATTTCACTAGTCTGTGTTTTAATGAACAAAGGCAGAAAAATTATGAAATGTTTTTGACTTATTTCAGACCTTCAGTTGTTAAACACACAACATCTCTGCTTTTTCACTGAATTTCCCCTCATCCTTCTGCACATGAAGTGACATCTTGATAAAACTGTCTTCACTTAATGGAGGATGCAGTCTGCATGCGCTGCTAGGGGCAAGCTTGTCCGTGCCCGTCTGCGTCCCGTCCACGGCCAGCATTTCCTCCCTCCCACCTTCCCCGATCGCTACTCCTCGTTACCCTCTGCGCCCTGGACCCAGATTGCATCTCCCAGCACTGCTGCCATTCCTAACCCCTCAAGATTCCAGCACCACATGCCATTTCACATGCACCACATGCCATTTCACATGCACCTCCTGCACCCACCACACACCTCACACATACCCAAAACTCAACACAAGCAGCCATACACACCTGAACTCAATTACACCACACCCCTCCCTGACCTGCATACTCCTCAACACTTGCTCCTTCATGAAACCCACCACAGACATTTGGCATCTGCTACACAACCGCTCACAGGACATGCTTTTCCTGACTGAATCCTGGCAATATCCCTTGACACAATACGTTATCGCTACAGCAATCCTCTTCTCAGGGTACAAGATCGCAGGACAAGCAGACCAGGAGGTGGAATCACTATCTTCTTCAAAGAATCCAACCAATGCTCCACCACCTCTGAAAGCACCACCAGCAACATGGTACACTTGACCTTCAAACTCCTCAACACGACCAACTACACCCTGAGCTGTACCCTCGTCTACCACCCTCTTGGACCATGTGTCAACTATGGCAGCACCATCGTGGACTATGCCACCCCTTCTGAACCTTTACTCCAGCCTCTTCATCGTCCTCGACTACCTCATCCACCAGCTGAAGGACCTCACTGATCCCATTACAACCAACCTCCTAGAGGACCTCTCCTTGGATTTACTCAGTGAGTGGAATGCACCACACATGCCACCGGACACCTAGTGGACCCCATCTTCACCATCACCGTAGGAGACAAGCTTATCAGGACACTGACAATAGCACCTAGAACTCCACCCTCAGAAGCTACCATTAGCAAATCAGAGCCACCAAATGTTTTGCACTTACTGATTGCATCAAAAGCATACCCAGTACCTACCATCCTTGCAGCCCTCCTTCCCACCTCTACCAATACCAACACCATCCTGACCACCTGACCCACCATCACCACTCAGGAAAATACAACAACCATGCTGTCTATACATTCCAGAATAGCCTCTGACCCCTGCCCTTAATCAAAGGACTGGACCCCATTTGAACAGCCCTTAGTAGTGCTTATTTTGATTCAGGTTTCCAGTGCTTGGCACCGTCACTTAATTGTCAACACATCCAATTCTGACAGTCTTACACATAGTGGTGCAGTTTGTTTAATTTAGAGATGATAGAAACAACACTTGTTTACTAATTCAAAATACATTTAAAAAGCTGAATTCCAGCTGCCAAAGCCATTCTTAAGGCTTTGAGGACCTGGACTAGCCTGAATTGTCACACTTGTAGGAGTGTGATGATTAGTCGTTGTTTTGGTACTGTCATTGGGGTTGTATGACATTACCACGCCTTACTTCACCATGCACATCTTTACATTGTTGATAATACAACGCTTACCACTACCATGCATTTACATTCACTCACATTAGAAACACCGTCACCACGCATACAACTACCATGCATACTTTTACCACGCTTACGGTTTCTGTAAAACAGTCTAATACTACCACCGTTAAAAAAATATATATTAAGGGCCAGATGTACAACCATTGGATTTTGTGACTCGCAATTTGCGACAAATTGCGAGTCGCAATTTGCGAGTCGCAAAATCCAATGTACAACAGTGTCTCAGACACTCTTTGCGATTTCCAATGGGGTCGCAAATTGCATGCCTCATGAATATTAATGAGGCTGTCGCATTTTGTGACCCCATTGAGAATACCTGGCACTCCCAGGGATGGTGGCCTGCTTGGGTCAGCAGACAACCATGTCTGGCACTGTTTTATCAATAAAGCAGTTTTTTTCGTTTTAATGCAGCCCGTTTTCCTTAAACGAAAACAGGAAGCATTTAAAAAAAATAAAAAATGAAACTTTTCAGTTTAATTTTTTAAGGGCAGACAGTGGTCCCTGGGACCACTGCCTGCTCATAAAAAATATTTGAGCATAAATTTCCAAAGGGGAAGGGGTCCCCTACCCGTTTGCGAGTGCCTTACCACTCTTCTGAGAAGGGTGGTACACTGTGAGTGATTTGTGACCACAATTGCGATCGCCAATCATTCATATATGGGTAATGGACTCGCTATTAGGAAAGGATACCCTTGGAAAGCCCCTTCCTAATAGTGAGTTGCTAACCCTATTTATTTTGCGAGTCACTAATTGACTAGCAACTCACAAAATAGGGTTAGTAAATTGGGCGACCTATTTTGTGGTGGCAAAGGGGCCGAAATCCCCTTTGCGACCGTAAAAAACGGTCGTACAGCAGGCCCTAAATCTTAATATATTTAATTAATTGCCTTTCTCACTTACCACCCAATCCCCTTTTTTAATTACCCTCAAATGCATGGTTTTGTCTTGTGTTATAAAGACTTTTGTGCCAACAGTCTTTTTGATGTAAAAATTATGTGTAAAATGGAATACGAAGTAAAAACGTTGTAGTAAAGGCTGTTTCTCGTCATTGGCGGCGTTGGCAGGGATAATAAGTTGGGCAAACTGCAGTGACCTCCTGACATGGGCCTTGGCACTTAAAAAAAAAAATCACTGGCCGTCAGTTCAATCCTTAACGACTCAGTCATCAGAGACACCATCTGGATGGATGGAAACATTCCACAGTATGCCCCTTCTCAAGAAACCATCAGCAGATCTCAAGATGCAAGCAAACTACTGGCCTATCTTCCAGCTACCATACCTGGCAAAAATCATAGAACAGATGATTAACAAATGTCTAAGCAACCACCTTCTCGACACCACTCAACCCTGATTCAAGCCCAGCTACAGTACAGAGATCGCCCTCATCTCCGCCACAGTTTATATCTGGATTGTCATGGACAGCGGTGGGGCACCATGGCCCTGCATCCAACAATTTCATGAAGCCGTCATACAAGGTCCCGCACTTTGCTGGATTTTCTCCTTCTTAACAGGCTACACTCAGCCCCCTTCAGCTTAGACACTGTCAATCTCATATGTGGGGTTCCACAAGGATCCTCACTCAGCCTTACTCTGTTCAATGCTACCATGACCCTACTCGCCAACATCACCCACGCCCACGGAATCAACATCATATCCTATGTTGATGACACCCAACTCATACTTTCCCGGTCCAACTGGACACCAAACACCAATTCAAATTACCCTGCCTGCATGACCCAAGTTGCCAGAATGACGAAAACCAACTGCCTCAAGCACAACACAGACAAGCCAGAAGTAGTCATCTTTGGCACAGACACCTCACTCTGGGATTCCACCTGGTGGTCTGCAGAACTCAAACCCACCCTCCTCTGGGCAACCCATGCAAAGAACCTCAGAAAAGTAATCGAAAACTAACTCATCATGACCAGCAAAGTGAACGCAGTCTGTCTCCGGCTTCCACACTTAAGATGCTAAAAAAGATCTTCAAATGGCTCCCCATGAACACTTGCAGAACCATCACCCAAGCACTCATTACCAGCTAGCTGGACTACAGCAACAGACTCTATGCTGGAATCAATGCTCAACTGACCACAAGACTCCGCACCAGATAAAACTAAGCTGTCAGGCTCACCTTCAACCTCAACCTCAACGCACACACTCACATCACCCTGCACTTTCTAAGAGCTTCACTGGCTAACAGTCCACATACAAGCACTCTTTAAATTGCTCACGCATACATACAAAGCCTTACACAACATTGGCTCCATGTCCTTCACAAATCCAATAACTTCCATAAACATCCCAGACCTCCACTAAGCTGGACTCCAACTTGCACTCACTACACAAGTACCTGCAGAACCAGATCTGGCGACCATCCCTTCTCCTACCTTGCTCCTAAAGCCTTGAGCAACTTGACTCTGAACATAAGAGCCGCTTCCCCAGTTCTTGAACTTCACAAACTGCTAAAAACCTGGCTCTTCACCTAGTGCCGACCCTGTCTCAGCCCATACTACTCCCGCTTCAGCACCACAAATCTTTCCCAGGTTAATTATGCGTTACACAAATACACATAACATCCTTCTGGTAACTGTGCTAAATAAAGATTTAACAGAGTAATAAAGAACATAGTTCAACTGGCAAATAAGAATAGAACAAAATATCACAGGGGGTTCGAAGTGATGCGGTATGCGGTGGCGCCTTCTCGGGTGTACGTGAAGTATATAGCAAAGTAAATTAGCACGGTGCTACAGGTGGGGGGATAACCCTGAACCCCCAAAGTAGACCGGAGTCTAAGATTTAAGTAATACAGATGACCTGTGCACACATGATAGTATCAACAGTTTGAATTACTGTCAGTCACAAAGAATACAATTATAACAGCAGTCAAGTAGCGTTTTCTTTCTTTGAAGTTTTAATCGGTGATTAGATGCCCAGCCAACACGTGTTTCGTCAGGGTGTGAACCCACGACTTCTTCAGGGCAGTAGGGCAGATGGTCTGAGATAGTAGATTCTCTCCGCCGGTTGTAATTCTGTCCCGGCTAAATAGGTTGGTGATTCACAACCAAGGGCAATTAATAAATTAAGGTAAGTACCAGGACAGGAGCACTTTCGTATCACGAAAGTGCTCCTGTCCTGGTACTTACCTTAATTTATTAATTCGATCCTACCTATCGTATCCCCCCATACAGCACAGTAGGTACGGTTGGATGTTATACGTTATAGTAATTATTTGGTGCTGCACCGCCATGGGTTTGTTCATTTCCAAAGCTAACCTGTTGTCTTCCAAGACAGTCATGCAGACTTTTTTGAACTCCTTCTGGTGTATTGAGTTCATCGTTTCCGGTCGGAGAAAATACTCTGGGTGGCCTATATCCTGCATAACATTTTTCACATATCTTAGTCAGATAATCTTATTTGCATGATCCTATCTCATTGCGTCAGTTAGGATTTCCTTATTTAGCCCTGTACTCGTGGAGGTCCAAATTCTATGCCAAAGATGCACAGGTTGTACCTTAATTAAGTCTGAGATGTATGGTACACCTAGCTCGCTGTGGCAATTAAAAACTGAGCACTTGCAGGAACTGCAAATATGAATCTTAAAAATGCGTTTTCAACTTGCTGAATTGGTATACAGTTGTGGCGGCCCCATATACCTGCCCCAAAGATTGCTATGCTCACGCATTTAGCCTAGTAAATTTTCAAGAGAATTTGAGGTGGCCTTTTACCCAGTTTTCTGGAGAAATTTATCAATGCCGCAGTGGACCTCATAAACAACAGGCTCCTGGTCTTAATCGCTTGTGTCCAAGACCCTGTACGATTAAAAAAAAACACCCAGGTATGTAAAAATGTTAATAGATTCTACCCTGTTATCCCCAGCTTGAAAGCTTCTACACTTTTGTTTCCCTCTCCCACAGATCATTATAAAACTTTTCTTTGCATTCATTTTCAAACCCAGGGTGTCCATAAAACTAGTATAAAAAGTAGGAGCCCTCTGTAAACCAATCTGGGTGCGTGCCATAAGCACCGCATCATCAGCGTAGAGGAGGGAGACTATTGGGCGCTAATTTACGTATGGCAGGTCCCTGGCGTTTGACACCAACCCCCGTTCCAACGCATTAGTGTAAAGAGTGAGCAGGAATGGAGCCAAAACGCACCCTTGCCTCACTCCCCTCTCCACGCTGAATGGTGCGGTACATTCTCCGTTGAGCCCATAACGGACTTTAGCTGTAGCCCCAGAGTATAACTGTCTTAAAAACTGGATTAGAATTGGGTCGACCTTAAGAACGCTAAGAATATCCCACATCGAAAGCGGCTGTAAGGTCGACAAAAGCCAAATGAAATTTCTCTGTCTTAGCCTGCATGTACTTTCCAATTAAAATGCTAAGATTAAGAGTCTGCTCGTTGACACCTAGACCAGATCTAAAACCGTACTGTACGTCACTTATAATATTGTTTTCCTCTGCCCATGTTTGCAACCTGTCTAAAACAATCCTTCCAGCCAGCTTCATGAGAGAATCTAATAAGGATATCGGGCGGTAGCAGGCCGGATTTTCACGATCCCCCTTCTTGAAGATCGGAACAATAATCGACTCAGACCATGTATCTATAAAGCCTTTTGAGCAACATGCTTGTAGAACCCGTGTTAATATTGGGGACCATAGCTTTGGAAATGACTTAAAAGGTCGATTGGGACTCCGTCAGGGCCTGGGGCCTTACCACTATTACTTGTGTTTACTGTTGTTATCTCTTCCAAAGTGATGTTTAAGTCAATAGGCCAAAAATCTTGGGAGTCCTGATGGTCCCTACCAGACTCTTGCCTCCAATCTGTTTCCCTCTCTGTAGCGTTCTGTAACGAGTAGACATTTGAAAAGAAGGCCACCAAAGTTTTTTCTTCTATTGCTACTTCAATAGAGGGCGCATCAGATTTATTAGCAGAAAAGAAGGGTGCATTCACAGCCTGCCAGAATAGGGAGCTATCTGTAGTAATCAAGTCCACATCCAGAATGTAGTTTTAAGTAGATTTATTCAAGTTGGTTACAGATCAGAAGTACAGTAGTATTCAGAAGAAGACCAACAGTATTCAGCCCCACCAGGAGCAGCCAGCCAGGCGCTCAGCCCTTCTCCAACTGTGAATTCCCACTCCCAACATTCCATCTTGCATCATTCAGGCAGCATTCCACTGGCACATCATGAACCATAACAAACCAGGATACTACATATCCTCCTTTGTTCCAAAAAGAAAACACAAGGAACACCAAAATTTAGAAATAACAAAAGAGAGAGAGAGAGCAGAAGATAGACGCAGGTTAAAGGAACGAGAAAAACGGAAAACACCAGAGAGTAGGGGTAAAATATAATGAAGGGAGATGAGAGAGAATAACAAACCTAACTCACCTTCCCTTCAAAAGAAAGGAACAGAACAGAAACACCAGAGGGCCAAGAATAGAAGGAGAAACCATTAATGGCTGTCCTCTGGACACCCACTGGCCAGGTAGGCATGCAAGAAGGCAGCTCACATCAGGGGGAAACAAGACGACAGAGAAGAAGAGGAATGCAAATACTCATTCTTCTCCATCAAAAACATGAAGAAAGAATTTACAAATAGAAAATACACCTTAGGAAAGGTAAAGCGTGCACTGCAGTGAAGGCATAAGACATGTAATGTGATGTCCATGTACGGACGCACCTCGACTGGAGGTAAAATGCTATGCATATGGTGATGGGGAAAGACCCCACAACACACCTCCGGAGAGGTGAAGAAATTGTGCCTAGTAAATGCGGAACACACGTCCGTGCGACACACCTCGACTGGAGGTCAACTGATATGCACATGAAAGTGGGACATAACCCCAAAACACACCTCGCGGAGAGGTCCACACAACACCTCGAGTACATGAGGAGAGACACTGTACACTGTAACAATGGGCGAAAACAACCCAAGGAACACATCTCGCGTGGGGAAAGAAACGTTGTGCACTATGGAGGTAAGTAAACAAAAACAAGGAGTAAAGGCACCTCGTAAGGAGGTAAAAACGTTGTGTACCCCATGCTGTGACGGAAATCGTCACGACACCCTATGTAAAATGGAAACGTAAGAGGTTGTATTTAGCGATGTAGACAAATTGCAATAACACACTGTAAATGCATAAATGTAAAACGCCTGTGAAACGAAAACATAGTAGCCTTGCATCATATAAATAAGGACAACAAACTTGTAATAAACATTGACAATGGTGTGCCTGTCACCGTAATGAGCCAGACAGGCGTTCAGATAATTTAAAATAAGCACTGTAAGCCTAAAACATGCATGTTGATTGAGAATGTCATAAGTGTGCCTGTATTAGTAGTATGTAACAGTGGTATGAATCTGTAACAGTCATTTATATTGGGGAAGAAACACCAGTGAGTGAAGTCTCACACGAGTAAGTGCTGGAGCGGGTCATGCAAAATTTTGTATACCCACCCCATTTTGCATGTTGTTTTATTAATTAGATTAATTAATTAATTATAATCGAACTAATGGATTGGAGTGATGTGGAAAATATTTATCAACCCTACTAATATATAAATTACACGTGGGATTTGCATTTGCATGGCTTCATTAATTACGTAAACTAAACTTTGTACGCATATTAATGATAGACAATCAGAATATTGCCTGATATATGTCGCTTTTGTGATGTAATTGTGATTCGTGCTTTATTTAGTAAGTATAAATCGCACTGAGTGTTGCTTTTTGCTAGATAAATACATACACATATGGGTATTAGCAAGGGAATAACATTTGATTAGTCATTTTTATGTATTAATTACGTTTTTGTGTTTCTTTGCTTAAGTTGACCATTTTGGCCTATCGAAAGATGGCTGCCTTTGGTGCTTAACCGGACTGCCAACTCTGAACAAGGCCTGGGTGAAGTGCGCCTGCGCTGACAACAGATACACAGTGGCCTGGACCAGACCCCAGATGAACATATACCTTTCAAGGACAGCCTGGGACGTCGTCCAAATATTCCGAACAAAGACTGTTGTGTGAACCGGAACTGACAAGGGTCATAACCCAAAAGACACTTTCGCGAGAACTTAAAAGGATGATCCCTGATTGTCCAATCAGCGAACTCGGATACCTAAAACTTTGATACATTTGATATTGATTTTACTATATATTATGGAAGAATAGAGAGGTGGGAGCGGGTTCGTTTCTGGCCTTTCTCGATTTCCTGACATTATGCTGACGGAGAGGACGGTGACACTGCAGAACAGCTGTTAGCCTGAATCTTTGACGGACTGAATTAATGCCCAAACTCCTGATGAACTGAACCTACTAAAATTAATGGGTATAGATTTGCGAGACTGTCAGATTTGACATAGAGGATGACTTTAGTCAGAATAGGTAAATATGAATGGCAACTTGATCAAATGAATGATTTAATTTGCAATATTAATATAAATTTGAATTTGAACATCTACAGAAATGAGTTGGGTTGTTTATTCATTGAAATGTGTTAATGAAAAGGTTAATTAGAGAATTAGAAATTCACTTAAACCTACAACTAACTGATACGTCCTGTTTTATGAGAGGAATACTAAAGGTGAAGTTTAGGGCCTAATGAGTATTAGAAGGTTGTGTAGATTTGTTGCTCATTAGGGTAGATGTGGTATTTTTCCCTCTCATTTTCCAGCGCTTGGAGGGATAATCGCCTCCCACACGGACTGATGGTGAGTGAATGTTGGTGTTATGGGCCCCACCAGCCAATGTATGGATAGTGTGTATATGTGAGATCTTTGGTCCGTGACGGTAGGGTGGGATTTTGCACTCCGCGCTGGAGCAGTTTTTCTGGTAGCAAGATGATGGTTGTTATTGTTTTGGTTTAGTGATTATTGCTTGTACATTGCTTATTGATTTTGGTTATTGATTGGTATTGATTTATGTTCTAACACTTTATGTTGAGTTACGTTGAGTTATATGTTGTTGGAACGACTTCTGGGATGTAGGAAGTCGGAAGTTTGTAACGGTTCCGTAGTAGAGCAGAGGTAAGCGCTGCTCTCGGGAAAGACGGAATTGTTGTTGCCCTGTAGGTACACAGGGGAAACATGTGACAATTGAAGTTGCACGGCGCATTGTCTGGGTTCGATTCGGTAGCATCGTCGTGTGTTGCCATTAGAGGCATTTACAGTGTGAGAGAAGTGTGTATGATAGCGAAGGTTACCTGTGAAATTCTGGTCTTAGGTACCAGGGATCCAACTGGCATTCCGATAACGCTTATCACTGGAAAGGTAATAGGTACTCTCTGAGCTTGTTAGAAGGACAAAGGAGAGGTAAGCGCTGCTTTGTTAACGTATGACATAATTCTGTAGTAGGACAGACTGTTCGCTGTTCTCGGGAAAGACAGGATTCTGAGTGAATGTACTACATTTTCTTGTGTGAACGAGTGTGAATGTAAAGGCATTTGGGTTAATTGCGAAACTCTGGGTTTATTTCTCAGGAGCATTGGGTCTCCAACTATGTGTCTTAAATACTAGAGAAACAATTAGCTAATGCTTGTTAGAAGGGTGAAGTAGAGGGATGTGCTACTTTATCAACGGAAGTAATGATTCCGTAGTAGGGCAGAGGTAAGCGCTGCTCTCGGGAAAGACGGAATTCTCGTGAGAAAGGTCTTTTGCTGTTCTTTGGTTAGCGAAGCGGACAATGGAGATGTTTTTATGTTGTTACTAACAGAAGTGTAGAGATTGAAACAAAAACGTATTGAGCGGATTTGTAAAGGAGGGGTAGACAGAAGCAGGAGCAGGAGCAGAACGACCGCGCTTGGATTGGACATTCGGTCAGAACTGTGAAACGCCCCGGATTGGTGCGTTTGTGTACGCCGCGCTAGGATTGGAGGAAAACAGGGTGACGTAGACGCTCCTTATTGGTGCGTTAGTGTGAGTCGCGCTAGGATTTGAGGACTGTGACAGTGACGTGGACGCTCGGAATTGGTGCGTTAGTGTGAGTCGCTCTGTGATTGGACAGACTAGCGGTACAGTTAAAAGAGACTAGAAAATGTATTGTGACCCACCAGAGAAAGAAAAGAAAACCTGGTTAGGGAGAATCAAGAAGTGGTTTAAGAAGGATAAACCAGTTAAAACTAGGGAAGGACAGTTACTTCCTCCACCGAAAACCCCTGCATCCTCCATGATTGCAAAATATGGGTATCATACTTGTATTTGGTTGGATAACTGGGTGAGATACACCAAGGGCGATGGAGTATTAGCTTTTCCATAGCATGGTTCATTTAATTTGGCTGGTTTAAGAAATTTAAGAGAAAAGATGATGAATTTGGAACCAAGACCTAGACCGACACAGTTTGTGGCTTTGACAGAATGGGAAGACGAGATGCATGAACGAGAGAGACAAAGAAGTGGTAGAGGATATAGGTACTCGTTTGGAAGACCATACGGACACAAAATGCATAGCGATCGAATGAAAAGATGGCGAGATGCGAGTATGACTGAGGGTGTGTTCCCCGTAAAAACTGTAGGAGAGAATGAAGGACGAAAGTGTGTAGAAAAGAGGCATAATGTGGAGTCGAGAGGGTATGGAGCGAATGAGTCTGAGGATGATGTTCTTGATGATATGGGCCGAGGATAATAAGGTCTTGCACCCGTCCCAACTGGGTTTCAGGAGTAAGGTCGGCACAGTGGAACAATGCCTGAACCTACATTTGATTGTCAGTAAATACACCATAGCCAAGAAAACACCAATGTATCTGGCATTCATGGACCTTACCTCAGCCTTTGATTTTGTTAATAGATCACGGCTGTGGCAAATTCTTTTAAATCTTGGCCTCGACGACTCGTTAGTCTCCTTCTTGGCATACATAAACAGAGACCTGAGAGCCAGGGTTCGCATAGGAAGGAACGGTGAGATTTCTAAACCAATTGAAATTGGGAGGGGGGTCAGACAGGGTTGTGTCTTGGCCCCCCTCCTATTCATATTATACATCAATGATCTATCCAAATCTCTACTCCCCTTAACTGAGGACGTCCCAAGCATCGGTGGTAACAAGATCCCTGCGCTGCTTTATGCAGATGGTGCTGTGTTAATGGGGCGAACCCCTAATGCTTTGCGAGCTTTGGTCCATGGCTTTGTGGAATTCATGGCAACATTAGATTTGTGTACTAATTTTAAGAAATCATTTTTAATGTCATGTGGGTCTAAGAAGCATTTTAATCTTTCTATTGTATCTAACTCTATCAGATTGTCTAGCACCTGCACTTTTCCGTATCTTGGTCTGATTTTCGCATCCAACGGTTTATGGAATGATCACATTGTCCACTGTAAAAGGAAATTTGTTAATTCTATTAACACAATTCTCAGGCTACCCAAACCCAAAAATATAGAGGTAGTGCCTGCCATCGTTAAAATCTACAGAACACAATGTATTCCAACCGTCACATATGGTGCAGAGGTGTGGGGGAACACGGTCAGCACACCTATTCAACGAGAAGAGAACAGGTTCTGCCGTAAAATATTGGGTGCCCCTTTTTTCTCTTCCACATATGCTTGTCATAGCGAGCTTCATTTATCTTATGTGGAGGACTTTATTAAGGCTCGCCCGACATTGTTCTGGCTTAGAATCTGGAAGAACTCGGCTGCGCAACTGACTAGGGAAATCATTTTGGATTGCCTAAGATGTGACAGAGGGCTGGCTATACCATGGTTGGCCGGAGTCCATAAAAGTTTAAATAGCCTGAATTTGGAACACTTTTTTTCAAACCCTCTAGCCCACAACCTACTAAGCATTAAAACTGTGGAAAAACTACTCTATGCATCCTACAAAGAAAAAAGGCTAGCAGCAGAATGTAACAAAACCTCGGTTGCTAAATATATGCAAATTGAGCATGTAACCACAGTTATGCCTAAATACCTTTTAAAACCTGTTGGCTGTTGGGAAAGGCGTTTATTCTTCAGGCTAAGGACAGACACTATGAAATATTTACTGTCCTTTCCCATTGGTTATTCTTTGAACCTTGATTATACCCACTGCCCATGTACCCATAATCTGAAACAATCTATGCTACATTTTTTATTCTTTTGTTCTTTTTATTTACCGCTTAAGAAAAGATTTTTGATTTCATATTTTAAATCCCGATGCGTAACTGACTACAAAATAGCCTATGAGCTGGTGCTTGCAATTGATAATGATGAATTATGTTTTCGAGTTGGATCTTTTTTAAAAATGGCTGTACGCTTTCGTAACTCCATGAATTTGGATTAATTTCTTTTATGTGATATTTGTAAATATTGCCCTTTCTTAAACTGTACTTTTATGGATATGTTGTTTTTATCCGAATTAAGTTCATATTGATTGATTGATTGATTGATTGATATGTTCTATAAAAATCCACCACCGTATCGACCAGAACCAGAAATGTTAACTCCAAGTGCCCCAATGAGAGAAACGATGCGAATTATAAAATCAGAACCAGAATCCCTAAGTTTGAGTAAAAACAGTGTTACCAGGGAAGTAGAAAAGAGATCAGAAGGAAGAACAGATGGAGAAAATTCTGCAGAATTAGCGAAAACAATCCTGGAATTAACTGAGAAAATAAGAGAATTGACTAAGAATCTAGAAGCGGTAACTGTTGCAGTAACGATAGGTCCAGTAATGCCTATTTTTGACAAACACAAGGACAGTGAGCATTGTTTGACAGTCCCTTATAGAAATAATAAACCAGTAGAACAACCAAGAGTGAGCCAGAATGAGAATCCATGGAGGCAGACTATGAGTGTAATGGAACCAAGTTTTACAAATAATCAATTTGCAGATCAGAATTGTGCAGAGAGACGTATGACAATGATAGAGACAGTGTCAGAAACACAAAAAGATTTTGGACACGGAAATATAGAAAAACCAGTAGGACCATCAACAGACGAGTTAAGTGAATGGTTAAGAAGCTTGCAGAGGAAAGACAAAGAATCCCAATCAATTGATGTGGCTAAGTTACGAATGGTATTGGAAGAATTAATCGTAGGGACTATCCCGACAGAAAAATTGAAAACCTATCAGGATGAAGAACTATTATTTTTGTGCAAAAGTGTGACCTGGAGAGCGAAAAATTTGCATGAAAGGTTAGAAGAAGTAGCAAATGAAATGGGTATTGAAATTGAGAAGGTAAAAGCCTTACAGAAGCCTTATCGAGTAGAATTCACTGAAAAGGACATTGAGAATATGAACACCACAGGACGAATAGGTCAAATTAAGGATATAATCATTTTGTTGAGAAAATGGGGAGACGTGGATAAATGGAGAAGCAGGTGGTATAGAAAACGAGATGATGCCTCAGATAAGACATTTTCAGCTTTTCCTGTAAGAGAAAAGGAGAAGGTAGTGACAGAATGCCCTATGAGAGAGATTCCAGGAGGAGGATATGTACATGTCCCATGGACAAGACAGGATATTTTGTCTTTTACGAATGATTTCCCTCGACTACGAGAAAAGCCCGTCGAGTGGTACAGACAGGTAGACAGATTTGTGAAATTGTCTAAAGTACTATGGATTGATTTGAACAGTCTATTTGACATAATTGTACCAGCAGATCTATGGTCAGAGTGTAAGCTAATGATAAATTGGCCAACTAAGGAATATCCTAGGGATCCTAAAACAGGAGCACCAGACCCCGAGGTAATGAAGAAATATGAGTAGGTTATGGTATTCCTGAAAAATAAAGTGCCCCCTAAAGAGACAGACTGGGTAAAAATTGATTGAACACACCAGGAAAGTAAAGAGTTAGTGCATGCATACTACGAGAGGTTAATACAAGCTTTTAAGCAGTTTAGCGTAGATGAGAATCTGAGTGAAAAGGATTTGAGCCATTTTGTATATAGATTTGTATATGGTTTACGTCCCGAAATTGGTGAGATGATTAAACAGCATACGGTAGATTGGCAAAACAAGAAAATAGATGAAGTATTGAGACATGCAAAATACTTCAGTGATGAAATTGAAGCAAAACAGCGGAAGCTAAAAGAGAAAGCAATGTGGGCACAGGTAAAGGTAGCGGAAAGACAAGAAGCACAATTAGTAGAAAAAGCAGGGTCAAAGACGAAATTTAATACTGGGAAGTATAAAGGGAATATTGAAGAAGCTAAAAAGAAATTTCCTTGTCATAATTGCGGCAGGATAGGGCATTGGAAATCCGAGTGTAAGTTTCCCCCAAGTACTAACAATGAAAATCCATCATTGAACCCACAGGTGCAGCATAAGGTGAGTGGTCAACTGCAGCAACAGCAGCAAGTTGTTCCCCTACAGAATCAGGTGCCAAAACCGCCTTTTCCACAAAGCAGAAACACACAGAAGTATAGTAGTGAATCGGGATTCTACAATGAAGAACAGTTAAATAAGCCGCCACGCGCTAGCGCTGTCTCGCAGTATTGGCTGCAACGCGATGAGAGTGACGCAGAAGAGGGCTATTGACGGTGCCGAAGGGAGGAAGAAGAATGCGTACTTGGCGCAACTCTAGAAGTAGACCAGACAGGACCTTTTGTAGATGGGAGGGTTAATGATGAAAATATTACTTTCCTAGTGGATACTGGTGCTACTCGATCAACTGTTAGATCAGCTGATGTTAAGAATCTTCCTCTCTCAGATGAAACAATCCAAGTAGTTGGTGTATCCAACAGACAGAATAAGACATACCTTACAGAACCATTGAAAGTTAGCATAGGGAAATTTTCAGAAATGCACCGCTTTGTGGTGTGTGACTCCAGTCCTGTGAATTTATTAGGTAGGGACCTGTTGTGCAAAATGAATTGCACTATATTTTGTACTCCGGATGGAATAGCTTTTGAAACACCAGATGATGATGTATTGTACAAAATGACCATAGCTAACAGAGAAAGTAAAGTTACTGAAACATATGCTGTATTCAATCCTGATGAATTACCTAAAGAATTGAGACAATCTGTAAAGGCAGAAGTTTGGGATTTCACTGGAGAAGATGTAGGACTAATGAGAAATGTCTATCCAGTCAAAATAACTGTGAAGGAAGGAGTAGCATATCCTAATGTTCCGCAGTATAAACTGACGCCTGAGATAATTGAAGGTGTAACTCCTATAATAGAGAAAATGATTAGGCAAGGAATTTTGAGAGAAATAATGAGTAGTCCATGTAATTCACCGATAATGGGACTGAAAAAGCCTAATGGGAAATTCAGGATAGTGCAGGATCTGAGAAAGGTGAACAAAATTGTGGTATCATATTGTCCCATTGTACCAAATCCATCAGTGATTTTATATCAGATTCCCCATGATGCAGAATGGTATACAGTGATTGATCTGTGTCATGCTTTCTTTTCCATTCCATTGCATCACGACAGTCAGCAAATTTTTGCATTTCGTTTTGGTGAGCGTATTTTGGCATGGTGCCGAATCCCACAGGGGTATACAGAAAGCCCCTCAATATTCAATCAGCTATTAAAGAAGTCTTTGGAGAGCTTAGAAATGCCAGAAAGCTCTGTATTGGTCCAATACATTGACAACCTTTTGGTGGCGTCAAAAACACGTGAAGCTTGTGAGGTGGATACAATAGCCTTGCTGAATCATTTGGCAGATGGAAGACTTAAAGTGTCACCAGCGAAACTACAGTTTTGTAAGAAGGAAGTACAGTATTTGGGACATAACATTGAGAAAGGACTAAGGAAAATAACCATAGACAGAATCAGAATAATAAAAGGAATGAGAGCTTCCATGACTCAAAGAGAAGTGAGAATGTTTTTGGGAATGGTTGGGTACTGTCGTCAGTGGATAGGTAACTTTTTCTTGATCGCAAAGCCTTTGGTGCGATTAACGAGAAGTGATGTAAAAGATCCCCTTGAATTAAACAAAGAAGAATTGGCAGCATTTAGACAATTGAGAGATGGTTTGTGTGAAGCACCGGCATTAGGTATGCCTGACTATGAGAAAGAATTCGAGTTGTATTGCAGTGAGAGAAATGGATGTGCACTTTCTGTGTTGACTCAGAAACATGGGAAAATGAGAAGACCAATTGCATATTTTTCATCAATGCTAGATCCAGTAGCTGTAGGTTTACCTGGATGTTTAAAAGTGGTGGCTGCAACATGTCGAAGTTTGGAGCAGAGTGAAGGAATTGTGATGGGATATCCATTGAAAGTATTTGTACCTCATGATGTAGCGATCCTGTTAACAAGGAGTCGACCTCAGTATATGACACACAGTCGGCTGACAAAGTATGAAAAGGTCATATTAGGTGCGACTAATGTGAGTCTTGCAAGATGTGTGAATGTGAATCCTGCAACGTTGTTGCCTGATGCTGTAATTGTGGAAGTGAGAGATGAAGTGGATCATGATTGTCTGGATGTACTTGCTTTTTGTACAAAACCACGACCAGATATAAAAGATGTACCTTTGCCAGAAAGTGATTTTGTGATGTTCGTTGATGGGTCATGTTTGAGAACAGATGAAGGAGTGCTGAGTGCAGAGTATGCAGTATGCACAGTCGCAGCAGTAATAGAAGCATCATATCTGAAAGGAGTGAAATCAGCCCAGGTAGCAGAACTTGTGGCTTTGACTAGAGCATGCAAGATTGGGAAGAGTGTGAGAGTGACTGTGATAACTGACAGCCAGTATGGCTTTGGAGTCGTCCACGACTTCGGCCAACTATGGCTACAAAGAGGTTTCCTGACCTCGAGTGGAACTCCCATTAAGAATGCAGAAGTGGTTGGAAAGTTGCTTGAGGCGATACAGCTGCCTAAACAATTGGCTGTTGTAAAATGTGCTGCACACAATCAGGGTGGTGATTATATTGCCACCGGGAACAGGTATGCAAATGACATGGCACAGTATTGTGCACGAAATCAGAATTCGGTCAATCGGGCTAAGGAAAGAGAAATGTCTTCTTGCTCATTGATGTTCACTAACATTGTGGGAACTTGGGAAGAGGTAGACAATTGCAGGATGAGGCAGGAGATGAGGAAATGAGACAGTGGGTAAAAGCAGGATGTGCCCCAAGGGAAAAGGATCAAGTGTGGGTCTATCGAGATGGAAGACCAGTTATGCCTGATAGCATGATGCCTACCATGGCACGGATGTATCATGGCCAGGGACATATTGAAAGAGATGCCATGATCAGGTCATTTAAGCAGACCTGGTACAATGCAAAATTCAGACTTGTAGCAGAAAGTCTTTGTCAGAGATGCTTAATATGTCAGCAGTACAATCCTGGAAGGAAGACAGTAGTGAGTCTGGGAACAATAGGTCGAGAAGGAGGGCCTTTCACCAGAATGCAAGTAGATTTCATTGAGATGCCTCCCTATAACAGACTGAGGAATGTTTTGGTTGTGGTCTGCCTATTCTCCAGGTGGGTGGAAGCATTCCCAACAAGAAGAAATGATTGGTTGACCGTAGCTAAGCTACTGCTGAGAGAATTCATCCCCAGATTAGGGTTCCCAGTAACAATTGAGTCAGACCGAGGAGGACATTTCCATAATGAGATTGTAGGATTAATTTGTGAAGCATTGAATGTACAACAAAAACTACATTGTGCCTACCAACCAGAGGCTTCTGGTGTGGTTGAACAGATGAATGGTACTATCAAAAATAGAATAGGGAAAATGTGTTTGGCCACAGGTATGAAATGGCCTGATGTCTTGCCTCTAGTACTCATGACAATAAGGTCAATTCCAGACAGAACTACAGGATTGAGTCCTCATGAAATAATCATGGGACGTGCTATGAGACATGTGTTTATACCAGTCAACAAGCTGATGACAATAACTGATGACATGGTGTTGGAATACTGTAAAGGCCTGGCTGACGCAGTTCATTCTGTGTTTCATCAGGTTGGACCAGATGCCACCACACTTAAAAAGAAGCCAGCCCATGATCTAAGCCCAGGTGATTGGGTAAGGATAAAGGTCCACAGAAAAAGAAATTGTCTGGTTCCAAGGTGGGGAAAACCACGACAAGTCATTCTGACCACAACCACAGCTGTGAAGTGTGCTGGACTGAAGAACTGGATCCATGCCAGTCATACATCAAGCGATTCTGGAAACGAGCAAGAAGCGCAAGGTTCTAAGAAAGAACACAGAAAGAAAAGAGGAAAGCGTACTGAAGACACAACAAAAGAAATTCGTGAAAAGGAAGTACCAGATGAGAGACTGAGAGAAATTCTACCTGAAGTAACAAATTTAAGCGAACAAGGGACAGGTACAGAGAGAGAGGGACAGATTTCTGCGGAAGATCCCCCAGGAGGTGTAGGGAACTGCAACATCCAGTTAGGTGAAGGGACAAGTAGCCAGCAGTAAGATTGCGTGTCGAAGATCCGAGGAGGGACAGAAGTAGGGAAAACAAAACAAGTGGTGGAAGAAGAAGTCGCTGAAAAGACAAAGCAAGTTGAGACAGAGTCTGAAGAGAGTGAAAATGAAATACCTGAAGGTCGAGTTCTAAGAAAGAGAGCTTGGAGGAATGAAAAGAATGACAAAGGAAGTAAAGTAAAAAGAGTTGCAAGAGATGATGTTTGGCCCAATAAAATAAGGAAACTGAGATATCGACTGACAAGAGTGAATTCACCGAGAGCTGAACAGGTGAATGAAGTGACAAGTCAAGAAAAATCAAAAGAAGACGAATTAACTGAAGACAAAGAGAGTAGAAGAACAAGGGAACCTAACCAGAAGTATAAGTCACCAAAATGGATGTACGTGGCTCTGCCTGAAAAGGGAGAAGAGGCAGATAGTCAAGGAGATCCAGAGGAGACTGTACTGAAAGTGGTTGAGGATGAAATAGAATCGGAAATCCTGAGAGTTGTCTTGTCCGACATTGGAGAAGAAGAAACGGAAGTTCAGGAAAATCCATATTTGGATGACGAGAGGAGAGTGAAGAATGAGGAGATGCCAAACTGAATAAGTTAAGAAAACTACTGATGAAGAAAACCAAATATTGAATCAAAAGATAGAGACTGGTAGAACCAAATAGGTGTTAGAAAAACTAGTTGTGAAGTAGAAGAGGCTAAGTCAAAAGACACGGTCCATTTTATCAGAGATGGCTAACATAGAAAGTAGTAAAGGTAGATGTACATTCATGAAAAGATGGTGTAAAATGTTTTGTTGTTGAACAGGATTATTAATGCTTTTATGGAGCATCCTTGCTCTTGTCATTTCTTTTAAGGCCACTATAGATACATTAGAAGGACATAGTGAGAATAAAACTAATATAGGGAAGATTTCAAAGGTAGTTCCAACTAGAATAGATAATAACTATTTACATAAAGACAGGTCAATAACAGATTTTTCTAATAATGTGTTTTCAAAATTATTGTATGAATATGTAAAGACAATGGACGTACGGGACTGCTACGTATGTATGCAGTTACCTGCATCTGTTTTTGAAGGAGTGACTTATCATCATCTCCCAGCAACGTATGGAATAACATGTAGTGTAATAGCTAGTTTATTTTATGAGACAGGGAAATTAGAATATTATTTTTCAGATGTAGATAACATTTTTGCGCAAGTGCCTTCTTATAATAAATTGAACAAAGTAAAACCTGCTACGGTATTAGGTGAATTCTTCTTAGAAACTAAGTATATTTTTAGAAACAATTTAACATGCAGTTTGAAGAAGGAGGAAAAGACATTCCTAGACATGGTTGAGGAAAGAAGATTGAAAATGCAAAGAAAAGCAGCAGAAGGAAAAGTGGAGAAAACAATCTGGGATATAGAGAAAGAAAAACATTTGAAAGGAGAAGCTAGTCCAACTATAGCTTTAGATTGGCCTGAGAAAGGGAAATGTTGCATTCGAAGGAATCAAACTGTGTATGATAATTATTTTCTAGGTAATAGTGCCATGATACATATCAAATCATGGGTGGATGGGGATTTAAAGGTGGAAGAGATCCAGTCTTTCCTGGATTATATTTTATTTGTGGGAACAGGGCATATTATCGTTTGCCAGACCATTGGTATGGCACATGTTACGTAGGCCTGGTCTTTCCGAAAATCTTTCATATGGATAGAGGAGAAGATGGTGTACATAGCTTAAGTAATCATTTAGCTAGAACCAAGAGAGAATCTTGGGCAGAAATTGTAGGTGACATTTTTCAGGCATTGATACCAGCAGTGGGAATAACTCTGAATGCAAACAAAATTAGAAAATTATCAACAGTAGTGGATCGCTTGTCAACAAGCACCGCTGGAGGATTCTTATTGGTTAACACAGAAATGGTTGCCATGCGTGCTATGGTAATGCAAAATCGACTTGCCCTTGATATATTATTTGTAAAAGAGGGTGGAGTCTGTGGAATGCTGAAAGTTCAAGTTTGTTGTACTTACATTCCTGACGAAAGCAAAGATCTGAAAACTTATATTAAGAATATTACTGAATTGCACGATGAACTTGCACCACTGGAGGTTGAAGGTGTTTGGGAGAGAATTGGAAAGAAAATAGCTGCTATTAAGAATTTCTTAGTAAAAATAGGTAGTACTCTTATAGGTAAAATATTGTTTCCATTAACACGTGTAATATGCCTAATTTTAGTGATAAGATTACGTTGTATGTGCTGTAAAAATAAGAAAAATAAGAAAAGAATAAAAAGAGAAAAATTAAAAAGAAAAGACAAGGATCAAGAAAGAGATTTGGAAGAGATAACATTAGAAGAATGGAAGGAGAGTATGTATAAAACTGCAAAAAGAGAAGAAATGGGTGAAACTGAATTATGATTAAGAGCAAGAAAACATTTTAAAGATTCCGTAAGACAGAACAAAATTTTGGGTGGTGTGGTGATAAAATCACCAAAGGGGGGATTGCTGGGGCGGGTCATGCAAAATTTTGTATACCCACCCCATTTTGCATGTTGTTTTATTAATTAGATTAATTAATTAATTATAATCGAACTAATGGATTGGAGTGATGTGGAAAATATTTATCAACCCTACTAATATATAAGTTACACGTGGGATTTGCATCTGCATGGCTTAATTAATTACGTAAACTAAACTTTGTACGCATATTAATGATACACAATCAGAATATTGCATGATATATGTCGCTTTTGTGATGTAATTGTGATTCGTGCTTTATTTAGTAAGTATAAATCGCACTGAGTGTTGCTTTTTGCTAGATAAATACATACACATATGGTTATTAGCGAGGGAATAACATTTGATTAGTCATTTTTATGTATTAATTATGTTTTGTGTTTCTTTGCTTAAGTTGACCCTTTTGGCCCATCGAAAGATGGCTGCCTTTGGTGCTTAACCCGACTGCTGAACAAGGCCTGGGTGAAGTGCGCCTGCGCTGACAACAGATACACAGTGGCCTGGGCCTGACCCCAGATGAACATGTACCTTTCAAGGACAGCCTGGGACGTCGTCCAAATATTCCGAACAAAGACTGTTGTGTGAACCGGAACTGACAAGGGTCATAACCCAAAAGACACTTTCGTGAGAACTTAAAAGGATGATCCCTGATTGTCCAATCAGCGAACTCGGATGCCTAAAACTTTGATACATTTGATATTGATTTTACTATAAATTATGGTAGAATAGAGAGGAGGGAGCGGGTTCGTTTCTGGCCTTTCTCGATTTCCTGACGTTATGCTGACGGAGAGTACGGTGACACTGCAGGACAGCTGTTAGCCTGAATCTTTGACGGACTGAATTTATGCCCAAACTCCTGATGAACTGAACCTACTAAAATTAATGGGCATAGATTTGCGAGACTGCCAGATTTGACATAGAGGACGACTTTAGCCAGAATAGGTAAATATGAATGGCAACTTGATCAAATTAATGATTTAATTTGCAATATTAATATAAATTTGAATTTGAACATCTACAGAAATGAGTTGGGTTGTTTATTCATTGAAATGTGTTAATGAAAAGGTTAATTAGAGAATTAGAAATTCCCTTAAACCTACAACTAACTGGTCCGTCCTGTTTTATGAGAGGAATACTAAAGGTGAAGTTTAGGGCCTAATGAGTATTAGAAGGTTGTGTAGATTTGTTGCTCATTAGGGTAGATGTGGTATTTTTCCCTCTCATTTTCCAGCGCTTGGAGGGATAATCGCCTCCCACACGGACTGATGGTGAGTGAATGTTGGTGTTATGGGCCCCACCAGCGAATGTATGGATAGTGTGTGTATGTGAGATCTTTGGTCCGTGACGGTAGGGAGGGATTTTGCACTCCGCGCTGGAGCATAAGCATCAACCATTAACATGGAAGCATACTGCAGTGTCCATACAGCCGATAGACTTGACTCCATTTTGTAGAGAAGTAGTTCTTGTTCTCACACTGCCCCTCGACTATTCCCAAAAGTACTGATGAATCCAAAATAAAAATGAGAAGTACCTGCGATGCTGTAACATGCCCAGGACAATAACCATTTGATTGTGAGACTAATCCTGGTCTCAAGCGTCGCTCATTGTAGAAGAAAATCGAATTAGGAAGCGAAATGCCCAAAAACTTCTGCCGGTAATGATTCCTCAACACACGTGGTTGGCATAATCACACTGGAGCTTTCCTCAGTATGCGTGTAAAGGGAAGCATACAATCCCAAAATGGCGGCACGCTATATCACGCACTGCCGGATGGCTCACGGCGCGTTAGCGATGCCGAACCACCGTCCGCAGCAGAATGACGTGGAAGAGGCTGGCATCATGAAGGTTCTTCCGAGGCAACGCGCAACACCACGGACCAGGTGAAGCGCGCAAGCATCTTTTAAACTTAAATAAAGCGCAACTGTCACTCTTGTGAGGGCCATGCAATGGGAAACACAAAACACCAACTTTAACACTTTAACTTTTAGTTGAAAACCAAACCGGGAAAAGTAAGTTTCACACCGGTGCAGCGCTAGCAGGATAACAGTTAAAAATGACACACATCCAATACCTCAGTAAGGAAAAATACAGCACCTTAAAACAGCACAAATGAGCCTTACTGTCTCTAGAAATACAGCACTTCGCACTGGAGGTAAAAACTGAAAAACCAGTGGTTACCTTTTTTAAGAAGTACTGTAGATATTCTCAGAGGCACTGTGGATGTTTGTAGATGGAGCGTAGACATTAGTTGTGGCTTAGTAGACCTTAGCGAATGCGAAAACGAAGACAGCTTTGATGACTTAATTCCATGAATTAAAATGACTTCACAGCACGCTTGAGATTGGGGTGCTGCGCTGAAGGGACAGCAAACAGACCTTTTGGGATGCTGTGGGAACAGCACAGGAACATATATTGATCAATGCTTGGATTACCCTCTCTTGAAGGAACAGCACCTGACCAAGGCATTGTAGAGTGTCAACCTTACCCTCCCTGAGGGCACAGCACAGGAACCAACTGAAAGGCTGGTGAGGGCGACCGATGTAGGGGTCACTGGTGGGGCTGACGTGGCAGTTTGATGGTAGTACGCAGACCAGGTACTAAAGAAGATTGCTCGAGGTTCCCAGGCACTTCCACTTGAACTTGAGAGGTAGAGATCGCAGGTTCTTTTTTAACTCGTCGCCAATAAAATGTAGTAATCAAGTCCACATCCAGAATGTAGTTTTAAGTAGATTTATTCAAGTTGGTTACAGATCAGAAGTACAGTAGTATTCAGAAGAAGATCAACAGTATTCAGCCCCACCAGGAGCAGCCAGCCAGGCGCTCAGCCCTTCTCCAACTGTGAGTTCCCACTCCCAACATTCCATCTTGCATCATTCAGGCAGCATTCCACTGGCACATCATGAACCATAACAAAACAGGATACTACTCTATCTTTACTCCCTGAGGCATTATTAAGATTCTCCCAAGCCTTTTCTTTCAAGACCTTTTTTCTAGTTTTCCTGGCTTCATTATACAGCTTCCTGCATTTCCTAATTTCCTCCTTATCTCGTACTGGCTTATGTAGGGCTTCTTTTAATTTAGTATATTTTTTTGAGCAGTTTTTGTCAAACCATCCCTATCTATCATCTCGGACAGCTTTGCTTTCTACTAGCAGCAGATTTTTAACTGCAGTAGTTATATGGGTAAAAGCATTCAAAGATATTTTCATGCGATGGGCTATCATTCAGGCACGTTAGGATTCAGTCATATGTCTTGCTAACTGTTTGTTTACTTAGCTCTGAAGGGGCCAAACTAGACCATCGTAGTGTAAAGCCATTTTGTCTTCCTAGTGTTACGTTTTGTGCCCCCACCACTCGATTGCAGTGTTTCCTTGCTTCAATAGTTGGAATGGGTATATTTACACTTAGAGGCAAGTGATCACTCATTACATTTTGGTGGATATTATAACCAGTAATGTAACTTGTGTAGCGGTTTGGCATAATTATGAAGTCTATTGTGGATTTGGCTCCTCTACATATAAAAGTGTGTCCAAAATCCACCCTGGGTCGACATAAACAATTTACAAAACCAAAATCATGCTAAAATTAAATCTCATTAAAGATCTCACCTCTATGGGAGTGGGAGAAATGCATCACCAGGTCGGCCTCCTCAGTAGTTAAGCCACATTTTCCTAGCCCGGCTATCAGGCATAGATGGACATTGAAATCCCCAACACAGATAGGAATTATTTCAATCTCGCCTTTTGATACTAGTTTACTAATAGCCTGGCTAAGCTTCGTCATGATGGCACCCAATTGCCCTTTTTCAGCATTATTATACAGGTTAATTACAGCCAGTAAACATTTTACATCTATATGGATCAATACAATCTGGAAATACATTTCGGAACTGATTATTTCGATCTTTTGAGCCCCAATCATATTTGAAACGTATGGGTCTTCCGCTCGAGGAATGAGTTGCTGGTGTGTGAAAAGTCCTAAATCCATTTATGTGAACTTAGTTGATAGCCCAGATTTCTTGAATACACAAGATGTCAAAATTGTTTATAAAATCATTTCAAGGCATATCTTTCACTTTATTCTTAAGGCCTGCTACGTTCCAGAACAGGACTTTTTTTATTTTGGATTGAGTTGTTACGGGGACAAATTCATACTGCTCTGTTGGTCCGGGCTCGTTTTGTATGACTTGATTAAAAAACCCAACATTGTCCATTTCGGTCGGATTCCTGTTGATATTGTCGGACCCAGATATTTCTTCACCTTTACACTTACTATCCCCCTCCTCCATTAGTTCAATACTAATTGAACTATTTAGGGCTACTTCGAATTGGGCTTCAGTACTAGAGATATTTTCATTCCCTGGTGGATACTGACTAGTAAATAGTCAGTAATTTGCATCTAGGGTCGATAGGGGCCCGAATCGATTTGATGTCTCTATATTGAAAAGGGAACTGTCTTTAAACAGTCCAAGTGGGTTAGGGATATTTAGTCTATATGGGCGCTTATGTTGATAAAAAAAAGGCCAGTGGGAAAACATGTATATTTGAGTAGCTTAGATTAGGATCCTGTATTCTTAGTAAAACTTCCCTTACCAGTGAAGGTGATCCTAATGAGAGGACAACACAATCACCTTGGTAAAGTTTATTACTATTTCCCACCCAACTGATTCTCCTCACCATCTTAAATTCTCTGAAGAGGGCACTGGTCAGGCCTGTTCTATTTCCAAGCCAATGTATGGTTTTGTTTCTTAAGGCAGCCCAGGTTTCCTTTTCAGCCGGTGAGCAGAAAGGAATGATGGCAAATATGACAGTATATGGGTTAGCCGCTGGTGGTAAATTTAAAGTCTGGGGGTTGCGTGCATCCTCTAGTGTGTTACTATTTACTGGATTTGTTTTTGTGTTTTTCGCGCCCTCCCGTCTTTCACCCACCAGGTTGTCCATCCTTCCTATATCATTCTTCCTATGTGCATCGATCTCATTTGGGATGGTATTTTTCGAATTTATTGTTACATTTGGGTAAATTCCGGGCCCCTTGTCCTTTTTTCTTAACGTTACTTGTCCCTTTGCGACTGAGGGGGTAGCTTTCATATTTTTCTTCTCGCACTGTGTGATGGTACTAGGTGACTTCTTAGATTGCATTTTCCCATCTTGACCGGCCATATTCTGAGTTACAAGAACTTTCTCTAATCCTACTTCTATTTTATCCAGTCTATCAATAAGACTGTTAATGGACTTAGTAACAAACTCAGTTAATTCTTTTATCATCGTAGTCAAATTTGCAGTCTCTGCTACGGGTGTGTTGCCTTTATTTTTTACACGTATTGTATTAGTATTCCCTATTTTAGTTTGAGGTTTATATTTGGGGCCCAGTAATTTTCCCTGTGATTTTTTCAAGTGGGTCTTAGTTAAGCTTGGAGTAGTTTGCCCTGTGCATGTTCCATCCGGTTGAGAATCCAGTATTTCTATACTTGACGATTTGCAAGATTATTTTGAAGAGGGTGGGTGTTCAATATCAAGGTCTGTATTAAAGATATCATCAGGAATAATCTGGATACATCCATTTTTAGTTTGTTCAGTTAGTGTTTTTCCCAAGGTTCCGGTTTCATCAGTTCCTATTTCTAACATGCTAGATTTATCCTTTGGTTTAGATCCTAGTGAGTTCGTTGACTCCCTATTTAAAGTTTCTTTGACAGAAGTTATCTGTCGTTCAATACCTCCAACTGCCCCTGTTAAGTAATTAAGCAAAGTCATGTTGGCTTTTCTGTGCTTACTCTGTGATTTAGGTGCGTGGCTTGCTATTAACTTCCTCTTCCCCATATTTAATAATCAGCGACTTGGAAATACAAATTAAGGGCTAAGGGATGAGGATTCCTCAAGGTTCTGAAATTGTACTATTTAATTTGCTATGTTCCCCTCGAAGGGTAAAGTGCGGTGTGCGTTCAAATATTATTAACAGGCCCCAAAGGCAGAGCGTAACGTATTTTTCCAATAACTTCCAATCGAAAACTAAGCAAACTTCAATTCTCTGTTAAAATATTTCACAATTTGTGGGTCAAAGTGCAATGTGCTATAAAAAAGTACAGTACAATTTTACGATCCATAAAATACCAAATATTAAGAACTTTCGAAAAGCCTTATCTTATCAAGGAAAAGTGTGGCGTGCATATACGTTTTTTTGCAGCAGGAACAGTAAGGGCTTTTGGACAAAATAAAGACACTAAAGTGCAGCGTGCAGTACAATGCCCTGATTAAAGATAGTCTGGACCCAAGAGATCCGATTAAGACCAAGATCAAAATAAGATATTTAATCGTACCCAATCCATTTAGCCATAGTACATGTAGATTTTGCTAGTAGAGTTACACTGCGATTGCTACGAGGAAAGTCAAATGATAGGGACGGTAGGGAAGAGAACTCACAGTACCTGTCGACCGACTCCTTGTGCACAGCAGGAGCCCAAGGCCTGGGGTGAATGGGGGTGGCCCTGCCCTGTCTCTTCCTGGCAATGACGGGCAAGGAAGGGCGCGCCCTTGGCCCGGGCTGGGCCCGGGCACGTCCCGCGCTGCGGGGGAAAGCCTGTGCCTCTTAGCGCCCCCGGGCGCGTGGCGGCGGCAGTGACGGTCTTCCCGCTGCTGGGGCTGCTGGGCAATGGTGTTCCTGGCCCCTGGTGGAGGTTTCCTGCATCCCGTGCAGCGGGGGAATGCCTATGCCTCTTAGCGCCTCCGGGCGCGTCTCGGCGGCAGTGACGGTCTTCCCGCTGCTGGGGCTGCTGGACAATGGAGTTCCTGGCCCCTGGTGGAAGTTTCTCGCGTCCCGCGCTGCGGGGGAAAGCCTGTGCCTCTTAGCGCCTCCGGGCGCGTCGCGGCGGCAGTGACGGTCTTCCTGCTGCTGGGTAATGGAGTTCCTGGCCCCTGGTGGAGGGTTCTCACGTCCCGCGCTGCGGGGGAAAGCCTGTGCCTCTTAGCGCCTCCGGGCAGGACCAGTAGGTGCTTTTGGACAAAATAAAGACACTAAAGTGCAGCGTGCAGTACAATGCCCTGATTAACGATAGTCTGGACCCGAGCGATACGATTAAGACCAAGATCAGAATAAGATATTTAATCGTACCCAATCAATTTAGCCATAGTACATGTAGATTTTGTTAGTAGAGTTACACTGCGATTGCTATGATGAAAGGCAAATGATAGGGACGGTAGGGAAGAGAACTCACAGTACCTGTCGACCGACTCCTTGTGCAAAGCAGGAGCCCAAGGCCTGGGGTGAATGGGGGTGGCTCTGCCCTGTCTCTTCCTGGAAATGAACGGCAAGGACGGGCCCCCCTTGGCCCGGGCTTTGCCCAGGCACGTCCCGCGCTGAGGGGGAAAGCCTGTTCCTCTTAGCGCCTCCAGGCGCGTCGCGGCGGCAGTGGCGGTCTTCCCGCCGCTGGGCAATGGTGTTCCTGGCCCCTGGTGGAACTTTCTCGCGTCCCGCGCTGCGGGGGAAAGCCTGTGCCTCTTAGAGCCTCCGGGCGCGTCGCGGCGGCAGTGACTGTCTTCCCGCTGCTGGGGCTGCTGGGCAATGGAGTTCCTGGCCCCTGGTGGAGGTTACTCGCGTCCCGGGCTGCAGGGGAAAGCCTGTGCCTCTTAGCCCCTCTGGGCACGTCGCGGCAGCAGTGACGGTCTTCCCGCTGCTGGGGCTGCTGGTCAATGGAGTTCCTGGCCCCTGGTGGAGGTTTCTCGCGTCCCGTAACAAGTCACTGATCCAAGCTGTAAGCTCAACTGGTTCACTGGGAAAAGTGATGTCAGGTACTGTAGGTCTCATTCTATAGAGAGGAATCCGTTTCAGGGTGACTGAACAAGAGGGTAGCTTTCTTCAAACATGATTGAGCTACAGCTACTAATTTTGCTTCAGGAAAATTGGATGGAACCTGCCGGGTGCGGCCAACACATCGACATCTCCAGCCAGCCCTGGCTCCCCCTGTGGCACAGTGAACAGTCAGTATTTTAAGCTGCCACTTGGTAGGCAAATATCGCCAAAGATCCTGCCCCCACGGCCTTGTTTTTGAAACACTATTTTCAAAAAATTCCGTACAATCCTACTTTCTCTGGCAGTGGCTTGAGACCACCATCTAGTTTCAACCCCCCCACCCATCTACTATCTCACAAATTGATGGCTTTTGAACAGGTGGTATTGAGGGACGTGGACAAAATACTGTCCAATCGACAGTATGTGCAATACAATGTGAGTAAATCTGAACGGGAGGGCCTGGCTTCTCTTAAAACTAATACCAACATAGTAATAAAACCAGCCGACAAGGGGGGTGCCATTGTGATACAGAATGTGGAGGATTACAAAAAAGAAATTCTTGGCCAGTTATCAACTGTAGGCAACTATGAGAAACTGAGAAGGGATCCTACCCAAGAAATTACTAACATGATAAGAGGAGTTACACGTGATGCATTTGAATCTGGCATTATTAGTAAACTTGAAAATGAGTACCTTAACAACAAACATCCTAGGACACCCACAATTTACACCCTCCCGAAAATACACAAAAGTATGGAATGTCCACCTGGTAGACCTATAATTTCAGGCTGTGGATCCATTTTGGAGCCACTCTGTAAATATATTGATGTGTTTTTAAAACCCATTGCTGAAAACACCTCTACCTATCTTAAGGATACTATGCAGACGATTCAACTTGTTGATGATCGTCCACATGACCCATCAGCGGACATTCTGGTCACTATGGATATAGCGTCACTGTATACAAACATTCCACAATGTTCTGCCCTGACATGTATTGAGTCAATATTAAACCAACGGCCTACACCACACAGGGTGCCAACTCAATTTATTATTGAGCTCCTACGCATTGCCATGACCCGTAATTATTTTACATTCTTGGGGGAATATTACGTACAGACCAAGGGCGTGGCGATGGGGGCGAGGTTCGCACCCAATCTGGCAATCATATTCATGAACAACGGTTTATTTTAAATGAACATAACCCACATAGAAACAATATCATGCTATGGCGACGTTATATTGACAATGTCTTTATGATCTGGAAGGGTGATGAGGATCACTTGACAGCCTTTCATCAGTGGCTTAACAACTGCTCTCCCGACATTCAGTTTACCCTGGACTCCAGTAGGGAGACAATTAACTTCTTGGACATCACAATAAATGTTCATTCAGGGAAACTATATACTAGTTTATATAGGAAAAGTAGCGAGCGCAATACATTACTGAGATATACGAGTCATCACCCTCGCAACTTAAGGGACAATTTGCCCTTTGGGCAGTTTCTGAGGTTAAGGAGGAATTATTCTAGAAAAGAAGATTACTTTGACGAGTCAGCTGGTCTCCTAGCTAGACTGAGTGAACGTGGGTACCCCATTAGATTACTAACGAGAGCACGAAAACGTGCATGGCATAACCAGAGAGACACCTTACTAACCCCGAAGGCCAGAACTGATGACAAAGATGAGCGTTTGGTATGTGTTACGACTTTTAATACGAAAAGTAATGCTATAAAGAAGACCATAAACCAGCACTGGCATCTGGTGTCAGATGAACTGGGGAACATACCCACTCCCCTATATGCTTTTAAGAAAGGCAGAAATATCAGGGACTCCGTGGTCAAGTCCTTATTGGATACACCAAAGATACCGGGACAGACCACCCTTTGGGGGATTCCGCCAGTTAGGGGCCATCATAAATGTGGCTCATGCAAAGCCTGCCCCATGACAAAAGAAATGCCAGAATTTGTACACAATGACCAAACACACACACTGAATGAACACAGTAACTGCAACACTAGCGGAGTCATTTATGCTATCATTTGCCCCTGTGGTTTCATGTACGTTGGCCAAACTGTCCAGAGAGTGAAATGTCGTATCCTGCAGCATTGCAGTCGCATACGTTGTAAGGTACAAGGCGCCCCACTAGTTGAACACTTCACCTTGTTTGATCATACACCTGAAAGCCTCCGCTGGTGGGTCATAGAAAAGGTCAAACCGAACCCCAGGGGAGGTGATTTCAGCACTATGCTTAGTAAACGTGAGTGTAAATGGATACATCGCTTGAACACTGTCAACCGGGGGCTAAATGAATTTGAGGAGATCAGCAGACAAGTGTCGGTACTTACTAATGTATGAAGTTGATGTCGAAAAGAGCGAGCCATACATTCCAGGGATCTGGATGCTACGTTCATAATTACATGTTTCTACTATGTAGCTCACTAGGGATCTAGTGGGCATTAATAATGGTGTTTGACTAATTGTTTAAGTTTTTCTCTTTTACCAGTAACACCCATTGTGTTTATCTTATCTGTTCAACAAGCCCTTTGGGTTTTATTATGTAAATTGTTAATATACATAATGTGCACTGTGAATGTGAATTACTCATTGTTTTTTCATTTCCTTGTTGGTAAATATTGGCATGTATGCCTGTCCTCTTTCCTGTCTTTTTAAATAACTCTTCCCCCTTTTTATATATTAATTTTACACCTACCCCTGTCCCCGACATCGGACACTGGATAAAGTCTTTTCTGCCTTTCCCCTACCGGTTACGTTACCGGCAATTGATTTAATACGTTCAAGCGTCGACCGCCTCCATTAGGCACTTTCCCGACCTGGAGACGGCCGCGAAGTGAAGACGCGCTTGCAAAGAACCCCCGTAGTAATTCAATTACACGTTTTTCCACAGTAAGTTAGCCACACCGTCTGTGCGGTTGTTAGACTAAGAAACGCTTTCATTCATTTTTTAAGCTGACTCACGAGCGACTGTAAGTTTTTCCTTAATTTCACGGATTCTTCTTTTGCCTGTAGGGAGCCGCTCGTTAAGCACTTTCGACAAACTACTTCAATTGAGCATGCCCTTGCCGTTAGGGGTAATATAAATTGTCACGTCCTTCCTTAACGTGATCTCCCCCACGCCATCAAGCACTATCAGATTGCGATTTATCCCGTCCTTAAGCACCTTAAATATTTATACCTTTTGATTATGCAGAATAGGCCACATGACGGGTAGGAACATGATTTATAGTTCTGTTTCCTTTTTTGCGCTACGATGTGGAGAATTAATCGGTGACTGTGACCTTAGAATCCTTTTAAATAGTTTTACCCATTGATCATGCAGAACAGGCCTTAGCCAAGGTGCAATATCGCTTGATGGGTAGGAGCATGAATGGTAGTTCTGTTCCTTTTTACGTTATGATGTGGAGAGATAATCGGTAACTGTGACCTTAGAATCCTTTTGTCTCCTTTCAGGTGACTGGGAATCACCTTCCCCTCGGTCTTCGGGGTGTAATCATTGTAACCAAGTGTGAAGGTAATAAATACCCACTAGTTGTGTTGTTTAATTTAAATTGTGTAAATTCAAAAGTTTTTTATCAGCACATTTTAAGCATGTCATTCCTTTAAGATTACGGTTGAGGAAGAATACCCCCATACTGGATTGATAAAGGATACCATGGACTTTTGTCCACACCTGTGGCTGACGGGTGAGATCCCTTTATCATATACATTTATTGTGTGATAAGTTCAGCCTTTTAGTGCAACGATCTGACCTCGGTCCCTCTTTCAGGTTGCCCAGTGTAGTCCTGATGAAGATCCGCCCGGCCGAGGCATTAATTACCCTTTTGGCCATAAGCCGGATCGAAATGTCGACGCCCAACTAACTTAACCTGGACCCTTGTTTGTCTTCTACGTGCTACCCTAGAATTGATGTCTAGGTTTGAATTGACATAAGAATAGTGTGTGAATATAATTGGGCCAGGTTACCCAAGGACGGTGACTCACAACCGGTCCCGTTGTTTTCTTTTATTTACTGAAACCTTTCATACATTCATGCTGAAATATCTTTCTTTCTCACATCACTCTTGAGCACCCTGTTTTATCTGCACGTCTCCCTCTGGAGCAAGCTTTCCAAATTTCTTTTTTGAAATTGTTATTTTGTATTATATACTGCCTGGTTCTCACCAAAAATTCCTTTAAATAAATATATGGTGATCCAGTTCATGGTCTCTCCGTTGCACTTTTTGAATTAATTTTTGAATTAATGTTGACATTTTTTGGATATTAGATTCCTATGTTTATTGCTTTATTCAATAATTTGCTAAATTAGAACTTTTTGATATATTCAACTGAAAGATAGGTCTAGGACCATTGTTTTTTGTACCAGATGATACCCAGGTCCTTTGATTATTTTGGGTTACCCCGTTCTCTATAATGGCCCTGTTTTTGCTGGTAGCAGGCCGCTTGCCGGATAGTTCGTGCCTTTGACCCGCAGTGTCTCTTAACGCTATCTCCGGCGATGCAGCGGGAGACCCCGTTGCAGATTCCCGATTGCCGACAGCACCCCGCTCGATCAGATGCACCCCTTGTTGGTCGGCTGCATTAGACCGTGTGGCACCAGATGCATTGCCACCGGTCTTTGATGGACACTTCTCGCCGCTCTGCTGGATCCGAGAGCGCGTCCCCGACAGGGCCGCGGCAAGCCTCCTGATAGCCGGGGAACCTCCTATGCTCCTACGCTCCGTTGCCCGTATTGACTCATTAACACATACAGTGAACTTTGTCACAGCCTCTTAGTGTTTGGGTGAGTTAATTTTGTGGGTGGGCGTTCATGAAGGGACATGATTGAAAACTCTGGAGCTGACGATGAAGGTAGTGTGAGATTTTGCACTACATGTCACTGGGTCATAAAGGAGCGCCGGGTACCTGCTCATCCACTTTCTGACCTCTCTCCAGAGCACGCAGAGCAATGGTCACATATGATTCAATTGTAAATATCATTTTATGTGAAAGTGTGTGAAGGAGGTAAGTAAATGCCAAAATACTAACAGCACTAAAGGAAAATAAAATGCTGTGATTTCAAGTGAGTACATAGAGTTTGTAGGTGTGAGAAAGAAGGCATGGTGAAGGTGAGGTGAGGTAAGCAAGTATGGGTAGAAGGAAAGAAAGAAAACAGTGACAAAGTTGAAGGGGATGATGTGTTAGATATACAGATGAAAAATGTCAGACAGATGTGGGGAGAAAATGGGCATAAGAGCTGTACCCTTATTTACATAGGCCACTAAACTTGGAAAGGATCCTAGTTAGCTTTTTTGTCCACATTCCTAATAGAGAATCTTCCTTGTATCTTCTGTTTATGATTTTGTGCATTTTTGGTATTTGCAAGGTTTATTGTTGATTTTCAAGTGTGCTCTCATGTGCAGGAGGGTGGTTTATTTCCCTTGTTTTTTTTTCATCCTAGGCAGGTATTCATGTTTCAGATTCTGTACTGAGCCTGCATTTGGTGTGTCAGAGTGGCTCTGTTATATTTAATAAATCATTCTTTTTTTTTTTTATTCTTTTTTTTATTTTATTTATGCTTTTTGTCATTTCCTTACAGAAAAAAAGGGAGAAACAAGACATCAATAACAGTATACAGTCTCTCCAATTAACAGCATATAGTCTCTTAAAACGTGGCATTGGCATAGTATACACATGACTCTCGCATAAGGTAGATAACTCATAGTGCATTAGGGTACCTTAACCAGGACGTTCGAAGCTACAGCCAGCACCCACAGAGAAGAGCAATGTAAAGTGAACACAGGCAGGCAAGCAGACTACCCACTGAGAGGGGCCTCAAAGAGCGGTACTGCTTAACAAATATGATGTGAGCGGAGCCCAAATATCCCGCGGCTTAGACTGGGCGGGCAGCTCCTCCGCATAACATGTGAGCTGATCCCGGCTATAGGTCAGGTCCTGTAGCCATAGCTTAGTGGTGGGCACCACCCTGCCGCCCCAGCACATGGAAATCCTACGTTTAGCTAAGAGTAACGCTATAGAGACAAATTTCTTATTGTACGGTTTCACCTTGGCATCAACACCCAGCACACACACCTTAGGGCCCCATTCGACCACCTCATCCACCATTAGACCAAGAACTCTTGTGACGGAGCTGCAGTATGCAGCTTTTTTGGGACATGTCCACACTAAATGGTAAAAGTCAGCCCCCGGGGCATCACAGCGCTTGCAAGTATCAGCTGATTGCAGCCCGTAATGATGCAGTTGCGACGGCGTGTAGTAGAGCTGGTGCAGGTATTTATAGTGTTCCAACCGCAGATTCCCATTGGGTGTCAAGCGACCAGTCAGGCGACAACAGCCCAACCAGTCAGTGTCAGAGAAAGGCTCCGGCAGCACCGCATTCCACCTGGTCAGCGCAGCCGTCTCATCCTGGGGTACCTCCCCCTGAGAAGTAGTATACAGCCGGGTGACCAGCCGGGCTCTAGATTTAGTGGTGTAAATCAATTGCAGCGCCTCCAGTGTCGGGGGCTCCAACGGATAGGTAGGATAAAGATCTCGCATCGCAGCCCGCAATCTAGCATAAGCAAAGAGATGCATAGGAGAAGCGCTGCCTTGGGCCCCTATATTTTCTGATTGGATGAATCGGCCATTCGGGAACACATCCCACATTGTGGTCAGCCCCATATCCGGAAGGGTGCGTCGCATACCGGCCTCACCAGTGACCGAAAGATCCGAGTGACAAAGAAGCGGCACTCCAGGCGCGTATAACGGCAATTTATGCGCTCGCTGACCCAGTTCATGCCAGGCCCTCGCCGTGACTTGCACCGTATCAACTTCCCCTTTCTCAAACACCGTATAGTTATTCACCAGCATCGCCTTGAGAGGCAGCGGGCACACCACGCCAGCCTCCACTGCGACGTGCGGAATATAAGCCAGAGCCTGTTGCCAATAATACGCATAGTGCGCCTGCGCACAAAGGTAGTACAGACAGAAGTCAGGCGCAGAAAAGCCACCTTGATCATATGGGAGGGTCAGAGTCTCCCACCGAAGACGGGGTTTTTTACCTCCCCAGGCTAACGTAACCATAATGGAACGAAGCCTGTCAAAAAAGTGTCTTGGTAGGCGCACCGGGATGTTCAGAAAAAGATACAAAAAGCGCGGGAGCACCACCATTTTTATCAGCGCTATCCGATCTGCAAACGAGAGCGGCAATTTAACCCATCTGTTCACCTGGTCCTCAAGGCGCGAAATGGCAGTGCCGAAGTTAGCACGTATGAGGGCCTGCAGGTCCCTACAGAGCCAAATGCCTAAATATTTTACCGTCTCCGAGCACCACGCTAAGGGATAGTCTACGTCAAAGGGCTGCGTGCTCTCCATAAGCGGCAGTATGGTTGACTTGGACCAATTAATGCCCAGACCGGAGAAGCGTTCAAAGCGAACATATTCACAGATGAGCTGCGCAAGAAACCTCTCCGGCTCCCGGACATACAACACCATGTCATCCGCATACATGGAGACAGCAAGCGGACGTTGCAAAAATCGCAAAGCCGTCTGGGCATGGCACTGACGTAAGATACAAGCCAGGGGCTCCAGTACCAGGGCAAATAACAGTGGCGATAGTGGGCACCCCTGTCGCGTACCCCGCTGGATGGGGATTACTTCAGATATCTGACCATTAATCCGAACCCGGTTAACGGACTGGGGGATAGGATTAAGCGAGGTGTGGTCCTGCAGTACTTGAAACGACTTTCGCCAGATGTGGTCTTTCTGCAGGAGACACACCTTATTGGTAATTCCTTTTGTGCTATGAATCGACGTGGCTATCGCTTGGTGGCCCACTCGGGCTTCACGTCGGGCTCACGGGGGGTGGGCATCATGGTGAAGAACTCGCTCCCATTGGAAATAGACGAGGTGCGCCATGATGAGAGGGGACGCTACACTGTCTTAGTGGGGAGAATGGAGGGTAAAGTAGTTGCCTTTGTATCAGTGTATGTCCCACCGGGGTTACAGTCTACGACTTTTGCAGACTTAGGGCGCCTCCTCCTTGACCTTCCGGGGGGGCTTCTGGTGGTTGGGGGGGACTTCAATGTGGTGGTTTCTGGGACCGTGGATCGTCACCCCCCTAGGGACCTCCCCCGGGCGCAGGCGTGGCTGTCCGGCTTCTTAGATACACTGGGATTGGTGGACTGCTGGCGCTTAAAACATCCCACGCAGCTGCAGTACACTTTCCACTCGGGTGCCCATGGTAGCCTCTCACGGCTTGATTATGTCCTTGTCCCCGCGGCCTATGTTGGGAGGGTAGGAGAGGTGCGCCATTTGGCGCGGGGTATTTCAGATCACTCCCCGCTCCTGTTGCACGTTGATGTCTTCCCGAGGGGGGAGGGCAGGGTAGCTCCGATCAATGCCTGGTATCTGCGCGACCCCACTATTCGCGCTGATTTGATTAAATCCTTGCAGCGGTATTTCGATGAGAATGTGGGGTCCGTCCCTTCGGCTATCTCCCTGTGGGAAGCTTTCGAAACAGTTCTTAGAGGGGAGGCCCTCTCCTTTATTTCCCATGCCCGGAGGCGCGAGCAGGAGGAGGTGACCCGGGTGGAGGCCGAAATCGCTGAATTGGAGGGTGATCTAGAGGGTGGGGTGACGGATGCTGCACTACATGTCCTACAGCTTAAGCAGGCGGCCTATAGGGCCCTCGTCACGGAGGCGGCCAGGGGCCTCTATAGAGAGCAACAGGGGCGACTGTATGATGTGGGTGATAAGGCTGGTAAACTGCTTGCATGGTTGGATAAAAAGGAGAGAGCGAGTCGTGTGGTCCCGCTGATTGAGAGGATGGATGGTGTGCGTGTCACCGAGCCAGAAGACATTGTCTCTTGTTTCGCGGATTATTTCCGCGAGGTGTATTCCCCTGTGTCTCCCTGCTCGGAGGAGGATTCTCATGCCCTGCTTAGGGATATCGCGCTGCCTTCCCTTTCGGTGGAGGACAGGGTGTCGTTAGATGCCGCTCCTACCTCCGACGAAATTGCCCTCGCCATACGCTCGGTCGCATCCGGCAAGGCCATGGGCCCGAACGGCATCCCTATCGAGTTGTATAAGCTGCGACCGGATGTACTGGCACCCCACCTCCGTGCGATGTTCCTGGCAGCCCACTCGCTGGGCTCCCTCCCGCCGGACCAACGTCTGGCTACAATCGTGGTGATCCACAAGGAAGGGAGACCTCGAGACCGGGTTACATCCTACCGGCCTATCTCGCTCTTGAATGCGGAGCCCAAAATCCTCGCCAAGGTGCTAGCCAACCGGCTGGTCGGCGTGGTGGGCGATTTGGTCCACCAAGACCAGTCCGGCTTTATTCCCCATCGCAACACGGCCCTTAATCTGCGGCGCTTGCACGGGGTGCTCGCGCGTGTCCCGTTTGTGCGGGAGCCGGCCATATTGGCGTCCTTAGACGCCACCATGGCGTTTGACACGCTCGAGTGGCCATACATCTGGGCTATGCTGGCGAAGTTTGGATTTGGCCCGGAGTTCATCAGCTGGGTCAAATTGTTGTATTCGGGCCCATTGGCGCAGGTGGTGGTGAATGGAAGAGTATCGGTCCCATTCGAGCTGGGACGGGGCACGCGACAGGGCTGTCCCTTGTCGCCGCTCCTGTTCGCGCTGGCCTTGGAACCCCTGGCGGAGTGGCTGCGGTGGCACCCTTCCATCCGTGGTCTCCGTTGGACCCCCGAGTATGAGGACCGCGTGTCCCTATACGCTGACGATATCCTTTTGTACCTAGCCTCCCCGCGTAAATCACTGATTGTCCTGGTTGATGTTTTGCGCTCATTCGGCCGCAACTCAGGCCTTGTCATCAACTGGGCTAAATCATGTGTGTATGTGCTTTCCGGGGAGGCTCCCGTCCTCCCGCGGGGCTGTCCGATCCAGATTGCCTCGCAGGGGTTTCGGTACCTGGGGGTTTACATTACTCTGGACCCGGAGGCCCGCTACGAGCGGAATTTGCATCCCCCCCTCCAGCGCTTGAAGGAGGACGTCGCGCGCTGGCGGCGCCTGCCGCTTTCGCCGCTCGGCCGGGCGGCATTGTTTAAGATGATGTCGTTGACACGCTTCCTGTACGCTCTCCAGAATACTATGGATTTAGTCCCGGCGCGCTACTTCTGTGAGGTGGAGAGTCTACAGCGCCGCCTGTTCTGGGACGGGAGGCCGCGTATTGCCCTGACGAAGTTGACGCTCCCATGGTACGACGGGGGGATTGCCCTCCCGGATATTAAACGGTATTACTGGGCCTCCCAGCTAGCTGCAATTAATGATGGCCTTTACGGGCCCGCCTTAAACCCGGCATTTGAAATGGACAAGATGCTCCTGCCTGGTGGCGACTATAATCGAGCGCTCTACTCTGGCGCGCCCGGACCCCGCCTGACGGGACCTACGCGTGTCATGGTACGAGT
Source organism: Triturus cristatus (assembly GCF_964204655.1). Classification (NCBI taxonomy): domain Eukaryota; kingdom Metazoa; phylum Chordata; class Amphibia; order Caudata; family Salamandridae; genus Triturus; species Triturus cristatus. Next base: position 1,138,790,018 of record NC_140589.1, read on the forward strand.
ATGGCACGCGGCTAACGCAGCTATGGGGTGGAAGGACCGTTTGACCCGGGCATCACCGTTGTACGCGTCTGAGAGATTGGGCTCCCTGTGGACCTCGAAGGGCTTCGAGAAGTGGGACACGATCGGCATCAGTAAAGTGGGGGACCTCTGGACGAGGGGGGGATTTAAAACATTCGAGACGCTGCAGACGGAGTTTCAGCTGCAGGGCAGTGAATACTTTCGGTACTTGCAGGTCCGTCACGCGCTGGGCTCAGTCTTCCCAGACGTCGCCTCCATCCCGGAGTCTTCCCCCCTGGAGGATAGAGTGCTGGATGGCCACGTCCCGGACAGCACGATCTCCCTCATTTACAAAAAATTGATTAATGATCGCTCGGGCTTGCTGACTGGCCTCCGCGAGGCTTGGATTGCCGACGGGCTGGAGTTGGACGACGAAGACTGGACTTCCGCGGTGGCCTCTCCGAAGGAGGTGGCCATACCGGCTCGCCTTCGCTTCGTCCAGCTTAAGATACTCCATCGGGTTTACATGACGGGGCCAAGGCTTCTGCGTATGGGCTATGCTGAGGATGGGTTGTGTAAGCGTGGGTGTGGTGCTTTGGCGACTTTTTTGCATATTTTGTGGGAATGCCCGAAGGTGGAGCGATTCTGGCGTGGTGTGCATGAGGTTCTGCGAGTGGTTACGCATGTCGCGCTGCTGCCTGAAGCGAGGAGATGCCTGCTGAATGTGTGGGAACCAACTGACTACTCGGTTCCGCAGACGCGATGGGTGACTCTGGGATATATGATAGCTAAGCGTGACATTGCTCAACTGTGGGGATCCCAGAGGCCCCCGACGGTGTCGGCCTGGAAAGAACATATGGATTGGTGCATGTTCCGAGAAAAGGTGGTGTATGTGGCGAGGGGTAAGCCTGGGGCATGGGTGAAGGTATGGGGCCCCTGGAACGCCTACCGCGGGGGTATCTGCGCGCCACCATTGCTGCCTGCGGCCTCACCAGCCCCGTCCCCTTAGTTGACTCCTTTCCATAGCCCCGAGCACGGAGTTCCCCCAGTCCTCGATCTGTTCCCTTTCCCCTCTTTAGACTCCTGTTGCTGGCTGGGGTCCCCCATCCGGGGAGCACGTGCTGTTACTTTCGATTGCGGGTTGCCTTGCGGGTGTGGTTTTTGTGTTGTGTGTATAAAATGAAACCGTATTGTGGGGTCAGAGTGATGTGGCCCACGACGCTGATACCTCCTGATTTTGCTTCTCTGCACCGCCCAGTGTTTTTTGTATGTATGTTATATGCTCCTGTCATTCTAGCGGCCGGCCGGAAGGTTGTAGGCCCATACTTGTATATTCTTGAGATTGCAATAAACGGTTTCAAAAAAAAAAAAAAAAAATTAATCCGAACCCGGGCCACCGGATTAGTATATAGTAATTTAATCCAATTCGTGAAAGCAAAGGGAACCCCCATGCGATGCAGGACCGTGAGCATATATGACCAGGAGATGGAATCAAACGCTTTCGCAGCGCCTAGAAGAACTGCCACCGCCGGCAGATTGGGTTCCAGAACGTGCATAACCGCAAAAATCGTCCGTAAATTATGCGACGTGGAACGGGTGGGAACAAAGCCCGACTGATCCGGAAGGACCATATCAGGAAGAAGTAATTGCAGTCGGGTGGCTAACACTTTTGCCAGGATTTTAATATCAGTGTTAATGAGAGATAACGGGCGGTAGGACTCATAGCATTCCGGAGGCTTCCCTGGTTTTAAAAGTGCTACCATCAGCGCCTCCCGCATGGTGGGCGGCAAGCACTGAGCCTCACACGCCTCCTCATATAGTTGCAAAAGGCACGGAGCTAACTGGTCTACATATTCTTTATAGAATTCAGCCGGCAATCTGTCAGTGCCCGCAGCCTTTCCATTTGGCAATGCTGCTATAGCATCACGCACTTCACTCAGTGTAAGTGGGTGCATGAGAAAATCTTGCTGCCTACGCGACAGCCATACCAAAGCAACGTCCTCAAGATAGTGCTCAAGGTCAGCTGCGTCAGCTACGGGTTTGTGAGCATATGCTTCCACATAATAATCCGTGAAGGCACGCAGAATATCGGGCGTATCATAATAGGTGCCCTTAGCAGTGGTAATCGACTGAACCATATGCGCTCTCTTCTGGGGCTCCAGTATACGACTGGCTAACACTCGGCCCGGCCGGCCGGCCACCCTCCCCATAATAGCGCGCTTTACAACGCCGTGACAAGTGGTTTAACTCCTGGTCAGCAGTTTTATTAAAGTCTACTATTTTCCCCTTCATGAGCGCCAACGTTCAGGGGTTGGCTCGGTCCTCATACTCATGCTCTAGAGCACTGAGTTCCTTTTCCAGCACAGTCATGGTGCGGCGCAATGACTTTAAGACCCCGGCCTGAAGACTAATACATTTCCCTTGTATGGTTATTTTAAAAGCTTCCCATAACAATTCCATAGTCGGAACGGACCCTGAATTGAACGCAAAATACTCAGAGATAGCCTCCCGGATCCCCTCCTTAAATACCAGATCTAACAATGAAGTCGACTGTAACCTCCACTGGAAATGCGGGGGGTGCAAGACGGCAATGCCATGGCCAGTACCACCGGCGAATGATCCAACAGTGTCTGGGGCAGGTGCTTCACCAAGGTGGTACAGGTACAGACCTCCGGCGTTCCCAGCCAGTAGTCTAAGCGGGACCAGGATTGCCACGCATACGAGTGGCATGTACCCTCTTTGTCACACGGGTGCCTAAGGCGCCAGATGTCCGTAAGATTTAAGGACCTCATCCCATCCCGGACAGCCCCGGCAGCCCGCCGGGCGGCCAAAGCCTTCGCAGACCTCCGATCCAGCACGGGATCTAAGACCACATTAAGGTCCCCCCCACAGATAATCGCCGCAGGCGGCAACTGGTAGATTTTACTCCATACAGTATCAAAAAAGGCGGGATCGTCCACATTAGGGCCGTATAAATTCACAATGGTCAGTTTAGTGTTATAGAGTATACCCTGCGCTATTATAAAGCGGCCCTCAGTATCCTCCTCCACATGCGTTGGGACAAACGGAACACCCTTTTTATCAAGGATCATCACTCCCCGCGCATATGAAGAGTATGAGGTGGCCAGCCGCACCCCCGCCCACCTACTGGCAGTTCGGGAGACATTTTGACTCGTGAGGTGCGTCTCTTGCAATAGCGCGATTTGGATACAATGTCGATCCAAATAGGCTAGTACCTGTCTCACTTTTTTGGCATTGTTAAGACCCCGCACATTCCAGCTAATCCAGGAAATATTAGAACGTTGCATATCTGTCAAACTCACAGTCCCTAGTCATGCAATCTGAAAGCCATGAGGCGCAACACCCCATGCGCGTTATACTATACCAGCCAACACCAATACCATACCATATAGATCCCCAACCACCCCATCCACCCACAGCAGCAGTAAACACACCCTGCCAACAAACCCCTCCAGAAACAGAACAGAAACAAAACACCCTTCTGTTTACGGCCCACTGAGGGCATGATACAAAGAAAACCAACGCCTCTAGAAGGGCGCTCAATGAAACCCCTTCAACCAACATAACCTTTTGGGGTAATCCTATAGTGTGGGTCACTGGCAGCCCTTCGGCCCCCCGCAGAACCAGGGTGGGCCGAGATATGTAGAGTCAGGCTAATCAGTACATAATGGTCCACAAGTGATAGCGGCTGATACCCCACCCCAGCGATACGACAGTAACTCGTGCCGCCCACCGCTCGGAACCAAGCCTCCCGCCGCTCTAACATCTATCCAGGAACAGGTTCCCTCCAGCAAAGGATGGCATTCTATAGATGGCCAACTAAATGCATACTCTAATCCAAAAACATATATCAATCATTCTCCTCATCCAGAAGAGATGGGTAGCATAGGACCATTTAACAGTGATATTGAGCTCTAACAGCGCCTCCCAGGCTCAGTCTTCTGTGTCAGAGTTCACAGCTCGTGCACGCGATGCTTCCTGCCGGTCAAGGTGCCGAAGATATTGAAGTGCGTCTTTTGGCGTCAGGAAAATATGCGCCGTCCCGTTGTGCTGGATGCGTAGACGCGCTGGGTAGAGCATGGCATATGGGATCTTGAGGGTTTGCAATTTATTCTTCACCGTTTGGAATTCTCAGCGAGCTTGTTGCACTGCGACCGTGAAATCCGGGAAAAGCTCTATCCTCATACCCTGATATTCCAGTCGTCCCTTTTCCCTGGCCAACCTGAGAGCAGTGTCCCTGTCCCTATAATTTAACAGTCTGGCGATTATAGGGCGCGGTGGAGCACCCGGGACCGGCCGAGCAGCCAGGGAGCGGTGGCCCCGCTCAACTATGAGCACCTTCGAGAAGTGCTCTGCTCCCAGTAGGGTTATGAGCATCGTTTCGACATACGTTTCCATGGAACCAGTGTTGGTACTCTCCGCGACCCCAGTAATGCGAAGATTATTCCTGCGGGAGCGGGCTTCAATGTCCTCGTTCTTGGCCCTAATCACCTCTAATATTTTTTCCATGCTAGCACAGGATGCACTAACCGCCTCCACTCGGTCCTCCGTTGTTAAAATGCGTTGCTCCGCCTCCGCAATCTGCGAGTCGTGCTTCGCAATTTTCGAGGCCATGGTGTCCATGCGCATATTAATGTGGTCGATCTTGGCGTCAATAGTGTGCAGACTCTGTTGCATGCTGAGCATCAGGCGCTCCAATTTCGTGGTTGCGCCTGCTTCCAAGTCGGGGTCAGAGTCAGAAACAGCAGGTGTGGTGGCTTTAGTATTTTTTTGGCCTCAAATGGCAGCCTGGTTTGCTGTTTATCTGCCTTGCCCATTCTGATCGGCTGTTAATGATCAAGCTCGTGACCGGAGGCACCACCCAGGGCAGCAAAAAGCAGTGGTGCAGCCAACCGCACGATGACTCCAGCGCAAACCGATACGAACCAGCTCCCAAACTGCACTACGCCACGTAGATATAGTCAATGGCGCGATACAGACCCCAGCCAGCCTGACAGCAAGAAAAGCAAGGCTCACTACACAGCAGTTTCCCTATAGCCAAGGTCACCACCATGCAGCAGCCACCAGTCCGATGCAGCCCCAGGCAATGGGATTAGAGAGGAGAGCTGTTCTGCGTGCCAGCCCGGGGCACGATCACCGCTGTACAAGAGAGAGCACCACCGGAGAGTTGACAACCCCGGGCAACAACGTTCAGACAGCTAGGGCAGCCAGGGATCAAAGGGTCGCCCCGGGGTCGGTCTCAGCAACAGCAGCGCACCACACACGCCGCAATGGAGGACCACAACCAGCCGTCGCAGTGCAAGCCCAGTCATGAGGCAGAGGCAGAAGCAGGCTAGCACTGGGAGCGAGCCGCCATCCCGGCCGCGCGCAGCCTAGCACGCCGAGAACAGGAATCCTCCGCCACCAGTCAGCCAACGGCCGCCGCGCAACAGACGTGGCCCCACCAGGCTTCCGCGCTCGTGTGCGCCAGCGGCCTCAAGCAGTTCCCCAGGGGCTGTCAAGATCAGCAAATGTCCGCCAGGGCCTCTGCACCGCCCTCCTCTGCACCCCGTGCCGCCTCACCTCAGGCCCCAGGTCCGCCACCCGTGAATCAGCACTGCAGGACCGCGCCGTGTCCTCCGGGGTCCGAGGCAGAAGCCGGCCTTCCGATGCCTTCCCTCTCCGTCCGATGAGCCGACGGGCTGCGGCTGAGGTCATCAGCGGCGGGGGGCAGCCGCAGCTCCCACCTCCAGCACCGAAGGGCTCCGCAGGCCACCACCAGGACGTAGGAACCACTCCACAGCAACCGTCGGCGATGCGGGGAGCAGTCCGAGCTCAGGGAGCCGCCATTTCACCGCAGGCAAGGCCAGCAGGCCCAGGTGAGCGGACGCCCGATAGAAGTGGTCTGGGCCCCCAGGTAAGCCGCCAACACAGTCCACGATGCTCTTGAAACCGATATCACCTTAGTTCGATCACGTATAGCGCCTGATGAGTCGGATAGTTGACGGATGATTATCTCGGCCAGCAGAGCTGCACTAAGGTGCGGCCATTTTGCTCCGGGCTCGCTAGCGCCCCCTAATAAATCATTCTTAATTACCTCAAAGCTTGCTTTGTGACACTTCTTCACTACCACTGGAAATCTACCACATATCCTGCCATTTTCATTACCCTGAAAGCACAGGCAGATCTCAATCTGTGCTCACCCTCTGAAGTGAAACTGTTTTTAGTACTGGTGAGCACAGCTGAGCATGTGCCCAATGGCGCATACCTGTTTTTATATTAGAAGTTGTGATTAAGTCTTTGTCATCACCTTTAGAGTGCAGAGTGATGTGTTTCCCGGTCCTAAAGAGGCCATGTACTCTGGATTGATGCAGTGGTCTTCGCCATCACCACCATCAATCTGATGCTTCAGGTGCAATGTCTTGTCTATTTGAAATATGGCATCGCCACCTTATGATGTTCCCTCCATCCTAGCCCTCTTACCGTCGGCCATTGACCAATGTCCTCCTGTAATGGACGTAGGAACTGTGGGAGACAGGGGGGATTTATTCTCCATACCCTCAAATTTTGGAGTAGGAAGGATGCAAGGGACAATATCCCCCAGATTTTGACAAGGAAACTATAAATTAAACAGACAAAACATGTCTCTCCGAATCTATGTTTCACGTCACATAATTCTCTCTATCTCTCTAAAGGCTGTGGGGGTTCTATGACCCTTTCAATATTTTTTTTTAGTGCTGTCACTGCCAGGTGAGCCAGCAGACTAGGGAAAGTTTGGAGATGCTATTTTATATTAATATAACTTCTGGCTGTGCTGAGAAAAAAAAAGATTTATGCAGAGACTAAAGTTCAACACCTCAATGACCACAATTGAATAATTAGCAGAGAGGAGTTTGCTCCTTATGTTACAGTTTCAAGGACGCAGGGGTTCAGAGAGCCGCACTTCAATGGCTGACATCCTTTTTGGACGGCCATTCACAGTCTGTCAGTCTTTTCCAGTAAATGGCCCAAGAGTTAAACTCACTTGCGGGGTCCCGCAAGGTTCCTCTTTGTCTCCACACTTGTTTAATTTGTATCTCCTTCCACTTATTCAGGACTTAGGGAAGGTAAGGTGTGCATCTTCAACTATGCAGCTGATCTGCAACTGATTTTCACCACTGATAAAACCCCGTCTCTATTCTGAACATTCAGACCACTATGTTACACATCCGCAAGTGAATGAATAACAACCACCTAAAACTAAACCCTGACAAAACTGAGCTCATTCTAACCGATGGCTCTTGAAACCCTTGGACTTCAAATTTCTTGCTAGCAGAGTTGGGAGCCCCCCCCACTTCCCTCTCCCTCAGCCTGAGGAAATATGAATTTTGTGATCAGTTATGTCCCCTATCGTAGACCCCAACGGCTCCATGTGCATGCCATAAGTACATGTATGTTCCCTCCTGCTCCAGTTCTGAAGACGCAAATATATGTGCGTCCACCGTCAACATGTCCTCTTTCAGATCCGCCATGAATGGGTCAGATATTCCATTCCTAAGTATGAAAGGCCACCGACTTTATGTGGTTCACTTTCCACATTTCACAGATTCAGGCGAGTAGGCCCGAATTCTGTCATCAAGCCTTTTCCTGCCTTCTGCCTCTGAAAGCTCCAGTCTGAGCCTGCATCCGTGACCATGAACTTTGTCCTACTCCCTGCGCGGCTAACGGTGCCTGATCCACCATATTGCCTGCCAAAAACTGTATTTCACCTTCGAGATTATCTCCTTCGCTTTCCTCATCCGATGCATTCCTGTCTAGTAGTTTAGGTAAACATTCTTCCAGTTACCGTGCAAAGGGCCAGGCTTCGCTGTCCTCATGCCAAGTAATTCATAGCCCCGTTACCATGGAATATTCCTACCCCCTCGCATCTAGTGTAGACACTTAGACGCTTGTACACGCACTAATATTCAGTATAGAATAAGATTCTATCCTAAGAGACCTTTCCTTTTGGATAACACAGTTCTTTAAACATAGGATATTAGATATGATTTGGAATTAGGTTGACATAACCCCAGACTTCTGTCTCCACATGTAGAGCTAAATGTCAAGTCTCCTTCACCCTCTAGTTGCACGTCAATCACACGTCATGCAGCTGCGCGCGCATCTCTGCCACATATTTCTGCTGACATTGCAGGATTCTTTTATGGATCCACCCACTTGTGATATCATGTTTAGTGACGTTTATTAAATTACGCCCTCTATTAGCTACGTATGCACCTCTTATCAGCTGTTACGCCTCTTGCATCTGTTTTACTGTAATGCATTTTCTATAAAACCGCTTAACTGTCAATAATATATGTTCCTTCCTTCCTGAACTTTCGTGGTGATGGAATAGAAGGCCCACAATTCGAATTGTGTTCCTTTGTATAGGAATAAAGCCTTTTTAAACCCTCTAATACCACGGATTCTGCCTCTCATTTTACTGAGTTATTCTTAGACAGATTTTACCGCGTAAAAAATAGTACCGGTAACGAAATATTTACCACATAAATTGGCGCCCGAACAGGGACACTTTCTCATCTCACGCGCCGGCGGTGCGTTGCAGGCCCGGTCTCCTGCCACAGCTGAACGGACAACAAAAACGCGTATCTGCAGGATTTCCTGTGTCTCCTTCCGGCCAAGCAGGGACGACTGAGGCTGCGATCAACACCCAGACGAGGCGGTGAGAAGTGCGAAGTATCCCGACCAGAGCCTAGCTGAGAGAGCAAGATCCGAGGTATACAGAGACCCGCCAGGTTCCGAAGTTCCGAGTCCAGTCGAGTCGAATCCAGTCCGGTCCAGTTTCAAGTTCCGTTCCGAGGCCTTCCGTTCCGAGCTACCCGGTGAGTACCATTACCGGGGAGGCATTTAACGTGCACATAGTCTGTGCCGGTCAAGACGGGTTTGGGTACACAAATCCGGTCTGCACTGTTTTAGCAGTGTATCTGTACGGTTTAGCAGTATATATAGTATGTTGGGCATATAAATAAATATTATCCAGTGTCAGTATAATGTCAGTAACTAGTTTCTTATTAGTTATCATTGTTCGTAAAACTGTTAAGCGTTAAATGTTTTCAATACGTTCTATATATTGTGGTATGAATGACTGTTCATTATTGTGTTTTCTCGTATAAAGTGTGTTCTTGAAACAAGATCTAAAAATGCCGCTCTTTTCGAAACTAAGACAGATCAAAACTAGAAAAGGTGTACTCGAAGAAGCTGTTCCCATTCCACCTAGGGATACTCCAGGATACTTTATGTATCATAAGCATGGCTTAGATGCTGTATTATTTCTTGATTTATGGGTAGATTACACCAAAGAATTACCAGAGAGTCAGAGATGGCCCGCAGCGGGGACCTGGGATGCAGATTGCATCATGAGAGTAGAAGAAGAATTATGGAAAAAGAAAGCCAGACAGTCACAGAAAGATGCCATTGAATTATGGCGTAAAGAATCATATAGACGTACCGAAAAAGCACACCGACAGGAAGAGAAAGGCAAGGAGAATTCAAATAAAGTCCGAGAAAATCTATTACTTGAGGAAGGTACCCGAGTAAAATCAGAACAAGTAGATAGACAAAGAAACGCCCTTATGAATGGTATGTATCCACTTCTGGCCGAAGGGTTACCTAAGGCTACTCCGGAAATACCAAAAGACTTGCCACCCCCATTGTTTCCGATAAAAGCGCACCCCAAGGGGCATCCCAGAACCGCAGAAGATGTTTTCCTCTCCCGCTATTTAGATGACGCAGCTCCCGAGTATGCTAATACCGCATCACATAGACCGCTTGCCGATGATGCTCATCGCCAAGAACATTCGTCTGTACCTCCGCAACAACACGCTTCGACACACATTCCGACAAGCACATCTGTTTCTACAGCTTTTTCCACAACGACGGTTGCTGTCTCACCCTCAACAAATCCTTTCACGTCCAGCACCCCAGACGGTGCTACAGGAGGTACGACAGACATTTTTTCTACGCCACCCAGAGGAAATAAATGTTCCCTTAGAGATTTAGCCCTCCAACGTACGCCCAAACTAGCCACTCCCGACATGCTTAAGGAACTTCTAGTAGATTGTAGATATGATCCTGTGCCCGGTAAACGGGACGAAATGCTGCTGTCATCATTACGTATCCGACGAGCTGCAATATATTTAACGAAGTTACCAGGAATGAATACACATTTAGAAAATATATATCACTTTGTCCAGTCAGGGCGAGGTCCTGAAAGTATTAGCAGAGCCATGGAGTACCAGAAAGCGGAGGTACAGGGACAACTGTTACGTTTCCTCATAAACTGTGTAATTAGAAATCAAGACCGGCCTGGGGTAAATCCGGAAGAAATGCAAACACTTGTCACTTGGGGTCGGAATATATCAGAAGGAAGACATGATAAACAGTTATGTATAGTAGCTATGTACCGAAAGATCGGCAAAGAGGTAGAACGAATACACGAAGAAAGATTAGAGGTAGACGCCGCTGATCTAAACAGAGAGGAGGAGGAGCAAGAATCAGAGCAAGTAGACACGATAGCTTATGTAGGTAAAGGAAGACCCCATAATAATACCAGAGGTTTTAACGACCCAATACGTCCAATACGTCCAGAATATAATAGACATCTTCCAAACCCTATGCTAAATACAAAATCCCCTGAACGCTTATTCCAAGACGCTGATAAATTACTCCGAGATCGAAGGGGGTACCACGTGCTCGATTCCATGGACGAACAAGAATTAGCCAGGTCAGCAGTACAGTGGGCTGACAGTCCCGGCGAATACAATGATGATGTACTTGCACACACGTTTCTGAATCTAGACCCATATGAACAGCGTTTAGCTAGTATATACATGATTCAACACCTCCTTATATTATATAAAAGCCAACACTCCGATCCAGGACCCTTACCTGACATATTGACAGAACTACTCACGAACATATGGAGAGGGTCAGGTACTGATTTAATTAAGGAAATACTAGAATCCCGAAACCAATATTTAAACTTCGTATGCCCAGAACACGTCTCAGTTCCCATAATGGGAAGAAAAATGTATCACATAGATAGACAGAACCCGTTACGCGAAGTGCACCCGATCAGAGGTGCCGATGATAATTTCACACGCGTGTTTGTGTACACGCCTATAACTAAACTGGAATTATTAGAAATGAAGAAAGTAGTACCCAGTCATGACAAAGATCCAGCAGGTTTCCACCGTGAGATAAAATACATGTTACTCATGGGAGAGTATACCTACCCCGATATTATGAAAATATTAAAAGTCCTATTACCCGCAGGTGTTTATGAAAAACTCAAAGAAAAAGAATGGGAGGTAGGAGACCAAAAGATAGATTGGACAGCATTAGAAAACGAAGAAAAGGCCCGAGCTGCAGGAGCAGGGCTTGGGGATAAGACTACAGCACTAGCAGGATTACTAATACAGGTATTGCCACGTTTATTAACTACGAAAAAGGAAGACTGGGGTGCAATCTCAGCCTGTAAACAAAAACCAGATGAAGACACTAGTGATTTCTATTCCCGATTTGAAAAATGTTTTAGTATAAATAGTGGCATAAAAGCCAGTAGTGAGTCATATCCACATCTGTTTGTGACAAAATTAGTTGAAAATTCTCTGCTACAAGTCAAGAATAGAGTATTGAAATTCGAAAGTACCTGGCAAGGTAATACCCCATCACAGATGCTACAGATGTTACAATATCATCACAATAGAATTAGAGAAGAACAAGAACACGAACAAAGACGTATGAAAGATACGAAAATGAAAATGCTTGTTGCACAGTCAGTTCCAGCTGATAGTCATCAAAAGGGTGATTCCGCAGGCCCTGCGAAAGGGACATGCAACTATTGTAAACAACCAGGTCATTATATACACGATTGTCCAGTCCTGAAACATAATATTGCTACAGGTAGAACGCATGAGAGACCACGTCCACCCAGACAGGATCAGAATCAACAACAGACGCCTCAGCAGGCACAACCTAGGTTAGCTCAGCAACAATTAGCTCCGCAACAGGCAGCTCCACAACAGATTGTAGTACCACCACAAGCGCAACCTATTGCTGCAACACAAGCAACGACACAACAGATGTATCAGTATGCACAAGCAGATTATCCCGATTATCAGCGATACACATGAAATAGCCTAGAGAGGGAAGTTGGCTTACCCCTTATTGAGGTTCCTGTAGACCAAGAGGGACCTTATGTACATAGCGAACTATTAGGGGAAGACAGAAAGTTTTTACTAGATACAGGGGCAAGCAGAACAACTATAAGACGTAGTGAAGTTCCAGGGGCACCCCTCTCAGGCTCACAGAATATTTCCCTTGGATTCTCAGGAAAACCTATAATTAATGACGTAACACAACCTCTTGCACTAACAGTAGGTCCATTAACACGTACAACGGATTTGTTGCTTACTAAATCATGTCCAGAAAACTTGTTAGGTATAAAAACATTGAAAGCTCTAGGAGCCATAATATGTTGTTCTCCGGAAGGAGTACGACTATTTTTACGTGACTTTAAAGGTCACTACGTATCCAGAGACATGGATCACCGACTGCAGAATTTACCTACACATTTGTGGGCACAAGGCCCAACTGATGTTGGTTGCATGAACATTACACCATATCGAGTTACACTGAAATCAGGAATAGTACTACCACGAATGCGACAATACAAGTTACCTCCAGATGCTGTAGTGGCTTTACTGCAAATCATTGACGAGCTCATTGCACAAGGAGTGGTTGTCGAAACAGACTCCAATGTATGTAATTCTCCGATAATTCCGATTCTTAAAAGAACGGATCCAAAAGCTCCACCAGTATATCGATTAGTTATTGATCTGCGCGAATTAAATAAATGTATTGTGCCACAATACCCCGTGGTCCCAGATATCTCTTCATTACTCACAGCTATTGACTCAGAAGCAACGTTCTTCACTGTAATTGATCTCAAGAATGCTTTCTTTAGTGTCCCAATTGATCCGGAAAGTCAATATTTATTCGGATTTAGTTTAAATGGACGAAGTTTTAAATTCACACGCGCACCTCAAGGATTTACAGAAAGCCCCAGCATCTATAGCCAAGCACTGAAACGAGAACTTGACAGTATCCATATGCCAGTTAACACTGCCTTGCTTCAATATGTCGATGATCTGCTGATCACCGCCCGAAGCGAACTCGAATGTGAAAAAGCGTCACTGACGGTTTTAAAATTTCTGGCCGACAAGGGGCACAAGGTGTCCCCTTCTAAGCTGCAATTCTGTGTCCAGCGAGTTGTTTACCTTGGGCACTCGCTGTCCAAGGAGGGAAGGCAGCTTACATCCGACCGCATCCAGTTAATCGCTAACATGCCACCACCCAAGACACAAAAGGAGGTGCGGGCTTTTATAGGCCTCACTTCATACTGTAGGCAGTGGATCCCTCAATATGCATTTCTAGCAAAACCACTCATCCAGTTGACAACGCAGGAGGCAGCCACATCGACTGTCCTCCCTTGGACTCATGAACATACACACGCCTTTGAAAGCTTAAAGAAAGCTTTATGTCAAGCACCTGTCCTAGCAACACCATGTTACAGTAAACAGTTTACACTCTTCGTTACAGAACGCGAAGGTACTGCCTTGTCAGTACTCACTCAGGAACAAGCAGGATCACACAAACCATGTGCTTATTTCTCTAGTACATTAGATCCAGTAGCTCAGGCTCTTCCTGCGTGCCTGAAATCAGTGGCAGCAACAGCTTTAGCAATCAGACAAAGCGATGCCATAGTGTTAGGACACCAACTGACAGTACAAGTACCACACGCAGTAGAGGTTCTTTTGAATCGCACACAAACACAACACTTGACTATAGCGAGACTCACTGGTTACGAACTGACATTGTTTCAGCCACATATAGAAATCAGACGTTGTAATACGTTAAATCCTGCCACACTGTTACCAGTGAGCGGAACAGATCCATTGGCACATGATTGTGTCGAAGTCATTACTATCACGACGAAACCCAGACAAGACTTGACAGACATCACTTTGACAGATCCGGACTTGACATTGTATGTAGATGGGTCATGTATGAGAACAAGTACAGGAGAGCTAGTGGCCGCTTACGCAGTCACAACAGACACTGAAGTCATTGAAACAAATTGTATTAACACTTTGTCAGCTCAAGCAGCAGAGCTCACCGCTCTGACACAAGCCTGTATTCAAGCCACAAATAAAAAAGTCAATATATACACAGATTCACGTTATGCATTCGGAGTCGTCCATGACTTCGGCGTACTGTGGCGAGAGAGAGGTTATTTAACTTCTCACGGTGCCCACATTCAACACGGATCCCTCATTCAAGCCCTATTAGATGCGATTCATCTACCTACTACAATATCCATTATGAAATGCAAAGCCCACACAAAAGTTACCGATATCATTTCTCAGGGTAATGACCTAGCTGACAGAACAGCTAAACAGACTGCTCAGAATCAGACTCACACAACTGACATGACAAAGACAATAGTTCCGACACCAACACATTGCATGACAGTTAAGGATCCCGCCCTTGATGTAATTGACATACAGACACACGCTACACCAGAAGAAATAAAGAAATGGACTGAATTAGGAGGGATCCAAACAGATCAAGGATGGATGACGAAGGAAAAATCTATATGGTTTCTTCCCGACTCAATGGTCCAAGTCATCATTAACACTATACATAGTCCAGCGCACCTAGGAGAAAAAGCTATGCTAGACAGCATTCAACACATTTGGTTCAACAAACACTTGCGAACCGCAGCTAAACAAAAAGTTCGTACCTGTATGATATGTTGTCAGTTTAATCCAGGTAAAAGCATCCCCGTAGAACAGGGTGGATTCCAAACTCCCGATCATGCTTTTGAAGTCCTCCAGATGGATTATATCCAGATGGAACGATGTCGAGGATTCAAATATGTTCTCGTAGTTGTCTGTGCTCTTTCCCGTTGGACAGAAGCATACCCGGTTTCAGATTACACTGCCCCGACTACTGCCAAACAGTTAGTTCGAGAATTCTTCCCACGGTACGGTTTACCACGTGTTGTCTACTCAGATAACGGCCAGCCGTTCTCATCCGAACTAATGAAACACGTTTCCCTTCTATTAGGCTATAAATGGAAATTTCACTGTGTCCGACATCCCGAGGCAGCAGGTCTCGTAGAACGCCATAATCAAACTTTGAAAATTAGATTGTCCAAAATATGTAGAGAAAAAGGAGTCGATTGGATAGTAGCCTTACCAGTTGCGCTCTTTTACATGAGAATGGTAGCACATTCTCGAACAGGGCTATCCCCGTATGAGGTGATCTTCGGTAGACCACCAAATATGTGGGGGACGCCTATACCTCGTAAAATCACTGACGTTGACTGTAATATGCTGACAGATTACCTGGCTTCCTTGATGTCTGCACTACAATCTTGTCGTTCACAGGTATCCGCAGCTTTTCCCGATAATACTGAGGTGAAGCCCCATGACGTGGTTCCTGGGGATCTGGTGCTGGTCAGGAACTTTGACCGGAAGACCCAACTGGATCCTAGGTGGAAGTCACCGAAGTTAGTTTTACTTACCACAAGGACAGCCGTGAAAATCGAGGGAAGAAAAGGATGGTTGCACTCGAGTCATATCAAGAAATTTTATGGACTACCATCCAATATAGAGACTAAACCCTGTATTTCCTCAAAGACAGACTCAAAGCTCCCCTTGGTTGAGCAATCGAACTCAGAAATCTATAAACTAAAATTGAGGTCCAATAAGTCAGACAATTTGATTGTTTAAGTCCTCTCCAAGGTGAATCGGTTGAATTTGTCTCTGACATGTATCCTCTGGACCGGAATAGAGAAAGAAACAATCAAATGCTGCTCAAGAAGCAAGCGTATTGTAAATCATTTCGTAGTCATTGTACAGTAACATTATTAATTTTGTTTTTTCTAAGCCTTTTGATCATCATTGTCAGCATCCTATTGCACATGTATTACCCTATTCCTAAGCATGCCTATAATATAACTGCAGAACATTCTTTTAGCGAATTTCCTCCGCATGAATTGTCTTATACATTTGCGCTGCGCAACAACACTTTTATTAGTATGTTACATCATTCCCATCAAACCAGCAATGCCACAAATTGTTGGATATGTGGCCGACTCCCTCCCTATCAGAACTATAAGGGAGTCTTGCCCCTCTTTCCCTATCCGTTCACACACAATGGCTCCTGTGGAGCATGGTTTAGTTTGATTAATACGCTAGATTCAAATTCCGCAGTTTATCAAGACAACTGGGTATGGGGAAACCTGAACCTAGCTTTACTTAAAGTCTGCTACCCTAACAAGGAGGGACTTCCCAAAAGAACAGGAACTGATCTAGAAAATGAAGTATATGGATTAGGTAATTTTACACTTAACCTCATGATCCTGAACGTTGAATCTGAAGCTACACCAATCTTGCCCGCCATGTCAGTATTCCCAGTAAAAGGGGAATTATGTATAAGAAAGAATGGTTCCATACATATGGGCCATAGTAAATGCACCACTGTAATAAAATTCAGTGATCAAGGCAAGTCTACATTTAGAGCTTCCCATCATTCCTACTTCATATGTGGCCAGACCGCATATATATGTCTACCTTTAGATTGGGATGGTACCTGTTACATAGCATTCCTTCTGCCACCTGTTTTCCAAGCTCCTCCTGATTATCACAGAAATACCCATTTAGTACACAATAGACGGCAGAGAGATCTCCCAATTGTCGATTACACTGAAACAGCATGGGAGAAATACACAGATTTCAATAAAGGTTTCTTTCCCTATATAGGTACAGTCACTAATAGTAAGCTGATACGTAGATTAACCAGAACCCTTGAAGCAGTAGTGAACGAAACTATTTCCGCCTTAGGCAATTTAACAGAAGAACAGTCTGCTATGCGGATTGTTGTGCTTCAAAATCGTCTTGTCCTTGACGTCATCCTGGCCGATAGGGGCGGAGCTTGTAGGGTCATCGGATCAAGTTGTTGCATTTTCATACCAGAAAATTCACCATCAGTATATAAAGCCATAACTCGCCTTCATAAGATTGTAAGCCAGATACACCAGAGTCCAGGCACCTGGACTTGGTCCGGTTGGTTCTGGGGCGTGTTGTCAGCCTGGGGATGGAGAATACTATCCTTCCTAGGTATTGGCTTTCTCATACTATTCAGTTGCTGCTTATGTCTACAATGTGGGCCAGCGATTTGTGGTCTGTGTGCCACCTCGTGTATCCCACATCCAAGTTTTCGCTCGAGATCCCGGAAGAAGAAAGAAGAACAAATGATGCTATATGAACAGATCGATGGATTGATGAAGATCGATATCTCCTAAGGGTCCGAAGGGGACAAGGAGGGAATGAGGAAATATGAATTTTGTGATCAGTTATGTCCCCTATCGTAGACCCCAACGGCTCCATGTGCATGCCATAAGTACATGTATGTTCCCTCCTGCTCCAGTTCTGAAGACGCAAATATATGTGCGTCCACCGTCAACATGTCCTCTTTCAGATCCGCCATGAATGGGTCAGATATTCCATTCCTAAGTATGAAAGGCCACCGACTTTATGTGGTTCACTTTCCACATTTCACAGATTCAGGCGAGTAGGCCCGAATTCTGTCATCAAGCCTTTTCCTGCCTTCTGCCTCTGAAAGCTCCAGTCTGAGCCTGCATCCGTGACCATGAACTTTGTCCTACTCCCTGCGCGGCTAACGGTGCCTGATCCACCATATTGCCTGCCAAAAACTGTATTTCACCTTCGAGATTATCTCCTTCGCTTTCCTCATCCGATGCATTCCTGTCTAGTAGTTTAGGTAAACATTCTTCCAGTTACCGTGCAAAGGGCCAGGCTTCGCTGTCCTCATGCCAAGTAATTCATAGCCCCGTTACCATGGAATATTCCTACCCCCTCGCATCTAGTGTAGACACTTAGACGCTTGTACACGCACTAATAGTCAGTATAGAATAAGATTCTATCCTAAGAGACCTTTCCTTTTGGATAACACAGTTCTTTAAACATAGGATATTAGATATGATTTGGAATTAGGTTGACATAACCCCAGACTTCTGTCTCCACATGTAGAGCTAAATGTCAAGTCTCCTTCACCCTCTAGTTGCACGTCAATCACACGTCATGCAGCTGCGCGCGCATCTCTGCCACATATTTCTGCTGACATTGCAGGATTCTTTTATGGATCCACCCACTTGTGATATCATGTTTAGTGACGTTTATTAAATTACGCCCTCTATTAGCTACGTATGCACCTCTTATCAGCTGTTACGCCTCTTGCATCTGTTTTACTGTAATGCATTTTCTATAAAACCGCTTAACTGTCAATAATATATGTTCCTTCCTTCCTGAACTTTCGTGGTGATGGAATAGAAGGCCCACAATTCGAATTGTGTTCCTTTGTATAGGAATAAAGCCTTTTTAAACCCTCTAATACCACGGACTCTGCCTCTCATTTTACTGAGTTATTCTTAGACAGATTTTACCGCATAAAAAATAGTACCGGTAACGAAATATTTACCACAAGCCAAGGGCCTTGGCGTTACAATCGATAGGGACTTTTCAATGAAAACCCAAATTGGAACAGTGGTTTCCATCTGCTTTTTCCAACTTCGTAAAATTAAGAAAATCAGTAGATTCGTTACACCAAAAGCAGCCATCCAAGTCATCATATCCCTTGTAATCTCACCTCTCGATTACGCCAACTCCACTTACTTTGGTCTTCCTGGGTACCTGATGAGAAGACTGCAACTAGTGCAAAATAAGGCAGCAAGACTTATTTATCACCAGCCAAGATGGCACCACGTCACTCCTCTCATGAAGAAACTGCACTGGCTCCCAGCAACCCAACACTGTGCATTCAAGGTTGGATGCCTGATATTTAAATCACTCCATGGTACATGCCCAGAATGTATTTCCAATCTTATCCAGCGGTATGTCCCTGCCCAGGCCCTTCGGTCCTCCGATCTCTCTCTGTTAGCCCTTCCCTCCTATAAGCAGAAAAGAACTGGTGGATCCCACTTTGCGGTATTAGCCCCCTCTTTTTGGAACGCACTCCCTCTCAACATTAGATCATCTCCATGTTACTCTTACTTTAGGAGACAACTGAAAAACTAGCTGTTTTCTCAAGCCTATGAATGATTGATCTTATGAGCAGCAGTTCACCTCTATAAGTGCCATGAAACCATGTGGTGTATGTGCGCTGTACAAATTATTTTAACATAGCATAACAGATCTTCAAGAAGACACTTCAGAAGTGCAGCATGATTTCAGGCAAGCATGGTCTGTCACTGTGTTTGATCTTAAGTGCCTGTGGAAACATTCCAAACAGAAAAGAACACCTTTAAATCATATGACTACAACATGTATATATGTGTGTATGGAGCCAGTTTAATTTAAGGTGGCACATGTGTTTATATCGAACATCCTATGCTCAAGTATTCTAAATTTAAGTATTCTAAAACACAGAATAATAACAACCAAAATGTAAAGAATGCAAAAAATCCAAATAATGTGTTACATAAAGAAACCCACACTGTCTAGGTTAAAGAATTAAAAAAAATGTGTCCACTCGTAGCTATGCAACCACATAGAGAAATATCAACTCCTTGACCCCTACCAGTTGGGTTTCAGAACAGGGCACAGTACTGAAACGCATTAACTCACATTGTGGATGATGCTTTGAGATCACTTGATCATAATGTCCCTTGTCTCTTGATCCTTCTTGACCTGTCCTCAGCATTTGATACCATCAAACATGAAAACCTGATTGCTCATCTTCAACATAGGATGGGTCTCACTGGCACGGTCCTAAATTTGTTTGCCTCTTTCCTACATAACCGTACACAAAGAATTAAAGTTAAACACTCCCTTGCAACCAGTACCCCGGTTACGATCGGAGTTCCGTAAGGATCCTCACTCTCGTCCACTCTTTTCAACCTTCTTATGGAACCACTTACCGTCATTCTGAACCACGCTAACATCCTCTCAAGAGGACATAAAATCTCTAAATGCTGCACTTGCACAGATGCAACAATGCTTAGCCGAGAACCATCTTCTGTTAAACACTCTCAAAACTGAATTCCTTCTGATTGCCCCCCCAACCACTCTGCACCTACCCTGGACTGGCTTAAACAACTCACTGCTCTTAACTGCACCCCTCATGTGGTAGACTCTGCTAAATCTTTAGGCATCACGTTGGACAAACACCTAAATATGCAAGCGCACATCAGTGCAACTATTAGGGGAGCCATCTTTCAACTCAACACCCTTAAGAAAATCAAGCCTTTCCTCCCCCCGAACACATCAGGCCAGCTATACAATCCCTGGTTATATCGAGACTGGAATATGGATTGGTGACAATTGCTGGACTTCCCAAAGCTAGCTTGGCCCCATTCAGAGCTACTCTAAAAGCATCGGCCAGGCTCATCATGGGCTCCAGAAAGCATGACCACATCTCCCTGACCTTTTGCAACTGAATTGGCTATTTATCGAAGCTAGGATACGTTTCAAGATAGCCTGTTTGACGCATAAAGCCATACATTACAACACCCCGGTCTACTTGGCAAATATGCTTGAACTTTCGGGCTCAGGCCGGAACCTAAGAAGTACGTCCACCCTACTTTTGAAACCTCCCAAATTCAAAAAGAAAAGATCTTACAATCGTACTTTCACCGGTCTTGCTCTAAGGATCTGGAACACCCTGCCTCCCGAGATCAGATCCAATCCTTCCACTGCATCCTTCAAGAAACGGCTATTCTTAAATGAACATTAATAGCATCAACCTGGTCTCGTGCTTTGTCTACACATTTGATTCTTATTGTTCTCCGTTGTTGGGATTTATTGTCTGCTTGTCTGTTAAATTGTTAGCGCGCTCTAGGGCTCTTCTGGTACAGTTCTGGTTGAGCCAACTTCCCAACCCCAGACCGGGTTTGTTTTCCCCCTTTGCTTGACAATGTATGACTTAGAAACACCCTCTGTAACATTGTGTTATGGTTACTCATGCTTTCGCCACTTCTGTACAGCGCTCTGATAACCGTAAGGGTCTTGTTCGCGCTTTATAAAACTTTTCAAATAAAGAGTAGGGGATTTCTAAAGAGTAAGGGAAGAAGGGGTCAGTATTATGTGAACCACA
Organism: Triturus cristatus; assembly: GCF_964204655.1. Lineage (NCBI taxonomy): Eukaryota > Metazoa > Chordata > Amphibia > Caudata > Salamandridae > Triturus > Triturus cristatus. The sequence goes on from NC_140589.1 coordinate 1,138,811,237, forward strand.
GTAGAATTTCAGAGGAAACGAGTGTCTAGAATAAAGCTTTTCACTCAGGGAAAAACCCAACAGAAAGGTCTGCTCTCTTCTTAAACAGCATAGGGTCTAACCGTAACTAACTATGGAACACTAATTAAAGCCAGTTGAAGGTTTCAAACATCCATATCTTACTCCCACAGTCGAAGACCAATCCCATTGCAAAATTTGCCGGGATCCTGAAGACTCCCCAAATTCCCTTTCTCACACAATTAAGTACACATCTGCCTGTCCTTGAGAATTTCATATTCCTAGTGCGCAGGGTATAGGAGGTTCCTTTCATCATCATCTCTTCATATATGTTGCCAGCTTATCTCTTCCCAAGCCTCATTATCGGTCTAATACAAAACAATAAACCTTTCTCTAGCTAATGAGGAACCCAATAACACACCTGCAGCAGAAAGAATAAGGCAAACACAACAAGATGATGGATGGAGTGCTGAAGCTTTTTAACCACTCACCTCCAGTCAAAAGATCTTGGTTGTATCCATCATTCTGTTGCTCACTACACCACCCCAGTTTGGACCCAGCCACATGCAAATCAGTCTTGACCCTGCTCCTCAATCCAACCCGAACTGCCAGGACAGGTCCTCCCTGGACCGGAGACAAGTATCCTAGGTCTGGTTTCGGGATAACTCAGTCTCATCAGCCAGGCTAGCTTCAATCCAGTGGCAGAGCAAAAAAAGGCTGTTCCAATGGGGAGCTGAGTCAAGATTGATTTGCAGATTGCTGGGTAAAAACTGGAATTGCATGGTGAGCAAAAAATAGATGGATTTAGGTCCAGATCTCTGTAATGGGGGTGAATGTTTGACATTGTTCATCATTCCATCTAGCAATTATTCTTTTGGCAGAAAGAAAAACAGCATACTGGAAACTTTTAAAGTATGAAATGTCCAGGTATGTATGATGTTTTTACAACGCAAGTCGTTACAATGACTTGCGCTGGAGGGCGCTGGACTTAGGAATAGTATGATATACTATTCCAACTCCAGCTTACGTACAGTAGGGAATGTGTTGGAATAGTAAATTACACTATTCCTTAGTCCATAGCGCCATCCAGCGCAAGTCGTTGTAACGACTTGCGTTGTAAAAGTAGCGAAGAACATGTATTGCGGTGTTTTGACTGCGTTGTTAAGGTCATTTTTTAATGTCTAGCTAAATCCCAACCTTAGGCTAAGCTAACTTGGGAACCAAAATGGAAGTAAATTACAGTATTATAAATCCTTAGCAATCAAACAATTTTTATTACAGTGTGTGTACAGCCTAGCCAAGTACCACACATCAGGTGTTACAGTAAGGCATTTCAGTGTGGTGGTCCGCATCACTGCACTGAAATGCAAAGTCATACATTATAGCGCCTACGCAGCTGTCAAGCCAGAGTGCTGCTATACTGCACCATGACTGAGCTGCAGTGGCAGAGGGTGGTGCGCCTTACTTCCAGCAGCCTTCAGGGCTGACTCATGATCTGCTTTCAGCTCTCTCAGATACAATGTATTCTAGCTAACACAGGACACACCCCTGGCCGGGACAACACCATGCAGCATTACTGATGTCCCAGGAGTTACTGCCCAATCGCTTGGCTCCTAAGATACTTAATTCTGAGAGACACGAATAGGCAGGGTCAGTCCTGCCGCTGCCCGCGGTGTTAGCGGGCAGCATTTCAAAATATTTTGGCTGCAGTTGTGGCTGTGTGGGCAATTAAACAGCAGGCGCAGCTCCTTCTTGCTATTTGCACCATGGCAGTATAGCTGAGGAGTGATTACCGCAAACCTGTATCTCATGAACACAGAATCATGCGGAGGTGGCATTGGTTGTTGCGCCAGCCAGGGAGTCCATGACGAGTCGTTGCAGGCCGACCGCCACACAGGGGGCATCTATTTCTGCGGTGCCGGCTCGCAATGAGAAGTAAATGCCTGAGAGAGAGTGAGCCGGTATTAATCTGTAAACTTGCAGCTTGCCAGGAATGTTAGGGACATGAACAAACAGCAAGATGGGGAGCCATTTCAATATCCATTTTTAATTACTAAATAGGTCTGAGACCCGGGGGGACCCAGACCACTTAAAGCCATGCCTTGCATTGTCTTTACTCTCTGAGACCCAAGCGCCTTACGCTTTGCAATAATAATTTGCAATTATAGTCCACAAGTTCTTTGTAGCCAAAGAGATCAACCTATTGGTCTGTGTACCCCGAATCTCTTAACCTCTCTGTCCATGTACCTCATCTTCTCACCTTGTCTGCGTGGCCCAAATGCCTCTCACACTGCCCGATAGCTCATCCCTGTCGAGAATGGCCGTGAAGACTGTTCGGAGAAAGTGAAAGAATAATGTAATCCCTCCACCTAGAAGGTAATGGAAGGAATCGGGGCCCAGCTCTGTGCTAAAGTTCACATTTAATGTTGATGAGGTTTCAAAGAATACATATGATAAAAAGAACAATTGACCTGCTCTCCAACCAATGAAGCTCGGTTACTGGGTAGATTTCCTCTGTGCCTGTGTAATGTATAACAGAAACAACACAAACTAATTTCGAAAGTGCAATAAGTCATGGTCTATTACTGTTGCACTGACTTGCTTCACTATGAAAATTAGCTTTTGCTGGTGCAGTTTACTGATTGTAAAGTCCAGAAAAGAGACCGACAGGAATATCTTGAAAGATAGTTTATTTTCCTTGCAGCACAGTACCCTGGTACAACACCAACTGCCAAGAGAATAAATCCTAGCATTCCCAGATTCCATGAGAGAACTATATTACATAACACAATATATGACATAGGCATGACAGTACTAAGCTGTGGATGTAACACACCTTTTCCCTATATAAAATAAACAAACGATAAAGCAAAATTATGTACAAAGAGCATACAATACCCAAAAAAGAAATGAAAACTAAAGATCAAAGAGCATAAAGAATTATACAAAATCAGCATATCTGATAGGACAACGCTTAACACGTACCCCCAACTTATCTCTTGATGCTACAGACTCTTCAGCAAGGCATTCTCTAGAGTTCTCAACATCAGGTACATTTGAACCCAAAAAAGAGTTGTTTTGTGTCAGATCAGTAATACGCAAACCAGAGTGAACTTGTTCTCCCAGATTCATTCTCAGGAAAGATCCATCATTTTAAAGTTTTCATTGACATCTAAATTACACTTGCCGCACGTCTTACATTCCAGACCTTTCCATCCTGAGTAACAATACTCAAACAAATGCCACCTGCTTTTCCATTTTTCGTCGTACAATTTCTTAACCTTATCTTGCTTCGTCTGGACTCTCTCCTTGAACTCTTGAACATTCACCCCACCTTGAAATTTGGTCTGTTCCTTCCTAAACCACCATGGACACAACTTGGATATGGGTGGCCTACCTCTCAACAATCTAAATGGACAGACTTCAGTAGTGGTTTGGGGTGTAATACGATACCACCACAGTTTATCACTCAATTTGTCCTTCCACAAACAACCACCTTAAGGACTCTATTAAACCCTTCAACTTGTCCATTACCCTGTGGTTCGTACAGAGCAGTGGTTGCATGATTAATATTACTAAAAGAGAAAAAGCTTTGCATTTCTTTGGAGACAAGTTGAGTACCGTTATCAGATATAACCTTTTCAGGATAACCTTCTTGGGCAAAAACCTATTTTAAAAAATCAATAAAGGCAGAAGAAGTGGCATGAGGCACCAATTTCACCTCTGGCCATTTCAAATGGTAATTAACTAGTACCAAAGCAAAACGACAATCATACGGAAGTGCCTGAAAAGGTCCAGAAATATACAATCCCACCTTCTGCCAAGGAGTGGAAGGCCAAGGTATAGGTTGAAGGGGAGCTGGAACAGGTTTCAACATTTTTGTTCACTATTGACACACACAGGACATTCCCGCACCACTTTTTCTGCCATTCTGTTCAAACTAGGCCACCAAAACATGGTGCGTATTAGTCTCTTCTTGAGGACACACCTGGATGTCCTTCATGAGCCAATATCAAAATATCATTCAGCATACCTTTTGGAGGAATACATTTTCCACTTTTAAAGACAAGTCCATTTTCTACAACAAATTCTTCTGCTATTCTAAGGAATGGAACAAGTGATTCATGCACTTTCCTCCTTTCAGGCCATCCTTCTTCAACAAACTTTTTCACCTGACAAAAAAGCTGATAATCCATATCAGCTCTCATCCACTTGTCTTTCCGTAACCCCTTAAATTCATCAGAAACATAATCGGACACAGCAAGTACAAGGTCCTCCTCGACACCAGTTAAATAATTTGCTATGTCAGATAAGGGTACTCGTGACAAACGGTCAGCCATTACATTGCTACGTCCTGGTACATACTCCACATCAAAACAATACTCTTGAAGTTTCGAGACAAGTCTGGCAATCCGAGCAGTGGCATTCCAACCCCCACCCGGTGAAAGAATCTCAACAAGGGGCTTGTGATCAGTTTTGAGAATAAATCGTGACCCCCAGAAGAAATTACGGAAATGTTTAATTGCCCAAACACATGCCATCAACTCCTTCTCTATAACAGCTTATCTTCTCTCTGCATCCAACAAGGTGAGTGAAGCAAAGGTAATATTCCATTGTTTCCCACCACATCTTTGTGACAATATGCCACCAATTCCATACATACTTGCGTCCACAGTTACAATACATTGTACACCCATCCTGAAAGGTTTAAGTGTAGGAGCATGGGCAATCTCTTTCTTAATCTCCCCAAAAGCAGACTTTTGTCTGTCAGTTCATAAATATTCCACATTTTTCCTTGTTTGGTCACGGAGAGGTTCCATTTTGTAAGCAAAATTAACAATGAACTTGCTATAATACTCACAAAGTCCCGCAAAAGACAATAACTTCCCCTATTGTCAGGAGCCGGAGCTTTAAGAAAGGCATCAACTAGGCATTTCTTGGGGACAACACCATCCTTGGATACTGTGTGACCCGGGTACTCAACAAATTTACAAAAAAATGACATTTGTTACCTTTTAGTGTCTTACCATTTTTCCTCAAAATGCCACACACTTCCCTAAGATGCCTCTCATGTTCCCCTTCATCTTTTGAGAAAATGAAGATATGATCTTGGAAACATTTTTCACATTTTTCCATATCCTTGAAAAGATGAAACATAGACATTTGGAAAACAGACACCGCAGAGGCTAATCCAAAAGGCATACGTTGAAATTGAAATCGCCCCTGCGGCGTAATGAACGCATTCAAATGACGAGAATTCTCAGTCAGCTCAATCTCTTGGTATGCTGACCTCAAGTCTAGAGTAGAAAATACTTTAGCTCCATCAAGCATGCAGATCAGTTCATTAATGTTGGGCAGAGGATGACCGTTTACAATAATGTTGGCATTGACAGCTCTCAAGTCCACACAGAGTCTCAGAGAATTTTCTGGTTTGCGTGCCAAAACTATTGGAGACACCCATTCTGAAGACTCTATCTCTTCGATTACTCCCTCATTCACCATACTCAACAATATGTTTCTTAGTTCATCCCTCACATTAATAGGAACATTGCATAACTTTTGTATGATATGCTTAGCATTAGATTTGAGTTTGATTTTGTGGGAATATCCTTCCAATTTTCCCAATCTTTCTGTGAAAACCTCAGGAAAACCACTCACAACACCCCTATACATCTCCTTCTCTTCAATAACCAAAACAGGCTTGTGACTCCTGGGGTTAAGAATGATACCAAGCTTCCATTGATCTTTCCAACCAAAAACATTTACACCCTTACGTGCCACATAAAATTTAAAAAGTGCTTCTCTACCTTTAAAATGAATGACAGTGTTAACATATCCCACTATGTCAATGACACTACCATTAAAGCTCTCAGCAATAATTTCAGATGGAATCAAACATTCCATGTTCCATAGATGTCCAAAGTTTTGGAGATAGCAGTCTGTGGTAACAATCGTCCATTGCCATCAAGAATCAGCCATGAGTTCTAAATCAACTCCATTAATGTTCACAACACATTTAGGAGAAATTTTGACACCCTCTTCTCCGGTCTTATCCTCTATAGCCTCCGAGACGGAAATAACAAAACCTTTAATTTTCTCAGTATCTTCCGAATCACAAATATGCACCGTGTTTCCCTCATAACTACTAGCTCCAGTAACCATATACAACACTTTATTCTTATTATTCAAATTACTATTTCTCCTCAGATCACAACAAACCTTTGCAAAATGCCCCTTTCTACCACATTTCGCACACGTCTTCCCAATGGCAGGACAACGAGGCAAGGATGCAATGTGATATGCACTCCAACAGCGATTACATACAAACTTGTCCTCCCTATCAAATCTGTTCTCTTCAAACTTTTTGAATCTTCCAGAAAAATTCTTATTCTAATCATCAAATCTCTTTTTAAAGACACCCCGGCCCTTAGAATTACCATCTCCACCAACCGCGCCAACCACATCAGGATCATCTTTGGTCAGTTTAGTGTTATAGAGTATACCTTGCACTATTATAAAGCGGCCCTCAGTATCCTCCTCCACATGCGTTGGGACAAACGGAACACCCTTTTTAACAAGGATCATCACTCCCCGCGCATATAAAGAGTATGAGGCGGCCAGCCGCACCCCCACCCACCTACTGGCAGTTCGGGAGACATTTTGACTCGTGAGGTGCGTCTCTTGCAATAGCGCGATTTGGATACAATGTCGATCCAAATAGGCTAGTACCTGTCTCACTTTTTTGGCATTGTTAAGACCCCGCACATTCCAGCTAATCCAGGAAATATTAGAACGTTGCATATCTGTCAAACTCACAGTCCCTAGTCATACAATCTGAAAGCCATGAGGCGCAACACCCCATGCGCGTTATACTATACCAGCCAACACCAATACCATACCATATAGATCCCCAACCACCCCATCCACCCACAGCAGCAGTAAACACACCCTGCCAATAAACCCCTCCAGAAACAGAACAGAAACAAAACACCCTTCTGTTTACGGCCCACTGAGGGCATGATACAAAGAAAACCAACGCCTCTAGAAGGGCGCTCAATGAAACCCCTTCAACCAACATAACCTTTTGGGGTAATCCCATAGTGTGGGTCACTGGCAGCCCTTCGGCCCCCCGCAGAACCAGGGTGGGCCGAGATATGTAGAGTCAGGCTAATCAGTACATAATGGTCCACAAGTGATAGCGGCTGATACCCCACCCCAGCGATACGACAGTAACTCGTGCCGCCCACCGCCCGGAACCAAGCATCCCGCCGCTCTAACATCTATCCAGGAACAGGTTCCCTCCAGCAAAGGATGGCATTCTATAGATGGCCAACTAAATGCATACTCTAACCCAAAAACATATATCAATCATTCTCCTCATCCAGAAGAGATGGGTAGCATAGGACCATTTAACAGTGATATTGAGCTCTAACAGCGCAACCCAGGCTCAGTCTTCTGTGTCAGAGTTCACAGATCGTGCACGCGATGCTTCCTGCCGGTCAAGGTGCTGAAGATATTGAAGTGTGTCTTTTGGCGTCAGGAAAATATGTGCCGTCCCGTTGTGCTGGATGCGTAGACGCGCTGGGTAGAGCATGGCATATGGGATCTTGAGGGTTTGCAATTTTTTCTTCACCGTTTGGAATTCTCGGCGAGCTTGTTGCACTGCGACCGTGAAATCCGGGAAAAGCTCTATCCTCATACCCTGATATTCCAGTCGTCCCTTTTCCCTGGCCAACCTGAGAGCAGTGTCCCTGTCCCTATAATTTAACAGTCTGGCGAATATGGGGCGCGGTGGAGCACCCGGGACCGGCCGAGCAGCCAGGGAGCGGTGGGCCCGCTCAACTATGAGCACCTTCGAGAAGTGCTCTGCTCCCAGTAGGGTTATGAGCATCGTTTCGACATACGTTTCCATGGAACCAGTGTTGGTACTCTCCGCGACCCCAGTAATGCGAAGATTATTCCTGCGGGAGCGGGCTTCAATGTCCTCGTTCTTGGCCCTAATCACCTCTAAGATTTTTTCCATGCTAGCACAGGATGCACTAACCGCCTCCACTCGGTCCTCCGTTGTTAAAATGCGTTGCTCCGCCTCCGCAATCTGCGAGTCGTGCTTCGCAATTTTCGAGGCCATGGTGTCCATGCGCATATTAATGTGGTCGATCTTGGCGTCAATAGTGTGCAGACTCTGTTGCATGCTGAGCATCAGGCGCTCCAATTTCGTGGTTGCGCCTGCTTCCAAGTCGGGGACAGAGTCAGAAACAGCAGGTGTGGTGGCTTTAGTATGTTTTTTGGCCTCAAATGGCAGCCTGGTTTGCTGTTTATCTGCCTTGCCCATTCTGATCGGCTGTTAATGATCAAGTTCGTGACCGGAGGCACCACCCAGGGCAGCAAAAAGCAGTGGTGCAGCCCACCGCACGATGACTCCAGCGCAAACCGATACCAACCAGCTCCCAAACTGCACTACGCCACGTAGATATAGTCAATGGCGCGATACAGACCCCCAGCTAGCCTGACAGCAAGAAAAGCAAGGCTCACTACACAGCAGTTTCCCTATAGCCAAGGTCACCACCATGCAGCAGCCACCAGTCCGATGCAGCCCCAGGCAATGGGATTAGAGAGGAGAGCTGTTCTGCGTGCCAGCCCGGGGCACGATCACCGCTGTCCAAGAGAGAGCACCACCGGAGAGTTGACAACCCCGAACAACAACGTTCAGACAACCAGGGCAGCCAGGCATCAAAGGGTCGCCCCGGGGGCGGTCTCAGCAACAGCAGCGCACCACACACGCCGCAATGGAGGACCACAACCAGCCGTCGCGGTGCAAGCCCAGTCGTGAGGCAGAGGCAGAAGCAGGCTAGCACTGGGAGCGAGCCGCCATCCCGGCCGTGCGCGGCCTAGCACGCCGAGAACAGGAATCCTCCGCCACCAGTCAGCCAACGGCCGCCGCGCAACAGACGCGGCCCCACCAGGCTTCCGTGCTCGTGTGCGCCAGCAGCCTCAAGCAGTTCCCCAGGGGCTGTCAAGATCAGCAAATGTCCGCCAGGGCCTCTGCACCGCCCTCCGCTGCACCCCGTGCCGCCTCACCTCAGGCCCCAGGTCTGCCGCCCGTGAATCAGAACTGCAAGACCGCGCCGCGTCCTCCGGGGTCCGAGGCAGAAGCCGGCCTTCCGATGCCTTCCCTCTCCGTCCGATGAGCCGACGGGCTGCGGCTGAGGTCATCAGCGGCGGGGGGCAGCCGCAGCTCCCACCTCCAGCACCGAAGGGCTCCGCAGGCCACCACCAGGACGTAGCAACCACTCCACAGCAACCGTCGGCGATGCGGGGAGCAGTCCGAGCTCAGGGAGCCGCCATTTTACCGCAGGCAAGGCCAGCAGGCCCAGGTGAGCGGACGCCCGATAGAAGTGGTCTGGGCCCCCAGGTAAGCTGCCAACACAGTCCACGATGCTCTTGAAACCGATATCACCGTAGTTCGATCACGTATGGCGCCTGATGAGTCGGATAGTTGACGGATGATTATCTCGGCCAGCAGAGCTGCACTAAGGTGCGGCTATTTTTCTCCGGGCTCGCTAGCGCCCCCCTAATAAATCATTCTTAATTACCTCAAAGCTTGCTTTGTGACACTTCTTCACTACCACTGGAAATCTACCACATATCCTGCCATTTTCATTACCCTGAAAGCACAGGCAGATCTCAATCTGTGCTCACCCTCTGAAGTGAAACTGTTTTTAGTACTGGTGAGCACAGCTGAGCATGTGCCCAATGGCGCATACCTGTTTTTATATTAGAAGTTGTGATTAAGTCTTTGTCATCACCTTTAGAGTGCAGAGTGATGTGTTTCCAGGTCCTAAAGAGGCCATGTACTCTGGATTGATGCAGTGGTCTTCGCCATCACCACCATCAATCTGATGCTTCAGGTGCAATGTCTTGTCTATTTGAAATATGGCATCGCCACCTTATGATGTTCCCTCCATCCTAGCCCTCTTACCGTCGGCCATTGACCAATGTCCTCCTGTAATGGACGTAGGAACTGTGGGAGACAGGGGGGATTTATTCTCCATACCCTCAAATTTTGGAGTAGGAAGGATGCAAGGGACAATATCCCCCAGATTTTGACAAGGAAACTATAAATTAAACAGACAAAACATGTCTCTCCGAATCTATGTTTCACGTCACATAATTCTCTCTATCTCTCTAAAGGCTGTGGGGGTTCTCTGACCCTTTCATTATTTTTTTTTTGTGCTGTCACTGCCAGGTGAGCCAGCAGACTAGGGAAAGTTTGGAGATGCTATTTTATATTAATATTACTTCTGGCTGTGCTGAGAAAAAAAAAGATTTATGCAGAGACTAAAGTTCAACACCTCAATGACCACAATTGAATAATTAGCAGAGAGGAGTTTGCTCCTTATGTTACAGTTTCAAGGACGCAGGGGTTCAGAGAGCCGCACTTCAATGGCTGACATCCTTTTTGGACGGCCATTCACAGTCTGTCAGTCTTTTCCAGTAAATGGCCCAAGAGTTAAACTCACTTGCGGGGTCCCGCAAGGTTCCTCTTTGTCTCCACACTTGTTTAATTTGTATCTCCTTCCACTTATTCAGGACTTAGGGAAGGTAAGGTGTGCATCTTCAACTATGCAGCTGATCTGCAACTGATTTTCACCACTGATAAAACCCCTTCTCTATTCTGAACATTCAGACCACTATGTTACACATCCGCAAGTGAATGAATAACAACCACCTAAAACTAAACCCTGACAAAACTGAGCTGATTCTAACCGGTGGCTCTTGAAACCCTTGGACTTCAAATTTCTTGCTAGCAGAGTTGGGAGCCCCCCCCCACTTCCCTCTCCCTCAGCCAAGAGCCTTGGCGTTACAATCGATAGGGACCTTTCAATGAAAACCCAAATTGGAACAGTGGTTTCCATCTGCTTTTTCCAACTTCGTAAAATTAAGAAAATCAGTAGATTCGTTACACCAAAAGCAGCCATCCAAGTCATCATGTCCCTGGTAATCTCACCTCTCGATTACGCCAACTCCACTTACTTTGGTCTTCCTGGGTACCTGATGAGAAGACTGCAACTAGTGCAAAATAAGGCAGTAAGACTTATTTATCACCAGCCAAGATGGCACCACGTCACTCCTCTCATGAAGAAACTGCACTGGCTCCCAGCAACCCAACACTGTGCATTCAAGGTCGGATGCCTGATATTTAAATCACTCCATGGTACATGCCCAGAATTTATTTCCAATCTTATCCAGCGGTATGTCCCTGCCCAGGCCCTTCGGTCCTCTTATCTCTCTCTGTTAGCCCTTTCCTCCTATAAGCAGAAAAGAACTGGTGGATCCCACTTTGCGGTATTAGCCCCCTCTTTTTGGAACGCACTCCCTCTCAACATTAGATCATCTCCATGTTACTCTTACTTTAGGAGACAACTGAAAAACTAGCTGTTTTCTCAAGCCTATGAATGATTGATCTTATGAGCAGCAGTTCACCTCTATAAGTGCCATGAAACCATGTGGTGTATGTGCGCTGTACAAATTATTTTAACATAGCATAACAGATCTTCAAGAAGACACTTCAGAAGTGCAGCATGATTTCAGGCAAGCATGGTCTGTCACTGTGTTTGATCTTAAGTGCCTGTGGAAACATTCCAAACAGAAAAGAACACCTTTAAATCATATGACTACAACATGTATATATGTGTGTATGGAGCCAGTTTAATTTAAGGTGGCACATGAGTTTATATCGAACATCCTATGCTCAAGTATTCTAAATTTAAGTATTCTAAAACACAGAATAATAACAACCAAAATGTAAAGAATGCAAAAAATCCAAATAATGTGTTACATAAAGAAACCCACACTGTCTAGGTTAAAGAATTAAAAAAAATGTGTCCACTCGTAGCTATGCAACCACATAGAGAAATATCAACTCCTTGACCCCTACCAGTTGGGTTTCAGAACAGGGCACAGTACTGAAACGCATTAACTTACATTGTGGATGATGCTTTGAGATCACTTGATCATAATGTCCCTTGTCTCTTGATCCTTCTTGACCTGTCCTCAGCATTTGATACCATCAAACATGAAAACCTGATTGCTCATCTTCAACATAGGATGGGTCTCACTGGCACGGTCCTAAATTTGTTTGCCTCTTTCCTACATAACCGTACACAAAGAATTAAAGTTAAACACTCCCTTGCAACCAGTACCCCGGTTACGATCGGAGTTCCGCAAGGATCCTCACTCTCGTCCACTCTTTTCAACCTTCTTATGGAACCACTTACCGTCATTCTGAACCACGCTAACATCCTCTCAAGAGGACATAAAATCTCTAAATGCTGCACTTGCACAAATGCAACAATGCTTAGCCCAGAACCATCTTCTGTTAAACACTCTCAAAACTGAATTCCTTCTGATTGCCCCCCCAACCACTCTGCACCTACCCTGGGCTGGCTTAAACAACTCACTGCTCTTAACTGCACCCCTCATGTGGTAGACTCTGCTAAATCTTTAGGCATCACGTTGGACAAACACCTAAATATGCAAGCGCACATCAGTGCAACTATTAGGGGAGCCATCTTTCAACTCAACACCCTTAAGAAAATCAAGCCTTTCCTCCCCCCGAACACATCAGGCCAGCTATACAATCCCTGGTTATATCGAGACTGGAATATGGAGTGGTGACAATTGCTGGACTTCCCAAAGCTAGCTTGGCCCCATTCAGAGCTACTCTAAAAGCATCGGCTAGGCTCATCATGGGCTCCAGAAAGCATGACCACATCTCCCTGACCTTTTGCAACTGAATTGGCTATTTATCGAAGCTAGGATACGTTTCAAGATAGCCTGTTTGACGCATAAAGCCATACTTTACAACACCCCGGTCTACTTGGCAAATATGCTTGAACTTTCGGGCTCAGGCCGGAACCTAAGAAGTACGTCCACCCTACTTTTGAAACCTCCCAAATTCAAAAAGAAAAGATCTTACAATCGTACTTTCACCGGTCTTGCTCTAAGGATCTGGAACACCCTGCCTCCCGAGATCAGATCCAATCCTTCCACTGCATCCTTCAAGAAACGGCTATTCTTAAATGAACATTAATAGCATCAACCTGGTCTCGTGCTTTGTCTACACATTTGATTCTTATTGTTCTCCGTTGTTGGGATTTATTGTCTGCTTGTCTGTTAAATTGTTAGCGCGCTCTAGGGCTCTTCTGGTACAGTTCTGGTTGAGCCAACTTCCCAACCCCAGACCGGGTTTGTTTTCCCCCTTTGCTTGACAATGTATGACTTAGCTACACCCTCTGTAACATTGTGTTATGGTTACTCATGCTTTCGCCACTTCTGTACAGCGCTCTGATAACCGTAAGGGTCTTGTTCGCGCTTTATAAAACTTTTCAAATAAAGAGTAGGGGATTTCTAAAGAGTAAGGGAAGAAGGGGTCAGTATTATGTGAACCACAGTAGAATTTCAGAGGAAACGAGAGTGTCTAGAATAAAGCTTTTCACTCAGGGAAAAACCCAACAGAAAGGTCTGCTCTCTTCTTAAACAGCATAGGGTCTAACCGTAACTAACTATGGAACACTAATTAAAGCCAGTTGAAGGTTTCAAACATCCATATCTTACTCCCACAGTCGAAGACCAATCCCATTGCAAAATTTGCCGGGATCCTGAAGACTCCCCAAATTCCCTTTCTCACACAATTAAGTACACATCTGCCTGTCCTTGAGAATTTCATATTGCTAGTGCGCAGGGTATAGGAGGTTCCTTTCATCATCATCTCTTCATATATGTTGCCAGCATATCTCTTCCCAAGCCTCATTATCGGTCTAATACAAAACAATAAACCTTTCTCTAGCTAATGAGGAACCCAATAACACACCTGCAGCAGAAAGAATAAGGCAAACACAACAAGATGATGGATGGAGTGCTGAAGCTTTTTAACCACTCACCTCCAGTCAAAAGATCTTGGTTGAATCCATCATTCTTTTGCTCACTACACCACCCCAGTTTGCACCCAGCCACATGCAAATCAGTCTTGACCCTGCTCCTCAATCCAACCCGAACTGCCAGGACAGGTCCTCCCTGGACCGGAGACAAGTATCCTAGGTCTGGTTTCGGGATAACATGTCTCATCAGCCAGGCTAGCTTCAATCCAGTGGCAGAGCAAAAAAAGGCTGTTCCAATGGGGAGCTGAGTCAAGATTGATTTGCAGATTGCTGGGTACAAACTGGAATTGCATGGTGAGCAAAAAATAGATGGATTTAGGTCCAGATCTCTGTAATGGGTGAAGTACTGGGTATTTTAAGCCCAGCGGTGCAGGGGAACACACCCTATGACTTCGGGGTTCTTCCTGTTTCAGACCTACAGAAACACAGAGTCTTCTGGGTGAAGTCAAAGATCAGTTTATTGGCTGCAGACCAATTACAGGCGTCCTAGAAGTACAACAGCGTGTATGTTCTCAGGAGGCTGCCAAAAATCACAGAAACGGGCTTCTTCTTAAATACAGATTTTCCTGCTTCAGGCATACATTCCTAGGTTTATGATACGGCAATATACAAGTGTACATTTCAAACGAAAGAGCAGAGTCATGATGACCATCCCACATTCCGGTTAAGCCAGCCCACAATTATTTACACAGCAAGACTCAGATCCCACATCAGATATCGATAGGCCCCAATAAACTCGGGCAGCTCCTGTTGATAGAAACAAGTCATAAAGCAGGAACAGTCAGGTGTGAAAGAGATTAGCCGGAGGCTCGTGTAGGATGAAAGGGTTTTATGGTGTGTCAAGCCCTGATGCTAATCACAGGTGGCCAGGGGACGGGGTGCTCGTGAGACCGGACTGACCTGGGGCAGCGGAGCCAGCTGCCCAGGTCTCAGAGAAGTCAAAGGGAAGCACATGTACTGTGAGACCCGTATTTGCTTCATTATAGCCTATGTGAGGGCAATCATAAGATGCCACCGCTCCAAGATGGAACCCGCGTAGTAATGTAAAATAACGTGTACACAGTGCATTCATAGCTAGAACGTTATACAAAGCACTTGTACATACCGCATTAACCATTTGCGGTTCGCTAATACCGGGATGGACAGGGGTAGGGCCCTGTCCCCCACGCGGTCCCAAATATTAAAGTACGACAGACCCTCCTTTTGCCCTTACATAGGCAATCACTATACTCATCTTAATCCGAGTCTAGGTCAATATTCACGAAGTCATGGAGATGTTGCTGTAGCATCATCCTATTACTTAGCTCGTCCCTCATTACAGGTTTTCTTACACATAATGTAGCACAGAGGCCACATATCGCAGGAGCACACTGTATGCACAGACAGAACAGGAAAAGAATCGCTAAGATCATTCCAATGACCATCAGAACTTTCCAACCCCAGGCAGATATCAGTTCCCAGAACCACCCCACCAGTGACCAATCTCCTTTATCCACGTGTATGGATTGAGATATTTTATGCAGTTTGAAGATGGCTAGATAGACTGTTGGAGCGTTATCTGGTATGAAAATGCAACAACTGGATTGGATAACCTTACATACCCCACCGCGGTCTGCAAGTATGACGTCTAGAACCATGCGGTTCTGCAAAGTCATAAGGCGATCCGCTTGGAGCTCAGCTGTCAAATTACCAAGGGCACCAGCCGTTACATTGACAGTGGATTCAACCACCCGAGTCAGTTGTCTCAAGTTCCTACTATTTACCATAGGTCCCCAAAATGGCAGAAAACCCAAAAAGAAGTCTCCTGCTTCCTGACCGGCAGTATCCTCCTTACTAATCACGCCTCTCACAACTCTGGTCTTGTGATAGTCAGAGGCAGCGGTAAATGTCGGCAGTAGCAAGTTTGCAATATAACATGTGCCCGAGAAATCAGGTGGCAACCATGTATATGCTCGATCTTTGCAGATAAAGTATGTACCCTTGGCAGCCAAAAATGCAGGGGAAAACTGTGACGGAAAGGTGTACGTTTCAGTACAGTCACTTCTCCCCAGCTGAGCTCTTGGATTCTGACCATAACCTTGTAAACAGAACCGACCTATGTGGGGTACGACCCAGATTGGGGATGAGATTTTTCGCTGTCTTTCACCCAGACTGATACTATACCCCGTTGCGTTCCACCCTACATAAGCTCTCAATTCTTCCTTGGGAATGGATGAGTATGCATCGATATCTCTGCTCATATCGGCAACTCCTTTCATTAAGGCCTTGTTATTGGTGCTAGGTCTGATGGAACGCGGTTGTCGCGGGGAGTACGCATCTAGTGCATAGAGAAACATAGTCTGGAATGCCCATGACGATCCATTGTAACTATACGGCAGCACCAGATAGGGAATACCCTTATTAATGGTATGCGGCATCAAACCGCACACCCAACAATTTGTTGTATTCATGACTAGTTGGTGCTGGTGCAGGAGCTGAATAAACGAGTTATTCACAAACTCAGATCGTCTAGCTTGTTCATGTTCAGGCAGAGGGTGAAAAGAGTGTGAGGAGATAGTAGGAGGAGGCATAGGCTGTACAGTGGGTGCAATGGGCTCTTGAGAGGAGAAGAATACAAATCCTACAGTAAACACTATCATACTACACAATACAAACAGGCATAATAATACAAAACGTTTGCGTGTCATGATTTTACACATTCTTGTTTTAAAGTTCATTTCCTCAGTGAGTCTCTCCATCTTACAAAACTCCATCCTCTAATCGTGCCGCTCGCGGCGGGTGAGTTTCTTCTGCTAAGGAGTACGTCTGTCAGTCCAGGGAACGCCCTAGACCAACCAGAACCGTCGACCTAACGTCTTCGGCCTGTACCCCAAAGTCTTGGCACCGCGACCCTGCGGCTGAACCCGGATGGTGGTTCGAAAAACAAAAATCAAGAAAGTCCTTCAGATGGGAGAGCTCTGGTTATCAAAAAATAAAAAGGTAAAAGAAAAAGAATATTTATTTGTCCATAGGCCTTGGCCTCAGACTGTAACGAAAACGGCCAGGCACTGTTTGATCTTGAAACAAGAGTTCAGGCTCTGTAGTGTCCAATCGAGCTGACGGTGGCACAGCTTCTTGCAAAATATCGTCACTTTCCTGCGCTGAGGCTGTGCCTTTTATACGTGCATCACTGAACGGCACAAAACGAGGTACAGTGTCTGCTTCAGAGTCTGCGATACCCTCCTGGACCCACTGGTCATACGGCAGAGGCAAAGGAATCCTCTTCACGTGGGCGCCGTGGATCCAGTTTTTCTTCCCCTTTACTCGAACCGCTGATCTTGTCGACAGCAGCACGAGGTGAGGGCCAATCCAGCGGGGCTCCTCATTGGTTTTCCGCTGAAAGTTTTTCACCAAGATCCACGTGCCCGGGTCAATAGGGTGTCCTGGAGCCTCAGAAGCCGGGGGGAGAGTATCATGCACCTGTTGGTGTAAAACACGCAGTTTAGCTGTCAATTCGTGCAAGTAATCAAGTAACACTGGATGCTCGATCTCACTGAATTTCATCGGTCTTGGCACACCCCATACATTGGCCGGGCGGCCAAAAACGACCTCGTAGGGACTAAGTCCCACTCGTGAGTGTACGGTCATTCTGGTGGACAGGAGTGCTAGAGGCAGAGCGTCAGGCCATTTAAGACCTGAGCTCGCTTGGATTTTGGCCAGCTTGAGTTTGAGAGCGCCATTGTAGCGCTCTACTAATCCAGCTGATTGGGGGTGGTTTGCAGCGTGAAACTTCGGCCTTATACCTAGTCCCTCACACACATTCTTCATCACTTGACCCACAAACTCACTTCCATTATCACTCCACACCATTCTTGGCATTCCAAACCTAGGGAAAAATTCCTTCACAAGGGCTTTGGCTGTGGACAGAGCAGTGTTATCTTTTAGAGGATAGGCCTCTATCCATTTTGAGAAAGCGCAAACAACCACCAATACATATTTCAGGTTATTGCATCTTTCCATGTGGATAAAATCCAGCTGCAAAACTTCAAATGGATATGATGGAGGCGCAAAATTACCTGCTGGAGTTGGGGTTCCCCTACCAGGGTTGTACTTCAAGCATACCATACAATTCTTGACCACATTCTCTGCACACTTAGGAATTCCAGCATTCTGCCATACTGGAGCCAACAACTTACAGATTCCTTTCGTACTGATGTGTGCCATTCCATGTGCCATAGTAACCACTGGAAGCACATATGCATCAGGTAACAACCATCGCCTATGTTCTGACAAATCAATCCAACAACCATTCTCATCCAACTTACCCATACCTTCTTTCCACTTGCTCAACTCTTTCTCTGTGGCTTCAGCTTGAAGGGACTTTACACTCTCTATTGTGTTTTCACACATTCCAACATCACCAACCCATCTGGCAGGGCCTGCAACATACATTCGAGTCTTCACATCTCTTGCTGTTTCTTTCGCGACTTCATCAGCAAACGCATTACCACGACCAACATCATCAGTGATTTTCTTGTGCGCACTGCATTTCATAATTGCAACTTGTAACAGTAGGGTCAGCGACTCAAGGAGATCATTCACCAACTTGCCATTCTGAATCTTAGCTCCATGCGAAGTCAGGAACCCACGTTCTCTCCACAATCGCCCAAAACTATGAGCCACGCCAAAGGCGTACTGGCTATCCGTGTATATATTCACTCTGATTCCTTCAGACAACACGCATGCTCTTGTGAGGGCGATTAATTCTGCTGCTTGGGCCGAATTATGTGGCACCCGTGCAGTTTCCACAACCGTGTGTAAAGTCGTGATAGCATACGCAGCAGTCGTGTCACCATTCGGGAGCTTGAAACATGAACCATCCACCCATAAAGTACCATCACACTCAGTCAGGGGAGTATCTTTGAGATCTACTCTCCCTTTCGTCTCTTCTTCTGTTCTGAACAGACAATCATGTTGCTCAATCTCATCTAGGTCTGCTGGATTTGGCAATCATGTAGCTGGATTCAACGTGTTGCATCTCTTTATGTGTATGTGATTTGCTAACAATGTGAGCTCATACCCTGATAATCGCGCACTAGTTAAGTGTTGTGTCTTGGTTCTGTTTAACAATGTATCCACAGCATGTGGAACCATGACAATCAATGTATTATCCATTACTAGACCAGCAGATTGTCGAATGGACATAGCTGCAGCAGCTGTAGCTCTCAGACAACTTGGCAATGCCCTCGCTACGGGGTCCAAGGTGGACGAAAAATATGCGCATGGGCGCGGTCTGTCGCCAAAAGGCTGTGTTAACACTGATAATGCACAACCATCTTTCTCATGAACATACAATGTAAAAGGCTTGCTGTAGTCAGGGGAACCCAACACAGGAGCTGAACACAATGCATTACGCAATTCCAAGAAACTTTTCTGACACTCTTCAGACCATGGGATAGGATTCGGTGTGTCTTTACATGTTAATGCTAACAAAGGTTTTGCCAACAAGGAAAAATTTGGGATCCAGTGCCTACAGTATGAGGTAATGCCCAAGAAAGCACGTACTTCTCTCTGTGTTCTTGGCACACTCAACTGTGCAATGGCTTGGATTCTTTCTGGGGTCAGTTTCCTTCCCTCCTTCGATAAGAGATGACCTAAGTAGGTCACCTCTTGTCGACAATATTGCAGTTTTGAGAGAGACACTTTGTGATGGGAGTCAGATAAATGACGCAACAATGATAATGTGGCTTCTTTGCAAATCTTTTTAGTATCCGCGGCGATTAGTAAATCGTCAACGTACTGGATGAGGATAGCGCCACTAGGTAAAACCAGTGCATCAAGCTGCGCCTTTAAAGCTTGGCTGTATATTGATGGACTTTCGCAGTAGCCCTGGGGAGCGCGTTTGAAGCGGAAGCTTCGGCCTCCTAAACTAAAGCCAAAAATGTCTCTGCTCTCTTCTGCAATTGGGATGCTAAAGAAAGCATTTTTTAAATCGATCACTGAAAACCATGCAGCGGAAGCTGGAATCATGGTTAACAAGGCAGTTATATCAGGGACAACCGGAAACTGTGGCACAACAATCTTATTAACCTCTCTAAGATCAATCACAAATCTGTAAACAGGTGGCTGTGAAGGGTCCGTTCGTTTTAAGACAGGTAAAATCGGACTGTTGCAAACATTACCTCTTGTCTCTTCAATTACACCCTTATTAATCAAATCGCTGACAATTTCTAACAACGCTTTCTGACCTTCATTGGAGATCTTGTACTGGGGAATACGTGGCAATCTGACATTGGCTTTTAAAGTGATCACATATGGCGGTATTTCCAAGAGACCCACATCATTGGGACCAGTAGCCCAAAGGGCATCCGGAAGGGATGACAATTCAGGTGGCATTGTATTTTTAGACAAATACATCGGGGAAATCACTTTCTTGCCTAATGTAAGTTGTACTCCTGAAGGAGAACAATACAGCGTGGCATGCAATCTTTTTAGTAAATCTAATCCTAGCAAATTTTCACCACAACCTGTTGTTAGAATGAGGGGTGCTTTTAGCTCGTAAGGTCCAACAGAAAGAGACATAGGACTAGAAATCGGGTTTCTAACTGGGGCGCCAGAAAAACCTACTGAAACATTGATGTCGCCAGACAAAGGTGCGCCAGGGAGTTTTGAATGCATAATTGAACTCTTTGCAGCACCAGTGTCTAGCAGAAAGGGCTCCGTTACATTGGCTGTAGTCACCTCAACATACGGTCCGCTCTGATCCACTGGCACTGAAACAACTCCCTCTCTCTGTCTATGGCTGTCCTAGTAATCATTATTTTCTACATTGTCGTCCTCTGCATAATAATCATTATTGTAGTACTGAGCTGTATTACTAGTCGCGTTGGCTTGCTGATCAAAGCTATTTATGGTATTTTGAGTCGGAAGAGGACGCGCGTTCTGGGGAACATTTCCACGCCCTCTGCCTCTAGGAACTTGCTGACCACCCCTACCTCTTGCGCCATACGTATTACTGTTACGCTGCATTAATTTAGGGCAACTATATTTAAAATGACCTTCCTCTTTACAGTATGAACATTGGTTGGGACCTACAGGGACACGTGGTTGATAATACCCATTCATTTGCTGATTATGCTGAAACTGTTGGGGTTGGTGATAGACACCTTGGGGTTGTCTATAACTATTCTGACCTCCACGTGGCGGGTAAGCCTGCTGCAAAAGGACCTTCGTTTTCAGCTCTTTCGTTTTCTTATCTGTTCTATCTTTTTCGTCTTTATCTCTGTTTTCATAATACTGTGCAGTAGCCAGTATTTGCGCTGAAGAGGAAACAGCCCAAGAACTTTCTGAGTCTTTCAGTTTCTTAAACAACTCGGGGAGTAGATTCTGCACAAATTTATCAACGAATAACCGTTGGCCACCTTCAGTGCTCATGTCTTGACCACTGTGGTCGATAAACGTTTCTTCAAACCTGGTAAAGAAGTCTGACACTGTCTCATCTTTCTTCTGCTTGCATGCAGATAGTTTGTCCCAATTTACGCGCATCGCGGGCATTATGGTCTTCATATATGTGATATTTCTACCAGGGAGTTCTGCTATTAAAGGCTCAGGTTTCGCGCCACCAATTTGTCTAGCGTCTGCGGCAATGATGTCAGCCCATGTAGCACCTAGTTCTGCGTCGTGATCTGCATTACGAATTGATCCCCATAGGGGCTGTGGAACAACATTACCAAACAACATGTCTATGTCTGCCAAATTCATAACGCACGATCCTGCCGTTTGTGACAACTCTTTATAATATCCTGCAGGGTTTTCACGGGGATCAGGCAATGTCTGCTTAAGCGCTAACACCTCAGATCGCTTCCATGGAACATGTACCCAAACACGCTGAAAATGTGCTGGCATTGCAGCAATACCGTTAGCGGCATCAGCTGCAACGGCGTCCTTCCATACCGGAGGGACTTCTCTCATGGGGTATTGTCGCGCTTTTACCTTTTTCCCCACAGGGACATCTTGTCCAAATAATGACTGTTGACAATCATCATTCCTGAAGGACAATACATTCGCAACTGCTTTATCTACGTCGTGACCCACAATTGTACCAGTTCCAAAATCAAATCTCACTCGACACAACTCCTGCGGGCTTGGATTTTTACCATTATCCTCCAATTCCTCACAGAGGATTTCGCACATTTTCTCAAACACATACCTCTGTTTTGAAGCATCCCATTGGTGAAAAACGTCAACAACTGACCCCACATCATAGAGTGAAGGGAAAACTATCCACCTACGCGCCATATGATCTATTACTTTCTTCTCATCGGGGTTAGGCAGTTGACTGCGCAATTGCTTACGCTGTAAACCAGGAGTCGCACTAGATGACTCAAAGAGAGGCAACATTAAATTAGTAACTATATTAGCAAGACGTTGTCGCGCTGAAGGAGAAGTTGAGGCGAGAACAGGGGGATAAACAGAGGGGAGAAAAGAGGATGTAGAAACAGGTACTGGAGTAGTGTAAGGAAGAGTGTCAGGGGAGGCAGCTGCTGAGATAGACAAAGTCGCAGGAAACGCGGGGGCAACTGGAAACACAACTGGCGGCCCTTGAGAGGGCTGCACTGCAGGGACAGGAGCCGGCTGCGGAGCAGCTGGCTGCTGCGGTAAGGCTTGTGGTACATTAACTGGAGGTGGCATATTCACAAGCTGGGGAGGCGCCTTGGCATTTTGAGCATACGGGGGTGGTGAACTCAGCAAATGCGACATCAGGGGATCTTTCTCCTTGTCTTCTAACTCATTCTGTTTAGAGTGCGGTAAAGCTGGGTAACATTTGTCGATCCCTAGCTTACGCTGTCTGTGCAATTGCTCATTCATTTGTTCCTCCTCATTGTCTTTAAATTGCACAGCTGCTTGCATTACTGTCATACCTTTTTCTCTCTTATTCTTCTTCGCTAGCTTAATTTCCTTCTGTTTGGCTTCCTTCCGCCATAAGCGGAAAGAATCAAACATCGCCGGCCGGGCTTTCTTTTTAAACAATTTCACTTCCAAATTATCTAAGATATCTGTATCGAAACTACCATTTTGGGGCCATTTTAAAACACCGTCTTTTCTGGTGTAATGGATCCATACTTCGTTATATGCAATGGGGCCCACGCCATGTTTTACATAAAGCTCATAAGTAGGAGTTCCAATTGGAGGAACCGGACACGAATCCTCTAACTGGAAATCCCTTCCACAACCCAAACAAAACAATCTACAAAATACACTAGAACCAGGCATCTTCGCTCACCAGTCTAGTTTCAAAACGTCAAAGGATTATCGAATACGATAGTCTCGTGAAAATCAAGCCTTTCCTCCCCCCGAACACATCAGGCCAGCTATACAACCCCTGGTTATATCGAGACTGGAATATGGATTGGTGACAATTGCTGGACTTCCCAAAGCTAGCTTGGCCCCATTCAGAGCTACTCTAAAAGCATCGGCTAGGCTCATCATGGGCTCCAGAAAGCATGACCACATCTCCCTGACCTTTTGCAACTGAATTGGCTATTTATCGAAGCTAGGATACGTTTCAAGATAGCCTGTTTGACGCATAAAGCCATACTTTACAACACCCCGGTCTACTTGGCAAATATGCTTGAACTTTCGGGCTCAGGCCGGAACCTAAGAAGTACGTCCACCCTACTTTTGAAACCTCCCAAATTCAAAAAGAAAAGATCTTACAATCGTACTTTCACCGGTCTTGCTCTAAGGATCTGGAACACCCTGCCTCCCGAGATCAGATCCAATCCTTCCACTGCATCCTTCAAGAAACGGCTATTCTTAAATGAACATTAATAGCATCAACCTGGTCTCGTGCTTTGTCTACACATTTGATTCTTATTGTTCTCCGTTGTTGGGATTTATTGTCTGCTTGTCTGTTAAATTGTTAGCGCGCTCTAGGGCTCTTCTGGTACAGTTCTGGTTGAGCCAACTTCCCAACCCCAGACCGGGTTTGTTTTCCCCCTTTGCTTGACAATGTATGACTTAGCTACACCCTCTGTAACATTGTGTTATGGTTACTCATGCTTTCGCCACTTCTGTACAGCGCTCTGATAACCGTAAGGGTCTTGTTCGCGCTTTATAAAACTTTTCAAATAAAGAGTAGGGGATTTCTAAAGAGTAAGGGAAGAAGGGGTCAGTATTATGTGAACCACAGTAGAATTTCAGAGGAAACGAGAGTGTCTAGAATAATGCTTTTCACTCAGGGAAAAACCCAACAGAAAGGTCTGCTCTCTTCTTAAACAGCATAGGGTCTAACCGTAACTAACTATGGAACACTAATTAAAGCCAGTTGAAGGTTTCAAACATCCATATCTTACTCCCACAGTCGAAGACCAATCCCATTGCAAAATTTGCCGGGATCCTGAAGACTCCCCAAATTCCCTTTCTCACACAATTAAGTACACATATGCCTGTCCTTGAGAATTTCATATTCCTAGTGCGCAGGGTATAGGAGGTTCCTTTCATCATCATCTCTTCATATATGTTGCCAGCTTATCTCTTCCCAAGCCTCATTATCGGTCTAATACAAAACAATAAACCTTTCTCTAGCTAATGAGGAACCCAATAACACACCTGCAGCAGAAAGAATAAGGCAAACACAACAAGATGATGGATGGAGTGCTGAAGCTTTTTAACCACTCACCTCCAGTCAAAAGATCTTGGTTGAATCCATCATTCTTTTGCTCACTACACCACCCCAGTTTGCACCCAGCCACATGCAAATCAGTCTTGACCCTGCTCCTCAATCCAACCCGAACTGCCAGGACAGGTCCTCCCTGGACCGGAGACAAGTATCCTAGGTCTGGTTTCGGGATAACATGTCTCATCAGCCAGGCTAGCTTCAATCCAGTGGCAGAGCAAAAAAAGGCTGTTCCAATGGGGAGCTGAGTCAAGATTGATTTGCAGATTGCTGGGTACAAACTGGAATTGCATGGTGAGCAAAAAATAGATGGATTTAGGTCCAGATCTCTGTAATGGGTGAAGTACTGGGTATTTTAAGCCCAGCGGTGCAGGGGAACACACCCTATGACTTCGGGGTTCTTCCTGTTTCAGACCTACAGAAACACAGAGTCTTCTGGGTGAAGTCAAAGATCAGTTTATTGGCTGCAGACCAATTACAGGCGTCCTAGAAGTACAACAGCGTGTATGTTCTCAGGAGACTGCCAAAAATCACAGAAACGGGCTTCTTCTTAAATACAGATTTTCCTGCTTCAGGCATACATTCCTAGGTTTATGATACGGCAATATACAAGTGTACATTTCAAACGAAAGAGCAGAGTCATGATGACCATCCCACATTCCGGTTAAGCCAGCCCACAATTATTTACACAGCAAGACTCAGATCCCACATCAGATATCGATAGGCCCCAATAAACTCGGGCAGCTCCTGTTGATAGAAACAAGTCATAAAGCAGGAACAGTCAGGTGTGAAAGAGATTAGCCGGAGGCTCGTGTAGGATGAAAGGGTTTTATGGTGTGTCAAGCCCTGATGCTAATCACAGGTGGCCAGGGGACGGGGTGCTCGTGAGACCGGACTGACCTGGGGCAGCGGAGCCAGCTGCCCAGGTCACAGAGAAGTCAAAGGGAAGCACATGTACTGTGAGGCCCGTATTTGCTTCATTATAGCCTATGTGAGGGCAATCATAAGATGGCCACCGCTCCAAGATGGAACCCGCGTAGTAATGTAAAATAACGTGTACACAGTGCATTCATAGCTAGAACGTTATACAAAGCACTTGTACATACCGCATTAACCATTTGCGGTTCGCTAATACCGGGATGGACAGGGGTAGGGCCCTGTCCCCCACGCGGTCCCAAATATTAAAGTACGACATGGGGGTGAATGTTTGACATTGTTCATCATTCCATCTAGCAATTATTCTTTTGGCAGAAAGAAAAACAGCATACTGAAAACTTTTAAAGTATGAAATGTCCAGGTATGTATGATGTTACAACGCGATCAGTTTGATCGCGGTACATTACATCGCTGTTTTTACAACGCAAGTCGTTACAACGACTTGCGCTGGAGGGCGCTGGACTTAGGAATAGTATGATATACTATTCCAACTCCAGCTTACGTACAGTAGGGAATGTGTTGGAATAGTAAATTACACTATTCCTTAGTCCATAGCGCCATCCAGCGCAAGTCGTTGTAACGACTTGTGTTGTAAAAGTAGCGAAGAAAATGTATTGCGGTGTTTTGACTGCGTTTTTAAGGTCATTTTTTAATGTCTAGCTAAATCCCAACCTTAGGCTAAGCTAACTTGGGAACCAAAATGCAAGTAAATTACAGTATTATAAATCCTTAGCAATCAAACAATTTTTATTACAGTGTGTGTACAGCCTAGCCAAGTACCACACATCAGGTGTTACAGTAAGGCATTTCAGTGTGGTGGTCCGCATCACTGCACTGAAATGCAAAGTCATACATTATAGCGCCTCCTCAGCTGTCAAGCCAGAGTGCTGCTATACTGCACCATGACTGAGCTGCAGTGGCAGAGGGTGGTGCGCCTTACTTCCAGCAGCCTTCAGGGCTGACTCATGATCTGCTTTCAGCTCTCTCAGATACAATGTATTCTAGCTAACACAGGACACACCCCTGGCCGGGACAACACCATGCAGCATTACTGATGTCCCAGGAGTTACTGCCCAATCGCTTGGCTCCTAAGATACTTAATTCTGAGAGACACGAATAGGCAGGGTCAGTCCTGCCGCTGCCCGCGGTGTTAGCGGGCAGCATTTCAAAATATTTTGGCTGCAGTTGTGGCTGTGTGGGCAATTAAACAGCAGGCGCAGCTCCTTCTTGCTATTTGCACCATGGCAGTATAGCTGAGGAGTGATTACCGCAAACCTGTATCTCATGAACACAGAATCATGCGGAGGTGGCATTGGTTGTTGCGCCAGCCAGGGAGTCCATGACGAGTCGTTGCAGGCCGACCGCCACACAGGGGGCATCTATTTCTGCGGTGCCGGCTCGCAATGAGAAGTAAATGCCTGAGAGAGAGTGAGCCGGTATTAATCTGTAAACTTGCAGCTTGCCAGTAATGTTAGGGACATGAACAAACAGCAAGATGGGGAGCCATTTCAATATCCATTTTTAATTACTAAATAGGTCTGAGACCAGGGGGGGACCCAGACCACTTAAAGCCCTGCCTTGCATTGTCTTTACTCTCTGAGACCCAAGCGCCTTACGCTTTGCAATAATAATTTGCAATTATAGTCCACAAGTTCTTTGTAGCCAAAGAGATCAACCTATTGGTCTGTGTACCCCGAATCTCTTAACCTCTCTGTCCATGTACCTCATCTTCTCACCTTGTCTGCGTGGCCCAAACGCCTCTCACACTGCCCGATAGCTCATCCCTGTCGAGAATGGCCGCGAAGACTGTTCGGAGATGAGTGAAAGAATAATGTGATCCCTCCACCTAGAAGGTAATGGAAGGAATCGGGGCCCAGCTCTGTGCTAAAGTTCACATTTAATGTTGATGAGGTTTCAAAGAATACATATGATAAAAAGAACAATTGACCTGCTCTCCAACCAACGAAGCTCGGTTACTGGGTAGATTTCCTCTGTGCCTGTGTAATGTAAAACAGAAACAACACAAACTAATTTCGAAAGTGCAATAAGTCATGGTCTATTACTGTTGCACTGACTTGCTTCACTATGAAAATTAGCTTTTGCTGGTGCAGTTTACTGATTGTAAAGTCCAGAAAAGAGACCGACAGGAATATCTTGAAAGATAGTTTATTTTCCTTGCAGCACAGTACCCTGGTACAAGACCAACTGCCAAGAGAATAAATCCTAGCATTCCCAGATTCCATGAGAGAACTATATTACATAACACAATATATGACATAGGCATGACAGTACTAAGCTGTGGATGTAACACACCTTTTCCCTATATAAAATAAACAAACGATAAAGCAAAATTATGTACAAAGAGCATACAATACCCAAAAAAGAAATGAAAACTAAAGATAAAAGAGCATAAAGAATTATACAAAATCAGCATATCTGATAGGACAACGCTTAACACGTACCCCCAACTTATCTCTTGATGCTACAGACTCTTCAGCAAGGCATTCTCTAGAGTTCTCAACATCAGGTACATTTGAACCCAAAAAAGAGTTGTTTTGTGTCAGATCAGTAATACGCAAACCAGAGTGAACTTGTTCTCCCAGATTCATTCTCAGGAAAGATCCATCATTTTAAAGTTTTCATTGACATCTAAATTACACTTGCCGCACGTCTTACATTCCAGACCTTTCCATCCTGAGTAACAATACTCAAACAAATGCCACCTGCTTTTCCATTTTTCGTCGTACAATTTCTTAACCTTATCTTGCTTCGTCTGGACTCTCTCCTTGAACTCTTGAACATTCACCCCATCTTGAAATTTGGTCTGTTCCTTCCTAAACCACCATGAACACAACTTGGATATGGGTGGCCTACCTCTCAACAATCTAAATGGACAG
This sequence comes from Triturus cristatus, assembly GCF_964204655.1. Classification (NCBI taxonomy): domain Eukaryota; kingdom Metazoa; phylum Chordata; class Amphibia; order Caudata; family Salamandridae; genus Triturus; species Triturus cristatus. The sequence goes on from NC_140589.1 coordinate 1,138,839,664, forward strand.
ACTTCAGTAGTGGTTTGGGGTGTAATACGATACCACCACAGTTTATCACTCAATTTGTCCTTCCACAAACAACCACCTTAAGGACTCTATTAAACCCTTCAACTTGTCCATTACCCTGTGGTTCGTACAGAGCAGTGGTTGCATGTTTAATATTACTAAAAGAGAAAAAGCTTTGCATTTCTTTGGAGACAAGTTGAGTACCGTTATCAGATATAACCATTTCAGGATAACCTTCTTGGGCAAAAACCTATTTTAAAAAATCAATAATGGCAGAAGAAGTGGCATGAGGCACCAATTTCACCTCTGACCATTTCAAATGGTAATCAACTAGTACCAAAGCAAAACGACAATCATACGGAAGTGCCTGAAAAGGTCCAGAAATATACAATCCCACCTTCTGCCAAGGAGTGGAAGGCCAAGGTATAGGTTGAAGGGGAGCTGGAACAGGTTTCAACATTTTTGTTCACTATTGACACACACAGGACATTCCCGCACCACTTTTTCTGCCATTCTGTCCAAACCAGGCCACCAAACATGGTGCGTATTAGTCTCTTCTTGAGGACACACCTGGATGTCCTTCATGAGCCAATATCAAAATATCATTCAGCATACCTTTTGGAGGAATACATTTTCCACTTTTAAAAACAAGTCCATTTTCTACAACAAATTCTTCTGCTATTCTAAGGAATGGAACAAGTGATTCATGCACTTTCCTCCTTTCAGGCCATCCTTCTTCAACAAACTTTTTCACCTGACAAAAAAGCTGATAATCCATATCAGCTCTCATCCACTTGTCTTTCCGTAACCCCTTAAATTCATCAGAAACATAATCGGACACAGCAAGTACAAGGTCCTCCTCGACACCAGTTAAATAATTTGCTATGTCAGATAAGGGTACTCGTGACAAACGGTCAGCCATTACATTGCTACGTCCTGGTACATACTCCACATCAAAACAATACTCTTGAAGTTTCGAGACAAGTCTGACAATCCGAGCAGTGGCATTCCAACCCCCACCCGGTGAAAGAATCTCAACAAGGGGCTTGTGATCAGTTTTGAGAATAAATCGTGACCCCCAGAAGAAATTACGGAAATGTTTAATTGCCCAAACACATGCCATCAATTCCTTCTCTATAACAGCTTATCTTCTCTCTGCATCCAACAAGGTGCGTGAAGCAAAGGTAATATTCCATTGTTTCCCACCACATCTTTGTGACAATATGCCACCAATTCCATACATACTTGCGTCCACAGTTACAATACATTGTACACCCATCCTGAAAGGTTTAAGTGTAGGAGCATGGGCAATCTCTTTCTTAATCTCCCCAAAAGCAGATTTTTGTCTGTCAGTTCATAAATATTCCACATTTTTCCTTGTGAGGTCACGGAGAGGTTCCATTTTGTAAGCATAATTAACAATGAACTTGCTATAATACTCACAAAGTCCTGCAAAAGACAATAACTTCCCCTATTGTCAGGAGCCGGAGCTTTAAGAAAGGCATCAACTAGGCATTTCTTGGGGACAACACCATCCTTGGATACTGTGTGACCCGGGTACTCAACAAATTTACAAAAAAATGACATTTGTTACCTTTTAGTGTCTTACCATTTTTCCTCAAAATGCCACACACTTCCCTGAGATGCCTCTCATGTTCCCCTTCATCTTTTGAGAAAATGAAGATATGATCTTGGAAACATTTTTCACATTTTTCCATATCCTTGAAAAGATGAAACATAGACATTTGGAAAACAGACACCGCAGAGGCTAATCCAAAAGGCATACGTTGAAATTGAAATCGCCCCTGCGGCGTAATGAACGCATTCAAATGACGAGAATTCTCAGTCAGCTCAATCTCTTGGTATGCTGACCTCAAGTCTAGAGTAGAAAATACTTTAGCTCCATCAAGCATGCAGATCAGTTCATTAATGTTGGGCAGAGGATGACCGTTTACAATAATGTTAGCATTGACAGCTCTCAAGTCCACACAGAGTCTCAGAGAATTTTCTGGTTTGCGTGGCAAAACTATTGGAGACACCCATTCTGAAGACTCTATCTCTTCGATTACTCCCTCATTCACCATACTCAACAATATGTTTCTTAGTTCATCCCTCACATTGCATAACTTTTGTATGATATGCTTAGCATTAGATTTGAGTTTGATTTTGTGGGAATATCCTTCCAATTTTCCCAATCTTTCTGTGAAAACCTCAAGAAAACCACTCACAACACCCCTATACATCTCCTTCTCTTCAATAACCAAAACAGTCTTGTGACTCCTGGGGTTAAGAATGATACCAAGCTTCCATTGATCTTTCCAACCAAAAACATTTACACCCTTACGTGCCACATAAAATTTAAAAAGTGCTTCTCTACCTTTAAAATGAATGACAGTGTTAACATATCCCACTATGTCAATGACACTACCATTAAAGCTCTCAGCAATAATTTCAGATGGAATCAAACATTCCATGTTCCATAGATGTCCAAAGTTTTGGAGATAGCAGTCTGTGGTAACAATCGTCCATGGCCACCCAGAATCAGCCATGAGTTCTAAATCAACTCCATTAATGTTCACAACACATTTAGGAGAAATTTTGACACCCTCTTCTCCGGTCTTATCCTCTATAGCCTCCGAGACGGAAATAACAAAACCTTTAATTTTCTCAGTATCTTCCGAATCACAAATATGCACCTTGTTTCCCTCATAACTACTAGCTCCAGTAACCATATACAACACTTTATTCTTATTATTCAAATTACTATTTCTCCTCAGATCACAACAAACCTTTGCAAAATGCCCCTTTCTACCACATTTCGCACACGTCTTTCCAATGGCAGGACAACGAGGCAAGGAAGCAATGTGATATGCACTCCAACAGCGATTACATACAAAGTTGTCCTCCCTATCAAATCTGTTCTCTTCAAACTTTATGAATCTTCCAGAAAAATTCTTATTCTAATCATCAAATCTCTTTTTAAAGACAACCCGGCCCTTAGAATTACCATCTCCACCAACCGCGCCAACCACATCAGGATCATCTTTGGTCAGTTTAGTGTTATAGAGTATACCCTGCACTATTATAAAGCGGCCCTCAGTATCCTCCTCCACATGCGTTGGGACAAACGGAACACACTTTTTAACAAGGATCATCCCTCCCCGCGCATATGAAGAGTATGAGGCGGCCAGCCGCACCCCCGCCCACCTACTGGCAGTTCGGGAGACATTTTGACTCGTGAGGTGCGTCTCTTGCAATAGCGCGATTTGGATACAATGTCGATCCAAATAGGCTAGTACCTGTCTCACTTTTTTGGCATTGTTAAGACTCCGCACATTCCAGCTAATCCAGGAAATATTAGAACGTTGCATATCTGTCAAACTCACAGTCCCTAGTCATGCAATCTGAAAGCCATGAGGCGCAACACCCCATGCGCGTTATACTATACCAGCCAACACCCATACCATATAGATCCCCAACCACCCCATCCACCCACAGCAGCAGTAAACACACCCTGCCAATAAACCCCTCCAGAAACAGAACAGAAACAAAACACCCTTCTGTTTACGGCCCACTGAGGGCATGATACAAAGAAAACCAACGCCTCTAGAAGGGCGCTCAATGAAACCCCTTCAACCAACATATCCTTTTGGGGTAATCCCATAGTGTGGGTCACTGGCAGCCCTTCGGCCCCCCGCAGAACCAGGGTGGGCCGAGATATGTAGAGTCAGGCTAATCAGTACATAATGGTCCACAAGTGATAGCGGCTGATACCCCACCCCAGCGATACGATAGTAACTCGTGCCGCCCACCGCCCGGAACCAAGCCTCCCGCCGCTCTAACATCTATCCAGGAACAGGTTCCCTCCAGCAAAGGATGGCATTCTATAGATGGCCAACTAAATGCATACTCTAACCCAAAAACATATATCAATCATTCTCCTCATCCAGAAGAGATGGGTAGCATAGGACCATTTAACAGTGATATTGAGCTCTAACAGCGCCTCCCAGGCTCAGTCTTCTGTGTCAGAGTTCACAGCTCGTGCACGCGATGCTTCCTGCCGGTCAAGGTGCCGAAGATATTGAAGTGCGTCTTTTGGCGTCAGGAAAATATGCGCCGTCCCGTTGTGCTGGATGCGTAGACTCGCTGGGTAGAGCATGGCATATGGGATCTTGAGGGTTTGCAATTTTTTCTTCACCGTTTGGAATTCTCGGCGAGCTTGTTGCACTGCGACTGTGAAATCCGGGAAAAGCTCTATCCTCATACCCTGATATTCCAGCCGTCCCATTTCCCTGGCCAACCTGAGAGCAGTGTCCCTGTCCCTATAATTTAACAGTCTGGCGATTATAGGGCGCGGTGGAGCACCCGGGACCGGCCGAGCAGCCAGGGAGCGGTGGGCCCGCTCAACTATGAGCACCTTCGAGAAGTGCTCTGCTCCCAGTAGGGTTATGAGCATCGTTTCAACATACGTTTCCATGGAACCAGTGTTGGTACTCTCCGCGACCCCAGTAATGCGAAGATTATTCCTGCGGGAGCGGGCTTCAATGTCCTCGTTCTTGGCCCTAATCACCTCTAAGATTTTTTCCATGCTAGCACAGGATGCACTAACCGCCTCCACTCGGTCCTCCGTTGTTAAAATGCGTTGCTCCGCCTCCGCAATCTGCGAGTCGTGCTTCGCAATTTTCGAGGCTATGGTGTCCATGCGCATATTAATGTGGTCGATTTTGGCGTCAATAGTATGCAGACTCTGTTGCATGCTGAGCATCAGGAGCTCCAATTTCGTGGTTGCGCCTGCTTCCAAGTCGGGGACAGAGTCAGAAACAGCAGGTGTGGTGGCTTTAGTATGTTTTTTGGCCTCAAATGGCAGCCTGGTTTGCTGTTTATCTGCCTTGCCCATTCTGATTGGATGTTAATGATCAAGCTCGTGACCGGAGGCACCACCCAGGGCAGCAAAAAGCAGTGGTGCAGACCACCGCACGATGACTCCAGCGCAAACCGATACCAACCAGCTCCCAAACTGCACTACGCCACGTAGATATAGTCAATGGCGCGATACAGACCCCCAGCCAGCCTGACAGCAAGAAAAGCAAGGCTCACTACACAACAGTTTCCCTATAGCCAAGGTCACCACCATGCAGCAGCCACCAGTCCGATGCAGCCCCAGGCAATGGGATTAGAGAGGAGAGCTGTTCTGCGTGCCAGCCCGGGGCACGATCACCGCTGTACAAGAGAGAGCACCACCGGAGAGTTGACAACCCCGGGCAACAACGTTCAGACAGCCAGGGCAGCCAGGCATCAAAGGGTCGCCCCGGGGGCGGTCTCAGCAACAGCAGCGCACCACACACGCCGCAATGGAGGACCACAACCAGCCGTCGCAGTGCAAGCCCAGTCGTGAGGCAGAGGCAGAAGCAGGCTAGCACTGGGAGCGAGCCGCCATCCCGGCCGCGCGCGGCCTAGCACGCCGAGAACAGGAATCCTCCGCCACCAGTCAGCCAATGGCCGCCGCGCAACCGACGCGGCCTCACCAGGCTTCCGCGCTCGTGTGCGCCAGCGGCCTCAAGCAGTTCCCCAGGGGCTGTCAAGATCAGCAAATGTCCGCCAGGGCCTCTGCACCGCCCTCCGCTGCACCCCGTGCCGCCTCACCTCAGGCCCCAGGTCTGCCGCCCGTGAATCAGCACTGCAGGACCGCGCCGCGTCCTCCGGGGTCCGAGGCAGAAGCCGGCCTTCCGATGCCTTCCCTCTCCGTCCGATGAGCCGACGGGCTGCGGCTGAGGTCATCAGCGGCGGGGGGCAGCCGCAGCTCCCACCTCCAGCACCGAAGGGCTCCGCAGGCCACCACCAGGACGTAGCAACCACTCCACAGCAACCGTCGGCGATGCGGGGAGCAGTCCGAGCTCAGGGAGCCGCCATTTTACCGCAGGCAAGGCCAGCAGGCCCAGGTGAGCGGACGCCCGATAGAAGTGGTCTGGGCCCCCAGGTAAGCCGCCAACACAGTCCACGATGCTCTTGAAACCGATATCGCCTTAGTTCGATCACGTATGGCGCCTGATGAGTCGGATAGTTGACGGATGATTATCTCGGCCAGCAGAGCTGCACTAAGGTGCGGCCATTTTGCTCCGGGCTCGCTAGCGCCCCCTAATAAATCATTCTTAATTACCTCAAAGCTTGCTTTGTGACACTTCTTCACTACCACTGGAAATCTACCACATATCCTGCCATTTTCATTACCCTGAAAGCACAGGCAGATCTCAATCTGTCCTCACCCTCTGAAGTGAAACTGTTTTTAGTACTGGTGAGCACAGCTGAGCATGTGCCCAATGGCGCATACCTGTTTTTATATTAGAAGTTGTGATTAAGTCTTTGTCATCACCTTTAGAGTGCAGAGTGATGTGTTTCCAGGTCCTAAAGAGGCCATGTACTCTGGATTGATACAGTGGTCTTCGCCATCACCACCATCAATCTGATGCTTCAGGTGCAATGTCTTGTCTATTTGAAATATGGCATCGCCACCTTATGATGTTCCCTCCATCCTAGCCCTCTTACCGTCGGCCATTGACCAATGTCCTCCTGTAATGGACGTAGGAACTGTGGGAGACAGGGGGGATTTATTCTCCATACCCTCAAATTTTGGAGTAGGAAGGATGCAAGGGACAATATCCCCCAGATTTTGACAAGGAAACTATAAATTAAACAGACAAAACATGTCTCTCCGAATCTATGTTTCATGTCACATAAGTCTCTCTATCTCTCTAAAGGCTGTGGGGGTTCTATGACCCTTTCATTATTTTTTTTTAGTGCTGTCACTGCCAGGTGAGCCAGCAGACTAGGGAAAGTTTGGAGATGCTATTTTATATTAATATTACTTCTGGCTGTGCTAAGAAAAAAAAAGATTTATGGAAAGACTAAAGTTCAACACCTCAATGACCACAATTGAATAATTAGCAGAGAGGAGTTTGCTCCTTATGTTACAGTTTCAAGGACGCAGGGATTCAGAGAGCCGCACTTCAATGGCTGACATCCTTTTTGGACGGCCATTCACAGTCTGTTAGTCTTTTCCAGTAAATGGCCCAAGAGTTAAACTCACTTGCGGGGTCCCGCAAGGTTCCTCTTTGTCTCCACACTTGTTTAATTTGTATCTCCTTCCACTTATTCAGGACTTAGGGAAGGTAAGGTGTGCATCTTCAACTATGCAGCTGATCTGCAACTGATTTTCACCACTGATAAAACCCCGTCTCTATTCTGAACATTCAGACCACTATGTTACACATCGGCAAGTGAATGAATAACTACCACCTAAAACTAAACCCTGACAAAACTGAGCTGATTCTAACCGGTGGCTCTTGAAACCCTTGGACTTCAAATTTCTTGCTAGCAGAGTTGGGAGCCCCCCCCCCCCCCCACTTCCCTCTCCCTCAGGCAAGAGCCTTGGCGTTACAATCGATAGGGACCTTTCAATGAAAACCCAAATTGGAACAGTGGTTTCCATCTGCTTTTTCCAACTTCGTAAAATTAAGAAAATCAGTAGATTCGTTACACCAAAAGCAGCCATCCAAGTCATCATGTCCCTGGTAATCTCACCTCTCGATTACGCCAACTCCACTTACTTTGGTCTTCCTGGGTACCTGATGAGAAGACTGCAACTAGTGCAAAATAAGGCAGCAAGACTTATTTATCACCAGCCAAGATGGCACCACGTCACTCCTCTCATGAAGAAACTGCACTGGCTCCCAGCAACCCAACACTGTGCATTCAAGGTCGGATGCCTGATATTTAAATCACTCCATGGTACATGCCCAGAATTTATTTCCAATCTTATCCAGCGGTATGTCCCTGCCCAGGCCCTTCGGTCCTCCTATCTCTCTCTGTTAGCCCTTCCCTCCTATAAGCAGAAAAGAACTGGTGGATCCCACTTTGCGGTATTAGCCCCCTCTATTTGGAACACACTCCCTCTCAACATTAGATCATCTCCATGTTACTCTCACTTTAGGAGACAACTGAAAAACTAGCTGTTTTCTCAAGCCTATGAATGATTGATCTTATGAGCAGCAGTTCACCTCTATAAGTGCCATGAAACCATGTGGTGTATGTGTGCTGTACAAATTATTTTAACATAGCATAACAGATCTTCAAGAAGACACTTGAGAAGTGCAGCATGATTTCAGGCAAGCATGGTCTGTCACTGTGTTTGATCTTAAGTGCCTGTGGAAACATTCCAAACAGAAAAGAACACCTTTAAATCATATGACTACAACATGTATATATGTGTGTATGGAGTCAGTTTAATTTAAGGTGGCACATGAGTTTATATCGAACATCCTATGCTCAAGTATTCTAAATTTAAGTATTCTAAAACACAGAATAATAACAACCAAAATGTAAAGAATGCAAAAATTCCAAATAATGTGTTACATAAAGAAACCCACACTGTCTAGGTTAAAGAATTAAAAAAAAAGTGTCCACTCGTAGCTATGCAACCACATAGAGAAATATCAACTCCTTGACCCCTAAAGGTTGGGTTTCAGAACAGGGCACAGTACTGAAACGCATTAACTCACATTGTGGATGATGCTTTGAGATCTCTTGATCATAATGTCCCTTGTCTCTTGATCCTCCTTGACCTGTCCTCAGCATTTGATACCATCAAACATGAAAACCTGATTGCTCATCTTCAACATAGGATGGGTCTCACTGGCACGGTCCTAAATTTGTTTGCCTCTTTCCTACATAACCGTACACAAAGAATTAAAGTTAAACACTCCCTTGCAACCAGTACCCCGGTTACGATCGGAGTTCCGCAAGGATCCTCACTCTCGTCCACTCTTTTCAACCTTCTTATGGAACCACTTACCGTCATTCTGAACCACGCTAACATCCTCTCAAGAGGACATAAAATCTCTAAATGCTGCACTTGCACAAATGCAACAATGCTTAGCCCAGAACCATCTTCTGTTAAACACTCTCAAAACTGAATTCCTTCTGACTGCCCCCCCAACCACTCTGCACCTACCCATGACTGGCTTAAACAACTCACTGCTCTTAACTGCACCCCTCATGTGGTAGACTCTGCTAAATCTTTAGGCATCACGTTGGACAAACACCTAAATATGCAAGCGCACATCAGTGCAACTATTAGGGGAGCCATCTTTCAACTCAACACCCTTAAGTAAATCAAGCCTTTCCTCCCCCCGAACACATCAGGCCAGCTATACAATCCCTGGTTATATCGAGACTGGAATATGGATTGGTGACAATTGCTGGACTTCCCAAAGCTAGCTTTGCCCCATTCAGAGCTACTCTAAAAGCATCGGCCAGGCTCATCATGGGCTCCAGAAAGCATGACCACATCTCCCTGACCTTTTGCAACTGAATTGGCTATTTATCGAAGCTAGGATACGTTTCAAGATAGCCTGTTTGACGCATAAAGCCATACATTACAACACCCCGGTCTACTTGGCAAATATGCTTGAACTTTCGGGCTCAGGCCGGAACCTAAGAAGTATGTCCACCCTACTTTTGAAACCTCCCAAATTCAAAAAGAAAAGATCTTACAATCGTACTTTCACCGGTCTTGCTCTAAGGATCTGGAACACCCTGCCTCCCGAGATCAGATCCAATCCTTCCACTGCATCCTTCAAGAAACGGCTATTCTTAAATGAACATTAATAGCATCAACCTGGTCTTGTGCTTTGTCTACACATTTGATTCTTATTGTTCTCCGTTGTTGGGATTTATTGTCTGCTTGTCTGTTAAATTGTTAGCGCGCTCTAGGGCTCTTCTGGTACAGTTCTGGTTGAGCCAACTTCCCAATCCCAGACCGGGTTTGTTTTCCCCCTTTGCTTGACAATGTATGACTTAGCTACACCCTCTGTAACATTGTGTTATAGTTACTCATGCTTCTGTACAGCGCTCTGATAACCGTAAGGGTCTTGTTCGCGCTTTATAAAACTTTTCAAATAAAGAGTAGGGGATTTCTAAAGAGTAAGGGAAGAAGGGGTCAGTATTATGTGAACCACAGTAGAATTTCAGAGGAAACGAGAGTGTCTAGACTAAAGCTTTTCACTCAGGGAAAAACCCAACAGAAAGGTCTGCTCTCTTCTTAAACAGCATAGGGTCTAACCGTAACTAACTATGGAACACTAATTAAAGCCAGTTGAAGGTTTCAAACATCCATATCTTACTCCCACAGTCGAAGACCAATCCCATTGCAAAATTTGCCGGGATCCTGAAGACTCCCCAAATTCCCTTTCTCGCACAATTAAGTACACATCTGCCTGTCCTTGAGAATTTCATATTCCTAGTGCGCAGGGTATAGGAGGTTCCTTTCATCATCATCTCTTCATATATGATGCCAGCTTATCTCTTCCCAAGCCTCATTATCAATCTAATACAAAACAATAAACCTTTCTCTAGCTAATGAGGAACCCAATAACACACCTGCAGCAGAAAGAATAAGGCAAACACAACAAGATGATGGATGGAGTGCTGAAGCTTTTTAACCACTCACCTCCAGTCAAAAGATCTTGGTTGAATCCATCATTCTTTTGCTCACTAGACCACCCCAGTTTGGACCCAGCCACATGCAAATCAGTCTTGACCCTGCTCCTCAATCCAACCCGAACTGCCAGGACAGGTCCTCCCTGGACCGGAGACAAGTATCCTAGGTCTGGTTTCGGGATAACATGTCTCATCAGCCAGGCTAGCTTCAATCCAGTGGCAGAGCAAAAAAAGGCTGTTCCAATGGGGAGCTGAGTCAAGATTGATTTGCAGATTGCTGGGTACAAACTGGAATTGCATGGTGAGCAAAAAATAGATGGATTTAGGTCCAGATCTCTGTAATGGGGGTGAATGTTTGACATTGTTCATCATTCCATCTAGCAATTATTCTTTTGGCAGAAAGAAAAACAGCATACTGGAATCTTTTAAAGTATGAAATGTCCAGGTATGTATGATGTTACAACGCGATCAGTTTGATCGCGGTACATTACATCGCTGTTTTTACAACGCAAGTCGTTACAACGACTTGCGCTGGAGGGCGCTGGACTTAGGAATAGTATGATATACTATTCCAACTCCAGCTTACGTACAGTAGGGAATGTGTTGGAATAGTAAATTACACTATTCCTTAGTCCATAGCGCCATCCAGCGCAAGTCGTTGTAACGACTTGCGTTGTAAAAGTAGCGAAGAAAATGTATTGCGGTGTTTTGACTGCGTTGTTAAGGTCATTTTTTAATATCTAGCTAAATCCCAACCTTAGGCTAAGCTAACTTGGGAACCAAAATGGAAGTAAATTACAGTATTATAAATCCTTAGCAATCAAACAATTTTTATTACAGTGTGTGTACAGCCTAGCCAAGTACCACACATCAGGTGTTACAGTAAGGCATTTCAGTGTGGTGGTCCGCATCACTGCACTGAAATGCAAAGTCATACATTATAGCGCCTCCTCAGCTGTCAAGCCAGAGTGCTGCTATACTGCACCATGACTGAGCTGCAGTGGCAGAGGGTGGTGCGCCTTACTTCCAGCAGCCTTCAGGGCTGACTCATGATCTGCTTTCAGCTCTCTCAGATACAATGTATTCTAGCTAACACAGGACACACCTCTGGCCGGGACAACACCATGCAGCATTACTGATGTCCCAGGAGTTACTGCCCAATCGCTTGGCTCCTAAGATACTTAATTCTGAGAGACACGAATAGGCAGGGTCAGTCCTGCCGCTGCCCGCGGTGTTAGCGGGCAGCATTTCAAAATATTTTGTCTGCAGTTGTGGCTGTGTGGGCAATTAAACAGCAGGCGCAGCTCCTTCTTGCTATTTGCACCATGGCAGTATAGCTGAGGAGTTATTACCGCAAACCTGTATCTCATGAACACAGAATCATGCGGAGGTGGCATTGGTTGTTGCGCCAGCCAGGGAGTCCATGACGAGTCGTTGCAGGCCGACCGCCACACAGGGGGCATCTATTTCTGCGGTGCCGGCTCGCAATGAGAAGTAAATGCCTGAGAGAGAGTGAGCCGGTATTAATCTGTAAACTTGCAGCTTGCCAGTAATGTTAGGGACATGAACAAACAGCAAGATGGGGAGCCATTTCAATATCCATTTTTAATTACTAAATAGGTCCGAGACCCGGGGGGACCCAGACCACTTAAAGCCCTGCCTTGCATTGTCTTTACTCTCTGAGACCCAAGCGCCTTACGCTTTGCAATAATAATTTGCAATTATAGTCCACAAGTTCTTTGTAGTCAAAGAGCTCAACCTATTGGTCTGTGTACCCCGAATCTCTTAACCTCTCTGTCCATGTACCTCATCTTCTCACCTTGTCTGCGTGGCCCAAGCGCCTCTCACACTGCCCGATAGCTCATCTCTGTCGAGAATGGTTGCGAAGACTGTTCGGAGATGAGTGAAAGAATAATGTGATCCCTCCACCTAGAAGGTAATGGAAGGAATCGGGGCCCAGCTCTGTGCTAAAGTTCACATTTAATGTTGATGAGGTTTCAAAGAATACATACGATAAAAAGAACAATTGACCTGCTCTCCAACCAACGAAGCTCGGTTACTGGGTAGATTTCCTCTGTGCCTGTGTAATGTATAACAGAAACAACACAAACTAATTTCGAAAGTGCAATAAGTCATGGTCTATTACTGTTGCACTGACTTGCTTCACTATGAAAATTAGCTTTTGCTGGTGCAGTTTACTGATTGTAAAGTCCAGAAAAGAGACCGACAGGAATATCTTGAAAGATAGTTTATTTTCATTGCAGCACAGTACCCTGGTACAACACCAACTGCCAAGAGAATAAATCCTAGCATTCCCAGATTCCATGAGAGAACTATATTACATAACACAATATATGACATAGGCATGACAGTACTAAGCTGTGGATGTAACACACCTTTTCCCTATATAAAATAAACAAACGATAAAGCAAAATTATGTACAAAGAGCATACAATACCCAAAAAAGAAATGAAAACTAAAGATAAAAGAGCATAAAGAATTATACAAAATCAGCATATCTGATAGGACAACGCTTAACACGTACCCCCAACTTATCTCTAGATGCTACAGACTCTTCAGCAAGGCATTCTCTAGAGTTCTCAACATCAGGTACATTTGAACCCAAAAAAGAGTTGTTTTGTGTCAGATCAGTAATACGCAAACCAGAGTGAACTTGTTCTCCCAGATTCATTCTCAGGAAAGATCCATCATTTTAAAGTTTTCATTGACATCTAAATTACACTTGCCACACGTCTTACATTCCAGACCTTTCCATCCTGAGTAACAATACTCAAACAAATGCCACCTGCTTTTCCATTTTTCGTCGTACAATTTCTTAACCTTATCTTGCTTCGTCTGGACTCTCTCCTTGATCTCTTGAACATTCACCCCACCTTGAAATTTGGTCTGTTCCTTCCTAAACCACCATGGACACAACTTGGATATGGGTGGCCTACCTCTCAACAATCTAAATGGACAGACTTCAGTAGTGGTTTGGGGTGTAATATGATACCACCACAGTTTATCACTCAATTTGTCCTTCCACAAACAACCACCTTAAGGACTCTATTAAACCCTTCAACTTGTCCATTACCCTGTGGTTCGTACAGAGCAGTGGTTGCATGTTTAATATTACTAAAAGCGAAAAAGCTTTGCATTTCTTTGGAGACAAGTTGAGTACCGTTATCAGATATAACCATTTCAGGATAACCTTCTTGGGCAAAAACCTATTTTAAAAAAATCAATAATGGCAGAAGAAGTGGCATGAGGCACCAATTTCACCTCTGGCCATTTCAAATGGTAATCAACTAGTACCAAAGCAAAACGACAATCATACGGAAGTGCCTGAAAAGGTCCAGAAATATACAATCCCACCTTCTGCCAAGGAGAGGAAGGCCAAGGTATAGGTTGAAGGGGAGCTGGAACAGGTTTCAACATTTTTGTTCACTATTGACACAAACAGGACATTCCCGCACCACTTTTTCTGCCATTCTGTCCAAACCAGGCCACCAAAACATGGTGCGTATTAGTCTCTTCTTGAGGACACACCTGGATGTCCTTCATGAGCCAATTTCAAAATATCATTCAGCATACCTTTTGGAGGAATACATTTTCCACTTTTAAAAACAAGTCCATTTTCTACAACAAATTCTTCTGCTATTCTAAGGAATGGAACAAGTGATTCATGCACTTTACTCCTTTCAGGCCATCCTTCTTCAACAAACTTTTTCACCTGACAAAAAAGCTGATAATCCATATCAGCTCTCATCCACTTGTCTTTCCGTAACCCCTTAAATTCATCAGAAACATAATCGGACACAGCAAGTACAAGGTCCTCCTCGACACCAGTTAAATAATTTGCTATGTCAGATAAGGGTACTCGTGACAAACGGTCAGCCATTACATTGCTACGTCCTGGTACATACTCCACATCAAAACAATACTCTTGAAGTTTCGAGACAAGTCTGGCAATCCGAGCAGTGGCATTCCAACCCCCACCCGGTGAAAGAATCTCAACAAGGGGCTTGTGATCAGTTTTGAGAATAAATCGTGACCCCCAGAAGAAATTACGGAAATGTTTAATTGCCCAAACACATGCCATCAACTCCTTCTCTATAACAGCTTATCTTCTCTCTGCATCCAACAAGGTGCGTGAAGCAAAGGTAATATTCCATTGTTTCCCACCACATCTTTGTGACAATATGCCACCAATTCCATACATACTTGCGTCCACAGTTACAATACATTGTACACCCATCCTGAAAGGTTTAAGTGTAGGAGCATGGGCAATCTCTTTCTTAATCTCCCCAAAAGCAGATTTTTGTCTGTCAGTTCATAAATATTCCACATTTTTCCTTGTGAGGTCACGGAGAGGTTCCATTTTGTAAGCAAAATTAACAATGAACTTGCTATAATACTCACAAAGTCCCGCAAAAGACAATAACTTCCCCTATTGTCAGGAGCCGGAGCTTTAAGAAAGGCATCAACTAGGCATTTCTTGGGGACAACACCATCCTTGGATACTGTGTGACCCGGGTACTCAACAAATTTACAAAAAAATGACATTTGTTACCTTTTAGTGTCTTACCATTTTTCCTCAAAATGCCACACACTTCCCTAAGATGCCTCTCATGTTCCCCTTCATCTTTTGAGAAAATGAAGATATGATCTTGGAAACATTTTTCACATTTTTCCATATCCTTGAAAAGATGAATAATAGACGTTTGGAAAACAGACACCGCAGAGGCTAATCCAAAAGGCATACGCTGAAATTGAAATCGCCCCTGCGGCGTAATGAACGCATTCAAATGACGAGAATTCTCAGTCAGCTCAATCTCTTGGTATGCTGACCTCAAGTCTAGAGTAGAAAATACTTTAGCTCCATCAAGCATGCAGATCAGTTCATTAATGTTGGGCAGAGGATGACTGTTTACAATAATGTTGGCATTGACAGCTCTCAAGTCCACACAGAGTCTCAGAGAATTTTCTGGTTTGCGTGCCAAAACTATTGGAGACACCCATTCTGAAGACTCTATCTCTTCGATTACTCCCTCATTCACCATACTCAACAATATGTTTCTTAGTTCATCCCTCACATTAATAGGAACATTGCATAACTTTTGTATGATATGCTTAGCATTAGATTTGAGTTTGATTTTGTGGGAATATCCTTCCAATTTTCCCAATCTTTCTGTGAAAACCTCAGGAAAACCACTCACAACACCTCTATACATCTCCTTCTCTTCAATAACCAAAACAGGCTTGTGACTCCTGGGGTTAAGAATGATACCAAGCTTCCATTGATCTTTCCAACCAAAAAACATTTACACCCTTACGTGCCACATATAATTTAAAAAGTGCTTCTCTACCTTTAAAATGAATGACAGTGTTAACATATCCCACTATGTCAATGACACTACCATTAAAGCTCTCAGCAATAATTTCAGATGGAATCAAACATTCCATGTTCCATAGATGTCCAAAATTTTGGAGATAGCAGTCTGTGGTAACAATCGTCCATGGCCATCCAGAAACCCTCTTCTCCGGTCTTATCCTCTATAGCCTCCGAGACGGAAATAACAAAACCTTTAATTTTCTCAGTATCTTCCGAATCACAAATATGCACCGTGTTTCCCTCATAACTACTAGCTCCAGTAACCATATACAACACTTTATTCTTATTATTCAAATTACTATTTCTCCTCAGATCACAACAAACCTTTGCAAAATGCCCCTTTCTACCACATTTCGCACACGTCTTCCCAATGGCAGGACAACGAGGCAAGGAAGCAATGTGATATGCACTCCAACAGCGATTACATACAAAGTTGTCCTCCCTATCAAATCTGTTCTCTTCAAACTTTTTTAATCTTCCAGAAAAATTCTTATTCTAATCATCAAATCTCTTTTTAAAGACACCCCGGCCCTTAGAATTACCATCTCCACCAACCACGCCAACCACATCAGGATCATCTTTGGTCAGTTTAGTGTTATAGAGTATACCCTGCACTATTATAAAGCGGCCCTCAGTATCCTCCTCCATATGGTTGGGACAAACGGAACACCTTTTTTAACAAGGATCATCACTCCCCGCGCATATGAAGAGTATGAAGCGGCCAGCCGCACCCCCGCACACCTACTGGCAGTTCGGGAGACATTTTGACTCGTGAGGTGCGTCTCTTGCAATAGCGCGATTTGGATACAATGTCGATCCAAATAGGCTAGTACCTGTCTCACTTTTTTGGCATTGTTAAGACCCCGCACATTCCAGCTAATCCAGGAAATATTAGAACATTGCATATCTGTCAAACTCACAGTCCCTAGTCATGCAATCTGAAAGCCATGAGGCGCAACACCCCATGCGCGTTATACTATACCAGCCAACACCAATACCATACCATATAGATCCCCAACCACCCCATCCACCCACAGCAGCAGTAAACACACCCTGCCAACAAACCCCTCCAGAAACAGAACAGAAACAAAACACCCTTCTGTTTACGGCCCACTGAGGGCATGATACAAAGAAAACCAACGCCTCTAGAAGGGCGCTCAATGAAACCCCTTCAACCAACATAACCTTTTGGGGTAATCCCATAGTGTGGGTCACTGGCAGCCCTTCGGCCCCCCGCAGAACCAGGGTGGGCCGAGATATGTAGAGTCAGGCTAATCAGTACATAATGGTCCACAAGTGATAGCGGCTGATACCCCACCCCAGCGATACGACAGTAACTCGTGCCGCCCACCGCCCGGAACCAAGCCTCCCGCCGCTCTAACATCTATCCAGGAAAGGATGGCATTCTATAGATGGCCAACTAAATGCATACTCTAACCGAAAAACATATATCAATCATTCTCCTCATCCAGAAGAGATGGGTAGCATAGGACCATTTAACAGTGATATTGAGCTCTAACAGCGCTTCCCAGGCTCAGTCTTCTGTGTCAGAGTTCACAGCTCGTGCACGCGATGCTTCCTGCCGGTCAAGGTGCCGAAGATATTAAAGTGCATCTTTTGGCGTCAGGAAAATATGCGCCGTCCCGTTGTGCTGGATGCGTAGACGCGCTGGGTAGAGCATGGCATATGGGATCTAGAGTGTTTGCAATTTTTTCTTCACCGTTTGGAATTCTCGGCGAGCTTGTTGCACTGCGACCGTGAAATCCGGGAAAAGCTCTATCCTCATTCCCTGATATTCCAGTCGTCCCTTTTCCCTGGCCAACCTGAGAGCAGTGTCCCTGTCCCTATAATTTAACAGTCTGGCGATTAAAGGGCGCGGTGGAGCACCCGGGACCGGCCGAGCAGCCAGGGAGCGGTGGGCCCGCTCAACTATGAGCACCTTCGAGAAGTGCTCTGCTCCCAGTAGGGTTATGAGCATCGTTTCGACATACGTTTCCATGGAACCAGTGTTGGTACTCTCCGCGACCCCAGTAATGTGAAGATTATTCCTGCGGGAGCGGGCTTCAATGTCCTCGTTCTTGGCCCTAATCCCCTCTAATATTTTTTCCATGCTAGCACAGGATGCACTAACCGCCTCCACTCGGTCCTCCGTTGTTAAAATGCGTTGCTCCGCCTCCGCAATCTGCGAGTCGTGCTTCGCAATTTTCGAGGCCATGGTGTCCATGTTATGTTATGTTATGTTAATAACTTTTATTAGGCGCACAGCTGCCCCAGCAAAGGGGCGTCCTGGCACCTGATCAGGTACACAACACAACAGGTCAAGGCTAAGAAAGAGAAAGATCAAATAGCAGAGGCAAACAGATGTGTTTTAATGGCACGTCTAAAAAGAGTCAAGCTATTTTGGGCGCGAATGTGTAAAGGAAGGGAATTCCATAGATCAGCCGCCAGGACACGAAAAGAGCGACCTCCCATCCTACTCAGCCTGAACCTAGGCTTAGTCGCCAGATGGTAAGATTCAGACCTGAGAGACCGCGTGGGGACGTATGGAGAAATAAGGCCCGCCAAAGCAGGGGGAGAGGAAAGCTTCAGGATCTTGAATGTCAGACAGAGAGCCTTAAATTTGATTCTCTGTCTGACCGGAAGCCAGTGCAGGGAGGTCAGAACAGCAGAGACAGAGCCTCATCTTGGAAGGCCAACAATGGCCCGTGCAGCAGCGTTCTGCACCCTCTGAAGCCTAGTCGCCTCAGCCTGGTTGACTCCAAGTAGCAAGGCACTCACGTAATCCAGCCGGGAAAGAATAGAGGCCTGAACCACCAGTTGCCGAGTGGGGGGGGTCAAAGAATTTGAGGACTGGCCTCAGCCCTCGCAGAATACCAAAACAGGTAGCTGCTATCTTCTTTGTATGGCTGGTATAAGAAAGATTGGAATCCAGCCAAATCCCCAGATTTTTAACTTCGGCCGCTGGAATGGGGGACACCCCCAGATCAGAAGGCCACCACTGGTCTCCCCAAAGTTCCGCCTGCTTCCCCACAACCAGGACCTCGGTTTTCTTAGCATTAAGCTGTAGGCAGTTGCTACGCATCCAACTAGCCACAGCTATAAGTCCTGTACGGAACCTGGGCGCAGTCACCTCAGGGTCCCCACTGAGTGTCACCGCCAGCTGCGTGTCGTCGGCATACGATGTCAGAGTAAGGCCACATTGCCTGACGACAGCGGCCAACGGTTTCACATACAAGTTGAACAATGTGGGGCTTAAAGCAGAGCCCTGAGGGACTCCCAGTTCCAAAGAATGGAAAGAGGACTGGCCAGGTGGAATGGCTACTTTGAAAAACCGGTCCGAGAGGAAGGAGCGGAACCACTGAAGAGCCTTCCCCTCAATACCCACTTCCTCCAAGCGCCGCATCAAAATGTCATGTGACACCGTGTCAAACGCGGCGCTCAGGTCTAATAGTAGGAGCGCCGCAGTCTGCCCCGCATCCAGCACTGACCGCAAATGCTCGGTCATGAAGAGCAAAGCAGTTTCGGTGCTGTGTTGGGCGCGGAAACCATTTTGGCTCTCGTCAAGAATGTTATTACGAGAGAGATGGGCAGACAGGATGGAATTCACGTGTGCCTCAGTGACCTTGGCGGTCCAAGGCAGGAGGGAGATGGGCCGGTAATTCTCCGGGAGCAAGGGGTCAGAGTTGGGTTTCTTCAGAATGGGGCTGACCACAGCTTGCTTCCAGGAAGGCGGGACCACGCCCTCACTGAGGGAAAGATTAATCACGTCCAGAATGGGTTCACGACAGAGAGGCGGGAGACGGATAAGGAACTCCGGCTTCAGTGGGTCTAAGGGGGAGCCAGATTTAATTTTAAGGCTCAGAGTGTCAAATGCCTCGTTAGACATGGCCGGCAGGATGGACAGAGTTTCGGACACCGAGACCTTCATATCACTAAGAGCATCCCCGGAAACAGAAGGTATAAATCCTCGATAGATTGTCTGCACCTTCCCCACGAAAAAGGATGCCAGACTTTCACAGTGAGAGTCCGTGCAGATTTCTTGCGAGGTGGCCCGTTTCCCCATCAGGTCTTTGAGTACCTTGAAGATTAGCTTAGAAGGGTTAGGGCTGTTGGAAAACTCAGCTGCATAATAGGCAGCCCGGGTTTGACAGATAGCTCTGTGATAGGTCTTAAGCTGGGCAAAGTACAGTGATTTTAACGTGGGATCAAAGGATTTTCGCCAGGCCCTCTCAGCTTGCCTGCAAGTTCTCTTGAGTTCGGCAAGAGTCTCATTATACCAAGGGCTGCGATTTTTAACGTGACATTTAGCCCAGCGCAGAGGTATAAGAGAGTCGAGGGCAGTAAGGACCCAGTTACAATACTGTTCATATCCCTGTTCCACATTCTGCAGTTTGCCCAGAGGTTGTGCCTCCAATATCCTGACAAACTCCTCCAACTTGAGTTTACGCCAGTTGCGCTTTAAGATCTGTTTATCCACAGGTTTAAATTGCGGATTTTCTAGGGGACATGACACCTTAACCAGCAGATGGTCAGTCCAACCCACCACCATCGGGTCAGATGATCTAGCCCGAACTAAGGTGGTAAAAAAGGGGTCAAGTATATGACCTCCTATATGGGTGGGGGAGGTGACTAGTTGGTTAAATTGCATCGCTTAAAGGTCCGCTAACAAGGAGCTGATGGATGGAGATGACGTCTGATCAAGATGTATATTTAAGTCACCTACTATGCTAAAGTTAGCACACCTAGGAGCCAGCGAGCCAACCACATCCGCAAGGGCGGCCTTAAAAACAGTGTCGTTCCCAGGTGGACGATAGATAAGCACACCACTGAAGGTAAATTGATGACTGATCCTTACCTTAAACAAGGCGCTCTCACACATTGGAAGATCCAAAGCCTTCCACTCAGCTGGGAAGCAGGATTTAGTCGCCATAGCTATACCACCTCCCCTAGTCGAGCGGTTCAAAGTAAACACCGTGTAGGTAGATGGGAAAGCCAGATTTATAATGGCAGTGTCAGCGTCCTGTAACCAAGTTTCGGTAAGTAAGATGATGTCAGGAAGGTCCATATCTATCATGTCCTGTAATGACTGATAGTGCTTGACCAAAGATCTAACATTCAAGCTCCATATGTTGAGTTTCTGCTCGGTGCAATCCGTGTGAATGCTACGGGCAGTCCCTTCAGCAGATCGTACCCCAATGGGAGTGGCCAGGGAAAAACTACCGCAAGAACAATCATAAGGTCCAGAGAGAGGAGGTACAGGGACAGGGTTACACGCCAAAAGGCTGTCTCTTATGGAAAAGAGATCAGCACGATCGTACTTGAATGTCGCTATATTACACATGATGGTGCAATGGCAGGAGGCCAGAGTCCATAGCCCGCACCCGCTACCTCGACGCGGACGAGCGCAGACGGCCATGCGCATATTAATGTGGTCGATCTTGTGTCAGATTCTTCTAGTCGACTTCCTCAGGAGCAGAAGATATTTCCCAAATTCCCTCTACCAGTGCTTCCAGTCTATGTATTCTAACATATTCAACCAAAAACACTAATTGGGGGTAAAGGGGAATGGGACAAAAGAGAGACTCCTCCAGTCAGGCGCTTCTAAGTTCACCCTTCAATTCTGCTCTGCTCTCAATCGTGTTTGAAGGAACACCTGTAACAGATTAGCATAACAATCTTTAAGAAACACAATCTCCTACTAGTTCTTTCTTTTACTCTCCCTCACTACTTCTTTAATCTTCTTTACCTGTTATTATTTGGAGGATAACTGCTCTCTATTTTGATGCTTTTTTCAGAAGTCGTGGGTAGACTCTGCTACGCTTGCGTCTTGCTTGCTGCTGTTTCTTATTTGTGTGCTGGTATAAACTCCTGGTAATGTTGGTTGCTAGATACATATATATATATATATATTTAGGACTTGGTATCTCCTCAGATAATTAGTGCTAATTCAAGTTCTGCACTTTTCTCTTTTCCTTGTTAATTAAATTAGTCTCTGAACCTTCAATTTGTTGTCGTCTCACTTTTAGTTAATTTCGTTTTTTCTTTTAAAGACTTGCAATTGACTGAACGATGGATAACTCTTGTAAACTGATTCAAAACCTGGACTAGTTCGGCAAAGGTTTTCTCACCAAAAAGTTCTGGTGCTTCACCTTCAGAATACTCAAAACGCTACTCACGGAATTCTTCGAATTTTCTCTGAGACACTTACTTCAGCTTCCGAAAGTGTCTCTAAACGAAATACCTCAGAACTGACAGGCGCGGCGGGAAGACGCTGCTTTCGCCTCAGGAGATTCAGTTGAAGTGCGAGGAGCGTTAATCACTCGCGCGCACTTGTCTTTCTGCTTCCTTAGAACACTAGACTGCTCACCTTTCGGATTCCAAGCGTCGGCGGCCATCTTGAAAATCCCGCGATGGTGAATCTGGAGCACCTTGAAAATTACTCGGTCCAGTAACCTCCGCCGTGGATATAGCCTTCTCCACCGAGGGTAGCAACTGATTCTATGGTATTTCTTTCCTCTATTGCTGCTCAGGGAGATGGTCGCTGCACTGATTGGCTGATTCCTGACATCTTGGCGTCAATAGTGTGCAGACTCTGTTGCATGCTGAGCATCAGGCGCTCCAATTTCGTGGTTGCGCCTGCTTCCAAGTCGGGGACAGAGTCAGAAACAGCAGGTTTGGTGGCTTTATTATGTTTTTTGGCCTCAAATGGCAGCCTGGTTTGCTGTTTATCTGCCTTGCCCATTCTGATCGGCTGTTAATGATCAAGCTCGTGACCGGAGGCACAACCCAGGGCAGCAAAAAGCAGTGGTGCAGCCCACCGCACAATGACTCCAGCGCAAACCGATACCAACCAGCTCACAAACTGCACTACGCCACGTAGATATAGTCAATGGCGCGATACAGACCCCCAGCCAGCCTGACAGCAAGAAAAGCAAGGCTCACTACACAGCAGTTTCCCTATAGCCAAGGTCACCACCATGCAGCAGCCACCAGTCCGATGCAGCCCCAGGCAATGGGATTAGAGAGGAGAGCTGTTCTGCGTGCCAGCCCGGGGCACGATCACCGCTGTACAAGAGAGAGCACCACCGGAGAGTTGACAATCCCGGGCAACAACGTTCAGACAGCCAGGGCAGCCAGGCATCAAAGGGTCGCCCCGGGGGCGGTCTCAGCAACAGCAGCGCACCACACACGCCGCAATGGAGGACCACAACCAGCCGTCGCAGTGCAAGCCCAGTCGTGAGGCAGAGGCAGAAGCAGGCTAGCACTGGGAGCGAGCCGCCATCCCGGCCGCGCGCGGCCTAGCACGCCGAGAACAGGAATCCTCCGCCACCAGTCAGCCAACGGCCGCCGCGCAACAGACGCGGCCCCACCAGGCTTCCGAACTCGTGTGCGCCAGCGGCCTCAAGCAGTTCCCCAGGGGCTGTCAAGATCAGCAAATGTCCGCCAGGGCCTCTGCACCGCCCTCCGCTGCACCCCGTGCCGCCTCACCTCAGGCCCCAGGTCCGCCGCCCGTGAATCAGCACTGCAGGACCGCGCCGCGTCCTCCGGGATCCGAGGCAGAAGCCGGCCTTCCGATGTCTTCCCTCTCCGTCCGATGAGCCGACGGGCTGCGGCTGAGGTCATCAGCGGCGGGGGGCAGCCGCAGCTCCCACCTCCAGCACCGAAGGGCTCCGCAGGCCACCACCAGGACGTAGCAACCACTCCACAGCAACCGTCGGCGATGCGGGGAGCAGTCCGAGCTCATGGAGCCGCCATTTTACCGCAGGCAAGGCCAGCAGGCCCAGGTGAGCGGACGCCCAATAGAAGTGGTCTGGGCCCCCAGGTAAGCCGCCAACACAGTCCACGATGCTCTTGAAACCGATATCGCCTTAGTTCGATCACGTATGGCGCCTGATGAGTCGGATAGTTGACGGATGATTATCTCGGCCAGCAGAGCTGCACTAAGGTGCGGCCATTTTGCTCCGGGCTCGCTAGCGCCCCCTAATAAATCATTCTTAATTACCTCAAAGCTTGCTTTGTGACACTTCTTCACTACCACTGGAAATCTACCACATATCCTGCCATTTTCATTACCCTGAAAGCACAGGCAGATCTCAATCTGTCCTCACCCTCTGAAGTGAAACTGTTTTTAGTACTGGTGAGCACAGCTGAGCATGTGCCCAATGGTGCATACCTGTTTTTATATTAGAAGTTGTGATTAAGTCTTTGTCATCACCTTTAGAGTGCAGAGTGATGTGTTTCCAGGTCCTAAAGAGGCCATGTACTCTGGATTGATGCAGTGGTCTTCGCCATCACCACCATCAATCTGATGCTTCAGGTGCAATGTCTTGTCTATTTGAAATATGGCATCGCCACCTTATGATGTTCCCTCCATCCTAGCCCTCTTACCGTCGGCCATTGACCAATGTCCTCCTGTAATGGACGTAGGAACTGTGGGAGACAGGGGGGATTTATTCTCCATACCCTCAAATTTTGGAGTAGGAAGGATGCAAGGGACAATATCCCCCAGATTTTGACAAGGAAACTATAAATTAAACAGACAAAACATGTCTCTCCGAATCTATGTTTCACGTCACATAAGTCTCTCTATCTCTCTAAAGGCTGTCGGGGTTCCATGACCCTTTCATTTTTTTTTTTAGTGCTGTCACTGCCAGGTGAGCCAGCAGACTAGGGAAAGTTTGGAGATGCTATTTTATATTAATATTACTTCTGGCTGTGCTGAGAAAAAAAAAGATTTATGGAGAGACTAAAGTTCAACACCTCAATGACCACAATTGAATAATTAGCAGAGAGGAGTTTGCTCCTTATGTTACAGTTTCAAGGACGCAGGGGTTCAGAGAGCCGCACTTCAATGGCTGACATCCTTTTTGGACGGCCATTCACAGTCTGTCAGTCTTTTCTAGTAAATGGCCCAAGAGTTAAACTCACTTGCGGGGTCCCGCAAGGTTCCTCTTTGTCTCCACACTTGTTTAATTTGTATCTCCTTCCACTTATTCAGGACTTAGGGAAGGTAAGGTGTGCATCTTCAACTATGCAGCTGAACTGCAACTGATTTTCACCACTGATAAAACCCCGTCTCTATTCTGAACATTCAGACCACTATGTTACACATCCGCAAGTGAATGAATAACTACCACCTAAAACTAAACCCTGACAAAACTGAGCTGATTCTAACCGGTGGCTCTTGAAACCCTTGGACTTCAAATTTCTTGCTAGCAGAGTTGGGAGCCCCCCCCCCCCACTTCCCTCTCCCTCAGCCAAGAGCCTTGGTGTTACAATCGATAGGGAACTTTCAATGAAAACCCAAATTGGAACAGTGGTTTCCATCTGCTTTTTCCAACTTCGTAAAATTAAGAAAATCAGTAGATTCGTTACACCAAAAGCAGCCATCCAAGTCATCATGTCCCTGGTAATCTCACCTCTCGATTACGCCAACTCCACTTACTTTGGTCTTCCTGGGTACCTGATGAGAAGACTGCAACTAGTGCAAAATAAGGCAGCAAGACTTATTTATCACCAGCCAAGATGGCACCACGTCACTCCTCTCATGAAGAAACTGCACTGGCTCCCAGCAACCCAACACTGTGCATTCAAGGTTGGATGCCTGATATTTAAATCACTCCATGGTACATGCCCAGAATTTATTTCCAATCTTATCCAGCGGTATGTCCCTGCCCAGGCCCTTCGGTCCTCCTATCTCTCTCTGTTAGCCCTTCCCTCCTATAAGCAGAAAATAACTGGTGGATCCCACTTTGCGGTATTAGCCCCCTCTTTTTGGAACGCACTCCCTCTCAACATTAGATCATCTCCATGTTACTCTTACTTTAGGAGACAACTGAAAAACTAGCTGTTTTCTCAAGCCTATGAATGATTGATCTTATGAGCAGCAGTTCACCTCTATAAGTGCCATGAAACCATGTGGTGTATGTGCGCTGTACAAATTATTTTAACATAGCATAACAGATCTTCAAGAAGACACTTCAGAAGTGCAGCATGATTTCAGGCAAGCATGCCATCACTGTCTTTGATCTTAAGTGCCTGTGGAAACATTCCAAACAGAAAAGAACACCTTTAAATCATATGACTACAACATGTATATATGTGTGTATGGAGCCAGTTTAATTTAAGGTGGCACATGAGTTTATATCGAACATCCTATGCTCAAGTATTCTAAATTTAAGTATTCTAAAACACAGAATAATAACAACCAAAATGTAAAGAATGCAAAAAATCCAAATAATGTGTTACATAAAGAAACCCACACTGTCTAGGTTAAAGAATTAAAAAAAATGTGTCCACTCGTAGCTATGCAACCACATAGAGAAATATCAACTCCTTGACCCCTACCAGTTGGGTTTCAGAACAGGGCACAGTACTGAAACGCATTAACTCACATTGTGGATGATGCTTTGAGATCACTTGATCATAATGTCCCTTGTCTCTTGATCCTTCTTGACCTGTCCTCAGCATTTGATACCATCAAACATGAAAACCTGATTGCTCATCTTCAACATAGGATGGGTCTCACTGGCACGGTCCTAAATTTGTTTGCCTCTTTCCTACATAACCGTACACAAAGAATTAAAGTTAAACACTCCCTTGCAACCAGTACCCCGGTTACGATCGGAGTTCCGCAAGGATCCTCACTCTCGTCCACTCTTTTCAACCTTCTTATGGAACCACTTACCGTCATTCTGAACCACGCTAACATCCTCTCAAGAGGACATAAAATCTCTAAATGCTGCACTTGCACAAATGCAACAATGCTTAGCCCAGAACCATCTTCTGTTAAACACTCTCAAAACTGAATTACTTCTGATTGCCCCCCCAACCACTCTGCACCTACCCTGGACTGGCTTAAACAACTCACCGCTCTTAACTGCACCCCTCATGTGGTAGACTCTGCTAAATCTTTAGGCATCACGTTGGACAAACACCTAAATATGCAAGCGCACATCAGTGCAACTATTAGGGGAGCCATCTTTCAACTCAACACCCTTAAGAAAATCAAGCCTTTCCTCCCCCCGAACACATCAGGCCAGCTATACAATCCCTGGTTATATCGAGACTGGAATATGGATTGGTGACAATTGCTGGACTTCCCAAAGTTAGCTTGGCCCCATTCAGAGCTACTCTAAAAGCATCGGCTAGGCTCATCACGGGCTCCAGAAAGCATGACCACATCTCCCTGACCTTTTGCAACTGAATTGGCTATTTATCGAAGCTAGGATACGTTTCAAGATAGCCTGTTTGACGCATAAAGCCATACTTTACAACACCCCGGTCTACTTGGCAAATATGCTTGAACTTTCGGGCTCAGGCCGGAACCTAAGAAGTACGTCCACCCTACTTTTGAAACCTCCCAAATTCAAAAAGAAAAGATCTTACAATCGCACTTTCACCGGTCTTGCTCTAAGGATCTGGAACACCCTGCCTCCCGAGATCAGATCCAATCCTTCCACTGCATCCTTCAAGAAACGGCTATTCTTAAATGAACATTAATAGCATCAACCTGGTCTCGTGCTTTGTCTACACATTTGATTCTTATTGTTCTCCGTTGTTGGGATTTATTGTCTGCTTGTCTGTTAAATTGTTAGCGCGCTCTAGGGCTCTTCTGGTACAGTTCTGGTTGAGCCAACTTCCCAACCCCAGACCGGGTTTGTTTTCCCCCTTTGCTTGACAATGTATGACTTAGCTACACCCTCTGTAACATTGTGTTATGGTTACTCATGCTTTCGCCACTTCTGTACAGCGCTCTGATAACCGTAAGGGTCTTGTTCGCGCTTTATAAAACTTTTCAAATAAAGAGTAGGGGATTTCTAAAGAGTAAGGGAAGAAGGGGTCAGTATTATGTGAACCACAGTAGAATTTCAGAGGAAACGAGAGTGTCTAGAATAAAGCTTTTCACTCAGGGAAAAACCCAACAGAAAGGTCTGCTCTCTTCTTAAACAGCATAGGGTCTAACCGTAACTAACTATGGAACACTAATTAAAGCCAGTTGAAGGTTTCAAACATCCATATCTTACTCCCACAGTCGAAGACCAATCCCATTGCAAAATTTGCCGGGATCCTGAAGACTCCCCAAATTCCCTTTCTCGCACAATTAAGTACACATCTGCCTGTCCTTGAGAATTTCATATTCCTAGTGCGCAGGGTATAGGAGGTTCCTTTCATCATCATCTCTTCATATATGTTGCCAGCTTATCTCTTCCCAAGCCTCATTATCGGTCTAATACAAAACAATAAACCTTTCTCTAGCTAATGAGGAACCCAATAACACACCTGCAGCAGAAAGAATAAGGCAAACACAACAAGATGATGGATGGAGTGCTGAAGCTTTTTAACCACTCACCTCCAGTCAAAAGATCTTGGTTGAATCCATCATTCTTTTGCTCACTACACCACCCCAGTTTGGACCCAGCCACATGCAAATCAGTCTTGACCCTGCTCCTCAATCCAACCCGAACTGCCAGGACAGGTCCTCCCTGGACCGGAGACAAGTATCCTAGGTCTGGTTTCGGGATAACATGTCTCATCAGCCAGGCTAGCTTCAATCCAGTGGCAGAGCAAAAAAGGGCTGTTCCAATGGGGAGCTGAGTCAAGATTGATTTGCAGATTGCTGGGTACAAACTGGAATTGCATGGTGAGCAAAAAATAGATGGATTTAGGTCCAGATCTCTGTAATGGGGGTGAATGTTTGACAATGTTCATCATTCCATCTAGCAATTATTCTTTTGGCAGAAAGAAAAACAGCATACTGGAAACTTTTAAAGTATGAAATGTCCAGGTATGTATGATGTTACAACGCGATCAGTTTGATCGCGGTACATTACATCGCTGTTTTTACAACGCAAGTCGTTACAACGACTTGCGCTGGAGGGCGCTGGACTTAGGAATAGTATGATATACTATTCCAACTCCAGCTTACGTACAGTAGGGAATGTGTTGGAATAGTAAATTACACTATTCCTTAGTCCATAGCGCCATCCAGCGCAAGTCGTTGTAACGACTTGCGTTGTAAAAGTAGCGAAGAACATGTATTGCGGTGTTTTGACTGCGTTGTTAAGGTCATTTTTTAATGTCTAGCTAAATCCCAACCTTAGGCTAAGCTAACTTGGGAACCAAAATGGAAGTAAATTACAGTATTATAAATCCTTAGCAATCAAACAATTTTTATTACAGTGTGTGTACAGCCTAGCCAAGTACCACACATCAGGTGTTACAGTAAGGCATTTCAGTGTGGTGGTCCGCATCACTGCACTGAAATGCAAAGTCATACATTATAGCGCCTCCTCAGCTGTCAAGCCAGAGTGCTGCTATACTGCACCATGACTGAGCTGCAGTGGCAGAGGGTGGTGCGCCTTACTTCCAGCAGCCTTCAGGGCTGACTCACGATCTGCTTTCAGCTCTCTCTTCTAGCTAACACAGGACACACCCCTGGCCGGGACAACACCATGCAGCATTACTGATGTCCCAGGAGTTACTGCCCAATCGCTTGGCTCCTAAGATACTTAATTCTGAGAGACACGAATAGGCAGGGTCAGTCCTGCCGCTGCCCGCGGTGTTAGCGGGCAGCATTTCAAAATATTTTGGCTGCAGTTGTGGCTGTGTGGGCAATTAAACAGCAGGCGCAGCTCCTTCTTGCTATTTGCACCATGGCAGTATAGCTGAGGAGTGATTACCGCAAACCTGTATCTCATGAACACAGAATCATGCGGAGGTGGCATTGGTTGTTGCGCCAGCCAGGGAGTCCATGACGAGTCGTTGCAGGCCGACCGCCACACAGGGGGCATCTATTTCTGCGGTGCCGGCTCGCAATGAGAAGTAAATGCCTGAGAGAGAGTGAGCCGGTATTAATCTGTAAACTTGCAGCTTGCCAGTAATGTTAGGGACATGAACAAACAGCAAGATGGGGAGCCATTTCAATATCCATTTTTAATTACTAAATAGGTCTGAGACCAGGGGGGGACCCAGACCACTTAAAGCCCTGCCTTGCATTGTCTTTACTCTCTGAGACCCAAGCGCCTTACGCTTTGCAATAATAATTTGCAATTATAGTCCACAAGTTCTTTGTAGCCAAAGAGATCAACCTATTGGTCTGTGTACCCCGAATCTCTTAACCTCTCTGTCCATGTACCTCATCTTCTCACCTTGTCTGCGTGGCCCAAACGCCTCTCACACTGCCCGATAGCTCATCCCTGTCGAGAATGGCCGCGAAGACTGTTCGGAGATGAGTGAAAGAATAATGTGATCCCTCCACCTAGAAGGTAATGGAAGGAATCGGGGCCCAGCTCTGTGCTAAAGTTCACATTTAATGTTGATGAGGTTTCAAAGAATACATATGATAAAAAGAACAATTGACCTGCTCTCCAACCAACGAAGCTCGGTTACTGGGTAGATTTCCTCTGTGCCTGTGTAATGTATAACAGAAACAACACAAACTAATTTCGAAAGTGCAATAAGTCATGGTCTATTACTGTTGCACTGACTTGCTTCACTATGAAAATTAGCTTTTGCTGGTGCAGTTTACTGATTGTAAAGTCCAGAAAAGAGACCGACAGGAATATCTTGAAAGATAGTTTATTTTCCTTGCAGCACAGTACCCTGGTACAACACCAACTGCCAATAGAATAAATCCTAGCATTCCCAGATTCCATGAGAGAACTATATTATATAACACAATATATGACATAGGCATGACAGTACTAAGCTGTGGATGTAACACACCTTTTCCCTATATAAAATAAACAAACGATAAAGCAAAATTATGTACAAAGAGCATACAATACCCAAAAAAGAAATGAAAACTAAAGATAAAAGAGCATAAAGAATTATACAAAATCAGCATATCTGATAGGACAACGCTTAACACATACCCCCAACTTATCTCTAGATGCTACAGACTCTTCAGCAAGGCATTCTCTAGAGTTCTCAACATCAGGTACATTTGAACCCAAAAAAGAGTTGTTTTGTGTCAGATCAGTAATACGCAAACCAGAGTGAACTTGTTCTCCCAAATTCATTCTCAGGAAAGATCCATCATTTTAAAGTTTTCATTGACATCTAAATTACACTTGCCGCACGTCTTACATTCCAGACCTTTCCATCCTGAGTAACAATACTCAAACAAATGCCACCTGCTTTTCCATTTTTCGTCGTACAATTTCTTAACCTTATCTTGCTTCGTCTGGACTCTCTCCTTGATCTCTTGAACATTCACCCCACCTTGAAATTTGGTCTGTTCCTTCCTAAACCACCATGGACACAACTTGGATATGGGTGGCCTACCTCTCAACAATCTAAATGGACAGACTTCAGTAGTGGTTTGGGGTGTAATACGATACCCCCACAGTTTATCACTCAATTTGTCCTTCCACAAACAACCACCTTAAGGACTCTATTAAACCCTTCAACTTGTCCATTACCCTGTGGTTCGTACAGAGCAGTGGTTGCATGTTTAATATTACTAAAAGAGAAAAAGCTTTGCATTTCTTTGGAGACAAGTTGAGTACCGTTATCAGATATAACCATTTCAGGATAACCTTCTTGGGCAAAAACCTATTTTAAAAAATCAATAATGGCAGAAGAAGTGGCATGAGGCACCAATTTCACCTCTGGCCATTTCAAATGGTAATCAACTAGTACCAAAGCAAAACGACAATCATACGGAAGTGCCTGAAAAGGTCCAGAAATATACAATCCCACCTTCTGCCAAGGAGTGGAAGGCCAAGGTATAGGTTGAAGGGGAGCTGGAACAGGTTTCAACATTTTTGTTCACTATTGACACACACAAGACATTCCCGCACCACTTTTTCTGCCATTCTGTCCAAACCAGGCCACCAAAACATGGTGCGTATTAGTCTCTTCTTGAGGACACACCTGGATGTCCTTCATGAGCCAATATCAAAATATCATTCAGCATACCTTTTGGAGGAATACATTTTCCACTTTTAAAAACAAGTCCATTTTCTACAACAAATTCTTCTGCTATTCTAAGGAATGGAACAAGTGATTCATGCACTTTCCTCCTTTCAGGCCATCCTTCTTCAACAAACTTTTTCACCTGACAAAAAAGCTGATAATCCATATCAGCTCTCATCCACTTGTCTTTCCGTAACCCCTTAAATTCATCAGAAACATAATCGGACACAGCAAGTACAAGGTCCTCCTCGACACCAGTTAAATAATTTGCTATGTCAGATAAGGGTACTCGTGACAAACGGTCAGCCATTACATTGCTACGTCCTGGTACATACTCCACATCAAAACAATACTCTTGAAGTTTCGAGACAAGTCTGGCAATCCGAGCAGTGGCATTCCAACCCCCACCCGGTGAAAGAATCTCAACAAGGGGCTTGTGATCAGTTTTGAGAATAAATCGTGACCCCCAGAAGAAATTACGGAAATGTTTAATTGCCCAAACACATGCCATCAACTCCTTCTCTATAACAGCTTATCTTCTCTCTGCATCCAACAAGGTGCGTGAAGCAAAGGTAATATTCCATTGTTTCCCACCACATCTTTGTGACAATATGCCACCAATTCCATACATACTTGCGTCCACAGTTACAATACATTGTACACCCATCCTGAAAGGTTTAAGTGTAGGAGCATGGGCAATCTCTTTCTTAATCTCCCCAAAAGCAGATTTTTGTCTGTCAGTTCATAAATATTCCACATTTTTCCTTGTGAGTTCACGGAGAGGTTCCATTTTGTAAGCAAAATTAACAATGAACTTGCTATAATACTCACAAAGTCCCGCAAAAGACAATAACTTCCCCTATTGTCAGGAGCCGGAGATTTAAGAAAGGCATCAACTAGGCATTTCTTGGGGACAACACCATCCTTGGATACTGTGTGACCCGGGTACTCAACAAATTTACAAAAAAATGACATTTGTTACCTTTTAGTGTCTTACCATTTTTCCTCAAAATGCCACACACTTCCCTAAGATGCCTCTCATGTTCCCCTTCATCTTTTGAGAAAATGAAGATATGATCTTGGAAACATTTTTCACATTTTTCCATATCCTTGAAAAGATGAAACATAGACATTTGGAAAACAGACACCGCAGAGGCTAATCCAAAAGGCATACGTTGAAATTGAAATCGCCCCTGCGGCGTAATGAACGCATTCAAATGACGAGAATTCTCAGTCAGCTCAATCTCTTGGTATGCTGACCTCAAGTCTAGAGTAGAAAATACTTTAGCTCCATCAAGCATGCAGATCAGTTCATTAATGTTGGGCAGAGGATGACCGTTTACAATAATGTTGGCATTGACAGCTCTCAAGTCCACACAGAGTCTCAGAGAATTTTCTGGTTTGCGTGCCAAAACTATTGGAGACACCCATTCTGAAGACTCTATCTCTTCGATTACTCCCTCATTCACCATACTCAACAATATGTTTCTTAGTTCATCCCTCACATTAATAGGAACATTGCATAACTTTTGTATGATATGCTTAGCATTAGATTTGAGTTTGATTTTGTGGGACGCGCTAGCAACCTTGACCCCTGCCAGCTTCTTGCTTTGTTTGCTCTTGCCGTGAGGGGAACGGCCACGAGGATTTTCGCAGCATCTCCCGGCATTATTCCATCCTGCCGTGAGGGGAACAGCCAGCACGGACTACGACTCCCAGCGGCCAGTGCTGACCCCAGGCGCCTGTCATTGACATCAGCAGGCAGCGCCGGGGGAGCTTAAAGGCGGCTCCGGTGTTACGCAGCGCGGGACGCGCTAGCAACCTTGACCCCTGCCAGCTTCTTGCTTTGTTTGCTCTTGCCGTGAGGGGAACCGCCACGAGGATTTTCGCAGCATCTCCCGGCATTATTCCATTCCGCCGTGAGGGGAACGGCCAGCACGGACTACGACTCCCAGCGGCCAGTGCTCACCCCAGGCGCCTGTCATTGACATCAGCAGGCAGCGCCGGGGGAGCTTAAAGGCGGCTCCGGTGTTACGCAGCGCGGGACGCGCGCGGGCCGCGCCCGGGCGAAGCCCGGGCCAAGGGCGGGCCCGTCCTTGCCCGTCTCTGACCGATTCTGACTGGACTGGGCCACATCTCTAACGCTGCTGTTGTGGCAGTACACTTAAGGTAGAAGGGTGCACCTACATTGATTGGATTCGCAAGTGTTTGTTGCATTTCCTTGTTTTGCTCTATAGGCGAATATTCCATA
The DNA here is from genome assembly GCF_964204655.1 of Triturus cristatus. Taxonomy (NCBI): domain Eukaryota; kingdom Metazoa; phylum Chordata; class Amphibia; order Caudata; family Salamandridae; genus Triturus; species Triturus cristatus. The sequence continues at coordinate 1,138,873,722 of NC_140589.1, forward strand.
CTGCTAGTATTCTGCTCTGGTGGTGTAAAATATTAACTTCCAATTGACTTCATCTAGGTTATCGACTATATTGGCTCTAGTATTGTGTATATAGTGTATGATGGCAACCAAAGGGAAACGTACCGGTGGAAGTGGGTCTGTGACGGGTACTCTTGACCATTTCATTACTAGAGCTGTATCAGTTCTAGAGCACGAACTAGCTATAACTGAGCGACGCCTGTCCGCAGAGCTAGCGCAAGCCAGACGCTCATCCCTGGGAATTTTGGCACTGGCTAAATCTCCTTCGAAGCCAGCGGGACAGGATGGGGGTGATTTAGCACTACGGGAGAATCTTGGGGTTAGTACTTCTATATCGCAGACCTGTAGTGAAGTGTGTGATGTCCCTGGTGATTCAGGTGACATAGCCATAACAACATGCAGCCCCCCGTTACTACTAAATCTGCTTTAACCTACCCGCAGACAAGGGCTAGCAAAAAAACTGTAATTCCTCTCAACCCTAAGAGGAAACGAGTAGGGATGTCCCAGGGAGGGAGAAAGGCCAAACACCCTAATGTTACGGAAAAATCTCCAATGGGGGTAATCCTGGACGAAGATCATTTATCTCCAAGTGGGAATGCTACTAGGCATATAGACCAGCCCCAATCGAGCAATATGATTCCCCAGATAGGGAAAATGGTCCGTTCTCTGTTACTACCTCTGTTGGAAAGGGTTAAGCTGGTTAGTGAGAAGGTAGATCGACTAGAACAAACTGTCTTAGACAATTTTTGTTCACTTAAAAATGTTATCAAACTAGCTACCAAGGAAAGGGATAATCTTTTAGGGGTGTCTTCTACTCTCCCTATTCTCCCGCTGGTATCTCCTGATTATGAAGTAATGTCCGGGGTTACACCTGAGGCTGCTCTCCCCAAGGCTCAGGTTATTGACAATTCTATTAAACAATGTGTCGGTCAAGTGGGAGATAACCCTACGAGTGTGTCCAGTACCAATGCTGGGAAAAAGTGCGTGAACAAGGGAAGGATTTTGGAATCTGGGGTCAAAAACAGTACATTGTCTAGGGCTCACATACATTTGCCCCCTGCTTGTACTCCTTATGTAGCCGTACTGACAGGTGTCCCGGAATTGAACGAAATGAACCGCCCTGCTCCTCGCAGAAGAGGTCGCTCCCAACGCTGCTCCCTGCTGCCCTTACCGCCAGACCGATAAGTGCTTCCTGCCTTGCTTGCACAACTTATTGCATTTTACCTGCGCAGATTAATTGCATTTAAACCTGATTGTAGCGCTTGACTGCTTTGCCACTTAACCTGCCCACAGATCGTAGCGCTAGACTGCCCTACCTAATTTGGATTTGCTTTTATTTCTATCTGCTCGCGCTCGACGGCGTCGCATTGCTACACTGTAGCTTTCTAGTGCCAAGTAACTCTCCATAGCGCTTAGCTGCCAAGGTGCGCTTGCACTCGAAGCTATTCCGATTGCGGCCATTTTAATCGCACTGGTGTTGTTGTTGTTTAACCTCCCTGACCTCAGCCCCTCCCCGCTCCCGCCTCCCAGCTGACCACCCCCTCGCCCCTCCCCTTCCCAGTATCCATATATGACAGTCGCACTTGCGCGCAGCGTTCACGCGCAGCGACCGCGCCCAACCCGCGCCGAAGGTGCGCCAAAGGTAAGCCCGTCTACGCCCGTCCGCGCCTGGACCGCGCCCAGCGCCATACCCCCTGTCCCTCGCGCTGCCCAGCCCTCCCGCATTACCTACGATGCCGCCACCCTCCTAGCCCTTAACCCCGGTCGCATCCCCAACTGCGTCCAAGCCGCTCCCGGACACACCCATGGACCTTTCTCCTGCTACTCCTGCAAATTCAGCGGCACCGACAACATCTCCGCTACGACCACACCACAGACTCCCGACCCCAACCACCTACAATGCATCCTTCTCAACACCCGCTCGGTCCACAGACACGCCATTGACCTATGGAATCTACTAGACACCATTTCTCCAGACATCGCCTTCCTAACGGAAACATGGATGAACGCTTCCTCCGCACCAGACATCACCATTGCCATCCCTGAAAATTATAAGATCACTCGCAAAGACCGTACCAGCCACACAGGAGGAGGAATCGCTATCGTCCATAAGAAAACAATCCGCATCTCAACCAGCTCTGATGCCAACCTCGCCAACTCAGAACACCTTCACTTCCAGATCCACATCGACCCCAAAACAACACTCAGAGGCACTCTCCTCTACAGACCACCAGGACCCCGCGCAAAATTCAGTGAAGACATCACGGACTTCATCACCCCTCACGCGCTCCCCTCCAAAGACTACATCCTTCTGGGAGACCTCAACTTTCACCTTGAAAAGATAAACAACCACAACACCGCCACCCTCGTGAACAACCTCGCCAACCTCGGACTTAAACAACTAGTCACTTCCCCCACCCACATCGCAGGTCACACACTCGACCCCATCTTCACCTCCAGCAATCATGTCTCCTTCAGCCACACTACGGAGCTCCTATGGACCGACCACAGCTGCGTTCACTTCTCCTACAACAAGCCGAAACCCATCAACCACTCCCAACCTACCCTGCAAAGAAACTGGAACAAAATCACCACAGACCAAATCTCCGCATCGCTTCTTCGAAACTCCCCAGCCCTCTCATCTAACGCCAACGAAGCCGCCGCCAACCTCACCCTATGGTTATCCAACACCGCCGACACCTTAGCTCCACTGAAAAAACGTCAAAGCAAACCTGGCAGCAAGAAAACCTCATGGTTCAACGATGATCTCAAGAAGTCCAAAAAACTCTGCCGCTCCCTTGAAAAGGCCTGGAAAAAAGACCCAACCACCAGCACCAAGGACGCCTTCAAAAGCGCCACCCGCACTCACCACCAACTGATCCGAAAAGCCAAGAAAACAGCATTCAAGGATCGACTTGACAACAACGCCCACAACAGCAAGGAACTTTTCAACATCGTCAAGGAATTTTCCAATCCCTCGGCCAACGCCAACGACATCACCCCCTCTCAAACCCTCTGCGACTCCCTAGCCTCTTTTTTCCACAACAAGATTGCAGACATCCACAACAGCTTTGACAACCATCCCGGAAACCAACCCACCCTACCATCTGCTGAACATCTTCCCCCCGTGAACACCCTTAACGCCTGGAACCCAATCTCCACTGAGGACACCACCCGCCTGATGAATTCCATCCACTCAGGATCCCCCACAGACCCATGCCCTCACCACATCTTCAACAAAGCAGACTCCGTCATAGCACCGCACCTCCGAGACGTCATCAACTTCTCCTTCAACTCCGCTACCTTCCCAGAAGACTGGAAACACGCTGAACTCACCGCCCTTCTGAAAAAACCAACAGCGGACCCCACCGAACTCAAAAATTACCGCCCCATCTCACTTCTTCCATTCCCAGCCAAAGTCATCGAGAAAGCCGTCAACAACCAGCTCGCCACCTTCCTCGAAGCCAACAAATCCCTCGACCCCTCACAATCTGGCTTCCGAGCAAAACACAGCACTGAGACCGCCCTCATCGCAGCAACAGACGACATTCGAACTCTACTGGACAATGGAGACACAGTCGCCCTCATCCTCCTCGACCTCTCTGCAGCATTCGACACAGTCTGCCACAGCACCCTTCTACAACGCCTCAATAACATCGGAATTCAAGGAAAAGCACTTGAATGGATCACCTCGTTCCTCACCGGAAGAACCCAGAGAGTCCGCCTTCCTCCATTCAAGTCCGAGGCCTCTGAAGTCATCTGCGGCGTACCTCAAGGATCCTCACTCAGTCCCACCCTCTTCAACGTATACATGAGCCCCCTCGCGGCCATCGCACGCCAACACAACCTCAACATCATCTCTTACGCGGATGACACTCAACTGATCCTTTCCCTCACCAATGATCCCAGCACCGCCAAAACAAACCTACACGAAGGAATGAAAGAAGTTGCCGAATGGATGAAACAAAGCCGTCTGAAACTGAACTCAGACAAAACAGAAATCCTCATCTTAGGCACATCCCCCTCCGCTTGGGACGACTCCTGGTGGCCGGAAGCCCTCGGAAAAGCACCCATCCCGACAGACCACGCACGGAACCTTGGAGTCATCCTGGATTCTTCACTCTCAATGAACAGACAAGTCAGCGCCGTATCCTCTTCCTGCTTCAACATTCTTCGCATGCTCAGAAAAACATTTCGCTGGATCCCCTCCGAAACAAGGAAAACAGTCACCCACGCTCTGGTCACGAGCCGACTGGACTACGGAAACACCCTCTACGCAGGTACCACCGCTAAACTCCAGAAGAAACTCCAACGAATCCAAAACGCCTCAGCCAGGCTCATATTAGACATCCCACGCAACGAACACATCTCTGATCACCTTAAAGACCTCCACTGGCTACCCGTCAATAAGAGAATCACTTTCCGACTGCTTACCCACGCACACAAAGCACTCTACGACATCGGACCAGATTGCCTCAACTCTCGAATGTCCTTCTACACCCCCTCCCGCCAACTTCGTTCTTCCAGCCAAGCCCTCGCCACTGTACCCCGCATCAACAGGACCACCATGGGAGGCAGATCCTTCTCATACCTGGCTGCTAAAACATGGAACTCACTCCCCGCTTACCTTCGCCTCACCCAGAACCACCCAGCGTTCAGAAAGCAGCTTAAAACGTGGATATTTGACAAATAATCCTCCTCCCCTTCCTAAGCGCCTTGAAACCCTCTGGGTATGTAGTGCGCTATACAAATTTTATGACTTGACTTGACTTGACAAGGTGTACTGGAATCGTATCAGCAATTAAAAACACAAAGTCACCTTCTGGCTAAATAGGAACAGACCGCTCCCAAATTATTTGGATGGAAAGATCCTCTTTGCTAGAAGGGTTAGCTGGGTAGGCCCAAGACCCAAAGATGTTCCTGGGGACTCCATTATTGTCAACTTTGGAGATAGTCGTATAGTGCATTATATCTGTGACTCTCGACTGGCTTGTGACCAGACAAAAATTGGGGTACATGACTTAGGGTATTTTTACAATTCTAATCCCAATATTCCTGCAGGATTTAGCCCAGCTCTGAAAAATTGGGAAGCAAATGACCTGTGCGATCCAGTAGCTCTTGCCTGACCGGTATCTGGGACGCAGTTTCTTATTACATCTCCCAATCCAAGTATTCCAGCCGGAGAGCCTAAGCTTAATGAAAATGTATATTACTCCCCTGTTAACGGGACGGCTGAGATAGTAGATGTAATAACCCCTGAACTGTCTGGGGAAATGCAACATGGACGCGAGCAGTCGTGTGCTGACCCTGCACACGTTCATGGCCAAGGAAGGGAGGGGGGATCAATGGTTTCTTGGAATATTGCAGGCTTAAAGTCAAAAATGGACTCCCCGGAATGGTTAGCTTATATAGGCAACTTTGATGTTTGCCTCTTCCAGGAAACCTGGTCCTGTGAGCCCCAGTTCTTACAGGGTTTTTTGAATTTTTATGTCCCCGCAACCCAGGGTCTAAGGGGGCGCCCAAAGGGAGGCTTGGTAATCTGGGTTCGACAGGATGTATTTCCTGAGGCTTGTGCAATATTTACTGGGTCTGAGGATATCCAACTAGTCAGGGTGTCACTTGGGATTCTGGGTGACCTGGATATCTACAACTTGTATTTGAGAGACCCCAATAGGACGGGCTCCCAGGTTTTGGCTCACTTAGTTTCCCTTATAGACCAGTACTCAGGTGGGAGGAGAATACTCGTCGCTGGGGATCTGAATATTACCTTCGAACCACTTTTAGACCCTGACTCTGGGTGGGGCGTTGACGCTGTGGAAGATCAATTATGGGGGGTACCTGTGCTTGATCTCAGTCCAATAAAAAGGTGGACTGAGATTATTGTCCAGGCTAATGCTCTCTGCTATGAGTATGGCCTGAGGGCCTTGAATGGGAGGACGCCAGGTGATAAACAAGGGGCGAAGACATTTGATAATGGTCGGCATTCCAGCAGGATTGATTATGTTTTATGTAGTTTGAAATTATGGCAATCTGTTCTAGACATGGTTGTTGAGGCTAGAGTTGAGAGTGACCATAACCCTATCTGTGTAACTCACCGATGGTGGTCTAGCAATCGCCTACTAGCCGGTGAGATGAACCCGTGCCTCCCTGAGGTAATTTTAACGAACAATATGCGCAGACTTAAGTGGGGGGAGCTCGAGCATAACATCCTGGCAATTGCCGATATAGATAAGAAACTAGCTGATTCCATTGCTGAGCTGGAGGGTATGCTAATCCATGTCCCAGGCAGTGTTGAAGTCACTGAATGCCATGATAAGTTGTTTGCTGAAATAGGTTCTTATTTTATGAAGCCTTTGAGGAACAAGAATAAGGCTCCAACTAAGAGAAATAGATGATATGACGGTGCTTGCAGAGAATCTAGGGCCAACCTGGTGATAGCTCTGTCTAATGGAGGAAAGGATTGTGTCCGCTTCGCCAGACTAGCATACAAAAAAGCTGTAAGAATGGCCAAAAAGAACTGGGACGAGCAACGTTGGCTTGATTTAAAAAGTGCTTGTCGTACTAGAGATTCCCGGTTATTTTGGAACATTCTTAAGTGGGACAGAGGTGGGCGGCCTGATAGTCCTTCTAATTATGTCTCACAGGTAGAGTGGGTCCAATATTTCAAACCCCAATATGCCTACAATATCTCGTTTAATTTTGCATGGGTGCCAAATTATGCTTTTTTCTCCCAGGGTCCCTTTTGCATCCAAGATGCTAAAAGGGCCCTATGCTCAGTCACCAGTGGACGTGCCCCTGGCCAGGATAGGGTTCCTTTGGATGTTTTTCTCCATGATAAAGATAATTGGAGCAAGTATATAACCCTATTGGCTAATGCTGTGGCTGCAGGAGCCCCAGTCCCAAAATCATGGAGGGGGGCAGTTATCATACCTGTATTTAAGAAGGGTGATAGGACGCTTCCAGGAAACTATAGGCCAATTAGCCTTATTGATTCTATCCAGAAGGTGGTAGGGAGGATGGTCTTGAACCAAATCCAAGAATGGATCGATGATAACAACATTCTGTCACCATTCCAAGCAGGTTTTCGGAAATTAACCAGCACGGTGGACCAAGTTTTTTGCTTTGTCCAGCTCCATTGGAAGGTGGTGACATTGGGGAAGGGCAGTCTTTACGCAGCTTTTGTTGACTTAAGAGCTGCCTTCGATCTTGTTCCCCGCCACCGGTTGTGGGCAGTCCTTGAGAGGCTAGGTCTCCCCAAAGAAACTTTGACAATGGTGATGCGTTTGCATGAGTCCAACTATGCTAGGATTCAGTGGGGTGGGGCAGGTGAGGACACCTCTGAGTTTCCGGTTGAGCGTGGTGTGCGACAAGGTTGTACTATGGCACCCACGCTCTTCTCTCTTTATATCAATGGGATAGTTGATCTCATGCTTTCTGTCAATACCGACGCACCAAGGTTGGCTGGTGTTTCCATCCCCATATTAATGTTTGCAGATGATACGCTTATCGTATCCAGAACATCTAATGGTCTGCAAAAAGCCCTCCGCCTGTTTGATGAGTTTTGCCTCGACCATGGTCTGGAGGTCAATGTGGCAAAAACGAAATTTATGGCCTTCAACCCTCATAGCAGCTTCCGAGGGAAAAGAGTGTTTATGAATGGGCAACCTCTAGAATTGGTAACCACTTTTACGTATCTTGGATTGCAAATCTCAAGTAGTAATAACTGGCGTAAGCATCTTGAAATGGCCTCCCTGCGATTTAAACAGTTAACTGGTGCCCTGAGCAGGGAATTTAGCAGGTCATTTACAAAACCAATAAGCCCGGTATTGCAAGTTTATGAAGCGAAGGCCCTAAACTCTGTCCTTTATGGGGCGGAGCTCTGGGGTTTTGATCAGCTAGCGACTTTGACAACTGTGGAGCATAAATTTTTTCGAAGTATAACTGGTCTTCCTCAGAGCACCCCTTTGATCCCACTTAGGTATGACCTGGGCAGGAGGTCCATTAAGGATATAGCAAGGCTCCGTCCGGTCTTATACTGGCGGAGGCTCTGGACCACTCCTGAACTTTCCCACTATGCTAATGGCCTTATGGACATTATAAAAACCGATGTCTTCCATAAAATTGAGTGGCTGAAGAACTTACATGCGTCTTTAAAAGACATGGGTATGGAAGGGATATGGAATGACCCAGCGACTGCCCAGTTTCCATCAAAAAGTTCTCTTAAAATAGCATACTGGGAAAGAATTGATTCCCAGGTATTGAGTAGAGCTACAGGAATGTCCGGGAATTTTCTCGAGTTTAAAGACTCCCCCAGCCTTGAATTATACTGGGATTTGGTGACTAATGTGGGTGATAGGAAACTCTACTTTCAGTTTAGAGCTGGCTCCTTGCCTCTAAGATTTTTGACTGGAAGGTGGGCCAGGAACTCGGAATTGCAGTGCCCTGCATGCGGGGCTGCAATAGAAACAACTCCCCACTTTCTGTTTGCCTGCCCGGCATTTACCATCCCAAGGCGCGTTTGGCTTTCCCCCATGTGCAAGTCTCTCGGCACTAGGAGCTGCGCTGTGGCATTACGCATTTTGCGCACTAGCTCTTTAACAATAGTTTCTGTCGCATTGGCAAAATATTTGGGCTGGGCATGGGCATTGCGGAGAAAAACAATTAAGCGTACCCTTGATGGGCTTTAATGAATTCTGTGTCTGGGTTTTCCCTTTTAACCCCTGAACTAGGGATTATTTAAAGTGTTTTTATTACTACATGTCAGTCCATTGAAGTGTTTAATGTTTTTTTAAATGTATTTTAACGTATTTATTGAAACCTATGTTTTATGTACTATGTTTGTGTCTTTTATGATTGTTTTTAAATCGAATAAAGACTGATGATGATGGTAAGCAAAATTAACAATGAACTTGCTATAATACTCACAAAGTCCCGCAAAAGACAATAACTTCCCCTATTGTCAGGAGCCGGAGCTTTAAGAAAGGCATCAACTAGGCATTTCTTGGGGACAACACCATCCTTGGATACTGTGTGACCCGGGTACTCAACAAATTTACAAAAAAATGACATTTGTTACCTTTTAGTGTCTTACCATTTTTCCTCAAAATGCCACACACTTCCCTAAGATGCCTCTCATGTTCCCCTTCATCTTTTGAGAAAATGAAGATATGATCTTGGAAACATTTTTCACATTTTTCCATATCCTTGAAAAGATGAAACATAGACATTTGGAAAACAGACACCGCAGAGGCTAATCCAAAAGGCATACGTTGAAATTGAAATCGCCCCTGCGGCGTAATGAACGCATTCAAATGACGAGAATTCTCAGTCAGCTCAATCTCTTGGTATGCTGACCTCAAGTCTAGAGTAGAAAATACTTTAGCTCCATCAAGCATGCAGATCAGTTCATTAATGTTGGGCAGAGGATGACCGTTTACAATAATGTTGGCATTGACAGCTCTCAAGTCCACACAGAGTCTCAGAGAATTTTCTGGTTTGCGTGCCAAAACTATTGGAGACACCCATTCTGAAGACTCTATCTCTTCGATTACTCCCTCATTCACCATACTCAACAATATGTTTCTTAGTTCATCCCTCACATTAATAGGAACATTGCATAACTTTTGTATGATATGCTTAGCATTAGATTTGAGTTTGATTTTGTGGTAATATCCTTCCAATTTTCCCAATCTTTCTGTGAAAACCTCAGGAAAACCACTCACAACACCCCTATACATCTCCTTCTCTTCAATAACCAAAACAGGCTTGTTACTCCTGGGGTTAAGAATGATACCAAGCTTCCATTGATCTTTCCAACCAAAAACATTTACACCCTTACATGCCACATAAAATTTAAAAAGTGCTTCTCTACCTTTAAAATGAATGACAGTGTTAACATATCCCACTATGTCAATGACACTACCATTAAAGCTCTCAGCAATAATTTCAGATGGAATCAAACATTCCATGTTCCATAGATGTCCAAAGTTTTGGAGATTGCAGTCTGTGGTAACAATCGTCCATGGCCATCCAGAATCAGCCATGAGTTCTAAATCAACTCCATTAATGTTCACAACACATTTAGGAGAAATTTTGACACCCTCTTCTCCGGTCTTATCCTCTATAGCCTCCGAGACGGAAATAACAAAGCCTTTAATTTTCTCAGTATCTTCCGAATCACAAATATGCACCGTGTTTCCCTCATAACTACTAGCTCCAGTAACCATATACAACACTTTATTCTTATTATTCAAATTACTATTTCTCCTCAGATCACAACAAACCTTTGCAAAATGCCCCTTTCTACCACATTTCGCACACGTCACCCAATGGCAGGACAACGAGGCAAGGAAGCAATGTGATATGCACTCCAACAGCGATTACATTCAAACTTGTCCTCCCTATCAAATCTGTTCTCTTCAAACTTTTTGAATCTTCCAGAAAAATTCTTATTCTAATCATCAAATCTCTTTTTAAAGACACCCCGGCCCTTAGAATTACCATCTCCACCAACCGCGCCAACCACATCAGGATCATCTTTGGTCAGTTTAGTGTTATGGAGTATACCCTGCACTATTATAAAGCGGCCCTCAGTATCCTCCTCCACATGCGTTGGGACAAACGGAACACCCTTTTTAACAAGGATCATCACTCCCCGCGCATATAAAGAGTATGAGGCGGCCAGCCACACCCCCGCCCACCTACTGGCAGTTCGGGAGACATTTTGACTCGTGAGGTGCGTCTCTTGCAATAGCGCGATTTGGATACAATGTCGATCCAAATAGGCTAGTACCTGTCTCACTTTTTTGGCATTGTTAAGACCCCGCACATTCCAGCTAATCCAGGAAATATTAGAACGTTGCATATCTGTCAAACTCACAGTCCCTAGTCATGCAATCTGAAAGCCATGAGGCGCAACACCCCATGCGCCTTATACTATACCAGCCAACACCAATACCATACCACATAGATCCCCAACCACCCCATCCACCCACAGCAGCAGTAAACACACCCTGCCAATAAACCCCTCCAGAAACAGAACAGAAACAAAACACCCTTCTGTTTACGGCCCACTGAGGGCATGATACAAAGAAAACCAACGCCTCTAGAAGGGCGCTCAATGAAACCCCTTCAACCAACATAACCTTTTGGGGTAATCCCATAGTGTGGGTCACTGGCAGCCCTTCGGCCCCCCGCAGAACCAGGGTGGGCCGAGATATGTAGAGTCCGGCTAATCAGTACATAATGGTCCACAAGTGATAGCGGCTGATACCCCACCCCAGCGATACGACAGTAACTCGTGCCGCCCACCGCCCGGAACCAAGCCTCCCGCCGCTCTAACATCTATCCAGGAACAGGTTCCCTCCAGCAAAGGATGGCATTCTATAGATGGCCAACTAAATGCATACTCTAACCCAAAAACATATATCAATCATTCTCCTCATCCAGAAGAGATGGGTAGCATAGGACCATTTAACAGTGATATTGAGCTCTAACAGCGCCTCCCAGGCTCAGTCTTCTGTGTCAGAGTTCACAGCTCGTGCACGCGATGCTTCCTGCCGGTCAAGGTGCCGAAGATATTGAAGTGCGTCTTTTGGCGTCAGGAAAATATGCGCCGTCCCGTTGTGCTGGATGCATAGACGCGCTGGGTAGAGCATGGCATATGGGATCTTGAGGGTTTGCAATTTTTTCTTCACCGTTTGGAATTCTCGGCGAGCTTGTTGCACTGCGACCGTGAAATCCGGGAAAAGCTCTATCCTCATACCCTGATATTCCAGTCGTCCCTTTTCCCTGGCCAACCTGAGAGCAGTGTCCCTGTCCCTATAATTTAACAGTCTGGCGATTATAGGGCACGGTGGAGCACCCGGGACCGGTCGAGCAGCCAGGGAGCGGTGGGCCCGCTCAACTATGAGCACCTTCGAGAAGTGCTCTGCTCCCAGTAGGGTTATGAGCATTGTTTCGACATACGTTTCCATGGAACCAGTGTTGGTACTCTCCGCGACCCCAGTAATGCAAAGATTATTCCTGCGGGAGCGGGCTTCAATGTCCTCGTTCTTGGCCCTAATCACCTCTAAGATTTTTTCCATGCTAGCACAGGATGCACTAACCGCCTCCACTCGGTCCTCCGTTGTTAAAATGCGTTGCTCCGCCTCCGCAATCTACGAGTCGTGCTTCGCAATTTTCGAGGCCATGGTGTCCATGCGCATATTAATGTGGTCGATCTTGGCGTCAATAGTGTGCAGACTCTGTTGCATGCTGAGCATCAGGCGCAACAATTTCGTGGTTGCGCCTGCTTCCAAGTCGGGGTCAGAGTCAGAAACAGCAGGTGTGGTGGCTTTAGTATGTTTTTTGGCCTCAAATGGCAGCCTGGTTTGCTGTTTATCTGCCTTGCCCATTCTGATCGGCTGTTAATGATCAAGCTCGTGACCGGAGGCACCACCCAGGGCAGCAAAAAGCAGTGGTGCAGCCCACCGCACGATGACTCCAGCGCAAACCGATACCAACCAGCTCCCAAACTGCACTACGCCACGTAGATATAGTCAATGGCGCGATACAGACCCCCAGCCAGCCTGACAGCAAGAAAAGCAAGGCTCACTACACAGCAGTTTCCCTATAGCCAAGGTCACCACCATGCAGCAGCCACCAGTCCGATGCAGCCCCAGGCAATGGGATTAGAGAGGAGAGCTGTTCTGCGTGCCAGCCCGGGGCACGATCACCGCTGTACAAGAGAGAGCACCACCGGAGAGTTGACAACCCCGGGCAACAACGTTCAGACAGCCAGGGCAGCCAGGCATCAAAGGGTCGCCCCGGGGGCGGTCTCAGCAACAGCAGAGCACCACACACGCCGCAATGGAGGACCACAACCAGCCGTCGCAGTGCAAGCCCAGTCGTGAGGCAGAGGCAGAAGCAGGCTAGCACTGGGAGCGAGCCGCTATCCCGGCCGCGCGCGGCCTAGCACGCCGAGAACAGGAATCCTCCGCCACCAGTCAGCCAACGGCCGCCGCGCAACAGACGTGGCCCCACCAGGCTTCCACGCTCGTGTGCGCCAGCGGCCTCAAGCAGTTCCCCAGGGGCTGTCAAGATCAGCAAATGTCCGCCAGGGCCTCTGCACCGCCCTCCGCTGCACCCCGTGCCGCCTCACCTCAGGCCCCAGGTCTGCCGCCCGTGAATCAGTACTGCAGGACCGCGCCGCGTCCTCCGGGGTCCAAGGCAGAAGCCGGCCTTCCGATGCCTTCCCTCTCCGTCCGATGAGCCGACGGGCTGCGGCTGAGGTCATCAGCGGCGGGGGGCAGCCGCAGCTCCCACCTCCAGCACCGAAGGGCTCCGCAGGCCACCACCAGGACGTAGCAACCACTCCACAGCAACCGTCGGCGATGCGGGGAGCAGTCCGAGCTCAGGGAGCCACCATTTTACCGCAGGCAAGGCCAGCAGGCCCAGGTGAGCGGACGCCCGATAGAAGTGGTCTGGGCCCCCAGGTAAGCCGCCAACACAGTACACGATGCTCTTGAAACCGATATCACCTTAGTTCGATCACGTATGGCGCCTGATGAGTCGGATAGTTGACGGATGATTATCTCGGCCAGCAGAGCTGCACTAAGGTGCGGCCATTTTGCTCCGGGCTCGCTACCGCCCCCTAATAAATCATTCTTAATTACCTCAAAGCTTGCTTTGTGACACTTCTTCACTACCACTGGAAATCTACCACATATCCTGCCATTTTCATTACCCTGAAAGCACAGGCAGATCTCAATCTGTCCTCACCCTCTGAAGTGAAACTGTTTTTAGTACTGGTGAGCACAGCTGAGCATGTGCCCAATGGCGCATACCTGTTTTTATATTAGAAGTTGTGATTAAGTCTTTGTCATCACCTTTAGAGTGCAGAGTGATGTGTTTCCAGGTCCTAGAGAGGCCATGTACTCTGGATTGATGCGGTGGTCTTCGCCATCACCACCATCAATCTGATGCTTCAGGTGCAATGTCTTGTCTATTTGAAATATGGCATCGCCACCTTATGATGTTCCCTCCATCCTAGCCCTCTTACCGTCGGCCATTGACCAATGTCCTCCTGTAATGGACGTAGGAACTGTGGGAGACAGGAGGGATTTATTCTTCATACCCTCAAATTTTGGAGTAGGAAGGATGCAAGGGACAATATCCCCCAGATTTTGACAAGGAAACTAAATTAAACAGACAAAACATGTCTCTCCGAATCTATGTTTCACGTCACATAAGTCTCTCTATCTCTCTAAAGGCTGTGGGGGATCTATGACCCTTTCATTATTTTTTTTTAGTGCTGTCACTGCCAGGTGAGCCAGCAGACTAGGAAAAGTTTGGAGATGCTATTTTATATTAATATTACTTCTGGCTGTGCTGAGAAAAAAAAAGATTTATTGAGAGACTAAAGTTCAACACCTCAATGACCACAATTGAATAATTAGCAGAGAGGAGTTTGCTCCTTATGTTACAGTTTCAAGGACGCAGGGGTTCAGAGAGCCGCACTTCAATGGCTGACATCCTTTTTGGACGGCCATTCACAGTCTGTCAGTCTTTTCCAGTAAATGGCCCAAGAGTTAAACTCACTTGCGGGGTCCCGCAAGGTTCCTCTTTGTCTCCACACTTGTTTAATTTGTATCTCCTTCCACTTATTCAGGACTTAGGGAAGGTAAGGTGTGCATCTTCAACTATGCAGCTGATCTGCAACTGATTTTCGCCACTGATAAAACCCCGTCTCTATTCTGAACATTCAGACCACTATGTTACACATCCGCAAGTGAATGAATAACTACCACCTAAAACTAAACCCTGACAAAACTGAGCTGATTCTAACCGGTGGCTCTTGAAACCCTTGGACTTCAAATTTCTTGCTAGCAGGGTTGGGAGCCCCCCCCACTTCCCTCTCCCTCAGCCAAGAGCCTTGGCGTTACAATCGATAGGGACCTTTCAATGAAAACCCAAATTGGAACAGTGGTTTCCATCTGCTTTTTCCAACTTCGTAAAATTAAGAAAATCAGTAGATTCGTTACACCAAAAGCAGCCATCCAAGTCATCATGTCCCTGGTAATCTCACCTCTCGATTACGCCAACTCCAATTACTTTGGTCTTCCAGGGTACCTGATGAGAAGACTGCAACTAGTGCAAAATAAGGCAGCAAGACTTATTTATCACCAGCCAAGATGGCACCACGTCACTCCTCTCATGAAGAAACTGCACTGGCTCCCAGCAACCTAACACTGTGCATTCAAGGTCGGATGCCTGATATTTAAATCACTCCATGGTACATGCCCAGAATTTATTTCCAATGTTATCCAGCGGTATGTCCCTGCCCAGGCCCTTCGGTCCTCCTATCTCTCTCTGTTAGCCCTTCCCTCCTATAAGCAGAAAAGAACTGGTGGATCCCACTTTGCGGTATTAGCCCCCTCTTTTTGGAACGCACTCCCTCTCAACATTAGATCATCTCCATGTTACTCTTACTTTAGGAGACAACTGAAAAACTAGCTGTTTTCTCAAGCCTATGAATGATTGATCTTATGAACAGCAGTTCACCTCTATAAGTGCCATGAAACCATGTGGTGTATGTGCGCTGTACAAATTATTTTAACATAGCATAACAGATCTTCAAGAAGACACTTGAGAAGTGCAGCATGATTTCAGGCAAGCATGGTCTGTCACTGTGTTTGATCTTAAGTGCCTGTGGAAACATTCCAAACAGAAAAGAACACCTTTAAATCATATGACTACAACATGTATATATGTGTGTATGGAGTCAGTTTAATTTAAGGTGGCACATGAGTTTATATCGAACATCCTATGCTCAAGTATTCTAAATTTAAGTATTCTAAAACACAGAATAATAACAACCAAAATGTAAAGAATGCAAAAAATCCAAATAATGTGTTACATAAAGAAACCCACACTGTCTAGGTTAAAGAATTAAAAAAAAATGTGTCCACTCGTAGCTATGCAACCACATAGAATAATATCAACTCCTTGACCCCTACCAGTTGGGTTTCAGAACAGGGCACAGTACTGAAACGCACATTGTGGATGATGCTTTGAGATCACTTGATCATAATGTCCCTTGTCTCTTGATCCTTCTTGACCTGTCCTCAGCATTTGATACCATCAAACATGAAAACCTGATTGCTCATCTTCAACATAGGATGGGTCTCACTGGCACGGTCCTAAATTTGTTTGCCTCTTTCCTACATAACCGTACACAAAGAATTAAAGTTAAACACTCCCTTGCAACCAGTACCCCGGTTACGTCCACTCTTTTCAACCTTCTTATGGAACCACTTACCGTCATTCTGAACCACGCTAACATCCTCTCAAGAGGACATAAAATCTCTAAATGCTGCACTTGCACAAATGCAACAATGCTTAGCCCAGAACCATCTTCTGTTAAACACTCTCAAAACTGAATTCCTTCTGATTGCCCCCCCAACCACTCTGCACCTACCCTGGACTGGCTTAAACAACTCACTGCTCTTAACTGCACCCCTCATGTGGTAGACTCTGCTAAATCTTTAGGCATCACGTTGGACAAACAACTAAATATGCAAGCGCACATCAGTGCAACTATTAGGGGAGCCATCTTTCAACTCAACACCCTTAAGAAAATCAAGCCTTTCCTCCCCCCGAACACATCAGGTCAGCTATACAATCCCTGGTTATATCGAGACTGGAATATGGATTGGTGACAATTGCTGGACTTCCCAAAGCTAGCTTGGCCCCATTCAGAGCTACTCTAAAAGCATCGGCCAGGCTCATCATGGGCTCCAGAAAGCATGACCACATCTCCCTGACCTTTTGCAACTGAATTGGCTATTTATCGAAGCTAGGATACGTTTCAAGATAGCCTGTTTGACGCATAAAGCCATACATTACAACACCCCGGTCTACTTGGCAAATATGCTTGAACTTTCGGGCTCAGGCGGGAACCTAAGAAGTACGTCCACCCTTCCTTTGAAACCTCCCAAATTCAAAAAGAAAAGATCTTACAATCGTACTTTCACCGGTCTTGCTCTAAGGATCTGGAACACCCTGCCTCCCGAGATCAGATCCAATCCTTCCACTGCATCCTTCAAGAAACGGCTATTCTTAAATGAACATTAATAGCATCAACCTGGTCTCGTGCTTTGTCTACACATTTGATTCTTATTGTTCTCCATTGTTGGGATTTATTGTCTGCTTGTCTGTTAAATTGTTAGCGCGCTCTAGGGCTCTTCTGGTACAGTTCTGGTTGAGCCAACTTCCCAACCCCAGACCGGGTTTGTTTTCCCCCTTTGCTTGACAATGTATGACTTAGCTACACCCTCTGTAACATTGTGTTATGGTTACTCATTCTTTCGCCACTTCTGTACAGCGCACTGATAACCGTAAGGGTCTTGTTCGCGCTTTATAAAACTTTTCAAATAAAGAGTAGGGGATTTCTAAAGAGTAAGGGAAGAAGGGGTCAGTATTATGTGAACCACAGTAGAATTTCAGAGGAAACGAGAGTGTCTAGAATAAAGCTTTTCACTCAGGGAAAAACCCAACAGAAAGGTCTGCTCTCTTCTTAAACAGCATAGGGTCTAACCGTAACTAACTATGGAACACTAATTAAAGCCAGTTGAAGGTTTCAAACATCCATATCTTACTCCCACAGTCGAAGACCAATCCCATTGCAAAATTTGCCGGGATCCTGAAGACTCCCCAAATTCCCTTTCTCACACAATTAAGTACACATCTGCCTGTCCTTTAGAATTTCATATTCCTAGTGCGCAGGGTATAGTAGGTTCCTTTCATCATCATCTCTTCATATATGTTGCCAGCTTATCTCTTCCCAAGCCTCATTATCAGTCTAATACAAAACAATAAACCTTTCTCTAGCTAATGAGGAACCCAATAACACACCTGCAGCAGAAAGAATAAGGCAAACACAACAAGATGATGGATGGAGTGCTGAAGCTTTTTAACCACTCACCTCCAGTCAAATGATCTTGGTTGAATCCATCATTCTTTTGCTCACTACACCACCCCAGTTTGGACCCAGCCACATGCAAATCAGTCTTGACCCTGCTCCTCAATCCAACCCGAACTGCCAGGACAGGTCCTCCCTGGACCGGAGACAAGTATCCTAGGTCTGGTTTCGGGATAACATGTCTCATCAGCCAGGCTAGCTTCAATCCAGTGGCAGAGCAAAAAAAGGCTGTTCCAATGGGGAGCTGAGTCAAGATTGATTTGCAGATTGCTGGGTACAAACTGGAATAGATGGATTTAGGTCCAGATCTCTGTAGTGGGGGTGAATGTTTGACATTGTTCATCATTCCATCTAGCAATTATTCTTTTGACAGAAAGAAAAACAGCATACTGGAAACTTTTAAAGTATGAAATGTCCAGGTATGTATGATGTTACAATGCGATCAGTTTGATCGCGGTACATTACATCGCTGTTTTTACAACGCAAGTCGTTACAACGACTTGCGCTGGAGGGCGCTGGACTTAGGAATAGTATGATATACTATTCCAACTCCAGCTTACGTACAGTAGGGAATGTGTTGGAATAGTAAATTACACTATTCCTTAGTCCATAGCGCCATCCAGCGCAAGTCGTTGTAACGACTTGCGTTGTAAAAGTAGCGAAGAAAATGTATTGCGGTGTTTTGACTGCGTTGTTAAGGTCATTTTTTAATGTCTAGCTAAATCCCAACCTTAGGCTAAGCTAACTTGGGAACCAAAATGGAAGTAAATTACAGTATTATAAATCCTTAGCAATCAAACAATTTTTATTACAGTGTGTGTACAGCCTAGCCAAGTACCACACATCAGGTGTTACAGTAAGGCATTTCAGTGTGGTGGTCCGCATCACTGCACTGAAATGCAAAGTCATACATTATAGCGCCTCCTCAGCTGTCAAGCCAGAGTGCTGCTATACTGCACCATGACTGAGCTGCAGTGGCAGAGGGTGGTGCGCCTTACTTCCAGCAGCCTTCAGGGCTGACTCATGATCTGCTTTCAGCTCTCTCAGATACAATGTATTCTAGCTAACACAGGACACACCCCTGGCCGGGACAACACCATGCAGCATTACTGATGTCCCAGGAGTTACTGCCCAATCGCTTGGCTCCTAAGATACTTAATTCTGAGAGACACGAATAGGCAGGGTCAGTCCTGCCGCTGCCCGCGGTGTTAGCGGGCAGCATTTCAAAATATTTTGGCTGCAGTTGTGGCTGTGTGGGCAATTAAACAGCAGGCGCAGCTCCTTCTTGCTATTTGCACCATGGCAGTATAGCTGAGGAGTGATTACCGCAAACCTGTATCTCATGAACACAGAATCATGCGGAGGTGGCATTGGTTGTTGCGCCAGCCAGGGAGTCCATGACGAGTCGTTGCAGGCCGACCGCCACACAGGGGGCATCTATTTCTGCGGTGCCGGCTCGCAATGAGAAGTAAATGCCTGAGAGATAGTGAGCCAGTATTAATCTGTAAACTTGCAGCTTGCCAGTAATGTTAGGGACATGAACAAACAGCAAGATGGGGAGCCATATCAATATCCATTTTTAATTACTAAATAGGTCTGAGACCCGGGGGGGGACCCAGACCACTTAAAGCCCTGCCTTGCATTGTCTTTACTCTCTGAGACCCAAGCGCCTTACGCTTTGCAATAATAATTTGCAATTATAGTCCACAAGTTCTTTGTAGCCAAAGAGCTCAACCTATTGGTCTGTGTACCCCGAATCTCTTAACCTCTCTGTCCATGTACCTCATCTTCTCACCTTGTCTGCGTGGCCCAAGCGCCTCTCACACTGCCCGATAGCTCATCCCTGTCGAGAATGGCCGCGAAGACTGTTCGGAGATGAGTGAAAGAATAATGTGATCCCTCCACCTAGAAGGTAATGGAAGGAATCGGGGCCCAGCTCTGTGCTAAAGTTCACATTTAATGTTGATGAGGTTTCAAAGAATACATACGATAAAAAGAACAATTGACCTGCTCTCCAACCAACGAAGCTCGGTTACTGGGTAGATTTCCTCTGTGCCTGTGTAATGTATAACAGAAACAACACAAACTAATTTCGAAAGTGCAATAAGTCATGGTCTATTACTGTTGCACTGACTTGCTTCACTATGAAAATTAGCTTTTGCTGGTGCAGTTTACTGATTGTAAAGTCCAGAAAAGAGACCGACAGGAATATCTTGAAAGATAGTTTATTTTCCTTGCAGCACAGTACCCTGGTACAACACCAACTGCCAAGAGAATAAATCCTAGCATTCCCAGATTCCATGAGAGAACTATATTACATAACACAATATATGACATAGGCATGACAGTACTAAGCTGTGGATGTAACACACCTTTTCCCTATATAAAATAAACAAACGATAAAGCAAAATTATGTACAAAGAGCATACAATACCCAAAAAAGAAATGAAAACTAAAGATAAAAGAGCATTAAGAATTATACAAAATCAGCATATCTGATAGGACAACGCTTAACACGTACCCCCAACTTATCTCTAGATGCTACAGACTCTTCAGCAAGGCATTCTCTAGAGTTCTCAACATCAGGTACATTTGAACCCAAAAAAGAGTTGTTTTGTGTCAGATCAGTAATACGCAAACCAGAGTGAACTTGTTCTCCCAGATTCATTCTCAGGAAAGATCCATCATTTTAAAGTTTTCATTGACATCTAAATTACACTTGCCGCACGTCTTACATTCCAGACCTTTCCATCCTGAGTAACAATACTCAAATAAATGCCACCTGCTTTTCTATTTTTCGTCGTACAATTTCTGGACACTCTCCTTGATCTCTTCAACATTCACCCCACCTTGAAATTTGGTCTGTTCCTTCCTAAACCACCATGGACACAACTTGGATATGGGTGGCCTACCTCTCAACAATCTAAATGGACAGACTTCAGTAGTGGTTTGGGGTGTAATACGATACCACCACAGTTTTTCACTCAATTTGTCCTTCCACAGACAACCACCTTAAGGACTCTATTAAACCCTTCAACTTGTCCATTACCCTGTGGTTCGTACAGAGCAGTGGTTGCATGTTTAATATTACTAAAAGAGAAAAAGCTTTGCATTTCTTTGGAGACAAGTTGAGTACCGTTATCAGATATAACCATTTCAGGATAACCTTCTTGGGCAAAAACCTATTTTAAAAAATCAATAATGGCAGAAGAAGTGGCATGAGGCACCAATTTCACCTCTGGTCATTTCAAATGGTAATCAACTAGTACCAAAGCAAAACGACAATCATACGGAAGTGCCTGAAAAGGTCCAGAAATATACAATCCCACCTTCTGCCAAGGAGTGGAAGGCCAAGGTATAGGTTGAAGGGGAGCTGGAACAGGTTTCAACATTTTTGTTCACTATTGACACACACAGGACATTCCCGCACCACTTTTTCTGCCATTCTGTCCAAACCAGTCCACCAAAACATGGTGCGTATTAGTCTCTTCTTGAGGACACACCTGGATGTCCTTCATGAGCCAATATCAAAATATCATTCAGCATACCTTTTGGAGGAATACATTTTCCACTTTTAAAAACAAGTCCATTTTCTACAACAAATTCTTCTGCTATTCTAAGGAATGGAACAAGTGATTCATGCACTTTCCTCCTTTCAGGCCATCCTTCTTCAACAAACTTTTTCACCTGACAAAAAAGCTGATAATCCATATCAGGTCTCATCCACTTGTCTTTCCGTAACCCCTTAAATTCATCAGAAACATAATCGGACACAGCAAGTACAAGGTCCTCCTCGACACCAGTTAAATAATTTGCTATGTCAGATAAGGGTACTCGTGACAAACGGTCAGCCATTACATTGCTACGTCCTGGTACATACTCCACATCAAAACAATACTCTTGAAGTTTCGAGACAAGTCTGGCAATCCGAGCAGTGGCATTCCAACCCCCACCCGGTGAAAGAATCTCAACAAGGGGCTTGTGATCAGTTTTGAGAATAAATCGTGACCCCCAGAAGAAATTACGGAAATGTTTAATTGCCCAAACACATGCCATCAACTCCTTCTCTATAACAGCTTATCTTCTCTCTGCATCCAACAAGGTGCGTGAAGCAAAGGTAATATTCCATTGTTTCCCACCACATCTTTGTGACAATATGCCACCAATTCCATACATACTTGCGTCCACAGTTACAATACATTGTACACCCATCCTGAAAGGTTTAAGTGTAGGAGCATGGGCAATCTCTTTCTTAATCTCCCCAAAAGCAGATTTTTGTCTGTCAGTTCATAAATATTCCACATTTTTCCTTGTGAGGTCACGGAGAGGTTCCATTTTGTAAGCAAAATTAACAATGAACTTGCTATAATACTCACAAAGTCCCGCAAAAGACAATAACTTCCCCTATTGTCAGGAGCCGGAGCTTTAAGAAAGGCATCAACTAGGCATTTCTTGGGGACAACACCATCCTTGGATACTGTGTGACCCGGGTACTCAACAAATTTACAAAAAAATGACATTTGTTACCTTTTAGTGTCTTACCATTTTTCCTCAAAATGCCACACACTTCCCTAAGATGCCTCTCATGTTCCCCTTCATCTTTTGAGAAAATGAAGATATGATCTTGGAAACATTTTTCACATTTTTCCATATCCTTGAAAAGATGAAACATAGACATTTGGAAAACAGACACCGCAGAGGCTAATCCAAAAGGCATACCTTGAAATTGAAATCACCCCTGCGGCGTAATGAACGCATTCAAATGACGAGAATTCTCAGTCAGCTCAATCTCTTGGTATGCTGACCTCAAGTCTAGAGTAGAAAATACTTTAGCTCCATCAAGCATGCAGATCAGTTCATTAATGTTGGGCAGAGGATGACCGTTTACAATAATGTTGGCATTGACAGCTCTCAAGTCCACACAGAGTCTCAGAGAATTTTCTGGTTTGCGTGGCAAAACTATTGGAGACACCCATTCTGAAGACTCTATCTCTTCGATTACTCCCTCATTCACCATACTCAACAATATGTTTCTTAGTTCATCCCTCACATTAATAGGAACATTGCATAACTTTTGTATGATATGCTTAGCATTAGATTTGAGTTTGATTTTGTGGGAATATCCTTCCAATTTTCCCAATCTTTCTGTGAAAACCTCAGGAAAACCACTCACAACACCCCTATACATCTCCTTCTCTTCAATAACCAAAACAGGCTTGTTACTCCTGGGGTTAAGAATGATACCAAGCTTCCATTGATCTTTCCAACCAAAAACATTTACACCCTTACGTGCCAAATAAATTTAAAAAGTGCTTCTCTACCTTTAAAATGAATGACAGTGTTAACATATCCCACTATGTCAATGACACTACCATTAACCCCTTCCATGCTGCGCAAATTCCGCCGCTGTGCTGACGGTTTCTTGCGCGGGCGTGGTCATGACGGAACGGTTCCGTCATGAGCACAGCTCAACCGTGGCTCATGACGGAACCGTTCCGTCATGAGCACCGAAGGGGTTAAAGCTCTCAGCAATAATTTCAGATGGAATCAAACATTCCATGTTCCATAGATGTCCAAAGTTTTGGAGATAGCAGTCTGTGGTAACAATCGTCCATGGCCATCCAGAATCAGCCATGAGTTCTAAATCAACTCCATTAATGTTCACAACACATTTAGGAGAAATTTTGACACTGTAACGCCCTGAACGTCTCAGGATCGTTTAACAGACCCGACAATGAGGACGCAACCACTTGTGAAGGGTTAGTTATTTTAATGAAGGCAAATTTAGTACAAAGAATAAACAAAAGTTATAGTCACTGGAATCCTCCAGGCTAAGTACGTTACCAGCCCACAGCACGGATGGTCCTAACCGTCCTCTGCATATACGCCGATCCCGGCGTATGCCAACAGAGGGCAGAAATGAAATGGCCGACAATGCCAATCGGTAGGCTGTGAGGGGCACGAAGAGTGTTGGGGAGAATCGAGGAGTCAGGGAAACACCCAGCCGGGGTCTCTACCTGAAGGGAGCAGCCGCTCAACCTCTTCCTCAGACTGCACCGGGACGCGGAGTCACCTCCTGGTGATGCGTCACCGATACCCCAATCACAAGCAAGAAGACTGAACCGAGAGCAGCCGCTTGATCGATCGATCCTGTGGACTTCCGAGTCTGTAACGCGGCAAACACCTCCTGGTGTGCGTTACAGCTGGCAGTCCCTGTGTCTCTGGTCGGGCTGGGAGTTACGACTCCAACCAGCAAAAGCGCCACTGCGCTTGGACTCAGCCGAGTCAAAAAGCGAGGCTCAATGGTTGACCGGTAGAGCTTCCGGGTCCTTCACAGGTGACGATGGGGCAAGACACGGCCCAGGGAGTAACGACTCGACCTACCTCCGTTCTTGCCTTACTGGAGCACCACTCCGGAACACTGCTCTTCACGAAGCAGGTACGTCGGTGTAAACACAATATCCGACAGCGTTGTACCTCCCGGTTCCTCCCTTTATAGGGCGTGTTGTCCTTGAGTTATGTAACAGCTCTCCTGTTTACATTAGGGCGTGTTTTCCTTGAGTTATGTAACAGCTCTCCTGTTTACATAAGGGCGTGTTTCCCTTGAGTTATGTAACAGCTCTCCTGTTTACATAAGGGCGTGTTTTCCTTGAGTTATGTAACAGCTCTCCTGTTTACATAAGGGCGTGTTTCCCTTGAGTTCTGTAACAGCTCTCCTGTTTACACAACCTCTCAACCGCTAAGCATCCTGGGAGATGTAGTCCGTTTTCGCTGGTTACCGTTTTCCTCCCCTCGCATGACAGGAATTCTTGACAGACACCCTCTTCTCCGGTCTTATCCTCTATAGCCTCCGAGACGGAAATAACAAAACCTTTAATTTTCTCAGTATCTTCCGAATCACAAATATGCACCGTGTTTCCCTCATAACTACTAGCTCCAGTAACCATATACAACACTTTATTCTTATTATTCAAATTACTATTTCTCCTCAGATCACAACAAACCTTTGCAAAATGCCCCTTTCTACCACATTTCGCACACGTCTTCCCAATGGCAGGACAACGAGGCAAGGAAGCAATGTGATATGCACTCCAACAGCGATTACATACAAACTTGTCCTCCCTATCAAATCTGTTCTCTTCAAACTTTTTGAATCTTCCAGAAAAATTCTTATTCTAATCATCAAATCTCTTTTTAAAGACACCCCGGCCCTTAGAATTACCATCTCCACCAACCGCGCCAACCACATCAGGATCATCTTTGGTCAGTTTAGTGTTATGGAGTATACCCTGCACTATTATAAAGCGGCCCTCAGTATCCTCCTCCACATGCGTTGGGACAAACGGAACACCCTTTTTAACAAGGATCATCACTCCCCGCGCATATAAAGAGTATGAGGCGGCCAGCCACACCCCCGCCCACCTACTGGCAGTTCGGGAGACATTTTGACTCGTGAGGTGCGTCTTTTGCAATAGCGCGATTTGGATACAATGTCGATCCAAATAGGCTAGTACCTGTCTCACTTTTTTGGCATTGTTAAGACCCCGCACATTCCAGCTAATCCAGGAAATATTAGAACGTTGCATATCTGTCAAACTCACAGTCCATAGTCATGCAATCTAAAAGCCATGAGGCGCAACACCCCATGCGCGTTATACTATACCAGCCAACACCAATACCATACCATATAGATCCCCAACCACCCCATCCACCCACAGCAGCAGTAAACACACCCTGCCAATAAACCCCTCCAGAAACAGAACAGAAACAAAACACCCTTCTGTTTACGGCCCACTGAGGGCATGATACAAAGAAAACCAACGCCTCTAGAAGGGCGCTCAATGAAACCCCTTCAACCAACATAACCTTTTGGGGTAATCCCATAGTGTGGGTCACCGGCAGCCATTCGGCCCCCCGCAGAACCAGGGTGGGCCGAGATATGTAGAGTCAGGCTAATCAGTACATAATGGTCCACAAGTGATAGCGGCTGATACCCCACCCCAGCGATACGACAGTAACTCGTGCCGCCCACCGCCCGGAACCAAGCCTCCTGCCGCTCTAACATCTATCCAGGAACAGGTTCCCTCCAGCAAAGGATGGCATTCTATAGATGGCCAACTAAATGCATACTCTAACCCAAAAACATATATCAATTATTCTCCTCATCCAGAAGAGATGGGTAGCATAGGACCATTTAACAGTGATATTGAGCTCTAACAGCGCCTCCCAGGCTCAGTCTTCTGTGTCAGAGTTCACAGCTCGTGCACGCGATGCTTCCTGCCGGTCAAGGTGCCGAAGATATTGAAGTGCGTCTTTTGGCGTCAGGAAAATATGCGCCGTCCCGTTGTGCTGGATGCGTAGACGCGCTGGGTAGAGCATGGCATATGGGATCTTGAGGGTTTGCTTTTTTTTCTTAACCGTTTGGAATTCTCGGCGAGCTTGTTGCACTGCGACCATGAAATCCGGTTAAAGCTCTATCCTCATACCCTGATATTCCAGTCGTCCCTTTTCCCTGGCCAACCTGAGAGCAGTGTCCCTGTCCCTATAATTTAACAGTCTGGTGATTATAGGGCGCGGTGGAGCACCCGGGACCGGCCGAGCAGCCAGGGAGCGGTGAGCCCGCTCAACTATGAGCACCTTCGAGAAGTGCTCTGCTCCCAGTAGGGTTATGAGCATCGTTTCGACATACGTTTCCATGGAACCAGTGTTGGTACTCTCCGCGACCCCAGTAATGCGAAGATTATTCCTGCGGGAGCGGGCTTCAATGTCCTCGTTCTTGGCCCTAATCACCTCTAAGATTTTTTCCATGCTAGCACAGGATGCACTAACCGCCTCCACTCGGTCCTCCGTTGTTAAAATGCGTTGCTCCGCCTCCGCAATCTGCGAGTCGTGCTTCGCAATTTTCGAGGCCATGGTGTCCATGCGCATATTAATGTGGTCGATCTTGGCGTCAATAGTGTGCAGACTCTGTTGCATGCTGAGCATCAGGCGCTCCAATTTCGTGGTTGCGCCTGCTTCCAAGTCGGGGTCAGAGTCAGAAACAGCAGGTGTGGTGGCTTTAGTATGTTTTTTGGCCTCAAATGGCAGCCTGGTTTGCTGTTTATCTGCCTTGCCCATTCTGATCGGCTGTTAATGATCAAGCTCGTGACCGGAGGCACCACCCAGGGCAGCAAAAAGCAGTGGTGCAGCCCACCGCACGATGACTCCAGCGCAAACCGATACCAACCAGCTCCCAAACTGCACTACGCCAAGTAGATATAGTCAATGGCGCGATACAGACCCCCAGCCAGCCTGACAGCAAGAAAAGCAAGGCTCACTAGACAGCAGTTTCCCTATAGCCAAGGTCACCACCATGCAGCAGCCACCAGTCCGATGCAGCCCCAGGCAATGGGATTAGAGAGGAGAGCTGTTCTGCGTGCCAGCCCGGGGCACGATCACCGCTGTACAAGAGAGAGCACCACCGGAGAGTTGACAACCCCGGGCAACAACGTTCAGACAGCCAGGGCAGCCAGGCATCAAAGGGTCGCCCCGGGGGCGGTCTCAGCAACAGCAGCGCACCACACACGCCGCAATGGAGGACCACAACCAGCCGTCGCAGTGCAAGCCCAGTCGTGAGGCAGAGGCAGAAGCAGGCTAGCACTGGGAGCGAGCCGCCATCCCGGCCACGCGCGGCCTAGCACGCCGAGAACAGGAATCCTCCGCCACCAGTCAGCCAACGGCCGCCGCGCAACAGACGCGGCCCCACCAGGCTTCCGCGCTCGTGTGCGCCAGCGGCCTCAAGCAGTTCCCCAGGGGCTGTCAAGATCAGCAAATGTCCGCCAGGGCCTCTGCACCGCCCTCCGCTGCACCCCTTGCAGCCTCACCTCAGGCCCCAGGTCTGCCGCCCGTGAATCAGCACTGCAGGACCGCGCCGCGTCCTCCGGGGTCTGAGGCAGAAGCCGGCCTTCCGATGCCTTCCCTCTCCGTCCGATGAGCCGACGGGCTGCGGCTGAGGTCATTAGCGGCGGGGGGCAGCCGCAGCTCCCACCTCCAGCACCGAAGGGCTCCGCAGGCCACCACCAGGACGTAGCAACCACTCCACAGCAACCGTCGGCGATGCGGGGAGCAGTCCGAGCTCAGGGAGCCGCCATTTTACCGCAGGCAAGGCCAGCAGGCCCAGGTGAGCGGACGCCCGATAGAAGTGGTCTGGGCCCCCAGGTAAGCCGCCAACACAGTCCACGATGCTCTTGAAACCGATATCACCTTAGTTCGATCACGTATGGCGCCTGATGAGTCGGATATTTGACGGATGATTATCTCGTCCAGCAGAGCTGCACTAAGGTGCGGCCATTTTGCTCCGGGCTCGCTAGCGCCCCCTAATAAATCATTCTTAATTACCTCAAAGCTTGCTTTGTGACACTTCTTCACTACCACTGGAAATCTACCACATATCCTGCCATTTTCATTACCCTGAAAGCACAGGCAGATCTCAATCTGTCCTCACCCTCTGAAGTGAAACTGTTTTTAGTACTGGTGAGCACAGCTGAGCATGTACTCAATGGCGCATACCTGTTTTTATATTAGAAGTTGTGATTAAGTCTTTGTCATCACCTTTAGAGTGCAGAGTGATGTGTTTCCAGGTCCTAAAGAGGCCATGTACTGGATTGATGCGGTGGTCTTCGCCATCACCACCATCAATCTGATGCTTCAGGTGCAATGTCTTGTCTATTTGAAATATGGCATTGCCACCTTATGATGTTCCCTCCATCCTAGCCCTCTTACCGTCGGCCATTGACCAATGTCCTCCTGTAATGGACGTAGGAACTGTGGGAGACAGGAGGGATTTATTCTCCATACCCTCAAATTTTGGAGAGGAAGGATGCAAGGGACAATATCCCCCAGATTTTGACAAGGAAACTATAAATTAAACAGACAAAACATGTCTCTCCGAATCTATGTTTCACGTCACATAAGTCTCTCTATCTCTCTAAAGGCTGTGGGGGTTCTATGACCCTTTCATTATTTTTTTTTAGTGCTGTCACTGCCAGGTGAGCCAGCAGACTAGGGAAAGTTTGGAGATGCTATTTTATATTAATATTACTTCTGGCTGTGCTGAGAAAAAAAAAGATTTATTGAGAGACTAAAGTTCAACACCTCAATGACCACAGTTGAATAATTAGCAGAGAGGAGTTTGCTCCTTATGTTACAGTTTCAAGGACGCAGGGGTTCAGAGAGCCGCACTTCAATGGCTGACATCCTTTTTGGACGGCCATTCACAGTCTGTCAGTCATTTCCAGTTAATGGCCCAAGAGTTAAACTCACTTGCGGGGTCCCGCAAGGTTCCTCTTTGTCTCCACACTTGTTTAATTTGTATCTCCTTCCACTTATTCAGGACTTAGGGAAGGTAAGGTGTGCATCTTCAACTATGCAGCTGATCTGCAACTGATTTTCACCACTGATAAAACCCCGTCTCTATTCTGAACATTCAGACCACTATGTTACACATCCGCAAGTGAATGAATAACTACCACCTAAAACTAAACCCTGACAAAACTGAGCTGATTCTAACCGGTGGCTCTTGAAACCCTTGGACTTCAAATTTCTTGCTAGCAGAGTTGGGAGCCCCCCCCCACTTCCCTCTCCCTCAGCCAAGAGCCTTGGCGTTACAATCGATAGGGACCTTTCAATGAAAACCCAAATTGGAACAGTGGTTTCCATCTGCTTTTTCCAACTTCGTAAAATTAAGAAAATCAGTAGATTTGTTACACCAAAAGCAGCCATCCAAGTCATCATGTCCCTGGTAATCTCACCTCTCGATTACGCCAACTCCACTTACTTTGGTCTTCCTGGGTACCTGATGAGAAGACTGCAACTAGTGCAAAATAAGGCAGCAAGACTTATTTATCACCAGCCAAGATGGCACCACGTCACTCCTCTCATGAAGAAACTGCACTGGCTCCCAGCAACCCAACACTGTGCATTCAAGGTCGGATGCCTGATATTTAAATCACTCCATGGTACATGCCCAGAATTTATTTCCAATCTTATCCAGCGGTATGTCCCTGCCCAGGCCCTTCGGTCCTCCTATCTCTCTCTGTTAGCCCTTCCCTCCTATAAGCAGAAAAGAACTGGTGGATCCCACTTTGCGGTATTAGCCCCCTCTTTTTGGAACGTACTCCCTCTCAACATTAGATCATCTCCATGTTACTCTTACTTTAGGAGACAACTGAAAAACTAGCTGTTTTCTCAAGCCTATGAATGATTGATCTTATGAGCAGCAGTTCACCTCTATAAGTGCCATGAAACCATGTGGTGTATGTGCGCTGTACAAATTATTTTAACATAGCATAACAGATCTTCAAGAAGACACTTCAGAAGTGCAGCATGATTTCAGGCAAGCATGGTCTGTCACTGTGTTTGATCTTAAGTGCCTGTGGAAACATTCCAAACAGAAAAGAACACCTTTAAATCATATGGCTACAACATGTATATATGTGTGTATGGAGTCAGTTTAATTTAAGGTGGCACATGAGTTTATATCGAACATCCTATGCTCAAGTATTCTAAATTTAAGTATTCTAAAACACAGAATAATAACAACCAAGATGTAAAGAATGCAAAAAATCCAAATAATGTGTTACATAAAGAAACCCACACTGTCTAGGTTAAAGAATTAAAAAAAATGTGTCCACTCGTAGCTATGCAACCACATAGAGAAATATCAACTCCTTGACCCCTACCAGTTGGGTTTCAGAACAGGGCACAGTACTGAAACGCATTAACTCACATTGTGGATGATGCTTTGAGATCACTTGATCATAATGTCCCTTGTCTCTTGATCCTTCTTGACCTGTCCTCAGCATTTGATACCATCAAACATGAAAACCTGATTGCTCATCTTCAACATAGGATGGGTCTCACTGGCACGGTCCTAAATTTGTTTGCCTCTTTCCTACATAACCGTACACAAAGAATTAAAGTTAAACACTCCCTTGCAACCAGTACCCCGGTTACGATCGGAGTTCCGCAAGGATCCTCACTCTCGTCCACTCTTTTCAACCTTCTTATGGAACCACTTACCGTCATTCTGAACCACGCTAACATCCTCTCAAGAGGACATAAAATCTCTAAATGCTGCACTTGCACAAATGCAACAATGCTTAGCCCAGAACCATCTTCTGTTAAACACTCTCAAAACTGAATTCATTCTGATTGCCCCCCCAACCACTCTGCACCTACCCATGACTGGCTTAAACAACTCACTGCTCTTAACTGCACCCCTCATGTGGTAGACTCTGCTAAATCTTTAGGCATCACGTTGGACAAACACCTAAATATGCAAGCGCACATCAGTGCAACT
Source organism: Triturus cristatus (assembly GCF_964204655.1). NCBI lineage: Eukaryota > Metazoa > Chordata > Amphibia > Caudata > Salamandridae > Triturus > Triturus cristatus. The sequence goes on from NC_140589.1 coordinate 1,138,905,041, forward strand.
ATTAGGGGAGCCATCTTTCAACTCAACACCCTTAAGAAAATCAAGCCTTTCCTCCCCCCGAACACATCAGGCCAGCTATACAATCCCTGGTTATATCGAGACTGGAATATGGATTGGTGACAATTGCTGGACTTCCCAAAGCTAGCTTGGCCCCATTCAGAGCTACTCTAAAAGCATCGGCCAGGCTCATCATGGGCTCCAGAAAGCATGACCAGTGCTTAATTTGTAAAATATGAAGTGCAGGTGCTCAAATCTTTTTCGTAGGCCACACCTTCTTTCCTCTGGCTCCACCCACTTCCTCCACTAGCTCCACCCACTTCATCTGTTAGCTCCACCCACAGCGCCACCGGCTGAGCCATTGCCCGCAGCGCAACATTACCATCTACTGGGTTGTTGTTGTTTCATTCACATTTTCTTTCCGCCCAATGCAGCATGGGCAAATGAGTCTCCCCATTTCAGACATTGGCTAACTTCACTGTAAAGAATGCCATTCTGTCCTGTAACGAGGACACTGCAAACACAAAGTATTTCCCCTCAGTGCCAGGTGCTACTATGACAATTTGTGCTTTCTTAAACCAAACACGTATATATTTTTGCTTTTAAACAACTTTTTTTTATTCTTGAAGGACAGGAGCTCCCTCAACATCCAGTTTTACAAAAAAAAAATCATAAAAACACAAAACAAGCGTTGAACAATTCAAAAGACTGCCAGTCCACAGCAAACAAGTTGCTTTTACCAGTGCTTGCTTCAAATCGTTTTGTGGCTGCCCATAACATTGAAATTATTTGGTAGACATTACTCCCCCACACATCCTGAATTCTCAAAGCACATTAACTCTATCACCCCCATGACACAAACAAGACAAACATAATCTGTCTGAGCATCTCTGAGGGAAGCCCTTCCTATGCCAACAGGCAGTGCTCAAAACTGGAATATTTCACGGTTATTACACTGTTGTGGGCTTCTTATGTGAGCTATTGATGTAAAAAAGTCATTTGCGCCTAGAAGCCATCATCAGATGACAATTTAGCGCTTTATAATACATCAATACAAATGCCGATGCCACACAGAAGAAGTGTTTGCATCACAACACTGTGCTCGCGCCTGGTCCATGGGTGGAAAGCCCTTACACAGGGCTCGTTCCAGTTGGGAACTATGGGGCGGGAAGGCCTTCAGGGAACAGTTTTTTTCCAGTCTCTGCACTTCAAGAGTGACCTGCTGAAGTTTGGAAAGTCTGCTCGTGGACTCATTCTACTGCACAGAAAATAACGTTGCAATCTTTTTTAAGTTCATGGTGCCAGAATCACAACTGTTGTCTTGCGGCCAAACTAGCTTTGCTGCACAGGGTGCACCGGGCACCCTTACCTTGGTTCTAATGTGCAAGTTCAACAGTACCAGGTGAAACCTTCCTGTCCCAAGACAGCAGCTATTCTCGCGAGCAGAGAGATCGGATATCAGGGGCAGAAATGGAATTGTTTCCAGGAGCAGTTCAGAGTTGATGAACCGGCTGTGAACAGACTTGTGGGGACAACACTTGTGGGGTTGTCATTAAAAACAATCTCCAGCAATTCCACCTTGTAGCACGTGTGGGAAAACTTGTGTTTTCTTATTTAAACTACAACTTGCAGTGCAATGCATGCTGCTCAACGGAGGCCTCAAGGGACGCTGTGTGCCTGTGTTTGAACACGAACACCTGTTTTTTTTTACTTGAATGTGTTGAAATACAATAGGACGACTCTTAGAGAATCATCATCTAAGGTAACCCCTAGTCCTTACTTGGTGGCACTGTTACTTACAGTTACGGGCTGGTTGGTTATTATAATTATACTCGAGTCGTCCGGGGCACTGCCTTTATTTATTACCGTATTTTAGACTCACTCTGCCTGGTGCTGCTACTGCTGTCTGCCTGCTCTGCCTCAACCCTGGCCTGGCCTCAATATCGTTGGACTGATGGCTCGTGAGGTGGGGTGCGGGCCGGGAGTGCTGGGGGGTGGTGGTGCATGGTGGCAATCGGAAAAAAATCTCAGTGCGCTGCCTGCCGCACACACACAGCTCCTACAACATCCAGCGGGCATACTGGCATTGTTTAACTTAACCCAGGCGGGAGGCAGGCAGCAGGCCTCAACCGAAGCACACAGGGACTCGGGACGGAGACCCAGGCCAGAACAACACTCTGCGCCGGTTCAGTCCGACTCGGATAGCCACTAAGGCAGGGCCTTTAACTTGAACACCGGCTGGCCGGCCCGGCCCTGCTCCTATCGTGATAATGTGTCCGGCGTCGGCGGCCGCTACTTGGCCAAGCCAGCCAGGCCAGCCCAGGCAGAGTGCAGTGCGGATACTTCAAGGGGCAGGGCAGAGCTGGGCCGGCCGGGCCTTCTTTAACAACGTAACCCCGGCCAGCGGCGGCTTGCTGAGCCGAGGCAGGAGCTCAGCATGCCATGCATTATTCGAATCTTGTGAGTATAGGATACAATAAGGGGCAGGCCTTCCCTTCTTTAACAACAACTATCACTCTTCTTAACCTAGATATATGATGAATATTGAATTAAATAAATGATTACCGTGGCCGGGCCAGGGCCACGATCAGTGCGTCACCGAATGGAGCCGGAGCTACCCCTTTGCCCGACACGCCACCACTGAGTGACCGGGCATGTCGCAGGTCACAGGTGGCACGCATGGCGATGGCATGATGTCTGAATAACAGTTACTTAGTACTTACGCACTCCTCATTGTGGTCGGCTGGGGCTGCGATTATTAACTGATCGGCGGGCCGTCTGATGGTGCTGCCTGCCCCTCAACGTGGTCGGACTGGCTGAGGCTCTGACTCGTGGGTGCGGGTGTGCCGGGACGTGGCATTGGTAAGCGGAAAAGTATCTGCGCGCAGCGCGCACATCCAAATACCCAATCAATGTCTTCACTCCCACCCAGTACTGCTCCCGAGTCCCGCCCACCACCGGCAACAGTCGCAGTTCACTGAACTAATGGCCATGCCTTCGTTACGCCGCGGCCGCCATGATGACGCCATGTCACTGTCAGTATCATTATTATGATTAATGAGTGCTGAGCTGCAATTGCTTTGCTCCGGAGTCCGGACCGGCTCACATTCACAACAATGACTCACTGACTCAAGTCAACCGAAGCACACTGGCACTCTGCGCGTGCCGATTCCGAGTCACATAATTATAAACATCTTGTCATCACATCATCTTCTCATAAGTGACGACGTGCCGTCGTGCAGACTGTAGACCCGGCCCTGAAAAGTAAGTGCCGGTGCTAAGCACCGGATAGCACCGGCACAAATTAAGCACTGAGCATGACCACATCTCCCTGACCTTTTGCAACTGAATTGGCTATTTATCGAAGCTAGGATACGTTTCAAGATAGCCTGTTTGAAGCATAAAGCCATACATTACAACACCCCGGTCTACTTGGCAAATATGCTTGAACTTTCGGGCTCAGGCCGGAACCTAAGAAGTACGTCCACCCTACTTTTGAAACCTCCCAAATTCAAAAAGAAAAGATCTTACAATCGTACTTTCACCGGTCTTGCTCTAAGGATCTGGAACACCCTGCCTCCCGAGATCAGATCCAATCCTTCCACTGCATCCTTCAAGAAACGGCTATTCTTAAATGAACATTAATAGCATCAACCTGGTCTCGTGCTTTGTCTACACATTTGATTCTTATTGTTCTCCGTTGTTGGGATTTATTGTCTGCTTGTCTGTTAAATTGTTAGCGCGCTCTAGGGCTCTTCTGGTACAGTTCTGGTTGAGCCAACTTCCCAACCCCAGACCGGGTTTGTTTTCCCCCTTTGCTTGACAATGTATGACTTAGCTACACCCTCTGTAACATTGTGTTATGGTTACTCATGCTTTCGCCACTTCTGTACAGCGCTCTGATAACCGTAAGGGTCTTGTTCGCGCTTTATAAAACTTTTCAAATAAAGAGTAGGGGATTTCTAAAGAGTAAGTGAAGAAGGGGTCAGTATTATGTGAACCACAGTAGAATTTCAGAGGAAACGAGAGTGTCTAGAATAAAGCTTTTCACTCAGGGAAAAACCCAACAGAAAGGTCTGCTCTCTTCTTAAACAGCATAGGGTCTAACCGTAACTAACTATGGAACACTAATTAAAGCCAGTTGAAGGTTTCAAACATCCATATCTTACTCCCACAGTCGAAGACCAATCCCATTGCAAAATTTGCCGGGATCCTGAAGACTCCCCAAATTCCCTTTCTCGCACAATTAAGTACACATCTGCCTGTCCTTGAGAATTTTATATTCCTAGTGCGCAGGGTATAGGAGGTTCCTTTCATCATCATCTCTTCATATATGATGCCAGCTTATCTCTTCCCAAGCCTCATTATCGGTCTAATACAAAACAATAAACCTTTCTCTAGCTAATGAGGAACCCAATAACACACCTGCAGCAGAAAGAATAAGGCAAACACAACAAGATGATGGATGGAGTGCTGAAGCTTTTTAACCACTCACCTCCAGTCAAAAGATCTTGGTTGAATCCATCATTCTTTTGCTCACTACACCACCCCAGTTTGGACCCAGCCACATGCAAATCAGTCTTTACCCTGCTCCTCAATCCAACCCGAACTGCCAGGACAGGTCCTCCCTGGACCGGAGACAAGTATCCTAGGTCTGGTTTCGGGATAACATGTCTCATCAGCCAGGCTAGCTTCAATCCAGTGGCAGAGCAAAAAAAGGCTGTTCCAATGGGGAGCTGAGTCAAGATTGATTTGCAGATTGCTGGGTACAAACTGGAATTGCATGGTGAGCAAAAAAAAGATGGATTTAGGTCCAGATCTCTGTAATGGGGGTGAATGTTTGACATTGTTCATCATTCAATCTAGCAATTATTCTTTTGGCAGAAAGAAAAACAGCATACTGGAAACTTTTAAAGTATGAAATGTCCAGGTATGAATGATGTTACAACGCGATCAGTTTGATCGTGGTACATTACATCGCTGTTTTTACAACGCAAGTCGTTACAACGACTTGCGCTGGAGGGCGCTGGACTTAGGAATAGTATGATATACTATTCCAACTCCAGCTTACGTACAGTAGGGAATGTGTTGGAATAGTAAATTACACTATTCCTTAGTCCATAGCGCCATCCAGCGCAAGTCGTTGTAACGACTTGCGTTGTAAAAGTAGCGAAGAAAATGTATTGCGGTGTTTTGACTGCATTTTTAAGGTCATTTTTTAATGTCTAGCTAAATCCCAACCTTAGGCTAAGCTAACTTGGGAACCAAAATGCAAGTAAATTACAGTATTATAAATCCTTAGCAATCAAACAATTTTTATTACAGTGTGTGTACAGCCTAGCCAAGTACCACACATCAGGTGTTACAGTAAGGCATTTCAGTGTGGTGGTCCGCATCACTGCACTGAAATGCAAAGTCATACATTATAGCGCCTCCTCAGCTGTCAAGCCAGAGTGCTGCTATACTGCACCATGACTGAGCTGCAGTGGCAGAGGGTGGTGCGCCTTACTTCCAGCAGCCTTCAGGGCTGACTCATGATCTGCTTTCAGCTCTCTCAGATACAATGTATTCTAGCTAACACAGGACACACCCCTGGCCGGGACAACACCATGCAGCATTACTGATGTCCCAGGAGTTACTGCCCAATCGCTTGGCTCCTAAGATACTTAATTCTGAGAGACACGAATAGGCAGGGTCAGTCCTGCCGCTGCCCGCGGTGTTAGCGGGCAGCATTTCAAAATATTTTGGCTGCAGTTGTGGCTGTGTGGGCCATTAAACAGCAGGCGCAGCTCCTTCTTGCTATTTGCACCATGGCAGTATAGCTGAGGAGTGATTACCGCAAACCTGTATCTCATGAACACAGAATCATGCGGAGGTGGCATTGGTTGTTGCGCCAGCCAGGGAGTCCATGACGAGTCGTTGCAGGCCGACCGCCACACAGGGGGCATCTATTTCTGCGGTGCCGGCTCGCAATGAGAAGTAAATGCCTGAGAGAGAGTGAGCCGGTATTAATCTGTAAACTTGCAGCTTGCCAGTAATGTTAGGGACATGAACAAACAGCAAGATGGGGAGCCATTTCAATATCCATTTTTAATGACTAAATAGGTCTGAGACCAGGGGGGGACCCAGACCACTTAAAGCCCTACCTTGCATTGTCTTTACTCTCTGAGACCCAAGCGCCTTACGCTTTGCAATAATAATTTGCAATTATAGTCCACAAGTTCTTTGTAGCCAAAGAGATCAACCTATTGGTCTGTGTACCCCGAATCTCTTAACCTCTCTGTCCATTTACCTCATCTTCTCACCTTGTCTGCGTGGCCCAAACGCCTCTCACACTGCCCGATAGCTCATCCCTGTCGAGAATGGCCGCGAAGACTGTTCGGAGATGAGTGAAAGAATAATGTGATCCCTCCACCTAGAAGGTAATGGAAGGAATCGGGGCCCAGCTCTGTGCTAAAGTTCACATTTAATGTTGATGAGGTTTCAAAGAATACATATGATAAAAAGAACAATTGACCTGCTCTCCAACCAACGAAGCTCGGTTACTGGGTAGATTTCCTCTGTGCCTGTGTAATGTATAACAGAAACAACACAAACTAATTTCGAAAGTGCAATAAGTCATGGTCTATTACTGTTGCACTGACTTGCTTCACTATGAAAATTAGCTTTTGCTGGTGCAGTTTACTGATTGTAAAGTCCAGAAAAGAGACCGACAGGAATATCTTGAAAGATAGTTTATTTTCCTTGCAGCACAGTACCCTGGTACAACACCAACTGCCAAGAGAATAAATCCTAGCATTCCCAGATTCCATGAGAGAACTATATTACATAACACAATATATGACATAGGCATGACAGTACTAAGCTGTGGATGTAACACACCTTTTCCCTATATGAAATAAACAAACGATAAAGCAAAATTATGTACAAAGAGCATACAATACCCAAAAAAGAAATGAAAACTAAAGATAAAAGAGCATAAAGAATTATACAAAATCAGCATATCTGATAGGACAACGCTTAACACGTACCCCCAACTTATCTCTAGATGCTACAGACTCTTCAGCAAGGCATTCTCTAGAGTTCTCAACATCAGGTACATTTGAACCCAAAAAAGAGTTGTTTTGTGTCAGATCAGTAATACGCAAACCAGAGTGAACTTGTTCTCCCAGATTCATTCTCAGGAAAGATCCATCATTTTAAAGTTTTCATTGACATCTAAATTACACTTGCCGCACGTCTTACATTCCAGACCTTTCCATCCTGAGTAACAATACTCAAACAAATGCCACCTGCTTTTCCATTTTTCGGCGTACAATTTCTTAATCTTATCTTGCTTCGTCTGGACTCTCTCCTTGATCTCTTGAACATTCACCCCACCTTGAAATTTGGTCTGTTCCTTCCTAAACCACCATGGACACAACTTGGATATGGGTGGCCTACCTCTCAACAATCTAAATGGACAGACTTCAGTAGTGGTTTGGGGTGTAATACGATACCACCACAGTTTTTCACTCAATTTGTCCTTCCACAAACAACCACCTTAAGGACTCTATTAAACCCTTCAACTTGTCCATTACCCTTCTGTTTGTACAGAGCAGTGGTTGCATGTTTAATATTACTAAAAGAGAAAAAGCTTTGCATTTCTTTGGAGACAAGTTGAGTACCGTTATCAGATATAACTATTTCAGGATAACCTTCTTGGGCAAAAACCTATTTTAAAAAATCAATAATGGCAGAAGAAGTGGCATGAGGCACCAATTTCACCTCTGGCCATTTCAAATGGTAATCAACTAGTACCAAAGCAAAACGACAATCATACGGAAGTGCCTGAAAAGGTCCAGAAATATACAATCCCACCTTCTGCCAAGGAGTGGAAGGCCAAGGTATAGGTTGAAGGGGAGCTGGAACAGGTTTCAACATTTTTGTTCACTATTGACACACACAGGACATTCCCGCACCACTTTTTCTGCCATTCTGTCCAAACCAGGCCACCAAAACATGGTGCATATTAGTCTCTTCTTGAGGACACACCTGGATGTCCTTCATGAGCCAATATCAAAATATCATTCAGCATACCTTTTGGAGGAATACATTTTCCACTTTTAAAAACAAGTCCATTTTCTACAACAAATTCTTCCGCTATTCTAAGGAATGGAACAAGTGATTCATGCACTTTCCTCCTTTCAGGCCATCCTTCTTCAACAAACTTTTTCACCTGACAAAAAAGCTGATAATCCATATCAGCTCTCATCCACTTGTCTTTCCGTAACCCCTTAAATTCATCAGAAACATAATCGGACACAGCAAGTACAAGGTCCTCCTCGACACCAGTTAAATAATTTGCTATGTCAGATAAGGGTACTCGTGACAAACGGTCAGCCATTACATTGCTACGTCCTGGTACATACTCCACATCAAAACAATACTCTTGAAGTTTCGAGACAAGTCTGGCAATCCGAGCAGTGGCATTCCAACCCCCACCCGGTGAAAGAATCTCAACAAGGGGCTTGTGATCAGTTTTGAGAATAAATCGTGACCCCCCAGAAGAAATTACGGAAATGTTTAATTACCCAAACACATGCCATCAACTCCTTCTCTATAACAGCTTATCTTCTCTCTGCATCCAACAAGGTGCGTGAAGCAAAGGTAATATTCCATTGTTTCCCACCACATCTTTGTGACAATATGCCACCAATTCCATACATACTTGCGTCCACAGTTACAATACATTGTACACCCATCCTGAAAGGTTTAAGTGTAGGAGCATGGGCAATCTCTTTCTTAATCTCCCCAAAAGCAGATTTTTGTCTGTCAGTTCATAAATATTCCACATTTTTCCTTGTGAGGTCACGGAGAGGTTCCATTTTGTAAGCATAATTAACAATGAACTTGCTATAATACTCACAAAGTCCCGCAAAAGACAATAACTTCCCCTATTGTCAGGAGCCGGAGCTTTAAAAAAGGCATCAACTAGGCATTTCTTGGGGACAACACCATCCTTGGATACTGTGTGACCCGGGTACTCAACAAATTTACAAAAAAATGACATTTGTTACCTTTTAGTGTCTTACCATTTTTCCTCAAAATGCCACACACTTCCCTGAGATGCCTCTCATGTTCCCCTTCATCTTTTGAGAAAATGAAGATATGATCTTGGAAACATTTTTCACATTTTTCCATATCCTTGAAAAGATGAAACATAGACATTTGGAAAACAGACACCGCAGAGGCTAATCCAAAAGGCATACGTTGAAATTGAAATCGCCCCTGCGGCGTAATGAACGCATTCAAATGACGAGAATTCTCAGTCAGCTCAATCTCTTGGTATGCTGACCTCAAGTCTAGAGTAGAAAATACTTTAGCTCCATCAAGCATGCAGATCAGTTCATTAATGTTGGGCAGAGGATGACCGTTTACAATAATGTTGGCATTGACAGCTCTCAAGTCCACACAGAGTCTCAGAGAATTTTCTGGTTTGCGTGGCAAAACTATTGGAGACACCCATTCTGAAGACTCTATCTCTTCGATTACTCCCTCATTCACCATACTCAACAATATGTTTCTTAGTTCATCCCTCACATTGCATAACATTTGTATGATATGCTTAGCATTAGATTTGAGTTTGATTTTGTGGGAATATCCTTCCAATTTTCCCAATCTTTCTGTGAAAACCTCAAGAAAACCACTCACAACACCCCTATACATCTCCTTCTCTTCAATAACCAAAACAGGCTTGTGACTCCTGGGGTTAAGAATGATACCAAGCTTCCATTGATATTTCCAACCAAAAACATTTACACCCTTACGTGCCACATAAAATTTAAAAAGTGCTTCTCTACCTTTAAAATGAATGACAGTGTTAACATATCCCACTATGTCAATGACACTACCATTAAAGCTCTCAGCAATAATTTCAGATGGAATCAAACATTCCATGTTCCATAGATGTCCAAAGTTTTGGAGATAGCAGTCTGTGGTAACAATCGTCCATGGCCATCCAGAATGAGCCATGAGTTCTAAATCAACTCCATTAATGTTCACAACACATTTAGGAGAAATTTTGACACCCTCTTCTCCGGTCTTATCCTCTATAGCCTCCGAGACGGAAATAACAAAACCTTTAATTTTCTCAGTATCTTCCGAATCACAAATATGCACCTTGTTTCCCTCATAACTACTAGCTCCAGTAACCATATACAGCACTTCATTCTTATTATTCAAATTACTATTTCTCCTCAGATCACAACAAACCTTTGCAAAATGCCCCTTTCTACCACATTTCGCACACGTCTTTCCAATGGCAGGACGACGAGGCAAGGAAGCAATGTGATATGCACTCCAACAGCGATTACATACAAACTTGTCCTCCCTATCAAATCTGCTCTCTTCAAACTTTATGAATCTTCCAGGAAAATTCTTATTCTAATCATCAAATCTCTTTTTAAAGACAACCCGGCCCTTAGAATTACCATCTCCACCAACCACGCCAACCACATCAGGATCATCTTTGGTCAGTTTAGTGTTATAGAGTATACCCTGCACTATTATAAAGCGGCCCTCAGTATCCTCCTCCACATGCGTTGGGACAAACGGAACACCCTTTTTAACAAGGATCATCCCTCCCCGTGCATATGAAGAGTATCAGGCGGCCAGCCGCACCCCCGCCCACCTACTGGCAGTTCGGGAGACATTTTGACTTGTGAGGTGCGTCTCTTGCAATAGCGCGATTTGGATACAATGTCGATCCAAATAGGCTAGTACCTGTCTCACTTTTTTGGCATTGTTAAGACCCCGCACATTCCAGCTAATCCAGGAAATATTAGAACGTTGCATATCTGTCAAACTCACAGTGCCTAGTTATGCAATCTGAAAGCCATGAGGCGCAACACCCCATGCGCGTTACACTATACCAGCCAACACCAATACCATACCATATAGATCCCCAACCACCCCATCCACCCACAGCAGCAGTAAACACACCCTGCCAATAAACCCCTCCAGAAACAGAACAGAAACAAAACACCCTTCTGTTTACGGCCCACTGAGGGCATGATACAAAGAAAACCAACGCCTCTAGAAGGGCGCTCAATGAAACCCCTTCAACCAACTTAACCTTTTGGGGTAATCCCATAGTGTGGGTCACTGGCAGCCCTTCGGCCCCCCGCAGAACCAGGGTGGGCCGAGATATGTAGAGTCAGGCTAATCAGTACATAATGGTCCACAAGTGATAGCGGCTGATACCCCACCCCAGCGATACGACAGTAACTCGTGCCGCCCACCGCTCGGAACCAAGCCTCCCGCCGCTCTAACATCTATCCAGGAACAGGTTCCCTCCAGCAAAGGATGGCATTCTATAGATGGCCAACTAAATGCATACTCTAACCCAAAAACATATATCAATCATTCTCCTCATCCAGAAGAGATGGGTAGCATAGGACCATTTAACAGTGATATTGAGCTCTAACAGCGCCTCCCAGGCTCAGTCTTCTGTGTCAGAGTTCACAGCTCGTGCACGCGATGCTTCCTGCCGGTCAAGGTGCCAAAGATATTGAAGTGCGTCTTTTGGCGTCAGGAAATATGCGCCGTCCCGTTGTGCTGGATGCGTAGACGCGCTGGGTAGAGCATGGCATATGGGATCTTGAGGGTTTGCAATTTTTTCTTCACCGTTTGGAATTCTCGCGAGCTTGTTGCACTGCGACCGTGAAATCCGGGAAAAGCTCTATCCTCATACCCTGATATTCCAGTCGTCCCATTTCCCTGGCCAACCTGAGAGCAGTGTCCCTGTCCCTATAATTTAACAGTCTGGCGATTATAGGGCGCGGTGGAGCACCCGGGACCGGCCGAGCAGCCAGGGAGCGGTGGGCCCGCTCAACTATGAGCACCTTCGAGAAGTGCTCTGCTCCCAGTAGGGTTATGAGCATCGTTTCGACATACGTTTCCATGGAACCAGTGTTGGTACTCTCCGCGACCCCAGTAATGCGAAGATTATTCCTGCGGGAGCGGGCTTCAATGTCCTCGTTCTTGGCCCTAATCACCTCTAAGATTTTTTCCATGCTAGCACAGGATGCACTAACCGCCTCCACTCGGTCCTCCGTTGTTAAAATGCGTTGCTCCGCCTCCGCAATCTGCGAGTCGTGCTTCGCAATTTTCGAGGCCATGGTGTCCATGCGCATATTAATGTGGTCGATTTTGGCGTCAATAGTATGCAGACTCTGTTGCATGCTGAGCATCAGGCGCTCCAATTTCGTGGTTGCGCCTGCTTCCAAGTCGGGGACAGAGTCAGAAACAGCAGGTGTGGTGGCTTTAGTATGTTTTTTGGCCTCAAAAGGCAGCCTGGTTTGCTGTTTATCTGCCTTGCCCATTCTGATCGGCTGTTAATGATCAAGCTCGTGACCGGGGGCACCACCCAGGGCAGCAAAAAGCAGTGGTGCAGACCACCGCACGATGACTCCAGCGCAAACCGATACCAACCAGCTCCCAAACTGCACTACGCCACGTAGATATAGTCAATGGCGCGATACAGACCCCCAGCCAGCCTGACAGCAAGAAAAGCAAGGCTCACTACACAGCAGTTTCCCTATAGCCAAGGTCACCACCATGCAGCAGCCACCAGTCTGATGCAGCCCCAGGCAATGGGATTAGAGAGGAGAGCTGTTCTGCGTGCCAGCCCGGGGCACGATCACCGCTGTACAAGAGAGAGCACCACCGGAGAGTTGACAACCCCGGGCAACAACGTTCAGACAGCCAGGGCAGCCAGGCATCAAAGGGTCGCCCCGGGGGCGGTCTCAGCAACAGCAGCGCACCACACACGCCGCAATGGAGGACCACAACCAGCCGTCGCAGTGCAAGCCCAGTCGTGAGGCAGAGGCAGAAGCAGGCTAGCACTGGGAGCGAGCCGCCATCCCGGCCGCGCGCGGCCTAGCACGCCGAGAACAGGAATCCTCCGCCACCAGTCAGCCAATGGCCGCCGCGCAACCGACGCGGCCCCACCAGGCTTCCGCGCTCGTGTGCGCCAGCGGCCTCAAGCAGTTCCCCAGGGGCTGTCAAGATCAGCAAATGTCCGCCAGGGCCTCTGCACCGCCCTCCGCTGCACCCCGTGCCGCCTCACCTCAGGCCCCAGGTCTGCCGCCCGTGAATCAGCACTGCAGGACCGCGCCGCGTCCTCCGGGGTCCGAGGCAGAAGCCGGCCTTCCGATGCCTTCCCTCTCCGTCCGATGAGCCGACGGGCTGCGGCTGAGGTCATCAGCGGCGGGGGGCAGCCGCAGCTCCCACCTCCAGCACCGAAGGGCTCTGCAGGCCACCACCAGGACGTAGCAACCACTCCACAGCAACCGTCGGCGATGCGGGGAGCAGTCCGAGCTCAGGGAGCCGCCATTTTACCGCAGGCAAGGCCAGCAGGCCCAGGTGAGCGGACGCCCGATAGAAGTGGTCTGGGCCCCCAGGTAAGCCGCCAACACAGTCCACGATGCTCTTGAAACCGATATCGCCTTAGTTCGATCACGTATGGCGCCTGATGAGTCGGATAGTTGACGGATGATTATCTCGGCCAGCAGAGCTGCACTAAGGTGCGGCCATTTTGCTCCGGGCTCGCTAGCGCCCCCTAATAAATCATTCTTAATTACCTCAAAGCTTGCTTTGTGACACTTCTTCACTACCACTGGAAATCTACCACATATCCTGCCATTTTCATTACCCTGAAAGCACAGGCAGATCTCAATCTGTCCTCACCCTCTGAAGTGAAACTGTTTTTAGTACTGGTGAGCACAGCTGAGCATGTGCCCAATGGCGAATACCTGTTTTTATATTAGAAGTTGTGATTAAGTCTTTGTCATCACCTTTAGAGTGCAGAGTGATGTGTTTCCAGGTCCTAAAGAGGCCATGTACTCTGGATTGATGCAGTGGTCTTCGCCATCACCACCATCAATCTGATGCTTCAGGTGCAATGTCTTGTCTATTTGAAATATGGCATCGCCACCTTATGATGTTCCCTCCATCCTAGCCCTCTTACCGTCGGCCATTGACCAATGTCCTCCTGTAATGGACGTAGGAACTGTGGGAGACAGGGGGGATTTATTCTCCATACCCTCAAATTTTGGAGTAGGAAGGATGCAAGGGACAATATCCCCCAGATTTTGACAAGGAAACTATAAATTAAACAGACAAAACATGTCTCTCCGAATCTATGTTTCATGTCACATAAGTCTCTCTATCTCTCTAAAGGCTGTGGGGGTTCTATGACCCTTTCATTATTTTTTTTTAGTGCTGTCACTGCCAGGTGAGCCAGCAGACTAGGGAAAGTTTGGAGATGCTATTTTATATTAATATTACTTCTGGCTGTCCTGAGAAAAAAAAAGATTTATGGAGAGACTAAAGTTCAACACCTCAATGACCACAATTGAATAATTAGCAGAGAGGAGTTTGCTCCTTATGTTACAGTTTCAAGGACGCAGGGGTTCAGAGAGCCGCACTTCAATGGCTGACATCCTTTTTGGACGGCCATTCACAGTCTGTTAGTCTTTTCCAGTAAATGGCCCAAGAGTTAAACTCACTTGCGGGGTCCCGCAAGGTTCCTCTTTGTCTCCACACTTGTTTAATTTGTATCTCCTTCCACTTATTCAGGATTTAGGGAAGGTAAGGTGTGCATCTTCAACTATGCAGCTGATCTGCAACTGCTTTTCACCACTGATAAAACCCCGTCTCTATTCTGAACATTCAGACCACTATGTTACACATCCGCAAGTGAATGAATAACAACCACCTAAAACTAAACCCTGACAAAACTGAGCTGATTCTAACCGGTGGCTCTTGAAACCCTTGGACTTCAAATTTCTTGCTAGCAGAGTTGGGAGCCCCCCCCCCCACTTCCCTCTCCCTCAGCCAAGAGCCTTGGCGTTACAATCGATAGGGACCTTTCAATGAAAACCCAAATTGGAACAGTGGTTTCCATCTGCTTTTTCCAACTTCGTAAAATTAAGAAAATCAGTAGATTCGTTACACCAAAACCAGCCATCCAAGTCATCATGTCCCTGGTAATCTCACCTCTCGATTACGCCAACTCCACTTACTTTGGTCTTCCTGGGTACCTGATGAGAAGACTGCAACTAGTGCAAAATAAGGCAGCAAGACTTATTCATCACCAGCCAAGATGGCACCACGTTACTCCTCTCATGAAGAAACTGCACTGGCTCCCAGCAACCCAACACTGTGCATTCAAGGTCGGATGCCTGATATTTAAATCACTCCATGGTACATGCCCAGAATTTATTTCCAAACTTATCCAGCGGTATGTCCCTGCCCAGGCCCTTCGGTCCTCCTATCTCTCTCTGTTAGCCCTTCCCTCCTATAAGCAGAAAAGAACTGGTGGATCCCACTTTGCGGTATTAGCCCCCTCTTTTTGGAACGCACTCCCTCTCAACATTAGATCATCTCCATGTTACTCTCACTTTAGGAGACAACTGAAAAACTAGCTGTTTTCTCAAGCCTATGAATGATTGATCTTATGAGCAGCAGTTCACCTCTATAAGTGCCATGAAACCATGTGGTGTATGTGTGCTGTACAAATTTTTTTAACATAGCATAACAGATCTTCAAGAAGACACTTCAGAAGTGCAGCATGATTTCAGGCAAGCATGGTCTGTCACTGTGTTTGATCTTAAGTGCCTGTGGAAACAATCCAAACAGAAAAGAACAACTTTAAATCATATGACTACAACATGTATATATGTGTGTATGGAGCCAGTTTAATTTAAGGTGGCACATGAGTTTATATCGAACATCCTATGCTCAAGTATTCTAAATTTAAGTATTCTAAAACACAGAATAATAACAACCAAAATGTAAAGAATGCAAAAAATCCAAATAATGTGTTACATAAAGAAACCCACACTGTCTAGGTTAAAGAATTAAAAAAAATGTGTCCACTCGTAGCTATGCAACCACATAGAGAAATATCAACTCCTTGACCCCTACCAGTTGGGTTTCAGAACAGGGCACAGTACTGAAACGCATTAACTCACATTGTGGATGATGCTTTGAGATCACTTGATCATAATGTCCCTTGTCTCTTGATCCTTCTTGACCTGTCCTCAGCATTTGATACCATCAAACATGAAAACCTGATTGCTCATCTTCAACATAGGATGGGTCTCACTGGCACGGTCCTAAATTTGTTTGCCTCTTTCCTACATAACCGTACACAAAGAATTAAAGTTAAACACTCCCTTGCAACCAGTACCCCGGTTACGATCGGAGTTCCGCAAGGATCCTCACTCTCGTCCACTCTTTTCAACCTTCTTATGGAACCACTTACCGTCATTCTGAACCACGCTAACATCCTCTCAAGAGGACATAAAATCTCTAAATGCTGCACTTGCACAAATGCAACAATGCTTAGCCCAGAACCATCTTCTGTTAAACACTCTCAAAACTGAATTCCTTCTGACTGCCCCCCCAACCACTCTGCACCTACCCATGACTGGCTTAAACAACTCACTGCTCTTAACTGCACCCCTCATGTGGTAGACTCTGCTAAATCTTTAGGCATCACGTTGGACAAACACCTAAATATGCAAGCGCACATCAGTGCAACTATTAGGGGAGCCATCTTTCAACTCAACACCCTTAATAAAATCAAGCCTTTCCTCCCCCTGAACACATCAGGCCAGCTATACAATCCCTGGTTATATCGAGACTGGAATATGGATTGGTGACAATTGCTGGACTTCCCAAAGCTAGCTTTGCCCCATTCAGAGCTACTCTAAAAGCATCGGCCAGGCTCATCATGGGCTCCAGAAAGCATGACCACATCTCCCTGACCTTTTGCAACTGAATTGGCTATTTATCGAATCTAGGATACGTTTCAAGATAGCCTGTTTGACGCATAAAGCCATACATTACAACACCCCGGTCTACTTGGCAAATATGCTTGAACATTCGGGCTCAGGCCGGAACCTAAGAAGTACGTCCACCCTACTTTTGAAACCTCCCAAATTCAAAAAGAAAAGATCTTACAATCGTACTTTCACCGGTCTTGCTCTAAGGATCTGGAACACCCTGCCTCCCGAGATCAGATCCAATCCTTCCACTGCATCCTTCAAGAAACGGCTATTCTTAAATGAACATTAATAGCATCAACCTGGTCTTGTGCTTTGTCTACACATTTGATTCTTATTGTTCTCCGTTGTTGGGATTTATTGTCTGCTTGTCTGTTAAATTGTTAGCGCGCTTTAGGGCTCTTCTGGTACAGTTCTGGTTGAGCCAACTTCCCAATCCCAGACCAGGTTTGTTTTCCCCCTTTGCTTGACAATGTATGACTTAGCTACACCCTCTGTAACATTGTGTTATAGTTACTCATGCTTTCGCCACTTCTGTACAGCGCTCTGATAACCGTAAGGGTCTTGTTCGCGCTTTATAAAACTTTTCAAATAAAGAGTAGGGGATTTCTAAAGAGTAAGGGACGAAGGGGTCAGCATTATGTGAACCACAGTAGAATTTCAGAGGAAACGAGAGTGTCTAGACTAAAGCTTTTCACTCAGGGAAAAACCCAACAGAAAGGTCTGCTCTCTTCTTAAACAGCATAGGGTCTAACCGTAACTAACTATGGAACACTAATTAAAGCCAGTTGAAGGTTTCAAACATCCATATCTTACTCCCACAGTCGAAGACCAATCCCATTGCAAAATTTGCCGGGATCCTGAAGACTCCCCAAATTCCCTTTCTCGCACAATTAAGTACACATCTGCCTGTCCTTGAGAATTTCATATTCCTAGTGCGCAGGGTATAGGAGGTTCCTTTCATCATCATCTCTTCATATATGTTGCCAGCTTATCTCTTCCCAAGCCTCATTATCGGTCTAATACAAAACAATAAACCTTTCTCTAGCTATGAGGAACCCAATAACACACCTGCAGCAGAAAGAATAAGGCAAACACAACAAGATGATGGATGGAGTGCTGAAGCTTTTTAACCACTCACCTCCAGTCAAAAGATCTTGGTTGAATCCATCATTCTTTTGCTCACTAGACCACCCCAGTTTGGACCCAGCCACATGCAAATCAGTCTTGACCCTGCTCCTCAATCCAACCCGAACTGCCAGGACAGGTCCTCCCTGGACCGGAGACAAGTATCCTAGGTCTGGTTTCGGGATAACATGTCTCATCAGCCAGGCTAGCTTCAATCCAGTGGCAGAGCAAAAAAAGGCTGTTCCAATGGGGAGCTGAGTCAAGATTGATTTGCAGATTGCTGGGTACAAACTGGAATTGCATGGTGAGCAAAAAATAGATGGATTTAGGTCCAGATCTCTGTAATGGGGGTGAATGTTTGACATTGTTCATCATTCCATCTAGCAATTATTCTTTTGGCAGAAAGAAAAACAGCATACTGGAAACTTTTAAAGTATGAAATGTCCAGGTATGTATGATGTTACAACGCGATCAGTTTGATCGCGGTACATTACATCGCTGTTTTTACAACGCAAGTCGTTACAACGACTTGCGCTGGAGGGCGCTGGACTTAGGAATAGTATGATATACTATTCCAACTCCAGCTTACGTACAGTAGGGAATGTGTTGGAATAGTAAATTACACTATTCCTTAGTCCATAGCGCCATCCAGCGCAAGTCGTTGTAACGACTTGCGTTGTAAAAGTAGCGAAGAAAATGTATTGCGGTGTTTTGACTGCGTTGTTAAGGTCATTTTTTAATGTCTAGCTAAATCCCAACCTTAGGCTAAGCTAACTTGGAACCAAAATGGAAGTAAATTACAGTATTATAAATCCTTAGCAATCAAACAATTTTTATTACAGTGTGTGTACAGCCTAGCCAAGTACCACACATCAGGTGTTACAGTAAGGCATTTCAGTGTGGTGGTCCGCATCACTGCACTGAAATGCAAAGTCATACATTATAGCGCCTCCTCAGCTGTCAAGCCAGAGTGCTGCTATACTGCACCATGACTGAGCTGCAGTGGCAGAGGGTGGTGCGCCTTACTTCCAGCAGCCTTCAGGGCTGACTCATGATCTGCTTTCAGCTCTCTCAGATACAATGTATTCTAGCTAACACAGGACACACCTCTGGCCGGGACAACACCATGCAGCATTACTGATGTCCCAGGAGTTACTGCCCAATCGCTTGGCTCCTAAGATACTTAATTCTGAGAGACACGAATAGGCAGGGTCAGTCCTGCCGCTGCCCGCGGTGTTAGCGGGCAGCATTTCAAAATATTTTGTCTGCAGTTGTGGCTGTGTGGGCAATTAAACAGCAGGCGCAGCTCCTTCTTGCTATTTGCACCATGGCAGTATAGCTGAGGAGTTATTACCGCAAACCTGTATCTCATGAACACAGAATCATGCGGAGGTGGCATTGGTTGTTGCGCCAGCCAGGGAGTCCATGACGAGTCGTTGCAGGCCGACCGCCACACAGGGGGCATCTATTTCTGCGGTGCCGGCTCGCAATGAGAAGTAAATGCCTGAGAGAGAGTGAGCCGGTATTAATCTGTAAACTTGCAGCTTGCCAGTAATGTTAGGGACATGAACAAACAGCAAGATGGGGAGCCATTTCAATATCCATTTTTAATTACTAAATAGGTCCGAGACCCGTGGGGGACCCAGACCACTTAAAGCCCTGCCTTGCATTGTCTTTACTCTCTGAGACCCAAGCGCCTTACGCTTTGCAATAATAATTTGCAATTATAGTCCACAAGTTCTTTGTAGTCAAAGAGCTCAACCTATTGGTCTGTGTACCCCGAATCTCTTAACCTCTCTGTCCATGTACCTCATCTTCTCACCTTGTCTGCGTGGCCCAAGCGCCTCTCACACTGCCCGATAGCTCATCCCTGTCGAGAATGGTTGCCAAGACTGTTCGGAGATGAGTGAAAGAATAATGTGATCCCTCCACCTAGAAGGTAATGGAAGGAATCGGGGCCCAGCTCTGTGCTAAAGTTCACATTTAATGTTGATGAGGTTTCAAAGAATACATACGATAAAAAGAACCAGTGGCGTCACTAGGGGGGTGCGGGGGGTGCGGACCGCACCGGGTGACACCCTCACATGGGGTGACACCAAAGGGCCGGTGTGTGTGCAGAGGAACGCAACCCGCGCGCAACGCAACCTAGGAGGTGCCTGTGCCCTGTCACAGTGCGCACTGTCTCCTCCTCCACCGCGTCTGCGCACCTCGGCATCGTCACTAGAGGGGTGCAGTGATCCTAAATTTAAATCCGGCCCGGGCCGGGAATCCCCCATGCGCATTGGGCCCTAAGCGGACGGAACTCTGCATCACGAGGGTCGAGGAGGAGGTCTCAACAGGTTTGCCACCGACCGTCGTAGTCCCCCCCCCCCCACATGGAGCCGCTGAGGGCATCGTCAGCATGGTAAATTAAGTTTCCATTGGACAATTGCATGTTATGTCCCAGATACTTGTAGAGCCTTTTTTGCCAGAAGTCTGGCTCCACTGAGACATTAGCGTACCTGTACACTACAGCCTGGTTTGGCGGACCCTGTCGAGGACTTGTATCTGATTTCTGGTTGGTTGACCTGAAACATTACCAGTGTGAATGCGCTTAACATATGGCTGTTGTGTTTATGTTTGGTGTTATGTGAGGTCTTTGCATTTCAGGTATTTGGCGTTTGGGAATGCTGGCATGTGCATTACCCCTCTCAGAGTATGTACATGGGGTAACTGAGAGTATGAGGTCTTATTTGAGTCCACAATGCCATTAACAAGATAACCGGTGTGGTGTAGGGTGTATATCCTTCTGCATGCTGTTGTGATGGCTTTAATGCTCCACTATAGGAATATTTGTGCAATTGCTGGCAGGGTGCGCATGATGTGAGGTACACATGCCTCATATCTTCTTAAACTAAGATAAACGCGAGTGGGAGTGGGCGGATTTAGAGCTCTGAAGACACAAGAGGGAAATATTTATGACATTTCCGGGTTGGAATTGGATAGACCTTTGAGATTTCCACAAGTAATTTCCCGATCTGTGCGCACCCACTTGGCTTGATTGCAGAAATAGTGACTGACCCCTAAACTGCTTCCTGACCCCATCCCCCAGCTGGCAGATCATGGTGGTCAAGCCGCGGTTATGCGGATCTCCGCTCGTGTCTGTACCTCGAAGGGTGTTATACTGTGTGTATCTCTTCTTGTAAATAACTTCAGGCCTCAGTCACGCCTGCTAGCGCGGCAGTTCTTCTCTAGTCTGACGCTTACTGAAAATAGTGGCTGCCTGCAAGACGGAGTTCTCACTCACTCTCTTTCCTCTCCTTTCTTTTATTTGCTTCCCTGTGAAATGGTTCCAAAAAAGAAAATCACTTTTGCTGGAATGGAAATCAATGTCGTATTTTTCTGACATTTAATTCCAAAGGGCAGCATCGTGAATAAAAGTTTAAAAATATGAAAAATGAATAACTAAATAATGTAAGACAGAGTGGTAGCAAACTGGCCAGATTTATTGTATTCACACCCAAACACTTTTACAGAGTTTGCCAGTGAAGCGCTATTTTTGTTGTCTTGGCTTTGTTTTCCCTGGGCTTAGAACTAGTGCACCAATCCTGGAGGTACATGCAATGTGAGTATTGAAAAACAAAATTTGTACTGCTGCTCTGCATCTAGGGATGTTGTCTTTTTTTACCATACTGCTTACGTTTTGTAAGGATATAAGCAATGGCCATTGAAATAGGTCCATTCAGGGCCCTGTAGTCATGTCCTTATCTTTTCAGACAAAAGCACTCACTGATTTCTGAACAGTGAGTGTAAAAGCGTTAAGGTAACCATGTTGTTCCTGCTTACATTTCATATGGTTTGTGAAAGTTTGCATCCCCTATGATTGTTTGCTTTTTCCAGGATGCTGTCACTTTTTTTTGTTGTAAATGTAGGCCACATATTGCTCTTGCCCAGTGTGTAATTTCAATTGAGCCGCATCCAGGTGTTTATAGCTGGCAACAATTGGGTTGTAGTTGAAGGCAGTGTGAGTTTTTCTCAGTGGGGCAGAATGATGTTCAGTGTGGGGAAGAGGATGTGGCACTATGGCCAGAGCTGCTGAATTTGGAACTGGGGAACCAGGTTCAGCCTTCATGACCAGTCCATCAGACCACTCTACTGAGAGAGCACTATCTCATGCTAGACCTTATATTAGAAGCCCCGGTGTCGTAGCACCAGCAGGGAGACCGTAGCATGACAAGTGTAGGTTAACTTTCAAGGCTTGTCCACCACTATTCATACTGAAGTTCACCTCCAGTCTTGAGGGCAGGCCTATGAAGCAGCACACCCTAGAACAACAGTGACCCTGTCACTGAGAACACAGGACCCTTGATAAGGGCCAGCTCTAGGGTGGCGCAACCACTGTGACCGCAGCAGGAGCTGACTTTAGGTGGAGGCATCATTTTTGCAAGTATATTATGGTTTTAAAAGTGCTTGCTGCCTCCTTCCTGGCCTCCAATAATTTTCGGTAACAATAAAAATGTCATGATGACTCTGGTGATTAATGTTCTACGTAGAGAGAGATCGGAATTTTGTCTAATGGAAAATTTGACTCATGGAAAGGTAGCTCAGAGGGTTAATGTATCTGCTGCAAAGAACATGTACCATGCAGATCACAAGGTGCACATAATGTAAATAGGCCAGTGGGCTACTGCTTTTGTCAGAGAGATCCTTTTGTTACTTGCAGTTTATAAGTTAAAATCCTAACATAGAACAGTGAGCTATTAACTGTCATCTACTCTGCAGCAACACAAGTCACATTTTTTATTAACTTTTGATACGTTTGAGCTACAAACAATTTATTCGTTTAAATGGTCAGATCATGCTGCAGATCTTGCATTATGAGGCAAATATGGC
This sequence comes from Triturus cristatus, assembly GCF_964204655.1. Classification (NCBI taxonomy): domain Eukaryota; kingdom Metazoa; phylum Chordata; class Amphibia; order Caudata; family Salamandridae; genus Triturus; species Triturus cristatus. The sequence goes on from NC_140589.1 coordinate 1,138,927,873, forward strand.
AGAGCCATTATTATTTAGAAAACATTTGCAAACTAGGATTTTTAGCCATTCATGTTTGAACTGCTGTTGTGGAAAAGGGAGAAGTGCTGATGACAGAAACTCCATGGCTCGGAGACAAATGGCTTGTGCTTTTTATTGTATTTGGGGACATTCTGTGATTAGAAGTATATCCCACTTTGTGAATACATTTTACTGTCAATAACTCATTATAACCTTAAATAATCATGTGTATCCATTGGTTGATTAAACTGGGCAGTCAAACCAAATACAAAAAATAGGGATGTTTGCGCATTCTGGCCACACCTCTGGCTCCGCCCACTGATCCAATCCTTGGGTTATTCCCGCCCTCTGATTCTCCACCCACAGTTCCCCTACTTTTTTCCCCCCACTTCGACCACTGATATATCATGTTGCCGGAACACCACACCAGTATAAAGTACCATACCTATGATATGATAAATTCCAATAAACTGTTGACTAGCAGGTAGCCCACTGTACAACCTGATTAATGATTCATTATCACACTGTTGTTAACAGGCATAGGGGTCTCTGTCTGCTGAGGCACGGCTGGGCGCTCACTGTCTACACAGATTTGGGTGGTAGAAGAATAAATTGGTTATATTTAAATTCATGTTTCATGCTCGACATTTCATTTTTTATTGTTCTCTGTAGGAATGTCTGTGATTTATGACTGGATATCCTGGTGCTCTATAAGGTAATCATTTACTATGCTTTAAAAGTTAATACAATCTAATATGCAATAATCAATGTGTTGAAAAATGCTTTGTTTTGCCCTTTCTGTCTCTCGAATTTTCTTGGGGTGGAGAAGTCCAACCCCCCAAACTCCCCCTGGTAGTGGTTGCTCACTGCGCTTGCTCGCTACACACCATGTGGGGGCTGGTCTCACTTTTACTCTGTTCCCTCTGATTCACTACTTGTGTCTATTTTTGGTGCTCTCTGAAAGAATGTCTATGGGTACATATGACTGGGTGGGTAACCTGATGTTCTTTAAGGTCATCATCTACTATTTACTGTGCTTTGAAAGTTGATACAATTTGAATATGTAATGAAAAATGTGCTGTAAAATTCACTATCATGTGACCTGGTGTCCTGGCAGCCATCTGCAATTTGAAATGTGAAGACGACACAAGCGGTGAATCTGTGGCGCTATCATTTTTCAGACCGACCATTTACTTCTGTCACTCCCATAAGAGTACAGGAAGGGGGGCGGGGGCTATATTTGGCTGCCCTTTATTGGGCATTTATGTGCTATTGAACTGAGACCTTTATTTGGAATAGCTTGTAGGAGCACCTCCCCCCCGATGTCCATGCCTGGGTGGGAGGCTCAACTACGGTGTCATTGTCACACGACTCCACCATGGTGGACAGCTGCCTGGCAGAAAACGCATCCACCTGTTAAATCTGGTTTAACCGCCAGGCACGCCCTGAAATGAGGGGGAAGCCGGACTCGGAGTGGAGGAGGTCCATGCAGTAAGTCGTGAGGGGGTGACACCATGAGTTACCCGCACCGGGTGACACCAACCCTAGTGACGCCACTGAAAAGAACAATTGACCTGCTCTCCAACCAACGAAGCTCGGTTACTGGGTAGATTTCCTCTGTGCCTGTGTAATGTATAACAGAAACAACACAAACTAATTTCGAAAGTGCAATAAGTCATGGTCTATTACTGTTGCACTGACTTGCTTCACTATGAAAATTAGCTTTTGCTGGTGCAGTTTACTGATTGTAAAGTCCAGAAAAGAGACCGACAGGAATATCTTGAAAGATAGTTTATTTTCATTGCAGCACAGTACCCTGGTACAACACCAACTGCCAAGAGAATAAATCCTAGCATTCCCAGATTCCATGAGAGAACTATATTACATAACACAATATATGACATAGGCATGACAGTACTAAGCTGTGGATGTAACACACCTTTTCCCTATATAAAATAAACAAACGATAAAGCAAAATTATGTACAAAGAGTATACAATACCCAAAAAAGAAATGAAAACTAAAGATAAAAGAGCATAAAGAATTATACAAAATCAGCATATCTGATAGGACAACGCTTAACACGTACCCCCAACTTATCTCTAGATGCTACAGACTCTTCAGCAAGGCATTCTCTAGAGTTCTCAACATCAGGTACATTTGAACCCAAAAAAGAGTTGTTTTGTGTCAGATCAGTAATACGCAAACCAGAGTGAACTTGTTCTCCCAGATTCATTCTCAGGAAAGATCCATCATTTTAAAGTTTTCATTGACATCTAAATTACACTTGCCACACGTCTTACATTCCAGACCTTTCCATCCTGAGTAACAATACTCAAACAAATGCCACCTGCTTTTCCATTTTTCGTCGTACAATTTCTTAACCTTATCTTGCTTCGTCTGGACTCTCTCCTTGATCTCTTGAACATTCACCCCACCTTGAAATTTGGTCTGTTCCTTCCTAAACCACCATGGACACAACTTGGATATGGGTGGCCTACCTCTCAACAATCTAAATGGAAAGACTTCAGTAGTGGTTTGGGGTGTAATACGATACCACCACAGTTTATCACTCAATTTGTCCTTCCACAAACAACCACCTTAAGGACTCTATTAAACCCTTCAACTTGTCCATTACCCTGTGGTTTGTACAGAGCAGTGGTTGCATGTTTAATATTACTAAAAGAGAAAAAGCTTTGCATTTCTTTGGAGACAAGTTGAGTACCGTTATCAGATATAACCATTTCAGGATAACCTTCTTGGGCAAAAACCTATTTTAAAAAATCAATAATGGCAGAAGAAGTGGCATGAGGCACCAATTTCACCTCTGGCCATTTCAAATGGTAATCACCTAGTACGAAAGCAAAACGACAATCATACGGAAGTGCCTGAAAAGGTCCAGAAATATACAATCCCACCTTCTGCCAAGGAGTGGAAGGCCAAGGTATAGGTTGAAGGGGAGCTGGAACAGGTTTCAACATTTTTGTTCACTATTGACACACACAGGACATTCCCGCACCACTTTTTCTGCCATTCTGTCCAAACCAGGCCACCAAAACATGGTGCGTATTAGTCTCTTCTTGAGGACACACCTGGATGTCCTTCATGAGCCAATATCAAAATATCATGCAGCATACCTTTTGGAGGAATACATTTTCCACTTTTAAAAACAAGTCCATTTTCTACAACAAATTCTTCTGCTATTCTAAGGAATGGAACAAGTGATTCATGCACTTTCCTCCTTTCAGGCCATCCTTCTTCAACAAACTTTTTCACCTGACAAAAAAGCTGATAATCCATATCAGCTCTCATCCACTTGTCTTTCCGTAACCCCTTAAATTCATCAGAAACATAATCGGACACAGCAAGTACAAGGTCCTCTTCGACACCAGTTAAATAATTTGCTATGTCAGATAAGGGTACTCGTGACAAACGGTCAGCCATTACATTGCTACGTCCTGGTACATACTCCACATCAAACAATACTCTTGAAGTTTCGAGACAAGTCTGGCAATCCGAGCAGTGGCATTCCAACCCCCACCCGGTGAAAGAATCTCAACAAGGGGCTTGTGATCAGTTTTGAGAATAAATCGTGACCCCCAGAAGAAATTACAGAAATGTTTAATTGCCCAAACACATGCCATCAACTCCTTCTCTATAACAGCTTATCTTCTCTCTGCATCCAACAAGGTGCGTGAAGCAAAGGTAATATTCCATTGTTTCCCACCACATCTTTGTGACAATATGCCACCAATTCCATACATACTAGCGTCCACAGTTACAATACATTGTACACCCATCCTGAAAGGTTTAAGTGTAGGAGCATGGGCAATCTCTTTCTTAATCTCCCCAAAAGCAGATTTTTGTCTGTCAGTTCATAAATATTCCACATTTTTCCTTGTGAGGTCACGGAGAGGTTCCATTTTGTAAGCAAAATTAACAATGAACTTGCTATAATACTCACAAAGTCCCGCAAAAGACAATAACTTCCCCTATTGTCAGGAGCCGGAGCTTTAAGAAAGGCATCAACTAGGCATTTCTTGGGGAAAACACCATCCTTGGATACTGTGTGACCCGGGTACTCAACAAATTTACAAAAAAATGACATTTGTTACCTTTTAGTGTCTTACCATTTTTCCTCAAAATGCCACACACTTCCCTAAGATGCCTCTCATGTTCCCCTTCATCTTTTGAGAAAATGAAGATATGATCTTGGAAACATTTTTCACATTTTTCCATATCCTTGAAAAGATGAATAATAGACGTTTGGAAAACAGACACCGCAGAGGCTAATCCAAAAGGCATACGTTGAAATTGAAATCGCCCCTGCGGCGTAATGAACGCATTCAAATGACGAGAATTCTCAGTCAGCTCAATCTCTTGGTATGCTGACCTCAAGTCTAGAGTAGAAAATACTTTAGCTCCATCAAGCATGCAGATCAGTTCATTAATGTTGGGCAGAGGATGACTGTTTACAATAATGTTGGCATTGACAGCTCTCAAGTCCACACAGAGTCTCAGAGAATTTTCTGGTTTGCGTGCCAAAACTATTGGAGACACCCATTCTGAAGACTCTATCTCTTCGATTACTCCCTCATTCACCATACTCAACAATATGTTTCTTAGTTCATCCCTCACATTAATAGGAACATTGCATAACTTTTGTATGATATGCTTAGCATTAGATTTGAGTTTGATTTTGTGGGAATATCCTTCCAATTTTCCCAATCTTTCTGTGAAAACCTCAGGAAAACCACTCACAACACCTCTATACATCTCCTTCTCTTCAATAACCAAAACAGGCTTGTGACTCCTGGGGTTAAGAATGATACCAAGCTTCCATTGATCTTTCCAACCAAAAACATTTACACCCTTACGTGCCACATAAAATTTAAAAAGTGCTTCTCTACCTTTAAAATGAATGACAGTGTTAACATATCCCACTATGTCAATGACACTACCATTAAAGCTCTCAGCAATAATTTCAGATGGAATCAAACATTCCATGTTCCATAGATGTCCAAAGTTTTGGAGATAGCAGTCTGTGGTAACAATCGTCCATGGCCATCCAGAATCAGCCATGAGTTCTAAATCAACTCCATTAATGTTCACAACACATTTAGGAGAAATGTTGACACCCTCTTCTCCGGTCTTATCCTCTATAGCCTCCGAGACGGAAATAACAAAACCTTTAATTTTCTCAGTATCTTCCGAATCACAAATATGCACCGTGTTTCCCTCATAACTACTAGCTCCAGTAACCATATACAACACTTTATTCTTATTATTCAAATTACTATTTCTCCTCAGATCACAACAAACCTTTGCAAAATGCCCCTTTCTACCACATTTCGCACACGTCTTCCCAATGGCAGGACAACGAGGCAAGGAAGCAATGTGATATGCACTCCAACAGCGATTACATACAAAGTTGTCCTCCCTATCAAATCTGTTCTCTTCAAACTTTTTGAATCTTCCAGAAATTTTTTTATTCTAATCATCAAATCTCTTTTTAAAGACACCCCGGCCCTTAGAATTACCATCTCCACCAACCACGCCAAACACATCAGGATCATCTTTGGTCAGTTTAGTGTTATAGAGTATACCCTGCACTATTATAAAGCGGCCCTCAGTATCCTCCTCCACATGGTTGTGACAAACGGAACACCCTTTTTAACAAGGATCATCCCTCCCCGCGCATATGAAGAGTATGAGGCGGCCAGCCGCACCTCCGCCCACATACTGGCAGTTCGGGAGACATTTTGACTCGTGACCCACTTGTGGGACACCCCCGCGCCGCACGGCCACCAGCTGCTGCGTGTGCCCCTTGCCGCCCTCTGCCTCGCTGCGGCCTCGTTTGCCGGCGGCCGCTGTTTTAGCGTTCATTTTTGCCTGTTTGTACTGTATTTTAAGTTTTGTTCCGTGTTGCCCTCCTTCCTTGTTGCCCGCCTACCTCGACGCCCCCCGCCCTCCCTTCCCGCCACCGCCGCTTGTCCCCGCCCCTTTTTGCCTTCTGTAACCCTCCCCGCTCCCGCCTCCCAGCTGCTCCGCCCACCCGCGCACTTGGCCTTAAATGGCGACCGTGCGACGCAGGTGAGTGTGACCCACTTGTGGGACACCCCCGCGCCGCACGGCCACCAGCTGCTGCGTGTGCCCCTTGCCGCCCTCTGCCTCGCTGCTGCCTCGTTTGCCGGCTGCCGCCGCTGCGAGTGGCTTTCCTTGTTTTGACGGTTCTTTGTGCTTGTTTGGGCTAAACTTGTTTTTTTTCCCTGTTTTAGCGTTCATTTTTGCCTGTTTGTACTGTATTTTAAGTTTTGTTCCGTGTTGCCCTCCTTCCTTGTTGCCCGCCTACCTCGACGCCCCCCGCCCTCCCTTCCCGCCACCGCCGCTTGTCCCCGCCCCTTTTTGCCTTCTGTAACCCTCCCCGCTCCCGCCTCCCAGCTGCTCCGCCCACCCGCGCACTTCGCCTTAAATGGCGACCGTGCGAACGCGCAGCGGTCACGCGCAGCGGGCGCGCCGATTGTGCGCCGAAGGCGCGCCAAAGGTAAGCCCGTCTGCGCCCGTCCGCGACCGGATCGCGCCCAGCGCCAGGACCCCTGGGCCTCGAAGGCCTCGACCTACCCGCCTGACGTACTCAGCCGCCACCCTCATCGCTCTCAACACCGGCCGACACCCAGAATGCCATCAAGCCACTCCACGAAGTACCCACGGACCTTTCAGCTGCCACGCCTGCAAGTTCTCCTGCATCCAGACCAGCCCCGCACCAGCACCCGCCAAGTCGAACTCCAGCAGCACCCACCTCAAGTGCATCCTGCTCAACACCCGCTCCATCCACAGACACGCCATCGAACTCTGGAACCTCCTAGACGCCACAGCCCCTGACGTTGCCTTCCTCACGGAGACCTGGATGAACGCCTCTTCAGCTCCCGACATCGCCATCGCTATCCCAGAGGGCTACAAGATCGTCCGGAGGGACCGAAACGCCAACCAGATGGGAGGAGGCATCGCCATCATCCACAGGAACACCATCCGTCTCACGACCAGCACCGACAACACCCTGACCAGCGCCGAACACCTGCATTTCCAGATCCACACCAACCCGAACACCACCCTCAGAGGCACCCTGATCTACCGACCCCCTGGACCACGCACACAATTCAGCGAGGACATCGCCGACTTCGTCAGCCCGCATGCCCTCCCCTCCGCTGACTACATCCTCCTGGGAGACCTCAACTTCCATCTGGAGAACAACAACGACCACAACACCAGCACCCTGCTCGACAACCTCGCCAACCTGGGACTCAAGCAACTGGTGTCCACCCCCACCCACCTCGCCGGACACACACTCGACGCCGTCTTCTCATCCAGCACAGACATCGACTTCAGCCACGCCACAGAGCTTCAATGGACGGACCACAGCTGCGTCCACTTCACCTTCAAGAGAACGACGACCCACCAACACCAGCAACTGACCGCCCGCAGAAGCTGGAACAAGATCACAGCAGACCAGCTCGCCACCTCCCTGAGCCAACACCCTCCTGCCAGCTCAGCGAACCCCAGCCAGGCCGCCGACAACCTCACGAAGTGGATCAGCAGCTGCGCGGACGAACTCGCCCCGCTGAGGACCCCGCCTAGCAGACCCGGCAGCAAGAAGGCCCCATGGTTCACCGACGAACTCAAGAGCTCCAAGAAGAACTGCCGAGCCCTCGAGAAAGTCTGGAAAAGGGAACCGACACCGGACAACAGGACCTCCTACAAACTTGCCACCCGGAAACACCACCAGCTGATCCGCACCGCCAAGAAAACAGCATTCAAGGACCGGTTGGACAACAACGCACACAACTGCAAGGAACTCTTCAACATCGTGAAAGAGCTTTCCAACCCCAGCGCAGGAAACAACGACATCACCCCATCGCAAGACCTCTGCAACTCCCTCGCCTCACACTTCCACAGCAAGATCACGGACATACACAGCAGTTTCAACAACAAACCAACGCACACCACGACCGACCAGCCACCCCCCCCCACCACCACCCTCCACGCCTGGACCCGGATCAGCACCGAAGACACCATCCGCACGATGAACTCCATCCACTCCGGATCACCGACCGACCCCTGCCCTCACCACGTCTTCAACAAGGCCGACGCTGTCATCGCACCCCACCTGCGTGACATCATCAACACCTCCTTCGACACCGCCATCTTCCCTGAAAGCTGGAAACACGCCGAACTCAGCGCTCTACTCAAGAAACCAACAGCGGACCCCACCGACCTCAAGAATTACCGCCCCATCTCGCTTCTCCCGTTTCCAGCCAAGGTCATCGAGAAGACCGTCAACAAGCAGATGGCCGCCTTCCTCGAGACGAACGGATCCCTCGACCCCTCACAGTCCGGCTTCCGAGCCAAACACAGCACCGAGACCGCCCTCATCGCCGCCACCGATGACATCCGAGCCCTGATGGACAACGGAGAAACAGCGGCCCTCATCCTCCTAGACCTCTCCGCGGCATTCGACACGGTCTGCCACCGCACCCTAGTACGGCGCCTCAGCAACATCGGAATCCAGGACAAGGCGCTGGAATGGATCATCTCCTTCCTCGACGGAAGAACACAGAGAGTCCGCCTACCACCGTACAAGTCAGAGGCCTCCGAAGTCATCTGCGGCATCCCCCAAGGATCGTCCCTGAGCCCCACCCTCTTCAACGTCTACATGAGCCCCCTCGCGGCCATCGTACGCAAACACCACCTCAGCATAATCTCCTACGCCAACGACACCCAGCTGATCCTCTCCCTGACCAACGACCCCGCCGCCGCCAGAGCCAACCTGCACGAAGGGATGAAAGAGGTAGCCGTGTGGATGACGACCAGCCGCCTGAAACTGAACTCGGACAAGACGGAGGTCCTCACCCTGGGCTCCTCACCCTCCGCCTGGGACGACTCCTGGTGGCCTCCCACCCTGGGCACCGCACCCAAACCGACAGACCATGCACGAAACCTGGGCTTCATCCTGGACTCCTCCCTCTCCATGACCAGACAAGTCAACAGCGTCTCCTCGGCGTGCTTCAACATCCTACGCATGCTACGGAAGATCTTCTGGTGGATCCCCACAGAGACCAGGAAGACCGTCACCCAGGCCCTCGTCACCAGCCGACTGGACTACGGCAACGCCCTCTACGCCGGGACCACCGTCAAGCTCCAGAAGAGACTCCAGCGGATCCAAAACGCCTCAGCCAGACTCATCCTCGACATCCCACGATCCAGCCACATCTCCGGACATCTGAGAGACCTTCACTGGCTCCCCGTCAACAAGAGAATCACCTTCCGCCTCCTCACCCACGCACACAAAGCCCTACACGACCAAGGCCCGAGCTACCTCAACAGCCGAGTCAACTTCTACGCTCCCAAACGCCACCTCCGATCAGCCAACCACGCCCTCGCCGCCGTCCCCCGCATCCGAAGAACGACTACAGGGGGAAGGTCCTTCTCCTACCTGGCCGCCAAGACCTGGAACTCCCTCCCGTCCGACCTGCGCCTGACCCAAGACCACCTCTCCTTCAGGAAGAAGCTGAAGACCTGGCTGTTCGAGCAGTAGCGGCACCCCCCCCCCCCCCCCCCAGCGCCTTGAGACCCTACGGGTATGTAGCGCGCTTTATAAGTGTCACTGATTGATTGATTGATTGAGTGAGGTGCGTCTCTTGCAATAGCGCGATTTGGATACAATGTCGATCCAAATAGGCTAGTACCTGTCTCGCTTTTTTGGCATTGTTAAGACCCCGCACATTCCAGATAATCCAGGAAATATTAGAACATTGCATATCTGTCAAACTCACAGTCCCTAGTCGTGCAATCTGAAAGCCATGAGGCGCAACACCCCATGCGCGTTATACTATATCAGCCAACACCAATACCATACCATATAGATCCCCAACCACCCCATCCACCCACAGCAGCAGTAAACACACCCTGCCAATAAACCCCTCCAGAAACAGAACAGAAACAAAACACCCTTCTGTTTACGGCCCACTGAGGGCATGATACAAAGAAAACCAACGCCTCTAGAAGGGCGCTCAATGAAACCCCTTCAACCAACATAACCTTTTGGGGTAATCCCATAGTGTGGGTCACTGGCAGCCCTTCGGCCCCCCGCAGAACCAGTGTGGGCCGAGATATGTAGAGTCAGGCTAATCAGTACATAATGGTCCACAAGTGATAGCGGCTGATACCCCACCCCAGCGATACGACAGTAACTCGTGCCGCCCACCGCCCGGAACCAAGCCTCCCGCCGCTCTAACATCTATCCAGGAAAGGATGGCATTCTATAGATGGCCAACTAAATGCATACTCTAACCGAAAAACATATATCAATCATTCTCCTCATCCAGAAGAGATGGGTAGCATAGGACCATTTCACAGTGATATTGAGCTCTAACAGCGCTTCCCAGGCTCAGTCTTCTGTGTCAGAGTTCACAGCTCGTGCACGCGATGCTTCCTGCCGGTCAAGGTGCCAAAGATATTGAAGTGCGTCTTTTGGCGTCAGGAAAATATGCGCCGTCCCGTTGTGCTGGATGCGTAGACGCGCTGGGTAGAGCATGGCATATGGGATCTTGAGTGTTTGCAATTTTTTCTTCACCGTTTGGAATTCTCGGCGAGCTTGTTGCACTGCGACCGTGAAATCCGGGAAAAGCTCTATCCTCATACCCTGATATTCCAGTCGTCCCTTTTCCCTGGCCAACCTGAGAGCAGTGTCCCTGTCCCTATAATTTAACAGTCTGGCGATTATAGGGCGCGGTGGAGCACCCGGGACCGGCCGAGCAGCCAGGGAGCGGTGGGCCCGCTCAACTATGAGCACCTTCGAGAAGTGCTCTGCTCCCAGTAGGGTTATGAGCATTGTTTCGACATACGTTTCCATGGAACCAGTGTTGGTACTCTCCGCGACCACAGTAATGTGAAGATTATTCCTGCAGAAGCGGGCTTCAATGTCCTCGTTCTTGGCCCTAATCCCCTCTAAAAAAACTTTCCATGCTAGCACAGGATGCACTAACCGCCTCCACTCGGTCCTCCGTTGTTAAAATGCGTTGCTCCGCCTCCGCAATCTGCGAGTCGTGCTTCGCAATTTTCGAGGCCATGGTGTCCATGCGCATATTAATGTGGTCGATCTTGGCGTCAATAGTGTGCAGACTCTGTTGCATGCTGAGCATCAGGCGCTCCAATTTCGTGGTTGCGCCTGCTTCCAAGTCGGGGACAGAGTCAGAAACAGCAGGTGTGGTGGCTTTATTATGTTTTTTGGCCTCAAATGGCAGCCTGGTATGCTGTTTATCTGCCTTGCCCATTCTGATCGGCTGTTAATGATCAAGCTCGTGACCGGAGGCACAACCCAGGGCAGCAAAAAGCAGTGGTGCAGCCCACCGCACAATGACTCCAGCGCAAACCGATACCAACCAGCTCACAAACTGCACTACGCCACGTAGATATAGTCAATGGCGCGATACAGACCCCCAGCCAGCCTGACAGCAAGAAAAGCAAGGCTCACTACACAGCAGTTTCCCTATAGCCAAGGTCACCACCATGCAGCAGCCACCAGTCCGATGCAGCCCCAGGCAATGGGATTAGAGAGGAGAGTTGTTCTGCGTGCCAGCCCGGGGCACGATCACCGCTGTACAAGAGAGAGCACCACCAGAGAGTTGACAACCCCGGGCAACAACGTTCGGGCAGCCAGGCATCAAAGGGTCGCCCCGGGGGCGGTCTCAGCAACAGCAGCGCACCACACATGCCGCAATGGAGGACCACAACCAGCCGTCGCAGTGCAAGCCCAGTCGTGAGGCAGAGGCAGAAGCAGGCTAGCACTGGGAGCGAGCCGCCATCCCGGCCGCGCGCGGCCTAGCACGCCGAGAACAGGAATCCTCCGCCACCAGTCAGCCAACGGCCGCCGCGCAACAGACGCGGCCCCACCAGGCTGCCGAACTCGTGTGCGCCAGCGGCCTCAAGCAGTTCCCCAGGGGCTGTCAAGATCAGCAAATGTCCGCCAGGGCCTCTGCACCGCCCTCCGCTGCACCCCGTGCCGCCTCACCTCAGGCCCCAGGTCCGCCGCCCGTGAATCAGCACTGCAGGACCGCGCCGCGTCCTCCGGGGTCCGAGGCAGAAGCCGGCCTTCCGATGCCTTCCCTCTCCGTCCGATGAGCCGACGGGCTGCGGCTGAGGTCATCAGCGGCGGGGGGCAGCCGCAGCTCCCACCTCCAGCACCGAAGGGCTCCGCAGGCCACCACCAGGACGTAGCAACCACTCCACAGCAACCGTCGGCGATGCGGGGAGCAGTCCGAGCTCATGGAGCCGCCATTTTACCGCAGGCAAGGCCAGCAGGCCCAGGTGAGCGGACGCCCAATAGAAGTGGTCTGGGCCCCCAGGTAAGCCGCCAACACAGTCCACGATGCTCTTGAAACCGATATCGCCTTAGTTCGATCACGTATGGCGCCTGATGAGTCGGATAGTTGACGGATGATTATCTCGGCCAGCAGAGCTGCACTAAGCGCCCCCTAATAAATCATTCTTAATTACCTCAAAGCTTGCTTTGTGACACTTCTTCACTACCACTGGAAATCTACCACATATCCTGCCATTTTCATTACCCTGAAAGCACAGGCAGATCTCAATCTGTCCTCACCCTCTGAAGTGAAACTGTTTTTAGTACTGGTGAGCACAGCTGAGCATGTGCCCAATGGCGCATACCTGTTTTTATATTAGAAGTTGTGATTAAGTCTTTGTCATCACCTTTAGAGTGCAGAGTGATGTGTTTCCAGGTCCTAAAGAGGCCATGTACTCTGGATTGATGCAGTGGTCTTCGCCATCACCACCGTCAATCTGATGCTTCAGGTGCAATGTCTTGTCTATTTGAAATATGGCATCGCCACCTTATGATGTTCCCTCCATCCTAGCCCTCTTACCATCGGCCATTGACCAATGTCCTCCTGTAATGGACGTAGGAACTGTGGGAGACAGGGGGGATTTATTCTCCATACCCTCAAATTTTGGAGTAGGAAGGATGCAAGGGACAATATCCCCCAGATTTTGACAAGGAAACTATAAATTAAACAGACAAAACATGTCTCTCCGAATCTATGTTTCACGTCACATAAGTCTCTCTATCTCTCTAAAGGCTGTGGGGGTTCTATGACCCTTTCATTATTTTTTTTAGTGCTGTCACTGCCAGGTGAGCCAGCAGACTAGGGATAGTTTGGAGATGCTATTTTATATTAATATTACTTCTGGCTGTGCTGAGAAAAAAAAAGATTTATGGAGAGACTAAAGTTCAACACCTCAATGACCACAATTGAATAATTAGCAGAGAGGAGTTTGCTCCTTATGTTACAGTTTCAAGGACGCAGGGGTTCAGAGAGCCGCACTTCAATGGCTGACATCCTTTTTGGACGGCCATTCACAGTCTGTTAGTCTTTTCTAGTAAATGGCCCAAGAGTTAAACTCACATGCGGGGTCCCGCAAGGTTCCTCTTTGTCTCCACACTTGTTTAATTTGTATCTCCTTCCACTTATTCAGGACTTAGGGAAGGTAAGGTGTGCATCTTCAACTATGCAGCTGAACTGCAACTGATTTTCACCACTGATAAAACCCCGTCTCTATTCTGAACATTCAGACCACTATGTTACACATCCGCAAGTGAATGAATAACTACCACCTAAAACTAAACCCTGACAAAACTGAGCTGATTCTAACCGGTGGCTCTTGAAACCCTTGGACTTCAAATTTCTTGCTAGCAGAGTTGGGAGCCCCCCCCACTTCCCTCTCCCTCAGCCAAGAGCCTTGGCGTTACAATCGATAGGGACCTTTCAATGAAAACCCAAATTGGAACAGTGGTTTCCATCTGCTTTTTCCAACTTCGTAAAATTAAGAAAATCAGTAGATTCGTTACACCAAAAGCAGCCATCCAAGTCATCATGTCCCTGGTAATCTCACCTCTCGATTACGCCAACTCCACTTACTTTGGTCTTCCTGGGTACCTGATGAGAAGACTGCAACTAGTGCAAAATAAGGCAGCAAGACTTATTTATCACCAGCCAAGATGGCACCACATCACTCCTCTCATGAAGAAACTGCACTGGCTCCCAGCAACCCAACACTGTGCATTCAAGGTTGGATGCCTGATATTTAAATCACTCCATGGTACATGCCCAGAATTTATTTCCAATCTTATCCAGCGGTATGTCCCTGCCCAGGCCCTTCGGTCCTCCTATCTCTCTCTGTTAGCCCTTCCCTCCTATAAGCAGAAAAGAACTGGTGGATCCCACTTTGCGGTATTAGCCCCCTCTTTTTGGAACGCACTCCCTCTCAACATTAGATCATCTCCATGTTACTCTTACTTTAGGAGACAACTGAAAAACTAGCTGTTTTCTCAAGCCTATGAATGATTGATCTTATGAGCAGCAGTTCACCTCTATAAGTGCCATGAAACCATGTGGTGTATGTGCGCTGTACAAATTATTTTAACATAGCATAACAGATCTTCAAGAAGACACTTCAGAAGTGCAGCATGATTTCAGGCAAGCATGGTCTGTCACTGTGTTTGATCTTAAGTGCCTGTGGAAACATTCCAAACAGAAAAGAACACCTTTAAATCATATGACTACAACATGTATATATGTGTGTATGGAGCCAGTTTAATTTAAGGTGGCACATGAGTTTATATCGAACATCCTATGCTCAAGTATTCTAAATTTAAGTATTCTAAAACACAGAATAATAACAACCAAAATGTAAAGAATGCAAAAAATCCAAATAATGTGTTACATAAAGAAACCCACACTGTCTAGGTTAAAGAATTAAAAAAAATGTGTCCACTCGTAGCTATGCAACCACATAGAGAAATATCAACTCCTTGACCCCTACCAGTTGGGTTTCAGAACAGGGCACAGTACTGAAACGCATTAACTTACATTGTGGATGATGCTTTGAGATCACTTGATCATAATGTCCCTTGTCTCTTGATCCTTCTTGACCTGTCCTCAGCATTTGATACCATCAAACATGAAAACCTGATTGCTCATCTTCAACATAGGATGGGTCTCACTGGCACGGTCCTAAATTTGTTTGCCTCTTTCCTACATAACCGTACACAAAGAATTAAAGTTAAACACTCCCTTGCAACCAGTACCCCGCTTACGATCGGAGTTCCGCAAGGATCCTCACTCTCGTCCACTCTTTTCAACCTTCTTATGGAACCACTTACCGTCATTCTGAACCACGCTAACATCCTCTCAAGAGGACATAAAATCTCTAAATGCTGCACTTGCACAAATGCAACAATGCTTAGCCCAGAACCATCTTCTGTTAAACACTCTCAAAACTGAATTCCTTCTGATTGCCCCCCCAACCACTCTGCACCTACCCTGGACTGGCTTAAACAACTCACTGCTCTTAACTGCACCCCTCATGTGGTAGACTCTGCTAAATCTTTAGGCATCACGTTGGACAAACACCTAAATATGCAAGCGCACATCAGTGCAACTATTAGGGGAGCCATCTTTCAACTCAACACCCTTAAGAAAATCAAGCCTTTCCTCCCCCCGAACACATCAGGCCAGCTATACAATCCCTGGTTATATCGAGACTGGAATATGGATTGGTGACAATTGCTGGACTTCCCAAAGCTAGCTTGGCCCCATTCAGAGCTACTCTAAAAGCATCGGCTAGGCTCATCACGGGCTCCAGAAAGCATGACCACATCTCCCTGACCTTTTGCAACTGAATTGGCTATTTATCGAAGCTAGGATACGTTTCAAGATAGCCTGTTTGACGCATAAAGCCATACTTTACAACACCCCGGTCTACTTGGCAAATATGCTTGAACTTTCGGGCTCAGGCCGGAACCTAAGAAGTACGTCCACCCTACTTTTGAAACCTCCCAAATTCAAAAAGAAAAGATCTTACAATCGTACTTTCACCGGTCTTGCTCTAAGGATCTGGAACACCCTGCCTCCTGAGATCAGATCCAATCCTTCCACTGCATCCTTCAAGAAACGGCTATTCTTAAATGAACATTAATAGCATCAACCTGGTCTCGTGCTTTGTCTACACATTTGATTCTTATTGTTCTCCGTTGTTGGGATTTATTGTCTGCTTGTCTGTTAAATTGTTAGCGCGCTCTAGGGCTCTTCTGGTACAGTTCTGGTTGAGCCAAATTCCCAACCCCAGACCGGGTTTGTTTTCCCCCTTTGCTTGACAATGTATGACTTAGCTACACCCTCTGTAACATTGTGTTATGGTTACTCATGCTTTCGCCACTTCTGTACAGCGCTCTGATAACCGTAAGGGTCTTGTTCGCGCTTTATAAAACTTTTCAAATAAAGAGTAGGGGATTTCTAAAGAGTAAGGGAAGAAGGGATCAGTATTATGTGAACCACAGTAGAATTTCAGAGGAAACAAGAGTGTCTAGAATAAAGCTTTTCACTCAGGGAAAAACCCACCAGAAAGGTCTGCTCTCTTCTTAAACAGCATAGGGTCTAACCGTAACTAACTATGGAACACTAATTAAAGCCAGTTGAAGGTTTCAAACATCCATATCTTACTCCCACAGTCGAAGACCAATCCCATTGCAAAATTTGCCGGGATCCTGAAGACTCCCCAAATTCCCTTTCTCGCACAATTAAGTACACATCTGCCTGTCCTTGAGAATTTCATATTCCTAGTGCGCAGGGTATAGGAGGTTCCTTTCATCATCATCTCTTCATATATGTTGCCAGCTTATCTCTTCCCAAGCCTCATTATCGGTCTAATACAAAACAATAAACCTTTCTCTAGCTAATGAGGAACCCAATAACACACCTGCAGCAGAAAGAATAAGGCAAACACAACAAGATGATGGATGGAGTGCTGAAGCTTTTTAACCACTCACCTCCAGTCAAAAGATCTTGGTTGAATCCATCATTCTTTTGCTCACTACACCACCCCAGTTTGGACCCAGCCACATGCAAATCAGTCTTGACCCTGCTCCTCAATCCAACCCGAACTGCCAGGACAGGTCCTCCCTGGACCGGAGACAAGTATCCTAGGTCTGGTTTCGGGATAACATGTCTCATCAGCCAGGCTAGCTTCAATCCAGTGGCAGAGCAAAAAAAGGCTGTTCCAATGGGGAGCTGAGTCAAGATTGATTTCCAGATTGCTGGGTACAAACTGGAATTGCATGGTGAGCAAAAAATAGATGGATTTAGGTCCAGATCTCTGTAATGGGGGTGAATGTTTGACATTGTTCATCATTCCATCTAGCAATTATTCTTTTGGCAGAAAGAAAAACAGCATACTGGAAACTTTTAAAGTATGAAATGTCCAGGTATGTATGATGTTACAACGCGATCAGTTTGATTGCGGTACATTACATCGCTGTTTTTACAACGCAAGTCGTTACAACGACTTGCGCTGGAGGGCGCTGGACTTAGGAATAGTATGATATACTATTCCAACTCCAGCTTACGTACAGTAGGGAATGTGTTGGAATAGTAAATTACACTATTCCTTAGTCCATAGCGCCATCCAGCGCAAGTCGTTGTAACGACTTGCGTTGTAAAAGTAGCGAAGAACATGTATTGCGGTGTTTTGACTGCGTTGTTAAGGTCATTTTTTAATGTCTAGCTAAATCCCAACCTTAGGCTAAGCTAACTTGGGAACCAAAATGGAAGTAAATTACAGTATTATAAATCCTTAGCAATCAAACAATTTTTATTACAGTGTGTGTACAGCCTAGCCAAGTACCACACATCAGGTGTTACAGTAAGGCATTTCAGTGTGGTGGTCCGCATCACTGCACTGAAATGCAAAGTCATACATTATAGCGCCTCCTCAGCTGTCAAGCCAGAGTGCTACTATACTGCACCATGACTGAGCTGCAGTGGCAGAGGGTGGTGCGCCTTACTTCCAGCAGCCTTCAGGGCTGACTCACGATCTGCTTTTAGCTCTCTCAGATACAATGTATTCTAGCTAACACAGGACACACCCCTGGCCGGGACAACACCATGCAGCATTACTGATCTCCCAGGAGTTACTGCCCAATCGCTTGGCTCCTAAGATACTTAATTCTGAGAGACACGAATAGGCAGGGTCAGTCCTGCCGCTGCCCGCGGTGTTAGCGGGCAGCATTTCAAAATATTTTGGCTGCAGTTGTGGCTGTGTGGGCAATTAAACAGCAGGCGCAGCTCCTTCTTGCTATTTGCACCATGGCAGTATAGCTGAGGAGTGATTACCGCAAACCTGTATCTCATGAACACAGAATCATGCGGAGGTGGCATTGGTTGTTGCGCCAGCCAGGGAGTCCATGACGAGTCGTTGCAGGCCGACCGCCACACAGGGGGCATCTATTTCTGCGGTGCCGGCTCGCAATGAGAAGTAAATGCCTGAGAGAGAGTGAGCCGGTATTAATCTGTAAACTTGCAGCTTGCCAGTAATGTTAGGGACATGAACAAACAGCAAGATGGGGAGCCATTTCAATATCCATTTTTAATTACTAAATAGGTCTGAGACCAGGGGGGGACCCAGACCACTTAAAGCCCTGCCTTGCATTGTCTTTACTCTCTGAGACCCAAGCGCCTTACGCTTTGCAATAATAATTTGCAATTATAGTCCACAAGTTCTTTGTAGCCAAAGAGATCAACCTATTGGTCTCTGTACCCCGAATCTCTTAACCTCTCTGTCCATGTACCTCATCTTCTCACCTTGTCTGCGTGGCCCAAACGCCTCTCACACTGCCCGATAGCTCATCCCTGTCGAGAATGGCCGCGAAGACTGTTCGGAGATGAGTGAAAGAATAATGTGATCCCTCCACCTAGAAGGTAATGGAAGGAATCGGGGCCCAGCTCTGTGCTAAAGTTCACATTTAATGTTGATGAGGTTTCAAAGAATACATATGATAAAAAGAACAATTGACCTGCTCTCCAACCAACGAAGCTCGGTTACTGGGTAGATTTCCTCTGTGCCTGTGTAATGTATAACAGAAACAACACAAACTAATTTCGAAAGTGCAATAAGTCATGGTCTATTACTGTTGCACTGACTTGCTTCACTATGAAAATTAGCTTTTGCTGGTGCAGTTTACTGATTGTAAAGTCCAGAAAAGAGACCGACAGGAATATCTTGAAAGATAGTTTATTTTCCTTGCAGCACAGTACCCTGGTACAACACCAACTGCCAAGAGAATAAATCCTAGCATTCCCAGATTGCATGAGAGAACTATATTACATAACACAATATATGACATAGGCATGACAGTACTAAGCTGTGGATGTAACACACCTTTTCCCTATATAAAATAAACAAACGATAAAGCAAAATTATGTACAAAGAGCATACAATACCCAAAAAAGAAATGAAAACTAAAGATAAAAGAGCATAAAGAATTATACAAAATCAGCATATCTGATAGGACAACGCTTAACACGTACCCCCAACTTATCTCTAGATGCTACAGACTCTTCAGCAAGGCATTCTCTAGAGTTCTCAACATCAGGTACATTTGAACCCAAAAAAGAGTTGTTTTGTGTCAGATCAGTAATACGCAAACCAGAGTGAACTTGTTCTCCCAAATTCATTCTCAGGAAAGATCCATCATTTTAAAGTTTTCATTGACATCTAAATTACACTTGCCGCACGTCTTACATTCCAGACCTTTCCATCCTGAGTAACAATACTCAAACAAATGCCACCTGCTTTTCCATTTTTCGTCGTACAATTTCTTAACCTTATCTTGCTTCGTCTGGACTCTCTCCTTGATCTCTTGAACATTCACCCCACCTTGAAATTTGGTCTGTTCCTTCCTAAACCACCATGTACACAACTTGGATATGGGTGGCCTACCTCTCAACAATCTAAATGGACAGACTTCAGTAGTGGTTTGGGGTGTAATACGATACCACCACAGTTTTTCACTCAATTTGTCCTTCCACAAACAACCACCTTAAGGACTCTATTAAACCCTTCAACTTGTCCATTACCCTTCTGTTCGTACAGAGCAGTGGTTGCATGTTTAATATTACTAAAAGAGAAAAAGCTTTGCATTTCTTTGGAGACAAGTTGAGTACCGTTATCAGATATAACTATTTCAGGATAACCTTCTTGGGCAAAAACCTATTTTAAAAAATCAATAATGGCAGAAGAAGTGGCATGAGGCACCAATTTCACCTCTGGCTATTTCAAATGGTAATCAACTAGTACCAAAGCAAAACGACAATCATACGGAAGTGCCTGAAAAGGTCCAGAAATATACAATCCCACCTTCTGCCAAGGAGTGGAAGGCCAAGGTATAGGTTGAAGGGGAGCTGGAACAGGTTTCAACATTTTTGTTCACTATTGACACACACAGGACATTCCCGCACCACTTTTTCTGCCATTCTGTCCAAACCAGGCCACCAAAACATGGTGCATATTAGTCTCTTCTTGAGGACACACCTGGATGTCCTTCATGAGCCAATATCAAAATATCATTCAGCATACCTTTTGGAGGAATACATTTTCCACTTTTAAAAACAAGTCCATTTTCTACAACAAATTCTTCTGCTATTCTAAGGAATGGAACAAGTGATTCATGCACTTTACTCCTTTCAGGCCATCCTTCTTCAACAAACTTTTTCACCTGACAAAAAAGCTGATAATCCATATCAGCTCTCATCCACTTGTCTTTCCGTAACCCCTTAAATTCATCAGAAACATAATCGGACACAGCAAGTACAAGGTCCTCCTCGACACCAGTTAAATAATTTGCTATGTCAGATAAGGGTACTCGTGACAAACGGTCAGCCATTACATTGCTACGTCCTGGTACATACTCCACATCAAAACAATACTCTTGAAGTTTCGAGACAAGTCTGGCAATCCGAGCAGTGGCATTCCAACCCCCACCCGGTGAAAGAATCTCAACAAGGGGCTTGTGATCAGTTTTGAGGATAAATCGTGACCCCCCAGAAGAAATTACGGAAATGTTTAATTACCCAAACACATGCCATCAACTCCTTCTCTATGACAGCTTATCTTCTCTCTGCATCCAACAAGGTGCGTGAAGCAAAGGTAATATTCCATTGTTTCCCACCACATCTTTGTGACAATATGCCACCAATTCCATACATACTTGCGTCCACAGTTACAATACATTGTACACCCATCCTGAAAGGTTTAAGTGTAGGAGCATGGGCAATCTCTTTCTTAATCTCCCCAAAAGCAGATTTTTGTCTGTCAGTTCATAAATATTCCACATTTTTCCTTGTGAGGTCACGGAGAGGTTCCATTTTGTAAGCAAAATTAACAATGAACTTGCTATAATACTCACAAAGTCCCGCAAAAGACAATAACTTCCCCTATTGTCAGGAGCCGGAGCTTTAAAAAAGGCATCAACTAGGCATTTCTTGGGGACAACACCATCCTTGGATACTGTGTGACCCGGGTACTCAACAAATTTACAAAAAAATGACATTTGTTACCTTTTAGTGTCTTACCATTTTTCCTCAAAATGCCAAACACTTCCCTGAGATGCCTCTCATGTTCCCCTTCATCTTTTGAGAAAATGAAGATATGATCTTGGAAACATTTTTCACATTTTTCCATATCCTTGAAAAGATGAAACATAGACATTTGGAAAACAGACACCGCAGAGGCTAATCCAAAAGGCATACGTTGAAATTGAAATCGCCCCTGCGGCGTAATGAACGCATTCAAATGACGAGAATTCCCAGTCAGCTCAATCTCTTGGTATGCTGACCTCAAGTCTAGAGTAGAAAATACTTTAGCTCCATCAAGCATGCAGATCAGTTCATTAATGTTGGGCAGAGGATGACCGTTTACAATAATGTTGGCATTGACAGCTCTCAAGTCCACACAGAGTCTCAGAGAATTTTCTGGTTTGCGTGCCAAAACTATTGGAGACACCCATTCTGAAGACTCTATCTCTTCGATTACTCCCTCATTCACCATACTCAACAATATGTTTCTTAGTTCATCCCTCACATTGCATAACTTTTGTATGATATGCTTAGCATTAGATTTGAGTTTGATTTTGTGGGAATATCCTTCCAATTTTCCCAATCTTTCTGTGAAAACCTCAAGAAAACCACTCACAACACCCCTATACATCTACTTCTCTTCAATAACCAAAACAGGCTTGTGACTCCTGGGGTTAAGAATGATACCAAGCTTCCATTGATCTTTCCAACCAAAAACATTTACACCCTTACGTGCCACATAAAATTTAAAAAGTGCTTCTCTACCTTTAAAATGAATGACAGTGTTAACATATCCCACTATGTCAATGACACTACCATTAAAGCTCTCAGCAATAATTTCAGATGGAATCAAACATTCCATGTTCCATAGATGTCCAAAGTTTTGGAGATAGCAGTCTGTGGTAACAATCGTCCATGGCCATCCAGAATCAGCCATGAGTTCTAAATCAACTCCATTAATGTTCACAACACATTTAGGAGAAATTTTGACACCCTCTTCTCCGGTCTTATCCTCTATAGCCTCCGAGACGGAAATAACAAAACCTTTAATTTTCTCAGTATCTTCCGAATCACAAATATGCACCTTGTTTCCCTCATAACTACTAGCTCCAGTAACCATATACAACACTTTATTCTTATTATTCAAATTACTATTTCTCCTCAGATCACAACAAACCTTTGCAAAATGCCCCTTTCTACCACATTTCGCACACGTCTTTCCAATGGCAGGACAACGAGGCAAGGAAGCAATGTGATATGCACTCCAACAGCGATTACATACAAACTTGTCCTCCCTATCAAATCTGTTCTCTTCAAACTTTATGAATCTTCCAGAAAAATTCTTATTCTAATCATCAAATCTCTTTTTAAAGACAACCCGGCCCTTAGAATTACCATCTCCACCAACCGCGCCAACCACATCAGGATCATCTTTGGTCAGTTTAGTGTTATAGAGTATACCCTGCACTATTATAAAGCGGCCCTCAGTATCCTCCTCCACATGCGTTGGGACAAACGGAACACCCTTTTTAACAAGGATCATCCCTCCCCGCGCATATGAAGAGTATGAGGCGGCCAGCCGCACCCCCGCCCACCTACTGGCAGTTCGGGAGACATTTTGACTCGTGAGGTGCGTCTCTTGCAATAGCGCGATTTGGATACAATGTCGTTCCAAATAGGCTAGTACCTGTCTCACTTTTTTGGCATTGTAAGACCCCGCTCATTCCAGCTAATCCAGGAAATATTAGAACGTTGCATATCTGTCAAACTCACAGTCCCTAGTCATGCAATCTGAAAGCCATGAGGCGCAACACCCCATGCGCGTTATACTATACCAGCCAACACCAATACCATACCATATAGATCCCCAACCACCCCATCCACCCACAGCAGCAGTAAACACACCCTGCCAATAAACCCCTCCAGAAACAGAACAGAAACAAAACACCCTTCTGTTTACGGCCCACTGAGGGCATGATACAAAGAAAACCAACGCCTCTAGAAGGGCGCTCAATGAAACCCCTTCAACCAAAATAACCTTTTGGGGTAATCCCATAGTGTGGGTCACTGGCAGCCCTTCGGCCCCCCGCAGAACCAGGGTGGGCCGAGATATGTAGAGTCAGGCTAATCAGTACATAATGGTCCACAAGTGATAGCGGCTGATACCCCACCCCAGCGATACGACAGTAACTCGTGCCGCCCACCGCTCGGAACCAAGCCTCCCGCCGCTCTAACATCTATCCAGGAACAGGTTCCCTCCAGCAAAGGATGGCATTCTATAGATAGCCAACTAAATGCATACTCTAACCCAAAAACATATATCAATCATTCTCCTCATCCAGAAGAGATGGGTAGCATAGGACCATTTAACAGTGATATTGAGCTCTAACAGCGTCTCCCAGGCTCAGTCTTCTGTGTCAGAGTTCACAGCTCGTGCACGCGATGCTTCCTGCCGGTCAAGGTGCCGAAGATATTGAAGTGCGTCTTTTGGCGTCAGGAAAATATGCGCCGTCCCGTTGTGCTGGATGCGTAGACGCGCTGGGTAGAGCATAGCATATGGGATCTTGAGGGTTTGCAATTTTTTCTTCACCGTTTGGAATTCTCGGCGAGCTTGTTGCACTGCGACCGTGAAATCCGGGAAAAGCTCTATCCTCATACCCTGATATTCCAGTCGTCCCATTTCCCTGGCCAACCTGAGAGCAGTGTCCCTGTCCCTATAATTTAACAGTCTGGCGATTATAGGGCGCGGAGGAGCACCCGGGACCGGCCGAGTAGCCAGGGAGCGGTGGGCCCGCTCAACTATGAGCACCTTCGAGAAGTGCTCTGCTCCCAGTAGGGTTATGAGCATCGTTTCGACATACGTTTCCATGGAACCAGTGTTGGTACTCTCCGCGACCCCAGTAATGCGAAGATTATTCCTGCGGGAGCGGGCTTCAATGTCCTCGTTCTTGGCCCTAATCACCTCTAAGATTTTTCCCATGCTAGCACAGGATGCACTAACCGCCTCCACTCGGTCCTCCGTTGTTAAAATGCGTTGCTCCGCCTCCGCAATCTGCGAGTCGTGCTTCGCAATTTTCGAGGCCATGGTGTCCATGCGCATATTAATGTGGTCGATTTTGGCGTCAATAGTATGCAGACTCTGTTGCATGCTGAGCATCAGGCGCTCCAATTTCGTGGTTGCGCCTGCTTCCAAGTCGGGGACAGAGTCAGAAACAGCAGGTGTGGTGGCTTTAGTATGTTTTTTGGCCTCAAATGGCAGCCTGGTTTGCTGTTTATCTGCCTTGCCCATTCTGATCGGCTGTTAATGATCAAGCTCGTGACCGGAGGCACCACCCAGGGCAGCAAAAAGCAGTGGTGCAGACCACCGCACGATGACTCCAGCGCAAACCGATACCAACCAGCTCCCAAACTGCACTACGCCACGTAGATATAGTCAATGGCGCGATACAGACCCCCAGCCAGCCTGACAGCAAGAAAAGCAAGGCTCACTACACAGCAGTTTCCCTATAGCCAAGGTCACCACCATGCAGCAGCCACCAGTCCGATGCAGCCCCAGGCAATGGGATTAGAGAGGAGAGCTGTTCTGCGTGCCAGCCCGGGGCACGATCACCGCTGTACAAAAGAGAGCACCACCGGAGAGTTGACAACCCCGGGCAACAACGTTCAGACAGCCAGGGCAGCCAGGCATCAAAGGGTCGCCCCGGGGGCGGTCTCAGCAATAGCAGCGCACCACACACGCCGCAATGGAGGAACACAACCAGCCGTCGCAGTGCAAGCCCAGTCGTGAGGCAGAGGCAGAAGCAGGCTAGCACTGGGAGCGAGCCGCCATCCCGGCCGCGCGTGGCCTAGCACGCCGAGAACAGGAATCCTCCGCCACCAGTCAGCCAATGGCCGCCGCGCAACCGACGCGGCCCCACCAGGCTTCCGCGCTCGTGTGCGCCAGCGGCCTCAAGCAGTTCCCCAGGGGCTGTCAAGATCAGCAAATGTCCGCCAGGGCCTCTGCACCGCCCTCCGCTGCACCCCGTGCCGCCTCACCTCAGGCCCCAGGTCTGCCGCCCGTGAATCAGCACTGCAGGACCGCGCCGCGTCCTCCGGGGTCCGAGGCAGAAGCCGGCCTTCCGATGCCTTCCCTCTCCGTCCGATGAGCCGACGGGCTGCGGCTGAGGTCATCAGCGGCGGGGGGCAGCCGCAGCTCCCACCTCCAGCACCGAAGGGCTCCGCAGGCCACCACCAGGACGTAGCAACCACTCCACAGCAACCGTCGGCGATGCGGGGAGCAGTCCGAGCTCAGGGAGCCGCCATTCTACCGCAGGCAAGGCCAGCAGGCCCAGGTGAGCGGACGCCCGATAGAAGTGGTCTGGGCCCCCAGGTAAGCCGCCAACACAGTCCACGATGCTCTTGAAACCGATATCGCCTTAGTTCGATCACGTATGGCGCCTGATGAGTCGGATAGTTGACGGATGATTATCTCGGCCAGCAGAGCTGCACTAAGGTGCGGCCATTTTGCTCCGGGCTCGCTAGCGCCCCCTAATAAATCATTCTTAATTACCTCAAAGCTTGCTTTGTGACACTTCTTCACTACCACTGGAAATCTACCACATATCCTGCCATTTTCATTACCCTGAAAGCACAGGCAGATCTCAATCTGTCCTCACCCTCTGAAGTGAAACTGTTTTTAGTACTGGTGAGCACAGCTGAGCATGTGCCCAATGGCGCATACCTGTTTTTATATTAGAAGTTGTGATTAAGTCTTTGTCATCACCTTTAGAGTGCAGAGTGATGTGTTTCCAGGTCCTAAAGAGGCCATGTACTCTGGATTGATGCAGTGGTCTTCGCCATCACCACCATCAATCTGATGCTTCAGGTGCAATGTCTTGTCTATTTGAAATATGGCATCGCCACCTTATGATGTTCCCTCCATCCTAGCCCTCTTACCGTCGGCCATTGACCAATGTCCTCCTGTAATGGACGTAGGAACTGTGGGAGACAGGGGGGATTTATTCTCCATACCCTCAAATTTTGGAGTAGGAAGGATGCAAGGGACAATATCCCCCAGATTTTGACAAGGAAAGTATAAATTAAACAGACAAAACATGTCTCTCCGAATCTATGTTTCATGTCACATAAGTCTCTCTATCTCTGTAAAGGCTGTGGGGGTTATATGACCCTTTCATTATTTTTTTTTAGTGCTGTCACTGCCAGGTGAGCCAGCAGACTAGGGAAAGTTTGGAGATGCTATTTTATATTAATATTACTTCTGGCTGTGCTGAGAAAAAAAAAGATTTATTGAGAGACTAAAGTTCAACACCTCAATGACCACAATTGAATAATTAGCAGAGAGGAGTTTGCTCCTTATGTTACAGTTTCAAGGACGCAGGGGTTCAGAGAGCCGCACTTCAATGGCTGACATCCTTTTTGGACGGCCATTCACAGTCTGTTAGTCTTTTCCAGTAAATGGCCCAGGAGTTAAACTCACTTGCGGGGTCCCGCAAGGTTCCTCTTTGTCTCCACACTTGTTTAATTTGTATCTCCTTCCACTTATTCAGGACTTAGGGAAGGTAAGGTGTGCATCTTCAACTATGCAGCTGATCTGCAACTGATTTTCACCACTGATAAAACCCCGTCTCTATTCTGAACATTCAGACCACTATGTTACACATCCGCAAGTGAATGAATAACAACCACCTAAAACTAAACCCTGACAAAACTGAGCTGATTCTAACCGGTGGCTCTTGAAACCCTTGGACTTCAAATTTCTTGCTAGCAGAGTTGGGAGCCCCCCCCCCCACCACTTCCCTCTCCCTCAGCCAAGAGCCTTGGCGTTACAATCGATAGGGACCTTTCAATGAAAACCCAAATTGGAACAGTGGTTTCCATCTGCTTTTTCCAACTTCGTAAAATTAAGAAAATCAGTAGATTCGTTACACCAAAAGCAGCCATCCAAGTCATCATGTCCCTGGTAATCTCACCTCTCGATTACGCCAACTCCACTTACTTTGGTCTTCCTGGGTACCTGATGAGAAGACTGCAACTAGTGCAAAATAAGGCAGCAAGACTTATTTATCACCAGCCAAGATGGCACCACGTCACTCCTCTCATGAAGAAACTGCACTGGCTCCCAGCAACCCAACACTGTGCATTCAAGGTTGGATGCCTGATATTTAAATCACTCCATGGTACATGCCCAGAATTTATTTCCAATCTTATCCAGCGGTATGTCCCTGCCCAGGCCCTTCAGTCCTCCTATCTCTCTCTGTTAGCCCTTCCCTCCTATAAGCAGAAAAGAACTGGTGGATCCCACTTTGCGGTATTAGCCCCCTCTTTTTGGAACGCACTCCCTCTCAACATTAGATCATCTCCATGTTACTCTCACTTTAGGAGACAACTGAAAAACTAGCTGTTTTCTCAAGGCTATGAATGATTGATCTTATGAGCAGCAGTTCACCTCTATAAGTGCCATGAAACCATGTGGTGTATGTGTGCTGTACAAATTATTTTAACATAGCATAACAGATCTTCAAGAAGACACTTGAGAAGTGCAGCATGATTTCAGGCAAGCATGGTCTGTCACTGTGTTTGATCTTAAGTGCCTGTGGAAACATTCCAAACAGAAAAGAACACCTTTAAATCATATGACTACAACATGTATATATGTGTGTATGGAGTCAGTTTAATTTAAGGTGGCACATGAGTTTATATCGAACATCCTATGCTCAAGTATTCTAAATTTAAGTATTCTAAAACACAGAATAATAACAACCAAAATGTAAAGAATGCAAAAAATCCAAATAATGTGTTACATAAAGAAACCCACACTGTCTAGGTTAAAGAATTAAAAAAAATGTGTCCACTCGTAGCTATGCAACCACATAGAGAAATATCAACTCCTTGACCCCTACCAGTTGGGTTTCAGAACAGGGCACAGTACTGAAACGCATTAACTCACATTGTGGATGATGCTTTGAGATCACTTGATCATAATGTCCCTTGTCTCTTGATCCTCCTTGACCTGTCCTCAGCATTTGATACCATCAAACATGAAAACCTGATTGCTCATCTTCAACATAGGATGGGTCTCACTGGCACGGTCCTAAATTTGTTTGCCTCTTTCCTACATAACCGTACACAAAGAATTAAAGTTAAACACTCCCTTGCAACCAGTACCCCGGTTACGATCGGAGTTCCGCAAGGATCCTCACTCTCGTCCACTCTTTTCAACCTTCTTATGGAACCACTTACCGTCATTCTGAACCACGCTAACATCCTCTCAAGAGGACATAAAATCTCTAAATGCTGCACTTGCACAAATGCAACAATGCTTAGCCCAGAACCATCTTCTGTTAAACACTCTCAAAACTGAATTCCTTCTGATTGCCCCCCCAACCACTCTGCACCTACCCATGACTGGCTTAAACAACTCACTGCTCTTAACTGCACCCCTCATGTGGTAGACCCTGCTAAATCTTTAGGCATCACGTTGGACAAACACCTAAATATGCAAGAGCACATCAGTGCAACTATTAGGGGAGCCATCTTTCAACTCAACACCCTTAAGAAAATCAAGCCTTTCCTCCCCCCGAACACATCAGGCCAGCTATACAATCCCTGGTTATATCGAGACTGGAATATGGATTGGTGACAATTGCTGGACTTCCCAAAGCTAGCTTTGACCCATTCAGAGCTACTCTAAAAGCATCGGCCAGGCTCATCATGGGCTCCAGAAAGCATGACCACATCTCCCTGACCTTTTGCAACTGAATTGGCTATTTATCGAAGCTAGGATACGTTTCAAGATAGCCTGTTTGACGCATAAAGCCATACATTACAACACCCCGGTCTACTTGGCAAATATGCTTGAACTTTCGGGCTCAGGCCGGAACCTAAGAAGTACGTCCACCCTACTTTTGAAACCTCCCAAATTCAAAAAGAAAAGATCTTACAATCGTACTTTCACCGGTCTTGCTCTAAGGATCTGGAACACCCTGCCTCCCGAGATCAGATCCAATCCTTCCGCTGCATCCTTCAAGAAACGGCTATTCTTAAATGAACATTAATAGCATCAACCTGGTCTTGTGCTTTGTCTACACATTTGATTCTTATTGTTCTCCGTTGTTGGGATTTATTGTCTGCTTGTCTGTTAAATTGTTAGCGCGCTCTAGGGCTCTTCTGGTACAGTTCTGGTTGAGCCAACTTCCCAATCCCAGACCGGGTTTGTTTTCCCCCTTTGCTTGACAATGTATGACTTAGCTACACCCTCTGTAACATTGTGTTATAGTTACTCATGCTTTCGCCACTTCTGTACAGCGCTCTGATAACCGTAAGGGTCTTGTTCGCGCTTTATAAAACTTTTCAAATAAAGAGTAGGGGATTTCTAAAGAGTAAGGGAAGAAGGGGTCAGTATTATGTGAACCACAGTAGAATTTCAGAGGAAACGAGAGTGTCTAGACTAAAGCTTTTCACTCAGGAAAAAACCCAACAGAAAGGTCTGCTCTCTTCTTAAACAGCATAGGGTCTAACCGTAACTAACTATGGAACACTAATTAAAGCCAGTTGAAGGTTTCAAACATCCATATCTTACTCCCACAGTCGAAGACCAATCCCATTGCAAAATTTGCCGGGATCCTGAAGACTCCCCAAATTCCCTTTCTCGCACAATTAAGTACACATCTGCCTGTCCTTGAGAATTTCATATTCCTAGTGCGCAGGGTATAGGAGGTTCCTTTCATCATCATCTCTTCATATATGTTGCCAGCTTATCTCTTCCCAAGCCTCATTATCGGTCTAATACAAAACAATAAACCTTTCTCTAGCTATGAGGAACCCAATAACACACCTGCAGCAGAAAGAATAAGGCAAATACAACAAGATGATGGATGGAGTGCTGAAGCTTTTTAACCACTCACCTCCAGTCAAAAGATCTTGGTTGAATCCATCATTCTTTTGCTCACTACACCACCCCAGTTTGGACCCAGCCACATGCAAATCAGTCTTGACCCTGCTCCTCAATCCAACCCGAACTGCCAGGACAGGTCCTCCCTGGACCGGAGACAAGTATCCTAGGTCTGGTTTCGGGATAACATGTCTCATCAGCCAGGCTAGCTTCAATCCAGTGGCAGAGCAAAAAAAGGCTGTTCCAATGGGGAGCTGAGTCAAGATTGATTTGCAGATTGCTGGGTACAAACTGGAATTGCATGGTGAGCAAAAAATAAATGGATTTAGGTCCAGATCTCTGTAATGGGGGTGAATGTTTGACATTGTTCATCATTCCATCTAGCAATTATTCTTTTGGCAGAAAGAAAAACAGCATACTGAAAACTTTTAAAGTATGAAATGTCCAGGTATGTATGATGTTACAACGCGATCAGTTTGATCGCGGTACATTACATCGCTGTTTTTACAACGCAAGTCGTTACAACGACTTGCGCTGGAGGGCGCTGGACTTAGGAATAGTATGATATACTATTCCAACTCCAGCTTACGTACAGTAGGGAATGTGTTGGAATAGTAAATTACACTATTCCTTAGTCCATAGCGCCATCCAGCGAAAGTCGTTGTAACGACTTGCGTTGTAAAAGTAGCGAAGAAAATGTATTGCGGTGTTTTGACTGCGTTGTTAAGGTCATTTCTTAATGTCTAGCTAAATCCCAACCTTAGGCTAAGCTAACTTGCGAACCAAAATGGAAGTAAATTACAGTATTATAAATCCTTAGCAATCAAACAATTTTTATTACAGTGTGTGTACAGCCTAGCCAAGTACCACACATCAGATGTTACAGTAAGGCATTTCAGTGTGGTGGTCCGCATCACTGCACTGAAATGCAAAGTCATACATTATAGCGCCTCCTCAGCTGTCAAGCCAGAGTGCTGCTATACTGCACCATGACTGAGATGCAGTGGCAGAGGGTGGTGCGCCTTACTTCCAGCAGCCTTCAGGGCTGACTCATGATCTGCTTTCAGCTCTCTCAGATACAATGTATTCTAGCTAACACAGGACACACCTCTGGCCGGGAAAACACCATGCAGCATTACTGATGTCCCAGGAGTTACTGCCCAATCGCTTGGCTCCTAAGATACTTAATTCTGAGAGACACGAATAGGCAGGGTCAGTCCTGCCGCTGCCCGCGGTGTTAGCGGGCAGCATTTCAAAATATTTTGTCTGCAGTTGTGGCTGTGTGGGCAATTAAACAGCAGGCGCAGCTCCTTCTTGCTATTTGCACCATGGCAGTATAGCTGAGGAGTGATTACCGCAAACCTGTATCTCATGAACACAGAATCATGCGGAGGTGGCATTGGTTGTTGCGCCAGCCAGGGAGTCCATGACGAGTCGTTGCAGGCCGACCGCCACACAGGGGGCATCTATTTCTGCGGTGCCGGCTCGCAATGAGAAGTAAATGCCTGAGAGAGAGTGAGCCGGTATTAATCTGTAAACTTGCAGCTTGCCAGTAATGTTAGGGACATGAACAAACAGCAAGATGGGGAGCCATTTCAATATCCATTTTTAATTACTAAATAGGTCCGAGACCCGGGGGGCACCCAGACCACTTAAAGCCCTGCCTTGCATTGTCTTTACTCTCTGAGACCCAAGCGCCTTACACTTTGCAATAATAATTTGCAATTATAGTCCACAAGTTCTTTGTAGCCAAAGAGCTCAACCTATTGGTCTGTGTACCCCGAATCTCTTAACCTCTCTGTCCATGTACCTCATCTTCTCACCTTGTCTGCGTGGCCCAAGCGCCTCTCACACTGCCCGATAGCTCATCCCTGTCGAGAATGGTTGCGAAGACTGTTCGGAGATGAGTGAAAGAATAATGTGATCCCTCCACCTAGAAGGTAATGGAAAGAATCGGGGCCCAGCTCTGTGCTAAAGTTCACATTTAATGTTGATGAGGTTTCAAAGAATACATACGATAAAAAGAACAATTGACCTGCTCTCCAACCAACGAAGCTCGGTTACTGGGTAGATTTCCTCTGTGCCTGTGTAATGTATAACAGAAACAACACAAACTAATTTCGAAAGTGCAATAAGTCATGGTCTATTACTGTTGCACTGACTTGCTTCACTATGAAAATTAGCTTTTGCTGGTGCAGTTTACTGATTGTAAAGTCCAGAAAAGAGACCGACAGGAATATCTTGAAAGATAGTTTATTTTCCATGCAGCACAGTACCCTGGTACAACACCAACTGCCAAGAGAATAAATCCTAGCATTCCCAGATTCCATGAGAGAACTATATTACATAACACAATATATGACATAGGCATGACAGTACTAAGCTGTGGATGTAACACACCTTTTCCCTATATAAAATAAACAAACGATAAAGCAAAATTATGTACAAAGAGCATACAATACCCAAAAAAGAAATGAAAACTAAAGATAAAAGAGCATAAAGAATTATACAAAATCAGCATATCTGATAGGACAACGCTTAACACGTACCCCCAACTTATCTCTAGATGCTACAGACTCTTCAGCAAGGCATTCTCTAGAGTTCTCAACATCAGGTACATTTGAACCCAAAAAAGAGTTGTTTTGTGTCAGATCAGTAATACGCAAACCAGAGTGAACTTGTTCTCCCAGATTCATTCTCAGGAAAGATCCATCATTTTAAAGTTTTCATTGACATCTAAATTACACTTGCCACACGTCTTACATTCCAGACCTTTCCATCCTGAGTAACAATACTCAAACAAATGTCACCTGCTTTTCCATTTTTCGTCGTACAATTTCTTAACCTTATCTTGCTTCGTCTGGACTCTCTCCTTGATCTCTTGAACATTCACCCCACCTTGAAATTTGGTCTGTTCCTTCCTAAACCACCATGGACACAACTTGGATATGGGTGGCCTACCTCTCAACAATCTAAATTGACAGACTTCAGTAGTGGTTTGGGGTGTAATACGATACCACCACAGTTTATCACTCAATTTGTCCTTCCACAAACAACCACCTTAAGGACTCTATTAAACCCTTCAACTTGTCCATTACCCTGTGGTTCGTACAGAGCAGTGGTTGCATGTTTAATATTACTAAAAGAGAAAAAGCTTTGCATTTCTTTGGAGACAAGTTGAGTACCGTTATCAGATATAACCATTTCAGGATAACCTTCTTGGGCAAAAACCTATTTTAAAAAATCAATAATGGCAGAAGAAGTGGCATGAGGCACCAATTTCACCTCTGGCCATTTCAAATGGTAATCAACTAGTACCAAAGCAAAACGACAATCATACGGAAGTGCCTGAAAAGGTCCAGAAATATACAATCCCACCTTCTGCCAAGGAGTGGAAGGCCAAGGTATAGGTTGAAGGGGAGCTGGAAGAGGTTTCAACATTTTTGTTCACTATTGACACACACAGGACATTCCCGCACCACTTTTTCTGCCATTCTGTCCAAACCAGGCCACCAAAACATGGTGCGTATTAGTCTCTTCTTGAGGACACACCTGGATGTCCTTCATGAGCCAATATCAAAATATCATTCAGCATACCTTTTGGAGGAATACGTTTTCCACTTTTAAAAACAAGTCCATTTTCTACAACAAATTCTTCTGCTATTCTAAGGAATGGAACAAGTGATTCATGCACTTTCCTCCTTTCAGGCCATCCTTCTTCAACAAACTTTTTCAACTGACAAAAAAGCTGATAATCCATATCAGCTCTCATCCACTTGTCTTTCCGTAACCCCTTAAATTCATCAGAAACATAATCGGACACAGCAAGTACAAGGTCCTCCTCGACACCAGTTAAATAATTTGCTATGTCAGATAAGGGTACTCGTGACAAACGGTCAGCCATTACATTGCTACGTCCTGGTACATACTCCACATCAAAACAATACTCTTGAAGTTTTGAGACAAGTCTGGCAATCCGAGCAGTGGCATTCCAACCCCCACCCGGTGAAAGAATCTCAACAAGGGGCTTGTGATCAGTTTTGAGAATAAATCGTGACCCCCAGAAGAAATTACGGAAATGTTTAATTGCCCAAACACATGCCATCAACTCCTTCTCTATAACAGCTTATCTTCTCTCTGCATCCAACAAGGTGCGTGAAGCAAAGGTAATATTCCATTGTTTCCCACCACATCTTTGTGACAATATGCCACCAATTCCATACATACTTGCGTCCACAGTTACAATACATTGTACACCCATCCTGAAAGGTTTAAGTGTAGGAGCATGGGCAATCTCTTTCTTAATCTCCCCAAAAGCAGATTTTTGTCTGTCAGTTCATAAATATTCCACATTTTTCCTTGTGAGGTCACGGAGAGGTTCCATTTTGTAAGCAAAATTAACAATGAACTTGCTATAATACTCACAAAGTCCCGCAAAAGACAATAACTTCCCCTATTGTCAGGAGCCGGAACTTTAAGAAAGGCATCAACTAGGCATTTCTTGGGGACAACACCATCCTTGGATACTGTGTGACCCGGGTACTCAACAAATTTACAAAAAAATGACATTTGTTACCTTTTAGTGTCTTACCATTTTTCCTCAAAATGCCACACACTTCCCTAAGATGCCTCTCATGTTCCCCTTCATCTTTTGAGAAAATGAAGATATGATCTTGGAAACATTTTTCACATTTTTCCATATCCTTGAAAAGATGAAACATAGACATTTGGAAAACAGACACCGCAGAGGCTAATCCAAAAGGCATACGTTGAAATTGAAATCGCCCCTGCAGCATAATGAACGCATTCAATTGACGAGAATTCTCAGTCAGCTCAATCTCTTGGTATGCTGACCTCAAGTCTAGAGTAGAAAATACTTTAGCTCCATCAAGCATGCAGATCAGTTCATTAATGTTGGGCAGAGGATGACCGTTTACAATAATGTTGGCATTGACAGCTCTCAAGTCCACACAGAGTCTCAGAGAATTTTCTGGTTTGCGTGCCAAAACTATTGGAGACACCCATTCTGAAGACTCTATCTCTTCGATTACTCCCTCATTCACCATACTCAACAATATGTTTCTTAGTTCATCCCTCACATTAATAGGAACATTGCATAACTTTTGTATGATATGCTTAGCATTAGATTTGAGTTTGATTTTGTGGGACGCGCTAGCAACCTTGACCCCTGCCAGCTTCTTGCTTTGTTTGCTCTTGCCGTGAGGGGAACGGCCAAGAGGATTTTCGCAGCATCTCCCGGCATTATTCCATCCCGCCGTGAGGGGAACGGCCAGCACGGACTACGACTCCCAGCGGCCAGTGCTCACCCCAGGCGCCTGTCATTGACATCAGCAGGCAGTGCCGGGGGAGCTTAAAGGCGGCTCCGGTGTTACGCAGCGCGGGACGCGCGCGGGCCGCGCCCGGGCGAAGCCCGGGCCAAGGGCGGGCCCGTCCTTGACCGATTCTGACTGGACTGGGCCACATCTCTAACGCTGCTGTTGTGGCAGTACACTTAAGGTAGAAGGGTGCACCTACATTGATTGGATTCGCAAGTGTTTGGTGCATTTCCTTGTTTTGCTCTATAGGCGAATATTCCATACTGCTAGTATTCTGCTCTGGTGGTGTAAAATATTAACTTCCAATTGACTTCATCTAGGTTATCGACTATATTGGCTCTAGTATTGTGTATATAGTGTATGATGGCAACCAAAGGGAAACGTATCGGTGGAAGTGGGTCTGTGACGGGTACTCTTGACCATTTCATTACTAGAGCTGTATCAGTTCTAGAGCACGAACTAGCTATAACTGAGCGACGCCTGTCCGCAGAGCTAGCGCAAGCCAGACGCTCATCCCTGGGAATTTTGGCACTGGCTAAATCTCCTTCGAAGCCAGCGGGACAGGATGGGGGTGATTTAGCACTACGGGAGAATCTTGGGGTTAGTACTTCTATATCGCAGACCTGTGGTGAAGTGTGTGATGTCCCTGGTGATTCAGGCGACATAGCCATAACAACATGCAGCCCCCCCGTTACTACTAAATCTGCTTTAACCTACCCGCAGACAAGGGCTAGCAAAAAAACTGTAATTCCTCTCAACCCTAAGAGGAAACGAGTAGGGATGTCCCAGGGAGGGAGAAAGGCCAAACACCCTAATGTTACGGAAAAATCTCCAATGGGGGTAATCCTGGACGAAGATCATTTATCTCCAAGTGGGAATGCTACTAGGCATATAGACCAGCCCCAATCGAGCAATATGATTCCCCAGATAGAGAAAATGGTCCGTTCTCTGTTACTACCTCTGTTGGAAAGGGTTAAGCTGGTTAGTGAGAAGGTAGAACTAGAACAAACTGTCTTAGACAATTTTTGTTCACTTAAAAATGTTATCAAACTAGCTACCAAGGAAAGGGATAATCTTTTAGGGGTGTCTTCTACTCTCCCTATTCTCCCGCTGGTATCTCCTGATTATGAAGTAATGTCCGGGGTTACACCTGAGGCTGCTCTCCCCAAGGCTCAGGTTATTGACAATTCTATTAAACAATGTGTCGGCCAAGTGGGAGATAACCCTACGAGTGTGTCCAGTACCAATGCTGGGAAAAAGTGCGTGAACAAGGGAAGGATTTTGGAATCTGGGGTCAAAAACAGTACATTGTCTAGGGCTCACATACATTTCCCCCCTGCTTGTACTCCTTATGTAGCCGTACTGACAGGTGTCCCGGAATTGAACGAAGGTGTACTGGAATCGTATCAGCAATTAAAAAACAAAGTCACCTTCTGGCTAAATAGGAACAGACCGCTCCCAAATTATTTGGATGGAAAGATCCTCTTTGCTAGAAGGGTTAGCTGGGTAGGCCCAAGACCCAAAGATGTTCCTGGGGACTCCATTATTGTCAACTTTGGAGATAGTCGTATAGTGCATTATATCTGTGACTCTCGACTGGCTTGTGACCAGACAAAAATTGGGGTACATGACTTAGGGTATTTTTACAATTCTAATCCCAATATTCCTGCAGGATTTAGCCCAGCTCTGAAAAATTGGGAAGCAAATGACCTGTGCGATCCAGTAGCTCTTGCCTGACCGGTATCTGGGACGCAGTTTCTTATTACATCTCCCAATCCAAGTATTCCAGCCGGAGAGCCTAAGCTTAATGAAAATGTATATTACTCCCCTGTTAACGGGACGGCTGAGATAGTAGATGTAATAACCCCTGAACTGTCTGGGGAAATGCAACATGGACGCGAGCAGTCGTGTGCTGACCCTGCACACGTTCATGGCCAAGGAAGGGAGGGGGGATCAATGGTTTCTTGGAATATTGCAGGCTTAAAGTCAAAAATGGACTCCCCGGAATGGTTAGCTTATATAGGCAACTTTGATGTTTGCCTCTTCCAGGAAACCTGGTCCTGTGAGCCCCAGTTCTTACAGGGTTTTTTGAATTTTTATGTCCCCGCAACCCAGGGTCTAAGGGGGCGCCCAAAGGGAGGCTTGGTAATCTGGGTTCGACAGGATGTATTTCCTGAGGCTTGTGCAATATTTACTGGGTCTGAGGATATCCAACTAGTCAGGGTGTCACTTGGGATTCTGGGTGACCTGGATATCTACAACTTGTATTTGAGAGACCCCAATAGGACGGGCTCCCAGGTTTTGGCTCACTTAGTTTCCCTTATAGACCAGTACTCAGGTGGGAGGAGAA
The DNA here is from genome assembly GCF_964204655.1 of Triturus cristatus. Classification (NCBI taxonomy): domain Eukaryota; kingdom Metazoa; phylum Chordata; class Amphibia; order Caudata; family Salamandridae; genus Triturus; species Triturus cristatus. The sequence goes on from NC_140589.1 coordinate 1,138,965,930, forward strand.
TACTCGTCGCTGGGGATCTGAATATTACCTTCGAACCACTTTTAGACCCTGACTCTGGGTGGGACGTTGACGCTGTGGAAGATCAATTATGGGGGGTACCTGTGCTTGATCTCAGTCCAATAAAAAGGTGGACTGAGATTATTGTCCAGGCTAATGCTCTCTGCTTTGAGTATGGCCTGAGGGCCTTGAATGGGAGGACGCCAGGTGATTAACAAGGGGCGAAGACATTTGATAATGGTCGGCATTCCAGCAGGATTGATTATGTTTTATGTAGTTTGAAATTATGGCAATCTGTTCTAGACATGGTTGTTGAGGCTAGAGTTGAGAGTGACCATAACCCTATCTGTGTAACTCACCGATGGTGGTCTAGCAATCGCCTACTAGCCGGTGAGATGGTTCCGTGCCTCCCTGAGGTAATTTTAACAAACAATATGCGCAGACTTAAGTGGGGGGAGCTCGAGCATAACATCCTGGCAATTGCCGATATAGATAAGAAACTAGCTGATTCCATTGCTGAGCTGGAGGGTATGCTAATCCATGTCCCAGGCAGTGTTGAAGTCACTGAATGCCATGATAAGTTGTTTGCTGAAATAGGTTCTTATTTTATGAAGCCTTTGAGGAACAAGAATAAGGCTCCAACTAAGAGAAATAGATGGTATGACGGTGCTTGCAGAGAATCTAGGGCCAACCTGGTGATAGCTCTGTCTAATGGAGGAAAGGATTGTGTCCGCTTCGCCAGACTAGCATACAAAAAAGCTGTAAGAATGGCCAAAAAGAACTGGGACGAGCAACGTTGGCTTGATTTCAAAAGTGCTTGTCGTACTAGAGATTCCCGGTTATTTTGGAACATTCTTAAGTGGGACAGAGGTGGGCGGCCTGATAGTCCTTCTAATTATGTCTCACAGGTAGAGTGGGTCCAATATTTCAAACCCCAATATGCCTACAATATCTCGTTTAATTTTGCATGGGTGCCAAATTATGCTTTTTTCTCCCAGGGTCCCTTTTGCATCCAAGATGCTAAAAGGGCCCTATGCTCAGTCACCAGTGGACGTGCCCCTGGCCAGGATAGGGTTCCTTCGGATGTTTTTCTCCATGATAAAGATAATTGGAGCAAGTATATAACCCTATTGGCTAATGCTGTGGCTGCAGGCGCCCCAGTCCCAAAATCATGGAGGGGGGCAGTTATCATACCTGTATTTAAGAAGGGTGATAGGACGCTTCCAGGAAACTATAGGCCAATTAGCCTTATTGATTCTATCCAGAAGGTGGTAGGGAGGATGGTCTTGAACCAAATCCAAGAATGGATCGATGATAACAACATTCTGTCACCATTCCAAGCAGGTTTTCGGAAATTAACCAGCACGGTGGACCAAGTTTTTTGCTTTGTCCAGCTCCATTGGAAGGTGGTGACATTGGGGAAGGGCAGTCTTTACGCAGCTTTTGTTGACTTAAGAGCTGCCTTCGATCTTGTTCCCCGCCACCGGTTGTGGGCAGTCCTTGAGAGGCTAGGTCTCCCCAAAGAAACTTTGACAATGGTGATGCGTTTGCATGAGTCCAACTATGCTAGGATTCAGTGGGGTGGGGCAGGTGAGGACACCTCTGAGTTTCCGGTTGAGCGTGGTGTGCGACAAGGTTGTACTATGGCACCCACGCTCTTCTCTCTTTATATCAATGGGATAGTTGATCTCATGCTTTCTGTCAATACCGACGCACCAAGGTTGGCTGGTGTTTCCATCCCCATATTAATGTTTGCAGATGATACGCTTATCGTATCCAGAACATCTAATGGTCTGCAAAAAGCCCTCCGCCTGTTTGATGAGTTTTGCCTCGACCATGGTCTGGAGGTCAATGTGGCAAAAACGAAATTTATGGCCTTCAACCCTCATAGCAGCTTCCGAGGGAAAAGAGTGTTTATGAATGGGCAACCTCTAGAATTGGTAACCACTTTTACGTATCTTGGATTGCAAATCTCAAGTAGTAATAACTGGCGTAAGCATCTTGAAATGGCCTCCCTGCGATTTAAACAGTTAACTGGTGCCCTGAGCAGGGAATTTAGCAGGTCATTTACAAAACCAATAAGCCCGGTATTGCAAGTTTATGAAGCGAAGGCCCTAAACTCTGTCCTTTATGGGGCGGAGCTCTGGGGTTTTGATCAGCTAGCGACTTTGACAACTGTGGAGCATAAATTTTTTCGAAGTATAACTGGTCTTCCTCAGAGCACCCCTTTGATCCCACTTAGGTATGACCTGGGCAGGAGGTCCATTAAGGATATCGCAAGGCTCCGTCCGGTCTTATACTGGCGGAGGCTCTGGACCACTCCTGAACTTTCCCACTATGCTAATGGCCTTATGGACATTATAAAAACCGATGTCTTCCATAAAATTGAGTGGCTGAAGAACTTACATGCGTCTTTAAAAGACATGGGTATGGAAGGGATATGGAATGACCCAGCGACTGCCCAGTTTCCATCAAAAAGTTCTCTTAAAATAGCATACTGGGAAAGAATTGATTCCCAGGTATTGAGTAGAGCTACAGGAATGTCCGGGAATTTTCTCGAGTTTAAAGACTCCCCCAGCCTTGAATTATACTGGGATTTGGTGACTAATGTGGGTGATAGGAAACTCTACTTTCAGTTTAGAGCTGGCTCCTTGCCTCTAAGATTTTTGACTGGAAGGTGGGCCAGGAACTCGGAATTGCAGTGCCCTGCATGCGGGGCTGCAATAGAAACAACTCCCCACTTTCTGTTTGCCTGCCCGGCATTTACCATCCCAAGGCGCGTTTGGCTTTCCCCCATGTGCAAATCTCTCGGCACAAGGAGCTGCGCTGTGGCATTACGCATTTTGCGCACTAGCTCTTTAACAATAGTTTCTGTCGCATTGGCAAAATATTTGGGCTGGGCATGGGCATTGCGGAGAAAAACAATTAAGCGTACCCTTGATGGGCTTTAATGAATTCTGTGTCTGGGTTTTCCCTTTTAACCCCTGAACTAGGGATTATTTAAAGTGTTTTTATTACTACATGTCAGTCCATTGAAGTGTTTAATGTTTTTTTAAATGTATTTTAACGTATTTATTGAAACCTATGTTTTATGTACTATGTTTGTGTCTTTTATGATTGTTTTTAAATCGAATAAAGACTGATGATGATGGTAAGCAAAATTAACAATGAACTTGCTATAATACTCACAAAGTCCCGCAAAAGACAATAACTTCCCCTATTGTCAGGAGCCGGAGCTTTAAGAAAGGCATCAACTAGGCATTTCTTGGGGACAACACCATCCTTGGATACTGTGTGACCCGGGTACTCAACAAATTTACAAAAAAATGACATTTGTTACCTTTTAGTGTCTTACCATTTTTCCTCAAAATGCCACACACTTCCCTAAGATGCCTCTCATGTTCCCCTTCATCTTTTGAGAAAATGAAGATATGATCTTGGAAACATTTTTCACATTTTTCCATATCCTTGAAAAGATGAAACATAGACATTTGGAAAACAGACACCGCAGAGGCTAATCCAAAAGGCATACGTTGAAATTGAAATCGCCCCTGCGGCGTAATGAACGCATTCAAATGACGAGAATTCTCAGTCAGCTCAATCTCTTGGTATGCTGACCTCAAGTCTAGAGTAGAAAATACTTTAGCTCCATCAAGCATGCAGATCAGTTCATTAATGTTGGGCAGAGGATGACCGTTTACAATAATGTTGGCATTGACAGCTCTCAAGTCCACACAGAGTCTCAGAGAATTTTCTGGTTTGCGTGCCAAAACTATTGGAGACACCCATTCTGAAGACTCTATCTCTTCGATTACTCCCTCATTCACCATACTCAACAATATGTTTCTTAGTTCATCCCTCACATTAATAGGAACATTGCATAATTTTTGTATGATATGCTTAGCATTAGATTTGAGTTTGATTTTGTGGGAATATCCTTCCAATTTTCCCAATCTTTCTGTGAAAACCTCAGGAAAACCACTCACAACACCCCTATACATCTCCTTCTCTTCAATAACCAAAACAGGCTTGTTACTCCTGGGGTTAAGAATGATACCAAGCTTCCATTGATCTTTCCAACCAAAAACATTTACACCCTTACATGCCACATAAAATTTAAAAAGTGCTTCTCTACCTTTAAAATGAATGACAGTGTTAACATATCCCACTATGTCAATGACACTACCATTAAAGCTCTCAGCAATAATTTCAGATGGAATCAAACATTCCATGTTCCATAGATGTCCAACGTTTTGGAGATAGCAGTCTGTGGTAACAATCGTCCATGGCTATCCAGAATCAGCCATGAGTTCTAAATCAACTCCATTAATGTTCACAACACATTTAGGAGAAATTTTGACACCCTCTTCTCCGGTCTTATCCTCTATAGCCTCCGAGACGGAAATAACAAAACCTTTAATTTTCTCAGTATCTTCCGAATCACAAATATGCACCGTGTTTCCCTCATAACTACTAGCTCCAGTAACCATATACACCACTTTATTCTTATTATTCAAATTACTATTTCTCCTCAGATCACAACAAACCTTTGCAAAATGCCCCTTTCTACCACATTTCGCACACGTATTCCCAATGGCAGGACAACGAGGCAAGGAAGCAATGTGATATGCACTCCAACAGCGATTACATACAAACTTCTCTATCAAATCTGTTCTCTTCAAACTTTTTGAATCTTCCAGAAAAATTCTTATTCTAATCATCAAATCTCTTTTTAAAGACACCCCGGCCCTTAGAATTACCATCTCCACCAACCGCGCCAACCACATCAGGATCATCTTTGGTCAGTTTAGTGTTATGGAGTATACCCTGCACTATTATAAAGCGGCCCTCAGTATCCTCCTCCACATGCGTTGGGACAAACGGAACCCCCTTTTTAACAAGGATCATCACTCCCCGCGCATATAAAGAGTATGAGGCGGCCAGCCACACCCCCGCCCACCTACTGGCAGTTCGGGAGACATTTTGACTCGTGAGGTGCGTCTCTTGCAATAGCGCGATTTGGATACAATGTCGATCCAAATAGGCTAGTACCTGTCTCACTTTTTTGGCATTGTTAAGACCCCGCACATTCCAGCTAATCCAGGAAATATTAGAACGTTGCATATCTGTCAAACTCACAGTCCCTAGTCATGCAATCTGAAAGCCATGAGGCGCAACACCCCATGCGCGTTATACTATACCAGCCAACACCAATACCATACCATATAGATCCCCAACCACCCCATCCACCCACAGCAGCAGTAAACACACCCTGCCAATAAACCCCTCCAGAAACAGAACAGAAACAAAACACCCTTCTGTTTACGGCCCACTGAGGGCATGATACAAAGAAAACCAACGCCTCTAGAAGGGCGCTCAATGAAACCCCTTCAACCAACATAACCTTTTGGGGTAATCCCATAGTGTGGGTCACTGGCAGCCCTTCGGCCCCCCGCAGAACCAGGGTGGGCCGAGATATGTAGAGTCAGGCTAATCAGTACATAATGGTCCACAAGTGATAGCGGCTGATACCCCATCCCAGCGATACGACAGTAACTCGTGCCGCCCACCGCTCGGAACCAAGCCTCCCGCCGCTCTAACATCTATCCAGGAACAGGTTCCCTCCAGCAAAGGATGGCATTCTATAGATGGCCAACTAAATGCATACTCTAACCCAAAAACATATATCAATCATTCTCCTCATCCAGAAGAGATGGGTAGCATAGGACCATTTAACAGTGATATTGAGCTCTAACAGCGCCTCCCAGGCTCAGTCTTCTGTGTCAGAGTTCACAGCTCGTGCACGCGATGCTTCCTGCCGGTTAAGGTGCCGAAGATATTGAAGTGCGTCTTTTGGCGTCAGGAAAATATGCGCCGTCCCGTTGTGCTGGATGCGTAGATGCGCTGGGTAGAGCATGGCATATCGGATCTTGAGGGTTTGCAATTTTTTCTTCACCGTTTGGAATTCTCGGCGAGCTTGTTGCACTGCGACCGTGAAATCCGGGAAAAGCTCTATCCTCATACCCTGATATTCCAGTCGTCCCATTTCCCTGGCCAACCTGAGAGCAGTGTCCCTGTCCCTATAATTTAACAGTCTGGCGATTATAGGGCGCGGTGGAGCACCCGGGACCGGCCGAGCAGCCAGGGAGCGGTGGGCCCGCTCAACTATGAGCACCTTCGAGAAGTGCTCTGCTCCCAGTAGGGTTATGAGCATCGTTTCGACATACGTTTCCATGGAACCAGTGTTGGTACTCTCCGCGACCCCAGTAATGCGAAGATTATTCCTGCGGGAGCGGGCTTCAATGTCCTCGTTCTTGGCCCTAATCACCTCTAAGATTTTTTCCATGCTAGCACAGGATGCACTAACCGCCTCCACTCGGTCCTCCGTTGTTAAAATGCGTTGCTCCGCCTCCGCAATCTGCGAGTCGTGCTTCGCAATTTTCGAGGCCATGGTGTCCATGCGCATATTAATGTGGTCGATTTTGGCGTCAATAGTATGCAGACTCTGTTGCATGCTGAGCATCAGGCGCTCCAATTTCGTGGTTGCGCCTGCTTCCAAGTCGGGGACAGAGTCAGAAACAGCAGGTGTGGTGGCTTTAGTATGTTTTTTGGCCTCAAATGGCAGCCTGGTTTGCTGTTTATCTGCCTTGCCCATTCTGATCGGCTGTTAATGATCAAGCTCGTGACCGGAGGCACCACCCAGGGCAGCAAAAAGCAGTGGTGCAGACCACCGCACGATGACTCCAGCGCAAACCGATACCAACCAGCTCCCAAACTGCACTACGCCACGTAGATATAGTCAATGGCGCGATACAGACCCCCAGCCAGCCTGACAGCAAGAAAAGCAAGGCTCACTACACAGCAGTTTCCCTATAGCCAAGGTCACCACCATGCAGCAGCCACCAGTCCGATGCAGCCCCAGGCAATGGGATTAGAGAGGAGAGCTGTTCTGCGTGCCAGCCCGGGGCACGATCACCGCTGTACAAGAGAGAGCACCACCGGAGAGTTGACAACCCCGGGCAACAACGTTCAGACAGCCAGGGCAGCCAGGCATCAAAGGGTCGCCCCGGGGGCGGTCTCAGCAACAGCAGCGCACCACACACGCCGCAATGGAGGACCACAACCAGCCGTCGCAGTGCAAGCCCAGTCGTGAGGCAGAGGCAGAAGCAGGCTAGCACTGGGAGCGAGCCGCCATCCCGGCCGCGTGCGGCCTAGCACGCCGAGAACAGGAATCCTCCGCCACCAGTCAGCCAATGGCCGCCGCGCAACCGACGCGGCCCCACCAGGCTTCCGCGCTCGTGTGCGCCAGCGGCCTCAAGCAGTTCCCCAGGGGCTGTCAAGATCAGCAAATGTCCACCAGGGCCTCTGCACCGCCCTCCACTGCACCCCGTGCCGCCTTACCTCAGGCCCCAGGTCTGCCACCCGTGAATCAGCACTGCAGGACCGCGCCGCGTCTTCCGGGGTCCGAGGCAGAAGCCGGCCTTCCGATGCCTTCCCTCTCCGTCTGATGAGCCGATGGGCTGCGGCTGAGGTCATCAGCGGCGGGGGGCAGCCGCAGCTCCCACCTCCAGCACCGAAGGGCTCCGCAGGCCACCACCAGGACGTAGCAACCACTCCACAGCAACCGTCGGCGATGCGGGGAGCAGTCCGAGCTCAGGGAGCCGCCATTTTACCGCAGGCAAGGCCAGCAGGCCCAGGTGAGCGGACGCCCGATAGAAGTGGTCTGGGCCCCCAGGTAAGCCGCCAACACAGTCCACGATGCTCTTGAAACCGATATCGCCTTAGTTCGATCACGTATGGCGCCTGATGAGTCGGATAGTTGACGGATGATTATCTCGGCCAGCAGAGCTGCACTAAGGTGCGGCCATTTTGCTCCGGGCTCGCTAGCGCCCCCTAATAAATCATTCTTAATTACCTCAAAGCTTGCTTTGTGACACTTCTTCACTACCACTGGAAATCTACCACATATCCTGCCATTTTCATTACCCTGAAAGCACAGGCAGATCTCAATCTGTCCTCACCCTCTGAAGTGAAACTGTTTTTAGTACTGGTGAGCACAGCTGAGCATGTGCCCAATGGCGCATACCTGTTTTTATATTAGAAGTTGTGATTAAGTCTTTGTCATCACCTTTAGAGTGCAGAGTGATGTGTTTCCAGGTCCTAAAGAGGCCATGTACTCTGGATTGATGCAGTGGTCTTCGCCATCACCACCATCAATCTGATGCTTCAGGTGCAATGTCTTGTCTATTTGAAATATGGCATCGCCACCTTATGATGTTCCCTCCAGCCTAGCCCTCTTACCGTCGGCCATTGACCAATGTCCTCCTGTAATGGACGTAGGAACTGTGGGAGACAGGGGGGATTTATTCTCCATACCCTCAAATTTTGGAGTAGGAAGGATGCAAGGGACAATATCCCCCAGATTTTGACAAGGAAACTATAAATTAAACAGACAAAACATGTCTCTCCGAATCTATGTTTCATGTCACATAAGTCTCTCTATCTCTCTAAAGGCTGTGGGGGTTCTATGACCCTTTCATTATTTTTTTTTAGTGCTGTCACTGCCAGGTGAGCCAGCAGACTAGGGAAAGTTTGGAGATGCTATTTTATATTAATATTACTTCTGGCTGTGCTGAGAAAAAAAAAGATTTATGGAGAGACTAAAGTTCAACACCTCAATGACCACAATTGAATAATTAGCAGAGAGGAGTTTGCTCCTTATGTTACAGTTTCAAGGACGCAGGGGTTCAGAGAGCCGCACTTCAATGGCTGACATCCTTTTTGGACGGCCATTCACAGTCTGTTAGTCTTTTCCAGTAAATGGCCCAAGAGTGAAACTCACTTGCGGGGTCCCGCAAGGTTCCTCTTTGTCTCCACACTTGTTTAATTTGTATCTCCTTCCACTTATTCAGGACTTAGGGAAGGTAAGGTGTGCATCTTCAACTATGCAGCTGATCTGGAACTGATTTTCACCACTGATAAAACCCCGTCTCTATTCTGAACATTCAGACCACTATGTTACACATCCGCAAGTGAATGAATAACAACCACCTAAAACTAAACCCTGACAAAACTGAGCTGATTCTAACCGGTGGCTCTTGAAACCCTTGGACTTCAAATTTCTTGCTAGCAGAGTTGGGAGCCCCCCCCCCCCCACTTCCCTCTCCCTCAGCCAAGAGCCTTGGCGTTACAATCGATAGGGACCTTTCAATGAAAACCCAAATTGGAACAGTGGTTTCCATCTGCTTTTTCCAACTTCGTAAAATTAAGAAAATCATTAGATTCGTTACACCAAAAGCAGCCATCCAAGTCATCATGTCCCTGGTAATCTCACCTCTCGATTACGCCAACTCCACTTACTTTGGTCTTCCTGGGTACCTTGATGAGAAGACTCCAACTAGTGCAAAATAAGGCAGCAAGACTTATTTATCACCAGCCAAGATGGCACCACGTCACTCCTCTCATGAAGAAACTGCACTGGCTCCCAGCAACCCAACACTGTGCATTCAAGGTCGGATGCCTGATATTTAAATCACTCCATGGTACATGCCCAGAATTTATTTCCAATCTTATCCAGCGGTATGTCCCTGCCCAGGCCCTTCGGTCCTCCTATCTCTCTCTGTTAGCCCTTCCCTCCTATAAGCAGAAAAGAACTGGTGGATCCCACTTTGCGGTATTAGCCCCCTCTTTTTGGAACGCACTCCCTCTCAACATTAGATCATCTCCATGTTACTCTTACTTTAGGAGACAACTGAAAAACTAGCTGTTTTCTCAAGCCTATGAATGATTGATCTTATGAGCAGCAGTTCACCTCTATAAGTGCCATGAAACCATGTGGTGTATGTGCGCTGTACAAATTATTTTAACATAGCATAACAGATCTTCAAGAAGACACTTCAGAAGTGCAGCATGATTTCAGGCAAGCATGGTCTGTCACTGTGTTTGATCTTAAGTGCCTGTGGAAACATTCCAAACAGAAAAGAACACCTTTAAATCATATGACTACAACATGTATATATGTGTGTATGGAGCCAGTTTAATTTAAGGTGGCACATGAGTTTATATCGAACATCCTATGCTCAAGTATTCTAAATTTAAGTATTCTAAAACACAGAATAATAACAACCAAAATGTAAAGAATGCAAAAAATCCAAATAATGTGTTACATAAAGAAACCCACACTGTCTAGGTTAAAGAATTAAAAAAAATGTGTCCACTCGTAGCTATGCAACCACATAGAGAAATATCAACTCCTTGACCCCTACCAGTTGGGTTTCAGAACAGGGCACAGTACTGAAACGCATTAACTCACATTGTGGATGATGCTTTGAGATCACTTGATCATAATGTCCCTTGTCTCTTGATCCTTCTTGACCTGTCCTCAGCATTTGATACCATCAAACATGAAAACCTGATTGCTCATCTTCAACATAGGATGGGTCTCACTGGCACGGTCCTAAATTTGTTTGCCTCTTATCTACATAACCGTACACAAAGAATTAAAGTTAAACACTCCCTTGCAACCAGTACCCCGGTTACGATCGGAGTTCCGCAAGGATCCTCACTCTCGTCCACTCTTTTCAACCTTCTTATGGAACCACTTACCGTCATTCTGAACCACGCTAACATCCTCTCAAGAGGACATAAAATCTCTAAATGCTGCACTTGCACAAATGCAACAATGCTTAGCCCAGAACCATCTTCTGTTAAACACTCTCAAAACTGAATTCCTTCTGATTGCCCCCCCAACCACTCTGCACCTACCCTGGACTGGCTTAAACAACTCACTGCTCTTAACTGCACCCCTCATGTGGTAGACTCTGCTAAATCTTTAGGCATCACGTTGGACAAACACCTAAATATGCAAGCACACATCAGTGCAACTATTAGGGGAGCCATCTTTCAACTCAACACCCTTAAGAAAATCAAGCCTTTCCTCCCCCCGAACACATCAGGCCAGCTATACAATCCCTGGTTATATCGAGACTGGAATATGGATTGGTTACAATTGCTGGACTTCCCAAAGCTAGCTTGGCCCCATTCAGAGCTACTCTAAAAGCATCGGCTAGGCTCATCATGGGCTCCAGAAAGCATGACCACATCTCCCTGACCTTTTGCAACTGAATTAGCTATTTATCGAAGCTAGGATACGTTTCAAGATAGCCTGTTTGACGCATAAAGCCATACATTACAACACCCCGGTCTACTTGGCAAATATGCTTGAACTTTCGGGCTCAGGCCGGAACCTAAGAAGTACGTCCACCCTACTTTTGAAACCTCCCAAATTCAAAAAGAAAAGATCTTACAATCGTACTTTCACCGGTCTTGCTCTAAGGATCTGGAACACCCTGCCTCCCGAGATCAGATCCAATCCTTCCACTGCATCCTTCAAGAAACGGCTATTCTTAAATGAACATTAATAGCATCAACCTGGTCTCGTGCTTTGTCTACACATTTGATTCTTATTGTTCTCCGTTGTTGGGATTTATTGTCTGCTTGTCTGTTAAATTGTTAGCGTGCTCTAGGGCTCTTCTGGTACAGTTCTGGTTGAGCCAACTTCCCAACCCCAGACCGGGTTTGTTTTCCCCCTTTGCTTGACAATGTATGACTTAGCTACACCCTCTGTAACATTGTGTTATGGTTACTCATGCTTTCGCCACTTCTGTACAGCGCTCTGATAACCGTAAGGGTCTTGTTCGCGCTTTATAAAACTTTTCAAATAAAGAGTAGGGGATTTCTAAAGAGTAAGGGAAGAAGGGGTCAGTATTATGTGAACCACAGTAGAATTTCAGAGGAAACGAGAGTGTCTAGAATAAAGCTTTTCACTCAGGGAAAAACCCAACAGAAAGGTCTGCTCTCTTCTTAAACAGCATAGGGTCTAACCGTAACTAACTATGGAACACTAATTAAAGCCAGTTGAAGGTTTCAAACATCCATATCTTACTCCCACAGTCGAAGACCAATCCCATTGCAAAATTTGCCGGGATCCTGAAGACTCCCCAAATTCCTTTTCTCACACAATTAAGTACACATCTGCCTGTCCTTGAGAATTTCATATTCCTAGTGCGCAGGGTATAGGAGGTTCCTTTCATCATCATCTCTTCATATATGTTGCCAGCTTATCTCTTCCCAAGCCTCATTATCGGTCTAATACAAAACAATAAACCTTTCTCTAGCTAATGAGGAACCCAATAACACACCTGCAGCAGAAAGAATAAGGCAAACACAACAAGATGATGGATGGAGTGCTGAAGCTTTTTAACCACTCACCTCCAGTCAAAAGATCTTGGTTGAATCCATCATTCTTTTGCTCACTACACCACCCCAGTTTGGACCCAGCCACATGCAAATCAGTCTTGACCCTGCTCCTCAATCCAACCCGAACTGCCAGGACAGGTCCTCCCTGGACCGGAGACAAGTATCCTAGGTCTGGTTTCGGGATAACATGTCTCATCAGCCAGGCTAGCTTCAATCCAGTGGCAGAGCAAAAAAAGGCTGTTCCAATGGGGAGCTGAGTCAAGATTGATTTGCAGATTGCTGGGTACAAACTGGAATTGCATGGTGAGCAAAAAATAGATGGATTTAGGTCCAGATCTCTGTAATGGGGGTGAATGTTTGACATTGTTCATCATTCCATCTAGCAATTATTCTTTTGGCAGAAAGAAAAACAGCATACTGGAAACTTTTAAAGTATAAAATTGCTGTCCCCCCCCCTTTTTTTCTCACCCCCGACCCCACAGGTGTAGGGATCCTTAGCGCTGGGATACCTCAGGGTGACTACGCGCTCTATAAAAATTTCTAATAATAATAATAATAATGAAATGTCCAGGTATGTATGATGTTACAACGCGATCAGTTTGATCGCGGTACATTACATCGCTGTTTTTACAACGCAAGTCGTTACAACGACTTGCGCTGGAGGGCGCTGGACTTAGGAATAGTATGATATACTATTCCAACTCCAGCTTACGTACAGTAGGGAATGTGTTGGAATAGTAAATTACACTATTCCTTAGTCCATAGCGCCATCCAGCGCAAGTCGTTGTAACGACTTGCGTTGTAAAAGTAGTGAAGAACATGTATTGCGGTGTTTTGACTGCGTTGTTAAGGTCATTTTTTAATGTCTAGCTAAATCCCAACCTTAGGCTAAGCTAACTTGGGAACCAAAATGGAAGTAAATTACAGTATTATAAATCCTTATCAATCAAACAATTTTTATTACAGTGTGTGTACAGCCTAGCCAAGTACCACACATCAGGTGTTACAGTAAGGCATTTCAGTGTGGTGGTCCGCATCACTGCACTGAAATGCAAAGTCATACATTATAGCGCCTCCTCAGCTGTCAAGCCAGAGTGCTGCTATACTGCACCATGACTGAGCTGCAGTGGCAGAGGGTGGTGCGCCTTACTTCCAGCAGCCTTCAGGGCTGACTCATGATCTGCTTTCAGCTCTCTCAGATACAATGTATTCTAGCTAACACAGGACACACCCCTGGCCGGGACAACACCATGCAGCATTACTGATGTCCCAGGAGTTACTGCCCAATCGCTTGGCTCCTAAGATACTTAATTCTGAAAGACACGAATAGGCAGGGTCAGTCCTGCCGCTGCCCGCGGTGTTAGCGGGCAGCATTTCAAAATATTTTGGCTGCAGTTGTGGCTGTGTGGGCAATTAAACAGAAGGCGCAGCTCCTTCTTGCTATTTGCACCATGGCAGTATAGCTGAGGAGTGATTACCGCAAACCTGTATCTCATGAACACAGAATCATGCGGAGGTGGCATTGGTTGTTGCGCCAGCCAGGGAGTCCATGACGAGTCGTTGCAGGCCGACCGCCACACAGGGGGCATCTATTTCTGCGGTGCCGGCTCGCAATGAGAAGTAAATGCCTGAGAGAGAGTGAGCCGGTATTAATCTGTAAACTTGCAGCTTGCCAGTAATGTTAGGGACATGAACAAACAGCAAGATGGGGAGCCATTTCAATATCCATTTTTTATTACTAAATAGGTCTGAGACCCGGGGGGACCCAGACCACTTAAAGCCCTGCCTTGCATTGTCTTTACTCTCTGAGACCCAAGCGCCTTACGCTTTGCAATAATAATTTGCAATTATAGTCCACAAGTTCTTTGTAGCCAAAGAGATCAACCTATTGGTCTGTGTACCCCGAATCTCTTAACATCTCTGTCCATGTACCTCATCTTCTCACCTTGTCTGCGTGGCCCAAACGCCTCTCACACTGCCCGATAGCTCATCCCTGTCGAGAATGGCCGCGAAGACTGTTCGGAGATGAGTGAAAGAATAATGTGATCCCTCCACCTAGAAGGTAATGGAAGGAATCGGGGCCCAGCTCTGTGCTAAAGTTCACATTTAATGTTGATGAGGTTTCAAAGAATACATATGATAAAAAGAACAATTGACCTGCTCTCCAACCAACGAAGCTCGGTTACTGGGTAGATTTCCTCTGTGCCTGTGTAATGTATAACAGAAACAACACAAACTAATTTCGAAAGTGCAATAAGTCATGGTCTATTACTGTTGCACTGACTTGCTTCACTATGAAAATTAGCTTTTGCTGGTGCAGTTTACTGATTGTAAAGTCCAGAAAAGAGACCGACAGGAATATCTTGAAAGATAGTTTATTTTCCTTGCAGCACAGTACCCTGGTACAACACCAACTGCCAAGAGAATAAATCCTAGCATTCCCAGATTCCATGAGAGAACTATATTACATAACACAATATATGACATAGGCATGACAGTACTAAGCTGTGGATGTAACACACCTTTTCCCTATATAAAATAAACAAACGATAAAGCAAAATTATGTACAAAGAGCATACAATACCCAAAAAAGAAATGAAAACTAAAGATAAAAGAGCATAAAGAATTATACAAAATCAGCATATCTGATAGGACAACGCTTAACACGTACCCCCAACTTATCTCTTGATGCTACAGACTCTTCAGCAAGGCATTCTCTAGAGTTCTCAACATCAGGTACATTTGAACCCAAAAAAGAGTTGTTTTGTGTCAGATCAGTAATACGCAAACCAGAGTGAACTTGTTCTCCTAGATTCATTCTCAGGAAAGATCCATCATTTTAAAGTTTTCATTGACATCTAAATTACACTTGCCGCACGTCTTACATTCCAGACCTTTCCATCCTGAGTAACAATACTCAAACAAATGCCACCTGCTTTTCCATTTTTCGTCGTACAATTTCTTAACCTTATCTTGCTTCGTCTGGACTCTCTCCTTGAACTCTTGAACATTCACCCCGCCTTGAAATTTGGTCTGTTCCTTCCTAAACCACCATGGACACAACTTGAATATGGGTGGCCTACCTCTCAACAATCTAAATGGACAGACTTCAGTAGTGGTTTGGGGTGTAATACGATACCACCACAGTTTATCACTCAATT
The DNA here is from genome assembly GCF_964204655.1 of Triturus cristatus. Lineage (NCBI taxonomy): Eukaryota > Metazoa > Chordata > Amphibia > Caudata > Salamandridae > Triturus > Triturus cristatus. Next base: position 1,138,981,346 of record NC_140589.1, read on the forward strand.
TGTCCTTCCACAAACAACCACCTTAAGGACTCTATTAAACCCTTCAACTTGTCCATTACCCTTCTGTTCGTACAGAGCAGTGGTTGCATGTTTAATATTACTAAAAGAGAAAAAGCTTTGCATTTCTTTGGAGACAAGTTGAGTACCGTTATCAGATATAACCATTTCAGGATAACCTTCTTGGGCAAAAACCTATTTTAAAAAATCAATAATGGCAGAAGAAGTGGCATGAGGCACCAATTTCACCTCTAGCCATTTCAAATGGTAATCAACTAGTACCAAAGCAAAACGACAATCATACGGAAGTGCCTGAAAAGGTCCAGATATATACAATCCCACCTTCTGCCAAGGAGTGGAAGGCCAAGGTATAGGTTGAAGGGGAGCTGGAACAGGTTTCAACATTTTTGTTCACTATTGACACACACAGGACATTCCCGCACCACTTTTTCTGCCATTCTGTCCAAACCAGGCCACCAAAACATGGTGCATATTAGTCTCTTCTTGAGGACACACCTGGATGTCCTTCATGAGCCAATATCAAAATATCATTCAGCATACCTTTTGGAGGAATACATTTTCCACTTTTAAAAACAAGTCTATTTTCTACAACAAATTCTTCTGCTATTCTAAGGAATGGAACAAGTGATTCATGCAATTTCCTCCTTTCAGGCCATCCTTCTTCAACAAACTTTTTCACCTGACAAAAAAGCTGATAATCCATATCAGCTCTCATCCACTTGTCTTTCCGTAACCCCTTAAATTCATCAGAAACATAATCGGACACAGCAAATACAAGGTCCTCCTCGACACCAGTTAAATAATTTGCTATGTCAGATAAGGGTACTCGTGACAAACTGTCAGCCATTACATTGCTACGTCCTGGTACATACTCCACATCAAAACAATACTCTTGAAGTTTCGAGACAAGTCTGGCAATCCGAGCAGTGGCATTCCAACCCCCACCCGGTGAAAGAATCTCAACAAGGGGCTTGTGATCAGTTTTGAGAATAAATCGTGACCCCCAGAAGAAATTACGGAAATGTTTAATTACCCAAACACATGCCATCAACTCCTTCTCTATAACAGCTTATCTTCTCTCTGCATCCAACAAGGTGCGTGAAGCAAAGGTAATATTCCATTGTTTCCCACCACATCTTTGTGACAATATGCCACCAATTCCATACATACTTGCGTCCACAGTTACAATACATTGTACACCCATCCTGAAAGGTTTAAGTGTAGGAGCATGGGCAATCTCTTTCTTAATCTCCCCAAAAGCAGATTTTTGTCTGTCAGTTCATAAATATTCCACATTTTTCCTTGTGAGGTCACGGAGAGGTTCCATTTTGTAAGAAAAATTAACAATGAACTTGCTATAATACTCACAAAGTCCCGCAAAAGACAATAACTTCCCCTATTGTCAGGAGCCGGAGCTTTAAAAAAGGCATCAACTAGGCATTTCTTGGGGACAACACCATCCTTGGATACTGTGTGACCCGGGTACTCAACAAATTTACAAAAAAATGACATTTGTTACCTTTTAGTGTCTTACCATTTTTCCTCAAAATGCCACACACTTCCCTGAGATGCCTCTCATGTTCCCCTTCATCTTTTGAGAAAATGAAGATATGATCTTGGAAACATTTTTCACATTTTTCCATATCCTTGAAAAGATGAAACATAGACATTTGGAAAACAGACACCGCAGAGGCTAATCCAAAAGGCATACGTTGAAATTGAAATCGCCCCTGCGGCGTAATGAACGCATTCAAATGACGAGAATTCTCAGTCAGCTCAATCTCTTGGTATGCTGACCTCAAGTCTAGAGTAGAAAATACTTTAGCTCCATCAAGCATGCAGATCATTTCATTAATGTTGGGCAGAGGATGACCGTTTACAATAATGTTGGCATTGACAGCTCTCAAGTCCACACAGAGTCTCAGAGAATTTTCTGGTTTGCGTGGCAAAACTATTGGAGACACCCATTCTGAAGACTCTATCTCTTCGATTACTCCCTCATTCACCATACTCAACAATATGTTTCTTAGTTCATCCCTCACATTGCATAACTTTTGTATGATATGCTTAGCATTAGATTTGAGTTTGATTTTGTGGGAATATCCTTCCAATTTCCCCAATCTTTCTGTGAAAACCTCAAGAAAACCACTCACAACACCCCTATACATCTCCTTCTCTTCAATAACCAAAACAGGCTTGTGACTCCTGGGGTTAAGAATGATACCAAGCTTCCATTGATCTTTCCAACCAAAAACATAAAATTTAAAAAGTGCTTCTCTACCTTTAAAATGAATGACAGTGTTAACATATCCCACTATGTCAATGACACTACCATTAAAGCTCTCAGCAATAATTTCAGATGGAATCAAACATTCCATGTTCCATAGATGTCCAAAGTTTTGGAGATAGCAGTCTGTGGTAACAATCGTCCATGGCCATCCAGAATCAGCCATGAGTTCTAAATCAACTCCATTAATGTTCACAACACATTTAGGAGAAATTTTGACACCCTCTTCTCCGGTCTTATCCTCTATAGCCTCCGAGACGGAAATAACAAAACCTTTAATTTTCTCAGTATCTTCCGAATCACAAATATGCACCTTGTTTCCCTCATAACTACTAGCTCCAGTAACCATATACAACACTTTATTCTTATTATTCAAATTACTATTTCTCCTCAGATCACAACAAACCTTTGCAAAATGCCCCTTTCTACCACATTTCGCACACGTCTTTCCAATGGCAGGACAACGAGGCAAGGAAGCAATGTGATATGCACTCCAACAGCGATTACATACAAACTTGTCCTCCCTATCAAATCTGTTCTCTTCAAACTTTATGAATCTTCCAGAAAAACTCTTATTCTAATCATCAGATCTCTTTTTAAAGACAACCCGGCCCTTAGAATTACCATCTCCACCAACCGCGCCAACCACATCAGGATCATCTTTGGTCAATTTAGTGTTATAGAGTATACCCTGCACTATTATAAAGCTGCCCTCAGTATCCTCCTCCACATGCGTTGGGACAAACGGAACACCCTTTTTAACAAGGATCATCCCTCCCCGCGCATATGAAGAGTATGAGGCGGCCAGCCGCACCCCCGCCCACCTACTGGCAGTTCGGGAGACATTTTGACTCGTGAGGTGCGTCTCTTGCAATAGCGCGATTTGGATACAATGTCGATCCAAATAGGCTAGTACCTGTCTCACTTTTTTGGCATTGTTAAGACCCCGCACATTCCAGCTAATCCAGGAAATATTAGAACGTTGCATATCTGTCAAACTCACAGTCCCTAGTCATGCAATCTGAAAGCCATGAGGCGCAACACCCCATGCGCGTTATACTATACCAGCCAACACCAATACCATACCATATAGATCCCCAACCACCCCATCCACCCACAGCAGCAGTAAACACACCCTGCCAATAAACCCCTCCAGAAACAGAACAGAAACAAAACACCCTTCTGTTTACGGCCCACTGAGGGCATGATACAAAGAAAACCAACGCCTCTAGAAGGGCGCTCAATGATACCCCTTCAACCAACATAACCTTTTGGGGTAATCCCATAGTGTGGGTCACTGGCAGCTCTTCGGCCCCCCGCAGAACCAGGGTGGGCCGAGATATGTAGAGTCAGGCTAATCAGTACATAATGGTCCACAAGTGATAGCGGCTGATACCCCACCCCAGCGATACGACAGTAACTCGTGCCGCCCACCGCCCGGAACCAAGCCTCCCGCCGCTCTAACATCTATCCAGGAACAGGTTCCCTCCAGCAAAGGATGGCATTCTATAGATGGCCAACTAAATGCATACTCTAACCCAAAAACATATATCAATCATTCTCCTCATCCAGAAGAGATGGGTAGCATAGGACCATTTAACAGTGATATTGAGCTCTAACAGCGCCTCCCAGGCTCAGTCTTCTGTGTCAGAGTTCACAGCTCGTGCACGCGATGCTTCCTGCCGGTTAAGGTGCCGAAGATATTGAAGTGCGTCTTTTGGCGTCAGGAAAATATGCGCCGTCCCGTTGTGCTGGATGCGTAGACGCGCTGGGTAGAGCATGGCATATGGGATCTTGAGGGTTTGCAATTTTTTCTTCACCGTTTGGAATTCTCGGCGAGCTTGTTGCACTGCGACCGTGAAATCCGGGAAAAGCTCTATCCTCATACCCTGATATTCCAGTCGTCCCATTTCCCTGGCCAACCTGAGAGCAGTGTCCCTGTCCCTATAATTTAACAGTCTGGCGATTATAGGGCGCGGTGGAGCACCCGGGACCGGCCGAGCAGCCAGGGAGCGGTGGGCCCGCTCAACTATGAGCACCTTCGAGAAGTGCTCTGCTCCCAGTAGGGTTATGAGCATCGTTTCGACATACGTTTCCATGGAACCAGTGTTGGTACTCTCCGCGACCCCAGTAATGCGAAGATTATTCCTGCGGGAGCGGGCTTCAATGTCCTCGTTCTTGGCCCTAATCACCTCTAAGATTTTTTCCATGCTAGCACAGGATGCACTAACCGCCTCCACTCGGTCCTCCGTTGTTAAATGCGTTGCCCCGCCTCCGCAATCTGCGAGTCGTGCTTCGCAATTTTCGAGGCCATGGTGTCCATGCGCATATTAATGTGGTCGATTTTGGCGTCAATAGTATGCAGACTCTGTTGCATGCTGAGCATCAGGCGCTCCAATTTCGTGGTTGCGCCTGCTTCCAAGTCGGGGACAGAGTCAGAAACAGCAGGTGTGGTGGCTTTAGTATGTTTTTTGGCCTCAAATGGCAGCCTGGTTTGCTGTTTATCTGCCTTGCCCATTCTGATCGGCTGTTAATGATCAAGCTCGTGACCGGAGGCACCACCCAGGGCAGCAAAAAGCAGTGGTGCAGACCACCGCACGATGACTCCAGCGCAAACCGATACCAACCAGCTCCCAAACTGCACTACGCCACGTAGATATAGTCAATGGCGCGATACAGACCCCCAGCCAGCCTGACAGCAAGAAAAGCAAGGCTCACTACACAGCAGTTTCCCTATAGCCAAGGTCACCACCATGCAGCAGCCACCAGTCCGATGCAGCCCCAGGCAATGGGATTAGAGAGGAGAGCTGTTCTGCGTGCCAGCCCGGGGCACGATCACCGCTGTACAAGAGAGAGCACCACCGGAGAGTTGACAACCCCGGGCAACAACGTTCAGACAGCCAGGGCAGCCAGGCATCAAAGGGTCGCCCCGGGGGCGGTCTCAGCAACAGCAGCGCACCACACATGCCGCAATGGAGGACCACAACCAGCCGTCGCAGTGCAAGCCCAGTCGTGAGGCAGAGGCAGAAGCAGGCTAGCACTGGGAGCGAGCCGCCATCCCGGCCGCGCGCGGCCTAGCACGCCGAGAACAGGAATCCTCCGCCACCAGTCAGCCAATGGCCGTCGCGCAACCGACGCGGCCCCACCAGGCTTCCGCGCTCGTGTACGCCAGCGGCCTCAAGCAGTTCCCCAGGGGCTGTCAAGATCAGCAAATGTCCGCCAGGGCCTCTGCACCGCCCTCCGCTGCACCCCGTGCTGCCTTACCTCAGGCCCCAGGTCTGCCGCCCGTGAATCAGCACTGCAGGACCGCGCTGCGTCCTCCGGGGTCCGAGGCAGAAGCCGGCCTTCCGATGCCTTCCCTCTCCGTCCGATGAGCCGACGGGCTGCGGCTGAGGTCATCAGCGGCGGGGGGCAGCCGCAGCTCCCACCTCCAGCACCGAAGGGCTCCGCAGGCCACCACCAGGACGTAGCAACCACTCCACAGCAACCGTCGGCGATGCGGGGAGCAGTCCGAGCTCAGGGAGCCGCCATTTTACCGCAGGCAAGGCCAGCAGGCCCAGGTGAGCGGACGCCCGATAGAAGTGGTCTGGGCCCCCAGGTAAGCCGCCAACACAGTCCACGATGCTCTTGAAACCGATATCGCCTTAGTTCGATCACGTATGGCGCCTGATGAGTCGGATAGTTGACGGATGATTATCTCGGCCAGCAGAGCTGCACTAAGGTGCGGCCATTTTGCTCCGGGCTCGCTAGCGCCCCCTAATAAATCATTCTTAATTACCTCAAAGCTTGCTTTGTGACACTTCTTCACTACCCTCTGAAGTGAAACTGTTTTTAGTACTGGTGGGCACAGCTGAGCATGTGCCCAATGGCGCATACCTGTTTTTATATTAGAAGTTGTGATTAAGTCTTTGTCATCACCTTTAGAGTGCAGAGTGATGTGTTTCCAGGTCCTAAAGAGGCCATGTACTCTGGATTGATGCAGTGGTCTTCGCCATCACCACCATCAATCTGATGCTTCAGGTGCAATGTCTTGTCTATTTGAAATATGGCATCGCCACCTTATGATGTTCCCTCCATCCTAGCCCTCTTACCGTCGGCCATTGACCAATGTCCTCCTGTAATGGACGTAGGAACTGTGGGAGACAGGGGGGATTTATTCTCCATACCCTCAAATTTTGGAGTAGGAAGGATGCAAGGGACAATATCCCCCAGATTTTGACAAGGAAACAATAAATTAAACAGACAAAACATGTCTCTCCGAATCTATGTTTCATGTCACATAAGTCTCTCTATCTCTGTAAAGGCTGTGGGGGTTATATGACCCTTTCATTATTTTTTTTTAGTGCTGTCACTGCCAGGTGAGCCAGCAGACTAGGGAAAGTTTGGAGATGCTATTTTATATTAATATTACTTCTGGCTGGGCTGAGAAAAAAAAAGATTTATTGAGAGACTAAAGTTCAACACCTCAATGACCACAATTGAATAATTAGCAGAGAGGAGTTTGCTCCTTATGTTACAGTTTCAAGGACGCAGGGGTTCAGAGAGCCGCACTTCAATGGCTGACATCCTTTTTGGACGGCCATTCACAGTCTGTTAGTCTTTTCCAGTAAATGGCCCAAGAGTTAAACTCACTTGCGGGGTCCCGCAAGGTTCCTCTTTGTCTCCACACTTGTTTAATTTGTATCTCCTTCCACTTATTCAGGACTTAGGGAAGGTAAGGTGTGCATTTTCAACTATGCAGCTGATCTGCAACTGATTTTCACCACTGATAAAACCCCGTCTCTATTCTGAACATTCAGACCACTATGTTACACATCCGCAAGTGAATGAATAACAACCACCTAAAACTAAACCCTGACAAAACTGAGCTGATTCTAACCGGTGGCTCTTGAAACCCTTGGACTTCAAATTTCTTGCTAGCAGAGTTGGGAGCCCCCCCCCCCACTTCCCTCTCCCTCAGCCAAGAGCCTTGGCGTTACAATCGATAGGGACCTTTCAATGAAAACCCAAATTGGAACAGTGGTTTCCATCTGCTTTTTCCAACTTCGTAAAATTAAGAAAATCAGTAGATTCGTTACACCAAAAGCAGCCATCCAAGTCATCATGTCCCTGGTAATCTCACCTCTCGATTACGCCAACTCCACTTACTTTGGTCTTCCTGGGTACCTGATGAGAAGACTGCAACTAGTGCAAAATAAGGCAGCAAGACTTATTTATCACCAGCCAAGATGGCACCACGTCACTCGTCTCATGAAGAAACTGCACTGGCTCCCAGCAACCCAACACTGTGCATTCAAGGTCGGATGCCTGATATTTAAATCACTCCATGGTACATGCCCAGAATTTATTTCCAATCTTATCCAGCGGTATGTCCCTGCCCAGGCCCTTCGGTCCTCCTATCTCTCTCTGTTAGCCCTTCCCTCCTATAAGCAGAAAAGAACTGGTGGATCCCACTTTGCGGTATTAGCCCCCTCTTTTTGGAACGCACTCCCTCTCAACATTAGATCATCTCCATGTTACTCTTACTTTAGGAGACAACTGAAAAACTAGCTGTTTTCTCAAGCCTATGAATGATTGATCTTATGAGCAGCAGTTCACCTCTATAAGTGCCATGAAACCATGTGGTGTATGTGCGCTGTACAAATTATTTTAACATAGCATAACAGATCTTCAAGAAGACACTTCAGAAGTGCAGCATGATTTCAGGCAAGCATGGTCTGTCACTGTGTTTGATCTTAAGTGCCTGTGGAAACATTCCAAACAGAAAAGAACACCTTTAAATCATATGACTACAACATGTATATATGTGTGTATGGAGCCAGTTTAATTTAAGGTGGCATATGAGTTTATATCGAACATCCTATGCTCAAGTATTCTAAATTTAAGTATTCTAAAACACAGAATAATAACAACCAAAATGTAAAGAATGCAAAAAATCCAAATAATGTGTTACATAAAGAAACCCACACTGTCTAGGTTAAAGAATTAAAAAAAATGTGTCCACTCGTAGCTATGCAACCACATAGAGAAATATCAACTCCTTGACCCCTACCAGTTGGGTTTCAGAACAGGGCACAGTACTGAAACGCATTAACTCACATTGTGGATGATGCTTTGAGATCACTTGATCATAATGTCCCTTGTCTCTTGATCCTTCTTGACCTGTCCTCAGCATTTGATACCATCAAACATGAAAACCTGATTGCTCATCTTCTACATAGGATGGGTCTCACTGGCACGGTCCTAAATTTGTTTGCCTCTTTCCTACATAACCGTACACAAAGAATTAAAGTTAAACACTCCCTTGCAACCAGTACCCCGGTTACGATCGGAGTTCCGCAAGGATCCTCACTCTCGTCCACTCTTTTCAACCTTCTTATGGAACCACTTACCGTCATTCTGAACCACGCTAACATCCTCTCAAGAGGACATAAAATCTCTAAATGCTGCACTTGCACAAATGCAACAATGCTTAGCCCAGAACCATCTTCTGTTAAACACTCTCAAAACTGAATTCCTTCTGATTGCCCCCCCAACCACTCTGCACCTACCCTGGACTGGCTTAAACAACTCACTGCTCTTAACTGCACCCCTCATGTGGTAGACTCTGCTAAATCTTTAGGCATCACGTTGGACAAACACCTAAATATGCAAGCACACATCAGTGCAACTATTAGGGGAGCCATCTTTCAACTCAACACCCTTAAGAAAATCAAGCCTTTCCTCCCCCCGAACACATCAGGCCAGCTATACAATCCCTTGTTATATCGAGACTGGAATATGGATTGGTTACAATTGCTGGACTTCCCAAAGCTAGCTTGGCCCCATTCAGAGCTACTCTAAAAGCATCGGCTAGGCTCATCATGGGCTCCAGAAAGCATGACCACATCTCCCTGACCTTTTGCAACTGAATTGGCTATTTATCGAAGCTAGGATACGTTTCAAGATAGCCTGTTTGACGCATAAAGCCATACATTACAACACCCCGGTCTACTTGGCAAATATGCTTGAACTTTCGGGCTCAGGCCGGAACCTAAGAAGTACGTCCACCCTACTTTTGAAACCTCCCAAATTCAAAAAGAAAAGATCTTACAATCGTACTTTCACCGGTCTTGCTCTAAGGATCTGGAACACCCTGCCTCCCGAGATCAGATCCAATCCTTCCACTGCATCCTTCAAGAAACGGCTATTCTTAAATGAACATTAATAGCATCAACCTGGTCTCGTGCTTTGTCTACACATTTGATTCTTATTGTTCTCCGTTGTTGGGATTTATTGTCTGCTTGTCTGTTAAATTGTTAGCGCGCTCTAGGGCTCTTCTGGTACAATTCTGGTTGAGCCAACTTCCCAACCCCAGACCGGGTTTGTTTTCCCCCTTTGCTTGACAATGTATGACTTAGCTACACCCTCTGTAACATTGTGTTATGGTTACTCATGCTTTCGCCACTTCTGTACAGCGCTCTGATAACCGTAAGGGTCTTGTTCGCGCTTTATAAAACTTTTCAAATAAAAAGTAGGGGATTTCTAAAGAGTAAGGGAAGAAGGGGTCAGTATTATGTGAACCACAGTAGAATTTCAGAGGAAACGAGAGTGTCTAGAATAAAGCTTTTCACTCAGGGAAAAACCCAACAGAAAGGTCTGCTCTCTTCTTAAACAGCATAGGGTCTAACCGTAACTAACTATGGAACACTAATTAAAGCCAGTTGAAGGTTTCAAACATCCATATCTTACTCCCACAGTCGAAGACCAATCCCATTGCAAAATTTGCCGGGATCCTGAAGACTCCCCAAATTCCTTTTCTCACACAATTAAGTACACATCTGCCTGTCCTTGAGAATTTCATATTCCTAGTGCGCAGGGTATAGGAGGTTCCTTTCATCATCATCTCTTCATATATGTTGCCAGCTTATCTCTTCCCAAGCCTCATTATCGGTCTAATACAAAACAATAAACCTTTCTCTAGCTAATGAGGAACCCAATAACACACCTGCAGCAGAAAGAATAAGGCAAACACAACAAGATGATGGATGGAGTGCTGAAGCTTTTTAACCACTCACCTCCAGTCAAAAGATCTTGGTTGAATCCATCATTCTTTTGCTCACTACACCACCCCAGTTTGGACCCAGCCACATGCAAATCAGTCTTGACCCTGCTCCTCAATCCAACCCGAACTGCCAGGACAGGTCCTCCCTGGACCGGAGACAATTATCCTAGGTCTGGTTTCGGGATAACATGTCTCATCAGCCAGGCTAGCTTCAATCCAGTGGCAGAGCAAAAAAAGGCTGTTCCAATGGGGAGCTGAGTCAAGATTGATTTGCAGATTGCTGGGTACAAACTGGAATTGCATGGTGAGCAAAAAATAGATGGATTTAGGTCCAGATCTCTGTAATGGGGGTGAATGTTTGACATTGTTCATCATTCCATCTAGCAATTATTCTTTTGGCAGAAAGAAAAACAGCATACTGGAAACTTTTAAAGTATGAAATGTCCAGGTATGTATGATGTTACAACGCGATCAGTTTGATCGCGGTACATTACATCGCTGTTTTTACAACGCAAGTCGTTACAACGACTTGCGCTGGAGGGCGCTGGACTTAGGAATAGTATGATATACTATTCCAACTCCAGCTTACGTACAGTAGGGAATGTGTTGGAATAGTAAATTACACTATTCCTTAGTCCATAGCGCCATCCAGCGCAAGTCGTTGTAACGACTTGCGTTGTAAAAGTAGCGAAGAACATGTATTGCGGTGTTTTGACTGCGTTGTTAAGGTCATTTTTTAATGTCTAGCTAAATCCCAACCTTAGGCTAAGCTAACTTGGGAACCAAAATGGAAGTAAATTACAGTATTATAAATCCTTAGCAATCAAACAATTTTTATTACAGTGTGTGTACAGCCTAGCCAAGTACCACACATCAGGTGTTACAGTAAGGCATTTCAGTGTGGTGGTCCGCATCACTGCACTGAAATGCAAAGTCATACATTATAGCGCCTCCTCAGCTGTCAAGCCAGAGTGCTGCTATACTGCACCATGACTGAGCTGCAGTGGCAGAGGGTGGTGCGCCTTACTTCCAGCAGCCTTCAGGGCTGACTCATGATCTGCTTTCAGCTCTCTCAGATACAATGTATTCTAGCTAACACAGGACACACCCCTGGCCGGGACAACACCATGCAGCATTACTGATGTCCCAGGAGTTACTGCCCAATCGCTTGGCTCCTAAGATACTTAATTCTGAAAGACACGAATAGGCAGGGTCAGTCCTGCCGCTGCCCGCGGTGTTAGCGGGCAGCATTTCAAAATATTTTGGCTGCAGTTGTGGCTGTGTGGGCAATTAAACAGAAGGCGCAGCTCCTTCTTGCTATTTGCACCATGGCAGTATAGCTGAGGAGTGATTACCGCAAACCTGTATCTCATGAACACAGAATCATGCGGAGGTGGCATTGGTTGTTGCGCCAGCCAGGGAGTCCATGACGAGTCGTTGCAGGCCGACCGCCACACAGGGGGCATCTATTTCTGCGGTGCCGGCTCGCAATGAGAAGTAAATGCCTGAGAGAGAGTGAGCCGGTATTAATCTGTAAACTTGCAGCTTGCCAGTAATGTTAGGGACATGAACAAACAGCAAGATGGGGAGCCATTTCAATATCCATTTTTAATTACTAAATAGGTCTGAGACCCGGGGGGACCCAGACCACTTAAAGCCCTGCCTTGCATTGTCTTTACTCTCTGAGACCCAAGCGCCTTACGCTTTGCAATAATAATTTGCAATTATAGTCCACAAATTCTTTGTAGCCAAAGAGATCAACCTATTGGTCTGTGTACCCCGAATCTCTTAACCTCTCTGTCCATGTACCTCATCTTCTCACCTTGTCTGCGTGGCCCAAACGCCTCTCACACTGCCCGATAGCTCATCCCTGTCGAGAATGGCCGCGAAGACTGTTCGGAGATGAGTGAAAGAATAATGTGATCCCTCCACCTAGAAGGTAATGGAAGGAATCGGGGCCCAGCTCTGTGCTAAAGTTCACATTTAATGTTGATGAGGTTTCAAAGAATACATATGATAAAAAGAACAATTGACCTGCTCTCCAACCAACGAAGCTCGGTTACTGGGTAGATTTCCTCTGTGCCTGTGTAATGTATAACAGAAACAACACAAACTAATTTCGAAAGTGCAATAAGTCATGGTCTATTACTGTTGCACTGACTTGCTTCACTATGAAAATTAGCTTTTGCTGGTGCAGTTTACTGATTGTAAAGTCCAGAAAAGAGACCGACAGGAATATCTTGAAAGATAGTTTATTTTCCTTGCAGCACAGTACCCTGGTACAACACCAACTGCCAAGAGAATAAATCCTAGCATTCCCAGATTCCATGAGAGAACTATATTACATAACACAATATATGACATAGGCATGACAGTACTAAGCTGTGGATGTAACACACCTTTTCCCTATATAAAATAAACAAACGATAAAGCAAAATTATGTACAAAGAGCATACAATACCCAAAAAAGAAATGAAAACTAAAGATAAAAGAGCATAAAGAATTATACAAAATCAGCATATCTGATAGGACAACGCTTAACACGTACCCCCAACTTATCTCTTGATGCTACAGACTCTTCAGCAAGGCATTCTCTAGAGTTCTCAACATCAGGTACATTTGAACCCAAAAAAGAGTTTTTTTGTGTCAGATCAGTAATACGCAAACCAGAGTGAACTTGTTCTCCCAGATTCATTCTCAGGAAAGATCCATCATTTTAAAGTTTTCATTGACATCTAAATTACACTTGCCGCACGTCTTACATTCCAGACCTTTCCATCCTGAGTAACAATACTCAAACAAATGCCACCTGCTTTTCCATTTTTCGTCGTACAATTTCTTAACCTTATCTTGCTTCGTCTTAACTCTCTCCTTGAACTCTTGAACATTCACCCCACCTTGAAATTTGGTCTGTTCCTTCCTAAACCACCATGTACACAACTTGGATATGGGTGGCCTACCTCTCAACAATCTAAATGGACAGACTTCAGTAGTGGTTTGGGGTGTAATACGATACCACCACAGTTTATCACTCAATTTGTCCTCCCACAAACAACCACCTTAAGGACTCTATTAAACCCTTCAACTTGTCCATTACCCTGTGGTTTGTACAGAGCAGTGGTTGCATGTTTAATATTACTAAAAGAGAAAAAGCTTTGCATTTCTTTGGAGACAAGTTGAGTACCGTTATCAGATATAACCATTTCAGGATAACCTTCTTGGGCAAAAACCTATTTTAAAAAATCAATAATGGCAGAAGAAGTGGCATGAGGCCCCAATTTCACCTCTGGCCATTTCAAATGGTAATCAACTAGTACCAAAGCAAAACGACAATCATACGGAAGTGCCTGAAAAGGTCCAGAAATATACAATCCCACCTTCTGCCAAGGAGTGGAAGGCCAAGGTATAGGTCGAAGGGGAGCTGGAACAGGTTTCAACATTTTTGTTCACTATTGACACACACAGGACATTCCCGCACCACTTTTTCTGCCATTCTGTCCAAACCAGGCCACCAAAACATGGTGCATATTAGTCTCTTCTTGAGGACACACCTGGATGTCCTTCATGAGCCAATATCAAAATATCATTCAGCATACCTTTTGGAGGAATACATTTTCCACTTTTAAAAACAAGTCCATTTTCTACAACAAATTCTTCTGCTATTCTAAGGAATGGAACAAGTGATTCATGCACTTTCCTCCTTTCAGGCCATCCTTCTTCAACAAACTTTTTCACCTGACAAAAAAGCTGATAATCCATATCAGCTCTCATCCACTTGTCTTTCCGTAACCCCTTAAATTAATCAGAAACATAATCGGACACAGCAAGTACAAGGTCCTCCTCGACACCAGTTAAATAATTTGCTATGTCAGATAAGGGTACTCGTGACAAACGGTCAGCCATTACATTGCTACGTCCTGGTACATACTCCACATCAAAACAATACTCTTGAAGTTTCGAGACAAGTCTGGCAATCCGAGCAGTGGCATTCCAACCCCCACCCGGTGAAAGAATCTCAACAAGGGGCTTGTGATCAGTTTTGAGAATAAATCGTGACCCCCAGAAGAAATTACGGAAATGTTTAATTGCCCAAACACATGCCATCAACTCCTTCTCTATAACAGCTTATCTTCTCTCTGCATCCAACAAGGTGCGTGAAGCAAAGGTAATATTCCATTGTTTCCCACCACATCTTTGTGACAATATGCCACCAATTCCATACATACTTGCGTCCATAGTTACAATACATTGTACACCCATCCTGAAAGGTTTAAGTGTAGGAGCATGGGCAATCTCTTTCTTAATCTCCCCAAAAGCAGATTTTTGTCCGTCAGTTCATAAATATTCCACATTTTTCCTTGTGAGGTCACGGAGAGGTTCCATTTTGTAAGCAAAATTAACAATGAACTTGCTATAATACTCACAAAGTCCCGCAAAAGACAATAACTTCCCCTATTGTCAGGAGCCGGAGCTTTAAGAAAGGCATCAACTAGGCATTTCTTGGGGACAACACCATCCTTGGATACTGTGTGACCCGGGTACTCAACAAATTTACAAAAAAATGACATTTGTTACCTTTTAGTGTCTTATCATTTTTCCTCAAAATGCCACACACTTCCCTAAGATGCCTCTCATGTTCCCCTTCATCTTTTGAGAAAATGAAGATATGATCTTGGAAACATTTTTCACATTTTTCCATATCCTTGAAAAGATGAAACATAGACATTTGGAAAACAGACACCGCAGAGGCTAATCCAAAAGGCATACGTTGAAATTGAAATCGCCCCTGCGGCGTAGTGAACGCATTCAAATGACGAGAATTCTCAGTCAGCTCAATCTCTTGGTATGCTGACCTCAAGTCTAGAGTAGAAAATACTTTAGCTCCATCAAGCATGCAGATCAGTTCATTAATGTTGGGCAGAGGATGACCGTTTACAATAATGTTGGCATTGACAGCTCTCAAGTCCACACAGAGTCTCAGAGAATTTTCTGGTTTGCGTGGCAAAACTATTGGAGACACCCATTCTGAAGACTCTATCTCTTCGATTACTCCCTCATTCACCATACTCAACAATATGTTTCTTAGTTCATCCCTCACATTAATAGGAACATTGCATAACTTTTGTATGATATGCTTAGCATTAGATTTGAGTTTGATTTTGTGGGAATATCCTTCCAATTTTCCCAATCTTTCTGTGAAAACCTCAGGAAAACCACTCACAACACCCCTATACATCTCCTTCTCTTCAATAACCAAAACAGGCTTGTTACTCCTGGGGTTAAGAATGATACCAAGCTTCCATTGATCTTTCCAACCAAAAACATTTACACCCTTACGTGCCACATAAAATTTAAAAAGTGCTTCTCTACCTTTAAAATGAATGACAGTGTTAACATATCCTACTATGTCAATGACACTACCATTAAAGCTCTCAGCAATAATTTCAGATGGAATCAAACATTCGATGTTCCATAGATGTCCAAAGTTTTGGAGATAGCAGTCTGTGGTAACAATCGTCCATGGCCATCCAGAATCAGCCATGAGTTCTAAATCAACTCCATTAATGTTCACAACACATTTAGGAGAAATTTTGACACCCTCTTCTCCGGTCTTATCCTCTATAGCCTCCGAGACGGAAATAACAAAACCTTTAATTTTCTCAGTATCTTCCGAATCACAAATATGCACCGTGTTTCCCTCATAACTACTAGCTCCAGTAACCATATACAACACTTTATTCTTATTATTCAAATTACTATTTCTCCTCAGATCACAACAAACCTTTGCAAAATGCCCCTTTCTACCACATTTCGCACACGTCTTCCCAATGGCAGGACAACGAGGCAAGGGAGCAATGTGATATGCACTCCAACAGCGATTACATACAAACTTGTCCTCCCTATCAAATCTGTTCTCTTCAAACTTTTTGAATCTTCCAGAAAAATTCTTATTCTAATCATCAAATCTCTTTTTAAAGACACCCCGGCCCTTAGAATTACCATCTCCACCAACCACGCCAACCACATCAGGATCATCTTTGGTCAGTTTAGTGTTATGGAGTATACCCTGCACTATTATAAAGCGGCCCTCAGTATCCTCCTCCACATGCGTTGGGACAAACGGAACCCCCTTTTTAACAAGGATCATCACTCCCCGCGCATATAAAGAGTATGAGGCGGCCAGCCACACCCCCGCCCACCTACTGGCAGTTCGGGAGACATTTTGACTCGTGAGGTGCGTCTCTTGCAATAGCGCGATTTGGATACAATGTCGATCCAAATAGCCTAGTACCTGTCTCTCTTTTTTGGCATTGTTAAGACCCCGCACATTCCAGCTAATCCAGGAAATATTAGAACGTTGCATATCTGTCAAACTCACAGTCCCTAGTCATGCAATCTGAAAGCCATGAGGCGCAACACCCCATGAGCGTTATACTATACCAGCCAACACCAATACCATACCATATAGATCCCCAACCACCCCATCCACCCACAGCAGCAGTAAACACACCCTGCCAATAAACCCCTCCAGAAACAGAACAGAAACAAAACACCCTTCTGTTTACGGCCCACTGAGGGCATGATACAAAGAAAACCAACGCCTCTAGAAGGGCGCTCAATGAAACCCCTTCAACCAACATAACCTTTTGGGGTAATCCCATAGTGTGGGTCACTGGCAGCCCTTCGGCCCCCCGCAGAACCAGGGTGGGCCGAGATATGTAGAGTCAGGCTAATCAGTACATAATGGTCCACAAGTGATAGCGGCTGATACCCCACCCCAGCGATACGACAGTAACTCGTGCCGCCCACCGCCCGGAACCAAGCCTCCCGCCGCTCTAACATCTATCCAGGAACAGGTTCCCTCCAGCAAAGGATGACATTCTATAGATGGCCAACTAAATGCATACTCTAACCCAAAAACATATATCAATCATTCTCCTCATCCAGAAGAGATGGGTAGCATAGGACCATTTAACAGTGATATTGAGCTCTAACAGCACCTCCCAGGCTCAGTCTTCTGTGTCAGAGTTCACAGCTCGTGCACGCGATGCTTCCTGCCGGTCAAGGTGCCGAAGATATTGAAGTGCGTCTTTTGGCGTCAGGAAAATATGCGCCGTCCCGTTGTGCTGGATGCGTAGACGCGCTGGGTAGAGCATGGCATATGGGATCTTGAGGGTTTGCAATTTTTTCTTCACCGTTTGGAATTCTCGGCGAGCTTGTTGCACTGCGACCGTGAAATCCGGGAAAAGCTCTATCCTCATACCCTGATATTCCAGTCGTCCCTTTTCCCTGGCCAACCTGAGAGCAGTGTCCCTGTCCCTATAATTTAACAGTCTGGCGATTATAGGGCGCGGTGGAGCACCCGGGACCGGCCGAGCAGCCAGGGAGCGGTGGGCCCGCTCAACTATGAGCACCTTCGAGAAGTGCTCTGCTCCCAGTAGGGTTATGAGCATCGTTTCGACATACGTTTCCATGGAACCAGTGTTGGTACTCTCCGCGACCCCAGTAATGCGAAGATTATTCCTGCGGGAGCGGGCTTCAATGTCCTCGTTCTTGGCCCTAATCACCTGTAAGATTTTTTCCATGCTAGCACAGGATGCACTAACCGCCTCCACTCGGTCCTCCGTTGTTAAAATGCGTTGCTCCGCCTCCGCAATCTGCGAGTCGTGCTTCGCAATTTTCGAGGCCATGGTGTCCATGCGCATATTAATGTGGTCGATCTTGGCGTCAATAGTGTGCAGACTCTGTTGCATGCTGAGCATCAGGCGCTCCAATTTCGTGGTTGCGCCTGCTTCCAAGTCGGGGACAGAGTCAGAAACAGCAGGTGTGGTGGCTTTAGTATGTTTTTTGGCCTCAAATGGCAGCCTGGTTTGCTGTTTATCTGCCTTGCCCATTCTGATCGGCTGTTAATGATCAAGCTCGTGACCGGAGGCACCACCCAGGGCAGCAAAAAGCAATGGTGCAGCCCACCGCACGATGACTCCAGCGCAAACCGATACCAACCAGCTCCCAAACTGCACTACGCCACGTAGATATAGTCAATGGCGCGATACAGACCCCCAGCCAGCCTGACAGCAAGAAAAGCAAGGCTCACTACACAGCAGTTTCCCTATAGCCAAGGTCACCACCATGCAGCAGCCACCAGTCCGATGCAGCCCCAGGCAATGGGATTAGAGAGGAGAGCTGTTCTGCGTGCCAGCCCGGGGCACGATCACCGCTGTACAAGAGAGAGCACCACCGGAGAGTTGACAACCCCGGGCAACAACGTTCAGACAGCCAGGGCAGCCAGGCATCAAAGGGTCGCCCCGGGGGCGGTCTCAGCAACAGCAGCGCACCACACACGCCGCAATGGAGGACCACAACCAGCCGTCGCAGTGCAAGCCCAGTCGTGAGGCAGAGGCAGAAGCAGGCTAGCACTGGGAGCGAGCCGCCATCCCAGACGCGCGCGGCCTAGCACGCTGAGAACAGGAATCCTCCGCCACCAGTCAGCCAACGGCCGCCGCGCAACAGACGCGGCCCCACCAGGCTTCCCAGGGGCTGTCAAGATCAGCAAATGTCCGCCAGGGCCTCTGCACCGCCCTCCGCTGCACCCCGTGCCGCCTCACCTCAGGCCCCAGGTCTGCCGCCCGTGAATCAGCACTGCAGGACCGCGCCGCGTCCTCCGGGGTCCGAGGCAGAAGCCGGCCTTCTGATGCCTTCCCTCTCCGTCCGATGAGCCGACGGGCTGCGGCTGAGGTCATCAGCGGCGGGGGGCAGCCGCAGCTCCCACCTCCAGCACCGAAGGGCTCCGCAGGCCACCACCAGGACGTAGCAACCACTCCACAGCAACCGTCGGCGATGTGGGAAGCAGTCCGAGCTCAGGGAGCCGCCATTTTACCGCAGGCAAGGCCAGCAGGCCCAGGTGAGCGGACGCCCGATAGAAGTGGTCTGGGCCCCCAGGTAAGCCGCCAACACAGTCCACGATGCACCGATATCACCTTAGTTCGATCACGTATGGCGCCTGATGAGTCGGATAGTTGACGGATGATTATCTCGGCCAGCAGAGCTGCACTAAGGTGCGGCCATTTTGCTCCGGGCTTGCTAGCGCCCCCTAATAAATCATTCTTAATTACCTCAAAGCTTGCTTTGTGACACTTCTTCACTACCACTGGAAATCTACCACATATCCTGCCATTTTCATTACCCTGAAAGCACAGGCAGATCTCAATCTGTCCTCACCCTCTGAAGTGAAACTGTTTTTAGTACTGGTGAGCACAGCTGAGCATGTGCCCAATGGCGCATACCTGTTTTTATATTAGAAGTTGTGATTAAGTCTTTGTCATCACCCGCGGATATTCTGGCTCCTGTACTCCATGGAGTGTACGAGGAGGCCATTGAGACGGGTGTCCTCCCTCCGTCGTTGCGGGAAGCAATGATCATTGCACTGCTCAAACCAGGTAAGGACCCTACCGACCCCGCATCCTATCGCCCACTTTCACTAATAAACCTCGACACCAAAATATATGCCAAATTGCTCGCAGACCGTTTAAAATACATGATGCCGCAGATAGCGCTCTCTGACCAGTCGGGATTCGTGATGGGGCGCTCCACTTCACATAACTTGCGAGTGCTATTCGAGCTCCTCCACTACTTGGACCCCGGGGTGCAGGCTTCGGCTGCACTGTTGGATGCGACCAGGGCATTCGACTCCCTGGAGTGGAAATTCCTTCTTACGCTTTTCACCCGCATGGGCTTCAGCCCACTGTTCGCCAGGAGTATTGGCATACTTTACAACGGTCCGACGGCCCGGGTGCGGGTAAATGGACACACGTCCGATCCAATCCACATATCCAGAGGGACACGACAGGGGTGCCCCCTGTCACCGTTGCTTTTCGCTATCGCGACGGAGCCACTAGCAGCCCGCATGAGACAGCACCATGCTCAGCGCGGCGTTGGGTTCACGTCGCGCGGGCTGCTCATCTCCATGTACGCTGATGACATCACCATATACATGATCAATCCCTCGGACAATTTTGACCCGCTTATGAGAGAAATGGTGCGCTATAGCGGCCTCACTGGCATAGACATAAATTGGTCTAAATCGGTAATGCTGCCACTGACGGACGGCACGACCGCGTGCCACACTGAATTCCCAATAGATTGGGCCGCAGATGAGGTCAAGTATCTAGGAATAATTATAAGCCGTTCAATTCACGAACTGTGGCTGGCGAACTTTGGGGTGGCTACGGAATGGTTTGAAAGTAAAGTGAAAAGGTGGAAAACACTGCCCTTGTCATTGACGGGTCGCATCGCGATACTAAAAATGGTTGTGCTGCCCAAATTCCTTTATCTGTTTGTTAACATCCCCCTGCCGCTGACAAAGGCGTTCTTCAGCCGACTGCGTACTGCCATGATTGAGTTGGTTTGGGCGGGCAGGCAGCCCAGAGTGGCATGGAACCTACTTACCCTCCCCTTCCGGCAGGGGGGCCTGGCCGCCCCGGACATTGAGCTGTACGCCTACAGTGCTCAAGCCCAATATTTACATTACTGGCATCATCCGATCCCCTACCAGCCCCACGTAGCTATAGAGATGGACGTGGCGGCGCCTTGCCCCCTCGGGACGGCGGCATATCAGCGATATAGACGGTCCCAGGAAGACATTAATACAGTGGAGATGGTGCGCTGGGCTTGGTCGAGCATCGCGAGGCGTGCGGGCGTGTCTGATCTATATGCCCCGAGTATGCCGTTGAAGGGCAACCCACTGCTGGGTCCGTTGACTGATGCGGCGGTGGCGCAGCGGGCTAGTAATTTGGGCCTGAAACTAGTGGGTGACTTATACCCCGACGACATGTTTCTTACCATGCAGGACATGGTTGCTGCACCAGAGCCGACGGCTTCAGATCTTCTATTATATTATCAGCTGAGGGCGGCGTGCAAACACAGGTACCCTATGTTCCCGAAGGCCCCACCGGCGGTGGCGGCGCTAGAAGACATACTCTCGAATAGTTCCTCGCGCAAGCTGATTACGCGCATATATAGGGCTACGCAAAGCGCGACGCCTGTAGCCCATGCGGACTCTCGGTCCCTGTGGGAGAGGGAGGCATGCATTCAAATTACAGAGAAACAGTGGGAGTTTTGTCGCACCCAACTTGACCACTTGTCTCCTAATTATAGTTTGAGACTTATCCATTTCAATTTCCTTCACAGGACGTATCGTACACCCATGCAACTCTTTAAAATGGGGCTACAGATGGATGCGAATTGCTGGAGATGCGGCGAAAGAGAGGCTACATTCTACCACCTAGTTTGGGTGTGTGGCCCGATACGTGGGTATTGGGAGGCTGTCTTCGCCGCCATAGTGAGGATGGTGGGTCTGACTATCGTGCCGGACCCTCTCGTGGCCCTTCTGGGCTTTGTGCTGAACGTGCCTAGTGCGTCGCGCAGGTTAGTGGCCCTTCTCCTATTGCTTGCTAAGCGTCAGATAGCGTTACACTGGAAAAAAAAGGCTCCGCCGAGGGTTTCGGGATGGGTGGCGTCAGCAATCTACTGCAAGGAGCAATTGTCCGCCTACTGGGATGAGATGCCGCCGCGCTCGAGGCCCGCGGACATTTGGCAGCCGCTGGTGGACTGGTTGGCGGCGTCGGAGGTGGCTGATGATGACTGAGAATGACTGCTGGATGATTGGCGATGTGGCGGGGCTGGCATGTAGTTGCGAAGTGGGGCCGTGTGTGCGGGGGCTCTCGTACAGTCGCCTGAGTATTACTGAATGGTCGCTGGGGGTTCACTACCAG
Source organism: Triturus cristatus (assembly GCF_964204655.1). Classification (NCBI taxonomy): domain Eukaryota; kingdom Metazoa; phylum Chordata; class Amphibia; order Caudata; family Salamandridae; genus Triturus; species Triturus cristatus. Next base: position 1,139,003,466 of record NC_140589.1, read on the forward strand.
CATACGTTGTTCGGGTGCTGGATTGCTCTCCTTCATTTCTAGATTGCAGCCGCTGTTGTTGTTTGTTTAGTTCATGATTTAATATTGTAAAACGTGGAAAGCCAAGATAACGTAGCTGTTGGAACTCTGCTAAAGTGTATGGCTTTGATCCGAGCTAGCGGCTTGGTGCTGCAAACGTAAGCTGCCTGCCTCCGGGATGTTGGCTAAATAGCTGTGTACACTTTAATGGTACAATAAAGGTTTTTCAAACTTAAAAAAAAAAAAAAAAAAAGAAGTCTTTGTCATCACCTTTAGAGTGCAGAGGGATGTGTTTCCAGGTCCTAAAGAGGCCATGTACTCTGGATTGATGCGGTGGTCTTCGCCATCACCACCATCAATCTGATGCTTCAGGTGCAATGTCTTGTCTATTTTAAATATGGCATCGCCACCTTATGATGTTCCCTCCATCCTAGCCCTCTTACCGTCGGCCATTGACCAATGTCCTCCTGTAATGGACGTAGGAACTGTGGGAGACAGGAGGGATTTATTCTCCATACCCTCAAATTTTGGAGTAGGAAGGATGCAAGGGACAATATCCCCCAGATTTTGACAAGGAAACTATAAATTAAACAGACAAAACATGTCTCTCCGAATCTATGTTTCATGTCACATAAGTCTCTCTATCTCTGTAAAGGCTGTGGGGGTTCTATGACCCTTTCATTATTTTTTTTTCGTGCTGTCACTGCCAGGTGAGCCAGCAGACTAGGGAAAGTTTGGAGATGCTATTTTATATTAATATTACTTCTGGCTGTGCTGAGAAAAAAAAAGATTTATTGAGAGACTAAAGTTCAACACCTCAATGACCACAATTGAATAATTAGCAGAGAGGAGTTTGCTCCTTATGTTACAGTTTCAAGGACGCAGGGGTTCAGAGAGCCGCACTTCAATGGCTGACATCCTTTTTGGACGGCCATTCACAGTCTGTCAGTCTTTTCCAGTAAATGGCCCAAGAGTTAAACTCACTTGCGGGGTCCCGCAAGGTTCCTCTTTGTCTCCACACTTGTTTAATTTGTATCTCCTTCCACTTATTCAGGACTTAGGGAAGGTAAGGTGTGCATCTTCAACTATGCAGCTGATCTGCAACTGATTTTCACCACTGATAAAACCCCGTCTCTATTCTGAACATTCAGACCACTATGTTACACATCCGCAAGTGAATGAATAACTACCACCTAAAACTAAACCCTGACAAAACTGAGCTGATTCTAACCGGTGGCTCTTGAAACCCTTGGACTTCAAATTTCTTGCTAGCAGAGTTGGGAGCCCCCCCCCCACTTCCCTCTCCCTCAGCCAAGAGCCTTGGCGTTACAATCGATAGGGACCTTTCAATGAAAACCCAAATTGGAACAGTGGTTTCCATCTGCTTTTTCCAACTTCGTAAAATTAAGAAAATCAGTAGATTCGTTACACCAAAAGCAGCCATCCAAGTCATCATGTCCCTGGTAATCTCACCTCTCGATTACGCCAACTCCACTTACTTTGGTCTTCCTGGGTACCTGATGAGAAGACTGCAACTAGTGCAAAATAAGGCAGCAAGACTTATTTATCACCAGCCAAGATGGCACCACGTCACTCCTCTCATGAAGAAACTGCACTGGCTCCCAGCAACCCAACACTGTGCATTCAAGGTCGGATGCCTGATATTTAAATCACTCCATGGTACATGCCCAGAATTTATTTCCAATCTTATCCAGCGGTATGTCCCTGCCCAGGCCCTTCGGTCCTCCTATCTCTCTCTGTTAGCCCTTCCCTCCTATAAGCAGAAAAGAACTGGTGGATCCCACTTTGCGGTATTAGCCCCCTCTTTTTGGAACGCACTCCCTCTCAACATTAGATCATCTCCATGTTACTCTTACTTTAGGAGACAACTGAAAAACTAGCTGTTTTCTCAAGCCTATGAATGATTGATCTTATGAGCAGCAGTTCACCTCTATAAGTGCCATGAAACCATGTGGTGTATGTGCGCTGTACAAATTATTTTAACATAGCATAACAGATCTTCACGAAGACACTTCAGAAGTGCAGCATGATTTCAGGCAAGCATGGTCTGTCACTGTCTTTGATCTTAAGTGCCTGTGGAAACATTCCAAACAGAAAAGAACACCTTTAAATCATATGACTACAACATGTATATATGTGTGTATGGAGCCAGTTTAATTTAAGGTGGCACATGAGTTTATATCGAACATCCTATGCTCAAGTATTCTAAATTTAAGTATTCTAAAACACAGAATAATAACAACCAAAATGTAAAGAATGCAAAAAATCCAAATAATGTGTTACATAAAGAAACCCACACTGTCTAGGTTAAAGAATTAAAAAAAATGTGTCCACTCGTAGCTATGCAACCACATAGAGAAATATCAACTCCTTGACCCCTACCAGTTGGGTTTCAGAACAGGGCACAGTACTGAAACGCATTAACTCACATTGTGGATGATGCTTTGAGATCACTTGATCATAATGTCCCTTGTCTCTTGATCCTTCTTGACCTGTCCTCAGCATTTGATACCATCAAACATGAAAACCTGATTGCTCATCTTCAACATAGGATGGGTCTCACTGGCACGGTCCTAAATTTGTTTGCCTCTTTCCTACATAACCGTACACAAAGAATTAAAGTTAAACACTCCCTTGCAACCAGTACCCCGGTTACGATCGGAGTTCCGCAAGGATCCTCACTCTCGTCCACTCTTTTCAACCTTCTTATGGAACCACTTACCGTCATTCTGAACCACGCTAACATCCTCTCAAGAGGACATAAAATCTCTAAATGCTGCACTTGCACAAATGCAACAATGCTTAGCCCAGAACCATCTTCTGTTAAACACTCTCAAAACTGAATTCCTTCTGATTGCCCCCCCAACCACTCTGCACCTACCCTGGACTGGCTTAAACAACTCACTGCTCTTAACTGCACCCCTCATGTGGTAGACTCTGCTAAATCTTTAGGCATCACGTTGGACAAACACCTAAATATGCAAGCACACATCAGTGCAACTATTAGGGGAGCCATCTTTCAACTCAACACCCTTAAGAAAATCAAGCCTTTCCTCCCCCCGAACACATCAGGCCAGCTATACAATCCCTTGTTATATCGAGACTGGAATATGGATTGGTTACAATTGCTGGACTTCCCAAAGCTAGCTTGGCCCCATTCAGAGCTACTCTAAAAGCATCGGCTAGGCTCATCATGGGCTCCAGAAAGCATGACCACATCTCCCTGACCTTTTGCAACTGAATTGGCTATTTATCGAAGCTAGGATACGTTTCAAGATAGCCTGTTTGACGCATAAAGCCATACATTACAACACCCCGGTCTACTTGGCAAATATGCTTGAACTTTCGGGCTCAGGCCGGAACCTAAGAAGTACGTCCACCCTACTTTTGAAACCTCCCAAATTCAAAAAGAAAAGATCTTACAATCGTACTTTCACCGGTCTTGCTCTAAGGATCTGGAACACCCTGCCTCCCGAGATCAGATCCAATCCTTCCACTGCATCCTTCAAGAAACGGCTATTCTTAAATGAACATTAATAGCATCAACCTGGTCTCGTGCTTTGTCTACACATTTGATTCTTATTGTTCTCCGTTGTTGGGATTTATTGTCTGCTTGTCTGTTAAATTGTTAGCGCGCTCTAGGGCTCTTCTGGTACAATTCTGGTTGAGCCAACTTCCCAACCCCAGACCGGGTTTGTTTTCCCCCTTTGCTTGACAATGTATGACTTAGCTACACCCTCTGTAACATTGTGTTATGGTTACTCATGCTTTCGCCACTTCTGTACAGCGCTCTGATAACCGTAAGGGTCTTGTTCGCGCTTTATAAAACTTTTCAAATAAAAAGTAGGGGATTTCTAAAGAGTAAGGGAAGAAGGGGTCAGTATTATGTGAACCACAGTAGAATTTCAGAGGAAACGAGAGTGTCTAGAATAAAGCTTTTCACTCAGGGAAAAACCCAACAGAAAGGTCTGCTCTCTTCTTAAACAGCATAGGGTCTAACCGTAACTAACTATGGAACACTAATTAAAGCCAGTTGAAGGTTTCAAACATCCATATCTTACTCCCACAGTCGAAGACCAATCCCATTGCAAAATTTGCCGGGATCCTGAAGACTCCCCAAATTCCTTTTCTCACACAATTAAGTACACATCAGCCTGTCCTTGAGAATTTCATATTCCTAGTGCGCAGGGTATAGGAGGTTCCTTTCATCATCATCTCTTCATATATGTTGCCAGCTTATCTCTTCCCAAGCCTCATTATCGGTCTAATACAAAACAATAAACCTTTCTCTAGCTAATGAGGAACCCAATAACACACCTGCAGCAGAAAGAATAAGGCAAACACAACAAGATGATGGATGGAGTGCTGAAGCTTTTTAACCACTCACCTCCAGTCAAAAGATCTTGGTTGAATCCATCATTCTTTTGCTCACTACACCACCCCAGTTTGGACCCAGCCACATGCAAATCAGTCTTGACCCTGCTCCTCAATCCAACCCGAACTGCCAGGACAGGTCCTCCCTGGACCGGAGACAAGTATCCTAGGTCTGGTTTCGGGATGACATGTCTCATCAGCCAGGCTAGCTTCAATCCAGTGGCAGAGCAAAAAAAGGCTGTTCCAATGGGGAGCTGAGTCAAGATTGATTTGCAGATTGCTGGGTACAAACTGGAATTGCATGGTGAGCAAAAAATAGATGGATTTAGGTCCAGATCTCTGTAATGGGGGTGAATGTTTGACATTGTTCATCATTCCATCTAGCAATTATTCTTTTGGCAGAAAGAAAAACAGCATACTGGAAACTTTTAAAGTATGAAATGTCCAGGTATGTATGATGTTACAACGCGATCAGTTTGATCGCGGTACATTACATCGCTGTTTTTACAATGCAAGTCGTTACAACGACTTGCGCTGGAGGGCGCTGGACTTAGGAATAGTATGATATACTATTCCAACTCCAGCTTACGTACAGTAGGGAATGTGTTGGAATAGTAAATTACACTATTCCTTAGTCCATAGCGCCATCCAGCGCAAGTCGTTGTAACGACTTGCGTTGTAAAAGTAGCGAAGAACATGTATTGCGGTGTTTTGACTGCGTTGTTAAGGTCATTTTTTAATGTCTAGCTAAATCCCAACCTTAGGCTAAGCTAACTTGGGAACCAAAATGGAAGTAAATTACAGTATTATAAATCCTTAGCAATCAAACAATTTTTATTACAGTGTGTGTACAGCCTAGCCAAGTACCACACATCAGGTGTTACAGTAAGGCATTTCAGTGTGGTGGTCCGCATCACTGCACTGAAATGCAAAGTCATACATTATAGCGCCTCCTCAGCTGTCAAGCCAGAGTGCTGCTATACTGCACCATGACTGAGCCGCAGTGGCAGAGGGTAGTGCGCCTTACTTCCAGCAGCCTTCAGGGCTGACTCATGATCTGCTTTCAGCTCTCTCAGATACAATGTATTCTAGCTAACACAGGACACACCCCTGGCCGGGACAACACCATGCAGCATTACTGATGTCCCAGGAGTTACTGCCCAATCGCTTGGCTCCTAAGATACTTAATTCTGAAAGACACGAATAGGCAGGGTCAGTCCTGCCGCTGCCCGCGGTGTTAGCGGGCAGCATTTCAAAATATTTTGGCTGCAGTTGTGGCTGTGTGGGCAATTAAACAGAAGGCGCAGCTCCTTCTTGCTATTTGCACCATGGCAGTATAGCTGAGGAGTGATTACCGCAAACCTGTATCTCATGAACACAGAATCATGCGGAGGTGGCATTGGTTGTTGCGCCAGCCAGGGAGTCCATGACGAGTCGTTGCAGGCCGACCGCCACACAGGGGGCATCTATTTCTGCGGTGCCGGCTCGCAATGAGAAGTAAATGCCTGAGAGAGAGTGAGCCGGTATTAATCTGTAAACTTGCAGCTTGCCAGTAATGTTAGGGACATGAACAAACAGCAAGATGGGGAGCCATTTCAATATCCATTTTTAATTACTAAATAGGTCTGAGACCCGGGGGGACCCAGACCACTTAAAGCCCTGCCTTGCATTGTCTTTACTCTCTGAGACCCAAGCGCCTTACGCTTTGCAATAATAATTTGCAATTATAGTCCACAAATTCTTTGTAGCCAAAGAGATCAAGCTATTGGTCTGTGTACCCCGAATCTCTTAACCTCTCTGTCCATGTACCTCATCTTCTCACCTTGTCTGCTTGGCCCAAACGCCTCTCACACTGCCCGATAGCTCATCCCTGTCGAGAATGGCCGCGAAGACTGTTCGGAGATGAGTGAAAGAATAATGTGATCCCTCCACCTAGAAGGTAATGGAAGGAATCGGGGCCCAGCTCTGTGCTAAAGTTCACATTTAATGTTGATGAGGTTTCAAAGAATACATATGATAAAAAGAACAATTGACCTGCTCTCCAACCAACGAAGCTCGGTTACTGGGTAGATTTCCTCTGTGCCTGTGTAATGTATAACAGAAACAACACAAACTAATTTCGAAAGTGCAATAAGTCATGGTCTATTACTGTTGCACTGACTTGCTTCACTATGAAAATTAGCTTTTGCTGGTGCAGTTTACTGATTGTAAAGTCCAGAAAAGAGACCGACAGGAATATCTTGAAAGATAGTTTATTTTCCTTGCAGCACAGTACCCTGGTACAACACCAACTGCCAAGAGAATAAATCCTAGCATTCCCAGATTCCATGAGAGAACTATATTACATAACACAATATATGACATAGGCATGACAGTACTAAGCTGTGGATGTAACACACCTTTTCCCTATATAAAATAAACAAACGATAAAGCAAAATTATGTACAAAGAGCATACAATACCCAAAAAAGAAATGAAAACTAAAGATAAAAGAGCATAAAGAATTATACAAAATCAGCATATCTGATAGGACAACGCTTAACACGTACCCCCAACTTATCTCTTGATGCTACAGACTCTTCAGCAAGGCATTCTCTAGAGTTCTCAACATCAGGTACATTTGAACCCAAAAAAGAGTTTTTTTGTGTCAGATCAGTAATACGCAAAACAGAGTGAACTTGTTCTCCCAGATTCATTCTCAGGAAAGATCCATCATTTTAAAGTTTTCATTGACATCTAAATTACACTTGCCGCACGTCTTACATTCCAGACCTTTCCATCCTGAGTAACAATACTCAAACAAATGCCACCTGCTTTTCCATTTTTCGTCGTACAATTTCTTAACCTTATCTTGCTTCGTCTGGACTCTCTCCTTGAACTCTTGAACATTCACCCCACCTTGAAATTTGGTCTGTTCCTTCCTAAACCACCATGTACACAACTTGGATATGGGTGGCCTACCTCTCAATAATCTAAATGGACAGACTTCAGTAGTGGTTTGGGGTGTAATACGATACCACCACAGTTTATCACTCAATTTGTCCTTCCACAAACAACCACCTTAAGGACTCTATTAAACCCTTCAACTTGTCCATTACCCTGTGGTTCGTACAGAGCAGTGGTTGCATGTTTAATATTACTAAAAGAGAAAAAGCTTTGCATTTCTTTGGAGACAAGTTGAGTACCGTTATCAGATATAACCATTTCAGGATAACCTTCTTGGGCAAAAACCTATTTTAAAAAATCAATAATGGCAGAAGAAGTGGCATGAGGCACCAATTTCACCTCTGGCCATTTCAAATGGTAATCAACTAGTACCAAAGCAAAACGACAATCATACGGAAGTGCCTGAAAAGGTCCAGAAATATACAATCCCACCTTCTGCCAAGGAGTGGAAGGCCAAGGTATAGGTTGAAGGGGAGCTGGAAGAGGTTTCAACATTTTTGTTCACTATTGACACACACAGGACATTCCCGCACCACTTTTTCTGCCATTCTGTCCAAACCAGGCCACCAAAACATGGTGCGTATTAGTCTCTTCTTGAGGACACACCTGGATGTCCTTCATGAGCCAATATCAAAATATCATTCAGCATACCTTTTGGAGGAATACGTTTTCCACTTTTAAAAACAAGTCCATTTTCTACAACAAATTCTTCTGCTATTCTAAGGAATGGAACAAGTGATTCATGCACTTTCCTCCTTTCAGGCCATCCTTCTTCAACAAACTTTTTCAACTGACAAAAAAGCTGATAATCCATATCAGCTCTCATCCACTTGTCTTTCCGTAACCCCTTAAATTCATCAGAAACATAATCGGACACAGCAAGTACAAGGTCCTCCTCGACACCAGTTAAATAATTTGCTATGTCAGATAAGGGTACTCGTGACAAACGGTCAGCCATTACATTGCTACGTCCTGGTACATACTCCACATCAAAACAATACTCTTGAAGTTTCGAGACAAGTCTGGCAATCCGAGCAGTGGCATTCCAACCCCCACCCGGTGAAAGAATCTCAACAAGGGGCTTGTGATCAGTTTTGAGAATAAATCGTGACCCCCAGAAGAAATTACGGAAATGTTTAATTGCCCAAACACATGCCATCAACTCCTTCTCTATAACAGCTTATCTTCTCTCTGCATCCAACAAGGTGCGTGAAGCAAAGGTAATATTCCATTGTTTCCCACCACATCTTTGTGACAATATGCCACCAATTCCATACATACTTGCGTCCACAGTTACAATACATTGTACACCCATCCTGAAAGGTTTAAGTGTAGGAGCATGGGCAATCTCTTTCTTAATCTCCCCAAAAGCAGATTTTTGTCTGTCAGTTCATAAATATTCCACATTTTTCCTTGTGAGGTCACGGAGAGGTTCCATTTTGTAAGCAAAATTAACAATGAACTTGCTATAATACTCACAAAGTCCCGCAAAAGACAATAACTTCCCCTATTGTCAGGAGCCGGAACTTTAAGAAAGGCATCAACTAGGCATTTCTTGGGGACAACACCATCCTTGGATACTGTGTGACCCGGGTACTCAACAAATTTACAAAAAAATGACATTTGTTACCTTTTAGTGTCTTACCATTTTTCCTCAAAATGCCACACACTTCCCTAAGATGCCTCTCATGTTCCCCTTCATCTTTTGAGAAAATGAAGATATGATCTTGGAAACATTTTTCACATTTTTCCATATCCTTGAAAAGATGAAACATAGACATTTGGAAAACAGACACCGCAGAGGCTAATCCAAAAGGCATACGTTGAAATTGAAATCGCCCCTGCAGCATAATGAACGCATTCAATTGACGAGAATTCTCAGTCAGCTCAATCTCTTGGTATGCTGACCTCAAGTCTAGAGTAGAAAATACTTTAGCTCCATCAAGCATGCAGATCAGTTCATTAATGTTGGGCAGAGGATGACCGTTTACAATAATGTTGGCATTGACAGCTCTCAAGTCCACACAGAGTCTCAGAGAATTTTCTGGTTTGCGTGCCAAAACTATTGGAGACACCCATTCTGAAGACTCTATCTCTTCGATTACTCCCTCATTCACCATACTCAACAATATGTTTCTTAGTTCATCCCTCACATTAATAGGAACATTGCATAACTTTTGTATGATATGCTTAGCATTAGATTTGAGTTTGATTTTGTGGGACGCGCTAGCAACCTTGACCCCTGCCAGCTTCTTGCTTTGTTTGCTCTTGCCGTGAGGGGAACGGCCACGAGGATTTTCGCAGCATCTCCCGGCATTATTCCATCCCGCCGTGAGGGGAACGGCCAGCACGGACTACGACTCCCAGCGGCCAGTGCTCACCCCAGGCGCCTGTCATTGACATCAGCAGGCAGTGCCGGGGGAGCTTAAAGGCGGCTCCGGTGTTACGCAGCGCGGGACGCGCGCGGGCCGCGCCCGGGCGAAGCCCGGGCCAAGGGCGGGCCCGTCCTTGACCGATTCTGACTGGACTGGGCCACATCTCTAACGCTGCTGTTGTGGCAGTACACTTAAGGTAGAAGGGTGCACCTACATTGATTGGATTCGCAAGTGTTTGGTGCATTTCCTTGTTTTGCTCTATAGGCGAATATTCCATACTGCTAGTATTCTGCTCTGGTGGTGTAAAATATTAACTTCCAATTGACTTCATCTAGGTTATCGACTATATTGGCTCTAGTATTGTGTATATAGTGTATGATGGCAACCAAAGGGAAACGTATCGGTGGAAGTGGGTCTGTGACGGGTACTCTTGACCATTTCATTACTAGAGCTGTATCAGTTCTAGAGCACGAACTAGCTATAACTGAGCGACGCCTGTCCGCAGAGCTAGCGCAAGCCAGACGCTCATCCCTGGGAATTTTGGCACTGGCTAAATCTCCTTCGAAGCCAGCGGGACAGGATGGGGGTGATTTAGCACTACGGGAGAATCTTGGGGTTAGTACTTCTATATCGCAGACCTGTGGTGAAGTGTGTGATGTCCCTGGTGATTCAGGCGACATAGCCATAACAACATGCAGCCCCCCCGTTACTACTAAATCTGCTTTAACCTACCCACAGACAAGGGCTAGCAAAAAAACTGTAATTCCTCTCAACCCTAAGAGGAAACGAGTAGGGATGTCCCAGGGAGGGAGAAAGGCCAAACACCCTAATGTTACGGAAAAATCTCCAATGGGGGTAATCCTGGACGAAGATCATTTATCTCCAAGTGGGAATGCTACTAGGCATATAGACCAGCCCCAATCGAGCAATATGATTCCCCAGATAGAGAAAATGGTCCGTTCTCTGTTACTACCTCTGTTGGAAAGGGTTAAGCTGGTTAGTGAGAAGGTAGATCGACTAGAACAAACTGTCTTAGACAATTTTTGTTCACTTAAAAATGTTATCAAACTAGCTACCAAGGAAAGGGATAATCTTTTAGGGGTGTCTTCTACTCTCCCTATTCTCCCGCTGGTATCTCCTGATTATGAAGTAATGTCCGGGGTTACACCTGAGGCTGCTCTCCCCAAGGCTCAGGTTATTGACAATTCTATTAAACAATGTGTCGGCCAAGTGGGAGATAACCCTACGAGTGTGTCCAGTACCAATGCTGGGAAAAAGTGCGTGAACAAGGGAAGGATTTTGGAATCTGGGGTCAAAAACAGTACATTGTCTAGGGCTCACATACATTTGCCCCCTGCTTGTACTCCTTATGTAGCCGTACTGACAGGTGTCCCGGAATTGAACGAAGGTGTACTGGAATCGTATCAGCAATTAAAAAACAAAGTCACCTTCTGGCTAAATAGGAACAGACCGCTCCCAAATTATTTGGATGGAAAGATCCTCTTTGCTAGAAGGGTTAGCTGGGTAGGCCCAAGACCCAAAGATGTTCCTGGGGACTCCATTATTGTCAACTTTGGAGATAGTCGTATAGTGCATTATATCTGTGACTCTCGACTGGCTTGTGACCAGACAAAAATTGGGGTACATGACTTAGGGTATTTTTACAATTCTAATCCCAATATTCCTGCAGGATTTAGCCCAGCTCTGAAAAATTGGGAAGCAAATGACCTGTGCGATCCAGTAGCTCTTGCCTGACCGGTATCTGGGACGCAGTTTCTTATTACATCTCCCAATCCAAGTATTCCAGCCGGAGAGCCTAAGCTTAATGAAAATGTATATTACTCCCCTGTTAACGGGACGGCTGAGATAGTAGATGTAATAACCCCTGAACTGTCTGGGGAAATGCAACATGGACGCGAGCAGTCGTGTGCTGACCCTGCACACGTTCATGGCCAAGGAAGGGAGGGGGGATCAATGGTTTCTTGGAATATTGCAGGCTTAAAGTCAAAAATGGACTCCCCGGAATGGTTAGCTTATATAGGCAACTTTGATGTTTGCCTCTTCCAGGAAACCTGGTCCTGTGAGCCCCAGTTCTTACAGGGTTTTTTGAATTTTTATGTCCCCGCAACCCAGGGTCTAAGGGGGCGCCCAAAGGGAGGCTTGGTAATCTGGGTTCGACAGGATGTATTTCCTGAGGCTTGTGCAATATTTACTGGGTCTGAGGATATCCAACTAGTCAGGGTGTCACTTGGGATTCTGGGTGACCTGGATATCTACAACTTGTATTTGAGAGACCCCAATAGGACGGGCTCCCAGGTTTTGGCTCACTTAGTTTCCCTTATAGACCAGTACTCAGGTGGGAGGAGAATACTCGTCGCTGGGGATCTGAATATTACCTTCGAACCACTTTTAGACCCTGACTCTGGGTGGGACGTTGACGCTGTGGAAGATCAATTATGGGGGGTACCTGTGCTTGATCTCAGTCCAATAAAAAGGTGGACTGAGATTATTGTCCAGGCTAATGCTCTCTGCTTTGAGTATGGCCTGAGGGCCTTGAATGGGAGGACGCCAGGTGATTAACAAGGGGCGAAGACATTTGATAATGGTCGGCATTCCAGCAGGATTGATTATGTTTTATGTAGTTTGAAATTATGGCAATCTGTTCTAGACATGGTTGTTGAGGCTAGAGTTGAGAGTGACCATAACCCTATCTGTGTAACTCACCGATGGTGGTCTAGCAATCGCCTACTAGCCGGTGAGATGGTTCCGTGCCTCCCTGAGGTAATTTTAACGAACAATATGCGCAGACTTAAGTGGGGGGAGCTCGAGCATAACATCCTGGCAATTGCCGATATAGATAAGAAACTAGCTGATTCCATTGCTGAGCTGGAGGGTATGCTAATCCATGTCCCAGGCAGTGTTGAAGTCACTGAATGCCATGATAAGTTGTTTGCTGAAATAGGTTCTTATTTTATGAAGCCTTTGAGGAACAAGAATAAGGCTCCAACTAAGAGAAATAGATGGTATGACGGTGCTTGCAGAGAATCTAGGGCCAACCTGGTGATAGCTCTGTCTAATGGAGGAAAGGATTGTGTCCGCTTCGCCAGACTAGCATACAAAAAAGCTGTAAGAATGGCCAAAAAGAACTGGGACGAGCAACGTTGGCTTGATTTCAAAAGTGCTTGTCGTACTAGAGATTCCCGGTTATTTTGGAACATTCTTAAGTGGGACAGAGGTGGGCGGCCTGATAGTCCTTCTAATTATGTCTCACAGGTAGAGTGGGTCCAATATTTCAAACCCCAATATGCCTACAATATCTCGTTTAATTTTGCATGGGTGCCAAATTATGCTTTTTTCTCCCAGGGTCCCTTTTGCATCCAAGATGCTAAAAGGGCCCTATGCTCAGTCACCAGTGGACGTGCCCCTGGCCAGGATAGGGTTCCTTCGGATGTTTTTCTCCATGATAAAGATAATTGGAGCAAGTATATAACCCTATTGGCTAATGCTGTGGCTGCAGGCGCCCCAGTCCCAAAATCATGGAGGGGGGCAGTTATCATACCTGTATTTAAGAAGGGTGATAGGACGCTTCCAGGAAACTATAGGCCAATTAGCCTTATTGATTCTATCCAGAAGGTGGTAGGGAGGATGGTCTTGAACCAAATCCAAGAATGGATCGATGATAACAACATTCTGTCACCATTCCAAGCAGGTTTTCGGAAATTAACCAGCACGGTGGACCAAGTTTTTTGCTTTGTCCAGCTCCATTGGAAGGTGGTGACATTGGGGAAGGGCAGTCTTTACGCAGCTTTTGTTGACTTAAGAGCTGCCTTCGATCTTGTTCCCCGCCACCGGTTGTGGGCAGTCCTTGAGAGGCTAGGTCTCCCCAAAGAAACTTTGACAATGGTGATGCGTTTGCATGAGTCCAACTATGCTAGGATTCAGTGGGGTGGGGCAGGTGAGGACACCTCTGAGTTTCCGGTTGAGCGTGGTGTGCGACAAGGTTGTACTATGGCACCCACGCTCTTCTCTCTTTATATCAATGGGATAGTTGATCTCATGCTTTCTGTCAATACCGACGCACCAAGGTTGGCTGGTGTTTCCATCCCCATATTAATGTTTGCAGATGATACGCTTATCGTATCCAGAACATCTAATGGTCTGCAAAAAGCCCTCCGCCTGTTTGATGAGTTTTGCCTCGACCATGGTCTGGAGGTCAATGTGGCAAAAACGAAATTTATGGCCTTCAACCCTCATAGCAGCTTCCGAGGGAAAAGAGTGTTTATGAATGGGCAACCTCTAGAATTGGTAACCACTTTTACGTATCTTGGATTGCAAATCTCAAGTAGTAATAACTGGCGTAAGCATCTTGAAATGGCCTCCCTGCGATTTAAACAGTTAACTGGTGCCCTGAGCAGGGAATTTAGCAGGTCATTTACAAAACCAATAAGCCCGGTATTGCAAGTTTATGAAGCGAAGGCCCTAAACTCTGTCCTTTATGGGGCGGAGCTCTGGGGTTTTGATCAGCTAGCGACTTTGACAACTGTGGAGCATAAATTTTTTCGAAGTATAACTGGTCTTCCTCAGAGCACCCCTTTGATCCCACTTAGGTATGACCTGGGCAGGAGGTCCATTAAGGATATCGCAAGGCTCCGTCCGGTCTTATACTGGCGGAGGCTCTGGACCACTCCTGAACTTTCCCACTATGCTAATGGCCTTATGGACATTATAAAAACCGATGTCTTCCATAAAATTGAGTGGCTGAAGAACTTACATGCGTCTTTAAAAGACATGGGTATGGAAGGGATATGGAATGACCCAGCGACTGCCCAGTTTCCATCAAAAAGTTCTCTTAAAATAGCATACTGGGAAAGAATTGATTCCCAGGTATTGAGTAGAGCTACAGGAATGTCCGGGAATTTTCTCGAGTTTAAAGACTCCCCCAGCCTTGAATTATACTGGGATTTGGTGACTAATGTGGGTGATAGGAAACTCTACTTTCAGTTTAGAGCTGGCTCCTTGCCTCTAAGATTTTTGACTGGAAGGTGGGCCAGGAACTCGGAATTGCAGTGCCCTGCATGCGGGGCTGCAATAGAAACAACTCCCCACTTTCTGTTTGCCTGCCCGGCATTTACCATCCCAAGGCGCGTTTGGCTTTCCCCCATGTGCAAGTCTCTCGGCACAAGGAGCTGCGCTGTGGCATTACGCATTTTGCGCACTAGCTCTTTAACAATAGTTTCTGTCGCATTGGCAAAATATTTGGGCTGGGCATGGGCATTGCGGAGAAAAACAATTAAGCGTACCCTTGATGGGCTTTAATGAATTCTGTGTCTGGGTTTTCCCTTTTAACCCCTGAACTAGGGATTATTTAAAGTGTTTTTATTACTACATGTCAGTCCATTGAAGTGTTTAATGTTTTTTTAAATGCATTTTAACGTATTTATTGAAACCTATGTTTTATGTACTATGTTTGTGTCTTTTATGATTGTTTTTAAATCGAATAAAGACTGATGATGATGGTAAGCAAAATTAACAATGAACTTGCTATAATACTCACAAAGTCCCGCAAAAGACAATAACTTCCCCTATTGTCAGGAGCCGGAGCTTTAAGAAAGGCATCAACTAGGCATTTCTTGGGGACAACACCATCCTTGGATACTGTGTGACCCGGGTACTCAACAAATTTACAAAAAAATGACATTTGTTACCTTTTAGTGTCTTACCATTTTTCCTCAAAATGCCACACACTTCCCTAAGATGCCTCTCATGTTCCCCTTCATCTTTTGAGAAAATGAAGATATGATCTTGGAAACATTTTT
Organism: Triturus cristatus; assembly: GCF_964204655.1. Classification (NCBI taxonomy): domain Eukaryota; kingdom Metazoa; phylum Chordata; class Amphibia; order Caudata; family Salamandridae; genus Triturus; species Triturus cristatus. The sequence continues at coordinate 1,139,019,015 of NC_140589.1, forward strand.
CACATTTTTCCATATCCTTGAAAAGATGAAACATAGACATTTGGAAAACAGACACCGCAGAGGCTAATCCAAAAGGCATACGTTGAAATTGAAATCGCCCCTGCGGCGTAATGAACGCATTCAAATGACGAGAATTCTCAGTCAGCTCAATCTCTTGGTATGCTGACCTCAAGTCTAGAGTAGAAAATACTTTAGCTCCATCAAGCATGCAGATCAGTTCATTAATGTTGGGCAGAGGATGACCGTTTACAATAATGTTGGCATTGACAGCTCTCAAGTCCACACAGAGTCTCAGAGAATTTTCTGGTTTGCGTGCCAAAACTATTGGAGACACCCATTCTGAAGACTCTATCTCTTCGATTACTCCCTCATTCACCATACTCAACAATATGTTTCTTAGTTCATCCCTCACATTAATAGGAACATTGCATAACTTTTGTATGATATGCTTAGCATTAGATTTGAGTTTGATTTTGTGGGAATATCCTTCCAATTTTCCCAATCTTTCTGTGAAAACCTCAGGAAAACCACTCACAACACCCCTATACATCTCCTTCTCTTCAATAACCAAAACAGGCTTGTTACTCCTGGGGTTAAGAATGATACCAAGCTTCCATTGATCTTTCCAACCAAAAACATTTACACCCTTACATGTCACATAAAATTTAAAAAGTGCTTCTCTACCTTTAAAATGAATGACAGTGTTAACATATCCCACTATGTCAATGACACTACCATTAAAGCTCTCAGCAATAATTTCAGATGGAATCAAACATTCCATGTTCCATAGATGTCCAACGTTTTGGAGATAGCAGTCTGTGGTAACAATCGTCCATGGCTATCCAGAATCAGCCATGAGTTCTAAATCAACTCCATTAATGTTCACAACACATTTAGGAGAAATTTTGACACCCTCTTCTCCGGTCTTATCCTCTATAGCCTCCGAGACGGAAATAACAAAACCTTTAATTTTCTCAGTATCTTCCGAATCACAAATATGCACCGTGTTTCCCTCATAACTACTAGCTCCAGTAACCATATACACCACTTTATTCTTATTATTCAAATTACTATTTCTCCTCAGATCACAACAAACCTTTGCAAAATGCCCCTTTCTACCACATTTCGCACACGTATTCCCAATGGCAGGACAACGAGGCAAGGAAGCAATGTGATATGCACTCCAACAGCGATTACATACAAACTTCTCTATCAAATCTGTTCTCTTCAAACTTTTTGAATCTTCCAGAAAAATTCTTATTCTGATCATCAAATCTCTTTTTAAAGACACCCCGGCCCTTAGAATTACCATCTCCACCAACCGCGCCAACCACATCAGGATCATCTTTGGTCAGTTTAGTGTTATGGAGTATACCCTGCACTATTATAAAGCGGCCCTCAGTATCCTCCTCCACATGCGTTGGGACAAACGGAACCCCCTTTTTAACAAGGATCATCACTCCCCGCGCATATAAAGAGTATGAGGCGGCCAGCCACACCCCCGCCCACCTACTGGCAGTTCGGGAGACATTTTGACTCGTGAGGTGCGTCTCTTGCAATAGCGCGATTTGGATACAATGTCGATCCAAATAGGCTAGTACCTGTCTCACTTTTTTGGCATTGTTAAGACCCCGCACATTCCAGCTAATCCAGGAAATATTAGAACGTTGCATATCTGTCAAACTCACAGTCCCTAGTCATGCAATCTGAAAGCCATGAGGCGCAACACCCCATGCGCGTTATACTATACCAGCCAACACCAATACCATACCATATAGATCCCCAACCACCCCATCCACCCACAGCAGCAGTAAACACACCCTGCCAATAAACCCCTCCAGAAACAGAACAGAAACAAAACACCCTTCTGTTTACGGCCCACTGAGGGCATGATACAAAGAAAACCAACGCCTCTAGAAGGGCGCTCAATGAAACCCCTTCAACCAACATAACCTTTTGGGGTAATCCCATAGTGTGGGTCACTGGCAGCCCTTCGGCCCCCCGCAGAACCAGGGTGGGCCGAGATATGTAGAGTCAGGCTAATCAGTACATAATGGTCCACAAGTGATAGCGGCTGATACCCCATCCCAGCGATACGACAGTAACTCGTGCCGCCCACCGCTCGGAACCAAGCCTCCCGCCGCTCTAACATCTATCCAGGAACAGGTTCCCTCCAGCAAAGGATGGCATTCTATAGATGGCCAACTAAATGCATACTCTAACCCAAAAACATATATCAATCATTCTCCTCATCCAGAAGAGATGGGTAGCATAGGACCATTTAACAGTGATATTGAGCTCTAACAGCGCCTCCCAGGCTCAGTCTTCTGTGTCAGAGTTCACAGCTCGTGCACGCGATGCTTCCTGCCGGTTAAGGTGCCGAAGATATTGAAGTGCGTCTTTTGGCGTCAGGAAAATATGCGCCGTCCCGTTGTGCTGGATGCGTAGATGCGCTGGGTAGAGCATGGCATATCGGATCTTGAGGGTTTGCAATTTTTTCTTCACCGTTTGGAATTCTCGGCGAGCTTGTTGCACTGCGACCGTGAAATCCGGGAAAAGCTCTATCCTCATACCCTGATATTCCAGTCGTCCCATTTCCCTGGCCAACCTGAGAGCAGTGTCCCTGTCCCTATAATTTAACAGTCTGGCGATTATAGGGCGCGGTGGAGCACCCGGGACCGGCCGAGCAGCCAGGGAGCGGTGGGCCCGCTCAACTATGAGCACCTTCGAGAAGTGCTCTGCTCCCAGTAGGGTTATGAGCATCGTTTCGACATACGTTTCCATGGAACCAGTGTTGGTACTCTCCGCGACCCCAGTAATGCGAAGATTATTCCTGCGGGAGCGGGCTTCAATGTCCTCGTTCTTGGCCCTAATCACCTCTAAGATTTTTTCCATGCTAGCACAGGATGCACTAACCGCCTCCACTCGGTCCTCCGTTGTTAAAATGCGTTGCTCCGCATCCGCAATCTGCGAGTCGTGCTTCGCAATTTTCGAGGCCATGGTGTCCATGCGCATATTAATGTGGTCGATTTTGGCGTCAATAGTATGCAGACTCTGTTGCATGCTGAGCATCAGGCGCTCCAATTTCGTGGTTGCGCCTGCTTCCAAGTCGCGGACAGAGTCAGAAACAGCAGGTGTGGTGGCTTTAGTATGTTTTTTGGCCTCAAATGGCAGCCTGGTTTGCTGTTTATCTGCCTTGCCCATTCTGATCGGCTGTTAATGATCAAGCTCGTGACCGGAGGCACCACCCAGGGCAGCAAAAAGCAGTGGTGCAGACCACCGCACGATGACTCCAGCGCAAACCGATACCAACCAGCTCCCAAACTGCACTACGCCACGTAGATATAGTCAATGGCGCGATACAGACCCCCAGCCAGCCTGACAGCAAGAAAAGCAAGGCTCACTACACAGCAGTTTCCCTATAGCCAAGGTCACCACCATGCAGCAGCCACCAGTCCGATGCAGCCCCAGGCAATGGGATTAGAGAGGAGAGCTGTTCTGCGTGCCAGCCCGGGGCACGATCACCGCTGTACAAGAGAGAGCACCACCGGAGAGTTGACAACCCCGGGCAACAACGTTCAGACAGCCAGGGCAGCCAGGCATCAAAGGGTCGCCCCGGGGGCGGTCTCAGCAACAGCAGCGCACCACACACGCCGCAATGGAGGACCACAACCAGCCGTCGCAGTGCAAGCCAGGTCGTGAGGCAGAAGCAGGCTAGCACTGGGAGCGAGCCGCCATCCCGGCCGCGTGCGGCCTAGCACGCCGAGAACAGGAATCCTCCGCCACCAGTCAGCCAATGGCCGCCGCGCAACCGACGCGGCCCCACCAGGCTTCCGCGCTCGTGTGCGCCAGCGGCCTCAAGCAGTTCCCCAGGGGCTGTCAAGATCAGCAAATGTCCACCAGGGCCTCTGCACCGCCCTCCACTGCACCCCGTGCCGCCTTACCTCAGGCCCCAGGTCTGCCACCCGTGAATCAGCACTGCAGGACCGCGCCGCGTCTTCCGGGGTCCGAGGCAGAAGCCGGCCTTCCGATGCCTTCCCTCTCCGTCTGATGAGCCGATGGGCTGCGGCTGAGGTCATCAGCGGCGGGGGGCAGCCGCAGCTCCCACCTCCAGCACCGAAGGGCTCCGCAGGCCACCACCAGGACGTAGCAACCACTCCACAGCAACCGTCGGCGATGCGGGGAGCAGTCCGAGCTCAGGGAGCCGCCATTTTACCGCAGGCAAGGCCAGCAGGCCCAGGTGAGCGGACGACCGATAGAAGTGGTCTGGGCCCCCAGGTAAGCCGCCAACACAGTCCACGATGCTCTTGAAACCGATATCGCCTTAGTTCGATCACGTATGGCGCCTGATGAGTCGGATAGTTGACGGATGATTATCTCGGCCAGCAGAGCTGCACTAAGGTGCGGCCATTTTGCTCCGGGCTCGCTAGCGCCCCCTAATAAATCATTCTTAATTACCTCAAAGCTTGCTTTGTGACACTTCTTCACTACCACTGGAAATCTACCACATATCCTGCCATTTTCATTACCCTGAAAGCACAGGCAGATCTCAATCTGTCCTCACCCTCTGAAGTGAAACTGTTTTTAGTACTGGTGAGCACAGCTGAGCATGTGCCCAATGGCGCATACCTGTTTTTATATTAGAAGTTGTGATTAAGTCTTTGTCATCACCTTTAGAGTGCAGAGTGATGTGTTTCCAGGTCCTAAAGAGGCCATGTACTCTGGATTGATGCAGTGGTCTTCGCCATCACCACCATCAATCTGATGCTTCAGGTGCAATGTCTTGTCTATTTGAAATATGGCATCGCCACCTTATGATGTTCCCTCCAGCCTAGCCCTCTTACCGTCGGCCATTGGCCAATGTCCTCTTGTAATGGACGTAGGAACTGTGGGAGACAGGGGGGATTTATTCTCCATACCCTCAAATTTTGGAGTAGGAAGGATGCAAGGGACAATATCCCCCAGATTTTGACAAGGAAACTATAAATTAAACAGACAAAACATGTCTCTCCGAATCTATGTTTCATGTCACACAAGTCTCTCTATCTCTCTAAAGGCTGTGGGGGTTCTATGACCCTTTCATTATTTTTTTTTAGTGCTGTCACTGCGAGGTGAGCCAGCAGACTAGGGAAAGTTTGGAGATTCTATTTTATATTAATATTACTTCTGGCTGTGCTGAGAAAAAAAAAGATTTATGGAGAGACTAAAGTTCAACACCTCAATGACCACAATTGAATAATTAGCAGAGAGGAGTTTGCTCCTTATGTTACAGTTTCAAGGACGCAGGGGTTCAGAAAGCCGCACTTCAATGGCTGACATCCTTTTTGGACGGCCATTCACAGTCTGTTAGTCTTTTCCAGTAAATGGCCCAAGAGTGAAACTCACTTGCGGGGTCCCGCAAGGTTCCTCTTTGTCTCCACACTTGTTTAATTTGTATCTCCTTCCACTTATTCAGGACTTAGGGAAGGTAAGGTGTGCATCTTCAACTATGCAGCTGATCTGCAACTGATTTTCACCACTGATAAAACCCCGTCTCTATTCTGAACATTCAGACCACTATGTTACACATCCGCAAGTGAATGAATAACAACCACCTAAAACTAAACCCTGACAAAACTGAGCTGATTCTAACCGGTGGCTCTTGAAACCCTTGGACTTCAAATTTCTTGCTAGCAGAGTTGGGAGCCCCCCCCCCCCCCCCACTTCCCTCTCCCTCAGCCAAGAGCCTTGGCGTTACAATCGATAGGGACCTTTCAATGAAAACCCAAATTGGAACAGTGGTTTCCATCTGCTTTTTCCAACTTCGTAAAATTAAGAAAATCAGTAGATTCGTTACACCAAAAGCAGCCATCCAAGTCATCATGTCCCTGGTAATCTCACCTCTCGATTACGCCAACTCCACTTACTTTGGTCTTCCTGGGTACCTGATGAGAAGACTGCAACTAGTGCAAAATAAGGCAGCAAGACTTATTTATCACCAGCCAAGATGGCACCACGTCACTCCTCTCATGAAGAAACTGCACTGGCTCCCAGCAACCCAACACTGTGCATTCAAGGTCGGATGCCTGATATTTAAATCACTCCATGGTACATGCCCAGAATTTATTTCCAATCTTATCCAGCGGTATGTCCCTGCCCAGGCCCTTCAGTCCTCCTATCTCTCTCTGTTAGCCCTTCCCTCCTATAAGCAGAAAAGAACTGGTGGATCCCACTTTGCGGTATTAGCCCCCTCTTTTTGGAACGCACTCCCTCTCAACATTAGATCATCTCCATGTTACTCTTACTTTAGGAGACAACTGAAAAACTAGCTGTTTTCTCAAGCCTATGAATGATTGATCTTATGAGCAGCAGTTCACCTCTATAAGTGCCATGAAACCATGTGGTGTATGTGCGCTGTACAAATTATTTTAACATAGCATAACAGATCTTCAAGAAGACACTTCAGAAGTGCAGCATGATTTCAGGCAAGCATGGTCTGTCACTGTGTTTGATCTTAAGTGCCTGTGGAAACATTCCAAACAGAAAAGAACACCTTTAAATCATATGACTACAACATGTATATATGTGTGTATGGAGCCAGTTTAATTTAAGGTGGCACATGAGTTTATATCGAACATCCTATGCTCAAGTATTCTAAATTTAAGTATTCTAAAACACAGAATAATAACAACCAAAATGTAAAGAATGCAAAAAATCCAAATAATGTGTTACATAAAGAAACCCACACTGTCTAGGTTAAAGAATTAAAAAAAATGTGTCCACTCGTAGCTATGCAACCACATAGAGAAATATCAACTCCTTGACCCCTACCAGTTGGGTTTCAGAACAGGGCACAGTACTGAAACGCATTAACTCACATTGTGGATGATGCTTTGAGATCACTTGATCATAATGTCCCTTGTCTCTTGATCCTTCTTGACCTGTCCTCAGCATTTGATACCATCAAACATGAAAACCTGATTGCTCATCTTCAACATAGGATGGGTCTCACTGGCACGGTCCTAAATTTGTTTGCCTCTTTCCTACATAACCGTACACAAAGAATTAAAGTTAAACACTCCCTTGCAACCAGTACCCCGGTTACGATCGGAGTTCCGCAAGGATCCTCACTCTCGTCCACTCTTTTCAACCTTCTTATGGAACCACTTACCGTCATTCTGAACCACGCTAACATCCTCTCAAGAGGACATAAAATCTCTAAATGCTGCACTTGCACAAATGCAACAATGCTTAGCCCAGAACCATCTTCTGTTAAACACTCTCAAAACTGAATTCCTTCTGATTGCCCCCCCAACCACTCTGCACCTACCCTGGACTGGCTTAAACAACTCACTGCTCTTAACTGCACCCCTCATGTGGTAGACTCTGCTAAATCTTTAGGCATCACGTTGGACAAACACCTAAATATGCAAGCACACATCAGTGCAACTATTAGGGGAGCCATCTTTCAACTCAACACCCTTAAGAAAATCAAGCCTTTCCTCCCCCCGAACACATCAGGCCAGCTATACAATCCCTGGTTATATCGAGACTGGAATATGGATTGGTTACAATTGCTGGACTTCCCAAAGCTAGCTTGGCCCCATTCAGAGCTACTCTAAAAGCATCGGCTAGGCTCATCATGGGCTCCAGAAAGCATGACCACATCTCCCTGACCTTTTGCAACTGAATTGGCTATTTATCGAAGCTAGGATACGTTTCAAGATAGCCTGTTTGACGCATAAAGCCATACATTACAACACCCCGGTCTACTTGGCAAATATGCTTGAACTTTCGGGCTCAGGCCGGAACCTAAGAAGTACGTCCACCCTACTTTTGAAACCTCCCAAATTCAAAAAGAAAAGATCTTACAATCGTACTTTCACCGGTCTTGCTCTAAGGATCTGGAACACCCTGCCTCCCGAGATCAGATCCAATCCTTCCACTGCATCCTTCAAGAAACGGCTATTCTTAAATGAACATTAATAGCATCAACCTGGTCTCGTGCTTTGTCTACACATTTGATTCTTATTGTTCTCCGTTGTTGGGATTTATTGTCTGCTTGTCTGTTAAATTGTTAGCGTGCTCTAGGGCTCTTCTGGTACAGTTCTGGTTGAGCCAACTTCCCAACCCCAGACCGGGTTTGTTTTCCCCCTTTGCTTGACAATGTATGACTTAGCTACACCCTCTGTAACATTGTGTTATGGTTACTCATGCTTTCGCCACTTCTGTACAGCGCTCTGATAACCGTAAGGGTCTTGTTCGCGCTTTATAAAACTTTTCAAATAAAGAGTAGGGGATTTCTAAAGAGTAAGGGAAGAAGGGGTCAGTATTATGTGAACCACAGTAGAATTTCAGAGGAAACGAGAGTGTCTAGAATAAAGCTTTTCACTCAGGGAAAAACCCAACAGAAAGGTCTGCTCTCTTCTTAAACAGCATAGGGTCTAACCGTAACTAACTATGGAACACTAATTAAAGCCAGTTGAAGGTTTCAAACATCCATATCTTACTCCCACAGTCGAAGACCAATCCCATTGCAAAATTTGCCGGGATCCTGAAGACTCCCCAAATTCCTTTTCTCACACAATTAAGTACACATCTGCCTGTCCTTGAGAATTTCATATTCCTAGTGCGCAGGGTATAGGAGGTTCCTTTCATCATCATCTCTTCATATATGTTGCCAGCTTATCTCTTCCCAAGCCTCATTATCGGTCTAATACAAAACAATAAACCTTTCTCTAGCTAATGAGGAACCCAATAACACACCTGCAGCAGAAAGAATAAGGCAAACACAACAAGATGATGGATGGAGTGCTGAAGCTTTTTAACCACTCACCTCCAGTCAAAAGATCTTGGTTGAATCCATCATTCTTTTGCTCACTACACCACCCCAGTTTGGACCCAGCCACATGCAAATCAGTCTTGACCCTGCTCCTCAATCCAACCCGAACTGCCAGGACAGGTCCTCCCTGGACCGGAGACAAGTATCCTAGGTCTGGTTTCGGGATAACATGTCTCATCAGCCAGGCTAGCTTCAATCCAGTGGCAGAGCAAAAAAAGGCTGTTCCAATGGGGAGCTGAGTCAAGATTGATTTGCAGATTGCTGGGTACAAACTGGAATTGCATGGTGAGCAAAAAATAGATGGATTTAGGTCCAGATCTCTGTAATGGGGGTGAATGTTTGACATTGTTCATCATTCCATCTAGCAATTATTCTTTTGGCAGAAAGAAAAACAGCATACTGGAAACTTTTAAAGTATAAAATTGCTGTCCCCCCCCCTTTTTTTCTCACCCCCGACCCCACAGGTGTAGGGATCCTTAGCGCTGGGATACCTCAGGGTGACTACGCGCTCTATAAAAATTTCTAATAATAATAATAATAATGAAATGTCCAGGTATGTATGATGTTACAACGCGATCAGTTTGATCGCGGTACATTACATCGCTGTTTTTACAACGCAAGTCGTTACAACGACTTGCGCTGGAGGGCGCTGGACTTAGGAATAGTATGATATACTATTCCAACTCCAGCTTACGTACAGTAGGGAATGTGTTGGAATAGTAAATTACACTATTCCTTAGTCCATAGCGCCATCCAGCGCAAGTCGTTGTAACGACTTGCGTTGTAAAAGTAGTGAAGAACATGTATTGCGGTGTTTTGACTGCGTTGTTAAGGTCATTTTTTAATGTCTAGCTAAATCCCAACCTTAGGCTAAGCTAACTTGGGAACCAAAATGGAAGTAAATTACAGTATTATAAATCCTTATCAATCAAACAATTTTTATTACAGTGTGTGTACAGCCTAGCCAAGTACCACACATCAGGTGTTACAGTAAGGCATTTCAGTGTGGTGGTCCGCATCACTGCACTGAAATGCAAAGTCATACATTATAGCGCCTCCTCAGCTGTCAAGCCAGAGTGCTGCTATACTGCACCATGACTGAGCTGCAGTGGCAGAGGGTGGTGCGCCTTACTTCCAGCAGCCTTCAGGGCTGACTCATGATCTGCTTTCAGCTCTCTCAGATACAATGTATTCTAGCTAACACAGGACACACCCCTGGCCGGGACAACACCATGCAGCATTACTGATGTCCCAGGAGTTACTGCCCAATCGCTTGGCTCCTAAAATACTTAATTCTGAAAGACACGAATAGGCAGGGTCAGTCCTGCCGCTGCCCGCGGTGTTAGCGGGCAGCATTTCAAAATATTTTGGCTGCAGTTGTGGCTGTGTGGGCAATTAAACAGAAGGCGCAGCTCCTTCTTGCTATTTGCACCATGGCAGTATAGCTGAGGAGTGATTACCGCAAACCTGTATCTCATGAACACAGAATCATGCGGAGGTGGCATTGGTTGTTGCGCCAGCCAGGGAGTCCATGACGAGTCGTTGCAGGCCGACCGCCACACAGGGGGCATCTATTTCTGCGGTGCCGGCTCGCAATGAGAAGTAAATGCCTGAGAGAGAGTGAGCCGGTATTAATCTGTAAACTTGCAGCTTGCCAGTAATGTTAGGGACATGAACAAACAGCAAGATGGGGAGCCATTTCAATATCCATTTTTAATTACTAAATAGGTCTGAGACCCGGGGGGACCCAGACCACTTAAAGCCCTGCCTTGCATTGTCTTTACTCTCTGAGACCCAAGCGCCTTACGCTTTCAATAATAATTTGCAATTATAGTCCACAAGTTCTTTGTAGCCAAAGAGATCAACCTATTGGTCTGTGTACCCCGAATCTCTTAACCTCTCTGTCCATGTACCTCATCTTCTCACCTTGTCTGCGTGGCCCAAACGCCTCTCACACTGCCCGATAGCTCATCCCTGTCGAGAATGGCCGCGAAGACTGTTCGGAGATGAGTGAAAGAATAATGTGATCCCTCCACCTAGAAGGTAATGGAAGGAATCGGGGCCCAGCTCTGTGCTAAAGTTCACATTTAATGTTGATGAGGTTTCAAAGAATACATATGATAAAAAGAACAATTGACCTGCTCTCCAACCAACGAAGCTCGGTTACTGGGTAGATTTCCTCTGTGCCTGTGTAATGTATAACAGAAACAACACAAACTAATTTCGAAAGTGCAATAAGTCATGGTCTATTACTGTTGCACTGACTTGCTTCACTATGAAAATTAGCTTTTGCTGGTGCAGTTTACTGATTGTAAAGTCCAGAAAAGAGACCGACAGGAATATCTTGAAAGATAGTTTATTTTCCTTGCAGCACAGTACCCTGGTACAACACCAACTGCCAAGAGAATAAATCCTAGCATTCCCAGATTCCATGAGAGAACTATATTACATAACACAATATATGACATAGGCATGACAGTACTAAGCTGTGGATGTAACACACCTTTTCCCTATATAAAATAAACAAACGATAAAGCAAAATTATGTACAAAGAGCATACAATACCCAAAAAAGAAATGAAAACTAAAGATAAAAGAGCATAAAGAATTATACAAAATCAGCATATCTGATAGGACAACGCTTAACACGTACCCCCAACTTATCTCTTGATGCTACAGACTCTTCAGCAAGGCATTCTCTAGAGTTCTCAACATCAGGTACATTTGAACCCAAAAAAGAGTTGTTTTGTGTCAGATCAGTAATACGCAAACCAGAGTGAACTTGTTCTCCTAGATTCATTCTCAGGAAAGATCCATCATTTTAAAGTTTTCATTGACATCTAAATTACACTTGCCGCACGTCTTACATTCCAGACCTTTCCATCCTGAGTAACAATACTCAAACAAATGCCACCTGCTTTTCCATTTTTCGTCGTACAATTTCTTAACCTTATCTTGCTTCGTCTGGACTCTCTCCTTGAACTCTTGAACATTCACCCCGCCTTGAAATTTGGTCTGTTCCTTCCTAAACCACCATGGACACAACTTGAATATGGGTGGCCTACCTCTCAACAATCTAAATGGACAGACTTCAGTAGTGGTTTGGGGTGTAATACGATACCACCACAGTTTATCACTCAATTTGTCCTTCCACAAACAACCACCTTACGGACTCTATTAAACCCTTCAACTTGTCCATTACCCTTCTGTTCGTACAGAGCAGTGGTTGCATGTTTAATATTACTAAAAGAGAAAAAGCTTTGCATTTCTTTGGAGACAAGTTGAGTACCGTTATCAGATATAACCATTTCAGGATAACCTTCTTGGGCAAAAACCTATTTTAAAAAATCAATAATGGCAGAAGAAGTGGCATGAGGCACCAATTTCACCTCTGGCCATTTCAAATGGTAATCAACTAGTACCAAAGCAAAACGACAATCATACGGAAGTGCCTGAAAAGGTCCAGATATATACAATCCCACCTTCTGCCAAGGAGTGGAAGGCCAAGGTATAGGTTGAAGGGGAGCTGGAACAGGTTTCAACATTTTTGTTCACTATTGACACACACAGGACATTCCCGCACCACTTTTTCTGCCATTCTGTCCAAACCAGGCCACCAAAACATGGTGCATATTAGTCTCTTCTTGAGGACACACCTGGATGTCCTTCATGAGCCAATATCAAAATATCATTCAGCATACCTTTTGGAGGAATACATTTTCCACTTTTAAAAACAAGTCTATTTTCTACAACAAATTCTTCTGCTATTCTAAGGAATGGAACAAGTGATTCATGCAATTTCCTCCTTTCAGGCCATCCTTCTTCAACAAACTTTTTCACCTGACAAAAAAGCTGATAATCCATATCAGCTCTCATCCACTTGTCTTTCCGTAACCCCTTAAATTCATCAGAAACATAATCGGACACAGCAAGTACAAGGTCCTCCTCGACACCAGTTAAATAATTTGCTATGTCAGATAAGGGTACTCGTGACAAACTGTCAGCCATTACATTGCTACGTCCTGGTACATACTCCACATCAAAACAATACTCTTGAAGTTTCGAGACAAGTCTGGCAATCCGAGCAGTGGCATTCCAACCCCCACCCGGTGAAAGAATCTCAACAAGGGGCTTGTGATCAGTTTTGAGAATAAATCGTGACCCCCAGAAGAAATTACGGAAATGTTTAATTACCCAAACACATGCCATCAACTCCTTCTCTATAACAGCTTATCTTCTCTCTGCATCCAACAAGGTGCGTGAAGCAAAGGTAATATTCCATTGTTTCCCACCACATCTTTGTGACAATATGCCACCAATTCCATACATACTTGCGTCCACAGTTACAATACATTGTACACCCATCCTGAAAGGTTTAAGTGTAGGAGCATGGGCAATCTCTTTCTTAATCTCCCCAAAAGCAGATTTTTGTCTGTCAGTTCATAAATATTCCACATTTTTCCTTGTGAGGTCACGGAGAGGTTCCATTTTGTAAGCAAAATTAACAATGAACTTGCTATAATACTCACAAAGTCCCGCAAAAGACAATAACTTCCCCTATTGTCAGGAGCCGGAGCTTTAAAAAAGGCATCAACTAGGCATTTCTTGGGGACAACACCATCCTTGGATACTGTGTGACCCGGGTACTCAACAAATTTACAAAAAAATGACATTTGTTACCTTTTAGTGTCTTACCATTTTTCCTCAAAATGCCACACACTTCCCTGAGATGCCTCTCATGTTCCCCTTCATCTTTTGAGAAAATGAAGATATGATCTTGGAAACATTTTTCACATTTTTCCATATCCTTGAAAAGATGAAACATAGACATTTGGAAAACAGACACCGCAGAGGCTAATCCAAAAGGCATACGTTGAAATTGAAATCGCCCCTGCGGCGTAATGAACGCATTCAAATGACGAGAATTCTCAGTCAGCTCAATCTCTTGGTATGCTGACCTCAAGTCTAGAGTAGAAAATACTTTAGCTCCATCAAGCATGCAGATCATTTCATTAATGTTGGGCAGAGGATGACCGTTTACAATAATGTTGGCATTGACAGCTCTCAAGTCCACACAGAGTCTCAGAGAATTTTCTGGTTTGCGTGGCAAAAGTATTGGAGACACCCATTCTGAAGACTCTATCTCTTCGATTACTCCCTCATTCACCATACTCAACAATAATAGCATTAGATTTGAGTTTGAGTTTGTGGGAATATCCTTCCAATTTCCCCAATCTTTCTGTGAAAACCTCAAGAAAACCACTCACAACACCCCTATACATCTCCTTCTCTTCAATAACCAAAACAGGCTTGTGACTCCTGGGGTTAAGAATGATACCAAGCTTCCATTGATCTTTCCAACCAAAAACATAAAATTTAAAAAGTGCTTCTCTACCTTTAAAATGAATGACAGTGTTAACATATCCCACTATGTCAATGACACTACCATTAAAGCTCTCAGCAATAATTTCAGATGGAATCAAACATTCCATGTTCCATAGATGTCCAAAGTTTTGGAGATAGCAGTCTGTGGTAACAATCGTCCATGGCCATCCAGAATCAGCCATGAGTTCTAAATCAACTCCATTAATGTTCACAACACATTTAGGAGAAATTTTGACACCCTCTTCTCCGGTCTTATCCTCTATAGCCTCCGAGACGGAAATAACAAAACCTTTAATTTTCTCAGTATCTTCCGAATCACAAATATGCACCTTGTTTCCCTCATAACTACTAGCTCCAGTAACCATATACAACACTTTATTCTTATTATTCAAATTACTATTTCTCCTCAGATCACAACAAACCTTTGCAAAATGCCCCTTTCTACCACATTTCGCACACGTCTTTCCAATGGCAGGACAACGAGGCAAGGAAGCAATGTGATATGCACTCCAACAGCGATTACATACAAACTTGTCCTCCCTATCAAATCTGTTCTCTTCAAACTTTATGAATCTTCCAGAAAAATTCTTATTCTAATCATCAGATCTCTTTTTAAAGACAACCCGGCCCTTAGAATTACCATCTCCACCAACCGCGCCAACCACATCAGGATCATCTTTGGTCAGTTTAGTGTTATGGAGTATACCCTGCACTATTATAAAGCGGCCCTCAGTATCCTCCTCCACATGCGTTGGGACAAACGGAACACCCTTTTTAACAAGGATCATCCCTCCCCGCGCATATGAAGAGTATGAGGCGGCCAGCCGCACCCCCGCCCACCTACTGGCAGTTCGGGAGACATTTTGACTCGTGAGGTGCGTCTCTTGCAATAGCGCGATTTGGATACAATGTCGATTCAAATAGGCTAGTACCTGTCTCACTTTTTTGGCATTGTTAAGACCCCGCACATTCCAGCTAATCCAGGAAATATTAGAACGTTGCATATCTGTCAAACTCACAGTCCCTAGTCATGCAATCTGAAAGCCATGAGGCGCAACACCCCATGCGCGTTATACTATACCAGCCAACACCAATACCATACCATATAGATCCCCAACCACCCCATCCACCCACAGCAGCAGTAAACACACCCTGCCAATAAACCCCTCCAGAAACAGAACAGAAACAAAACACCCTTCTGTTTACGGCCCACTGAGGGCATGATACAAAGAAAACCAACGCCTCTAGAAGGGCGCTCAATGATACCCCTTCAACCAACATAACCTTTTGGGGTAATCCCATAGTGTGGGTCACTGGCAGCCCTTCGGCCCCCCGCAGAACCAGGGTGGGCCGAGATATGTAGAGTCAGGCTAATCAGTACATAATGGTCCACAAGTGATAGCGGCTGATACCCCACCCCAGCGATACGACAGTAACTCGTGCCGCCCACCGCCCGGAACCAAGCCTCCCGCCGCTCTAACATCTATCCAGGAACAGGTTCCCTCCAGCAAAGGATGGCATTCTATAGATGGCCAACTAAATGCATACTCTAACCCAAAAACATATATCAATCATTCTCCTCATCCAGAAGAGATGGGTAGCATAGGACCATTTAACAGTGATATTGAGCTCTAACAGCGCCTCCCAGGCTCAGTCTTCTGTGTCAGAGTTCACAGCTCGTGCACGCGATGCTTCCTGCCGGTTAAGGTGCCGAAGATATTGAAGTGCGTCTTTTGGCGTCAGGAAAATATGCGCCGTCCCGTTGTGCTGGATGCGTAGACGCGCTGGGTAGAGCATGGCATATGGGATCTTGAGGGTTTGCAATTTTTTCTTCACCGTTTGGAATTCTCGGCGAGCTTGTTGCACTGCGACCGTGAAATCCGGGAAAAGCTCTATCCTCATACCCTGATATTCCAGTCGTCCCATTTCCCTGGCCAACCTGAGAGCAGTGTCCCTGTCCCTATAATTTAACAGTCTGGCGATTATAGGGCGCGGTGGAGCACCCGGGACCGGCCGAGCAGCCAGGGAGCGGTGGGCCCGCTCAACTATGAGCACCTTCGAGAAGTGCTCTGCTCCCAGTAGGGTTATGAGCATCGTTTCGACATACGTTTCCATGGAACCAGTGTTGGTACTCTCCGCGACCCCAGTAATGCGAAGATTATTCCTGCGGGAGCGGGCTTCAATGTCCTCGTTCTTGGCCCTAATCACCTCTAAGATTTTTTCCATGCTAGCACAGGATGCACTAACCGCCTCCACTCGGTCCTCCGTTGTTAAATGCGTTGCCCCGCCTCCGCAATCTGCGAGTCGTGCTTCGCAATTTTCGAGGCCATGGTGTCCATGCGCATATTAATGTGGTCGATTTTGGCGTCAATAGTATGCAGACTCTGTTGCATGCTGAGCATCAGGCGCTCCAATTTCGTGGTTGCGCCTGCTTCCAAGTCGGGGACAGAGTCAGAAACAGCAGGTGTGGTGGCTTTAGTATGTTTTTTGGCCTCAAATGGCAGCCTGGTTTGCTGTTTATCTGCCTTGCCCATTCTGATCGGCTGTGAATGATCAAGCTCGTGACCGGAGGCACCACCCAGGGCAGCAAAAAGCAGTGGTGCAGACCACCGCACGATGACTTCAGCGCAAACCGATACCAACCAGCTCCCAAACTGCACTACGCCACGTAGATATAGTCAATGGCGCGATACAGACCCCCAGCCAGCCTGACAGCAAGAAAAGCAAGGCTCACTACACAGCAGTTTCCCTATAGCCAAGGTCACCACCATGCAGCAGCCACCAGTCCGATGCAGCCCCAGGCAATGGGATTAGAGAGGAGAGCTGTTCTGCGTGCCAGCCCGGGGCACGATTACCGCTGTACAAGAGAGAGCACCACCGGAGAGTTGACAACCCCGGGCAACAACGTTCAGACAGCCAGGGCAGCCAGGCATCAAAGGGTCGCCCCGGGGGCGGTCTCAGCAACAGCAGCGCACCACACATGCCGCAATGGAGGACCACAACCAGCCGTCGCAGTGCAAGCCCAGTCGTGAGGCAGAGGCAGAAGCAGGCTAGCACTGGGAGCGAGCCGCCATCCCGGCCGCGCGCGGCCTAGCACGCCGAGAACAGGAATCCTCCGCCACCAGTCAGCCAATGGCCGACGCGCAACCGACGCGGCCCCACCAGGCTTCCGCGCTCGTGTGCGCCAGCGGCCTCAAGCAGTTCCCCAGGGGCTGTCAAGATCAGCAAATGTCCGCCAGGGCCTCTGCACCGCCCTCCGCTGCACCCCGTGCTGCCTTACCTCAGGCCCCAGGTCTGCCGCCCGTGAATCAGCACTGCAGGACCGCGCCGCGTCCTCCGGGGTCCGAGGCAGAAGCCGGCCTTCCGATGCCTTCCCTCTCCGTCCGATGAGCCGACGGGCTGCGGCTGAGGTCATCAGCGGCGGGGGGCAGCCGCAGCTCCCACCTCCAGCACCGAAGGGCTCCGCAGGCCACCACCAGGACGTAGCAACCACTCCACAGCAACCGTCGGCGATGCGGGGAGCAGTCCGAGCTCAGGGAGCCGCCATTTTACCGCAGGCAAGGCCAGCAGGCCCAGGTGAGCGGACGCCCGATAGAAGTGGTCTGGGCCCCCAGGTAAGCCGCCAACACAGTCCACGATGCTCTTGAAACCGATATCGCCTTAGTTCGATCACGTATGGCGCCTGATGAGTCGGATAGTTGACGGATGATTATCTCGGCCAGCAGAGCTGCACTAAGGTGCGGCCATTTTGCTCCGGGCTCGCTAGCGCCCCCTAATAAATCATTCTTAATTACCTCAAAGCTTGCTTTGTGACACTTCTTCACTACCCTCTGAAGTGAAACTGTTTTTAGTACTGGTGGGCACAGCTGAGCATGTGCCCAATGGCGCATACCTGTTTTTATATTAGAAGTTGTGATTAAGTCTTTGTCATCACCTTTAGAGTGCAGAGTGATGTGTTTCCAGGTCCTAAAGAGGCCATGTACTCTGGATTGATGCAGTGGTCTTCGCCATCACCACCATCAATCTGATGCTTCAGGTGCAATGTCTTGTCTATTTGAAATATGGCATCGCCACCTTATGATGTTCCCTCCATCCTAGCCCTCTTACCGTCGGCCATTGACCAATGTCCTCCTGTAATGGACGTAGGAACTGTGGGAGACAGGGGGGATTTATTCTCCATACCCTCAAATTTTGGAGTAGGAAGGATGCAAGGGACAATATCCCCCAGATTTTGACAAGGAAACAATAAATTAAACAGACAAAACATGTCTCTCCGAATCTATGTTTCATGTCACATAAGTCTCTCTATCTCTGTAAAGGCTGTGGGGGTTATATGACCCTTTCATTATTTTTTTTTAGTGCTGTCACTGTCAGGTGAGCCAGCAGACTAGGGAAAGTTTGGAGATGCTATTTTATATTAATATTACTTCTGGCTGTGCTGAGAAAAAAAAAGATTTATTGAGAGACTAAAGTTCAACACCTCAATGACCACAATTGAATAATTAGCAGAGAGGAGTTTGCTCCTTATGTTACAGTTTCAAGGACGCAGGGGTTCAGAGAGCCGCACTTCAATGGCTGACATCCTTTTTGGACGGCCATTCACAGTCTGTTAGTCTTTTCCAGTAAATGGCCCAAGAGTTAAACTCACTTGCGGGGTCCCGCAAGGTTCCTCTTTGTCTCCACACTTGTTTAATTTGTATCTCCTTCCACTTATTCAGGACTTAGGGAAGGTAAGGTGTGCATTTTCAACTATGCAGCTGATCTGCAACTGATTTTCACCACTGATAAAACCCCGTCTCTATTCTGAACATTCAGACCACTATGTTACACATCCGCAAGTGAATGAATAACAACCACCTAAAACTAAACCCTGACAAAACTGAGCTGATTCTAACCGGTGGCTCTTGAAACCCTTGGACTTCAAATTTCTTGCTAGCAGAGTTGGGAGCCCCTCCCCCCCCACTTCCCTCTCCCTCAGCCAAGAGCCTTGGCGTTACAATCGATAGGGACCTTTCAATGAAAACCCAAATTGGAACAGTGGTTTCCATCTGCTTTTTCCAACTTCGTAAAATTAAGAAAATCAGTAGATTCGTTACACCAAAAGCAGCCATCCAAGTCATCATGTCCCTGGTAATCTCACCTCTCGATTACGCCAACTCCACTTACTTTGGTCTTCCTGGGTACCTGATGAGAAGACTGCAACTAGTGCAAAATAAGGCAGCAAGACTTATTTATCACCAGCCAAGATGGCACCACGTCACTCGTCTCATGAAGAAACTGCACTGGCTCCCAGCAACCCAACACTGTGCATTCAAGGTCGGATGCCTGATATTTAAATCACTCCATGGTACATGCCCAGAATTTATTTCCAATCTTATCCAGCGGTATGTCCCTGCCCAGGCCCTTCGGTCCTCCTATCTCTCTCTGTTAGCCCTTCCCTCCTATAAGCAGAAAAGAACTGGTGGATCCCACTTTGCGGTATTAGCCCCCTCTTTTTGGAACGCACTCCCTCTCAACATTAGATCATCTCCATGTTACTCTTACTTTAGGAGACAACTGAAAAACTAGCTGTTTTCTCAAGCCTATGAATGATTGATCTTATGAGCAGCAGTTCACCTCTATAAGTGCCATGAAACCATGTGGTGTATGAGCGCTGTACAAATTATTTTAACATAGCATAACAGATCTTCAAGAAGACACTTCAGAAGTGCAGCATGATTTCAGGCAAGCATGGTCTGTCACTGTGTTTGATCTTAAGTGCCTGTGGAAACATTCCAAACAGAAAAGAACACCTTTAAATCATATGACTACAACATGTATATATGTGTGTATGGAGCCAGTTTAATTTAAGGTGGCACATGAGTTTATATCGAACATCCTATGCTCAAGTATTCTAAATTTAAGTATTCTAAAACACAGAATAATAACAACCAAAATGTAAAGAATGCAAAAAATCCAAATAATGTGTTACATAAAGAAACCCACACTGTCTAGGTTAAAGAATTAAAAAAAATGTGTCCACTCGTAGCTATGCAACCACATAGAGAAATATCAACTCCTTGACCCCTACCAGTTGGGTTTCAGAACAGGGCACAGTACTGAAACGCATTAACTCACATTGTGGATGATGCTTTGAGATCACTTGATCATAATGTCCCTTGTCTCTTGATCCTTCTTGACCTGTCCTCAGCATTTGATACCATCAAACATGAAAACCTGATTGCTCATCTTCTACATAGGATGGGTCTCACTGGCACGGTCCTAAATTTGTTTGCCTCTTTCCTACATAACCGTACACAAAGAATTAAAGTTAAACACTCCCTTGCAACCAGTACCCCGGTTACGATCGGAGTTCCGCAAGGATCCTCACTCTCGTCCACTCTTTTCAACCTTCTTATGGAACCACTTACCGTCATTCTGAACCACGCTAACATCCTCTCAAGAGGACATAAAATCTCTAAATGCTGCACTTGCACAAATGCAACAATGCTTAGCCCAGAACCATCTTCTGTTAAACACTCTCAAAACTGAATTCCTTCTGATTGCCCCCCCAACCACTCTGCACCTACCCTGGACTGGCTTAAACAACTCACTGCTCTTAACTGCACCCCTCATGTGGTAGACTCTGCTAAATCTTTAGGCATCACGTTGGACAAACACCTAAATATGCAAGCACACATCAGTGCAACTATTAGGGGAGCCATCTTTCAACTCAACACCCTTAAGAAAATCAAGCCTTTCCTCCCCCCGAACACATCAGGCCAGCTATACAATCCCTTGTTATATCGAGACTGGAATATGGATTGGTTACAATTGCTGGACTTCCCAAAGCTAGCTTGGCCCCATTCAGAGCTACTCTAAAAGCATCGGCTAGGCTCATCATGGGCTCCAGAAAGCATGACCACATCTCCCTGACCTTTTGCAACTGAATTGGCTATTTATCGAAGCTAGGATACGTTTCAAGATAGCCTGTTTGACGCATAAAGCCATACATTACAACACCCCGGTCTACTTGGCAAATATGCTTGAACTTTCGGGCTCAGGCCGGAACCTAAGAAGTACGTCCACCCTACTTTTGAAACCTCCCAAATTCAAAAAGAAAAGATCTTACAATCGTACTTTCACCGGTCTTGCTCTAAGGATCTGGAACACCCTGCCTCCCGAGATCAGATCCAATCCTTCCACTGCATCCTTCAAGAAACGGCTATTCTTAAATGAACATTAATAGCATCAACCTGGTCTCGTGCTTTGTCTACACATTTGATTCTTATTGTTCTCCGTTGTTGGGATTTATTGTCTGCTTGTCTGTTAAATTGTTAGCGCGCTCTAGGGCTCTTCTGGTACAATTCTGGTTGAGCCAACTTCCCAACACCAGACCGGGTTTGTTTTCCCCCTTTGCTTGACAATGTATGACTTAGCTACACCCTCTGTAACATTGTGTTATGGTTACTCATGCTTTCGCCACTTCTGTACAGCGCTCTGATAACCGTAAGGGTCTTGTTCGCGCTTTATAAAACTTTTCAAATAAAAAGAAGGGGATTTCTAAAGAGTAAGGGAAGAAGGGGTCAGTATTATGTGAACCACAGTAGAATTTCAGAGGAAACGAGAGTGTCTAGAATAAAGCTTTTCACTCAGGGAAAAACCCAACAGAAAGGTCTGCTCTCTTCTTAAACAGCATAGGGTCTAACCGTAACTAACTATGGAACACTAATTAAAGCCAGTTGAAGGTTTCAAACATCCATATCTTACTCCCACAGTCGAAGACCAATCCCATTGCAAAATTTGCCGGGATCCTGAAGACTCCCCAAATTCCTTTTCTCACACAATTAAGTACACATCTGCCTGTCCTTGAGAATTTCATATTCCTAGTGCGCAGGGTATAGGAGGTTCCTTTCATCATCATCTCTTCATATATGTTGCCAGCTTATCTCTTCCCAAGCCTCATTATCGGTCTAATACAAAACAATAAACCTTTCTCTAGCTAATGAGGAACCCAATAACACACCTGCAGCAGAAAGAATAAGGCAAACACAACAAGATGATGGATGGAGTGCTGAAGCTTTTTAACCACTCACCTTCAGTCAAAAGATCTTGGTTGAATCCATCATTCTTTTGCTCACTACACCACCCCAGTTTGGACCCAGCCACATGCAAATCAGTCTTGACCCTGCTCCTCAATCCAACCCGAACTGCCAGGACAGGTCCTCCCTGGACCGGAGACAAGTATCCTAGGTCTGGTTTCGGGATAACATGTCTCATCAGCCAGGCTAGCTTCAATCCAGTGGCAGAGCAAAAAAAGGCTGTTCCAATGGGGAGCTGAGTCAAGATTGATTTGCAGATTGCTGGGTACAAACTGGAATTGCATGGTGAGCAAAAAATAGATGGATTTAGGTCCAGATCTCTGTAATGGGGGTGAATGTTTGACATTGTTCATCATTCCATCTAGCAATTATTCTTTTGGCAGAAAGAAAAACAGCATACTGGAAACTTTTAAAGTATGAAATGTCCAGGTATGTATGATGTTACAACGCGATCAGTTTGATCGCGGTACATTACATCGCTGTTTTTACAACGCAAGTCGTTACAACGACTTGCGCTGGAGGGCGCTGGACTTAGGAATAGTATGATATACTATTCCAACTCCAGCTTACGTACAGTAGGGAATGTGTTGGAATAGTAAATTACACTATTCCTTAGTCCATAGCGCCATCCAGCGCAAGTCGTTGTAACGACTTGCGTTGTAAAAGTAGCGAAGAACATGTATTGCGGTGTTTTGACTGCGTTGTTAAGGTCATTTTTTAATGTCTAGCTAAATCCCAACCTTAGGCTAAGCTAACTTGGGAACCAAAATGGAAGTAAATTACAGTATTATAAATCCTTAGCAATCAAACAATTTTTATTACAGTGTGTGTACAGCCTAGCCAAGTACCACACATCAGGTGTTACAGTAAGGCATTTCAGTGTGGTGGTCCGCATCACTGCACTGAAATGCAAAGTCATACATTATAGCGCCTCCTCAGCTGTCAAGCCAGAGTGCTGCTATACTGCACCATGACTGAGCTGCAGTGGCAGAGGGTGGTGCGCCTTACTTCCAGCAGCCTTCAGGGCTGACTCATGATCTGCTTTCAGCTCTCTCAGATACAATGTATTCTAGCTAACACAGGACACACCCCTGGCCGGGACAACACCATGCAGCATTACTGATGTCCCAGGAGTTACTGCCCAATCGCTTGGCTCCTAAGATACTTAATTCTGAAAGACACGAATAGGCAGGGTCAGTCCTGCCGCTGCCCGCGGTGTTAGCGGGCAGCATTTCAAAATATTTTGGCTGCAGTTGTGGCTGTGTGGGCAATTAAACAGAAGGCGCAGCTCCTTCTTGCTATTTGCACCATGGCAGTATAGCTGAGGAGTGATTACCGCAAACCTGTATCTCATGAACACAGAATCATGCGGAGGTGGCATTGGTTGTTGCGCCAGCCAGGGAGTCCATGACGAGTCGTTGCAGGCCGACCGCCACACAGGGGGCATCTATTTCTGCGGTGCCGGCTCGCAATGAGAAGTAAATGCCTGAGAGAGAGTGAGCCGGTATTAATCTGTAAACTTGCAGCTTGCCAGTAATGTTAGGGACATGAACAAACAGCAAGATGGGGAGCCATTTCAATATCCATTTTTAATTACTAAATAGGTCTGAGACCCGGGGGGACCCAGACCACTTAAAGCCCTGCCTTGCATTGTCTTTACTCTCTGAGACCCAAGCGCCTTACGCTTTGCAATAATAATTTGCAATTATAGTCCACAAATTCTTTGTAGCCAAAGAGATCAACCTATTGGTCTGTGTACCCCGAATCTCTTAACCTCTCTGTCCATGTACCTCATCTTCTCACCTTGTCTGCGTGGCCCAAACGCCTCTCACACTGCCCGATAGCTCATCCCTGTCGAGAATGGCCGCGAAGACTGTTCGGAGATGAGTGAAAGAATAATGTGATCCCTCCACCTAGAAGGTAATGGAAGGAATCGGGGCCCAGCTCTGTGCTAAAGTTCACATTTAATGTTGATGAGGTTTCAAAGAATACATATGATAAAAAGAACAATTGACCTGCTCTCCAACCAACGAAGCTCGGTTACTGGGTAGATTTCCTCTGTGCCTGTGTAATGTATAACAGAAACAACACAAACTAATTTCGAAAGTGCAATAAGTCATGGTCTATTACTGTTGCACTGACTTGCTTCACTATGAAAATTAGCTTTTGCTGGTGCAGTTTACTGATTGTAAAGTCCAGAAAAGAGACCGACAGGAATATCTTGAAAGATAGTTTATTTTCCTTGCAGCACAGTACCCTGGTACAACACCAACTGCCAAGAGAATAAATCCTAGCATTCCCAGATTCCATGAGAGAACTATATTACATAACACAATATATGACATAGGCATGACAGTACTAAGCTGTGGATGTAACACACCTTTTCCCTATATAAAATAAACAAACGATAAAGCAAAATTATATACAAAGAGCATACAATACCCAAAAAAGAAATGAAAACTAAAGATAAAAGAGCATAAAGAATTATACAAAATCAGCATATCTGATAGGACAACGCTTAACACGTACCCCCAACTTATCTCTTGATGCTACAGACTCTTCAGCAAGGCATTCTCTAGAGTTCTCAACATCAGGTACATTTGAACCCAAAAAAGAGTTTTTTTGTGTCAGATCAGTAATACGCAAACCAGAGTGAACTTGTTCTCCCAGATTCATTCTCAGGAAAGATCCATCATTTTAAAGTTTTCATTGACATCTAAATTACACTTGCCGCACGTCTTACATTCCAGACCTTTCCATCCTGAGTAACAATACTCAAACAAATGCCACCTGCTTTTCCATTTTTCGTCGTACAATTTCTTAACCTTATCTTGCTTCGTCTGGACTCTCTCCTTGAACTCTTGAACATTCACCCCACCTTGAAATTTGGTCTGTTCCTTCCTAAACCACCATGTACACAACTTGGATATGGGTGGCCTACCTCTCAACAATCTAAATGGACAGACTTCAGTAGTGGTTTGGGGTGTAATACGATACCACCACAGTTTATCACTCAATTTGTCCTCCCACAAACAACCACCTTAAGGACTCTATTAAACCCTTCAACTTGCCCATTACCCTGTGGTTTGTACAGAGCAGTGGTTGCATGTTTAATATTACTAAAAGAGAAAAAGCTTTGCATTTCTTTGGAGACAAGTTGAGTACCGTTATCAGATATAACCATTTCAGGATAACCTTCTTGGGCAAAAACCCATTTTAAAAAATCAATAATGGCAGAAGAAGTGGCATGAGGCCCCAATTTCACCTCTGGCCATTTCAAATGGTAATCAACTAGTACCAAAGCAAAACGACAATCATACGGAAGTGCCTGAAAAGGTCCAGAAATATACAATCCCACCTTCTGCCAAGGAGTGGAAGGCCAAGGTATAGGTTGAAGGGGAGCTGGAACAGGTTTCAACATTTTTGTTCACTATTGACACACACAGGACATTCCCGCACCACTTTTTCTGCCATTCTGTCCAAACCAGGCCACCAAAACATGGTGCATATTAGTCTCTTCTTGAGGACACACCTGGATGTCCTTCATGAGCCAATATCAAAATATCATTCAGCATACCTTTTGGAGGAATACATTTTCCACTTTTAAAAACAAGTCCATTTTCTACAACAAATTCTTCTGCTATTCTAAGGAATGGAACAAGTGATTCATGCACTTTCCTCCTTTCAGGCCATCCTTCTTCAACAAACTTTTTCACCTGACAAAAAAGCTGATAATCCATATCAGCTCTCATCCACTTGTCTTTCCGTAACCCCTTAAATTAATCAGAAACATAATCGGACACAGCAAGTACAAGGTCCTCCTCGACACCAGTTAAATAATTTGCTATGTCAGATAAGGGTACTCGTGACAAACGGTCAGCCATTACATTGCTACGTCCTGGTACATACTCCACATCAAAACAATACTCTTGAAGTTTCGAGACAAGTCTGGCAATCCGAGCAGTGGCATTCCAACCCCCACCCGGTGAAAGAATCTCAACAAGGGGCTTGTGATCAGTTTTGAGAATAAATCGTGACCCCCAGAAGAAATTACGGAAATGTTTAATTGCCCAAACACATGCCATCAACTCCTTCTCTATAACAGCTTATCTTCTCTCTGCATCCAACAAGGTGCGTGAAGCAAAGGTAATATTCCATTGTTTCCCACCACATCTTTGTGACAATATGCCACCAATTCCATACATACTTGCGTCCACAGTTACAATACATTGTACACCCATCCTGAAAGGTTTAAGTGTAGGAGCATGGGCAATCTCTTTCTTAATCTCCCCAAAAGCAGATTTTTGTCCGTCAGTTCATAAATATTCCACATTTTTCCTTGTGAGGTCACGGAGAGGTTCCATTTTGTAAGCAAAATTAACAATGAACTTGCTATAATACTCACAAAGTCCCGCAAAAGACAATAACTTCCCCTATTGTCAGGAGCCGGAGCTTTAAGAAAGGCATCAACTAGGCATTTCTTGGGGACAACACCATCCTTGGATACTGTGTGACCCGGGTACTCAACAAATTTACAAAAAAATGACATTTGTTACCTTTTAGTGTCTTATCATTTTTCCTCAAAATGCCACACACTTCCCTAAGATGCCTCTCATGTTCCCCTTCATCTTTTGAGAAAATGAAGATATGATCTTGGAAACATTTTTCACATTTTTCCATATCCTTGAAAAGATGAAACATAGACATTTGGAAAACAGACACCGCAGAGGCTAATCCAAAAGGCATACGTTGAAATTGAAATCGCCCCTGCGGCGTAGTGAACGCATTCAAATGACGAGAATTCTCAGTCAGCTCAATCTCTTGGTATGCTGACCTCAAGTCTAGAGTAGAAAATACTTTAGCTCCATCAAGCATGCAGATCAGTTCATTAATGTTGGGCAGAGGATGACCGTTTACAATAATGTTGGCATTGACAGCTCTCAAGTCCACACAGAGTCTCAGAGAATTTTCTGGTTTGCGTGGCAACACTATTGGAGACACCCATTCTGAAGACTATCTCTTCGATTACTCCCTCATTCACCATACTCAACAATATGTTTCTTAGTTCATCCCTCACATTAATAGGAACATTGCATAACTTTTGTATGATATGCTTAGCATTAGATTTGAGTTTGATTTTGTGGGAATATCCTTCCAATTTTCCCAATCTTTCTGTGAAAACCTCAGGAAAACCACTCACAACACCCCTATACATCTCCTTCTCTTCAATAACCAAAACAGGCTTGTTACTCCTGGGGTTAAGAATGATACCAAGCTTCCATTGATCTTTCCAACCAAAAACATTCACACCCTTACGTGCCACATAAAATTTAAAAAGTGCTTCTCTACCTTTAAAATGAATGACAGTGTTAACATATCCCACTATGTCAATGACACTACCATTAAAGCTCTCAGCAATAATTTCAGATAGAATCAAACATTCCATGTTCCATAGATGTCCAAAGTTTTGGAGATAGCAGTCTGTGGTAACAATCGTCCATGGACATCCAGAATCAGCCATGAGTTCTAAATCAACTCCATTAATGTTCACAACACATTTAGGAGAAATTTTGACACCCTCTTCTCCGGTCTTATCCTCTATAGCCTCCGAGACGGAAATAACAAAACCTTTAATTTTCTCAGTATCTTCCGAATCACAAATATGCACCGTGTTTCCCTCATAACTACTAGCTCCAGTAACCATATACAACACTTTATTCTTATTATTCAAATTACTATTTCTCCTCAGATCACAACAAACCTTTGCAAAATGCCCCTTTCTACCACATTTCGCACACGTCTTCCCAATGGCAGGACAACGAGGCAAGGGAGCAATGTGATATGCACTCCAACAGCGATTACATTCAAACTTGTGCTCCCTATCAAATCTGTTCTCTTCAAACTTTTTGAATCTTTCAGAAAAATTCTTATTCTAATCATCAAATCTCTTTTTAAAGACACCCCGGCCCTTAGAATTACCATCTCCACCAACCACGCCAACCACATCAGGATCATCTTTGGTCAGTTTAGTGTTATGGAGTATACCCTGCACTATTATAAAGCGGCCCTCAGTATCCTCCTCCACATGCGTTGGGACAAACGGAACCCCCTTTTTAACAAGGATCATCACTCCCCGCGCATATAAAGAGTATGAGGCGGCCAGCCACACCCCCGCCCACCTACTGGCAGTTCGGGAGACATTTTGACTCGTGAGGTGCGTCTCTTGCAATAGCGCGATTTGGATACAATGTCGATCCAAATAGGCTAGTACCTGTCTCACTTTTTTGGCATTGTTAAGACCCCGCACATTCCAGCTAATCCAGGAAATATTAGAACGTTGCATATCTGTCAAACTCACAGTCCCTAGTCATGCAATCTGAAAGCCATGAGGCGCAACACCCCATGAGCGTTATACTATACCAGCCAACACCAATACCATACCATATAGATCCCCAACCACCCCATCCACCCACAGCAGCAGTAAACACACCCTGCCAATAAACCCCTCCAGAAACAGAACAGAAACAAAACACCCTTCTGTTTACGGCCCACTGAGGGCATGATACAAAGAAAACCAACGCCTCTAGAAGGGCGCTCAATGAAACCCCTTCAACCAACATAACCTTTTGGGGTAATCCCATAGTGTGGGTCACTGGCAGCCCTTCGGCCCCCCGCAGAACCAGGGTGGGCCGAGATATGTAGAGTCAGGCTAATCAGTACATAATGGTCCACAAGTGATAGCGGCTGATACCCCACCCCAGCGATACGACAGTAACTCGTGCCGCCCACCGCCCGGAACCAAGCCTCCCGCCGCTCTAACATCTATCCAGGAACAGGTTCCCTCCAGCAAAGGATGACATTCTATAGATGGCCAACTAAATGCATACTCTAACCCAAAAACATATATCAATCATTCTCCTCATCCAGAAGAGATGGGTAGCATAGGACCATTTAACAGTGATATTGAGCTCTAACAGCGCCTCCCAGGCTCAGTCTTCTGTGTCAGAGTTCACAGCTCGTGCACGCGATGCTTCCTGCCGGTCAAGGTGCCGAAGATATTGAAGTGCGTCTTTTGGCGTCAGGAAAATATGCGCCGTCCCGTTGTGCTGGATGCGTAGACGCGCTGGGTAGAGCATGGCATATGGGATCTTGAGGGTTTGCAATTTTTTCTTCACCGTTTGGAATTCTCGGCGAGCTTGTTGCACTGCGACCGTGAAATCCGGGAAAAGCTCTATCCTCATACCCTGATATTCCAGTCGTCCCTTTTCCCTGGCCAACCTGAGAGCAGTGTCCCTGTCCCTATAATTTAACAGTCTGGCGATTATAGGGCGCGGTGGAGCACCCGGGACCGGCCGAGCAGCCAGGGAGCGGTGGGCCCGCTCAACTATGAGCACCTTCGAGAAGTGCTCTGCTCCCAGTAGGGTTATGAGCATCGTTTCGACATACGTTTCCATGGAACCAGTGTTGGTACTCTCCGCGACCCCAGTAATGCGAAGATTATTCCTGCGGGAGCGGGCTTCAATGTCCTCGTTCTTGGCCCTAATCACCTCTAAGATTTTTTCCATGCTAGCACAGGATGCACTAACCGCCTCCACTCGGTCCTCCGTTGTTAAAATGCGTTGCTCCGCCTCCGCAATCTGCGAGTCGTGCTTCGCAATTTTCGAGGCCATGGTGTCCATGCGCATATTAATGTGGTCGATCTTGGCGTCAATAGTGTGCAGACTCTGTTGCATGCTGAGCATCAGGCGCTCCAATTTCGTGGTTGCGCCTGCTTCCAAGTCGGGGACAGAGTCAGAAACAGCAGGTGTGGTGGCTTTAGTATGTTTTTTGGCCTCAAATGGCAGCCTGGTTTGCTGTTTATCTGCCTTGCCCATTCTGATCGGCTGTTAATGATCAAGCTCGTGACCGGAGGCACCACCCAGGGCAGCAAAAAGCAATGGTGCAGCCCACCGCACGATGACTCCAGCGCAAACCGATACCAACCAGCTCCCAAACTGCACTACGCCACGTAGATATAGTCAATGGCGCGATACAGACCCCCAGCCAGCCTGACAGCAAGAAAAGCAAGGCTCACTACACAGCAGTTTCCCTATAGCCAAGGTCACCACCATGCAGCAGCCACCAGTCCGATGCAGCCCCAGGCAATGGGATTAGAGAGGAGAGCTGTTCTGCGTGCCAGCCCGGGGCACGATCACCGCTGTACAAGAGAGAGCACCACCGGAGAGTTGACAACCCCGGGCAACAACGTTCAGACAGCCAGGGCAGCCAGGCATCAAAGGGTCGCCCCGGGGGCGGTCTCAGCAACAGCAGCGCACCACACACGCCGCAATGGAGGACCACAACCAGCCGTCGCAGTGCAAGCCCAGTCGTGAGGCAGAGGCAGAAGCAGGCTAGCACTGGGAGCGAGCCGCCATCCCAGACGCGCGCGGCCTAGCACGCTGAGAACAGGAATCCTCCGCCACCAGTCAGCCAACGGCCGCCGCGCAACAGACGCGGCCCCACCAGGCTTCCCAGGGGCTGTCAAGATCAGCAAATGTCCGCCAGGGCCTCTGCACCGCCCTCCGCTGCACCCCGTGCCGCCTCACCTCAGGCCCCAGGTCTGCCGCCCGTGAATCAGCACTGCAGGACCGCGCCGCGTCCTCCGGGGTCCGAGGCAGAAGCCGGCCTTCTGATGCCTTCCCTCTCCGTCCGATGAGCAGACGGGCTGCGGCTGAGGTCATCAGCGGCGGGGGGCAGCCGCAGCTCCCACCTCCAGCACCGAAGGGCTCCGCAGGCCACCACCAGGACGTAGCAACCACTCCACAGCAACCGTCGGCGATGCGGGAAGCAGTCCGAGCTCAGGGAGCTGCCATTTTACCGCAGGCAAGGCCAGCAGGCCCAGGTGAGCGGACGCCCGATAGAAGTGGTCTGGGCCCCCAGGTAAGCCGCCAACACAGTCCACGATGCACCGATATCACCTTAGTTCGATCACGTATGGCGCCTGATGAGTCGGATAGTTGACGGATGATTATCTCGGCCAGCAGAGCTGCACTAAGGTGCGGCCATTTTGCTCCGGGCTTGCTAGCGCCCCCTAATAAATCATTCTTAATTACCTCAAAGCTTGCTTTGTGACACTTCTTCACTACCACTGGAAATCTACCACATATCCTGCCATTTTCATTACCCTGAAAGCACAGGCAGATCTCAATCTGTCCTCACCCTCTGAAGTGAAACTGTTTTTAGTACTGGTGAGCACAGCTGAGCATGTGCCCAATGGCGCATACCTGTTTTTATATTAGAAGTTGTGATTAAGTCTTTGTCATCACCCGCGGATATTCTGGCTCCTGTACTCCATGGAGTGTACGAGGAGGCCATTGAGACGGGTGTCCTCCCTCCGTCGTTGCGGGAAGCAATGATCATTGCACTGCTCAAACCAGGTAAGGACCCTACCGACCCCGCATCCTATCGCCCACTTTCACTAATAAACCTCGACACCAAAATATATGCCAAATTGCTCGCAGACCGTTTAAAATACATGATGCCGCAGATAGCGCTCTCTGACCAGTCGGGATTCGTGATGGGGCGCTCCACTTCACATAACTTGCGAGTGCTATTCGGGCTCCTCCACTACTTGGACCCCGGGGTGCAGGCTTCGGCTGCACTGTTGGATGCGACCAGGGCATTCGACTCCCTGGAGTGGAAATTCCTTCTTACGCTTTTCACCCGCATGGGCTTCAGCCCACTGTTCGCCAGGAGTATTGGCATACTTTACAACGGTCCGACGGCCCGGGTGCGGGTAAATGGACACACGTCCGATCCAATCCACATATCCAGAGGGACACGACAGGGGTGCCCCCTGTCACCGTTGCTTTTCGCTATCGCGACGGAGCCACTAGCAGCCCGCATGAGACAGCACCATGCTCAGCGCGGCGTTGGGTTCACGTCGCGCGGGCTGCTCATCTCCATGTACGCTGATGACATCACCATATACATGATCAATCCCTCTGACAATTTTGACCCGCTTATGAGAGAAATGGTGCGCTATAGCGGCCTCACTGGCATAGACATAAATTGGTCTAAATCGGTAATGCTGCCACTGACGGACGGCACGACCGCGTGCCACACTGAATTCCCAATAGATTGGGCCGCAGATGAGGTCAAGTATCTAGGAATAATTATAAGCCGTTCAATTCACGAACTGTGGCTGGCGAACTTTGGGGTGGCTACGGAATGGTTTGAAAGTAAAGTGAAAAGGTGGAAAACACTGCCCTTGTCATTGACGGGTCGCATCGCGATACTAAAAATGGTTGTGCTGCCCAAATTCCTTTATCTGTTTGTTAACATCCCCCTGCCGCTGACAAAGGCGTTCTTCAGCCGACTGCGTACTGCCATGATTGAGTTGGTTTGGGCGGGCAGGCAGCCCAGAGTGGCATGGAACCTACTTACCCTCCCCTTCCGGCAGGGGGGCCTGGCCGCCCCGGACATTGAGCTGTACGCCTACAGTGCTCAAGCCCAATATTTACATTACTGGCATCATCCGATCCCCTACCAGCCCCACGTAGCTATAGAGATGGACGTGGCGGCGCCTTGCCCCCTCGGGATGGCGGCATATCAGCGATATAGACGGTCCCAGGAAGACATTAATACAGTGGAGATGGTGCGCTGGGCTTGGTCGAGCATCGCGAGGCGTGCGGGCGTGTCTGATCTATATGCCCCGAGTATGCCGTTGAAGGGCAACCCACTGCTGGGTCCGTTGACTGATGCGGCGGTGGCGCAGCGGGCTAGTAATTTGGGCCTGAAACTAGTGGGTGACTTATACCCCGACGACATGTTTCTTACCATGCAGGACATGGTTGCTGCACCAGAGCCGACGGCTTCAGATCTTCTATTATATTATCAGCTGAGGGCGGCGTGCAAACACAGGTACCCTATGTTCCCGAAGGCCCCACCGGCGGTGGCGGCGCTAGAAGACATACTCTCGAATAGTTCCTCGCGCAAGCTGATTACGCGCATATATAGGGCTACGCAAAGCGCGACGCCTGTAGCCCATGCGGACTCTCGGTCCCTGTGGGAGAGGGAGGCATGCATTCAAATTACAGAGAAACAGTGGGAGTTTTGTCGCACCCAACTTGACCACTTGTCTCCTAATTATAGTTTGAGACTTATCCATTTCAATTTCCTTCACAGGACGTATCGTACACCCATGCAACTCTTTAAAATGGGGCTACAGATGGATGCGAATTGCTGGAGATGCGGCGAAAGAGAGGCTACATTCTACCACCTAGTTTGGGTGTGTGGCCCGATACGTGGGTATTGGGAGGCTGTCTTCGCCGCCATAGTGAGGATGGTGGGTCTGACTATCGTGCCGGACCCTCTCGTGGCCCTTCTGGGCTTTGTGCTGAACGTGCCTAGTGCGTCGCGCAGGTTAGTGGCCCTTCTCCTATTGCTTGCTAAGCGTCAGATAGCGTTACACTGGAAAAAAAAGGCTCCGCCGAGGGTTTCGGGATGGGTGGCGTCAGCAATCTACTGCAAGGAGCAATTGTCCGCCTACTGGGATGAGATGCCGCCGCGCTCGAGGCCCGCGGACATTTGGCAGCCGCTGGTGGACTGGTTGGCGGCTTCGGAGGTGGCTGATGATGACTGAGAATGACTGCTGGATGATTGGCGATGTGGCGGGGCTGGCATGTAGTTGCGAAGTGGGGCCGTGTGTGCGGGGGCTCTCGTACAGTCGCCTGAGTATTACTGAATGGTCGCTGGGGGTTCACTACCAGCATACGTTGTTCGGGTGCTGGATTGCTCTCCTTCATTTCTAGATTGCAGCCGCTGTTGTTGTTTGTTTAGTTCATGATTTAATATTGTAAAACGTGGAAAGCCAAGATAACGTAGCTGTTGGAACTCTGCTAAAGTGTATGGCTTTGATCCGAGCTAGCGGCTTGGTGCTGCAAACGTAAGCTGCCTGCCTCCGGGATGTTGGCTAAATAGCTGTGTACACTTTAATGGTACAATAAAGGTTTTTCAAACTTAAAAAAAAAAAAAAGTCTTTGTCATCACCTTTAGAGTGCAGAGGGATGTGTTTCCAGGTCCTAAAGAGGCCATGTACTCTGTATTGATGCGGTGGTCTTCGCCATCACCACCATCAATCTGATGCTTCAGGTGCAATGTCTTGTCTATTTTAAATATGGCATCGCCACCTTATGATGTTCCCTCCATCCTAGCCCTCTTACCGTCGGCCATTGACCAATGTCCTCCTGTAATGGACGTAGGAACTGTGGGAGACAGGAGGGATTTATTCTCCATACCCTCAAATTTTGGAGTAGGAAGGATGCAAGGGACAATATCCCCCAGATTTTGACAAGGAAACTATAAATTAAACAGACAAAACATGTCTCTCCGAATCTATGTTTCACGTCACATAAGTCTTTCTATCTCTCTAAAGGCTGTGGGGGTTCTATGACCCTTTCATTATTTTTTTTTCGTGCTGTCACTGCCAGGTGAGCCAGCAGACTAGGGAAAGTTTGGAGATGCTATTTTATATTAATATTACTTCTGGCTGTGCTGAGAAAAAAAAAGATTTATTGAGAGACTAAAGTTCAACACCTCAATGACCACAATTGAATAATTAGCAGAGAGGAGTTTGCTCCTTATGTTACAGTTTCAAGGACGCAGGGGTTCAGAGAGCCGCACTTCAATGGCTGACATCCTTTTTGGACGGCCATTCACAGTCTGTCAGTCTTTTCCAGTAAATGGCCCAAGAGTTAAACTCACTTGCGGGGTCCCGCAAGGTTCCTCTTTGTCTCCACACTTGTTTAATTTGTATCTCCTTCCACTTATTCAGGACTTAGGGAAGGTAAGGTGTGCATCTTCAACTATGCAGCTGATCTGCAACTGATTTTCACCACTGATAAAACCCCGTCTCTATTCTGAACATTCAGACCACTATGTTACACATCCGCAAGTGAATGAATAACTACCACCTAAAACTAAACCCTGACAAAACTGAGCTGATTCTAACCGGTGGCTCTTGAAACCCTTGGACTTCAAATTTCTTGCTAGCAGAGTTGGGAGCCCCCCCCCACTTCCCTCTCCCTCAGCCAAGAGCCTTGGCGTTACAATCGATAGGGACCTTTCAATGAAAACCCAAATTGGAACAGTGGTTTCCATCTGCTTTTTCCAACTTCGTAAAATTAAGAAAATCAGTAGATTCGTTACACCAAAAGCAGCCATCCAAGTCATCATGTCCCTGGTAATCTCACCTCTCGATTACGCCAACTCCACTTACTTTGGTCTTCCTGGGTACCTGATGAGAAGACTGCAACTAGTGCAAAATAAGGCAGCAAGACTTATTTATCACCAGCCAAGATGGCACCACGTCACTCCTCTCATGAAGAAACTGCACTGGCTCCCAGCAACCCAACACTGTGCATTCAAGGTCGGATGCCTGATATTTAAATCACTCCATGGTACATGCCCAGAATTTATTTCCAATCTTATCCAGCGGTATGTCCCTGCCCAGGCCCTTCGGTCCTCCTATCTCTCTCTGTTAGCCCTTCCCTCCTATAAGCAGAAAAGAACTGGTGGATCCCACTTTGCGGTATTAGCCCCCTCTTTTTGGAACGCACTCCCTCTCAACATTAGATCATCTCCATGTTACTCTTACTTTAGGAGACAACTGAAAAACTAGCTGTTTTCTCAAGCCTATGAATGATTGATCTTATGAGCAGCAGTTCACCTCTATAAGTGCCATGAAACCATGTGGTGTATGTGCGCTGTACAAATTATTTTAACATAGCATAACAGATCTTCAAGAAGACACTTCAGAAGTGCAGCATGATTTCAGGCAAGCATGGTCTGTCACTGTCTTTGATCTTAAGTGCCTGTGGAAACATTCCAAACAGAAAAGAACACCTTTAAATCATATGACTACAACATGTATATATGTGTGTATGGAGCCAGTTTAATTTAAGGTGGCACATGAGTTTATATCGAACATCCTATGCTCAAGTATTCTAAATTTAAGTATTCTAAAACACAGAATAATAACAACCAAAATGTAAAGAATGCAAAAAATCCAAATAATGTGTTACATAAAGAAACCCACACTGTCTAGGTTAAAGAATTAAAAAAAATGTGTCCACTCGTAGCTATGCAACCACATAGAGAAATATCAACTCCTTGACCCCTACCAGTTGGGTTTCAGAACAGGGCACAGTACTGAAACGCATTAACTCACATTGTGGATGATGCTTTGAGATCACTTGATCATAATGTCCCTTGTCTCTTGATCCTCCTTGACCTGTCCTCAGCATTTGATACCATCAAACATGAAAACCTGATTGCTCATCTTCAACATAGGATGGGTCTCACTGGCACGGTCCTAAATTTGTTTGCCTCTTTCCTACATAACCGTACACAAAGAATTAAAGTTAAACACTCCCTTGCAACCAGTACCCCGGTTACGATCGGAGTTCCGCAAGGATCCTCACTCTCGTCCACTCTTTTCAACCTTCTTATGGAACCACTTACCGTCATTCTGAACCACGCTAACATCCTCTCAAGAGGACATAAAATCTCTAAATGCTGCACTTGCACAAATGCAACAATGCTTAGCCCAGAACCATCTTCTGTTAAACACTCTCAAAACTGAATTCCTTCTGATTGCCCCCCCAACCACTCTGCACCTACCCTGGACTGGCTTAAACAACTCACTGCTCTTAACTGCACCCCTCATGTGGTAGACTCTGCTAAATCTTTAGGCATCACGTTGGACAAACACCTAAATATGCAAGCACACATCAGTGCAACTATTAGGGGAGCCATCTTTCAACTCAACACCCTTAAGAAAATCAAGCCTTTCCTCCCCCCGAACACATCAGGCCAGCTATACAATCCCTTGTTATATCGAGACTGGAATATGGATTGGTTACAATTGCTGGACTTCCCAAAGCTAGCTTGGCCCCATTCAGAGCTACTCTAAAAGCATCGGCTAGGCTCATCATGGGCTCCAGAAAGCATGACCACATCTCCCTGACCTTTTGCAACTGAATTGGCTATTTATCGAAGCTAGGATACGTTTCAAGATAGCCTGTTTGACGCATAAAGCCATACATTACAACACCCCGGTCTACTTGGCAAATATGCTTGAACTTTCGGGCTCAGGCCGGAACCTAAGAAGTACGTCCACCCTACTTTTGAAACCTCCCAAATTCAAAAAGAAAAGATCTTACAATCGTACTTTCACCGGTCTTGCTCTAAGGATCTGGAACACCCTGCCTCCCGAGATCAGATCCAATCCTTCCACTGCATCCTTCAAGAAACGGCTATTCTTAAATGAACATTAATAGCATCAACCTGGTCTCGTGCTTTGTCTACACATTTGATTCTTATTGTTCTCCGTTGTTGGGATTTATTGTCTGCTTGTCTGTTAAATTGTTAGCGCGCTCTAGGGCTCTTCTGGTACAATTCTGGTTGAGCCAACTTCCCAACCCCAGACCGGGTTTGTTTTCCCCCTTTGCTTGACAATGTATGACTTAGCTACACCCTCTGTAACATTGTGTTATGGTTACTCATGCTTTCGCCACTTCTGTACAGCGCTCTGATAACCGTAAGGGTCTTGTTCGCGCTTTATAAAACTTTTCAAATAAAGAGTAGGGGATTTCTAAAGAGTAAGGGAAGAAGGGGTCAGTATTATGTGAACCACAGTAGAATTTCAGAGGAAACGAGAGTGTCTAGAATAAAGCTTTTCACTCAGGGAAAAACCCAACAGAAAGGTCTGCTCTCTTCTTAAACAGCATAGGGTCTAACCGTAACTAACTATGGAACACTAATTAAAGCCAGTTGAAGGTTTCAAACATCCATATCTTACTCCCACAGTCGAAGACCAATCCCATTGCAAAATTTGCCGGGATCCTGAAGACTCCCCAAATTCCTTTTCTCACACAATTAAGTACACATCTGCCTGTCCTTGAGAATTTCATATTCCTAGTGCGCAGGGTATAGGAGGTTCCTTTCATCATCATCTCTTCATATATGTTGCCAGCTTATCTCTTCCCAAGCCTCATTATCGGTCTAATACAAAACAATAAACCTTTCTCTAGCTAATGAGGAACCCAATAACACACCTGCAGCAGAAAGAATAAGGCAAACACAACAAGATGATGGATGGAGTGCTGAAGCTTTTTAACCACTCACCTCCAGTCAAAAGATCTTGGTTGAATCCATCATTCTTTTGCTCACTACACCACCCCAGTTTGGACCCAGCCACATGCAAATCAGTCTTGACCCTGCTCCTCAATCCAACCCGAACTGCCAGGACAGGTCCTCCCTGGACCGGAGACAAGTATCCTAGGTCTGGTTTCGGGATGACATGTCTCATCAGCCAGGCTAGCTTCAATCCAGTGGCAGAGCAAAAAAAGGCTGTTCCAATGGGGAGCTGAGTCAAGATTGATTTGCAGATTGCTGGGTACAAACTGGAATTGCATGGTGAGCAAAAAATAGATGGATTTAGGTCCAGATCTCTGTAATGGGGGTGAATGTTTGACATTGTTCATCATTCCATCTAGCAATTATTCTTTTGGCAGAAAGAAAAACAGCATACTGGAAACTTTTAAAGTATGAAATGTCCAGGTATGTATGATGTTACAACGCGATCAGTTTGATCGCGGTACATTACATCGCTGTTTTTACAATGCAAGTTGTTACAACGACTTGCGCTGGAGGGCGCTGGACTTAGGAATAGTATGATATACTATTCCAACTCCAGCTTACGTACAGTAGGGAATGTGTTGGAATAGTAAATTACACTATTCCTTAGTCCATAGCGCCATCCAGCGCAAGTCGTTGTAACGACTTGCGTTGTAAAAGTAGCGAAGAACATGTATTGCGGTGTTTTGACTGCGTTGTTAAGGTCATTTTTTAATGTCTAGCTAAATCCCAACCTTAGGCTAAGCTAACTTGGGAACCAAAATGGAAGTAAATTACAGTATTATAAATCCTTAGCAATCAAACAATTTTTATTACAGTGTGTGTACAGCCTAGCCAAGTACCACACATCAGGTGTTACAGTAAGGCATTTCAGTGTGGTGGTCCGCATCACTGCACTGAAATGCAAAGTCATACATTATAGCGCCTCCTCAGCTGTCAAGCCAGAGTGCTGCTATACTGCACCATGACTGAGCTGCAGTGGCAGAGGGTGGTGCGCCTTACTTCCAGCAGCCTTCAGGGCTGACTCATGATCTGCTTTCAGCTCTCTCAGATACAATGTATTCTAGCTAACACAGGACACACCCCTGGCCGGGACAACACCATGCAGCATTACTGATGTCCCAGGAGTTACTGCCCAATCGCTTGGCTCCTAAGATACTTAATTCTGAAAGACACGAATAGGCAGGGTCAGTCCTGCCGCTGCCCGCGGTGTTAGCGGGCAGCATTTCAAAATATTTTGGCTGCAGTTGTGGCTGTGTGGGCAATTAAACAGAAGGCGCAGCTCCTTCTTGCTATTTGCACCATGGCAGTATAGCTGAGGAGTGATTACCGCAAACCTGTATCTCATGAACACAGAATCATGCGGAGGTGGCATTGGTTGTTGCGCCAGCCAGGGAGTCCATGACGAGTCGTTGCAGGCCGACCGCCACACAGGGGGCATCTATTTCTGCGGTGCCGGCTCGCAATGAGAAGTAAATGCCTGAGAGAGAGTGAGCCGGTATTAATCTGTAAACTTGCAGCTTGCCAGTAATGTTAGGGACATGAACAAACAGCAAGATGGGGAGCCATTTCAATATCCATTTTTAATTACTAAATAGGTCTGAGACCCGGGGGGACCCAGACCACTTAAAGCCCTGCCTTGCATTGTCTTTACTCTCTGAGACCCAAGCGCCTTACGCTTTGCAATAATAATTTGCAATTATAGTCCACAAATTCTTTGTAGCCAAAGAGATCAACCTATTGGTCTGTGTACCCCGAATCTCTTAACCTCTCTGTCCATGTACCTCATCTTCTCACCTTGTCTGCGTGGCCCAAACGCCTCTCACACTGCCCGATAGCTCATCCCTT
Organism: Triturus cristatus; assembly: GCF_964204655.1. NCBI lineage: Eukaryota > Metazoa > Chordata > Amphibia > Caudata > Salamandridae > Triturus > Triturus cristatus. The sequence continues at coordinate 1,139,059,328 of NC_140589.1, forward strand.
TCGAGAATGGCCGCGAAGACTGTTCGGAGATGAGTGAAAGAATAATGTGATCCCTCCACCTAGAAGGTAATGGAAGGAATCGGGGCCCAGCTCTGTGCTAAAGTTCACATTTAATGTTGATGAGGTTTCAAAGAATACATATGATAAAAAGAACAATTGACCTGCTCTCCTACCAACGAAGCTCGGTTACTGGGTAGATTTCCTCTGTGCCTGTGTAATGTATAACAGAAACAACACAAACTAATTTCGAAAGTGCAATAAGTCATGGTCTATTACTGTTGCACTGACTTGCTTCACTATGAAAATTAGCTTTTGCTGGTGCAGTTTACTGATTGTAAAGTCCAGAAAAGAGACCGACAGGAATATCTTGAAAGATAGTTTATTTTCCTTGCAGCACAGTACCCTGGTACAACACCAACTGCCAAGAGAATAAATCCTAGCATTCCCAGATTCCATGAGAGAACTATATTACATAACACAATATATGACATAGGCATGACAGTACTAAGCTGTGGATGTAACACACCTTTTCCCTATATAAAATAAACAAACGATAAAGCAAAATTATGTACAAAGAGCATACAATACCCAAAAAAGAAATGAAAACTAAAGATAAAAGAGCATAAAGAATTATACAAAATCAGCATATCTGATAGGACAACGCTTAACACGTACCCCCAACTTATCTCTTGATGCTACAGACTCTTCAGCAAGGCATTCTCTAGAGTTCTCAACATCAGGTACATTTGAACCCAAAAAAGAGTTTTTTTGTGTCAGATCAGTAATACGCAAAACAGAGTGAACTTGTTCTCCCAGATTCATTCTCAGGAAAGATCCATCATTTTAAAGTTTTCATTGACATCTAAATTACACTTGCCGCACGTCTTACATTCCAGACCTTTCCATCCTGAGTAACAATACTCAAACAAATGCCACCTGCTTTTCCATTTTTCGTCGTACAATTTCTTAACCTTATCTTGCTTCGTCTGGACTCTCTCCTTGAACTCTTGAACATTCACCCCACCTTGAAATTTGGTCTGTTCCTTCCTAAACCACCATGTACACAACTTGGATATGGGTGGCCTACCTCTCAACAATCTAAATGGACAGACTTCAGTAGTGGTTTGGGGTGTAATACGATACCACCACAGTTTATCACTCAATTTGTCCTCCCACAAACAACCACCTTAAGGACTCTATTAAACCCTTCAACTTGTCCATTACCCTGTGGTTTGTACAGAGCAGTGGTTGCATGTTTAATATTACTAAAAGAGAAAAAGCTTTGCATTTCTTTGGAGACAAGTTGAGTCCCGTTATCAGATATAACCATTTCAGGATAACCTTCTTGGGCAAAAACCTATTTTAAAAAATCAATAATGGCAGAAGAAGTGGCATGAGGCCCCAATTTCACCTCTGGCCATTTCAAATGGTAATCAACTAGTACCAAAGCAAAACGACAATCATACGGAAGTGCCTGAAAAGGTCCAGAAATATACAATCCCACCTTCTGCCAAGGAGTGGAAGGCCAAGGTATAGGTTGAAGGGGAGCTGGAAGAGGTTTCAACATTTTTGTTCACTATTGACACACACAGGACATTCCCGCACCACTTTTTCTGCCATTCTGTCCAAACCAGGCCACCAAAACATGGTGCGTATTAGTCTCTTCTTGAGGACACACCTGGATGTCCTTCATGAGCCAATATCAAAATATCATTCAGCATACCTTTTGGAGGAATACATTTTCCACTTTTAAAAACAAGTCCATTTTCTACAACAAATTCTTCTGCTATTCTAAGGAATGGAACAAGTGATTCATGCACTTTCCTCCTTTCAGGCCATCCTTCTTCAACAAACTTTTTCACCTGACAAAAAAGCTGATAATCCATATCAGCTCTCATCCACTTGTCTTTCCGTAACCCCTTAAATTCATCAGAAACATAATCGGACACAGCAAGTACAAGGTCCTCCTCGACACCAGTTAAATAATTTGCTATGTCAGATAAGGGTACTCGTGACAAACGGTCAGCCATTACATTGCTACGTCCTGGTACATACTCCACATCAAAACAATACTCTTGAAGTTTCGAGACAAGTCTGGCAATCCGAGCAGTGGCATTCCAACCCCCACCCGGTGAAAGAATCTCAACAAGGGGCTTGTGATCAGTTTTGAGAATAAATCGTGACCCCCAGAAGAAATTACGGAAATGTTTAATTGCCCAAACACATGCCATCAACTCCTTCTCTATAACAGCTTATCTTCTCTCTGCATCCAACAAGGTGCGTGAAGCAAAGGTAATATTCCATTGTTTCCCACCACATCTTTGTGACAATATGCCACCAATTCCATACATACTTGCGTCCACAGTTACAATACATTGTACACCCATCCTGAAAGGTTTAAGTGTAGGAGCATGGGCAATCTCTTTCTTAATCTCCCCAAAAGCAGATTTTTGTCCGTCAGTTCATAAATATTCCACATTTTTCCTTGTGAGGTCACGGAGAGGTTCCATTTTGTAAGCAAAATTAACAATGAACTTGCTATAATACTCACAAAGTCCCGCAAAAGACAATAACTTCCCCTATTGTCAGGAGCCGGAGCTTTAAGAAAGGCATCAACTAGGCATTTCTTGGGGACAACACCATCCTTGGATACTGTGTGACGCGGGTACTCAACAAATTTACAAAAAAATGACATTTGTTACCTTTTAGTGTCTTATCATTTTTCCTCAAAATGCCACACACTTCCCTAAGATGCCTCTCATGTTCCCCTTCATCTTTTGAGAAAATGAAGATATGATCTTGGAAACATTTTTCACATTTTTCCATATCCTTGAAAAGATGAAACATAGACATTTGGAAAACAGACACCGCAGAGGCTAATCCAAAAGGCATACGTTGAAATTGAAATCGCCCCTGCGGCGTAGTGAACGCATTCAAATGACGAGAATTCTCAGTCAGCTCAATCTCTTGGTATGCTGACCTCAAGTCTAGAGTAGAAAATACTTTAGCTCCATCAAGCATGCAGATCAGTTCATTAATGTTGGGCAGAGGATGACCGTTTACAATAATGTTGGCATTGACAGCTCTCAAGTCCACACAGAGTCTCAGAGAATTTTCTGGTTTGCGTGCCAAAACTATTGGAGACACCCATTCTGAAGACTCTATCTCTTCGATTACTCCCTCATTCACCATACTCAACAATATGTTTCTTAGTTCATCCCTCACATTAATAGGAACATTGCATAACTTTTGTATGATATGCTTAGCATTAGATTTGAGTTTGATTTTGTGGGAATATCCTTCCAATTTTCCCAATCTTTCTGTGAAAACCTCAGGAAAACCACTCACAACACCCCTATACATCTCCTTCTCTTCAATAACCAAAACAGGCTTGTTACTCCTGGGGTTAAGAATGATACCAAGCTTCCATTGATCTTTCCAACCAAAAACATTTACACCCTTACGTGCCACATAAAATTTAAAAAGTGCTTCTCTACCTTTAAAATGAATGACAGTGTTAACATATCCTACTATGTCAATGACACTACCATTAAAGCTCTCAGCAATAATTTCAGATGGAATCAAACATTCGATGTTCCATAGATGTCCAAAGTTTTGGAGATAGCAGTCTGTGGTAACAATCGTCCATGGCCATCCAGAATCAGCCATGAGTTCTAAATCAACTCCATTAATGTTCACAACACATTTAGGAGAAATTTTGACACCCTCTTCTCCGGTCTTATCCTCTATAGCCTCCGAGACGGAAATAACAAAACCTTTAATTTTCTCAGTATCTTCCGAATCACAAATATGCACCGTGTTTCCCTCATAACTACTAGCTCCAGTAACCATATACAACACTTTATTCTTATTATTCAAATTACTATTTCTCCTCAGATCACAACAAACCTTTGCAAAATGCCCCTTTCTACCACATTTCGCACACGTCTTCCCAATGGCAGGACAACGAGGCAAGGGAGCAATGTGATATGCACTCCAACAGCGATTACATACAAACTTGTCCTCCCTATCAAATCTGTTCTCTTCAAACTTTTTGAATCTTCCAGAAAAATTCTTATTCTAATCATCAAATCTCTTTTTAAAGACACCCCGGCCCTTAGAATTACCATCTCCACCAACCACGCCAACCACATCAGGATCATTTTTGGTCAGTTTAGTGTTATGGAATATACCCTGCACTATTATAAAGCGGCCCTCAGTATCCTCCTCCACATGCGTTGGGACAAACGGAACCCCCTTTTTAACAAGGATCATCACTCCCCGCGCATATAAAGAGTATGAGGCGGCCAGCCACACCCCCGCCCACCTACTGGCAGTTCGGGAGACATTTTGACTCGTGAGGTGCGTCTCTTGCAATAGCGCGATTTGGATACAATGTCGATCCAAATAGGCTAGTACCTGTCTCACTTTTTTGGCATTGTTAAGACCCCGCACATTCCAGCTAATCCAGGAAATATTAGAACGTTGCATATCTGTCAAACTCACAGTCCCTAGTCATGCAATCTGAAAGCCATGAGGCGCAACACCCCATGAGCGTTATACTATACCAGCCAACACCAATACCATACCATATAGATCCCCAACCACCCCATCCACCCACAGCAGCAGTAAACACACCCTGCCAATAAACCCCTCCAGAAACAGAACAGAAACAAAACACCCTTCTGTTTAGGGCCCACTGAGGGCATGATACAAAGAAAACCAACGCCTCTAGAAGGGCGCTCAATGAAACCCCTTCAACCAACATAACCTTTTGGGGTAATCCCATAGTGTGGGTCACTGGCAGCCCTTCGGCCCCCCGCAGAACCAGGGTGGGCCGAGATATGTAGAGTCAGGCTAATCAGTACATAATGGTCCACAAGTGATAGCGGCTGATACCCCACCCCAGCGATACGACAGTAACTCGTGCCGCCCACCGCCCGGAACCAAGCCTCCCGCCGCTCTAACATCTATCCAGGAACAGGTTCCCTCCAGCAAAGGATGGCATTCTATAGATGGCCAACTAAATGCATACTCTAACCCAAAAACATATATCAATCATTCTCCTCATCCAGAAGAGATGGGTAGCATAGGACCATTTAACAGTGATATTGAGCTCTAACAGCGCCTCCCAGGCTCAGTCTTCTGTGTCAGAGTTCACAGCTCGTGCACGCGATGCTTCCTGCCGGTCAAGGTGCCGAAGATATTGAAGTGCGTCTTTTGGCGTCAGGAAAATATGCGCCGTCCCGTTGTGCTGGATGCGTAGACGCGCTGGGTAGAGCATGGCATATGGGATCTTGAGGGTTTGCAATTTTTTCTTCACCGTTTGGAATTCTCGGCGAGCTTGTTGCACTGCGACCGTGAAATCCGGGAAAAGCTCTATCCTCATACCCTGATATTCCAGTCGTCCCTTTTCCCTGGCCAACCTGAGAGCAGTGTCCCTGTCCCTATAATTTAACAGTCTGGCGATTATAGGGCGCGGTGGAGCACCCGGGACCGGCCGAGCAGCCAGGGAGCGGTGGGCCCGCTCAACTATGAGCACCTTCGAGAAGTGCTCTGCTCCCAGTAGGGTTATGAGCATCGTTTCGACATACGTTTCCATGGAACCAGTGTTGGTACTCTCCGCGACCCCAGTAATGCGAAGATTATTCCTGCGGGAGCGGGCTTCAATGTCCTCGTTCTTGGCCCTAATCACCTCTAAGATTTTTTCCATGCTAGCACAGGATGCACTAACCGCCTCCACTCGGTCCTCCGTTGTTAAAATGCGTTGCTCCGCCTCCGCAATCTGCGAGTCGTGCTTCGCAATTTTCGAGGCCATGGTGTCCATGCGCATATTAATGTGGTCGATCTTGGCGTCAATAGTGTGCAGAATCTGTTGCATGCTGAGCATCAGGCGCTCCAATTTCGTGGTTGCGCCTGCTTCCAAGTCGGGGACAGAGTCAGAAACAGCAGGTGTGGTGGCTTTAGTATGTTTTTTGGCCTCAAATGGCAGCCTGGTTTGCTGTTTATCTGCCTTGCCCATTCTGATCGGCTGTTAATGATCAAGCTCGTGACCGGAGGCACCACCCAGGGCAGCAAAAAGCAATGGTGCAGCCCACCGCACGATGACTCCAGCGCAAACCGATACCAACCAGCTCCCAAACTGCACTACGCCACGTAGATATAGTCAATGGCGCGATACAGACCCCCAGCCAGCCTGACAGCAAGAAAAGCAAGGCTCACTACACAGCAGTTTCCCTATAGCCAAGGTCACCACCATGCAGCAGCCACCAGTCCGATGCAGCCCCAGGCAATGGGATTAGAGAGGAGAGCTGTTCTGCGTGCCAGCCCGGGGCACGATCACCGCTGTACAAGAGAGAGCACCACCGGAGAGTTGACAACCCCGGGCAACAACGTTCAGACAGCCAGGGCAGCCAGGCATCAAAGGGTCGCCCCGGGGGCGGTCTCATCAACAGCAGCGCACCACACACGCCGCAATGGAGGACCACAACCAGCCGTCGCAGTGCAAGCCCAGTCGTGAGGCAGAGGCAGAAGCAGGCTAGCACTGGGAGCGAGCCGCCATCCCAGACGCGCGCGGCCTAGCACGCTGAGAACAGGAATCCTCCGCCACCAGTCAGCCAACGGCCGCCGCGCAACAGACGCGGCCCCACCAGGCTTCCCAGGGGCTGTCAAGATCGGCAAATGTCCGCCAGGGCCTCTGCACCGCCCTCCGCTGCACCCCGTGCCGCCTCACCTCAGGCCCCAGGTCTGCCGCCCGTGAATCAGCACTGCAGGACCGCGCCGCGTCCTCCGGGGTCCGAGGCAGAAGCCGGCCTTCTGATGCCTTCCCTCTCCGTCCGATGAGCCGACGGGCTGCGGCTGAGGTCATCAGCGGCGGGGGGCAGCCGCAGCTCCCACCTCCAGCACCGAAGGGCTCCGCAGGCCACCACCAGGACGTAGCAACCACTCCACAGCAACCGTCGGCGATGCGGGAAGCAGTCCGAGCTCAGGGAGCCGCCATTTTACCGCAGGCAAGGCCAGCAGGCCCAGGTGAGCGGACGCCCGATAGAAGTGGTCTGGGCCCCCAGGTAAGCCGCCAACACAGTCCACGATGCACCGATATCACCTTAGTTCGATCACGTATGGCGCCTGATGAGTCGGATAGTTGACGGATGATTATCTCGGCCAGCAGAGCTGCACTAAGGTGCGGCCATTTTGCTCCGGGCTTGCTAGCGCCCCCTAATAAATCATTCTTAATTACCTCAAAGCTTGCTTTGTGACACTTCTTCACTACCACTGGAAATCTACCACATATCCTGCCATTTTCATTACCCTGAAAGCACAGGCAGATCTCAATCTGTCCTCACCCTCTGAAGTGAAACTGTTTTTAGTACTGGTGAGCACAGCTGAGCATGTGCCCAATGGCGCATACCTGTTTTTATATTAGAAGTTGTGATTAAGTCTTTGTCATCACCCGCGGATATTCTGGCTCCTGTACTCCATGGAGTGTACGAGGAGGCCATTGAGACGGGTGTCCTCCCTCCGTCGTTGCGGGAAGCAATGATCATTGCACTGCTCAAACCAGGTAAGGACCCTACCGACCCCGCATCCTATCGCCCACTTTCACTAATAAACCTCGACACCAAAATATATGCCAAATTGCTCGCAGACCGTTTAAAATACATGATGCCGCAGATAGCGCTCTCTGACCAGTCGGGATTCGTGATGGGGCGCTCCACTTCACATAACTTGCGAGTGCTATTCGGGCTCCTCCACTACTTGGACCCCGGGGTGCAGGCTTTGGCTGCACTGTTGGATGCGACCAGGGCATTCGACTCCCTGGAGTGGAAATTCCTTCTTACGCTTTTCACCCGCATGGGCTTCAGCCCACTGTTCGCCAGGAGTATTGGCATACTTTACAACGGTCCGACGGCCCGGGTGCGGGTAAATGGACACACGTCCGATCCAATCCACATATCCAGAGGGACACGACAGGGGTGCCCCCTGTCACCGTTGCTTTTCGCTATCGCGACGGAGCCACTAGCAGCCTGCATGAGACAGCACCATGCTCAGCGCGGCGTTGGGTTCACGTCGCGCGGGCTGCTCATCTCCATGTACGCTGATGACATCACCATATACATGATCAATCCCTCGGACAATTTTGACCCGCTTATGAGAGAAATGGTGCGCTATAGCGGCCTCACTGGCATAGACATAAATTTGTCTAAATCGGTAATGCTGCCACTGACGGACGGCACGACCGCGTGCCACACTGAATTCCCAATAGATTGGGCCGCAGATGAGGTCAAGTATCTAGGAATAATTATAAGCCGTTCAATTCACGAACTGTGGCTGGCGAACTTTGGGGTGGCTACGGAATGGTTTGAAAGTAAAGTGAAAAGGTGGAAAACACTGCCCTTGTCATTGACGGGTCGCATCGCGATACTAAAAATGGTTGTGCTGCCCAAATTCCTTTATCTGTTTGTTAACATCCCCCTGCCGCTGACAAAGGCGTTCTTCAGCTGACTGTGTACTGCCATGATTGAGTTGGTTTGGGCGGGCAGGCAGCCCAGAGTGGCATGGAACCTACTTACCCTCCCCTTCCGGCAGGGGGGCCTGGCCGCCCCGGACATTGAGCTGTACGCCTACAGTGCTCAAGCCCAATATTTACATTACTGGCATCATCCGATCCCCTACCAGCCCCACGTAGCTATAGAGATGGACGTGGCGGCGCCTTGCCCCCTCGGGACGGCGGCATATCAGCGATATAGACGGTCCCAGGAAGACATTAATACAGTGGAGATGGTGCGCTGGGCTTGGTCGAGCATCGCGAGGCGTGCGGGCGTGTCTGATCTATATGCCCCGAGTATGCCGTTGTAGGGCAACCCACTGCTGGGTCCGTTGACTGATGCGGCGGTGGCGCAGCGGGCTAGTAATTTGGGCCTGAAACTAGTGGGTGACTTATACCCCGACGACATGTTTCTTACCATGCAGGACATGGTTGCTGCACCAGAGCCGACGGCTTCAGATCTTCTATTATATTATCAGCTGAGGGCGGCGTGCAAGCACAGGTACCCTATGTACCCGAAGGCCCCACCGGCGGTGGCGGCGCTAGAAGACATACTCTCGAATAGTTCCTCGCGCAAGCTGATTACGCGCATATATAGGGCTACGCAAAGCGCGACGCCTGTAGCCCATGCGGACTCTCGGTCCCTGTGGGAGAGGGAGGCATGCATTCAAATTACAGAGAAACAGTGGGAGTTTTGTCGCACCCAACTTGACCACTTGTCTCCTAATTATAGTTTGAGACTTATCCATTTCAATTTCCTTCACAGGACGTATCGTACACCCATGCAACTCTTTAAAATGGGGCTACAGATGGATGCGAATTGCTGGAGATGCGGCGAAAGAGAGGCTACATTCTACCACCTAGTTTGGGTGTGTGGCCCGATACGTGGGTATTGGGAGGCTGTCTTCGCCGCCATAGTGAGGATGGTGGGTCTGACTATCGTGCCGGACCCTCTCGTGGCCCTTCTGGGCTTTGTGCTGAACGTGCCTAGTGCGTCGCGCAGGTTAGTGGCCCTTCTCCTATTGCTTGCTAAGCGTCAGATAGCGTTACACTGGAAAAAAAAGGCTCCGCCGAGGGTTTCGGGATGGGTGGCGCCAGCAATCTACTGCAAGGAGCAATTGTCCGCCTACTGGGATCAGATGCCGCCGCGCTCGAGGCCCGCGGACATTTGGCAGCCGCTGGTGGACTGGTTGGCGGCGTCGGAGGTGGCTGATGATGACTAAGAATGACTGCTGGATGATTGGCGATGTGGCGGGGCTGGCATGTAGTTGCGAAGTGGGGCCGTGTGTGCGGGGGCTCTCGTACAGTCGCCTGAGTATTACTGAATGGTCGCTGGGGGTTCACTACCAGCATACGTTGTTCGGGTGCTGGATTGCTCTCCTTCATTTCTAGATTGCAGCCGCTGTTGTTGTTTGTTTAGTTCATGATTTAATATTGTAAAACGTGGAAAGCCAAGATAACGTAGCTGTTGGAACTCTGCTAAAGTGTATGGCTTTGATCCGAGCTAGCGGCTTGGTGCTGCAAACGTAAGCTGCCTGCCTCCGGGATGTTGGCTAAATAGCTGTGTACACTTTAATGGTACAATAAAGGTTTTTCAAACTTAAAAAAAAAAAAAAAAAAGTCTTTGTCATCACCTTTAGAGTGCAGAGGGATGTGTTTCCAGGTCCTAAAGAGGCCATGTACTCTGGATTGATGCGGTGGTCTTCGCCATCACCACCATCAATCTGATGCTTCAGGTGCAATGTCTTGTCTATTTTAAATATGGCATCGCCACCTTATGATGTTCCCTCTATCCTAGCCCTCTTACCGTCGGCCATTGACCAATGTCCTCCTGTAATGGACGTAGGAACTGTGGGAGACAGGAGGGATTTATTCTCCATACCCTCAAATTTTGGAGTAGGAAGGATGCAAGGGACAATATCCCCCAGATTTTGACAAGGAAACTATAAATTAAACAGACAAAACATGTCTCTCCGAATCTATGTTTCAGGTCACATAAGTCTTTCTATCTCTCTAAAGGCTGTGGGGGTTCTATGACCCTTTCATTATTTTTTTTTCGTGCTGTCACTGCCAAGTGAGCCAGCAGACTAGGGAAAGTTTGGAGATGCTATTTTATATTAATATTACTTCTGGCTGTGCTGAGAAAAAAAAAGATTTATTGAGAGACTAAAGTTCAACACCTCAATGACCACAATTGAATAATTAGCAGAGAGGAGTTTGCTCCTTATGTTACAGTTTCAAGGACGCAGGGGTTCAGAGAGCCGCACTTCAATGGCTGACATCCTTTTTGGACGGCCATTCACAGTCTGTCAGTCTTTTCCAGTAAATGGCCCAAGAGTTAAACTCACTTGCGGGGTCCCGCAAGGTTCCTCTTTGTCTCCACACTTGTTTAATTTGTATCTCCTTCCACTTATTCAGGACTTAGGGAAGGTAAGGTGTGCATCTTCAACTATGCAGCTGATCTGCAACTGATTTTCTCCACTGATAAAACCCCGTCTCTATTCTGAACATTCAGACCACTATGTTACACATCCGCAAGTGAATGAATAACTACCACCTAAAACTAAACCCTGACAAAACTGAGCTGATTCTAACCGGTGGCTCTTGAAACCCTTGGACTTCAAATTTCTTGCTAGCAGAGTTGGGAGCCCCCCCCACTTCCCTCTCCCTCAGCCAAGAGCCTTGGCGTTACAATCGATAGGGACCTTTCAATGAAAACCCAAATTGGAACAGTGGTTTCCATCTGCTTTTTCCAACTTCGTAAAATTAAGAAAATCAGTAGATTCGTTACACCAAAAGCAGCCATCCAAGTCATCATGTCCCTGGTAATCTCACCTCTCGATTACGCCAACTCCACTTACTTTGGTCTTCCTGGGTACCTGATGAGAAGACTGCAACTAGTGCAAAATAAGGCAGCAAGACTTATTTATCACCAGCCAAGATGGCACCACATCACTCCTCTCATGAAGAAACTGCACTGGCTCCCAGCAACCCAACACTGTGCATTCAAGGTCGGATGCCTGATATTTAAATCACTCCATGGTACATGCCCAGAATTTATTTCCAATCTTATCCAGCGGTATGTCCCTGCCCAGGCCCTTCGGTCCTCCTATCTCTCTCTGTTAGCCCTTCCCTCCTATAAGCAGAAAAGAACTGGTGGATCCCACTTTGCGGTATTAGCCCCCTCTTTTTGGAACGCACTCCCTCTCAACATTAGATCATCTCCATGTTACTCTTACTTTAGGAGACAACTGAAAAACTAGCTGTTTTCTCAAGCCTATGAATGATTGATCTTATGAGCAGCAGTTCACCTCTATAAGTGCCATGAAACCATGTGGTGTATGTGCGCTGTACAAATTATTTTAACATAGCATAACAGATCTTCAAGAAGACACTTCAGAAGTGCAGCATGATTTCAGGCAAGCATGGTCTGTCACTGTGTTTGATCTTAAGTGCCTGTGGAAACATTCCAAACAGAAAAGAACAACTTTAAATCATATGACTACAACATGTATATATGTGTGTATGGAGTCAGTTTAATTTAAGGCGGCACATGAGTTTATATCGAACATCCTATGCTCAAGTATTCTAAATTTAAGTATTCTAAAACACAGAATAATAACAATCAAAATGTAAAGAATGCAAAAAATCCAAATAATGTGTTACATAAAGAAACCCACACTGTCTAGGTTAAAGAATTTAAAAAAATGTGTCCACTCGTAGCTATGCAACCACATAGAGAAATATCAACTCCTTGACCCCTACCAGTTGGGTTTCAGAACAGGGCACAGTACTGAAACGCATTAACTCACATTGTGGATGATGCTTTGAGATCACTTGATCATAATGTCCCTTGTCTCTTGATCCTTCTTGACCTGTCCTCAGAATTTGACACCATCAAACATGAAAACCTGATTGCTCATCTTCAACATAGGATGGGTCTCACTGGCACGGTCCTAAATTTGTTTGCCTCTTTCCTACATAACCGTACACAAAGAATTAAAGTTAAACACTCCCTTGCAACCAGTACCCCGGTTACGATCGGAGTTCCGCAAGGATCCTCACTCTCGTCCACTCTTTTCAACCTTCTTATGGAACCACTTACCGTCATTTTGAACCACGCTAACATCCTCTCAAGAGGACATAAAATCTCTAAATGCTGCACTTGCACAAATGAAACAATGCTTAGCCCAGAACCATCTTCTGTTAAACACTCTCAAAACTGAATTCCTTCTGATTGCCCCCCCAACCACTCTGCACCTACCCATGACTGGCTTAAACAACTCACTGCTCTTAACTGCACCCCTCATGTGGTAGACTCTGCTAAATCTTTAGGCATCACGTTGGACAAACACCTAAATATGCAAGCGCACATCAGTGCAACTATTAGGGGAGCCATCTTTCAACTCAACACCCTTAAGAAAATCAAGCCTTTCCTCCCCCCGAACACATCAGGCCAGCTATACAATCCCTGGTTATATCGAGACTGGAATATGGATTGGTGACAATTGCTGGACTTCCCAAAGCTAGCTTGGCCCCATTCAGAGCTACTCTAAAAGCATCGGCCAGGCTCATCATGGGCTCCAGAAAGCATGACCACATCTCCCTGACCTTTTGCAACTGAATTGGCTATTTATCGAAGCTAGGATACGTTTCAAGATAGCCTGTTTGACGCATAAAGCCATACATTACAACACCCCGGTCTACTTGGCAAATATGCTTGAACTTTCGGGCTCAGGCCGGAACCTAAGAAGTACGTCCACCCTACTTTTGAAACCTCCCAAATTCAAAAAGAAAAGATCTTACAATCGTACTTTCACCGGTCTTGCTCTAAGGATCTGGAACACCCTGCCTCCCGAGATCAGATCCAATCCTTCCACTGCATCCTTCAAGAAACGGCTATTCTTAAATGAACATTAATAGCATCAACCTGGTCTCGTGCTTTGTCTACACATTTGATTCTTATTGTTCTCCGTTGTTGGGATTTATTGTCTGCTTGTCCGTTAAATTGTTAGCGCGCTCTAGGGCTCTTCTGGTACAGTTCTGGTTGAGCCAACTTCCCAACCCCAGACCGGGTTTGTTTTCCCCCTTTGCTTGACAATGTATGACTTAGCTACACCCTCTGTAACATTGTGTTATGGTTACTCATGCTTTCGCCACTTCTGTACAGCGCTCTGATAACCGTAAGGGTCTTGTTCGCGCTTTATAAAACTTTTCAAATAAAGAGTAGGGGATTTCTAAAGAGTAAGGGAAGAAGGGGTCAGTATTATGTGAACCACAGTAGAATTTCAGAGGAAACGAGAGTGTCTAGAATAAAGCTTTTCACTCAGGGAAAAACCCAACAGAAAGGTCTGCTCTCTTCTTAAACAGCATAGGGTCTAACCGTAACTAACTATGGAACACTAATTAAAGCCAGTTGAAGGTTTCAAACATCCATATCTTACTCCCACAGTCGAAGACCAATCCCATTGCAAAATTTGCCGGGATCCTGAAGACTCCCCAAATTCCCTTTCTCGCACAATTAAGTACACATCTGCCTGTCCTTGAGAATTTCATATTCCTAGTGCGCAGGGTATAGGAGGTTCCTTTCATCATCATCTCTTCATATATGTTGCCAGCTTATCTCTTCCCAAGCCTCATTATCGGTCTAATACAAAACAATACACCTTTTTCTAGCTAATGAGGATCCCAATAACACACCTGCAGCAGAAAGAATAAGGCAAACACAACAAGATGATGGATGGAGTGCTGAAGCTTTTTAACCACTCACCTCCAGTCAAAAGATCTTGGTTGAATCCATCATTCTTTTGCTCACTACACCACCCCAGTTTCGACCCAGCCACATGCAAATCAGTCTTGACCCTGCTCCTCAATCCAACCCGAACTGCCAGGACAGGTCCTCCCTGGACCGGAGACAAGTATCCTAGGTCTGGTTTCGGGATAACATGTCTCATCAGCCAGGCTAGCTTCAATTCAGTGGCAGAGCAAAAAAAGGCTGTTCCAATGGGGAGCTGAGTCAAGATTGATTTGCAGATTGCTGGGTACAAACTGGAATTGCATGGTGAGCAAAAAATAGATGGATTTAGGTCCAGATCTCTGTAATGGGGGTGAATGTTTGACATTGTTCATCATTCCATCTAGCAATTATTCTTTTGGCAGAAAGAAAAACAGCATACTGGAAACTTTTAAAGTATGAAATGTCCAGGTATGTATGATTTTACAACGCGATCAGTTTGATCGCGGTACATTACATCGCTGTTTTTACAACGCAAGTCGTTACAACGACTTGCGCTGGAGGGCGCTGGACTTAGGAATAGTATGATATACTATTCCAACTCCAGCTTACGTACAGTAGGGAATGTGTTGGAATAGTAAATTACACTATTCCTTAGTCCATAGCGCCATCCAGCGCAAGTCGTTGTAACGACATGCGTTGTAAAAGTAGCGAAGAAAATGTACTGCGGTGTTTTGACTGCGTTGTTAAGGTCATTTTTTAATGTCTAGCTAAATCCCAACCTTAGGCTAAGCTAACTTGGGAACCAAAATGGAAGTAAATTACAGTATTATAAATCCTTAGCAATCAAACAATTTTTATTACAGTGTGTGTACAGCCTAGCCAAGTACCACACATCAGGTGTTACAGTAAGGCATTTCAGTGTGGTGGTCCGCATCACTGCACTGAAATGCAAAGTCATACATTATAGCGCCTCCTCAGCTGTCAAGCCAGAGTGCTGCTATACTGCACCATGACTGAGCTGCAGTGGCAGAGGGTGGTGCGCCTTACTTCCAGCAGCCTTCAGGGCTGACTCATGATCTGCTTTCAGCTCTCTCAGATACAATGTATTCTAGCTAACACAGGACACACCCCTGGCAGGGACAACACCATGCAGCATTACTGATGTCCCAGGAGTTACTGCCCAATCGCTTGGCTCCTAAGATACTTAATTCTGAGAGACACGAATAGGCAGGGTCAGTCCTGCCGCTGCCCGCGGTGTTAGCGGGCAGCATTTCAAAATATTTTGGCTGCAGTTGTGGCTGTGTGGGCAATTAAACAGCAGGCGCAGCTCCTTCTTGCTATTTGCACCATGGCAGTATAGCTGAGGAGTGATTACCGCAAACCTGTATCTCATGAACACAGAATCATGCGGAGGTGGCATTGGTTGTTGCGCCAGCCAGGGAGTCCATGACGAGTCGTTGCAGGCCGACCGCCACACAGGGGGCATCTATTTCTGCTGTGCCGTATCGCAATGAGAAGTAAATGCCTGAGAGAGAGTGAGCCGGTATTAATCTGTAAACTTGCAGCTTGCCAGTAATGTTAGGGACATGAACAAACAGCAAGATGGGGAGCCATTTCAATATCCATTTTTAATTACTAAATAGGTCTGAGACCCGGGGGGGACCCAGACCACTTAAAGCCCTGCCTTGCATTGTCTTTACTCTCTGAGACCCAAGCGCCTTACGCTTTGCAATAATAATTTGCAATTATAGTCCACAAGTTCTTTGTAGCCAAAGAGCTCAACCTATTGGTCTGTGTACCCCGAATCTCTTAACCTCTCTGTCCATGTACCTCATCTTCTCACCTTGTCTGCGTGGCCCAAGCGCCTCTCACACTACCCGATAGCTCATCCCTGTCGAGAATGGCCGCGAAGACTGTTCGGAGATGAGTGAAAGAATAATGTGATCCCTCCACCTAGAAGGTAATGGAAGGAATCGGGGCCCAGCTCTGTGCTAAAGTTCACATTTAATTTTGATGAGGTTTCAAAGAATACATACGATAAAAAGAACAATTGTCCTGCTCTCCAACCAACGAAGCTCGGTTACTGGGTAGATTTCCTCTGTGCCTGTGTAATGTATAACAGAAACAACACAAACTAATTTCGAAAGTGCAATAAGTCATGGTCTATTACTGTTGCACTGACTTGCTTCACTATGAAAATTAGCTTTTGCTGGTGCAGTTTACTGATTGTAAAGTCCAGAAAAGAGACCGACAGGAATATCTTGAAAGATAGTTTATTTTCCTTGCAGCACAGTACCCTGGTACAACACCAACTGCCAAGAGAATAAATCCTAGCATTCCCAGATTCCATGAGAGAACTATATTACATAACACAATATATGACATAGGCATGACAGTACTAAGCTGTGGATGTAACACACCTTTTCCCTATATAAAATAAACAAACGATAAAGCAAAATTATGTACAAAGAGCATACAATACCCAAAAAAGAAATGAAAACTAAAGATAAAAGAGCATAAAGAATTATACAAAATCAGCATATCTGATAGGACAACGCTTAACACGTACCCCCAACTTATCTCTAGATGCTACAGACTCTTCAGCAAGGCATTCTCTAGAGTTCTCAACATCAGGTACATTTGAACCCAAAAAAGAGTTGTTTTGTGTCAGATCAGTAATACGCAAACCAGAGTGAACTTGTTCTCCCAGATTCATTCTCAGGAAAGATCCATCATTTTAAAGTTTTCATTGACATCTAAATTACACTTGCAGCACGACTTACATTCCAGACCTTTCCATCCTGAGTAACAATACTTAAACAAATGCCCCCTGCTTTTCCATTTTTCGTCGTACAATTTCTTAACCTTATCTTGCTTCGTCTGGACTCTCTCCTTGATCACTTGAACATTCACCCCACCTTGAAATTTGGTCTGTTCCTTCCTAAACCACCATGGACACAACTTGGATATGGGTGGCCTACCTCTCAACAATCTAAATGGACAGACTTCAGTAGTGGTTTGGGGTGTAATACGATACCACCACAGTTTTTCACTCAATTTGTCCTTCCACAAACAACCACCTTAAGGACTCTATTAAACCCTTCAACTTGTCCATTACCCTGTGGTTCGTACAGAGCAGTGGTTGCATGTTTAATATTACTAAAAGAGAAAAAGCTTTGCATTTCTTTGGAGACAAGTTGAGTACCGTTATCAGATATAACCATTTCAGGATAACCTTCTTGGGCAAAAACCTATTTTAAAAAATCAATAATGACAGAAGAAGTGGCATGAGGCACCAATTTCACCTCTGGCCATTTCAAATGGTAATCAACTAGTACCAAAGCAAAACGACAATCATACGGAAGTGCCTGAAAAGGTCCAGAAATATACAATCCCACCTTCTGCCAAGGAGTGGAAGGCCAAGGTATAGGTTGAAGGGGAGCTGGAAGAGGTTTCAACATTTTTGTTCACTATTGACACACACATGACATTCCCGCACCACTTTTTCTGCCATTCTGTCCAAACCAGGCCACCAAAACATGGTGCATATTAGTCTCTTCTTGAGGACACACCTGGATGTCCTTCATGAGCCAATATCAAAATATCATTCAGCATACCTTTTGGAGGAATACATTTTCCACTTTTAAAAACAAGTCCATTTTCTACAACAAATTCTTCTGCTATTCTAAGGAATGGAACAAGTGATTCATGCACTTTCCTCCTTTCAGGCCATCCTTCTTCAACAAACTTTTTCACCTGACAAAAAAGCTGATAATCCATATCAGCTCTCATCCACTTGTCTTTCCGTAACCCCTTAAATTCATCAGAAACATAATCGGACACAGCAAGTACAAGGTCCTCCTCGACACCAGTTAAATAATTTGCTATGTCAGATAAGGGTACTCGTGACAAACGGTCAGCCATTACATTGCTACGTCCTGGTACATACTCCACATCAAAACAATACTCTTGAAGTTTCGAGACAAGTCTGGCAATCCGAGCAGTGGCATTCCAACCCCCACCCGGTGAAAGAATCTCAACAAGGGGCTTGTGATCAGTTTTGAGAATAAATCGTGACCCCGAGAAGAAATTACGGAAATGTTTAATTGCCCAAACACATGCCATCAACTCCTTCTCTATAACAGCTTATCTTCTCTCTGCATCCAACAACGTGCGTGAAGCAAAGGTAATATTCCATTGTTTCCCACCACATCTTTGTGACAATATGCCACCAATTCCATACATACTTGCGTCCACAGTTACAATACATTGTACACCCATCCTGAAAGGTTTAAGTGTAGGAGCATGGGCAATCTCTTTCTTAATCTCCCCAAAAGCAGATTTTTGTCTGTCAGTTCATAAATATTCCACATCTTTCCTTGTGAGGTCATGGAGAGGTTCCATTTTGTAAGCAAAATTAACAATGAACTTGCTATAATACTCACAAAGTCCCGCAAAAGACAATAACTTCCCCTATTGTCAGGAGCCGGAGCTTTAAGAAAGGCATCAACTAGGCATTTCTTGGGGACAACACCATCCTTGGATACTGTGTGACCCGGGTACTCAACAAATTTACAAAAAAATGACATTTGTTACCTTTTAGTGTCTTACCATTTTTCCTCAAAATGCCACACACTTCCCTAAGATGCCTCTCATGTTCCCCTTCATCTTTTGAGAAAATGAAGATATGATCTTGGAAACATTTTTCACATTTTTCCATATCCTTGAAAAGATGAAACATAGACATTTGGAAAACAGACACCGCAGAGGCTAATCCAAAAGGCATACGTTGAAATTGAAATCGCCCCTGCGGCGTAATGAACGCATTCAAATGACGAGAATTCTCAGTCCGCTCAATCGCTTGGTATGCTGACCTCAAGTCTAGAGTAGAAAATACTTTAGCTCCATCAAGCATGCAGATCAGTTCATTAATGTTGGGCAGAGGATGACCGTTTACAATAATGTTGGCATTGACAGCTCTCAAGTCCACACAGAGTCTCAGAGAATTTTCTGGTTTGCGTGCCAAAACTATTGGAGACACCCATTCTGAAGACTCTATCTCTTCGAGTACTCCCTCATTCACCATACTCAACAATATGTTTCTTAGTTCATCCCTCACATTAATAGGAACATTGCATAACTTTTGTATGATATGCTTAGCATTAGATTTGAGTTTGATTTTGTGGGAATATCCTTCCATTTTTCCCAATCTTTCTGTGAAAACCTCAGGAAAACCACTCACAACACCTCTATACATCTCCTTCTCTTCAATAACCAAAACAGGCTTGTGACTCCTGGGGTTAAGAATGATACCAAGCTTCCATTGATCTTTCCAACCAAAAACATTCACACCCTTACGTGCCACATAAAATTTAAAAAGTGCTTCTCTACCTTTAAAATGAATGACAGTGTTAACATATCCCACTATGTCAATGACACTACCATTAAAGCTCTCAGCAATAATTTCAGATAGAATCAAACATTCCATGTTCCATAGATGTCCAAAGTTTTGGAGATAGCAGTCTGTGGTAACAATCGTCCATGGACATCCAGAATCAGCCATGAGTTCTAAATCAACTCCATTAATGTTCACAACACATTTAGGAGAAATTTTGACACCCTCTTCTCCGGTCTTATCCTCTATAGCCTCCGAGACGGAAATAACAAAACCTTTAATTTTCTCAGTATCTTCCGAATCACAAATATGCACCGTGTTTCCCTCATCACTACTAGCTCCAGTAACCATATACAACACTTTATTTTTATTATTCAAATTACTATTTCTCCTCAGATCACAACAAACCTTTGCAAAATGCCCCTTTCTACCACATTTCGCACACGTCTTCCCAATGGCAGGACAACGAGGCAAAGAAGCAATGTGACATGCACTCCAACAGAGATTACATACAAACTTGTCCTCCCTATCAAATCTGTTCTCTTCAAACCTTTTGAATCTTCCAGAAAAATTCTTATTATAATCATCAAATCTCTTTTTAAAGACACCCCGGCCCTTAGAATTACCATCTCCACCAACCGCGCCAACCACATCAGGATCATCTTTGTTGATTTTTTCAGATGCATGTACTGATTTCATCCATCTCTCAGATTGCTCTAAAGCTTTAGCTGTAGAAATCACATCTTGCAAATTAGGATCCCCCATGACCCACAATCGTTCTTGAACTTTTCTACTTTTTACATGCACAATGATTTGATCCCTTATCATCTCATTGGTAATCCCTCCGAAATGACAATGTAAAGACAGACCCTTAAAGCAGTGAGAAAATAATCAAAACTTTCTTCAGTTCCTTGCACTCTGGTGTAAAATTTAAATCGGTTTAAAGATACACTAACAGTTGGTTTGAATCTTTTCTCTAATCTTAAAAGCGCTTCTTGAAACACATCAATTCCATCACCATCAACAGGAATAGGTGGCAAAGTACGAAAAGTGAATTGTCCCTCAGAACGTAAGCAATGTAGAATATTCTTCTTATGTTCACTTGACATGTCATCATCTATAGCTCTTAAATACGTTAGGGACTCCTCTTTCCAACGCATCCACAGGATAGGTGGATCACCTTTAGCTTGTAGAAATTTGGCGGGAGGCTCAAATTGCATAGTTAAATTGGAAATAAAGCAAACAATGAATAAGAAAAATATGAGTGTGCAGATCACTGTAAGAGACTGCACCAGAAAAAGTGTGCAAATCACTGTAAGGATTTGCACAAACAAGGCGTGTGAACCGCTGTAATAAATAGGTGGGTCGAGAATGTTGTTGAACAAGTGTGCAAATCACTGTGACCAAATATGGCAATTGCACAAAACACTGTAAATCAACAAAAAATAAAATAAAGAAAATAGCTTAGATCTGCACCATTAGACAGGTGTGCAACTCACTGTGGCAATAAACTGTGGGAAGTGTGCAAATCACTGTGGAAATAACAACCATCTGCAAAGCAAAGGTGTGCAAATCACCGTGAGAAAGCTTGAAGCTTTGATTGAGCAGTGATTTATGAAGAGAAAACTGCACTAGCAGAAAAAATCAGATGTATGAAGAAATTTGGAGACAGGCTCAGAATGAAGAAAACAGGAAAACGTGCACTGGAACCAATTCAACTCATATTCTCCTACGCTGATAATCCATGGCAATTAAGGAAATGTGGTACAATGACGCCCTCCAGTGGTCACAAACAACTTACGAAACAGCAAGTGAAATTCAACACTGTAGGACGTGCTCTAGATTTAGCGCAGAATGTGGTGTGAGTGTGATGTTTTCTCATACAAATTTTTAGTACAGCCCGTGTAGCTTACGCGTGCTACGTCACTTCATGAAGGCAGTCAGAGCAGGAAGATCTCAAGGCAAAGAACAAAGGGGCCCCGAGACGGTAAGCAGTAAACAGAACGTTCACGCGCACAGTATTTCAATTTTAAAACATATCAAAGTTAACGAGTGAAATAAATTTCCCTTGGCAGAGGCATAAAACATAGGGAAAATAATTTAAAATGCCCTGCGCAATGTGTGGAAATATTTTCAAACAGATTACCACGTTAATCAGTGTAGAGAAAAGCGAAGAAAAAAAAAAAAATAGTCAATCTTCACGTTTCGAAAAACAGTCAATCTTCACGTTTAAATAAGTAACTCCAGACACAGCGTTCTTCCGGAAAAATAAAAATAACAGTACAATACCATTCTTTGAAGTAATGATGCAAAACAGCGTAGAGGAATCCCTCCTCCAGGTTTTGTTTAATCTGGGTTCGTAAGGAAACACCACCACACCTGTGCTGCGCAAATAAGGGTAATAGGTGATGCTCCAACTCGTCGCCACTTGTAAAGTCCAGAAAAGTGACCGACAGGAATATCTTGAAAGATAGTTTATTTTCCTTGCAGCACAGTACCCTGGTACAACACCAACTGCTTGGGTAGAGAATGAATCCTAGCATTCCAAGATTCCATGAGAGAACTATATTACATCACACAATATGTGACATAGGCATGACAGTACTAAGCTGTGGATGTAACACACCCTTTCCCTATATAAAATAAACAAACGATAAAGCAAATCTATGTACAAAGAGCATAAAATACCCAAAAAAGAAATGAAAACTAAAGATAAAAGAGCATAACGAATTATACAAATTCAGCATATCTGGTAGGACAACGCTTAACACGTACCCCCAACTTATCTCTAGATGCTACAGACTCTTCAGCAAGGCATTCTCTAGAGTTCTCAACATCAGGTACATTTGAACCCAAAAAAGAGTTGTTTTGTGTCAGATCAGTAATACGCAAACCAGAGTGAACTTGTTCTCCCAGATTCATTCTCAGGAAAGATCCATCATTTTAAAGTTTTCTTTGACATCTAAATTACACTTGCCACACGTCTTACATTCCAGACCTTTCCATCCTGAGTAACATTACTCAAACAAATGCCACCTGCTTTTCCATTTTTCGTCGTACAATTTCTTAAACTTACCTTGCTTCATCTGGACTCTCTCCTTGATCTCTTGAACATTCACCCCACCTTGAAATTTGTTCCTTCCGAAACCACCATGGACACCACTTGGATATGGGTGGCCTACCTCTCAACAATCTAAATGGACAGACTTCAGTAGTGGTTTGGGGTGTAATACGATACCACCACAGTTTTTCACTCAATTTGTCCTTCCACAAACAACCACCTTAAGGACTCTATTAAACCCTTCAACTTGTCCATTACCCTGTGGTTCGTACAGAGCAGTGGTTGCATGTTTAATATTACTAAAAGAGAAAAAGCTTTGCATTTCTTTGGAGACAAGTTGAGCACCGTTATCAGATATAACCATTTCAGGATAACCTTCTTGGGCAAAAACCTATTTAAAAAAATCAATAATGGCAGAAGAAGTGGCATGAGGCACCAATTTCACCTCTGGCCATTTCAAATGGTAATCAACTAGTACCAAAGCAAAACGACAATCATACGGAAGTGCCTGAAAAGGTCCAGAAATATACAATCCCACCTTCTGCCAAGGAGTGGAAGGCCAAGGTATAGGTTGAAGGGGAGCTGGAACAGGTTTCAACATTTTTGTTCACTATTGACACACACAGGACATTCCCGCACCACTTTTTCTGCCATTCTGTCCAAACCAGGCCACCAAAACATGGTGCGTATTAGTCTCTTCTTGAGGACACACCTGGATGTCCTTCATGAGCCAATATCAAAATATCATTCAGCATACCTTTTAGAGGAATACATTTTCCACTTTTAAAAACAAGTCAATTTTCTACAACAAATTCTTATGCTATTCTAAGGAATGGAACAAGTGATTCATGCACTTTCCTCCTTTCAGGGCATCCTTCTTCAACAAACTTTTTCACCTGACAAAAAAGCTGATAATCCATATCAGCTCTCATCCACTTGTCTTTCCGTAACCCCTTAAATTCATCAGAAACATAATCGGACACAGCAAGTACAAGGTCCTCCTCGACACCAGTTAAATAATTTGCTATGTCAGATAAGGGTACTCGTGACAAACGGTCAGCCATTACATTGCTACGTCCTGGTACATACTCCACATCAAAACAATACTCTTGAAGTTTCGAGACAAGTCTGGCAATCTGAGAAGTGGCATTCCAACCCCCACCCGGTGAAAGTATCTCAACAAGGGGCTTGTGATCAGTTTTGAGAATAAATCGTGACCCCCAGATGAAATTACGGAAATGTTCACTTGCCCAAACACATGCCATCAACTCCTTCTCTATAACAGCATATCTTCTCTCCGCATCCAACAAGGTGCGTGAAGCAAAGGTAATATTCCATTGTTTCCCACCACATCTTTGTGACAATACGCCACCAATTCCATACATACTTGCGTCCACAGTTACAATACATTGTACAGCCATCCTAAAAGGTTTAAGTGTAGGAGCATGGGCAATCTCTTTCTTAATCTTCCCAGAAGCTGATTTTTGTCTGTCAGTCCATAAATATTCCACATTTTTCCTTTTGAGTTCATGGAGAGGTTCCATTTTGGAAGCAAAATTAACAATGAACTTGCTATAATACTCACAAAGTCCTGCAAAAGACAATAACTTCTCCCTATTGTCAGAAGCCAGAGCTTTAAGAATGGCATCAACTAGGCATTTCTTGGGGACAACACCATCCTTGGATACTGTGTGACCCGGGTACTCAACAGATTTACAAAAGAAATGACATTTGTTACCTTTTAGTGTCTTACCATTTTTCCTCAAAATGCCACACCCTTCCCTAAGATGCTTCTCATGTTCCCCTTCATCTTTTGAGAAAATCAAGATATGATCTCGGAATTATTTGACACATTTTTCAATATCCTTGAAAAGATGAAACATAGACATTTGGAAAACAGACACCGCAAAGGCTAATCCAAAAGGCATACGTTTAAATTGAAATAGCCCCTGAGGCGTAATGAACGCAGTCAAATGACGAGAATTCTCAGTCAGCTCAATCTCTTGGTATGCTGACCTCAAGTCCAGAGCAGAAAATACTTTAGTTCCATCAAGCATGCACATCAGTTCATTAATGTTAGGCAGAGGATGACAGTTTACAATAATGTTGGCACTGACAACTCTCAAGTCCACACAGAGTCTCAGAGAATTGTCTGGTTTGCATGCCAAAACTATTGGAGACACCCATTCTGAAGACTCTATCTCTTCGATTATTTCTTTATTCACCATACCCAACAATATGTTTCTTAGTTCATCCCTCACATTAATAGGAACATTGCGTAACTTTTGTATGATATGCTTAGCATTAGATTTGAGTTTGATTTTGTGGGTATATCCTTCCAATTTTCCCAATCTTTCTGTGAAAACCTCAGGAAACCCACTCACAACACCTCTATCCATCTCCTTCTCTTCAATAACCAAAACAGGTTCTTGACTCCTGGGGTTAAGAATGATGCCAAGCTTCCATTGATCTTTCCAACCAAGAACATTCACACCCTTAGGTGCCACATACAATTTAATTAGTGCTTCTCTACCTTTAAAATTAATGACAGTGTTAACATATCCCACTATGTCAATGACACTACCATTAAAGCTCTCAGCAATAATGTCAGATGGAATCAAACAGTCCATGTTCCATAGATGTCCAAAATTTTGAAGATAGTAGTCTGTGGTAACGTCCATGGCCATCCAGAATCAGCCATGAGTTCTAAATCAACTCCATTAATGTTCACAACACAGGTCTTATCCTCTAAAGCCACCGAGACGGAAACAACAAAACCTTTAATTTGATGGCAAGACACGGAGGCCAACATTATGCAATAAATCCTTTCTTGCCACCACTCAGCAGCACAATAAAAAAGGTTCTCAGAATACAGAACATTTTACAACATTCAAAAAAACAATAAAACTCCTCATCATCCTCTCTTCTTCCTTCTTTTATTGCTGCTGCTCAAGAAGATAAGTATTTCATGATCTTATCTTTTTATTAGAAAAAAAGTTTAATTTTGATGGATTTAAATAGTGAAAATTATGATTAACCATAGAGGATTTAAAATAAAAAATGTATTTAATGATTAAGAACGTTTAAACTTATCTTTTCTATTAAATCGATTTTATAAATCAGTGCTTTTATAGGCAACATTTTTATGAAAGGTCTTAGAATTGAATATTTATTAAGATGGGGAACGTTTTCTGGTTTTGGATTAACTTTGGGTTAAAGTTTGGGGTGTTGAAAAGTAAACGTTGTGTGGCTTATTCGTTTGAAATGTGATTCAGGAAAGGTAATAGGTGTGACTGTTTATTTCCTGTGCTAGAGAGATCAAAGGAAATATGTAGAGGGGAAGGCTTTTAAATAAATGAATATTTGAAGGATGTTTTGAAACGGTAAAGTTTATATCTTACCGTTAAGCGCGAGCACTGTGAGTGTGCGAGCCTTCTTTCCTCGAGCCGTTGAAGTAAGAGAACGTGTGTGCTAGTGTACACACATGTAAGAATTATCGCTTTGCTTTTGAAGCTTTATGAGTTTCAGGTTTCGCCGTACACGCTCGTTACCAGGGTGACTGCGTTTTTAAACAGAGGTCATTTTTGTGAGAAACAGAATTTGCGTATGCTGTTACGATTGTGAGGAGAGTTTAGGGCAGTTTATGTAAAGTGATCAGGAGGATTAGGAGAATTATTATATGAGAGAAAGTCAAATAATTTTGGAAATGTTAGAAGGCTTAATTTTTGATGACTGAGGTAAGGAGTTAAAAGAAAGGATTTTTATTTAGATATCAAAAGGTATTTTGGTTGGAAAAACAAATAATTTAATAATGCTAAGGTAGTGTAGTATTTTAAGGAGAATTTAATAAAATGGAGCAAGGTGAAGGATCTTTTGATGGAAAACCTTAGCAAGGCTATTGAGAAGATAACCACGGAGGTGTCTATTCGTATGGAAAAGAAATTAGAACTTATTGCTGCCTATATGTCAGGAAGACAAGAGGAAGAAAGATTTTGGTCGGCAGCAGAAAATGAAAATGCTCATGGCATTTCTAAGAAGACATCTCGTAAAAGAAAACATATTTCTTCCAGTGCGCAACTGGGAAAGAAAAGGAAATCTACTATGGTAGAACATGTCTGCTGTACAGACAGGCAAGTTGATGATGGCACAGGCATGCAAGAGGGGCAAGAAAGAAGCCCACATAATGATGCTTCAAAGAGGGGGAGCAAACATAGAACAGTTTGTTGCGAGGAATCCTCTGGAAGTGCGGAGGTTGAATTAAGTTGCAGTTCTGATTTTGAATCAGATAATGATTTTGTGCAACCTAAAAAATCAAAGAAGGATGATGTCTCATGCCTTGAAAGCAAAAAGATTTTAGACCCACTGGGTGGGAATTTATATTTGATCCTTTGCTCATAAAGCATCCCCTTTCACCAGAATGGCTCCCTTCTGATCATGTGGCAGAGTATCTTCATTACTGGGTCAGAAGGGAGATGCCAAAAGATGTACGTGTTAGACTCAGATCTGAGTGCCCACGACCTTCTATTGAAAACAAAGTGTTGGTAACTCCGGAGTTAGACCCTAAGATGATAGCTTTCATTGCAAAAGGGGGTCAGGACCCAAGAAAGGGTATTAACCGTGGATTAAAGTCCTGTCAGGACAGGTTATTAGCTATTGCCGGGCCTTTGTCAACGATCTTTGAGATGGCAGAGGCGTATGAATGTAAATCTAATATTAACGTGGAGGAGTTACGTGAATGGATTCAACATGTAGTTTGTCTACTTGGCAATGCTAATACGGCGTTATCAATTGAGAGGAGGAAAAGTATTGTACTAAAAATAGATCCAAAATTGGTGGAATTAGCTACGAAGGAAGAAGGACCTTCGGCAAGAGGTCTTCTTTTTGGTGAAGAGTTTATTAGGGAATCTATCTAGATACGTAGGAGCTTTCAGTTCCCTGCAAAAGTCTCAGAGAGAGATTAAAAAGGTTTTCAGTGATCGTGTTTTTGGATCGGTCAGGAGAACAAGGAGTCGGTTCCCCGGCCGAGGCCAGGGCATCACGAGAGGCTCCTTTTCACGTGGTTACGGATTTAGAGGCTATCAAGGACAGCAGTTTTACAGGAGAGGCGGATTTTATCCCCAGAGGCAACGTTCAAGGGGAAGATTCAACAGAGGTGAAAGACGTGGCAGAGGTACGAAAGGGTGGTCAAGACCTTTCTGTTATCCAAATAAAATTGGGCGGCAGACTTGCCCAATTTATTCAGGTATGGAGGTCAATAACAAGGGACCCTTGGGCTTTAGAGACCGTACAGGGTTTTCGGACAGAGTTTGTCGCAAATCCAGTTCAGAGGTTTTTCCAAGGACATTTTTTTTTCAGAAAAGTCAAATGAAACTTGTAGACTTAGAAGTAGACGATTTACAGAAGAAAGGAGCGATAGTAGGTGAGAGAGATCTTGTAGCAGGTTTTATCAGCAGCATATGTTTAGTGGAGAAAAAGGACAAGGGTGGTATGCGTCCTGTGATAAATTTGAGAGAGTTAAACGATTGGGTGGTTTATCACCACTTGAAAATGGAGGGGATTCATTTGCTAAAGGATCTGTTGCTGAAAGGAGATTGGATGACTTGGTTGGATTAGAAAGATGCGTACCTTACAATTCCTATATGGAAAGAACATTAGAGATTTCTGAGATTTGTGTGGAGAGGCAAGATGTGGAAGTTTGTTTGTTTGCCTTTCGGACTGTCGTCAGCTCCATGGTGCTTCACGAAGGTTTTACGGCCAGTGGCTGCATTTGTGAGGGAGAGGGGTGTTTGTCTGATTATTTTTTTGGACGATATTTTGATTATGGATCAAGACAAAAAGACTCTTCTTTCTCACACAAGGTTAGCTGTGGAATTACTAGAGTCACTGGGTTTTGTGGTAAACAGAAAGAAATCTCAATGTGTTCTGAATCAACAAACACAGTTTTTGGGTTTTGTTGTGGATACAGTAGAGGCAGTTTTGAAACTCCCAAAAGAGAAATTAAAGAGAATAAGAAAAGAATTAAAAAATGTTTTAGTGAAGGACTGTATTTCTTTAAGGATGTTAGCACGTATTGTTGGTTTACTTTCTTCAACGATACAGGCTATATTTCCAGGCCCTGAACACTACAGGGCCTTACAAAGATTAAAGGCTTTGCATTTGAGGAATGGTTTGAAATATTCAGAGAGTGTATGTCTTTCTCAGGAGGCAATACAAGAATTGATTTGGTGGCTGAGAAATATGATAGCATAGAATGGGCATGAAATTTTTGGAGTAAATGCGGATCTGATTGTGGAATCAGATGCAAGTTTGGAAGGCTGGGGTGCAAGATGTGGGTCTCAAAGTACTGGCGGACGTTGGACAAGGCAGGAAAAGAAGCTGCATACAAATTGTTTGGAATTGTTAGCTGGATATTTTGCAGTAAAATGTTTTGGGGAACAGTCTACCAGATGTTCGGTGATATTAAGGATGGACAATATTTCTGCGGTAAGGTATGTGAACAGGATGGGAGGTCCAAGATCGAAAGGTTTAGCAGATCTAGCAAGGGTGTTTTGGGATTATTGTCTGGAAAGGAACATTTATGTTCAGGCGGAGCATATCCCAGGGAATTCCAATTCAGTGGCAGATTGGTACTCGAGGATTTTCTACGATTCCAGCGACTGGACTCTAGACAAGTTAGTTTTTACAAAATTACACCGTCTTTGGGGTCCTTTTCAGGTAGACCTTTTTGCAAACAGAATAAACACCCAGCTAAAACAGTTTTTCAGCTGGCATCCAGATCCAGAAGCGTTGGGGATAGATGCTTTCCTGCAGGATTGGAGGGGTCTCCGTCCATATGCTTTTCGTCCATTTTCATTGATCAGCAGAGTAACAGGGATGATTCGGAAATGGAGAGAAACAGTGGTGATGATCACACAGTTTTGGAGTTCTCAGGCATGGTACCCAATGTTGTTGGAAATGAGTGTGGATTGCCCAATACTTCTGCCAGATTTTCAGGGAATCTTAAGAGATCCTTTGGGAGAGTTTGACTGGTTGGTGGAATCGGGCCATCTTCTTGGAACCTTTCAGGAGAGCCTGGAGAAAGCCAGGACTTTCTTCTGAGGCTTCGAAACTCATTGAGGAATCATGGGCATACGGGACTAGGATGGCATATAAATCAGCCTGGAATGGTTGGTGTATGGAAAGGAACCTGAATCCCGTTTCAGCAGATGTAGTTCAGGTGTTGAATTATTTAACTGGTTTGTTCACAAAAGGTTTGGCTTACTGATCACTGAACTTACATAGGTCGGCCATTTCAGCGGGACATGTTCTGGTGAATGGTATTACTGTTGGACAGGATATTATGGTCAGGAGATTGTTAAGAAGCATCAGGTTAGCAAAACCCCCAGGTCCAAGATACACTTCCCTTTGGGATGTGTCTCTGGTTCTGTGTTTTCTAGAATCTTGGAATGACAATATGGATTTGAATTTTACAAACTTACGATGTTGTTGTGCCTTCTTTCATTCAGGAGAGTATCTGATGTCCGTGCATTAGAAATCTCTAGTAGGTGTTTTACTCCTGAGGGAATTTGCTTTTACGTTAAACAGAACGAAAACAAATTCTTCTACTTTATTTCATCCAATCATGGTTGAAAAAGAAAAACTTTGGTTCGTTGTGTGAAAGAGTATGAACGTAGAACGAATCCTTTAAGACCTGTTGGGGTGGATCATTTACTCATTTCTTTCAGATATCCTTATAAAGCTGTTTCTTCACCCACTTTGGCAAGATGGGTGAAAGATTTGATGAGGATGGCAGGTATTGATATAAGTATGTTTGGAGCACAATCTATGAGGGGTGCGGCTGCTTCTAAAGCATGTGTCTTAGGTGGTAGCCTGCAAGACATTCTTCAGTGTGCTGATTAGTCTACTGATTCAGTTTTTAGAAGGTTTTATTTTAAACCAATTGAAAATGCAGCTAATTGCCTGGTAAATATGCTTTGAACTTGCATAATGTTGGCCTCCGTGTCGTGCCATAAAATGTAGATTTTCCACAGCCACGGTGGGCTGAAAATCTGGATTTTATTAAGGACACTGAGGCGAATATTATCCCTCCCATGTTTTTCCCCAACCTTGATGTTATCTTTTGATTTTCTTATCAATGTAGGTCAAAAGTAGGACTTGTTGGATTCGTTCACATCTCATCATCTCTACGTTTATGGAAGCAAGAAGATCTCTTTGTTGTTTTAATTGGAGTATTAAAGACTGAAAAGTTATATTCTTAGATGTTTCTCCTTTTCGCATGCAATGGAAAGAAGGAAGAAGAGAGGATGATGAGGAGTTTTATTGTTTTTTGGAATGTTGTAAAAGGTTCTGTATTCTGAGAACCTTTTTTCTTCTGCTGCTGAGTGGTGGCAATAAAAAATTTATTGCATAATATTAGCCTCCGTGTCCTTAATAAAATCCAGATTTTCAGCCCACTGTGACTGTGGAAAATCTACATTTTGTCAGTATCTTCCGAATCACAAATATATACCGTGTTTTCCTCATCACTACTAGCTCCAGTAACCAGATACGACACTTTATTCTTATTATTCAAATTACTATTTCGCCTCAGATCACGACAAACCTTTGCAAAATGCCCATTTCTACCACATTTCGCACATGTCTTACCAATGGCAGGACAACAAGGCGATGAAGCAATGTGATACGCACTCCCACAGCGATTACATACAAACTTGTCCTCTCTATCAAACCTGTTCTCTTCAAACTTGTTGAAACTTCCCGAAAAATTCTTATTATAATCATCAAATCTCTTTTCAAAGACACCCCGACCCTTAGAATTACCATCTCCACCAACAGCACCAGCCACATCAGGATCATCTTTGTTGATTTTTTCAGACGCATGTACCGATTTCATCCATCTCTCAGATTGCTCTAAAGCTTTAGCTGTAGAAATCACATCTTGCAAATTAGGATCCCCCATGACCCACAATTGTTCTTGAACTTTTATACTTTTTACATGCAAAATGATTTGATCCCTTATCATCTCATCGGTAATCCCTCCAAAATTACAATGTAAAGACAGACTCTTAAAGCAGTGAGAAAATAATCAAAACTTTTTTCAATTCCTTGCACTCTGGTGTCAAATTTAAATCGGTTTAAAGCTACACTAACAGTCAGTTTGAATCTTTTCTATAATCTTAAAAGCGCTTCTTGAAACACATCAGTTCCATCACCATCAACAGGAATAGGTGGCAAAGTACGAAAAGTCAATTGTCCCTCAGAACCTAAGCAATGTAGAAGAATATTCTTCTTACGTTCACTTGACATGTCATCATCATCAATAGCTCTTAAATAGTTAAGAACTCCTCTTTCCAACACATCCACGGATAGGTGGATCACCTTTAGCTTGTAGAAATTTGGTGGGAGGCTCAAATTGCATAGTTAAATTGGAAATAAAGCAAACAATGAATAAGACAAATATGAGTGTGCATATCATGTAAGAGACTACACCCAGAAAAAGTTTGCAAATCACTGTAAGGACTTGCACAAACAAAGCGTGCGAATCGCTGTAATAAATAGGTGGGTGGAGAATGGTGTTGAACAAGTGTGCAAATCACTGTGACCAAATCTGGCAATTGCGCAAAACACTGTTAATCAACAAAAAATAAAATAAAGAAAATAGCTTAGATCTGCACCATTAGACAGATGTGCAAATCACCGTGGCAATAAACTGTGGGAAGTGTGCAAATCACTGTGGCAATAACAACCATCTGAACAGCAAAGGTGTGCAAATCACCATGAGAAAGCTTGAAGCTTTGATTCAGCAGTGATTTATGAAGAAAGAAAACTGTGCACTAGCAGAAAAAATCAGCCGTATGAAGAAATTTGGAGACATGCTCGGAATGAAGAAAACAGGAAAACGTGCACTGGAACCAATTCAACTCGTATTCTCCTACCTACGCTGATAATCCATGGCAAATAAGGAAACGTGGTACAATGGTGCCTTCCAGTGGCACAAACAACTTAGGAAACAGCAAATTAAATTCAACACTGTAGGACGTGCTCTAGATTTAGCGCAGAACGTGGTGTGAGTGTGATGTTTTCACATGCAAATTTTTAGTACAGTCCGTGTAGCTTACGCGTGCTACGTCACTTCATGAAGGCAGTCAGAGCAGGAAGATCTCAAGGCAAAGAACATAGGGGCCTCGAGACGGTAAGCAGTAAACAGAACGGTCACCCGCACAGAATTTCAATTTTAAAACATACCAAAGTTAACAAGTGAAATAAATTTCCCTTGGCAGAGGCATAAAACATAGGGAAAATAATTCAAAATGCCCTGCGCAATGTGAGAAAATATTTCCAAACAGATTACCACGTTAATCTGTGTAGAGAAAAGCAAAGAAAAAGAAAAATAGTCAATCTTCATGTTTTCGAAAAACAGTCAATCTTCACGTTTAAATAAGTAACGCCATACACAGCGTTCTTCCGGAGAAATAAAACTAACAGTACAATACCAGTCTTTAAAGTAATGATGCAAAACAGCGTAGAGGAATCCCTCCTCCGGGTTTTGTTTAATCCGGGTTCGTAAGGAAACACCACCACACTTGTGCTGCGCAAATAAGGGTAATAGGTGTGTAATGTGTTGCTCTTCATCCTCGTGCTAGTGTGTAGCGCGAGGATGTATCACAAAAGTATCAAGTACCATTAACAAAGGATTCGCAAGAATTCACCACATTTGTTACACCTTTTGGGGTTTTCAAATATCTCAAACTTCCCTTTGTTCTGGCCTCCGCGGCCAGTGTTTTCCAAAAGATCATGGATAAAAATTTTCAGAACATGCCCGGAGCCCAGGCCTATCAGGATGATATTCTGTTTTTTTTAGATGGGTGGGAATCACATTTATCAAAGTTATCTTCAGTCTTATCCAAATTAGATGAGGCAGGCATGACCATCAGAGCTGACAAGTGCAAGTTTGGCACACAATCATTGGATTATCTGGGTCATACCTTGTCCCCAGAACGGATTAAACCCAAAGTATCCCTCATCAAGGCCATTAGTCATGCTACCCCTCCTAAAGATAAGGATTCACTTCGATCCTTCTTAGGTCTAGCAGAGTACTATGCCCGATTTGTCAAAGGTTATGCCCAAACGGTTGAACCATTACGTGCCCTTTTACGGAAGGGCTCCAAGTTTGTTTGGTCTGAAGAGATTGCGTCTTCATTTGAGATGGTTAAAAAAATCATAATTGAAGCGCCAGCGTTACATCCTTTTCATGACTCCTCTAGATGTTTTATAATGGTTGATGCCAGTCTCACGGGCTTGGGGGCTGTCTTGGGCCAATGGGTTTCAGGAAAAGAACACACTATAGCATTTTCCTCCAGAATGCTCAAACTGTCTGAAACACATTATAGCACCATTGAACGCGAGTCGCTTGCATGCGTTTGGGCTATCGATAAATTCAGAAATTATATTTGGGGACGTGAGTTTGATTTATTCACGGATCATAAACCACTCACACAATTGCTTAATGGTAATGGGCTTGGAAAAGCCTCAGCCAGATTGGTCAGACTTCTGTCAAAATTGTATGAATATCATTTTTCCATTAAACACATTTCATGGGGAAAAAACTTCAGGGCGGATTGCCTTTCACGCATGGCGTTTCAGGACCCTTTGGAAGTTGAGGCTATTGAGGACGTCGAATGTGTTGTTGCTGCTCTCGATGCAACCAAATTATGCCCCTGCATTTCTGAACAGTCCTGGTTTGAAGCTGACAATCAAGATGAGAATCTGAAATTAGTAACTGAATACATTGTAAAGGGTTGGCCACAAAATAGGAAGCTATCTAATGAGTTGAGAGCATTTGCCATGGTTGCATCAGAATTATCATTGGTTAATGGTTTAGTAATGAGATATGATTCATTTGTGCCTCCCTCCAGTCTCAGAAATGACATTATTCAATTTGCACATCATGGTCATCTTGGTATCTCAAAGACTTCACAACTTATTAAGTCTCACTATTGGTGGCCATCCCTTGAGTCTCAGGTCAGATTTCATATTGATTCGTGCCCTGAGTGTCTATTATCTGACAAAAAGTGGAGAGTCATGAACACGCCCTTACATCCTGTTCCTTTTCCTGATAAACCCTGGGAGAAAGTCGGACTAGACTTCTCTGGTCCTTATGAGGTTCTTTCCCATGATCTAAGATATCTCATCTTGCTGATTGACTATCATTCCAAGTGGGTTTACCATATGTTCTGTGATTCTGCAAATTCCACTAATGCTGTTAAGTTTCTAAAAAGAATATTTTTGGTAGAAGGCTCACCTTCCATCATTGTTACAGATAATGGCACTCATTTCATTTCGGAGAAGTTTTGTTCATTTTTGGCTGAACGAGATGTTAAACATTTTAAAGTTGCTCTATATTCACCGACCTCGAATGGTTTGGTAGAAAGAGCGAACAGGTTGGTTAAGGATGCCATTCAAGCGGCCATATCTTCTCATCAAGATGTAGAAGATTTTCTTGAAAATAAGTTGTGGTCGTATAACATTTCTCCACATTGTACCACAGGTGTCTCTCCGTTTTCATTATTAAGAAACAGGACTGCTCACACCAACTTATGTCCCTATTGGTTACTTATTAAGAACACAAGAGGAATGTTGCAAGTCAAGAATTGGCTTCCAAGGTTCTAAAAAAACAAGATGTAATGAGGTCAAAGTTTGATTCAAAGAAACATTTTGATTCACTTGATTTAAAAATTGGTGATTGGGTTCTCATCAAAAACCCTAAAAAGGTAACCAAGGGTTTGTCGAAGTTTTCCCCGCCAGTACAGGTTACTGGTGTCAGCAAAGGCTCAGCCTTACTTGGTAGCAAAGGATGGTGGAACAAAAGATCATTAGTACACCTTTCTGTATCACAGGCTCGCTCCTTACTTAATTTGACCAAAAAGGAGTTTGAGAATTGTGATTGGTCTTTTTGGTTAAAAACTCCAACATCTGAATTTGCTAATTCTTCCACATCCTGCATTCCTACTACGCATGCCACGTCATGTACTTCAGGTACACGTACTAACTTGTCTCGTCCATCCTCTTCTGACACTGTTGTGGTTAATGCTGACACGTACTCTTTACCACCAGAGTTAGGCATTCGTAATAGGAAACTACCTACAAAATTTAATGATTATGTCTTATCGTGATTTCATATCTTATTTGATGTTGTTGCATTTTTCTTGTCTTGATTTCTTTCATTATTTCTTGTCACATTTTATTGTCCTCATTTACATAAGTTGTTGCTTCTCTTTGTGGTGAAGAGGGAGAAGTTGTAATGTGTTGCTCTTCATCCTCGCGCTAGTGTGTAGCGTGAGGATGTATCACGAGCCTATGCGTTCTTTGAAGGTTGTTCCGTGATCGGATGCGGCTTGTTGCATTCCAGGGTTCCAGCAACGTTAATTCAGTTGTTTGGAGTCCTGGTGCGCAGCGGGAGCGTCTGGTCGTGGGTGTTGCTGAAATCTAAATAAACCTCACGACTTCAACTTTAAAGAGGCTCCGAACCCTTTTTTACAACAAGGTGATGCTCCAACTCATCCCCACTTTTAAAGTTCAGAAAAGTGACCGACAGGAATATCTTGAAAGATAGTTTATTTTCCTTGCAGCACAGTACCCTGGTACAACACCAACTGCTTGGGTAGAGAATGAATCCTAGCATTCCCAGATTCTATGAGAGAACTATATTACATCACACAATAGGGCATGACAGTACGAAGCTGTGGATGTAACACTGATATTGATGTTTCTCTCGTCTTCATTGCTTGATTTTCCTCGCAAGAAAGTGTCACTTAAAGTCGTTGGAATTTCACTCATAATTACACTTAAATTATGAAAATGTCAATCTGAAACCTTGGAAGCTATGTATGTACAGTCAGTAAATACAATTACATTAATTATCATTTATTGCAGCTTTATATGATTTCTCCACAGACTTAAGTGATTACTTGTTACAATTCTTATTAGAATAAGGCATACAGATTAATTAATACTATACAGACATTGAATATACGAATCACACGTAAATGCATATAAATGACGTAGAAGGTGAAGCCTAAAATTATGAGGCTCCATATTCATTCACTTGAAACAAGACACATGGTGAATATTCTTTTTTTTAATGTCTTTATCATCTTTTTTTCACTAAACGTATTGACCTATTTACATCTTTTAATGACTCTGCTCCCAATTCCAAAGCTGACACCTCATTCGTTTCTCCCATGGCTGTTTACGCCTCTCCAGAAGAGTGTCTCCTCTTGTCTTTCCTCTGTTGCCTGGAGGACACTTTGCCCACATCCTTTCCTCCTCCCCTACGGCACTCTAACCCCTCCGAAGGAGCAGATTACCACTACCTCCGGTTCTCAAAAGTCCACTGTCCCACACAGTCACTCAAACCGACCTGACGCCGGAGGAACGCAAGGTCTGGGAGCGTCCATAAAAATCACCGTCACCCTACCTACAAGTCAAGTGAAGTGACGCGAGTCGTTGCTAGGGACGCCAATTGAGTCCTCCTCCAATGGGAGCTAGACTCTCTCTTCACACAGATGTAAGGGACCCTCCCTTCCACGTACTGCTTGTTGAGCACTTCTGGGTCTGCAGTGACAGTCACTTCCGGGGCGGCTCTTTTTTTTCACACCAATCGCAGGAGTTAGGAAGCAGCAATGCTTCACTTTTCTTCCATCATAGTCCTTTTAACTTGTTAATCAGTGCGGGGTGCGGGCTAGTTTTCCGAATGTATCGCCCAGCCTTCTCTAGAAAAGAAGAAATGCAAAGAGTATCTGAGTGTTTAAAATATTTTTAAGGAGGGAAGACTGGAGAGCTCACCCTGATTCGGTAATGCCGGCACATGTTTGAATCATGACTTAAAAATATGGGTCATGCACGAGCCGAAGAGGGTAATGTAACCGCTGAACTAGTAAAACTTTTCTTTCCACTCTTAAGCACTAATCAACTAAATGTAATACGATATTAATTTTATTGCTTTCTTTTTCTGATTTTATATAGCGTGGGCTATGCCCGGGAACATTAGAACTTTGTAAAATAGGTTCGGCACGTATAAGTATATATAACACAAACGTAGAGTTAATCACAGTCAATATCAACCAACGGGGCGGACGCTGTATCATGTAACGTTCATCAATAGAGCAGGGCAAGGCTGAGGTGCATCCGAAGGTGGTGTGAGGGTACCGGAAGTTAACCAAAAGTGGCAAGAGAGCTTTGAGGTCCCTTTGAAGGCCACGTAAAATGAGGTCATGCGGATGTTCTGGGGAGGGAGATCCAGAATCTTAAGGCCCTTCCATAAAAGGATTGGGACATGTAACTTTTTTCTCTTGAAGGTAGGGGGTTCAAGCAGTAGGGACTAAGCACTTCTAGAGTACCGTTTAGCGCCTGACCTTTTTAGTTGCTCAGGTGTAAGGGCGAAGAGGAGTGTAGGGCTTCGTGCGTGATGCAGGCTGTTATAAATTGGTCTCCCGCCTCTAGAAAGCCACTGAAGGGAATGTAGAATAGGAGTGATGTGATCAAATTTTTTTGTGTTCTGAAACGAAGCGTGTTGCTACATGAATAACTACTTTGAGCGGTCCTGGGTGGATTGTTCACCTTTGTTTAGTTTTCTTTATATTTATTGTGTATTTTATGATGCTTCGACGTCACAAACATTATTTTTTGCTTTGTTTCGATTCAGGTATTATTTTCAGTTAAATGTATGTTTTATTATAGGAGTATATGGATTCCATTGAATCCCCCCACTGGCAAAAACCTTGTACATCAAATTCCATCTTGGGACTTTACCATTGCGCACTTTCACGGTCAACTCAAGGCCCCATGGCAGTGAACTAAATCTGACCTGCCCTTTTTGTCCTCTGGTGAAAGAATGTATTAATCACATATTATTTTTCTCTCAGCGATATTCAAATAATAGAAAGAAGTGGGGATACTTCCCCTTTGTCGGAGTATTGGGATCCGGAATTAAAGGGTTGTCTCCAGAGTTTTTAGATCTGACACAAGACCCTTGACTGTTTTTGCTTTGTCCCATTTTCTAATGGGGGTATGGAGAATCAGACAGAGTAGTATTGGGTACTGAGATCCCTACTATACCGTCTAAGGCTGTTTGTAATGTGATTTAAGCACGCTTTTAGCTTGACCTTCTAATTTATTGACCCATCCTAACGTGTTGCTTCTGAAGCTCAAGATTATAAGTCAATGGCCCTGGACCTACTGAGAAACACTATGATTGAAGATTTTACGAGTTGCTACACAAGTAATTATCCAATGATTTTAATAAGGTTTTAAGGATTCCTATTGTTTTTATGTGAACTGTATTTACGTGTGTACTTTTATGGCAGTAACTGTCAAATAAAAGATTATGATGATGGTATAGCTATTGTAGTGGATTAAAAAAAAAATCTTGTATTTTCACTGAAGTGGAAGGACCAATTGAATCTATGTTTCAGTAATAATGAATACAAATCTGAAAACTAGGAGAAATTGGTTGCCAGCTGTAAAATGTCCCAAGTAGAGAAATATAATATTGGCGGGAGTCCTAAAGAAGAGACTTAGAAAAGCGAGTGATGGCTGAGCAGATGAAGAGAAGAGGGAGAGGGAGCCTCAAAAAAGAAATACAATGACCACTTTACAGGAGAGTCCCAAGGGTGAAGAGAAGACTCTTAACATATCCCAGAAAAAGCAAAAAAACAGTCTAGTAAATAGGTTTGCGGTGTTGTATGAGTTGCATTTGATGGAAGATGGTGTGTTCTCTGACAAGCGCCTGTTCCCCAGAAGGAGCAGGGAACCTTTCTTTTCCTTCTCACTGAGAAGTCATTGTGGAATAACCTCAAATCTCTGGGCCAAATAGCTGTTTGATATCGACTATAGTGAATGGAAAACCTTCGCATGTACTTCCTACCTCCTCATGCTCGGGAAGTTTGGTATGGAGACCCATGCATTTTTTGCCTGCTTGTTAACGATTCATTCTTCTCAAGATTCAAGTTAATTTAGCACTTGCCGGAACATTTTTTGCAACATAGGGATACAAATCACTTAAGGCAACACTAAGTTGGTAATCTAAGAATTTAAGTTAAAGTACAAAAGTGAAAGGAGAGAGCAAAACAAATTAGTGGTGCGTACATTAAAAATACTGCAATAGACATTCAGGAAAATCTCTGGCCCGTACTAAACAAAAGCACGTCTTCATATGAGCTCTTTGACTAATAAGCTATGAACTCAAAATAAGTGATTGAAAACAGCTGGCGTTTAAAAGGAGTGAACCCAACATAAAAGGGAGGATCAATAAAGATACCAGAAGGCTTTCACTTTGTTTTAAGCAAATTATTTTTATGTATGTGCCGGGAAAATGTTGAAGTTGTCAATATAGATCCACAGTAAGTTCAGCTAGAAGACCTTTCTTTACAAGTTGCTATTTCGGCATGAGTAGTAAGATGAATTCCCCGCTCCATAGTCAGTAAGGCCATCAGGTCTTAGGCACTTGTGCTGTAGACGCTTCAGGTCTTGGCACCATTTCTCTTCTCGCCCAAGATTCTTCTTATCCAAGTGAGCTTCAGATTTAGTCTGGACCGGGAAAGTTCTTTGTGTGCTTTTTTGGCTGTGTTGGTGATTATGGCATTTCATTTATTGCTGATTAGGGACCATACACTTCTGATATCTTGGTATTAATATATTGTTCTTCATTTACGTAAGGTGTCCAGAATCATCCCTTGGCATGCGGTAGAAAGGTGATGCTAACTCATTCAACGGTATATTTACTATCACCAGCTGTCAGCATTCCACTGCACAGGATGTAAGGCAGGTGCAGATTTCTGTTTTGTTGCTGATCTGGTTGTCATAAGAAGATCTTTGGTCTTCGCTGGTGGATTTTGCTATTCCTTTAGAATCCCGAGTGGAATTTCATCTGATGACTTAATTTCTTCGCACTTTTAAATTTGAAAACTGTGTAAGAATTGTCTGAGTTGTTTGGTTAGTCTTTTCTCTTTTCTGTAGATATAGACCTCCATCCCTGCTCCCGCTTTACCAAGGCTCGCATGTCCCTTCGTCCCTTAGGTATTTGTCTTCATATTTTATTGCTGTGCCAAATCCTTGGCACATTAACTTTAAAATTGGGACCGCTACCAAGAGGGAGTTCATCTATTGTTTGTATTGGAATATTTCTGAGTATAGTTGTGAATATTTTGCAGTTTGTATTTGTGATTTTGCAACTCATCTGGTTAAGCAGAATAATACTGAGCCTTACACAGTGAGGTACACTGAGGATTAAATGGCTAAACTCATAGACAATCTCTCTCTATTTAATAGTGGCTTAATTTTGAGTTCTAGTTCCAAGTCAGATAAGATAGGTAAATTGAAGAGATTAAAAAAGAAACAAATAAGACATTTTTTACATGCCCAAGTATTATTGGAAACATCTGAAAAGCAACACCATTCTGTGGGGACTACAAGTAAAAAATGTTCCTTTCATTTTTGTTGATAACAAAAGTTATTTAACACAATTTAGTGGCATGGGCACTAAATGGTCCAGAGACTGGTTAGC
This sequence comes from Triturus cristatus, assembly GCF_964204655.1. Taxonomy (NCBI): domain Eukaryota; kingdom Metazoa; phylum Chordata; class Amphibia; order Caudata; family Salamandridae; genus Triturus; species Triturus cristatus. Next base: position 1,139,100,631 of record NC_140589.1, read on the forward strand.
ATTATCTATAGAAACATCCCTCAAAAGGAGCGAACAAGAACTCAAATAAATTGAAGCACTGGAGAAGGAAATACTTGAGGATCAAACCATCATTGACTCAAAAAAACTTTTGGAAGAAGTAACAAAACTAAATTGCAGAGTTCAAGACCTTCAAGGTTAATCAAAAAACAAAAAAGAACACACAGCACGTAAAAAAAAAAACTATAAAATAAAAATCACATCCCTATCTCAAAGACAAGTTCTGCGCCACAAAACCATTTAACCATACCTACATTCCAAACCTTGCCAGATCCAGCATGAACTTCATTACATTTTTCATGATTCAAGTTTAAACAGTCACCTAGGCATTACCAGCAGCAATCAATCCTCTATACTCCAAGACCAGGGTGCTTTTTTTAGACAGAGGGAGAGGGAACAGAGGCAGGTGAAGAGGCAGTGTCCAATATTCAGGGGAAGTACAAACACGCAGGAAGTTTTATGGGTGGTGAATCTTCCGCAGTTACCAATACATAATGTATCAATTTATCCCCTGACTATGTTTGAACTCTTAAGCAATGCTATCTTTTTGTTCCGTCTAAAACACAAGACTTGGTACAAACAAAAACAGTGGTTTTACAATTCCTCAGGAAAATAAGATTGCAAGTCTTTTTTGCCAACAAAGTAAAAAGTGTAGAATAAAACCTGACAGGATTTAAAAATCGTTCCACTTTTTGCCCACTAAGTAACGAAATGCCACCACAAATGCTGGCATTCGAGGACACAATTCGACGACAAATAGACCAGCTCTATCAGAAACTCCCATGTGTGCATAATAACTTGACCAAAGGAAAAAAAACAAGCCATTAAATCACCATCCTCAAATCCAAAGATTATTGCAAAGCCAGCCGATAAAGGCAGCGGGATAGTGGTCTTAGATGCAGACGAGTATGATAATGAAGTACTTCGCCAGTAGAGCAATTCTGACCACAACCGCCCCCTTCTTACTCCATATCCCTCCCTAGATTTAAAACACTAGATCGAGTCTCTGACTAGTGAAGCCCATATGAACAATTGGATTTGTGATCAAGAACGGGAGTGTTGCTTCAATAAACAACCTAGAGCTCCTGTAATGTACATGCTTCCAAAATTCATAAGAACCAACAAAACAGCCCCCTGGGAGACCCATCATCTCAGGGTTTGGGTCTTTACTAGATCCACTCTCACAATATTTAAATGTCTTTCTTAAACCGATAGTGAGAGAAAACAAATCCTACGTCAGAGACTCAATGGATTTAATAACCAAATATGAAGGACGGTTTCTTGACAGACACCGATATATTGGTTACATTATACATTGAGTCCTTGTACACCAATATACCGCAATATGAAGCTTTACTCATCATGGAACATGCATTCGACAATCATGACCCAAACAGATCAGTCCCGACCCACTTCCTTGTAAATCTGGCATGCCTCTGCCTAAAAAAGAACTTATTTGCCTTTGACGACCAGTTATTCTTACAATTGAGAGGAGTAGCTATAGGGTGCTCTCTCGCCCCAGAAATAGCCAATATCTATGTGTCCTATTTTGAAGAAAAATGGATATATGGCAGCCGTAACATTTCTTACAAAAGTCCTGGCATAGGTACATTGATGATATATTTTGTGTATGGATGGCTTTAGGCCCAGATCTCTGTACTGGGGTGAATGTATGACATTCTTCTGCGTTCTGTCTATCAACTGTTATTTTTGCATTTGTCACCCCGAGTGGGACGGGTATGCTCAGACATGAGTCCGGTGCTCTCCATGCCACAGGAATCAAGCTATCCTGGCTGAAGAGGGGTGAAACCCCGAAACCGGTCCTAGGATGCTTGTTTCCAGTCCAGGGAGGACCTGGCTTGGCAGTTCGGGCTGGACTGTTCCAATGAGGCACAGGGTCAAGACTGATTTGCATATGGCTGGGTTCAAACTGGAATGGCATGGTGAGCAAAAAAACGATGGATTTAGGCCCAGATCTCTGTACTGGGGTGAATGTATGACATTGTTCTGCATTCTGTCCATCAACTGTTGTTTTTGCATGTGCCTTTAAACATCTTGAATAAAGTTCTTGAGTTGTTAAATTACCGATCACCAGATTTAAATTTTACTATGACATCGAGCAACAATAAAAAAATAGAATTTTCTTGACCTAGTAGTGACAGCACATGTAGGACACGAACTTGTATACGAAACCACCAGACCGAACACATTGTTACATTACACCAGCAGCCACCCTATCTCTCTCAAAGATAATTTACCATACAGACATTTCTGCGCATAAACAGGAATTGCAGCCGAAAGGCGGATTACTTTGAAAGTGGTATGCAGCTTTGCCAAAAACTAATTGAGCGAGGATATCTAAAGAATCTAGTAAAACGGTTGTTGAAAAGAGCATAATTTACACCCAGAGAATCACTCGTGGCTCTCAAGGCTAAAAAGTCTGACATTCCTTTGATGTGTGTACTAACTCATTCTAAGTTGACAAATAAAAAAAAAAAGATAATTGTCAACAACATGAATATAAGAGCATATAACATTCCCAACCTCCTTTTTTCATTTAAACGTGGCAAAAAGTTGAAACAACATCTTGCAAGGGCAGCAAGGAATCTTATCCAAAAGATCTCATGACGCTTATGAATCTACCGCCCATAATTGGCCATTACAAATGAAGAAAATGCTTAGCATGCAATTTCACTTTGAATTCCAAAGAAGTGACAATACAGTGACAAGTGCATTAACAACAGCGGTTCTCTAATTGTAATGCCAAGAATGTTGTTTACTACATTTGGTGCCCTTGAGACAAAGGCTACATAGGCCAAACTGCACAACCAGTGAAATAACCACATTTTTAAGCCTAGATCAAGGATTCTGTACAAAACAGCTGGTGCACCATTAGTAGAACACTACACAGAACAACAACATTCAGAGGATGAGCTTAAATGGTCAGTGTTGTTTGTGGCCCCTGCTGAACAACGAGGGCTGATTGAATCCCTATTGCTTCAAATTAAATCTAAATTAATTACCAAATAATATACCTATCAAAGGGGCCTTAATAAACAAGAAGAATCACGGGCCCTCATTAGATAGTAGGATATCGGTTTTGCATGCTGTTGACAAATCGTGTACCCAGTAACACTCTGTGGTTCCTTGAATGTCACAAATGTGACTACTGTTGCTGCATGAACAACACAATAGATATGTATGAACACTGATTGATTCTTTAATTTCCAATATGGACCGCTGATATTATTAACTATTGTTGTGTTTAAAAAAAAAAATCTTTTGTGAAGCCTGGGTGAATTTATCCCATAATATTTTTCCAATACATTAGGCTCTGTTCATTTGAACTAAACCAGGACTGTGGCAGCACAGTTTTTACATTTGTTACAATTATTGTAAATTACCCAGTTGGACAGGAGTTGTTTCTCAGTCCAAATAAGTAATAGTTGGGATTTCATTTTTTTTTTGTATTATGTATAATCTGCTTTTTTCTATTGGCAATTCTATCGGTGCAACTCTGCCTTTTGATATATATTTTCACAAAGTTTGCTTCTATCAATCTTCACTTTGTGAGTAGAAATGATTTGTAGTAATAAGACGTTTTCCCTTGAGTCTTTGGATGACAGAATCTTTTTTTGTGTCACCAGAAGGTAGTTGTTTAGTTAACAACCAGATCATCTTACCGACTCCCTGCTTGCCTACAATAGGTGTTCGGCCCTTCCAACAGGGCTAAGACCCTGAGCCTCTATATTATCAGACGCGGTTTAGACCACGCATTGCCTATACACATTTCACTTCCGCTGTATCGAGCGGCAGCAACCAACATAAAATCCACAGCAACTCAATTTCCGGTGAGGCTCTGCTGAACGAGTCTGGATCGAAGACTCAACCAGTCCTCCTTCTGAGATTAATTTAAAGCTGATCCTGAACAAGCGTGGCGAGTGAGTAACACAGTTTTGCTGGTTAATGTAGATTGAGATTATTAGTCTGAAGCAGTCCCCCCTTTTTGAATTTGCGGTATTATGTTTATCCAGGTGTGGGCTGTTTAACCAGCCACAACTGGCATTTCCAAGGGACACACGCATTCGGAGCCCCCAGTGCGATCTTTAAAAATTATTTTGCAAAACTACTCTCATCTGTTGTGCTTTTTGTTGTTAGTATGAAAAACAGTCCGTTGCTACCACAATTCGTTGTTTCACAGAATGCCACTTTGCTAACAGACACAGTCGTTCCTACTGGTCTCCATGCGTCTCGACAGCACCAGTGAAGGGCTCTGTAGGTTTGGAAAGTTCCCTGAATCATTGTAGGAATCTGGTCCTTTTATGACTAAGGTTCCCAGTGATTGAAGACACTTGATTTGGGTATCGGTGGAATGTCTCCTTTTTCTGGCCATTTTATAACACAACCAGTTTATTCTTCCTGGCACTTGAGAACAATCTACAACTAACGTCACAGTTTTTTTGACATGCAGCCATAGACAGAGGACCCCTACTAACAGGTAGCTCAATCTTTGTCCCATTTGTCTAGATATATTTCTCTCTTTCCTTGTCAGTCTTTTTAATTGACATGATTTGGGAAATTAATTGACTGTATCCCTTTAAAAGATTGGGTGATTCCGCTGCCGCATGCTTCTGAGGAGGCTAAATTCTGAGGCCACAACGCATCAACTTTTTTATCATTAAGGACCAACACTGTACTGTAGAAGAAGAGAACCCAACGGGGAGTAGACCTTATACCTAATAATGGACTCAATTAATTTGACAGTAGTTGGTCTATAATGTACTAGTGAGGGATCCCTTTGACGTTTTTTCTTCATCTACCCAAAGGAGGGTCCACTATCCGTCATGTGCGGACATCCCTTTCACCTAATTATTGTGAATTTCGAGTTCTAACGACTATGTGCTAAGATTCATCATAATATACATTTTTGATAAATGTTTACTGACAAATTAAAAGTTTGGAATAACTAAGTACTTTGCGGGTCTCTGTTTCCATTCATTTGCACAGCAATACTTTGTTTTTTTTCTGTATTGATAGAAGTAATACGATAATACAAAAAAAGGCTTGACTTGATGAGGCAAGCATTTCTGCCTGAGGCCATATATTAATAATTAGTTGACTTCTGTGAATACTTTGTAATCCTTCCCGCTGGAGCAAACTTTTTCTGTTCGACATGTGTATTCCACAGTTTTATTTTTCCTTCTTTTGGGTTTCCACCAAACATGGAGGTCTTCGTAAGCGAACATACCTAAATTAGCATGGTGTCTGAGATTATTGACTGGGCTGTGCCTCGTAAATTAAACCATAGCATTGTCTTGGGACTAAACTTGTTTAACAAGACTAATAACCACAACAGTTTCTGTGTGGATCTTTAGGTGAGGGAGGTTCGTAGTTGTAGTATGACCAGTTGCATTATGGAGTGATCTTCAAGCCTCCCTTGGAGGTTTCTTGGGATGCAGAATTTGCTTGGTTGGCGCACCTCTTCACACTCTAGGTTATCTTGTAACTAAGGCCGGTGTTGATTTTTCTGCCTTTCTCATTCTTTTTTCTTTATCTGTGTGGCGACATTCCACAGTGTTTTATGCATAGAGTAGCATGCATAAGATTGAGTTGTAGATTTGTGGAGACAGTCAGGCTTGTATGGCTTATAGTCTTGAGTGTCAGGTGTCCACATTTTGGCTGTCAGTCAACTCTTGATTGCCTTTCTGAATCCTCAATGGCTATTGACGAGCCTTATTCTCTTTGAAAGTCTGCATGTATGAATAGAGGAGCGTCCTTTAAAAACGAGTCGTGATCCATAGTGGAGTGGCTCATGATCTGAGGCTTCTCCTTTATTGTACTTTTGAATATACACTATACAATAGATGGTCTCATTTCATGGATTGCTCTGTGAGCAACGCAGAGGCTATTAAAGCAGATTTATTTTAATCTTTTTTTATTTTTTTTATTGAGTTTATTGATTTTTCAAGCAAACCATACATACATTGCAGTCATATTGCAGTACCTCTGATAGATAAGTGCATAGTTGTACATCACATCAAACATTTATTATTGCAGTACCCATCAATTCCACTTTGCATTTCTGTCCTGCAGAGCCCCGAGTTAGGTCTATATATGGTTTCTCAATTGCGTCCTAGCTTGGGTTGAAACTAGGTAAGCTGTAACAGTCGCCCATATATCCTTAGGTCTAGAGGCCGCCGGCTGCTCCTTTGAGTATGTGCCTAATTGATCTCTACAGGATGCAACATCCCATAACCATTTTTCCACCTTGGGGGCTGCTCCCCCCCCAGTCTATTGCCACCTGTCGTTAAGCTAGTAGTGTGGCAATGAACACCAGCCCATGATTGCATGCCTGTAGAGATGTTACTAGCCCCAGGAGACACATCTGTGGAGTACATTCTACCCTCTCTATTACTATGTCAGTCAGAGCCTGCACTACCTGTGAACAGAATCGGTATATTAGTGTGCAGGTCCAGGCTAAGTGTAGAAAATGTACATCTTTCCTCATCTGATACCCTGGGAACTAGTACAGAGCCTGTATTTATGTAATTGAAGTGAAGTATAATATATTTGCTGCAAATATTCCAAGTGTATTTGAAGGAGATTTTTGCAGCAGTCTGTGAACAATTTAGAACCCAAGGGCCAAAGTAAGGTACCTTTACATCTGATTCTCTGCTCGTCCTCCCTGACACAATCCTTCTTTTCAGATATGCAGAAGCTGACACTGAGCTCATCTTCAATTTCTACTCCTTCACATGTGAGCCACTCTAGTGAACTAACTTGGGGCTCCACACTGGTCACTGCATAATACTTGTCTGTTTTCCCCTGCAGTTTTGTGGGGGCAGAAATAACTGAAGGGAAGCAGGTAGAGGAGAATGAACCTTGACCCTGATTGGCTACCAACTCCACACCGGAACGCTTCCCTCCCTTCATATTTGCACAAGCTCACACGTATTTCTACTTCTGCCATTGAGAAAATGTTTTGGTGGTCTTTGGGCTCAACATTGTACGCTTTATAAATGGGTTCTGGTTTCCGAAGCAGGTTTGAGGGTGCAGAGTTTGTGAAAGGGAAGAAGGTTAAGGAGGAAGAGCTTCTTCCTGACCGGCCACCTTAGTTGATTCAGAATGCGTCCTGTATGTATTTTCTGTTGCTGTCACTGTGAAATGGAAAACAAATGATAATGGAAGATTTCTGGCAGAGCTATATGCTCCTTACTTTAGGTAACTTAAAGGGTGTTTAGCCATGATATATTTGCACATCCAGCTTATTAAGGGAAACCCTTTAACAGTGCTTTTTTAACCCCTACCTTATTCTGTTCGTTCGTCAGATTTAGTATAGTTAATTTAAAAAGCTACGATACAGTACATCCTATACAGGAATGCTCTATCCCTAAAACATCTGTTTCCAAGAACAAATTACTTCTCTGATTGGTTCTTCGGACCCAATTGAGCTGAAATTACCATTATGAAGGATCCCTGCTTTTCGGCTACCAAATTAAAAAAGGGTTATTTCCGAACCTTTTTTTATTTTTTTAGTTTAAAGAAAGTATTTTATTTCTAATTGAAAATACAATGTGAAAAAATACAAGATAAAATCAATTAATACAAAGTTGATAAATCACTAGATAAAGAATAAAGGCAATAGAGAAAACCAAAAATGACAAGCGTTTATATCTAAATTATGCATAACCGATGTATAATAGAGAGTAAGAAGAAATAGAAAATTAATTAGTAAGTGCAACAAATCCAATATAAAAAGTGTTCATGGGGAGTTTAGGTACTACTCCAATTCGGGGATTATTAAAACCTGTTTAATTGGGAGACATATCTAAAAAATTAGGTATGGGTAATCATAGGAAATCTGTCTTGATAACGAGGGAGATTGGCATGACAAATGCCCAATCCAATCTGGGATTCGAACAAACATCATACCACCAGGCTTGGAAAGACACCTGAATACAATCCTTCCATGCCTTGGTAATCTGCTGAAAAGCAAGTGCAAGAAGTAAATCAATTATGTGAAAGTTACCAGAATAAGAAGCCCAATCTTCAGAAACACTACCTAGAAAAACATTAATAAAATGAAAAGGGTTTTTTGTGTGGAAAAAACTATTAATTTGTTGCCAGACCTGTAACCAAAAGTTATAAGTATGAGAACATTCAAATAGCATATGTTTTAAATCTGCTGAGATAGCATTGCATGTCCAACAGGAAGAAGAAAGAGTAGACTTTATTTTATTTAATAATAAAGGAGTATGTATAAGCCTATTATAAGTGAAAAATGTTTGAAAAAATGAAAACAATTGGATCTAGAAGATTTCCTTATTTTAGTCCAAATTTTGGAAAAGGAAGTCCAGAAATCAGATTCTCAAGAAAGCTTCACCTCCATTATACTCCGAGGATCTGGAAAATAACTTAAATGTTTAATAATTGGGAGGCAGAAGGAGAAATAGTTAAAAGCAAAAGTATAGTAGGACTGGAAGACGCAGAAATAGGAACACATAGAAGTTGATTAAAAGTTGACTGAATCATTGAAATTAAAGATATGTATTGAGAATCATTGGCGGGAGGTAAGGAGAAGCGCACTTGAGCAGTTCTAAAAGAAATATGTAGATCATTCTGAAAAAAATGGAGAAATCCAGTGAATTCTTTTAATATTCTAGTGCTATCATAAATATGTCTACCCTTAATAAAACCAGATTGTTTTTTTACCTATCAATTGAGGTAGTACGGAGAACTACATTATTTTGCAAATATCTTATAATCTACATTCATTAAAGAAATGGGCCTATAATTTTTACATAATGTATGATCTTTATTGTCCTTGGGACGGATACATATTACAGCATCTTGAAAGGAACCACTAGATTTTTGAGAAAAAATAAAAAAGAGAAAAAATTGGTGTATTTGGGAAGAAGAAGTTTAGAGAAATGAGAATAAAATCTATAGCAAAACCCTCAGGACCTGGCGCTTTATCTTGTTTAATAGTACGCATGGCATTTGAACTGTCTTGAATTCGAATATCGTCATCTAATGCAGAAAAATCTATATTAAAATGAGAAGGAGGCGTAATAGAAGATAAATAATTGAGAATATCTTCTTGAAGTGTAGATGATTCCAGAGTATAAAGATTCTGAAAGAAATGTGTAAATTCTGTTAATATTTTTTCATTTTTATACACCATGCGATTAGTAGAAGTGAAGATGGATTCAATCTTAGTGTATGCCTTTTTAACTTTGAGATGATTTGCTAGACGTTTTCCAGCTTTTTTCAGGCTACCAAAGTATTTGGCATACGTTTTGAGTAAGAATGAATTGTCATTATCTATGGATAATTTATTGAACGTGAACTTGGATTTAATGAGTTTTAGAATTATTGCGGAAATAAGAGTTTTCTAATTGTTTAATATGAGCTGTAAGCGGTACAAAGGAAATAATGAAATCTCTAGAGGCCGCTTTAAATGTGTCCCATATAATCTAGGAAGAGGTGGTCGGATTCTCATTTTCGAGAAAGAAAGTATTAGCAAAACGTTTAGTAAAATTGGTGTCCAAAAAAGATAATTATGAAATCTCCACCTTCTAGTAGCTTGAGTAGGTGAGAAAAATCCAAATCCAGAGTAACTGGAGCATGATCTGAAATTAGTATGGAACCTATGCTAGAATTAGTAATGTGTTGTGCAAGCGATTTAGAATGGAACAGATAATCTAATCAGGGGTGTGGAATTTAATAAAATATCTACTTGTCCATGGGGCAGGTTGCTTCATAAATCTACTTGTCCAGTAACAAAATCCACTTGTCCGTTTTGTGTCATGTAATGCGGCGACAAATTATGGCAGCAATCTCATTATATAGGAGCTCTGAAATAGCCTCCCTGATTATGCAAGGGCTCCTTCCAAAGTAGGGTTTTGAATACTAGCAATTCCCTTATGTTGTGACGTTTCCGCAGATCTACATACTGGGGCTGAAAGTAATGGTAAGCAGTAGTTCCAGGAATGGAATGCCCTTTTGAGTCAGTGCAAACCTTCTAACTTGCAAGTTTTAAGGGTTCCCACCAACTCTTCTCTAATCTTTTCCCATACTAAGAAAGGTTGAAAATTTACTCCCGACAATAGCAGACATAAAACTTCTTCCAGGATTGGGGAAAAAAGGGGTTGGAGTGAAAGTGAACTTGCAAACGCTCAGATTTTCACGATAAAATCTACACCTGCATATTTGCTCATGCTAAAAAGCAGTTAACAAATATTTTCTTGGAGTACTATTTCTTGGCCTACTTCTGTAAAGTCTTGTGAATTCACGAAAGCCGTATATCTGCACTTAATGCAAGGACATGAGTGCACTCTTGAGACTTTATTTTGGTCTGGTGTTAACCATGACCTTTTGTGTTTATTAAAATTCTTTCTCTTTCTGTCTTTCGGCTAGCTTCATTGTGAGTGACAGGTTCTTTTCTTTTACAAGGAGCATATTGACACAGTAGTTTTGTTCAGTGCCGGGAACTACTGCGTCAATATGTGCTTTTTGAGTCCAAAAACTATCTTTGCTTTTGCCAATGTTTGTTATAATGGTGAGGGCCCGGCAGCTCCCACACCAATAAGGTTTTACAAAAGCCATGCCAAAACAAGTCACGCATTGACAAAACCAAAAGGCTGACCAACAATTTCAGACCTGCCTTGCCAATGCTTGTTTCTTTTTAGGTTTCCCATAATCTTATTGAAACTGGTTACACTGATTTTACATTATATGAATATTTTAGGTAAATACTAGCATACATCAACACATTTTACTAAATGATGCTGCAGAGAAATGGTACCTAAAACTTTACAGTAGTTTAGCGAAATGTTTTTGCATTTTTTTATGAATATTTTATTTTGAAAGCAAAGAATCATCAATGTTGCTTTCAAGGTTCTGCAAATATTTGTATCAATTCAGAGAGCATTCTGGGAGCATTATACATAGCATCATATTGGTAAACATTGAAACATGTGTGCACCTTTTTATACTGGAACCAGTCAGTAGTGCAGTCAGAGCTTACAACATTTACTTGGAGCACGCACCCTAATAATAAAGGCTTTTAATTAATAAAACATAAATACAAGTGTGAACAGCATTAACACATGGACACAAATATTACCTTAACTGCAGACAGTGCCCTTCCCTGATCCATAATGTGGTACTGTAAACTGGCAGCCAAAGGGCTTGTGCTGCAGGGAGTTGAGCCTACTTGTCTCAATGACAAAATGCACATGAACACTTGATGCCCTTGACCCCAAACAATATGTCCCGGGCATCGGGCTATAGGAATTCCACATCCCTGTCTAATCGAGATTTGGAAAGATGTACAGGGGAGAAGAATGTTTATTCTAAAAGTATGGGATTACATAGTATCCAGGCATCCACAAGAAATCTCTGTTGAATAGCAGATCTAAATTGAGAGTGCAAGTGGGAAGTAATGAATTTAGATTTTGAATGACTGCTAATAATGGGATCAAAGACCATGTTACAATCCCCCCCCTACTACTATCATCCTTGTAAGTCATTAATATAAATAGGATGTCAGGCCAAAAGGAATTGTCTGGGAAAGTGGGTGTATTAAGGTTAAAAATGGTCATAGGGATTTTATTGACCAACAAAGAAACAGAAACCCATCTACCCATCATATCAGCATCTTGGGTAAGCACTTGTATATCCAAACTCTTATGATATAAAGTGGCTATACCATTACGTTTTCCTGTGCCAGGAGAAGCAAAAACATGGCCAGCCCATTGCATTTTTAAGTTTAGCTATTTCATTATCCAGAATATTAATTTCCTATAGTAAAACAATATCACATTTTAAATTAGAAAAGTGTTCACTTTCTCTGACGTTTTATAGGGGGAACCTAAACCATTAACATTCCAAAAAATAATTCTTAAAGCCATCTATAATGCAATAACTAATGTATAACTTTGATTCAACAGTAGTTAAAATATCGCAAAATCCTAAAAGTGATGGAAAACAAGCCCAAATAAACCAGCAAAATGATTAGCAGATAAAAATAAATACATAGTCATGAATGTAGAAAGAATGAAAAGCCAATATAAAGCTAGAAACAAGAGGGAAAGAAGGTGAAATAAGAGAGAAATATATAATAACGAAGGTAGATTGTCAAAAAAAGAGAGAGAGAAAAGGACAGAAAAAGAGAAGAAATAGAAAACAGAAAAACAGGAACCATTTAACCCCTTCTGTGCTCCCGTCGGCCAACGGCTGTTGCAAGCACTACCTGGCTAGTGCTGCGCACGTCCGTTGGCCGACGCGCCCCGCCCACTTGGAATTCACGCCGCGCTGCTCTAGGAGTGACCTTTAGGAATCGGTCAGCTCTTTTCAAGCACTCATGCTGGTGCTGGCATCCACCTTGCGGGAGCAAGCAGCTGCGTGTGTACACCACTGCTCGCTCCCGCACGGTGGATGCCAGCACAAGCATGAGTGCTTGTTTTTCTTTCCACTGCTTGTTCTTTAAGCAACCACATGCCTACTTTCTTTTTGCGCAGCGTGACACTCCTGCACTCGCTATGCTGCTTCACCGCCAGCCGCCCCGCCCCACACTTTTGAATTACTTGCTTTATAACACCGTACGCCTGATATGGACGCTGCACTTTTTTTAACCTGCACTTTCAGTTTCATGGTGACCGTGAGCCTTTCTTTTATATGCGGCTCTGCATATTTACCTTAACAGAGTATTTTTTTAAATAAAATGCTGCATGCCGTGCTTTCCTTTTAATGGCTTTAATACATTTTTTGGAACAGCTGCTGTTCGTACGTATGCTCGCTCCCTGGGCTGTAGCTGCTGGCCCTCCCTCCTGCTTGTTTCAGTTACAGTCCAACTTCCTGCATCATGCCAGCCCCCAGATCGACAAGCAGCCTTCGACAAGTGAGTTAATTACAACTCTTTGTCTAACCCTTCGCCCCGCCCCCCCTCGCCCGTCCCCTTCCCGCAAGTAGGCTTAGTGGGCTAGGCAGTGGAATTATTAAATAGGTTGTTTTTTTGGTTCGGACCAAAACATCTCAGCCTTTTTGCTTGTTCACTCTGTGGACCACAACAAACCATGTGATCTTCCACAGCTGAGTTATGCCTCGTAACAAAAACTTGTAGCCCTTGAGAAACTGATTGCATGCTTTAATTAAGGGCTTGGGGGGGAACTGTCCTGGTCTCTTGCTTCGTGCCTAACTTTAGCATTTTAGCAGTTTCTGAATCACAGTATGATACGTTCTACCAATAACGTCTATATTTGCATTTTTAATACCCTGCGCATGTTTTATCAAACGCTCTCTCGCTGGCTGTTGCTGCCTCCTCCATCCTCGTGCTGATTTCAATTAAGGTGTTTGGGCCATTTTCCTGCGTCAACCCAGCTCCTGGAACAACCTGCAGCCTTCAACAAGTGACTAAATAAATTGCTGCTCTTTGTCTAACCCTTCGCTCCCTCTCTGACGTAGGCTTAGTGGGCTGGGCTGTGGAAATACATTATCATTTACAACACCAATAGCTTTAACTCTCGCAAATGCAAGACCTAATGGCATTGCAAATGCTTGTTTTTATTGGCCTCGGGACTTCCCCAACCTCCCGAGGCCAATTTACATTTTCATTGCAATGCCGATCGCACGCATGGCGCGCTGACGTCATTGCAATGAAAATGAAACTGAAATGAGCCAAGAGGCTCATTTCAGTTTCACTTTCTACGTGCTCAGGGGGCTATCTCAGCCCTTTCCAATGGTACCCCTCCCTAGTGGATCCCTGCTTGGGGATCGCCCCAGGAGGGCGATCCCCAAGCAGGGATCCACCCCACTAGGCACCAGGGAGAGGGGAGCGGCCCCTTGGGCAAGGGCCTTTGCTCCCCCATATTATTTTGGGCAACTTTAGTCTTTCTGCCCCCTCCTGGGGAGCAGATGGTGCAGTAGCCCCCAATCTGCCCCCCAGGGGGGGGGGCAGAAAGCCCACTAGATACCAGGGATTTTTTTAAATTGTAATTAGGGGTGGGCGCTGCCCAAAAAGGGCATGGCAGTGCCCCCAGCCCCCCCACAGAATTGGTGGTGTAATTGGGGGTGGCATTAGGGGTGCCAGTGCCCCCACCCCTCCCCCCACAAAATTCCAGTCTTTCTGCTCCCACTGGGGAGGGGCAGAAAGCCCACAAGACACCAGGGATTTTTTATTTTTTATTGACGTTGTGGTGGGCACTGCCCAAAGAGGGCATGGCAATGCCCCCAGCCCCCCCCCCACAGAATTGTCCATTTTTCTGCCCCCTGGGGGGCAGTTGGGGACAGTATCCCCCAGTCTGCTCCCCACGGGGGGGGGGGCAGAAAGCCCACTAAAAACCAGGATTTTTTTTTTAATTGACAGAAATGTCAGTCATTTATTTATTTATTTTTTTTAAATGTAGGGGTTGGGGCTGCCCAGAATGGGCATGATAATGCCCCCACCCCAAAAACAATTAACACTGTCTTTCTGCCCCTCCCCGAAGGCATATTTGGGCAATAGCTTCTTATCTGCCCCCCGGGGGGCAGAAAGCCCAGTAGGCCTCTGGATTGTTTTTATTTTAATTCAGGGGTGAGAAGCCCAGAATGGGCATGCCAATGCCCACATCTCCCCCCAAAACAGCCACAGTCTTTCTGCCACCCTGGGGGGCGAATGAGGGCAGTGGACCCTGATCTACCCCCGGGGGGGGTAGAAAGCCAATAGGCGCCAGCGATTATGCTGGCTTTTTTTATGCATGGGGGTGGGGACTGCCCAGACTGGGCATACCAAAGCCCCCACCACCAAAAAAATAGCCACAGTCATTCTGCCACCCAAGGGGGCATATCGGGGCAACCCCCCCCCCCCCCGCCCACCCGCCTATTTTCCCCCAGGGAGGCAGAAAGCCCACTAGGCACAGACTTGTTTTTAGCAATGTGCCTACCTGTGGATTTCGGGCCCTAGCGCACATAGGGAAACCTAGCAAACCTGTACATTTTTTAAAACTAGACACCAAGGGCAATCCAGGATGGGGTGACTTGTGTGCCTCTCACCAGGTTCTGTTACCCAGAATCCCTTGCAAACCTCAAACTTAGTTAAAAAAACCACTTTTTCCTCGCAATTCTGTGATGGAAATTTCTGGGATCTACGTGGATCCACAAAATTCAACCCACCCAGCATTACCCAAAGCCTTCCGAGAAAAATGTTACCTCACTTGTGTGGGTAGGCCCTGTGCCCGCGACAGGAAACGGTCCAAAACGCAACGTGGACACACCACATTTTCATAGTGAAAACTGACCCTTTGTTTGCAAAGTGCCTAGCTGTCGATTTTGAACCCTAGCTCTTCCAGCACCTAGGGAAACCTAGCAAATCTATACATTTTTGAAAAACTAGACACCCAGGGGAATCCAGGAAGGGGTGACCTGTCTGGCTCTCACCAGGTTCTGTTACCCAGAATCCCTTGCAAACCTCAATTTGTAAAACAAAAAACACATTTTCCTCACATTTCTGTGGAGGAAAGTTCTGGAATCTGTGTGGATCCACAGAATTCCACCAAGGTACCATTTTTATCGGGAGACCTGGGGGAACGCTGGGTGGTAGGAATTTTGTGGATCCACGCAGATTCTAGAACTTTCACACTCAGAAATTTGAGAAAAAAGTGATTTTTTTCCAGTGAAATTTGAGGTTTGCAGGGGATTCTGGGTAGGAGAATGTTGGGGGGACCCACGCAAGCCATACCTCGCTGAACTCACCCGGGTGTCCAGTTTCCAGAAATGTGTGGGTATGGTAGTTTTCCCTAGATGGCCATCGAGCCCCGGGCCAAAAACTCGTGGGACCCCCCCCCCTTGCAAAACCAGGTTGCTTTGTGATAGGTAATTTTGATGTTGCCTCAATAAGTTTTGGGCCCTTGCCTGTCGCGGGTCCTTGACCCCCCCACGCGAGTGAGGTACCATTTTTATCGGGAGACCTGAGAGAATGCTGGGTTGGAGGAAATTTGTGGATCCATGCAGATTCCAGAACTTTCCCACACAGATATTTGAGAAAAAAGTGATTTTTTTTCAGCGAAATTTGAGGTTTGCAGGGGACTCTGGGTAGGAGAATGTTGGGGGACCCACGCAAGCCATACCTCGCTGGACTCTTCAGGGTGTCTAGTTTCCAGAAATGTGTGGGTTTGGTAGGTTTCTCTAGATGGCTGCGAGCCCAGGGCCAAAAACTCTTGGGACCCCCCTTGCAAAACCAGGTTGGTTTGTGATAGGTAATTTTGATGTCGCCTCAATAGGTTTTGGGCCCTTGCCTGTCGCGGGTACTTGACCCACCCACGCGAGTAAGTTACAATTTTTCTCGAAACACTTTGGGGAACGCGGGGTGGGTGGAATTTTGTGGATCCACGCAGATTCCAGAACTTTCCACCACAGAAATGTGAGGAAAATGTGTTTTTTTTTTGGACAATTTTTTAGGTTTGTAAGGGATTCTGGGTAACAGAACCTGGTGAGAGCCAGTCAAGTCACCCCATCCTGGATTCCCCTGGGTGTCTAGTTTTCAAAAATGTATAGGTTTGGTAGGTTTCACTAGGTGTCGGCCCTGGCAAAAAGCTTGGCCGCCCCCCCTGGGTAAGGCCGAGCTGTTTGTCAGGGCCAGCTTTAGCCGATTTTGTTACCAAAATGGCCCCCAGGGGCCCCAAATCGGCCCCCACCCTGGCGGCCCACCGGGGAAACACCCGGTGCCCGCTAGGGCCAGTCCGGCCCTTTAAAAAATTGAGGCAAAGCATCCAAATGGGTCTTTATATTAAAAAGAAATGTTTAGTCCAGCAGGAATAAATGAAGAAAATAGCAAGGTTTGGTTATATTGGGTTGTTAAATGGAAATCTCACAATGCGGTTTTGCTAAAACAAGTAGGAAAAAATAAACCCCACTCCGTGTATCGGGGACAAACGGAGCAGCAGTTAAACAAAATGGTGGGATGCGAGTCCGTGTGGGGAAACATGTCCGCTGAAGAAATAGGAATGAATAGTTACCAGCATACTCCCATGCTGTGAGAGTTATAGTCCTGAAATCCTAAGCTTTTCAAACGATAAAGGACTCCATTTAAAAAAGACGTTCAGCTCTTAAACTGCTGGGAGGCTGACAACCCTCCCAAGCCGCCACAGAGCTCTTCTAGCAGGCGTCCATCTTAAATGGCATCAAACCACACTCCCTTATTTCTGAATCTTGACATGACTAATCCTACACCCTATCTTCAGAAAATGGAATATGAAGTGGGAAGCCTGGGCTGAGCAAGCAAATGTATTCTGTTTTATGAAACCGGCTGTTGATGTGAAACTGGATAATATATTCACTCTGAATATACTTTGACAGTCAAGGGGTGCCCAGAAACAAATATTTATGTGTTTACTGGGCTACTCTGCCAATTTCGACAATGTTTACATGGCTGTCTTGTGACAGAAGCAGCTAGACCTGGGGATTGTTAAACATGTAAGCTTGAAAGAGTTGCTAAGACCAGGAAGTGGGGACAGGTGCACATTGAAGGGGGTCTAAGCAGTTGTTCGTCATTGCGTGACACCTACTCAAGAGATCAGTGGCAAATAGAAGAATGGTGGAAATTGTATTGTATTGTACTGTATGTGTTATTTCTAAAGCGCAGCTATCACTCCAAGGAATTATCTTGGCGCTGTGCAGATATAGATAGAAGGCCCAGAAGAGGTGCCGCTATCATAGAAACTGGAGAGTTAGATAATGGAGAACCAGAATATGAGCTGTGCCAATGTATTCAATAAAAGACAGTGTATTTGATTCCTGTGTCATTTAGTCTTTGGATCAATAGTTGGTGATCTACAAAGTCAAATACCTACGATAGGCCTAGTAGCAGTAGTGCAGACTCTGAAAGAATTCTCTGTGTTCTTGAATCATCCCACACGGAGATTGATGCAGATTCAGTCCTTCTTCCAGGTGTGAATCCTGTCTGTCAATAAGAGTTAATTTTGTTCAGTGAAACCACAGCTGCATTCACTTCACCTACCGGAAACCCACCACACACCAGCACACCCAACAGATGCCTCGCCGAAGCTGGAGCAAAGTCACCGAAGACCAGCTAAACACCAGCCTCGCCCAAAGCCCACCCGTTGACCCTGCCAACCCCAACACCGCCTCCCGCAACCTCAGTCAATAGATCGCCGACTGTGCCAACACCCTCGCCCCGTTCAAGAAACCCTCCAACAGACACACTAGCAAGAAAGCCAGTTGGCTTACCGAAGACCTCCAGGCCTCCAAACAAACCTGCAGGAAGCGAGAGAAGAACTGGCTCTGGGAACGAACACCGGACAGCTACACAGCCCACAAGAACGCCACCCGCAAACACCATCACCTCATCAGATCCACAAAAAAGGCCTCTTTCAAAGACCGCCTAGACAAAAACGCACACAACAGCAAAGAGCTCTTCAACATCGTGAAGGAACTCTCCAACCAAAGCTCCAACACCAACGACATCCCACCCTCGCAAGAACTATGCGACTCGCTGGCCACCTTCTTCCACCGCAAGATCGCAGACATTCACGACAGCTTCAACGCCACGACCACCCCGACAACCACTGAAACCTCCGCCCCCACGACAACCATCCGCACCAACCACCTGCTCTCCTGGACCGGCATCAACGACGATAACACCATCAAGATCATGAACACCATCCACTCCGGATCTCCGTCAGACCCATTCCCATACCACATCTTCAACAAAGCTAGATCAACCATCGCACCCCACCTCGGGAAAGTCATCAACATCTCCTTCGAGGCAGCAACCTTCCCAGAGAGCTGGAAGCACGCCGAGATCAACGCCCTACTCAAGAAACCCAAGGCGGACCCCAAGGAGCTCAAGAACTTCTGGCCCATCTCCCTGCTCCCATTCCCGGCGAAGGTCATCGAGAAGAACATCAACAAACAGCTGACCCGCTAACGCGAGGAGAACAACATCCTGGACCCGTCCCAGTCAGGATTCGGAAGCAACCACAGCACCGAAACTGCCCTCATCGCCGCCACCAATGACTTCAGGACCCTGTTAGACACGGAGCAATCGTAGCCCTCATCCTCCTGGACCTGTCAGCCGCCTTCGACACGGTCTGCCACCGCACACTACGAACACGCCTCCACAACGCCGCGATCCAAGAGAAAGCCCTGGACTGGACCACCTCCTTCCTCTCCGGCCGAACACAGAGCGTCCGCCTCCACCCCCCCCCCCCCTTTTTCTGCTCCGAATCCACCGAAATCATCTGTGGCGTTCCCACCTGGATCATCCCTCAGCCCAACGCTGTTTAAAATCTACATTGCACCGCTCGCCCACGTCGCCCGACTACATGACCTCAACATCATCTCCTATGCTGACGACACCCAGCTGATCCTCTCCCTCACCAAGGACCCCCCACACAGCCAAAACCAACCTCCACGAAGGAATGAAGCCCGTCGCCGAATGGATGAGGATCAGCCGACTGAAGCTGAACTCAGACAAAATGGAGGTACTCATCCTCGGACCCACCCCCTCGGCCTGGGATGACTCCTGGTGGCCAACCGCTCTAGGAACAGCTTCAACACCCACCGCGCACGCACGCAACCTAGGGGTCATCCTCGACTCCTCCCTCTCCATGACAAAGCAGGTCAATGCCGCCACATCCTCCTGCTTCAACACCCTCTGCATGCTACGCAGAATCTACAAGTGGATCCCCACCGGAACAAGAAGAATGCTCATCCAGGCCCTGGTCAGCAGCAGATTGGACTACGGAAACGCCCTCTACGCAGGATCCTCGGCCAAAGTCCTGAGACAGCTTCAACGCATCCAGAACTCCTCAGCACGTCTGATCCTCGACATCCCCCGCCGCAGCCACATCACACCCCACCTGAGAGACCTGCACTGGCTCCCCGTCAACAAAAGTATAACCTTCAAGCTCCTCACCCACGCACACAGAGCACTCCACAGCACCAGACCAGACTACCTCAGCAGACGGCTCAGCTTCTACTCCCCCACCCGCCAACTCCGCTCCGCAGACCTCTCCCTGGTCCCCCGCATCCGAAGAGCGACCTACGGCAGATCATTCTCCCACCTCGCCGCCAAGACCTGGAACACCCTCCCCATCCACCTACGGCAGACCCAAGACCTGCTGACCTTCAGAAGACTCCTTAAGACCTTGCTTTTCGAGCAGTAACTGCACCACCCTCCCCCCAGCGACTTGAGACCCTCACGGGTATGTAGTTCGCTCTACAAATGTTTTGATTGATTGAAACTAGAGAATGGCGATAAAGCTAGCTGCTTTTTCAGTGAGTTTACCACGTCTGTAATTTGCGAAGCCAGACTGGTGCAGCGTTTGTTTTTTAGGCGTTTTAGTGGATTGTGTTTTCTGGTCACTCATGAACTCATCAGTAGATACAAATTATTGATGATTCTGGTCGGTAACACAAAAGAGTTTTATAGAAAATGTTTGAAAGGCACTGGCATGCTGGCAATCCTACCGTTTTCCCATTTAAATATCTACTTTATACAATATGATACAAACATTAAATAAAATGGGAGGGAAAGGAAATCGCTATGGAACCTCATGTGGGTTGTTCATCAAATCCGTATAGGCGCTGCTCTAATTGAATTCTGCATTTTATGTAAACAGTACTGCAAGGCTTAGCCAGATGTCCGGGTGTAGTGACTTGCTGAGCCTGTGTGTGCACATGAGCCTGCATGCGTGTTGTAGGCTTTAGTTGTGGGGTTGGATGTTTGAAGAAGGTTCTTTAGACCAAGTGTGGTTTAAGAATTCTTTGTTATAAAGCATGTTATGTTTGCACATTTCAGGTTGTGAGGCAGGTTGAGGAATGACGTAGATTACCTTTATGCATGTTATGTTGTGCATACACTGTGTAATGATGATCTTTACTTTGCTTAGTTAATACAAATGCAAGTCTGGTTGGCAGCATAGTAAAGTGAATTACAATGCCCATCTGCACTGTTTTAAGGCGATGCTCTGGTTATGTATATTCATGTTGTCGAGGCCGTGGCGGTAATATATGTAGCCTGTCTTAACTTTCTTATGTTTGTGCATGTTTTGGGAATTGAGACTGTGAAGATGTGTATGCTCTGTAGCAAAATGTTGTTTTTGATCATGCAGAAGTGAGAATTAAATTTACCATCTCGCAAGAAGAATATGAGGGAGGGTAGTCTCTGATGGAGTTTCTGGTAGTCACTTGTTTTGTGTTAAGCAAGTAATGTTTTGTTGTTGCTTTTCTTACACTAGTGAGTGTGGCGTTTATACGTTTCGCTCATATGATTTGTATGGGTGATTCAACTTTGGGCCTGAATGACAGGATCTAATAAGTTCATGATACTAGAGGCAGAGTTTAATGGTAATAGAGCAGCTTATCTGTTTCACTATATTTGCTGTAAGACCAGTTATTATTGTGTACAAGTGTGAGGATTTGACAAGTGTGTTGTTCTTGAGGTAGAGTGCATTGTTGTTTGTCTTTTCGGAGGTCACGTGTTTGAGGCTGGTGGACTTCCTTACTGATTCGGCGCTATGCGGTGCTTTACGACCGGTTGGATTTTGTATGTGTGCTGTGGATGGCATGGGGTCATCTTCATCCTGAGTGTGCAGGAAACCTGGCAGGAGACACTGGAACATTGCTTTGTTTTGGAACTAAAAAGCGGTCTCCATTGGCCTGGGGCTGCTGGCTACGGTTCGGACCACATGCCATGAGGGGGATATTTTGGATCTGGGCCGGAGGACCGAGAGCGGGGCTCGTGTGATCTGGTAATTGGAACCTGTTCCAATTGGACTTGGGTAAGGAGGCCCGGGTGCCTGTTTTTATTGATGGGTAGCCATCCTGTCCCCTGATCAGACTGTCCCTGTTCCCCCTTCCCCCACCCCTCCGCCGGGGTAAGGCCAGCCAACTCTGCCTTGGGGCATCAGCAGCAGAGTGGAGCCTAGACTTCTGCGGGCACCTGAATGGTGGACTGGAGTGCGGATTTTCTTATGACAAAACATACAGCAGCCCTGAGTTTTCTGAATACAAGCAAAGACTTGAATTCCTAATGTTGCCTTGCTAGTATTAATTTCTTTAAAAGAGTTTTGAAGTGTACATGAAGTGGATGCATTGGACTTTTTAATTACTGCATAGGTGGGTTTTGCGAATGTGTAAAGGCATTAGCTCCCCAGTGACCCCTCCCTGCTGTGGTCCTTGCTGGGCTGGAGTCCCTGTCTGTTGCTGCTGTTGCCACATATTTGACCAACCACCTTATACATGCTGCTGTGGTGGTGCAGTGGCTGTCTGACCTTGCTGCGGCTGAGCGTAAGATGCATTCGGGTTGCTTTGGGCTAGGTTTTGAGGATGGGGATTTTCCAGGGAGTGGCCCAGATTTGTCAATCTCTGTTTTTGATATGCTTTTAAGTGGCATCGGTCGTCCATGTGGCCCATTCGGTGGTAATATCATTTTCTGAGGTCTGGCTGCTGCCAACCTCCCTGACCTTTGCCGTTATAACGGGTTGAAACCCTCAGGGGTTCTGTGGTGGGGCACCCTTTAGGACTGGTGCCATTTGTGTGTTTGCGACTAATGCAGCCCCCTCGAGGGTGGTCTTTTTCAGTTTGTTTTGGGCCAACTTGGCAGTGTCTTACTGGGCTTGCTGCTGTTTCCCCCCCCCCCCATCCTTTTCCTATTTCATTCTGTAATAATGTAGTATGTGTGTCTGTATCTCCCACCAGGGTTTAGTGTCCAACTAAGCTGTCCAAACCACTTTGTATTTTGGTGGGCAGCCCCTTTTTGAGAATGTTATGACTCGTATCAGTCCATGGCTGTCCTGTCTCTTGTCCCTATTGTTCCCTCTTTTTGTCTAGAAAGTCAGTTGCCGCTGCTCTCCTTGTTCGCACACAAGGGTGCTATGTTGCCTTTCCTGCTCCTTAATTTAGTCTGTACAAGGCTACCTTGATTCCTTATCACCTGGTCGGCCCCTCACCTACGCCGATGATCTAGTGAGGCTGGGTACCAGGTACAAGCCTCCCCTCTAGTTCTGCCTCGGACTCTTCCCTGAGCACGGCTCTATACCCACTCCCGCTCTCCTCAGAGGGACGCGCTGCTCCCTTCTCTCATGGTGTTCCCAGAGTGAGATATCTCTCTCTCCTCTTTTCCTCTCCATCTTTCCTCTTTCTCTCTCTTTTTTTCTCTTTTTCTCTCTCACTCCTCTTAATTCACTCCTCTCCTCTAACTCCCACCTAGGTTGCTTCCTTCTGAGCTAGGCATAGTTCTTCTGGGTGTAAATTTGCCCCCAAACTCACTTTCTGTTGTCCCTTAGGCTGCCTGAGCATACCTAGTGGCTCCACCCTCGTTGTCAGAGCCTGTACGCCTGGGACCCCGTTCCTCACCCCTACTGGTTGTGTCACTGTCCAGAACTGCTATTAATATCCAAGTCACCCTAGTGTGTTCTCCCACACAGGTGGGAGCGCACGTTCTCATTGCCACTGGGATTCAGTGAGTTGAACGCAACTGACGGTGGCGGGGGGGGGAAGGTAAAGCTTTGTGGAGCTCTAGCACTAGACTGTGGTGATGCTGGGATTGCCTTGGATGTAGTGGTTCATTGTTCAGTAGGGGGCCCTCCCGCTCCTTCGACAAACGGATTGGTATAACCTAGTGCGGGGATGCCAGTTATTGGGGAGAGCACCTCCTTACCTACATATGGTGGGAGGGAGGGCGCAGATGCCTTACATGCTGGATCTGGGATGGGATTGTCGGTCTGGGCCTCCGTGAAGATGGGCCACAGTGCTAACAGTGCCTCTCTTCTGACCTTCTTTTGCCCTACTTACTTGATCCGAATGTGTGTTCTCGTGCGTTTGATTAAGTTAGTGTCGATGCCCCCCCCCCCCCCCCCTTTCTGGCCAGGGGAACGCGTTTGTCTTAGTGTGTGTGAGCCATTTGTGGCAATACTTGCTTATTTTTTTTTACCTGTGTTGGGAACCTAGTTTGCATGTGCTTTAGCGGCGTCTCCATTTTAAGATGAGAACTTTTTCAGGGGACTGATACACACTAGCTTCTCGGGATTAAGTCTTTTCAAGTTCTTCTCAGATCGTGGGGGAAATAAATTTACTTGGATTACTGTTTACAACTACTTCTATGAGCTTAATGTTATCTACAGATGCATCGGAATAGACATTTCACAAACACAACAACAAAATGCATATGAAGAGTCACAATCTGAAAGAAAGTGCAATTGTTAGTTCAAAACGTGTGAATTCAGCAGAAAATAGCAGACTTATTTAGATATGGAATAATGATTGTAAGAATTGGCAGCGCCTTCATAAGCATATTGAGTCATTAACAGAACACAATACTCAAGACAGAAATGCAGGTGCAAAAATTTGCCAACACCACAACATCAAGAATGTATCAATTAATAACCACAATGAAAAAAGAGAGAGAAAAAACTTGACCGAAAAAAAGGATGGCTTTGTTGAAAAACCTTAGCACACTCCTTAGCGCCTGCTACCCAATGACAAGGGGAGGCTCTGCATGGTACACAGGACTAAGTGAGCCTGATAGTCTCTCAATATCGGCTCAGGTTCAAAGATAACAACAGTTTACTCGGAAATGAGGAACAACTTGACAACCACAGGCCTGTCTTGGCCAAGCACAAGTTACCCCATATCTCCTATGTCCAAATGTTCCCGAATGTCCAAATTGCACCTTGTTTCACACCAGGGTATTAGCATATCATCTGTGTCAAGCCCAGCGGTCCACGTTAACAACACCTCTCATTTCTTTCTGATACCACCAATGTTTTAAGAACCCAGTAGCACTGAGAACACCTTTTTAGACTAAAACACAAGATCAAGGTGCTGGCCCTATATCAAACCAAGGGTCTATGCATACTATCTGTATCACGCCCATGATCTAAGCGGTGATGCCTCGCCCCTGTATCACACACACGGTACAAGCATACCATCTATGTGATGCCCAGCAGTCTAAGCGTCTAAAAACCTATCTTTCCTAGTGTGCTGAATATCGAAAAAAGGCGACCCCCCCCCACAGGATCGCCTTCAAGGCAGCCTTGCGACTACTAAAATATGCAATATGTTGGATTGCTGTCAGCGGCAGGGCGCTCAGGTTACACTTTTTGCTCTTCTTCCTAGTTTGCCATATGCCAAATGCTGGGGACTAAGGATAAGATGTAGTCTCTAATGCACTTGATGGCATCTTCAGGATGGACCTCCACCCCGTGGATTCAGCAGAACTTTAAATCAATTGTGACATCTGCTCTTCTTCCATGCTGCTCAGATGTGAATCTGTCCTTGCTGGGTCCTTTCCTTTGGCTGCAGTCTGGTTCAAAGCACCAATCTCTCCTATCGGGCTCGACAAAATGTTGCTGGAATGTGAATTTTACTTGAAAAAACAAAGACAAGAGGCTTTTGGTAAAACAGGAACAGTTGGTTTAATTGAACACTATGCCCAGGAGCACAGTTATATAAGCAGATCTGAGGACTGTCTCAAAGTACAATAGTTTTGAGCGCCATTATATAAATTTATTGGCGCATCATAAAACAATTCATAGATCCTTTTTAGGGAGAAGAATGTGGGCCTAGTCATAACATCATAAATTACTCCTAGCTGATAACGAATGCAGGTGGGTCTCGACCTTGTGTGGACACAATGAGGGCCAGTGGGTAATGTTTCCAGATGTCCGGCATGAGGAGCCCGCGATCGCTGTGTCCTGATTGGCTGAGTGTTCCTAACTTCATGTGGCATCTAACTTGATGATGATTTGAGAATGCGTGCCCCTTTGGCCATCTGTGCTTTATTGGGGCCAGTCTCCCCGGACCTTTGTGGTGTCGCTCCCTATCTGTGGGCTTAATCTGAGTTTTTCCTGTTCGTGCTTTTGTTCTGCTGGGTGAGTGCCACTCCACCTGTGATCTGCCAATCAGTAGCCTCAGGCCTAGGCCACAGGGCTTGACTGACCACGTATTTCTGACTCTGGGTTGATAGAGAGGAGTTGGCCTAACGGCTAGGGCGTTCGACCTTGAATCTGGGTAACTGGGTTCGAGTCTCGACAATGACACTAAACATCCTGTGATTCTGGGCAAATCACTTAATCTCCCCGTGCCTAACAAAAGTGACTGTGTGTCCTCATGTAACGTAACTGGTGCTATGTAAAGCGCTCTGATACCCGATTCGGGTCAAGTTCGCGCTATATAAAACTGTATAAAAAAAATAAAATATCGAGTGATTTCAACAACAGTGATTCAGTTTTATGCATACATGTATCATTGCGTACATCAATATTAACAAATGTTTTGCTTTGAATACATCTCAGATTCATTCCCCAGATGTTAAATTTAGCATTGTAGCTGTATCTTTATTAGGCTTAATGCATTTTGTTGAGTGGAGGGGGAAATGTTTTGCTGCACAACCTGTATACCAAGTGAACTTTGCAGGCCAGCTTAATGTATGTTTTGCCCATTAGAAAGTAAGGCAATTCTAGGTGACTTGATGAAATTGCACTATGATATTATTTTCCAGAAGAAACATACCAAGGAGTGTTATGTGGGAAGAGCATGGAATTGCAGAGAAGTTGAACAATTTTACAAGGGTGAAAGGTCGTCAGGAAAATCCGCCACTGTTTCTTTGCTTAAGAACCTCTCATTGAAATTAGCATCCGAGCCATTTAGTGTACGTTGCAATTTAGTTAATTATACATATTACCTTGATATACTCAAATACGTTCCGGACAATGAAAAACACCAACAGGTGTGCTTTAGTTACATTAAGTAGAACCAGCGGGTAGCTGGGAGCTGCTAATAATGTTCTGGGGAATTCATAGACGGACGCAAGAAACCTGTTCTTCTGGTCTCTCTGACATATACATCAGGTGCTACGTCACGAAACTAATTGCGTCTTGCACATATTTCCATGTTAACACCTGCCCTTCTCTGTTCATAATCCAGTCTGTCTTGTTATTCCTGCAAGCATTCCTCAGTTGACGTTATGCTGTGATGACACGACAATAGGGTCAAAAAGTACTCACTAAGTTTTTATCTTATATAGGACATGTTCTGTAACGTGAAACCATCCACTGTACTGAAAAAGTGGAAGCCATGAAGATCTCAAAGCTGACGTGGGCGTTCGTCTTCTTTGCGTTCATCGTCACATACATAGCATATTTAACGTGGCACCGGAACACAGGCCTTGGCGCTGAAGATGGCGGCGCCTCCCATTCAGATACCGCCAAAGATGCTCAAATATTTTATGGGATCATGTTCGATGCTGGCAGCACTGGAACTCGGATTCACATCTTCAAATTTACTCAAACCGCAAAAGGTGGGTGTAGAATTTCTGATATTAGTGTGCCAGTGAGGATTGCCATTTGAAATGCTTCATTTAGTGTCTGCTAAAATCACGCGAGAATTTGCGAGACAGAAAGGGTTTGATGGACCGTTTATTAACAGGACACATTAATGTCCTTAGCACAACAGAGCCACAGTGGAAGTATAACATGAATAGAACAAGCGTTGGCAAAACCAGTAGGTCTGGCTTCTTAAGAACATTGGTGATGTGATTTCCCAGAAAGTCGTAGAATAAATAATCTTGTGCTTATTTTATGAATCAAATACCATAGATGAGAAAGATAGACTAGACATGTATAAATCATGAAAGATGGGAAAACATCGCTAAACCCATTTCATACCTTTATGAAGTATGCAGCAGTGACTTTTTCTTTAAAGAGCAACTAGTTCGAGTGCATATACTAAGCCCTATATTCAGCCAGTCCATTTTTTGTCGCTGCTACACTCTTGTTTCCCTGGAGTCCTTTGGGCCCCAGGTAACAGCTTTGTGTGTTTCTGTGGACGAGGGCACCATTAGTTTTATGCAGGAATCAGAATTTCATGTCCCACGTAATATCATTGCGTCTAAAATCCATACAGTATTTGAATTTGTAATTTTGTGAAGATGCAGATAATTTATTTCCAGTTATTTAGTGGTTGTACATTTCGAAAATAGTTAAGTTGTAATGGCGGTGATGAATTTAGAGAATGTTGAAATAATACAAGCTGCATGCTTTGAAATGTTATGTTGCTATGTTCACCATAAGTGGCCATGGTGTAGCCAGATTATGGGTCCTGGATTCACTGTGGCACTGGATTCAAGCTAGCCTGGCTGATGAGTGGTGATATCCCGAAACCAGTCCCAGGATGCTTGTTTTGTCCAGGGAGGATCTGGCTTGGCAGTTCGGGCTGGACTGTTTCCATGAGGCGCGGAGTCAAGCCTGATTTGCATATAGCTGAGTCTAAACTTGGGTGGCGAAGTGAGCTAAAGAAGGATGGATTTAACACAGATCTCTTGATGGGGAGTGAATGTTCGATTTGGCCACATTCCATCCATCATTTGTGTCTTTTGATTTGTGTGTATTATGTGGCCATCATTTGTGTCTTTTGCTTTGTGTGTATGATGTGGCCATCTGAGTGACGCAAGCCTGGCACTGCTGAGTGCGGTGTCATAACCTGAGCCAGTCACGCCAGCAGACAACTAGTTTTGTCACCCTCAGTACGTTTATGGGCAAAATATTCTTTCAAGTCGTATAGGCACAGGGTACCCCTCAGCTCTTTTGGGGTACTTCATAGGTCCGCTACCCGAAGTACCACCTCAGGTTGGAGGGCACTCTCCTTTTCTCTGCCGTTCTATCTTGCTCACACTTGTGTAGCTGCGCCTGCCTGACCCAGAAAACACGACCCTCGAGGGATATGCTTCGATTTGAGGCATATCCTTCTGATGTACACCATGAAGAAGTCCCATGTCAGAGATACTGCCCGCATTAGTGTTAAAAAAAAAAAAAATGTGTGGTCTCATTAAAAAGATTGTGTTTGATAGCTGTATTTAAAAGCATAGTGCTTTTTAGGTGATATAGGGCTATTTTGGGGACCCCATCAGTTTATCAAAATGTCAGAAGTAGAGGGCAGTAGTCTTAAGAGTTCTTCGCTAAGTATTCCACTACCCAGACATGATATAGTAGATAGGTAGTAGAAAAAAATAGATGCGAGTCTGCGGGTTGTGTAATGGTGAATAATACGAATATGCTTGAGTCAGTGGGTCGACACCCTCCAGCAGTCTACCAGATCCTATCCCCTGGCCCAGTGGGATAATCCCCCTGCTAGTTTCTGAACTGGAGTGCCATGCATTGGTAGATGCGATCTATTTAAGACATTATCCAAAATAACCTTAAAATTCCCCCTACCAGGATAGGGTTCTGGGGGGTGTCGGGACACCAGTGCACCCACCCTGTCCAGAAAAGCCCTGAATTCCGGAACATAGAGATTGCGGATGTGCAACTCCTTGCCATCATGCCTGCCGTATAAGCATACATATTGCCCCTCTTTGTCCACCTTGCTGTCTGTAACTTGGTAGAGAACCCTCGGTCTCAGCCTGATTGCCACCCCTCGTGCGCATGCCGAGAAGGCCGTCCTGTGTACCTGGCCCTGCCATCTATGCTGAAGCCAAGATCCGTCTTGTGATGTGACATGGGTCTCATTGAGGAGTGCAACATATACATAGCATGCCATAGGTATGCATTTATGGTGTATTATTTGGAAGGGCTACACTGACTGCCAGTATTCCAAGTCATGAGAGTGTAAGTGCTTCTGTCTAGCCCCGGGGAAATCCCAGGTCTCTGCCCATGCTGCATCCCCGTCCGTTCACATGCCACCCTAAAGTGATCTGCTATGACAGTGGTCACATCTGCCCTGTAGTGTTGAGGGAAGAGGGTAACTTTCCAACAGTGATAAAGTGAATCAGTTAAGCAGTGGTTCAGTGACCAGAAACAGAACCATAACAAACCCAAATGCTGAACTCCCTCCAATGGTTGAGCGTGAAACTGCACGAGGCCCATTCACA
This sequence comes from Triturus cristatus, assembly GCF_964204655.1. Classification (NCBI taxonomy): domain Eukaryota; kingdom Metazoa; phylum Chordata; class Amphibia; order Caudata; family Salamandridae; genus Triturus; species Triturus cristatus. The sequence goes on from NC_140589.1 coordinate 1,139,130,518, forward strand.
ACAAAACTGTCCGCCTATTATCCAAACACTAAAGTGTACAAAAAAGTAAAGCATGCACAAGAGTGATGGATGGAAAGCTTTAATTAACTTCAGCCACTGGTAATTACTCATGGCTGTATCCCCGTGCATCGTTATTTTGTACACCATGCCACCTGAATTTTGACCCAGCTGTATGCAAATCAGTTTTGACCCTGCTCCAGTGGGAATAGACCAGTCTGAACTGCCAGGCACTCCCTGAACTGGAACACAAACCATTCAGGTCTGGCTCACCGTATTTAGGGCTTATCAGCCAGGTATAGCTTGGTTCCAGTGATATAGTGTGCACAGGACCCACATCTAGGCATGCACGTCCCGCTTAGGGCGACACAATAAAGTATACAAAACTTTATGGATGGAATGCTTGAATTAATCTCAGCCACTGGTAATCAATCGGACTGCATCCCCGTCCATTGTTATTTTGTACACCATGCCACCTCAGTTTGGATCCAGCTATATATCTCGTCCCTGCTCCAATGGGAACATTCCAGCCCGAACTGCCAGGCATAATCAAAACATAATGCAGAGCAGCCTTCATACCTTTAGAGAGCAGACTAAGAAACAGAGCAACTAAAAGCCAGGTGCGAGAAAGACCATAACAAATCATGTGAGGCAGACCCATCCAGTGGAGGCCCTCTCCCCGAACTCCTCGATCAGCAAAGTCAGGGTCATCCTGATGTACTATGGTCGAAGCTGGCACGCCGGGCCCAACAAGGCAGACAGGAGGGGCACCTCTCAGGCAGAAGTTGTCCTTTGATCATATGCCTATGGGGGGGGGGACTCTGCATTTGTTTCGTGTCAGATGTCCACTGCTGATCGCGCTGTTACATGGGGCAAGACCTCGCCTGTGAGGTTAGATCTATCATTAGAGGCTGTGTCGTCTTCATTGATCCCACTGCTATTTTCCTCGCCAGTTATTGCAGGAGACTTTTGGGCCATCACCGCCACAGTGGGTAGGGCAGTCCTGAGCCCCTGAGCTTTCGGGGTGGGCGCCTCAGCCCCCCACCATCCCCCCTTCATCTTCGCCCAGTCCCAGGTCTCTTTGGGGTCAGTGAAAAACTGTTACTTTCTGTCCATAATCAACTTCAGACAACCTGGAAACGACATTGTATGTGGTACAGCAAGTCAACAAAGCTGAGCTTTGATTGCCTTGAAAGGTGCTTTGCTGCTGTTGGATCACTGCTGTGCAGTAACAACAGACTATCACTCTGGAATGCTCGAAGGACATGGGCCCTTTCTCTCGCACCTTCTGCAGAATAATGTTGCCGGCTTTTAGGTGAGCAGCTTAACTGTGCAGGTTCGGGCGGTTTGCCTGGTTTGAGCGGTCAATTTGAGGTTCTGTGAGAATGGTCAGCTGCAAAAAAGTGTGTTTGTCTCTCCAATCCCCTAGAACCGTTTTCATTCAGTCCTCTATAAAGTCTGCCAGAGCATCACATTCGCTCTCTTACGGAATTCGCACAACACACAGGTTGTTTTGGCTCGACCATTACTCTGCATCCCCAGCCCTATATGCAAGGTATCATACCCTGTCGGAGAGTTCTGTGGTTAGGGCCTTCAGTGCCTCCACTTCAGATAAGAGTTGAGCTGTATTAGATTCAGCCATTGTCACCCTGTTGGCCAGCTTGTTCTGATCAGCACGTACCAGCGTGAGTTGGAGAGCCACAGAGTCTATCTTGGCTTCCAACGTCACTTTGATGACCATCATGACTAGAAGGATTGTGCCCAAAGTCGCCTTTCTATCTGCCTGGGATGGTCCGTCTGGATGAGGATTGAGGGTATCTCCGAAACGGGTAGATGCTCAGGGGATGGGGGCCACATGTCCATCTTGGCTGACTTTGGTTTTACCAAGACCGTGCAGAGAAAGGGGCATACAGCATTGAAACGTAAAGGTGGCCGTGTTGTTAAGAGGGGCCAAAGCCACTTAATATGGACAGCTCCATCTGCAGTAGTCTCCCATCTTCCTGCACTAGGTACCGACAGCAGAAGAGGTGGTATTTGCTCACCCTCCCGCTGGGAGCACCAACTCCGTCTAGCCCTGAAGTCCCTTCCAATGCCTCTGGCATGAATATCCCATGGCAGGGGCCATGAAGCCCACATGCAGAAATAGCCGGAATCCATAGGGAACTCAAGCACAGTGCTTGCGGGGCATCCTCCACGCAGTGCCTATAGCGCAGGCACATACCAGTTGCAGTGGTCACCAATCATCAGACAAAGCTTTCTAGGGTTCCTCGTCAGCACAGGGACACAGGCCTCATCGCTCACTGGACGAATGCCATTGTATTGCACCTTCTGCCTGCACTGGCCACACACCTATTCCAGTTATAAAGTCAGGCAGCCTGGGTTAGAAACGCGGTCCAGGTGGGCTGTACAGTGCCTCGGGGCCAAGGGAGGCAGGGCTGGGTACCCTGGATGCTCATTCTTTGGTCGTCGGCATAGGCGGCAGAGCACGTTCCGAGGACCTCCGTGTGCCCCTTTTGTGCTCCTGCTCTCACAGGGCCTATGGGCGTCCTGCCTCTCCCGGGCAGATTTCCAATACAGCGCCCAGCGCTAGGTCCGCATGTTACTGAGCATAGCGAGGGACTCGTGGGGTCAGGACCAACATGTTCCATTCAACTTGAGGTGACCCGGCCCACTCTCAGACATTGGATGGGATCCGCAGAGGAGTGGACACCATCTTGCAAGTGAGATTCGTCTCTTGCTTCGGTCCAGTGCGAGCGCTGAAAAAGCAGTACAGGCACTCTGTGCCCCAATCACACTAGCCCAAAGGATCTAGGGCACACCCCTAGGATGCTTATTGGGTTTTCAGGACCTCAATGCTACAGGATAATTGTAAGATTCGGGCAACATGTGTGGAAGAAACCCTCCTGGAGTCCTACTCCATCAGATGCTGGCCACACCCCCCAATATCTGTACACGTGCTAAGTTGTGGCCCTGCTTTGTTCTTTCTCTGCTCATAGGCACTTTGTCTTGTGCAGAAATATAGTTTTTCGGTTGATTTCACAAGGAGAAAGGTGAAAGCAGGGTGGTTCCCCCATTCCATACAACCTAGGTGCAAAATGTGAGAAACACTATTGATAAACACATGGTTATTGTACATTGTGGAAATATTCCAAATAAAGTGCAGGATACAAGCTTATTGTAACGAAAGGTTCAGGTAAACAATGAAAACAAATTCTGTTAGCATATAATAGTTAATTTTTATTTTAGGTAGGTAATGTAAAGAATTTGATTGTGGTTTACCTGATGGTTAGTGCATGATCACATTTTAGGATTGAGGGGTAGGCCCTGGATAGGAGTAAGAATTAGAGTTAGGCTTAGGGTTCCAGAAAGAGTTTTGGTCAGCATCAGGGTAAAATAAAGGAATACATTTAGTGTAAATGTTACTTTTTAAAGAGGGCTAGGATTAGGGCTACAGTAAGTTTTGATGTGTTCAAATATTTTATTTGTGGAGGTGGTAGCAGATTCATTGTGGCAGACAAAGTAATGTTTTTTTAAAAAAATAAATCTTTTTATTGACAGTTCAATAACAAACAAATACAAAGCATAATTGTGCACTGACATTCCTTTTGGTTGTACAATTGTTTCATAACCCAACTTTCCTGGTAATACTTCCTCTCCATCACATAACTCAATCGACATTGGCGAGGAATGTCGTTGTACCCGATCGCTACTCCACCAAGCCTGTGAGAACGAAATCATTACAAACGTTCCCCGTGTGAACATTCAATTGTTCCCAGATTTTCCCCCATTTTCAGGGGCAACCCCGACGCTCATATACCACCTTTTCAGTCAACATGCAGCAATCCATATCACATTTCCAGTCCCCCAACTGTGGTGTCTGTTCTGCTCCCCATAGTCTTGCTATATCGCGTTTTGCAACTGACAGTCCCATTGTCCACCATATTTGTGCCATACGGTTCAGGTCTTTTGTGCTCCAGATGTTAAGGAGACACGATTTTGCAGAAGCAGCCATAGCATACTCAGTTACATCACTCATACAGGTGCTCCTCAAGATTTGAGGACTCTGAGAGCTCTTCTCCCTTCGGCAACATGGCCTTGCGTGTGTGTCGTATTTGGAGATAGTGATAAATCTCGTAAGGGGCTAGCTGATAGTCACACTATAGATCTACCCATGAGTGGACAACCCCCTGGGCCTCAGTTCCCCCACTCGTGAAAGGCAAATTAAGTCCCACTTGTCAAATTCTGGCTGTGCTCCCAGGGTTCTCAATCGAACCATGTCTCATAATGGTGTAGCCTGCGTGAGTTTACCCCTCCAGCCCAAGCTTCATTGCTGTGGGTCTGAGAGCAATCATGGTTGCTGTTGGGCCATAGAGGGCTGTGTACCTAGCCGTGCCACAGAGTGGTCGGAGATATCCCCATGACTACATTATCAGTTTTTTCATTGGTAATGCAGGTTTGTGTGGGGGTGAGAATAACCAGTTGTTGATGATAGTGAGTTGTCCAGCCCAGTAATATTTCTGAATAACAGGCAGAGTTATCCCACCATAATACTACCCCCTGGTGAGTTGTGTCACAATCTTTCAGGCCCCCATCCCAGAGCAGTTTTCTAATTTACTTGTCAATGGCTTTAAAGCATGAGTCTTGCACCTGATGGGCATGTTTTGTAGAGTGTAGAGGAAGGGGGACAGGAACATCATTTTAAAGAGGGTGGCCTTGCCGAGAAGTGACATGGGAAAAGACCTCCAGTGCCAAATGTCTCGCCTCAGCCTATCTAGTGGCGGTGAGAGGTTTTTACTGAAGTGCTAGTCCAGATTGTTATGTATATACCCAGATAGCAAAACCCATCTGTAGCTATGGTAGCCTCACAATCATGGGCAGTCATGGCACCCGGCCTTCAAAAGATAAATTAGGGACATTTTCCAGTTGATAATGTAACCGGAGTAGAAGCCAAAGTTGGTTATAACCTGCATCAATCTATCTTGTGTATTATCAGGATCTGTTACATAGAGCAGAATTCTGTCAGCGTATAATGAGATTTTGTCTTCCTGTTGATCATTCCCCTTTGGACTGCGGACCAAGGGATCCTGACTGACCCAGGCTACCATTGGCTCAAGGATAAGGGCGAATATCGGCGGTGACAAGGGACATCCCTGGCGGGTGCTTCGCTGATGTCTGGTGCCTCACGAAAGTTCCATCTCACAGGATCGCCATCTGCTTACTTTCAGACCTGCGCCTACGGGTCTGCGTATTGTAGAGTCACCCATTTGAGGAAGCATGGGCCAAAGCCCAGGCTGTCTAAGACCTGAAACATATAATCCCATTGTACTGTGTTGAATACCATTCTAACGAGAACACTAATGCAGTTTCTTGAAGATAGTTGGCTAGACACAACACCCCATGAAGCTGTTGGAGTGGTACTTTGGCAAGGCATAACACCTGATTGGTCTGGGTGAAATAAAGTGGCGATAACCTTGAGTAGGCGAGAGTCCATCACCTTGGCCAGGATCTTAAATACTGCGTTTTAGGAGTGATATTGCCCAGTAGGAGGCACAGTCCTCGGGTGATTTTCCTTCTTTATGGATAACTACAATGGTGGCCAGGCGCTGGCCTTTCAGCAGTGAACCTTGTTACAGAATCTCCTAAAAATATGAAGCAAGTGAGGAGCCAGCTTCGGGGCCATGAGTTTATACAGCTCAATCCGTTGGGGCTGATAGCTTTGCCTGAGCTGAGGTCATGTATTGCTTGCACTTTTTCAGTTTCAGTAAGCTCTTCCTCAAGGAGGGGGCTTTATCAGTTTGTTCAAGTGTTGGAAGGGGAATGTCAGCCAGGACCTCCCTAGAGTCCTCTGCTGTGGTTGTAACCCCTGGGGAGTATAGGTGCAAGTAGTAGGTTGAAAAGGCATCAGCTATGCTTTGTCTATCCCTCACCAATGTGCCTTGGTCCGTTTGAACCTCCAACACCAACCAAAATAAAGTTAATGAAAACAAAACTGTAGGACCTGTTTAATGTATGGAATTTTCTATATTGGTCTTTATAATTGTTTACAACCAATAGTGACGGTCTACTGAGGAAAGCAGCACCCATTGCCACTGGACAAGGAACTTTGTCCTACTCTCTTCTTCCTCAGTCTTTCTGCAGAGGAAGACTGGACTGAAGCTGTCTTCAGTCTGGTTGCGGTGAAAGGCACTTGGTTGCATCTCACTTCTTAGTCAAGCTATGCAACGAATCCCTTACTACATCAGTAGCCTTCCTAACATGCTGTTGAGTTTTTTTTCCAGGTTTGGGACCTATGGGAAGGAAAAGAGGGAGAACGCTGAGAAAGGTAAAAGGCATGTAGTAAATGGATATGCCATTGTCTTGCCCTCCCTTTGACGAATATTAAGACTGGGTATTACTTTGACCTTGTCTTTGAAGAAACAATGGCATTTATGTTCAAACGCCCCCCAGACACACACAGACTTGCAAGATTTACGGTCTTAAGTGCAATTATACACCAGGGACATTTCATGAATGATGTAATGTCTCTAATGTATGTACATTTTCATTAACAGTATTGTTTGTCGAGTTGATTGTAATGGACAGAGTGAACACAGCAGAGAAGAGGAAGAGGGTTAAAGGAAGGAAGAAAGAGCAAGGAGAGAGAAGTGGGAATGCGGAAAGAATAGATGTATAAAGGAGATGTGATTATAGAGCTCAGTCTTCTTGTAGGGATAAGCCTGACGTGATTGACTATGCTCCTGGACTAGACTGTTGGCCTCTCAACAGGAATTGGTCTGTTGGGAAGGCAGCATGGCAAGGAGAAAGGCTTCTGAGGCCTCTTCACTAACTTGAAGGAATGTGGTGCCGTTTTAATCCCATTACAGGCACCATCGGTAATGCCTTCTTACTTCTGAACCAGGGATATTTGAAAAAGGAGTTTGGGAGATAGAGACTGCAAAAATGGAGAAAATAGAAGGTTGAGGGTGAAAGTAAGATCAAGATAAAGAGAGGAGGAGAAGTACAGTAGGAGGTGAGTGAAGAATTGAAGAAAGAGATCAGAATGTAGAAGGTTAATGAAAGAGGAAGGTAGAAGAATAAAGGGAAAGAAAGAAGGGGAAAGAAGAGGTGTGAAGGAGACAGTAAGATCAGACTGGGAAAGAGTTATGGACCTCCTGTTTTGGGGAGGTGGTCACACCCGCTTAGATCTCCTTAGTCCCAAGGGATCATGAGTGTCACACCCACTTAGACGAAAAGATCGGTGTCTCTCACTCTTCCCTGTTGCAAGTTATGATTATTCTTATTTTGAGTCGGACAGCCCTGCCAGAGAAACTTTTATTCACAGGGGTTATTTGTAGATGTGTGAATCCTCACTTCGTACCCCAGAAATAGTAGACCCACAGTTATTAGTACTTTTATAATAAAAAAGTTATTTATTTATAAAGTTTTATATAGCGCGAACAAGATCCCGAAGGATATCAGAGCGCTTTACAATAGGGAGGAAGAGAGGAGAAGAGGGTACTATAAACATCAATTGGGAAAGAAAAAAAAAACCAGAAGAGAAGATCAATTATAGATGGAGGTGCCATGGTGATAAGAACAAAGTCGGCCGAATTAGGTGTGCCTCCCCCCCTTGCGGTAAGAATTTGCTCATTAGGAATCTTTTGGCTTCCACTTTGAATGCCGTAGTCGAGGAGAGACGGAGTACTTCCGGTGGCAGAGAGTTCCATATCTTTGGGGCAGCACCGGAGAAGGCTCGGTGACAAGTTCTCTTTTTGTTAAGGATGAGATGTTTCAAGAGGCATGTTGAGGCGCTTCTTGATGCCCTCTCCCCACAAGATAGTTCAAGTTTTTGCGCCAGCTACGTAGGAGTATTGAGGTGAAGGGCTTTGTGTGCCAGGACTGCAATCTTTAGCTGAATTCGGGCTTCAAATGGTAGCCAGTTGAGAGATTTAAGGACTGGGGTTTTGTGCTCGTTTCTTTTGGCGCCTGTAACCAATCTAGCAGCGGTGTTCAATGAGGCCCTTAGTCGGGCCAAGGCGTATTTGGGAAGGCCACAGAGGGTAGCACTGCCATAGTCTAACCTTGGCAAGACAAGCGCTTGGACCACCTGCTTGAAATCACTTAGAGGCAGGAAAGGTTTGATGTTTCTGAGGGTTCTAATCAAGTGGTTTGCTCCCTTACATACATTGCTGATATGAGTCTTCATATTCAGTTGCTTGTCTACGGTGACTCCGAGCGATTTGGCTGAGTCGATGATGATCGGAGTGCAGTTGAAAGCAGTGAGGTGAGTCAGCCAGAGATCTAGCTTGGGGATGTGGTTTGGGGGGGGGGGGGGGGGGAGATGAGCATGAACTCCATTTTGGAGGCGTTGAGTAGTAGATGGTTCTCAGTTAACCAATTTTGAGTAAATGTGAGTATCGAGTTAAGTGAGATTATGCTTTCCGGGAAAGACATTTTCAGATAGAGTTGTGTGTCGTCGGCATACATGTGGAAGAGAATGCTCGTGGAGTTTAGTGCGTTAGCTAGATGTTCCAAGAAAAGGTTGAAGAGGATAGGTGAAAGGGCAGATCCATGGGGGATCCCCATGTGTACTGGAGAGGGCTGAGAGAGAGAATGATTTGCCTTGACTCTTTGTATTCGGTGACGAAGAAAGGATGAAAACCATTGAAGCACCCGATCCGAGAAACCCATTCTGTTTTGTAGGATGGATCAGAGGATGTCATGATTAACCATGTCGAAAGCTGAGGAAAGGTCAAGGAGGATCAGTAGGCAGGATTCGTTTTTGTCTAGCATTTTCAAAATGTCATCCATAATGTGTGTGAGCGCCGATTCGGTGCTGTGTCCCTTCCGAAAACCGAATTGATGCTGGTCAAGAAGTTGGTAAGTCTCTATGTGAGCACAGAGTTGGGATTGCACACATTTTTCAAGGAGTTTCGCTAGGGTGGGGATGTTGGAGATAGGACGGAAATTATTGAGATCAGATTTGTCAGAATTGGTTTTTTTTTTAGAATGGGTGAGACTTGGGCTGCTTTTAGGCAGTCTGTGATCGAGCCTTGAGATAAGGAAGCGTTTACAATCCTGGTTCAGGCGGGGATGAGAGCGCTCTTGATTTCCTTGAAGATGGCTGGAGGCAACGGATCACTGAAGTGGCTGGACGGGTTAATAATCTTGAGAATTATTTTGATGTCTCTTTCACTAAATGGGAAAAAGGTGACCCAAGACGCATTGTTCTTGGCTATCATAAAGGTCGAGTTGAACTTTTCAGAGAAGTCATAGGGTGAAGCGGCAATAGAGCCTTCTTAGAGGCTAAGTCAGTGGAGATGACTCGTGATTTCTCCGTGAAGAAAACTGCAAATTCCTCACTGGAGGGTGGGTTGCCATATGGATCTGAGAGGTTTGGACCGTTAACCGATTGCTGTTTGACCAATTCGAAGAGTTTCCTGGAGCGGTTTGCTGCTTGGTCTAGTTGTAGTCTGAAATAGTCAGTGTGAGAAATCGCAGGACGGACATAGCTGTATAGCACCCTGGGAGGGTTCGTTTCGTAATCGACGCAATCCTCCCGGTATTCCAGGAAAACGGGACTGCCAAAGACTACATTACCCATGCACACCCCCTGTCTCTCAACAGAAGGAGATCCAGGAGCCATCGGAAGTAGGCGGGGTTGACCTCGGAAGTTGTATCCAAGACCCAATGAAAGGTGGCGGTAGCGGAGAGCTAGGGGGGCAGAACAGCGGTAGAGAAGACGGAGAATGGGGAGACGAGCACAGAGAGAAGGCGGACCCGGTACGACGGTAGTGGAAGGCAAAGACAAGAACCAGGACGCTTGGAGGGAAGGCGGCGACGTCGTAGACCCGGAAGAGCAGTGGTGCGAGGAGTGGTGGTGTCCGATGGAGGATGCTGGGGAGCGGCCGCAACTCTGGAGAGTTGCGGCGGAGCCTGTGAGTGCAACCGTCCCCAGGGATCCAGGGGGGCGCGAAGGGAGAGTGGGGAATGCCTGAAAGAGGAAAGGGTGTTAAGTGTAGAAATTCCTCCCTAGCCTCAGACTGAGTTGAACGTGTCTTGACCATAGAGAAGAACGACCTCAGCGCACCCCTAAGCATATCCTGATAGTATCGGTTTCTCTGATGCGAAGAAACCTCCTAAATATCGAACCCGATAGGGTCGCAGTTGTTTTCTGTTGTCCTTTTTGTTTTATTTACGTCCACCTCCCCTCACAACCCTTAAGAAAGAGAACCAGAGAGAGAGCACTTCCGGGTGTGGTGACGGTCATACTAAAAATACCCAAAGGAGTGTAACCAGCTTATAACTGACGGCTCCTTCTCTCTTTCCTCCAATGAGCCTCCGGGAAGACATCGATACGAGCGACGAAGAGGAGTCCGACACCTCGAGTTCAACATCCCCTTTGGGTCCAGCTCAGGGAGCAACGGGAGGAGAACCAAAAGGAACCGTGTTTTCGCGACCTATCATTGCAACTAAAGAAAATAATAATCTTTAATTTGGAAAATATATACAGCCTCCTCGTCTGCATATCAAACCTGCCCTTCCACAGTCAGACTTAGCTCTCTTGATTTGTTTATTGTAGAGGCTCCTGACATCTCTCAGGAGTTTTAGTTGGTCCGAGGAGGGATTGGATCACCAGGAGCATTCAGCTGCTCTAAGGTTGCGACGTTCCGAGTTTAAGTACTCATTTTACCACGGTTTGGATATTTTTGATGCAGCATTTTTAAGCGGGATTGAAGCAATATTATCCACGATGACCGCCATAGTCGAGTTGTAGGTGTCCATGAGAGTTTGCACCTCATCAAAGTCGGCTAGAGAGGAGAAGACAGATTTACATTGGGCAATTAGATTGTCGTGTTTTATTGATCTGAGATCCCTTTTCCATCTTTGATTTAAGAGGTTGAGCCTTCTTCAACACCACCACCCTGTTGATATAAAAGAGGATGTTGTGATGATCCGACCATTCACAAAAGGTTGTGTATTCTAAGGTGATGGTCTGTTCTTTGGAGATGATGAGGTCTAGAGTTTCACCTTTAATGTCGGTTGGTTGGTCACGGTGTTGAAACAAATCTTGATCATTTAGAAATGATTTAAGGCAGGATACCACGGGGTCATTGGAGTTGGACCAGTGCAGGTTGAAGTCCCCAAGGAAGATTTGAGACACAGCAGAGTCGACATTGCTAGAGATGATATACATTAATTGCTCAATGAAAGGGAGATTTTCCCCCGGTGGGTAGTAAAAGGTGTGTAGTTTACAGATCGGTAAGTTCTTGCTTGCAATGCTAAGACAGAGGTATTCACAGGAGGACAGGGGAGAGGATTCCTGTAGCTATAGGCTAGACCCCTACCCAGATTTAGAATTCTGTCAAGCCTAATTATATCATGAGTGGGAGGTAATAGGAGGTCTAGGATAGGAGTGGAGGCTGGATTTAGCCAGGTTTCAGTGAGGATGATAATATCTAAGTCATTGTGTTGGATGAGGTCAAAGATATCTGAGGCGTGTTTTCTGGCTGATCTGCAGTTTAATAGTGCACATTTGAGATGTAGGGGAATTAGGGGGAAAGGGATCTGGTAAGGTTGTCGGAGTTGCTGCATCCCAGATTATGAATGAACTGTATATAAACCATATGTATCAGAATATTTGTAATTATTTTTATAATCTCAGCAGCCATTATATGGAAGATAAGTAACATGAGAAAAACCCAAAGCATTTTATATTGCACGTTTCTACTGGTTGTAACAGTTTAGCCTAATCACTACCTAACACTTAAAATCTATTTGTTACCAGACTCATTGGTATTCTTGGCTGTATAATAAGTCATTTTTTATAGCTGTATAATTAGTCATTTAAAAAAAAACTTTTCATGCCAAGCCAAGTACTTTTCCCCCACATACCCCAGACATCTATTGGGCCTGCATCTCCGCTTAAGTAACCATTCTGTGTCAATGGGTCTCCTTATATCCTTCTCTCCGGGGAGGGGAGGCAGGAGTTGATATGCAGTCATTGGTATCTGCACGGCCAGGAAGAAACAATATCTCAGATAGAGACATGTCTGAAAGGCAGGCAGGCAGACTTGCTTCCTTCTTCCTTCCATATCTGTTCCATGCATGGCCGGATCACTTCCACATACCTTGCCAAACCACAAAATGGAAGATTCCACTCTGCTGTATTTCTGTTGTTTTAGTTATGGTGACTAAAGTCAATCTGTGTGCTAAAATAATATGGCATCTCGCACACTGCTAGTCATAATTAACATTCAATAATATAAGTTCCTTAGGCCCTAATCCTTGCACTTACACACTCTTAAGAATTAGGTTGTCTTAGTTTAACATACAAATAGGCCTTATTTGTATGTAACATATATGTATTATGAGGAAGGCCGTGCCACATACGTCAAAAGAGTGGTAGAAGTAAGAGATGGGTAGAAAAGAGAGATGTCATGACTGTAGTCTCAGGCCTAGTCAAGTAGGGCCAGAGTTGCTGACCTGTTGGGTTCCTGTCAGGTAGTGCTTGACATGATCTCTGCTGAGTTTGCCAGATTAGTTCTGTCTTCGGCCATTCCTTTGAAAGGTCAGTGGAGCTATCTAAAATTGTTCCATTTTTTATTTTAAATATTAGGCTGGTATGTGTTTTCATGTGTGACCTTTGACAGCATTGCTAGATGCAGGATAAGGGGGTTCACGGTCCCCTACAGGAACTTGAAAGGGCTGATTAATTTGGGTCGTGCCTCGGGAACCCATGTTCCTGCCCACCCATACCATCAACCATGCAATGGCTTAGCTAGGCCGTATGCCGCCCGTGGCAGTCCCAGCCTTTGCCGGCCGTAAGAGCGGGGGTTGCTGACCAACGACTCCTGCATGTGCTGCCTCGTGCGGCTGCAGGTAAAAGTGCGGGGGAAGCCACTCCCCTCAAAAAACTCATGCCGCCCGGGAAGGTCAGCTCCAACCCCCCTTGCTACGCCACTTCTGCCATGCCCCCTGCCTCCTGGACCTGGGACACTACTCTCTACTGAGATTGAGTCTGGGCAGATAGAACAGTCTCGGATCCCTGTTGCAGTGCACAGTCTATTAAGGTAATATAGGCTTGGTAAGTTTCAATCACAGGATGCAGGGCCAAACGTGTCTGATTGTCCAAACCATGCAGAATGTTCACAAGAATGGGTGTGTTCATTTGATGTTAAACCAGTATGCCACTGGAAAAAGGGGTAAGTGTGTAGACAAATTGAAATAAGAGTAATAAGAGTATTTAATGGTAACTAAAGAGAGACATGCGAATGATAGGGCAGATGAAAAGGAGAATGGAAGAAAAAGATGGAGTAGTAGAGGCAATAAGATGCAAAGAAGAAAATTGGAGAATGAAAGAAGGACACTCTGAAAAGGAGGGTCAGAAGAAACTAAAAAGAGAACGGGGAGACCAAAATGGGGAAAAATGAACAGGGGAACACATATCAGAGGGGGAAAATGAGTGGTGGGAATATTCTTAATGGCTAAGTCGGAAGACATTGAGAGTGTGAGGGTACTTCTAATTTTACTGTGCTTCGGGTCCATTAGCTCTGAATATTGCTAAAGCTTACATTTAATTCACTTTGGATTGTGCATTATAAAAATCACTTTCTTAAAAGAAAGAGAGGTATGTAGAAGGGGTGTAGGAAAATTAAAGAACAAGAGAAGACAAAGAAGACAGATAGGAGTATAAAATTGGCAGAAAGCATAAAATGCAATTAAGTTAAAGCAAAGTTTTTGTGTTTTGTTTTTTAATCACTTGCCCTTCACCAGAAGGAAATTATAAAATGAAATTAGCCTACTGCCCATGACGTGATCTGAAAATCAAAAAGCCAAGGATCCGTTCATTTATTTGCTGTTGTATTACTTGCTATTTTATTCTTTTTCATACAGACACTCCAAAATTGGTCTATGAAATATTTAGAGCTCTGAAGCCAGGATTATCTGCATATGCCGATGACCCCGACAAGGTAATTACTTGATTATTAAGATCTGTACGTCAGCTTATTTCTTCTTCTCTGACATTACAAGATGCATAATAATTACTCTAACTGACATTATGCCTACCGCCGCAAAGTATGTAGCAAATAGGTCATTTAGATCATTGTTTACCATATAAAGATATATTCACTTAAAAACCAAAGGATTAAGACACTTTATAGTTAGATGATAATGCCAGTTAAAACATAATGGTTTCGACGGGAAAAAAAATTCTGAAATTCACCAGTGATAGATATCTAAAAATAAAAACAAAGCAGAGGCAAAATAGATTGCACAACCCTCATGGGCTCTGGCCCACTATGGGATTTTTTAAAGCGCCAAATTAGATGTCATCCTGTTCAGCAGAAATTATTGCGGTTTTATTTCCAAGGTTTAGCCATGGTCAATGCGTTTTGCCTTCGCATAAGGCTTGATCACGGGATGTTATCACATGGAAAAGTGCATCTTTTATTTCAACTAACACACAGTTACTTCCTGTTTCCTTTTTAGTGCATTGTGGTTAATGTGGTTTAGTTTTTTACAAAAACTTGCATACTACAAGTTTTATTAGTGATGACAATGTGCTCTTTTCTGTGCAGTTTAAAAAATATTCGTTTTATCCTTTATGTGGCAATTTATGCTTTGTGTCCTTTGATATTAGTTGCTCTCTAGTGAGCTTTTCTGTGCAGATTTACAGCATGCTTCATCCATTGTTGATAATGGTTCGTTATTCGCAGCTCATATTTCTTCATTTTATGTCTTTTTTTTCTCAACTCTCCAGTGAGTATTCGATTTGTTGAGAGATGACTGGTACTTCTGTCCATGCATGGTTTCTTAGAGGTGTACATAAAGTTCTTTATTTTGGTTGAGACCCCTCGGATCTAAGGTTCTGAATGAGAGTATATGTTTTGATTCTTTTTGTAGTAGAATTTTCTTGTGACCTCCACCTCTCTCTGATAGTGGGATTTGTTCTAAAGCCCAGTATTTTAAGGATTCCCATTTGCCATCATGATGTGTTTCCATGTGTTTTGCTATGGTGTTTGTGCGATCCGTATGATTTGTGGTTCTGATGTGTCAGAGAATTCTCTTCTTTACTTCGAAAATTGTGCTTCCGATATATCGCAACTTGCAAGGACACTCTACCATGTAAATTACATAGTTACTTTTACATGGGAGATGTTGTTTGATTTTCCATTTGGTGCCCCTTCTTATGTCAATTTCTCGTTTGTGCGTCGCGATTTTGCACACTTTGCAGTGTTTGCATGGCCAGAAGCCTTCTCTTTGTAGCCATGTCGTTACTGACGCTTGTTGGAAATGGCTGGACAATTTTGTCTCCTATGTTTCTTGCCCGTCAATATGCTACATTCGGGTGATCACCAATTATTGCTGTTAGGATTGGATCCAATTGCAGGATTCCCCAATGGTTTTTTGATAATTCTTATCAGACTCTTCTTTTCTGCACTGTAGGTTGTTAGCAGTCTTATTGTTGTAGATTTGTCTGATTTATTTTCTCTGGGTTTATTCATGAGTAGATCCCCTGGTTGTTGATTTGATGCTCTTTGTAGGCTTTTTTCTATTATTTTTCTGGGGTATTTTCGTTTTTGGAATCTGATGCTTGTCTCCTTGCTATGTTTGGTGAATTCCGTGTCAGCTGAGCAGTTCCTCCTCAATCTTAAAAACTCCCCATATGGGATGCTCCATTTTAGTGATTAGTTATGGAAGCTTTCTCTATGTAATATCGCATTTGTTGCTGTTTTTTTGCGATGTAGTGTTGTATGTAGGGAGTTGTTTTCCACATAGATGTTTGTGTCCAGGAATGTCACTTTTTTCTCACTGATTTCAAACGTGAATTTTAATTTTGACACGTTGTTTAGTTTGTTAAAATAGCTTTTAAATTCTTGTTCTGTGCCATCCCAGATGATCAGGAAGTCCTCTATGAAACGGGACCATAGAATGGTCTTCTTCAGGTATTCATTATTCTCTGATGGCCACGCCTATTTTTGTTCGAACCATCCCATAGTTAAATTTTTCATAATTGGGGTAGAACAAAAAGCCCATGGCACATACTTTCATTTGTTTGTACAGTTGTTTATTGAATAAAAAGATGTTATTGTTGAGGCATAGAGAAATAATTTCATTTACCATGGTGTTATGTTGGTGGTTCTGACTGTTTCTTTTCCCTAGAAAATATTTGCATGCCTCTATCCCTATGGAGTGTTCAATATTCGTGTATAACGAAATCACATCCATAGTGATAAGTTTAAAAGTTGGCTGCCATGTTACTCCTTCCAATTTGTGTAAGAGATCTGTGGTGTCTCGCAAGTAAGAGCTAAGGTCTTTTACTAACGGCGCTAAGAAGGGATCAATGTAATTGGAAATTGGTTCGAGTAAGGAATTATTAGCGGAGACGATTGGTCTTCCTATAGGGTGTTCTTTGCTTTTATGAATTTTGGGCAAGCAATAGAATGTTGCTAAAGTTGGATTACTGCAACTCAGGTATTTTTGTTGTTCTTCGTCTATCAATCCTTTCTCAAGCCAATTTTGTAGACACAAGGTTAATTTTTCTTGAGTTTCTTTAGTGGGGTCAGCTTTTAATTTATTGTAACATTCCAAATCTGTCAATTGTCTTTCTGTTTCGGCAACGTAGTCTCTCTTGTCAAGGATAATGATGTTGCTGCCCTTGTCCGTGGGTTTTATTTCAGTTGACGTATCCTTTGCTGTTTTGATAGATTGTCCTTCAAGTTTGTTTTTAATCTTGTAAAGGTCTTCTATTATGGCTTCATGAAAGAGATCTACCTTGTTGCCTGGTGATAAGGTTAGATGGTATTTTGATTTGGTTTTAAGTCCGCTGTCTCTTGCCCCTCCTGATGGTAATGACTCTTTTAGTTCTAACAATGCCTCTGGTTCTTGCGATGTTGTTACAGCCCTATTGTTAATAAAGTTTCCAAACCTTGTACATCTTCAGCTAAGAAGGTACTCCTTGGTGGTATTACTCTTGCTGGTTGTTTTATGGATGTTTTCTCTGCGTAACTTTTTGCTAGTTTAATCTTTCTTGTGTATTTGTACAGGTCAATTCTAGGTTGGGCGATGTCTATGTGAGAAGTAGGACAGAAATGTAAGCCTTTCTTGAGGACTTCATTTTCAGTGTCAGTTAGTTTTTTTTCTGAAAGATTGATTACATTCAGTTCTTGGGTGTTTAATTCTTCTATTTCTGTTTCCTGGGTTGTCTCAGGCGATCTTTGGTCCATGTGTCCAGTCTTGGTTCTTCTCTTACCTCTCTGCCCCCTTCTTGTCTTCCTCTTGTTCTCTTCCCTGGCCTCTGCCACCCCCTCTTTGTGGGTAATTGTTTTTGCTCTGTTGTTCTAATGCCATCCTCATTTCGGTTAAAAAGTTGGTTTTTTTTCTGAGTTCTGGTGCCACCTGTGGGGTACTTTCGTTTTCACTAGCATCTGTGCTGGTGAGTGAGTCATAACTTGAAAATTCTTTGTTAGTTGTTTCTAGTTGGACTTTACCCTTACATGCTTCATACGGTCTTCCAAAGGTAAAGATCCTGCCTTCTTCAAAATCAATTTTATCTCGTTCGAATTTATGTTGTTTTCTTTGTTTTACTCTACATGTTTTTCTAGATTTTTCAGAATATCAGATTTGACTTTTTCCAAGTCTTCTGATAGTTTCATTTTGTCTATTTCTTCTTCTTGATCCTGTAATTCCCTTCGTATTTCTTTCAGGGTTTTTTTCAAGGTGTTTTAGTAGGATTAAGATTAGGCCCATGGATGATTCCAGCAAATGTTCTCCCCATTCTTGTAATAACTCTCCACTTGTGTCTTGGTGGCTTGGCATTAACATTAGGCAGAGGACTCTTGGAATTCTTTTCACTTCCACATATTTTTGCAATGTTATCAACTCCCACCATTTGTTGATTTCCTTTTTTGAAAGTCTCTCCCAGTATCTTAGTTTATCTTTGGTGTTACTTATTGTTGTTATTTGCCCTCTTGCCACTCGTTGTGGAGCTGCAGTTACAAATAGATCGGACATTTCCGCATTTCGTTTTGCCTCTCGTTTTCCCATGGCAAACTTATAATCACTTTTGGTTTTTAAATGAAACCGCTTTGTGTACAAGTCCCCTTCCCCTTGATGTATTGATACTAACTTTAAAAAACCAGTGGCAACCAGCAGTATGATGGAGATATATATATTTATATAACTTGAAATAACCAAAGGTTAAAGTAACGTTATAGGTGGGTGATTAGGTCAGTGATAACATGAACATTTTTAACTAAAGAAAAAACACTGATATTCACCTGCAATGAGTGTGTTAGTTCGTTTTATACGTTACATACTGATGGGTAACTACCATATTACTTTTCAACCTAATTTTGTACAGCCTGTGTCAAGCTCATCGATATGTGTTTACAAAATGCATGTGCCCCTAATGCACCATAGGTTTGTAGAGGTATTGTACACATTATAAATCTTTGCATTGAATAGTAACCCTCTGTGGAGGTGACAGTTGATGACTTGCGTTCATTGTGTTCCACATAAGATTTTGGGTACTGCAGAAAAAGTTTCCAGCAGAGCAAAGATTCTGCTTACAACATACCAAGCATTGTAAGCAGCCTTAGGTTATTAGACAGAATCTGTGTGCACCTGGTACTAACCTGTGTACATGTGCTTTTTTTGTTTTAGAAGATGGTCTGTCTGTAAAGATTTCACCACAGTATGAAGGCTGCAGATAGTTTTACCTTTAGCACCTTCAGACCTTGGTTATTTTAAGCGAATAGTCTCTCTTTGACATGACTTCCCCAAGCTTGTCATGGCTTGGGGAGGGGCCAGCGTGGTCACCCTCCCCTTCATTATTGAAACTGGCTCCGGGGAATGGAGTCCCCGGGTCATCTGGAGGCTCTGGGAGGGGGGCCTCCCAGAATTGGATACAACCCCAGGGGTGGGTTCTCTAGGGCTTATAATGAGTTAATGTGGCCGAGTGGCATTTTGTTTTGTTTGATCCTGCAAGAGCTCACCGGAATTGCTGCTTTTTTGGTCAAATTTTTGTTTTCGGGTGGTCGGGGGGAGGGGCAATCTGGGTGGCAGGGTGAGGGGGTGTCCCTATGGGTCTCCCCATGGGGCTTAGGGGGTCAGGGTATTCCTGCCTTGCCCCCTTATATTACATTGAATTTTTTCTGCACGACATGGTACTTAGTTCCCGTGTCCTCCAATGGCTACCAGCTACATTTTTCTGATGTTGCTGGTCACCAGTCGGAGCACTAGCTGCCACTGGAGTCTGACTCCCATAGGAGTGAAATGGCTCAAGGGAAATAAAGTTCCATGGGCCAATCAGAATGCTCCATTTTTAAATTGACGCTCCCTTGACTCTCGTGAACCCAACCGTCCTGATATACAATTATTTTAGAATTTTAACTTCTCAAACACTGCTGAACAGATTTCCTTCAAATCGCCAAAAGCACAATCTGCGGACCAAAATCTAGCTTCCTGACAAATTTGGAGTAGTTCCATTCAGCAGTTTTTCCTGTAGCCCTTCCTTAAGAATTCTATGGAAAATGCATGGCGACTTTTGTCTCAGCCCCTGCTTGACAGACTCACCCTGAAACTTCCATGTACAAACTAGTTAAATAGTAGCACATTTTTGGAAAGTTTCGTTTAGATTCGTCAAGCTGGGCCAAAGTTATTAGCAACACAAAAAACTTTTGCTCTGCTGACCTAACTATAACTACCCAGTGGTGACCATCGCTGGGTAATATATATTAGTGTGTGTGTATATATTCACATACATATGGGCCTTGTTCCTTGGAAGACGCTTTACAATCTTTTATGTTTTTTTTTAACCTTTTATCTTTGCATGGTATACAAGTAAAAATTGCAGCCAGGTCGACTGCTCAGCCAGACTTCTTGACACCTGAGTTCTAGACTGGAAATTGTATATGTCACACCCTTCAGAGATGCTGTTAGGTGTAGGCTTTTTGGTGTCTCATGACCTTTACCTCCATGTCAGTGTTTTGCAGTATTCAGGAATGCGTAAGCACCATGTGTCTATCTGGATTGCACCGAGAGTAAAGCAACCAAAAAATATGTTTTCTTACTTGTTAATTGCAGGAAAATAATATAATCTACAGAGACCCAGAAATGCATTCCACCATGGTGGGCTTATGCATGTCTTAGCTACACTATTGCTCTGTCTGTAGGCTTTGTAGAGAATATAACATAGAAAAGGCTGAAATTGATGCAAAGTGCTGTCAAAAGGCCAGTGACTGGTTTGAAGACTAGAGGCCCCTCTCCTTTGAAGAATGCATTGATTCCAGTTATGGAAAATATATGATTCAAAACGAACTCCTTTATGCCTAAGTCTATCGTAGGATAGTGCCACAACCTGCGTATCAGCCTTTTTCTCTTTGTTGCACACCTATACAGATATGTAGGTAAGTGAAATTGTTCAATCCACCCTGCCCCCAGACTCTGACACTCTCCAACTCTATAGCTGATCCCTTGACACTCATCTCCTTCATAAAGACCATCACTGGAGACAGTGGTGAAATTTTGGCAAAGAAAGCAAATAAAAATTCTGCAGATCAACACATCTTCAAATTAGCCATGAAGACATTACCACCAGCATATACGGAACACAGCTCTTGCAGATCGCATCAACGCCAGCACTAACAGCAGCAAGGAAATGTGCACGATAATCAAACTTTTCACAACACCTCCAACAACATCCCCTCCTAACAAGGCCTTTGCAACAAGCCCTCTGAATTAACAAAATCAACTCCTTATACAGCAATTTCCACCCTCAACCAGGCTCTGCCGCTGTCGTAACTTAACTTCCCATCACAGCCAGTAACCAAACCCTGACTTTGTGGCCTGTCGTCACCTCCACAGAAATCGTTGCTACCATAAAGACCATCCACTCGGGGGGCTCCATCTAAACCTTAACCCCACCACCCCTTTACCAAAGGACTCCAACTGATGAGCAAAGCACCTATACCTCCATCGATTCAGTCACTTTCCTGGACACATGGAAACATGCCACCGTCATGCCTTTGCTCAAGAAACCATCTGCTGACTCAGTCATGCTTTCCAACTACAGACCATCTCCCTCCTGCCATATCTGACCAATATCTTATGGAAAAGACCACCTCAGCAACTACCTGCTCTTTAATGCCACGCATTCCGGATTCAGGCCTAACCACAGTACAGAAACAGCACTCCTCCCCGCCACGGTTGTCATCTGCATGATCCCTGACAGAGGAGACATGATAGCCCTCATTCTCGTCGACCTCTCTGCAGCACTTGACATGGTCTCACACTCCATCCTCATCAGGCACCTGCACGACATTGCCCCTTCTTGACGCATAGAACACAAGCTGTCAGTTTGGCACCTTACTCCTTGGAAATCTTCAAATTAATATGTGCGCTTCCTCAAGGTTCATCGCTCAAACCCTCCCTCTGGCTAACGTCATCAACATACTCTTCTATGTAGACAACCCTCAACTCACACTCTTTCTTTCAGACAAGACCCCCAACACAAGAAACAAGTTCACCGCCTACATGACTGAAGTTGTTCATTGAATGAGAGCAAACTTTCTCAAGCTCCATGCCGACAAGACAGAAGTCGTGATATTCGGCAAGAACACCTCACCATGGGTCTCCAATGGTTGCCAGTAGAACTTGTCCTACACCCAGCACCCACGCCAGGAGCCTCGGAGTAATCATCAACAGAAAACTGGACATGACCGCATAAGTCAACTCTGTCACTGCATCATGCTTCCACACCCTAAAGATTCTGAGCAAGATCATCAAATGGCTCCCAAGCAACACTAGAAAAACTGTCACTCCCACCATAGCCCCCAGCAAGATGGACTAGGGGAACAACCTTTATGCTGGGATCACCAAGTACCTCAAGGGAAGACAACATACCATCCAAAACTCAGCAGCTAGACTCTCTGTCCTCCTCCACCTAGAACTCACATCCTACCACACCACGAAAAAATACACTGGTTCTAGATGCACAGATGTGCTTAATTCAAACTCCTCATATACACATGTACGGCACTACACAACTCGGGCTTCACCTACCTGAACAGACACATCTCCTTCAATCAATCACTGAGACACATCTGCTCTGCAGGAGCTCTACTTGCACAGATCCCATGCATACACAGAACCAGATATTACAGCTCTCCTAAAGCATGGAATGACTTTCCAGTCCACTTCAGAGCGTCCTCCTCTTTTCTAAAATTCCACATGAAGCTGAAGACCTGGCTTTTCAATTAAACAACCTACCCGGGCTAGGCATGGCTGGGGTTAGGCACACGTACCTGCTCCGGGCCAGGAAACCCTCACGGGTGATAGTGTGCTTTACAAATACACATAACCTAGCATGTCATTAGTAAGCACTTTTGGCCAGCAAACCTAGTGCATGAAGAAAATTTGATTACCATACCACTGTGTGGCTAGTACTGGGTTCTTTATAAGTAGAAGGCATAACTCCCTTGGAGGCTATACAATTGTAAATTTGTACAATTGTACAAGAAGCATGGTCTAACAAGTATAGAACATGATTAGTGAGAAAATGTTTGCAGTGGATGCAGAATGCATATATAAACTTTTTTAGTTTCAGACATTTGTAAAGCACTTGCATATCCACCGAATACTTGAGGATTTTGTTGCCATCGATATATTCAGACATATATCAGTTGTTTGAGGGAATCTACTTTTTTGCATGATTCTCATATTTTATTCAACTGGATTTGCTGTTATTTATTTTAATTCTGAGCCAAGGTAGATCAATGATGGACCTTCTCATGTGTTTGCCTTGTCACTTATATTAGGAGAAACATTGGCTAATCTCATACTAGAGTGAAAATGCACTTATGGCGCACTCGTAGATTAAATGGCTAATGTAGGCTGCTATGCAGACTTGTATCATCCATGAATTGACTTTAAAAGACTGGTTTGTGCCTGTCCTGAAGGCCCCTCTGGATGTGGCCAATTGCAGATAGCCTACAGCAAAGATATCACTTGTAAACAGACCCCCAGGACAGATCTGGAGAGAGACACCAGCTAATCTCTGCCATCTTGCAAAGGCCCAGGAATGTTACCACCTGAAAAATATTAAACCATAACCAGGGAAACTGCTTAAAACATAGGAGTTGGGACAAGCTCCAGACCACACGCTCACTTGTTTTTTCTCACTGTATAGAAAGGATACTAGAAATGTTGAGGGAGAACAGGACCCGATTGGATATTGTCAGGTCACAAGCGGATGTGGTGTAGGACACTACTTGGAATACAGTAGTAAGAGAGTAAAACTGCTGGTTGATTGGTGTGACAGATGGCTATCTGCCCACCCACAGAGACCTAAATGGTATTCTTAAAGTTGTTAGAAAAGCCAGTCTTCTGTCTCCTCTGGTACTGGAAAAACAACGGAAGAGCTCTCTGATGTCCTTGGATGATTCCCTTGAAAGCCTGAGAATCTAGCAATTGCCAGGGAAGTAAGAGTTTTTCTCTGGAAGCACCTGGTGACCAGCTGTGACTAGACGCAGCTGTGTGGAGCTCTGCTGGAAGTGAGTGGTTTGCGGTTGACTCCCTCTCAATGTGCATTGGTTTCCTAGTAGATCTCAATTGGAAATCTCAGGTGTTTAGCCATCACTTGGAAAGGAGCTTATTGAACACCTGGAAACATGGGGACCAGGCTTCTATTTTTAACTATAAAGCAGAGTGACTAAACACTGCCCCTCCTTGCAATCTGCAGCTGTGAACTCGCCAACAGAACCCTCTGAAAACACAATCTGTGGAGGGTACCAGCCTACATGAAATCACCGACCATGCCCTGCTCTACTCACCTGTGGGAAAGTGGAAGCAGCTGGTTGAGCTGGTAACTATACTTCACTTCTAGAAAGAAAAGATCTCTCTTTTGGTTACATTTGGGAATGCATTGAGAACTCAATTGACCTTCTTACTTTCATCAAATATCTGTTACATTTGCTACATTTAATTCCAAAATTGGTAACTTCTGATTGACTTTTCCAACTCTCGTCTTTTAGGGCTTATGGTTTTTTTTACCATAAAATCCTTCTTCATTTTGCTGAATTGGTGTGTGAATTGTGGAAGACTATGTGGGTCAAGCAGAGTGGTTTAAGAGGGATCCTTTATTTTTATGTACAGTTGGTTCAAGTGCTCTCTCACCTGCAAGACTCAATGGGATTTCCTAAGACCATCCACCAATCTCACAGCCATATGCTGAAGCTTTGAGATGGATTATGAATGCCAAAATAGAGGGCGTTTTAGTATTCTAAGTGGGCCTTCATGTAGGATCCCACCACCTTCCCATACATCTCAATGAGGATGAAAGGTTTAATTTTTCTTAACATTTTTAAATGAGCAAACACTGTAAAACAGTCCTTGCGAATTAGAAGTAGAAAAACAGAAGATGTCGGATTTCCTCAGAGCAGATGCCAGTGTCGCCTCTTAGGATTAGGATCTTGGTCTTGCCTCTGCTAAGTTTTAAAAAGTTGATCATTTATTGAAACCAAAAGACGAAGCCATACAGTGGCCTGATGTACAGACTAAAGCAAAACTGAGACTTTGCAGAATAGTGAGGTACACCGCAGGGTAGCAATGTCTCTGTGGAGTGAAATGGGGAGTGTGCTAAAGATTGAGGCCAATTAGTTAAACGCGGAGGCAAACTATGCCAGTGCCCATCCAGATATCCTAGCTGGTCCGAGACAGTCTAGCAAGAGGTCATGGTTGAACATGTCAAGTGCCACAAAGTGGTCATAAAGCAGTATTCCTCCACTCTGCCTCTCACCCTGCCTAGCCCAAAACTTATCTAGAATGGCCACTAGCACTGCTTCACTATGCCCATGACAAAACTCAGCTTGTCCGTTGCCGAGAGCTCTCATTCTTCTAAGTGACTCAGTGTTTCTGTCGCCTTAGTCACTGTAGAAAAGGTACGCAATTTGACATTGTTTTTTTAGCCTTATTGCTAAGCCAAGTTAAGCCCAGGTTTTTTATTTTGACTGAAGGGGTCACAACCCTTTTCTGAGTTGTTCCGGAATCTGCCTTACTTGCAATAAGGCCTTATTGGGTACTTTTTATTCTTTTCCACCATCAAAGTTCTGCAGGATTAAGATAAAAGGAAGCTATGGATAAAATCAAAGCATCAGGTTTGCTCCTTGAGCCCAGCTCAGGCTCATGTATTTGGGTTTTTCCAAACCGTCACCCCTGAAATTCCATATCTCACCAATGCATCAACAGCAAAGACAATGCTGTTAGAGTGTTTGAAACTGAACAAAGTTGAAATAAATCTCTCTCTTCCATAGGGTAGATTTTCCCTAGTCCCTTGGACTCTCGTGTCAAGTCTTGGTTGTGCAGAGTGGAAAAACAGATTGGGATCTCCCTAATCTCTCAGGGATATATTTTACAAAGGTAAACTAGTAAAGAGATTATCCAGATCTTGCCAGAAAGCTTGCAGTGGATAATATGCAGATTCCACCACTTTAATCTGAAAAGTCATAATTAAGTGCAATAAATATGTGAATAGATCTTTACTTAAAGCTAACCAAACACTAAGAAGATTGTAGTAATCATAGCAGATATTATAACCAACATTGGCACCATACATTACTAATAATATGATTAGGAAGAATGTACCTTGACATTTTATTCAGAGGATTCTGAAAGCATGCATCCATTTGCTAGAAATGTGTTTCATAAAGTTTCTCCATTCTTCTCAATAGAGCAGTCCGCATCAGTACATCCTCAATTTAGCTGCAGATCGCAGAGTCCTCCCTTAGTGACCAAAACCCGGAGTTTTATGTGTGGTGAGGTAATGCACAAACTGTATTCAAGCGCAGCACAGAGCAAGGGACAGTAGAAGGCTTTTTAGTTAACAATGTTACTATTCTTTTTCCACCCAAAGAATTCAAGACAATGAGTCAAGTTAAAGATGGTTCCTGAACTGCCCCAATCCTCTTATACTTATTAATAGCACACATCATGGTAAAGCAGATCATACGAGTGGGCTGGAACCACAAGAACAGCTTTCGATTGGATAGAACCGCTTTTTAGTAATCCAGGTCAACTAATCAGAACAAGATCTATTTAATCCACCATAGGAAAATCTCATGGGTTGTGCCCCATGATTCATCCCAATGTGCCATATCATCCAATATATGCATGCGGCCTGAGCTAAAAACATTCTCAACAATTCCATTTGTCCGTAAATTATATGTTGGTTGAACTTTGTGAAAAATGAAACCCTTCACCAACCACAAATTACAGAAAGTTAAACCACACATATGGGTGAAAGAGAATGCTCATTAATTATGAGACATAGTATAAGTGAATTGAATTAAATTTGGCTTATAGCGTATCTTCTTTGATCCAGGGCAGCGGTTCTTAACCTGGGGAGTGCAGCGCCTACTGAGACTGCTTAGACTGCTGTTTAGAAAATCAAACAATATCATCAGATTAGTAAAGCAAAATTGGACATTTTAGTTTGTACTGTTAATAGGAAGGAATTTGAATTTTGAGATTAAAATCAAGTTGGCATCCTTCTCTTGATTTGTGGGAGCAGCGCAAGTAAAGCAAACCGAGTCTAATAAGGATGATTGGTGACCTCAGTTAGAGCACTGGTATGCACCAACAAATCAAAAATCTACTTTGGTGGCTAAAAAGCTAAAAAGACAGAGATGTGCTGGAGTCCAAGATGTCACTTCATCTTTTAGAAATAAAACAAAAAAATCTCCACCCTTCCCATTAAAAGATCGTTCTTTGCATATATTTTGTGAATTAAATATTTCATAATTTGTGTATTTGAATGATCTATATATATATATTTTTTTTTGCATCGCCTTGAGGTTCAACTGTTAGAAGATGCATAGGTGTGTGTGTGTGTGTGTGTGTGGGGGGGGGGGGGTTATGGCTTCCACTGGCAGTCTGGTGACAGTCCACAGAAGTCAAAAGGTTAAGAACTGCTGATCTAGAGGATGACATACAAGCAGAATTCTATGTGCCTGTCCTGCAACATTGTGGTTATAGTTTAGTCAAAGTTTTATATCTCCTAAGCTAACAACATATCACAATTTAACCTTACTTGTATGTTTTTTCCTAGAACTTGGATGGTTTTATAGGTTTTTTTATAGAATCTTGAAATGCAGCCGCTGCAACATATGTATACGGTATTAAGGACTAAGTAGTGTATTGTTATTTCGCTTCTAGTGCACACCGAGCATTCTACAGCTGTTAGAAGTTGCTAAGAAGGAGATCCCAAGACATTTATGGAAAGTTACACCACTGGTCTTAAAAGCAACTGCTGGCCTACGCCTACTTCCTGGTGAAAAAGCACAGAATTTACTTAATAAGGTAAAGCATTTAAAAACAACAACACTATATAATTCTAATACATATGTACCACATTTTTCTGCATAGTTTTGGTTGTGAAACTAGTGGGGTGTGAATGTGCGACGAGTTATCAATTGTGTTATTGACAACTGTGACACATTATGATAATATATCCTGAGAAACCACAGTAAGAGTAGAGAGGCTACGGGAAACAGCTATTTCAACACGGCTGTTTTCACACATTCCATTACAACGCAAGCGTTCCAACGCATACGTCATTACAGCGCGTAGATATTACTATGCATTTGCTTTTACCACGCATGCCTTTACAACGAATTTAGATGGAAAGGTATGTATGGTGAAGGGATATGTGTAGTAAAAAAATATATGCATATGCATGGAAACAGCTGTGTTTGTAGGCGATCCATGTCGTTAGAGGAAACGGAGAGACTTTCCGCTTCATCACAACGAGGTGCACCGCCCCCCTCAGATGAGCTGCCTGCATGGACCACGAGGAGAGAGGTAAGAGGGATAGGGCCTGGGGCAGGGGGCTACTATTTTAGGGGCTGGGGGCAGGGTAGGTCACACATGGGTAATATTTTAAGGTTTAGGGTAGGGAAAGGGCTGGGGAACCGGGGATGCTCAGGGGTAGGGATTTAGGGTCTAGGGCAGGGGAAGGGCTGGGGGCCAGGGGGAGTCATATTGGGGGTAGGGTTTTAGGGTTTATGATAGGGTTTTTTTTTTTTTAGCAGGGTTAGGGGCTGGGGTGGTGTGTGCCAGGGACCGGGATTAGGGTTTAAGGTAGGGGTCAGGGAAACCTTTACCACGCATATGCTTTTATCATACATGCTTTTACACCAAATTTTGTTGTAAAGACATGCGTGATAAAGGCATATTCGGTGACAAAATATGTGTGGTAAAGGTTTGCGTTGTAATGGCATTCGCGTTGTAACACATGCCTGGTAAAGGCATGCGTTACAACAGAATGTGATGTAACGTCACACAACTGAAGCTACAACAGGTAACTTAAGCAGGGTAGTTCAGCAACACAATAGGATACTGAAATGTACCAAGGGACTTCTAAAAGTGGTTATCATTTCCTTAGCCTGTTAGATAAGAGACCGGAATTGGCTTCACTGATTCTCTGTTTGCTGGGGAAAAAAAACCTGGTTCCTGACAACTCAAGGGCACTGGCCAAGTTAACATGCCTGAGATTTTGCTCTGCAGATGGTACTGGTTTGGTAAGTGGGCAAGGCAGCTTAAAGCTGATGTGCAACACGTTCTCTGAGGTCAAAACGAGAAGGGAGACAAAGTCTTCATAAATCTCTCCTTCAGGTTTATGGCTAAGCCATGATCTTCTATTACCATTTATCTGTAACGCCAAGAGCCTGAAGCGAGAGTGTAGGAAGGTGGAATCTGACTATATGGTTGCCCCCAACTTTTTGCCTGGTATTTGAATGGTTTTTGACTAGTCTGGCTGGGATCCTGCTATCCAGGACCCCAGCCTATCTGCTTCCTCCCTAAAACTGATGTGAGTACCCTAGGTACCTTCCAATTGGATACTGAGGACACCCTATCAGCCCCTTGTAGATGGTACCCAGGGCATGGGTCCCTCAGAGGCCTACCAGGGGCTGCAGCACTTATTGTGCCACCCCTGGGACAGCCATACCAAATGACACCACCAGACCACTACTGTAGTCTGGGTAAGGTGGTGCTTGCACTCCTTACAGGGATATAGGTGTTCGAGGCATGTGGGCTGCTGAATTCATATCTGTGCATAGATCGCCGCCTAGTGTTGGGTCCGGATGTTTGCACGTTGTTGTCCTGGAAGAGTCTTCGAAGTATCCTGAGATAGGTGACTCCTCCCCTGGACCATAGTGCGCATGGGCATCCTCTCCATCCTCAGATTGTTTTTTTCCGCCATTGGGTTCGGATGTGCTTATCTTGACTCAAGTTAGGAAAAACTTTTTTCAGGCCAAAAGGCCTTTAGTTTGCGTCGGTACTGTTCCCGATCGGTATCGACAGTTACTTGTTAGTTTATTAACTTCTAAAACAACTTTTTTCGCATCGACCATCGACACCATCGACGATGGAATCGAGGACACCATTCAAGCGGTGTCCTGTTTGCAATGCGAAATATCCCCATATCGACGTCCACCCGGTGTGCAACAAATGCCTTTCACCGGATCACGACGAATCCACATGTATGGCCTGTGCCCGATTCCGATCCAAGAAGACCCTTCGGAATCGACGAGCGGCGAGACTTGAAGCGCAGCAAGCGGCACTGGCCCCGACCAACATCTTCAGCGCCGAGGACGATGATGTGGAAGGCGTGGAGAACCTACCCTCCAGCCCCGCTTCTGAACACGATTCCGGATCGGAAGACATCGAAGAACAACTCTTTCACAGAGATGAAGACGACACCGAGGTAGGAGACTACGATGAGGCCTTAGGGGCCGAAGAAAGTGGCTCCGGTGACGAGCAAGGCCTACCCGTACAGACGGAGGATATCCCAGTGCGTCAGTCTATGGCTCCGGTCGAGGGATCGCCTTCGGGCCTTACCCAAGACCTATCTCGCAGTTCTTCGGGCCCGGCCTCGGACATTCAGCGACAGCCATTAGGACCCAAACCGAAACCGAAACCAAAAGTCGTGTCGGTTCCACAGAAACCGAAACTGAAAGTGGTACTGGTCGGATCGAAGCCCACTACACCTTCGACGCCAGCAAAACCCGTCGGCACCGACCGCACCAAACGGGACTTCGGTGCCGAACTCGCAGCAGCAGACGTCGGCGCCGACACACGGAAAAAGGCCATCGGCACCGACAAACCGCCTCGGCACCAGGCACCGAAACAATCGGCTCCGGCCACAAAGGTCAAAATGGCCGCTGCGTCGCACACCACTTCGAAAGCAGCACCTAAGGCCCAATCATCGACGCCATCAACGGCTGCCGCCTCTCCTCGACTCGATGACCCCATGGCCCCGAAGAAGCCCACGCCTGCCTCTACTGAACCGCTCGGCGCCAAACAACCGTCGGCGCTCCAGGTGCGACAAGTTGCAGAGTCCTTGCAACGCATTAAAGAAAAGGCAGCCCTCCAGGACACGTCGGGCCCAGAGCCGAAAAAAGCTCAAAAAGCTTCTCCAGCAACACCTCATATCACTTTTGGCCTGCCGCCATCCACGGCGCCAAAAATGTTTGAAATAAGAACTCGTGTCACCCAAACTAGGATCACACCTGCCGAACGCTCTCCTACGGAGACGTCACCATCTCACATCATCGATGCCGACACCGGCAGAATTATGCTCCACAAGCGGAGAATATCTTCCGAACACGCTTTGGACTCCTACCGGATCCCGCTGAAGAAAAAGCTGCCAGCAGATTCGGAGCCAGTTCTTTACGAACGTCTCCATACCTCCTACCCAGATCCACAGTCCTTCTCCCCGACACACTCCGAAACCGACGTTTTGGAGGACTATATGGGTGACGACGTCCCCTACCCAAGAGAGATGGACCAGGCTTGGGATGACCCTGTAGACACAGGTGCACCTATGGATACACAGGACACGCAGCTCTATGGCGCAAAAACGTCTCCCACAGAGGACACTGCCGCATTCAACGCCCTAATTGAACGTGCTGCGGAAAATCATGGTGTGCAACTCCACTCTGACACAATCGAGGACGATTTTCTAATGGATACTTTCGCATCCTCAGAAAGGAATATCAAAACTCTACCCATGCTAAAAGGTGTCCTCAAACCAGCAAAGGACATTTTCAAAGAACCCACCAGGGCAAGGGTGATAAACCCCAGGATCGACAAAAAATATAGGTCGGCGCCTGGGGACCCTATGTACATTAGAGGCCAGTTGCCTCTAGATTCCATCGTAGTCGCAAATGCTCGCAAACGGGCGCACTCGCAAACAACTGGGGATGCTCCTCCCCCGGACAAAGAGTCCAAGGTGCTAGAGACCTCCGGCAAATGGGTTGCAGCCCAGGCAGCTAACATATGGCGTATTGCCAATACACAGGCGCTCCTAGCTCGCTACGATCGCGCACACTATGACACATTAGAAACCCTACTCCAACATCTCCCTGACCAATACAAAGAGGGAGCAGAGATCCTCATCAGGGAGGGACAACTCCTCACAAACGCATCCATTAAGTGTGCACTGGATGCCGCAGATACAGCTGCCAGAGCAATAAACACCAGCGTCATGCTACGACGACACGCCTGGTTACGAATCTCCGGATTCAAACCTGAGGTTCAAAATAACATTCTCAATCAGCCTGTCAACCCCGACTACTTATTCGGGCCGGAAGTTGAAGCCACCCTAGAGAAAATAAAAAAGGACACAGACACTGCAAAGTCCATGGGGGCTCTCCAAACACAGACCTTTCGGAGTGGCTCCTTTCGTCGCCCCGGGAATAGAGGAGCAGGCAGAGGACAGGGGTCACAGCAAACCTACAACAAGGGCAACACACAAAGTACCTACGATAAAAACACCCGGGGTGGGTATCGTGGCTCCAGCACAAAGGGCAGAGGACGAGGATACGGCAATACCAGGTCCTCCCCCAAGAACAAACAGTGACGCCCTCTCCCTTCCTCCCGACCACATAACACCTGTCGGGGGAAGGCTACAAAGGTTCCTGTCCACGTGGAACTCCATCACCACGGACAGGTGGGTCAAAGATATTATCAAACACGGTTACTGCCTAGAATTAACCTCCACTCCACCCAAAATACCGCCAAAACACCGTCCTATGTCCTCAGAGCACTTAGCGCTCTTACAGCAGGAAGTGCTAAGTATGCTGGAAAAAGGCGCAATAGAGGTCGTACCCGTCCACGAGCAAGGCATGGGGATATACTCCCCGTACTTCTTAATACCAAAAAAGGACGGGTCACTCAGACCTATACTAGACCTGAGACCCCTCAACCGCTACATTCTGTCAGAGCAGTTCCACATGCTCACCCTACAACAAGTCCTCCCGCTGCTCAAACAGGGAGACTTCCTAGCCACGCTAGATCTCAAAGACGCATATTTCCACATACCCATTCACCCCTCACACAGAAAATATCTCAGGTTCACTATTCAAGGGCAGCACTACCAATTCAAGGTTCTCCCCTTCGGCGTGACAACAGCACCCAGAGTTTTCACAAAGTGCCTAGCTACTGTGGCTGCACATCTACGGAGGCAACACATTCACGTCTACCCTTACCTGGACGACTGGCTTGTTCAGGCAAAGTCAGCCCAGCAATGTGCCAGCCACATGTCCCACACCATTCACCTTCTTCACAGTCTGGGGTTCTCACTAAATTACCCAAAATCACATCTCCAACCCGCACACGTACAACAGTACCTAGGTGCGACCATAGACACTCTGGCAGCCACAGCTCAGCCAAATTTAGTGAGGATCAACAGCATACAAATGCTGATTTCCAAGTTCAAACCACAACACTCCCTTCCTGCGCGAGTGTTCATGCAGTTGATAGGCATGATGGCCTCCTGCATCTTCATAGTCCCACACGCGAGACTACATATGCGCCCGCTTCAGGAGTGCTTAGCACGTCAATGGAATCAGGCTCACGGGCAACTGAAAGACCTAGTGTTGGTGAGCGGTCGGGCATACAACTCTCTGCATTGGTGGAACCCACACAACCTTTGCAAGGGCCGACCGTTCCAAGAGCCTGTTCCACAAATAATACTGACAGCGGACGCGTCTCTCCAGGGATGGGGAGCTCATGTACTCAATTACACAGTGCAGGGACTATGGACAACACAACAAAAGAAGATGCACATCAACCTTCTGGAACTGATGGCAATCTTCCTAGTCATGAAGGCATTCAAAGTACATCTGTGCAACAAGGTCGTGTTGATCCGGACGGACAACATGACCGCCATGTACTACATACAAAAGCAGGGAGGAACACACTCTCCACAGTTGTCTCATCTGGCTCAGAGCATGTGGAAGTGGGCCATTCAGAGGAACATGTTCCTCATGGCGGAACACCTCCCCGGCAAGGACAACCAGATGGCGGATCTGCTCAGCAGACACAGCCACCAGATGCACGAGTGGGAGTTACACCCATCAGTACTCCAACCGTACTTCCAGCAGTGGGGTCATCCAGACATAGACCTATTCGCCACAAGCGAAAACGCAAAATGCCAAAGCTTTGCCGCCAGGTTCCCACATCCGCAGTCGCAGGGCAATGCGATATGGATGAACTGGTCCGGCAGATTTGCGTACGCTTTTCCCCCAGCACCATTGATACCGCTGGTGGCGCGCAAACTCAGACAACACTCACTGACACTCGTCCTGGTTGCTCCAACGTGGGCACGCCAACCATGGTACACCACCTTTCTCGAACTTTCCGTGGTGCCGCATCAAAGGCTGCGGATCAAACCCGCGCATTTGACGCAGAACCATGGAGAGATTCAGCACCCAGATCCGCAACAGCTGAACCTGGCAATCTGGCTCCTGAAGTCCTAGAGTTTGGCTACCTGAATCTGCCACCTGACTGTATGGACATCATTAAGGAAGCTAGAAGACCCACTACCAGAGCTTGCTATGCAGTCAAATGGAAAAGGTTCGTAATTTATTGCAATAACAATAACATTAACCCTCTAGATGCATCCATCCAAAACATAATTTGTTACCTATTACACCTATACCGATGCAATCTGGCATACACCTCAATACGTGTCCATTTGACCGCAATATCAGCCTATCTCCAGACCAGGCAGCACCTCTCTCTATTCAGAGTGCCTGCCATCAAAGCATTCTTGGAAGGACTCAAACGAGTAATTCCTCCAAGCCACCCACCAGCTCCAATGTGGAACCTCAACTTGGTCCTCACACGCCTGATGGGTCCACCCTACGAACCTCTACACTCATGCGAGATTCAGTTCCTCACCTGGAAAGTAGCTTTCCTAGTAGCGATCACTTCTTTGAGGAGAGTTAGTGAACTCCAGGCACTAACCATTCAAGAGCCATTCATACAGGTTCACGCAAACAGGGTTGTACTACGTACCAACCCAAAATTCATGCCCAAAGTGATCTCGCAGTTCCACATGACTCAAACTATTGAACTGCCTGTTTTCTTTCAAAACCCACAAACTGTCGCAGAAAGAGCACTCCATACACTGGATGTAAAGAGAGCCCTCATGTACTATATAGACAGGACTAAAGTCTTCAGGAAAACAAAACAACTTTTCGTTGCCTTTGCCCCACACCACAAAGGTAACGCCATCTCCAAAGCAGGTATAGCCAGATGGATCGTTAAATGTATTCAAATTTGCTATCAAAAGGCTAAACGCACATTAACGATTCCCCCACGAGCCCACTCAACACGTAAGTTAGGGGCCTCCATGGCTTTCCTGGGAAACATTCCTTTGGATGATATATGTAGAGCAGCCACCTGGTCCACTACACATACATTTACCAAACACTATTGTGTAGATGTGCAATCAAAACAGCAGGCAGCTGTAGGACAGGCTGTTCTCAAAACTCTTTTTCAGACTGCTGCAGCTGGCACTGGTGGCCGCCGCTAATAGAGGGTACTGCTATGTATTCTATGCACAGATATGAATTCAGCAGCCCACATGCCTCGAACTGAATATGCTACTTACCAGTATGCATCTGTTCTTGGCATGTAGGGCTGCTGACATTCATATCGCCCACCCTCCTCCCCGGCGCCTGTAGCAGCTGCAGCTCTCAGAATTACTGTAAGCATGGTCATCACTTTCTGTATCTACTCCATCACTGCCACAATGGCGAAAAACAATCTGAGGATGGAGAGGATGCCCATGCGCACTATGGTCCAGGGGAGGAGTCACCTATCTCAGGATACTTCGAAGACTCTTCCAGGACAACAACGTGCAAACATCCGGACCCAACACTAGGCGGCGATCTATGCACAGATATGAATGTCAGCAGCCCTACATGCCAAGATCAGATGCATACTGGTAAGTAGCATATTCAATCCTGTATCCCACTTAATACAACACATATATCCTCATAGGTCACCCCTACAGCAGGCCTTGTTAATCCTACAAGGCAGGGTGCTGAGATATGTGTGAGGGGGGACCCCTACCTGAGTAGGGCCCCTCTGCAACCTTTGTAAAATCATTGCTGGGTTGTTTGTAGTGTAGCCATACCATATACTCTTAACCGCGTTATAAGTAAAGCGCGATAGCGTGATAACTTGAGAATGGCTACACAGAACCATATCGTGTTTGGTGTCAAACATGTAGGAATCATACCCCCAATCCAGCCATATGACTGAAGGCATAATTCCCCCCTGCTAGAGGGGTGATATGGGAAAAGCGGCAGAATTTAGACACCAATTTTAAAGTGCACACGTAGTACAAAATGGATGCTACCCGCCACCCACACGACTCTGGCTGCCTGTTGCTGGGCAGAACTCCAGCCACGGCAGTTGGACAATAGGGATTCTGTTGCAGGGTGGTGTTCCCACCTCCCCAGACAGACTATGTGGATTGGAACTGGGTGGGTGCACCATAGGATGCCTTTCAGAGTTGCACTTAGGCTTCCCCAGTGCCTACATTCTGCATACACCGCCTGGAACCGGTTCAGGGGCATCCTGTCCCCTGCCCTGGTGGGAAACACACAAAGGGGAGAGGGTGTAGCCACCCTTTTCCCGCCTGACCTCTCATTGGTGGGCTCTGATCTGGACCCTCCCCTAATCTTTGGATAAAGGTGAATACTGGGTCCCCAGAGCCTCAGATTATTCTTGAACTTCACAGACTTGAATTTCGACTTGCTCCCGCACAGCGTACTGAAAAAATCTCCCTTGGGGTAAAGGAGTTACCCCCCTGCTTGGCAGGCACCTGAAACACTGCAAGTGACCCGGTTGGAACCTCGCTGCTCCTATGGACATCGACGACTCTTTCCTACCTTGAGGTGGGTTTCCAAGCATCCCAGAGGCCAGTGAGTGTGCACAGCAAAGCTCAGCACGTGGACCCCGTGGGTGCCGAGATCCCCAATACCCCAGGACACCGGCCACCTCTTGCACAGCACCCGACCCCGACGAGTTGGGAAGTTGTGCTTTGGCCCATTATTAAGCCAACCTCTCAGCATCATATGTGCCAAAGATCGACGCCCTAGCCCGCACCCGCGACCCGTGGGCGCATCTTTACATACGCCAAATTGCTGCCTCCCGCGGTCCCTTGTCTCTCGACTTGTGGGCCCTAGCGGAGGTCAATCTTCGATTCCAAGAGTTCCCCTGGTTGCTCCAGGCCGGCTCTTCAGTCTCGTCGCTGGAGACCTCGCTCAGACCTCGTGGGTCTGCACCAGTAGCAGTTTTGTGTCTCTTGCGTGGGTTGCGGTGGCCAAGGCTTAGTGGATCCAATCCGGACACTAACACCGCAGCGACCCTCATCCTTCGTGGGACAGTCGCCCTCCAGAAGCTGGCCTTCCTTGACGCCTCCTGGACCCCGTAGCTGACGATTCAAGCTACACCTCTTCCACCTGGAAGCACCCGACATTGATGGGCTCCTTCTCTTGAGCCCCCTGGTCACTGTGCCGTGAGCCACACTCTGTCCCCTCTGCTTTCAGGTCCTTCTCTACAAGATCTACATTTTCATTCTTCACGACAAAGACAACGCTTCTGGCTAGCAGCAGTTCTTCACGTTTTGCCATTTAAAATCAGCCCGCGACCCGACATCGAAAACGACCTATGCACCCGGCTTCCCTGGGGCAGGTAACAGTGGTACCTCGGTACTCTCGTGGGTGTGGGTCCTTCAAAAGCTTAACTCTAAACTCTTGAACTTGAACTCCTGCTAGAAGTGTTTTTAAACTTGTAAAATTCAACCGCTACATTCTCCATAGGCTTTAATAGAGATCCCGACAGTAGCTTTAGCCACTGCACGCGTCTCCCGTGGGTCCCCTTCCTCACTACCGTGGGTGGTTTCACAAGGGGCCAGCGACCCTAAATGCCCTAGGCATTGTCTGTAGAATTGTCGTAGTTCTTATACCACTTTTTTGATATATGGTTTGGTCCCCCCCGGGGCCCTGTGAATCCAGTGCTATTTATTGTAACTATCAATGCTTGTTTGAATTGTATCTTCACCTCTAGCCTCATAAAGAGACTAGTGGGGTTATTCCTAGAATAAATACATATATTTTATATATATACCTGTGTGGACTACTCTTTCATTTGGTTGTTCAAGAGGTTATCTATGGTAAAACAATAAGCTTAACACTCCTTCAAGACTTAGCCTGAAGGCTGCTCTCCACAGCTACCACTAGGATAGCTTTCTTTAAAGGTTGTCTTTAACCTATCACCATAAGAGTCGAATTGGACTGGTACAAGGTGTCCCCTATAACTAGAGGACAGCATATGCCAGGCCAACTTCTCACAGAGAGGATGATCTAAGTACAAAGACAGGCAATGGTAAAGAGGAAAGCCATGGGTAAAACAAGGATGCCCCGCCTGGCTCAGTCCATAAAGACTACTTAGATCTCTGGAGTAGATATTTAAATGCAACAAAGTGAAGTTCGTAATTCCAGTTTCCTGAACCAAGGGCAATGATACAAAAAGCAAGGCTGCTGTCTCCTGGACAGATACATGTGAGTGATTGAAAGATCCATCTGCCTCAGAAAGTGCACAATACTCTAGTATTACAAAGTGGCCATATGGAAACATGCTGGGATTCTACAAAATACGTAAGTCACAGAAATGTCAAGCTCGTCAGATCACTTGGTGCAGAGAAAGTGACCAAACTTGGAGCCTGCAACAAGGGCTCCTGATCAAGAGCAGTGAGTTAGCAAGTGATGAGAGGTTCCCCAGACATTAAAAGAAAATTGCAATAGCATGAGCAATACAAGAAACATGCATCCAGGCAAATAAATGATCCAGGGGGAGGTTAGTATAATGGACCGATACAGTTGCTTACTAAAAGCTAATAGTGAAACATGAAAAATAGGATTGAAGTTCTTCTAATGCAAGTAACTTCGCCAGGGCAATGAGGGATACAAGATAGGACCTCGAAAAATGGGGACACCAATAATGTAAGTAAAACCCAACTTACAAACCTACTAGATAAGATATAGAAGATTGAGGACATGGAATTCAAAATAGAAAACATAGAAAGAGGGGCTTGGAGAGGCAGTTTTAGAATTGTTGCACTGCCAAAATGTGAATGACAACTACTGACTTATTGACTCACTATAGGAAACAACCCCCTTCTGAGCTAATGGACGTCAACGAGCTTACAGATCACTACAATCAGACGATATCTACAATAATTGACGACATTGCCTCGCTAAAACTTAAAAGAATGCAGATCAAAGATAAAAATCCTTAGTTCAACTGATCACTTAGTGAAGAAAGACGGAAACTCAGAATAACAGAACGAAAATGGAGACAAACTCTGTTATCCCCACACTTAAAACATATAAGAATGATCAGAAAAACGTACTTAAATCAAAAAAAGATTTTTTTAGAAATGAACTTGAAATTGAAAACGCAAAGAACAGACCGAGGAAACTCTTCGATCTACAAAAAGATCAATCAAGCAAATTAGCTTAATCTTCCCTACTAACATCTAAATCAGACCTGAACTGTGACGATTTTTCAACATTCTTTACTGATAAAGACAGCTCTTTGGAGAAAGAACTCAAGAATAACGCTGAAAAAGCCTCAAGCCTAAGGAGTGAACAAGGGAGGAACCCTGCCCTACCTACTCAAGTAATGCCCAAAAATAATGCCCATTGGTCAAACTTCAAACTATATGCTCAACATGACATTGCCAAAGGATTACTTTGTCTGAAACCAAATATTCATTACAGTGGCCCGCTGCTGTCTAAATGCTGGCCCTCCTGCAACCACATGGTCATCCCCTACTGGACTAAGATAATTAAAGAATCGCTTGCCCAAGGATCAATTCCAGACTGCCAGAAAACAGGCCAGGTGGTCCCTCTCCTATAGAAACCTACAGAGAACCCATCGGACACTAACCACTTTCGTCCGGTAACAAACATTCCCCTACTAGCCAAAGTACTAGAAAAATGTGCGCACAATCAGTTAAGTCAACACATTTCTGAATTTGAGCTACTTAATGACTCCCAATCAGGGTTCAGACAAAACCACAGTACGGAAAGAGCAATCCTACACATAGTAGATGATGCTTTGCTAGCCCTCGACCGTAATGAAACCTGTCTCCTGATCCTTCTAGACCTATCATCTGCATTTGACACAGTAAACCATCCCAAATTACTAGAGCGCCTGGAAAATAAGATGGGCTTATCAGGAACTGTACTGAAATGGTTCCAACCCTTCCTAGAGAACAGATCGCAAAGGTTCCTGGTAGACAACAAGCTATCCCCACCATCTCCACTTCAAATTGTGGTCCCACAAGGGTCAACTCTATCCCCTTCACTATTTAACCTATACATCGAACCATTAACTGAAGTACTGCGTAAGGCTAACATTTCGTTTCACATGAATGCTGATGACACCCAGCTGTATATGAAGATATAATTCCTGGAAGAGATCAACACTATGAACCATGCACTCCAGAAAACTGTTGAATGGCTAGCTGACAATCATCTTAAGCTCAACTAAAAAAAAAACGAATTCCTTCTGATCTCTCCTCCTAAAAGTTCAGCCAAAATCAAAGAATGGACAAAGTTGATCCCAGCACTAAACGGTACCACGACTATAGGTGACTCAACCAAATCCCTGGGTATCACACTGGACAAAGATCTAAACATGCAAGCACACACCAACACAATGGCAAAAAACGCTTGTTTTCATCTGAATTACCTCAGGAAACTGAAGCCACTCTTCAATCCCGGTGATCTGAAATCAGCAGTCCAAGTACTGGTCATATCAAGAATTGAATATGGATACGCAACCCTATCAGGACTCCGTAAGATCTCAACAGCACCCCTAAAAACTTGTCTCAATGCAGCAACTAGACTTACAACGGGAACAAGAAAATACAACCACATCACTCCTCATCTGAAAGCGCTCAACTGGCTACCATACGAAGCAAGATTAGAGATGAAAATTGCTTGCATCACTCACAAGGCAATACACCACAAAACTCCATATTACCTAACGCATACTTACGATATCTAGCGGCACTAGACCCTCGAGAGGATCGGAGGATTTTCTACTGAAACCAGGACTCTTCCGTAAGAAAAAAACTTACGATAGAGCATTCACGGGAGCAGCACCAAGGATTTGGAATTCGCTCCCACCGAATATCAGACGAAATCACCTATGCTGCTCAATTCAAAAAGGAGACTAAGTCATTTCTGATGGGCAAATATCTCCCATAACGACCACAGGGATGTCTAGGTAGTTATGGATATGGGATGTCAATACGGCGTTCCTAACTCAGAACAAAGAAACTGTTCACTTCCCGATGCAAGATACTATCATTAAATGAGCTTGAATGGATAGCCTCTACTCCTAAAATGAAGTACGACAAGACAATCTTGAATGCAATCTAATGATTTCTGTTATTCCTCAGTATATTTTTGTGTATGGATAAATGTTTGCCAATGTTAGCGGAACACATAGAGATGTTCTTGACGTTAAATAATTGGATATCTGCTGATATTGAAGTGGTTGAAATGTAAAGCACTCTGACACCCAACTTCGAGTATGCTTCGCGCTATAGAAAACACTGAATTAATAAATAAATAAATAAAAGCCTGCTTTGAAAAGAAAGGTGCAGGAAAAGCAGATTGGGGAGAAAATGTGAAATATAGAAGCACCTTAGCTATCCTACTAAGGGAAGAGTGTCTCTGGGCTCAAGAGATCGTTGACACCAATTCTAAGCAATTCCAGTGTTTAAAAATCAGGTTGGAGATTCACTCCTTAGACCCCCAAAAAAGTTTACTACTCTTCAACGTATATGTCCCTCCCGGGCCAAAGAACGATGTCCAATTTGAAGAAACCTTTGAAACTATTCAACAAATAATCGAAGCTCAATCTTATCCGCCATTCCTGATAATGGGTGATCTCAACGGAAAAATATCAAACAACGAAATCTCCAACTGGGCGAACTGGTACAAAGATGAAGCTCTAGAAATACCGGTGCCGACCTTCCCGACTAGAAGCAGGGCTGATAAAAGGGGGAAAATGCTATTAGCGTCACTCCCAACACTAAATGGAATTATTCTGAATGGGAACGTGGAAGGTGATATTCCAGCATCGCATACCAGACGGGGAAATAGTACCCTCTCAATCCTAGATTATATGATCAGCAATATGGAGTCATTTGAGTCCGCTTCACATCTCCGCA
Source organism: Triturus cristatus (assembly GCF_964204655.1). Lineage (NCBI taxonomy): Eukaryota > Metazoa > Chordata > Amphibia > Caudata > Salamandridae > Triturus > Triturus cristatus. The sequence goes on from NC_140589.1 coordinate 1,139,172,108, forward strand.
TCTACTTCACTGAAGAGAGTGACCACGCAATCCTGCTATTACATACGCAATGGAAGATAAGCACCTGCTTTCCTAGTCAAATTATGTATAAACATGGCACTGTGGAGGCAAAAACAAACCAAAGGAGGCTCTACTGGAATTCATCTATGTTAGATAAAATAACTACTCTAATTGATACCTATCATCTTCTAACTATAGAATTCTCCGCTGATGTAATAACAAACTTTGAATCCATTATCGAGAACTTAAAGCAATTTTTTCGAAACAAATTGCAACAAGTCGTACCAGTAACGAATAAAAACAAAAATAAAACCTCAAATTCTGCAACTGCAAAAAGACTAAACAAACTTATCAGAGCACAATATGTGGACCGCTCAATTACAAGACAGGCAGAAATTAACAAACTGAAAAATCAACTCAAGCGAGAAAAGTGTCGCTTAAAAAGAATAACACAGGACAAAAACTGGGTCGATCTACAACTTGCGGCAAAACAGCGCAACCAACGATCATATTGGTCATTAATCGCAAAGGAAACCGGAACAAAAAAGGCCCTGCACCCCATTCCAGTTCCACCACAAGATTGGGAAACCTACCTGACAGCTTTGTACAGAGCAAACACGAACAATGAAGAGGCTGTAAACACCGGGAATAACAGCGAAGGAAACAACGTTCAGATCGGAACCGCCTCCCCGTTCTCAATAGAAATGCACATCCGAAAGGCGAGATCCACAGGAGCCTCCGGCCCAGACCAAATTCCAATCAAGGTCCTACAGGCAGATCCTAAGGGTTGGAGTAAGATGCTCTCTCCCCTTTTTAACTTCATCTTTAAAACAGGATCAGTGCCAAAATCCTGGAAGGGGAGTATCATAATACCGATCTTCAAAAAAGGGTCAAGACATCAGGCTGGCAACTATCGCCAAATAGCATTACTAGATGCTACGGGGAAAATCTTCGCCGCTGAAGTGTTGGACCAACTTAAAAATTGGGCATTTTCTCAGGATCTAATCCCCTTATATCAGGCCGGCTTCAGGCCTAACCATTCGGTTATCGATAATATCGCGATACTACAAACAATCCTCGACAAATACGTTGTAGGAAAATCCCAACCGGTATATGCAGCATTCATCGATTTTTCAACCGCATTCGATCGAGTAGACAGACCATCACTCTGGAAAAAACTGAGGAAGTTAAGAATCCCTGAACAATTATTACAAATTATAATTACACTGCATTCGCACACGTGGTGTCAAGTGCAAATGGGGAGTGAAAAGGGCCTGACCAACATAATTCCAACAGCAAACGGTCTTAAGCAGGGGTGTCTTCTAGCCCCCTTGTTATTCTCACTATATCTCAGTGATTTGCCTCAGCACTTGCAACAAACGCCAAGTCTGCCTCCAAAGATCGCAGCCCATAATATAAACGCCCTCTTATATGCAGACGATATTGTAATGTTAGATCTTACACCCTTCGGCCTGCAAAGACTTCTAGACACTCTGAACAAATATAGTCAGGAAAACTTCCTAATTCCGAATCTCACCAAGACAAAAATAGTCTCCTTCTCAGGAAGAAAAAGAAGCACCAAATTCTGTTGGAGACTCGGCGCTGGAACAATAGAAGAGACAGAGGAATATACATACCTGGGCAGGATTTTCACTAAGACACTAAAAAACAATTTACAGGTTAATAACCTGACTAGGAAATCTGATGTGCACGCCGGAGCCCTTCAAAGACTATACGCGGCTTCAGGCAACAGACATTTTTCATCCCTTCTCAAAGTATATAGTACAAAGATACCTCCAGTTTTATCATTTGCTTTGGAATATATTCCAATAAAACAGTGGCCATTCCTGGACCAAAAAGAAGGGAAGATACTGAGGAAAATGCTGAAGGTATCACACTCCACCCCGGTGCAAGCCCTTCGCCTCGAATTCTCTATCACGAGCTCCTACTCAAGAGCTATTGCAAACGTCATCAGGTGGGCATATAATTTGCTGCACGCAAAGGCTGGAACTCTCCGTTCACTACTTAAAATCGAGACCTTTGACTGTGACGCTCCGAAACAAGTATTCTTCAGCAATATGTCCACTGCATTTAAACTAGCTGAGATCAATGTTAACCTGTTGCTCACGTGGACTCCGTCACAACTGAAACTCTTTTTAAAATGTTTCACCCCCAGACTCAGTTATGACCTTGATTTTTCACACTGTGCGAAATTGACTCTGTATAAAAGTTTCACGGAAACAATCGCACCTAAGCAAGTACAACAATACATATACTTCAATCTCTCGCACGGAGCAAGGAGATCAATTATCCTATTAAGGCTCGGCATTTTACCAGTGCTAACCACAACATCAAGATGGCACCCAAATGGATCTTCATTATGTAACTTCTGCCACGGAGGGGAGCAGGATGTAGAACATCTTTTATTCATATGCCCTAACCCAAAAGTAGTGGCAGCTAGGACAAAACATCTGTATCCTATATACATTAACTGCCGTATCACCACCGTAAAGGATTTGATCACAGTATGCAAATTTCCTCCTAATGAACTAGTTTGTTATAACTTTTATAAATTTTTAAAACCTTTTTTAGCTTTGTATTAATATGAAATTCTAAAAGTATATGTAACTGAATTTTATCGTATAAAATTTGTGGTCCTCAGTAGAGTACCAAAACAAATAAAATAAACTTGAACTAGAAGCACCTGTGAACAGTCATAGGTAATGGTTCACTAAAATTATCAAAAGAGTTACAAAAGCTGACATATTACTTGATTGGGATAAGACGCTAATGTGATAACGATATTCTGAATTGCTGGGGTTGCTGGTTTTCGTGCGCAGTCAACCTAAGGGATTTAACATGAAACATTGGTGCAAAAACGTAAAAATATTAAGAGGCTATCCAGAATCTTGGGTAGTGGTGCTGGGCGGACTCAAGAACAAAGACTGTGGAAGCTATGTTTAGACAACTTAAGAGGAGAAATTATGATAACTGAAAATTTGAGGGTGAGGTCATTTATAACCAGAAAATTGGAAACCACCAACAGCTGGGATGGGTCAGAGAGTTGAAAGTTGGACAATTATTTGCAGATGTCAAGAACATCACATAGACATTGGCCACAAAGGTATGATCCCTCCAGAGATTTTGGCACCAACACCCCTGAAACAAGTGGCTAATGAGTGAGGAGAAACAACTAGTCAGATCTGAGAAGACCTACCCACACCATCTATTGGGGAAGAAAGATTAAACGTATGATATGGAACATCATAAGTGTGATCAATTCCTTCAAGAGGCACAGGATGGGTTGTGCTTGAAAAGCTAAAAAGTACATGCAATGATTAATTTTTTTTAACTTTTTTTTAGAAATTCACATGAAAGTTACACGATTATTACTAAGTAAGATCCCTCTAAACAAGATTGTGTCAACTTTCAGACGATGCTGTTACATCCAGTTATTGTGGTGTTTTATCTCGCAGAAGAATGAAGTTATTCAAGTGCTCTTACAGACCATGTAGAGTTAAAGGGGAAGGAAAGAATAGATGCGAGACAACTGTAAAGATAACCATGTATATAATGTAGGACAGGCCTTCTTGACTCTACATAAACTTCCCCCCAGGAGGCACTCCGTGATGTTACATCCCAGACCTAATGCCACCCCTAACTTCCAAGAAGACCCCTTGCTAACATCATAGGGATTCTAACACTGCAAGGTCACCCCACATCCAAGCATAACCGCTCCTGAAGTGTCATCGAGAAACTGGCCTCATTTAAGGCATAACCTTACCATGCAAATGGAGTGGAAAACCCAACGAGGCAACAAGGCCACATTGAACCATGTCTCATCTAACTTCCAGCAAGGCCCTCTTCTGAGCCTGGGTACCAGCGTGGAGATCCAAAAAGAATAGGAACTGTCTTTAGCCACCTGCATCTTCCTCCTCTGTAGTGCTGCAGAAAGGATGCAGTCTCTTCTGTCCTGGGATGGTACCAGCTTCATGACCGTGCCACCGGATGAGGTACTTACTCCTCTGCTTCATGGAGGCAGTCTATATACTTTATGGACCCTCATTGTTGACTCCTTGCTCACTAATCAAGTCTTGAAGCACCTTATTAATCCAATATTGCAGGGCTGTTGATGCCAACGGAAATTCTGGCACCCAGAAGCTTGTGCTTCTTCTTCTTCCATTCTCTTCGGTATCAGCCTTTGCCATGGTCTCTGTGGTGCGTTGTCCGAAGGAAGAAATTGCTTTTAGTTCGGCTTCCACTGGTGATGTGTGTACCTCCAGTGCATGTATCTCGTTTTTGGCCATTGCTGCTTTTGTTCTACCCCCAGACTTGCTTGTGAAGCTCTTCTAGTCTTTCTTAATCTTTCTTCACTATCACCTCCAAAGTCCAAAAATCCATCTTTTATGTATATTTGTCCTGCCATCCGAGTAACATCTGACAGTAACTCCACCACCCCCTCCACAATGCATTCAGTTCAAGACCATTCCAAAACATGTGCAGTAAATACACATTTGCACTACCACATTGAGGACGTACGTCCCTAAAGTCCGGGTAAATTGTGTGTAGCCAATGTGGTGTAGCTTGTATTAGATCAGTTTAAATTGTGCATTTCTTGAAATGGACTCTGGGTAATCCAGAACCCTAGCTCATTCCCTATCCTTAAACTGTGCATGGAAGTCCGCTTCTCATTTATAGAGAGGATTACCTTAGTTTGTGTTATAAGTGCTATCTATAACATGGTAATGGCCTTCCAGATCTTCCTGTGTGTTAGTATTTTCTGCCGAGCAATATATACAGGTGGATTCTCACTATCATAGCACCACACGGCCCTCATCGTATGAGTAATGGCCTCATAGGTTAAGAAATACCCCACCGGAAGCCCCTCTGATTCTCATAATTTTTCAAAGGTACGATGTTGCTGGCCCTCATATAACAATCCTATAATGTCCGGTCCTGCCCTCTGCTATGATGACACATTCGACCTTGTTGCTACTGGGGTAAATTCTGGGTGCCACTATATTGTTAGAATTGGTGCATAGGCCATAGTGGCCTTGGTCTGGCGCAGGCATAATTTTCAACATTGACGTGCCGCCACCAACACACGAGAGTTTAGACTCGCCGGGCCTATGTCCACCTGCTTTCCCTGGGACCTAGGCAGCATTATGAATATGGACTCCATAGTTATGGGGAGGGATGTTTTTCAGTCCCTGGCAGCTACATACATCTCCAAGAGGTGAGGGGTCAGGATATCATTGTATGTGGTGTAAAATTCTGATGGTTAGCCATCACTTCCTGGGATTTTACCATTTGCCAGTTATTTTATGGCCCCCTTCAATTCCCCAATGGGGAGGCAAATATAGCGGTTCCCTCTGCTAGCCTCTGCATTATTGGTGTTTTTAAAAATTTCATAAGAGCATATGGAACTTGTTAACACAGCTTGTGTGTGAATAAGTTCATCAGAACGTCCTCGGATCGCAGATATAATACCATGCTGGGCTTCATTGCTGTTCGACCATGCCAACAAACATTCTGCCTTGTCGCCTTCATTATGCTTCTTATCAAGGTAAAGTTTTTTGTTGTGTTTCCCCTTCTGGCCACAAATTCTCAATGATTCCCTCTTAGCCTGTATCAGTAAGGAACGGCTGCCCCGGGATGTCACTGCCTCAACTTTAAACTTTTTTCAAATTATCCTCTAAGTCGGTAAATTTCCTTTCCAATTCTTTTCCTATGCATACCTCATCCCAAAGAAAGCCCCCCCCCCCTGTCAGGCTTCTAAAAGACCCCCAGACCCCACATGGATTCACAACAGACCCTATTTACTTCAAAGAATTGCATTATGGTTTCACCAAGTTTCACTCTACATGGTGTGTCCATTCACCTAGTAATCATCATCATGGGGATTTCGGACACTCAGCTCCCAACTGTAGCGTTATTTTAAGCAGAATATGCTCTGAGTACGTTTTACCCAGATATTCCATACTAGTAACAAACGTCTTCCTCTATGAGTTGCACATGAACAAATCTATCCTGGTGTTAAGTGCATGCACGTTTCAGTAATAGCAGTACTCTCTATCAGCTGGCTGTTCACTCCTCCAGGAGTCAATTAATTTGCAGTTCAATGACAATGCTTGAAGCTTATATGTGGCCTGCACTGTTGCGATCCCCTGCTGTAGTGGCAATGATCTTACCATGCCCAGATCTGACACACAATTGAAATTGCCACCCCAAATGGTAAGAATATCTTGATCCACCATGAGTTGCACTATTACTGACCCCAAAACTCCCTCTCTTGCACATTGGGCCATGTATGTACAACAGTCTCACTCATCATCAATCGAACCTACCTGCCGCTATCTTATATCTCCCTAAAGGATCTGTGACCCACTCTTCCTTCAACAATGACACTCTTGGACAAATCCAATCTAAATGAAAGTGGAGTTTTTTGTGTGGATTAATTGTTACTGCCATTTCTTGTTCAATTTAAGGCCTTTAGCGTTGATCAGGTGTGTCTCCTGTAAGAAAGCCAAATCAATGCGTAGTCTTCTTAAGTATGCATGTATCCTGTGGTGCTTAACTCTGTTACTCAGACCTCTGTTCTTTCAGGTAAGTATGTTGTATGTTTTGTAAGTTTTATGTTGTGTCCTCAGTCACTTAAATCAATTCACAGTCTTCTTAAGTATGCATGTATCCTGTGGTGTGTAACTCGTTACTCAGACCTCTGTTCTTTCAGGTAAGTATGTTGTATGTTTTGTAAGTTTTATGTTGTGTCCTTAGTCACATTTTTGTTGCTCCACCTCCCTCATCTATATTACCAATGTCTAAGAGCATCAGTATTGTGACCAACCTTCCAAGAGGCCCCAACCAGAACCACTGGCTGCTAGGCAATGCCCTAGGTTCTTTTGAGGAATCAAAATCATCAATCCGTAATTCCCACCCTATCCCTGGTCCTAATACCCAAACTTCTACACCCATTAACAAAAACTTGAAGACAATTTTTTTTCGTTGTGAAATACAATTTTTAATGATTTTATAGCAAAACAATAGCTGAGTACTAAGAATGGCAAATATACACAACACAGTACCGTAATGCATATAGAGATATCAGTTTGATGAACCATCCCTGTTCAGAAGTCATCCTAAACATATATAATATCAGAACAAGGCATGCCCCCATCGTCTATGAGCACTCAGTAGAGATGGCAGCAGCATGAAGTCCCTTTCCCCTTCATTCTCCCAAGGCCTGGGTATTTATTGACATTGCTCCAGCTGGATCTCTCTGTGCTCTGTCTGGTCCCTCCAAATCTTAAAATGTTTCTGGGGGCATCCCCATGAACGATATATCGAACGTTCAAGCTCCATGTAGTGGTCTCTGCCCTTAGCCCATACCTCCACCGGGGGAGCCTCTGACTCCTTCCATGCCCTGGCAATATTCCTGCTGGCAACAATTAAACCAAGCCACAAAAGCGCACTCTGGTAGTGAGTGCCCCTCAACTAGTCAGTGATAAGGAGAAGTGTTGTGGAATGACAAAACTCCTAATACCGGAATAAACACACTGACTCTTCTTGGCCATACAAAGACAGTATTTACTGTCACAACAGGGAGAAAAACCTTTATCGTACAACACGGATTACACCTCAGCCCTGCTCAGGCTGTCTCTTCAGTTTTTCTCAAATCCCTGCTCGCAGACAGGCATTTTTATACACACTAGCACTATGCTTTATTACACATAGTAAATAATAGTTAACATGCAAGTTAGAGATTCAAGATGGCAAAACACTCAGACATGTGACCTTATAACCCTGAATTACTGAACTAATCCATTACACCTTCTTCATTATACTTCCAATGAAGGTTAAAAAATGACCATTTTTCTGCCTATGAATGCGTGTGTGAGCGTCTAAGACCTTTGTGTGCTTAGAACTTAGTTACTTCCCTGCACCATTGTTCAATCAAGCACCTGCGTGCTGTGGGACAATTCAATTATATGAACCTATTGTCAAATCAGACCACAATCTGTTTGGAGGCACATGGTGCGTGCTGGTGGACCTGTGTGCCGATGTTATAAATACTTTCAAGTCTATTAAGCATGATTTGGTCTTTAACTGAAAACCCGTTTAAGTTTCCTATTCCACTACATCCTTAAGTGAACTTTTCACCTTGTTTGTGTCAGTACAGGATTTGGGCCTACATTGGTTTTTACCAATGAACTGCAGTGGGGTTTGTCATTGGGCTTGATGTTGTGCTATATTTTCATGCTTTATGTTTTCTACAGTGTGTTCATTTTTTACATTTCCTACAACATTTCCCCCTCTAGTTGATATTTCAGCAACTTCATTTGGATCTTTGTCCTTGGCACTAGGTGATGCATGTTGCCTGGGGAATCTACTACTTGTGTTGGTGTCCTAATTGGAAACATCCCTCCGCCTTGGCGTCTTTTGTCTTACAACATGCCAGAATTACTTGTATATTGGTAGTAAGACCACAGTTGTGGGTAACAAAGCCTCCATCCGTCCCGACATCCAGGATGGCAGTGATGCAAACCAACCACTGGACTAACTAACTGGGGAACCTCCTTCATCAATCATTTCAGGCTGTAAATTATGCAGTGTCCATATTGCCTTCAACAAAGTTCAATTTTCTGTGCCAATTACTGGAATGAACTTGCAGCACTTTTTTCTTGCATACCCCTCCTTACATGGTCTTCATAAGGTCAAGTGCATTACGGTGTTGCAGCACCATCATTCTTATGCCATGCAGTTCTTCTTTAATGGCATTGAAGCCATCTGTGGTAGTGTAGTGTAGTTTCTATATTCCTGATAGGCTCTGCGCATTGGAATAATATACACTATAGTTTTGACATAGGACTGAGGTCAGTATGTCTCTATCGAGTACATTAAACTTAATTACTTGTGTGTGCCAGCTAACTCAGAGGTCGCTAGAAATTTCTCGAATACACAAGAAGGGATTCGTTTCTGACAACCGCATAAACATGACAACTTTGTTTCACTTAGAGTTGGAACAATCTCAGAACCGTGGAAACAATAGATAAGTTTCACTCAGTCAATCGTGCATGCTTAGTTTCTACAGAGTTGCAGAGAAATAGAGAGGTGGGCGTTTCAATAAAAATAATTTATTGACCAGTCTTATTTCTCATGCAAGAGATATGAACTGCTACAATCGTAAGACAGGCTGCGAAGTACAATATGTAAAGAGTTAGCAGTAAGATAAAATAATACTGCAATAGCAGGGTTTGTAGCTATGACATATATTAATTAAAATACATACATCAATAACACAGGCTAAAAGGTGAATACTCATCTAATGCCTCTAAATAGTTCTACCCCAGTGTACCTAACCTAAGTGTAGTACGAGGTAAGTAGGTGCTGTTTTCTAACGTATAGCTAACTATAGCTATAGTTTTAGTTTTGCCAAGAGTTGCCAAAAGTTTCTCTAAGTTCTAGTCTGCTCCATACCTTCGAATGGGCAAGGATGGAATCTCTTTTCCAGAACTCGATATCTAACACCCCGCAAGGGGAGTCAGAAACGCTGGAGCTGGATTCTCTGCGAAGAGGATGACATCATCTGATCAGTGCGTCAGGCTGGAACTCGATTTCCTTCCGAACTTGCCGTGGCGAACCGCAAGTAGGCAGTCGAGCTGGATCGTGCCGGAACCGTGGTTTGCCAGGGCAAGTGCAGGTATATTTATACCTTGAAGGTGTTTAGAAATGCCTGTATTGACGTAAAAGTCGGGCATAAGAACATCCTAAATGAACCCCTAAGGAATAGATGTTCATGCATACTAAATGAGTTCTCGGAGAAATCAATATCCAAGCAAGGGAAATTCCTAAAGTCTTAAGAGTCCGGTTTTCCAAGAACTCGTTGTGACGTGGATGGACGTATGTAAGAGACGATGCCTGTATTTGGTTAGCATGGACAATGCCTAAATAAGGGCTGGATTTTCTATGTCTAAATAAGGGCAATATGAATTTTATCTATATAAGGGCATACATCTGGAAACCTATATACGGAATCTAAATCTACACACAACAGTAGTGTTGATGACTTTGGGGAGCTCCCACTTTGTAAACTGGAGCCAACAAGCTGTTGCTCCAGTTTGCAAGGTGCTTGAACAAATGGCAAGATGGCAAGATGTTCCCAAAGAAAAAGTCAGTCTCGTTGAATAGGCAATACTCTTTGGGAATGTCATTCCAGGTGCTTGTGTCAAACTACTGTGCAGTTCTCTTCTTTCGGCTATGATTTAGCAAGGTTGTTAGATGGCTCATAGGGTTTTTCTGTAAAGCGTATATGTTTATTCCAGGAATTAACAAAACTGGAGAGGGCAAAGTCACAATGGAGCAAACCCCTCCCCAGTTTGGTGGTAACTGGGCGTACATTAGATCTCCACACTGCCAGAATAAATCCATGAGGATGGAGGGACCCCCCTGCATGTTGGTGTGGTACACTGTGGTCCTACAACCAATATAACAGGGCTATGTCGATGGTGCCATTTCCCCTGAAACATAAGGAAGCAGAAGATAGCACAATAAGTCCCTTAACTGTCATGAAACTATCTATCCATGTGTAATGCAAGATGTTTTCATCCCAGGTAGGTGTACATTTCCCAATTGCACCCTGGCATTAGTGCCATTCCATAAAGACATGGCTTTACAGGAAAATTCAATGTTGGGATGCCACTGATCATTGGCAAAGACTGACCCTGTCACTCTAAACCCTGGCCTTCAAACACAGCCTCGGGGTAATGGGTTTATAAAATAATTGTTAAACTGAGTTGGTGGGTGTGTTACTCCCACAAATCCTAGATCCAGGACCATCTGTATCCAATCTAATGTGGTGGGGCGATCTGTCTTTCTCGTGTGTGATATTTCTTCCCTGATGTATAGTTCTTCTGGTAAAGCTTCATATTTGTTGGCATTAACTAGAAAGCGTACTACTTTGACGTGTTAATTACATTTGGGCCTAATTCTACACAAGTAAAGAAGTAATAAACACTGAGCTATGTCTGGGGTTACTTTTATATATTTTCCTTGCTGCTAACTTTTTTTTCACCCTCTTCTGGCCCATGGCTTTGTGGCCCTTGTTGTCACATTGTGGTCTCATAACCGCATGCTAATCCACATGTGCCGTGCATTGACAAAGCTCTCTCAGGGACTGCTATTGTATCCCTACTTGAGAAATCAAGGTCACCAGATGAGCTCAATGCAGATACAGAGGTAGTCCCCTCGTAGTTACCACCTCAGTTCCTTTTATGTGTAATGTGAACTTCAGTCCTTAAGGCCAAAGTAGCTCACAAACCAAAAATCAGGCAGCAAATAGCACCAAAAAAAGGGGTGGAGAGGTGGAGCAAGCACAACTGTGATGACGCACCAGATTTATTGGTGCCTCAGTGAAGTATTTGCCGCCCCACCCCCTAAGCCATCTGTGCCAAACAAGCCAAATATTCCACTACAAAGTACCAGTTCTGCCGCCATGACTCTCCTCACTATGGCGCCACGCCAAACAGCAGCCTGTGCCTCAGTAGGACAGAGCTGGGCGCAGCCACTGCACTCATTCCGTAGATGGAGGCTGTCATCCAGCGATGTACTCACCTCCGGATACCCTTTGTGTTCTGGAGCAATGGCGCGTCCTCCACAGTCCTTGTGTCACTTGCTACCTGTTGGCGCACTCATTTTGGCCTTAATTTCATTGCTCCTCGACTCTGTCGGATCGCCACGATCAATAAAGTAGCTCTGACAAATACTGTTGACTTTGTGTGCTCCCCCCCCCCTTCCTCACCCGCCATTTTGTCTGCCATGCGGCCCAGCCCGGTGCAGCCATACTGATTTCAGGATCGTTTTCCGGCAGTGCAACTGCCTCATTTCTTGGTGCTGAAATTGCCAAATTTGCACTCGATTGGGGGTGCCCACCAGGAGGGCTAGTGATATTGTATTATTGTGTCTGCATCGCCTCCCAGCGAGGAGCTTCAGAAGAATGCATCTGCCACCATTGCTAGGTCCTTGATTTTAGGATATATGTATTTCTAATGCAGAAAACTCACCCTGAAGTGGTATTGTTGCGTAGAAACCAGGAAGATCACAACAAGAAATGCATAGTGAGAATCCAATGAGTGTTTAAAACATCAATGTTTTAAAAAGTTTTTTTGAACATAAGAAAAACAGGTGTTGATCAAAGTTCTCTAGGAGAAATTTCCAACGGTGAGCTGCCAAATAAGAAAAAGAGCAGCCGTCCGTTCTGGCAAGGCCAATACTCCTGGTAAACACAAGGGCATGATTGGCAGATGTAATGTCCCTCACAGGTCATTAAAAGGAGATGTTACACTGAAGATAAGAAGGGCTTGATGAATAGAGGCCTTATGCACATGGCAGAGCAGCGTAAAGGTGGCATACTTGCGCACTAACAGCCAAAGTAGAGGTGTCAGTGTGGGGGCAAGACGAGGTTCTTGGCAGGCTATTGCAAATCATGCTAATGGCAGTGTTTTGGATAATCTGTAAGTGAGTAAACAGGTAGTTGGTCATGGGTGCTTACATAATCAAGACGCTCATGATCAGAGCCTGGATGATGATTTTCTGGCAAAGCAGAAGGAACCAATAGAAGATTTTGTGCAGCATGTGCAGAGTCCCATGACATGTCCTGCAATCAGCTGCAATTTGGTCTTTCCTGGGAAGTGTGTTATTAATAATGATACTCGGATTTCTAGCTGCTTTCTTCTGGCTGTGGACAAGACCAAGTTTTCTTGGCCTTCAGGAATTAGACCAGATGGAAATAGCTTTACTGAAGGGAACAATCCTGGTCTATTTTCTATTTAGATGAAGACGATTGGTCCTCAGCTAGGTGTCCACCATAGTCAGACAGTCAAAGAATTTGCATCTGGTCGTTACTGCATTATCTGCAATGAAAATTGTCAGCGGAGTGTCTTCTGTATAAGATACGATATCAAAGCCACTTTCTCTGACCTTTCCAGCAGGAGGAGCCTATTAAATGTAAAATAGTGTTGGGCTAAGGCACGAACCCTGGAGAATACCACATAGAACAGCCATAGGATTGGAGTTAAATGGAGGTAGAAAGTTCTGCCAGTGAGGATAGACCAGAGTCAATTGGGCGTGTTAGAAAAGAGGCCTATTTCATAGTCTTCTGTTCGCAGTGGTATGGGATACTGTATCAAAAGCCGTCCATAGGTCTAGAAGGATGAGGACAGCAGGTCTGCCCTTCTCAAACATGAACCTGATAGAATTGGAGAGGATGTTTGCCAAGTAGCGCAGCAAGGAGATGGGTAAAGAGTTTGGCAGCTCTCTGGGATCTGCTGATGTTTATTAAGCAGCCGAAGCACATTTTCATGTTTTCATGCCATAGGAAACTCAGTGGCCTGGATGGACAAATGTATGAGCTCTGTAAAATATGCACAAAAAAGAATAGTATTAGATGCCATAAAATGCTAGGATCCTCAGAAGAACCTGATCTGATGTGTTGCATGGTTAGTTTTACATAATTAATAATGATGTCAAAAGAGAATAGAGATCTGTCAGAACTCAGATAAAGTTCATCCAGAGTGAATGATAAGTGCTGTGGTGCAGACTGAGTATTACATTAAGAGCAATTGTTTTTATTTTATTTTTAAAGTGAACAGACCATGTGTTGAAGAGGGAAAGAGTTGGGGTAGTCGTCTGAGCACATGTGGAAGAATGACTGAATACTTTTCCAGTTTTTAAAATTTCTGTTGAAGTATTTGTTCATCTCAATGCATGAGGCAAATGCTTGCAATGGAGCAAACAAATTACTTTATGATCAATGTTGAGGCTTGATGACAGCGTTATCCGACTGTACACAGCATTTACATTCATGTTTTCTATTGCATAGTTTGTGAGTGTACCACTTTGATGCTTCAGTTCAGCTGGTAGTCTAGCAGTTCTCAAGGGGGCTATAATATATAGCTCCTCACGGATTGTGGTATCCAACTCGGCAACTGCTGTGTGGATACTTTCTACGCGCTTTATGTCTGTTAAGTGTAAATGATTAGTGTAATTACCATGATTAAACCGTTTCCATCCTCTGAATTTAGATCTAGTGCGTTTAGAGGAGGCCACGAATCTTACTGAAAACTGCAGGAGAGAATGGTCAGACCACAAAATGGATTTGTGTGTGGAGGTAGAGGAAAGGGAATAGCAGGGCCTGAATATTGGGGAATTGGAATACTGATGGCAGCAGCCCTACACCATTGTTTAAAAACCTCTGCCAAGCCATTATTATCAGAGGCGCTTTTACCCATTTAAATGTTACAATTGTTAAATAAATAACAACAATTAGTTTTGAATCTTCTCACAGTCCTCATATGAGCAGTATGCTACCAGATATGTTCTCTGATGACTAGAGGAGGATTAGCTCTAACCCCCTAAGCACACGGAAACATCCAAAAAAGGTGTACAAATATTCACTTCCTAATGCCAAAACAATTTGATCTCCTAAGAAGGCTTCTTCTGATCTTGCCTAGGTGATGAAAGAATTGCTGTATTCAAGTGAGATCTGCTAGATAGCCAACACCTAGCCAGTAACTTTCCACTGATCCTTGATTTCTCGAAGAGGGCCACAGACCCAACCACATAGATTAAGGCACACTACAGACGTTCCATATTCTTTGCCGTTCATTCTCACATCTTCCTACCCTATTTTCAGGGATGTTACAGTGAAAGAGACGGCTGCCATCATGGCAGTTACATACCCACAGAAGTGTGATTTAGATTCATACTTCTCCTCCCTTGAAAGAGCTGCCACCTAGAGCAAACCAAGCTTCACACACCTAATTAACTCGACTAAGAAAACTAGTTATAGAGACACCAACGACCCTCTTGAACTCGAGCAAGACATTATTACAATGGCCTGGACATTGAGGATTATGTACAAACAATAAGCTCACACACTCGCTGAAATTAAGCATCTGTAGTTGCAGGCCATAACATGATCTGAATGTTTTTAGAGAGGGCAGCAATGTCTCTGATAGCAGGTGGTATTGTTACAGGTCAGTGAGGCGGATGTGTCTGCTTTCTTCACAAGCAGAAATTGATATTATATTCAAGATTATGAAGCCTTAAGCCCTAAGGCAACACTCTCCTTTGGTAGAAGCATACATTTATGCTTTGGAGTGTGTGCAGCTAACGTCATTGTGCTGTTGTAGGTGACTTTCTCTAGGTATCTTATCCTGTGATCTACTGTGCATTGATAGGGATGTGGCAGGTGTACCAGTTATAGGTCTTGTCCCCCTATGATTTTCTCTGTTCCTTGTTGGCTACATACAATTGTATTATGTTTTAGCTTCCTCTATTAGCTTTGCTCAGAAGAAAGCTGCTTTATGTCTCGCCTACCGCACAGTGTAAGCTATGGTTGCGAAAAATCAATGATGGGCTTATCGAGAACTGACACGGACTTGCAGTGCACCCGTTGTTTACCACTGGTTTGCTTTGTCACTCTCGTTTGCTTGCTTCTAATTAAAAGGCTGTTCTAGCTTGTCCGTCTTGTGTTCGTCCCTTCCCTGTAGCGTATGCTCTTTACCATCTCTTTGTTCGGCTGACTTGTATCCTTGCACAGCTCACTTTTGAGCAACTTGTTTTACTTTTTGGTTTAGCAGTCGATCAGAGTGCATGTGTTTTTTTTTTGCTCTCGCCCTTGTCTGCTCTCCACTCCCAAACGCCTGCCCAGCACTCTGTGTTGCTCTCTCACATATGCTGCTTTTTTGTCTACTTGTACCCCTGCACCCGTGCTCAGCATTGCTGTCTCCCTCGTATGCTTCTTCGCCTTATTGCTCTCATCCTCGTTTGTATCTGCCCGGCCCTGGTATGCTCCAACACTTGCTTACGCTTCTACCACTTATCCACCGTGTTCCTTTCTCTAACAAGCTCTTCTCTGCCCAACCCCATGTGTTGCAGTCTCCCTCATGTGCTCCTTTCCCCCTCCTCCTACCAGTTGTTCTTGAATTCCCTCTATTCAACCTCCCCCACCCCCAGCCACAAGGCCATTTTACCATTATCTTTGCACTGGTGTCATTCCAGTGTCACGCGTGTATTGTGTGCATGTGTGTGTGCATGCATAATCACACAGCCATGTGGGACGGAATGACGCAAACCCCAACATCATTGTGTCATCATGCCTTTTTTCTGTATTTGGCAATGCTGGAAAGCATCGGGAAAGACGCTAGACAGCATCACCATGAAAAATTGGCAATGCTTTTGTGTAGAAAGTTACTTTTCATGTTGTTACAGTTTTATTTAAAAATGGCATTCTAAGTTGTTGTTTTTTGGTTTGTTGATGTGTAACACCTACTATTTTTGTTTTCTGGAATTCAGGAATTGGTGAATTTTGGCTTAGTTGTTTTCTTTTTTTTTTTTTTTTTTTTTTTGAAACCGTTTATTACAGTTTATAAAAGTTACAGGTATGGGCCTACAACCACACGGCCGGCCGCTAGAGCATAAAAAGCATATTACATACATACAGCAAGAAGTCTCTCAGCGGTGCACCGTAGGAAAACAGGGGTAATCTATGGTGCAGGCCTCATAGCTCCATGCCCACAGTACGGTTCCATTTTCTTAAAACAAAACAACATCAACAAACCACAACCGCAAGGCAACCCGCGATCCAAAGTGACAACACGTGCTCCATAAGTGGGGGATCCAAACAGCAGCAAAACTCTGAAGAGGGGGACGGGAGTGAATCAGGGACTGGGGGACCACGCGCCCGCGGCCGAGGGAGGGGGGCCATCTAGGGAGACGGAGCAGGCGAGGCAGCCGGTAGCAGTGGCGGCTCACAAATACCCCCGCGGTAGGCGTTCCAGGGGCCCCAGAGTTTCATCCACGCCCCAGGCTTACCCCTCGCCACATACACCACCTTTTCACGAAACATACACCAGTCCATATGCTCTTTCCAGGCCGACACCGCAGGGGGCCTCTGGGATCCCCACAATTGAGCAATATCACGCTTAGCTATCATGTATCCCAGAGTCACCCACCGCGTCTGCGGGACCGAATAGTCATTAGGTTCCCAGACATTCAGCAAGCATCTCCTCGCTTCAGGCAGCAGCGCGACACGCGTAACCACTCGTAGAACCTCATGCACACCACGCCAGAATCGCTCCACCTTCGGGCACTCCCACAGTATATGTATGAAAGTCGCCAACGCACCACAGCCACGCTTACACATTCCATCACCGGCAAAACCCATACGTAGAAGCCTTGGCCCCGTCACGTAGACCCGGTGAAGGATCTTGAGCTGGACGAAACGAAGGCGAGCCGGGATGGCCACCTCTTTCGGAGAGGCCACCGCGGAAATCCAATCCTCGTCGTCCAGCTCCAGCCCGTCGGCAACCCAAGCCTCGCGGAGACTAGTCAGCAGGCACGATCTATCGTTGATCAATTTTTTGTATATGAGGGAGATCGTGCTGTCCGGAACATGGCCATCTAGCACTCTGTCCTCCAGGGGGGAAGACTCCGGAATGGATGCAACATCCGGGAAGACGGAGCCCAGCGCATGGCGGACCTGTAGGTACCGAAAGTACTCACTGCCCTGCAGCTGAAACTCCGCCTGCAGCGTCTCAAAAGTTTTGAATCCCCCCCTCGTCCAGAGATCTCCCACCGTGCTGATTCCGATCGTGTCCCACTTCTCGAAGCCCTTCGACGTCCACAGGGAGCCCAACCTCTCAGATGCATACAGCGGAGACGCTCGGGTCAAACGGTCCTTCCACCCCATAGCTGCATTAGCCGCGTGCCAGACACGCACCATGACACGCGTCGGTCCCGTCAGACGGGAGTCGGGCGCGCCAGAGTAGAGCGCTCGATTATAGTCGCCACCGGGCAGGAGCATCCTGTCCATCTCAAATGCCGGGTTCAAGGCGGGTCCGTAAAGGCCATGATTAATTGCAGCTAGTTGGGAGGCCCAGTAATACCGTTTAATGTCCGGGAGGGCGACCCCTCCATCGTACCACGGGAGCGTCAATTTAGCCAGAGCAATACGCGGCCTCCCGTCCCAGAACAGGCGCCGCTGGAGGCCCTCCACCTCACGAAAGTAGCGTGCCGGGACCAAGTCCATGGTATTCTGGAGGGCGTAGAGGAAGCGCGGCAGGGACATCATCTTAAATAAGGCCGCTCGGCCGAGCGGCGAGAGCGGCAGACGCCGCCAGCGCACCACGTCCTCCTTCAAACGCTGGAGGGGGGGCAGCAAGTTCCGCTCATAGCGGGCCTCCGGGTCAAGAGTGATATATATACCCAGGTACCGGAAACCCTGGGAGGCAATCTGGATCGGACAGTCCCGTGGCAGGACCGGAGCCTCCCCGGAAAGCACATAGACACAGGATTTCGCCCAGTTGATGACCAGGCCCGAGTTGCGACCGAAGGAGCGCAGAACATCAACCAGGACGATCAGTGATTTGCGCGGGGAGGCGAGGTACAAAAGGATATCGTCAGCATAGAGGGACACGCGGTCCTCATGCTCGGGGGTCCAGCGGAGACCACGGATAGAAGGGTGCCACCGCAGCCACTCCGCCAGGGGCTCCATGGCCAGGGCGAACAGGAGAGGCGACAGGGGACAACCCTGTCGCGTGCCCCGCCCCAGCGCGAATGGGGCCGATACTCGCCCATTCACCACCACTTGCGCCAACGGGCCCGAATATAGCAATTTGACCCAGCTGACGAAACCCGGGCCGAACCCAAACTTCGCCAGCATCGCCCAGATATATGGCCATTCGAGCGTATCAAACGCCATGGTGGCGTCCAAGGACGCCAAGATGGCCGGCTCCCGCACAAATGGGACACGCGCGAGCACCCCGTGTAAGCGCCGCAGATTAAGCGCCGTGTTGCGGTGTGGTATAAAGCCCGATTGGTCTTGGTGGACCAAATCGCCCACCACGCCAACCAACCGGTTGGCCAACACCTTGGCGAGGATTTTGGGCTCCGCGTTCAAAAGCGAGATCGGCCTATAGGATGTGACCCGTTCACGGGGCTTCCCCTCCTTATGGATCACCACAATTGTAGCCAGACGCTGGTCCGGCGGGAGGGAGCCCCGCGAGTGGGCCGCAAGGAACATCGCGCGCAGGTGGGGCGCCAACACATCCGGGCGTAGTTTGTATAGCTCAATGGGAATACCATTGGGGCCCATGGCCTTGCCGGATGCAACCGAGCGAATAGCCGAGGCAATTTCGTCCGAGGTGGGCGGGGCGTCCAGCGAATCCCTGTCCTCCACCGTAAGGGAGGGCAGTGCGATGTCCCGAAGCAAGGCATGGGAATCTTCCTCCGAGCAGGGAGAAACCGGGGAGTAGACTTCGCGGAAATAGTCCGCGAAGCAGGAGACAATGACTTCCGGCTCGGTGACACACACACCATCCACGCTCTCAATCAAAGGCACCACGCGGCTCGCTCTCTCCCTCTTATCCAACCACGCAATCAATTTGCCAGCCTTGTCACCCACATCATACAATCGCCCCTGCTGCTCTCTACCGAGGCCCCTGGCCGCCTCCGTGACGAGGGCCCGATAGGCCGCCTGCTTTAAATGCAAAACATGCAACTTGGCGTCTGTTACCCCGCTCCCCAGGCCACCCTCCAGTTCTGCAATCTCGGCCTCAACCCGGGTCACCTCCTCCCGCTCGCGCCGCCGGGCATTGGAAATAAAGGAGAGAGCCTCCCCTCTAAGAACCACCTTGAAAGCCTCCCACAGGGAGATGGCAGACGGGACCGACCCCACATTCTCATCGAAATAGCGCTGTAAGGATTTGATCAAGTCGGCACGAATGGTGGGGTCGCGCAAATACCATGCATTAATCGGAGCCACCCTGCCATCCCCCCTCGGGAAGACATCGAAATGCAACAACAATGGGGAGTGGTCTGAGATACCCCGTGCCAAATGGCGCACCTCCCCCACCCTCCCTGCATGGGCCGCCGGGACAAGGATGTAATCAAGCCGCGAGAGGCTACCATGGGCCCCCGAGTGGAAGGTGTACTGTTGCAATCCAGGATGCTTTAAGCGCCAGCAGTCCACCAGGCCCAGCGTGTCTAAAAGGCCGGGCAGCCACGCCTGTGCCCGGGGGAGGTCCCTAGGGGGATGGCGATCCATAGACCCAGAGGCAACCGCATTAAAGTCCCCTCCAACCACCAACAGGCCACTCGGAAGGTCCAGAAGGAGGCGCCCCAGGTCCGCAAATGTAGTGGCTTGTAACCCAGGCGGGACGTACACTGATATAAAGATAAACACTCTACCCTCCATTCGTCCCACCAGAACAGTGTAGCGTCCCCTCTCATCATGGCGCACCTCGTCAATCTCCAACGGGAGCGAGTTCTTGACCATAATACCCACCCCCCGCGAGCCCGAAGTGAAGCCGGAGTGGGCCGCCAAACGGTATCCCCGCCGATTCATTGCATGAAAGGTGTTACCTATAAGGTGCGTCTCCTGCAGGAAGACAACATCTGGTGAAATACGTTTTAAATACTGCAGGACCACACCACGCTTAATCCTATCCCCCAGGCCGTTAACATTCCATGACAACACAGTCAAATCCCTACCCCCCATCATACGTCGAAACAATCGGTCGTCCCCCACCGAGCATCTTAAAAACGACAAAACAGTTGCGGGTTTGCCTTGCGGTGCTAACAAACAACACACCCCCCCCACCCCCCGGTCCCAACAGAACTCCCCCCTCCCTGCACCCCTGCATGAGCCCAGACAGCCCCCCCAAAGTGCAGTGTGCCTGTCGCCCCATAGCTAAATACTAACTAGTCCCCCAGAGGAGGAGGGAAGCCCCCAGCAGACCCTACCCGACCTCCATGGGAGGGGAACATACGAAAGCAATATATGGTAAAGGAACAACATCCAGAGCAGGGCCTATACAGTCACCCCTCAATTCTGATCCGGCGGGCCCTCCTCGCCAGCCGCGCCCCCCCCGCCCCGATCTCCAGGCAAAGTGTCTAACCAGTCCCCAGCCGCCTCGGGCCGGTCGAAGAAGTGCGTACGGCCATCCACCTCCACCCTCAGCTTAGCCGGAAAGAGCATCGAGTACTTGAGGTTTAGGTCCCTTAGGCGACGTTTAATACCAAGAAAGCTCTGTCGCTGCTTCTGGACCGCCGGAGTAAAGTCTGGGTAGAAGTGTACATCCATGTTGTCCAGCCTGACCGGTCCCTGTTGCCTGGAGGTCTGGAGGATGGCATCTCTGTCCCGAAAATTAAAAATCCGGGCAATAAGAGGCCGCGGCGGGGCACCGGTCTTAGGGCGGCCCCCGGGGACCCGGTGGGCACGCTCCACCGCAAAAAGCTTACTCAGCCCCCGGGGCTGGAGATGGGTCAGGATCAATTCTTCCACGAAGAGATCCGCCGCCTCCGCCTCTCGGCCCTCCGGCACACCAATAATACGGACATTATTCCTCCGGGCCCGACCCTCGGAATCCTCTAGTCGCCGGTCCATCAGGGCGCTCACCTGGCCAAGCCGGCGCACCTCCTTCTGGAGGGCCACCACGTCCGTCGTGAGGCTCGTTGTGGTGTGGGCCAGGGAGTCGACTCGGTCGTTCGTTTTTGACAAGTCTGCCCTCACAAGGCCCACATCCACCAGGACCGAGTCAATTTTTTGCGCCAAGGTATCGAAACGCTGGTCCACTGAGGCCTTCATCTCCGCGATGGCGCCCATGACGTCCCGGAGGGTCGGATCCACCGGATGGGCAGGTGCCTCCGTCGGGCCCACCGGGGATGTCCGCGATGTCTCCGGAGAACCCTTCTGGAGCGTGTAGCGATCCATACTATTGGCCTGGTGCGCCGTGCCACGGCGAGTTGTCTTCATCTTCGCCCGGTCGCCATCTTGTTTGGTGGACATGCTGGCCCTTCCACCGTCGTGCCAAGATCTCCAAACGGGCCGCCACACCAAATCACGGGTGTCAGGGGGGGGGCGGGGGCGACCACCGGGCCGCGGGTCAACCCACCGCCGGCGGGGCAGCCGGGCACCTGGACAAGACCACACCACCGCACCCCGCTCCGCAGCCCGACCCCGCTTGAAGCAAGGAGGGCGCAAAAGCGAAAGTGAAAGTGCGGGGTACGCGAGTCGCCCAGCCCCGCTCGCCGCTGTTATTCACTTTGTCCCCGGATCGCCCCACCACTCCAATCCGGGGGGCCGGCGAGGAGAAGGCCGCAACCGTCGATCGATGCTCCCACCGGTGTTCGGGGTCCGATTCGAGCCCAAAAAACGGGTGGCGCCTCAGCTCTGGTTCCCCGACACAGTCCCCTCAACAAGGACAGGATATCGCCAGGATTAATTCAGGAGGTCGCGGAGGTCCTCGGGAGCCTCGCACCTACGCGGCCATCTTGGTTGCGCGCTAGGCTCCTCCCCCGGCTTAGTTGTTTTCATTGCTCGATTACAATGTTTGTTTTTTGCTGTATTTTGCTGCGGACATTAAGTAAATGTGATGTAAATTCCAGATTTGGACACCTGTTGATTATGGCAAAGACAATGGAATCAACACATACTTAGCTGTTTACTATGTGTGTCATTTTCTTTCTGTTGGTGAAGTTTTTTCTTCCCCCAACAGCAAGAGAATTACACACAGCTAAGATCATCTCGATAGACTTGTTGGTGGTTCTTTTTTTTTTTTTTGTGCTATTTAGCCCCTAATCAGTTGGTCCAAAATTTGTATTCTTACGTTCTACAAAACTCTTCCTACAAAATATATTTTCCTTTCTATGAAACTTTAAAGATGAAACCCAGGCAGGAGTATGGTACTGGTGAAAAACAATTCATACTTCTTCCACTTTTTAAAATCTTTGTTGGAGAATGTTAAATGCGGAACAGTAGTTTTAGTAACAGCTTTGAAATACACTTTACCAGAGTTGCCTAATTCTAAACATTGCTGTATCAATTTTGTACTTTTTAGGTAAAAGACATCTTTGAAGCCTCCCCTTTCTATGTAGGAGAGGATTGTGTCACTATTATGAATGGGACTGATGAAGGTATGCTTCAATGACAGATGCGTTGTGTTTTAAATTTTAGTTTGTTATTACTCATTCAAATTATACGTGTTCTGTTCATTTAAATGTTTCACGTCTAGTTTGTGATGTTCTTGGTTCACATGTGGAGCAGAACGTTTATATGTGGTGTTTGATGCTAAATGTGTAAGCAAGGACGAAATGAAAATCTTTGTTATATTTGTTTTCTTTAGACATAGAAAAGATAGATTACATTAATTGGATAAATATATTTTATTTGTATTAAAACAACAAAATCTAGCTAAATTATATTTACAAGTTGACTGTTTTAATTTGTTAACCCTTCTCCCCACATCCTCTGTGAAGAACAAACAGGGAACTCGCTGCTGGCTATCATGTCAATGAGCTAATCTCTTCACAAACTAATTGAATCCTAGCTGTAGCTCTGATAGGGGATGTGCCTTCTACTCCAGTCCCCATCACTTCGCTGTTTGTTGGTAGTTCTTCGCCTGGCTGACAGGAAAGATGAGACCTAAGTGTATGCAGTAACTCAGCTTCGTTCCTAGACTACATTACTTGCACATCACTCAAATTCTGTTCTTATTTGGTCCACTTAGCAAAACTAGTGCATGGTGCTTGGTCTCGTCACAGCGGCCATCAAGTGTATTTGTTTCCTGGTTTTCAGGGAGACCTCACACTTGATCCCTTGTTTATCACTGTGCAGTTTGTATCCACATTTGCTATGCTCCAGAAGTCTTTTTAGAAGGATTGCAACTCTTAAGGAGCATCAGGTTTTGCCTAATTACCACAGTCACCCCAATCAGTACATAGGTTCTCCACTATGATTCATGCCTGAAATGGCTGTTGTTTGCTTGCACAGCCATGCCAACATTTTGATACAAGAAAGAGGGAGAATTCGAAGGAAAAAACCAGGGGACTTAATTTTTCCCATTGATGTTCTTTGAAGACAAGCCAATTTCAGGCAGCAGATGGGCAAAATGAAGCGATTTTTAGCTAAACAAAAAAAATGTTATTCTCCCGCATGAATCAGGTCTGTTGGCATATATGCTTGCACGAAGCACACATTAAGGGCTATGAACCTCCCCCTCTTTGAGGGAGGAAATGCACTTATCACACCTTCTTCGGAGAAAAGGAGAAGTCGTAAGTATCTCTTGCTCCTGTCTCCGAGTTATCCTCTTTTAGAATTGAAGCATTAGGAGTCAGTTACACCTATCAGTGTATCTCTCATCTGCAGGGGTTGTTTATAAAGCAGAGCTACACGCTGGTTGCTTAAAACATTAGACACACACAGTGATTGGTTATTTATCATTCGCAAACTAACTATAAAACATATGGATAAGAATAATTTTAATAACTAAATCACCGCATTTGTAATTTAAGTCGGTGCTAACCGAAGAAAAGTCCCAAATATGCTTTGTCACAAATCTCGATTCCTAGAATCCCTAACTATTATTCAAAAGTGTCTTTAATCATATAGTTGCATCACTGTAGCACCTAACTAATTTACAGCTTGGCAAGTCATATTAGTTGACCTGATTACCTTATTAAGCTGCTGCATTTGTAATACGATCTTTCAGTATGTTCCTCTTAGACGCTGCCCGTGTGTCTAAGCCCTCCATTTTGTAGCTGCTCTTTATACCTTATCTTCCATTGGTTTCCTGTGGAGAGGGGAGGGGACACTCCTGTAAGCACATTTGTTGAAACATCTTTATGCAAACCATGCTCTCTTATAGGACGACCCCACATCTCAGAGAGAGATTCCTTCGCTGTCTTGTTTATGTAAACACTATCAAAATAGCTTCAATAAAAAATACATGACTATGGCATTACCATTCAAACAGTTACTTTTCTAGGCCCTAAGCCTAATACACAGATACTCCAGGACGTCTGTGCTCAGCCCCTTTTTGAGCTTCATGGGAAACATACCTTGTCACTGAGAGATAAGGCTTACATCTAACCCTGCCCCCTTTTTGTCCTCATAGCTGACCTGTCTCATAATTCCGTGGGAGGGACAGATACCACAGAATTGGTTTGAAGTGACTGCTTGGGATGGTTTGCCCATTATCTTACCAATACCTCTGGGCGGGCACAGGGAACTCTGCACAGGTGAAGAAAGGTACTACCATCTTGGTTTTAGGTGGAGTGGGAATTGTGGACTAGTTTACAGAAAAACACACAGGAAGTGCTGCAAAAGTGGGTTTACCTCGTTGGTTAGGGAGTGGCCATGAGTTGCACCCCACCTCAAGCTTGCACTGGGCATAAATGTGGCACCCACAGTACCCTCCTTAGAACAATGCTGGACCTGTGGAAGATAGAAGCAGGACTGTCCCTGCTGTTGTGGCCTCTGAGGAGAAACCTAAGGGCGGGACCTGTTCCTGCATGTACCCAGGACCTAGAAGTGGACTCCGAAGGCCAGTTGGCTGACCTGCTGTTACACTGCAGCAACTCAAAAGATGCAAGAAGCCCACTTTCTTGAGGAGCCCAGCTGGCCATGTTTAATTCGATCTGCCCCAAACCTCTCTGGTGGTTTCTACTCGAGTGAGTTCTGACCTCTAAGTAGAGTCCTCGAGGTCCTGGAGCCCTTAAATAAGCATCAACGTCTACTTCTCCTGCCTAACCCTAAACAGTGGTACTTAGATACTATTTCAAAGATTTCTGCCTGGAGACCCAACAGAAGATGGAAACTGGCAGCCAATCCGCAGTGGGTGCATCAATGGTGGGCCTGACTTCGCCACAGCTCCTGCTGCTTTCTGTTCAGCAGCTCCCGCTACAGTCTTCTCCTCAGCTCCCACTACATTTTTATCTGCACTACCAAATTCGATTAAGTGCGCTCGACGCTAAGGGTCGAACCCTCTCCAGCTACAGTCTGGAGGGTCGCCCGGCTGAAGGCTGCGACTTCCAGAAAAGAGACTAAAGGCCTGATTTAGGGTATGGTGAATGTGTTAATCCATCACAACTGTGACAGATATTCCGTCTGCTGTTTTACAAGTGTCAGCGGATATAATGAACTTGTAATATGGTGGACTGGATATCCCTCACATTTCTAATGCAGTAACCTGCCCACCATACTCTTAATCAGGACCTAAGTCTGAAGATTGAAAACTTCACCAGACCCGACGATGAGCAACAGTCGATTGACATTGATGGCTTACAGGGCGCAAGCTCTGGACTTTTTCCACTTTTAGCTTTTCTGCACTTGTTGACTGCTTCACCGAGACCCCCTTCTTTGGCAACCCGTCGTCGACATCCTTGTCTCCAGATCCAACCTGCTGCCTTGCCCTGCTGACTACTCGAGTCCCTGTCTCGGGTGAACAGTTGCCCCGGTTGATGCTTTTTGTCATACTTAATTCAAAATGTAAAAATGTATCCCTTTTCCCTTAATGGATTTTTTTTGTTTGGTCTCATTTTGTTCATTAAAATATTCTCTATTTTTGTGAAATTAGAGTGAGGTGTTTATTGTGTTTGTATGTTCGACTGTTTAACTGTTTTGGTTCTTCTAAATGCTTCACACATTTTCTTAAGTTAAGCCTGTCTGGCCGGTGCCATAACTACTGTGAGTTGAGCTCTGGCTTAATTTACTGAAATCTCTAAAGCACCTAACAAGAATAGTATCATTATTACTTGTGGTGGGTAAGCATCCACGCCAACCAATAATCACTTTCTCACAATACCACAGCAGTGTTTATGTAAAAAAGTGTGTCTCCGTTATTTCCATCTCTCGCTTGTCAGTTTAGAGCTGGCTGAGTCCACAGTTCCTCTGTAAGGTTATCTTCCTTAACTCAAAGTACCTTCTAAGCTGATGTGGAGCCAGTACGGAGACAGCGTAACAAGTTATGTCATGTCGGTCATAAGTTTTCTTCCCTCAAGACAATAGTCAAGATGATTTTCCAATTGTGTTGGGCCAGCTTGACAACCATTTTCCTCATATCAAGTCCCGCGCTCATTTTAAGGAACAAATATTGAAACCAAGGAGGACTGTGCATATGGAGTAACTTGGTTATTCATTTGAAATCTAATTGTACAAAATTCAACTTACATTGGAGTTAAATTGCTGTACCCACCAGGGATAATCTTCAATAACAATTCCAAATCTCTGAACCTTCTGTCAACAGTTGCGTGAATTGCAGTTTTCAGCTGTCAGTGTTTATGAATTTACTTTGCTGTGTCAGGTGGTTAATCTGTAGATTCTGCACACACACTGCCTCACACTGTCACACACCCAACCTTGATTGCAGACTTGGGTTAACCAGTTTTTTTCTGGAAAGTTATGCCCTCTTTTGTGAAAGCAGAGCAATTATTAGTTTTTCTAGTAATAGAAGTGCTGATGGAGATAGCAGGTAGAAACGTAGTCGGACTGAACACTGGAGTACAGGGCATTAAGAAGGTTGAATTGCTTGGCATGTCAGAGAAATATTTTTCGTGAGAAACACAAATAATCTTAATTTGAAAAATCGTCTTTGCCAATAAAGTAAAACCTTGGTGCTGTGCAGTCATCCACTTAGTATCACTGGAAGCAGTGCAAATGACACTCCTTCACTCTTTCCCACACCCACACCATTCATGTTCTCTGTTCCTGAAATATCAGGCTTGAAACTGTCAATGCAGTGAGAAAGGGAAAGGGGTTTCAGAGTAAATGTAAAATACAGGAGTATCGGAGACTAAAACGTTGATACTTTAAAGATGACTCTGGAGGATGGGAAGGCACACAGAGTTGATACTGCCTTTTCAACCATTTGTCAACCGTCTAACAAGAACATGCCGTCTGTACCTTCATTTTAGGAAGTCTCTGTGAGCATGGCCCTGCAGTTTACGTCGTCTAGAGAGTGCAGGAACACCAGTCAGTAATACGAATCCTCACTTTTAATGACATGCCAAGGGTGAAGAAGACGGGGTATCTGTGTTCAGGAACTCATACTTATCTTCCCATCATATGCTTTTAATGCAGGAGAGTAGGTGACAGAAGTGACTTTGAGGGCCTGGTGTTGTGGACAATGGCCGGATCACTGCAGACTTAAAAGAGTTTCTTTGCCTCGCCTCCAAATATAATAATGAAAGTGGGAAAAACTGTCTCAAAGTGATACAATGGGGTGAAGGAGGGAATGATAAGAAAAATACAAAGGCAGCACACCTTCAATAATTCTAAATGACATGTGTGTGACTAGCCTGAATCAACTTGGCAGACATTAAGAGCCTTGGGATTCTGTTATGGCTGCCCTAACAGTTCCTTAAGCTGTACTGAGACTTCCATTGGTGGCTGTTAGCCCTGAACTTTTTAAAATAGCATCAAGACCATCTTATGTTTGACCTCTCTGCCTGAGACAGCCAGTGCAGTAGCATTTAAACTGCGTGAAGCAATTTTGAGACTATTTTGTGGACTTCAAATTATTGTATGTACCTTTTGCAAGTGGTATTAGTCAAGCCTTGAAACTACTGAGAAGCATGTTTGTGTTTTCATCATGTACTAGATGAGGAGGTAAATAGTACTTTAAAATTTGGCACCTCTTGAAAAGGAAAATTGGAACAAGTTTACAAATGGAGCAACAAGGTAACAAAGTAAAATATTGCTACCTAATGACTACTAATAATACTCCCTTCTGTTACGGTAGCCCACTCATGATTGCTAGGTCAACCTGTGCTATAAATAGAGTTTTTGGCCACAGATGTATGATGCTGGCTGATGCTTAGGGAAAGAGGCTAGGCCAGTGTTCCAGTGTCCCGAGCAATTCCATTTGGAACCCAAATGTAATTTTTTTTTTAAATGGTACTATTTTTTTTTTAAACAGTTTTTTAACATGGCTTTGTTAATTTTTCCAACTTTAATTTGTATCTTCTAGTTCACTGTTTCCATATTAGTTAGAGCAATTTACTATGAAAATAAATGTCTCAGTTTTCATGTTTTACCTCAAACAACCCAAGCTAAGGTAACTAATTGACGTAAAGTACCTAAGGTCTGACTCCATTTCATATAGACGCGACTCCATCTTGCCTAATGGAGGTTGCCATCTACTCACTCTCAAACAATGGATGTTGCCATCTTTCCCAATTTTTGCAGAATCATTGGCATGTCTTTCATTAGATGCAGATGTCATCTGAACTTATCTTTCTAAGAACTTTAAAAGCATCAAGTCATTTGATTGATGAAATAGATACCACATTTAACACGATATTCGTCTGGGTCAGATGTATACTCTTCACCATGTCAAGGTTAAATAAGAACACATACAGACATGTAACCAAAATAATGTGGTCTTAATTAATGTCCTTTTACATTATATGTCATAAGGAAATGTCTCGGATGCGCACCTTGATGCACATAACCTATATCGGACATTCATACACTCATGTCAGAAATTCCGATTTCTGATAAGATTTAGTATATGAGGATTACCCCTGTACCACTTGTCAGGAGAGGTCCATTACCTAGTTATCACCTGAGATTCTGTCAGAGACGGTCTCACCTGCTGCCAGCACACGTCACACTTCCCAGATGCTACATCTTGCCTGAAGCACGAAGTTGATAAAGCTGAGTCCTGAAGGAAGACCGACTGACTGCTACCGCAGCATGTGTTTGCCCTTGCGGGGAACACAGTCTGCACGCCTCCGCTAATAAAGACAGCCTTTGCTGTCAACAAGATATATGGTGGGTCTCTTCTCCCTAAAACTCTAGGCCACAGGTTGCGCTGCCTTCCATGCCCTCTTAGTGTAGAGCATAGAAATAGGCATTAGCATTGTACGTTTTAGATGACATTTTAAAACATGCTAGAAATGTTCATTTAATTCTCGTTATTTATAACATGTCTGCTTGCTGTTTTTATAATATTCTAATGTAGTTTTAGATGCCAAGAAGCAGATTATTCCTGTAGTAGTAAATGCTTTTACTTAAAAGTTTTATTTCAACTTTTTACACTGTCTGTGATACTGTGAAAAACGAAATAAGAGTTGCGACTGTTACCAGGATGCCGACGATGCTTTTATGGTTTGTTATTTACCCAATAGCAATACTTCTATTTTAGTTACCCATTGAGTAACGTTTCACAGGGCTACAATAACCCATCTTTCACATACATCGCTGGTGCTTTGAACCAAGTTCACCTGTGTCACCGGCCGGTGGAAAGAACACCTTGTAGAGTTATGCCAAAGTCGTAACCTATGCAACATAACCAAATTTGTCCTAATTGTCTTTTAAATCCCTTTAGTACATGTCCTTCTCAAGTATCAGGTGCATTAATTGATAAACCTTCCATATCATCATGTACCTATTGTTCCTTCCATAAATTATCTTACCTCCCTTTTTTCCAAAAGCACGTCTTGATTGACAACCAATCTGTAAATAATGTGGGCTTTATTTAGAGGTTGACAGATGGAATGCTTTGTCAAAACGTGACGCATATCCCATTCTCCGTATTGCACCAATCACAGCTATAATATCAAAAGGAACAAGTGCTGGACGGAATGCTGAACAATACAAACATTCACCCCCAGTCACAAAGATCTGGGTTTCATCCATTGTTCTTTTGCTCATCACGCCACCCCTGTTTGCACCCAGCCGTATGCAAATCAGTCTTTACCCTGTTCCTCATGGGAACAGCCCAGCCTGAACTGCCAAGCCAGGTCTTCCCTGGACCAGAAACAAGCATCCTGGGACTGGTTTCAGGGCATCACCCCTCATCAGCCAGGCTAGCTTGAGTCCAGTGGCGCAGTGAGTACGACGGGACCCAAGTCTGGGTATTCCCTTCCCACTTAGGGCGACAAAAGTTTTCGGTCTTAATAGGGCAGACTGGACATCCGCATTGTTTGTTACTGAGTATCCCAAATTCTAAATAAGGCTGATAGTCTTCAGCTACCCCAGTATCAATCAAGATGCTTGACTTTTACCACACCCCATTTCTCTGAACAATTTCCCCTATAGCTTATGTGAAATTCTATTAGTTTGTAGTGACACCACTAGATGACTTCCGAGCGCACTAGCTTAAGAGTGCTGTACTCATATTAATAGGTAAGTATTCGCTTTTTAGATCTCGCATAGGTAGCGCATGCGCTGCCTCTACGTGGCATCAAGTAATCTGTATGTGTTGGCAAGCGGCCAGTAGTTTCTCTTGCCGCTTGCCATTTGGTGAATGTTGGCACAGCTCCTGTTAGCTGGCTTTTTACTGGCTGTTGATGTCAAACTGTCTTCCGTGTAGTCCGGTAGCAGCGGTCACTTTTTACAGTTTTCGTCCGCCAGATCTCGTTTTTTTTTTTGTTGCACATCTCTGTCTGACGTAAATATGGCAGCGGCGCATGCGCAAGGCTGCGGCGGGAGCCGGTGTGCACGAGGGAGCGGGCAGCGCATGCTGCTTGTTTTTTATGTAATTGATCTTGCATTGTTTACAATTACAGAACACACCTCTAAACCACAATGCACTTAAAAGTTAATTACTAGATGCTATCTTTGTTTATTTTACGCGGAAGGCCTCGTTTCACATGACAACGCCATCTTATCTGAGAAGAGTCCTCTTCAGTAAACAATCTCCCAGCTGGCCGGGGACACCTCCAGTCTTTTAACCAGGCCTGTTAATGAGGCACGGGGGAGACTTTATCTAAACACGAGGAGGGGGTTCCCAAATCACTTTCCGCTCTGTAAATAAACGCAGCATCACTTCCTCAGTTGTTTTTGGTGGATTTGGGTGATGAACAGATGCCTTTTCCAGGGTGGTTGAGGAGAAAATGTTTATTAAACTCTGGATTTCATCTTCTGATAAGAGGCTCCGCATCTGTTTTAGACCACAATTCTTCAGCTCGAGTTGATGTCCTAAAGAATGCAGCAGTCGTAATCGGCCAATGTGGTGTTGTTTGCCTGTGGTTTAAATTGGGAACAGGTAGTTAAGCCTTGTTGCTGCTCCCTATAACTAGACATGGAAATGAGTTAGAATGCATCATGCATGTGTTAACAAAAACCTGTCCGAAAACGTCAGTGTCACTGTTTACGTTATCATCACTAACCGTTACATACTATCTCCTCTGGGCCCGATGCAATGACAACACATAAAAACAAAAACCGGGAGAGAGAAAGAAATCATTTTATTATTAAATGTTATTTTGCTCTTCTGTCTTCCAGGACAAGTTTTATACATTGTTATTTTAGCCTCCGCTTTGACGAGTGTCTGTCTGTATCTATCTGTCTGTCTGTCTGTCTGTCTGTCTGTCTGTCTGTCTGTCTATCTATCCATCCTTGCCTCCCCACTTATTTTCTTCTCTGTTTACCTCTACCAAACTGCCATTTATCCCTGCAACCATCCACCCACGCATCATCCATCCATCCGTCATTCGTCTGTCCATCCATCCATCCATCCATTCATGCAGTCATTCATTCATCCATACATCCATCCATGTCATGTCTGTTATGGGCATATTCACGGGAATTGTGGCACTGGGCAGCACAGGAAGCTGGGGGCGTACTTTGGTTTGTTGATGCATGTCTGTGTTTCTCGGTGCCTGCTTATGTGTTTGTGGTATGCTTGTGTTTATACGCGTTTGGGTAGGGACAGGAGTGTGTAAACACGCACGTTGCCATGTTTAATTTAACGTATTCATTTCTATTGCACACCATATTAGGTTAACATTTGACAAGTCTGAATAAGACAGGGCGTGAAAGTGAAGGCGCAGGAAGTTACCCCGCTTTTCTGTACACTCTTTACCCTGTGACGGAGATATAACATAAATTGAAAAGGGATAGAATTATTTGCAAGAATATGCACTATTCGTCTGCAATCGGGCAGAATTTGTATGCTTTGTTAGGGGCATTAGTTATTCTACTCAAAAAGAGGTCTTTGGTTGAGAACAAAACTTGTATGCGATCAGGGCTGCTCTAAGGATGCAATGCTGGATTTTAATTTAGGCCTGCTTTTCTAAGTAATGACAGTTTTGATTGATGATTATTCTATTTGCGAAAAGCAACTGGGGTTTGTGGAGCCATGAATTTTTCTGAAGAAAAAATTAACTTGCAAGTGTGAAGTGGAGAGATTGCAGGGGGAGTTTGCTGAGAAATCACATAGGCTGCAACGGAGGACATTTACAAATACATTGAAACAGGTGGGGCTAAGTTCTAATGAGTAATTTGTTTTGTGTGGGAGGTGAGAGGGTTTAGCCGTTGGATTTAGAATGTGCAACGCACTTTGTCATTGCCATAAATTTGGCATAGTGTCCACTGTCCAGTAGGCATAGAGGTGAGCCTTCCAGGCAATGCCCTTTTAGGTTAGAGAGGCTGTATGTTATGATACTATCTCACAATTATTGTTTAGCGTGAGAGTTTGGTAAGTTATAAGTTCTCAGGGGGGAGAATTACATTGGCTGAAATAGTACAGCCTCCTAAAGCATCTAAAATAGTCCAGAAAGGTGCATTAGGTGGACGATAGTAGAGCACACTTTTAAGGCATGAAAGAAAACAGACAAATATATTTTGCAATAGTTTGGAGCCTGATGGGGGAGGGCTGGTAAGTGGAATGGAGATATTGATCAAACTTGTCTGCAGTAGTGATGGCTCTGTAATTTCCTCCAATGCAACAGCTCTCGCATTAACACGAGTTTTAGCTATTAACATTGAAAATTACATTGCCTTTTATTTTATTTTCGTTTTTAAAACATAAATAAAAGGCGTTGTCTTTTACAATGCCAATAGCTTAAACTCGCCCAAATGCGAGACCTATTGCATTGCAAATGTCTGTCTTACTTCCTTTCACATATCTCTAGAAAGACACCTTGTCTTATCCCTTTAGTAGATATGCTTTTTGCATTACTCAGTGACTTAGAACCCAATGTCCAGGATCATCTTCCATATTTCAAGCCAGTTTAATCTCTGCAACCAAGATATAAATCTGTTGATCCATGCGGCAACACATTGATAACAATTTTTCTTCTTGTCCCAAAGGCCCCCCCGTTCATATTCCTGTAAGTGTTTGAAAATAAACCGTTTTTTCTATTGTACAGACTTTCAGTGAAATCTGTATGGAAGACCTTCAGGTTTTATTACCAACGTGTCTCTTGCACCCCACCCCCCCTCTCTCTCTTCCTCACATACACACGTTCTTCTTTTTTCTTCTCTCTCTCTTTCTCTCTTACACACAGCCAACACTTCACTTCCAGAGTGAACTCAAAACTCAACAATGATAGTCTTTGTCACACAAGTCTCCATATGAACACTCTTCCCCCTCTCCTTTACATGCACCTCCTACCACCCTCTCATTTAACTTGGTTCTTGATTTGTATTTCCGATTGGCGATGTCTTATCCTATTGGCCCACGATCTTTTATGTGACTGTAGTTTAATTTTTCTGCCTGTCGGCTGACCCACTTCGCAGAAGAGCACTGGTTAGCACATGAGCTTTAAAAGTTACTTTTACAGATGCACTAATAATGGCCTGTTCACGCTGTCATAAAAATCACGTTCTCTTTCAACAAGCGTAGGAAATACTTGGACTGATGTCCTAATAGGCGTTCGCAGAGCTATTGTCCGAAGTAGAATGTTCATGATGTTAGATGGGTAGGAAATACACCCATGAGGAAACAAAAGCTTAGTATTAAACAAAGTGATGCAGCTTAGAAAGTATGGTTTGTTGTATTCTCTTTTTCGAAATTTGAAATGGCAGTTATGTGAAAATGTAAAAACTCCTCATCTACTATGAAGTTTAACATCTATTTGCCCTCAAATATTAACTATTGCACAGCCCTGATACCTTCTGTATGATTTTTTCCCCAACAGGAATTTCGGCATGGATCACTGTAAATTTTTTAACAGGTATGTGTATAATATGCATGGTGGCATGTTGTGGTGGAATATATGTTTTAGTAACATGCAGACAAGTAGGTTTCTTGGAAGAGGGTTTATTTAAGATTAAGTAGATACATGTATGACCCCCATCAGGAGCAGATGTAACTTCTAGCTCAGCCTTTGTGCACTCGCTGTCTGCCTGTCAAGGAACCCCCACCACCTTGCCATTCTGTGCCATTTAGTATCCTGACAAGCAGGACACCACAGGACACTCTAAGGGTTGTGAAGATAATTTATGACCTCAAAGCTTCTTTGTTACTGTGCTTAAGTATTAGAACCCCATGACCAAACAGATTCCTCCAATTAATACTCGCCCTTCATAAAGCGAGGCAGCTATTGTAGTTCTAGCTGACCTGACACACAAAGTATAGATTTACTGCAAAATTGCCAACTTACAGAATAACAACCTTTCAATCTTTTTGGTCGCGGAGATTTGGTTAAAACCATTTATGTGTCATTGGGGAGTTCTTGTGAAATCTCTTCCTCCATGTTGTTTTAGTGAACAGCATACAAAATACAGATGACTTTGTTATGTTATGTTAGGAGTTTATAAAGCGCAACAGCTGCCCCAGCTAAGAGGCGTCCCGGCGCTAAGCAGCAAGAGGATAGCACGCACAGAAGGCACAGGGAGGCCTACAGAGAAAGAAAAAGAAATGTTTTGATGGCTTCCCTAAAATGGAGATAGTTAGTGAGCCCTTGAATATGGGCCGGCAGAGAATTCCAGAGAATGGCAGCTTTATTATGAAAAGAGCGCCCACCGGCACAAACCCTTCTCACACGGGGGATCACTGCCAGGCATTGTCCCATAGATCGAAGCGATCGCGTGGGTGTATAGGGTAAGAGAAGGTCAGTCAAGATTTGCGGGGATGGCAATATCAGGATTTTGTAGGCTATACACAGTGCCTTAAACTCAATTCGCCTGGCCACAGGCAACCAGTGGAGGCGGCGGATGGCACATGTCACTGAACAGGTTCTGCGCAGGTCAAGGAGAGATCTTGCGGCCGCGTTCTGGACTCTCTGTAGCCTCTGAATTTCAGACTTGTTAACTCCCAGATACAAAAAGCAGGCATAATCGAGTCTAGACAGGATCAAGGCCTGGATAATGATCTGCCTCGTCGGGGCATCAAAGAAACCCAGAATAGGTTTAAGTCCGCGCAGCAGACCAAAACAAGTACCCGTCACCTTTTTGGTCTGAGTCTGAAAATTGAGTGAAGTGTCCCTCCAGACCCCTAGGTTCTTCACTACAGGCTTAGGGTCAGGGCCGTGCCTAGACTCTTTGGCGACCATAGCTCGTTCCAGCGGTCATGGTTCCCTTCCACCAACAACACCTCCGACTTGTTGGCATTCAGATGGACGTTATTATATATATTTTCTGTTTAAAACAATGATGTCCTTTAAAACTTTTAAATCAAGTTTCCAAATTGCATCACAAAAGTAATTGAATGTACTTTCCCACTTCTACGGAGAACTGTTGCAGAAACACATAATGAAAGACAAATAATGAGTAGACAATGCTGTTAAAAAATACACAGAACTTAGATATAGTAAATGTGATCCTCTTGTGAGCAGCCATGTATCTAAATAATTAGCAAAATGACCTTGTTGGATTCACATTATACTCCCCATGGATCATTTAAACACATGCCAACGGCAACACAAATTGTTTGTGCAGAAGGTATGTATTAATCATCTTTGCATGTGTAATAAGAAGCAAAACTGTCACTGCTCTATGACTCTAACAAAAGATTCCATCACATTTTTGGATTTGAAAATCTGGCCAGCGGAGGGGACACTAAAAACGGAAGTGTTCTACAAACCTACAGATGCCAACAACCTCCTCAGATATGACAGCTTCCACCCGAAAGCGCTGCGAGACAACTTGCCAGTAGGCCAATTCCTACGACTAAGGAGAAATTGTACGGAAAAAGCAAATTATGAAATTCACGCCAAAAAATTAACACAGAAATTGCAGACAAAGTGCTACCCTACAAAACTGATTAAACAAGCATATAAAAGGGCAAAAAACTGCAACAGAGAAGGGCTTTTGGAACCAAAAAGGAAACTGGATGACAAAAAACTGGTATGCGTAACCACATTCGGAACAGATTCCAACAGTGTAAAGAACATAGTTCTACGACATTGGAGAACACTGAACTCTGGGGGTCTTAAACTAGAGAAACCACTATTTGCATTTAAGAGAGGTAAATCCATCAAAGACTCTGTTGTACATACCAGACCAAAAAAGAAACAAGGCAGAACAGGCCAACAGAGCACACTCTGGAATCTACCAGAGGTAACCGGACACTACCCGTGCGGATCATGTAGTGTATGCAAATTAACAACACAGAGCAAAACAATCGACGTGGGCCTTAAAACACCATGGGAACAAAGGTCCTTCAGCAATTGCAACAGCCACAATGTGGTTTACCTAATGACGTGCATCTGCAATAAAATATACATTGGGATGACCACACGTAAGGTCAAGATCAGGATCAATGAGCACCGCAGTACATTTAGGTGCGGTAAAACCATCACAAAAATGATGAGACATTTTCAAACGCAGAAACACAGTGAAGATGACTTTACTTGGACTGTAATTGAGAGACTACCAGACAGCTGCAACGAAAAACAATTGCTAAAACTAGAGCAAAGGTGGATCTATCGCTTGTCAAGCACAACATCAGGACTGAACGAGGAAATTCCATGGTGCTCTATGACGTAGCTTTGCCACATAGCCTACATATCTCTGAATATGGCAATCAAAAGTAGATCTATTGCCCGTTTAAAACAACAACAGGAAATAAGAAGAAAATTCCGCGGGATGGTTTAATTTAGATTGGGCCAAAAAGTATACATATCCCTAAAACATGGTAAACAGGAGCAAAAGACCAGAGGCATAGTCCTGAAAAGACAACAAAACCTCCGACATATATAACAACAAAAGATTGGGGTGTAACATTAGTCCTCGATATATATAATTTAGGAACACAAGGGGATAACACCATGAAAGTCGGAATTAGGTAACAAACGTGCAGTCAACTAGATTAATCCACTGATTAGAATGACCTGCCGTTAGCAGATATACGAAACTCAAGTGGGGCTGCCTACATCATACCCACTAACACTGGTCGTGAGGTGAGACACGCTATTTCCGCAAAGATAATGGCGAAATAGCAACTCTACACACTTCAAGCGATTATCATTAAAATAACTACACGAGGGATCAACGAAATACTCCTCAAAATTGTAACTAACAAATCCTTCGCTGTGAGGGGGATCGAACACGGCGCACCAGACATAAATAAACTACATTTCCCACAAGTCTTGTAGTTCAGCCTCGTAAAAGTGTGAACAGCTGTGATTACGTTGCGTGACGTTAGAGAATTGGGTCAGAACCGCCCTCCAATCAGGCTCGTGCACCTCCGGTTAAAAGCCGACACCGCCGTACTCACATCCCCGACGGCAGACGGTGTGGTTGACTAGGTGCAACGGCGGTGCAGGGTCCTTGATGAAGTAAGTGACAGCGAGGGTACACTTTGTTATTCAGACGCCTGTTATCGCGTATGATTTGTGTTGATAGCAGAGACGCATGTAGAGCTTACCAATGGTTCCAAATTGTTCTGTTTAAATAATTTCAAAAAAAGACTAGCTATAACAAAAGGGACAGCAAACAAAACATATACAAATAGGGGAAAGTTCACCCTGCAACACAGGATTTGAAGAACTAAGCAGGAATACTGGCACGGAAGCGAAATAAGAATAAATACGTCCCTGAATATATTTCCCTAAACCGTAAAAAGATAGTAACGCGGTAATAAGGTTCCGTGAACTAGAATCTTGTAGAGAACGAGATGTTTATCATTAGATCGGTTTTGAACGTGCTAATAGTTGCCTTTATTTATCTCTGATGCAGTGTTTGACTACAGGACTGCACCTAACACACGAGATCTGCATGATGCCAGTAGGCACAGGGCAGTAGGTGAGCGCCGGAAGTTCTTAATAATCGACTGGATGAAAGAGATATACATGATCACTATGCATGGTGATATATTTAAGAAATGAATAAACAACACAACAAGGGAATGGGTGCCTGAATAGAGAGCTATAGGATTGATGACTAGAAAATACATTATAGCCACAATCCTTTTCACTCATAGTCAATCACAAGCAGTATGATGATCACGTTGTGTGGTGTATAGATGTGGATGTGATGTGGCGGTGAGCAAACTGGAATGATTAATGTATTACACTAAGCCCTAACATAGAGAGCACATAGTCAGGTGGTACACCATCACTACAACTAAGAACCAACGACTACGAGCACAAGACGGGCTGTAGATAGATTCATGTTGTTGTGTCGTCAAAGAAACACATGTTAACTTTGTGTCCCATGTCCAATAGAAAAATTCTACTGAAGTCGGAAGGCACATACGGACAGGTGAGTGCATTAGGCCTCACGTACGAATGAGTTGCATGTAAGCACATGTACAGCTTAATCGCAGGGACCTTATAGCATAAGGAAAAGAAAGATATCGCCCTGACGAAGGCCCCAAGACCCGATTGGGCTACAAGACGGGCCGAAACATGTTGGCATACGGTAGCGGGTACAATTGAACAAATCGAGTTCAAAGAAACCCCGACAATAAGTTTTTACTGATATCATGAGTGCCCAATAATAAATAATTTAAAATAGGGTACACTCATAGGTATTTTTAATCTGATCTGGTTCCCTGCCTAACCAGTGGTTCATTTATCTAGGAACTCCCAGTATATCTTTGGTTGAGTCCGCCCAGAGAGTACCATCTTCTCTGGGTGTGGAGTAATTGCCTATGATGAAGCATGTCACTATTACGTGAGTGAGGCTTTTACTTCAATATCTTTGATATTCCACCTGTCAAGTAGATAGTTGAACAACATCTTTCCACTACTCTGAATCTGGTATTTCGCCAATTCAATAGTGGTTGCTTTTTGTGAAAAAAAAAAAAAAAAAAAAAAAAAAAAAAAAAAAAAAAAAAAAAACTGCTAGACAGGTACCTGTTCTCTCTTGTTGATTCGAAGCTTTGGTTTCTGGGTGCTGCCTTATATGGATGACACCCTGATTCCTTTTAAATTTGACTTGGGGAGATCAACTCTGGCTGATCAGTAATAACTGCCTGCCAAGCATTCACAGGTGGATGGCAGAAAACTTTCTTAAGCCTAATGGAGACAAGAATGAGATCTTGATTTCTGAAGAGATTCCCTGAGGTGATGAGATGCCTTGCGGCCATACCTTTTAGGCAACACTCTTTCTCTAGCCAGTTCTGTGAAAAATCCTGGATTTTTGGGTGGACCTAATATAGGTTGGGGAACCCAAATTGATAAGACTTACACTGCATGCCTTGTTACGCTGTGGACCATGAAGAAAATTATTTAAAACATTCCACACAGCGTGACGTCTTCAATACTACCATCCTTTCTCGCTTAGACTAGGGGAAAAACCTCTATTTAGGCCTGTCAGAATATCACACTGGAATGTTGTAGGGCATTAAAAATACTGATGTTCGTCTTGCCTCTGGGCTCTGTACATTTGATCAGGTGTCTGAAGTGCACTGTTCTCTGCACTGGCTCCCAGTGAAACAGAGGGCGCATTGCAAAGAAAGCTATATGATGCACAGGGCGTACTGTAATTCCAGCCCAAAATAGCACTTGTTACTCAACGCGTACCAGCCAGATCTCTGAAGTCTGGATCTCTGATGCTTTTTTTGAGTGCCTCTGTTCCGGCAAAGAGCAAGTGGGAGCTAGATCCTTAAGGTAGCGGGGTCCATTGTTTGGAATCATTTGGGATTGAAACTATGACAAATTCATTTCCACCCTAGGTTTCTTTTTAATGTGACCCTAGTTGCCCTAGCACCATGATACACAGAGGTGTATAAGAGCTTTAGACATTAATAAATAAGAATTAATGTGTAGTTTTTACCTCATTCCCTTTCTGTGATTATTTGAGACCTAGACATTCTCAGTTTTTCATTGTGGTTCAGACTGGAGAGTCTGCTGACTCCTTGTGATAGCTCCTGAACTTATTTCTCTTTCTTCAACTATTACTACATGATTTAGATTATTTTGTCTCAAACACAACTTTTGATTGAGGATGCTGAAACGGTGTGCCCTATCGATTTGCTTGATGGGTATTTTTACCTTTGTCTAGGAAGACAGACCAAAGGTCTCTAGGTTTCAGTGGGCTGCTATGGGCAAACAAAGCAATTCTATGGTCCCGTCCTTAGATTAGATTGCATTCTGTTGGGTATCAACAATCGTCCTGTTGATGTGAAAGGTCTACCTCCACCTGGAAGATTGACTGATCAGAGTACACTCTGTCATAGACGGTTCACAAACTAGACGTGGTCGTAGCCTTCATCTCTGTGCATGCTAGATATTTTCATTGTTCCATGCAATTTTCCATGATGCAGATGCAAAATCTCTTGTTTGCTAGTGACCTATGGGCACCTGAACGGGGTCTGGGACTGCAGAACTCCGGGTTTAATTTTAGGATCTGTTAGAACCCTTTGACCTGCTGATAGAAGTAAGATGCACTCAGTTCCTCTGGCAAAACATAAGATGAAAGAACTGACTGCAGCTTTAGCTACCCTTTGCATAGGGAAGAGATAAAGAGCAGCAGTCCCGGAGCATTGCCATTTTGCCCACATTTCTTCCATTTCTAACTTGTCGGGCTCTTGAAAGAAATCTGCTTGAGTACTGTCTTGACCTTCAAGTCCCTTGACCTTGAAGCGACCATCATTGGTTTCCTGTTGTGCTTGAGCTGTCCCAACTTTAATTTCCATAGTCTGTGGCATTGTGGAACAGTGGGAAAAGCAGCCCGATGACTACTCTGAAGCTGAAAGCAATCTTCTGAACATTGCAGTTGTTTTAACATGGAGGCCTTTTTTTACAACTTTCTCTCCTTTATAAAGCAAATGGGTTTCCCCTAAAGATGAGTCCCGGTTACCCCTCCATCTCAACTCTGCTGCCCTGAATTTGACACTGTTAGTTATGCAATATTATCACTTACCCTGCTGTTTTGAATGAGCCTGACACCCTTAAGTTGTCTTCAGCTCTGAAAGTACACAAATAGTGTGTGTCTTTGTGTTTATTGCCTACCGTTATTTGAAATACAGCAGTCTTTTGTAGTAAGAAGAGGGATTCTTGCCAGGTGCTGTCTGTGGGCAAGGCTCTTGAAGGTTCCATTGCTGACCGATGAGAATATCATTTAAAAGATGGGTTCTGGCTTCATTCTGTAGTGAAGTTGCATTTATTGAGAAGCCTATTTTACTAGATTTCTAGGTGCTGCACTTGCTGGTTTCCAGTTTGGTGATGTCAAGGCTATATGGATTATACTGCCCACCAGAAATCTTGCTTTTGGTCTGATAGGATGAGAAATTGATCATTAAGCATTGACTAAACTCTCCTGTTACCACACATATATTGCTACTGACATAGACTAACTGTGTTTATATTGTATACGTTAAAGTCTCATGGCACCGTATAGAATATGGATGACGCTTGTCGGCTGGGAATTGGTTCATGCATATCCGGTTATGTGTTGTTCTACTTACGTGCACTGTATTTAATGCACCAATCACCCATTTTGATAGTCTGAGAATATGTTCCCTAATGGTTTGGGGCACCTTGGAAGGTCAGTGTAGCTATAGAGTAGAAGGGAAGTATATGTGCAGAAGATCCTGTAAGAAGTTATGTTTTTCTCATGTATGCAACTAGGCATGTACAAAACACTAACATTAGTGGGATAAGAGAGTGGGAGGCTGGCCTCTGATGGCGAAGTATTCAAGTTTGACTTGGAGAGACAGACATACGGCTGTTTGGTTGGCCATTTGTACTTTCATAGATATGATCTTGCAAGGAAACTGGAAAAAGTCTGGATCACACAGGGCAGGTGGCTAGGAAGAGTAGAAGGTAATATGAACTTTTCCTTAAGAGCACCATGTTAACAGTGGGTTAGCCTTGGGTTTTATGGTAGATGTTTAGAAAATCCATGGCACACGAAAATGTAAGAGCTTGTATTTAGTCGAAGTGATGTGGTGCATAAGACATTTTCGTTTTGGTGGAAGATTGCAAAAATGGTTCAGAGGTTGTCTGTCTACTAGTAGTCTGGGAGTGGGAGCTGTTCATGCTTTTGGAGGTCGAGGGAAGTACTGTGCCAGGGTGAGGTCGTTCTGTAATGAGGGAATAGTGTGCCATGCTTGGAGTATTGCTTAAATGTTGTCATGACAGCTTGATCATTCTAGTGTTTAAAAACAAGACTGTCTTCTGAGTTTAAGTGAGGTATTAATTTGTGTGCAGTCATGCTGTTCAGTGTTTTGGTGCACATTTAGGAGTCGCAAGCTAGGGTTCAGGTATTGAGTGTTTTCCACGAGACACGTATACACATGCGGAGCTTTGTTTGAGATTGTTTCACAGTTATAGTTGTGATCATTTGTTGTCTGATGAAGGTTAATATTTATTTGCTTTGGGAAAGAGCCAAGTTTTGAGAGATTTGCTTACGGTTGGGAATCATGATGTATATATGAGTAGTGTTGAGTAGTTGAATGGCTTTTATGGATATTGGAGAACCTCCATAGTGTTGCTGAGACTGTGAAATGACTCGGAGGCATTTAGTTGCTAATCAAATGGAATTCATGACAAGGTTCAGGACCATCACCAACTCTTCCTTGAGTGATACTTTGCTGCTTGAGACTGTGGCAGCGTCTAGGAGGTTTCTAGTGTAGGGTGTGAAGTGTTCTAGCGATGTGTACCTAAAGTGTTGAAGTAATTTGAATGCTGCATTTGGCCTCTTTACAGACTGTGAAGTCTTTAATCTGGTTTTCCATGTTTGAAGCCATTGGCATTGTGTAAGCAGACAACAAGTAGATGTTCAGTAATTTCTGCTTGAAGGGTTGTGAAAATTAGAAAAGCTTATGGAACAATGTGATTTAATTGCTTCAGACTTTAATTTGAAAAATCATCTATGATCAGCTTTACTTTATAAACCGTGGAAAATTCTATTTCAGGCAGTTTAAATAATTCAGGAAAGAAATTGGTGGGAATGCTGGATTTAGGAGGCGGATCAACACAAATCACGTTTCA
The DNA here is from genome assembly GCF_964204655.1 of Triturus cristatus. NCBI lineage: Eukaryota > Metazoa > Chordata > Amphibia > Caudata > Salamandridae > Triturus > Triturus cristatus. The sequence goes on from NC_140589.1 coordinate 1,139,216,001, forward strand.
TCCAGATGACGAGGTAAGTGCATTATAGCAACGCTTTATTTTGAATACAAATTTCTAAGTATAAATTATTTTTTTTGCTATTCAAGCACGTGCCCTCTTGTCTTGAAGCCAATTTATGGTTGATTCAAGCAGTTGAAGTATCATGAACTTCCTTCAAATGATCAGACGCTCTCATCTATTTTTAGCATTGCTTATCCTTGTGGTGTCTCAGTTTGGTTGAAGGATTCTATATGGTGAACATCATACTTCTGTTTGAATCCCAACATCCCAATCTACGTGACTAGCTCACATCAACCATCTTGCCACGCTATTGCACCCACTTTCTGTCAGCTGTTTCAAAACATGGTCTTTGCTTGTTCCTCGGTGACTCAGTAAATGAATTTCTTGGGGTATACTTTGATTGAAATATTATGATTTTCTGTTGCCGTTCATAAGTCCTTCCTTCCTTTGTAAGAGTTCCTTGACACTTTTGCTGGAAGTCCATCCCGCTCTGTGGCCCTCTGTTTTAAGGGTAGGAATGCATGGGTGTTCTTTGCTTATACATATTTTTTGTACTTTAATATAGAACAAACATAGGTTGAACTTGGCTCAACGGTATTGGATTGCTTTACATGAGCTCCTGTTACATTTCACAAGGTAACATTTATTTTTTAGGCAAGGGAAGATTAAGTGATTTCCCAGAACCACAGAATGTTGAGCCAACGGCAAGACTCCAAAGTTGACTGTTCTGGCCCTAACACCAAATCCTATCCTTTTTGTGGTTTACCACTTTTTTTATGCACATTGCATCTTCTGTAGTTTTCGGGTGCCCTCAGCTGTTGATCTCCAATGTTTGCAAAGTGCAGACACATCTGTTTTTATCTGAATTGGCCATTGGCTGGACTGGCAGCTCTGGTACAAAACAAACCTATCATATCATGGAGCATTATTATGGATAATACCTTCATGTGACACAGTCTCTCCTGATGGCCCCATAAAATGTATAGTTGTTTATTTTCTTCTATTAATTTGTATTTTAGCTGTGTCATTTTTGTTCCTACTGCACATGGTCATGGTTTGTATGTTAGGAGGACAAAGATTGCAGAGTTATTGTCCTATTTTGGCACCTTCGCAACATTTTGTGTTTTGGCTCATTTAAATATTCTGTAGTCCTGCAAAGTTCTAGAAACTTGACCATTATAATGGATGCCACTCTGGTATTTGAATAGACCTGTTTTGTGCTGGCTACACTAGCTACATTTCTGAAATTTTACAGAAATCACATGCAGGAGTCATATCATAAAGCACCTTAAGTGTCAATGGATTTCAGTGGGTTTTGGTGGCAGATTTATTAACAACTTGCAGTTTGCTATTGTGTGCATCAGTTTAGCTTTGAGCGGATGTATGTGGACCTGCAAAGTCACTGTATGGTAGTGACATATCTGAGGGGAAATGAGAGAGACCATATTATCTGAGCCCAAGCTCAAACCAGTTACTGCTTTCCAACAGTACATTGTGAGGGTGCACAATTTAATATATAGACGAGAGAGACACCGCAGCACAATATCACAAAGAGATTTGATGGTGTTCCAGGACCTCTCTAGAAGCACTATATAGTAGAAACAAATTTCCCACTTCTCTCCACTTCTACATTTCTCTCTTCTACACAGCTTGCCTTTAAATGTTGTAAAGAGGGTTCAAATGGATTATTTTCCCTTTGCAAATTTAATTTTTAAATAAAGTAGCTGCAATTAGGACCCAAAAAACTATTTTATTTTCTGTCACTGCTCCGGGGTCATTTCGGACCCAGAGTTACTTACTAGCATTGTGCAATGCTGACTGGACATGTTATTATCCTAGTGTATAAATGGCGCTGTCTCACCTGATCCAATCTGTTACTTCTTCAACACAAAGTATTTGTCCATCTGGAATGAAAAAGGTATGTTCAATAACTTTAATGCTGATAACTCTCTTCCAGGTTTCTATTCTAGTTGGCTTTTTTCCATTTATTTACTCCAATAAGAGACCTTGGATCTTCAAAGACAACTTGAAACACAAGAACGGAATGTGAAAGATGAACTCCATTGTCCACTGTATACAGTGCTTTGGATTCTGGTCAGACAGCTGAAGTTACAGTGTCTGCCTCTGTATGACTTTGAAGACTTACCACTTTAGTAAGAGAAAATTGTTGAATAAAGGAAGATTCCTCTGTCCCCCGAGATACAAGGGACTCTGTTGATAGATTTATTTTATAGTCTGCTTCCTCTTTTGTAGACACTGCATTTACTAACAGTAAGAACAGTCAGGAATCTGATGGGGATTATGGCCTTGTGCATTGCTATAGTGCCGTATGCTCTGTTGCAAATGCTCCCATTAAGGAGCGTCTGTGCAGGCAGGGGTCCCAAGCAATGGATCAATAGGAAGATCTAGTCTTGGTGGAGCCCAGATTTACCACAGTCTCAAACAGTTAACTGCAAAAACTTTCTGCTGGGCAGACCATCTCTGGATCCACAGCCGCAGATGACCATTAACACAGAAATCTCTTTTATAGGAAGGGGACACATCTGAACAACATGACTGTTTGTGGTAACTGGATGCAAGTACAACGAAAGAGTTGCATCAAATTTCTAGAGCTGAGAGTAATAGAAGTGGCTTTCGGAATATTTTACATGCTCATTCAAAACAAAACTGTTTTGGCACGGACAGACCATGTTCTATGTCCAGAAGCAAAGGTACATTTACTTGCTCCAGCTGTCAGCATGAGCTCAGGGAATATGGCACTGGGCCATTCAACAGCACCTCCAGCTCCGAACAGAGCATCTGCAGGGGGTGGACAATCACTTTGAAGACCTGTTCAGCTGGTCACAAGTGGGAGATGAATCCTCAAGTACTTCAGCAGTACTTCCAAAGTGGGTGATGGCAAAAGTTGATTAGTTGACCACCTCAGAAATCTCAAAATGCTCAAGCTTTGCCTCTAGGTACCCACACCCGCAGTCTGTTGGAAATACACTATGAATGAACTGCGCAGGGATATTTGCTGACACTTTTCCTGTTCTACCTCTGATCCCTTATGTGGGGAGACAGTTTTGGCTAATGTCCATGCCGCCCATTCTCGATGCACTATGTTAAGTGTAAAGCAACCATGCTAATCAGTGCTACTGAATTGTCTGTCCACCCACACGATATATTGCCCTTAAAGTAGACCTCTTAACTCCTTATTGGGTCAGTTGAGGCTTCCAAATCTCAGGAAAATTAACCTTCCTGTTTGGCACCTGAGGTTTTAGAGTTTGGTTACCTGCAACTACCTGAGGGGTATTTGTACACTCTGTGTAAGGAACACAGACCACCACTGGAGCTTGTTATGCAGTAAAATCAAAACCTTTTATCACTTACTGCAAAATCAAACCGAGCATTTGAAGGCATCAGTTCAGTATCTAATCTGCTAATTGCTACACCTTCAAAGGGGGGCCGGCTTTCCAAACACATCAATTAGGCTTCATTTGGGATTTTTGCTTACATGCAGATCAGACAACGTACATCTCCATAAAAAATTCCCATTATTAAAGCATTCATGGAGGGCCTCGAGAGTCCTCCACTGTAGGACTCCACCGATCCCAACTGGGGACCTTCATGTGGATCCCACCAGACTCATGGGGCCACCTTTTAACCTCATCACATTCTAGTGGCAATCCCTTTCTTGCAGAGTGTTAGTCAGTTGTAGCCTTAACGGTGGAGGTGGAGGAGCTTTTCTTCCAGGTTCACAAGGATAGAGTTGCCCAAAGAACCAATCTTTGCTTGCTGCCAAAGATGGTCTCCTCATTTCTTGTCAACCAGACCACTGAGTTGCGGATTTTCTTTCCACACCCCTAGACAGTGGAAAAAAGGGCATTACACAAATTAGATTTGGATAGGGCTGTAATGTATTATATTGATTGGGCCACATTAATTCGCAAGATGAAGCAAAGCTTTGTTGCATTTGCAAACCTCCTGCTTGGAAAATCCAATTTCACAGTTTCAAAGTCTAGCCTTCTCAGAAAGTGCATTAAGGTATGTTATGCCAAGGCAAAACAAACTCTACATTCTGTGCTGAGAACACATTCTATACAGAAAGAGGGAACTGCAATGGCTGTTCTAAGCAATATACCACTAGCAGTAATTTGTCCGTCTGCTGCGTGGTCAATACCTCACAATTTTTCTAGGCTACAGTGTGTAGACTTTCAGGCCAGACAGGAGGAACAAGTCAGGCAAACAGTTCTTACCGCTTCATTCCAAACATCTTGGTAGCCACCAGTTTTAGAGAGAGTGCACTTAATAGTCTATGCGCAGCATTTCGAGAAGTATAATCTACAAATGGAAAATTATACCCTTGTAGGGTGACAACATTTTGAAAATCTGTGACCGGGAACTAAGGGGGTATCGGATAAGCCAGTAATGTCTTGTAAATTGACCATTTCATGTGAGAGGAACAATAAATATTAAGGATGTTTTCCTCAAAATACTATGACAGAGGCTCACAGAGGGAGTATAAACAGAAGTAGGTAAAACTGCGGCAGAAACTGCCATAGAAACAGAAGTAGGTAAAACAAGTCTGTAACTATTTTAAACATTTGTCTCAGTGAATTATGTGTGGAAGCTATGACTAGAGGAACAGTGATAATATCTAAAAGGAATATTTTCTGGTGGTTTGAAGATGAAAATCTATTTTTCAGGCACAGTTGATGTTCTTTGACAATCCGTTTCAGGTTGCGATAGATAAATCATTGGCATGTTGTCGGGCTCACTTTAAGGATCCAAGTGTGAACACCTCTTATCAGAAAGAGAGGTACACTTCAAAAGCAATCTGTTGCAACACTAAGCCATTTTGGCTGCTTGTGGTTGTGTTTCCATCACCCAGTGCAGGGAATGTAATTTATGCTTACTGACACTACCATCGCTATTCTGTAGTGCATCGTGTGGAACAAAGTGGAGTCCATGCAAAAGTGTACGGAAGTATGTGAATCTGATTACAGACACCGACACCACTATGCACTTGACTAGAGGAGTATGTAGAAGGAGCAGGCTTCCTGAAGGTGCGTAAGGAGGTGTTTCTATTGTGAGAGACATTTCCTTCCGTGCTGCTTAAGTGACGGTAAAAACAGTATCAGGATGAATGCTCTGATTTGGCTTCATCCAGATTTCTTTTTAAGGAATAGCTGTTGATTAAACAGTGGATCTCCCTGCTTCTGGTCAGATGTGGAAGTGCCAGACATTTTACTCCAAGCAGAACCTCTCTGGGTGATGCAGTGTTTGTCCTGTGGAAGTTTTGTTTATGTCTTCCTACTCTCTTCAGTTGTGCGAATTGTCCGTGGCACAGTTGTATTTCAGTCAGTCATGATTTTGGGAAACCCCACACTGGCTCAGCAGGATGTGATGAATAGATCCTTTAACTGGATGAAGGCAGAGGGAGGGTGGATACTGCTCATGGACCTGTACAGTCTACAACTCGACTTTTAGGCTTCTGAAAGGCTGACATTTAAGAGCCATGGTGTAACTGACGAGATTACTAACATCACGGAGGGCCGTTTATAGAAGAGTATATATACCAGGAGCGGCCCGTGCTGGTAAGAGCGGTAGGGCAGGACTCAACAGACGAGGCGGAGGGAAAATTAAATACATAAATAATTTGCCCTCATCGCCCGTCTGTCGAGTCCCTCCCCCCACCCCGCCTCACCACTCTTACTTGCATGGGCCGCTCCTGCTATTTACTGTTTTTATGCTAAAAAGCTGCTGAGATTTGAAAGCTGGTGTAGTCTCTATTCTTTGTCGGCTAATTTGGACTTTCCATTATAATTGATTAATACAGGGTTACAAGTCTCCACTCATTAGCATTTATTGTTTGATCTTTCTGTGGTGTCTCAATGTCTAGAATGCACAGACTTCCCCCTGTAAAGTATCTTAGAGTGCATTGGGACTTGATTTTATTATTGACCCAACTGGTGAATTCTTCATTTGGGATTTTACATTGCTGTGACACAAAGTAATTCTCTACCTCAAAATCCGGGATGTAATATATGTAAATGTATGAAACAGATACCAAGTTGCTTCCCTACAAAGGTCCTCTATGGAAGAGGTAGTGGCTGCTTTGCCGTTGGTAGAATATGCAGTAATCCCCATAAGGTAAAGTCCTGTTAGTAACTTGAATATCACTCTCGATACAAATGTCAATCTACTAAAGTAGCTAGTTTATCAGTTGTAGTTAAGTTCTTGTAAGCATAACAATAGCCCTCAGTAGTTGCTTGCAAAAAAAAAGGTGCCTGGCCTTTTTTCTGGTGTAGTAACTTTAACCATATTGTTGAGTAGAGACCTTCGGACTTTGTCAGCTAGTTGTATGTGAAGCTGCTGAAAAACATTCTTGAGGAAACAGTTCAAACGACCCTTTGTAGTCAGGATGTTTCCCCAATTTCGTTTTTCGTTATCTCTGTTTTTTTAAAAAAAAATATTAGGGGGTTTCATACCCTTTACCTCCCCTTTAAATGCTGCCATCTTTATAGATTCTCCGTCTGGCCGTTTGCTTCCTTCACCTGCCCTGTGTCTCTTTTATTTTTTAATTAAGGGAAAGAGAAACCCTTTCTTACCTATATTACTACCTCCCTTAGCCTTCATTGACTAACATTTCTCTCCCCCACTCTTCCTGTACCCTGCGGTCTGGTGAGGCACTTGCCCCTTCGTCTCCCCCCCTGCAGTTTTTCTGTTCCTTCTAGACCCCTTTCCATCATTTTCCTCCAACTCCTCTTTTTTATACTTATCTTGTTGTCTTTTTCTCTTTGTCTTCTGTAGTCGTCGTCTTCTATTGCTCACATTCTGTCTTCTTGTTTTTCCTTGCTGGGTTCTAGTAGACATAGAAAAAATATGTATTTTTAACCCCTTTTTAATGATTTATTCATATCACTTTTCATGTAATCCTATAATGTAAGTTTCGTAAGAAGTTTTAACATGTTTGTATATGTAGGACCTGGATTCCATTCCATTTCCGTTATACTGGCTGACTTTATGAGGACTCTCTAATCATAAACATATCACAATGCTTTTAAAACAATGCCGCAATTTAAGGTAAGAATATAGGACAAAGAAGCGCGCATCAGCTGAGGAACCTGGAGAAAGAGCAGCTGCACTACAGACCCATACAATAACCCTTCCCCACACATTTTTTATAACATACAACTTGCTGCTGGTTTATTTTATTCAAACCCAGAGTGGTTCCTGTGCACAATGCATAGTGCTTAGAAACACCCGGTCTCGCTTTTTTAGGCACTACTGCCGGGATTCTTATTGGAAATCTGCAGATCACATCAAGTCTCAGAAGTTCATATTAAACTCATTGACCATTATACCTAAGCAGGAAGGCAGTCACATGCTCATATGTATTTGGTTCTATTGAGTTTTAAATACTACGAAAACAATTGTTTGTTCGGTTGTTATCCTTCTCAAGATTGTACAGAAGTGTTATGGTTCAAGCAAGCATTGCTTTATTTCCTAATAGCTAATTTCTCCACAGGAGAGGTGCTAGATACATGCCATACTGTAAGGATAATCACAGAATATTTAAATGAGTTTCAGTCAGACTCCTCATATGTAAATATGTTATTTGATGTCATGTAAATCTTCCATAGGTCTGGCCCTTTTGGAAATTCATTGGACATCCCTGCTCTGAGCTGTCCCCCTCGTCCTGAGAAAATCACTTTATCTAACAGGGCCTTAATCGGCCAGATAGCAGCTGAAAGCACTGAAAAGTTGCCTATGAGGCAATCGGGTGCAATACAAATATTTGCCTTCTTTAAACTATGAACATTTTCTGCAATTATTAAATCAGTCTACCATTGAATATGTGACAGAAACTGCCAGATGTTGGTACTTAAACACTACTTGATCAGTGGTGTATCTGTGGTGCCTGTATGCTGGGTCGTTCTTGCTCAGAAAATTAAGCGTCCTTTTAGTGACTCACCAGTCGCTACATGATCCCATCTCTAATGAGCATGTCTGCAGTCATCAGTCCCTGTTTTTTAAAAATCTTTCTTAAGGTTCTTTGGACGCGATTCTTTCTCTTTCAAACATGGTTTCCTTCCATAAGCATGACCCACTATCCGCTTCTGAACCACATGATTCATTCTCCCACTGATAGGACCCTCTTTGGGACATTCCACCATGTGAATCCCATTCCTTAACTGCCTTTGGTCTTTTCCATTGTGCCACACCGTCTCCTCCCAGCTACTTGACCCTCTGTGAGCTTCTCAGACATGATAATACTTCTTCCATAAGCATGACTGTTGGATTTGGTTACCCCCGAACTTTTCGCCTTCACCCCTCCTGTTTTCTGAATGTCTTTTTTGTTGATATTAGGACTTTGTGAACATTCCCACTGCAAACCAGTACTAACGTGCTTGTGATCTTCCCTTAAAACATTGTATAATTGGCCTACATTGACATATTTAATTTACTTGTAAGTCCCTAGTATGGGGGTACTGCATGTACCTAGGGCCTGCATATTAAATGCTACTATTGTGCCTACAGCGCTCATTGTACCACCCATTAAAGAAGCAATTGGAGCATGGCCAAAGTACTGCTTCTTTGCCCAGTGTCCTTCCACTGCTGGCAATTTTGCAGCTCTTTTTGTCTTTTAGTTGCAGCATGCTATAACAAGTGCATGTGTTTACAGGCCGTCTCCCCCCCACGTCCCATGCTGTGTTGCTGCTTGTCCACTCCTATTCATTACTCGGTCCGTCTCGCCCTGCTTTGTTGCTTGCTCTTTACCTCCTGCACCCCATTCTGCGCTGTCGCTGAAGATCTATTTTGTCAACTAAAAAATAAAAACTTAGAGTTTAGAGCCTGACGATTACTTACCGTTGGTTGGCTTCAATGCCACTCTCATTCACTTGCTTCTCCTTTGTGAGCGTCTCCTGATTTCATGTTCTCTGTGTGTGTTTGTGCGTTTGGTGGAGCTTGGACCAAGTATAGCTACCTGTCTAATGCCAGAATCCTTCCATTGGTCAAGCGCTTATGGGGTACTTTTTTATTAGTCCAGTTGAAGCAGTCCATAAGCGTTCATGTGTTTGCAGTCTGTCTCCCCACTCTGTATGTTTGTTTGTTTGCTGCCTTTCTCCTCCCGCTGTCCATGGCGTAGCTTGCTCCATCCTGCCGTCCCCAGTCAGGGCTTGGACTGCCCCTCCCACCCTCCACTCGCTTTCTGTGCTCTTGTTTGCTCCCTCCATTCTTCCTCCTGCCATTTGTGGTCTAGCTTGCCCTACTCTTGTGATGCTTGCCCATCCCACCCTTCTCACCCACTGTACTGCATTGCTTGCCCCTCACGTCGGACAAGCCACAAGAAATAAAAACACTGACAGATCCAAATGACTTTCCCCTTACACTGGAGCTTTGTAAATATTTTTTTGCCATGATATACAGCAGCAGGGCTACTCCGTAACATGGCTAAAAGTAAAGAAAAAACACTACAACATGGCCACCATTTACCGCATCATAGCGTTCTTCTATTTTATTTGGATATACTTTTAACTATGCTGCCCAGCAGCCTCCCCTGCTTTACAAAATAGCTAAAAAACACATTGACAAAGCCAATTGTTCTCGCATAGGAGAGACCTATTGGCTATGCCAATGCTTATTTTCCAACCAGCTAATGAGGCCTATTGTAATGCTTCCAAGGATGTATTGGCAAATGATAAATTAGCAATGCTAGTGGAGTGTCACTTGTATTGAGTGTTATAAAAGTTACTAACACAACTTTGTGGGATTACTGTACATCCGACAAAAGGCAAAGCGGTTGCTACCTTTTTCATAAAGAAAATTTGTAAGGAAGCAACTTGGTCACTGTTTAATACATTTACAAATATTACTTCTGTATTCTGAGACAGTCACAGAAAATTTGGGTTATTGATAAGCGCAAATGATTTCGGGCAGATTTTCTTTAATGCTTTTTGTGCCCCCCTCGAGTTAAATTGTTTAGGTATTACGGGGGAATCTTTCAAAGATGACCAATCTAATTTAGTGATAGCATCCTTTAAAAGGAAGCTTTGTTAGACTTTGGTAAAGTTGGTTCTCATGAGTTTTCCTTACCCTCTGCACTTTTTTTTGTTACTTGCCAAAATCCAGGTTCAGATTTTTTGAGTCACTTTGTACAGTAAAATTTGGGAGCTGAAAACCATAGACATGCTTGCACCATTTATGTTTTGGCATGGATTAGCATACATTCAGTGTCACATTGCACCCTCAGAAATAGGTGGTGCGTCTGGGCGACCTGCTGGACAAAACAATTCTGTTGTAGGCTGTACATGGACCTTTTAAAAAATATAGGGCCTCATTTATGAAAAGTGACGCATCACTGCGTGAAAACAGTGATGCGTCACTTTTCACTGCGCCCTCCCTGCGACTCCAGTGATGCGTCATATTTACAGTATGACGCATCATGTCGCAAGGAGTCACAGATACGTCAGTATTTCTGACGTATCTGTAGGCGCAAAAGTGACGCATTGCTGGAGTGTGTCACAAAAGTGACGCAACTCCAGCAATGTGTCCTTTCACATGGGGCAAGCCCCATGTGATAGGGCCTGCGTCAGTCTTACGCCAGCTGTGAGGCAGGCGTAAGATATTGACGCATTTGCACCCTAGAAGTGGTGCAGTGAAATCTCGTAGATTTCACTGCGTCACTTCTACGATGCTTACTTACGTGGGAACGCCCACCCTGCATACATTATACCTGACGCAGGTATAATGTAGCGCAGGGGTTTGCAAAGTGACGCATCTAGGTAGATGCGTCACTTTGTAAATATGGCGCATCATGGCGCATGTTTTACGCCACTGGTGCATCACAAAAAGTGACGCACCGGTGGCGCAAAAGTGACGCAGGGGCTCATAAATGAGCCCCGAAGAATGTGCGTAGAACGTTATCTTTTCTGACATTGAAATGGTGTTGCAACTCAAATACTTCATTTAACTGGATGACAATGTGTGAGCACCACAGAAATAATTGGTTGCGCTGTCTCTAATAAAAAAAGAATTGGCAAAGCCAATAGGTCTCTGTAATCCGAGAGCTAGGCGTTGTTAATGCTAATGTCTATAGGCGTTGTAAATGCTAATGGCACATCAGCGCAGCCATGTGCACTTGGTTCCAGGTGAGGCCTGCCCTCCTCGCAGCATAACCAGCAGAGCGTGTAATGTGCCCTTGCCCCTCCAAGGTCCCGAGCTCTGAACGCAGCGCTGCAGATACCCATCCACATAGAGAAGCAACATCTCCACAGCAGTTCACCGCTTACAAATGGCATCATGTAATAATGTAATAACAATGTTATTTGCATTATTTGGCATAATGTAAGCAATTGTTTTTTGTTATTGTGGAATCCTTGCTTGCATGGAACAATGTATATGTTTCTGCTGAGTATGTTTGTTTCCACTATATATTTCTTGTTCCATCACGTGAAAGAGATTAATAAAAGGTATATAAAGGAAATGTATGTTGGTAAATATAACGTAGTCACTGTTGTTTCCATGCGATGGTCATCCTTCTATTTGATGGATGTAACAATCGAAAATCAAGTGAAAGGATGAAATATTATGTCAAGGGGAGATGTAAATATAAACTCACCTTTCTGTGTATTTCCTAGAGGCTTTATGTGGGTGTTTGTCTGAAACATGAAACTGGCATACAGCCGTTTTTATAAGGGAGTATTTTGAAAGTAAAGTAGAATTGAAAGTAACGTTGCACCGATAAATCAAAATAAAAAAATAAACTCAGTATGTTGAAAGTATTTAACTTTGATTTGCCGCTGCAATCATTTAATTATGAACGCGTGTAAATTACTGTTACAACATACCTATAAACAAAGGCTTTGCATTGCTTGATTTAGTACCCAAACACGCACCCAAATAAAGTTTTTGAATTGAAGTGATAGAAGTGTAATTTAGTCACGTGTTTTGAAAGTCAATCACGGGCATACACAATTACAGGTATATAATACCGATGCTGGACCCGAGTGTTGACGAACACCAATCATGTGTCAAATAGCTAAACAGTTCTGTTTGACTGCATCAGATCGGACTTCTCCAGTGAGTAGCTCGTGACCTACTAGTAGCTCTCCAGCTACCTGCGTGCAAAATTAGACGCTATTGCTTGGGTGAATTAATATACATCTACCAAATTGAGATTGTATATTGAATAGGAAAATGTGTTTATTTTCAGAACTCATAAGCTGATATTTGTAGAAAAAGAGATACATTTCCAAAATCTATTTAAAAATGATATTTGAGTTTTGAATTATATGGCATTGGAGAGATGTGTTACAAATGGTATTACCTCAGTGCCAGAGGCATTGTAGCTATGGCTGTTATGTATTGCCCATGTAGAGGCATCCCATATTGACAAAGCCTTTTTTACATTTCTGCTGGCAACCATTCCTGATGCATTGAGGTGATCACTGCTTGTAATCTTGCATATGGTAGCCACTAATGTAATCTTGTATTATGTGGTCCCTTTTACAAAACTAATTTAAAAAGTAGCTCTCGAAGTTTCATTGGACATAAGTAGCTCTTATTACAGAATAGGTTGGAGAACCCCTGCATCAGACAGACCCATCACATGACAAAAACTTGATATTGGTTGCAACTAGGCAGGATATCGGTGAGGCAGGTGTATTTGTTGATATGGAGGCATTGACCAAAGCAGTGCTGCTTCATTTACTGAGATTCTTAACCTCTTCTGTGCCCATGACGAGATAGTCTCGTCATGGAGCACGGTTGCGCTGTGCCCATGACGAGACTATCTTGTCATGAACCCCACCCACTAATACAACGCCCGGCACAGGAGGGGGAAAGGGCGTGGCACTGAAGGGGTTAATCATTATGTCGCCTTCTTGGGCCATCAGTTTGCCAAATAAAGCATACATATCAGGTTAATAAAGCAGAACGCACAGCCTAGAGAAATTGGAAAGATAAAGCAAACTGGAAGAGACAATTACCTTTTTCATAAAAAAAAGAAGCGGGGACTATGCCCTGCTTCTTTTGTCTATGAAAGAGGGATTTGTGTAGATAATCTCAGCCACCTACCTGTGTAATTGAAAAGATAAATTGGCGTATTTGCTATTAATAGTTGCTCATCAATGCCCACTGCTGTGGCTGTGTTTCTCTCAAATAGTATTATGGTTTGCTGCAGCATCAGTCTACATCCGACAGTGAAATTAAGTTCTTCATTCATGTTTTTTTGGTTTACAGAAAACTCTCCAATCATCTCCCGAGGGCTACGTCACTTCTTTTCAGATGTTTAACACTACGTACAGACTCTACTCCTACAGGTTTGTTATTAGTTTACCCCTTACAAACAACCTTGTTTGAAAAAGCTCCATGGTACTTGATGCTGGATTAGGGTTTTGTTCAGTCCATAGTAACGTCACTTATGAGGACCATTAACGCCAACATTGGTCTGGTGGTTTCAAGTGCTCCCTTGTGCAGTGGACCCGACTGATTGGGCTTAGCTGTACCTAAAGCAGCTGTACCAAATCTGGTTTGCACATACCTAGTCCCTGTGTGGAGTGGCATCGTGGACAAAAAACACATTGGACTGGAATGTGGCCCCCAGTAGTTGCCAGTGCCTGGGATTGAGTCGAGCATTCCACTCATCCTAGTTTTTTGTTTTTATCGACAGTGCTAACTCTGGTACATAGGTCTCTCTGCACAAGTGAGACATTAAAATGGAACTGTCTCATATTTTTCCAAAGTTCAATAAAAGCGTATATGTTTTTTAAAAAAAATCATGATAAATGTGCCTACTTGAATGCAGTGTAAAGAAAAACGTAATGCTGTTGGTGAAACAGTACTTAATATGTTGCTTTGTGAATGGAGATTGGAGAATCAGAGCTGCAATGGGGCTAAAAGTGTGGTTCAAACACTGCAAGGTAGGCTTTAGGAAACAAATAAATATGGGCCAAAGTCATTAAAAAAAAGCTGCAAATCTTCTGTAAAAGGTAGCTTATGCAGATTTACGTCTTTTTGTAAGTCACAAACATTGGCAGCATTATCTGTGCCCGCCGCAGATTTGCAGGCGTACTATTGGTGACGCTGTACTAATTTTTTTAATGTTTCTATTTTCTCAATATGTAATTATATGCAAGGTGAAATTACACATCGAGGAAAGGCATCACTGCTGTTTTGTTTGCCCCCCCCCCCACCTTAAAACTTTTCTTACTGAGGAGAAGCCCCATCACCTGCACTCCCACGAAATCTGGTGATCTGTTCTCCTTCCCACCTTGGAAAGGATTTTTACTCGAATTTTTTGCATAACAATTCTAAGACCAATGAAGGAACAGGGTCTGGGAGGAGTTCGTGAAAGTCCAGAAACTCTCCTGTTTGTGTGTGTTCGCAAACTTTGAAAACCTACTACATCTTGAACCGGTCACTCCTGACAGCTTGCTTGGTATTTACTACTGTTTCATTTCATACAGTCAAGGCACACCGTTCTGGAGCACAGAATTTATATACATCTGCGAATACCCTTTTGTGGCTACCGACAGGCTTAAATTGATACATTTTCAGTAGTAAACATAGGTTTTTGACAAAAAAGGCTTTGTGAATCAGGCCGGTGTTTGTCCCTTAGTGAACATTTAACAATTCACACCCTCTGGTGCACAGGGAGAAGGGACTGTATTAGATTTAGATATGCATTGCATTAGACTCAAAACGGTATTCCTTTATTTTGACACGAGCTAGCCTGATGAAACTAGGACAAAGAATCTCCAATTTGTAGAAATGACATAATGTCGAAAGACCATTTCCACGAAAATGTGGAGATTTTCATGGAAAAGTGACCCAGGTTTTAATAGTGTGTCCTTTATTTGAATCCCCAGATCCTAGGTTTGAATCCTGGGTCTGGCATAAACAAAACAAGAAAAACTTCCAAATATATCTATTCATACAATTCCCAATATTTTAGACGTTGTATCAATACGTATATTTTAAAAAGGAAAGATGTGATACAGAAAAAAATGGGGTGTGGTAGTATTTTTTATGGCTACTTTGTCCCAGACACCAAATAAAAGAGGCAGGTCAGAAAAGAAAAAAAAAACACTGACAGAAGACAAAGGCGCAGAAAAGAATGGGTAGCACTAAAAAGGGGCACGTGGAGAGTTAAATGGCGTGGTGTGCCTGCAAAAAATATATATATATATTTATGGGTGATGCAGTGTCGCTAGAGGATCGCCTTTACCATGGGGATAGAAATAGAGAAATGATCAGGCCGGACACAAAATACAAACCTCTTTTTTTATTTTATTTTTTTAAGAAATTTCACCCAGAAGGACCTTAACCATTCAAAGGTAAAATGTTTGTGGAAACCATTTTAACCATTCGGTGAATATGACAGGACAAACGTATGTTTACTTATGTGTAATTGTTGCAGGCCAGTTTTACTGATTGAACGTCTGCAAAAGTAGTAAAGAAACACAGTATGAGATTCCAATTCGGAAATTTGGAAAACTTTTCTTTCACCACATTAGGGATTATTAACCATGAAAATAGTAGCCTGTTGATGCTACTACTCTCTGAAGAACTGACAGTTCCAACAACGTTTACATTGGCAATAGCCTAATATCTTATTAATTGTCAAAGCTTTCTAATGCCTCAATAAACCTGAAACTGGTTGCCACAGCTAAAACTCATGTTCTCTGTGTGTTCATTGGGAAAAAAAACAATTCACAAGGGAGCTAGATTGCATCCACAAACGTCCTTCATTAAGGACCCCATTACAAATTTGTGCAACTCCGATTTGTATTGAAATTGTGTTTCCTTCTGAATCAGGAATTAATGAAGAGTTGCAATGGGAATCAGTTGTGGCATTCCTCATCCTTGCACTAATTCCCTGTTACTTAGTGGAAAGTTGGGGGCATCCTGGAATCGGATAGCATTCCTAGCCCTAAAATGTGGGCGCACACAAAACAGCCAGAAGCATTTCTTGCACTCTTAGTAGCTTTCCTGTCGCTTCTTTTCTGTCATTCTCTGACCTCTCACCAGTCCCTCTTGTAGCATTTGTATTGAAGGAGTAGGTACTGATGCAAGTTTGAACGAGATGCCCTTCCAGAAACTGCACATTCTGTTGTGTCCATTCTGTTTTCAGCAGACCCATTGAGACCAAAGGCCAAGCAATGTCAGAAACCTTGCATAGAACAGAGCTAGCATTTGAATGGGAGCCTGGTTTTGCATGCCCGTGCTGCTGCCTGTAACCTACCAGTGCATCAATTCCTTTTTGGTTGCGCCAGATGATCAGGCATTTATTTGCATAGCTATACTCTTCTTTTGTTTTCATTCTGTTTTTTTCTGCTTGACAGTCCTCTGGTATAGCCTGTGTAGGTTCCTTTTCACTTGTACCACCTTTGACATGTTTGAGATCAACTGCCGATTCCAGTTTCCTGCAGTTGATGTGCACATTTAAAGTGCTGTGTGTCAAGGACTTGACCAACCTGTCATGGATTGCGCCCGCTTTGACAGTTTATTTGAGCCTCAGTGCAGGTTTCTTTGGTGGTCCATACATACTGAGGCAACCCCAAGGCCGGCCACATGCCTGACACTGGAGTCTATTTTTAGGTGCTCCCTGGGTTTAAATTCACCCGACCTCCCATCTTGATGTGTGGATAGTGCCAGGGAGCCTATGATCTTGTAAAATGTTAACCCGTTTAAACCTTTTCAAGCCTATCCGCCACCTTTTCCAAACACTAATATCTCAAAAACTACTCAACAGATTTAGACCAAACCAAAAAAAGTTTACTTTGTCAGTAAAGTTCTACTTTCATACCAAGTGGTTTTGTAGAAACCCATTTTCCTGTGGGAGCTAAAACAAGAAAACAAATCTTTTTTGGACCGTTCCCCCCTCCCCCCCTAACCTTTTTGTTCCCTGCACAGAACTAGATTAAATATGGAATATCGGACCGTACTTTACTAGGCTTAGTTATTGGCAGCTCTAGAAATGACTTTTCAATAGAAAGTACAGCTGAACTATAGCTAAACACTAGCCACTGCCACTGTGAAAATATGTATGTATATTTTTAATTTAGAATTTAGTGTACATCGTTTCATATAGGGTGTTGGTGTTCTAGCCTTTCTCCATTGTTTTCTGTGGGAGAGAGTTGCAGTACCAGTGGTTGGCCATGTGTGCTGCATAACTTTCTCCATGGTTGGGATGGAGTAGGTTTAAGTCCTTTTTTGTCCCTATTGTGATTGTAGTAGAGTTCAAAGTTCATTTTGTAAATTGCAATTGTCTTACTCCTATGTGGGTCCGTGCTT
Organism: Triturus cristatus; assembly: GCF_964204655.1. Classification (NCBI taxonomy): domain Eukaryota; kingdom Metazoa; phylum Chordata; class Amphibia; order Caudata; family Salamandridae; genus Triturus; species Triturus cristatus. The sequence goes on from NC_140589.1 coordinate 1,139,233,287, forward strand.
TGTATTAGCATGTCCCTACGTAAATCCCTCCTCAAATTTCCCAAAGCCCCTTCTATTTAGTAGTAATTATTCCCTATTTTTCGACCACTCCCTGTCGTTCTACACATGTTCAGTTCTAAAACAGATACCTATGCATGCAGAGATCTACACAACCGGGATAGGGCGCTCTGCACAAACAAGATAGGAGAGGTAGAAGTGGAGATCTTCAGCCACAGGTTTGTGAATTGCGTTTTGTAGTATATGAAGCTGTATTACTAGAGTACTGCTTTACAAACACCAAAATGCATTTTTAGAATTAAGCTTGTAGATTTCTTCAATTATACAGTAATGGTTGGTGCTCAACCGCTCCTTAAAAGAAGGATCTATCTCAGCCACCCCAAAGACTGGACAAATTACTTCTCTACCAAAACCTTCTAAAGAGGAGCTTTAACCTCTGTTCAACTTTAGACTACAGTCACAAGTCTATTGAGCATGGGTCAAGTTATTAAGGAATGTGTTGCCATCTAATTGAACAACCACAGGAACAATAGACCTTATCTGTCATTCTATGAATTTGTTTCTATGCATTGGTAAATATCATTCATCCTTCAAATTTCCATTAAACGGTTTAGTTGAAATGGGTTCTCAGTGATGGTATTCCATAAAGCAGTTTTTCTATGAAATCACATACAGGCATGTGGTATGACTTGCATCTGCTCATGACGTTACAGATCGAAAACATAGCAGAGTAAGCTAAAGCTGCTTTACATACTTTTAAAAATCTTAAATCATCGTTGTAGACGTTAGGCTTCTCTCAGATAGAACATAAATTGGTGCTCAAGATAAATTCTACTAGTAAGCTCGAATGTTTCCTCTCTACCCTTTATCAAGATACTAATTTACTCTTTAAAAAAACATATGTACTGTTCCATTAACTTCATCCTCCTTACACTGGTGCTCCAAGATCTCCCTGTAGGAACCAAAATAAAGTTTAAACTAGGAATCCACCACCAGTGTATGTCATCAAAATTGACAGTGTCAAAAAGATGATACATGTACACTTCGAAGAACTGTAGTTTGCAGGTGTTTTATTAATATTTTTATAAAGTAATATATAGCATTTTCCGAAAGCAGTTTATTCAGTGCATTTATTTCGTTTAGGAAAATAAGTGTTTACATCAGTCAAATGCAGTAATGCTTGTGATTAAATATATTTTGATCTCTTTACAGTTATCTCGGACTTGGTTTAATGTCAGCCAGGCTCAAAATATTAGGAGGCTTCGAAGGACTGCCATGTACGTAATATATTTACCTTTTTTAGTAATTGTGGAATTATTGTATTTACAGTTGAAGATTTTAGTTTCATACAGCTCTGGTGCATAGAGGGGATTCAAGTACAGCAAGCTCTCTAAACGAATATGTCAACATTCTTTTATTGAACTGTGCTAAGAGATAAATGTGATTGTTAACTAGTGCTTTGTATAAATGGTGTCATCCTTAACCAGTTTATATCCTTCAGTGGGTTTGAGTAAAACCAAATTCTCTTGTGTTGAGTCAAATGGTATCCTAAAATATTTTAAAACTTAAAACTAGAAGAAAATGTTCTGTTTTCGTTTTAATTATGAAACATTTGTTTAGTTTAGCTGGAAGTCAGGTAATCTGTTTTGAGGAAAAATGGGCTGAATGTGATTTTCCAGGAAATGCACTTTTCTATTATGTAAATATGTTTTCGGAGGTGCAGCAAGAAAATAATCTGTCAGAAAAAAGAAGACACTAACGTGTTTCATCATTCACTTTTGCAAGTAAAATATCCACCCCCTGTCAACATTTGCTTTGAAAAACAAATATTTTTTGTTAGTAATCTTGTTTCTGTTTATAAAGCACCTTGCTCAGAATACAATTGTTAAAAAGAATTTTCTTAAAGTCAATCTCAACGTCCCCTTCATAGTAAATGTGAATCAAATGGCTTATAAAGATCTTGAGAACATACAGAAGTACACATAAACATGTCTGTTACACCTCCATTGAAAGTGTCAAGCTAAAACTGTTCTCGTTGTAAAAATGTTCTTGTATAGCATTTAAAATTTAGATCTAAACAAGGTAAAAAAATGTGTTTTTAAGAAGGCCAAAAATCTGCACGCATGAGCATAAAAAACGTCAACATTGAATATTTACAATCCATTTTGTGTTCAATGACTCATAGAGAGTTCCTACATTTTTGCTAGGCCCTTATTGACTCTATCCTATGCTCTGCCAGGCTGAAAAAATAGCTGACTTGTGACTTAGCCAAGGTATTGTTATTCCCAGATTACACTCTCAAAGTTCAGAAACCGCTCCGGTCCTTTGTTGAAGTCATGCTGAAGTTAAAGGTCAAGCAAATCTCCTTCCTGCTCCTCTACCCCACCAGATTGAATGTGATGTTCCAAAGGAAATCACTGTTCTTTGAAACCCCGGAGGAGGCGGATTAAGATGTGGGCAAAAACCTGGGGGGAGGGGACAGCTTAGGGGCCCCTTCCTGCTCCTCCTGAATGAGCCTGAGAAGGGTGAGATGCAGGCGCCACAGAGAAAAAAGCCACCGGTCGGATGTGGCGGAGTAGGCTTCCTCTTCGGAGGCGAGTGATAAGACTAGCCCGCAAGATAGACAACTTGATTTGGAACTAAGCAGCATGCTGAATGTCACACACAGTATTGCCACTGATGACCGCTGACTGACTAACTTTTAATTTTATAGCACGACGACAGGGAAATCATGAAAGCTCCTCCTCACTTAACTCACTTTTAAATTTAATTGCGTCACAAGTGCTTCAGTTTCAGAAGTATGGGGTAGTTCGGGATATTGGTTTTGGTTAGGGCCAAGTCAGGGCTTTTATTCCAGCAGGAATTTCCCCGGTGGGCTGGAGCCCGTGGAGGCCATTTTTGAAAGCCCAGAGCTGCTCCTGATGCCTTTGTCACTTTGCTTAGAAACTCAAGGGGGACGCTTCGAGAGAGATTGGGGGGAAGATGAGGGTAGAGGGAGAAGAGAGCGAGGAGAGAAGGAAAGAGAGAGAATAGATTGATGGAAAGAAAGATTGCGTCAGGCCGGTTTGAACATTTTTGCCAGGGCTGCTTTTTGTTTCCGTCCAGCCCTGGTTTTGGTTATGAGTTTACTCTTGTGTTCTTACGCAGCTCAATGGGGTCGATCTGGAAATGTATGGCTAAGCCTCTCTTGTGTCTATTTCCATGGTGCATGATACTGGAATGTGAACAGACTCAATTATAAGTTTAAGAGGAGTTGGTTTGCATTTGGTATTGGCTCGCCTGTACCCCATAGGTCGGAGGTGGCTAGGTAGACACTGAAAACCAAACTCTGGACTGAGGTCAGAATGGAAGTTCTGGCCACTCAATACAGGGTCTATGAAGCTGGGTATAATTTCGGTAAATTGATATATTGGTTAGCCAACATGGAGGCAGAAAGGATTTCCCTATGCGTACAGAATTGGGAATGTGGTTTGGTTTATGACCACTAGGATTTAGCAAAAGCCTTTGCTGATTATTATAAGGCACTATATGTGGAAAAGGGAGCAGACGCGGAACAGCACTATTATCAATGATTTGACTCCTCCTAGGCTCTACTGGAGGATAGAGAGCCATTGGACATCCCGGTCTTGGAGGATAACATTATGAAAGTGATTGGTGGTGTTAGACCTGGCATCATTGGCGTGGGTTTCCCCTGTATTTTTTTCTTTGCCTCCTGTATTTTTACAGTGTGATGGATTTTGTTTTGCTGGTCTAGATCCTTTGGGCACTTTGCCACTGCTGTTCAGTGCCAAAATACAAGTGCTCCATTTGTAAATTGTTATGGATTGGTGATTCCATGATTGGCATATTTGATTTACTACTCAGTCCCTGGTACAGTGCACTGTGTGTGCCCAGGGCCTGTAAATCAAATGCAGCTAGAAGGCTTGCAGCACTGGTTGTGCCACCTACACAAGCAGCCTTGCAACAAGGTCTCAGGCCTGCTATTGCAGTGCCTGTGTGCCGTCTAGTAATGCCGTGTCGACCTGGCAAGTGCACCCAGTTGCCAGGCCCTAACCTCCCCTTTTCTTACATGTGAGTCACCCCTAAGGTAGGCCCAAAGTACCTCTGTGGGCAGGGTGCAGTGTATGTGAAAGGTAGGACATGCCATGATGTATGTGGCATGTCCTGATAGTGAAATACTGGCAATTTAGTTTTTCACTATTGTAAGGCTATCTGTCCCATAGGATAGGATGGGTAGTTTGCTCATAACATCTTATTAGCATTATTGCCCATGGGAACAAGATAGGAAAATAAAGTTTGATATGCCTGAACTCAGAATGTTAAGACACATCTTTTAGTGAGGGTGATTTTTACATTCTGGGTTTGAAAATACCACTCTTGGGAATTAGGTATTTTTTTGCCTAACCTTCCAATGTGCCTTTGCTAGGTTGTGTGTTGACAGTCTGGCTTTGGAGTGACAGGGGCTGGGGATGTGAATTCTGTTCAGACAGCCACGGGGAGTGTATCCTGCCTTTAGAGGGTGAGTCATGGCTGGGCTGAATAGACCCCGGGCTGCTTTCAGAGTATGGGGAGGAGATTTCTTTCACACCTGAATGGGCCTGGTCTGCCAAGGACAATGCCGTCTCCACCTCCTGCCAGGAAGCTGCACCAGAGAGGACAGAACTGTTTTTGGCTAGGCAAAGAGCTTCTCTGCCACAGAGAACAGAGGATTTTGTATTACAAAAAGAGAGGCGCAGACTTTTAGATTACTTCTGGGAATCAAGAGGAACCTTTGCCAAGGAGAAAAGCTGGAGAAACTGAGAAGGAATACTGCCCCTGTGTTGTTTGCTGTGTGGGGTTGGCCTGCAGTGGCTACTTTCTGCCAAGGAAAAGAGAAGGACTTTGCTGTGTCCCCTGCTTGAGGAAGATCTCTAAGGGCTTGAATTAGAGCTTGCCCCCTGTTTTGAATCCTCAGGAACACAAAGACTTCACCCCAGTACCCCCCGAACTCCTTTGCTGGGAGTTCTGACTTGTTGATAGGTGCCTGCCAGTGTTCTGGACCTCTGGTGGTTATTTTGGGACAGAAAACTGCAAGAACTGTAAAAACTGACAAATCGCCTGTTTCCTACGCATCGCAAAAAGTGTGAGAAGAATTTTCCTACGCATCGCCGCCGCCAAAGAATCGACGCAGTGCCTGCTCGGGGCTGAAGTGTCTGCCATGTGATGAATCCTGTGCACCGATCTCCGACGTCCGAGATCACCGCACCGATTCTGAAAGAACCGACACATTGAGGGGACGCGGCTGAAATCATCGCAGTGCATCCCGGGTCTTCACGCATCGCATCATACCGTATTGTCACACATCACATCAGAGCGTCAAGTCTGGTGCATCGTTGGGGGACGCAGTAAGAAACTGACGCATCATTTCCCCACGCTGTAAGAAACCGACGCATCACCTCCTCTCCGGTAAGGAGCCAACGCATCACCTCCCCTGCGCAGCAGTAAGGAACCGATGCATCACCTCTCCCGTAGCAGGAAACAGACGCATCACCTTCCCAGGCAACCCTTTCTGCTTTCGACGCATCCATGGTACCTTGTGTAAAAGTATCGCATCCAACATTTTCTTGGAACAGAACTATTTCTACCTTTTTAAGAATCATATTTTTAGTACTGTATTGTGGATTTTTGTTGTTTTGGTCTTGTTTGGTTTAGATAAAAATTACTTATTTTTCTAAACTGGTGTGGTGTTAATTTGTAGTGTCTTCACTGTATTACTGTATGTGTACACAAATACTTTACATACTGCCTCTAAGATAAGCCTGTCTGCTTAGGCCAAGCTACTTAGGGGATGAGCAGGGGTTATTTTCAGAAGTGTATCCCTGTTACCCTGACTAGGAAGAAGGGTCCCTCTTTGGACAAAGGTACCTACCACTGCCAACTTGAGACCCCCATTTCTAACAGGCGGTATGCTCGGGATCAAAATCCAAGGCCCAAACGTCCCTGTCAAATGTCTATAAACAGTATGCGGTAAGTCTGGCCCCACAGCTGCGCCTCTTACATGGAGAATCCCTGAGAGAGGGAATCCTACCATATGATATGAGGGGAGCTCACGTGGTTGTAATTCACAAGCAAGGCAAACATCTGGCAGATTGCACCTCTTATAGACCAATCTCCCTGCGAAATACTGAATCCAAAGTACTAGCTAAGGTGCTGGCCAATCATGTTATGGAAGTGACCTGAACCCTAGTCAATTGGGCCGGAATGGATTTATGACTCACTAGCAACTAGGCTTTGCTTGCAGCTGCCTGCAAGTAGCACTGGACTTAGCACAGCGCTTTACAGAACGACAAGAAGTCCATTCAGTTGACTTTGGGAAGACGTTTGGCTCAGTTGCTTAGTCCTTCCTACATGGGGTTCTTGAAAGAAGCACTATCTGCCACATATTTAAAACCTGCGTGAAACTTCTCTACAAACTACCCTGGGCAGCAGTTAGGGTAAATGAGTACTATCCTCACCTTTCCCGATTTACGCGGCAGGATTGTCCCTTCTTCCCACTTTTATTTGCAATAGTAGTGGGACCCCTATCAACGTGGGTTGGAATGGACAACGAAGTCTGCGGCAAACAGACACACAGGGACCACGAAGATAGTATAGCAGTATATGCTGATGATACCCTGCTTTAAGTGGGACTTCCAGACTGCACTGTCCCCCTTCTCATGCACATTTTGAAAATCTACAGAGAGGACGCCGGCCTCACGGTCAATTGGAAGAAGTCAGTTCTTTTCCCAGGTAGCAACCCACTATCAAACTGGTGAACATTAGGAGCTTGCTTCCCACTTTAAATACTTGGGAATGTATATTTTGTTTGACCCCGCTGGAGCTCAACATAAATCAGAAGGTCGGCCAACTTACAATAATGGGACGAGGGACCCTTTTTAAAATGATTGCCCTACCCCAATGTTTGTATCTTCTTCAGAACTAGCCATACACCCTCCCTGTTTTTTTGTTTCCTTCATTACAAGCCATTATTACATTTAATTTGGTCTGAGGCACAACCTAGGGTAGCCTTTGAAAAATGTATACAGTTCCCCTTTGACGGAGGGGTAGGCCTAGCAGATATCAAACTATAACCAGGCCTCTCAGCTGTTACCCATAAACGACTGGTTAGCTTTCAAACTGCAAGTGTTCTTCGTGGGTCTCCCAACGTTAATATCGCAACTTTCCAGTACCAAACAAGCAGAGGCCTTTGGATGGTGTCCCGTAATATGATTTATTGCTGGCATTGCGCACTGCAAGACATTAGGTGGCATGGGAGGGTCACGAGAAAGCATCCCTCTAGCACGGATAATGGCTACCAGAGGTCGTCCAACTGAGTGGTTTTTGGGGTTGGGATGCCAATGGGATCTCTAAGATAGGTGACATAGGGGAATCATGTCATATTAAGTCCTTTGATCACATACAAAAGAAGTTTAAGCTCCATGAAACACAAGTTTTCTGCTACCTGCAAATCTGAAAAGCCATGACGAAATCATCTATGTGCCTCTACGAGGTGCTGGAGATTAGCCCTCTTAACTATAGAAGGGCAAGGGAAAAAAGCAATTTCTTTCACCTATAGAACACTAATAGTAAACCTGCCTGACCCATTAGGAACACATAGGGGAAGGTATGGAGAAGGTCTGCGGTCACTCACGGAGACTGTGTGGAAGCCAAAGTAGGCCCCAGGGAGCTGGTGATAGCGTCAAGACTTTCTCATTCAATTTAACTATTTTCATTGGGTTTACCTACAACTGCATGCAATTGGAAGGAATCCCACGCCATACTGCACAAGTTGCTGCCTGCACAAGGCCACCTTTAAACACATGTTCTGGTAGCGTCCAATCCTATCCAGATGGTGAAGGACAGGCAGTCTTGGCTAGAGTGCTTGGCATATACATTGACTTGACCCCCCCAGATGGCTATAGTAGAAATAAAGTCGGGGTGGGATGAAAAGTAGGCTGGGCAGCAGTTGGTGGCACTGGGCCTATTGACTGCCAAAAGGGGAAATTCCCTGAAACAAAATATCTCCATCTGGCCTAGCGATGTGTTAGTGTACTGCTAGAGTGATGGATTTCTGGCTGCTATCGAGAAATGGGTGTATCTGGGCAGGGTGTGCCCAGCAAAATACAGAAAAATCTGGTCCCCATTGTGCGACCTAATGTAAAATTGGAGGGGAGGGCCTACTGGATCGGAAAATTGGGGAGTACCGGCGAGGTACCAGGGGCTGCAGTCAATCTGTACATGTATAATGAAGATCCGGTATGAAGAAGTGCGTCCTCCGAAATTAAGCTGTATTGTTTTTATTTTGTATTCTGTTTTGAAAACATGGTATGTTTTTCATACTCCACATCAAATGAAAAGTTCAGAAAAAAAAGGATTGGGGTGCAGAATACCAATGCTGTGAAGTCTTGACTCCATGACTCTTTAATCCACCAACAGACACTGCCTGTCTCTTTATCTCACTCTTCCTGGTTCGGTTTCATCCCTGCTTTGCTTTCTTTCTTATTGTTTTTCCACCACTTTCTTCCTCCTTCTCTCTCTCGTGTTTTTTTCTCTCTTTCCTGCTCAAGATCAAAGTTTGTTGAGGGAAAGAAATGTCAGCTCCCAAAAGTGAATGCTTGTACGACCAACCTACAACCATCCGTTTGGATGCCAGGGATGGTTATTGCTCCTGCATCTCCCTGTTGGACATGTTTCAGCCTTTCAGTGGCCCTGGATCCTGGCCCCCTATAGTTTTTGTACCGTCACTCATACACAACGCATGCAGCTCTCCCTCTTCACTAATGCATTGCGTGCTGTAGCATTCACTCGTCCTTGTTGGGGGGTGAGGGTTTGCCATGCATTTTTTTTTGTGACGTTTAAGCTTGCCTGATAGCTGTATGTGTGGGAAATAAAGGCCTCCAGAACTAGTTTGGGGTTCGCATGGAAGGCCCTTTATGTCCCGATTGTGTATGTACTCAGTGAACACCTCTCCTCTGAGCCCTCCTTGAATCTCCGTGCCTGTGCCTAACCTACTTTCTCTGCTCTCTTGCCTGGTTTTCATTTGCAACTTTATCTTATCAAATTTTAGAGCCCTGCTTGGTGTCAGATCAGTTGTCAAGGATGTTTCAAGCAGCCTTATGTTTAGCAAAGATTTTGTCCCAGCTTCTTGCCCTTACTGGAGCTTGAATGACCAGTCCCCTTAAGTGTACCCACTTCTTGGCATCTTATTGGCTGATTACAACATCCTTCTGCAAAATCATATAGTGTTGTGTGACGTCAGAACTGCTAGAAGCTTTGCTTACCTTTCTTGAAAGAATTTCCTAGTAGTTATTCTTCTAGCTCAGAATCTGTAGTATACCTTGAAGTTCCCCTTTGTTTTGGGAGATTTCATTGTTTGGACAGGTATTTCCAAAATACATATACATATTTGCTCACATGCTTTGGTTAATATCCTGGACAACCTTGGAGTCCGAGAATTGATGGACCTCCATGTTCTCCAGGCATGGCATGTCACAGTCCTTTTTCCCTCTGCTTCTGAACCTCAGCTTCTGAGTATCGTGTTTGTTATTGTTCAGTCGAGACTAATTTGCAGGAGTATTAAAGGCAATTGAACCCTAACATTGTTCCTTATGGACAAGAACTGTGGCATGTTGTGGTTCTTACATTTCAAACAAGCTGTGCTTTTGCTTTCCAGTCACCCTCCTTTCAAGCACTGTGCTGGCCAACATTGTTGCTTGGATAACAGAAGCCAGTGCTGCTCACAAACTGGATCGCTTAAATAAAATAAGTCATATCTGCCAAAGCATGCCTAACATGTTTTTCTAATGATAACCAGCGTTTTACCAAATGCAGTAGTGGACATCTTGAGCAACAGTGAAAGATGCTGAACCGCCCTGTGGATTGCCTTTAGTGGTGTATCTATCATCAGTAGTAGTTCACAGATCACATACAATTCATAGATGTGGCTTTCAGCACTCAATAATGGTTGTGTGACACTATATTAAGAGATATTATACTGACCTACAATGCATCCACTACATCATCAATATAAAGATATATAATTTGGATTCTAACTTACACATTTACTCACCTAGATCTACCATGCAATATAGTGATCAGTTCAATGAAATGGAAGAATATGGTCATGTGTTTTACTGTTATAGTGGTGGTATACCATGAAGAACCCTGTAATTCCACAATGCACTGTGAGTTCACAATCCTCCTTGAAGACTCCAAGGCTATGAGTTGTTTATTATCTGTTAAAATGTGGTGTGTTTTCTTCGGTCTGTTTGCCAGGCATAAAGCAAGTACTCCCATAACAATTGTTTACTAGTAGTTTTAAACGGCTTGTATGCGCCTGCCTTCTTTTAAGCCAATTGTTACTCCATTGTGAAGGAGAGAACTGCATACACACTTTATTTCTAAAAAAAAGTAAAATTAAATACTCATACCTCTAAATCTTATCTGGAATACCCACCCAATCATAAATAGAGGAAGTGTAGGTTTGCATCTGCCAGAACCATTGGCTGTTTGTCTTTTCTTTGCAAATGACAACTCTGGCTGTAGGACCTGAGAAACCCAGATATATGTTTACTTGCAGTTATTGACTGCCACCACTGTTTTGAAGCTCAGTTCAATTCTTTTTTATTATGATAAGTCACTCGTTTGAAGGTCCACATAACATAAGGCAATAATACAACAAAGATGCATGATACATATTAAAATAAACAGTTAAAAGAGAATATAAAACTTCCAGTCCACTACATACATCATCTAAAAATGATGACTCTCTAATATAAGCCAACGACTTGTATGACATCCTGAGAAAATAAGCTTTACAACTTTAGGTACGACCGCTTAAAATATTAACAAACATAGTGTAATAAAAAAGTGTACAAACATCACATTTCGGATCACCCAACCCTAAAAAATGCATAATATGGTTAGGTAATCCCAACCTCCCAAAGTAAATAAAACTCCAAGAAGAGAATGGCAAATAGTTCTGAAAACATGTTCCCGAACTTCTTTTTCGACCATTATAAAGTGTGATGTACATAGTGCAAAATGCGCTAATATATAATTATAATTGCGGCCTTAGCAAATAGCAGCATATATGAGGAAACACAGCCCTAAAAAAGATGGAATGAAAATCCAAAAGATTAAGTACTTGTTGGACTCGGACATCCAGAAATTAAATCATTTGGGTGAAACATTACATTAACTTTCGCTCACGCACCGATATAACACCGAACCCTAATAATGGTCAAAAACGATCTTAAAAATGTATAAATCCTATTACAGATCATTCCATTTGGGGCAGACAATACAAATTTGCGGGCCAACTTAAAAAATGGCGATGAGCATTCTGTAGCACAGGACACACAAACTACGTGGTTGAGGAACTGAATTGATCCAGTCTGGCACAGCTCACAACTTCTGTCATTTTTTTAGGATTTTGTCCCAAATGCCATTAATCATGTGCAAGGGGAGCGGGTCCAGTCTCAACAATAATATCAACCTTCTGATCCCAGGAGGCATATTCCATATTAAATAGGGCTGGGGTCTGTTCCACAGGGTACTCTCCTGCACCATAACTTATGCAGTTATGGCCGACATTGGGCAATTTCTCTATCTCCGCTTACTTTAAATATAGAACCTTTTAATAAGTACTTCAGAGTGGACTTGGGCAAAACGGAGTCTACATTCAGATTAAGATTTCTTTAGCCCACTCAAAAGACCTAAAAAATGAACTCCGCTCTTTCAACGGGTAAAACATGTCTACCTTCAAGGCTGCCTGTAAAGTACAGTCATCAAAACAACAGCCAGGGTGCAGGCATAAGTGGATAATAAGCCGGACTCCAGGCGCAAAGCATAGGGAGCTGCAAGTGTATACAAATTATTAATCTGACGAAAGATTTGTCCCTAAATCCCTCTAAAGAGTACCAGTAACTCAAGCCCAACACCTCACAAGCGTAGCTTAAAGGGGAGGGGATTATGGCCTTATAAACTGACATGACATGCCCAAAATGATGTCTCCCACAAATTTTATAGACTCTTTGCAGGGCATTGGCCTAAGAAAGAGTCGTGTTCGCACATAATTTCATGTGATCGCTGTTCCGACCATTCTTGAAAGGCCTTTCCGAGATAGAGGTATGAATCCACTATTTCAAGTTTATCACTACCCAGATACCAATTCCTCTTTAGTTTTGACCCCTTCTTACTAAAATTCAGGACTTTGCTTTTGGAGATATTAATTTTCATAAAATGGTCATTGGCATACGTTGACAGTGCTACTAAACTGCGCTGTAAGCCGATGGGAGACAAGTCCATATTGGCTATGTCATCGGCTTATAGTAAGGAGCCAATAGGCATCACACCAATTCTGGGGGGATTGCCCCTTACTTGACTTAAGGTGCCTGATGAATAAAATATCTAGAAAGCAAACAAAAGGGAAGCCAACAGACAGTCTTTCTTAAGACCATTGTAAGTTTTAACCTTACTTGATAAACCCTGCGTCCCTCCTATCATATCATAATTTGGCTCCAGGTTTCCATGTGCAACTCCATAATAAGTTCCAGAAGATGAGGCGTGGCCCCCAAAGCAGATCTACTCTATCAGCTCTATCAAACGCTGTGGAGAAATCAATGATTGCCGTATATACAGGCAGTCCTTGAGATAGGGCATATTTTTCCACTACTGTTTGTAGTAGCGCAGTGTTATTGAGTGTACTATGATTCCTCCTAAAACTGACTTGTTCCAGAGGAATACTATTCTGATCTTGTGCCCATTGCTGTAAGTGGCAAAGTACACACTTGGCAAATAATTTGCCAGAAGCGTCCAGCAGTGCTTTCTGTCTAAAACTTGCCGAGGAGGATTAAGGACCCTTCTGGTTCAACGAAACATTGACACTGCCCTTCCATGACTTGGGCATTTTCCAAGAGTGATAGCAATGATAGAATAGCGTGGTGAGGAAAGAACCCCAGGCTACAGCCTCCTTTTTAATCGCTGCAATAGGCATCTCATCCGACACCATAGCTCCAGAAGTTCTAGCATTCTTTATAAACCCCACTATCTTATCCGCAAAAGAGGGACCATATGCCAAAGCAAAGCCTCTTTCACACCAAGTCACAAGGATACTTGACTCCGCATTACTCGCGTACGACTGGGAGATGTAATCCACCCAGCTACTTTCAGAAATAGGGATTACCTGGGCCTTCACCTTAGTATCTTAATAGTCAACATAAAAAACACCAGTACTTTCTAGAATCTCTAGAATATGCAGCTTCTCTCAAATTGATCTATTTCCAGTCATATTCCCTTCTGCTTTCATGCATTCGACAGGTTCATAACTGTTTAAGACGGTCGATTTCATTTTGACCCAAGGAAAACAGCAAATGCTTTTTTCTTAGCAATACATTTATTTCCTCATTTATCACTTTAAAGGAAGATTTGCACTTTTTGGGCTACTGGGAACCATTGGGTGTAGTGCATAGTTTGCGGAACTCTTCCATATGGAACTCAAAAAAAAGGATGGGGTCACCACAAACGGGACCCACTCCCTTGATCATAACACTTGTGGCACCCGTGTTCGTCATTGTCCAAAAGGAATGGCTGTTTGACTTGTTAAAGCCAATCGTGCCCAATTGGGGGTTCCCAGGGACTAACTCCTGAAGGTTAAAGACTACAGATGTACCGACTAAACTATGATCACTCATATCAGATGGAATAACAGTGAGTTTCTCACAAACCTCAAACATAATCGAAAAGTGAGTAGAAGAAGGGTGCAAAGTATATGAAGCAGCTTCACCCACTGGGCACAAAGGCTGAATAAAGACCACATGATTCCAATTAGCCGTATTCATAAGCAGGTTTGCTACCCGTAGAATCTAACTCCAGTATGGGGGGGCTCTTCCAGTTCCCTCTCCCACTCCAGGGGTCTCAGACAAAGTAGTAGGTGGAAGAGGCAGGGCCTCCTAGAAGGAATGACTAGGTGTAGTAGAAATAGCCAGTACTATTCTAGTTCTCACCTCTAACCTATCCTGGACATTAAATGGCAGGTCTGCATAGAAGTTGTAGTCGAGGCGCAACTAACTGAATCTTTTGTCAGATTGCCCACCCTCAAACTTTGAAACTGTAGGAAAATTGATTTTGTTCCTTCCCATTTAGGAAATCTTATTCTTTATTTTTCCTTTTATTACGTCTCCCCTTCATAACTCCCTGCACAGGGCTCCGCCTTACCCTCCCTCAAGTCCTACTTGGCATGCCACTCGACTCAGTAGGATGCAAAGCAGTCAATGTACCAGCAATTGCCAGCTCCCCTTCCCGCTACACTTGACTGCAAAGCTGAACTATTTACTGGCCCCTCTTTTTTTAATGCCTTTTTTTCCCCTCCTATTTTTAAATTGGGAACATTTCTATCTGCCCTTTCCCCTGGGCGGAGCATTGCTCCAAATCGCCAACCAACAAATTTAAACATAAGTCTTCATTTTTGGATTGACAAACATTTTTGGGGGTTAGTGTATGACATCGTGATTTAACAGCTTGAACAGAAAGATCTTTAGACCCTCTTAGGGGCACAACCATCTTAGATCTTTGTTTCACAATAATGCCTTTAGAGGAATTTACTGCTGATTTTAGTTTTGGGAGACCAAATGTGCTTACATTCTGCACTTCAAACAAAATTGCGGACATCATTTCTAATATATGATCTGTGCTCTGCACTGTTTTTCCAATAGAGACAAGATGGAGTATAAGATCCTTTCAATGCAAAACATAATATCAGATAGGGGACCCTCCCCTCCAACACCTCCATTACCAGTATTCAGTTGTGTACTTGGAAGCAAAAGGTCGTAATCCAATTTGGAAAGGGAACCATGCGAAGGAGAAGAACTACAATACAGTGGGTGCAGAGGTAGATGCCGAGGGCGGGAGGAGGACATTGAATTAGGGAAAATTAAGGGACCTCCTTTCTTTCGACCCTTTCGATGAAGAGCCAAAGACAGGAACCCCTCCCTCCCGCCCCCAACATTCAAGTTAATGTCAATGTCCGGAAGAGTAAAATCTTCACCCGTCATTGTCTCTTTGTGGGCAACTGTAGCTATTTTAGCACTGATTTTGCTTCTCTTAGATACTTCAGGAGCAGAGGCTATTCAGGCTATGCAGGCCCCCCCCTCCTTACCCCCCCCCCCCAATTATCCAATTATCATCCTCTAGTAATGTGCTTGCAGAATAGCTGTACATCATAATGATGTCGACAGAGTTGAGGGGCGTTAACTGGGCAGCTGCAGGCAACCCCACAGTGTATACTGAAGAAATGGATGAAGGAAAATGAACCAAGTCCTCGTTTGCACCACTAGTCATTGGAGACCCATTGTCTGCACTTTCCCTCAGATTGTTCATAGGCCAAAGAGGAGGGTGAAACCAAGGTCAGAGGGTCGATGGGGCAACAGTTCAAATCTTCAGGCACTACCTCGGAGGAAGCCTTAGGCATTTTCCTATGAAAACAATAATAACTGGATGAGATTTTAAAAGGTATTGCCAGAAGGTTCTAGCACCACAAGTGGAACTTCTTACTTTAGCATTTTGGCTAGGGAAACAAGAAATTACTTACCCAGAACGGAATTTCTTCAAAGTCATTGTAGATTCACAAAATCTCTTTCAGATCCCACGCCTACAAGCTTGTGGGCTGCCGAACAGATTAGTCAAAACATTCCGAAGGAGAAAAGTGTACGTCTGCCCCCAGGGTTGGATTGGGATTAAAAATCAGCCCGGGCACACTAAAAAATATTGGCCCACATTTGCATATTGCCTTTCCGCAAACGCTGCTTCTTTTCTTAACTTTGTTTAGATTTTTTAAAAAAAGTGCATATTAGTTCATACTGGTTAAACACACCTGAAAACCAGTGAGGCCACATCTGCCCAGGCCCCCTGCCCCGCTCAATATGCATACATTAATGGGTCGGCCCAGCGAGAGAAAGGGAGTGACACCTCTGCCCCGTTGATAAAAGGTAGGTAAAGGACGCCCATCTGCTTCCATAAAGGCCACTCAGGCACCCACTGGACCGCTGGCGGCATCCGAACAACAGACACCCAGGGTTGAATTTGGATTAAAAATGTACCCGGGCATGCTGAAAAAAAGTGGCCCACATTTACATATTGCCTCTCTGCAAAAAACTGCTTTGGCGAAGTGTTATAAAACGAAAAAGGGGGGGGGGGGGGGCTCTGACAGAGGCATATTTTCTTAACTTTACTTAGATATACAAAAAAATCACGGATTAGTTCACACTGGTGAAACACACGTTGAAATCAAGTGAGGCCACTTCTACTCAAGCCCCCTGCCCCCGCTCAATATGCATACATTAATGGGCCGGCCCAGCGAGAGAAAGGCAGAGAAAAAGAGTGACACTACTGTGTCATCTGTCTCCATAAAGGCTACCCAGGCACCCACTGGGCTGCTCGCGGCATCCGAACAATACAGGCACCACCCAAATCGGCCTCCCAGGCTGCCCAAAAAAGCAGCCCACACACAGCTGGACTCGGATACCGGCCCCTTGGCCATTCCCCGAGTGCCCGCCTTACCAATCCAACCCTACAGACACCGCCCAAATCGGCTCCCCAGGCTGCCCAAAAAAGGAGCCCACTGCTGGAACTCGAATAGCGCCCCCTCGGGCATTGCCAATACGACCCTGTCTGCCCCATGCAGGGACTTCAGAAAGAGCCCCGCACAGGAACTCTCCTCAATGCCAGCACATTGAAGCAAATAAGAAACGTGCAAGCTGACACCAGGACGCAGTACAACAGTCAAAACAGGAAAGGGTGTCTGAGTGGCAAACAATGGGCTGGTGGCAAATGATTGAGTACAAGTGCAATGTGCAGAGGGCAGACCCCCCACCATGAGACACAAGCTGCACCTACCAGTCTCCGGCTGCCTCTGCGCCACCAAGGGGGCCTGGGACCTAGGCCTCTACTGCCCACTGAAAGGCACATAGGTACTCCCTAAGGCAGCCCTTTTACAGCACAATGCCCAGCTCACCGAGTCCACCAGCTCAACCACTTGAGATAATACAGAATTGAGTGAAGGTCACTGAGCTCACTGAAGGACCCTCAGGGGCCACAGATGTTTCAGTGAAGCACCTGGGGCAAGGAGCTCTGACTCGCCACCCCTCTGGTGTGGCGTGATGCATGGGAGGTCCAGAGCACGGTCAACTCGGGGGCACCTACCCACTCCTCTGCTCCGCTCCATTCCTCTTTCTGCTTCCCGCAGCTCAAGATTTCGGTGGTACAGGGAGCTCACCGCTCCTTCACGCAGCCCTTGCTCCACTTTCCTCCGCTTGCCTCCTCGCTTCCTCCTGCTCGCAGGGCTCCTCGTTGAATGTCCGAGGGCGTCTGCGTCTCAACGCCTGTAGCCAATCGTTCTGAAGCGAATGCTGGATCAGCAAGCCATCTTCTGGGGATAAAATTGCACCGAAAACCACCACCTTCCATATTTTAGGTCTGTAGCTATTGAAAAGTGGTCATCTTTCACAATGACATGTTCTTAAGGGGTTTCAGTTGAGGCAGGTGTCGCATCTTGCAAATATCACACCTTGCAAATATGTTGTTCGAGGTACGTTGTACCCCTGCCCCCTTCTGGATAATAAATAGATGAGACTCTTGAGCTGCAGTCCTTACCACTTTACCAATCACGTTGAATGTCGCAGTCATTTCAGCTTTTAAATTATCTGTAGTTTTTTTAATTAGTTGTTTTTGAATCACTGTTTACCTCCAACTTCGTTTTCTCTTGCCTTTCCCTATCCTTTTCTTGTCCTCTTAATCCAAGTCTGCCTGTTTGTCCATCCCGTTGGCTTTAATAACTTCATTTTTTTCTTTTTTGATTTATATTTTTGATCATTCTGATTTTAATTTCTCTGCATAGTAAAGTTATAGTGAGTTTATTGCTGACCCTTCAGCTGTGATCTGAGCTCTTCGACAAGTGTAAAAAGAACACTGTAGATTCGTTGACTTTAATGCAAAAACGTTTACTTTTATGGTTCACTCGCTGTACTTGACTCTTACATCTAGGTACTTTGGAGCAAGGTGGAAATTCACACTATTGGATTTTCAAATATTTGGCAGTTGAAGCTGAAGTTTTGGGAGCTGCGAGCTGTGGAGCTAGGGTCATTGGGAATGGTTTAGAATTGTTTAACTTTAGTTTTTACCTATTATCATTTAGCTGTGAATTGCCACTTCATGTTTTCGGCTTGCTTAATTCCGGTTGCTAATTACAATCTGTTGTGTATGAAATGCATGAGAGTAACGAAAGAGTAATGTTTGACAAATACGACTCTACTCTGCCTTTGACTTAATTTACTCAATGTGTCCAACAGTAAAAGAAGGTGAAGAATTAGTGACCCCGTGTTTGTCACCAGGATTCCAAATCGAGTGGCAGCATGCCAAGATCACCTACAAACTGAGAGGACAAAAAGCAGGTAGAATGTTTTTTTAATGTGTGGAAATGAAGACGAGATTAAGTGGTGATTTCCATGTTTTGAATGTATAATGCAACTCGTGTATGTTTGGAATACATGATGTACAATGTTATGGTGTACGTTTTAAATTCTAAATGGGAAGGAATTTGGCATCAGCTAAAAAATGCAAAAAATGAATGGTCTGGAATGCGCACTCCACTACCACAATTTTGAAACCAAATAAATCATTCTGTGCTGTCTTGGTGTTTCCTCTGCCCCATGAAGACAGTTTCAATGACATCAGCTAGGGGACAGCACCAACATGCGTATCTGTCCCAAGGCGCCCTGTGATGTATGTCGCCCAAGAGCTCAGTCACGTTTAGACAATTTCAAGCAAATTCTTATCTCACTTTTCTTTCAAAGAATTGTTTTCCCACTTTTCTTTCAAAACTTAATTTTAATGAAGAATTCGTAATTATCCGTGAATTCATGTGCATGAATACATTTCGTCATAATATTCCATTATCATACACATTGTGGTTGCATGAATTTTCACACGGAAAACCAAAGCATTTCGGCTCATTGAACCATCATCGGGGGCATACTGTAATAAACACAATATATTAAAAATAAATACATCAGTTGAATAATACTTAAAATTCACCATGGGTGGAGGGGGGGGGGGGCAATTGTCCTTCAACATTTACAGAATAGTGTGCCATATACTGAACTCATCTAACAAATGGCAATATCCGTTTCAAAGTAATTCTCATTTGACCTTTGCTGTGAAAGCACCCTGTGTAATACATTTATGTGATAGGCTGCAGCCAAGGCTGAGAATAACTTTACATTATAAGCAGCAAATATTTGTCAAATAGTTACAATCTCCAAATAACTATTTTTAGTTTGGCAAAAGCAATAAAATAACCTCTTCTGACGATAATGTTGATTGCTTTCTAACTTGTTGGAGGCATTCTCAATATTTGCCACAATATATACCCTTACTTCTTCAAAAATGTTATTCTGTTACTTTTTACTCGTTACACATTAAGCAGGCGTTGAGACTTAAAGATTTTATGATCAAATATTTTGTTAACACTTTAAATATTGCAGTCCAGTTCTTCTGAAAGTGTGTACATATTCCCCACTTCAAACTCATTTAACAAAGAGTGACCTTTCACGTTTTTCTTCTGATCGTTATAAGACGAGATAAAAAAAGATACTTTTCACAACGGGCAGTTTATGTAAGAAAGTGCCTCTTTTGACATGGTTAGCCCCCCCTTTTGACATGGTTAGTCCCCCTTTTTGCTTGATGCCTTATGTGATTTCGAACTGTAAGTGCACTAGGTCCCTGCTAACCAGGTTCCCAGTGCCAGATCTCCCTTTAGGGGGTCTCCTGAAAACCTACCAAGCACTGGTGTGGTCTCTAACTGGTCATAGCCAGTCTGCCACCTCCAGACATGTTTCTGACCTCATGGGGTGAGAGCCTGCACTATCGGAGGCCAGAAACAAAACCTGCTCTGGGCGGAGGTGCATCACACCTCCTCCAAGTCGGAATGACATTCCAGAGCGGGAAGCGTCAAAGACGTTGCCGCCTTAGAAGTTCAGCCCAGGCTTCCCCAGAGGGTGGGGGATGCCAACCCCCTGTCCTGCTCCACATTTGGCGGGAGGGCAGGCAAGAAAATTAGTTAGATGAGAAGTGTCCATGTTCAGCCAGCACCACTCCTAAGGTGTGGCAGGCAATGTGAACCCCTCTCTGTAGGAAGCTGGCTCTGTATATACTTTACCAAAATGAGGTGTAGTGTGCACAGAGTCCAGTGGAACCCCAAAGGTAGGCAGAGGTAAAAGTAGATAGCGCTTAACTCTCTATTTGTGGTAGTGTGGGAGAGCAGTAAAGCTTTATCAGAGGGTAGTGTTACACATTTGTTGTACACACTCAAGCAGCAAATGATGCCACACACTCAAAGACTGAACTCAGACCAATTTGTTTGTATCAAAAATATTATTTAGTTATTTTATTTCTAGAACCAAGCCAGGCCTGGTGCAGGTAAATGAAATAAATGCTTTACAAAATCTTATGCAATGTTTTACAATTGAATGCTGGTTCAAATGCAGTTAATTGAATTCCAGGTAAGTCAATGTTTTGAAATTACTGTTCAGTTACTTTTCAGATTACTTTGTATATCACTTATTGGATTACTTCTCAGTTTGTTTGCTAATCAGTGTGTAAAGCCTAGCTATCACACTGAGACATTTCCTAGACAAAAGGGAATTAATCACTTTTAGTACATTTGCAGTTTTGTCAATGTTCCATACAAACCAACTCCACACAACAATTTTCAAGGAAAAATAGTGAATGTATTCCTATGTAGAGGAATGAAGTTATCGGTTAACAGGTAAGTACAAGTTTGTGGGAGTTGATATTCTGGGGTTAGAACCAGGGTTCATCCAGGGTCAAGGATGCGCCCTTGAAACACTCTCAGCGGCACTAGGGCGGCCGGGTGCAGAGTGCTGAGGCCCAATGTTATCCAATGGTGGATAAGGGGCCTCCGGTTGGTGACTGCTCACAAGCAGGCCACAAGGTTGTGGGAGCAAAGCTCCTGGGGTTTAGCTCAGGGCAAAGGGGGATCCAGTTTAGCACAAAAGGTGCACCCACAGCGGCACAGGGGCGGCCGGGTGCTGTTTTGGCGTCGGGTGCCCAGTTGTTTTTAATGGGGGTTGCCGGTTTTGGATTTTGGCTGCAGGCTCGGTCCAGGAAGACTTCCGGGAGGAATCAACAGCTGGGCAGGTAAGTTAGATGGGCTTGGGGACGTAGGGGCCCCACAGGTTGTCTTCTCCATGGCGCAGGTGAGCTGGATGCAGGGGTGTCTTTCGAGGTCGGATTTCACCTTACAGGGCCACTCGCAGTTGGGGGGGGCAGGTCTCTGTGCAGAGGCTGAAGGCGACGTCGGGGGTCCTGGAGTGGTCAACCCGCGGTTGACTCAGACTCTGGAGCGCTGGGGTACCTTGCTGGGAACGGTGGGCTACTCAAACTCAGGCCATAGGCGACGGGTTCAGTGATGGTTCCAGTCGTCGGGTTTCTTTGTCCTCAGCAGGCTCAGAGTCTGTCTTGTGAGTTTCTTTTGAACAGATATGAGTTTCTTTTGGACAGAGCTGCTGTTCACAGGAGATCCGTTTTTTGTTGAAGGCAGTTAGTCCTCCCAGGGTTCTGGAGGTCGCTGGCTGCAGGACAAGGCAACTTTTGTGGGCAGGATCATGGATACTGCAGACGAGCTGGTAGGGCTGGGGCCAAGTCAGTTGTTCTCTGCAGTCTCCTGTGCTGGGTGTCTTGTTTGTCGTAGTTTGCGGGAATCTGCCTTCTTGGTTCAGGGCTGTCCCCTAAATACTGTATTTAAAGTGCGTTTTAGAGTGTCTCGAGGTCAGTAGCTAATGGGATACTGACTTTAGGGTGACTACACCCTTGGTGTGCTCACCCCACATGGGGGGAGTGGGCACAATCCCTAATCCTGATTGGAGAGTGTCTGCCATCTGCAAGATGTCGGGCACTGAAGAGTGGGCTTCACCTCGCCTCCACCACCTAAGGGGTGAGGTTGGCGCGGTGGGCACACCTTCTGGGCTGGCTAATTTTTCCCGCCTGTCTTTCCGCCAAAAAGGAGGGGAGACAGGAAGGGGGCCTGCTCCTGATAGTAGGAGAGGCTGGGGTTCGCATTACAAAGGCAGCAAGGCCTTTGAAGCTCCCCTGCCACAGATGGCTCTTCCTGGCCTGGGGGAGGTGTGACCACCGCTGCCCAGGAAAGGCTTTGTTTCTGGGCTCAGGGAGCGAAGGCTCCCACTTCATGGTTCCAGAAGCATGTCTTGTGGTGGCAGGCTGGTGTATACTAGTCAGGGAACCCACCAGAGGCTGATCGTTTTTTCAGGGGCATCTCTAAGACGCCCTCTGAGTGCATTTTTTATTAAATCCCACACTGGCATCAGTGTGGGTTTAATGTGCTGAGAAGTTTGATACCAAACTTCCCAGTTTTCAATAAAATCCATTATGGTGCTGTTGAGTTCGTAATGACAAACTCCCAGCACCATAAACTCTTAATGGCATTACTGCACTTACAATGTCTAAGAATTGGTCTAGATACTGTAGGGGTACAGGGCTCATGCACCTGTACCCTCACCACTGGTATAGTGCACCCATCTAGAGGGGTGGCTGACCTATGCCAGGGCAGTGGGTTGTAGGCATGGCACACAGGGATGTGTGCCATGTCAACTCTTCACTTTGTTCTGCACCGAAACACGTAGCTGTGTGTGTGTGTGTGTGTGTGTGTGTGTGTGTATATGTATGTATGTATGTATATATGTATATATATATATATATATATATATATATATATATGTATGTACAGGGCCTCTAAGGGTGGTACAATAAGTGCTGCAGCCCTTGGAGGCCTTCCCTGGCCACAGTGCCCTTGGTACCAATTGGGGGTACAAGGTACAGTTTTGGGAAAGAATACAGGACTTTGGGACCTGATTGGCAGTGACCCAGGGCATATAGAGTCAAAGTGCATTAGTAGTCTGGCAGAAAGTGTGGGGGGGGTTACTGCAACATAAACCCAGCTTCCTACACTCCTGAAAATCTACTGTCTTGAAATGGTGAAGAAACAAACACAGGAAGTGCTCACTTAGAGGGCGTAGGCACCCTAAAGGTAGGTAGCCCATTGGCTACTACCTGTTTCCCCCTGTGGCACACCTAGACCTTGATTCCATGGACAAGAAGAAGAAAAGGACAAAGAAGACTAGCTGCTCGAGAACTAAAAGCCCTGCTGCAGAAGAAATTGGCGCCAATCCCTGCCTGCTGCGTCTGGGACTTGACAGTCAATGTGCGGGGTCATCCTGAACCTGTGAAGCATCCAAGAACCCCAGAGTTCCTCCAGACTTCGAGAAATCACCAAGAACCTCCTTTGGAGTGAAGTTATCACTCCCCTGTACTCCGCAGGCACCGATCCCACTGAGTCCATTTTGTCGACATGCTGCTCACCGAGGACTTTGACACACACTACCACAAAAAGAGCACTAGTATTACCTACTTTAACCTCTGTGTACCAGTAAGGGATCCACTGGACTGTCTGAACAGTGTACTTCGTTTTAGTACAGTATATACCTAACAAAAAGAAAGAAAAACGTACATGATGCAGGCGATTTTTTTTTTCTTTTCTATCAGGTTCTGTTTATTGTATAGCAGAAAAGCAGAGCATACACAGCATGGTGCCAGCAGTGGTGCATAAAAACAATAAGCAACCCGGACTGGTAACAAAATGACATGAGAGATATCTGCACAGGTTGTTATACAGCAGTAAAACAACATCAGATATGTGGGAGACACAGCAGGCCGCAATGAGACAGCATCTGAGAAATGCACAATTGTTTCCTTAACGACACCTCATGACTGCGTACACAAGGAAAGACGAGAAAGACGAAAAAGAGGCATTCACATATAACTTTAGAAAGTCCATAACAAACATGTTAACTACAGGTCTCGGTGTGCTGCAGAGGTGGCTTGAGAAGGGGCGATGACATTTTGCCTGGGTAGAGGGGCATGGTATTCCCCTCTACATGGTATTGGCCAATGCAATAACGTGGGATATGAAGGGCGATCCTAATCAAAGAGCTGGAGCATCCAGAGTTTCCCTGGACTAAAGCAAGTGGACTCTATGTGCATGATGTATTGAATTTGAGGCTTCTACGGGTGTTGGAACTTTTTCTCTGTTTTAGCCGAGTTGTGTGATATCCTTTCCATTGCTAAAATATGCCAAACGCGGGTAAACCATTGCGCTATTGATAGGGGGGGCTGTCTGCTTCCACATAAGTGCTATAAGTTGCTGTGCCACTAAGAGCAGGTAACTGATAAGCTTCCAATCTGCATGCGTAATTGTGGCTAAGGCCGGGAGGTGGGGGGGGGGTCTGGTATGTAAATTGACCTGAGATATGAGGAAGGGAGCGGATAGCCTATGACCTCTTTAATATGACCCAGTATCTCCTTCCAGTATTGTGATAATTACTTTACACGGCCACCAAATATGCTGGAAGTCCCCCTGCATCTTCCTTACAACGCCAGCAGAGGGAGGAGGTACCCATATAGATAGTGGATAGACAGGTTGACGTGTGATACCATTGAAACATCAATTTGTATGTGGTTTCCCTAAGAGAGATACTGCGTTAGGGTTTCGGTATATCTTGCCACAAATTCTCCCATTGCTTAGGTGTTATATCTTCCTGTGTTGTGTTGTGTTGCAGGTTGACTTTTAAGTATGGGTGCGCATTGGTGTACAGTGCTGAAGCGTTTGGTAAGTGATGGATACGAGGCCTCTTGAGCCATTGTAGACTTGAACAAGCTTTTCAAAGAGAGTGTAGGGGCCAGTGGCCACGGGGTGTAAGGCTCAATTCCGTAATTGGCAATACTGAAGCCGAGAGCCATCTGTAAGCTGGTAATCCACTCTGAACCTGTCAATGGACATCATGATATCTCCCTTGAAAAGGTCACTAAGTGTCCGCCATTCCCCATAGTTCCAGAGGTGAAATGAAAGGGGTGAGAGCGCTGGGGGAGAAAGTCTATGTTGCGCGCAATCGGTGTGTTTGGGGAGGGGAAGGCAGTTAGACCTTTCTTAAGAGCTACTTTGTCCCAAATATCGACTACCGTCTGAGTGGGGGTGACAATGTATGCACTGCGCGGCTGATCTTTTTTTGGACAGCCATGCCAAGTTCCACAGTGGCCAGCATGCCACCGCTTGGTCCATGTGGAACCAGTGCTTCTCACTTTCTTTGACCACGCACTCTGAGATATAACGCAAGTGGCCACCCAATAATGCTCAAGAAGATTAGGGGTCTTTTCCCGTTTCAAATAAAGGTTCGGATGTCCCGTTGCAAGTGCAGAATGTCATCTTGTGGAATCAACATAGGCAGGGTCTGAAAGAGATAAAGGACCTGCGGGAGCACATTCATTTTCACAACATTCACACATCTCATCCAGGAGCTATGAAGGGGCTTCCATCTCTGAAAGTCAGCCAAGATGCAGCGGCAAAGGTGAGGCCAGTTAGCTCGAGACAAAGAAGAAAGCGTGAGGGTAATGTTGAGACCCAGGTATCTATTAGCATCCTGAGACCACTAAAAAGGTGCAAGGCATTGCAGGGTCCGAAGGTCTTGGTCAGGGATAGTCAAATTTAGCACGGATGACTTGGCCATATTGATCCGAAAGCCCAAGACTGCCTCGTAGGCCTGGAGGCAGGTCACGACACTTGGGAAGGAGACATCAGGTTGGGAAAGTGTGAGGAGGAGATCGTCCGCAAAGAGACTAATCTAGTGGGTTGGTCACCAAAGGGAATGCCTTTCATCGCGTCCGTGTTGCGAATTGTGATAGCAAGAGGCTCAACCACAAGGGCAAATAGTAAGGATGACAGATGGCACCCTTGCTGCGTGCCTCGAAGAGTGGTAACAAACCTCATAATTTGCCTGTTGACCCACACATTGGCCACTGGAGCCCCATATGAGACCATTATCTTGGAGAGCAAACCCAGCCCCAGGCCAACCTTCACCAACACAGGACGGAGGAAGGACCAGTTTACCCTGTCAAAGGCCTTCTCTGCATACAATGCAAAAAGGCATGCTGGGATATCGTAATGCTGCGATTTTTCAACTAAATGAGCTATGCGGTGGACGTTGTCTCCGCCCTGTCTATGGCAAATGAAGCCAACTTGATCTGGGTTGATAAGGCCCGGGAGATAGAGTTCGAGTCTAGTGGCCAATATTTTGGTAAACCGCTTTGCGTCAGTTTTGAGCAGGGCTATGGGACGGCAGGAGGAGCAGAAAGCCAGGTCCTTGCTGGTCTTGGGTATGAGAGAGATTTCGACTGAAGCCATCATGGGATCAAGTCCAGTTTCATCTGTAAAAGAATTAAAAAGCTGCACTAGGTTGATCTTTTTAGTTGGGTAAAAAGAGCCAATTAAAGGAGGCTGGGTCATCAGGACCTGGGGTTTTACCCAGGGGTAGAGCTCAGACCGCAGCTCGAAGCTGCTCAAGAGGAATCAGTTCATCAAGGAGATCCGCATGGCGTTTGTGCAGAGGTGCCCGTTTGCAAGCATCTAAGTATGCTTTGATCAGCTCAGGGGGAAGCTCGCCTCTAGAGTACAACAATGGATAATAATCATTGAAGGCCTGTAGCTTGTCTCGTTCCCATATCGCTCATCCCCTTTCGTCCATCCGAAGTTTAGCAATACAAGTCTCGGCACGCGCCTCACGAAGCCAGTGTGCCAGGAGTCTGCCCACCTTGTTGCCCCCCTCGTAGTAACGCTGTTTCAAGGCCAGAAGCACATGCTTAGCCTTCCCCATCCGGTGAGCGCAAAGTTGGCTGAGCAACACGGCAAACTGCCATTTAGTGCAGTGGCAGGGGTTGGCTTTGTCCAGTTGCTCCAACTGTTTAATTACCACCGTGAGGTTAGATTCCACAAGTCTAGCCTCCCGACCCGAGCAATAGCAATAGATGTGACCGTTCTCCGGAGGTGGCCTTAAAGCCATCCCAGAGAGTGTGCAGAGAGGTTTCAGGGAGAGTGTTAAGAGAAGTAATCAGCGATACCCTTCCGTATCTCAGCCACATCTTCTGAGTTACATAGAAGGTGTGGGGGCAGGCGCCAAGGTGGCGGGCTCTTTGTG
Organism: Triturus cristatus; assembly: GCF_964204655.1. NCBI lineage: Eukaryota > Metazoa > Chordata > Amphibia > Caudata > Salamandridae > Triturus > Triturus cristatus. Next base: position 1,139,260,418 of record NC_140589.1, read on the forward strand.
GAGAAGCTACTGCCCGCCGATGTCCGCTCTGGGTGCGCAGGCGACTTTTATATGTAACTAAAGCATTGTGCGGCAGTGTACTATCATTTACAGACAGCACGATTTCCACTGAAATGGCCACTAAATTTGCACATACTAACAGTCTTACTGCACACAAATGATAATGTATGGAAATCAGGTTTCAGTGAATATTTATTATTTGTGCATCACCAAGTAAAATGTCTTGATTTGCTCTGATTCTGTTAAAAATCTTTGTTTCCATCACACTTCAGAATTACCAAAAATGTGCTTCTTTTTTGCTTCCCTAACTGCTGAATGTGTAGAGTTAATTTACAGGAATTCGCATTTTGTTTTGTTGGGAAAAAATTACATTATACAGCTTTTCTTTTCACATTCCATTACCCCAGGACCATTGTTACATAACATTACTGACTGCAAAGTGAGAAGAGTTTGTAAACCGCAGTCCCCACGTTAAAAAAATAATAATAATAAGCATCAATTTCTCAGAAGACATAGCCTGACATTTAACGTCTGTCTTTGAAGAACAGCAAATGTTACAAGATATATACAGAATGTAAAGGCATTTTTTTCTCTTACTTGGAATTTCACAATCCACTAGAAATTGGCTCACGACCTACCAGTGGGTCGCAACCCACAGTTTGGGAAATACTGGTCTAAGGTCAACAGTGTCGCCATGAAGGTAATAGCCTACTCACCCATTCTCTACATACTTGCTCTGCTAAAAAGATCCTTTTAAAATGACCTCAGACGTGATTTGTTACAAAATAACAGCCCAATATCAAAAAGAAGCATCAGCATTTTTTAATTGCAGTATTTTAGTCCTATATCTCAACGCTGCAGAAAGAAGTACGAAGAAGGTAGTGTCTGAGTAGGGGCTTTGCCACAGAGTTTGGGTACAGGAATGATCAGTGGGGGCAGACTGAGCTATGGCCCATAGCAAGTCTTGACTATGCCATTAGGGTGAACATCCCCATACACTGTGGAAAGGAGTGCCGAATGGAAATGTGGGATGAAGGTTTTGGTGGTATTGTTTGTATAAGTATAGTCTAGTAAAAGCGCAGGAGATGCTGTCATCAAAAATAGTCTTGGAAAATTCACTTTCAAACGACTAAATGAAGGATATTTTCTACTATGGGCTGGCATTTCAGACTGGACTGTTCCTATTGAAGTAGAGTCAGACTGATTTGCATATGGTTCGGTCAAAACAGAGGTGGCATTGTGAGCAAAAGAATGATGGGTTGGAATGCTACCCAGAGTGACTGCCAATGGTTAGACATATTGCAAGCATTTCTTCCATCGCATTTTTTGTGTTTAATGTACCACCATAAGTGGCAAGGGTTTGCCCAGACGTGGGTTCCGCACTCACTGTGTCACGGAAACTAAGTTACATCCAATTGAAGAGCCCGATGAGGGCGATACCAGCCAGTGGATTACTTGTGTTCCGGTTCAGGAAGAACCTGATTTGGCAGTTAGGGCTGGACTTTTCCTATTGCAGCAGGGTTAAGGCGAATTTGCATATGGGCGGGCCCATCTGGGGTGGTATAGTAGTAAAAAGAATGATGGGTTTGAATGCTGCCCTGAGTCATTTGTAGTGGTTATATTGCAAGCAGTCCTCCCATTGTCTTTTGTGTGTTTTATATTTTCTCCTATGACCTGGACATCCGGTTTTACTGCTGGATCGTAGGTTGTGTGTACTGTGGTAATCTCAGAATGTCTAGTTACAGCCAATATTAAGGATTGCTGCACCAGTTTTGATTTTTTAATAGCTATTTTATTGCTCTTCATCAGGTGTTAGTGTTTTTTTAATTGTTTTCTTTTCTCCTTTACACAGGTGAACCACTCTTCGAATCATGTTTCAACAAAGTGGAGAAAATGCTGTATAACAAAGTGCATAAAGCAAAAGAAATAATGGACTTGGAGTTTTATGCATTTTCATACTATTATGACTTGGCGGCAGAGGCTGATTTAATAGGTAAAGGTGTGTTCTCTTTGTACCATGTTGCAAGATTGTGTATTTTTGGTAGTACATTGTTTTGAGAAGTTGGTCTCTGCTGATGACCCTTCCCGACTTTGTGCTTGGTTAGTTAACGGCAGATAAGATAATTTTCTGGAGTCCCAGGAGATGTTATTACTATTCTTAGACTACATGCTCACCAATGGTTTCATGGTGCTTGCAAATACAAGGTCGATTGAGACCATAACCAGATATTGCTTGCTGTTGTCAGCCTGTTTGTATAACCAAGTTTTCAGCAGTCTGCTAAAGGTTCCGAGGTCCTGGTACAGACTAACTTTGACTGGTGGGTCATTCCAGGTTGATGGGGCCACAATTGAAAAGGTACGACCACCAGACTTGTGTTTGGGAAATGTAGGGACAACAAGGTGATTTACCTCTCTAGGTCTCAAGTTGCGGAAGGGTAAGTACCTATTGATTCTCTTGACACTCAGAAAAGGTGAACCAGTTTTATACAGACTTTTAAACATGATACAGCAGACTTCAAAGTTGATTAGCTTCTTTATTGGAAGTCAGTGGAGCTATCTTAATAAGATTGCGGTGTGAGTATGCCGGGGAAGAAGAAAAATCAGCTGTGCTGCCTTATTTTTAATAATTTGAACTTTATACTGGGCAGAGTGAGGAAGGCCTGCATAGATAGAATTGACATAATCAAGTCTTGAGTTTTATTACTGAGGTCACAGTTATTTCCTTTCAATGAAGGATAGCAGTGGTGCAATTTTTCTCAAGGTTTTCATAAAAATAAGAGGACTTGCATACTGTGGATCTTATCTGCATCCACAGTATCAAAATGAGATGTGATGTACCATGTCACAGAGCACCAAAGGCCATCTTCAGTTAAAAGGACATAGTGCCTTGAGTTGTACAAATGGTGGTACAGACACATAGTTGTAATGAGATGGGAATTGCATATTGCCTCTTATTTGCTGCATAACAGATTTTTTACATGATGTTAGGCCCCTGCACTTGTCCATTGTAAAAGCGCCACTGGCATAAAATCTGCTAGTAGCAAAGACGTTCTAATGCTAGAATGTTTTTGCTCATTCCACACTCCGTGTTAAGATATGCAACACAAAACAGTAGTTCCAGCTGCCTAGTGATGGTGGTTACTTCTGCCTTTGATCAGCACTTGCTCAGAAGCTTCCAAAGTCCCCAACCACTTCTATCACAGCAACGGTCGAGAAACACCTGGGAAGAGAGAGTAGAGAGAGTTGACGTACAGCATGCATTGCCATTTTGGTATCTAGTAGTAAGCTTGCATTCTGTCTTGAGGAATGCAGTGCTGGCATAATCTTAACAAACAGACACCTTTTAGACCTGAGTGTTTTGTTTGTGATCATCCATAGAGGGTTCCTCAGAGCCGTTGATTAAACATTTGTGTACAGGCACCTCTCTGCTTTATACTTCATATTTGGATTATTAGTCTTCACAAGTTCAAGTTAATTGCAACAATTTTGGCCATAGGCCTTTTGTGTCCAGAAATAATAAAACATACAACACTTGGGCAGTTAATCTTAGAAATATGAGATTTAAAAACGTTGCGAAACGGGACAACACTGAGACTTCTTCTCTGTTCAGACAATACCTCAGAGTATGCTTACATGTTTGTTTACCCCTCGTTAAAAAATATGGGTTTTAATATTGTGTCTTTCTGAGACAACACCTGGACTATAACTCAGGAGATGGAGTATTGTTTCCTGATAAAAGCACAGTTGTACTGCCTTGTTGTGACTTAACCCATTTTCCCCTGTATCCTTTTATTGGGAAACACTGGCATTTAATGTGCATGATCTTATTCAAATTGGTCCTGTTTATTGCATTCTATAAGTATTTTTGTCATGCTAATGTGTCATATGAGTAGCATAGAATTGAAACTGTGTAAAAAGTTTCCAGAGTTCTGAGATCTTTTGTGCACAAGAGTAAAATTAATTTTGTTAACTTCATTTCCAAAGCTAAAATTGCTTTTCCCAGTTGTTGCACCCATGGATTGTTGTGAAGCTTTTCACCGTCTATTACCTCACTGAGATAGAATTTTAAGGCTTCAGCTGCAGAGTGTTTTATGCTATAGCAATATTTCAGGAAACATGCATTAAAGTCAAGCTCTTTCATATGTAAGCCAAATTCCAAGTGTATCTGAGACCTTTTCATGTAGTCAGGAAGCCAAAATTCTCTCCCAGGGGATCCTCATCAATAGTCATAAGCTTTGAATATTCCCACCCATGCGCGGGGACCCCCGAAATAATAAAAAATATATATGAAGATATATATTTTTCCACACATAAATGCAGCCCCTATAAGGGAGGCTAAACAATGCAACAATAAATAACTGTTTTTGCATAAACACACTATAGAATATAGACCACAGGAGGGCAAGCTTTACTTGAACTATTTCTTTTTTTTTTTTTCTTTTTTTTTGTAAATTCTTTTTATTAACAAAACTCAACATTTTGGTCACTTCACAGTTTCAAGTCATTAGAGTTACAGTGTTCAGCCGCAAACCCCTGGACAGTCCTACTTGAACTATTCCTAATGAGTATACTCAAATAGTCTGAAAAAGAGCAGGCATTGTTAGCCCACCGGCTGCATTGAAAACCAATAGTATAGAAAATGAAAGCAACTGTAACATAAAAACTGGAAGCGTACCTTTAAGGCAGCCATGACCCCTGGCTTCCCATCATGCTCCAGGGGGTACCGTTAGATTAGTTGTTCTTTCCGGCTCCTTCAGTCAGGACCCTGGAATTCACAGCTCTGACTTTTTGACTTTTTTGTCAAATAATTCTCTGCTTTATTGTGGTTTTCTGCCTTTCACTCAACGTCTTTTAAGGTTTAGAGTGAGGTACAACAGTTTTTTTTACAGAAAGTGATTGTTTTTCTGTCATAATGCCTTCTCTTTTTGGCCCTTGCCCTTCCTGTAGCAAGAGGAAGGCCAGGTCTAATACACATTCTCTGTGCATTCACTGTCTCCCTGACTCTCACTTCCCTGAGACCTGTCAACCTTGCAAGAAATTGTCTAGAAGAACTCTCAAGGAGAGGGAAAGGATTCGCCTCTATGGACTTTCTGAGAGAGGTAGGTCTCCTGTGAGACAGAAGAAAAAGAGGGCAAGATCGATGTCGAGAAGCAAAATTCCAATCTGTTCCCCTTTGGCGTTGAATTTACCAGCGGCGAAGAAATGGATGTCGTCGTCAAAGCCATCGACACCAAGATCAAAGACGGCATTTACAACGTCGAGTCATCAGGTAGCGGACCCTCAGTTGGCGACAACCCGGCGACGCTCAACTTCGAGGAGTAGGTTTCCCTCAGCGTTGGTGCAACGTTCAACGTTGAGGCACGAGACTTTGTCAGTGGCCTCTCTCAGACATTCGACGTCGAGGCACAAGTCTCCGTTAGTGTCCTCCCAACACTTGACGTTGAGGCACTAGTCTTCGTCGCAAAAAAGGTCTACGTCAAGGCACAAGTCCCCGTTGGTTTCGGACCAAGGGCTATCAGCGTCGTCACGTAAGTCTCTGTCGGCGGCGTCCCAAAGGCGCTCGACGTCGAGACACAAGACTCCGTAGGCACCACCTCACGGGCGCTCGACATCGAGACAGGGATCTTCGTCGGTGTCAACTCAAGGATGTTCGACGTCGAGACAAACACCACCTTTGTCGTCAACTAGGCGGCTATCGACATCGGGACACAGTTCCACTCCTAGAGAATGCTCGACCCCGAGGACACACCGCTTGACATTGAGCCAGGTCCTCCTCAAGCCTGGTGAGCATTTCTCCGTCACCACCACCAACGTCGAGCGCAAAATCACCAGCACTAGTTCAGGACACAGGGTCTCTACATTCCACGTCGAGACCCTCTCGCCAGTCGGCGTCGACCCATCACACGGGTTCAAGAGGTACTTCATCTTCATCTTCAAGATCACCGGAGGTGATTATCTCAACCTCGAGCAGCCCAGCGGCTTCTCCGGTACTGCCCCGTTTACGCTCTGAGGCTCCTGCACGAGAAAAGAGGCAGTAATCTCCATCTGTGCACCTCTCTCCTAGATGGTCTCTGAATCACTTGCAGAAATCTGGACCAGTACAAACACGAGGCACTCAGGATTACTCCAGCCCTCTACATAGGTCTCCTCGACACAGCATCCCACACAGAGAATCCACTATCTGGGGGCTACAATAGTCTCCGTAATAGGAAAAGTGTGTTCGAGGCATATGAGCTGCAGATTACACACTTTTGCATAGATCGCCATCTGGTGTTGGGCCCGGATGTTTGCAGTTTGTTTTTCCTCTTGGAAAGTCTTTGGAAGTCACGAGGTCGGTGACTCCTCCCTTGGTTCGTATTGCACATGGGCTTCGGCTCCATCCTCAGATTGTTTTTTTCCACCATTGGGCTTGGATTGTAATAATTCGCGCTCCGGTTCCGAACATTCCAGTTCGACGATCGAAGCGGAATCCTCGCTCTCCGTGGTATTGTTTAGATACTGATCTCCTCAATCACCTTCTTCTTTGACACACCTTCGATTCCAGTCATCGACGGCGGCCTTCGGGCCTATCCAGGCTCCGGTCCCGGCTGATGGAAAGAACTCTATTCAAGAAGTGCCCTCGATGTGGGTCCAAATTCCCCCACACCGATCTTCATGAGGTGTGCAACCTCTGCCTCTCCCCTGAACACGAGGCTCGAGACTGTCCCGCCTGCAAGTCTTTTAGATCCAAAAAGACTATTCGAGATCGAAGGGCCAGACGGAAAATGGCGCACTCCTCGACTTCCGTTCCAGTCGACATCTTCGGGGACGACGTCGAAGCTCTGGGACAGCAGCACACCGAAGAGGACCTAGTCAGTGCTTCCGGGAGCCGACGACTTGGATGTGGAGGACATCACCCCGGCGCAGAGGGTTGTGAGTAAAATACCCCCTCCCACACCCGCACCGACACCCAAAAAGGCTTCGGTCACGCCTTCGCCTCCGGGCCTAGGCAAGACCAAAGACACTGCTTCGAACACCCCACCTTCGGGCCCGGTGAAGAAGCCAAGTAAGTCTTCCGGCGGCTCGGGCTCGAGCCAGCCTGCCAGCGGTGCCGAAAAACACCCTTCAGCACCGAAGAAGAGATCGGCCTCTACACCGAGCCCAGTACCAAAGCCCTCGGTGTTCAAACCCAGCCTCTCGGTGCCGACCAAACATCATAAGGCCCCCGGCACCGACACTCCCGCGCCGAAGCCCGTCTCTGCACCGAACAAAAAATCAGAGGTCCCAAAAAAGCACGGCACAGACAAGCCTAAAAAGCCATCAGCCCCAAAAACGTCGGCGCCGACCGAATCACCAGTGTCGCAAGAACTTTTTACACCGGATCCTTTGCAAAAGGCACTTACCAAGGATCCAAAAACTGGGCATTTGGCACGGTCTTCTAAAAAGAGACATTTGGACAAACCAGCTCCACCTCCAAAGAGGAAGGACTGTGCTACCTCCTCTTTCAGAGTGCCTTCCCCTCCTCCTCCACCCTCTCCACCTCCGCCCCCTCTACCTTCTCCACCCCTGCCTCATCGCTCTCCGACCCCGTCTCCAGACCATGATGATCAGGGGGACCCATACTACGACCCAGCAGATGTGCCACAAGATCCCACCCCTACAGGATCCCCATATCCCTGGGATGATTACAATAATCCAGAAATTCCAGATGTCCCACAAGATGACCTTTATCCATCCAGGCCATCTCCACCAGAAGACTCACTAGGTTTTCACCACCTACTTCAGAGGGCGGCACATTATCACGGGGTAAAGCTACACACTGACCCAGTAGAGGAAGATTTCCTCCTAGACACCTTTGATAATGCACATAGGTCTACTGCTATACTACCTATGCTCAAAGGGGTAATAAAACATGCACCAGAGGTTTTTAAAGACCCAGTCAGGGCTAGGGTCCTAAACCCACGCATAGAAAAAAAGTATAAAGCCGCCCCCACAGATCCTGCATATCAAAGGGCCAGCGCCACTGGATTCCTTAATGGTATCCACTGCAAGGAAAAGATCGAATTCATAGGCATCAGGCGAAGCACCACCGCCGGACAAAGAGTCAAAGCTCCTGGACGCGTCAGGAAAACGCACTGCGTCCCAGGAAGCCAATATATGGCGTATCGCCAACACTCAAGCGCTATTGGCCAGATACGACAGAGCGCACTATGATGAACTAGAAACCATCATGCACCATCTCCCATAAAAATATAAAAATAGGGCCAATTAATTAATTCAAGAGGGTAAGACCATAACTAATACCTCTATGCGCTGTGCCTTAGACGCAGCAGACACAGCCTCCAGGGCCATTAACACTAGTGTCCTCCTCCGTCGACACGCTTGGATTAGAGTTTCAGGCTTTAAACCGGAGGTACAAGCCTCTATATTAAACCATCCATTTGATCAGGAACATTTATTCGGTCCAAAGATAGATGAGGCCCTCGAGAAGATAAAGAAAGATACAGATACGGCGAAATCTATGGGAGCCCTACAGTCACACCCTCCTAGGCGCTCCTTTCGCCGGTCTTCCTTTCGGGGCAGAGGCTACTGCTCAGATAGCGCGTCCACGTCTTACAAATCCCCTCCTCAGTCCACCTTCACAAAAGGTTATCAAAGAGGCAGATATAGAGGCAATAACAATAAAGGCAGAGGCAAAACAAATACTGCCCGCTCTGCCACACCGCCTACCCAATGACTTTCCCCTGCTCCCTCCAGACCATCCCACTCCGGTCGGGGGCAGACTACAAAATTTCCTTCACTTCACGTCTGGGAGTCCATCACATCAGACAAATGGGTGACCCAAATTATTCGTTCAGGGTACTGCCTAGAACTCACATCTACCCCCCCCCCCAACATTTCACCCAGGCAACGCCCAATGTCAGAAGAACATTCCACGTTACTAAAACAGGAGGTAATTTCCCTCCTACAAAAACACTCAATAGAACGGGTCCCCCACGATCAGCAAAATGTAGGGGTCTACTCCCTATATTTTCTGATACCAAAAAGAGACGAGGCTCTACGACCTATCTTAGATCTCCGGCCTCTAAACACATACATACATTCGGACCATTTTCACATGGTAACACTTTAGCAGGTACTTCCGCTCCTCTCCCAGAACGAATTTCTCACCACACTGGACTTGAAAGACGCATACTTTCACATTCCGGTACACCATGCCCACAGAAAGTACCTCAGATTCGTAGTGGACGGGCAACACTACCAGTTCAAGGTGCTCCCATTCGGGGTCACAACAGCACCACGGGTATTCACCAAGTGCCTAACGGTAGTGGCGGCACATCTCAGAAGACAGCACATTCACGTCTTCCTGTATCTGGACGACTGGCTGATAAAAGCCGCGTCCTACAACCAATGTGTACACCACACCGCCACTACAATCCAACTACTTCACCAACTAGGCTTCACGGTGAACCACCAAAAGTCCCAGTTAACACCATCCCACATAAAGCAATACCTCGGTGCCACCATAGACACCTCAAAAGCCATAGCCTACCCCAATCCGGCCAGGATTGCAAGCATTCAGGCTTTGCGTCAAGAATTCATACTTCAACACTCCCTCCCAGCAAGAGTGTTTATGCAACTGATAGGGATGATGGCCTCTTGCATTTTCATAGTGCCTCATGCAAGACTCCAGATGCGTCCACTCCAAGAGTGCTTAGCGTGCCAATGGAACCAGGCCCAGGGGCAACTGACAGATCTGGTGTTGGTAGACGGTCGCACCCATCGCTCTCTACAGTGGTGGAACACCACAAATCTTTCCAGAGGTCGACCGTTCCTGGACCCGGTTCCACAAATAATCCTGACAACAGACGCATCGCTCTCTGGCTGGGGAGCTCATCTACTACACCTCACAGTGCAGGGCACATGGACGCCGCAACAAAAGTTACTCCACATCAATCATCTGGAGTTACTGGCAATCTTTCTAGCCCGAAAATCTTTTCATACACAGATTTTAGGCAAGGCAGTCCTTATCCGCACAGACAACATGACCGCCATGTACTACATCCAAAAACAAGGCGGCACACACTCTCCACAGCTCTCTCAACTAGCACAGAGCATATGGAGATGGGCAATTCCACACAAAATCTTTCTCCTAGCCCAACATGTCCCAGGAGTCCAAAACACCATGGCAGATCTGCTCAGCAGACAGACGCAGCAGATCCACGAGTGGGAACTTCACCCGCAGGTTCTTCACCCGTTCTTTCAGATGTGGGGGCATCCACAGATAGACCTATTCGCCACCCACGAAAACAAAAAATGCCCAAGCTTCGCCGCCAGATACCCACACCCATTGTCCAAAGGCAATGCGATATGGATGAACTGGTCAGGCAAATTTGCATACGCCTTTCCACCTCTCCCACTAATTCCATTAGTGGTGCGAAAGCTACAACAGCACTCCCTCACACTGATTCTAGTAGCTCCAACATGGGCCAGACAACCGTGGTACACCACGCTGCTGGAACTCTCAGTAGTGCCACACCAAAAATTACACCTCTCACCATGCCTCCTAACCCAGAACCATGGAGAGATCAGACACCCGGACCCAGCTCAGCTCAATCTTGCGATCTGGCTCCTGAGATCCTAGAATTCAGATACCTTCACCTTCCCCCTGACTGTATGAACGTTATCAGAGAGGCTAGATGCCCTACCACTAGAGCCTGCTACGCTGTCAAGTGGAAAAGATTTGTTGTTTATTGCCATAATAACACAATCAACCCTCTAGACGCATCCATACAGCACATCATATGCTACTTACTACATCTACAAAGATGTAACCTAGCATATACATCCATTCGGTTACACCCCGCAGCAATTGCCGCATACCTACAAAACAGACAGCACCTATCACTTTTCAGAGTGCCTGCCATTAAAGCCTTCATGAAAGGCCTAAAATGAATAATTCCTCCCAGAGTGCCACCCTCACCTGTGTGGAACTTAAATATAGTGCTCACAAGGCTAATGGGACCGCCTTTCGAACCTTTGCATAAATGCGAACTGCAATTCCTCACCTGGAAAACAGCTTTCCTTGTAGCCATCACCTCCCTTAAAAGGGTCAGTGAAATACAAGCACTTACTATACAAGAACCTTTTCTCCAAATGCACCCGAACAAGGTTGTCCTCCGTACCAACCCAAAATTCCTACCCAAAGTCATCTCACCCTTTCATCTAAACCAATCGGTAGAATTACCATTTTTTTTCTCGCAACCTCAAACTGTTGCATAAAGGGCTCTACACACACTGGATGTTAAAAGGGCCTTGCTTTACAATATCCAGAGAACACAGCCTTTCAGAAAGACAAAGCAACTGTTTGTCTCTTTCTCTCCACCTCATAAAGGCAACCCCATCTCTAAATCAGGGATAGCTAGGTGGATTGTAAAATGCATACAAATTTGCTACCACAAAGCAAAACGCACGCTATCTGTTCCCCCTAAAGCCCACTCTACAAGAAAGATAGGGGCTTCTATGGCTTTTCTAGGGAACATCCCTTTAGATGATATCTGCAAGGCAGCTACATGGTCAACACCGCACACTTTCACTAAACATTACTGTGTAGATGTGCAAACCAAGCAACAAGCTAGTGTGGGCCAGGCTGTACTAAAAACACTATTTCAAACCACTGCAACAGATACCGGTGGTCGCCGTTAAGGTTGGGAACTGCTATATAGTCTATGCAAAAGTGTGTAATCTGCAGCTCATATGCCTCGAACGGAATATGCTACTTACCAGTATGCATCTGTTCTTGGCATGTAGAGCTGCAGATCTACATACGCCCACCCGCATCCCCGGCTACCTGTATCTGTTCCAGTCTATCTTATTTAGATACAACACACATGGGTTTCTTCACTGTTATTACTACGCTCCATCTTTCACTTGCACAAACAGACACCCAATACCGGCACCCATCATAGATATGCATGTTTAGTTATCATGAGAAATATCACTACAAAAACCCTCTAATATGCCGTCTTTCTTTTGAACACTGACTACCTCAGATGAACGATGCTTATTTTAAATATTGTGATCGGCTTTGGCTTTGTTACGATCTTCAGAAACACCCAATGGGTTTATGTGAAACTTTAAGTTCTTAAATATGTCCGCCAAAAAATACAACAGATAGCGAGTCCTCTTGCCATCACTCAGCGCTGGGTAGAGGAAACACACACAGTCCGTTTTCCATTTCAATACTTCATGGCAGGGAGTCTATATAGTTACAGCTATGGCGTGCATTTTTGCCGCGCGCCGATACTCCGGGAAGACTCGAGGAGCGACGTCAAGAACTACACTTACAACATAATGGTAAGAGCTTGGGGGACCTAGTTATTTGTACAAGACTTATTTAACAGCAATTTAGGATCGGTATTTCTAATCGTCATGACAGCATTTGGCCAGTGGAGTATAAGCCTTGTACGTTTAGTATAATTTGGAGCACTGGTTTAGATGTGAGGGCTTTAACTCTCATGGCATAAGTACGATAGAGGGTAGATTCAATTTAACACACAACGCGATTGTGCTTGTGGTTTAAACGTCTCATTGCATGACTGCGCATAGCATGTGACATATTCACAACTATAGTGCCATTTTAAAACAACTTTGATACACGTCATATACTCTATGGGTATATAACTGTAGTACTGTGACAAGGAACAAGCTTATAACAGCTTGGTATCTATATAAGGTGTCATGCGGCTCTCGATATAAATGTTTAGTTTGCAATTGAATTCATACACAACCTACTGACAATGTTTAGCTGTGTAATACACCCCCTTTATGTTATCCATCATGGGATCAGAATAGGACAGTATACTTTGCAAATTTTGCCATACACAATTGGATTAGGTGACCCACACAATTGGAGTTTTGGGTGTTTGCTTTGATGTGTAATGCGTCCAGTGACACATGTTTGATACGCATATTCAACATTAATTTCAGGATACACGGAATTCTTTCTCCAGGGACATATTTGAACCCCTGGTCTTCTCTTCTCAAAATAGTGTGACGTCGTGGGGAACAGAACCCCTTATTGTGTGTTAGAATTATCACCACAATACAAGTAGGTCTTTGATGTTTATAATTTTGGCATCACAAACAACCTTACCACGCGCGACCTTCATTCGTATAATTTCATTGTTCATATTTCTAGATCGCTGTCAAGCAAGACAAAAGTATTTATATTGACAAATTTCTTTCTGCACCCTTATCACTAAATTTTGGGCTTAAGGGTCTATGCTGTCTAAACTTGACATCATCTTCAGCTGCACTATCTAAAATCCTTTCACATATATATAGTGCTATTATGCGATCGTGTCACGGTGAAATCACGGGCCCACCATATTATTTTTGGGATTCTCTCTTCCATCGCTTGAATAGTCTTTTGGGTCACTTAGCCCAAATTTTACCTTGGTATTTTGGCCTACCACGTCATTTCCGCCATTTGTTTGTGTTTGCTTTTGAGCACTTCTTAACTTAACTATGGTTTAAGCTTTATGTACACGTATTACTATGTAAGGTGGTACATTGTTTTGTTTATTTTATACAGCCTTGATAAAGTCGCAGGAGATTTCCCATTAGCGACGAAACACGTGTTGGCTGTAAGAAGAACTTGACAATAAAAGAAAAAAAGACATATATCTGTATTCAACTATTTCCAAGCATTGCTCACAAAATGCTATGATATTAACTTAAAGAATTGTTTACGTGTGCTGGGGATAATCATTTTCTCTTACCTTTATTGCTGCGACACGCGCTGATGCGCGGTGCCGCCTGTCTGTCATCAGCGCTGGTGCGCTTACTTTCATTGCTGCGACACACGCTGGAGCGCGGTGCCGCATATCTAACATCCTAGCGCAGGAGCGCTTTTTCTTTGTATCATGGTTAAGACACACGCTGGAGCGCGGTGTCTCTTTCCCTTCATCACATTTTGTGGCAAAATCACGCTGGAGAGTAGTGCTGCCCACTCCTCATAAAGTGCAGAGGCGCTTTTTCTTTCCTTTGCCCACACCGTAGCACAGGAGTGCTTTCCATTGTTTCCACTGTGACAAGCACTGGAGCGCATTGTCGCTTGCATCAATAGCTTTGAGCGCAGGAGCGCTTTTCTTTTACTTTCGTTGCGACACACGCAGGAGCACGTTGTCGGTTGTACCTTTCCTTTCACGCAGGAGCGCACTGAAGACCTCCCTATCCTGCTGACTCTCACAATTTCCAGGTGACTATGTATTCATAGTGAAGCCTTGGATGTTTGTGTGTATGATGCAGTTTTGATCCTGGGAAGAAGGGCAAACACTAATTATATGGTTTATCAATTCTTTAGGTGGTGATCCCAGGAGAGTTCCCCAACATTGATAGGAGCACCCACCAGGTCTTCATGTCGATATCTCCATTTTAGGATTCCTTTCCCCGGTCCCATCCTTGTCCTGGTCAGTATACATTCCCTTACTAGGGAAAGGTAGGGGATGGTGGAGGTTATTCACGTTGTCTCTGTGAGATAACTCCACAAGTATATCAGGTAAGACTTGTGGGGTCCTGACACACACAGCATCGATTCCATGGTGGATGCGACAAAAAGATCTGTTGGTAGGGGTTCCATTCCATCAGACAACTCCCTCTCAGTCATTAATCACGGATGCTTCCCTCCAGGGTTGGGTAGCACACAAGGGGTCCCTCCAGACTCAAGGTCGATGGTCATCAAAGGAACAATTGTATCACATCAACATGCTGGAGCTGAGAGCTGTGCATCTAGCCCACAAGGCCTTCCTTCCTTCGATTCAGACCAACTCCATTCTAGTACCGACAGACAATACGACCACCATGTATTATCTGATCAAATAGGGAGGGACCCGGTGGAGATCTCTATCTCTGGAAGCCCAAGTTCTCTGGTATTGGCTCCTGGCGTTGAATCTGACTATAACCGCAATACACCTTCCGGGGGAGCAGAATTCAAAAGCAGACGCTCCGTCATCACTTCAAGGACCAGCAGGACTGGGTTCTAAACAACGAAGTCGTCAAAGACATCTTCCAAGAATGGGGTCGCCCAAGCATCGACCTGTTCGCGGATGACACAAACAAAAAATGCCTTGACTTTACTTCAAGATTCTAGCGACCAGGGTCGAGAGGGAATGCCCTTTTGATCAACTGGTCAGGAGGGATTTGTGTACGCCTTTCCTCCCCTTCCTCTCATCCCAAAGGTGATAACCAAATTCTCCCACTCAGAGGCGAGGATGATTCTGATTGCTCCAGGCTGGCCACGGCAGTGGTGGTACCCGGACCTGCTGCGCCAGTCAAACGTCCACACAAGAGATTGCCGGGCAGACTGGACCTGCTGTCCAAGATGAACGGAAGCATTCATCACCCTTACCTTCTGTCACTGAACTTGGCAGCATGGCTCCTGAGGTCCTCCAATATGGTCATTTAGGACTCCCTCGGGATTGCATGACCATCTTGAAAGAAGCAAGAAGACCTTCCACAAGACACTCTTCTGCTTGTAAATGGAAACGTTTGTATATATGGTGTGTGCAAAATAATGACCACCCTACCAAGGGGCAGAAGGATGTGATTCTACCTTATCTGCTCCACCTAGCTAAGGCAGGTCTAAAATTCTCTTCAATTAAAGTGCACCTGGCTGCCATCAAGGCCTACCAGTGCTCCCCTTCTCAGCCTTCTTTCTTTCAGATGCAGGTTGTGAAAGATTTTGAACAAGGGTTAAAGAAAGTCTGCCATCCCATTTGGCCTCCTTCTCCACCCTGGGAGCAAAATCTGGTTCTTTCTAAACTGATGGGGACCCCCATTTGAACCAATCTACAAGGCAACCCTCCAGCCCCTAACTTGGAAGGCAACCTTTTTGGTGGCGATTACTTCAGCTCGCAGAGTGAGCGAGATCCAGGCTCTCTGCTCGAAACAACCATACACAGTTTTTCATCTCAATAGTTGTTTTGAGAACCCACCCCTCTTTCCTTCCAAAGGTGGTGTCTGATTTTCATTTCAACCAAACCATTTCACTTCCTACCTTTTTCCTAATCCCTCTACGCCAGCTGAGTGGTCCCTTCACTCTTTAGACCTGAAAAGGGTTTTGAAATTCTATTTGAACAGGTCCAAGACGATTAGGAAATCTGACCAACTGTTCATTAACTACGGTTCAATCCGAACAGGTTTTTCAGCTTCCAAGCGGTCCATCTCTAGATGGATAGTGTCATGCATCAAACTGGCTTTTCAGTTAGCGCAAAAGCCACTTTGATCTAGGCCCAGGGCTCATTCCATCAGAGGAAAAGCAGCTACATTGGTTTTCCTTAACAATGTACCGAGATCTGCAAAGCGGCCACTTGGAGATCTATACATACGTTTACAAGACACTATTGTCTCGATTCAGATACCAGAGCGGACACTCAAGTGGGCCAGGCCTCCTTGAGAAATCTGTTCCTAGGCTGATAAAAGTTTTGATTGTTTTGTGTGCTCATTGTTTCTCATTTGCCCGCAGGCGGAGAATGGGCTTGCTATTCTCTTCAGTGCTTATGACTATTGATAAGGATCCCCTGGAAGAGAAGGATAAGTTACTTACCTGTAATCCTAGTTCTCTTCCAGGGGTATCCTCATCAAAGTCATAAGCAACCCACCCGCCTCCCCAGGCAAATGAGACTTCTGCTTTACTATATCTTTGTGCCCTGACCCTCAGGTCTCCGCAAAGAACAACTGACCTAACTGTCACCCCTGAGGCATGATGGGAAGCCAGGGGTCATGGCTGCCTTAAAGGCATGATGCCAGTTTTTATGTTACAATTGCTTTCATTTTCTATACTATTGGTTTTCAATGCAGCCTGTAGTCTAACAATGCCTGCTCTTTTGAAGACTGTTTGAGTATACTCATTAAAAAGAGTTCAAGTAAAGCTTGCCCTCCTGTGGTCTATATTCTATAGTGTGTTTATGCAAAACAAAGTTATTGATGGCTACATTGTTTAGCCTCCCTTATAGGGGCTGCAGTGATGTGTGGAAAAAATGATATGTTTATATATATACATATATAGAGCTGTGTGTGTGTGTGTGTGTGTGTGTGTGTGTGTGTGTGTGTGTGTGTGTGTGTGTGTGTGTGTGTGTGTGTGTGTGTGTGTATGTATATATATATATGTCTTCATATATATTTTTTATTATTTCCGGGGTCCCCGCGCATGGGCGGGAATATTCAGTGCTTATGACTTTGAGGATACCCCTGGAAGAGAACTAGGATTACAGGTAAGTAACTTATCCAACTTTCTTGGAGATTTTTCGTTTTGCAATTTTTGTAGGAAAAATGGGTGACCCACAGAAGAAGGATGACAAATACTTAACCCTGATTACCTTTAAGATAATGTCTGCTGAGGAGGTTTTTAATTATTCTGCAAAGGGGAGGGGTCACAGCAGCAGCTTTTTATTTAAGCAGGAGAAGTAGTATCTTCAAGAGCCATTGTCGGACACTAAATTAGGAGGTAGTTCTATAATGGATACTATTCCAGTTTCTTCGGCCTAAGGAACCATTCTTATATGCATTCTTTTCAACTATTCCGAAGATCCTAATATTTGTTTTCAACTTATTTGCAGTGATTTTGTTCTGCTGGTTATAAATGTTCAGTGCATCTAAAGCTCTCTGAAAGCCTATCTTGGCCTGATCCAGGAGTACTAGGTCATCCGTATACTGAAGGATCTGGATTTTTGAGTGTCTGGGGGGGAATGTTGGTGCTTGAGTTAGTGCTTCTGTGATGTCAGTAGTGTACAAAAAAACGAAAAGGGGCTAGCCTGCGTCAATGTTTCAGTCCGGTGTTGGTGTCCATGGGATCTGTAACCCGATTGTCCAGTCCACTGCAAATCCGGACCCCAGTGTTTTTGTAGAGTGAGATTTTTGCGTTTTGATAGATGACTATATGCCCCAATTTGACAGTTTCGATAATTGAATTCTGCATTTGAATGCTGCAAAGTAGTTCACAAAGTATGCAATTAAAGGGGGGACATAAGTGTGGATTGCCTTGTATGCCATGTGAATCAATGCACATATATTATCAGTAGTACTTCTGTTCTGTCTGAAACCTGTTTGATAGAAAGCTAATATTTAGTTGTCTGTGGCCCACCAAAGTGCCATAAAATGACATTTCAGAGCTTCAGAAAAGTCACACAAAATACCCCATATCCTGACCTATACACACTACTTGTACCTTCATTACCATGGAACATCAGTTTAAAAGCTATTCAAGAACCCAGGTGTGAACAGAGGCTCATACATTCTTTCACAGTCACTCCATTTGACATCATCAGAACATGGATCCATATGCATAATAAGCAGTGTCTCATACTTAGTTAACCAGTTTGCAGAAGACATATTATGACACTAAGCAGCTGCCGTCCTCAATTCATTGTCTAGCCTGATGACTATCAATCTAGCCTGATGACTATCAACAATGACTACTGTTACAGCCTATCTTAGTTAGATTAGCTTTCGAAACACAGTGACTGCAAACAGCTGTGATTGTTGCTTAGGAGACTAAATCACCAAGCACCTTATGTATGGGAAACTGTAAAGAGGGACAGCAGATCTAGACATAATTTGGAACTCTAAATTCAGACAAATTCTGTAATTGCCTGCAGATATTTCATATGCAGTGCCATGGATTGAGACCACAGGGAGAGATATATTAATGTAATATTCCTATTTACCTACTTATTAAGATGCTTTGTTGGGTCTAAAGACTGTTAAACTCTGCATCCATAATAGATGGGTGTTCGGTATGGTCATGTGCAGGGTCCACAGATGTACTGTGGACACGATCACCACTCCTGTAGTATGAACTTAGTAATAGCATCCTATTTTACTTTTTTCATTGGCTAGCTAGAACCAGTCGGAAAACAACTTTTAAAAAATGTGTGCTTTATATATGTGTGTTCAGCAAATTGAGTTATGTCATCCATTCTGGCACATATAGATGATACAAAACAATAATGCGAAACGTTCTGAAAGAATTACTTTGTGCAGATTTCTCTTCTTATGAGTACTCCTTCCAGGCTTCTTACTGGTACAAAAAAGATTTTCCCACCAGTGACTCCCCAACTCTGTAAGTTGGCAGCACCCACAGCTTTGCTTTCCAAAGTGTCCTCACTAAGTATATTAGGCACTATTCTGTGTGCTGATGTCAGTTCCTATTTTGCCTCTAATCATTGACTCAGTTTCAGTATCTCATCCAACAAATCCCTCAGCCACATTGAAATCTGTGCATACTTTTGCCAAATGATGCTTGCTCATGTTGCAAGCTCGCAGTGATGAGTACTTAGCCTGACTTGTAGCAAGACATCCTTGAGTAACTGTTCTAATTGGTACCTGTTAGGCCTGGCATCCTTGGCGTGGTTCTCCCCATAACATTTTGCCTTTAGATCTCCTGTTTTTCGCTGACTTCGTTTTTTTGCTGGCCGTAGGACTCTGCACACTTTAACACTGCTAACCAGTGCTAAACTGCTTGTGCTCTATCCTTAAAACATGTTAGATTGGGTCATACCCAATTGGCATATTTAAATTATGTGTACGTCCCTAGTTAAGTGGGACTACCTGGCCTGTAAATTATATGCTACTAGTGGGCCTGCAGCACTGATAGTGCCACCCACTAAAGTAGCACTTTAAACATGTCTCAGCCCAGCCATTGCAACTTGTGTTTGTTGAGTTTTAAAGTGCCATATTGACCTGGCTATGTAGACCTTTTGCCATTTCCAAACCTTCCTTTTAATGCATAAAAGTCACCCCTAATGTAGGCCCTGGACATCCCAAGGGCAAGGTGCAATGTATTTAAAAGATAGAACTTGTACTTTAATAGTTTTACACGTCCTGGTTGTGAAAAACCTTTATTAGTGCAATTTTCAAATGAGAACAGGTAACCAATTCATGTTTGAAGTCTCTTGATGTAATGAAAAATCCTAACTTATGGTGTAGTTGGATTTTAAGTTGCAGTTTTGAAAATTACACTTTTAGAAAGCTGGAATTTTCTTGCCTTTGCCATTTAATGCCTGCAGCGTGTTTCTGGATCACATGACCAATGTTCCCTCTAATTATTCTTTCCGGTGTGCAACAGCGGAATGTTTGCATGCAAATTCTTTTCAGCTGTGAGCACAACCAAGTGATGTGCAACTATGCAGGCGAACCAGCTACAGCTTAAGAGCAGGTATAGAAGTAATGATAATGGGTTAAATGTGCTAGGTTTAGATACTGTAGCAATTGATAGCTCACAGAATTCTCCAGTACTTCATTCATGGCTACTGTTCACATAATTTTTCTGCAACCAAAAAGTAATATAATATTCTGTATTATTTCATTTCTGGCTGTGGACCTTTTTCACTCTGGCATAGTTCCTCTTGTGGCATACATTTTTGTGTATAGATGTGGGAAAAACAGGTGCTTGAGGTTTCTTACCTCTGATATTCAGGTAAAACCAAAACAAAATAAATCAAGATTCAATCTAAATAGAGTGCCCTAGAGCAGACAGAGCAGGGCCAGCCATGCTCCTACACACACAGCAGTCTTTAGAATTTGAGCAGCTGCTCCGCATTCTCCCACAGAATTGTTCACAGATTCCATCCCTCCAGTGCTGATAAGTCCCCTTTCTGCTTTGTGAGAAGGAGGTGGGGGTAGGGGAGTAGAGGCAGACTCATCAAGGAATGAAGAGAATGAATCGCAAACCTGCCCTTCTGACATTGAGGCTTTGGGACTGTTTGCCCTCCCCTTGTGATTTAGGGCAGCACTCCACTGCAGGTGTTCCCATTCATTTTAATGGTTTCTCGAAATAAAAAAAACAAAAGCTGTGTTTAACTGCACATTATCTGTGCTGGTTGTCATCTTCCATATCCCCTTACAAACACAGGCTACTCTCAGACATTTCTTTTGTTCTCAGTGACACCTCCAGGCCCAATCTCCGTACACACAAAATGCTGACATGGGGTGTTATAGATAAATATCAGCTCAGTCCCCAAGCAGGAGAGAGAATGTGATGTTATGGCCAAAGCTGGACTGAGTTCCAGTTTCTACGTCAGCTCCACTTCACTTGATACTCGTCAAATCACTCATTCTGCCTGTACCTGAAAACAAAAAAACGGAATGGGACTTTGTGTAACATAACTGGTGATAATGTAGAGAGCTTCAATACCTTTGGATTGCGTTTGTGCTATATAAAACTACAGAGTGACACCTAGCCTATCAGTAAAAACATCCTGTCTAATTGACTCTGGATGCCTTCCTCACTTCTAAGCTGAGAGAAATGAGTCACCACTTCAAAGGTTTCACTAAAGCATTTTAGGCAACCAGAGCTTCATCCGAAGTATGTGCTACTTCAGGCACAATGCGTAGAGGGAAATCACATTGTGAGCATCCTCTATGCACATGACTGGGTGTAGTTGACAGTTGGGCTTTGTGTATTCCTTCTAGACAGCCACACCCAATGGGGAGTTTAGATGTGACTGGCTGGGCCATCACTGGCAGGATGAGAGCGAGGTGCTGGGCCCCACCCCACTTACACTTAAATAGGCTGTGTCCTGCCTCCACACAAAGGGCTGCATATCCGTTGTAGTTAGTCTGGAGCCACGGCCAGGAGGTCAGGGCACCTATGCACTTCAAAGGCATGCCTCTAGAAGCTTCTCCTCCGTTCAAAGGCACAACTGGGTATAAATACTGGACCTCAGACACCAACTCTTCAGTATACTTCTGGACCTGTGGCTTCTGTGTAATGAAGGAGGACTGATGTGCTGCTGAAAGGACTGCTGCGCTGCTGGACTGCTGCGCTGCTGGACTGCTGATCTGAAGGACTGCTGCTCTGCTGTGTTGATCTTCTGCCTGCTTCCCTCTTGCCTGGGAGAGAAGAACTGGACCTGATTCTCTTGAACTCAGAGTGACTACAAGGGCTAGTTGGCTGGCCTCCTGATCTGAAGCCTCAGGGGCACAACAGGCTACCAACAACCTTGTACCTGCACCTGGAATCTGCCATTTGTGTGTCTTCCCTGCCAAATGGTGCCACCACAGTCCTGGACCTTTGAAAGTGGGCTTAAGGTGCTCTTCCAGCCTCTGTAGATCCAGTGGAATAGACCCATCTCCTCTGCTGCACGGCGCAACCCTGAGCAGAACCGATGCATCGCCGTTGCTGCTTGGGCTGGAAGCGTCGCAAAAGACCCACATCGCTGCCGCATCCCTATCAGAACCACCGCTGCACTACCTCCCATCCCTCTGCATCGCAGCCTCACAGTTCTACGAAACCGACACATCACTCCGACTGCGTCCTTCATTCTTAGTTTTGGACTATGCATCGCAAGCCCCGTCAATGGGATCCTCGATGACGGCGCAGACCCTCGCATCGCAGCCTCGATGCATCTCGTAACCGACTCATCACTTGGGCTGCGCATCGAATCTTCGACCCAGATACTAGCAACTCTCCGCAAACCAGGTTTGAAGGTACTCTGTTCAGCAGGCCTTACTGGGTTCCTGTAGCCTGCCCACCCTCCATCATAGTCGGCTTTAAATTTTGACTTTGTCCCGGTTCAGTGCAACCAGATATCCACAGTTGGCGCTTTCTGCCTTTGGTGCTATTTTCACTAAAACCTTTAAAGATTAATATCTCTGGTTCTACTGATTGGATTTCTGTCATTTGGGTCTTGTCCTATTTATTACAGACAGTTCTATTTTTCTAACTTGGTTAGGGATCCTTTTTGTGTGGTGTTTTCACTTTTTATTACTGTTTGAAGTGTTGCACAAATATGTTACACATTGCCATAAGTTAAGTCTGACTGCTCTGTGCCAAGCTACCAGAGGGTTGAGCAGAGGTTAATTTAGGGTTGGCTTGTGTCTCACCCTGACCAGGATTCTGGTTGCTGCTTGACCAGGGCTCACACTCCAGTCTCCCAAAAAAACTTTTTCTTACAGTACCCCTCCGAGGGAGGTACTGCTTTGGGACATTTTCATATGGTGAGGAATCTACAGAAAGATGTGTCCAGCACAAGAAAATGTACTTACCTCTGGTAACACGTTTTCTGATGGCTACCTCATTTGCACACAGATTTCTAATGCCATCCCTTCTCCCAAAAGAGCTTGTGAGGAATCTGCGAAAAATCTGCTGGAAAATCCCACCACAGATATTGTTTCCTAAGCTAAGTAACTTTTTCTGCTAGCAACCAGAAACTCTTGCAGCAAACAATTTTCAACTTTTATAGTTTTAATAGAATAGCCTATGTAAGACATAAAAACGTACAGAGCCGACTAGGAGGTCATAGTAGGAAGAGAGGTGCAGGTAGAAAGACTCCGCTTATGCATGGAGCAAAAAGCAGTTACACAATGACCAAATGTCCAGTGCTCCCCACACCACTCTCCCAGAGATGTGAACATCGAGTTATAACACAAGCTTGAATTAGTCCAATTTAATTCCCTCCTTCCACCTCAAAAAAGGGTTGTGCCGACAGTTGGAGCATCATTACTTCATAAAAACAGAATGTTGCCACTTCTTCTTGCCTAACTGTTTCACAAATGAGTTTGTCAACTCAACTTGTGTAAAGACAGAATTTTTCCCTACAAACTGATCTTTCAATTTTACTAGAGACATACTGAATGTCTCAATTGCTTATGTATTTAATTCTCTTTCCCGAGCCAGTGTTTTGCATACAGATCAGGAAAAAGGAGCAGGGGAGAACCTTCATGCGCATCACTGTTTTAGCATGCAGGACTGTACTAGCAAACTCATCGCGCTAAACAAAGTATAACACTAAGTTTACTGCTCCACCTGACTTAGGATCGCTCCCTTATTTTTGAGGGGAATTTGTACGTTTTACGCAGTACCCACTGCTTCTCTGTTCATTGACACTTCATCAGGTCCTTCCACATAAATCTCATCTCTGATATGAGTGAATTTGCAGCAAGTGTTGAGTGGACACCTGAAACCTTGGGCTGGGTGCCCCTCCTCAGGTTACCTAGTACCTTATATCTTTGTTCAAGTTTCATCAGGATCCCAGTTGCACAATTCAGACACTCTTATATTTCTGTTAGTGCAGCTTTGGTCACCTAGCCTTTGCCCCCAAGTTGTTGCTGTATAGTGGTCGTAGATGCTGTTGTGCAAGAAACAACTGGATAGACCATCTATTTTCTGTTCTACTTACTGCATCACCGATTCTGTGTCCCATTAAAGGGTGTTGATTGAGTGCGCTAGGTAGATCTTCTTCCTCTCTCCTCTGACCCTACCGCTGTGTATCAGTGAATGGTTTAAAAAAAGTGAACCCTTTCACTTTTCTTTTTTTCTTTATTGCGTCGCCTCACATAAGGAAAGCTTCTGCACCTGTGTTTTTATGGGTCAAGGTAGTCCACCTCTGTGAAATCTCTGGTGGGAGTGTGACCAATGGAATGCTGTCTTCTGCCTTGAAATTATTGCTCATAGAGTTTTACTTTCTGGTACTATATGGTAGAGTGAGTCGATGCAAGGGAGAAATGCTATGCAACCTCAGATAGTCAACATTGTAAAATTTGACATTCTAGCACATGATTTGGTTCACAGTGAAAAATTTGCCCATTGTCTATATTATAATAAATTGTCTTAGGTGGTATGACAGAATCTTAATGACAGTCTACTTCTTTACATTTTCTTATAATTATGTCACCCCTCTACTAAATAAGAGTGTTGTTTTGCAGCCAATTTAACATGCGGATATATTTTTGGGTTTCAAGTCAGTAGTGCAAATCAAAGAAAGTAAGCACCTCAAAAGAACGCCTGTTTACTTACGTAGTAACAGTAGTGTGAGAAAGTGGATTATTAATCGGGGTTGATTGTAGTCCACATCAATCAAAAAGAGGGAGAGAATGAACCACAAACGTCTCCATACCAGAGTCTCAGGAATATTGTATCGTAGACCCTCAACCAGTCTGTGGTGTATATGTTCTCTGCTTAGTGTGGTTTGGCAGATAGTGTCATCATAGGGTCTGTCACTTGAGTGTCCCGTTCTCCAAGTGACATCATAACCTCCACCAGGGGGTGACTCCTGGCTCCTTCGTAACCAATAGGGGGACAATTTTCCCAAGGGCAAACCTACCCACTTTTGCAGTAGTTCCTGTTTGCCTGGCAGAAATACAGCAGAAACTTTCTTCCCTTGCGCAGAGCTCCCTGTGCCCACCCAGAGGTATGGTTATGGAAATAGGCAAACCCTCCTTCAGGTCACTCTAAACTAGTTCTCTGGCAGCCCCCTTTTCACTGTCTTGGAGCCAGCCTGACCAGAAAGACAAAGGGGAGGCAGGCCCGTGTCTGAGCAACATCTGATAGTAACAGGGCAGGCATCCTTTGCAGATATCCAAGCAGCTGCTCACAGCCCCAGACCATCCTCCTGAAGGAAAAAAGACCCCTCCCCACAGCCCTTCATCCACTGCCTGAGAGCAATCCACATCTCACATCATGGGAGCCATAAGGGTATCAGGTGACATCTGGGCACTGGTAGGAAAGCCGTTTGATGTTGGGCAGAAACCAATAACTTTCTGAAAGTGTTTGGTGTTCCTTAAAAATAATATAAAATCTGACTTTACCATTAAGTTGGAATTTAAGTGACTATTAACATGAGTTCTTGAACCTTCTCGCTATTCCCAATCTAGCACTTGGAATTGTGTAAACCAGTGCCTTCCCTCTACGAAAAACTACTTTAGAGGTTTATCACTGCCAGGGCATATAAAACATTAAACATACATGCCATTCCACATATTTTGATGGCTGTGCACATGCACTGGGGCCTGGTTAGCTGGGCACAAATTTCAAAAAGTCTGCAGTACCCATCAAAAAACGAATTGGTGTGATTATGCAAAAAGAAGCATTTTTCTTACAAGTAGGGTGCCCCATGGGTAGATCTTGGCAACAAAGTCACCTGATGCCCTGTCTATAAGCGGCGCTTTTTCTCTTGTGCCCAAAAGACTGGCATTGAAGAAGAAACTGTATAGCAGGCGTCATAATGCATTATGTTTGATATCCGAAGTGTGAGACGAAAGCATGCACCTCTCTTCTGTTGGTATTTTACAAGAGTAATATGTTAATAGCATGTGAGAACTCTTAAATGGAAGGAATTCTCTCTATCAGAAGGTCGAAACAATGAATTCAAAATAAATGTGAGTAAATGGAGTTACATCTACCATAATGCTTTGTGGGAGAATGAGTGCAACATGTAGCGTGCAAACCTGAATCTGTGAGATGATATATATGTTCAGCATGGTGCAAGTGATTTTGCTGGTAGGTCTAGAACAAATTTGGTGCTGAATTCCTTTGAAGATCTTTTTCAAAGAGTACCATGGTCCTGCTAATAACAGACAATAAGTTGAGATTTGTGTAGTCATGGGAGGCGAGTAACTAGTCAGACGCCACTGAATCCTGCCTACTATCCTCTTACGACCATTAGTTACCTTTGGGCACTTTTTAGTATGAGGAATTGCAAACAGGATTTTGATTCTCAGTGGCCAAGGAGATGAACCCCACATGAAAGGACTTTGAGTACCAAAGTTCCCACTTTAAGTAATATTTGCTTTGTTTAAAACCTATGTCTGAGGTCATGAGACTTTTCCACCCAGGCCACATAAGTAGTCTGAACCTCATGTGGAAGTCACCTCACCTGTGTGCATACTGTTTCTGAACAGATCTCAAATAACAAGCACTTGCTGCAGAAACATTGCATTTCTATTTTCTTGAAAAGTGTATATATCTTTCTTCAGATACAGAAAAAGGAGGAAGCCTTACAGTTGAAGACTTCCAGATTGCAGCAAAGAATGGTAAGTTAGAAATGTAATAAATCTCTTTTTAGCTTCAAATTTACTGTTGCATGCTTTCCGTTTTGAATTTTTTTTGGGTGAAGCATACATGCAATTTTATTCTCAGAATCATCACCTTTTTATAGATTCTCATTATTTGTTGCATCTCTTTCCTCACAAAAGAACTCCATTCCCAGTTCTCTGTCTTCCATGCAAACTTACCCAGATTTATTTTGGCTGATACAGTATTTAAAACAGTAGCTGTCCAGTAGATTTGTAGCTATTATTGAATATCAGAAGTAACATAATTGTGCAAACCCTTTTTTAAATTATCAGAAAGTACTTGTTTTTCATCAGCAGGCAAAATTTGTTCTAAAATTCATGTCTGTTTTTAGAAAACCTTTGACAGAGGAGAGTGCAGTTGTACCTTTCAACTATACAATGCGCTCTTCTCTGCATTCCCAGATTTAATTCTGACCATATGCCTTCTATTTAAAACAACAATTTTTTCATGCTGTATGCTAGTGGCTGTCGTGCTAGCATAGAAAAACCTCGTCAATTAAAAGACTCCCCGGCCCTGCGT
Source organism: Triturus cristatus (assembly GCF_964204655.1). Lineage (NCBI taxonomy): Eukaryota > Metazoa > Chordata > Amphibia > Caudata > Salamandridae > Triturus > Triturus cristatus. Next base: position 1,139,287,773 of record NC_140589.1, read on the forward strand.
ATGATGCCGACACCTAAGCCTCACTGCAGTCATCCTGCTGTGCCAGCAGACTGTCAGATCAAATGTCACAGTCACGGTCTCTGACCCATCCAGTGAGAGATCGTCTGACGGTCCCCAAATGCAACCTACCGACCCTCCCTCACATCCTAGCTCAGGGTTCACTCTGCCTGAAGGAAAATCATCCTCGAGCAATAAGGTGCACCTGATCAACAGTGGCCAAGTGTGTATAGAACTTCCACCGGCAGCTACTCCATTTGTTGTTGTCCTGAGTAATGTCCCTCAACTGAAGTCAGCCTCACAGAGGATTCCCACCAACTTAAGAAGAAAGTTGTTGACTGGCTCCATGGTTGGCTCCAGTCTACACCTGGTCAACCACATCAACATGGTCAAATGTCACTTGGCTTTGCAAGAGCTCTAAAACTCTGTCCGGGGACTGCGTAGTCATTACCTTTAGTAGCGCACTTGGCGTTGGGAACATTTTCAGGTCATTAACTCTGCAGCGTAATCCTTAAACAGGTATCACCCCAATATTGTTGGAATATTTTTATAACCATCTTTGCTCTTCCCCAGGTTCTCATCCTTTTGCCCTTTGCGCAGCTGGCCCTTCTTGAGGCACTGCCTCTTTCCATGTCCACCCTGCCCAATCCCACAGTGGTACGTTTAGTGTACCTACTTCAAATTCTTTTGACCCACTGAGCACCTTGGACACTATTGATTGACTCACTCCTTTGGCTGCATCCTTGGGCTTCAGGACGTTCCACCCTCGGAATCTAAGTTGCTCCAATAATTCCCCTTTTTTGTGCTGGTCATTCTCTCGTGGAACATTTCTGGTGTCTCAGGGATGACCTCTTCTGACTGGCTTTTATAAGGAGCTATGACATTATCTGACTACCAGAGACCTGGGACAAGAGTTATAGCCTTTTCTTATGGCTACAGCAGTTTTTCTGTACCCACTCTGTGCTCTCATGTCTGGGAGAGCCAAGGGTGGTGTCACAACCCTAGTCTCACTTCTTCTCAAGTGTCAAATAGGCCAAGTAGATCTTGACTGCCCCAACTTGTTAACCCTGTGCTTATCCTTTTCTAGTTCTTGCAGGTTGCTTGTCATTAATTTTTATAACTCCAACAGCCTCCTTTCCACTGCCAGCCACGTTAGCACAATTAGATGTTTGCTTGATAGCTGCCCCCATTCTGGCAATGTTTTTATTCCTGTTGTTTTAATGGGTGGTTTTCACTTGTATTGCTGTGAAGACTGTTGATCTGGTGATGAGTTCCTACACCCACCTCCACACACTCATTTTGTTCACACCACACAAGGAGAAATATTTAATACCCTCGTGAGCGATTTCAACTTGAGGGCGCAATGCAGGATGGGGGCAGGGTTTTCAAACCTACTTTCACGGGGCGAGGTGCTTCTGCTATCATAGAGTATATCTTTGTTTCCACCACCTTGTTGCAACTGTTGACACACTGCGATGTGTAATGAAACACTAGAAGGGACCATAATCCCCTTGTCGCCACTCTATCATGGAAGCACCACACAAATTTCTCCAAAAATCTCACCCCACAGCGGTTATCCACACCTACCAGGGGCATAGACGTAGATGGCGTAGCATTGATCCTGGACCCTTTTATTGTAAACTGCTTAGTCTCTGCCTTGATTCCATTATGCTATGTCTTGATACGCTATGTTCCGCGGAGATTTCTCTCCATGCATATGATACCATTAGCTGACATGTTACAGTCCTTCTTACTTCATCTCACCCAAGTCAGCTGAATAATGTCAAATAGTTTGACCATTCTTGTACTAGGGTTCACAGCGTGCTTCTGACAGCCCTTAAGGAAAAGCCCAGAGATAGATGCAGTGTTTCCTCCCTTAGAAACCACTACAAAGCCACCCTCCAGAATAGAAAACAGGCACTGAAACTAGAGGCCTGGCATGATCTTGTTTCTGCTTGTGCAATCTGTGTCCTGTGCTAATTGATGAGAGGTGGTGAATCGTCCTTTTTTACCGCTGGTAATTCCTTATCACAGCCAACATATGGATTAAACATTTTAAGGCCATTTGTGACAGACTTTGCTCCACCACAGAACATGTAGAGTTCCCTCTGACATTGACTATGCTCAACCTCTATCTTTCTCTTGACTTGGCGGAAGTTAGAGAAGCCATTTCTACCTTGCCTAATCACAAGGCCCCAGGGCCTAACGGAATACCGATGGACCTATTTAAATCCAACACTCCTTTATGGAACCCCATTTTAACTATTCATTTTACCTGTTTTTAAGCATAAACTCCCATTACTTGGTCCACTTCTGTCATTGTCCCTGTGTACAAAAAAGGCTTGTTGAGGGATGATCCCCGATGCTACCGCCTGATTTTACTGCTAGACTCTGAGGTCAAAGTCATTGGTAAAGTGCTCCTATCTAGACTAACCACTTGAGACAAAGCCCATGGAGTACTTTCAGATTTCCAACATGGTTTTAGCTCTTGAAAGTGCACTGTAGATCAGTGCCTTAACCTGTATCTTTTAATCAATAAATACACCGTGGAAAAGCCCAGAGCCATCCATCTGGCTTTCATGGACCTAAGTTCTGCTTTTGATAGGGTCAACCGAGACAAGCGGTGGTGCATTATGCTAGACATTGGGGTTGACAAAAATATTGTCTTGTTTTTACGTGACCAGCACTCCCATCTGAGTGCATCTGTCAGGTTTGGTCCGAATGGGGAATGAACTGGGCACTTTACACTTAACAGAGGGGTCAGACAAGGCTGTATTTTAGTTCCCTTTTTATTTATTGTTTGTTAGCAAACTGCATCAGATTCCGATTTCTGGTGGTTGTTCTTTTTCTGCTGTGTGGCAGCCCATTCCAGCTCTTTTATATGCAGATGACAATGTTTTGATCTTGAGGAATGCACAAAGCCTTCAAATCCTGGTGGACCTTTTCTGCAACCATATTGACTCGATCTCAGTATCAACTCACCCAAATCGCACACTATGTTGATAGGTCCCAGAAACACCAGTAGTAGAGCTCACGTATGCAAAGGTCACACACTTACCAGATTCAAAACTTTTTCATACCTTGGCTTTATGTTTGCCTCTTTCCTCACTTGGTCCTCTTTGGTCAGGACAAGAAGACATGTTTTTTGCTAGAAGCTTTGTTGCCTTTTTTGATTTTGCGGCCAGGCTGAATCACAAATCAATGAGGACTATGTTAGAGATTTACAAGGCCAAGTGCATACCCAAAGCATCTTACGGTTGTGAAATCTGAGGCTACGCCAATGCCACTCCTTTGCAGCGTGGTGAGAACATGTTTCTCAGAATGCTACTTGCACTTCCCATCAGTTCACCCACCTTTAATATCCACAAAGAGTTGGGGCAGGGGTTTCTGGTGAACACGATCCAACTAAGACAGCTCATAACTGTTCGATTAATCCTGAACTAGCACTTAACAGGGAAATATTTAATTACTGTTTAGGTTTGAGGGTGTGCCTCGCATACGTTGGATCACCCATGTTCGTGATTGCCTTTTTAAATTTAGGCAACCTTCCTTTTTTAGCACCCCTGAGTACATTAAAAAAAGCTGACCTTACCTGGATCAAAGCAGCTAACCGCAGACAATTGCACGATGAGTGGGAATCCATTGCTCTAACCATGCCTTCAGTCAGGTCATACTGTCTTGTACAGTCCACTTTGTCAGTAGAACCCCATCTCCTCTTTGACATGTCTAACACTTACCATTATCTGTTAACTCGTTTTAGGTTAAATATGTTTAATTTTTTACTTGCTTCTTCTAAATAATGGTCCCACAACACGGACCTCCCTCTGTGTGCTTGTGATGCCTCATCTACCCAAGACACTATGCACTTTACTTTCTTCTGTCCTATTTACAAGTACCTTAGATCCCTCTTTCTGAAGCCAATGTTTTATCCTGGCCAGGTCCGCTTTATTATTATTTTTTTAATTGCAATATTTTGTTGGTTTTTTACAACCTACAATAGGAACAGTTGCTCTGATATGCCCAATTTCACAAGTGAAACGTCCCATCATGATAACACTTTGCCATGTCCAATTCTGGTCCTTGCCCCCCAAAAAACGCCGGGTGTGGCATCAATGTTTTGCTAACCCAACAGTCCATGATAGTCCCACCTTTTCTTCCACATCTTCTGGAATTGTTTTGGGCAGCCTATTGCTTCATATATAATTTCTTCTAGCTTGCCACACCAGTCCCTACCTCTCTTCCATGCCTCTATTGAGGGGGCTGTGGGTGATATCTGTTGTCGAGCTATATCCCTCTTAGCTAGTAATATCTCCAGGCCAACCCCTAGGCCCACCCATGTCCTCCTTGCCCAAGAGTGCAATTCAGGGTTGTAGTTCAATGTGGGATCCTATGATCGCTGAAACAATCTTTATAAGGACTGCCCAATAGGAGTGTATAACTGGGCACTTCCATACAATATGAAAAAAGTCTCCTGTGGGATCTTAGCACCTGTAACATGCCGGAAAGTCACAAGTACCTGCCCGCAACATGTGCAGCGGTGTCATGTGCACCTGGCGCAGATATTTAAACTGCACCAGGTGGAGCCTATTGGACATTGCCAGTGTATGAGGAGCCATACAGGCGTCACTCCAATCTGCTTCATCTAAGTTTCCATCGCAGCTTTCCCACCTCCCTTTCAAGGCGTCCAGTATTGTGGGGGAGTGCACTATGAGTGACCTGTGAATCTAAGACACTCCATCCCTACCCAGATTACCCATAAGCAGTTTCCTCTCCGAGGCACTATATTCAGCAACATTGTTTAGCTGATTCTGACAAGTACAGAGAGCCTGGATAAGTTCCAAAGACTTCATATGACCCCTCCCCCACCAATCAAGACCTCACCAGTCTTCGAGAGTCCTTTATGGGCCCAACCTTTAAATCCTTCTAGCGTAGCTAGTTGGGCCAACCATCTACCCTCCCAAAGTGAGGTCTATTGGGTAAGTTTGCTCTTCCATCTTGTCCATCGGAGCGCAGCCCTCCAAGTTCTAAACACCACTTGGGTAATCACTGGAAGCTGGGGGGATCTCCTGTATTTGTTTTACAGGTGTTACAGTGAAAGAATCCCTTTATCTGTAGCTTGTTTTTTCAACTGTGCTATCTGACTTAGGGACTCCATGCTTGATGATTCCTAAAGTTCTGCTTTTATTTATTATGCTGAATACTGTCTGATGTGATTGTAACTGACTTTTATGGTTTGCTATTTTCAAGCAAATAAAGTATATATTGATTGATTGACTGTGAAAGAAATTAATGTGCATAGCCCTTGGTGCCCTTACTTACTTATGTATGGGCACTGAGAGGTATGCACTCAACTGGAGTCAGTACCCTTCGGTGCCCTTACATACTGATGTAAGGGCACCCAGGGACATGCGCTTCAAATTGTGGTGCCCACTCTGCCCCTTTGCGGAATTCCACAGGCTGAAACTCGCCAACTTGCGCCATCCCTAATTATGATGGATATAAAGCAACAGTTAGCATTCTTTAGCCTGAATCTGCTTAATATACAGTGGTGCCAGTGGCATCAGGGGTTTGGTGACCCCGAAAAAACGTACTTTAAGCTAGAGCTTTTTTTAACTCACAGTAGGACATGGTAATGCCTCATATTTCTCAATTGCGACAGGGAGTAGTTATGGTCAACCGTTGTAGAGATATCCTTCATGCAAAGAGCCATGAGAAGATAAACACAAATGAGGACATAGCCTACCGTGGCACAATCATCTGGAAACAAAGGAAAACTTCTTTTGCCACCAGTACACCTGTTGAGGGAAGACTGTTGCATTTTTTTTATTCACGAGAAACTGAAATTGGCCCAGTGGACCATACTGAAAGTACTGGGTAAAGATTTACTTTCAAGAGGTGTCTTTTCCACCATTAAACTGAAAACCGCAAAAATTACATAAGAACAGTTGAAAGATGTTCATCAAATTATGTAAAAACAGCTGATACGAGGGCTATCACTGGCAAAATAGCATGCATAGTTTTACAGTTTTACTGCACTTGCTTTCTAAGCCGCACAAATAAAAAAAAAAATTGAGGTCTATTTTTATTTCTATTTTGCCTCTCAACAAATGCATGGAAAAGAAAAGCTCAAAAAGGGGTCCCTGGTGTACATCCTAATGGCTGTTCAAAAGGGTTGCTAGTTTCCATTGACCTAGTTGATGATTGTTACCTTTATCCTTTTTTGCTGGCACACACGTTAACTTTAATGTTAGTGGTTAATGTGCAAGAGGTTGCACTTACGTGAAACACTTAAGTATTCTCTCCACCTTTCGTGAACACAGTATCCATCCATCTTGATTGAGTTTTTTTCTCTATGCTGTGCTCGAAGCACAATGGCTCATGTAAGAAGCATGAGCCTGATGATTACAAGATCAAAATGAATCTTTCAGGTGACCCACACATAGTGCTGCATCGAAGTCAAGGTTAAACCATTTTCATCTGTGAATGAATAATTTATAGCTATATTAACTTTGGAAGGAGTGAGAATGTTAAAGGGCCTTTAGTTTCCCAAAAACATGGCACTCATACACATGAAAGGGGTAACCCTAAATGATGCATGAATGTTGTTAATACCCCCAAGCCAGTGGGCTTAATGCACCCAGATAAATTAGTGCTTGAACCACATTTGCTGGGGTCTGTATTATATTTCCAGATATGTGTGGGTCTGTCTGCTGACAAATCCATGTAATATTAATCTATATATATATATATCTCCTCACCCACAGGTTCCACCTGTGGTTTGCTTCATCATCGGACTCATGCACCTAGTGTGTATGAGCAGGCTCAGCGCGTTTGTAAGTGGAGCTCTTATACGTGCAAGTGCTAGGGAGTGGAAGTGAATTAAAAATACCTCTAGATCCTCTATTGAGAGATATTTATTCGATAGGGTCTAGGGCAAGATTAAAAACAGTCCGATGTTATTTGGATATTGTGTTTCCAGGACATCTATGAGCTCGACATGTTTCAGCCATTTTCCTGCCCACGTAGGGTCAATTGGCGTTCTTCAGGATGTACTATAACCCTGCATTTATTGGTTAGTCAATATTTAGTGCAAAATAATTAATAATAAGCATGCACGCAAAATACCGACCATACACATAGGACTTTTTCCTGGTTTATGGTATGAGTGAATAATTTATAGACCAGGGACTTCTGTAGTTTGTCAAATAACAAAAAATAATGAACTCACTGATTTGGAGCGTGCACTTGTATAACGTTTATCCACTTATGGTGGTCCTTATATTTTTAAAGAGGGATAATGCGAATTTAGCATTCTGCCCCATCTCCTACGCTCAAGAAAAAAAAAATTATATCAACCACTTCCTTTACATTTCATGGTATGTTAAATGTTGGCAAATACAACAATATACATTGAGACAATGGTTTTTTAACTTTAGGAAAGCAATTGCCTTATATACAACACCAAGTCACCCACACCTTTTCACAATTTCTCTCAAGTAAAGCTTAATAGATGAAGTAAATTTTCGGTTTTCTAATCTGTAATGCATGAGCTAATAAGGTCTGTCCTGTTTGTCTGCTTAGTCTGTAAAAGAACAGAAGATGTTGCCGGACATAATCCTTTTCTCTGTATGGACCTTACATATATCTACGTCTTACTGAAAGAACTTGGATTTCAAAAGAATAAAGTTTTTCAGGTAATGATTCATATCTTTTTCTGTTGTGACAGTTAGCCATGTATACATACGTGTAAATATTGTATTGTAAATATGCATTATTGATGTATGAAACAATGCTTGGAACATAGTTAGGTTCAAATAGTTGCTGCTTCTCTTCTGATTGTAAGAGCATCTTTGGAAGCACTGTCCGATGGAAGGTGTAGCCATGTGTCATCCGGTTTGCCACCTACCAGACATGAACCTGAAACCCCGGGCATACATCTCCGTGCACCATGCTGCTATCTCCCACTCATGAACAAAAATGCAACACAAGGATGTGGAATTAACTAGGCCGCAACCATATTTATTCATACACGGCCGTTAAAGAGACTCTACCTATTGACACTACTTGTAATGTGAATATTATAATTACAGGATGTTCCCAGCAGTCTAGCTAAATCGAGTAGTGTAGTGTTGGAATGTATCTCATTAGCACTTACCAAGAATTTCTTTATGTACGCCAACACTTTCTATGAGCAAAGACACGGTACCAGCATGGGAAGCACATTTGCTCCAAGTCTGGCAGGCCTCTATGTCCACCATCTGGAAGCGAATAATATTCTGAATTACATCAACCCTTTCCTTCACCATATCAAGTTTTGGAAGAGATACATCGATGATGTTCTGGTGATATGGGAAGGTGATAGTGATTCAGCTGAATCCTTCTTAGTATGGCTCAACCAACAGAATGCTTTTCTAAAATTCACACACACAATATCATGTGAGAACTTGGTGTTTTTGGATCTAAACATCTACCCGGAGGAAGGCACACTGAAGACAACTACACATTTTAAGGTAACGGCCAAAAACTGTCTTCTACTATTTAACAGCTTTCACCCCCGACACCTGAGAGAGAATCTACCCCACGGACAATTCCTCCGCCTTCGGAGGAACTGTACCGAACCACGAGATTTCAGGCAACAGGCCACTGATTTACGTAGTAAGTTAATACAACGCAACTACCCTGAAAAAATAGTTGACAAAGCAATGAAGAGAGCAAGAAATAACAATAGAGAAGCCCTATTGGAAGACAGAGTGGAAACACCAATTGAAGAAAGGCCCATATGTGTTACCACGTATAACACTCACTCCAACCAGATCACAAAAATAGTGAACAAACACTGGCGCCTCTTGAACAGCTGCAATCTCAACTTCGCGAAACCGATGTTCGCGCACAGGAGGGGTAAGAATTTGAAAGACATGCCCGTCTGGACAAGACCTAGGCAAATACCGAGGAACATACCGGAAAGGACACTAACTCCTGTACAAGGACATTACCCATGCGGAAATTGCAGTACATGCCATCTTACAAACAGGAGTACACATATCAAGTTCAGGAATGGCAATGAATGGGACCAGAGGAGCTTCACCAATTGTAACAGCAAGAATATAGTATACCTAATCACCTGCCCTTGTGGATTGGAATATGTAGGTATGACTACTAGACCGGTAAAAATACGTATTGGGGAACGCAGAAGTAACATCAGATGTGGGAGAAGCACAACAAAGATGTCCAACTATTACCTAACCACAACACACGGAGCGGAAGACCTGCAATGGACAGTGATAGAGCGACTGGAAGGAGAAAACTGCCTTTTTGAGAAGGAACAACGTTGGGTGTTTCGTCTGGGAACACACATCCAGGGACTTAACGATGAGATCCCATGGAACCAATTCCACCGATGAACAACAGAATATACTTGAGTCATTGGAACAACATTCAGCTTGCCATCTATGCTGCATGGATGGCAGACCTCTTGTGTAATTCATGAGGACATTTGTTCATATGTCCCAATTGATACCTCTAGGATTGAACGTTCCACAACCTAGGGGTATGTATATACCAGTCACCAGTGAACAACTACCCTACGTAAGTTTTTACGCATCTTGGGAACAAAAACAAGAGTAATCCCATATAATTGAGAGCCCCATTCAGCCTACCATCTATAGTAATCCCATATAATTGAGAGCCTCATTCAGCCTACCATCTATGTTGATTGTATGCCCTCTTGTGTGGTTAATGAGCCTTTGAGTGCATATGCCTAATATTATTTCTTCCTGGGTTGAATCATCCCCAGAATATAGCGTAGGGAATATATGCATCTATCACCTGAGAAAGACTAACCTTGTTAGTGTATTTTGGCACACACTAGCACCCCTACATACTAGTGAGCTAGCTATCTTTCCTCCTTTCAATAAAAATGAAGAATCGGCAAACATCGTGCCATTTGATCCCTTACGTGTGTCCATACATGGAGAAATACACAAAGATCATTATATGGCATTGGCGCTTCAAAAACGCCTTTCCCCTCCGCTTATGGGCTGGACCACGCAATGATTGAACTCATGAATATTGATATCGATTAGACTTTTGCTTCCGCCCCAGGATACTATCTTTGGCCAATCTGAATTAGTCTCTTTTTTTACATCGCACATCACTAAAAACCGGAGCATTCCCGGTATTGGGCTCATGACGGCAGTACTTACAGCCGTTTGTGTCACAATCAGATGGATCTCTTTTCCCACTTCGAAGCACTGTACGTATGATTACGACGCATTCCCGTAACGGGTTTTCCCCTATGTTTAGTTTATTTTATTTATTATTGTTTACGCGGACCTGGATACTTCCGGTTCTGGGTTATTCATGGCGGAGCCCTACCTGCATGCTCCACTAATTCGTTTTTCGCGCCAGTACCATTTAACAATACCGGTTGAACCCGGTATTTAAACCAACCTTCACCATGGACTCATTTGTCTTACGGAGCCACACGGTGAGGTTGCATTCAGGAGGGCAGTGATCCCGGGAGTCGTAAGTACGGCACAGCCGTGATTAGAAAACTTCCCATTCAGGGGGACTTTGTTGCCATCTTTGACCAATCCTTGTGGGATGTACTTTACTTTCTCTTTTTTTAGATAGCCTATCAGGCACTCCAACCACCCGTGCATCAGGCTCATGGCGTTCTAAAATTTACAGAAGTCAAGTATGTCTACCTTTGTTGCCCTACCACCAAGTAATGGCCAGCATTTAGATATTGGACATAAACAAATTTTGGTGTGTTGTTCTATTTTCTAGAGTGTGTGCTTTATGTTTTATGTGTGTTTTCGTTCTTTGTCAATGTACTTTTGTTTGCCTTACGTTGCACTGAGACACGTCACGCAAGCTGATTAATGATAAAAGCAGACTATTTTATCACTTTTTTTCAGGTCACTGAATGCTCACGATGGAATGTACATCTAGCAGAGGACATATGTCTTTATTTTTCCACTTTATGTGTTTCTTTCCAGGTATATTGGCCGTAAAGACCCATTGAGGCATCATATACTTAACATTTTCAGGAATAATTTTCCTTTACACGCATAGTTTTTTCATTATTAATTCTTCACGTTATTACACGCCACTGTGAGTTTAGGGAGGGATCCTTATGGTCCTGAAGAAGAAGCTTGGGGAGCTTCGAAACATGTCGGCAGACATAGGAGGCTCAGCTCATTGAGGCATACACACCTCCTCCCCCCACCTTTTATTAATACCAGCTCATAGGTACATTAAAGTCTTCTAGACCGACGAGCCAGGTATTTTTTATCTCACTTTCTCCATTCACCCCTGACCCTTCCTCTCACACCCCCATAACACACATAGTTGTCTCATAATAACAGAGCTCCCACGTACAAGTAGGTCGCAGCACGCCCCGTCCCGTAGAGGGGCGGGAAGACCCCTATGATGAAGCATGACACCAAGGGCCCTTTTGGTGTGTGAGGGGTATTTTAACAACTAGTGTGTACTCTCCACCATCGTGGGGATCTACACCTTGTCCGGGGAAATTCTGACATACACATATACCTGTGGGTGGATCACTATGTTTATTGATTGAATCTTGGGAGGACGTATCCACCTCCACCACTCTACTCCCCCCTTTTGTTTTCCTTATAGCTAAATCGAAGACCAGAAGACTAAAAGTGCTAAAAGAGAACCTTAAGTGATATGGTTGTTACAATCATAAATTCTTTCTCCTATATCCCACGAATTGGCAAATTGCTAATGCAGTGGAGTTAATTTTGTAGCCATAAATTCATCCAACAGAATAGTGTATTTCTTAAGAATCCCACCTCTCCCTGCCATTTCATTTTGTTGTTATGCCCCTTCTTAAAACAATGTCTGGACTGGATCTCTGTGTGTATCTTCTTTCTGTCAAAAAAGGAACCAAAACTTTCAACGCCGTAGCAAATATTAGCACAAGGCTATCTTTCCAAAATCTTTGCAACTTCGTCTATATCTCACCTCTAGTTACTGGTGCCTGGAGATCCACCAGGTGGAGGAGCCACTCTTCTCTTGTTGCATTGTTGAAGTTAGCTCAGGGCCATCCCTCATTTGAGTTCTCATATTAGCCAACAATTTTTAATGGATTGTGTCTTGGGGGCCTTGTTCTTGGCTGAAGCTATTTTCACAATACTTTTTATTGATCATATGGCTCTAACTACTTACAGCACTAAACACTTTGCAGGCTGTTAAAGCACTAAAGGCCAGATGTACAAAGCATTTTTGCAGTCACTGATGGCCCGATTCACAGAATCAGCCACTGGCAACTGCAGACATGCTTTTTCAAATGTATAAAATGCTATTCTGTAATTTGATACTGAATCGTAATTTGCATTCGCGATTCGGTATTTGGAAGGGGGTGTGTTTTGGGCATCCCTTCCAAATATCGAATCGGTATGGCATGTATTACTGTGTTGCAACCGAATTCTGTTTCGCAAAACCGACGTAATACTTAAACCACCAGTTTACCCATTTGCAAAGGAAAAATTGTCCCCTGGGGACACCTTCTCCTTTGGGAATTTAAAAAAAATGAAACTTCAAAGTTGATTTTTTAAATCTTTTTTAACTCATCCCATTTTCATTTAAGGAAAATGGCCTGCATTTCCAACAAAAAAAAGATTGCTATATTAAAAAGCAATCACAGACATGGTGGTCTGCTGACCTCAGCAGGCCACCATCCCTGTGATGGCTGCGATTCCTAATGGGTTGCACATTGCGACCTACTAGGAATCACTTGTTGGGAATACATTTACTTCATACTTTAGGAATACCCATATCCTAATTGTGATTCGTAGATGTTTCTAATACTGGCCCTAAGAGTTTTTCATTGGCCCCATCAGAAAGAGGTAGCTTGGTTTTTACACCTTGTGACGTTGTTATCATCTTAAAGAATGTGAAGGAATTATCTCAAAATTGTACATTATTATGCCAAGCAAAAATCTGTTCACTTATGTGGGCTGAAAAAGCTTGCAGCACATGAGGATGACCCCAGTTTGCCACTGGTTACCTCAGTCACCCATCTTCAAGCCATAAGTCTCCTCCATTTGGTTCGAGTGCTCCTTCTACTTCAATACAGTTCAGTTACAAGCCTTCAAACACAGCCCGAATGCGAGGCCTAGAGAGCGGCCCGTCGATGATGAAAGCTGATGGACTCAGGCCCGTAAGCTCTGTTCTTGGGAACATGAAACAAAGAGTCACCAGACAGCCCTGTTGGATTCCCAAGGTGACTACTCTTCTGTTTGTCTGCCACTACTATATGGACAGCTTTGAATCCTGCAGCTGTTTTGGTAATTTTGATAGAAGTTTGAATGACTTGCGATAGGTGGGCCTCACTGCTGACATTCTGCTCTCTCTGCTCACTGTGTTTAGCCTGCCGTCTTGAGACACACTGGTTGCAGGGCTGCTTTCTTGCCATGCTCCTCTGCTACTGGTACAGAAATAAAAGCATGTTCATTGTTTTAACAATGCCGCCATGATCCGGAGCTTGGAACTCATCAAGGATATGTCATGTTGGATCCTCACTTTGGCCATGAGACCCAATTGATTGTGCCATTCTGCAGGAGCTCTATCACTTGCTTTTACAGGCCAAATTTCACTGCTCCAGGTTTTCTCTGACCAGGCGGATGCAGAGTTTAAAGTTTCTCCATTTAAATCTTCCGGTAATCATGGTTCCTTGCTTTAACGTTCTTGCCAAACTGGCCACTGTATTGCAAAAATCACACATCTGCATCTTATGATCTTCATTGTCAGTCCTAAACACTTGAATAATTCCTCATCGCGTACCACGGATGACTATTAAAAAGTTCATTCTCATGGAAACATTAAAGAATGTCTTTCTCCATTAATCTTTGAGGTATAGCTGCTGAATGAAAGACTGTAAACAGGTGTCAAGCTTCTTGAATGTTCCATTGAAAAAACTCCCATTTTAGATATAAAACTGAATTGTTGTATCTTTCAGTAGAATGGGACTGCAAGGTGAAGTACATGAATATAAAAATGCAGCCAGTAGGCTTACATTTACCCAAGACTAAATAAGGAACCCATTCCTTTAAGAACATGGGAGGCACCCCTACCCAGCATGCCTTATAGTGGCCTTTTGCCTCTCTCACTCAGTTAGTTGTTTTCTTGCTCATTTGAGAAGGATCCCAGGAACACTGCTGATATTTGTATTGAAATGTCCAAAGGACCATCAAGGAAAAAGGCATTTTCTTAGGATTTATGCTGCAAGACATAAGGAGAGAAGAGGAAAGAAAGAAGGCAAAGAGACTAGAAAGATCTGTCTGTCGAACTTGTTCCTCTAAAAAAAAAAAAATAATAATCAGCACAGAGGTAGAGCATAAGAAAAAAGACGACACTGAAGAACAATGTCAAGATCGCCGACTACACTGCCAAAGCCTTCGGTGACAATCTGTTCAATGTCAAAGGAAGGATTCGCAGCGTCATAATGACACTCTGGTCACTTGATGTCAAGACATCAGCACCATCGTTTGCTGTAGAGAAATCCTATTTTGTCGCCATGTACATGTCAACATTGGAGACATACCGCAGGCTTCTACTACATCACTGTCAACACTGAAAAGGCTCCACTGAGCACTGATGGCATCAACGTCAAAGAGACGAAAAGATCTGAATCACCCTTGCAGATATCTATAGCATGGTATCTTTCACCATCAACAGTACAGACTATATATTCTTCAGGATCTCAAGCTGCACAATTTTCTGAATGTGACCAACATCAATATGAAAAAAGAACCAGGGAGTAAATATTTATTTATTTCCCCCTACTAGAATTTTGCACACTTCTCCACCTGACTTGGCTCCACTTCCATACAAGCTTTTAACACCTATAATTATTTTGAAGATCCTGTTCTGGTTCTTCTATCTCCACTTAATTTGTAACCTCCAAGTAAAATATCAAAAGCAATTTCCATGTCACCAGTCAGAAAATGGAAACCTCCATCTACTGTCTGATCACCAAGAAGTAGACCTGGTGTGGCCGCCTTAACGTTATACCTCAAATGGATGTATGTAAAGATTTCTAGCAGGGACACCGGCGCACCGCCCATGAAGTCAGCCTGGTAGAGGAAGACGCCGTCACTATACAAGTCTCCCCAATGCTTGAAGCTGCGCCTTTTGAGCAGAAGCTCGCATAAAGATTCATGTGTGGCTGGCAGTAAGGGATGATAAGAGAGTGGAATCAAGGGGGAGTATAGGAGTGTCTTACCCATTTTGCGACATAATCTGAATGCATTCAAGGTACATGTCAGCAATAGGACGAGTGCCCGAGGAGTTGCCCATAAAGAATGATGGAGGGATTGGGCCATGTAACCCTGTTCCATCGCTGGTCAGCATAAAAGGGAAAAGCTGCAACTTCTCCCAGTTTATCTGAGCGCCCATGAGCCTCACTGAGCCGGAAGAATTCCCGGAGGACATCGTTTAGGCTAAGATGTGGATATCGCAAAAAAGAGGGTAATGTTGTCCGCATATAGAGAAATCAAAAGATGCAGACTAGGGTAGCTTAGCATGTATGCACCATGATGTTGTCTCAACTTCGCATCAAGTGGCTCCACCACTAGAGCAAATAGTAAGGGCGACCACAGACTGCCCTGGTGTGTGCCTCGCGTTATTGCAAAGGGAGAGGAGATGGCTTCATTAACATGAACCCTAACACAATCCAGTGCAAGAAAAGGCATGGTAAACCCATCCGGTGTAGTACTGCCATTAAGAAGTACCACTCAATAGAATAAAAGGCCTTGGTAGCATCTTAAAAGACTGCTACTGCGGCTAAATTGGGGGCGATATGCTGCAGATCCACGAACAGAATGGGCAGGTTGTGGCCGGTGGAATGACCAGGGATAAAGCTTGATTGTCTGGGCAAACTAAAAACATCATGAGGAGTAACAAGCAATTTGTGAGCACTTTGGCTAAGATCTTAACATGACAATTGATAAGAGATAGAGGCGTGTTGGACTCACATCGGTTGGGGGCCTTGCCAGTTTGAGCAGTGTGGTGATCAGGGCTTCACGTATAGAAGGGGAAGGTTGACCATCCTGCTTCGCTCCTTGAAAGACTAAAACCAGCACCGGAGGCAAGAGATCCACATACGGCTGGTAGCCATCAGGCCCTGGTGACTTTCCAGCCTGTAATTGCTATATTGCTACCCTTATCTCATTGGCAGCAAGATCCTGAGCTTACAAGTTTCTCTGTGCATCACTCAGCCAGTCCTAGAACACATCCTCTAGGTACGAGTCCGATCCCTGGGATCTCCCCTCCTTGAAGCATAGAGGGAGTTATAGAAAGAGGAAAAGGTTTGGGGGTTACCCTAAGTATCATATGTAGCGGATCTCGTTCATCCCAAATACCCAGATTATTATTAGCTGCCGATTGCCACCTGGTCATAGTGACCAAGGTTGTTTCCTGGGAGCTCCCCCTCCCCACATGCTCTTGCTATTGCATACGTGCCTCGGAAAAGTCATTCTCTATTGGTCTCTTCATGAAATTCTGACAGTACCGTCCTGATTTGCAGTCCCAATCATGGGTCTTCCGTTTCTACCAGTTGGGCTTCTAACTGCTTAGGTTTGCCTTCCAAGGGGATTTTGCAGGGAGCGCAGAACTCCCCTGCTTTCAGCAAGGCATAGCCCCCTCACTGTGGCCCTAAACGCCTTCCATATTGTTCCGATCAGCGGGACTGATCCAGTATTTCTGGTAAAGAAGTCTAAGATTTCTTGCCTAAGCTCCTCCCAGAACTAGTGATCCGGGAGCAAGCGTGGGGACAGGCGCCAGTTCATGCTCAGGGGAGTCGGGATGGAAAGGACAAGTAGGACTGGAGAATGGTCAGAGTACGTGCCTGCTAGATGTGCAACCTCCCGCACTCAGGAGCCCTCCCCCATGGAGATTAGCAATCCATCCTAGACAAATTCCCATGAATTCCTAGCTAGAAAGTGCCTTCCCTAGCCATCGGGTAGGGTGTAATCCAAAGGTTGAGCAGGTCATGCGCCTCAATGATATATTGAAGGTGGCATGAGGCAATGCTGCGGTAGGTGGACACTGAATACCTTAATGTAAGTATAATTAATGCAACACACAAACACCACCACATCGCTGGAAATCCGCTCTTCTCTAACTGTCATTCATAAGATTCTAGAGTAGTGCACACCGTGAGCGTCATGCATCAACATTCTAACACTAAAACAGAAACTAAGCTATACAACTGCATCCAACACCTTTCAGAAACTTTTTAATCCGCATTCTTGGGACATGCAAAGTGACTTGGGTAACTAGTTATTCCAAATAATTTTAGTTGTTTTTGGGTGAAATAAATAGCTGTCTTCCAATTATTAACTTAGTTCATTCAAATTCTGTACATACCGCTCTCCCTTTTCCTGCAGCAGACTGACTATAAAAGACAGAAAATGCTATTGATCATCTGATTAGCAGCCTGAGGACACGCAAGCCTGGACACTCAAACTCATCCTAGTCCTTCTCTATATGTAAAAGAAGATGTTAATCTACCTGGCTTCAGTAACTTTAACGGGTCATAAATGCTGCTCATTAAAGCAGTAAATGCTTCAGAGCTGCTTCACTGGCCCATAATTCTTTATATGTGTGACTACAGGTTTACTTTAGAGCATTTTCAAACATTCGTCGAAGCCATCCTAACTCCCAGGAGATGCTGTTCGCTTTTGTAGTCAGTGATCAGTATAGGTAAGGTGGTTTGGTTGGCAGTACACACTTCACTAACTGTCCACTACATGCAGTCTTACTTTCTATTACACATGAACAGAAAAGCTGTTTCTTCATCTGAATTTTCTAAGCAGGATTTCAACATCTAATAAAATCAGAGCTAATCTTCAAGCGACTTTTCTAACTCTTACTTCACTAGTAAAGGATGTGCCCCACGTTTTCGTCTTCAAAAAATGATAGCTAACCTTATGCCCTTTAAAAGTATTATGTTACCAATGTTAAAATGTAAGCAGTGGCAACATGTCACCCCAACCATATTCCCAGTCTATGAACCATCTGCGTCTTTTTCAGTGTAGCGATCATATTTTGCCATCGAAAGTGAACCTTTTCCTGTATTTCCTTTGTTACGTTTGCTTATTTGAACATTCTTCCCATATTCAATCTCATGCCAAAAGGTGAAGTTTAATTGAGTTAGTTTACGGAGGATCCCCACGGTCTGCCGCAGTGTCTATATTTGTGACCCTTTACGAGCTCTAGTGACCACCCTCCACTGAGAGCAAAGATTGGAAGCCTGCCCCTTCCTAGAGGTCAGTGATAATAAGGACAGGTTATGGGAGATCCCCTTTCCCCCACCTCCAAGACTTTCTGGAAATGAAATTTGAGTATTTGACTGTACGACGTTTAGTTAATAAGTTGCTACTCTGCTACAGTGTGACCAGTCCTCATTTGCTGTAAGAGGAATAGATGTTTGTATCAAAGCTTACCAGAATGCCTTCTTTGTCTTGTGCTTTATAAGGGCAAACTTGGCTTGCTAAACATTAGCATCACTTCAGCCCTTGTAAATCTAATTTGTCTTTGTGCATATTATTGCACATTTGTTCATGTTCTTTATTCCTCAGTCATATTCTCTTTTCCCTCAGACATTGAATCATTAAGATCTTTGCCAATATTTGCTTCTAGTATTCCAAAAGTAGGCAGTAGAATTCCACACTATGTCCAATGACCTGTATGCCAGCCTGCGTTTGTATGGTAGGCAAGGATGCAATGTTTCTGGTCAGTTTTGCATTTTCTATAAAATAAACAACAAAGTGAGTGAAATTTTAACACCACTAGTGAGTTTACACCAAACTGCAAGTGTTGGCATGGACAATAGGTATTTTTCCAAGATGGCTACCATGCACAGTGGCCATCTTGAAATAGTTTTTTATTTTAATAAAATAATCATGACTGTCGTGCTAGCGCACACTTAAGTGACCATTTTGGAATGGTTTTAAATCCTTTCAAAGAAGGCAGCAGTGACAGAATGAGGGGCTGGTGGGCAAATGGACATGAGAGTTAATCATTTGTAGAATATGGGAAAGCAGTTAGAATCACTCATTGGAGAAATAAAATAGTTCCTCGTGCATCTCACTGCAAGGCTGTCACAGCAGTGAAAGAAGACAAGTTATCCAATCAAAATTGGGTGAATCCAAAATGCTCCATGGGCAGGACAAACACCAGAATATTGAGGAATGCCATCAAATCGGGAACAAGGAACTGAGCTTGACAAGAAAGCCATCGAATCATGAGCATACACCAAACCCACTTCAAGTCTATATTGTATACAATAAGTGAGCGATAAGGTTAAGAGGAATTGGGTACTCCAATAACAAGAGCAAGTTGAAGACAAACGATCGTCAACCAATGAGCGACCTCCTCTTGACAAAGGTTAACGGTTTGCTTCATCATTTGACAAGATAAGCTTGCAGCTTTGTGGCACCAAATCAGAACAAAAGGCCTAATGATATAATTTTTTCTAGGGGAAATTGGGTGCTCTCAGGGCAGATTGTTATTGTTATTATTATTGTTCGTGTTATTGTTATTCTTTTATTATTATTATTTTCAGAAAATCTTTTCATCTTTCCTGCATACTCCTGGTATGGCTCGGCTTTAAAACTCTTAAGTGAGAAGGAGAAATGGGAGTGTTGGAAGTAAAGGAACAGAAAGGGGGTGAAAGAGGTTGGGAAGAGGAATTGGATAACAGCAGTATCAATGCTCTGAGAGGGCTTGCTGACAAGTGCTGAGACTGTCCCACTAAATGTGCTGCTGCTATGCTGAGTAATGGTGGCACTACTCCGCACTGTTGTGGCCCATGGATTTCTGTAGGGGTTCATTCGGTACCCTCAAAGGCTCATGGATGCCTATCATGCTTAGCGCAAACAGCTTTTCTCAATAATTATGGTAAAATTTAAACTTTTGTAGCAATTGCTCCTGTGTGCCAACAGGTGACACCATTGGACCACGTGGCGGCATCACTATCCCTCCAGAAGTGAAGGCACAGAGTCATATATATATGTGCCACTCCTGCGCACTGACGTCAGTTCCTTTCTTTCAGTGACCTTCGGTGGGTATCCAGAACTATGCTCTCAAACGTTTGTTGGTATCTTGCGGACCACAAAATAGTTTTTTTAAAGACAGTGTGTTCAAGAAACATCTCGCCTGAAGACTACAGATATCGAACCAAATGGCGACGGGAAGAGGCAGATGGCAGTCACAGACCCACACACCAATGTCTCTAGTGTCTAGGGATCTGGCTTGACTCAAAGTCCTGTGACAAATGCTCCCTGATGCACCCAAAGGCCATCTAGGAGCGTGAGGGGAAAGCTGTACATTGCTGAACACAAGAAATGAGGCAGCACATCCTCAAAGTTTCAAGCCTTTCCAGCTTCAAATCCCTGGTCTTTTCCTGCTCCAGGCCCAGTCCCATTTCTGTTCCAAGGTACTGTCCTTGGGTAGGTAATTCTAAGACAAAGTTGAAATACAAATGTTGTCATAAACTTAAAAAGACCAAATTGGATTTGTCTCCTTCCCATCAATAACACACTGGGGAGAAGTCATGATATCTGCAATTGAAGGCTCTGACTCCATCCCAGTCATCTGACTCAGAGTCCATTCCTAATCAGGTCACAATGTGCCCAGAATTTGCCAGGCTGTTGTCACCCCCAGAGCAAATGTGGGCCTTGAAATAGGCCATGCTACCATCCTTTCAGGTGATTCTGGGCCTATCGGGAATGCCTTTGAGCTTCATTTAGCCAGTGGGTCCCCTAGCTGGACTTCCGGTGGCTCTGCCTATTCCGGCACCCCACATTGCCCCAGTTGGTGTCAGCCCATACTTTAACACCAACACCACAGGCCACTCTGATCTCTGCTGAAATGGCACCAATTCCAGATCCAACCCCAGTACGGATGTAGAACAGTGTTCAACTTAATTCAACAATGTATTTTTAGAAGATAATTAAAGCACATCCTCTGGTCTATAAGGATTCCCAGGCAGTGCCAGTATGTCACCGCTAGGACTACTGAAGGCTTGAGCCCTTAGTGGCATCAAATTTAAACTCTGGTCAGGGCCTTCGAAAGGTTCTGCATGATGAATATGTGAGAAAGCACACAGTTTATTCCCCCTCCCCAATTACGCTTAGGATGGTCTTTATATAGATTTGCCAAACGACAGTGGCTTGGATATTTCCCCTGCTGTATAATTGGTCTTCCCACGGGAGCCCCTACCAGGAGACTGCCGCTTTTTCTGTTGTAGTCCGCAGAGCTGCAGAAGTGCTAGACATTCAGCTGCCCACGTTTTAAACCAAGGCAGTGTATTAACTGAGATTGTGAAGACTGGGCCTGTATCTTTTGAGACCTTGCTGCCTTTGAATGAAAATCTGATACTTTTACAGCAATCTTGTCAAAACCCTGGTGAGCCCTGCCGGTGAGTCACCCATTAGCAAGGCTCCATGGGGTGCTCCTGGACACCCATCTTTTTCATCCAGCACCCAGCCTAGAGAAATTTTTGGTTGAGGCTTCTACCAGCAAGGTCATCCCTCATGTTGTCCCATGGCACTACTGAACAGCGAATTGAAGCATATTGGGGTATTTAGTAAGGGGATTTTCTCCTCTGCCATTTTGGCATTGAGGTCCCTGATTATGGTGTGCCCGTTTGGGAATTACACACATGCCCTCTGCGATATGGCCAGTGAGATCTTGCCAGCTGTTCCAGAGAAATTCAGAAATGCCTTTGCACAGCCAGTCCATGATGGTCAGGATGTGGCTAAGTACTTTGTTGAGAGTTGGTCTGGACACAACAGATTGTGTAGGTGTTGCCATGGGCCCTAGTGTAATGCAACTTTAACTCTAGATATGTGCCACGGGATGTTTTGGGGACTTACAGGTATCTCTTATATATATGCCTTTTGAAGGATCCTGACTATTTGAAGAAAAGGGCCATTCTGCTTCAGAGTGTTTCAAGGAAAGTGGTGTTACAACTTGTTTGTTTAACTTGTCATCACCAGCCTGTCAATTCCACTAACTATATCAGAAATTGAGAGCGCACTTGCTAATCCTAGCATATTGCCAGGTGCAGCCCTAGCATTCTTTGCAATAACTCTCACTGTCCCTTTGTGGTTTTAAGAGACATGGTGACGGCAGTAGCCACACCCAGCAGCATGGACAGCATTCCTCTTTCCCTGCCACAACTGCAGCTAACCTGCTCCAATTTCGAAATTCTTTGATTGGTTGCAGCTAGTGGGGGGGTATGGGTGTTTCTACCCGTCTGGCTTGCAGTTACCTTAGATTGGTGAGATCTGCAGATTGTTCTGCATGGTTACACTCTCCAGTTCCTATTGCCCCCCATGTACCTCCTAGTCCCACTAAGACCTTTCCTCATAATGCCTTCATCCTCGCACAAGACGTTCAGTCACTGTTGGCCAGAGGGACCATAGAGAGAGCCCCTGGGGAGCAAAAGGATGCCATTCTCACTACTTTTAGTAATCAAATAGGATGACTTGTTCAGATGATTCTAGAATTTCGGTTCTTTTACACTTTCCTCTGTGCCAGATCCTCTCTGCCCTTGATCAAGGTACTGGATGATGCACAAGGACTTGCAGGATGCATACCTTCGTGTAACTATCCTGCAGCCCCAAAGATGTTCCCGGAGTTTCCCGGTGCTAGAGAGGGCACAAAAACCTTTAGGTACACACCTACTAATACACACCTTACTGTCTCACTGAGAAAAGCCAGGGTTTTAGTCTCCTACGGAATGCAGTCTCGAGGGAAATCCGATGCAGATCACATGGCCAGGCTTTGGCCGCCAGGAAGGAGAAGTCTTTACCCCCGCCTTCAGACACGTTTGAAGAGAGGAATCGATAGAAGAGAGGGAGAGGATGAGCACAGCGTTCTGGAAGGACAATACTGTACAAATCTGTTTGCCAGTTACTACAGACTAGCCAGATACACTTGGCCTATTATCCAGGACCAGGGCTTTGAATAATATCCTTTTGCATATAGGCAGACAGTGGAGAACCTTCAAACCTGATAAGATGGGCGAATGCCTAGGAAGACGCAGGATACTGCCCGCCGCATTTTGGACCACCTGTAGGTGGCTCACCAATGCCTCTGCAACTCCTGACTAGAGGGTGTTGGTGTAGTCAAGACGTGAAGTGACCAAAAGTATGAACTAACACTCTCCTCGCTTCCAAAGGGAGGAGGGAGAAGGAATTTTTGAGGGTGCGGAGCATGACGAAGCATTGGCCTACCACTGCTGAGATCTGCGGCCGCATAGAAAGAGCAGCATCTAACTTCACCCTTAAGTTTTTTAACACAGCAGCTGGAGGGCGCAGTACTGACAGCTTAGGAGGCCTAAGATCTTCCCACCTGGTAGATAGATAAGATCCAAAGGGGATAATTTCCATCTTCTCCGAGTTGCATTTAAGTGCATTTAAGTTGGCTATCTTGCATCCAGTCAATGACTGCATGCATGCAATCCATGAAGTGATGTTCAATAGATGCGTTGGATCCATTGAACGCAAAAAGCAACTGCGTATCATCGACATATTAGATGATTTGACATCAAAACAGCTTTACCAAAGAGGCCAATGGGAACATGAAGATATTAAAAAGGGTGGGGTTGAACGAAGAGCCCCGCAGCACCCCTTGCGTGACTGCCTTAACTTCAGAAGAAAAAGGAGTAAGCCAAGCCAACTGTCCTCTGGAGTCCAAAAAGGACTTGCACCATTCCAACACAATACTTCCCACACTAAGGCAGAAACAGAACACTTTCAGTTTGCTGTCCTACCCTTTTGTCTCACCTCAGTTCCCAAAGTGTTGGTGAAGGTAAGATCAGTGGCAACATCCCATTTTAGCTGGTTGGAGTACCACATATTCCTATACCTCAACGATTGTCTGTTGAAATCGAGGTCACCACAGTCACTTATGGACCCCCTGTATTTCTTCTTTGGGCCTTTATCAATGAGCTGAAGTACCATCTGAAATCACCACAGAGCATTTCATCTATGGGGCTTTCCTGGACACTATAGCTTTAAAGGCTTTTTCACCCCTGCAACTAGACTGGGACATTCAGGTTATGATCCTGATGATTTGGACTCAGTCCTGTGTTCTGTTGCGGATGGTTCTGAGCTGCTATACCACCTTGCCTCTTGCATTCCAGTCATTACCCGTGCCCATTGGCACGTGTAAGCTCTAAAGTCGAATGTCTGCCTGTAATGGGCTCAGAACTGGAGTTGCATCCATGACATCTGCATCTGATAGAGAGTTCGAGCCACAGATTCCTTACCTTAGACTCTGCAGCGGTGTTGCCCGTGCCAGAAAGGACATGTGCCTAGCAAGGTGCCACACCAGTGTGCTGACATCAATTCCTTTCTTTCCACGCCATCAGTGCAGATCCTGAGAGAGCTACGTTCAGTCCCTTTTTTGGACTACCTTTTTTTGACTGTTTGTCAGACTTCTTTTTGAGTTAAGCTTCCTGTGTGCGTTAGGGATGGCCACTAAAAAACCTGTGAGAGTTAAACCCTATGGTTCCTGTCACAGGCAGATGTATTTGACAGAACCCCACCTGATTTGCTTCTGGACTCCAAAGCCTGCTCCGACTGTCATTCGGTGAATTTCACAGCAGTCCTGGAGCGTGCCCTAAAGCTCCTGGTTCCCTGACACAGGATGGCTTCACACCGCTTCTGGTCTTGAGCAAGGGCCCAGGCCCTCTCTTCGAGTCATTCCGACCGGTCTTTGTCACACTCCAATCATCGTTGGGTAAATATCACAAGAAAAAGGAATGTAAGAAGTCTAAGCACTTTTCGACTTTCCTGCACTGGTCTAAGTTATTGGATGAGGTGTGGGAACGATGCCACAAATCTGGTCCCCTCTCCCACACGTCCGCCAGGATGCCAGATTCTGGGTTCGCTCCATGCCTTCCAGAGTTTCCTGGAGCCAAAGCGACCCTGTCCAGCTTAGAGAATTTTATGAGGCCATACACCTCATCTTTGGGCAACCGACCAACCTGGAGCGCCTTTGGGCCACACGGGTTCGGCAAGTGCCCCAACTGGATTCCCACTGGCAGATTCACCCTCTGCGTCAGTTGAGCCCTTTGGATCCATTCCTGAATCGACTGAGGTCGCAATTCCGTAACCTTCCTTTGAGTCTATTCCAGTAGCGCCGTTCCCAGCTCTGCTGACCCCATTGTATCCAACTACAATACTGAGCTAGATTGGCACTCTCACTCTGGTGCCGACCTGACCAAGACCATCCGGGTTGGCGACAGTGCCTCCTTTTTCTGACAAACACTGTAAGGAATATGATTAGGGTGCATCTGAGGATCCCTTTTGTTATCCCGACTCCCTGGAAGAGTCCTTGGCCAAGGATAACTGTTATGAGAAATTGGTCGATGCCAGTGGTTTGGGCACTTCTCCTGACACTGGCCTAATCTCTCCTTCTGGTATGGCGAGAGAGAAAGGGGCTTCTTTGCCATGGTGGTAACGAGGGCAGCTGAGCTCCTGGACCTTAGCTGCCCTGGGTGACAGTCAAGACTAAAACCATGACAGGGGTGCTTCTTGCTGGAATAGGTCCCATTGAACTTCTTCTCCCCTTAAATCAAGCCCTCACTTTTATCCTGCTTAGGGCCTGGGCCAAGCTCTGCACAGGCGCTCATGTGCACAGAACCATTGCCAGTCACCATCGCCTCGCTCCTGGGGACCCAGCTTTCCTCACCCACCATCCCACCCCGGAGAGCCTGGTCATCCAGGGCTCCACTTCCAAGGTCAACCCTGGCTCCTACCTTACCTCACCATAGGATAGGGGATCCAAGAGGCTGGACACCTTCGGCAAAGAGCATTTTCTCTTCTCTTCCACCAGCCTTGCACTGTGATTCGGGAACACTGTGTGCCTCTTGAGCTGGAATTCTCCCACAGTTTGTGACTCTGTTGTGCAAGTAATACCTGTGGGCTCACAAGAGACTTGTGCCATCCTGTCTCGGGCTACTGACGATGGCAGGGACAGAGCAAAGTTCATGATACTCTGCGGAATGGACACAACAGACTCGCTTGTTAGAGCGATGGCTTTGTCAGTGGTACCTCATCGCCACGTCTGTCTGAGATCAACGGGCTTTTGGGGAGATGTCCAGACTTCCCTTATTGACATACCCGTCGATGACACTTGGTTGGCTATAAGGCAGATTTGGTGCTTGAGTGCTTTAAGGGCAGCAGGGCAACCACACTGGTCATTGGAACTCACCATGGCGCCACACCAGCCCCATTCTGCCTTTCGCCCCTTCCATGGCTCCATTAGGTGCTATCTGACATGTCCTTTCCTGCTCAAACACCACAAGCAGCAGACCCGACCCCCCCAGTACTTCTGTGGCCTCAGATGCCATTTCCACAAGCTTCGTGGGAAATAAGACCGGAGACCTGCCTAGTCTGCCCCTCACCCACAAAGGCAGCTGCAGCCTGCAAACCCCTTCAATCTGCCCTTTCACCATCATGGGCAACTGGCCAGCAGCAGAATCCGGTACCACCTGCCCCGATCAGACAGAACCGATACTCCAAATTGTTCAGTGAGGTTACACCCTTCCATGCACAGACACCCCGCAGCCCATGCCACCATCTTCCGCCCAGCTGACAGAGGGCCACTTCTACATTTTGCATCAGGGAGTATAGGCTCTTCTGGCCAAAGGAGCTATTTAGAGGGTGCCAACATCAGAAGTAGGTTGTGGTTGCTATTCCCGCTAGTTTCTGGTGCCAAAGAAAGATAGAGACCTCTGCCTTATACTAGACCTACGCCCTCTCAACTAATTTGTGAAAAGGGAGAAATTCAAAATGCTCTTGTTGGCTCGGGTCCTGTCTGTCCTGAACCCTGGAGACTTGATGGTAGCACTTTGGGTGCATATTTCCATAAAACCATCCTTCGGGACCACAGACATTACTCGCGATTCACAGCAGACCATGAGCACTTACAGTTTGCTGTGCACCCCTTTGGCTTTCCCAGTGCCCCTCAGGTGTTCATGAAGGTGATGGCGGTGGTAGCTGCCTCTCTGTGGCGGTCATGGCTTCCAGTCTTCCCTCTACCTCAATGACTGGCTGTTGAAAGTGGGATTGTCCCAGGCAGTCATAACCAACCTTCAGGCTACGGCAGACCACCTGCATTTACTGGGGTTCACTATAGATGGCCCAAAGTCACACCTGACTCCCTCTCAGATGCTCCCTTCGTCTGAGCCATTCTGGACAGTGCAGTTACAGGCCTGCTATCGGAGTGACAAGACAAGCATATTCAGGCTATGCTTCGAATGTTTCAGCCTCTACCCTGAATTCGGGGAGATGGAATCTGAGGCAGCTGGGTCTCATGGTCTCATGGTCTCCTGCATCCTGTTGGCATACGTGGGCTCTGCAGTCGGACCTGAAACTCCTGTGGGCGCAGCATCAGCAGAATCTCTCTGAAATGGCCCAGATATAAGAGGGAACTGTAAAAAACCTGCAGTGGTTGCTGATGAACTGCGATTGGGTGAGCAGCAGACTGCTCTTCCTTTCCCTCCCAGATTTCATAGTGGTGAAAGAGCATCCCTTCTGGGTTGAGATGGCGATCTGGGAGATGTGGAGATCAGAGGACTCTGGTCTCCGGCAAGTCTTAGCTTCACATAAAGCATGCCGACCTGCATTGAAAGCCTTCCTCACCTCAATCAAGGGGAGGTTCAATCAATCAAGGCATTTATACAGCGCACTACTCACCCGGAGGGTCTCAAGGCGCTTGGGGGGGGGGGGGGGGGGGGGGGGGTGCCGCTACTGCTCGAACAGCCAGGTCTTGAGCTTTTTCCTGAAGGAGAGGTGGTCTTGGGTCAGACGAAGGTCGGTCGGGAGGGTGTTCCAGGTCTTGGCGGCCAGGTAGGAGAAGGACCTTCCTCCTGTTGTCGCTCTTCGGATGCGGGGGATGGCGGCGAGGGCGTGGTTGGTCGATCGGAGGTGGCGTTTGGGAGCGTAGAAGTTGAGGCGGTTGTTGAGGGAGCTCGGGCCTTGGTCGTGTAGGGCTTTGTGTGCGTGGGTGAGGAGACGGAAGGTGATTCTCTTGTTGACGGGGAGCCAGTGCAGGTCTCTCAGATGTCCGGAGATGTGGCTGCGTCGGAGGATGTCGAGGATTAGTCTGGCTGAGGCGTTCTGGATCCGCTGGAGTCTCTTCTGGAGCATGGCGGTGGTTCCAGCGTAGAGGGCGTTGCCGTAGTCCAGTCGGCTGGTGACGAGTGCCTGGGTGACCGTCTTCCTGGTCTCGGTGGGGATCCACCGGAAGATCTTCCGTAGCATGCGCAGGATGTTGAAACAGGACGCGGAGACGGCGTTGACTTGTCTGGTCATGGAGAGGGAGGAGTCCAGGATGAAGCCCAGGTTGCGGGCGTGGTCTGTCGGTTTCGGTGCGGTGCCCAGGGCGGGGGGCCACCAGGAGTCGTCCCAGGCGGAGGGCGAGGAGCCCAGGATGAGGACTTCCGTCTTGTCTGAGTTCAGTTTTAGGCGGCTGGTCGTCATCCACTCGGCTACGTCTTTCATCCCTTCGTGGAGGTTGGTTCTGGCGGCGGCGGGGTCGTTGGTCAGGGAGAGGATCAGCTGGGTGTCGTCGGCGTAGAAGATGATGTTGAGGTTGTGTTGGCGTGTGATGGCCGCAAGGGGGCTCATGTAGACGTTGAAGAGAGTGGGGCTGAGCGAGGAGCCCTGGGGAACGCCGCAGATGACTTCTGTGGCTGCAGATCTGAACGGTGGTAGGCGGACTCTCTGTGTCCTTCCAGCGAGGAAGGAGATGATCCACTCCAGTGCCTTCTCCTGGATTCCGATGTTGCTGAGGCGCTGCACTAGGGTGCGGTGGCAAACAGTGTCGAACGCCGCGGAGAGGTCTAGGAGGATGAGGGCCGCTGTTTCACCGTTGTCCAGCAGGGCTCGGATGTCATCAGTGGCAGCGATGAGGGCGGTCTCGGTGCTGTGGTTGGCTCGGAAGCCAGACTGTGAGGGGTTGAGGGATCCATTCGTCTCGAGGAAGGCGGCCAGCTGCTTGTTGACGGTCTTCTCGATGACTTTGGCTGGAAACGGGAGGAGCGAGATGGGGCGGTAATTCTTGAGTTTGGTGGGGTCCGCTGTTGGTTTCTTTAGTAGAGCGCTGAGTTCGGCGTGCTTCCAGCTCTCCGGGAAGGTGGCGGTGTCAAAGGAGGTGTTGATGATGTCCCGCAGGTGGGGTGCGATGACAGCGTCGGCCTTGTTGAAGACGTGGTGGGGGCAGGGGTCGGTCGGAGATCCGGAGTGGATAGAGTTCATCGTGCAGATGGTGTCTTCTGTGTTGATCTGGGTCCAGGCGCTGAGGGTGGTGGTGGGGGGCGTTGGTGCGGTCGTGGGGAGCGTTGTTTGTGGGCTGAAGCTGTTGTGTATGTCAGCGATCTTGTTGTGGAAGTAGGAGGCGAGGGAGTTGCAGAGGTCTTGTGACGGGGTGATGTCGTTGTTTCCGGCGTTTGGGTTGGAGAGCTCTTTCACGATGTTGAAGAGTTCCTTGCTGTTGTGCGCATTGTTGTCCAGCCGGTCCTTGAATGCTGTTTTTTTGGTGGCGTGGATCAGTTGATGGTGCTTCCGGGTGGCGAGCTTGAGGGTGGTCATGTTGTCCGGTGGTGGCTCCCTTCTCCAGGCTTTCTCGAGGGCTCAGCAGTTCTTCTTGGAGCTCTTGAGTTCGTCGGTGAACCATGGGGCCTTCTTGCTGCCGGGTCTGCTAGGCGGGGTCCTCAGTGGGGCGAGGTCGTCTGCGCAGTCGCTGATCCACTTCGTGAGGTTGTCGGCGGCCTGGCTGGGGTTCGCTGAGCTGGCGGGAGGGTGCTGGCTCAGGGAAGCGGCAAGCTGGTCTGCTGTGATCTTGTTCCAGTTTCTTCAAGCAGCCTGATGCTGGTGGTGGTGGATCGTGGATCTTCTGAAGGTGAAGTGGACGCAGCTGTGGTCCGTCCAGTGGAGTCCGGTGGCGTGGCTGAAGCCGATGTCCTTGCTGGATGAGAAGACAGCGTCGAGTGTGTGTCCGGCGAGGTGGGTGGGGGTGGTCACCAGCTGCTTGAGTCCGAGGTTGGCGAGGTTGGCGAGCAGGGTGGTGGTGTTGCGGTCGTTGTTGTTCTCCAGGTGGAAGGTTATGTTATGTTATTTTATGTTTATAAAACTTATTGAGCGCACAAATACCCGGAGGTGTCTTGGCGCTTAGACAGTGGTGAGCCCTAGAGGAACCAGCTAGTTCTGAAAAAGCCATGACTTTAGGTCCTTTCTGAAAGTGGTGAGAGAGCCGGCATTTCTTTTAGAAAATGGTAACTTATTCCATAATTTTGCTGTGCCTTACAAGATACTACACCTCCCCAGCATAAGGTTCGGATCCTGGGAACCATCAAGAGTCCGGCATCAGAAGAGCGCAGTTGTCTTGCTGGGTGATACTAGGTGAAAAGCTTCTTGAGAAACATTGGTCCGGAGTCGTTTAAGGCCTTGTAAGCAGGACATAGCCCTTTGAACGTAATGCGCTGCGCCACCGGGAGCCAGTGAAGTCTTCAAATTTCCTTAGTTACCGACTCATATTTAGGGATATTTAGAAGAAGTCTTGCAGATACGTTTTGAATCATCTGGAGTTTTCTTAGGTATTGCTTCTGCATATTAAGGTAAAGTCCATTACAGTAGTCTAGCTTTGACTGCACAAGTGTAGTCACTACTGCCCTTTTGGATTAGTCAAGAATATAAGGTAGAACCTTCTTCTATTTTTTTAATCAGAAAAAAGGATGTAGATACGATGGCATTGGTCTTCTGAGATAAGGTGAGTTCATTATCAATCAGCAGCCCCAAGTTTTTTGACTTCTTGACTGGTTTTGGCGGTTCCCCCATATCCGACTGTCACCAAAGGTCGTCCCATCTGGGTTGCAAATCCCCAAAGATTACCACTTCGGTTTTCCCTGAATTGAGCCTAAGACTGTGATTTCCCATCCATCTATTTATTTCCACCATGCAGCTTTGAAGCTGCAATGATGGGGAGGCTTGATTTCGGCAACCACCATCTGGGTGTCATCGGCGAATGAAGTAAGGCTAAAGCCAAAGTCTTGAATCAACGGGGCAAGTTCTGAAACATAAATGTTAAAAAGTGCAGGGCTAAGAGACGAGCCCTGTGGGAGCCTTCATGGGAGGACATAAGGTGTTGATTTGGACTGGCCTAGTGCCACCATTTGTCTCCTATCCTTTAGAAAAGAGGACAGCAGGGCTAGTGCCCGGCCCTTGAACCCTAGCGTTTCCAGCCGTGCTAGCAGTAGGTTATGATCCACAGTATCGAAGGCCGCCGAGAGATCAAGGAAGATGAGGGTTTCAGCGCCCCAATTATCCATCACCTTCATGATCTCTTCGGTGGCTTTAATTAGTGGTGTTTCTGTACTGTTCTGGGCGAAAGCCAAATTGGGAGGGATCAAGTAAGTCATTTTCTTGTATGCACTGGGATAGCTGCTTGTTCATAATTTTCTCCACAATTTTTGCTGGGAGTGGCAATCTAGATATCGGGTGATAGTTATTGGGGTCAGAGTCATCTAGATTGGTTTTTTTTTTATATCAGAGGCAGTATTGACGCGTCCTTCCACATGGACGGAAAGGTGCCTGAAATGAACATATTGTTAAAGATTTCTGTAAGCAAAGGGCTAACTTCCTTGGATATCTCTTTAAAACAAAAAAGCGGGAGGACAAGGATCTAGAGGGTACCAGATTTGGTTTCATAGATATGTTTTTCCACTAGTTCCGTGTTAACCAGCGAGAAGCTGTGAAAAGTCTTATCATTGGGATCTGCGCATGGGCCTATGTCAATAGGAATCGGAGTGGGAATACTTTAAAAGAATCATAGATATTTTTTACTTTATTTCTAAAGCATCAGCAATTACCTCACAAAAACTGTTGTTGTTCTTAGTGCATTTTTGCTTTGGCAGAGAGGAAAGCTTCTCTACTACCCTGAACAGTTCTTTGGAGGAGTTCTTCGCTTTTTCAATCTGCCTCGTAAAACATGCACTTTTTTCTGCGATCAGCAGAGTTTTGTATTGATTTAACGCCGCTTTATAAATGCCTTTGTCTGATGTATCATATTTTGTTCTCCAGCTTCTTTCTAGTCTACAGCATTTTTGTTTTTCCTGCCGTAAGGCCTCAGTAAACCAAGTGGCTGAAGGTAAGCTGCGGTTCCCTGAAAATGTTCTGGTGGGTACCGTGGCCCCAATTGCTTTATTAAGCCAATCCGTATATTCACTAGCTGCTAAGTCTAGGGACATATTTAACGGAGGCCGTGTCCTATCCAGTTGAATGCGAAGCATGGCTTTATCAGCCTTGTTCCAGGCCTTGTATGTTTCTGGGTGAGAATCAGCTACTCCTCCTTTAGGGATAGTGTAGTTGAATGTGACTAAAGAGTGGTCTGTCCACGTGAGAGGGTGAGCGTCATTTATTTTTAGGCCTGATACGGATGTAAAAATGCCATCCAGCGTGTGTCCTGCCTCATGAGTGGGCTTGTGCACCAATTGAGATAGGTCTAGGGTCTCTAGCAGAAAACTGGTGTCTTTATCCCCCTTATCTTCCAGATAAACATTAAAATCGCCCAGAATGGTGAACTAAATGGTGGAGAGGTTGGGTTCCATGAGCACATCTAGGTTGCTGGTAAACGTACTTCTGGTGCCTGGGGGACGATAGAGAACAATGCACCTAAAGGTTTTTTAGCATCAGCTGCTAAGGTGAAATGGAATGCTTCACAGTAAGGTGTGGGAGCTGGTGAGAAGGTGGCTTCGAACTTCTCCCTGTAGATTACAGCCACTCCCCCTCCCCTCTTATTGGCCTGACTACCCTAAATGATAGGAACCCTGCGGAGCTGCTACCACAAAATCCGGGTCTGAGGCCACGTCCGCCCAGGTTTCCGTGAGGAACAGGACATCTAGCTTATATGATGATATGGTGTCTGCTACCTCATACTTATGTTTGGCAATGGATCTGATGTTAATGAGGCCTCAGCAGGCTTTTATTTGGTCTGGGGGTTGTAACAACCTTGCCTCATAGTTGTTTCTGGGAATTTGAAGCACTTTGACCATCTTTTGTGGTGGGAGCGCAAAGCCACAGGCACAGTGTTGTTTTTCATGTGCTTGATTTTTAATCAAATCAAAAGTACAACAGCTCCCTTTGGCCTGGGAAAAATCAAGAAGTTCCTTTCCTGCGTACCTTGCGTTTCTGGCCCGTTGGTTGGTTGGTTCAGGTGTTCACAAACAACACCACCGCAGTGTGGTATTCCCACAAACAGAGCGGGTGAGGTTGTGGACCCTCTGTCATGAGGCTCTGTGACTAGACATTTGTGGAACATCAGGACATTTTCCTGGTCATACAACACCTGGCGGGTTCTCTAAGCGACAGGGTGGACTAACTCAGCCATCGATGCCTAGCGGATCACGAATGGCTTCTCCAGCCAGAGGTGGTACAAGGTGTCTCCTGCAACTGGGGAGGACCTAGGTTAGATCTGTTCGCCACCGCCAAGAATGTGCAATGTCAGCGCTTTTGCGCTATGGACTTTTCAAGGCAGCTCTCGCTTGGAGATGCCTTTCATCTCAAGTCTGGCTCAGGACTGCTGTACACCTTCCTGTCTGTCACTCCTGCCTCGAGTTCTGAAGAAGATCAGGACAGACTGAGCCAAGTCATCTTTGTGACTAAGGATCGTGCACGGAGAGTGTGGTATCCTGAACTCCTGAGAATGAGCATCGTTCCTTCTGTCAGGCTGCCCCTTCGGGAGGATCTTCTGTCACAGCTAAACCGGGCAGGGTTCTACACTCAAACCTGCTCAATCTCTGCCTTTATGCGTGGAGACTGAGCAGCTGCAGTTGACAGTTTTTGATCTTCCCTCGAAAGTGTAAAGTTATACTGGAAGCCAGGTGTCCATCAACAAAGACTGTATACACCTGCCATCAGGACAAGCTTGTGGCTTAGTGTGCTGAAAAGCATGTTGAACTCTTTTTGCACCTTTGTCCGAGGTAATGCTGTTTGTTCTATCTGTAGGCCGGCAAAGCTTTGCCCTTTTTGCTTTCTTAAAGTTTCCGGGTCAGCCCTCCATATTCAAGTCACTTGTGACCAGTTTCCTGAAAGGACTCCAACATGTTTCACCTAAACCCTTCTTTATGCCCCAATGGGACCTTAACTTGGTTCTAATTTTTTTGATGTGTTATGACCTTCGAGCCCATGCACAGTTGCTCTCTGACATTTGTGGCCTATTGAGAAGACTGAAATTTGTGGCCTAGTGGGAAGACTATCTGGTCAACCCATTTCAGGCGAAGTTTTCTGATGTACTGTTGTTTCTTTTATCACTGGACTTTAATGCCTTACTGTGGGCATTGTTGCAGGATATTCGTCAGCCCTCTCAGCCTTTTTTAACATTTTGCCTGAACACACTTTGATTTTTAAATCACCTGTGTTGATGAGTTTCCTGAAATGGCCTTCATGTTTCCTTCTGTGCCCTTTATTGTGCCACATTGGGTTCTTAACTTAGTACTCATATTTTTATTCTCACTCCTTTTGAACTTATGCACAGGTGTTCTCTGAGGCTGTTAACCATAAGTGCGGTTTTTCTCATTGCAGCTACTTCTGTGTGCCCTGTCCATGAACTGCAGGCACTGTCAGCGTAGCCTCCGTAGACCACCCTCACTGACAAATTGGTGCTACAGACTTCCATTTCCTTTCGGCCGGAGGTGGGACAACCTTCTATGTGGTTCAATCCATACATCTTTCAACTTTCTTCTCTCTTACACAACCCTCTAATGAGGAGTAGAGTCTTCTTCTGTTAAATCCTGAGAGGCTCCTGAGCTTTTCTTTGAATGGATTAAGGACTATCTTGTAAATGACCATCTTTTTTTTTGCCAGGACTAAGAAAGGAAGGGCAATTCAGAAGCAGACTTTGTCCAGATGGTGGGTCCTGTGCATATAATGTGTTATGCCGTGGTAAAATGTAGCCCTCTGGTGTCTTTTACATTGATTCTACCAGAGCTAAGTCTGCCGCTGTGCCATAGGTGAGGGGTGTTCTGGCGTTGGACATCTGCCAGAATACTACAAAGACGTCCATTAACACATTCACCAGGGTAACTGTCTGGGTTCTGAAGTCTGGGACCTCCTGTGATACTTTTTGCCTCCTCCTGATGTCAGCAACTTCCCTAGTACAAGGCTGTCCAGTAATGGGAGGGGTGTTGAACCCTACCCAGTCACCCTACCCAGTCACTTTATATGTAAAACAATGTTGTACACACTTAGGCTGAAAAGGCACCTGCTCATGTGAAGTTTTGGGGGGCTAAAAATTGTAGGCCGTGATGTGCATTTTTAAATATAGTTTGGCAAACATGATTCTTGGGTGTGACATGGTTTTTAAACAGTTTTTAAAGTAAGGTGTCATTTTTCACGCCTCTGTCGGTTTCCCTCATATTGCTAAAATGTCAGACCTTCTGGGCTGCCAAAGCAAACATTTTAGGTCTTCTCAGTCAATGGGATTCTTTTTGGTTCGTGAACCACTTTATTTATTGATTTGATTTTCTCAAAAGATACTGAACAAATTGATGCCAAACTAAAACAAAACTCTCTTATATTTTACCTAACACTCTTCCTATCAAGTTTGGTACAATTCTGTACAGCAATCTTTAATGTAGCAGACAGATAACATTTCTATGGGGCATTGTTTGTCAAGTGACGCTGAACTGTATCAAAGGTCATTATCAAGGACTGTAATTTACAAGTGAAAGAGGTGGGAGAGGTATTGTACTGTTGTGTCTATGTATAGATGGAACTTCTTGAAATCTATTATTTTGACTGTAATATTGTAAAACCAGTGGTTGCTTAATTGCCCTTGTATGAAAAGATTGAACCCTTATTATGTATTTTTATTTTTTCACTTTTTGTTTTTAGCTTGCCCGGAAAATTAATGATGTAGAAACCAGCTGGGCACTAGGGGCTACCTTCCACTATATTGATTCAATCAATGGACTTCGTTACTGAAAATCGTAACGCCTTCAGAGACGTGCCCTACAATTGTAGAACGCAGAAGACTGCACACGACTAGGCGATCAGACTGCTCTGTTAGGGTTTTTCTTAAACAATGCTGTTATTTATCTGGTTCACGAGAAGAAAGCATCTCCACTGTGGAAAGGACGCCATGTGACTGTTTGCCAAACGTGCTTTGAAACTGCCCTGTGAAAGGAAATGGAAAGGAGAACCGGCAGT
This sequence comes from Triturus cristatus, assembly GCF_964204655.1. Taxonomy (NCBI): domain Eukaryota; kingdom Metazoa; phylum Chordata; class Amphibia; order Caudata; family Salamandridae; genus Triturus; species Triturus cristatus. The sequence goes on from NC_140589.1 coordinate 1,139,324,027, forward strand.
TGAACTTTTACTATAGTAAAGCCAAGACATTTTTGAGTACTTGTGTTTGACTAAGCGTTAACTCAGTTTGCAAGTCACTTAGAAGGTCTAAAGAAAGAGTTACTCTGCTTACTGAAAGCTCTTCATTTTGCACTTAAAGGACTCGTGGCCATATGTAAATGTTCGATGATTGAGGCCGGAGAACTTCAAACCATGACTACGAAGCCTCTGCTTCTATACAAATGTTATCCCCCTATTTTTTGTTACAAAGCACTTCTCAACCGTCCCTCTATGTATTTAAATGCTCTCACTTGAACGTCCACGGTAGACTTGCGAGTTTGCAGAATAACCTGTTGAAGTTAAAGCATAGTGGATGTTAGCACAAAGTCATTGCCACCGTGTGGCAAAAAACTGTGGCGTACAGCCTACTACAGCAATGAATGGGATGGTAGCGTAAATAGTCCTTGAAAGCATCATGATTTGTACTGTTAGGAGGGCATGTAGTCCCACTTTAGAGGACGAATGTATGAGACTAATGAATACACTTTATTTGTAAATGAAAGTTTGTCTTTAAAAAAACAAAAAAAGAATCTGAAAATGCACCATTTTAAGAATATTCTGTTTGTGCTCTGTGGTCCAAAGCAACATCAAGAGAGTTGATTAAGACAGAAATCTACACCACCTGGCCGTGTCTTCTCGCCAACAAAATCAATGGTGCTGCAATGAAGGAAAGTGGTATTTTTGCAATTGTTATGTTCAGTCACTTAAATGTCAGATTATATCGGGATGTGTGAGCATTGTACGTCCATCTCTAAGTTTTCATTTCTTTTACTTCCACTGTTGTTTACCATGCTCATAGCATCTTACTATTTTCAGTATGGGGAGAGGATGTGGTCTGACGGCTACATTGCCGACTTTGGAGCTGGAAAACCAAGGTTCGAGCCTCGGGGTCGCGTTCACATCCTGTGATTCTGGGCAAATCACTTAATCTCCCCATGCCTGCCAAAAAAATGAATGTGTCCTTGTGTAACGTAACCGGTGCTCATGTAAAGCGTTCCAATTTCTTGGGGTCGTGTTTGCGCTATAAAATCTGCAAAAAAAAAAAAATTGTATTAATTTGTTATGGGGTGAGGTACTGACTATCTGAGAGTGGCCAGAGAATAGAAGACCAGAAAACAAGAGTCTTGGAATGCAGTGTGAATGTCTTTCTATGTAAAGATTCAGAGGGATCTAGTTTAATATACCTGCCTCTCTCCAGAAGCTAATTTTTCAATCACAAAAAGAGGATGCCTTTAAAGTCCTCTGGCACAGGAGAAATTACCACAGCCGGCCTTATTGCTCCAGTCGCACAGTAGGGTGTTATTGCAGAGGTTGGGCAATTCCCTGTCAGAACTACAAAATAATGATAGAAGTTTGGAGCACAAGAAACCAGAGATGTTTTTTAAAGACTTGAAATTCAGGGTGTTTTTTCTTCCCTGACCTCTTTAGAAAATTTCTATTGATCAATTTAACATTTTTTCGATTCAACTTTGTCCTGATGAAACGCCAGGGATCCTTTCCGGACCAACAGGGCGTGAAACATGTCGACCCCATGACCTTTATCACCTTTCACACTATTTGAACCAAACTTTACTTCCTCATTAGTGGAAGGTCACAGTTTGTTTCTATTTTTATTATACCTGGTAGACCCAGGAATGAAAATCAGTTTTCGGGGACTACCACAGTATTTTTAACCCTCCTCTGCACCAACCCCACACACCCACACTCATCATGACGGCATTTTATAAAAAAGATCTCAGCTAAAGAGCCCTCTTGCGGGGCCCATGAGGACTGCAGCCCTGCCCCCATGAGGAGCAAAAATGCCCACTGATGAAGCTGACTCCTTCATAGGTGTGTGAGGGCAACTCTTCGAAATTGAGGAACTTTCCCTCATTACGCATATCCATCCTGAGACCTATTCTTTTTCGAAAACATTTTTCCTTTCTCTTATCCCTCCTCCATTTAGACCGTAGCCCAATAAGCCGAATTACTCTTTTGGAACAGTTACCCTTGAGTGTTTTACATATATGTTCTTGGAAGCATGGGTACTGGACCACTCTTTTTCTGCTCTCTGTCCCTATCTCTGTGAGTAGTGTAATTAGTACGGCGGCTAGCCGTGGGACACTGTATCTCTATTTCAACCTCAGTCTCGCTGACCCTATGCCTTAATACATAACCCTTGTCTACCCGATGCACTCTATCATTCCTGACGGGCCTCCACTATACTACGGCTTTTTCCTTCACACTCATTTTTTTCTCACACTTCAATATGCCAGACAATCTCGGTCTCAGCTTCGATGACGATACTGTAGCTGAGATCCTGAGAGCACCTTCACTACTGACTATAGAAGGGAATTCAGCCTCTGATAGTAAAACTGAGTATTGGAAAGCCCTAGCAGCCCTAAGAAAACAGCAGGTCAAGACAGCCCTCTATGGCTCTATCATGACGCAATACCTAAGAGCCAACATAGCCCCTAATTGTTCGTAGTGACCCTCACACCTAGGATTTTCCTGGAAGATATCACATTTCGGCGAGAGTGGTCAAAGATTGCCTGGAAATGCACACCGGACTGGCTAGTCATTATTATTAATACAGCAAAATGCCTTTCTGATGCCCTTTTGATCCAGATTACTGTGGTTGAGTATGCTCTCAAGACAGGCATCAGTATTTCAGCTTTCAAAACACGTCTAGCTGAAATCAATGAAGAAATGAATGAGCATAAGGATTATCTCACACAACAAAAGATTAATGAACTCCAAAAGAATGTAAAACAATTTGACAGAAAATGTGTCCCCCATATACTAAGGAAAATTTCCACATACCTGCAGGCGATACCTCCTCTGATGAAGAGTCCAAGAAAATATGGCTCATTTAGCAGCAACTCAAACAATTCTAGCAGGGGTAGCTTTAGCAGACAGAAAAGCAACTCACACCCCCCACCCCCACTTTTTCCTAACTTCCCCACCCAAACTTCTCAGACCAACTTATACACCGGCCCACGGATGGGACCACTACTGATGTGGCACTCCATGCAACAGGTACATCAACAACAGTTTCCTATGTGCCTTCTTCCAGGACAAACCCCCTCCCCTTACGGGGGATACAGGATTACGCAACCGGTCTAGATTCACTCCACAATCTTCAACCATGCCCAGTGAAATACTCACTTTTGAAAAAGTGGTTTTGAAGGAAGTGGATAACACTACGATATGCCCCCCTTTTAATCTATTGAATTATGAAAAGGAACTGATAAAAGGGATCACAGACGATCAGACCATTGTTATAAAACCGGCAGACAAAGGTAAGCCTTTGACGTCCAGGACCTCACCACCTATGACAACGCATGCCTACGCCAAGCCTTTTAGCAAATTCTGTGACCATTTCCTTAGACCTATTGTGATGAAGACTCCAACCTACCTGAAAGATACCACAGAAGTGTTGAACCTCATACATAACTGTACGGAGCCGAAAGAAATCGATCTCTTAGTGACCTTGGACATCCAACCTTCATATACCGACATCCCCCAGGATGCCTCCCTGGAAGTTCTGGAGACCATTCCTACCACAGAGATACCATGGAAATCCAAGCCACCCTGGCTCTCAAGGTGAATTTCCTCGAGTTGAAAGAAAAACGTTACCACCAAGTAAAGGGCACTTCTATGGGAAGCACTTTTGCTCCAAGTCTGGCATGCCTTTATATGTCAGCTTTTGAGAGTAAGCACATCCTCAGTGGTAGCAATCTGTTTCGAGGGCATATCCTCACCTTGCTGCGGTATATCGACGACATCCTCATCTCTGGCATGGGGATCATGACACCTGCACGGAATTGTGCAACTGGATGAACACGCTCAATCCCTTTCTGAAATTTACCAGCACAATCTCAGATCAATCTATACCCCTCCTGGATTTACTAATTTCAAGGCAAGGAGGCAGGCTATTTACTACTAACAATAGATATATCAACAAGGAAACAGTTCCTCTCTTGAGGCCGAGGTGATAAGGATCACTAACTGCCTGCAATTTCGTAGTCTCTAGGGGAGATCTGTATTTCAGATTTTAATGCCCTTACACACCTGTTAGGGTGTCATGCTTCATTATTGGGCGCTCCTCGTCGGACCGGCGCTGCATTGTCCCCCCCCCCCCCCGAGACTACGAACTGTTTCCTTGTTGATATATCTAGTACACTCCGAGGAGCACAGGAACAGGATCTCTATAAATAACCAGCTCTTCCGTCCCCAACTTGATTAAACGCGTATTTACTACGAACTACAAAAAAAACACCAACAGGAATAGCTTATTACTCTATGAGAGCCACCATCCAAAGACTCTACGTGATAACCTACTAGTTGGCCGATTCCTCCGCCTCCGGAGGAATTGCAACAATATTAAAGAATATGAACTGCAGGCCTCTACCCTCAGATCCAACCTTTTGGACCAACCACTACCCTCACAGAATCATACAACAGGCATACAAAAGAGCCAAAAATAACCAGAGATAGCCTGCTGGAAAATAAAGACAGACCACACACGGGCAAGCTCACATGTGTGACAGCCTTCGCACCTGCATCCAATAGGATACAAAAAATCATTAAAAACATTAGGGCATCTTGAACATTTGTTGCTGGCACATCCTCTTTTTACATATAAGCGCAATAAAAATTGGCGAGAGCTGCTCGTACATACACGTCAGAATGTAAAACGGGAGACCCAGACCACTTTATGGGGACTCCCTCATGTCAAGGTACATTATCCATGTGGGGTGTGCACAGTCTGTCTCTTTACCAAAACAACTAAGACTATTGACATTGGGCTATGAAAGCCATGAGAGCAGAGACGTCTCACCAACTGTAATACAAAAAATTGTATTTGCCTCATTAAATGCCCCTGTGGTTTAAGATATGTAGGTATGACCATGAGAACAGTAAAAATATGCTTTACCGAACATCGCAGCATGATACGCTGCAAGAAAACCAACACTAAAATGTGCTCCCACTTTCTTGAGTTTAACCACACGGCGCATAGCCTGAGGTGGACCATCCTTAAGGCAGACAACATCCAGCTCCCTCTTTGCACGAGAACAGCGGTGGGTGTTTCGACTTAAAACACACATCCATCGACTGAACGATGACATTCCTTGATCTGAATACGGAACTTGAATCGCACCAGTCCTATGACACTCGTGTGTTTTTCCTTCTGAACCATACATCTCAAACCCGTCCCTTGCAGAACTATGCTGAGCACGCCCACATACCTACATATAACCTCCCACATACACAAGATGTCACAACTATTCTGACATCACATTTAAGGTCCCACACTTTACCTTTGCCCTTGTGACCTGCTTGCACACCACCAGGCTACATTGCTATCCCCATACTCTGGTGAGCACCAGTCCCTAGTACATCAGCCGCCAGGGACCCTAACGGTCCCACGCTCTTAGTCTCGTAGAACCCTAGCATTCGAACTATGGCCTGACATGTCGTTCCTGCAATCTAGCAGGATACTTCTATTCGGCTGAGATCTCCAATGTACCTCCCTTAGAATCCTCTCTACACCCCCAGAGTCCTGCATGCTTATCGGGCCCCCATACATCAGCGTTGAACCTGGCGAGGCCCACCCGCCACCTGAGTAAACGCCTTAGTGTGGCTGATGCCTTACTGTGTCTATTTCGCATACGATCTCCCCCATTTCATTTGTCACATCTACTATATACAGATACTTCCCTTTACCTCACTCGCAAAGTCATTCTGATGTATTATAGGCATTTTTAATATAATTATTTAAAAAATCCCCCCTCATGTTATGTGGGATTCCTTTACCATTGAAAGATAAGGTAAATTCCGAGCGTATTGATGACACACCCTCAAGGGTTACCTCATATTCGACTCCCGATCCATTCCCCGATCGGTATTGGCTTCTGAATTAACAATCTCCGCCTCTGTAAGCATGCGCCTTTGCTACATGCCCGATTTCTCCGGCTGTAGTAGACGTGGGTAGGTCTTCTTCTTTGTTGTCTCCTTTGTCTGTCCTACACCCCCTCCCTACCTATGCCCCTGATACTTGACCGTCTTCACTTTATCCTACAGGTTACCTTTGCGTAGGCCTGCTTTCTCCGTTGAGGCCCTCCCTTTCACCTTCTAAGGGTAAGCGAGACAACCTGTGTCACATCCTCTCACACATACTCAGGATTTTTGATACGCTGAGAGAATGCGACTGACCGTATTTAAGACAACCTCTGTGTATTTTTACTCCTCGATATTGATCCCTTATGACAGTTGCACTTTATTATGAATGACCTAAATTGTAACACATGATTACATCCTTTAGTGCATCACGTCTCTATCTCCCATGTTTTTATGCCACCTAACACTCTATGTGGCACAGTTTTACTTACACATTTTTTCTTTTCTTCTTTTTTGTCTCTTCTAGGTTGGATTATTAATTTCGGGCGATAGTTGAATTAATTATTTTTCGGCAATGTCACAACAAGTCTGATTCAGACTTGAGATTCCGGGTGCTTTTTTCTTCCCTGACCACTATAGAAATTTCTATTTTGCACATTAACATTTTTTCAGTTCATCTTTGTCCTGATGAAACGCCAAGGATCCTTTCCGGACCAACAGGGCGTGAAACATGTGGACCCCATGACCTTTATCACCATTCACACTATTTTAACCAAACTACACTTCTTTATTAGTGGAAGGTCACTGTTTGTTTTCAGTTTTTATTATTCCTGGTGGACCCAAGAATAAAAAGCAGTTTTCAGGGACTACCACAGTATTTTTAATCCACCACTGCACCAACCCCACACACCCGTACTCACCACTACGGCGTTTTACAAAAAAGATCTTAGCTAAAGAGCCCTCTCGCTGGGCCCGTGGGGGTGCAGCGCCGCCCCCATGAGGAGCAAAAACGCCCAATGATAATGCATGACACCTTCACTGGTGTGTGAGGGCAACTCTTCAAAATTGAGGATCTTTCCCTCATAAAGCATATTCTTCCTGAGACCCATTCTTTTTCAGAATCGTTATTTCCTCTCTCTAATCCCTCCTCTATTTAGCCCATAGCCCAAAAGGCCGGATTCCCCTTTATGAACAGTTACTCTTGAGTGTTTTACATATATGTTCTTGGGAGCATGGGTACCTCTCTTTTTCTGCTCCCTTTCCCTATCTCTGCGAGTAATGTTTTTTTTTTATATCCCACTTATAATCTTTTTAAAGTCTGAAAGACAAGTAAATCCTTGCATCATAGATTTGTGTATATATGGTTGTGTAAAGTAAAGGGCACCACCAGATTCCAATCGCAGATTCAAACTTTAGTTGTGAGTATTTGGAATTCTTTTAAAAATAAAGGATAGCGATCTGGTGCTGTTTTTCAGCCAAAACCTTTAACCTTTTTTTTCTCTGTTCTTTTGGAAAAAACTGTCTATCAACTAAGCATCAGTGTGGTGTAAGTGATGCTAGAGAAATTTGGCTATCTTCTGTGTATGATCAAAGCAGCATTTGACGTGCACAGATAGCATAATTAGAGACCTCCAATAATTCCGTATTCGTTCAGAGCCAGTGTCAGATCAATCAAACCTCTTTGTCATGTATGCCATCCCATGACAATGCATGTACTTTCCACTAGTAAAATGCCTTCACGACGATGCCTTTACAACACACAACACAGTACCTTAACCACTCCTGGTAAGTATTGGCATATCTACATATAATGGTACGGCTAAATTGAGGGCTTGGGGGTGGGTAGTAGCAAAGGGTAATTTGAGGGTTTTGGGGTGGGTAGTGTTAAAGGCAGCTTAGAAGTAAATTAAATTAAAGGGGGAGATTATATAGAGAGCGAAACAATGTGAGAGAGGGGGTGGGTTTGTTTATGATCAATGAATTATCAATGAACTATGTATGTTCAGTGACAATCATTCAGAACTTTCACTAATAGGAGAGTTGTAATAATGACCATGTCACCAGCCCAATGACCACGGATGACTGCGCTGCTTTAGATAGCTATGTGTTCGAGGCATATGAGCTGCAGATTATACACTGTGCATAGATCGCCATCTGGTGTTGGGCCCGGATGTTTGCAGTTTGTTTTTCTTCTTGGACAATCTTTGAAAGTCACGAGTTCGGTGACTCCTCCTTCGGTCCGTACTGCGCATGGGCTTCGGCTCCACCCTCAGATTGTTTTTTTCCGCCATCGGGCTCGGATGTAATACTTCGTGCTCCGGCTTCGGACCTTACCAGTTCGACCTTCGACGAAAAATCCTCGTCCATCGAGATTCTTCAGACGGAATCATCTTCTTCATCTCTCTCTTCGGCACTTCCTCGATTCCAGGCATCGGCAGCGGCAGCGGCCTTCCGGCCTATCTCTATTTCGGTCTCGGCCGATGGAAAGGACTCCCTTCAAGAAGTGCCCAAAATGTGGGTCTAAATTTCCCCACACCGATCTACATCAGGTGTGCAACCTCTGCCTCTCTCCCGAACACGAGGCCCGAGACTGCCCCACCTGCAAGTCTTTTCGATCGAAATAGACTATTCGGGATCGACGAGCTCGACGCACCATGGCGCACTCATCGACCTCGGCTCCACCTGACATCTTCGGAGAAGACACCGGAGCTTTGGGACAGCAGCACACCGAACAGGAGGACGATGTCGTCAGCGCTTCCGAGGCCGACGACTCCGACGTGGAGGAGATCACACCGGCGCAGAGGGTCGTGAGTACTCTACCCCCTCCCACTACCGTGCCCATACCGAAAGAGACTCCGGTTACACCTTCACCTCCGGGCCTAGGGAAAACCAAGCATACCGCTTCCATCACCCCACCTTCGGGCCCGGTGAAGAGGCATCATAAGTCTCCCGGCGGCTCGGGCTCGAGCCAGCCTACTAGCGGCGCCGAAAAACACCCTTCGGCACAAAAGAAAACCACACCAAGCCCCGTTCCGAAGCCATCGGTGTCGAAACCTGGCCTCTCGGTGCCGACCAAACATAAATCCCTCGGCACCGACGCTCCCGTGCCGAAGCCTGCCTCGGCACCGAACAAAAAATCGGAGGCCCCGAAAAAGCATGGCACGGATAAACCAACGAAATCGTCGGCTCCGAAAACATCGGCACCGACAGAGGAATCGGTGCCGAAGGAGCTATTCACGCCAGATCCTCATCAAAAGACTTTAACAAAGGATCCAAAGACTGGACATTTGACCTTGTCTTCCAAGAAAAGACATTTAGACAAGCCAGCTCCTCCTCCACCGCCAAAACGGAAGCACTCTGCCACATCCCCTTTCAGAGTACCCTCCCCACCACCTCCACCCCCTCCACCTCCGCCTCCACCTTCTCCACCCTTGCCTCATCGCTGTCCAACCCCGTCTCCAGACCCTGATGACCAAGGGGATCCATATTATGATCCAACAGATGCCCCACAGGACCCCACTCCTCCGGGAAAACCAGACCCATGGGAGGATTACCACAATCCAGATGTCCCAGATGTGCCTCAGGATGATCTTTATCCATCCAGGCCATCTCCACCGGAGGACTCCCTGGGGTTCCACCACTTGTTGCAACGGGCGGCACATTATCATGTGGTGGAGTTACACAGTGATCCAGTTGAGGAAGACTTCCTACTTGACACTTTTGACATCGCAGATAGATCTACTGCCATATTACCCATGCTTAAAGGGGTGACCAAACATGCGGCAGAGGTTTTCAAGGACCCAGTCAGGGCTAGGGTCTTAAACCCCAGAATAGAAAAGAAATATAAGGCAGCCCCCACAGATCCTGCCTATATTAAAGGACCTGCTCCCTTGGACTCATTAGTGGTATCCACAGCTAGGAAGCGATCCAATTCTCAGTCATCAGGTGAGGCTCCACCACCCGATAAGGAGTCCAAGCTCTTAGATGCGTCAGGCAAACGCACTGCCTCGCAAGCTGCCATTAGTGGCGCATCGCCAACACGCAAGCGTTGCTGGCACGCTACGACAGAGCGCACTATGATGAGCTGGAGGCTATCATGCAACACCTCCCAGAGAAATATAAAAATAAGGCTCATGAACTGATACAAGAGGGAAAGCTCATTACCAACACCTCTATTAAATGTGCCCTTGACGCAGCAGACACAGCTTCCAGGGCTATAAACACCAGTGTTCTGCTTCGCCGCCACGCCTGGCTCAGAATCTCGGGCTTTAAGCCGGAGGTCCAAGCATCTATATTGAACCACCCTTTTGACCAACAACACTTATTTGGCCCAAAAGTAGACGAAGCCCTGGAAAAAATGAAGAAGGATACAGATACGGCGAAGTCTATGGGGGCATTACAATCCCACACCCCTAGACGCTCCTTTCGCCGTTCCTCCTTTCGAGGCACTGGCAGAGGTTACTCTGCCGATAGCGCCTCTACGTCCTACAAGTCCCCTCCTCAGACTACCTTCTCAAAGGGCTATCAAAGAGGTGGATATAGAGGGAACAATAATAAAGGCAGGGGCAAAACCAACACCGCCCGTTCTGCCACACCGGCCACGCAGTGACTTTCCCCCGCTCCCCCCAGACCATTCCACTCCAGTCGGGGGCAGACTACAAGACTTTTTTCAAACCTGGGAGACCATAACATCAGACAAATGGGTGACCCAAATTATTCGGTCAGGGTACTGTCTCGAACTAACATCTACCCCCCAAATATCCCACCCAGGCACCGTACAATGTCACAAGAACATACCACACTGCAGAAACAAGAGGTAATCTCCCTCCTGCAAAAACAAGCTATAGAGCAGGTCCCCGTCAATCAGCAAAATTTAGGGGTCTACTCTGTACTTTCTGATACCAAAGAGAGACGAGACCCTACGGCCCATTCTAGACCTCCGGCCTCTAAATGCATACATACATTCAGACCATTTTCACATGGTCACTCTCCAACAAGTTCTCCCACTCCTCTGCCAGGGCGACTTTCTCACTACACTGAACTTGAAAGATGCATACTTTCATATTCCAATACACCCTTCTCACAGAAAGTACCTCAGATTTGTGGTGGACGGCCAACATTATCAGTTCAAGGTTCTCCCCTTCGAGGTCACAACCGCACCACGAGTGTTTACCAAATGCCTAGCAGTATTGGCGGCACACCTCAGAAGACAACACATTCACGTCTTCACTTACTTGGACGACTGGCTAATAAAAGCTGCGTCCTACAACCAGTGTGTGCAACATACAAACACTACCATCCAACTACTCCACCAGCTAGGCTTCACGGTGAACCACCAAAAGTCCCAGCTGATACCGTCTCACACAAAGCAATACCTCGGTGCCACTATAGACACCTCAAAAGCTATAGCCTATCCCAATTCAGCCAGAATCGCAAGCATACAAGCCTTGCGCCAAAGATTCATTCTTCAGCACTCTCTCCCAGCAAGAGTGTTTATGAAGCTAATAGGGATGATGGCATCTTGCATCTTCATAGTGCCTCATGCAAGACTCCACATGCGTCCCCTCCAAGAGTGCCTAGCATGCCAGTGGAACCAGGCCAAGGGACAGCTGACGGATCTGGTGTTGGTGGACGGTCGCACCCATCGCTCTCTGCAGTGGTGGAACACCACAAACCTTTCCAAAGGGCGACCGTTCCTGGACCCGGTTCCTCGGGTGATTCTAACGATGGATGCATCGCTCTCCGGCTGGGGAGCGCACCTATTACACCTCACAGTGCAAGGTGTATGGACGCCACAACAAAGGTTACTCCACATCAACCATCTGGAGTTATTGGTGATCTTTCTAGCCCTGAAATCGTTTCAGAAACAAATCTCAGCCAAAGCAGTCCTCATTCGCACAGACAATATGACTGCAATGTATTATATTCAAAAACAGGGGGGGACACACTCTCCCCAGCTCTCTCGCTTAGCACAGAGCATATGGAGATGGGCAATCCCACAAAAAATCTTTCTCCTGGCACAACACGTCCCAGGTATACAAAACACCATGGCAGATCTGCTCAGCAGACAAACGCAGCAAATGCACGAATGGGAACTGCATCCACAAGTTCTTCACCCATTCTTTCACAAGTGGGGGCATCCTCAGATAGACCTCTTCGCCACCCACGAAAACAAAAAATGCCCAAGCTTCGCCGCCAGATACCCACACCCATTGTCCAAAGGCAATGCGATATGGATGAACTGGTCAGGCAAATTTGCATACGCCTTTCCACCTCTCCCACTAACTCCATTAGTGGTAAGGAAGCTACAACAGCACTCCCTCACACTCCTTCTGGTAGCTCCAACATGGGCCAGGCAGCCGTGGTACACCACACTACTACAGCTCTCAGTGGTACCACACCAAAAACTGCACCTGTCCCCATGCCTCCTAACCCAGAACCATGGAGAGATCAGGCACCCGGACCCAGCTCAGCTCAACCTTGCGATCTGGCTCCTGAAATCTTAGAATTTGGATACCTTAACCTTCCCCCTGATTTGCATGAACATTATCAGGGAAGCCAGACGTCCTACCACTCGAGCATGCTATGCCGCAAAGTGGAAGAGATTTGTTGTTTACTGCCGTAACAATACAATCAACCCTTTAGATGTATCCATACAGCACATCATATGCTACCTGCTCCATCTTCAAAGGTGTAACCTGGCATACTCATCCATCCGTCTACACCTAGCAGCAATTGCTGCTTACCTGCAAAACAGACAGCATTTATCACTTTTCAGTGTGCCTGCTATTAAAGCCTTCATGGAAGGCCTTAAAAGAGTAATTCCGCCCAGGGCACCACCCTCACCTGTGTGGAATCTAAACGTAGTTCTTACAAGGCTGATGGGTCCGCCTTTTGAACCAATGCATAAATGTGAGCTACAGTTCCTTACTTGGAAAACAGCTTTCCTCGTAGCTATCACTTCCCTTAGAAGGGTTAGTGAAATACAAGCGTTCACTATACAAGAACCCTTTCTACAGATACATCACAGCAAGGTGATACTTCGCACAAATCCAAAATTTCTGCCTAAGGTCATTTCCCCCTTCCATCTCAATCAATCGGTAGAATTACCGTTTTTTTTCTCGCAACCTCAATCTGTTGCGGAAAGGGCTCTACATACACTTGATGTTAAAAGAGCTTTACTTTACTACATACAAAGAACGCAACCTTTCAGAAAGACTAAACAATTGTTTGTCTCCTTCTCTCCACCGCATAAAGGCAACCCCATCTCAAAATCAGGGATAGCTAGGTGGATTGTAAAGTGCATACAAATTTGCTATCACAAAGCAAAAAGAAGATTATCTGTTCCACCTGAAGCCCACTCTACAAGGAAGATAGGGGCTTCTATGGCTTTTCTAGGGAACATAACCTTAGATGACATCTGCAAAGCAGCCACATGGTCAACACCGCACACCTTCACAAAACATTACTGTGTAGACGTGCACTCCAAACAACAAGCTAGTGTGGGCCAGGCTGTACTAAAGACACTGTTTCAAACCACTGCAACGGATACCGGTGGTCGCCGCTAGGGTTGGGTACTGCTATATAATCTATGCACAGTGTATAATCTGCAGCTCATATGCCTCGAACGGAATATGCTACTTACCAGTATGCATCTGTTCTTGGCATGTAGAGCTGCAGATCTATACACGACCGCCCGCCTCCCCGGCTACCTGTATCCGTTCCAGTCTATCTTATTTAGATACAACACACATGGGTTTCTTTACTATTATCACTACGCTCCATCTTTTCCCTGCTGGCGAAAAACAATCTGAGGGTGGAGCTGAAGCCCATGCGCAGTACGGACCGAAGGAGGAGTCACCGAACTCGTGACTTCCAAAGATTGTCCAAGAAGAAAAACAAACTGCAAACATCAGGGCCCAACACCAGATGGCGATCTATGCACAGTGTATAGATCTGCTGCTCTACATGCCAAGAACAGATGCATACTGGTAAGTAGCATATTCCTTATTGAGACAGTACAGGAATGAATACAGGGATTAGTAGATGACTTGGTCCGTCCCGGCTTCCTCTGTTGCTGCAGGTCCCTGGTAGTCTCTTCTTCCCAGCTCCCTTGGTTTCTTGGTGGTGGTCGTCCCCTCGGTACAGAAGAGAGAGGCTATTAGTAAGGGGTCACTTTTCTGTCAGTTGGCTTCCAATTCGCCAGCGCTCCCTTTCCCTCCTCTTCTGTCTTTCACTCTCTCCTGGTCGTGGCACTTACTGGTGGTTTATTAGACTCACAAGCCCTGAGGAGCCTCTTACTTCAGATGCTTCCCCGGGTCCTAATGCCCTGTTTTAGCTAGCCTGGTGCCTTACACTGCCTGGTCTTTTCTCCCCAGCAGTGAACAAAGTAAAAAAAAAACAAAGTAAAACAGAAAAATAAGTAAAGTGCCCAACAAAACTGGGGGATGGGAAGGGAAAGCCCTCTCTGCTCTCTCCCCCGCCCTTCGCTTTCTCCTGCTCCCTCCGCTGCGCTCTACAGCCCTGTAAAGAGCGCCTGTGTATGCAGCCACCCACCAGCCGGCGTCTGGTTCCCCTGAGGACTTGCCTGAAGCCGCCTTGTCCAGTATGCCTTCCGCAGGGGACACCTCTGCTTCACGGTGGTTGGGGTTTCTGCCACCCTCCGGTTTTCTTGTGTCTCTGTTTCCTCCTCTTGTGGTCTCTGCTTCCTCCTCCGTAGTCGTCCGGATCTCGTCCTCACGCTGGGGTGCTCCGTGTCTGTTAGATATGGAGGTCTCTAGTTGGCAGAGGTAGGTACCTTTGTCCCAATAGGGGCCCTTGCGTCTACTCAGGGTAAGGGGGATACACTTCTAAAATAACCCCTGCTCACCCCCTTGGTAGCTTGGCACGAGCAGACAGGTTTATCTCAGAGGCAGTGTGTTTAAGCATCTGTGAACACATACAGTAATACAGTGAAAACACTACAAATGGACACCACACTAGTTTAGAAAAATAGTAACTCTTGATCTAAACCAACAAGACCAAATACGATAAAAATCCAACATACAATACTCTTGAGAAATAGTACTTGTGCAAAATAACCTTTAAATTGCAGGAAAATCAATAAAACACAGTTCCTCCGAGTCAGTAGCTCCTCCTGGGGCTACCACAATACTGAATACGATGGAGTCTAACAATTCAAGCTGACCGTGTCAATATGGGCCAGCTAAAGCGTCGACAGACTCGGACACAGTACCTTTCTTGTTGCTACCAACCTGTCAGTGTGAGTCGGTCAGGGCAAACGTCACAGTTGCATTGTGAAGCGGAGCGTTTCGGCAGACGGTGTCCTCACGATTCAGTGCAGGCAGCGGCTCGCTGACTGAGTCGGTGAGACCAGGGCTTGCGTTGAAGGGTGAGACAGTGCTGGCCGGTCATGGTGTGCCGACGGAGCAGGCCGATGTTCGGGTCGGGCAGCGAGCGAGTCGGTGACGTCCTTGCAGCGTCTAGTGAATCGTTGCGGAGTGTGGTGCCCACAGGACGCTGTGCAAGCAGCGGTTCGTTGACTGAGTTGCGTTGCGAAGCGAGGCGTTGCTCTCGGCGGTGCTTTCAGGACACTGAATCCTGCGACGGACTCGATGTCAGAGTCGGTTACCCTTTTGTTCTGCGGTGACGATCAAAGACGGTGCCCACAGACACGGTGGGGTCTTTGCTGTTACTGAGATCTCTAGCTTAGTTCAAGCCCTAGGATATCTGCTCTTCAAGCAGGGGGTACAAAGCAAGCAGCAGAGTTCTTTCTCCTTTCCTTTGCAGCAAGTAGCCACTGCAGGCCAACCCCAGACAGTAAAACAACACATGGGCGGTATCCCTCCTCAGCTTCTCCAGCTCTTCCCCTTGGCAAAGGTTCCTCTTGATTTCCCAGAAGTGATCTAAAGGTCTTGGCCCCTCTTTTTATATACCAAAATCATTTGTTCTCTGAAGGCAGAGTGTGTCTGTTCCCAGCCAAAACCGGTTCTGTCCTCACTGGTGCAGCTTCCTTGCAGGGGGTGGAGACAGCATTGTTGAAGGCAGACCAGGCCCATTCAGGTGAAAGGAAATCTCCATCCTCTACTCTAAATGCAGCCCAGGTCTATTCAGTCTAGCCCTGACTCATCAGACTTCTGGAGCCACTGCCCCTCTCCAGCCCTTGTCATCCAAAAGCCAGACATGCAATACACAACCCTAGCAGAGGCACCCTGGATGGTTAGGCAAGAAAATACCCACTTTCTAAAAGTGGTATTTTCAAATACAGAATGTAAAAATCACCCCCACTAAAAGATGCAGTTTAACATTCTGAGTTCAGACATATAAAACTTTATTTTCCTACCTCGTTCCCAGGGCTAGTTATGTGTATAAAATGTTATAAACAAACTCCCCATTCCGTCCTATGGGAACAGGTAGCCTTGCAATAGTGAAAAACGAAATTGGCAGTAATTTACTATCAGGACATGCCACACACATAAGGGCATGTCCTACCTTTCACCTACACTGCACCCTGCCCACAGGGGTACCTTGGGCCTACCTTAGGGGTGACTGATATGTAAGAAACGGGAAGGTTAGGTAGGGCCTGGCAAATGGGTGCACTTGCCAAGTCGACATGGCAGCACACAGGCTCTGCAATGACAGACCAGAGTTACATTTACAGCCTGCTTCTGTGGGTGACACAATCAGTGCTGCAAGCCCACCAGCAGCATTTGATATCTAGGCCCTGGGCCCACATGGTGCACTGTACTAGGGACTGACTAATAAATCAAATAGCCAATCATGGAAACACCAATCCATAACAGTAATTTACAAAGGGAGCACTTGCACTTTAGCACTGAACAGCAGTGGCAAAGTGCCCAAAGCAAGCAGCGAAACAAAGTCCAACACACCGCAAAACACAGGAGGCAAAGGCAAAAAAATGCAGGGGAGACCCACGCAAATGGTGCCAGGTCTAACACCTTGCCTTCAATTTAATAATAGGTCTCCACAACACCAGATTGTTTCATTCATTTTTTTTTTAAACCTGTTTTATTGCATTTCATTGTAATCCAATGTATACGATCAGTCACATCTTAAAACAGCCCAATTCCAGTGGGTGAGACTTGGTTGCATCCAGTAATCAAGTGTCAAGTAACAGTGATCAATGAACAACATCCCAACTTTCATAACTCCCACCCTCCCTCCTTCGGAGTTGTGCCCAAGTTCAGCATAGTCATTCTGCTTCTGTGTGTGGATTGGTCCTTTGGAGTCATGATAAATAATTTCACATACATATCTGGTGATCTCCTGTCTAGTAACATCCACTGCAATTGGGGGGGGGGGGCGCTATACTGGTGAATGGGCCGAATCACTCATGCCTTCCCAGTTCACCCAGTTCTGGAGCAACAGAGGAGGGTGAGACCTCACGGTGTGTGGTCCTTTGTCTGTGACTCCGGTTGTTTTAAGCTGTCGACCAGTGCTTCCTGGGCTCGGGCTCTATCTATCAAGCTGATGCCTCTCCATGCTTCTTGCATCAGCACCTCTCCTTCGTGCCCCACCCATTCCTCAAGTTCCTTACCGTGACATGATGCTTTCCAGTTCCTGGTAATTTCCCATTTAGCTAATATGTGTGCCAAGTCTTCGAGCCCT
Organism: Triturus cristatus; assembly: GCF_964204655.1. Taxonomy (NCBI): domain Eukaryota; kingdom Metazoa; phylum Chordata; class Amphibia; order Caudata; family Salamandridae; genus Triturus; species Triturus cristatus. Next base: position 1,139,341,577 of record NC_140589.1, read on the forward strand.
TCTCGGGCCCCTTGTTTTGGATGTGTGAGGGAACCAGGCCATACGGCAGTGACCCAGGCAACAAGGGATTTACTTCTCTACCACCCCCACAACTGTCGCTGTATTCTCTTCCCAATAGAGTTGTAACATAGGGCAGTGACATACCATATATATGAGGTCTGCCCCTTTGTACAAGCGTCATATGTCACGTTAAAGTATCTATTAATACATTCTGGTGTGAAATAGGCTCTGTGGAGCAGGAGAACATTGATCAGCATGAACCTAGCGTTTCTGGATACCGTGGATATTCTGGCAAGGTTGGCTACCCAGTTTTCCTCAGGGATCTATATCTCTAAGTGTCCCTCCCATTTTGTCCTGAGTGTGTCTAGTGGCAGAAGCACATCGCCTCTTATTGCTTGATATAAGGCTGACACTGCTCTGTAGGTTCCCAAGTCTGTTGCCACGTACTGACAGGTTTTGTAAGGTTGAGGTTCTTTCAGGCCAGTTTTCCAGTGTCTGAGGGATGCTGTTGTCACTGCCCTAATAGGAAGTGGCCCTAATGTCAGTCAAACGTTCTGAATTCCTCGAAGTAGATCACCCCCTATGTCGCCCCTGCGGTGGCCCTCTCATTCAGTTCTCCCCATGTTCCCCTGTGTGGTAGAGTGTTGAGTGTGGAAATAGGGAGGTCCGGCAAATAAGGAGTTTTCCACCTTGTCTTTTGGAGGCTTTGGGTTCAGCACTTACTCATGACTTGAAATTTCCTAGTGTCACCATCTTCACGATGCCTCTTTGTAATAGCACCTCAAGCAGCCAGTCCATGGCAGGAACAGATGGTCCTAATGCTTTCTCCGGGTTATGTTTCCCTTTTACCCACTGCGTAAACCACTACAGTTTTGTAATTAGATAATGTGTTCCAAATTACGGTCCCGTCAGTCCGCTGTCAGTGACCGGTCGCTGCAATGTAGTTAGCCCTATTTATCTGTGCTCAGCCCCCAATATGAACTCCATAGTTAGGGATTCCAGCTCCCTGAACAACACTCTTGGTATCCACAGCGGTAGCATGGTGAAATAGTACAGCAGCCGCAGGAGCGCCACCATCTTTTGCAGCGCTACTCTGCTGGCCATGGATATTGAAAGTGTTTTCCTAGAACTCCATATTCTGTCTCACCACTCTGTTAGCTAGGCCTACATTTTCTTCTAGAAGGTCGGCCTGGTCATGACAATTCGGACCCCTAAATACTGCAGATAGCATAGTACCCAACGCAAGTAGTCTAACCGGTGAGGGGGGAGGGGTGGGGGGCTTGGTTTGCTACTGTTGGAATAAGTCAGGATTCTTGCCAGTTGACCTGTAGCCCAGCTAGGGCCCCAAATTCGTCTAGCATGTGCTTGGCTTCCCTCAAGTCCTCCCTTGAGTCCCTCAGGAAGAGTAGTAAATCATCCACATATATGGCTATGCGGTGATGGCAGTCACCCTCTAGATTATGTTTCATTCATTTCATTTAATTCAAATACCAGCCTTAAGTATATTTTGGAAATTCCCCCATTTTTCTTCAAACATCAGCCTATGAGTAAAAATGCACACATTGTCTCAAATACACACTTTTAGATTTTGGTATACATATAATAATGCAAACAAGCAACAGTTGAAATTTAATAGGCTGGGCTCTACACAAGTGTGCCACTTTCAGGTAATAGACAAGTTATCAATAGCTTTTGAGCTACTTGTTGGAGAACACTGCTTGCATTAGGGACCTACATTAAATGGGGGAGAAGAGATGATCCCTGAGAGCCCGAATAATGACAACCATACGCTGGAAAGGCAAAAGATCCTACTTCAACCACTTTGCCTCTCTAGCTTAGAAAAGGTTTGGACCAGCTTAGCTTGCAAAAATCAACTGCGGTCACCTTCTGCAGTCATTGAACCTGTAGCTCTGTAATCGCTCTATCGAAGGTAGCTGAGAATCATCGGCCTACAAAGTTGCCCATGGTGTATAATGTGTTTACAGTTTGTCCACTGCATCCCATCTGGAATGGAATCCAGCTTGTGAGCACAGTTCAGATATTTTTAGTAATCATTGGTGACCACATTCTCAAGAATTATTCTAATGGTGGGTAGTCCAGCAAGGTGTTTGTGCTTGCTCGGGGTTGTAGGACTCTAGCTTCATATATTTAGAAGGGTCAGCCTGCATCAGAAGCTCTGGCACAATTCCATCTCTGAATGAGGCACTACTAGAGACGTTAATCACTGAATATGGTGACCTAACAAGATTAATAAATAGCACCAGTACGAGGAATGGTTCTTTTGTTTGTGTCAGGCAGTTATAGCCTAGGGAGCTATGTGAATTATGATGGCAGGGAAATATCTGTTTTAACAACATATTTGAGGCCCAGAAGGTTTGGCAATCACCTGATTCAAGCCCCTTGTAGAACTTATTTCCGTCTGGAAGTGGGTTGAAATAATTTTACATAGCTTCAGGGTGTTGGTTCCAACAACCATTAAAGTTATTACGTATTAAAATGTTCTTGGAGTACCAAAATAATTATTTGCTTATGATTATGGCCAGATTCCAAACTTGCCGATGTGGTTTGTAAATTCCCATGTTCTCTGCCAATTACTTTTCATTCCTCTTTCTTTCCAGTTGATCGGGTTTCCCCCTCTGTATTGTCCGCTCCAAGGTGAACCAGTTAACGAGATGGGTCTGAACCCTAGTTTTCTTTTGGGTTCCTTTGATTGCTCCGCTTCTCAAATGCTTATCACAGGAAAGGACGAATATTAAGTTGTTCAGCTGAGACATAGCAGGAGGGAGAATCTCCCACGTGATAGTCTTACTGTTGAGTGTGCCGTAAATCTTGGGAGTCGACTTCTTTTGGGTGGTGCAGCTTGGCAAACATGTTGCAGTATGATACCATATATTCTAATTAAGATAAACTCCGTTATCTGGGTGAAGTTCATGAGATAGAGGATGTCCTTTGGACTTACTGCTTACAAGTCTATTGATATACATTTATTTTAAAATCTGTTTAATAATTTTTTTTTTTTTTCTGTTCTAAACGGATTTATGCAGATCTTATTAATGGATTAATCAGACACATTAAATGTAATATCATCCTTTCACTGTTACATACAATCCAGTTAAGAAAATGAAATACATAATGGAATTTGCCATTGTATGCAATCATGGTTTTAAAGGTGGAAGATGATCCAGTGCAGGGATCTCCAGCCTTTTCTGTAATGAGCTAATTGAAAATCATCCAGAGCTACTACTAGTAATAAAGTTGTTATAAGGACCAGCCACAATTGCATTAGTGGCCACCATATGCAAGATTACCAGTAGTGTTCACCTCACTGTATCAGACACGGTTGCTAGCACTAATGCAAAAAATGCTTTGTTAATATGGCAGGCCTCTACAAGGGTAATACATAACAGCTATAGTTACAGTACCCCTGCCGCCTTGTTATTAATAGGTCTCCCAACACCAGATGCCTTTTCATTTGTTTCATTTTATTCAGTTAACAGCTTTTATAAATTTTGGAAATTCTACAATTTTTCGTCAAATATCAGCTTATAAGTTCTGAAAATGCACATGCTGTTTCGAATACACACTTTTCAATTTACGTATGCATATATTAATTCAACCAATGAAAAGCTTCAGATTTAGTAGACTGGGCTGGACACAGGAGACCTATTTGCAGGTGTCTGGCAAGCTATCAGTTTATCATGAGCTACTACTACTTGAACCCTGTTCCAGTGCTTTCAAATTGGATGTTCAGATAGAAAGAGAAGTATTATGATGAGATTAATAACTGAAAAGTAACTTATAGTGAAAAGAGTAAATAATGACTCACAGTTTAGCATGTCATCCTGAGTGGTTCTATATCCAATAGAACCCTGCAGGTTTGGGGCAGTAGCCTACTTATCCAATCATTCATTCTTGCTGGACGATTCCTCCCTCCGTCGCATCCTAGGATTATGAAGACATAAAGGATTTTATCCCAGAGAGGAGCTATTGGTCATCTGCAAAAGTTCCTCCTTTACTTTATGTGAAGTGCAAGGCTTTTAACATTTGGCCCAGTACTCAAATCGTTCTGCCATTTAACAGTTGGAAGAACGACAGATTTCTCCACTTCATGGCTATACGCTTTTCAGCAAGTACTAAAGCCAGATCTATAATTCCCTTCTCAACTTTTTTAGGCTTGAATACTTGACCAATAAGCAGTTCTCAGTGGATCGCAAGCCTTCCCAATTAAGAAGGCACTCTAGCCCTCCCATATCTTCTCTCCAGACCATCCTAACATTTGAACACATCTACACCATGTGAAAGAAATCTACACCAGGATGAGAATATCTGGGACTATGGATGTCCACAGTCACTTAGATCAAATACAGTCATCTGGGAGAAATGCAATTAAGGAGATTGCGAGCTGAGCACAAATTCCCTTACCACTTATACACACCATGTCCAGGCTAAGTGATTTGGTCTGTGCCCTGAATCACCTGAACAGGCATTCCTCCTCCATTCACTCCTTGCACAGCCACTTAGGTCTGGTGAAGAAATCCCAAGGTAGGCATCTCCGTTTTGGTGTCCCTCAGCTTCTGCAGAACTTGAGCACCTCAGATAGGAAGGCCATACCAAGGTGGTAAGAGCAGCAGTCCTTTCCTTCCTTGTTTTCCCTAAACTGTACTAAGGTTAATAAAGGCCAAGCCCCCCCCCCCCCCCCTAAAAAAAAAACAGCAAAAAAAAACGAAATCAAATACTGAATGTGCGGAGAGTACTTAGTCTGCTTTCTACAGTTTAAATTGTGTTTGGGAGTGGTTTTAGCACTTGTTTTTGGGGTGGTAAAAGAAGAATTTGTAGGAGCATTAAAAGCATTATTTAGAGGCGTTTCATTGAGCCTTACCTACAGGGTTTAATAGGAACTGCAAAGTGAGTATTGGGCAAGTCTGCAACTCATGATATTGTGAGCTGAGCACCTGTTCGCTTCCTCCTCTGCACACCAGTTTCAGGCTAGGTGATTGGGCCTGCGCCCAGAGTCACTTACGTAGGCCTTTCTCCTGCTTGCACAGCCCTTTAAGTTTAATGTGACATGCTCTTAGAGGAATGCTTTTATTGGCTGTTCCACTTGAGTACTGATTGAATCCCAGGGCTAGGGTTTCTATCAGACCTAAGGATCAGGGTTTGTGTTCTGAATGGTTGATAGGAATAGGGTTCTAGTTGGCTCCCAGGACGTTTTGCCCAGGGGTTTCTATTGGACGTAAGGTTTACGTTTTAAGGTTGATAGAGCTAGGGTTCTGATTGGCTCCCAGAACTAGGGTTTCTATTGGATTGAGTGATTAGTGCTTGGAGGTCTGATTGTTAATAGGGCTTGGATTCTGATTGGCACCCAGGGCTAGGATTGATTAATAGAGCTAGGGTTCTGAATGATTCCCAGAGTTAGGGTTCTATTGGACCTAGAGTTTGGGTTCTGACTGTTTATTAGGGTTAGTGTTCTGATTGACTCCCAGGGCTAGGTTTTCTATTGGCTGTAGAATCTAGAACTAGGGTTATGATTGGTTGGTATAGGGTTCCCATTGGCTCAAGGTCACCTGCTCACTAGGTCTATTTAACCCTATGGCTTAGGGCATTCAGCTAAAAGTTGGCAGGTTAAGAGTGTTGCCTGTTAGGGTATGGGAAGGGCTTAGGGCTTGAAACTCTGCATCTCCACCATAAAAAGTGTATGTAAGCAACCACTCACTTACAAAATCTTTATCTATTAGGCTCCCTAAACTCCACCTATACTAAATGCACACCTTCTCACATACAATTACTGAGTGACTTTAGCTACTAATAAATCTTCCCATCAACCATCAAATGTTTTCAAAAACAAAAAACAACCACAACAGCACACAACTTATCACAAATAGTGCAACAATTCAAAAACCACTGCCCAAATAACTTGCAAAAACTGTGTCACTTGCAAGAAGGAAATTCAAAATTAAGGGAAGGCCCAAATGTATGATTACAAGGTTCCCTGATCGTATCTTCCAAAAATAACTCCCCAAACTCAACCCATATCATCTGACAACACAGTAGTTACCACACCATTACCCACCACAAAAATAAAGCCCCCAAACAAAACATCTTGAAATTCTAATTTTCTAACCAAACAACCTCTCTTTCAACTCCACCAAATGCCATATGCTTAATACCCCCAAACCAGCCACATAAAAACACCCTACGCACCTGCATCTCCACCCATACTAAACCACACATCCCCCTCAAAGCACCATGACATGAAGAAGCAGCGCAAAAACGAAAATGTCTGCTCTTCCACGCAAGAGCCACACACAAATATCGCTTTAACTTGTTTGGACTGCTCCCAGAAAGACCACCAGACCTCACATTGATAAAAGCAAACATGACTTGACAAAGATTTTGCACCCACATGCCCCGAAGCTGGCTCACCTGATTTTCATATCATCGTGTTGGAAAAATTGGAGTAGGCCTGGCTGTCTTCCATAAAAATATCAGTACAAATAACAATAGTCGAAAACTTCATCCGTGATGGCTGTGATTAATTGATGATAATCACCCTACTTCAATAATAATGTATTCCTTCGTCTTACTATATAGGCCACCATGCAGTGATGCCAACTTTAAAGATGTCTTACTTGATACAGTGGCTAATACCCATCTGTACCAACCAAAACTATACATTCTATGAGACCCTGAGATATGGTTTAACAAAAGGAATGTAACCACTACCACAGCTATCACAATCAACCTTGGAGCCTTCCACCTTCAAACAAATTGTTTCTGGCCCAATTTACTGTGCAGAACACACTCTACCTTCCTGATCGAGGGACCGCTTTCTGTTGCAGTGGATTGTCCTGTAGCTCGCCTTTCGTAACTAGCAGATTACGATCGGCTCATGTGCCCTCTCCATATTTGTGAGTGGATCACTTTTCTCCAGTCAAACTCAGTAGAAAAATAATTCCTGAAAATAACAGTATAAAGAACATGGTTTTGAACATCCCATATTCGCATATAGACTAAACTATATGGATCAAAGGAATTTGGACAGAAGATTTTCAGCCTCTATTGCACAATCTCAAACTGATAAAGTTAGAGGTGACTTATCCGCTAATTCTTGCCCTGAAGAAGTCCTGTGTTAGGACGAAACGCGTCGGCTGTATCGTTTTGCATTGTCCAATGAATTTGGAATAAAGAAACTGAAATCAAGGATTACTTTGTCCTCTGAAATTGATTTGGATATATACAATTTGACACTGTTTATAAACTTGTGGTGCATCTTAGCTTATGTTTGATTTATCTGATTATGTTCCCTAGGGGACTAGCATTGTTACAATGGGTGCTACTCAGAATGCACACATCCCCTTGATCTATGTATAATAGCATATCTCTGTGGGAAAGATACTAAAGGGTGATATTAATTTCAGGTGCTGGCAAAATAGAAGGTTCCATTGTTAGTCCATTTCATAACACTCTACATGTCATTTGCACCTTTCGGACAGGTAACAGTTATAAGCAACTTTCTTGTAAGGTGGAGTGACCACATCATCACTTTCAAAATCAACACACCTATCGACGTCGACACTTCAGAGACACCAAAAACCAAGAACTAACGCCTGTACAGGCAATGGGAAAAAAATGATACGTCCACCAACTCCACATCCACCTTGGAAAAAACTGCAATAAACATGCGGCCGACAGGCCATTCACATCATCTACAACTAGATCTCCATTGCACTGGACAAACAGATGCCAACAAAAAGCACATCCAAGCCTGACCAAAAAAAGAACACCCCCATGGGTCAAGGACAACATTAAAAGAATGAAAGATGAGAAAGGGGAGGAGAAGTAAAATAAAAGAGAAGGGGTAGGTGGATAAAGAAAGGAAGGGAAAAAAATAATAAAAAATACTAATAATGGGCAGAGGGGGAAGAAGGGAAGAAAAAAAGGGGAAAAAAGGGGAGAAAGAGAAAGAGAGGGGGAAGGAAAGGGGGAAAAAAAGGGAGGAGAGGGAGAGCAGGATAGAAAAAAAGTGAGAGGGAAAGAAAAAAAAACAAAACAAAAAAAATGAAGTAAAAACATTCAGTTAATTTTGGTAATTTCTAATGGGGCTCTTAGTCAACTCTCTCAACTCTCTCAATTCTTAACTCTCTCAACTGTTGGTTGTACATCACTTGTGTCTTTTTTTCTTGTGATATTGGCCACTTTTTTTTTTACGCCTCTTCTCTCTTGCAGATCTTAATCCTTTAGCAGTAGGTTTGGGGGGGATCAGCAGAAGCAATGTGACGTAAAGATGGCCTTACATCAGGCCATAGCAACAAGGTGTGGGTTTCCCATGGGAGGGGGGAGAGGGTTTGGGAAGGGTAATAGCAATAAAAGTCCTCATTTTTTGTTGCCCCAGTATTATTTTCTCGGGTTTAATTCTCTTTTACAGTTTACGCAGAATTTATTCGCTGTCTTTGTAAGCTCATTGTGCTGTCGGGCCGATGGAATGGCATCAAAGGTTGTAATAAGAATCTTAGTATGGCATTAATCCACTTTCTGTCCTGGAATGTGAATGGCTTGCGTACAAGGAATAGAAGGGCTAGAATTCTACAATATTTAAAGGATTCACCTGCGCAAGTTATTGCAATCCAGGAATCACATTTGCTGAAAGCAGAGTCCTCTGAAATTTTAACTAAACAGAGATGGGTTGATGTCTTTGCCTGTACTGATCAGACGGCCAATATTAGAGGGGTGATAGTTCTCTTTAAAAAACAAGCAAAGGCTCAGGTACTAGAATGTAGGGAGGATTTCAGTGGAAGATGGCTTATATTAAAAACATTATTGTCCGATTCACTTTTTACTTTGGTAGTCTATTATGGACCTAATCAAGATGATCCTTCCTTTTTAGATATAGTTAGTACTCATTTGCTCAATTTTCCTGATCCCATTATTTGGATGGGAGATTTTAATATTGTGTTACATCCTGGATTAGATAAATCGCTTCAGTCACGAGCTGGGGTTCCCTCTAAATCGCGCTTTACACTTTTAAGTATTATGAGACAGATCGGCCTCTCGGATGTCTGGAGAGAAGGTGCAGGGGACCAACCTGGGGTGTCGTTTATTAATTTGAAATATCACCATAAATCTAGGATTGATTATGCCCTCTTCAGCTATGTGTTAAGGGATTGGATTAAATCTATTGAATATCTTCCTTCCCATCTGTCAGATCATTCTGCATTAGCTTTCTCCTTAACACTTCCGCAGCAGCAACAACCTAGATCGTGGTCTTTTGACCGCACTTTATTACTAGTGGAGGACGAGATAAAATTTCTTAATTTTGAGACTATTCAGTTTCTCAACCTAAATTTGAACTCAGCGAAAATATCGACGGTGTGGGATACTTTGAAAGCCTATTGGAGAGGCTGCATCACTAATCGTGCCTCTTTTAGGAAGAAGAATTTCATTAATGTTGTTAAGGGGTTAGAAGAGGACATCGCTAGAGTCCAATCAAATTTAAATATTATACCAGGAAGTAACTCTAAGGTGGATCTGGTAGAATTAGACTCCCTAAAAAAACAATTGGAGAGTATTCTCCAAGATAGAATCTCCCGCAAATGGGAAGCGAGCAATATCTCCCATTTTGAATTTGGGGAAAGTGCTGGTAAATTGCTTGCGTGGAAAATAAGATCTGATCAGGTCCGGAACCATATTAAGCAGATAGTGGTGGATGGAGAAAGTCTACCTCGTTGGTCTAATCTAGACATCGGGGCGGCTTTTCGAGAATTTTTTCAGAAGATATACACCAACGACACCATTGAGGACCCTGCGAGAAGACGTAATTGGTTGGATAAGATTAAACTACCAAGTCTCTCGAGGGAACAGCATGATCTTTTGGATAGTGAAATTACTGAAGACGAAATCAGACTGGCAATTAATAACTCCAAAAAAGGCAAGGCGACAGGGCCTGACGGCCTTCCAGCTGAGTTATATCGCCTTCTTAAAGAACCTATAATTCCTGTGCTATCTCGACTTTTTAACAGCATATTGGTCGATGGAGATGACCCTCCGGGGTCTTGGAGTGAAGCGACAGTCGTTCTAATATTAAAACCAGGAAAATCTTCTACTGACTGTGGTTCTTATCGCCCCATATCACTCCTCAATTTTGATTATAAAATCTTTACCGCCATCCTCTCAAAAAGGTTAGGGGGCGTAGTGGACAAGATTATCCATCAAGATCAGGAGGGCTTTATCCAAAGGAGACCATTAACAGATCTTACTTACGATCTAATAGGTGCGATCGACATCGCATCTTCTTTTTCGCTTCCCTTGGCAGTTTTAACATTAGACGCAACAAAGGCCTTCGATCGGGTCTATTGGCCATACCTCTTGGAAGTGATGAGAAAGTTTAACTTGGGAGCCGGCTTCTGCCGGGCAATCGAACTATTGTATAAAGCTCCGAGTGCTAGATTACTTGTTAATGGGGCTCTGACAGATCCTTTTACCATCACCAGAGGAACGCGACAGGGCTGCCCCATTTCCCCTCTCCTGTTTAATTTATATATAGAACCCTTTGCACAGGTCTTAAGAGAAGATCATAATATCATCCCTTTTAAACTAGGAGAGTGGGAAAGGAGAGTGGCACTGTATGCAGATGATATATTCATTTTTACAGCAGATCTTGACAGTGCCTTTAACTCGATCATCACACGTGCAGCAGAGTTTGGCTTGATCTCGGGTTACGAGATTAACCCAAGTAAAACTGAGATCATGGCTTGGAACATGGAAACTACGTATCATCATATCGTCCCTTACATGAGATACCTAGGAATTAGAATAACTCAGGAAGTGGAAAAGATCCCAGAATATAACCTTAACATTTTTTTTTAGAGAATGTCAAATTCAGTTGAACTCATGGGTGCATCTTCCTTTATCAATTTTGGGTAGGATTAACCTGGTCAAAATGTCTATTCTCCCCAGGATTTTGTTTCTCTTCGGTGCTATCCCACTGGCCTTTGATATGAAACAACTGGCAAAATGTCAAGGAGAATTAAATTCATTCATCTGGAAGCATAAGGTTACAAGGATAGCATGGAAGAAGCTCAGGCGGAAAAGGGAGAAGGGGGACCTGGCGATGCCCGACCTCCAATATTACGCATGGGCATTCAGTTGTCTCATTCTCGTATGCTGTTGAAGACACCCACTAGCACTACAGAGGGACACCTGTTCCGGGCCATGCTGAGGGGCTCAGATTTGTCAGAAGATGGCTTTTTGTTTAAATTCGGAGACCATAAATTCTTCAAAAAAGTTAAATTAAAAATCCTCCGGTCATTAGCTATAGCTGGATAGCAATAAGAAGGAGAATAGGGCTGGGCTACTTTTCAAGAAAGGCCCCAATATGGGATTCCCCCGGCACTCCTGCATGCCTCCGTGATAGCTTGAGTATGCTTTTAAGAGATGCAGGGTTCCTGACGTGGGGAGACCTACTAGACGGTGCTGCCCTCCCTCCTTGGAATGTGCTCTATGAGATGGTTGGGCCCGGACTCTCAAAATTTAAGTATATCCAACTGAGTAGCTGGGCACAATCACAGGCTAAGAGCGCCAGGCCTTTAGGAAGGGAGAGTAATCTAGAGGAGCAACTGGTCTCAAAGCCTAGAGTAAGAAGGGAGGTCTCTTTCTGGTATTGGGCAATAGTAGAGGAAGTAGATGGCGAGTTTAAACTAGCAGATGATCTATGGGGGCAGCAGATGAGCATGCAATGTGACCCGATTTGGAGGGATTCATTTAATATACTCTTCAGAATTGTTAAGCCTGCTTGGCTTAGACGTAATCACATTTTTACAGCCCATAGAGCTTACCTTTCTCCTCTCAGGCCATCAAAATTCCAGCCCGATAAAGCATGCAATAAATGTGGCCTCCTCGCGGCATCGGACATACATATGTTTAAAGACTGCCCTCTGTTACAGAAATTCTGGGGTGAAGTTTTTTCATCAATGGAATCTATTCTTAGGGTTCCTCTGACCATCAGTTTACCCCTAATTATTTTTGGCTTGGTCGACACTATTAGGAGGCCTGCAAGATCTTTACTTTTCTATGCGATTCTTATCGCTAGAAGACAAATATGCAAATACTGGGTTGAGGCCTCACCACCGACTCACTCAGAATGGTTGACATCGTTGTATGAAGTGTCTAAAGTGGATATGGCTAGATCCTGTAACAAGAAAAATTTGGCTTTTTGGGATTTACTGAGGTCATGGAGATAGGAGTCCGGGGTGGTTTTTTTTCTTTTTTTTTTTTTCCCCCGGGTCCTATGATTATGCCTGTATTTCTCCTCGGACTAATAACAAAAGGGCCTCCCAGAACTATGGTCCGGCAGGATACGAAATATCCTTGATGGAGCAAAAATCTTGTACCCACGATACTCCCTCGGGTAATCGGAATGTCTTCGGCTGAGGTGCTGCAAACAAAACAGCTGGTTCAACGGGACATCCTATGTGGGGTAAGGCAAATGAGGACAAAAAAAAAACATTAAAAGAATGAATACACAACTGAACACACTGCAATGCAAGATGAAAAATCAAGAGAAGAAACATACAAAAGAAAACACACTAAGCTACAATAACATAGACCACAGAAGTCATTGGAACCACAAAAAGACACCACTACTCCATATGCATAACCTAAGCAGACTGCCTTTCTAAATAATTCTATACAATTTTAAAAGAATTCCACAGTCTACAGTACCAAAACAGAGAAACATCACAATACTTCTATGACAAAATCGCCAATAAACTGTTCTCAAAACTTAAAAAGATTGAAAATGACCTTAAAGAGAACACGGACAACACCACAACACATGACCCAACACCACAGAAAGGGAATACAATAATCATCCATCAATGTATACTTCCCATTCCCTGTCACAAAAAGATGTTCTCAATATTTTAATTGCAACCAGCCCACCTTCAGAACGAGCATCACCAAAAACCATAGGACTAAAACTATACACAAAATCTCATATTGAACAACCTACTGCATTAACCAGCTAAGCAGACTATAAACATAAGAAATGCCATAAAAGGTCCTACAGAGCTGTTCAAACCTGCCAGCATACTGAAAACTATAAAACTGCTTGTCTGTCTCTCATACTTCAACATCTACCTCACTTCTAGATGCTGCATCACATAACATGATAACCACACCTCATTGTCATCACACATGACATGGAAATACTGCCCACGTAGGATCAAAACAAAGACAACATCCTTCCAAACACACAGCATGCTACCCATGTATGCAAGAGCTGCTCCCCACATAGAGGTAGTAGGCCCTATATGAATGATGCAGTTCAATACAATACAATGTAAGTCATTTGTAAATAATGGAAGTGGTTGTAAATAAGCCTCACATTATCTGCTTCGATACACAAAAGTCTCACCTCTGTTTGATAGTATGAGTTATAGAGCTGTATTTCCTAAATTGTGTTGGTGGGAGACCCTAGTCCTTCAATAAATTAGCCAGATGTATGGCATATACATATTGGTAAAAGTCCCCCTCCATTAACAACCTAGCCTCAGCCCATCTGGTAATTGCTGGTGCGGTATGACCACTCCGGGGCAAAGCACCAGCTCTCCCTCATGATATCGCTATCCCTATATGTCCTAGTTCAGGGGCAAACCCACCAGTCAATCATCTGCTTATCCACTGGATTTGCGCGGCCAAATAAAAATGTAAAAGTTGGGGAGGCTCAGTCCAACTTCTGCGAGTGGCAACTGTAAAATTCTTTATAGGTGCTCATATGACACCCAATTTTAGCTCGGCAGTAGTGTCTACAATTTCATAACCCATCTCACCTGCACCAATATAGGCAGATGTCTCAAATAATAAAACGGTCTCAGCGATACCTCCATCTTACCAAGGGCAACTCTGTAGAACACAGTTTCAAAGACTGTGATAAGTCCATACTACTTTTCAAATTCCTCATTACAAGCTGCAAATTAAAGTCTAAGAGCACCTCCGGTCTTGATAGATTCTTACCTTGAGATATTGAAAACTATCGTGTACCCAATTCACTTTAGCAAGGTACAAGGGCTCCTGGGTCCAGTTGAATATACCCATCAATGGGAAATGAAGATTTTACCTACTGGCCCACAGGCCTAATAGCCTGCCAAGCTCTTCTAAACCCTCAATTGTGGGACCCAAGTTCTCCTCCGCATTCTTGAAGAACAGCATGTCATCTGCATAAAGTGAGATGACATGCATCCCATCAACCAGCAGAATCCCCTACCAATTTCTGGACTCGTATGTGCTCTGTGAATGGTACTATGGTTAAGATGAAGAGCATAGGTGAAGGAGTCGTGCAGCCTTGTGCTTCAGAATATGTGGTAGGATGAACTAGTCTTCCCAGTTCAGACAATAGCTGAGGAACCATTATATAGAATTTTCATCCAGACTCCACCCATGTTCATACGCCTGACCACTTTTCTTGCTTTGCATTTCCAAATAAAAGAAATTCAGTACTTCCAAGCAGAGGTACTGGGTAAAGCAAGGGAAAACACCTGGAAAGGGGGCTCCACACTCATAAAATGAGGGACATCAAAAGATAGTTTCAAAATGTGGTGTTTTATTAATGAAACATTGTCTAACAGAAAGACTTTCCCAGATGTCAAATGAATTAGGTAAAACAACAAAAATAAAAGCACTTGAAATACTTCAAATGGGAAGTTTGCATCTTCTTGTGTTTAAGAAGGTTTGTTTTGTGTTTAGATGGTATCTTCATGACATGACCATCATGCTGCCTTGCCAGAGTCCATGGCTCCTGAACTCAAAGATTTATGTGCTGAATTAAGTTGAAAAGGAGCCTGACCGCCCTCCTCCATAAAACGAAAAAAGGATTTTTCTTCTAAGTAATCGGATGGGAGTTTTGCTTATACATTCGTAAATTTTGTCCCAATATGTTTGAAGGATGAGGCATTGGAAGAGCCCCAACCATCAAACATATTGTGACAAAATTTTCGAATGTATAAGCAAAACATTCAATATTGACCCCCCCAAGGGAATTGTCCTTTATCTTGCTAGGCTTTCTGGACCTAAGGCTGCCAGATGAGAATGATCGTTATTTGTTAGATCTTATGCTCACTCTGGCCTGTAAAATAGTACTCAATAAGTGGAAAAATTCCAAAGAAGTCTCCTTTAGGGTGTGGCAAGAATGGTTGTCCTTCCTCAGAGGGGATGACATCTCTCTTCACTCTTGGCCCTGGCGTAAAACACATAGGAAACTATGGAGTTCCCTTGATGCCTTTTCCTTTCACAGATGACCCACCGTAAAAATTATCTCATCAACTACCTTCACAGGTCCTAGGGATCTCGGCCTTTATGTGTCGGCTTGCCAATTATCCACCTCCCCACTTCAGGACCGTTTCGTATAGGATTAGTTTTTTCAATTTCCTATAATGCTTTTTTTAATAAAAATGCTATGTCCTCTGTGGTACAACTATATTGTATTTTTCTTATAGCACATGTGAAGATTGTGTTTGATAGACCACCTGTATTTCCCTCTAGCTTCACTGCAACTCCTACGGTAACGCACTTGAGTAACTTACTGCCTTTCTACTTCCTTTGTAATTTTCAGGTTTTTTATTATTTGTCAGTATTCTTGTGATCATTATTATCTTATCGCTGTGTTTATTATTTATTTGTTCTTTTCTTGAAAATTCAATAAAAACGATTTGAGATAATCGGATGGGAGAAGGGAAAGGGGGCAAGTTAGCAGTATTTGTCTCGGCTTGCAGATTTGAAGACATTCAAGTGCCCAAATGGAGAAGTAAAAGCAATAGCAGAAGCACGAGTTATAGAGCTTAATTTTATGCGCACTGGAACTGCTTTATAAAATGACAAACTGTGCAACTTTTAAGAATGGACTGAAATGTAACCAAGGATGCTGCTATATTTAATGAAAGACTTACAAGTTTGCATTGCGCGCTTCACAGAAGTAATACGACCCAGAAACTGCTGATAAAAAGGTGTTTTTTTGCAAGTGAAATCACGTGGTCAGTCAGAGAAGGAGAAAGCTCACCTGTGATCACGGCTCCTAAAAGAGTTGAAACACGTTAGGATTTTGAAAGTGAACTGCTGCATACTCCAAAGAAAAATAAAAGCGCTTGAAATACTTCAAATGGGAAGTCGGCGTCTTCTTGTGTTTAAGAAGGTTTGTTTTGTGTTAGATGGTATCTTCATGACCATCACGCCGAAGCCGCCCTGCCAGAGTCTGTGGTAAACACATATATATATATAGCCAAGCAAATAATAATGAAACACTCACAAAATAATCAAATGCTTGGGATAAAATGCAAGCAGTCAATAACAGTAAAACACACGCAAATGATAATAATAATGAAACACAAGTGAGATAATAATGGAATACTCACAAGTGAAATGCAAGGGAGCAAAACCTAAGCAGGTGATGATAATGGAACATTGACAAATAAAATGCAAGAAAATAGAGCACAAGCAAATAATAAATTAATGTGCACACTGGCCAAAAACACATATAAGGATAACTATATATCTATACATATATCTCAATACCAAGGATCTGAGAACATTCCTCACCGGCTGCAATATCTTCATCCTGACCCTCCCAAGACTGGGTCCCAGATAACTGTCCTAGGGTCAATAGACTTCTCAAGCTGGAAAATGCAGCACTGAGCAGATGCGTCCACCTCTAAGGAGGGATCCCGTCTAAGAGAGGAGAAAACCTAGTTTTTATAATATTCTCTATGCATGAGAAGTTTTGAGAAAACACCCTCTACTGACCAGGCTCCTCCTACAAGCATTCCAAGGCAAAAGATTCCTCACACATTCTTCTCGTGTGTCCCACGCTACATGTTTCAGCCCCTTAAATTGGTAAAGCTCGAGAAAGTATTTAAAAAAGTATTTAAAAAGGTACAAAAACACCCTCAAAGAGAAAAAAAATCGTGAAGCAAATAACCTGAATAACCGTGAGTAACCTTGGAGCCTGATTGTTGGTGCAGAACTCAGGCGAGACAGAGTCAGATTTCAAGATGGAGTTAGAGGAAGTTAAGGTAAATTGTCAAAACTTAATTCCCAATGTACAACATAAGGCACATTTGTGCACCACTACCTACAGCACTACATCACTTCAATCAGAAATGGCCAACTGGGTGTCTCAAACACCTCTCCTAAATCCATGGCTAATATGGCATAAGGGTGTACATCCAAAGGGGTTTCACGTATATCTCAGAGGAGGCATAATTAAGGGCTCTATTTTGGGTGGGAATAAATCCATTTTGATCATGAATGATTAATGTCATGTGTCAGGAGTCTCATGGCCAACACTTTCTTAAGAATCTTATCACCTAAATGTGTCATAGGCAATAGCCTATATGAGGCTCTGTCAGTTGGTCTCTATGTTTTTTGGGTATGAGGGTTATTAACGCCTCTTGTGGAAAGAAGTACATCCTAAGCAGCTGAGGCACCAGTAATTCAGCATAAGTATTAATAACCTCAGATGGTAATTGGTCTCTGACAGTGGTTTTCCCATTGGGAAATGTCTCTAGTACCTACCAGATCTCCCCGGGTGTGATTGGTACACTGAGCTACTCTGTCCATTCCCCTAGTACCCTAATCTGATTTAGGTCATCTAGATAAGCCCTAAATTCAGAGAGTTGGGACTTATCCCAGACCTTATTAGTATCCCAATATTCAACAAAGAAGACTAAATTAATGTCGAACTGATCCTGAGCTTTGTGTCCCATAACAATGCATATCTGAGGGACAGGAGCATCCCCAGTGCTGGATCTAATCAGCTATGCTAGTAATCTGATCTTTCAAATTCTGAATATGCTTGAGCTAAATAGCTCCTATCATGTCAGTATCCTAGTCTCTTCACCAGCACCGCATAGCTTTCCCTCATGGCCAAAAGGTCCTGCTGCTTAGCGGAGGCTAGGATTACTTCCCGGTTAAGCTGTGTAGGGATTTATCCATGCTTAGCAGTTTCTAGTTACTGTTTGCCTCTCATTAACAATCAAATCAATACAGTGGCCCCTCAAAACAATCTTGAATGCCTCCCATTCAGTCATGGTATTAGAGGCAGTCCACTATTCAATTCAACGTAAGTCTGAATCATCTCTTTTAGGGAGTCTTTAAAAGCTGGATCCTCCGATGCAGCATTTTGCGTGACTACGTGTCATGTGGGTGATGACTGTCTACCTGACTTGATCCTCATCAAAAGAAAATTATGAAAATTATCATCTGATAATGTCTTCCCTGGATATTCCATTTGGGACACTGAGAAGGACAACTCATGAACCTATCGAGGTGAGCACGGAGATCATGGACCAGTGGGTAAAATGAGTACTCCTTGCATGTTTCATGCATCTGCCTCTAAACATCTAAGAGGCTCCAGTTAGGGGCCTAATTATGAGTGGCTCATTAAATTCTGTTCGGTACGTAAACCCCTGTTCACGCATGGGACAGGAATTACGAGTTTGATTTTATTTAAAGCATCGGATAGTTATCAAATGCGTTAAAAACCCAACATTAGGTAAAACCTACCAAAATGTAATAGGGGAAAACACAGTATTTACTGTATCATGCAGATTTTGGTGCATTAACCAACAAAATCTGCATGTTATTCTCCACCCGATGAATAACATACCCAATGGTATCGTTATTTTTCAGGGGTGATAAATAACGGTTCAACTGGTAATCATGCCCTTAGTTTGACAATTCTCAGGTACCATCACCACTGTCATAAGTGAGGTGTGAACCTAACTCAACATTCAGCATAGAATTAGTATTCCCCCTGCCCCTTCAGCGCCCGGCAGAATGATGACAACCTGCAACATTGTTTCAGGTGAGTGGAGAAGGTGTCAAAAAAATGGAGCTGATCAATATTTGGGGCATATAAACTGATCGTCACCCCATTCAGTGTACTACAAATCAACACTTACTTTCCCTGTCCATCAACATCAACCTGGACAGGTATGAAGGGGATCCAAGCCTAATCCAGATTAAGGTCCCCATGGCAAAGCCAATAAGTACATGGCAAATATTTGTGCTAAAGGCATAGCCCCACAATTTTCATTAGTCAAGACCATTCAGGATACGGAATCCCTAAGGAGGGATAAAGATACTATTTGTTCCTTCCTGGGTTTAAGTGAGTATTGCTCACACTTCGTTCCGGGCTATGCTTCTATTATTAATGTACAATTTACTCGTTAAGGGTGAGAAGTAGATCTGGCCAGGTTCAGTTCATGAGGCATTTAAGTAAATCAAACAACACATAGTTGCTGCACCAGCCTTATCACTATATGTTGCTGGTAGGAAATGTGCTGTTACAGTTGATGCCAGCCAAATTGGCTTAGGGGCCACACAGGTCGGCAATGATGGAAAGCGTACCATTGCTTTTGGCTCACGCTATCTTGGCAAAGCAGAATCTAGCTACAGTACCATTGAGCAAGAGGCATTAGCATGTTCATGAGCTGTGGAAAAATTCAAGACTTCTCTGGGGCTCACACCTCGATCTTTGGAGAGAGCTCAAACCTTTGTCCAATATGTTCAATGGCACTGGCAAAGCCTCTTCAAGGTTTTTGAAATTGCTGTTAAGGTTACAAGAATTCGACTTTACAGTTAAATACATATCTGGGGAAGGAAGCATGTCAAATGCAGCCCTTGATTATGCAGGCCCTTTTGAACTTCTTCCAAGCAATAAAAAGTATATGATAGCCCTAGTAGTCTACTTTCTAAAATGAGTATATTTTGATCTCGCGTCTATTCCTAACAACGATGCCGTTATCAAATTTTGGAAGAAAACCTTTGAAATTGAGGGGGTGCCTAAATAAATGATCATGGAAAATGACACACATTTCACCTCCATGCAAATGAAAGCTTTCATCAATAGGTTTCACATTAGGCATCATCGGGTTGCTGTCCATTCCCCCACCTCAAACATTTTGTTGAAATGCATGAACAGATTTCTTAAAGAAGGTGTTCTGACCGGGTGTTGAGGTAAAAAGTTTTCCTAAAAAGTGTGGTCTTATCATACCACATTGTACCACTGGTGTTTCACCCTTCAAACGTATGCGCGAAAGGATACCTAGATCCACTTTGTGCCCTGATTGAACAAGCACACCACTCCCTATAACTTTCTAGATTCAGATTTAAAATACTTTAAACAATCTAGTCCATTAAAGTGCAAACAACATAATTAAAAAAGATTTACAAATATAACACACTAAAATATAACAAAAAAACCTCAGTATGCATACCAATATAAAATGCAAGTGGTTTTTGCCATGGACATGAATATTGTAAATCAAACTTCAGCATGAATTTTTTTTAAACAATTTTAGCTTAACATTTCTGAGGCTAAATAAAGGGATTTGGTTACGTCTAATGGTGTTTCCAGAATAAGATGTAATGTCAAGCAAAGCCTAAACTGTAAGCCGATGTAATGAGGTGTAAAGTGCTGTGCTCTAAAAAGGTAAAGTAATGGATCCAATATGACCCAGTTATGGTAAAGAGTAAGATGCTGTGCTCTACAAGGATAAAATGCTGTACCTGATACGAACCTTACAATAAAAAAGTGTGTTGTACAATTTGTTAGATACCACCAAGCTAGGGGGATTGACCTGTAAAATGTCAGAACTAGCTCTAGGGCCATAGAACTCTACCACAATGAAGCAGACCTACATGAATAAACATTAAGTGAACGGATGTAAGCATTATAGTCCTTATGGCGGCAGGATAGTCAGGCTATTTCATTTATCTAAGAACGAAATTGCCTCAAGGGTCAGGGAGCAACTAACCGTTTCAAAGACAACTTTGATTAAAAAAACAATCACCTGAAAGATGTCAATGTTAACATTAATGATTGGGTCTTTATCACGAACCCCACGAAAGTTAAGAAAGGTGTGTCACACTTCATGACTCCTGCCTAGATGGTCAGACTGACTAAAGGAGCTGTATTAATCTTGGAGAAAGGTTGGTGGAGAATAAGGAGCTTGGTTAAAGTGTCTCCTGAATAAGTGATGAAAATGCTGGCAATCAAAGTGTGTCTTAGTAGTGAGGTCAATCATAATGCATTCTTGATGCTTATTGGTGGTTAAAATCTCAGTTGCCCTCAGTCACTGCACATTCCACATATTTCTAAGGCTCATCTTTTTTTTCACTTGATCATAATGATGTCAATTTGCATATTCAATTCCTTGCTAATTCACATGATGCTTTGGCTGATTTAGCAAAAGCCACACAGGTTTCTGCTAGTAATTCACTCTGTTTGTCTTGCACTAACTTACCTTCTTCATCCAACAGGTCTTCGCATAATTCTCCAATGCCTTCTCGCTACAAGGATGTTTATTCACATTACCTTATTAACTTCAGGTAGTTTTTGCTTGTTTTTAAGGGGGGAAGGAGATGTACTGTATTGGATGTTAGATATTGCTAGATATTGTACACTATATTGATGCACAAGCTGTTGAGTTTATTTGCTTTTGGTTCCTTGGTCCGGTGTTCTTGTGGCAGCGGTTTTTCTCATCTTCAGAGATGGAAGGACAATGACACCGGGAGCAAGCTGGTCGTGGGCTCCAGTGCTTCCTGCTCAATAAAGTACATTATGTTTTTGCTGTATACTCACCTGGAATCCCTCTTTACAGACTTCTAGTCACAGATTCCTCACATTTTTCAAATATTTCCCGGCCATCGACTGGATCTGGAAACTTTTCAGCAGCACCTTTGCATGCCAGTAAGTGGTGCCATACCGCTCCACACTGATGCCTTTCCACTTCGGAAACGGGAAATTAAGTGTGCAGCCCTTTATAGGCATCACTGCTTTGTGCTGAGAATAGTTCTTTTCTTGCCACGCCACCAGACGTGGATCCAAAGCTCTCTCAGAGACACTTATCCTCAATAATTTTTTCCAAATTTCACAGTGTGCAAGGGTGTGTTACTCCCAAAAACAACAGGTTTTAAGCCCTTTAGGGACATTCGCAAATAAATATGTGGATAGATCCCTGTCAGGTGTTTCTGGTGTCGAGTCGTGACATTGAGGCATGCAGTGACTGCACGTCGATGAACCCAAAGACCATACAAGACCCCAAGGTGACGCTTTACATCGAGAAACAAAAAAAAACTCCGCCATGAGATTGGTCCAAGTTGAAGGTTCCCATTCCAGCTCCAGGAGTTGCTGAACCCGTTCCAAAGGCTGGTATTCTTTGAAATCTTTGGTTAAGTGGAAGAAGAAAACATAAGAAATCGAAGTGGAACTCGGCCCCCTCTCTCCACTTGCATTCGCATGAGCAGGCTCAGGGAGGGCACCATGGCTCTCAATCTCATGCCCGGAGTAAATTGGCTTCTGAGCCAATCCAGCAACTAGTTATGACACACCCCGAGTTTCCAGGGCTCTCCACCACTTCAAAACAGATCGAAGAGTTTCGCATGATGCCTTCCCCCCCAGTCAACAGACCAATAGCAAGATGGCATCTCCCTTCTCAAGGCGACCCTACTTTCCTGTCTCATCAGTCATCCTCCTAACATTTAGTGATGCAGGCATCCGCGAGCAGATCCAACCCAACACTTTTCCAACTACTCCCCCTGATAGGAAGTCCAAACTAGTGAAGACATTTGGGAACCAGGTTTTCTCTTCCACCCTCCTGGCCCTCCATTCAGTCAATGCTACCTGCCTCCTGGGATGTTATTCCCTCTCCTTTTGGGACTTGATGGCTCAATTCCTCCCTGGTGTTCCCGAAGATCTCCGACCTGTCCTGTCACAGGCCATTCAAGAGAGTAATGATGCGGCCAATTTCCCAATTTATTGTGGCATGGACACCACCAATTCCATCGGGCGAGCCACTCGCACCAGTGTTGCCATTCATCGCCATGGTTGGCGGAGATCAACCAGTTCCCAGGTGATGTCCAGTCCTCCCTTATGGACATGTTCTTTGACAGTACTTGCTTGTTTGGGAACACGGCTGATTCCACTTTGGTGCGATTCAAAGAGAGTTGACCAACTGCACCCACTCTGGGCTAATCCACACTACCTTGCCAGCCTCACCAAACTAATAGCTCAGCTTTGAAAGTGCTGTCCCATACCACCAGCCTGTCCAACCTCAGCAAGGAACCCAGTAGTTTTGTGGTTGAGGAAGTGGTATCCACCATCCTGCAGCCAAGGTCAACAAGCTGCCAAGCCCACTACCTTCCCCTGGCTGCCTCACCTGCATAACCTTTAGTGTGCCCTTAGGGTAGCACAGCCAGCCGATGAAAGGCAGTATCCAAAGATTCTTCCCAGTTTGACAAGCCATAACTTCAGACAGGTGGGTCCTGCAGATTGTTCACAGGGGTTTGCCTTATGTTTCCACTCTTCTTCTCCATACGTTTCATTGTCCCCCCAGTGACTGACGGTGGCCCATCTCTCAATTTTGCATCAGGAAGTGCTGTAGAGAGGGTGCCAGCAACAGAAGTAGGATGTAGTTGTTATTCCTGCTACTTTATGGTGCTCTAGAATGACGGAGGCTTATGTTCTAATTTAGACCTGTACCTACTCAGTGCCTTCCTTCAGAAGGAGAAATTCAAGATGCTCACCCTGGCCCAGGTCTTGTCTGCCCTCGACCCTTGAGACTGGATGGTGGCATTGGATCTACAGGACGCTTATTTCCATATAACGGTACTGCCGACCTTTTGATGCTACCTGCAGTTCGTGGTGGGAGAGGAGCATTTTTAGTTCACTGTGCTCCCATTTGGTCTCACAAGCGTCCGTTGGGTGTTCACGAAAGTGATGGTGGTGGTGGCAGCAGACCTTCCCCCACCTCGACAACTGGCTGTTGAAGGAGGACTCGACCCAGGCAGTCGTCAGCCACCTCCACACTGCTGTCATCGTTTGGGTTCACTATCAACGGGCCGAAGTCACACCTCTTTCTCAGACAATCCCTTTAATGTGATCCATTCTGGACACAGTTCACTTTCATCCCTTTCCCTCAAGAAAGAGAGTCCAAGACATTCTTGCTTTGATCCTGATCCTTCAGGTTAGGTCCTAGATTTCAGTGAGGTAGACTCAGAGGCTGCTGGTGCTGATGACCTCCTGCATCCTGTTAGTTGAGCACTCCGTGTGGGCTCTGTAGTTGGATCTGAAGTCTCAGTGGGCGCAACATACAGAGGACAACTTCGACCACGTCAAGATTTTGGAGGAGACCGCAAAAGATCTGCAGTGGTGTTTCCTGGACAACAATTAGGTCTGCGGCAGACCCACCTAGCACTGACAGTGGTGACTGATGCATTGCTGTTTGGGTGGCCATTTATGAGATGAGGATTTCAGAGGTCTCTGGTCTCAGAGGAGTCCAGGCTCCATATCAACCTTTGGGAGCGGAGGGTCATCTGCTTGGAGTTAAAAGCCTTCCTTCCATCCATCAAGCTTAGGCTGGTTCAGGTGATCACAGACAATAACCATGTGGTACTGCAACAAACTGAGATCATGGACCCTATGCCAAGATTCGCTTCGCCTCTGGAAATGGCTGGACCACCAAGGGATCTTCCCGGTGGTGAACCACCTGGCATCCTCTTTGAATGCCAGTGTAGACAAATTTCACAGTTGACACCTGGAGGATGGCAAGTGGCAATTGCACCCAGATTTGGTGCAAGGTTTCTTTTTCAAGAGCTTTGGTTCAATCTGTTCACAACTGATAAGAACGTGCAGTGTCAGCCCTTCTGTGCATTGGAGGTTCCAAGGCGGCTCTCAAATGGAGACACGTTCTGCCTCAAGTGGAACTCAAGACTCCTGTATTCCTTTCCACTGATACTACTCCTGTCCCAAGTTCTCAAGAAGATCAGGACCTACCAGGCTCAGGTCATCCTTGTTGCTCCGGATTGTGCATGGAGAGTATGGTATCCAGAACTCCTGGGGTTGAGCATCTGTCCTCTAATGACACTGCTCCCCCAGAGGATCCCCTGTTACTGCAATAGGGCCAGATTCTGTACCTGGGTCTTCGCAATCTCCAGCTCTATGCTTGGAGATAAAGCGGCACAGCTGAACACCTCGACCTTCCTCTGGTAATGGTTGATATTGACAGCCAGGAGTCCCTTAACAAAAACTGTATAAGCCTGTCGTTGGAACATGTTTTTGTCTTTGTGTGTGGTGATGTCCTATATGGAAGATAGGCCCCCTTCCAGGCAAAGCTATCTGATGTTTTGTTGTTTGTTTTGTCCTTACCTTGGCAAAGCTTTGCTCTGGACACAGTTAAAGGGTACCTTTTGACTATTTGGGCTTTTTGTGGTTGCTGGTACAGCCTTCATTGTTTAAAGGGTTATAATATTTGTTTCCTCCCTCTCCCTTTGTCATGCCACAGTGGGACCTTAACTTATTCCTTACATTTCTCATGTGCAGTCCCTTTGTACCACTTCACAGCTGCCCCTTACGGCTTCTCACCCTGAAGAAAGTGTTCCTTGTCACTATTACATCAGCGCGGTGTGTGACTGGGCTTCAAGCTCTCCATGTCAATCTGGCATATTTCACCTTCTTCCCAGATAATCTGGTATTGCTGACACCAGCATCTTTCTTACCTAAAGTAGTGATGCCTTTGCATTGTTCAGAACATCACCTTGTTGTCATTCTATGCTATGCCAAACCACTCTAGAAGGAGGAGAAACTCAATCGCTTTGACCCAAGAGAGTGTAGAGCTTTTGCATAAATTAGACCAAAGAATACAGGGTGGGTGATCAGCTCTTTGTGGAGTTGTCTGAAACAAAAAAAAAGGCAAGGCTGTGCAGCAAAGAACCACCTCCCACTGGATTATGCTCAGTATTAAGGCTGCTATGCACTGGTTAAAAAGCAGCATCTGGAAGGACTTCATGATCATTCTACAAGGGCCAAAGCTGCTACCACTGTGTTAGCACATGGAGTCCCGATCCTAGACATTTGATAGGCAACTAAGTGGGTGTCCCTCTATACACTCACAAGGCACTGTTGTCTGTAAAGTCGGGTCCTCAGAGAGGGGCATTTTGCCCACTTGGTCCTGCAAGACTCGGTGGTTTGAGCTCATTTACAGACCCACCTTCAAATAGATACTGCTTTGTATCTATTCAAAAGATGAGGGACCTGCGGCTAGAAGTCTCTGTCAGAAAAGCAAGTTACTTACCTTCAATAACGGTCTTACTGGTAGAGACTATATCTAGGTACACATTCCTTACCAACCCTTCTATTCTCCCCGTTTGTGATCATTAATAAGATTCCAAGTCTAGGAATCTGCACACTAGTCCTACCAATCTGCTTTTGGAGCTCTGCGTCTGGATCATGGACAGTCTGGAAAGCAGCTGACATTAGTCTGTGGCAGTAGTGCTTATATAAGCTCTGCACGTCATTTTGGGAGCGGAATGGCATCAATGCTGTGCTGCGCGATGCCACCTACCAGGGCACAGAGGTACTGCTGAAATATTTCTGGATCCAGTCTAACACTATTCTAAAGTTGAGCAATCTGCAACTAGATACGAACTCTACCAAAAAGAGCATTACTGAAAGTAAATAACTTGTTCACCGTGTGCATGCAGAAGGTCCTTGAGAAATAGTAACAAAAGAAGAGACCCTCGTCAAGAACTCTTCATAAATAAACAAATCACATCTTGCTTAATTATGTGCAGCAGAAATACAAACAGAAAAAACATGATGCTGTTGCATCCATTTGGACAAGATGGTGTCTATTTAGCCAATAAAACATCATTTAACAGAATGTAGCAAGTTTGTTCAACAGCAGTAGTTCCATGTCAGTATGGATATGTGAATGCAGGTGTGGATTAGTTGCTCTGCACACTATTAATAATGTACATTTTGAAATCAAACACATAAAGCTCTGCCAACTCCCCCCTCGGATTATTCTGTCCTCACTAAAGACCCCAAACTATTCACAATACAGTCTGGATCACATTTTGTCTCTTGCATCTTTCTTCTTCCAATATCTTAAGCTATTCAGTGATTCAGTCTGTGACATCTTCCATCTCCATCTCACACCTCTTCCACTTAGACTTTGTCTCCTTTGTGCACCTACAATTTAGACACAACTTATTAATGATAAATTCAGAGAATTTGAACAAAAGAAATTGAATGCTTGCACAAAATAACACAATATTTATAGATGTTGATTTAGCCCACAGCATACTCCCCTCCCAAACAATAGAACCACTCACCAACCTTTCTAAAGCCCTTTTCAATCTCACCAAACCAGGAACTCACTGATTCCCATAAGCCATGCTCTTCAAAAGTTTTGACTTCATGAGAAACATTACTTATGTTATTTACATAAGTGTTATTAAGCTTACTGTTATCCATGATGAAGGTGCAGCCCTCTCTCACCTTCAAAACCCTAAGGGCTATGCTATCCTTTGCAAAAAGGATGTCTAGCGCAAGGCGCTTCTGTATGATGAACGCAAGCATAACAATTAATTCATTGTTTAGGTGGGTTACCAATGGTGTTAAAAGCAAGGCAATGTACAAGCGTAGAAAATCTTTTCCATTTCCATTTCCATTTATTTAACTTTATTTCGGCCGCTAGGGCCATAAAAGTACAAACAATAAAACAGATGATATACCCTCATATTTAACAATTAGGGCAACAAAAAAACATCTTCTTATACAATGATCGTTCCACAAATGAGAGAGGAAAAAACACACAATGCGTGGGAGTAAGTCAGGGATGTAAAAATTATACATAGTACTATCATAACTAATTTAAAAAAGAATAAAATCAGCCATCCTGTGATGGAATGCAGTCTAACATTTTTACAAGGATAAAAATATAGGACAACGATAAAATGCCCAGAGCATGGGTACAAAATTGCTTGTCCTACTAGAATTCCTGAATTTTGATCTTCCCCCTGGAATCTACTTTAAATAGGCCCGCCGGATGTGCCACATACAGTTTAAAAATCGTGATACAGCAAAGACAATTGGTGGGTGAGTGCCATACTTTAAAACTTTGTAAGCCTCTATGCAGCGCACAAAGCCCAGGTTCTTGCATAGTTGGATTAACCAAAGCTTGCGCGGCAGCCGATAGGCTAGACAGAGGAGCGGGATGTGTAGTTCAGACTCCTCCTTGTATTTGCATGCAGGACATTCACCCGTTTGTTCGCTCACCCATTTACTAGTGTGCACTGATAGTGGGAGAGTCCCTAGTCTAAATTGCACATACAATTTCCTGGCCAATGGGGGTTGGAAAAGGTCCAGAAAATTTTCCTTGCTGTATACATCTTTTACTAGTAGAAATTCTGCTGTTAAACGACCACATGAGGCACTTTCTCGGATGGACGTTAGATTGGCTATTCTATAGACCCAGACTGGAAAATCTTTTCATTTATAGCCACTCCAGTAGATGGGATCACAGCTCCTAAAACATCAAGCACAATTTGTCCAAATCCCTGTTTCACTTTTGTCTGCATCATTCATCTTTTTTCAATTATGTAGAATAGGTAATATGATTCCCCAAACCTCCAGAAACAGGAAGCTATTCCTATAAGTTTTGAAGTCCAAAAGATATGGCGACAAAAACTCTTCCTTGATAATTATACTAACCAAAACATTGAAAGGTAAGCTATATAATAACAGCAGTTGATAGTAGGTCACTCCTTCACCTTTACTCTTGCCACCTTCTCCAGCTCCTCCATCACCTTCCCAAAGGAATGGAAACACACAGATGTTCATTGTAAATAAAGACCTTAGGCAGCCTACTATTTAACTTTGAAATTTAGTAGTATAAGGAGAGCAAAGCAAGGCCATTACTTTTTATTATCAAAAATATAAATTTTAAAATCAAAACAGATTACTGATAACTCCATTGAATAAGTCCCATCCTATGAGTAATCTAAGACAACGTGTCTCATCTTATCATGATAGGATATGGGAATATGTGTCAACAGGTCGCAGAAATTATATTTTTTCACACTATCAAACAACAAAATACAGGGAAGTATGTTGGCTTAAAACATGCCTAATTCTTGGAAGGATCGTGCCAAGCATGCAAATGTTTAACAACTCATCAAAAAACCATCCATAGACCTGAAGAGCTAAAAACCTACCAGCCCATCTACCAGGTCCCTTTTCCTGCCAAAGTGCTGGAAAAAGCTATCAACTGCCATCTCACCAAACAACTAAATAAAAACAACCTACTGGACCCATCCCAATCCGGATTCCATGCAAATAACGGCACAGAAATCGCCCTAATCTAGACCAAGGAGAAACTGCAGCCCTGATCCTCCTCGACCTCTCGGCTGCCTTCAACATCGTATCCCACTACACCCTTCTAAAAAGACTCCACCAGATGAGGATCCAAGGGGGTGTCCTCAAATGGATCTCATCCTTCCTCCCTGGAAGAACACCAACCATCCACCTTCCGTCCTATGCCTCGGGCCCATAGGACATCACCTGAAGCATCCCACAAGGGTTCTCGCTAAGCCCACCCTGTTCAACACCTATATGGCCCTCTGGCCACACTGGTCAGGACCCCTGGTATGAACATCATATCATATGCGGACGACACACCACTCATCCTCTCCCTATCCGCATACCCCGCTAACACCAAAGCCAACTTCGACCTGTGCATGACCAGCATTGCCAGCTGGATGCACAACAACTATCTCAAACTCCATTACGCAAAAACGGAGGTACTCAACTCTAGAAGCAACACATCCCAGTGGGATTACTCTTGGTGGCCAGCAGAGCTGAGACCCTCATCCACAGACCATGCCAGGAATCTAGGCATCATACTAGACAGCAAATTCACCAGGAAGAAACAGATAAGGGCAGGATCATCAGCCTGCTGTCTCACTCTTGGCATGCTCTGGAAAATCTTCAAGTGGCTCCCCACCGACACCAGACACACCACCACCCAAGCCCTCGTCACAAGCTGCCTGGACTATGGCAACACCCTCTACGTGGGTGTGAGAAGTTGGCCTGGCATATGCTGGTCACTAGTTATAGTGGCCACCTTGCACCAGTCCAATTCGACTCTTAAGGTGATAGGTTTAAAAGACAACCTTTAAAGAAAGCTATCCTAGTGGTAGCTGTGGAGAGCAGCCTTCAGGCTAAGTCTTGAAGGAGTGTTAAGCTTATTGTTTCACCATAGATAACCTCTTGAATGACCAAATGAAAGAGTAGTCCACACAGGTATATATATAAAATATATGTATTTATTCTACACAGAATCCCACAAGTCTCTTTATGAGGCTAGAGGTAAAGTTAGAATTCAAACAAGCATTTATAGATACAATAAATAGCACTGGAATCACAGGGCCCCAGGGGGGACCAAACCATATATTAAAAAAGTGGTATAAGAACCACGACAATTCTACAGACAATGCCTAGGGCATTTAGGATCGCTGGCCCCTTGAGAATCCACCCCAGGTGATGAGGCGCGTGCAGTGGAAATAGCTGCTATCGGGATCTCTATTAAAGCCTATGGAGAATGTCGCGGTTTGATTTAAACAGATTAAAGACACTTCTAACAGGAGTTCAAAGTTAAAAACTTAGAGTTAAGCTTTTGAGGAGCCCACTACCACGGGAGTACCGAGGTACCACTGTTACCTGCCCCAGGGAAGCCGGGTGCATAGGACATTTTCGATGTCGGGCCGTGGGCTGATTTTCAATGGGAAAATGTACAAAACTGCTGCTAGCCAAAAGCGTTGATGATGCCGTGAAGAATGAAGTTGTAGATCTTGTAGAGGAGAACCTGAAAGCAGAGGGGACAGAGTCTGGGTCACGGCACAGTGACCAGGGAGCTCAAGGTAAAGAGCCCTTCAATGTCGGGTGCTTCAAGTGGAAAAGGTGTAAATTGGATCTGCAGCCACGGGCTCTGGGAGACTTCAAGGAAGGCCAGCTTCTGGAGGGCGACTGTCCCACGAAGGATGAGGGTCGCTGCAGTGTTAGTGTCCGGATTGGATCCACTAAGCCTTGGCAACCGCAACCCACGCAAGATGAACAAATCAGCTATGGTGCAGACCCACGAGGTCTGGGCAAGGTCTCATTCGAGGAGACTGTAGAGCAGGCCTGGAGCAACCAGGGGAACTCTTAAAAGTAAAGATTGACCTCTGCTAGGGCCCACAAGTCGAGAGACAAGGGACCGCGGGAGGCAGCAATTTGGAGTGCGTAAAAGGGTCCCCACGGGCCACCGGAGTGAGCTAGGGCGCTGATCTTTGGCACAGTTGCTGCTGAGAGGTTGGCTCAATTTGGGCCAAAGCACTGGTGACTGGTCAGGGTCGTGTGCTACGCAAGAGGTGGCCAGTGTCCTGGGGTATTGGGGATCTCGGCACTCACGCAGTCCATGGTGCTCAGACTTGCTGGGCACACTCACTGGCCTCTGGGATGCTAGGAAACCCACTTCAAGGTTGAGAAGAGTCGTCGATGTCCGAAGGAGCAGCGATGTTCCAACCGGGTCACTTGCAGTGATTCAGGTGCCTGCCAAGCAGGGGGGTAACTCCTTTACCCCAAGGGAGATTTCTTCAGTCAGCTGGGCAGCAGCTCATCGAAGGTCAGGTCTGTGAAGTCCAAGATTAATCTGATTCTCTGGGGACACGTTATTCACCTTTATCCACAAGATTAGGGGAGGGTCCAGATCAGAGCCCACCAATGAGAGTTGAGGCGGGAAAGGGTGGCTACACCCTCTCCCCTTTGTGTGTTTCCCGCCTGGGCGAGGGGCAGGATGCCCCTGAACCGGTTCCAGGCGGTGTATGCAGAATGTAGGCGCTGTAGCAGCCTACGTGCAACTCTGAAAGGCATCCTATGGTGCACCCACCGAGTTCCAATCCACATAGTCTGTCTGGGAAGGTGCTGGCACCTCCCTGCAACAGGATCCTTATTGTCCAGCAGCTGGGGTTTTGCCAAGCAACAGCCAGCCAGAGTTGTGTGGGTGGCGAGTAGCATCCATTTTGTGATACGTGTGCACTTTTAAATTGGTGTCTAAATTCTGCTGCTTTTCCCATATCGCCCCTCTAGCATGGGGGAATCATGCCCTCATGCCCATGGCTGGACGGGGGGTATGATTCCTACATGTTTGACACCAAACACGATATGGTTCTGTGTAGCCATTCTCAAGTTATCACGCTATCGCGATATACTTATAATGCGGTTAAGAGTATATGGTATGGCTACACTACAAACAACCCAGTAATGATTTTACGAAAGTTGCAGAGGGGCCCTACTCAGGTAGGGGACCCCCTCACACATATCTCAGCACCCTGCCTTGTAGGATTAGCAAGGCCTGCTTGAGGGGTGACCAATGAGAATACATGTGTTGTACATAGGTGGGATACAGGGTACCTGTATCCCTGTAAGGGGGTGCAAGCACCACCTTACCCAGACTACAGTAGTGGTCTGGTGGTGTCATTTGGTATGGCTGTCCCAGGGTGGCACAATAAGTGCTGCAGCCCTGGTAGGCCTCTGAGGGACCCATGCCCTGGGTACCTAGGGTACCATCTACAAGGGCTGACAGGGTATCCTCAGTATCCAATTGGGTTGTACCTAGGGTACTCACATCAGTTTTAGGGAGGAAGCAGATAGGCTGGGGTCCTGGATAGCAGGATCCCAGCCAGACTAGTCAAAAACCATCCAAATACCAGGCAAAAAGTTGCGGGCAACCATATAGTCAGATTCCACCTTCCTACATAACCCCCCCCCCCCCTCCCCCAAACGAAAGGAGATAAGGCTAACCTTGTCCATATAAGCCTTTATTTCCCGAGTGTCCATATAAGGAAGAACCTGCACTAGCATGGTTGCTCCCTGTCTCATGGTCCACTTGGGAAATCCTACCCCAAGGGGTTTTAGCGTTTCTCCAAAGTCTAGGGAAATTACCTGTATTGGGTTTTGGTACAGAAGCAGGCTGGTGGGGTGTCTGAGTCTGGAAGTGAGGCCCTATTTGGGGTGGTCTCAACCTCCTCAGGTCACTGGTCACCATGGAAGCCTTTCTGTCCATGACTGTGTCATATCTGGCCCTAAGGGTCAACCTCTGGCTGCCTACAGCTGGGGGTTGGGTCCCTCTGGTTGGAATAGTGGAGGGCACTGGAAGGTTTGGGGCAACTATGCTCCAGGTTTCCCTGTGCCCAACAAAGTCCATCTGGGGGGTACCTGTACCTAGGGGTAAAGGGGATCCCTCAGTTTGTGGAGGAATGGTCACCTGGCTAGAACTACTCTGCTGGGTGTCCCTAATCTGCTGATGAGGGGGTCCCTCTGGACAGGGGCCAATTAAGGGTCAACTGACCTACCTGACCTCTGCAGCCCTGGGCTGACTGAGGCCGGGTAGAGAGGTGCAGGATATCTGCTCCAGACTGGATACCCTCTTGGAAGGATCCCCTGCCATCAGAGCTGTAGCCAGGACAGGCCTGACCACTTCTGGGGCAGTTACTTCACAATGGGGCAGGACCAGTTCCCTTAGGAAGCTGACCCTTACCTTTAGTCTGGTGGGGGTAGGACTGTTCCTCACCCCCTATGCTCTCTGTTTGTGTGGAGTGATCCATAGTTTCAGGCTTCACTCCCTTTAATTCTTCCTGGGGTGGAGGTGAGACCCTCAGGGTCCCATCCACTCTCTCAGGGATGCCTAACATTCTTAAATGGGCATTGTGGTCTACCTCAGCCCAGGCTGAGATTTCCAGGTCATTCCCCAGTAGACAATCTACGGGTAAGGTTGGGGACACTGCCATTCTCTTTGGGCCAGTGACCCCTCCCCAGCTGAGATTTACCACTGCCATGGGATGATCTGTCCTAACTCCATCAATATTGGTCACCTGGTAGCTAAACTCAGGTAAAAGCTGTTCTATTTTGCCTTGTCACCTGCCAAGGTGCTTCCCCGACCAGTCGCTGCCCGGGCCGCTCTCAGCTGAGCATCGACGCTAAGAGCTCGGCCCCGCGGAGGCGAACCTGGTTTTGGCGGCCATATTGGGGGTATTCCAGCGCGCGGACACGCTTTAGTCGTCCATATAAGGGGATGATGACCTCTCCCCCGCGCAGCGGACGCGCATGGCGGACGGGCCGGACTCAGGCCGGAGTCATGCCAGAGTCCTGACCGTCTGCGCCCGTCATCGCTATGGAGGCGCAAGGGGCCAGGGATACTGTCCGGTGTCTTAGCTCTCCGCTTATTAACCGGCTGTACTCAATCAGCACCCTTAAATCTCTCAGACCCCCCCTGTTAAAATGTCATCATAAACTTTCACCTGGGCAACTGCGCCGTAGTCTGACCTGTAGATGTCTGAAGGAATCTGGGACAGAACTCCCGGCACCAGTTACTAACTCCGTCAGGAAATTTGGGACACAGGAGCCCCCACCCCCCTTGAAAGAATTAGGCTTTCTCATCAATGCCCGTTCTCTGGTCAAAAATAATTTAGCCTTCAGAGACTTTGTATCTCAAAGGAAACCCTCCTGGGTTTTTGTAACTGAAACGTGGGGTTCGGACTCAGCAGGCCCTGATTTGGTTAACGCTCTCCCTGACGGCTATGCCATGGTAAGACAGGATAGAGAGGGCCGTAAAGGGGGGGAATAGGTATTATTTATAAGAATGCCTTTACCTGTCGCATGGAGTCTCTTCCTTCTCCCTATAATTCCTTTCAGGCCATGTTCTTTTCCCTTAGCTCCTCTCCCATAGAAAATTTCTCTGGCATTCTTATTTACAGACCCCCAGGTTCCAGATCCTCGTTTGGCTCCGACCTTCTGGAAGCTATAGAGCCTTTTCTAAATAGGCCCTCCCTTACTATTCTTGGGGATTTCAATTTCCACTTGGAAAATAGTAATTCTAGTGATACGCTATTCCTCGTGGATCTGCTGGCCTCCCTCAATCTTTTTCAAAAGGTATTATCTCCTACCCATACTGCCGGCCATACGCTAGATGGAGTCTTTACGAATGACCCTAGATTGGAGTTGGGTCCTTCCTTTCCCCTCTCTTGGTCCGATCATAACGCAGTTTCTATGAAATTCACTCCTTGTGCCTCTCTCGCCCCTAGAAAAGATATAAACTGTTGGGTGCAGAAGAGGAGCTTCCGGGGGTTGACTGATCATTCCCTGGGTCCCCTCATTGCCAATTTCAAGTCTCTTCCCTCTCAGGATATCGACTCTTCGGCACGGGAGCTTGCAAGCACTATCGCAAAGGCAGTGGACACTCTTGCCCCCCTCAAATCTCTGTATAGTGCCAGGAAACGCCTCTCAGCGCCCTGGTACTCCGACTCTCTCAGAGTTCAGAGGCAGGCATGTAGGAGGCAAGAAAGGCTCTGGAGAGCACAGCCCGATGCGGAAGGTCGGACTAAGCATAGAAATCTCCTTAAGAGCTATAAAGCGGCGGTGCTGGTTGAAAAGCAATCTTATTTCTCTAACCTCACTTCCTCTCTTACTTCCCCTGGAGACCTGTTTAAAATTGTAGACACCTTATCCCTTGTCCATCACCCAGACCCCATAGTCCCTTCACAAGAACTCTGTGATCAGATTTCTTCCTTTTTCCACACAAAAATTTTAGACATTTACACAGCCCTCCAGACGGACAATTTGACTCGGGCCTTCTCTCCTGATTCGGGGAATACTACTCTCCCTATCGAAACCTACCCCAGTTTCCCCCTTCTCATGGCCAAGGACCTCGATAAACTCTTGGATTCTCTTAGGTCAGGCTCTCCTCTTGACCCCTGTCCGCTCAAAGTCTTAAAAAACTGTAGGGCAACTCTAATCCCCCCCTGTTGGCAGTTATGAACAGGGCTATATCCAGTTGTGCTTTTCCAGCCTCCTGGAAAACAGCTATTGTAAAGCCCCTCTTAAAAAAGGCCACTTTGGACCCTGGGACTTTAAAGAACTTCCGTCCCATCTCCCTTCTCCCTGCCCCGGCCAAGATGTTGGAGGCTCATCTGAATTTCCATCTCAGCGCCTTTCTTGATAAAACCTGCCTGCTTGATCCATCTCAGCACGGTTTCAGAAAGGCGCATAGTACTGAGTCAGCTCTTACAGTGGTGGGCAATAATATCCGCGCTAAGGTCGACAGGGGTCAGACCACCCTTCTGATCCTGCTCGACCTTACAGCCGCGTTTGACACCCTGTCCCCCACTATCTTGGCCTCCCGTCTCAGTGAGATGGGGGTGGAGGGTCTGGCTCTTAGTCTCCTTACCTCCTTTCTTAACAACAGGGAGCAAAGGGTTAAATTGGGTGACTTCCTCTCCACCACCAAGCCTTTGCAGTGCGGGGTCCCTCAGGGCTCTTCTTTGAGCCCTACACTTTTCAACGTTTATGTGGCCCCACTTGCTAGGCTTGTCAGGTCCTTTGGACTGGAAGTACTCTCGTATGCCGATGACACCCAAATCATGGTCTCCCTGTCACAATCTGTTGGGTCCACGGCCCTAAACTTTAGGAACTGTATGGGAGCCGTGGCAGGTTGGATGACGTCAAACTTCCTAAAGTTGAATGGGGAGGAGACTGAGATCCTTGTGTTCGGGGGAAACAAGGAGGTTTGGTCAGCCGATTGGTGGCCATCGACTCTGGTAGTATGCCCCCAGCCATCTCCCGTTGCCCGAAATCTGGGAGTCCTATTTGACACCTCACTTGCCTTTGATAAGCAAGT
This sequence comes from Triturus cristatus, assembly GCF_964204655.1. Lineage (NCBI taxonomy): Eukaryota > Metazoa > Chordata > Amphibia > Caudata > Salamandridae > Triturus > Triturus cristatus. Next base: position 1,139,378,119 of record NC_140589.1, read on the forward strand.
GAATAGGACCGTTTCCACCTGCTGTGGGGTCCTAAGGGTGCTGAGAAAGCTCACCCATTACCTCACCCCTGACGCCCGGAAACAAGTCTCGGTTGCCCTCCTATCTTCGCACTTGGACTACTGCAACGCCCTTTATCTTGGGATGAGCAACAAACTGGTTCATCGGCTGCAAGTGGTCCAGAACGCGGCAGCAAGGTTTGTCGTTAATGCCCCTAGACGCTCCTCAAGAACTGCGATCAGGAAACATCTTCATTGGCTCCCGGTGCATGCCAGAGTAAAATTTAAAACCCTGATTATCATCCACCGGGCTCTTCATGACGCAGGGGCCGAGGGCATTAGGTCTCTGCTGTCGTACTACACCCCAGGTAGGGCCCTGCGATCCGCCAGTCAGAAGTTGCTAACCATCCCACGCGTTGCGAAAGCAAGGTGGGGAGGCAGGGCCTTCTTCGCTCTTGCCCCCAGACTTTGGAACGAGCTTCCCCTTGATCTCAGAAATCAGGAATCTCTTACTCTGTTTCGCAGAGGCCTTAAAACTTTGCTTTTCTCTGAAGCTTACCCTTAATGCTTCTTCCTCTCCTTATCTTGGATCTGGCTGATTGCTTTCCATCAGTTGCGCCTTGACGCCTTCGGGCAAAGTAGCGCATTATAAATTCCCTATCAATCAATCAATCAATCAATTCTAGGGGCACTAGTCTCTTTGTCACCATGGTGACACTAGCCCCTGTGTCCCTGTAGGCCACAGACTTCTAATCATTGATCGTGGGCTCTTGTCTGTACCTGCCCAAGTTATTGGGACTCATGGTAAAGTTGGCAAACCCCATGCCACCATCACAGACTAGAGTTGCTTGTGTAGGGGACCTGGTTAGGCCAGAGTCCACCTGAGTTCCCCAAGAAAGCCCAACTAAATTTTTGGGTGCATTCCCACCACCTGGGGGATTACTACTAGTAGTACCAGGAAGTGTTGGAGCTGCAATAGGAGGAACATTTTCTTTAGTGCTATTCTTTGGACAACTGGAGTCAGTTTTCCAGTGGCCAGGTTGCTAACACACGTGGCAATATGGTTTCTTATTGGAAGAGGAAGGATTTTGGGACCCACCCCCAGAACTGGATTTTTGGGGCCCTTCAGGGGACTTTTCTGTTTTATTATCCCCACCTTTCTCTTTGGGCTTTGTGGAATCTTTCTTCTGGTCACCACCTTGGTTCTTGGGCCTAATCCTGGTTCTGACCCATTTGTCTGCCTTCTTGCCCAATTCTTGGGGAGAGGTCAGATCAGAGTCCACCAGGTACTGGTGTAAGAGTTGGTTTTGACAATTATTAAGAATCTGCTCCATCATGATGAGATTGTACAGTCCTTGATAATCATTTACTTTACTGCCATTTAACCAACCTTCCAGAGCCTTGGTAGCACAATCCACTAAGTCTACCCAATCTTGATTCTGTGCTTTCTGGGTGTCTCTGAACTTTAATCTATATTGATCAGTGGTTAAGCCAAACCCATCTATCAAAGCATCTCTCAACATATAATAATCGTCTGCATCCTCTTCTCTGACAGACAGGAGCTTGTCTCTACCTTTGTCTGCAAAGGAGAGCCATAAGATTGCTGCCCACTGCTCTACTGGGACCCTCTGAACTTTACAGGCCCTCTCAAGTGCAGTGATCCATTTATGGATATCATCCCCTGACTAATAGGGGGGCACAATCTTATGCAGGTTCCTGTTGTCAGGAGCTTTCTCTCTAACTCTAGGGGTATTACTGACACCAGGGTCTCTAGACCCCATTTTCTTGAAGCTTTCTGAAGCTCCAGGGATTCCCTGTCCAATGCTAACTGTTCTCTCCTGAGCTGTAGTTTAGCCTGCTCAAACTGGATCAGTCTGTATTTCCTCTCCTTGGAGGATTCTCTTCTCTGAGAAGAGGCAGAGGTCCGTTTGGATCTCTCAGAATGGTTGGACCCCACTGAGGGGGATCTGTTCGGATCCACCATTCTCCCTTTAGGGATGGAGAGAGTGCCTCTTGGGCCATCATCTCCATGTTGTGAATGGTCTGGTTCATCCAGGTCAAGTTCATCTTCCTCTTCCTGGTCCTCATCAGAGTCAAACCCTGGGGTGTCCTCTTCTGGGGGATGCCCTCCCAACCTGACTACCCCATCAGACACTAAAGTCTGCTTAAAGTCTGCTATGAGCAGGATTTCCCTGAGACGTTGAGTATTGGCACCTTTGTTTGTCTTAAGTTGCCTAGTGGTGCACATCTCCCTAAGCTCAGCAAAGGAGAGATGATCATATTTGTCGACTGAGACCCTATGGGGTCCTTCCAGAGCCTTATGGGCACCTGAACTTAAAGACATTTCTAGTGTAGTGGTACTGGTGTATCTACCTACACTAGGTGTGGCCTACTTAACCCTTTCTTGAGTTGTAGTCAAGGTGTGCTAAGCCCTCTACACACAACTCCTAAGTTAAGTAGAACTTATTATATTCTAAGCTTGAATTTATATGTACCTTTAGTACCAAGTGGCTTTCACTTTAGAAATTCAATTTGTTATCTGGTAAAACAATGGCAAGCTTGAATCCAACCGCTGCACACCAATGTGAGAAGTTGGCCTGGCATATGCTGGTCACTAGTTATAGTGGCCACCTTGCACCAGTCCAATTCGACTCTTAAGGTGATAGGTTTAAAAGACAACCTTTAAAGAAAGCTATCCTAGTGGTAGCTGTGGAGAGCAGCCTTCAGGCTAAGTCTTGAAGGAGTGTTAAGCTTATTGTTTCGCCATAGATAACCTCTTGAATGACCAAATAAAAGAGTAGTCCACACAGGTATATATATAAAATATATGTATTTATTCTAAACAGAATCCCACAAGTCTCTTTATGAGGCTAGAGGTAAAGTTACAATTCAAACAAGCATTTATAGATACAATAAATAGCACTGGAATCACAGGGCCCCAGGGGGGGACCAAACCATATATTAAAAAAGTGGTATAAAAACCACGACAATTCTAAAGACAATGCCTAGGGCATTTAGGATCGCTGGCCCCTTGAGAATCCACCCCAGGTGATGAGGCGCGTGCAGTAGAAATAGCTGTTATCGGGATCTCTATTAAAGCCTATGGAGAATGTCGCGGTTTGATTTAAACAGATTAAAGACACTTCTAGCAGGAGTTCAAAGTTAAAAACTTAGAGTTAAGCTTTTGAGGAGCCCACTACCACGGGAGTACCGAGGTACCACTGTTACCTGCCCCAGGGAAGCCGGGTGCATAGGTAGTTTTCGATGTCGGGTCGCGGGCTGATTTTCAATGGGAAAATGTACAAAACTGCTGCTAGCCAAAAGCGTCGATGATGCCGTGAAGAATGAAGTTGTAGATCTTGTAAAGGAGAACCTGAAAGCAGAGGGGACAGAGTCTGGGTCACGGCACAGTGACCAGGGAGCTCAAGGAAAAGAGCCCTTCAATGTCGGGTGCTTCAAGTGGAAAAGGTGTAGCTTGGATCTGCAGCCACGGGCTCCGGGAGGCTTCAAGGAAGGCCAGCTTCTGGAGAGCGACTTTCCCACAAAGGATGAGGGTCGCTGCAGTGTTAGTGTCCGGATTGGATCCACTAAGCCTTGGCAACCGCAACCCACGCATTATGAACAAATCAGCTACTGGTGCAGACCCACGAGGTCTGGGCGAAGTCTCCGTCGAGGAGACTGAAGAGCAGGCCTGGAGCAACCAGGGGAACTCTTAAAAGTAAAGATTGACCTCCGCTAGGGCCCACAAGTCGAGAGACAAGGGACCGCGGGAGGCAGCAATTTGGAATGCGTAAAAGGGTGCCCCCGGGCCACTGGAGTGAGCTAGGGTGCTGATCTTTGGCACAGTTGCTGCTGAGAGGTTGGCTCAATATTGGGCCAAAGCACAACTTCCCCACTCATCAGGGCTGTGTGCTACGCAAGAGGTGGCTGGTGTCCTGGGATATTGGGGATCTCGGCACCCACGCGGTCCATGGTGCTCAGACTTGATTGAGAGGAGTCGTCGATGTCCGAAGGAGCAGCAAAGTTCCAACCGGGTCACTTGCAGTGTTTCAGGTGCCTGCCAAGCAGGGGGGCAACTCCTTTACCCCAAGGGAGATTTCTTCAGTCAGCTGGGCAGCAGCTCATCGAAGGTCAGGTCTGTGAAGTCCAAGATTAATCTGATTCTCTGGGGACACGTTATTCACCTTTATCCACAAGATTAGGGGAGGGTCCAGATCAGAGCCCACCAATGAGAGTTGAGGCGGGAAAGGGTGGCTACACCCTCTCCCCTTTGTGTGTTTCCCGCCTGGGCGAGGGGCAGGATGCCCCTGAACCGGTTCCAGGCGGTGTATGCAGAATGTAGGCGCTGTAGCAGCCTACGTGCAACTCTGAAAGGCATCCTATGGTGCACCCACCGAGTTCCAATCCACATAGCCTGTCTGGGAAGGTGCTGGCACCCCCCTGCAACAGGATCCCTATTGTCCAGCTGCCGAGGCTGGGGTTTTGCCCATCAACAGGCAGCCAGAGTTGTGTGGGTGGCTAGTAGCATCCATTTTGTGATACGTGTGCACTTTTAAATTGGTGTCTAAATTCTGCCGCTTTTCCCATATCGCCCCTCTAGCAGGGGGGAATCATGCCCATGGCTGGACTGGGGGTATGATTCCTACATGTTTGACACCAAACACGATATGGTTCTGTGTAGCCATTCTCAAGTTATCATGCTATCGCAATATACATATAATGCGGTTAAGAGTATATGATATGGCTACACTACAAACAACCCAGTAATGATTTTACGAAAGTTGCAGAGGGGCCCTACTCAGGTAGGGGTCCCCCCTCACACATATCTCAGCACCCTGCCTTGTAGGATTAGCAAGGCCTGCTTGAGGGGTGACCAATGAGAATACATGTGTTGTATATAGGTGGGATACGGGGTACCTGTATCACTGTAAGGGGGTGCAAGCACCACCTTACCCAGACTACAGTAGTGGTCTGGTGGTGTCATTTGGTATGGCTGTCCCATGGTGGCACAATAAGTGCTGCAGCCCTGGTAGGCCTCTGAGGGACCCATGCCCTGGGTACCTAGGGTCCCATCTACAAGGGCTGACAGGGTATCCTCAGTATCCAATTGGGTTGTACCTAGGGTACTCACATCAGTTTTAGGGAGGAAGCAGATAGGCTGGGGTCCTGGATAGCAGGATCCCAGCCAGACTAGTCAAAAATCATCCAAATACCAGGCAAAAAGTTGGGGGCAACCATATAGTCAGATTCCACCTTCCTACAGTGGGTATGACCGCACAGCTGCTAAACAGACTTCTGACCATTCAGAACTCCGGTGCCAGGCTAATCCTCGACCTCCAGAGGCGGTCCCACAAAAATCCTCACCTCAGAGCACTTCACTGAATCCCCGCCACAAAAGGTTCCAGTTCAGGATGCTAACCCATGCCTATAGGGCTCTGCACAACAAAGGACCAGCTTACCTCAACCACAGGTTGAACTTCCACCAACCCCCCCCCCAGACAACTGCGCACCACCGCCCTCGTCCATGCTCACATTCCCTGCCTCTGCTTAAGCAGAAGTGAGCCAGCTCCTTCTCATATCTGGCCAACAAGACCTGGAATGGCCTCTGTGAGAAGTTGGCCTGGTATATGCTGTCCACTAATTAAAGTGGGCACCCTGTACCAGTCCAAATGACCCTTTTGGTGCTTAGGTCAAAAACAACCTTTATAGAAAGCTATCCTAGTGGTGGCTGTGGAGAGCAGCCTTCAGGCTAAGTCTCAAAGGAATGTAAAGCAGCTTGTTTTACCAGATCAGAACCTCCTGAATGATGAAATGAAAGGAGAACCACACAAGTGTAAATCTATGTATTTATTACAAAACACTCTCTACTAACCTCTTTATGAGATTAGAGCACGAGGCCAACAATACTTAATCAATAGAACAACAGTAAATAGCACAATACACAGCGGTCTCCAGGGGGAGACCGACCATATACTAAAAAAATGCTATAACAACAATGAATTCACTATACACAGTGCCTAGAGCACGTAGAATCGCTGGGACCCCAAGGAACCACCCAAAGGAGTGCCACGGGTAGCCCACGGAGGAAGGGTGCTGTGTGGGAACACAGACGCGAGCTCCGTACAACTCTATGGGAAAGTCTTGGTTGGAAAATTACAGTTTAAGTACACTTTGGAGAGGACTTCAAGCAAACCCTTTGGAACATAGAAGGTTCTAACGCCAGCACCCTTGTGAGTACCGAGGTACCAGTGTTACCTATCACAGAGGAACCAGGTGCATAGGGGGCAAGTGGGGTCGAAAACCCTCTTCGCTTTCAATGGCATGATGTGAAGAAGTGCTGCTGCCGCGAAGATTAAAAATGTCCGGTGGAATCCAAGCCTGGATCCGAGGTGAGAAGAACCTGAAAGCAGAGGGGACAGACTCTGAGTCACTTCAGGGTGACCAGGGGCTCGTTAGATGAATGCCCACCGATGCTGGGTGCTTCAGGTGAGAAGATAGGATGCTTGACTCTGCAGCCATGGGGACCGGAGACGTCGACGATGACCAAAGTATGGAGGTGAGCTGTCCCACAAAGGATGCCGAGTGATGGGGGGGTCAGTGCCCGGATTGAACACCAACAAGCCTTGGCAAAGGCAAACCACGCGTGCAGAGGAAACAAGTTACGGTGAGGACCAGCAAGGTCCTGGGGACTCTCCAGACTATGGGGAGTCAGGGCACATCTGGAGAAACCAGAGAAGCCTAAGGAAATTCAAAGTGACCCTCGCTAGGACCCACAGGCCAACGGACCAGGGATCGCGAATGGACCTCGAGCTGAATCACGAAGTTCGAGCCCATGGAGCACTCGTGGAGTGGAGGCTGGAGATCTTCAGTGGAAATACTGCTCGGGGTCAGGACTACACGTAGCCCAATGCACAGTCTCAGGGATTGCCAAAAATCATATGCAGCTGCTAAAGTACACGGTGCACAGGGGTTCGGGTTGCACAGTTCCCACAAGGGATACTGGTCTCAGGATTGCTGAGAGAGCAGATCAACCTCAGAGACGCTCAGGAACCCACCTCCTGTGTTGCAGAAAGCTTCGGAGTCCTCAGGAGCTCGGGAGATGTAAACCGGTCAGATGCGTTAAGGTGCCTGCTGCTGCAGGGGAGTAACTCCTTTACTCCAAGGGAGATTCTTCTGTTGTCCAGCGAAGTGTAGACCGTCGAAGTATATGGTTTCTGCTTGCATAGTTTAGTCCAGCTAAAATCTAAAGTCCTTTAGTAAGGTTTCCTACTTTATACCCAAGAAAGAGGTTGGACAAACTCTGGGGACCCACCTAGGGGAGAGTCAGGACAGAGGGGTGGCTACACCCATGACCTTTGTCCAGTTTTGCACTAGAGCAGGAGCAAATGGTGATATGATGATATGAGGTTGCCCATTTTCTTTTCACCCCCTGCTACTTCCCCCTACAGCTCCCGTAATTCAACCAATGCTGTCTGTATTGGACGGAACAAGAAACATTTGCCATTATGTGTGTCATAATTAGTCTTGACAGCAGGTTCACAGTGTCCTGATTCTAGTATTTGTTTCTGCTCATTTCATCTTACAGTTGTACTTTCAAGGGAGCCGTACTTAGCTATTTGGTCTGCACAGGTGCTGCCCATTGTGACTATGCCATCACCAGACTTATGGGCTATGCACTTCACCACCAGAAGGTATTTAAGTTGTTATATTACTTCCAATAGGTCTAAAATGTATGAACTATTCCTAATGAGAGTAATGAAGCCCCTTAATGTCCACAACTGCCCAAAATCATGGGCCACTAAAAATCCATACTGGCTGGGGGAGTAAATCGTCACACTCAATTCATTTGCTAGGCAGCAAGTTCTTGTTAGGGATATCAGCTCTGCTACTTGTGTTGAAGTTACATCAGACAAGTGTGATTCTGCAGTGATTTCAGAAATGAAACTGTCTGCAAAAGCTGCTTTCGGCATTCCTTGATGGTCTGCCAGATAAGAACCCTCCACAAGCAAAGTCAGATCAGCCATTTCTAGGGGAACATTCTTGATAGCTGATGGTGCACAATTTTGTTAAATGAACACAATCGTATTTGGGCTTTTCATGATCGTGTTAATCGCTGTTTGGAATCGGCAGCAACGTTGCAGAATTAAAGATATTGCACCTCTTAATTGAAATGTTTTCAGTTGCAAGTATTGTTTGTTCATACTTTGTAAGGCAGCTATTTGTCCAATGCTGAATGAGGTACAAAGACAATCACCCATGACAAATCCTTCAATTTGCTCTATTGCAAGGCTAAAAGCTGCCACTGCTTTCAGACAACCAGGAATAGCCGTGTTACTGAATCTAATGTAGCAGAGAAGGAAGCAACAGGCCTGCTTTACCTCACCATGGTTTTGTACTAACATGGATATTGCACACCAACTTCTTTCATGGCAGAATTGGAAAAACACATTCTCGTAATCAGACATTCTGGAAGCAGGCGCACTACAAAGATTTTCTCTGAGATCCCAGGAGGTCGTCATGCGTTCGCCAACAAATGGTACCAGATTTTTCATATCACTGTGAGTAAGCCTCACTAAAGGCTTTGCAATTAGCGAATCCTCCGATGGCTGCGGGCCAGACGTGTAGACTTTAGCAATAGTGATTTCCTAATTGAGATTATCTCCGCAATTAGGAAATCGGTCTTCCTAATGTATGATGTTTTTTTTCCTAAATAGTGATTCCTAATAGGTTGCAAATTGACCTACATCTTGAATATTAATTATCTAGGTTGCAATTTGCGACCTATTAGGAATTGCAGCCATCACTGAGATGGTGGCTTGCTGAGGCCAGCAGACCACCATGTCTGTGATTGCTTTTTAATAAAGCAATCCTTTTTTTTTTTTTTAATGCAGCCCGTTTTCCTAAAAGCAATACTAGATACGTTTAAAAAGAAAAAATGAAACTTTGAAGTTTTATTTTTTAAGAGTAGGCAGTGATTTGTGGGACCACTGCCTGCTCCTAAAATTAATTAAATGTTTCAAAATTCTCAAAGCGAATCGAGCCATTTGAGACTTGAAACAGCTTTGTACATCTGGCCCTTAGTTTCTCATGTTTTCCTGCAACACCGCAGATATTGGCAAATTTGTATGCAACTGCCAATGATTTTACACTTTCTGCTTAGTAGTCAGTTTAACTGGGGTAGCATACTGTGTCTGCATCTGATTTGCATTTTGTTGCTTCTGGGGAACAAAATAATTTTGGATTCGATCTGGGTTCTTTCTAAATTCATGCTTCCAGTGGCCAATGTTCTTGCAAATGTGACAAGCAGTGCTCTTTTTCAGCAACGTAACATTCACATTCTCATTTATTCCAGAATTGTTCACAAATCCTCTACCACAACTGTTTGTTTGCACTTGCACCATATCACTGCTTGTTCCCACGCATTCTATGCATACCAATAATTGCAAATTTTTTAGAAGGCACAGAATGTGAATCAGTATTCATCATTGGATTTCTATTGATTCTCTGAATATTCTTCATTTGCACAGTCATTAACTTTTCTTCGACCTTTTTCTGCTTTTTGGCTGAACATTCACTACAGTACTTGGCATATTTACCAATGCCTTCCCTTTTGGGCAGTTCAACTCTGTTCTACTTACTATAGATCTGCATAAGCCTCTCATAATAAGTATGCACTGCCTCTTTCAGCTCGTGTGGCTCTCATTATCTTTGCTGAGTTCACTCCCTTCGCCAGCACCTTCTTTTTCAAATGCCCTATCACTGCTCTATTTTTCCATAACCAAATCAGCTGGGGCATTAATAGGAGGAACCCTCTTTGGTTATTGTGTCAGCTGCATTACAATCTGTCCATAAATCACTAGAAACACAATGTAAAACAATTCCTTCCAAAGCACCTGAATTTATCATAAAAGCACAGTGATCTTCCCTGGACCAAGGAACATGCAGATAATTCCTTCCATGTATTTCCCGTAAAGGGAATTCTGTAACTGATTCTGGTTCAGGATCACTCATGACCACATGCACATTCTTTCCAATTGTCGCTATATTTTCTCAAACCCTCCATATTTTTATGTCCTCAACTAAATCTCTGATATGAGCTTGCAAAGTACCTAGACCATGCCCCTATTTTGGCTTCACGCAATTCCATTTGGTAAGTTTTCTGCAAGCCCTTTATTTTGCTTATATCAGCTCTAAATTCTTGAGCTAAATCTTTAAGATTAGCATGTGCCTCTTTTGCACACCTTGGTGCTGCTTTGATCAAATATCTGAATTCATCCAAATTATACATCAGTATTGCTCCCCTGTAAAATTTCTCCAAATGTAACATTCAGGGTAGCAATGTTAATTTCTCCCTTCTCCAGTGGTGTAGTAGCTTCTGCTTCTGCAGTCCTAGTGCCTGTGTATTATATGCGTAAAGAGGAGGTCTAGAATCCAATAGGCCAATTAAGGAATGATCTTCTTCATCTCTATCAATTTCCCTTTTTTTGTTTTGTCTGTCCCTGTTGGAACCCCCTCTTTCTTTTGATCATATCTTCTTTTTAGCATACCACAGTTGTATCTGATTTCACAAACCATCCAGACACCTTCCGTAGTCTGGACTCCTACTTGCATAAATCCCACGCATAAGGAAAACCAGATTGGGCAGTCTTCTCCTACATCGCTCCTACAGCGTGGAACAACCTGCCACTACAAATAAGAGCCTCCTCCTCACTTCTTGAATTCCACAAGACGGTAAAGACCTGGCTTTTTGAATAGTCCCACTAGGCCCTAGGTTTGGCTAGACTCACAACTGTTCAGCGCCTGTATAACCCCCAGGTGATAGCGCGCTCTACATATCTGCATAATATAACATTAACAATTGTGGGGAAAACTCTCATATCATCTATCATATCCTCTTACCATGCCTTTTTCTGATTGCCCTAATGTGTTTCCATCCACTAACTCATTGAGTTTTTCTACTGGCTTTCTATTTCCCTTATCGTCTTCGTTATGGCCATTCGATCCCATTCTTACTATTTTGGTCCTTATCCACCATGTGACAAGTGAGGGCGGTGCTCATGAATGGCAAATGGTTTAAGAGCTTACATGATGTAATCATATATGGAACCAAGATACAGGGGGCTACACAGCAACTCACTGCTTTCGAGACACTGGTGCGATCGTTTGATAGCACACAGGGACTGATATCCCACACATACGAGATGCTATAACACTCCACTCTTATTCATCCACACACGTATCAAACACAGTGGCATGCATATTCCACAGAGGACATCTCCCTGTAACAATGGGAGCTACTCTGGCGCAACATTCCTAGGCTGCATAGGAGCATAGCCCAGCGTGAAACCGCTTATAAACTAATGACTAGGTGGTACTACACCCCATCACGTCTACAGGGAATGTTCCCCACTTCCTCCCCTTGCTGCTGGCACTGTCAATCCCCAACTGGAGATTTCATTCACATTTGGTGGTCTTGCCCCCTATTAACCCTATACTGGAAGGAAGTCCTGAGCAACATTAAGGGTACCATAGGCTTTCCTCTTCTGAACTCATACACCACTATCATTATGAGCATCCGATCCATAGCACTTACTGCTATGGCCCATGCTGATTGGCACCTCATATCACAGATGCTAGGTGTAGCTAAACAATTGCTTTCCCTCCATCGGAAGAAATCTACTGCACCGCCAATTGCCTTGTGATTCACATGCCTTTTGGCATGTCATGGCGATGGAACTTTTATCATGCAGGATAACTTACACCGATTCAAAATTTGCCTGCATCTGGCAGCCACTGGCTATTTCTCAAAATCTGAATACTACTGTTTTACACCACTCTGGGCCCTTCAACACTTTTAACACGCTTCTCCAGACTTTGGAGCTGACACACCTCGGAGGAATGATCAGCCTTCTACCGCAGGGACACCGATCACCTCCCCTTAGCTCCATGTGGAGGTTACGCTTTGGCCTGATCGGGACACCCCCTTTTTCTTCTACTCATCCTCAGTCTGCACACTGCCCAGACTGTTGCACCCCTGATTCACCCTTTACTTTCCACTTCCTCCCCGTCTTTCTGTATTTTTGACATATAATTTGATGTCTTTTGATGGTTCTTCTTTTCCACAGTTGGAGGCCGCTCTTGCTCACAGTCCTTCTGTTGTCGGAAATGTGGTATATAATGACCTCTCCCTCTATTGTATAACTTGACATGACACACTGATACCTTGCATAGTCGAATGTCCATCACATGCCTCTTACTGTGTTGCATGTTTATGTCCTTTTTATTTTTTGTATTTCCTTAATAAAAAAGATGTGGAACAAAAAATAAAGATGATTCCTTTTTTGTAGCAGATTTTACTTTCTTATACAAATAATTCATAGATACTTACCAAATGCTTTACAGTGTTGCTGTAGGTAAGTCTTGAACCTAAATGCAGTACAGTTGTGGGCTTCCTCTGTCCTCTTGGTCCAACTTAACCACAAACCAAAGGGCAATCTCTTTCTACCTTGGCATACCCTTGTGTAGTAGCTTCTCTATTTCCAAACCCTCCTGGGACCACTTTTGCTTTGAGCACCATGACTTCAATTACAAGTATTCAAAAGGTGTGGGATTGCCTTCAGTCTGATAAGACATTGTATGCCAGCGTATAGACTTCCCTTTATCCACTAATCAACCCCACATCACTATTACATCTTTCTTAAGGGGACCTTGCAAATAGTCTTTCAGCACCTCCGGTGTACCAGGAGAAAAGCACATGGCTGCCATGCTGCTATAATAAGAAATTCCCAATGGTCTCCTGATCTTATACCATAAACCTGCAGCTGATCTAAGGGTCTTCAATCTTAACTTGATTGTAGTATTTTGGCACTCCAAACTTGTAGAGGAAACCTCTCTCACACCACTCATCCATCATTTCTTGATACAGCTACCTTCTCTTAGATTGACTTCCGCTCTCGAACAACTAAGAGACTTAATCTTGAAAACTCAACAATATAGTTTTATATCTGGTACAGTGGCGGCTGGTGGCATTTGAAATTGGTGTGACGTAAAATGTTGTGATGAGGGTCGTATGGCGAGCAAGCGTAGTGAGCGAGCCCAATCATTATAGGTTGGGTTCGGGGGTTATCCCCCTTGAAGAAAAATTTGAAAAGATTCTGTAAATGGTGCATTTTCAGCAAAATTTGAGAAAGCAAGAAGGTTAATAAGGCAATTGTGAAAGTGTAGTTATGACCTCAATAAACAGATTTCATATGATAAGGACATAGGTAGCTGCTTATTCAGTATAACCACATTTCATCTCCCTGGTTACTGACAGATCCACTTGTGCTACCATGCTCCATTTGTCTAAGACATAATGCATGGCATATCACATAGAGTAAATGTGATCGTAATGTGATGGAGCGCGGCTGAGATTCAGTACCCAGTGTAAGAAGTCCTTTTTCATTAGTGCACTCGACAGGGCTGTTGTGCTTCCGTTAAGCCCAATCCTTATACCACTGATCAAGTGGCAATGTAGGCCATTGCCAGACAATGCCCAGGGTCAAAAAGTAAGACAGAGGAGCGACAGGAATGAAAGTAAAGATTTTACCATTATATCAGTAAACAAAAAGATAGGTTTTTATAAAGCTCTAAAGGGGAGTGCAAGACGTCTTCTCAATACATCAGTGATCCTTAAAGAGATAAACTGCGAGGAACATTTAAATACCAAGAGGGACATTCTTCAAGATTTCAATCTGAAAACAAGAAACAGGACTATGGGAAAACAGACATTGCGATCAGAGAGGAAGTGCACCACAGAATATTTTGCCCTGAAGCATAATGTCCACAGTGATGGTCATTTTCACTCTTCCGTACATACATTGTCATGTTGTATCCTTTTGTCTTCACTAGGGAAGTACTATGAGGAGAAGAGAATGGGATGCAGTGAGGTGGACAAGTTACAGACTTAGGTACCAGGAGCCCGTGCTTTAATCCCGGTTTCCCCACTCCACTAAACTGCGTATCCTGGGCAAATCATTTTTTTATTTCCTGTGCCTTAAAATTACTTTAAAGTACATGGGTTGCCTGAGGCTATTCAGATCAGGCTGCGGTCTATACAAGAAAACGAAAAGTCTCAAACCTGAAGCTCAGACAAAAAATAACCTGCGTCTCTAGCCAGTCCCGGTTCTAGCGGGTGGGCAGGTGGGCCAGGCCCACCCAAACATGAGTCTGGCCCACCCAAACATGAGCCTTGGCCCTCGAGGTGAGGACATGAAGGCCAATAGAAAATGGGTACTATAATTTAAAACGTTCCTCTGAACGTTGCTTTTCTACCTGTTCTGGGAGTTACATGATTGGGCATGGCTGTGAGAAAAAGCCCAGACCCAATCACGTAACTCCTTTTAGAAAGGTGGACTATGTCCTGCAGGTGCAATAGGGGCAGGGCACAAGTCCTAAAAAAAGAAGTGGGGGGACGCTGATGTCACGACAGGAAGTGACGTCACAAAAGGTGGCTTGCACCATCAGACTCATTGCCTCCCCTCGCTCACCCCTTAGATGCGATTGCATCAGAGAAGCCAGCGTGTGAGCAGCGTTCTGAATGAGCTCCGATCTCGCCCCAGAGAGGCCAAAGCGTGAATGTGTGGCTCCATTTGCTCCAGTTATCAAGCTCCAGGTAAAATAAGTGGGGGGACGCCGTCCAACCGCGTGGTACCCCGACTTGATCCCTGAATAGGGGCATGGCAAGGGGACACATTCTTTATTTGGCACAGAGTAACTTTTGCCTATTGCCCTGCTGCGTGGATATTTCCTTTTCCATTTCAACACAGGAGAAAATAAGTTTGTTTATTCTGATTGACCTTTCCTGACCCCTGCAGCTGCCTGTCAGATCAGGCTGTGACACAAAGTTTGACAGTTCGAGTAGGTAAGATAATATGTTACTATTTGGTCTTATTTTTAAAATCTGCACAGGCCCAGCAAGGCACATACTTTGGTATGCTTCACTTAAATGGTTTTTATCAGGGATGCAAGACAACAATCAAAATGTCCAGATATCTGGTGATTAATGATCCTGCTGGTGGCAGTCCTTTGTTGGTAGTTTTCAAATGCAGATAAACTGTATTTTATGTGGATAGCTCAGTGGGTTACTGCCTTTGTCACATAGATTATTGTGTTACTTGCAGTTCAGAAGTTATACTCCTAACATAGGACTTATGAACTGTCATCAAAGAGCTGCATACAAACATGAATGGTATGATTAGAATTTCAGTTTGTTTTGTGTTGCTATATAGTTAGAACTTCCCCAATCTTTCATTATTTAAATTTTTCTGAAAATAGTTTGGGTAGATATACATTTTTATTAGTAAAGCCAACCCTCAACCACTAGGGTATGCTTTAAATCCTGAGTTTGTGCTTCCTCAGCCCAAACCCTCTTAAAATATACTGCCCACCATTATGGATGACATGTGATTCCTACACCTTGAAATCCTCATTAGCTTATGTGTCATTCCCTATAGGCTGATTTACATACTTGTATGATTCATTGTCTCTGTATAATGTGTGCATGATGTAAAGTATTGTGACACCCTACACTGATATGAATAGCGCTATACAACAAATGAAATGCATATGAGAGAAGGGCTACGGAGAGATGAAGGGCATTGTTGGAGGGTGGTAGCAATGGTATCTGCGGAGAAAGAGTTAATAGGTGGGGTGCCAAAAATGACTTTTGCACTAGTGCTAAAGCCAGCCATGTCATGGCCTTTCTGTTTTTATTTAATTAGCAGTCAGGTAATTATGGCAACTGTGAAACAAATTTTAAAGTGCGTGCTAATTATATTTACTGCTATATCCAATGTTTTAAGTTTGTAGGTGATATTACCAATGTTTTTTACAGGAATAAAGAAAGTGGAGCTGGATGGTGGCTGATATGGGGCTGTGGCCCAAAGGTCAGCTGTGAGATAAGGTGCACAGGAGAGGGATGGTAGAAAAGTGGATAATCAGGCCTGGAAGTACTTGTGTTGAAGCCTGGCCTGTTGGAATTTGAGGGTTTGCTCTTGGGCCCAGACATTGCTCTTACTTTCAAATAACTCTCCACATGCTCTGTATACACACAGAATCGATCTGTTGTATCATGGCGACTGTTTGCAAGTATGATGTAATCTAGGGCTTGTAGGCTACTACAACAAGTGACAATTTGGGCCCACAGTGGCCCACCCAAATCCACCCTTGGCCCACCCAAATAAAAATTCCTGGAGCCGGGCCTGTCTCTAGCTGAAAAGCAGTAGATTGTGCTGTGCCTTTGTTGCAGGTCTATAAGAGCGCTTCCAAACTGTGTGTAATGTAATATAAATTTACAGCATGGTGTGTCAGTGACAGTTCGAATCAACATTTTGTCAGCAAACATGAAAAGTGTGGGGTTTTGGAGGCAAGAGTGTACTGAGGGAAGACTCGAAGGCTGTAATTAATCACTTCATGGCTCCCGGCAAATCGCCCTTTGCTGACCATCTACAAATTACTATTACGTGCTAAAAGGGGATTGTCCCGGGACAGTTTGGTTCAAGGAATGCGTTAAAAATGCAGGTCTCAAGCGTCTCATGCTAGGGAAGGCTTGGTATTTTAAAGTCTGGGAAGAGAGCCGCTACTGACTGCAGGTGCATTAAAAGCAGCACTGGGTTTTGCGCCGAGGCAGCGAAGTCCATCATGATGGGCCCCAGAACAGTAAAGCAACAATTGAACCAAAGTAGAAAAGACCAGCTTCATAATTCAAACAACAAATGATCTGCTAATCGACGCAAATGATTTTGCCAGCTGCCACATTCAGCATGCCCAGAAATGCTTGTGAAGTGACGTCAGTGTGCCATTGCTGCAAACAGTCTCACAGGGACATTTGCTAGTGCGGCTCCTTATAAAGTACAGAGCCGAAACTCTGTGCAGCACAAGGCTGTGCACACCTCGCTGCAAACCGGGACTCATGCAGTAGGGGGTGGAGGGAGTTCGCGTGGGGAGGAAGGTGGGTTCAATTCAATAAAATTAAAAAACGCACCTTCGCCTCCGGTCCCGGACTCCTGCGTCGCGTCTCCTGCTCTCTCTCTGCTCACAGGAAGCAGAAGCTGGCAGCCTCCCTCTCCTCCCCTAAGCCAATCACAATGCTGCAATGGAAGTGTTGTGATTGGCTAGGACGCCGTCCATACAGGCATCTATGGGGAGGCCATTTTCTCCATGCAGGCTGCCTGAAGCCCACATGGAGAAAATGGGAGAGTGCCTATGACTGGTTTGGTCGGCCCTAGCACCCATAACATTAGGCTAGCCACTACTTCCCGACCCACCCGCCCTAACCAAACCCTTCTTCTGCTTTCTCGCAGTGCGAGAAGCAGAAATATAAAATGGTGTATATGCCATTTTACGTTTCTGCTTCTCGCACTGCGAGGAAACAGTGGGGCGACGCTCTAATGCTCACGTGGAGGAGCCGCCCCAGATCTGGTAATCTTGAACCAGCTTTGTTCTTTGTTTTCCTGAGCTTCTTCCAGGAGAGTCTAGCCCTACGATAACTCCAAATAAAACTATTGATATTGGATTGAAGGCGTTTTAAAGTGATTTTATCAAAGCGCAACGAGATAGTGTTGAAAAAGTAGGTACTGGTCTATAATGGGCATTTTAACCCGGTTAATCCTTCAATGCATTGCTAAAGAGATATTTTCCCACCTCTTAGGGCATCGGCAAACTTCCCTTCTAATTTGGTCCAATTTCTTTTTGGGAATGTCTATAATTTTCTGTGCAATAAATATTCCTAAATATATGATTTGTTACTTTACCCTGGTATCCTCGTACTCTACATTCCAAATCATTATTTCTGACTTGTACTTATTCACTGAATAACGAGAGATGATGCCGAAATCTTCAGTGATAATTGCCCTCAGAGCTCTACTTAGATCTGCTATGTAACTCAATAGATCATCTGCATACAAGGCCACCTGTAGCAAAGCAGGATCAGACTGCATAGTTACCCCCACTTTTTGCCTGGTGTTTTTCTGGTTTTTGACTAGTCTGATTGGGATCCTGCTAATCAGGACCCCAGTCTATCTGCTTTCTCCCTAAATTGGTTGACATATACTTACTCCAGATTGGATACTGGGGTACCCTTATAAGTCCCTAGTATATGGTACACATGTACCCAGGGCATCGGTACCCCAGAGGCCTCCGGTTAGATTTGGGGGTCTCTAGTTGGCAGAGGTAGGTACCTCTGTCCAAATAGGGGCACTTGCGTCTAGTCAGGGTAAAGGGGTACACTCTTAAAATAACACCTGCTCACCCCCTTGGTAGCTTGGCACAAGCAGACAGGCTTATCTCAGAGGCAGTGTGTAAAGCATTTGTGAAAACATACAGTAACCCAGTGACAACACTACAGAGGGACACCACACAAGTTGTATATTAAAAACAAGTATTCTTTATATAGATTTAACAAAAGACCATAAACGACAGAAATCCACAATACTGTACTTAAAATGGTAGAATTAGCTTAGTTCTCTTTAGATGTTAAAATGCGACACTTTGAGTTCAATGTACCTTAGGATGCGTAACTCTATACAACAAAAGTGTTGCAGGGAAGGTGATGCGTCGGGTCCTTACACGCAAGAACGGTGATGCGTCAGGTCCCTACTGCTGCGTAAGGGATGCGTTGGTTCTTCTCTTCAAGGGGAGGTGATGCATCGGTTTCTTACTGCGCTTCCGTGGCAATGTGGCCCGCAACGCCGGGATGCGAGGAAGATCCGGTGCAATGAAACAAAGATGGTGTCTTCTTCTTGTTGTGACACGATGCGTGCACGCCCGACGGCCATGCGGCGAATCAAAGATTCTTCTGAGCCGTGACAGGCCCTGCGACACGCTTCTCTGATGATGCAAGATGTCTCGACTTGATGCGACAGCTGCGACACCTTTCTTCAGTGATGTGTCGACAGCGGCTGAGGCGGTGACACTCTTCTCCGGTGATGCGAGACGCTTCTGCGATGCGACAGCTGCAGCGGCGACACCCTTCTTCAGTGATGCGACGACAGTGGCTGTGGCGGTGACACGCTTCTCCGGTGATGCGAGACGCTGATGCGATGCGATGCGACAGCTACAGCGGCGACACCCTTCTTCAGTGACGCGACAACAGCGACTGCGGCGACGACACACTTCTTCGGGGATGCGGAATGCTTCTGCGATGTGATGCAACAGCTACAGCGGCGACACCCTTCTTTAGTGATGTGACAACAGCGACTGCGGCAGCAACACGCTTCTTCGGGGATGCGGAACGCTTCTGTGATGTGATGCAACAGCTACAGCGGCAACACCCTTCTTCAGTGAGACGACGACAGCGGCTGCGGCGGCGACATGCTTCTTCTTCGTGAGTCACGCTTCCAGCTCCTTGCGACATGCAGTCCCTCAGAAAGACCAACTCAACTGCAGGCACTTCCAAAGAACTCTTGGGGAGCTGGTGGTTGAAGTCTGTTGTCCCTGAGACTTCAGCAGGAGGCAAGCTCTTTCTCAAGCCCTTGGAGATCCTTCACAAGTCGAATAAAGTACACCCAAAGTTCCTTTCTCCTCTCTTTGGCAGTCAGGCAACCACTGCAGGTCAATCCCTCAAGCTTAGGGATAGTCTCTCCTCAGTCGCTCTGGTTCCTCTCCTCAGCAAAGGTTTCTTCTTGTTTCCCAAAAGTGATCTAGAGTTCTGGGGTCTGGGTCCCCCTTTTTATACACAGTTTCTCTTTGTTCTCTGAAGGCAGAGGGGCCTTTGCCTAGTCCAAACCAGTTCTGGTCAGTCCTGGAGCACTTTGTTGACAAGACCCCTTCTTTCCTTTCACAGTGCAGGCCAGGGACATCAGACGCACCACACGAGGTGGAGCCAGCATTGTGGAGGGAAGGCACAGCCCTATGCAGGTCCCAGGTGCAACTCCTCCCACCCATCTACATGCAGATCCCTCTATTCAGCCCTGTGCTGACTCACCCTGTCTCCTGGAATTTCCCCAGCCCCTGTCACTCAGACTCCAGACAAGGAATACACAACCTAACAGAGGCAGGCTTGGATAGTTAGGCAAGAAAATACCTACTTTCTAAAAGTGGTATTTTCAAACACAAAATGTTAAAACCAGCTTCAACAAAAAATGTTTTTTATCATTCTGAGTTCAGGCATACTAAACTCGAATTTCTACCATGTTCCCTGGGTCAGTTAGGATTATAGGATGTTATAATCAAACTGCCCATTCTGGCCTATGGGGAACAGGTAGCCTTGCAATAGTGAAACACGAAAATGGCTGTAATTCACTATCAGGACATGCCACATACATCAGGGCAAGTCCTACCTTATACTTACAATGCACCCTGCCCTTGGGCCAACCATAGGGGTGTCTGATATGAAGAAAAGGGAAGGTTTAGGGACTGGCAAGTGGGTGCACTTGCCCAGTCAGCATGGCAGTTACAGACTGCACACAGGCCCTGCAATGGCAGGCCTGAGACACATTTTACAAGCTGCTTCTGTGGGTGGCACAACCAGTGCTGCAAGCCCACCAGCAGCATTTGGATTACCAGCCCTGGGCACTCCTGGTGCGCTGTACTAGGGTCTGACAGGTAAACCAAACCAGCCAATCATGGAGTCACTAATCCATACATCAATTTACAATAGGGAGAGCATATGTACTTTAGCACTCCCCAGAGTCATAAAACCAACAAAAACAGGTAAGACAAAATACAGGAGGAAGGCAAAAAGTTCAGGGATGACCCTGCTAAAAGGGCCAAGTCCAACACCTCCCATAGGCTGAAGCATGTATTATGCCACCCATCAGAGGCCATGCAAAATGGAACTACAGGTCTGCCATTGCAGCCTGTGTACGCTGGTGCTAGCATCCCTTATGATAGATATAGGTTCACTATATCTATAGGTCACTACACTTAAAACCTATATGTCACCTCTATAGCAGGCCTTAACAATCCTGAAGGTAGGGTGCTGGGTTTTACATGAGTGGGTTTCCCTTTGCATGAGAAGAGCCCTTCTGCAGTCTTTGGAGACCATTCTCCCGGGTTGTCTGTGACTCATCCAGACATATAGGTAAAGGGGCATTATAACCTCACGATAAATGCTATCTCGAAAACGGCTGAAACAAAACATGTTGTGTTTGGTATCAAACACCTTGGAATCATACATCCACACCGGTAACTGGTGTGGGAGGTATGATTTCACCCCTCAGAAGCAAGCTCCGTGTTCCCTGGTCTTCCCGGTACCACCCTTCTCGACCCGGACAGCACAAAATGGATGCTGCCGACCAGAGACACATTTATGCCCTCCTGCTGCTGACCCAAGCTTGAGCAGGGGTAGGCAGCACAATAGGCATCCTGTCACAGGAGGTGTGACCACCTCCCTGACAGGATTTAGTGTATTGGAGCTGGATGGGTGCACTTCCAAAGTGCCTGAAAGTCTGCCCGAGGGGCACATTTGGTATCCCTGTGCATAGTCCAGCTCAAACCAGTTCTGGGAGCCGTTGACTCCTGCTCTGGTGCAAAACTGGACAAAGGACATGGGTGTAACCACCCCCCTGTCCTGACCCTCCCCTGGGAGGGTCCCCTGAATTTGTCCAACCCTCTCCCGTGGGTACAAAAGGGCTTACCTGGCTGTAGGACCCTAGATTCGACGCTGACAAGATTCTGAACAAGAAACCACTGACCTTCGACCATCTGGACACTCTAGACTTCGCTGGACTTTGATTGGGCCTGACTTCATATCCCTCTCCATCCAAAGCATTGTCTGTGTCTGTGCACCATGCAGGCTCCGTGCAGGACCTGTGGAGCATCAAGTACAACTGAAGTATCTCCCTTGGGGTGAAGGAGTAACTCCCCTGCATTCGCAGGCACCGTAACTCAACTGACCAGTCTGCTGATCCTGAGCTCCTGCGGACTCCAAAGACTCCAGCAACACAGGAGGTGGGTTCCTATGTTCCTTGAGATTGAACTGCCCTCTCACTGAGTTTGAGGCCAGTATCACTCGAGGGGACGGCATAACCTGAACCCCTGTGCACTGCGTACTTTTGTCATTGCATATGCTTGTTGGTGTTCCCCAACTTCGTGCATTGGGCTGTCAATAGCCCCAACCTCTGCGCACATTTTGTACCAAGAACTTTTTGGCCTCCTTGCACTCTGTGCCCTGTAAGCTGTTGTTTGGTGAAACTGCTGGAGGTCCCCTTGCAACTCCTGAGCCTTCGGCCTGTGGGGTCCATTTGAGGGACAATCATGATTTTCTTGGGCTTCCCCGAGTGCTCCAGGCCTGCCCTGACTCCTCTTGTTGTGGTGAGTCCCCTGGTCCTTTCTTACCTTCTTCATGGGTTGCCGTTGCCAAGGCTTGTTGGTGCTCCCGCCAGAAACCGACCCCTCAACACTTGACATCCTTCGTGGGACAGCTCGTACCTGGCTCCTGGTTGTCCTCAACATCTCCTGGTCCCTGCAGCTGCAAAGTCAAGGTCTCCTTTTTCGCGCCTGAAGCACCCAACATCGATGGCCATTCGTCTACCGAGCCCCTGTTCACTCCTGGGTGACACAGACTCTGTCCCCTCTGCTTTCAGGTTCCTTCCATCAAGAATCCACCTGCGGATTCCAATGGACACTTTTCTTCTTTCCAGTAGTGGCATTTCTATAAGGACTCCCATTGAGAACGACAGCCGTTTCCGACGCCACTTCAGACCTATGCACCCGGCTTTCCCTGGGATAGGTAACTCTGGTACTACGGTATCCACGGGTGGGGTGGCTCTCCAACCTTCTATGTTTCAAACGGTTTCCTCGTAATCCACTGGGAAGGGTCCTCATGTAACGCAACTGGTGTTATCTAAAGTGCTCTGATTCCCGATACCGGATCAAGTTCGCGCTATATAAAACTCAGTAAAAAAAAAAAGGGTCCTTTAACTTCAAAATTGCAACCGCGACTCTCCCATTGAATTGTACGTAGCACGCGGTCGTGTTCTCACACTGCACCCGTCCTACATGGGGTCCCTCCTCACTTACCTTGGGTGGTTCCTTGGGGTCCCAGCGATTCTACACATTCTAGACACTGTCTTGACTCGAATCGTGGTTCTTATACCACTATTATAGTATATGGTTAGGTCTCCCCCTGGAGCCCACTGTGTATTAGTGCTACTTAGGTTTGTTTCTGTGCTAAAGTATTGTGTGCTTTGTGTTTATCTGCATGTAGCAGATCCTGTGAGGTATTTAAGGTGTTATAATGATAAAAATATATTCTTATCACTACTATGTGGTTCTCTTTTCATTTAACCAATACAAGAAGATTGCATTCTGGTGAAACAAGCTGCTTAACATTCCTTCAAGACTGAGCCCGAAGGCTGCTCTCCACAGCTACCACTTGGATAGCTTTCATAAGGTTATCTTTGACCTCTTAACCCCTTCGATGCTCATGACGGAGCGGTTCCGTCATGAGCATCGGTTGGGCTGTGCTTATGACAGAACCGCTCCGTCATGAGCACAGCCCCTGGGGGAAGCGCTGGCGCTCCCCCCCTGGGGCATCGATCGTGCCCCCACAGAGGGGGATGGCAGCGGAAGAGTTTCCGCTGCCACCCCCGAGCCCCCCCCCACGCTTCCCCATGACATCAGCGCACACAGCGCGCGCGACATCATCAGGAAGCGCTGGGAAGCCATTTGCTTCCAGGCGTCCCAGCAGCAGGTATGTGGAGCTCTCCGGTGGGGCCGCGGGGGCCGCGGGGGTGATTTTCCAAGTATTGAGGCATCGGGGGAGAGGAAAGAGTATTTCCTCTCCCCTGATGTCTCAATACAGGGCATTCCTGCAGCACGATCGCGCACAGCGTCGCGATCGTGCTGCAGGAATGCCACCACTAGGCACCAGGGATGCGTTGTTGTAATAAAGGAAGCGACCCCTTGGGCAAGGGTCGCTTCCTAGGCCCCCATTATGCGTGCAAGACTTTTCTGCCCCCTCCGGGGGCAGATCGGTTGAATTGTTTTGCTGGTTCATCTCCCAGGGGGGGCAGAAGAGCCCACTAGACACCAGGGATCTGTCTGATATTGTAGAAAGCGACCCCTTGGGCAAGGGTCGCTTCCTGGGCCCCCAATTTTTTTGAAGACTTTTCTGCCCCCTCTGGGGGCAGATCGGTTTAATTTTGTTGCCGTTTCCGCTCCCAGGGGGGGGCAGAAAAGCCCACTAGACACCAGGGATGTGTTTGTTATTGTAGGAAGCGACCCCTTGGGCAAGGGTCGTTTCCTGGGGGCTCAAATATTTTTCAAGACTTTTCTGCCCCCCCTGGGGGCAGATCGGTCTTTTGTGTAGCCATTTCTGGTCCCAGGGGGGGGGGGGCAGAAGAGCCCACTAGACACCAGGGATGTTGTGTAAATAAAAATAGAAGTGACCCCTTGCTTCCAGGGTGCAATTTTTTATAATATGTATTTGGCCCACCCGCCCCGGGACAGAGTAGCCTTTTTTTTCCCTGCTGTTTTCTGCCCCACCTGGCACACAACCCGATTGACCATTTGGGTAGTGACATAGCATGTTATAATGTTTATTGTTAAACGTTTTGTGAATTGCAATTGTAACGTTTTTTTTTACTTTTTTGTTCTAGGTGAAGGCGTTTGCTCTTTTCAGTTTGCCGTTTTGTTACTGGTGGTTCTGCTGTTTGTGTAGTTTGGTAAGAGACTTTTTTTGTACAATGTAAATGTGTTTGATTTCTCTGCATGAATTGTTTTTGCAAATGGTGTAATAATAGCAGTATGTTTGTTTTTTGAGTGTCAAAAACTTTTTGCATTGGTGCTCGATGTGTATTTTGTTGTCTTGTGAGTAATTTGTTTTTTTTTCTTCTTTGTAGTTGGATATCGTTGGTTTTTGCTGTGTCACTGCAGAGTTGGTTTCTGGTGAGTGCAGCTGTCTCTTGTAATTGAATTGTATAGTTTTTGAGTACATTGATCTTTGTGATAAAGGTACACATTTCTTTACTTACTTGGTTTGCACATTGTTGGTTGTTGTTGACTTGTTTGTGCAGTCTTCTATCTTAGTAAGTATAATGGCTAGCCGCAGGATTACTGCTCAGCAGGTTGTTGGTTTGCTGTTTGAGTCTTCCTCTGACCATGGTTCAGAGACTGACTCTGCATCTGAGGGAGAGGAGTCAGGGGACGATTCTGGCAGTGAGTTTTCTCTCCGTATGGAGTCATCGGATGATGAAGATACTCTTAGTGCGGATGAAGTGCCTGTGTTAGAGGAGGAGACTGATGTGCCGATAGTGCGGCAAGAGGCATCTGGGCTGCAGCCTGGGGCTGCAAGGCTTCTCGTTGGTGTAGTGCGGCAAGAGGCTTCTGGGCTGCAGCCTGCGGCTGCAAGGCTTCCCGTTGGTGTAGTGCGGCAAGAGGCATCTGGGCTGCAGGCTGGGGCTGCAAGGCTTCCCTTTGAAAGTGATGACCTCTGGGTTGCCCCTGGCATGGTGCAGCCGGCATTGCCAGAGTTTAATGGTGTTCCAGGGTGTAGAGTGAATACTGAAAACTTTTTGCCGGTAAAAATTTTTCAGTTGTTTATGGACTATGTGTTTTTGGCAGAGATTGTTGAGCAGACTAATTTGCATGCCGAACAGTTTTTGAGGGACAACAGTGCCAGTCTTATGCCACACTCTAGAGCGACCCGGTGGAGTCCCACAAATCTTGAAGAGATGAAGAAGTTCTTGGGTTTAACTTTGTTGATGGGCTTGCTAAGGAAGCCATCAATGTCTTCATATTGGTCTAGCAGTCCCTTGATGGCAACGTCTATTTTTCCGGCAGTCATGAGTCGTGACAGGTATTTGCTTCTGCTTCGGATGATGCATTTTGTTGATAATGGTTTAGCGTTGCCACGAGATCACCCTGAGTGTGACCGTCTTTTTAAGATTAGGCCTGTCCTTGATCACTTTGTAGATCGATTTTCTGAGATTTATGCTCCTGGGAAACAAATTGCAGTGGATGAGTCTTTGGTGTTGTTCAAGGGCCGCTTGGTTTTTAGGCAATACATTCCTTGTAAGAGGGCACGCTATGGAATAAAGCTGTATATGCTGTGTGACAGTAGGACTGGATATGTCTCTAATTTCAGGGTGTACACCGGTAAGGAATCCAGGATTAACCTCCCTGGTTGTCCGTCCACTTTTGGAGTGACTGAGAAAATTGTTTGGGAACTTGGTAGAGGATTTTTTAACAAAGGCCACCATTTATATGTAGATAACTTCTACACTGGTGTGCGGTTGTTCAGGGAATTTGCCAAAGTGGACACTGTTGCTTGTGGCACAATCCGCTCTAACCGTAAAGGTTTCCCGAAAGAACTTGTTTGTCAAAAGCTTGTGCGGGGACAGTGCAGTGCGTTGCGTTGCCAGGAGCTTCTTGCTGTGAAGTTTTCAGACAGGAGAGATGTCTATATGCTGACTACCATCCATGATGAAAGCACTGCACCTGTGACTGTTTGGGGTCAGGTCGCTGAAGCGCGCAAACCTGTGTGCATTTTAGACTATAATAGGCACATGGGTGGTGTTGACAGAGTAGATCAGAGGTTGGAACCTTACACTGCTCTTCGTAAGGCTTACATTTGGTACAAGAAGTGGCTATCCATCTTTTTTCACTTGGCAATGTTTAATGCTTTTGTTGTGTTCCAGGATTCTTGCCCTGAGTCAAAGATGACTTTTGCTAAGTTTCAGGAGTCTGTAATAGGCAGCCTTGTTGTAGTGGAACAGGCAAGTGTTCCTAGAGTTGGAGTGGTAGAGGATGTTGCTAGATTGAAAGATTGCCACTTTCCAGATCACATTCTTCCCACACCCTCAAAAGATTTTCCCAGTAGGAGATGTAGAGTCTGTTGGCGAAGAGGTACGCGGAAGGAGATTCATATGTACTGCCCCGACTGTCCTTCTCAACCTGCACTGTGTGTCCCTGCTTGTTTTAGAGCGTACCACACGCGAAATAATTTTTGGGAGCATTCATGAGTGGTAAAGTGAACTGCCTGGTCTGTATTCTTTGGATAATTTGATTCTGTTTCAAGGTTGGTGTTAGTGCACTGTATTTAGTTGCTGATTTTGTGTTTGAAGATTTGTATCTATTTGCGATTTGTTTGTGTTTTAATTTTTTTCTAAAAAAATCCTAAATGTGATGGCGGTGTGTGTAGGCTGGCGCTTGGCTGTTGGTGTGTGTGGACTGGCACTTGGTTGGTGGTGTGCGTGGAATGGTGCTTGGCTGGCGGTGTGTGTGGACTGGCGGTGTGCATGGACTGGCGGTGTGCGTGGACTGGTGCTTGGCTGGTGGTGTGCGTGGACTGGAGCTTGACTGGCGGTGTGCGTGGAATGGTGCTTGGCTGGCGGTGTGCGTGGACTGGTACTTGGCTGGCGGTGTGCGTGGACTGGTGGTGTGTGCGGACTGGTGCTTGGCTGGTGGTGTCAGTGGACTGGAGCTTGGCTGGCGGTGTGCGTGGATTGGCAATTGGCTGGCGGTGTGGCTGGACTGGCGATTGGCTGGCGGTGTGCCTGGACTGGCGCTTGGCTAGCGGTGTGCGTGGACTGGTGTTTGGCTAGCGGTGTGCGTGGACTGGTGTTTGGCTAGGGGTGTGCGTGGACTGGTGTTTGCCTAGGGGTGTGCGTGGACTGGCGCTCTGCTAGCGGTGTGTGTGGACTGGCGCTCGGCTGCCTGTGTGTGAGTAGTGACTTTCTACTGGTCACTACACACACTGCTAGCTGAGTGCCACTCCACGCAATCCTGTGTAGTTGCTGTGTCAGGAATGTGGGCGTGTGAAAGTGATGGGCCCTTGAATGGCGCTGTGTGCGGGTGTGAGTTTTGTTATGTGATGGGCCCGCGGCTGGCGGTGTGAATGGTTTTGTATGTCTCACACGTATGAAAGGTGTATGAATGGCCTGTAAAGAGGTTGGTGCCTTGTCGTGGCTTTACAGCTCACGAGCTGTGAGTCAATGGTTCAGTTTCTCGCCCTTTCAATTATTACCAGTGCATTTTATTTTTGTGAAATCACTTGCTAATACAATTGTATCTACTGAGCCATCACTCACCCTCGTGCCAAATCCAACCAGTATGTGTGAGTGCTTGCGGATTAGATGGCTGTGCAGTAATATTTGTCTTTCTGAAGCAGGGTGTACCTTGTCCCTGTTTGTGATTTTTGTAATGTGTTGCTTTTGTGCCTGGTGGTGCGAATGGTCTTGTTTGTATCAGGTATGTAAGGTGTGTGAATGGCCTGTAAAGTGGTTGGTGCCTTGACGTGGCTTTACAGCTCACGAGCTGCGAGTCATTGGTTTGGTTTTTTGTGAATTTAATTATTGACAGTGCATTTGATTTTTGTGAAAACTCTTGTTAATACAATTTAATACACTGAACCATGACTCGCCCTCGTGCCAAATCCAACCAGTATGTGTGTGTGTTTGAGGAATAGATGGTTGTGCAGGAATCTTTGTCCTTAGTTTCTCTGCCAAGGTACACTTTCTATGCAAGAATAACCCACCCACTGTAGATATTGTCGAAAACCCATGGGAGTTCATGGTGATGTCTCTCTTGTGAATTTAAAAAGTTTTTTTATCCCCAATGTCCTGCAAACCTCAAAATGTCTGCCACATTTTCATTGCAATATTATTCCAAAATTCTCACGCTGTAGGAACAATAGTTAATCTGGTTTTGCAAGGGGGGTCACTTTGGTTTTTGACCCGGTGCTCAGCGGCCATCTAGGGAAACCTACCAAAACCCACACATTTCTGAAAACTAGACACCCGGCGGCTTCCAGGGAGGTATGGCTTGCGTGGATCCCCCAACGTTTCCTTACCCAGAATCCTCTGCAAACCTCAATTTTTGCTGAAAAAATCACTTTTTCACACATTTTGGTGTGGGAAAGATGTGGCATCACCGGGCTCACACAAATTTACCACCACCCAGCGTTCCCCCAGGTCTCCCGGTAAAAATGGTGCCTCACTTGTGTGGGAGGCCCAAGTACCTGCGGCAGGCAAGGGCCCAAAACGTAGTGAGGCAACATCAAAATGGCCTTTTGCAAAACCACCTGGTTTTGCAAGGGGGGTCACTTTGGTTTTTGGCCCGGTGCTCAGCGGCCATCTAGGGAAACCTATCAAACCCACACATTTCTGAAAACTAGACACCCGGCGGCTTCCAGGGAGGTATGGCTTGCGTGGATCCCCCAACGTTTCCTTACCCAGAATCCCCTGCAAACCTCTATTTTAGCTGAAAAAATCACCTTTTTCACACATTTTGGTGTGGGAAAGTTGTGGCATCACCGGGCTCACACAAATTTACCACCACCCAGCGTTCCCCCAGGTCTCCCGGTAAAAATGGTGCCTCACTTGTGTGGGAGGCCCAAGTACCCGCGGCAGGCAAGAGCCCAAAACGTAGTGAGGCAACATGAAAATGGCCTTTTGCAAAACCACCTGGTTTTGCAAGGGGGGTCACTTTGGTTTTTGGCCCGGTGCTCGGCGGCCATCTAGGGAAACCTACCAAAGCCACACATTTCTCAAAACTAGACACCCGGCGGCTTCCAGGGAGGTATGGCTTGCGTGGATCCCCCAAAGTTTCCTTACCCAGAATCCCCTGCAAACCTCAATTTTTGCTGAAAAAATCAAGTTTTTCACACATTTTGGTGTGAGAAAGTTGTGGCATCACCGGGCTCACACAAATTTACCACCACCCAGCATTCCCCCAGGTCTCCCGGTAAAAATGGTGCCTCACTTGTGTGGGAGGCCCAAGTACCCGCGGCAGGCAAGGGCCCAAAACGTAGTGAGGCGACATCAAAATGGCCTATCGCAAAACCACCTGGTTTTGCAGGGGGGTCACTTGGGTTTTTGGCCCAGTGCTCGGCGGCCATCTAGGGAAACCTACCAAACCCATGCATTTCTGAAAACTAGACACCCGGCGGCTTCCAGGAAGGTATGGCTTGCGTGGATCCCCCAACGTTTCCTTACCCAGAATCCCCTGCAAACCTCTATTTTTGCTGAAAAAATCACTTTTTTCACACATTTTGGTGTGGGAAAGTTGTGGCATCACCGGGCTCACACAAATTTACCACCACCCAGCGTTCCCCCAGGTCCCCCGGTAAAAATGGTGCCTAACTTGTGTGGGAGGCCCAAGTACCCGCGGCAGGCAAGGGCCCAAAACGTAGTTTTGATAGACAATGTTGATTTCGCCTCAATATGTTTTGGGCCCTTGCCTGCCACGGGTACTGGGGCCTCCCACACAAGTGAGGCACCATTTTTACTGGGGGAACGCTTGGTGGTGGTAAATTTGTGTGAGCCCGGTGATGCCACAACTTTCCCACACCAAAATATGTGAAAAAAGTGATTTTTTCAGCAAAAATTGAGGTTTGCAGGGGATTCTGGGTAAGGAAACGTTGGGGGATCCATGCAAGCCATACCTCCCTGGAAGCCGCCGGGTGTCTAGTTTTCAGAAATGCATGGGTTTGGTAGGTTTCCCTAGATGGCCGCCGAGCACCGGGCCAAAAACCCAAGTGACCCCCCTTGCAAAACCAGGTGGTTTTGCGATAGGCCATTTTGATGTCGCCTCACTACGTTTTGGGCCCTTGCCTGCTGCGGTTACTTGGGCCTCCCACACAAGTGAGGCACCATTTTTACCGGGAGACCTGGGGGAACGCTGGGTGGAGGTAAATTTGTGTGAGCCCGGTGATGCCACAACTTTCCCACACCAAAATGTGTGAAAAAAGTGATTTTTTCAGCAAAAATGGAGGCTTGCAGGGGATTCTGGGTAAGGAAACGTTGGGGGATCCACGCAAGCCATACCTCCCTGGAAGCCGCCGGGTGTCTAGTTTTCAGAAATGCATGGGTTTGGTAGGTTTCCCTAGATGGCCGCCAAGCACCGGGCCAAAAACCCAAGTGCCCCCCTTGCAAAACCAGGTGGTTTTGCGATAGGCCATTTTGATGTTGCCTCACTACGTTTTGGGCCCTTGCCTGCCGCGGGTACTTGGGCCTCCCACACAAGTGAGGCCCCATTTTTACCGGAAGACCTGGGGGAATGCTGGGTGGTGGTAAATTTGTGTGAGCCCGGTGATGCCACAACTTTCCCACACCAAAATGTGTGAAAAAAGTGATTTTTTCAGCAAAAATTGAGGTTTGCAGGGGATTCTGGGTAAGGAAACGTTGGGGGATCCACACAAGCCATACCTCCCTGGAATCCGCCGGGTGTCTAGTTTTCAGAAATGTGTGGGTTTGGTAGGTATCTCTAGATGGCCGCCGAGCACTGGGCCAAAAACCAAAGTGACCCCCCTTGCAAAACCAGGTGGTTTTGCAAAAGGCCATTTTGATGTTGCCTCACTACGTTTTTGGCCCTTGCCTGCCGCGGGTACTTGGGCCTCCCACACAAGTGAGGCACCATTTTTACCGGGAGACCTGGGGGAACGCTGGGTGGTGGTAAATTTGTGTGAGCCCAGTGATGCCACAACTTTCCCACACCAAAATGTGTGAAAAAAGTGATTTTTTCAGCAAAAATTGAGGTTTGCAGGGGATTCTGGGTAAGGAAACTTTGGGGGATCCACGCAAGCCATACCTCCCTGGAAGCCGCCGGGTGTTTAGTTTTCAGAAATGTGTGGGTTTGGTAGGTTTCCCTAGATGGCCGCCGAGCACCGGGCCAAAAACCAAAGTGACCCCCCTTGCAAAACCAGGTGGTTTTGCAAAAGGCCATTTTGATGTCGCCTCACTACGTTTTGGGCCCTTGCCTGCTGCGGTTACTTGGGCCTCCCACACAAGTGAGGCACCATTTTTACCGGGAGACCTGGGGGAACGCTGGGTGGAGGTAAATTTGTGTGAGCCCGGTGATGCCACAACTTTCCCACACCAAAATGTGTGAAAAAAGTGATTTTTTCAGCAAAAATGGAGGCTTGCAGGGGATTCTGGGTAAGGAAACGTTGGGGGATCCACGCAAGCCATACCTCCCTGGAAGCCGCCGGGTGTCTAGTTTTCAGAAATGCATGGGTTTGGTAGGTTTCCCTAGATGGCCGCCAAGCACCGGGCCAAAAACCCAAGTGCCCCCCTTGCAAAACCAGGTGGTTTTGCGATAGGCCATTTTGATGTTGCCTCACTACGTTTTGGGCCCTTGCCTGCCGCGGGTACTTGGGCCTCCCACACAAGTGAGGCCCCATTTTTACCGGAAGACCTGGGGGAATGCTGGGTGGTGGTAAATTTGTGTGAGCCCGGTGATGCCACAACTTTCCCACACCAAAATGTGTGAAAAAAGTGATTTTTTCAGCAAAAATTGAGGTTTGCAGGGGATTCTGGGTAAGGAAACGTTGGGGGATCCACACAAGCCATACCTCCCTGGAATCCGCCGGGTGTCTAGTTTTCAGAAATGTGTGGGTTTGGTAGGTATCTCTAGATGGCCGCCGAGCACTGGGCCAAAAACCAAAGTGACCCCCCTTGCAAAACCAGGTGGTTTTGCAAAAGGCCATTTTGATGTTGCCTCACTACGTTTTTGGCCCTTGCCTGCCGCGGGTACTTGGGCCTCCCACACAAGTGAGGCACCATTTTTACCGGGAGACCTGGGGGAACGCTGGGTGGTGGTAAATTTGTGTGAGCCCAGTGATGCCACAACTTTCCCACACCAAAATGTGTGAAAAAAGTGATTTTTTCAGCAAAAATTGAGGTTTGCAGGGGATTCTGGGTAAGGAAACTTTGGGGGATCCACGCAAGCCATACCTCCCTGGAAGCCGCCGGGTGTTTAGTTTTCAGAAATGTGTGGGTTTGGTAGGTTTCCCTAGATGGCCGCCGAGCACCGGGCCAAAAACCAAAGTGACCCCCCTTGCAAAACCAGGTGGTTTTGCAAAAGGCCATTTTGATGTTGCCTCACTATGTTTTGGGCCCTTGCCTGCCACGGGTACTTGGGCCTCCCACACAAGTGAGGCACCATTTTTACCGGGAGACCTGGGGGAACGCTGGGTGGTGGTAAATTTGTGTGAGCCCGGTGATGCCACAACTTTCCCACCCCAAAATGTGTGAAAAAAGTGATTTTTTCAGCTAAAAGTGAGGTTTGCAGGGGATTCTGGGTAAGGAAACGTTGGGGGATCCACGCAAGCCATACCTCCCTGGAAGCCGCCGGGTGTCTAGTTTTCAGAAATGCATGGGTTTGGTAGGTTTCCCTAGGTGCCGGCAGAGCTAGGGTTCAAAACCTACAGCTTGTCACTTTGCCAAAAAAGGGTCATTTTTCACTGCAAAATTGAGGTGTGAGCACGTTACGTTTTGCGCCGTTTCCTGTCGCAGGCACTAGGCCGACCCGCACAAGTGAGGTACCATTTTTCTCGTAGGACTTTGGGGAGTGCGGGGTGGGTGGAAATTTGTGGATCCACGCAGATTCCAGAACTTTCCATCACAGAAATGTGGAAAAATGTGTTTTTTTGTCAATTGTTTACGTTTGCAAGGGATTCTGGGTAACAGACCATGGTGGGAGGCAGTCAAGTCTCCCCATCCTGGATTCCCCTGGGTGTCTAGTTTT
The DNA here is from genome assembly GCF_964204655.1 of Triturus cristatus. Classification (NCBI taxonomy): domain Eukaryota; kingdom Metazoa; phylum Chordata; class Amphibia; order Caudata; family Salamandridae; genus Triturus; species Triturus cristatus. The sequence continues at coordinate 1,139,411,566 of NC_140589.1, forward strand.
CAAAAATGTATAGGTTTGCTAGGTTTCCCTAGGTGCCGGCAGCGCTAGGGTTCAAAAAGTACAGCTAGTCACTTTGCCAAAAAATTGAGGTGTGACCACGTTGCGTTTTGCGCCGTTTCCTGTCGCGGGCACTAGGCCGACCCGCACACGTGAGGTACCATTTTTCTCGTAGGACTTTGGGGAACGCGGGGTGGGTGGAAATTTGTGGATCCACGCAGATTCCAGAACTTTCCATCACACTAATGTGGGGAAAATGTGTTTTTTTTGTCAATTTTTTACGTTTGCAAGGGATTCTGGGTAACAGACCATGGTGGGAGGCAGTCAAGTCACCCCATCCTGGATTCCCCTGGGTGTCTAGTTTTCAAAAATGTATAGGTTTGCTAGGTTTCCCTAGGTGCCGTCAGGGCTAGGGTTTAAAGACTACAGCTAGTCACTTTGCCAAAAAGGGGTCATTTTTCACAGCAAAATTTAGGTGTGACCACGTTGCGTTTTGCCCCGTTTCCTGTCGCGGGCACTAGGCCGACCCGCACAAGTGAGGTACCATTTTTCTCGTAGGACTTTGGGGAACGCGGGGTGGGTGAAAATGTGTGGATCCACGTAGATTCCAGAACTTTCCATCACAGAAATGTGGGGAAAATGTGTTTTTTTTGTCAATTTTTTAGGTTTGCAAGGGATTCTGGGTAACAGACCATGGTGGGAGGCAGTCAAGTCACCCCATCCTGGATTCCCCTGGGTGTCTAGTTTTCAAAAATGTATAGGTTTGCTAGGTTTCCCTAGGTGCCGGCAGGGCTAGGGTTCAAAAACTACAGCTAGACTCTTCGCAAAAAAAGTGTAAATTTTCAGTGTGAAAATGTGGTGTGTTCACCTTAGGTTTTGAGCCACTTTCCGTCGTGGGCACTATGCCTACCCACACAAGTGAGGTACCATTTTTATCGGGAGACTTAGGGTAGTTCAGATTTGTAAAGCAACTGTTATTACCTCTTGATTTTTGATGCATTTCTCGCTTCCAAATGAAAGACATTGTGTAAAAAAAAAGTCATTTTGAAAAATGATCAATAATTGTCATGCAAGTATGAGTATTCCCAATTTCAAAAATGTGCAAATATGCACTGTTTCTAAACTCTGTAATTTGTTCCAATTTCAGAAATACATAGGTTTCTTTCATACCGATTTTTCCATGTATACATTTTCCCACAATAATTGCTATATACCCGGAACAAACAAAAAACATTACAAAATGCTGCTCAGTTTTTTACTCTGGGTTCGTTGGGCTCTTGGTGAACCTACAAGTCCTATATATCCCCACAACCATGAAGGTCCACCGGATGTAACGGTACATTGCTTTCAAAGAGATGTCATAATTAGAAGAGGTTACAGGTGAAAACGTTGACTCAAAAGGCTGCTTTTTTCAACAAATTTTTAATTTTTCCTATATTTAACTGTTAGTTTCTATAAAGAAACCTTGATGGATCTACACAAATGACCCCTTGCTGAATTCAGAATTTGTCTACTTTTCACAAATGTATAGTTTTCCAGGATCCGTTATTGCTTTTCTACCCATTTCTACCATTATCTGGAAGGAGGTTGAAAGCACAAAAAATAGCAAAACTAGGGTATGTCCCAGAAAAATGTCAAAACTGTGTAAAAAATGTTGGATTTCTGACAAAAATCTTTCATTCCCTAAAAGCTGGAGAAATGGTGATTTCAGCCCCACAAACCCTTTTTTGATATCATTTGCAGAGAAAAACCCAGACGCTTTCATTTGCAGCCACTTTTCCCCATTTTTCACAAAAAAAAAAACTTTTGCTGTATTTTGACTAATTTCTGGGAACCCTTTATGAGAATCCACAAACCCTGGGTACCTTTAGAATCCCCATGATGTTGGAAGAAAAGGACGCAAATTTGGCGTGGATACCTACTGTGGTCAAAAAGTTACAGGGGCCTAAGCGTGCAGTACCCCAAATAGCCCAAAAAAGGCTTCGCACAGGAGGGAAAAAGGCCTAGCAGCGAAGGGGTTAAATTACTATAAGCGTTATTTGGACTGGTGCAAGGAGACCACTTTAATTAGTGGACATCATATACCATGCCAACTTCTCACACCACCTAATTACTCATCTGGTCAGACTTAACGGGGATACTCTCTTCCTCTTGCCTAATCTCTTGTGCTAGCAGTTCAGTATATAAATGTAATTCTGAGGTTCTGCGTCAAGGTGCCATTCACCACCATGTTTGTCATCGGAGTCTTATATGAGGCTTGTATTGTGTTCACAAAATGACCGCTCATGCCAAATTGATGAAGGGCCTCCCACAGAAATATAAAATGAACCCTGTTAAAAGCCTTGGCAGCATCCAGGGTAATTATTGCAAGGGGAGCCTTGTTTGTACTGCTGGATCTATCCTACCAATGAGCAGGTACGTCAGGTCCTGCATTTGTCTCTCAGACATAAAACCCTTTTGGTCCTCGTTAATCAGAGAACCCATTACTCTGCCTAACCTCCCAGTCGTCATACCCAAGAATATATATATATTTTTTAATAAACTTTTTATTGAAATTTTGCAAATAACAAAACATGGTAATATCAAGAAAAGTGTGCATACATTTTGTTTCTTTACAGTATTTATCCAGTGTAAGACAACTACTTTTTACCCGAGAGGATCTGTAGCACTCCGTAACGGCAAACCACATAGGTTATCAGTGTGTATTCATCCTACTGTGCTATTTACTTCATTCACTTATGTCCAGCGACAAGTCCCTATGTGGGGTTTCACAGATATGTCCCTGGTAAGAGTTCCAATTGCCCCATATCCGAGTCCAACCAAGAATAATTTGTAATCACTATTGAGCAGAGAAATAAGTCTATAAGATTTACAATTCCTAGGGTTTTTATTAGGCTTCAGAATTAGTATAAATGTTGTCGAAGACTATGATTTCGGTGCTTCCTGTCCCTCTACAAGAATAGATATCATATGTATACTATATCATATGCCATGTATAATATAGACAGCCAGTTTTGTCATTTTAGCCAACAGCGCTTTGCGAGCTGGGTTTTCGAAACTGTTAAAAGAAAAATTACAAGGCCCACAATGCAACATGCTGCTGGCTGAAAAAAATCCATGTTGGGATCCTATGTTGCAGTGCCAAAGCATAGGAGTAGTGAGATTTAGTTCCTAGCTTTCTGCTCTTTTCGTTGTGGGCAGTTACGGGATAAACAGCCCAGTGGGTGAGAGGGTAGAGACAGCCTTTCAGAGGCAAATGCATGCATCTGCAGCTAATGGCAAAACATTAACACTCCTTGGGAAACCGGGGAACCTATTATGTAAAGGGTGCACTTCCCCTGTTTGCGCCAGCGCACCCTAACACAAGTGCGCCGGGGGCAAACAGGGAAAGATTGCTCTATTACATGGAATGCGCTGCCCCAAGGGCAGCCGTGAACTTGCGCTGCCCTGGGGGCAGTGCATTTATGTGAAAAATGGAGCTGCTGCTTTTAAGTGGCTCCGTGTTTCAGTTTAGGTGGCAACTCACCTGCACTTTTAAGAGGGATTTGAGATCCCCTTGAAGGCAGGAGCAGTGACTGACTGTACCTGCCTGTAAAGGAATGTCTGGGGTTTCATGGGACCCCTTTCACCCCCTCCAGAGGGCTGCCATCAGGGGGCGCACTGACAGTGCACCACCTTTAAGGTGGCACAGTGTCAGTACGCCTCCGGACAGCTTCTTTGCGCCCCCATCTATACTTTGTGCCCCATCTATAATACAGCGTGGGCACAGAGGCAGAGGGTTCCCTCATTTACATGGGGTCACACCCCCATACAAATGAGGGAACACCCTCTGAAGATAGCACTGGTGCTATATGTGCGCAAGCGCTATCAGTATTACAAAAGGGGACGCACAAGCGTCTGCCTCTCCTTCTGTAATACCGAGGGCATGCAAAGTGGGCCCAACGCCGATGCGGCCCCGGGGCACTTCTGTAATAGGGCCTTGTAAGCTAAAATGACCTTATTTACCAGACAAAGAGAGCAGTAGCAGTTAATCGCTTCTAGATAATGGCCTGTCAACCGCCTCTTTCGACCACCATCCTCTGTGTTTTTCTGATGCAGGTGGCGCTTACACCATCACTGGGAAGTGCCCTGCGTTAAACAGGAGCAACACAGGCTGCACCTGCGGTCCCGGAGGCACTCACCTGAACAACAGATGTCGCCAGTGTGCCTCCCTGAGAGGCAGGGTCTGGATACGTATGAGAAGACTCAGGGGCATATTTACAAGGGCCATATCTCCACTTTTTTGGCTTTTAAAGCCAAAAAAGCGGAGATAAAAATATTGCCCTATTTACAAGAGGGTGATAACATGCATTAGCGCATGTTAGTACCCTTTTACCCGATGCCTCCCTTTGCATCTCTAATGAGATGCAAAGTGGGCATCACTGGGCAGTACAACCTTGTAAATATGGCTGATGTACACATTGCGATATTTACAAGGCTGCCCACGCATTTTAGCAGACGTTAGGGGCATATCAGCGAGCAGGCAATAAAAAATTATCGCTGCTTTTGCGTCCGTTTTCGGACGAAAAGCGGCGATAATTTTATCGCCTTATCAGCAAGGTCACGCTACCGCGTGAAACCTTGCCTTATCACCATTTCCCTTAACGCCCATCTTTGCATCTCTAATGAGATGCAAAGTGGCCGTTCCTCCCCAGGATAACGGGAGAGATGTCACTAAGCGACATTTCTCCTATTATCAAGCCTCACACAAAGCAGCATATGTTATGTTAAATTTATTTATAAAGCGCACGTACACCCAGCGGTTTCATGGCGCTACAGCAATGACGTACTAAATCAGGAGGTTATTGGTAAGCTTGCGTGAATAAAAGGGTTTTGAGGAGGGATCTGAAGTGTGGCAAAGATGTTTCAAGTCTAAGTTCCAAGGGAAGGGAATTCCACATTTGAGGTGCCAAAAAGGAAAAACTGAGTCCGCCGTGTTTTTTCCGGTTAAAGCGAAAGGTGGTGAGAGAGTTGGCATGAGACGAACGAAGAGCACGAGTCGGGGTGTAACGAGAGGTTAAGGAGGAGATAGCGACAAGAAAAGTAGCGATAACCTCTGTTATCACTACTTTCCTTACGCCTGCTTTGAAACTGACTTAGCCATAATATCCTATGGAAGGTGGATATCATAGCTAAGTATGTGAGGCCCTATCAGCAAGCTATCGCCAAAAGTTGTGTGATTATCGCTGGATTTCCAGCGATAATCACACATTTGGCAGCTTGCGCTCTGAGTGTTATCGCTTTGGAGATAAGCGTTGCTAATAGCACGCTATCTCCGCGATAAAATTCAGATTTGGCCGGCGATAATTATCCTCATGCTAAGAGCGCTGAGCAATAATTATCGCCGGCCCTTGCTGATATGCCCCTTAGTTTTTGGAGAAAACAGCTGTTTTCTCCAAAAACTAACGTCTGCTAAAATGCAGACTTAGCTATATTTACCATCGGGGGTGGATTATGCTGATACGACCACAGGGTTGTATCAGCAAGGTTATCGCCGTTTTCCATGCTCCATGGAAAACATCGCTATCTCTGGGAAATTATCGCCATTGCGCTATGCGTTGTTAATACATCGCTAGCATGGCGGTAATTTCCTGCGATAGCCAGCGATAACATTTTTCTCGCTAAGAGCGGCCAGCGATAATTATCGCTGCCGCTTGTTAATATGCCCCTCAGTGAAGTCATTTTTACTGAAAATGTCCAATTCCCCTCAGCAGTTTGGCCAGAAGGTTTGTAAGTATTCAATAGGAAGGGGTATCTTTTTAGAATTATTCCTTTACACAGCCTTTCTTTCCGATGAGCATCATCGTAATAAAAATAAACTTGCTAAAAATATATTTACCTCTTTGTTGTCTAGAATGTATTGTAATGTCACTTCAGATGTGTGGTTGTGGTGAATAGCAGTCTTTATTAAGTGATAACATAACCAGATTTTTTATAGCAATTTTCGTACAAATGTCAGAAGTCTTTAGTAGTTAACTCATCTTCTCTAAAATACTTGAAACCGTATGCAGCCTACTAGTACCAACCACCCAAGAAATAAAAACATATACTGAGTAGCAAGCAACAAAATAACCACACGAGGGCAGTGTCTTACAATGAATGACTGCTTCGGCAGTCCAATGGTTAAACATGGTTGTTTGTTTCCGTTTCTCTCTCTTACTGCTTTTATCATATATTTTCAGATGTTCTCTTATATGTTGTAATGCTAAGAAAAGTGTGATACGAATACGATTTTGATTGAGCTAAGGCATTATAGTGTCTTGAGAACTATTATGTTATATTTTATTAACTAATTACGGAATACAAACGACAAAGCACAGGGGAGAAAACGCTCTTGCCCGTAAAATACATTGTGTTACGTGCCCCGGCCTCCTCCGTGGGGGCCCCTGGTAAAGTGATCTGAACAGTAAAAATCATGTGCACGAAAAGTAACTGCATGCTTTATGTTACTGCCAGGCGTGCGAAATAGATGCTTATGCCATCGCGCAGTGTGGTCCGGCGTGGGATACGTAATGCTGAGCCCAGGGACCGGTCTTTAGAGGCCTGACAAATAAGTCCTGGTCTGAGTTTTCTTCATTCGAATGCGGATTAACAGGGCGATATTGGTGCCGTGGCACAAACGTCTTCATTTCGCGGAGATTCCCGTAACATTTTTATGTGCTAAATTTCAGCCAAAGTACAATTCCAGGGGTCGGACTTGATCACATTCAGCATCACTATTGTAACCTTCACACTCCCGGCCCGTCAGTGCTAAGAATAGTAAAAAAAAAAATCTTGCTGCCATGTCTTTCTCTGTACTCCATCTCTTCTAACTCATCCACCTTTTACCTTTCTTTCTACCTACCTCTACATCTCGATGTACCGACCCCCTCTTTCTCAACCTCATGTGTCTACTTCACCTCTTCTTGAATATACCTCTCTTTCTTGTGGCCTCGACTCTCCCTTTGTAACTCTGTGCCTAACTCTATATCTCTTCCCTTCTACCACAACTCTCCCTCTGTCCTTTCCATCTCACCCCCCTTTATCACTTTTCCATTTACTTCACCTCTCTACCAACTCCATTTCCCTCTTTACCTCTTTCTATCCTTTCTCATATCAATACCTTTCCTCTCTCTACCTCTCTGTCTGGTCTCTTTCTACCTTACAACTCTCAACCTCACATCTCTTTCTTGCTAATTGCTCTCTAACCCACATCTCCCTCACTATCTCTTCTCTCTCCCCACTACTTAAGTTATTTGTTTGCTGCCCCACCTTTCCACATCCCTTCTCTTTCTACCTCTATTCCCTTTAGCTCACCTCTCACTGCTGTGTTCCTTTTCTGCTACCTCTGTGTCTGTACCTCTACTTTTTCTCTAGCATAACTTCTCTAAAACATACACAACTCTCTCTCCTTCCTTCAGTTCAGTTAATTCCTCCTCCTTCCCGCTCTGTTTCTACTTCTCTCTTTAGTTCACACTCATTACCTCCTCGTAAATCTTCCTCGCCACCTGAGTTACACCGTTAGCTTCAGCTCCACAACAGAACCCTCCAAAGCAAATTTATGTCCCATTCCTCCCAACCCTCCCCAACATGGCGGACAACCTTAACCCTTGACCCAGTACAAGAGAAGGCACGGCCCACCCCACTTCCTGTATAACTACGAAGCCCAGTAAGCAACCACATGAAGCCGATAGTCAAACAGGGAGGGAGGGATGGGGACTCGTGGCGAGGAAGACTACACTCGAACAAATGAAGATTAACAGCAAGTAACCGTGGCATCTCTCTACCTCCCCTTCCTACCACGCTGTGCTGATGATTCAAACGCACCCCTCTTTCTATACTTCAAAGTCTTTCTACCTTACGTCTTGTTGCTTCATATTTCATATTTCTTTTTACCCTTCACCCCACTCTGTCTTTGTGGGCCCCTCACTACAGTCTTCACCTTAGGTGAGTTTCTATACCTCTTCTCATTTTACTGTGCTTTACCTCACACCTCTCTCTCTGCCTTGAATCTCTCCTTTTTTCTCTAATGACCTCAAAACAATTTACTACTCATCGTGTACCTCTCTCTGCCTTTACCTCTCTTCTGCCCACCTCCCTCTTTAGCTTCCTAGCTTCCGCTCTCTCGAACCTTCCCTAAGCGACCCACACCCCTCTCTTTTTGTCTAAATGTCCCCCACCTAACTTCCAGCTTCTCTGCCTCTCTAACAGTTTACCTGACTCTCTCCCACTCTTTGTCTCCCTCATTCTCTCCCCACCTCTTCATCTTTCTCTATGTCGGATCTTTCCTCATGGCTAAATCACACTTCTCCCTGCATCTTGCGCCTCACCTACCTCTCTACCTCTTCGCATTGTTACAGATCGGAAGAGAAGAGGGACAAGTGAGGGAAAATAAAATAAGGAGATAATTATCACACTTCACTTGATGGAATTGTATGATGGATGTCAGTAGAACAGTGCTTTGATTTTCACAGAAAGAAGCCCAGTGGGGAATAGAGATTTGTGATTACAAATGAATGTCAACTAAAAATACGATTTCAATTGCTATGTATTGTTTTATTTTAATATGATGCACTAGAACACTGATATACACCAAGTGCCCTTTAGTGGAGTAAATGTCTGTTTAGACACCAACATCCATGTAAAATGTTGTTGCGAGTCAAAGCAATGTAGAACAAACCTTGGAATGGGCCATCAGTACTTATTTTTGCTTTCTTTTAGTACGATTTGACCGTGGAACAGCAGGCAGCTTCAGTTTTCAGCCATTTTTGTATGCCCTTATTTATGAAAGTTTAACACATAATTTAATATTGTTTTGCATCTGAAAGACTTGGATCAGCTGAAAATGTGTCCAAATACAACGTTGTCCTAAACAGGGGACCCCAAAAAGCCTTAAGTTCTCACAGGGTCCATAAAGACCAGGCAAGAATCACCCATTGATATAACCATGCTATAAGTGATTTCAAATAAAGGCACTGTTAGATTTTTCAATATTGGAAGAAATTAATCGAGGAGACTTTTTTAAACTGAATGATGTAATGTCTTTTCCAAACTATATACCTCTATTTAAAAAAAAAAAAAAAAAAGCCACTGAGAACATCTTGAGTGAAAGGACCTACTTTACGTTTAAAGTGCAATACGCTGTTGCTATTTATTTTGAAAGTTTTATATAGCGCGTATCAGGGTATCAGAGCTTTTTACAGATTATGCATCACAAGGGTAAAATACAGATTATGTATCACAAGGGTATAAGCATACAAAACAGAATAAACAAAGCGAAAAAATCAAAGTCTAAAATTGTCCAACAATCTTGTGAGGGAAAAGTAAACACACCAACAGGCAAAATCACAGTCTAGATTTGTCCGGCCTAATCAGGAACCAGGTGGCTGGGCCAGAGTCAATGGGTATGGACCCAGAATCCGATGAAGGTGCCAGGCTAAGGCAGAAATTTCTTCATCAGGTGCCCTTTGACCTCTTTTTTAAAGAAGACAGTAGAAGGGTTTACCCTGACTTCGGGGGTAAGGGAGTACCAGATTCTCGGAGCCATCCCTGAGAAGGCTCGGTTATAGGTCTTTTTTTTCTTGAATTTTTGAGATTTAAGCAAAAGGGTGCTGGCGCTCCTGGAGGCTCTAGAACCACAAGAGAGTTCCAGTTTCTGCACTAGGTACAGTGAGGTCTTGAAGTGGATGGCTTTGTGAGCCATGCATGCAATTTTTAACTGTATCGGAGTTTCATATGGAAGCCAATTCAGTTCCCCCAAATCCAGAGAGATGTGGTGGTATTTTTTTGTGCCAGTTAAGAGCCTAGCAGCGGGATTGAGGGTAGCTCTAAGAGGAGCTGTCCTCACTCTAGGCAGGCCGCAAAGTGTTTGACTACCATAGTCCAACTTTGAGATCACTAATGCTTGTACTGCAATCTTGAGGTCATGAGCAGGGAGAAAGGGTTTGAGTTTCCTAAGTAAGCTGAGTTGGAAGTTAGCTCCTTTGGTGAGGGAACTGATTTGCTTCTGCATGTTCAGGCTTTTGTCTGGAATGATATCCAGAGATGATGCAGAGTCCAAGAGGTGCAGTCTGCAGTTAAGAGCAGTCAGCTGATTCAACCATTTTTCCATGACGAGGGATTGGTTGTGGGGTGAGATCAGTAGGAATTCCGTTTTAAGAGCATTTAGCTTCAGGTGATTGTGTGTCAGCCAGCTTTGTGTTTCCAGCAGGACTGAGTTGAGGAACTGAATGTCTTTGGGGAGGTGATCTTCAGGTATAGTTGGGTATCGTCCGCATACATATGATAGCGAATGCTGAATGATTTTAGAATTTCTGTCATAGGCTCCAATGACAATGCTGAACCTTGTGGAACCCCCAAGGTGACTGGTGCAGGGTGGGATCAGGGATTGGTCCACCTTGAAACTTTGGGATCTGTTCTGAAGGAACGAAGAGAACAAGCTTAATACCGGCCCAGACAGCCCCATCCTGTGTTCCAGGAGGTCAATTAGGTGATCATGTTTGACAGTGTCAAATGCTGATGAAAGGTCCAGAAGGATCAGTATGCACGACTCATTGTGATCCAGCATTCTAAGCGCATCATCCACGATGTGCGTTAGCGCCGACTCTGTACTATGACCTGGGCGGAAACCAGATTGCATTGGTCCAGGAGTTGGAAATGGTCGATGTGATGACAAAGTTGGGCAAGCACACATTTCTCCAAGAGTTTTGCCAAGGTGGGGATGTTAGTGGTTGGGCGAAAGTTAAGATGGGTCATGGGATCCGCATTTGGTTTCTTTAGGATCGGAGTAACCTGACCTGATTTAAGGCAATCCGGAATAGCACCTTGCATAAGAGAAGCATTGACGATCGTCGTCCAGAGTGTTAGTAAGGCAGATCTCACTTCTGGGAACAGGTTCGATGGCAGAGGGTCGTTGTAGTGATTGGAAGGTTTCAAGGTCAACAACATTTTGCGAATAGTGGGTTCATCCACGGTTTGGAACAGACTCCAAGATGCATTGTTTTTGGAGTGGAAGGCGTGTTTGGTTCAGTGATATTCGACTCTGAGGGGCATGGGGTGTTCAGCGGACCACTCGAGAGGTGATCACGGGCCAAGCGTAGTTCAGACTCGATCTTGGTAGTCTTATCCCTGAAGAAAACAGCAAATTCTTCACAGTTCAGCAGTGTCCCTTGACCTGGAGCCGAGAGGTTAGGATGATTATTGGATTGGGGCTTGATGAGCTCGAACAGCTTTTTCGGATGGTTTTTTGCTTGATCTAGTTGAGTTCTAAATAAGGTGGCCTTCGAGCATCTGATGCATTTATTGTAAATGCTTCACAAAGATCTCAGGTGACAAAGATGTTCAAAGGAGGGATAAGATCGCCACTTCATTTCTGCAAGTCTCAAATTTCTTTTTTCGCCATTAAGACCATCATTGAACCATGGTTTGGAGAGTTTAGCAGACACTCTTTTAAGCTGAAGTGGTGCCACTGAGTCAAGTACATTAAGCATTGCGTGGTTATAGTGGGCCGTCAAGTCATGGACATCAGACATGTTCATGGGGGGGCAAGATGTTATCACAGAGCTCCGTCAGGTCTTGCGAGTTGATGTTCCGTAAACATCTTTTCAACTGTTTTGGGTTCTTAGGTTAGGATCTTGTTGGACAGGCCACACGAAGGGCTTGCTCCCTCCCCGCACGACAGGGCCCGAGCTCCGGCCCACCAGGCATAACCCACGAAAAGCACCTGTACCCCGTCTCCCGACGGATCTTCTGCCCTCGGACCTCTACTCATCACGGGGCCCAGCCCCACCGGCTCCCCCGGCCGGTTCAAGCCACCATCTTGGGCCCTGCACCACGAGGCCGCGTGGCCTCGCCCCGACCCTAACCCCGGGCCTGGCCGGCCCCGACATCCCGGCACCACCATCCACCCGGGAGGTGAGCGGACCACTTGGCAGGTCAATGGGAGGACGAAGTGTCAAGAGCTCTTCCCCCGCCAGGTGCCGATCGCCTCCAGCTCCCCCAGGCGCTGGCTCCACCCCCTGCTGGGTGTCTGGACACCTTCATCCCGGGCCCTCCGACCTCCAAGTGCGAGGGTCCGGACATCAAAGGGCGCCTGCCCTATAACTGGGGCAACTCCGGAGCAGGAAGGCAGTTGTATCCTGGAGTCGAGAGACACCGAGAGAACTCAGCCTTGACGGACTACTGGCGCTGCCGTAGCCCGCTCTTGTGAACCATCATCCTGCCTGCTGGCGCTGCCGCGGCCGTCTACAACCTCCATCCTCGTCGGGACCTGCTGGCGCTGCCGCGGCCCGTGGTAACGACCATCTTTCCGGGACCTGCTGGCGCTGCCGCGGCCCGTTGTAACGACCATCCTCACCGGGACCTGCTGGCGCTGCCGCGGACCGTACATCGACCATCTTTCCGGGACCTGCTGGCGCTGCCGCGGCCCGTACCAACTAAGCTCGAGGATTGTGAGCTAATCATCATCTCATCCAAACTACCTGACTGGTAGACAGACTGTCCCGCTACCCCTTACCCTGCTTTGAGAGACTTGAATCGAGGGGACCCCTGAGTCCAGACCTCCTTGTACCATTCAACCGTACCTTAAGAAGTGCTTATAAAGAACACTGAACCTTATCCGTGTGTGGTATCTGTCTGTGGGGGGGAAGTTACTTGTCTGTACGATCGCTGGAGACGGCTCTCCCCGGAGACCTCTCCTCCTGACCCCGGCCGACCCTCCCGGTCCGTCTATCCTTTCTAACATTGGTGGCCAGCGGCGCGATCCGAATCAACGCGTAATCGTACAGAGAGTAGCTCACCCCACGACAACAACACGATGTCAGCCAAAGATAGCAACTCCACCGAGAACTTCCAAATGGATAAATTAGAAGAATACAACCACCGCGAACTGAGACAATTCTGCATAGAACTTGGCATTGCTACCACCGGCCTGAGTACCAAAGATGATCTAAAGCACGCCCTAGAGTCGTGGACAGAAACTGGGGTCGCCGGACCCTCCAACCAAAGCAGCATCACACCAGAGGGGAACGCCACGGCTCCCGAGGAGCGGGGAACGGGCCTCTCGCAGGAGGAGATCCGAGAAAGAGAAAGAACCAGATTGCACGAGTTGGAAATGGCACGACTCAAGATGGATGGGGAACTCAAGTTAGCTGAACAGAAACTCAACCTCGAGCACATGCGGCTCCGAGATGAACGAGAAGAGAAGCAGAGACAGAGAGAGCTGGAGGAGAAAAAAATAACGCTCGAGCACGAGCGCAAACTGGCGGAAATAGAACTTCGGAAACAGAATAAAGAACTGGGGGTGCCTGAGCGACCACACACCCCGGGGCCAATCGAGAAAAAAGTCCACATCCCCAAGGATGTTGTCCGCGAGTATGTCCGAGAAGACGACATACAACAGTGGTTTAAAGCCTACGAGATCGCCATGACCTCCCACCGGATCGACCGGAGTGATTGGGGAGCCGGACTCTGGGGGAGGTTTATCAACGAGGGGCGCGATGCCCTACTGCAGCTCCCAGATCACCAAATGTCGTCCTACGACCACATGAAGGCTGCCCTCCTCACCCGCTACGGCCTCACACCCGAGATGTACCGCCAGAGGTTCAGAGATTGCACCCGGATCCCAGGTACAACTTGGGTAGAATACGTGAACTATTTCAGCCGTGCCTTCGAGGGTTGGATAAAGGGGAGCCAGGTCACCACCTACGAACAACTCTTTAACCTGATGGTATGGGAGCACCTGTCGAACAACTGCTTCGTCGAGCTCAGGCAGCACCTCCTCGACTGTAAGCTGACTGACCCCCGGCAGCTCGCCGCCGAAGCTGACCGATGGGAAAGCACCCGAGTGGGCCGGAGGGGGCCACACGAACAGAACAGAAACAACCAAGGCCAGCACCGTCCTCGGGGAGGAGGAGGGGGCCAGGGGCGAGGGAGAGACGCCTTGCCCGCAACACCCGTGGCCAGCACCCCGGCTCCGGCCGGTCGGGGCAACCCCCCGTGGCGTCCTGGGGCCCGAGCCAACGTCACGTGCCACCGATGCCAGCGAGTCGGCCACTACGCCAATGACCCGAGCTGCCCGCAGAACCAAACACCCAAGCCCCGCCAGGTAGCTGCCGCCGCCCTGGGGGAAGAGCGATCATTGGAGGAACCAGAGGAGTATGAGCCGGCCCAGCAAGAGTGGGAACCGGCCGCCATGGTCCTGGCGTGCTTAGGGGGAAGAGACATGGTCCCGCGGGCTCCCCTACCCGCTAACACCAGGAAATACGGTCAGTGGGTGACCATTAATGGACAGCGAGCCGAGGCCTTGCGTGACACAGGCGCCAGTGTGACGGCCATCCGCTGTCACCTGGTGAAGCCCGAGCAGATCCTGCCGAACATTCTCTGCCCCGTCCGCTCGGCAGACAACTCTGAAAGTATGTGTCAAATGGCCTGCGTTCCATTCGAATGGGGAGGGGTCTCCGGCCTGTTGAAGGTGACGGTCCGGGACGATGCCCCCGTGGACTGCCTCCTGGGGAATGACCTCGAGAGTTCCCCGTGGGCCACCGTTGAGAGAAGAGAGCACCTGGGGATGCTGGGCCTCCCAGACTGGGCCTGCATAACCACCCGGGCCATGGCCGCCCGTGCCGTCCCTCGATCAGAAGAACCAGAATGGCCAGCACCTCCGCCCCCAGTCGCCCCAGTAGAAGACAACGACGAGGCCAGCCTCCCAGACCCGACGGCCGAAGGGGACGCGCAACCCCAGGACCTTCCTGACCTGGCTCAGTGGCGTCAAGAGGGGGGCCCACCCAAGCACAGTTCCGCCAGGAACAAAAGACCTGCCCCTCCCTCGAGGGACTCCGCCAACAAGCCAGCGCCCAGAACGCAGGGGACTCCACCGGAACTCACTGGGTCTACTGGGATAACGACCTGCTATACAGCGAGCAAAGAATCGCCGAGCTGGGGGCCGGTCGAGTACTGGTGGTACCTCTCCGCTTCAGAGACTTTCTGCTCAACCTGGCCCACGATGTCCCCCTGGCTGGACACCTGGGCCAAGATAAAACGTACAGCCGCCTAGTGACCCACTTTTTCTGGCCGAAGATGAGGAACGACGTCCTGAACCATTGCCGATCTTGCCCCACATGCCAAGCCAGCGGGAAGAGTGGTCGGAAACTGAAAGCCCCTCTGCAACCCTTCCCTGTGGTCACCACCCCGTTCGAGAGGGTGGGGATAGACATCGTGGGGCCTCTGGACCCCCGCACGGCACAAGGACACAGGTTCATCTTAGTACTGGTGGACCATGCCACCCGCTACCCCGAGGCGGTGCCCCTACGGACCGTGACAGCTCCGGTGGTTGGCCGGGCCCTAATGGGGATCTTCTCCCGGGTAGGCTTCCCCCGAGAAGTCGTCAGCGACCGAGGCACGAACTTTATATCCAAATACATGAAGTCCCTCTGGCAACAATGTGGGGTCACCTACAGATTCACGACCCCCTATCACCCCCAAGGGAACGGACTAGTGGAGCGTTTTAACCGCACCCTCAAGGGGATGATTGGGGGATTGGAAGAGCCCCTCCGTCGCCAGTGGGATGTACTACTCCCGTGCCTCCTCTTCGCCTACCGCGAAGTTCCCCAGAAGTCCCTCGGTTTTAGCCCTTTCGAACTCCTGTACGGGCACCCTGTGCGAGGGCCCCTCAGCCTAGTAAAAGAAGGTTGGGAGATGGCCCCCCTAAAGACCCCTCCAGACGTCTTCAAATACCTCCTGGCCCTACACAATCAGACCCGGCGCTTCAGAGAGATGGCCAAGGCGAACCTCGAGGCCAGCCAGGAGGACATGAAGAAGTGGTATGATCACAATGCCTCCTCCGTTGAGTTCGAGCCTGGACAACAAGTATGGGTGATGTCCCCCACCGAACCATGTGCCTTGCAAGATAAGTGGACGGGGCCCTTCAAAGTGGTCGAGCGCAAAAGCCCCGTCACTTACCTCATCGACCTGGAGACCTCCCGGAACCCCCTTCGGGTCCTCCACACCAACCGACTCAAACCACACTTTGTGCGCTCAGAACTCAGCCTCCTGATGGCTACGGACAGTGGGGCAGAGGAAGACTCCGAACCCCTCCCGGATCTTCTGAAGACTCAGGAGAATGACGGCTCCGTGGACGGGGTCCGGCTCTCTGACGCCCTCACTTCGGAGCAACGCCAGGGCTGCCGGAACCTCCTGCTGCAGTTCGCTACCCTGTTCTCCCTCACCCCCGGGGTCACCCCTTGGTGTTTGCACGACGTGGACACCGGGGACAGTCCCCCTGTCCGACACCGGGCCTACCGCGTACCAGATCGGGTACGGGCCTGCATACAGGAGGAGGTGGCCAAGATGCTCACAATCGGGGTCATCGAGCCCTCGGACAGTCCCTGGGCCAGTCCGGTTGTATTGGTCCCCAAAGCCGCTGCCCCCGGCACCGCACCTGAACTGAGATTCTGCGTCGACTACCGGGGCTTGAACGCTGTCACCCGGACCGACGCTCATCCGATCCCCCGAGCAGACGAGCTGATCGACCGGCTGGGGGCCGCCCGCTACCTCAGTATCTTCGACCTAACAGCGGGCTACTGGCAGATCGGCCTCACACCCAGGGCTCAGGAACGGTCAGCCTTCTCTACCCCCGATGGCCACTACCAATTCAAGGTCATGCCCTTCGGCATGAAGAATGCCCCCGCCACGTTTCAACGCCTCGTGAACCAGGTCTTGGCGGGGCTCGAAGAGTTCAGCGCTGCCTACCTGGACGATATCGCTGTATACAGCCGCCACTGGCCCGACCACCTCCGTCACCTCCAAGAGGTCCTACAGGCCCTCCAGCGGGCCGGCCTCACAATTAAGGCCGGCAAGTGCCAAATTGGCCAAGGGTCTGTGACCTACCTTGGGCACCAAGTGGGAAGCGGGCTGGTGGCCCCGCTACAACTTAAGATTGCTGCCATCCAGTCCTGGCAGCCCCCCGTCACCCAGACCGAGGTCCGAGCCTTCTTGGGGCTCACCGGCTACTACCGGCGGTTCGTGAAGGACTACGGCAGCATCGTGGGGCCCCTCACGGGTCTCACGTCCAAGAACCAACCGAAGCGGATTAACTGGACCCCCGATTGTCAAGCGGCCTTCGAGAAGCTGAAGGCCGCCCTGTGCACCGCCCCGGTGCTCCAGGCCCCCGATTACGGTCGGGAATTCGTGGTACAGACCGACGCCTCCGACCACGGCATCGGAGCCGTCCTTTCTCAGTTAAACCCCGAAGGTCATGACCAGCCGGTGGCCTTCATCAGTCGACGTCTCCTGGCCCGAGAACAGCGCTGGAGCACCATCGAGAGGGAGGCCTTCGCAGTGGTGTGGGCCCTCAAAAAGCTCCGGCCCTATCTCTTCGGTACCCACTTCCGGGTACAAACCGACCATCGACCCCTGCAGTGGCTGATGCAGATGCGGGGGGAGAACCCAAAACTCTTGCGCTGGTCCATTTCCCTGCAGGGAATGGACTTCACTGTGGAGCACCGACCAGGCCAAGACCACGCCAACGCGGATGGCCTGTCCCGCTTTTTCCGCCTCGACGAAGAGAGTCCCCAAGGAGATGGGTGACTCTCCCCGCCTTCAGCTGGGGGGGACGCATGTTGGACAGGCCACACGAAGGGCTTGCTCCCTCCCCGCACGACAGGGCCCGAGCTCCGGCCCACCAGGCATAACCCACGAAAAGCACCTGTACCCCGTCTCCCGACGGATCTTCTGCCCTCGGACCTCTACTCATCACGGGGCCCAGCCCCACCGGCTCCCCCGGCCGGTTCAAGCCACCATCTTGGGCCCTGCACCACGAGGCCGCGTGGCCTCGCCCCGACCCTAACCCCGGGCCTGGCCGGCCCCGACATCCCGGCACCACCATCCACCCGGGAGGTGAGCGGACCACTTGGCAGGTCAATGGGAGGACGAAGTGTCAAGAGCTCTTCCCCCGCCAGGTGCCGATCGCCTCCAGCTCCCCCAGGCGCTGGCTCCACCCCCTGCTGGGTGTCTGGACACCTTCATCCCGGGCCCTCCGACCTCCAAGTGCGAGGGTCCGGACATCAAAGGGCGCCTGCCCTATAACTGGGGCAACTCCGGAGCAGGAAGGCAGTTGTATCCTGGAGTCGAGAGACACCGAGAGAACTCAGCCTTGACGGACTACTGGCGCTGCCGTAGCCCGCTCTTGTGAACCATCATCCTGCCTGCTGGCGCTGCCGCGGCCGTCTACAACCTCCATCCTCGTCGGGACCTGCTGGCGCTGCCGCGGCCCGTGGTAACGACCATCTTTCCGGGACCTGCTGGCGCTGCCGCGGCCCGTTGTAACGACCATCCTCACCGGGACCTGCTGGCGCTGCCGCGGACCGTACATCGACCATCTTTCCGGGACCTGCTGGCGCTGCCGCGGCCCGTACCAACTAAGCTTGAGGATTGTGAGCTAATCATCATCTCATCCAAACTACCTGACTGGTAGACAGACTGTCCCGCTACCCCTTACCCTGCTTTGAGAGACTTGAATCGAGGGGACCCCTGAGTCCAGACCTCCTTGTACCATTCAACCGTACCTTAAGAAGTGCTTATAAAGAACACTGAACCTTATCCGTGTGTGGTATCTGTCTGTGGGGGGGAAGTTACTTGTCTGTACGATCGCTGGAGACGGCTCTCCCCGGAGACCTCTCCTCCTGACCCCGGCCGACCCTCCCGGTCCGTCTATCCTTTCTAACAGATCTGCTTGCCCTTACCGATTCAAAGACGAGGAAGGTGATGCAATAGTGGTCTGTCCAGTCACATGGGAGAATCGACTCCAGGCGGAAAGAGTTGGGCTTACCAATGACAAGATGTAACGTGGCTCCTTTGATATGCGTAGGGCTGTCACATATTTGGATAAGGTTAAGGTCAAGTAGGAAGGATTTAAGGCTATTGACCAGCACATCGTGTACATCATTCCAGTGGAGGTTGAAATCACCCAGGAAGATCTGAGTGCCCTGGGAATCCACGTTGGCCAAAATAATGTCCATGATCTGTTCTGTGAAGGGAAGGTTGTCGCGAGGGGGGTGGTAGAACGTGTGCAGTTTGCATGAGTGATTGTTGCTCCGGTCACTTCAATGCATAGGTATTCACAAGAGGGCAGGAGGTCGGCATGAATTACTTTCACTATTAGATTACTACGGCGTAAGCAAGCGATGCCTCCCCCGTGACCACTAGTTCTGGTTAACCTAATTATATCAAAGTTGGGAGGCATTAGAAAGTCCAGGATGGGAGCGGCTGAGTCATTTAGACAGTTTTTGGTCAACATTACAAGGTCAAGATCCTGGACAAGGATGAGATCGGCAATATCAACAGCGTTTTAAACAGCCGATCTGCAGTTTAGGAGCGCGCATTTGAGACTAACGTGGGTGTCCGCTGGTGGAGGTAGAGTGGGGGTGACTATCGTGAGGTTGTTCACATTTAAAGTTCTTGAGTTCAGCCTAGGTTCCCTGAAGGGATCAGTAGGGATTGATTCAATTATATGCAAGTTTGATGGGGTGGAGGGAAGTGACAGATAATTTGAGAGTAGGAGAGAGTGAATTTTACTATCCGACAGGGAGGCTCTACATCTGGAGGGTCGAGAGGGGTCATTAGGGTGCGGAGCAGAGGGCCAACTATGGGGTGCGCGGGTGGAGTGGGATGTGGTTCACCTAGGATAGGGGGAAAGCCGGCAGGTACAACCACAGCCTGGTAGCGAGCGTAGATGGAGATTGGTTATAATGTAGCGGCTTAGTCTGGAGTTAACTGACAGATTCTCAGTGATGCGTGATAGGCTACGAACATCTGTCTTAAGTTGTTGTAGGCAGAGTGAAATCTCATTAACACGGGTTTCCAATGAAGTGTGTGAATAGGGATGTGAGGCTAGGTCCCGGGAACCCTGCGGCAGAGGATAGCTGGGGGGGAGGGAAAA
Organism: Triturus cristatus; assembly: GCF_964204655.1. Classification (NCBI taxonomy): domain Eukaryota; kingdom Metazoa; phylum Chordata; class Amphibia; order Caudata; family Salamandridae; genus Triturus; species Triturus cristatus. The sequence goes on from NC_140589.1 coordinate 1,139,431,514, forward strand.
TGGGCCAGGTGGCGAGTGAGTGGGCCTAGGGGCAGGGGATTCTGGGAAATGGAGCTGTGTGCTTGAGGGGATGTGTAGGATAGGGGAGGAGGGAACGAACAGCAGGTGACCCTTGCCCACCTGTCAGACGGAATCGGGATTGCTGGTTGGGCTGGGGGCAGGGATCCTGGGGAGAATCCAAGCAGCGTTATGAATAGTGGAGCTAGGAGAGTTATAACCAGCTAACCGTGAGGGGGAGGGAGCATGTAGACTCTCATGAAGACCGTGCTATTGCGGCTCCTTAACAATGTGTAATGCGGTGGAATTGTTAATCTGAGTGGAGGTAGCTAGAGGGGGGCCCTTCGGAACAACGTGTCATGGGGTGGCATTGTTAATCTGAGTGGAGGTAGCTAGAGGGGGGACCTTCAGAACAGAGATAGTGTTAGCAGCTGGTGGTAGAGAGGCGGGAGCTAGAGTTTGCATGGTCAGGGGGACCATTGATGGGCCATCACCTCCAAGGGGGGGCGGCACTGAAGCTGGCAACTGTCTTCATGATGATGGGGAAAAAGTTGTCAAACAACATTAGATTGCGGTCAGAAGCCTGGATAAGGATGGTTCTGTTTTTGTAAAGTGAAATGGTGGCTTCCGCTCCATAGGCTGAGGAGGGTGCAATTATCACTCTGAGACCATGAGGAGTTTTAAGGGAAGTGGAGATCTTAAGGAGAGAGTAAATGGCCTTCCGCCATTGAGCATGCTGTTTAGTGTAGAAGATGAGATAATTTATGGTAGTACCTTTATTGATGGAAAAGAAGGGGTCTGAGATAAGGGTTTCCGGATGGGCTTTAGGTAGTCTATGTTTGAAGTATTTTGCAGCATTTTCTGAAAGGTTCGGGGGATATATGATTCTGAAAGCATTATGGCCCGCCGGCTCTAGGTTGGGAGAGATGTGATTTGGAGGTCTCTGCTCCATACCCGCACCCGCCATGTCTCTCCACCAAGAAAGTCGAGATAGGCAAATCGACTGGGCAGAGGTGTGCGCCAACCATAGGAGGCGCAGGGAATCCAATAGTCTGGGCAGAGGTCGGGTCGTAACCAGGGGTTAGATGTGTACGCAGAGGGAGAGTTACCTGGAGTTAGGTTGGGATGGGCAATTGCATGCTATTTTCTAGCCACGCACCCTCGGGTTCATTCAGGAGGACCAACATCTATGAGAGCAAGCTAACGAGGGCTAAAAGATAGGGGGCTAGTGTGTGATTGAGTCCCACTTGCTCACTACGCAATAAAATCATACTTGTTGGCTACGGCACTCAGGTACCATTGGGTAGACCAATATGAGAGGTCAGATTATCCAAGCAAATGACACTAGACTGGACCGTAGTAGCTAGGAGTCAATCCTGGAATTTACATCTTCAGCAGGCAGGCAGGTCAGGCTGTTCGTTTCAGATATGCCCTTAGAGGCAATAACCCTCTCCCACTATGCGGTGATGAGGCTAACTAAGCAGGCCCCTATGTGGGATAAATAAGGAAGAACACACTCCAATATGGCAGCCAAATGCTGGGAATGGCTCAGGCCCATTTCTTTTTCCATGGCAGGCAGTACCTAATGCTCATGGAGGGGGGCGCCCTTCCTCAACTCCCGTGGGAGGAGGCCAAAATGTATGCCCCACCTCACCAGGACACTAACCGAGGCGAACAAAATGTGTGCCAATCTTGTAATCAAATTAACTCAGGGGCCATCGAGCGAGCCAGGACAGCCCAACAGGCAAACTCAGACCAGATCTGGCTCGCATGTCAACATACGTCTGAGACAGTGGATAGATCCGTAGCCACATGCCAGTCTTTCACCCCACTTGATATGGGTACGACGCAAAATCAGCAGGGGGGATCAAACGGACCGTAGGAGGACAGTCCCCACACATGCATCATGCGACAGCGTTCACCTGATCTCAACGTGTTGCTCCGATCCATCCAGTGCGACCCTTGGGGTCCGTGAGACGCTCTGGCATCGCATCAAGCATAGGACTGTTTCGCCGCACCTCCAACGGAACTTCTCCACCCTCAAGCGAGCCTCTCAGGACCATTGGGTGCTGTGCTCTTTCCAGCCTGACACAGCTGCACTCAAGAATTCCCCCAGGGATCAACACCCAGCCCCTCCGGCGCCTGGCAACGGGCACCAGCAACGAGGCAGCAACGCAGGGCAGATCGGGTCCAAGAGCACATAGACGTGCGCGTCGCTCCGGACTATAAGCCGGCAGTGTTTACTCCAGGAGCATCTGGTGGCATCAGTGGCAGGCATTTTCACCAGCGGCTGTCTTTTGAGGAACCAATTGAACAAATATTGTTTTTTTTTGTTATATTAGACACTTTTTAGTATTTTTGGTGGTCGTAATTGTGTCAAGATCATAGATTATTATTCATATCAATGTGGTACACACTGTTATGTTTGTTTTAATAAATTGTCTCTGTTTTATGTATATATGTGGTATATATTACAATATATGTGTTTTATATGTTATTCGCAACCTTGAGGAAGCCCCGCAGGGATGAAACGCGCGTCGGCTGTTGTATTTTATAAAGAAAATAAAAATTGGACTGATCTACAGCTACGTTGCCATCCAACGATGTGGAATTACTTTTTCATGTAGTGATAATGTTGTTGAAGAGTGCTTAATGTCAATAGCATCTTTATTCGATTCAAAGAATCATAAAAGCATAAATACAAAAACGTAAAAATAAGAAATCTATTTACATGTGCAAAACTTTAGCCCATCCATTAGTAATTCACATTGCAGTGGGTAAGACCTTGCAATATCGTAAGCAGCAACATAATTGTTTCCCTAGGAATCAAAGTGCATAGTGTGTAGATACTTTAACATTCGTAATACTTTAGCATATGGGTTAATCCATAGTAATTCAAGGCCAGGTTGTGCAAATAGCCAAAGGTTAATTGTTTCCATATAGTGCAAAGTGCAAGATAAGAAGGTTATACCTTTTGCATAGCATCATATAATCGTAACTCCCCCAGTATATATTTATATACAATCATCAACAATTAACAATTCAGCGTTTGGTTTTCCATGTAGATCTCTTTTTTTTTTTAAACAGACTTTTATTGAACTTTACAAAGAAATACAAGCAAACCTCCCGCTCGCTGTCGGGCTACCCCGATGAACCAGGATGTAGGAAAACAGCCAACCCGCCAGTCAGAGCACAACAGCATATCTCTCTTCCCACAAGGCATCTGTGCCATAAGGCAGTCCGTCCATAAGAGTGGTCCATTATCACAATGCAGTACAAGCAACAGACCCCCCCTCCCGCTCCCCGGTAAATCTCCCCAGCAATGCCCCCCACCCCAGCCACCCCCCCAAGCATGCCGCCAGTAGCCAACGTAGTCAAGTGAACCCTGAAGCCTCCCGCCCTGCCTGATGGGTTCCCCTCCCACCGGGCACAGCGAGTAAACCAAGAGATCAGGGGGAAGCGTCCTATCCCGGGTCCAGAGTGCTCCCCTCGCCTTACACTCCCATGGTCATGGAGAAATTCTCACGGGTCTCCTACCCCATCCCCCTCCCCAAGCTCCCCCTCGCCATCCTCATCCGACTGTTTGAAGAGTTCCAGGAGTGCCACCCATGCCCGGGCCATTTCTAGTGATTTCTCACTTCCATTCCTCCGAGCCATGCCTAGTCTAGAGTTTGGAATCAATATTCACTCTAAGATAGATAAAATTAGAGACACGCTCTAGACTCACTCCATTCAACTTAATGTCGTTCTTAAAACACTTATGGGGCCTTATCGACATATATCTGGTTTTTGCAGGATTCATTTCCAGGCCTTTTAGTTTACAATATTCATTGAGTGAGTTTAGAAGACATTGCAAACCCTTCGGTGTTTGCGACAACAATATTGTGTCGTCAGCAAAGGTAAATGCACAAACATGATTCCCCCCCAATTTCGGGGAATCATGGTTGGATTTTTGCAAAAACTCAACCATGTCATTAACATATAAAAGAAAAAGGGTTGGCGCCAGGACGCAGCCCTGGCGCACACCTCTATTGACTGGTATCTCTTCAGTGAGTTCTCCCCCTTGGCCCCAACGCACTCTTGCAAAGTTGTTCTCATGTAACCTGACCAACTGCACTAGAATATTTTTAGGTACCCCCTGTTGTAATAAATTTAGCCATAAAAGGTCTCTGGGAATTGAATTGAATGCAGCCTTTAAATCGATAAAGGCCACATATAGATGGCCAGATCTTAGCCTTGTGTATTTCCAGGCTATAATTACCAATCTGAACACCTGGTCTATGGTACTTGTCCGTCTTCTAAAACCTGCTTGACATGGGGAGAGTACATCATTTGCAGTCATCCAATCATTCACCCTATCCAGAATCTGTTTAGCATAGACCTTTTGTAATATATCTAGCAAGCTAATGGGTCTATAATTAGCGGGATCGTCCCTACCACCCTTTTTATATATGGGGACAATCTCCGCTCCCTTCCAGGATTCGGGTATGGGCTGCCCTCCTGCAATTGCGTTGCACAGCAGATTAATATATGGTGCCCACACCTCCGGTGCATGTTTAAAAAGATCGCCCGGTATCTTGTCAGGGCCAGGTGCTTTTGATGGCTTAATAGCAGCCAGGACCAATTTTAGATGGATCTGTGTTATAGATGTAATCCTAGGGCATGCCTTTAGATAAGACGATACTAGGTCGCTAAAAATATTATAGATACAAGTAAGTGATTCTATCTTCCCCATTATAGAAGGCCATTTTACTGCCCTTCTATTATTGCTCCCTGTAGGCTGTGTAACTTCCATCCCTGTTCCGAAATGAGTCAATGGGTGAATTTGAAAATGTTCTTCTGTGAGATCTAAGCATAGGGGGAAGTGGTCACTTTCTCTTCTGTCGTCTACTTTAAAATCTTTCACATAGGCCCAGTAGGCAGCACTTATCATGATGTAATCAATCCTGGATGAGGAAGGGCCTCTCGAAAAGGTGTTTGAACAACCAAGATCAGACGGAGTTCTACCATTACATGATCTTAGGCCTTTCGCTATGGTGAAATTAAGTAATTGCAGTGCAGAGACAGAGCATCTGGGAGCTTTTTCCATCCCTAAAGATGGAATACCCATGGCTATGTCTTCTTCCTCAAAGATTTCATTTAAACCTAACAACGGTTCATAACAACAATTGAAATCACCACCAATTATGATAGGCCCGTTAGGCGATATAGAATCTAGGGCTTCTTCCAAATACTGTAGTATTATTGATTCTTTTGAGCTATCTCTTGGCCTTATATATACATTGAATAGATATAACCATGAATTATTTGTAAATTTAAAACTTAGGCCCAGGGCATCCTCTGTATCAATAGGTATAATTCCTATGGAGGCATTATATTATTCCTTACCCAGATTAGGAGTCCTCCTGATGGTCTTCCTCTAATTGATTGTCGAGCCTCTACGCTAAATGTTCTATAGCCCACCTTGTGCAGAGGTTCCCTAGCCCACGTTCCCTGAAAAAGGCAAAGGTCGAATGCATCTATGTACTCCTGCCAATCTGGTTCCTGGAACTTTTACATAAGGCCAGCTATGTTCCAAGACACCATCTTCACACAGCTTAGATTTGGGTAGATGGGTTTAATTTTGGAGCCATTGCAGCCCACTATTGTGTGTATTGATTGATTAGGATGTTGACTAACACCATTAATACAATCAAAGCCTCCAGACTCCACAGTATTAATACTTTGTCTTTCCTCAGGGCATGATATCTCATGAGGTATATCCACCTCGAAAGGTACGACAGTTACACTTCGGGCCTTGGACGCTATGGAGAGTGTCCCTCCCCCAGGGGGATGCTGGTACCACGCTTGACTCAGTCAATCTATGGATTCGAGGTTCCTTTGCCCCCAACAAATGTATGGCTCAGTATCCCTTCCATATATACAAGTTCTTTTTTGCCTAATGCCGATTCTAGAATTGAAGAGGGAGTGAGATCTTAAGTTCATAATTATTAAATTATCAGCAATGATTTTGGAATAGAATGTTAACCTTATGTCATCCAAATCTCCCTCAGTTTGCTGAATCCGTTCCACATTTTTTATATCTGATCTAATTATGGAGAGGCACTGCCGTTCCTTTCTAATCCAATATATGACTTTATTTGTTAGGGAGTCCTTATCCTCCCTACTACCCAGCTTTAATCTTGGGACATTTGTAAGGAGCACACTACAAAAATCCGAGTCCTCCCTAATTGAGGAATGAGGAGCCCGATCTAGGCCTTGTTTCCGCTCTAATCCCCTGGACCCCCTCCAGGAATCCTGGACAGTTTGTAGTAATCCATTTGTGCGTAGGGTTCCTGAATTTACATGAGTACATTGTGCCTGATGTTGCAAGATGGGCTTATTAGGATGATCATATCTATTGACCAAGTTTCTTCCAGGAATGGATGAGAGATATGGCTTTGAAGATGCATTTTTACTCAAGATTGGACTCTGATTCATAGGATGATTTGGGATTACTCCAGGTAGTGATTTAGTCAGATGACTCTACCTATTATTACATGAAGGTTTCTTCTCTAATTGGGTATTCTCCTCCAATGCAGAAGTTAGACCTACCACATATCTTGGCGAGTGGGAAGTTAAGACCTCTAGCATTCTTCTAATTATCCTGACCTCCTCTTGGAGTACATTAAGTTTGTTATGAAGATCTACCACAAGACTATGGGTATCAAGTGACTGTACCTGATTGCAATACTCAATCATGCCGGAATTTATTGAGACAATTTCATCCTTTCTGCTCTTATTATCCATATGAACAGCCTCTGGATTATCGTCTAAAAGTGAATATCTATTCGAGCATTCTACATTAATCACCTCTCAACGGGTAGTGCTTCCTGGATTTCTATCTAGCTTTTCAGTGTTGTCTGATCTGGAGGGACATGTTGTGTCAATACCCGTACTTAGCTTCAGGGGTGATGTGATTGGCAAGTGTGGCTGAGCTTTAGTGTGAGTTTGGTGGACTATGACAGTAGGACTAATGGGCTTTGCTGGTACCACCTTTTCTCTTCTACCATAGTAAGAAGAGATTTTATTTTTCCCCTTAGTATTTGTCTCTTTGCCACATGTCAACATATTTTCAACCTCTTCTATCAAATCATCAATCGCAGCCAGAGTACAATTGTTTGCAGCAGATTTAACCAACTTTTGCGTCTTTGCTATTTTTTTTTTCCCTGTCATTGGTTCTGCTGCTTTCCTCTTCCCCATTATTGCCCTAGGGATAAACTACGCAATGTGAAAATATAGCTATTATAGCTCCTTTGCTATGGCCAAATGCCACAACCCAAAAGCCAAAAACGGGAGCCGCTGCTAATAGTATAACCAAGGTGGTACCCACAGTTAGCACCACGGTCAAGTTTTGGCCTAAATTCAAGTGTTTGTGCCTAAGTGCAGCATGTACTCCCTAATACTATATCAATATCCAATTTTCTAAAAAGATGCTAAAATAAAACAACAACAACAATCGCTAAATCGATTATTGCGCAGCATTAATAAAATGCAAGATAAATCATGTCCCGCATAAGTGTATAGGTGGTCTTGCCACTATATTACCAATAGGTCTTACTTAAATGTCACGGGGGTGACCCAGCCCAGTCTTATCCGGTCTTTGACGGGCGCGTCCTTGGCCTGGGCTTCGCCCGGGTGCGGCGCGGGCACGCCCGAGCGTCCTGCGCTGCGGGATGCATGCGCGGATTAAGTTGCGCGTTGCTGCCGCGTCACCGCTGCGGGGCTGCTGGGGGCTGTGGTCCAATGCTGGAAGATGGCAGTTCCCCTCATGGCGTGGAGCAGCAGTCTGGCCATTCCCCTCACGGCGGGAGCAACCAAGCACAGGTAAGCCGTTCCCCTCACGGCGTGGAGCAGCAGTCTGGCCATTCCCCTCACGGCGGGAGCAACCAAGCACAGGTAAGCCGTTCCCCTCACGACGTGGAGCAGCAGTCTGGCTGTTCCCCTCACGGCGTTCACGGGACCCGCGCTGCGGGATGCGTGCACGGATTAAGTTGCGCGTCGCTGCTGCGTCACCGCTGCGGGCTGCTGGGGGCTGTGGTCCAATGCTGGAAGATGGCCGTTCGCCTAACGGCGTGGAGCAGCAGTCTGGCCGTTCCCCTGACGGCGGGAGCAACCAAGCACAGGTAAGCCGTTCCCCTCACGGCGTGGAGCAGCAGTCTGGCCATTCCCCTCATGGCATTCACGGGACCCGCGCTGTGGGATGCGTGCGCGGATTAAGTTGCGCGTCGCTGCCGCGTCACCGCTGCAGAGCTGCTGGGGGCTGTGGTCCAATGCTGGAAGATGGCCATTCCCCTCACGGCGTGGAGCAGCAGTCTGGCCGTTCCCCTCACGGCGGGAGCAACCAAGCACAGGTAAGCCGTTCCCCTCACGGCGTGGAGCAGCAGTCTGGCCGTTCCCCTCACGGCGTTCACGGGACCCTAAGTGCTTAATGCATAGACGATGAAAGTAACACACATATGCGGTGCTCTGGTATCATGTTTGCAAATTTGACCTATTTCACATACTGTGAGTTTAGGAACCAATGCTCTAGGTGGATGAGTATTAGACACCAAGGTTGCACCTGATATTTGGATTCATGTTTTTGATTATTGTGTTACTACAACAAGGAGACACTATTGATGTGCAGATTATTTACAGCATATCCACCACATTCTATATAACTAGATTTTCACCAGCGGCAGCAGGATGGAACTGACCATCGGCCCAACGGCACCCCCGGACCTCGGCAGCAGTGAAGGGGAGGATGGGGTGTGCTCCTCACTTTGCCCAGAAGCGGAGCCCGGACGTTCGGCAGGCAGACTCTACGTCAGAGGCAGGGCCCCCAACGCTGCTCCCCGGGAACGGGGGCTCGACACCCCCAGAGCTGTGGCACAAAGTCATGCCGCAGGGCGGATCAGACCCACAGCGCAACGGCAAGTCCAGGATCACGCCAGCGGGGATGGGGGAGGGGTGTGTGCTCCCTACCTCACCCAAAAGGTCTTCACCGCCACGCTAAGAGCTGAGGATTCGCTGAAAGGCAGGAAAAAAACTCCAGCAGGAAAGAGACTCCAGCAGCAGCTGGAGCATCAGCTTCCACCAAGACTGGGAAGGCTTTGGTCCTCACTCCAGTAAGTGGCAGTCCCGGGCAGCGTCGCCGTTGGACAGGACTTCAGGTAGATTTAAAGCCAAATCTTCTTCTTTGCAGGGGAGTGACGACAAATCGCTGCGTTAAAGGCAAGTTTCTTTGTAGTGGGATGTCGAATAGCAGGGTGGATGGGGGTATAACCAGGGATATTCACCTAAAAGCCCCGGAGCTTCATTAGGGAGCTCCAGCTCGGTGACCATCTTCTAATTAGCTATGAATATTCTTGTACATATAAGTTACAAAGTATGTGTGCATGCCTAAACCTTACATCTCTGTCCATCTACCTGACTGTGACTGCAAAACAGGTAATGGTTTAGGCAGGGCTATAAGTGGGATGAAAAAATGGAGGTCTCTTAAAGGGGCGTGGCTTACAAACATGTACGCTAAAAGTCTGTACTTAGCATAGCGTGCCGCCTGACCTGTATTTTGCTGTTTCTGTCATTGCATCCACATATATGATACAACAAGTAACATTAAACCTTCAACAAGCCAGAACTATTGACTTTGTAATTGGCTGTTAGTTGCTTAGTATAAATAATCAACAACTATGGCTCTGTTCTATATATTATTGAAAATGCTTCAGTTCTGAAATGATGAGACTGTGAAAGAACTAAAACGAGTCTCTTTGAAGTAACATCAAAGGCTTTGAGCAGCGGTACTCCTGCAAATTTAGGATTTTTTTTGTTCACCCTGACTGTGAGGGCAAAAATGGAGAGCCCGATAGGGACCCTCTCAGCACCTAATTTTAAGAACTGCTGGTGCTGAGGACCCGGCCCACTTAAAGACGTGGGTTTAGGCAATACATGAGACCATCTTCATTTAATGTAAGATGGATGTCTACATTTGAAGACATGAACATACCTTGCATGGCATTATGGATTCACCAAAGAATGTAGAGATTGCTTAAGAAGCTATGCACTAATATACGTTCTCTTTCATACTTCGAACTCATCTCAAACAGGTATTACTTTTAACTTCAAATCAATTATTGCTGAACACGGTTTTCATCATTTAATGTTTAATCAGCGTTCCGAAAAGGCCTCCTTTCTGCATGAGCACTATAAAAGGACAAATAAATATAAGCGAGCATGGAAAGGTGAAAAAACATTTTTTATTTCAACTTTCTTTTTTAAAATCACATATAAACGAGTTAATTGAATATAGAACGTACTTAAAGTAAAAAAAACTTTTAAACAGTCGGTTGGTACTTGATAGGTACATTTAAAAACTCCTACAATTTCCTGGATTTATTGTTTTAAGCAGATAATAGCTTGATGTCAATCCGTTTGTTTAATCCTGTGTTTTTAACAAGAGTCAATGCACAACCCTTCTTGCCTCGACTGGAAACATTTGCCTTGATTTACAAAGGTCTCATTCAACTCAGTGCAGCAATCAGAGTTGGTGCGCTGCTTTGTGTTGGGCGGCAGAGGGCAGCAGAGAGCTATATCTGCCAAGAAAAGGCACTATCCTTCTCTCGCCCAAGTGCTGGCGCACAATTAGGCTGCCTAGCGCCACACACACGCACACGCAGGCAGGCAGGCGCGCGCACGCTCGCACACACTCAATTACACCTCACAAAGGTTTCTGCCTCATATCTAGCATAGTTTTTCTACTATAAGGGTACCCTTCCAGTACAAAATACTGTGATTAGACTCACTTGGAAACCTGTCCCACCTCTGAGATGTGCTGTACAGTGCAGCGTGCCTGAAAAGTCGGAAAAGAAAGGAGAAATAAAAGCCTTTTGCCTTTTTAACGCCTGCTTGATCTTGCCATTATTTTGTGATGCAAACCCGGTCTACTTTTGTTAGTAGATTGGGTTTAGCATCATAACCCATGGGTGGCAGCATGGGAACACCCATGTACCAGCCATGGAGCGCGCTCTTGGCGCCGAGTAATGCAAAGCAGCACTTCACGCTGTTTTGCATTATTTGAGGCAACTTTTCAGCACAAAACACTTTTCACGGTGGAAAGTAAATCCAAGGAAACATTTTGCAAAGGTTTGCGTAACCTGTGTGATGCAAACCCAGCGCAAAATGTTTATAAATCTGGGATGCTGCACTTTGTTAAGTGATGAAATGATACTTAGAGGGCTGTTCCCTCTCCAGCTAAAGTCTCCAAAGAGGATTTTCCCTTGGGCTATTCTCAGAGTGAAGCTTCCTCTGGGTTAAACGTTCATTGGCAAATTATCCTATAGTTCAGGACTTTGCACGCATGAACCACAATGAAGGAGGCACCTGCCATCCTATGTCACCCTAAAGCCAGGGGTTGGAAGCGGGCGGGCGTTCCCTCGATTAAAATATAATGGTCCAGGGTATAAAGCGAGCAGTAGAAAGCAAATTATTACTTTAGTAGGCGCTAGTAGCAGATGGACAGCTTCAACGTAGGTTTTGCAAAATTCCAGATGTTGCTTGTCTGCTTGAAGTATCTGCAGGCAAAGGTTGGAAGATGGAACAGGTGAAACGACCTTGAAAAAGGTAAATAGACAAAAAGGAATGGTGTAGTTTGGAATTTGATTCTAGTACTGCAAGCGAAAGTATGGTTCTAAAACAGCCTGTGACGTGTTACAATTCCCCAATGACGAGGCCATTGTAATATCTAATGTATTTCCATTTGCAATAAGAAGCAGGTAACACCTTTGGGTGGGCGTATTTACCCCAGATCAGGAAATATATTTACCAGTTTTTAATAAAACACGTTAAGACACAGACCGTCGATGGGAGCAATGAGAGGGAGAAGTTAGTGTAAAGCAAATCAGAGGGATAGATGGTCACATACATGCTTGAAAAAGGAGGTGACTGAAAAATGACTACATTTGGGAAATATGTCATTATCATCATTATCAAATCAAAAACTATTTTAATTCCGTTTACAACAAACCATGACAGATAAACACACCCATACAAAGCAAATATTAGACAATAGATAATTAAAATAAATTCGGAACCACATATTAAGCCATCCATCATAAAGTACAGCATCTTAAATATCAGTACATTCAAGCCCCGGATTAGACACTCAACTCCAAAATACTGGACACTCCTTTCCTCACCGAATTAACTACCCTCCGTTGATTTCCTGCAGTTTACTGCTAATTAAAGAAAAAAACACATACTCTAAAACACACATCCCGGCTTCTTAACCCCTTCCCCGCTCATGACGGAACCACTCCGTCATGAGCCACGGGTGCCGTGTGCTCATGACGGAGTGGTTCCATCATGCTGCGGCCGTTGGCCGCCGCTCCGCCCACGCGGCGCTAATTCCCCGCCTGTGCGGGCGATTGGCGCAGTGGGCGGAGACGTGACGGAACCACTCCGTCATGAGCACAGCTCAACCGTGACTCATGACGGAGTGGCTCCGTCATGAGCACAGCGCCACCGCTCTGCCCCCAAACCCCCCCCCCAGCGCTGCGGCTGAATTCCTGCCGCAACCAAGGGGTTAAAATCTGTAAATACAGTATTGCTTCGCTATATCATTATTATTTTCAGTTAGTCACGTACAGAATTGGTCAGAATCCATTTCAGGAAAGAACTATAGCTCATTGAAAACTCATTGTCCCCCTGTCCACAGGGGGTCATGAAAAGGGAAAATTAGCTTAGGTGTGACGTGAGCATAATTGTTTTCACTACAGTAATATAACTCTATTGTAGAATTAAATGTGAGACTCCCCCATAGAAGACGTAGGTGAAAAAGAGCCAGAGCCTGCCCGCGTTTTTCACATATGTCTACATAGGAAACCTATGACGCATAATGCGTGTGAGAGGAAGGAAAAGGGACAAGGAACTTCCATTGCAGGTATGGCATAAAGACAGCTTTGCCAGAGGGCATGCATGTAATGAAGGAAAAGTATACATAGTTAGGGTCAGTTCCTTTTAGTCCTTTCTTGGACTTTTCATTTACATTTTGGATCAGCTGACAAGACTATGGATGTTTGGAGTGTTGGTGATCATGAGTGGCTGCATAGGGGGTGAGACAGCAGCCAGCACCAGGATTGGTGCAAACAAGCTGTTTACTTCAATCACAGTAGCAGTGACTTAGCTTCAGGGGGGGTGTTTGGAGTGTGACATCCCCAAATAAATGCATTCTTTGTTCTGGGACCTGGAGTCAGGGTTCCTATGTCAGTGTGGGGTTTTCTCGTCTGACGCCTAGAATAAAAGACACAACAGCTACCTTTAATGTAAAAAAGGAGGGAGAGGGATAGGGAATGAGGGGAGGGAGAGAGGAAGAGAGAGAGAGATATGGTCGCTGAATTTCAAAATGTGAAATTATATAAACTAGAAGCTTATCTGCTTGTCCGAATAGTGTGATCCCAGGAGATCATTTTATTTCACAGAGCCTCCCTTTTCTTTATTATACCATTTGAGAACACTTTTAAATACTTGAGTACAGGATGTGGGCTGTACAAACACCCCTTATGTTTGATTTAATAGACTATAATATTTCCTCGTCTATAAAAAAACTAGACCACGTTTAGGGTTTACATGACTACTGACTTACCTCTTAGATCACTAATGGCATCGTCATTGGCAATCGGCATTAATCTTTGTAAATTCATCTTTGATAAATATCTGTCTATGCAGTCATATAATCTGATGTACTAAAGATAATGGTTTCCACATGGTAAAAAAATAAATATATTTGTTCATTTTGTAGAGACTCTAACATATGCTTTTACAGTATGTTCACTGCATTATATACATGGCAAATGTTTTCTTGGCTTTGCTCGTGCATGAACTGGTGTATTCCCAGATTTGCCATTACTGGTAGACCTGGTAATGCTCCAAAATGCTATACCTTCCCAGGGGAGTGTAACGAGGAGAAATATCTTTATTTCTCCTCGGTACTTCCTCTTTCTATGTATGCTGCATTATAGGAGGAAATGCCTCAGGGGATTGTTTTCGTACATTAATATGCCCCTATTGTACTGTATTGTGCTAAATACCATACATTCCTGCCCTTTCCCTGTAACGCAGCGCAGCAAGATTACTTGCTCTGTTGCGTTACCTGTAGATAAATATGGCCCTTGGTTCGGTAGTTTGGTTTGGGGACACTGATTCGGGTCTGCTACATCTGTGTAGGGTTTTCTCCTCATTCTCATTTCAGTAAAAGCTTTTATCATATTCATTTTTTGAAGTGGATACTTTAATAGATATATATAGTGACTGGATTACCAAAAGAGTAGTAAATCTGCTCCCGTAGAAGTTTTCCTTGAATGGATTGAAATTTCTACTTTTTGGGACATTGGCAGGAGTATGCTTTGAAAGCTGCACCTCTCTCAGGGTTTCAGGCACACAATTGGCAATCAAACACCCCAACGTAGATGGGAAGAATGCTTGCAAATAGTCTAACCAGTGAAAATCTTTTTCGCCCACTGTGCCTCTCAAAATAGAGGCCTACCTAATGCAAATCCATACTGACCGTGTTCCTCATGGAACCAATCTATCCCTAACCATGGCTATTTTACCCCTCCACCCTGCAGCCACTGCTTTTTTAGGTGGGAAATGTGAGATTCACACCCCAGAAGCTCACTGAAATAAGCTTATCCCTTGCACATCAGGTGCCAAGGGTCAGTCTTTTGTAGTCAGACTACAGGGGAGGAAAGAGGTCTGCTCTCAGTAACTTCATAGCCACCTCTCCACCAAGCCTTACCTTACCCTCACCCCCAGTCTATTCATCCAGCCAACAGTCCATGTATTCACTCACCCATCAATCCATCCATGCACACAGCCACCCACCCAGAGACACCTTCATTCATGTACTCAATCACTCACCTGTTTATTCAACTGTTTTCTCACTCATGCGTCCATTCATCCATACTTTGACCCACTCAAGCATTCACCCATTCACAAACCCAAACAACCACACATACAAAATCACCAATGATGAAGTACTTTTATTTTTAAAAAGCCAGACATGTTGTCTTTATCAGTGCTTGCTTTAAAGGTGCTATAATAAACCACATTGCATTTCAACACTTTTAATTGTAATTATTTGGAATGAAACATTTTGAGCAGAAATCTGGTAGGTGAGTGTTGGTTGAAATCAATGAGAGCAGTTTGCATATCGTTGTACTGTTTAGACATTTACAATAGACAACATTTTCGCCAGTGCTTGAAATGGGAAAATAGAACTGAAGCTACTCTGTAACTGAGTACCTGCTTGTTTCTGAGAAGTGCAGGTACTCTCCAATTAAAAGTATTACGTTTTTCTTGAGAAGTGCAGGTACTCTTCATCTCAAGAAAAAAAAGTGCCGCTACTCAGTAACGGACAGTACCAGCCCATTTAAAGCACCGAGTCCTTTGCGGCACTGAGCGGTAAGTCCCGAATACATTTGCTACGGTAACCTGATCAGGGCAGTGGTTAATAAAATTGGCAACAGGCCTCCCAAATCAATCAGAACTATTGGCAGGTGGTGCTGTTGAAGTAGGATTCATTGTACTCTGCTTGTGGTGGACCGAACATATTTTATTATAAAACAAGCTTAAAATGAGAGAGTTGTTCAGAATTTCTAACAATAGTCTGTTCACAGAGAGCCATTCACGACAAGAGTGAAGCACGCGTCACCTCAAGGACCCCCCATGTGCTCCTCTTTGGGGCACATATTCCCCTAATTGGGGGAAAGTGTGGATGTGTGGTTCCAATACTACTATTTGTGATACTAGACTTTTGACAGCCACTTGCTGTGTTGGTTGGTGTGTCCTCTTCACATGTGTTGTTTAGTGGCACCAAACCAGTTGTTTGCCGTGAGAAGGCGTCTTCAATACTTGTCTTTTATATCTTTGTTATGGGTATATGTTTAATTTTGGTGATGTAACTTCTTTTGTACTTTTCTAACCATTAGGATGTCATACAGTTGAAAATATTTTAGCAATTGAAATAGTAGCCTGACAATATATGTTGCTTTAGTGTAAAACAGCGTTTAGTTCGCAAGCGGAACAACGCATGCCATAACAACGCGGTCTTTACAACAAATGTGTTGTTATTTCGCATACTGTTACTGTCGGGTCTGGAAAGAGATCCGGCGAAGAACCAGGGCCACAGGAGCGAGGATAAATTCTCAACTCTCCCGTAAGGTAGATCTACTGGTCGATATTAGTAAGAGCCACGACCAGAGACAGATACCTCTAGGGAGGGAGGAGATGGCATAGGACCACGTAGCCAGGACGACAGCAGTGGGCTGGTGGGACAATGCTGTAGCATAGAAAATAACAAAATAGCGCGCATAAGAATAAGCAAGGATGCAGGTCTTCTCAAAGTATCCCTGAGAGAACTCTGTCATATAAAGAGATACTCAGATCCGGGGTTGTGACAGGCTCACCACATAAGTATTTGGAGTCCATATAGGTGAGAGTCAGGTATAGCCGTACCTGCGACAAGCGCACGTCTACGATGACTCCTATTAATTGTGCACAGTAAAACAAAGGACAGCGTTCCACAGACCCAGAGTTATCAACCACTCAAGGTCTCCAAAGATAAATGTTCAAAGCACTAGTCACCTTACTGCAATTGAAACAGGGACGATGTCGTGGAGCTGTTAGAATCAAAAAAGCGCTACTGTATCAATGTCCCAGCCAAAGTCAATGTTTGTAAAATAAAAAAAAAAACAAACAGCACCAAACAAACGATATTGGGATTCTTCCTACCGTCCAGTGTGAAGGTTTCGTGGCAAGGAAGCAAGCCTGGAATTACTGTGAGGAAGATGTGGCAGGGAAAAAACCCGTTGACTCACGGGTCAGACAGCGATGCGTGGAATCCTAGGACGGCTTCTCTCGGAAATGTACGCGGAGCTCTCAGCAGGTTTCCGTTTCCGTAGACAGGTAATTAAGCAGCGAGGCAGCGAGGCTGCGAGGCAGCGAGGCAGCGGGGCCGCGAGGTTTCAGGAAATGAGGGGAAAGGTAGAAAGCCGTATCAGGTCTCGGTACAAGGTTTTTAGAATACTCCGTTCCGTTCAGGCAGGATTCTCGGTGGAGGAAGAGAACGGTAACAAGCGTATTCCCCAAGGTCAGTAAGACGAGGCACAGGTAGCAGGAATTCAACACAGGGCGTGGTCCAGCACAGCTGAGGAAAGCCAAGCACCGAACCGAGGGAAACGCTCCGTTTAAACAGGCAGCGCAAGGCAGCATGGGAAGGCGCACAACTCCACCCCCGGACACAGAGCTTTATGGGAGAAGTAGTGTAGGGAGCGGGAAGACTGAACAAAGACAGGAAGCGTGACGGGTAACAGTTACAACGCAAGTCGGAAACACACCTTCCCTAGTGTCCTACTACTACTACTATTCCAACATCCAGCGCCCCCTACAGCAAGTTGTTGTTCCGACCTGTGTTGTAACGGTATGCGAAATAACAACGCGGTTGTTGGAACGACCGCATTGTTATGGCATGTATTGTAAACGCATGCAAAATAAAGGTATATATACTGCTTTAGTTGGCTGCATCGAATCTGCTTTCACCAGTTCAGTGAGTGTACTGTCACTTATTGCTTACCTTGAAAAGTAATTTGTTGCAATGTGGTCCCGTCGGTATCTCCCCTCCGCGGCTGTACTCAAGTTTCAAGGCTGCTGAACAGGATTCTCAGGATCCTCATCTTCAGTATCAGTGTCAGTGTCACTCATAGTGATGAGTAGTCCTCGCCTGGTAGCTGTTATACAATATGGCACATGTTGCCACCATTTTGCAGGCTGTCCCAGGAGCATACTGTTGAGAACCTCCCCTTTTGTGAAGGCACTGAAATCTAGATTTGAGCATGCCAAATGTGCTTTCTATCACAGCCCTGGTGCGTCAATCAGCAATATTGTAACACATTTTCTTTGGTTTGCTGGGACTTCGTATGTGTCAGTATCCATAGCCTCAAGGCATATGCACTGTCACCTGGAACCAAAAACATATTTGTGAGCATGCTTAAAATTTGCAGTTGATGAACACAATCATATGTGTCATTGTACTCTATCACATTACTTAATAAATAGCCATCATCAAACTCACCTCTTTCCAGGCCACTGTGCCTGAAGATGTAGGAGTCATGGGGGCTCTCTGGGTTTTGTGACACTATATCAGTAATTAATTTGTTTGCATCACAGACAACTTGTATGTAATGGGTATTTTTAAATTCCAAAACAGGTATTCTATATGGGCTTGAGGGCAAATTGGAACATATGCTTCATCTGAGCACCTTATAACATGGGGAAATGTGGCAACCCCATACAATTTTAATGTTGTGCTCTGAATGTCCTCAGCATTCCTGTGTATGTATAGCTACCTGTTGATCTTTTGAAGCATGACATATAGAAAAATCCTAAAAACACGTGAGTGCCCTTTGGGACACCCCACAAGTAACAGCAATCATACCCTGGTAACTGCCAGAGGCCAAACGGTGTAATGAGCACAATTCCTGCACCTGAGTGGGAATGGAATTGCTGCGCAGAGAACTGCTTGCAAAATATGGTTTTAACATTTCAATCAAATCTAATATTACCACACTACTTAGCCTGTATTTCTAAAACATTCCCTCCTCTGTCGGTTGGAAAATATTAAGCTTGGTACTAAATGTCCTCTCCTGTCCCCTCCTGCTCCTCCACCGTCTCTACTGAACAGCCAGTAGTAGCATCCTCTTCGCAATCACATACAGAGCACCCATTGTGGAAACTCCTGATGCATCCAAAGCCAGCGTTTATCGTTTGCACACAGTTACCACCTGAAGCAAATTTGTGTTAAATGGGCAACATTTTAACTTATGTAATTTGGGCATTTCCCATGGGGCACATACCATCTCATTTTGGATAGTGATATTCGTATTGGCTGTTTCTGTCATTTTCAGGCGTTCTTCGATTTTCGACATAATGGTTTTCTTTGGAATTTCTGCAAGTTTTTCAGTGTATTTGACACCTTTTTTTGCCTCGTTTAGAGGACCAATGAAACACGAATGGAATGCCACACAGTGCAAATATCCTTATCGTTAGTAATAGACATGCAAAATACTTTGGAAATAACTTGCGAGAACAATGTTGCTGCACGTTTTTCCACCCTACTAATATGCCTTCAATTGTTATCACCCTTTTGCTGGCAGTAAACATTATCTGAGGCCATTAATCCGCCGGATCTCCCTAGTGCAACCAAATGTATAGTAGCAGGCACAATTCAGAGGCACATTATTACCATTACTGCTCAACAATGTAACCATGTTCAGAGATTTGAAGAAAAAATGAGGACTAACCTGCAATAACAATATTATTGCACGTTTTAAGCATAGTTTTGACAGTCGTTCCCATCAGCATGATGCTGGCAGAAACCACTGACATTATTTCTCTGAAGTAAATAAGTATTAACTAATTTACTTTAACTGGTTGAGTGCTCATGACGAGCTCAGATCGTCATGAGTCACAGTGGAGCTGTGCTCATGACGAGCTGAGCTCGTCATAACGGCAGCGGCCCGCCCATACGCGATTAATTCCCCGCCTGTGCGGGAGAATTAATCAGTGGGTGGGGTCGTGACGAGCTCAGCTCGTCATGAGCACAGCTCCACATGAGTTATGACGAGCTGAGGTCGTCACGAGCACAGCGGCGCTGCGCCCTCCCCCCCGCACCGCGGGGGAATTACCCCCCGCAGGGAAGGGGTTAAATCTTTGGTGATTTCAGTAATATTGTTACTAAATATTTTACCACTACCATGGTAGAATACATGTGGCCACTCATCTGGAAAAATGTACCATATATGAACTAATCTAGATGTAATATCTACAGTCATAATGACATTACCGTTTATAGCCTCCAGATTTGTAAATTTGCGGAAATGCATGAGGAATATTGGATAATACTATATAAGAAACATTATGACAAATTTCAAATCTATCAGTGCTCATTTAAAGTGGGCCACATAAATTAGGTGGGAAATCTAGATGTGGTAATAATGTTATTACAAGCAGAGTATGCAGATTTATTACTGCATTTAGAGTCCCAGTGAGAAGAAAAATGGTAAAGCATGCCAAAAAGGAGGTCTAAATAACTTACATACTCTATCACCTTTTTTAAATCTCACCTTTTGAGTAAAAGGTTGGTGACAGACTTCATGATGTAATGTGGTTTAAGGACATTACTATGTGGCAACAGTAGAAATATGTGACAACCTGAGTCCTTCACATTGGTATAATTACTACTGGATTGTAAATAAATCTGATGGGCTTGGGGTCTGATTTAGAGTTTGGCTCAGAGGGCACTACTCTGACTCAGTCGCTGACATACTCCTCTGATGCCCAAGAAATTACAGGCCGACAGGGGTAAACCATCTGACTAGCTGCCCAATTTAGAGTGGGCTGTAAGATAACTTTTGCTTTCCATCACCGAAGTGAGGGACAGTATAAATAGAGATTTATCCCCAAACCACCAAAAAAAACCTCCTGTGGCGTTGGGGTCACTAGTTTTACATTTTTAAGTAACAAACTACCGCTTTGGGAGTTTGTTTTTGACAAATGTAAAACTTTAAAACATTTGGTGGAAGCATCTATAACCAATAACGGATTCTCAACAAACATTTAAATGGCTTCCTATGAACCGCCGTGATTGTGCTTCCTACAAATTCACAGTCAATTTAGCAGGAGTAGTAAAGGCAGGGTGGCAGAGGTAAAGTCCTCCGCCACTCTGATTGCCACATATATTGTCTCCTAGGGAGCCCCTTGCTTGGGGTCTCCACTAGCTTCACCATTTTGAAATTGGACTGAGGTGGTCAGGGCTGGATTGGGAATGCAAACCGCCCCTGGCAATTGAGTCGGACCAGCTGCGGAGAAGGGGGTCGGGTGGTCCTGTTGGTGCACGTGGAAAACACTGCAGCTGCTTTTGTTACAGGCTGGTCGGTAAAAACCAGCCCCTGGTTAAAAAAAACGGCACCAAGCGGTCCAAAACAGGCCCACACACTGGCGGCCCTCTGGGAAAATGCCCAGTGCCCACTATGGCCAGTCCGGCCCTGGAGGTGGTACATATGAAAACCAAGCGTTGGCAAAGCCTATGGGTCTGGCATTAATGTGGTGGCAATGCATGCACACAAAGGCATTCCGGCTTCGACTGACAAGCCACCTCTTGGATATAATTTGCTTTAACTAAAGCTGAATAATAAACTCTGAAGATGAATCACTCAGCTTTCTACTTCTTGCCTTTCCTCGGTACATGTGTCTAGAAAGCAGTGTCGATTGCACCACGTTTCGACAACGTTAACCAGGGAGACTGAAGTCTTGGACTTCCCAGCGCGAGTCTGCACATTTGTCATGACCTACATACATGACCTAAATAAATATCTTTTAAAGAGGTTAGTCTGATTAGAACCATTCTAATGCAAATGGTATTTGCCTGCTATGCGTCTATGAAAATGAAGTAAACAGAAAATAAGTGAATCGCCTATTACAGCACACGAATTAGGTCTATTTTGGTTCCAGGCTCATACTGATTTGTGATTCAGGGACGCTTTTCAAAATTGCTTTTTCTGGGAAAGTGGACGCGGTGAAAAATGCCGGAGAAAGTTGCACACATATCGTACACAGTAGACGTTGCACCAAACCCAGTCATACACACTATTTAAATTACGGGATTGTTTTTTCTGGTACCTGAAACAATTACTGTTATAGTCATTACAAATGCATAAGGTGTTTAAAGAATAGAAGGTAACGCGCGCCTCAAATAATTAAGACATTTAACTAAATAATATCTAGTCTAGTCTGCATTACTCACACCGATCTCCACTTTAGCCTCCAACTTATCTAGCCTAGAAACTCGCCATTCCAAGGGGTCAGTGACAACGTCGGATTCTATTTTTGGTGACCTAGAGCCTTTATTTCCCCAAAAGATCAGTTACAGAAAGGCACTACACAAGCAATGTGAGAAGAATGTGTGAAAATTGACAATTGAATACATTTTGGCAATTTTTTCTATGCTATAGTAAGGTTTAGCCTATTCATTTATTTTACACCATATTTAGAATGTATGTATTTTCCCCCCACAGTGTCATCTACTGCATGTAACTTGATTCAGGGTGCAAAATGTCACTTCCTGCATTGTCACTAGGTCAAAGCTTGTTCGATTGTATTTCTTGTGATGTCGTCACAGGGCGAGCCTACAGATTGTGTGACGCCACTTCTGCTATCGCTGGCAATTTTATGAATTTATTTTTATGTTCTCACCCTTTTGAAATAGCATCATTCAAAGACTCAAATTCTGGGAGTGCCCCTGGGTATGGAATTCCATCCATCGGATATGACGGTTTCAGCCTCTTGTGGTACATTGAAAAGGAGACACATTGCTATTCGGTGGACCTCGCGCACTCAGAGCTCTGGTTCAATGTCACATGACTTTGAATCCGAATGTGTGCATCCCATAAAAAAGCAGAAATATATGCACATTGTCTTACACTATTCTGTCTATAGATTGCCACCCCATTTTCATTGTTTTAAAAAGCGCTTCCTATTGGTTTCAGACTTTTATTCACATTTTTTGTATAATGGCTCTTATCTTTAGCTTGCTTCTCGATAAATATATGTTTCATTGCACCCACGAATCCATATACTGAGACCACTACTGCAAAGTTTTAACAAACAGAAATGTAAAGAGGCATTAGAGCACTTGCAGCTGTGGCACACCCATGTTGTATGCTCTACTGTCTATAGATTTCTTGCCCCTGTAACTAAATGCAGGAGAAATGTAGCGAAATAATTGTATTTATAAGCACAAATTATCGAAGTATGGACTCAGTTAAGTGCACAATGGCTGCTACTGCTTACTTAATATACATATAGCATTAAATGCTTATGTGATGCACTGTACTAAAAAGGGGAGAACACGACCTGTACTGTCTGTTTTAATGCACTGAGACACTTCAAGTGTCTTATATAGACATCATCTGCCTGATGTGTTTTTATACCAAGGTGACTGATTTTATATTTGTTTTATCTGTGTTTATTCAACTTTATTGTTTTCATTGCTTGTATTTTATGTGTGCCTTTATGGTTTGATTTAAACCGAATAAAGCTTTGATGACGATGATGGTATAAGTGAACCCACACATACATGTTTCTTGATCCACTCTTAAAGTATGTAAAATCTCTCTTTGATTGTCACTTTTTGGGTCTAATCAGCCCCATACAAAACTAGTGACTAAAAATTAAAACAGAAGAACACATAATTTGTTCGCCCAATTTAGATCATCCACACCTACATCAGATAAGAAACTTTTCTCACATTTCTATTCAATCGAATCAGTACTCGTTACCTCTTCCCTGTAAGAAAAAGCCCACTCCCCATTGTTGTTTTCCATTTAACAGTACATTCTTCCATTATCGGAAAATAAAAATGAACAATGCATGGGGGAACTGAGCAAGGTGCTGGGGGTGCCACTGCAAGAGGACCCCAAGTTAGTATTACTGGGTATGACACATGATGTGGACCTCCCCCGCCCGCTGCTGACCTTCCTGGTACTGTCACTGGTGGTGGCAAAGAGGGACGTGGCAAAATATTGGGGGGCGCCCTCGCCACCCCGCCTGGAGGAATGGAGGAGGGGTCTTGACGTATACATGGCGGCCGAAAGGGTCACGTACAAAGCACGGGGCTGCCCCAAAAAATTCAGCAGGGTGTGGTCCCGGTGGCGGAGATATCATGGCCTGGAGGGAGGTCTCTAGGTTCAATGACGGTGTGTACAGCCCTGGGGCACGGGCGGTGATGTATATTGACGATGATGGTGCCACCCGCGGAATAAATACGGAGCAGACTTCTTGTGTAATGAGAGAGAGGGGGGGTGGAGGGCGGGCAAGGTGGGTGTGGTGATCAGTGCTGACCTGTTTGTTAGGTTGTTTTATGTTGTGCTTCGAAGAAAACCAAAAATGCCAATAAAAATGTTTATAAAAAAAAAAAAAACAATGCATTCCCCCTAAAATCTCTTTCTACGTCTCGATGGTCAGTGGGAAGCATAGACATTACAACGAGCATTTTTCAACGTAAGTAAAAACATGCTTGGATGGTTAATTTACGGATTTGATTAAACAGCTACCATCATAAACCCCCCAAATCATGCTGAAGCAGGCAGGTTTAACGGATTCCGTTTTCCTATGTGTTCTGCCACATGCCTGAGGTAGGTGATGCCAATATGCATAACCCTAAAAAACGCTATTCTGTTGTTTTCAGAAAAGTAACCATCCAACCACATCATACTGAAATTATCCGTCAGATGATACATGGGCCACTTTTCCTCTTACAGAAGGACACAACATGTCCCAACCTGATGCGATGTTTAGCTAGAAAGTAAGTATTTTTACAATAATGAACATACATTAAAAGTGATATTTATATTTTAAAATGAGGATGAGTAAAGAGGGCAAAGGATAGAACATGACTATAAACATAGAGAAGAAAGAAACCTGAAAGGGAAATAGTGATATGGAGACCCCCTGAACCAATGAAGAGCCAAGAAGGAAAAGTGTTTTCTTCTTTTTTTCTTTTCTATGTTTGGATAGAACAGCTGTCAAACAGACCTATTGTGCCTATTACACTTACAGTGGGCTCTGCCCATGCCTTCCTCACCATTGGCTTTTTCAACCAGGCTCTTTCAGCCATTGTCAATCACTTCTTGGCTCAGCACAGTGGAGTATCTCGTGCACACCTAATGTTGTTGGATTTTTGGGTGTATCTATCTGCCATCAAAGGAGTGTATGCTTTGAACTTCATAAGAGACTAGTTTACCCCTAGTAGCCTTCCTGTCAGCACTTCAATGCTGCTTTCCTCTTCTGTCCCTTCAGATTGTTCCCTTCCAGTGTGTAACTACTTTTCCTGAAACACCTTCTTCTTTCACTTGTGATATCCACTTTGCCGTCCTGCATCTATGCAGTTTGGCTTGCTCTTCTCTCCTATGTGCCCCTTCATGTTCCTAATTCCCCTACTTTTCCGTATGTCTCACTCATTCCCGCCTGCTCTTTCCACCCTTTATTTCCCCTATTATTGCTTCCCTCTCCCCACCAATGTGTTCCTCTGGAGGCCCTGTCTGCACTCCTAGTCCCACAGTAACATGCATAAAGCGGTGGGTGAGCATTCTATTTTACAACACTTGTTTCTTAAGTAAATGAAAGGTGATCTCAATTGAGGACTTCTTTGCTTTAACTATAGTCCCTTTTTGTTTTGAAGCAAAATCATAGGCCTCATTACGATGGCCGAGTGACCGCTACTGACAGGCTGTTGGTGGCGGTCCCTCCGCCATCGCAATGCGGTTTTCCCCCGCCATATTATGATGGCGGGGAGAAGCGTGGCAGTCAGAAAGAACGACATCCATGGTCCAGACTGGCGGACCGCCCATCGGACCAACTGCAAATCCCTGCATTGTGGCAGTGCCTGGCAGGCACCACTATTGGGATTATGATATCCCTTTTCCCTGTTCGTTCTGCGGCAGTTAACCCGCTGCAAAATGGCAGGGGTAAACATATTCAGGGTCCCATAGTGGGCCCCCTTAATTAATGGGGCAGGGATATGTCCCCGGGGGGCACCTATAGTGCCCCCTACATACCCCTGCACCATTTGGCAGTCACGTAGTGCGGGGATATGTTTGCAACCTATTTTTGTATTCTGGCGGGGGCTGCTGACCGCATCCCTGCCACAATACAAAATATAGGAAATGGGACTGCCGTGGTGGCAGTCGCATCATAATTTGGATTGTGGGTAGCCGGTCCCAAATTCGATACGATGGCGGATAAACTGAAGTCTGTCCACCATCGTAATGAGGCTCATATGTTCGGGTGGCTCTCCCCGCCAACTATGTTCCTCTAAAGGCCCTGTCTGCACTCTCAGTCACATAGTGAAATGCACAAAGCTGTGGGTGAGCATTCCATTTTGACAATGTTTGTTTCTGAAGTATACAAAAGGTGATCTGTATTAAAGGCCTGATTGCCTTGATTAAAGCCATCTT
Source organism: Triturus cristatus (assembly GCF_964204655.1). Taxonomy (NCBI): domain Eukaryota; kingdom Metazoa; phylum Chordata; class Amphibia; order Caudata; family Salamandridae; genus Triturus; species Triturus cristatus. The sequence goes on from NC_140589.1 coordinate 1,139,457,595, forward strand.
TTTTGTTTCTATGCCCTTATTGTAATCATTTAATTCTGTCTACAATATAGAAAGTACAAAATGACTTTCATAAGGCTTCATTGGCATCTGACCTTAATTTCACATAGAAAGCAACAAAGCATTGTAAGAAAGACAAAGTAGCCTTCAATACAGAACACATTTTGTTTCCTGGCTTTAATTTGCTAACACTTCCTTTGCAGGGAACACTACATTAAACCAAGACCTGTACCTTTGCCAATTCTTGTTTAATGTTATCTTGGAGAGCCCAGAAAACCTGCGTTAATATTCTCTTTGAAATAGGAAAGTTCTGGATCATTCATTTGGCACATTTACTATACTTATAAGTCCCTAGAAAATCATATTACATACACACAGGGCAGTAAACTAAATGCTATTAGTGGGCCTGCTCGGCTTGCCACTGGCGTCAAGCTGGTTTGGCTGATGAGGGGTGATACCCCGAAGCTGGTCACTGGATGCTTGTTTCCAGTCCAGGGAGGACCTTGCCTGGCATTTTGGGCTGGACTGTTCCCATGGGGAGCAGGGTCAAGATTGATTTGCATATAGCTGGGTCCAAACTGGAATGGTATGGTGAGCAACAAAACAATGGATTTAGACCTAGATCTCTGTACTGGGAGTGAATGTTTGACATTGTTCAGCATTCTGTCCATCAACTGTTATTTTTGCATTTGTTGCCCTAAGTAAGACAGGAATGCCCAGACATGGATCCCTTGCTCGCCATGCCACTGGAGTCATTTGCCTGGCTGATGAGGGTTGATACCCCGAAAAATGTCCCAGGTACTGATCTCAGGATGCTTGTTTCCAGTCCAAGGAGGACCTTGCCTGGCAGTTCGGGCTGGACTATTGCCATGGGGAGCAGGGCCAAGATTGATGTGCATATGGCTGGGTCCAAACTGGAATGGTATGGCCAGCAACAAAACAATGGATTTAGGCCCAGATCTCTGTACTGGGGGTGAATGTTTGACATTGTTCAGCTTTCCATCCATCAATTGTTCTTTTTGCATTTATTGACATAAGTGGTACGGGTATACCCAGACGTGGGTACCATGCTCGCCATGCTACTGGAGTCAAGCTAGCCTGGCTGATGAGGGGTGATACTCCAAAATTGGTCCGAGGATACTTGTATTCGGTCCAGGCTGGACTGTTCTCATGGGGAGAAGGGTCAAGACTGATTTGCATTTGGCTGGGTCCAAACTGGAAAGGCAGGGTGAGCAAAGAAATGATGGATTTAGGCCCAGCTCTCATTAATGGGGATGAATATTTTACATTGTTCAGCATTCCAGCTATCAATTGTTTTTTTGTATTTGTCACCCTAACTGGACGGGCATGCCCAGATGTGGGTCCCGTGTTTGCCATGCCACTGGAGTGAAGCTAGCCTGGTTGATGCTGGGTGGACCCAGGGAGAACCTGAACTGGCAGTACGGGTTGGCATTTTCCATGGGAAGCAAGGCCAAGACTGATTTGCATATGGCTGGGTCCAAACTGGAATGGCATGGTGAGCAAAACAATGGATTTAGGCCGAGATCTCTGTATTGGGTTGAATGTTCAGCATTTCGTCCATCAATAGTTATTTTTTTTCATTTGTCGTCCCACGTGCGATTGGTATGCCCAGACGTGGGTCCCGTGCTTGCCATGCCACTGAAGTCAAGCTAGCCTGGCTGATTAGGGATGATGCCCTGAAACCAGTCCCATGATGCTTATTTCCAGTCCAGGGAGGACCTGGGTTGGCCGTTTGGATTTCGGGCTGGACTGTTCCCATGGAAAGCAGGGTCAACTCTGATTTGAATATGGCTGGGCCCAAACTGGAAGGGCATGGTGAGCAAAGAAACAATGGATTTAGGCCCAGATCTCTGTACAGGGAGTGAATTTCGACATTGTTCAGCATTCTGTCAATCAGTTGTTCCTTTTGCATAAATGGGGCTCCAGCACTTATTGTGCCACCCACTTAAGTAGCCCAAATATGTCTCAGGACTAATACTGCAGCCAGTGTACAAACTGTCAATTTGACACAGTAAAATAAATCTTTTACCAAGCCTTAATATCCCTTTTTAATATATATGTCACCCCTGTGTAAGACCCTAAACAGTCCATAGGCCAGGGCATGTGTTTTGAGGTTTTAAGTGACCTGGTAGTGAAGAACTCCCAAATGTGTTTTTCACTACTGTCTTTGAGAGGCCTAGCTCTCCCATAGGACAACATTGGGATACCATATTACATTTAATAAGTGCTAACATCCGTATTGGAACAGGTAGAAATATAATGTTTGAAATGAACTGTAATTTAAAATCCTCTTAATGGTAAAGTGAGATTTTAAGTCACAATTTTGAAAATTCCACTTTTAGAAAGTTGGTAATTTCTTGTCCTAGCCATTTGGTGCCTGAAGCCTGCGGACTGGGTCACATGACTGAATAGGTGGCAGTTGGCCCTTGTCCATTCCTCCCAGACAGTCAGACAAAGGGAGACTAGGTGTTGGCAAGATGGGTAATTCTGTCAGGATGGTTGGGGCTGAGCTTCCATTTCAAAGGGCTACCCCAGCACACTCTCATAGGAACTTGACAGCAGCTTGTTGTTACCCTAGGACACTTGGAGCTGAGCAGTGGAAGGAAAGAGATGTCCTGAGCCAGATGTGGGGTATTCTAGAAGTATCACCCACTTCAAATAGTGGCACTGTGTAAATATATCAGGCCAACTCTTCACTTCAGTCTTGGACCTCTGGAGCACCCCAGATGGATAATCTTGTACTGCAGAGGACTAACCTGCTGATCACGTCCTGCTCTGTACTTCAGAGGACTGTTCTGCTGCTGCTCGAGGACTGCCATGCTGCCCGAGGCCTGCCTTGTAACGTCAGAGGATTGCTCAACTGCTTGGGCTTGCCTTGCTGCTTGATCCCAGTACTACCATAGTGACTCCCAGGGCTGGTTGTCTGGTCTCCAGTGTGAGCTACAGGGGCTTAACAAGCTCCAGGCACCTTTACCTCTGTACCTGACCTCTGCTGGAGTGAGCCCTGAGTCCCACCCCCCCAAGTGCTGCCCAACCAGTCCAGCCAAAACCTGAAACTCGGGACTTAGAACATTTTCCACCAAAAAGTGGATGAGAACTGACAGGAGACTGGGACGTACCTGCTTGCCAATCTGAATGAGGTGCATTGCCAGCAGACCTGACTGCACTATGTTCTTCTCCGCAGCAGCAAACCCTATTCAGCTGGTCCTCTCGGAAAGAGTATCCGAAAACGTTGAACCCTCATCGGTTAGAGCCTGCAGCTTTGTCCCACTGGAGATTTTCAATTTCCATTAAAGTGACAAAGTCCGAACGTAGAAATCTTCACCCTGACTTCGTCCAGCGGCTCCCTGATGACTACAATTCCTCCTCGGACACCACCAGCTGCTTTTCCCAGCAAAATCTTACCATCTCAGGAACTTTTCTTCAAACTTTTTAAGTTGGATGGTAAACCAAGACAGGGCCCAATCTAACGTGTGTATCGGAACCGAGGTCAGCCATCGCGGTTGGCCATAACTTTTGACTTTTCCCATATCTTGCACGACTCAATGACTGTGGTTGGTGCTTTCATCCTCTAAGCGCTATTTTTCACTAAAAAGTTTTAAAATTTATAATGCTGGTTCTACTTATTGGATTTACTAGTTTTGGTGTCATTTTATTTATTACATCTATCTCTGTTTTTCTAAATTAGTGAGGATTTTTCTTGTGTTGTGTTTTCACTTTATTACTGGTTGTGTGTGCATAAGTACTTAATACAGTGCCTCTAAGTTAAGCCGGACTGCTTTTGGAACAAGCTACCAGAGGGTTAGTACAGGTTACTTTAGTGACTTTAGTGGTTCACATTGACAAGGATTGTGGCTGTTGCTTGATGAGGGTTTAGACCCCCCCAACCAATAACCCATTTTCTTACATTGATGTTCAGTGGTGGGATCCAGTACTTGTGTTTGTGCAGTACCATGCAGTGATTTTGAGCAGCAATAAAATCCTTTATAAATAACATGATACCAGATTCCACCTTTTCCCTTTCTCCTTGATTGGCCTCTTTTGCTTTTTCAAATTCACTCCCATTCCACCTATGTGTACCTGTGACTCAGCCTACTGCAAGTATGGAGTTTGAGCTCAACAACCTGGGGAGCTACTCTGTGGCTCGGCTCAAGGGAGGGGGCTATCTGTAACAAAGAACTCCAGGAGGAGAGGATGTAGCCTAATGGCTAGAGCTGTTGACCTCGAAGCTGGGGAACCGGGTTCGAGTCTCGGCGAGGGACGCTCAACATCCTGTGATTCTGGGCAAATCGCTTAATTTCCCCGTGCCTAACAAAATTAATGTGTCCATCTGTAATGCAACTGGTGCTCATGTAAAGCGCTTTGATACTTTCGGGTCATGTTAACACTATATAAAACTAAAAAAAGAAGCAGGAGCTCTAGAAAGCCCTGAGGGCCTAGGAGGAGGCTCACCAGTTACAGTCTATATATCCAGGAGGAGTAGGAGGAGGAAGTGGACTTGGATAAGGAGCAGAAGGAGGAGATGGAAGGGGAGAATGGCAACCCCCTGATTGTGGCCCCAGATAAGAGATGGGCCCACAGGAATGAGTTCTCCTGCCAGATCCAGAGCAGGCGGCAGTATTTCTTCCTACAGCCTGCCCAAGAAGAGCTGGAGGACAGGAAGGTAGAGAGAGTCTTCAGGCTGCAGATGACCAAACAAAAAATGAAGGCGGCAGTTACTCAAAGGTCCTTGGAGGAGAGAAAAATGTTGTTGGCTCATGAAGCAAGTCTCATGGAGCTGGAGATCAAAGCCAAGCAGCCCTCAGAGTTCAGCAGCAATGGTGAAAGAATGCATTCAGTGTCCAATGGAGATGGGAGAGTCTGCACGCCCCAAGGCCTGGTGCCCAGCTATGTGGTGGGAGATGATATTGATAAATCATTTTCTGCTATGAGGTAATCCTGAGTGTGCACAGTGTCCCAGGGGAGGATTGGGGAGGTGGGGGACCAGATGAGGTATGCTCCAATGAAAGCCATTCAACTCAGCACTTTTGGGCTCCCCCCGGTGAAATACCGCATAAGGTTCAGGGATAGATAGAAGTTGCATAACCATTCTTAGCTGTATTTCTGGGATTACGCCAGTAAGGGGCTTTTTTTGTGGGGCCATTTGTGTCGCTCTTGCACCATGCAACGTAGTGCAAGAGCGACGCAAACCTTAAGACAGATTTCTGCAGCACACATAGAAAGAGGAATATGCCTCTCAGGATTGTTTTTGTGCAGGAAGGTGTTCCTTCCTGCACAAAACAATCCTGCATGCAATGCAGGCACCCTTGCACCATGGTACAAGGATGTCTGCATTGGCACTAGGCAGCCATTGTGCGCCAGTGCATGGGAATGGACAGGAATGCACTGTTTTCCATTGAATACGGAGCATTCCTGCCCTTTCCCTGTCATGCGCTGTACTGCACCAAAAAGCTCACAAAAGAGCCCCTGAGTAGTTGGGTGAGGGGCAGTAAAGTAATTGATTTCAATGGGATGTATGACCTGATTTGGAGAGAGCACATACTTAGCACTTGCTTAACAGAGTTTCACCAACACCTAATTGATAGCAAGCTCACTTCACCTAGGGAGCTTGACCAGGAGGCAGACCTCTGGGGCAGAAGTGTGAGTGTCCGAAACAGTATCTGTGGTGGATCCCCAAATTTTTATTATTACTTTGCAATAACCTCTAAAAGTCTGAAAGGCCTTATATAATTGTTATACAATTATTGGAATTTCTTATCTTCAATTATTAAAAGGAGGGCAGTGCATGAATACTAAAAGATTGGCAAGGCACTGACTTAAAGCACATTTATTTTATCTCATTATATTAGGTAAAGAGAACACCATCTTTGAAAATATTTTTCCATTGGGATAAGGTGACACACCAAATTATCATTACATGTGACATTGGTAGCTGTATTCTATTCTCAAGTTATTTAGTCCACTACAATGCCCATCATAACCATCTGTCCACAAAACCAACATTCTTGACTGAGTAAGGTAATCGGTAGTACCTCTGTTTTCTGCTAATTAACCTAATACCTAGATATCGATCCGTATTCTTATTAGAGAGAATTTGACAAAGGACGTGTTTGCTGTTATTTATGATGGAATAACAACAGTTCATCCACATACAACAGTGGTTTATCCTCTAAACCTTTAGAGCAGACACCTCATATGCCTTGATTAATTACCAGAGTCATTAGTTCCATAACAATGTTAAATAAATAGGGAGAGACATGAAATCCTTTTGTAATTCAGGCTTAACTTAAAGATCTCAGATTTAACTTGATGTACCACTACTGTTGGTCTAGGTTTATTACATAACGCTCTGATTGTACTTCTAAACCCTTTGCCAAATCCAAATTGTGAGAGATCTAACCGTGCATTAGGCCATCTAATGTGGCCAAATGTTTCTTTGCTTCAGTACCTATTGCAGCTGAAGTTTTACCAATATGTATGCATGTCAGCCAGCTTCTGAATCGTCTATTATATTTGATGTAATAGGTTGAAATAGAATACCAACATTTTGCTAAACTTTTAAAATCCACCTTTAATGGAAGAGGGCAATAATGTATACATTTATATACACCCTTCCTCGGTTTATCAGAGTGATCAAGCTATTATGAATAATAACCTGTAATTGTTTTATCACAATAAGATTTCATTAAGTATAGAGAGCAGTAGTGGAGACAAACTTTCAGAAAACTCTATAAAAATCAAAAGTAAAATCACCTGCACCAGGTGACTTTCTTAGTTTCAGAATATCAATTGCATTTTTAACTCCACCCACTTGAATAAGAGTGCCAGTCTTTATTGGATGTTCTTCAGAAAGCCTAGTGAAATTGAATTCTTCAATAAATACATGTCATTCTTATACTGAGGTCTCTCTTTCATTGGTATATAATTTGCTGTGATAAGGTGCAAAAGCACATCTAATTTCATCTTTTGTTATTTGGGGCGTCAGCTGCATCATGATCTGTAGAACTCACCCTTCCTGAAGCCTCAGTTGTTTTATTTATTCTAGATGCGAACACTTTACTATTTCTATCACAGTACTCCCAAATGCCTACTAATAAACATTATATCCATCTGATTTATTCAGTAAATTAATGTTTAAGCATTCATTGTCATAAGATAGACCACTAACGAAATATCTATTTTAGATGAGTATGCTTTCTTCATTTCATTTTTTCAGTGTCTTATATAGACTCTCTGCCCCTAAAAAGTCCTTAAAAAACCTCCAGACAAATTGACCACCATCCCCAGTTTATTAAATAGCCTCGATCTGCATTTGTGAAACTCTGTCCTTCAGTGACATATATATTCCTATATTCATTGTTACCTGGAAAAGCCTCCTTTGCAAACTTATCCCTACAACACTTAAAGGCATTGGTTTGAACAGTAACTTGTAATGTATACGGTTCCCTCCTTATACAGATACTACATGGGGATTCAAGATGGCTGTACCAGGCCAGCTACAGCCGGGTTTCTCAGTGGACCACTCGTGATCCAGTATGAAGGAGTATGGAGTAGGGCATATGGAGGAGTTACAGCTATAGCCCGGATGAAAATCCGATTGCGTGCCGAAGGGATCGGTGAAGTGGAGATGAGTGGAGGGTGGTGTTTGGCGAACATGCAATATGTTGAGGCTTAATAAGAGTATGCCAGAATTTAGGCACCGCATAGGAAGAAAGAGAGAGAGTGTCCTTGGTGCCGAGAATGGCTGCATGAAAATGGCATGTCGATGAAGATAGTAAGCTGTCAGATGCTGTCCACTTACTTTCTGGAGAGGAGCCATGTGCCATGGAGTGCACCGTAGTACATTTGGAGGCTGGACTGCCGTGGAGTCTCTGGATCAGGCATGTTGGGCTTCCAAAGGCTGTTTGGGCTGTTTCTTCAGCTGTATCGTTTGCTAGTCAGCATTCTAGCTTTTCTCTGCTGGACAAAGATGATGTCCTCTTGTGGCGGTGGTTGTGGCAAGATACCAAAAACCAACCCCGTGATGGGGAGGCCGCTCTATTGTCAGTCAAAAGGAATGGGTCCAAGGGAAATGTGACAGGGATAATATTTCCCTTGAAAAAAGCCTGCTCCACCACGTAAATCCCCAAAATTCCAGACTCTCCCAATCACAGCTGGAGGGTGGGGAATTTGGGAGAGGGGGGAATTTAAGAGATGGGGCTGTTGAACAATGATTACAACCAAAAACTAGATTTATTTTGTCCTCCCGAGGTGTTATTAGGATTTCTGAAGCTGTCTAGCCTTCTGTTACCCCTCCCCCCCTACACTGACTAAGCATTGTGCATATACTGCGGGGTCAGATGGACAGGAAGCTTCATTCCTGTCTTGTGGGACAGAGACGGAGTGAATAGAGGGTGGGCCTCGGAGATGTGCAGAAGGCAGCCAATATGAAGGCTTCTTTTTGGACAATATACTTGAAGGTCAGCACAAGGGGTTCGCCTCAGTGAGATATTCGATAATCCAGCTCAGACCTGCTCACTTCTTGACCAAACAGGCTGGGTCGGCTCCTCCGTGATGGTGGGGGAGTGTCGCCCCACTCGTCAGAGTCAGTCACAGAAAAATAAAATGATAATGAAACAATATAATTTCATTTTTGTGTGACTGGCTCCGGCATGTGTGCAGGGCGGGGCCAGGCCATGACAGGCTGGTTGTGGGCACTTAGTCGTGCGCATTTATGTTTGGTCAGCCGTCCTAGGCACTTCTATTTACTTTATGGCAATCGCACTGACCAGATTTGGTCTGGCACGGCACTGGCATCAGAAAGAACCCAGCAAAACCAAAGGGGATGATGGACAGAATGTTGAACATTGCAAGCACTCGCCCCCAGTCAACTGATCTGGGTTTAATCCATCATCATTCTTTAGCTCACTCCGCCACCCCAGTTCAGACATGGCCATATGCAAATCAGTCTGAACCTGTGTCTCATGGGAACAGTCCAGCTGGAACGGCATGGTGAGCAAAAAAGCAATGAATTTAGGCCCAGATCTCTGTACTGGGCTGAATGTATGACATTGTTCTGCATTCTGTCCATCAACTGTTGTTTTTGCATTTGCCACCCCGAGTGGGAAGGGTATGCCCAGACGTTGGTCCCGTGCTCTCCATGCCACTGTCCTGGGGAGACTGCTGCGCTCTGCATCCCTTAAATTGGCTAAGATTCCTGGCTTTCAACGGCAGCGATTAGGGGGTGCCTCCATGTCTGTTCTGGCGGCTCGGGCCTGGAACGCCCTTCCCCTTGCTCTGCGCTTGACTGAGGATACTTTTGCCTTCAAAAAATTGTTAAAAACCCATCTTTTCATGTAAGGGTCAGGTCTTTCTTTGTGTTTCCCCTTTGCTCGCGCCGGGACACTCTTTAAGTAGCCGTGCGCGCTATAAAATTAAATAACATAACATAACATAACTGGAATCAAGCTATCTTGGCTGAAGAGGGGTGAAACCCCGAAACTGGTCCTAGGATGCTTGTTTTCAGTCCAGGGAGGACCTGGCTTGGCAGTTCGGGCTGGACTGTTCCCATTAGGCACATGGTCAAGACTGATTTGCATATGGCTGGGTTCAAACTGGAACGGCATGGTGAGCAAAAAACACGATGGATTTAGGCCCAGATCTCTGTACTGGGGTGAATGTATGACGTTGTTCTGCATTCTGTCCATCAACTGTTGTTTTTGCATTAGAAAGAACCACCCAAGCCTTCGCTATGGTGGTCTGAGTTTGTCACCCTTTGTGGCCTAGAAATCTCAATTCTCCAAAGCATATGCGCAGAACAAACTTTTTGCACCTCTGGAATTCCATACAAGCCTGGTTGTACAAGCTGTTCTATGGAATATGAGCCATGTTCCGAGGGTTAGGAGGTTCCTCGGGTCGTAGAATGTGCATTTATGGCAGGGGATTTTTAGGCAGTTTCTTGATCATTACTACGCAGAGTTACTATAGGTTGCCAGCTGGGAATTTAATTGAGTATCAATATGTGATTTGTATCAATGCCTGAGGTTTTATTTCTGACGCATGATGCACTTCATAACAAATATCTTCTTCTTGCCTGTATGTATTTTCCAAATAAAATAAGCAGACACTACATCACTGCGCCATAGAACTACTCAGCAACCTTTATTAGCAGCTGTACGCAGTGGTATTTTCCAAATATCCCGCTCCATTATATAGTACAGATAGGTTCCGAAAAGTTGCTACAAAATTGTAATACCCAAACTAATGAAAAAGAGAGCTGTCTTTCTATGTAATATGCATGAATTTGATACACATAGTGTTTTGTCTTAAGATCAAGCTGTGAATTAAAAACCAACCTCCTCTCAGTGAACCCATCGACAGCACATACATTGTATATATTGAATTCACAAGAAAGAGGGTCTCCAGCTGCAACTACTTTTATCTTTCTTGCCATAAAGGTTTCCCCTTTTCTCCTTTGCTGTATAAGAGAACACATTTAGAGCCAATCAAAACCCCAGCCTGCCCACAATCTATCTTTCATGAGACAACGTTTGGGAGTTCACCTTGTAATTGGTGACAGTCTAAACACTAAAAAAAGAACTAATATAGAAATACACATAAAAACCTGCAAGTGGGCTCTGAAGGAGCGGGGTTCCACGTTCTAGATCTACTCTGGAATCCCAGGTCCATGTCTCTTTTTGTGAGCATGAAAGCGTGGAGGGGTGAGAAATCATTAGCCAAACAATCATTACAGTTTCAATGAACTATGACTCCGAAGAATCACCCTCTCCTAATGAGATTTAGTTTGTTTATTACAAGGCCAAGAACAGTTGGACATACAAGCACCTGAGAATGAGGGTGTAGAAAAACAATGGAACTAATACAAAGCCGAACCTACCTGTGAAATTTAGGTGGTTCGGCAAACACAGAGTAATCAGTTCAAGAATCAGGATACAGAAGATTTTTTAAACACAAAGTACTAGAATTTTCAAATTTGTTAATACATACATATCCTATAGTTTGGCAATGGAGTATATAGTGTTGAAATAGCAATCCATTATACAAATGATACATCTGTGTAATGAGTTTAAATATAGTACCTTATATATAATGACTTCAGATGGTATAACAGACCACATGATGTAGGATTTTTGGATCGCTCATATAGAAAAAACAGCCAAATATTGTAGGATGGGTAGTCATATGATGGTCTATAACTTGTTACAATGCAACGAAAACTACCCCCCACCCCCGGTTCACTGGATTCCTGATTGTATATGACTGTATCAGCAGATTGTACTCGTTTTTATAAAATCAAAGATATATACAAAGCATACTCATTTATAATTCCTTAGACATAAGAAAACAATAATATAACATTATACAGGTTGAGTCGGGTGAGCTATTAGAGATACGGAAGGTGTGAGCAGAATAGGCCTGACCGGAGATGCCGGAGGAGTCAAGGGATCAATAGCTTTAAATGCCTCCAACATCTAATCCCACTCCTTAGAGATAGGGAAGGGATCCTGTGCAGACCACAAAATCCACCCTGCCTAATAATCGCGCTCTCTGCAGTGCCCCAACGTGTCAGTTCTGTGTTCCTGGAAAGTGGTGTAGGAGGAGAAGCAGATTTCCATCTCATGGTGATGGCACGTTTCGCCAGTAACACTGCCATGTCCGCAAATCTATACTGGACCTTCTGTCCCTTTGGACGTCTATGCAGTCCCAACAGACAACTATCTGCTGTCGACCAGACATCCATGCCAGTAACCTCTTGCACTCTGTAACTGACTGTGCGCCAAAATACTTTATTCGTGGGCACTCCCGTAACATTTGAAGCAGGTCCGGGTCTGCCTCCCGACACCTAGGACAAGAGAGTTGCTCATTCGGGTACATACTGTTGAGGCGGTGCGGTGCGAGAAATGGCCTATGTAAAATCATATATTGTATATATTTGAATTTAGCATTGCGGGATACTTTCTTGGGAAATTCCAACATAGAGGCCCACTCTTTATCCATCATTTCTTTGTTAAGTTCCATTAACCATTTGGATCGGAGTGGGGTTAGCGGTGTTTTCGAGTGTGTCCTAATACCCCGGTATAACCAGCGGGTAAGATGGCGTCCTGTTCGCATCAGATATATTGCATAGACTAGCTCATGGGTAGGAGGTTCGACCCCAGGAGGGGACCAGTGGAGTTTAATCCAATGAGATATTGTAGCGTGGAGGAGAAACCGTGTCAGGGGAACTCCCTGAGCGCGAGTAAAGTTATCACGATTGGCTAGAGTACCTTCTATAAATAACGTTCCAATCATCGTCACGCCTTCTTGTGCCCATGGGTCCATATCTTTTTTTTAGATTAACCCAGTTGCGGTAGGTATACGAAGCAAGGGAATGTTTGGAGAGCGCGGGGAGGTCTTTTTAGTGTACTGTAGTGCTTCCTTCCAGTACATTAATGCTGTCTTAAGCAGTGGAGGGGCAGTAGATGGAATCTTAGCATGCGGCAGCAATAGTGAGTAAAGGGTACCCTGGTCAAGGAGCTGTGTTGTATAACCTATTTCTTTTATATGTCGGCCTGCGAGCCAGTAAGATAACCATTGTAATTGACTGGCCATACAATATACCCGAAAGTCGGGAGCACCAAGACCTCCCTCTTCAGGACGTAATTGTAGTTTAGCCAGATTCACCCTTCTGCGTCCCCTACCCCAGATAAGTTCTGATAGAAGTGTGTCAAGTGTACTAAAGATTCTGGCTGGAATCATGACCAGTATATAAGTGAAGAAATATAAGAGTCGAGGGAGCATCACCATTTTAGAGATGACGATTCTACCCAACACAGACAATGGCAACGAAGTCCAAAAAGAGACATGTGCTCAAAGTGATCCTATTGTTTTCAATAAATTGCCATCTAGTAGGTCATGGGAAGTCCTATATATTTTTATACCCAAATATTTAAAAGTGTGTAGGGCGGTCGATAGGGTGATGGCGCCAAATGTACCTGGATCTGGGGTGTCTTTATACAGCATATATACAGCATGTGACTTATTTGCATTAATTGCGAGGCCAGATACCTGTTCAAAATGTTTAAATATAGATGGGATGGATTTCAAATCTATGGTAAGGTCTTTTCAGTAAAGTATAATATCATCCGCATACGCGGACGCCATGTGTGTTGTATTCCTAATTGGATTTCCCAGGTCAGTAGCTTCTTTGCGGAGTTTAATGAGCAGTGGCTCTAGCGCCAGGACAAATAATAATGGCGACAGGGGACAATGGTGCCTAGTGCCCCTTGCTATGGAGTAAACAGGGGAGGAAATATGAGAGCCAGTCCTGGCCCGGGCTGTGGGGGCAGTATATAAGACTTCAACCCAACGTAACTAGCCTCTCGGAATGCCAAATGTTTCCATAGAGGCCAGCATATACGTCCAGTTGAGTGTATTGTATGCTTGTTGCATATTGAGGGAGACACAACCAGTTTTGATGAGAGATCCGCAGCAGTTTCCATTATATAATGAAGGCGTCTAATATTAAGGGATGTATTGCGGCCAGGTATAAAACCCATTGGTCAAAATGGATCAATTTTGGAAGGATGGGGAGGAGACGTTTGGCTAGTATTTTACTAAGTATTTTATACTCTGTAGGTAACAATGAAAGAGGGCGATAGCCTGACATGTCCCTGGGATCTCTATTCATTTTGGGGAGAGAGATAACTAGTGCTTGTATGGTTGTTAACGGGAGAGTACGCTTTTCTAAGGTCGTCTTATATAGATTCTCTAGGCACGGGGCTAGCTTCTCAACGTACGCCGAATAAAATTCGGCCGGCAGGCCATCCAAACCCGGGGACTTATTTTTGGGGAGGTCCTCGATGGCCTCTTTAATGTCAGTTTTAGTAATATGAGCCTCTAATTCTGCTTGAGCGTCTGCTTATCAGTTTAGGGTATGTGAGGTCATTCAAGAAGGTGGTTATATATTCATGTAATGAAGCAGGTGGAGCACTATATAATTTTTTGCAGTATGTACAGAATGCAAGATTAATCTCTGCTTGAGTAATAGCAGTAGAACCATCTGGGAGAGATATTTCTGGTATCGGGATTGGGGGGTGAGCATCAAGGAGAAGACGTGCCAAAAGGGTCCCAGATTTATCTGCGTCTTTACGACAATGCTGAGGGTATGTACTGTAATCTATACAGCTAAGTTGTTTGAGTAGTTCTACGTGTTTGATCCTGGCTTCCTGTAACTATGTTTGTTTAGTCAGATCTGCAATGGCTGCTGTTTCTCAGTTATTAAGGGAGTCTTCTAATTTTGCAAGGTTCTTGTGCATTTCCTGTCGAGCTCCCACAATAGCCCCTATTGCCGTGCCCCTAATTACTGTTTAAAGGCATCCCACTCAACCAGGCGGGAAGATGCAGAGTTGCCATTTTCCGTAAAGTAATTGGTGATGGTTGTGCCTAAGGTATCGCGGAAGACCGCATCTTCAAGAGTTTGTGGCCAAAGCCGCCAGATTGGTACTGGGGTGGGTATCCTCCTCCATTCAATAAGTATTTCAAGCGGGTTGTGGTCGGACAATGTTTTCCCAAGATATGTGGGTTCAGATATCTGGGAGATCAAGGACAGAGAACTAAAAAGTCTGTCAATCCTGGTGTGCAGCTGATGCGGAGGGGAGTAAAATGAGTATTCCCGGCTAGTGGGATCCTGCAGGCGCCACACATCTTGGAGGTTCCAGCCCACGGCCCAAGCATGTAGAAAATTTTTAGTGGATGCCGCTCCCCTGACCGGGGGATGAGAACGATCTAAGTGGACATCTAAGATAGAATTAAAGTCTCCACCAATAACCCATGGGTAGATCACCCAGTCTGATAAAACTGTATTCAGATTGGTGAGGTAGGTATTTTGTTCATAATTTGGGGAATATACACTACCGATGACTATCGGGATACCATCTAATCTACCCTGTAGCAGCACATATCGCCCCTCTGTGTCTATCTGCTGTTCCACAAGAACAAAAGGTACCCCATGTCTAATCCATATCAATGACCCCCTTGCAAAGCCAGTGTAGGATGTGTGAAAAATTCGGCCTTTCCATTTTTTTTTGCATTTTGGTCACTTCTGAATTAGTTGAAGTGTGTTTCTTGGATAAAAGCTAATTGAATTTTTCGCCTATTCAGGTGGGCATAAATTCTATGACATTTATGGACAGACCCCATACCCCGGACATTCCATATAAGAATTTTGTATTTACCCAACACAGCCATTCCATATAAGACAGGTAGTAGGTAATGCCCTAGGGAAGCACAGAGAATACATTACATTGGATAAGCTAGGACAAGCCAGGAACCAGTAAACCTTCCAAACACTACAACACCCAATACTAGGGCCAACGATTGAACTATGTTGGTCCAAACACATTCTTTAACCAACTGATTCCAAACGGTTACACAATGCAGCAACTGCAGAGGGGGTGGGTACCACGCCGAGCATGACGTTACATCTGCAAATAGAGCCACTATCATGGTGGGACCCTATAATTTGTTGAAAAATGAGCAGAAATCTGGGGACAAAAACAAAACATATAAGACACAGAATGTGAATGCAACAGTAATGTCTTACTTCCCTTCACCACAATAGGTTAAGTACACAATTGTAATTATCCCTTGGGTAGTGGTTGGTAGCATTAACCAAATAAGTCTTTTACGATCTGCTGGGTGATCGAGGCGAACAAGATGTCATTACTC
This sequence comes from Triturus cristatus, assembly GCF_964204655.1. NCBI lineage: Eukaryota > Metazoa > Chordata > Amphibia > Caudata > Salamandridae > Triturus > Triturus cristatus. The sequence continues at coordinate 1,139,473,321 of NC_140589.1, forward strand.
TCTGAGGCAGAATGTTCCACATTGTCATCCGAGTGTTCCGGAGACGTGTGCTGTTTATGGTCACGCATAGAAACAACTGCCGCCACTGCCGACCCCTGTCCAGTAGAGATTGTTCCGGTGATGGTTTTTTGGTGGATAAAGTTCTTGTTGTTCTATTGCGAAGGGACCCAGGCCCTTTCGGATGTGTTTGAACTTGTTGTATACGTTGATCCAGATTTTTCAGGAATTGAAAGTGAAGGGTAGACTCCAACCAGTCATTTGCTGCTTCAGGGCATTCAAAAAAGTGGAATTTTTGATTGTGGTTAATTTTCACACCTGCTGGGAATAGCAGGGCATATTTTAGGTTGAGGGCCTGGAGTTTCCATTTCAATGGTTGATAGGATGCTCTTTGACGTTGCACTTGTACAGTGTAATCCGGATAGAGAGAGATCCGAGTGTTTTCATAGTGTATAGGAGCATTTTCTCGAGCCTTTCGAAGTAATCAATCACGGTCTCTAAAGTTGAGGATACGGGCTATTGCTACTGCTGTTGGTCTGCCCGTCGGGATCCGGTGTGCTCGCTCCACACAGAAGAAGGTAGAAAGACCTTCTGGGGCTATATGCTCTTTTAACAGTTTCCACGAACTGGGTCGCATTGGGGCCTTCTGAGCGTTCCAGCATTCCAATAATGCGAATATTATTGCGCCTGGCCCTGCCTTCTGCATCCTCAACCCTATCAAGGAGGGTAGTCAATTGTTTTTGCATCTGCGACAGTTAGCTAGAATGTTCCTTATGCTGTGAAACAATTTCTTGTAGTGTTTATGCATGGTCCTTGACCGTGTCAGAGAGTTTATTGTGGTCCGCCCTTAAGAGGGTGAAGCCAGTAGTGAGAGGGCCAATCTGTTGTTCGATAGACTGACACGAGTCTCTGATTTCCTGGAGAATTTGGTCCAGCATGTCATGAGAGGGTGTCAAGGCCGTCGGTGGGACACAACTTATCGAGGACGTTTGGGAGGCCGAGTCTGAGTCCCCCTGATTTGGCAGTTCCGATAAGGGCATGTCAGATGGTTTCCCCTTCGTGCGCCCCATTACAATATTCGTGATGTGGCTATGTGATTAGGAGAAGCTGGTAGGGATGTCGACACAGGGTCCAGGGGCTGAGCTGGCGAAAGCAACGGCAATGTTCACTAGAGCGTTTTTGCAGCTGTAGGAGGGTGGTAATAGTTGAGCTAATCGTACTTACTGGTTGACTCTCTTAGGGTCCTACAAAACAGTTCAGTGGACTATTAGATAAGAGGTCTGCGCCCACTAACTTCTATGAGAATCACTTCAGAGTGAGAAGGAGTGCTACACTTTCGCTGTGCAAGGAGTGACCGCTTAATCTCAGGTCCCATTGCGAAGCCAGCGGTGGGGACCAAACAGATATTGGGGTCACAGTGATGCAGGCAAGAAGAAGAACCCCCTGCCACACAGACAGAGGTCAGGAGAGGCACTCAGAAGTCCCACGACACCAGAAGGGGATACAGCATTGCAACGAGCGATATAGCCCCTAGTCAACAGCAGCCTTCCATGCAGAGACTTTAGGGGGTGTGCACCATACAGTACTTATGGCACTTTCAGACACCCTAGTGTGCGCAACCATCTGACATCCAAAATGTAAACCCTGGAGCTCAGGCAATAGGAACAATCCAGTAATCAGTCCGGGTGGGGCCCGGGGCCAGCCGTCTTGCAAAAAGTGTCCAGCACAATTAGTAGGTGAAGCAATACTCTCAATATCGCATCAAACCCACCACACAAGTGTTGAGAGGAGACCAGGTCCTGCTTGTTGTATTCCACGCAGTGGGGGGGGGGGAGACAGAAATCTGGTGTGCACCGGTCCTCCATCCACCAATCTACGCATATTCCACCTCACCTCAATTACAGGAGACAGTCATGGCCCCCCTGGGCCCGCTGCATTTAGGATCGGCACGTCTCCAGCGGGAAGTAAAGGGGGGGGAGTGTAGAGAAACTGCGCCGTCCAACATCCCGGGCACGTGCGTCCCACCGTCACCAGCACGCAGGTCTTGCCAACCGGAGGGAGACAGGAATTCCACCACGATCCCAGGCCTCAGTGACGCGGTACGCCCAGTGCGTAATGGCGGCGTGTTTCTGGATACAAGGCGGTCACTGTAATGAAGTCGCCGGACCCAGGCAGGGTGGGTAGGTGAGTTGATGTCACAGGCGGGAACCATAAGCCAGGGCAGGCAATGGAAGCAGCCGCGCAAGCAGTGAGGAAGTACGTGGCGCCCAGTCTATGATCAGGGTACAGCACTTGGAACCCGACGGGGCAGGGAATCCCTTCGACGCAGTAGGGCCAGGTCGCGCATTTCACCGGACGTGGCCCAGGTCAGCAGCGGTCTTTACAGCCGCCGCATGAGGTAGTAGCCCAGCGTAGTCGGATGCCTCCCTTCGGCAGGCCGCGTCCCCCGCCTCGGCAAGTCCACGCAGTGCAATATCAGGCACCCTCAGCTCCGTCCAGTAATCACAGAGCTCCACACGGCTATTTCAGCTGTCGAGCGACCTCAGTGTTCGCACTGATAGGCAGGCGGAGGTTTTGGGCAAGATTACCCCAGATTCCACTAATAATGGCAGCTAGCCACTTCCCCCCAGGATACAGAAGATAAAGCACCAATGCTGAGATTCCCCTTCATTGGAGGTTCGTGGGTATAAAGCATTAATCTGTCCCTACACTAGCACTAACGTGACATAACTACTTAGCATTTCCCAAGGCAAGATCCATAAAGCTGTCAGTGCGTTAAGTCTTCCTAAGAAGTCTCTTCACGTTTAGATTGGTCGAGTAGCATAAAGCTACAGAGCTCAGTCTAAGATGCCCTCTCTCTCAAGGCAAGGCAGAAGTCCCCGATCACTGTCCCTAACTTCGATACTTTCCTTTCGCAGGTAATATCCCAAGATGCATTGCAGCATCACACCATCCAGTCAAGCCACCACCTTGTAGGTAATTTTCCACAATGAAGCAATGCTCCCAGGCCTTGGAGAGATAAACTTGATTCCCAGGCTTACTACGATGAGAAAGTACAATAATTTCTATTGTCAGTATCAACGTACAATATATCCTCCCTTCCCAATGCCTAACTCCTCAAACAAAGACATTATTCTAGCTAACAAGGATGAATTCTCCACCTGCAACAGAAATGGAAGAAAGAACAAATCCACATGAAATTCACTATTAAGTCTAATGCGAGAGCTTCCAGGGGAAAAATACAATCAAAAATCGGTCAACATAAGAAATAGGAGAAGGCCTCATGAAAATTACACATATAAAATGAACAGTATTTATTGAGCATATCTAAGTTAACATGTTACATAAGCACATCAATTGTGTGAGAATTTCTCAGCGACATGTACGAGTTCTGCACGTTAATGTTTTCAGCTAAACACATGTAGTTGCACCGTTAATGTCTTCATATTTACATTGACAATATCCTTTGCACATCACCTTTCACATTATTACAGTTCACGTTCTAATGGCCTAAGTTAATACAATAAAGGATTATATGTAAGTGTGAACTACCCATTACTATAATGCACCCCAACAAATAGAAGAGTGAATTTGCGCTCTAACATCTCCCCAGTTATTTCCATCATGATTACATTTAAACCAACAGTATTACTATTGCACCACTCTCACCGCAAACTTCATACAATTCTGGATTTGCTGAGGCTTATCATGCCACTGCAGTAACACTTCACAAGCATCTCAAACACATCTAATGCATTTCACTAACCATCAGAGGATCAGAGCTCTGGGGACCAGTTGGTTTTTATAATTCACACAAATCAATCAATTCCTATTCCGTGGGTCTCAATCTCGGAGCTGTAATATAATATATTTTTCTCAATATTTTTGAGATTGTCTATTTCTTGTAAATAAAACTTGGGTTCCTGAATTTCTTGTGGTATAGTGCCGGCAGCTGATGCAAACAAAGGCATTCCACCACAGAGCAACAGAAATCTAACCCCTCTGAAAAGGTTGCCCCTAAAACTACTTCTGCATTGTGACCCTGCCCATCATGAATCATATTCCTGAAATGTGTATTTCCGAATATTTAATAAAAATAGTTTGAAAAGAAATTATGTTCCTGAATATTAACTTACAAAGACAGAGAAAGATGAGGCAAGTCTAGTAACATTCCAGTCTCACAGTCTAAAGCAAACCTATGGGCCTCCCGTATCTCCACATTAGAGTCTAATTTGCCAAGATCTGTAAAAGATTTCCTAAATAGTTTGTCTGCAAACTCTTTTGGATCTGACCTCTTGGCGCTTTCTTGCACCCCGAGAATTCACGTTCACGTTCGTTCACGTTCAGAAAGCTTTTATTCGGTTTGGGTAACACAACCATATAAGCTAAACAATTATATAAACATTTATAAAATCCTCTTCTTATATAATTATTACAGACACAAAGTTGACAGTGTTCCTCCACCTATATAAATGTTCTAACACATGTTCATAATAGAGCATCAAAGTGCATTGTGCTATAAATTGCCAGAATCCAAATATGCAAATATCCATTTATCTGACTATTACAGTACATAAAGCTGTGAAGATTCGCTATAAAGTGACATATGCTAATGTGCAAATTTGCAATATCTGTCTAACTATTACAGTACATAAAGCTGTGCAAATTCGCAATAAAGTGACATATACTAATGTGCAAATTTGCAATATCTGTCTAACTATTACAGTACATAAAGCTATGCAAATTCGCTATAAAGTGACATATGTTTGTGTGCAAATTTGCAATAAAAACAGAATTTTCAAAGTACTATCGACTTTCTGGCAACTCTGCATTTCATTATAAAATTAGCCACATAAAAACAGATATCTGGGCTCTCCAACTTGATGAATACAGGCCCCAGCTAGGCCAGCAGGACACAAGGGTTCGCTCTCCTGCAAATGGAATCTATAAGGAAGTTGGCACGGAAACTGCAAAGTACAAAGACAAAGTTTATTAACCCTTAAGGGTGGTCCTACAATCCATACAACACCCTTCAGTATTGCATAGAGTAGCACAAAGAACTTGCGTACACGGTCCCCTTTTATACACAACAGAGGGGCTCATAAGTGGGTGGATACAACATGAAGCAAGGAATATTGCCTTTTATGGACATTTTCAATACAGAATCAATATGTGGGCGGAGTTGACACACTCCTTGAGCCCGCGAAAACATGGTCAAGTAAGGACTAACTGATAACAGATGTGGTCAAGTCTGGGCACGCGTCAGACGGACAAAGGAGCTATTTATAGACTGTTACTAGGCAGATTACAAGAGCAACTAACACGAAGGTAGGACTCTTCTCGTGCTACGCACGTGGAGGCATGACAATACAAAATGGAGTCCTAGCTTTAGTCAACATAAAGGAAGAAACTTGCTCTGGGAGGAGAATTCATGTCTTTAGTGAATGCTTACTCATACCGCTATTTCAATTTTCAACAGACGACCCTTTCAGCATTTACTGAAGACATCCGGTTTGTTAGGATAATCATCGTATATATCAATTTTCATCATTTCTTCTATTTCTTTAGTCAGATGTTTCTGGTGGGTGACATTGGCAATAGCTTTCTTATCAGGAATGCAGAGTGACACACATAGGGAACAGAGTAAGGGGCCACATTGAATACAAATGCAACAGGAAAACAGAATTGCTACAATGATACAGAGACCAGTTAGGACCTTCCACCCCCATGTGGTGATCAACGCCCAAAACCATCCAGAAAAGGTCCAAGTACCATTCTCTGTATGGATTTCAGCTGCAATTTTATGCAATTTATTAATGGCATTATAAACTGATGGTGTGTGGTCAGGAATAAACACGCAACAACTACTTCCGATAATTTTACAAGCTCCACCTCGGTCAGCTAACATAACATCTAACACCATACGATTCTGCAATGCAACAATTCTAGTAATCTGTAATTCTTCCGTAAGATTCCCGAGAGCAGCAGCGGTTTGATTTGTCACAGCCTCTACCACTCTTGTTAACCTTCGAACTTTCCTACTATTTAGGGCAGCTCCAACAAAGAAAAACAATCCTAAATTAAAATCAATATACTGCTGCAGACTAGTGTCAGTCTGATCCACGTCATCAATCGATAGAGTACGTTTATACCTATTTACAGTCACATTATTTAACAACTTCAAATCCTTATGATAAGATGCAGGTGCCAAGAATACAGGAGGCAATAGAAATGCCACATAACATACTCCAGACCAACCGTCTGGCAAACGGTAATAACCTTTATTTCCACATACGAAGTATGTATTATGGGATGCTAAGAAGGTACTGTTATTCAACCCGTCGATATTTAAAATAGTGATGCAATCACTAACACCAACAGGAATATAACCCACACTCTGGACACACAGGTCCGCTTGAGCTTGTGCCACTTGAATCACAAATCGGTCTTTCCCCACAGTGTCTCTGGTGTTCGTGAAAATATAGGGAATCGATTCATTGTCTGGTCGATACTCTTCCCATTCCCAAATTGTCCCATTCGCTTGCGGATATCCATCTTTATCCTGATGACATTCCCTATTAAGTCTGAAGAGTAGCCGTCCCACTGTAGGTTTCCGGGTGGCAAAAAGCAAAGTGTACCATGCTCTACAGGAGCCATTATGAGAGAAAGGAAGGGGTATGAACGGAGTTCCCCCTTTCTTCTGGTGAGCTGGCATCATGCCACATATCCAACAGTTCGTAGCATTGGTGGCAACATGGGTGTGATGCAACATCTGGATGAAAGTGTTATTCAAATAAGACTGACGATGCTTCAACTCTTGATACGGTAGTGTATAAAAGTAGTGCTCCTCAGGCACCGGAGTAGTCAACACAAGTAACTTTCGAGCAGGAGTCACATCCTCCACAAACCATGTGGTTATCCCAACAATAGCTACTGTAAACATAAAACCTGATGCACAAAGGATTTTCTTTTTCTCCATGTCAGAATAACAAATCAATATCTTCCTGAAACTAAAAGGTTGTCAGAACTCTTCCCCTTAGGCAGCGGTCGATTTCTTCACCAGCGGGCCAAGACGGGTGTCGCTACACTAATGCAGGGCTGATCCCCCCCCCTTGCCTCGTTGGCTCTCCGTTTCACTAACCCAAGGGCCGTTCTGACAACGTGTCCTGATACTGAAGAATTCACTTCCTTGGCCTGAGATGATATCGCTTTCCTCCAGGAGTCGCGTGGTCCGGAAAGAGCTCCTCAGTATCGTTCGGTTCCCCAGCACGGCCTTTCTCTGCAGTCAGAATTTCTCGATGGTCGGTCAATACAGCAGGCTCCACCAATCCGGGCGGTACTTTGCGACAGTGCAGGGAATGGATCCAATTCTTTCTGTTGGAAACCCGCACAGCCGTCCTTGTTGCAAGTAGGACCTGCTCAGGACCAACCCATCTCGGCTCCAAGCTGTTCGTCCTTTCAAAAATCTTCACCATAACATAGTCTCCAGGCCGGAGACTGTGACCTTCGCCGGTGGACCGATCAGGGAGCGCCTCCCGGACCTGTTGATGAATAGAAACCAAGTTATCCGTTAACTGCGCCAGATAATCATTCATCATTACACAAGGTACATCGTACACAGCCTTAGGTATTGGTGGACCCCAAATATTCATTGGGCGTCCAAAAACAATCTCGTACGGTGTAAGACCGGTTCGAGAGTGCGGTATCGATCTAATCATCCGCTATAAAGTGGGGTCCGTTATCACTCCACAGCAGTCTACAAACGCCATATCGAGGGAAGAACTCCTTCAATAGCATCTTGGCGGTAGTCATTGCAGTATTGTCTTTCGTAGGGTATGCCTCAACCCATTTACTAAAGGCACATACCACTACTAGAACATACTTCAAATTGTTACAGCGCTCAAGCTGGATGTAATCCATCTGCAAAACCTCAAAGGGTGCAGTAGGTGTCGCAAATCCTCCTGCTGGAGTTCGAGTACCCTTTCCTGGGTTGTACCTCAGGCAAATCATACAGGTCTGCACCACCCTCTTTGCCGTGCTAGCAATCTCTGGATGCTCCCAGACTTGGGTAAGCAATTTTACAATTGCGGAAGCTCCAACATGTGCTAGCCCATGTGCCATCTGAACCATAGGTTGTACAAAAGCTGTGGGTAACTTCCATCTATCCATCTGCTTATTTCTCCAACAACCCTCATCATCCAATTCTCCCTCACTGGACCATTGCTCCCGTTCTTTATCAGAAGCGGTCCTCTGTATTTCCCGCACTTCTCCCTTCGCGTCGTGCCATCTTTCTACCTGCGACTTCACTACATACATGGCAGTAGCACCGGGCTGCGTCGCAGTCTCCCGTGCCACCCGGTCTGCTAACGCATTCCCTTCTCCAACTTTATCAACTACTTTTTTATGGGCACTACATTTAATGATAGCAATTTTCCTCGGATATGTCAATGCAGTTAAAAGGTTGTGAACTAACTCTCCATGCATTATTTGTACTCCATGCGACGTTAGAAACCCTCTCTCCTTCCAGAGCAGGCCAAAATCGTGCGCTACTCCGAAGGCATAACGGCTATCTGTATAAACATTCACACACAATCCTGTACTGAGCTCACATGCTCCTGTTAATGCTATCAGTTCCGCTGCTTGAGCTGATTTCTGTGGTATGCGTGCTGTCTCCACTATTGTTTGCAATGTGGTAATTGCATACGCCGCTGAAGTCGTACCATCTGGTAGCTTCAGGCATGATCCGTCCACCCACAGTTCTCCATCTACATCTGGAAAGGGCGTATCCTGGAGATCAATACGACCCTTTGTTTGTTCCTCAGTCACAAGAATACAATCATGTGCTTTCCGTGCTTCAGACTGAGTCTCGGGGAACGGCAACAATGTGGCCGGATTTAACGTTACACACCTCTTTAACGTAATATGAGGAGCCAAAAGCGTCAGCTCATATCCCGTTAAACGGGCACTGGTCAAATGCTGCGTCTTTGCCTGATTAAGCAGGGCATCAACAGCATGGGGGACTAATACCAACAGCTTATGAGATAACACAATTCCCTCGCTTTGGCGTATTGACACAGCTGTCACCGCAACCGAGCGAAAACAACCAGGCAATGCTCGGGCAACAGGATCAAGTACAGCCGAAAAATATGCACAAGGGCGCTGCTTGTCGCCGTGCATCTGCACTAAAACTGATAATGCACATCCATCTTTCTCATGCACATACAGCGAAAAAGGTTTTGTATAATCAGGGGTCCCTAACACTGGTGCTGAACAAAGGGCCTGTCGTAATTGCTGGAAAGCAGCGTCACACTCATTTGACCAAGGAAGCGGAATAGGTGTGTCTTTTGTCAAAAGGGCTAATAATGGCTTGGCTATGTGTGAGAACCCTAATATCCATTGCCTACAAAAAGAAACAAGACCCAAAAATGCACGCACTTTCTTCTGCGTGGAAGGCGCTGGCGTGTCCAAAATTACTTGGATACGATCTGGTGTGAGTGCACGCCCCTCCTTAGACAAAAGGTGACCCAGATAAGTCACCTTTGGTCTACAGAACTGCAATTTCTTCCGAGATACTTTGTGATTGTGGGATGCCAAAAAGGAAAGTAAGGATAACGTACTCTTCTCACACAACTCCGGAGTGTCAGCCGCCAACAAGATGTCATCGACATATTGAATGAGGGCGACACCCTCGGGCAGAACAAAGGAGTCCAATTGTCTTTTCAAAGCTTGACTGTAAATGCTAGGGCTTTCTGTGTAGCCCTGAGGAACTCTACAAAATCGATAAGACCTATTATTCAGAGTGAAACCAAAAAGGTATCAGCTATCGGGATGAATAGGAATCGAAAAGAAAGCATTTTTCAAATCAATAACCGAAAACGTGGTCGCCGTTGGCGGGACCAAAGTAAGCAACGTCGTGATATCAGAAACCACTGGATACTGAGGTATCACGATCTTGTTTACTTCTCTCAAATCAATTATAAACCGATAAACTTTGGCATCCGTATCCTTTTTCAAGATGGGTAGAATCGGACTATTACAGACGTTGTAGGGAACTTCCTCCACTACTCCCACCTTAATCAAATCCTGCACAATCTGTATAAGAGCCTCCTCCCCCTCCTGGGAAATACGATACTGCGGAAGGCGTGGTAACACCGCCCCTTCCTGGACACTAATGTGAACAGGCGGAATCACCATCTGTCCCACATCGGTATCCGAAGTGGCCCACAAAGTACGAGGGAGGGTCGCTAACACAGCATCCTCTGCAACCACACACATCCGTTCAGACCGAGGGTAATTATCATTTAATATCACCCGCACTCCAGCAGGGGAGCAGCGGATCGTAGCTCTGAAGTGCTTTAGCATATCAAGACCCATAATGTTGTCCGGCGTGTTCGGGGCTAGCAAAAACGGACAGGGTGCAGAAAAAGAATCAACCTGAAATGTGAGGGGTCGAGAAAGAGGGCTTCGGGAGAGTGTACCGTCAAACCCTACCGATGTAACCATTAAGCCAGATGGGGGAGCCCTCGGAACCAATTGTTTAGACAGCGCACTACGAGTCGCTCCTGTATCTACTAGGAACTGATCAGTAGAACCCAAAACCTCCGCTGATACATAAGGACCCTTCTGATCAACCGGCACCTCAACTGATTCTAACCCCCATCCAACGCATTCCTATGCATGCTGTGAATCATGGTACCCAGAGCGGTCAGTCCCTGACACTCGATACTGGTTTTGTCGATCAAAGACATTAGGTCTATCTCGTTGCTGCCCGGCAGGGTCAAAACGAGCGTGATCATTAGAATTCCCTCTAAAATTCGAGGAACCCCCTCTACCTCTCGGGCCACCCTGATTATGTCCCTGACGCGAAGCATACAACGCCGGGCAATCTCTGGCCCAGTGTCCCGATTGTTTACAATACGCACATTGATTCCTATTCAAATCAGATCGGCCCGGGGGAGGACCATAAAATCCTCCCCTTCCTCTATTGACACCCCGACGGGGCGGACCATACACTTGCGCTAACATCACCTTCGTTTTTAAATCTTTCGATTTCTTCTCCTCCTGCCCCTTCGCTTCTTGCTCCTGACGCTCATAATACTGAGCTATAGTCAGGAGGGCTGTCGGGGACGCGGTGGACCAAGAACTTTCACTCGCTTTTAGGCGGGCTGCTATTGCCGGTAATAAATTCGCCACATATTTATCAGCAAAGAGGTGTCGACCCGTATCATCCGTAAGTGACTGACCACTAAAATCATGAAACGTCTCCTCAAAGCGCGTAAAGAAATCTGCAACTGATTCATCGACTTTCTGTTTACACGAAGCTAACATGTTCCAGTCAATCTTTTTAGGTGGAATGATTGTTTTCAACTTAGTCAGAATAGCAGCAGGGAGATCTAAGATAATCTGAGGTGGTTTCTGCGCGGGCTTCCTCTCCCTATCCTCATCCTCAAGCTCAGACCACCGAGCCTTAAAAGCGGCAACATCGTCCACCTTCCGCACGGATCGCCACATATCCGGTGGTAAAATAAGCCCAAAGAACAGATCTATATCTGCTAAGGTCATAGTGCAAGAATTCAAGGCCCCCTCGACTTCTTCGTAAAAAGCCGCTGGATTCTTGCGGGGATCAGGCAATGCATTTTTTAATGCCATAACATCAGCCCTATGCCAAGGAGTATAAACCCAATTGTACACAAAATATCCCTTAGCATCAGCGGAGGTAATGTCCGCACTAGTTCCCGCTCCCTTAGGAGGAACATACAAGGGTGCCGCCTCTCGCATTGGTTTAGCATGCACTAGTTCGCTCTTATCTGAGTGGGAGGTGGGTGAGTGGCCATCACCGGTACGCGAATCCGACTGCTTTTCCTCCTCTGCTTTTTGGCGCGCCCTCTCTTTAAGGTCACTCGCCGCGTCCCGTAATGCAAACAGCCGCCGAACCGCATCAGGCGCCTTAGAGGGAGAAAAAACACAATTACGCAATGCTTTAGCATCTTATACCACATCATCAGGCTCAAAAACGTTGGAATATTTCCGGAAGAAAGTAATCACTTCATCAGAAAAGTGGCCCAAAAAATACAACTTCTCTCTATCCTGCCACTTCTCCCAAGAATTCAACAACTCAGCAAGGGATAACTTGCCCTTGAGTGCACGAAAAGAAACTTGCCGAAGCTCACCCATTCGGTCAACCGATAACATGGACCGCGTGTCTACCTTATCCGAAGCCGATCCAGAATCCTGTGACCTCGGGGCAGACGCGCCAACATAAGGGGGCGGAGAGCGATCTAATAAATAAAAATCATCGTCAGGATTATTAAGGACAGGATAAAGTGGTTGACGAACAGCATATTGACCCGAGACTTGCAACCTGCGCTCTTTCTCTTGCCTCTCCGTCTGTTCTCTTTCCTCCCGACGCTTCGCTTCCTGTGCTCGCACATGATCATTCTTTCGTTGCTCTTTATCAAACAGCGCTTTCTCACGTTTCTCTCGCTCACGCACTTCCTTCACCCATAACCGGACACACTCAAACATATCTTGACGAGCACGCCGTTTACACATACACTGTTCCACATACTCAATCTTATGCATATCAAACGACCCATACAAAGGCCATCGTAACTCAGGATCCTTTCTGGTGTATTTCCTCCATACTGTGCTGTACATTATGGAAGAAAGACCATGCTTCACATACATATCCCTATTAGGAGTCCCCTCTGGGGGAGCTGGAGCAGATTCCTCGAGGTTTAACCGGTTTCCAAAGCAGCAGCACCACTTACGGAGTGCGCTAAAAGCAGGCATGCTCAAAAATAATGCAAAATATGCAGTATTATCAAAAATGGCACTTAAACGTTGTGCCGTTCAAAGTTACACAGCTCCGGAGAAATATCTCCACATTACCTGCCTATATGTGTTGCAACGCATATATTCTCACAATAACCAATACAAGATATGACCGGTCATCACAAATCAAACTCAAATAGCCAAACCAGGCTTCAAAAACTCGGAGCAAGTACCGTACAGCGGTTCTTACCAATCAAGAGTGTCCAGATTCCAACTGCCAAGCTCCAAAATTTGCCCAAACGGCTGTCACGGCAGGACCGACAGAAGAGGTCTCAGTCGAGGACCGGCGCCACCCAGATGGTCAGCTCGGAAGGGAAGGAAGAAAACCTCGGGATGCCAGGACTAAAGTGCCTCTGGCAGTGATCACATCCCCGGCCAAATTCCTCACCTTCGTCACGACCAGTCCTTCGAGCATCCGAGTCGTCGATGAGCCCCACGTTGGGCGCCAATTGATGAATACAGGCCCCAGCTAGGCCAGCAGGACACAAGGGTTCGCTCTCCTGCAAATGGAATCTATAAGGAAGTTGGCACGGAAACTGCAAAGTACAAAGACAAAGTTTATTAACCCTTAAGGGTGGTCCTACAATCCATACAACACCCTTCAGTATTGCATAGAGTAGCACAAAGAACTTGCGTACACGGTCCCCTTTTATACACAACAGAGGGGCTCATAAGTGGGTGGATACAACATGAAGCAAGGAATATTGCCTTTTATGGACATTTTCAATACAGAATCAATATGTGGGCGGAGTTGACACACTCCTTGAGCCCGCGAAAACATGGTCAAGTAAGGACTAACTGATAACAGATGTGGTCAAGTCTGGGCACGCGTCAGACGGACAAAGGAGCTATTTATAGACTGTTACTAGGCAGATTACAAGAGCAACTAACACGAAGGTAGGACTCTTCTCGTGCTACGCACGTGGAGGCATGACAATACAAAATGGAGTCCTAGCTTTAGTCAACATAAAGGAAGAAACTTGCTCTGGGAGGAGAATTCATGTCTTTAGTGAATGCTTACTCATACCGCTATTTCAATTTTCAACAAACTTACATAGTAATTTCATAGCGTTTACAGTTAAACGGGTATTATATTTTAGAAAAATCGGTTTTAAATAGCATTTCCTAAGCGATACATAAAATTTACAGAAAAGTCAAAAATGGCAGCAACTCTGATTAGAGATATTATCACATGGGCACTTCACTTTAGAACATTTTCCCATAACCGGGAAGGCTACGAGATGGTGAACAATTACCAGCCTAAGACGAGATAATACAAATCGATGCGAAGATCTTGTCACATCTACCAGATACTGCTGGAACCCACTTTTAAGTTCAAGTTGCCTATAAAACACAAATGTTCTTTGGGTCCCTATTAGTTTATTATCTCGTTCCCCCCTCTTATAGGACAAAAAGGAATCTTTTATCTCTTTTTTTGATAGTGTTATTGGATATTCGGACTCGTCAAGGATATTAAGATCAAATAAAAAATTATACAAGTGGTTAATATAACTTATCCACAGTATACAAGTACAAAAGTCCAACTTTAAACAGTCCTTGATTATGGACTGTGTAAACTCAGTTTCGCTCTTGGACCAAATAGAACGCCATAAAAGTAAAGGTCGCAAAGCAGCCAAATCAAAAATGTAGTTAAGACCAGTTTCCAAATGAATTAACTCAGTAGAAGCTGAGACAGGGGCGCTTAACAGCCGTTTAAGGAAACTATTTTCATCTAGTTGGAGTTGGTCAGCAGGATAATGGACCCATATTCCGGCCCCATACAGGGCTGAGGAAACACATCTTGCATTATATATGTTCACCATGTCCTTTACCCTCCGGTCCCCTAGTTTAGCTGCAAACCTAAATATGCCATTCGTGTTCCTAATCATTTTGTATCTAATATTTTCATGTTCATTGGTCCATTTACCACTTCCAGCAAAAGTAATACCTAAATAACAAAGGGGTAACAGCATGAATTTTAAAGCCGTCTAAAAAAAAAGACCTTGATGAGTTCGACTTTTTGCCACATGTCATAGTATAAGTTTTTAATTTATTAATTATGAGTTTCCTGCCTTTGATAAAATCTGCAAAATTATTAATAAGCCGTTGAAGGCCTATTGGGGTATGGGATAATAAAACAGCGTCATCAGCATATAATAATACTGGTACTGCCTTTTTATCTATCATTGGTGCGTCTGCTGGAATCTGACTTAAAACCGTGGCTATTTGGTTAATAAATAAAGAAAATAAGAGAGGGGCCAGAACACACCCCTGTCTAATACCTCTTCTTACATCAAAAAAGGGGGTTCGTTCACCAGTTGGACCATATCGTACACTACAGGATAGTCTCTCATATACTCGTGCCAAAAAGAATACTATCTCTTTCGGGGCCCCAGATTCAAGCAGTACGGTCCACAAAAGAGAGTGGTCCACTAAATCAAAAGCGCTGCTTAAATCAGCAAAACATAAAAACAAATTACCCCCTTTCACTAATGTATATTTATTAATTAATAAATCAAGGTTCGCACATTGTTCAAGGGTACCGAGGCCTTTCCTAAATCCATATTGAACAGGAGTTAAAATCTTGTGGTCCAAGGCCCAGGTTTCCAATCTTTTTAGAAGGACCCTGCTCATAACCTTTATTGAAGAATCCAATAAAGATATTGGACGATAATTGCAGGCTTCATAGCGGGACCCCTTTTTGAAAAGTGGAATAATTAGTAATTGACCCCAGGATTTTGGAAAATTCCCTACAGCCGCAATGTTAAAAACCCTCGTAAGAATGGAGGCCCATGAATCCATTTTATTCTTATATAGATCAATCGGAACGCCGTCCGGACCTGGTGCTTTTCCCCCCCTTGCTATTAATTAACCCTTCCTGTACTTCTTCCACATCAATTAGCATAGGCAGTGTAGGCCATTTAAAATCATTATTTGGTAATATGGTTAGGGGCACCTTGTCTGGATTAAAAATGTTGGTATAATGTTCAATCCATTCTGTACAATTCACTTGGGACGTTAATTCTGGAGTACATTTAGCTCTTAAAAAGGGACTATTTACAGTTTCCCAAAAGAGTTTACTGTTATTGGTGTTAGCTGCCAGATTTAGTTTGTCCCATGCATCCGCTTGAAGCTCTTTTTTGTGAGCCAGTATAACTTGCTTATATGCAACTCGCAACTCATGTATGTACAGTTGGTTTCGGGGAGTAGTCCCCAATGCCAATTTCAATTTCTGTAATGCATGGGTACATTTTGAGTCAAACCACCTCGGACCTGTTTTTTTAGAATTTTTGGTGCTTTTAGTTAGTAAAGTCTTTATTGATCTTTTTATATCAGAAAAAGCCTCTATCAAAATGTCAGGGAGGATCTCTTCACTGGGGCAATAATCAATTTCATTCCTACAGTTTATAACCACCTCCTTTTGAACTTTGGGTGGGTCTACTCCGATCCATTTAATTCTCGTGCCATTAGACCTAACAGGAAGAATATTTAAAATACAATCCTCGGTATTCACCAATTTGTTACCCAAGTCTAAAATTACTATTGAAATACTATTGTGATCACTCACCACCTGTTCAAATATCCATAAGTCAGTATAAAAACTATTTTTTGAAATCAAGATATGGTCTATGTTACTTAAAGCATTCCGCCCAGTAAAAGTTGGGCATTTAATATGACCCTTTCTAAATGAACAATCTAATAAATCAAGGTCAAATTTTGCCATTATCATATTTAAAATCATACCATATCTACAGTGGGGAAAGTGTAACAAATCATCATCATTCTCATTAATGTTACTTTTAACTTTCATAAAGACACAGGAGTTAGTTTGTGTTGAAAGACATGCACGTTTATTAAAATCACCTACCCAGAGAATAATGGCAAGTTTACCAGAGAGTGCCAATACCCTATCTAACTCTTTTTCCAAAGCTTCTAATAAATCTCCCCTATCATTGGAAAAGGTAGAATTGTAATAATTAATTAATATCAGGTCCTTACCCTTTGGAAACTCAAATCTCAGTACTTGGCTGTGATTATATATAGATGAATAACTTATAATTTTACACCCAAGTATTTTATTTGATATGAGCAGCAACAATCCTCCCTTAGCTCTTCCTGTTATGGACGGTGTCGCACTCAAACAATATGAAGAATATCCATCGACCACAACCAGGGCTGTACTCCATGTTTCCTGTAGGCAAATAAAATCATTGCCACAGGAAATAAAATCCTCCCAAAAAGGGGTATCCAGTTTTTTGCCAAGACCTGCAATATTCCAAGTTATAAATGTGTAGCCCCCTTGTATTATTGTTTGCATTCTTTGGCTTGTAATAGAAATCGTAGTTGTGATTACATTTGCTACGGTCTCGACATTCTGTAACCCGATAGCTCGCTCGTTAACATTATTTGTGACAACAGAGGCATTACTCCCAATACTAACATAGTCTGTAACCACCTGCTTGGGGTTTATATATGGGGGTTGTTGTTTACTAATTCCACTTCCTCTTTCGATTCGCCTATAGACTACCCCGCTGTCTATTTCATCAGTTAGGGATACAACCTCAAGGCTCTCTCGTCAATCACTATCCTCCAATGTGCCCAAGGGTTGGAATCTGTTATACAACGGGATAGAAAAACATGTAGTTCGGGGTACTGATGGGGGCATTGGATTGATAGTTGAATGGTATATCATTTTTTGGTTTGCAACATGATCATTTGCTGGCAAATATCTATAAAAGAAACCCAATGGCAATAATGTAGTGTTAAAATCCCAACAAGAGGGTGGAGGGGCATTAATTATGGATTTGTACGCCCAACCTGGTGACCTAAAATTAATTATTATGCAGTCACCATCAAAGTTTTTTGGTAATGGGCCTATCCAACCAACTCTTTTGGTAAGTATTATCTGATCAGCCCCCATTGTGGGGAAACCACAATATCAAGATAACCAATGCAAGGTTTTGTTTTTTAAAGTTTCATTGGTTTCTAGTTGTCCTTCCCGTAATTTAGGTACATTAGAGAGGACAGCGACGTATGCCCCGCATTCTGGTGGTAAATTAATAACCGCTGGTAGACGAGTAGTATTAGGGTTATCTATATTACGTAACCTTCTTGCCTGCTCCGAAGTTTCTTTCCTTTGAGTTTCTTTATCATTTGGTGGCATAATACTTTCAACATGAGGTAATTTCTTTGGTTCCTCTAGATTCTTCCTATTATCTGAGTTACTGACTGTAGTTGTACCTGTGCTAGGGTCGGCCAGTACTACATTTAACGGATTACTAGTTGCTGAATTAGTGGGGACTTTATTTGTTGGCTGTGAGAAGTTGGCCTGGCATATGCTGTCTCCTAGTTATAGGAACACCTTGCACCAGTCCAATTCGACTCTTATTGATGATAGGTTTAAGACAACCTTTAAAGAAAGCTATCCTAGTGGTAGGTGTGGAGAGCAGCCTTCAGGCTAAGTCTTGAAGGAGTGTTAAGCTTATTGTTTTACCATAATAACCTCTTGAATGACCAAATGAAAGAGTAGCCCACACAGGTATGTATATAAAATATATGTATTTATTCTAGACAGAATCCCACAGTCTCTTTATGAAGCTGTGGCAAAGTTACAATATCAAACAAGCATTGATAGACACAATAAATAGCACTATTAACATTGGGCCCCAGGGGGGGACCAAACCATATACTAAAAAAGTGGTATAAGAACCACGACAATTCTACAGGCAATGCCTAGGGCATTCAGGATCGCTGGCCCCTTAAGAATCCACCCCAGGTTATGAGGAAGGGGACCCACGAGAGGCGCGTGCAGTGCAAGTAGCTGCTATCGGGATCTCTATTACAGCCTATGGAGAATGTCGCGATTGGAAATAAACAGTTTAAAAATACTTCTAGCAGGAGTACAAAGTTAAAACTTTAGACTTAAGCTTTTGAGATGCCCACTACCACGAGAATACCGAGGTACCACTGTTACCTGCTCCGGGGAAGCCGGGTGCATAGGTCGTTTCTGCTGTCGGGTCGCGGGCTGATTTTCAATGGGAAAATAGTCAAAAGTTCTGCTAGCCAAAAGCGTTGATGATGCCGTGAAGATCAAAGATGTGAAGATTGTAGAGAAGAACCTGAAAGCAGAGGGGACAGAGTCTGGGTCACGGCAAAGTGACCAGGAGGCTCAAAGCAAAGAGTCCTTCGATGTCAGGTACTTCAGGTGGAAAGTGGTGTAGCTTGGATCTGCAGCCACGGGCTCCGAGAGGCTTCAAGGAAGGCCAGCTTCAGGAGGGCGACTGTCCCATGTCGGATGAGGGTCGCTGCAGTGTTAGTGTCCGGATTGGATCCACTAAGCCTTGGCAACCGCAACCCACAAAGAATAAACAAATCTGCTACAGTGCAGACCCACGAGGTCTGGGAGAGGTCTCCTTCAAGGAGACTGTAGAGCAGGCCTGGAGCAACCAGGGGAACTCTTGATTGTAAAGGTAGACCTCCGCTAGGGCCCACAAGTCGAGAGACAAGGAACCGCGGGAGGCAGCGGTTTGGCATGCGTAAAAGGGCACCCACGGGCCACCAGAGGGGGCTAGGGCGCTGGTCTTTGGCATAATTGCTGTAGAGTGGTTGGCTCGTAAACGGGCCAAAGCACAACTTCCCCACTGGTCAGGGTCGTGTGCTATGCAAGAGGTGGCCGGTGTCCTGGGGTATTGGGGATCTCGGCACCAATGCGGTCCACGGTGCCCAAACTCGTTGAGCACACTCACTGGCCTCTGGGATGCGCTGGAAACCCACCTCAAGGTTTCTGGAAGTCGTCAAAGTTCGTGAGAGCAGCGAAGTTCCAACTGGGTCACTTGCAGTGTTTCAGGTGCCTGCCAAGCAGGGGGGATAACTCCTTTATCCCAAGGGAGATTTCTTCTGTCAGCTGGGCAGCAGCAAGTCGAAGGTCAAGACTGTAAAGTTCAAGATTAATCTGAGGCTCTGGGGCCACGTTATTCACCTTTATCCGCAAGATTAGGGGAGTGTCCAGAGTAGTGTCCACCAATGATAGGTGAGGCGGGAAAGGGTGGCTACACCCTCTCCCCTTTGTGTGTTTCCCGCCTGGGCGAGGGGCAGGATGCCCCTGAACCGGTTCCAAGCGGTGTATGCAGAATGAGGCTTCTGCAGCTGCCTACGTGCAACTCTGAAAGGACTTTTGGTGCACCCACCCTGTTCCAATCCACATTATCCTGTCTGGGGAGATCCTAGCACCTCCCTGCCACAGGAGCCCTATTGTCCAGCTGGCGAGGCTGGGGTTTTCCCCAGCAACAGCCAGACAGGGTCGTGTAGGTGGCGGGTAGTAGCCATTTTGTGAAACTTGTGCACTTTTAAATTGGTGTCGAAATTCTGCCGCTTTTCCTATATCGCCCCTCTAGCAGGGGAGAATCGTACCCTCATGCCCATGGCTGGACTGGGGGTATGATTCCTACATGTTTGACACCAAACACGATATGGTTCTGTGTAGCCATTCTGAAGTTATAGCGATATCGCAATAGACTTATAATGCGGTTAAGAGTATATGGTATGGCTACACTACAAACAACCCAGCAATGACTTTACGAAGGTTGCAGAGAGGCCCTACTCATGTAGGGGTCCCCCCTCACACATACCTCAGCACCCTGCCTTGTAGGATTACCAAGGCCTGCTATAGGGGTGACCTATGAGAGTATATGTGTTGTAATGGGGTGGGATATAGGATACCTATATCCCTGTAAGGGGTGCCAGCACCACCTTACCCAGACTACAGTAGTGGTCTGGTGGTGTCAGTTTGTATGGCTGTCCCAGGGTGGCACAATAAGTGCTGCAGCCCTGGTAGGCCTACTGAGGGACCCATGCCCTGGGTACCTAGGGTACCATCTACAAGGGACTGTCAGGGCATCCTCAGCATCCAATTGGGTTGTACCTAGGGTACTCACATCGTTTAACAGAGGAAGCAGATAGGCTGGGGTCCTGGATAGCAGGGCCACAGAGTCATAAAACAGCAAAAACATCAGCAAAAAGTTGGGGGCAACTATGCAATCGATGCCACTCTCCTACATTGGCACATTGGTCTGATCTCTTAGATTGACTAGCTGATCTTGTGGTCTATAGTTATCCATGTACCCATCAAGTCTATGAACCTCTCTAGTCAAAATATCAATTTTCTCATGTAATGGCCGGATTAGCTCAGTTATTTTCTCAATAAGAACCTCCATATTAAAAGAACACATAGGTTGCTCTTTATTCGATGTAACATTCTGTTTTATCGACGTCCCTCTTGTAACTATTTGCTTTCCTTTAGCTGTCCTGCTATGTCCTTGGCCTGTATTTCTCCTGTTGCCCCCTTTAGTGAAATTCGTAAGCCGGGGCGAGGAAAGTGAGTTAGATAGATTTGGTGTAATTGAGATCCGGGAGCTATGTAAGTTCTCCATATCAGCCTTAGCTATATCAGAAGTTGTAACCGGTGCCCAATCTGCAATAATCGATCCTTCCTCCCTGTTTGTATGTACCTCTGAAATCACGTTAACTAATTCCCCGCCCCTTGTACCTGTCCCCATTGAGATGCGTCTCTCTGTACGATCTATTTCATCCGCCAGGGCACTAACTGCTTTAGTCAGATATGTATCTATAGTATTATGTTTCTTATCCGTTGCAGGTTTTACTCGACGTCTGGACATGGTTAAATAATTGCTAAGTATAAACTAAATAACAATATGGACAACCAAAAGATGTAAACTAATGTATATGGACATGAATCACATATGGCAATTACCTAACACACGTAACGATTTACGGTCTTACTCAGTTCAATAGTGTCAGTAAGGTAGCCCAGCCCGGCCTCCTCTGGCCTCGGACGGCCGCAGACGGCCCCGCCCTTGTCCCGGGCGTCTCCCGGCGCGACCCGCGCGTGTCCCGCGGGACAAGGTTCCGCTCAGACCTTTATGCGCCTCCTGGCGCCCGTAAGCAGCGTCGGCGGCGTCCTCGTCAGTAGCGGGGCTGCTGGGGTATGAAGTCCAAATCACACCAGATCGCACCTTGCAGCGGAGCCAAGCCCGGCAGAAGAGAAGGTCACACAGGGGGGTAGCGGAGCCAAGCCCGGACAAAGATGATTATTTCCAAAATAGTTCCACAGGGGCCTCGGCCCCGCTCAGACCTTTATGCGCCTCCTGGCACCCGTAAGCAACGTCGGCGGCGTCCTCGTCAGTAGCGGGGCTGCTGGGGGATGGAGTCCAAATCACACCAGATCGCACCGTGCAGCGGAGCCAAGCCCGGCTGAAGAGAAGGTCACACAGGGGGGTAGCGGAGCCAAGCCCGGCCAAAGATGATTATTTCCAAAATAGTTCCACAGGGGCCTCGCCCTGCTCAGACCTTTATGCGCCTCCTGGTGCCCGTAAGCAGCGTTGGCGGCGTCCTCGTCAGTAGCGGGGCTGTTGGGGGATGGAGTCCAAATCACACCAGATCGCACCGTGCCACGGAGCCAAGCCCGGCTGAAGAGAAGGTCTCACAGGGGGGTAGCGGAGCCAAGCCCGGCCAAAGATGATTATTTCCAAAATAGTTCCACCCCGAGAATTCAAAGCCTCCTGCACGAGGCTTAACAGAAGTGCAATGAAGCAGAATTTCGTAAGCTATCCAGGACAGCTCATAGGGATGCTCATAGTAAAGTGTGCTTTGGTGTTTCGTCATGCTCAAGAGGCAACGCCACAGATATTCCAAAGGACACAACTCCTGATGCAATACCACCCCAGAATAAGGAGCTACCCTGGACCACTCTAGGATACAACAGAATGCATGACTGACAAGAGGCATTACCAAACTCCCAACTTCATCTCTGAAGAGGGTAGTATAGATGGACAGCGAATGCACGAAATGTAACCTCCGTTTTTTTAGTCAGGGCAACTGGTAAGTATGCTTGTAACAGACCCATGGGGATATCTGGGAGAGCATTCAGCTGAAGGTTTTTAGGCTGAGGGTGTAGAAATAAAAGGTAGCAGAGGTAAGGAAGTCCTGGGATGAGTGAATTCACTCATTACAGATCAAGGCGGATGACCTAGGATCCATGTGAATACTTGCTTCACACTTTTGTAGTAACATAGTAACTTATGCATTAACACATTTACGCATGGGCACAGAATGGGTGAAACCCTTTGATACGTCAGGCCCATGGTCTAGAAAATGCATATCTTAACCTGCATGCTAAGCACTGCTCGAGTCTGAACAACAGACAGAATAAAGTGAGTGATATCAGCATGGGCAGCTGGGCACAGTAACTCACCATGGCATTCCTCTCAAACTACCTTCATTTAGAAGGTCCCTTCCTCCTTAAAACATCTTCTCTCATGCGAAGCAGCCATATTCATATTGACTTCAGTGGAATTCCCGTCCCTGCATGCCTCATCCTCCCACTAATGTACACCTCCATTGATTGCATTTGCTGACACCCTCTGTGGAGAATAGACATGCTATGAGGCTACCAATGAACCAAAGTAGATTTGAGAAGTAAGGCGTAATGCATGATCAATTGTACCCACCCGTGATCTGAAACCAGCTTGCAACTCCATCATGATGTGTGGCTGTGCACTCAACCCTGCAGTTGATTAAGCAAGATCTTCCCTAGGATTTTCCCCACACCATCAAAGAGAGAGAATGGGCGTTCATTAGAAGGGTTGCCACGATCGCCTTTCTTGAATACTGGTACAAGGATGGCTGAACACAAAGGAGGAGGAATCATATTCAAAGCTAGGGGAGGGTTAAATATTTTAGTAAAACTTTTAGCCCAGAACTGAGACTCCTCCAGGTAGAAATCTATTGGCACTAGGTAGGGATTGGGGGAATTGTGTTTTTTCATTCTATTCAATGCGTTTTCTACTTCCGGTATCAGGATATTAGGTGTTCAGTAATCCTTGAAGAATGTCTCACACACTGGTGGGAGCTCGGACTGGCCACTAGACTCGGCACTGTACAAGGCACTAAAATGTTGTACCCATGCTACTAGGCCAATGTGATTCTCCAATACGTTGCCTGCCCTCTTCTCTACCCGCATGATCAATCCCAAGAAGTGCTTAGTGTTTCTATCATGAGAGGTCTTTCTCTGTTCATCCCAAAGTGTTTGCTGAAGGCAAGTTTTCTTAACACACAACAGATGCTTATACTCTTGCCTAGATTTTCAAAATAATGCTTCACTCTGATAATTGCAATGGCGCCATATCAGAGCATGGGAAACTACTCTCTTCGTGAAAAAACATTCGTTATCATACCATTTGTACCATTTGTTCAATCTCGCTCCCTTAGGACCTGCAGCTATTGACCCTATAGGCTTACACCACAAGGACTTCAGCTCTTCTACTATTTCATCATAAGACACTAAGATACTTGTGCTGTAATCAGCCAGGGAATTCAACATTTTGGGTCCATACATAGCCACTATACATTCGAGCAATGGAAGATCCAATTCATACTTCTCTCTACACCACTTTATGCTCCCATTATTTGGGGACATCTGGTTGACATAGCACCCCAGGCTTGTATTATTGGATGTAGCATACCACATGGGACTAAACTACAAGCATTCGTCCACCGGGTTGTGATCACTTTCAACTCTTCTGACCACAGACAGAAAGTACACATACTTGCAGCCCTCAATATTCACCATGGTAGTCAATTATTGACGATCTTCTCCCATCATCATACATCACACGGGCAGTACTTTCGGAGGCAGTGCGGCCATTAAAAAAACGCAACTGGTAATTTATCATTAATTTATCAATAAATCGGAGAATGCGCCCCCTTCTTAGATGATTTAAAGTAACACATTGCTGTCTCAGGAATGCCAAAGCATTGCTCTACTCCTAAGACCTTAAGACTATTAGGACCTCGCTGTTATCAATGGCATTGGACGGCTGGGTGTTAAAATCACTACAAACCAAGAAAAGATATTTCCCGTTTGCCCCCAAACTTCTTTCCTTCAGCAATATACTCCCTAATGCATCCAACAAAGGAAGCCAGTTCCCCCATATCAACTGCACCTCCGAGGACCAGCCAGGTGGAAAATAAACATTAAATATATCAATCACACCATCTTCAAGACCAATAACCCAGACTCTCACATGCAAGACATTGGGAGATAGCTGGGCTTCCCCCAGTTGCTCTACTCTGCAATTCAATTTACAAGACACCCATACCGTAAGCCCTCCTGATGAACGCACCTTTCTGGAGTGCTTGGCTGGAATACTTACAGTGAAAAAAACGTCAACACATGGAATGCTGACCCATTAACTTTACCCAGTCCTCATCTTCCATTTTACTAGCCTATCCCGCAATGTTCTATGACAAAATGTATAATAAGTCCATAATGGTACCACCCATTTTATTAGTCCAAGGTGGCTTGTAGAAGTCCACAACGGCTGGCGGGAGTCATGGGCAACACAATACTCAATCGGACTCCCCCCTTGACGTAACACTTCTGCTTGTGGCCAAGGTAAAACTTTTGCCTCTTATACAGTGTAACATGGACTGGCTGTCTACTTCGTAAACATTGTATTCATTGCATACAACTACAGTGCATTTTCTCCTGCTCTGACAAAGCAAGACGCATCCCAGAGAAACATCGTATATGAAGGTGCCTGAGAAGAAAAGAGACTATCCTACGAAGAATGAAATAGAATAACTCTTTCATTCCAAGACAGCCAGGAGATGTCAGACGTAGCTGTCAGAAGCAGCTAGATGGGTCACAGAAATCCTTTTGTTACTTGCATTTTAAAGGTTAAATTCCAAATATAGAATAGTGACCTATTAACTGTCATCAAAAAGCTGCATGCAGACTGCAAGGAATAGGTTAGAACGTCATGTATTTTTACCCAGTCTTTCAATAAGCTAATATCTGAAAAAAGGGTTAATTTGGGGAGAAATAAATTCTTATTAGTAAAGACAACCCCCATTCTTTTTTAATTATTTTTAAATTCTGAGTTTGTGGATCTCCAGACCAAGCACTCTTAAACTATCCTGTCGACCAGTCGGGATGACTTGTGACTCCTACACCTTGTAGTCCTATGTCTTTATGTAACATTTCTTATACACTGACTCACACATGTATGATTCATTGTCTCTGTGTAATGTAAAGTGCTCCCACACCCTACACTGGCATGAGTGGCATGAGTGTCCCTATTAAAAAAAAAGAAATGCGTGTGAGATAGAGTGGTTATGGAGACTTGAGGAGCATGTGAGGGAATCCGTAGCGAAGAAGGTCATGGGGGGCGTAAACAAACATTGTCGTACTGGGCACCACCAGCGCTAACGCCAACCCTGAGTGTGTGTATGTGTGGCGGGTGCGTGTGAGAGAGAGGGGGGGCTTTGATTACTGCTCAATGGGCTGTTACTACTCCTGTGATGTGTTGCGTGTTCTCCTTGTGTAACAGACTTTAGAAGCGCGCTCTGCTTCATTCTATGCCGTTCCTGTTCTGTGTGGACAATGGTACGCTTGTTCTGCCACTCTCTGTGCTATAGATTTCTATATCAGAAAGAAGCTTGCACTTCTGCTGCTGTACTTTTACTGCTGCTGTGTTATACCTCCTCTCAGAGGCGCACCTAGAGTGAAATTTCGGTGGGGGGGGATGGAATTCTTCTAGCAATCGGCAGAGTGAAGATGCAGGGGCTCTAAGAAGGGGTGAAAGAACAACAAAGCCTTGTTAACAAGTAAATGGTCTTTTAAAGACCTATGACATACTCGGTGCGGTTGTGTGTGTGATAGTCGCTTGCACTGCCGCTGTATATGTTGCCCTAAACCAGAGGTCTTCAATCTATGGGGTGCCACCCTCAGGGGGGGCGTGGAGTCATCAGAAGGGGGTAGCCCTTTAACAGGCCTCACTTCAGCCTCGAATCCAAAACGTTTCCTCTTCAATTCGGATTCAAAATGCTTGCCTCTCAGGAGGCTCTCTGATTGGAGGACAAGGTAAGATAAGCCAATCATAATGTTGCAACGTCATCAATACCTGTCCTCCAATCGGAGAGACTGGAGCATGCATACCAGGAAATGCCCGCTAATTTTTTCCATAAAGATGGACCAGCACCTTTGCAATGCAGCCTGTACTTAGAGGGAGTACTGCAATATTCCACGCCGTCACTGCTGCCTTCCACTGGATCCAGTTGTCTTTCCTGGCCATCGCTGCTTTCACCTTATGTCCTGCTTTGTGACTCGTTGCTGCCTCTGCATTAGGATCTCCTTGTTACTTCCGGCTGATTTCCAAGGCAACCTGAAGCTTCCCAGAATAATTAGGAACGCTTCCTCTTCCTTCCTATCTCCAGACATACACTGAAACTTTCTTGCACACACGCACGCGCACACACAGACACAGATTCTTATTTGTTTCCCTTATTGAGCCATGAGGGCGTCTGGGCAAAGGCTCCAGTTCATTTTAATTTTCTGTGTTCTGTCCGTTTTTATTCTTTCCTGCATGTGTGTGCATTTATTTATGCTGCCTGAACTCCACGATCAATTTCATTTTTTACTCCAGAGAAACACCATGGAAGAGAGAATGTTTGTCTTTAAACATGGCGCATCTGTGTGGGGCTTGATGCTGCTGACGATGGACGTTCACAGTGAAATGCTTGGAAAGTATTAACTATGCAAAATGAAGACTTTTCAACTAGCCTTTAAGAACTAATTTATTTGTAAGATAAGTGCGGTGAATGGACTACTGCTAATGACAAAGTTGATGTCTGAAACAACATTGCTTTTACGTTTGTTTAAATATCACTGCAGAGAAAGATTCAGGCAGCATGGTTAAATAAAAGTGTCAATGCTCATGCTATTTGTCTGAACGGAGAATAGATTTTTTCATTAATTAAATAAGCAAATATTTTTTACAGCGTCAAAATATATGGTAAAGTCTACACAACTCCAATATTATTAAACACATTTAGTTGTGCAGTCTTTGTGCAAAAAAGCAGCACCGCAATGGAGCGGTGTGGGTTATGATGGCGCTATTATGTTGCCCACTAAATTGTCTTAATTTGGAACAGATTAGGATAAACCACATTTACTTACTGAACCTTCAATCTGGCCTCCTCACAGCAAATTTTAATAAGCGCTCGAATTTATAACTTTTCTTTTATTGATGATTTGTGGAGATCAAATGTCTCCGTCTCACATGTGGCCTGGAAGCTGAAATGTATTCCAATATAAACTCCGGGGTTAGGGCAAAGGCTCCGGTTAATTTTTATGACTTTCAAATGTTTATTTCCAGTGTGCTTTCCGTTATCATTCTTGTAGCAGCAGTTTCATGTGCATTTTTGTGACATCGGAATGTTGTTGTTTTTTTCAGTGTTTTTTCAGTTTTCATACTTGTAGCAACAGTTTAATATGCAGCTTTATGACTTGGGAATGTTGATTATTTTCCGTGTTCTTTCCGTTTTAATTCTTGTAGCAGCAGTTTAGTGTGGTGCCTTTGTTCAACTACGATTGCCACCCCTTCCAAAGAAAAGTGCTGGATTTGTTCATGTGTAGAACTCTGCAAAGGCTTGGGCATGGTATTTCAAATTGAGCTGTTTAACATTGTTTGCCTTTATTTTTAACATGGTGAATGCATGCATGGAATTGTGAAGCAGTTCATATCAGCTTTACCAGACAGGGATGAGCAATCGTGATGGAAACTAAGGAAAGAGTAAAGGGTGAAGACTGTACACCATCCATTCTGTGTGGCCGTAAGACAGTTTTCAACAAGATATCGTTGACACACTGCAGCAGTGAGTAGTTTTTGAGTCTTCAGCTCATATAGAACACATCCCGCCATTTGTATTTGCAATGAGATTTTGTACACTAAACTAAGCACATGTGACTCAACGCTGAATAGTACCTTCGCATATATGCTGTTGTCATTGTGGTATTAAATACCAATGTGTGCCGAAACTGTTCTCTCGTTACGTCATTTTCCATGACTGGTCTATAGGTTTGTCAGCAAAAAATAATCATAAATCCCCCAGGTACCGGGGAGAAGGAGGAGACAATGGTGTGCGGTAAACAGCTGTCTCTCATGTCAATGCCAGGCTCTCACAGGATCACAGTGCAGATTTGGAGGCTACCCAGCTCCTTGCCAACTGCCTGTGTGATCTTGAATAATCTAGTTTACTTGTCAGTTAGATTACCTGTGTGTTGGTAGCTGCCTCTGGGTACAATAAACGTCACCCACAAAAATGAAACAACTGGTGTCTTTTGACTTCCATCTCTAGACTAGTGTGTTTTGCTACCTTTCACAGCTTCTCTTCTGACCCTCACCCTGCGAAGCCGTTCCCAAGACGATGGCTCAGTTGAGCCAGTCTGACCGTGCAACATATTGTCCAACACCTACACCAAGTGCATGGGCACACAAATCGGAACAGTTGTGTAATCCCCGTTGGCTTGTGCTTTTAGCATACCTTGCAGACATCTTTGATAAATTAAATTCCTTGAATGTGTCTTTGCAAGGAGCTGAAAGTACACCTTTCACCATGTATAAAAAATATCTGCCTTCAAGAAGAAGCTAGAGTTGTGGAGAAGACTACAAATCATGGTGGCCTGCTTGAAGCATTCCCATGTTTAGCAGAAGCTCTTTAGGACACAGGATATGAACTTGAAAGTGCTACTGAGGTCAAAGAAATCACATGACTTCTCTCAGGGACAGTTTAGAAAAGTACTTTCCTGAGGACAATGATCATGTCCATGACTGGGTCTTTCAACCTTTTCTAGCGGATGTAAGTACTCATCTCCCAGTGCACCTTCAGGAAGATCTAATTGACCTTCAGAGTGACCGCGTTCTCCAAATGCAATTCATCAAAATCTCATTGGGGGAATTTTGGCTGAAATTGTCTGAAGAACATTCAGGTTTGTCAAAAATTGCAGTCAAGACACTTCTGCCTTTTAGCACATCATATTTATGTGAGATTGGGTTCTCAGCACTGGCAGTATTAAAGACAAAGTATCATTCAAGACTTGAAGTGGAGCACAACCTGAGAATGGCAGTAGCTAGAATACATCCACAGATGGACGTCTCTCTGGAGAAAAACAGGCACACCCTTCGCTCTAGTTCAGAAAGGTGTTATCATCCAAATGAGTCAAATTATGTTTTGTTTGTGAAAAATAAAGTACAGTACCATTTGTGCATTTTTGGGCAATTCGGTTTGGAGATTTTGTATTTAAGCTGTGTAGTAAGCCTCTGAAACCGAACCACGGTCACCCACAAACCTTTGGCTTGCTAAACACTGTTTAATACTATTTCCCTTCCGTAAAATGATTTGCTGTGGGAATTGAGGGCGCTTTGGTTGTCGATGATGGTGAGTACCAAGTTCTAGAATTTTTGTCAGGAGGGGGTCCTTACGCCTAAAGGTTTTTGACAAAGGGGTCTCGGCATCAAAAAGTTTGAAGACCTCTGCCCTATACAGATATTGTGTGTACTGTATCTATTTTTTGGTTCTTAGTGAGCCGTGCAGCTATGTGTAGCCCATACCAAGGTGTACCTCACCTGCTCAAATGTTTGAGGCGATTGTAGTTTCCATGTCCATTCAAACATTAGTCTCATTGCAGAGACTGCCAACAAGTGTCAGCACTGCTGTAGGTATAGCCGTCATTTACAAAGTTATTGGGGTGTACCATTGAAAGAACAGCGGGCCTGCTATAAATTGCTGAAGTGTACCATTGAAAGAACAGCGGGCCAGCTATAAATTGCTGCCTATGTCTCCATTTAAATATGGCAGGCCGGCTATCCGATTGACAGCCACTCTCCTCACAGTACTTGCCCATGTAAGTGTTGCCTATGTCAGTTTTGTTAACAACCATGGCGGCTACTCTCACTTCTGACCGAGCAAGTAGTAAGGGGGGGTGAAGAAGAGACTCGGGCCCCAGTACCTTTCACTTCTGCGGCGACTACCAGCAGTTCAAGGGCAGGTGCGGATTTTTAGACAATCTTAGCGCGCGCAGGCCGTTCACTGCAACACTCCACCCCTACTGGCTTCGCCAATGCCCGCTTCTCTTTTATGCCCTTATCGTGGGAAAATTTCACCATTTACACAGACTGGGAATTTATCGGGGGTGCCCATCAGCTGAACAGCAGTGTCTCAACGATAAAGCAATAATAATGTTTTTATGTAGCGCTTCATGCAGCGCTTAGGGAGCTGTCAACAACACGTTTTGCTATTATTATTTGATTCAATTCACCTTCCTCTAATACAGTGAACACAATCAACAAAATGACATAAATTATTTTCTTTGCGTTCTAATCACAATTCGTAGTGTCATAATGAAAAGGCAAATCAATTAAAATTCGTGTTCTGTGTCAGTGAACCTGTGATAGGACGACATATCCTGTACGCAATACAATATGCAAGCAATGCACCTGTTTGTCAGTATTATAACACACAATACCGACGAGTAAAAAATCTGACAACTGTGGCACCAGCCTGTCTGTCTCATAGGAGGGGAGGAACCCTCAGCAAACTGCAGCCTCTCCATTCCGCTCATGAATAGAGGAGTTAACATGTCCCGGGTTAAACACACCACCCTCTCCAAGCCCCCCATTCATTATTTCAATTAACAATCATTAGCTTGAAAAATGGGCCAATCTGTTTCTTGGAGCACGCCACAGAAAATCCATGAGCCAAGCCAATTAGTGTCACTGTTGCCTTTGGGGATTTCATTCAGCCACTTGGCTGATTTAATGCCCACAAATATTTTTGTTTTGTTATTGAGGAAATAATGTTTGTTAAATGAGTGGCAACCTCCCCGAGGGGCCATATGCCGTTGATATGGGTGCGTCTCTCTGCGCCCCCAGGGCCTATCAGGAGAAGCCGCTTTGTTTCACACACATGGCCCCCGTG
Organism: Triturus cristatus; assembly: GCF_964204655.1. Classification (NCBI taxonomy): domain Eukaryota; kingdom Metazoa; phylum Chordata; class Amphibia; order Caudata; family Salamandridae; genus Triturus; species Triturus cristatus. The sequence continues at coordinate 1,139,504,989 of NC_140589.1, forward strand.
CCCCGGTGACAGCACGCAGCAGCTGGACACTGGCGGCACAAACTGTTGCCACCCGTGGTGGGCGGGACGGCTTCCCCCTAAATGGTTACACACTTCAACGGGCCCATTGTGCGAGGAGAAAGCGTTTCAGCTGCCCATTACCAGCCAGCGCCCACAAAGCTGCTGCCTTAGTGCGCGGACAACCTGTAGTGCATATTGTCTGGAGCAATGATTTTGTAATCGGCTAGTTTGGGGCTCGCGCGCCGCGCATCAATGAGATGTGGCGATTAGAGAGATTGTATTCATGGAGAGAGTGAGGGACTAAGCAAGTCTGTGTGTGCGTTGATATATTATACATATTTATAAAGCTCTTTATTGTTTTACAATCATTTGAGAATTATATATATCAAAACGTTAGCCAACCACTGCTTTCCATTTCGTAACAACAGTTTTGTTTGATGGAGGCGTGTGCTGTGGCGTCTTTAGAAGTGATTTATAAAATGGAGGGCGGGTGGCGTGATGAAGTTGTGGGGGAGCCACACTGGGCAACAACTGAAAGGCATCACCCGCAAAAGCAAACCTTAAAGAGTGTGTGCACGTTTGTGTGTGTGAATTTAATGGCCGATTGTCAAATCTTCAACATTATACATTAAATATATATGTATATATATATATATATATATATATATATATATATATATATATATATATATATATATATATTCACTGAAAAAACCATAGGTTTCACACATGTTATAGTTAGCGGAAATTTTACTGATAAAAAACCAGTGAAATTCCCCCGTTATAGTTAGTGCAGGCAACTATAACTCACGCGACCGCAATCCTCTGCTGATGCTAATACTGTATTTAGACACTTATTTGCCCATGTCTTCTTCCATACATTTTTAGCTATACATATATTACAAATATTTTTTTTTCATAAAGACACATATGTCATCAGCAGAAGATTGCGGTCGCGTGAGTTATAGTTGCCTGCACTAACTATAACGGGGGAATTTCACTGGTTTTTTATCAGTAAAATTTCCGCTAACTATAACATGTGTGAAACCTATGGTTTTTTCAGTGAATTTGCAAGGTTTTTTAAATGCTAATTCCTAACTATAACGTGTGTGAAACCTATGGTTTTTTCAGTGAATTTGTACGGTTTTTTAAATGCTAAGTTACTTTACGCCATTCGTGGCGTGCGCGCCCACTTAACGCAGTTCGTTCCGTGCGCGCAGTTGCCCTTGGGGGGTCTTTGGGGACTCCCTCAACATGGCTATGTGTGTGGGAGCTGTCTAAACAGCCCCTTTACATGTTTTTTGGCTTTATTTTACAACCTAACTCTCAGTGCGAGAGAGAAAATGGCGGCCGCCGCTTCCTGGTTTCGGCCGATTAGAATGTTTACTAAGATCTAAGAGCCAATCAGAATCGCGCTCGCGCACGCCACCGTACGCGTACGGTAAGCGTACCGTAAGCACACCGTAAGCTGGCACAGATATATATATTGATTTAAAGGCTATTTTCTCAGAATCTACTGAACAGATTTACACCAAACCTACAAAAGGCACTTCCTTGACCTGAGGACTACCTCTCTGCCAAATTTCTAGTAATTCTGTTCAGCCGTTCGGGCTGTAGCCCTGTCTAAAGGTCCTATGGAAAAATGCATGGGAAAAACGCGTTTTGGGACCCCCTTTTATCTCAGCCCCCGCTTGACGAATCCCCCCGAGACTTTCAGGGTAGGAGCGGAGCGTAGCGCCCCACCTATTTTGAAAAATTCGCGAGGATTCGTCGACCGGCACCAAAGTTATTCAAAATAGAATGTTGAGGATTTCCTATGGAAACGTGGTCCTAACTATAACTACCTACTGGCGACCGCCAGTAGGTAATATATATATATATATATATATTTTATTCATTTATTTTTTATGTGTAATGATGAAGATTTGACAATCGGCTATTAGCAGAACAAAAATCGCTCTTCCTATTGAAACTTTGACTCACGTATAATTACGAAATGGCTACTGCCACCGTGTAACAAACACACACACACACACATATTGCACAGTACCTGCCAGTCGCCACTAAAAGCTAGTTACATTAGGAAATGGATTCTTTGTTTTGTTAATAACTTTTCCACCCTTTGACGAATCTTTACAAAGCTTTCCAGGAGAAAAAAGTTCCTCCACCTGAACTCCTTCCTAAAAATGTGTGCGGTGATCCGTCGGGTGGTGATGGGGGGTAGTGGGAGGTATGCATGGGTGTGGGGCGGGGGGGGCTGTGAAAAATGGTGGGTCCCAAAATGCAACTTTCATAAGGATGTTTGAACAGTGCAACAGTCCACAACTGCTGAACGGAATTACACCAAATTTGGCAGAAACCTAGAATTTTATAAAGAAAATGTGCCTTTTGTGTAAACCTATTCAGTAGTTTAAAAAAATTAGGGTTCAAAATGTATAAATACCTGGACACTTGGGTCCTTGGGACTCCAGCCAGTCAGGCGCGCAACACCCATTGGACTCAAAGGGCTTCAGCTCCCCCTGTCGTGTGTGGCAGCCCGGGATGAGACAGCTTCCCGGGCACACACACAGCCGCACCCGAGCACTTCACAGGTCTTTAAAAGACCATTTACGTGTTAATGAGGCCTTGCTGTTGTTTCACCCCTTCTAAGAGCCCCTGCAGCTCCACTCTGCCTATTGCTTAAAGATTCAGCCCCCCTCGAAATCAGCTCCATTCTGCCTATTGCTTAAAGATTCAGCCCCCCCGAAATTATTTCTTAGCCCCCCCCCCCGAAATTTGGCTCTAGTTGCGCCTCTGCCCCCAGTCAAGAGATCTGGGATAAATCCATCATTCTTTTGCTCACCATGCCACCCCAGTTTAGACCTGGCCATAATCAAATCAGTCTTGACCCTGTGTCTCATGGGAACAGTCCAGCCTGAACTGCCAAGCCAGGTCCTCCCTGGACCGGAAACAAGCATCCTAGGACCGGTTTCGGGGTTTCACCCCTCTTCAGCCAGGTTAGCTTGATTCCAGTGGCACAGTGAGCCCAGGACCCACGTCTGGGCATACCTGGCGCACTTAGGGCGAGAAAGCAAAAGACACACAATTGATAGACGGAATGCAGAACAAATCAAAACATTCCCCCCCAGTCAAGAGATCTGGGTAAATCCATCATTCTTTTGCTCACCATTCCACCCCAGTTTAGACCTGGCCATATGCAAATCAGTCTTGACCCTGTGCCTCATGGGAACAGCCAAGCCAGGTCCTCCCTGGACCGGAAACAAGCATCCTAGGACCGGTTTCGGAGAGTCCGGCGGTAACACAAATTGAAAAACTAGTCACCCAACGGGTGATGGGGATTATCCCCATCATCTGCCTTGATCCAGCGAGAGGGTCCAGTGAGACCCACAGAAGATTGTGTTCTGATTTGCTGACTCCATCTTCATGTCCTGGAAATAAAAAAAATAAGGTATCAAAGGGCAGTTTAGGGGTGCAATGTCCACAGGACCTTGTTGAGGGGGGTTGCTGAGGGACCCCCCAGAGTCAAATTAAAAAGAAAGGGTCTATTTTGGTTGCTGCAGGAGCCAGTGCTCTAGTGGGAGTTCAAAGGGAGCGAGTTCAGGCCAGGGTGCATGAGGACTGTTGCTGTCTACTACTACCCTCTCACATTACTTGAATCAGAAGGGAATTGGCCCACATTGGACCTAAGGAATCTCCACCCGTTTTCCTGGTGGGTGTTTGTCACCTGTACCCACGCAGTTCATTTCTACCTGGATTACCCAGACTTCCTCGTTGATCTTTGGGATCTTTGGGAGCCTGGATTCCCTACATTGTGAGGTGCTCCTCATTGTGTACTGGCCAGTTATCTGGACACGGGCCATTGTTCAGGTACCCCAGGTGCCCCACTTTGCCTGTTCATCTCCTCTCCTTTGCCCTGAAGAAGGTGTAACCCACCCTGGGTAGGTCACAGAAATGCGTGTCGGCGCAGCTGTCCACTGATGCATATGTCTCCATCTATTTACCACCTGATACAAATTGATCACTGACCATCCATGTCTATCATGTGATTGCAGCACATTGAGCAACTACTATAAAGCACTGCATACTGAGCTATACATTAAATTCCACCTATCACCCTCTTAGGAGATTTGCTATGGGGTCAGTGGAAGACCATTGAACCACTTGTTGTGTGAATGAGTTAGCATAAATATGTGGTATGTATGGTAGGATTCAGTGTGTGTCTGTTTGGCGCCTGGGTACTGTTTTCACTTATAGCATCTCTTGATGCATAGGATGTGTTTTTTTTATTGCAATAGTCCTGTCATGTTGTTCTAATGACATTTTTGAAATTTTTGATGTCTGAAAATCTTAAATAAATTGAATATGATTGTTATATAATCCAGGTCTCACCTCTATTATGTGTATCAGATTGATTGTCTCCATATAGCTACCCGGTATCTTTCCTCCCAGGGGACTGGATTGACCGTTTCCCTTGTGTTTTTCTATGTCTGACTTATTGCGGATTCATTAAATAATTCAGGCAGTGGAATTTTGTTTTTGTTTTGACTTATCATCTTCCAATAGTCTGATGTCAGTCTTCCAGGCCTCCCACAGAGCCCTCAGGGGGTCGAGTGAATTGTTGACGATCTTCCTATATGTGAGGGATAATTATTTTTCTGAAATTGGGTCTAATAAGAGTCGATCTTCTATGAGGCTATATTCTTGAATTCGTTCCCCCTCTCTAATATGCCTACGGAGTGCATGCCCCAACTGCATATATCTATATCGTTCTGCTTCCGCTAGCTGATACTCCTTCTGTAAATCTTCAAACGAGATTATCGCCGGACCCCTCCATATGTCTCCTAGATGGGCTATGTCCAGTAGTTTCCATTTATTGAAGCCCTGTAATTTGCCTATCTCCTCCAGCATATCACTATCCCATAGTGGGGTGTGTTCTGTCAGTTTATCATCCCACCAGAGGAACTTATTGGCCACCTTCCATGTGTCCAGTACAGTCTTTGTATGTGGGGGCATATGCTTCCCTGCCATTTTCTGGTACAATGCACCTGAATATCCTCTGGGGCCCATCACAAAGTGATCTACTCAATATGCTGGGTCGTTTCTATCCGCAAAGATCCAGTCATTAATGGTTATCAGCTGTGATGCCCAATAATTTTTTCTAAGATCTGGTACAGCCCGGCCACCCTCATATACGCCTCTCAGGAGTTTGACCAATGCTATTCTTGCACCTCCCAATCCCATAATTGTTTCCACAATTCACTGTCTACTTCCCTGAAGAATCTCAGATACCTTATACGGGGTGTTCTGGAGGACATATACCATACGCGGCAATGACATCATCTTGAACAAAACTGCTCTCCCCATCAGGGAGATCGACAACGTCCTCCAATGTGCAACATCTCTTCTCTGGCTTTCTAGTTGGGGCAACAAATTCCCCTCCACAAATTCTGTTTCTGTTTTGGGGATGGTAATACCCAAATATTTAAAGCAGTCTTTAAGTTGGAGCTTAACCCCACGGGGAAAGTGGGTGCTGGGCCATCAGAGAGCATAAACATGAGGGACTTATCCCAATTAATTTGATATCCTGAATAACCCCTGAATAAGTGAAACATTTGTAGGAGTCTGCTAATAGTAAAACAATATCCTCTCTTCCCACAGTCCGCTGCCTGCAATTCTGGAGACCACCGCGTCTCCTCACTGGCGTAATGAAAGTTGAGGGGCCCTCCTTCAAGGTACATGAAGGGGCCCCCACTCAGTATTTAGGATGGAGCTCTCAGGCCTGAGTACGGTACTGAGGGGGTCCCCTGCAGCTCTGGGCCTCCTGCACCGTGGGGGCTGCGGGTGCCTGTGTTACGCACCCGGGTCTCCTCTCACCCTGCCACTAGCGGCTCCAACGCCAGCACGAATAATACGGGGGACAGTGGGCACCCTTGTCTCGTCTCCCTGTGTAGGGCAAAGGAGCGTGAAACAGAGCCATTCACCTGTACCCTGGCCAGTGGGCTTTTGTACAGTAGCCTAATCCAGGATTGAAACCAGGGGCCAAACCCGAATCTTTCCAAGACTGCGAATAAGTAGTGCCATTCAATACTGTCGAACGCCATTCACATGTCCAATGACAGCAACACTGCTTCCTCTCCCAGACGGGATTTGGTCTGGTGCATCACTCCATACAGGAAACATAAGTTTAGCCTGGTACTCCGGCGTGGCATGAATCCGGACCGGTCGGGATGTATCAGTGTCGTGATCACTCCCGAGAGATGGTTCACCAGGACTTTAGCCAGGATTTTAACTTCCATGTTTAAAAGGGATATGGGCCTGTAGGAGCTACACTGGTCCGGTGGCTTACCTGCCTTGGGTATAACCACAATGATGGTGGTTCGCTGGTCCATTTGCAGGCAGACCCTTTCCCTAGCCTCGTCAAACATGTTCAGGGTATATGGTGGTAAAACGCTTGTCATGCTCTTGAAAAAACTCCGCTGGCAGGCCGTTCGGTCCTGGAGCCTACCCTGCCTGTAGATCTTGGATAGCCCCCCTGTATCTCCTCGCTGTTATATCTTTCTCCACGGCCTCTCTATCCCCGTCAGACAGCGTGGGTAGCCGAATATCAACCAGCAGTTCCCGACAGTCTGGTTCTGTCCTGACGGGGTTGGAGGCATAGACCCCCTCATAATAATCCGCAAATGCCCTCGCTGTCCCCTCACCAGTTGCATGCATTGCCCCCTGAGAGTCGCATATCTCAGCCACCCAAATTTGTTCCCTTTCCCACTTTTCCAGCCAGGCAATCATCTTGTTGGCCTTATCGCCTAGATCACATATCCTTCTTGGTGTTGCTAAAGCAGCGGACCTCGTGGAGTTATTCGCAAGGCTCCTCATTTCCTGCTTTTTAAGTTCAAGTTGATGCGTGATTTGTGGGACTGCCTCCTCCCCGGCAGGAATCCTGGCCTCCAACGGACCTACTTCGGCATCTAAAGTGTCCTATTAAATCCTTTTTTCTTTTTTACAGCCCCCATGATGGGCCTGGATATGCCCCCTTATTACTGGCTTAAATGCTTCCTATAGGGTGCATACCAAGCCTACCGATCCCTCATTTTCTTGAAAGTAGAGTTTGCCCTCTCTCTAGTTTTGGCGGCCAGGTCCTTATTCTTAAAAACCCAGAAGTTTATTCTGGGCGGTAGTACATTAGTTCTTGTCGGGCCCTGCAGTGCCACCTCCACTGATGACTGGTCCGAGATTCCCAACGGTTTAATTTGGGCGTTCTGGAACCACCCCTTGCTACCCCTAAGGGTTAGCACATGATCCAGGCGTGATTAGCTGCCATGTACAGCTGAGTAAAAGATGTATTGTCGCTCTTGGGGATTATGCAGATCACCCCCACCCGTTTGCCTAGTTTCCCTATCTCTTTCCGGGGTCTATAGTGGAGTTCATATCTCCTCCTAATATTAGAATCCCTGGTGGGAGGTCTACCAATAGGGCCCCTAGTGCCAAAAAAGCCTCTGCGTGCAAAGCCGGTGGTATGTAGCCAGAGACTATGTTCAGTGTCTGTCCCTCCCATGTAACTGTGAGCGCCACATATCTTCCTAGGGGGTCATGCCAGATCTTCCTCACTACCAGAGGGAGGCCAGTCCTGATCACTATCCCTACCCCCCTCAAACCTGTTGTGTAGCCTGAGTGTGCTGCAAGCTTATCTATCCAATGCTCTATACCTATTACCTTTAAGGTGCGTTTCTTGGAGCAGTGCTAGATCCTGGGCCTGCCTATGGAGATGGAGATATTGCAAAACAATTGTGTGTTTAATTTGATTACCCAAACCATTAACATTCCAGGACAAGACTCTAATACTAGTGGCACTCTGATGCTTCCCCGGCTCTGCGCCCTCACATTTTTGTCCTCCATTTGGAGTATAGTTGCACCTTCAATGAACATTTAGACATCAACCACATCATCTCAGCTGCTGTATAGATCCTGCAATCCGAGATTTCCTTAACAAATAGTAAACATCTCTAAACGAACTGTAATAACCCTTCATACCCTAACCACAACTTCCCCCCTCACTGCTACCCTGCTGGTGGGTTCGACAACCACCCACCCCCCAACTTGCAGAGTGCCTGTCGAACACATAACTTAATACCTAAGCGGGGGTTGGCAGGTGTCAAACAAATTGGAGCACCGCCCTCAAAGAAGGGGGTCCCACCAGGGAGGAATTTTGTAAGGACAGAAGGAGTGCCCTTCTCTGGAGTGTCTGCAGCGACAGACTGCAGACCAGGCAGCTGTTAATCAGTCTGGATCACATTGGATCTAGTGGGAGAATGATCTCCTGTACAGCGAGCCTAAGGTCGCTGAGCCTGGGTCAGCACTTGTGCTGGTGGTACCCCACCGCTTCAGGACCTTCCTACTGGGTCTGGCTCATGACGTGCTTTTGGCAGGACATTTGGGGCAGGACAAGACCTTTGACAGTCTTGTCTCCCACTTCTTCTGGCTCCAAATGAGAAGGCAGTCAGATGGACATTGCAGGTCTTGCCAAACTTGCCAGGCAAGTGGTAAGAGTGGGAGGATGGTCAAAGCTCCTCTCCAACCTTTTCCGGTTGTTGGAACGCCCTTTGAAAGGGTAGGGATGGACATTGTGAGGCCACTGGATCCCAAGACAGCCATGGGCAACAGGTACATCCTGGTCTTGGTGGACCATGCCACCCGGTACCCGGACGCAATTCCTCTCAGGACAAGGACGGCACCAGTGGTGTGCCGGGCGTTAATGGGGATCTTTTCCCCGAGCAGGGTACCCCAGAGAGGTGGTTTCTGACAGGGGGACCAATTTCATATCCAAGTATATGACATCCCTGTGGAAGGAGTGTGGTGTAACCTACAAGTTCACCACCCCTTACCGCCCCAAGGTACCGGTCTGGTGGAGAGATTCAACCAGACCTTGAAAGGCATGATTAAGGGTCTAACAGAACCCATGAGGCGTAAGTGGGAAGTCCTCTAGCCGTGCCGTCTCTTTGCATACAAGGACGTACCACAGAAGTCTCTTGGGTTCAGTCCCGTTGAGCTTCTGTATGGTCACCCTGGGAGATGACCTTGGAGTTTGGTGAAGGAAGGCTGGGAGGCAGCTCCCAGGAAAACTCCCCAGGAGGTGTTTAGTTACATTCTGGCCTTCCGAAACCAAACTGCCTGCTTCAGTAAGCTCGCTCAGGCGAACCTAGAAGACAGCCAGGTAGAAATGAGGAAGTTGTATGACCAGAATGCCACTCTGGTCAAATTTCAACCTGGACAAAAAGTGTGGGTCATGGCCCCAGTGGAACCTTGTGCCTTGTAGGACAAGTGAACTGGGCCATTTGGGCTGGTGGAGCGCAAAAGTGATGTCACCTACCTGGTGGATTTGTGGACTCCAAGGAACCCTTTGAGGGTCCTCCACATGAACCGCCTCAAGCCCCACTTCGAGAGGTCCGAAGTGAGCATGTTCTTGGCGACAGATGATGGGGTGGAAGAGGAGAGTGAACCTATCCCTGACCTCCTGTCTACCAAGGAGCTCAATGGGTCAGTGGAAGGTGTGATCCTCTCCCCTATACTGACTCTAGAGCAGCAGAGTGACTGTCACCAGTTGTTGCGACAGTTTGCCCCTCTATTCTCTCAGACCCCAGGCGTTACTCACTGGTGTACCCATGATGTGGACACTGGTGACAGCCCTCTTGTGAAACACAAGATTTACAGGTTGACTGACTGGGTCTAGGCCAGCATTAAAGAGGAGGTCTCTAAGATGTTGGCGTTAGGGGTGATCGAGCCTTCCAACAGTCCTTGGGCCAGCCCAGTGGTCTTGCTACCAAAGGCTGCTGCACCCGGTGCCACTCCAGAACTGCATTTTTTTTGTTGACTACCGTGGGCTCAATGTCATCACCAGGACTGACGCACACCCCATCCCCAGAGCTGATGAGCTTCTTGATCGGTTGGGAGCTGCCAAGTTCCTCAGCACGTTTGATTTAACGTCTGGGTACTGGCAGATTGCCTTAACCGATGGGGCCATGGAGAGGTCAGCATTTTCCACCCCAGAAGGACTTTACCAGTTCCGGCAAATGAGGGGTGAGAATCCAGAACTGTTGAGGTGGTCCATCTCCCTACAGGGAATGGACTTGACAGTGGAGCACCGCCCTGGCACAGAACACGCCAACGCAGATGGTCTGTCCAGGGTCTTCCGCCTTAGTGAAGAGAACTTCCAAGAGGGTGGGTAGTTCTCCCTACTTTCAGCTGGAGGGGACATGTGTTAGACTTGGCATCTTTTGCCGTGTTTCCCCTGAATTTTTCCTTTTTGATCTGATCCAACTAAGAGACCAACTGACCTGGCTAGTACTCCACCAAGGAGGACTTCTGGTCATACCAGTGTTTGACAAGCTACTGGCGGGCCTCAGATTCTTATTTGCCTTTCTCATGTACTCAGCTATGCAAGAATGCAGGCCAAGCACATAATCCACTATCTCCTGCTTTGGTTCCTTGATGGGCCTCTCCCAAACTTCTCTCACTAAACTCAGTGGACACCTCACAAGATGGCCAAACAAAAGTTCAAATGGACTGAGGCCATTCTTTTTTGTTGCTCCTCCCTTTAGGCACACAGAAGGAATTGTAGAAGGACAAGGATATCCCACCTTCTTCTGAGTTTCTCTGATAAATACATAATCGTGGCTTTCAAGGTCTTGTTGAACCTTTCAACAACACCATTACTCTGGGGATAATACAGGGTGGTGAATTTGTAAGAAACTCCACACTCATCCCAGATAGCCTTCAGATAGGCAGACAGGAATGTAGTGCCCCTCTAGGAAATCCCACTTAGGAAAACCTACTATGGTGGAGATACTAAGTAGGGCTCTTGGCACTGTGGGGGCAGTGACTGTCCTAAAGAGAATTGCCTCTGGATACCTTGTGGCATGGCCCACTACCACCAGGTTTAACCTGTTCCCAGATGCAGTCTGAGGATCAAGGGGTCCCACATCTCTCAAACAGGATCCTTAACCACAGGTAGTTATATCAAGGGAGCCTTATGCCTGCCTCCTGTCTTGCCACTGACTTAACAGGTGACACAGGAGCGACAGAACTCTTTAACCTTGTCTGACACATGGGGCCAATAAAAATAGTTGAGTAATTGTTAGACTTGGCATCTTTTGGCGTGTTTCCCCTGAGTTTTTGCTTTCTGACCTCCTGGTTTTGACTCTGTTTGTGCTGGCTTAGTGTTTCTGCGCACCTTTCTCACTGCTGATCAGTGGTAAAGTGCAAGTACTCCTGTGTTACAATGTGTTATGGATTGGTGTCTCCATGATTGCCCTATATGATTTATGTGTCAGTCCCTAGTAAAGTGCACTGCGGGTGCCAGGGCCTGTAGATCAAACGCTGTCGGTGGGCTGCAGCACTGGATTGTGCCACCCATCCAAACAGCCCGTAAATGTGACTCTGGCCTGCCATTGCAGAGCCTGTGTGCAGTCTGGTACTGCCATGTCGACTTGGCAAGTGCAGCCACTTGCCAGGCCCTAACTTTCTCTTTTCTTACATGTCAGCCACTCCTAAGGTAGGCCCAAGGTACCCCTGTGGGCAGGGTGTAGTGTATGTGAAAGGTAGGACATGCCCTTGTGTGTGTGGCATGTCCTGATAGTGAATTACTGCCAATTTTGTTTTTCACTATTGCAAGGCTACCTGTTCCCCATAAGACAGTTGGGAAGTTCGTTTATAACATCTTATAAACATAACTGGCCCTGGGAACTAGATAGGAAAATAAAGTTTAGTATGCCTGAACTCAGAATCTAAAGATGCATCTATTAGTGAAGGTGATTTTTACATTCTGTGTTTGAAAATACCACTTTTAGAAAGTAGGTATTTTCTTGCTCAGTCATCCCGTGTGATTCTGCTGGAATGTGGATTGCCTGTCTGGGTTTAGGATGGCAGAATGCTGGGGAGCAGGAGTGGCTCCAGATAGTCTAGGTGGGTCAGGAAAGGGCTGAAAAGACCTGGGCTGCAATTGGGGAAGGGGGAGGAGATTTCCTCGCACCTCAAAGGGCCTGGTCTGCCTCTGACAATGCCGTCTCCACCTCCTGCCAGGAAGTCACACCAGCGAAGGCAGAACTGGTTCTGGCTGGGCACAGACACTCTCTGCCTAAGAGATCAAATGCTTTTGCGATATAAATATTGGGGCCCTGACCCTTGAACTTTAGAACTCTTTTGGACCAAGAAGACTGCCAAGAAGAAGAGCTGGAGAAGCTGTGAGTAGGAACTACCACATTGCTGTGTGCTTTGCTGTGTTGGCCTGCAGTGGTTGCTTCTGTCTTGGACAGTGAAAGGACTGGACAGAACTATATGCAATCTACCTTTGTGAGTTTCTCCAAGGGCTTGAGGTAGAGCTTGCCCCCTGTTCAAGAAGTCTCAGGAACAGCAAAGACTTCAAGCTCTTCTGCCCTCAGCACTGGGGACTGTGTGTTTTGTGCTGGAACAGAAGAAAAGCAACCCAATGCCGTCTACGACACTGCTGTCGACTCCGTGTCCTGAAGGCATCGCAAAGGGCACCACCGCAATGCTGCACCGCAACCCTGGTCTCACCGATGCCGCCTGCTGACGTCGCAACTGAACCGCTGCTCACACCGCGACCTGTGGGCACCACACTCCGCACTGCCTCACTTCACGACGACGCCTTGGTTTCTCTGACGATGACGCTCCACGCCGAACTCTACGCCGCTGCTTGCACCATGGTTCGAGGGCACCGCTCGTAAAGTTACACGATGCACGCCCTCATCCAGCACCGCAGCCTTGGCCTATAACGCCGGCGCCATCGACTCCAGTTCGTCAGCCGACAACAGCGCTTCAGCAACGATGACGCCACTGCTTGCACCGCGACCTGCCAGCACCTCGACGAGCACCGCTTTAACTTCACACCGTGACCCTGGTCTCACCGACGACGCCATCTGACGCCGCCACCGAGCCCCTGCTCGCACCGCGACCTGAGGGCATCGCATGCTGCACCGCTGCACCTCACACCACAGCACTCGATGCCTGCCGATGCTAGCGCTCCTGACTTCATTAGAGAGGAGTTCGATCTGCAACGCGTGTGACTTCAAGGGCCCTGATGACTCCTGCACCGACCTCCGGAACTCACACCTGTGGACGCCGTGCTTTCGGAAGCTCAACGAGAGGTCGTCGACGCCCTGCATTTCTAAAAGGTACTGTTTGCAGGTCTTCCCGACACCGCAGCTGGCTCGCAACGCTGCTGTCAGCCAGAACTGATTGGATTTGTTTGTTCACGACGCCGCGATCGCCCCGGACGGAGCTATCGACATCAAGGACCTGTTCTTCAAGTATATTTTGATAACTGAAGATTTTTAAGTACTGTATTGTGGATTTTTATCGTTTTTTGTCTTAAGTATATAAAAATATTGAATAGTTTTCTAAACTGGTGTGGTGTCCTTTTGTAGCACTTACACTGTTTTACTGTTGGTTATGTGCAAATGCTTTACACACTGCCTCTAAGATAAGCCTGACTGCTCGTACCAAGCTACCAAGGGGGTGAGCAGGGGTTATTTTAGGAGTGTAACTCCCTTATTCTGACTAGAGTGGTGCTTTCTGCCCGACTTTGGCACATGCCCTAGCCAACCAAAAATCCCATTTCTAACAGTAATCTTTACCAAGTTTTAGTCTGCCCCCATATGACCATCCAGGGCGATGATATGAGCTAGATTGAAGAGAAATGCTCTGTAGTGTTGAGGAACCACCACTCTCCTTGTTGCCTCTAGCTTGGTGTCCCTTGCCTTACTGTACAGGAGTGTCTTATTCCAGTATAATCTGATGGTACCACTGTCACCCCTTCTCTTGTCTTTCAGCCAACTGGCTAGGGCCCTCAAGGGTGGGGCAAGTCCTCTGCCCCTGGCACACGTCCTCCCTAGAGAGACCACCTGTCCCTTGAAGTTCTACCAACTCTGGCATGTCTCTCAAGGGGACATCCTCCTCTGTAGGCACCAAATCCTTCTCCTCTGGGTTAAACTGCTCCTGAGACTAAGGACTTTTTGAAGCTGGCTGACTTTCCTGCCCTTTAGCTTGTTCTTAGGGACCTGTGCCATTCTCTCAGGATCCAGGTTCCCTTGATTACCCTGTGTGTCTTTTTTTGCTCTTGTTGCTACACACACCTACTCAGGGAGGACCAATATCACTGTACAAGCCCTCCACTCCACACCTGCCCAAGCAGAACTTTCCAGGTCATTATCCAGCAAACACGCCACTGGAATGGCAGGGGACACAGGTAATTCATTCAGGCCAGTAACCTCTCCCCACTCAAAGTTCACCATTGCCATGGGACGGAACTTTGTGTCATTGTCAGAGTTGACTATATGGTGCACCTCATCGGTGATGATTTGGCTGGGGGAAACTAGCTTGGCCATGACCATGGTTATGCTGGCACTTGTATCTCTCAGAGCTTTGACCTCCCTCCCACTGATCCTTGACAACTGCCTGTATTTTTCAATGCTTGGAGGCCAGGTTGCCAGTGTGTCGATTTCCACCCCACCCACTGATACTAGGGTGAGAACAGTATACCCATTGGAATCCCCAGAGACAGCGTCTACCCCATCCTTACACGGGCTATACCCTTTGGCTTCCCACCAGTGAGAGACTCCTTGTGCATACATAATCTCCTCTAGTGTGTTCTGGCTGCTTGCAGTTAGAACACTTCCCAGCCTTCGAGAGGTCTTAATTGTTTTCCTGGTGCCTCTTTCCCATGGATAGAGTTGGGTATTCTTTTAGGGCCCCCTAGAAAACTCCTTCCTTTTATCTTTGTTGCCCACATATTTCCAGTTAGGAGGGGCCAGTCTACTTTCCTTACGATCACCTCCATGGGACTTCTTGTGTACCCTACGTGGGCACAGTCACATCTGCTGTCCGATCCAGCTTCCAAGGGCTAGTTACCTGTGGATTTGGCCAGATGCTGGTATAACCTCTTGGTAGGACAATTAGTAAGCATTTGCTATTGCATACCAAATTGTAGAGCCCTTCATAAGTGTCTATGTTGTTACTCTGTATCTAGCCATCCAGTGCCTCTTCTGAAGCATCCATAAAGTTCACCTAGGTCCATTGTGTCTCTTTGTGGGTGCTCCTAAACATTTGTCTGTATTCCTCTGGGGATCAACCAAATAACTCAACAAGTGTAGCCTTCATGTGTGGGTATGACTGCCACCTCTTCCTCTAGTTTCAGTGGTCTATCTCTAACCATCAATGTCACAAGTTTCCACAGTAAGATCCTCCCACTTCTGGGCACCCACCTTCCTCATCCTGAGAGCCCTCTCATAGAAACTTAGGGACAATACCCTTACGCAACCTTGCACCATGGGCACCACCTATACTTACCCTCACCATTTTAGGGTACCATTCTTGCTGGGTTGCAGGCCCTGCTTGATCCTCTTCTCCTTGAGGGCCAATCTCTTCTCCTCCGCGGGCCAGTCTCTTTTCCTCCAAAGCAAGTAGGCTTGAGGTCTACATGCCCCTCTCTGAAGTGGAGCTCCTTTCATTTCCAGATACTGAAGGGACCCCGGAATGAGTGAAAGGGGTCAGGGTGTTGTTGTAATCGCATCCTCCTCATCGATGACTCTCCATCATCATCTTCTTCCAATTTTCGACGAAGCCTGGGATCTACCTCTGCCTCTTCCCAGCCAGGCCCTAAGGGCTTTCTCAAGATCCTCTTTGTTGAGTGAGGATCCCTACATTATCTTCTTGTCCTTACACAAAGGTTTCAAATCGTAGGTCTTGTGTGTGGACAGTGTGGTCAAGTTGATTGTAAACATTTGGAAACAATACTCTGGGAACTTGAGAACTTGACCAAATGAAGTAATATTGATGAGTAATCACAAGTACTCCTTCGGTGTAGGCTTGGAGGACTTCTAGCTTTTCTACATATCAACTGCTTGGTACTGCAAAACACAAGTTCTGTATCTCACTGCTAGGCACCAATGTGAGGAAAGTGGTTTATTATTTGGTATGGTTGCGCCACCTCACTGTGTAATATTAAAGTCACAATTTCATACCAGGTCCAGTCAGGTTAATTTGTAAAACCATAGCTTAGTCCTGGGGAGCTGTGGCTCAGAGCAGTCAGGCTTCATCAAAGGAAAAAGTGTAAAACTGCAGCAATTCGCGATTTACGGTTAGCCATGATGGCTATAAGGGCACTCCTGCAGGGACCAACTTCGACAAGGAGCCAGCCAGAGTGACTAAAAAGGGTCCAGTTAAACAGCAGTCTCAGGTCCAGATACAGGCTCCATGGGCGAACCACCAAAGGAATCAATGGAGTGGTGCAAGGGATACAGGATGCTGAAGAGGCACAAGGATGCTGAAGATACTGAGCTGGTGTCAGGGGTCTTCCTGTGACCACCCCATATCCACAAAACTGCAGGGGTGACATGGCTTCAGGGGTCAGTCCCACAAAGGCCAGGTGAAGTCCAGCACTAAAACAGTTGCCACTGGTCTACTGGGCTCCAAATACAGCAAAACCAGTGTTTCCCTTTAACATGCTCTAACTTATGTGCTTGGTGACCAAATTGAACTCTGATTACTCTCCCAGGTCTAGTAGACTCTGGGGCAATTTATGAGGGTAGGAACATGGTCTCCCAGGCTGCGCCTCAGCTCCCAGTGGTGATAAGGCTTCTTGGTGCTGGGCTTTCAGAGAAGCAGGCTTCTCAACTTTTATGGCCCTTTGTCTGTAAAAGGGAGTGAGCCAACTGACTCTTGGAGTCACCTTCCGTGTCTGCGGCTCAGGGACAACTTGTTTTTGAGCGGGACACCACAGGTTCAGTCTTTTCTTTCATAGCCCAAGGTGCAGCACAGCCTTTGGTGCAGCTTCTTTTTGCTGGCTCCAGGGAGCAGTCCTCCCATTCTCTTTCCAGTCTAGATGTGATTGGAGGTCTTGGTGCCAAGGGTGCCACGTTTATGCCCACCAAGAGAGGAATGTGGCGATTGAGTAACTAAAGGCTAACAGATTCCTTTCTTCATGATCACGACTTCCTGTGAAGTGGGGCATCTAGCTAGGCCAGAATGCACTATCCTGTCCACTCTCAACATGGCATAACCTTTGTCCTAGTGTGAGGTGCTCCTTCACCCAACTCAGAGGTGTGGCTACTTGGGGGGCAGGGGGGGGTGACACACCCATGGAAAAACTTGCTTGACAACGATTTCTCCCTTTCTGCCTGGATGCCAGCTGCCTGTCTGCTAAAACAAAACAGCAGCCCATCTTGTGTTTGACTACCATTTGCCCTTCAAAGGCAGTTTCCCTTTTGAGGCTCGCCTTTTTGGCTCATACCCAAACTGGCCATCCTGCCAGGAGGAGGTCACACTTCTACTCTTCCTGAGTCAATAACTAGAACAGTATTTTAACAGTGAAGTGCCCTGTCCAAAGTTGCATTCAGCAAAATCTGCAATAAAAAAAAAATCTTTCTGTCTTCCTATCATTTGCATTTTAGGCTCTGAGCTGTGGGATTGCTAAACAATAGGTATTTAAGGTAAAAATACATACCATAAATTCAGCAGTGGGGCTACAGGAGAAAAAACAACAGGATTTGTGTTTAATCTTATGGTTGAGGTTTGAATCCTGGAGGGTCCACTCATTCATTCACCCTCTCGAAGTCGAGTGCATCGGGTCCACTGCACCACAATTATAGGTTTTTTTCACTTCTAAACCATGTGGACAGAGGCACATTTTCTTTGCTTCCATTTTGGCCTGTTGTAGCCTCGCTGCCTCGCTGAGTCTTCAGACTGCTCAAAGCACACACATAACTGATATGGAGCTGGGGAAGTGTCTGCTGGTCACAGGGTGCCTTAAACTGACATTATGGTAACACACCAGCATAGTTCCTAATGTAAAAGTGTAATCCAGGTTTATTGGGTGATGGAGCGCCATGTTCTGAAATTTTTAGGGGTGCATTATAATCACTGGTAGTCTGCACCCAAATATATATAGTGGGATGTTATTAACTTGTGGATTAGAAATGTAGTATTAAAAGCATCATATATTAGTGCAAATAGAAATGCAACCAAGTCATTTATGAAGTTTAATTAAATGTTTAGTCGAAAAGTATGCTAGGTAATGCATAACTAATTAGTTCACGTTTATTGTGATGTATTAAGATTCAAACGTGCACCATATTAAAGTCTGCACGTGTAGATTTGCTTATTCATGTCTGCAATTTAATGAATATCAATGCTTATAGTATGATTTTAGAAATGTATGTTAAAAATGTGTAAAGGCCTGACCGCATATATGTTTGAGAGAAAGGCCTATTCATTTCTTATGTTAGCTGACTATTGTAGGCCAAAAATTGTTTCCCTTGAGAAGGCTCCGAGGGTTTGTGAGACACAGCAGATCTCAGTGAAGTGGAAAGTTTCTCGTTCCCATGTTTCTGTTGCAGGTGCAAGGACACCTAGCTTGTTAGGGAGACTAACTCTTTTGTTTTAGGAGTTAGGATGGTAAGAGAAGCCAACACAGGAGTGTACTGGAATGCAGGGATGATACTTTCAGCGGAGAAGGTGCCTGGGACCCAAGCTCAAGCTAACCGTCTTTGGATGGAGTACAAGTTTCGGTGGAAAAGTACCGGAGGAAGACCTGGCTGAAGAGGTGTGACGAAGGGCGTGTTCTATGATTTTGGGATTTTGAATTAGGGACAGTGCCCCGTGGGTTGAGCAGTTGAGGATTAGATGGGAAGCTAGAAGGAGCATCTTAGAATGAGCTCCGTACTGAGCAAAGTGAGTGTACTTCTAAGGAAGTCTTCACTTCTGACACCTTTTTTCTATTCTCTTGCCTGAGGGAAAATGCTAAGTAGGGATGTCACCTTAGGGATAGAGTAGGGATAGACTAACTGATTTTTCTTTTAGGTTTATGACTTCTAATATAGAGATCGGAGCAGTTATTGATTGCCTAATGCTTCTGGAACTGACTATTCCTCTTATTCTGAGTCGGATGAGACTCCTGCGTAAGATATTTTTTGTACTAGTACCCATTTATTGTCTTAACCTCGTGATGAGGTGCTTGTATGTGCAATTATTTTTGGATTTGTAATAAATCCCTAAAATTTGAGATTCAGAGTCAGTGGTCCTTTAGTGTTCAAATTCGATTCGTTTGAATATGTGTTAAAGTTGGATTTTCTCCCCTTTACACTATTTAGCAGATAGAAAGATCCTGCCGACCTGAGAGGATTCTTGGTGATGGTAAGAGAGAGATAAGAATCCCGCTCTATCATTTGGTAGCAGAGTAGGATGGTTATCTCTGATAGTAAGGGGAGATCTAGATCAAGATAAGAGATTACCGAGGCCTATGGAATTTGTGCGATGGTGACCTATTGGATTGGCAGACAAAAGCAGCTGATGGAAACCGACAGAGAGTAGCGGCGCGGCAAAAGCAGCAGTTCGTGGTAGAGTGAGTATGAACAGGGTGATGCTGTTTTGTAGATTGCGGTGTTGATTTGATTGTGATGTCTTGCAGAGTTGGAATGAGAGTTGAGTGATTGTGAGATCAGGCTGTGAGCGTGCGCAGCCCGGAGATTATTAGGCTCGACGAGTAGTCTGTGAAGTTGTGGTGTAGAAGACACCCAAGGTAGAATTTGTTGACCATTGAGAGGGGAGTCGTGAGACGTCATCGATTACCCAGACCGAGATGGGGGAGCGAATGTGTGAGTGCGTGAGGAACCGACGCTGGTCATGGATTGCTGTATGTGGAACCTCAAACGTTTGAAACCTGTCAGTTGAGGCGATTGTCTGGTCGTTTTGTGGACAGACAGTTGCCAGATTTGAGGTCAACAATTTTGAGAGACTGTCACAGACAGTCAGAGAAGTGATTGTCCGGTCGTTTTGTGGTAAGATAATTACTTCAGAGTGTGAATGAGACAAATGCGAGAATGAGAAGCGAATTGTGAAGAAGGGGAACTGCTGCTAGCGGAGGAAGTGTGATGTCCGGGGGTGCTGCGCTGCGATAGGTCGGTTGGTGTGAGTCACGCTGGTATTGGTGGATTGACCTCAGGAAGCGAACAAAAATATTGTGCGCAAACAAAAATTAGTTCATCATGAAATGTTTTAAAGTTTTACGAGAATTGTGTGGAGGTGACAGACGTGGTTACTCGGGGAGGAGAAGAAGCCCCTTCCGAGGATACCCACATTATATGGCAAAGAACGTGGGTTTGCATACTATAATTTGGCTTGAAAATTGGCATAAGATGACTCAGGGAGAGGGAGAACTGACTTTCCCCTGGTATGTTACTTTCAGGTTGGATGTGTTGTATCAGCTGAAATCTGTGATGTCTTCTTTATGACCCCTGCCCAGACCGTCTCAGTTTGAGGCACTACACGCATGGATCAGAGCAGCGTATGACAGGAAAAGAGACAGAAGTCAGGAAAGAGTGAAGAAGTTGATCAGGGCATTCCAAGATGCGAGGTGGGATGCACTAGAGAAAAGGTGGAGAGTGGAAACGATTGAGGGGGATAGATTGTATCCGCTACTAGAAAAAACAGAAAGTGCGAAGGCAAAGAGTTTAGAAGAGGATGATAGTGATATGAATGACTGCTTGGTAGGGAGGTTGTTGTTGGAAAGACCGCCTCCGTTTAATCCAGATTCTTATGAAGGAAAGTCGACCCCAGCAGAAGGGGCTAGTGGGTTACAGAATCAGTCAAATGTGAGAGTAGTAGGGAAAATCTCGACAGGAACAGAGGACATGAGAATGCATTCTTCAGCAGGTAGAGGAGCAGTGGGAGGTGGGAGGTTACCGGATGGTTTAACAGTACCGGTTACCATTGGACCCATAGTATCAGTCTATGACCTAGACTAAGCGAAAATTGGCAGTCAAGCACAGTCAACTGCAGGAGAAAGAATCACTGCCGAAGAAATGGCACAGTGAGTGAAATGGAACAGGTTCCAAGACCTATAGAATGGAGCACGCCATTACCAGCCACCGCAGACTCCTCTAGAGGACAGGTGGATGTGAGACCGGTGAGACCAAAGTCTTTGGCTGAGTCAAGATCGGATCTGAGAACGTGGGTACCACCTGCGAGGAACCAGAATGGTAGAATAATAGGAAATGGTGAACCAGCTAAGTCAGGGAATCGACCCGTTTCTGGGAACATGACAGAAGAGAGTAGGTCTAGAGATGAGAGTTGCGAAAGTGCTGGAACCGCTTGTCGGTAGCCATTGAGAGGTGCCGTAAGGGCAAGAGTGTTAGATGTAGTGAGATTGAAAGCAGAAGGTGATGAAATAATTTATGGAAATTTGCCTCTGGACAGGATAGAAATTTATGAACACGATGAGTTGCTTTTTGTGGCGAAGGATGTGACTCGCAAGGCAAGGAATGCACACGAGAAACTGACTGATTTGGCCAAGAAATATGATATAGATCTGTCTAAAACAAAGTCCCTGCAATGGAGCCATAGGTTGCAGTATAGTGATCAAGAACTGGAAGAAAAGAGGGTCATAGGACTGAGGACACACGTCAGAGATTTGATTGTAGGGATGCGCGCATGGATCATGCTTGACAAATGGGAGGAAAGGTGGTCTAAGAAGAAGAGTTCTAAAAGGACTGTAAGAGAGACGCCGCCTCCAGGTGGAGGGATGCTAGGCGTAGGGAATTACCCTTTACGAGTGGTACAAAATGGAGGGTATGTGCATGTGCCTTGGAGTAGGGGTGATCTGGCTGCATTTACAAATGATATTCCTCGGCTGAGGGAAAAGCCGGTAGAATGGTACAAGCAGGTTGACCGCTTTGTCAAACTCTCAAAAGTATTGTGGATTGATTTGAACACATTGTTTGACATTGTAGTTCCAGGGGATTTGTGGTCTGCCCGCAAGATTGCTGTTGAATGGCCGACTTCTGAGCCAGAAAGGGATCCTGTCACAAATGGTCCATCACCCATAGTTATGAAAAAGTTTGAGCAAGTGATTACATGGTTAAAATTGAAGATCTCACCTCAGGATATTGATTGGGTTAAGATAGACCGGACTGTTCAAGACCCTAAAGAGACGGTGCATGAGTATTACGAACGCCATTTGCAAGCCTTCAAACAGTACAGTTGGTTAGACACCTTAGATTCTCTGGACATGGGACAGTTCGTCTCAAAGTTTGTTTTGGGTTTGAGGCCAGAGTTTAGCCTAATGATACAGCAACATTTGATCTGTTGGCAGAACAAGCCGGTGGATGAAATCTTGCGGTATGCCAGATACTGCAGTGATGAGATAGATTCGAAACACAGGAAGTTGAAAGATAAACTGATGCTTGTCCAAATGCAAACGGCTCAAGCTCAGCCTATTGGAGGGAAGTTAGAAAGGAGACAGGGAAATAACTAAGGAGGAACTCAGGACGTGCAAGGTCAGGGAAGGGTAAAGTCTGTTGATCTCAGGACATTAATGGATGTGGCGACATTAAAGGCCACCGCGTGTCATCTTTGTCACCAGATTGGACATTGGAAACGCGAGTGTCCTTTGAACCCAGCTAATCAGGTGCAGCAGGAGGTAGAGATAGTTCAGGCACCTGTAGCTGAAGCGGTCACTACGGTGACATGGCCAAGGTCGATGAAAGGGGGGAAGTTCAGTCCGCAGGTACAAGTTCCCCAGCCACCGAGGGTTCAGCAGGGAACTCGGGCTTACCAACAGATGCCTCTGTTTGAAGGGTATGATGAGAAAAGCCCAGACCCGTTGGCATGACGGTGCCTGAGGGGGGAGGAGGACTGCACACTTGAAGCAGTTTCGGAGGTAGACCAGAGGGGACCGTTTGTGGAAGCAGATGTTGATGGTCACCCTACCACCTTTTTGGTTGACACTGGTGCTACCCGTTCTACCGTAAGATCAGCAGTAGTTCCTAACCTACCCCTCTCGGGAAAATCGATCCAAGTTGTTGGAGTAGCGAACAAGAAAATGACTAGCCCTTTGACAGAGCCGATTCCTGTGAGAATAGGAACTTTCCGAGACCGACATCAGTTTGTGGTGTGTGACTCGAGTCCAGTTTGCCTGTTAGGAAGAGATTTACTGTGCAAGTTAAATTGCACCATGTATTACACACCTAAGGGAATTGAAGTACAGACGAAAGACGGCGATGCGACCTTTAAGGTTGCCAATCAGAACTTGTGTATAGAAACGTACCCAGCGCTGACAGTGGAACAGCTTCCACTTGATCTGAGAGATTCTGTGTCACACGAGGTGTGGGACTTCACCGGAGAAAAGATTGGGTTGATCAAAGGTGTAGAACCAGTGAAGATTCAGGTTAAACAGAATGTAGAATTCCCTAGGACGCCTCAGTACGATTTGTCACCCGAGACAATTGCAGGGATCAAACCTGTAAAGATCAAGCAGGGAATTCTGAAGGAGATCATGGGTAGCCCATGCAATTCACCTATCATGGGACTAAGGAAACCGAGCGTGAAATTCAGGATCATGCAAGACCTGCGAAAGGTTAACACGAAAGTTGTTCAATGTTGTCCAGTGGTACCGAATCCTTCTGTGATTCTGTTTCAGATTCCATGTGAAGCCGAGTGGTTTACAGGGATTGATCTATGTCAAGCATTCTTCTCGATACCACTCCATGAGGAAAGCCAATTTCTTTTTGCTTTCCGGCTGGAAGATCGTGTGTTAACATGGTGTCGTATCCCTCAAGGGTATACAGAGAGTCCATCGATCTTTAATCAGATCTTGAAGAAGAATCTTGAGAGTCTTGTATTGCCGCAGAACTCAGTTCTCATGCAATACATTGACGACTTGCTTATCGCTTCAGAAACGGAAGACGCTTGCAGGAACGATACCATTGCTCTACTGAATCATTTGGCAGAGAATGGACACAAAGTGTCTCCGAATAAATTGCAGTATTGTTTGAGCGAAGTACAGTATTTGGGTCACAGAATTGAGAAGGGCAAGAGAAAGATGTCACCAGATCGAATTGAGGCAATAATGAACATGCCTGTCCCTACCACTCAGCGGGAGGTCAGAATGTTCTTGGGGATGGTTGGCTGCTGTCGTCAATAGATTCCCAACTTCTCTTTCGAGGCAAAGCCTTTACAGTGGCTGACGCACAAGGACGTGAGTGATCCGGTACCATGGGACAACGACTGTTTGATGCCGTTCTTAAAGCTGAGAGAGGCCATGTGTCGGGCCCCGGCTTTGGGAATGCCTGATTACAACAAGACTTCCTCGTTGTTCTGTTGTGAGAGAGAAGGTTGCGCATTGTCAGTTCTGACTCCGAGTCATGGAGGTGTCCGTAGATCAGTTGCCTACTTTTCAGCTTCTTTAGATCCAGTAGCTTCTGCGTTGCCCGGATGTCTCAAATCCGTTGCCGCAACAGGTGTCAGCATTGAAAGATGTGAGAGTATTGTGATGGGTCACCCTTTGACGGTCTATGTGCCGCACTCTGTTGAGCTGTTAATGGCGAGGACCAAACCCAACACCTAACAAACAACAGATTAACACGCTATGAGCAAGTCATACTTGCCGCAGAGAATGTTAATCTGAAAAGGTGTTTTGTTTTGAATCCTGCGACATTGATGCCTATCCGAAATGCAGATGATGAGGATTGTGAGGATCATGATTGTGTCTTGATGCGACTGAACTATGCACCAAACCGATACCTGACATTGTCGATGAACCACTTCTTGACCCTGATGAATTTTCATTGTGGATGGTTCATGCTAAAGAGACAGTGTTGGTCGACTGAGAGCAACGTTTGCTGTATGTACCATCACAGGAGTCGTTGAAGCTGCTTGTCTAGAGGGAGTAAACTCCGCACAGGTAGCTGAAATCATTGCCTTGACTCGTGCCTGTTTGGCTGCTGGATCAGATTCGGATAACAATCTACACTGACAGTCAGTATGGGTTTGGTGTGGTTCATGACTTCGGACAGTTATGGTCACAGAAGGGATTCATGGCATCATCAGGTTCGCCCATCAGGAATGGGGAATATGTGAGACAGCTGTTAGATGCATTACAGTGTCCCAAGGAAATTGCTGTTGTGAAGTGTTCAGCTCATGGGAGGGGGACTGATTTTGTATCTTTGGGCAATAATTATGCGGATGAAGTTGCCCGCTTCTGTGCCGAACAAGGATGTATATTTACAGGAGATTATACTGGAGAGAGCCAAGAAAGAACCGAGCTCAGCATGATGTTAGCCATGGCAGATACTTGGGAAGAACTAAAACGATTGCAGGATGAAGTTACGGAGCAGGAACTAGATGGCTAGATAAGGTCAGGATGTGAGAAAGGAGATGTGGATGTTTGGGTTTCAAGTGATGGTCGAGCTGTGTTACCAGAAAATGTATTGAGCCCAATGGCAAGATTGATACATGGTGCAGTGCATCTAGGCAGAGATGCAATGGTGCGAGTGTTTAGACAGACATGGTACAATCCGAAGTTTAGTGCGGTCGCTGAAGCAGTGTGCCAGAGGTGTGTTACTTGTCAACAGATGAATTCAGGAAAGAAGACTGTGGTTACCTTGAGTCACATTGGGAGGTCAGGAGGACCTTTCAATAGAATGCAGTTGGATTTCATTGAGATGCCAAAATGTAATGGATTGAGGTACATTCTAGTTGTGGTGTGTTTTTTCTCACGATGGGTAGAGGCTTACCCAACGTGCAGATGTGACACTCTTACTGTAGCTTAGCTGTTGTTGAGGTAGCTTATCCCGAGGTTCGGTTTTCCGACCTCTTTGGAATCAGATAGGGGAACACACTTCCACAGCGAAATCATGAAGTTGCTTTGTGCTGCATTGAATGTGGATCAGAGGTTACATTGCAGCTACCGACCAGAGGCTTCTGGGATTGTGGAGCAGGTTAATGGAACTTTGAAAGCACGGATGGCAAAAGTGTGCACATCGACGTCCCTGAAGTGGCCTGATGCTTTGCCTCTAGTCCTTATGAGTATTCGCAGTGTTCCAGATAGGAGAACTGGGTTGTCCCCGCATGAGATCCTGATGGGGAGGGCGATGCGATTGCCAGCAGTACCAGCTACCACTTTAATTAACATCACTGACGACTTGATTCTCAATTACTGCAAAGGACTAGCTAATGTGGTCCGTTCTGTGTCTCAGCAGGTGCAAGCAGCAACTGTTCCAGCCTCGAGTGATTTGTGCCACGACCTGTGTCCAGGGGACTGGGTGCTTGTTCCGAAGCACGTGAGGAAGAGTTGCCTGGATGTTCGGTGGCACTGCCCGTACCAGGTGATACTGGTCACGAACACAGCTGTGAAGTGCAGACGGTTACCAAACTGGGTGCATGCCTCCCATACCCGCAGAGTTCCAGCACCCTTGGAAGAAACAGCCCCTGTCGTGAATGAAAATCCAGCTGATGTGGCAGAGTCACATGAGAGGGCAAGTCAAGCTGAGGGTTGCTGGAACAGCTGGTTGTGCACTTGATCGAGCTGAAGGGGGTTGCGTCAATCAGAACCCCGAATTTGACTCAGACGGAGAAGGTGTTGCTGTGGGTGGAGTAGAGTCAGCCGAAGAAGGAAGTAGTGCACAGGGTATCCAGGGAGAGAGCAGAAGTGCGACCTGAGCAGTAGAGGTCTGGCCTGTGGGTCAAAGGCGACTGAACCTGAGATTGGCACCTGAGAGAGACCTTGCCCCAGTTTCTGAAACATCTGAATCAGAACCGAGTGACGGAGAACAAGTTCAAGGAGGCCTGAGAAGGTCCAGGAGAGTAAGAGTGCCGTGTCAGAGATACGCCACACCGGAGAAGACGTACGTTGTGACTGATGCCAGGAGTGGTGAGTTCGGGGCGGTTGAGGTTCGTGACTGTGGTCAGCAAGATCCTGAATGTGAAAATCGACGTGGGATTGGTGGTCCCAGGACTTGAAATCGAAGGAGTGCTAACGGTTCCGAATCCCCCACTTCTGAGTAAGGTCCGTGAACTGATTTTGCAAAGATTGACCTTTCCAACATTTGGGTTTGAGGCACCTACCCATGAAGTGATCATTCTTCGTCTTGAACTTTTGCAACATGTTTTAGAGATTCTGGGAGCTGATCTTATTTTGAACTAAAAGTGAACTTTGCTACCTAGGCCCGACTGGAAGAAGAATACATTTAGGGACTTTCTGCAGAGAAGACGAAAGAGGACTAGGGAAGTCTTTTTGTGGAATGTGTAAATAAGGAACTGAAATTGCAAAGGGAATTTCTAGCTTCTTGGAGTATTGTTCGAACTGGTTAGCAAGCGACGTTGGAGGAGAAACAAGACTCTTAGGGGCATATTATCAAGCCAGGCGATAAAATTATCGCCGCTTTAGCGGCAGAAAACTGCCTCTAAAACGGCGATAATGGGCTTGATAATATGCTCTATGGAATTCCAATTGAAGCCCATGTTAGATGTGAAGGACATCTAACATGGGCTTCTATTGGAATTCCGTAGAGCATATTATCAAGCCCATTATCGCCATTTTAGCGACAATTTTCTGCCGCTAAAGCGGCAATAATTTTATCGCCTGGCTTGATAATATGCCCCTTAATTGTTTGCTGCTAAAACCAAGAACTTTTGAGAACTTTACGAGATCATAGATGCTGGAGATACCCACCGTAGATCCAAATTAGTAGTAGGTACACTTGTAGGTGGAGTGATAGTTTCTATAATCATAGTAGTTGTGGTTTCGTATATTGTCCCACATGAGCAGGCAGCGGAGGTATAGAGAACACCTACACCTACCACTCGTAGCCAAAAGGAGGTCACCATAGGAGCTGAAAGAGCTTTACTAATCAAAGAGAGTCGTAGATTTCACATAGATTTGTCTAAAGGTGATTTTAAGCTTAATGCGTATGCAAGGCTGCTATATGAGTATGTGGTTGCGATGGATGCGAAGGACTGCTATGTGTGTATGCAGTTACCAGCTTCATTGGATGAGGGTATTAGATATCACCATCTTTCACTGACGTATGGGATTTCATGTAGTCTGTTGCTTAGTATATTTTATGAAAGAGGGCAGTTTGAGTATTTCTTTTCCAATTACGATGCAGTGCTTCCTGAGGTTCCAGCTTACAAGCACTTGAACAAGTACGACTATTTTAAGTCAGAAGATAGGCTTAGGAATTATTTCATACCGTCTTTGGAGCTAGATACAGCATATGCTCATCGACATAACTTGATGTGCTCATTGTCAGATGTAGAGAAGAAGTTCATAGATCAGGTAGAAGATAGATATAGAAAACTAACACAAACACGAGACACAGGAGACAGTCCAGTAGATTGGATCGAAGAGGAAAGATTTCACAGAGCTAGAGGGAGTTATGGTCCTATAGCATTGGACAAGAAGCAGAGGGGAAAGCTGTGTGTGAGACGTTATCAGACCTATTATGAAAAGGTCCCAGTGGGACAGAGTACGTGTGATCATATTTTTACAATGGAAGAGTCTGCTAAGAACTTTTTGCAAGGCTCTGTACACGTGATTCCAACTGTTTATTATGTGTGTGGGAAGAATGCCTATGTCAGATTACCTGCGAATTGGTATGGTACGTTCTACTTGGGGATTATTTTCCCGAAGATTTACCATGCAGAAGATTTGGAGATTTTAGAAGGTGAACAGCGAGAGTGAAAAGAGCTGAGAGTGCAGGAACGGTGATTGGCGATGTTGTTGGAGTGATAATACCAAGTTTGGGAGTGGTTTTGAATGATGTGAAGATCAGACGATTCGCTACCGTGGTTGATGAGTTGTCGATGAATACAGCAAAGTCACTGCTACTGGTGGATGGAGAGATTTTGTCGATAAGGACAATGGTTTTGCAGAACCGCCTTGCTTTAGACGTTTTGTTGGCAACAGAGGGCAGAGTCTGTAAATTACTGAAAGTCCAGGAATGTTGCATGTATTTTCCAGATAACAGCAAGGATCTGGAGAAATATATAAGTAACATTACTACGATCCACCATGAGATAGAGGATTTGACTCAAGAGAGTGTTTGGGAAAGGATTTAGCCAGGTGGGAAGTTGGTTTGCCAATCAGCGGGAAGGGTTCCTTGGCTTTGTATTGAGACCTCTCATCATCGTTGTGGTTTGTGTGGTTTGCCTGTGGGGGTTTGTTAGAGCCTATAAGTGGTATAAAGGAAACAGAGTTTAGAAAGCTCTTAGAGCGAGTTACATGCGAATGGCCAGACTGTGGGACAGTCAATATCAGAATCTTAAGAATATGGATGGACTCCGACGGGGGAGAATGGCAACAAGTTCTGTTTAGGTCGGTTCTTTCTCCAAGGGAAGTGTGAAATGTTGTGATGACACTAGTCATCAAAGGGG
Source organism: Triturus cristatus (assembly GCF_964204655.1). Taxonomy (NCBI): domain Eukaryota; kingdom Metazoa; phylum Chordata; class Amphibia; order Caudata; family Salamandridae; genus Triturus; species Triturus cristatus. Next base: position 1,139,534,206 of record NC_140589.1, read on the forward strand.
GGAACTGATAGAGCACCATGTTGTTCTGAAATTTGTAGGGGTGCATTATAATCACTGGTAGTCTGCACCCATAAATATATAGTGGGATGTTATTAACGTGTGGCTTAGAAATGTAGTATTAAAAGCAGCATATATTAGTGCAAATAGAAATGTAACCAAGTCATTTATGAAGTTTAATGAAATGTTTAGTCGAAAAGTATGCTAGGTAATGCATAACGAATTAGTTCACGGATAATGTAATGTATTAGGATTCAAACGTGCACCATATTAAAGTCTGCATGTGTAGATTTGCTTATTCACGTATGCAATTTAATGAATATCAATGCTTATAGTATGATTTTAGAAATGTGTGTTTAAAATGTGTAAAGGCCTGACCGCATATACGTTTGAGAGAAAGGCCTATTCATTTCTTATGTTAGCTGAATATTGTAGGCCGAAAATTATTTCCCTTGAGAAGGCTCCGAGGGTTTGTGAGACTCAGCAGATCTCAGTGAAGTGGAAAGTTTCTCATTCCCATGTTTCTGTTGCAGGTGCAAGGACACCTAGCTTGTTAGGGAGACTAACTCTTTTGTTTTAGGAGTTAGGATGGGAAGAGAAGCCAACACAGGAGTATACTGGAATGCAGGGATGATACTTTCAGCGGAGAAGGTGCCTGGGACCCAAGGTCACGCTAACCATCTTTGGATGGAGTACTAGTTTCGGTGGAAAAGCACCGGAGGAAGACCTGGCTGAAGAGGTGTGACGAAGGGCGTGTTCTATGATTTGGGGATTTTGAATTAGGGACAGTGCCCCGTGGGTTGAGCAGTTGAGGATTAAATGGGAAGCTAGAAGGAGCATCTTAGAATGAGCTCCGTACTGAGCAAAGTGAGTGTACTTCTAAGGAAGTCTTCACTTCTGACACCTTTTTTCTATTCTCTTGCCTGAGGGAAAATGCTAAGTTGGGATGTCACCTTAGAGATAGAGTAGGGATAGACTAACTCATTTCTCTTTTAGTTTAAGGACTTCTAGTATAGAGATCGGAGGAGTTATTGGTTGTCTAATGCTTCTGGAACTGACTATTCTTCTTATTCGATGAGATTCCTGCGTAGGATATTTTTTGTACAAGTACCCATTTATTTTCTTAACCTCGTGATGAGGTGCTTGTATGTGCAATTATTTTTGGCTTTGTAATAAATCACTAAAATTTGAGATTCTGAGTCAGTGGTCCTTTAGATTTCAAATTCAATTTGTCGGATTATGTGCTAAAGTTGGATTTTCTCTCCTTTACACTATTTAGCAGATAGAAAGATCCTGGCGACCTGAGAGGATCCTTGGTGATGGTAAGATAGATAAGAATCCGGCTTTATCATGGGCAATTCACTATGCTGATTGTTATTCAATAATGTACTTAGTCAGAAACTCTCAAGGACTGGGCTTTTTGCTAATGTGTACATTTTGCTGCCTCGGTTACACAAGTGGTTTCTGTGTACTTGTTTATTTTATCAGTGCGGGTAGAACTGCACGCTGCATTATGTTGAATTGTGTGTTGTGAATATACCAAAGGTTATCCATAGTTCTTTTGCTACTGTTCCTTTTTAAATTCAATTCTGCAACTAATATAAATCAGTCTGTTAAGCATGGAAACTAGCTAAAGTGAGCTGAGCTGCATATGCTTAATGCCAGTTAAGGATGGTACTATGGTCTTGTATGGCAATTATTACACAGGAAGACTAGTTAAAAAAAAAAAAATTCATATGCCAGCTCTCAACACAGTGCTGTGGTGTGTATAAATCTCATGTTCCCCATACTATTTAGTACATACATAAGTAATGTCCCATGAAAATAAAATATAAACATTTAATGCATTATGTACACACCGGCGGCGAAAATTTAAATAGGAAAAAATAATTTTAATGTTTCTGTAGGGCCGAAAAAGTTGTCCCCCTGGTAACGGACGTAAACCCTTTCTTTGTGTGCCTCAACTGTACTGATGTTTGGATGCTAAATGCAGAATTTTGTTGTCATTGGTAAATACTGATCATGCATATGTCAGCAGTACGACATTGGTCTGTCTCATGGATTGTGGTCTTGTTGGACTGGGAGGGGTGCCAAAAGTGCTACCTTCAGAGTGGTGAAAGACTACTGCCTTTACCAGAAGATGAGCATTATGAGTGTGGTAGTGAAAGCATACTGTGTAGTGATCATTAGAAGTAAACAGATCCTTTTTAGGTCGGGCCTAGACAGCGCATGGGCTGTCAGGATGACCTGTAGTAGGGGAAAAGGACTTGAAAAGGACTTATGTCCCGCCTGCTGCCTTCCCATTGGTTCCATCCATCAGTCACTCTTCTTTACTGCTTGCTAAATGGGTAAAGCAGCGATACCTCACTTCCGTTTTTCTAAGAGTGGCACAGACCAACTACCGTTACTTTCGACTTTCATTCTTCCTCGCTTGTTCTGGAGTACTCATTTTCTTGTTTCCGGAGCATCTTGACTTCAGCTGCAGCCACTTTGCTTTTTGTCCGTCACGTATGTGAAATCGTCACCACTCTCAACATTTTTGTGCTGCTCTCTTGTAAGGAATACCAGGATTTTCTGCAGGAGCGTCAGGAATCCGAAGAGAATGCCTCAGCCTTCTCCGACGGCCTTCCGACTCTATCAGACGCTAGAGTATCGGATGACACGCCAGGGGAAAACAGGGAAACAAAACAAGGGAAGGCGGGGGAAACTCCTGTAGCGTGGCTGAAGACGGGTCAGGAATGGGTGAGGCAATACTCAGCTGTAAAACAAAGGCTGTGTTATCACCAGTAGTCTCAATATCACCCATATATATATGACTAACCCTGTAACCTCACATACCACTGTTCTGTCACATCCGATCTTAAATGGGGTAGGCTTTAAGGTTTCAACATAGAGGATCCTATACAATAGAAAACAGAGGGTTAGAGAGAGATGCCCCACTGAGAACATACACTAGATCACTCATAAGAATAACTCACCCCACCAATCTACAAGAGTATTACAGGTACAGGGGAGGATTCTCCACCTAGGGTCCATTATGCATGATATGAGAGGTATTCAGCTAGGGCGTAGAAGAAGATCTGTCAAAAGAACAAAACAACACTAAGTACCCCCCAAAACTGTTATCATGAATTAAGGTAAAGAAAAGGCAGCGCACAGCGCTGTTACCGTGCTTCTGTCGTACTGAAGTTACGGGCACAGTGGTCCACGCTAGTATCCCCAACGAACATCAAGCCTCTCTCTCTCCTTCTGCCTAGCTGGGGAATAATCCGCGTCAATGTGCGGAGTCCAGGTAGGTCGTTTCGGCTGAACAAGTGGGCAGTGCCTGGTCCGGAGGTGCGGACAGGGCCGGTCGTAAGGCTGAGAAACAGGAGTAAGCACGATTGGGGTAAAGTACAAAGCTTCCGGCTTGACGCCAGGGAGGCGTGCCGAACCACAGGGATTAGTATCAGTAGTACTGGACTATAGGAGTAACATTAAGGTTGTTGTAGATTATAAACAAAAGATACAGGGCAGAGTCTGACCTGGCAACGGAAGAGGAGAGGGCTGTGAAGCGGATCAGCGGGAACAAAAGGTAACTTAGGCTGCGGAGGCGGAGCGGGAATGCGAGGCGAAACAATGGGAACAGGTAAACACTCACTCCTATGCAGGATGCGGGGCGGAACACCGGGAACAGATAAACACTCACTCCGCGTTTGGCCCGGCAGCAAAAAAGGAACTGGCTATGGGGCGACTCTACTGGAAACAAGAAGAGACGCGGTAGTTCCATGCAGTGCTCACAATACGCTAGGGGCGGAAGGCGGAAACAGGAAACGAGGTAACGGAAGTCAGGCAACGGGAAACAAGACAGAAACAGAGCTCAAAGCTAGAACGCTAAGCGCGTTTGTGAGCCTCGAGGGTCCTTATATACCGGAGCGTCTTACGTGTCGGACCTCGGGGCATGACTGCTCCACTCCCATGTGCCCGTGTGGAGATTATGCCTCTGCTGAAAATGGCTCCTCTTCCACTCCGAAATAAAAATATGCAGAGCCATAATAAATCATTGGCATAACCTCCTCAAACATTATTTACTGTCGTTTTGTTCTCTTTCAATCCAACGTACTCGTTAAACAGAAGACGTTCGGGTTAAATTGACTGCATTGACACGTCCTGGCGAAGTTTGAAGGTGACGGCCATCTTGAATGACTAGCTAAGTCTCATGACTTGTCAGGTTTCCCAGCAAAAAATGTCCATCCGCAGACGGGAGCAGGCAATTAATTCAGACACGGATTTGTCCGCGCCATCTCAACAATGGTGGTATATAACCACAGACTCTTACAAAACATCTCCTTCCAGATTGAGGCTTCAAGGTATAGATTTTAGCAGGATGCTGCGCCGCCGAGACTCAAACCGGGATCCCAGCACTCGAGTCAACAGCTCTGGCCGCTGTGCCACATCGAGATGTCAGGTCTATGAATCGTAATTAGGGGTGGGCGGAATTTGCGAAAGCGACTTTCGCAAATTATCGCGAAAATGTTTAAAATCTCCGCAAACACGCGGAAATATCGCGAAAATGCGGAAGTTTTTTTCCCGCCCGTTCGCGGTATTTTCTGCGTGTTCGCGGCTCGCCAACTTACCCATGCGGTTGCTTGCGGGCGCGGCCATCTTGTTTTCACTCTTCTCGCGGTGCATGATCGCGAGAAGAAAGACGTGATCGCGCGACGCATGACGTTACTGCAGGCGCGAACTGTCGCGAGACAGCGCAAATGGCTACTAACAATCCAACATCTCGTGGAGAACGCGAGCGGATCGGGAAAACTTGTCGGCGAACGCGGGGATTCAGGTAGGCAGTCGCGCGCACGCGAGAATGTATTATTTTACAGCGCGAGCAAGAACCAAATTATCGCTAAGCTGCGGAATGCGGAAATTTTGACATTTTCGCGCTCTCCGCGGAACGCGAAAATGTCAAATTAGCGCAATTTCCGCGAGCGGAACGGAAATTTAGCCCAGGCCTAATGGTAATTGCCGGTAGTTCGAGATCAACAGCGGAATAGGAGGCAGGAACAAGATCTGGTTTTCAGCTGACTCTCAAACTCACCTTATGTCCGGTGTGCGTACGCACTGCAGAACAGGCCCAGTAGTACACTATAGATCGGGCTGTCACAGGGGTTGATCCTGGGCAGGTCCCCAAGTCTGAGGAATCAGCACAGAACGAATCAGATACCCTCTGTATCATCAGACATTGCACAAACAAAACCAGCTGCTATGGCATCCGTTTCGTTAGCACTAGTGCGCCTGCAATCATATCTCAGACATCCCACAATGTCTAATATCCTTAACTCTCTCCCCCATTGACTTCCAAGGGCGCTCTCACCCACTTCCTGAAGGAAAGTTGTTAGTTACATTATTTTGCAGCACACTCAGCTCAGAGCAGGCAGCTGGCTGTTTTGTACCTGTGAAAAGCATGTCATTCTGGGCAAAAGCAGCTCCCACCCGCAACGCAAAAAACCCCTTATAACCACGCACAATACTTTACAGTCCAGGCTGCAGCTGCCAAACAAGCATTTGCAGTGCAATAGGTCTCGCATTTATGCGAGTTTGAGCTATTAACACTGTAAATGACAATGCCTTTTATTTTTATTTTATTTTTTAAAATATAAATGAAACGCATTGTCATTTACAATGCCAATAGCTTAAACTCGCGTAAATGCGAGACCTATTGCATTGCAAATGCTTGTTAACTTGTGTCATTGGAGTGAGTGCTTAATCGGCCTACATCAATTTGGTGTGGAGTGCTGCGCGGCGCACAAGTGGTGTACCTGTGCAGGGTGTATGTGTGCCTGGAAAGGGTACAATGTAAGGATAATGCAGTACTGTACAGTATGTGCATGTTAAATGCATGTGTGGGTGAATGTGTACCTGTGAGTGAGCTTAATTTCATGGGCATTTATTTGGTACCTGATCCTAGGAACAATAAATAACCTACTGAAAAAATAATCACAGAACACAAGTTAGACCCGAAACTTGCTTGGCATAGGTGTTCTTTGAACCTGTGGATGGTGACACATTCAATGAGCATTGGCAAAGCCAATAGGTTTCGCCTATATGAGAAATTATTGGCTTTGTCACATTTTTAGACATGTTGCTCAGAGGGACAAGGTGTATAATGATAGCGTGTGTAATTTAATATTTGTGCACCTATAGACTTTAATATGTATACTTGTCATACGTTTAAAGAAATTCGGGTTGTTCATGTTAGTATCAATAGAAAAACAAAAGTAATGTATAAGATAACATGTAGGCCACAATAACAGCTCAATTATTACGCTTTCCCATTTCCTTCAAGACCGCTGGCATTAATCAAAGATGGTGATGTGTTATCGAAAGCAATTAGAAGGGCTATTCTATTCCAGTTCTGTTTAGGCATACAGTCAAGTGTTTTTTGCATGTGTAGGGTTTTCCGACTTCCTTGCAATTAGAACGAAATCTGAAATATCTTTAAAATGTACCTGTCCGTGTTCAGTGGCAAAGCCAATAGGTTTCGCCATTAGCAGTGGCTAGAACAGATAACAACATGTCCTTCATTGGGATTTACAGCACATAACAAGCAGACCCTGCAGTTGGAGGAATCAGAAGAACTACAGATAACTCACCTGTAAATAATATCCAGAGAACTGCTGATGTCAGCATACCCTGCAATGCAGTGCTTTCAATGGGAAGGTATTGGGTAACTGGACACCTTTCATTTAAAAGAATTGTAGACACCAGCATTCCCTGTTATAAGACACAGTGAACCACATATACCCTTATGCGCTGCTCCTAGGGCTATTCAGTATTTGCACAGCAAACACAAAATCACAAAAGCGTGATCACCAAGTACTCCAGCAACTGTACCACCTCACCACACATTATTCACCTAAGAGCACATCTAAAAAGTCTCAAATCATGCACCTGGCGGTCAGTCGGTTCTGTTTTTATGCCTGGGAAAGAATTTACGACTTCAACTTTCAGTTTTCGCACTGTATATCAGCTTGCGAGGCAGAGCATGCGTAAAACTACAGACTGAAAATCCAAAACTAGGTGGAAGTCACATTCATGTACCTGGGAAACAGGTAGAAACTGAGCAGTGGTACATCTTGTACACGGTCTCCCACTGGGCAATGTTTTTCACCTGTTATCACTTCCTGTTCCATAGTTTCATCTTACATTAAGACTCCTATGTAAAGGTGTGTGTGGGGGAGCTAAAGTCACGCTTTGTAGCCAAGGGCAGTTGTATTCTGCGTACAGGGTGAGAAGTAAAGTAATTATAATTAATTAATAATACATTTAAATAATTATTAATTATTTAATTGATGATTCGTTTTGTAAATTGTGTGAGTAAGCTATTGTTCAAATTATATGTCAGGTGTGGGTTGTTAGATTTGCAGCCATATAGGCTGGGAAGAAAATTAATTATAATTAATTAATAACTAATACAATTTTGTTTAATAATTATTCAATTGATAATTAATTATGTAAATTGTGTAATTAAGATTTTTTTTAAATATTGCATGCCAGGTGCCAGTTGATAATGATATTAATTGTGAACTTATCATATTTGTTAAGTTATATTTTAGGTGGGTGTTATTTAGTTTGTAGAGGAATGGGGGAAGTATTTTAAGTAATCATAAATAAAAACATTATTCATTTATTGAAATGCTTTTTATTATTTAATGTGTTAATTGTGTTATACTTTGTTTATTTCCATTACATTGTAATTGTTGGCTGTTTTGTTTGTGGGAATATAGTGCAGTATTTTAGTAATATTAATAATATTTGTGCTAATTGATAAATACTAAACATTTTAGTATTTATATAAAATTAAGACATTTAATTTTCATATTTAGAAATTTATATTTTGGGGTATTTAATAGAGGTGTTATTTGTTTGAAGTGAACTACTCCCTCTCTACTATACCAGTGAATTGAGTGGTAATAGTAAACTTTACCTCTTCTGAGTCTAATGCTTTCCCTACTATTGCACCCACTAGAGTTGGAATAGAACATTTTAACCCTCCTGAATCCAACACTTTCCATACTGTTGCACCGACTCGTGTGGGAATATTACATTTTACTGCTCCTGAGTCCAACACTTTCCCTACTGTTGCACCTATTCAAGAGTATATGTAACCCCTCCTGAGTCCCACATTTTCCCTACTGTTTCACACATTGGAGTGGGAATAGTACATTTTACCTCTCCTGGGTCCTACACTTTCCCTACTGTTGCACACACTGGCGTGCAAAAAGTAAATCGTACCCCTTTGGTGTCGTGCGTGTTCGCTGCTGGTGCACATATATGAGTGGGAGCAGCATAGTTATCATTCTTTGAGTTTGATAGTTTTTTTTAGTATTGTTTACATATTTAATAATATGTCCAAATCAGACCCTGGCACACATTCACAATGATATGACAAAGCAATAACTTAGGTTTCACAGCAAATACATAGAAAATATGAATCATTTAATAGTTGTCTTGTTGTGACTTCAGCCAACACGTGTTTCGTCGCTCGGGACAAGACACTCAGGGATGGAAAACATATATAAAACAGAGTGTAAGCCCAAAACATTCGGGCATCAGTAGTAAAATATTTTACATGTGAATTATATGTGGTCCCAACTGTACCCCTCAAATCACATCGTATATCCCTAAATCTGTACAGGTGCATCCAACAAAGGACAGTGAAATGAATTATCGTGTATCCTCACATTATAAATAATCATATTGATATATCAGTTAATTATAGTATCCAATGTGCCAAGCCAACCAATATTGATGATCACCCGATGAAAGGGAATGGCCAATAGTAAATAGAAAGAAAATAGTGCAACTCATTATCACCAATCAAGTGACGTTCCATATGCATATTATATGAAGATACGTTTACTGGGAGAACCCAGGCCTACCTTCAAGTAAATGAAACAATCTTATGTGCCTAAAATAAGAAAATATAAATAAAATTCTATAAGGTGTAAGTCCTATTGAGTATGTATCCATGAAGAAACCATCCATAAGGTAAAGACCATACCTTCTGACTGGTTATAGTTCCGTCCCAGCCTGACTATGGCCAGTGCAAGATGCAAATATTCCACGACAAAGTCTTATTTTAGCATGTATCTGCAAAGACATAGCAAAGTCCTATTTAGAATAGTGGCTATTGGCAGCAACCAAGGTAATGGTTTTTTAAGAGAAGTCAAAGGGATCAAACGAGGGAACAGAGACCAACCAAAACGAAAGGAAAATATAGTAAGAAGACCAGGAGGGAAAAGAGAGGGGGGAACAGAGAAAGACAAACAAGGAATGATATTGACGAGTCATTTCCCTACCTGAATTTCCTTTGCCACGCCATCGGAGGAGGTGGTGTTTCTTGCTGGTGTGCGGCGAGGTCCTGCCAGGTAGCTCCGCTTTCATCGCTGCTGAGGGCTTGTTGCCTACAACTCCCATCAGCCCCTGCGGCAGACCCGGAAGCCGCGGGACCTTCATCCGCGCCTGGAGGCGCTTAAAGATCACCTGAGCCACCGCATCGCGGGTCCGCGCGCGGGTCGTCGCCGGGAGAAGCCCGGGACAAGGGCGGGACCGTCTGTGGCCGTCCGGGGCCGACCAGGCCGGGCAGGGCTCTCCCCTTGATACTAAGCGCTAGAAGTAAGTCGTTGCAGTCACAGTTCCTGGGTCATTGACAATTGTGTAAACACTGACTGTCGTTACATATTGATCCGTTGGCTCTGTGTTAAATGGCCGGAAAGGGGAAGCGTCCCAAGGTCCCCTCTACAGTAGCAGGGACTATGGACCAATTCATTACTCGAGCCGTCTCGGTCTTGGAACACGAAATAGCCATCACTGAAAGACGCCTTTCGATAGATCCCTCGCTCGTCAGGCGTTCATCATTGGGCCCGCTAGCTCTTGTAAAATCACCAAGCATTCTTAGAGAGCAGCTGCGGGAGGAGGCACCACTACTCTCAACGTCTGATTCATCTCAGCGCTTGTCACCTCCACCCGGGAGGTTGATAGATCTCGCAGTCATGACGGACGTAGTGCCAGAAGAGGAAGTTGCACCTACACCCGTGCCCAACGCCCCCCGCCCCCAGACTAGAGCAGGGGCCAGATCTATTACATCTGTTAGATCAGTTATTCAGAAAAGGAAAAGGGGAGGGGTTATGGATGGTGGTAGGCTGGCAAAAATACCCAAAGCATCTAAAAACACGGTACCTCCTGATACCTCAAGCACTAGTGTCTGCCCTTCCATGATTGACACTAGTACATACGCTCCCCCTCCATCTGATACCAACAACATAGTCTCCCAGCTAGAACGTATCGTTCGATCCCTAATCACCCCATTATTGGACAGGATCGAAAAGGTTGTAACAAAAGTAGTCAAATTGGAACAATCTATTCTGGATAATTTTTGCTCGCTAAAGAATGTTGTTAAGTTGTGCACCAGGGACATATCTAAAACTAATTGCCCCCAGGGAGCAAACTCTATCCTTGCTGTTCCATCCTCATCTGGCACACCTCCCGCCCCTGTTCCAACTACCACAGGTATCGGTTTAGGCATAGACTCATCCATGCCACCTCCAAATACTCAACAACCATCACGGCGGGAGGGAGTGCTACAAAATAGCCAGCCCCTGAGGCGGGAGGGTCGGCTAAGTAAAGTACCCCTGGGCACTAACATCACGAACCTAGAAAGCCCGAGTACGACTGCCGACATACCTCCCCCAGGTAACGCATCCAGGCCACTCTCGACCCAATTACACCTACCACGAGAATCCTTTCCCTATGTTGTGGTATTAACGGGTGTCCCTGAACTCCCCACTAACAAAAATGAATCTTTTGAGCAACTAAAAAATAAAGTAAGCCATTGGCTCAATATCCATAGACCAATCCCGAACGAATTGAATGGTCGGATTCTTTTCGCTAGAAGGGTACAATGGATAGGTTCTCAACCTAAAAACATCCAGGGAGATTGTATTATCGTCAATTTCAAAGATCCACGCCTCTCTAGGTTTATTACTGAATACACACCTTACGGACCTAGATCTGGAATAGAGGCCCACGACTTAAACAATTTTTATACTCCAGGTATTTGCCACTGACATTTCCATAGTATGAAAACTCCCTTACCTTCTAAGACACCGAGGGCGAACGATAGTACACCCATAGACGCCCAGGCAGTCACTTCCCTGGCCCTGTTAGGATCACACCCAACACCCAGGGCCCTATTGTCGCCTCCATTTAGGCCGGGAGAGAGGGCAAATGTACTTAGCCGGTTCACTGAGCACCACATCACACGGCCCGGTAATAACTCTGGCTCTCTCTTGTCTTGGAACCTGGCTGGCATTATGACTAAATTTGACACACCTGAATGGGTCAGCTTTGTTAACAACTATGATGTCTGCCTATTTCAGGAAACATGGTCCTCTGAGGCTCGGTTCATGCCGGGATATCTGAATTTTTATGTCCCAGCAACTAAAGGCCCGAAAGGCCGTCCATCTGGTGGACTAATTCTTTGGGCTCGCCAGGATTTATTCTCACGCGTTGTTGTGATAGACACTGGATCCCTGGATATCCAATTAGTGAGACTAACTTTCGATCCCAAGGGCACTCTGGACATCTATAACATCTATCTTCGGGGAACGAAAGGGAAAAAGTCAAGTGAGTTGGACATTCTAACCACACTCATAGAATCTAAATCGTGTAATAGGGATTTGATCGTAGCTGGGGACTTTAATGTTACTTTCGAACCCCTCTTAGATTCGGACTCCGAATGGGGCCTTGACCCCGACGAGGACCGACACTGGGGTATCCCAGTGCTTTCGCTATCCCCCATTAAAAGGTGGTCTACGGTAGCAGTTCAGGTTAACGCACTTTGCCTTGAAAGCGGCCTACGGGCATTAAACGGAAGAACAAAAGGAGACAAGCTGGGAGCATCCACCTTTGATAATGGCCGTTCAGCTAGTAGGATTGACTACGTCCTTTGTTGTTTGAGGCTGTGGTGCCATCCTATAGATATGGTGGTGGAGCCAAGACTAGAGAGTGACCACAACCCCATTTGTGTTTCTCATAGCTGGTGGGGCAAACCCCGCTCACTGATCAAGGAACCAACTCTGGCTTCCTCGGTGTGTGTGCCAACAAATGACATGCGGAGGCTAAAATGGACCTCAGTAAAGACTAATGACTCAGTAATAGCTCGTATTAATATCAATCTCTCTGTAATTAATGCGAACCTTGAGGAAATTTTGAAAAGTAAAGACCAAAATGCGCAAGCAACTAGAACACACGAGTCATTTTTCGAGGGTCTACGTGCCTTCTTCTTCAAGCAAACAAGAAAGGGTACCAAGCCACCGTCTAAGCAACCAAGGTGGTATGACAAACAATGTAAAAGTGCAAGAGGCACTTTGGCCCAAGCCCTTTCCAGTGGGAGTATACCACTCATCCAATCAGCTAGATCTGCTTACAAGAAAAGCCTCGCCCAAGCAAAAAGAAAATGGGACGGATTGTTCTGGCTGGATTTGAAGGAGGCTTGCTACGCCCGGGACACCAGATTGTTCTGGAATGTGCTAAAGTGGGGCAGAGGAGGCTTACCTGAAAACCCCTCAAATCACGTCACACAAGAAGATTGGTTGGGCTATTTCAAACCCCAATATGCACGTGACCCTCATTATACAAACTCGGGCTCAATTCCATATGTCTTTTATTCGTCCGGGCCCTTTAGCCCTAAAGACGTTTTAGCCGCCCTATCTTGCGTAGCCGCAGGGCGGGCCCCTGGCTTGGATGGTGTTCCTTCCTATCTCTTCCTTGATAACAAAGCTTCCTGGAGCAAGTACATCACCCTAATTGCGAATGCTGTGGCTGAAGGCGCCCCAGTACCTAAATCCTGGGGGGGTGCTATTATAATCCCAATATACAAAAAGGGCGATAAAACCCTCCCAGGGAATTACAGGCCCATCAGCCTAATCGACACAATTCAAAAAGTAATTGGGAGGATGGTACTGAATGAGGTACTCATTTGGATCGAAGCAAACAAGATCCTTTCTCGTCTCCAAGCGGGCTTTCGCAAATTCACCAGCACCGTGGACCAGGTGTTCCGCTTTAAGCAATTGCTCTGGAAGGTTGTCGAACTAGGCAAAGGCAGTCTCTACGTCACTTTTGTGGACTTAAGAGCTGCCTTTGACCTTGTCCCCCGAGAGCAGCTTTGGAGGGTTCTAGAAAAGCTCGGTCTACCCCTGGAACTCTTGACTCTAATCAGAAGACTGCATGAGCCTAATTTTGCAAAAATACAATGGGGTGGTCCGGGGGAAACAACCACCGAGTTTCCCGTCGAGCGAGGTGTGCGTCAAGGATGCGCCATGGCCCCAACACTTTTTTCTTTGTACATTAACGGAGTAGTTGATTATATGCTCCAGGCTAACACCGACGCTCCCAAGTTGGCAGGAGCCCCCATACCAATACTAATGTTTGCCGACGACACCCTTATAGTGTCTAAAACCCCGAGCGGCATGCAAAGGGCTCTGTTAATTTTCGAAAATTTTTGCAAAGATCACGGTTTGGAGGTCAACGTGTCAAAGACCAAGCTTATGACATTCAACCCACACACAAGCTACAGAGCTGGTAAGCTCATAATGAACGGCCAAATTCTGGAGGAGGTAACAAACTTCACATATTTGGGCATTCATGTGTCCCATAATAATCGGTGGAACAGACATTTGGAATTGTCCACGTTGAAACTCACCCAGATTACGGGAACGCTGGTCAAAGAGTACAAAAAATCCTTCACCAAACCTGTTAAACCAGTGTTACAAGTATATGAGGCAAAGGCCCTAAACTCAGTCCTGTATGGGGCAGAGCTCTGGGGTTTTGATACATTAACATCCCTTACAGCCGTTGAAAATAAATTTTTTCGTTCCATTATTGGCTTACCACAAAGTACGCCAATGGTCCCATTGCGTTATGATCTAGGTAGAAAGGCCATCAGGGACTTGGCCAATCTCCGCCCGGTTTTATACTGGAGGAGACTATGGACTACACCAGAGCTCCGATCTTACGCAATGGGTATCATGGACGTAATTCAGGTTGACAAGTTTCATAAGATTGAGTGGCTAAGGAACCTCCGAGAATCTTTAAAAGCTTTGGGGTTGGAAGGCCTATGGAACGACCCAGTTGTCGCTGAGTTTCCTGTCAAAAAGCTATTGAAAACATTATATTGGGAACAGGTAAACCACAGGGTGTGGGGTGCTTCCACTTCCCCCACGATGACCAGCCGTTTTTTAGAGGCAAAGGTCACACCTCTTTTAGAACCTTTTTGGGATCTGATCACATCACCAAATGATAGGAAACTTTATTTTCAACTTAGAGCAGGCTCCCTCCCACTTAGGGCTCTAACCTGTGGGTGGTTTGGTATAAGCACATGTACCTGCCCTGTTTGTGGTGCCAAAGAAGAAACCATTGCCCATTTTTTGTTCGTCTGCCCCGCATACGCTACTCCCAGACGTCATTGGCTCTCTCCTCTATGTAAACTATTGGGCACAAGGAGTTCTGTCGTAGCTATCAGAATCCTACATACAAGCACCTTACCAGTTAATTCAATAGGCTTAGCCAAATACCTGGGGTGGGCATGGTCTCTCAGACTAAAAGCCCTTTGCTGCACTGAGAAGGCATTTAGGTAGGCCCCTAAACTCCCCCATCATTTGTTTGTCATCCCCACTCCAATTACTGTTTTTATCATTGATGTGTATGGTACATCATCTTGTCTGCTTTAATGTTTAATACTCCTCTTATCTACAAATTTTATCTATTTATTGGAAAGATTTTATGTAATTTAGTGATGGTGATATTTTATAACTGTGTATTTGTTTGTGTCTTGTATGAATTATTTTTAATTCGAATAAAGACTATGATGATGATGATTGAGGTCTTGGAACAAACAGAACTAGAACCATCACTAATTAAGGGAGTTGAGGTGATCAATCTGAGCGACCAAACATTAACTAATGATATGATCACATTACTTGAGAGAGGGATGGGATTTTGCCCTAAAGAGCATGGAGAGGTATGCGATTCTATGATTGACCTATTTAAATTCACTAGGAATTTGAAACTGAAAAAATTTTTGGAATGCAATCCAAAACCTAATAAAGGTATGAACATATTTCCATCGGAAGTTTGTCATTATGTTGTAACTATACAAGACATTAGGGACACGGAATTATTACTGTCAATTTCTGATGATGACCGAGACCACATGAAGATTGAGGAATTGTTGTGGGAATATGACTTAGAAACTGACGTCAACATCAATAGTGGGCTCAAGAATAAGTCTAGATGGACCCCTATACTATCTAGTGGAAATAATATTGATATATTTCACAAACTAGTCACAGAGGATATGTACAGATACCTACACCATGACAATAACCACAGACACAGGATGTCTGACAAGTTATCGTTAAATGAAAGAAGGGCATTGACAGATCTTAGCCAGCTACACAACATTACCATCAAAGGAGCCGATAAGGGCGGAAATATTGTGGTTATGAACACCAGGGATTATAACAAGGAAATCTTATCACAATTGGATGATGGAACATGCTATGAGAAATTGAAGGATAATCCAATTGGACCACTGATAATTACTATCAACACACCCCTAAGTGAGTGGCTCAACAGTGGATTGATTAATCAGGATGAATATTTGTATCTTAAAGTGGATAAGCCTAGATTTCCATGTATCTATGCCTTGCCAAAGATACATAAGAACCAACAATCCCCACCAGGCAGACCCATACTATCTAGCATAGGAGGTCCAACGGAAAAGTTATCACAATATGTCGACACATTCTTACAACCTCTGGTGCAAAACTTACCAGCTTATATTAGGGAAACAAAACATATCCTTAGTATACTGTCGGATGTTACATGGGAGGAAGGTATGATATTAGCAACACTTGATGTCACCTCCTTATATACAAACATTAGAACATATCTAGGGACTAAAGAAGCCAGAACATTCTTGAATAAGAGACCAGCTACACAGTGGGCACATGTAGAGATGATCATCACCATGATTGATTTGATTCTTAAGAATAATGTGTTCCTTTTTGAAACAAAGTGGTACAAACAAATACAGGGAGTTGCCATGGGCTCCAGGTTCTCTCCTTTGTATGCCAATCTTTTCATGGGTTGGTTTGAGGAGGAGTGGATCTGGGGCCCAGGGGGTACAACTTGGAATAAATCCATCATCTACTGGGGGCGTTATATTGATGATTGCATCATGATTTGGTCAGGTTCCATGGAGAATCTGACAAAAGTTTGCGAACACCTCAACTCTAATGATATGGGTATCCACCTCACATATAATATGAGTAGATCAGAAATAGAATTTCTGGATCTGACGCTGTTTATAGAGGACAATCAAATACAGAGTAAACTTTACCGTAAACCTACCTCATGTAATGCTGTACTGCATGCGAGTAGCTCACACGCTAAACACCAAATAAAATCCATACCATATGGTGAACTAACTAGGGCAAGGAGAAATTGCAGTAAGAATAGCGACTTTACAACATGTAAAAATAATAGGAAGCAGAGATTTATAGCTAGAGGATATAATACACAGACAATCAACATGGCTGAACAAAAAATCATAAGAACTAAGAGAGAGGATACTCTAAAAGACAATCCTGTGAAAGGCGAAACCTCCCCAAAAGTCAGACTGATAACAAACTACAATGAGGTAGCAATTGCCCTCGGAAATAGCATGAAAAAACATTGGGGGATATTGAGTAAGGACAAATCACTGACCAAGTATGTTACAAATCAACCTCTGATTACATACAGACGAGGTGAGAATATCAAAGCGTGGATCAGTCCTAGTTATCTTAAACAAATTCAAAGACCAAATTGGCTAACACAAAGATGCATGGGGTTCTACAAATGTGGTAGATGTAAAATTTGCCCCCTAGCAATGAATAACACCAAAGTGTTTAATAGTCACTTAGGCAAACAATACAGGATCAGACAAATGATTAACTGTAACAGCCGTTATGTGATATATATGATCAAATGTGAATGTGGTAGCTTCTATATAGGAAGCACAATAAGGGCCCTAAAGGAGAGAATATATGAGCATCTAAGGGCCATTAAATATAATGACACCAGGTATGCTACTGCTATACATATTAATGAATGCCACGCTCAGGGGACACATAATACATTATCATTTTGTGGAATTGATCAGGTTAAAATGGACCCGAGGGGTGGCAATAAGGAACTATACTTAAGACTCAGGGAGGCTTTGTGGATCATAAAGCTTCAAGCGGTTAAACACGGGATGAACACAGACCATGAATTACACTATTTCCTAGGTGACTGAACACTAATTACCCAGGACTTAGAGACAGTGACATATAGTAAGCTAGTCACTGCAAGAACATAACACTTGAATGTGATTATGGATCTTTATTAGATGTATGTGACTGTCATTTACTAACATGGCTAGGAATATACTAATTGTTTTGACAATGTTATATAACATCAGGACTGTCAATTGCCATATGATTGTAACATGCTTATGTCATTATTGAATCATCAAACATCAAGGACAAAATTATCTCTGTATAAATCTGAATTGTTTTAGATGTAATATTCACTATGACCTTTTCAAACTACAGTGACTGATTTTAGACTATACTGTATGTTATACATATTCTGATGGGATGTGATTTCGAGCTAAACAATATTGTATTCACTGTAGATATGCGTCAAACATATCCCCATAATTTAAATTTTAAACTTTCACTCGCTTCCATATATGCGTCCAAATACCGAGGGACCTCCTATATGCATTTTTAAGAAATATTGATCCATTTTCCTTTTCACCTTTTCCCTCCATCTCAGGATATATTCTGGTATTATTGATGTCTTGCAGACTTGTGCTGTAACCGAGGTGAATAATACCCTGAACTGATATTTCACTTCATAAACGGGCAACGCAGTAACTAATTCTTTTTATTACAATTATGCACCTCGTTCCTGATAATTCTAGACATGATATATTATTTCTGTGGTGAGCCTAATCTTCTACTATGATACCTTTGTTGGTAATGTCAACCAACGTATATGTATTATTGCAGATTAACATATATGTATAACTGCAAAAGAGTAATATTTTTAGTTAGCCCGAGCCTATCACTTCTATTATGATGCCTTTATTGGTAATGACAAACAACATATATGTATTATTGCAGATTAACATATATGTATTACTGCAAACGAGTAATATTCCCAGTCAGCCCCAGCTAATATCATACCCATTAGAACTCTTAAGAAATTAAATAATATTGCATTGCTTCTGTTGGTAATGATAACCAACGTACTTGTAATACTGCAGTTTAATACTCTTAGTCAGTCTTAGTTAATATTAAAAATGTATTACTGTTTCAAAATGGCGGCTGGATACAATTTTGCCGATGTCGTGAGCCCGCACCAATCTATACTAAATATTATGCCATTTTGAATTAATGAATATATGTGGTGCTAGATAAAAAATTGCATTTAAATTCGCTCAAATACAGAAAATGTCTCCTCGTACAGGCGATTGGACGGACATAGATATAGCTTAATAAGGATTTGGGTGACGGAGATTAGTCTATGTGACTATACAAATCGAGTCGTTGTAGTACTTTATTCGACATATAAAAATATCATAAAAGTGCAGTGCAGTGTGTGATAAAAACAGTTTAAAAATATACTACAACAAGTGACTTCAATCCATACATGGTTAAAAAGACTAAAAAACAGCATATATATACACATATCAATTTCACAAATACCCTGTAATAGATAAAGTGAACAGTAATGGTCGCGGGGTCAGGGGAGTGGGTGGTTAGCTTGTCGGTGGTGCGCCTTGAGCAACCTGCGTCTTAATCTCCAGGCCCATCCCAGGTATTTGGCAGTCCCACAGATTACACTAGGGACAGTAGTGTCGTAAGTCAAAATACGCAGTGCCACCCTAGCGGACCTTACACCCAGATTATTGCAAACAGGTTTGAGCCACCTTAGTCTTGGTTGCCTGTACGCCTGGCAGGCAAACATGAAGTGGCCAATAGACTCTGTGGGCGAGGCACACCCTGGGCAGCCTTTTGAGTGCGTGATGACCTTACTCCAGCGGGTTTGAAAATCATAGAGTGGGAGCGTGCCATATCTCAATTTGAGATATAGAGATCTGTCTTCAGGTGATTCAATGAGGTCCATAAAGGACTCCAGGCTGGGAGCTGGTTTTGTATCCAGGAAGTTTGCCGTAAGCACACCCTCCTGATTTCTTAGGGTATCGGCCGTAACCCAATCCCAATAGATTTTTTTTATCGTAAGTTTGGGGGGGGGGAACCTGGCTCGCCCAGGCTTCTTCCAGACCAATCTTCTGCAGATGTTTTTTCAAGTTTGATACCCATGGAATCTTATGATCTGCTCCCAGGTTTAATAACTCGTCCAGGGCAGCGGCAAAGTGGTGGAGTTCAGGGGATCTTCTAATCCTTGCCCAGTATAGTATAGGGCGCAACCTTGCCATATTACTGATGTTTTGTCTGCCAAGGTCACTACGGAGTGGAACCAACGGGGTAGACAGGGGAAGCGAGACTAAGTCCCTAAAGAACTTGTTCTCGGATCTAAGTAGCTCTGACAGATTTTCGAAACCCCACAGTTCCGCCCCATAGAGCGCTGCAGACAGTGCCTTCCCCTCGTAGACTTTAACAGCCGCCGCTATCGGCCTGCTATATGAGAGCCTCTGATGTCTCGATATTGCACCTGCAGCTCTTTTGTGGGCAAGGAGCATTTTTGAGAGGTGCGGAGCCCATTTAAGCTTGTTATTTACCCTCACTCCGAGATAATCAAAAGCGTCCACTAGCTCAAGAGATGTACCATTGAGCTTGATGTTGTTCTTAAAGTTTTTAGAGGGAGATAGCGCCATCAGCTTAGTTTTCAGCGTGTTTATTTGCAGCCCCCTGGAGTCGCAGAACTCTGAGAAGCGGGACAACAGTCTTTGTAAGCCCATAGGGCTTTTCGAGATCAAGAGAGTGTCGTCAGCAAAGAGTAGGGTAGATATTTTTTCCCCGCACAGGGTTGGGGCGTCGACCCTGTCGTCTCTCAAGTAGTCTGCCACACCATTTATATAGAGAGAAAACAGGGTCGGGGCCATAACACAGCCCTGGCGCACACCTTTCTCGACGGAGATCCTCTCTGTGAGCTGCCCCTGTTGTCCCCACCTGACTTTAGCAAAATTGCCTTCGTGGAGACGTTTCAGGAGGTCCAGAGTTAGGGGAGGGATGCCCAGGTCATGCAGTACCTGCCACAGCTGTGAACGTGGCACCAGGTCAAAGGCTGTTTTTAAATCAATAAATGCCAAATATAGGCTGCCTTTTTCGATGAGCACGGATTTCCAGTATATAATACAGAATCTAAAGACCTGGTCAATGGTACCTACTCCCTCCCTAAAACCTGCTTGTAGATGGCTCAGAATACCCTCCTCGTCTATCCACTCCTTAATCCTGGTCAAGAGGACTCTGCCAACCACTTTTTGAATTACGTCGATTAAACTAATCGGTCTGTAGTTGGCAGGGTCCCCTCTATCCCCTTTCTTATAAATAGCCACCACCTCCGCCCCCTTCCAGGAGTCCGGAATTGGGCAGCCTAGAGCTAGATTTTTTAGGATCCGAAGGATGAATTCTGCCCAGAGATCTTTTTCATGGAGCAGTAGATCACCTGGGAGACCATCGGGGCCAGCTGCCTTTCCCGGGGCAATTGTATTAATTGCAGAAAGGACCTCATTTAGGCCAAAGACGGGCTCTAGCTCCAGATGTTCCGGATGCTCCAATGCCGGCAACTGCTCCTCATGGCGTTCTCTTTCCCTGGATGAATAAAGGTTAGAGAAATGTGAATGCCATTGGGACCCCGTTATATGATTCGGGATTGGATCTGCCCCACCCCTTGTACTGATGTTTATAAGATTCCAGAAGGAGGATGAATCTTTTAATAGGGCTGCAACCTTTAAATCCTGCCAGAGGGATTCGTCCCACAGACGCTTTGCCTTTCTTATGGTGGTATAATACATTTTCCGTGCATTGGTGATAGCTAGCTGATCCTTGGATTTAATGGCTCTAGATAGAGTCTGTCTCATAGCCCTACAATCTTGTGAGAACCAGGGGTTTTCTGTTTTTGGGGGATGCCGCTTTTGATCCCCCTTTTCCTGAGTCACAAAGAAATTCCCAACCCGTGCTACCGTCCGATAATAGACTTCTAAGAAGTCATTATGGGGGAGGGTCATCGAGAGACAGCCTATGGGCAAGTCCAGAGCTACAATGCCTTCTTCGACTATGCTTCTGATTTTACACAGGTCCCTCTCTCGCTTTACCACCTTTGGCCACTTCAGGCGTCTGTTACAATTGGTGGGGGCAACCTCTCTAGCCCCGGGCCTCTGAATAGTTGAGGATTCAATAGAAGTAGTAACGAGCCCTCGCCTGAATTGCATAAATAAGGGATTGTGATCGCTCTCGGACCTATCAACCACTTCCATATCACTGAGGTCTGGCCAAAGCTCTGAGCTCAACAAGACATAATCAATACGTGAGGGGGCGCCAGTTCTTGTGAATGTAGGGGCACCCGAGCCATCTGAAAGGGTTCGTCCATTTGTGGCCCTCAAGTTGAACTCCAGAGTGAGAGCATTAATTTGTACAGCTCTCTTAGACCATTTTTTCAGTGGTGGAATGGTTAATTGGGGGATACCCTGCTTGGAGTCTATATCGCCAATACCCAAAATGTCATCGCTGCTCAGGGGCTCAAAAGTGCAATTTAGATCCCCGGCAACTATGACACCCGCCTTGGGGGAGATTGCTGAGAGTTCAGACTCCAGAACTGAAACGGTCTGGCTTACTTGACCGCCTGGGTTGCCCCTAGCATAGATGTTGAATATATCAAGAGGTATTTGATGGGCTAGCCCCTTGATAGAAATATGCAAAAGGTCATCAGATGAAGTTGCATGGCTCTTGACTGCCCAATTCAAGCTAATATTAACCCAAATTAAGAGACCCCCAGAGGGACGACCTCGTATGGACCTAATAGCTGGGACAGAAAAAGTAGTAAATCCTGATCTATACAGGGGAACCAGACTCCAGGTTTCCTGAAAGAGGATAACGTAAAACTTGTCGATGAAATCACTCCAGTCAGGATCTGGGAGGTTCCTCCTTAGCCCTGCGATGTTCCATGATAACATCTTAATAATACCCGAAGGGGGTGGCATTAGGGGGGTCCCTATATCTGCTGCCATACTAGCTTGGCGGCTCTCATCAGCTTTCAGATTATCAGTAACTTCACCTGAATCAATTAAAAACGGGTTGAGAGCTGAGGTGGTATTCGAGGGTGGGACCACTACAGAATGCAGTGTCAACGGATATAATGGGGAACCTGTATATGCGTTATTTAGTCAGTCTACTTGTCTTAAGCCGGAGTCCTCGTCCTCCCTCTGATGAATCCAGACAGGAGACTTGCGAATCTGGATTGAGGAGTAAGCGGGGGGTGAAGTCCTATACTCAAGCAGGAGTAGGTTTTCAGCTAAGACGGGGTCCCCAAAAACAATCTCTATGCAATCAGAACCAGAGTGTGCCCGAGAAAGCCTCCTTACCCTTATGATGTCCTCTCTAATGATTGATCTACAGCCTCTTACATGTCTCAACCAGTGTATAACTTTATTATGTAAGGATTCGCTGTTTTCAACGGTGCAGCGTGATGTCAATTTTGGAGCGTTGGTCATGAAAACAGGAAAGCTGTTATACACGGGGTAAGGAGTCACCGGGGGAACTGGAATGTAGGGTGTAGGGTTGTTGCTACAAGGCAAAGAAGAACTAAGAGTGCGTCTAGAGAGAGGAGCTACAGTGGGTAAGCTTGGCAGGTCAAAGCGTCTCAACATGTCTTGGCAAGGCTTGGTATGGGCATTTTCTCTGGTATTTCTCCCCTCGTCATACACACCCAGATTGATATGACCAAAATTCGTTTTAGGGAGAGTAGGCTTGGGTGATCCAGCCTTCTTCGTAGAAGGAGCTACCCCAGAGTCAGATGGAAGAACAGGGGAAGTCAAAGAGGGAACCCTGCTCAGAATAAGACTCTCCACTTTCCTACCAAGATCAGCCACCAGCTCCTCTAATCTCTCAATTCTACCATAGAGCGCTGCCAGATTATCAGCATCACACCTGGAAGTAATCGATGGAACCACTATGGACTCAGCAGCCTGGCTAGATGGATGAGACAAGTCAGGGTCGAGAGAGGCAAACCTGTTGGTACATAGTAAGGCTTGGAGGGCAGGGTCCGGAATTATTGGGACTACTTCAGGGGCATTCAAGGTAGCCATGGCCTGAGATGAAGTAAGTTGCGGGTCAGGAGTAAGAATGACGGGAGCGGGGTCAGACTTTTGTTGTTTTGTCAGGCGTTGGGTATGAAACATAGATGGTATTGTGCTATTGACCTTTGGGGCACCTTTAACTGACTGAGTCCCCGCTTGCTCGTCATGTAATGTGTCCTCACAATCATGTACAATCTCCTCTATTCTAGTCAGGACACAGTTCATAGCGGCATGGACATTCTTCTTTGACTTTTTGCCCTTTTTACCAGTGCTCATCAGCCCTCCCTCTACAGCTTTTCTTTTACCCATAATTATAGCCCAGCAGCAACGGCAGAGTACAAGCTGTTGGTCCGTAGGCAAACAATTTGCGGGAAACAGAGGTCAAAGTTCCGCAGCAAACAAACCAAGTCCAGCACACACTACCTAGAAGTCATTTTGCCGTAGCACAGTACCTTATCTGCAGCGGGGGAACGTGACGTCCAGCACTCCTCACTAAGGGGTTGGCCCGGCCCGACCTCCTCCGACCTCGGACGGCCTCAGACGGCCCGCCCTTTGCCCGGGCTTAGCCCGGCGTCGCCCGCGCGCGTCCCGCGACGCGGGGGGAGCCTCGCTCTTATCGCAGCCTCCGGGCGCGGGAAGCGCGTAGCAGCCGCTAGGCAGCCTGGGAGCTGTAGTCTCCCCCTGCGAACCGCGGGATGGAGGAAGCGGCCACAGAGGGGACAAGCAGCGTCGGGGCCCCAGGAGCGGCGAAGAATCCAGGTAGGAGCGTCTCAAGTGGTTGGTAGGTTGTAGACAGCTGAAGCAGACCCCCACTCCGCCGGGGGAGCCTCGCTCTTATCGCAGTCAGTCACTTAAGATGGCGGCTGATATCGGTATCTCTGTTGTCGTAGCTTACGCACTAGTCTTTTGGCTTCGCAAACACTAAACGAGGCATTTCCGATCGACAGCGTTATATTGCGGCCATACTGAGATGCCGGGGTTCGGATACAGGTTTTAACGCTGCTAAATACAGGTATGGACTGACCTCCGAAAATAGGACCAACTTAAGTACTGGGTTAATTGAAACTAGAGATTTTGAATTTTTGTATTGTTTGATTTCTAGCGCGTCGCATGCTGATCTAAATATGCAGCCCCTACTCGAGCTGGAGATTTAAACTACATCGTGTACTGCTGGTAAGTTTATCGTACCAAACACACGGGCTTTATGTGACTTCGCGGTTCACCTGTGCACTTAGTTGGTGTACCTGGAAACGAGTAAATGTGTTCCCATGGCGATCTCTTACACATTGGGATTTCTGTAAATCCAATGTCATTTTCTCTTGGTCACAATTTGAACCTTTAAAATGGTCACGGTTAGAACCTTCTTATTGGCATATACTCACTTTGTATATAACGCTTTTAGCAACTGAACCTCACTATACATTAGCGGATAACTGCAAATGCACAAATGGATGCATCTGTAGGTGCACTAATTGAAAACTTTCATCACAAGTCTCAACTATAAAGCATGCGTACTATGCTCTGTGATATTAGTGGCCATTGGGAATGTTATGCCCCACTATTCTAAATAGGACTTTGCTATGTCTTTGCAGATACATGCTAAAATAAGACTTTGTCGTGGAATATTTGCATCTTGCCCGGCCATAGTCAGGCTGGGACAGAACTATAACCAGTCAGAAGGTATGGTCTTTACCTTATGGATGGCTTCTTTATGGATACATACTCAATAAGACTTACACCTTATAGAATTTTATTTATATTTTCTTATTTTAGGCACATAAGATTGTTTCATTTACTTGAAGGTAGGCCTGGGTTCTCCCAGTAAACGTATCTTCATATAATATGCATATGGAACGTCACTTGATTGGTGATAATGAGTTGCACTATTTGCTTTCTATTTACTATTGGCCATTCCCTTTCATCGGGTGATCATCAATATTGGTTGTCTTGGCACACTGGATACTATAATTAACTGATATATCAATATGATTATTTAAAATGTAAGGATACACAATAATTCATTTCACTGTCCCTTGTTGGATGCACCTGTACAGATTTAGGGATATACGATGTGATTTGAGGGTTACAGTTGGGACCACATATAATTCACATGTAAAATATTTTACTACTGATGCCCGAATGTTTTGGGCTTACACTCTGTTTTATATATGTTTTCCAGCCCTGAGGAAGTCGCGGGTGTCTTGTCCCGAGTGACGAAACACGTGTTGGCTGGAGTTACAACAAGACAACTATTAAATGATTCATATTTTCTATGTATTTGCTGTGAAACCTAAGTTATTGACTTGTCATATCATTGTGAATGTGTGCCAGGGTTCATTTGAATTTGTACAGATCTGTTGATCTGAATGTTGAGGTGTTGGATGATTACCTCCTCCCTAGGCACCTAAAGTGATAATCGAGCTACCAAATATTCACCGCAAATAGTGAGCGCCATTTCCATCCAGGGCATAATCATCCCAACAAGTATTTATTATTTAATATTATGTGTTTATGTATTTAATTTTTAATGTTTTATATATATAAATGTATGTGATTTGTAACATATTTTTAGTAAAACTTATTTTCATATATTGTTTTATGTATAAATGAATTAGAGATATTTTATATTTATTGCAGTTTACTTGTTACATTTATTATTTTTATATTTGTATGTAAAAATGTATATATATAGTATTGATATATTTAAACACATTAGAAAATTAAAATAGATTATTATTACTTTTTTAACAGTTTTATATTATATATGTATATATAAATATACATATATATATTACCTACTGGCGGTCGCCGGTAGGTAGTTATAGTTAGGACCTATTTTCCATAGGAAATCTGCAACATTCTATTTGGAATAACTTTGGCGCCTGTTGACGAATCTTTGCAAAATTTTCAAAACTTTTGGCTAGCTCCGGTCCGCTCCTATCCTGAAAGTCTCGGGATGATTCGTGTAGCGGGGCTGAGAAAAAAGGGGGGTCCCAAAATGTGTTTTCCCCATGCAATTTCCCATAGGACCTTTAGCCGCAGCTACAGCCCGAACTGCTGAACGGAATTACACCAAATTTGGCAAAGAGGTAGTCCTCAGTTCAGACTCGTGCCTTTTCCTTAAATTGTTTAAATCCGTTCAGTAGATCCTGAGAAAATGACATTTAAAAGTACATATATATCTATGGCCTCGGAGGATCCACGTACCGTATGCGCACCCAGCGCGCACCCTGCCGTGCACGAGCTGCTTTCTAATTGGCTGTCAACACTCCAAATCAGGAAGTGTTGGCAGCCATCTTGAGCCTCGGTAGAACCGAGGCACTAGAAACCCCCCAAAAAACCTCACAAAAAGCAAAAAGGGGGCAGGGTAGAAACACCCTGACCCCCTAGGCCTGCTCAGGGGGTTCCATAAGGACCCCCAAGGCCCCAAATTGTTTTTTTGTTTGTTTTTTTAAACGGGAGGATGCGCGCATCCTGCCGATAAAAATAAATAAATAAATAAAGCGCGTGCTCCCGCGCTTGTTTGGTATTCAGCCCCCGGGGGGGGGGGCAAATCCCGGGGGCAATGGTGATTTATGTAAAGGGGGACCCAGAGGGGCCCCCCAGCCCTGGGGACCGCCGACCCCGGGGCTTTTTAAAATTATGTACGGGGGCTCTCAGTCCCCCCAGCCCCGGAGACCGCCACCCCCGGGGCTTATTAAAATTGGGTTGGGGGGCTCTCAGGCCCCCCAGCACCAAGGACCGCCACTCCCCTGGGCTACTTAAAATTGGGTGTGGGGGGGGCTCTGAGGCCCCCCCAGCCCTGGGGACCGCCACCCCTGGGTCTTCTTACAAATGTGGGAGAGGGGCCGCGCAGCCCCCCTCCTGGAGCCTTTTACAGGCCCTGGGGACTGCCCCCCCCCCAGGGCCAGCTCCTGCAGTGTCCCGGGGTGCCCACCCGTGGGACATGGCCATTTGCAATGACAGGGCGGGAGCCTCGCGGCTCCCACCCTGTCATTGCAAACTGCTTTCCTATTGGGAAGAGAGAGCAGGAAACCTGCTCTCTCTTCCAAATAGCAAAGCAGATTGCTTTTCCACATGGGGAGCAGCATATTAGCTGCTCCCCAAGTGGAAAAGCAATGCCGGCTCCGGGGCAGATTATGGCCTCAGGAGGGGGGCCACGCGGCCCCCTTCCCAATGTTTTAATTATTAAAAAAAAATTAAGGGCAGGCCCTGGGGGATGGGGTCCCCAGGGCCAAAAAATTAGAAAAAGAAGGGGAGCTATACAGCCCCCCTTCTTAAAAAAAAACATTACAAAAACGGGATCGCGGACGGAGGCCACGATCCCTCATTGCACCACTCTGCAAACGCGCCCCCTGGCGCGTTTGCAGAGGGGGAACAAATTCCCCTTGAATACTGGGGGTCCCTGGGGGCCAACTAGCCCACCAGTTACCTTAAGTATTCGCCAGGGAGCTGCGTTGCAGAGAGGTGTTCTGAGTCCACACCCCTTTTTACACCTCTCTGCAACGTAGCTCTGTGGCGCTTACTGGAGGTAGCTGGTGGGCTAGTTGCACCCCAGGGAGCCTCAGTATTCAAGGGGAGTTAATTCCCAAACTTAAAATGCGCCACGGGGCGCGTTTGCACAGTGGTGAAGGGAGGGGGTGGGGCCTGAGGTGATATGTGTGCAAACACGCCCTGTGGCGCGTTTTAAGTTGGGGAATTAATTCTTCTTCAATCCAGAGGTCCCCTGGGGGCCTACTAGCCCACCAGGTACCTCCACTAAGCGCCACGGAGCTGGCACATTGAGATGCCTGCCATGAGGTGCAGAGATAAACCTCACCGCCCATTTCACTATGGGAGCATGCATTATGGCCAGTTTATGCCGGAAATGCATGCTGCTATAGTAAAATGTAGGAATGCGACTGAACAGTGTTCGTCGGTCTCATGACCGATGCGGTGTCCGACATCGTAATGACCTCCTTTGTAATTAATCTTAATTAATATAATTGCTCAAGAAAGACCTATCAAGATGAAGCATATATTATACATTTTAAAAACTTCATGCAAGAAATAAAATTAAAATAAAGTACCTTGATATTTTCATTGCCTTTAACTTGTTTAGTTCTTCTATGCTCTTGGATTATAATGACATTCATGGCTGATGTAATCGATACCGTTGCAATACCTGCAAATTTCCTGGATGTGCCAGGTGTAAGTAGGGAAAAATGAAGTTAATGGATAATATGTTTTGAATGCACTTGGTGGCGGTTGATGGGTTCGATTATAGCGCCTTCCAGAAAACTGCACTCTTGTACGAAAGTATTGGAACAGAGGGGTGACATTTATTTGATAATGTGAGTCCAGTTGAAAAACTTGAAAGAGAAGACGTTTGGAACTCATATACAGAGGCGAAGAGAAAAATGGGATATTACTTTGATACAACCCTCAGCATCATAACCGAGACACAACTTTTATAATGGATACCAATCCCAATGAGAATCTGTTGAGGCATATGCTGTTACCTTACCCATGCTTGTTTCGTCATACACTTTCCAAAATTCTGATGAAATGATCCGGGATCAATTAGTAATGCGCTCAACGTGCACTAAAGCACAGAAAAACCTGTTGTGCCATAACCTAACTTTAGAAAAAGTCATAAGTACTATAAAAAGTTGCAAACATTAATCAAAAGGCAATAAATTGTTAAGGAAACCAAAAAGAACATCAAATAAGATTAATATGGTACGTACACAGATAAATGACAGATGAAATTCTATGAACAAGGAGCAAGACAGACTTACCAATACAAAAATAAATGAGCATGAGGAGCCAGAATGCTATCATTGTGGATCAAACAGTCATGATGCATCATCCAAAAACTGTACTGCTTTAGGCAAGGATTTTCGAAAGTCTGGTAGGAAAGAACACTTTGCCAAGGTCTGTTGTTCAAACTTACGTATTAAAAAAGTACAGTAAAAGTACAGGAAGGTGACAACGCACACAAAAATCTTGAAGAACTAGAGAATTTAGTTCTAATGGTAGCGCTTTGCAATGAGTCGGAGCATCTTGATCAGTCAAGATGCACTGTACAAATAAATGATTGTCCTTTGGAGATTTTAGTTGATACCGGATCTCGCATTACAATTATTTCAAGAAACAAATATGACCTAATTCCTGATAAACGAACATTAAAACCAAGAAAAATGACGCCAGGAGTCTCTGGTGGGCATAATATCCATTTGAAAGAAGTCTTTGAGGCAAGTATCAAATTTGAAGGAAGAATAATGAAAACGAAGATATATGTGGTCAACCAAGGAGTAAACATGCTAGGATGGTCTGACCAAAGACAGTTACGTATGATAATCAACCTATGCAAAGAACCTTGGGCCCGATTCACAAAGGCAATCTGAGACAAAAGTCTAACTTTACGACTTTTGGTATTCACAGAGGTACTTTACCAGTTGTATCTTTAAGTCTGAAGTCGGGCCGGAATCTCTGGCTGAAGCTGCACTCTCCGGCTGAAGCTGTACTCTCCGGCTGAGCCGGAATCTCCAGCTCAGGCTGAATGAAGTGTAATCAATAAGCCGGAATTCAATTTTTACAAAAGGGAACATTAGGAACATGAGCTAAATGGTAGAAGAGGTCATGAAAATCAGTTTGGGCAGGAAAAATGGTGTGGCCAGACACTACATCCCTTCCCAGAAAAGTTTGCTCCTTTGCATCTTGGTACATGCAGTCCACAATTTGCGCTGCTCTCAGTGTTGGCTGAGGTGTTGCACCAAAGTTTGGTGTAACACTATAGTCAACACTGAGTGTTGTGTAACACTACATGGTATTTGAGGATTACAGAGTGCACAATGCTATGCATCATTCAATTACTAGGCTTCTTATAACTAGTCGCACCGGTCCATTTTTTTTCTTTGCGGAGTTTTATATTGCGCAAACTTGACTCAAAGGTATCAGAGCGCTTTACGTGAGCACCAGTTGCATTACACAAGGACACATTCATTTTTGTTAGGCACAGGGAGATTAAGTGATTTGCCCAGAATCACAGGTTGTTGAAGATCATTGACGAGACTCAAACCCTGTTCCCCAGATTTGAGGCCGATCACCCTAGCCGTTAGACCACATCCTCTCCCCATGAAATATGCTTTACGTTTTTGGGCTACTGTGATTATTTGTATGAAGAAGCAAGGTGAACGGCTCTGAACCATTACAAAGTGGACAAATATTCCAAGTAAAAAAGAACATAATGAAAGCATGACCGCAAATTGATTTTATTATGATTTGTAGCTCCAACGAGTTCCACATAAAAATACAGAGAAACCCACAAACCACACATCTTACAAATATTAGTAAACAGGATAAAATGCTTTCCAGAATCTGACAATATAGAAGTCTCACAATTGATTATAAACAAAACTGAGTACACAACAGCAATAATCAGGATAAAACCACACTACACAAATAATGGATGTCCTTAAACTTGTAAAGTGCTAGTGCGCTAAAGTATATGGCAAAGATGCGAAACCTGACCCACATACAAAATATATTGGGAACATTTGTGCAATCAATTCTATCACAGTACAGCAGTATAATTCAGTACAATCAGCTTTGAGGCCAAGATATGATTCCGGGCCTCCACTGCTGAGGTAATATTATACTTTAACAACACTGGTTTTAAAAATCGGCGTCGTAATGGCTGTAATAAGGGGCAGGCGAATAACACATAGTTTAAATCTTGCACCTGGTTTCCACAAAAGTCACAGAGCCTATCTATCTTCCCTAGCTAATCCTTCCCATGGTCCTGTTATGATTCGCATGGGGAGCAAGTTCAGCCTTAGTAGCAAGATGGTTCTGCGCACTCCATGGGGAAGCTTCCATAAAACATACGGTTGAGGTTTTTTGCACATGCTACTCTCCAGTATTATGTCAGTCCTATTGTGCTGAGTACACAGTCCGATATCTCTATTGCGACAAACTTCATAAAGTGTGTTTTTAATTAAAGTTTTCAAAACCTGCTTTGGAAGAGGGCCTGCTTCACTTTGCCCCATTCCAAACGTGACTAATGCTTTCTCATAGTTTCTAAAAACAGCACTTTTTCTTATCAAGTAAGAAAAGATTTCATATTTTAGGACAGCCCGTATGGAACTCACATCGCTATTCAATATGGTATTGCCCCACCTTAGGCTTGCTGCCATAGCAAACACGTTAGTGGAGAGAAGCCCAAATACAAGCTGGAGGGCTGTTGGAACAATTGCATGATTCAGGTGACATAATTGGCACCAAATGCGCTCTTCCATCTTCTCCAAAAAGTCCCAATGCTGCTTATCCACTGATTCGCAAGCGTAACTCAAGGAACCCAGAATTTCAATCTTATAAACTGCTAAAACATGAGCAAAATATCTTTGTTCGCAACATTTATATAGTCTGGCAATTGCAAAGGCCTGAGATATTGCCTTACTTCTTCACTGACTAATGTGATCACTGCTAGAGCAGTTGCTAAAGAAGATTCAACCTAAATATAGGTACAACTTCACTGCTTCTAGCTTATTTTTCCCCACAACCAGTGCAAATTGTTCCTAGCACTGCATCCCCTGGACCTAAAAACCAGTTGCATTACACAATGACACATTCATTTTTGTTAGGCACAGGGAGATTAAGTGATTTGCCCAGAATCACAGGATGTTGAAGATTATTGACGAGACTCAAACCCTGTTCCCCAGATTTGAGGCTGATCACCTTAGCCGTTAGACCACATCCTCTCCCCATGAAATATGCTTTATGTTTTTGGGCTACTGTGATTATTTGTATGCACAACAGAAGACAAAATAGTTCGCATAGTTAAAATGTATACAACTCCACGTTTTCTGTAAACAAATTATCAATGGATGGAATTACATTAATGAGCTTAACTTGGAGTTAGGGTGTCCTAAGCCTGCCATTTTCCAGGACAGACGTTTGCCCAGGGGGCAACCTCTGTAGCATAGGGAGTTTTATGTTTTCTTTGGAAGCATTCAAAGAACCAGCTACCCAATTCCAGTGGCCCAACTAATTTCCCCCTCTAGATTCACTGACCATTTGGCCATCATAGCCTGTAATATTAATCACCCTTTTCCGTGTAATATTGTCAACTGAGATTTTAATATCCTTCGGTTATACAACCCCCCTGCTACTACATACAGCTCTACCAGAGCCTTGAGTGTCTTCCCTACAAAAGTCTAACTGAGCAACAACCAGCTCCTCAAATAGGAAGACATTGATTCATTTTTTCCAAAATTGATCCCCATTATCCAGAATTAGCATTACAATGATCCTTGAGCTAAATGTTACTCTGGAATTTGGAAGTCTGCTTCGAGGATCTAGAAATACCCAATCAATATCTCTACTTGCTACCAGTCTCAGATCTTCAATATCAGACATAACTGAAGAAGAAAACGTCTATTAAATGGACCAAATTCCCTGTCAAACAAGGAAACACAGATTAGAGTATCAGATACATGTCCGGACCCAGGTCCTACAACTAGCTTATTACTCTGACTTTGTTCAGCTCCCGGTTTAGGGATTTGTGATGGTGAAGAAGGGGAAGCAGCACCCCCCATTGAAAAACCTCAAATGATTTGGATCAGTCCTTACAGGGAGAAAATCCACACCAGAGAGGATCGGGGGAAATCTATCCAAGGTCTTTGGGGGAGTTTCATTAGTTTTTGTTGTTGTACTCACTGAACCAACCAAATCTATCCTTGCTTCGTCATTCTCTAATCCAGTGCACAACCCTCCCCAATTGGTAAGGTATGTTACCCCTGTGTCCGTGAGTTCTTTCTCTTGCCGTTGTCTGCCTAATACTGGTACATTTGTTATGATAGGGAGGAGGAGAGGATTTACTTCTAGGGACCACAACTCCCGACCAGCATGAGGCCCAACTATCTTTAACTCATTTACTTTTTGAGGCTGAGTAATAAAGTCAGTTATGTAACAATGGGGTAACACAAAATACCCCTGGTCCAGGGTAGCATACAGTACAGCATAGAAATAGTCACAGTAGAAATAGGTTTGGCATGATACGAAATTGAGTTACTCAAACATCACCATGACAAATTCTAATAATTGTAATTTATTCTCTTCATCATCACATGATTATCGAAGACAGCATGATTATCTGTACATTTAGTTAAAATGGTGCTCGGAGAAGGGAATAGAATGAATGCTGAGGCAGTAATGTGTGCTTGTGAGGGTTGTAAGAAAGGAAAGGCAATGTGCAATATGTACATCAGATATCCAAGGAACAAATTACCTTTATTGCACATAGGGTTCGAAACGTCGACAGTCCATCACCACTTTTCAAGCATAGACGACAGTGATGAATTATCTGAGCCTACAAATTGCTATGTTTGTTTTGTATTAATTTGCCATTATTAGGCTGGATAGGTTTCAGCTATATCTGATGTACATATTGCACATTGCCTTTCCTTTCCTACAGTCCTCACAAGCACACATTCCCTCCTGAGCACTCTATTCCCTTCTCTGAGCACCATTTTAAACTAAATGTACAGCCAATCATGCTGTCTTCGATAATCATGTGATGATGATGAGAATAAATCACATTTATTTGAATTTGTCATGGTGATGTTTGAATGACCCAATTTCGTATCATGCCACACCTATTTCCACTGTGGCCATTTCTTTTCTGTAGAGTAATAAAGTCAGGCTCTTCAGGGGCATTAGGAAACCTCCGTTTGTTTGGCTTACCTTCGTGATGCACTGAATCCTTTTATTTTTCCCCTTCCGAGATTTTAACCCATTGCAATCCGGGGGGGAGGCGCCCATCCCAGGAGAAACATCATCTGTTTTCACCCTTGATAGATAAATACCGGGAGGGTTATTTTGAGAAACTATCCCGAGGCATAAAGATTACTCCTTTTTTAAATATCGGGAACATAGGTGGAGTATTCTTGAATACTGATGCATTTACATTCTCCCCTTGAGCAGCAAGGCAATAATCCCCGGTTACCTGATGTTGGGAGGGGGAACAGAGAGTTTTGTCAACCTCAGGGATATCTTCAGAATGCCCAGTTGTAGAACCCCCAGGCCATCATAAGTTGCCACTTAAACTACCATTTCTACCTCCCCCTATGATACCTCTTTATTCGTTTGGGAAGCCTTAGTTTTCAATTCAATGCCCATTTCTTCCTTCCCTAGACACGTACTGGCAGAAGTGAGGTACTGCACCCCCGTTAAAATGGGAGACAATGCATCGAACACATGATCAGAGTTAGCAATTGATTTATCTAGCAAGTCCAAAATTGAGGAAAGAGTCCTCTCTAATGCATAAAGAATATCAAAATTGGCCCTCCCTCCACCATTCCCATTAATGCCCTCATTCAACATTCTCCATGAGGCTTGTGCTCCTGTGCTTGAAGATACATCTAATTTCATCAGACACAATTAACCTAGGAATTATACACTTGAGGAAGGTGTACTACTATACACAGCTGGAAGTGTAGGACAACTGACAGGACACTAAGAAGACGGGCTCAAAGTTGTTTCTGGGGCAACTGACGATTTTAAAATTAGCCTCCAAAACTCATTTTTTTTCCATACGAATTGCAACATCCGTCAAAGAAAATTCCTCCAATTCACCCAGATCAAAGCTAAATGCATCACCACGTAGCTCATTATGAGTCACTTGAGAAACCTCCTTGGATGTCAACACTCCTGTACTGACTCAACGTTTAGGGTGCCAGATAGAACCGCAGGACTCATAGGCTCAGACATAAACACAGTCTCAGAGTTCAACTTGGTGACAGCGCCATTTGTTTTAGAACCAGCCTTAGCATCCTCCATATCCATTTCTTCTACTGCTTCCGCTGAGTGACTTTGGTCAATGAGCTGAGTTTGAGAGATAGTTTGCACTGGGTTATGTATGATGAGACTGAGCTGATGTGGGACTGCGCCCTGAGAGAGGACCATAACTATACCCAGCTCTTCTTCTTTGATAGCCCCATTTCCTTATTTCCTACTCCTCTGCCCCTCTGGCCCTTTGAAAACATAGACAATATGGTAGATTGGGACTTCAAGAGGGACAGATGGCCTTGAGGCTTCTTTTGCTGGATAGTTTTCAACAATTTGGGAGAGCAGGTGTGATTAGCTAAGGAACCGGTTGAGCTTGAGTGCGCAATTAAACAACAAGAATACAGGCACCTAGAAGGCATCTTCAAAATCAACTCTAAAGAGCCTAAAGTGATTAACCACAGAAATCCAGAAATGGCCACTTAGCCCCTTGACCACAGAAGCTACAAATGCCCGACACCTGGCTTTCCCTCTTCCCTCTATCCTTAACTCTGAGACTTTTGCTTCTCTGCAGTTCCACAGTAAGTACCACCTCTTCCTATAGGGTAGAGCAGATGCTTAGATGGACACAATGAGGGGCATAGAGTTTATGGGGAAAGAATAGAAATGTATACTGGGAGCAGAGCCCCCCCACCATGAGGCACAAACGGCACCAACCTAATGCTGCCCGCTTCCGCACCACAAGGGATTGCTTACTGCTAGCTTGCTACTTACAAGTTACTACTTATCGATTAGACTTATGTGCTGCTTGTATTCTGCGAGTTTCTAAGTACTGCTGCGTTTTCTGCATCTTCTCTTGGTTGATGGATTGGACCTTCTATGCGCCCCCTATGCACCTCACAGTCTCATCCTCTCCTCTTTTTGCCAGCCCGATTCTATCCCAATTCACCTGAATAATGCAGCACAAGAAAACCCCACTCCTTTTGTGAGATGAAAAGTTTAGGGATCACATTTAAAATGGTGTTTTAGAGTCCAAGCTCAAAATGCTCACAATTGCAGCAAAAGAGAGCTAAATGCAGTATGTCTACTTTTAACCTTTATCCAAAAGATATTTTGAGATGGCCGGTGGAAGGGCAGGTCTGGAAAATTTTCTGATGAAAGGGAGGGGGTGGTATGGCAGACGAGGTAGGTAATTCTGGCAAGAAAGGAGCACAACGGAAGCGGGCCTCATGACGCACAAGCAGAACTGGCCTAATGCCAGCCACCTCCGTGCAGCCAGAAGCAACCGCGGCTCTAGGTTCGCCCGTCCGTGAATATATAACGTTACAACGCAAACAATTACAATGCATGCTTTTACAACGCGGTTTTTACATTGCTACTACCATTACATTGCATGTTTTTACAACGCATGCCATTACAATGCATTTTAAGAACTACCATTACAACACATTCCATTACAACGCATACCATTTCAACGCATACCTTTGCAACGCATAATACTTTTAGTGCAACAGTAGGGTAAGTGTTTGATAGTGTAGGGGTGAAAATTACTATTCCCACTCCAGTGAGTGCAGCAGTATGGAAAGTTTTGGATACTGTAGGGGTAAAAATTACTATTCCCACTCCAGTCAGTGCAACAGTAGGGAAAGTGTTGGCTAGCGTAGGGGTAAAAATTACTATTCCTACTCCAGTGAGTGCAACAGTTGGGAAAGTGTTGGATAGTGTAGGGGTAAAAATTACTATTCCCACTCCAGTGAGTGCAACAGTATGGAAAGTGCTGGATAGTGTAGGGGTAAAAATTACTATTCCCACCCAGTCAGTGCAACAGTAGGGAAAGTGTTGGATAGCGTAGGGGTAAAAATCACTATTCCCAGCTACCCCAAAAACCGTACCCACCCTAAAACTTTAAAATCTCCATTACTTATCTTATAATGCATTGTAATGTCAAGCATTGTAATGGTATGAATTGTAATGGCATGTGTTGCAGTGAAATACATTGTACTGACTGTGATGTAGTGGCATGCGAGGTAAAGGCAGTTGCGTTGAAATAGCGGCGTTGTAAAAGCAGTGCGATGTAATCACTGCATTGCAATGAAGGTTTCCCCCATCCCTTCTGCCCTTCACACTTGCCTCACAGAACAAAAGGTTTGGAGTGTAGGAGGATTGCTCCCATTGTCAACCAACTGTCCCGCAGCCTTCCTCCTCCTCTGCTTGTTTGGCTTTCGCTCTCCTCGTGGAGGACCCAACGTGGCCTCTCTCGAGTCCGCTCTCCGCTCGCTCTTGTCATGTCTGCCACATCACGTGAAAGCCATACCGAGGAATTCAGCAAGGAAGTGAATACTCATGAAACAGATTAACTGATCAGGAGAAACCTTTTAACGAAGGAGTCAAACTACCAGTAAGAATTATCAATGTCCATAAATTAGAAGCCTTGCATTGCCACTGTGGGTCTGCAGCTCTATACATAATGCCACAGTCTCTCCCCAGAGATCCACAGATTAGAAGCTTTGCATAGCTGTGGTGTGTCTGCAGCTCTGGCCGTAACGCCACAGCATTTCCCCAGAGGAGAGGTTTGCTTTCTGATTTAAGGCACATGTCTTAAAGTAAATAAAATCAAAGCCCTATGACATGGCCAACATTGACTGTCTCATAGCGCCTTGTTTTCTTTACTTTAAGACATATTGTACAGTGGCCTGTGCTGCTGTGCAATATGCCTTAAATCCGCTCATGGTTGGGGAGTGGCAAGCAACACCCTCCTCTGTGGAGAGAATGTGGCAAAACAGCCAGGATTGCCAACTGGAGACACAGGTTTTAGTCTCGGCATCGGCTCAACATCTGTGATTCTGGGCAAATCAATTAATCTCCCCGTTCCTGCTAAACATAATGTGTGGAACGTAACTGGTGCTGATAAAAAATGCTCCAGTACTATCCAATCGGTGTGCACTATATAAATGTGAAAATTACAGGATTCGAGAAGGGTGGGAAACAAAGAATGTGTAGCAGAAGGGGTGGGTTACAGAGAAGAAGGGATGGTGGATGATGTTCTAAAAAGACCGGAAAATGGGAGGAGGGAGCGGTGCAGGTCTGAAGGAGAGGGGCTACAGAGGCATGCATTCTCATAGATTGTGTGCCAAAATATTAAAAGAACAGAGTCCCTGAAGGTGCCTGTGACCAGTGGAAGGACATTGGCCCCAGGAAGCAGAACTTGGTCCATGTTCTAAGGCAGAGACAAAGTCTGAAGTGAACACTAAAGCTGAGGCGGAAGTCAGAGGCAAGTAGGAGGCACTGACCAATATGAAGCAAAGAAACAAGAGCAATGTGGGAGCCAATGAAAGGTAAATATAGGTGAGTAATAGTGGGCTCTAACCTCTCTAAAGATTTTTTTTCATTACAATAGTTTTCACAAGCACAGCGCAAGTGCTCTGCAGGTGAAACCTAATAATGAGGAAGGGTTGATGAATTAGGATTGTACTGGTGTGCCTAAATGTGGTAAACTGCATCAGCAATATAATCTTGAGACAACCACGATAATAACGTGTATCAGATCCTTCCTCTCCAACAACAATCATCTCACAATCCATCTGCAGCAAACATAGGTTCAGAGAAAACTAAGTCGAGGATAGTTATGTTGATGAGTCACCTCAATTGCAGCATATGTGAGACACAAACAAATATGTAAGTCTCTGTTGTGGGTGTGTGTACTAAAAATGCCATCAGAAACATACCCCTTTTAAATGGGTCCTTTGACTAAAGTGCCAGTACAAACTGGGATGCAAGAGGTATTGCCACTAGTGTTCTGTTTCTTTCTAAACAATGGTAAGGACCCCTACAGTGACTGACAAAGCAGTATTGAATGGTGTATGACACTCTATTACTTTGCGCTGTTTTACAACAAACTGTAGAAAGGTGCACATCAGTCAATGTTTTTTACTTTTCTGTATTTTCATATACTGTGCATTGTTCACCACACGCACCATTGATAAGGTCCTTCCATGGGTTGCCAAATGGTGTAAAAATAGCTCAGAGAGTATTATACTGATATTTTCTTTTAACCTCCTTAATGTTCATGAATTTTTATTTAAAGCCTTTGATCCCGAACATCGATAAAAATTGAAATTTGTGGGAGATCTTAATAGAGCATTTGGAGTTTGTTGAGGCATGCCATTGATTGTGACTAATGCAAAAACAACAAGATGATGGATGGGATGCTTCAATTAATCTCAATACTATCAACAAGGGATTTTCTAATAAACACATAGTTATAATGTTCAATATACAGATAATATTTAACAAGCGCTATTCAGTCACTTGCATTAAGTTATTTAGAAATTGAATTTGAATCATTTGTATTTGAACCAATCTGTTAGAAAAAATATATTTTGCACAGGTGTAAATGTTTTTTGAAAAATTAAATTTACAATGAATAAACTTTCAAAGGGTACAAAGAACTCATACAAATGTGTACGTAAAACAACACATAGCAACTGAGGATTACCGATGATTTGATGTTATAAACACCTTTTTGTCACTATTGTGGACACCCCTTTCAAAAAATTATTTTTACAGCAGGAAAATGTAACTGATTTACTTACACATTTGTATGAGTTCTTTGTACCCTTTGAAAGTTTATTCATTATAAATGTAATTTTTCAAAAAACATTTACACCCGTGCAAGATATATTTTTCCTAACATATTGGTTCAAATACAAATGAGTCAAATTGAATTTCTAAATAACTTAAAGCAAGCGACTGAATAGAGCTTGCTATTATTATCTGTATATTGAATATTATAACTATGGGTTTATTTGAAAATCCCTTGTAGGCACACTCACCTGCTAATATTTTGATCACCCAAGCCTCCAAGGGTATATTGGGATTCCCACCTTCCCCTACATGAATTAATCTCAGCCACTGGCAATAGTTCAGGATGCATCCCAATCCATAGTTTTTTGCCCACCATGCCACCTCAGTAGGGACCCAGCCATATGCATATCAGCCTTGAAGCTGTTTGTCATAGGAATAGGCCAGCCTGAACTCCCAGACCAGGTCCTACCTGAACCAGAACACAAGCAGGGTCAAGACTGATTTGCATATGTCTGGATCCAAACTGAGATGGCATGGTGGGTGAGAAACAATAGATTGGGATGCAGCCCAAAGTGATTGCCAGTGGCTGAGATTAATTCAAATATTCAATCTTTCACCCTGTTGTTTTTGCAATTGACTTTGACTAAGCTACATGTGTTAACGCCTGTGGAGATTATACACTAAAGCAGCCTCAGCAAGATGGACACCATTTTTTCATGGCACAAAGACAGGAATGTACCTTCTTTCAGTTATACTTGGAAGCGAAGAGACGCTTCTAATGTGG
Organism: Triturus cristatus; assembly: GCF_964204655.1. Classification (NCBI taxonomy): domain Eukaryota; kingdom Metazoa; phylum Chordata; class Amphibia; order Caudata; family Salamandridae; genus Triturus; species Triturus cristatus. Next base: position 1,139,574,735 of record NC_140589.1, read on the forward strand.
GGCAATATGTAAGCAAAGAAAGTATGTATTGGGATACTTGGCATGCAAAGAGGCACGATCTTCCTTCATAACAAAACATAAATGAGTCCAAGATTATTATATCTTACATGGTCAATAATTACATTAGGATATCAATGACTGCGCGTATTGTAGGAGCCAGCACACCTCATGTCATACCATGAAATATAAACCACTTCACCATAACTCCTGCACAGTCTAAATCCGTCTCTGTGTTATTTTCACTAGCATACAATTCAGCCTGGTACACACAGGAGTGCCCCAAGATTGATCAGTGAGAAGGGCTGTGGGTTCAAGGAAAAAATAGAATGATTCAAATAAATGCCTGAATGATAGTCTAAGCTCCCAAAGGCAGAAAAAGTAATGAAAATGTTAACCTGTGTAGTGTGTAAGAGTCTCCAAATCAAAAGTCGAGACCTTTAAAAGAGCCCTCACCATAATCAGGGATGGGTGATGAACAAATTCCTCATCATGAACCCATCCAAAACTGAGACTTAATTACCTCCGCTTCATAGGGGTGGAATGGAACATGACCTTATGATCAGATGTAACGGCCATATCCCCCCTCCCCACCTAGATCCTGCAACAGTGGTTTAGGATTTAGGAGTTCTCTGTGACAGTACCCTGTCCCTGATAGTCCAGTCCACGAATGTGGCCCACAAATCATTCACCAATCTTCACCTTCTAAAAGACATTTGTATGACCTTTGATTACTCTTTGCATATGCCGGTATCACCAAGTGGTTCAGAATGCTGCAGCACCAGTGCTTACAAAAACGATCTGAAGATTGCATATGTTGCCAGTATTCCACTCTCTACACTTGCAACCCATTCGATCTCAGGTATTTGTTAAGGCCATAACAATTTCACATAAAGGCCTATATCTAACATCACCCTCCTGTGCTTTTTCTACAGTAGTGGCAGGACTGTGGTATTCTTTCTCATTGAGTTTGCTGGCAGAAACAAACCTTTGGATGTGAGCAAAAAGACTGGCTTTGTAATAATTAACTTCTATCTTTTTCCCTGGTCACAGTTACATTTTAAAGTCTGTCTACCTAAAGTTCCAAGAAGCATCAGCATATGACCACGCTAAACATAAATTATACCAAAACGTGACATAGCGTAACTTAAAAAGTCATTGGTTATAAACACCATGTGACTAAATAAAAAGATACAATTATAAGATATCCCACATCATTTTGTATCCAAACACTTTTCTATTAGATAATTGCAATCCTGTATTTTGTGACCTTGTTTAATGGTCATGAATATTGATAGACATATCACCAATACTTGACTGGTAATGTTCACAAACAGCAATAAGAACAAAATAACATTCTAAATAAAAAATCTCTTCAATACATTTTAAAACATTTCAGTAAAAACTTCAAATCTAAATAATTTTATTGATAGCAACATTAGTAAAGATGCAAATTTAAATCAAGGCTTTCAGGAACATATCGCATTGTATGTTTACTTAGAAATTAAGTAAATGGCACTGGGCCCTTTACACAATAGAAAATACACCTGCTACAGACTGTTTAAGTTAGTTCATCTTAGAGAATGAGCCTACTTTTTTTAGTCTGTGTGACAATCTTTCATAACCTGAGAAAAAATGCTTTGTTTTAGGTACAATTGAAAATACTGAAACCGGATACATAAAGGTACATTTTAGCATACATTATAATGAAATTAAATGGCCATGCACACATAGGCACATGCAGAAACATACATATATACATAAACTCATGAGCATATAGACCACTAACATTCCACTAACATTCCCACGTATTTGCATATAATTAGGCAAGCGCAAAATTGTAATTATGATGGTGTAATTTGATGAATTTTGCTCTAGACTTTTTATGCAAAATTCCCAAAACTATGCCGTAACACCATGTTGCATAATAATGCAGCTGTTAGTTTTGAAAGAATTGTGCACTGGAAAAACGCAACAGATGAACTAAAGTGCAAAAGAAAATTATACAAAATCAGCACACTCCTATATTTGTTACAATTGCACAACCACCATCCCATCTACACATAGCCACCATTACTTGTGCATGCCCACTATATATATTCACACTATAGCATCTCATTAGAATCAAAATATACTAGCTCCTCAGACCACTTATATTGAAGCACAACGTCGCCTTCTTAAGCAATAACACACCCACTCCTCCAATCAACAACTAATGCAACTGCGCAACCACAACCAAATGTACACAGGCTTACCGTCAGAGACTTGTATAGTTAACAACACACACCACTAAATCTCAATACAAACAAGCACCCGTAGCCACAGACCAATACCTTACCAAAAATCATTAAGTAATACAATACAACCATTACTACATTTATACATACAAGCATCAAATACTGATATACCCCCATCAAACCACTAAGGTTTAAACATTGAATTGCCTTCTTATAACTCCACACATCCACTACAAAGTGTTCACTTACAGGCTCTTGTATAATTACACAATCAGCATCATAAACTTCACTAGCATATTCACAGTTATACATATCATACAACATGCACCATACAAACACAATCATAGGGGCCATAAACATTTGCCATATCAAACCCATCATCATATTAAATCTTTACCAATGCCCATGAACCAACACTGCACTAACATACTCAATATCATAAAAGAAATGTTCCTGCATCAGCACCACAACCTACAAAACCACATTAAAAAGGGTATGTCCACAACAATTAAGACAAAAAGCATTGATCCAAAAACATTGACGAACTTATGGAAATATTGTAAATGCTCCATCTACTAAACACAAACCTTTCAAAACCAAAAGAATATAAGGAAGTCATGGCTAAATAGTTACAAGTGCAAATTATGTCGTTTCTATTAACATTACGAAAACAATTGAACATAATCATGTCTAAATCATACTGATAAACTAAAATTAAAAAATAAATGTCATTATTTTTTTAAGGATAGTTGGAGGACAAAGGAGGTATACCTGCAAAACAGAGTTTTGTTTGCAGAGAAAACTTATCACCACACCCAAAAATCAATTTATACTTTTCTTGACAATGCAAAGCTTATCTGAACTTCTTATGGTCTTAGAAGCAAATAAAAACATGAAAAACAAAACTAAGCAAAAACAATACATAGGTACACAGGGGAGCATAATAGCAGTACACTGCCAAAGCAGTTCCATTTATAAACTCACAGTCAATCTTGTTTGTAAATTACAATCAACATCATTCTTAAAAAAAATAATCAAGGAATAATAAGCAATTGTTTGCCCAATTCAGCCTCTAACTAACTTGAATGGCCACCCCATTGCATCACATCTAAATGCTTGTCATGCATCTTACTGCAATATAGAATTGATACACCAAATTAACTCAATCAGGAAACATTATATTCACATAAAATGACAACAACATTAAACAGCATGCGTATTGTAAGAAATTGGGTTATGAATCGGGGTGGGTGACTACCCACCTCAAGGAATAATCACAATTCTTGTCAGGGTGGCCTCTTCAAGTCACTAAATTAACTGGAGTTCAACCCCCATGTTATTTATGGCACAGAATAGACAAGCCTAACATAAGGCAATCTGTAAATTATTTATGCAGTACCAAAACAGTAATAAAGTCAAAAAATCAAGTAATAAATACCCCAAACTTAATTAGAAATATATAGTAAAATTTCATAAAGAAAATGGCACCAAAGGGACAGAAATCCTATGAGTGGAACTAGAGATATGATTTTTTTACGTTTTGAGTAGAAATAGTGCCAAGAAAAGTAAAGTGCTAAAGACAGTCAATGGTCATGGGAGACCTGGACCAGGGTGCACTTTCAACCGACTACAATGGAGCCTGGGCGGACACACCAAGGTGCCGATTACGATCCGGTAAAAAAATGGCCCGTACGACTCGTATCCGGTCTTTTTACCATACGAATCGTACAAGTGCCGTACAAACTTCCAATTATGATTCGCATGGGAAAAAGACCATACGAATCGCATTGGGAATAATTCCCCACACGTCCTCGGGTCGGAAAATGTGTCCGACACGTCCCCGGACGATTTACCGTACAAATGTGAAAAGTGAAGTCCGACCGCGGAATCACGATCCATCCCGTGCGTCCAATGTTACAACCGTATGGAAAAAACACCGTCCGCACCGAACTCCCATAGCAACCATGGAGACATGTGCCCGCATACGCGCCCAACACCCCCCCAGCCCCCGTACGTTCGAGTCGTACCCCCCCGTGTATGTACACCCGTGTACGTTCGAGTCGTACCCCCACCCGTGTATGTACACCCGTGTACGTGTCGTACCCCCGTGTATGTACACCCGTGTACGTTCGAGTCGTACCCCCACGCGTGTATGTACACCCGTGTACGAGTCGTACCCCCGTGCATGTACACCCGTGTACGTTCGAGTCGTACCCCCACCCGTGTATGTACACCCGTGTACGTGTCGTACCCCCACCCGTGTATGTACACCCGTGTACGTGTCGCACCCCCCGTGTATGTACACCCGTGTACGTTCGAGTCGTACCCCCACCCGTGTATGTACACCCGTGTACGTGTCGTACCCCCGTGTATGTACACCCCTGTACGTGTCGCACCCCCCGTATGTACACCCGTGTACGTTCGAGTCGTACCCCCCGTGTATGTACACCCGTGTACGAGTTGAACCCCCCGTGCATGTACACCCGTGTACGTTCGAGTCGTACCCCCACCCGTGTATGTACACCCGTGTACGTGTCGTACCCCCCGTGTATGTACACCCCTGTACGTGTCGCACCCCCCATGTATGTACACCCGTGTACATTCGAGTCGTACCCCCACCCGTGTATGTACACCCGTGTACGTGTCGTACCCCCCGTGTATGTACACCCGTGTACGTTCGAGTCGTACCCCCACCCGTGTATGTACACCCGTGTACGTTCGAGTCGTACCCCACCCGTGCATGTACACCCGTGTACGTTCGAGTCGTACCTCCACCCGTGTATGTACACCCGTGTACGTGTCGTACCCCCCGTGTATGTACACTCATGTACGTGTCGCACCCCCCGTGTATGTACACCCGTGTACGTTCGAGTCGTACCCCCACCCGTGCATGTACATCCGTGTACGTTCGAGTCGTACCCCCACCCGTGTATGTACACCCGTGTACGTGTCGTACCCCCCGTGTATGTACACCCCTGTACGAGTCGTACCCCCATGCATGTACACCCGTGTACGTTCGAGTAGTACCCCCACCCGTGTATGTACACCCATGTCAGTGTCGTACCCCCCGTGTATGTACACCCGTGTACGTGTCGTACCCCCAACCGTGTATGTACGACCCGTACCCTCACCCGCGGACGTATGGAGCGTACCCCAGGCCCCAACACCAGCACCTTCAAACAACATCGCGCATGTACGAGTCGTACCAAGCCAGACACAAGGACAGCACTGTACAACAAAATGCCCGAAGTACACACCGTACACACGCTAAAAACGCACGTACACAACCAGGACAAAGCAAAACAACACAAGAATACACCATTCGAATGGCACAAAGCCACTAAACATGTCCAACAAGCTCAAAAACAACACAATCACTGACCTGCAACTACCAAAATCCAAAACAGAGGCCCAAAACACAACCACTCCTTATAACACACCCACCCAAAGTTCAAACACAGCCACACCCACCAATGGACCAATAAAAAGGGCCCACACACACAAACCATGAGCCTTTGCAACAGACTCACTGCTGCCAGACCCCACAGACAACCTACAGCACCATACTAGAAGCTTTACCACACCTTACACTTGCACACCTTCACACACACACCTTCACAAACACCCCCACATCACATTCACACACACACCTGCACAACCACACCCACACACCCACAACCATCCACACCCCCCCACCATCCACACCCACACCCCTCACCATGCCCACTAACAAGAATCCAAAGTTCACTAGCCGAGAGTTGGAGGTCCTTGTCGATGAAATCCTCAGAGTTGAGCCACACCTCTTTGGAACATTGGTCAGACAGACCAGCATTTCAGAAAAAAAATCCATGTGGCAGACCATCGTCGATGCTGTGAATGCTGTTGCGGACACCAGAAGGACCAGGCATGAATGCCAAGCCAGGTGGTACGATCTGCGGAGGAGGGTCCGAGCCAAAATGACGGACGAACACAACCAGGCCAACGTCACTGGAGGAGGGCCGCCCCGCAGACGCGTAGAATACCATCCCTGGGAGGAGAGGGTGATGGCCATACTGCCGGTGGTGGCAGTGGACGGATTAGAAGGACTCCGAGACCCGGGTAAGTACACAAACAACTCACCTCACATGGGGGAACGTCATCCACAACCAAACTCACAAACAGGCACGCAACCACCCCAAGCTATCGCATGACTCAACCACACTCCATGAACACGCACATGCCACTAGCGCCTCCATGCCCCATGCACCCAGCTGGACAATGTCAAGTCACAGGCCACAGAAAACACCAACACAAGACACGGTAACCCGGATGGCGGGAGTGTGGGCCCCAAAAATCACATAGTGCAACTCAGAAGCAGACAACAATGCCCTCTGCCCATATGGCCTAGGTCACAGCCAGACAAACAGTGTGTCCCCACACAGGAAAGACTCGCCAGCAAATGGCGGACGCCTTGCATCAACACATGGGGGTGACGGCACGTTCTTGCACATGACAGCAGCTAATGAACAGCCAACACTGTGAAAGAGTGGCAGCACACACCACCACAGCAGCAGTGCAGACACACACACTACACCCAATGGGTGCCTGGAGATCAGAAACAAACTCACATCAACAATCCAAGGGCCATTCAAAGATCTGCTAACAGTCTGTGCCCAGGAAGCTGGGCTGAGGTGACAGAGGGTGACACACAGAGGGAGGGAGAGGGGGACAGAGAGGGAGGGAGACACAGGGAGACGGACAGAGGGAGAAGGCTGACACACAGAGGGAGGGAGAGGGGGACAGAGAGGGAGGGAGACACTGGGAGACGGACAGAGGGAGGAGGCTGACACACAGAGGGAGGGAGAGGGGGACAGAGAGGGAGGGAGACACAGGGAGACGGACAGAGGGAGGAGGCTGACACACAGAGGGAGGGAGAGAGGGAGGGAGACACAGGGAGACGGACAGAGGGAGGAGGCTGACACACGGAGGGAGGGAGAGGGGGACAGAGAGGGAGGGAGACACAGGGAGACGGACAGAGGGAGGAGGCTGACACACAGAGGGAGGGAGAGGGGGACAGAGAGGGAGGGAGACACAGGGAGTCGGACAGAGGGAGGAGGCTGACACACAGAGGGAGGGAGAGGGGGACAGAGAGGGAGCGAGAAAAGGACACACAGGGAGAGCAAATCAGCCTTTTGGGGTGTGGGGATGTCTGCTCCTCAGCAGGTGGACTGCGTGCATGTAGAAAAGGGTGGCCAGTGCCAGAACCCCCCCTCTTCTCCATGGCAAAACACAGGGCCATGTCACAACCTGTGCACGAGCACAACGACAGCTACCTGCATTATATAAGTGTGTGGAACCACTCAATGTGCACACGTACAGTGCTACACGGAAGGCGCCAATGCATGGCTCGCCACACCTGCCCACTCCACTGCTGACTGCTGTCCCAATTGACGCAGCAAGTAAGACTGTGCCACACATAGGTAAAGTCTCAAAAGCTGTGGCCAAGGGACATACCCATGCACAAGTGCACTGTCAGTGGAATGCAAGACATATCCAAATTCCCCGAGGAAATGTGCCAACTTTGAAAACAATGAAACATGGATGTTGCATGGAACAAAATTAACATTGTCTCTCTCACACACAGGTCAACGTCATGGATCACCCCCCAACACTGGGGGGGAAGACTCACAGGACCCGGCTCGGCGGGATGACGGACCCACCGGCAGCGACGACTCTCACCACTCTGTGGACGAACCCGACCCCGACCAACCTGGCCCCTCTGGTGTCCAACCACCTGCAGCACCTGCGTCAGGTACAACTGGGCCAACCACCACCCCCACTCCTGCCACATCCCAGGAGACACCCAGGATCCCTGCCCCACCACCACAATGCAGCCAGGCTGGCCAGGAGGGACACGGTGTCCCGGGCACCCAGGAGGAGGCAGGCGACAACGCAAATGCCACCCCTCAGGGGTCCCGGAGACCCGATGTGCCCACAAGGGCAGGCCAGGTGCAAGTGGGCAGGGGTGGTGGGAGTGGAGGACGGCGGAGGCGCCAGCCTGACCAGTTGGCTGGGGAACCGGTATATTCCCATGTCCGAAACATCCTGGACACATACCGGCAGGACACCACGGGCATGGCCCAGGTTGTGTCCATCCTCGAGGGGATCAAGACCCAGCAGGCCCAGCAACATGCGGAGCAACATGCCTGTCTACTGCAACACCAACGGAGGATGGAGGACAGACAGGCTGAGCTCGTGACGGTGTTCACGGGAATTCACAGTACACTCCGTCGGATGGCCGACAACATGGGCAACCCTCCCTGTGCCAGCAGGCATAGAACATCACCACCCACAGGGAGGGATGAGGAGGAGGAGGAGACATCCGACGGAGCATCCCAAACATCGTCACGGCCTGCTTCTGAGGGTCCCCGCAGGAGGGCGGGTTGTCCACGGAAAAGACCGTGAGGGTCGGCGCAACAGCACCATCTCCCAGGACACCTGGCCTGGCACCTGGCCCACTGGAGCAACAGCAGCACAGCAGCAAAAGACATTCTCTGCCACATGGACTTGCTGGTCACTGTCTGACCAATGTTGCCAAAGACTGTGGCATGGACTCTGAGGATTTCAAATGGCAAGGACACCAACTCCCCTAGTGAACTTTGGATTCCACACACCCGGAAAGCCCCTCATGTCAACCCCCCCCCCCCCCCCTACCCCAACCAAAATAAAAAGTCACGCCATAAAGAGAAGATGCCTACTGATTGCATTATTACCTTACATGTGTCTTGTAAAGTCTAACTATGCCTGAGTTCTCATTTGACTTCAACCATCCACACCCTGGGGCCTGAGTCTGGCACAGAACACACATGGGTCACATTGTAGTAGGCAAGACAGACATGGAGCACCATACACACCCGTGATGGGCCCAACCAGCTGAGGGGGTGGCCGCACAACCGTGCCGACAGACATATTGAGTACAGCGACAGAGGTCAGGGATCATGTGGAGTGTCCTGGGGGGCACCCAGGTATGTGTGGACAGGTGGCAGAACCATGTCCTGCAAGCTTGAGTCAGGTGGATGCAGTGAATGGTGGCCTGGCCAACGTTGGATGCATGGGGATGGCACATGTCACAATACCCACACAGTCATGGACTACATGCACAATACAGAGTCTAATCCCACACAAACAGCTTTCATCTTGCTACTCTACACATAGACACATAGCCACTATCACGGAAAACCATGCCAGACATGCCGGATGCACCGTGGCAACACACCAGCATTGACTGAGAAGAGGCACCTTGGAGGCATAGGGACACCTTTATTAGTCATGTATTCGGAATTGCTGAGGCAACTCGGAGTACACATGAACGGGTCATGTGGAGTAACATGTGGGTCCAACACTGGCACCCCCCTTCTGCAGCCCAAATGCGTGATAGCCATGGAACTGGCACACAAGTGTCGGCTAACAGCTAAACACCCCCTGCTGCTCACGGAGAGACTGCCATACACCATTGATCCGCTGATGTGGAAGTCCCACACCATGTCAAGCCAAGGCAAACCGTATGTGTCCGAGGGCAGTGTAACACACATTGATGCCATCATCACATTCCACAATCCCATCACTGATGACTGTCAACAAGTCTGACCATCTATTCAGGTGTACCCAGCTGCATGTAATGTGTACCATGGTGATGCGACATGTCTGCAGAGGAACCAAACATCGACAGGGGCAGTGTGCATACATCGTGAACAACTGCCACACCCAATACACCCCTGATGCATCCCTTACCCTAAGGAGACTTCCAAACTTGTCCGTGCGTGTAACGCTGAGTCAGCACACGATGACGTGTCAATGAGGAATAGCAGTGCCACAACAATGTAACCAGCAGACGGCATGCGCAAGTACCTGGGGATGAGAGACACACAAGAAGTCAGCCACAAAAAGCACAGCCACTTGCATTTGCATGTACTCGACACATGTAAGGATGACAACATGCCAGGTCACAATTATGACTGGGGAAATACACTCATCACTGGCACCATCACTCGAGTGACACATCCACACACACCTCTGACTCACGTGGCATACATGCAGATGGACACACACATCGCAACACATGCCACACGGGGACCAATGCGTGCACACACAGACACTGGTACTCACCACTAAGCAAAGAAGTCGCGTATGAGCCGACTCCGGATGTCCTCTTGCGGAACCATGTCCTCCACATCACTAGCCCCATTGCCAAGCCCTTCGTCCTCCACGGGTGGATGGTCCTGATCATCTTGATCCAGGATGAGTGGCACAGCTTTCTCAACTGCCATGTTGTGCAGCATGCAGCAGACCATGAAGATTTTGCAGACCTTCGCCGGGGCATATGGAGCGCGGCGCTGGTCTTGTGGAGGCATCGGAATCGGCTTTTCAGGAGGCCAAACGTCCTCTCTATCACTCGCCTTGTCCGGCCATGGGCGGTGTTGTAGCGGAGCTGGGCCGGCGTGATGGGGTTGCGGAGAGGTGTGATCAGCCATGGCATGTTGGGATAGCCAGCGTCCTCTACATGGAAAGCACATGGACATAAGTAGGACAGGAGAAGCGGTCGTGCTGGAAGTCTACGCAAAATACAGGACAGACAGACTGTACCCACCAACAACACATGCTCGTTCGTTGCGCAGCTGCGTCATCATTTTAGGCATCCTGCTACGCCTCATGATGTAGGTATCGTGTGCTGATCCTGGAAAACAAGCACAGACATGTGAAATCACCATGTTGGACAGACACACCACAAGGGCATTGATGGAGTGGTAGTGCTTGCGATTCCTGTACGCTACCTCCTGTGCCTGTGGTGGTACCAAAGCCACATGTGTCCCATCTATGGACCCAATGACATGGGGCATCCCTCCCAGGGCATAGAATCCACGCTTGACCCCAGTCAACATTTCAGGGGTTGGGAAATGGATGAAGTCATCCAGGTGAATCAACATGGCCTCTAAGAAATCATGCAGCACACAGAAGAACATGCTCTGGGACATGCCACCAACATGAGCTATGGTATTTTGAAAGGCACCCGTGGCAAGAAAATGTAGGGCTGCCATTACCTTCAGCTTGGGAGTCAGTGCCGTAGGATACCTGTGCAGCGGTTGCAGGTGTGGTGCCAGTCTCGCCGTCAACTCCAGAATCAACGGTTGGGGGAAGCGGTAGCACCGGATACAGTCATTCTCCCGCATGGCAGCCAAGTCCGGAATTGGTCGGGGAAGAGGCGGCGCTCTGCAGTAATTTGGAAGTGACAAGGAAGAGTGAGTGCACCACAACAACTATTGATTTGTACTGAGCACATGTTAATCTGTCAATACACATATGCTACATACGGAGTCAGGTATGTGCCACATGCCCTGGACACGTATGGCTGCCAGGTGACACTCCTACCAAAACCCAGCTACACAAGGAGATTGTGAACCTCCACATGCCATGGCATGGGATTAGCTGTGTCCCAGTGTAAGTGAACAGCCAGACGCAACACAGGAGTGACATACATCCACACATCAGCAGAAGTAGGATGTCGATTGCAGAGACTGGTAGCGGAACACTAGAGCCACAGGTCACATGACATTACACTAGGACAGCCCACACACCTTGCCATGAAGGTGTACATGTCATGACTCACCACACATTCATAGAGAGGATGCAGACATGTCCTTGTTACGCTACTCTGTGTCCCATGCATACATACGCACCTCACATCCGATACCACATGTGGCATGGTGTGCGGAACAGTGTGCCATGTCAATCTACACACAGACACATGTTGGTTGCTGCAACAGCTGCTGCTTTTGAGGGAGCTCCAACATCAACCTAATGGGAAACCCCCACACATACATCACATCGTGCACCGTGGGTAGTGACATGTCTGGTGTGGTAACCCCTGTACCGGGCCTCAGGGGACACTTGCGTGTGTTGTTGACCGTGCCATGCCAGTGACGCTCATCCCAAGTGTGCAGTACGACATGCACACATGTCAAAGGAGTCAAGGGCATGCCTGGCACGCATTGCACCGTCACACATTACATGTGTACACATCTCATCATACATCTGGTGCCTTCTCAACTCAGGAGTAATGTGCCACATCACAGCCTTTCACACCTGTGCCCCACACATGTAGTACTGCCCAGACAATGCCTTGATGTCCATCCATGGACAAGTATGTCAGCCCTATTCCTTCCTGTGTGCTGCCTGTCACCACTGTGATGTGTGAAAAGCACCGTACTTTCGCAAAGAGGGCCTGTGTACGTTCCCATATCACTATGGAAGTGCTGCCGTATGTGTACCCATAGTGATGGTGAGCGTACAGGCGTGTGTACGGTCCGTACCACCCTGAGTACGCATACGCGAGAACACCCATAGTGGTACGGACCGTACACACGCCTGTACGCTCACTATCACTATGAGTACGCATACGCGAGAACGCCCATAGTGATAGTGAGCGTACGCACGCGTGTACGGTCCGTACCACTATGGGTGTATCAGGTGAGTGCAGAGTCCACTGGCACAGACTGTGTCCCTTTTTTGTGAGTGTGACTTCTGGCATTGTGTCCAGGTGTGGCACACATGCTATGTACTGTAGGGGGGGTCCCGGGGGGGAATGCCTGATGTCTCCCAGCCAGTGCATGCTGTGGTGCATGTCTGCCGTCCTCACTTGCATTGTGTTTACTGTGACAATCACTGCATGGTGCATGCCACATTCTGCCTGTCTTGTCCTCCTGGGAATGTAGCCTCTACAGTCCTCATGTGATTATGTGGTCAGCCCAGTGTGACAGGTGACTGTACCCACAGATGTGTGTTAGTTCAGTGTACCTGTGCTGAGAGTGTCCACATGATGTGTTTGTACCCTGGACATCGGTGTGTGTGGAAGTACCCTGTCATGTGGGTGGGTGCATATGTGGGGTGTGGCACCCGGGCTGCATGAGGGATGGATATACCCTGCCCATGTGATGTGAGCAGGGAGCAGTGCTGTGTGTCTGACGTGCAGAGCCAGCCCCACACCTGTGAGCCCCCCCCCGTCTAGTGGCATATGTGCAGAGTGAGTTTTGTCGCAGCATTTGGCAATGGCAGGTGAATGTCCTGTGCCTGTGTGTGTCTGTGTACTCTGCTGCGGTAGCGTCAGTGGCCTGTGGCATGTGACTGCTTAGAGGTGCTGCACATTATCCTGGTGTACCTTGTGATGCACAGTGTGAGCCTGGATCATTGATTGTGTCGTTGCCCTCATTCCACCTGTGTACTTTCAATGGCACGTACTGCTTTTGCCCTTCCCCAGAGGATCATGTCCCTATGACAAAGGTGCAATGCGTTGGATGCATACTATGCCTTGTTGTACACAGCACATTTGTTCTAATATGTCTCTCTGTGACATGTGCCTGGTGTATTGATGTAGTGTCACTTGTTCATCCTCACAGATAGGCGCCTCTGCCAAGAAGCAGATATGGCTGACTGCCGTCAGTGCCGTGAGGAGTGCGGATGGTCGGAAGCGGCGCCTGTCCCAGGTGAGGAAACGCTGGCAGGATATCCGGTGCTGGACGCGGAGGATCGCACGGGTCCTGCTGGGGGACCCACCTGAGACCCATAAGAACCGGGGGCGCCGCCGTCTGACCCACATCCACAAGCGTGTGCTGGCGGTGGTATTTCCAGACTTGGAGAGGCGCTTACAGGAGAAGCAGCAGCAGGAAGGGGGTAGGTACATGTGTGTTTGTTGTGTGTCACCAGCATTTGTAAGTGCACAGTTGCATGGATTCACTGCCAGGGTTTAAAGGTGCTGTGCAGATCCAGTTACTCACAGTATAGCTGTGCTCTCCTGCCTCCCTTCCCCTCCTTGCAATGTGTTCCCTGGTCTGTGTGTAGTCACTCCTTCACAAGGTAATGTAGGCTTGCGCTTTCTCCACGTGAACTATGCCTGTAGCATCATGTGTGGGGGTGGTGTGTAACAGGTTTGGGGACCTTGCCTATGCCCTGTCCAGTTCAGTACATGTGGGTTCCATGTCAGTTGGCACTGATGCTGAGTCCAGACATGGGAGTTAGTCTCTCAAGTGTCATGCCTTACAGCGCGCATGTCCTATGTTGTGGCCTGTGACATGATGTGCATGAGTGTGCGATACGCATAGTGCAGGGATGGTGGCGTGTGTTGCAGTCATTCCCATTCAGGACCATGGAGTTGTGTGGCCACTACTGTCCCCTGGGGCATATTTTCCTAGGTGTCATGTGTGTCATCACAAAACGTGGACACTCTCAGTGTCTACAGTGTGGAAATATGGATTTTTCTGGTCAGTTATGTCCCCTATCTTGGACCCCAACGGTTCTATGTGCATGTTACAAGTACATGTATGTTCCCTCCAGTTCCAGTTATGAAGACGCAAATACATGTGCGTCCACCGTTAACATGTCCTCTTTCAGATCCGCCATGAATGGGCCGGATATTCCATTCCTAAGTACGAAAGGCCACCGCCTTTATATGGTTCACTTATGCCATTTTACAGTTCAGACGAGTAGGCCCTGATTCTGTCATCAAGCTTTTCTTGCTTTCTGTCTCTGAAGCTCCAGTCCGAGCCTGCATCTGTGACCATGAACTTTGTCTCATCCTCTGCGCAGCTCACGATGCCTGACATCAGCTTGCTGCCTGCCAAGAACTGTATTTCACCTTCGAAATTATCTGCTCCGCTCCCTGCCCAATGCATTCCTGTCTAGTAGTTTAAGTAAACATTCTGCCAGCTACCGAGCAAGGCCCGGCTTCTCTGTCTTTATACAAGTAATTCATAGCCCTATTACCATGGAAGACTTCTGCCCTCGCATCTAGTGTAGACACTTAGACGCTTGTACACGCACTAATAGTCAGTATAGTCAGTATAGAATAAGATTCTACTCCAAGAAGGCCTCTCTTTTGGGTAACATAGTTCTTTAAACATAGGATGTTAGATATGATTTGGGATTAGGTTGACTTGACCCTCCAGACATCTGTCGCCACATGTAGAGCTAAATGTCAAGTCCCCTTCACCCCCTAGCTGCACGTCAATCACACGTCATGCTGCTGCGCGCGCATCTCTGCCAAGTATTTCTGCTGACATTGCGAAATTCTTTCATGGAACCACCCCATTATGACATCATACCTGATGACGTTCCCTTGTTACGCCCAATCACGCCCATTTTTCATTACGCATGTACAATGTTATCTTCCTTATCAATTGTTACGCCTCTCGCATTTGCTTCACTGTAATGTCTATTGTATAAAAGTAATTAATTATCAATAATGTATGTACTTCACTTCCTGAGCCTCCGTGGTGATGGAACCTGGAGTCCACGATTTCGAAATCGTCCATTGGAATAAAGCCCGTTCCGAACCTCTAATACCACGGATTCTGCCTCTTATTTATTGAGCTATTCTTATTATGATCTGTATCAAATTAAGTCCCGGTAATTAAATTATTTACCACATAAATGGCGCCCGAATAGGGACACTTTCTCATCTCACGCGCCGGCGGTGCGTTGCAGGCCCGGTCTCCTGCCACAGCTGGACGGACAACAACGCGTACCAGCAGGATTTCCTGTATCTCCCTCCGGTCAAGCGGGGGCGACTGAGGCTGCGATCAACACCCAGACGAGGCGGTGAGAAGTGCGAAGTATCCCGACCAGAGCCTAGCTGAAAGAGCAAGATCCGAGGTATACAGAGGCCCACCAGGTTTCCGATGCCCTGAAGTGTCCGAAGTTGTCGAGTCGAGTCCAGTCCGGTCCAGTTCAGTTCAGTTCCGTTCCGAGGCCTTCCGTTCCGAGCTACCCGGTGAGTACCATTACTGGGGAGGCGTTCTGGCGTGCACATAAGTTGTGCCGGTCCAGACGGGTTTGGGTACACAAATCCGGTCTGCACTGTTTCAGCAGTGTATCTGTACTGTTTAGCAGTATATCTAGTATATCAAGTATATAAGTTCAGAATAATTTTCGTTAATGTCGAGAAATATGTTTTATGATTAAGTTTTCTTAGATCGTCATCATCATCGCTGCTCATTTAAATGATAAATGTTAAATGTATTAATACGTCCTGCATATTGTGGTGTGAATGACTGTTCATTATTGTGTTTTATTGTATTAAGTTTGTTCAAAATCAAGTATCAGACCAGTTCTCAATATGCCGCTCTTTTCGAAACTAAGACAGATCACAACTAGAAAAGGGGTACTCGAAGAAGCTGTTCCCATTCCTCCTAGGGACACTCCAGGGTACTTCATGTATCATAAACATGGCCTAGACGCTATATTATTTCTTGATCTATGGGTAGACTACACTAAGGAATTACCAGAAAGTCAGAGGTGGCCCGCAGCTGGGACCTGGGATGCAGATTGCATCGTTAAAGTAGAGGAAGAGTTATGGAAAAGGAAAGCCAGACAGTCACAGAAAGACGCCATTGAATTATGGCGTAAAGAATCGTATAGACGCACAGAAAAAGCACGTAGACAGGAAGAGAAGAGTAAAGAGAATTCAAATAAAGTTCGAGAAAATCTATTAATTGAAGAAGGTACACGAGTAAAATCAGAACAAGTAGACAGACAAAGAAATGCCCTTATGAAGGGTATGTATCCCCTTCTGGCCGAAGGATTACCTAAGGCTACTCCGGGGATACCAAAAGACTTGTCACCCCCATTATTCCCAATAAAGGTACATCCTAAGGGGCATCCTAGAACCGCAGAAGATGTTTTTCTTTTCTCATATTTAGATGACGCAGCTCCCGAGTATGCTAACCCCGCCCCACATAGACCGTCGGCCGGGGAGGTTCAACGCCAAGATCCTGTATCTGTATCCTTACAGCATCAAATCCTGACACAAGTTCCGGCAAGCACGTCCGTTTCCACATCTGTTCCTACAGCTACTTCTATAGCTGTGTCGTCCACACCTATAGTTGCTGTATCACGTTCTACGAATCCTTTTACGCCCGATACTCAAGACGGGGCTACTGGAGGTGCTACCAACATTTTTTCTACGCCACCCAGAATAAATAAACTTACCTTTCAAGAGTCAGCACATCCACGTACCCCCAAACTCATAAATGCCCGCACGCTTAAGGAACTTCTTATAGATTGTAGATATGACCCTGTGCCCGGCAAAGAGGACGAAATGATCCTGGCATCATTACGTATCAGACGAGCCGCGGTGTATTTAGGGAAGTTACCAGGAATGACTGTGCATCTAGATAGTATATATCATTTTGTCCAAACAGGGCGAGATTCTGAAAGTATTAACAGAGCTATGGAATACCAGAAAGTGGAGATACAGGGGGAACTGTTACGTTTCCTCATAAATTGTGTGATCAGAAATCAAGACCGACCGGGGGTAGACCCGGAAACAATGGAAACTCTTACCAGATGGAGCCAAAATATATCAGAAGGGAGACATGATAGGCAAAAATGTATAATAGCCATGTGCAGAAAGATCCGTAAAGAAATAGAACGCCTACACGAAGAGAGATTAGCGGTAGACCAGTTTGAACAAAACGAGGAGGAGGAAGGATCAGGACTGTCCACAGGACAGTCAGAAACCATAGCCTATGTAGGTAGAGGAAGATCTTGTAATAGTACTAGATGCTTTACTGACCCGATACATCCGATATGTCCAGATAATAACAGGAATTTCCAAACACCTATAATAAATATGAGGTCCCCCGAGCATTCGTTCCAAGCCGCTGATAAATTACTCCGAGAACGAAGGGGCTATCATTTACTCGATTCTATGGATGAACAAGAATTAGCCAGGTCAGCCGTTCATTGGGTTGACAGTCCCGGAAAATATGGTGATGATACAGTAGCACACACATTTTTGAACCTCACCCCAGATGAACAGCGTTTAGCTGGGATTTATATGATTCAACAACTTCTTACACTATATAAAAGCCAACATTCAGATCCTGGTCCCTTACCTGATATATTGACTGAATTACTCACGAATAGATGGAAAGGTTCAGGTACTAAGTTAATTAAGGAGATACTAGAATCCAGGAGGCAGTACATTCTTTTTGTATGTCCAGAACATGATTCACTGCCCATCAAGGAAAGACCGATGTATTACATGGACAGACAGAATCCCTTACGAGAAGTACACCCAATAAAGGGCGAGGACAATCAGTTTAAACGTGTATATGTATATACGCCCATATCAAAAATAGAATTGTTAGAAATGAAGAAAGTGGTACCCAGTCATGACAAAGACCCAGCGGGTTTCCACCGAGAAATTAAGGACATGTTACTCATGGGAGAGTATACCTATCCCGACATTATGACAATATTAAAGGTATTAATGCCTGCTGGCATTTATGAAAAACTCAAGGAAAAAGAGTGGGAGGTAGGAGACCAAAAGATAGATTGGACAGCATTAGAAAATGAAGAAAAGGCCCGAGGTCCAGGTTCGGGGCTTGGGGACAAAACTAAAGCACTACCAGGTTTACTAGTACAGGTACTGCCACGTTTATTAACCACGAAAAAGGAAGACTGGGGTGCAATCTCAGCCTGTAAACAAAAGCAAGATGAAGACACTAGTGATTTCTATGCCCGATTCGAAAAATGTTTTGGTATAAATAGTGGTATAAAAGCAAGTAGCGAGTCATACCCACATCTGTTTGTGACAAAATTAGTTGAAAATTCCTTGCCCCAAGTGAAGAATAGAGTATTAAAATTCGAGAGTACCTGGCAAGGGAATACCCCATCACAAATGTTACAAATGTTACAGTATCATTACAATAGAATTAGAGAAGAACAAGAACATGAACAAAGACGCATGAAAGACACGAAAATGAAAATGCTAGTCTCTCAGACAGTTCCAGCTGAAGGTCATAAAAAGGGTACGACACAGTCCGGTGATTCAGCAGGACCTGTAAAAGGGACATGCAACTATTGTAAACAGCCAGGACATTACATACACGACTGCCCAGTCCTGAAGCGTAATATCGCCACAGGTATTACAAAAGAAAGACCACGGCCACCTAGACAGGATCAGAATGAACAAGGAGCACCGCAGCATGCACAGGCCATGCCAGCTCCACAACAGTCTATACAGTTTGTGCCAGCCGCACCAGCGTTGCCTGCTGCTGCCACACAAACCACGACACGACAGCTGTACCAGACCGCACAGTATGACTATCCTGATTATCAACGATATGCATGAACCAGCCTAGAGAGGGAAGTTGACTTACCCCTTATCGAGGTCCCTGTAGACCAAGAAGGACCTTATGTACATAGTGAATTATTAGGCCAAGATAGAAAATTTTTACTTGATACAGGGGCAAGTCGAACAACTATAAAACGTAGTGAAGTTCCAGGGGCACCCCTCTCAGGCTCACAGAATATTTCCCTTGGTTTTTCAGGAAAACCTATTGTTAATGAAGTATCACAGCCTCTTCCTCTTACGATAGGACCCTTGACCAGAACTACAGATTTATTGCTTACTAAATCATGTCCAGAAAACTTGTTAGGTATAAAAACACTGAAAGCTCTAGGAGCTATAATATGTTGTTCTCCGGAAGGAGTAAGATTGTTTTTACGTGATTTCAAAGGTCATTATGTGTCTCGAGACATGGATTCCCGACTGCAGACTTTACCCACACATTTATGGGCACAAGGCCCTACAGATGTTGGTTGCATGAACATTACACCGTATCGAGTCACACTAAAGGCAGGAGTGGTACTACCACGAATGCGACAATATAAGTTACCCCCAGATGCTGTAATGGCTTTACTGCAAATCATTGACGAGCTTATTGGCCAAGGAGTGGTTGTGGAGACCGACTCCAATGTATGTAATTCGCCGATAATTCCGATTCTTAAACGAACTGGTCCAAAGGCTCCCCCAGTATATCGATTGGTTATTGATCTGCGCGAATTAAATAAGTGTATTGTACCACAATACCCCGTAGTTCCAGACATCTCTTCATTACTGACAGCTATTGATTCCGAAGCAACGTTCTTTACTGTAATTGATCTCAAGAATGCCTTTTTTAGCGTCCCAATAGATCCGGAAAGCCAATACTTGTTCGGATTTAGTCTAAATGGACGTAGCTTTAAATTCACACGCGCACCTCAAGGATTTACAGAAAGCCCCAGCATCTATAGCCAAGCACTGAAACGAGAACTTGACAGTATACACATGCCAGTCAACACTGCTCTGCTTCAATATGTCGATGATCTGCTGATCACCGCCCGAAGCGAACCTGAATGTGAAAAAGCATCACTGACGGTTTTACAATTTCTAGCCGAAAAGGGGCACAAGGTGTCCCCTTCTAAGCTGCAATTCTGTGCCCAGCGAGTTATTTACCTTGGTCACTCGCTGTCCAAGGAGGGAAGGCAGCTTACACCAGATCGTATCCAGTTAATAGCTAACATGCCAATACCCAAGACACAAAAGGAGGTGCGGGCTTTCATAGGCCTCACTTCATATTGTAGGCAGTGGATCCCTCAGTATGCATTTCTAGCAAAACCACTCATTCAATTAACAACACAGGAGGCAGCCACATCGACTGTCCTCCCTTGGACTCAGGAACACACACTAGCTTTTGAAAGCTTAAAGAAAGCTCTATGCCAAGCACCTGTTTTAGCAACACCATGTTATAGAAAACATTTTACACTCTTTGTTACAGAACGAGAAGGTACTGCCTTGTCAGTACTCACACAGGAACAAGCAGGATCACACAAACCGTGTGCTTATTTTTCTAGTACATTAGATCCCGTAGCTCAGGCTCTGCCTGCGTGCCTGAAATCAGTGGCAGCGACAGCTTTAGCAATCAGACAAAGCGATGCCATAGTGTTAGGACATCCATTGACAGTACAAGTACCACATGCAGTAGAGGTTCTTGTGAATCGAACGCAAACACAACATTTGACTATAGCACGACTTACAGGTTATGAATTAACATTGTTTCAGCCACATATAGAAATCAGACGTTGTAACACATTGAATCCTGCCACACTTTTACCTGTAAATGGAACAGACCCACTAGCTCATGATTGTATTGAAGTTATTACAATATCGACGAAACCCAGACAAGACTTGACAGATGTCCCATTGTCAGATCCAGACCTGACGTTGTATGTAGATGGTTCATGTATGAGAACAAGTACAGGAGAGTTAGTGGCCGCTTACGCAGTCACAACAGACACTGAAATTATTGAAACCAAGTGTATAAATACCTTGTCCGCTCAAGCAGCAGAGCTCGTCGCTCTGACACAAGCCTGTATTCAAGCCACAAATAAAAGAGTCAACATATACACTGATTCACGTTATGCATTCGGAGTTGTACATGACTTCGGCGTGCTGTGGCGGGAGAGAGGTTATTTAACTTCTCACGGTGCCCACATTCAGCACGGACCCCTCATTCATGCCTTATTAGATGCAATACATCTACCCACTGCAATATCGATTATGAAATGCAAAGCTCATACGAAAGTTACTGATATCATTTCTCAAGGCAATGATCTAGCTGACAGAACAGCTAAACAGACTGCTCAAACTCAACCATCCGACATGACAAAGACAATAGTCCAGACACCAACACATTGCATGATGGTTAAGGATCCCGCTCTTGATGTAATTGACATACAGACACATGCTACTCCAGACGAAATAAGGAAATGGACTGAATTAGGAGGGATCCAAACGGATCAAGGATGGATGACGAAGGAAAAATCTGTGTGGTTCCTTCCTGATTCAATGGTCCAAGTCATTATTAACACTGTCCACAGTCCAGCGCATCTAGGAGAGAAAGCTATGCTAGACAGTATTCAGCACATTTGGTTCAACAAACATTTACGAGCAGCAGCGAAACAAAAAGTTCGTACCTGTATGATCTGTTGTCAGTTCAACCCAGGAAAAAGCATTCCCGTAGAGCAGGGTGGATTTCAGCCTCCTGATCACCCTTTTGAAATCCTCCAGATGGATTATATCCAGATGGAACGATGTCGAGGATTCAAATATGTTCTCGTAGTTGTCTGTGCCCTTTCCCGGTGGACAGAGGCATACCCGGTTTCAGATTACACTGCCCCGACTACTGCCAAACAGTTAGTTCGAGAATTCTTCCCACGATACGGTTTACCACGTGCTGTCTACTCAGATAACGGCCAGCCGTTCTCATCCGAACTAATGAAACACGTTTCACTTTTGTTAGGCTATCAGTGGAAATTCCACTGTGTCCGACATCCCGAGGCAGCAGGTCTCGTGGAAAGACATAATCAGACCCTGAAAATTAGATTGTCCAAAATATGCAGGGAGAAAGGTGTCGACTGGGTAGTAGCATTACCAGTTGCACTCTTTTACATGAGAATGGTAGCACACTCTCGAACAGGGCTATCCCCGTATGAGGTGATCTTTGGCAGACCACCAAATATGTGGGGGACGCCTATACCACGTAAAATAACTGATATTGACTGTAATATGCTGACAGATTATTTGGCTTCCTTGATGTCTGCACTACAATCTTGTCGTTCACAGGTAGCTGCAGCTTTTCCTGACAACACTGAGGTGAAACCCCATGACGTAATTCCGGGGGATCTCGTTTTAGTGAGGAACTTTGATCGAAAGACTCAGCTGGATCCTAGGTGGAGGTCGCCGCAATTGGTCTTGCTCACCACAAGGACAGCCGTGAAGATCGAAGGCAGAAAAGGCTGGGTACATTCAAGTCATATCAAGAAATTTTATGGACTACCATCAGATGTGAAAACCACACCTCGCGTGTCTTCACCCATTGACTCAAAACTTCCTTTGGTTGACTCAAGCAGTCACGAACATTATAAACTAAAACTCAGATCTAATCAGTCGGGAAATTTGATTGTTTAAGTCCTCTCCAAGGTGAAGCGGTTGAATTTGTCTCTGACATGTATCCCTTAGATCTGAATAGAGGAAAAACCCGAAAAATGTTGAAACGACATGTATACTGTGAATCACTGCGTAGTCATTGCACAGTGACGTTATTAATCTTGTTTTTCTTAAGTCTTTTAATAATTATTGCAAGTATATTGTTGCACATATATTATCCTATTTCTAGACATGTTTATAATATTACTGCTGAACATTCTTTTAGTGAATTACCTCCGCATGAATTGTCTTACAGATTTGCGCTGCGCAATAACACTTTTATTAGTATGTTACATCATTCCCATCAGGTTAGCAATGCTACAAATTGTTGGATATGTGGCCGACTCCCTCCCTATCAGAACTATAAAGGAATTCTACCTCTTTTTCCATACCCGTTCACTCACAACGGCTCCTGTGGAGCATGGTTTAGCTTAATTAATTCCTTAGATTCAAATTCTGCAGTTTATCAAGACAAATGGGTATGGGGAAATCTGAACTTAGTTTTACTTAAAGTCTGCCACCCCAACAAGGAGGGACTTCCCAAAAGAACAGGAACTGATCTAGAAAATGAAGTATATGGATTAGGTAACTTTACGCTTAATCTTATGATCCTAAATATCGAATCCGAAGCTACTCCAATTTTGCCCGCCATGCCAGTATTCCCAGTAAAAGGTGAATTATGTGTAAGAAAGAATGGTTCCATACATATGGGCCATAGTAGATGCACCACTGTAATAGAATTCAGTGATCAAGGCAAGTCGACATTTAGAGCTTCCCGCCATTCCTATTTTATATGTGGTCAGACGGCATATGTACGTTTGCCTCTAGACTGGGATGGTACCTGCTACATTGGATTCCTTTTGCCACCTGTTTTTCTAGCTCCTCCTGATTATCACAGAAATACTCATTTAGTACACAATAGAGAAAGGAGAGATCTCCCAATAGTCGATTACACTGAAACAGCATGGGAAAAATACACAGATTTCAATAAAGGTCTCTTTCCCTATATAGATACCGTTACTAATAGTAAGCTGATACGTAGATTAACTCGAACCCTTGAAGCAGTAGTGAACGAAACTATTTCCGCCTTAGGCAATTTAACAGAAGAGCAGTCTGCTATGCGGATTGTTGTGCTTCAAAATCGTCTTGTCCTTGACGTCATCCTGGCCGATAGGGGCGGAGCTTGTAGGGTCATCGGATCAAGCTGTTGCATTTTCATACCAGAAAATTCGCCATCTGTATATAAAGCTATAACTCGCCTTCATAAGATTGTGAGCCAGATACACCAGAATCCAGGCACTTGGACTTGGTCCGGGTGGTTTTGGAGCGTGTTATCAGCCTGGGGATGGAGAGTTCTATCCTTCCTAGGTATTGGCCTTCTCATACTATTCAGTTGCTGCTTATGCCTGCAATGTGGACCAGCGATTTGTGGTCTGTGTGCCACATCGTGTATTCCACATCAAGATTTTCGTTCAAGATCCCGGAAGAAGAAAGAAGAACAAATGATGCTATATGAACAGATCAATGGATTGATGAAGATTGATATCTCTTGACGGGCAAGTAGGGGACAAGGAGGGAATGTGGAAATATGGATTTTTCTGGTCAGTTATGTCCCCTATCTTGGACCCCAACGGTTCTATGTGCATGTTACAAGTACATGTATGTTCCCTCCAGTTCCAGTTATGAAGACGCAAATACATGTGCGTCCACCGTTAACATGTCCTCTTTCAGATCCGCCATGAATGGGCCGGATATTCCATTCCTAAGTACGAAAGGCCACCGCCTTTATATGGTTCACTTATGCCATTTTACAGTTCAGACGAGTAGGCCCTGATTCTGTCATCAAGCTTTTCTTGCTTTCTGTCTCTGAAGCTCCAGTCCGAGCCTGCATCTGTGACCATGAACTTTGTCTCATCCTCTGCGCAGCTCACGATGCCTGACATCAGCTTGCTGCCTGCCAAGAACTGTATTTCACCTTCGAAATTATCTGCTCCGCTCCCTGCCCAATGCATTCCTGTCTAGTAGTTTAAGTAAACATTCTGCCAGCTACCGAGCAAGGCCCGGCTTCTCTGTCTTTATACAAGTAATTCATAGCCCTATTACCATGGAAGACTTCTGCCCTCGCATCTAGTGTAGACACTTAGACGCTTGTACACGCACTAATAGTCAGTATAGTCAGTATAGAATAAGATTCTACTCCAAGAAGGCCTCTCTTTTGGGTAACATAGTTCTTTAAACATAGGATGTTAGATATGATTTGGGATTAGGTTGACTTGACCCTCCAGACATCTGTCGCCACATGTAGAGCTAAATGTCAAGTCCCCTTCACCCCCTAGCTGCACGTCAATCACACGTCATGCTGCTGCGCGCGCATCTCTGCCAAGTATTTCTGCTGACATTGCGAAATTCTTTCATGGAACCACCCCATTATGACATCATACCTGATGACGTTCCCTTGTTACGCCCAATCACGCCCATTTTTCATTACGCATGTACAATGTTATCTTCCTTATCAATTGTTACGCCTCTCGCATTTGCTTCACTGTAATGTCTATTGTATAAAAGTAATTAATTATCAATAATGTATGTACTTCACTTCCTGAGCCTCCGTGGTGATGGAACCTGGAGTCCACGATTTCGAAATCGTCCATTGGAATAAAGCCCGTTCCGAACCTCTAATACCACGGATTCTGCCTCTTATTTATTGAGCTATTCTTATTATGATCTGTATCAAATTAAGTCCCGGTAATTAAATTATTTACCACAACAGCATAGGTTGTGCTCTGTGCCATTGTCCCCTGGCACCATGTATATTGACGTGAAATGTAGTACAAGTGTCCACTGTACAGCCTGACCTGATTTCCCTTGTTCATAGTCACAGTGGCCAGTGCCTGTGTGTCTTGTTACAATCATCTGATGATGGCCATTTGTACATGATTCTTTGGACAGGCGCACCTTGGGAATTTGGCGTCAAATCTTGCATTTATGCAGCCCCTGTGTATTTCACCCAGACTAAGAGATGTAAGTGCTTCCTGTGTCTCAACAAATTGTCTCATGTAGGGGGTGGTTGGTGCGGGCAAAGCCTACATGTCAAAACCTGAAATCTCCTTGCTAGGTCTGGCCAGTGTGTGATGTTTGTCTGGACATACACTCAAGGTGCAGTGAGACAGTCATGTTGGGAATGTTTTCAGTATTACCTATGCAGCATGTGCCTCAAGTTCATGGATATGGTCCCTGCTCATTCCTATTTTCGGCAACGCTGTGTGGTGCAGATGCAGTGCTGGATTGTCCCCAGGGCCTGGCTCCTATGTCAAACTCCATTTCATGTCATTTGCAATTGTGTCATGCTCTCCATGGATTTTCAGTGGCATGGTGGGTCTACCAACTGTGTGTTGCATGCCCTACATCTGTACCTTGTTTTGTAGATGTTACTGATCTTTCTTTTCAGGCTATGCACTGTAACCTATGTCGATTGGACTCATGTGACATATGTATACAGGTGTGTGATTAATTGCTGTCTGTTCACCTTGCCCACAGCATCGTCGGGGGACACGGAGGGAGACATGAGCACAGACGGAGCGGAGGGACCGAGCACCAGTGCCAGCGTTGACATTGTGGCTGGCACATTGAGTGGTACTGAGGCGGAGGAGAGTGAGGCCGAGGACCTGTCCACTGGCACGACTGAATATGAAGCTGACGGGTCCGAGGATGATCTCTCCGAGTGGGCGGAGGCTGCACCACCAGCTGACAGCGGCACAACATCGCACCCCGCCCCCTCCATTGCCATCAGCCGCCTCCCACTTGCTCGTGTCCCTTCCCAGCGTGCCCGGTCACCACATGTCTCCTTCCTGCCAGGCACCGCCCCCCCTGCCCCTGTCTCCACTGCTGCCGCCAATGCCGAGTCTGTGGACATCCAGCGGCAGTTGCAGGTTGGTCAGGCTGCGATCCTTAATGTCCTCCATGGCCACAGCCAAGTGCTGCACAACATGGAGGCATACTTGGAGGGCATTTTTTCGTCGCAGGCTGACCAACGCCAGTTGCTGAGGTCCATAGACTCGACACTGACTGCAGCAGTGGGTCTCCTGCAGCGCTACGTCCCACCCACTACCCCTGCCCCATCCACACTTACCACTCCCATGCCTGTCCCACGTACACCCAGACGTCAGCATGCACCCACCACAACAGACACAGGCACCACACCAGCAGGGAAGGTCATACGCACACCTCCTGGCACGCACACACAGGGTGAAGTAGGCACACCCACTGGGTCGGGGGGCAAACGTAAGTCATGCAGCCAGAGTGGGAGTCCGCATTCCACCCAATCCACTCCCTCCAAATCCCCTCCCCTCAGCTCTCCTGGCCACATATCCAGCAAGGACTCCTTCATGGCCGCTCTGTCCCTGAGCCCCACTGTGACACCACCCCGCAAGCGGTCAAGGGAGTCCCCGGTCAGGGTGGTTGAGTCCCCCCCCCCTGTCCACACCCTCCCCCTGTGGCGCTGCGACCCATCCCTCCGCCCCCCCCTCCTTGGGGCCTGTGGTTCCTTCGGGTGCAGGGGAGCCGCTGGAGGACCTTGCAAAGGTGTGCAGCGCCATCCTGGCCTCCGCCTTTGGCCCTGACCCACCCCCTGTGGTGGAGTCCTCCATCGCTGCACCCACGACGCCTACCCTTCGCCCTCATGTCCCTGCGGTGCCTGGCCCTTCCCCCCCACATGATGCCCTCCCCGCTCTGGAAGACGATGGAGTCTGACTGTGCAGGCAAGCTAGGGGACACGCGTCCCACTGTGTCCCCCACCTGGATTGGAACTTTGGTTTGCCCTATGGGCATAGTACTTTTTGAACTGTGAAGGGAAAAACATATGTTTTGGATGCTGATCAAAGCAATTTATTTTTCCTTAGTACACTACTGTCTGTCTGGTATTGCTGTTGGTCGACCTGCCCCATTATTTTGGGTGGTGATTATGTGTTGGGTGTGTGGGAATTGTCGTCTTGTGCTGGTCATAGGGTGGATCCTGGTATCTGTGTGCCATCACGAGCTGTTGGTTACATAACTTTGTTCATGTAAGCAGTTACTGCATGGTGACATCGTCCCAAGGTGTGTTCCTTCCTCTGTGTAACCTGACTTCTTCCCTGCAGGGTCTTTCCAATATGTGGGGCTGAGCTGTGTCTACATTGGCTGGGTGTGTGATGGACTCGTTAGACTTGGCCCATGCATGCTGAGCGATGTCTCCACCTGCATCATTCGTGGCGTCCTTGGTGGTCACTGTACTTGTGTATGTAGACTGTTGCCATGACTTCATGTGTACATGTATTCTTTTAGGCGCTATGCATATGTATACTTACAGCCTCGCACACATGTGGTACATGTACTGCAGGATCTTTGTGCACCTGACTGACATTTGTGGGCATTGGATCTGTGGGTACTCCACCCTTTTCTTTGCAGGGGCACTGCTGGGAGTGTTAGGCACCCACCCCTCCTGTGTCTGGGCACTGCTGGGAGGACTCTGCACACACCCCTCCTGCGTCTGGGCACTGCTGGGAGGACTCTGCACCCACCCCTCCTGTGTCTGGGCATTGCTGGAAGTGATAGGCACCCACCCCTCCTGTGTCTGGGCACTGCTGGAAGTGATAGGCACCCACCCCTCCGGTGTCTGGGCACTGCTGGGAGGACTCTGCACACACCCCTCCTGTGTCTGGGCACTGCTGGGAGGACTCTGCACACACCCCTCCTATGTCTGGGCACTGCTGGGAGGACTCTGCACCCCCACCCTCCTGCGTCTGGGCACTGCTGGGAGGACTCTGCACCCACCCCTCCTGCGTCTGGGCACTGCTGGGAGGACTCTGCACCCACCCCTCCTGTCTCTGGGCACTGCTGGGAGGACTCTGCACACACCCCTCCTGCGTCTGGGCACTGCTGGGAGGACTCTGCACCCACCCCTCCTGTCTCTGGGCACTGCTGGGAGTGATAGGCACCCACCCCTCCTGTGTCTGGGCACTGCTGGGAGGACTCTGCACACACCCCTCCTGCGTCTGGGCACTGCTGGGAGGACTCTGCACCCACCCCTCCTGTGTCTGGGCACTGCTGGAAGTGATAGGCACCCACCCCTCCTGTGTCTGGGCACTGCTGGAAGTGATAGGCACGGATGTATGATGTTACAACGCATGCTTTTACAACGCATGCTGTTACAACGCAAGTCTTTACATCGACTTGCAGTAGATGGCGTGCTAACATTAAAAAAGGGTAATTTACTATTCTAACTCCAGTCCACGTTGCAGTAGGGAAGGTGTTTGGATAGTAAACTACACTATTTTTAATGTTAGCACGCCATCTAGTGCAAGTCGATGTAAAGACTTGCATTGTAATGGCATGCGTTGTCACAGCATTTGCGTTGTAACAGTTTCGTTGTAAAAGTTGCGTTGTAATGGTTGTTCACCGATAGACACCCACCCCTCCTGTGTCTGGGCACTGCTGGGAGGACTCTGCACCCACCCCTCCTGTCTCTGGGCACTGCTGGGAGTGATAGGCACACACCCCTCCTGTGTCTGGGCACTGCTGGGAGGACTCTGCACCCACCCCTCCTATTTCAGGATATGTACGCTTAGAACATACACGTGTGTGGGTTCGCTCCATGCATACGCGGGTGAGGGTACGGGTCGTACTTACACTGTTGGGGTGGGGGGTACGCTCCATACATACGCGCGTGAGGGTACGGGTCGTACTTACACTGTTGGGGTGGGGGGTACGCTCCATACGTACACGGGTGGGGGTACGGGTCGTACTTATACTGTTGGGGTGGGGGGTACGCTCCATGCATACGCGGGTGGGGTTACGGTCCGTACGTACACTGTTGGCATGGGGGGTACGCTCCATACGTACGCGGGTGAGGGTACGGGTCGCACTTACACTGTTGGGGTGGGGGGTACGCTCCATACGTACGCGGGTGAGGGTACGGGTCATACTTACACTGTTGGGGTGGGGGGTACGCTCCATACGTACGCGGGTGGGGGTACGGGTCGTACTTACACTGTTGGGGTGGGGGGTACGCTCCATGCATACGCGGGTGGGGTTACGGTCTGTACGTACACTGTTGGCATGGGGGGTACGCTCCATACGTATGCGGGTGAGGGTACGGGTCGTACTTACACTGTTGGGGAGGGGGGTGCGCTCCATACGTACACGGGTGAGGGTACGGGTCGTACTTACACTGTTGGGGTGGGGGTACGCTCCATACGTACGCGGGTGAGGGTACGGGTCGTACTTACACTGTTGGGGTGGAGGTACGCTCCATACGTACGCGGGTGAGGGTACGGGTCGTACTTACACTGTTGGGGTGGGGGTACGCTCCATACGTACGCGGGTGAGGGAACGGGTCGTACTTACACTGTTGGGGTTGGGGGTACGCTCCATGCATACGGGGGTGGGGGTACGGTCCGTACATATCCGTACCCACGCTGTGGAATGCTTGTGCGGGCCGTACCCAGGCCTTTGCCACGTGGGTACAGCCGTCCCGCCATTGTTGGGATGACGTAGGTGTGGGCGGGGTACGACTCGTACCCACGCTCTTAAGGCGTGGGTACGGGACGTACCTGTATTGTTGTGTTGCCGGTTCGCGTCGTCCAGCACTTCCGTTGTGGCGGTCGCTGGCTTTGCTGGACACGCCCCCACCCTCTCGTAGTGACCAGGGCCTGAGGGTCAGGTATGTCCAGGGCATGTGTGCTGTGTGACTTTGGTGGGGGTTTTGTGGCCTGCCCCTGGTCCTGCCACCCCCCCCTTTCCCCCCTCCCTTTGTTGTTCTGACCTTCTGCGGCGTCTGCGTCCGAACCTGTAGAGGAGGTCGACTGCTATGAGGGCCGGGATGACACGTAGGTTCGGGTCCATGTCTGTCTGTCGCGTACAGGTACTCCTTGTTCGCGTCGTCCTGATTTCCCGGCAGTTTTTGGCAGCCGGAAAATATTCACCGTGCGGGATGACGTCGGTGCGAATCGTGATTCCTGGTTCGTGAATGGCAGGCTGCGTGCATCCCGACGTCACGTCGGCGCTTTCCCGGATCGCATTTGTACGTTTATTTTCGTCGGTCGGGGTTTTGTACGATGCGTACGGAAATGGGGTTTCCGTGCGAATCGTAATTCCATGTTTGTATATTTTGACGACCGGGTACGCGTCGGACGGAGAATATGCTCCATCCGACGGTTCGTACACGGTTTTTACCGGATCGTGATCGGCACCCAAGTGTATTTGTCCTAGTGAAAGTCTGAAAAAGTTACTAAGTCACAATGTTTCCCAGTTTGAAAACATGAAACCCGCATTGACATGTCCAATTTTACCAATATACTTAAAAATGTTGCATGGTGACATTTAACAGTTAGGAATATTAGCATCTGCACAACCCAAAACAACTTTGGAAAATAATGAAT
The DNA here is from genome assembly GCF_964204655.1 of Triturus cristatus. NCBI lineage: Eukaryota > Metazoa > Chordata > Amphibia > Caudata > Salamandridae > Triturus > Triturus cristatus. The sequence goes on from NC_140589.1 coordinate 1,139,606,225, forward strand.
AAGTAATTAATTCAATTCAAGCACTGTTATCAGACTCAATTATTCATAATGCAGCAGTATAATAAAAGTTTATATAGACCTAGCTTTTTAAACAGTAAAATGTAATTTAATTTCCTAGAGCCCAAAATTAAATAAAAAGTTGACCTGAGCCATCAGGGCAATGCAATCCTAAACCTCGTTTAATTTAAATACAAAAGTACATATCATACAAATACCTTATAACATTCATTGTTATCTTTATACCACAATAAAAAAAACAATAAAAACATACCCACCACACAGACTTTATACATAAATTGCATATCTATAAAAATATTATGGCTTCCGTCCGTGTCTTTAAAACATATTTAATAAGAACAGTTTTAGAAAAACTGCCACCTCATTGCAATATAATTTAACCAGCCCATTAAACCATGTACAATGGAACAGAGCACCTTTAGCCCAAATACGTAGTTACAGTCTTCATCCAAGAGGGCTTTCCCTCAATCTTGCTATGCATAAACTGTATATAGCCCTACTTGAAATCTCAATAACATCCGTTGCTTCGAAAGGTTTGGAAACTCCGAGAGATAACAACAATCCTGCCGTAAGTTTCTGAAAAACAGGGACAAGCTCTTAGAAGTAACATGCCTTAAATGTGTTGCCCTAGATTCAAAAACACTTCTTTACTTTAGTTACTTTTTTGTTAGAAATAAAAGTATGTCACTTTTGAAGTTATCTATGTTAAAATAGTAAGCCAACCCCTGAAGATACTCCTTACACATCTTGCCCAATGTAAACCAATTTGGGAAATTTCATGTACACAGAGACTTGACATTTTGATTTTAGAACAAGTTAACAGTTTGTGCCAGAAACATATGCTTAAATTTAATGCTACATTATTCCAAGAGCACAACTTAGATTCTACACTAACTGCTTCAACCAAGGTACATGGAGGAAGACCCAATAGATTTGTGAGCCATTTACCCTCTACTTTCTCCCAGCCCTACACCGAACTCAACTCTAGAATCCCTGCCCCAACAAACACTTTTGGGGGACTATTGCTTTATACACCTGTAAGCACTGGCTCTATAGAAGGGCCACTGAAGTCTCTTTTGAATTCCTACCCACAGCTGTTAGAGCTCTGGTTTTAAGGGTGTCAAGATGCATTTTCTATTGTCATTTTTTCAATTGCACAACTAAGCATTTATAGGACGAGGCTTCTTATACTGCTATTTCCCCTGTCAACCACGTAAAGGGGTTACATGTTCAATATTACCAAGACTCCCATTTTCTCTATATTAATTGTTACATCATTTACCGCGCAGTATTTATTGAATGCATTTAATTTTCTTTGGAACCTCACTTGTGCTACGTCTAAAATGAAGAGGTCATCAGAATATAATAAACAAGGTATATGCCTCCCCCACTCTTGGTGAGAATGAGTGTGTGTTCATTAAGATCACAGGCAAATCAGAGACGTACAGTGCAAACACAGTAGGGGCTAGCAAGCATTCTTGAGGTAAACCATTTTCTATTTGAATTTTAGCTCCACCGTTTTTATCTAGCTCTACCTTGGTCCAGTTACCTTAACTTAATTCAGCACAGCTAGAAGGCTTCTAGATATGTTCATTCCACTTAATGTTTTCTATATAATCACACGGTTAACCAGGCCAAAGGCTGAGCAGAAATCAGAAAAGCAACAAAATAAGTTTCTTCATATTTCCATTGCATTCTGGCCCATCTTCCAAAGGCTGAAGCAATGGACAATTGTGGAGTACTCCTCTTTAAAACCAACTTGCTCAACCAGTACTAAAGCATTATTTTCTATCCGGTCCTTCAAGTATTGAAATATAGGTTTTGCGTATATTTATGCCCATACGTCAATGGAACTAATTTGGCAATAGCTTTTGAGGTCTAATGGATACATTTTCTCAAGAATTGGCATGATGATCGCACCTTTCCAACTTATAGGAAAGTGTCCAGAATTCTTGAAAGCTATATTTGATTGTATGATGATTGAAGGCAGTTATCTGGCCCTCTGCCCTCAATAGATTGAGTAAGGGTATTATCTTTTTTATCTAATTTTTATCAAATATGTTGGCAAATCTTCATCTTAGCTATACCACTTCTGTATGTGATCTCATTTTTATTATAATATATCACAGACAAGTATTTAACCAAGAATTCTTCAGAACCATACAGCAGGGGGCACTACAATCTTTGTCCCTTTCTGGACAAGTTTCCAAAATTGTTTTGTTTCCTTTGAGACAAGCACCTTTAGCATCTCATCCCAATTCAATTTAAAATACAGAATCTTGTTTCTAATGATTTAAGCAATGTATAAGCAAAGTAGGTCGCACACTGCTCGTCATACCAGCAAATAGCCCCATAGAACTCTGGATAATGTAGTAGCAACGGTGAGTACGCCTATGCCACGAGTATGTCACTATAATGCCATCCCTGGACACGTGTTTCGAGGTAATTGCCTCTCGTCAGCAGGGAGCAGGTAGGTGTGTGGGGTGCCAAGTAGACTGCCAAAATATTAAAGGTAAAATACCTCTTATGGCGCGCAGGTGCGGAACCAAGGCTCGTCAGCCCAAATCGCTTGAGGGAGCTTAAATACATAAGCAAAGTAGGTCGCACACTGCTCGTCATACCAGCAAATAGCCCCATAGAACTCTGGATAATGTAGTAGCAACGGTGAGTACGCCTATGCCACGAGTATGTCACTATAATGCCATCCCTGGACACGTGTTTCGAGGTAATTGCCTCTCGTCAGCAGGGAGCAGGTAGGTGTGTGGGGTGCCAAGTAGACTGCCAAAATATTAAAGGTAAAATACCTCTTACGGCGCGCAGGTGCGGAACCAAGGCTCGTCAGCCCAAATCGCTCGAGGGAGCTTAAATACATAAGCAAAGTAGGTCGCACACTGCTCGTCATACCAGCAAATAGCCCCATAGAACTCTGGATAATGTAGTAGCAACGGTGAGTACGCCTATGCCACGAGTATGTCACTATAATGCCATCCCTGGACACGTGTTTCGAGGTAATTGCCTCTCGTCAGCAGGGAGCAGGTAGGTGTGTGGGGTGCCAAGTAGACTGCCAAAATCTTAAAGGTAAAATACCTCTTACGGCGCGCAGGTGCGGAACCAAGGCTCGTCAGCCCAAATCGCTCGAGGGAGCTTAAATACATAAGCAAAGTAGGTCGCACACTGCTCGTCATACCAGCAAATAGCCCCATAGAACTCTGGATAATGTAGTAGCAACGGTGAGTACGCCTATGCCACGAGTATGTCACTATAATGCCATCCCTGGACACGTGTTTCGAGGTAATTGCCTCTCGTCAGCAGGGAGCAGGTAGGTGTGTGGGGTGCCAAGTAGACTGCCAAAATATTAAAGGTAAAATACCTCTTACGGCACGCAGGTGCGGAACCAAGGCTCGTCAGCCCAAATCGCTCGAGGGAGCTTAAATACATAAGCAAAGTAGGTCACACACTGCTCGTCATACCAGCAAATAGCCCCATAGAACTCTGGATAATGTAGTAGCAACGGTGAGTACGCCTATGCCACGAGTATGTCACTATAATGCCATCCCTGGACACGTGTTTCGAGGTAATTGCCTCTCGTCAGCAGGGAGCAGGTAGGTGTGTGGGGTGCCAAGTAGACTGCCAAAATATTAAAGCTAAAATACCTCTTACGGCGCGCAGGTGTGGAACCAAGGCTCGTCAGCCCAAATCGCTCGAGGGAGCTTAAATACATAAGCAAAGTAGGTCGCACACTGCTCGTCATACCAGCAAATAGCCCCATAGAACTCTGGATAATGTAGTAGCAACGGTGAGTACGCCTATGCCACGAGTATGTCACTATAATGCCATCCCTGGACACGTGTTTCAAGGTAATTGCCTCTCGTCAGCAGGGAGCAGGTAGGTGTGTGGGGTGCCAAGTAGACTGCCAAAATATTAAAGGTAAAATACCTCTTACGGCGCGCAGGTGCGGAACCAAGGCTCGTCAGCCCAAATCGCTCGAGGGAGCTTAAATACATAAGCAAAGTAGGTCGCACACTGCTCCTCATACCAGCAAATAGCCCCATAGAACTCTGGATAATGTAGTAGCAACGGTGAGTACGCCTATGCCACGAGTATGTCACTATAATGCCATCCCTGGACACGTGTTTCGAGGTAATTGCCTCTCGTCAGCAGGGAGCAGGTAGGTGTGTGGGGTGCCAAGTAGACTGCCAAAATATTAAAGGTAAAATACCTCTTACGGCGCGCAGGTGCGGAACCAAGGCTCGTCAGCCCAAATCGCTCGAGGGAGCTTAAATACATAAGCAAAGTAGGTCGCACACTGCTCGTCATACCAGCAAATAGCCCCATAGAACTCTGGATAATGTAGTAGCAACGGTGAGTACGCCTATGCCACGAGTATGTCACTATAATGCCATCCCTGCTACGAGAGGTACTAGACCTGATAATGATTTTAGCAGCTTACATTGCAACCCTACACTCTTTCCTACTCCCTGCTGACGAGAGGCAACTACCTCGAAACACGTGTCCAGGGATGGCTAACGCTATTCACACTTGCACTCACGACACGAGCATAGGTGTATCCGCCGACGCTGACTACAGGGACCACAGTTCTTTGGGGTAACACGCAGGTAGGTCAGCAGTGTGCGACCATTTTGTTGTAACTATTTAGTGGCTCTCTGAGCCGGGGAGTCGACGGACTCAGGTTACGCACCTGCGTTGCTACGAGAGGTACTAGACCTGATAATGATTTTAGCAGCTTACATTGCAACCCTACACTCTTTCCTACTCCCTGCTGACGAGAGGCAACTACCTCGAAACACGTGTCCAGGGATGGCTAACGCTATTCACACTTGCACTCACGACACGAGCATAGGTGTATCCGCCGACGCTGACTACAGGGACCACAGTTCTTTGGGGTAACGCGCAGGTAGGTCAGCAGTGTGCGACCATTTTGTTGTAACTATTTAGTGGCTCTCTGAGCCGGGGAGTCGACGGACTCAGGTTACGCACCTCCGTTGCTACGGGAGGTACTAGACCTGATAATGATTTTAGCAGCTTACATTGCAACCCTACACTCTTTCCTACTCCCTGCTGACGAGAGGCAACTACCTCGAAACACGTGTCCAGGGATGGCTAACGCTATTCACACTTGCACTCACGACACGAGCATAGGTGTATCCGCCGACGCTGACTACAGGGACCACAGTTCTTTGGGGTAACACGCAGGTAGGTCAGCAGTGTGCGACCATTTTGTTGTAACGATTTAAGCAATGTATTCTGCTTTTGTTTCACAGAGCTTCTCCTCATAATTATTATTATGCATTTGTCCTGTTTTTTTGTCTGAGCTTTCTCAATTTTCTTTTCAGGTCGAGCTTTCAATACCTGCTGTATCCATTTTGAGGGTACAGCCCTCCCACTGCTTTTCATTTGTTTGTTTCAGTGCCCTTTAAAAGTCCTTGCTTAATAGTGGTCAATCCTTCTCTTTGTCCCTCCTTTTGTCTTTTTGTTTCCTGCCATGGAGCATGGACCAAGCACTGTATCTTTACGCTTTGGTTGTTTATCTGCTGCTTGGGGGACTATTTTTCTTTCCTGCTCGTGTTACACTGTGGGTGCATGTTAAGCTTCCGCGCTGGTATTTGATTGGATCTTTGATGCCACTTTCTTCTTCCCTTGTTGTTGCTGCTATCCTTCCCGCACCTCACACTCAATTGCTAGACCACCACTATGTATTGTTATTAATTGTTTGGTAATTCAGGGCAAATGTGAGCTAGTGTTTATGTTCTACACGCCAGATCAAATCAACAGCTTGCTCGCGAGTCACATGGCTATCATGCACCGTTTGTCATTCTCTACGAGTACGTGGATGCCAAGTGAAGCAGCACCATTGCTCATGCGCTGTGCTGTGTGATGGGAAGCGGTGGGCACTGTGTTGGTGTCTGCAGGGATGGAGGTGCAATTTTTATTAATAATCTTGTCCCCTGGGTTAAACTTGAACTAGGGTTTATGTTCTACACACCAGAGCAAATCAACAGCTCGCTTGTGTGTCTCATGACAACCAAGCTTGGCTGGCATCCTATGTGAGTACGTGAGTGCAAAGTGATGCTGCACCATTGCGCATACGAGGTGCTCTGTGATGGAAAGCGGTGGGCATTGTGTTGGTGTCTGTGGGGTTGGAGGCGCAACTATCTGGGGTGTAAGCTCTGAGGGGGTCTGCTCATCTGCAGCCGATATGGACTTGGTGGCACTCAAGCAGCAGCTGATGATCAATCACGGTCAGATGCAGCGCTGCGCAGGCAGAGCAGCTCCAGAAGGAGGACACTGGGAGTTTGAGGTGTGTTCTATACTCATATCGCTAGTGGGTGCTCGTATTGCAGAAGGTCGTTAGTGAAACCTCTGTTGTTGCTTGCATAAAAAGTCTGCATCGCGCATTGATTCCATGACTGCACACTGACTGTATTACCGTTTGACATGAGCTCCACGCCTATCGCTGACCATGCTGGATTCTTGCAACAACACATATTCTTTGCCAGTGTCCCTGGAATGATGTAGCAGAAGAGGACCAAATATATAGCAGCTTTGACAAACTGTGTGGCTAGAAAATGCAAACTATGGTGCATGGTGTTATCTTATGTTGTGTTATAAAGTTTTGTATAGTGCTTATATACCCAAAGGTGTCTTGGCACTGTGCTGCATGCAGGCGATCAGCTAGGCACGATAAATCCCAAACGCCCTGGGTTTTAGAGGAGCCACGTCTTTAATGCTTTTCTGAACTGTAAAAGTGCCTGGGAAATTTTCATTTCAAATGGGAATTCCACAATTTTGCTGCAATGGCCACAAAGCTTTTGCCGCCCCCAACGGGCAACTCTGAAATTGGGCACCACAATTTTTTTTGAGCCAGAGGAATGTAAGAGTCTAGGAAGTGTATACCAGATAAAGCGTTGTCTAAGGGCAACTGGGCCAATACTGTTTGGTGTCTTAAAGGCAGTAAATGATGTGGCACTACTTTGTAATTTCAATCCACATTAATGCTGTCTGGTCAAAAGTTTCACTTCATTAGTAGCACTCCGAGTACACAAATTGAGTGGTCTTGAGCCACTCGCGGACCAAACCATCCAGCTATGCAATTATTTTTTAACCTTGATTCCTCAAAAACTATGAGATGGATTTACAATAATCACAAAAAGCACAATCTGCGGGCCAAGGTCTAGCTTCCTCCCAAATTTGGTGTCATTACGTTCATCAGTGTTTGCGGTAGCCCTTTTTAAAAAAATAAGTCTATGGAATGTTTTAGGGAGGGGGGTTTGAGTTTTGGGCCCCTCCTTTTTTCTTGGCCCTCTCTTGATGGATCACCCGAACCTTTCCATGCACACACTAGTCAACAAAAAGTAGCACCGTTTTGGAAAGTTTAGGGAATATTCATAAAATGGTGACTTAGTTATTAGCAACACAAAACTGCTTTTCCTATGGAATAGCCGACCTAACTATAGCAACCCAGTCGGTAATATGTTTGTGAGTGTGTGTATGTTTGTGTGTGTGTGTGTGTGTGTATGTGTTTGCACCCCCATAGTCTACCTATAAAACAAAATAGGGGGTCCATCAGGTGAGTTGTCTTGTGCTCACCCAATACGCTTCTATATACAATACTGATGACAAGTATATGGGGAACTAAAAGAAATTATGATATGGACCACAAAATCCAGTTTTATTACAGTGTTAGATGTACAGCTTTTTCCTATGCATGGATAGTGGTTATTTACAGAATTGTTGGTCTTGACATGAAGTGTACGACATATTTAATAGGGTTCTTGTAATAATGACACCAAGAGATTTGCAAATGCAGCCAAATATTGTTTCATCACTGACGTTTTCAAGGCTTTATAGGTCAATAAGGCATACAGAAAAAGACTAGTAGGTGCCAAAGTAAAAGGCTTGTTAGAAATGTAAAATTTCTGAAAGTTGTTGCTGGCAGTTGTTCACATGTGTCACAAAATTAACTTATACTCACGGTCAGACCACTATGCCACTTCATATTGCAAGGATTACAAGTAGGGCATTTCCCTACACTGAAGTTGAACCCATCTGGTAGCTGAATGCTGTCTGATGAAGAGCCTACTCATATGATTATCTGAATTACCGTTCTGTTTTACATTTTGAGCTGTAGCCACAATTCTTCAGAGATGTGATGCTAATCATATCCTCCCCTAAAATTGGCCCATCATAGCGAACACAACTTTTTTCCTCCAGTGCATTGAGCTCATGGGCTTTCACGAGTCTGAGGACTTGCCACATATAGCAGTGAGTGCTGACGTTCCCGTTTTAGACCAACAGACATCTGCAGACCACTTTACATTTTAAAGATAATTTTGAGGTGATTATTGACTACTTTCCCAGGTAATGATCAACTAGAAAAAAGTGCCATTTCCTCAGCAAGGAAACCCGAACAGGTGTCACTGGAACTCACTGCAACAAAACGTGGATAGGATGGCTAGTTACGTGAACTCAACCTCCCAGAAACATCATTTGCAGCAGCACTGGATGAGGAGGAGAATAGGGGCTTGGGTTGAAGCCGACCATGGGAGGTGTGCCCCTGGGCAATTTGAGTTGGTGCAGTCCAGAGGACTGCAGGGCAGGGATTGAGGAGCCCAAGCACATGTGGATTTAGGGGACATTTTGGAGAATGGCTAGGGGTTTCCAGCCACCATTTTGTAGAAAGCCTTACAGTGGCTGGGTGTGTAGGTAGGGCATTAAAAGGCAATAGGGGATAGCGTGGGTGGATAGAAAGGAAAGTGGATAATGAAAATAGGGGGTTGAGGAACAGTAGTAGTCAAAGGAGTCTGTTAGTTTTAAGGGGCTACCAAAGTGATGGGGAGCGTGGTTTACAGTCCTGAAGAAGACCCCACCGTGACGCTGTTTATTCACACTCAGTCATAAGGGGTCGAAAGGTCGACGTTGATTATATAAGCGTTCACTGCCCAAATAGACAAAGCTGCACATGAAATAGTAATCACATGTCTATTTAGAGCTATTATAAAAAGATTAGGACGCTGCTACAGGTATATTTGGTGTTATTTATGTAAAATAATGTGTTTATTTTTGTCCCATTTGCACATATGTACCTGATTTAATTTTGTGTTTGATATTTGTATTCCCACAGTTGTGTAATGCCTAATGTATATTGTCCTGTCTGATATCATTAATAGTATTTCTGTAAACACATACAGTATATGAATTACAATATATCGCACACTAGGTTTTTCTATTTGAATTGAGTGTTTGTCATTTTTTAGTTGATGTCTGTTTATGGTCAGTGTGTTGTGTATCATTAATTGATGTTCCTACCTTTGAGAGGAATCAGTTATAGATGTTTCTGAAGAAATTTCTTTCTACATGGCAGAACCCCTGTCTGTTTATTGTCAATATTTCACAGGTTCTGCATGACACTGGGTTACCCTATTATTATTATGGCTCGTAGGGTTGTCTGGATTTACTGGTCATACATCTCTGGGAAATGATTTGGTGAGAATGAAATGTCTGGCCTTAATACAAGTTGATTTGAAAGACGTTATGGCACAATGGTTAGGAATGTCCATACTATGGACAGCGATTGGTTCCCAAATGGGTATGGAGTGGAGCAGACAGGCCAGCAGCAATTGGCTAGGCAAGGGGGAACGTCAATAGGGAGATAAGGAAGGTTTGCAGAAAGATGGGGATAGAGAGTGTTTGCCATGTGGATTTGAAATACGAGGAAACACAAGCTTTTCGAGGGGCCAGAGTGCATTTAACACCCATGGGAATGGATCTATACTTGTTGCAAATGAGGGCATGTTTAACAAAGGCATTAAGGATTCGGTTTTATGAGACAGGGTACTAAGGAGTCTAGTGGGGCAGAAAAATACCTGATACAGAGTTCTTCTGAGTGGCAGAGCTACAGGAAGCTTTCATAATTGAAACAGTTTTAATTACAGCTCGGTTGGCCAAAGCAGTTGGAAGGCAGAGGTGGGGGAGGGGCAAGTTGGCAGTCGCAGAAGATAGGAAATTGTGGATATAAGGTTATGAAATACAGGAATTTTAGGAGATAGCAACTGGGTATGAGGTTGGACAACTGAGTTAGGGAGTTATTGGTGGTACTTAGGGGGAGGAGGGTTGGAAGCAGGCAAATAAGATATCTAGTGAGGTGTTATAATTGTGTACGGTAATTTTGGCCCAGGGTTATTTTATTAAGTTGTTGATGTGCACTTGCTACATTAACGCAGCCTTTTTCACAACATACTGTTGTCAGTGGTCTTGCCCACTAGGAGCTTGAGTGCAGTTGACCTTGGGAGTTGCGTCCCCTAGGCGATTCGGGCGGGTGGTGCAGTCCAGAGGACTGCAAGACAGGTATTGGAGGAGATCAAGCAGAGATGGGATTAGGGGACATTTTGGAGTCTCGTTTGGGGTCCTCAGCCACCATTTTATAGAAAACTACACGGTGGCTGGGTGAATAGGCAAGGTATAAAAAGCCCACCCGCCATCCTGATTAACAAGGAGTGAGAGGCACATTTGTTGTGAGGTATGTTATATGGGAGAAGTGCACAACAAAAGAAGTATGCTGTTAAGTTCTTGTCAGTGATGGGACAGGTGCAGAGGAGGGCAGAGTTATCAAAGGTTTCATCGTTTAAATGGTTTTATTGACAGTTGGGGTGGGCAAAGCAATTGAAAGTCAGGAGGTGGGGTGTTAAGTTGACAGCTGCAGAAGTCAGGAAGTTGTGGGTAGAAGGTTATAAAATATTGGAAGTTTAGGGGGTAGTGAGTGGATACGGGGTAGGACTACCGAGTTGGGTAGTTACTGGTGGTACTTCGGATGGGGGAAGGGTCGGAGGTAAGCTAATAAGATGTGAAGTGAGGGGTTATAGTCTTATAAGGCAATTTTGTCTAGGGATATTGTATTAAGTTGTTGATGTGCACCTGTTTTATTCAAGCAGCCTTTTTTACACTATAGTGGTCTGTGATGTGTCCTCCCGCCAAAAGACCAGTGCCCAGGGCCGGACTGGGAACCATAACCGGCCCTGGCAAAGAGCTCAGCCGGCCCCGGGGGGGAGAGGGGGGTGTGCTTGCAGAAAGCTTTGTGCCGCTTTTGTTGCTGGGGGCCGATATTGCAATTTTACAGCTATGCTGCGAAACCAGCCCCTGGGAACAAAAACAGCCACCCAGGGGTCTAAAACCGGCACCCACCCTGGCAGCCAACCAGGGAAATGCCCTGTGCCCGTTACGGTCCAGCCCTGCCAGTGCCTTGGGGGGACAGGAAAGGCAGAAAAAGGACCAAGTATTCTGATGTATGGAAGTTCTTCACCTATCTGACAAGTGAAAAGAAAATGAATGCATGTAAATTCCTATGTAAAATCAATTACCAGAAATTGAGCCATTGCTTTTTTGACAATATGTGGCTTGGCAAATTCAGGATTCCTGCTGTCTTTGCCATTTTGATATTTGTTAGAACCTGGCATGGCCAAAGTTTCATCACCTAAGGTACATAATTCAACATAGCAGAAATATTTTGCGCGTTCATCCTAACGAGTTCTCTTGGTACTATTGACAAATAATGGATGGTTTAAGTGTACCCAACCCAATGTATTGACCTAAGATTGATGAAGGTTAGAACTAGTGACATGTTGACCATGGTGTCAGTCACAGATCTCTGAACTGGATGCAGCTGTCCACTGAGCCACTAGGCCTTGCATGTGAGTGTTTTTTGATCCTAGGGTCTCCTAACTTCCTTTGGAACTCTATGTAGCTCTTTTTAATTACTTGAGGGACTCTCTTGGATATCATTCCTGAAGCTCCTTCCTCCATCCAACACATTCCGGCTTCGGTCTACCCAAGTTCCTCTTGCACGACAAGGGATCTCCCTAAATCTCCCTGCACCACTTGTTTCATGAGATCCGTGAGGGACTACGGCTCATGAAGGCGGAGAGAGGAAGCCAAACATCTTTTTTGCACCTTGCGCCCTTTTGCATGGACCACTGTGAGGGAATAATGACCGGCATGCCCCAGCACACTATTCCACATATGCCATTTGCCAAAATACTAACGGTGTTGTTTTATAGCTTAAAATGTACAGTATCATATGCATTCTAGTTGACACCTTCCTCATTTGTTTACATGTCATCCCTAGTGATTTCAGTCAGTGCTTGGATTTGAACGATTTTAATGATATTCATCTTGTTTTCATATCCTAATGCATTGTATAAGAATTATCATTATATTATGCGAGTGATTAGGCTCCTACTGTCATATTTTTTTGTTATGTTTCATCTGACATAAACAAAACTGAAGCGTAGTTATCTTATTTCGCTGTAGTGAAATTTAATGAAGCCAGAGAGCAGTCACATGCCGAAATATACATCAATAGATGTTTGTACGAAATATAATTGTTCTATTTAATGGCTACAAAAGAATTTAGGTTGCCATAAATGCACGCAACCCTTTTACTAATCGGCTAAACAGCTCACTTATTGCAGGGTGATTATGCCCTTGCATTAGGCCATTTCTGCAATTTCACCCGCTGAAATCTCTGCTTTTAAAGTCAGATTTCCATTCTCTCCTGTGCCATTAACACTTAGGCACAGTGCTGGAATAGATTTCAAACCCTAAATTCTCCGGAATAAGGATTATGTTATCAGAAATAAATATGACTGTCTCAAGTTGGTTCAGCTCGTGTTGGTCATCAGGAAATGGCTTATCCCCAGGCTAAAACAGAGGATTGCTTTCCTTAAAAAAGCACCACCGTGGCTCGCTTTTAGGGTGATGTTTTTGCAAAACTACACATGGTACGGTAATAGTTATAATAGAGGAGCTTCCCTTTATTGAGCTGAAACAGGTTTTACATTAGCCTTTCGAGGCCCCGCCTTTTACAGACAAAAACAAATTAAAAAATGCTTGGCTGGATTTTTGGTTAGAAAAAGATGTGCATTTTGGGCTGGATAGGGAGGGTGGGGGCATAGATAGGTTTGTTTGGTTAACTGGAAATATATATATGCTACAAGTTCATGATATTTAGATCACTTTATTTCACGATTACCAAATATTAGATATGATTCTATAGTACATGGAATTCATTTCCGGTCATGATGTTTGAATACTGGTCGGTGGATTCATGCAATTGTATTGTTGAAACTGTACAAAAAAAAAACGACCTTCTGTAATAATCTTTGCATTGGTTGTGATGTCAAGGTCCTCAATAAAGTATGTTAAAAAAAAAAAAAAGAAGATGAAGTGCATAAAGAAATATGATTCTCTTGCAATGGCAAGGATACTTCTTCCTTCAAATTTGGAGCGGAAAGGGCAACAAAGCGGACCAACTTGCTTTTCAAATCAATATAAATCTCTTTAAGCTTAATTTTCTTTCGGGCATCCATTACTGTCGCTCACGAGCAATGCACCTTTAATAGCGTAACTCTTGACTTAATCTGCTTTAGAGCTTGTTGAGAATTATGAGGCATAATCTAACCCTCCTCGGCCATTGTAAAAAGCTTGTGAGGACATTATCAAAGGCTTTTCCCCATTTTCTGGTAGTATAAATAAAATGCTTAAAAAATAGTCTCTTAAACCGTCTTTAGGGGAATTAGGTGTTTTCTCATTACCGGCACAATATCCTTTCACTGAATATCGCTGAATTTCCGTTGACTGAAACACCACCGGAAATATGGACAGGATTTGGCTCTCAATTAAAGTGCAATTATAGGTATTAATCTACATCAATTATATCTTGCACTGCTGTCAACATGTGGAATCCCATATGTATTTATTTATGCATTCTCAAAAATATTTTTTGTGGAAAAAATGCTATTAATTACTTTTGCTCTTCTCTCATTTATTAAAAGAATTGCATTAATTAAAAATAAATTTGCTTTGCATTTGAACCCCCTCCTAAACGTATCTGTCGAACGCGGTGAAGCGTGCAGAATGCAGCCATGCACGGTGGATTTATTTCAGAATCCAAAGTCGAGCGTCGAGGAAAGTGTTCCATAAAATAAAATCATTGTTGGGTGTCAATATCGCAGATCTCACTTTGAGGTTTACAGTTTAGTCGGTTTCCTTTGGCCCAGCCTCACACCCTGGAGTGTTTGCTGATTTTACGTTTTAGGCTTTCCAAGTCAACAGTAATTTAGGAGATGGACCATTTAAGAATCCTTGGGTGAAGTCAATACAGTCAGCCTAGAAATCAATGAATATATTGTCCCATCTGACCTCAATGTGACAGAAACTGTAGTGACATGTGGAAGAAAGTACTTGGATCAGTTTGGCATCACTCGATGGCAGAGCAAAGGGAGCCATGGTCCCTAAAGCAAGGAATGAAAGAGTACCCCCATACACTTGCTTCATGCAAAATATGTCCATCATTCTGGTGCAGTGGGACCCTTTTGGTACTCAGGGCCGGATTGGGAACCCAAAGCAGCCCTGGCAATTTTGATGGACCAGTCCCCCTGCTGCTTTTGCTGTTGAGGTCTGATATAGCAGTACCACTGCAAAACTGGCCCCAAGTAACAAAACCAGCCCCCACCGCTGCATAATCGGCTCCTACCCTTCTAGCTTCCTGGGGAAACACACGATGCCTGCTACGGCCAGTTCGACCCTGTTCTACTGGGCCCAGTGTTTCAGCAGCTGCAGCACAATTGTAATTTCTGTTCCTGGAAACATATACTCCAAGCTCTACGGCTCACTCTACCTTGTGTAGTAACACCCTAGAGTAAAGTATGTCAAGTAAACTCTGTGGACACGAGAAAGAGCAGGAAAGAGATTTATTAACACTCACCAATAGGGTAGCAAACTCCATGTCGTTAGACAAGGATATGCGGATACTGTTACCTGGCCTCCAATCATCTATCCAAAGAGATGAATTCTAAAAGCTGGATGAGACGGCATGCATGCACCTCATGGGAACTTATATACACAGACCTGCACCACCTTTAACGTGGATGGGTAGGGGAACACAGACATTCTAACTTGTGCCCAACCTGCCGTGCAGCCAATCTCCTGCATGTAAAACCCTGGCAATGCACAACCTTTGGCCATGACAGCAAAGAATGATCACAGGGCATGGTCTTCGCCCAGGCTCTGCATCAATCCTCCTGTGCATCCAATCTCCAGTGCATCCAACCTATGCGGTCGGATGCACTGTTGCGCATCTTGGCGACTGCAGTAGGGCCTGCACCTACTTTTTCTTGTGCCAAAACCCATGGCGCATTCAGCCAAGTATAGTGGGCTCTGGATGGAGGACCTGAGATGGCCTCCATACCACTGAAGTAAACCAGCTGCACACAGCGTTCAGCAGTGCACTTTGGGTGCCAGCGGCAAGGCTATGGGTCGTGCATCAAGCTCTATATCCCTGATATTGCTGTGCAAGACAGTGCAATCTGGAAGGTTAATCGGAATGCAGCCAGAACCTGCGCTGTTAAAGTACAACTGAACCAACTGCTCGTTTGGCCATGCACAGTGGCCTCCGTGCACAGTGTGCCTGTTCCAGGGCCCACAATGTTCACTGTGAACAGTTTTCAACATGCATAGTTGCAGGTGCACTGTGGTTTTTTTATTTTATTTTTTTAGGGTTTGAAAAACGATTTATTTTTAATTCTTGAACATCTACTGCAAGTTAGCTGACCCATAATCTTGACTTTTGTAACTGCAAATCCAACAAGAATTTTTTATTTTTTTATTTTTGGAGAAATATCTGCCCAATCAGGCACTTCCCACTTCCTTCATGGGATCAGGGAATGCTCTCTTACGCCCCTTTTTGTAGGCTCTCTGTCATTTGACATCCTGTAATCCGCATTGGATGAAGGGAAATACATTTCACTTGTCTAATGGTCTTTCGCATCAAACCACTTAGAAAAATAGTTGAGAGTATAATTCTACTTTCATGACAAGCTTGTTATAATTCCATGTAGAATTCTTTGCTTTGCCGTAGCAGTTAAGATGGAAAACACCACTTTGTTCTACGTCTTAAAACTTCTCTCTGGACAGATCTGCCAAAAACTTGCCATCTAACGCGGCCAAAGTTCTAAGCAAAACAAATAAAGATTTCCAACTGAAACTTAACTATAACCACATATTCTGTTTATAAACCTATCTACCATCCATCCATCCATGGTACACTATCTGATCAAAATACGTTATTCGACTCAAAAAGAGCCATAAAAGATTAGATACAAATGTTTTCATTTCAAAATAAAAAATAAGCATAAAATACAATAAAATACAGATTAATAGACATACCTAATATTTACTTTGTATCTTAAAAACTGTAAAAAGATAGTTTAGGATGCCATGTATGATCTTTGTAGTTCCTAAAGAAAGCAAATAATCCATCGCCAATTCATGAGCTCTAATCCCTGCTGCTAATAGTCTTGGGCGGATAAACTGCCTCCTCTGAGGAATATAAAATCTACAAAATAAAATAAAATGCTTAGTGCTTTGACATGAAAAGCTGTCACAGGGGCAGGCAGGAAGTGTAGAAACCCACAAGCCCTGAGTAGGAAAAGCAGCCCAAAAAGGTACGTTTTTAAACGGAATCTGGTCAACATTAATTTCCGTCGTTCATTCAGATCTCTTTGGAGATAAAGTGCAAGTTTTACTTGTGGCTGAGGAAAAAACTCTGGATGTACAGAAGAATTACATACTGCAATTGGCCACTCAAGGCTTTGTTAAAAAAGTGATTTGATTGTACCAGGTGACACATTTCTCAAAGTATCAGGGTTTGTGTAGTATTCTGAGACCCCCATCTTAGCAAAACTCATTTTGATGATCCTTAACCAGGGTATGTCTCAGCTAATATCCAGTTTCATACAGTCTACTAATATTGTACTACAGAAATTAGCCTTTGGATTATTCCAAATTCTTGCCCAGAGCAACAATGGCTATAATATGATGTAATCTTTGAAAAAGCTCAAACCGACTTTCTCATGACAAAAAGAGGCACATGAACTCTAGGGCACTGCGAGAAGTCTTCTTATGTGCTTGTTTTCTACTATTTGGAATGATTTACAGTTTACATAGCCCCAGCCACCTGCTCTGAAGGTTACCACTGAGAGAATTTTACTTTTATAAATACATAAAAGTTCTTTAATTAGTTTATGGCCTAGTCTCTTAACAAATCAAAAAATGTCACTAATCGACTTTTGAAATTGCATGGCTCTGACATTTAATAGGGATTTCCAATTAAAGTGCACATCAAATGGCACCCCACATAGGTGAAGTGGGGAACCTTCTTAATTTCTTCACCCCCTGATAAAAAGTTCTTTGTTTTAGACTTTTTTGGCCACATTTTATTATAAATAATTTGGTACGGTTGACCTTTAGTCCCAAGTCCTTCATAAAAACAATGAAGGAATCAAGCAGTATTTGTAGGGCATTAGCTGTCCAAGCTATCAGAACCGCATCATCAGCATATAGTAGTATGGAGGTTCGACATGAGTTAATCCTCGGGGTGTACTTTCCCGCCTTACATAGTTGTTCTCCTAGCCCAATAATAGATAATAAGAAAAGAAGTGGGGCAGGACACAACCCTGCCTTACCCCCTTCCCTTACCAGAGGGGAATTCTTCTGTTAGGTCCCCCTTGCTGTTATAGCGTATTGAGGTTGATGTGTATTCATGGAGCCTACTAAGCAGGGTAATAATTGCTCCATCGATATCCATCTGTGCCAGTATGGACCATCATTTGGAGCGATTCACTATGTCAAAGGCACATGTTAGATCCGTAAAGGCTAAATTTACACCGCCCTTTTGTGCCTTTGTATATTTTTGGACAATTAATGCCAGATTTAGAGTTTGCTCATGGTCCCAAGTCCTGGCCGAAATCCAAACTGAAAGATTGAGAGCACTTGGGAATCAAGCCCCCAAAATTCTAATTTGGCCAGAATAACCCTGCCCAGGATTTTAACTGAACTGTCGCTAGTACACTACTTAAAGTAATATAAAGTTGTTAGATTTATTTGAATTCTTATTTTCAATTGGATGACGAGACCCTAATTATCCAAAATGAAGAAACACTTTTCTCTCTGTGGCCAACATGTGTTTCGTGGTGTGTGTTTGCTTCCTCAGGACGTTTATGTATTAATTCAAAACCTTTCAGATGTGTTTGAATAGGGAGCTCTTCAGTTGATGAATCATAACATATTCATTCAATGCGGACCCCAATTTTCTGCAGTATAGCCACAATTTCTTATTTTTGCTTGGATATAGAACTAGATATAGTTAGGATATAGAATGGGTAACCGTGTAATATGGTAATTTATTGTCAGTCAGGGGTTATGGTGAAATCATAAACCACAAGGACAAAGTCAGAATTGTTTTTGAATGTCACCAGAACTGAGATGGCGGTATAGGAACATATTATAATACCTGTTAGGTATTTATATATCAAACACACAAAAGGTGATGGAATGAAGGCTTCCAATAAGTCTAACCACTGGCAATCGCTCAGGGTAGCATTCCAAATGATCATTCTTTTCCCCACCACCCAAGCCCAGTTTGGCCCTAGCCATATGCAAATCAGTTCTGACCCTGCTCCAATAGGAACAGTCCAGCACCAACTGCCATGCCAGAAGACAAGCAACACAAGACCATGTTTGCCCTGGTTGGGGCTCTTCAGTTGGGTCTGGCATGGTTTCAGTGGCACAGTGAGAAAGGGACCCACATCTGGGCATACCCTCGGCCACTTAGGCAGTGGCGTAACACAACTTGAGGGGGCCCGTCAAAGTACATGGAGCCCCCCCCTCCAGACTCATGTAGGGAGCTCTCAGGCAAGGGTACTGTGCTGACGGAGCCCCCAGTAGATCGCCTCCCCCCACACTGTTGGGGCTGTGGGAGCCTTTGTTAAGCCACTACACTAAGGGTGTTACATCAAACACACAAAAGGTGATAGGAGGAACGCATGCAATAAGTCTAATCACTGGCAATCACTCTGGGAAGCAATCCAACCCGTTGTTCTTTTATCACAGTATGATTGTAAATGTTGTTGAAGTGATGTACACCATTCTGCTCATTTCAGGAATATGTGTTTGGGGTACTTTTACATTCCATGGAGGATTGTCCTTAGGGCCTGATTGTGCATGCCTTGTCATTTGCTAATATACAGATGTGAAGTAGCTCATTTAATATTCTATGTCAGATAAGACATTTAACAGGCACGTTTCAATAAGGCAAATAATGAACAAGAGTAGCTTTTGAACAGTATTCAAGGGTTAATGAGCAGGTGATCTCATTAATGTCTTCAGAGCCATTACGTTTCTTACAGACCTCAATGTTTGTAAGGCAAGAGCATAATATCTGTGGGTGAATTCACAGATGTGCTTCATTTTCTGCTTGTTCTGGAAACTTACGCCCATTAGTATTACTGAAGTAAATGGTAAATTGGGTCTACCTGTACTTTATTGAATGCCTTCCAGTATGAAATGCTTATTGTAGCAAGGCAGGAGTTGGCTGGCAGGCCTAGCCTACGGCCAGGTCCTGTGCCCTACACACCCGCAGGCGCCTATCCCCGAGAGTATGCAACCCCCCCACACACAGAACTCCACTCCACATTTTTCCCATTTATTTTGTTTTTAAATTTGTGCACTGGACCGCAGTGGTCTTGTGGTGTGGTGTGGTACCGCAATCATGCATCACCTCCTTGGTACCGTGGGACCGTGCAAGCTTCACCCAGGGAAGGTAGCTCAGTCCCATGATACAACTTCTGAAGGATTACTGTATTACCAGTGGCCTGAAAATATATGTATACTTTTGGCTCATGATTGGGGACCTGTGTGTCACACTATAAGTGCCAGGGGGGCAGGGTATACCTATCCCTACCCCGCCCCCTTATATGCTTTTTTAGCTTAAATTCAGGACATAGGCACTGAAACACTGTGTCCTGTAATAGAATCCGCAATATTTCTGTTCAAGTTGTGCAAGCAAATCAGATCGCTCGGTCCACCAGGACTGGCACCAGTCAGGTGGGACCTTGATGACAGAAGCTACAAAAGCCCCCTTCAGCCAATCACATAGCTCTGTTATTTTAACATACAGTGCCATTGGAGTCCCCTGGTACTCATGAAGGACGAACTGTCCAGATATAAGCCCACCCTGATTATCTCTTTAAATGCACATTTGTTGAACATGGCTGAACGGATTTGCAGCAAGTCATGAAAAGCAGCTTTCTGAGTAAAATTCTAACTTTCTGCCAAATATGGTGTAATTTCGTTCAGTCATTTTTTCTGCATTTCCCCCCAAAATTACATATGGGAATTAACCTGGCAAATGACATTTTGGTAAACCCTCTTTTTAATTAGACTCTGCTTCATAGATCACCCCGGAACATTACAGGAAAGAGTTTAGGTGGATGAACTTTTTTTTGTAAAGAATTCTGTCATCATCTTTTCGTGACTACTTTCTAGATCTCCCATTCACACTAACTGCTCATTGTAGCATAAGCATGCCAGCTCCCTGAAAAAATAACGTTATCATAATCATGATTCACTGCTGATAAGAGGTCAATCAGCCCTCAATTAAAGAAACCTGGATGCCCAATGGCATAGCTTCTATCCATGGAATACAGGAAAGCAATGGAGAACACCTCAATGAATGAGAAGTAAGACAATATATTATGTTTTATCAGTATTAATATTAGCCTCTATTATCTATTAGTATTATATTAATCAATATTAGCCTCTGCAATCGACGTCTTTTCTGTATGAAATGAGATACTGTCTGGCCTGGCACACACCAACTCCAAACTACTCAGTATCTTTCCTCTTCATTTACAGACTTTGATTAAATAATTTAGCATTTTGCCCAGGCTGTGTGTTAGAATATTACAGTCAGAGATATTGCCTGACCAAAATATTAAATTCAAAATATCATTCTCAAAATTTTGACCCTATGGTTGAAGATTACCTATTATTAACGCCAATGGTTTAATATTTTTGTAAAGGAGATTGAGGAAACAATTTCATGTCAGGCAATATTCTGTGTATGATGTTCTCTGAATTACAAAACCCTGGAAACCTGGACTTCCTTTGTAAATCTTGGTTTGGAAACCTCAAATTACTCTGTATTAGTCCTGTCACATAAAACGAAGCAATAGTTCTGCAATATCTCAACTCTAGACCTTCTCACATCTCAAGACACATCTTGAAAATTATTTTCACCTAACACTTCTATTTAAATGTCTTGGAAACCATAAATCTAGTCATCGCATTCACACTAGTTCACTATAAAAGACTAATAAGATCAACCCACCCACCTTTCACCCCCTTCCAGATTTAAGCTTGCATCTTCTCGAAGATAGATCTCGCCACCATTGATTCGTCATTTTGAGCAACAAATCCACCACCAGAAACTTTCCTGTCTTGCCATTCACCACAACCAGCTTAACTCAGTGGCTCTATTGAGCCTTGGCAGCCAGGCTGCAAACAAAAACTGTGGGGCCCATTTACAAGCCCAATGCACCGTGGGGACGTCACTTTTGATGATGTTCCGGCAGTGCACTGGGCTTACTCATATCTATGAGGCCACATAAAGCCACCCTGCATGGCTTTGCATTGCCTCGTAGATATGGTGTGAGGCAACGCAGGACAAGTTGCTACGTTGGCTCACACTACGATGGGGAGGCGTGCCTAGGGTATTACAGTGGGTGTTCCCACATAACACCCATGGCACTTGACACATTCCCAGATTTACAACAAGCTGTAAACCTGGGAATGCGTCAAAAGCCTACGCCTCCCCAGGGGTGCTGTATGGGAGGCGCAACAAGGAGAAATTACATTATTTCTCCTGGTTTTTTTATTAATGATTTTTGTGCAGGCACCCTTGCACCATGGTGCAACGGTGCCTACATTGGCACATGGCAGCCAATTGAATGCCAGTGCAGGGAAAGAGGACAGAAATGTGTCATATCTGATAGATACGGCGCATTCCTACTGTTTTCTTTTGCCGTAGGGCAGCACAGCAGGAAGGCTTGCAGCGCTTACCTATGGCTAAATATTGTAAATGAGGCCCCGTGTCTCTTCAAGTTTGGCTCTGTGGTTCACCAAGAACCCTGCAACAGGAAAGCTTCTTATAGAATTCTAAAATGAATTACAAAATAAACACCTGAATTTCGCTCCATGCTATGCTACAAACTCGCCAACTCAGAGACCACTACACAACTGTCCAAAAGACAAACAAACAATATCACTGCGACCGTCACCTGCAAAAGCCTGCCCGTTACTTTACCCAGAGTACACGTCCAGGGGTCAGTTTTACATTTTAAACAGGGGCAATATCCCCAAACTTGTACATCTGTGGGCGTACGTGGAGAAGACTCATCACAAGACATCACCTCTATTGAATTTATCGACCCAAACCCTGGCCAGAGTAATGAAACAACCAAAGTAATCTGGAGATTCACCGAGCTGGCCCGGAATGTCCTGGGAAACATAGAGACCTTCAAGCAGTGGGGGATTATAATCACCCTGTAAAAGAACCCTGGATACCCACACTTTCTGGAGAGCCTGAGGAAAGAGGTCACCACACCGACTGGACCTAGAACAGTCTACTTGGTCTTAAGAAATGCCCTAAGTAAATCCCAAGCCCCCTCAATTCAGTAAATTAGCAGGCTCCTTGATAAGCTTGCTTTTGGACCTGAAGCGGCAGTTAACTGGGTTTGGCTGTTGGGAGCTTTAAACTCGACCACACTTCTATGATGATAAAACACCAGCTCAACCGACTACTCGGCACAGATGCTAAAGTTATGCTCCTGAAACATCAATGGATTGGCAAACAAGCTTGGAGACCTTCAAATCCTTCAATACCTCCTCTCATTTCAAATTGTGATCTTACAAGAGACTTGGTCACAGAAGGCTCTCAATCTGGAGGGCGTCACAAATCACTTCATCCTTGCAACCAAACAACATAAGCACAGGCGCACAAGGGTGGTCTTGTCATTAATGTATCTGCCACCAGTGCAATCGAGTCCTGGGAGCAATACAGCAATGATGCGGTATTGCAGGTAGTAGGACTATCACTCAAAACATCCAATGGCAGAAACAAGAAAATCACCTTGGCAACCGTATGCATCCACATAAATGTTAGAGCAAGGACAGAGGTCTCTGACAAGCTGATTTACATCACACTAGACCTACGGTTGGAGAGGCTCAGTAATGTTCTCATTATATCAGGCAATTTGATCATGTGGCTAATGAGTGAGCTACCTGCTAATGAGATCATAGAGGTGCAAGACAGCTCGATGACACCTGGGTTGAACAAAGATGACAAGAGAGGATTGTTCTTACAAGGTAATCTTGAACACCTTGGCCTTAGAGCTTTAAATGGACACATACTCACAGACAAACCGCCTGGCCTCTCATACTTAATGCCATCGGGGGCATCTCTAATCAACTACACCTTTGTCAGTCTCCCTCCGTCGAACACTATATCCTCCTTTGGCTTCGGGGAGAAAATGGATAGTGACCACCGACCACAAGAGATAACCCTTGACATAGGCCTGGATGACTATGCATGTGTGGCAGATCAAGAGATCAAAGGGAACACAAACTCAAAGGCATCAGGTGCACTATATACACCTTCTCAGCTTTGGCCTCAGAAGCTAAACAACTAATGGCATCCATTCATATACTCGCAGAAAACCCTGTGTCTTGCTGGGAAAGGTTGACTGGAAAATTCGCAATCCAGCACGCTAAGCCTGTCCTAGCCAAAAAGAAGACCAAAGCTCAAATACGACCCCCCCTCAAGGATGAGGAAACAACCATTCGATAAGGAGGGCCAAAAGGTGGGTAAATTCACTGAGGAGAGCTCTTAAAAGGTTGCCAATGGACTTTTCAATACTGCAGAATCTAAGGGAGGTTTGAAGAAAGTTAAAAGAAGAGGAAAAGAGCAGTCAAAGAGAGAGATGGAACTCCTTCTGGTCAAAATTACTTCATGACATCAAGTCAAACAACTCTGTGAACTTTTGGTGGACCATAAACGGAGTTGGTGGATATCTTCCAAATGTGGCTTCCTCTATCATCTCAGAGTCAACTTGGTATCATTTACTGATTGACAACTTCAATCCATCGTCACAGCCAGACCAGTCTCTCGCACAATGAGATGACTCAGGACCTATTAAATCCCTGTCAAAACAGCCTAGGAGCAGTGACCACAAATCATCTTGGTGCACTGTCACCACAAGTCTAGTCCAGAAACAAATTGCAAAGGGCCACAGAGAGGGAACGCCTGGCCCGGGCGGAATTCCACATGCCATCTCTAAGGATGAACCAACATTCCGGGCTGCATAACTAACACTGCTTTTCTCCACCATACTGCAACTTTAAATCATATTCCTCCCTAATGGTGTGGCTCGATCTTCGCACCAAGTTTCAAGGGTGGTGACAAAGGGGGCCCTGAGAACTAATGTCTTGTAGCTCTAATTGACAATGGTGCCAAATATTTTTAAGGGGTGTCACTAGAAGAGCTACAGCATTGGGGGAGGCCAATACCATCATTCCTCCAAATTAAACTGGGTTCACCAAGCATACGGAGACCTCAGTCAACATGATGGCACTCTCCCTATCAACTGACCTGGCAAAGTCCAGCAGCCAACCAGTCTACTTGAACTTCATCGACTACAAGTCTGCATTCAATTGTGTTGACCGTAGGAGGCTTTGGGGAAAATTGGCCTACCTTATCATCCAGAGTGGCCTACTAAGGGCCCTGGAATTCCTGCATAAAGACACATGGGTTAGAATTAAAATTGGAGACAGCTCTCGCTTGTCCAGGCCAATCAAAACCACACAAGGTCACAAGCAGGGCAACATTATTCAACCTGTTCTTATCATATCTCACGCACACATTAAACACAGTCAACTCCCACCTGCCCAACCTGGGATGCTTTCAGCTCTCGAATCTGCTGTATGCAGACTATCTAGTTCTGATTAGTGTTGTGATGTTATCTTCTTGTCCTCGTGCTTCGCTGCTCCTCCTGGTTGGCATGGCACACTTGGAATGCTGCTGTGTTCCGAGTGTGTCAGGTCATTCTGGGAGAGGCGGTTATCTGAGGCAGAAGCAGAAGCAGGGAATTCTGTATGGTGAAGGAACCTGAATAAACTTACCTGCTGGAACCACTTCGGATTCATCTTGAACATTTTGGCGACGATAACTCTTTCTCCTTCGCCTACGGAGCTCGAACCTACCAGCTTCATCTCACCTCGTTATCAACGGCTGTTCCTGCAGTGATCTGATTTGGCTGTGACGCTGTCATCTCTAGCTCTTGGACTCTCCTGGCTCTTGGTGGAAAGTATCGTTATCACGACGATTCCTGCGAAGGTATTTTTTTTGTAATAATTTCCTTTTCTTTATTCTCATTGGTTGCGTGCGTGAGCACTCTTATCATTTGTGCCGTTGCCTAGCAACCGTGAGACTGTTTCTTCTTCTTGCCAACCAAGCAGTTTGCCAACCATTTCATCATCCCGCTGCACGTATTTTACGCAGCGTGCGGCCATTTTGTGCTTCAACAATTGTTTGCCAACCACTGCCAACCATGTACTTTCAGCACTTGACTAAATCGTCGTTTCGCAGCATTTTGCTACAATTTTGCTTCAGTTACACTCTGCCTTCAGTGCCTCATTGCCCTGTCTCCTTTCAAAAGTACTTTCCTTAATTGTCAGTGTTTTGGTGTTTTAATGATTGCGACAGCCTTGTCACGTTATTCACTTTTTTGCACCAGATTTCATGGTGATCTGCACACCTTTGGCAATTTTTAATTTAATACAGTTTTCTACACACTGGCAATTTTTATAACAGTGTTCAACATTCTTCTTCCAACGTACTCTTGCAGATTTCATGGTGATTTACACACCATTTTCAACATTTATACTCTTTCATAGTCATTTTGTGCATTCATTCTTTCTATTTATACGGTGATATGCACACCATTTCCTATTTCAATTAGTGATTTCTACAAAATCTCACGGTGATTTGCACACCTCTTCTCTTCAAGTGTGTCACGTCTTGCTATTCCTTTTTGCTATGGCTGCCAGTCAAAATATTGTGCCTCCTCCTACTTTTCTTATTGAAGGTGATTCCCCTTCTATTAAATGGGAGGAGTGGATTGGTATTTTTGAAAATTACCTCAAAGCTATTGATGGTCTTAGATTTCTAACATCAAGGAAGAAACCCGTCTTACTCAATTCGCTGGGCAAGGCTAGACTACATGTCTTCAAATTTTTACCTGAATTTTTAGGTGCTGATGGCGAGCCTATTGATAATCACTACATTGAAGCCAAGCAAAGACACGATAAATATTTTGGGATGAAAGTTAACATTGTCATGCAAAGGCATACATTTTATACTGTGCCTCAGAAAGACAAAGAGTCTGTTGATCGGATGGTTACTCGGTTGAGGGAACTTGCCATCAAGTGTGATTTTGGTCCTATGACTGATCAACTTATTACAGATCAATTGATTGTTCAGTGTAAAAATAAACGTACGCAAGAAAAACTTTGAGCTGCCAAAAATCCATCTCTACTTGAAGCCATCTCCATTGCTAAAGTAGTTGAAGAATCAGATACGTGCATGCAAGAGATGCATTTGCTTGAATCTAAAAAAGAAGATGCGGTCAACATCGTTGAGAAAAAAGACAAAGACTCTGACATCGAAGCTAAAAACAGTGACTCTAAAAACAAGTCATCTACACCCGCTAATTTTAAATTTGTCTAAATCTCCTTCTGACAGCAAGAGCAGATTTGTTGGATGTTATAGGTGTGGCAGTATGGGCCATGCTGCTGATTTTGCTGGATGTTTTGCAAGAGTCAAAATGTGTAAGAAATGTGGTAAAAGGGGTCACATTAGCAAGGTGAGCAATAACTCTTCTTCAAGGACCAGAGTTGCCTTTGTTGATGATGACAATGTTTCTCCAAGACATTTCACTTTGCAACAATTGAGGACAATTGTTCTCATTCCTTGCAGAGACCTAGAGTCACTTTCATTCTTAATGATGTTCCTATTATGCTTATGGTTGATCCTAGCTCTATGTTCACTATAATTCCATTCCACATTTTCAGTGAATGTTGGCCTAAAATCTCTCTTACGTGTGCCGATGTTGGGGCATATCAGCAACAGACTGCGATAAATATCGCAAAGCGCGCTTAGCGCTTTCATATTTATCGCCGCCTATCGCTGGAATTTATCGCCCGGATAACGCGTTATCAAAAACGCGTTTCTCCATGGCGATAAATAATCCAGGAAAAGCAGCGTTATGTGGGAATATCGCTGGAAGTCCAGCGATATTCCCACAGTGATAGGGGAAATCTTGATGATAGGGAGATGTGGATTCAGCCACTGAATCCACCTCTCATGTCAAAGATAGGGTAGTCATAAAAAAGCAGATGTACCATTCCGGCAATAACAGCGGTTAGCGCTGTTTTTAATATCGCTAGGGGTGTCCTGGGCCGTATTGTAAATACGGAGCAGGACAATTAGCGATAATTTCCATTCGTTTTTGCTGGGAACGCCTACTTTGCATCTCATTAGAGATGCAAAGCGAGGCATGAACAAAATGGGAGCTGAATCAATGAAACACGCGATAGCGTGTCCTTGTAAATATTGCAATATAATTATCGCCACTTTTCGCCCAAAAACGGACGCTAAAGCGGCGATAATTACATCGCCAGCCCCTGATAATATGCCCCGTTATACCTAAAGGCTACAGTGGTGAAACCATCAATATTAAGGGAGTCATGGAAACTAGATTTGAATTGAAAGGCAGACCTGCTTTGGGTAAAACGTATATTTCTAGCAATGGGCCTGCTATACTCGGTTGGGCACAACAGCATGACCTTCACGTCATCATTGATCTGAGATCTGATGATAAGGTTTTGGTTACTGATGATTTTCCGACTATTGATTCTGTCTTATCTAAATATAAGAATGTATTCCGAACAGATCGGGGGAAACTAATTGGTTATGTTCATGAGATTAAATTAAAGGATAGTGCACATCCTGTCAAACATTCTCTCAGGAGAATACCTATTTCTATTTTACAAATAGTTAAGGATATGCTTGAGGACATGCAGAGACAAGATATAATCGAACCAGTGGAGGTCTCGGAGTGGCTTTCTCCGGTCGTAGTCACCAAGAAAAAGGATGGTAAACTTTGCTTCTGTGTGGAGGACCTCAGGTCCCTTAACCAAAATATTATCATAGATAATTTTCCTCTTCCTAACATTTCCGAGATGGTGCTCCTGATGGATAAAGCAAAATTTCTTAGCAAACTCGATTTGAGATCGGCTTATCATCAGATAGCTTTACACCCTGATTCTCGTAAACTTACAGCTTTCTTAACCATGGAAGGTGCTTTTCAATTTAAGAAGCTTCCTTTTGGATTAGCCTTAGCAGCCAGCATCTTTCAGTGCATGATGCACACTTTGTTGAAAGATGCAGAACATGTATATTATTTTCAAGATGATATCTTGATTATTGGTAAAGATGTATTTGAACGCAACAGCAACTTAGCTAATGAGCTTCAAATTTTACTCAATGCAGGTCTTACGTTAACAAAAGACAAATGTAAATTCTTGATGGAAGAGGTAGATTATTTAGGCTACACCATCTCAGAGAATGGAGTTAAACCCAAAGAAGATTTATTGAAGGCGATCAGACTAGCCCCTGTCCCCTCCAATAAGGATCAACTTAAATCTTTCATGGGATTAATAGAGTATTATTCCAAATTCATCAGCAACTTTGCACATAAAACTGAGGCATTACGCCTTTTACTTAAGAAAGGTGTCAGCAGCACAAGCTAAATCTTTCCAAAGTATTAAGGAAGAGATCATTAATGCAGGTATTCTCACACCCTTTGAAACTAGTAAGAGTACCTTTGTTACTGTTGATGCAAGTGCCAATGCACTCGGTTCTGTTCTTTCCCAAATAAAGAATGGCATTGAGAAAGCAGTTGCATTTGCTTCACGTACGCTCAGTAACTCTGAACGTAATTATGCTGTCATTGAGCGTGAGGCATTGACTGCTGCTTGGGGCGTTCAGCATTTTCACAACTATGTATGGGGAACACGTTTTACTCTCAGGACCGATCATAAGTCCTTCATAAGAATGTTACGGCCAGGTGGTGCCAACAATATTTCTCCTCGTTTAATGAGGTTTGCTGCTAAGTTGCAAGAGTTTACCTATGATCTTGAGTTTATATCTGGTTGGAAGAACATTCAGGCTGATTGTTTATCAAGATTACCAATTCAGAACAAACTATGTGAGGAACCTGATGATGATGAAGTAGTGTGTGTTGTGGCCAGTGTGGAGGATGCATGTTCTGAGGAATTCAAATCTATTTCCAAGGATGAGTGGCATCAAGCTGTTGTTGATGACCCAGATTATTTTGAACTTGTTAACTCTATCCATTTGGGTTGGAGACGTGGGGGATATGTCAAGCATTCTGTACACAGTTTTGTCAAGTTACAAGATGAATTTAGCATTAGTCTTACTGATGATTTGGTTATGAGAGGGGAGAAATTTGTACCTCCAAGGTCATTAAGGAAAATACTTTTTCTTTTAGCCCATGAAGGTCATCTCGGACAAACCATCACTGTTAAGCGTCTTAAGAACAGTTTTTGTGGCCTGGTCTTGATGATGATGTGCGAAGTTGGGTGGATAATTGTGCATTATGTAGGGACAGCGAGAAACGATTAAAGGTTAATTCTCAAAAATCAGGCTCAATCTCAGATTACCAAACGGATCTCCCATGGGAAAAGGTCTGTTTAGACTTTATTGGTCCCATGGATTCTCTATCTTGTGAATATCGCTTTGCTATTATCCAGGTGGATGTGTCTTCACGATGGGTCACTGTTGATTTTTTGAGAAACATCACTACTAGTACTGTTATCAAACATTTGAGATCCATTTTTTTGAAGGAAGGTTTTCCTCGCATTTTAGTCACAGATAACGGTACTCAACTAACGTCGTTTGCCATGCGTAGTTTTTTGTTGAGTAATGGGATCAAGCATATGTACACCTCACTATATAACCCGCAAGGCAATGGCATAGTCGAGCGTATGAATAGAGTTGTCAAAGGTACCATTCAATTAGCTGTTCAGGGAGGTCGTGATATTCAAAGATGTGTGGATGACATGGTTTGGTCTTATAATACCATGGTGCATAGTGTTACGAATCAGATCCCTTTTGAAAAAATGAGAGGGAGAATACCCAAAACTAAACTCACTCCTCAGTGGATGCTTGAGAATTTTGTGCCTAATGTCTCTGATTCTCGTCCCAGCAGTAGTAACAAAATTCAAGTGGGTGACCTTATCAAAGTTAAACTTGGTAGGAGAGGGCAAGGTAAGAATACGTTTTCTGATGCTTTTAAAGTAAAAGAGGTGCATAGGTGGCATGTTGTTTTAGAAAACGGACAGAAGTGGAATTTCAGGAGAATTGCTCTTTATTAAAAAAAAGTATTCTGCCTCTTGATGGTAATGTAGGTTTGCGTCAACAGAATGTTCGTAAAATGCAAATACATGATGTTTGTAAAAAATGTCCTGTGGTTAGAAAGTCACGTGATGCTCGCCTTCCAGGTAAATTTAAGGATTTTCAAATGTATTGAATTTTTTATGCTGTTCATTTTTTCTTTCTTTGTTAGTTAATTTATAGTGATACGTTTTACACTTCATTCAAAGTAGTTGGTATTTTTCTGTTCACTGCTTTACTGTGTTTTATAATATTCATTTGCATGTTCTGTATCACAGCTTATTGATTTTTCTTCATCTTGTTTGCTCCATTTTTGCATTCTTTTATTGTTGCTGTTTATCTTTCTTATTTTGTTGTACAAGAAGGAGACGTGGATGGCATGGCACACTTGGGATGCTGCT
Organism: Triturus cristatus; assembly: GCF_964204655.1. Classification (NCBI taxonomy): domain Eukaryota; kingdom Metazoa; phylum Chordata; class Amphibia; order Caudata; family Salamandridae; genus Triturus; species Triturus cristatus. The sequence goes on from NC_140589.1 coordinate 1,139,637,089, forward strand.
GCGTTCCAAGTGTGTCAGGTCATTCTGGGAGAGGCGGTAATCTGAGGCAGAAGCAGGGAACTCTGTATGGTGAAGGAACCTGAATAAACTTACCTCCTGGAACCACTTCGGAGTCCGATTCATCTTGAACAATTAGCAGAACCAAGGGTGGCCTGTAGCGCCTTCTTGATGCAACCAGAGCCTACTGAACAAGAAATGAATTGACAATTAACAGAAGGAAAACTAAAATCCTGGCAATTCATGGTGCTAGACCACAAAAACCCCCTTGGTTTCTGGACCAAGAAAAGTTATTGTCAACTAAAAGTTTTAAGTACCTCGGAGTCTACTTCACTAACAACAGGAGGTACAGCGATCAGTTAGATGGAATCAGAAAGAAGGGCAACACTTTGGCCTTTGGACTTAGGTCTCTCTACACAAAATTGAAAGATCGTATGCTCACGCCCTTCCTGCAGGTGGCCCAAGCAGTGGTTCTTCCAACCTTTTTTTTTGTAATTTTTTTTTTTTTAATTAGCATTTTGTTAAGATACAAAACATTCCAATAACATAAAAAGACAGTTTGATGTTGCGTCATTCCTTAATATTGGTGCAGTCATAAAAACATACAGTAGTACATTATGCATTAGTTGGGTACCTCGTGCATACATCAACAATATAACTTACATTAGGTATGTAACTTAGAGAGCTGTTGACAATGTTTATGAGTGTACGAAATCAAGACGTTCTGTTGTTACCACAGAAGACATGTAATTTAGGCGATCATATACATACAGCAATGTTTACCACCTATTAATAGAGAAAGAGGACTGTCACAGCTCATTTGGTGCCCATTTATCCCACCATCTAGTGCAAGTTTTAAGGGTGAGCCGTCTTTTCCGACTCAGCAGCCTCCTTCTGAATCTGTGCCCATTGCAGAAAAGGTTCCCAGATGTCACGGGGCATGGTTCTTCCAACCTTAACCTACAAAAGCAAGGCTCTTGGGGTGGGGGGGTGGGTGGGACAGCGCAATTTTGGACAAAATGCTACTCAAGGTCTAACAGATCAATTTTCCAGCTACCCTCCCACTCATCTCCAGCCCAGATTAGGCTGGAGTTTGGCATTCTTAAGCAGTCACTGGCATGGAAGGCTGCCTACAGGACGTTTTGCCATTATCACAAATTGGGAAATGCAGGCTCACTGGGCCATTAACTTTGGTCTGAACTGGAAACAAAGCACAGTTCCTCAAAAGGACCTACCTGTTGCAAGCCTTGAGCAACCTTGGTCTAAGGAGTGCTTAGCACCTACCCATTAGGAGTTTAAAAAGCTGGCAGAATAAAGCACACAACTGCACTTACAGCTTTAGGACAAAGACTGCCTTTCTCGACGCTAACTCAAAGGATGACGCTTCATAGCTACATGAAGCTGAAACCACAGAATTCCTTAAGCGAACCCTATAACGATTGGACCAAAGTACAGTTCATTAAACACAGGATGGGGATATTACTGACCCTAAGTAACCATTCGGCTTGGAAAAGATGGGAGGTGCAGAAGAACGTTTGACTCTGCGACCAGGGTCAGGAAGACATTGTCCACATATTTTGTTTTGCCCCATACTCATGGAGGACTGACAGGAACTCCTACAAAGAACATGGAATGACCAGGGCATTAGATCCTGCAGGGAGGAAGTGATGTCCTGCTTTGAACCGTCAGACATTTGATTAAACTGTGAATTGGTGAAATTCCTCTAGAGATTTACAAAAAAGGTGAGGCCACAGTTCCAGCAGATGAAGGGGTGGGGGGGGACTAGATAATATATAGCTTATTATTTAGCTTAACCCCCCGCCCTTGACTCATTATTTGTCTATTGCAATCATACATTCCACGACAACTCCAATTGCACCCTACTTACCCTGTCCTCGGTCGTTGCTTACTAATCTACGTCGTCTCTACCGTTCATCATTTAGAACATCAACAAAGACTCCGTCACTGACCCATTACGAGCATGAAGGCTCACTAGCCAGTTAAAGTATTTAGAGGCTTAGACCGCTGCACTTGCACTTTTCTTCAATACCATTCTTTGCACCTTTTTCACCCTGTGTTCGGATGCTGTTTTAATTTCTATAGATCACTAGCCTGAACACCAATAAGGTTTATTGCACGTTACCCGCCACACCTGCTTTTTACGGTTTTATTGATCAAACAATTGCTTATATATGCACACCCGTATCCCATTGGGTGAGGAGGAGCATGCTCGGAAAATCAGCTACACTCTATTGGAACTCCTTATTCATATATATTTTGGAAGTCGAGATACCTGTCATGCATAGTCTTGGGGCCGATTCACTTCAATCTACAGGGCAGTAAGTGAGTCTCTTTTTTAAATCTTTCTACAAAACGCTGCTCTAAACGGGTTGCGATCTTTCTGTGAGAATGCTGATGGCACCATGTGCTTGTTTTAAATATTTATTTATTTACTTTTTAACGTATTTATGGTGTACTGTATTGCAACGGTTTTAACAATCAAGCATTAAAGATTTATTATTATATTACTGACTCATCAAAAGAACTCTTCAAAGTCATCTTGGAATTCAGGAACCTGCTTGCCTTTTACTAATGTTCTGACACCACTACACCAACTCGGTGCTGCTCTAGGCAACTAATCATATTCTCACCCGTATCATAGGCATACAAGACTTTACTTCTCTCTTGACAGCCAAGTTAGAGGTACAAGCAATTCTAGACAGAGCACATGGGCAACTGAACAACAAAGTATAATCAAAATATAAATTTTGCCCAAATTCAACCACCAACAATCCTTAGGAGACATTCATAAATTTACACACATGCCATAGAGCATCTTGAGCCACAAAGCAAGGAGAATTCGGAACATGATCAACATATCACCCTAGAACCCAAACTACTACACGTGTAGAAAGCTTCTGGTGCTTGGATGTCACAACCTGCAGCTGGAAAGTCATGAAATGGAAACACAGTGCACAGAAGAAGTAAATAAAAACAAAACACTTAAGTAGACCTTTAAAACATGTCCCATGTCTGACATTGCAGGCTGTGAGCATTTTTGCACTGCCAGTTCAACCTGGCAAAATAAACCTTTTGCCAGACCTAAAGCTCCCCTTTTAATACATTTAAGTTACCCCTAAGGTAGGACCTAAACAGCCCATTGGACAGGGTGCACTGTATTTAAAAAGTTGGACATGTACTTTACAGTTTTATATGTTACTACTATGAAGCCTACTTCTCTCACAGGACAACATTGGGTTACAGGATAACATTAAATAAGTGCCAACTTTTTGGAAACAGGTAGAAAAGTCAAGTTTGGTCTCAATATACTTGCAACTTAAAATCATCTTTAATGGAAAAGTCAGATTGTAAGTCTTAATTTCAAAAATGGCACTTTTAGGAAGTTGGCATTTTATTATCCCCACCGTTTGGTGCCTGCAGCCTGTGTCCTGGGTCACGTGGCTGTGAATAGATGCAAGTTGGCCTTTGTGTATTCCTCTCAGATAAAGAAACAAAGGGAGACTAGGTGGTTTCAGGATGGGCAATCCTACCAAGATGGGAGGTGCGGAGCTGTTCACTGCCTCACTTACATTTCACAAGAGCTGCCTCCAGCACACACACAAAGAACTTCACACCAATAATTTTTCACCCTAGACGTCTTGGCCAGGGTGGGGCTGGAAGGAAATTTCAGAACCAGATGTGAGGGGAGGCCTAATCGTTTCTTCCACTTCAAAGGCTGGCATCAGGTATAAATATTGGCCTCTCAGACCAACTCATCAGTGCACTCCTGGACCTGGGGAAAACTCCAGGAAGACTCCAGAAGAACTGCCTTGCAGTTTAAGCCTCGCCTTGTGTCTCAGAGGACTTCCCGGCTGCTTGAGACCTGCCTTGCTGTTTGAAAGAGAAAGAGCAATCTCCTTGAACCCAGGACTGCCAGAGTGACTCCATGGGCCAGTTGACTGACTTCTTGTTCTGAGCCACAGGGATACAACAAGCTCCAGAGACGTCCCTGCAACTTCCTAGCTGACATGATGCAAATGACCCTGCCTGAACCTGCAACTGGCCCTGCCTGAAACTGCAACTGGACTTGCCAAGACCTGAACTGCACCTGCCTAGAGCTGTAGCTGGACCTGCGACTGGACCTGCCTGAGTCTTGCTGGCCTCTGCTTGAGTGAGTTCCTGACCCTCAAATGGTGTCTCCCCAGGCCCTTGACCCTTGGCTGACATCAATTCAGCTCCTCATGTTAAATCCTGACGTTTTGAACTCTGCACGCCGGACTTTGAGACAGTAACATTTTTAGCGGGACTAACTTGGTCTCTCTATTCGACCAGCACTCAATCGCAGTCACCCTGTACTTGTGACTTTGTGCCTGTCTACCACGACCAGATACCCACAGTTAGTGCTTTCTGCTTCTTGGTGCTATTTTTCTACAAATCTTTGCACATCTCCGGTTCTACTGATTGGATACTTGTCATTTTGGACTCATTTTATTTATCAAAATGTATACTAATTGTCTAAATTGGTTTGGAATTTTTATTATATGGTGTTTTCACTTCGTTACTTTTTGTGTGCCGCATAAAACTTTACACATTGCCTCTAATCTAGGTCTGACAGCTTTTGTGCCAAGCTACCAGAAGGTTAAGCACATGGTAATTCAGCAAGTTTTGTGGTTCACCTAGACAAAGATGTGGTTGTTGCCTGAGTAGGATTTCCACCCTCCTCAACCATTAAACCTGTTTCTTACAATGTGACTTCATTGTAAAATATGAGGGAGAGAATACTTGTCTGGAAGCTACAGGGCACTGATATCAATTGAAGATCATAGGAGAGAATGTCAGCTAGAGAATGGTGAGACTAAGGAGGGTGAAATTCACACATCCATCCGCATGTAAGTTACATGAGAGTAATAAATGTGTAGGTGCACTGTAGACCTAAAGTCTTACACTTTAAATGTGTACCCACAGGTTAGGTGGATCGGGGACAGTGTTAGCCTCAATTTCATGAGTCAGTGTTTCCAAAGATAAGGTGCAAACCAACATATCAAAAATTACATTCACGTAAAAAAGGACTGACTCAATAAGTGATATAGAGATTTATTACAAAATGTAAAAGGTACGGTACAGGATAATTCAATTCAGAAACTACTGGGTTACATAGAAAAGAATTGCCATAAAGGTCGTCAGTACAGAAATGTGACAAAATCAGGAGGGATTGAATCTCAAGTAGATCCAAAAAGATTCTAGGTAGTCTGCAAATTGGTGGGTTTTTTATGAGCAATGTATGCCTAGAAATATTTGGAAACTGCAGAATAATCATGGTGGGAGCAGAGAATAAATTTTCAACAATTCAGAATAAGAAATTTGAAAAAGTCATACAGCCTTTCACTTATGCACTATCCAACTACATGAATATTGATTTAGCCCCCTCTGACCTAATTTCATCTGGAGGTATCAGGGCAAACTAGTTACTTGAAAAACAGTGAACCACTGTGAATAACTTGAATACTGAGTGCAAGCGCAAGGACCTTGGAGACAAGTTACAATACTTAGCTCATGCTAGAGAGCCTTTTCAAGAACGTCAATCAGAAGTAAACAATTCTCTTTCTTGTTGGTCTCTTGGGAACAGGTGATTTGCTGTCACTATTTTCAGAATCATATTCAATTATTTCCAGTTCTTCTTTGCTTGATTCTGATTTTTCATTCTGCCAATGCCTTCATTTGCAAGTTCTCCTTCATGCTTTAGGCCATTTAATTCCTCAATGCAATCTCGCAACTTTTGTTTCTTCACTTGCGACTACTGCTGAATCTTTTTCACTCAGTCAAACTTGTACTTTGATCAGCATCACAACTCACTAGGTATTGTTTCATTCTTAGGGGTCCTTGTGACTTGAATTTTGAACTGGAGTTTTTTGTGTACTGGATCAGAGGCTATTTCTTCCTGCTGCTCGCATATCAGCAGTTCTTCACACTGAATCTCAAATTGAAATTAGCTACTGGTACCTTTACCAGGATCTTCACTCTCACCAGATTCTCCAACTTCTTTCCTTGCAAACTAGTGTTTGACTCTGTGAATCAGTGGTTGTTGTCAACACTTCTTCATCTGCCATCTTCATTCTTCTCATGTGAGTCACGCGGATTGACAGCAAGATTCCAGCACACTTCCCAGCAGTGTTAGTCCCAAGCTTGATTTCATATGGCCCCTTCCATCTTGGATCCAAGCAGCTCTTGGGAACATGCTTCTTGATGTAGTTGATGATACTGAGTTTCTCTTGTCAGTAAAGTTGCCAAATTCACCTAATGAGAGACAAATTTCACAACATCAGCCAGACCTTTGCAGTAATCCAATACAATATCATCAGTATTGCTGAAGGGATGTATGCAGCTCTCATATCGCTGCCCATCAAAGCTTCATGGGGAGAGACCCCTGTTGTTTTGTCTGGAGTACTTCTAAAATGCATGAGAACAAGAGGACGACCATCTGGCCACTTGGATTTAATGAGGCGCACACTGTGGCAAGCTTACTTTTTCTGGTACCACTCATATTCTCCATGACTTCTTAGGATTTTGGATGTTAACTACAGTGGAACTTTTGTTCAATTTTGAAAGAAGAACACAATAGCTTTAGAATCTCATTTTTTAAATGAGTTCCACGATCTGTCTCAATAGAGGTTGGCAAGGCAAAAACTGTCATACTGACACTTTTGCTGGTTGGTAGGCCTCAATCCATTTAGAAAGCAAACAAACAATCAAAAGAACATATTTAAGCACATTACAAACAAGCATCTCATTGAAATCTGTTTAAATTCTAGTAAATTGACCTCATGATTTGCCTATATGACTCATGACAACTAATGGCTTCTTTCCCGGTTTATATCTCTGGCAAGTAGCACACCTCTAGCACAAATCCTCTGCTACAATTCTGAATTTTGTATTGTACCAGTACTTTTTGAAAGTTCTGGCCATGGCATCCATGCCTACATGTGTGGTCAAGCACATATTGGGCCATGGAATGTAACATGGAGTATGGGCAAATATTAATGTTCAGAAGTAATCCATATATCATTTTAATTTCTCTTACAACTAGTCAATTCCCACTTCTTCTCATCCGCTGGCACTTCCTCCTAGAGATCCCTCAAGTCACTTAATGCAGTCTGTATTGGATGTAGCATTTTAAACAGCATTGACATTGTTTTCACATTGTTCTGATTCTTGCACTGTGATTTGCTTATATAATCTCACTGATGTATGTTCAAGAGAACAGTACATTGCCACTTTATCGGCATAATTATTGCCCATTGTGACTATGTCATCACCAACTTTGTGGGCTATACATTTGACCACAGACATTTCTCTTGACTGCTGTATTTATTCCAAAGAATCAAGAATATAGGAACAGTTCTTGACTTTAGTACTAGAGGAGGTCATAAAGCACCTTTGTGACCATAATTGCCAAACTCGTGTACGCCTCCAAATTCATATATGCTGTCTATGTAAAGTGTCATGCTTAATTCTTCCGCTAGGCATCAAGCTCTTCTCAGAGTAGTCAGCTCTGTCACTTGTGCTGAAGTTACGTCAAACAAGTGTGATGCTTCAGTGAGTTCAAAAGTGGAACTGACTGCATAAGCATTTTTTAAAGTTCCTTGATGGTATCTTAAAGAAGAACCATCTACAAACAAAGTCAAATCTGCCATTTCAAGAGGGAAATCTTGAATACCTGCTCCTGGTTTGGAACACAGTGCTGTTACATTAACACAATCATGATCAGGATCCTCATCATCTGTCAGGTAATCGAAACCGGCAATCGCGCTAGCTGCTCCTCTACCCGGAAACAGCGATACGCGAGATAGACTGGGACTACCCTACCCACCATGCAACACGCGGCACGTCACGCGTGAGACAGCGGCGGTTCCGGAAGCAGGAAATAAAAGACCCTGCACTCCGGACCGCGCTGCCGATTATTTGACCTACTCTATGGAGAAGCAGGACGCTTCTTTTCTTTGCTCCAGTTGCGGTAAGAGTGTCTATGGACACACGTTCAGACCGCTGTCTTATTGTTAAACCGGGATAGTATCCCCGGTTTCCAGTGACTCCCCTGTTGGCTGCGACCACGTCCAGCGAGGTCACATTGCAGGGGAGCATAGGCGCACATAGAGGCGCTTGGGCTGCTCCTGACCCTGTTGGAGATACCGCGCTCGGTTTCATGCAGGGTGAGAAAACGCGACCGTGATTTTCAAAGAGACCCCCAGATTGTGAGGATGTGTGAGTGCGACCCCTGATCTCAACAGGCATAACGAGACTGTATAAATATACATTGTGTAAGGTTACTGAGGCATAGTGCAAGACAATTTTGGGCATTACTCTCGTGTGGAGTTACCATAGCTTATATCGTACGAATATGTCAGAGCGCCTGGATTGCAGGGAACCGCAGGGCATTATGGGTTATGGAGTGCACCACTGTGAGAAGGAACGTGATGGCTCTCTGTTTCAGCACCAGACATGATCTTACCTGATCCGGTACCCTGTTATCGTATTTGTCCTCAGTGACTTCCTTGCCTTCTTTTTTTGTATGTGTTGTGTTTCTTTCTTGGTAACTACACAGGAGTGAGAGAAAAGAGGAAGAAACAAATAAGGAATAGCCAAGCTGGACCAGGGTATCGGAGCCGCGCTCTGTAGGCGTTTTCCTCTTCTCTCCTCTGAAGTGTGTTGGGACATCGTTCTTTTTCTTTTCAGGTAGGAAAGGGAGATTGAGGGGGTCAGCGAATTGAGTAAGAGAGGAAAGGGTTATAGTTCGATTCTCATGGTGTTTCCTCGTTTCCCACACAGGTCTCCCTCCCCGCAGTTCCCACCCTTTCCCTCCCCCGCTCAATTGCCCCAAAAGTCTGTGTATGTTTACATGGTCCAGACTTGGTTCGATTCAGAGGTGGGCCCCCATTGAGCATCGACACAGCCACAAGGACACGGAACCGGAGAGCCCGACAGAATAATCGGCACACGAATCGGTCTCCTCTCGGTTGTGTTGAGTTAGGCATGGCCACCTTAGAGGACGTAGTCGCGGCCTTAGCGCTTGTCCAAGCGGAACTGGCCGCGTCACGCCAGGAGACAGCAGCCCTCCATTCCCGAGTAGATAGACTTCAGAGAAACCCCTTCGATGTTGGTGGTTCTCCACACCCACCGTCTGTGGTGGTGGAGATGCCAGCACAAATCCAGTTAGCACCTCCAGCGATGTTTTATGGAGACATTAAGAAGGTGCAGGTGTTCCTTACCCAAGTCCTCCTTCACTTCAATTGCAAGCCAAAGATGTTCAGTACCAATCAAGCAAGAGTGGCGTTTTTGATCTCGTACCTGGGTGGAGAGGCAGCACAATGGGCAGTTCCCATGGTACGGAGAGACGACCCAAAGCTGTATGATTGGGACGAGTTCTGTGAAAACTTCGAAAAGACGTTCGATAGAGGGGCCAAAACGTTCTCAGCAGATAGGGACCTGTTGGAACTACGCCAAGGATCCTCCGATTTGGTTAGCTACTTGAATAGCTTCCGATGACTAGTCTCAAAAACTGACGGGCCAGAATTGAAGCAATCGGCTATATTCTATCAAGGGGTCACGGAGGTTAAAAGGACGTGTTAGCCCAAATCGATCCTCAGCCTCGCACGTGTACCGCCCTTATTGACCTCACGCTCCAGCTGGACCACACACTAAGAGAACGTCGAAGAGAACACAAAAAGAAAGAGAGAAGCGCCACGTACGGTGACCGGGCCTCCTTTCCTGAAAAGACGGCTACCCAGCCCGAACCGATGGACATCGCAACGGTAAGAGCATCGCTAACGTGAAGCGAAAGGGACCATCGCCGCAAGCAAGGATTGTGTCTCTATTGTGGGAAAAAGGGGCATTTCCTCCGGGAATGTCTGGTAAAACCCAAGTATGGTAGGGGCAGGATAGGGCAAACAGCTGCCCTCACCACCGAAAAGGAGGAGGGAAACGGCAGGGCTTGAGGAAGAAGGAAGGGAAGTCCTCAAGCGAATGTACCATCCCTTCCGGGGATGCCTGTGTATTCGCTAAAACAGATCACTTCTTCATATCTTTGACAATCAAGATAGGAAATGAAAACAAGCACATTCAGGCAATGGTGGACTCAGGAGCCACCGGCTGCTTCATGGACAAAAAAGAGGCGCAATGGCTGGGAGTGCAACTTGTTCCTAGATCCATTCCAGAGAAAGTGTACGCAGTGGACGGTCAAGAATTGGAAACCAGACCCATCACACACAACACTCCGGAGTACGAGCTGCTCTATGAGGACTGTCATCGAGAGAAGTTATCGTTCTGTATAATACACGCCCCACAGTACGGAGTTATTCTAGGTCTGCCTTGGCTCCAGAAGCACGACCCAACGATAAGGTGGGCTCAAAAGATGTTGAGTTTCGATTCTGAGTATTGCAGAAACCATTGCACCCCAACGCTGTCACGACCATCGAGACTCTTAGCCACCAGTCAACATATATAGCCACCGCAGCTGAGAAAGACGTTGCGCTGCCTCCGTGTTATGAGCCTTATGCCAATGTGTTTTGCGATATTAAGGCAGAAGAGTTACCACCCCACAGAGACTACGATTGTCGCATTGACCTGGTCCCGGGATTGGCAGTACCATGTGGGAGATATACGCACTTACGGTACCAGAAACAACATATCTACGTGAGTATTTGGATAAACAACTAGAGCTGGGTTTTATACGACCCTCTAGGTCGCCAGTGGCCTCTCCCCTTTTTTTTATACCCAAGGCCAACGGGGACCTGAGATGTTGCATTGACTACAGGGCATAGAACGAAATTACTATCAAGAACGGTTATCCGCTCCCCCAGATTCCAGTGCTTTTGGAACAAGTGCGAGTAGCAGGCATCTACACTAAATTAGACTTGAGGGGTGCCTACCACTTGGTCCGCATAAAGGAGGGGGACAAATGGAAGACCGCGTTCAAGACACGGTACGGGCTCTACGAATATCTAGTGATGCCCTTTGGGTTATGTAATGCCCCAGCGGCGTTTCAGTTTTTTCTCAATGAGGTCCTCTGACAATATCTAGACCTCTTCGTTGTGGTCTATATAGACGATATCCTTATCTACTCGGCCACAGAAGAAGAACACGTGGGTCACGTGCACTTGGTCTTACAAGCCTTAAGGAAACATCGGTTGTTTTGCAAGATTACGAAGTGCGAATTCCAGGTAACTACCGTGGAATTCCTTGGGGTTATGCTTACCCCATCTGGCCAAGTCATGGCGGAAAGGAAGGTGAAGGCCATCATCGGATGGCCTTGTCCTCACAACGTTAAGGAAATCCAGAGCCTCCTGGGTTTCAAGAATTTCTATCGCCGGTTTATCCGGCAGTTCTCAGAGATAGAGACTCCATTGACTAAATTAACCCGGAAAAAGAGTCCGTTCTTATGGACTGAAGACACCCAAAAAGCCTTCGACCATCTCAAAAACGCTTTTATAACTGCCCCTGTTCTGACACACGCCAATCCAGCCATACCGTTCATCGTGGAAGCCGATGCGTCCGAGGCAGCAATAGGAGCAGTGCTCTCGCAACGGCATGAAACTACGGGCTATCTACATCCCATAGCATATATGTCTCAGAAACTAAATGCAGCGGAACAGAACTATACGATAGCAGAGAAGGAGCTGTTGGCAATCAGAAGCGCCTTTCTTGAATGAAGGCACTGGTTAATGGGAGCAATCCATCAGATCACAGTATATTCCGACCATCGAAACCTCCAGTTTATGAAGGCGGCGCGTCATCTCACTCCCCGTTAGCTCCGGTGGATGCTCTTCTTCGCCGAATATCACTTTATCGTCACCTTCCGGCCAGGAGCCCAGAACAAAAAGGCAGATGCACTGACAAGACAAGAAGCCTGACGTTAGTCCAACCAAGGACTCCATCATCGAACCTGCCAAAGTGACATGTTCCATGCAAACTGAAGGATTTTTGCGGGAAGCTCGACTTGGGATACAAACCTTCACATGGAGAAGCTGGCTTAAAGCGCATCCAGAATGGCGAATATGACAAGGTATCCCCATTAAGGGACAACAATTGCTGCTCCCTACCCAAAAACTACGCAAAACTGTAATCGAAATCGGCAATCGCGCTAGCTGCTCCTCTACCCGGAAACAGCGATACGCGAGATAGACTGGGACTACCCTACCCACCATGCAACACGCGGCACGTCACGCGTGAGACAGCGGCGGTTCCGGAAGCAGGAAATAAAAGACCCTGCACTCCGGACCGCGCTGCTGATTATTTGACCTACTCTATGGAGAAGCAGGACGCTTCTTTTCTTTGCTCCAGTTGCGGTAAGAGTGTCTATGGACACACGTTCAGACCGCTGTCTTATTGTTAAACCGGGATAGTATCCGCGGTTTCCAGTGACTCCCCTGTTGGCTGCGACCGCGTCTAGCGAGGTCACATTGCAGGGGAGCGTAGGCGCACATAGAGGCGCTTGGGCTGCTACTGACCCTGTTGGAGAAACCGCGCTCGGTTTCATTCAGGGTGAGAAAATGCGCCCGCGATTTTCACAGAGACCGCAAGATTGTGAGGATGTGTGAGTGCGGCCCCTGATCTCAGCAGGCATCACAAGACTGTATAAATATACATTGTGTAAGGATACTGAGGCATAGTGCAAGACAATTTTGGGCATTACTCTCGTGTGGAGTTACCATAGCTTATATCGTACCAATACGTCAGAGTGCCTGGATTTCAGGGAACCGCAGGGCATTATGGGATATGGAGTGCACCACTGTGAGAAGGAACGTGATGGCTCTCTGTTTCAGCACCAGACATGATCTTACCTGATACGGTACCCTGTTATCGTGTTTGTCCTCAGTGACTTCCTTGCCTTCTTTTTTTGTATGTGTTGTGTTTCTTTCTTGGTAACTACACAGGAGTGAGAGAAAAGAGGAAGAAACAAATAAGGAATAGCCAAGCTGGACCAGGGTATCGGAGCCGCGCTCTGTAAGCGTTTTCCTCTTCTCTCCTCTGAAGTGTGTTGGGACACCGTTCTTTTTCTTTTCAGGTAGGAAAGGGAGATTGAGGGGGTCAGCGAATTGAGTAAGAGAGGAAAGGGTTATAGTTCGATTCTCATGGTGTTTCCTCGTTTCCCACACAGGTCTCCCTACCCGCAGTTCCCACACTTTCCCTCCCCCGCTCAATTGCCCCAAAAGTCTGCGTATGTTTACATGGTCCAGACTTGGGTCGATTCAGAGGTGGGCCCCCATTGAGCATCGACACAGCCAGAGGACAAGGAATCGGAGAGCCCGACAGAATAATCGGCCCGCGAATCGGTCTCCTCTTAGTTGTGTTGAGTTAGGCATGGCCACCTTAGAGGACGTATTCGCGGCCTTAGCGCTTGTCCAAGCGGAACTGGCCGCGTCACCTCAAGAGACAGCAGCCCTCCATTCCCGAGTAGATAGCCTTCAGAGAAACCCCTTCGACGTTGGTGGTTCTCCACACCCGCCGTCTGTGGTGGTGGAGATGCCAGCACAAATCCAGTTAGCACCTCCAGAGAGATTTTATGGAGACATTAAGAAGGTGCAGGTGTTCCTTACCCAGGTCCTCCTTCACTTCAATTGCAAGCCAAAGATGTTCAGTACCGATCAAGCAAGAGTGGCGTTTTTGATCTCGTACCTGGGTGGAGAGGCAGCAAAATGGGCAGTTCCCATAGTACGGAGAGACGACCCAAAGCTGTATGATTGGGACGAGTTCCGTGAAAACTTCGAAAAGACGTTCGATAGAAGGGCCGAAACATTCTCAGCAGATAGGGACCTGTTGGAACTATGCCAAGGATCCTCCGTTTTGGTTAGCTACTTGAATAGCTTCCGTAGACTAGTCACAGAATCTGACTGGCCGGAATTGAAGCAATCGGCTATATTCTATCAAGGGCTCACGGAGGAGCTAATGGACGTGTTAGCCCAAATCGATCCTCAGCCTCGCACGTGTACCGCTCTTATCGACCTCACGCTCCGGCTGGACCACAGACTAAGAGAACGTCGAGGAAAACACAAAAAGAAAGAGAGAAGCGCCACGTACGGTGACCGGGCCTCCTTTTCTGAAAAGACGGCTACCCAGCCCGAACGGATGGACATCGAAACGGTAAGAGCATCGCTAACGCTAAGCGAAAGGGACCATCGCCGCAAGCAAGGATTGTGTCTCTATTGTGGGAAAAAGGGGCATTTCCTCCGGGAATGTCTGGTAAAACCCAAGTATGGTAGGGGCAGGATAGGGCAAACAGCTGCCCTCACCACCGAAAAGGAGGAGGGAAACGGCAGGGCTTGAGGAAGAAGGAAGGGAGGTCCTCAAGCGAATGTACCATCCCTTCCGTGGATGCCTGTATATTCGCTAAAACAGATCACTTCTTCATATCTTTGACAATCAAGATAGGAAATGAAAACAAGCACATTCAGGCAATGGTGGACTCAGGAGCCACCGGCTGCTTCATGGACAAAAAAGAGGCGCAACGGCTGGGAGTGCGACTTGTTCCTAGATCCATTCCGGAGAAAGTGTACGCAGTGGACTGTCAAGAATTGGAAACCGGACCCATCACACACAACACTCCGGAGTACGAGCTGCTCTATGAGGACTATCATCGAGAGAAGTTATCGTTCTGTATAATACACACCCCACAGTACGGAGTTATTCTAGGTCTGCCTTGGCTCCAGAAGCACGACCCAACGGTAAGGTGGGCTCAAAAGATGTTGAGTTTTGATTCTGAGTATTGCAGAAACCATTGCACCCCAACGCTGTCACGGCCATCGAGACTCTTAGCCACCAGTCAACATATAGCCACCGCAGCCGAGAAAGACGTGGCGCTGCCTCCGTGTTATGAGCCTTATGCCGATGTGTTTTGCGATATTAAGGCAGAAGAGTTACCACCCCACAGAGACTACGATTGTCGCATTGACCTGGTCCCGGGATCAGCAGTACCATGTGGGAGGATATACGCGCTTACGGTACCAGAAACAACATATCTACGTGAGTATTTGGATAAACACCTAGAGCTGGGTTTTATACGACCCTCTAGATCGCCAGCGACCTCTCCCCTTTTTTTTATACCCAAGGCCAACGGGGTCCTGAGATGTTGCATTGACTACAGGGCATTGAAGGAAATTACTATCAAGAACCGTTATCCGCTCCCCCTGATTCCAGTGCTTTTGGAACAAGTGCGAGCAGCAGGCATCTACACTAAATTAGACTTGAGGGGTGCCTACCAGTTGGTCCGCATAAAGGAGGGGGATGAATGGAAGACCGCGTTCAAGACACGGTACGGGCTCTACGAATATCTAGTGATGCCCTTTGGGTTATGTAATGCCCCAGCGGCGTTTCAGTTTTTTCTCAATGAGGTCCTGAGACAGTATCTAGACCTCTTCGTTGTGGTCTATATAGACGATATCCTTATCTACTCGGCCACAGAAGAAGAACACGTGGGTCACGTGCGCTTGGTCTTACAAGCCTTAAGGAAACATCGGTTGTTTTGCAAGATTACGAAGTGCGAGTTCCACGTAACTACCGTGGAATTCCTTGGGGTTATGCTTACCCCATCTGGCCAAGTCATGGCGGAAAGGAAGGTGAAGGCCATCATCGAATGGCCTTGTCCTCACAACGTTAAGGAAATCCAGAGCCTCCTGGGTTTCGAGAATTTCTATCGCCGGTTTATCCGGCAGTTCTCAGAGATAGTGACTCTGTTGACTAAATTAACCCGGAAAAAGACTCTGTTCTTATGGACTGAAGACACTCAAAAAGCCTTCGACCGTCTCAAAAACGCTTTTATAAGAGCCCCTGTTCTGACACACGCCAATCCAGCCCTACCGTTCATCGTGGAAACCGATGCGTCCGAGGCAGCAATAGGAGCGTGCTCTCGCAACGGCATGAAACTACGGGCTATCTACATCCCATAGCATATATGTCTCGGAAACTAAATGCAGCGGAACAGAACTATACGATAGCAGAGAAGGAGCTGTTGGCAATCAGAAGCGCCTTTCTTGAATGAAGGCACTGGTTAATGGGAGCAATCCATCAGATCACAGTATATTCCGACCATCGAAACCTCCAGTTTATGAAGGCGGCACGTCATCTCACTCCCCGTTAGCTCCGGTGGATGCTCTTCTTCGCCGAATATCACTTTATCGTTACCTTCCGGCCAGGAGCCCAGAACAAAAAGGCAGATGCACTGACAAGACAAGAAGCCACCCAGCCTGACGTTAGTCCAACCAAGGACTCCATCATCGAACCTGCCAAAGTGATATGTTCCATGCAAACCGAAGGATCTTTGCAGGAAGCTCGACTTGGGATACAAACCTTCACATGGAGAAGCTGGCTTAAAGCGCATCCAGAATGGCGAATACGACAAAGTATCCCCATTAAGGGACAACAATTGCTGCTCCCTACCCTAAAACTACGCAAAACTGTCTTTTCATAGTGTCACGACTTACCTGTGCAGGACATCTAGGAGGCACTAAGACACTGGAGAAGGTATTGCGTCAATTCTGGTGGCCAACGGTTCGTCTTGACGTGTTGACATGGGTACGGGAGTGTACCAGGTGTGCTCAATCCAAGGCGGATCACCAACAAGCACAAGGACTTCTGCAGATCATGCCCACACCCACCATACCCTGGGAACGTATTTCTGTGGACTTCATTGTGGGTTTACCGGTGGATCAAGGAAACACCGCTATCATAGTGGTAGTAGACTATTTGACCAAGATGGGCCACTTCATAGCATGCAGACAAGCACCCACAGCCAACCAACTGGCGAAACTATTGTTAGTCCACATTGTTCGACTCCATGGCCTTCCCAAGGATATCGTCTCGGACCGAGGGGCCCAATTCACGGCAGGCTTCTGGAAAACTTGGTGCTCGGAGTTGCAGATGACCACCTCTCTTTCCACTAGCTTCCACCCACAAACGGACGGCCAAACTGAAAGGCTTAATCAAACTCTAAAGCAGTTCCTTCGGTGTTATGTCAAAAACAATACTGTCGAGAGGGTGGACTGGTTGTGGGCAGCAGAAATTGCGTACAACACCGCCAAACATTCCTCCACACTGTACACTCCGTTCTATAGCACCTATGGGTTCCACCCTAGATTCACACCATTGATCCTTCGTAGCTCCCAAACTCGCCTACCTGAGATACACACAAGGCTTCAGCTGATGCACAAAACACTTTTGGCAACACAAGACAACCTGATTAAGGCCAAAGAGAGATACAAGACACAGGCCGATAAGAAGCGTAGACCCGGTCCTACGTATGAGAGTGGTGATTGGGTCTGGTTGTCCACAAGACACATCAGATTAAAAAAACACAGCGTGTTTAGCCCGAAGTACATAGGCCCATACCAGGTGGTTAAACACATAAACCCTGTGGCAGTTAGGCTGAAGCTCCCTTCCCATCTGCGCATACATCCAGTGTTTCATGTGTCTCTTCTGAAACCGGTTCAGGGTAAGACGCAGAAACGTCCAGCTCCTGTGTTAGTACAGGGGGATCTCGAGTATGTGGTACAGGGCATATTGGATGCCAAGAGAGTAAGAGGGAAGCTGTGGTACTTAGTGGCCTGGAAGGGGTATGGCCCTGAGGAGAATTCCTGGGAACCGAGGGAGGCGGTGCATGCTCCCAGGTTGGTTGCCCGGTTTCATCGTTTGCACCCCGAAAAGCCTGATAGCAGCTTGCGCTCCCGGTGATGGGGATGTTCTGTCAGGTAATCGAAACCGGCAATCGCGCTAGCTGCTCCTCTACCCGGACAAAGCAATACGGGAGATAGACCGGGACTACCCTACCCACCATGCAACGCGCGGCACGTCGCGCGTGAGACAGTGGCGGTTCCGGAAGCAGGAAATAAAAGACCCTGCACTCCGGACCGCGCTGCCGATTATTTGACCTACTCCATGGAGAAGCAGGATGCTTCTTTTCTTTGCTCCAGTTGCGGTAAGAGTGTGTATGGACACACGTTCAGACCGCTGTCTTATTGTTAAACCGGGATAGTATCCCCGGTTTCCAGTGACTTCCCTGTTGCCTGCGACCGCGTCTAGCGAGGTCACATTGCAAGGGAGCGTAGGCGCACATAGAGGCGCTTGGGCTGCTACTGACCCTGTTGGAGAAACCGCGCTCGGTTTCATGCAGGGTGAGAAAACGCGCCCGCGATTTTCACAGAGACCGCCAGATTGTGAGGATGTGTGAGTGCGGCCCCTGATCTCAACAGGCATAGCGAGACTGTATAAATATACATTGTGTAAGGATTCTGAGGCATAGTGCAAGACCATTTTGGGCATTACTCTCGTGTGGAGTTACCATAGCTTATATCGTACTAATACGTCAGAGCGCCTGGATTGCAGGGAACCGCAGGGCATTATGGGATATGGAGTGCACCACTGTGAGAAGGAACGTGATGGCTAACGATTTGCTTCTCTGTTTCAGCACCAGACATGATCTTACCTGATACGGTACCCTGTTATCATGTTTGTCCCCAGTGTCCTCCTTGCCTTCTTTTTTTGTGTGTGTTGTGTTTCTTTCTTGGTAACCATACAGAAGTGAGAGAAGAGAGGAAGAAACAAATAAGGAATAGCCAAGCTGGGTCAGGGTATCGGAGCCGCGCTCTTTAGTCGTTTTCCTCTTCTCTCCTCTGAAGTGTGTTGGGACATCGTTCTTTTTCTTTTCAGGTAGGAAAAGGAGATTGAGGGGGTCAGGGAATTGAGTAAGAGAGGAAAGGGTTATAGGTCGATTCTCATGGTGTTTCCTTGTTTCCCACACAGGTCTCCCTCCCCGCAGTTCCCACCCTTTCCTTCCCCTGCTCAATTGCCCCAAAAGTCTGCGGGCCCGATTCACAGAACAAACTTAAGACTAAATCCTAAACTTAGTACCATTCTGGTATTCACAGAATGCACCTAGTACTTCTGGTATTCACAGAATGAACTTACTACTTTTGCTATTCACAGAATGAACTTAGTACTTTTGCTATTCACAGAATGGATTTACGACTCCTAAACTTACGTCCGCACTCGGGCCGGAAATTCCGGCCCGGAGGCGGTGCTTCCGGCCCGGAGGCGGGGCTTCCGGGCCGGAGGCGGAGCTTCCGGCCCGGAGGTGGAGATTTCAGCCATAGCTAAATCGGCCGGAATCCCCACCTCCGGCCCGGAAGCCCCGCCTCCGGCCCGGAAGCCCCACCTCCGGGCCGGAAACTCCACCTCCGGGCCGGAATTTCCGGCCCGAGTGCGGACGTAAGTTTAGGAGTCGTAAATCCATTCTGTGAATAGCAAAAGTACTAAGTTCATTCTGTGAATAGCAAAAGTAGTAAGTTCATTCTGTGAATACCAGAAGTACTAAGTGCATTCTGTGAATACCAGAATGGTACTAAGTTTAGGATTTAGTCTTAAGTTTGTTCTGTGAATCGGGCCCACAGTATGTTTACATGGTCCAGACTTGGGTCGATTCAGAGGTGGGCCCCCATTGAGCATCGACACAGCCCCGAGGACACGGAACCGGAGAGCCCGACATCATCATCTTCATCATTGTCAGAAACAGGTAGTAACATTACAGGATTCAAGATATCACACCTTCTAATCAAAATATTTTCTGCAATTTATATTGTATGTTCACATCTTGTAAGGTGCTGTTTGTCAAATGCTGAGTTCTGGTGTAAGTAAACAAAAATTCAACTGAATGATGGACAAACACAATGAGCGTATGACAAATAACAATTTCTTCACTCTGCTCTATTGAAAGACAAACATCTGCAACTGCCTTCCGACAACCAGGAATAGCATCTGTTCAATGAAAGTCTTCATTACTTCCTCTGCTTCTCTTGATAGTTAGTATTGCCGAATTTCAAGGATAAATGGCATTTGGTATTTTGCAGGGTCTCAACAATACACAGGAAAACTAGGAAGTTGTCAATCTGGGTGTTGTCTGGTGTGCAGCAGAGACGAATGTGTAACCACTTGAAGTAGGGTGCCTAATGTGCCACGCCTCGGTAAACCCACATCAGCAAGCCACCATGGCCCAGTGTCCATGAAGGTTTATGTTTGACCCACTCTCTGAGCATTTCGGTGTAGCAGAGCCTATGTCCAATTCCAACCTAGACAGTACACAGCCTCTATTTGCAGATGGGATGCTCTTGTAGAAATTGATGATACCCAGCCGTGTGTCATCCCTGAATTGGAAACCGAGTCACTGGTAAAAAAAAAGTGTTTCAGCTTTATATAATAAGGTTCTGGTGCAAACCATGACTGAAAGATAAATTGCCAGGCCACCCATTTAGGGCCGGCAAGAGATGGAATTGCAGCAAAATTTAAAGTCTTAAATCCGTTTAGATGTACCAGTTTTACTGACCAGGACTTTTGCAGGCAACTATTGCAAATGTGTCTATAAAGCGAATCCAAGATGCATTTCTAGTTTGACCCTGATGCTTGCCATGTTCAAAAAGAGGATGGTCAACTTCTGTGCTTCGGGGCATGGCATGGTGAGAGACCATGATACAGAGGATACTCTGCTGGTGGCTTAGGAAGTTGATTGTAGCCACCCCCCACCTTACAGATTCATGACCCCTGGATCTTTTCCACGTTACACTTTCTGTCCGTGATGTTGAGCTCATATTGAGTAGATGGTAATGTTGATTTACAATCTGTGTTGCCACTGGCTATCTTGGCAACAGCAGGCAAGTAGGTGCACATTAATCAATTGATTCTCATCTCACCACCTTTGTGGCTAAAGTTGACAAATGATTTGCCAGATATGAAGGATCATTTTGGGTTTCATGCACAAGAGAATACCCGTATGGGCCAGGTCCCTCAACAACAAGGAATCAATATTGCACAGCCAGAATGCTCACATGTAACACTCCATCACTCAACACAAACCGCACTCTCAACTACACTTCCCACAATCAATCACTAGCACAATAAAGATTTCAAATCTCTAGAATCATTAAGTCCCACTAATACTCACAATCTTTTTTGCTCTGGAACAACACCGCCCCATCACAAACTCAGCAAATAATCCAAAGTATATTTGGGAATGTAGAAAGAAAGCCAGTCTATAGACAGGGCAAAATGGGGGAAGCACCCCTTATCTGTAACCATCTTCTGCTACCAAAATATTGTGCGCACGCTTTACCCCTAAAATCTTACACTTTTAAAGTGCACTCACAGTGGGGTGGATAAGGGAAGTGTTAACCTGAATTTCATGAGGCAATGTGTCCCAAGATAAAGTGCATACCAACATATCAACAATTACAGTCAAATAAGAAATGGCTGGCACAATAGATGGGTTCTTGGGTGAAATTTGACATTTTTGAAAATATATTACAAAATCTAAAAGGTCTGAGATAGGATAATTGAAGGCAGAAAATGCTTTGTTGTACAAAAGGCCATCAGTACAGAAAAGTGACAAAATCAAAAGGTAATGCTAATCCTTAAAAGTGGAACAAAATCAATAAGAAATCAGACAGCGTCCTTAATAGAGCTCAAAAGATTATGGGTAGCCCACCAAATGGGAAAGTCCATATAGGAAATTTCCACATAAAAATTCATGGAAACTGCAGAATCATCATAGTGTGAGCAAAGAAATACTTTTTCCACAAATCAGAATATAAAATTTTAAATTGGCATGCAGCCGTACCACCTAAGCACTATCCCAATACATGAATATTGATTCAGTCCCCTCTGACCACATTTTGTTTGGATGTATCAGAACCAACTGGTTACGTGAACCATAGCAAACCATTGTGAATTAAAGCAATACTGCGTGCAAGTGTGAGGACCTTGGAGAAAAGTTACAATACAGAGTTCACGCTAGAGAGTCTGCTTCAAGAACAATGTCAATCAAAAATAAAGAAACATTGCTTGACAACATGCAGCAGGATTAATAAACAAAACAAGAGCACGATGAGACATCCATTTTGAACAAGATAGCAGCAAGGCTAGCTGAGGCCTAGTTAGCTTAAGCCAGGAAAATTCACCTTAACAGATCATATTTAAATCATTTCAAAAGCAATAGCATCATGTCAGTGTACACATATGAATTCAAGTGTAAATCAACATCTGCACTCTATTGATAAGGTACAATTCTGATTAATACATAAAACCTTCCTCAAACGTGTCACAGAGGGGGGAAATGAACCAGATCCCTAGCACCTCCCCATGAACAGTAGCATAACAAGAAGCAGGCAGGAACGACCAAACACAATGAAAGAACAGAGTCAACAGAAAAGATTTTTTCAAGGGAGGATGTGGCCTCAAGGCTAGAGCTGCCGACTTTGGAGCAGGGAAACCAAGGTTCGAGCTGTTATTCTTGGCAAATCAAGTAATCTCCATGCGCCTACCAAAAAATGAATGTTTCCTTGTGTAATGTAACTGGTGCTCATGTAAATCGCTCCAATACCTGCGGTTCGAGTTTGCGCTATATACATCTGCACCAAAAAAAAAAAGAATACCTCCTACCAGTGCTGCAGCTCCACGGCGCTCCAGAGACGTTGCAGCCTCCAAAGACCAAAATACTTGTACCGAACCAACCAAAGATATCACTCAGAAAAAGAACCTGGCAGCCCGCGGGTGCAGAGTAAAGGCACTAATGACTGAACAAACATTAGCAGAATGAACCCGCCTGTGGCCAACCCTGCAAGAGCATAAAATGAGGAATCCAAACAAATGCAGCCTTAACCCCAAGGGCTCCCAGCAGTATTGCCCTCCAGTGCCCGACACTCTGCACTAAGGCCTGGCAACTACCCAGAATGAGGAGCTAGAAGGTAAGGCCACTGATCTCCACTGGCCTGATAAAAGAAATAACCTACCACACCACTGTTCCATACCAGAAAAATCAAAATGGAGGAGACCATGCCATGCCAGCCTAATGAAAATGCTCCGCAAAGTACTCCCTCTGCTTCCTTTCCAGGCGAGGAGAATCATGGTTCAGGCCCTGATACTCTCCCGCCTGGACTATGGAAACGCGCTATATCTGGGTGCCCCGGCTTCAGTGACCAACAGGCTCCAAGTTACGCAAAACTGCACCGCCCGATTATTATTCAACATCCCCCGCTGGCAGTCAGCCAAGAAAGCTCTAAAAGAATTGCACTGGCTCCCGATGGCTGCTAGAGCACAGTTTAAGGCTATGTGCATTGTGCACAAATCTTTCCATCGAACAGGCCCTGCCATCCTGTCCCCCTTAGTTGTGCCCTACGCTCCATCCAGAGCCCTTCGCTCGGGATCATTGCACCTAGTTACCACTTCTAAAATCAACAAAGCACGTTGGGGCGGCCGTTCCTTCTCCCATACTGCTGCGAGACTTTGGAACTCCCTCCCCTTAGCCCTCAGAGAAAATAATAACCGGCTGGCTTTTAGGAAAGCTTTGAAAACCCACCTGTTTGCAAAAACGTGCTAGTCTCACCCTGCGGCCCGCCACAGTGAACAATTAAAGCGCTGCGAGGCCTCCGGGTAGTCTATGCGCTATATAAATATAATTTTTCATTTCATTTCATTTCAGTGCCTTAACAACCAAGCGACCAAGGTAACAAGGTAGGCAGCAAACGTAGAGTGCAGAGCTTTCAGCACAGGTGCTCTGTGAGTCCATGAAACAGATCAGCCATAGAATTAGTACAACACAGTCCAAAAAGCTAGTAGCTACAGGGATCAAGCTCACACACCCCACGCAGCAACTCTCACGTAGCATCGTCAGTGCACCTCAAGCCCAGCATTTAGGGAGCCTAAGGGGACAAGGATGGGACACAAAGCCTGGCAGCAACCCCGTACTGAAGAAACCTGTATCAAAGCAAATTAGAAAAACAGGAGGATTCTGGGTGTGCCAGAACCCTGTGTGGGTGAAGAGGACTTGTTTCAGCACGTGGTACTTAGCTTTCCTGTCTTGGAGGTGGGATCCACTTGATGGGACTAGGAAGAGTGACGGAGGTGTTTTACCTAGAGGTGTTGTAGAGGTGACATAGAGGATTTTTTACCTGGAATATTTCATTTTCGGGTAGGCCTCATCTCGCCAGCCTGCTTGCCATGGAGATCTCAATTGCGGACATTGTAGGTATTATTTTGTACAAAAAAAAAAAGTCACTCATTGTCAGTCCCCTTGGAAGCTGGAATAAATTGCATTTTTTTTCTTGGTAAAGATTCACCATTTACCAAAACGGGCCACATTCCAACAGAGGAAATTAACCAACCGGATGCCTCAACTTTTAAAAGACTCCAATTTCCAAATCCCTCCTCTAATGAAACGAACGGGAAAGTCGCTAAAAGGGTTAACTACTTCACTTGGACGGCTTTGGATGTTACCATAGTGCCTCGGCCGTCCTGAGAATTAATGGAAGATAAGCTAAAAGTTCATTTATAAGAGTATTAAAGGATAATTATGATAGAATAAAAGCAGCGGGTTGAAAGGCATTACGATAAACGTGCTTGTAATAGAGGGCTGGAGAAAATAGGCCGGGATATTTTCAGCAATAAGTGCGATGCTACAATTACCCCTTGAACATTATTAAAGGGCAAGTGGCGTCCTGGGAGATTTTGGTTTGAAAAGTAAAAGGAACGCATTTTAATTATTTTATTTCCATCTCGGAATACGTAGAGTTTTCCATGAGGCCTTCTAGCAGGAATATAACGCGCAGGCGCAATTTGTGACCCCTTTAAAATCAACAAAACCATTGCAATAGCAATAATAATAATAAAAAAAGATTGTGCAGGAGGAAATCTGCTTGCATCAGATTAGGAGAGGAGTTGGCAAAGCTGATTACAAGTGAACTGACCACCGTATTCGTGCAAGCCGGATTCAGAAACAAAAGAGTTAATTCGACTTTAACAAAGCATTAGCCTCAAAATTCAATAATTAAGGGGCGGGGCGTTATCGACCTGTAACTCATGAGGCAGATTATACAGAGGGAAAAGTGAAGTGAAGCCGGCCTCGGTGCCCGTGAGGCCTGCCCTGCCTGAGAATGGTTTGGATAACACCAGACTGGGTATTTGAATAAAAAAACACATCGGGGGGCCAGTGACAGGGTACATGAAGGGCCATATTACACCATAGTTCTAGTCTCCCTCTTCCCAACATTATTCCCACCCATTTCCTTTTCAGAAAACCTTGAAGGCGTGATTTGTCTTCTCTTAGCTGTTCTAGGTGACGCTATGGAGTGGGAGGGGAGGTTAAAAGGGTGAAGCGGGAAGCAAGGAAGAAAAGGAAGTCAAGCAAAAAAAAACGAATAAACCTTTTTTTCCAGCCATATCTATCACCTAGCTTGTTTCTTGGAAGCAGAACTGCGACGTGGAAGACCAGCGAGGATGTAATAATGGCAGATTTTTTTGGGGGGCAAGTTTACCTTTGCAAATATTTTATTCTCTGCAGTAAGCGTTTTATTAATTTTTCTTTGCAGTGTTAACTTTTCGTGGGATTTTCAATGGGCAGTGGCATTATGCGCAACACAGACTGAGAGAATATTCTCAACCTTCGTAATTTATGTCCATAAACATTCACGGATGTTCTCAAACAAGTGATGTCACAGGACCTCTGAACTACCTATAATTACAAGCCCATAAACCTAACAGAGAAGTCCTGACACAAGGGATCCCTGTATTTACATCTTCAAATCTTAAACTGGAAATTTATCAGAATATTGATATAAAGGACAACTCAAACAGGATCAGTATCGAACCAATCTATAAATAATAACATGTATACTATACTATAACCTCTATTTGTCTTTATTATATAGGAATTTATGGTTAAAATGCAGTTTAATTCAATTACTGTTTCGCTACTGCTCCTGTTTGATTGGTCCTATGCATTAATTATTATTAATTATGCAATAAAAATTGTCATTTAAAAAAAAAAATGTACATAAATGAATTGTTAAGGAATCTGATAGGGTAAATTTTCGTATTAAAAGATTTGCATTTTATTACCATTAACACGTGAACATGCACAGGTATTAACTGTGTATTATTCACGTTTAGATTGACAAAAGCTATTGTGGGCCTGCGTTTTAAAATGGCTAACTGTTGGTTGCCATCTTGTTTCATGCCACGTGTATTTTATTCCTAGGAGAAACTGAACTCACAAGTAACAAACACAATGTGTATTTCTCATGTGAAATGTTTTCTGTTACGTAATAACGTTACTGTTACGTAATAACATAAGATTAGCTGTAATAACATAAGATTAGATGCTACAGTCCACCTACAGAGTAAAGGATGGTCCATGTTAACTTGTTTGGTTGCAGATAAATGTAAATTTGAAGGATGCTTAGAGAAGCTGTAGTGTGTACTACTGAGCTTGAGATTTCATCTACTTGTTTTAATCAGATTGGAGCAGTTCTTGGGAACTATGTGTAGTTGTAGCATATGTTTCAACTCTGTGATTTAAGCTAGACCAGAGTTCAGAACTTTTCAAGACATGCTTTGACTTCTTTCAAGACACCTTAGGGTAAAGCACTCTTTTGGTGACAGAACTGATTTACATACTTTCTTTTGAAGCGACTTTATAATAATTTTTCCTTTTACTTATTTGACTTTGATTTGAACGTCATATTTACTAATGCATAAATGTATTTATTATTGATTGACAATACTTTGAGGATTTTGAGTCGTTTACCCTTTAATAAACATTTATGTGCTTCATGTTATTTAAATGAGTTGATTTGATGACTAATCTCAGTTGTGGATTTCGATTTTTCAGACATAGCTTTATGTGCCCCAAATCTGCACAGACAAATGCAAAGACAACTGCATTAACACATTTTATTATTCAATATTACAAGGACCCCCGCAGGCATGGGGCACCTCTGAAGCGTAGAACAACACCACCTCCTGCCTCCTCTCACAAAGTAAGATGACATGACAGGCCGGTCTGCAGATGACTCCTTTGCCTTCACTGTTGCTTCAGCCAGAATCGGATAAAGTCCTGTGTTCTCTAAATTCTTTGTTTCCTTATGACAGATCTAGTTCCGAGATAGATCTGTCAAAAAAAACCTCTTTGTTGTTGGCATGTTATAAAGACTAAATAATGGCATTTTATCAGCATCTTTTAGATATACTTTTATGAGCAAACAAGTTAAAATTAACGTTTGAGTAAACGCCCCAAAATTCAGTGCAATAAAATACAATGCAATTTATAGAGCGCATGGCTACCCAGGGATCTTTTCCAGTGCTACTGGATCCTAAACATGTACACAATAATTCTTGCCTCGAAGAGCCAGGTCTTAAGCATCTTCCTGAACTGAGGATGGAATTTGGACAAGGCAAAGAGTAGGAGGCAGAAAGTTCCATACCTTGGGCCCCAAAAAAGAAAAGTACCGTCCACCCTGTCTTGCTAGTCACTCTAGGAATAGTTGCTACATTGGCAAGTCCTGAACGCGTAGGAATAAAAGGGTGAATTAGGGAATGGATAGGGAAAGGACCAGCCCGCTGCATTGCTTTAAACATATAGCAAAGAGCCTTACATTTATTTTGATGGGCTATAGGAAGCCAATGCAGCATGTGGAAAGATGGGACAGCACAATTCCCAAAAGGAATGTGGCAGAGCAGGCACGCAACTGCATTCTGCATGATTTGCAATCGTTTCATATGACCATCAGTGGCATCCAGATAGAGTATGTTGCCATAGTCCAGTTTAGAAATTATAAAGACCTGAATAACAGTCTTTTGAGTCTCTGGGAGGAGGAGCCATAGGATCTTTCTTAACCCCTTCAGTGCCACGCCCTTTCCCCCTCCTGTGCCGGGCGTTGCACTAGTGGGTGGGGTTCATGACGAGATAGTCTCGTCATGGGCACAGCGCAACCGTGCTCCATGACGAGACTATCTCGTCATGGGCACTGAAGAGGTTAAGGATCTGAGCAAGCCAAAACAACATGACACCATCCTTGGTAATTTGTTGTTCCATAGATAATTTTTTACCCTGCAGAAAACCTACATCTTTAACCACCTGCCTTGGAGTGGGACAGTTACCTAGTTCCTCTAGCCAGCAGTGAGGACCTCAGAGATAAGGCTGGTTGTCTAAGAGTAAGACGTCCGTCTTACTATCATTTGGATTTAGGCAATTCTGGTCTAGCCAGGTTGCTACTTCCTTAAGGCAACAAATTAAGATGGAGGAAGTACTATTAAACTATTCAGACTTGCTTTCTTAAAGAACCCATCCCTGCTCAACAGTAAGTGCCACATTAAAGAAAATTGGCAATTAGTGATTGCAGTCTGAAATAACTTTTATCCCAAATGTGCGTGATGATGAAACTGCAAGTCACCTGAGAGTTCCATGACTTTACGAAGGTTTTCGGACCATGTCCTCACCACTTTATACAGCCAGGGAAGATATGGATAACTTTGCTGTTGGGGTAGCGTTATTTTACTTATATTGCAGTATTACATCTCTGCGTTTTCAATAATGCAGTTTAGGTTATTCGAATTATAGTGCTGACAGATGTACCGTCAGAGTGTTGCATCTCGAATTGAACCTAACATATCCTTATGGGTTGCATAGTTGATTGGATTTCATTATCTTCAATTTGAAGATGCATTTCAGATGGTGTGCCATAGTTTGTTTTTACACTTGGCTGCTACATGTTGCAGCAAAAGTTTGTGATGAGGCCCATAGTTAATTTGACGGTCCAACACTGCATGTATTAGATCTGGATTTCATTTATGCGTGATATTTGGCCAGGGGTCAGCGTTTGGCATTAGGGTTTAAATTCAGTTTTTTTTTTAAATTAGACTTTTATTGGAAAGTCAACAGCAAACATCATAGAACTAAATCATTTGCAGCATTAGATTACATGTAGATAATAACATATCCACACATCTGCAATAGTTACAAAACACAGAAAGCCTGAGATAAAATGAGCTAGTACATTGATAGCCCAGGTTGGGGCAGTTATCAAGCAACAATCCCACTGTAATCCAGTCCAGCAGCCACCCATCATTTCAAATGCCCAGCAATGGCCAGGTTTGGCATCATCAGAAAAGAGAAGTACATTAATCTCTGCTCTATTGTTGTCCACCCAGGCAATGGCTCACATCCCTCTCATCATCAGTCTTCTAGTGTATCAGGATTTGCCAAGTAAGATTGTAAAGGACCCCAAATATTACTGGGTCCGCTAGCCTGCGGCAGGGCAGAATAGTAGAGTTCCAATTGATCCTGACAGTGACCCATGTCCAAAAACTATGACCTGGTTGTCGGAGTTTTGGCTTGTCTCCGAGTGCACACCACCCTCTGCTTGGTCAATAGTAAGGCAGCGGTAACAAAACATTGTACACCTCTCTGGATGCCTACTGTACAACCCAGGAGCTCCAACTTGAGGCTTCCAGGGACAGACCTGCCATCTTTGAGAGGGTATCAAAGATTCCTGTTCCAGTAGTCAGGTATGGCCGGGCAGTGCTAGGTGAGGTGTATGAAATACGCGTCCATAGCCCTGCATCTT
Source organism: Triturus cristatus (assembly GCF_964204655.1). Taxonomy (NCBI): domain Eukaryota; kingdom Metazoa; phylum Chordata; class Amphibia; order Caudata; family Salamandridae; genus Triturus; species Triturus cristatus. The sequence continues at coordinate 1,139,666,512 of NC_140589.1, forward strand.
AGGCAGTCAGAGTCCGGTCGCAGCAGGAGTTTTGCAAGGACAAGACGTGACCTATAAAGGTGATGTAAGAATTTTAAATGTATGAGGTGTAGCCTGCCATTAAAGGATAGGGTTCCAGTTTGCTTACAGCAATATGTCCACTCTTTTTCTGTAATAGTGCATCCAAAATCCGCCCACAGCCTTGTCTGGCCCGTTGAACCTCCTCAGGGGTGTCAGCCTGTGCGATTGTGAATCGTGCAATAACTAAATGCTTGGGGGATGCACGGGTAATGATTACTTCAAGGCGTCACACACCAGGGGTGCCTGTGGAAACTCGGGATTATGGGATAGGTTTGGCGCCGTACCCCCAGCCCCCCCATGTACGCGCCATATCCCCAGCCCCCCCATGTATGCGCCGTACCCCCAGCCCCCCATGTACGCGCCGTACCCTGAGCTCCCCCCATGTATGTGCCGTACCCCCACCCCCACCCCATAGGCACGGAGCGTACCCCCACCCCGTGTAGGTTTGGTGCGTACCCCCACCCCCGTATGTACGGTGCAAACCCCCAGCGCTGGGGGTACGCACCGTACATACGGGGGGGGTACGCACCGTACATACGAGAGGTACGCACTGTACATACGGGGGTGGGGGTACGCACCGTACATACGAGGGGTACGCACCGTACATATGGGGGTGGGGGTATGCTCCGTACCTACGGGGTGGGGTGGGGGTACGCCCCGTACATACGTGGGTGGGGGTACGGCGCGGACATGGGGGGGTGCTGGGGTATGGCGCGGACATGGGGGGGCCTGGGGGTACGGTGCGGACGTGTAGGGATGGGGGTACGGTGCGTACCGGGCCCCCTTTTCGCCGTGCATCGTGGCATACTTAGCTTTTCCGTCAGTTTTTGGGTCCCGTAAAAATATTGCCGTGCGACGTGCTGTGGGTACGAATCGTACTTGCTGGTCCGTAAAACGCTGCCTGACTCCGTGTGAATGTCGCGTACGCGGTGTCCCGGATCGGAATTGCGGGTATATTTTAGCCGGTCGGTGTTTTTTACGATTCGTACGGAAATGGTGTTTCCGTACGAATCGTACTTGCATGTTTGTAAGGTATTTTTCCCGGGTACGAGTCGGACGGAGAAAACGCTCCGTCCGACGATTCGTACCCGGTTTTTCCAGGATCGGAATCAGCCCCTTAGTAGCCAGGTTCAGTCACCTCAGCATCTTAATTTGAGCTTTCAGTTTAAAGGGGTCGTACCTATAGCCAGGATGTTTAATGCAAGTTAGGTCTATCAGTGGAAGTGATAATGATTTGCTGTCCATGCCTGGAAATACATTGAATTTTCTTTCTACCACGTGCCTTCACTTGGTTGGTTAGTGGTTTTGCCTTGGAAGATTACGTAATTGCAGCAAAACGTTACATATTCAGATTTTGTTAGACTTTCCCCAGTGTTGGTAAATCTGTGCAACCACTGCTGTTTCTGGGTTGTAGTTTTCCTTTAATCAGGAAAATTATTTGTTGGATGGGACATAGCACGTATCCTATTTGTTACCAAGGTCCTGTTTTATTCTTTTGGTGACACTGGCCATGAACACCCTAGATAGTAGACAAAAAATATGACCTTGTGTAATGGAATCTCTCAGTACTCTAATGCCCTTAGGCCAAGTTCACACTTTATAGTATATTATAAATTACAGGTTGCATGTAGGGTGATTTGCGTTGCTCATGTGAAAGCAGTGGAGGCCTAGCATAGGAAGGGACGTTGTTGTGTGAGACTTATTTAGTCTGTTGATGATGGATACTACCGCCATCTGTTTAGAAGCAAAACGCCACCCAAACTTTAATTTACAGGTAGGAACATATGTACCACAACTTTAGAGATTGAAAGAAAATTGGTATTAGCAATTGATCAATATATCAACACTACCTAATAGCGTAGGGACAGCATGTCCATTAGTGCCAGCGGTGCTAATCTGCAGCTTTGAGAGCGAAAAAAAAGCATGAGCATTTGAACGCCTCTACATCTGGGGTAACATGAATATCGGGTGTGGTAGTGCAGTCAACAATTTCTGGTGTTACTCTGAATTTCCTGGCCAGCTCTAAATGATGGCCTGTGGAAGAACAGTATGCTGACAAATACTGACGCTGTCCCAGTTGGAAGGATGCCAAGTGCGTTTGAAGTATTGTTTGTCCTCATCACTAGTATGGCGATTTAGTGCCTACTTTAAAAAAAGCCACATTTTCTGTATTTATCCACTTTTAATAATAAATGCAGACAGAAACACATTGTTTTCTGTCTGTATTTATCTGTAAAAATCCGTAAAAACGGAAAACCGGGAGCCTTAATTATGGTATATAAGGTGCAGAGGCTGTGGGAGGTGGAACTGCCAGGTGATAGCAGGAAGAATGGGATGCATCACATAAAGACCCCCACAGATCTAACACCCCACACCCCCATGCAGACCTTTCTGATTAGAGATAGTTTTAATTCCACGTAAACAGTGACAGGACCGTGCAGGGAAGCAGGGACGGGGTGAAGAGCAGTGGGTTCAGCAAAAATTGACAGGTCACATCACAGTTTAGCTTCAGGAAACATCTTGTGGTTAGTTAGCTGAACTGCTGATATAACCATGCACTGCTGTGTGGTCAGTCTACATATTTTTATCTCTGCTTTAATTCCGAAAACTGAAACCCACTCAGTCTAGGCTCATGTACATGCGCTTATGTTTCCGAACAATTGCTACATCTACTGATGTTATCTTGTATGTCCTGTGTGAACATTACTTACGTTAATGATGAACTTGTAACCTTTTCTTTGTGGTTTGAGGAAATAAATAGAGTTGCCATTGATCTGTACTTCGGACATCAGGTTTCAGCTTCCTCGGTGGCGACTGATCTCCACAGCTACTTTAACTGATTAAACCCATATTACTTTGTCAATTGCGTCTTGGTTTTTGTTTAACAGATTTCCCTCCAACATAGAAAAGAATCCCACCTATCTAGGAAAGATGAGATTCGGCAGTAGGAGCAGAAGCCGATTCACCAAGACCTTTGCAAGGATCTTCGCGTCAACATTTATATGAGACAGGGGCTGTAAGAGTTGCATTGTTCTGCAGACTTACCAGGCTTTAAAAGAGTAATAAGTGTGGCTTCCATGAAGGAGGGAGGGAGTGTGTCTTTTTTTCCAGCGCCTCAATATAGATCTAGTAGGAGGGGGTTTCTGATGAGCGTAGGCTTTATTGAACTCTGCGGGAAAGTCATTGCACTCAGCAGCCTTGCAAGTCGGGAGTCACAAGATGATAATCTCTTTTAGAGTAAGGAGACATCCAGTCATTGCCTTCAAGGGCCATCTAGCCAAGCCATGGCGATACAGTGAAAGTATGTGATGTCCCCATCTGCGGACACATTAGGGCGAGAGGTATTTAGAATAGAAAAGTACTTTACAAATTCTGCAAGAATGTATTCAGCCTCCAAAATAGTATGTCCACTATCACTTTGCAGTTGAGGGGTTACAGGAGCTGTTTGGTGTCCTCACAGTAGAGCAGCCAGCATCCTGCTCTGCTGCTCTTCCTCGCCATAGGCTCTGGCTCTAGAGTATTTGTGAGAATGTTTCTGCTCCAGTCAAGAAGCATAGTGAATTTCTCCAGTTTGGTGTGCAATTTGGGCAGGACCAATGCATGAGGGCACGGTAATAAATGGGTCTCCAAGACCTTAAGTTCAGACTCAAGTTTGTTAAGCCGAGCCAATGGAACCCATGTTGTTTAGAAATGTAGCTACCATGTAGGCAGGCCTTAAAGGCTTCCCAGTTAGCACCTATGGAGTCCATCGAGCCCTTGTTAACATGGGAGAAACTCTGAATTTCGGGCCGTACTTCTTTCCTGAATGCATTATTAAGAGGGGACAGCCGGGAAAGGTGCCAGATATACACCCAATGCATCGGGTCTGGTAGTTTTAAAATAAGTTTGATTGGGGCATGGTCTGATAGTGTGCGAGGAAGGTGTTCCACTCATCTCACCCACGTGCATACCTCTGCGTACCAAGTCAATTGTCCAACAATGGCCAGGTTGCATGTGCGGTAGATATATGCGTCCCCTCCTTGACATCAGCGTGTCACAGCTGCTGTATTTCAGTCAAACCCACACTTGCTATAACAGCAGGTAATGCCAAGGTGGCCTTCTGTTGCAACTGGGTGTTAGGATTGGAGCAGTCAATTTGTCTGTTGAGGACCAGATTGAAGTCATCACCTCACAGCACCATGTTGGGGACAGTGCTGCTATCCTAAACCAGATTTGATTGATGAAGTCAGCATCATCAGGAATCTAGGAGCGTTATGTGCTTCCCATATATTGTCACCTGAAGCAGGTTGATTCTCCCTTACAGGTTGTTAAGTTCGTGGAGGAACCAGACGTGAATACCGCATCTGATCAAGACAGCCATTCCGCTAGCATAGGAGGAGAATGCTGCAAGCTCTTTATGTCCGCACCACAGGTGTGTCTGTTGGAGGAATGCTCCGTCTTTCTGGTATCTCTCTAGGTATGACATTACTTGTTGAACTTTGCGGGGGTTGCTGAGTCCCCGGACATTCCAGGTCAGGAGACACAGATGTATCGCCTCACCGCTACTCATGGATGTCCGACCCTAGGAGCTGTCATGCTGGACCAATCAGCATTGTAATAGAGAGCACCTGTACCCCCTCCCAACTGGGAGTCCATGTAGCCAAGTCTTATGTGCTAGTCAACATTGGATGAATTCTGCATGTCATTAGTGGGTGTCTTAACATCCTGCCCTTCTGCACCCATACTAGTCACCCCAACCAGCCAGTGAACCTCTCCACACTCCGCCTTCCCTTCCGACACCAAGGTGGTACAAACATAGTCCCATATATTATAACCATTAATCCCAACTGTAAAGGGGCTCACCCTGGTGGAAAACTAGAGTGCTCACCGCGCAATGCCTCATACCAAGAGGTGGCTGCCGAGGAGAAAGAGAAATACGTGCGAGCAAAAAGGAAGTCATTGTCTGAAACATCTGGCCGGTACCGACCCTTCAACAACAATCAACATATTATGCCTGCCAGAGTCTTACAGTCCACTGTATTGGGCGTGCAATGGTTCACACCACACTGGCCTGTCCATCCCACCATACCATGCAACCTCCACAAGCCAGGGAAAAATACCTACAGTGTTGCTGAAAATCTCATTCTACCTTGCTCAAGCTATTGTCCAGTACAGGGGAGTTTGCTGAGGAATATGCACCTTTCTCAGAAATTATTTGTTTAACGAATGGGGCAGCACTGTGTAGGTTTTGGAATATGTGAGGCTTGTTACGATGTGTAATCTGGTTCACTGACACAACATCGATGTGAAAAGTATCGATGTTAAACATATCGAGTGAAAAATATAGACAACAAAAATATCGACTCCTAATCTTAAACAGGTAAGTACAAAAATATCGACTAAAAAAAATTGATGTAAAAAATATAGATGTATAAAATATCGACTTTTATATGAATATAAAATAAAATTATATATATTAAATATATTCAATATTCATATTATTATGTGGCCCATCTACAACATGCGGCACGTTGGCTCACAAACCCAGACAATTGGGAGAAACGCCTTCTCTCTGACAGGGTGGACACCCAGACACTGCAGGGCAGGGGGTCGCACACGTCTCTTCCTTATATCGTGCGACACACAGCCAGTATATGGCAGCGGTTTGTTGAGAAGGTCTTAAGGAGGGCACCCTTTCACAGGGAGCTCCTGATCTGGATACTGGCCCCCTTCATAGACATGGGGCAATATATGTCCTTTCAACCTTGGAGGGAGGGTGGGTGTGAAGTTCTGGCCAACCTTTTTCCCAACGAGACCTTCATCACTTACGAGTAGGCGGAAGAGAACTTTGGCCTTGGACAGGGCCAATTCCTACACTTCCGGGGAATTCAGGATGTGGTGAAAATCACCTGGCCTCAGTACCCGGACATCCCACCACCGACGCACGCCCTGGATATCCTACTTTCATTCGGTACGGGTCGCAAATTGATTTCTCTCCTGTACAAAGCTATGAAACAGGATTCCACCCCCCTGGTACCGCCGTCTCGGGCTGCCTGGGAGAAGGATCTCGCTACCCAGCTGGAAGAGAAACAATGGGCACGCATAGGCTCCCTCACAGTTTCATGCAACGTGAGGTTTAAGTTGACGCACTTCAACTTCTTACACCGCACCTAACTAACCCCGTAATCCCTGAAACGCATATCTAGTGACAGGGGAGATAGATGCCCTAGATGTGCCGCAGAGAAAGTGGGCTTTTTACACTTGGTCTGGGACTGTCCACTGGTCAGGCAGTTTTGGGTGGGGGTGGTGGGAAGGATTGTTGCAGCCACAGGCCTTCAGATGACACCTGAACACTTTCATTGTATACTTGCATTAGTTCGGAAGCCTAAGAAAAAGAAACTCCCATATAAGCTCCTACAATTAATGCTGGTGCTTGCTAGGCACAGGGTAGCTATAACTTGGATGGGGCAGAGGGCCCCAGAAGTGCCTATCTGGCTTAAAGATGTCCATGAATGGTCCCTAGCCGAAGAAGCTCACATGAAACTCACCCGAAGGGACGAGAAACTGCAAGAAGACCTAATGGCTTGGCGTGACATGTGTACCTCTGGGTTGGCAGAGGAGGAGCCCTCCTTGCAGGATACAACTGACAGCGAGGAGAGTGGGTTAGATATAGCCAATGGGTCTGAGCCCAGCGGGGAGAGAGAGGGGTCGACCCCGGTAATGTCCGCACTGGAACTCAGTGCCATGCCCGGTTCCTTCCTCACGGTAATATGTTTGCAAATTATTTTTCTTTCCCCATTGTACCTTTCCCTCCCTGATGCAGCCTTTGGTCCTATATGCCATTAATACTCTCAACGATATGCCTACATACGATGATCAGATGCCAATTTTGTTTTTTAAATTTTTTATTTTTTTTATTTTTGCAGAGCAAAGGACATGACAATATAAAAAAATTAAGTTGGTCCTCAGGACAGAGAAAAAAACAAATACTACAACTAATACGCATTTTACACCGATACCCATTCTATACATTTATCGACTGAAACCCTTAAAACAAGGATAAACATACCCGAGTTAATCATTATCATTTAAAAGAGTCCGGCGTAGCCATATATTTGTAAACATCAAGAAATAATTGCACCTTCCCATTACTATACGACCCTAAAGTGACATGTGTCTAATTATCATCAATTATACTAACAATGACCACTAGAATCTATTGATAATACATTGATAACTATCTAAATTCATCTCTCTATTCAAAAGAAATTTGCATTATTACAGTACAATCAGATTTCCCCTAATATATAGGGGTTTAAAGTGCAATGTGCTAAAGTGCTTTTTTTTTTAATCAATGTATCCCAATGGTGAAGGAGACAGAGTTAAAAAAAACTTCCAATTGAGAGGCCTAAAGTGCAATGTGCTAAAATGCTAAACTTCCATCGATACATCCCGATTATCAAATAGTTTCCAGATTGTAGTAAACTTTTTTGTTGCCCCAACCCGTTTAGCATATGCTTCTTCAAATCACCTTGTCCCTAACATTTTATGTAACCATTTAGAATAAGATGGAATCTCTTCCGATCTCCAATTTTGGAGAATTAGAGAACGTGCTACTACCGAGCAAATTGTAATAAAAGCTTCTTCAGCTTTGGTCAAATCTAGCCTTACTTTAGAGAGCCCGAAGAGAGCCACTTCTGTCTCGGGATCGATCTTTTTTTTAAATAGCCTGGCTTATTGCTGAGAAGATATTATTCCAAAAAAGCCTCAAGCTTCGGACATGTGAAAAATATATGAAGCCAGTTTCCCTCTCCATGAAGAAAGAAAGCATCTATTTTCCACTTCGGTATGGCGCTTGTTCAACTTTTTCGGGGTATAGTAGGCCAGCCACCATGACAAAAAAGCCATTCTTTTGAAATTGGCTGCTCTCAGAGCATTGCTTCCTGCCTGGGCCATAGCCTGCCATTCCTGGTAAGAAAAAGAGCAATTGGTCTCCTGAGATATTTTCTCCAAAAATTCATTAACAAGGGGGAGTGCCTTGCGTTTTATCAACAGAGAGTACCAATTTCCTACCCCCTTTAATTTAACTTTATATAGGGCATTGACTGGGTCCATTGGGAGATCGTTAGGCAGGAGATTGTATTTTTTAATAAAGTTTACGATCTGCAAGCATTCCAGGAATCCAGGCTTGATTCGATTGCCAGTTCTACATAGAACTTAATCCCACCTGATCACTGTATTCCCAATTAAGAAATGGCCCAGATCCTCAAAACCACTGTTCTTCCATCTCTTCAGGTGACTGGAATGAATTTGCAGACTAAAAACCCTGCATTCCTCTAATTTCAGATAAACAAACCCAGAGCAGTTTGCATGTTTAAAAAGAACTGGAGTTGATCAGAATAGTCACGGATAGTCTTATAATGGGACTTTTTGGGTAGTTTAGCTGTTTTTAAAAAGATTGGAATTTGTGTGCCAAACTCACAGATCATTTTTTCAAAAAATATATGTCTATCCGCTCATTAGGTTCCACCGGTAGGCGAGCTGTAAGATCTAATATAGCTGCCTGATAATAGATTTGAATGTTTGGTAAGGCCAAACCCCCATGATTTATCACAAGTTGTAATACGGGTAATTTAACTCTTGAGGCCTTTTTTCCCTAAACATAGAGTTGATTTCTTTAAAATACTTAAGAGTTAATTTTTATGGGTACATTAATAAACAAAAATATTAATAGGGGAAGAATTGACATTTTTAAAAGTGCAACACGGCTAATCAAGGCCAGTGGTAGCAGGGTCCATTTCTCTAGGAGGGTTTTAATCTTATTTCGCATAGCAAGGTAATTCAAACTAAATAATTGTTCTATATGGTTAGAGACAAAAATACCCAAATATCTAATCGGTTCTTCTTTCAATGGTTGGGTTCTCAAATTAATAGGTAAAAAATTACAATCCGTATTAAGAATTAAAATCTCAGTTTTGTCTTGATTTATTTTGTAACCTCCTATTTGTTTGAATTTACTGAATTCTAAAATAACTTCTTCCACAATCTGCTTATCCGGGCATAAGTACATGATTATGTCATCTGCGAAGAGTTTCAGCTTAGCCATCCCTGCAATTGGGGCTCTAATCGGGGGATTTCCACGGATTCTTATAGCTAGGGATTCGATGAAAAAAGTAAAAAGTAGGGGTGACATCGGACACCCTTGTCTAGTTCCGCGGTTTATTTCTACAACCCCGATTGAATCTCCATTAACTATAACCTGGGCTTGGGCACCTTGATAATTTTTTTTAGCATGTTTCATACTTGGGCCGGAATGCCAAATTTCCCTAAACCAAAAAAACAGTGCGTCCCAGTTGACTAAGTCGAAAGATTTTTCAGCGTCGACCATAGTAATAAGAGTGGGTATTTTATTGTTATTCGCATAGTCAATAGCTTGTATTAAAAACCCAGTATTGGTGGACATGGACCTTCCTGCTACAAATCCGGTTTGATCACAGTGGATTAATTCCTGAGCAATGGGGGTGAAGTGTTGTGCCCAGATTTTCATCAATATTTTAAAATCAGCGTTGAGAAGACTAATAGGCCTGTACGAGTTAACATCCTTATCGTTTTTTCCCTTTTTAACAAAACTAACCAATATAGAGTCCTTAAAACTTGGGGGAACACAACCTCCCTGTTTAATATTGTTAAAAAGTTTTGCCAATAAAGGGGTCAATTCTTTAAAAAAGGTTTCATAAAATTCAATTGGGAGTCCATCGGCTCCACAGGATTTAGCCCCTGCAATAGTTTTTACCACCTTTATAATTTCTTCTTCAGAAATGTCTATCTGGAGCTGTTCCAACATTGGCCCTGAAAGAGTAGGGAGATCAACCTCCTCAAAATAATTAATAATTTGATTCGCTCCAGCTTCATATCTAGTAGTATATAACTGCGAGTAATGTTCTAAGAAAACCTGAGCTATTTCTTCTTTATCCGTTAAGGGAGTTCTTGTCTTGGGGTCGATAATTTCAGTGATCATAGCTGCTACCTGTTTGGTTTTGGTAGTTCCGGCAAGCATCTTACCGACCATTTGACTGTCTTCGTATACTCGCTGTAGATATGTTCTGGAGCTGGCGCTCCTTTAGTTTGAGGGCCCCTCAGTTGTGGAACACCCTCCCTTTGGCCCTACGGTCCTCTACTAATCTGCTTCACTTTAGGAAGAGCCTAAAGACCTGGCTTTTTAACCTTTAGTATTTCTGTTATTTCTTTCTCCGTTGTTCGCTGTATGGTGTTATGTTTTTATTCTGAGCTGCCTTGATAAAGCGCCGGGACACTCCTTTGGAGTAGCCGTGCGCTATAAAAATAAATGTATAACATAACATAACATAACATAACAATCTCCTCTAATATAAAAAATTGCTTCAAATCATATTTGGCCATGTCTATCTGGGCTCTTGCGTCCCCCATCCCTATGAGCTGTGTATTCTTAATTTTGTTGCTTCTTCTACAGCCTGCTGAAGTTTGAAAAAAGAAATTCTTCTATGTTTAATTTGAGCGGCAGAAAAAGCAATCATTTGCCCGCGGAGGGCAGTCTTAAACCCCCCCCCCCAACTGAGAAAATGTTTTCTATGTTCTCATTTATCTTAAAGAATTCGACAATCCACTCCTTTGTATCAGCCACCCATTGGGGGTCCTGCAGGAGGAGACGATCCATCTGCCACCTGGATCTTGGCCTCCTGCATACCCCAATTTCCATTTCTAATTTAATAAGAGGGTGGTCCGAGAATGGATTGATCTCTATGTCGGAGGTTGTATAGCCCAGGGATTGTGATATTTAAAAAATATCAATTCGGGATGCCGTATGAAATTGATTTGAATAACAGGAAAATTCCAATTTAGATGGATTAGCATCACGCCAGGGATCTATCAGGATATGATCTTGTCTTAATACTTCCATCTCCCTTTTGGCTTTGGGTTTAAGCTCTTTTTTATTTTTATTCGAAGTATCTTTCTTTAAATCCTGAATAAAATTAAAACGCCTCCCAAAATTATTTTCCTGGGTTCACCCCTAAGTATCTCACTAATTTTCAGTAGAGCTGTGATGTCATCTACAATGGGACCATAGTAATTAATAAAATGCAAAATCGTGTCGTTTAATTTGGCCTCAACCCAAATCCATCTTCCCTGGGGATCTCTCCGAATTTCACAGAATTCCCAGGGAATACTCCTACAGAAATATACAGCTACTCCCCTTTTAGCCAATCCTGTGGAAGCAAAAAAGGCATGTGAATACCACCTAGGAAGGAATAATCTTGGGAAGTTAGTTGTTAGGTGAGTTTCCTGCAGAAATAATACCTGCGGTAAAAAAGAAGCTAACCATCTAATTAAAGCTCCATATTTTTGTTTGTTTAATATCCCATTTACGTTAAGTGAAAAACATACAGCACTTACTTGTCATTTTTAACCATGTATCTGTACGCCATACCGACAACCTCAATTCTTCTCACTATCCTGATCATTTTTCCAGTAAAGTCCCTGCTACTGCTCATTTTGCTACTGCTTTTACCCCCCACCCTCCCCACCCCCAAAATGTGGTCTCTTTTGGCCCCGCAAGCTACATTTTCCCCTTTCTCTTAATGGGGTGCCCTGACCCTGCACCCTCAATGACCGACCCCACCCAGACATGCGAAGAAATTTTCCACAGTGAGCAACAACAATTGATAGCAAATTTATCTTATAACTGTGATCTCTTTCAGAAATTCCTGGGCTTCTTCTACCCGTGTAAATATGTGAATTTCCCTTTAACCAGAACCTTCAACTTTGACTGCTGTGCGATAGAGGCCTGCGCCCCCTGTGTTTTAAACAGCAATTGCAGTTTCCGAATTCTTTACGTCTTCGCGCCGCCCCTACTGACATGTCAGAGAAAATTCGACATTTTGTGCTCTCGTCAATAACCAATTTGTCTCAACTGAATTGCTTTTGTTAAAACATTTTCTTTGATCCTGTAATCAGAAAAGTTAACTAAGATTGTGCGAGGGTACTTAGAATTAGGAAAGGGATGGGCTGGAACCCTATGGGCCCTGGTTAACGTTAGATCCCCAGCATAGTCAGGGAGCACTTTTTGTTTAATAAAAGTTTCCACCCAACGAAGAGTACTTGCCCCTTCACTCCCCTCCGGGACTCCTACTATACGAAGGTTTGAGTGGCCCAAGTAGTTCTCCAGGTCTTCTCATTTTGACTCAAGAGCGATCTTGTCTGCTGTCACCTCGTTAACTTTTTGGATAGTGGAGCTCATCTGCTCCTCCAGATCAGCAATCCTTGATTCTGCCTCATCGAGCCTTGCTGGAATTCCAGCAATAGATGCCTCAATTTTCTCCAGCCTTAAGTGGATAGTTGCAGTCTCTTGTGCCTGGGATTTTTTCAACTCCCTAATTTCCTCCAATATTAAATTCAGTAGGTCTTTTACTTTCATTTGTTGCGAGCCACCAATGGAAGGAACCTCGGGCTTCTCAAGGGGATTTTCATTCCTGTGTCTTGCTGGTTCCCAGCCCTTCTCTACTGCATCCCCTAACATACCTCCAGGAGCCTGCTCAATTTCTAGCGGGAGCTGTCTTGTGGTATTTTCCATACATAGGACTGGTTCAGAGAGAGCCTGCTGAGTGGGTATGACGTCTGTGGCATCTTGACTTTAGGGGCTGAGTACAAGATCTCCTTCTACTAGGTCTCCTAACGCTGACGTTGTTGCTAAGGAAGTCACTGGGGATAACCCAGGAGGTGTCGTAGCCAGGTGTATAACCTCATGAGGTGGAGTAATATGCAGTCCTTCAAAAAGATTGAAAGTTATATTGTGCTGAGAGGCTGCCGGAGAGGCTGTATTAATTAGCAATGGACCCTGCTTCGGAGGAGGGTGAATATTCTTTTTCATGAACAATGGAAACGTTACACTCCCAGTTACTACCTTGTTCAGTCACTTAGAGACTTCCACAGGATTATTAGATACGGAGGTGGGAATCTCCTCTTGTGATGGTGGTAGCTCTTGCAAGGGTTGTGCCGCTGGTTGCAGCCCCACATGATCTTCTGTGGAGCTCTCTGAACCGGAGTTTACTCTGAATTGGTTCATAGGGACAGGTGTTTTTATTACAGAAGAAGCCTCCTTCGCTTGTATTAGCTTTCATTTCGGTCGCTACCTCTACCCTGGCTACCGCGTTGGCTTGTTTTTGATGTCTTCCCATTTTGGTAACAGATTTCTCCACCTTTGTTACTTTTCAATATTTCAATGTTTCAATATTTGGACCGTGCCAGTAAGTTCATCAACCACCCAACACCAATTGTCCCCTCTGCGAACTTCCTCTGCAGTACCAGCACTCCTTGTCCTATTCCCACCCTTTACAGCCTTATGACTCTGCCCCCCCAGTCGCAGCCAGTTCAAACAACTCTCTAACCGTAAAGCCGTCTCTTAATCTCTTCGTGCTCAACTGCTGTTATTTGAGTGATTAAAGCTTTGTTTATTGAAATTTCATAGGGCACAGCAGGATTAAGGCCAGATACTTGCTGCCTCGGAGGTTACCAGACCAGGCAATCTAGACGAGGAAGCTCGCTATTCCCCGTACTGGTCCATGTGTCTCTTCGGCCGTTCCGCCTCCTCAGTCCTCGATTTAAGCCTTTAAAGGCTTTCCCGCTGCGTCTCGCTGTCTCCCGAGATGCCGCTGTCTCCCGCAGCCTTTCTTCCTCGTAGGGAATCAGAGCACTGAAAACCATCTATTCGCGCCTTGCCCTCATCACGTCCGTATAAAATACGGCTTTGCCGGCACCGCTTCAGGAAAATCTTCAGCTCGGCGTTCCGCGTTCAACCGCGGTCGCCATTGCACTCGCCACTGTGGTGTTCGCTCTGTGGGTGGGACCTGGGTCACCTCGGCTACGGAGAAGCGGGATTCTCCATAGCCCCTGTTTTTTCTGTATTTGCAACATGTAAACTGAAAAATAAAGTTTAAAAAAATATATATATTCAATATTCAATATATAATTTTAACAAAATGAAATACATTTAATATACAGTTTGATAAACTATAACAAATAAACTTAATAAAAAAATAAACACACAAACATAATAATTTATACATATATTTACTTTAAAACAATTAATAAACTATTAATCTTAATTTATATAAAAAGTTTAAAATGATATAAAAAAATTAAAATATATATTAATGATTTAAAAATATCAAAAAACAAAAATCTATAACAAATGAAAACATTAAACTATTAAAAAATATTTAAACTTACATTTCACAATACAATCAGTGCAACAGTAGGCAAAGGGTTGGGAAGCGGAGGGGTAAAAATTACTATTCCCACTCCAGTGAGTTCAACATTAAGGAAAGTGTTGGATAGCGGGGGAGGCAAAAATGAATATTTACTTAAACAGTTAAAAATAATATATATATTAAAAATAAAAAATAATCATAAAAATAAAGAAACAATATTTTAAAAATGAAAATACAAATATATTAAATATATAAAAAGAAAACATATTATGATATTAATTACATATAACCAAAACCTATAACTATTATATACAATAAAATAATAAATACATTTAAAAAATGTTTTTTTTTAAATAGAAAATATTTACAAACAAAAACATTAATTAATACATAAATGTATTTATTTTATTTCCTACCCTATAACACCACACCACAAACATAACACTTCAACATTTTAAAATAACTTTACTTCCATAAGTAACATAATTAATAATCAATTACAAAATATTATTCATAAATAAAAACTAATAAGCATTAATTGACAACACACACTTTAACACTATAGTATCAGCAACACACACCTAAATTAAATTATGAAATAATAAAACACAGTTAAAAAAAAATGTAAACTAAAAAATATTACTATTAACAATAATAAAGTAATTAAAAATTATTTAATACCCGCCCTTTACCCCTTTAAAAGTAAAAACCTCACACAAAAGATGAACATTTACCCAAAATAAATATCAAATACTTAGCATTAATTACCAACTATATTAATTAGTTAAACCCAAATTACTTCCTACCCTTTACACCTGTTAAAACCACAACACACACCTAAAATTAATTACACAATTACCATAACAAAATTGTAATTAATTTAGTTAATATCAATTAACACAAACACAATAATAAAAACAAATAAACTACTTACCACCCTTTACCCCATAAACCCCAAAACACACACCTAAAATGAATTACACAAATACCATAATTAATTACCAGTTTATTAATTAAAATTAATTAACAACCAATTATTAATTCATCAATTAAAAATAAATTACTTCCCCCTTTACACCTATAAACACCACAACACACACCTAAAAATAAATAAACAATCTCCATAATTAATTACCAATTAATTAAAAATAATTAATAACCAATTTTTAATTAATAATAAATTACTTTTCACATTTAAAACTATAAAATCTGAAGTACAAAAATATTAATAAATATAAAATATTACATTCATTTAATATAATTAAATTACTTCCCACCCTATTCCCCCCTAAACCCACAACCCACTACGGAACTAAAAAGTCAAATTTCAAAGAAGAAAAAATTAATAACGACTACAAATTTAACACATATATTAAAAATACAAACAATCCTTATACAAAAAAATACATATAAAATATATACTAAAATACATAACATTAATTAAAAAAACGACATTTTTAACAACTGTATTTTTGCAAATGATATTAAACACTTTGATATTTATGAAATCGATATTACTGACTTTCTGTCGATATTTCTGAACCACGATATTTAATACTCGATATTTGTGCAACTCGATATTTTTTACTCGATATTCTGTCTGCACACCATGTAATCTTTAGTCACTCTGGGTACAGCATGACATAAGGAAAGCCCACCCATTGCAGCTTGCGTTTTACTGGCAGGTATTCCTGTTTAGCCACCTGGATGACCGGAGTGGAATCTGAGAAGATTGGAATCGTGCTGCCCTCACACATGGTTATGTTTCTCTCTGTCAAGTCGCAGGATGGTGTCTTTGTCCTTGAATTTGAGGAGTCTGGCTATTATAGGTCACAGGGGAGCACCAGGGGGGGTCCTCTTCTCCAAAGAGCAATTGGCTTGTTCCACCAGGAAGAAGGATGAGAAGCTGTCAGCTCCAAATAGCACTTTAAAAGGGATTCCGATATATTCAGCCATTTTTCCAATATTAAGATTCATTTTTTGCTTGGATTATTTTCAGCATTTTTCTCATGTAGAGGAGCTTATTGTTAATGCCCGCTATGTCATCTTCAAGGGCTGTGATTGGGTTTCTGCAGCAGAGAGTCAAGTTTGCTGCTTGTCCAATTTAGTGGAAATCGTGTCCATCCTAGCTGTGAGCACGTCCAGTTTCCCATCTATGGTGTGAAGGCTCTTTTGCATAGTCAGCCGGAGTAATTTAATGTGAAGGTTCTCCTCAGCCTCCTCTACCACCAGTGTGGAATCCAACCCCTCAGATCGAGCTCCCTTGGAGCTCTTGGTTTCAAAGCACAGCTTGGCCTGTTTATTATCACTTTAGCCCATTTTGTCAGCGTAGGCCCGGATTCAGTGTCACCAAACGTTCTTTCTGAGGACAGTCCGGGTGGTGATTACCACGCTCTAAACAGTGAAAGAGCCATGCCC
Source organism: Triturus cristatus (assembly GCF_964204655.1). Classification (NCBI taxonomy): domain Eukaryota; kingdom Metazoa; phylum Chordata; class Amphibia; order Caudata; family Salamandridae; genus Triturus; species Triturus cristatus. The sequence continues at coordinate 1,139,683,212 of NC_140589.1, forward strand.
AAGCCACCACCTAGTCCTGGTAAGGCCTCCACAGTAGTTGCAATTATGATGCTCCCAACCCCCTAACGGGATCCAACCAGGCAAAGCGGAGGAGGGTGGGCTCCAACAGAGATTCTCTGGCAGTCAGGGGCCCTAGTTGTCAGCAGGCCAGATCGTCCCAACAGCTGCCCCAGGCCGCCTCCCACATCTCCAAGTCTCTGCACATAGGCCAGGTGGGTGGTTCCACACCCTCGACCAGTCAGCACACTCAAGCACAGTAGAAGTGCAACCACCAACAGTATGCATCCCCCAGCTGCCCCCTCTCAGAGCAACTCCATTAGAGACCAGCTGGTTTGACTGGCAGGCTTAACATGCAGTGCAGTGTCAATTGCCCAGTGGCACCATTGGTCTTCAGGGGGCACCATTCTGTTCAATGTGGGCCAGCATTCTAGGCCTGCGGGATCACCAGCAGCTGCTCTTGAGCGGGTCATTCCAGCAGCATTGGCTTCTCACCTCGCGACTCCTTCTGAGACCAACTGATTCCAACTTCGGGATTCTCAGATGACGCGGTCTCACCAGCCTCACAGTGCACTTGTGGGGACTGCCATTTTGGTCATTACGGGTTGGTGATCTGGACCTGCGGGAGCATAGTCAAATGTTCTTGTATGGGTCTCCAGAGTGGCACTGGCAGCTAATGGGATCATTTCAGAAGAGCAGCTCACCGCCGCCACTTGTTAGCTGCCCCTCTCCGCACCAATGATGTCAGATGGAAGCACCAGAATAAGGAGCGTCACACAAGTGAGGCCATCTTGGGACTTGGCACTCCAGCACCCCCCATTCAATTCAGATCTTTATTCTGATCCGTTGTTTCACTATGAACATGTGCTGTCACTTTCGTGTCGGTCAATCAGGTTTACTGCCAATAATTCGATGCCAAAAACTATCAGCTTCCTGATTTACACAATCCCTACATGCGTTTGAAACAAAATAGCCTATTTATGAACAAAGCCACAAGCATTGATAATAAACAAGGCTCCCTGTTTTCCGTTTTAGGTTGTCATGTGAACAGATGTGTGGATGTTATATTCTAGTGTGGCTCTAGGCCGAGTGCCAACTTCTGATGCAATCAAACTGTCGAGCTCTGATTTAGGGAACAGAGAGGCATGGGCAGATGGCTTTACTAGTTGCTTGCCCGTGTCTAATTTGGTAACTGTCCTCTGCCAGCTTGTTAGAAATAGCCTAAATATGGTGTCCTTGGTTATTTGCCATGTATAAGATTTGCTGTACAAATGTGCACTTTTGTGTGACATCTGTTGACAGTGTTTGTGATGTGAGGCAAGGTTTTGCCTAATTTGTTATTCTGTTCGAGATGTGGGTGTCTCTATAATGTTTGTCCTCTTGGTGTGACTGAATTGTGTGGTGTATTAATCTGTTGAAGATGTTCTGAATGACACACTCTTTTGGATGTTTGCTGTGCTGTATCTTGGTGGTATATCCAATAGGGGACCTCATAAAGCATATATGTGCTATGTCAGAAGTCTGAAATCTGCTCTATCTGATGTGTTCTCTATGTGGTGTGTTTATTTGCTTATCTGTTTGTAGCACACCTTAGTGGTAAGTATATCAAGAGCTCTGTGGCAGTTACCTACATGGCATAAATGAGTTGTGTTGAATACATGAGACATGTTCTGTCCAGTATGCTATTCCAGCTGTCCTGTTTGGTATCTCTTGGTGGTAAGTGTTCTTACGAAAGCTGTGAGAGTCAACTTCATCAGTACTTGCCGGTAACAAGCAAACTTCATGTGCAACATACAGATTTTTATCCCTAAGTCCCTGCCACTGGAACTGACTACTGCTAGAGGTCTGTGGTTGCCCCTCACTCAGTAAGTCTAAAATTATTGATTATTGTGCAATTGGAACGAAGGGATCTACTGTAATAAATACTCTGTCATGTGGCTTGAGCGAATGCTTGTTTTTAATATTATCTATCTATCTATCTATCTATCTATCTATCTATCTATCTATCTATCTATCTATCTATCTATCTATCTATCTATCTATCTATCTATCTATCTATCTATCTATCTATCTATCTATCTATCTATCTATCTAAAAATAGCATCATTGTACACTGCCTAATTCACTCACTCTGGTTTTTGTTATTCGACCAATCGATCTATCAAGATATACTTTTCTAATTTTGCACACCATTTCTGTTAGAAATGTCTTGTTGCTCATGTAAATGAATAAATATGCAAATATGTCAAATTCGAGCACCATGCAAGAAGGGAAAATGGAAGGATAGCAAGGCATTGTGGGTCTGATAGCTAGTTGAGAGGGCAAGGGCTGAAGAGAGGTATAAAGGAGTCGGTGTAAAAGGGAACGCGAGATAGAAGACGGTATACATCAGGGAACGAGGGTGAAAGATGACATTGAGAGGAATTAAGATATTACAGAGAGTTTGAAATTACAGTTGGAGAGATATTAGGTAATGCAAAATGGTGGCCCTTAGGAATCAGGAGACTGTTCTGTCTCCTGATCGTCTACACTCATGCATTTCTTGAGGATTCTCTCTCATGCATACATTTATGGGGTGCCCATATCTGATAAGAAGTAGGTGGCATCAGCGATAGAGTAAGAATCCTCAGAGTAATGAAGGTTTGGTCCTAGTACTTGCCCAATGTAAGGTGGCCTGGAACAGTCTTCTAGAGCTCATGACCTTACTCTAGGTTGCCAAAAAGGCTGCTGTGGTAGGGACCCAATGCTGTTAGCCTGGAAAGAGCCAATGCTCACATCTGGGAAGGGACCAGGACACATGAAGGGTGTATAGCACAGAACCATGACCATTTGCTGTAAGCTTTCAGCGGCAATGGTACGCATAGTGATTTGTAAGTGTAGAGCTTATGACTAGTGGGTTTGTGGCACAAAAGATAGAGAGCCTAACAGGGTACCACAATACTATAGAAAGCAAAACCTTTTATAGGCATGGCACGTCTGACAAGTCATGGTGAAGTGGAATTTGCAGTGGTGGGTTTTCTAAATTACCCTATATGCTGTTTTCTATGAAAGGCTGTATGTGTCATGTCCCTTTTGGTATCCTGCCATGCAACACACTCTCCTCACAGACATTTGATGCCGTGCCAACCCCCCCCACACACTTTTACCCACCCTAAACGTGCACTTCTATCACAGGTTCCTCTCCCATTTAGGCAGGTTTTAAAAGGCTGGCCCCAGGCAATTCGGCCACCATAGAGGCCAAAATAAATTGCCGGATTCAATAGATATCATTGTAGACAGACCAGGAATACCCTATTGATTAACCTCAATCCTATCTGCACTCCACAAGATCTTGATTGCCAGGACAATGCAAGCGAAACAAGCATTTGAAATGGATCGGTTTCGCCTATGTAATGAATAAAGAGCTGTTTTCATCAATCAAAGTTGTACTGCTCGATTTTCCCGGCCTTCCGGTGTTGCAGAGCAATCCATATGACTTCAGTCTCTTTCCATCCGAGTCTAAGGACTGGAGTAGTGAGTAGGGCCTATCTATTAGACACTTGTGACACCATCCCGTGCTCCTACCCTTAGCTCAGGGCCTATATACAGAGCCTAGGGAATAGATTCGTTAGCCTTGAGGATAATTTGCCCTATAGTGAGGTTGTTTCATGGAGCTGTGTTGAATTCAGGCCTGGTAGGCCTCAAACGGGAGAGACTCCATCTTTCTTTCTGCTCCGGCAGCCCGGGACCTTTCCAGAGGGAGGGGGATGTTTTAGTTATGAGGTGTTATTCGCTTGGAGAGAACCGGTTCAGGCCGGCCCTTATCGAAGGATTGTATTTTTCTTCATGCCGAAGACACTACATCAGGCCGGCCGGCTGGGAAAGTGTCCTTGGTACGGGGAGGTACAGGAATTTGGTGGGCGGCAGGTTTCGAGCTGGAAATTTCCATGAGGGAATGCACTTCTATATTAGTGAAAGTCTGAGTGAGATAAGGGCACTTGCTTCTAGACCATAGGCGGCATCTGGCCGTTAGCAGAAGAGCTATTACTTATTCCAGGGAAGACTGATGATGAACTTGAATCCAAAGAGGAGAGGGTAGCCGATAAGGACGAGGTTCCAGTGACTCGGAGAGGGAGAAGGGAGCAGACCCACAACTGCAGAGGGGTGACTTCCAGGCTAAGCCGAGGCATAGACGAGAAGGGAACCTAGATGACCATTGAGTACAGGCGACGTACCCTCAAGGTGAAGTCGATCCCTTTTTCTTTGAAGTGTATAACTTAATCTTTTACTTTCCTTGCAGGTTATATATGTATGATGTGTTCCGTAAATGTGCATGTGGCATTTAAATAAAGTATTTAGCTTATTGTACGTTAGCATGTGTTGTGTACTTTTGTATAGGAGGATAGCCTATTCTTTAGTCAGAGTTGCCTTAAAATGAACAGAGGTTAATCCTGGTCAGGTAAGTGGTAACTGGATGAGGGGGAAAACAAGCCCCTCGAACTAGAGAACAGGTTGTGCTCAACTAATAGTCTTTGTGTGATCTGATATATAGTCCCAATTCCCCTGTCGTGTACTAATAGGATGAGCTCGTGCTAAGGCTGCCGTGTAGGTAGGAGATTCTGGGTCTGACTGAGGCCGCGAGATCGTGAGTGTGTCGCTGCCGAATGGGTAGGAGATTCTGGACCTGACCCAGGTCGCGAGACTTTGTGTGTTGCTACCGGATGGGTAGGAGATTCTGGGCCTGACTGAGGCCGCGAGATCGTGAGTGTGACGCTGCCGAATGGGTAGGAGATTCTGGACCTGACCCAGGTCGCGAGACTTTGTGTGTTGCTACCGAATGGGTAGGAGATTCTGGACCTGACCCAGGTCGCGAGACTTTGTGTGTTGCTACCGGATGGGTAGGAGATTCTGGACCTGACCCAGGTCGCGAGACTTTGTGTGTCGCTGCCGAATGGGTAGGAGATTCTGGACCTGACTGAGGTCGCGAGATCGTGTGTGTGTCGCTGCCGAATGGGTAGGAGATTCTGGACCTGACTGAGGTCGCGAGATCGTGTGTGTGTCGCTGCCGAATGGGTAGGAGATTCTGGGTCTGCCTAAGGCCGCGAGACTGTGGTTGCTGAGATTGTGAGGCTGTGAGGTCTTGATATATATATATATATATATATATAATAGGAATTCCCTGTCCTTAGGTGGTACGTATATATGTGGTTATTTGGGTGTAAAAAGACCCTAGGGAGGGGGTAACGTTCTGTTTTGGGTCAGAAGGGCTCTGTAGAGCGGGTTCCACCCGATCCGAAAACCCAAGCAGAACATTTGGCGTCACGAACTGTTTACGTAACCTGTGTGCGTTGTGGTTGTCTTGTGTTTGCTTTCGGCGTGTGCGTGATTTTCTTTTTTTTTTGTATATTTGCGTGTATACTTTTTCTTTCTCTTTCTTTCTCTCTTCCTTTCTTTTCTCTGCGTTTCTTTTTCTTTCTTTTTCGCGATGTTTTCTAGGAAATCGAAATCTACTCTTAAATTGTCCGTTGATATTCCCGGATGGGATTCAACGCCTTATGGTGCCTTGGCCCGAGAGTGGGCTGATTCTACTGGTCTGAGTGAAAATTGGAATTCTTCTTTGGAGTCGGCGGAACCGGCTGACGTGATTACTTGTTTGCAGACGGCACCTGTCTTGAAGGGTGAGGAGGTTCCCGCTTTGGGGCGCAGAGGTTGGGTTATTCTGTCTGCGTATCGGATTCTGCATGAGAGGTTGCTGAAATTGCAGGTCTCTTTTAAGGATGCGGAATCACACCTTGTTGAGATTCAGAATTCTAACACTTTATTGCGGTGTCAAAATAAGTTGCTTTCCGACAAACTTGACACTTACCAAACGGTTGCCGAAAGGGCGGCTGTGCGGATTGCTCGTTATAAGTACAAGAACAGGCGTGGTCGTGTTTCGTCGCGTAAAGTGCGTCTGGTCGTGGCGAAAGCTGGACTGGATTGGAATCCTGATGAATGGGATGGTAATATCTGGGACTCGACTACGTCTTGTTCCTCGGGTGAGGAATGTGCTATGCATGAGCTTTCTCGTTCCCGTCCTGACAGTAAGTCTACTTCTCGCACCTCTGATGGTGCACCCCGTGATTGCGCTCGTTCTTCGGGCGGGATTGATACTTTTCACACTGACTGTCCCTCTACTCGTACTGCTCGGGCTCCTTGTGATGCTCGTCCCGTTGTTTCTGCGCACCCGGTTTTTCGTCGGAAGTTGCAGCAGTCTCCCAATGCTCCGCAGGGTGTTTCTTTGGACTGTTTGGAAGATTTTACCCAACAAGAAATTAGTGATATTTTGCAACGCTTTCGGCAGCGGACTGGTGAGGCTTTGCTCACGTGGATGGTGCGCCTTTATGAACTAGGCGCTGCTGGTATTATGTTGGATACTGGCGATTGTTTGAAGTTTTGTTCTTTGAGTTTGGATTCTACTGTGCAAGATCATTTTCGTAACTATAATGGTGGTGGTCAAATTTCTTTGCTCCAATTGGCGACTGAAGGTTGCAATTTGAAGTATCCTACTGAATCTGACTGGCCTGTCAATGACAAGCCGTGGTATACCTTGCGTGATGCTGCGCAACGTCTTAAGGAGGAAGTAATGAAAACGGCTATTTTTCTGGGCACTGCTGACAGGTTGCTTGATGGGTTGTTGACTTCTTCAGTGCGGAATCGTATCATTCGCTCTTCTCCTGTTGCCTACAAGCAGGTCATGATGACTTTGTTGATTAACCAGACTGGTAATGTACTATCTACGGTGTTGGAGTCGGTACGCCAACTCGGTGAGTTGGGTGAGTGGTTTAAACCTGAACGTCAGTCCCGGTCTGACACTCGTACTCCTGGTGAATATAAATTTACTAGACGTGATATCTTTACTGGTCTTTTGGCTGATGGTGTGCGTCGGGAGGACATTGATGGTGAGACTACTGCTCGTTTGTGGGAAATGTTTCGCAAACGGGGCTTGGACCGGAAGGAGGGTGCCCGGCGTGTTCGGATGACTGAGTGTGATCGTGGTTGTTCTGATGGTAGCGGTGATGATGATCGCCGTGGGCGCTTTGATCGTCGTGATGACCGGCGTCCTGTACATGATCTGTCCCCTCGTCGAGAGCGGGACAGGGAGAGAGAGGGGGAAAAGGAAAGGGGGAGAAATGATCATGCTTACAGCAGACGTAGAGATGATAGGGATCAATCCCCTGAATTGAGAAGGAGGGAGGATCGATACAGTTTGGCCGATCGAAACTCGCAGTGCAATGTAGAGGACAGGAATCCATTTCGTAATAGAGATGGATATGAACAGGAGGTACCGATACCTAAGAAACGTGAGAGTCTTTATCCTGATTTGTCCTGGTACACAGAATGCAGTAAGAATGACTAGGAAATAGGTCAAGCTCCGGTACACAGATGGGCTCACAGAGATAATAGACCCTATGTAGATATTGATATTTTTTGGAGACATCGTAATATCCAAAGGGCCCGAGCATTAGTTGATACAGGAGCGGAGGCCACTCTTATTCATGGAAAATCAAAGAAATTTACAGGGCAGCCTTTCACTATTACCGGATTAGGAGGAAAGGAAACCCCTGCAGTTCAAACTTTGCTTGAAATGAGAATAGGTAGAATCCCTAGAAAGGAATATTCTGTATTAGTGGTGCCACTTCTAGAATTCATAATTGGAATTGATATTTTGAAGGGAATGACATTGCATCTTGATGATGGGTGTTACCAATTTGGAACGACGCATTATATCTCGTCCAGACCTATACGGGTTGGTCGTTTAAGGATGCCCCCATACAAGTTCCCCAGGCGACCAAAGTGGTTTGTCAGAAGCAGTATCGTATTCCGGGTGGTCATGAAGAGATTAGTACCACCATTCAGGAGTTGGTTGATGCAGGCGTTATAACTCCAGTTACTTCTGCTTGGAATAATCCTGTTTGGCCGGTGCGTAAAAGTGATAATTCTTGGCGCATGACTGTTGATTATCGAGAATTGAACAAACACACGCCCTCTTTGACTGCTGCAGTACCGGATGTTATCACCCTGATTGAAAGAATCCAAACACATCCAGGTACATGGTATGCGTCCATCGATATTGCTAATGCTTTCTTTTCTATTCCAATTGCCCCTGAGTGTCAGGAACAGTTCAGTTTTACGTGGAACGGGCGTCAGATGACGTTCAGAAGTCTTCCTCAGGGCTATGTGCATAGCCCTACGATCTGTCACCGGCTGGTGGCAGAACACTTGACTGAGATACCAGTTCATCCCAAAATTCAGATATGTCATTATATTGATGATGTTTTGATCCAAGGCGAAACACAAGAGGATGTTCAGACACAATTAGATAGAGTCATTGAGTGTCTGCGTGGGAAAGGTTGGGAGATCAATCCGGACAAATTACAAGGTCCGTCCCAAGCTGTAAAACTTTTAGGTATTAATTGGCATGAGGGACACCGCGAGGTGATCCCTCAAGTTAAACAGAAGATTCTTGATTTTTCGGTTCCGAGGAATAGGAAGGAAGCCCAGAGCTTCATTGGTTTATTTGGTTTTTGGCGCCAGCATATTCCTCATTTGAGTCAAATATTGGCCCCGTTGTACCGTGTTACACGTAAAAAGAATGCATTTGAATGGGGTAAGCAACAACAAGATGCATTTAGTTTAGCGAAAGAGGCAATTCAACATGCTATGGATCTTTGGCCTGTACGTGATGGTGATGTGGATTTGAATGTGTCTGTGCAAGGCCCTTATGCAAACTGGAGTCTGTGGCAGAAACAAGGCAGGTGCAAAGTACCATTAGGGTTTTGGACCAAAAAGCTACCTGATGCTGGTGAGCGTTATACACCCTTTGAGAAACAGCTACTTGCTTGTTATTGGGCTTTGGTGGATACCGAGCAATTAACATTGGGACATGACATATTCTTGCGTCCTGAAATTCCTATTATGCAGTGGGTTTTGAGTTCACCAAAAACTCATCGAATTGGGCATGCTCAGGAGGCGAGTGTGATTAAATGGAAATGGTACATACAAGACAGGGCACGTGTGGGTCCGAAAGGAGTTGCGTCTTTACATGAGCAAGTGGCGCAAGCACCATCGACTGAGACTGAGAGTGAGTGTTCTGTACCTTTAGAACAGGAGTCTCCTGTCAAGTGGGGTAAACCTTTTGATGATTTGTCCGTCGAGGACAGGAACCATGTGTGGTTCACAGATGGGTCAGCAAAATTTATTGGAACTACACGGCACTGGAAGGCGGTGTCTTATAATCCGATCACACAGAAACTGTTGAGCACAACTGGTGAAGGGAAGAGTAGTCAGTTCGCAGAGCTCTATGCCGTTTATCAAGTTTTGAAACAGGAGTTACCTGGTGTATGCCATATTTTCACCGACTCCTGGTCCACTGCCAATGGACTGGCCGTTTGGTTACCGACCTGGCATTCCCATAATTGGAGGTTACACTCCAAAGAGTTATGGGGAAAAGAGTTATGGCAAGAGATTTGGGAAATGCTCCCACAGAGTACTGTTACCATCTTCCACGTGGATGCTCACACCCCAATAGATTCTCTTGACAAATTTTTTCATAACATTGCAGATGAGAAATCTAAAATTGCTGAGGCAGTGGTGGACAGACAAGATCCTGATATTGCGGGATTGGCGAAATGGGCACACCAGAAGGCAGGACACTTTGGAGAGAAGGCCACTAGCAGGTGGGCTGCTGATAGAGGAATTTATATTCCCCTGGACCTAATCAAAAATGTTATTCTACATTGTCCCGTCTGTCAGCATATCAGACAGCGTAAAGTACCCCAAATTGTTAGAGGTCATTTACATCGCGGGAAATTGCCCGCTCAAATCTAGCAGATTGATTACATCGGACCCCTTCCCATGAACAGAAATTGTCAATATGTTTGCACAATTGTCGATACATATAGTGGTTTGCTAGTAGCTTTTCCATGTAAGCAAGCCACCCAATTGAATACCATTAAAACATTAGAATTGATTATGATGTATTATGGTGTGCCATTCCAAATTCAATCTGATAATGCATCCCATTTTCGTGGAAGATTGGTACAGGAATTCTGTGTAGAAAATAATATCGAATGGATCTTTCATATACCTTACTACCCGCAGGCCTCGGGCCTGGTGGAGAGATTGAATGGCCTGTTAAAGGATCAGCTACGTAAATTAACAGATGACAAGTATAAAAATTGGCGAGACTTTTTACCCCAAGCACTATTAATCCTGAATAATCGTCCTTTTTTAAATGCTGAATCTCCACTTATGCGTTTGTTCCCCCCAAAGGTTGAGACTATGCCTAATGTAATTAATGAAACTGTGATGTACTGGGAAATTACTTCCGGAGCTCTGGCTCCATGCAGAGCGACCCCAGGGTCGGCAGGCTTAGATTTGCATGCCATGGATGACACCGTTCTAAAAAGCAAAAATCGGGTCATCATTGCTACCGGTGTTGGTATTCATATACCACCGGGGAATTTTGGATTGATCGCCCCTAGATCGGGGCTGGCTGTAAAAGGCATCCAGGTACTTGGAGGGGTAATTGACAGCGACTATCAGGGAGAGATTAAGGTACTTCTGCTAAATAGCAGTGAGAATGACTTGCTGATACACCGCACCGACCGAGTGGCTCAATTACTCATTATGCCTGTTTTCAGTGGTGAAATAATGAAAGGCACTGCCCCAACTTTGCTAACTGTACGAGGCCAGAAAGGCTTTGGCTCTACGGATAACCCTGGAGCCAAGATTTGGGTGCAATCGCCTAAGAATCCCCCTGAACAAGCAGAGGTTATTGCCACCGGTCAGGATAACACCATTTTGGTTATGAGGCCAGGGAAAGATAGCTGGGAAGCTGTCCCAGCTGATAAATGTTATTTACGAGAATGATTAATGCCTGTGTTTGGTTCTTTTTCAGATCATTCTTTGGATTGTTGCTGCAGGATGTGTCGGTACTGGACACCGTTCGGTCTACTTCGGAGAGAGAGAAGGGATCCCATTAACCCGGGATGAATTGGGAACCAGAGTGTTGCGTTCCTTCAATGCGTGGGACTCGTCATCGAACTTTTGGACACTGCTGGCGAAAAGAGTAACTGATGCCCCTCACTTCTGTTTGACACCGATGAGATCTGTGCACGATATCTTAGCGACGTGCCTAGTTGCTGTCCCCGCCTCGCTGGAGACGTTAATAAGCATCTTTAATGTTTCAAAGGCTCGTCCGAATATTATTCTGGGTGATTTTGCTACCCATGCATATTGTCCTTTATGTACTGAACTGTCGAATGAGCAACTTCCCATCCAATCCCAAATAACTACGTATAACATTACACAAGGTGATCTATGCTTTTTCCTCACATGTAATCCTAATGCAATTTCTGAATGTCTACGTCTCAAGTTAAGAGGCGCCACTGTTCTCACATCTCATGAACGAACTCTGTGTTTCCAGAGGACACCGACCACATGTGTTTCAGTCCAGAACAATATGACTTGCAATAGTTTGGTAGTTACTCCCAGTCACTATCGTGCAATATTGCTACCTGCCGGATGGCTTTTCTCATGTGGTAATACTTCCTGGCCCTATGTCCCTGCGAACATTTCCGGAGGCCCGTGTGCCATTACTAGACTCAGTTTACTTATGTTCTCATCACATCCAAATGCCAACTCTCGTGTGCTCCGAGATACAACTACGTTACAGGAGGATTGTGACTCATCTTTGCATTTATATTCCAAGTCTGAATACCTTAGTCTAGCTGTTTCAATTATTGGTGTCCCTGCTTTGGCGGTTTATAATGCTAAATCCATTGGGAAAATGGCTTGCTGGATGGTCAAATCTATTAATCATACTTCCACAGTCTTATCTGACTTACTATTAGACGCCCAGGGTGAACGTAGAGCCATCTTGCAAAATAGAGCAGCCATTGATTATCTTCTGCTTAAACATGGACATGGATGCTCGGACTTCGAAGGCCTTTGCTGTTTTAACTTATCTGATCATACACAATCCATTCGTGCACACATAGATACATTGCATGACCTAACTAATGAAGTTAGGAAACACATTGATCAGAGCTGGTTTGACTGGCTCTTTAACTGGTTGCCAGACATGAATATGCTACGCCACACGTTAGGTGGCATTTTGATTGCTCTTGTTGTTTTAATTTCTATCTGTTGTTTTATTCAGTGTATCCCTTCACTGCTTCAATTCTGCACATCTGGTACTAGACATAGATCAGTTAGTTTTGTTTCATATTATTCTTCCACAGATGTTAGTTCCACTTAGTATATATATATAATAGACTGAAGTCAAGGGTGGAATGTACTGCTCGATTTTCCCGGCCTTCCGGTGTTGCAGAGCAATCCATATGACTTCAGTCTCTTTCCATCCGAGTCTAAGGACTGGAGTAGTGAGTAGGTCCTATCTATTAGACACTTGTGACACCATCCCGTGCTCCTACCCTTAGCTCAGGGCCTATATACAGAGCCTAGGGAATAGATTCGTTAGCCTTGAGGATAATTTGCCCTATAGTGAGGTTGTTTCATGGAGCTGTGTTGAATTCAGGCCTGGTAGGCCTCAAACGGGAGAGACTCCATCTTTCTTTCTGCTCCGGCAGCCCGGGACCTTTCCAGAGGGAGGGGGATGTTTTAGTTATGAGGTGTTATTCGCTTGGAGAGAACCGGTTCAGGCCGGCCCTTATCGAAGGATTGTATTTTTCTTCATGCCGAAGACACTACATCAGGCCGGCCGGCTGGGAAAGTGTCCTTGGTACGGGGAGGTACAGGAATTTGGTGGGCGGCAGGTTTCGAGCTGGAAATTTCCATGAGGGAATGCACTTCTATATTAGTGAAAGTCTGAGTGAGATAAGGGCACTTGCTTCTAGACCATAGGCGGCATCTGGCCGTTAGCAGAAGAGCTATTACTTATTCCAGGGAAGACTGATGATGAACTTGAATCCAAAGAGGAGAGGGTAGCCGATAAGGACGAGGTTCCAGTGACTCGGAGAGGGAGAAGGGAGCAGACCCACAACTGCAGAGGGGTGACTTCCAGGCTAAGCCGAGGCATAGACGAGAAGGGAACCTAGATGACCATTGAGTACAGGCGACGTACCCTCAAGGTGAAGTCGATCCCTTTTTCTTTGAAGTGTATAACTTAATCTTTTACTTTCCTTGCAGGTTATATATGTATGATGTGTTCCGTAAATGTGCATGTGGCATTTAAATAAAGTATTTAGCTTATTGTACGTTAGCATGTGTTGTGTACTTTTGTATAGGAGGATAGCCTATTCTTTAGTCAGAGTTGCCTTAAAATGAACAGAGGTTAATCCTGGTCAGGTAAGTGGTAACTGGATGAGGGGGAAAACAAGCCCCTCGAACTAGAGAACAGGTTGTGCTCAACTAATAGTCTTTGTGTGATCTGATATATAGTCCCAATTCCCCTGTCGTGTACTAATAGGATGAGCTCGTGCTAAGGCTGCCGTGTAGGTAGGAGATTCTGGGTCTGACTGTGGCCGCGAGATCGTGAGTGTGTCGCTGCCGAATGGGCAGGAGATTCTGGACCTGACCCAGGTCGCGAGACTTTGTGTGTTGCTACCGGATGGGTAGGAGATTCTGGGCCTGACTGAGGCCGCGAGATCGTGAGTGTGTCGCTGCCGAATGGGTAGGAGATTCTGGACCTGACCCAGGTCGCGAGACTTTGTGTGTTGCTACCGAATGGGTAGGAGATTCTGGACCTGACCCAGGTCGCGAGACTTTGTGTGTTGCTACCGGATGGGTAGGAGATTCTGGACCTGACCCAGGTCGCGAGACTTTGTGTGTCGCTGCCGAATGGGTAGGAGATTCTGGACCTGACTGAGGTCGCGAGATCGTGTGTGTGTCGCTGCCGAATGGGTAGGAGATTCTGGACCTGACTGAGGTCGCGAGATCGTGTGTGTGTCGCTGCCGAATGGGTAGGAGATTCTGGGTCTGCCTAAGGCCGCGAGACTGTGGTTGCTGAGATTGTGAGGCTGTGAGGTCTTGATATATATATATATATATATATAATAGGAATTCCCTGTCCTTAGGTGGTACGTATATATGTGGTTATTTGGGTGTAAAAAGACCCTAGGGAGGGGGTAACGTTCTGTTTTGGGTCAGAAGGGCTCTGTAGAGCGGGTTCCACCCGATCCGAAAACCCAAGCAGAACAAAAGTCCGGGAGAAGGAAAGAGCTCCCTGATAGGTAACACTGGAGTGGAGAGGATGTGATGCAGTGGCCAGAGCTGCTGACTCAAGAGCTAGGGATCCCTGTTCGCATCTCGGCAGCGCTGGCAAAATCCTATGATTCTATGGAAATCACGTAATCTCTCTGGGTGATTAATTGTTATATAAATATGCTGCAAGAGTAAATGGCAAAACTTTATGAAAATATAGTTCCCCCAAAGTGGATATTAACAGTATTTTGGGCAGCGGGAAACTGATAAGAGAAGAAAAATAAGCATTGGTAAATGCAGGAAAATATGCTACAGCCAATAGAAATTGAGAAAAAGGTAAGTGGCAAGCACAGGAACCAATGAGTAGCCATGAAAGAAAGGAGGCAGAATGTAAGTCCCTTTTAAGTTTATATTAAAAACAATAGATTTCCCAAGCACAGCACAAGCGCTGTGCAGTTGAAACCTAAAAAGACACTATGTCTAACATCTTTGCCTGGAATATACAGGACACAGCTATCCTAGTCCTTCAGGGCATGGCCGGACTTGGAACAGCAACCAGCCCTGGCAGATTGCTGCTCGACCAGCCCCAGGAGCGCGCGTGCAGGGGCGGTGCTAGTGGGAAGCACAGCTCCCGCTTTTATTACAGGGGGGCCGATATGGCAGCACTGCTGCCAAACCGGCCCTCAGCAACAAAAACGACCGTCACGGGTACAAAGCAGGCCCCACCCCGCTGGCTCACCGGGGATATGCCTGGTGCCCGCTACAGCCAGTCCGGCCCTGCTTCTGGGAACATGGTTATGAAGACTCGGTCCTTATCAACGATACATTCTTCTTTCAACTTGCCATATATATGTCCCAGATAACCCTTTCCATGAGTGGCAGAGTGAACAGCTTGTAATCACAAACTACACAGACATGTGTAAAGCTCAGATAGCCCAGTCCATGAGGAGTAACAGATATGAAGGCAGACTGACTCATTCCACGGATTTAGGCATCAGTTAACCAAGTTCTTGTGAGGCTGTGTTTGGGCAGACCAGGGTATTCTTCTGCAGCCATGGCCCTATGCATAAAGGGCTTTGAATGCCCAGTGCCTGTGGTGCATAAACTAGGTAGATTTGTTACTTGTTTTTGTTTGTGCTCTCCCAATAGCTGGTATTGTAGATTTAATTTTTCTTCTACATATCCCTGTACAAGAGGCTTTGACAGACTAAGGCCCAGAATTAGCAACTCACTTTTGTGACACAAACCTGGAGCACAGTGGCAGAGTGGAATTTAATATATAATGCAATTCAGAATCTATGTTGGATAGTCTAACTTTACTACTTTTCGGTATTCACAAAGGTAAACTTACACCAAAAGTTTTACTTTACTACTTTTCAATATTCACGAAGGTAAACTTAGACCAAAAGTCTAACTTTACTAGTAGTAACATACCTTTGTGATTACCGAGGTGTTGTAAAATTGGACTTTGGTCTCAGTTTACTTTTGTGAATACCGCAAAGTAGTAAACTTACACAAAATTGTAAGTTTACCATTGCGAAGTGGGCCCATACTGCTTAAACCAGACTGTGTGCACAATGAGAGGACAGTGTGCAGCACGAAGAGCGTGGCACTTCCATTTCTCTCTGATGATAGAAACTCCATACGACAGGGCCACAACCTTCACCGATGAGATAAGCCTGAGTCAACCACAACGTACTGTAAACTTCCTGGGCCTTACATGCTGCCCATGTAGAGAATTAGTGACTAAAACAGAGGTGCTTATAATACACAGAACAGAGGTTTGGAGTAGGAAGTTCCAAGACAGAAGCCACTTCCTTAACACCCCTCCAACTCACGTGAACTCTACAGTGCAGAAAGGACTACGCCAGCACTAAAATACCAACACCTGATGTAGTGCATCACGACAAAACCAACACGGAATGCAAAAGAATCCGGAGTACGACAACAATAATGCAGGACAATGGGCAAGAAGTGAGTGGTGGACAGCGGAAGACCTAGGACAAGCCGGCCAGCAGACCACGGGGCTAGCCCAGTGTGTCAACAAGCTATTGGAGGCACAGAATAGCAATCTACCAAGTGGGGGGCACAGGTAATTTGCTCTCGTCATACAACAAACGAGGAGCACCTGCTCGATCCATGCCACTATTGCGCATGTAAATAGCTAGACTTAATACCTTTCTAAAGGAAATCGGGGAAATAGTCAATGGAGTAAACACGTCACTCCTACATTAAATCAGGAAGGACATTTTCAAATTATTCCAAAACTACCCTAACACTGAAGGAGAAAGAGACTAAAAGAGAGCTGCAGTGGCGCTCGAGGTAAGATATAACCCACAGCCTATCAGGCTATGAGTGGTTCAAACTGCAGCAAGCCTAAACAACAAAAACACAAATCCACCGACAGATTGGACTAGCTGCTCAACTTTAAGAGCATGTACACTTAAGATGATGCAACAAAATAGGGATACATCCAATGTATCCAAAGATGCCCCATGCCCGTCCTCTGTGCTGAGATGAGAAGTCGCGCGGCAGCCGAGCTTCATGCCACACTAAGACTTGAGTGATCACTCGAACTGTCAAATGTCAGAGATGAACAGATGGAGTCTGCTCTTGCCAAAATATCTATAAAAGAAGAACAGGAAGAGACAATCGCCATCAAATATGAAACCGTCAAACATATTGGTGGAAGAAGTGTCAAAATCACTGAACCCCACTCTCAAGATCCAAATTCAGGACCTCATCATCGGTACCCTCATTCACGCCATCGTCTCCGTGATCGTCATGGGCATGAAACTATATGTTCTGCTGAGGTTCTGCCCAAATCTCGCATTCTCTAAAACATACATAGAAGCCTGTGGTGGAGTACTGCCCGTCCATTTGCCAGGCACAGTCACAACGGAAATAAATCATGGGTCCTCGGCAATCTGAACCAAGGTGTTTACTACCAAGGTAGTCACTGGCACCCTATTAAACGGTGCAACACCCTTCTACCAGAATTGGAGCATTTGTTACAGGGGCTGGTTTATCTCAAACCAAAACTAATTCAGCTGCACTTGGACAAGACCATTATAGCCATATCCTTGAGGCATCACAGATATCTTTCCACCTCTCGTCTCTGCTGGAAGCAAAGTTACAGAAGCTAGGAGCCACGGCCAGCAGCCTTGGCATTCCTCCATGTGGTCATGGAAGTCTTGTGCAATGCAAATTTGTATCGACATAAGCATTGCAAATACGGCAATCAAAAGGAAACTGCATATCACCCCCCACTCTTAACAGCATTCTCACCAACATGGGGAGAGGAGTTGGCCTAACAGTTAGGGCGATGACCTCGAATCTGGGGTACTGGTTCGAGTCTCCGCAATGACGCTGAACATCCTGTGATTCTGGACAAATCACTTAATCTCCCCCTGCATAACAAAAAAATAAATGTGTCCTCATGTAATGCAACTGGTGCTATGTAAAGCGCTCTGATACCCGATTTGCGTCAAGTTTGCGCTATATAAAACTCAGTTTTTTTGTTTGTTTTTTAAATGGAGCAAGATGTTCTTGAAGTTGGACTTTAATCCATCTACTTCAACTTGACATGGTAACACTTGTAGGGCTGTGAAGATGCAAACATAATAACATCTGGCTATCATCTGTGGCCAAGGTGTCCCAAAACGCCAACAGGGAAACTTTGTCAGGGCTTGTGAAGGGGTATTCAACGCCAGGGATGATCATTCATGAAAAGACCATCGTGGAACACCATCAATGACTCAAAGACACCGCACACAGAATATCCGAGCATGAATTCATACTCCTCTGGCAAAAGTATGCATTTGTCACAGAAAATAAACCGCTATTTCTATGTATTCTCACAACCTGGAGTGAAGGTTGACTCGCAAATGGCCAAAGACATTAAAGAAACAAAGGTTCAGAATCTGAAGTCTGAGGCTTTCTTCGAATGGCAAATTATTGTGGGTGATTTATTCCGAATTGGTCTATCCTTCACGGAACCCCTGTAGAAACTGACAAAAAACTGAATGCCTTAGGGGTGGACAGAAACTCATCAACAAGCTTTCACACAAGTGAAAGAAGCCCCGATGAATGAAACTGTCATGATGAACCTGGAAGCAAACCTTGTCAGACAAGGGCTTGTTCTCCTACGGGAACAATGACCAGTCACCTGGGTGCCAACAACATTTGTGAGTAAAGCACTCTCAGAGACTGAAACTAGATACGCTCAAGTACAGAGGATTGCGACCATTTCTTCTGTAGCTGAATGGACAAGTATTCCAAGTGGTTACAGACCACAGGTGGCTGATACACATGTTCACAGGGTCATCAACACATCTCCCGCCCAGGATAAAAAATCAGACTTTTGGTCCAGACGTCAGATCTGGGGGATGACACTACAGAACACACTAACTTCACTGTCCAGACAGTATTCCCAAGAACCTATAAAAATAGCGAGTGTCACAGCAACCATGGAATACCTCCAAGCTGTACTTAAAGCAGATCAGGAAAACACTTGGAAGATATCCCCATTTAATATCATAGACAGATATATATCCAGCCAATATCCCTCCTGGGCCTGTGAAGAGTAAGGTTTGAATTAGCGCAATAAGCAAAAGACGTGTTCTTTATTGAAAGAAAATGGTAACTCACACACCTGAGTCTTTAAGGCATCATGAAGACCGCAGGGAGCTTACAAGGGAAGGAGTGGTTCAGTGACATGGATGGACAAGTGGAAGAGACCATTAGCTACGTTTTTTTGTGTATGGCCACTGACAGATCGGAGCACTGAGCCCTGATCATCTCGGAGACACCATGTAAGACTCCTTGGACTAACCTCAGTGCAGACATTTGCTTTCTAACAGATGGGCAGCAATTAATCCTCAGCATTGATGCACACACTAATTGCCCATTACAGAAACCCTCCAAATCAGGTCTTTTCAGCTTGTTGAGCCAAAGGCAGTAAAATATTTTCCTTGTATGGCCTCCAGAAAATAGTAGACACGGACAACGGTCTTCCATTCCAAAGGGTAGAATTCTGGGTAGACTTAAACAAACTAGGATTCACTCATTGGAAGATCAAGCCTCAGCAACCCCAAGCTAAAGACAAAGTTGAGAGGTTCATGAAACCGTCGATAAAGTCCTAAGCATAGCTGTAGAGCAGACCCACAATATAAAATGGGTCTTACATCACTTCTTAAGGATGCGCCACACAAGTCCTCTTGTACCACAAAATGCACACCTGCCAATCTGATGTTTGGGAGGCCGACAGCTCATATAATCCCAGGTGCACCACTATGGACTCCACCAGCTTAGTTAAATAAGTAACACAATGAATAGTATAAAAAGGGAAGGAATGCAATATCATTTGATCAATTCACCTGAGTCATCCCTGCTAATTTAAAAGCATATTTCATCTGTATGAGATATGTAAAAGTAATTACAGGCTACTCATGGTACAAGCTTTGCTTCAAAAGAGATGGTACTTAATCTGTCTATGACAATATTATTATTATTATTATAACTCTGTATGACAATGAGCTATGTAGGGGATAAAGAAACAGAACAAATGGTTTGCATTCAGTTGTCCCAAATACACTCCAACACACCCAGGTGTTTAGCCCTCACGTCTAATTTAACATATAAAAAAAAATCTAATAGTGCCTAATAACATAGGCTAAAATATTTTGGGTGGGAGTAACATCTACTTGTGATTTCACAACATTCTCATAAAGAAATACAATACAAAAACAAATTATATATTTTAAACCTTGATTTCTTGAATTGTTATCAAATTCAAACTGAAAGGTTAATATCCATAGCGCAATGGAAATACTTTTAATATAAACAAGCCTTTTCATCAGTTACATCAAACTTTCATCTGCATCGAAGAATGGTCAACAAAAGCCAATTAGGTCTGCTTTTCAATAGAAAGAGCATTTTTTGGTTTGCTGTAAACTTTGGCCCCATTTAAAGATCCCTCACAAAACGTCCCCCCCCAAAAGTTCAATAAACTCAGGTCCTTCCAGTAAAGTTTTGGGGTGATCCGTCAAGCGGGGAGTCCCAAAACGCAAAAAACCCTTTGCATTTTCTATAGACTTCTTTAGACAAGGCTATAGCAAAAACTGTGGAACGGGATTACTCCGAATTTGGCAGGAAGCTACATGTTGATGGAGCAAGGACTCGTATAAAAGAGACTTGCTCAGATGCAACCCTCTCATATAACTCGTAACAATGTATTAATAAAGTATTGTGTAAATTAATATGCACCACATTACATATTTTAGCAAGATGATGCTTGCTTACGTGTTTTACTAACAAGTAACCCGAGAGAAACTTAAAATGGCTGCTAACGCGGGAAACTGTACTGCGCATGCGTCACCTGCATCTGCGCAGAATGACGTTCTTTCGCTTGGAGGGAAATTTCTGCACCTGCGCAGTCACTCTAAAAATGTCCGCTTGAAAGCTCATATGCTAAGCATCTGCTTTGCTGAAACGAAAACAAGCTATTTACTAAGTGCTAATGCAGGGAGAGCTTTTATAAATAAATAGAGTAGAGATAGGTGGTATAAAGTGAAATAATTTTATTTTGAAATTAATATGTTTCTCATGGACCTCTCTACTAGTTCGTATTTGGGCCTCCGAGCGATGCTAAAGCCTGTACTTCACGTGACCCCTCACGCAGGTGCAGAAATAACAAGTCAAAAGCCATGATGTCGTTTTGAAACCCGTCGAAGGCTATCATTGTTACATGTCCTGGGAACCTGCTGGACATCCTGCATATTGAACAGACAACTGTAATATGTATTCATTTTCATTGATAAAGATGTGAAATGAAGGGTGGGAAATACAGCTTGGGAAAATAAAGTAATGGGCGGGAACATTAAACAAAGAACGAAAGAAAATTATTAAAACTTAGCATGGTGTGATGATCATCTCCCCTTGCCTATCCAATCAGAATTAGGAGTTTCATAAAGTTGAAACATTAATGGGTGGTACATGAGCATAGAAAGGTATCATTGAGGTAGTTTAGTTAGTTAGATAATCGCAGAAGGCTCGTGATGCTGAGATGCTGAGAGATCGAGATGCTGTCCGTGAGCTGAACGAATGCAGAAGAAGAATCGATTTGCAGACTTAGAATTTGAGCCAATTAATTAGAAGAAAATCGTGGGAGAATCAAGGAGGGAAATAAAGCAAATAATTAGAAGAAGATCACGGAAGGATCGAGGAGGAAGATAGTGTCAGAGAGGGGTGCGACGCAGGTGTCGGATCTAGAAGAGGTCATCTATCCTGTCTTGAATCCTGTCCTGAAACCTGTCCTGAAGTATTTGTCACCTGTTCTTTACCAGGTGGACCTTTCCAGCTTTTTGGCCGAGGTGTTGTTTTCCACACCATTCTAGGTAAATATACTTCTGTGTGGTAAGTCATTGTACTGCTCTCTCTATCCTCTCTTTCCTGAGTACGGACATTGCAAAACTTTGTTCTAGTATAGGTGACCGATTATTGTAATAATTGACTTTTCCTCCTTGGAGAAACGGAGTTCACACTGTAAATCTGACTTTGGCTCACATGAATTAACTAGATAAACATTTAAAACTTCTCCTGAGTCTGTGTTTATTTCAAATATAGAAAGGAAATTTACTTTATGTCATTTCACCATCAACTAGTTCCAACTAATAGTTCCAATGACCAGAGGAAAGAACTTTTTGATCAGTGAAAGATCAGTTAAAATTTGACAGGTAACTAATCTCATAAAAAGTCATTTATAAAAATTGACCCCCAGCGGTATTTACTAGCCTATGTGAATGTGTGTTAATGGGCCCAGGTGAGTATATGGTGTTTGTGTACCTGAGGTTGGTAACCCGCTGCATCAGTTTTCTGGTAGCAGAGCTATGATTATTATTGACTAGTTTGGTGATTATTGATTATTGATATATGTTTTTAACAAACCCGTTTGTGTTTTGTTTTATGTTGTCTGGAAATTCCCTGGAAGTGAATAGCGGGTGGTAAATGGAAGCCACACTGCAGTGAGGTTACTCGTCTGTTGGAATACCACTGAGAAGCTATGTAGGGCTGGCAGTGTTAAATTAGGGACCATTTTCGTATAAAAGTGAGAGTGATTGATAGCTAAAGAGTTAGCTGGTGAAACTTTGGTCTTATATCACCTAGAAAGGGTAACACCGAAGGAGTAACAGGTTCACCTGAGCTTGAGTGAAGGGTAAGCGGAAGGTTTTACTCGCTGTATATGAAGAGTAAGCGGAAGGTCTTACTTACAGCAACAGGAATAAACTATTATTTGATTTTAATGGAATAGACAGAGTAGAGAATGTTTTTACGTCGTTATTAATAAAACTTTTGATGCAAAGTTGTAAGACATGGGATGAAGTGATACAATTACAGGATGAGGGGGAAGTGAGTGAAAAGGAGGAGTGGATAAAAACAGGGTGTCAAAGGAGAACAGAGTATCATGGAGACACACACCTAGGCAGGGACGCCATGATCAGGCTTTTTAGACAGGATTGGTATAATCCGCGATTTAGGGCTGTCGCAGAGAGTCTTTGCCAGAGATGTTTAACTTGTCAACAAATAAACCCAGGCAGGAAAACATTGGTCAGTTGGGGAAGAATTGGGAAGGCAGAAGGACAATTTGTGAGGTTGCAGATAGATTTTATCCAATTACCACCATGCAGAGGATTGAAGTACGTCCTTGTCATAGTTTGTTTGTTCTCACGGTGGGTGGAGGCATACCCTACTACAAGAAATGACAGCATACCAGTTGCCAGATTGCTGTTGAGGGAGCTAATGCCGCGGTTTGGTTTTCCAGTAACTGTGGAATCAGATAGAGGATCTCACTTTAATAATGAAATAATTTGGTTAATCTGTGAAGCATTTAAAATTGAACCATTTAAAATTGAACAAAAACTGCACTGTTCATATCGCCCAGAGGCTTCTGGAGTGGTAGAACAAATGAATGGCAAATCAAGACTGGCAAAGGTGTGTGCATCCATACCACTGTGTTAGCCAGATGCATTACCTCTTGTTCTGATGGGACTCAGAAATATTCCTGTGTCAGGTCTCGCATAAGCCCTGTCCTGTTTTCCGCGATCAGCGCGGAATAGGCTCAAGGACTACATGTCCCATGAGCACTGGCGGCAGCGCGGCACGCACTCACAGTGGTGGAAGGCATATTAACACACTTCTGCCCTGGCGGCGTCGCCAAGTATTTTGAATCCAGAGACGCGAAGAGAGTGTTCGTTGTGTTTGTTCTTTTGTTCCTGATCTCTTTCGCAGTTCGAGTGTTGAGTTCAGCGGGGGATGCCTCTGAGCTGAGACGCTGACTGGTGCCTCGTATGGAGCTCTGCAGCCATAAACCCGGTGAGGGCTGATCGGTCTGGAAAACCATCGGCAACCACGAGAGCGGGTGCGGTAAGGGTGCAGCTGCACCACTGCTGATACCGTCGAGCACCGTTTTGGGAAAGTGCCAATGGTTATATAAAGGGGGGATTAAAATTGGATTAAATATCCCTTGAGGTCTTTGCATTTGGATGCAAGCATTTGGTGTGTGTTCTGTGACAAAACTCAAAGCACTAGGTGTTCCTCCTCGTTGGTGAGACAGAGTCTAACAGCTGGAACATGCTATTATCCGTCTGCAGAAAGTAGTTTGTGCCAAACAAACGAGTAACTTCTTGCAGGAAGTAGCACGAGGAAGCCTGTCACGCACATGGAGGTCGTGGCTGAAGTACCAGAGAGAATAGAAAGAGAAACAGGGCATTTTCCTTAAAGGACATATGATGTTAATACCCACAAAAGCATTACAGAAGCAGGTGTTCTGTTGGTGTCACGAAATACCCGGCGCTGGACACAATGGACTGTACAAAACCTTAGAATGGGTTGAAAGACAGTTTTGGTGGCCTAGTGTTCGAAAGGATATCACTCTGCATGCAGATGGTTGCTGAGTGGATGGTGCTTAATTCCTTAAAACTCAATGCCGACAAAACGGAGGTCCTTGTGTTCGGCAAAGATCAAAACATCTGGTCCAATGAGTGGTGGCCTCCTTCCTTAGGAACCTGCCCTATTCCCTCCTCTACGGCTAGGAATCTTGGTGTCATTTTTGACACCTCACTTGCCATGAATAGCCAGACTAACAGGACCGTGGCCACTTGCTGGGGAATTATTAAAATTCTAAAACGCATTATTCATTATCTGTCCCCGCAGGCACGAAAACAGACAGTCACGGCCCTGGTGGGCTCCAGATTAGATTACTGCAACGCACTATTCGCAGAGTCTAATAAATATCTGATACAACGTCTGCAGGTAGTACAGAACGCTGCCGCTAGATTTGTCTTAGCACTCCCCAGGGACTCTTCGGCGACGATGGCCAGGAGGAACTTGCATTGGCTCCCTATCAGATTCAGAATCTCATTCAAACTCCTCTGTCTCACTTATAGGGCCGTGCAGGCTGGCCCCTCAAATGCGTTGGGGTCTCTGCTTACTCGATATATTCCTGGCCGGTCTTTGCGTTCTGCAGACTCGAACAAGCTTGTGGTCCCTCGCTCTAAAAAATCCAGATGGGGGAGCAGAGCTTTTTCCACCGTTGCGCCTCTACTCTGGAATGGCCTTCCTCTAGAGATTAAGGCGCTTCCCTCTTTGTCTTTGTTTAGAAAAGCGCTTAAAACCTGGTTTTTTATAAAGGCATATCAGTAAGCTCTCATGTGCTCTTCCAGTCAGCTTTTATGTTAGGCGCCTTGACGCCCATTGGGCTAAGTCTGCGCGTTACAAGTTCCGCTTCATTCATTCATTCATTCATTCATTCATTCATTCATTCATTCATTCATTCAATGGATTAAAGCGTGCAACACCTGTATGCAAATGAAAACAGACCACTCTAAATGACAAGGGTTGCTTCAGCCTTTACCCACATCCATGGTTCCCTGGGAGAGCATCTCCATAGTCTTCATTGTGGGCTTCCCAAAGATCAGGGTTGTAGCACGGTTATGGTAGTGGCCGATTACCTTACTAAACTGGGGCATTTCATTGCTTGTTGCCGAATACCCACAGCAGGTCAACTAGCAAGATTGTTATTGCTCCATGAAGTCAGGCTACATGGCCTTCCAAGAAAGATTGTGTCTGTTAGGGGTATGCAATTTACAGCCCAGTTTTGGAAGGTATGGTGTTCTGCGTTAAAGATACAGGTGCTCTTTCTACAAGCTTCCATCCACAAACGGATGGACAGACCGAAAGGGTCAACCAAACCCTTAAACAGTACTTGCGCTGTTACGTTGATTCCAATACAGAAACATGGGTGGATCACTTGTGGTTAGCGGAAGTGGCTTATAACAGCGCCATACGTAGCTCCACCAAAACCGCTCCCTTTTACAACACATGTGGGTTTTATCCCAGATTCCTTTCCTTTTTGCATCCTTGTACAGAAAGCAACATACCAGAAGTACACAATAGAGTTACTCACATTCAAAACACATTAAAGGAAACACAAAAACAGTTACAAATAGCTAAAGAAAGATACAAACAGGGAGCAGACAAACATCGCAGAGTTGGCCCTGTGTACAAGACAGAGGATGTGGTGCGGTTGTCCACCAAGAATATCCAATTTAAAAAACACTCAGTATTCAACCCGAAGTACATCGGACCCTATAAAGTTATTAGATGTATCAATCCCGTGGCCGTGAAGCTAGCCCTTCCAGCTTCCATGCGTATACATCCAGTATTTTACGTATCGTTACTGAAGCCCTCAGTTACACCTTTTAAGAAGAGACCTAGCCCCATATGGGTGAACAGTGAAAGAGAATATGAGATCCTAGACACCAAGACAAGAGGCAGAAAAAGGTGGTATTTGGTTGCCTGGAAGGGATACCGGCCAGAAGAAAACTCCTGTGAACCTTCAAGCGGAATACACGCTCCTCGAATGATTGCAGCGTTCCACCGGAAACATCCACTGTAGAAAACATGACAGGACTCCGCGTAAAGGGGATGTACTGTCAGATCTCGCATAAGCCCTGTCCTGTTTTCCGCGATCAGTGCAGAATTGGCTCGAGGACTGGCGGCAGCGCGGCACGCACGCACAGTGGCGGAAGACATATTAACACATTAACACACTTCCGCCCTGGCGGCGTCGCCAAGTATTTTGAATCCAGAGACGCGAAGAGAGTGTTTGTTGTGTTTGTTCCTTTGTTCCTGATCTCTTTCGCAGTTCGAGTGTGGAGTTCAGCGGGGGACGCCTCTGAGCTGAGATGCTTAATGGTGCCCCGTGTGGAGCTTTGCAGCCATAAACCCAGTGAGGGCTTATCGGTCCGGAAAACCATCGGCAACCACGAGAGCGGGTCCGGTAAGGGTGCAGCTGCACCACTGCTGATACCGGCGAGCACCGTTTTGGGACAGTGCCTATGGTTATATAAAGGGGGGATTGAAATTGGATTAAATATCCCTTGAGGTCTTCGCATTTGGATGCAAGCATTTGGTATGTGTTCTGTGACAAAACCCAAAGCACTAGGTGCTCCTCCTCGTTGGTGAGGCACACATTTGTGGTCTCTTGCAAGTAGAAGGGATACCAGTGCAAGGGTGTAAAGTAGGAGCTATACCATACTCCTACAGACAGTTTGTGTTAAATCTCGACATTTCCACCAGGAGTGGATAGAAGGTGCTTTTACTTTGTGTTTTGGAGCATTGAACCTGAAATACCCTGTGAAATTATCACCAGCTCAAGGATTGAGTTTTGCTAATTATGTTTTATGATTGTGTATCCATTCTAGCAGGGGATTGTGGATGAGCCAAGTGGCTCTCATACAACCTCTGTGAGGCCATACCAGAGGGGAATCTGGGTACGTTAAGCTACAAAGGGGGAGTTACATATAGAGAGGATATCCAGCACACCTCATATATCTAAAACAAGTGTTATCTTCTTCTCTGTAGTGTTTCATAGATGTCCCTTGTTGTGACGGGGTCTTGCTTTTACCTGCCTCCTTTTCTTGGGTGGAGCAGGTAGAGCTGGATCCATTGGGACAACACACGTTCTTCTTTTCCTTTACAGGTAGTTATCCTCTTTGTAATATCAGGCCATCAAACAGGGCAGGGGAAGAGGATGTAGTGCATCTATGGATGTTGATTGTATGTTTGCTTTCGTGTCTTTACAGGTCTCCTTCCCCGCTGTTCCCTCCCTTTCCTTTCCTCGCTTGATCGCTTCACTGTTCTGCACTGTAATAGCACTCAGACTTGAAGCTATCGAGAGGTGGACCATAATGAGAATCGATCCGATCTTGAGGAGTTGAGGAGCCCGACATTCCTGATAGAAACACAGGATTAATTCCCCATGAAATTCTCATGGAAAGAGCAATGAGACTAACATTTATACCAAGACACAAACTGTTGAGTATAACTGATGATCTGGTACTAGATTATTGTAAAGGATTGACTGACCTAGTGCATTCTGTCTCTCACCAGGTTGGAGAAGACGCAGTTGCCAGGCAGCTGAATCAAGCACATGATCTAAATCCCAGAGACTGGGTGGTGGTGAAGAATCACACCCGAGAGTTGTGCCTAGCACCCAGGTGGGATGTGCCACGACAAGCCATACTGTTTACAACAACAGCAGTGAAATGTGCAGGTTTGCCTGACTGGATCCATGCCAGTCATACCAAAAGAGTACTAGCTCCTGATGAAAGGGAACCACAACTGACACAAGCAGTTGGGGGCGCTGAAGGTTGTACAGCTAGGAATCTAGAATAACAGATTCTGAAGTAGCTGACCCAGAACAATTGAGCACAAGTCAGGAAAACTGGATACCAGTGGTAGACATACCTGAGGTGATTATTAAAACGAGAAGCAGAACCAGATTAGAAAGGCAAGAAACTAGAGAGGATCGATCAGACAGGTGTAGAAGAACAAGCTCAGGAAAGGGTGAATTAAATTGTTGGAGACCCTGGGCAGGATCAGACAAGGAGAGAAAAATATACTCAGAGGTGAATCAACACATTCACGGATCTGAGGACGGACAGATAGGCCTAGAAGAACACGTTCAGGCTGCAGAAAAGCAAAGTGCAGTAAGACCTGAGCAGGACCAGTTAGGAAACTAAGAACAAGTTCAGGAAGAAGAAGAACAAGTCGAAATAAGACCTGAACAGGACCAGCTGGAGGAAGAAGAACATGTTCAGGCAGATGAAGTCACAGCAATAAGCCCTGAAGAAGGACAGATATAGAGGGACTCTGAAAACAAAGATAATCAAATTGTGCCACAACATAATGAAAATAAAAGAATACTTGAAAGAGACGAGGGAAGTGAAAGTGCAATACAAGCCAAAAAAGTCAGAAAAGGTGATAATTGGCCAGGTGGTGTTAAAAGATTAAAGTATCATTTAAATTCAATAAGTGAAGTACCTGAGCAAGTAAATGAAGTCACAAGTCAGTCTGGGGAATTGACTGGAAAACCCAGGCGAAGAAATCAAAGACTGCGAATTTTGAAGGTTCAAAGGTCCTGAATAGACCTATGTGATTCTTGAAGAATTTGAGAATCTAGATTTGAATGAAGAAAGTGACGAAGAAATAATTGCAGAACAGCTTGACAAAGGAGAACTGAGACCCCCTTGAAGATCAAATAAAATAAAAATTCATAAAGCAAAGAGAAGAAGAAAATCTTCTTAAATTAAAATGGCTGATGATAGGGTTACTGGAAGACCAAAACAAAATTGTATAAAGGAGTGTTGTAGAATATGTATTTGCAGCATATTTTTAGTACTTATATTCTGGTTAGTATTAACCATAGCCATCCCTTATTTAATGGTGACAGAAAAGAAAAATAACACAGATACTAATGAAAGAAAGGCTAACATAAAAGGAAATAGAGTAGAACCAGAAGTACAAGATGAGTTAGATTTACATCACACTATGACAAATAATGACACTGCTTTATATGTATTCACAAAGCTATTAGTTCAGTACGTAGATACCATGGAGATTAGCGATTTTTATATATGTATGAAATTACCCACATTAGTAGAAGAAGGTGTCACGTATCACCATTTACCATTAACATATGGTATTTCATGTAGTATATTAACTAGTTTATTCTATAGAACAGGAAAATTACAGTATTATTATTCAATCGTAGATGTGATATTTTCAGAGGTTCCTATTCGCAAGAGTATGAATCCAGTTCTTAGTACTAAAGATGCATAGTTTATGGGTGAATATTTCTTAACAATGAAAACAATAGATATAGCAGAAGCATACAAAAACTATGTAACATGTTCATTACACGAAGAAGAAAAGGTATTTTTGAATTTAGCAGAGGAAAGGAGACAGAACTTCAAAAGAAAGGCTTCTGAAAAGAAACCTCAGATTCCTCAGTGGGCTGAGAAAGAAAAAATATATACAGCTGGCAGGACTCATGATGCGATGTCCCTAGATTTTGAAAAGAAAGGGAAGATCTGCCTCCATAGATTAAAGACTGACTATAACAATGTATTTATTGGTTCCAGTGAACGCGAACATAACTTTTTGATAATTGGAGGATGGGGACTAAAAGGGGGAACAGATCCAGTATTTCCTGGAGTTTATTATGTGTGTGGGAATAAAGCTTATTTTAGGCTGCCTGCACATTGGTACGGGACTTGCTATTTTGGAATAGTATTCCCTAAAGTCTTTCATGTAAAAAGAATCACTGGAAGCAATAAAAACACAAACAAACTAACCCGTAGGAAAAGAGCTAGTTTTTCAGAAATAGTAGGCGATATATTTAGTGCATTGATACCTTCAGTGGGAGTAGTTCTGCATTCACAAAAGATTTGTCAATCATCCACAGTAGTTGATCGTCTATCGACTGATACTGCTGGAGGGTTCTTAATGATCAATACTGAAATGGTTGCAAATAGATCAATGGTTTTACAAAATCGACTTGCTCAACATTGTTGCACTTATGTTCCAGATAAAAGTGTAAGAGTTGGAGGATACATTAAAAATATTTCGAAACTGGAAAAAGATTTGAAACCACTGGAAGGGGATAGTGAATGGAAGAAATTAACACATAGGTGCCGATTACAATCCGGTAAAAAAATTCCCCGTACGACTCGTATCCGGTCTTTTTACCGTACGAATCGTACAAGTGCCGTACAAACTGCCAATTACGATTCGCATGGGAAAAAGTCCAGACGAATCGCATTGGGAATTATTCCCCACACGTCCTCGGGTCGGAAAATGTGTCCGACACGTCCACGGACGATTTACCGTACAAATGTGAAAAGTGAAGTCCGACCGCGGAATTACGATCCATCCCGTGCGTCCGATGTTACAACCGTATGGAAAAAACACCGTCCGCACCGAACTCCCATAGCAACCATGGAGACATGTGCCCGCATACGCGCCCAACACTCCCCCCAGCCCTCCTATGTATGAGTCGAATCCCCCCTCCCAGCCCCCGTATGTACGCGCCGACCCCCCCTCCCCAGCCCCCGTACATTCGAGTCGTACCCCCACCCGTGTATGTACACCCGTGTACGTGTCGAACCCCCCGTGTATGTACACCCGTGTACGTTCGAGTCGTACCCCCACCCGTGTATGTACGGTGCGTACCCCCAGCTGGGGGTACGCACCGTACATACACGGGTGGGGGTACGACTCGAACGTACACGGGTGTACATACACGGGGGGGTACGACACGTACACGGGTGTCCATACACGGGGGCTTCGACACGTACACGGGTGTACATACACGGGGGGGTTCAACATGTACACGGGTGTACATACACGGGGGGGTTCGACACGTACACGGGTGTACATACACGGGGGGTTCGACACGTACACGGGTGTACATACACGGGTGGGGGTACGACTCGAATGTACGGGGGCTGGGGGGTCGGCGCGTACGTACGGGGGCCGGGAGGGGGGGGTCGGCGCGTACCGGGCCACCTACTCTGGTCGTTTTGCGCCGTACTTCGCTTTTCCGGCACTTTTTGGGTGCCGTGAAAATATTGCCGTCCGGACTGCTGTCGGTTCGAATCGTACTTCCTGGGTCGTGAAACGCTGCCTGAAAACGTCCCGACGTCACGTCGCAGCATTCCCGGATCACATTCGTATGTATATTTTCGTCGGTCGGTGTATTTTACGATTCGTACGGAAATGGTATTTCCGTGCGAATCGTAATTCCATGTTTGTAAAGTTTTACAACCGGGTACGAGTCGGACGGAGAAAACGCTCCGACCGACGGTTCGTACCCGGTTTTTACCGGATCGTAATCGGCACCATAGTCTTACCTCAATCGGGACTTGGTTTGCTAATATAGACTAAGGTTTGATAGGCCAAATAATATTACCTATGCTTGGAATAATAATAATAATGACATGGTGCAGATGTTGTAGATAGAGAAAGAGATATGAAGTAAATGAAACGGGAAAGAAAAGAAAGTATGAAGAAATTCAGTTAGAAAGGCGAACTATATAAAAAGATGAAAAATGTAAAAGATAAAAATGAAGATGGAAATAAAAAGACTGGAAAGTGAATTGAGATGTGCTAAAGTTGGCATCTAGATTGGTGACGGGTAAATTTGTGATGGCACAAATGCCATCAGAGAGGGTATTGGTGGAGCAAGGACTTGTATAAAAGAGACTTGCTCGGATGCAATCCTCTCATATAACTCGTAACAATGTATTAATAAAGTATTGTGTAAATTAATATGCACCACATTACATATTTTATCAAGATGAAGCTTGCTTACGGGTTTTACTAACAAGTAACCCGAGAGAAACTTAAAATATCTGCTAACGCGGAAAAACTGTACTGCGCATGCGTCAACTGCATCTACGCAGAATGACATTCTTTCGCTTGGGGGTAAATTTCTGCACCTGCGCAGTCGCTCTAAAAATGGCTGCTTGAAAGCTCACATGCTAAGCATCTGCTTGGCTGAAACTAAAACAAGCTATTTACTAAGTGCTAATGAAGGGAGAGCTTTTATAAGTAAATGGGAATAGAGTAGAGATAGGTGGTATATAGTGAAATCATTTTATTTTGAAATTAATATGTTTCTCTTTGACCTCTATACTAGTTTGTATTTGGGACTCCGAGCGATGGTAAATCCTGTACTTCACGTGACTCCTCACGCAGGCGCAGAAATAACAAGTCAGAAGCCATGATGTTGTTTTGAAACCCGTCCAAGGCCATCATTCTTACATGTCCTGGGAACCTGCTGGACATCCTGCATATTGATGACTGTTATATGTATTCATTTTCATTGATAAAGATGTGAAATGCAGGTGGGAAATAAAGCTTCGGAAAATAAAGTAATGGGCGGGAACATTAAACAAAGAACCAAAGAAAATTATTAAAACTTAGCATGGTGGGATGATCATCCCCCCTTGCCTGTCCAATCAGAATTAGGAGTTTCATAAAGTTGAAACATTAATGGGTGGTACATGAGCATAGAAAGGTATAATTGAGGTAGTTTAGTTAGTTAGATAATCGCAGAAGGCTTGTGATGCTGAGAGACCGGGATGCTGTCCGTGAGCTGAACGAATGCAGAACAAGAATCGATTTGCAGACTTAGAATTTGAGCCAATTAATTAGAAGAACATAGTGGAAGAATCGAGGAGGGAAATAAGGCAAATAATTAGAAGAAGATCGGCGAAGAATCGAGGCGGAAGATAGTGTCAGAGGGGGTGCTGTCTTGAATCCTGTCCTGAAACCTGTCCTGAAGTCTTTGTCACCTGTTATTTCCCAGGGGACCTTTCCAGCTCCTTGACCAAGGGGTTGGTTTCCACACCATTCTAGGTAAATATACTTCTGTGTGGTATCTCATTGTACTGCTCTCTCTATCTGCTCTTTCCTGAGTGCTGACATTGTGAAACTTCGTTCTAATATAGGTGACTGATTATTGAAATAATTGACTTTCCCTCCTTGGAGAAACCGAGTTCGTACTGTAAATTTGACTTTGGCTCACATGAATTAACTAGATAAACATTTAAAACTTCTCCAGAGTCTGTGGTTATTTCAAATATAGAAAGGAAATTCACTTTATGTCATTTCACCATCAACTACTTCCAACTAATAGGTCCATTGACCAGAGGAAAGAACTTTTTGATCAGTGAAAGATTAGTTAAAATTTGACAGGTAACTAATCTTATAAAAGGCATTTATAAAAATTTACCCACAGCAGTATTTACTAGCCTATGTGAATGTGTGTTTATGGGCCCAGGTGACCTTGGAAATACAGAAAATAATGACGATAAAAAGGGTGTCTTACTAACTCGTGTAAATGGCATCAGAAATTACTATCATTTAAGGAACATAGTACATATTACACAGATGCTGATAGTCACAGTGCACCTATAAACAATGAGCAATCTTGAGCTATTAGGAAAATAACATTGAGCTCCCACGTGTAATTCTGCATAATAAGACAATACGTTGTATATTTATGACTCAACCCCTATGAGTTAGTAGCCAACCTTGACATCAGCTGTTAGCATACATTCACTGTAAGACTGCAGAACAGATCATATAGTTTAACAATTTTCTCAGTAATGGTTAAACATTAGTTCATGCTGTTAGCATACAGTTTGTTAATTGCTTGCTGTTAGTCTTTGCTTTACAACATCATGATATAATGTCTGTCTTTTCTTGTGCAGTACACAAGGTAGGTGGAGGTGGAGGGTGTAAGACTAGGTCGCCCTCCTTACGTATACAAACAAAGAAAACCCAAGGTATTGGGTTTTGAGACCTAGTCCAAGAATGTGGCTCCTAACCAGTGTGATCAGGAAAAACCAGAAAGAAAGAAAAAAAAATTATTTCTTGAGTCCCCTCACTCACCAGGGTTTCCCCACGGTGACATGCTTCATCATTGGGGCCATCCCAGTTCTCTACGAACTGGGGTGTGTTACGACTTGCGGAATTACGTAGGAGCACTTTTAGTGGAAGACTATGTGTGGTGCAGTGTGTGGTGGAGTGGTTAGAATGTGATTAAAAATACCTTGCTAGTGGGCCTAAACAACTTTTATTTTTGCTCCTAGGTTGGTATGTCTAAAAGGGGGTGCACTGGGAAACCTGACTGTGATGAGTAGGAATTCAGTGTATGATCAAGATGTTTCGAGCTTCCCCTAGTTCTTCATCAGGACCACACAGGGATCAGCCCTGTGTTTGCCACTCCTAATAAACCTTAATAGGAAAAAATAGAGATAGTGAAAAAATAAAGAAAATAAAGTGAATGCTGCTACTACTAAAGCATGCGTAATTAATAAATACGTTCCCTAAGTCACGTGGTATATTTTGTTATGTGCGAGGTTGAGCTCCATTGACTCGGGGGGGGCGGTGTCTCCCTATGAAACAATCTTCAATGTTGGGGACGCCGCGTCTGGGCACCCAGACCTCTCCCCGCCGGACCGCATCAAGATGTTGAAACATGTTGATCATACACTGAATTCCTACTCATCACAATCAGGTTTCCCAGTGCAACCCTCCTT
This sequence comes from Triturus cristatus, assembly GCF_964204655.1. Taxonomy (NCBI): domain Eukaryota; kingdom Metazoa; phylum Chordata; class Amphibia; order Caudata; family Salamandridae; genus Triturus; species Triturus cristatus. The sequence goes on from NC_140589.1 coordinate 1,139,717,849, forward strand.
TTAGACATACCAACCTAGGAGCAAGAATAAAAGTTGTTTAGGCCCACTAGCAAAGTATTTTTAATCACTTTCCAACCACTCCACCCCACACTGCACCACACATAGTCTTTCCGCAAGTCATAGCACGCCCCAGTTCCTAGAGAACTGGGATGGCCCTAATGATGAAGCATGTCACCGTGGGGAAACCCTGGTGAGTGAGGGGACTCAAGAAAAAAAAAAATGTCTTTCTTTCTGGTTTTTCCTGATCACACTGGTTAGGAGCCACATTCTTGGACTAGGTCTCAAAACCCAATACCTTGGGTTTACTTTGTTTGTCTTTTCTTGTGCACAGATCCTGCAAATCTTTGCTGATGTTGCACTCGGATTTCAGCACCTTAATTGACTCGAAGCACAATTTTATGTTGAGATAAATACATGCTTTGCTAGTGCACGCATTATCTACTTAGGGCCTCAATTACGAGGCCCCTAGCGGTACTTTTGCGCCACCGGAGCATCACTTTTCTGAAGATCCGGTGGCACAATGTGTGGCAGCATATTTACAAGGCCATGCAATGCCACTTTGCGTGGCTTTTCATGGCCTTTTAAATACGTGCCCCATTCACACAGAACACTGTGTGAAAAGGGCGTTCCATTGGTGTTGCTGTAGGTGTTCTCAAGCAACACCCATGGAATCTGAAGCACTCCCAGATTTATGAGGAATCATAAACCTGAAAATACGTCACATTCTAATGCCACTCCAGCTGTGGCATTAGGGATGTGCAATGAGGAGAAATATCCTTATTTCTCCTAGTTTTTTCCTCTTTCTATGTGTGCTGTCTTTCTATGTGTTCCACAGCACACATAGAAAGAGGACAACACCTCTTGTGATTGTTTTTGTGAAGGATGGTGTCCCTTCCTGCACAAAAACAATTCCCCCTACAACGCAGACACCCTTGCACCATAGCGCAAGGGTGCCTGCGTTGGTGTATGGCATCCATTGTGTGCCAGCACAGGGGAAAAGGACAGGAATGCACCATATCTCATAGATATGGCGTATACCTGCCTTTTTCTTTTAAAGCAGGGCAGCGCAGCAAGATTACCTGCAGCACTGCCCTGCGCCAAAACCTCATAAAGGAGGCCCTTATTGTTTAATATTTTATTTTTCTCCTTTTACAGGCAATTGCTGTTTGCTGGTTTCCGACGTCATCAGGAATGCAGAGAATGTCACTGTCAAGAATGCCGAGAACTTCGATGAGCAGAAGCTGTGGAAGAGCTGCAATATCAGGTAAGCAAGGGCGGTGAGAGGTCTTCTTGGGTTCATCACAGGAACAACAAGTGTTTCTTGCCGGGCAATTTGGTTTAAATACCGGCTGCATCCAGCCACACCCAACATGGCTGCCGAGTTTCTGTGCTCGTGAGATCTTGCCCTGCATTGATGGAAATGTCTGTGTAGGCACAAGCCCGATTCTAGCATCAGGAGTAATCTTATAATCAATGCGCGAGGCACGCTAACATTGGGGGCAATTTGTAACTAGCACGCGAGGTGCTTTTAGTCTTCATTGCACATTGTGGTTTCAAAAGGTACGCGTGAGACATGCGTGCACTAACTTTCTCTGCCCAGTACGAACTCAACCTCAGAAGAGGCTAAGATACCACTCTGCTCTTGTTCAATGCCTGTTTTTGAATCAAGGGCTAGACAAGCCTGACAGTGCATCCCTCTCACGGTCCCACCAACAGGTTTGGATTTGTTGGTATGCCTACGATGGAACAGCCGTAGTGAGCGTCCAGCATGCATATGACCAACTGAATCCCATATGCGATCTTCGGGTCTGTACCTTTCCAGTCCATCAGGTAAAATAGTTTATTCATCACCCATTTTGGAACACTGGGTAGATTAGTAATGTTTAAGGTAGTTTCATGACCATGTCACTTATTCTTTTTATGATTTTGTAAGGCCAAATGTAGAGCTTGAAATATTTTGGGTCCTTTCAAACAGATGTTCCTCGTAGAATGCCACACGTCTTGGCCTTCCCGGAACACAGGACTTGGTCGAAGATGTTTGTCCACTTAGGCTTTGTATTGTGCCTTTGCTTTTTCTAGGTTTTTTGTGCACTTGATGTAGATTTTTCATGTGTTTTACAAAATCTTATACTGTTGGTATAGCAAGACTTGAGTTTAAGCCAATTGCTAACATTTTGGGATGGAAGCCAGAATTACAATAAAAAGGAGAATAGCCAGTTGAACTGTTCACAGCACTATTGTAAGCAAATTCTGGTACCCACAAATAATCAACCCAGTCAAAATCTTGATGATAAAATTGACAATGTAGGAATTGCTCCATGCATTGCTTTATCCTCTCAGTCGGTCCATCCATTTGGGGATGAATAGTGGAGGATAAGGGGATGTCCTTTTCCAGAAGATCACAAAGAGCTTTCCAGAATTTTGAGATATACTGGGGTCCTCTATTGGAAATGATAACGGACGGGATCTCACGTTAATGGACCACTGTTTGTAGGAAGGCCGCGGATTGTTCTTTGGATGTATTCAGGGCTTTTAAAGGAGTGAAATGAGCCTTTTTTAGTCAGATGGTAAACTGTGACTAACAGGGTGGTGTAACCTGTTACAGTTTGTGGCAGATCCACCTCAAAGTCTAAAGAGACCATGTGTCAGAGTGTTGGAGGTATAGGCAGTGGGCTCAATAGACCCGTCTGGGCTAAGTGTGAACTTTTACATTGGGCACAGGTGGTGCAATTCTGTAATAATCTCTTCGCATCTGAGGAAATGGATGGCCACCAAAAATATCTTTTGGTTAATTCTAGAGTTTCGTTTTCCCCAGGATGGCCTGCCATTGCATTTGTATGATACCATTCTAAGGCTTGTGTCTGTAAGGGGATGGTTGGAATGTATAAGCCTCCCTGTACTTAAACCATGTCTTTTAGTTTTTGCCCCTGATGAGCTTGGGCCACATCTGATTTTTACTCTAGCGCTACCTGGGTAAAAATATCTTTGCCAGAAAATACTGAACCTTGAGAGTGCTCTAAAGGAATGGTATATGGACTCGCTAGCCTGTTCTGTGTAGTTATGACGCGTGAAAGTGCATCCGCTTTACCATGGCGATGGGCTGGTTGAAATTGGATCATGAAATCATAATCATTGAAAAACCGCATCCAGCATAGCTGATGGTGGACAATGCTCGGGCACACTTTAGAAATTTTAACTTTCGGTGATCAGTGAGGATTGTGATGGTGTGTAGACTTCCTAACAGGTACTGTCTCCACTCTTTTAATGCTTCTTGATCGCCAGAAACTCCCTATCACCCACAGTGTAATTCAGTTCCACAGGATTCAGTTTGTGTGAGCAGTAGGCTACATGGTGTAACTCTCCTGTGATATGATCTCGTTGTGAAAGTACCCCTCCCACAACAACCTGTGATGCGTCTGCTCCTACAATATATGGTTGTGTGGGGTCTGGGTTTCAGATAATGTGAGCCTGTACAAAACATTCTTTCAGACGTTGAAAGGCTTGCTCTGCCTCAGTACTCCATTGGAATTTAACTCCTTTCCGTTTGGTGATGGGAGATACCAACGTGGAGAAATGGTCGATAAATCTCCGGTAGCAAGTGGTGAAGTTCAAACAATTTTGGACTTCCTTTACCTTCTGTGGTAATTTCCACTGCACTATGGCTGCACTATGGCTGTAACCTTTTGTGTATCCATTTCAAGTCCTCGCAACGATAGTACATAACGCAAAAGGTCCACCTACTGGACATGAAATGCACATTTCTCCAACTTAACAAATAGATTATGCCCACACACTTTTTGGAGTATGTTCTTCATATGCCATTCATGTTCCGCGAGTGAGTCAGAATAGATGAGAATATCATCTATACATATTACCACGCCTTAGTCCAGATACTCCCTTATTACTTCTTTACTAAAGTACTGGAATGCGGCAGGAGCATTGCACAGTCCAAAAGGTATGACACGATTCTCACATAGCCTAAATTTGGTGTTGGAGTCTGTCATCCACTTGTCACCCTCTCGGATGCACACCAGGTGGCATGCTCCTCTGAGATTAAGTTTAGTAAATATTTTGGCAATTTTAACCTGCTAGTAGAAATCAGTGGTAAAGGATGCCAGTTCTTGATTGTTTCTGCAGTCAAAGCTCTGTAATCTATACAGTACCAGAGCTCATCTCCTTTTTTTGTGTGAAAAAAAATGAGGTGGAGGAAGCTGGTGATTGGGGTGGACTAATAAAACCAGTTTCTAGCATTTTGGCTGAGTATTGACGTCGATATAAGTTTTCCTTTTCCGTCAAAGCGTATATTCAATTGAATAGGATTTGTGCTCCAGGTTTCAAGTTGACTCGGCAGTCATAGGGCTGATGATGTGGGGGAAGGGTGGTTGCTTTTTGTTTGTCGAATAAAATCTGCTAACTCTCTAACAATGAGGAATTTGTTACTGAACTCAGCTGCTCTAATCATCAAACTCTGCTTGTGAGGTTTCAGTCTTCAAGCAATGAGTATCACAGAAGGGAGAATGTAAGGTGATTTGCCGCTGTAACTCTCACCTTCAGTTCTCCGCAGGGGTGAGATGCGAGCTCTGTAGCAAGGTCCCAGCTTCCCTCGCTCACCATAGAAGGCCAGAAATGTCAAAGGCTGGAATGGTGAAATGAAAAGACATGCATCCAGGATTGTTTCAGAGATGAATAGGGATCTTCGGAATCTCAAAGGATGCCTGCATGGAAGACAAAGGTATGTGTATAACTAAATATAACTAATCTATAGATGCAACCCTAGTCTTCCCTATTTATAGCATTGTATTTACACTCAGTACATAGCTACCTGTGAATTTCTCCTCTTCCGCTAAATTCATAGGTAATAGAAGCAGGATCAGGAAAAAAGGAGTACCCACTTGACCTGCATTTCTTCGGCTACTTTTTGCTATTGGTTCCATTCCATTTATAATGAGATGTTTACATATATGTTTTTTCATCAAATCAAGTTTATTATGTTGTTTTCATATTATTTTTCAAAATGTCTAATAATCCATATTAGTTGATTAGAAAACAGCCTACTTTTTTAAACAGTCCACAAGTACATTTCAACAATTCTTTCTATGTATTGTGTCCTAGCTGTTGTATCTGAAATAATAATACATGTTGGTTTTGTTTCTATAAAAGCAAAGTATCACTGTTACAAAAAGAAACCAACTTCCCTTGTAACCAATCCTCTCACTCTAACATACACTCAAACTCAGACACTAACATACTAAACATTCATACTAGCATCCCAGCATAGTACACATACATGAGAACAAGCCTCAGCAGAGATACAGAAGGGATTGTTGTCCGCTGTGGTGTAGTGGGCTGAGATGTACTTTCTAAGAACAGGTCAACGCACGTTTCGGTGTGGGTTTAAAATACCACCTATCACCTTCTTCAGGACTACATAACAGTATTATAGTCACATACAGAGGTGGTTGTGGAGGGAAGAATTAGTATAATTACAGGAACACCCCTAATCCTTAGGTGCACTCGTTCCTATAGGTCATATGCAGATTCCGAGGCATGGCCTCACTCTTATTGTAGTTTTGGTGTTTCCCTTAAATGCGTCTCTACGCTAAGTTTCCTGTGCCGGGTTCTAACTGAGTTGGAATCATATATATATATATATATATATATATATATATATATATCATCTACTGGCGGTCGCCAGTAGATAGTTATAGTTAGGACCATAGGAAATCCGCAACATTCTATTTTGAATAACTTTGGCGCCGATTGACGAATCCTCGCGAAATTTTCAAAATAGGTGGGGCGCTCCGCTCCTACCCTGAAAGTCTCGAGGGGATTCGTCAAGCGGGGGCTGAGAAAAGGGGGGGTCCCAAAACGTGTTTTCCCCATGCATTTTTCCATAGGACCTTTAGTCCAAGCTACAGCCCGAACGGCTGAACAGAATTACTTGAAATTTGGCAGAGAGGTAGTCCTCAGGTCAGGGATGTGCCTTTTGCAGGTCTGGTGTAAATCTGTTCAGTATTTCCTGAGAAAATAGCATTTAAATCAATATATATATCTATAAGCGCGCTCCGAGCGCGTACGGTAAGCTTACCGTACGCGCTCGCTGCCGTGCGCGAGCTTAATTCTGATTGGTGGTTACATGACTGTAAACATTCGAATCGGTCGAAATCAGGAAGAGTCGGACGCCATTTTGTGTGTCTCACACTGATAAACAAAGGTGGAGAACGTGAAAAGGGGGCCACGAAGAGAGTTGCAGACCCCCTAGCGTTTGTCAGGGGGTCCAAGAAGGTCCCAAAAGTATGAAAAATACATTTAAAATTTTTTAACAAAAATCGCGGGGTGCGCGTACGGTAAGCTTACCGTACGCGCACGGCAGAAAAAAACCACTTAAAAAAATAGAAATAAAAATCAAATTTAAGTGTTTAGATATTAGGGGGCTCTAAAAAGAGCCGTTGTATTTATGAAGTGTTTTTTTTGTGGTACCTACAAGTAAGTACCGATGCAGAGTCTAAAGTTCAAGAGGAAGACTCTGTTGCCTTCATCAGTGAAATGTACACCGTCTCCTCTATAAATGCCTTGCATGTTGTAACGCAAGTTGTTGTGGTATATAGAACCCATACCATAGTCTCTGAGGAAAGCAGAAATAGATTTGTTGACGTGCTTTCTTGCTTTGTCAATCTGTGGACAAAATTGGTTGGACCAGTTCCACTTTTGCCTTTGGCATATATTAGAATATACAAAGGCAGATTGAGGAAAAAGCGACATCAATTGCACAAAGGTGTCCTTAACAAGCATTTCCAGACCTACCCCAGTTAAAGTGCCTAGGTCATTTCCACTACAGTGCACAATAATAAGGTTAGGCTGTGGGAGATGTAGAAAGGTTTTCACCAAAGGCATTAATTGGTGCCACTTTAACCCTCTCTGACCAATCCATTTAATGTCTACATTTGGCAAAGCAAGGTCTCTCACCATACCACTTTTTTCTGCATACATTTCACTCCAGAAGACATAGCTGTGACCTACAATCCACACTGTGAACATCTTTCAAGGAGATCTGGATGCACTCAGGAGGTGTCTTTCAGTAGAATGGCAATATGAAATGAAAGACAGTTGTAAAATGGAGGCATACATATTTTTTTTTAATAAAAAGAACTCATTGGCTGATTCAAACCATTTTACAGTTAAAACTAGGCTGTATGTGTACATTTTTAGAAGCATGTTTTGTATTGGTTCAGAAAATTGTGTTCCCACAGAAGATTAATTTGGATTTGCTGTTAGGTTTGACAGGTGAAGCACTCTTGCTCTTTGGAATAGAAACATTGTGTGCTGAACTTCTGACCTCTCTGCTCACACCAGTGTTCCATGAGCTGTTGCTATGGTAGCAGGCAGAAGTCAAGTTGGGGGAAGGGTTGATTTGGAAAGGGGTTGAAGTTTTCAACCAATAGAAATGTGTGATTTCATTTGAAAAAATGTTGGAAGCACTGAGATTTGTAATTAACATGTATACGTGTGAAAAAAGTGAGGGAAACATTGCCATTTACTGGTTCTGGTGGGAGGAGAGAGGTGTACAGCTCTGAGATTCTGACTCTGATAATCTGCTGTTTGAGTGCCACATTTCTTTCTCAACTAACTAATTTTAAAGGTGAGATATGAGTTTGAGAGGGGATGTATGTGGTGATTTTTGATATAAATATTAGAATTATGATTCTTCTTTAAAAGTTATGTTTTACATTTTGTGGTTTGGGAGATATTTAACTGTCTTGAACTTGTAAAATATTATGGAGTATGTTTTCATCATAAGTTAAGGTGTACTGGTATCACTGAGGAATACTGTTTTGTGCCTAGAATAAAACCATGAGTCTGTGTGCACACAGGAATTGTTGTCAGAGATTCTATTTGTGTTGGTCCGGTTCTGTAAGAATGGCATTTGTAGGAAAGGGTCAGCTTTTTTTTTTATAAATATGATGGTTTTATTAATAAATAAGTTATTTTGTTGGTCAGGTAAGTGTGAAATTTCTGTATTTATCACACATTTAGTTTCATGCTCCCTTTTTTTCACTTCTCCTCTCTCTGCTTTTCTCATTTCCGTTGTACTCCCTCAAGGACCTTGTAGGGTAAAAAACAAATTGTTTGTTTTTAAAAAAAAATTAAAAACAATGCGCGTACCGTACGCGTACGGTAAAAAAAAAAAATTAAAAAAATTAATTACATTTTTTTTTAAAAAAGTTGTGAGGTAAGGTTGGCTCTTAAAAGAGCCGTTGTGTTAATACAGGGACAGAGGAAAGAAAGAATGGGAATATTAACAAGGACCACATATGTGCTGGTCTATCTTATTGTTTATTAGGGAAACACTGGTCTCCCCATGAACAATTAGACCATAACATCTGGTGCACCTCATTTGTACCCTCTAAAAATGGAGGGTTCGTTTCCAGAGGAGCAGAAGAGGGTGATGCTCCCACCGCAGAGGAAGGGCTCGGCTGAGCTGCCGAAGATGTACTCGGCTGAGCTTCTGCGGGTGTGCTCGGGTGACTTACTGAAGGGTTTGCTTCAGTATGTCGAGCAAAAGTCCTGGGATGTACATCCCTAATGTGTCTCACCATAGTGTGATTACCAAAGGAATACTTCTTCCTTGGGTTACCTCTAGATAAGACATGCTCACAAAGTGAGCAGGTGACTAATGGAGCATTTACCTTTTTCTGCCCCTCTGGAAAAGTGAAATACTCCCAAACAAAAGAATTGTTTTGTTTCCTCCTTCTCTGTCTGATGATGCTGTTGCCCTGCTCACTCTCAGAAGAGGTCTGCTGCTCTACAATTGTATCCCAAAGACAATTCAGCTCCTTCTCCTAGAGAATCACAAGCAGTAATGAGGGGAATGGGTGTGGTGTAGGAAGATTCTGGAACTGAAAGTAGTTTAAACCAATCAAATGTGTTGTAACTTGATCACATGACCAACCGTACGCGCACGTTAAGCTTACCGAGCGCGTACGGTAAAATTGCGTAAGCATGCGCACACGGAGTATAAATATTACGTACGCTCACCGTACATAAAGCGCAGCGTGTGCTTACGGTAAGCTTACCGTACGCGCACGGTAAAACAATTAAAAAAAATAAAATAAATAAATAAGTTAAAGGTTTGTTGAAGATATTAACTATGTTATACAACTATATCTAACCATTTATTTGAAAAAGGTGAATCTTTATATATTGAAGAATGCATTAAAACCATGAATATATACATAGGTAGCATAGTGTTTAAAGGAAAAAAGAAAAAGAATGATGTAAAAAACCAAGCAAATTTACTAAAAAAACCATAGGTTTCACACACATTATAGTTAGGAATTAGAATTCAAAAAACCATGGAAAAACACAGAAAAAAACATAGGTTTCACACACGTTATATTTAGAAATTCGCTTTTAAAAAACCTTGCAAATTCACTGAAAAAACCATAGGTTTCACACACGTTATAGTTAGGAATTAGCATTTAAAAAACCTTGCAAATTCACTGAAAAAACCATAGGTTTCACACACGTTATAGTTAGCTGGACATTTCTCTCGTAAAAAAACATTGAAATTCCCCCGTTATAGTTAGTTCAGCTAACTATAACTCGCGCACCCGCAATCCACTGCTGATGACGTCACATATTACATCACTCATGACATGGTCAGTGACATCACTCATGACATCACTGATGACATCTCAAATGACATCACTGATGACATCACTAATGACGTCATCAATGTGATAAATTACCACATCTTCTCACACCCTTATAAAACCTTTGATATACCAACTCAAAATTACAGAGTTCCATTCTCATATCCATAAATAATGCAATACCAATAACTGCATACCCACATATTAACTTTTAGGTCTTCATACACCTCCACACACTCACCTGTAAAGTCACTCATAGTTACAGTCACTCCATAAAAAAGTATCATATGAATTTATACACACACCTATATAGACACTCACACACTACCAATCATCCTGTAACGCCCTGAACGTCTCAGGATCGTTTAACAGACACGACAATGAGGACGCAACCACTTGTGAAGGGTTAGTTCTTTTAATGAAGGCAAATAAAATACAAAGAACAAACAAAAGTTATAGTCACTGGAATCCTCCAGGCTAAGTACGTTACCAGCCCACAGCACGGATGGTCCTAACCGTCCTCTGCATATACGCCGATCCCGGCGTATGCCAACAGAGGGCAGAAATGAAATGGCAGACAATGCCAATCGGTAGGCTGTGAGGGGCACGAAGAGTGTTGGGGAGAATCGAGGAGTCAGGGAAACACCCAGCCGGGGTCTCTACCTGAAGGGAGCAGCCGCTCAACCTCTTCCTCAGACTGCACCGGGACGCGGAGTCACCTCCTGGTGATGCGTCACCGATACCCCAATCACAAGCAAGAAGACTGAACCGAGAGCAGCCGCTCGATCGATCCTGTGGACTTCCGAGTCTGTAACGCGGCAAACACCTCCTGGTGTGCGTTACAGCTGGCAGTCCCTGTGTCTCTGGTCGGGCTGGGAGTTACGACTCCAACCAGCAAAAGCGCCACTGCGCTTGGACTCAGCCGAGTCAAAAAGCGAAGCTCAATGGTTGACCGGTAGAGCTTCCGGGTCCTTCACAGGTGACGATGGGGCAAGACACGGCCCAGGGAGTAACGACTCGACCTACCTCCGTTCTTGCCTTACTGGAGCACCACTCCGGAACACTGCTCTTCACGAAGCAGGTACGTCGGTGTAAACACAATATCCGACAGCCTTGTACCTCCCGGTTCCTCCCTTTATAGGGCGTGTTTTCCTTGAGTTATGTAACAGCTTTCCTGTTTACATAAGGGCGTGTTTCCCTTGAGTTATGTAACAGCTCTCCTGTTTACATAAGGGCGTGTTTCCCTTGAGTTATGTAACAGCTCTCCTGTTTACATAAGGGCGTGTTTCCCTTGAGTTATGTAACAGCTCTCCTGTTTACATAAGGGCGTGTTTCCCTTGAGTTATGTAACAGCTCTCCTGTTTACATAACCTCTCAACCGCTAAGCATCCTGGGAGATGTAGTCCGTTTTCGCTGGTTACCGTTTTCCTCCCCTCGTATGACAGGAATTCTTGACAGTACATCCTCCCTCTCAGCGGCTCCCCACGGGTCCAGCGCTGGCAGGAAAACGCCGATGGAACAAGGAGACCAAGCGCGGAGCATGAACCCCTTCAGCCGGTTCCCATGAATGCCCCTCCGGGCCATAGCCTTTCCACGCAACCAGGTACCACAGCTTCCCCCTGCGCCATTTGGACGCCCGTATGCCCGACACTTCATACTCCACCTCCGACTCCACGCATACCGGCCTAGGTGTCCCAGACGGCTTGGAGGGTGCTGGTTTGAGCAATGATACATGAAAGACAGGGTGTATCCGCAATGACTGGGGCAAGCACACCTTCACGTTTACGGGACCCATACACTTGGTAATTCGATAGGGGCCCATGTACTTGGGATGGAACACACTGTTCTTTCGAAACCTCATGTTTCTTGTGGATATCCAGACGTAGTCTCCAGTGCGGTACAGTGGCCCGGGCCTTCTCTTCCTATCTGCCGCAGCCTTGTATCTTCTCTTGGCCTCTATTAGGACAGCCCTTGAGCGCATCAACGTGTCTTTTATGTGTGCCACCCTGTCCGCTGTGGCGGGAATCCTGTCCTCTCTGAACGGATGTAGAAATGGCAAGAACCTGGGATGTTGGCCATAGTTGCTATAGAACGGAGATGACTGTGTGGAGCTGTGAGTGGCGTTGTTATAGGCTATCTCTGCAACCCATAGCAAGTCGACCCATTCTTCCCTGCCCTGGTCCACAAAACATCGCAGATACTGTTTGAGCGTTTGGTTCAGGCGCTCGGTTTGGCCGTCCGTTTGAGGGTGGTAGCTGGTGGACAGGGCGGTCTTAACATGCAGCGCAGTGCACCAAGTCTTCCAGAATTGCGCAGTAAACTGCGACCCCCGGTCCGACACGATCACCCCAGGTAATCCATGCAGTCGTACCACATTCTTTAGGAGTAGTGACGCCAATTCCCCGGCCGTAGGGACTCTCTTGCAGGGGATGAAGTGCCCCATTTTCGTCAAGTAATCCACCACCACCAGTATTGCCGTCATCCCCTGGTCTACCGGTAGGCCCACCACGAAGTCCAGTGATATGCTATCCCATGGTCTATCCGGGGTCGGAAGTGGATGTAAGAGCCCTTGGGTTCGGCCATGGTCGGCCTTCATGGTAGCACATGTAGGACACTCCTGTCCCCACCTCCTGACATCCACTCTCATGGTTGGCCACCAGAAATGCCGTCCCATGCTAGCCACCGTTTTTTCAAAGCCCAAATGACCTGCGCATGGAGAGTCATGGCACCAGATGAATGCTTGTTTCCTTAGCCTAGGCGTGGGTATCAATAGGCACCTGCCCTTCAGGGGTATCCCGTCCTTCAGCTGCCATTCTCTGTGACTGAGGAGCCACCTCCGCCATGCGAATGACCTGATCCCTCTCTTTATACCCCTCAGGAATGTATCCGGTTGGATAACCCCCAATACCATCCTCGGGGAAATGATGGAACGCTCGGTCGCAGGCAATGGTTCCTTAACTGCAGATTGACGGGACAGGGCGTCCGCCTTCCGGTTTTCCGTCCCCGGCCGATATGTGATGCGGAAGTTGAACCCCGCAAAGAAGATCATCCACCGCAGCTGCCTGGGAGAAAGGTGTCTAGTGGCCGTCATGAACTGTAGGTTCCGATGGTCCGTGTACACCGATACCACATGTCTTGCCCCCATCAACCAATGCCTCCATTCGGTGAAGGCGTCCTTGATTGCGAGAAGCTCCTTCTCCGCAATATGGTAGTTGCGTTCGGCGTCGTTGAGTTTGCGGGACATGTACGCAACGGGATGAAGCACCCCTGTGTCGTGGTTGCGTTGGGACAAGATAGCCCCCAGCGCCACATCCGACGCGTCCGCTTCCACCACGTAGGGGAGATCCGGATCGGGGTGAGCCAACACCGGCGCCTTACCAAAGGCGCTTTTCAGGGCCTCAAAGGCTTTGTTCGCTTCAGGGGACCAGACAAACTCCTTGGACTTCCTCAGCAGCTGTGTGATTGGGGCCACCACTCCTGAAAATCCATCTATAAACCGCCTGTAAAAGTTGGCGAAGCCAATGAAACTTTGGACGTCCTTCACGCTTTGGGGCACCGGCCATTCTTTCACCGCCTTGATCTTTCGTTCTGCCATCTCCTGTCCCTCTGGACTCAGCATCACTCCGAGGAATTCCACGGATGTGACGTGGAAGTCACACTTGCTGAGTTTACAAAACAGCATGTTTTCCCTCAGCTTTTGGAGCACAGCTTTGACGTGGTGTACGTGCTCCTCCACACTGGACGAATAGATGAGGATGTCGTCGATATATACGACCACGTAGATATCCAACTCCTCTCTGAATACCTCATTCAAAAAGTACTGAAAGGCTGCCGGGGCGTTGCACAGACCGAACGGCATGACGAGGTACTCAAAAAGGCCGAACCTGGTCTTAAAGGCGGTCTTCCACTCGTCTCCGTCCCTCATGCGCACCAGATGGTATGCCCCTCTCAAATCCAACTTGGTGTAGATACGAGCTTTCTTGACCTGTTCCAGAAGTACACTGATGAGAGGCAAGGGGTACTGATTTTTTATGGTTATCGCATTCAATGCCCTAAAGTCCACACAGGCTCTCAGCTCCCCATTAGCCTTCGGGATGAAGAAGAGTGGCGAGGCGGCCGGAGACTTGGACGGGCGGATGAATCCTAGCTTGAGGAGTTTATCCAGGTACCCCCGGAGATGCACGTTTTCAGGCTCCGTCAGGGCATACAGCCTGCCGCTGGGAACGCTGGCCCCTGGCACCAGGTCGATCTGGCAGTCAAACTGTCTATGTGGTGGTAGCACTTCCGCCTTCACCTCATCAAATACATCCTCAAAACTGTGATAAGCCTGGGGGAGAGCCACATCTTTTTCTGCCGCTGTAGCCACCGTCTGACTCCCGCTCTCATCTGCGTCAAGGGATTCCGTTCTTATTCCACAATGCAGGATGCAATACGGTGACGTCATTTCGATGCGATGTGTTGGCCAATCCACAAAGGGGTTGTGTTTCTGTAGCCACGGCAATCCCAATATGACGCCATATTGGGGCGCTCGGATGATGTTAAAATCGATTTGTTCCAAATGGTTCCTCCCATATCTCATCGGAAGGACCCCCGTGTGCTGTCCGATGGGCCCCGTCACCAATCGCCTTCCGTCTACCGCATAGACGTCTTCGGGTACTGCTTTGGGAAGAAGCACTAGCCCTAGCCTGCATGCCTCGTTGTGGTCCATAAACATGCCAGTGGCCCCTGAATCCACCATGGCCACAACGGGTATCCACTGGTCATGCACTCCCACGTGCACCGTGATAAACAGGTGTCGTTGTCCCTTAGTGACCGAGTTGGAAAGTGAAGGGATGGATGAGTGACTCCGAGACGCCCCTTCTCTGGTCTTGGAGTCCTCTAGTTTTCCGCCGGTATGTCCACCACGGCTGTTACCGACCGGTTGGCCCGATAACGTGACGTCTTCGGTTTGGCAGGGCATTCACGTACGTAGTGGCCTTTTTTGCCACAATATAGGCACAATCCTTGTTTACGGCGTGACTCTTTCTCCGTGGCTGTGAGGCTCGCTCGTATCGCGCTGATGTCCATGGGTTCTCCCTTGGATGCGGTGGAAGTTTCAGGACTTCCCACCGTCACATAGGATGGAAGGGATTTTCCTTTTCTCCCATGATCCCCCTTTCTTTCACTTAGCCTATGTTCCAGCCGTAATACCAGGTTGATAAGGCCCTCACATGTCTTGGGTTGAGGGTCAATATGAGCCACGGCGTCCTTGAGCTCATCGCACAGCCCTTGATGGAAGAGCGCCGTCTGTTTAGCAACAGGCCACTTGGTTTCCGCAACCAGCCTTCGGAACGCGTTGAGATACTGCACCAGGTCGTTGGATCCCTGTCTCAACTCAAGCATTTCACGGTCCGCCGTGTACGAGTCAGCCCTTCTGTTGAATACCTTCAGGAATTCCTCGCGAAAAGCACCCCAATCACATAAGAGGGGGTCGTCCCTGCTCACCAGAGGTACGGCCCATTGTGCCGCGTTTCCAGCCAAATAGGATATAAGGAAAGCCACACGAGCCTGACTCGTGGGGAACGCCTTTGGTTTGCACGATAAATGTAGCGCCACTTGTGTGAGGAATACGTGCACTGTGTTAGGATCCCCACTGTACCTCTCTGGTGTTGCCAAGGGGATGGCTACCGGCATTTCCACTACTACCGCAGGGGTCTGGTTCGTGAGGGAGGTGCTGGGCGTGAGCGGGTCCAATTGGATAGCATCCAGTCTGGCTTTTACATCGGCTGTTTCTTGCCTAGAGGCAGCCACTTCAACTTGCATGGCCGCTAAAGCAGCCAGCACATCATCAAGTGTTGCCATGTCTGTTATCGACCGGGAGACAGTTAGTGTTATTAAGGTCGGATATTTTGTAACGCCCTGAACGTCTCAGGATCGTTTAACAGACACGACAATGAGGACGCAACCACTTGTGAAGGGTTAGTTCTTTTAATGAAGGCAAATAAAATACAAAGAACAAACAAAAGTTATAGTCACTGGAATCCTCCAGGCTAAGTACGTTACCAGCCCACAGCACGGATGGTCCTAACCGTCCTCTGCATATACGCCGATCCCGGCGTATGCCAACAGAGGGCAGAAATGAAATGGCCGACAATGCCAATCGGTAGGCTGTGAGGGGCACGAAGAGTGTTGGGGAGAATCGAGGAGTCAGGGAAACACCCAGCCGGGGTCTCTACCTGAAGGGAGCAGCCGCTCAACCTCTTCCTCAGACTGCACCGGGACGCGGAGTCACCTCCTGGTGATGCGTCACCGATACCCCAATCACAAGCAAGAAGACTGAACCGAGAGCAGCCGCTCGATCGATCCTGTGGACTTCCGAGTCTGTAACGCGGCAAACACCTCCTGGTGTGCGTTACAGCTGGCAGTCCCTGTGTCTCTGGTCGGGCTGGGAGTTACGACTCCAACCAGCAAAAGCGCCACTGCGCTTGGACTCAGCCGAGTCAAAAAGCGAAGCTCAATGGTTGACCGGTAGAGCTTCCGGGTCCTTCACAGGTGACGATGGGGCAAGACACGGCCCAGGGAGTAACGACTCGACCTACCTCCGTTCTTGCCTTACTGGAGCACCACTCCGGAACACTGCTCTTCACGAAGCAGGTACGTCGGTGTAAACACAATATCCGACAGCCTTGTACCTCCCGGTTCCTCCCTTTATAGGGCGTGTTTTCCTTGAGTTATGTAACAGCTCTCCTGTTTACATAAGGGCGTGTTTCCCTTGAGTTATGTAACAGCTCTCCTGTTTACATAAGGGCGTGTTTCCCTTGAGTTATGTAACAGCTCTCCTGTTTACATAAGGGCGTGTTTCCCTTGAG
Source organism: Triturus cristatus (assembly GCF_964204655.1). Taxonomy (NCBI): domain Eukaryota; kingdom Metazoa; phylum Chordata; class Amphibia; order Caudata; family Salamandridae; genus Triturus; species Triturus cristatus. The sequence continues at coordinate 1,139,734,350 of NC_140589.1, forward strand.
TTATGTAACAGCTCTCCTGTTTACATAAGGGCGTGTTTCCCTTGAGTTATGTAACAGCTCTCCTGTTTACATAACCTCTCAACCGCTAAGCATCCTGGGAGATGTAGTCCGTTTTCGCTGGTTACCGTTTTCCTCCCCTCGTATGACAGGAATTCTTGACACATCCATAGAGGTACTCTCACACCTAGTCATTCATACAAATAATCACACTGCCATTTACTCACCTATGCAGTTATACACACTCAAGTTCCCTTGCTCACAAAAATAGTATCACATTTTTATGCTCTATTAGAATCATTGACAAAAGCACACTCTCATCCATACAGTCACTGTCACAATCACACATTCTCACATCTAGCCACTTATATACTCTTACACACATATATACTGCCTTTCACATATGTAGTTAGTCACAAATGTACCACTGAGATATACATTCAATCCCTAACACACCCATACATACACTCGCTCAACCATACAGTCCATCACAGATGCACTCTTAAAACCATGCACCCATAGAATCACCCACTCACACATCTATGCACAGAGTCACACACAGCCTACCCACACTAACACTCAGGCACCCATACAGATACTCAGACAACCAATCGATAACCCATATAGACACTCATATAGCTATTCACAAAACCATGCAGCCACTTATACACCAACAGACAGAAACATACAGACATTCACACAGTTTAGTCACTAGTCTGCAGTAAGATACATTTAATGACTCACTTATAGAGTCAGTTACACACCAAAGAAAATCATACATTTACACACTTGTACACCCACTCATTCTTCAACAGGCCTTTCCCTATATATATTAAACATATTAAAATTGTTCAGAAACACATACTCAATGGATGATGACATCAGTGATGTCATCAGTGATGTCATTTGAAATGTCATCAGTGATGTCATGAGTGATGTCACTGACCATGTCATGAGTGATGTAATATGTGACGTCCTCAGCAGTGGATTGCGGGTGCGCGAGTTATAGTTAGCTGAACTAACTATAACGGGGGAATTTCAATGGTTTTTTATGAGAGAAATGTCCAGCTAACTATAACGTGTGTGAAACCTATGGTTTTTTCAGTGAATATATATATATATATATGTATATATATATATAAGTGCCGTCATTCTTGAGGTCCAAATCAACTTGTCAGGCTCCTGGTTTGGATAAGGAATGTCCTTTTGAAATGTACATTTGAGTTCCTCTTTCACCAACATAGAGGTCCGCACGGATATTGGCGACCTGCAGAAGCAGGATCGAACACTTTTTCTTTCTATGTAAAAAGATATGAAATTAGGTATTTTATTACCCAAAGCAGAGCAAATATTAAGAAAAGATATATTATGTAATAGCCTCTCGAATGAGATAACATAACATAAGAAATGCCCCAAACAGAATAATCAGTCCAAAGGAAGAACACAAGAAACATATTTCCAAACTGGATATATTTCACAAGAAAAAAAGGAAAACAGGCAAAAAAATCAAAAATATTGAAGGCTGAACTACATTAATAATTAATTCCTTATCTTCAGGAAATGACAAATTATATTTTTTGTTATCTCTCATAGCTTACAGTAGTGCACAACAGGAACTGGAATCTCCAAGCGCCATGGAGACACATTAAATAAGTATGGCACTTTTGTATGTAGCGCAGAGCGTATTACCAACTTTGAAGAATATGTGGATTCTTTAAATTGTCTCTGTTTCTTTCTTTTTGAAGCATTTTGTCTTCTAAGAGCAGTGAGGCCAGCCAAAATTAGGACGAATCCCAAGGAACAGGGAAAACTGCCGTAGTGCAGCCTGATGCCGAATGTCGACATCGACTGCAGAGGTGAGCCGGAAGCAAACAGGTGAATATAAGGGCAGGGACGGAAGACACGCACTTGTGCACTAGAATACGAAGTACTCTTCCTTTCCCGCCTGCCGTCTTTATTCCTGATTCCTCCGCATCTTCTGCATAAGCGTTCGGACGTGAAGCAAGCCTGACAGTACACCCCCGCAAAACCCCCCACTGGTTTGGGCTTTTTAGGATAACGTCTATGAAACCGCTGTAACATTCTAGGAGGAGCATGGATATGGGCAGAGGTTTCCCATGTACGGTCTTCTGGACCATAACCTTTCCAATGGACCAGCTACCTCCATTATCTTCTCATTTGACGGGAATCCACTATAGACTCCACTCCATATTCAGGCTTATTATCAACCTATATTGGGCGGTGGGGGGGTTATCAGGTAGAATAGTACCTGAGGTTACTGGTTTCAATAGGGAAACATGAAAAACTGGAAGGATTTATAAAGTGGAGGGAAGTTCCAATTTTATGGCTACAGGATTAACTACCTTTACAATTTTGTAAGGACCAAGGAAATGAGGCTTGAACTTGCGCCTTCCTTTTACCGTGATGTTATATGTGGACAACCTCACTTTGTCACCAACCACATACTTAGGGGATGGTCGATGATGAAGATCTGCGTTTCCTTTGTACACACTTTTAGCTTTATCCAAATTGATTTGGGCTGTCTTTTTTATATCATGTATGAACTCCTGTGCAGCAGGAGTAGGGGTAGAAACAGAAGGGGGGTAAAAGCAAGAATTGATGATAAAATCCATAGTTACATTAAAAAAGGGAAACACCAATAGAAGAATTCATCCCATTGTTAAATGCAAACTCACCTGTCCACAAATAGGTGTCTCAATCATCAGAGGATTGTAACAATTGACACCGCAAATATTGCTCAAGACATTGGTTTATTTTTTCAGTCTGATCATCAGTTTGAGGATGGTGCCAGATGAAAGACGAGCGTCAATGTGTAACAATGAACCCAGCCTCCTCCAAAACATAGATACAAATTGAGGATCCCTATCGGACACAATCACAGAAGGAAGGCCATCTAATCACACTATGTGTTGCAAAAATATGGTGGCTAACTCTTTTGATGTAGGCAGTGCCTGCAATTGAATAAAATGAGACATTTTAGTCAACATGTCTACTACTACTAGAAATACTGTATAGACTTGGGTGGTCTGTGGTAGTTCCACTATGAAATCCATCGAAATGGAATGCCATAGACTAGGAGGTGTTGGCATTGGAATCAATAATCCAGCTGGAACTTGTTGGGCGCTCTTGCTCTGAGCACATACATGACATCTTTGTATGTATTGTTTGGTATCCTGGGTCATAGTGGGCCACTAAAAGAATCTTTTAAGGAGGTCCATGGTTTTCTTATAGCCTGGATGTCACCATAGCAGGTGTGTATGGGACCATTCTAATGCCTGTTGTTGTAATGGTAGTGTAGATAAGACTAAGCCCCCCTGAATATATAGAAGGTTTCGTACTCTTAAGCCCATGTGCTTTCGTTCTAGTTCTTCAATCTCTTTACAGTCTTGTGCTTGTAGTACGCCATTAATAAAGTTCTATTCTGAACAAATGGCCCCCTAAATACGTTCCTGGGCTATAATGGGGGGGTGATCATTTGACATGTCCACCTCTTCGTAGCCCAATCGAAAAAAGGCATCTGCGTTCCCATGTTTTTTGCCTGCTTAAAATAGTATCACAAAATCGCTGAAATAGTGGGTCCATCGTAGCGGTCTCATGAACGGCGCTTTGGCTGCCTTTAAGAACTGTAAGTTCCTATGATCCGTGAGGACTGTAACGGTATGCAGAGCACACAACAGGTACTAGTGCCATTCTTCAAAGGCACATTTGATTGCAAGGAGTTCTCTAGCTCCTACTGAGTAGCTTTGTTCTGTGGGATTCAGTAATGTGAATAAAAGGTCAGAGGATGTAAATTGCCGGTTTTCTTATCTCTTTGCGACAATACCCCACCAATGGCTTCCTGGGAAGCATCAGCATTAATTAAGAAGGGCTGGGATGAGTCACGATGCTTTAATACAGGGGCTGTAACAAAGGCAATTTTCAACTTCGTAAAAGCTTCATCTGCAGTAGAAGACCAACTGAAGGTAACCCCTTTTTTTCAGCAGCTTAGTAATAGGAATAGCCAAGCCTGCAAAGTCAGCAATTAACCGCATATAAAAATTGCCGAAACGCTAAAAACGTTGTACTTCCTTTACCGAATGAGTGGGCTACCAATTTGTTATAGTACTTATTTTTTGAGGATCCATGCTCACCCCATCCAGGGATAGCACGAATTCCAAAACGGTTACTTTTAGGGTGTTAAATTCACACTTGTTCAATTTAACGTATAGATAGTTGTCTCTTAGTTGCTCCAATATGGCTCACATGACCCACATGTTCTGTTGTAGAAGAGGAATATATCAAAAAGTCATTTATATATGCTTTAGCACAAATGTCCAACAGGTCTCTCAAGACCTAATTGATAAAAAACAGAAAAGCTGCTGGGGCAGTGCAAAGGCAAAATGGCATTGCCAGATCAGTCAGTCAGTCAAAAACACTTTATTCGATTAATTAAAATCATAAAAGTACAAATTTCATACAATAAGCGAAACAATCAACAAACATAATATAAACCATCAGAGTTTACAACATGACCACAGGTTAAAAATACCATACCTAAAAACGATTAAAAAAAAGAAAAAAAGGGTCAATCAGGATTGCACAGACTTGGAAGAATTTTTGATTTGCAGCGCACAGCTGCCACCAGGAAATTTGCCACACTGAATATAATGCGAGTACTGCTCAGCTGCTGTAAAAATAACAAAGCAGGTCTAACTTGTAAAAAGCCGGCATCCTTCAGAATTGGAAGCAAATATTTTTTCCGGCTAGCAGAATAAAACTCACAAAACATGATAAAGTGCAATGTGTCTTGGTATGAGAAATTATCACATGGACACGGCCTGCCACATTCAGGTTTGCCCCAGGATGGATAAAAACCTAGTGAATAATGAATCAGATTAAATCTGAGTCTCAGCAATAGAAATCTATGATATGGGTTAGAAACAATACTTAAATAGGGTTCCAGAGAGGGAGATAAGAGAAGCAAATAATGCGCTCTAACGCTTGGTTTTGTAAGTTCCCTCTCTTCGCGATCCAGTTTTACCCTATCTAAGAAAGACTGCTTAATCCATGCTACATCAGCCTTAAAGATATGTAGAGGGAATAAAAAGAGCTCAGGACGCCCAAGACGGGAGAACGCCGCTCTAACGTACTCCAGCCAGGGTATTCTCTTAACATTGTCCATAGCTAAAATATCGTTAAGGATCATGTGATTAAGAGTGATTTCCTGATTTAGCCAGGTTTTCACCCATCACAATAGTGGGGCCATCTTCAATTTATCCGTAACGTATCCCAAACCAACCTCTGAGTAAATAGAGAAGGTGGGAGTAGATTGGGGAACTGAGAGCAAGTGTCTCAGAAATCTGTTTTCTACCACTTGAATCATGTCCTGCGTGACGTAACCCCACAGAGCAGCACCATAAGTGGCGATGGCCAAGCATTTCGAGTTATAAACTTTCAGCAGGGCCTCCATCGGCCGTGCCCCCAGTCTTTTGGCAAAACTCAGTAGCGCTGAGGTAAACCTGGCTACCGAGTTGCTTTTAAGCTTGATTTGCGGGCCCCAAGTGCCTCTCTCGTCAAAGAGGACCCCCAGATAACAAAAAACCTTCACTCTCGAAATTTCTTCCCCGTTACAGAAAAAAGACCTAAATTTGGGCTTTTTGCCCTGTTTCCCCACTACCATAAAATGAGATTTCTTTATGTTCACCTTAAGGTCTAAGGTGGCCATAAAGGCGCCAAAGGCATCCAGCAATCTCTGAAGCCCCACGCCAGTGCGGGCCAACAGGACAGCATCGTCCGCGTATAGGAGAACCGGTATAGCTAAATCCCCTACACGCTGCACATCCACCCTCGAATTCCCCAGGGACCTTTCCAGGCCGTTAATGTAAATATTAAAGAGGAGTGGGGCCAGGATACACCCTTGCCTCACCCCCCTCACTGACCTAAAGTGCTTAGTGAGTTTCCCGTCCTGAGTGACCCTTACTGAGGCAAAAAGGTCCTGATGGAGTGCTGCTAAAAAACTCACTAGGGGGTGGGGTCAATACCCATTTCCAGCAAAAAAAGCCATAGCTTCTCCCGGTTAACTAAATCAAAAGCGGACGACAGGTCCATAAAATCCATAAAAAGGGACCCATCCTTCGCCACCGTGTATTTGCTAATTAAAAGCTGAAGATTTAAACATTGATCCAAGGTCCCCCGATTCTCTCTAAATCCATATTGCAGATTGGACAGGACACCCCGGCTGTCTAAGCCATCCCTGAGTTTAGAGAGTAAAACCCTGCCCAAGATCTTCACTGCCGAGTCTAACAGGGAAATGGGTCTATAGCAAGAGGGGTCATCACAGTGACCCTTTTTAAAAATTGGAATAATGACCACAGTAGCCCACGAAGCAGGGAACCTATAGCCAGAGACGGCATTAAAAACATTTGTTAAAATCCTTGCTCATACTTTAGGTGAGGAACCATATAGGTCCGCCGGCACGCCGTCGGGGCCCGGCGCCTTGTTGCTAGAGGATTCCTTTATGGCTTTCTCCACGCCCAAAATTTCCAAGGCTAAGCAAGGCAGACAATGGGGTTCAAGGGAAATAGTGCTGCTTGGGTGACTTGAGCCACCTGCACCATACATGTTACTAAAATGATCAAACCACTGCTCGTCCGGGATTACACAATCCAAATTTGTGCCCTCGATACCCGAAAAGAATGGATGATTAATTGTAGCCCAGAACTTTCCACTGTCCCGTAGGACATCAATGGATAGGAGTTTATCCCAAGCCTCCGCTTTTATCACCTTTTTCCGTTTGGCAATAGCCTCTTTATAAGCCCCTCTCGCTACAGCAATTGCCGCCTTGTCTCTAGGGCTGCTTTTAAGCACCTGATGCAAAACCCTATGGGCCCTGTAGCAACTTCCATCAAACCATCTTGAGGGATTGCTACATCCACCAGTATTGGTGGAAGTCAGGTCCCTAGAGATCTGTGAACAGATTACTTCAAAAGCACAGACTACCTCTGCCGCAGGCGAATTCTCGTTGAGGCAAGTGGACCAAGGTCCGTAAATTTTTGCACATAGAACCTCTAAAAAGGTTGCGGGGACCACCTTTGCCCACTTGATCCTGCGGCCCTGATCTTTCGTAAACAGGGGAGGGTCAATTTGGCGAACGTGGCGCACGTCACCCAAACTCTCGGCCATTTCCAACTCCAAATACACCGGATTGTGGTCATTGAAGGCCGACGGGACGGCTTTGTAAGCTCTTGCCCACGATAGGGCACCAGAAGACATGAAGATGTAATCAATCACTGACCCCGAGGTGGTGCCTTTATAAGTAATAACCCTGCCCCCTACCTCTATAAAATTGGGCTAAAAATATTGATGGTAGCAAGGAGAACCTCTAGGGCCTCCCCATACTTGGTGTGCTCAAAATGAGAGGCCGCAGCACCTGATGGCCCCTCATGGGCTTCGTGGACCCACGCATAAACTCAACATCACAAGGATGAACATTAAAATCGCCCATAAGGACGATCTCGAAACCAGTGTTTTGTTTTTGACTATACTCTAAAATGAAGCATTGCAAAGCGACCACATGTTGATTAAAGACAATACAGTCCCTAGCATTATAAAAATTAATCAGTAAAATTTTCAGAGAGTGGGAGACGGACCATTCAACACAGAGGAAATAGTTTGAGCCAGAAAACAGACGAGTAAATGTGCCCTTCAGATGTAATGCAAAAAGAAATATTAAACCCCCTTTCGCTCGTCCCGCCCCACCCATGACTGCTGGGACCGCAAAGCTAGAATAACCATCCAAACAAAAGTTACTTGACGGGTCCCATGATTCCTGCATGGCAATAATGTCATGATTGCCTAAGTAATCAAGCCAAATTGGATCCGCTCTCTTGGATCTAATCCCAGCAACGTTCCAGCTAATTAATTTTAATTTACAGCAAACCCCTACAACAGGGTTTACGTGACAGGGTGCAGGTGACTGATCCGACACTGTCAGTCAGTCATTTGCCTCCAAATTAGACAGTGGGGTAAAACGGTTGTTCAAGATCATATTGGGGGGATGGGGCAGAGGGACACTAGAGGGTAGCTGCCAATCACAAAGCCCTAGGGTCTCCCCAGAGCTTTGACACCCCACTATCGTTGGCTGGCGGAGAGTAAAAAGTGGCCTTGGTGGTAGGGGGAGAGTGTTTTTAGGTACACGACCTACTTCAAGATGGCAGTGTTTGCCGCCTGACAATTTAGCTGGGGGTGGGTAGAAAAACCCAAGGGGGACTAGTCTAATTCCCCTTAGCGCTACCTCTGACCCGTCCCAAAACAGTCTATCTGCTATGTCAGGACTATTAAAGTTGACTATAACACAATCACCCACAAGCCGCTTTGGCCGCCGCCCAACCCACTCCACCCTTCTTGCCATGATGATATTGGAGGAAATGTCCAGTCCCCCACAGCTGGAGGCTGTGCACCAGGATCTGGTCACCCTTAACAAATCATGAGTAGATTCCATCACTCCCACGCGGAGCGGGGGGACCCCTACAAATACAGCCACCAGAGGGGCCGCTTCCGGGGGGAGGTCAAGGGTAACCGAACAGCCCCTTGCCTGCCTCACACTTCAACCCGGGGGCTGGACTGCATCAGGGCTGGCCGCCCGCGGCATGTTACCAGAGGAATGCCTGCCTAGAGGCGGCTGCACGAGAGAGGGAGATGGTCCCACACTCGAGGACTTTGTATGGCCAATGGCCCAAAGGGATACTCCCATGGCCCCGTCAACCCTTTGTGAGCTAAGCCTCTCCTGACTAACCCCCAATTGTTGTGAACTAAAATCTTTAATGGAGGCAACAATTTTGGAACATTTACTAAGCAGGTCGGCAACACAAGCGTTCAAAGTCTCGACAATGTCTTTACCAATGCCCACAAGTAGCGGTTCTAGTCGTGAAGCAATTAGGTCTCCCAGTAAATCCACCGAAAAGTTCCCGATAGAGCCGTCAATAATCTGCGGAGCTTTTGGGGATTTGGGCCGTTTAACACTCTTCTTCTTGCCCTCCCTAACAGGTCCTACATTACCATGGGCATAATGCCCCAGTTGAACAGCACCCATCTGGGTAGAGTTAGCAGGGACACTCACAATGGGTGGATTAGAGACAACCACCACGGGCTCCAAGGGTATACGAGGCGCTGCCACACGGTCGGTTGGTTCACAGGATAAAGAGGGAGTTACCAAACCAAGTTCCTGCTCTGCATTGGCAATTTCTTTAGATAAAGCCCCAACTGCGGTAGACAAATAGGAAATTATGCTGTCCGATTTTCTGGCAACCTTCGCTTTCTTCCCCTCCACCTCCATGTTAACTGTTTGTTTGCGCTTACCCATTTCGGGTTTTGGGGGGGTGGCCCGACCAGACCTCTTTCGGCCTCTGATGGCCGTAGACGGCCCGCCCCTTGCCCGGGCTTCGCCCGGCGCCGCCCGCGCGCGTCCCGCGGGTGGAAGAGGTCTGCAGGAAAATCCGGTAAAAGGGGGGCATGGCCGGGTAGCGCTGGTGCCTCTCGCGCTGCTTCCCGCCTCCTCCCTGCTTTGGCTGGTCCAGGTGCTGCGTCTCCCGCGGAGCGGGAGGCGCAAGGTAAACTTAAGGTGTCCGGTGAAAGGGGGGCTTGGCCGGGTAGCGCAGGTGCCTCTCGCGCTGCTTTCCGCCTCCTCCCTGCTTTGGTTGGTCCGGGCGCTGCGTCTCCTGCGGAGCGGGAGGCGCGAGTTAAACTTAAGGTGTCCGGTGAAAGGGGGGCGTGGCCAGGTAGCGCTGGTGCCTCTCGCGCTGCTTCCCGCCTCCTCCCTGCTTTGGCTGGTCCGGGCGCTGCGTCTCCCGCCAGATATTCATAGACCCAATTTTGTGTGGAATGCTGTTTTCCACTCATCACCATCTTGTAAACTCACCAGATGATATGCTCCACTTAAGTCTATCTTGGTATACAGTCGGGCATCTTTAACCTGATCAAGCAGGGATTGGATATGTGGTAAATGGTACTGATTCTTCATGTTTATAACATCAAGAGTTCTATTGTCAATTCAGCATCTGAGATCTCCCTCCCATTTTGGAATAAAAGCAGTATAACGTGAAGGTCTGATAAAACCGATACGAAGCATTTCATCCAGATATTCTCTCAGATAAAGGTGTTCTTTTTTGGTTAGAGCATAGATATGACTACATGGTATTTGCGCTCCTGTATTCAGATCAATGCGACAATCGTAGGGTTGATGTGGTGGAAAAACAGAAGACTTTTTTTGTCAAAGACATCTACCTGGTCTAAGTAGCACGTGGGCAGTTCAGGTATAAGAGATTCAGCAATTTCTTTTTGTGGTATCAGGTCGAAAATGTAAAGGTTGTTACACAATTCAGAATGAAAGGACAAGGTATGGTTTCTCCAGTTTATATCCGGATTGTGTTGCATTAACCATGGAATGTCCATAATAGGATTGAATTGAGGTGATTGACTGAGATCAAACTGAGCGGTCTTTTTATGTTGCTTATGGAATGGATAACCAGTAGCAACTCAGTGGTAGCATGGGTAATGGGACCAGTTTTAATGTTGCTCACGTCAATGGTCTTAACTTCATCTATCACCTTCTTAGACACTACAGGAATTTCTATTTGTTTTGCCGATTGCACATCCATGAAATTTCCTGTAGCGCCAGAGTCAATCATGATCTGGGCTTCCAGGGACTTATCTCCCCATAGGAGTTGAGCTGATATCAAGAAATAATGGGGGGAAGAAAAGGATTTATTTTGAGCTAAGAGTTGGGAGACTATTAATCCTGATCTACACGATGACTTTGTCTCCATAGACCTCAGGCTCAGCAGTTTCCTGACTCGCTATGTCTCATGGGTTTAACTAGGCAATCACACTGGAAGTGTGCTTGTTTACCGCAATATATTTTTGTCTCCATGGCGTTGTCTTTCTTCATCACTAAGAGGGCCTCTTATACTCCCTATTTGCATGGGCTCAGGTTCTTCTATAGGTCTTTCAGGTTCCTTTCTTTGTACATCACTAATTTAAGGCCAAGACGTCCTTTTTCTCTGCTTCTCTCATGTAACCTATGATCTTGACTATCAGGTCAATAAGAGTGTTACACGATTCCAGAGTATCCACTACTTGAGCCAATAAATCCTTCAATTCACCATGTAGCCCTTTATAAAAAAAGAGCACTTTGTTTTGCCTCAGGCCACCCTGCCTCTAATCTATTAAAAGTAGAGATGTAATTCATTAGGTTCTTAGACCCTTGTTTCAAGTTCAGGAGTTCAGTATCAATAGATTGCATGAATGAATGTCTATCAAGTGACCTACATAGTTTGTCTTTGAAATTGACAAAGTTACATAGTAAAGGGTCATTTCGTACTACCAATGGTTTTGTCCATGAGGCAGCAGTCCAACCTAGATACGACAAAACAAAAGCCACCGTAGCTTGTTCAGCAGGGAAGCATGACGCTGTTGATAAGGAAGCAGGAACAGCCCTCAATTATTTAGCCTGGACTGTGAAAATAAAGCACAAGCAAAAACAAGATATACTTAAATCGACGTCTTCAAAGATGTGAATTTTCATATCCCATGAAGGTGAAGGTGAATGCCAAGCCATTGAGCAAGTCTGCAAAGGTTGTGGAAAAAAATATAATTTCATAACTGTGTGCCAAGATAAAGACAAACCAAATGCATCACGATGGAAAGAAAAAATGGACACATAAATGTTCCAGAAAGCACTCTCACCTTGCCCACAAAATCAAAACACAACATCAGCTATGAAGTAGAAACAAGGCATGATCAAGCACCATCAAGCTCATCGTACAAAGATTCACTGTTAAGTATCAGCGAAAAAGATGGGTGTGCGCTAATTATTTTTTACAAAAAACGGCATGCACGTGTGGGGTTCACTGCTTGTAAAGTAAATCACAGCTCAAAGACAGCTTATAAAAAAAAGTGATAAATGTCATTTAGACCCTGTCCCAAAATCACATTGAAAGTGAGACATCACCCCATAACTTTGATCAAAGACAGTGGTGTATTGATAAATATCATACCAGTGTAAAGATTTAACAACCTATACCCTGTGCCTCACTCTATCATCCACAAAGGTATATATATACTTGGGAGGCTTTAGGGCCACTACAAAGCATAGGATCGTTCACAGCGACAATAAGACACAAAATACATCAGTGCAAGCCACCATTCATGTTCTACAATGGTCTTCGTCAAGAGCTTGCTTGCTCAGTTTTACCAGCGCTGCTGACATGGGATTGATATCATTCAACTACAACTTCAGTACTCAGTCTGAGATCACAAGCCAGTTTCCATCATTGTTTCATGGCCTTGGAAAACTCAAGAAAATGAAAGAACAGCTTCACATCAATGAAGACATTTGTCCTGTGGCTCAGTGACACTGTAAAGTTGCCCTCCATTTACAAGAAGCTGTAGAGAAAGAGTTGAAAGTGCTTTTAAAGCATGACATCATTGAATGTTCCACAGGTCCCATACCATGGGTTTTACCCATAGTAGTACAAAAAACACAGTAGCGGAGCAGTGCTCCTTTGTGTTGATATGTGCCAAGCGAACGAAGCCATTGACCGGGAGAGACACCCGGGTCCACATATCTCAGACATGAACATGTAATTGAATCAAGCCAAAGAGTTTTTCCTTCTTGACCTGAAGAAAGGATGCCATCAACTTGAGCTGGAAGAGAACCAAGATACATTACTACCTTTTCAACTCATTTTGGGGAATCTTCGGCTACGGAGATATTTTAGCACGTTATTCGCCAAGTAATCCAACCTGTTACGTGCTTTCAATTACAGTGATGATATACAGGTTTTTGGGAGAACACAAGAAGAACACAACAAAGCCCTTAACCAAGGGGGCCAGTTACTTGCTGATGCAGGTCTCACTCTGAACGCTGCATAGTGTGAGTTTCATGAAACCAGACTCAAGTTTTTTGGGCACCTTTTCTCTGATGAGGTAACGACTCCAGACCCAGACAGGGTGCAGGCATTGTCGTTTACTTGATCCCCCCCATTATGTCACCATGCTGTGATCCCTTCTAGGCATGGGCAGTTATTCTTCAAGATACATTTGCAACGGATACAGTGATTGCCCCTTGGAGAGACTTGACAAAGCAAAATGTGCCATTTCAGTGGTCTCTGGAATGCGACCAGAGTTTCAAAGACATCAAACATGAGATTTAGAATGCAACTCAAAGGGCCTACTTTGACCTCAAGTTACATACCAAAATAACAGTTGATGAGAGCCTGGTACGACTAGGGTTAATCCTTGATTAACACAATGGCCATCCAAATGCTGAGAGACACATTGTGCCCTATGCCAGTCGCAGCTTGTCTGAAACAGAACATGCGTACTCTCAGCCAGAGAAGGAGAGTAAGGGTGTGGAGTGGGCTTGCGCACATTTTCATGTATTCCTCCACAGAAAACAATTCATTGTCATCACAGGCATTGCCTACAATCTTTGGCAACCTGAGGGTTAAGATACCCCCTTGCATCGAGAGGTGGGGGTTGAGACTGCAAGAGTATGACTATGAGATTGTGCAAAAACCAGGTAAGGATCAAATTCCAGCAGATTACTTTTCACGATTGCCACTACCTTGTCACATTTCGACATCCAAAACATCCAAGAGACAACTTTATTGTGAGATTCAGCTCACCAGTGGCTCTGTCAATGGAGCAAATCATTGATGCCACCAATGCCGATAAACACCTTACCGTTATCAAAGAAGTTATCACCACGCGATGATGTTTAATTCCGAAAGTTCAAAAATGTACAGGATGAGTTAGCAGTCACCCAAGAAGGCATAATACTGCGAGGCTCAAGAATGGTCATACCTGGAAGCCTTAGACAGGCGATGATCGAGCTGGTCTATGAAGGACACCGTGGTATTGTAGCCACCAAGAGAACCTTACGAGTTTGATTGTGGTTCCCTCGCATTGAGAAGGAACTGAAGGCATGCCACATTTGCAATTGTTTGTCTCCCAAGGTGATGCAGCACCCAGTGACAATGTCTGACCTTTCTGCCCAAACTTGGGAGAGGGTTGCAATTCACTTTTTTGGGCCTTTAGGAAATGGACATCATCTCATGGTAGTCCTCGATGCATATTCAAATTTTCCTTTGGTGGAAGACTTATCTACGACATCCCATGCCAAAGTTAGGAACGTCTTGATGACATCTCTGAAACGTGGGCCATCCCTGAAATCCTCAAATCTGAAAACGGCCAGCCCTTTAACAACAAATAGTTCAAAGAATTTATTGATTGATGTTATTTCATATCTACATCCATTTTTTGAGATTCATGTCAAAATTTTGAATAGGTAGGCCTCACGAATTTGAATTCTTTCTTATTAGGAAAGTCTGTATGCATTTTTAGGCCTTACATCGGTGATTGTGTGCCATTCACTTATTTCTTTTCTGTTTTTCAGTACATGCACTGTGGTGTGGGGCTGATTGGATCTCACTATGACTATTGCTATTTCTGTATTCCAAAGCTTAATGCTGGTCTCACTAGCAACAGCTTTTCTCATCCTCTCCACCTTTAATTTTTTTCCCCTCCCCCCTTTTTTTTTAATCATAATTGTCACCTAAATACTTTTTTGTATATAGACACAGTAGAGATAGACTGTGTAAGGACGTTTGCTTGTAATCAACAGTTACATCTTTTGGAATTCGGCCTGACAATAGCACTTGAAGCCTAGACTGTATCTTGTTCCATTTAATTGATTTGTTTTTAGATCGGTCAACTCTAGATTGTAATAATGTCTTAAAATGTTTTTTTATGTAGTGAACCACAATGAGCGCATTCCGAAACGCATTGTTTGTCACCCAACCGCCAATAATTTGTCCATGTTTGTTATCCAACCGCCAACAATTTGTGATTTATGTATTTTGCTCATGTCTATGTATGTTATAATTTGTGTTGATTTATTCTACTTCATGTATTTTTGTACATTTTTTATATATACTTATAAAAAATTGTGAATTTGTTTATTTAAAAATACAAGAAACAAGAAATAAATTCTTAAGAAGTGATTTATCCACAAAAAATATATATATATATATATTTTTATTGCTTCATTATTGATTGTATTTTTCAATCTATACGATTTTCCCATGTCTAGAGTTGACTTGTTTTATAGATCAAATACACTGTGCCCGGTGTCCTTCCTTCTTTTTCTTTAGAGTTTTTTCCCCGCCTGGGTATTATCACTTCAAGCAGGGGGCCCCGTTACTTTACCAAATAAACAATCCATCATTCAGGACATATCACATTTTAAACACCTACTGTGACACTTATTGAGTCCGGAAGCCATGCATGAAGCAACCCAGCCACCAGGTCCAGCTCCATCTCCAGTGCCTGAGCCTATATTGCTGTTGCCCAATCAGGGTGGACCTTGATCATCTCGGATCACCCGAGCCAGCAGACGACTGCGAGCGCCTTGTTGACTGATCAAGGAAATATGATTTTAGTGATGACAACCACTTTTTAGTTAACAAAGGGGAAGATGTAGCATATTGATATTAAGTGCTATAGGTATCTGGAGAGGAAAAATGTGATATGCGCGGAGGCGTTAGAGTGTGGGTAATGTTGAGTATGAGATAATGTGCAGTGTGTGAGTGTATGCTGAGGACTAAAGAAGTATTTGAATGAAGCTCCCTGGTGGCATATTTCATTTATATGCTCCAAGGCTGGGGAAAATGCTACATTGCCTTGCAAAAGTAAGAAGGCCTTCCCTGGAGTAATTTAGTTATGGTATGCATATCCCTACCTGTTGAAAATCGATCAGCATGTCTGCTGCTGGGCATAGCAGAAGCAGCCAGGCGCAGCAGGACTTGCCTTTGGGGTGCTGTTGGTCCACCGGCAACGGTCCCGCTATATGCATTTGTCATGTTTAAGTAGGCTCCTTCTTGCCTACACATGACTAAAACAATGAAAGACTAGACAACCAACTTAATTTGTTGTCTATTTGTGTCTAACTGATTGAAGGAGAGATAGCAGTGAAACGAACCGGTGCATACTCTGCATCAGTCAGTTCACCTAAAAACGCCTTCCCTTTGAAGATTAAATCCACAAGCCCAGCAAGAATTTCCCCATAGCAGCTAAAAAAAATTAAAAATAAAGATAAGCGCTCCACAAACATGAGCAGATAAAAATGTATTTTGATGGCAAACATATAAACAGGGTCAGTTATCCCAAATTTAAAATTGCAGGTAAAGCTTCCACAGTTTAACGAGCATGTCCCATTGAAATTATTTTCCCTGTGGCCACACAGCAGTAATGCTTAAGTAGGGCCCTTCCTACCTATACATGAGTGAAACCAAGAAAGACTAGTCAGCCACCCCAAGATGGTGCCAGTCTTTGTCCACCTGTAGTGGATGAGCGATGGCAGTGAAATGAGCCCACCTACCATACAAATATCACATGCTTTCTGGACATGCACGCACTTGATATGCACATGGGATGCCTGTGCTAGGTCATGGGTTTCACACAACAGTGGAACTTTACAAATGAGGGGCCAGTAGACACCACCCTCACTGACACAGAGGAAATGGTCTGGTCACACTGCAAATTACAAAACAGGTTATGCTGCGCCTTAGGTGATACACCCAGTGCAAATACAGCAGACCACTCTTTAGTTTGAGGATATGGTTGGTGCGTCCATCCAGGTCACAGTACAGGTCCTAGACCATGCATTGCCATGAACAGACCTAGGCATATGCGCTTACACTATATTTTGTTGTGTAGTTCCTATAAACCTATATAGGATCTACACATTTAGACAATATAGACTGTGGGATTGGTGTCCAGACCGAGTCCAGACACCCCCACCGGGAATGTTTGCCTGTATACCAGCTAGCTCACAGTGCCTCTAGAAACCCTTCTTACCAGCGAGAAAATTTGTTGTTGGCAACTATCGAACATTACAACTCTGTCCCATCAGGGATTGTGGAAACAGTGTGATATCTTTTGCTCAGTCACCCATGCTCACTTTGTCTCAAAGAGATACACAGAATAAACGGTGGGGACGTTTTCAATAAGTAATTATTGAACCAGCGACATTCTAGTGTAAAGTAGGTGTGCTGAAACAACCATTAGGCAGAAACAGGTATACATGATTGTAAGCACCAACAGAGTAAAAGGATGGTAGATTTCTACCATAGTGCTAAAACAATTAGTACAGGCAGGTATGAAAACACATGACAGTAGTAATGCGTACTCCTACGAAGCAACCCTAACTATATGTACGTAAGTGTACCTAGAATGTATGTAGGTGTAAAGCCAAGAATCCCTCTGTGATAAGGTCAACCCCATTACCTGAAGTGAGAGACAGTGGGACCCCATCCGGGTATCGAGATGGATACCCCGCGAGGGATGTCAGATTACTACGAGCTGGAGTGTCTGCGTGCAGGAACCGCAGCGTCTTGCGTCAGTGTGTCAGCATGGAAGTCCTTTTTCTCCTCTCCCTGGCTCAGCAAAGATATGGTGTTTATATACCCAAAGTGGTACCCTCAGGGGTTCTACCTTGCTGTGACATGTTGGATTAGGGTGACGGAAGGAATGACCCTAATACATACTTATTATGCAGGAGATGGTAGTCCTGCAGAGTTTTCAAGAATCCTCATGCATAATGGATGAGGCTAGTTTTCAGGGAAACCCCATGTCATTTAGGCATTACCGTAACTAGATAAAAGGTCAGTACTAAGAACCGTTATGTAGTGTAATGACAGGGGAATATAGGTGAAAGTCCTCGTTGCTACCTGAGCCTATATCGGGGTACCTATATGAAACATAACAATACTTGAGATGTCAGGAGAAAATAAAAGTCAAAATAACAGTTTCACTTGGACAAGAGCTCTTAGGGTAAAGGAACACGCCTCTGTAACCTACAGAGGACATTCCCGCCCCAGCACGTATTTTTCTATAGCTCTAGGTAGCATGCTTAAAGAAGGAAGATTACTGCACAGGAAAATCCGTAGTTGCTGAGACGTACATACAGTGTATTTTCTGTTTCTTCATTCTTGACCTGGCAAATCTCCTGCAGAGTGTATAATATGTTTGTTGAAAGCCCCGATTGTGTGTGTTGGCTGTGCAACAGATGCCAAGTAGATAACAGTACTTAAAAGACAATTTACTTTCAGATTACACAGATCTCCTTCTGGATACTGATAAGTAAAGTGGATGGTATACAACTGCCATTAATGAATCCAGGAGCAAAGAAAAGATGCTGGAAAACATCTGGATCCTCTGCATGAGAAATTTGCATGTACGTACTGAAAATCCATGACTCATTCCTATGCTAAAATTCTTTATCCTTGTTAGAAAATGAAAAATCCTGAAGATCAAGCAGTTGACTGGTTGCACTTTACTCTCCTCGTGCGCTAGGTGAGGCACATTTCTTGGAATGGAATCGCTAAACAGTTCCCCTATCAAACATCCGTGCCTCATATCTTTCTCTGTCCTGATGTTGGCCTTATCTTATAATGTATCCCGCTCTCGCTTTAACTATATCTTGCACCTAACAACTAACTATATCTTGCACCTAACAACCTCTAAAGGCGTCCTTCCACTGAGGCGTCCGGCAGTCCGCTTTACTGTGCGCTATTCTCTATGGATTCGTCCTTGCGCAGGCGTGACACATTTAAGTGGAGGGGATACCCTTGGCAGCGCTGGCGGACTGTTGCGTTTCCTAAATAAACTTTCTTCTCGGCGGTGCCCCACTGGTGTAGTTCTCTTCTGGGGCAGGTGACACTTATCTTGGCCGCAGTCCTGGTCTTCTCGTTCCCAGAATCCAACTGTATGGTATTCTGGGAATGCTATTTTTTTGTTTTTTTTGGAAACGAACCAAAAGAAAGAGTAGGAAATCGGGAAGTCTATTCATGTAATTTCCCAATCCAAGATGGCCACGACCATTTTATTCCATAGGCTTTTCCCAAGCCTATATAGAAAAAAAAAACAAATATTCTACTAGGACTTCTTTTCACTGGCCAAAATAAGGTGAGAAATCTTACTACTCTTTACATCGCAACACTGTCAGTAATGGATTCATCATGTTTCTCACTCCTGGTGTTTTCTCCTGTAGTTGTGCCAGTAGTTTTGCTTTATTCGCAGTTCTTCTTCTCTGGCCTTCTTCTCCTGGTATCCCTGTGTTTTCTTTTTCACCTGCCTGCTGGTCCATTTCAGAAGCTTGGCTGTGTGGCTTCAATTTTAGGGTTTATATTGAATGTATCTATTTTCTGAACATATTCAATTTAGGGGTGCCATCTGACTAATTTTATATCGATATGACGGACATTTTATTGTCCGTGTCAGTGAAAAATGTAGAAAAATAACCTAAAGTCTGTATTTTTCACTTATCAGTACATACTTTAACAGTAAATGTAAGAAGAAAAGTCTTTAAATTGTGTCTACAGTTGCCCTAATGAACCCAGACTGATTGTTAAAGTAAACAAAGACAGAAAGGCCATGTTAAAAATGAATGCAGACGTCTTCATATAAAGTTCTACTTAAGAATCATGTCCAGGCCTTTGCAAAATCTTGAAGTCAGGGCCTGTTACCCGTTCACCAGCCAAATAGTACATAAAGTCTGCTATTTACCCGGCGGGCGACAAAATAGTACAAAATCTCTGCTGTTCAGCTGGCTGCAGCCTAAATAAAAGAGATAATGTACACTTTGACTGGTGGCAGGATAAATAGTATGAGGAAGGTTTTTATTTACCCATTCGTGAAGTAAAAAGGGACAACAAGCATTGATAGGGTGGCATCCATCTTGTAATGGGGGATGCTACATGTGTGAGGCATTTCAATGTAAGTGCATATACGAATATATAAGAGTTTGTACAAAGGTAAGCACATGAATTAAGATGAGCTGAGTATAGATGAAAACAACAGTAAAAACTATTTTTTTTTTACACAACACATTTTATTATAATTTCGGCCACAGCATGGCCCAAAAGTGTCAGAATCACATACAAATCGTCTCTCGATCAGTGACATGGCAGTTTTCCTTATACGTATACCAAGCAATAATGCTAATGCAGAAAGATGAATACAAATCAACAATTAAACCCAATGTGCCCTAACCCTCGAGTGCCCCCCCACACCCGCGAGGCCCACACCCCTCAGCCTGCCATACTCTTGAATTATGAAACGGTGTGTGTATCCAGGCCAGATGGTCAAATTTCTGTCTCAAGCAGTGTGTCTGCTGGGGTACTTGGCTCGAGGATCAAGCACCGTAGTCTGCCCACCACTGCCAGAGTTGAGGGGGTTTTTGTGGGCATCCACTTGCCTAAAATATGGGTGCCTCCGAACCCATGCAGAAATCCATTCCTTTTTTCCAAACACCCAACAGGGGCAGTGTCTCAGCCTTCCAAAGTTGTGCAATATCTCTCTTGGCGATGGTGAGGCCAAGGTAACAGCAAGTGGTGTTTATACCTGTTGCCCCCTATTCCCTCTGTTCTGTGTAATAAGACTTGTTACGGGGACATGGGAATATCCCAACCGAGGACCTTGGCCAGGCATGCAACAACCCTCCTGCAGAACCAAGCGAGAGCTCTACAAACCCACACTGTATGCAAAAAGGTACCATTGCCATCCCCACAACGCAAGCACCCCAGTAAATTAACAAGACCCATTCGCCCCAGCTTATGTAGGGTAAGTATGCGAGATGGAGATATTTAACCTGAATCAATTGTAGGTGGTAGCATATCGCTGCCCCGCACGGAGACTCCAGATTCTCCTGCTACGCCGTCCAAAGTGGTAGTGTTATTTGTGACTAAAGATTGATAGATCTTGGTTATTTTATGACCCTGAGGTCCCCCATTAGGAGTTTACCCTCCAACAGGTTAAAATCTGGAAGAGGTGGAAGATTGTTGACAAATGGTGTTAGGACATGACCGAATTGAAGATAAATTGGCTCTGGGGCATTAGGAATTCAAATTGGAGTTCCTGGAACGATTTAAGGATGAGGCCTCACATCACATCTCCTAAATAAGAGATGAAGATATCGTCCCACTCCTGAAAACCCGACAGATCTGCCACTTGGGGGAGAAGTCTATTCCACCACAATGGGTTCGCCTGCGTAAGGCAGCCCCACCACCCCATCCGGCAAAAAGAGATTACCTCCATGCAAGTATCACAACTCATGTTGTCGGGGTAAGAGACCTTACATCCGATCTACTATATAAATGCTCATGAATAGAAAGATCTCCTATCACCCAACATTCGACTGCATATGCTGAGTCATATCTGGGACTGTGCCACAATTCATTAAGCACCTGCAGGTGTGAGGCCACGTGATAGGACTGAACGTCAGCTGCAGCAATACTTCTGCACTATGTAGATTGGCAGCATGTTTGCAGGGCGACTCAGGAGGCACCACCTCCCCACAGAAACTGACCCAGCACCGCGTTAATCTGCCAAAGCAACATGGGAGGAGTCGGGTAGGGGTAATTCTGTAGTTGGTAGAGGAGGCAAAGAAGGGAAACCATTTTGAAGATGGCAGAGCGAGAATATAAGGACTGGGGCAATTGAGACCATGACCTAACCTCAGTCTTCACCCGTTCCATCAGGGGGCTCAGATTGCGCTCCCAAGAGATCGACTGGCTATAAGACAGGAAGATGCAGAGGTACTGCAGGCTGTCCACTGCAACAGACAAGTCTGCGGCCCATGTGCTACCTTACAGTGACCCCGGCAGCAGCCACAAAACCGACTTACCAATATTCATGTATAGACCTGACGTTTCCCCGAACACCAGCAATATAAGTAGAATCCTGGGGACTGATCTATGGGAATCTATAAGGAAGAATAATACACCATTGCCATATAGATCAATGCGGTCCAAAACCTCCCACGACCATTCGTAGCCCCAGACTAAGGCAACTATTCTAACCCATGTGGCCACTGGCTCTATGGCCAAGGCAAAGAAAAGAGGGGACAGGGGTATCCCTGCCTGGTACCGTTTGTCGTATGGGAAAGGGAGATGAGATCGAGCCCACCACGTGCATGTAAGCTGCCAGAGCTGTGTAGAGCAGGTGGGTGTAAGAAAGAAAACGGGGTCCCATGTTAAGGTGTTGAAGGAGTGCAAACAAGTAGGTCCAACTAACAGAATTAAAAGCCTTATTTATATCTGCCAGGAGTAAGGCCGTGGTTGTCCCAGGCGATCCACCGTTGCAATGGCATTGTGAGCCCGACGATTTTTGTGACATATAACGTGGTGAGACATGAACCTGGCCTGATTTGTATGTACCAGGTTCACCATGTGGGGCATCAATCTATTAGCTAGGGTCTGTGCCGACAACTTAGCCGCCATTTTTTTGTTTTGTTTATTGGCATTTTCAAGAAAACAACAATACAACAAGTTGCAAATAAAAACAGCCAGTCATTTGCTCATACAATATAGTGTTGCCGTCCCATAACAAAGTCATGTGGGTTACTAATACATGTATAGACATAATCGCTCCTTCACATAGTCCCCATAACACGGTAGGTATTTCCAATATAGAGAATTTAACAGTAGCGTCAACTCAATAGAACATGCCCGGGCATTGCACATTAAGAAAAAAATTTAAAATGTGAGAGGTGAATGACATAATCAGACACAGTTGCATATTTCTATATCCCCAACCTGCACACCACAGCCTACCCAGATCTCCTTCAGGGCAACTCTGGAAGCACTGCTGTCACAGTCGTCTCTCGTTGTTCACGGGCCCACACCAGAAATGGTTCCCATATATCTTTGGGTCTAGATGTAGAAGGCATTAGTTCCCAGAAAGTGGTCAATTGGGAGTGACCAAACGTGATGTCCGTTATCCAATCTGTTTTGGATGGGACCCTCCTACTTCCCCAATGCATGGCAACCCGTCGTTTAGCAAAAAGAAGCAATACTGCGTGTAGTTACCTAAGCTTAGCTGGATTATCCTTGAAGTATCCTAGCAACCCCTGTACAGGATTAGGGTCTCCAGCCAGCCCAATTATTTGGGAGATTATACGGAACACATCAAGCCAGTATCTCTCTAACTTCGGGCAATCCCATGCAACATGCAAAAAGCCGGCAGGGCCTCTCCCACATTTCCAGCAACTGTCATCCGCTTTGAGACCTATATGATGCAAATTAACAGGTGTTCTATAAAACCTGTGTAAAAACTTTAAATGAACTAAACGAAGTTTATAATCAGGGGAAAGTGCTGTGAGTTGGCTGCAGCAATAAAGCCACTGGTCCTCTGTGAGTTGGGGTTGGAGGTCTTCATTCCATGCCCGTAGTGCTCGTGGTTGTATCAAGGGGGCCGAATTCTGCATGTGGTTGTATATTCTGGTGATTAATCGTCAAGGGGAAGCCGTCTTGAGAACATTTTCTAGGGCGCTGAGGATGGGCGGAGCATCTGGAAAAGTGTCATGAAGTGCCCGACACGCAGACGTAAGTTTGTGATATGAAAATAATTCAGAAAATAAAACCTGTCGCTCCTCCATGGCCAAAGGAGGCAGTCGGAAAGACCCGTCTGGGTAGAGGTCAGCAAAGGTGTGCAGGTTCATTTTATGTGCCAGATCCTTTCCAATACCCTCCCCGGTAGGGAACAGCATCGGGTTATGTGCTATGGGCATTGCTGGGGCATACAGCGTAGGAGCGTCGGCTCCCTTCCGCAACTCGTTCATGGCCCAGCGCATAGTCTCTACTGTATCAATATCTTTCCTAGGGTGCGTGTATTGTTTAAACAGGGCAACCTGTAGGAGAAGGGGTGCCGCAACAGCCGCTTCCACTGCCACAATGGGCTGAAAAGGAGTGGGATGTGCCCAGTAATGTAAAAACTGCGCTTGTGCGCTCCATGCATATAAGTGCATGTCTGGAGCTCCAAGTCCACCCTGTCGCATAGGAAGTGTTAAAAATTCCCAGGAAAGTCTAGCCTGACCACCTGCTCATATCAGGGAAATCAAAAGGGACCTTAGGGTCTTAAAAAAGGCTTGCGTGAGGGTAAGTGGAATATTAACAAATAAATAAAGGAATTTAGGAAGTACCAACATCTTGACCAGGGCTATCCTCCCGGCTAATGAGAGTGGGAGCCCAGCCCAAGCAGCGACCTTCTCCTCCAGCCAGTTTATGGCACGTCAGGGGGAACTCAGATGGAGATTGGACAGTGGTGTCAGTCAAGGGGAAAATAACAGATTTAGCCCAATTAATCGATATGCCGGAGAGGCCACCAAATTTAATGAATTCCCTCAATTACGGATCTAAATTTGTTTCTGGGTTAGAGACATACAGAGTGACGTCGTCTGCATAAAGCAAAATTAGAAGACTACGGGCACTAAATCCAATCCCTTTGGCAGTATGATGTCGCGAATAGTAGTGGGGATAGCGCGCATCCCTGTCTTGTGCCTCGCGAAATAGTAAAAGGTTCTGAGAGAAGACCATTCACTCTCACACGTGCTAGCGGTTGCGTATATAGCAGACGTATTAAATTTATAAATAACGGATTGAAACCCATACGACCAAGGATGGCGAACAGGTATTGCCATTCTAGAGTATCGAAAGCCTTCCTTGCGTCTAAAAATACAACGGCTGCCTGTAGCTCTGGGTGCAAATAATGTAGCACCGAGAATAAAGTCCTGAGATTGTGGGATGTTGATCTCCCGGGGATAAACCCAGATTGGTCCGGACGGGCCACCACTGGTAGCAAGGGCTGCATCCTATTGGCAATAAGTTTCGCAAGGATTTTAACATCTACATTTATCAGCGAGAGTGGCCTATAGGAGTCTAGTTCGTCTGCGAGCTTCCCAGGTTTTAAGAGGGTAATTATAATGGCCTCTCACATAGACGGTGGTAGGATACCCGTTTCGCGAGCCTCCTCGAAAAGCTCGAAGATGCAGGGTGCTAGTTCCTCGACATAGGTTTTATAAAAAGCGGTGGTTAAGCCGTTCGAACCGGGGACTTTGTTTAACGGTAGGCTTTTTATGACTTGGGCCACATCATCCACTGTAAATTGGAAATCCAAATATTCTCTGTACCTATTACTCAGCCAAAGCAACTCAAGAGAGTCCAGGAATGGCAGCAGGCCCTCAGAGCTGGAGCACTGAGTAGTGGTGTAGAGCTTAGCATAAAAACTGGAGAATTCATCGAGTATAGCTTTCTGCCCTCTGATTAAAGATTGGTCCGCAGTTCTCAACTCAGTGACAAATGTAGAGGATCGCGGGGGTCGTAACATTGCCGCCAGCGTCCTCCCGGGCTTATCCCCTTCTCCATAACGCCTAGCCTGAGCGTGTTTACCTAGGAATTTGATTTCTCTGTGGGCTTCTTCTTCAAATTCAAGTAGTTTTTCTTTCAGCGAGGCCAGTGTGGTGGGTTCGCTGGATGTGTAGAACTGTCGCTCCAATTCCCTAATCTGTTTTTTGAGTGAGTCCAGAGTCCCCCGAATGGCTTTTAATATCCCGGCCTGTCTTACTATACAATTCCCCCTTATCACAGTTTTAAAAGCTTCCCATAACGTAGCCACCGTGTTCACAGAGCCAGTGTTGAGGGAAAAATAATCATTTATGTCTCCTCTAATTTCTTCCTTGAAGGCTTCGTCTAAAAGAGCGTCGGGGGCAATCTCCAGGTATACATCCTGGTTATTGAATTTGGTAATTCCAGGCGCAAGAGACAGGGTGCATGATCTGATAGGGATCGGGGAAGCTGCCGGACCTCCCTTGCCCATGTAGCTACATCTCGGGGAAACTAACTAGTAGTCCAGCCTGGACCATGCCTTATGATATTCTGAAATGCATGTTCCCTCCCTAACCTCCGGATGCACATGCCGCCAGATGTCCACCAAGTCTCCATCTGATAGGATGGCCCGCAATGTGGCACTAGCCAGAGGGTGTCGTGTACGAGATATCCCTTTCCTATCCAATACATCATCGAGAATGGCATTGAAGTCCCCTCCCCAAATAATAGTGTCACAATTTGTTGCTTCCACTTTAGCTCATACAGTTTGGAAAAAATCAGGTGTGTAAGCATTAGGCCATATACCACGACTATCACCAGTGGGCTGCCAGCTAGGGTACCTTGTGTGATGACATATCTACCTTCTGGGTCTAATAGTTGCCTTCCACTCCACTCCGCGCCTAATCATCACAGCGACTCCTCTAGCGTAGTTGGAGTAAACAGAGGAGTATATCGAACCCCATCTATGGTGTCGCAATCTGGGTGAGGCGGGAATGCTTAAATGCGTCTCCTGTAGCAGGCAAACGTCAATGCTATGTCTAAGTAAGTAAGAGTGCACTAACCTGGCCTTCCTGCCGTCATTTAACCCTCGTATGTTCCAGGTAAGGAAATTGAAAGATGTCATTGGGTGACTATACCAATATGATGTAGCAAATCATCAGAAGCAGAGTACAATGGCGTATATATCGCACATGATCAGCAGCATAGAAATTGAAAAGCAAAGATCTGGCTAACAATAAAACGTCCCCAACCCACCACCCACTCCAACCCACCAACCACTCCAACCCCCCAATCATGTTGCAGATTACCCATCCCAAACAGCATAAAACCTACAACTACAAGTGGGAGCTCTCCCGCAGGGGAGTAGTATCACCGGCATACTCCCACGATTGCTCAGGGTGGCCGAGAACACATCGATTAGCCACACCTATCTTCTCTTAACAATAAAAACTCTCCAAGGCTCAAGCCCACTGGAGTGCTGGTAAGAAACATGTATGCACCCCATCAGTTCCAACCTATACTAATGGACGAGGCCACAGCTAGCCCCTACTAAATCTTAGAATCGGATGCAAAGCCCACAGTTCCAACAATCAAACATGACAGTGCTGCATATCGAAACCAGTGACAAACAATATATAGGTAAATATCACTGCCCATCGTCGACAATTATAAACCAAACCATGTAGACAGGGTTTGTTGTAAAACAGTTCAAAGTGACCTCAGAAACAAGAACCATATCAATCATTGTCACTTAAACTGTGTTCTGCAAGTGCCGACTCTTTATAGCATTGTGTGGATGTCCTTTCCCCAATATGTTTTGCAAACTTGAGGGCAGATTTATCATCTGTAAAGAAATGGGCAGACCCATCATATGTTACTTTAAGCTTGGCAGCGTAAAGAAGCGCATAGGGAATCTGGGCCTGTAGCAGGAGCCGTTTAGCCTGCAGGAGCTCCCGCCTCGCCGCCTGCACAGCAGGGGTAAAGTCTGGGTAGAAAGAGATGGTATTTCCCCCATAGGTGATCGTCCCTTTACGAGACGCAGGGCAGTGTCTCAATCTTGATAGTTCAGGAGCTTGGCCAGGATGGTTCTGGGGGTGGCCCCATCTGGCGGTCGAGGACCCAGAGCACGATGCACCCTCTCCACAGCAAAGACTGAAGAAAGATGCGGATCAAACAGTTCGTGGAGTAGGTCTGCCACGTAGGTCTCCATCTTAGCAATGGCTGTTGTCTCCGGTATGCCAGTAATACAGAGGTTGTTACGGCGAGACCTGGCCTCCAAATCCTCGTTTTTTGCACAAATTATTCCCAGCACTTTGTCCATCTGGAGGAGTTGTTCTTTCGTCTCCACTTGGAAGTCATGAAAGTCTGAGGCCCTGTTCTCCAGCGCATCCAGCCGAGTCTCCTCTGTTCCTACCTGTGTCTTAACAGCGTCTAATTGGGAGGTCAACGCATCCAACTTAGAGTCTATATTCTGCAAACTAGACCTCATTTCAAGCATTAAAGAGCGGAGATCTTCCCCCTGGTCTTCCGTTTGTATGTCCGGCGGCCTCTCCGTACCCGCCTCCGAGTCATGCTCCGTGAGCCTCGTGTTCCTTCGCTGCTCGAAAGTCAACTTTGGCTGCTTAGCGTCCTGTTTGCCCATGACCGAGGCGGCTGCAGAAACACTACGTGCGCTGCACTAGGTGATCACGGATGTAACACAGACTGAACAGAGCAGGCCGTGCTGCCCAATATCGGACCACTAAGTCGGAGCACAAAAGACCCAGGCCTGCAGTGCAAATGCGCAGACCGCGGAGACCTTCAGAGCTAGCTAACAATCCACATTCAGAGCCTCCCTCACCGGGGTGTGTCGATGGGGAGCTGCAGCCGCAGGGGAAGTGGAGGAGCAGTGGGAAGGAGGCCCTATGCTAGACCTGCAGGCCGTGAAACACCGGTCCCATAGAGATGCAAGATTGATCCTCCACCGTTCCCCAAGGCATCTAGAGGCAAGGGCAGCGCATCAGCAACCTCAACAGTGTGCAGTGCTGGCTCTATGCGCCAACCGCTATAGACGGTGGGTCACAGCGAGTAATGCAGCCTCAACAAGCAGCACCAAGATACATCCGTCCTGCCCCCGCCGGTCAAATGTAATTCGTGGCTGCCCCTCTATAAATGCAGATACAGGGCCTCCCCGCGACGCATAGGTGTTGGCTTTATCAGATGCAGCCTGCCATTTCGGCCGAGTCGGCCATGAGGGTCCGCCTCCCCCTCTCCGCCTCCGTACCTTCAGGATGTGCCTCCAGACGCTCCGGACCCGATGCAGGTTCCACTCGCCGCCCGGTGCTCCGAGCAGGCAATCCGTCACTCACGGGGGCAGCAGAGCACCCGCAGCTGCATGCATAGGCCGCAGCCCACCGCTCCGGTGCCGCCGCCGTCTAGATTTTTGTGCCGCCCACCGCCCTCACTCGGCACCCGCAATCAGCGAGCAACCACCGCGGACCAGGGCTCGTTCAACGTCTTCCATGGCACAGCTAGCGGTGATCCTCGGCTTGTTATAATCTGCATACCCTGGGCATCAAGCGTACATTACTTCAGCACAGTATGCGCCCACCAATTATACTGATGTTGTCAGGATCATATCCCAGCCGGCGGAGCTCACCTAGCTAGCGGCCATTTCGCAGCACGGCAAGCCACGCCCAACTTAGCCGCCATAATTAAGAGTGAGATTGGCCAATATGAGGAGTAGAGCTCCAGGGGGGGTGCGACCAGGCTTAGGAAATACCACAATCTGAGCGTGTTGCCAATCTGGAGGCAGAGCTTCGTTCAGCACGACCTGGATCGTATCTAGGTAATAATTACCCAGCAACGGCATATATGCTCTTAAAAATTCACTGGGAAATGTATTTGGGCCTGGGGCATTTGCCAGACGTAGCTCTGACAGGGCCGCGGCCAGTTCTTTGACTGTGAGGAGAGCCTCTAGCGACTCCCTTGCCTCCGCTGACAATGCCTTTGGAGGCAGATCATCCAGAAATGTCATGACCTGTGCATTTGTCAAGACATCTCTATTGGTTTATAAGGCCCTGTAAAAGCCGGCAATTCTATCAGCCATGGTTTGGTGAGCATCACGCCCTGCTCGTAGCAAATCACCGGGACCTGAACTGGCGCCAAAGCATTCTGACACAGCCGATGTAATAATCTCCCAGATTTATCTGCCTATTGGTAATTCCTGCTCTGAGAAGCCAGCCAACCTCACCTGGCCTCCTCCAACAGCACCCCTTGATATTGTTACTGAGCAAGGCTCAACTGTCATCACTCCTGTCCCACCTCCTCCTCTCTCCCCGTCACGTCTAGGATTTGGGTTTGGGATTTGGGCTTCAATCTGTGATAATCTGTGCAGTCACCATTTGCGCACAGCCACACAGAAATTGATATCAACTCCTTGTATAGTAGGCCTCATTGCCTCTCATAGAATGCTACCGGAGGAGGTGGTTGCCTTGTTATGGGAGAAATACGCTTTCACTGCACAGTGTAAATGTGTTCTATACAGTGGCGAAATGGAGGACAGCGGGGGCCCACCGAAATACATAATTCTACTGGGGAGTGATCAGATAGGCCCCTGGGCAGTATCTCGACCTCAGCCACTCTATGAGCATGCCCCATCAGCACAAACATATAATGCAGCAGAGCAAATGAGCCGTGCTCCAAGGAGTTGAGAGTATAGCCTGCTCCGTGGGGTAATAGGCCTTTCACACATCTGTCTATCCCACTACATCCACTGAGGTCTTATGCGGGATTCACGCACCTCCCCCGCCCTCACCCAGATGCGTGCCATACATAAAATACATGCAATACATAAAATCATTGCTGTCCCCGCCGTTGATCGCCAACCCATCTGGCATGTTTCTCCATATGTCTACCAGTCAGTCTACAAAGTTCTTGAGGGGCTGAAAGGGAACCCTGTGGTGTAAAAGGATAGTCACTCTTCGAGAACCCTGTGTAAATCCTGAATGAAAGGTGTGTACATAGCCAAAGCGGGTAAAACAGGGACCCTTAGATGTGGAGTTGTGTCTCTAGCAATAACAATACATCAGCCTGTAGGCGTTTAGCCTGGCCGAGCACTGCACCCTGTTTTACATTATCCAGGACTCCATGAACATTCCAGCTGACAACGTGAAGTCTCCCCAGCGGAGCATTCACATTCGCATTGGTCATCTGGGCACAAAATTAACATATGGTGAACTGTCTGTAGGCATAGCCTCCAAACTAGGGCCACTAGACTGCGCATGAGATATAAAAAACTAATTACAACTTCGCATCCTACCCATCTTCCGCACCCCCACCCCACTACCTCAAAACCACTGAAGTATCTGTTGTGGCGTCTGCTAGTTCTTCAGTGCTGGGCCTAGAATGCCACAATGATCTAGATATGCGCAGGCGTTTCTCCTTCAATTTAGTATGGTTGTTGGTGTGGGTCGCTGGAGAACAAGTTGAAATCCAGGCAAGGCGGAGTATGAGGCTTCACAGAAATAGCTTCATCTGTCCAAGCAAAAACCTATAGTGCGGTGTCAAAAAATAACATATATGAATTACACAGCACATGTAGGCGGACCAGGAATAAAAGTATGTAAAACATTTTAAGATCCCTAAAACGGGCCTTTGCTGCTGTGAAGGACTGGCGCTCCTGCTGAACCATTCTGGTATAATCTGGAACAATCATGACTTACTGGGATTCATATTGCAGGTTTTCCTGGGATCTTGCCAATTTAATGATGGTGTTACAGTCATGGAAATTAAGAATACCGGTGGTGACAGGCCGGATTAGGACCAGATCCTAGAAGACTAGGAAGATTGAGTATGAGCAGTATGGTGAATTGGACAGGGGACCAGAATAAACAAAGAAGCTGAGGGGCCAATACCAAGAATACCAAGACCAGAGCAAGGATGATTAGAAGGATCAGCACTAAGAGGATGAGAAACAGGCCTAGGCATGCCAGATGAACCAAGGACATAGTACCACATGGAGCAGAAATACCAAGCCTAGCAGGATCAGGGTGATGAAGATCAAGAGGACCAGAACAGACAGAGCTATGAAGACTAAGGGGACTAGACATGGATGTTCAAAGGGACCGGGACCAAAATGATGAGGCTCAGAAGGACCCAGACAAAGAGAAGCAGGACCAACAGCACCATGATCACTTGGTGCAGTGTCATAAGGGCCATGAGGATAAGTCACATTGCCAGGAGGACAAGGAAGCTCTAAACCAGGAAGAATAGAGCTAAGAGGGGGAAGGCCTCAGAGGGCCAGGACACCAGAGGCCAGGTGAAAAGGTGGGATCAGCAGGACCAGGACCTGATGTACTAGGAATCAGATGAGCAGGGTGAGAAGGATCAGAAGGACCAGGTGAAATGGACAAGTATCAAGGGGATCAGGAAAGAAGAGGAAGAGCTAGGAGAAGAGGCTAGAAAGGACCAGGATGGCCAGGAAGACAAGAACAAAGAACATAAGGCATTCAGAGACACAAACAAAGAGGACTAGAAGCAAAAGGATCAAGTCTAGTGGGCAAAAAACAGGAAGAGAACACAAACTGTGTGGACCAGTAAAAGGAAAAGTATTGCTAGGCAAATCAGACTCAGAGCGAGGAAGACTGGGAGAACAGGACCGGAAGAAAACATGAGGAGATGGCCTGGCCACAAGAGCCAGCACAACAAGAGGTAAGAGGACCAGAGCAAGGAGGATCAGTAGGACCTCAACCAAGTGGAAGGAGAGCTCAAGTCACAGAGGCTCAGGAATATCAGGACTGGCATACCAGTACAAGCAGGACCAAGATGAGGAGGAAGAGAAGGACCAGGACAAGGAAGGCCAGGATGACAAAAGCTATGATGATCAAGCCAGGTGGCAAAGAACAGGATGACCTGAACACGGAGGATAAGGACAGAGTGGACAAGTTAGTCTAGGAGGATTAGGTAGACTAGAAGGATCAGAATAAACAGGAGGAGGAACAGGCCTATGAGGACCAGAGAGGTCAGAATCAAGGGGACCAGGGCCTGAAGGTCCAAGCGGACTAGAAACTGGGTTTGAGGAGCAGGAACCAGGCTGGTGAGAATCAGGGCACCCCGAGCCACAAGGACCAGAACCAAAATGACCAAGCCCAGCCCTGGGAAATCCAGGACAAGAAAGCTGGGTGGATAGGGACCCTGCAGACCATCAGGATCAGAGTGAGGATCAGAAGTACCAGGATCAGGAGAGGCTAATACAAGGATGAGCCAGGACCAGGGAGATAGGGTCAGGAAGTACTAGAACCAGGAGCACCAGATCCAGGAAACCAGTATACCAGGGTGACCAGAACTAGTTAAAACAGGACCAGGATGAGAATCAGGAGAACCAAAACAGTCAAGAAAAGGGAGACTTGGAACAAGACTAGGTAGAGAACCAATCCCTAAGGGCACAGAAGGATCTGGAAGAAAAGGAAGAAGAGCGGGAGCAGAAGGACATCTTTTGTAAATGGTTCTTATTCATGCTTCTTGTGCTACCAACCCCACGAAACCCCTAACCCTTCAGCCCACATACAGAACTCGTAAGTATTTGCTGAAAAATCATAGCATGCAAAGTGAAGAAAAAGCGGGGACTGTTACACCCTGACCTCAGAGTGATAGAAGACGCTCTCTGATGCTGGTGCACAGTAGTCTGATGGTGGATCTGAGGGCATAGGGACTGAAACTTGGCAGAGAAGTTTCAAGGTGGATACGTGAAAATTAGTGTGGTCCATCAAGGATTACAGAAATGGTTTAATAAACTCAAATGGCTGAAGTCAGGAAAATGGTTAATGGCTGAAGGGGGCAAAGGGCTATGACAATCAGCAAAGGGGATCGCAGGATCATAAAAAGGATTCCATGAGCAAAAGAGGGGATAATGGAGGCTCTAAATAGATCATCTCAGATGGCCCAAAGAGGATTCTATGTGACCCCAGAGCTTTGCGCTGACTTTCCATGTGCATTTATGTGTGGTGGATATGTAGCAAGTGTGTAGTAGTAAGACTCCTGTGATAATAGTCCAAGTGCATGGACCAATGGGATGCATTTTGCAGGACGTGACAGAGAGCAGATACAGCTTCACTACACAGTGGACGTATATTGACTGCATCACTTTGGAAGGAGGATGAAGACCCAGAACTGAAGTGAGGGAGAATGGGGAAAAGGATGCCCAAAGAAATTCTATGAGGTCCTTTTTAGCATAGGGCTGCTAATTAGTTCCTCCTGAGTGTTGACGTAGGGTCAGGAGTAATGGGTAGGTCATAGTTTTGTGAAAGATGTTACAGTTTGTTAGCAGGGCTACTCTTTGTACCTGATGACTGCTCAGGAAGACTACTATAAGCCAGGTTCTGATATTTCATGCTCCACTGTGTCCTTATTTTGAATATTTTTGGTTGGAGCCAACACTAGTGCTAAAGCACAGAGCTGTGTCTGAGCTACAGCCAGAAAATAATATTCAGAAGAGAATAACCTCAAATCAGTTCTGGTGCCTCAATAGTGGATTCACTGTCTGTAAAATGACCATTACATTGAAACTGGGAAATGATCGATTTGTAGGCCACAAGAATGAAGGTAAAAAAATATTGCTGTTTATTCAATTCTTTCAATATTTGTGATAAAATCGATTAATAAAAATCTACGTAAGTTTCTTTCATTCCGTGTCTTTGATACCTATATGTCTTTTCATGATTTAGTGGGAAAATTCTTTCATAATCCAATGACATTCAGTTAAATTAATTCTAGCCCCATTTCTATGCTTGTGGCTCCTCTACTGAATACTTCCATTGATAGACCAACAGAGTGGGGGCAGTTGAAGGACGGACTTTATGCCTTTATGCTGTCTACCCTATTAAGAGTAAAACCTGGCTCTAAGGGACAGGAAAAAAGTAATGGCCTACTCACCCTGGGAGAAAACTCCCAACATGTGGGACCATTCTTTTTTTGTTTTTCTAAAACAAACTCCCGCTTTGGGAGACGTTTTTGAAAAGTTTGCCTGCTGGCCATCATGTCTGATGGTACTGTCCTTCAAATGTTTCATGCATTAACAGGAACTGTCATGACAGCAGTTCCTGTCAATGTGGAGAGACGTCTACAGGGTCAGCAGACAACTCTAAATTTGGCAGGCAGAGGTCCCTCAGGATGGAGTAGGTATTGTCCTCACCATACTGATAGAGTTAACTCTCTCAATGAAATGCTAAACCAGGCCAATAGTTTTTCTTTCTTCTGTCATGAGATTGGAATGAAGCCTCTCAATATTGCTGTGTCCATTACTTTATAAGGGACTATATACAATTGTTTCTTTTTTGATGAAAATCACCCTAAACATTAGATGACTCTATGTCACTGGGACACAACATTTCCAGTCTGGTTTTTACTTATACAAACCATTGTTTTCAGGTGTTTTACTCTGATTTGTTCAATTGAACTGAACCATAATTAATAATTCTAGAATGCATTGATTTGCTGCAGAAGAAGAGGTGTTTTGACAACATGAAGACTTTAGGCAATCCTATATCTGTCCCTGGTAAATTCCCATGGTTTTGTCAGCAAGAGCGAGTACATAGCTTCAGAAGAGTAAACAGCTTTAACTGGTCTTGCAAAGGTTCTTATAATCTTCATCACTAGTTACCCCGGCAGGTAAATGAAAAGGAGTAGGAGCCTTTATGAAGCATGAGACAGCTACATAACGGGCCTCCCAAATCACTATGGTGCACATGCATCAAAATCCCGAAAAGCGAGTCCTTATTAGCGATAAATAAGGAATCGCAAATAAGGAATCGCTTTCCGGGATGCATGTACAGATTTGGTAAAATTTAGCGTTTCCTTAAAAATCGCTAAAACTAACCGAAAACACAATAGCGAATCCTTAAAATAAAGAATAGCAATTTCCGAATTCGGTATTACCGAATTCGGGAATTTGTGAATTCGGAAATAACGAATTCGCTAAAAACAGGTCGTACTAGAAGAGGGCTGATGACATCACAACCAGGAAGTCATCCAGCCCATCCCTCATACACTGCCCTGCAGAGCACACCGGAGGAGGCAGAGCATACAAGCTGAGCCAAGAGACTTCACCCTCAGAACCCATCCAGCCCACTTTCATCCAGGATGGACAAGAATGCACCTGCTACATCAGACACGCCCAGGAAGAGGAAGAGAAAGTTCTCTGACAGGGAACTTGAGCATTTGATCGAGGGGGTGAGCAGCAAGCATGATAAGCTGTTTGGGAAGCTGTCACTCTAGGTGCCTGAAGCTGAGAAGCGGAAGATATGGCTTCTCATTAGGGAGAGGAGGAATGCTGTCGGAGTGACGCACCGCAGCATCGACGACCTTAAGAAGAGGTGGTATGACCTCCGGAAGAGGGCAAAGGAGCGCATTGCCGAAAGGTTCAAGGAAGCAGCTGGCACAGGAGGGGGGCCATCCAGAGTACCTGCTAACACTGCCCTGGAGAAGCTCATTGAGGGGACCATTGAGCCAGAGGCAGTCGTCGGAGTAACCCAGATAGACACCTCCGGCGCAGCAACCCCAGAACAAGGTAAGATGCATGCCTGCGCCTCTACGCTGCGTATTGTATACCCATGCCCATCCCCCCAGGTCAATCGCAGTGTGCAGGGAGAAGTGCATAACACATATACCCTCACATTAGTATTGCATCATGGGAGTTGTAGTCATGTTAGCAAAGTGTGCATGTATGATCACCAATGCACAATAAATAAGATCAGCAGTACAGGGCCAACAGTGTGTCTAAATATGTAATTTATTGTAGGAAATAAATGCGGAATGACAAACAGATGTAGTCACAAAATAAACTAACAATGCACTGTTTCACACACAGATGCATCTCCGGTGGACTCTGATGACAGTGAGCACCTCATCATCTCCGAGACACCGGCAGATACCGATGGAGAGAATCCGCAGGAAGGTCAACCCACACCACCACCACCACCGACAATACCACCACCACCAGCGACAATACCACCACCACCAGCGACAATACCACCACCACCACCGACAACACCACCAAGACGCAGGGCACATGTGCCCTCCCTGCAGGCGATGGATACAGAGCCGAGACCAGCACCCACAAGTGTCCCCAGTCAGACACGTGTCACACCGCCAGCCCGTGGCCAAGTCACACAGCGGCTGAGGTCCATGCGCAGTAATGCAGAGCGCCCCGAACAGCCAAGGAACATCTATGGTGGTGTAGAGGCCCAGATGCTGCGTGTTCAGGGCCTGCACATGGGAACAATGAACCTTAACATCTCCAAACTGGCAAAACACATGTGCACTCTGACAGACGCTGTGCGGCACATGACCACAGTTGTGGCTGAGGGCAATCGGGACATCAATAAGAACCTACAGGAGCTCACCCGTGCCATCCTAGCAGGACAACACAGTGAGCGCAGGAGGCATCGGCAGAACTTGCTCCGTACTACTGCATCTACCAGGGCCATCACAAAGCTCTGCAACAGCACTGCAGTTTTGTCGCGCCGCTCCGTGTCACTGCAGGTGGACCTCGGGCATTACTGTGGGGATGTAGCGAAGGCCTTAGGCTAGGTGACCACTGCAGTGGAACACTTACAGTCAGGGACATTTAGTGGCAGCAACTTGGGAGGGGAGGAGGGCAGTTAGGCTGCATCAAGTGTGAGCAGCGTGTCCGTGCCGGAGACCTGCAACAGGAGGTGCAGTTCGCGCAGCTCTCCAGCCATAGACACACAGCATGGTGTGGTAGAGGAGACACGCGACAGGAGACTGGGGGACATGGGAAGCGGCACTAGACATTCAGTCCCGCATCTCTGTCCATGGTGGTGTAACCATGGGCCACTTGCATTTTGCGTTTGCACTCCCGTGATGTCAACGGGTATGCTTTCTCCACAATCTGTAAAAGCACTGTAATTTATTCTACTCATGTTACATCACTTTGACAAGTGCTCATGTGAAGTAAACATTAGCACTCCAAAATATATTGTCATGGCTCATTCTTACCTGGCTCTGAAATGATGTTGTGTGATGTATGTCCGCCTCCTTTGACCTTCAGCTGTGTTTGGCACGTGTGACTGTCAGTGTTGTGCGGGTGGTTGGTCTTCCCGATCGTTGTCGTTTCTGTCCATCTCTATGGGTATCCCCCTTCTGGTTGCAATGTTGTGCAGCATGGCACATACTGCTACAATCCTGCAGCAGGTCTCTGGGTTATATTGCAAAGCACCACCAGTCTTATGTAAGATCCGGAAGCGACTCTTCAGGATCCCGAATGTTCTCTCAATCACATTTCTGGTGCTAATATGGGCCGCGTTGTAGCGTTGCTCCTGTGGTGTTGCTGGGTTGATGTAGGGGGTGAGGATATATTCCCGCAAGGCGTATGCACTGTCACCTACAGGGGGGAAGCAAAGGCTTAGCGGAAGTAATGCTAATACATGTGTGATACTGATGAAATTAATAGGAATGAGTATGTACCAAGCAGGAATCCCTCTCCGAATTCTCCATTGAGCAGACGCCTGTGGACGCCACTGTGTCTGAATATATATGAGTCGTGTGTGCTCCCTGGAAATTGTGTGCCACTATGTCTGTGATTATGTGCTTGGCATTGCACACGACCTGCATGTTGATGGAGCGATAGGACTTCCTGTTACAGAAGATGTACTCATTGGCTGAGGGGGGACAGATGGGGACATGCGTGCAGTCAATGCATCCTATGACATGGGGGAATTGGGCCACCTGGTAGAATTCCTGTTTGGTCTTGTCCATCTGCTGTGGGGTTGTGGGGAAGGTGATGTGGGTATGTATCATTGTCAGCATGGCATCAATGAATTTACGGAAGAAGCGTGAAAGTGCGATTTTTGATACGCCTCCCGCTACCGCTACGACCCCCTGGAAACTTCCAGACACCAGTAGGTGCAGGCTGCATAGGACCTGGACGTGCACAGGAATGGCATTGGTCCTACGTGTCTGGTGCTGCAGTAGTGGTTCCAGGTCAGCAATTAGGTGCATTATCATGGCACGATTGAGACGGAACTTGTCATATACTTCCTCCTCATTTTGGCTCAGCAATGTAATGCGCCCTCCGAATACCCTCTCCTGGACCCTCCTCCTGCGCTGTGCTGCTGCATTTATTCTCATCTTCCTTTCGAGCACGTAGAGGGCTGCCATTTTGTAAAAGGAAACGGGGTCTCCAGGCCCATTTTTGAAGGCTTTCAGATTAATTACACCTGTGGTACACTTTGACTACTTTGTTTTTTTTTTGGGTGTGTCTGCATCTTTACCTCCTGGTTCCGATTCCCCTTATTCCGCTCATGCTAAATAGCGAATTTGTAGGGTTTCGGTATTAGCGAATTTTGATGCATTCTTTAGCGATTCTTTATTTGCTGATCGCTATTGCCAGGCGCTATTTGTGTTTTCGCTATTTCCGATTCTTTAATTTGCGATTCTTTAATGTAACAGGGATTATTTTAGCGATTCTTTATTTTTTTCACTATTGGGGTTGATGCATTGGAATCGGTTGTTTGGCACTCGCTAACGGACGATTTTAGTGATTCTGTACTTTTGCGAGGACAATTAGGCTTGATGCATGTGCCAGATAGTCTTAGCCCATGGTGTAATGGAGTGGCATTCTTTGCCATCTCTGTCAAAATAACTTGGAAACATTAAAACATTTCTGATCTGTAGACATATAAGTTAGTGCCTGCATCAAATCCAGTTTAGCACAAAGGGCCTCATGTTGCAAAATCACAGGTTTTGTGACCACAAAATTGATTATCTTTATGTACAAACCCCTTTTTATGAGTTGGAAAATTATTTAGACTATTAAAAGGAGGATTCATGAAAGATGTTTCCTTTTCCCCTTTCCAATTCGGACAGAAATGTATTGATATAGTTTATGACTGCAATTGCTTTTCCCTTACTATCTTTTTCCCATTGGACTCATGTTAGCAGCCTTTTAGGTAGATGTTTTACAAAACTGAAATCTTGTTTTTTTAAACTAGCGCTATTCCTTTAAGGAACACGGACTGCTTTGAAAAAAAATCTTTGACATTTTGAAATGTAGTTATAGAGAGGATGGTGTGCTGTCCCTTGTTAGCCACCATCTCTGCGATTACAGCCAATCATAGAGTGTTACACATTGTAACCTGCCTAATGAATATAAAATATGCAGATCATTCTGCCACCCCCTGCAATGCAGTATTTTGTGAACCGACTGAACACTACATAAGTCAGTTGGCAGAATACTATTCCATTTGCATAAAGTGTGTGCAAAATTTGCAACCACTTTTTGTGAATAAAATAATACAGCAGGACACTAACTTTAATAAGGAGATGGATACCAATTGTTTTCACTCCTTGTTTGCAGACAGTTCAAACAGGTGTACATGTCTGTTGAAATTTGAGAAGGCATAATAAAAGAAAATGTAAGCTGTTTAGACAGTAGCCGGGTAAATAGTTTATTTCCTCTGCTATTTACATGGCTACTGGCCAAGCTGTGCACGCTGTCTAATATTTAGCCAACCACCAAGTAAATAATGAAGATTCTTTTCAAGTTATTTGCAAGGACACTGACATTACAGTACATCAGTTCTGCTACTTAGCCAGCTGCCAGGTAAATATTGAATTTTTGTTTGCTAATTGATATGCTGCTGGTCAAATAATTTAAAATGTCTGCTATATACCCAGCATCCACATACATAATTAAGTGTATTTGCTATTTATGTGGCTGCTGGCCTAATTGTTCGTCTGCTGTTTTGCCAGCAGCGAAGATTTTTGTATTTGCTTGACTGCTAGCTAAATAGTACAAAACCTCTGCTATTTGGCCAGTTGTCAGGTAAATAGGGAAGTCTCCTTGTTATCTGCACGACTGCCAGCCAAACAGTGCAGAATTTTAACTATTGAGCCAGCGGCTTGGTAAATAATGACTTTTTTCTGATATTTGCATAGCTGATAGCTCAACACTGCAGAATCCCTACTATTTTACCAGCGGCTAGCTTTTTGCACGAACGGCAGATGAACAGTGCAGAATCTTTACCAGCTAGGCAGACATGGAGGCTGTGAATCATACACTGGAAGACACAAGGAGACATGGAAACTCATGAGAAACAAAGAGAAGAGATACTGGGGGATACATATATGGGGAGGGACAGATGCAGATGCAGGTAGACCAGTAACCAACTGGAGAAATAAGAAAGGCACTGAAGAGCCATGTGAGATAACAGGAAGACCAAAAAAGCCAGCAGGAGGCTGAGTCATTTCAAGACACAGTGTAAACATTGACACAAAATGCACACAAGAGCAAAGAGCTCTTCAGCATCGTGAAAGAACTCCCCACCCCCAGCTCCAGCACCAATGACATCCCACCGTCGCTAGAACTCTGCGACTCCTTGACCACATTCTTCCACCGCAAGATCGCAGACATCCATGACAGCTTCAACACCCAGACACCGATGACAGATGCCGACATCAAGGACTCAACGCCCACCATACACACCAACCTCCTGCTTGCCTGGAACCACGTCAACGACGGAGACACCATCAAAATCATGAACACCATTCACTCCGGCTCACCGTCCGACCCCTGCCTCCACCACATCTTCAACAAAGCGAGCTCCATCATCGATCGCACCCCACCTCCGGAAAATCATCAACAGCTCCTTCGAGACCCCCACCTTCCCGGAGAGCTGGAAACATGCCGAGATCAACGCCCTACTCAGAAACGCAAGGCGGACCCAAAGGACCTCAAGAACTTCCAACCCATCTCCCTGCTCCCGTTCCCGGCGAAAGTCATTGAGAAGACCGCCAACAGACAACTGACCCACTTCCTGGAGGAGAACAACATCCTGGACCCCTCCCAATCCGG
This sequence comes from Triturus cristatus, assembly GCF_964204655.1. Taxonomy (NCBI): domain Eukaryota; kingdom Metazoa; phylum Chordata; class Amphibia; order Caudata; family Salamandridae; genus Triturus; species Triturus cristatus. The sequence continues at coordinate 1,139,775,420 of NC_140589.1, forward strand.
CTTCCGCAGCAATCACAGCACCGAAACCGCCCTCATCACCGCCACCGACATCAGGACCCTGCCGGACAACGGCGAAACCGCTGCATTCATCCTCCAGGACCTCTCGGCCGCCTTCGACACCGTCTGCCACCACACCCTGCACACTCGCCTCCACGACGCAGGGATCTGCGACAAAGCCCTGGACTGGATCACCTCCTTCCTCACCGGCACAACCCAGAGAGTCCACCTCCTCCCTTTCCGATCCAAAGCCACCACGATCACCTGCGGCGTACCGCAAGGATCATACCTCAGCTCGACCCTTTTCAACATCTACATGGCACCGCTCGCCAACATCCTCCGAGCACACCACCTCAACATCGTCTGGTATACCCAGCTCATCCTCTCCCTCATCAAGAACCTGGTGGGTAGTGCGCTCTACAAATATTTCATTGATTGATTGATTGACAAAAAGAACTGAGGAGCCTCTGAGACTAAGGAAACAAAGAAGAAGACAGCAGAAGTACTGAAATAGTCACGGATATAGAGTAGTCACTGGAAGTCCGAGAACTTACATTGCAGAGACGATAGATACAGGAAGACATTGGGGAGAAATAGTGATACACTGTGATACAGTGGCAGTGGAACAAGGGGAGTACACAGATGTGGGGAGACACAGACCTCGGGGGAAAAGTATTCAAGTTATGCACAGAAAACACCTGAAGGCACTGAGAAGACACTGAAAGACACTGAAGAGTTTAAAGAGACAATCCGGAGACATATTGGAAAGTTTGTGGAGATATTGCGGAGACACAAGGGAGATATTTGCGGAGACACAAGGGAGATATAAAAAGGCACTGGCACATGAACAGACACTGAGAAATATTGGGATTCAGGGACAGGAAGACACATGGACATAGGGGTTCAAAAGTATTATAAATACTTTGTTAATAAAAAGAATTACATAAAAATCACATCAAAAATTCCTTTTAGAGACTCAAAGTTAAGCAATATCCAAGGGTCCTTACAAAAATATCACAATAAAATAGATCTCAGTTGTGACATTGACACAGGGGTGAAACAGACACAGGGAGACACTGGTGAGTGATAGATATAGGAAAGCACACAAAGACACCAAAAAACATATCAAGACATTGGAAACACAGGAAAACGCAGTGGGAAGTTAGGATGTTGCTAAGATAACACAGCACTGGAGACACATAGACAGTCAAAGACACAGAAGCTTTGAGACATAAACAATCACGAGTGTGTAGAGTTACTGACATGTAGAAGCCTTGGCATGTCACAGGAAGGAACGGGAGAGACACAGGGGAGGCAATGAATAACACTGTGGATACCGTTGGAGAGGAAGCATGGAAAAAGAAAGGCTCTCTGTAGACACCTGCATGACAAAGAGAAACACATAGGAAACTCCAAGGACACATGGGGGATTCCGGAAAATGGACACACTAATGAAGAATGCTTGCCCATATGATGCCTGTTTGGTCCTGTCAGGGTAGGATCTGGGTAAACATGGGCATCAGAAGTCACCGGGGAGGCCCCATCAAGAGAAGACCAAGAGCAGTCATGGACACTGAGAAGACATATGTGCTGGGTGATAATGAGATCCTCTGGAGAAGCCGAGACATGAGAACTGGGAGACACAGACTCAAGAAGATGCCCTAAATACATGGTGATAGGGACACTTTGAGACAAACACCGAGGGCCTGATCCACAAACATAAACTTACATTTGTGTAAATGTGCTAATGTTTGGTATTCTCAGTCTGAGTGGAGAACTCTGCACATAAAAAGATAGACCTGTCCTTTCTTTTTGTGTGCTGGTGTCTCTGCCAAGACTGCAGAGTCTCCACAGTCATAAAGTTACTATTAAATTGCAATTTTGTGAATACCAAAAAAGAGTAAACTTATACAAACATGTAAGTTTACCTTTGTGAATCAGGCCCTGAGATACTAGAAAAAACTCTTGGACATTGTAGAGAGACACTGGAAAGCACAGACTGGGGGGACACTGACATGGAGATTGGTAGAAAGACTTGTACATAGCATGATGCAGGATGGCAAGGAAAAACATAAGGGAGACCTCAGTTAGATACTAGGGTGGAGATTTTGAAGAGACACTGGTTAAAAAAATTGTGACCCACCGGGGAGACAATATAGAGACATCATAAGGACCACTGAGGCACTTGGAAGCCGGTGGTAGACACAAACACTGGGAAAAATGAGGAGACATTGAAAGTGGGAAGAAATGACATGGGGGTGCTACAGTCTGTATACTGGGGAGATCCACCAGAAAGATACTGGGAACAAGCTAAAGACACTCGTGATTGTGAACCAATGTACATAGCATGAAGCAGGATGACAAGGGAAGACACAAGGGAGACCTCAGTGAGACACTAGGGTGGAGACTTTGGAGAGACACCGGTTTAAAAAATTTAGACACACTGGGGAGACAATATAACGATATCATAAAGACCATGGAAGCACTTGGAAGCCGGAAGGAAAACACAAACACTGGGAGAAATGAGGAGACATTGAAAGTGGAAACAAATGACATGGGGGTGCCACAGGCTGTATAATGGGGAGAGCCGCCAGAAAGATACTGGGAACAAACTAAAGACACTTGTGATCGTGAACCAAGGAAAGACACTAGGAACAGACAAAAACTGCAAAGCACAAATAGACACGGAAACTGGGGAATATGGGGATGCATGGGCACTGGGATACAGGGCCATAAGGAGACATGGACTTCAGGTGATACTGGTGAGACACGAAGATGAGGAGACACTAGAATACACGTGAAGACACAATCACTCATCCAAACCATACTGATCTACCCTACAGAAAACTAGCACTTCCAAGCAGAAATACACCTCCAGAGTGCCCATAATACTGCAAGGCAGTAACAGAACAGATCTATACACATATTAATAGAAAATAACACGGCATGACAAGACATATTGTATTATACCATATCTTGCCGGCATTGGATTGTAACACACCACATGGAGTCGGGGTCTTTGACTATTTCTTCAGGGGCTCAGAAATCTTGTTAAGACATACTTCCTAGCAGGCTCCTTAGTACCTGAACTGTACTTGTGCCCTACCTTGCGTGGCTATCATCCTAGTGCTTTGAGGCCAGGACAACTTAACGCTCCACAATAAGTCAATATAATCGAATTGAATTGCGTGCGGCGCTACTCCCTTAACAATCAGCGCCCGAAGCAGCTTTCTGCACTCGGATCAGCTTGAGGTCAGATTGGGTGGTCGAAGGGGTGCGGTGCCACACGGGCATCAGCGACTTGAGGGATGGCATGTAATCAGTTGACATTAACGCAAGACATCTGCCGCACTCTCCGCGGTGATGAAACTGCAGCGCAGCTTCCAGTCCAACAATATGTTTGAGCCACATAATCACTCGAAAAATACTACTTTTGCCACAAGTTCTCTCATTGCTTGGCACAAATCCTCTTTTTTATGATTGCAATCCCAAGCAAATCCTCCAAATAGACCGTGTTTTGCAAATGTGCAGCTGCTAAATGAGAAATAAACTCAGAAATAAAAGGTAAATCCCCTAAATAATCATGCTGGGCTGGAATTAAAGAATTGCCCTTACACAATAAATACTTTCCTTTTTGTAGCTTTATTTTATTCACAGATGTTTAACATCGCTTGCTGCTTAACTGAGAGTAGCAAAATAGTTGATTTACTGAAAACATCATTAAACGAAATACCCTTTTCTCTTGGCTCATGTTTAGCTTCCGAAAGGTCTTTCTCTTCTCTGCTTCTCAGTGCAGTTTTACAGATTCTGCAACAGTGAGTATTTGCACAGCCTTGAAAATCCTATGGCTTTGATTGAGTGGGATGGTGTTTGCGCCTAATAAATAGCTATAGGCAGTGCTTGAAATGGAAAAATATAAGTGCAGGTATTCTGTACCAGAGTACCTGCTTGTTTCTGTAAAGTGCCGGGACTCTCCAATTAAAAGTATAGCATTTCTATTGAGAAGTGCAGGTACTCTCCCTCCCACAATAAAAATGTGCCGGAACTCCGTACCGGACAGTACCGGCCCATTTAAAGCACTGGCTATAGGGAATGTAATTTGTCAGGTCTATTAAGTAGTACTTATTCCATGATTATGGGCAATAACACGCATATTTTGATGCTTTCAGTACTGTTATCCCTTGTAAAAGTCCGGCGGTTTGATCTGTTGAAATTGAACAAAGGATGACGTATTTAACACACTTCGTAATTACCGAGTTCGGTAAATACCTCACAACTCGGAATTCTGACTTCTGCACGAACAGGGGTTTGCAGAGGCCTCTGAAAACAACGACTACTCATAACCAGTGCCTATCTCTGGAAAAAGAGACACTTCCTGCTGTGCATGTGGACAAAGTCCTGCAGACATGTATGTTTATCTTGACCAAGCCAATTGTTGGATTGTAAGACTAACATGACCTGAAATCTTTTCCTGATTTACCGCACCCTCAGACTGGTCAAAGGGTCAGGGAGGGTGAAAGCAACGACCACTGCTTTCAACCTAGCAGTACTTTCTTTAGGAATGTGGCTGTAGCATAGACCCCCCAGTCTTCACAGCTTAAACCCACTTGGAATGTTTGGCCTTTCCTATTCCAATGCACATCTCTGTGATTGTTTGAGTCCCCCTTCCTCCATTGAAGCAAGCCCGGATAGAAGCTTGCCAATAGGCTCCTTCCTCAGGTTCAACGAAGGTATGACCTTTCAAGGTAGCTGGTTGGCTCCTGACTTCTTGCCGGTGTCACCTGCTTTAGAGATGTAATGGTCATCTGGAGCCAGTACCACAAAGTCATATTGTAATCGAAGGGAAACTTTGTAGTACCAGCTCAGAGGAGGAGACATAGCAAGACTTCGTTTTATTGTTACCTTTGAGACTGGCACTAAGTCTACGACTAGAGAAGTTCATTCTGCTGTGCACTGCCCAGAATATGAGCAGTTGAAATGTTGGGAGACGACGGGCCGTATTACAATAAGTGCCCCGAGGACGCAACAGGCGTTTGCGCCCGCTCTGCACACCCCCAGGGCACTTTGGTATTACAGAAGGGGGCACAGACGCCTGTGTGTTCCCATCAGTAATACCGATATCGCAGGTTCACTTATAGCGCCAGCAATACCATCAGGGGGTGTTTCCTCATTTGCATGGGGGCGTGTCCTATGCAAAGGAGGGAATTCCTTTGCCTCTGTGCCAGATTACAAAAGTGGGTACTGAGGCAAAGAAGCTCTCAGGGGACCCACACACAGTGTGCCACTTTCTAGGTGGTGCACTGTGAGTGTGCCATCTGAGCGCAGCCCTCTGAAGGGGACAAAGGGGGTCCTATGGACCACCCAGACATCCCCTTGCAGGCGGGTGCGTCCCTGACTGCACCCGCCTTCAAGGGGATCTCTAATCCCCATTGAAAGTGCAGATGGGTTTCCGCCTGCACTTGAAAACACGGAGCGGCTGCTTGATGCGCTGCCCTGGGGGCAGCGCGAGTTTTTGGCTGCCCTGGGGGCAACGAGAGTTTTCGGCTGCCCTGGGGTCAGCGCTTTCACCATAATCGGTTGCATTGTTATTGTTTGCGCCTAGCGCACCTTTTAAAAGGTCCGCCGGGCGCAAACAGTGACAGTGCCTAATACGGCCCTAGAAGAACTGCCCTGAAATTAAGTACAAGGCCGAGATTACAGAGACATGCAGGGGGGATGGCTCAAAGAAACATGCCCAGGGAGCCATGTAGACTCTGACTGGCTGCACCTTCGGCTCAGCCTGAGGTGCTTTATTGAGTTTACTCCATATTCACCTGCTCTACAGCCCTGAAGCGAGCACTTGGGCCCATGACCCAGAGGTGGGCAGAGAATGTGGTCTGATGAAGGCTTGAGTGCCTCCGGTTGACTTTTTTAAATCTATCATTGCACCATTCTGAGTCCTAGTAGAACTTTACGGTTTCCTTCTGTTCTCCATTGACTATTCGGATGTGTTGCATTGGAAATGTTCTCAGAACCACTGTAACCATCATCATCCTATGACTTAAGGCACCATGTCAAATCAGAGAACCTCTTGTTCTTGGTGGGTGACTATCAATTTTGAGATTGCTTCTGGTTGGCTCGGATTCCCGTTGTTCAGAATGGTTGTGGCTGCCACAACCATCTTTTGCATGGCTACAGAGCCATAAAATTGTTGACACCTTGAGGACGGCCTTGAGCGCCATTCAGTATCCTCTCAACCCTTCGTTTATTTTACTTTTTTTTTGCAAACCTAGTTTTTAAAAAAAAATATCTTTTTAATTGGCATTTATAGACATAACAGGATTATACTCAACACAATTGCAGACCGATAGTAAGAATGTCATGTAGCAAAGTGTATTCCTTTGGAAGGCATTACATTATAATATACATGTTTATTTAGGACAAAAATCTGTAGTGGTCCCCCCGGTTCCTGTTCATAACAAGTTATCTCCAATATATTTTCCTCTTCCGGATTCAATACAATAGTATAATAATCACTCATCATGGTATTATAGTTAATGGGGAGTGATCGGGCCAATTATCAACATTGTCCACCTTAGATGCACACATTTCCAAGAAACATAAATTTGCTACATTCTAGGGTATTCAACAGATGCGTAGAAGAAAGCAATAGCCATATAAGGATAACAAAGGAAAAAAAGAACACAGGAGAATTTGCTCTGTGCTACTATGAAGTGAACATACAACTACAACTAGTGATAAACTACCAGAGGTCAATAACAAAAACACAGGAGCACACCATACAAGAGTAACTGTAATCCTCATATGTTTTAAATATATTTCCAACAACCATATATTCTAAAAAACAGTTCCACGACAGTCAATATCCATGAAGCTGTAGATTATTCACAAATTATTTTTATTTTTATTTCTTTATGGACTGCAGCAGCCGACGCGCGTTTCGCCCCACCTAGGGCTTCCTCAAGGCACGCTTATAACGTAGATGACGTACTGTCTGGTGATTAATCCAAATTACTGTTTTCTCTCATAAGGGTTTTCATAAGTCCAATGCGCTTCCAAATGTATTCGGATTCTCATTGTCATATTCTTTTACGCTTTGCTTTGGTTGCTCGTTAGTTTCCAATACCCAATGTTTTAGCAACCTCTTGGAGCCATGATACGTTCCATCTAAAACAAATGCCCTATCCAGGGGCAGGTATTATGAATACAATGGGACGCTCTACTGGCTGGTTCCGTGCCTGCTGCACAGTTCGCATGTGTTTCCTGCATGCCTGGCTGGGAAGAGACTCTGTCCCCCAGCACGCCGTGACCCTAGTCTAGAATACATTTGGAAGCGCATTGGATTTATGAAAACCCTTATGAGAGAAAACAGTAATTTGGATTAATCACCAGACAGTACGTGAGCTACGTTATAAGCGTGCCTTGAGGAAGCCCTAGGTGGGGCGAAACGCGCGTCGGCTGCTGCAGTCCATAAAGAAATAAAAATCATTTGTGAATAATCTACAGCTACGTGGATATTGACTGTTGTGGAACTGTTTTTTAGAATCTATGGTTGTTGGAAATATATTTAAAACATATGAGGATTACAGTTACTCTTGTATGGTGTGCTCCTGTGTTTTTGTTATGAGCATTTAACTGGGACACAGTTTGTGTATCCAGGAGTTAACACTCTAGGTGGATGAGTGTTTGAACACTAAGGTTGCACCCAGAAATTGGAGACAATATCAAATTAATTATCTTGTTACTGTTGGTGAATTACATAGTGGAGACACTTTGATGTGCAGATCGTAGATAGCAAATCCACCAGAATGTATGTATATGTTATAAACTACCAGAGGTCATTAGCCTGTACAAGCATCTGCAATCTATGAGTCAACATTACCTCGGGGTTGGGGGGTACCTAAAGAGGGGGAGGGGAAGAGGGAGGCAAAGAATATGAAGGCCAATAGGGCCCCAGCTCGATATGTGGAACACCGATGCAGTACCCGATCCAATGTATATAAAAAATTTTAGAAAATGTAGCCGCTTACCAAATGGCCCAACCAGGCCCCACCCCCCCAGAGCTCCAGTCATCCTGTCCATACCACAACAGTCAATCAGCCGTTAATGTGTGTGGGCGTGTGTCCTCCCTAAGTCTTCAGAGTCAGACAAATTCAAGTGGGAAGACTGCTCAGGGGTATGTTGTGTATCCCATGCTCTCACAAGTCCGCCCAGGGCTTTGCAAGTGGTTTCCGCCGCTTTGCGATTTTATCTTACTTTATCAAAGCCTTTTCCTCCGCTCTAGTCCAGCAGGAAACATCCTCTTCCCACTTGACCACTAAGGGAGGCTGCTTCGCCTTACACCTAATAGCTATTCTCCTTTTGGCCAAAAAGAAAGCCAGGTCTACAAATCTATGACTCAGTCTTTTGGGTTTGTGTCTTGGGAAGATGCCTAGAAGACAAACCTCCGGGGAGCACGCCAGGGCTTGAGACAAAACCCTGTTGACCATATCTACTATCTTAGTCCAATAGTCTATAATCCCGGGACAGGACCAAACCATGTCTTCAAAGCCAGCATCAATCTGTGCACGTCTGGCACAGGCCTGTTCATCACTCCCATATACCACGTTCAGTCTGTGCGGAGTAAGGTATGTTCTATGGAGCATATTGAACTGTATTCATTTAAAAGCTGCGTTTCTGGATACCTTTTTCGGGCCACCCAGAACCTTCTTCCATTCTTTCTCAGTCAACTGCCTGTTCAGCGTACCTTCCCATCTCTCTTGTAGGCGGGCCAGCGATCAAGGTGTCATTTCCATTATTGCTAGGTACAACCATTTCACCAGGTGTTCCACCGAACAAAGGGTCACCATGGCCTGTAGGGTCGCATGGGTGTCCGGTTCTTTCACGTCTGTTCCCCACAGCTCTACCAATGCTCCATGTATCTTGTGGTAATTTAAAAACTGCCTCAGCGGTAGCTGATGGTATTCCAGGAATTCGTCCAAGGGAAGTAATTCACCATCTCGATAACAATCACCCACTGTCTGCACTCCCCCGTCCTCCCAGCTCTGTAGTTGTTGCTGCGTAAGGGGAGGACCCATTCCCATTTGGGGAACCCCAAATGGGGAACACTAGGTGCATAGAGCAATGCCCCCTTGGATCGTGTCGTACATCTGTCCCAGCATGTTACCGCTACTGATAGTAACACACCCATATGCTTGATCTTCTGACGACGATTTATCATCTTAGGAAGCAAAACCATTTGTGCACAGCCCATAGGTAAGGATATCGTGTCTAGTCCTTTCCCATCCAGCCACCTGGCAAGCCATTGGAGTTGAGCAGCTAAATAAAAAGCTTCGAAGTCAGGGCCCCCAATCCACCTCCCGCGAGCGGCAGCCGCAAGGTCTGTAATGATACTCTGTTACGTCTGCCATCCCTTATTAAGTCCCTCATTATCGCGTCCAGGGTCTTAAACCACCTCTTAGGTATTACCACTGGTAAATTAACAAAGTAGTATAAAAGACAAGGTAACACCAACATCTTGGACAGTGCCACCCTAGCCATAAGGGGCAGCTTAAGAGTGTGCCAAAAGGCCAAATTGGCCCGAATCGCTCTTAGTGCACCTCCAAGGTTCCCATCAAATAAGTCTACCTGAGAATGATAGACCGGAATCCCCAAATATTTAAAAGAGACCGGGTCCAGCGGGAAATTCAGGGGTTTAGTAAGGGTAGGTCGCAGTGGGAACACATAGGTCTTTCTCTTATTGAGGCGTAAGCCCAAGATCTCCACAAATTCCTCTAAGATTCGTAGTACTATCTGGATCCTGCTAGACCCATCCCGTAAATATATTAGCACATCGTCTGCATATAATGATATAATATGATGGGTCTCCTCAAGAACCACCCCCAGTCTCCTACTTTCTTGCCTGATTTGTTCTGCCAATGGCTCCATCGCTAGAGCAAAAAGCAGTGGTGATAGGGGACATCCCTGTCGGGTTCCCCTATGAATGGTATAAGGTGTTGACACTGTTTTGTACGTGCATACTCGGGCTTTAGGATTTTCATACAAAAGGCGGCCCCAGTTTAACCACCCAGTTCCCATCTGCATCTTCCCCATCACAGATAGTAAGAAGTCCCAGCGCAGGGAGTCGAAAGCCTTTTCAAAGTCTATCGCCACTACCACTGCTTCAGGGTAATTTCCCAAGTCCAAATGGAAGAGGACATTATGTAGTCTCCTCAAGTTATTAGACGTAGAGCGTGGGGGGATAAAGCTGTTTTGGTCATTGTGGACTGGTCCCTGCATATGCTGTAGGAGCCTAGTTGCTAATGTTTTTAATTAAAATTTTAAAATCCATGTTTAGCATAGACAAAGGCCTAACGTCCGTTACCACTGTATGGGCACTCTTAGTTTTAGGTAAGGGGTTCTCCAATGCTTCTCTAATTGAAGGCAGCAGTTGCTTCTCTCTAGGCGCAGATGCATAAACCAGTTCCAGTTTCGGTGCTAATATATCCACAAAGGCAACATAAAATTCGACTGGAAGGCCATCCGGACTGGAGTTTTCCCCCGTGCTATATCTTTAATAGCTGCTCTGATCTCGCCTGCTTTAACCGGCAGAGCCAGCGAGTCTCCGGTGTCTCGCTCCAATCCCGGGAACCGCAAACCATCTAGGTATGCTTTTAGTGCGTCCCCCTAGCTAACTCCTGGCAGCTCATAAAGCTTTTCATAGTACTCCTGAAATGCATCATTAATGGCCTTTGGCAAACAGAGTATCTGCCCATTCATGTCAGTGACACTAGCAATTGGGGCACTCCTATTTTCCGGTTTAATCAGCCAGGCCAATAGTCTCCCGGCTTTGCCCCCTCCACATGTTGTTTTGCTTGGTATGTTTTAAGGTCTAGTGCCCGCAACCTGTCCCAAGTGGAATTATAAAGGCTCCGTACTTCTGCAAATTTATCCTGCATCAATGCCCCTTCCGCAATCTCTCTGTCCAACATCAAGATTTGGGTTTCCAAGGCTTCTAGTTCCCGGGTAATCACTTACCTATTTCCCACCACTTGCCCCAGGCATTGTCCCCTAGTCACCACCTTGAATGCCACCCATTCCACTAAAAGGGAGCTATTGGTTCCCTGGTTCTCAGTAAAATAGGTAACTAGGGCTGCGGAGAGGAGCTGCCGAAAACAATCCTCCTCTAACAAGGCGGGATCCAATCTCCACAACAGGACTGGGGCCCTCTCGGGGGTAGGGGTATATCTCATAAGCAGGGGTCTATGATCTGAAATGGATCTACCCAGATATTTGGCCCCCAAAAGCATTGGGGTCAGTACAGCAGAGCAGAGGAACATGTCCAATCGTGTGTGTAAGTCATAAAGGTGGGAGTAATAGGAGTATTCTCTCTGAGGTGCATTATGTAACCTCCAAATGTCTAACAAGTCCCACCCCGTAAGCCAGGTCCTAAGACCTTTAACTGTAGTGGCAGCAAGTGTACACCACAATGGAGGAGTAGATCTATCCCATCTGATATGACACACACGATTAAAGTCTCCTCCCAGTATCACGTTCTCGTGCGCCACCCCAGCCAGTGTTCCAGAGAGCCGTTCCAGGAAGGGAATCTGTTCACGGTTTGGGGCATACACACTGCTCAACGTTATCTCCCTACCTTTCAATGTGCCCGTGATCACTACAAACCTCCCATCTGCATCTATTATTTTCCGGGAAAGCTTAAAGGAGACCCCCCCGTCGGATCCACACAAGCACCCCCCTTGCAAAGACTGAATAAGTGGTAGCAAATAGTTGTCCCCTTCACCTACGCTTCAATCGTGTGACCTCCGTCTCTGTGAGATGGGTCTCCTGTAGCAGTACCACATGCGCACCTCTTCGTTTGATATAATTCAGTATACTGTAACGTTTTGAGGGTGAATCCATCCACCGGATATTACAGGTGAGTAGTTTAAACCCCTCGACCTGATCAATTTTCTGTGCCATTTGTCCGGTCAGTACCCCACCCAGCACCCCCCACCGTGCCCATTTGAAGAATTATCTCAGACCTCTTGGCATGTAACAACAAACCCAACAATTTAACACCCCAGCCCATGAGCGGACTGACAACGGTCAGCTACCCAAACTTGCAAAAATACCGCATAGTGCTAAACTACAGCAAGCAATGAAGGCCCAAGGCTACCAGCACAAGGACCTGCAGGGGAGCGTGACTTCCTCCACTAATGTAGTTAAACATACATAACGTTTCAACCTAAGCAGGCCGCTCCATCCCACCCTCTCCATGCAGTCCCATCGGGAGGAAGAGGCCCAAACACCTATTAGTTGGGACCTGATCACCCAACCCAATAGAACAGATAGGGAAGGTGTGAAGGAGAAAAGAAAAGAGAAGGGGGAGGGGAAGAGAGAAAGATATCCACAATCAATTATAACACAATTCCGTCTGCGGTTTGAGGAGTCACAGTTGGCATGCGGACACTGCCAGTATGGGATGTGTCCGAGTCTGTGCCATCAGTTCCATGTTTTGACTCTGAGCCTCTCTCCAAAGATGATTCTCTGTTTTGCATCATGTCCGCTACTGCCTGTAGCGCTTCCGCTTGCTCTGCCGCTGTTCGTGATGGACTCGGCCTCTTAGCAACCCTCCGCCTTTGGTGTCTCCGCGGGCGCTTTCCTGGATCTCTGGCTCCAATCGTTTGCTTCCCATCTTGTGACCTGGGTTGACCTTCTGTTTTATAAGCTTTAATCCATTCCCAGGCAGACTTGGGGTCGTCGCAGAAGTGAGTTTCTCCCCCCAATATTATCTTAAGCCGAGCTAGGAACATCCGAGAATATTATATCCCCTCCTCACGCAAGGCTCGTTTAACCTCCAATAAGGAGGAAAGGCGTCTCTGGACCTCCAGTGTGTAATGGGGAAACAGAGACACCTTATGGTTTTCCACTGTAAATGGCCCATCTGAGCGTGCCCTTTGTAACAAGAGATCTCTGTCCCGAAAGTGAAGCAGTCAGGCCACCACAGGGCCTGGCGACCTTCCAGGTGCCGGTGGTCGGGCAGCGTGCCACCACCTCTCAAAGCCATGTCTCCAGGTACTGGACCATATCCTGGCCCTCTACTCCTTACGGCAGTCCTAGGATAAGCACATTGTTTCTCCGGTTTCGTCCCTCTGCATCCTCCGCTCTCCGCTCCAGTACGTTGACCCTACTAGATAGATCCCCAACCTGTACAGCCAATGCCTGCTGCGCAGGGGCGAGCACCTCAAGAGTCGCTTCAGATTGTTTCACTCTGTCCGTTAGTTTGGTATATTGTGCCTGCAACAAGCCCAGGCCTACTGCAACTGTTCTGATGTCTTGGTGCAATGTTGCCTTAGTATCAGCTATGGCTTCTAAGATCTTGGCCAGTTGTTGGTGTACAGGTAGCTCCGGTGATTCACTGCCTAACTCTTTAGGGTCTGTGTCCATCGCACTGTCGTCTTGCTCTGGCGGGGGTCCCGTCTGCTTCCCTCTGGGCTTCCCCATCTCCAGCTTGAATCGATTTACCACCACCGAGCGAGTGCGCCCTTCGCCAGGTGGGCAGGTAGCCGTCATCAAAGCCTCTGTCCAATTCCACTCAAGAGTATTGACTATACTCTCTGTGTCACCGTTTGCTCGGTCTAGTAATGGCCTCTCTGTCGGTGGCCCCGCTTGTAGCTGCCCGGCTAACTAACAGGCCCGTACTCCAGGTTCTTCAATCCGGACCACTCCTCACCACCATCCAGGGTCAGGCACTCCACGCTTGCAGGGAGTCCCCACTGCAGCAAATCGTTATGTTGTGTGCCCTAGGTCTCCGGTCAGGTGACACTTAGGAACTTGTGGCTTGTGGGGGGGGGGGGGCACAGAATGTTGAAGTAACCACCGAAGAGCAGCACCAGGAGCACCATGACAGTGCTGCATGATTCGAACAGAAAGCAGGCCAGTCGGCGAACCCAGGGCGGAAGGACCACCAAAACATCAAACGGCAACAATGCAGCTGAGTGTAACAGGCATAGGCGATCTCACTTCTCATCTCCCATGACCTGTCAACGCCAGAGTCTCTGCCTGATTGTCAGCAGCGCTCAGTAGCAGTGTCGAGGAAGGGCACAGCAGAGGTAATGGTTCCCACTGTACAAGCAGCGTCACTGTAATAAGCCTGCCCAATGTTCAAGACACCACCACCTTCCAGCTCATGCACCGCTGCTCAATCTTTCCAGCATGTGTCATACCTTATACTGCTAACATTTAGGGTCAAGCCGCCCCTCCGTGTGTCCCAGGAATGTGCCCCACTCACTTGTGGCCTCTCCTCGGCTGTGACCCCACGTTGTCTGCAGTGGCACAGTTCGATACCGTTGACTGGCGCGGCTCCATCACCTCGGGCCGCTGGGCTACACAGTTCAAACAAGCAGCCTCACTGCCGTGGGCCCGGATGCCACCTCGAGCCCGCTCGGTGCCCTCAGCCTCTGCAGCTGCTTCCTGATCTGGGTGAGCAGGGGGAGACCCCAATGGCTCGTCCACAGCAGAGTTCCGCTTCTCACTGTTTCTGCTTCGTCAATACCCCCTGCCCCCGACCGCTCTGTTGTCCTCCACTGTGCCTGGGTGATGAAGCAGCCTGTCCCCGCCAGCCATATCACAGGCCAAAGAGTCATTAGGGAGAGCGGGCTCTCAGCTGTTCTCGCCACTTCAGTCAGGGGATCAGGCTAGGCAAAGAAGCAGCCCCCACTCCTCCAGCGACGGAAGAGGCTGCCGTCAGGTCCGCAGTGCGGTCCACTCCTGGGGACCGCCACTCCTCCCACGCGGGTGCTACCACTGGCAGGACATCGGTCTAGCTAGTTGCTGGCTCCGTACTCACTGCTATCACTTGCTCACGGAGCAGTGAGCACGTCTCAAGCTCTGACATCTACCGCCTGTCTTCCGTAACTTGGTCCGGACTCGCCACCAGTGTTCCTTCCGCTCGCTACTCTGTTTCAGGATGCCATCTTACCTCTGCAACGGCCGCCCTGCACTGCTTTTCGTCTGTTTCCCCGCCGTCCCCCGAATCACTAGGGATGCCGTTGGAATCTTCAGGATCTCCGGCGAGTCGGGCTCCTGGAAACCCACCCCCGGGCAAGGGGGGAATCAACATTTTCCAGGATAATTAGCACGGCTGGTGCAGAGCTCTCAGCTCACCCGTCTGCCATCAACGGCTTTGTAACCCCCCTCTCACCCCTTCGTAACCTGCCTTTCCTGCCAAGCACCATTGTAGTCCCTACTGATCCCTTCAGCTGTGGCCTGTACGAGCTCCATTACAAACACAGAGGCTGGAGACCTGGCACACAGACACATCATTGAATGGAAACTTGATCCAGTTTACCTTTGCTAATCAGCTTTGAGCTTACTTAGATATCCTGCTTGAAACCTGCATCCTTGAGAAACTAGGAGGCAAGATACATCACATCGAGCTTCAGTATATAAACATCTAATCTTTTCTTCACTTTTACTCTGACTGCACATTGGTTGTCTAGATTACTTGGATTTTCTATTTTGTATTGTTACTTTTTAGAAGTGTATTTGACATCCAATCGTACCATGCTGTCTGTGGGTAAGCCTTCAATGGCAACTGTGACTTTACTGGAGGGTCAAGTACACATCGGGATTCTTGTTTGCAATTGATATTCTCAGGAATACTAGGTTGTAGAACACTAGCGGTAAATGCTCTTGGTATTTGTTGGACTTGGCCCTTTTTGCCTAAAGTTTCCTAAATGTTTTGCTTTCCCCCCTAGACCTTTTTTCTGACATGGTGTTGCCAACTTAGATGCTTTAGGCACTTTGCCACCGCTGATCAGTGTCAAAGTGCAAGTGCCCCCTGTGTAAAGTCTAATGGTAATTGGTTGTCCATGATTGGTATGTTTGCCTTACTAGTAAAGTCCCTAGTAAAGTGCACTATGTGTGCCAGGGCTGGTAATTCAAATGCTACTAGTGGGCCTGCAGTACTAATTGTGCCACCCACACCAGTAGCCCTAAAGAGAGAACTCAGGCCTGCCACTGCAGTGCCTGCGCGCAGTTTGTTAAACTGCCAAGTTGTTCTGAAAAGTGCACCCACTTTCCAGGCCTTACCCTTCCCTTTGTATGCACATCAGACACCCCTATGGTAGGTCCAAGGTACCTCCCTGGGCAGGGTGCAGTGTATGTGAAAGGTAGGACATATACTGAGGTGTGTACCATGTCCTAACTGTGAAATACTCTCCATTTCGTTTTTCACTGTTGAAAGGCCATCTTGCCCATAGGTCAGAATGGGGAGGCTTTGTAATATGTTTCCAGCCTATCTTCCCATAGGCTTAAGATGGAGAGGTGAAGTTTAGTGTGCCTGAACTCACAATTTAATAACACATCTTTTTGTGAAGGTGGTTTTTGCATTGTGTGTTTAGAAACCACTCTTTTAGAAGTGGCTGGGTTTTTGTGTTCTAACATTTCTGTGTGTCTCTGCCTGGTTGTGGATTGACTGTCTGATTTGATTGTGATAGTCTCCGGGGAATGTCTTAACCAAGGGGAGGAGGTGAGACAGCAACAGGCTAACCTGCATCTGGAGTGTAGGGGGGAGGAGTTGCCCCTGGAGGTGAAGAGGCCTGGGTTGCAGCCATAAAACAATGGCTCCATCTCCTGCTGAGTGATTAAGGATCCAGACCCCCACTATCAAAGGAAGAAGGTGTCACTGAAAGGGAGGCACCCAGAACTGGTTTAGACAGGGGTCAGTGCCCCCTGAACACAAAGACTTCAAAGACATTTAAGGGTATAACTATGAGAGCTGAAACCCCTGAACGTTGGAATGGAACTGTTCAAGACGGTAAAGGATTGAAACTACTTCGTGGTCAAGAGGAACCTCTGCCAAGGAAGAAACAGCTAAAGAGACTGAAGGAAAGGACCGTCCCTTGCTGTGTGTTCTGGGGCTGGCCTGCAGTTTTCTGATTTAACCAAGGAGAGGCTAAAGGGACTTTGCTGTGTGCTGTGTCCCCCTGCTTGAAAGGACTTTGCTGTGTGCTGTGTCCTGAAGTAACTTATCCCCAAGGGTCCGTGGAAAGCTGGCTTCCTGTTGTGGGAACTCAGGAACCCAAAAGTTTCCAGGTGTGTCTCAGTGATGCTGTGTGTGATTTTTGCAGCCCGAGACCCTCGTAAGAACTGCCTGTGACCATTCACACCCGGAGTGAGTCTCAGCGACGCTGTGTGCGTGTGCTTTGTGCAGCCTGACACCTTCGTGAGGATTACGCTGTGATTGTGGGCACCCAGAATTCAAGTGAGTCTCAGTGAGTGTGCTTTGTGCAGCATGAGACCTTCGTGAGGATTGCCCTGTGACCGTGCACACCCGGAGCGCAAGTGAATCTCAGCGACGCTGTGTGCGTGTGCTTTGTGCAGCCTGAGACCTTCATGAGGATTACGCTGTGATCGTGAGCACCCGGAATTCAAGTGAGTCTCAGTGACGCTGTGTGCGTGTGCTTTGTGCAGCCTGAGACCTTCATGAGGATTGCCCTGTGACCGTGCACACCTGGACTGTGATCGTGTGCACCCAGAATTCAAGTGAGTCTCAGCGACGCTGTGTGGGTGTGCTTCGTGCAGCCTGAGACCTTCATGAGGATTGCCCTGTGACTGTGCACACCCGGAGCTCAAGTGAGTCTCAGCGACGCTGTATGCCTGTGCCCTGTTGCAGCCTGAGATCTTCGTCATTGCCATCGGCCCAGACCGGCATCCCCAGAGGAGCTGTGCCACCGGCCCGAAGATGCCTTTCCCAATGAAGGACCTCGAACCATCTCCGTCAGGGGGGGCCTGAGTTCCACTGCTCAAAATCAACGAAGTCACATCGGAGGCCCAAGTCACGAGGAGAGGAGAGTGAGGTCGCACCCCCCCAGGTAACACTCAGCGAGCGTGCGTGTTTAGCCGCCTGGGGCGGGGTGCGGGCTCAGAGAGAAACGCTCTCGGTCTTTCCCATTCTCACAGCGTGAGCCTCCGCTCAAGCTTGTATCACGGCCCGTACTTGCCAAGGAGTGGCAGTACCGGGGCCGGAGTTTGAAGCAGCACTTTATTTTCCACCATACCCGTGTTGGGGGCATATTTTGGCAGAAGCTGACCGTGAGTCAGTAAGAGTGGCATAGAGACTGTCCAGAGCACCGTGATCGGTGCCGGAGTACATTATTGTTGCATTACGCATTGCATTATTTTTGCATTACGAACTGCCTGATTGTTGCATTACGCATTGCATTATTTTTGCATAACGAACTGCCTGATTGTTTGATTATGCATTGCATTATTTTCGCATAACGAACTGCCTGATTGTTGCATTATTTTTGCATTACGTACTGCCTGATTGTTGCAGTACGCATTTCATTATTTTTGCATAACGAACTGCCTGATTGTTGCATTACGAATTGCATTATTTTGGCATTACAAACTGCCTGATTGTTGCGTAACGAACTGCATTATTTTGACATTACAAAGTGCCTGATTCTTGCATTACGAACTGCATAACATTGCATTAGGACTGCATTGGATCATATAGAATTGCTAATTAATACAGCAAGAACCTACCAGGGCTTGCTGGCCTAATAACCAGCAAGGTGAAATATTACAAATAGACATATGTTGGATTTTTATCGTGTGGTCTCATCGTATATCTTTTTATATAAACATATAATTGTTTTTATGAAACTCATGTGGAGTCCATTTGTGGTGTTATCATTGGGTTACTGAGAGCGTGGTTGCAAATACTTTACACATTTGCCTTGGAGATAAGCCTAGCTGCTCGTACCAAGCTACCGAGGGGGTGAGCAGAGGCTATCTGAGAAGGTGTCCTTCCTTTCCCTGACCTAGAATCAAGGGTCTCTATTTGGACTAAGGTGCCACCTCAGCCAACTAGAGACCCCCAGTTCTAACAGTATTGTTGAGTACTACAGAGTTCATTGGATGACCCAGTAGGTCCTCTCTGGACCCTGAAACACAAAGACCCTTAGAGATTCCATGTGGGTTTGCAGAGCAGAGGAAATAGACAAGTACCTTATTGACACATGGTAGGACAGTATGGTAAATGCATCAGTCCTACCAGAAACTCAGCAGGTATTTATGTATGGGGACTCCAACAGGCTGTTAGAAGTCATGAAGGTGATTAGGTTACATCTTATATATTTACTATACACTATCTTACTAGGTAGCAAATGAACGATGATTACAGAAATAATTAGGAGACAGCAAAGTCAAAGAAAACTAAATAAAAACATATTGACAAAACTGCAGAACAATAGTCTTAAACAATCTACACAGTATTCTGTCAATATGTTGAATATATTCCAAACTACTGTGCAATTATACAGTTCACTCAGACCTCTGCCTTTGCAGAATCCACTAGTTAATTCATTATTATTGGTGAGTTGCTGAGTGGAGGCAGATGCAGAGCAGTTAACACGAGTATATTAGGTGTTGCGTAGTTTTTTTGGGAGTAAGGAATTTCACTTTACATTTATTTAGAAAGAGAGACAATTGTTATTTTTGAACTCATGATTTATTGATTAATTTGAATGGTTAGAGCAATGCAAATCCACGTGTAATTTGATTTGGTGACATTATGGTTTGTTTTCTAGCCAGTGTATAGTCACTTGTCACCAATAAAGGTATTGGCAAGGTTCATGGAGCAAATGAAAATGAATTATGTATTGATTTATCCACTAGGCTATGATTATGTATTATGTATTGAAGCTTTTTTTACAATAACTTTTATGAGAATTGTCTTGAGATATATAATTGTATGAATGCAATTTGATGAAATGAGTTATAAATATGTATTAATCTTGCATTATTTATAAATAACAACAAGCATGCTGATTGGATTGCATAATAATTGCTATTTGAATGTAGGGAATGAGTTACCCCAGTCTTTTTACTATGTTTCCTGAGGAAGTGATTTGTCACAGTTTTTTTTAAGGGAAATTAGCTTAATTCATTAATGTGGCTTTGACAAAGACCATAAGGTCAAACCGCATTAGCCAGTGGAATAAATCATTCCGTGAACAAATTCCTTGAGTGCTTGCTTTTTCTTGAGTTGATTTTACATCGATAATTTGTACGTATTTTAAAAAGCGGGTCCTGCTCCCGTCGCTGAGCACCAGCCACAACAGGTGGATGCAGTCGGGATTAGCAGGGAAAGCTGTTTTTCAACATATATACATATAGATTCCGAAACGTTGGCAGAATTGATTCCCATTATTTCCCTGAACCGCATTATTAATGTGTAAAATGTGTTAATAAGCCGAAAGCAAACAATAATGTGATGTAGTCATGTTTAAGAAACAACAATAATTTCTCTGCTTTTATGGTTTTTATGAAATTTGAGAAAAGAAAACAATGAATTAATATTGCGCAAATGTATATTTTATATCTATGATTGCGTATTTTGCACCAAGCACCTTACACTTTAAAAAGATCATTGAGGCCGCGGCGCTTGTCATGTGAACAAGGCTCGCAAGTGCCGAAACACGTAATGGCTGCATTTGAATAAACTAATTTGCACTAACTTGATGGTCCATGCCCGTTTGTGAGGAAACTCAGAGGAAGCAACGGAATCGATGATATATATATATATATATATATTATCAACTGGCGGTCGCCAGTAGATAGTTATAGTTAGGACCGAGTTCCCATAGGAAATCTGAAAATTCTATTTTGAATAACTTTGGCGCCGGTTGACTTATCTTCGTGAAATTTTCAAAACTAATGGGGCGCTCCGCTCAGCTCCTACCCTGAAAGTCTCGGGGTGATTCGTCAAGTGGGGGCTGAGAAAAAAGGGGAGTCCCAAAACGCATTTTCCCCATGCATTTTCCCATAGGACCTTTAGTTGAAGGTACAGCCCGAACGGCTGAACAGAATTACCTGAAATTTGGCAAAGAGGTAGTCCTCAGGTCAGGCATGTGCCTTTTGCATATATGGTGTCAATCTGTTCAGTAGTTCCTGAGAAAATTGCAGTTAAAAGTACATAAATATCTATATGCGCGCACGGTGCGCGCACCAAATGTCCGCGAACGTAATTCTGATTGGTGGTTAGATGTCAGTCAACATTCCAATCAGTCGAAATCAGGAAGTGTCGGATGCCATTTTGTGAGTGACAGTGAAAAAAAAAGGTGGAGAACGTGAAAAGGGGGCAGGGTAGAGAGTTCCTGACCCCCTAGCCTTTGTCAGGGGGTCCCTGAAGGAACCCCAAAGGGTGAAAAAAACATTTTTTTTTTCATTAAAAAAGCACGGTGCGCACCATGAAAAACCCTTAAAAAAAAACACATTTTAAACTGTTTATAAGTTTATAGAAGATATTAACTATGCTGTTCAACTTTATCCAAATTAAAAAAAAAGAGCTGAGCCATTCCATATTACAGGATACAGTCAATCTATAACTATATACATAGGTAGTTTATTGTAAAATAAATATATAAAAAATATAATAATGCATACATAAATTAGCATTTAAAAAACCTTACAAATTTACTAAAAAAAACATAGGTTTCACACACGTTATAGTTAGGAATTAGCATTTAAAAAACCTTGCAAATTCACTGAAAAAACCTTAGGTTTCACACACGTAATAGTTAGGAATTAGCATTTAAAAAACTTTGCAAATTCACTGAAAAAACCATAGGTTTCACACACGTTATAGTTAGGAATTAGCATTTCAAAAACCTTGCAAATTCACTGAAAAAACCAAAGGTTTCCCACATGTTATAGTTAGCTGGACATTTCACTCGTACAAAACCATTGAAATTCCGTTATAGTTAGTTCAGCTAACTATAACTCGCGCAACCGCAATCCACTGCTGATGACGTCACATATTACATCACTGTATTCACTAAGATACTGTTAATAAGTCAGTTATACAATTAATTTTACAAAAAAAAACATCCATTTAAACACTTATTTACCCATTTATTCTTCCATTAACCTTTAGATATACATATATAAAAAATATTTATTTTTCAGAAAGACACATATTCACTGGATGATGTCATCAGTGATGTCATCAGTGATGTCATTTGAGATGTCATCAGTGATGTCATGAGTGATGTCACTGACCATGTCATGAGTGATGTGATATGTGATGTCATCAGCAGTGGATTGCGGTCGCGCGAGTTATAGTTAGCTGAACTATCTATAACGGGGGAATTTCAATGATTTTGTACGAGTGAAATGTCCAGCTAACTATAACATGTGTGAAACCTATGGTTTTTTCAGTGAATATATATATATATATATATATATTACCTACTGGCGGTCACCAGTAGGTAGTTATAGTTAGGACCACGTTTCCATAGGAAATCCGCAACATTCTATTTTGAATAACTTTGGCGCCGGTCGACGAATCCTCGCGAATTTTTCAAAATAGGTGGGGCGCTACGCTCCGCTCCTACCCTGAAAGTCTCGGGGGGATTCGTCAAGCGGGGGCTGAGATAAAAGGGGGGTCCCAAAACGCGTTTTTCCCATGCATTTTTCCATAGGACCTTTAGAACGAGCTACAGCCCGAACGGCTGAACAGAATTACTCAAAATTTGGCAGAGAGGTAGTCCCTAGGTCAAAGAAGTGCCTTTTGTAGGTTTGGTGTAAATCTGTTCAGTAGATTCTGAGAAAATAGCGTTTAAATCAATATATATATCTGAGCCCGCTTACGGTACGCTTACCGTACGCTTACCGTAAGCGTACGGTGGCGTGCGCGAGCGCGATTCTGATTGGCCCTTAGATCTTAGTAAACATTCGAATCGGCCGAAACCAGGAAGCGGCGGCCGCCATTTTCTGTGTTTCACTCTGAAAAAAAAAGAGTGAAAACAAGAAAAGGGGGCAAGGAGGAGAGTTACAGACCCCCTAACATTTGTAAGGGGGTCAAAGAAGGACAGAAAAGTACAAAAAAAACATTTATTGATTTTTTAAAAAATCACGGGGTACGCGTACGGTAAGCTTACGGTAAGCGTACGGTTAAAAAAAATAAAAATGAATAAATGAAATGACGAATTAAGAGTTTAGAAATTAGGGAGCTCTAAAAAGAGCTGTTGTGTTTATGAAGTCATTTTTTTAGTGGTACCTACAAGTAAGTACCGATGCAGAGTCTAAGGTTCAAGAGGAAGACTCTGTTCCCTTCATCATTGAAGTGCACACCATCTCCTCTATAAATGTCTTGCATGTCATAACGCAAGTTGTTGTGGTAAATGGCACCCATACCATAGTCACGGAGGAAAGCAGAAACAGATTTGTTGACGTGCTTTCTTGCTTTGTCAATCTGCGGACAGAAATGATTGGACCAGTTCCATTTTTGCCTTTGGCATATGTTGGAAAACACAAAGGCAGTTTTAGGGAAAAGTGTAAACAGTTGTGCAAAGGTGTCCTTCATAAGCATTTCCAGACCTACCCCAGTCAAAGTGCCTAGGTCATTGCCACCACAGTGCACTATTATGAGGTCAGGGTGTTGGATTTGAATGAAGGATTTCACCAATGGCATCAATTGGTGCCACTTTAACCCTCTCTGACCAATCCATTTAATGTCTACATTTGGCAAAGCAAGGTCTCTCACCATACCTGTTTTCTCTGCAAACTTTTCACTCCAGAAGACATAGCTGTGCCCTACAATCCACACTGTGAACATCTTCAAAGGAGAACTGGATGCACTCAGGAGGTGTCTTTCAGTAGAATGGCAATATGAAAAGAAAGACAGTTTGGAAATGGAGGCATACATATTTTTAACAAAACAAAAAGAACTGATTGGCTGTTTCATACCATTCTAGAAAAAAAACTAGGCTGTATGTGTAAATTAATAGAAGCATGTTTTGTATTGGTACAAAAAAATGTGTTACCAAAGAACAGTACTATGGATTTGCTGTTAGGTTTGAAAAGTCAAGCACTCTTGCTCTGTGGAATTGAAACATTGTGTGGCGAACTTCTGACCTAACTCCACACAGCAGTGTTCCATGAGCTGTTGCTATGGTAGCAGGCAGAAGTCAAGTTGGGGGAAGGGTACTAGGCAGAAGTCAAGTTGGGGGAAGGGTACTTTTGGAAAAGGGTTGGTTTTCAACCAATAGAAATGTGTGATTACATTTGAAAAAAAGGGGGAAGCACTGAGATTTGAAACTTACAAGTATATGTGTGGAAAAAAAGAGGGAAAGTTTGCCATTATCTGGTTCTGCTGAGAGGAGAGAGGTGAACACAACAGAGATCCTGGCTCTGATAATCTGCTGTTTGAGTGTCACATTTCTTTCACAACTAACTAATTTTAAAGGTGAGTTTACAGTTTGAGAGGGGATGTATGTGGTAACTTAAGAAATGAATAATAGAAATGGGAATTGTTTTTGTTGTAGTTACACATGGTGGTTTCATAATGTGTCAGTCTGTAAAAGTGATTTACACTTGCCCCGAAAAAAAAAAGAGCAGTAAGTGTGCTTTCAAATTGGCAAAGAAATTTCGTTTTGGGACTAATGTGAAAACATGACTCTGTGTGCATAGAGGAATTATAGGCAGAGATTTATTGCGTCTTGCTCTGGTGATTTCACAGTTGCATTAGATGGAAAGGGGGAGCGAATTTTTGGGGGAAGAAGCAGAGTCTTAGCACACACCCATGTGCTTGCCATGTATAGTCATGCACAGTATTTACAAGCGAGTGGGGTTTTCAGGTTTCAGTCTGTAATGCAAATACATTCAGCATCACTAAGGCTGGTTGCCCTTGCTGGAGTGTAGGCAGTCACCGAGAATACACATGGTGGTGGTCTGAAAAAACAGCTTGGACATGTGCATTGAAATAAATAAAAAAAAAAGGTTTCATAATGTGTCAGTCTGTAAAAGTGATTTCCAATTGTAAAAAGTGATTTTCACTTGCCCCGAAAAAAAAAAGAGCAGTAAGTGTGCTTTCAAATTGGCAAAGAAATTTCGTTTTGTGACTAATGTGAAAACATGACTCTGTGTGCATAGAGGAATTATAGGCAGAGATTTATTGCGTCTTGCTCTGGTGATTTCACAGTTGCATTAGATGGAAAGGGGGAGCGAATTTTTGGGGGAAGAAGCAGAGTCTTAGCACACACCCATGTGCTTGCCATGTATAGTCATGCACAGTATTTACAAGCGAGTGGGGTTTTCAGGTTTCAGTCTGTAATGCAAATACATTCAGCATCACTAAGGCTGGTTGCCCTTGCTGGAGTGTAGGCAGTCACCGAGAATACACATGGTGGTGGTCTGAAAAAACAGCTTGGACATGTGCATTTAAATAAATCAAAAAAAGTGGTTTCATAATGTGTCAGTCTGTAAAAGTGATTTCCAATTGTAAAAAGTGATTTTCACTTGCGCCGAAAAAAAAAAGAGCAGTAAGTGTGCTTTCAAATTGGCAAAGAAATTTCGTTTTGGGACTAATGTGAAAACATGACTCTGTGTGCATAGAGGAATTATAGGCAGAGATTTATTGCGTCTTGCTCTGGTGATTTCACAGTTGCATTAGATGGAAAGGGGGAGCGAATTTTTGGGGGAAGAAGCAGAGTCTTAGCACACACCCATGTGCTTGCCATGTATAGTCATGCACAGTATTTACAAGCGAGTGGGGTTTTCAGGTTTCAGTCTGTAATGCAAATACATTCAGCATCACTAAGGCTGGTTGCATTAGATGGAAAGGGGGAGCGAATTTTTGGGGGAAGAAGCAGAGTCTTAGCACACACCCATGTGCTTGCCATGTATAGTCATGCACAGTATTTACAAGCGAGTGGGGTTTTCAGGTTTCAGTCTGTAATGCAAATACATTCAGCATCACTAAGGCTGGTTGCCCTTGCTGGAGTGTAGGCAGTCACCGAGAATACACATGGTGGTGGTCTGAAAAAACAGCTTGGACATGTGCATTTAAATAAATTTAAAAAAAAGGTTTCATAATGTGTCAGTCTGTAAAAGTGTTTTTCACTTGGCCCGGTAAAAAAAAGAGCAGTAAGTGTGCTTTCAAATTGGCAAAGAAATTTCGTTTTGGGACTAATGTGAAAACATGACTCTGTGTGCAGAGAGGAATTATAGGCAGAGATTTATTGCGTCTTGCTCTGGTGATTTCACAGTTGCATTAGATGGAAAGGGGGAGCGAATTTTGGGGGGAAGAAGCAGAGTCTTAGCACACACCCATGTGCTTGCCATGTATAGTCATGCACAGTATTTACAAGCGAGTGGGGTTTTCAGGTTTCAGTCTGTAATGCAAATACATTCAGCATCACTAAGGCTGGTTGCCCTTGCTGGAGTGTAGGCAGTCACCGAGAATACACATGGTGGTGGTCTGAAAAAACAGCTTGGACATGTGCATTTAAATAAATCAAAAAAAGTGGTTTCATAATGTGTCAGTCTGTAAAAGTGATTTCCAATTGTAAAAAGTGATTTTCACTTGCGCCGAAAAAAAAAAGAGCAGTAAGTGTGCTTTCAAATTGGCAAAGAAATTTTGTTTTGGGACTAATGTGAAAACATGACTCTGTGTGCATAGAGGAATTATAGGCAGAGATTTATTGCGTCTTGCTCTGGTGATTTCACAGTTGCATTAGATGGAAAGGGGGAGCGAATTTTTGGGGGAAGAAGCAGAGTCTTAGCACACACCCATGTGCTTGCCATGTATAGTCATGCACAGTATTTACAAGCGAGTGGGGTTTTCAGGTTTCAGTCTGTAATGCAAATACATTCAGCTTCACTAAGGCTGGTTGCCCTTGCTGGAGTGTAGCACTCTGGACATGGGCTTTTTAAAAAATCTGAAAAGTGGTTTCATAATGTGACAGTTTGTAAAAGTGATTTTCACTTGCCCAAAAAAAAGAGCAGTTTGTGTGCATTCAAATTGGCAAAGAAATTTCGTTTTGTGACTATTGTGAAAAGAAATGTAGTAATATATTTAAATACAATAAAGGATTTTTTTTTAGTTTTTTTCAGGTATTGCTGAAGAACAGTGAACAAAATTTAAGATGCCTACAAAATCTAGAGTTCAAAAAACGCTAAAAAAAAAACTATATTTGAAGACAACTGGAGGACCAAAGTTAGTAGAAGATGCTCATGTTGGGAAAAAGAAAAAATCTTCTGGTAAGCAGAAAAAACAATTTCTTAAAAAAATATTCAAAACAAAGAAAAATGTACAAAATGTCTGTCCTGGAAAGAATGTAACAAAACGAAGAGAACAGCAAAAAATTGAGAATTTAGTTAATGCAAATATACCTTCTGCAACTGAAAAGTTTTACATAAACAGAAAAACAGCGTTTAAAGAGATACGTAGAAAAATGTTTCAGAGAAGAGTTATGTCCAATTTGATAAAGGATGTGAAGAAATATAAGCAAAAGGCTAAATTTTATAAGAGAAAAAAAAAAATTGAAGCCATTGCAGCAAAAGCATTAGAATTAAAAAGGAAACTATTCATTTTAATTTTGAATAGGATGCGTACATTAGATAAAATGGTTAATGTACTGAAATCACAATGCAAAAGGAAAAGAGTAGTGAAAAGAACAAACTTTTGTAAAGTGTTTTTAGGAGAATGGATGCATAGTTCAAGTAGTGAACCTTTTTTTAATGAAGAGAGCTATTTTCAAAGTAATAGTTTGCTGCATGCAGTTGACACCAGAGGTCGTTCATACGAAGTAAAAAATGGTTGCATAATGGAGAAGGAGATAATGGTTCCAAGAGATGAGGTACAAGTGATGGCAGATGAGGCAATGGGGAGACGTCCTAAAGCCCCAGTGTACACTTGGAATTGTAGTAGTATTTGCACTGTGCGTCAGGAATCTATTGACAGATTTCGAGAGTTTCTAAGAGAATATAGCAAAAAAAGTGTAAAACAGAAGATTAAGGTGCTTCAAAGTCTGGATCCATGCAGAGTGAGAGAGAATACTGGTTTGCAGGGTCATTCTCTGGCTTGTCTATCTAGAAAAGTGTGCAATAGTGTTTTCCATCATTTTAGGATGCTGGCTGTTCATCATACTGAAATGAGAAAGTTTGTGAGACGGTTGTATTTTGCCAAAAGTCCAGCAATAAAGTTAAATGAATTGAATAGGGCTCTGTTCCGAGGAACGGTATCAGATGTAGAGAAGGTTGTTGATGAAATTCAGTTTTGTTACTTTGGTCCTGAACAAAACAGTGCAGAGAAGGACACAGTAAATGAGGAAGAAGTGGAAGAGAATGTAGAACCTTCTGTAAGTAAGACATTTAATGATCACATAACCAAATTTGCAATAGTCTCTAATGAAAGACCAAATGTTACTTGTATTTGTTGCCGCAGAACTCATTATAGAAAACAAACTAGGAATGTTGATCTCTACAGAAAGAGTGAAAATGAAGATAATTATAAGTGGAAGGATTTTGCCACATATATATTTCTTGAAAATTGTTTTGAATTGGGTGAAGATCAGCGTATTTGTAAATACTGTTACAACAAGTTAGAGGAAAATAGAATGCCGACCAGAGCTGTACATAATAATTTAGAATTGGATGCTATTCCTGCTGAACTTTCTGAATTAAATACATATGAGTCTATACTCATTCAATGTGTTCATCCGTTCCAGACCATAGTATGTATGGAGCCCAAAACTGGTAAATTACCTCCTTCAGATTTACTGAGAGGTTTAAAAGGTAGAGTGGTGTATTTGCCCTTGGATTTGAAAAAAAATATGGAAACTATTGATGCGGATACTTTGGAAACTGAACCATTAATTATTCTGGTTAATGGTGTACCTACAAAGAATAAGAAGATTTGGCAGGAGCTGGTAGATGTGCGGAAAGTACAAAGAGCAAATTTGTATTTGAAAAAAAATAACAAATGGTATGAATCAATTTATATAGAAGAAGAAGACGAAGATTTTCAAGAAGACACAGAAACACCAACTGGACAAATTGAAAAAGTGGACAAGACAAAGGAAGAAGAAATTTATGAACATTTTAGCATACATCCTCTTCATTCGAAAGAAGTTATGGGAGACAATATTGATCTCTTTCAGATGAAGAAAGCAAAAGGAACTCCCGTGAGTGTATGGGAGGAGAGCTTGGAAGCTCGATGTTTTCCCCAGCTGTTTCCTACGGGAAAAGGAGGACGATACGATGAACGTCCAGAACAGATTCCAGCTTCAGAGTGTCGGACTACAAGACTATATGCTGAAGATCCCAGATTTCGACAAAGTATTCCTTATTTGTTCCATCTTTTATTTGAAAGCGACTTGTCTGCACTGTCTTATGCAGTAAATCACATTTTAAAAAGTGGAGTACATTTACAAAATGTGTCTGCTAAGGATTTTATGGAGAAAGTGCAGCACCGAGATGATCATTTGGAAACACAACTGATCAATCTGATGGCTTGTCAGCGTGGGACAAATGAATATTGGTACCGACGCCATGGTGAACTAAAATGCATGTTACGCAATTTAGGAACACCAACATGGTTCCTTACCCTAAGCTGTGCCGAGTACGCTTGGGATGATTTACTGGATTTTCTACGAGAGGCCAATTCAAACATTAAAAACATCGAATACAAGACAGCAGGAGAACTGTGCTCATTGGATCCGGTTAATGTTTGCAGATATTTCAATCATAGATTTGAGGCTATGATGTCCTTCATCTGCAATAAAAAAAATCCACCCCTTGGAGAAGTAGTGGATTTCTTTTGGAGAAAAGAGTACCAGGCAAGAGGTGCTCCTCATATTCATATGCTGTTGTGGATCAAGGATGCCCCAAAGTTTGGAACAGATACTGATGAAGCAGTGTTATCTTACATTGAAGAATATGCAACATGTGGTATACCAAAAAGCACAGAAGAGAACAAGTTAAAGGAGCAAGTTTTACGTTTCCAAAGTCATCGGTGTGGAAAATACTGTCGACGGAAATACAAGAGCAAAGAAAAATACTACTCTAAATGTCGATTTGGTTTTCCTAGACCTGTTCTTTCAAATGGAAGAGTAAACAGTTTTATGTCAGCTGTGAGACATACTATCACAAGAAAATCACCTAAGAATACCTACAACCTTAAAAGAAAAGAAGAATCAAAAAATATAAATGACTACAACCCAGTCATTTTATCCATGTGGAACGCTAACATGGATATACAGTATGTAGCTGACAATTCCATTGCTGTTGCACGATATGTAACGTCTTACATTACGAAATCAGAAAAAACAGAATTGAAGGAAATGTGGGAAGAGATTTCTCACGAGAAGACTGTCAGTAAGAAGCTGTACAGTTTCAGTTTGAAGATGTTATCGCATCGAGAAATTGGATCCTACGAATGTTCAGATAGGTTATCTTCTGCAAGTCTCTACTCGAAGTCAAGAAGAATAATTTGGGCAAGTTTAGGCCTTGCAGCAATGAGAAATCGGGTACTGAAATCTATTGGAGAAATTGAATATTTGGCCGAGAATGACCCAGAAAGTACAGATATATTGAAAACAAACATGTTGGACACATATTATCCCAAGAGAAGTCATCATCTGGAGAACATGTGTCTCTATGAAGTGTTGCAGAACTACATTTATTCACGGAAAGCTGCAGAAGACATTAATAATAGAAAATATAAAGTTGTTGGTGAAGAAGGATGTTTGGTGAAGCAAACCAAAGGAAGTTTGATAAATCACCGGAAGCTGAGTTGCGACACTACCGACAAGAAAGAATTTTACTACTTGGCTCTTTTACAGTTGTTTAAACCATGGCGTACAGAGGATGAACTACTGGGAGAATTTCAAAGCTATGAGGATTCATTTAATGCTTGCAAAGACAGCATACAATGCAATACATTCACAACTTATCTGCAAATGTTAAATGAAGAAATTGAACAGGAAACTACAATTGCAGCAGAAATAGCTAGAGACAGTTCTCAGGACAGCCAAAGTTCAGGAACTCATAGTCAAGATCCCCTAGGACAACCAATCGTTGAAAATGAAGCATCAATAGCCATGAATGAAGTGGAAACGGCTATGAATCAAGCTCAAGAAGAATTTATAGACTTAGAAAATTTGGAAAGACAACTGAATCAAGAGCAGCAACAAATTTATGAAGAGATCAAAAACAAAATTGATCACGGATTTCTACATGTAAAAAAAGAGTGCTCATGCACATCATTTCATCCAATCAGGATGTATGTAAGCGGACAAGCTGGCACTGGAAAAAGTTTCCTAATTAAAGTCATCAGAAGCTACCTAAAGCAAATAACGGATTCTACTTTGTCTTGTGTGGTTACTGCTCCAACTGGGTTAGCAGCATATAACATAAAAGGAATCACCTTACATCGTTTGCTAATGTTACCAGTGGAGCATGAGAACAAAATACAATTCAACAATCTAACTGGAGAAGCATCCTTGGAAGTTTCACGAGTATTGAAGAAGATGCAAGTTCTCATTATTGATGAGGTGAGCATGGTATCAAACTTAATGCTTGCCTTTGTGCATTTAAGAATGCAGCAAATTTTGAAGACAGACTATGACGTGTTATTTGGTGGAAAACACGTCATAGTTTTTGGAGATCTTTTGCAACTTACTCCAGTTAAAGGACAACCAGTGTTTAATACTGTGACACATGAAGACACGAAGAAGTCATTGGGAAGCATCGGAAATACAAATATTTGGTCCTTCTTTGAGTACAAGGAACTTACAACTAATATGAGGCAAGCAAACGATGAAGAATATGGAAGTATTCTGAAAGATATCAGAATTGGACTACTCACAGAAGTTGGCAAAAAAGCATTACAGAGTCGGCTGCTACATAATTTATTTCCAAAGGAAGAAATAGTTGCAGAGAAAATATACAAGAATATTGCAGAAAACAAAAGTGTCATCTGCTTAATGCCAACTCTACGTGAATGCTCAATATTCAATGAGGAGCTTTTGAAATTGGAAAAGGAAGAGATCAGGAAATTGGAAGCAGTGGACAAAATTGAGGATGGAAGAATTACTGTCACAGTAACAGGCAAACTGAAAAATAAATTGGACTCACTAGAGAAGAACATCTCCAAAACAGCTGGATTAGAAAAAAATCTATATGTTTGCATGAACTGTAGAGTGTTTTTAAGGAGAAATTTGGATGTTGAGAAAGGTTTAGTTAATGGAGCGATGGGAAGAGTTGTGGGTTTTATTAATTATCAGAAAAAAGAAGGAATTGAATGTTTAAAAATAAAATTTGATCAGATAGATGAAGTAAAAGATATTTGTCGTTGTACAGTTCGTTTTATGCTTGTGAAAGACTTATATGTACGTAGGAAGCAGTTTCCGTTTTCTCTAGCATATGCTGTAACTATTCACAAGTCTCAAGGATTGACTGTAGATTGTGCATTTGTGAACATTGGTTCAACTGTGTTCAAAGAAGGTATGGCATATGTTGCTTTGTCACGAGTCAAAACATTATCAGGTTTATTCATGATAGACTTTGAAGAATCAAAAGTTAGTGCTGATACAAATTGTGTAAAGGAGTATAATAGATTAAGAAGAAGCTATGCTCCTCATTTAGGTCAGTATCCTGTGTTGGAGAAACGTGTAGTTTCTCGTAAAAGGAAAAATGAGAATATCTGTAGTGAAGATGTAGAGAAGAGGAAAAAAAAGAGGAGTGATGTAATTGCAAGCAAAAAGAAAAAGGAAAATGAAGAACAGGTTGTAGGATGTCATTTTGAAAATAGCTCTGGTGTCAACTGCTACGCAAATGTAGTGCTGAATGTTGCATTTTATCTGGAAAGTTTGCAAGAGCAGATAATAGTAAATCAGGGAAAAAGATTCTGTTCAGAGCTGAGTCTCCTTTTTCAAAAGCTGAGTAAAGATAAAACTCAAATAGAAAGTGCTACTGACATTAGAAAACTTTTAGATGTATGTTCAGGACGAACACAGTTTTCTCAAAATGAACAGCAAGATGCACATGAATTTTTGATGTATTTTCTTCAGGTAGTGGAAGAAGAAGGAGTTCCCATTGACATTTTTTTTGGTCTCTCTTATAAATGGGAACATAGTTGTGATAATTGTTATAATATAAGTGGCTCTATTGTTGATAATGAAAGGTTTATTTATTTGACATTGCCAGAGAGTAAAACAGTCACTTTTGCAAAATTAGTTAAAGATGCTAATCATAGCATGAAATGTGGTGAGTGTAATTCTGACATGTTTTCAACATTAATTTTAAAGGAATACGGACAGTATGTAATTTTAATGATGCAACGATGTAGAGCTGATGGTTCAAAATTGGATACTTTAATAAAGAAGTTTACAGGACAGCAATTATCAATTTCAGGAAAAACTTTTGTAACTGTTGCAATAATTTTCCATGATGGACCTACTGTTACTTCTGGACATTACACAGTTTATCTTAAATGTGAAAAAGGCTGGACACTGTGTAATGATTCTCAATTGATTTTCAAACAACGTTTGCCTTTTGATTTAGCAAATTCATATCTAATCTTCCTGAAACCTAAATTTTAGAGAGACTTGGCAAGATCTGGACAAAACAATTTTACCATTTTACTGGATTACCATTGCAATTTTGTAAAAATTTTTTTTTTTAAATTATCATTTGGCCTAATGGAAAGATAACCAATTGTAATGTGGACTTTTTTAATTTTTAATGAAATTTTGAAAAACCAATAATTTTGAGATTATCGGTAACTTCTGCACATTTTATATTTTGGAATGTTATTGGACTGCCATTGGAAATTTTTTCAAAAATGATTTAAAAAATTACTATTTGGCCATGTGGAAAAGTAACCAATTCTATTGTGGACTAAATAAATTAATCAAAAAATTTTCATGAACCAAAATGTTACAGAGAATCTGTGAGATCTGGACAAATTAAACTTTAGAATTTTATTGGATTACCGTTGGTAATTTAATCCAAACAAAAATTTAAAATTACTATTTGGCCTAAAGGAAATGAAATCAGATGTTTTTTGGAGTTATTTGAGATATAATATTGTGATTATACTTCTGAAACAAACATATCAGACGGTATTTTAAAGGAATAAGTATTGGTATTAGATGATATTTTTTTACAATATTATGCATTTCTATAATGTTAAGTTTAAGTAAAAAAAGAATCAGGGCTTTTTTAATACAATCTTTGTGATTGGTATTTTTTTTTGCCCGCTGTAAAATGATGAATGCAATTGCTTTCACAATTTATAGTGAAATGCAATATATTCTGAAAACAGCAAAAATAAGGCAAAAATATTTTTTGGGAAAAAATGTAAATATGTGTACTGTATTATAAAAAGTTTTTAAAATATTAATACTTTTTCCTTTTTTTCCAGATAGATATAGAAAATTTACGAAAACTACAAACATTTTTAAAACTATTTTTAAAAAAAAGAAATGAATAAATATTTTTTCAGTGAGTATGGTAAGTCAATAATAATAATTGTAGTCTCTCAAGGTCAATGTAATGTCATAAATGATTTTTAGTGTTTTTTTAAAAAAAAAAAAAAAAGTACGCGCACCGTACGCGTACGGTAAAAAAAAATAAAAATAAGTTTTTAAAAAAATATGTAAAAAAAAGATGAAAGATAAGGTTGGCTCTTAAAAGAACCGTTGTGTTCATGCAGGGACAGAGGAAAGAAAGATTGGGAATATTAGACGGTACGACAAGTGTGCTGATCTATTTTACTGTTCACCAGGGAAACACTGGTCTCCCTATAAGTAATTAGATCGTGACAAGTGGCGCACCGTACTTCAACCCTCGCAAACCGAGGGTTAATTTCCAGAGGGCCAGCAAAAGGAGATTCTCCCCCCACAGATGAAGGGCTCACCTGACCTGCAGAAGAAGGAGTCAGCCCTGCAGATGATGGTCCAGGCTGAGCTGCTGTGGATGTACTGGCTCGTCTTTCTGAAGAGTTACCTCCAAAAAGATGACCATGTGTCCTTCTGTGTACATCCTGGAGGTGTCTCTTCATGGTGTGATTCCCAAAGGAATACTTCCTGTCAGGATTACCTCTAGAAAGTACACGCTGACACAGCCTGCAAGTAACTAAGGGTGCATTCACCTTTTGCTGGCCTTCAGGAAAAGTAAAATAATCCCAAACATAAGAAGGCTTTTGTTTCCTCGCTCTCTGCCTCAAGACAGTGCTGCTGGTGCTAGCCTCACTCTCAGAAGGGCTCTGCTGTTCTGCCATCGTATCCCAAAGACAAACCAGCTCCTTCTCCCAAGGGATCACAAGCAGAAATGAAGGGAATGGGTGTGGTGTAGGAGAGTTCTAGAACTGAAAGTAGTTTCAACCAATCAAAAGTTGTGTTTCATGATCACATGACCTACCGTACGCTTACGGTACGCTTACGGTACGCTTACGGCAAAAAGTACGCATGCGCGTAAAAAAGACACGCGCTTGCGCGCATGCGCATAACAGTCACTCCCCGACACTTCCGCGTAACGTGCGCGCTTGGCGTAAGCGCGCACGCGTCCCACGCGCAGTACGCGCGGCTACGCAAAGTGCGTAACTATACGCAAGCAGCGTAGAAAGATTACGGACGTTGCGTAAACCGTACGCTTACCGTGAGCTTACGGTACGCGTACTAAAAAAAAATAAAAAAAAAAAATAAAACTGGAAATAAATTTTACATGTTTATTTTAAAAAATATATAAAAAAACATATTAAAGAATTTTAAAAATTTAAGCATAGTCTTTATAAAAGGTAAGAAAATTAAATTAAAAATATGTTAGAAAAAATTGAAGAATAAAAAAAAAATTAGCATTTTAAAAACCTTGCAAATTCACTGAAAAAAACATGGGTTTCAAACACGTTATAGTTAGGAATTAGCATTTAAAAAACCGTACAAATTCACTGAAAAAACCATGGGTTTCACACACGTTATAGTTAGGAATTAGCATTTAAAAAACCTTAGAAATTCAGTGAAAAAACCATAGGTTTCACACATGTTATAGTTAGCTGGACATTTTACTCGTAAAAAACCAATGAAATTGCCCCGTTATAGTTAGTTCAGCTAACTATAACTCGCGCGCCCGCAATGCACTGCTGATGACGTCACATATTACATCACTCATGACATGGTCAGTGACATCACTCATGACATCACTGATGACATCTCAAATGACATCACTGATGACCTCACTGATGACATCATCCTTGTGATAGAGTGGCAGACCTCCTCTCACCCTAATATAACCTTTGATACACACATTCAAAAATAGAGACTAAAATTTTCAAAACAATGGACATACCAATACCAGTTACAACAACCTATTCAGTAATTCTAAGATCCACATAAACATCCACTCATTCACCAACAGTCCAATACAGTCACTCATACATGTACTCACTCAACACATGTACTCATACACCTATACATCCTGTTACACAATGCCACTCATCCACAGAGTTACTCACACACATAGTCACTCATGCTAATAAAGAATCAAACATACATTTACTAGCATATACAGTTATACACACACCACCACACTTACTTCTACAGAAACTTACACATACTTAGTCTTTTAAACAATAACTTATAGAAACACATACTTATTCATACAGGAACTCTTTCAATCTCTCACATATACTCACATATATACACCAATAGTCACATATACTAGTTTTAAACATATGTAGTTACTCATAAAGACACTATTGAGACAGTCATTCACTCACTAACACACCCATACACACACTCATCCACCCATACAGTCCTGCACACATGCTGTGTTCAACACACACAAAGAGTGAATCATTCATTCATGCACCTATGCACTACATAATACCCCCCACCGAACCATACAGACACTCAGACTGATACTCAAAAAACAACTAATAACCTATATAGACACCCATGTAGCTACTCACCAACCCATGCAACCACTTATACACAAAGTGAGAGACTGATACAGATATTTTCATATTTAAACATTACACAGTAAGCCATGTATTCACTATGATACACTTAATCAGTCAGTTACACAATAAATTTTTCAAAAACAAAGCATCCATTTAGACACTTATATACCCATTTATTCTTCCATTGACCTTGAGATATACATATATAAAACATATTTAATTTTCAGAAAAACACACATTCACTGGATGATGTCATCAGTGAGGTCATCAGTGATGTCATTTGAGATGTCATCAGTGATGTCATGAGTGATGTCACTGACCATGTCATGAGTGATGTAATATGTGACGTCATCAGCAGTGCATTGCGGGCGCGCGAGTTATAGTTAGCTGAACTAACTATAACGGGGCAATTTCATTGGTTTTTTACGAGTAAAATGTCCAGCTAACTATAACATGTGTGAAACCTATGGTTTTTTCACTGAATTTCTAAGGTTTTTTAAATGCTAATTCCTAACTATAACGTGTGTGAAACCCATGGTTTTTTCAGTGAATTTGTACGGTTTTTTAAATGCTAATTCCTAACTATAACGTGTTTGAAACCCATGGTTTTTTCAGTGAATATATATATACACACACACACACACACATACACATATATATGTATATATATATATATAACCACCAAATAGTTGTGACTAAATCTGATAAAGGTGGAAATATTGTGATCTGGCCACAGAAAGATTACATTGCGGAGGCACACAGACATTTGCATGATCAACTGTGTAATGAGAAATCTACATCCAAACAATATAATGCAGCAAGAGATGGCTAGAAAAAGTTACTTTTCAAATGGAAAAGAGAAGGCATGATTTCTGCTGAAGAATTCCGCTTTCTGCATATCGAGAATCTTGTTTTGCCCAGACTTTACCTCATACCAAAAGTCCATAAAAACACAGTGCCGGTCCCTGGCAGGCCAATAATATAGGCCATCCACAGTATGGGAGAGAACATCACACAATATATTGACTTTTTTCTGCAAGATTTGGTGAAGAAGCTTCCGACATACATCAAAGACACGGGGGACTCCCTCAAAAAAATCAACAAAGTCCCATGATCTACGGATTCAATATTTCTCACTTTGGATATTGAATCCCTTTATACCAGCATAGAACACACTACTGGGTTAATTGCACGGGAACATTTTCTTAGCAAAAGACCTTTGGAGTGCTATAACCACAATAAGATGATTTTAGAGCTGGTATTTTGGTGTTTACATAATAATTATTTTCTGTTCAGAAATGACATTTTCTTGCAGAAGAAAAGTGCTCCCCCATCCACGCGTGTTTACGTGGGCTGGTGGGAGAAGCAGGTCCTCAAACGCACGCACAGCACTGTATATTTCAATAATGTTTTTAAATGGATGATGTATATTGATGATGTTTTTATTATATGGAGAGGGGATGAGCAATGTGCGATTGATTTTATTAACCTAATCAACAACAATCATGTCAACTTGAAATTTACTTCCCACATAAGTAAGGACAGCTTAGGTTTCTTAGATGTTAAGGTCTGTGTACGTGAGGGAAAGATAGCAACGACCTTACATAGAAAAAGCACTGCTGGCAATTCCACACTACATGCCAGCAGTGCTCACCCCAGGCATGTGATTAACAACATTCCATACGGCGAACTATTACGCTTGAAGAGAATCTGCAATACCGAGGAAGATCTGGTCAGGTGTACAGAGCAGGCACTTGTTAGATTCAAGCAAAGAGGCTATAATAAATCCATTTTATGCTAGATCTAGGGATTCCCTATTTCCAGTAACTGATGACGAAAATACTGCCAGTAATGAAAATGATGAAGACGCTGTCCCTAGATTTGTGACA
The DNA here is from genome assembly GCF_964204655.1 of Triturus cristatus. NCBI lineage: Eukaryota > Metazoa > Chordata > Amphibia > Caudata > Salamandridae > Triturus > Triturus cristatus. Next base: position 1,139,814,042 of record NC_140589.1, read on the forward strand.
ACGTACAACAAACAAGAAAGAAAAATCAGGTCCATAATTACATGCAGTTGGCTGATACTTCTTACTGATGGGGTATTAGCCCCTAGACTCCCCACTCACCCTACTATAACTTATAGAAAGGGACCTTCAATGAAAATCCACATTGTCAAGAGCAGCCCAGAACTTGATAAAGTCAGGATGTGGCTACAGGCCCGGCCGGGGTTTGTCAAATGCTCTAGCTGCAGGGCCTGCAGGTTTGGAATTAATTGTACCCAGTATTCAACCCCCTTCAGTCCAGATATGATCACCATCAAAGGAAGTTACAGTTGCAGGACAGAATATTCTGTTTATGTTCTGACATGCACCTGTGGCTTGCGTTATGTGGGAAGCACAAAGCTACAGGTGCATGTCAGAATTCTCCAACATCTACGAGCTATTGTGAACAACGATAGCTTGTATCCAGTAGCAAGACATTCCAAGCAAATACACAACAATGATTTACAATGCTTGAGATATTTTGTAGTAACAGCGATTCCTAAACCTCACAGAGGAGATGATAGAGATAAGATGTTGAGAAGGAGGGAATCGAGAATGATACTCGAACTAGAAAGTAAATTTCCTAAGGGTTTGAACAATATGGAAGATTTATATCACTTCCTATAATAATCAGGATGAGTATCACATTAATTTAATCACTCTGGTAAAAGTCATCTATTAAGGCATGATTGGTATTCCATCCACGGTCAGTTAGGCCTCCCTGTAGCATGTAAAGTTTTAAACAATTCATTTTCACTTTTCCACGATGGTTTCTTATCATTAAGTTTAGCACTTGCACTTTATATATCAATATTTTTTTTTTTGGTGTGACAACTGACTCTGGTCAAGTCAAGGACACAATACTTTATTAGCGACAGCTGGGCAAAATAATGTTATATTGTATGGTAGAGATACAGTAAGTTTAAAGAAGATAGCAGTGTTTTAGTTGTTGAGAATGTATTCTTATGAGATATAGGATTTTAGGGTGTTATTGGACCCATTTAGTTATATATTTATTGTTCTATTTTTTGAGCCTATTTGCATTTTTGCACAAGAGCCAATGTTTACATGTTTTGCGGTACTTGCACTTACTCATTATAAGCACTTATGCAGTAACATAATCTGGTAAGAAACCTTTAATGACATTTCCCTCCTGGATATGGAAATGCATAGAGACATATTATCATTGTACTGTAGTTCATGTTTACACAATATTTTGTGACATTCGCACATGACCATTTTTTGCATTCAAGCAGGAATAAGTGGTGATATATGCTTAGTGTTGCACAGTAGTCATATGTTTACTCTAATGTGGAGGCGCAAGTTGTATAAAACACCTTATTAGACTGGCCTCAATAGATCTGGTCAGTCGATAGTAATTTAAATAGAACAACATGTAGTATCATGAAAGGAGCCGCAGATTAATTTCTGTGCGCCACAACTATTTCTACTTCTTAACTGATGAATTTATTCTGAGGCTGCTAACAACACTAAATAACATTATTTATTGTTAAATTATCTCTGACAATTTTTTGCATATGATATATACAAAGTGTAAGAGACAAATATGCATTCATTTTAGAAAACAGACTGTCCAGAGTCTTCACATTCAAATGTACAGTATTTTTTCTATGTTATTCAATCACGTGGTTAGCACTTCGCATATTTAAAAATGTGTCGAGCTTTACCTGGCTATCTGTGAGCAAGGACGTTCCAGTCCGAAACGCGTCAGATTTTGAAGCTCTAAATAAAATAACAACAGTGCCTAATTCTGAGGATTCGTGTTGTCTCTGTTCGCCACTCATATTGTTGACGTGCTTTCTTGCTTTGTCAATCTGTGGACAGAAATGATTGGACCAGTTCCATTTTTGCCTTTGGCATATGTTAGAAAACACAAAGGCAGTTTTAGGGAAAAGTGAAAACAGTTGTGCAAAGGTCTCCTTCATAAGCATTTCCAGACCTACCCCAGTCAAAGTGCCTAGGTCATTGCCACCACAGTGCACTATTATGAGGTCAGGGTGTTGGATTTGCATGAAGGATTTCACCAATGGCATCAATTGGTGCCACTTTAACCCTCTCTGACCAATCCATTTAATGTCTACATTTGGTAAAGCAAGGTCTCTCACCATATCTGTTTTCTCTGCATACTTTTCACTCCAGAAGACATAGCTGTGCCCTACAATCCACACTGTGAACATCTTCAAAGGAGAACTGGATGCACTCAGGAGGTGTAATTCAGTAGAATGGTAAAAAGAAATGAAAGACAGTTTGGAAATGGAGGCATACATATTTTTTTTTTTTTTAAACTAATTGGCTGTTTCATACCATTGTACAATAAAAACTAGGCTGTATGTGTAAATTTATAGAAGCATGTTTTGTATTGGTACAGAAAAATGTGTTACCAAAGAACAGTACTATGGATTTGCTGTTAGGTTTGAAAAGTCAAGCACTCTTGCACTTTGAAAATGTAACATTGTCTGCTGAACTTCTGACCTGACACCACACAGCAGTGTTCCATGAGCTGTTGCTATGGTAGCAGGCAGAAGTCAAGTTGGGGGAAGGGTACTAGGCAGAAGTCAAGTTGGGGGAAGGGTACTTTTGGAAAAGGGTTGGTTTTCAACCAATAGAAATGTGTGATTACATTTGAAAAAAAGGGGGAAGCACTGAGATTTGAAATTAACATGTATATGTGTGGAAAAAGAGAGGGAAAGTTTGCCATTATCTGGTTCTGCTGAGAGGAGAGAGGTGAACAGAACAGAGATCCTGGCTCTGATAATCTGCTGTTTGAGTGCCACATTTCTTTCACAACTAACTAATTTTTAAGGTGAGTTTAGAGTTTGAGAGGGGATGTATATGGTAAATTAAGAAATGAATAATAGAATTGGAATTCCTTTTGTTGAAGTTGTGTTTATTATTTTCTGTTTTGGGAGAAATTTAAATGTGAGGAACATGTAAAATAATATGGACTATGTTTTCACGAAAATTTAAGGTGTACTGGTAAAAATAAGGAATACTTTAAGGGTTTGAGGTTGCACTCAGTAATGCAAATACATTCAGCATCAGTGAGGCTGGTTGCCCTTGCTGGAGTGTAGTGAGTCACCCAGGTTACACATGTTGCTGGTCTCAGAAAGCTGTTTGGTATTGCTCTGGTGATTTTACATTTGCATTAGATGGAAAGGGGGAGGTTTTTTTTTATGCAGAAGCAGACTCTTAGCACACAGCCAGCTGGTTATCCTGTGGAATCATGGATAGTATTCACAACCGAGTGGGGTTTGAGGTTTCAGTCAGTAATGCAAATACATTCAGCATCACTAAGGCTGGTTGCCCTTGCTGGAGTGTTGTCAGTCACCCAGGTTACACATGGTGCTGGTCTGAAAAAGCAGTTTGGACATGTGCTTTTATCAGAATCTGAAAAGTGGATTCAAAATGTGTCAGTCTGTAAAAGTGTTTATCACTTGCCAAAAAAAAGAGTAGTAAGTGTGCTTTCAAATTGGCAAAGAAATTTCGTTTTGTGACTAATATGAAAACATGACTCTGTGTGCAAATAGGAATTACAGGCAGAGATTTATTGCGTATTGTTCTGGTGATTTTACATTTGCATTAGATGTAAAGGGGGAGCCATTTTTTTGTATGCAGAAGCAGACTCTTAGCACACAGCCAGCTGCTTATCCTGTGGAATCATGCATAGTATTCACAACCAAGTGGGGTTTGAGGTTTCAGTCAGTAATGCAAATACATTCAGCATCACTAAGGCTGGTTGCCCTTGCTGGAGTGTAGTCAGTCACCCAGGTTACACATGGTGCTGGTCTGAACAAGCAGTTTGGACATGTGCTTTTATCAGAATCTGAAAAGTGGATTCATAATGTGTCAGTCTGTAAAAGTGTTTATCACTTGCCAAAAAAAAGAGTAGTAAGTGTGCTTTCAAATTGGCAAAGAAATTTCGTTTTGTGACTAATGTGAAAACATGACTCTGTGTGCAAATAGGAATTACAGGCAGAGATTTATTGCGTATTGCTCTGGTGATTTTACATTTGTATTAGATGGAAAGGGGGAGCCATTTTTTTGTGCAGAAGCAGACTCTTAGCACACAGCCAGCTGGTTATCCTGTGGAATCATGCACAGTATTCACAACCGAGTGGGGTTTGAGGTTTCAGTCAGTAATGCAAATACATTCAGCATCACTAAGGCTGGTTGCCCTTGCTGGAGTGTAGTCAGTCACCCAGGTTACACATGGTGCTGGTCTTAAAAAGCAGTTTGGACATGTGCTTTTATCAGAATCTGAAAAGTGGATTCATAATGTGTCAGTCTGTAAAAGTGTTTATCACTTGCCAAAAAAAAGAGTAGTAAGTGTGCTTTCAAATTGACAAAGAAATTTCGTTTTGTGACTAATGTGAAAACATGACTCTGTGTGTAAATAGGAATTACAGGCAGAGATTTATTGCGTATTGCTCTGGTGATTTTACATTTGTATTAGATGGAAAGGGGGAGCCATTTTTTTGTGCAGAAGCAGACTCTTAGCACACAGCCAGCTGGTTATCCTGTGGAATCATGCACAGTATTCACAACCGAGTGGGGTTTGAGGTTTCAGTCAGTAATGCAAATACATTCAGCATCACTAAGGCTGGTTGCCCTTGCTGGAGTGTAGTCAGTCACCCAGGTTACACATGGTGCTGGTCTTAAAAAGCAGTTTGGACATGTGCTTTTATCAGAATCTGAAAAGTGGATTCATAATGTGTCAGTCTGTAAAAGTGTTTATCACTTGCCAAAAAAAAGAGTAGTAAGTGTGCTTTCAAATTGGCAAAGAAATTTCGTTTTGTGACTAATGTGAAAACATGACTCTGTGTGTAAATAGGAATTACAGGCAGAGATTTATTGCGTATTGCTATGGTGATTTTACATTTGTATTAGATGGAAAGGGGGAGCCATTTTTTTGTGCAGAAGCAGACTCTTAGCACACAGCCAGCTGGTTATCCTGTGGAATCATGCACAGTATTCACAACCGAGTGGGGTTTGAGGTTTCAGTCAGTAATGCAAATACATTCAGCATCACTAAGGCTGGTTGCCCTTGCTGGAGTGTAGTCAGTCACCCAGGTTACACATGGTGCTGGTCTTAAAAAGCAGTTTGGACATGTGCTTTTATCAGAATCTGAAAAGTGGATTCATAATGTGTCAGTCTGTAAAAGTGTTTATCACTTGCCAAAAAAAAGAGTAGTAAGTGTGCTTTCAAATTGGCAAAGAAATTTCGTTTTGTGACTAATGTGAAAACATGACTCTGTGTGTAAATAGGAATTACAGGCAGAGATTTATTGCGTATTGCTCTGGTGATTTTACATTTGCATTAGATGTAAAGGGGGAGCCATTTTTTTGTATGCAGAAGCAGACTCTTAGCACACAGCCAGCTGGTTATCCTGTGGAATCATGCACAGTATTCACAACCGAGTGGGGTTTGAGGTTTCAGTCAGTAATGCAAATACATTCAGCATCACTAAGGCTGGTTGCCCTTGCTAGAGTGTAGTCAGTCACCCAGGTTACACATGGTGCTGGTCTGAAAAAGCAGTTTGGACATGTGCTTTTATCAGAATCTGAAAAGTGGATTCATAATGTGTCAGTCTGTAAAAGTGTTTATCACTTGCCAAAAAAAAGAGTAGTAAGTGTGCTTTCAAATTGGCAAAGAAATTTCGTTTTGTGACTATTGTGTAAACATGACTCTGTGTGCAAATAAGAATTACAGGCAGAGATTTATTGTGTATTGCTCTGGTGATTTTCCTTTTGTATTAGATGGAAAGGGGGAGCCATTTTTTTGTATGCAGAAGCAGACTCTTAGCACACAAGCAGCTGGTTATCCTGTGGAATCATGCATAGTATTTACAACCGAGTGGGGTTTGAGGTTTCAGTCAGTAATGCAAATACATTCAGCATCACTAAGGCTGGTTGCCCTTGCTGGAGTGTAGTCAGTCACCCAGGTTACACATGGTGCTGGTCTGAAAAAGCAGTTTGGACATGTGCTTTTATCAGAATCTGAAAAGTGGATTCATAATGTGTCAGTCTGTAAAAGTGTTTATCACTTGCCAAAACAAAGAGTAGTAAGTGTGCATTCAAATTGGCAAAGAAATTTCGTTTTGTGACTAATGTGAAAACATGACTCTGTGTGTAAATAGGAATTACAGGCAGAGATTTATTGCGTATTGCTCTGGTGATTTTACATTTGCATTAGATGTAAAGGTGGAGCCATTTTTTTGTATGCAGAAGCAGACTCTTAGCACACAGCCAGCTGGTTATCCTGTGGATTCATGCACAGTATTCACAACCGAGTGGGGTTTGAGGTTTCAGTCAGTAATGCAAATACATTCAGCATCACTAAGGCTGGTTGCCCTTGCTGGAGTGTAGTCAGTCACCCAGGTTACACATGGTGCTGGTCTTAAAAAGCAGTTTGGACATGTGCTTTTATCAGAATCTGAAAAGTGGATTCATAATGTGTCAGTCTGTAAAAGTGTTTATCACTTGCCAAAAAAAGAGTAGTAAGTGTGCTTTCAAATTGGCAAAGAAATTTCGTTTTGTGACTAATGTGAAAACATGACTCTGTGTGTAAATAGGAATTACAGGCAGAGATTTATTGCGTATTGCTCTGGTGATTTTACATTTGCATTAGATGTAAAGGGGGAGCCATTTTTTTGTGCAGAAGCAGACTCTTAGCACACAGCCAGCTGGTTATCTTGTGAAATCATGCACAGTATTCACAACCGAGTGGGGTTTGAGGTTTCAGTCAGTAATGCAAATACATTCAGCATCACTAAGGCTGGTTGCCCTTGCTGGAGTGTAGTCAGTCACATAGGTTACACATGTTGCTGGTCTCAGAAAGGTGTTTGGTATTGCTCTGGTGATTTTACATTTGCAATAGATGGAAAGGGGGTGTTATTTTTTTATGCAGAAGCAGACTCTTAGCACACAACCAGCTGCTTATCCTATGGAATCAAGCACAGTATTCACAACCGAGTGGGGTTTGAGGTTTTAATCAGTAATGCAAATACATTCAGCATCACTAAGGCTGGTTGCCCTTGCTGGAGTGTAGTCAGTCACCCAGGTTACACATGTTGCTGGTCTGAAAAAGCTGTTTGGACATGTGCTGTTTTCAGAATCTGAAAAGTGGATTCAAAATGTGTCAGACTGTAAAAGTACTTATCACTTGCCAAAAAAGTAGTAGAAAGTATGCTTTGCAATTGGCAAAGAAATTTCGTTTTCTGCCTAATTTCAAACCATGACTCTGTGTGCACACAGGAATTGTTTTTAGATATTTAATTTGTGATGGTGTTATTGTGATTTTCACTTGTAGGAAAGGGGTACATAGTATTTTAAGATTTGAAAAGATCATAAAAAATGTAGTAATATATTTAAATAAAATAAAGGAATTTTTTTTTAGTTTTTTTCAGGTATTGGTAAAGAGCAGTGAACAAAATTTAAGATGCCTACAAAATCCAGACTAAAGAAAGACCACAAAAAAAACCTATATTTGAAGACAACTGGAGGACCTAAGTTAGTTGGAGATGCTCATGTTGGGAAAAAGAACAAATCTTCTGGTAAGCAGACAAAAGATTTTTTAAAGAACATCTTCAAAAAAAGGAAAAATGTACAAAATGTCTGTACTGGAAAGAATGTTTTCAATAGAAAAAAACAGGAAAAAATTGAGAATTTAGTTAATGCAAATATACCTTCTGCAACAACAAAGATTAACTTAAACAGAAAAACAGCGTTTAAAGAGATACGTAGAAAAATGTTTCAGAGAAGAGTTATGTCCAATATGATAAAGGATGTGAAGAAATATAAGCAAAAGGCAAAATATTACAAGAGAAAAAAAGAAATTGAAGCCATTGCAGCAAAGGCATTAGAATTAAAAAGGAAACTATTCATTTTAATTTTGAATAGGATGCGTACATTAGATAAAATGGTTAATGTACTGAAATCACAAAGCAAAAGGAAAAGAGTAGTGAACAGAACAAACTTTTGTAAAGTGTTTTTAGGAAAATGGATGCATAGTTCAAGTAGTGAACCTTTTTTTAATGAAGAGAGTTATTTTCAAAGTAATAGTTTGCTGCATGCAGTTGACACCAGAGGTCGTGCTTATGAAGTGAAAAATGGTTGCATAATGGAGAAAGAGATAATGGTTCCAAGAGATGAGGTACAAGTGATGGCGGATGAGGCTATGGGGAGACGTCCTAAAGCCCCAGTGTACACTTGGAATTGTAGTAGTATTTGCACTGTGCGTCAGGAATCTATTGATAAATTTTGTGAGTTTCTAAGAGAATATAGTAAAAAAAGTGTAAAACAGAAGATTACGGTGCTTCAAAGTCTAGATCCATGCAGAGTGAGAGAGAATACTGGTTTGCAGGGTCATTCTCTGGCTTGTCTATCTAGAAAAGTGTGTAATAGTGTTTTCCATCATTTTAGGATGCTGGCTGTTCATCATACTGAAATGAGAAAGTTTGTGAGACGGTTGTATTTTGCTAAAAGTCCAGCAATAAAGTTAGATGAATTGAATAGGGCTCTGTTCCGTGGATCGGTATCAGATGTAGAGAAGGTTGTTGATGAAATTCAGTTTTGTTACTTTGGTCCTGAACAAAACAGTGCAGAAAAGGACACAGTAAATGAGGAAGAAGTGGAAGAGAATGTAGAACCCTCTGTAAGTAAGACATTTAATGATCACATAACAAAATTTGAAAAAATCTCTAATGAAAGACCAAATATTACTTGTATTTGTTGCCGCAGAACTCATTATAGAAAACAAACTAGGAATGTTGATCTCTACAGAAAGAGTGAAAATGAAGATAATTATAAGTGGAAAGATTTTGCCACATATATATTTCTAGAAAATTGTTTTGAATTGGGTGAAGATCAGCGTATTTGTAAATACTGTTACAACAAGTTAGAGGAAAATAGAATGCCGACCAGAGCTGTACATAATAATTTAGAATTGGATGCTATTCCTGCTGAACTTTCTGAATTAAATACATATGAGTCTATACTTATTCAATGTGTTCATCCGTTCCAGACCATAGTACGTATGGAGCCCAAAACTGGTAAATTACCTCCTTCAGATTTACTGAGAGGTTTAAAAGGTAGAGTGGTGTATTTGCCCTTGGATTTGAAAAAAAATATGGAAACTATTGATGCGGATACTTTGGAAACTGAACCATTAGTTATTCTGGTTAATGGTGTACCTACAAAGAATAAGAAGATTTGGCAGGAGCTGGTAGATGTACGGAAAGTACAAAGAGCAAATTTGTATTTGAAAAGGAATAACAAATGGTATGAATCAATTTATATAGAAGAAGAAGATTTACAAGAAGACACAGAAACATCAACTGGACAAATTGAAAAAGTGGACAAGTCAAAGGAAGAAGAAATTTATGAACATTTTAGCATACATCCTCTTCATTCAAAAGAAGTTATGGGAGACAATATTGATCTGTTTCAGATGAAGAAAGCAAAAGGAACTCCCGTGAGTGTATGGGAGGAGAGCTTGGAAGCTCGATGTTTTCCCCAGCTGTTTCCTAAAGGAAAAGGAGGACGATACGATGAACGTCCAGAACAGATTCCAGCTTCTGAGTATCGGACTACAAGACTATATGCTGAAGATCCCAGATTTCGACAAAGTATTCCTTATTTGTTCCATCTTTTATTTGAAAGCGACTTGTCTGCACTGTCTTATGCAGTAAATCACATTTTAAAAAGTAGAGTACATTTACAAAATGTGTCTGCTAAGGATTTTATGGAGAAAGTGCAGCACCGAGATGATCATTTGGAAACACAACTGATCAATCTGATGGCTTGTCAGCGTGGGACAAATGAATATTGGTACCGACGCCATGGTGAATTAAAATGCATGGTACGGAATTTAGGAACACCAACATGGTTCCTTACCCTAAGCTGTGCTGAGTACGCTTGGGATGATTTACTGGATTTTCTACGAGAGGCAAATTCAAACATTAAAAACATCGAATACAAGACAGCAGGAGAACTGTGCTCATTGGATCTGGTTAATGTTTGCAGATATTTCAATCATAGATTTGAGGCTATGATGTCCTTCATCTGCAATAAAAAAAATCCACCTCTAGGAGAAGTTGTGGATTTCTTTTGGAGAAAAGAGTACCAGGCAAGAGGTGCTCCTCATATTCATATGCTGTTGTGGATCAAGGATGCCCCAAAGTTTGGAACAGATGCTGATGAAGCAGTGTTATCTTACATTGAAGAATATGCAACATGTGCTATACCAAAAAGCACAGAAGAGAAAAAGTTAAAGGAGCAAGTTTTACGTTTCCAGTCATCGGTGTGGAAAATACTGTCGACGGAAATACAAGAGCAAAGAAAAATACTACACTAAATGTCGATTTGGATTTCCTAGACCTGTTCTTTCAAATGGAAGAGTAAACAGTTTTATGTCATCTGTGAGACATACTATCACAAGAAAATCACCTAAGAATACCTACAACCTAAAAAGAAAAGAAGAATCAAAAAATATAAATGACTACAACCCAGTCATTTTATCCATGTGGAATGCTAACATGGATATACAGTATGTAGCTGACAATTCCATTGCTGTTGCTCGATATGTAACGTCTTACATTACTAAATCTGAAAAAACTGAATTGAAAGAAATGTGGGAAGAGATTTCTCACGAGAAGACTGTCAGTAAGAAGCTGTACAGTTTCAGTTTAAAGATGTTATCGCATCGAGAAATTGGATCCTACGAATGTTCAGATAGGTTATCTTCTGCAAGTCTCTACTCGAAATCAAGAAGAATAATTTGGGCAAGTTTAGGCCTTGCAGCAATGAGAAATCGGGTACTGAAATCTGTTGGAGAAATTGAATATTTGGCCGAGAATGACCCAGAAAGTACAGATATTTTGAAATCAAACATGTTGGACACATATTATCCAAAAAGAAGTCATCATCTGGAGAACATGTGTCTCTATGAAGTGCTGCAGAACTACATTTATTCACGGAAAGCCGCAGAAGACATCAACAATGGAAAATATAAAGTCATTGGTGAGGAAGGATGTTTGGTGAAGCAAACAAAAGGAAGTTTGATAAATCACAGGAAGCTGAGTTGCGACACTACTGACAAAAAGGAATTTTACTATTTGGCTCTTTTACAGCTGCTTAAACCATGGCGTACAGAGGATGAACTACTGGGAGAATTTCAAAGCTATGAAGATTCTTTTAATGCTTGCAAAGACAGCATACAATGCAGTACATTCTCAACTTATCTGCAAATGTTAAATGAAGAAATTGAACAGGAAACTACAATTGCAGCTGAAGTAGCTAGAGACAGTTCTCAAGACAGCCAAAGTTCAGGAACACTCAGTCAAGATCCCCTAGGACAACCAATCGTTGAAAATGAAGCATCAATAGCCATGAATGAAGTGGAAACGGCTATGAATCAAGCTCAAGAAGAATTTATAGACTTACAAAATTTGGAAAGACAACTGAATGAAGAGCAGCAACAAATTTATGAAGAGATCAGAAGCAAAATTGATCACGGATTTCTACATGAAAAAAAAGAGTGCTCATGCACATCATTTCATCCAATCAGGATGTATGTAAGTGGACAAGCTGGAACTGGAAAAAGTTTCTTAATAAAAGTCTTTAGAAGCTACCTACAGCAAAAAACGGATTCTACTTTGTCTTGTGTGGTTACTGCTCCAACTGGGTTAGCAGCCTATAACATAAAAAGAATCACCTTACATCGTTTGCTAATGTTACCAGTGGAGCATGAGAACAAAATACAATACAACAAGCTAACTGGAGAAGCATGCTTGGAAGTTTCAAGAGTATTGAAGAAGATGCAAGTTCTCATTATTGATGAGGTGAGCATGGTATCAAACTTAATGCTTGCCTTTGTGCATTTAAGAATGCAGCAAATTCTAAGGACAGACTATGACGTGTTATTTGGTGGAAAACATGTCATAGTTTTTGGGGATCTTCTACAACTTACTCCAGTTAAAGGACAACCAGTGTTTAATACTGTGACACATGAAGACACAAAGAAGTCATTGGGAAGCATCGGTAATGCAAATATTTGGTCCTTCTTTGAGTACAAGGAACTTACTACTAATATGAGGCAAGCAAACGATGAAGAATATGCAAGTATTCTGAAAGATATCAGAATTGGACTACTCACAGAAGTTGGCAAAAAAGCATTACAGAGTCGGCTGCTACATAATTTATTTCCAAAGGAAGAAATAGTTGCAGAGAAGATATACAAGAACATTGCAGAAAAGAAAAGTGTCATCTGCTTAATGCCAACTCTACGTGAATGCTCAATATTCAATGAGGAGCTTTTAAAATTGGAAAAGGAAGATATCAGGAAATTGGAAGCAGTGGACAAAATTGAGGATGGAAGAATTACTATCACATTAACAGGCACACTGAAAAATAAATTGGATTCACTAGAGAAGAACATTTCCAAAACAGCTGGATTAGAAAAAAATCTATATGTTTGCATGAACTGTAGAGTATTTTTAAGGAGACATTTGAATGTTGAAAAAGGTTTAGTTAATGGAGCTATGGGAAGAGTTGTGGGTTTTATTAATTATCAGAAAAAAGATGGAATTGAATGTTTAAAAATAAAATTTGATCAGATAGAAGAAGTTAAAGACATTTGTCGTTGTTCAGTTCGTTTCATGCTTGTGAAAGACTTATATGTACGTAGGAAGCAGTTTCCGTTTTCGCTAGCATATGCTGTAACTATTCACAAGTCTCAAGGATTGACTGTAGATTGTGCTTTTGTGAACATTGGTTCAACTGTGTTCAAAGAAGGTATGGCTTATGTAGCTTTGTCACGAGTGAAAACATTATCTGGTTTATTCATGATAGACTTTGATGACTCAAAAGTTAGTGCTGATACAAATTGTGTAAAGGAGTATAATAGATTAAGAAGAACCTATGCTCCTCATTTAGGTCAGTATCCTGTGTTGGAGAAACGTGTAGTTTCTCGTAAAAGGAGAAATGAGAATATCTGTAATGAAGAGGTAGAGAGGAGGAAAAAAAAGAGGAGTGATGTAATTGCAAGCAAAAAGAAAAAGGAAAATGAAGAAGAGGTTGTAGGATGTCATTTTGAAAATAGCTCTGGTGTCAACTGCTACGCTAATGTAGTGCTGAATGTTGCATTTTATCTGGAAAGTGTGCAAGAGCAGATAATAGTAAATCAGAGAAAAATATTCTGTTCTGAGTTGAGTCTCCTTTTTCAAAAGCTGAGTAATGATAAAACTCAAATAGAAAGTGCTAGTGAAATTAGAAAACTTTTAGATGTATGTTCAGGACGAACACAGTTTTCTCAAAATGTACAGCAAGACGCACAGGAATTCTTGATGTATTTTCTTCAGGCACTGGAAGAAGAAGGGGTTCCCATTGAAAATTTGTTTGGTCTCTCTTATAAATGGGAACATAGTTGTGAAAACTGTTACAATGCATGTGGCTCTAATGTTGATTCTGAAAGGTTTATTTATTTAACATTGCCAGAAAGTAAAACAGTCACTTTTGCTAAATTAGTTAAAGATGCTAATCATAACATGGAATGCAGTGAGTGTCAATCTGAAATGTTTTCAACGTTACTTTTAAAGGAATACGGACAATATGTAATTTTAATGATGCAACGATGTAAAGCTGATGGTTCAAAATTGGATACTTTAATAAAGAAGTTTACAGGACAGCAATTATCAATTTCAGGAAAAACTTTTGTAACAGTTGCAATAATTTTCCATGAAGGACCTACTGTTACTTCTGGACATTACACAGTTTATCTTAAATGTGAAAAAGGCTGGACACTGTAATGATTCAAAATTGATTTTCAAGCAACGTTTGCCTTTTGATTTAGCAAATTCCTATCTAATCTTCCTGAAACCTAAATTTTAGAGAGACTTGGCAAGATGTGTACAAAACTATTTTACCATTTTATTGGATTACCATTGGAATTTTCAAAAAAAACGATTTTTCAAATTATCATTTGGCCTAATGGAAAGGTAACCAATTGTAATGTGGACTTTTTAAATTTTTAATGAAACTTTGGAAAATCAAAAATTTAGACAAAATCGGTAACATCTGCACAATTTAAATTTTGGAATGTTATTGGATTGCCATTGGAAATTTATTCAAAAAAGATTTTTAAAATTACTATTTGGCCATGAGGAAAGGTAAACAATTGTATTGTGGACTTATTTAATTATTAATTAATCTTTCGGAAACCAAAATTTTAGAGAGAATCGGTAACATCTGTCCAATTTAAATTTTGGAATTTTATTGGATTACCATTGGAAATGTAATCAAAAAAGAATTTTAAAATTAGCATTTGGCCTAAAGGAAAGGGAACCAGATGTATTGTGGAGTTATTTGAGATATATTATTTTTGTGATTATGCTTCTGTAACAAAAATGTCAGACGGTTTTTTTAAGAAATAAGTATTGATATTAGTTGATATTTTTTTTAGAATATTATGCATTTCTATAATGTTATGTTTAAGTTAAAAGAGATTCTGGGCTTTTTTTATACAATCTTTGAGATTGTTATTTTTTTTTGCCCGCTGTTAAATGATGAATGCAATTGCTTTCACAATTTATAGTGAAATGCAATATATTCTGAAAACAGCCAAAAAAAGGCAAAACATTTTTTGGGAAAAACATGTAAATACTTGTACTGTGTAATATATTGATTTATTAAATATTAATACTTTTTTCTTTTTTTTCAGATTGTGAAAGAAAATTTTCAAAAAAAACCAACCATTTTTTCAAGTAATTTCAATTACATTTTAATTAAAAATTAAATTGTTGGGTGGGACAGGTAACTGAGAAATTAGAAGGTCTCTTTCTTCCACTTTATCTCAAAAAGATTTTTAGTATTTAGTTATTAATTCCTCAAGGATCTTGAGATGTGGTAATTGATTTTTAGTGTTTTTAAAAAAATAAAAAAAAATACGCTTACCTAAAAAAGTTTTAAAGAAAAAATAAAAAAAAGTTGAGAGGTAAGGTTGGCTCTTAAAAGAGCCGTTGTGTTCATGCAGGGACAGAGGAAAGGAAGTATGGGAACATTAGCTGGTAGGACAAATGTGCTGATCTATTTTGTTGTTAATGAGGGAAACACTGGTCTCCCTATGAACAATTAGATCATGGCAAAATGAACACCGCATAGTAACCCTACCAAACCGAGGGTTCATTTCCAGAGGTTCAGAAAAAGGTGAATGTGCCCCCACAGATGAAGGGCTCTGCTGAGCTTCCGAAGAAGGACTCGGCTGAGCTGCTGTGGATGTGCTTGCTCGACTCACTGAAGGGTTGCCCCTAGTATGTTGTGCATGTGTCCTAGGATGCACATCCTCAAGGTGTCTCAACATAGTGTGATTCCCAAAGGAATACTTCTTGTTGGGATTACCTCGCGAAAGTACACGCTGGCACAGCTTGCAAGTCACCAAGGCAGCATTGACTTTTTTCTCACCCTCTGGAAAACTGAAATACTCCCATATGAAAGAGCTCTTCTGTTTCCTCTTTCTCTGCCTGATGGTGGTGCTGCTAGCCTCACTCTCAGCAGAAGAGTGCTGTTCTGCCATCGTATCACAAAGACAAGTCAGCTCCTTCTCCTAAGGGATCACAAGCAGAAATGAGGGGAATGGGTGTGGTGTAGGAGAGTTCTAGAACTGAAAGTAGTTTCAACCAATCAAAAGTTGTGTTTCATGATCACATGACCCACCGTGCGCGTACGTTACGCTTACGGTGCGCTTACGGTAAAAGTGCGCATGCGCGTAAAAAAGACATGCGCTTGCGCGCATGCGCAAAACAGTCACTCTACAACACTTCCGCGTAACGTGCGCGTGTAGCGTACACGCCTACGCGCCCCACGCACAGTACGCGCGGCTACGCAAATTGCGTAACTATACGCAAACAGAGTAGATAAATTACGAACATTGCATAAACCGTACGCTTACCGTGCGCTTACCGTACGCGCACTAAAAAAAAAAAAAAAAAAAAAAAAAAATTTTCTATGTTATACTAATATATCTTACCTGTTTGGTAAAAAAAAAGAGAAAACTTGATATATTGCATAATTTTTTTTTTTTAAAACATAGTGTTTTAAGAGAATAAAAAGTTAAAAAAAAACTTGTTTTTTTTTTAAAAAAAACACATTTAAGATAAGAATTTATAATTAAAAAATCATACAAAATCAATAAAAAAAAATATGGGAATCACATATGTTATAGGTAAGAATTAGCATTTAAAAAACCATAAAATTCACTGAAAAAACCATGGGTTTCACACACGTTATAGTTAGAAATTAGCATTTAAAAAACCTTGCAAATTCACTGAAAAAAACATAGGTTTCACACATGTTATAGTTAGGGATTAGCATTTAAAAAACCTTGCAAATTCACTGAAAAAACCATAGGTTTCACACATGTTATAGTTAGGAATTAGCATTTAAAAAACCTTGCAAATTCAGTGAAAAAACCATAGGTTTCACACACGTTATAGTTAGCTGGACATTTCACTCGTAAAAAACCAATGAAATTTTCCCGTTATAGTTAGTTAAGCTAACTATAACTCGCGCGCCCGCAATGCACTGCTGATGACGTCACATATTACATCACTCATGACATGGTCAGTGACATCACTCATGACATCACTGATGACATCTCAAATGACATCACTGATGACATCACTGATGACATCATCCATGTGATGGAGTGGCAGATCTCCTCTCACCCTAATATAACCTTTGATACACACATTCAAAAATAGAGACTGAAATTTTCAAAAAAATGGACATACCAATACCAATTACAACAACCTCTTCAATAATTCTAAGAACCACATAAACATCCACTCATTCACCAACAGCCCTGTACAGTCACTCATTCGTGTACTCACACATCATATGTACTCATACACCAATACATCCTGTTACGCAATGCCACTCATCCACAGAGTTACTGACACACATAGTCACTCATGAAAAAAAGAAAGAAACATACATTTACTTGCATATACAGTTATACACACACCACCACACTTACTTCTACAGAAACTTACACATACTTAGTCTTTTAAACAATCACTTATAGAAACACATACTTATTCATACAGGAACTCTTTCAATCTCTCACTCTCACATATACTCACTTATATACACCAATAGTCACATATACTAGTTTAAAACATATGTAGTTACTCATAAAGACACTATTGAGACAGCCATTCACTCACTAACACACCCATACACACACTCTTCCACCCATACAGTCCTGCACATATGCTGTCTTCAACACATACAAACAGTGAGTCACTCATTCATGCACCTATGCACTACGTAATACCCCCCACCGAACCATATAGACACTGATACTCAAAAAACCAACTAATAACCTATATAGACACTCATGTAGCTACTCACCAACCCATGCAGCCACTTATACACAAAGTGAGAGACTGATACAGATATTTACATATTTAAACATTACTCACTAAGCCATGTATTCACTAAGATACACTTAATCAGTCAGTTACACAATCAATTTTTCAAAAACAAATCATCCATTTAGACACTTATATACCCATTTATTCTTCCATCGACCTTGAGATATACATATATAAAACATATTTAATTTTCTGAAAAACACACATTCACTGGATGATGTCATCAGTGATGTCATCAGTGATGTCATTTGAGATGTCATCAGTGATGTCATGAGTGATGTCACTGACCATGTCATGAGTGATGTAATATGTGACGTCATCAGCAGTGCATTGCGGGCGCGCGAGTTATAGTTAGCTTAACTAACTATAACGGGAAAATGTCATTGGTTTTTTACGAGTGAAATGTCCAGCTAACTATAACGTGTGTGAAACCTATGGTTTTTTCACTGAATTTGCAAGGTTTTTTAAATGCTAATTCCTAACTATAACATGTGTGAAACCTATGGTTTTTTCAGTGAATATATATATATATATATATATTGCTCCTCCGTTTGCTCAGGTGTGCCTACCGCCTCCAAACCAGGGGGCGCGTCGACGAACGGACCTCCCAAGCACGGTCCGGTAACATTCAACAAAACTTCCTCTCAAGTAGGGAAGTCGACGCCATGTCTTTGTGCTCCAATAATTCCCTTTATTAGGTCAGCTTAAAACGTTGGACGCGTTTCGCTTGTCCTGCAAGCTTGTTCACCAACATTACACATAAAGTTTGCCACCATTTTAAGTGCTTCGTGCATGCGCAATGCATGTCGAACTACCAATTCATAGAGAATGACAACAGACTCGTAGTTCCTAGTATACAAAACGACTGTTCGTGAACTCAGAGAAGGTATAAATATGTGAACATATTGCATATTAATACACTTGATATTTCATTGTCAATAAAAACAATTATTATTATTATTATCATTATTATTTATTTTTGTAGAGCGCGTAGTCACCCGGAGGTATCCCAGCGCTAAACGATCCTATCTCCTGAGTTCAGTGGGAAAAGGGAAAGAGGAGGGAAAGGGAAGAGGAAGGGGAGGGGGACACGAGGGATCAAGGTTAAAGACAGACAAAGTTCACTGAGGGAAAAGGTGAGTTTTGAGCTGTTTCCTGAAGCGGAGATAATGCGGTTCGAGTCGCAAGACGCGGGGGAGTGAGTTCCAGAGTCGTGCAGTATGGACTGAGAAACGTCTTCCTCCTGACCGGGCTTTCTTGAATCTGGGGGTGGCAATGAAGTTTTCCGTGTCCGAGCGGAGGGGTCTTGAGGATTTGTAGGATGTGATGAGTTTCTTAAGAACAGGGGGGCCTTGATTTTGTAATAGTTTGTGAGCTAGACACAGGGCCTTGAATTTGACCCGCTCTCTTATGGGAAGCCAGTGGAGGAGTTTTAGGGCCGGTTTGGCCGACGCTCTGGCAGGAGTCTTTGTGAGAATCCGGGCCGCGGTGTTCTGAACTCTCTGAAGTTTGTTCAGCGTCGCTTCAGGGGCGCCCAGGTAGATCACATTGCTGTAATCAAGCCTCGAGAGTATTAGGCCTTGAATAAGCAACTTTTGGGAGTTGGTGGGCAGGAGGGGCAGGACTTTCCTTAACGATTTCAGGAGCCCGAAACAAGTCCCGGCTACTTTCTTCGCCTGCACGGTAAACGAGAGGTCGGTGTCGAGCCACACACCCAGACTTTTTACTTCATCTTTGGGTTCAGGGGGAGGGCCCAGACAGGCTGGCCAGATGTTCGGGGAGAGTATGGGTCCTTTCGGGCCGAGGAGCAGAACCTCCGTTTTTGATCCATTTAATTTTAGGGCTGAGGTGTTCATCCAGCGATGGACCTGCGCAAGGCAGTTAAGTAAGTCTGCTGGTTGTTGTCTGGGGTGAGATAGTGAAACAACTAATTGTGTGTCGTCGGCGTAACTGATGACGCTCACTTCGAATGGGATGATGACTTCCTCCAATGTGGACATATAGATATTAAATAATGTGGGGCTCAGGGAGGAGCCCTGAGGCACGCTACATTGGAGGGGAATATCGGAGGAGCGGGCGTTATTCTCCCAGATCTGATAGGTCCGATGCGCCAGAAAGGATGAAAGCCAGGCTAGCGCAGAGCCCTCTACACCAGCTCCCTTGAGTCTTTTGATGAGAAGTTGGTGATTGACGGTATCGAAGGCCGCACTTAGGTCGAGGAGGATCACTGCCACTGATCCTCCTCCGTCCAATAGCGCTCTGGCCTCCTCTACCGCTGCCAAGAGGGCGATGTCCGTGCCCTGCCCTGGACGAAAGCCCGTCTGGGAGCTTTTTAGTATGTTATTGACCTCCAGGAACTGGGAGAGTTTTTTATTAACCAGTTTTTCAGCAATCTTGCTGATTCCCGGAAGTAAGGAAATGGGCCTATAGTTAGCCAGATTTTCAGGGTCGAGAGAGGGTTTCTTTAACAAAGCTTTCACAACTGCCGCCTTCCAGCTCGGGGGTACAACTCCCTGTTGGAGTGAGGTGTTGATCAGATGGGTCATGGGGGGAATAATCGTGGGGGCTACCTCCTTAAGGATTCGAAGCGGGGCGGGATCCCTGGGAGAGCCGCTTTTTATGGATTTTAACGTGTTTCCCACTTCTTCGGTCGTAACTTGACCCCAAGAGAGGAGATGACTGGATGTTGGGGGGTGCGGGAGATCGTTTTCCTCGCAAGAGGTCGCGGGGGGAATTAGGTCGAGAATTTTTGGGATTTTGTCATGAAAAAAATCTGCCAATTGTTGGCATTTTATCTGGTCCGCTTTGGGGTCTGTGGAGTGTCTCGGTCCAGGAACTGGGGTTTTCAGGAGATTTTTTAGGATAGCGTAGGATTCCTTGCTGGAGCATACTGCTTTCTCTATTCTTTCCTGAAAGAAAGCGCTTTTAGTTTTTCGGATGGCAATTTTATAATTTTAAAGTGAGGTAGAATAAACATCTTTGTTTATCTCCGATTTATCTTTTCTCCAGGAGCGTTCCGTTCTCTTGCACTCTTGGCGCAGGGCTTTAAGCTCTGGAGTATACCAAAGGGCCGAGGGTATTCTTTTAAAATGTTTGAAGGAGGAAGTTTTGGGGATGAGTGCGTCTAGGGAGGAGGTGATCCATTCGTTAAACTGCTTATAGGCTGTGGCAGGATCGGTGGAGAGCTCAGGGGTGGACTCTGCAAGGGCGGCGGCCCATTCCTCAGGAGCAAGTTTGTGCCACCGTCTGTCAGTGACCTGAATTTTAGTAGTTTGGGGGTTGGTGGTGGGTATTTCCCAGGAGATAGGGACAAGAAAGTGGTCCGTCCATGGAAGGACCAAGGGTGGCCTAGTGGTGATGGTTGCCACATTAGTGAGGACGGGATCCAGTAGGTGTCCCTTCTCATGGGTGGGCTCATTGTTAACCAGTCGGATATTTAGTGACAGTAGGTCTTGAAGGAGGTCGGCGGCTATCCGGTCCGTGGGGTCTTTGAAGTGTAAGTTCAGGTCACCTAGGACGAGGAGGTTAGAGGCAGAAGATGCTAATTGTGAGACTGATTCAGTGACAGCATTAAGGAATTTTCCAGGAGTGCCCGGGGGGCGGTAGATCAATAGCCCTGACAGAGAGTGAGCTGGGGAGGATTGAATGGAGAATTGGCAGCTTTCGCAGTCCTCAATATGGGCATTAGAAATTCTACACATGAGTTGCTCCTTAAAGATTATGGCTACCCCCCCTCCCCTCCCTTTAGGTCTGTGTACAGCTTGACAGAGGTACCCTGGGGGCAGAGCCATAACAGTGTCCGAATCGGTGCTGTCTGATAGCCACGTTTCGGTAAGAAAAAACAGATCAAAGTCGTGATCTTGAATTAACAAATTTGTTTCGAGCGCATGTTTTGGAAGGGAGCGGCAATTAAGAAGTCCAATCTTGAGTCCGGGTTTTGTTGAGCTGATGAGGGTCGGGGTGCAGCGCATACAGTTAAAGAAGGGTTCACCTTCGGTGTGCGTGTGGTGGCAGGCCAAGATATCCTTAGGTTGGAATGCGCGGAGCATGTCTCCGGTATACATCACGCGATCACAAGGAATATCCGACAGAGTCTCTGGGCCTGGGTCCGTCTGGGCCCGGACAGGCCCAGACGGGCTTGCCTTTGGCACGCCTTTGGCACGCCTTCGGCGTGCTGACGGCGCGCCCGCTGCGCCCGTCCGCTGCGCGTACGCGGGACGCACATGTTTAAATAGGTGAAAGGGGGCGTGGCCTCTAGCGAGTGGGCGTGGCCAAAGACCGGCTCACAGGCTGCTGGCGCTGACGCCGATGATTAGGGCGTTCCCGGCCGATCGTGGTCTCACTGAGCACAATCAGGTGAGGGAATGGGTAACAGTGTAAATAGTACAACAAATTTCAATGTTTAAAAACAGAGATTCAAGTGAGTTAAAATTAGCGCTCCCGGCTGTGCCTCAGGAGAAAGGTTCTGTAATTCTGTAAAGAAATAAATTTAAAAACTGTATAATACAGAATCAGTGGAACAGAATGGGCTAATATAAATATAAGCACTATTCTTAACCGCACGTGCTGCCCTAGTGGGCCTACTCTCCACGTACAGAATTGTTTTAATCATAGCAGCAAATTTTTGAAGTTACTGACAATTCATATTTGTAATCGGTTAAGCCCCAGTGGGCAATACCATAATTTTGAGTTCAAGATTCATTTAACGCAAACTACTGTTGTAACCAAGTCTGTTGAATTATAATGTGTTTAAGTGCCGATAAAACCACAAAACTTTAAAGAAAATACAATGACAAACAAAATAGAATTTTAAAATATACTGCACGGAGAGGGAGTGGAACTCTCTACTATTCTATAAATGTGTGTGGAAGTCTTCTTCTATGTTAAGCCCTTCGGGGATTTTAGTATTGAGCCTGATGATATAGTTAGATTCTAATCTCCTCAATTTTTTAACCCGATCACCTCCTCTCTCACTCAATGGGACTGTATCGATTACAAAATATTCAAGTCCTGTGGTGCTTCTATTGTGGAATTGGTCAAAATGTCTTGCTACGGGATAGGTTTTATCTCCGTTCTTTATTGCCCTTAAATGTTGTAAGATACGCTTGTGTACAGGAAGTATTGTACTACCGACATATCGTAACCCACACGGGCAGCGGAGTACGTACACAGCGAATTCAGATTTACAAGAATAATGGCCCTTGATTTTGATAATGTTTGATGTTAGGCCTCCCACAAAGCTAGAGGTATTCTTGCCATGGGCACATGCCTTGCATTTGACACATTTGATAAAGTCTTCTTTTTTGCTGAGCCAACTCTGAGTTGCTCGATATATCGACTCCACAGCACCACATGGTCCTGCCATTCTCTGGAGAACTGTACTTGGACCACCTGCTCCTCCCACCAGCCCATATGCAGATTCGCATAGCTGGGGGCGAAGCAGGTGCCCTTCGCAGTCCCACATACTTGGTGAAACAATTCACCATTGAATAAAAAATAGTTATTGTCAAGGCAGGTCTTAGTCATGGATAGTAGCATCTGGGTGTGATGCCATAGCTGTAACGGCCTACCACCCAGATAGTATTTAACGGCATTCAGGCCATCGGCATGTCTAATGCTCGTGTACAAAGTAGTTGCATCAATAGTCATCAAAACAAAATCCAATTCCCAAGGTATATCATAAATTTTCCGAAGAAAATCACCCGTATCCTGTAAAAAGGACGGGAGTTTTTTGACCAAGGGATTAATAAAAGAATCTACATACTTAGAATTGGATTTCACCAAGTATGTGGGACTGGGATGGGCACCTGCTTCGCCCCCAGCTATGCGAATCTGCATATGGGCTGGTGGGAGGAGCAGGTGGTCCAAGTACAGTTCTCCAGAGAATGGCAGGACCATGTGGTGCTGTGGAGTCGATATATCGACGGCCTTTTTGTTGTATGGAAAGGCACACAGGAAAGTGCACGTGATTTTGTTAACAAGCTACAAAACAATGACCTCAATTTAAAATTGACCTATGAACTTAGTTCATCTAGTGTCAATTTTTTGGATGTGACTATTTACACTGTAGGTGATAAACTTGAAACGAAACTCTACCGCAAGGCCACGGATGGCAATACTCTATTACATGCGACGAGCTTTCATCCTAACAACTTGGTGAGGAGTATTCCCTATGGCGAATGTCTTAGAGCCATGAGGAATTGTAGTAATAATGAGGATCTCAATACAGAACTCATGGTTTTGAAAGCTCGTTTTGCGGCTAGAGGCTATCCTAAAGAATGGGTAGACAAGGCAGTTTGGAAGGCCAGGAAGAAATCGAGAGAAGAGATTCTGTTTAATCACCGCAAGAAGCAATTGACATCGGAGAGTGAGAGAGAAAGCAGTTGTAGATTGATCACTAGTTTTAACACACAAGAGGGCAATCTAAGAAGAATCTTGCAAAAACACTGGCATATTATTGCAAACGATCCCATTCTTAAAAAATCTGTGGGACGTAGGCCATTGATAACTTTTAGAAAGGCTAAATCACTCAAGCAATCCTTGGTGAGCAATATGCTTCCAAAGATAAAAGCCAAAACTACTCAGAGTTGGCTCAGCAAAAAAGAAGGCTTTATCAAATGTGTCAAATGCAAGGCATGTGCCCATGGCAAGAATACCTCTAGCTTTGTGGGAGGCCTAACATCAAACATTATCAAAATCAAGGGCCATTATTCTTCTAAATCTGAATTCGCTGTGTACGTACTCCGCTGCCCGTGTGGGTTACGATATGTCGGTAGTACAATACTTCCTGTACACAAGCGTATCTTACAACATTTAAGGACAATAAAGAACGGAGATAAAACCTATCCCGTAGCAAGACATTTTGACCAATTCCACAATAGAAGCACCACAGGGCTTGAATATTTTGTAATCAATACAGTCCCATTGAGTGAGAGAGGAGGTGATCGGGTTAAAAAATTGAGGAGATTAGAATCTAACTATATCATCAGGCTCAATACTAAAATCCCCGAAGGGCTTAACATAGAAGAAGACTTCCACACACATTTATAGAATAGTAGAGAGTTCCACTCCCTCTCCGTGCAGTATATTTTAAAATTCTATTTTGTTTGTCATTGTATTTTCTTCAAAGTTTTGTGGTTTTATTGGCACTTAAACACATTATAATTCAACAGACTTGGTTACAACAGTAGTTTGCGTTAAATGAATCTTGAACTCAAAATTATGGTATTGCCCACTGGGGCTTAACCGATTACAAATATGAATTGTCAGTAACTTCAAAAATTTGCTGCTATGATTAAAACAATTCTGTACGTGGAGAGTAGGCCCACTAGGGCAGCACGTGCGGTTAAGAATAGTGCTTATATTTATATTAGCCCATTCTGTTCCACTGATTCTGTATTATACAGTTTTTTAATTTATTTCTTTACAGAATTGTTTTTATTGACAATGAAATATCAAGTGTATTAATATGCAATATGTTCACATATTTATACCTTCTCTGAGTTCATGAACAGTCGTTTTGTATACTAGGAACTACGAGTCTGTTGTCATTCTCTTTGAATTGGTAGTTCGACATGCATTGCGCATGCACGAAGCACTTAAAATGGTGGCAAACTTTATGTGTAATGTTGGTGAACAAGCTTGCAGGACAAGCGAAACGCGTCCAACGTTTTAAGCTGACCTAATAAAGGGAATTATTGGAGCACAAAGACATGGCGTCGACTTTCCTACTTGAGAGGAAGTTTTGTTGAATATATATATATATATATATATATATATATATATATATATATATATATATATATATATATATATATATATATACACATATATTAATTCACCCACATATTTGTGTGTATATATATATATATATATCTTCACTGAAAAAAACAACAGATTTCAGGGACGTTATAGTTAGACATTAGCATTTAGAAAAAACGTCGAAATTCACTGAAAAAAACACATGTTTCAGGGACGTTATAGTTACACTTGAATTTCACTTGTACAAAACCAGAGAAATCAAGCTGTTATAGTTAGCTGAGCTAACTATAACTCGCGCCCCAGCAATGCACTACTGATGACGTCATATATTACATCACTCATGACATTGTCAGTGACATCACTCATGACATAACACCTATATACATAAGACATGTCTGCCTGTGCAACTGAACAACAGAACAGAACTAAGAAGATTTGACCACCTATAAGAGAAGCTACCGCTTTTTAAGCTACCATCTTCAGATGCATAACACATATGCGAATACATGTACAAGTAGACATATACTTCAGTCTGGAGAGCACGCAGACCTTTAAACTTGACAGCTTGCACTTCCCATTTGAATTTAGAAACAGGTGAGAAAAGTACAGAGAGAAGCAAGAGAATTGCAAAAAACAAAAAAAAGGTGCAGAAAGAGTAAGAAATGTGCAGAAAGATGCAAGAGAAGTGCAGAAAGAGGCAAGAAAGTTGCAGAAACAGGCAAAGGAGGTTCAGAAAGAGGGAACAGGGGTACAGACAGAGGCAAGAGAGGTGCAGAAAGAGGAAAGAGGGGTGTAGAAATTTTCAAGAGAGAGGCAGAAAGAAGCAGGAGCAGTGCAGAAAGAGGCAAGAGGGGTGCAGAAAGAGGCAAGCGAGGTACAGAAAGAGGCAAGAGAGGTACAGAAAGAGAGATGAGGGGCGCAGAAAGAGGCAAGAGGGGTGCAGAAAGAGGCAAGCGAGGAGCAGAAAGAGGCAGGAGAGGTGCAGAAAGATGGAACAGGAATACAGAAAGAGGCAAGAGAGGTGCAGAAAGAGGCAAGCGAGGTGCAGAAAGAGGCAGGAGAGGTGCAGAAAGAGGGAACAGGGGTACAGAAAGAGGCAAGAGGGGTACAGAAATAAGCAAGCAAGGTGCAGAAGGAGGCAACGGAGGTGCAGAAACAGACAGAGGTGCCGAAACAAGCAAGAGAAGTGTTGAAAGAAGCAACAGAGGTGTAGAAAGAAGAAATAGAAGTGAATAAAGAGAAAAGACAGTTGCAGAAAGATAAAAGCGAGATGGAAGCAAGAGCAGTGTTCCTGCTCTCGCTTCCATGAAGTGAAGCAGAGTTTGCTATGACAACTGTCATAGCAAACTGCAATGTCCCGGGGGATGGGCACCCCGGGACATTGTTGGAGCTGGCCCTGGGGTGTTGCGGTCCCCAGGGCCATGGAGGGCTCCTGGAGGGGGGCCACATGCCCCCCACCAAGTTTAAACCCAAGGGCGGTGGTGGTCTCTGGGGCTGGGGGTCCACAATGGACCCTCGCCCTTAATTTCTGTATGCCCTGGGGAGGTTGTGGTCAATGAGACAGTGTGAGGGGACAGGAGCCCCCCACACTTGTTATTAAAAATTGAAGCCCCGGGGAGATGGCGGTCCCCGGGTAAGCGTGGGGGCCGTGTACCCCCTCATATTATTAACACAGCCCTGGGGAGGTGGCAGTCCCCAGGTTTCAGAGGGCCCGCATAACAATTATGCATTGCCTCAGGGACCAGGCCCACCTGGGGGCTTAAATGAAAAAAAGCGCAGGAGACCGAGCTTCATTTAAAAAAAAGATATGGCAGGCTTTGACACCCTCTACTTAAATACAGTAAAAAATTGACAAAAGGAAAAATGCTTTTTTAGGCCCTGGGGGTCCCTGTGGGACCCCCTGAGCCGACCTAGTGGGTCAGGGTGTTTCTACCCTGACCCCTTTTCTTTTTTTAACCTTTTTTCTTGTGACTCGGTTCAACCAAGTAACAAGATGGCTGACAAAACTTCCTGGTCTGAAGTGTTGGCATCCAATCAGAGATAAGCTCGTATTCGGAAGGGTTCACGGATCCACCGCGGTCACCAGATACTAATATTTTTTTATAAATGAATTTCTCAGCAACTACTGAACGGATTTACACCATTTAAAAAAGGGTTGCTTTCTGAACCAAGAGCTATCTTTTTGCCAAAGTTGGTGTAAGTCCGTTCAGCAGTTCGGGCTGTAGCCTTGTCTATTTTTGGGACACCCCTTTTTTCTCAGCCCCCACTTGATGAATCCCCAGAAACTTTTAAGAGAGGAGCTGACCGGAGCAGGCCATAAGTTTTGAAAATTTCGCGACGATTCGTCAAATGGTGCCAAAGATATTGGCAAAAGAGAAACGCTTTTTGAATAGAAACAAGGTCCTAACTAAAACTACCAACTGGCGACCGCCAAGAGGTTATATATATATATATGAGCTCAACGCTGTAATTCTTCTCTTACTTGAACCAACCGCAACCAGATGTTATACATTTTAAATGTTTAATTATCATAGCATTTAAATCAATGAACATAACTTGTCGATTTCCAGTTCTCTTGCCAGCTGTGACCAACCAAATGTCACTTAAGAATCATTGACAAAGTGTAAAGTTGCATTGAAAAAACATAGCGGCTTCGTGGAGTAACGAAAAACCGCAGAGTATGTCTTCACTGTTTACTATAATGAAATCACATGACTATTTAAAAACACTTCCTGGTTGACTAACGCTATACTCGTGAGCAAGGGATTTTTATCCCGAAACGCGTAGAGTTGGTCGTTTGTTCGATGCTTCAATAAAGACTGTTTGGAAGCTAAGAGTTGTCCGTGGTTGCTGTTGGTTCAAGTAAGAGAAGAATGACGATTCTCCAATTATCATACAGAGAGAATCTTGATTTCATTAAAGACAACGGAGGCTGACATTATGCAATAACTTTTATTGCTGCCCAAGATATGCAGCCCTTCAAAGTGTAACCATTACATCATGAATAAAACATTCCAAAACAGCATAGCAAAGCGCCATAGCAACCAAGTGTCTTCCTCTTAGAGCTGCGAAAAACGTTAAGACAACTTCATCCACGCTGAACGATGATCTGGATTTAAAAGGAAGTTGAATCTAGAAAAAAGAACATAAAATTGAAAGCAACAAGGTCAAAGATAAACAACCACCAGGGAGCGGTAGGAGGGATAATGTCAGCCTCCGTTGTCTTTAATGAAATCAAGATTCTCTCTGTATGATAATTGGAGAATCGTCATTTCATTACAAGACCGGAGGCTACATTATGCAAGTTTAAAACTTTGCAATGCTATGTTGCTTACATGTTCTACAGGCTTAAGGTAAAATTTAACAAAGGTTGAAGCATTTCACCAATCAGCTGCTTTGAGGATATCTGAAAGAGAACCTCCACCCCAGAAAACCTTGCTAGCCATAGCACCTCGAGAGAGTGAGCACCAAATTTGGAAAGGTCAATACCGGCATCCATCATCACTGTTCTAACCCACCTAGAGATAGTAGCAGAAGAAACAGCCTTGTAGGGTTTTACAAAGGAAATCAGTAACTGATTCTCATTAATAGGTCTCAAAACACTCATTTTCTCTTCATAAACTTTCATACAACTTACCACACAGAGTATGGGACAGTCGAAAAAGGAAGGATAGAAAATATTTTCTGACATAGTCTTAGTTCTCTTCCAAACTTCAAACAACACGCCATCAGGAGAATAAAAATTAGAAATCTCTAATGCTTTAACGTCTGACACGCGCCTGAAGGATATAAGGCATAATAAGGTAGCTAGCTTAATGGAGAGTTGCTTTCTTGTTAATAAGGAATTATCAGGCCAAGAAGAAAAAAGTTCAAAAATGAGGTTTACATTCCATAAGGAATCATACCTAGCTTTAGGAGGGCGTTTGAGTTTAATTCCCTTCATCACCCTGCGAATTAGGGGGTCAGAACCTATTGAAAAATCATTTAATAAAGAATGTCCTGAGGAAATTGCTGATCTATAACAATTAACCGTTCTATAGCAAAGGCCTGACAAATAATTCTGCTAAGAAATTTGCAATCTCAATTACAGGTGCATCCACGGGATCCAAGTCCCGTTCCAGGCACCAGCTATGCCATTTCTTCCAAGAACCGGTATATCTTCTCCTTGTTCCTGGAGCCCAAGATTCATCCAGAAGAACTTTAGCTTCTCCCGAAAGGCCAGAATATCTTCTTGAACCCCTGAAATCTTCCAAGCAAGAGGGTTCATTTTTTCTTCTAAGAGAAGAGGGTGTACTTCCCCATCTGGGCCCTGAAGGAGATCCAAGCTCCCTTGGATGAAACGTGGGAAATCTATTGCCAACTCCATCACGGATGGGAACCAAACTTGAGAACTCCAAAAAGGAGTGATTAGAACAATGCGGCAACGCTCCGTTCAAACTTTCAAGAGTACTCTCTGAATTAGTGCGAAAGGAGGGAATGCATAACAGCTGGGTGTGTCCCATGATTGAAGGAGAGCATCCACTGCAAGAGCTAGAGGGTCCGGTCTCCAACTGAAAAACTGATCTATCTGAAAGGTTAGCCTGCTCGCAAAGAGATCCAGCTTGAAAGGACCCCAGAGGTTTTGCAGTTTTTGAAAAATCAAAGGATTGAGTTTCCAATCGCTTGAATCCTTCAGAAACCTTGAGTTCCAGTCTGCTCTTGTGTTCAAATGGCCTGGGATGAATTCTGCTCTTAGAATTATTTTCTGATTCCAACAGAAGTACCAAATCCTTTGTGCCAGGTCCGCGAGGATCTTGGATTTGGCTCCACCCAAGCGATTGATGTAAGAAACAGCTGTAAAGTTGTCTAGCTTGATAAGAACTACGCTGTTTTTCAATATATCCTTGAAACTCATTAGAGCGTTCAAGCTGGCCATCATTTCCAGACTGTTTATGTGTAAGGGAAGTTCCTTCTGGGACCACCTCCCTCCAGTTCCCATATTCCCTAATCTTGCACCCCAACCCAGACTGCTCGCATCTGATTCTAAGGTGTATTCCGGAAAATTCCCGAATATTGCCTTTCCATTCCAGCTGTCTAGATTGTAGCGCCACCAAAGGAGATCCTCCCGAGCTTCCAGGGACAGGGGAAGAAGGTCCGAGTCCCAAAGGCCTTGCCTTAGCCCTGAAGATTTTAGTCTCTGTAAGGCCCTGTAGTGTAATGGCCCCGGAGAAATCGCTTGAATCGAAGAAGATAAAAGACCTATTATCCTTGCTAATTCCCTTAAGCTGACTGATTCCTTTGAAAGGACGTAAGAGACCTCCTTTCTTATTTTTGCCAATTTCTTCTGTGGAAGTTGTAACTGAGTTATAGGGGTGTTGACTTGAAACCCTAGGAACTCTAGGTTTTGTGAAGGAGTCATGATGGATTTCTCTACATTGATAATGAAACCTAGATTCTCTAAAAGGTCTATAGTCCATTTCATGTGGGTCAACAATTCGTCCTTGTTCTGGGACATCAGTAAGATGTCGTCCAGGTAGATAATTAGACGAACTCCTCTTCTCCTTAGGGATGAAACCACTGGTCTCATGACCTTGGTGAAACACCAGGGAGCCGAGGATAGACCGAAGGGAAGGCAACGAAATTGGTAAGTTGCGTTTCTCCACACGAAACGTAAGAATTTCTGAGAGAACGGATCCATAGGGATCGTAAAATACGCATCCTTCAGGTCTAATTTTATGAGCCAATCCCTCTCTTGGAGAATGTCCCTCAAGAGGTGAATTCCCTCTATTTTGAAATGTCTTTACACAAGGAACAAATTCAAACCCTTTAGGTTTATAACCGGGCGCCAACCCTTTTCCTTCTTTTTTACGAGAAAGATTGTGCTCACAAAGCCTACACTTGTGTCTGAAATGACCCGAATCGCCCCTTTGGCTAACATTTGCGAGACCTCTATGTCTACTAGTGAGGATTGTTCTTGGGTTAGGGAAAGTTCCCTTGGTACTGTTTCTTGGAAAGGGGTTGTAACAAAATCTATTCTGAAGCCCTTGACGGTCTCTAGGACCCATACGTCCTTGGTTATGGCAGGCCAATTGTGACTGAACTCTAAAAGTCTTCCCCCTACCCTTGGGAGGGAAGAACCAACAGAAGGTCTTACCTGGTTGTCCTTGGAATCTTCCGCGACTGTTGCCGCCTCGTGAACGTGAATTGCGGCCTCTTTGGGGGTAAAAATTATTGTTTCCCCGATAGTATCTTGAGGAACCTCGCTGGAAGGGGTTGTAAGAGGACCTGTTGAAACCTCGGCTGGCAGACGGTCCTCCCCTGCCAGCCCTTCCAAAAACTCTTCCTCCGAACAACCTCCTCATATTGCTCTGTGCTCTATTGAAGGCGGAAAAGGTTGAGACGTAGTTTCCCAATGTTTTAATAAAGGCCTCACCAAAAAGAAGGCCATTTGGATCCTCCTGGATATTTTTGTTGGCTAAGTCTCCCAACTTGGGGTTCATCCGCATTAGGATGGCTCTACGCCTTTCCGATGTTAGGTTAGCGTTTGCGTTACCTAGGAGGCAAATAGCACGTTGGCTCCAACCCCTGAGGAGTTCTGTATTGACAGGTGAGCCATTCATTGCGGATTCCTCAGCTAGATCTAGGATTCTAGCGAGGGGACCAAGGATGTCCAGTAATGTGTCCTGGGACTGTTTTAGACAACGTTCCAGACCTTTACGAGGGTCTCTTCCAGACTTAAAGAGAAAGGTGAGTAGCTCCGGATCTAGGTTGGGGGTTAAGGCGGCTTTGTTGTCTAGAAAGGGTTTCGGGCACTCCGATCTCATCAAATTTCTAGTGTTACTTTCTAGAGGTCTTTGAATCCATGCCTTAATGAACTTTGCGACATGGTCCATGGGCCACCAATCAGAACCTCTTGGGTGTGTAATTTTCGAAGGGTTAAACATCTCAGACCCAGAGGGATCCTTCACGATGTTAAGTTGCCTAGTAGATTCCCCCAAATCTTGGCCGAGGTCAATTTCCATTTTTTCTTGAGGGTCAAAGACATATTCATCTGCGTCTTCTGTCGTATCATTTGGAGACAGGTATTCGTCGTCATCGACATCAAGGTCAATTGTGCTGAGGTAAGCACCAGGTCTTATTGTGTCGCGGGGGACACCCAAACTCTTTGCGCCATTCAGGTCGCTCTTTCTTTGCGTGGCGCTCGGGGCACCCAGGTCTTTTGTAGCGCACAGGCTACCAAGAGATAGGATTCTGTCTCTACAGGAAGGACGTAGGCTAGCTGGTTCGATGTGTTTTGTTTTTTTGGTGGCCTTTCCGCTTTTAATTGGAGGGGGTCTTGTTCTTCATCCGAAGAGGAAGATCTCCCATTATCCGTATTATTTCTCCTTCTCTTATTTAGAGCTGACTCTACACCTTCTTCCAAAGTATTTTTAATTTCCCTCTCAAAAAGGTTCATTAATGGCGACTCTGTAAGGCTTAAGTCATTGGTTGACTGCGCGTCACCTTGAGACATAGTTAAATTCTTTTGAGAAGGGTAAGACCAAGAGAGTTCTTTTCACTTAATACTCCCCTTTTTTTTTTTTGGGAGGGGTTTAACCTTTAAAAAGAGTTGCCCAAAGGAGTTCAAACTTGTTCCAGAGTCTTAAATGCTCTATTACCTCAAAAAAGGCTTCAAAAGTTAGCCCAAACATGATTTTTTTATTTTTTTTTGAAAATTCTTTTTATTGGCATTTTTAAGATGTAAACGTACATACAACATGTGCCGTATAAGTAAATGTGGTTCATAAGTAGCGGAGTAGACCTTCAGCACAATAGGGAGTACATCAATGTCTTGTGCAGTGAGGATGTGGTCTGTGTTATAGCAGAGCATTTCCAGTAAAAGAAACTCGGGGGAAACTGAACTGGGGTGTGCCATGGGGTTTATAGTGTTTGGGGGGGCATACGCGATGGATCCATTAGTGCCTACTCGATAGTGCAGCTGCTGCTCGCCTAGGGGGAGGCGGGTGTGTGGATTAGTGTGGGGGGCCGTTGGATGTGAGAAAAGGACGAAGACGGACCCGGCTGGTCCGGTAGTGGTACAGGGGGTCGTGGTGGAGAATCCGTTGTCTCAGGAGCCTGCAGAGCAGATGGCTGTACCGCGTTGGGGGTCTGGATGGCAGTGACTGTGTCTTCCGGGGTCTGGGATTGTCTGAATTGGTACAAGAGAAGCGCCCACTCTAGAGAAATTGGGACTTTGCGGATACCTTTGGCTTCTTCCGCACGGATTGCCTCCTCCTCTGCAGCCGCCCATTTAAGAACCGCCCCCACCCATGCCGCCAATGGGGGGCCTGATGTGGCGCGCCAGTGCATGGCTATACAGCGTTTGGCCAACAAGTGGGCCAGGGATACGAAGCGCATTGATATTTTATGTCGTTTTCTCCGTCCCAGTATGCCCAATGCGCAGCCCTCCCAGGTGGTCAGGTGGGTCAACCCGGTAAGCTCCCTGAGTGTCGAGTGGATAGATGACCAATAGGTCTGAATGCCCGGACACGTCCAGAACATGTGGTGAAAGTCTGCGTCCCCCGCTGGACAACGAGGGCAGAGGAAGGTCGTGTCGGGGTTAAAGCGTTGAAGTCGTGCTGGCGTTAGGTAGGCCCTGTGTAGGAAGTGAAACTGTATGTTCTTGAACCGGGCGTTCCTGGACACTTTTTTTGGGAATTCTATCGCTCTCTCCCATTCACTATCATGGAAAGGTCGCCCTGCTTCCTCCTCCCAGAGGGTCCGCAGGGGTGCCAATAGCGGGGGTGTCAGTTCCCCGATTGACTTATATAACCATGTGGTGTGGTGGCGCCCCGGTCCCATTCGTATTATTGTGTGGAGAACCGGGTGTGTGGGGGGTTCCCCCAAAGTGAGGTCGGAGTATGGCCGGTAGTGGCTGAGAAGTTGGCGATGGCGCAAGAATTGGCCTGGAGGTAGGTCATACACGACCATGAGTTGCCGGTACGACCGAAGCTGCCCTTCGTCGAACAGTGCTTCTGCCTCGGTGATAGCCCTCGCCGCCCATTCCCGTAGCATGGCGGAGGT
The DNA here is from genome assembly GCF_964204655.1 of Triturus cristatus. Taxonomy (NCBI): domain Eukaryota; kingdom Metazoa; phylum Chordata; class Amphibia; order Caudata; family Salamandridae; genus Triturus; species Triturus cristatus. Next base: position 1,139,848,310 of record NC_140589.1, read on the forward strand.
AAAGAACCCTCCATGTCTGGGCCAACCGACCAGCGGCAGCAAAGGTGTGTATGGAGGGCGATCGGGCGCCATGCGGTGTATACGCTGTACGCACTTCCGGGCTATGTCAACCTGTAGGGGGTATGTCCGCGTGGGGCGAGACCCCGGCAGGAGTAGGCGGTGTAACTCCGGTATGGGTATGCGACCCGTGGCGGTACATGTTTCAAGTGTGCATCTGTCTGCCGTCCAACAGGAGAGCCACTGGAGCTGCGATGCCAGGAAGTAGGCGTCGAATGATGGTGCACCCAGCCCCCCCTGCGTTGTGGGTAATTTCAGTTTGGCTAGCGCGATCCTGTGCCGTCCCTTACCCCATATAAGAGATCTGAGGAGCATGTCTAAGTCCGTGAAGAAGGAGCGGGGTGGGATTACTGTGAGGTTGGTGAAATGGTATAAAAGCCGCGGGACCAGGATCATCTTTGCTAGGGCAACCCGGCCTATCGGGGCCAATGGGAGGCTCCGCCAGAACCCGATGGAGGATCGTATCCCTGCGAGTGCCCTGCGGTGGTTACCCTCGTAGATGTCAGCTGGGGAATGGTATAACCTAATCCCGAGGTATCGGGGACCTTCCGCCGCCCAGTGTAGTTTTCGGCCACCGAGCCGTACGTCCTGAGGAGAGACGCCTGAATGTAGGGTGTACACCATCGATTTGTCCCAATTCACTTTCAAGCCCGAGGCCTCCGTGAACTCCGCTAGGGCGGCCTCCAATATAGTGAGATCCGCGGTCACGTCTCGTACGTATATGAGGAGGTCGTCGGCGTATAGGGACACGCAGTGTGTGACGTCTGCTGGTGGAATGCCCCAGTCGTGCCCGTCCCTACGGAGTCGGATAGCCAAGGGTTCCACCGCGAGCGCGAATAATAAGGGCGAGAGGGGGCATCCTTGTCGTGTGCCCCTATGTATTGCAAATTCCGGGGAGATGTAGCGACCGAGACAAACCCGAGATGTAAGGTTAGTATATAACAGGCGCGTGTAGGCGATAAGCGTGGGACCCAGTCCCGTCCGACCAAGGATGGCAAAAAGGAACTGCCATGTGAGGGTATCAAACGCCTTCTCAAGGTCCAAAATTAGACACGCCGCCCGAGGGAATCGACCCCCTAACTGATCCTGGATGTGAAAGAGGCGCCGGATATTGTGAGAAGTATTCCTCCCCGGGACAAAACCACATTGGTCCGGATGTATCAATGAGCGTATAATTTGTGAGTATCTATCCGCTAAGATTTTCCCCAGGATTTTACAGTCGGCTGTTAGTAGTGTAATGGGGCGATAAGAGGCGAGGAATTGGGGATCCCGGTCGGGCTTCGGAAACGTCACTATCACCGATGCTCTCATGGAGCCGGGTAGTTCACCAATCCTGAGTGCCGAGTCCAGCACCGCGAGGAAGCGGGGAGTCAACACAGAGGCGAAGGTGGAGTAGTATTCGAGCGGAAACCCATCCGGGCCTGGGGCCTTGCCACGGGCCAGGGCCCGTACAGCGCTAGTGATCTCCGTGGCTTGTATCTTCGCGTCTAGACCCGTCTTGTCCTCAGTGGAAATCTGGGGGAGGGGCAAAGGGTCCAGGAAGTGGTCGATGGCCCCTGGGTCGAGAGATGAGGGGGCAGTGTAGACCGCTGAGTAGTGTTGGTAAAATGCCTGAAGGATCTCGTCTTGGGATTGCACCAGGGAGCCCTGGGGATTTATAATTGCAGTAATGGGCCGGACCTCAGTGTCTTGTTTGGCAAGCCATGCCAGGAGTGTACCCGTTTTATCACGGTCCTGGTGCATGCGGGTAGCGTAAGCCCGGAAGTTGTGACGTCTTAGATAGATGCACGCTGCTTGGTATGCCGATTTGGCTTGGGCGACTTGAGTCGCAGCCACTACCGATTGGTCTGCGGCTTTGGTAGCCGTGGCCAGTTGCTGTTCTGCCACCTTTAGGGCTTGTTCTAACGTGTGTCTCATTCCGACCCGCTGTTTAATACATTCCCCACGGGCTACCACCTTAAAACCGTCCCACTCGACCAGGGCCGACGATGCAGTCCCCGTGTTATGGGTAAAGTAGTCTGAAATGCTTTGTTGATGTTCGTGTTTGAAGACCTGGTCTGTGAGGCATTCCCGTGCGAGTCGCCATGTGGGGATAGGGGGGTGCGGGGGTCTCCATTGGAGGCCTAGAAGGTGTGCATCATGATCGGAAACAGTCCTGCCAAGATAGTCTGAGTGGCCTACGTGCGGGAGAAGCGTTGCGGAGCATAGAAAGCGATCGAGCCGAACTCGTAGGTTGTGTGGGATGGAATGGAAAGAGTAAATGCGGGCCTGAGGGTGGTGAAGTCTCCATGCGTCCGTGAGCGACCAGTGCGCTACCCATGTTTTAAAGCGTTCAATTTGTCTGTGGGTGGGGGAGTGCGGGAGTGGGGGGTGTGAGCGGTCCAGTCTCGGGTCCAGGACACAGTTATAGTCCCCGCCTAAGATCCAGGGAACATTGGTGAATTGGGCAAGGGAGTCCGTAAGTCGGTCCCAGAATTTATCCTGATCTACGTTCGGGGCATATATACTTCCCAGAAGGACCCCCCTGCCATCCAAGAGTCCCTCCAACAAGGCAAACCTGCCTTCGGTGTCCACCACCCGTCTGAGTTCCCGGAATGGGATCCCTGGGCGAATCCATATCAGTGCTCCTCGGGCGAACGAGGAGTAGGTCGTGGCACAGATAAGTCCGCGCCATTTTACTCGCAGTTTGCCCACTTCAGTCGAGTTAAGGTGGGTTTCCTGTAGACAGAGAATGGATGCCTTCTGTCGCTTCGCGTAAGCGTATATCGCGTAGCGCTTGCGTGGGGTGTGTAAACCGCGGGTGTTGAGCGTGAGTATGTTTATGTCTGTGGTGTTCGTCAGCTGCGCCATGGGTATTTGTGTCTGTGTGCGAGCCAGGTGAGGTGCCCGCCAGGTGAATCATTTCGCAGTCTCCCAGGGAAGCGCCGCGCCTGTGGGGACTAGGCAGGTGGGAAGCCCGTCCGAACAGAGAGTCTATCATATGGAGCCCCATGGCAGGGTGGAACAAGTGTGAACTGGGGAATTGATAACATGTGGGGGTGCGGGAAACTGTCCCAATACAGAGGACTCATCGTTTAGGAAACGGTGCGTCCAAACTTCCTCCCGTAACACGAGGGGGGATAACTGCTCTATATGAAGGGGGTTGACGGTATGCATGCGCGAAGCCACACGTTGAGTGGGCATGTAGAAGGAGCAATGCGCGTCGCGTGCAGGGTGTCAGTCTCTGTGTTTGAGATCATGAGCATCAGGCCGACATACATGCAAGGATACAGTGCGGCAGTCCATATGCCTGAGTTGCCTCAGGGTAAGGCAGGAGAGGTCAGTCCGTCCAGCAGCCCATCTGCAGTTTGCGGGGTGGCATGGGGGAGCACCGCCAGGTCCATCCCTGATGCGGTGCCATCACTGTCATTTTCGCCTTCTGACGAGAACAGGTGCGGGGGTTGATCAATGAGCTCCAAGGGCGGTGTAGTGCGCAGATCAATTGCTGCTTGCAGAGCTCCGCGTCTTTCGCGCATAATCTGCTCGAGGTCGGGTGAGTCGTGAGAGCTGCTTGTAGCCCTGGATTCGATGTGGTGAAGCTTCTTGGGGCGTTTCCGGGTGCGGAAGGTCTTGACAGGTGAGCCCCTTTGGGGATGAGCGTTGGGTGCCCGTGAACAGTGTTGATCTGCCCAGTCCTGTGCCGCTTCTACGGATGTGAAAAAGAGGGAGGACCCGTTATGGATGATCTTGAGACGGGCGGGGAACAGTAAGGCGTATTGAATCTTATTGTCTCGCAGTTTCCGCTTTACGTCCAGGAAGGAGGATCTCTGCTGTTGCACTGCACGGGCATAGTCCGGAAAGATCATTATTTGGTGGTTTTCTACCCGTAGTGGCGCCACCAATCTCGCCGCCCGGAGCACCGCATCTCGATCTCGGAAGTGGAGGAATTTTGCCAGAAGTGGGCGGGGCGCCGCGCCGGGCGGGGGCCTCTGGGCCGGCACTCGGTGAGCCCGCTCGATGGAAAAGAACGCTGTCCGGTCCGAGGACGGGGTAAAGGATTTCAGCCATGTGTCCATGTATTCTATGGGAGTGCCTCCCTCGATGCCCTCTGGAAGCCCCAGTACTCTGATATTACAGCGTCTCGAGCGACCTTCCAAGTCGGTGGCGCGCTCCTCCACCGCGGTCAGACGGGTGAGGACCCCCTGGAGTGTCGCCTGATGTTCTTTTAGTGTTGGCTGTATTTCCGCCATCGACCGTTCCTCCGTGTGCACCCGGTCAGCCAGTTTCCGGTGGTCATCGCGGAGAAGATTGACATCCGTCGCTAGGGTACCAAGCCGTTCCTCCATGGACAGACGGGACAGTTCAATGGCGGCCAGGACCTTGTCCAGCTTGTCTGAGATTGAGAGGTCAGTGGAGGACGCCGTGCTGGGAGACCAGGTCGAGGTTTTTGGCATGTTCTCCGGGGCTGTCTCCGGGACCGCCTGGTGAGGCGCGGGTCTTGATTTCCCCATCCTGTCTCCTCCTGGGGCGGTAAAGGCCGGTGTCGCTGGTCAGGCCACGGGGGCTTGCCGCGGCGTCAGGGGTCGGTGGAAGGAGGAGGGGTACGGTGATGAAGGACCACAAAAGAGCGGAGTCGGAGGTCGGCGGCTCGAGCTGATATCCTGGGGCTCCCTCCGCTGATAGGGTGCCGGGGCCCCGATGGCAGATCGCTGTAACACCCTGCCCAGTGCCCCCAATCGCCTACCACCCGTGCGAGTAGCTGCCCTGTGTCCAATGGTGGGGGTGGGAGATCACATTCGGCGGCCGGGGCACCCCGCCGGGCGCCGGGCCCGTCGCCGCTCTGTGCCGGTGTGGCTCGTCGCGTCGATCCCCCCCGACCTCTCGGGCCCTCCGGGGCCTCAGGGTGTGTTCAGGTGGTCCGCTTTGAGGGGATGGCGGACGGGTCGTCCGGGAGCGCTCTACTCCCCCCCCGGGGTGCCGCCAGGGGGGTCGCCACCGCGACAGTCACTGAGGCAAGGGCGAAGGCCTCAGCAGTGGTGCAGGAGAGATGCCAGTGTCCCCAATTGCCGACCACCCGTGTGGGTAGCTTGCCTGTGTCCAATGGTGGGGGTGGGAGATCACATTCGGCAGCTGGGGCACCCGCTCCGTGCCGGTGCGGCTCGTCGCGTCGATCCCCCCGACCTCTCGGGCCCTCCGGGGGCGCTCAGGCGGTCCGCTTTGAGGGGATGGCGGACGGGTCGTCTGGGAGCACTCCACCCCCCCTCCGGGGTGCCGCCAGGGGGATCGCCGCCGTGACAGTCACTGAGGCAAAGGCAGAGGCCTCATCAGTGGTGCAGGAGAGGTGCCAGTGTCCTTTTTCGCGGCCATTTTGAGGTCAGGCAGGCAGCGTGGTATGGGGCCAGAAAATCACTGGGTCGCGCCGCTCCCGCCGGATCCCAGCACTCCCTCTCCGCTTTTCAAGAAGTCAGGTATGGGGGGTACCTGGGGTCCGCGGCGGCGTCACCAACGTCCAATCCCGACTCACCGCGGACTCCCGGCAGCCAAGACGGTGGATCTGTGTGGTGATGATCTGCTACTCCAGAGCGCTCCGCTCCGACATCCGCAGGAATACCATGGGCTGCTCCCGGCCGGATCTCCGCATGAGGGGAGCGCCGTGCGCCGCCGTCCACAGTGTTCCACCCCGTTCCGTCGTCCTTCTCTATCCGGGCAGCCCCGGCGCCATCGTGGATCGCGGGTTGCGGCACCAGCGGCTCCGTCCGGGAGAAGCCCCGGCACTACTGTTCCTGGCGCGTTCGGGCGTCCATCGGAACTGCTCTGCCTCGTAGGTGCCTTCCGGTGGTCCGTGGGTTGGCAGGCACCCGTTGCAATGCTCCGAGACGCTATGGATTGGCGCCCGGTCACGGAGCCTCAGCACTGCATGACCGCCATCGTGGCTGGCTTGGCCACGCCCCAAGTTAGCCCAAACACGATATTTGATCAGATATGCAACTGAATGCAAGCACAAGCAAGAAAAAACAGGTAACCTGATGATTTTGATAAATTACGATCCGAAGCGAGCACACGCGAGTAAGGAACAGCTGATCCAGGCGAGGTAAACAAAGCCGTTGGATCCGGTGTTCGTTTCCATGGCAAAGCGTATGGAGAGCGTCTCAATTTCGCCCATGGGGTCACATTTATTTGGTAGTGCGGGTCCCACTAAGTTGGGACCCGGAAGGAGACAACGGGGAGGCAATCATATTGCTCCGTAGTGTTTGAGATGAAACGGGGCAAATGAGGCATTAATCCAGCCTCGCTTGTCAAGTCCCCAACGAGGACAAGCCTCACTGCTCCGTTCGTGCTATGCTGGATCGTAGCTTGAAAGAGGCTTCCGGAAACAGATTAAAAGGGGGAACTCCGGTCCGTGTGGAAAGGCAGACACGAACGTGAAGAGGAATCAGCTCTCCTCTTGTTCCAGGAATATAATCAAGGAGAGAAAGATAAGGGGAGAAAGAAGGGAAAGAAACCCGACCATACATTGGAGGGGTAAGGACGAGGAGGAAAGGAACCTACCCCATGAAGCTCAAAACATGGAAAAAAGGTACAATCAAACTGGCGTATATAATATGAAAGCATAAGGCGATTCAAAAGCTGCTAATCATGTACAGGCAATATACAAACGATGTATAGGCAAACATTACCGACAGACAGTCACTACAAATCAGATTAAACACCAAAATAAGAGAAAATATGTTATAAAACCATGAAAAGTATAGGAGACACTGAGAAGTTGTACTTAACTTGTCCAGAGCAGCGAATAAAAGAGGAAGACACTTGGTTGCTATGGCGCTTTGCTATGCTGTTTTGGAATGTTTTATTCATGATGTAATGGTTACACTTTGAAGGGCTGCATATCTTGGGCAGCAATAAAAGTTAATGCATAATATAGCCTCCGGTCTTGTAATGAAATTACAGCGTTGAGCTCAGAAGTTGAGGATTGCCACCTAGCTGCAGACCACCATCGTAAGTGAGTGAGGGAAAGGCTGAACACAGCGTTTACGCTGCCACTGCGGATTTGTTATTATAATTCCCTTACCCGCGCAATTTTTCACTAAGGTATTCGAGAAGACAGAAAGGATCGAAATCTAAATTTAAACGATATTTTGTTTCGTTTTTGCTCTTGTTTAGTCTTCGTGATACCGGATTAGTGTATTCATTATTGCGCAGATGGGTGACAAGTTCTTGGTGAAAACCAATTTGAACATTGAAGCGATATACAGTCACGCTTAATTGCGTTAAAAATAAAGGAGCAGAATATGGCAACGACCAGGAATGTTAAACGCGCTGAGGCAGCTGGCAAGATGTTTGACAATGTGGAGACCATTGAGACGGTCGAGAATGTGCCATCAACAAGCAATAGTACACAAATACCTGGTAAACGACAATTATGGGACCAATTATGGAAGGCGCTTAAGACTGAGCAAAACAAATGGTGGGAAGCTACCACTTTACAAAAATATATAGATGTGGGGAGAATACCAATGGGTCTACGCATCTTTATCACACCCACTTTTAATGACCCCGATCCCGAATTAGTCAATGACTGGGCTAGCAACAATCATAACTGCTCGACCAATATGTTGGTGTTGTTAGTTAAACATGCTAGAAAGGATTGTGAAAGATTGGCAGATACTATTGATAGTTTGACGGAGCAAATTAAAGTTCTTTGTGGACAGGAAGAATTCCAAAAAGAGATGGACAAAATGGAAAGAAATCTGGAAAAGATTGAGGATGACATTAAACTAAAAAAACTGAGAAAATTTCAAAGGGACCTGGTTGATTACCAAAAAGGACAGATTCTAACTTTTGCCAAAAAATACGATCAACTCCGAAAAAATTCTCCCACTGTTGTTTCTATGGCCGAGAACACTAATAAAGTAACTGGTAACCAAGAAGAGCAAGTAGACACTGAACCCCAAACTGATGGAAGTATCACAAATAGTAGTGAAATCTCAAATATTTCTGAGTTTGATGGGGTAAAAACCAGCATTTTAACAGAGTTCAGTCTCATGGCCAAAGGAAGACTACCCAGCAACAAACAAGGAAACATACGAGGTCGTGGAAGAGGAAACAAAGGCGCAAGAAGAGGAAACAAATCAACACAAAGAGAATCTGTGAGCCCAGTGGGAAGCCGTACAAGGGGCCAAAGCAAGACGAAATAATGGATAAAAAGACGGTCATCAATCTGTCAGATCGAGTGCTGAGTGACTTTGAGTTAGAACTACTCTCTCTTGGACTCACTTTTTGCCCATCTAATGACTTTAATTACACACAGAGTCGAATCGATCTTTTTTATTTCACACGAAAACTACGCATAAAAAAATGGTATGCGCCTAAGGTGGGAACAGGAGTAGAAGTCAGCAGAGACAGTCCAAGCACTGTAAGTATAAATGATGTTGAGCTAATCCACACTGCCAATGTTTTGGCAGGTGTGGTGACAGATGAAGACAATCCATTTTCTGATATTATAAGTGATAATGTCATCCTTAATTTAAATGTCAAAAACCCTTTTAAACCTAAGTCCATTTTCTTACCACAAATAAAGAACGATGTAATCGAGGTATTTGAGAAAGGAGTCACACAAGAGTTAGAGCTGTCACTGCGGATTTCTTATATATATATATATATATATATATATATATATATATATATATATATATATATATATATATATATATATTACCTACTGGCGGTCGCCAGTAGGTAGTTATAATTAGGACCCTGTTTCCATAGGAAAACCGCAACATTCTATTTTGAATAACTTTGGCGCTGGTCGACGAATCTTCGCAAAATTTTCAAAACTAATGGGGCGCTACGCTCCTACCCTGAAAGTCTCGGGGGGATTCGTCAAGCGGGGGCTGAGATAAAAGGGGGGTCCCAAAACGCGTTTTTCCCATGCATTTTTCCATAGGACCTTTAGACACAGCTACAGCCCGAACGGCTGAACAGAGTTCCTTGAAATTTGGCAGAGAGGTAGTCTACAGGTCAAGGAAGTGCCTTTTATAGGTTTGGTGTAAATCTGTTCAGTAGATTCTGAGAAAATAGCCTTTAAATCAATATATATATCTGAGCCAGCTTACGGTGCGCTTACGGTGCGCTTACCGTACGCGTGCGGTGACGTGCGCGAGCGCGATTCTGATTGGCTGTTAGATCTTAGTAAACATTCGAATCGGTCGAAACCAGGAAGTGGCGGCCGCCATTTCGTGTGTTTCACTCAGAAAAAAAGGGTGATAACTTGAAAAGGGGGCAAGGAAGAGAGTTTCAGACCCCCTAACATTTGAAAGGGGGTCAAAGAAGGACAGAAAAGTACAAAAAAAAATTTATTAATTTTAAAAAAAATCGCGGGGTACGCGTATGGTAAGCTCACCGTACGCGTACGGTAAAAAAAAATTTAAAAAAAGAAATGAAATGCAGATTTAAGTGTTTAGATATTAGGGGGCTCTAAAAAGAGCCGTTGTGTTTATTAAGTGATTTTTTAGTGGTACCTACAAGTAAGTACCGATGCAGAGTCTAAGGTTCAAGAGGAAGACTCTGTTCCCTTCATCAGTGAAGTGTACACCATCTCCTCTATAAATGTCTTGCATGTCGTAACGCAAGTTGTTGTGGTAAATTGAACCCATACCATAGTCACGGAGGAAAGCAGAAACAGATTTGTTGACGTGCTTTCTTGCTTTGTCAATCTGCGGACAAAAATGATTGGACCAGTTCCATTTTTGCCTTTGGCATATGTTAGAATACACAAAGGCAGTTTTAGGGAAAAGTGAAAACAGTTGTGCAAAGGTCTCCTTCATAAGCATTTCCAGACCTACCCCAGTCAAAGTGCCTAGGTCATTGCCACCACAGTGCACTATTATGAGGTCAGGGTGTTGGATTTGCATGAAGGATTTCACCAATGGGATCAATTGGTGCCACTTTAACCCTCTCTGACCAATCCATTTAATGTCTACATTTGACAAAGCAAGGTCTCTCACCATACCTGTTTTCTCTGCATACTTTTCACTCCAGAAGACATAGCTGTGTCCTACAATCCACACTGTGAACATGTTCCAAGGAGATCTGGATGCACTCAGGGGGTGTATTTCAGTAGAATGGGAAAAATAAATGAAAGACAGTTTGGAAATGGAGGCATACATATTTTTTTAAAATAAAAATAACTGATTGGCTGTTTCATACCATTCTACAATAAAAACTAGGCTGTATGTGTAAATTTATAGAAGCATGATTTGTATTGGTACAGAAAAATGTGTTACCAAAGAACAGTACTATGGATTTGCTGTTAGGTTTGAAAAGTCAAGCACTCCTGCTCTTTGGAAATGAAACATTGTTTGGTGAACTTCTGACCTAACTCTACACAGCAGTGTTTCAAGAGCTGTTGCTATGGTAGCAGGCAGAAGTCAAGTTGGGGGAAGGGTACTTTTGGAAAAGGGTTGGTTTTCAACCAATAGAAATGTGTGATTACATTTGAAAAAAAGGGGGAAGCACTGAGATTTGAAACTAACATGTATATGTGTGGAAAAAGAGAGGGAAATTTTGCCATTATCTGGTTCTGCTGAGAGGAGAGAGGTGTACAGAACAGAGATCCTGGCTCTGATAATCTGCTGTTTGAGTGCCACATTTCTTTCACAACTAACTAATGTTAAAGGTGAGTTTAGAGTTTGAGAGGGGATGTATATGGTAAATTAAGAAATGAATAATAGAATTGGAATTCCTTTTGTTGAAGTTGTGTTTATCATTTTCTGTTTTGGGAGAAATTTAAATGTGAGGAACATGTAAAATAATATGGACTATGTTTTCACGATAGATTAAGGTGTACTGGTATAAATAAGGAATACTTTTAGGGTTTGAGGTTGCACTCAGTAATGCAAATACATTCAGCATCACTAAGGCTGGTTGCCCTTGCTGGAGTGTAGTCAGTCACCCAGGTTACACATGTTGCTGGTCTCAGAAAGCTGTTTGGTATTGCTCTGGTGATTTTACATTTGCATTAGATGGAAAGGGGGAGGTATTTTTTTATGCAGAAGCAGACTCTTAGCACACAGCCAGCTGCTTATCCTGTGGAATCATGCACAGTATTCACAACCGAGTGGGGTTTGAGGTTTCAGTCAGTAATGCAAATACATTCAGCATCACTAAGGCTGGTTGCCCTTGCTGGACTGTAGTCAGTCACCCAGGTTACACATGTTGCTGGTCTGAAAATGTTGTTTGGACATGTGCTTTTTTAAGAATCTGAAAAGTGGATTCATAATGTGTCAGTCTGTAAAAGTACTTATTACTTGCCAAAAAAAAGAGTAGTAAGTGTGCTTTCAAATTGGCAAAGAAATTTCGTTTTCAGACTAATATGAAAACATGACTCTGTGTGCAAAGAGGAATTACAGGCAGAGATTTATTGCGTACTACTCTAGTAATTTTACAGTTGCATTAGTAGGAAAGGGGGAGCTATTTTTTTCTGCAGAAGCAGACTCTTAGCACACACCCAGCTGCTAATCCTGTGGAATTATGCACATAGTAATGCAAATACAAACATGTAAAATAATATGGACTATGTTTTCACCATAAATTAAGGTGTAGTGGTATAAATGAGGAATACTTTTAGGGTTTGAGGTTGCAGTCAGTAATGCAAATACATTGAGCATCACTAAGGCTGGTTGCCCTTGCTGGAGTGTAGTCAGTCACCCAGGTTACACATGTTGCTGGTCTCAGAAAGCTGTTTGGTATTGCTCTGGTGATTTTACATTTGCATTAGTAGGAAAGGGGGAGCTATTTTTTTCTGCAGAAGCAGACTCTTAGCACACACCTAGCTGCTTATCCTGTGGAATTATGCACAGTATTCACAACCGAGTGGGGTTTGAGGTTGTACTTAGTAATGCAAATACAAACATGTAAAATAATATGGACTATGTTTTCACCATAAATTAAGGTGTAGTGGTATAAATGAGGAATACTTTTAGGGTTTGAGGTTGCAGTCAGTAATGCAAATACATTCAGCATCACTAAGGCTGGTTGCCCTTGCTGGAGTGTAGTCAGTCACCCAGGTTACACATGTTGCTGGTCTCAGAAAGCTGTTTGGTATTGCTCTGGTGATTTTACATTTGCATTAGATGGAAAGGGGGAGCTATTTTTTTATGCAGAAGCAGACTCTTAGCACACACCCAGCTGCTTATCCTGTGGAATCATGCACAGTATTCACAACCGAGTGGGGTTTGAGGTTGCAGTCAGTAATGCAAATACATTCAGCATCACTAAGGCTGGTTGCCCTTGCTGGAGTGTACTCAGTCACCCAGGTTACACATGTTGCTGGTCTGAAAAAGCAGTTTGGACATGTGCTTTTTTAAGAATCTGGAAAGTGGATTCAAAATGTGTCAGACTGTAAAAGTGTTTATCACTTGCCAAAAAAAAGAGTAGTAAGTGTGGTTTCAAATTGGCAAAGAAATTTCGTTTTCAGACTAATATGAAAACATGACTCTGTGTGCAAAGAGGAATTACAGGCAGAGATTTATTGCGTATTGCTGTGGTAATTTTACATTTGCATTAGATGGAAAGGGGGAGCTATTTTTTTCTGCAGAAGCAGACTCTTAGCACACACCCAGCTGCTTATCCTGTGGAATTATGCACAGTATTCACAACCGAGTGGGGTTTGAGGTTGCACATAGTAATGCAAATACAAACATGTAAAATAATATGGACTATGTTTTCACCATAAATTAAGGTGTAGTGGTATAAATGAGGAATACTTTTAGGGTTTGAGGTTGCAGTCAGTAATGCAAATACATTGAGCATCACTAAGGCTGGTTGCCCTTGCTGGAGTGTAGTCAGTCACCCAGGTTACACATGTTGCTGGTCTCAGAAAGCTGTTTGGTATTGCTCTGGTGATTTTACATTTGCATTAGTAGGAAAGGGGGAGCTATTTTTTTCTGCAGAAGCAGACTCTTAGCACACACCTAGCTGCTTATCCTGTGGAATTATGCACAGTATTCACAACCGAGTGGGGTTTGAGGTTGTACTTAGTAATGCAAATACAAACATGTAAAATAATATGGACTATGTTTTCACCATAAATTAAGGTGTAGTGGTATAAATGAGGAATACTTTTAGGGTTTGAGGTTGCAGTCAGTAATGCAAATACATTCAGCATCACTAAGGCTGGTTGCCCTTGCTGGAGTGTAGTCAGTCACCCAGGTTACACATGTTGCTGGTCTCAGAAAGCTGTTTGGTATTGCTCTGGTGATTTTACATTTGCATTAGATGGAAAGGGGGAGCTATTTTTTTATGCAGAAGCAGACTCTTAGCACACACCCAGCTGCTTATCCTGTGGAATCATGCACAGTATTCACAACCGAGTGGGGTTTGAGGTTGCAGTCAGTAATGCAAATACATTCAGCATCACTAAGGCTGGTTGCCCTTGCTGGAGTGTACTCAGTCACCCAGGTTACACATGTTGCTGGTCTGAAAAAGCAGTTTGGACATGTGCTTTTTTAAGAATCTGGAAAGTGGATTCAAAATGTGTCAGACTGTAAAAGTGTTTATCACTTGCCCAAAAAAAGAGTAGTAAGTGTGGTTTCAAATTGGCAAAGAAATTTTGTTTTCAGACTAATATGAAAACATGACTCTGTGTGCAAAGAGGAATTACAGGCAGAGATTTATTGCGTATTGCTGTGGTAATTTTACATTTGCATTAGATGGAAAGGGGGAGCTATTTTTTTCTGCAGAAGCAGACTCTTAGCACACACCCAGCTGCTTATCCTGTGGAATTATGCACAGTATTCACAACCGAGTGGGGTTTGAGGTTGCACATAGTAATGCAAATACAAACATGTAAAATAATATGGACTATGTTTTCACCATAAATTAAGGTGTAGTGGTATAAATGAGGAATACTTTTAGGGTTTGAGGTTGCAGTCAGTAATGCAAATACATTGAGCATCACTAAGGCTGGTTGCCCTTGCTGGAGTGTAGTCAGTCACCCAGGTTACACATGTTGCTGGTCTCAGAAAGCTGTTTGGTATTGCTCTGGTGATTTTACATTTGCATTAGTAGGAAAGGGGGAGCTATTTTTTTCTGCAGAAGCAGACTCTTAGCACACACCTAGCTGCTTATCCTGTGGAATTATGCACAGTATTCACAACCGAGTGGGGTTTGAGGTTGTACTTAGTAATGCAAATACAAACATGTAAAATAATATGGACTATGTTTTCACCATAAATTAAGGTGTAGTGGTATAAATGAGGAATACTTTTAGGGTTTGAGGTTGCAGTCAGTAATGCAAATACATTTAGCATCACTAAGGCTGGTTGCCCTTGCTGGAGTGTAGTCAGTCACCCAGGTTACACATGTTGCTGGTCTCAGAAAGCTGTTTGGTATTGCTCTGGTGATTTTACATTTGCATTAGATGGAAAGGGGGAGCTATTTTTTTATGCAGAAGCAGACTCTTAGCACACACCCAGCTGCTTATCCTGTGGAATCATGCACATTATTCACAACCGAGTGGGGTTTGAGGTTGCAGTCAGTAATGCAAATACATTCAGCATCACTAAGGCTGGTTGCCCTTGCTGGAGTGTAGTCAGTCACCCAGGTTACACATGGTGCTGGTCTCAAAAAGCAGTTTGGACATGTGCTTTTATCAGAATCTGAAAAGTGGATTCAAAATGTGTCAGACTGTAAAAGTACTTATCACTTGCCAAAAAAGTAGTAGAAAGTGTGCTTTCCAATTGGCAAAGAAATTTCGTTTTCTGCCTAATTTCAAAGCATGACTCTGTGTGCACACAGGAATTGTTTTTAGATATTTAATTTGTGAAGGTGTTATTGTGATTTTCACTTCTAGGAAAGGGGTACATATTATTTTAAGATTTGAAAAGATCATAAAAAATGTAGTAATATATTTAAATAAAAAAAAGGAATTTTTTTTTAGTTTTTTTCAGGTATTGCTGAAGAGCAGTGAACAAAATTTAAGATGCCTACAAAATCCAGACTAAGGAAAAACCACAAAAAAAAACTATATTTGAAGACAACTGGAGGACCTAAGTTAGTTGGAGATGCTCATGTTGGGAAAAAGAAAAAGTCTTCTGGTAAGCAGACAAAAGATTTTTTGAAGAACATCTTCAAAAAAAGGAAAAATGTACAAAATGTCTGTACTGGAAAGAATGTTTTCAATAGAAAAAAACAGGAAAAAATTGAGAATTTAGTTAATGCAAATATACCTTCTGCAACAAAAAAGATTAACTTAAACAGAAAAACAGCGTTTAAAGAGATACGTAGAAAAATGTTTCAGAGAAGAGTTATGTCCAATTTGATAAAGGATGTGAAGAAATATAAGCAAAAGGCAAAATATTATAAGAGAAAAAAAGAAATTGAAGCCATTGCAGCAAAGGCATTAGAATTAAAAAGGAAACGATTCATTTTAATTTTGAATAGGATGCGTACATTAGATAAAATGGTTAATGTACTGAAATCACAATGCAAAAGGAAAAGAGTAGTGAAAAGAACAAACTTTTGTAAAGTGTTTTTAGGAGAATGGATGCATAGTTCAAGTAGTGAACCTTTTTTTAATGAAGAGAGTTATTTTCAAAGTAATAGTTTGCTGCATGCAGTTGACACCAGAGGTCGTGCTTATGAAGTGAAAAATGGTTGCATAATGGAGAAGGAGATAATGGTTCCAAGAGATGAGGTACAAGTGATGGCGGATGAGGCTATGGGGAGACGTCCTAAAGCCCCAGTGTACACTTGGAATTGTAGTAGTATTTGCACTGTGCGTCAGGAATCTATTGATAAATTTCGTGAGTTTCTAAGAGAATATAGTAAAAAAAAGTGTTAAACAAAAGATTAAGGTGCTTCAAAGTCTAGATCCATGCAGAGTGAGAGAGAATACTGGTTTGCAGGGACATTCTCTGGCTTGTCTATCTAGAAAAGTGTGTAAAAGTGTTTTTCATCATTTTAGGATGCTGGCTGTTCATCATACTGAAATGAGAAAGTTTGTGAGACGGTTGTATTTTGCTAAAAGTCCAGCAATAAAGTTAGATGAATTGAATAGGGCTCTGTTCCGTGGATCGGTATCGGATGTAGAGAAGGTTATTGATGAAATTCAGTTTTGTTACTTTGGTCCTGAACAAGACAGTGCAGAAAAGGACACAGTAAATGAGGAAGAAGTGGAAGAGAATGTAGAACCCTCTGTAAGTAAGACATTTAATGATCACATAACAAAATTTACAATAATCTCTAATGAAAGACCAAATATAACTTGTATTTGTTGCCGCAGAACTCATTATAGAAAACAAACTAGGAATGTTGATCTCTACAGAAAAAGTGATAATGAAGATAATTATAAGTGGAAGGATTTTGCCACATATATATTTCTTGAAAATTGTTTTGAATTGGGTGAAGATCAGCGTATTTGTAAATACTGTTACAACAAGTTAGTAGAAAATAGAATGCCGACCAGAGCTGTACATAATAATTTAGAATTGGATGTTATTCCTGCCGAACTTTCTGAATTAAATACATATGAGTCTATACTTATTCAATGTGTTCATCCGTTCCAGACCATAGTACGTATGGTAAATTACCTCCTTCAGATTTACTGAGAGGTTTAAAAGGTAGAGTGGTGTATTTGCCCTTGGATTTGAAAAAAAATATGGAAACTATTGATGCAGATACTTTGGAAACTGAACCATTAGTTATTCTGGTTAATGGTGTACCTACAAAGAATAAGAAGATTTGGCAGGAGCTGGTGGATGTACGGAAAGTACAAAGAGCAAATTTGTATTTGAAAAGGAATAACAAATGGTATGAATCAATTTATATAGAAGAAGAAGAAGAAGATTTACAAGAAGACACAGAAACACCAACTGGACAAATTGAAAAAGTGGACAAGTCAAAGGAAGAAGAAATGTATGAACATTTTAGCATACATCCTCTTCATTCAAAAGAAGTTATGGGAGACAATATTGATCACTTTCAGATGAAAAAAGCAAAAGGAACTCCCGTGAGTGTATGGGAGGAGAGCTTGGAAGCTCGATGTTTCCCCCAGCTGTTTCCTAAAGGAAAAGGAGGACGATACGATGAACGTCCAGAACAGATTCCAGCTTCTGAGTATCGGACTACAAGACTATATGCAGAAGATCCAAGATTTCGACAAAGTATTCCTTATTTGTTCCATCTTTTATTTGAAAGCGACTTGTCTGCATTATCATATGCAGTAAATCACATTTTAAAAAGTGGAGTACATTTACAAAATGTGTCTGCTAAGGATTTTATGGAGAAAGTGCAGCACCGAGATGATCATTTGGAAACACAACTGATCAATCTGATGGCTTGTCAGCGTGGGACAAATGAATATTGGTACCGACGCCATGGTGAATTAAAATGCATGTTACGAAATTTAGGAACACCAACATGGTTCCTTACCCTAAGCTGTGCTGAGTACGCTTGGGATGATTTACTGGATTTTCTACGAGAGGCAAATTCAAACATTAAAAACATCGAATACAAGACAGCAGGAGAACTGTGCTCATTGGATCCGGTTAATGTTTGCAGATATTTCAATCATAGATTTGAGGCTATGATGTCCTTCATCTGCAATAAAAAAAATCCACCTCTTGGAGAAGTAGTGGATTTCTTTTGGAGAAAAGAGTACCAGGCAAGAGGTGC
Organism: Triturus cristatus; assembly: GCF_964204655.1. Classification (NCBI taxonomy): domain Eukaryota; kingdom Metazoa; phylum Chordata; class Amphibia; order Caudata; family Salamandridae; genus Triturus; species Triturus cristatus. Next base: position 1,139,866,022 of record NC_140589.1, read on the forward strand.
TCCTCATATTCATATGCTGTTGTGGATCAAGGATGCCCCAAAGTTTGGAACAGATACTGATGAAGCAGTGTTATCTTACATTGAAGAATATGCAACATGTGCTATACCAAAAAGCACAGAAGAGAAAAAGTTAAAGGAGCAAGTTTTACGTTTCCAAAGTCATCGGTGTGGAAAATACTGTCGACGGAAATACAAGAGCAAAGATAAATACTACACTAAATGTCGATTTGGATTTCCTAGACCTGTTATTTCAAATGGAAGAGTAAACAGTTTTATGTCATCTGTGAGACATACTATCACAAGAAAATCACCTAAGAATACCTACAACCTAAAAAGAAAAGAAGAATCAAAAAATATAAATGACTACAACCCAGTCATTTTATCCATGTGGAATGCTAACATGGATATACAGTATGTAGCTGACAATTCCATTGCTGTTGTTCGATATGTAACGTCTTACATTACTAAATCTGAAAAAACTGAATTGAAAGAAATGTGGGAAGAGATTTCTCATGAGAAGACTGTCAGTAAGAAGCTGTACAGTTTCAGTTTAAAGATGTTATCGCATCGAGAAATTGGATCCTACGAATGTTCAGATAGGTTATCTTCTGCAAGTCTCTACTCGAAATCAAGAAGAATAATTTGGGCAAGTTTAGGCCTTGCAGCAATGAGAAATCGGGTACTGAAATCTGTTGGAGAAATTGAATATTTGGCCGAGAATGACCCAGAAAGTACAGATATTTTGAAATCAAACATGTTGGACACATATTATCCCAAAAGAAGTCATCATCTGGAGAACATGTGTCTCTATGAAGTGCTGCAGAACTACATTTATTCACGGAAAGCCGCAGAAGACATCAACAATGGAAAATATAAAGTCATTGGTGAGGAAGGATGTTTGGTGAAGCAAACAAAAGGAAGTTTGATAAATCACAGTAAGCTGAGTTGCGACACTACTGACAAAAAGGAATTTTACTACTTGGCTCTTTTACAGCTGTTTAAAACATGGCGTACAGAGGATGAACTACTGGGAGAATTTCAAAGCTATGAAGATTCTTTTAATGCTTGCAAAGACAGCATACAATGCAGTACATTCTCAACTTATGTGCAAATGTTAAATGAAGAAATTGAACAGGAAACTACAATTGCAGCTGAAGTAGCTAGAGACAGTTCTCAAGACAGCCAAAGTTCAGGAACACTCAGTCAAGATCCCCTAGGACAACCAATCGTTGAAAATGAAGCATCAATAGTCATGAATGAAGTGGAAACGGCTATGAATCAAGCTCAAGAAGAATTTATAGACTTACAAAATTTGGAAAGACAACTGAATGAAGAGCAGCAACAAATTTATGAAGAGATCAGAAACAAAATTGATCACGGATTTCTACATGAAAAAAAAGAGTGCTCATGCACATCATTTCATCCAATCAGGATGTATGTAAGCGGCCAAGCTGGAACTGGAAAAAGTTTCCTAATAAAAGTCATCAGAAGCTACCTACAGCAAAAAACGGATTCTACTTTGTCTTGTGTGGTTACTGTTCCAACTGGGTTAGCAGCATATAACATAAAAGGAATCACCTTACATCGTTTGCTAATGTTACCAGTGGAGCATGAGAACAAAATACAATACCACAAGCTAACTGGAGAAGCATGCTTGGAAGTTTCAAGAGTATTGAAGAAGATGCAAGTTCTCAATATTGATGAGGTGAGCATGGTATCAAACTTAATGCTTGCCTTTGTGCATTTAAGAATGCAGCAAATTCTAAGGACAGACTATGACGTGTTATTTGGTGGAAAACATGTCATAGTTTTTGGGGATCTTCTACAACTTACTCCAGTTAAAGGACAACCAGTGTTTAATACTGTGACACATGAAGACACAAAGAAGTCATTGGGAAGCATCGGTAATGCAAATATTTGGTCCTTCTTTGAGTACAAGGAACTTACTACTAATATGAGGCAAGCAAACGATGAAGAATATGGAAGTATTCTGAAAGATATCAGAATTGGACTACTGACTGAAGCTGGCACAAAAGCATTACAGAGTCGGTTGCTACATAATTTATTTCCAAAGGAAGAAATAGTTGCAGAGAAGATATACAAGAACATTGCAGAAAAGAAAAGTGTCATCTGCTTAATGCCAACTCTACGTGAATGCTCAATATTCAATGAGGAGCTTTTGAAATTGGAAAAGGAAGATATCAGGAAATTGGAAGCAGTGGACAAAATTCAAGATGGAAGAATTACTATCACATTAACAGGCACACTGAAAAATAAATTGGATTCACTAGAGAAGAACATTTCCAAAACTGCTGGATTAGAAAAAAATCTATATGTTTGCATGAACTGTAGAGTATTTTTAAGGAGAAATTTGGATGTTGAAAAAGGTTTAGTTAATGGAGCTATGGGAAGAGTTGTGGGTTTTATTAATTATCAGAAAAAAGATGGAATTGAATGTTTAAAAATAAAATTTGATCAGATAGAAGAAGTTATAGACATTTGTCGTTGTACAGTTCGTTTTATGCTTGTGAAAGACTTATATGTACAAAGGAAACAGTTTCCGTTTTCTCTAGCGTATGCTGTAACTATTCACAAGTCTCAAGGATTGACTGTAGATTGTGCTTTTGTGAACATTGGTTCAACTGTGTTCAAAGAAGGTATGGCTTATTTAGCTTTGTCACGAGTGAAAACATTATCTGGTTTATTCATGATAGACTTTGATGACTCAAAAGTTAGTGCTGATACAAATTGTGTAAAGGAGTATAATAGATTAAGAAGAACCTATGCTCCTCATTTAGGTCAGTATCCTGTGTTAGAGAAACGTGTAGTTTCTCGTAAAAGGAGAAATGAGAATATCTGTAATGAAGATGTAGAGAGGAGGAAAAAAAAGAGGAGTGATGTAATTGCAAGCAAAAAGAAAAAGGAAAATGAAGAAGAGGTTGTAGGATGTCATTTTGAAAATAGCTCTGGTGTCAACTGCTACGCTAATGTAGTGCTGAATGTTGCATTTTATCTGGAAAGTGTGCAAGAGCAGATAATAGTAAATCAGAGAAAAAGATTCTGTTCTGAGTTGAGTCTCCTTTTTCAAAAGCTGAGTAATGATAAAACTCAAATGGAAAGTGCTACTGAAATTAGAAAACTTTTAGATGTATGTTCAGGACGAACACAGTTTTCTCAAAATGTACAGCAAGACGCACAGGAATTCTTGATGTTTTTTCTTCAGGTACTGGAAGAAGAAGGGGTTCCCATTGAAAATATGTTTGGTGTCTCTTATAAATGGGAACATAGTTGTAAAAACTGTTTCAATACATGTGGCTCTAATGTTGATTCTGAAAGGTTTATTTATTTAACATTGCCAGAAAGTAAAACAGTCACTTTTGCTAAATTAGTTAAAGATGCTAATCATAACATGGAATGCGGTGAGTGTCAATCTGAAATGTTTTCAACGTTAATTTTAAAGGAATACGGACAGTATGTAATTTTAATGATGCAACGATGTAAAGCTGATGGTTCAAAATTGGATACTTTAATAAAGAAGTTTACAGGACAGCAATTATCAATTTCAGGAAAAACTTTTGTAACAGTTGCAATAATTTTCCATGAAGGACCTACTGTTACTTCTGGACATTACACAGTTTATCTTAAATGTGAAAAAGGCTGGACACTGTGTAATGATTCCCAATTGATTTTCAAGCAACGTTTGTCTTTTGATTTAGCAAATTCCTATCTAATCTTCCTGAAACCAAAATTTTAGAGAGACTTGGCAAGATCTGTACAAAACAATTTTTCCATTTTATTGGATTACCATTGGAATTTTCAAAAGAAATGATTTTTCAAATTATCATTTGGCCTAATGGAAAGGTAACCAATTGTAATGTGGACTTTTTTAATTTTTAATGAAACTTTCGAAAACCAAAAATTTAGACAAAATCGGTAACATCTGCTCAATTTAAATTTTGGAATGTTATTGGATTGCCATTGGAAATTTATTCAAAAAAGATTTTTAAAATTACTATTTGGCCATGAGGAAAGGTAAACAATTGTATTGTGGACTTATTTAATTATTAATTAATCTTTCGGAAACCAAAATGTTAGAGAGAAACGGTAAGATCTGTACAATTTAAACTTTAGAATTTTATTGGATTACCATTGGAAATTTAATCAAAAAAGAATTTTAAAATTACTTTTTGGCCTAAAGGAAATGGAACCAGATGTATTGTGGAGTTATTTGAGATATAATATTTTTGTGATTATACTTCCGAAACAAAATTGACAGACGGTATTTTAAAGAAATAATTATTGATATTATATGATATTTTTTAAAAATATTATGCATTTCTATAATGTTATGTTTAAGTAAAAGAGATTGTGGGCTTTTTTAAAACAATCTTTGAGATTGTTATTTTTTTTTTGCCCGCTGTTAAATGATGAATGCAATTGCTTTCACAATTTATAGTGAAATGCAATATATTCTGAAAACAGCAAAAAAAAGGCAAAATATTTTTTGGGAAAAATATGTAAATACGTGTACTGTGTTATATATTGATTTATTAAATATTAATACTTTTTTCTTTTTTTTCAGATTGTGAAAGAAAATTTTCAAAAAAAACAACCATTTTTTCAAGTAATTTCAATTACATTTTAATTAAAAATTAAATTGTTGGGTGGGTCAGGTAAGTGAGAAATTAGATGGTCCCTTTCTTCCAGTTCATCTCAAAAAGATTTTTAGTATTTAGTTATTAATTCCTCAAGGATCTTGAGATGTGGTAATTGATTTTTAGTGTTTTAAAAAAAAAAAAAAAAAGAAAACGCTTACCGTACGCGTACGGTAAAAAAAAAAAAAAAAAGAAGTTTTAATGAAAAAATAAAAAAAAGTTGAGAGGTAAGGTTGGCTCTTAAGAGCCGTTGTGTTCATGCAGGGACAGAGGAAAGGAAGTATGGGAACATTAGCTGGTTGGACATATGTGCTGGTCTATTTTGTTGTTAATGAGGGGAAGACTGGTCTCCCTATGAACAATTAGACCATGGCAAAATGAACACCGCATAGTAACCCTACCAAACCGAGGGTTCGTTTCCAGAGGAACAGAAAAAGGTGAATCTGCCCCCACAGATGAAGGGCTCTGCGGAGTTTCCGAAGAAGAACTCGGCTGAGCTGCTGTGGATGTGCTTGGTTGACTTACTGAAGGGTTGCCCCTAGTATGTCTAGCATGTGTCCTAGGGTGTACATCGTGAAGGTGTCTCAACATAGTGTGATTCCCGAAGGAATACTTCTTGTTGGGATTACCTCGCGAAAGTACACGCTGGCACAGCTTGCAAGTCACCAAGGCAGCATTGACTTTTTTCTCACCCTCTGGAAAACTGAAATACTCCCATATGAAAGAGCTTTTCTGTTTCCTCCTTCTCTGCCTGATGGTGGTGCTGCTAGCCTCACTCTCAGTAGAAGAGTGCTGGTCTGCCATCGTATCCCAAAGACAAGTCAGCTCCTTCTCCTAAGGGATCACAAGCAGAAATGAGGGGAATGGGTGTGGTGTAGGAGAGTTCTAGAACTGAAAGTAGTTTCAACCAATCAAAAGTTGTGTTTCATGATCACATGACCCACCGTGCGCGTACGTTACGCTTACGGTGCACTTACGGTGCGCTTACGGTAAAAGTACGCATGCGCGTAAAAAAGACACGCGCTCGCGCGCATGCGCAAAACAGTCACTCCACAACACTTCCGCGTAACGTGCGCGTGTAGCGTACACGCCTACGCGCCCCACGCGCAGTACGCACAGCTACGCAAATTGCGTAACTATACGCAAACAGAGTAGATAAATTACGAACATTGCGTAAACCGTACGCTTACCGTACGCTTACCGTACGCGCACTAAAAAAAAAAAATATATATATTTTCTATGTTATACTAATATATCTTACCTGTTTGGTAAAAAAAAAAGAGAAAAATTGATATATTGCAGATTTTTTTTTTTTAAAACATAGTATTTTAAGAGAATAAAAAGATTAAAAAAAAACTTGTTTTTTTTTTAAAAAAAACACATTTAATATAAGAATTTATAATAAAAAAATCATACAAAATCAATAAAAAAACTATGGGAATCACATATGTTATAGGTAAGAATTAGCCTTTAAAAAGCCATACAAATTCACTGAAAAAACCATGGGTTTCACACACGTTATAGTTAGAAATTAGCATTTAAAAAACCTTGCAAATTCACTGAAAAAAACATAGGTTTCACACACGTTATAGTTAGGAATTAGCATTTAAAAAACCTTGCAAATTCACTGAAAAAACCATAGGTTTCACACACGTTATAGTTAGGAATTAGCATTTAAAAAACCTTGCAAATTCAGTGAAAAAACCATAGGTTTCACACACGTTATAGTTAGCTGGACATTTCACTCGTAAAAAACCAATGAAATTTCCCCGTTATAGTTAGTTAAGCTAACTATAACTCGCGCGCCCGCAATGCACTGCTGATGACGTCACATATTACATCACTCATGACATGGTCAGTGACATCACTCATGACATCACTGATGACATCTCAAATGACATCACTGATGACATCATCCTTGTGACAGAGTGGTAGACCTCCTCTCACCCTAATATAACCTTTGATACAAACATTCAAAAATAGAGACTGAAATTTAAAAAAAAATGGACATACCAATACCAATTACAACAACCTCTTCAATAATTCTAAGATCCACATAAACATCCACTCATTCACCAACAGTCCTGTACAGTCACCCATACGTGTACTCACACATCATATGTACTCATACACCTATACATCCTGTAACACAATGCCACTCATCCATAGAGTTACTCACACACATAGTCACTCATGCTAATAAAGAATCAAACATACGTTTACTTGCATATACATTTATACACACACCACCACACTTACTTCTACAGAAACTTACACATACTTAGTCTTTTAAACAATCACTTATAGAAACACATACTTATTCATACAGGAACTCTTTCAATCTCTCACTCTCACATATACTCACTTATATACACCAATAGTCACATATACTAGTTTAAAACATATGTAGTTACTCATAAAGACACTATTGAGACAGCCATTCACTCACTAACACACCCATACACACACTCATCCACCCATACAGTCCTGCACACATGCTGTCTTCAACACATACAAACAGTGAGTCACTCATTCATGCATCTATGCACTACGTAATACCCCCCACCGAACCATGCAGACACTCAGACACTCATACTGAGACTTAAAAAACCAACATAACCTATATAAACACCCATGTAGCTACTCACCAACCCATGCAGACACTTATACACAAAGTGAGAGACTGATACAGGTATTTACACATTTAAACATTACTCACTTAGCCATGTATTCAAAAAGATACACTTAATCAGTCAGTAATACAATCAATTTTTCAAAAACAAATCATCCATTTAGACACTTATATACTCATTTATTCTTCCATCGACCTTGAGATATACATATATAAAACATATTTAATTTTCAGAAAAACACACATTCACTGGATGATGTCATCAGTGATGTCATTTGAGATGTCATCAGTGATGTCATGAGTGATGTCACTGACCATGTCATGAGTGATGTAATATGTGACGTCATCAGCAGTGCATTGCGGGCGCGCGAGTTATAGTTAGCTTAACTAACTATAACGGGGAAATTTCATTGTTTTTTTACGAGTGAAATGTCCAGCTAACTATAACGTGTGTGAAACCTATGGTTTCTTCACTGAATATATATATATATATATATATATATATATATATATATATATATATATATATATTACCTACTGGCGGTCGCCAGTAGGTAGTTATAGTTAGGACCCCTTTTCCATAGGAAATCCGCAACATTCTATTTTGAATAACTTTGGCGCCGGTTGACGAATCCTCGCGAATTTCTCAAAATAGGTGGGGCGCTACGCTCCGCTCCTACCCTGAAAGTCTCGGGGGGATTCGTCAAGCGGGGGCTGAGATAAAACGGGGGTCCCAAAACGCGTTTTCCCCATGCATTTTTCCATAGGACCTTTAGAACGAGCTACAGCCCGAACGGCTGAACAGAATTACTCGAAATTTGGCAGAGAGGTAGTCCCTAGGTCAAGGAAGTGCCTTTTGTAGGTTTGGTGTAAATCTGTTCAGTAGATTCTGAGAAAATAGCCTTTAAATCAATATATATATCTGAGCCCGCTTACGGTACGCTTACCGTACGCTTACGGTAAGCGTACGGTGGTGTGCGCGAGCGCGATTCTGATTGGCTCTTAGATCTTAGTAAACATTCGAATCGGCCGAAACCAGGAAGCGGCGGCCGCCATTTTGTGTATTTCACTCTGAAAAAAAGAGTGAAAACAAGAAAAGGGGGCAAAGAGGAGAGTAACAGACCCCCTAACATTTGTAAGGGGGTCAAAGAAGGACAGAAAAGTACAAAAAAAACATTTATTGATTTTTTAAAAAATCACGGGGTACGCGTACGGTAAGCGTACGGTAAAAAATAAATAAATAAATAAATGAAATGCAGAATTAAGAGTTTAGATATTAGGGAGCTCTAAAAAGAGCTGTTGTGTTTAAGAAGTCATTTTTTTAAGTGGTACTTACAAGTAAGTACCGATGCAGAGTCTAAGGTTCAAAAGGAAGACTCTGTTCCCTTCATCATTGAAGTGCACACCATCTCCTCTATAAATGTCTTGCATGTCATAACGCAAGTTGTTGTGGTAAATGGCACCCATACCATAGTCACGGAGGAAAGCAGAAACAGATTTGTTGACGTGCTTTCTTGCTTTGTCAATCTGCGGACAGAAATGATTGGACCAGTTCCATTTTTGCCTTTGGCATATGTTGGAAAACACAAAGGCAGTTTTAGGGAAAAGTGAAAACAGTTGTGCAAAGGTGTCCTTCATAAGCATTTCCAGACCTACCCCAGTCAAAGTGCCTAGGTCATTGCCACCACAGTGCACTATTATGAGGTCAGGGTGTTGGATTTGCATGAAGGATTTCACCAATGGCATCAACTGGTGCCACTTTAACCCTCTCTGACCAATCCATTTAATGTCTACATTTGGCAAAGCAAGGTCTCTCACCATATCTGTTTTCTCTGCAAACTTTTCACTCCAGAAGACATAGCTGTGCCCTACAATCCACACTGTGAACATCTTCAAAGGAGAACTGGATGCACTCAGGAGGTGTCTTTCAGTAGAATGGCAATATGAAAAGAAAGACAGTTTGGAAATGGAGGCATACATATTTTTTTCAAAACAAAAAGAACTGATTGGCTGTTTCATACCATTCTAGAATAAAAACTAGGCTGTATGTGTAAATTAATAGAAGCATGTTTTGTATTGGTACAGAAAAATGTGTTACCAAAGAACAGTACTATGGATTTGCTGTTAGGTTTGAAAAGTCAAGCACTCTTGCTCTGTGGAATTGAAACATTGTGTGGCGAACTTTTGACCTAACTCCACACAGCAGTGTTCCATGAGCTGTTGCTATGGTAGCAGGCAGAAGTCAAGTTGGGGAAAGGGTACTAGGCAGAAGTCAAGTTGGGGGCAGGGTACTTTTGGAAAAGGGTTGGTTTTCAACCAATAGAAATGTGTGATTACATTTGAAAAAAAGGGGGAAGCACTGAGATTTGAAACTTACATGTATATGTGTGGAAAAATAGAGGGAAAGTTTGCCATTATCTGGTTCTGCTGAGAGGAGAGAGGTGAACACAACAGAGATCCTGGTCTGATAATCTGCTGTTTGAGTGCCACATTTCTTTCACAACTAACTAATTTTAAAGGTGAGTTATGAGTTTGAGAGGGGATGTATGTGGTAACTTAAGAAATGAATAATAGAAATGGAAATTCTTTTTGTTGAAGTTGCGTTTATCATTTTCTGTTTTGGGAGAAATTTAAATGTGAGGAACATGTAAAATAATATGGACTATGTGTTCACAATAAATTAAGGTGTACTGGAAAAAAAAAGAATAGTTTAAGGGTTTGAGGTTGGACTCAGTAATGCAAATACATTCAGCATCACTAAGGCTGGTTGCCCTTGCTGGAATGTAGGCAGCCACCCAGGTTACACATGGTGGTGGTCTGAAAAAGCAGTTTGGACATGTGCATTTAAGAAAATCAAAAAAGTGGTTTCATAATGTGTCAGTCTGTAAAAGTGATTTTCACTTGCCAAAAAAAAAGAGCAGTAAGTGTGCTATCAAATTGGCAAAGAAATTTCGTTTTGGGACTAATGTGAAAACATGACTCTGTGCAAAGAGGAATTATAGGCAGAGATTTAATGCGTTTTTATCTGGTGATTTCACAGTTGCATTAGATGGAAAGGGGGAGCGATTTTTTGGGGGAAGAAGCAGACTCTTAGCACACATCCATCTGCTTGCCATGTATAATCATGCACAGTATTTACAAGCCAGTGGGGTTTTTAGGTTTCAGCCTGTAATGCAAATACATTCAGCATCACTAAGGCTGGTTGCCCTTGCTGGAGTGTAGGCAGCCACCCAGGTTACACATGGTGGTGGTCTGAAAAAGAAGTTTGGACATGTGCATTTAAGAAAATCAAAAAAGTGGTTTCATAATGTGTCAGTCTGTAAAAGTGATTTTCACTTGCCCCAAAAAAAAGAGCAGTAAGTGTGCTTTCAAATTGGCAAAGATATTTCGTTTTGGGACTAATGTGAAAACATGACTCTGTGTGCAAAGAGGAATTATAGGCAGAGATTTATTGCGTTTTTTTCTGGTGATTTCACAGTTGCATTAGTAGGAAAAAGGGGGAGCGATTTTTTGGGGGAAGAAGCAGACTCTTAGCACACACCCATGTGCTTGCCATGTATAATCATGCACAGTATTTACAAGCGAGTGGGGTTTTCAGGTTTCAGTCTGTAATGCAAATACATTCAGCATCACTAAGGCTGGTTGCCCTTGCTGGAGTGTAGGCAGCCACCCAGGTTACACATGGTGGTAGTCTGAAAAAGAAGTTTGGACATGTGCATTTAAGAAAATCAAAAAAGTGGTTTCATAATGTGTCAGTCTGTAAAAGTGATTTTCACTTGCCAAAAAAAAAGAGCAGTAAGTGTGCTATCAAATTGGCAAAGAAATTTCGTTTTGGGACTAATGTGAAAACATGACTCTGTGCAAAGAGGAATTATAGGCAGAGATTTATTGCGTTTTTATCTGGTGATTTCACAGTTGCATTAGATGGAAAGGGGGAGCGATTTTTTGGGGGAAGAAGCAGACTCTTAGCACACACCCATGTGCTTGCCATGTATAATCATGCACAGTATTTACAAGCGAGTGGGGTTTTCAGGTTTCAGTCTGTAATGCAAATACATTCAGCATCACTAAGGCTGGTTGCCCTTGCTGGAGTGTAGGCAGCCACCCAGGTTACACATGGTGGTGGTCTGAAAAAGCAGTTTGGACATGTGCATTTAAGAAAATCAAAAAAGTGGTTTCATAATGTGTCAGTCTGTAAAAGTGATTTTCACTTGCCAAAAAAAAAGAGCAGTAAGTGTGCTATCAAATTGGCAAAGAAATTTCGTTTTGTGCCTAATGTGAAAACATGACTCTGTGTGCAAAGAGGAATTATAGGCAGAGATTTATTGCGTTTTGCTCTGGTGATTTCACTGTTGCATTAGATGGAAAGGGGGAGCGATTTTTTGGGGGAAGAAGCAGACTCTTAGCACACACCCATGTGCTTGCCATGTATAATCATGCACAGTATTTACAAGCGAGTGGGGTTTTCAGGTTTCAGTCTGTAATGCAAATACATTCAGCATCACTAAGGCTGGTTGCCCTTGCTGGAGTGTAGGCAGCCACCCAGGTTACACATGGTGGTGGTCTGAAAAAGCAGTTTGGACATGTGCATTTAAGAAAATCCAAAAAGTGGTTTCATAATGTGTCAGTCTGTAAAAGTGATTTTCACTTGCCAAAAAAAAAGAGCAGTAAGTGTGGTTTCAAATTGGCAAAGAAATTTCGTTTTGGGACTAATGTGAAAACATGACTCTGTGTGCAAAGAGGAATTATAGGCAGAGATTTATTGCGTTTTGCTCTGGTGATTTCACAGTTGCATTAGATGGAAAGGGGGAGCGATTTTTTGGGGGAAGAAGCAGACTCTTAGCACACACCCATGTGCTTGCCATGTATAATCATGCACAGTATTTACAAGCGAGTGGGGTTTTCAGGTTTCAGTCTGTAATGCAAATACATTCAGCATCACTAAGGCTGGTTGCCCTTGCTGGAGTGTAGGCAGCCACCCAGGTTACACATGGTGGTGGTCTGAAAAAGAAGTTTGGACATGTGCATTTAAGAAAATCAAAAAAGTGGTTTCATAATGTGTCAGTCTGTAAAAGTGATTTTCACTTGCCCAAAAAAAGAGAGCAGAAATTGTGCTTTGAAATTGGCAAAGAAATTTCGTTTTGGGACTAATGTGAAAACATGACTCTGTGTGCAAAGAGGAATTATAGGCAGAGATTTATTGCGTTTTTTTCTGGTGATTTCACAGTTGCATTAGATGGAAAGGGGGAGCAATTTTTTGGGGGAAGAAGCAGACTCTTAGGACACACCCATCTGCTTGCCATGTATAATCATGCACAGTATTTACAAGCGAGTGGGGTTTTCAGGTTTCAGTCTGTAATGCAAAAACATTCAGCATCACTAAGGCTGGTTGCCCTTGCTGGAGTGTAGCAGTCTGGACATGGGCTTTTTAAAAAATCTGAAAAGTGGTTTCATAATGTGTCAGTTTAAAAAAATATTAATACTTTTTTCTTTTTTTTCAGATTCATATAGAAAATTTTCGAAAACTAGAACCATTTTTAAAGCTATTTTTAAAAAAAACAAATGAATAAATACTTTTTTGAGTGAGTATGGTAAGTCAATAATAATAATTGTAGTCTCTCAAGGACCTTGTAATGTGATAATTGATTTTTAGTGTTTTTTTTAAAAAATAAAAAAAAAGTACGCGCACCGTACGCGTACGGTAAAAAAAAAAAAAAAAAAGTTTTTAAAAACATATGTAAAAAAAAGATGAAAGATAAGGTTGGCTCTTAAAAGAACCGTTGTGTTCATGCAGGGACAGAGGAAAGAAAGCATGGGAAAATTATTCAAAGTGACAAATGTGCTGATCTATTTTGTTGTTCACTAGGGAAACACTGGTCTCCCTATGGCAAATTAGATCTTGACAAAAGGCGCATCGAATATCAACCCTTCGAAATCGAGGGTTCATTTCCAGAGGGCCAGCAAAAGGAGATTCTCCCCCCACAGATGAAGGGCTCACCTGACCTGCAGAAGAAGGAGTCAGCTCTGCAGATGATGGTCCAGGCTGAGCTGCTGTGGATGTACTTGCTTGTCTTTCTGAAGAGTTACCTCCAAAAAGATGACCATGTGTCCTTTTGTGTACATCCTTGAGGTGTCTCTTCATGGTGTGATTCCCAAAGGAATACTTCCTGTCAGGATTACCTCTAGAAAGTACACGCTGACACAGCCTGCAAGTTACTAAGGGTGCATTCACCTTTTGCTGGCCTTCAGGAAAAGTAAAATAATCCCATACATAAGAGGGCTTTTGTTTCCTCGATCTCTGCCTCAAGACAGTGCTGCTAGTGCTAGCCTCACTCTCAGAAGAGCTCTGCTGTTCTGCCATCGTATCCCAAAGACAAACCAGCTCCTTCTCCTAAGGGATCACAAGCAGAAATGAGGGGAATGGGTGTGGTGTAGGAGAGTTCTAGAACTGAAAGTAGTTTCAACCAATCAAAAGTTGTGTTTCATGATCACATGACCTACCGTACGCTTACGGTACGCTTACGGTACGCTTACGGCAAAAGTGCGCATGCGCGTAAAAAAGACACGCGCTTGCGCGCATGCGCATAACAGACACTACCCGACACTTCCGCGTAACGTGCGCGTGTAGCGCACACGCGTACGCGTCCCACGCGGAGTACGCGCGGCTACGCAAATTGCGTAACTATGCGCAAGCAGCGTGGATAAATTACGGACGTAGCGTAAACCGTACGCTTACCGTGAGCTTACGGTACGCGTACTAAAAAAATAATAAAAAAAATAGAAAAAAAGTACTGCAAATAAATTTTACATGTTTATTTTAAAAAATATATTAAAAAAACATATTAAAGAATTTTAAAAATTTAATCATAGTCTTTATAAAAGGTAAGAAAATTAAAATAAAAATATGTTAGAAAAAATAGAAGAAAAAAAAAAAAATTAGCATTTAAAAAACCTAGCAAATTCACTGAAAAAACCATGGGTTTCACACACATTATAGTTAGGACTTAGCATTTAAAAAACCTTAGAAATTCAGTGAAAAAACCATAGGTTTCACACACGTTATAGTTAGGAATTAGGATTTAAAAAACCTTAGAAATTCAGTGAAAAAAACCATTGGTTTCACACATGTTATAGTTAGCTGGACATTTTACTCGTAAAAAACCATTGAAATTGCCACGTTATAGTTAGTTCAGCTAACTATAACTCGCGCGCCCGCAATGCACTGCTGATGACGTCACATATTACATCACTCATGACATGGTCAGTGACATCACTCATGACATCACTGATGACATCTCAAATGACATCACTGATGACATCATCCTTGTGATAGAGTGGTAGACCTCCTCTCACCCTAATATAACCTTTGATACACACATACAAAAATAGAGACTAAAATTTACAAAAGAATGGACATACCAATAACAGTTACAACAACCTCTTCAGTAATTCTAAGATCCACATACACATCCATTCATTCACCAACAGTTCAATACAGTCACTCATACATGTACTCACTTATCATATGTACTCATACACCTATACATCCTGTTACACAATGCCACTTATCCATAGAGCTACTCACACACATAGTCACCCATGCTAATAAAGAATAAAACATACATTTACTTGCATATACAGTTATTCACACACCACCACACTTACTTCTACGGAAACTTACACATACTTAGTCTTTTAAACAATCACTTATAGAAACACATACTTATTCATACAGGAACTCTTCCAATGTCTCACTCTCACATATACTCACTTATTTACACCAATAGTCACATATACTAGTTTAAAACATATGTAGTTACTCATAAAGACACTATTGAGACAGTCATTCACTCACTAACACACCCATACACACACTCATCCACCCATACAGTCCTGCACACATGCTGTCTTCAACATATACAAAGAGTGAGCCACTCATTCATGCACCTATGCACTACGTAATACCCGCCACCGAACCATGAAGACACTCAGACTGATACTCAAAAAACCAACTAATAACCCATATAGACACCCATGTAGCTACTCACCAACCCATGCAGCCACATATCAACAAAGTGAGAGACTGATACAGATATTTCCATATTTAAACATTACTCACTAAGCCATGTATTCACTATGATACACTTAATCAGTCAGCTACACAATCAATTTTTCAAAAACAAATCATCCATTTAGACACTTATATACCCATTTATTCTTCCATCGACCTTGACATATACATAAATAAAACATATTTAATTTTCAGAAAAACACACATTCACTGGATGATGTCATCAGTGATGTCATTTGAGATGTCATCAGTGATGTCATGAGTGATGTCACTGACCATGTCATGAGTGATGTAATATGTGACGTCATCAGCAGTGCATTGCGGGTGCGCGAGTTATAGTTAGCTGAACTAACTATAACATGGCAATTTCAATGGTTTTTTACGAGTAAAATGTCCAGCTAACTATAACATGTGTGAAACCTATGGTTTTTTTCACTGAATTTCTAAGGTTTTTTAAATCCTAATTCCTAACTATAACGTGTGTGAAACCTATGGTTTTTTCACTGAATTTCTAAGGTTTTTTAAATGCTAAGTCCTAACTATAACGTGTGTGAAACCCATGGTTTTTTCAGTGAATATATATATATATATTGTGCGTTCATTCTCGCTATACGCTGGAAGTTTGTGAATGCTTGAAATCAATATATATATATATATATATATATGTATATATATTCATGCTCCTTGTTGTACCCTCCAGTTGAGAAAGCACTTGACATCCGCATTCGACTGAAAGTCTTTTAATTAGGTATAGATGTTCCCAACCAGCCAAACCCTTTCACAGCAATGCCGCGGTGCCTGACGCGTTTCAAATGTCTTCGTCAGAGGCTGCAGCGGCAAAGATCGAGTAGAGTCCGGTCACGCCTTCTCCTAATATACGTGATCACACGCCCCCTGATGGGCTGCACCTATGTGACTGTGCAAAGTATTGTGGGAGAGGGAGTGCCGGTATTCGTAATGTTCTGTTGGATATTTCAGGCCCCCAAATGAGCCTCAGCAAGTGGGAACATCCTAAATCCTTCTACGAATGTTCCAGGAACAAGACTGATAGTTACCAGCCCTTTGGCCCCCTATTATCCTGGGGTGGTGCTCTCTCGGCAGCTGGGTTGCCGCCTAAATATTCACGCTCCTTGTTGTACCCTCCAGTTGAGAAAGTACTCGACATCCGCTTTTGACTGAAAGTCTTTTAATTAGGTATAGATGTTCCCAACCAGCCAAACCCTTTCACAGCAATGCCGCGGTGCCTGACGCGTTTCAAATGTCTTCCTCAGAGGCAGAACTCCGCGGAATTTCATGGAAATTTGACATAACTCTGTGGAATTCTCCTGAGTTAAATTACACAAACTCCGCCCACCCCTATTTGTGTTCACAAAATGGCTTAGTACATCAGGCCCTAAATTCTTCCATTATTTTGATTCTGTTAGGGAAGACATTCCACATCATTGAGCCTTCCACTAGAAGCATCTTATCTCCAGCTGTATCCTTGGGCTAGTGAGGTACTATAAGGAGAATTCTGTATCAGCACTTTTAAGTTTCAGCCTCGCAAATTTGTAGCAAGTTTGTATTTCTAATGCTCTGGGGCCTGTCTTTACAAACAAATGGAGTTGGAATGTAGAGGTTGTCAAGTTAAATGTTGACAATATTGTTAATGTGATCATAGGCATAAGAAAATGTGACTCAGGCCATGTACATAATTATTATATTCTTCACCTTGATCCCGATTGACTACTCGTAGCTTGCCTAATTTTCTAATTTCCTTACACTTACACCATCTCCCTCATTTCCTCGGAGGTGAGAGATGGTCGTAGGAACTGGGAAATTGAATGTGTGCCTCAGTTGCTACACTAGAAATGTTCATTGTGCGAATTTCAGAAACTAAAGGTGTACCATCACAAGGAAAAGGAACAAAAGATCATTTACGCCACCAACAGATTGTTTTTGTTGAAAAGCATTGCTAGTTCCCAATTTTTGCACATACTCCATTCCTTATTTAGTTAGCTTAAAACCCTTCGTTCTCACTGAACTTTTGTGTACTATTGGAAAAAGTTTATGAAACTTTGTCACGCTGCTTGTCACTGCAAGGCAAAGAGGATCTCAATGAGGACTAATTAAAGGTAAACAACAACAGTGTGCACCCAGAAATTGACCCTAGAAGATCGATGAGACACAATATCAAGGACAGAATATAAAAAAGATTGATAGGCATTTCTAGATTTTCTATACTGAACTCCACAAGTATGTACACGTGCGGAAGACATATCTTCAAAGAATGTAGATGTGAAATAAGGAATAGTAAATTTATACTTCTAAGGAAAAGCTATGGTTCCCCTTGTTCCTGTTGTTTGTCTGTTGCCGCTGACACTGCTGTGGGGACTGCAAGCCCCAGGATACCACGTGCCAGGAGGCACCAACATCACACAGGGGGCAGGACCATCAGTGCTATAAAGCGCTCTTCACTTTCCCGCTGCGCTGGATGACCGTTGATTGTCTGTTGCCGCTGACACTGCTGTGGGGACTGCAAGCCCCAGGATACCACGTGCCAGGAGGCACCAACATCGCACAGGGGGCAGGACCATCAGTGCTATAAAGCGCTCTTCACTTTCCCGCCGCGCTGGATGCCGTTGTTTGTCTGTTGCCGTTGACACTGCTGTGGGGACTGCAAGCCCCAGGATACCACGCGCCTAGAGGTGCCGACATCGCACAGGGGGCAGGACCATCAGTGCTATACAGCGCTCTTCACTTTCCCGCCGCACTGGATGCCCGTTGTTTGTCTGTTGCTGCTAAGGGGACTGAAAGCCCCAGGATACCACACGCCTGGAGGTGCTGACATCACACAGGGTGCAGCACCATCAGTGCTATTGATGGAGCAGGTAGTGCAAAATTTTGTATACCTCCTCTATTCTTGCATGAAAATACTAATTATATAATCTATTAACTATAATATTATTAAACGAGTGTTGCATGTATACTAATCAACATTATAAAAACATAAACTACACATGGGATTTGCTATTTGCATGGATAAATAACTCTTAGAACTAAAATCTGTACGCATATTAATAAATAGTATATGTGGTAATAGAATATCGCATGATATGTTGCTTTGTAACGTTGCATCGTCGTGGAACATCGGAAAAGGTGAATATAATGGCTTTAAATATCGCTATATGCTACATAAATACAAGCACATAGAGGGATTAGTAAGGGGTTAACATTAGAATCATCATTTCTATGAATTAATTATTTCCTTTGTGTTTGTTTCGCTTAAGTTGACATCTGGGCCTAATCCAAAATGGCCGCTGACATCGCACGCAGAAGTGGCCACCGTCTCGTGAGGCGCAGAGTCAACTGCACATGTACGAACAGTATTGTGAACTTCTTAGCGACCTTTGCTCATCATGTTCCTGGTCAAGGATAAGAATTTGGTGGTCAACCAAGATAAGGAAACAATCAACCTTACAGTAAACCGGAAGAAGCCGATACAAGAGCGGACTGGTGACCTCACCCCTCGAACTGTACTGAGAATCTGGGAATAAGAATCGGACGATCCCAAACAGCCAATCACCACTGTTCTTGGCCTAAAAATGTATCATGTTAACCTGGTTTTTATTATAAAAGGATAGTGGGATAGTGAGAACATATATTACCCTTGTCTCTCTCTGAATTAACTGCGACGCCTTTTTCTTGATGGTCCAGATGCTGCCCGACCGCTTGATGACTGCAGACTTTTTCCAAATCCATGGGCTTTGTTAGATGCTTGCACGATTTCTGGTCTTTTGATAAGGGACTGTAACGTGCCGAGCAGAGAACTTTGGACTTTGAGCTTTGGCCTGCTTTATTCGGACAATTTGCGACAGACTCGGTTATGCAGAGCCAATGAATTAGAGGATTCCAAATAGCCAGATTAGGTAAATATGATGGTCTGCGATTTATCTGAATTGATCTATGAATTCTAAATTTTGACGAGACAAATGCAAATATAAATCATTATGAAAATTTAGATAAACAAAAATTGACTAAAAAGGAAATATGTGTTTGTGGTTTTTCATAAGTAATAAGGATTCTGATTCTTAAAATGTGTTTTTAGCTAGTTCTAAATCACCACCAACAAATCCAACTAATTGGTCCGCCGACCAAGTGGGTGGAGTGCCTTGATGTTTGAGAATAGGGATCTATAGGCGACGATTGCTAATGTATATTTTGTAAAATAATTCTTCTCTCCCTATAGGTTATAAGGTGTTCCCCGCTCATGTCCAGCGCTTGAATTACTCATCCCTCCTGTGTGTGTAGACTCATGAATGGTGACGTGTGTAAGTTGGTGTTATGGGCCCCACCAATGAATGCATGTATAAATGAGTGTGCGTGACGACAGGTCTGCGACGCAGGGAGGATATCGGTATATGTTGTTCCCCATTTTCCCAGTCTTGCGTTGGAGCAGTTTTTCTGGTAGCAGTATGATGGTTTTATTGTATTGGTTTGGAGATTATTGCTTATAAATTGCTTATTGCTTATTGATTATTGATTGTGGATAAGAATTGGTTTATGTATTAACACTCTATGTTGAGTCGCGTCGAGTTCTATGTTGTTTGAAAAGCTGACGTCAGAAAGACCGCGCTGGGATTGGCCAGTCAGTAAGAGACGTAGACGCTCCTGATTGGTGCGTTAGTGTATGCCGCGCTGAGAGTGGAGAATTACAGGGTGATGTAGATGCTCCTGATTGGTGCGTTAGTGAGAGTCGCACTGGGATTGGAGAATCACAGAAGTGACATAGACGCTCCTGATTGGTGCGTTAGTGTGAGTCGCGCTGGGATTGGAGAATTACTGAAGTGACATCGACGCTCCGGATTGGTGCGTTAGTGTAAATCGTGCTATGACTGGAGAATAACAGCAGAATAGTCATAGGGGAAATCTAGCGATACTGAAAAGACAAAATTATGTTTTACGATGCACCAGAAAAAGAGAAAAAGTCCTGGTTCGGAAAAATAAAGAGCTTATTTAAAAAGGACAAACCGATTGTGACTAGAGAGGGACAGTTGCTTCCCCCACCAAAATTGCCCGCATCCTTTATGGTTGCTAAATACGGATATCATACATGTATTTGGTTGGACAATTGGGCAAAGTATACAAAAGATGATGGAGTCTTAGCATTTCCGGAACATGGTTCATTTAATTTAGCGGTTTTGAGAAATTTGAGAGAGAGAATGATGAATCTAGAACCGAGACCTAGACCAACACAGTTTGAAGCATTGACAGAATGGGAAGACGAGATGCATGACAGAGAACGGCAGAGGAGTGGCGAAAGGTACAAATATATGTTTGGTAGATCATATGGACAGGAGAATCATGATGATAGAATGAGGAGATGGCGAAGCGCAAATATGACTGAGGGTTTGTTTCCTGTGAGAAGTGCTGAAGAGATTAGCAATAGAAAATGTATGGAAAAGAGAAATAATACCGAGTCAGGAGGATATGGTGTGCATGAATCGGAGAATGATGTTCTTGATGACATGTTTTATAAAAATCCACCCCCATATCAATCAGATTCCACATTATTGACACCAAGCGCCCCAATGATAGAGACTTCACGAAATATAAAATTTGAATCAGTACCACAAGAAGTAGGAAGAAACAATCCTTTTAGAGAGGTAGAGAAAATACAACATGGTAAAATGGGTAATGAAAATTCAGCTGAACTAGGGAAAACTACTTTAGAATTAACTGAAAAGATTAGGGAATTGACCAAAAATTTGGAAGCGGTAACCGTTCCTGTAACTTTAGGACCTGTAATGCCTATTTTTGATAAACAGAAGGATAGTGAGCATTGTCTGACGATTCCTTATAACAGTAAAAAACAGACCGAGAGGCCAGAAAAAATTCAGATGAGAACCCATGGAGACAAACAGCAGGTATTTCAGAACAAAGTACGCCTAAGAATTTGACAGTAAATCAAAGTTTAGTGGATAGAATAATAATGATGACAGAATCAGTCCCAGGATCACCAAAGAGTTCAGAACAACCAAGTTGTGAGAAAAATCCTGTAGGACCTACTTCAGAAGAATTAAGTGAATGGTTAAGGAGTTTACAGCTGAAAGATACAGAATCGAATCAATAGATGTGCCCAAGCTGAAGATTGTTTTGGAAGAATTAATAGTAGGGGCTATCCCCATGGAGAAGTTAAAAGCTTATCAGGATGAAGAGTTATTATTTTTATGTAAAAGTATAACCTGGAGAGCAAGGAATCTACACAAAAGACTAGAAGAAGTGGCAAATGAAATGGGTATAGACTTTGAAAGAGTAAAGGCTTTACAATAATCATACCGAGTAGATTTTTCTGAAAAAGATATTGAAAATCTGAATACCGTAGGAAGAACAACTCAGATTAAAGACATAATCATTTTGTTAAGAAAATGGGGAGATGTAGATAAATGGAAAAGTAGGTGGTTTCCAAAACGAGATGATGTCTCAGACAAAACGTTTGCAGCTTTCCCAGTGAGAGAAAAGGAAAAGGTAGTAACAGAATGTCCCATGAGAGAAATTCCAGACAGAGGCTATGTACATGTCCCTTGGACTAGACAAGATATTTTGTCATTTACCAATGATTTTCCTCGACTACGCGAAAAGCCAGTCGAGTGGTATAGGCAGGTAGATAGGTTTGTAAAATTATCAAAAGTGTTATGGATTGATTTAAATAGTCTTTTTGACATAATAGTACCAGCAGATTTTTGGACAGAATGCAAAATTATGATAAACTGGCTTACACAAGAGTACCCTAGAGACCCAAAAACGGGTGCCCCTGATCCTGAGGTAATGAAAAAATATGAACAGGTAATTACTTTTCTGAAAAACAAAGTACCTCCCAAGGAGACTGATTGGGTAAAAATTGACCAAACTCATCAGGAAGCTAAAGAATCGGTACATGCTTATTATGAAAGGTTAATACTCGCCTTTAAGCAGTTTAGTGGTGATGAAAATTTGAGTGAAAAAGATTTAAGTCACTTTGTATACCGATATGTATATGGGCTGCGTCCAGAAATAAGTGAAATGATTAAACAGCATACAGTGGACTGGCAAAATAAGAAAATAGATTAAATACTTTAGTGATGAAATTGAAGCCAAACTGCGTAAGTTAAAAGAAAAGGCTATGTGGGCACAGGTAAAAGTGGCAGAAAGACAGGAAGCTCAATTGATTGAACCGGCAAATGGTGCCGGTATGAAACCTAAATTTAATGTTGGAGAAGGAAAGGGACAATTTAATATAGAAGAAGCCAAAAAGAAATGGCCATGTCATAATTGCGGAAGAATAGGGCATTGGAAAACCGAGTGTAAATTTCCCCCGAGTGCTAATGGTGATAATGCATCATTGAATTTGCAGGTGCAGAAAGAGGTGAGTTGTCAACCACAGCGACAGCAGCAGGTTGTTGCCCAACAGAATCATGCGCCAAAACCACCTTTTCCACAGAGCGTAAATCCTCAGAAATACAGTAATGAGACAGGATTCTACAACGAAGAACAGGTAACTAAGCTGCCGCGCGCTAGTGCTGTTTCGCAGTATTGGTTACAACGCGATGAGAGTGAGTCAGAGGAAAGCTATTGACGGTGCCGAGGGGAGGAAGAAGAGTGCGTACTTGGCGCAACTCTAGAAGTAGACCAGACAGGTCCTTTTGTAGATGGAAAGGTAAATGATGAAAATATTACTTTCCTAGTAGATACTGTTGCTACTCGTTCAACTGTCAGGTCAGCTGATGTTAAAAATCTTCCTCTCTCGAACGAAAAAAATCCAAGTAGTTAGAGTCTCCAACAGACAGATTAAAACATATCTCACTGAACCAGTAAAGGTTAACATAGTGAAATTTTCTGAAATGCACCGCTTTGTTGTGTGTGATTCAAGCCCTGTAAACAAAATTGTTGTGTCATGTTGTCCTATTGTACCAAATCCATCTGTGATTTTGTATCAGATTCCTCATGATGCAGAATGGTACACAGTAATTGACCTGTGTCATGCTTTCTTTTCCATTCCATTGCATCATGACAGTCAGCAGATTTTTGCGTTCCGGTTTGGTGAACGCATTTTGGCATGATGCCGAATCCCACAGGGGTATACAGAGAGCCCCTCAATATTTAACCAGATATTGAAAAAGTCCTTAGAAGATCTAGAGATGTCCGAGAGCTCAGTACTGGTACAGTACATTGACGACCTACTTGTGGCGTCAAAAATTCAAGAAGCTTGTGTAGTGGATACCATACCATTGCTAAATCATCTGGCAGATGGAGGACTTAAAGTATCCCCATCGAAATTATAATTCTGTCAGAAAGAAGTACAATATTTAGGCCACAAAATTGAAAAAGGACTGAGAAAAGTAACTGCAGATAGAATCAAGATAATAAAAGGAATGAGAGCCCCAATGACGCAAAGAGAAGTGAGAATGTTTCTTGGAATGGTTGGATATTGTCGTCAGTGGATAAGTAACTTTCCCCTGATTGCAAAACCTTTGGCACGCCTGACAAGAAGTGATGTGAAAGACCCCATTGAATTAAATAAGGAAGAGTTGACAGCCTTTAAACAATTGAGAGACTGTTTGTGTGAGGCACCAGCCCTTGGTATGTCCGACTATGAGAAAGAGTTTGAACTATACTGCAGCGAAAGGAATGGATGTGCACTTTCTGTATTAATACAGAAACATGGAAAACTGAGAAGACCAATTGCATATTTTTCAGCTATACTCGACCCTGTAGCTGTAGCATTGCCTGATTGTTTGAAAGCTGTAGCAGCCACTTGTAAGAGTCTGGAACAGAGCAAAGGAATTGTGATGGGATATCCTGTGCGAGTGTTTGTACCTCATGATATGGCAATCCTTTTTACAAGGAGCCGCACTCAGTTCATGATGCATAGTCGGCTGACTAAATATGAGAAAGTCATATTAGGTGCAACAAATGTGAGCCCTGCAAGATGTCGGAATGTGAATCCTTCAACGCTATTGCCTGATGCTGAGAATGTGGAAGTCAGAGACGATGTGGATCATGACTGTTTGGATGTACTTGATTTCTGTACCAAACCACGTCCTGATATAAAAGATGTACCTTTGACAGAAAGTGACTATGGTGCCGCTCGTAGCTGTGAACTTTGCCCTTGGTGGTGTGAGCCCTTTTGCTGTGGGATTGCGGGACTGCGAGGACCAGCAGCGTCAATTTCACCACCAGCTGCGGCCTCTTCCCGACACTCCCCCTTCATTGCCTGCCTCTTTTTAACGACTCGCGGCCCCCGCTTCGCGGGAGCCGCTCGTAGCTGTGAACTTTGCCCTTGGTGGTGTGAGCCCTTTTGCTGTGGGTTTGCGGGACTGCGAGGACCAGCAGCGTCAATTTCACCACCAGCTGCGGCCTCTTCCCGGACACTCCCCCTTCATTGCCTGCCTCTTTTTAACGACTCGCGGCCCCCGCTTCGTGGGAGCCGCTCGTAGCTGTGAACTTTGCCCTTGGTGGTGTGAGCCCTTTTGCTGTGGGTTTGCGGGACTGTGAGGACCAGCAGCGTCAATTTCACCACCAGCTGCGGCCTCTTCCCGGACACTCCCCCTTCATTGCCTGCCTCTTTTTAACGACTCGCGGCCCCTGCTTCGCGGGGGCCGCTTGTAGCTGTGAACTTTGCCCTTGGTGGTGTGAACCCATTTGCTGTGGGTTTGCGGGACTGCGAGGACCAGCAGCGTCAATTTCACCACCAGTTGCGGCCTCTTCCCGGACACTCCCCCTTCATTGCCTGCCTCTTTTTAACGACTCGCGGCCCCCGCTTTGCGGGGGCCGCTCGTAGCTGTGAACTTTGCCCTTGGTGGTGTGAGCCCTTTTGCTGTGGGTTTGCGGGACTGCGAGGACCAGCAGCGTCAATTTCACCACCAGCTGCGGCCTCTTCCCGGACACTCCCCCTTCATTGCCTGCCTCTTTTTAACGACTCGCGGCCCCTGCTTCGCGGGAGCCGCTCGTAGCTGTGAACTTTGCCCTTGGTGGTGTGAGCCCTTTTGCTGTGGGATTGCGGGACTGCTGAACCAGCAGCATCAATTTCACCACCAGCTGCGGCGTCTTCCCGGACACTCCCCCTTTTTCAACTTGCATCACCTATATATACTTAGACTCTCGACGCGTCGCAGGACGCATCGCGGGACGCGTCGCGGGACGCGTCGCGGGCGAGTGCCAGGCGAAGCCCGGGCCAAGGGCGGGCCCGTTTAAGCCCGTTAAAGACCGATTAAGACCGGGCCAGGCCCCCCCTCTAACTTCTGCTCCCGTGTGATTTGTGATATATTAGCAGGCCTTTTTAAATTGGCGTTTGCGCGCACTTGTACTATTATGACGACCACACGTGGAAGCAGGAGTAAAACGGCTCTGGAAGCTGCTAACATAATAGGCCCATTGGATAATTTCATCGTAAGGGCAAATTCAGTCATTGATCAAGGGATTGCCCTTATGGAAAGGAGAGTGTCCCAAGATTTAGCACTGGCAAAACGATCATCTTTGGGGCATTTTGCATTAGCCAAAACTCCAGACCAGCATAACAAAGAAATAGCCCCCATAGTAGTCCATGCAGATGTGTACAGTCTCCCAAATATGATAGACTTGTCAGCGTCAGAACTCACTTCCGGCTCACAATTAGAAAGGACTTTGGGTTCAGAGTTAAATCTACCACTAGAGGATACGTCTATCAGGCAGTCGAGGGGAATGAGAGAGGGCGCAACCTTAAAACCATTAAAGAAATTACAGAAAAGTACAGCGCCTGTGGACAAGGGGTCATGTGAGCTACCCACAAGGTATGGGGACAAATTAGAACAACATCCAAAGAATGGCCGTGCCCCTACGCATACAGATGCGGAAAATGTAGCCTTGAATTCAGGAAGTGTAGAGGTTTCGGCTAGTTTGTCTGAAAACAGTGAGGTTGCTGAAGCTGAAAAGCAACTCTTTGTAAAAATGAGGGAGCTCTTTAAAATGTATCTTTCTCCGATAGAGAACAGATTAAAGTGTATAGAGAAGCAGTTAACTGAATTGACTGCCATCCCTAAGACTCCTGCTAATCCTGGGGTATTAAAGGCAGGGGTTAAGAAGACAAGTCACAAAAAAAATAATAAACAAACGGGCTTGCCAGCAAAAAAATACACCTGCTCCAGTTGAGAATGTTAATTTGATGAATCCTACAGTCTCAGAGGAATATACGGTAGATAATCCTAACACCTCCACTGTGAACCCCAGACAGGAGGTTAATTCATCCAAGGTTACTGAATTGGACTCAAATGGGGATTGTATTTGGGGACCCCCATTGGGGAAACTAGCAATTGACCTGCCCCCAGAAGTAAGCCCTTTTTTGGTGGTTATGACCGGGGTCCCAGAGTTGAAAAATTAAAACGAGGAGTCGAGTTGGTCATTAAAAAATAAGGTGCAATATTGGCTTAATATTAATCGACCACTACCTCCACAATGGTCGAGTAAGATCTTAATTGTGCGTAGGGTCCCTTGGGTGGGGCATAGGAGAAAAATAATCCAGGGTGACTGTGTTTTGGTCAATTTTGATGACCCGCGTACGGTCGATCATATATGTTCATGGAACATGCAGGGCATAAATAAAGGGATTGAAACAAAACGACTATCCTTTTTTTACCCTCCTAGGAGTCGTTCTGGTCCAGACTATAATAGGAGCAGGGGCAGACTAGGCCACCAAGAGTGGAGAGCAGACTGGAGGGAATGGGGAAGGCAAACAAACAGGGATGAAATACCTAAGGATAACTGGAGAGGAATACCGACTGCTAATAGGTACAGTTGTTTGGAGTTGATAGATTGACTCCCTCCGATCATCGGGGCTATGTATGACTGTCATGGGGGGCCCAGAAAGCGCAACAGAAGATCCAATTATTCGGGGTATAGTAATTTAAAAGCTAAACATGAGGGCAGGGTTAACGATTCAGCTGTAGTCGGTACCAACTTGTGTCTATTGCTAAAGGGGCCAGATATACTAGAGCCTGCAGATTTTAATTATACTGGTGTTGGCGATGAAAGAGCATTGGTTTGTCAACGACCCCAAAATTATTCAGTGGGGGATGATGGAGAAAATGGTGTGGCCGCCATCACTTTGTGTCCATCGGTAAACGGACCAGATAGATTGGAGCATGTAGCGCTTATACATGCTGGTGATGGTGATGAAAGAGAACTAGCCCATCAACGACCCCAAAACACTCCAGTGGGGGACCCTGGAGAGAACGATGTATCTATACCCACAGAATTAGATATATGTACTGGCACTCCCTTAGATTTAAGGACTTCAGTTGATGTTCAAAGGGGGAAGTTAGCCCTCCTATCATGGAATATAGCGGGTCTGTCGAACAAGGTAAAAAACCCTATCTTTCGAGCATTTATTGACAACTATGATGTGATTTGCCTTCAGGAGTGCTGGGAACAGGTCGAAATACACCTAGTTGGGTACCGTACGTATTTTTCTACGGCTTCCCAGAGTAGGAGGGGCAGATGCTCTGGTGGCCTCACCACATATATTTCTAATACAGCTAATTTGACCATTAAGCATCAGACCACTGGGGGACAAATTTATTATCAGGTACTCTTCTTTAAAGTGGGAGGAAACCAACACATCACCCTAGTAAATTTGTATAATAATATACCTAAGGAAGATCAAAAAAGAGTTCTAGAAGACTTAAATAACTCGTTACGATACGGGCCAGGTCCCGCGTACAATGATAGGTGCATTATAATGACGGCTGATTTTAATTGCCATTTATGTCCTCATAGCAACTTGGATATATGTGGAATGGTTAATCCTACGGGTGATCCCTGCACGCACTTTGAGAATTCTGCTCTGGGAAATTTGTTTAATAATTTAATTTATGACTGGAACCTGGGTTTTGCTAACGAATTATGCAATCCCCAGGTTAATTTTCAACCCACATTTAATGGGCGGGGTTTAAGGTCTGTTATAGATTACATATTGGTCACTACAAGCTATTATCATAGTATCCTGACGTTTAAAACAGAGGATATTGCTCTGAGCGATCATTTTCCGATCAGTTCAACCTTTGATACTGGGGTGAGTAGTAGATCAGTATCGAACGTAGTTGAAAATTTATATTGCCACGCTATATCGCTGGCGAGAACAAATGGCTATGCAATAAAATGGAGTAAGTTTGACCCCACAATTTTTTTGCAGAGCCTAGTAGCGGGTCACTACAGTAATTTTATGACGTGCCTAGAGGAAGCCCCCGACCCAATTGCGGTCACTGTAGCTTTCCAGAAGATTACCCTACAAATTGGTAATAAATTGACAGGAACAGTACGGGAAGGGGAGAGACATAAGGCGGAGGGTTGGTTTAACTCGGAGTGTAGTAAAGCGCACACCAATTTAATGTAGACTCTAAAAAAAGTACCCAAAAATCTGCAAGACATCAGATCTGCTAGAGTAGCTTACAAAACTACACTACGCAAACGAATATTAGAGTTGAAGGAGGCCGCGTGGGATGCTCTACTAAAGGCGAGCTCTCTGAGAGATAATACTGCTTTCTGGAGAGCTGTAAATGCTCCTTTCTTTCTCGATAGGAATTCTGACCTGGTAGAGATTGCCATAGAGAAGCCCGTATGGGTTAATCATTTTACCGAGTTATATAAGATAGATGAATCGGTCAATCTAGAAAGTATTTGCCATAACCAGCTGACCGACACTGAGTCTGTCCCTTTTGTTTAGTTTCCTCTGGGGATCTTTTTCTCCACTTCAGAGGTTGAATTAGCCTTAGTATTAGTAGACAGCTCTAACAACAAAGCCCCAGGACCCAATGGAATTCCCATAGACATATATAAGGATAATATTTCCTTATGGGTCCCGCTCTTGACCAACGTGCTAAACAGTTATAATAATATAGGATTTCCATCCACCTGGCAGGAAGCGATAGTTGTGCCTATTTTTAAAAAGGGAGATCGAAATGACCCCAAATGTTATAGGCCCTTGACTCCTTGATGAAAGTGGCAGGTAGAATTATACTAAATAGATTGCAGATATGGGCCAAGGAGCGAGGTGTTCTCTCTAAGTTCCAGTATGGTTTTAAATCAGGAGTGGGTACTGTCGAAGAAGGACTTAATTTGGCTGTATTAGTTGGCAAATATGTGGTGGCAAAAAAGGGCAATTTATTCCTGACATTTGTAGATCTTAGCTCAGCTTTCGATTGTTTGAGTCATGAGGTTTTGTGGGATACGTTAATAGGGCTTGGTATTGACTCAAATATCCTTAATTTTATTAAAGAGTTATATAGAGGGGCAGGGGCAAAGGTGCGGTTTGGAAAAAAAGGTGAATGCACCAATAAATTTCCAATAATGAAAGGTGTCCGACAGGGCTGTATTCTGGCACCCTTTCTTTTTAACTTATATATAAATGTTGTGGCAGACTTTTTAAAAGAACTAGATGTAGATTATCCCCAAATTGATGGCACAGCGGTGCCGATTTTATTGTATGCAGATGATGCGGTCATAATGGCAAGAACCCAAATAGGCCTTCAAAAGGCGATAACTAGTTTTTCAATATACATGGGAGAAAGGGGATTAAAAATGAATATTGGGAAAACTTTTACCATGTGCTGCTCATCTAAAAATAAGATTTCCTGTGATACTTTCTTAGACCAGTCCAAGATAGGACAAATAAGTACTTTTTCATACTTAGGGATTGTTTTTAACAAAAGAGGTACCTGGACAACAGCGGTTAGTTCAAGGAACCTTGCATTTGCTCGTGCAATAGGCGCAGTAAAACAGTTTGCCAATAAATTGGGGGGTAGGCCTGTTCGTATCCTGATGGATATTTACAAGGCCAAATATGTGTCAACTGCCATTTATGGGGCAGGTATTTGGGGGATCGCAGATTGCCAGGAAATCCAAGTTAAGGAAAATGTTCTCCTGCGCTACCTGTTAGCTGTCCCCAAATCCACATCCACATATGTTTGCCATAAGGAACTGGATTTGGTTTACATATCCGACTTAATCAAGATAAGCCCATTATTTTTATGGCATAAAATATGGACCTCTACGGCAACTGATTTTAATAGAGTAATTTTAACAGATTGCATCAAATGCAAGGGATCTAAAAATATCCAGTGGCTTTCATATGTTAAGGACTTCATGACTAATATGGGTCACCCAGTATATTTTAACATCCCCTCATCGCTATCCTCGATCTCCAGGAAGACATTAAAAGAACACTGTCTTGCTTTTTTGGAGAGTCAACGATGGTCTGCGGAGGGGAGAAAGGTATCCGTTATTCAACATCATTTACTTTTACAGGGTCCTGGTTTGCAGCTTTATGTATCCCCCTAGCATTCTAGTTACAATAGAATGTTATTAGCACGGCTGAGAATTGGTAGTTTTTTTAGGCTGCTAACCTTTCCAGATATTAACGATTGGTCGATTAATTTAATTAAATGCCCATGTGATGATCTCTTCATACAATCCACAATTCATTGTGTTTTGTTTTGTAAATGTTATGTATGGGGGAGGAAGAGATATCTGATACCTTTGTTAAAGATCTGGGGTTTGAGACAGTGTATACCTGCTTTCTTCAAGTTGCTTTTATTAGAAGATGAAATGTCAATAAACGCTGAATCCAAATTTTTAAAATTTACAATCAGATGCAGATCCTCTATGGTTTAAACCTAGTTTTGTTTTGAGTTACATAATCTTAGTATGATGTACTTAAATTGTTATGTATTTCGATCTCTACTATTGTGTTTTTATTGTATGTATCAATTTGAATGTGCTTTTATGATTTTTATATAGAAATCGAATAAAGCTATCTTTGACTTTGACTATGGGCTGTTTGTGGACGGGTCATGCTTGAGAACAGACGAAGGAATTTTGAGTGCAGCATATGCAGTATGCACAGTAGCAGTGGTAATGGAAGCGTCTTACTTAAAGGGAGTAAAATCAGCCCAGGTTGCTGAACTGTTTGAGTTAACCAGAGCATGTAAGTTAGGAAAAAATGTAAGAGTGACTGTGATAACCGATAGTCAATAGGGCTTCGGTGTAGTGCATGATTTTGGCCAAATTTGGTCCCAACAAGGGTTTTTGACTTCAAGTGGAACCCCTATAAGGAATGCTGAAGTGGTTGGGAAATTGCTTGAGGCGATACAGCTGCCTAAGCAATTGGCCGTTGTGAAATGTGCTGCACATACAAAGACTGGAGATTATATATCAGTTGGGAACCAGTACACAAACGATATGGCTCAATATTGTGCACAAAATCAGAATTCTGTAAATCGGGCAAAAGAAAAGGAAATGAATTAATGTCCCTTGTTGTTTACTAACATTGTGAATACATGGGAAGAAGTGAGGCAGTTACAGGATTGTTTAAACAGACATGGTACAATGCAAAATTCAGACTTGTAGTTGAGAGCCTTTGTCAAAGATGCCTTATATGTCAACAGTTCAATCCTGGAAGAAAAACAGTGGTAAGTCTAGGAACAATAGGTCAAGAAGGAGGGCATTTCACCAGAATGCAAATTGACTTCATTGAGATGCCCCCCTGTAACAGGTTGAGGTATGTTTTAGTGATGGTCTGCCTGTTTTCCAGATGGGTAGAAGCATATCCCACAAGAAGAAGTGATGGAATTACAGTAGCCAAATTACTATTGAGGGAGTTCATCCCTAGATTCGGGTTTCCAGTCACAATTGAGTCAGATAGAGGAAAACATTTCCATAATGAAATCATGAAGCTAATTTGTGTGTCATTGAATGTACAAGAAAAACTACATTGTGCCTATCGCCCAGAGGTTTCTGGTGTGGTGGAACAAGTAAATGGCACTATTAAAAACAGATTAGGAAAGATGTGTTTAGCCACAGGATTGAAATGGCCTGATGTCTTGCCTCTGGTACTCATGACTATTAGATCAATTCCAGATAGGAACACATGTTTGAGTCCCCACAAAGTTGTGATGGGGAGAGCAATGAGGCATGTATTCATACCAGTCAACAAGCTGTTGCCTATCTCTGATGACTTGGTGTTGGATTACTGTAAGGGGTTGGCTGACTCCATTCATTCTGTGTTTCATCAGGTTGGATCGGATGCCACCACCCTTGAAAAGAAGCCAGCTCATGATCTAAGCCCGGGTGACTGGGTGAGAATTAAAGTGCACAGAAGAAGGAACTGTTTGGTCCCACGTTGGGGAAAACCACAACAAGTGCTTTTAACTACGACAACAGCTGTGAAGTGTGCAGGAGTAAAGAACTGGATTCATGCTAGTCATACCTTACGTATTCCAAACTCAGTGGATAACAAGGAAGGAGAGTACTTTGAAGAATCAGAAACTAGTTCTGAATCTGATACTGAGGACACCAGAACAAGACAAAATCCTGAAAAGGGGGAGTCAGAACCAGATTTGACCTTTGCCCCAGAGAACTTTCCCTTGAGGAGGAAGTTGCAGATTTCTGACACCAGCTCAGACTCAGAGACTGAACAAGTACAGGTACATACGGGAAAAAAGAGAAAAGCAGTGAAGAGACAATTAAAGAAATTTTCGATAGGGAAGTTACTGATGGAAAGTTGAGAGAAATTCCACCTGAAGTAGCAAAAGCAGATGGTCAGGTGCCAGATACAGAAAGTGAGGGAAATATTTTGCGGAAGATCCCCGAGGAGTTGTAGGGAATTCAAACACCCAGTTAGAGGAAGGGACAGTTAGTCAGCAGGAAGATTGTGTGGAAGAACCACGAGGAGGGACAGAAGTAGGGAAAATAAAAGAAGTGGTGGAAAGAAAGACAGCTGAAAGTAAAAGTCAAGTTGAAACAGAATCAGAGGACAGTGATGAAGAAGTACCAGAAGGTCGAGTCCTGAGAAAGAGAGCATGGAGAACTGAGAAAAATGAAAAGGGAAATACATTAAAAAGATCAGCAAGAGATGAAATTTGGCCAAACAAAATAAAGAGATTTAGATACAGATTGACACGAGTGAATTCATCTAGAGCTGAACAAGTGAATGAAGTATCTAGTCAAGAAAAATTGAAAGACGAGGAAAAAACGACAGCAGAGGAAAATAAGAGAACGAGAAAACCTAACCAGAAGTATAAGTCGCCGGAATGGTCATATGTGGCACTGCCTGAAATAAAAGAAGAGGCAGGTAGCCAAGAGAATCCAGAGGTGACTGTACAAGAAGTGGTTGAGGAAGAAGAAGAATCGGAAATCCTGAGAATTATCTTGTCCGACATTGGAGAAGAAACGGATGTTCAGGAAGTTCTGTATCAAGATTATGAAAGAAAAGTAAAGGACGATCAAATGCCAAACTGAAAAGACCAAAAGTGATTCCAATGGAAAGACAATAATTTACTGGAAAAGACATAACTGATTGAACCAAGTAGGTGCTTAGAGCCTTGGGTTAGACAAAACTAGTTGTGAAGTAGAAGAGCCTAAGTCAAAAGACACTGATCATTTATCGAAATGGCAAACACTGTTAGTAGAAAACCTAAATGTGTATTTCTTAGAAGATGGTTTAAAATGTGTTGTTGTTGTACAGGACTACTAATGCTTCTATGGAGTGCGTTGGCTTTAATGATTTCATTTAAAGTAACACTAGAAACAATAGAAGGACATAGTGAAAATAAAACTAAAGTAGAAAAGGTTCAGAAAGTATATCCGACTAAAATAGATAGAAATTACTTACATAAAGATAGGTCTATAAATGATTTTTCCAACAATGTATTTTCAAAATTACTATACGAATATGTAAAGACGATGGACGTGAGGGACTGCTATGTCTGCATGCAGTTACCTGCATCTGTGTCTGAGGGAGTGACATATCATCACCTCCCAGTAACATATGGAATAACATGCAGTGTAATAGCAAGTTTGTTTTACAAAATAGGGAGATTAGAATATTATTTTTCAGATGTAGATAACATATTTTCACAAGTACCTGTAGTTAACAAATTGAATAAAGTGAAGCCTGCAAAGGTGCTAGGTGAATTTTTCTTAGAAACTAAAGAACTAACATTAGAACCCATATTTAGAAATAATCTAACTTGCAGCTTAAAGAAGGAGGAAAGGATTGTCTTAGATAGGGTTGAAGAAAGGAGATTAAAGATGCAAAGGAAAATACCTGAAGGAAAAGAAGAAAAGACAGTTTGGGATGTTGAAAGAGAAAAACATTTGAAAGGAGAAGCTAGTCCACAATGGCTTTAGATTGGCCTCAGAAAGGAAAATTGTACATTAAAAGGAATCAAACTGCATATGATAATTATTTTGTGGGCACAAGTGATTGCCATGATATATATCGAATCATGGGTGGATGGGGATTTAAAGGAGGAAATGATCCAGTTTTTCCTGGATTATATTTCATCTGCGGGATCAAAGCATATTATCGGCTACCATACCATTGGTTTGGCACATGTTATGTAGGCCTGGTTTTCCCAAAGATATTCCATGTGGGAAGGGGAAGATATGGTGTACATGAGTTAGGTAGTCAACTAACACGTAGAAAAAGAAAATCTTGGTCAGAAATTGTAGGAGACATATTTGAAGCATTGATACCAGCAGTGGGAATATCTCTGAATGCCTGGAGAGTGGTCAAAATTGAAGGAAAGATCTTACCTCCTCCTCTATTTGCCTACAAAAGGAGCCAGAATATCAAAGATCAGCTGGTACATACACGCCCTCGAGCATCCCAGAGATCTGCGGAAGTGTCCCTGTGGGGCCTACCCCCAGTCAAAGGTCACTTTCCATGTGGGAACTGTTCGGTGTGCCCCCAGACATCACATACCACTGAGGTTGACATTGGGACAAGTAGACCCTGGCGGCTTGTTAAACACACTAATTGCAACAGCGAGAGGGTCATTTACCTCATCAAGTGTCCCTGCGAAATGAACTATGTGGGGATGACATCTCGAAAAATTAAACTCAGAATAGCAGAACATAAGAGCACCATTCGGTGCAAAAAGAGTGCCACTAAACTTACTAATCACTTCATCTCGGCAGGCCATAGAGAAACAGATCTTCGTTGGGTAATACTTGAGCAACCCTATATTCCCCAACATATTATGGACATCCAACGTTTTCTCCTCTGTAGAGAACAGAGATGGGTTTATCGTCTACACTCAGACACCACAGGACTCAACGACGATATTCCCTGGCTTTTGCTTTAAGCTATGTGGATATCAAGGAGTATGTCTCTAACTTAGTTCACCCTGGTCAACACCTTCTAATCTGTTCAGTCAGACTTGGCCCCTTTTTGATTTGCCTTATCTGTGAAAATGATGTACACAGTTTGTGATACGTTCAACTGGAGGGTCTTCAACACTTGTACAATACACTATGTCTGTGAATTCTTCATTGAACCTGTTGTACTTACATACTGAACCAACCATAAGGTTATCGCGCCAAACCCAGTCATAATAGTTTCCCTTTTTCTGTTTCCGCGGGTCTGACAAAGCCCCACACATCTCTCTCTTTGTCGAAATAGATATGAGCGCATGCCCATCGATTCAAACACGCTTAAATGAGAGGCTTAGGTCACATGCTTATAGAGGTTGTTTGATTGAGATGATGTCCTCTTAAAAGACTTCACGTTATGTTTTAGAAACTTCCTTCGTGAATATGATTTATATAGTGACTATAGCGGTCATATACATTAGCCGCTTCTGGTACCAGAACCTGCCGCAATTCCTTTACATTCACTTAATGTGGGAATCTAGTACAGGCGCTCCACTATATTAGAGATGTACCACTACAGCGTCTCTAATATAACACATGCGCATTCGATCGCGCTTTCAATATATGCACAGTACTCGATATCAGAGGTATAGTAGACCAGTGTCTCTAATACAACACACACGCACTTCATTGCGATCACAACGCATGCGTAGCACTCATTATTGTCATTTGGGTCCTTACGCTGTTGTAAACATTACAGGCTTTACCAAAGCCACCCTGGTGTAACTGATCAATCTGATTGCAATTGTCATCGCGCTTTACCAAAGCCAATCAGCTGTAACAAGATCCATCTGTTTACAATTTTCTTCGCGTTTTTAACGCATGCGCGGTACCTATTATCGGCCTTGGGGTCCTCACGCTGTTGCAAACATTACAGGCTTCACTAAAGCCACCCCGCTGTAACAGATTCACCTGTTTACAATTCAGTACACTATAAAACACTTCCTCTCTGCTCGCGTCGGTACCTCCGGTCTTTACTCATAGACCGCCCTGGGGTACCGACGGAGAGGTAAGCTTGGCTCTTACTCTGGGAATGCCTTAGAATCTTTCTAGGACAACATAAGAGTCCTTAACACTAGCGTTTTTTACAAGAGCCCTCTGGGTCTTTTCAATGGCTTTTTAACTATATCTTTTTATGGATTATTAGGGCTCTTTCCTTCTTTCTGATTAGAGGACAGGGGTAATTTACCCTTACTAGGACATCATTGCCATACTTTGTGCCTCCACCTATTTTAGAGACATGGATAAACTTTATACTTCTTAGTCATTTGGGATGGGGAGCATAAAGATTTAGGCATGTTTTACAACAGCCCTGTTTCTCTTTTCTTCTCCCCTTTATCAGAGCGGGGCCCCCTTCCCTGAGTAGAACCAGGTTGAGGTGAGGGTATCACCCATAATTGTAGGGTAAGTGCAATCTAATACACTTTTAGATGTAACCAACACAAATTTGTGTTTTGTATGGCGGTATATTTATACTGTTGTTTGCTGGTCATGTTAACATGGATAGCTCTTCGCATTTCCTTATTTATGTTTTTTCACTTTCCTAGGTATCCGGTTTTGACATCCATGGAGTTCAACCGGTGGTAGGAATGTCTGTAATATAATATACTTTTACACTTTCACTTATTCATAGTAGCAGCAAAATTGAGGTCCTGATGAATGCCCTTGATACTATTTAGATCCCAGTGGGCAGAAACATGTCGACCAAATACTATGGACAATGAGCATAATGACGATGTATTTATGCTAAATTGCCATTTTGCTTTTTAATTTTGGCAGAGGTACTCTACCGATTAAAGCACTTTTGAGTTTCTCTAGCCTTTTTTATTCACATTTTTTTGATTTAGTGCTGCACTTTTTTGAACCCCTTTGACGCGAAGGAGAACTTACTTTTTCGTCATATCTGGTGGAGATCTGATTACAACCCTTGTATGCCATCTCCCTTGACCCGCGACCAGGCCGTTCTATCTAGATCTGGTGTGGTGTGTCAAGAGAGACAGACCCAGATGATGACAACACACTGATTCCTCGGTGATTGATGGGTTCCATTCCCTAAAGGGTTCTTCTCTAACTAGAGATGTCAGAATGAGTGGTTATGCCTTTTGTTTATCTTTGTTGACCCAGCACTAGACCCAGGTTGTCCAGTGTTACAATATCTCTGAATGCACACAAAATTTGAAAATTATCAACAGTAGTGGATCGCTTGTCAACAAGCACCACCGGATTATTTTTATTAGTAAATACTGAGATGGTTGCCATGCGTGCCATGGTAATGCAAAATCAACTTGCCCTTGATATAATTTTGGCACAAGAGGGTGGAGTCTGTGGAATGCTGAAAGTTCAACATTGTTGCACTTACATTCCTGGCGAATGTCAAGATCTAAAGATATACATTAAAAATATAACTGATTTGCATGAAGAAATTGTACCACTGGAGGTTGAAGGTGTTTGGGAAAAGATTGGAAAGAAATTATACTCTATTAAAGATTTCCTATTAAAATTAGGTAGTACATTTATAGGTAAAATCTTATTTCCTTTAACCTGTGTAATATTTTTAGTATTAATTTTAAGACTAGGATGTTTATGTTGCAAAAGAAAGAAAATACATAAAATCTTAAAAAGAGAAACTTTGAAAAATAGAGAAAATAAAAGACGAGAAAGAGAATTTGAAGAAGTAGAATTAGAAGAAATGAAAGATAATATGTATAGAAAAGCAAGAGGAGAAGAGATAGGTGAAACAGAAATGTGAACTAACAAACTTGAATTCATTTCTTTTTATAAAAATTTTACAAAATTTTAGGTATTGTGGTGATATAATCACCAAAGGGAGGATTGATGGAGCAGGTAGTGCAAAATTGTGTATACCTCCTATTCTTGCATGAAAATACTAATTATATGATCTATTAACTATAATATTATTAAACGAGTGTTGCATGTATACTAATCAACATTATAAAAACATAAACTACACATGGGATTTGCTATTTGCATGGCTAAATAACTCTTATAACTAAAATCTGTATGCATAATATTAAACAGTATATGTGGTAATAGAATATTGCATGATATGTTGCTTTGTGACGTTGCATCGTCGTGGAGGATCGGAAAAGGTGAATATAATGGTTTTAAATGTCGCTATATGCTAGATAAATACAAACACATAGAGGGATTAGTAAGAGGGTAACATTAGAATCATCATTTCTATGAATTAATTATTTCCTTTGTGTTTGTTTCGCTTAAGTTGACATCTGGGCCTAATCCAAAATGGCCGCTGACATCGCACGCAGAAGTGGCCACCGTCTCGTGAGGCGCAGAGTCAACTGCGCATGTAAGAACAGTGTCATGAACTTCTTAGCGACCTTTACTCATCATGTTCCTGGTCAAGGATAAGAATTTGGTGGTCAGCCAAGATAAGGGAACAATCAACCTTACAGTAAACCGGAACAAGCCGATACAAGAGCGGGCTAGTGACCTCACCCCTCGAAATGTTCTGAGAATCTGGGAATAAGAATCGGACGATCCCAACCATCCAATCACCACTGTTCTTGGCCTTAAAATGTATCATGTTAACCTGGTTTTTATTATAAAAGGATAGTGAGAAAATATATTACGCTAGCCTCTCTCTGAATTAACTGCAACCCCTTTTTCTTGATGGTCCAGAGGCTGCCCGACCGCTTGATGACTGCAGACTTTTTCCAAATCCCCGGGCTATGATAGATGCTTGCACGATTTCTGGTCTTTTGATAAATTGGGGACTGTAACGTGCCGAGCAGAGGACTTTGAGCTTTGGCCTGCTTTATTCGGACAATTTGCGACACAGATTTGGTTATGCAAAGCCAATGAATTAGAGGATTCCAAATAGCTAGATTAGGTAAATATGATGTTCTGCGATTTACTTGAATTGATCTAGAAATTCTAAACTTTGACGAGACAAATGCAAATATAAATCATTATGAAAATTTAGATAAACAAAATTGACTAAAAAGGAAATATGAATTTGTGGTTTTTCATTAAAAGTAATAAGGATTCTGATTCTTAAAATGTGTTTTTAGCTTGTTCTAAATCACCATCAACCAATCCAACTAAATGGTGCGCTGACCAAGTGGGTGGAGTGCCTTGATGTTTGAGAATAGGGATCTATAGGCGACAAATGCTAATGTATATTTTGTAAAATAATTCTTCTCTCCCTATAGGTTATAAGGTGTTCCCCCCACATGCCCAGCGCTTGAATTACTCATCCCTCCTGTGTGTGTAGACTCGTGAATGGTGACGTGTGTAAGTTGGTGTTATGGGCCCCACCAATGAATGCATGTAGAAATGAGTGTGCGTGACAACGGGTCTACGATGCAGGGAGGATATCGGTGTATGTTGTTCCCCATTTTCACAGTCTTGCGCTGGATCACTACTGAATACTGAATACTGAAATATTTAT
The DNA here is from genome assembly GCF_964204655.1 of Triturus cristatus. Lineage (NCBI taxonomy): Eukaryota > Metazoa > Chordata > Amphibia > Caudata > Salamandridae > Triturus > Triturus cristatus. The sequence goes on from NC_140589.1 coordinate 1,139,906,014, forward strand.
AGAGCGCTCGAATGCCGAGGCGTCTTGGCTCTGTAGTGACACAGGGAGCTGTAGAAATTAGATCTTAATGTGAAGAGAAAAGCCAGGTCTTTAATGCCTTTCTAAAGCATTGTTTGGATTTTTGTGAACGTAAGTGAGAGGGCAGAGAGTTCCATAATCTGGAAGCTTGGTACGAGAAGGACCTGCCGCCCCACCGCATTCTTCTTATTCTTGGCTGGCATATCAGATCATGGTTGGCTGACCTTAATGCGCGCGATGGCACATAGCGAGGGAGAAGTTTAGACAAATCATCTGGTCCCGAGCCATACAAGGATTTATGGACCAAGCAGAGGGCCTTAAATTGTATTCTGGCTCGAACTGGGAGCCAGTGAAGTTCCTTGATAGCTTTGGACGTTGGGTGACGGTAGGGAAGATTTAGTAAAACCCTAGCCGCAGCATTTTGAATTGCCTTAAGTTTATTAATTTGGTTTTCACCTGTGCCCAGATAGAGTGAGTTGCAATAGTCCACTCGGAACATTATCAGGGCGCCCATTACAGTTTTTTTTAGCAGTGGAGGAATATAGGGTAGGATTTTTCTAAGAACCTTGATGGTGTAAAAACAGGTGGAAGTAACCTGGTTAATCTGCGCTTTACAGGACAGATCTTTATCCACCAAGAAGCCAAGATTTCTGACCTTGTCAACAGGGCTAGGACAGGCGCCTGCCTCAGGAGGCCACCAAAGGTTACTTCAGACAGATGGTTTATGACCAAATTCGATTATCTCGGTTTTGTCCGCATTTAGTTTCAGGAAGTTACAGCTCATCCAGTTTTTTACATCCAGAAGGCAGTTTTTAAAGCATTCTGCCGTGGCATCAATGGTCTGGGATACTGACACTATAATTTGAGTGTCGTCGGCATAAGACACTAATTGTAGGCCATGGGATTGACCCAAGGCAGCTAACGGAGTAAAATATAGGTTAAACAGGGTGGGCGACAAAGCCGAACCCTGAGGGACCCCGCCTGGGAGGGAAAATTCGTTAGATTGAAGACCTTCCCAGTGTACTTGTTGGATTCGAGACTCCAAAAAGGATGTTAACAGAGTTAGTGCAGTACCAGTGAAGCCTAAAGTTTTTAGTCTATTTAATAGGATCGAATGGTTCACGGTATCGAACGCCGCTGTAAGATCTAGTAAGATCAGGGCCGTTCTACTACCCTCGTCCATTTTTCTTCGAATGTTATCAGTGGCCATGATCAGGGCGGACTCTGTTGAATGAAAGGGGTGAAAGCCATGTTGAGAGGGGTCCAGGAGCTTGTTATGGTCAACATACCTCATCATTTCTTGGTTTATGGCTTTTTCGAGAATTTTAGCTGGTAAGGGTAGGCAGGATATTGGTCGGTAATGCTTGAGTACCGTAGGATCTAATGAGTCCTTTTTGAGAATAGGTAGAATGCAAGCTTTTTTCCAGCAACTGGGGAAATCACCGGACGAGATGACATTATTTAGCAAAGGGGTCAGGACAGCTGCCGCCGTCTGTGGAATCAGGTGTAGAATGCGAGGCGGACATGGATCTAGTGGGGACCCTGACTTCATCTGAACAATTAGATCTACCACCTGTGTCTCCTCTAACAGCGGGAAGCTGGGATAGCTAAACCCAGTCAGGGAGGCTGTATCATTGTTGTTATGGGGCAAAATTAGTGCAGATGAGCTAAGATCGTCATACACATTCTGAACCTTTTGCTGGAAGAAGGTTGCAATATTGATCACGAGGTTCTGATCAGGGCTAAAGAGAGTATCACGGGGGCTCTTGGTTAGGTAAGTGACAGTTTTAAATAGCTCTCTGGTGGTATTAGAGGCTGCCTGAATTTTATTTGTGAAATATACTGATTTGGCCTGAACTATTGCTGACTTGTATTCCTGTAGGGCTTTAGTGTATACTAATTTATTTAGAGCACTATAATCCGAACGCCACAACCGCCCAAGTCGTCGACATTTCATTTTTATGTGCTTCACTTCTGCGGAATACCACAGTGCAGTTACAGATCGTCTTCTAGCTTTTCTTTTTATTTCAACAGGTGTAACGTCCTGGCTTTCTCGGGCTTGGGACAAACAGACGACGGACCAGAGAAATGGAGGTTTAAGGATGATTTAATAAACACATAAACAACTACAGACAACAAAGAATACCGGTACTGTAATCACCAGTTAAAGTACGATACCCATTCACAGCTCGTCTAACCGTCCTCCGCATGCACACCGGACCCGGTATGCTCCAACGGAGGGCACAGTGCTAAGCAGTGGCTGACAATGCCACTCGACCGCTGTGAAGGGTAGTTCCAAGGTTGTGGAATCTACGGGGGGCACGTGGGAGTCACCCGGCCGGGCTCTCTACCACCTGGGAACAGCCGCTCTACCAGTCCCCCAGAGTACTGCCACAACACAAAGATGCTGGGAACACCTCCTAGTGTGCGTCTCTTGTATCCGGGTTTAAGTGATGATACCCAAGGTGGCGCAGAGAATGGATGGGAGCAGCCGCTCTACCTATCCCAGTTCTCCTACGAGTGTCGATGGCTAAGACGCGGAAACACCTCCTGGATAGCGTCTTAGCTCTAAGCGTGTGTTTACCCAAGGAACGAGGGTTGGGAGCTTCGGCTCGCACCAACCTCGTTTTCTCCAAATTGTCAGGCCGTTGGGAGCTTCGGCTCTACCAACGGGACTTGTGCCCAATGACGTTGAATACGGCTCTCAGAACGGGACAGGACACGGGCAGGAAGCACACGCCAGCACCTCTCATCCGCTCCTTAGAATGTTCCTTCCGCCGCTCAACTCACCAACGGGTCCGTGTACCTCAACTAGGTACTCTGGCAAAGATCAGAATATCCGACGCCGAGTCCCAGTGATCTTCTCCTTAAGTAGTACTCTTGGCGTTGTATAACCATGACTCTTGAGTTGCATAACATGAAAACTAGGCGTTTCCCTTGGTGTTATGTAACCAGAACTCTTGAGTTGCATAAGGCAATTGTTGCCGGAGGGCATTCTGGGAGTTGTTGTCCGCTCCCCTCCAAGCGCACCAGGTTCACGGAAGTGGCATCGTGGGAGGGAATCCATGTGCGGGAGGGGATTCCTGACAGTACATCCCCCTCCCATCAGCGCCCCCCATCAGGACCAGCACAGGAAGGATATCGACAATGGAATGACGATACCAGACGAGGAGCATGAACCCCCGCCGCAGGTTCCCATGACTGCTCCTCGGGTCCGTACCCCTTCCATGCCACCAGATACCATAGTTTGCCCCTGCGCCACTTGGAATCCAAGATACCAGCCACCTCGTACTCCACCTCCGAATCCACAGTCAACGACACCGGCGTACGAGGCCTCACCGCGTTCGCGGGTTTTAAGAGAGAAACGTGGAACACAGGATGGATCCGCAGGGACTGGGGCAGGCACACTTTCACGTTCACCGGGCTGATGCATCGAAGGATCCTATATGGGCTCATGAAGCGGGGATGGAACACGCTACTTTTCTTGAATCTCATGTGCCGTGTAGAGACCCAGACGTAATCTCCAGGTTTGTAGACCGGTCCAGGCCTTCTCCTCCTATCAGAAAAGGCTTTATACGTGGCCTTAGCCCCCTCCAGGGCAACTCGAGAACTCATCAAGGCCTCCTTGATGCGGGCCACCCTCTTGGCTGTTGTCGGCAATCTGTCTTCCCTGACCGGGTGCAGAAACGGCAAGAACCGGGGATGATGGCCGTAGTTACTATAAAAAGGGGAGGCCTTGGTGGAACAATGTGTGGCGTTGTACGCGATTTCCGCGATCCAAAGTAGGTCCACCCACTCATCCTTCCCCTGCTCTACAAAACAACGTAGATATTGTTTGAGCGACTGGTTCAGGCGCTCCGTCTGGCCGTCCGTCTTCGGGTGATAACTCGTGGACATGGCAGACTTGACGTGTAACGCCGAACACCAAGTTTTCCAGAAGTGCGACGTGAACTGAGACGCCCTGTCCGACATGATCACGTTGGGTAGGCCATGTAGTCTTACTACATTCTTCAATAACAACGACGCCAGCTCTCCTGCCGAAGGTACCTGTTTGCAAGCGAGGAAGTGCCCCATCTTCGTGAGATAGTCCACCACCACCAGTATGGCCGTCTTTCCTTGATCCTTTGGTAGCCCGACAATGAAGTCTAAGGATATGTTTTCCCAGGGTTTGGTCGGTGTAGGAAGGGGTTGGAGGAGTCCTTGCGACCTTCTGTGGTCCGATTTCATGGATGCGCAAACGGTACATGATGAACACCAATTCCGGACGTCTGTTCTCATGGCAGGCCACCAGAACTGCCGTCCTAGGCTCGCTACCGTCTTTTCGACACCCAGATGGCCGGCACAGGGAGACACGTGGCACCAGGTGAAGGCCTGTTTTCGAAGCCTAGGCGTGGGTAACAACATACATCGTCCTTTCACCGGAATCCCGTCCTTCATCTGCCACTCCTCGTGACTGCGAAGCCACCTCCACCACATGAAGGTACGGGTCCCCTTCCGGACCCCCCTGAGGAACGTCTGTGGTTGAATCACACCTATCACAACTCCTGGAGGGATGATGGAATGTTCGGCAACCGGCTGCGGATCCCTGGCATTCGATTGCCTCGAAAGCGCGTCCGCTTTCCTGTTCTCCGTACCGGGTCGGTATGTGATGTGGAAATTGAAACCGGAGAAAAAGATCATCCACCTCATTTGACGGGGAGACAAATGCCGCGCCGCCGTCAGAAACTGGAGGTTTCTGTGGTCCGTATACACTGTAACCACGTGTCTGGCCCCCATTAACAAATGCCTCCACTCAGCAAATCCGTCCTTTATTGCGAGTAGTTCCTTCTCCGCAATATGGTAATTGCGTTCCGCGTCGTTCAATTTACGAGACATGTACGCCACAGGATGGAGAAAACCCGACACCTCATTCCTCTGAGATAGAATGGCACCCAGCGCCACATCAGAGGCGTCCGCTTCTACCACATAGGGTAATTCCGGATTCGAGTGAGCTAGCACCGGGGCGGTGCTGAAGGCCTTCTTGAGGGCCACAAATGCTTTTTGTGCTTTCAGTCCCCACACAAACTCCTGATACTTCCTTAGTAGTTGCGTGATCGGGGCAACCAAGCCAGAAAACCCCTCAATAAAACGCCTATAAAAGTTGGCGAAGCCTATGAAGCTCTGGACTTCCTTTACTCCTCGGGGCACCGGCCACTCCTCCACCGCTCTGATCTTGCGTTCCGCCATCTCCTGTCCGTTGGGGCTCAGCATCACCCCAAGGAATTCCACTGATGTGACGTGGAAGTCACATTTGCTGAGTTTGCAGTATAGCATGTTTTCCCTCAGTTTTTTGAGAACCGCGGATACGTGCTGTACGTGTTCTTCCTCTGAGTTGGAGTAGATGAGTATGTCGTCTATGTAAACGACCACGTAGATATCCAATACCTCCCGGAACACCTCATTGAGGAAGTATTGGAAGGCGGCAGGGGCATTGCATAGTCCGAACGGCATGACGAGGTACTCAAAGAGCCCGAACCTGGTCTTAAAGGCGGTTTTCCATTCGTCGCCGTCCCTCATGCGCACAAGATGGTATGCCCCCTTGAGATCAAGCTTTGTGTATATTTGGGCCTTTTTTACCTGTTCAGGAGAACGCTTATGAGAGGCAGGGGGTACCGGTTTTTTATGGTTATCGCGTTCAAGGCCCTAAAGTCCACGCAGGCCCTCAATTCGCCATTCGCTTTCGGAATGAAAAAGAGAGGCGATGCGGCAGGGGATTTCGACGGCCTGATGAACCCCAGCCCTAGTAACTTATCCAAATATCCCCGTAGATGTACGTTTTCGGGTTCTGTGAGCGCATTCAGTCTGCCGCTGGGAACGCTAGCCCCCGGAACCAGGTCGATTTGGCAGTCGAACGGTCTCTGTGGAGGGAGCACCTCCGCTCGGATTTCATCGAAGACGTCCCCGAAACTGTGATACACTCTGGGCAGCTTTACGTCCTTTTCTGCTGCCGTGGCGACCGTGTGACCTTCGCCTACCTCACCTTTGTGGGGGTCCTGCCGCATGCCGCACCATTGTTCACAAAACGGGGAAGTCATCTCAATGTGATGCGTAGGCCAATCCACCATTGGGTTATGTTTTTGGAGCCAGGGTAGACCCAAAATGACCCCGTACTGCGGGGCTCTGATTATGCTAAAATCGATACGTTCGTTATGCAGTTTTCCGAACCTCACCGGTACTTCTCCTGTGTTCTGTCCGATAGGTCCGGTCACCAGACTTCTCCCATCCACTGCATACACCTCCTCTGGTATCTGTTTGGGAAGGAGAGTGAGCCCCAGTCTCCGTGCTTCATTGTAGTCCATGAACATGCCCGTGGCTCCTGAATCAATCATGGCTACCACAGGTATCCACTGGTCCTGCACTCCTACGTGTAAGGTAATAAACAAATGTCTTCGCCCTTTTTGATTCGGGCTCAACATGGAAGGGATGTGGGTGTGACTCCAAGATGCCCCTTCCCTAGACCCGGAGTCCCTCAGTTTTCCGCCGGTGCGTCCACCACTGCTGTCACCGTTTTGTTCGCTCGGTATCGTGAGGTTTTTGGCTTGGCTGGACACTCTCGTACATAGTGCCCCTTTTTCCCGCAGTAAAGGCAAAGGCCTTGCTTGCGGCGTGATTCTTTTTCAGTGGCTGTAAGGCTCGCCCTTATAGCTCCTATGTCCATGGGTTCCGTCCTGGTGGAGGAGTTGGTCTCTGGGCCACCCATCGAAACATACGATGGCAGCGCTTTCCCTTTCCTCTTGTGATCGCCCTTTCTTTCGTTCAATCTATGGTCCAGCCGTAGCACCAGGTTGATCAAGCCTTCACATGTCTTGGGTTGGGGGTCGATTTGTGCTACCACATCTTTGAGCTCTTCGCTCAAGCCCTGGTGAAACAGCGCGGTTTGTTTGGCTATGGGCCACTTGGTTTCGGCCACTAACCTTCGAAAAGCATTAAGGTACTGCACCAGATCATTGTTGCCTTGCCTCAGCTCCAACATCTCTCGATCGGCAGCATACGAGTCCACCCTTCGATCAAACACCTTCAAGAATTCCTCGCGGAAGGCTCCCCAATCACATAGGATAGGGTCGTCCCTGCTCACCAGTGGGACTGCCCATTGCGCCGCGTTCCCAGCAAGATACGAGATCAGAAAGGCCACTCTGGCTTGGCTGGTAGGAAAGGCCTTTGGTTTGCAGGACAGATGCAGTGCTACTTGAGTGAGGAAAACCTGCACTGTGTTGGGGTCTCCGCTGTACCTCTCTGGTGTCGCCAAAGGAATGGCTACGGGCATCTCTACCACAACCACAGGAGTCGTGGCCGTGTGAGAGGCACCCGCCTGTAGCGGATCGTTCTGCAGAGCGTCCAGTCTAGCCTTAATGTCTGCTGTTTCCTGTCTGGAAGCGGTGAGCTCGATTTGCATCGCGGCTAAGACGGCCAACACATCCTCAATCGTGGCCATGTCGTTCGCCCAACCAGGAGATAGTTATGGAAGGGGTCGGATATTATGTAACGTCCTGGCTTTCTCGGGGTTGGGACAAACAGACGACGGACCAGAGAAATTGAGGTTTAAGGATGATTTAATAAACACATAAACAACTACAGACAACAAAGAATACCGGTACTGGAATCACCAGTTAAAGTACGATACACATTCACAGCTCGTCTAACCGTCCTCCGCATGCACACCGGACCCGGTATGCTCCAACGGAGGGCACAGTGCTAAGCAGTGGCCGACAATGCCACTCGACCGCTGTGAAGGGTAGTTCCAAGGTTGTGGAATCTACGGGGGGCACGTGGGAGTCACCCGGCCGGGCTCTCTACCACCTGGGAACAGCCGCTCTACCAGTCCCCCAGAGTACTGCCACAACACAAAGACGCTGGGAACACCTCCTAGTGTGCGTCTCTTGTATCCGGGTTTAAGTGATGGTACCCAAGGTGGCGCAGAGAATGGATGGGAGCAGCCGCTCTACCTATCCCAGTTCTCCTACGAGTGTCGATGGCTAAGACACGGAAACACCTCCTGGATAGCGTCTTAGCTCTAAGCGTGTGTTTACCCAAGGAACGAGGGTTGGGAGCTTCGGCTCGCACCAACCTCGTTTTCTCCAAATTGTCAGGCCGTTGGGAGCTTCGGCTCTACCAACAGACTTGTGCCCAATGACGTTGAATACGGCTCTCAGAACGGGACAGGACACGGGCAGGAAGCACACGCCAGCACCTCTCCTCCGCTCCTTAGAATGTTCCTTCCACCGCTCAACTCACCAACGGGTCCGTGTACCTCAACCAGGTACTCCGGCAAGGATCAGAATATCCGACGCCGAGTCCCAGTGATCTTCTCCTTAAGTAGTACTCTCGGCGTTGTATAACCATGACTCTTGAGTTGCATAACATGAAAACTAGGCGTTTCCCTTGGTGTTATGTAACCAGAACTCTTGAGTTGCAAAAGGCAATTGTTGCCGGAGGGCATTCTGGGAGTTGTAGTCCGCTCCCCTCCAAGCGCACCAGGTTCACGGAAGTGGCATCGTGGGAGGGAATCTATGTGCGGGAGGGGATTCCTTACAACAGGCGCCAGTTGATTGATTGCCTGACTGATCCAGTTTTGAAATTTAATTGCTCCCTTGTTAGTATTGCCAGATCCAAGGGCAGGAGGGGTATTTGTAAGTGAATCAGCCAAGCTATTAGGTTCAAGTTTATTCCAGGGGCGTATTTTTTCAGGATGTAGGAGGCCTCTTCGGTGATTTAGCAGGTTGTTCTGAGGCAGGTCAAAAGAGATGGCACTATGGTCGGACCAGGGGACTGCTAGGATCGAGGTAACATTAATGTGGCTATTGTTGGTAAAAATGCCATCAAGGGTGTGACCCGCAGTATGGGTAGGGCTAGATATTAACTGAGTCATGCCAAAACCAAGAAAGTTATCTGTTAGAGTGGCTGAGTCAGGATCATTATTTGCTTCTAAGGGAAAATTAAAATCACCCAAGACAGTGTAGGAAGCAGAGTCAGATGTGGATTCTAGGAAGGTGAGTAGTGCTCTAATAAAAGGTGCTCTTAAGCCGGGGGGGCGATACACAAGGAGGCCAGTAAATATTATACAATTGTTGCTTTTAATTTTAAAGCTCATGGCTTCTGCTTCTAGACCCTGGTCTGGTAGTGAAAGTACTTTTAGATGGGATTTATAAATAATCCCAATGCCACCCCCCACTGCTCCTGACCTATTGACAAATTCTACCAGGTACCCTTCAGGAACAGCATCATTCCAGTCTGGTCCCGAGGTCTCAGATGCCCATGTTTCTGTTAAAAACATTAGATCAATAGCATGGTCCGCGATAAGAGCGGAGATTTCATGTTTATGCTTGACCATGGATCTAGTGTTCAGCAAAATGCACTTTAGGGAACTTTTTCCATTCATCGTGCGGCTGGATTCACAGTTGTGATTATTGTAGGCCCGTAGACAGGTGTGGGTATCGGTGCAATCAAGTGGGGCGCATAATTTTTGAAGTTGGGGAGAGGGATTGTTGAGCCTTAATTGGTCACAGGAGTCACAGCTAAATGAGGATGAGAGGTCGGCTAGATTTACTAATTGCCTCGGATTGACGGGGAATTGGTTCAATTCTAGCAATTGAGTGCTTGAGTATTGGAGAGGCTGGGTACGTTGAGAAAGGCCAGAGTTTCCGGCGCTAGGCGCGGAGCAGGCGCGGACGGGCGCAGACGGGCTTGCCTTTGGCACGCCTTTGGCGCGCCCGCTGCGCTCGTCCGCTGCGCTCCCTGTGAGGGAGGGCCATTTTATGCTTTCGTGCGAGGGAGGGGCGAAGACTGGACCGCTCTCAAAATTCACCCCCAAGATGTCGGATGCAGAGGCGAGTCACACCCCCAACAGCGTCTGCTCGGCTGCTAAGGGGCAAGAAGCCTGAGCAGGTAAGTGCCAAGGTGGTGGTCTAGAAAACAGTTGATCCTAGTGAATCAGGATTCTAAAAGTAGTCTATGTGCCCGCAATTGGTTATATACAGTGAAAATTAAAACGGCGACTTCAGTCCTTACTTCAGCACACCAGTCCCGGCTTTCCGCCTCAGGACTCACTTCACGCAACTTCACACAACGCTCTCAGATCACTATCAAGTGCTCTTCACTTTCCTGCTGTGTGAGCCACGCCCAGACGAAGCCTGTGCCAAGGGCGGGCACGTCCTGCACCCGTCAGCTACAGGAAGAGGCAGGGCAGGACCACCCCCCTTGGTTCTAAACATAAGGCAGTTGTTACCTCACGGTAGTCAGTGGAAATAAAAAGGGCCTAGGTTTTATTGTGATCCCCAAAGTGAGCTATTCTACAGTGAGGTAGGAGGATCACCATGTGCTATAGACATATTGTGTGCAGTACTTCCCCCTAGCAGTGCAGCAACTGAAGCGAAAATTAACTCCTTTTGTTAAAGAAAAATGTAAAGACATTGCTAGTTATGGTAAGGAAGGCAATAGATAAAACCCCTGGAGCAGGGAGTGCAAGAAAAATTCCCAAGCATGCAGATGAAAACTGCACTCTCGATGAAATCAATGAGCTTATTGAGGAAGTTGAGGGGTTACTGAACCCTAAAGCTAAGGATAAAGGGAGTAATTCAGCAAGGTAGGAGAAGAAGAGAAGTTGGGATGAACATCAAAACACAAAAGAGCATTGCAGCCTATTTAAATAAACCATTAGAAGATAACATATTAGAGGATTCTTCTACTGGCAGTTCCCCACTTCCCTCAGTGAATCCTCATCAGGATTATTAAATGATGTTAGCCCCGTAGAGAACTCAATATTAGTTATCGTGGAGTGCTTTAATCAATATGCAGCTCTGGAGCACTTTATAATATTATAACTACCCTTGCACAACCACTGGGGATGGTCACTCAAAGAATAATGAAGGTAAAGATACTGTGGGCCTAGATGAACAACTGAATGTGATAAGGGGTGAAATAATAAGCTTAAGGGATTGCATGGTAAGATTGGCCAGAGTTCTAAATGACAAGCTGGATAGCCTCTCTGACAATCCAACAAATGGAAGGTGGCAATACAGGGATATCCCTAGCCCGATGAACCAATACTGTAGTTTGCAATCCAAATACAGAATGAGGTAAATAGGTGAATAAAGAGCCTATGGGGCAAAATAGAGCGAAAAATATACCGCCCCATGACATCCCCAGGCAGGTCTGAGCTACTTCACATAATTCGACAATTGTAAATCTTGGGTTCCCAACCTTAGATATTCCACCTAGACCTAGCGGCAAATACTTATATAACAGTAAAGAAAGAAAGAGCAATGCCAACCCTAATAACAACATTGATAAACCATACGATATTTACATGATCAATGTCACTAAGCCATACTTAGAGGAGCTGGTTGGGAGCAGCAAAGAGGGTGTTCCTCTCAGCCGGTATAAAAGAGTACCGGATCAAAGCGGCAGCAATTTAAATCATATATAGGTTCCTTGGCCCCCATTCTTAAGGTGGTATATGAACAAGCCAGGCAAACTGGTGTCCTCCCTCCGACCATGAGAGAGATGCTAATAATCTCCTTACTGAAGTCTGGAAAGCCGGGAGACACTTGTGAATCGTATAGAACTTTGTCCTTTATAAATTGCGATGTCAAAATTCTGGCCAAAGTGCTGGCTAACTGGTTGAGTCTCCTTATGGAATCCCTCGTAATGCCAGATCAGTCGGGTTTTATACCCAGACGTGCAACGTTGCATAAACTTTGCACCTTCTTGCTGTTGCAAGATGTGGACTTCGAGCTGGCCACAGTGGCAGTCTTTCTAGACTCCACCAAGGTGTTCAATTCTGTAGAGTGGGATTACCTTTAGGGGGTTCTAAACTGTATGGGGATCCCTCCAAACTTTCTCTCCTGGATAGAATTGTTATACTGATAGCCACAGGCAAAGGTACTAATCAGTGGGGTACGCTCCCCCTCTTTAACAATTTCCCGGGGCACTTGGCAGGGTTGCCCCCTGTCCCCCTTTTTATTTGCGCTGGCCATCGAGCCACTCGTGGTTAAGCTACGGCAGAATCATCGGGAGTATGAACTTCATTACCCTACTAGATATCTTATACTATGCCTCTACGTGGACGACATTACAATATATGTACGGGAACCCCAGGTTATCATCAACCCCATTCTGAGGGAGTTTGTTGCTTTTGGAGAGCTTTCAGGGGTCAATATTAATTGGGAGAAGTCCCAGATATTCCCCCTCATGGAGGCTGTACACCTCTAAGCTCTAGACTACCCAATAATAAGGTGCTCTGCCGGAGTTAAATACCTGGGGATTAATGTCACTAGAGACAAAGCGGAATGTATGTGGAATAACTATGGTAGAGCACTGAAGGCCTTGACATAATTGACCTTACGATAGATTGCTATACCCTTATCGATGGCAGGAAGAATCTCCCTGATCAGAATGGTTATCCTACCTAAATTGTTGTATCTTTTCATCAATATACCGTATAATCCCGGCAGACATTTTTTCAAAACCTTGAAGTCACAATTAATCCGGTTGACTTGGGGTGGGAAACAGCCCAGATTGAAATGGGAAGTATTAACGCTACCCTTCTCGCAGGGTGATTTTGATGCTACAGATATGGAGTTATATTACCTATGCGCTCAAGCACGTTTTGGGCATATTGGTTTTGCCCTCCCCTTACATGCCACACCTGACCATCGAGCAGGGATATATGGCCCGACTCCTTTATAAGCGTTCATTGCGACACGCCCCCGGGTAGAGACATGGACCTCACTACGATTGCATACACTTCTGTGGCTTGGTGGGGCCTGGCTAAGTGGCTGGATGTTCCTATGCTTTATTCACCACTACTCCATCTCCCCTACCACCCAGGCCTCGAGGTGACACAGGAACACTAGTAGCCAATTACTACGAAAAGTTAAGGTAACAAATTGGGGGACTTATGGACTAATGGAACCTTCCGGGACCATTATCACTTCTTTCAGGAAACTAACTCCACGATGATTGAATTGTTTATATATTTGTTAGGCTGAGAGAGAGCATCAAAGCAGTCACTCCTACGTTCCCCATTGAGCCCCCTACCTTAGTTCCGCTACACACAGTGGCGGTGCGTCCATTGGGGCGCAGGGGCGTTGCCCCACTACGCACGGTGCGTGCTGCTGTGTGCACAAGCAGCAATGAATTTGAATTGGTAGTTTCAAATGAAATCAATACTAGTAGCGTAGCGGCCGGGAGTCGGGACAAGAAGGGGGTGGGGCCGGGGGGGCGAGCACTAAGGTTGAGTGACAGTTTCACCCACTGACTGACTGACAGCGGCTTGCAATTTGCGCATGCTTGAGTTTGGCTCATGACCAGCACGAACATGCGCATTAGCTGCACTGTCTGTCAGCCAGCCAGCCACTAGTTGTACTGAGAGGTAGGGGGCCGAGAGGCCGAGGGTTGCCTCATGCAGCAACCCCCGTCTCTCGGTATGGGCGAGCCCTATCCGTGCTCTTTAGCCAATCCAGGGCAGGCGCTGCTAATGCAGCGTCTCTGGATTGGCTGAGACAGTCTCAGACACCGCGCGGCAGCCTACAAAGAAGGAAGCATTGGGTGCCGCGCAACTATGGCCAATCACTGTGGCTTATGTCTGAACAGTGATTGGCCATGAGGTGCGCAGCGCACCCTGCAGTCCGCCGCGTCATCACGCACGGTGCCACTGCCATACACACCTCGTGGCGGCGGTGACTGTGTACTGTACATACAGTGTGTCACTAACTCTCCCGGACCCGTCGTGTCGTGTGGTGACTGACGTGACTCATCTGACTTTCAGACTGAGTGACTTCTGTGTCGTTCGTTGTCCACAGCAATTGTTGTTGTCCCTGACTCCCGTGACTACGTCTACCTGTCCATTGGTGAGTACAGGCCCTGAAACATCTCGCTGCCCTGTCGCAAAATGTCACCACATCATTCATCAGAGGAACAAGTCTATCTTTAATATTCATCTGTGTTTTTCTTTCATATTGTAAACTGCAAATAGTAAATAGATTTATATCGCGGTTACTACCCCTAGCGTAGCGAGGCACTGAAGAGCCTTTTTGGGGTGTAGCACCCCCTACTCTGGAACCCGCCATTAGTAGTTAAAAGGTTCACGCATTTTTTTTCTAGTGCATTGATTAGTTGTGTTATGTTTGTGCTCTTGTGTGTTTCGTAGCGTTTCGAATAGGCATCGAATGATAGGAGTGGCTTCTAGAAGGCGGCAGTAAGATTGTATTTGCAAGTAGTAGAGGAGTCGGCCTAACGGCTAGGGCGGTGGACCTCGAATCTGGAGAACCGGGTTCGAGTCTCGGCAATGACGTTGAACCTCCCCGTGCCGAACAAAAATGAATGTGTCCTCAAGTAACACAACTGGTGCTACATAAAGCGCTCTGGTACCCGATTCGGGTCAAGTTTGCTCTATAGTATATAAAACTCAATTTTAAAAAAGTAGTGGTCATGTCAGCATGAAAACGCTAGAAGGGGACTTTGCTGCGGGAGCGAGTGAATGAAGATATCTGAACTTTCTAATGCTCCCAGCTTCAGACTGAGACACCAAATAAATAATTCAGGGGTTGTGCACTTTGATGTCCTCCTCTCTTTACAGATTTATTTTCCACATTAAAGCATATTCCGGGAAACAGTGCTCAGAATCTGCACAGATGTATCTGACCCATGTAACAAGGGCACAAATACAGCTTCCAGCAGTTCGATTCGTCTTGAGTAAACCAAAGCCCAGTGCAGGGGGCATTTAATGCGCCCATGTGGCTTATATAATGAGTGGGTTTAGCCCCTGTACCTGTAATCCGGGTTGTTAGGTTTCGATGTGGATTCAAGCAGTCTCTGATTCTATCAATGTTGATGAATTAAACACCATTGCTTTTGTGGCAAAACTAATCAATGACAGCAGTTTACAAAAGTATGAACATACATGCCTGTGGGAGTGAGTGTGAGCGTTTCATGTAGGTAATACGTTAATACTGGTAATACGTTAGTATTGTTCAATGTTTCTGAACTGTAAGGGAATGTTTTATTTACAATTATTTTTATTTACAAATTATATTCACCAAGGAGATGGCAAATATTCAGTAACAAATTATTTGCCTGGGATCACACAATTTGGTCGAGCAGGAAAGCCGGGATTGATCCCAGATTTTCCAATTTCACGCTGTGCAATTCATCCTCTATATGCGCCCCTCTTTCCGACATCTAAAGTTAGTGATGTGCCATTCATTTTTGGTGTTTGAGATCGTAGAATTCACATTTTATTTTTGTCACTTTTACACAGCAGTGCACCTTGCACAAGTACATATGAGCGTTTCTCAACAGACACAGAGGGGCAGATTTACAAGCCCCTTGCGTCACTTTTAACATGGGAAAAGTGACGGAAAAGTGGCGCAATGAGCTTGTAAATCTGCCCCAGAATACTTATACTTTTGCTTCCGGCACACGAACAATTGTCAGGATTCACAGAGCCGAGGCCTGGATTGGAACCTGGTTCACTAAGTTGACGGGCCGGCAACTGTAATCGCTTCTTGTTAAAGGGGCTCGTTTTTGCCTCGAGGTTCCAAGACGACCTCAAGCAGAGCCAAACCCAGGTATCTGGCTCGAGCTTCCAGTGGCTCAACCACCTCTAGCCCTACTGTGAAACACTGCGTGCTGGTGGTGGTGAATGGGTCTGTCTCGATCCTTACAGAGGGCGCCCTAGGCGCTGCCTGTGACGTCTACATATAGACATAGCCACGGGCGGCTGACTCGCAAAAATCCTTTAGGGCTGTAATGACATTACCAGGGCCGTTTCTACCATTAGGCAAGACTAGGCGGCCGCCTAGGGCGGCAAAAGGGGGAGGGTGGCAAACAACATGAGTTTGGGAATCCCCTTGAACAGCCTTCGACATCGAAAGCGCATTGGGTAGCGCCTTCTACAATTCGACGTGTCATGACGTCACGTTCGGCGCCTTGGGCAGGGACCATGCGTGCCGCTAATAGCTTGCTGCAAAATTCCCGCCCGCAGCGCGGCTGTGTAAGTCACTCGTTGACGACTACAGCCACGCTTGACGTCACCCGGCCGAGGTACTCGTGTGCAAGACATCGCAGCGAACTGCTACTGCTAATGTGAGGCGTGCGTGACCTCTACCAGACCAACTACCACAGAAAACCTCAGACTCCGGTGAGCCTGTTATCTTTTACCAATCCCTGTGAGTGTAGCACCGCACGCTTGTAATAACTCAGTGTTTCATAGCTTTTTTATTTAGCGCGTGGCCACTTTCCGCTGCCTCTGGCATCCGCCCCTGCCGCCGGCCCCAGTCTCTGTATGCACCAAACGATAGCTGCACTGTAAGCGTGCGATGCTCGCATGTCCAAGCAGGCTTGAGGACTGGTGGTTCTTGTGCGCTAGAGTACCATACTACAGTGAATATTACCCAAAACACGCGGCCAGCATATCTGTCCCTTTCAGTGCCCAATGGCGAGACAGTTTACTAGGGCGGTTCCGCAAGCTTGCGGAACTTGAAGTTTAGCTGCAGTGTGTACGCTGTTTGCACTACCATCGGGGTGCTGTAATGGATCCCGCGGCCCTCTCAGGCTCACCTGACCACCAACAGCACTGGATAACTCAGACTCCCCGTCGAGAGCAGGAGCCTACTCCCTGGCAGCCTGTAGCAGAGGGAGCTGCCTGCTGCTGGGTTTCGGCTGCTGCCTAACTTAAACATCCCACAGCAGATTTTTGACAGATTCTTGACTGTGACTGAATCAATGGTGTGTGACATAGATTTGAGCTGGGCCCGGCTCAGAGTGGTGGGCGCTGGCATGTTTATCACATTATTTTAGCATCACAATAAGCCCAGATCAAAACCTGTGATCAATTAAACTGCCCCAGTCGGAGCTGCCTCACAGGCTTTCCTTGCGTGCTGTTCAACATATAGAGGAGTGCTGGAGCAGAGTTTTCTGTTGAAAATCTATTGGGTTTTTAAGCTCTGGTTTGTCTATTTGTCAAAAATAAAATTATTAATTTTTAATTATTAATTATTTGTTTTGTGTAAATGTTCTGACTAACCAACATGAATTAACAAGAGAAAACTACACGTGGGAATGCGTTTGTATTGCTAATTAATAATGCGCATGTTTTATTAAATAAATGTTGCTGTGTGCTGTTTATTTTAAAGCACAAAATGCTTTTGAATTGTCGTGTACTAATGCTTTTCTGTGTTGCAAAGGCTAGATAATTACATACACATAAGGGTATTAGTGGGGTTAACACTGTTTAATCACTATGCTGTGGTAACGTTGTTTTTGTCTCTTTTAATTAAGATGGTACGTTTTGGCCTAGTATAAAAGGGCTGCCGTTTGCAGCCTGGGCTCGCGTGAATGATTTGTGATGAGAAGGCCTTGCTGAACATGGTCGAGAGTCATCTGACCACAGTCTTCGCCTGGTTTAAAAGTTTCCGTGAGGACAGCAGCTCTGGGCGAACATCCAAGTACATCTGAGTAACCTTGGAGGACAAAGGAGCCATAATGAATGAACTTTGTGATCACAATGCTGGTTCCGAGGAAATATGAACATGAGAAGATACATTCGAAAGTTTAGTTCCGTCTTCCGTCTTTTTATTTTTGTGATTTTTCTGAGCGGAGATTTTCCAAATGTAGCGATGCTACATCCTTTCCTGCTCGCTCTGCTCAGCGGTTCAGCGGATATCTAAAACATTTTATGTTGCTTTCTTTTGTTAGAATTATTATAAATATTGTTAGCCTAGAGAGGGTTTTTGCCACTTTTGCCACTTCTTCCCAAACCTGCGTTGGTGAGGATCTATGCTGTGAGGACGGCGACTCGGGAGACTTCTATTGAGAGACCTGTCCTGACCCATTCTGACATTTAGCTAGAATAGGTAATTATGAGAAAAATGATTTACTTTGATTGATTTTCTTTGACTAATTTTAGATAAAGTACCATAATTTTTAATACAGTGTTGGTGGTTATTTCTTGTCAATTATTGAGTACTCTATTTTGATTATTGTTGTATAGATTGTTTAGATCATGACTCAGGACAGTCACAATTAGGTCTTATCGACCTCAGTGTAGATGCAGGGTGTTTAGGAGTTTTTCTTCCCACAGGTTCAGTGTTGGTAGAGTATTTGAGCGTATGTTAGTAAAATGGGCCCAAGCGTATGATGAGTGTATGTGCGTGTATCTGTGAAATTACTCTATCCGTGGAAGTAGGGAGAATTTGTACACCCCAATCTGCACCAATCTCCTGGTAGCAGAATTTGATGGTTATTGATGATTGTCTTGATCTGATTAGATTGCTTGTACATTGGCTTATTGATTATTGATTGATGTTGGTATATGTACTAATACTATATGTTGGAGTCGTCGTGTTGAGTTTTATGTAGTGCTTCTGGAACTTGGGAGCTAGTAGCAGTTCCGTAGTAGGGCAGAGGGAAGTATATACTGCTCTCGGGAAAGACGGGATTGTTGGTCCTGTATGTATGCAGGAAAAACGTGTGACAATTGAAGTTGCGCGTCACATTGTCTGGGTTCGGAATCAGTGACATTTTTGTATGTTACTATTAGAAATATTTCTGGTATAAAAGGAGTGCGTATGGTAGCGAAGGTTATCTGTGAAACTCTGGTCTTAAGTACCAGGGATCCGTAAGGTTCACCGTTAAAGCTTATCGCGGGAGAAGTAATAGGTATTCTCTGAGCTTGTTTGAAGGACTGTGCAGAGGTAAGCTGCTTGGTTAACGTGTGTTATAATTCTGTAGCGGGACGGATTGTACGCTGTTCTCGGGAAAGCAGGATTCTGTGTGTATGTACTATATTTTTCTTGTATGAATGTGCGTGAATGTATGAGCATTTAGTTGATTGTAAAACTCTTTGGATAAGTCCTAGAGGAAGCAGTTAATGAATGCATGATAGAAGGGCAGAGTAGAGGGATGTGCTACTGTGTCAACGGGATTCTTGTGAAATAGAATTTTCTTTACTATTCTGTGGTTAGCGAAGCAGACAATGGAGATGTTTATATGTTGTAACTAATAGATTTTGTAGAATTTGACACGAAGTCTACTGAGAAGTTTTGTAAAGGAGGGGTAGACGAGTGACAGGAGACAGGAGACAGAAGCGACTGCAGCGACTGCTGACGTCAAACAGACCGCGCTCTGATTGGATATTGGATCAGAATAGTGTTCGCGCTGGGATTGGTGCGTTGGTGTGAGCCGCGCAAGGATTGGAAGAGGTATTCTAGTGACGTAGACGCTCCAGGATTGGTGCGTTAGTGTGAGTCGCGCTGTTATTGGATGAAAAATTGTTTTGTATATTTGTAATACGGAAGGGATTAGAAAGTTTTGGTAGACGCTAAAATGTATTACCAAGAAGAGAAAAAGAAAAAATCTTTGTTTGGAAAAATAAAACGCTGGTTCGACAAGGATAAAGATGTTAAAACAAGAGAAGGTGAATTGTTACCCCCAGCGAAAACACCTGCATCCTTCATGGCTGCGAGATATGGGTATCATACCTGTATATGGTTGGAGAATTGGGTTAGGTATACAAAGGAAGATGGTGTCCTAGCATTCACAGAACATGGTTCATTTAATTTGGCCGTGTTGAGAAATTTACGGGAAAAGATGTTATGTCTTGACCCAAGACCAAGGCCGACACAGTTTGAGGCTTTAGTGGAATGGGAAGAGGAAGTACATGAGCGAGAAAAACAGAGGTCTGGAGGCAACTATAGGTATATGTTCGGGAGGAGACATGATCGGGAAACTCATCATGATCGAATGAAGAGATGGCGAGATGCTAGCATGTCAGAGGGATTATATCCTATGAGAACAGTTGACGAGGGAGCAGAAAGGGTTCCTGAGGCAGAAGTGAGAAGATATGGAGTTAACGAGTATGAGGATGAGGTCTTGAATGACATGATTTACAAGAGACCACCTCCATATAGACCAGAACCAGAAGAGAGTACACCAGTTGTTTCTCCGATAAGAGATACATTGCGTATCATTGAGACAGAAAATGTGACACCTGAGTTAAGAAGTGGTGATCCTTTCAGGGAGAGAGAGAATCGATGTGGTGAAGAGAATACAAGAGAATTAGCCAGAACTACAACAGAGCTGACTGAAAAGATTAGAGAACTGACAAAGAATCTGGAAGCTGTTACGGTGCCTGTAACCATAGGTCCAGTTATGCCTGTTTTTGATAAGCAGAGGACAGGTCAAAATGGTTTGGTGATTCCATATGTTGGGAATAAGATAACAAGTTTAGCTGGTCCCTCAGGAGATTCAGGAAGAAGGACAGAAAATAGTGATCTGAGACAATCCAGACATGACACATGTAGTGAAGGATTAGAGGTACAGTCTAATTCGAGATTGGATGCTAGTGAAGCTAGTTGTTCGGGGATGCCGATTTTAGAACCGCAGAAGAAAGTGGTTCCAGTGAGAAAAACGACTGAAATAACAGCTGAAGATTTGAATGATTGGATGAAAGTCCTTCAAAAGAGGGATAAAGATTCACAGGCAATTGATGTGGCTAGGTTACGTGTAGAATTAGAAGAGCTTGTTGCAGGGACAGTTCCTACAGAAATTCTAAAAAACCATCATGATGGTGAACTGTTGTTTATGTGCAAAAATATCACCTGGAGAGTGAGAAATACACATGACAGGTTAAGAGTAATAGCGAATGAACAGGGAGTTGACATTGATAAGGGGAAAGCTTTGCAGAAGTCTTACAGGATGGATTTCACAGACAAAGACGTTGAAAATTTGAATGGTGCTGGTAGAACAGGACAGATTAAAGAAATGGTCGCATTATTGCGAAGATGGGGTGATGTAGAAAAGTGGAAGGATAGGTGGTACAAGAAAAGAGAAGAATCAGGAGATAGGACTTATTCAGCATTTCCTGTGAGAGAAAAGGAGAAACCAGTGGATACTTATCCTATGAGAGAAATACCTGGAGGAGGATATGTACATGTTCCATGGACCAGACAGGATATTTTATCATTTACGAATGATTTCCCTCGACTGAGAGAAAAGCCCGTCGAGTGGTATAGGCAGGTAGACAGGTTTGTGAAATTGTCGAAAGTGCTGTGGATTGACCTGAATAGTCTGTTTGATATAATTGTTCCAGCAGACTTGTGGACTGAGTGTAAAATAGTTGTGAGTTGGCCTACTGAGGAATATCCAAGAGATCAGAGAACAGGAGCACCAGATCCAGAGGTAATGAGAAAGTATGATCAGGTGATGGTATACCTGAAAAGTAAAGTACCTGCAAAAGAGACAGACTGGGTTAAAATAGATCGAACACAACAGGAAGAAAAAGAATCAGTTCATGCTTTTTATGAGAGGCTGATACTGGCTTTTAAACAATTCAGCGGGGATGAACACCTGGGTGACAAAGATTTGAGTCATTTTGTATACAGATTTGTATATGGCCTGAGACCTGAAATTAGTGAGAGAATTCGTGAGCATACAGTGGACTGGCAGAGTAAGAAAATAGATGAGATTCTGAGACATGCAAAATACTTCAGTGATGAAATTGAAGCAAAACAGAGAAAGCTGAAAGAAAAAGCAATGTGGGCAGAAGTGAAAGTTGCGGAAAGACAGGAAGCACAGTTGGTGGAACAGGCGAGTAATGCAGGAAATAATGCAGGGAATAGGCCCAGGTATGCAGGGAAAGGAAAGGGGAATCTTGAGGAAGCCAAAAAGAAATTCCCATGTCACAACTGTGGCCAACTGGGACATTGGAGATCTGAATGTACCAATCCACCATTAGCGAATAATGAGGGTAAAACCTTAAATCAACAGGTGCAGAACGAAGGGAATAATCAACAGCAGCAACAACCTTCTGTTGTGAGACAGCAGAGTCAAGAGCCAAAACCGCCCTTGCCGCAGAATAGAGGGTCACAAAAGTACAATCAGGATTCAGGATTCTACAATGATGAGCAGGTAAACAAACAAAGGCGTTCTAACCAGGTACAACAGTACTTGTTAAAGAATGAAGGGAGTGAGTCTGAAGGGGATTATTGACGGTGCCGAAGGGAGGAAGAAGAGTGCATACTTGGTGCAACTCTAGAAATAGACCAGGCAGGACCATTTGTAGATGGGAAAATAAATGAAGAAAGTGCTACTTTTTTAGTAGACACAGGTGCGACAAGATCAACTGTCAGGTCAACAGATATTAGAAATCTTCCTCTCTCGGATGAAGCAATCCAAGTAGTTGGTGTAGCCAATACACAAATCAAGACACGTCTTACTGAACCAGTAAGAGTACAAATAGGGAAATTTTCAGACATGCACAGATTTATTGTCTGTGACACTAGTCCAGTGAACCTGTTAGGTAGGGATCTGTTATGTAAAATGAACTGTACAATTTTTTGTACACCGGATGGAATAGCTTTTGAGACACCAGATGAGGATGTTTTGTACTGAATGACTCTAGGAAATAGAGAGAGTGATATGGTTGGTGCATTTGCTGTGTTTGATCCGGAGGATTTGCCTCGAGAGCTGAGAGACACAGTGAAAAGGACAGTTTGGGATTTTACTGGAGAGGATGTGGGATTGATGAATAATGTAGATCCTGTGAAAATTGCAGTGAAAGAGGGAATTACGTATCCTAACATTCCTCAGTACAAAATGACACCAGAAATAATTGAAGGAATAACTCCTATAATTGAGAAAATGATTCAGCAGGGAGTTCTGAGAGAACTATTGAGTAGCCCGTGTAATTCACCGATAATGGGGCTAAAGAAGCCTAATGGGAAGTTCAGGATAGTACAAGATTTGAGAAAAGTTAACCAAATTGTGGTGGCATGCTGTCCCATTGTGCCAAATCCGTCAGTGATTTTGTATCAGATTCCACATGATGCTGAGTGGTACACAGTGATAGATTTGTGTCATGCTTTCTTTTCAATTCCATTGCATCATGACAGCCAGCCGATTTTTGCATTTAGGTTTGGCCAGCGTATTTTAGTATGGTGTCGTATCCCACAGGGGTATACAGAGAGTCCTTCGATATTCAATCAGTTATTGAAAAAATCATTGGAGAGCTTGATTATGCCTGAAAACTCAGTACTAGTGCAGTATAAGATGGTACGTTTGGCCTAGTATAAAATGGCTGCCGTTTGCAGCCTGGGCTCGCGTGAATGATTTGTGATGAGAAGGCCTTGCTGAACATGGTCGAGAGTCATCTGACCACAGTCTTCGCCTGGTTTAAAAGTTTCCGTGAGGACAGCAGCTCTGGGCGAACATCCAAGTACATCTGAGTAACCTTGGAGGACAAAGGAGCCATAATGAATGAACTTTGTGATCACAATGCTGGTTCCGAGGAAATATGAACATGAGAAGATACATTCGAAAGTTTAGTTCCGTCTTCCGTCTTTTTATTTTTGTGATTTTTCTGAGCGGAGATTTTCCAAATGTAGCGATGCTACATCTTTTCCTGCTCGCTCTGCTCAGCGGTTCAGCGGATATCTAAAACATTTTATGTTGCTTTCTTTTGTTAGAATTATTATAAATATTGTTAGCCTAGAGAGGGTTTTTGCCACTTTTGCCACTTCTTCCCAAACCTGCGTTGGTGAGGATCTATGCTGTGAGGACGGCGACTCGGGAGACTTCTATTGAGAGACCTGTCCTGACCCATTCTGACATTTAGCTAGAATAGGTAATTATGAGAAAAATGATTTACTTTGATTGATTTTCTTTGACTAATTTTAGATAAAGTACCATAATTTTTAATACAGTGTTGGTGGTTATTTCTTGTCAATTATTGAGTACTCTATTTTGATTATTGTTGTATAGATTGTTTAGATCATGACTCAGGACAGTCACAATTAGGTCTTATCGACCTCAGTGTAGATGCAGGGTGTTTAGGAGTTTTTCTTCCCACAGGTTCAGTGTTGGTAGAGTATTTGAGCGTATGTTAGTAAAATGGGCCCAAGCGTATGATGAGTGTATGTGCGTGTATCTGTGAAATTACTCTATCCGTGGAAGTAGGGAGAATTTGTACACCCCAATCTGCACCAGGAGAACAACATGATCCGGGTCACAATCCGAACTTGGGCACTGGCTGCAGCCCCCACGCAGATCTGATGGTGCCTCGCCTTCCGTTTTAAGCGCTGGCAAGGCACCCCAGACAGTCACTACTAGGCACATGCAGTGTAGAGATTCCAGGTTGAAACGGGCTGTTTGGTTCTTTTTACTGAGCTGCCCTAGGCTGTGGTGTTGGCAAGATGCTTTTTTGGGCATTGCATCACAAAAAACCGAAGGGCCTCCTGGCAGTCACTGGAACCCCCTACCCCCCCGTTCCAAGCATATTTCAGTCCCAAGCAGCCGCTCTGACTCCGAGAGCAGATCGTTGTACACCAAGGCCAGTCTACTCTGCAGCAAAACGAACAGAGCGACCACTTTAAATGGCAGTTGAAGTTCTCAAAGAGTGCTAAATGGTTGCTGAAGAATAACTAACACCCTAAAGGCAATCCATGACACCAACGCAGCGCCTGGTTACATTTCACACAGACAACGCACCAACACGGCGTGCTTATGGGCCATTTCAGAGAGATGTTGGAAGAGAAAGAATGAAAGTGTATAGAGAGTGAGAAACTGCAGAGGTCAGTTAGCCTGGATGAAAGGGGGAGAGAGTGATGGTAGTAAAAGGGAGGGGGCGGCATTTTTCAATTCTCGCCTAAGGCGGCAAAACACCTAGAAACGGCCCTAGACATTACCAGCGCGGGAGGAATTGAATTGTCCGCTTGGTCCCGGTAGACGTATGAGGCAAAACGTTCGATGCTTCTACCCGTCCATGGTGAGTATAGGCCCTGCCTGTCTGTCCTTTCTCACCATAGTGAGTACAACAAGCTGCGCTTCAGATAATTTTGAAATTGTTTCTCACTTTTATGAGTCTTGGGAATGCGAAAGTCAGTTTGAAGCATACTTTCCATGACACATGTTCTTTTCTACTTTTTGTGCATGCAGACATTATGAGTGTTGGCGGTGCACGAAAATATTACATTCCTATATCACACGCACTGCAAACTTAACCATTCTCATGCTTAATTTGAGCCGGTGGTTGCCTCTGCGCAGCACCGGCATTTAATTCTCAATGACGGCATTTATGTCAGTGCACCACAGGCTGATGCTTTTTGTCTAATTTTAGGATGAGCACAGCAACAGAGTCTTTAATATTTCAATATACAATTAAAAATTGTTAATACCTGCTCCCCAAGCCATTCTTATGGTTTTGGGTGGCTTGGAATCAGTGATTAATATAAGCCGGTGATTTCCGACACTTACGACAGTCTCTGAGAAGGTAGAACAACAGTTATTTATTAATACAATGCACATTAAAAACAAACACCGAATACCTGAGCCATTTTTATAGCTTTAGGGCCCGGAATATTCGTAATTATCAAACTTGTAGGAGTGTGACGGTTAGCAGTTGTGTAGGTAGTGTTGGTGGCTCGCTGACAGGGAAATGGGTGGTGCAAGCTGCAGGGGCCTCCTGACGAGGGCCCCTCGCACTAATCTTTTTTTCCCCTTACAAATTAAGGAATTTTGGCATTTGTAGGAGTGTGATTGCTAGTAGTTGTGTTGGTACTGGCTTGCAGGGGAAATAGGTGGCAAAAGATGCAGTGGCCCCTGAGAAGGGCCATGGCACTTACATTTTTACAATGTAAGCACTGCCCAAGGCTTGTGTCACATGCAGCTCAGCAAAGATACATGTTTTGTGCAACATGAAGGGTAAATCTTGTATGCAAATCTGCAAGGGTAAATCTTTTGTTGATACGGTGGCGAGGTGGGAGAACACTCATGGAGCGCAATTAATTAATGATAACTGTAACAGGACGGAATGAATAAAGCTTGATTTGCTCCACGATTGTTAGCTGCGTCTGGTGGCTCAGTGCAGTGGATGAATGATGATCTAATTGCATGGGTGGCTGGGCCTGAATTTGACTCAAATCATGCGCAGTCCACTCCGCCTTTCATCACATTGATCTTGGATGCAGCAAAGGTGCCCGATTGCCAGGTAATGGCGGCAAAAGAAACGACACCTGATCTAAATTGACACTGTGATATCCATAGCTTTAAACCTCTAAAATTGTGTCATGTGTTGAAGGGGAAGCTCTACCCAGGCATTCATGATTACAGCAAGCAACCCTATCATTTTAGTGAGGTTCACTGGGTTAGTCCATCTCAGATGGTACATCATATCCTGCTCATTGGCTCTGCTTTCATAAACCTTACCTGAATAAATTCAATGTAAGTGAATGAAGACTTTAACCCACAGAATGTACTAGATTCTAAAAACAATTATGAGAGATTGACACTAGCCTACTTCCCAGAGCATCCTTACAGCGCTAGAGCTAGCTGAGAGTACAGTGATGTTTCAAAAATAAATTGTTCTATTTTTATTTTCAGCACCTTCTAAAGCTTGACAACCATTACCAAATTTTTGGTCAATTTTCCTGCGAAGAACAAGACCTCCTTTGCTGCTCTTTCACCCCGGGTACGACCCAGCAAACACCAGAGTTAAAGGTAAGGAAACTGATGCTATTTTTTTTTTAGATTGGAGTTAGGGCTATGTGTGTGGTCACTGTACATGGTGGTTGGGGTAGGCGCACATTCTGAACATTGTACCCTCAGTGGATGGAATTTACTAATAGCCTTAGCCCTGTGATTTGGGCAATAACGGTTGTTAACAGCACTATCTATCCCTTGCCTTGTTCAAGGCCCTTAAGCAGTGTCTGTTCCAGTGCCTTCAGCAACCACTATGGCACACAGAGGCAGCAGGCAGTAAGGCTGTATTTTTAGCAGTCATGTTGTGCAAAGGGGAGCTGTTGGAGATTTATTGCGATACTGCACAAGATATATGTATTTATACTGAAATGTGATATTATTGCACCGCACTTTATATGTTGTACTTTGATTACTGACAGGTTTCTTTAATATATATTGGTAAGGCCAGCATCGGCATCATGAATACAGTACAAGAGCTGATTACAAGGTCATTCCAGGCACGGCCACTTGAAGAGAAACTACATTTAAAGCAATTAGGACCTCATCGGCCTGACATAAAACTACAGCAAACTTCCCAGGACAGAGGAAAAATGTCCACACGTACATTCTCAAACGCCTGGTACACAAAAGCTGATTGGCTTACAGGGTGCCCTTTAAGAAATTCTCTGTTCTGCTTCCCCTGCTTGCTGTTTGGTGGTGAGTTTTTTTGGAGAAATCAAGGAGTAACAGACTTGAAGCATTTGTCTGAAAAAATAAAGAAGCATGCACACACAAGAAAGCATATGGAAAACCTGACGAGACTGGGAATGTTGGGGGAAGATGCACCGATTGAGCAGCAGATAAGTGATGCATAACGCAAAGCAATACAGAAACACAATGAAGCAGTTGATAGGAACAGACAGATTCTATCCAAAATAATTGATTGCATTCGTTTCTGTGGTGCTTTTGAACTGGCATTGCAAGGCCATGATGAATCAGAAGGTTCCCCAAATCCTGGAATATTCAAAGGCCTTGTGGATTTAATAGCAAGCATAGACAAGGATATGGAAGCACATTTAGCAAGTGCTACAGTCTTTAAGGGCAACTCTAAAACAATACAAAATGAACTCCTTGAGTGTATGCTCGAAATTATGAGAAGCCATATTGTGCAAGAATTGCAAAACACATACTTTGTGGCTATTCAGGCTGATGACACCACTGATGTGGCCACTAAAACACACTCCGTATTAGTGTTTTGGTACATTGACAATGACAGAGAAGTTGTGGAGAGGTTCTATGGTTTCACACATTTAAGAGACTCTAGTGCAGAAACCATTACTGCAGCTATACTGCGTCAACTGAGCTTAATTTTTCCAGAGCTGCCTCAAAAAAATAACTTCTCGCGCAAAGCTATGATGGTGCGTCCGTAATGAGTTGAAGCCTTAGTGGAGTTCAGAAGAGAATTCGAGATGTGTACCCTAATGCTCATTATGTGCACTGTTACGCTCACCAACTTAATCTTATTATGCAACAGGCAGTATCAAGGATCACCGAGACACAAATTTTCTTTCAGGATATAGGAGCATGGCAGCATTCTTCTCACGTTCCCCCAAAAGAACAGAAGCACTTCATGAGATTGTGGACAAAAGCGTTCCAAGAGGATCCTCAACTCGTTGGAACTTTAACATCCGTACAGTCAACCTAATCTATGAACATAGAGAGGACCTTGAGAAATGTTTTGGCGCCATAGAAGACAATGATGAGTTTGATTACAAAAGTCAGACTGAAGCCCGTGGCTTTGCTAGAACACTACAAGACAGAGCGTTTCAGTTCTTACTGTTTTTATTTCATGATATAATGGTAGCTGTCGACCTGTTATACAATCAGTTACAAGCGATAGATACTGTCAAAGTGCAAGTACATACTACTATGTTTGTACAAAGCATAAGCAAAGTGAGAGATGGGGTTAACAATTTAGACAGCAAACTGCCAGAGCAATCTACTTTCTCAAACCGCAGGAAAAACATCACCACTCTGGTCCGAATTGCAAAGGAGATATGTGACATTGTAATTGTGCAGGCAAAAGAACGTTTTTCTTTCACAAAACATTTGGTGAGTGCCAGATTATTGCAACGTCAACAGTTTGCAAAATATGATGAATCCTTCCTGAAGCGTGCTCTGAATGAGGCTGTGGAAGCTTATCCTATGCTCAAAAAAGAAGAGCTGAGAACTGAGTTGACTGTACTGTCGCAATGCCTGTGTACCGGAAGGCCACAAGTGCCTTGTCTTTGCTGGCTTTAATACACAAACTTAATATGGAAAAGTCACTTACAGAGACAGTGGCTTTACTTAAAATTGTCATAACCACTCATTCATTTCATAAAGCTTTATTCAGTACATATAAAAAATGACCATAAAAGCACGAAATAACTTGCATACATAAGCAAGCAAAAATGCAGGGGTAATTAATTCATTTTAAATTTAATTTTAAAACATCATACTTTTCCTAACATCAATTGATTTGTATAAAAAGGTAGCAGTAAAAAAGCAAACATCCGGATTATGCATATTAAAAAGTAGTTTCATAGCATCGTTAACAGTACGGACTCCATATTTTACAAGGATCGGTTTTAAATAAACAATGCGGAAATTCCTATAGAGGTTACATAGCAAAAGAAAGTGCAAAGTGCATTGTTTAGATTGATCGTCACAGGGACAAGGGCCAACCGGGTGTTTTTTAGGAGACGGGAAGGCCACCAAATGATGTACTAGCCCGAGCCTCAACCTAGTAAGGACAAATCTATGCGAGGGTCTGGTCACCAGACTTAAATATGGTTGAAATCCCTCGTTACCCACAAATGTATTATAAAACATGCAGGTGGACAGTAAACCATTGCCACTCACCCGCCTCTTTGCCTTGTAGTTCATGAATATGCTCGTCATCTCAAGTTTTGACATTGCTACGGCAGCATATGGGTCAACCAAAATATTTATATCAAAGATTTCCAGGAAACTGTATATTATGTATTTTAACCAAGGGATCTTAGAATGGTTATCCAGAGAGAGACAGTCGTTAATTACAGATCTATTCAGGGCTGTCTCCTCCTTTTGGAAGATCGAGCGCCATAACATTAACGGTCTCAAAGATATCAAGTCTGACAGATAATTGATCCCTAATTCTCTGTGGGTTAAATCATTTGGGGCAGAATTTGGTAAACACAAAAGTTTTTTGAGAAAAATAGGTTCCTCAATTTGCAGGCAGCCATTAGAACAGTGTCCCCAGACCCCAGCCCCATATAAGGCAATCGATACACATCGTGATTGATAAATCTGCAACATATCCCTGATGCGTCTGTCGCCTATCTTAGCCTCATATCTAAAAACCCCATGGGCACTTTTGGCCATTTTGGCCCGCACATTGGTAATTTCATGTGCCCAGGTTCGGTCTCTGGCATAGGTGATTCCCAGGTAACAGAATTTGTCAACTTGAAGCACTTTCTGTCCATCAATGAAAAAGGAGGGGGGATCTCCTGCGGCCACCCCCACAGATCATAGTATAAGTTTTAGTTTTGTTTATAAGCAGTTTCCTATCCCTGATAAAAACGGAGAACCTGTCAATCAAACCTTGGAGGCCGATGGGGGTCCTGGACAGTAACACGGCATCGTCCGCATATAACAATACCGGCACGTCAAGTCCATTGGCCTGTGGAGCATCGGCACTGATTGTTTTTAAAACTGTATCTACCTCATTGATAAAAAGTGTAAAAAGCAAGGGTGCAAGGACACAACCTTGTCTTATACCACTCCTAACCTTAAATTTAGGAGTGCATTCCCCATTTACGCCGTAGCGGACACTAGTTTGAAGGTTATCATACAGCCGGGCTAAAAAGAAAATGATGCCTTCCGGGGCTCCAAGTTCAAGCAGCTTCGCCCAAAGAATGGAGTGATCCACCAAGTCGAAAGCACTACTTAGATCTGCAAAGCAGAGGTAGAGAAAACCCTGTTTAGCCTGGGTATACTTCCCAATAAGCAAATCTAAGTTTAAACACTGATCTAGTGTTCCTCGCCCTCTCCTAAAGCCATACTGGGTGCTAGCCATGATACCTTTCTCCTCTGCCCATTCTTCCAGCCTTACCAGCAGTATCCTGCTCATAACCACTCCTATGACAACAGTCAAGTCAGAACGATGTTTTTCAGCCTTAAAGAGGATTAAGACATTCCTGAGAAACACCATACTTGAGGAAAGACTCAATGCTTTGGCAATGCTCTCTGTAGAGAGCAAGCTAGTTCAGAAAATCCCGGACTTTAACATTAAAGTTATTGAAAAGTTTGCTGCTCCTAAAGAGAGACGTGCTGATTTCATTTACAAAAAGTAAACAATGTTGAATACTGCTACTTTGCAACCAGTTTAGTTGTTTGTTAAATAAAAAACATCTGTGAGTGAGGTACTCAGAAATGCATTGTATCTCGAAGTCAGTTATGAAGGTCTGTGGTTATACTGAATAAGCAGCTACCTATGTTATATAAAATCTCTTTATTAATGTTATAACTGCACTTTCACAATTGCTTTATTAACCTTCCTGCTTTCTCAAATTTGCTTGAAAATGCACCATTTTTCTTCTCTTTGTTCATAATTTTCTCGGGGGGAGAATCCCCCCGAAACCCCCCTTATGGTGGTTCGGGCTTGCTCGCTGCGCTCGCTCGCAACGGTGCAGTATACCAATCATTTTACGCCTCACCACTTTCAAATGTCACCAGCCGCCCCTGGCTACACACTTTACCCCCAACGCACTACTCTCACGCATTTGGTTTCTTTGCAGTATCATAACACACAGGCATCACGGGGGATAACCTGGGGGGCTCACGATCGCAGTGGGAGACGGACCTAGGTACACCTATATCCGATAAACAATGGTATTGTTGCCAACAAATTGGGCGGATTTCGTCCTGCAGTTGCTTAGGTATCATACATTTTAAATATCTCCACCAGTTATGCTGCACACCGGTCAACAATTTTTATAAATTCTACTTGTAGGACAATGACAAATGTGATCGCTGCAGTAGAGAGGGGGCCGATTTTTGACATGTAGCATGGGGATGTGACCCACATAGGCAGCATTGGCGGCAGATCTTTGAAGCTATGGAACAGATGATAGGTTCTTCTACCCGCAACCCCGATCGCAGCACTGCTGGGATATACGGAGGAGGTTGAGCCGGCTTATAGAAAATGTGTTTCTCTAAGGTTATTGTTAGCTAAGTGCAAAGTGGCCTGTAGATGGGAAAGAGGGCGGGCCTCCAAATTCAAGGACTGGATCAGTGACCTTACATTCTGGCAGGAACAATCACTTACCTATGTGGAGCTATTACCATTGACCTCCAGACCGAGAGATATATGGGACTCCCTGCAGGCGTACCTATTAAATAATCTGCTCCCCACAGCAGGGGAGGGGAACATAAGCTCTGCATGAAGAAGCAGTGGGGTGGATGACTGGACTGGGGATGACCTCCACATAAACTACCAAGTTTTTTCCTTGTGGCCTGGGGGGATGTGTGAACGGATGTGATGTCATCAATGGGGGAGATGCTGGAGGTTTTACTGTCCATGGGATGTGAGAGGACTGTTGTATGTAAGTACTGAACTTGGGAATTGATACCAGGCTGTTTATTATTTATTGTATCTCTAAAACGCTTGATGCACATGAGTGAAATAACAAGTAACCGCACAGATATGTCTTTGCATGTTACTGTAACTAGAAACTTAATAAAAGATTTTTTTTTAAAAAAGAGTATGACATCTGCGGAAACAATTGTGACAAACCATATTATTATCTTTAAATCACTGCCACAAAAAAGAACAATGCATTAAACTGCACTCACTGCATTTATTTTCAACATCAGTGAATGCTTAAACAAACACGTTATTTAAAATATGTTGCATCTTTGCACCCCTCTACATATCTCTCTGTGAGCTGCGATGTCAGGTTATCCATCTTCCTAACTCATTTCACCCACGCAGATCTTTCACTATCCTCCTCTCTGTGTTCTGATTTCAGGATATGTTCACCCTCGCTCACATTCCCTTTATATATTTGCAAAGCTAACAACCGACACATGAGTCGCATTCAAGGTTAGGGGATTGGAGAAGCCTCCACTATTTATTTTTTTGTTTCTATATATTTTCTCACTACCTAGAGATTCAAGCAGGGATAGACAAGCTTGAGGCACCTTACAAAATGAAAAAATACTGTGTAAAAGTTGCAAATTTTCCAAAATCTGCAGAAAAAAAAGATATCTGTGGGGAACCAGTATTGCCCACAGAAAAAATAGCACCGCAGATTTGGACTGTTGCTATTCATAAGTCCTTTTGTATAATGAGAAAAGCCAACAGTGGCGGCTCCTCGAGGGAGTGCTGCGGGACAGGGCGGGGCAGGGTGGGGGGTAGTAAACTAAATAAACCAAACGAATTACATTGCGGGTGCTGCATCGCCATATGGCGTTGCAGTACAAATGGCGATGCAGCACGCACAATGTAATTCGTTTTATTTCTTTATTTATTTACTTAAGTCCGTTCGTCCGTATGCCAGAGTTTACTACTCCCCACCCTGCCCCTCCCCGCCCCACCCTACCGCTCTGCAGCACTCCCTTCGAGGAGCCGCCACTGAAAGCCAAACTAGAAATCTCAGGATACAAAGTACTCACAACTAAAAAGTACTGTTAAAAATATATCCCACATGTAATTGTGCCCGTTGGAAACTGTACTATTGCCAATAGATCTAATTTATAACTAAAAAAAACTCATCCATCACACGTGGGCTTAGGCACTCAATAAGTTATCATACATGCAATCTGTCACTCCCTTTGCACTCATGCATCCATCTATTCAACGAATGGCTCATTCTTGCATTCACTCTATAGAAAATCTGTCTTTTCTACGTGGCCATCGCTGTATTTTGCCTTTTGCTGGAGCCTATGTTTTTGCTATCTTTACAACTCTGTGTGATTTACCCCTGCTAACCAGTGGTAGAGAGTGCCTATGCTTCCCTTTTAGCAATGATTGAATTTGCATATTCTTAACTGGTATATTTTACTGACATATAAGTCCCTAGTAAATGGTGTAAAATTTACACAGGGCCTGTAAGTTAAATGTCACTAGTGAACTGTAGCACCTATTGCACCACCCTATACAGTGACAGTGTGAAATATGCATTCAGGTCTACAAGGTAGGGTGTATGATATTTAAAAGTAGGAGATGTAGAAATTTAATGTTTCGTGCCCTTACAGTGACTAGCACCAAAAAACTATTTTTCACTGTTGCAGGCCCAGCTGACCTATGTAGAAAACCATAGGACAGATTACAATCGTAATACTGTATCTAGGGAATGGGACTAGCAAGTAAAATAATGAAACAACATTTTTTTAATAGTTATTATAAATCCAATCAAATGGTGAAGTCAGATTTGTATCACATATCAAGGAAAAATAACTTTTAGAAACTTTAATTTTGTCTGCCTGAAGCTGCTTAGATTAATTTACATTTGCTCTCCAACTTCTCCAAAACAGGCATTTGAATAGGGTTAAAAAAAAAAGATGTGAAGGGCCTACCAGGAGCAAACAATAGTAGGACCTAAATGGGCAGAGATGACTCCCCTGAACCTCGCAGAATTTTCAGGGTGTGGCAGTGAATGACATTATCATATCAAATCCTGCTTTAGTATCAAATTCTGCTTGATAGTTTTGCTGGTTTTACAAATAACACTGGGGGCACACTTAAAACCAAGGGAACTAGGATGACAAGACAATTCTTGTGTGTCTACTGTCTGGTTGCTGAAAAACCCTGTGTTCATTCTACCAGCCGCCTGTCTCTGGGTTTATTGTGGGTATAGTGGCAGTATGAAACTGGATGTTAGTGTTAGATGTGGGAGGACACTAGTATTAACATAGCACACTTTTCATACGGCGCAGGGTGGTGCACCACACCTGGATCCGCCAAGGTGGCCCCCACCTGTAGCAGAAAGTGCGCATGCAGGCCCTACTGGGGCTCAAATTCCTGCTGCTATTAAGACCTCCAGAGGGACAGTGCAGGCAAAAATGAACGTTGTCTCTCTTGATGTTGGTCTTTAGCAGGTGGACCTATGCTCTGTGGCAGAGAGGTCCCTGGCTACGAACAATCTGTCTCTCAATTGGAAACTGAGATCTCTACCCTGAAAATGGCACTCACTGCCCTCACTGCGAAAACAGCGGCCCTGGAGCACAGAGCTGAGGATGGGGAAGGCCGCTCTCACAGATGCAATCTTCGCTTTGTTGGCTTTCCAGAGGTGGCCGAAGGAAATACCCCTGAGCAGTTCCTCAAAACTTGAATCTAAACATCACTCCCATCAGTCTCCCTCCCCTTCTGTTTTGTGATGGAGCGTGTGCATTGTGCTCTAAGGCCAACTCCCCTGGTTGGTGACTCCCCTTGTACAATCATTGTCAAGATCCTCACCTACAGGGATCGAGACTGTATACTTAAGGAGGCAAGAAGGGGGGGAGACCCGGTTTTTGAAAATCACCATCTTTCCGGACTACACACGTCTGGTACAGCAACAGAGGATGTCCTTTACCAGTGTGAAGCTGAGGGCGCTAAACCTGCAGTATATGCCACTAAGCTCAAGATCATTCATGGGGGTCACAATCATTTTTTCACTACGCCCGAGGCTGCTTAGGATTGGCTAGAGGTGAGAGGAAGGGCCGGACCCTAGCCATGAAGAGATCCAATTGGCAACCTTCAGAGACATGGAACTCGCGGAGGGCAAACAAATGTGGTTGATGGGGCAGATGTACATCGTGTTCCATGCAATGAGTCGTGGTGCAACAAGATGGCTCTTTGGACCTGGAGCGACTGGACTCAGATAGAGATAACGGTCGGCCATCCTGGATGAGCCCTTCACTGCTGCAGGCTGAATGCAAGAAGCTAGAACACTGGTGGAGGTGGTCACCGCTGGGAGCTCGGAAGCAAGTACGGGGATGTCGTGGAGGACACCCCTCACACCACTAACTCCTGAATACTCAGCATAAGGCTGGGACAGTGTGAGCCTGTAGTATATATGGATTCAGGGGTGCTGACATGTTTGTTGTAGCGGGGAGGAGGGGGATGCGATCTAAGCTCCTAAGTGTACTTGGAGATGGCTTTTTAGTCTAGTCCTCACACAGGCGAGATGGGCACTAATGCGGTATGTTTGCAGGCTTGCCTCTGCTCCCCCTCTTTTTCGCTTCTTTGTTTCTCGCTTTCTTTCTCCCTCTCTATACTTTCTGCTCACCCCCTGATTTTCCTTGCTCCTTTCCTTCTTTCAAGAAGTTTTGTTTGTGACTGCAGCTGTTGAGCGGGCGTGGCTGAGTGCATGGTGTGGCTGAAGGTAGATGGGCACACCCATGGCTCACTGGCGAGTGTATCAGTCGTGGCACCTCCTTATCCCAGCAAGGTGATAACAGTGGCGTGCCTGTGGTGTAACCGAGTGACGGTTGGCGGAGACCACAGTTGCCTGGCCTCCATGGCTCTTAGAGGCCGTAGGCACAGATCTTTTATAATGTTTTATGAAAGGGGTGTGTGGAAATTGCAGATGTGTTTGTATTTTGTGTAAACTTTTCTTCTTGTGAACGGACTGTGGAGTGACTGTTTGTTTGGATTCACTCCAGGTCCTTGGGGTGGGAGTTGCAGGTTGGTCTATGATTGGAGAGGCACGTATTGTTCCTAATGTGTTTACTCGGGTGATGTCAAGAACCACAAGAAAGATCGGATGGGGGGACTTAAGAAACAACGCTCAGCCTCCATTAGATTACCTGATCTGAAGTACCCACGTTGGAAGAGGCTGAATCCGTGTTGGAGATCGTCTCTCCGCTTGGTGTTGCATGAATTACGTCGTTCCGCCATTTTCCAAGAAAGACCGGTTCGCTACCACTTCTATAGCGGTGCGCGGTCTAGTTGTTTCTTTTTGAAGCAGTGTTGACAGTTAACGCACGTGCGTGACTATCGCACAGCGCAGTTCAACTGAGGAGAAATCCTGACAGGAGCTAGTTTTCCGCGCTCTGTGCCATCTCTTCAGTTCTCTTCAAAGAATCAGAATACGAGCCGTTTTCCTGACACTTTTATGGGAAGTAGCTTGTTATATGAAGTTAAAGGTTAATTATGAGTATATAACAAAACATAATCTTTCTTCATCAGTTATGAAATACAATATCCTGGAGGAATAGAAGCTGGTGGCAATTCTGAGTTTGGGAGTAGTAGGAGTGATGCGGTGAAGTGTAACTTCTGTCAAGAGAAGTTCTTTCAACTTTCAAGTAAGAGTGTTTAATTGTGTAATTATCATCCATTCGCAACTTTAACCAAGACCATCAGACTTTGAGTGGACAAGAGACAACTTCAGGTTATTCTGTAGATATTAATGGAGAATATTATTTGCAACAGTGAGAGTTTATCTGAGGAAAAAACTTAAAAGACATTTGAGCCAAGAACCTGCAAGTTTGTGGAAAGACTTTAATCAGCATTTGGCAGGGTTCTTTCAGTTAACCAGAGGTGCATAATAATCATACATTACAGACAAGACAGTCAGAGAGGAGCTAGCCTTATATGAGATACGGGTAAGGAACACTATAGTGGGGATAAGTAAGGGTGAGAGTCTTAGAGAAGTTTAGCAGTAACAAGTGAAGAATTGTGTGCTTATATATTGCAGAACTTCTACAGAATTCCAGAAGTAGGAGCCAGTATCCTGAAGGCGTGTCTCTCTTGTTTTGTCTTCCACTTCCCCTTTCTCCCTCGGGCAAGGTCTAGTGGCAGAGTTTGTTGCTTGCTACTGGTCTTGGTCGTGGTGGATCTGGGGTAAGGTCATCTGTTCCTGAGGGGACCGCACTTGATTTCAGCAGTTCTGACAGATTGAAGTGCCTTCCTCTTCTAGGGGAATTTAGGTCCCCTCCTGGACAGTATGACGGAAGGTTTAGATTTAAAGGCCTTAACAAACATTTTAAATAGTATACAGGAACAGTTAAATAATGCCTTGGAAGAAAACAAATCTTTGCGGGAGGAGGTTAGAAGGTCCAGTCAGGAGTCCACTCAAACTCGGTAAAGGTTAGATGAGTTGGTTGCGGCAGGCTCAGCTTTCAAAGGAGTTCCCTCTCATTCATTTAACCCTTCCCCTTCCGACATATCTACCCAAGTTATTCATGCCATTTCACCTATCATTCCTTTAGCTTCCCCAGAGAGATATAGTGGGGACCCCCACAAGGCCCAAATTTTTTTGACACAGTGTTCCTTGCACTTTTTGTGTCGCCCAGTAATCTTTGCGGAAGATCAGGCGAAGGTGGCATTTATTTTGTCGTATCTGACAGGCGATGCAGCCGCTTGGTCTATGTCTCTGGTCACCAGAAATGATCCAATACTATGCAATTTTGACGCCTTCAAAGTAGAGTTTGCACGAATATTTGATCGTCGTTCTGCCTCACAAGCGACGGATAATGAACTACTTGAGCTCAAGCAAGGGAGTCGAGACCTAGTAGGATATTTAGCGAACTTCAACAAGTTAGTGGTAGAAACAAATTGGCCGGAGGAGAAAAGAGCTGCCATTTTTTACAGAGGCTTGAAAGATGAGTTAAAAGATGCCCTGGCACAAATTCCTCAAAGACCCACCGAAATATCAGAGTTGATTGATTTGGTGTTGCAATTAGACCATCGATTAAGTGAGCGTCGAAATGAGAAGAAAAAAGATTTTCGTCCTTTGCCTCCTCGATGGGATCGAGTAAAAACTGAAGGCCACAAGAGTGCTGAGGGAGTGTCTTCAGAAGAACCTATGCAGATTGGTTCGGTGAGGGGGCCTTTGACCAAAGAAGAGACGGATCGTCGAAGGAATGCTCAACTTTGCCTGTATTGTGGTTTGTCTGGGCACTTTGTGAAGGAATGTCCGAAAAGGCCCAAGACTTCTCAGCAGGGAAAAGGCCGGCTTCACCCGTAGACGGAGTTGCACGGGTGGAAGCGTCTATTAAGTCAGCTCCTGAACCACAACAAATCGTGAATACTTTGCAGTCTGCAGCCCCTCATTTGGTGGCCTCCTTCACAGTGAAATTCCGTGATAAAGAGATCAGTAAGGTCTCAGTGATGATTGACTCAGGGGCCACCGGGAATTTCTGCGATATAAAATATGCTCAGCAGATTGGAGTAAAATTTGTTGAAAAACAAATAGTAGAAGTGGTGCGTGCAGTGGATGGCACCAATTTATCATCAGGGCCTATCACTCATGAAACCGAATTGGTCCAGCTAACGGGGTTAAATGGACATTCAGAACTTTTAATGTTCAATTTGATTGACGCACCCCAATTTCAGTTGATTCTTGGCTTACCATGGCTAACCGAACATAACCCGTGCATTGATTGGAGCAAAAGAACAATAGTTATGGATTCCCCCTTTTGTCAAGAAAATTGTTTTGGAAATCAAATTAGACCTTTTGAAGACTCTCCAGTTAGAAATCTAGTTCATCATCATCCAGCTCAAATTTGTACTGTGGGAACCAAGGAAATTCCTTTGGAATATAAGGATCTATCCACAGTGTTTGATAAGAAAGAAGCGGAGAAGTTGCCACCCCGTCGCCCTTATGATTGCAAAATTGAGATTGAGCCAGGAGCTGTGCTGCCGTGCAGTCGCATCTATGCCCTCACTGAAACTGAGAATAGATTTTTGAAGAATTATTTGGATCAACATCTAGCCAGTGGATTTATACGCCCCTCCCAGTCACCAGTCTCCTCTCCTCTCTTTTTTATCCCCAAGAAAGATGGTGATCTTCGAGCGTGCATAGATTACAGAGCCCTGAATCAGGTGACCATTAAAAATCGTTATCCTCTTCCACTGATTTCAGTTTTGATGGATCAAGTGAAAAATGCCAAGATATATACCAAACTGGATTTGCGGGGAGCGTATCATTTAATCAGAGTGGCTCCCGGAGATGAATGGAAAACAGCATTTCGCACTCGGTATGGGCTATTTGAGTACCAAGTAATGCCCTACGGGCTATGCAACGCTCTAGCTGCCTTTCAGCATTTTGTGAACGATGTGTTGGGAGAATATCTGGATAGATTCGCTGTTGTCTATATTGATGACATGTTAATCTTTTCAGACAATGAGGATGAACACACACAGCATGTCAGAGCCATTTTAACCAGATTGTTGGAAAACCACCTATACGTGAAATTGGAAAAATGTGCCTTTCATGTAAGGCGTGTGGAGTTTTTGGGATTCGTACTGTCTCCCGAAGGAGTGAGTATGGATCTTACAAAAGTCAGAGCAGTGCAGGAATGGCCTTCCCCAAGATCGGTGAAAGAGGTTCAAAGTTTTTTGGGATTTTCAAACTTTTACAGAAGATTCATTCCGAGCTTCTCTCAGAAGGTGGCACCCATTACTCGACTTTTGAAAAAAGGTGTTAAGTTCATTTGGGGAACTGAAGCTGAAGAAGCCTTTCAATTCTTGAAAAAATCATTCATTCAAGCCCCAATTTTGTTGCATCCGAAGACAGAAGATCCATTTTATGTTGAAGCGGACGCCTCAGATGTGGCTATAGGGGGAATTCTCTCTCAGCGTCATCCTCAGACTGGCCAGCTTCACCCAGTGGCTTATTACTCAAGAAAACTGACTCCTCCAGAGTGCAACTATTCTATTGCCGATAAAGAGTTGCTGGCTGTAAAATGTGCATTTTTGGAGTGGCGACACTACCTGCTGGGGGCTAAACACAAGGTTACAGTGTTTACAGATCATCGGAACTTGCAATTTCTAAAATCAGCTCGCACTCTGACAGCCAGGCAGTTAAGATGGTCTTTGTTTTTTGCTGACTTTGATTTTGTAATAACCTTTCGGCCAGGGGTGAGCAACGCAAAAGCAGACGTGCTATCAAGAATCCACTCTGATTCCCTGGAATCCTCTAGAGAACTGCAAAATATTATCCCAGAGGAAAAGATAATTCTAGTCACCAACACTTCAGAGATTGCTGTCAAGATCCAAGAGGCTATGACCAACCATGAAATGAGTGACCGGATCAGAGGAGCAGAAGGTAGAGAAATCAAAGATGGACTTCCCTATCAAGATAATCGTTTATTCCTCCCAACAGCTGAGCTTCAAGAAAGGGCATTGAAATCTTGCCATGATAATCTGCTCGCAGGACACAAAGGAATTCACAGGACCTTGGAGTTGGTGGAAAGGAATTTCTGGTGGCCAGGTATGAGACCGCAGATACGACAATATGTGACCACTTGTGACAGATGCCTAAGAGGGAAATCTGATCGAAGGCCTCCACAAGGGCAGTTGTTGCCACTACCTATCCCACCACACCCATGGCACACCGTGTCGATGGATCTGATTGTTGATCTTCCCCCAAGTCAAGGGTTTAATACCATCTTGGTGTTAGTGGATGTTTTTTCTAAAATGGCGCATTTTGTTCCATTGAAAAAGGTTCCTAATGCTCCACAATTAGCCCAGCTTTTTTCCCAGCACATAGTGAGGCTACATGGAGTGCCAAAAATTTTAATTTCTGACCGAGGCACACAATTTGTTTCTCATTTCTGGAGGGCCTTCACTAAGAGATTAGGGATAGACACCCGCTATTCCACTAGTTTCCATCCAGAAACAAATGGTCAGACAGAGAGGGTTAATCAAGAGCTTGAGCAGTATCTTCGGCTTTACCTATTGGACCAGAAGGTTGAATGGTCAGAGTTAGTTTGGGCAGCAGAATTCGCTTATAATAATGCCAAGCACTCTTCCACTGGCAGTACTCCCTTTTATCTAAATTATGGCAGGCATCCAACTCTCATATTAGAGAAAGAAGAAAGTCCGGTCCCGGCAGTTGAACAGTTTGTGTCTGAGGTGCAGGATTCTTTTGCCCGGGTTAAGGAAAACTTGACTAAGGCAAAGGCTTCTTATAAAAAGCAAGC
The DNA here is from genome assembly GCF_964204655.1 of Triturus cristatus. Classification (NCBI taxonomy): domain Eukaryota; kingdom Metazoa; phylum Chordata; class Amphibia; order Caudata; family Salamandridae; genus Triturus; species Triturus cristatus. Next base: position 1,139,947,459 of record NC_140589.1, read on the forward strand.
TGACAAGAAAAGGAGAGTAGGGCCGGATTTTCATCCTGGAGATAAGGTTTGGCTGTCCACAAAGAATTTGAAATTAAAAGAGAATCGAAAATTTCAACCTCGATTCATTGGGCCATTTATAGTGGAAAAAATATTAAATCCAGTTACAGTCAAAATTCATTTACCTTCATACTTGAAGGTGCATCCTACATTTCATGTCTCCTTACTAAAGAAAAGTCCACCAAATGTAAGAATTCGTCCAACTCCTAAACCCATTTTAGTACAGTCTGTAGAAGAGTTTGAAGTACACAAGATTTTAGACTCCACTTATAGGAAAGGCAAACTGTACTATCTGGTTGACTGGAAGAACTTTGGCCCTGAATAACGATCCTGGGAGCCTCATGCCAACATTCATGCTCCAAGACTCATTCGAGAGTTTCACAAAGCTAACCCCACTAAACCCAGGTTGGGGGGATGCTCTTTGGTGGGGAGTACTGTCAAGAACCACAAGAAAGATCGGATGGGGGGACTTAAGAAACAACGCTCAGCCTCCATTAGATTACCTGATCTGAAGTACCCACGTTGGAAGAGGCTGAATCCGTGTTGGAGATCGTCTCTCCGCTTGGTGTTGCATGAATTACGTCGTTCCGCCATTTTCCAAGAAAGACCGGTTCGCTACCACTTCTATAGCGGTGCGCGGTCTAGTTGTTCCTTTTTGAAGCAGTGTTGACAGTTAACGCGCGTGCATGACTATCGCACAGCGCAGTTCAACTGAGGAGAAATCCTGACAGGAGCTAGTTTTCCGCGCTCTGTGCCATCTCTTCAGTTCTCTTCAAAGAATCAGAATACGAGCCGTTTTCCTGACACTTTTATGGGAAGTAGCTTGTTATATGAAGTTAAAGGTTAATTATGGGTATATAACAAAACATAATCTTTCTTCACCAGTTCTGAAATACAATATCTTGGAGGAATAGAAGCTGGTGGCAATTCTGAGTTTGGGAGTAGTAGGAGTGATGCGGTGAAGTGTAACTTCTGTCAAGAGAAGTTCTTTCAAGTAAGAGTGTTTAATTGTGTAATTATCCTCCACTCGCAACTTTAACCAAGACCATCAGACTTTGAGTGGACAAGAGACAACTTCAGGTTATTCTGTAGATATTAATGGAGAATATTATTTGCAACAGTAAGAGTTTATCTGAGGAAAAAACTTAAAAGACATTTGAGCCAAGAACCTGCAAGTTTGTGGAAAGACTTTAATCAGCATTTGGCAGGGTTCTTTCAGTTAACCAGAGGTGCATAATAATCATACATTACAGACAAGACAGTCAGAGAGGAGCTACCCTTATATGAGATACGGGTAAGGAACACTATAGTGGGGATAAGTAAGGGTGAGAGTCTTAGAGAAGTTTAGCAGTAACAAGTGAAGAATTGTGTGCTTATATATTGCAGAACTTCTACAGAATTCCAGAAGTAGGAGCCAGTATCCTGAAGGCGTGTCTCTCTTGTTTTGTCTTCCACTTCCCCTTTCCCCCTCGGGCAAGGTCTAGTGGCAGAGTTTGTTGCCTGCTACTGGTCTTGGTCGTGGTGGATCTGGGGTAAGGTCATCTGTTCCTGAGGGGACCGCACTTGATTTCAGCAGTTCTGACAGGTGAGTGGGGATTTTTATGATCATAGTGTTTGTTAGGACAGTAGCATTGGCGGGGTACATGGGGGTGGGTGAGGATGTTTATGATCACAGTGTTTTGTTAGGACGGCAACATTGGCAGGGTGCATATGGTGGAACACTGCACGACCTTAGATAAATAGATTGCTCATTTTAATTTTGTAACCTGGAATTTAGGAGGGCTCAATTAATTTGTGAGGAGATATAGGGTATAAACTTATCTTCATAGGCATGGGATTCACATAGTCAATGTTGCAGGAAACACACTTTTCAACCCGGAGATTAAAAAACGACATAGAAAATGGAGAGGTCACATGTTCTCTGCCAAATACTCTACCTATGGCCGAGGGGTGGTGATTTGGGTGGCCCCGTAAATCCCCTTTCAGGTCACTTGTTGAGTAGCGGACATAGTAAGGAGACATGTCTTGGTGCATGGAGTGTTAGAGGTATACCTGCTGCAGATCTACACACCAAGTGTAGATGACGGTTACTTTTATCTACATCTGTAGAAGCAACTATTGCCATATGCTGGGATTCCAGATTGTGGCAGGTGATTTCAATTGTGTGTTGGATGGTACATTACATAGACACCCCCGAAAGCACGCACAAAACCTAATATGTCAGTCTCTCTTCAGGAGGTCATGGACCGTCTGGGTTGTGTGGAAATGTGGCGTATGATGCACCCAGATGACCGGGCTACACGTGCTGTACCCCGGCATGCTCAGTCTTTAGCCGTCTGGATCGCTTCCTGCTCTCTGACGGTGCTGCTGTGGTGGCCCTGCAGGTATAGATATTGGGGAGATTTCTTTCAGATCACTGCCCTGTATTATTGGAATAGGGAAGGAGGAGCGGCCGACCGAGGGTCCCTCTTTGGTGCCTGCAGCCTGAGGCCCTGAAAGATAGTATAGTTTGAGAGGAACTCAGGGAGGTGACCATAGGCTATTTTCACACCAACTGGGTGTCTACTGCAGCCAAGTGGACTGAGTGGAATGCACTGAAGGTCATGACATGTGCGGAATGCCTGTCTAAAGTGGGTGGTATGAGGAAATGGTTAGAGAAGGACCTCTCGGAATGGGAGAACACATATTGGCCACCCTACACGATAGGAGCCCTGTGGTGGAGGCGTGCAGTGAGGCCTTACTGCATGCCCAGCGCAGAGGGGGGGATATATTGGTCAGATTAGACTACCTGGTCGGCCTGGAGTACCATCCGCTACTGCACAGAGAAGAAGATAAATCGGGAAAGCTGTTGGCATGGCTCCTCAGGCGAGAACGCCTCCCCTGATTATATTGACACTAAGGCGGGCAGATGGCTGCCTCGTCTCCACGCAGATGGCCATCAACTCCTTGTTATGCACGCACAAGGTGGTTAATAGGTCTCATATATGTCGGTTCCTTGATGATCTAGCACTCCGACACCTTGCAGATGGCTAAGGTGGTGAGCTAGGGGGTGAGATTAGTCTTGAGGATCTCAGGAGGCAGTGCAGAATATGGCACGCCGCAAAGCCCCAGGCCCGAATGGTCTACCGGTGGAGTACTTTCAGACATTTGCAGACTTATTGCTTCCTGGATTGTTGGAGATCCTACATGAGGCCAAACGAGTGGGGATTCTTCGTTCCTCTATACGGGAGGCCCAGATAGTTATGCTCCCCAAACAGGGCATGGACCCACATCTGCCCGGCTCTTACCAGCCCCTATCTATTTTAGGGGTTTACAGCAAAATATTGGCTAAGGTACTGACAATGCGACTGGGTAGGGCGGTCACACAATTGGTTCATGAAGATCAATGCAGGTTTATGCCGGGTAGGGAAATCCACATCAATATGCGCAGACTCTCTCATATATTACACTCCACGGCAGGCATGGATGTACAGGTGACTGCAGTTGCCTTGGACATCGAGGAAGCCTTTCATGCCCTGTGGTGGGACTATCTATGGGAGGTTCTGGAAAGAATTGACCTAGGAATGGATTTTATCTCTTGGGTTTGTTTACTGTTCTGTCAACCAATCGCACGAGTCTGCAGTGGTGGAGTGGTCTCTGCACACATTTCTATACAGCGGGGCACGAGACAGGGATGACAGTTGTCTCCACTCTTTTTCACACTGGCAATGGAGCCGCTGGCAATCCAGCTGCGGTGGGACATGGTCCGTTGGAACTTAAATGTGGATGGTCGTACCCATGTCATATTTTTGTATGCGGATGGCTTTATATCTGTCATCCAGAGGTATCTGTGCCTGCCCTCCTAGACATATTGTCTGCATTTGGTTATTAATAGCCAGAAGCTACCCTAAACAGCCTTCTCAGCTCCCTTGTATTGGCCGGGAAACACAGCAGGGTGAAGATGGAGTTATTAAAGCTAGATATGAAACAGGGGGGCTTAGGCCTTGCAGACCTTTGCCTTTATTACTTCTCTGGGCCTCCATCAATATGCAGCACAGTGGTGCACTGAGGGGCCAAATACAGAGCAGAAACTATTGGCTGACTGGGGCACAGAGGCAGACTTTCCAAGATATCTTATGATGGTCTCACATACCCCCTGGATTGTCTATTTATGGTCCATCAGGTTGCCTGTGCCTGGGAACGTGTGGTCACTCTTGCACTACGAAGGGCACATAAGCTTGATCACTTCCCCAAAAATGGCTTCACAGCTTCGGTCACGTACAGACGGTGATGGACTTGACCGGATGGTTTGATGGTGGATGTGTGCCGGCAGGCGACTTATACTTCAACGGGGACTTTCCTCCCCTTTGCTGATGCGAGAGAATGTTATCAAGTCCCTGAGGGCCATTTTCTACAATACACAAAAATATAACGCACTGCACGTGAGCTGTGGATAACCTTCCCAAGGTGCCCGAGGAATCTCAGACCTTGATGACGATTTTTAATCCGGGTTCCTTCAGGGTATTGATCTCCCGTCTGTACAAAACCTTGAAGGCGGACTGCAGAGTTGATGTCTCAAGGATCCAGCGCATTTGGTAGGAAGACCTGCCGTTGCCAATTACAGAGGAAGTGGAAAAGGGCATTCACACAAATTCAGAAGGTGGCCAGCAATGCTCATTTTAAACTGACCCAATTTCACTACCTGCACTGCACCTACTTGACCCCACACTGACTTTCACGCTTTAACCTAGTGCGTGCATCGGTGTGCCCCTGATGTGGAGCTGGGTCAGAAAACTTTACGGATATGACCTAGGCTTGTCCTCACCTCCAGACTTATTGGGCGGAGATCCTGGAATTATTGCGAGATGTTACGAGAATCCCAGTTGAGGCATCGATCATTGATCGGTCTTTTAGGAGTTTTACGGTCCCCCAAACCGAGGACCTGTATGCAGTATAAATTTGTTCTATTGGGGCTAGTGTTGATGAAACAGTGCATTGCAATACACTGGACACACTCTACTGCCCCTTGTTTGGCTAAATATAAGGCAGATATGTGTGAATGGGGGTAGCGGAGGAGCTCCGTCTGCATTCAGCTTGCATGGAAGAAAATGCTGACCGCGACTTGGAGATGTGGCGTAACATGCTGGAGAGGCTGCAGGCATCTGACCAGCCAGTTAGAGAAGCAGTGGACCCGACCCAGACTGGGACCCCCTCCTTGCAGGTACAGACGCTGGAGGCCGCTCCACTGTTTGTATGATGGCGCTGACCCACCCAGGCACTCCTAAAATGGCGTGGCCAGCCAGGCTTATCACAGTTTAACTCTTCTAACTTCCAGGATTTGTCAAAGGAGGTAACCATCACCAAAACCCTTTCCTACTATGGTAATCTGTGAGATTCCACGTAAGAAAATATCTGGCTTTAAAACACAGTGCCACTCTTTTAAGACATTTCAAAATTAGCATAAGCTTTTCTCAATAATACAGATCTAGTGCATTTGTTGTATCAGTTCATGATGAACAGATCATACCTATGGAATCTGACATAACATTTCGAAATGAGCAAACCAGGCCTTTAGCATTTATCATTCATTATCTGATAACCACAACAAACTCCAGCATGTTTTGAGCATAGGCTTTGCCGCAAGTCAAACATCAAGCATGCAGTCATACAATTACAAATGTTTACAAATGTATCTTTTGCAAAACAATATACAACCCCTCCTAAAGGGACTAAACAAGGATTGTGAAAGTTCAACTCTTCTACCACCTGAATTTGTCAGCGAACCGAATAACATCACAACCCTTGCCTACCACAGTAGTCTGTGAGATTTCATGTAAAAACAATTAATGTCTCCAGGCTCAGATACAATGTAAAAACAAGTCACCCTTAAAGGCTTACTGACCTTAATACATTTGTTTTTTTTTGCAAGAAAAGCAGTCCTACTGCCTTTGTTGTAACATAAACAGATTTGCGACATATGACATAACTTTGAACCAATAAGGGTATAACTTTTTACACTGGCATCTCACGATAATCAACTCAGGTCTCCTGTATTGGGCAAAAGCTTTCCACACACAACCATCAGGCACACAAGCATAAAATTATAAAATACAAAGTTACAGCTGGCAATACAATATACAAATCCTCCGATTTTTTTTTGTTTAAATCTGTTTTTATTGACTTTTGATTTTACATAGTCATGAAAGGCAACATACGTTTTCAGAGCCATCTATGCATTGGACCATCTACCAATATTTGAGAAACATTATTGTTGAATGGATGCTAAGCATATCATGCATATCTATGACATTGTTTGTTCAGGAGCAAGTTTGACTTTAGCGCTCAATCCATTTTGCAAAGGGCAGAGGTTATAATTCAATAATAGCATGGCTCCATTAGTACGTTGTTCAGAGTCCTTCCAGATCATTCAGCATGGGTTTCTGAACAGATGTTATGATCGAGAACAAATAAAACCAACAACAACAGCATTGACTGGTATTTGTGTGATTATCCCTCTCATTGCCCCCCACACCCATCGTCTCACCAATATACAAATCCTCCTATGAGTGTCTAACAAGGGTTAGCACGAAGCAAGCCCCTACACCAGGGTTTTGTCGGAGGGCTAACTAACACCAAAACCCTTGCAAACTACGCCTGGGTGGAGTATCAATTACGCCTGCGAAATTTCTGTAATTTTGGGAATTCCGTGGTACGCTTGTTACACAAAATTCCTGAAATTATGCTATCATGGGGAATATGTATGAAATCAAATTTTAGTCGCAAACGCTGCGAATCGCAAAAAACAGCGTTTGCGACTAAAATTTAGCTATTTCATATGTATGACACACATTCCCAGTCCAAAATAAGAAATCACTAAATTTGCGATTTCTTAGGCTGCGAAACTCCAAAATTGCGAATAAGCTTGCGAATTCCCAAATTGCGATATTCTCATTTTGCGATATTCGCAAAAAGGATATTGCAAATTAAGAAATCGCAAGCAAATGTATGAAAAATTCGCTAATTGCGATATCACGAAATTTGCAAAATAAGAAATCGCTATTAACACCAAGTGCATGCAGGTGGTAAACAGGTGCAAGGTACTTAAACCACCCCACAATGCAACAGAACCTTCCACAATGGCAGCACTGTTTGTGATAGCCAGGAGGCTGCGTATTCGGGCTCTTGCACAGAGGAGAATGAGACAGGAACGTATATTCAGGCTGCGCATCACTCTGTTCCAGCACACTGAAGAAGACATCCATGACAAGTACAGGCTGCACCCACAGACCATATTGGACCTGATTGAGGAGCTGAAACCCTATTTGGAACACCCTACACGCAGGATACAAACAATTCCCACACATGTGCAGGTCCTGTGCTCCCTGCACCTCCTGGCGTCAGTGAGTTTTCAAGGGGTCATAGCGGAGGTTGGTGGGGTGTCACAGAGTGCACATTCACGCTTTTTCCATGCCTTTCTAGATGCAATGCTACAGAGGCTATCACATCACATCACATACACTTCCCCACCGCCCAACAGGCATTACAGCAAACAAAACTTGACTTCTACCAGATTGCACGTTTCCCCCACATCATTGGCTGCATCGATGGGACGCATGTGGCCATCACACCCCCATCAGCAACTGAATATGTCTACAGAAACCGTAAATGCTACCATTCCCTGAATATACAGATTGTGTGCAACGCAAAGTATATCATCAATGACATTGTACCCAAATACCCTGGCAGTACACATGACTCTTTCATCTTTAGACACAGTGGAATACACAGACGTCTGAGTGCTGGAGAGTTTGGGGAGGGATACCTGCTAGGTAAATACATGGCACACATCCATACATCCACTACATCACTGGAGGGTGGGGACATTGATTTACCTATTGTGTCTATCCCTGCAGATGACAGTGCCTATGCAGTGTGGGACTTCATCCTGACCCCGTATCTGGATCCAGCCAATGCAAGTGAGAGGAGATACAACAGGGCACACAGATCTACACGCTGCGTCATTGAGCGTACGTTTGGAATCCTAAAGAGCCGGTTCCGGTGCCTGCATAAAAGTGGAGGTGCACTGCAATACAGCCCTGAGACCTGCTGTAAAATCGTGGCAAGCTGTGCAATGCTCCATAACATGGCTATGAGGAAAGGCACCACAATTGATGTGACCGATACAGACACATCGGATGACGATTGCCCTGCTCCCCCTGGCAGACCAACATCAGGAGTCGGGGCAGCTGCTGGACGCCAGAGACGGACTGAGATCACACAAAACTACTTCTAGGTGAGTAATGATGACATGAGACAAAAAATGATTCTAATGTGTGCTGTGTTTATTCACACTTCACAATCATTAAGTGTTGCTGAACCCAGCACATGTTATGCACACAGTGCAGGTACGGCAGAAGTAACTGTGCAATCTGCATTGTTGGGTTACATCACCCATTGATGCTAAATTGTCACTGAACAGTTCACCTCCTTCGGTGACGCATTGGTGCTGTTTGGGTTCCAGGCTGAGTGCCCTCCGTGGTGTTCCTAGGTCCTGCACCCTGTTTGGAACTGCGCCTTCTTGCTCCAGGCAATGTAGGTGTGATGCTACTCCTACTGGAGGGTTCCTCACTCTCACCAGAGACCATGTGAGCGGTGCCACCTGAGTTGGCCGTCTGCATTTGCTCCACTGCACTGGTGACCTGTTCTAGCCCTCTTGCTATGTCCTGACAGCAGTGCGACATTTCCAACTGCATGGTAATGCTTCTACGTGTCAGATTGCTGGTGGTGGTGCAGAGGCGGTTCACGGCCTTAGTATAATTGTGCAGTAGTGCATTGGCACGACGGGCTGCCCTGTCACTGGCATCTTGGTTGTGCTTCAGGGTGTCACAAAGGTCACGTATGGCACCTGCCATGGCCATGATGCCCTCCCCCATGTTGCGCTGATTTTTGTTCAGACTGCATAGCTGCCTATTTATTGAGCGCGATGATTTACATTGCAGGCGCTGTACCTGCAGCATGCTGTGTTCCAGCCCTGAAAATATGGTGTTGTCCGCATCAGTGGCAGTGCTGCTTCTGGGCCTTGACCTGCGTCTTTCCAGTGCTGGAATGCTCAGCCTTGGTGTTTCCTGACTCGGCATGTGTGACACACCCTGACTCTCCTCTCTTCTGTCACTGTCCTCCCCCGTGGCCTGTATGTCATCCTCCAATGGAGACAGTGGGGGCACATGTGTGCGCTTCCTGCGCAGGATTGTTGTGTGCTCCGTATCATCACTGGAGTCCCCATCGTCATGCTGCTCCTCAGGATGTTCAGGCTCATCTCCCTCTGCACTGTCATCACGTGCCCTGGATTGTGCTGTGGATGTAAAGGGGACTACATGAGTTTCTGTCTTTGTCTGCAATTTGCACTCAATAAAGTTTCTACACTTTTTCTCAGCTAACTTCTGACACTGTATTATTCCCTTTTCCCCGACCCACATGTTGCATTAGATTTCCTATGTCTCATGGACACACTGTCAGACATGTTACTACAAGTTCCATGATGCATTGCTGGGTGTGCTGTAAGACTTGGACTGGAATGACATTTGTTTTTTATATTTAGTGCATTTTGGGAAGTGTGCATGGGATGGGGATCAGTGAAGATTTATTTGGCATGCATCTTACCTTGGCTGCTGGATGCAGGGTCGGAGCTGTCAATGTCAGCCACACCACCGACGCTCTCAGGCAGGAGGGTGGACTCCACAAGCTCCTCGTGGGGTGTTGGCTGTGCTGCTCTGGATGGTCCTCCCCCGGTCTTGTTTGCATCCTTTAGTCTGGCTGCCACCCTCTCCTTCGACCTTTGTCGCATATCGTACCATCGCTTGCGCAATTCCTCGACAGTGCGATTTGTGACACCCACAGCATTCACTTTCTGTTGTATCTCCAGCCAGATCTTTTGTTTCCTTGCTTCTGGGACTCACAGTGCCTTTTTCCCGAAGAGGAGCTCATGGCTGCAGACCATCTCCTCCATGAGGACCTCCTGCTCCTTGTTAAAGAACTTGTGTTTTCTCTTTCTCTTCTCTGCCTCCTTGCCCTCATGTTGCTTGTGGGACTCCATTGGGGTTTGGTCTCTCCTGGGATGCCGACTCACACTCTCCAAACAACCTCTGGGTGTGGCTCAGGTGAGCAGGTGCAGGAAATCATTCCCACTTCCTGGTTGTGATGTCATCAGGCTGCACCTGTATTGCAGATTCCCTTTTTTGCGAATTCTTAATTTGCGAATGTCGCAATTAAGGAATCGCAAATGATGCTTCTGAGACTTTTTAGCGATTATTAAGAAATCGCTAAACATTTGCGATTTTTTTTTTACATCCTGATTTGCGAATCTCAAACTGCAAATCGCAAAATATCGCAATTTGAGATTCGCAAAACGGGAGTTTCATACATATGCCCCCTAGTCATTTCACGTAATACGACGGTATAAGAAGTAAAAATGTACAGCAAACGCATGCAAGCAACAGAATGGAAGCAGCTGTTGTCCGTTGTGCTTTACTTTTTTTGCATTTTTTTTAACACAAGTGCATCCTTGTGGCACAAGGATGCATTTCTATCTAAAGTATAGTGCTAAATGATTGATTTTCATTTTGCCAAATTGCGCTTAATTTTGCTGAAATTTCAGTCAAATACGCGAAAGCTATTATGCACATTTCACATATACCTATTGTAAACTATAGTCAACTGAGGGATTTCATGTAACAAAATACATTTCTACAGTATTTAATATGGTGTACTAACAATTCACCCTTAAAGGCCAATTGGCCTTATCACACTTTTTTCATGATAAATAAGCCAAGCCTTCCGCATTTGTCACAGCTTTTCAAAATAAACAAGTCGGACCTGTAGCATTTGACATAAACTTTCCATATTAACCTACCAGCCTACTGCCTTTATCAATGGCTTGAAACTGTACCCAACTACGACCTACTGTCCTACACAGAAGTATCCACAAGAAAGCAATCAGGAATACAGCCTTAAATTACAAATATGTACACAATTATATCTGACAAAGCAAAATACAACCACTCTTAGTAGAGCCTAACATGGACTAATACAGGGCAAGTCTTCTACCACCTGGGTTTGTCAGAGGGAGCAACCAACATCAAAACATTTGCCTACTCTGGTGGTCATTGAGAGTCCATGAAACACAATACCTGCCTACAAACATGTACTCAGTGTAATAACAATCCACACTTAAATGCCTATTTAATTTAGTGTTTGCTTTTCACAGTAAATGTGCTAGGCCTATGCCCTTTGCCATCACTTTTCATAATAAGGAGATCAGGCCAAATCCTTAATCATTGACTTATCACCATAACCAATTAGCCCTGCTGATTTAAACTCAAGCTTTCTCATAAGGTAAAGGGTAAAACATAAGTATTCTCTTTCAACGGAAGCACATAACTTCTGCCCAACAAAATGCTATACGCAAGGAAATCACCATGTACGCAAGCCAACCCCCCTCTTTCAGTAGTGCTTCCTAAAGCAATTTTTCAGTTGATCACAGATCTGTTACGCCAGATTTAATGACACCACACCACATCCAAAGTGCATATAAAATTACACAAAGAGCCCTTAACTTGTCTCATCCTCCTTAAGATGGATATGCCACACATCACTTATATTTTAAACACTTTTATAGGACCTATTACAACGAGCTCCCCTAAACAGATGAGGTGTAAATTTAACATCAGCTAATCTGTGCTAGAGCGGGTGCACAAATAATGGGTGCACTATTAGTACCTACAGGGCTGGCTTTAGCGATGTTGGCACCTGGTGCGACAGTCTTTTTGGGCACCCCCTTGTGGGAGGGATGGGTGGAAACAGAAGCGAGGAGGCCGTATAGGTGTAATAGTGGGGCGTATTATTGTCCAAATGGTTGATTAAAGTATATATAGATATGATTTTCAAAAACAGAAAAAGAAAAAAATGGTATACACAAAATTGTACACATAGTAGAAATTCTCTCCCAATGAGTTCTGTCCCATTGGTTTTTCAGTTCTGTTCTTCGGGGGTTTTAACAAAAGCAGTAGTTTCTTCACTGAATCCTTTTCTTCCTTATTTCCTTCAGGTAGCCATGTCTGTTGGAGGGGGTCCCAGCAGGCTTTCAGAGGGAGTAAGCAACAGAGGGGAAAGATGTGGTGAGTATATTTGTAGTGGTTTTCTCGCTTTTCCCTTTTACCACACCCTGGTGGAAGAGTTGTACACAAACAAAAAAGGAGGGAAAACCTAGGGGGGGGGGTTTATATAAACATTTTAACAGGGATCGAGATAATAGGTGCTTGTTACAGAAACTTTAGGAGGTTGGTGAGGCAACAGTGCTGAATAGTTACTCCGTGCGTAGGAAGAGAGAGAAACTGTAGTGCCCAAGAACAATACTGAGGGAGGGAGAGCAAAGTGATACAAGCCCTGAGCGAGACGTATGTGATAGCGTAGCAGTATGGGCTTCTAATTCCCACCACCCAACCTCCGCCCTCTCCAACGTTTATGTACCGCCTCTGGCCGCAACTCTTCAGAGTTGCAGCGGGACTTGAGTATCCTACGGTGACCACCACTTCTCGCTCCACATGTCCGTGGCTTCTTTGGCTTCTGCTTCCTCCCGAAATGCGTATGCCTCCGCTAGGTCTTCACCGGTGACGTTCTTTTTCCGAGCTTCTTCCGCTGGGGTCGATTTCCTTCTGTCTTCTTCCCACAAACTCCTCATCGACTTCCTGCTCTCGGCCTTCCCCTCCTTTACGGCAGCTGATTGGTCCTCTGGTGGTACACCCCTGCTCCCTGATTGGCCCGTTCGGCATGAAGTGGAGATCTCACTCTGCGGGGACGAAACACAGTCCGTTCTTAGTGTTTCCTTTCCCCTAACACCGTCAGCTGGACATGGGAAGAAAGGAGACCGCAATGCTGGAACGAAAGGTAAGCCGGGTTTTGGGGTCTGGGGCGCTTCCTTACACCCCCTTATGACCTCCTCCTCGGATTCCTCACTAACACCTGCCATAAGTGCCCCTCATCTCTTCATAGCCCTTCTCTCACATACATTTCATCTGTTTTAAAGCACTGGTAAAGGCTGTCTTTACTAATCCACTCAGTTATCAACATAAAATACAGATCTGTTCTTTGCAGCAGGCATATTAACCATTTGCACTAGTATATGGAGAGTCAAAACTGACGCCAGACAAAACTCAAATCACCCACTCTAGCAGGAACATTAATCACAAGAGTTATCTTGACATTTGTATAGCTGCCTGGAAGCTTGGACGCACATGGAACTCTGCAGCAGGTGCGTTTAAACCTTAATTTGTTGCTAAACACTGCACCCCTCCCCCAGGTCAGCGCCCAGCGCGGCTGCACCAGGTGCACTGCCCTAAAGCAGGCCCTGAGTACCTACCTGATAATGTCTTGCACATCCAGAAACAGGGAATCATCTGCAATTTTTGCATGATTCCGTCTGTAACCTGATCCACAAAATGTCATCTTGCACAACTTTCTCCCTTGAGGTGCGTCAGTTTTTTTTTTAAGCAAGTCGTGGGTGCAAGCACCCACAATTATTTCAAAAATGTTTTAACACCGCTCCAGGCGCCAGAGAAGTTGGCTCCCAAAAAGAGAATTACAGGCCATTATAATCAGGGACAAAGTGTGATGATGTTTTATATCAGTTTTTTTCTTCTTTTTTTTCCCAGTCAATCAAAAAGGTGCCAGCAATTCTTGGAAAAGTATGGAGATAGATCTGAAGTAAAACTATTTACAAGGAAGTGGGATTGATATGTTTTCAGGGGGAAAAACATATTTTTCTGTTTTAGGTAAGTAGGTTTTATTTTACCAAAGGGAAAAATCTAATTTCTTACGAGCCATGTGGAATGGGGTTAGGGTTTAAGGATACAAGAGCTCTGGTAGTCGTGGTTTAGGTGTTTTCTAAATTAAATGCGCTATAGGTCCCCTACTGGATTCATTGTACAATTCTGCTGGACACAGGGCGAGGCAGCGCCTTCAGGCTTCCGAACACTTACATTTAATACCTTCCTAAATTCCCAGAGACACTTGTACTTTACAGGCAATACTTTCTCAGCGACTTCCCAGCTGGGCTTTCCTTCCTGGCCACAGGGAGCCCCTTCCTTGACCCCGTTCCCTTTCTTGTGCTGTCGAAGTGACTGGTCAGGAGACTTTCACTTCTGTCCCAAGGAGACCCTCAGCCCCCCAACCCCTCCTTCTGTAATCTGGCTGCCTCCTTCTGCAGCAAATTTCCTCTTCTACCAGATATAAGTGGTTAAAACCCTAATTGGTGACGTCGCAGGGGAATCAGCTTAATTTCGCCAGTTTGCGTTCTGGGGCTGAGCCGCCTGTGCGATGTGGAGGAGGTCTTAAATATGCATATGGCAGGTCATTTGGAAAACTTGCGAGCATAATGCATATAATTAATACTAATCAGGTCATGCAACATGTAATCTAAGAGGGCCTACGTCTGTCGGGAAGTGTTTTGGGGGTGGCCCCTACACGTGAGCGCTTGACTCAATGCACCTTTGTCGCAACCGCGGTGACTACAGAGGCGCCATTTTATTGCCTACTCTGCTTATAAAAATCATAAGAAATGCAAAGAGCAAACATGGCTCCTTCCAGCATCATAGATTAGTCTAGGCTAGGGATATCTTGAGATATGCTCATCAAATAGTATTAGCATGGATTAGACTCGTCGGTCAATGGTTCTGTGCTCATTATTTCCCCCCCACGGAAAGATTTTCCGTTGATTCTGCCAACGCCAAAAGGATTACCTAATCTCTTAAAGAGTGGCGGCATCAGCGGCGGCACGGGGCCTCCTCCATAATGCCCCCTCCCCCCCGTGTCCCCCCTTGTCCCCCCTTCCTTTTTCTCTTCCTGACAGGGAGGCACGTGCGCGGCACTCTCTGTAGCTGAAGTCGTTAAAGGGCTGTAGGCTCTGACTGGCAGCTGCTGGACCCTGATTCAACCTCACTATAATACGAGCATGAAAACATGGACAGCAGCTGCCCTACCTATGGAGTAGAGATGGGGGAAATGTACACAACTGGCAGCTAACATTAGGAAATCTAGCGCCTTGAGCTGCGGAAGACCCGACTTCTATTCCTCCTTGAAATCTTTTTTTCGCCCCTGGTGCTTAATTTGAGCCCACTGGCACAATTTGAGCCCATTGGCCCACTGACACTTTTTTTCGCCCCTGGTGCTTAATTTGAGCCCACTGGCACAATTTGAGCCCATTGTCCCACTGACACTTTTTTTCGCCCCTGGTGCTTAATTTGAGCCCACTGGCACAATTTGAGCCCATTGGCCCACTGACACTTTTTTTCGCCCCTGGTGCGTAATTTGAGCCCACTGGCACTCATTTTTGGGGACCGGCACTTACTTTTGGTCATCAGACTGTGACCCAGACCAAGAGAGATAAAAAACATAACAGGAGGAAAAAAGATGAGAAAGATGGAATAACTGTGACAAAAAGAGAAGGCAAGAATGCAAAAGATGCTGCAAGAGTGGAATAAAGGCACAGGGAATGTATGTGGTGGAATAAAGGGGCAGGAGGCGGAATCAAGACTACCCAGCCTTGATACTCCCTAATGGCAATATTTGTCAGTGCTGGCTATGGGCGTCTGAGAAAAAGTTCTGGCTCGGACATTTATTATAGTACAAATTAGGCACTGGTTCTATCCACATCCACTTGATTCAATTCCTTTTTACAATGTTTTTAGGTTTGACTACAGGCTGCTTTAACTGTCTGGCAGGATCTCAAGTAAGCACTGTATCAAATACCATACACAGAGGGGCTTTAAGTCAGCACTATATCAAATACATACACAGAGGAGCTTTAGGTCAGGCCTATGTCAAATACCATACACAGCGGAGTTTTAAGTCAGCCCTATATCAAATACAACACACAGAGGAGCTTTAAGTCAGACCTATATCAAATACCATACACAGAGGAGCTTTAAGTTAGCCCTATTCCAATTACAACACACAGAGGAGCTTTAAGTCAGACCTATATCAAATACCACACAGAAAAGCTTTAAGACAGCTCTTTATCAAATCCAACACACAGAGGAGTTTTAAGTCAGACCTATATCAAATACCACACAGAGGAGCTTTAAGTCAGCCCTATATCAAATACCACACAGAGGAGCTTTAAGTCAGCCCTATATCAATACCATACACAGAGGAGCTTTAAGTCAGACCTTTATCAAATACAACACACAGAGGAGCTTTAAGTCAGACTTATATCAAATACAACACACAGCGGAGCTTTAAGTCAGACCTATATCAAATACCATACACAGAGGAGCTTTAAGCCAGACCTATATCAAATACAACACACAGAGGAGCTTTACGTCAGCCCTCCTCAGCCATTGCATTGACTCGTTTGAGTGAAGATCCCTCAAGCAGTCATTCGATACACTTTGGATCAATTCCTTTTTACAATGTTTAGGTCTCGCGAGCCAAAGGCTCGAAGAGACATTTTATATCTGGGCTTTTTCAAAGTGCTGCCGTGGCCTAAAGCTACAGTGCACGTGAACGTGCACGCGCGCAGCGCCATGTGTCTTTCCTCCGTAGCGATCGTAATCACGATCACTTTCGCGGGCTCCTCTGTTGCTGGCATTCCCCCCTCCCTTCTCGCCCAGCCCTTCTTGTTTACTCAAATGTCACAGAGGACATGAGACCTCGGGACACCAGCTTTCCTTGGCAAGACCTCTGTCGGCTGAACCCAAATTACACGCCAAGCTATTTAAAGACAACTCCGTGCTTCAGCAGTTCCTGTCTTTGCTCAAAATTGGCATCAAAAGGCAAGCAAACAGAAAGTACTCGCCTGCCACCTCACTGGTAAATACCCTCTTTGTTACCTTAAAAAGTAGAATGTATTTATTATAATATATGTCCTCGGGCATCACACAGAGATAGCGTTGAGGCAACAATGAGCCCGTCATTGGTGGCCCATTCGCCGCCTTCTTGTATAATTGCTGTTCTCTGGGTTGAAAACATGATTTTACGTGTTTTAAGACTGAAAATGGGATATATACACCTAACTCTTTGTATGAATTCTGTAGCCTAAGGGCACGGATTTGGTTTTGGCATTCTACGCCATGTTGACTCGAATCAATCTGGCTGTAATTATGGACCCGGTGACAGCTGGACCTTTCTGTACATCTGGCAGCCTGGCTCATCATGGACCGGACGCGGCGCGGATTGGTGTTCGCTCAGGCAGGTTTCCTCTCCGCAGCCCGGCCGAATGACTTACTGTAACCCTGACCGGTATCATTTCTCTTTGGGTCAGGATAAGCTGTGCTCTGAGTCCTAGAGCATCGGTTCACTCTGCTGTACAGGCTCTAAAAGAAATGAAATGTTACGTGGGATTTAAAAGCGGCGTTGAGGGCCTGGATTGAATGACATACACCGCCTGGGTGGTGTTTATCTCCACTTGGAATTGAGCTGATGGTATCGTATTTTATTGCAGCATTTATATAGCGCCTCACGCCCCAGTACGGGCGGGCGCTGAAGCGCTTTCCTGAATAGGTGGCCTCAGGTAGCATGCTACATCACTGAGGAAGTACCTGGTTGGTAGTGTTGCCTTTTCTGTGGCTCTTTGCAGGAAGTGCTATAATGTCAAGCGTAAGTGACCAAAGTGTTGCTCTTTCCTTGCAGCTAGACACCCTTAGCGGTTTGATGGAGAAGTCTTTAAAACTCCCCACAGAGACTGATTGCAAGCTGTCGCTCGTGTATGTGCTCAAGAGGTTACTTGAACATACAGCAGAGTTTTTATGAATCCTACAATGCCACTAAATGCTTTTGTTAATAGCATTCAAGCGCTAACACGTCAACATTTTAAACTAAAAATGAAGCAATAGTACAAACCAAAATAGACCTTACGTTTGAAAGTGAATATTTCTAAGGTTACGCTTGTGAAACAGTCCTGTTTGTTGCCTATGCTGCCAGACATGGTATAACAAGCATTTGCAATGCAATAGGTCTTGCATTTACACGAGTTTAAGCTATTGGCATTGTAAATGACAATGCCTTTTATTTATGTTAAAAAAATAAAAGGCATTGTCATTTGCAATGTCAATAGCTCAAACTTGCGTAAATGCGAGACCTATTGCATTGCAAATGCTTGTTTTAGGTTTGACTACAGGTTGCTTTAACTGTCTGGCAGGATCTCAAGTAAGCACTATATCAAATACCATACACAGAGGGGCTTTAAGTCAGCACTATATCAAATACCATACACAGAGGAGCTTTAAGTCAGCACTATATCAAATACCATACACAGAGGAGCTTTAAGTCAGCACTATATCACATACCATACACAGAGGGGCTTTAAGTCAGCACTATATCAAATACCATACACAGAGGAGCTTTAGGTAAGGCCTATGTCAAATACCATACACAGCGGAGTTTTAAGTCAGCCCTATATCAAATACAACACACAGAGGAGCTTTAAGTCAGACCTATATCAAATACCATACACAGAGGAGCTTTAAGTTAGCCCTATACCAATTACAACACACAGAGGAGCTTTAAGTCAGACCTATATCAAATACCACACAGAAGAGCTTTAAGACAGCCCTTTATCAAATACAACACACAGAGGAGTTTTAAGTCAGACCTATATCAAATACCACACAGAGGAGCTTTAAGTCAGACCTTTATCAAATACAACACACAGAGGAGCTTTAAGTCAGACTTATATCAAATACAACACACAGCGGAGCTTTAAGTCAGACCTATATCAAATACCATACACAGAGGAGCTTTAAGCCAGACCTATATCAAATACAACACACAGAGGAGCTTTACGTCAGCCCTCCTCAGCCATTGCATTGACTCGTTTGAGTGAAGATCCCTCAAGCAGTCATTCGATACACTTTGGATCAATTCCTTTTTACAATATTTTTAGGTTTGACTACAGGTTGCTTTAACTATCTGGCAGGATCTCAAGTAAGCACTATCTCAAATACCATACACAGAGGGGCTTTAAGTCAGCACTATATCACATACCATACACAGAGGGGCTTTAAGTCAGCACTATATCACATACCATACACAGAGGGGCTTTAAGTCAGCACTATATCAAATACCATACACAGAGGAGCTTTAGGTAAGGCCTATGTCAAATACCATACACAGCGGAGTTTTAAGTCAGCCCTATATCAAATACAACACACAGAGGAGCTTTAAGTCAGACCTATATCAAATACCATACACAGAGGAGCTTTAAGTTAGCCCAATACCAATTACAACACACAGAGGAGCTTTAAGTCAGACCTATATCAAATACCACACAGAAGAGCTTTAAGACAGCCCTTTATCAAATACAACACACAGAGGAGTTTTAAGTCAGACCTATATCAAATACCACACAGAGGAGCTTTAAGTCAGACCTTTATCAAATACAACACACAGAGGAGCTTTAAGTCAGACTTATATCAAATACAACACACAGCGGAGCTTTAAGTCAGACCTATATCAAATACCATACACAGAGGAGCTTTAAGCCAGACCTATATCAAATACAACACACAGAGGAGCTTTACGTCAGCCCTCCTCAGCCATTGCATTGACTCGTTTGAGTGAAGATCCCTCAAGCAGTCATTCGATACACTTTGGATCAATTCCTTTTTACAATATTTTTAGGTTTGACTACAGGTTGCTTTAACTATCTGGCAGGATCTCAAGTAAGCACTATCTCAAATACCATACACAGAGGGGCTTTAAGTCAGCACTATCTCAAATACCATACACAGAGGAGCTTTAAGTCAGCACTATATCAAATACCATACACAGAGGGGCTTTAAGTCAGCACTATATCAAATACCATACACAGAGGAGCTTTAAGTCAGCCCTTTTTCAAATACTATACACAGAGGAGCTTTAAGTCAGGCCTATATCAAATACAACACACAGAGGAGCTTTAACTCAAACATTTATCAAATACCACTGTTGTAATCAAGATACTGCACACCAGTTGAAGTTTAGAGTCTTTATTCGTGACCATCCGCTCTCAAACTGACTGGAGCTCACCTGAACATTCTAAGGTGAGCTCCCTCGGAACATACCACTTTCTGGTTGGGGAAGGGGTGTAGGGAGATACCAACTAAACAATACATATAAGATTATAACACATCTCCCCTTGAAGGGATTACAAAACATTGGGACAAGAAATTCATTCAGTGTTTACAACTCTGTCTTTGCTCCATGTCTGTCCGTTGTCCAGGCGAACAACACTCTTACTTGTGCTTACCACTGTTTGAGGTGCTCCGAATTTGCTCGTTCCCGGTTGCACCCTACCCGGTTTCCTGACCCATACTTGGGAGTTGGGTTTCATCTCTACCTCTTTAGCTCCATTATTCCCATCGTACCAATCTTTGTACTTCTGTTGATGAGACTCTAGACGCTTCTCCACACAACCTAAGTCTGGTACAACTCTTCTTCCTCCCCCCAACCACCTTGGGTTCATCTTGGTGCTGGGTTCCCTTCCTCTGAGAAACACAAACGGGGATATTCCTGTTACCCCATTGGGCGTGGTGTGATATGCCCATAAGGCTTCTCTCAACTCTTCTTCCACATTCAACCCATTGGTGATGGCCAGTTGTATTTGCTCTTTGATCATCCGATTTACCCTCTCCACTAACCCATTGGCTTTTGGACAATAGAGAGCAGTCCTCTCAAGCTTTATATTGTGTTCTTCCAAAAACTCTCTCATGTTATCAGAGACGAACTGCACACCATTGTCCGTTACCAGGGTAGCGGGGATTCCTTCGTACACGAAGATGTTTTTTAGAAACGCAATGAGATTGGAAGTTGTGGTGGACGCTGTAAATTTACAATTCACCCAATGGGAAGTGTAATCCACCAACACAAACATGAATCTTTTCTGTGTCCCCAGTATGTCCATAGGACCCACAATGTCCATAGCTAGTTTAGTCCATGGAGACATGGGTACACTTATGGGAGCCAGAGGAGCACAGTGGATATTTTTGCTTTTGTCACTTCTCGCACAACTGACACACTCCTTTACTGCTCTCTCCACCTCCGAATCCATTCTAGGAAACCAAAAGCAACTCCTCACTTTGTTCTTAGTAAGGCTCCTGCCCAGATGCCCTTCATGGGCCAGATCTATGACCCTTTTCCTCAGCCCTTCTGGTGGGACAATTTTCTCCCCCCTCTGCAGGCGGCCAGCTATGATGGACAGTTCAAATCTGACTTCCCAGAAATCTTTAACTATGTCAGGGACCCCCGATAACTTGTCAGGCCAACCCTTGACAATGAGTTCTTTCAACATACCCATGGCCTTGTCTTCCTCCATGCCCTTATTCCATTCCGCATCAGTCAGCGAGGGGAGATGCACCGCGCAAATGGGGACATCTAACACTTCCTCACTGTAATTACCTTCGACGGGTAACCTAGACAAGCAATCTGCAATCACATTTTTCTGCCCCGGTAAGTACTCCATTTTGAAACTAAAGTTTTCCAGCCCCAGCACCCACTTGCTTATCCTAGGTGACATACTTTGTGCTTGTTTGGGGGAAAACATGAATGTGAGTGGTTTGTGGTCTGTGTGAATGGTAAACTTGTTACCCCACAAAAAGAATTTGAAGTGATGTACTGCCCAAAAACATGCTAATGCCTCCCTCTCGATGACCGAGTAATTGCGTTCTGCCTCACACAAAGTACGGGAGGCAAACGCTATCACTCTTTCCTCCCCATCACTTTTTTGGGATAACATGGCACCCAAGCCTTTGTTGGAGGCATCAGTGGTCAAAATGGTTCTCTTTTTTGGATCAAAAGAGCCCAATGCTGGAGATTCCAAAATGCACCTTTTTATCACTTCAAACATCCTACTGTGTTCTTCTTCCCACACAAATGCCGTATGTTTCTTCAGCAGCTCGCGAAGGCCCACACACAAATCTGCAAAGTTCCTGACAAATTTGGACATGTACTCCACTAACCCCAAAAAGGATTTGAGCTCCTCCTTATTGGTTGGGTGTGGGGCCTCACTGACAGCTTGGATTAAACTATGCTTGGGCCTAAACCCCTCTTTGTTGATGGTGTGCCCCAGGTAGTCTACAGATGTTACCTTTATCCTGCACTTGTCCAGTTGTACAGTTAACCCTGCCTCACTTAGTCTGTGACACACTGCATGAAGGGTGGCGTCATGTGCTTCCTCAGTGTCCCCATACATCAGAATGTCGTCTTGGAAACAAAGGGTGTTCTTTACCCCTCTCAGTACCTGCTGCATTATTTTCTGAAATACTGAGGCTGCAGAGGCAAGACCAAAAGGCATTCTCACAAACATAAACGCCCCGAACGGTGACGTGAATGCCGTCAATGGTCTTGACTCGGGATGCAGCTCTACTTGGTGATAAGCCCTAGACAGATCGATAACTGAAAAATAACATGCCTTGCCCATGGTGCTCAACATCTCATTTATGTTGGGAAGAGGGAATCTCTCCACCCAAATGTTTTCATTCAACGAGCGTAGGTCCACACATAGGTGAATACCTTTCCCATTACCCTTGGATGCTAGAACTAGGGGCGCAAGCCATTCGGTGGCCTCAACGGGTTGTATGACCCCTATTTCACAGAGTTTATCTAACTCTTCCTTAAGTGTTTCTCTCAAATGAAAAGGAACTGACCTAGTCTTGTGTACCACAGGTTTGGCTCCAAGTCTGATTTTTATTCTGTGCTGAAACTCACGTAGTTTACCCAATTTCTCAGTGAAAAGTTTGGGAAACTTCGTCTGTAGACTCCCTTCGTTGCTACCTCTGTCAACCATAATCACTTGATTCTCACCATTGGGATCTAACCTGATCCCCAATTCTCTTTGGTGCTGCCACCCCAGAAGATTAGCCCCATGCTCTACAATGTACACAGTCCCCTTCGTGGACCTCCCTTTGAAATCAATGTTGCTAAACAGCATGCCCACCAGGGGTATGGGGTCTCTCGTGTACCCTTCAGGTTTGATGTCAGGAGTCTCTAAACTCTCTCTTGACCCCCCCAATGATTCTTCAAAATCATGCACATTCACTAACGTGAAGGGGGAACAGGAATCTGCATACACTTCCAGGGGTTTGTTATTGAACATCACAATACATTTAGGGTAATTTTGTTTTCCCCCCACTGCCATGCTCCTCACTTGGAATACATATTTTGCATGAGATTCCTCACCACCACTAACCGCATTCACCATGTTATTGAACCCTTCTCTGCACACTCTAGCTAGGTGTCCCCTCCTGTTACATTTCTTACACATGACACTTCTGGCAGTGCACATAGGGTTATTTGCAAGATGGTTACTGCTACCACATCTATAACATTTTGCACTATGCCCTTCTCTACTAGCTTTTGTGGCTTGGGTTTCCTTCGTGTTCCATTTGTCAGACACCTTACAAACTCCTTCACTTTGCTCATCCACTTGTACTTGTGCCACTACCTCTTCTTTAACTTTCATTTCTTTTACGCATTTTGCCGTATGTTCCACAGATTGCGCAATGGCCACCGCATCTTTCAAAGTGGGATTTTTAGCTAACAGTTTCTCCTGAATCCTGCTATTGTTTGTGCACCTGACCAGTTGGTCGCGTATGAGAGAATCATTAAGATCCCCAAATTCGAACAACTGCGTTAGACCCCTTAATGCTGCAATGTAGTTACTGATCGACTCACACTTCCCTTGAACTCTGGTGAAAAACTTGTGTCTTTCCAACACGACATTGACTTTATCCCCAAAATGTGACTCCAGCTTCATCAGTGTCACATCAAAAACATCAATGCCCTCATCATCCTCCAGCTCAGGTTCCGGGAGAGTCTCGTAAACTTTGCGACCATGTACACCCAGATTGTGCAGTAAAATATGCTGTTTCCTCAGAGCTGAAAACCTTTCACCTCCCATGGCAATGAGGTATGACTCAAACAGTTTGGCCCAATCTTTCCAGTGGATATCCGGGTCCCCGCAGTCATTCAAAAAGGACGGGGGTTGACTCATGCCAGGTGTTCCCATTGTGACTACGATGACTGAGCCCCCCAATATAGACAATCAAAACCGGGTAAAATGCGGGAAAATCTTCTTTCACAAAAGATGCCTGAGGGACCCCTTTTCGCTTAAGAGCCACTAGCTCACTGTTCAGGATACCTGATAATTTAACAGTAACAGGAAATACCCTATGCCACAAAATTTTAGTGCACTCACCCCAGTCTCGAAGAAGAACAGAATGGATAACCTTGCGCCGCTTACAGCCAGCTTCCTACACCACAAATTAAAGGAACTCGTTAAAAGGGGAAGAACAGCTGACGCGGCTGGATCCTGGCAGCGCTGACAGAAACTGACAGGGACCGGTCCTATGCGGCTGGCGCGCCGGCTCCTGAGGGCGGATCTAGCTTCACAGGACGTCCGCTCGCTGCTAAACCCAGGACGAAGCTCCCTGCCTTGCGCTCCTCACGTCGTCACCGAAGGATTTCCAGACGCCCGTTCCTCCACGAACTCCACCTCTGGCCGATGCAAGCAGGCATACAGGACACAACCGCCACCCGAGGCTGTCAAGCAGCGCCCGCTCAGCCCGCCTCACATCTGATCCGTCCGATCGGGGAGTCTCCTCAGCAACTCACCACACCTCCAGTTACCAGTCAGATGGAACCACAGCACACTATCCGATACCAGACAGCTGGAACCTCTGGTCCTGCAGCAACTTCAAAACGAAGCGCTCACGAAGAAAAATGTCTGCCTCCACACCGACACCCTGGGACAGAGCGGATCTGCGAGATCAGGTAAGTGCCTACTATGATAATCCAATGTACCTCGGAAATTCCATGACGCTGGGAAAAGTGAGGTCCACGTCACGTAATCCACGGAGCGGTCAGCTCCTTAAAAAAGTCACCACAGGACAGCTGTCACTCCAATTCCACCCAACTTGTCACATACAGCGAGTTGGAAGATGGCACGCTGTCCATAACGGAGCTAGCCCTCCTACCACTCCGAATGCTTCCTGCTTGAGCACTGTATTAAAATAATTCTTCTTCCTTGAGAGAATGAAACAGAGGGGAGATGGCCACCTGCCCCCTTCGCAGTCTGTCGCTCGTCGCCAGTGTTGTAATCAAGATACTGCACACCAGTTGAAGTTTAGAGTCTTTATTCGCGACCATCCGCTCTCAAACTGACTGGAGCTCACCTGAACATTCTAAGGTGAGCTCCCTCGGAACATACCACTTTCTGGTTGGGGAAGGGGTGTAGGGAGATACCAAATAAACAATACATATAAGATTATAACAACCACACAGAGGAGCTTTACATCAGTCCTGTATCAAATACCACACAGAGGAGCTTTATGTCAGACCTATATCAAATGCAACACACAGAGGAGCTTTAAGTCAGACCTATATCAAATACCATACACATAGGAGCTTTATGTCAGACCTATATCAAATTCCACACACAGAGGAGCTTTACGTCAGCCCTATATGAAATACCACACAGAGGAGCTTTAAGTCAGCCCTATATCAAATGCAACACACAGAGGCGCTTTAAGTCAGACCCATTTCAAATACCACACAGAAGAGCTTTACGTCAGCCCTATATCAAATACCACACAGAGGAGCTTTAAGTCAGAACTATATCAAATACCACACAAAGGAGCTTTAAGTCAGACCTATATCAAATACCATACACAGAGGAGCTTTAACTCAGACCTATATCAAATACAACACACAGAGGAGCTTTAACTCAAACCTATATCAAATACCACACAGAGGAGCTTTACGTCAGCCCTATATCAAATACCACACAGAGGAGCTTTAAGTAAACACTATATCAAATGCAACACACAGAGGAGCTTTAAGTCAGACCCATATCAAATACCACACCGAGGAGCTTTACGTCAGCCCTATATCAAATACCACACAGAGGAGCTTTAAGTCAGACCTATATCAAATAGCACACAGAGGAGCTTTAAGTCAGACCTATATCAAATACCATACACAGAGGTGCTTTAAGTCAGACCTATATCAAATACCACACAGAGGAGCTTTAAGTCAGACCTATATCAAATACCATACACAGAGGTGCTTTAAGTCAGACCTATATCAAATACCACACAGAGGAGCTTTACGTCAGACCTATATCAAATACCATACACAGAGGTGCTTTAAGTCAGACCTATATCAAATACCACACAGAGGAGCTTTAAGTCAGACCTATATCAAATACCATACACAGTGGAGCTTTAAGTCAGCCCTCCTCAGCCATTGCATTGACCCGTTTGAGTGAAGATCCTTCAAGCAGTCGTTTGATTGCACTTTGGATCAGCCAACAGTATTTTGCAGATGTTTACATTAAGTTTTACACTTGCAGTGTAAAAAAGTAGATCTCTGTGAATTCATTTTTATTTTACTGTGGGGTCACTTATAAAATGCTCCACTCAGTCCCCAGGTCAAGCTTGGAAAGCCTCTAACTGCTCGTATTCAAGAGATAGTGGTGGAGTCAAACCCTTTTCTACCGTCTCAGACAAAGGGGTGACATCAGTCCTCGGGAGTGAAGTATATATTTTATTTATTTGATCAATAATATGATAATTTACATCATAAAAAGTCATAACTAGAAACACAATAAAATGTTCCATTTCATTACATCATAAAAGAATGATTTAAAAAAGCAGGCTATCACATGCCTCTAGCAGTATTAACATTTTCCAATAGTTCCACCATTTACAAAAGTAGTTTAAGAAAGACAATTTCCATATTCATAAAAAGCTATGTTTATAAAATTCCATAATTCTGTTCCCTGATATCCAATTAGAGGCCCCACAACAAGGTGGCATACATTTTCATATTAGGTTCAAAGGGACATTGTTAATCATTTTTAACCTCTTCTACCAAGCAAAGAGCAAATATCTTGAGATTGAAAACACAAGCCACCTTGTGGTATCTGACTTAAAGATGCGTAAAGCTTCAACGGGACATTTGAAAGATAAAAAGCGGCAAGCAGGGATTAACCAGATATTCCGAAGGTCAACATAAGAGGGGCAAAAAAAAGAAAGTGATCAAGGGTCTCAGGGAAGGAATGATAGGTCGGGCACACAGATGTTACAGATGAACTCCATATCTGAATTGAATGTACAGAGCTCTTGCCTGAGGAGGTTCAATATCATCCATGAACATTTAAAAAACAAACCATCCTTTTATATTTATAAAACTGGAGGTGAAAGTGCCATGTGCATTACCATCAATACTTTGTGTATCCATGTACTTCCAAAACCTATTTTTAAGAAGAGGGACCATTTTTTTCCTTATAGAACCCGGATCCTCCCACATACACCCCAGCCCTAGCTTTAAGAGCCAATCCTTGATCTTGTTGAACCACGTAATGCGGCCTGTTTGCTTTTGTAGGATCAGTACCTCTTCCAGGGCCTCCTTCAGTGGAAACTGTGTGTTACTAGTCCAAATCCTTACCCAAAACAAGAGAGCCCCAAGTATGGCAAAGTTGTTAATAGGTTTAAGACCAAGATCAAATCTAAGCGGCAAAAGGGGAGTGTTTACGGGTAGATTGAGGATCACCCTAATAAATTTGTTCTCAGCGAGGACTAAGTCCTTGAGGTTCTCCAGCCCCCATAGCTCAGCCCCATATAGGGCTGCTCCTAGACCTTTAGCCCTATGGAGTTCCAGAATAGGGGAGAGCGGTTGCTATGGAGACGCCCTAGGCTATTGGCTATAGGCTATTGCACAGTCGGCATACTGGAGGGTCAGAGTACTCTTTTCAATTTGTGGTGTCCAAATCAACCTGTCACTAATTCGTACTTCCAAGAAATCAAATGCCTTGACCTGCTTCAGGGTTTGCAGGCCCAGCATCAGTTTACCCTTGTGGGATTTGTAGGGGTTAAACTTCATATATTTTGTCTTGGAACTAGTGATTTCTAATCCCCTATCCTTACAAGCTTTAGCAAATTTATTAAAAATATTCTGAATCCCCTTTGGCGTCCTAGCAATGAGTAGCGTATCATCTGAGTATCATCTGCGAAGAGCAGAGAAGGCACAGGACTACCTGCTAATTTTGGGGGCTCACCTGCACAATCATACAACTCTACTATTAGCCCGTTTATGTGAAGAGTGAATAATGTTGGGGAAAGAACACAACCCTGACGTACACCTTTATGAACAGAAATATCATTTGAGAGACTGCCATCAGAATTCCACCTGACCTTTTCATAGGTGTCTTTGTGCAGGCGAATCAAAATTTTAAGTAATTATGATGGGAGTCCTAATTCTCTTAGAGCTAACCAAAGTTGAGTACGTTCTATTGAGACAAAGGCCGTTTTTAAATCCACAAACACAACATACAAGTGACTTCCTCTGATGGTCACATCCTTCCATATTAACAGAAGAAATCTAAAAACTTGGTCTGTAGTGCTTGTGGAGGCCCTAAATCCTGCCTGCAAATTTGACATAATGTTATTTTCCTCAATCCAGTTTTGGATCCGGGTTAAAATTATTTTTCAAAAGATTTTTTGGGAGATGTCTAGAAGGCTGATGGGACTATAATTTGCGGGGCACCCTTTGTCTCCCTTTTTAGGTCTCGCCTGACCCAGCGCATGCGCTGGTCTGGCGAGACTTATTGAGAGGGCTCCAAAAAGTGCCACCAGGCCAGCCTAGAGCCACAGTGCATGTGCGCGGGCGCGCGCGCCGCGCTTTATCGCCATTACTTTCGGTTTCGCGGCCGCACGGCCGCTTTGATGTTTGATCGTGATCACTTTCACTTTCCAATAGGTCTCGCTTTTGGGACCTTATAAGTATTTAGTTATGCAACTGTTGCATGGCTAAACACTTATAAGGTCCCAAAGGCGAGACCTATTGGCTATGCCAATGCTTGTTGTAAATTGGAATCATTTCAGCACCCTCCTGGTTGCCGGGATTTCACCACCACACAAGATAGCATTAAAAACCACTTGTAGCAGAGGTCCCCATATTATAGGCTCTGCTTTATACATGTCTTTACCGCCACAATTAAATCAGCCTTAGCTTTTTTACAAGCCTTATTGTACCACGGGGCGGTTCTCCGTGTGAATTGATCTTTATTACACTGTTTGTTAAAGAATGGTTTTATTGTATAGGTCAGTTGCTGGAATGTGGCCATGATGTCGTCTACGCTAGCAGCAGTATTGCTCATGTTGGGGAGAATCTGCACTACCTCAGAATATATTTTAGGGAGAATAATTGGATCAGCCAGTATTTGTAGCCATTTTACTCTTTTTTTATTGTTGGTGGTAATTCCAGGGGCGATCTTCAGCCAAGACTGTCCATATAAAAGTACTAGGCCAGACAACATGAGTTCCAGGGCATTATGGTTGCTATCGTGCCGGATTAATATGACCATATCTTTAACACTTGACCAGAGATCAAGATTAACAAAATATAGTCAATTCTGGTCTTTGTTTCCCCCCTCTTGAACGTATGGCATGCTTCTATATCAGAGCGTGTCTGACCATTGCAGGCTCGGACCCTGTGGGTAATAGTGAATGATAAAACCTGTTGCCCCACCCTAGAACACTTCTTGATGGGTGGAATCTGGAGCTTCTTAACCCCTCTGGCTTTATCTCCATCATATATTAGGTCCTGTATATAGTCAAAAGGTTCAAATGTCATATTAAAGTTGCCTGCGACTATAAGTTGATAGTTCCCCTTTGTTAGATCAAGATAATTTGTAATTAGCCCCTACAAGTTATCTGATGCAATAACCACATTAACAAATTATCTTGATCTAACAAAGACCAGGATTGACATTCCAGAAGAGGTATATTACAAGTATAGATCAGACTTACATGAGCAGGAAGTCTCTATTCTGGTTGCCCAGTATTGCTGTCTGTTAAGTGGCCGGATCCAAGAACCAAGAGACCAGGCCCAGCCCAGCCTCATCCAGGCTCTGCCGGGTGCAGACGGGCCCGCCCTTGGCCCAGGCTTTGCCCGGGAGTGTCCTGGGCACGCCCGAGTGCGTCCCGCGCTGCGGGAGTCCCATAGATGTTTTATGCGCCTCCTGGCCTGCGTGAGTAGCGGAGATGACGGCACGCCGGCCGCGATGCCCTCTGGAGTTTGTGGTCAGCGGTACGGATAGGTATGGCAAACAAGTCAATAACGGTCTCCCCTGCGGGAGTGATGTTGCAACATCAGACTTCATTCATTGTCAGGGCCCCCATAAGGAGAGGTTGCACATCTGCAAGAGAGAGACAGAACACACCATGCATCCCACTTCCTTCCTGAAAGTACACTGCTCTAAAACCTTGCAGAGATGAGGGTGAGGAGAGACAATGAGTGTTCTGAGATGCCCAGTACATCAGCTCAAGTATGTGTTTGCTTACACACACTTTAGTCTCTTTAACAGTGCCAGAACTCAGCCCAGTAATGCTTACAATACATTTCCCCTAGTAGCACTTAGATATTGTAATGTAAGTGATAGAGTGTGGGATTCAGGTGCAGGACACATCACATCTTGGACCTAAATTCAAAGAGTGTACAATGCCTAAGATTACAAGCAGGGTACACTGATGTTAATCACAGAGTGATGTTTCCTGCCCATGATTAGCTGAAGTACATGCAGTTTCACTTTTAATAACTTTAATTTTGGAGAGCGGTCTGTGCCTAATAGTCGTTAATAGTATCTAGGATAATGAAATCCAAATCAGATCTACTTTTCACAATATAATGTGCTGTGTTTATTATTATTTTTTTAAGTGCCAGTAAACAAAGGACAGCCGACACGTGTTTCGACAGAGGGGCCAGCAGGCCGAGGGCTTTTTCAAAGCAAAAATTGTCTTGTTTGTAGTTACTCAATTGGCATCAAAATGAAAATCACACCAGTCTCTGTAGTCCCGGAAAAATCAAATTCAAAGAGTGTGCAATGCCTAAGATTACAAGCAGGATACACTGATGTTAATCATAGAGTGATATTTCCTTCCCATGATTAACTGAAGTACATGTCGTTTCACTTTTAATAGTGTAAGTGTGGGCTTGTAAACCCCAGAATGAAAAGTTATGTCAATTAAAAAATGTATCTCTGACTAAACATGCCATATATCTGGCATAAGGCCATATGACAAATATAAACAAGTTATATCATATTAAGTAAAAAACGAAAACAAACAGAGAGGTGACTAAGCATGAGATGGGTATCCTGAAACTGACCCATCCGCACCTGTGTTGCCGATAGGGAGGGAGAGACCACATCTCCCGGTTCCCCCTGTGAGGTCCGGAGGCCCAACGGCACTTTCCTGCTGCCGGAGCAGCATAAAGCTAGCGGAGGTGTCCCGCAGCGCTGGATCCTGAATCTAACCCATCCGTATCTGTGTTGCTGACGGGGAGGGAGAGACCACATCTCCTGGTTCCCCCTGCGAGGCCCGGAGGCCCAACGTAACTTCCTACTGCCAGAGCAGCAGAAAGATAGCGGAGGTGTCCTGCAGCGTGGGGCGTGCCTGAGTGTGAGCTGGGCTAAGACCGAGCCAAGAGTGGGCCTGTCTGCGCCCGTCAGAGAGCGGAAGAGGCCGGGCTGGGCCTGCTCTCTTGGTTTCATTTTTCAGGCAAGGTACTGTTCCAGCATACCAGTTTTCTCTGTCTGACAACACTATATGAGACTGTTAAGGGGGGTATGCAACTGTTTAATTGTGTGTATAATTGCTATTATCTGCTAACTAAAATCTTTGTTAGCTTTCCTCTGATAAGTCAGCAAGCATACTCTACTCAATCTAAATGGGGAAGCGTAAGGCAGCAGAGCAAGCTCAGGGATCAGCAAAGGCCTAGAAAAAAGTTGGGTAAAAGGATAGAAATACACTAGAGGAAATAAATAACTTGATTGAGGAAGTGGAATTACTTATATACCCTGATGAAACCCCAACCAAGTATGACCTTGAATGAATTGTGATCATGCAAAAGGCACAGGACCAACGGTGTCATCAGCAACCGGTGGGCTGGCTGGGATGAAATCAACCCCAGGGCAAAGGCATACCATTTTTCAAAGTTACTTAACAAAACATCCTGCACAAAGGTCTAAACCTAATGAAAACCAAGATAATACCAATATACCAGATGCCATAGAACCTTCCCCCTCTTCCTCGAACGTACAAAATGGTGGTTCTGCCCAGGCTGCCTCGAGGGTTGTTTCTTGTCCAGTTGCGCCAGCATCCTTGTTAAAAACAGTTCTCAATCCAGACATTGAACCAAGAAGACGGATCCATGGAGGCACCGGCTAGCCCACGCTCTGCTGCAGACGCCTGCAGCACCGGCTTCCCTAGCCCCGCCCCTCTGCTCCCGTCAGGCGCTTGTCACACTCTGGGCTCCTGATGCATGGCGGCACAGAAGAGCTGAAGGAGCCGGAGAAGAGGCCGAACATGATCCATATTAATGCTCACTTCTTCGCTGGTGGTTTTAGGTTTTCTGCTTTGTGCTTAAGGAGTAATTTGTAGGTCACAGAGGCGAGGCAGTTGTGCGGCTGTGCCATTCACGAGGACTTTTCCTCACGCTTCCAGAACAGCTGTGCCTGCGTTTTTCACAGGAGCAGGCAAGGAGGTCTCCTTTAGGTATGTGCTTCTGTTTGATTTATGCATAAAGGGGGGTCTCTGCTGCAGGTATCATGCAGCAGAGACCTGCAGTATACTGCAGCTTAGGTGTTCTGTTCTTCTTTACATCATATGTGCGCTGCTGCGACAACTTTGCACTAAGCTTGCCTCTCCAGTTCCTCCGAAACAGCGCAAGAAAGCCTCACAAAGCCGAGTTGCTGGTGTTGCAGTTAGCGCTCTAGTCTCCGGCTTGAGCGCGGGGACATTTGCGCAACCTGCGCTCACGTCGACGGACGTGAGCGCGCATGTATAAAAATAAAGGGGCGGGCGAACGAGGTAAGTTCGCGTCCAAGCACTAAAACGAGTCGGATCCTCATTCCAGCGCTGCGCGCTAGTGGCAGACTGCGCAGCGCGACCCCCCCAGCCCCCACCTGCTAATTCCCAACAGAACACTGGTGACGAGGGTGGGCCCCTGCCCCTACTTTGTGCAGAGCAGCACCTGAGCAGCGCCTACACTGGCTGCAGGAGCAGGGAGGCCCTCACTACCATCTCAGAGACCAGCGCTATCGGCCACCGTGCAGAGCGCCCTGCAGGTAGAGTCACCTGGCAGTGGGGTGGGGCGCAGCGGCCTGCAAAGTGGCCCTGAGGACCAGTAGCGCACGATCCGCATTTCAAGCCGCAGCAAGCACGTGGTTTCTGCGCCACCATGAGCGACGATGACCAGGCCGGACCAGCTAGGGGCCTGCCTCATCACCCCCCTTCAGGGGTGTTACCCCCATTCAGCGAAGCCGCTGACCACACGACTGCTGCTCCGTGATGGCAGACCTGGCTGGGCAGGTTGGATAACTACTTCATCGGATCCAGGGAGACGGATGGGGCGGTGAAACGGTCCCTCCTCCTACATTACGCAGGTGAAGAAGTGTACCTCCTTTTCAAACACCTGCCGAACACGGGGAACCCAGACGACTACGGAGCGGCAGTGGCGGCCCTGAACGCGCACTTTGACCCCCAGGTCAATCCAGATTACGAGCCTTTCAAGCTCCGCCAGGCCAAGCAGAGCGACGGTGAGTCAGTTGATGCTTTCCACACGAGACTAAGGGCTCTTGCAGACACTCACCTCGTAGGAGACAACGCCAAGGAAGAGAACCATTTCGCGTCTGTCTGTCGGAGAAAGACGCAGAAAAGTGGGAACAGGCGGGACGGACCGCTGGGAAGATGGTGCGGCAACTATCGCACACGTCACTGGCGTCACAGCCAAAATCAGGACGCGAGAGGACCAAGGGTTCCCAAGACTCGGATACAGATTCGGACGATAAAGGGGAAACATACCTGGTGTCTTTCACCAAAGCCCTGAAGAGTACCAGGCGCCCGCAGCCTCGCTGTGACATACTAATCGCTGGGTCTGAAGTCAACGCAGTGATTGACATGGGTGCATCCGTCACAGTGATGGGAATACAACAATATAACCATCTCACACCAAAACCTGAGCTCCGACAATCCAAGGCCAAGATCTACGTGTATGGGAGCGATACACCGCTGCCTCTGAAAGGCAAGATGACGGTGGCAGTGCGGTCAGAAAAGTCGGAAATTGTCGTCGACATCCACGTCATCGACCAAGAAGTGGATACTCTACTCAGCGGGCACGCTGCGGAGGATTTAGGGGTGATTGCGTTCCTCAGGAAAGTCTAAGACAAACAAGTCGAATACCTGCTGGAAACATTCAAGGGCCTATTCGCAGGGCTAGGGAAGATCAAAAGGCCGCCAATACGCCTCCACATTGACCCCTCAGTGACACCAACAGCTCTCCGACACCGGCGGGTACCGTTCCACCTACGCCCGCTAGACGAGGAAGAACTCCAGAGGCTAGAGGAACAGGGAGTTATTGAGAAGGTTACAGGGCCCACACCGTGGGTATCACCCATGGTAATCGCCGAGAAACCCCATCAACCCGGGAAGATCCGGCTGTGCATTGATATGCGCCTCCTGAACAAGGCCATCAAGCGCGAGAGACATATCACACCTACCATGGACGACCGTGTCTGATTTAAACGGAGCCCGATGGTTCTCAAAATTGCCGGATACCACCAGCTCACCCCAGCGAAAGAGAGCCGGTACATTACCACGTTCAGTACGCATCTAGGGCTGAGATGATACAAACGGTTAAATTTCGGAATATCCTCGGCAGCAGAGACTCTTCCGAAATACTATCAAAGACATTCTGCTCGGCCTGCCTGGTGTCTTAAATGTGAGTGATGATATCCTCATATATTCCAAGACAGTCGATGAGCATTACAAGCACGTCCGAGCCACGCTGTCGCGTCTGCAGGAGCATGGCGTAACCCTCCACCGAGACAAGTGCCAGCTGTTCCAGCAAACCATCGAGTTCTTCGGCTATGTCTTCACCAAGGAAGGCATCCAAGTGGATCCCCGGAAGTCACACGCCATCAAAGCGGCCGCAGCCCCAACATCAGTGGCGGAGGTCCGCAGCTTTCTGGGTATGGCCACGTACTGTGGACGATTCATTCCGAATATGGCCACCCTCGCCGAACCCCTCAGGCACCTAACCAAGACAGATGTGATGTGGCAGTGGACGGTCGCAGAAGAGACAGCGTTCCAAACGATCAAGGAAGCTCTCTTAGACCAGACCACACTGGTCTACTTTGACCCGAGCAAGAAAATGGAAATCCTAGTGGACGCCAGCCCCGTAGGGCTAGGAGCAGTCCTGACGCAAGAGCAAGAACCAGGGCAGTGGGCCGCCTTACCATACGCCAGCAAAGCCCTAACAGACACGGAGAAACGGTACTCACAAATTGAGCGTGAGGCCCTGGCAATCCGGTGGAGTTGCCGTCATTTCCATCTGTATGTGTGCGGACACCCGTTCACAGTGGTGACAGACCATCAACCGTTAGTGCCCCTATTCCGAGGAACGGCGCCACACCCGCCTCCAAGGATAGAACGGTGAGCCATCAACCTCCAGCAATACCACCTCAGCGTAATCTACAGGCCAGGAGCCCGAAATCCAGCGGACTTTCTGTCCCGGCACCCCGAGACCGGTAGCAGGCCCGCGCCGGTAGATGAAGAAGAAGAAGCAGAAGCAGAAGGGCATTTGGACATGGTGGCTGCCCTGACGTGCCCCCAGGCGCTGACATTGGAGGAGATCTTGGAAACAGCCGAACAAGACCCCGTGATGGTTAAGGTCAAAAACACAATCCTAGAGGGAACCTGGCAGCAATTCCTACAAACAGCCAACTCATGGACTAGCGAAGAGAGGAATGACCTCCAACACATGTGGAGGATACGACATGAGCTAAGTGTGACTAGAGGAGGACTCATCCTACGAGGCTCCAGAATTGTCATTCCAGCCACCCTCAGGACCCGAGCAACACAGCTAGCGCACAAAGGGCATCAAGGGACGGAGAAGATGTGGGAGAAAGTCTGGTTCCCGAGCATGGATGAGTTCGTAGAGGACGCAGTTCGCAGCTGCCAGCCCTGCCAGATAACCAGCGGAGCACAGCCGCAGCCCCTATCATAACCGAAGAACACGGCCGATGCCCGTGGGAGAAAATCAGTGTGGACTTTGGGAGCCTGCCCGACGGGCGAGTTACGCTAGTAATCATCGACAGCTACTCGAAATACCCGATAGCCGAAGCATTGCCCTCCACCGCTTTCACACACGTAGGCCCAGCACTGGAGAAAGTGTTCGGAATGTTCGGGTGCCCAGAGGAACTGCGAAGTGACAATGGCCCCCATTCCAAGGACACGAGTTCGAAGAGTTTTTGAAATCACACGGCATCCGCCATCGGCAAATCACACCCCCCAGTGGCCACAAGCCAATGGTGAGGTAGAGCGGCTCATGCGCATCCTCAATAAAGCAGTGCGCATCGCGGTAGCCGAACAATTAGACCCGGAGCGAGAATTGCAGCGGTTTCTGGGAGAATATCGCAGCACCCCCCACTGCTCAACCCGCCAAGCACCGTGGGCCTTGATGTTCAACGGGGTTCGTAGAGACGGGTAGCGTGACGCCATGTGACAAACAGATAGAGATTCCTGCAGGTTCTGTTGTTTTCCCACTAAAACTTGGGCAGAAAATGGAAGGTCAGGGCGAGGGCGCTGCTTGTGGTTCATTTCTATATAAGACAAGCATTACGGAGGGCGAAGCAGAACAAGCACGTAACTCTTTCTCACTTTCCAGTGGCTCAGAAAGCTCATCTCCTTCTCCAGCCCAGTTGATGGCAAGTGTGTAGCAATCACGATAAGAGTGAAGACATGAGGCCCTCTCAAAAAGCCAACACTATCCCCAATTTTCAGAAATTTGGGTGAAAGACTCCCTATGTGGAGAACCACGCTGATGCCAGTATAAGACAAGCAGCAAGTAGTATGGCATCAGGTGCTTCCACGTTGCCTTTGACAATTGCGGGGGGGGGGTGACTCTCAAAAAGAGGTAAAGGGGCCACACACTTGTGCTTCACCTGTACCTGCCTAGCAGATTTTTTGAAAAATTGTCTTCGCGGTCCACTCTAGTGCAAAATTCAAGTGGCCGTTACTATTGAGCCTAAAGTCTGCCCACAAGTATCCTGCTTCAAAAATGCCATCGTTTCCCAGGATTCATTACCAGAGTCCTTCAAAGTGGTGCTCGATACAATGCTAGCAGAGATTCAAGGATTAAAGGTCCAACAAGCTTTGGATACACAGATGATAAACCAAAGGCTTGCTAAGATAGAGGAAACCTTGTTGGCACTTACAAAACAAATACAGGAAGCCGAGCAAAGAATCTCTGATATCGAAGATAAGTTGGCACTTGTTCAATCTCGTATTTCACCTGAGTTTTCTAAAATTGCGGACTTGGAGATGAAATTAGAAACAATGGAAAATCATTTAAAACGACCCAATCTCAGGTTCACAGGTATTCCTGAAGGAAGCAAATCAGGCCAAATACAGTCTGTTCTTCTGCATATTAACCCCTTCTGTGCCACGCCCTTTCCCCCTCCTGTGCCGGGCGTTTCATTAGTGGGTGGGGTTCATGACGAGATAGTCTCGTCATGGGCACAGCGCGACCGTGCTCCATGACAAGACTATCTCGTCATGGGCACAGAAGAGGTTAACATGCTGATTAAATATCATATACTACCATCGTACCCCAGAGGATTTGAAGTTCAAGCAGGAAAATAGAGTTCCTTTCCATCTGTCACCCAGGGCCAAAAAATCCACTAACTATCTCTGATTTCTGGATTCAGGAACAAGTACTTTCCAGAGCTATTCAGCAGAAAACGTTTATGGTGGTCCAGAATGCTTCCTTGAAGGTTTTTTCCCATCTTTTTTGGCCTCAGCAAGGCGTAAAAAGGCCTTTCAAGAACTAGCCTATGAATTTAGGTCAATGGTTGCTAAGGCCTCCGTAGTCCAATCCACTAAGCTAAAAGTTCTTTGGAAAGGTCAATTCAAGCTTTTTACCATTCTTTCAGAAGCACAGACTTTCTTACAGTTAATCAAAACTAAAGCTATATGTATGATTTGAAGAATATTTTGGCCGTTCGGCCGTACACATTAGGGGGCGGTGAAGGGGGGCTGGGGTGAGGTGGTCTTGACAAGTTTAGGATGCAATTCCATGGCATCCCTTCAGTTGGGGGTTCTGCGCTGCGGGATGTAAGGGGGATTCCCGTTATGTGGTGGGCAGGGTGGGTTGGGTGGGAGTTGGCTTGGTGTTGTTATACAAAACGAGTGGATCAAAATCACTTTTTTTTGTTTTCTATCATATTGATTTTTTTTTGTTTTCAAAGTTTTATTGATTGGTTTGTTAGTGCTAAGTAAGAACACAATTTCATAACAAATGCAGAGTATTTAAATAATTTTGTGTAATTTGAATGGGCTTTTGAATCACAGAAAAGCAGGCTCTATGTTGAGCTGGTTGTCATCTTTCCCCCCCAGATCCTGTTTATTCAGGAAACTCATTTTAAGTCAAATTCACCCAAAATGACCTTACTCAAAGGGTACAATCAAGCTTAATGTGCTGCTGCAAATATGTCTGTTCGAGGGGGTCGCCATTATTTTTTCTAACATTTGTAATTGTGAAGCACAACAAGTTAGTCGAGATTCTCAAGGGCGATGGATCTTGCTAAAAATTAAGCATCAGGGTGTATTTCTCAATCTCTTGAATTATTACGGCCTCATATTCAATGATACTGAGACTTTTCAGCAAATTTATAATTTATTAATTCCTTCAGAGGTTCTATAATTTGGGGCGAGGATTTTAACTATATTCAGGATATTCGGCTAGGCACATCAAATTCAGCTAAGAAGCAACTTAAGCCCAAAACAACTAAATTGATTAATAGGAAGAAATAAATCTTCTCGATCCGTGAATCCATGGCCATCCAGGCCAGTCCCAATATACCTGTTATTCTTCCAGGTACATGTCACCCTCTCGAATAGTTTTTTTCTTAATAGACAACTTGCTGTCTTGAGGGGAGTCAGAGATTATTTCCAACTCCTTTTCTGATTATTCATCTATTACAACATTAGTTAAATTAAATATACCTGGGCAGCAAAGTACTAAGTGTTGGTATTTCAATAAATCTCTCCTTGAAGATCTGGATTGGATTAAAGAAATGTAGCTTTTTATAAAAACATAAGAACTCTGCACCTGTATTTTTTGTTAGAGAGTCTTTTAAATCAGCTTTTAGAGGCCAGGTAATAGCCTATAAAGCGCTGGTGAGTAAGCAACAAGCTCAAGTGGTGTTGTCACTGCAGATGGCGGTTGAACGAGCCAGAGATAAGCTTAATATGGCTAGGTCGAGATCCCCCAAAACTGCTTCTTTGCTAGATCTAGCAACTGCCAAAGACAATCTGAGGCAATTTTTCAACCTAAAGGAAATCAAGGAGAGTAAGGCTTATAAACAAAAAATCTATGAGGAAAGCCAACACATAGGACACTATCTGGTTTGGCTACTAAAGTCCCTAGCAGTGAAGATGTGGGCACCAGATTAGAGATCCAGAAACGGGCATAGTACAAGATTCAAACAATGAAATTGCCAAGGTTTTTCTGCAGCATTTTAAAATCATTTATGAGAAAGCGCAGGCTATAGACTCTGAATCATTCATGCAATATTTTGAACTTGTACAATTACCCACTATTTCAAAGAGTTTGAGTGATTACCTCGATAAGCCTATTTCACAAATTGAAGTTAGTAATATATTAAAAACCATGGCTAATGCGAAAGCCACAGGCAATGACGGAATCCCGTTGAAGTATTCAAGACCTACGAGCCTCTACTTCTGCCTTTTCTTACTAAACCTTTTAATCTGATAAAAAATGGTGAGCCCATATTGAAAAACTTCAAAGAAACGGTGGTGGTACGCTTTCTCTAGAAAGATAAGGACCCTAAGTATCCTAGTGCATATTTCCCCATTAGTCTAATAAATGTAGGCTATAAAATGTTTATGAAAATCTGGGCTGTAAGATCAGCCCCTTGTGCTCAACAGGTGGTCTAGCCCGCTCAGACAGGTTTTGTACCTCATTGATCTATAGACTCAAACATCTATTTTTTAACACAAGCAACTGATTTCCTATTAGTCAACAAGGCCAAGGCAGTGATTTTAATGCTTGATGCAGAAAAAGCATTTGAGCTTGTTGACTGGTAGGCTTTGTTTTTTATATTACAAAAATGTGGTCTCCCCCTTCAGCTGGTTAAAATGTTGAGAGAGCTTTATGTAGGTTCAGAGGCTAGGATTGTGATAAATAAAGAAGAGGTGGGGCTGGTAAAGATCAGACGTGGAACGAGGCAGGGGTGCCCTCTGTCCCCTCTTCTATTTTTGTTTTTTATAGAGCTTCCGGC
This sequence comes from Triturus cristatus, assembly GCF_964204655.1. NCBI lineage: Eukaryota > Metazoa > Chordata > Amphibia > Caudata > Salamandridae > Triturus > Triturus cristatus. The sequence goes on from NC_140589.1 coordinate 1,139,987,867, forward strand.
AATAAAAATCCACTATAATTCCTGGATAGTGCCACCGTTAGATGCAATGCCAAAATTCAAATTATTTGCAGACAATATTATTCTTTACTTATTATCAGATTCAATCAATATTCAAAATACATTTGATGAAAAATTAGCTTTTACATGAATAGGTGGGTACAGGTTAAAACAAGCCAAGACTGAGGTTCTGTTGTTTAATGCTCCGACAGTATAGCTTCCATTTCCCCTCCCACAAACAGCTACTAAACCGATTAGATATCTATGGTTATTCGTGACCAACCAGTATGATCAATTATTCATGTTAAACTATGGAAGTACATTATAAAAAGCAAAGAGGTTATTGGACACTTGGGCTCCTCTGCCTTTAACACTAATTGGTCACATATCTATGGTTAAATTGTTCATTAGACCATTATTTTTATTTTTATTTATTAAATCTTCCTATCAAAATCCTATTTTTGGGATTTAGATAAGATAATTCGTAACTTCATTTGGGCAAACAAACAACCCAGAACTTCATCAGCAATATTACAATTAGACTCAGCTCAGGGGGCACTAGACCTTCCAAATTTTGAACTTTATTATCATTCAGCCTTGCTCAATGTGTTGGTGCAGCTCCCAATGACATCTTCTAAATGTGAAAATGTTACCCTAAATACAATGCTGGCTGAGAGTGCAATCAAATTACCTGTTTTTCTTTGCTTCCTGAAATTCCTGAAAACATCTATAAGACAATATTAAATTTAGCTTATCGTAATCAATCATTTTTTACATCACGTAAAATTCTTAGCTATCATCCATACATAAAAATAGCCGATTGCCAGGGTGTCAGCTTACAGTTCTCCCATGGAGTCCTAGAACTTTGAAAGACTGGGGGATTTTTATAATGTATCAAACTTGATTACTTGTGAATCGTTGACTCAGCAGCTGAGCCCTAGGATTTCAGCCCTTTCTTTTAGTTTCAATCAAATAACCCGTTTTTTAAGATCAACTTATGGTATGGCTAATATTTCGGCATCAAGGATTTTAAGTCAATAAACGATCCTGGCTTAACTGGAGTTGGTAATTGGCGTTCTTGTGTATCCCAGCTGGGTGAGCAGAAGGAGGTTGGTAAATTTCTCTCCAGACTAGTAAAGGAAACTGGATGTAGTCTCAGCAATGAAGAGTGCAGATGCTATGTATAAAAGAATGGCTTTTTTGTCAAGGTGACTGACCTATTTATGTTGAAAAGACTTCACAAGATGTTCCCACTTTCTTCAGAATATTGTCGCTATTAACAAGAATTTTAGTCTGAAGTTTTTCAAATCATTAATCAATTGTTATCAGTTTATATTATCCCTTCTCTCAAATTGGTTCTATTTGGTTCTTCAGCGGAGGCTCATGATTTGACAAAATACCAGCAATATCTTCTTTCCATAGCTATAGCAGTAGACAGGTCACTAATTCTTCAGAATTGGAAATATGATAAGATACCTTCGGTACATCATTGGTATGAGAAAATGGCTAGTACATATATATGGGAAGGAGCTTATGCTATAGGGGCCTTACACAGATTTAACCCCTTCGATGCTCATGACGGAGCGGTTCCGTCATGAGCATCGGTTGGGCTGTGCTCATGACGGAACCGCTCCGTCATGAGCACAGCCCCTGGGGGAAGTGCTGGCGCTCCCCCCCTGGGGCATCGATTGTGCCCCCACAGAGGGGATGGCAGCGGAAGAGTTTCCGCTGCCACCCCCGAGCCCCCCCACGCTTCCTGATGACGTCAGCATGCACAGCGCGCGCCGACGTCATCAGGAAGTGTTGGACGCGCTGGAATTCATTTCTTCCAGCGCGTCCAACAGGAGCAGGTAGGTGTTTGGCGCCGGTGTGGCGGGGGGGGGGGGGGAATTGCGAGGCATTGAGGCATCGGGGGAGAGGAAAGAGTATTTCCTCTCCCCTGATGTCTCAATGCTGGGCATTCCTGCTCCACGATCGCGCACAGCGTCGCGATCGTGGAGCAGGGATGCCCCACTAGACACCAGGGATGTGTTTTTTGTTATTTGGGAAGCGACCCCTTGGGCAAGGGTCGCTTCCTAAGCGGCCAAAATAATTCGAAGACTTTTCTGGCCCCCCTGGGGGCAGATCGGTCGTCTTTCTGCCCAAAAAGCCCACTAGACACCAGGGATGTCTTTTTCTTTATGTAGGAAGCGACCCCTTGGGCAAGGGTCGCTTCCTTTGCGGCCTAATTATTTAGAAGACTTTTCTGCCCCCCCTGGGGGCAGATCGGTCGTCTTTCTGCCCGTTTCTGCCCCCAGGGGGGGCAGAAAAGCCCACTAGACACCAGGGATGTATTTTTTTTTTATTTAGGAAGCGACCCCTTGGGCAAGGGTCGCTTCCTTGGCGGTCTAATTTATTTGAAGAGTTTTCGGCCCCCCCTGGGGGCAGATCGGTCATCTTTCTGCCCGTTTCGGCAGAAAAGCCCACTAGACATCAGGGATGTCTTTTTCGTTATTTAGGAAGCGACCCCTTGGGCAAGGGTCGCTTCCTTGGCGGCCTAATTTATTTGAAGACTTTTCTGCCCCCCCTGGGGGCAGATCGGTTGTCTTTCTGCCCCTAGGGGGGGCAGAAAAGCCCACTAGACACCAGGGATGTATTTTTTCTGCATGAGGAAGCGACCCCTTGGGCAAGGGTCGCTTCCTTTGGGGCATAAATAATGGGAAGACTTTTCTGCCCCCCCTGGGGGCAGATCGGTCGTCTTTCTGTCCGTTTCTGCTCCCAGGGGGGGCAGAAAAGCCCACTAGACACCAGGGATGTCTTCTTTTTTATTTAGGAAGCGACCCCTTGGGCAAGGGTCGCTTCCTTTGGGGCATAAATAATGGGAAGACTTATCGTCGTCTTTCTGTCCGTTTCTGCTCCCAGGGGGGGGGCAGAAAAGCCCACTAGACACCTGGGATGCATTTTTCTGCATGAGGAAGTGACCCCTTGGCAAAAACTGTTTGCATTTGTGCTCGATGTGTATTTTGTTGTCTTGTGAGTAATTTGTTTTTTTTTCTTCTTTCTAGTTGGATATCGTTCGTTTTTGCTGTGTCACTGCAAAGTAGGTTCTGGTGAGTGTAGCTGTCTCTTGTAATTGAATTCTATAGTTTTTGAGTACATTGATCATTGTGATAAAGGTACACATTTCTTTACTTACTTGGTTTGCACATTGTTGGTTGTTGTTGACTTGTTTGTGCAGTCTTCAATCTTAGTAAGTATAATGGCTAGCCGCAGGATTACTGCTCAGCAGGTTGTTGGTTTGCTGTTTGAGTCTTCCTCTGACCATGGTTCAGAGACTGACTCTGCATCTGAGGGAGAGGAGGCAGGGGACGATTCTGGCAGTGAGTTTTCTCTCCGTATGGAGTCATCGGATGATGAAGATACTCTTAGTGCGGATGAAGTGCCTGTGTTAGAGGAGAAGACTGATGTGCCGATAGTGCAGCAAGAGGCATCTGGGCTGCAGCCTGGGGCTGCAAGGCTTCCCGTTGGTGTAGTGCGGCAAGAGGCTTCTGGGCTGCAGCCTGCGGCTGCAAGGCTTCCCGTTGGTGTAGTGTGGCAAGAGGTATCTGGGCTGCAGGCTGGGGCTGCAAGGCTTCCCTTTGAAAGTGATGACCTCTGGGTTGCCCCTGGCATGGTGCAGCCGGCATTGCCAGAGTTTACTGGTGTTCCAGGGTCTAGAGTGAATACTGAAAACTTTTTGCCGGTAGATTTTTTTCAGTTGTTTATGGACGATGTGTTTTTGGCAGAGATTGTTGAGCAGACTAATTTGTATGCCGAACAGTTTTTGAGGGACAACAGTGCCAGTCTTAAGCCACACTCTAGAGCTACCCGGTGGACTCCCACAAATGTTGAAGAGATGAAGAAGTTCTTGGGTTTAACTTTTTTGATGGGCTTGCTAAGGAAGCCATCAATGTCTTCATATTGGTCTAGCAGTCCCTTGATGGCAACGTCTATTTTTCCGGCAGTCATGAGTCGTGACAGGTATTTGCTTCTGCTTCGGATGATGCATTTTGTTGATAATGGTTTAGCGTTGCCACGAGATCACCCTGAGTGTGACCGTCTTTTTAAGATTAGGCCTGTCCTTGATCACTTTGTTGATCGATTTTCTGAGATTTAAGCCCCTGGGAAAGAAATTGCAGTGGATGAGTCTTTGGTGTTGTTCAAGGGCCGCTTGGTTTTTAGGCAATACATTCCTAGTAAGAGGGCACGCTATGGAATAAAGCTGTATATGCTGTGTGACAGTAGGACTGGATATGTGTCTAATTCCAGGGTGTACACCGGTAAGGAATCTAGGATTAACCTCCTGGTTGTCCGTCCACTTTTGGAGTGACTGAGAAAATTGTTTGGGAACTTGGTAGAGTATTTTTTAACAAAGGCCACCATTTATATGTAGATAACTTCTACACTGGTGTGCGGTTGTTAAGGGAATTGGCCAAAGTGGACACTGTTGCTTGTGGCACAATCCGCTCTAACCGTAAAGGTTTCCCGAAATAACTTGTTTGTCAAAAGCTTGTGCGGGGATAGTGCAGTGCGTTGCGTTGCCAGGAGCTTCTTGCTGTGAAGTTTTCAGACAGGAGAGATGTCTACATGCTGACTACCATCCATGATGAAAGCACTGCACCTGTGACTGTTTGGGGTCAGGTCGCTGAAGCGCGCAAACCTGTGTGCATTTTAGACTATAATAGGCACATGGGTGCTGTTGACAGAGTAGATCAGAGGTTGGAACCTTACACTGCTCTTCGTAAGGCTTACATTTGGTACAAGAAGTTGGCTATCCATCTTTTCCACTTGGCAATGTTTAATGCTTTTGTTGTGTTCCAGGATTCTTGCCCTGAGTCAAAGATGACTTTTGCTAAGTTTCAGGAGTCTGTAATAGGCAGCCTTGTTGTAGTGGAACAGGCAAGTGTTCCTAGAGTTGGAGTGGTGGAGGATGTTGCTAGATTAAATGATCGCCACTTTCCAGATCACATTCCTCCCACACCCTCAAAAGATTTTGCCAGTAGGAGATGTAGAGTCTGTTGGCGAAGAGGTACGCGGAAGGAGAGTCGTATGTACTGCCTCGACTGTCCTTCTCATCCTGCACTGTGTCTCCCTGCTTGTTTTAGAGCGTACCACACGCGAAAGAATTATTGGGAGCATTCATGAGTGGTAAAGTGAACTGCCTGGTCTGTATTCTTTGGATAATTTGATTCTGTTTCAAGGTTGGTGTTAGTGCAATGTATTTAGTTGCTGATTTTCTGTTAGAAGATTTGTATCTATTTGCAATTTGTTTGTGTTTTGATTTTTTTCTAAAAAAATCCTAAATGTGATGGCGGTGTGTGTAGGCTTGCGCTTGACTGTTGGTGTGTGTGGACTGGCACTTGGTTGGTGGTGTGCGTGGAATGGTGCTTGGCTGGCGGTGTGCGTGGACTGGCGGTGTGCATGGACTGGCGGTGTGCGTGGACTGGTGCGTGGCTGGTGGTGTGCGTGGACTGGAGCTTGACTGGCGGTGTGCGTGGAATGGTGCTTGGCTGGCGCTGTGCGTGGACTGGTACTTGGCTGGCGGTGTGCGTGGACTGGTGGTGTGTGCGGACTGGTGCTTGGCTGGTGGTGTCCGTGGACTGGAGCTTGGCTGGTGGTGTGCGTGGACTGGAGCTTGGCAGGCGGTGTGCGTGGAATAGTGCTTGGCTGGCGGTGTGCGTGGACTGGTACTTGGCTGGTGGTGTGCGTGGACTGGTGGTGTGTGCGGAGTGGTGCTTGGCTGGAGGTGTCCGTGGACTGGACTTGGCTGGCGGTGTGCGTGGATTGGCGATTGGCTGCCGGTGTGCCTGGACTGGCGATTGGCTGGCGGTGTGCCTGGACTGGCGCTTGGCTGGCGATGTGCCTGGACTGGCGCTTGGCTAGCGGTGTGCGTGGACTGGCGCTCTGCTAGCGGTGTGTGTGGACTGGCGCTCTGCTAGCGGTGTGTGTGGACTGGTGCTCGGCTGGCTCTGTGTGAGTAGTGACTTTCTGCTGGTCACTACACACACTGCTAGCTGAGTGCCACTCCACGCAATCCATCAGCATGTGTAGTTGCTGTGTCTGGATTGTGGGCGTGTGAAAGTGATGGGCCCTTGAATGGCGCTGTGTGCTGGTGTGAGTTTTGTTATGTGATGGGCCCGCGGCTGGTGGTGTGAATGGTTTTGTATGTCTCACACGTATGAAAGGTGTATGAATGGCCTGTAAAGAGGTTGGTGCCTTGTCGTGGCTTTACAGCTCACGAGCTGTGAGTCAATGGTTCAGTTTCTCGCCCTTTCAATTATTACCAGTGCATTTCATGTTTTGTGAAATCACTTGCTAATACAATTGTATCTACTGAACCATCACTCACCCTCGTGCCAAATCCAACCAGTATGTGTGTGTGCTTGCGGATTAGATGGCTGAGCAGTAATATTTGTATTTCTGAAGCAGGGTGTACCTTGTCCCTTTTTGGTGAATTTTGTAATGTGTTGCTTTTGTACCTGGTGGTGCGAATGGTCTTGTTTGTATCACGTATGAAAGGTGTGTGAATGGCCTGTAAAGTGGTTGGTGCCTTGATGTGGCTTTACAGCTCACAAGCTGCGAGTCATTGGTTTGGATTTTGTGAATTTAATTATTGACAGTGCATTTCATTTTTGTGAAATCTCTTGTTAATAAAATTTAATACACTGAACCATGACTCGCCCTCGTGCCAAATCCAACCAGTATGTGTGTGTGTTTGAGGAATAGATGGTTGTGCAGCAATCTTTGTCTTTAGTTTCTCTGCCAAGGTACACTTTCCATATAAGAATAACCCACCAACTGTAGATATTGTCGAAAACCCATGGGAGTTCGTGGTGATGTCTCTCTTGTGAATTCAAAAAGTTTTTTTTATCCCCAATGTCCTGCAAACCTCAAAATGTCCGCCACATTTTCTTTGCAATTTTATTCCAAAATTCTCACGCTGTAGGAACAATAGTTAATCTGGTTTTGCAAGGGGGGTCACTTTGGTTTGTGGCCCGGTGCTCAGCGGCCATCTAGGGAAACCTACCAAACCCATGCATTTCTGAAAACTAGATACGCGGTGGCTTCCAGGGAGGTATGGCTTGCGTGGATCCCCCAACGTTTCCTTACCCAGAATCCCCTGCAAACCTCAATTTTAGCTGAAAAAATCACTTTTTTCACACATTTTGGGGTGGGAAAGTTGTGGCATCACCGGGCTCACACAAATTTACCACCACCCAGCGTTCCCCCAGGTCTCCCAGTAAAAATGGTGCCTCACTTGTGTGGGAGGCCCAAGTACCCGCGGCAGGCAAGGGCCCAAAACGTAGTGAGGTGACATCAAAATGGCCTATCGCAAAACGACCTAGTTTTGCAAGGGGGTTACTTTGGTTTTTGACCCGGTGCTCGGCGGCCATCTAGGGAAACCTACCAAACCCACACATTTCTGAAAACTAGACACCCGGCGGCTTCCAGGGAGGTATGGCTTGCGTGGATCCCCCAACGTTTCCTTACCCAGAATCCCCTGCAAACCTCAATTTTAGCTGAAAAAATCACTTTTTTAACACATTTTGGGGTAGGAAAGTTGTGGCATCACCGGGCTCACACAAATTTACCACCACCCAGCGTTCCCCCAGGTCTCCCGGTAAAAATGGTGCCTCACTTGTGTGGGGGGCCCAAGTACCCGCGGCAGGCAAGGGCCCAAAACGTAGTGAGGTGACATCAAAATGGCCTATCGCAAAACCACCTGGTTTTGCAAGGGGGGTCACTTTGGTTTTTGACCCGGTGCTCGGCGGCCATCTAGGGAAACCTACCAAACCCACACATTTCTGAAAACTAGACACCCGGCGGCTTCCAAGGAGGTATGGCTTGCGTGGATCCCCCAACGTTTCCTTACCCAGAATCCCCTGCAAACCTCAATTTTAGTTGAAAAAATCACTTTTTTCACACATTTTGGGGTGGGAAAGTTGTGGCATCACCGGGCTCACACAAATTTTCCACCACCCAGCGTTCCCCTAGGTCTCCCGGTAAAATTTGGGATTGGCAATGTTGATGTCGCCTCACTACGTTTTGGGCCCTTGCCTGCCGCGGGTACTTGGGCCTCCTACACAAGTAAGGCACCATTTTTACCGGGAGACCTGGGGGAACGCTGGGTGGTGGTAAATTTGTGTGAGCCCGGTGATGCCACAACTTTCCCACCCCAAAATGTGTGAAAAAAGTGATTTTTTCAGCAAAAATTGAGGTTTGCAGGAGATTCTGGGTAAGGAAACATTGGAGGGTCCACGCAAGCCATACCTCCCTGGAAGCCGCCGGGTGTCTAGTTTTCAGAAATGCATGGGTTTGGTAGGTTTCCCTAGATGGCCCGCTTTGCACCGGGCCAAAAACCCAAGTGACCCCCCTTGCAAAACCAGGTGGTTTTGCGATAGGCCATTTTGATGTCGCCTCACTACGTTTTGGGCCCTTGCCTACCGCGGGTACTTGGGCCTCCCACACAAGTGAGGCACAATTTTTACCGGGAGACCTGGGGGAACGCTGGGTGGTGGTAAATTTGTGTGAGCCCGGTGATGCCACAACTTTCCCACCCCAAAATGTGTGAAAAAAGTGTTTTTTTCAGCAAAAATTGAGGTTTGCAGGGTATTCTGGGTAAGGAAACGTTGGGGGATCCATGCAAGCCATACCTCCCTGGAAGCCGCCGGGTGTCTAGTTTTCAGAAATGCGTGGGTTTGGTAGGTTTCCCTAGGTACCGGCAGAGCTAGGGTTCAAAAACTACAGCTCGCCACTTTGCCAAAAAAGGGTCATTTTTCACTGCAAAATTGAGGTGTGACCACGTTGCGTTTTGCGCTGTTTCCTGTCGCGGGCACTATGCCGACCCGCACCAGTGAGGTACCATTTTTCTCGTAGGACTTTGGGGAACGGGGGAGTGGGTGGAAATTTGTGGATCCACGCAGATTCCAGAACTTTCCATCACAGAAATGTTGGGAAAATGCGTTTTTTTGTCAATTTTTTACGTTTGCAAGGCATTCTGGGTAACAGACCATGGTGGGAGGCAGTCAAGTCACCCCATCCTGGATTCCCCTGGGTGTCTAGTTTCAAAAATGTATAGGTTTGCTAGGTTTCCCTAGGTGCCGGCAGGGCTAGGGTTCAAAAACTACAGCTAGTCACTTTGCCAAAAAAGGGTCATTTTTCACTGCAAAATTGAGGTGTGACCACGTTGCGTTTTGCGCCGTTTCCTGTCGTGGGCACCATGCCGACCTGCACAAGTGAGGTACCATTTTTCTCGTAGGACTTTGGGGAACGCAGGGTGGGTGGAAATTTGTGGATCCACGCAGATTCCAGATCTTTCCATCACAGAAATGTGGGGAAAATGTGTTTTTTTTGTCAATTTTTTACGTTTGCCAGGGATTCTGGGTAACAGACCATGGTGGGAGGCAGTCAAGTCACCCCATCCTGGATTCCCCTGGGTGTCTAGCTTTCAAAAATATATAGGTTTGCTAGGTTTCCCTAGGTGCCGGCAGAGCTAGGGTTCAAAAACTACAGCTCATCACTTTGCCAAAAAAGGGTCATTTTTCACTGCAAAATTGAGGTGTGACCATGTTTCGTTTTGCGCCGTTTCCTGTCGCGGGCACTATGCCGACCCGCACAAGTGAGGTACCATTTTTCTCGTAGGACTTTGGGGAACGCGGGGTGGGTGGAAATTTGTGGATCCATGCAGATTCCAGAACTTTCCATCACAGAAATGTGGAGAAAATGCGTTTTTTTTGTCAATTTTTTACGTTTGCAAGGGATTCTGGGTAACAGACCATGGTGGGAGGCACTCAAGTCACCCCATCCTGGATTCCCCTCGGTGTCTAGTTTTAAAAAATGTAAAGGTTTGCTAGGTTTCCCTAGGTGCCGGCAGGGCTAGGGTTCAAAAACTACAGCTGGTCACTTTGCCAAAAAAGGGTCATTTTTCACTGCAAAATTAAGGTGTGACCACGTTGCGTTTTGTGCCGTTTCCTGTCGCGGCCACTATGCCGACCCGTACAAGTGAGGTACCATGTTTCTCGTAAGACTTTGGGGAACGTGGGGTGGGTGGAAATTTGTGGATCCACGCAGATTCCAGAACTTTCCATCACAGAAATGTGGGGAAAATATGTTTTTTTTGTCAATTTTTTACATTTGCAAGGGATTCTGGGTAACAGACCATGGTGGGAGGCAGTCAAGTCACCCCATCCTGGATTCCTCTGGGTGTCTAGTTTTCAAAAATGTATAGGTTTGCTAGGTTTCCCAAGGTGCCGGCAGGGCTAGGGTTCAAAAACTACAGCTCGTCACTTTGCCAAAAAAGGGTCATTTTTCACTGCAAAATTGAGGTGTGACCACGTTGCGTTTTGCGCCGTTTCCTGTCGCAGGCACTAGGCCGACCCGCACAAGTGAGGTACCATTTTTCTCGTAGGACTTTGGGGAACGCGGGGTGGGTGGAAATTTGTGGATCCACGCAGATTCCAGAACTTTCCATCACAGAAATATGGGGAAAATGTGTTTTTTTTGTAAATTTTTTACGTTTGCAAGGGGTTCTGGGTAACAGACCATGGTGGGAGGCAGTCAAGTCACCCCATCCTAGTTTGCCCTGGGTGTCTAGTTTTCAAAAATGTATAGGTTTGCTAGGTTTCCCTAGGTTCCGGCAGGGCTAGGGTTAAAAAACTACAGCTAGTCACTCTGCCAAAAAAGGGTCATTTTTCACTGCAAAATGAGGTGTGACCACTTTGCGTTTTGCTCCGTCTCCTGTCGCGGGCACTATGCCGACCCGCGCAAGTGAGGTACCATTTTTCTCGTAGGACTTTGGGGAACGCGGGGTGGGTGGAAATTTGTGGATCCACGCAGATTCCAGAACTTTCCATCACAGAAATATGGGGAAAATGTGTTTTTTTTGTCAATTTTTTACGTTTGCAAGGGATTCTGGGTAACAGACCATGGAGGGAGGCAGTGAAGTCACCCCATCCTGGATTCCCCTGGGTGTCTAGTTTTCAAATATGTATAGGTTTGCTAGGTTTCCCTAGGTGCCGGCAGGGCTAGGGTTAAAAAACTACAGCTAGTCACTTTGCCAAAAAGGGGTCATTTTTCACTGCAAAATTGAGGTGTGACCACGTTGCGTTTTGCGCCGTTTCCTGTCGCGGGCACTATGCCGACCCGCACAAGTGAGGTACCATTTTTCTCATAGGACTTTGGGGAACGCGGGGTGGGTGGAAGTTTGTGGATCCACGCAGATTCCAGAACTTTCCATCACAGAAATGTGGAGAAAATGCGTTTTTTTTGTCAATTTTTTACGTTTGCAAGGGATTCTGGGTAACAGACCATGGTGGGAGGCACTCAAGTCACCCCATCCTGGATTCCCCTCGGTGTCTAGTTTTAAAAAATGTAAAGGTTTGCTAGGTTTCCCTAGGTGCCGGCAGGGCTAGGGTTCAAAAACTACAGCTGGTCACTTTGCCAAAAAAGGGTAATTTTTCACTGCAAAATTAAGGTGTGACCACGTTGCGTTTTGTGCCGTTTCCTGTCGCGGGCACTATGCCGACCCGCACAAGTGAGGTACCATTTTTCTCATAGGACTTTGGGGAACGCGGGGTGGGTGTAAGTTTGTGGATCCACGCAGATTCCAGAACTTTCCATCACAGAAATGTGGGGAAAATGTGTTTTTATTGTCAATTTTTTACGTTTGCAAGGGATTCTGGGTAACAGACCATGGTGGGAGGCAGTCAAGTCACCCCATCCTGGATTCCCCTGGGTGTCTAGTTTTCAAAAATGTATAGGTTTGCTAGGTTTCCCTAGGTGCGGGCAGGGCTAGGGTTCAAAAACTACAGCTGGACTCTTCGCAAAAAAACTGTAAATTTTCAGTGTGAAAATGTGGTGTGTTCACCTTAGGTTTTGAGCCACTTCCTGTCGTGGGCACTATGCCTACCCACACAAGTGAGGTACCATTTTTCTTGTAGGACGTTGGGGAACGCGGGGTGGGTGGAAATTTGTGGATCCACGCAGATTCCAGAACTTTCCATCACAGAAATATGGGGAAAATATGTTTTTTTTGTCAATTTTTTATGTTTGCAAGGGATTCTGGGTAACAGACCATGGTGGGAGGCAGTCAAGTCACCCCATCCTAGTTTCCTCTGGGTGTCTAGTTTTCAAAAATGTATAGGTTTGCTAGGTTTCCCTAGGTTCCGGCAGGGCTAGGGTTAAAAAACTACAGCTAGTCACTTTGCCAAAAAAGGGTCATTTTTCACTGCAAAATTGAGGTGTGACCACTTTGCGTTTTGCTCCGTCTCCTGTCGCGGGCACTATGCCGACCCGCACAAGTGAGGTACCATTTTTCTCGTAGGACTTTGGGGAACGCGGGGTGGGTGGAAATTTGTGGATCCACGCAGATTCCAGAACTTTCCATCACAGAAATATGGGGAAAATGTGTTTTTTTTGTGTCAATTTTTTACGTTTGCCAGGGATTTTGGGTAACAGACCATGGTGGGAGGCAGTCAAGTCACCCCATCCTGGATTCCCCTGGTTGTCTAGCTTTCAAAAATATATAGGTTTGCTAGGTTTCCCTAGGTGCCGGCAGAGCTAGGGTTCAAAAACTATAGCTCATCACTTTGCCAAAAAAGGGTCATTTTTCACTGCAAAATTGAGGTGTGACCATGTTTCGTTTTGCGCCGTTTCCTGTCGCGGGCACTATGCCGACCCGCACAAGTGAGGTACCATTTTTCTCGTAGGACTTTGGGGAACGCGGGGTGGGTGGAAATTTGTAGATCCACGCAGATTCCAGAACTTTCCATCACAGAAATATGGAGAAAATGCGGTTTTTTTTGTCAATTGTTTACGTTTGCAAGGGATTCTGGGTAACAGACCATGGTGGGAGACACTCAAGTCACCCCATCCTGGATTCCCCTCGGTGTCTAGTTTTAAAAAATGTAAAGGTTTGCTAGGTTTCCCTAGGTGCCGGCAGGGCTAGGGTTCAAAAACTACAGCTGGTCACTTTGCCAAAAAAGGGTCATTTTTCACTGCAAAATTAAGGTGTGACCACGTTGCGTTTTGTGCCGTTTCCTGTCGCGGCCACTATGCCGACCCATACAAGTGAGGTACCATGTTTCTCGTAAGACTTTGGGGAACGTGGGGTGGGTGGAAATTTGTGGATCCACGCAGATTCCAGAACTTTCCATCACAGAAATGTGGGGAAAATATGTTTTTTTTGTCAATTTTTTACATTTGCAAGGGATTCTGGGTAACAGACCATGGTGGGAGGCAGTCAAGTCACCCCATCCTGGATTCCTCTGGGTGTCTAGTTTTCAAAAATGTATAGGTTTGCTAGGTTTCCCAAGGTGCCGGCAGGGCTAGGGTTCAAAAACTACAGCTCGTCACTTTGCCAAAAAAGGGTCATTTTTCACTGCAAAATTGAGGTGTGACCACGTTGCGTTTTGCGCCGTTTCCTGTCGCAGGCACTAGGCCGACCCGCACAAGTGAGGTACCATTTTTCTCGTAGGACTTTGGGGAACGCGGGGTGGGTGGAAATTTGTGGATCCACGCAGATTCCAGAACTTTCCATCACAGAAATATGGGGAAAATGTGTTTTTTTTGTAAATTTTTTACGTTTGCAAGGGATTCTGGGTAACAGACCATGGTGGGAGGCAGTCAAGTCACCCCATCCTAGTTTGCCCTGGGTGTCTAGTTTTCAAAAATGTATAGGTTTGCTAGGTTTCCCTAGGTTCCGGCAGGGCTAGGGTTAAAAAACTACAGCTAGTCACTCTGCCAAAAAAGGGTCATTTTTCACTGCAAAATTGAGGTGTGACCACTTTGCGTTTTGCTCCGTCTCCTGTCGCGGGCACTATGCCGACCCGCACAAGTGAGGTACCATTTTTCTCGTAGGACTTTGGGGAACGCGGGGTGGGTGGAAATTTGTGGATCCACGCAGATTCCAGAACTTTCCATCACAGAAATATGGGGAAAATGTGGTTTTTTTGTCAATTTTTTAAGTTTGCAAGGGATTCTGGGTAACAGACCATGGAGGGAGGCAGTGAAGTCACCCCATCCTGGATTCCCCTGGGTGTCTAGGTTTCAAATATGTATAGGTTTGCTAGGTTTCCCTAGGTGCCGGCAGGGCTAGGGTTAAAAAACTACAGCTAGTCACTTTGCCAAAAAGGGGTCATTTTTCACTGCAAAATTGAGGTGTGACCACGTTGCGTTTTGCGCCGTTTCCTGTCGCGGGCACTATGCCGACCCGCACAAGTGAGGTACCATTTTTCTCATAGGACTTTGGGGAACGCGGGGTGGGTGGAAGTTTGTGGATCCACGCAGATTCCAGAACTTTCCATCACAGAAATGTGGAGAAAATGCGTTTTTTTTGTCAATTTTGTACGTTTGCAAGGGATTCTGGGTAACAGACCATGGTGGGAGGCACTCAAGTCACCCCATCCTGGATTCCCCTCGGTGTCTAGTTTTAAAAAATGTAAAGGTTTGCTAGGTTTCCCTAGGTGCCGGCAGGGCTAGGGTTCAAAAACTACAGCTGGTCACTTTGCCAAAAAAGGGTCATTTTTCACTGCAAAATTAAGGTGTGACCACGTTGCGTTTTGTGCCGTTTCCTGTCGCGGGCACTATGCCGACCCGCACAAGTGAGGTACCATTTTTCTCATAGGACTTTGGGGAACGCGGGGTGGGTGGAAGTTTGTGGATCCACGCAGATTCCAGAACTTTCCATCACAGAAATGTGGGGAAAATGTGTTTTTATTGTCAATTTTTTACGTTTGCAAGGGATTCTGGGTAACAGACCATGGTGGGAGGCAGTCAAGTCACCCCATCCTGGATTCCCCTGGGTGTCTAGTTTTCAAAAATGTATAGGTTTGCTAGGTTTCCCTAGGTGCGGGCAGGGCTAGGGTTCAAAAACTACAGCTAGACTCTTCGCAAAAAAACTGTAAATTTTCAGTGTGAAAATGTGGTGTGTTCACCTTAGGTTTTGAGCCACTTCCTGTCGTGGGCACTATGCCTACCCACACAAGTGAGGTACCATTTTTCTTGTAGGACTTTGGGGAACGCGGGGTGGGTGGAAATTTGTGGATCCACGCAGATTCCAGAACTTTCCATCACAGAAATATGGAGAAAATATGTTTTTTTTGTCAATTTTTTATGTTTGCAAGGGATTCTGGGTAACAGACCATGGTGGGAGGCAGTCAAGTCACCCCATCCTAGTTTCCTCTGGGTGTCTAGTTTTCAAAAATGTATAGGTTTGCTAGGTTTCCCTAGGTTCCGGCAGGGCTAGGGTTAAAAAACTACAGCTAGTCACTTTGCCAAAAAAGGGTCATTTTTCACTGCAAAATTGAGGTGTGACCACTTTGCGTTTTGCTCCGTCTCCTGTCGCGGGCACTATGCCGACCCGCACAAGTGAGGTACCATTTTTCTCGTAGGACTTTGGGGAACGCGGGGTGGGTGGAAATTTGTGGATCCACGCAGATTCCAGAACTTTCCATCACAGAAATATGGGGAAAATGTGTTTTTTTGTGTCAATTTTTTACGTTTGCAAGGGATTCTGGGTAACAGACCATGGAGGGAGGCAGTCAAGTCGCCCCATCCTGGATTCCCCTGGGTGTCTAGTTTTCAAATATGTATAGGTTTGCTAGGTTTCCCTAGGTGCCGGCAGGGCTAGGGTTAAAAAACTACAGCTAGTCACTTTGCCAAAAAAGGGGTCATTTTTCACTGCAAAATTGAGGTGTGACCACGTTGCGTTTTGCGCTGTTTCCTGTCGCGGGCACTATGCCGACCCGCACAAGTGAGGTACCATTTTTCTCATAGGACTTTGGGGAACGCGGGGTGGGTGGAAGTTTGTGGATCCACGCAGATTCCAGAACTTTCCATCACAGAAATGTGGGGAAAATGTGTTTTTATTGTCAATTTTTTACGTTTGCAAGGGATTCTGGGTAACAGACCATGGTGGGAGGCAGTCAAGTCACCCCATCCTGGATTCCCCTGGGTGTCTAGTTTTCAAAAATGTATAGGTTTGCTAGGTTTCCCTAGGTGCGGGCAGGGCTAGGGTTCAAAAACTACAGCTAGACTCTTCGCAAAAAAACTGTAAATTTTCAGTGTGAAAATGTGGTGTGTTCACCTTAGGTTTTGAGCCACTTCCTGTCGTGGGCACTATGCCTACCCACACAAGTGAGGTACCATTTTTCTTGTAGGACTTTGGGGAACGCGGGGTGGGTGGAAATTTGTGGATCCACGCAGATTCCAGAACTTTCCATCACAGAAATATGGAGAAAATATGTTTTTTTTGTCAATTTTTTATGTTTGCAAGGGATTCTGGGTAACAGACCATGGTGGGAGGCAGTCAAGTCACCCCATCCTAGTTTCCTCTGGGTGTCTAGTTTTCAAAAATGTATAGGTTTGCTAGGTTTCCCTAGGTTCCGGCAGGGCTAGGGTTAAAAAACTACAGCTAGTCACTTTGCCAAAAAAGGGTCATTTTTCACTGCAAAATTGAGGTGTGACCACTTTGCGTTTTGCTCCGTCTCCTGTCGCGGGCACTATGCCGACCCGCACAAGTGAGGTACCATTTTTCTCGTAGGACTTTGGGGAACGCGGGGTGGGTGGAAATTTGTGGATCCACGCAGATTCCAGAACTTTCCATCACAGAAATATGGGGAAAATGTGTTTTTTTGTGTCAATTTTTTACGTTTGCAAGGGATTCTGGGTAACAGACCATGGAGGGAGGCAGTCAAGTCGCCCCATCCTGGATTCCCCTGGGTGTCTAGTTTTCAAATATGTATAGGTTTGCTAGGTTTCCCTAGGTGCCGGCAGGGCTAGGGTTAAAAAACTACAGCTAGTCACTTTGCCAAAAAAGGGGTCATTTTTCACTGCAAAATTGAGGTGTGACCACGTTGCGTTTTGCGCTGTTTCCTGTCGCAGGCACTATGCCGACCCGCACAAGTGAGGTACCATTTTTCTCATAGGACTTTGGGGAACGCGGGGTGGGTGGAAGTTTGTGGATCCACGCAGATTCCAGAACTTTCCATCACAGAAATGTGGGGAAAATGTGTTTTTATTGTCAATTTTTTACGTTTGCAAGGGATTCTGGGTAACAGACCATGGTGGGAGGCAGTCAAGTCACCCCATCCTGGATTCCCCTGGGTGTCTAGTTTTCAAAAATGTATAGGTTTGCTAGGTTTCCCTAGGTGCGGGCAGGGCTAGGGTTCAAAAACTACAGCTAGACTCTTCGCAAAAAAACTGTAAATTTTCAGTGTGAAAATGTGGTGTGTTCACCTTAGGTTTTGAGCCACTTCCTGTCGTGGGCACTATGCCTACCCACACAAGTGAGGTACCATTTGTATCGGGAGACTTAGGGTAGTTCAGATTTGTAAAGCAACTGTTATTACCTATTGATTTTTGATGCATTTCTCCCTTCCAAATGAAAGATATTGTGTAAATAAAAAGTCATTTTGAAAAATGACCAATAATTGTCATGCAAGTATGAGTATTCCCAATTTCGAAAATGTCCAAATATGCACTGTTTCTAAACTCTGTAATTTGTTCCCATTTCAGAAATACATAAGTGTCTTTCATACCGATTTTTCCATGTATACATTTTCCCACAATAATTGCTATATACCCGGAACAAAAAAAAAAACCATTACAAAATGCTGCTCAGTTTTTTACTCTGGGTTCGTTGGGCTCTTGGCGAACCTACAAGTCCAATATATCCCCACAACCAGGAAGGTCCACCGGATGTAGCGGTACATTGCTTTCAAAGAGATGTCATAATTGGAAGAAGTTACAGGTGAAAACGTTGACTCAAAAGGCTGCTTTTTTCAACAAATTTTTAATTTTTCCTATATTTACCTGTTAGTTTCTATAAAGAAACCTTGATGGATCTACACAAATGACCCCTTGCTGAATTCAGAATTTTGTCTACTTTTCATAAATGTATAGTTTGCCAGGCTCCATTATTGCTTTTCTACCCATTTCTACCATTATCTGGAAGGAGGTTGAAAGCACAAAAAATAGCAAAAATAGGGTATGTCCCAGAAAAATGTCAAAACTGTGTAAAAAATGTTGGATTTCTGACAAAAATCTGTCATTCCCTAAAAGCTGGAGAAATTGTGATTTCAGCCCCACAAACCCTTTTTTGATATCATTTGCAGAGAAAAACCCAGACGCTTTCATTTGCAGCCACTTTTCCCCATTTTTCACAAAAAAAACAACATTTTGCTGTATTTTGACTAATTTCTGGGAACCCTGTGGGAGAATCCACAAACCCTGGGTACCTTTAGAATCCCCATGATGTTGGAAGAAAAGGACGCTAATTTGGCGTGGATACCTAATGTGGTCAAAAAGTTACAGGGGCCTAAGCGCTCACTGCCCCAAATAGCCCAAAAAAGGCTTAGCACGGGAGGGGAAAAGGCCTAGCAGCGAAGGGGTTAAAACAATCTGGTCACGGTTTTTTGTGTGCTCTACATTAGGATTTTCCAGCTGCATATTCACCGCCAATGTCTCTAATCTTTTCTATAATGCATGTTTCTTCATTTTTAAGATGGGAACCTATTTTCGACCTAATATAAATTGTAATCCTAGTTGATTTAAGCATGATCTATGTTTAAGGTTTTGCTTTTGCTATAATTTATGATGATTTTGTATCCTTTTTACTGATGTATTTATATTGAATTCTCTGATGGAATTTCAGCACCTTATCGTATTGGCACTATAATGGGTATTCTTTTATTTTTATGCTATTTGTTCCATTTCATCAATTGTAACTAATATTTTAATCCACTCAATAAAAAAAGAAGGATCCATGAAAGATCTTAAATGGCAGATTAAGGACCTAACCAAAGAGGTTACTGCATTTAAAGTGTTGGTCAACACCCTAGCTGAATCTTTCAATCTTGTATTAGCAGATACAGCGCACATAAAGGATTATCTGCCTAGTTCCCTAATGACTATGCCTAAAGAACCGCATCCCGGCAGGCATGTCCCAGTAGATAGGGATATCAGTGGCAAACCCTACAATCTTTCCTCACAAGCAATAAGAATAGATCCAGTCCATTGCCACAAGAACCCAGTACAATATCCAGTTCTTCAAAAACATCAAATAGTACAATCATCTACAATAGGGCTCCAGCCTCCAGAATGTGTCAATATGCATATGTATCCATTAGGCATTACATCTTGCCCGAATAGGACATCTCAGGTGACACAATCCTCTCATGATCATTTGCAGGGGCCAGAACATAAACGTTGAATCTTTTTAATCAATGTTCCTAAATTACCATCTAGCTTGATTAAAGAAGACAAAGGTTCCCTGATAAATAAATGTACCCAATGGGTTAGACATGTAAGGGGTTGCAGATCAAATATTAGGGAACATATAATCGCTGCTAAAGGTCCCCTCAAGTTGGCTCTGAATTAGAGTGTATCGCTCTGACATTTAGCAGAAGTGAACTAGTTGAAAATCTAGTGGCATTTGACATTCGGACTTCACACCTAACAGATACAAAATTCGGAATGAAATACAACCCTCCAGATTCTCTAATGCAACCTACCACCCAAAAACCTCTTTCACTTCACCTAGAAGTGTCACCCTTATGTGAGTTAGATTGATGGTTACGGAAGCCTCTCCATCAGTCTCATCAGGGTTTAGTTTCTGAGTGTACTTGAGAGGGTTCTGGCCTTCAACCAACAACACTTATTCCATAAGAGTCACAGCCCTCTGAACCAGGGAAATGAAAATCATAGTCCAAGGGGTATGAATGTACAACTAGAAGCCACTCCAGTCTACGGAGATATCTCAGATCTCACTCTTATCATGGAACATCACAGAATTGAGATCAAGGGGAAAATCCTAGGACTGGACTAGCTTAATCGATTCCCATGATATCTGTCTGTTTCAGGAAACATGGTCTACAGATCCAATAGTCCATCTAGGGTACCTGAACTTTCACAAACCATCAATTTGAGGTCAATTGGGCAGGCCATCTAGTGTGCTTACCATATGGCTAAAGCAAGATCTAGGGTACAGGATTCAGGTACTTCAGGTCGACAGCCCAGATAAATTGGCAATTCGCAAACAGATTAGCCCTCAGATCCATATAACAATCTTCAATTTATGTGCTAGAGAATTAAAAGCTGTAGCCCTATTAGACGAATTCCTGGATAGTAATCTGGATATTGTGCATCTAGTAATAGTGGGGGATTTAAACACAACTTTTGAGCGCCTTGATTATGAAGATAGCAAATTAACAGAAGAGGAAGACGCTCAATGGGATATACCCAGTCTAGAAATGGTGCCCATAAAAACATGGACAGATGCAGCTCTGCAATTAAAAGCCCTGTGTATGGAAAGGGGAATTAGGGCAGTTAATGGAAGATCAACATCCAATAGATTAGGATCAAATACGTTTAATAGTGGCTATAGCGCTAGCTGACCCGATTATATAATAATAAACCCGGAATTATGGCCTGCTCTGATTAATATGGAGGTACTAGAGCGAGTTGAAAGCAATCATAATACCTTTTCACTTGTAAGTAAATTAGTGAACTACAATAGGGTTATAACATCACCAGGACAGTGTACGACTGGATATGTTCTGCTCTCCAACAATATGAGACGGTTCAAATGGGCAAAGGTCATGGAAAAGCCAGAAGTAGTAAGAGCAATAATGGCAGATGTTACTATGGCTTTGGAAGAGTTACAGGCAGTGTACAATCACAAAGAATGAAATAAAATCATAATAGAGGCGCACAACATCTTATTTGATAAAACAAAGACCTATTTTTTAAAGCTGCCTTGTCATTATAACAAATTTATAGCAGTACAGGAAAACTGGTACAATAAGGTTTGCAGGCTAATATATAAATAGCTTGCAGCAGCAATAAAATCAAAAAATCTGACTAGTATCAAACAAGCAAGGAAATTGTATAAATCTTTTCAGTGGAGAGCAAAACGGACTGGGATAAGCAGATGTGGCTGGATCTGCGAATGGCTAGCTCTGGGAAAAATCTCCATAATTTTTGGTACTTGGTACAGTGGAGAAGAGGAGGGCAAGCTTTCTCCTCCTCGCCCCCAAAATAATGTAGCACCAGAATCATGGATTACGCATTTCTCAAAACAATATGCAGAGGAAGAAGAAGAATCCCTCTCCAGTTGCCAGCTCTGTCATTTGACCTCTCAGATGTAGGTGTAGCACTAAGTGCAGTTAAGGGGGGAAGAGCCCCTGGTCTAGATAGCATCCTAGTGGACCTAATTGTGTATGATAAGGATATTTGATCAATATATATACATACGCTGGTTAAAACAATAGCCTGTGGTGCCCCCATTCCAGAATCTTGGCACCTCAGGGTTATACCAATTTTTTTTAAAAGGTGATAGATCTCTTCCTAGTAATTATAGGCCAAGAAGTCTAATCGATTCAATACAAAAGTGGTAGCAAGATTAGTTTTGGCAAAAATCCAGGACTGGTTAGTTACAAATAGCATACTTACACCTTTACAGGCAGGCTTACGCGCCCATGTCAGCATCATTGACCAGGTCATTCATTTTATATTAATATATTGGTGCACAGTAGTGATCGCCAATGGCAGCATAACTTCGTAGATCTTAAGTCTGCATTTGACTTGGTCAAACGGAAGAAATTCTGGATGGTCCTGAAGGACATAGGAGTGCCTCTAGACCTATTATTCCTAATTGTTAGACTCAATGAGGATAATTTTGCACAAGTGCGATAGGGTGCACAGGGTAATACTACAGACAGATTTCCAGTCTCTGAGGGGGTTCGCCAAGGGTGCGTCATGGTCCCAACATTGTTCTCTTTATTTCTGAACGGTGTAGCACAATTTTTTGCTGACTACCCAACAGATGCCCCGGTCCTTGTAGGTATAAAAATACTAATTCTCATGATCGCAGACGACACACTCATTATTTCTAAGTCACAGTGTGGTCTGCGGTGAGCACTTGCCCGATTTGAAGAATTCTGTAGGGTGCGAGGACTAGTGATTAACACTAATAAAACTAAATGTATGGTTTTAAACAAGCATTGGGTAATAATGGGTAAGGTGTGTCTTAACGATGAGCCCCATGAACAGACAGAAGGTTTTAATTACCTAGGAGTTATTCTAGCTAAGAAGCAGATCAGGAAGCCCCAGATCAAAACTGACAGCTGTACACCATCATTATAACCATGAGCCGGCTGGTAACCCTCTTCCTATGAATATGTCTGGACCTGGAAAAGGCATTCAACATGATATGATGGGACTTTCTGGAAGCTACCATTCTGCGCATGAGGCTGGGTGCTCGATGGATACTGTGGATGCGCCTGCTATACGCCCATCCTATGGCACAGGTTAGGATGGGACGAATGATCTCAGAGCCATATAAACTGTTCCAGGCCACGAGACAGGGCTGCCCACTGTCACCCCTTCTATTTGCTATTGCCATTGAGCCGCTGTGTCAGCAGTTTTGTGCAGAGGGTGCGGGCTGGGGCATTGTGGTGGACGGAACAGGGCATAATATCTCCCTCTATGCAGATGATCTGCTGATCTCCCTGCAGAATAGTGAACAGGACATTCCCTAAGTGTTCGGCTCCTCGAGGAGTTGGGCCTCTGGGTGAATAGAAGTAAGGTTTGTTTGTTCCCGGTAGTTGGTGGAGCCTCCAACCCATTCGCCTGCCTACTTGATATAATTTGGGCAGCGTTCTTTTTTAAGTACCTGGACATTCAGAGTTTTCATGGCCTCACAGATTGCGTGAGTGTAACCTGGGGAAGGCACTTTGTTCACTTTGGTCATGTGTTTCCTTTTGGAGGTCTCTCTGGCTGCCTATCATGGTGCACATAGTGTTCCTTAAAGTGATCATGCTCCTGAGAGATACACATACTGATTAGGTGATATAACTGTGGCAGAGGACAGCATGTCACACATACAGCATGCTGCTTGACTCTGCGTACTCACCCACAATCCATGCACGCTTCGAAAGCAAATTAGCCATCAGCTGTGGCAAAGTGCTGTTACGCAAGATGTACGAGTCATGGGCAGAGCTGGGAAATTTGTCACAGATGTGTGAGATGATCATATCCGCCTGGCACACCACTTGCACATTGATGGAATGGAAATGTTTCCTGTAGATGTGCTCACGTGCCTGTGGTGGAACCAGGCCAACATGTGTGCAGTCAATGGCACCAACAACATTAGGGATGTGCCCAAGGGCATAAAATCCACCTTCACAGCTGCCAATTCATGCCTCTTGGGGAAATGGATGTATCGGTCCTTGTAGGTCATCATAGCAGACAGGACATCACATAGCACCATGCTGAACATAGGTTGCGACATCCCACCTGCGGTGGACACTGTGTACTGGAATGAACCAGTAGCAAAGAAATGCAGGGCCGCCATCACCTTACATGTGGGTGTCAAAGCAGTTGGATACGTTCTGCGAGGCCGCAGGTGGAGATCCAACAGAGCACATAGGTCTTGTAGGGTGGGTCGATCCAGACGGAATTTTCGTATGACGTCCTCATCCTCCATGTCCGCCAGCACTGTGAAGGCACGATGCCCATTTGGTCGCCACCGAGGTGAGATGAAAGGGGACACATGTCAATGCAATCCACCATGAGGTGTGTCCAACATTTTATGTTTTGACCGACTCCACGCCAACAATGACTGGCATCACAGTTCAGCTTACAGCACAACTTGCATGTAGGGACACCTTCTGCTACACTAGTCATACACTTGTCCACTTTTCACACAGTGAGCACCTCCAAAACCAAATCTGACTATGTGGATGCCCAAAGGTACATGTCCACATCTTGCGTAACCAGCCCTGAGAGTAGTTCATACAGCATATGTGTGAAACCACAATACTGCTGGCTCATACCTAGCTGCTGTACCTGCCACACCTTCTTGTGTAAGTCAAACAGGGCACACATCAACAACACAATGAGCACAGTCTGTGCATTCAGATCTTGTATGTACATGAGCAAAGCAAAATACACTGTGAAATATGCACATTGTGCAGGGTGTTCCTCTTCACCCCCACCTTCTGAGACAGGTTCTCTAGTTGTTTGGTGTGTGTGGTCCAGGGTCTGGGTACACCTGGCTGGTTAACTGTGCAGGAGGGGCACAGGAGGGGCACACAACATGTCCTCTAATGGGTGTGGGGGCCTAGTGTGTGAAGGGTGGAGGTGTGGCCCTATTCTCTCTGTGGACTGCCCATGCCTGGTGCGGGCCCTGCCTACTACATTGTGCGCATGTTTTCCCGCGTCTTCACCGCTGTGGTGATGTGACCATGAGATTGCATTGATTTCACGGTTGATGGGTGACCTGGATGCAGAGGGGTTATTTAGTGACAGGTAGGAGATGTGTGGGTACACTTGTGGATGTGTTCCTGTCCCCACCAGAGTGTCTGGTGTGGACAGGAACCGTATATCAGCCCAGGAGTTGTGTGTTGTGGTTGTGTGCGGAGTTGTGTTATTGCGTATCTGCGGCGTTATCCGCGACGGTGCAGTACTTGCTGGTAGTGGATCAGGTACAGCACTGGAACGGCGTGTAAAGCTAAATCCATTGTGGTTGGGAACGGGTGGAGGGAACCCGGGAGTCTGGTTTTGTGCTCCGCTGTCGTGCTTCCGCCGAATCCGGTTGGGCGATTTCTCTGCTGCGGTGTGACGGGCTAGTTGGGGCATCCTGATTTGTACGGCGGTCGAGATTTCATTCCGCGCGGTGGTGGGTCTCTATTGGCACCCTCTGCCGTGGTGGTGGGCGCATTTTTATGGCAGTTCACGTCGCACCGCATAGGACGGGAAATGGGCTATGTTTGCCAATTGTAATATGGCGGTCGTGAGCACTGCTGCTGGTGTGCGGAAAATGACATTTTCCGCCACCGCCAGCACCACGGAGGTGCCTCCGCCCACCATCATTATGAGTCCCTTAGTCACCTGGTTTTATAGAATGTCAAACAGCTTGACTTAGATGCCTTTGGAAACCCTTTGGGGTCGCTGGGCCATGGAGTTGGGACAGGAATCTTCCAATGCTGAATGTAGCAGGGCATTGGCATACCCCCCAGAATGTTTCCCATAATTCACGATTCAAGTACATCCAGTACAATTACACACATAGGAATTATCTGACAACACACAAGATCAGGGCCATTTATGGAGGTGACTGCAGGGGATGTCCCCACTGTGCAGCATTGGGCGTGGACTTTGAACATATGACATAGGGCTGGCCTAGGCTTTATGGGATGGGGTCATTGCAAGGGTTAATGGGACCATAAATAGGTTGATTCCGAACACCCCCGAAATATGCCTCTTGGGTGCCTTCCCTAGACCAGCACCTAAGAAGGTGGCAAACAGGTTTCTTAACCTGGCACTGGTTCTAGTCAAGAGGTACATCATTATGGCATGAAAGTCTGAGGTGGGGCCAATGTGGACAGAAGGGTTATGGATGTCACTTTGTGGCCCCGAGTGGAGGAGCAAGGTTGATGAGGGATGAAGGGCGAGGGGTCAATCAAAGGCTCATAGCCTTCCAGTAGTCAGGAGAGTGAACAAATGGGAATGCCCCTCAGTGGTAGCCAAATCAGCTGACAATGACAGGAGGAGCTGGGGGCAGCGACTTGACCTTGCTGGACAAACTGAAGCTTGGCTCTGGACTACCTCGACAGACATCGAGGGCCCTAAGGCTGGCGCTAGTAGTTGGTTCACCCCCGCCCGGCCAGCCCCCTTCCTTTTGTGCCCCCCCCTGTCATCCTGTTGCTACCATGACTCCCCCTGTGACAGCAGCCTATATTTGAACATGGTTTATTACACTTGTTATATTCTTTGTCTTTGTTTTTTTATAGTCTGACACTGCAGTCACATTCCTGACCCCTACCAGCTTCTGCTACTACTAATTGGGAATCCCATGATTCTTGAATGCTACAGTAGCCATGTTCCCACATGGGATCCTAAGCGGCCCTCTGACTATTGACTGGCCCACAGATTGGACCTCATACAGTCTAGGGGGCACTCAACTTGGTTCTCAGAGCACAGTAGGTTCAAATGTGGGGCGTGACCACAGAATGATGCTTCTTCTAGAATTAGGGTCTGTAAGCATTGCTTGGATTTTTGATAATTCACAGAACTAATCTAAGATAAAATTCTAAACTTACTACTTTTGGTATTCACAGAAGGCATTTAGTAGTAGTAAAGTTAGGACTCCTAACTTTACTACTACAAAACTGAGACAAAATCCTAACTTTAAGACTTCCAGTATTCACAAAAGGCATTTAGTAGTAGTAAAGTTAGGAGTCCTAACTTTACTACTGCATGTGACGGGGAACATGGCAGCTGGCTGACGTCGGTCGCGGGAGCTCCCGTGCGAAGGAATGAGGGAATCAACTGTTTGAAAGCGTGAAGTGACAATTAGTTTGCAGTATATGTGGTTTTGTGGCGAGTGCAATAAGTTTACCTGATTGGGTCCACCTTGGGGTGCGTATGGGCTCAGATACGGTTGCAGTTGCTACCGGCGCCTTGTGGGGGAGTTGGTGCTGGGCGGCGGCGTTGCTGCGGAGGTCCTGCGCGGCGACGGCGTTGAGTGGGTGCCGGTTTGGGAGTGGCATTCGGAGGAAAATTACGGCAGTGGGGCCCGCGGGGATCTAGCAACAAGTCACGTTGGCTCGACGCTGAATGTGCCGGAAGAGACGACAACACAGCAGCAGCATTCGAGGAGGGGGGTCACGGTAAAGCAGGGGTGGATGGAATACAACCTCCCCTCTCAGGTACTTTCCAACCCAATGAGCTCAGTGAATGAGAAGTTGGGGGTTGAGTGTATCAGAGGAGTTTCTGTACAGGCTTCTATAGGTGGAGATAAGGCTAGTAATCTCCTTCCTGCTAGGGAGTCACAAACTCCACTTATAAGGAACAGGTATCATTTACGTTCGGCTCCAGAGAGGAAAAGTGTAACTGGGAGAGTAAAGGATCCTATAGCCAGGGAGCCCTTGGCAGTGTCCCCTGTTAAAAAAGTGTCTAACGGGACTGTGAGAACTAAGAGGTGCGGGCCAAAGGAAGGGCGTCTACCCCCTAAGCCTCCCTCAGGTGTTACTTTAAAATCATGGAGCAAGTTGCTGCTTCCACGCAGGGAGTAGGTTGCAAGGCTATTGAGTCTCTCTCCCAGGCTGAACCACTTTTGCTGGAAAATCTTTTCTCCCTGCTGGCGAAAATCAAGGCGACACCCAAGGAACTCGGGATTGTATAATGGGTGGGGGGACTGTGGTTAACAGTCCTAGCCTGACTCAGGACAATGGTGGAGGGCCTGGGTCAGATCACTGTCCCCCGAAGAGGTGTCTCCCCCAGGAAAACAAGTAGAGAATCTACTCTTCACTTTGAGACAAGACATTCTGGTAAAATTTGAGATCTTTGAAGGTAATCAAAAGGGCATCCAAGAATGATGTGGGATACTCGAAGAAAAAATGGACTGAATTACACAACGTACCTCAGTCTTGGAAACTGAGGTAAAGTCTCTGCCAGCTGCCTTGGCTGGGAACACCAGTGATATTGTGGGTCTTAAAACTCAAAATAAGCTTTTGCAGGAGGACCTAGAGGGGCTTGAAATACAAGCCAGGCGTAATAACGTGAGACTCCTTAATATTCCTGAAAATTCTGAAAATAATGGCATAAAAGGCTTTATCTATAAGCTTCTGGGGGAAGGCCTACTTCAGGATAGGCCTGATATCGATTGGGACAGAGAAATCCAAAGAGTGCATAGGGACCCTTTCAGGCTAATCCCCGCGAGGAAGGCACCAAGACATTTTTTGATAAACTTCCTCTCCTACATGGTTAAGGAAGAAGTGCTGGGGCGTGCCTTGAAGGAGCGATTCTTGAAATTTGGGGACCTCAGCTACCAAATACGATCGGATGTTGGTAAGAGAACAGCGCAGAGGCAATGGGAGCTGGGCTCAAAAATTAATGACACGCAGCAAGGGAGCCTAGGTATAGATGAAGTTCACTGCGATGTTGAGGATAATGTGGCGGAACAAAATGTATAACATCAGAGATCCAGAAGAGGTGGATTCCTTTCTGGCACAGATGGAAGGGTCAGAATAGCCAAAGAGTAGAGGCTTGGAGAGTTTTAGTCCTAGCCACATTGAGATGAACCTACATCTATACATCAATTTAACTTTGATCTTTAGCCACACTTCCTCTTTTCTTATCAATAATTTTTTCTTTTTTATGTTTTGATTTCCTTCCCAAGCTTGGGGGTTGCAAAAGGTGATCACTTCGCCTAGGGATAGGAAGGGGGTTCTCCACGGTGGGTGGGTGGTGGGGTGCACTGGGTGGTGGGAGCATTGGGGAAAAATAGAAAACTTTTTTACTTGTTCTGTTATATGCCCATATGGTTCTAGTTTTGTTGGGTCTTTTGACCTTCTCTGGGGTGGTAGCCGATTATGAGGATAGGTCAAAGGGGGTTTATGGGAGACGGTGGCTGAAATTCAAAGATGAGTAGATCAAACCCGGTTTATTTCATATCCTGGAATGTGAACGGCAGGTATAAGTTGGCCCGGGTCTCTAAATTTCTTAAGAATAGCGCGGCGAGCGTTATTTTGCTCCAGGAGACTCATTTGGAACAGGAGGAGTGCAGGTCTTCTTACAATAAATTGGGCTGGGTCCAGGAAGCAATGTGTTTGGACCAGAGAGGCAACTCAAGAGGTGTGGCTGTTATAATTAGAAATAAATCAGGTGTAAAGTTGGTAAGATATGAATCGGATTCTTTCGGCAGATGGTTGGCAGCCAACTTGATGATACAGAGGACACCACTAGTTTATTTATTTATTTATTTATTTTAGCAGTTTTGTATAGCGCGAACAAGGCCCTTGCAGGTATCAGAGCGCTTTACAGTGCAGAGCTATCAACATAAAAACATATAAATATCGTGAAGTAGGTGAATACAGGAAAGATGAGCAAACACGAATAGCATGTATTTACAAGGGAATATCAAAGAGTCAAGTAAATTTGGCTAGAAGAATAGATTTCACTTCTTTTTTTTAAAAAGCTGCGGATGGATTAAGTCTCGTTTCTTGGGGCAAGGCATTCCAAATCCTGGGAGACATTCCTGAGAAGGAGCGGTAGTATGTTTTGATCTTGGAGAACCGTTGTGGCTTAAGTAGAAGATTGCTGGAGCTCCTAGTGGATCTGTTACCACCCGATAGTACCAGTTTCTCCGCTAGGTATCTCGGTGTCTTGTGGTGTAAGGCCTTATGTGTCATACAAGTGATTTTCAGATGAATTCTGGCCTCAAAAGGAAGCCAGTTGAGGGCACGAAGGTCAGGGGAGATATGGGTGTTTCTTTTGGAGCCTGTGATAAGCCTAGCGGCTGTATTGATTGTAGCTCTTAAAGGAGCGGTCGTTGATCTGGGTAGGCCGCAGAGAGCAGTACTTCCGTAATCCACTTTGGGAATTACTAGAGATTGAACTGCCTGTTTAAAGTCGCTGGCCGGTTTGAAGGGTTTCAGTTTTCTCAAGGTGTTAATCTGGAAATTAGCTCCTTTGGTAGCAGCGCTGATGTGCTTCTGCATATTTAACTTGTTGTCCAAGGTTATTCCCAGTGATTTAGCTGAGTCAATGATGATCGGTTGACCACCGAGTGCTGTAATGTGCTTCATCCATTCAAGGATGGTGGTTGTTTGGTTGGGAGGGGCGATTAGGAGAAATTCAGTTTTAGACTGTTTAGTTTTAGATGATTTTCTGCCAGCCAGATCCGTGTTTTATGGAGTGTTGAATTAAGGGACTTGATGTCATCAAGTGAGTGGATCTTAATGTAGAGTTGTGTGTCGTCGGCATACATGTGATATTGGATGTTAGATGAATTGAGTAGCTCAGTGAGAGGTTCCATAAACATATTGAAAAGTGTCGGGGAGAGGGATTAACCCTGGGGTACTCCCAGAGTGACCGGGGAGGGGTTGGATAGCGATTAGTTAATCTTGAATCTTTGAGTTCTGTTTTGGAGGAAGGACGTGAACCAATTTAACACAGTACCAGATAGTCCCATCCTGTGTTTTAGGAGGTCTAGACGATTGTCATGTTTGACTGTGTCGAAGGCTGAGGATAAATCAAGCAGGATTAGCAAGCATCCCTTGTTTTGATCCAGGATTTGTAGCGCGTCGTCAATTATGTGGGTCATGGCTGATTCTGTGCTGTGCCCTGATCGAAAGCCTGATTGGTATTGATTGAGCAGGTTGAAGTGATCTATGTGATTACTGAGCTGCACGTGGACACATTTTTCTAGCAGTTTGGCGAGGGTTGAGATGTTGGAAATTGGGCGATAGTTATTCAGGTCAGATGGGTCCGCCGATGGTTTTTTTAGGATGGGGGATATCTGACCAACTTTGAGGATGTCTGGGATGATTCCTTGTGAAAGAGAAGTGTTTATAATCCTGGTCCATAGGGCTAATAGCAGTGGAATGAAGGTTTTTAAATGGGTTGCTGGGAGAGGGTCTGTGAAGTGATTGGAAGGGTTCAGTGCTGTGATCATTTTTAAAATAGTTTCTTCATTGTAGAAGCTGAAGTCGGTCCAGGAGGCATTGTTCTTGAGTGCCAATTATTATGGTCCAAATGAAGATGCTCTAGAAGCTCTAATTAAGCTCGAATTGTGCCTTTTACAGGCTACCGCTCCGGTAATAATTGGAGGAGATTTTAATATAGTGCAAAATAAGGACGTGGATAGAACCTTTAAAGTTAAATATGTCAGTTCCCCTAGAACCACTGCAATTTTGAAGACCATGATCCTTGAGCTTAATCTGGTAGATATTTGGTGGAGTAAGATGGGGGAGGCAAGGGACTTCACTTTCTACAGCAAAAAATATGGCCACCACTCCTGCATTGACTATTTCTTGCTAGATCAGGAGCTATTAGCAGAGGTCGATGAGGTTAAACATGTGCCCGCTTTTCTTTCAGATCATTCAGCAGTTCTCCTGCCCCTTAGGCATCACTATAAACCTGGTATGAAAAGGTGGACCTTAGACAGGACCATTTTGTTAGACGAGGGGGTGGTATCAAGTATAAAGGATAAGGTCTCTGTCTTTTTCCATGCTAATATGGGCTCAGCTAAAATCCAAGTCATCTGGGATGCCTTCAAAGCTTTTTCAAGGGCAATAGGTGGTTCCATAATGGTGGGAAAGAGGCAGGCCCTGAAGCGGCAAGAGGAGGAACACATTAAGGAGATTAAGTGTAAGGAATGTGATCTCCAAAAGGCATCATTGGAAGGTTCCAGTAGAGCTTTTTTTCTTAGCAAAGAGCTAGAACATCTCCAGCCGGAATATCAAGGGCAACTTGACAAAAGATTACTCAACAGGTAGCGAGTAAGTAAGTTGCAGCATTTCTCATATGGAGAGAGGAGTAGTTCACTTCTGGCCTGGAAAGCAAAAACCGATAAGTCTAGAAATTTAATTCGAAACTTGAGGGATGCTGAAACAGGAGCTCTATTAGATACTAATTTAGAATTAGGTGCAGAGGCCGATAGGCATATGGGTAGTCTATACAGTGACGATGTTTCGCCCGCGAAGGAGAGCATAGAGGACTGGTTAGAGAAGATTGAGCTTCCGATTTTAAACAATGACCAAAAGAGGCTCTTAGAGGCAGAGATCATGGAGGACGAGGCACGGGTACAGATCAGGAAGATGGCAGGGGGCGAGGGCTGCTGGCCCTGATGGCCTCCCCTTCGAGAATTATTCTAAACTCCTCGATTATTGTACCAGTGCTGAAATGCCTATTTAACATCATATTTTTGGAAGGTGAAAAAGTCCCGCTGTCTTGGGCCGGGGCCACTGTTACTTTAATCTTGAAACCAAACAAAGACCCTCTGGTAGTGGACTCTTATAGACCAATTTCTCCTTTGAATTCCAATAAGGTTTTCTGGGGGAAAATGGCCTCTAGGGTCGCCCAGGTCAAAAACGGGGTTATCCATCAGGACCAAAGAGGTTTTATCTCCGGGAGGCAGCTCAATGAGCTTACCTTTTTGATAATTGGGGTTGTTGATTTGGCGGAAACTCAGAATTTACCTGTAATAGCAGTGGCTGTAGACACTGCAAAGGCGTTCGACCAAGTCCATTGGCCCTACCTGTGGGATGCCTTAAAGATCTTTGGGTTTCCGCAGAATATAGTAAGGGCTGTTCAAAATTTGTACCATCTGCCCAGGGCCAGGGTTTTGGTCAATGGGGAGCTATCAGACTGGTTCAATATTACATGAGGAACTAGGCAGGGGTGTCCCTTGTCCCCGCTTTTATTTAATCTTTATATAGAACTGTTTGCCTCCTTGATTGGAGTGGATTCTACCATTTTTCAGTTTAAATTTGCTGGCATGGTGGCAAAGCTGGCCCTGTACGCTGATGATCTTATACTTTACACCATTAATCCAGAGGTGGCAATCCCCAATTTAATGGTCAAGGCGGAATCTTTAGGCAAGATCTCGGGCTATAAGGTGAATAGTGGGAAAACCGAAATTATGGAGTGGAACCAGCCTAGGCAAAGCCCGTGGGCTAAGTAGCAAATTTGTTATTTGGGCATTATGATAATGCAGAAGTTGGATGATGTTTCTAGTGTTAATTGGAAGAAATTCAAGTCAAGAGATCGGGAGGCTTTTGGTAAGGTGGGCGAATCTACCCCTAAACATATATGGCCTGGTTAACCTTATTAAAATGATAGTCCTCTCTAAGATCACTTTCCTTTTTAATTCTATCCCTTTACCTTTTGATAAAGGAGAGGTAGCTAAACTGCAGGGGAAGATTGCCAGCTTTATTTGGTCCTCCAAGGGATCAAGGATATCCTAAAAAAAGCTGAGGAGGAGGCTGGAGAAAGGGGGGGGGGGGCTGGCTCTTACCGATCTTTTGGCATATTGTTATGCATTTCATTTTAAGACTTTTAGCATGCGGATAAATAAAGTTGACTGGTCTACCTTGGGATTACTCTCTGGGGCAATGTTAAGCGTACTGAGGGATGGGCAGAGTCATTTTCTCATTAAATATGGAGACCCGAAGTACTTTAACCCCTTCAGCGCGGCGCGGATTACCGCGCTGTGCTGAAGGTTCGGTGCGCGGGCAGGGGCCATGACGGAGCGGTTCCCTCATGCGCACAGCGCGACCGACGCGCATGACGGAACCGCTCCGTCATACGCCTCAAAGGGGTTAAGAAGGTACATCTTGCAGGGGGCCTTAAGAACTTGGGTGTTTTTATGAAAAAAACTAAGAGTTCCCTATTATTCTTCTCGGGCTCCGATTTGGGATCCTTCTGGAACCCCTGAGTGTTTTAGAGATCAGCTCAGTCTGCCTCTACAATCTGCAGGGCTGCTTTGTTGGGGGGGATCTCAAAACTGCTTCATCTTTGGTTAGCTGGGAAGTTCTGAGTAATTGCACCAGGCGTCAACAAACTAGATTTAAATATTACCAAGTTTCCTCTTGGTGGGCAAGGCAGGTTTGGGTAGAGGAGGAAGATGACTCCTGGCTAGACCAGGCAATGAGAACAGGCCCTCTGATAAAGGAAGTTTCTCTGTGGTGTCAGGCCTTGGTAGAGGTGGATGATGACCTGCACATGGATAATTCAAAGCTTTGGGCTGAAGAATCAGTGGGTGAAAACGCTAAAGAGGTCGGCTTGATTCGTTTGCGATACTACGAGTGGTTGTGAAACCCACTCCTCTCAAGCGTAACCATCTTTTTACCACACACAGAGTCTATTGGTCTCCAGCCAAGTTTTTAAGACTTACAGGAATCCTGTATGTATGCCCAAGATGCATGCACCCTGCGGCGGATGATATACATATGTTTATGACATGCTCCAAGATCACCGGTTACTGGACTGAGATGTGTACGTTTCTGGTTGAAGTAACCGGTCTACAAGTTAAGGTAAGCCCTAATCTTATATTTTTTGGGCTCTCTCTGGACGGTTCAACCCGAATAAATGCTGTCATTTCCAGATTTATTTTTTATGCCATCCTCCTGGGGAGACAGGAGATCTGCAGGTTTTGGAAGCCTTGAAGTCCTCCTTGCTTTTCTGATTGTGTTAAATATATAATCTCCACAAGTCAGTTTGACATGGCTTGCGAGTCTAGAAGCCGGGAGAAAGTCTGGGCATTGTTGGTCAATGCAGCCAATGCTCCAGGAAGTCCGATGATTAAGCCAAAATTGCTGTCGGTCCTGGTTCCTTTCTGCTACGGGCACACTGGTGAAGGGATGAAAGAGGAAACAGCATTTTTCCTGGGTAGAAATGCTCTGCTCCATGCTTTGGCAATTGGGAAAAGAGCGCTACCAGCGCAATTGGCAGAATGAGGACACAATAAAAAAAAATACTAAATGCCTTCTGTGAATACCAAAAGTAGTAAGTTTAGGATTTTATCTCAGATTAGTTCTGTGAATCGGCCTGCGGTCATTTTATTACCTGCGTTCCTCATGCTTCCTTGCACATGTATTCTGTCATGTGTTCCATACCTATTTGGCAATAAAAATAAGAGTTTGAAAAAAATGAGGGTTCCATGTAGAGTAAGATCAAGTGCTGTGAATGTTAAGGATTATACCATGTATTAACCATATCTTTACTGAGCTATGTATACCTACGTACATATTTTGTATTTCAGCTGTTAGTATCCTTCAATTCATTATATTTTCAGCATGTTGTTTTGTTCATGTTACATTGTATTTTTTTGTATATTTTGTTTTCTTCAAGTTGGTAATTTATCACATTTTTGTGAAGGAAGGGGGGTGTGGTTACATGCTGGGCTGGGGCAGATTTGAATGGTGGGTGGTGTGGAATATGGGTATTCCTGAGTTACCTGCGTGGAACTCTGTGTGGGGCTCTTTTGGCAGTTGTTGACGGGTGTTGGAGCCGATAGGAAAATAAAGCTTATGTTCCTAACCAGCATGTCTGGAGCCTCTTTTCACTTACCTAAGGCCTTTTTCTAATTATTTTAGGGTTGGCTTTGAACATAAAATGGAGAGCAAGCAGAATCAATTTTATGCGATTGCTACAGCTTTAGCTGTCTGTATGAACACTCAGGTTCTGACTCACAAAGGACCTCTCCACTTGAGGCGTAGGCCCCACAGTCAAGAGGGAGTCCCCGTGTGGGAGGTAAGGTGGTCCCCTCCAGTGACCTCCAATGAGATTATGATTTAGGTGTCGGAGAAACCTTCAGATATCTACAAGTCAGGAATGCGTTGCACAGGGCTATTCCCAAGGGTTTCAGATTTACTGACCGCCTCGCCATTAGAAGATAGACTTCATGATGATTACCTCAAAGGCACAGCTATCTCCTTGACTTACAAGAAGATATTAAATAATACACCAGACGTGTTGTAGAAAACAGGAACCAAGTGGGCGGAGGATGTGGGTGATTTAGATGATGAAGAATGGCAGGAGGCACTGGCGTCCCCCCGGGAGGTGGCAATTGTGTCCAGGTTCAAATTAATTCAGCTTAAGCTTCTACATAGAGTATATTATGCCAGTGTGGTGTTGGCTAAAATGGGTACTTTGAGCTCCCCACTATGCCCCAGAGGCTGTGGTCAGGAGGGGATGTATCTAGACCGGTGGTGAGACTGACTGATAGTGACGTCATATTGGGGAAAAGTAACATAAAAAATGTGGGAAGTTTGTGGGAAAGCTATGGAAGTCACACCCTGGTTATGTAACATAACATTTGTATTTGTAAAGCACACGTTCACCCCTGACGGGGTAGCTTGGCGCTGAATAACAGATGTTTATTGTTACCCAACTCCATGGTACTCATTTTATCGACCTCAGATGGATGAAAGGCTGAGTGGACCCACCAGGATTTGAACCCGTGACCATGACATTGAACACAGGCCCCTGCAGTGGACGCATTAGTCCACTGAGCCACCAGCCCCAGCATCATGTCTCCTCAACATATGGGAGGCAACTGATTTGACGGCAAAAGAAAGGGCCTGGGAAAGTTGTGGCAAAACATAACATTGCAAGAACTTGGAAGGGAGCCACAGCATCCAAAATCCATGATTGGAAGGCCGAGATGGACTGGTGCATGCAGATGGAGAGGGTAATATATGAAGTGAGAGGGTGCCCACAAAAATGGACACAGATTTGGGGGAAGTGGATCAAACATAGAGGTATGTTGTGTGCACCTTCTAACCCCCCCCCCACCTTACAGGAGTGCCGGCTGCTCCAAAGTTGGGAGGTTACAAAATGTAGCTGATAATATATACTGTACGTAATATGTTGGTCTGCAAAAATGAAAAGATTGTAAATGCATAACTGCAATGTACCACTTTATTTTCAACTGTTACTAATCTGTTTTGTTCTTTAATTAAAATATTTTTTTTTTAAATTGGGAGTCTCCGCACTCGGGGCAGAATCTCTGCAAGGGGAATTCTCATTGTGGAGATTCCGCCCCAAGTGCGGAGACTCCCCAATGACTGGAGGGCCTCCGCCACGAGTGTGAAGGCCCTTTGTGAGTCAGGCCATTATTGTTCCCAATATATAGCCTATACTTAGAGTGGGTGTTGAGTCGGTCCCTAACTCATGATTGTATAGCTTTTTTTCTATCTCAGGTGACTGCTGTTGATTCAATGGCATTCATCCTTGTTCTTATGTAGGTCCCACCTAGGAATAGGTCATCCTTTAACTGTGTACGTGCCCCATTCTGTTGAGATAGTGCTGACTAGAACCCAACACAGCACTTAACAAACAGCCGCCTTACCAAATATGAGCAGATCCTAATTGCAGGTGAAAATATTATACTCCAGAGACGTGTGAGGTATTCCATTTAAGGTACAAATTCAGGGTGTAGGTTGAGCAAGTAGGTTTATTCTATGATGCAGATTCCACCCATATTCAAGGCTCCATCTCTTACAAAGAGCAGGTCTCAACTGACCACTTAACATTCCACACATCAATAGTAAACATACAGAAAACTCCGAGTCATACACTCTACCTTCCTGTGCACCTGCCAGGATGCCACAATGTGGCACTTTGAATCCTGCTAATCTGTTACCCCTTCCTAGTAATTACACTGATGACGGTGAAGTGGAGCGTGACTGTCTCGATGTTTCTGATCTGTGCACCAATTCAAGACCAGATATGCAAGATGAGGCACTACCTGAATCTGATTTTGCAGTGTTTGTGGATGGTTCATGTTTGCGAGACCATGGAGGAAATTTGAGAGCTGCCTAAGCAGTCTGTACAGTTTCAGGTGTAGTCAAAGCTTAATGATTTCAAGGAATGTTTTCGGCACACGTGGCTGAATTGATTGCTCTTACTAGAGTATGCTGTGACTCAGACCAGCTGAAGGTGACAATTTTCACCCATAGTCAGTATGGCTTTGGTTTTGTCCATGACTTCGGACAGTTATGGTCACAAAGAGGGTTTATGACTTCTTGAGGTTCCAAGTGAGAAGACAGCTTGAAGGATTGCAAATGCCTGCTCAAATTGTACTTGTGAAATGTTCTGCACACTGGAGTGGAGATGATTACGTGACAGTTGGCAACAAGTATGCCGACGAGGTCAAAAAATTCCTTTGCTCGTAATGCTTGTACATTCAATGGTGAATATATGAATGAAGGAACAGATGAGACCAATTACAACCTTTTGTTAACAATGGTTGATACATGGGAGGAGGTCAAGAGGCTTCAGGAAGAGGTGTCAGAGGCAGAACAGCAAAGCTGAGTCAGAGCAGGTTGTGTCAAGAGAGATGATCACATTTGGGTTTCAGGATATGGAAGACCTGTGCTCCTGAATAGTCTTTTGCACCAATGGCTAGGCATTATCACGGTCCTGTTCATGTAGGGAGGGATGCCATGGTTAAATTGTTCAGGCAAAGATAGTTCAACCGCAAATTCAGATTGATGGCTGAAGCATTGTGTCACAGATGTGTTGTGTGGCAACAGATTACACAGTCTGCTGTAGCAGGCTGGTCGTGTCAATTTGAATGGCCTCTCCTGGATGGCATAATACATGTTTCAGCCCAAGGGAGGCCTCTGGGGTACCTATGCCCTGGGTACATGGTGTACCATATACTAGGGACTGATAAGGGTACCCCAGAATCTAATCTGGAGTGTACCTAAAGTACATACATAGCAATTTAAGTGAGAAAACAGATAGACTGCGGTCCTGGATAGCAGGATCCCAGTCAGACTAGTCAAAAACCAGCCAAACACCAGGAAAAAAGTTGGGGTAACCATGCAGTCAGATACTACCTTCCTACAATGCATAGTTCAAACTGCCCAAAAAAAAATGGTATGGTGTATTTTATTTGGGAGTAGTCTTTCCAAAGATTTATAATGTGGAACATTTTGATGATCCTGGTTGTGAGTAAAGTCCCGGCCCAAGCAAGCAGCTGGTGCTGGTGAAATTGTTGGAGATATTTTCGGTGCAATGATTCCATCTGTGGGTTTGGTTCTGAATGACCTTCAGATTAGAAAGTTGTCTACCATAGTGGATACGTTAGCCAGTAGTACAGCAGGTGCTTTCTTAGTTGTAGTTTTCACAAAATCGCCTTGCCTCGACCATCCTTCTTGCAAAGGAGGGCAGAGTCTGTCGACTGTTACAGTTCCAGCAATGCTGTACCTACTTTCCTGACAAAAGTAAGGATTTTCAAAAGTATATTAGGAAGGTTTCTGGTCTGAAGGGAGAGTTGAGGTAGTTGGAAGCAACAGGTGCTTGGGACACTATTGGGAGTGGATTTGCTGCAGTGGCCAAATGGTTTGGAGATCTGGGAAATTGAATTTTGGGTGCTATCTTGAAATCCCTTGTGATTATTGCCCTTTGTGTGATATTCCTAGTGGTGATCTTTATGTCATATAAGTGTATGGAAGCAAGCAGTGGAGTAAAAAGGACGAGAGAGGATGTAGAGTCAGAGGAAAGGCAGAGTAGATAATATGATGACATGAAGCATCTGGAGAAGTCTAGATGAAAAATGATGAAACTACAAGGTTTTAACTGGTCCATCTGATAAGAGTATATCTTGATTGCGATGGCTGCATTTGCCAATAGAGGGGGGGGCAGTGTAAGCTCCACCCCTGTTTGTCACAGAAGCGCAATATTTACGTGCATTAGCATAATATATTTACTGGATGCCTTATTCTTATTAACGTGAAGTGAAGAAATAAATATACCATTGAAGTATATTCATTTTAGAACTTAGACATTCACATGGGTATGTATACTAATGTTTCATTTACACACTAACGATTCTAGTTCTCATGCACATTTATACCTGTGTATTGTGTGTGATATTGTTTTTACCTAAAGGAAACTTTCGGTGTAATAATGTATTCATGAACGTCTTGCATTCTTTTGTAATTGTACATGCATGCATGGTCATATATTTAAAGTGCACATTGATTGCTTTATTTAGTTAGCTTAACCAAAGGCCCTAGGCGTTTTCAGTGATTAACTTTTAACGGGAAAGTCTGCTTGGATTGCAATGCGCCAGCACCTGTACTTGCACTGTCTATAGGCATGTTCTCTGAACAGTTTCTACTCTTATTCTCTTTCAGTCTCATTGCCTGAAAACAACAAACATAATTTGACCCTCTTCGAAATGTCTAATTACTTCTCTACTCTCCTCTCTTGTTGTCTACAAACTGCCCTTAGCCATTTTCTGGATGAATCAAATAAACTCCGGAGGAAGTGAGAGAACGCAGGACTATGTTGTGGGAAAGAAGGACTTTAAATAATGGGATTATTGGTAAATTATTAAGCTATTGCAAAACATCAGACTCAAATTTCTGAAACAACCATCGTTTATTTAGCTTTCAGAAAATATCAACTGAAGCTCAGGGTGAAATGTAGTAGGTTTTTATGCAACGCAGCATAGCAATCAAAGCCCCTGTGCAGGGATGCACAACAACCAAAGTCGCTGTGAATTGTTGCATCAAAGGAGAGAGCAGAACAGTGGCATATCTCTCACTGCACTGGTGCACTTCAGACTGTCTTGTGCCACTGCACAAACCCTTGCACTATGGTGCAAGGGTGTGTGTGTGACGTAAAGATTAGGTTTTGTACTGGAAGGGGACTCTTCAGTACAAAATGCTGTGTTTTGACATTGTTTAATATGTTTATACATTTGTAAGTGTGCTGTACTGTACAGCACACATGAAAGGTTTAGAGAATGTTTAGAGAAATGAAAATGTGTCTCTAACATTATCTCTGCCTCAAGGAGGCACACATTTTTGTTGCAAATCCATCTTTCAATGTTAGTAGATATGGCTATGAGTCAAAACCTGTGGGATTGCCTATGTTATGTTATGTGTATTTGTATAGCACACAACTCACTCAGAGCTTACACTTACACTGAAGTAGGAGCTGTGTTCACCTGAACCAGGTCAAGACAAGGTGAACAGTCAGGTTTTCAGTTTTTTTGTGGAATTCAAGAACTGAGGAGGAGGCACTGCTGTGCAGAGATAAGACATTTTATGCTTGAGGAGCAAGGTAGGAGAAGGCACTACCACCAGATTTGGTTCTGCTTATGCAAGTGGAAGTGAGGGATTCACGAGTAGGACGATTGGTCGGAGGGAAGATGACACACCCCCCTACTTGGCCTGGCTGACTTCCGGCCTGCCTGACTTCCGGCGAGGAGGTTGGAACATAGGGGATTCCCGCACCCGGCCAGCTATATAATATCATGCTGGGCCGGACACGCAGCGAAGCGTGAGGTGAGAGGAGCCCTCACTGAACATTTATTGCACTGTTTTTAGCGCTGTTGCATTTTATTGTTCTACTTGTAATTTGAATTGATTTTAAAGAAAGCTTTTATCAATTTCTGCACTTTGCACTTTAGCCTTCTCAGGGACACTTACTGCCTATTTTCCACTGCCTTGTCTCCGCTTCCCCGGTCTGACGCGGCGTTCTCCGGTTGCTCAGAGGGAAGCGGACACACCCCCTACTTGGCCTGCCTGACTTCCGGCCTGCCTGACTTCCGGCAAGGAGGTCGGAACATAGGGGATTCCTGCGCCCGACCAGCTATTTAATATCATGCTGGGCCGGACGCGCAACGGATGCGCACAACGGACGCACGCAGCGGATGCACGCAGCGGACACACGCAGCGGACGCACGCAGCGGACGCACGCAGCGGATGCACGCAGCGGATGCACGCAGCGGGCATGCCATTGGCGCGCCGAAGGCGCGCCAAAGACAAGCCCGTCTGCACCAAGGCCGCGACTAGAGCGGGAAACACTGCCCAAAAAACACCCTGAAATTGTTTATACAGCTGAGGCATCGAAATACCTCATTATTAGGGGCACTGTAAATGTCTGATATCGCCTGACAAAATAATGGGGTCCTTCTCTTGCCATTATTGCAGACTGGAACTTCCCATCACAGTCAATAGCTTTAGGTCAACAGCAGCAACTCACAACGCCCAACTGAAAGGGGGATTATTAATGCCAGATCACTAAGTAAGCACTGCCAAGATGTCAGAGATCTAATTACAGATCAACAGCTAGACTTTCTATTTATTACCGAGATATGGCTGAAAGACTGGTGAAATCCCGACATTGCAGTTGCTCTCCCACCCAACTATACGATTTAAAGGAAAGATAGAAGGGACAGCAGAGGAGAGGGCCTGGCCATTATCCTACGTGACACGTTACATTGCATTAATTTTGATCTGGACACACTCATGGGGAGTCGAAAGCCTTGACTTCTGCATCTCCCTAAATGCCTCCATGTCCTTCTCAGGAGCTCTGATCTATCGCCCACCTGGTCAGAGCACCACCTTCATAGACAGTGGAGAAGTGTGGCTCACTGGTTAGAGTAGGCAGACCTGGAAGCAGAGGTCAGCCCGGGACCAGGGTTCAATTCCTGGCTCAGCTGGGTCTTGAGTCCATAAATTGTCCATGGACCCGATAATTCTCGCTCCAGTGCATACTCGATTCATGGGTTCACACTCTGCGACTCTGGGCAATAGCTTGCTTAATCTCCACAATGGCCCCTCGTGGCGGGATGCCTGGCTTTCACCTTGTGGATGCCCTGCTGGGTTATCTCACAGGGGAATACCAGGACGGGTTCCCTAAGCAAGCGCTTAGAGACCAGTTGGTGATTTGCGCTATATAAATATCTGCACATTTACATTTACATAGACTCATTAGGAAGTACCCTAAGTCATCTCCTGCTCAGATACTCAAACTTCACTTTGTTAGGAGATTTCAACCTCCACTTAGAAGACAGAACTGAGCTAGGATTCGACAACTTCCTTCAAATTACAGAATTATTTACACTACACCAACTGGTGGAGGCCCCAACACACCGGGCAGGCCATAATTTGGATGGGGTCTGCTCCAACTTTGCCTCGCTCGCTGCTGATACCTCTCCCCCTCAAATATGGTCAGATCACCACTTTGTCCCCCTTACACTTAAGGTCCCACAGATGAGTCGCCCGGCTAAGTCACCCCGACCTTCATCCCAGATGTTAATGGGCACAACTAGCTGACAACCCTAAGTTGGCAACCTCTGCCCAAGCTCAGACCCCCGTCTTAACAGGGAACACAGGAGCAAATTCGCGCCTCTTCCACTCCTGGTTTACTACTGTAAGCAATAAACTTATCCCACCAGAGAAACCTGATAAAAACAAGAAACCAAAAACTCAGAAAGTCCCTTGGTTTACACCTTGCACAAATACATCAGCAATGTAAGCAACATGAGCGCAAGTGGAGAAGATCTTACAATGCCGGAGAAAAAGTAGCTTTTAAAAACAGCGGGAAGCTCTATCATAATCCGATTAAACTAGCCAAAAAAGAGTACTACACAAGGAAAATACAGGAGGCAAACCAAAACCAAAAAGTCATTTTTTCGGTCATAAAGTCCCTTAACAACCCTAAAGCGCTTCAGAAAGAAATCCCCCTTCCCAGAATCTATGTGATCAAATATCAGTCTTCTTTGAAGAAAAAAATCATAAAATCCAAAAGGACTTTTTAACAGTTCCAGTCCCTGACTGGGACGTCATCCTTGTGCACGACCCCGCTATCACTGCTCATTGTATCCAAACCTTTGAACCAGTGTCGCTGGAACAGACTCGCGATGCCATAGGAGCATGCAAATCAGGTTCTCCCTTGGATGCCTGCCCTCCCATGATCCTCCACAAAATCATAGACACGGTCAATCCAATAATAAATCAGATAATTAATTCCTCTTTAAGCTCAGGTAGAGTACCAGATGAATGGCAGCAGGCACTGGTAAAACCAATGAAAAAGAAACAAAACATCGACCCATCAGTGCTCTCGAACCTCCGTCCTATTTCACTGCTTCCCCTACTAGGCAAAATCACAGAAAAATGTGTACACAAAGAACTTACCATAATATCCTCCAACCTCAGCAATCCGGTTTCCGTCCCAAGCACTCCACAGAATCTGCACTCCTGGAAATAACGGACGCACTAAAAATTATAGCCGACAAAGGCAGGAAGGCGGTGCTGACCTTACTCGACTTGTCTGCCGTGTACCATCTCACATAGCATCCTCCTGGAAAGGCTCAAATTCAGCGGCATCTCAGGTACCGCACTGGAGTGGATAACATCCTTTCTCACTAACCGCAGACAAGATGTGACCCTTGGAACTTTCCTCTCTGTGGAATGCAACATAACAACAGGAGTGCCACAGGGCTCGTCGCTGAACCCACTGTTGTTCAACATTTATATGACCTCACTCATCTCCTTTATTTATTTATTAATTTATTTTTTTGTGAATCTGTTTTTATTGGAATTTATGATTAGTACATTAGTTGACACATGAAATAGCAAGCAGTATTGGGCCTTTTAGTTGACATATAAAGCTCTATATAGTCAAATATCTCATTTACTGCTCACGTAGAGGGCCATGCACAAGATGGTCAAGTTGGTGGCTAACACAAACATGCTTGGCTTGCTCCGGAAGACCAATGGAAAGTGAAAGGACAGAGACAGAAGGATGGCAGGAGGGCATGATAGTCACATTGTAGTTTGCAAACTGAGAGTCCTCCAGAGCACAAATGCTGGCGAATGTCTGTTGGTGCACAGATGTACGTGTATTGTCCCATAAAGCCGGCAGGAGCACTGGCATTTATTAGCAGTTGGGTGTCAATAAAGATTTACTGTTAGCAATGGAAACTGGGAAACCATGCATACAAAAGTAAGGATAAAGAGAAAGGAAAAAAGGGAGTGTGTAATGTATGCAAACAAACAAATAGCCCATAACTCCCCCCTTCTTGCGCCTGTGTATTGCATAACTCGCAGCTCGCGTGGCTAACAGTGTCCAATTGTTACCCCATGTACAGAGTATGCCTCAGTTGAGTGTCACAGGCAGTCTGTGTCTGCCGGCAGAAGAGTGGCGCAGTACATATGCTGCTACTATCCCCGCTGCCTAGGGCTGGTGGATCTCCTTGATAGCATCCTTTGGGATTGAAGTTACGTCCTACTCAGACGATACCCAAATGATCCTTTCTCTGGACAACAATTCTACAGATGCCAAACTTAACTTTAAACGTTGCCTAGCTGGTCATCCAGTGGATGAAGGACAACTACCTCAGATGCAAGGCCGACAAGACTGAGTTCCTTCCCATAGGGAAAGATGTTTCATTCCGGCCTTGTGATTGGTGGCCAGAGGGGACAACATCTCCGCCTGATATGGTGAAGGTAGCCAAAAATGTAGGAGTACAGTTCGATACTGTGCTTTCCTTACTTCCACACGCAATAGCTATAGCAGGGGCC
Source organism: Triturus cristatus (assembly GCF_964204655.1). Classification (NCBI taxonomy): domain Eukaryota; kingdom Metazoa; phylum Chordata; class Amphibia; order Caudata; family Salamandridae; genus Triturus; species Triturus cristatus. The sequence goes on from NC_140589.1 coordinate 1,140,032,503, forward strand.
TGCTATAGCCTCATCAAATCTCTAACTCTAAAAAACCTAATGGACACTAAAAAGACTCCGAGTGGTCCAACACGCTGTGGCGGGTCTAGTTCTAAAACTTCCAGCATCGGCTGCCTTGAAAGTCCTTCATTGGCTCCCACTGCATTAGAGAATACTCTTTAAAATCCTCCTAATCACCTTTAGAGCTACGCTTAAATTGGGGCCGAAATACCTTTCAGCAAGGTTCACTCCCTACATCACAACCAGGATCCTCAGGTCCTCGTCAGCCAACCTCCCTAAACCACCCATTTTCAGATGTAAAGCAAAAGGAGGAACAACAGTGGCTGCCTTGGGAACCAAGGCCTTGAACCTGTTGTCAACTTATCTAAGATTGCTAAAAACAAAATCCCAATTTAGGAAGGCACTGAAAACCTGGGTATTCAGCTCCTCAGACAAATTCTGTCTTTCACTCATTTAGGATTCCTCGAGCCCCCTCTCACCTCCAACCAGCGCCAGGATGCTCCTTTCGGAGTGGCAGTCAGCGCTTTATAAATACAGCATTACATTACATTACAATTCATTCAGCCAAGCTGAGGTGTCTGTTAGGTTTGAGGAAGTTTATGAGGTTGTTGTGGTAGGTGAAGTGTTCATACCAGCATAGAGTAAGTTGTGGTAATCAAGGTTGCTGGTGATGGGTGCTTAAGGTGTGAGTGTTGGTGATTCTCCTTGATCAACTTGAGTGTTTGCAAGCAGAAAATGGAGACTGCATTCACTTGGCTGGTCATGTTGAGTTGGTTGCGGATTACCATTCTGAGGTTCTTTGTCTGGGTTGCCAGGAGGAGTGTGGGTCCTAGTTTGGCAGGCCGCCATGTGGAGTACCACAATGAGGCGTCTTTGCTGAAGATTACTGCTACCGTCTTCTCTGTGTTGAGCTTGAGGTAGCTGGTTATCATCCATCTGGAGACCTTAGTCATGCAGGTGGAGAAATTGATCAGGGTGTTGAGCGTCTTGTCTGAGCGAGAGAGTATGAGCTAGGTGTCTTCAGCATAGTATATGATGTTGATTCTGAGGACATGGATGATGCTGGTGAGTAGGATCATGTAGGTATTTGGCTTGTGGAACTCGGTAGATGAGGTTAACGGTCTGCTAGGTGAAGGGGGCCAGGCTGACTGACTGGGTGCAGTCTGTCAGGAACGAGCAAATCCAGTGAAGTGAAGGTCCTTAGATTCTGGCTTAGGCAGTCATTGGATAAGGATGGGTTGGGGGACAGTGTCAAAGGCTGTGGAATTATCCAGTATAATGAGGGCCGCAGTGTCACCTCTGTCCATGCCATTCATGACCTCAATGAGGGCAGTCTCTGTACTGTGGTTGGGTCATATTCTAGATTGAGGGGTGTCAAAGAGGTAGCTGTTATGATGGTGGGTATCAAGGCATTTGTTTGTCATCTTTGCCATGACATTTGCTGGGTAGGGTATTAGGGAGATAGGCTGCTAATTGGGTAATGTCTTCAGAACTAGTAAGGGCTTCTTGAGGAGGGGAGCACTGTGGTGTGTTTCAAGGCGTCTGAGTCGGTGGCTGAAATGATTGAGTCACTTAAGATCAGGAAGAAGGCTGCACTGATGAAGACATAGTGAGGGCAGGGGTCCGTGGGTGCTCCAGAGTGTATGAACTGCATGTTTGTTGCAGTTTCTTGAGTGGTGATGGTGGGACAGCTCATGAGAGTGGTCCACTGTTTTTTTTTTTTAAGCCCTTATTTGTCAATTAATGCTCAGGTGTCAGAAACGTCTAACCTACTGAGGCAAGGATTACCCAGTCTCTCCATGGGGGAGGGAATTAGGAACATCCTGGGCCAAACAAAGCCCTCCTGCCTAGTCATTAGAGCTGACTCCTCTGTACAGGTGCAGAATAGGTGACCCCGGAACTGGTGCAACCTGTGTAGTATATCACTAATCATTGGACCATAGATTTTCAACATAACAAAAGCATACAAGAAACAGAGGAGAAGAGGAAGGAGAAAAAAAGGAACAGAGGAGGAAAGGAGAGTTTCAATGGTCCGTGATTAAGTTAGAAACATATGAATTAAACTAGTCGTCCCAGAGTTCCCAAAATTTTGTTCTCTTAACTAGTTTATTAATCCGGTCAAGAGACGATATTTTTTGTACAGATCGGATCCATTCTGCCTCAATAGGAGGACAGGGAAGGATCCACTTGATACACAACTCCCCACGTGCAAGAAGAGTTAAAACAAACATTAGGGCTTTGTGTATCTTAAGAAGACCCCGATTTCCCTCCTCTCTCGGAACCACTATAAAGATTACCAAAGTTAAGCTCACCTTAATCTCCTGACCCAGGATACCCAAAATTATCTTACTCACTTTATGTCAAAAGATCTGGAATGAGGGGCACTGTCAGAACATGTGGACATCATTTGTGTTGTGTTCTCCACACTTGGGACACTTCTTCACTTCTTGACTTCCCAGCTTCGATAGTTTCCATGGCTTTCAATAGGCCTTATGGACAGTAAAGAGATGGTTCTTCCTTAGTGGAGCAGATTTCACATATGACCACAAGTGAGACAAAGATACTTGCCCTAACGATTTAAGGTCATGGTCTGGCAGTTCCCTCCTCCAGATCTCCGCCAACGGGTTTTGTGCTTCTTCTCCATTCTGGATTAACATCCAATACCATTCTGCGACTTCTTTCGGCAGAAGGGGCGGTGAACGAAATCTGGTCTCCAACTTCATATTCCCTTTACCGTCCTTTCCCAATGTATTTGCCCAACTTACTAGTTGATAATATTTAATTTAGAGACCGAACCCTCAGAAGTCTCCAAAAGTCGCTGCCATGAGATTAGTTTGGTGTCCACTATAAGTTGCCCCCAGCTAAGAATACCTCACTCCCGCAACGGGGTTGCAAGTATGTCTAGGAGGCAGTCTGGAGTACCGGGAGAATCCCAAAAAGAGGCTGAGTCGCTCTAGTAGGGTATTTGTAGAGACAGTCTCACTTGATACCAGAGGATGTATGACGTTACAACGCATCCTGTTACAACGCATGCTGTTACAACGAAAGTTTTACAACGCGAGTGCATTGACAACTCAGGACATTACAACGCAAGTATTTACATCGACTTGCACTAGATGGCGTGCTCACATTAAAAAAGTGTAATTTACTATTCCAACTCCAGTCCACGTAACAGTAGGGAAGGTGTTGGGATGGTAAACTACACTATTTTTAATGTTAGCACGCCATCTAGTGCAAGTCGATGTAAAGACTTGCGCTGTAATGTCCTGCGTTGTCAATGCACTCGCGTTGTAACAGTTCTGTTGTAATGGCAGTGCGTTGTAAAAGTTGCGTTGTAAAGGTTGTTCCCCATACCAGATCTTGGCTGCTCCTAAGAGAATGTTTAACCTGACTTTTTTTTAAAAATTGGGCTTGCCAAACTTAAAAAGAAAAAAGTCTGCTTCATCTGGGGAGCTTGCACTGAGAGCCCTGAAAAGCGGGGACAAACAAGAACTACCCATCAGCAGCTGCCGGAAATTCTTCAGATGAAAATCGCAGTAATATTGGTAAAAGTCTGGACTAGCGATACCAACGCGATCCTTCTTTCTTCGGAGCTTCTTCCAGGAAATTCTAGGCTTTTTGTTTCCCCAAATAAAACTAGAGAACTTCCCTTGCACTTTCTTAAACCAAGCCTTTAATTCTAATGGAATGGTATTGAACAAAAAGGTAAACTTTTGGAGGATTGACATTTTCAGGAGATTTGATCTGAAGAAAAGGATCATGAGAATGTACCCCAAGCTTGTAACTGTGTTTTAAAACCAGTAACTAATTTATCAAGTTCACCTGAGCTAGTTTCTCCAAATTATGTAATATTTGGACTCCCAAATATCTTATTTCCTGCCTTGTTAATTCACTCCTATTATGGGTGTTCTACTGCATTAACTCTGTTTTTTGCTTTGTTAATGGAGTACCCAGATATCCTCCCAAACCCTTCCAACTGCTCCCAAATTGCAGGGAGAGAATGATGCAGGTCTTCTGTAAAGATCATTAAATCATCTACGTACAGCCCAACTGTTTTCGCCCAACCATTACAGATGAAGGGGTGGATGTAACAAAAATCAACAGGAGAGGAAGGGATCAACACGGCTAGTCCCCTCAGTAGATTATCCAGAATCAACAAAGCCAGTGTACAGTAATTCAAAACAAAACAAGGGGCACTCTAGTTAATGCAATACATTAATCAAAAGAGCACAGAGCCACAGATTCCCTGTGAACCGTTATGTTCATGGAAAGCAAGTTTGGCCACTATGGAACAATACCCAGTGGGTATAAAAAGCCCTCACTCGCCAACCTGGTTGGTGACATGCTTCATCATTGGGCTTCCACTGGGACGACCGAATGTCATTCCAGTGTGCTGCGACGCCAGGTTACTGCGGAGCGGGGTTTGTTGTGTGGGGAAAGTGAATTTAAAATATCCAATCAAGTCAAAAAGAAACTTTAATAATTTTGCTTAATTGGAAAGGAGTAAAAAGGAGTGAGGGTCAAAAAAATAAAAGACCTGGTTCACTCCGTGGCGGTCAACATGTTTCTGCCTCTAGGAGTGTTAATCGGGCATTCTTCAGGACCAGAGGGGGATGTGCGTAGCCCCGGTGGTGTGAACTCACTAAGGTCCACCCTACCGTGGGCTGTTTGTGTGAAAATCAAAAAAACACTAGATAGTGTAAACTCCGCCAGATAAAGTAATTAATTATGGGGAGAGGAACGAGTTTACGAGAGAGGCCAGTCCGTTAGATGCCTCATGGATCCCGGGAGGGGGGTGGGAGCAAATTGGCACACTGCCCTTGCTGCTCTTCACCCGTGATATGCCTACACAGCCTCTTGCTGCCGGGTCCGGGTGGATGTAACGTCATGCCCTTAATTTACATGCCAACGACTCAATATAAAGGTTAAAAAGAAGGGGGGAAAGGGGACATCCCCGTCCAGTCCCCCTACCGATGTTTATTGTCTTAGTAAGGTTTCCGTTAACCAAGATCTTGGCCGAGTGTTTTTTGGAAAGGTCCCTGACTGCTGCTAGAAAGACCTCTCCTAAATTAAATTGTTGGATCATTTTGTACAAGAAAGGTCAACTGACCCTATCAAAGGCCTTTGCAGCATCAAAAGTAATTACTGTTAGAGGGCTCCCATATTCCGTTGCCCAGTCAATTGTACCTATCAAGTAATGGGTTAACTCATGAAGTTGTATCCCCTTCATAAAACCTTTTTGATCAGTGTGAATTACAGTTCCCGCCACCTTGTCTAGTCGTTTTATTAAAATCTGAGTGTATATTTTGTAATCACTGTTAGGAAGGGAAATAGGTCTATAGGATTCGTAGGACCTCGGGTTCTTGTTTTGTTTAAGGAGTATAGTTATGGTATGAACATCCCAGGATAACGGGAGATCCTGGCCAGATGTGAAGGCTGAGTTAAAAAGATGGAGCAGTATTGGGACGAGCTCATCCTTTACTATGGTATAGATCTTGTTGAGTATGGAATCAGGTGCTGCAGATTTCCCTTTTTTTAGAGCACTGATAGTTTGAAACTTTCCTCAAGACAGATGGGGCAGCTTAAATTATCTTTTGCAGGCCCCTGTAGAGCTGGAAGTTCTAGGTCTTGAAGAAAGTGTTCAAATTGATCTTCACTCACCATCAGGTCCTCTGTATCAAGGTCTTGGAAGAACTGGGCAAATGCATTCTCAATCTCAACATGATCAGAGATTATGTTGCCTGAGTTTAGGCATCTAAGGTCTTTAACCAGAGGAGGGGAACATAGCGGCCGTCAGTTAGTACCGGTCACAAGCTCTCTCGCTCACTCGGCAAACTCACTAAGATTAACTGTGCCCAGAATGTCAGGGGTGTCCACAGTAGTGTAGCGGTGGAGTTAAGCTGCTGACGGGGGCTCTTCTCCTCACGGCTCCACGGTTTTACGGCTCCCGCGAAGAGCTTTCAGAGAGAGTGTGTCCTTCCCTGCCTTTCAACGCGGAGTAGCGTGTCTGCGGAGGCGGCAGTGCGGCTCAGTAGGGGCCGGTGTGCCACCAAGAGGATCGGGATCGTGCTTGCTTGCCCAGGCAGATGCTATCTCTGCACGGTAATGGCAAACCCAGAAAGGTGGGAGTGGAGGATGCTGCACAAAGCCCTCTGATGACTCCGGTAAGAAAAAAGAAAGGGAATCGGGGCCAGGTTTTTCCAGGTGAGGCTCCTAAACCAGATGAAATACTCTTTGCAAAGAGTAAGGCATTAAGCAAGGCCTCTGCCTGTTGTACAAACAGGTATACTTTGAGAAGTAGGGACATCTGGGGAAAAGGGCAAATCCCCTTTGGGGCCCCTTTAAAAGAGAAGAATCTTGAAAGCAGGGTTTTGCGCTTGCCTCCACCCACGCCCACCCTCAACGATTAAAAGGCCACTTACGGATAAAACCTCTTTGACTACTGGACGAAGGCAGCCAAAAAGTAAATCTGAAAGTGTCAAAATGATGCCTTTACTATGTTCCTACTTTAAGGTTCAAGCTCAAACAGTCCCACACACTCCTACTTCTACAGTTGCCTGCCCTGTTTCTGTACATAGTCTCAAAATCGGTAGGTCTGCGAGAACAATGGAGGGCGTTGCCACCATTGAAAACAGGAGGAACACTTTATGTTTAGAAAATAGGATCAGCCCCCTGGCAACAGCAGCAGAGAATAGGATACTGGTTCAGAGCAACTCTAGACCTGAGGACATTCTGAGTCAAACTCATGATCAAAGGGGATTGCCTACCGTAACAGTTGGCGCGACCTAACAATCCTCTACAGAAAAACTTTTATCTACCCTGCTAACAGAGATTAGGGAAAAGTTTGCAGTCTCTGAGTTAAACCAACAAAAGATTCAGAGTGCATGTGAGGTGCTGGAAGATAAGATCAACAATTTAATGGAAAAAGTCAGGGCAATGGAGGTCTCTTTTGAAGATATTTCTAAACAAGTGGAATCTAATAAAAATGAGATTTCGAAGATGAGGAATAGCGATAAAGAACTCCGGTGTAAACTAGAAGCTCTTGAAAACAGTGCTAGGAGAAACAACATCAGGATTTTGAATTTCCCGGAGGGCCTTGAAGGAGAAGACATCAGGGGTTTACTATTAGCTTCTTAAAAGAATATAACATGGACATAGATGAACAGAGTCTAAAAGATGATATTCAGAGAGTTCACGAGACCCGTTCTCAAAGAGACTTGGGAAGAAGAACCTGAAAAGGATCTTGGTGAATTTCAAGTCGTACTTAATTAAGGGTAAAATCCTCACTGGAGCCCTTAAAGTAGGGTCATACAAGAAAGGAGAGTGGTCCTTCTGCATCAGAAGAGACATCTCACATGCTACACAAGATAGACAGTGGGAGCTAGGAAAGTTTTTTCAAGAACTGAGAGGGCTGGGTGCCACTGCCAACCTCTGATTTCCTGCCTCCCTAAAGGTGATGTGGAACAATAAAATGCATAACAGCAGAGACCCCTGTGAAGTCAGTAGCCTGATTGAACTGATCAAAACACACTCAAAATAACTTTCCTATTGATGCCCTGATGTAGTGAGAGAGCTCAAATTGGAAGTAGTCATCAGAATACCTCTAGTTTTTTGGGAAGGTTCCCCGGGGTGGGATGGGTGGGAGGGTTGGGTCACAAGCAAAAAGAAAACATTAAAAAAGGTACATTTGATATTTTTACTGGGTGGGGGAGCATGTGGGTAAAAACAAATAAATTGTACTTATTTGTTAACATGACTCAAGTTTACTCAAGTGGACCGTATTGATCCTTTGGCTCCTAAATACACGCAGTAAACCTTGGGCACTACATATCTACCTATTCCTCTCATGACGAACCCAGATAGTCCCAAGCAGTTGAACATTTTATCTTGGAGTGTCAACTGCCTCAGAGTTGTCTCTAGAAGAAAGAAAATCTTGGAATACTCTTGGATAGTGAGGTATTTTTTTATACAAGAGTCACACTTGAGTGGGCTGAGATACTTAAAAGGCAGAAGTGGGTTGATCATTGTGAGTGTACCACTCAATAGTGTTCAGCTGAGTGAGTTGCACTCCTTTTAAAAAAATCCATCTAAACCACATTAGGGGACTGTGTGGTCCACCCCCTCGGTAGATGCCTAATAGCTACGGCTAAAACCTACAGCTCTTGGTTAACTTTTCTGGGGTATCATGGCCCTAACTTAGTTGACCAGACCCCTCTACATGCTTTACTTCTTCGATTGGTTGATACTAAAGACCTCCTAATCTTGGGGTGGGGGGCTTTAATTAAGTTATTGTCCCAACACAAGACTCAACTTCTAAGAGGGCAACGGATGCGACTCATAATATATGAATTACATTGAAACAGTTGATGGTAGACATTGGCCTTATCGATATTTGGAGACTGATGATATGTAAGGGAGGGACGACAAGGGGAAAGTTAACTTTTCATATTAAAAAATGTGGCCACCGATCTAGGATAGACTTTTTCTTGCTGGACACAATCATTAGCAAGAATACTACTAGAGTCACCTTCGTCCCGGAACACCTATCCGACCATTCCGCAGTCACCTAGAAATCACTCTTAAGAGTAGGCCTCTCTCACAGAGGTGGACTTTAAATCGTTCTCTACTTCTTGAACCACACGTAGTGGAGAAGTTGAAAAATTTCACAAAATACTTTTTCCTATTAAATATAGATTCAGCCCCCCTGCATATTGTATGTGACACATACAAAGCCTTCCTAAGGGGTACTCTATCCAGCCTGACCGTAGCACAAAATAGGAAAGTCAGGGAATATATTAAAATACTTGAAGCTGCAGTACATACCCACCTGCTAGGATTAGAACAAACGTCCAATGGTCCATGTGCACTACAAATTGATCAAAAGTTGCAACTATCAAGAGCAGAGCTTGCTGATGATCTTGAAGCAATAGTTAGAAGGAAGTGGTAAGCCAGCAGGTTATCTCACCATGAATACGGGGAGGGGTGTGGCAAATTGTTTGCTTGGAAGAACAAAGCAATCAGAAAATAAATCTGGTCCACTGGTTGTTGGTTGGGATGGTCAGGAGGGCTTCAAGGATGGAAGAGTCCTGTTGGGCTCAAAGCTGTCATAAATGTTGGTGATCCTATTGCTATAGAATAGGCGGAGCTGGATGCAGAAGTCATGAAAGGGGGTTGCGTTAGTGCAGCTTGCTGCTGGAGAGGTGAAGTCTTTCACTTTGAGAAGACTTCCTTAGCACTGTTAGTGATGCTTTTGATGCGGTCGGTGAACGGGATGCGTTTGATGGCTCTGATTTGCTGATGGTAGTGTTTGAGGGCAGATTTGTAAGTGCTCTTGTTGATGTTGTCCTGACTTTGTCTCCACCTGTGTTCAAGTTACTTGCAGTGGCATTAGGTGAGCTTGAGATTTCTGTGTACCAGCTTGCTTATGGTCTGGTCCTACTGTCTTTGTTGACTTTGAGAGTAGCCAGGAAATCTGCGAAGGCAGTGATCGAGGTATTGAAGTTGTAGATGGATTAGGGGAGGTTGTGGTTGTGTTGAGGCAGGTGGTGTAGGAGTTTGGAGCACCAGGATATTTCTGAGATCTTGTTCCAGTCATGTTGTGAAGATTTGCCAGTGGCATTTCTGCAGTGTGCGTGATGGGTATGCTGTAATTGATGAGGGTGTGGTCGGAGCAGGTAATCTGTGTGAACTTGTCAAGTGTGATGTTGCTGAAGTTGATGAAGATGGGGTCCAGTACATTTAAAGTAGATTGTGTGGGGCTGTCCACTCACTGGATGAGTCCAAAGTTGGACAGGTCCCTAAGGAGGCTGGTCATGTTGGGGGCGTTGAGGTCCTCCAGGTATGAGTTGTGGTCACTAAGGAGGATGGAGGCAATAGAGTTGGAGATCAAGGGGTGATAAAACTTAATATTACAGAAATTGAAGTTAGGAATGCACTTGATTACATTAAAGAGGCATGCACAAGCTCACAAATACCTACCAGTGCAATTCTTAAAGAACTGCTGCCTAGGGTACCTAAAGAAGCAACTAGACAAATGCCGTCCATTGCTTCATTAAAAAGAACAATAGCTCACACTTAAAAGGCTACAACTACCACACCTACTCCTAAAACTTTTGAAGAGGTGATAATTCCCCCAGAACTAGCTATTACTTACAATGTGGAACCCTTTATTCTCTATGATAATAAATGTAAAGATAAGAGAATAATTATGTTTGCTACTGCAAACAATTTAATAAAACTTCAACATGCTCAAACATGGGTGATGGATGGGACTTTCAAAATCTGTCTCAAACAATTCTTCCAACTATATACTATCCATGACCTACTTCACAATAGTAACATTCTATTTATTTACGCCTTGCTGCCCAATAAACACAATTCAACATATATTGAAATCCTAAATAAAATAAAACAAGAGACAAATAATTATTTTTCTGAGAAAATAATTATAGATTTTGAACAAGCTATGATAAACGCTATATTCAAAACATACCCATATACATCAATCCAAGAATGTTACTACCATTTCAATCCGTGCCTATGGAGACACCTACAAAAATCTACACTAAGGGGCCTATTATGATGGTGGGCGGATCGCCACCGCCGGCTGGGCGGTGGCGATCCACCCGCCATCACAATTACATTTACCCCCCCGCCATATTACCATGGCGGGGGGGTACCGTGGTGGATGGGAAGTCCGTCCGCCGCTTTTCCGCCGGTCTGCAATCGTCACGATTGCCGTCTGGATGGAAAAAGCCCACAATATGGTGGCGGTGCCATATTATGATGGTTGCTGTGGGTATGCCTTTCCATGGCGGAGACTCCGCCATGGAAAGGCATGCAGGAAATGCCTATGCGCGCCCGTTTTTATGGGGGTTGGGGAGTGGGGGGCTGCACTTGGGGGGTACCCCCCCTTCATTGCCATACACAAGGTGGAAGACACTGGGCTGTGCCTGTCACATTGTGCATGGCAATGTACAACATGCCTCTTTGACATTGCGGCGGGTGCTGCGCACAGCACCGCCCGCCGCAATGTCAAAGATGCGGGATGCGACCGCCGGGGCAGTAGTCGCATCCTAATTGGCGGTGCGTGACCGCCACACCCCTGGCGGCCGGTCCCAGCTCCGCTAGGGTGGCAAACGGACTAAAGTCCGTCCGCCATCCTAATTGGGCCCTAAGTGTAGAGTATGCAACAAACACTACATTTGCATACCAGATTAAAAAACGTATCACATTAGCCTGCATGCCAGTAACTGATGTTGCTGAACATTACAACCTTTTACTAGAAAGCCCTTATTACCAACAACATGAGCAAAAATTAAGTCCCCTCCTAGACTACTTTGAAGACACCTGGGTGGGAAGACTTCATAGATCAGGCCATAGGATCCCAAATTTCAAATTCCCAGGTGGAATGTCTATCTTACTACACTTAACCAAGAAGCCAAAACCAATAACGCTGTTGAAGGATGGCATAATGCCTTCCAATCAACAACAGGACGAGGCACACCTACACTCCACAAACTAATAATCTCCTTACAAAAAGAACAGAGTATCAGGAACTTATAGGAGAATATAGCAATCTGTCACACAACTAAAACCTAAACTATCTAAACAAACTAAGCAAATGTACCACTACCTTCAACATCAAGTTAAACTATACCCTACTACAAGAGACCTAGAATACTTAGGAATGATAGACAAAAGGCTACTCTAAAATCTGCAAACAAAGTAAATGCATAATATTTATCATGTATTGTTTATCAACACATACAAAACATTTTTATTTCCTCACAAAAATAATTACTTTGTCCAATATATTTTTATTAATAAATAATATATATAGACACATTAATTATGTGAGAAAATAAAAAACAACAACAATAAAATATAAAATTATTTCCCTCCCACAATCAAAAATATTTAAAAAACTAATTCAAAATTCCACATCTTCTAAATTAATCCATTTAGTTGATAATTCAAAAACTATAAAAAGTTTCCCCCCCAAAAATGTAATAATGCAACTGTTCCAAAAAATAAATGCTCCGTCAATAAATCCACAATCCGGAAACCATCAAAAAACCCGAAAATTAGTTTAAAAAAAGAAACGCTCCATGAAACCCGAAAAATTAAGAAAGTGTAAATATTTATTAGTTATGAAAACTCATATACACTTCCTTAATAAAAAAATCGCTATATTCCGGCACCCGCAACTTTTTTAGAATAAAACCTAGAAAACAAAAACACAAACATTCCCACCCACACAAATGTACACATTATATACCTAATCACATTATTACCAACATTGTAAACACAATAGTAACACATATATGAGTCAATGTTAACATTTCTAACTAGGCCTCAATAACGTAAAACTAGATAAACAGTCCATACCTAGCTAACGCATTAAAAACTTCATACCATTACAAACCTAACTCAGAAAAACACTAAATACAATCTAACTACCTTCAAAATATATCAAAAACATAGTTAAAAAAACGAAAAGTGTTCTTACGTGAAGCAGCTCCCAACTGCAAGCTTCTCCCCTTCCAAATGACCCAAAACAACAGCGAGCGGTTACAAAATACAAGGCCCAAACAAATAAGGCAGCTTTAAACATATAAAATAAAACCATTTTATTTTTTTAAATATTATATTTACTTATACCATGTTTTATTGTATTTAATTTAAATACTACAAATTGCAAATGATTATTTGAAATGCATTATATTATTTGTAAACTTTGTAAAATTATAATAAATATAACACATATAGGGGCATAATCTCAAGGACCTATCGCTGAGTTATCGGCACTTTATCGCAGCCAAAGTCACGATACATTTATCGCCCCATTCACAAGCTGGTGCTAACAGCCGATATCACCAGTTTTCCAGGCGATAGCACCCTCAAAAAACATCGCTACGGCTGACCCCGGCAACTATCGCTAATGAGATTCAGAGTAGGCATTCCCTAGCAAAAAGCAGCGACAACACCACACCTCAACATTCTCAACGACCAGCCAGATCTGCGATAAGAACACAAAACATGCGATAAGGCGTGTTAGCAGCAGGAAATTAACACCTGCTCTGACCTGGTGCAAAGTCAGACGACAAGCGGCACCAGACAAGGAAGCCCAGACCACAGCGACACCTGAAGACCAACAGATGCCATGGAGCCACTGATCATGCAGCAACAGAGCCCCAACAGGGCCAAAACACCCACCCCCACCACCCCCAGGACCGCCTCCCGTACTCCCCCCGGCCCCCCCCAGACCACCACTGAGGCAGCGCAGGCCAAGACAGCAGACCTCCAGAGAACGCACCAACCTCACAGACCCAACACCAGAGAATGTTATTGCCCACTACAGGCTCAAAAGGACAACTATCCTACGCATCCTGACCACCATTGCCCACAGGCAGACGGTATCAACACAGCGGACAACCAACATCCCTCTGCAGACAAAGCTGCTAGCTGTGCTGCACATGTTGGCCACTGGGACCTTCCAACCAACAACTGCCAGAGTCTGAGGAGTCACACAGCCAGCCCAATCAAAGTTCATCACAACTTTCTTGGATACCATCATCAGCTTGGTACCCCAGCACCCATACTCCCCCCACACTGCGCATGAACAGCTGGAGACCATACAAGGTGTCTACGCCATAGCTGGCTTTCCGCACGTTTCAGAGGGCAATTGACTGCACACATGTCCACCTTAGCCCCCTGGTGACACTGCACACAATTACCTCAACAGAAAGCACCCACATTCCATCAATGTGCAGGCAACAGTGGACCACCTGGAAATCGCCACCAACGTCCTCGCCAACTACCCAGGCAGTGTGCATGATTCCTACTTCTACCGACAGTCCATCATCAATCAGCGCTAACAGGATGGCACCCATGGAAATTCACTGCATGTAGGCAAGTACCAAATAAACACACCACACCACCCAACTCCACAATCATGCAAATCACAACTCTGGGAATGCACATGTCACAGACTCACATTCAACATGCCAAACAACATGCCCACCCACCAGACACAACAGCATAACTCACTGTGGCAACCTGGGCTAGCCTTGTACATGAGCCATAAAAGGCATGGCACCTCAGCCACACAATGGCGGAATGTGGGGAGAGATGGGAATTAGGCATGTGTGACGGAGGCAAGTGAGCCATGAATGAGATGGTACACAATGCCAAGTGTGGCGAAGATGTGCTGGACAGACTGCAGTATGCAGACCACAGATATATCCATAGCCACATGCACTGCTGGTGTATGGAGTGTAGTGGACAGTGGACGCAACCATGTCACCCCTGACAGTGGGGAAGATCCCAAAAATGTAGCTTGTGATGTCCCCCCCTGTAAGCATGTGCGGAGTGGGCTGGCCCAGCGTACACCAGGCCAGCGTAGGGGTGTGAATAAAAAGCATGTAGCTCTGGATGTGGTTCTCTTCTGGAATGCCCAACGTCTCTGCCAGGGCGGCACCTCCAAGCCTGCCATGAGGCCAACGCCGTTGCCGTGAGTGGTGTTGCCTGCGAACCTGTGCGCCTGCTGCATCCTGGGCCGCTGGTCCCTGTCCCGTCATGCCCGCCCCTGTGCCGCCAGGCCTCACTGGTCACCTGCCGACACCGGCGTGTGTCAAGGAGGGTGCACAACGTGCCAACGCAAGCCCTAAGCCCGAGCCCCGCGAGCTTAGCAGCCTCCTCAGACCATCACGGCCTCCGCGACACAGGTTCGCAGTACTCCTTTCTCGTTGCCATACTCCACCAGCCTACACAGTTGCCAGGTCGGTCACACATGTGGAACTGGGTCTTAATTACGCAATGGCAGAGTACACACTTTATGGCTGAGTTTATGTCACTATACTCCCTTCGATGTGGTGCCACCAACTCTGTGCATAGCATCCGCACAACACCTGTCTGTGGTCCCTTTCTGACTACTGCCTTTGGCCTACACTGCAGTCGAGTAGGTCACAAGAGGAAGACGTGTTGCAGTCTGGAGGAAAAAAGGATCCTCGTTACGGAGGTGATCGAACACTGCCAACAACTGCTCTGGTGTCACTAACTCTGTGCATCGTGAGCCAGTGACTCGTGGCTGTGGGCCCCTGCTGACCGCTGCCTCGGGCCTACACCGCGGTTGAGTAGGTCACACTATGGCAACTCAGTCTTGATTTATTTTTGGCAGCTTTTATATCATTGTACTGGCCTCATTGTACACTGCATACCCCTACAGCTCCGGTGCCACTAAGTCTGTTCCCCGACAGCCATGGACACTTTCTGGTTGAACTTGGGTGGCGACTGAGTCTATGGACTGGGGGTTGTCTTCATCATCATGTCGGTGATACTGATTTTTTGTTTTGGCTGTAGCATTCCACTCCTCAGTTTGCCGCTTCCGGATGGCTTCTACCCTCTGCATCATGCCCTGGAGGACATCTTCCACTGTCACCCGCAACCCTCCGCCACACTCACCTCGGACATCGATGAGGACCCGCTCAGCAGGCGTGGCCCATCTCACTGCACCACAAGTCACTGTTCCGTGGCGGTGTGCCTGTGCCGGCCGCATTGCATCCAGGGCCATTAACTCTGTGCAGCTCTACGTCAGGGATCCTGTCCAGTGAGATATTGGATGGCCTCTGAGACGATGGCTTTGGGGTCCTCAACACCATGTGTCTGTGGCCCTGCTCTGTCCGCTGCCTCCGGCCTCAACTGCGGTCCACCAGGGCTCACACATCAAATTGAGTTCTGACCGGCCCAGACGTCACATCACCGCAGGAGGCACACACCACCACTGCCAGGACCACCTCCAAACGCCAACTGCCAGAGTAGAAACAGCCGTACTAGCAGACTAACGGAGTTGCTCACACCTGTGGTTGATGCCATCATGTGCCTGATACCCTGCTAAGCACTCCATGTGCCACTAACTCAGTGCACCACGACTCATGACCATTTCTGAATTAGTTGTGTGCTGTGGTGAGCTCACGCAACAATGTCACCTCAGGCAGTGTGGGAGACCTGGGGCGATGATGAGGAAGATGATGCATGTGTAACACACCCCACTACAGCTGCATCAGGAATACCCCGAAGGGACACAATCCTAGACATTTTTTTCACACGAGCATGCACATCTCTAGTGCCCCAACCTCAGTGCACTGCAACTCACAGACACTTCTGTTTGCATATTGGGTGACCTCTGTACTCGCTCCGGCTACCACCATGATGCTCCACAGTTGTTTCTGTGATGCTGGTCTTTTTCTGTTTCCGTTTTAATTGTGTTCACTGTTCAAGTTGTTGTCAGCACCAACCAATCCGTGCGGGCTGGCTTACACTTACCCCACACCCATCCAGCACATGCGTCACTGTACATGTGACCCTGCCAATAAAGGGGCCGGGCGCACGTGCCCGTAGCCAGTTCCACAAACTATCTACGTGTGGTCATGATGTATGCATGAGGGCCCCGGGGCTGCCAACATTAAATTGTGCTGTGTACAGCAGACGCAAACAGGTCACCGCTGGCAGCGGGTAAGACCTTGGACATGTAGACTTGTCGTCAGCCACTCAATGCGTAAGAGGAGTGGACTGGGCCATCGTATGGAGGTCCAGGGTGGGGGTGTGGATGATGATTCCAGGGCTCTGGGCGTGGTTCATTGCAGGAAATGTGCACATGCATGTGTATCTGTCTCAGTGTGGGTCTCCTTTGTGGGGTGTAGGTGGTCCCTGATGGGACTTGAACACCCACGTATGTGATCTACTTCAGCTTCCATGAGCTCTGACCCCACCTGCACCTATTCGGCCACCTCCTTTTGGCATTCTGACACCTGGCATTGGAATGCGATGTGTGCCTAGGTGAAGTGTTGGGAGCCAGCCGTGGTGGCGGGTGCTGTCCTGCTGTGTGGTCAGTGCAGAGGCTGGGGTCTCCTCTGTGTGGCTTGGCTGCCCTGCTCCTGGGGGTGGGTTGCTTAAGATGTCCATGGGCTGTTGTAGGGCATTGGTGTCGAAGGTGTGGTGGTCCTCTCCAGCATCACTGATGAGTGGTCTGGTCTGCTCTGCTGGAGGTGTTGTTTGTCCATGTGAAGGAGAGATGCATATGTGACATTGTGCCCATCTCTCCCCGTCCTCCCAGGCCCTGGTCATTACCCTGTTGATGTTGTGTCAGGTCCTATCTAGCTGTGTCTGCACTCCCAGCTCCTTGCGCCGTCTCCACCCTGATGACTGTGGCCTCCGTTTCCTCCAGCTTCTCCTGTGGCGTAGGACTCCCACCCCCTGTCGCAGTTGCTGCCTTCCTATTGGCAGCGGGTTTGTGCTTGGTTTGGCTTTTCACATCATGCCAGCGCCTCTTGTCCTCCTCCATTGACCTCCTTGACACTCCGACTGCATTCACGTTTGTCATTTTGACATTCATTGGGTGGTAGTGTTCTGTCACTTACGTGACGCTGATCTGGTTTTCCAGCGGACTGCACCCCGTCTGCCTCTTCCTCTTCTCCTTGGCCTTCCCTGACCACGAGGTTCCTTGCTGGTGGTCTGTGGGGCTTGTGGGGTTCACGTTGGCTTCTGCATTCGGTCCGGGTGCATCCTAGGTGCTACGCAGTTTGTTTTTTTTCTGCCTTTTTTTTTCTCTGCTTTTATAGTGCATTTTCCCGCATGACACGTGGGAATTGCAGGCCTGTCGCTGGTTTTCGCTGATTTTTGTATCGCGATTGGCTTCATCGCAGCTTTTTTTGCGTTCGTGTTTCGCATTTTTGCAGCGTCGCGTTAACTTTATTGCGGAAATTTGGCGCGTTCTCGTGAGCCTATCGCATGGTACCGCCGGCTTGTGAATACCACGTTAACACACAGTTATTTTCCGGCAATATACTGCGATGTGAAGGGTTGCGTTAAGCTACTTTTGCGGTAGTTATCGCACGTTCTTGTGAATATCCCCAATAATATTTAATATTATAATTCCATAAAATCACAAGTTACAATAAACAATATATTAAAAATTGTACTAATTTGTTTTAATGTAATAAAAAATGTATACTTTCTTTAAAAAAATTTACAATATGAAAACTATGTAATAATTAGTAATATTAATCTATTATATATTAATGTTAATAATTAAAATGTATAATATTTTTGTATATCTATAAAACTGTTTCTTTTTCTCAACTGTATTAAAAAATGTTTAAACTTTCATTATATTGAAATGTTACCAATATATGTAACAAACTTAAAAATGTTAATAATACAGAACAATGATTAACAATTGTTTAAAAAATATATTATTCATTCAAATGTATCCAAATATTTCTAAAAATACCGTATCTAATATTACCAAATTGTATACAGAGGGGTCGATTCCGATCCGGGTCGGACAGCTCTCCGAGAGCTGTTCGTAGCCTTACCTTGCGACCGACTCGTACCCGGAGCCGGTCCGTCCGGGCGATGAAGTACGATGCGCATAACTGACAAAAATCTGACCGACACGTAGGCTGTGATTCAAGCTTCATTCTACGCCCGAGCCATACCTCCAAACACCGAACCGAGTCACCCGGAAGCAGCATCCATAGCAGTTTCCGGCCGGACAAGTACAAGACGGGTGGCCACGTACGGCACGTCACAGCATCCGGAAAAGAAGCATATCAGGTACGATTCGCGCCAGAACATAATCCACGGCTACGAGACGGACCAGCTTGCAACGGGTACGAGACAGAGCAACAAGCAGCGTGTACGAGACAAACACATCATGAATCCCATCGCGCAGGTCATACCAGTACTGTACATTTATTACCGGATCAGGAACCGACGTGGACGGCGCAGATGGTAAGTCAGACACCCACCACACAAACAAACGACACATACCCGCAAAATGCCACACACACACACAGGGGATCCATATCCT
The DNA here is from genome assembly GCF_964204655.1 of Triturus cristatus. Classification (NCBI taxonomy): domain Eukaryota; kingdom Metazoa; phylum Chordata; class Amphibia; order Caudata; family Salamandridae; genus Triturus; species Triturus cristatus. Next base: position 1,140,051,377 of record NC_140589.1, read on the forward strand.
GGCCACTAGCAACAGGCCACTATAGGGGTTGCATGGCCAGCACCACTTCCACCCCCACTCATAGGGCTTATGTTGCCCATCACCACTGCCACCCCCACCCATAGGGACTATGTTGCCCAGCACTCCTGCCACCCCCACTCATAGGGCTTATGTTGCCCATCACCCCTGCCACCCCACCCATAGGGCTTATGTTTCCCATCACTCATGCCACCCCCACCCATAGAGGACCTGTTGCCCATCACTCCTGCCACCCCCACCCATAGGGCTTATGTTGCCCATCACTACTGCCACCCCCACTCATAGGGCTTATGTTGCCCATCACTCCTGCCACCCCCACCCATAGGGCTTATGTTGCCCATCACTCCTGCCACCCCCACCCATAGGGGACCTGTTGCCCATCAATACTGCCACCCCCACCCATAGGGCTTATGTTGCCCATCACTATTGCCACCCCCACTCATAGGGCTTATGATGCCCGTCACTCCTGCCACCCCCACCCATAGGGCTTATGTTGCCCAGCACTACTGCCACCCCCACCCATAGGGACTATGTTACCCATCATTCCTGCCACCCCCACCCATAGGGGACCTGTTGCCCATCACTCCTGCCACCCCTACCCATAGGGCTTATGTTGCCCATCACTACTGCCACCCCCACTCATAGGGCTTATGTTGCCCATCACTCCTGCCACCCCCACCCATAGGGCTTATGTTGCCCAGCACTAATGCCACCCCCACCCATAGGGACTATGTTGCCCATCACTCCTGCCACCCCCACCCATAGGGGACCTGTTGCCCATCACTCCTGCCACCCCCACCCATAGGGCTTATGTTGCCCATCACTTCTGGCACCCCCACTCATAGGGGTTATGTTGCCCATCACTCCTGCCACCCCCACCCACAGGGCTTATGTTGCCCATCACTCCTGACACCCCCACCCATAGGGGACCTGTTGCCCATCACTACTGCCACCCCCACTCATAGGGGGTATGCTGCCTATCACTACTGCCACCACTACTCATAGGGGACCTGTTGCCCATCACTCCTGCCACCCCCACTCATAGGGGACCTGTTGCCCATCACTCCTCCCACCTCCACTCATAGGGGACCTGTTGCCCATCACTCCTGCCACCCCCACCCATTGGGGACCTGTTGCTCATCACTCCTGCCACCCCTACCCATAGGGCTTATGTTGACTATCACTACTGCGACCCCCACTCATAGGGCTTATGTTGCCCATCACCCCTGCCACCCCCACCCGTAGGATGGGTGATGCGCCACACATCCATCATACACCAACATTAGGTATGTCAGCAAAATACATCCCCCCTAACATCATGAGAACAGTGTGTAGTCTGTGACAAATGCCCACAACAGTGATTATGACTTCGAACATACAATGTAACTACCATCACATGTGTGACCAAAAACTGAGTGTGGCCTACACAAGGCAAGCATCACTATAGCACTGTGTCAATGTAAAACTAACACCCCCTCACTGTGTAGAACAAAACTTAAGTGTGTGGTTCCAAACTACAGCAGATGTTGAGAATTGTGGTGATGGGGTCCAAAACCCCCCTCATCACAGTGACCAAAAGGTAAGTGTCATCATGGTCAAAGCTGCAAATGCCAAATAGCATGTATGATTCCTGGTCCCAACACATGAAACACTTTTGGGGCAAAGTAGTGGTTGTGTCCCATACCCACAGAGATGTGGTGAGGCTAACAGTACTGTGAAACCCTAACATACTCTCGACCATGTGCAGACTAGCACCACCCATGGGGGCTGACAATGCATACAGTGTACAATGACACAAAAGCAGAAGTGACCATCACAAAGCATACACACATCTCGAAAATAGACACACAAATCAAAACATCCTGTGTAGACTGTAGGTGTCAGGTCACAAACTCCCATTCCATGCCAGCAATGGGACCTAACAACCAGCATGAATGTGCAGAATGATGTGATATGACTCACAGGGACAGCAGGGTAAATCACAAAAACAACATCCAGACAATAGCCCACAACAGCAATACCAATGCACTGGTGCAGATGCACAAACACAAACAGGCAACCTCACACTGCACATCTGCCACAACATGTGTGTGTGTGTCTCAGTATCCCCAGGCAACTACAAAACACATGAGGATAGCTGAATCACAGTGAGACAGATGTGAACACAGTGCCATACAAAAGTAAACCATCAATGGGCCCCCCTTAGTGGGCAATCAGGCATTGTGAGATGAGAGGGAGCACAACAGATACATGTGACACAAGCTGGAATGAACAGCAACTAACACAGCAAGAGACTGACACACAACAGCACTACCCCCAGGGACCAGACATTGGGGTGACACAAGCATGCATGATACGTCCACTGTGATGACAAAGGTAGATGTAGTACAAACTGTGAAACCCAGACATGTGTCCTGTGCCGCAAACGTACATCACACCTACACAAACACAAATCATTCAGCATGACCCGTCATCCATGGACAAACGGGAGCTAGGGGCCCATCCATGCAAACATTTACATCAGTCCACCCTCAACACCTCACACCCTGAACTGCACCAATGTGCATCTGTGAAGCCCACATGGACAGGTGACATTGCACATGCACCCATGACAAACACAGTAATGTTGGGAGGAACTAAGGTGCACAGACTCATCACACAAGGACAATCTACAACCCTGGTGAATGACAGACATACTGCACAGTATGCGGTACATGGCCATGACGTCAAAGCTCCCGTAACCTTCGGAATACCTGCCACAGTCCCAGGAAAATGCAGAAGCCAAGGAGAACCACTAGGCACACATGCTGACACCTACCAACATTGCAGCCCTGAACCTGACAAGTGGGAGCAGTCACACACACATAAACATGTCTCAATCACTGAAAGGTACCACCTAGGGACAACTACATGATATTGCGAACAAACAAGTGCCTTGGGGACCCCCGACTGTGTCCCATCTGCGTCTGACCACATCATCACCACTCAGAACTGACAAATCCCAATGATGAAACACCAATTGACAGTAGTATGTCATGCACCCCCACATCTGGTAGCCCATGGCAAAGTTGTGGGATGAACACAGTACAATTCAGCAAGCATCAACAACAGGAACATATCAAGGGAACACTGCCTGTGTATGAAAAGGGATGTGGACACACACACACATGCTCACACAACACACACCATGGGCCCAGGCAATGTCACGGAACAACACACTTACTTGAGGGGACTCAACTCCTGTGGAAGCTCAGCTGTGCCAAACAAAGTCTCAGCAGGTCTCAGTCATGCCAGCAGAACACTTGGTCAGTCAGCCATCAGTTACCACACAATACAGGCTCTGTTCACAACAGCCTGTGTACGGAAGTGTCCCTTAAGTCATCTGCACATACTCAATACATATGTCCAGCAAGTTGCACAGAGGACCCAGTTGCTCCTACACCAATGATGCCAACACTTACATGTCGAGTGGAGATGCGTCCACAGTCAGGAAAATAGACAAATTGGACAATGGGAAGCACATCATATGTGCATGTGTGCAAGCCTCAGATGTGACCATGCAAATGAAATGTTTTCAGAGATGTTCACAAATTGTTAATCATGACACACCCAGTTAACTACAAAGGATGATATGGATAACGACCAGAATAGGATACATATCTCATGGACGACATGGAGTACCTCACATCAACACCTCAGTATTCAACATTGGAAATCCAGCATTACAACTGCAAGTTCATGCTAAACATCATCAACATAATGTACAGCTAAATCAAATTCACAAGGATAAAAAAAATGCTTAATTCAGCAATTTTTAAATGCAAAGTCCTTTCAAAACAAAGGCCAATGGCCAGTCCATATCCAAATGACAAAAAGGTAACTTGAGTGACAACTGTCACACATTGCTTGCCTGCACTGGTAAGGACAGGGGACATCCCCTCGGAGGGGCATACATGGGGACAGGATCAGGATCAGGGCGCAGCAGAAGGAGGCAGTGAAGGGGTGGTGGATGCAGGAGAGTCACTGGCAACTGCAGTGGAGCTGACTGAAGTAGTGGGTGCAGTCACAACTGTGGGGCACAAGTCAGATGGGGTGGGTGCCGGCACAACTGCAGTGGGCAGGTCAGATGGAGTGGACTGGGTCCCCACTGCAGTGCCCAAGTCAGATGGGATGGTCGTGGACTCCACTGCAGTGCCTAAATCAATGGGAGCAGAATGGGGTTCAGGTGAGGTCGGCAGGACAGATGGGGGGACATGGTCCCCACATCAGTGGCACAAACTGTCTGACCGGGGGTGGTGGGGGTGGAAGAGCAAGTGGTAGGGGGGAGGGCCTCAGCATTTTGGGGATGGTGTATCTGTGGGTGGGGGAACCTGGGGCAGGGTGTGGTGGGGGAACCTGTGGAGTGGTGGCCTGGGGGATGGAGGACAGAGACTTCGTTGTGGAGCTGCGGGGGTGGGGTCTTGCTCTTCCTGCTCTGGTGGGACTTGCGGGTGGGGGCCTAAGTCTGACTGTGCCTGGGGGAGGGTGTCCGGGTGTGAGGGGCACTCCCCTCTGTGTGTGGGGACTTCCTCTTCCCCTTGTAAGCTGAATCTGCTGGGTCGGTGGGGAAGAGACCAAGGTCACAGAGGAAGAGCTTCTGTGGAGATGGGGTTGCAGGTGAGGCAAGGGAAGGGGGCTGGGAGGGAGAGGTATCGGAGGACTGCAGAGTGGTTGTGGATGCCTGTGGGTGTGTTTGCAAACCATCCCCTGTGAGTGTGGTATCAGTCCCCTGCGCTTGCTTGTGTGCACGTCTAGCCCTTGGTTTGGGTGTTTGTGTGCTGCCCGTGTCTGTGGGTTTGTGAGAATGTGCTGGTGTGTGTGTGCTTGGAACAGGTAGGGTGCTAGGAATCGTGGGTGGCGCAGGGGTAGGAGGGGTGCAGGACTGTTGGAGGAGGGACACTGCTGCCGTCAGGGAGGAGGCCACGGACTGATTGGTCCTCTGTAGGGCAGACATGCCCAATGAAATGCCCTCCATGAACGACACCAGATGTGTCAATAGACTGGTGTGTGCATGGAGGATACTCAGCATTGATGACTGCCCTACATGGATCTGTCGAAGCAAGTCCACAGACTTCTCACTCAGGGCAGCAGGGGACACACGGGCAAGGGGTGCGGTGCCTGGCACAAAGGAGACATGCTTCCAAACACGGGAGCCTCCACGGACCTCTGGGATGGGAGCCGATGGGAGGGTGGTGATGGTGGTGGTGGGGGCGGTGGCGGGGTCAGCCTCACTAGCTGGGGTTTGGTGGCTGCTGACACAAGCCTCCACAAGGGAGTCATCCTCCGAGCTGCTGTGGCTCTCAGCTGGGGTGGATGTTGCTGAGGACTCCTCAGTATGGCTCCACTCGCCCTCCGTGCCACTGGGTCCCTCCGACTCCTCGCCTTCTGTACCAGTCAGGCTCTGTGGCTCCTCCTGGTCCGTGGAGCTGTCCCCTCCTGGGCTGTGGATGTATCTGGAAAGAATTAGCAAAAAAGAGAACAACATCAGTCACCTGCACTGACTGCACACACCACAGTGAGTACATCACATCACAGGGCAAGCCCTGGCATCATCAGCTGCATACTGCTCAAAGTGCTCTCACTGTTTAGAATAAGCCAATTGTCAGTCTCGCCTTCAACCATGTTACTCATATCCCTCCTGGACTTGCACCCATATGTCTGTTGCATGTTGGATGCTAATACCCCAATGTGCCGACATGCACCACCTACACATTTGTTGGACATGCAAGTGAACATGTAGGAGTATGTCACTATACACACATCACATCTCTTGCCACTGACTCAGTACAGGTGTCAGGATGAAGGGATGGGCAGAGTCTCATTTCACATGCTTGTGATGTATGCCAGCAACACATACTATGATGTTCTCATGTCCTGATAGTCAATACCACAATGGGGTGCATGGAGCACATTTGAACACAATGTAGGATCACTCATAGCAAGTTAAATGCCATGGCACTGGCATGCCTGGAAAGTCAGTCAACATTGTCTCCTGTCACAGGGGCAGGGCATCCAGACAACAACAGTATGCACTGTGTCACAATCATAGCTCATGGGTAAAGCAAACTCTGCAGCTGACAAGTGCACTTGCCCATCCCCTGCAAACAACATATCCCGGACCCAGAAGACCCCACATCATACAAAACAGACATATGAGTCTCTGCGAACACAACTCCCTGTACATGAACACATCACAGTCTGCTGTGCATGTAACACAGTTGCCTGAAGTGCACAGTTGCATACACCATTGTGCACTGTCAAGTGATCACATACCTATATGTCACACAGGTATTGCCTCTCATAGTCACATCTCAGATGACCCTCAAACTCATGAACACCCCAGTTGTACGGTAAAGGAAGCCACACCACAATGACACAGAGGCAGACACCTGAAGGCACATGTCACTAAGCACAATCTGAAAGTTGATACACAGAAGTGGGAGTACAGAGTGTTTCTAAATGCCCTTGAGTAGGCATGACTGCCCAGGTCTACGTGAAACAGTGTATAGCCCTGGACAGTAGTCAGGTGGATAAGCAAGTGTGACACACTTGATATACATACTCCTGAGGCCCAAAATTTGGAGTCACCTGCTGCATGGGTGTGTTTGAACTACCCCAGGCACATGTGGCGAGTCAGACCAGCAATTGGAACACATATTAAGGGCACACACAGATCACATGTCAGAGCTCAGGCATTGTGTAAACAATTAACCCACCCATGAAACACACAACAGAGTCACGGTAACAGATGCTGTCCGGAACCTGAAGCATAGCTGACTGCAGGGACACAGTGCCCTAGTGACTCAAGCCACTGACTGTAGGGCCACACCTGTGGATCAGATGAGGAGGGTGCATCACACAATTGAGGGACATGAGTCCTGGACTACAAGACCTATGTAATGTAGAAGTGTGTCCATGCCAAAAGACTGCAAATAGCATGTCAGACATAGTACACAGATTAGGCATGGACTTAACCCTCCTTGCTGCTGTCTGGCTTTTAGCTGCCCATCCAGGTCCGGGAAAACCACTGTCAGAATCCTGAGCATGTGGGGGGTCAGGGTCCGGTGTCCGTCCCTCCTGCGAGGAGGCAACAGCTTCAGCTGGACCCTTCGGATCCTCCGGGTCCAGCCCGAAGGTCCTGCCACCTCTTCTGGCAGTTGCGGATCCGGCGCTTGTAGACCCCCACTGATCTAACTGCCCGGGCGATGGTCAGCCAGATCTCATGCTTCTGGTGGGCATCAACCTGTGAGGATGACAAAGTTAAAAGTCCGTTACCACACATGCCACATATTTGTGCTGCACACAGTTGAATATACATGTAGTCATCACAAAGGTAAATGTAGTACACAGGTAGTGCACCCATGGAAATGGACAATTGCCCTGCATGTCTGACATTGCCTGGGAAGTTAAAGCTTGCACAAATGCACTTTTGCTGCAGAACATCTGTTCATCACATGTACCTACACACTTTGGGGGTTGAAAGTACTCAGTGAGTACGCTTGCCACTGGTGTACACACTGCTAGTACTGCTAGTCAGACACCATGCACAATTAGGAAGGCAGTGGACTGCACACTCACCTGCTCCCCTGGTTTCCCATACAGCTTGCAGTACTGTGGAAGGAGCCCATCCAGCAGGGCCTGGTTCTCCTCCTCAGTGAAGGCTGGGGCCCTCTCCAGAGTACGTGCCATAGCAGTAGCCAGAGGATGCAGAGACAGCAGCAGTGGTAGCAGAGATGTGGTCCAGTAGCATGTAGTGCAGGCAAGTGAGCTCCCTGGGGGTCAGCCAGCCTTATATCTGTGCTGCAGAGGCAGAATCTGTGCCATGTGTCCTAAGTGATAGGTCCAACACGGTTACATTCTATGAATCTGGCCAATCCATGGAATTGTACGACTCGCACACGTCTTCCGCATCATTCAAATTTTCACCTTCTTGACACCCTAGAAATTGCAACATTGTTGTAGGCATCCAACTGAATTTCCAGCGCACGACTCGTACAAGTTTTGAATCCGCGTCCGTCTCCATGACAGTCCATAGCCAATGAGTGCGCACGGCTCGGTCAACTGACTGTACAACGCGTAGTTTGAAAATCCACATGCACCCGTCTCCATACGATTCAATGGGCTATGCGTGCGCACGGCTCGGTCCATGCCTGCACGACGTGTATGAATAATAGTCACCCGCATCGGTTCACATTGCATTCAATGGCCAAGGCGTGCGTCCATATAGTCACCCGCATCGGTCCAGAACTGTGCAATGCGCCTCTGTAGAAGTCACCCGTGTCGGTTGACATTGGTGTGACTTTTTGACAGATTCCACACACAATTACTTGCCAGGGACTCAGGTGCACACCTACCACACTACAGCATGTGCCACACTGTATCTGTATCAATGATAAATCCCGTTTGACCCCACATTCAACACACTATGTACGTTGGATGTGGAGTCACTGTACACAAACATTCCTCAAGTTGACTCCTTGTTGGTCATTGGAAAAGTCTTGAATACCCGTCCACGCCCACATGCTGTCCCAACACTCTTTATCCTACAACTTCTAGAAATCTGTTTAACAAAGAACTTCTTCCTCTTTGATGAACAATATTACGGATAAGTTAGAGGCACTTACATGGGAGCAATTTTCGCTCCTAACTTAGCTGTTCTGTACATGGACAACCTAGAAACAGGTCACATTCTTACCCCCACCAACCCCTTCCACAGTGGCATAGCATTGTGGAAGAGGTATTTAGATGACATTTTCATGATCTGGCATGAATCCTATGACTCTATGACGCATTTCCTCCACTGGCTGAACAATAATTGCAGTTGCCTCACATTCACCCTATCCAACGTTAAAGAAACCATATCCTTTCTATATTTAAAAATACAACATGAGGAAGGGAGGTTGATAACCAGTTTGCATCGTAAACCCACTGAACGAAATACACTCCTCAGATATGATATTCATCACCCCCGTGCCCTTCGGAACTCACTCCCTTATTCTCAGTTCTTACGTATAATGAGAAAGTGCTACCGTAAGGAAGACTACTTTACTGAAGCAAAAACTCTAAGTGACAAACTCTGCAGTCGAGGTTATCCCCGCAGACTTGTAAGAAACTCTCTCAAAAGGGCTTGGTATTGTCCTAGAGACGTACTTCTGGAACCCAAGACCAAAAAGACGCAAGACCGGCTGGTCTGCGTTACGACCTTTTCACCAGTCTCACATGCCATAAGAAAAAGTATAATGAAACACTGGAAAGTAATCAATGCAGGGGCACTGAGCCTAGAACGCCCTTTGTTTGCTTTCAAAAAAGCTAAAAATGTCAAAGACCATTTGCTTCGGGCAGCACTGCCCACCAACGAAACCAGGGGAACTATTAATGACCTTTGGGGGTTACCGCGTCTCACAGGCCATGTGAAATGTGGTGAATGTATTGCATGTGAAACCACTATTGAAGGTAAAGATTTTTTGTTCAATCAAGTCAAGTTTGAAAGAAATTTTTCACTAACTGTAACACCAGCAATGTTATATACGCGATTTTCTGCCCTTGCAACAAAATATATGTTGGACAGACAACACAAAAGGCCCGCATCCGGATCAGCCAACATCGCAGCAGAATACGCTGCAGAACCCCCAACGCACCACTGGTTGATCACTTCATTGCTACTGGACACTCTGAAATGGATCTAAAATGGACAATCATAACTGTGATCAAAACACCACCAAGAGGGGGTGACATGCACCAGTTGTTGAATAAAGAAGAACTTAAATGGATACTGAAAACTAACAGTATCCATGATGGCCTTAATCGACTTGAGGATTGGACCTCTCTTTTGTAATTGAATCATTGCAATGTTTCAGAATGATTAGCCCAGCTTGATTGTTGAATATAGCGCACGTATTCCTCTTTTTAATAGTCACAAATAACATGTTTTTTAAATCTTCACTGTTCCCTGCTGTCCATTAATTATATCTGGTTCTCCTCTCCTCTGATTCAGAAATACCTTCATTCCACCTTATTTTCATTCACACCAAGATGGCCACCGTATTTTTCTCCCACACGGGGCCTCTTGTTTCACTCTGAAACCTTTTTCTTACCTTCCCAAAATGGCCACCGCCATTCCCCATCACATGACTGCGATCACATGATCGCTTCTATTTCACACCAGCGTTCCTCTCGCTCCCCCGTCAGACCATGAGCATTGACTCAGGCTGTTCCTGGTACTCATCTGCTGGACCCTACACTCTTCGGTTAGTGACACGCGCATTGGTACCAGTTTTCTACCATTACCTTCCCCACTACCGTTATAGCTCCTAAAATATGGCTCTCCATTTACAGCTCACTTTCGCTGGATTGTGATTCGACCATCGCAAGTCGCCAACCCGAAGTACTTGATCTCTATCCCGGATCTCAATTCCTCACGGCGCCCTCCCTCGCGCCTTCCTCTGTCTCCCCCTTCCCTCTGACCTGCTCGGTAAGCTGGACCTCCTGTCCCGTGGACTCTGTTATAATTATGATACAGGGCAATTTTCACTTTTCTATCCTTTACCTTAATTTCAGGCTCATTCCACCCAAGGTTTGTTTTTACTGCATTGGCTCCCCCGAGGCAACATCGGATTCTCGTTCGTTGTCCTCCTCTCTCTCCATACAGTAAGCATGCATGCCCTCTAGCTAATCAGTCACCAGCACCCGCTACCCTGTGAGCACAGTCGCTACCCCATCTACCCTTGCCGTTCCTCGCGATGCGGCCATACATCTTCTTTTGATTATTACTTGCTTTACTATCTTTGCTGTCTGCCTCTTCAATTCTTAACACGATCCGATTTTTAACTCATTTATCATCACTTACTTCTCCCCATAGTTTGAATTTTGCTCTATTAATAATGTACTGTGTGTGGTTTACCCAACGCCAATTCTAAAACGTATGTTTTTTTCCCTTTTTTCCATTTTATCTCTTTAAACCCGCCCTTATCTCCTTGGTTTACGCGATCCAGTATTATTTCATTGTATAATCACTGGCGATATTATCCAATTGTACGCCAATTGTAAGCAGGCATGTATATTTAAATGTCCTGAAGATGGTCCCAATAATCTTAGCAAGGGATCGAAATGCCGTCAACAGTCTTTACATCATATGCAATTAATATACTGTAAATGTTTAATGTGCAATGGTGTTTTCACGTCACATGAGTCTGCCATAATTTATACTACGCAGATACGTTTTGTCTTGCCTGAACCTTTTCTTCTCTATCTGTTTTTGTTTGCTTGTTTTCTTGTGAGAGTAGGATGTTGGACATGTCCCACTTGAATTTTTGTATATACCTTGTTCATATATTTATCTTGAGATTAAAACCCTGTCCGGCTGGACAGTGAATATAGCTTTTATCTAGACTATATTTATTCCTAAATTAATTCCAAACTGTCTAGGGACCCCTGTTCTCTAAAAAAAACACAGTATCCCATGGCATGTAAGGCTGCATTACCTGTGTGTGTAGGGGGGCAACATTTTTTGTTTGTTGTGTGGCACTTTGGTGCAGCCACTCCCAGGCTGTGCACGTGTTCATGGGGACAGAATCCTTTGTGTGTTGTGCATATTACCACTGTGAAGTGCTACTGTACAGCTATGGGCATGAGTCACGGACACAGTTGCAGGTTGGATATGTTTAGGACATGTCACATACACCCTGAGTCCTCGATGGGATGGTAGGTACGTCACAGTGCGACCCATTGCCACAATTCTGATGTACACCCACAGTCTGTGTGCATGTTGTGTCTCAGATGTGGCTGATCCCATGTGCCCAATTGGAGACAGGCTCCACATCCATGTGGTTTGAGCATCAACATTGATGTTGTGTGTGTGTCTCAGAGACGTCCATGTAGGGCCTGCAGAGACAACAGGGGCCACTACCTGTGGGACTCATGGTTATTTTGTGGCGTGTACATGATACACCATGTCATGTCAGTGTCCATGTGGCAATACAGGGACCCTGGGTATCTGCCTGACAAAGAGCTGTGATGCCTGGGAGACATCAAGCCTCACTTGCCACTGCGGTGTGTATTTGGAATGTGACAGCAGTACATAGGTACTGTGACACAGCCTAATGATTGACTATTGCACTACATGTAACCTATGTAGACATGTGGACTTGAGATGTGAGATGTTGGGCATGTAGGTGACATATGTGTCCATACCCAACAGCACACACCTCAGTACATTGTGTATTGTCATGATGTATCATATGATATTTTGCTTGGTCATAGCCACATGGGTGGATGAATCGACAATCTTCCTTTGTTCATCTCTGTACTGCAGGGCACCAGCTGTCCATAGACCGTTCCCAGACATTGAAACCATACAGGAACGCAACTGCATCCGACAACACCGCTTCACCAGGCCACTGATTGAGGAGTTTGCGCCACATCTGCTACCTGACCGGACATAGCCTACAGCACTGACCCCAGAGGTGAAGGTGATGGCAGCCCTGCACTTCTTTGCTACCGTTACCTTCCAGTACACTGTGGCTACTGCTGGTGGTATGCTGCAAACTATGTTCAGTCGTGTGCTACGCGATGTCTTGGAGGGGATATTGCATTTCCTTGACCTTTACACCAAGTTTCCTAGCCCAGGTCAACTCACTGGCATAAAGGATGCTTTTTATACACTGGGGAGGATGCCGAACGTCATCGGATCTATTGATGGTACACATGGGGCCCTGGTACCACCATGGGCACATGAGCAGACATACCGGAACAGGAAACATTTCCACTCCATCAATGCTCTGGTGTTATGTCAAGCTGACATGTGTATCACACATGTGTGTGCACGTTTCCCCGGTTCTGCGCACGATGCCTACATCATGAAGAGTAGTCGCATTGCAACGCTGATGTCCCAGATGCCAAACCAGCGTGCCTGGCTTGTCGTTGAGTACTGACTGTTTAGCATTGTGTGTGTTTGGCAATGTTGTATTCCACCCTCTTTCAAAACTCAGCTAATTCTTCAATTGTTTGTATGTAGGGGATTGAACGGACATTTGGTCTCCTGAAAAGCCGCTTCCGCTGCCTGGACAAGACCGGAGGGGCCCTCCCATATGACCCTGCAAAGGTGTCCAAAATTATCCTAGTATGCTGTATGCTACACAACATGGCAGTGCGGAAGAAGTTTCCTCTCATCCAGGGTGACCATGACCAACATCCGCCACCTGTGGAGGATCCAGGCCTGGGCCACGATGCCAGTGATGATGATGATGAGGGTGACTCCCGCACACAGCTCATCAACAACTTCTTCCCCTGAATGTGAATTTACAGGGTTGTTATGTCAATGTATTGAGTTAGCCTGCAATGTGCTGGTGCTGCTCTGTTTGAGTGTGTCTGTGTGCTACTTGACTGGATGTGTGCAGTGGTGTGTCCTTTCAGGTAGTCTGTACTCCACAATAGTGTCGACATGCTAACTTCTTTCTGTGTAGGTTTCTTGTGACATGTTTTGTGCATGTGTATAGCATTTCTTTCCTGTTCTGCTGTGCTTTTGACTGCATCTTATGTCTGTCCTTCCCAGGGTACTTTGCCTGTTGTTTGGTCAACTCTGACCCCCAACACCCAAAATCCAATCCCAGGGTGGAAGTTGTCGATTCCCATCAAGTGATGTACCACACACCCCTGGACTTCAATTCTTCGACACTTTGTGACCGTGTGTCCACTGTCACGTAGAATTACCTTGCAACTGTTGTGGAATAAACATGTTGCTGATGTGTAATGAACCTGTGCTACGCTTTGTTATGTGCGTTGTCTGTCTTCCCACATCTGACTGACATTTGCTTACCTCACCTCGGGGCTTGTTCCCACTGACTGTGGATAGGTGTGGTGTCTATGCATTCTACTGTATTTCAGGTCAACATCATTGTATGGGATGAGTTACATGGACATGGTGAGTATGTGTTGTGGTACCATAGTGGTGTGTCTCCCTCACATGTGTCACATCACCATGACTCACATAACGGTGATCACATTGGTGTAGTAGTTGGCATGCACTGTGTTCTTTAGCAGATCATCATCTCCATGACACATAACAAGTTGGAATCACAACAGAGACAAGTATAGTGTACTGGTGAGTTTATTTACAAAGATGTGTGAGGATAGTGCACATGATGGTGGGAGCTGTACATTGGATTTTGAATCCAAAATTCACAGAAGAGTTGGAAGTGTTGGTAGCTGAAATGCCCAGAGTAAAGTCCACAGTCATCTGCTACATTTGACTAACATGAACCCTCCATGTTATGTAGGCGAGTTGGGTTATATACGACAAGGTGAACGGTTTGCACACAAAGAACATTTTCCAGAACAGGTTTTGAGGCCCTGGGGGATGTGCATGGCCATCTGCGTCTCACTTGTCTTTCTTCGGATGACCCCTCTTCTTCTTCGGGGGGGATCCTCAGGTGCAGGCATCTGCGGTGCAGAGGACTCTCCACCAGAGTCATTCTCCCTCCCTGTGGCACTGGCAGATCTTGCGGCAACAGTTGTTGTGGCCACAAAGGGAGGTGTGGACATGTTGGCACTTATCTGGCGGAGGCATGGGAGTATGTCCCTATGCACCGCAGTAAGTGCATCCCACTTGGACTCCATGCAAGCATGATGGGCAGCCTGCTCCTGTTGAATGTCCTTGAGGATCCCCACTACCTGGCCAAATCCTCCGGTGCTATCCTGGTATGCATCTATGATGCTTGCCAGTTGGGGGTCATCATGCAGTCCAGACTCCTCTGCAAGCTGCGACCTCTGTCTACCACCCCTCCCACCACCCCTAGCCACACGTGCAGGAACTGCAGCGGCACGCACAGTTGACACTGGGTCCCCTTGGGTGTTGTTACTGGTGGTGTTGTCCGTAGCTTCCTGGGGGGCCTGTGTCCCTGTGCAGTCGGTATTCTGTGTCCTTGGTCTGTCCGTGTTGGCGGGGGTGCCCTGTCTGTTGCCAGATGTTGGAGGCATGGGTGCAGGGGGTACAGATGTTTGTACTGCTGGTGCTGCATGATGATGAACACCGGAGGTGCCAGGTTGTTCTTAGTCATACGAAGAGGACAGAGACTGATCCACACCAGAGAGCTGAGGGTCCACCGGAGTCTGGGACAGGGACTCCTCTTTGTTTGCTGCTGTGTCCCCCGCACCACCTCTGTTTGGAAGAGACACACAATGTAAGTTATGTTTCTACAGGCATCAATGGTTCACATACATGACATTTGCTACTGTATATCAGGATGCGTGCATGTTCACTGCTTTGTCCTAAGTTGTCACGGACAGAGATTGATATTGTTGTAGCACATTGTCCAGCCAACATGAAGCATTTCAATGTGCATGGCGAAGTGTGTGCATGACCAGCTCATGTATAGATTTGACTGTACATGGCCATTACTACTCAAGGGCCATCACGTTGCTGACACAGGTGTGTCATCCCTGTACACATTTGACCTTTAACAAGGTCATACGTGCAATTCCACTTAGGATATGTTGCAAGATTGGGGCATGTGTGGTAGCAGTTTTTGCTAGTCTTTGTGCGTCACATTGGTGTGTTGGTACGACATGGTCACAGTCCGGTAGGCCTGTGATCTCTTGGGAGAAAGTGTTTTTTTTCTGTGTTCCTAGTTCCCATCTCATTTCATACAAGTAATGATGTCACCGTCGTTAATGAGTCTGGTGCTGAGTTTTGTACGTGCATATGTGATTTGACTTGTCAATGTTCTCCTTGGTGATATGGATTGAGCAAGGCAGCTCTCTGGCTTTTCAATGCTCATGACAGTGATAGCCAGTGTTGTGTGTGTTGCGGTTTGGCTGCTGTAGGTAGCATGTCTCCTACAATGCAGTCCAGGTTAGACCTTGTGTCTACAGTATCTATGACAGTGAGTGGTGTGTTGTGTGAAGGATGCATATGTTGCAGAATGATGTAGGAGTGGAATGCAGCTCACAACAGCACCTAGTGTGAATGAGACCATGCTACGGTGTCGGCTATATTGGTGTGTCCATTCCATTCACTGTCAGATGTCCCCTGTCAATGATGTATATGTGAGTTCCTGTGTGTTTTGTACAATGTACTATATATGGATCTCCACACTTGTCATCTGCAAGACACACCTCCAAAGCCAGGCCAGGGGGCACCCCTGGACACTGCATCCCCAGACAGTAAGTTTGAACATACGGTTGCAATGGCTGTGTGGCGAACGTGTTTGGTTTGGCCAGTGCATATGTGTGATTTTCAGCCACATCATTTATCAGGCCCACGTGTCAGCCATCTTGCCCGGGCATTATCTTTGTGAGTGACTGGTACCAGGTGTGCAATGTGTTTTAGCAGAGAAGATGTGTGTATGGCCAGCATCGGTGTTATTTGTTTTCAAGTCAGGACCTCCTTCTCCCCCAGGCCAGTTATCCCATCATGAAGCGTAACACCATTGCAGTGGGTGCAGGTTAACTTTCAGGATGTCTGTCAGTTTGTTGGTGCCCAATTCCCAGCAGGGCCTTGTGCTACCCCCACAACAGAGCCCAGTGTCAGACATCTTGTCAGTCCATTTCCACTCCCTGTGAGGTGAGCATGGTTCAGTGTGAGCTTGCTGGGCCATGTAGGTGGGTGGGGATTGTATGTGACTGCAACTCCCATCATGCTCTTGGCTACACCCCCCTTCCCAGCATGCCCATACTTCCTTCCTTTTGACTCTGCTTCCCTGTGAGGGAGTGTGACAGCAATGGCAAGATGGCTGACTGTGCAGTCCTGGTGTTTGTTGGTGCACAGTTCCCAGCAGGGCCTTGTGCTCCTCACAACAGAGCCCAGTGTCAGATATCTTGTCAGTCCATTTCCACTCCCTGTGAGGTGAGTATGGTTCAGTGTGAGCTTGCTGGGCCATGTGGGTGGGTGGGAATT
Source organism: Triturus cristatus (assembly GCF_964204655.1). NCBI lineage: Eukaryota > Metazoa > Chordata > Amphibia > Caudata > Salamandridae > Triturus > Triturus cristatus. The sequence goes on from NC_140589.1 coordinate 1,140,068,325, forward strand.
GTCTGTGACTACAACTCCCATCATGCTCTTGGCTACACCCCCCTTCCCAGCATGCCCATACTTCCTTCCTTTTGACTCTGCTTCCCTGTGAGGGAGTGTGACAGCAATGGCAAGATGTCAGTCAGTGCAGTCCTGGTGTTTGTTGGTGCCCAGTTCCCAGCAGGGCCTTGTGCTCCCCACAACAGAGCCCAGTGTCAGACATCTTGTCAGTCCATTTCCACTCCCTGTGAGGTGAGCATGGTTCGGTGTGAGCTTGATGGGCCATGTGGGTGGGTGGGGATTGTCTGTGACTGCAACTCTCATCATGCTCTTGGCTACACCCCCCTTTCCCAGCATGCCCATACTTCCTTCCTTTTGACTCTGCTTCCCTGTGAGGGAGTGTGACAGCAATGGCAAGATGGCTGACTGTGCAGTCCTGGTAGTTGTTGGTGCACAGTTCCCAGCAGGGCATTGTGCTCCCCACAACAGAGCCCAGTGTCAGACATCTTGTCAGTCCATTTCCACTCCCTGTGAGGTGAGCATGGTTCAGTGTGAGCTTGATGGGCCTTGTGGGTGGGTGGGGTTTGTATGTGACTGCAACTCATATCATGCTCTTGGCTACACCCCCCTTCCCAGCATGCGCATACTTCCTTCCTTTTGACTCTTCTTCCCTGTGAGGGAGTGTGACAGCAATGGCAAGATGGCTGACTGTGCAGTCCTGGTGTTTGTTTGGCTACAAGTCCAAAGAGAGCCCCTGTGCTTCACACAGCGGAACCCAGTGCGGTGTATCTTTGGGTGATATTTCACTACAGTCTTAGTCAATGCATTATCCCAAGTGAGTTGTGTGGAGTTTGTGTTGAGGGGTGTGTGTGTATACACATGCTGGTAAGTATGGTCAGAGCTGTCAGTCCTCCTTCCCACCTGGCCAGACATCCCACCATGAAACGTGCTTCCATTGAAGGGCGTGCAAGTTGGCTTTCAGGATGTCAGGCAGTGGTGTCCTGCTTCTGATTTGGGCACAACCCCTACCAGGGCCTTGTGCTCCCGCAGCAGGACCCAGTGTCAGCCATCTAGTCAGTTATTTTCCACTCCCTGTGATGTGAGCATGGTTCAGAGAGGTCTTGATGGGCCAATTGGGAGGGGGAGCATTATCTGTGACTACAAACCCCATCATGCTTTTGGATACACTCACTTCACCTGCATACCCACTATTCCTTCCTGTCAGTCAGCTTCACTGTGAGGTAGTGTGTTTGTGGTGGCACACTGTCGGATAGTGTTTATTTAGATTTGTGCCACTGCCTTGCTCTATTTGTTGGTAGGTTTGTACATGTCATGACACAGTTACAAGTCACTATGAGATGGCAGGTATTGTGTTTGTCTGACTAGCATACACATCTTGGGATGATTATCTATTGGTTACTGTGGCTTTGCTAACGGTTCATGGTTCCACTGTCCCGTTGACAGTCATGTGTTTGTATTGCCACACAATATTGAGTATATTGGTTGTGTACCCACCAGGCTCTGGTATGTCTGAAAGACCATGAACGCTCTCTGGTGGTAGGATGTCCCACACCTTCTCCTCCCAGGACCTGAAGTATACTGGTTTTGCAGGAGGGCCACCACCAGTGCGCTGACTCAAGGCGTGATCCTTCTTGATGAGTTTCTTGACCCTCCTGCGCATGTCATACCACCTGTTCTGGATATCATCCTGTGTGCACAACATTGGTGCTTGTGCGTTCACCTTGTCCACAATCCTCGCCCACATCTTTGTTTTCTGTGACATGGGGGTCCTTTGGACCAATGTACCAAATAAATGCGTCTCTACTCTGACGATTTCATCTACCTGCACTCCTAACTCACTATCTGTGAACTTTGGATTCTTCTTTGGGGGCATGGTGATGGGTGATGGTGGTGAGTGATGTGTGTGTGAGGGTGCAATTGAGGGTGGGTGAGTGTTAGTTTTGCTAGGTGTATGTGTGATTGGTTTGGTGAGGTGCTAATGGTGTGAAAGTTGTGTGATGGGTGAGTTGTGAGTGTGTCTGTGGTTGCTGTCTAATGGTGTTCTCTGCTGGCTGTTCTCTTGAATTTGCAAAGGTTCATGGTAGTGATTTGTGGCCTTTATATAGTTGGAGTTGTGGGTGTGTCTTTGTTCCAAGTTTTTTTTTTATATTTATTGACTTTGTCATTGCTTGTTTGGTCCTTTTTTTGTATTTTTTCCTTTGGGTTTTCTAGGCATGAAGGAGACGTTCTTCTGACCGAGACGGATGCTGATGTTGGCTCGTGCGGTCTTCTTTCTTTCGTCTTTCATGCTGACTTTCTTCTGTGTTTCATACACGTCGGTCGCGGAGATCTCTATTGCTTCAGGTCCCTGTTTTCTGTGCGTGTCGGTCATGCGGCTTGGGCTCCGTGCGAGTCGGTCTGGTTTTACACGCATTGCATCGTACTGCGCGGGTCGGGCATCGCGGGTACGTGTCGGTCGGGTTCATTCCTGGTGCGTGTTGGTCGGTGCGAATCGTGTCCCGTTTCCGGGCGATTCACTGGTTTCCCTACGGCTCGGTCGTATGGCTTGCATTCCATATGTGTCGGTTGTAATTCACACGTGTTGCATCGTACTGCACGGGTCGTACGGTGCCGGTCTGTGTCGGTCGGTCTCTGTTCCCGGTCCGTGTCGGTCGGTACGTTTTACGGGCGGAATCGGAATCGGCCCTAAGTGTCTAGGAAAAACAGGGCCTACCACCAAGAACTGTGCTTGGAATAAGATGGATGTATACTTACTGAAGGATACTCTTGCTGCCACCAAACCTACAGTACAGGGCAACATAGTGTTAGACGAGGTCAGTATGAACAACTGGCTCACTGAAGCTGCCTTTATAGCTGTCCCTGTAGTAAGCGACAGGAACCTTAGACTTAAGCCATCCACTCTTTGGTTTACAAGTGAACTAATGGAAGAAAGAAAGCATTGTAAAAAGCTAGAATGTGTATGGTGAAAACAATACAATGAAGCTGACAAAAGCTGTTACAAAGCAGCACGTAGCACCTACCAAATTAACCTGAAACTGGCACGTCACACTTTTTATTCTAATATAATTGAAAAAGCAAACAATAATGCAAAAGATTTGTTTTTTAAATTTCATCTGATTTGACAGACCCTAAAAGCACTCCACCCCAGTAGCGGCTGCTGGGGAGAATAAAAAAAAAAGAAAAGCACTTACATGGATACTGACAGCCGCCGCCGCCTCTCCTCCGACCTCTTCTCTTCTTCAGCAGCAGGAAGCACAGAACCCCCCAGAATTCCCTAACCAATCATGACGCTGTGCTACAGCAGCGTTGTGATTGGTCTGTGCTCCATAAAAAGAAAAGCACTTACCTGGATACCACTGGCCGCCACCTCTCCTCAGTCCTCTTCTCTTCTCCAGCAGCAGGAAGCAAACAGCCTCCCAGAATCCCCTAGCCAATCACGATGCTGCGTTACAGAACCGTTGTAATTTGTCTGAGCGCCGTGGTTCAGTGCTCAGACAGAGCTAGGAGGCTGTGCATGTTCTCCACCCAGGCTGTATGATACAGCCAGTTGGAGTACATGCTAAGTGCGCATGACAGTTTGGCCGGCCTAAGACGGCCAGCCAAACCGTCATGCGCACTTAAGAGAGGGCTTACCACTCCTCCCCCTGCTCCTCTGTAACAACTCAGACCCACCCCTAACCAGCTGAGCTACAGAAAAATAAAATGATAGTAGCAATGTGTTATTATCATTTTATTTTTCCCTTTTGAACTGCTCAGTGAGCAAATTATAGACTCCATCAAATTCATGTAGGACGCTGGTCAAAATGCCTCACTAATTTTATTAGACCTCTCAGCAGGATTTGACACGATCTTGCACAAGACCCTTTTACACCGGCTCAACCACATTGGGGTGGAGGGGAGGGCCTTGACCTGGCTAAGTTCTTTTCTAGAGGACAGGAAACAGGCAGTATAGTTCAAACCTTTTTTTCAGAAGCTAAAACACTCAAGTATTGAGTGCCTCAAGGCTCAGCCCTGAACCCCACACTTTTTAACATATATATTACGTTGCTAGCATATCTTAGTGAATCCTTTGGTATGCAGGTGGTCTCCTGTGCAGACAATACACAACTTCTGTTGGCCTATAACGACAATGAGTCCGACGCCAAAGTTAAATCTGCAGCCTATATGACAGCTGTAATGGGATGGTTGAAAGCCAACTCTCTACAATGCAACATTAAAAAAACTTGGATCCTGCTGTTTCGTAACAACCCCTGCCCAGCTGGTCAGGGGCCTGACCTGCCAGGTGCACTGCACCCACGCCCAACTGAAGTGGCCTAGGGGTTCTTGTCGACATAAATCTATCCATTAAACCCCAGCTGTGATCAAAATCGCCTGCTGGATTCTAAGGACATTAAGGAAATTCCTCAAATTCCTGCCAGGAAAGCCCAGAAAACAGTGGTACAGGCATTGATCCTATCTAGGCTCGACTATGTCAACATCTTGTACCTAGAAATCCCAGATTACCTGATTCAGAGACCGCGAAAGGTAAAAAAACATGGTAGTCTGCCTTCTGTTCAATCTTCCTAGACACTCCTTGATCTCTCAGTACTGAAGATAGCTACACTGTCTCCCAGTGAAGAAAAGAGTCCTTCTTTAACACTGACAGTGACACACTCAGCTTTCTACAGGACAGGTCTGAAATACGTACTTGACAGGATAACCTTATACTGCCCTAAAAGATCTTTACGGTCACAGTCGGCCAATCTGCAGTATATCCCCTTCTGCAAACTAAAGAAATGGGGTAGTTCTGACAGCTCGGTGCTGGCAGCCACACATTGGAATGAGCTCCCCTTGCCTCTCAGATGCATTGCAGATAAAAAGCTTTTCCGCAAACAACTGAAAACGTATCTGCTCAAGGGATAAGGTGGTCTCGATCTTCCGAATGGCTACTTGCCTCAATGCCAGGACACTCCTGCAGTATACAAGAGCTCTACAAATCCCATCATTTATTCATTCAGGATTACGACAACATTCTCGATTTCAATGCCCCAACTTATTGCAATTGTGACAAAGGTTAATCTTCTTCAAAGTAGCTGCATCAGTCCCAGTACTCGGATCAATCAGAACCTCACAACCTCTACCTCGTGGTTGCAATCCACTTCCAGCCTGCATCACAAGAGCTCCCTGCTGATACACTTCTTCCATAGGGGCAACATATCCCCAAAAGTTTGATTCTGACTTCCTCTCTGTGCAGCTTTCATTTGCGCAACTATCCATTTCTCTTTCAGTTTCTTCTACTTCATTTCTCTTTCATCATTACAATACTTTCACAAATCGCTCAACCTACTTGTACCACTCCACTGGCGTTTCTCTCAATTTTGGGAAATCATTGGTGAATAACGCAAGATTACTCCTAAGCCAAGACATATGGACGTAACCTCTACGAGTCACTTCCCTCAAGGGATAATTTAAGGCGGTTCTTCCATAGTTCTCTTTGGATCCGTTTTTTTCGCCATTTACCTTCCCATTTATCTAGCTCACTCCATTTTTGAATGTCCGGAATCAGTTCTCTAATCTGTATTTTCATTAATGGTATTCTCACACAAGTAATGTCCTATTCATGAAAACATACAGGATAACTCTTCTGTAAGGCTTTGGTCCTATTCAAATCTACCTCATATTTCTGGGCAAATGCATATAACATATCATAAGCTTGTCCAGCACGTCTGGTAACATCCTTACATATAAACACAAATGTATTTTCTTGGTATGTATCTAATCGTGCCAATTCAAGATTTCCACTAATCTTTAATCCAATTTTAACTTTAATTTAGCCACATCCACCATGTCAGGATTGCCGGCTGAACTCGAATGCAACCTATGGGCGAGTACTGCGCAGGTGCGGGGAGGTCAGGCCGTCAACAAAAGCCTGACTTCCGCCGGGAACTGCACTTTGCGTCGTTTCCGTTTCCTGGATTCTACGAAGTCGTTTGGTGCCTCCCGAGTTCCTGTTCACCGATCCTTGGACCCGTTCGTGAAAGACTCCGACCTGAATCTTCTGGTGCCCGGGGCCGGGCGGAGACAATCAGTCGCGGCCTCCTCTGCAGTTCATTCCCAAGCCTACGTAGGGTACACGGTAGGCTCGTTAGTTAATGTCCGGGAGAGGGGTGGTTCCTAACGCAGGCAGAGTGCAGTGGGGGTCTTTCTAGTCGAAGGAAGCGGAGTTTCTCGACTGGTCCGATTCCGGGTGTAACTCACGTCTGTGTGGGGGTTGCTCATTCTCCTGGGCAGAGACTGGGAGTCGACGTGTTTACTCATTCCCGCAACCCTGAAAATCCTGGTTTTCATTCCTTTGTTATTTCCTTACGTATTTCCCTCAAGTTGGACTTTGGTGAGGACGGCACCTGCCTGAGGGGAAACGGTAACAGCGATCAAGCGCTGCTTTAATTTCCTTTATACCTTGTGTTTAAGGGGACAGTAACAAATATATGTAGGAAGTAAGCCTTGGCAGATTTCTCTGAAGGAAGAGCAGTCGAATGTTGGTTCTTCTCTACATCCAAATCCCTCTACATGGAGGTTCCACACATTTAGCACAGTAAGCAGTAGGGACAAGTAGTCTCCTTTTCCTTCATATAAAGGTTGCCCTGTATATTGACCTGTCCTTTCCTTTTTAGTGGATGCACCAAGAAAGAGGGAGTCCGTTCAGCCTAAGAAGGAAGAAGGGTGGTTTTAGGTAGCATCCTATGCATACTTTCTTTAGAGTAAGGTTCATTGTTGTAGAAAGTAGCACTACATTGTTTGTTATTCCTTTTCAGTTCCGTCTCTGGGAGGACTCCTGGTTGGTGACATCATCCGAAAGATTCCCCACTTTCCTTGTTTTGTTTCCCTTCTTCCCCGGACCTCATGTCTCTGCCTAGAGTTTGATAGGAGTGACACGGGGTCGGAGAAGTTGTGGACCTATTCATCGGTTCCCGGGCGCTTCTGCAGAATTCCACAGGTGAGCACCTGTCCGAACCGTGACAGAACGCAAAGCCCAAAGAAATAGATACACATTCTGCCCGAGCGTCATGGAAGTGAGTCAGGTAACATTAGCCGATGTGGCTAATATAATCGGAAACCTACAAATAGAAACCCAAGCTTTAGCATCCAGAGTAGATGCATTACAAAGAGAGAGACGGGAGGAGGGGATGTTAGTAGAGTAGGTCCAAGTGCTGCTTCTCCTGTTATTCACGTTTCCACACCCCAATCCGTTCCTTTAGCCCCTCCTGAGAGGTTCTTAGGTGATTCTGCAAAGTTCGCAGCTTTTATAAGCCAATGCCAACTACATTTTATGTGTAAAGCAGCATGTTTCCCTACAGAACAAGCCAAAGTGGCGTTTGTTATCTCTTATTTGGGGGGTTCAGCAGCCAATTGGACCATTCCCCTTATTGAACGTAATGACCCCCTTCTACACAATTACAGCGCTTTTCGTAGAGAACTGACAAAGCTATTCGATAAGCATACTTTCACGCATTCTGCAGACACTGAACTATTAACCTTAAAACAAGGAACAAAGGACTTAACGGCGTATATTACAACGTTCCATAGGTTGATAGCAGAATCAGGGTGGCCCGAAGAAAAACAAAGCGCCCTGTTTTATCAAGGCCTGAAAGATGAGTTAAAGGATGCTTTATCCCAGGTGGTGGATCCACCTGATTCATGCCCGGCCTTAATAGATTTGATGGTTAAGTTGGATCACCGAATTAGTGAAAGGCGAAGAGAAAGGGGTAAAGGAGACCATCGGCTGATGGTGTATAAAGAACGAAAGAATGATTCCGGGAAAAGTACGGAAGATCCGGAACCTATGCAAATAGGTACGTTGAAAGGTCCTCTCAGTGCAGAAGAAAGGCAGAGAAGGAGAGATAATAAGCTGTGCCTGTACTGTGGCAAACAAGGCCATTTTCTTCGGGAATGTCCTATAAAACCTAAACAAGTGAAAAATCCGGAAAACTAAAGAGCCCGAGGCCTAGAGAGACAGGGTCCTCGGGTAATTTAGGGTTAGTTGTCTCCTCTTTAGATAGTGCAGAGGGTTGTAGAAGCCATTTCTATGTCAAGGCCCTGCTGTCATGGAAGGATAACGTACAGGAGGTTCACATTATGATAGACTCAGGGGCCTCTGGTAATTTTATGGACAGCTTATGGGCACAGGAGAAACTCATCTCTGGTGTGGAGAAAGAAACACCAGAAGAGGTCACCACTATAGACGGAAGAGTGTTGAAATCAGGCCCTATAACCCATCACACCATCCTTTTAGCTCTAGACATACCTCCATGCCATCACGAACAGTTAACGTTTGATTTAATCAGTACGCCCAAGTTTCCAGTGATTCTGGGAATACCCTGGCTACGCTTACACAACCCCATACTGGATTGGAAGCGCATGACACTGGACTTTCGTCCTGAAGAGTGCTTAACTCATGTTCTAACCCCACAGATCCGTACCTCCACCGGGAGAAGTGCGCATGCCACAGAAGAAAGTCCATTACCATTGCAGTATCGAGATCTTCTTTCTATTTTCGATGAAACAGAAGCAACCTCTCTCCCGCCTCATAGGGAGTATGATTGTCGCATCGACCTACAAGTAGGGGCCAAAATACCATGCAGTAGGGTTTATTCGTTGACCGAAAAAGAGACCCTCTGTTTGAGAGAATATCTAGACAACATGCTCAAAATAGGGTTCATACGTCCTTCTCGATCTCCCGCGTCTTCCTCTCTATTTTTCATCCCTAAGAGGGAAGGAGGCCTGAGGTGTTGTATCGACTACAGGGCGTTGAACACCGTGACCATCAAGAACAAATATCCGTTGCCATTGATCTCCTCTCTCCTTGACCGCATTAGGAATGCTACGATTTTCACAAAATTGGATCTGCGGGGAGCGTACCACTTGGTGCGGGTCAAGGAGGGGGATGAATGGAAAACTGCCTTTTGCACCAAGTATGGACTCTACGAATATTTGGTTATGCCTTTCGGGCTTTGTAATGCCCCATCTGCATTTCAGTTTTTTATTAATGAAACTTTAAAGGAGATGATCGATGATTACGTTATCGCATACATCGATGATTTATTGATCTTCTCCTCCTCCGAACAAGAACATTACAGGCACGTACGAAACGTCTTAGAAAGGTTGAAAGAAACAAAGTTGTTTTGTAAACTGGAAAAGTGCCTCTTTCATGTCCATCAGGTAGCCTTTTTGGGGTTCATCGTCTCTCCTCAAGGCCTTAGCATGGATCCGCAAAAGGTAGAAGCTATAACCAGATGGCAGGCGCCAAGAACAGTCAAGGAAACACAAAGCTTCATTGGCTTCGCCAATTTCTACAGGCTGTTCATCTGTAACTTCTCGGGAGTGGTGGTTCCCACCACTTCCTTGTTGAGAAAAGGAAAGAAATTCGTATGGACGCCTGAAGCAGAAGAGGCATTTCAGAAGTTAAAGAAGGCTTTCACTCAAGCTCCAGTTCTGCGTCATCCAAATCCTACTCAGGAGTATATAGTGGAGGCAGATGCCTCCCAGGTGGCAGTGGGAGGGATCCTGTCCCAAAAAGACCCGAGCACCGGACTTCTACATCCGGTCGCATATTTTTCAAAGAAATTAACCCCTGCAGAAACTAACTACTCCATAGGAGATAAAGAATTACTAGCTATTAAGAAAGTGTTTGAGGTCTGGAGACAGTACTTGTTGGGGGCTAATCACACGGTCACAGTACTGACGGATCACAGAAACCTGCAATTCCTAAAATCTGCAAGGGCCCTTTCGATGAGACAGTCACGGTGGGCTCAATTTTTTAGTGACTATGATTATGTGATCCACTTCCAAGCGGGGAGAAAGAACGGAAAAGCAGATGCTTTGTCTCGGCTCAGTTTTGATATGGAAGAAACCAACATCGAACCTCCTCTTATTATTGCAGAGGACAGAGTTATAGGAGGGTTATACTCTGAAGAAGAGTTCTTGAACCAAGTGAAATAGGAACAAGGTCAAATAGATCTGGATCTAATAAAAGGCCCACATACCCCTCAAACAGATTCTGGTTTTCTCTACATAGACGGTGGGTTACTTCTCCCCACGGAAGAACTACAAAAACAAGCGTTGGAATGGTGTCATTCACATCCTATAGCAGGGCACCCTGGCTACAAAAAGACCTTCGAAAACCTACGTAGACATTTCTGGTGGCCTTCTATGGGAAGAGACACAAAGCATTTCCTGCAGCAATGTTACATTTGTGCTCAGGGTAAAGCATCACATCAAAGACCTGTGGGGTTGTTACAACCCATTCCTACGCCCAAGCATCCCTGGAATACTGTGTCGCTTGACTTTATTGTAGAACTCCCACACACCGCACAAGGAAATAACACCCTGCTAGTGGTAGTAGATTTATTCACGAAAATGGCCCATTTCGTTCCCTTATAGGGGCTTCCTACCGCTAGGCAATTAGCGACAGTGTTTCTTCAACACATAGTACGCTTACATGGCCTTCCGTCAGTCCTTATTTCAGATAGGGGTGCTCAGTTCATATCTAAGTTCTGGAAAGGGGTATGTACACTATTAAGTATTGATGCTCGGTTATCATCCAGTCACCATCCACAGACGGATGGACAAACCGAAAGAGTAAATCAATGTTTTGAACAATACATCCGATGTCAATTGGTGCAAAATCCCATGGATTGGGATGCGTTGGTGTGGATAGCGGAACTATCCTATAACAACAGTCATCATGTCTCTATTAACACTACACCCTTCTTTTGTAACTTTGGCTATCATCCCCGTACCATACCAGGTCCTGAGTACTCATCCTGTGCAACACCCGCTGCGATAGAACTGGTGCAGGAATTACAGACAGTACATCAATCCACATACTTAGCGCTAGAGCAGGCTAAGATTAGGTATAAGGAGACAGCTGATGCACACAGAACACCAGAACCCGCATATACACAGGGGGACTCTGTTTGGTTATCCTCAAAAAACCTGAAGCTCAGGGGGGCCTGCAAATTTAAACCTAAATACATCGGCCCTTTTATCATAGCTAAGGTGGTAAATCCAGTGGCCATGAAATTAGACCTCCCACCATCTCTGAAGATACACCCTGTATTTCATGTATCACTATTGAAACCTGTAGAGCCGGGTACTCAACTCCCCATCGCCCCTGTTCCTGTGTCCTTGGAGGGAGAACCTGAATTCGAAGTAGAGAAGATCCTAGTTTCCCGAAGGGTTAGACGGAAGCTGCAATACCTGATACATTGGAAGGGGTATGGCATAGAGGAACGCACATGGGAACCAGCCAGTAATGTGCATGCCCCTCGCCTTGTACGCGTCTTTCATAGACGACATCCAGACAAACCCAGACCGGTGGGAGGCGTCTTGGGGGGGGTATACTGTCAGGATTGCCGGCTGAACTCGAATGCAACCTATGGGCGAGTACTGCGCAGGTGCGGGGAGGTCAGGCCATCAACAAAAGCCTGACTTCCGCCGGGAACTGCGCTTTGCGTTGTTTCCGTTTCCTGGATTCTACGAAGTCGTTTGGTGCCTCCCGAGTTCCTGTTCGCCGATCCCTGGACCCGTTCGTGAAAGACTCCGACCTGAATCTTCTGGTGCCCGGGGCCGGGCGGAGACAATCAGTCACGGCCTCCTCTGCAGTTCATTCCCAAGCCTACGTAGGGTACACGGTAGGCTCGTTAGTTAATGTCCGGGAGAGGGGTGGTTCCTAACGCAGGCAGAGTGCAGTGGGGGTCTTCCTAGTCGAAGGAAGCGGAGTTCCTCGACTGGTCCGATTCCGGGTGTAACTCACGTCTGTGTGGGGGTGCTCATTCTCCTGGGCAGAGACTGGGAGTCGACGTGTTTACTCATTCCCGCAACCCTGAAAATCCTGGTTTTCATTCCTTTGTTATTTCCTTACGTATTTCCCTCAAGTTGGACTTTGGTGAGGACGGCACCTGCCTGAGGGGAAACGGTAACAGCGATCAAGCGCTGCTTTAATTTCCTTTATACCTTGTGTTTAAGGGGACAGTAACAAATATATGTAGGAAGTAAGCCTTGGCAGATTTCTCTGAAGGAAGAGCAGTCGAATGTTGGTTCTTCTCTACATCCGAATCCCACTACATGGAGGTTCCACACATTTAGCACAGTAAGCAGTAGGGACAAGTAGTCTCCTTTTCCTTCATATAAAGGTTGCCCTGTATATTGACCTGTCCTTTCCTTTTTAGTGGATGCACCAAGAAAGAGGGAGTCCGTTCAGCCTAAGAAGGAAGAAGGGTGGTTTTAGGTAGCATCCTATGCATACTTTCTTTAGAGTAAGGTTCATTGTTGTAGAAAGTAGCACTACATTGTTTGTTATTCCTTTTCAGTTCCGTCTCTGGGAGGACTCCTGGTTGGTGACATCATCCGAAAGATTCCCCACTTTCCTTGTTTTGTTTCCCTTCTTCCCCGGACCTCATGTCTCTGCCTAGAGTTTGATAGGAGTGACACGGGGTCGGAGAAGTTGTGGACCTATTCATCGGTTCCCGGGCGCTTCTGCAGAATTCCACAGGTGAGCACCTGTCCGAACCCTGACACACCAAATGTACTCTCAATGGTGACTGAATCATTCCTTGACTCAATTCTGAGCTTCCGCTCTGACTCAAAGGGGCAATGTAACTCTTCGCCCATTCATCTATTTCCTGAGCACTGAGACTATGTTGCACTATAGGAGCATTAGACCCTATCCCTTCTCTAGAGGTGCTGTGATTAGCATTTGGAGGTGGCTCCCAAACAAGGTTTGGCAGTAGCTGGAATGACTCTATTGGACTAAATCCTGCTTGATTCATTGTCAAATCTTCACTCGCACCACAAGGGATACTCATATAGGTTTGGATCGGAGGTACAAATCCTCCCATATTTGAACTTGTGAGAGTATTGCCTGGAGCACTTCCTCCAGTAGAAACAGTCAAATTATGTGTTGTGTTTCCTGTTGGACCAGGCTTATATATATGAACACTACAGCAACACAAAAAGAGGATGGACGGAATGCTGAACATTGTCAAACATTCACCCCCAGTCACATATCTGGGTTAAATCCATTGTTTTCTTGCTCACCATGTCATGTCAGTTTGGACGCAGCCCTTTGCAAATCAGTCTTGACCCTGCTCCCCATGGGAACAGTCCAGCCCAAACTGCCAGCCCAGGTCCTCCCTAGACTAGAAAACAAGTATCCTGGGACTAGTTTCGGGGTATCACCTCTCATCAGCCTGACTAGGTTGAATCAAGTGGTATAGGGAGCACGGGACCCATGTCTGGGCATACTCTTTAAACTTAGTTCTTCACAGAGGCTCAGCATTTGCTAGACTTTTCATTTGCCTTGCACACTGGTGTGAGATGTATCATACCAGCTTATCTTGTTTTCCTTGTTTACGGATTTGCGCATGCTCTCACGGAGAGAGTATTTCGGCGCTGACAGTGGACACTCACATTCCTTTATGGGTATTACCTCCACTAGGCTGCCTGCTACACAAGGGTCTGCATTAGTGGTTCGCATGTGAGTACACAGGCAACAGGGGGTATTCAGTGACCAATAGTGTGAGTGTGTATGTGTGGTTACGGAATAAATGCTAATTGTTTTTCTTACATAGAGCGTACTGTGGTCAGTAGATGGGACTTCCCTAGTGAGAGCCTATTCCTTAGATCCCCGGACCAGTAGATTTTATATGAAGGGTGCCGCTGAGTTTGATTTCTTTACTCCTTGTTTCCCCTTTCACTTGCGCACTGCGGTACGGGGTGGAGGTTTTCCATCCCCCTGTGGGGTAGGGCAAAGGGGATTTGGGATCTGCCCATCACCCCCGCTGGATCTTTATCTGGAGGTTAGTGAATACTATTTCGGTATCTGACAGATCGAATATAGCAGCACAAAAAGATGACAGATGGAATGCTAAACACTGTCAAACATTCTCCACCAGTCAAAATCTGGGTTAAACTCATTGTTTCTTTGCTCACCATGCCGCCCGAGCTTAGAACCAGCCATACACAAATCAGGTCTTCCCATGGGAACAGCCCGATCTGCCAGGCCAGGATCCTCCCTGGACCGGAAAATAAGCATCCTGGGACCAGTTTAGAATTTATACTGACCAGGGCAGTAGTCACTCAAAGGTTTCCACTTGCACCAATGCCACATCCTCCCTCCACTCGGGTTTCACTATATGGAGGTGAGCGTTCTGACAACAATACATCCAGTAAATTATCATTAAAGTCACTGTCAGTGACCTCACTCATATTGTCTGGCTCCTTTGGCTGTCCCTATTTCCCTTTTCTTCTCTTCTCCTTCCCGTTTTCAAATTTTTCACTGGTTAATGCAGAGTATATTTTTACTCCCTCTATAATATCAGTTCTCCACTTCTTCTGTTTTGCATCCCACCTAGCATCAGCATAAGTACGCACTACTTTTCGGGCTCTTCCCTGAAACTTCTCCTTTTCCCTAGTATGAGCTGCATGTTCCCAAGCATTGAGCACTTCAAACTGTTTGGGTCTAGGAAGCAGTTTCATCTCATATAATTTTCTCCTTAAATTTTCAATAATTCTCAAATTAAAATGTACCATAGCATGGAAAGGCCAGTGCACCTTCTTTCTCTTTGATCTTGTGCCATTGGTTAAGCCAAATGCATGCGTGGAGCCCCATGTTTATCGCCATATAATGACCTGGGATTTCTTTGGGTGGTACCTTTTTCCCCCTCTAACAGGCATTGTCACATCTCCTCTACACAAATCTCGTAAGATTTTAAAGCATTTCATTGTTCAACAATAATGTAAATAATCACAACAAGAATCTTGTTTCCGGACCAGGAAATAACTGTTCACCCACAATATTCGTTTGGCGTAAACAACCGATATCAATGCAGCACCCTACGACATAGACAACTAATAATAACGTGGCTCCACACCAACCAACAAATTTCAGTGCAGCACACTGTGCCTTCAGTCTCATTCCTCCCTCTTGTACAATTTTCCACAAATGCTGTCTTCTCAGCACTAAGCATGCAAAACTAAACAAAACGAAAAAGCAATGTCGACAAAGAACTTTGTTTGTTCCACCAAAGAATCACTAGTATTCAATCACACAAGAAATAATACACCTAATTCACATTTCGAATGAAACCTCGGTCTACAGGAATTTACCTGGATTAGTGTAGCTTCACCCTTGCACAAAAGGATCTACTATACCAACAACACCTTACTCTCATCCAATGATAGATGTCCCTAACTCAATTGTGCCATTGCCACGTCTCCCTACAATCACCACAAAACTCAGTAGACAATTACAATATAGTGTCTTCTTTACTTTTTAATATCATCCTGGGATCTTAGGTCACATTGGATTCGGTAACAAATTCAACTTCCCCACATTAAGCACCACATTCATACAATATTCAAAACATCTCTGCCACACATTACACAATCTCCACAAAACTATGCACGCTAAACATAAGTAATTACAACTTGTGAACTTCTGAAACTGCCAATTCTCTAAACCAAACAATGGGCTCTAGAGGCTGGGGCTGGACTAATCTAGAATAATGTATTATAACTCCCCGTACTTCATGATCTAACCATCCTGACTGTGCTACCATCTGCTGAAGCACTGGGACAATCTTACCACCTACCCTACAATGAACCCTTTCTAGATGCCTGAGAGTTAAGGAAAAGTTAATGACAATTCAACAAATTAGATATACAATGTAGCCAATTTGGCCACACAATAAAGACCAGGAATCAGTCAATAAGGCTAAATTAGGTTTATTACAAATTAAGAGCCAAACTAATGTGTATAAATCACAAGAAACAAAATCACCACAGGATATCCAAAGCGTCTAATGACATTAAGCCTGTGCAGTATAAGATATGAAAAAAACTCAGTTGCAGCAATACAAAGAATAAGAAACAAAATCTAGTGATTAGTGTATAGGTTTCGATTCTCCAGTCTATGTATGAGTAAACCTAAAATACCTAAAATAATCCTAAGCTTAAAATTAGGAAGGTAGGGACATAGTAAATCAGAGAAAACAGGAAGGTGTCAGCATTGCGGAGACTTGAGTAGAAGTTCTCCAAATCATTAAAATTGCACAGAATGAAACCACACAATGAGACTATCTCAGAGAGGCCTGTACTCCTCACAGTCTCTATGGAATAGAGAGACCTGTACCCCTCACAGTCTCTATGGAATATGGTCAAAAACTAAAGTGTGAACGCCAGTTAAACCCATAGAACATTTGAGAGTTCCGTGATCAACTCCAGTAATTTTCCACCTATAAACAGTAGGTTTCCCTCGTCCCATCGTTTAAACATCAGGAAATCCTTGAAAGTCTCCCATCTCCAGATAGGACATGAATAGGTGTCCTCCCTTATGGTTTGTTAGCACCTCTCGTCCTTGCCAAATGTTCTCCTTACTTACCTGTCCTGCCGCCGACACGTCAGTGCTCCTCTTCACTCCTGATGGTGTCCCAGCAGTCCCTGGGACACCAGCACAGACTCCCCACCCAATCCAAACACTGCTCTTATAGCATGAGAGCAGTGCCAGAATTGAACTGAGTGGCCTTGTTTGCCTCTCAGACAGTACCTGTGGCATTTACCCAACCCGGCTGTGCAACACAGCCGGGCTAGAGAAACCTAAGTGCACATGTCTGTTTGGCCGGCCTAAACCAACGTGCGCACTTTACAGTGCACACAACTCCCTCCTCCCTGCCATGCTTGTCCCGGCCCCGCGCAAGATTCCCTGGCTCAATCAGTCAGCGGAAGAAAATATGATAATATTTTTATATCATCATTTTGTTTCCGCTGACTGACTCAGTGGAGCGATGCTGCTCTTCCATTACAAAGGAGGCGCCCCTGTCTAATACACAGTATGCTTTTCAATAGCTATGAGATCATGTCAATGCACCTGTAAAAGAAAACATTGCAATCCAAGCAAACTTTAACGTTGAAGGTTAAGCACTGAAAACCAAAACGATTAGACCTTCAGTTAGGCTAACATAATAAAGCAGTCAATGTGCCCTTTAAATACATGACTTTGTGTGCATGTACAATTACAAAAGAATGCAAGACGTTAATGAATACATTATTATAAGGAAAGTGTACTTTAGATAAATACGATATAACTTAACATACACAGATGTAAATGTGCATGAGAACTACAATCCTTAGCCTATAAATAAAACATTAGTTTACATATTGATGTGAATGTCTAAGTTCTACAATGAATACACTTGGATCATATATTTAGTGCTTCACTTCACGTTCATAAGATTAGAACACCAGGGGGCTTATTTCCAAGCCCCTTGCGCTGCCGGTGCATCACTTTTTGTGACGCACCAGCGGTGCATTTTCCTGCCCCATAGTTACAAGGACAAGATAAGCCTTCCTGCGTGGCTTTTCCTGGTAAATATGGCCCCTTTACATGCAGCGCTTTGCGTGAAAGGGGCCTGCCATGGGTGTTGTGGATGTTCCCATGCAACACCCATGGCTTCTGACACATTTCCAAATTTACGAGAAATCGTAAACCTGGAAATGCGTCTTATGCCTATGCCTCCCTAAGGGAGGTGTATGGAGGCACAGCGAGGTGAAATGTATTCATTTATCCTCGTTTTTTTCCTCTTTCTATGCATGCTGCATTCTGCAGCATATATAGAACGAGGAAATCACCTCTGGGGATTGTTTATGTGCCGGAAGGTGTCCCTTCCTGCACATAAACAATCAATTACAAAATTACGTTTTGCAAGTTCTATGTGTGCTAATTCAGCACACATAGAAGTTGAAAAACGCCATTTCAGATTGTTTATGTGCAGGAAGGAACACCTTCCTGCGCATAAACAATCGTCCCCATGACGCAGGCATCCTTGCACCTGTGTCGGCACATGGCAGCAAATTGTGTGCCAGCGCAGGGGAGAGCAAAGGATTCCGTCATATCCTTGTAGATAAGACGCATCCCTGTGTTTTGAAAGTGATGCAGCGTGGTGCAGCCAAAGGGCTTGCGGGAAAGGAGGCCCACGGTGAATATATTATGCTAGTGCACGTAAATATTACGCTTCTGTAACGTATGGGGATGGGACTTGGATTGTCAATCTCCACAGTCAAAGGAAAAACAGACACTGCAAATTTCAATTGCCAAAGATTTCTAAAGAAGACTCTTAGCGCGTTAAGTACATCTGATGAGTGCTGCTTGGCAGTTCATAAGGATTGATTTCATGACTGTGTTTGGTCATGCTCCTTGTCTTTACTGTAATGAGCAATCGACGTATGATGTATCGAGCCCTGGATCCTGTAACAGTCGTTTGTGAGAGTATAGTGGACTGGGTCGTTCATGTGAAGGAGGTACAAATGTATATCCACATCTATAAACAAGCAATAATTAGAGCTTTTCCAATGTATGGTGTGAAACTAATGGCTTTGAAATACTACTTTTGTGGGCTTTCATAATGATTACTTTATTTTGTGCTTCAAAATATAATTCAAAACCTGCTCATTTATAAAAGTCCAAAGGGAAAACAAACATTCTTCTGCTAAAAACATGTCTATTTTTTTTTATGTCTTTCACCATCAGTACTGTGTACAATGCTATGCAAAGTGGGCTTTGCTTTAACCCCTTGCTCATGATTGTATAGCTTGCTTGTCCATTTCCACTCCAATGTTTGCTCCCGACTCAATTACTTTTCTTCCTATTCTTGTGTCTGTCCCTGTCACCGAAGCTTTTCAGCTTCAGGTTTTTGATTGGATGAGTTGTATCCTTCCACGGTTGACATAAGGGAACTTTTTTCTTTTTTTTCAATTGCCATTTTAAACATGATACGGAATTGGACAGCCGGAATGGTGGCGCCTGCATGACGGTTTTTACATATTTTTAAATGCAATGGTGGAGAATGTGCGCACCCTGTCACGTGGCTGTGCAGATCACGTGCAGGGCAAAAGGTACACCATGACTAATTCCCTCCCTGGCCCAAGGAAGCGACCAAGAGGTTATTTGGCAATCCGCTAAACTCCTATTTTCGCTATGAGCTTAGGATACATAAGTCAATGAAAGGAGGGAGGCTTTCTGAAAAGTGAACTAATACAGAAGCAGGCATTTAATCAGTGAAATTGTAATCTGATTATGAACTTTGCAGCTGAAAGCAAACGAAAACGTTTTATCCAGAGCCTGGGAGTGGATTAGGCCAGCCACGTGAGTATAGAAGAAGCGTTTTTGTCAAGAAAGAGAAAGGTTTGTTAATATGTTCGACACACAGCTGGTTCTCTGCAAGCAATGCAGTGTGTCCCTGTTCACAGCTCCAGACCTGCCTGACGCCTGACTCTTGATTTAGAAAACGAGTCTACAATACAATGCTGTGAAAAGCGGGGGCAATGGAACTTACACACTTGTAATGGAAATTACACCTATAGAAACAAGCATTTGGAATGCAATAGGTCTCGCTTTTTTTTAGTTAGAGGTATTAGCGTTGTAATAGAAATGTGTTTTACTTATGTGAGAGAGAGTGCAAGTGTGAAAGTGATAGAAAGAGAGAGGGAGATATTATAAAGGGATAGTTATTTGTTTATGTAAGGGAGAGGTAGAATGAACTGAGAGAGTTTGAGATGGAGAGTGAAAGAGAGTTAGAGAAAGGTAGAGTTTCATGCTGGCGGCAGAAGACACTTGTAAAAAGCATTGTCAGGGTGAAGCTGTTCCCAAAGCTACTGATCATATTCTGGCGCACTCTGTGTTGTGCATTTACAAATATAGTATTGCAGAGGACCATCCTAATGGGGGCACCAGTCTCTTCCTGAAGCATGGGTGCAGCGAACAGGATCGAAGTGTATCCAGGCGCAGTCAACATTCTGGACAGGGCACACAGGGCTAGGAGAGCGATGACCATAAGACTGGCCATTGAAGCACTGAACCAATTCCATAGTGGTCTGTGCCTCTGAAAGGATGGCGAGGCAGAGTCAGACAAGGCTTTAACCTCTTCAATGCCCATGACGAGCTGGTCTCGTCATGGGCCGCGGTTGCGCTGTGCCCATGACGAGACCAGCTCGTCATAAACCCCGCCCGCTAATGAAACGGCCGGCACAGAGCGGGGAAAGGGGCGGGCACTGAAGGGGTTAAAAGTAAAAGGTGGTGTGTGAGGCTGGCTGCGAAGGCCCGTGCAAGGTTTGACCAAAAAGCAGTGGCCTTAGGAACACTAGACAATACCGGACAGGTCTCTGGTTGTGACCTACCAGATGACATCATGGTATTCCAAGCCTATTCAGATATGTTTTGCAGCTACCACAGAACAGTATCGCAAGTACTGCATTACAATTGACAATTTTAAGCAGCAATAATGTGAAGTGGCCACCATGCAAATTATTTTTTTTTAAAAGAGTTTCGGCGTCGACTCAACATCAGGTGATTTTGGGCAAATCACTTAATCTCCCACTGCCTACCAAATAATGAATGTGTTCTCCGGGTCCAGTTCTAAAACTACAAAAACAAACAAAGCCTGACCTGCAATAGCCAGAGGGGAGGAGGGAAGAGAGGCCATCACACGCTGTACTGTGTGATGGCCGACCAAAATGCTCTCTGGGTGAAATCGCCGAAAAGAGAGCTCAACATACAAAGGAGGGACTTTTACAGAAATGCACCAATCATTAGCCAGCATTTCTGAATGCCACATATAGTAACCAATGGCAATTGGTGGGTTTGCCAAACCCCACAGAGGAGATATGACAGATCGATCTAAGCTCAACCTAAAAAAAAATCAATTTGTTAAGAGAGTTAGTTGAGCACACAGCACCACAGTTCGCCACACGCAGTTTTTAGGACGGTGTCAGTTTTCAGAAGTGCTTGCATTCCTTGATTAAGGCAATAATAATAAACTGTGTCTTTTTTTCAGAAATAGATTTAGAGCAGGTAGCAGAAATCGCCTAACTATGCAGAAAAATAGCTCATAGTGCTGTAAGTGCGCAGGCTATATGGCTTAACACACAGTATGCCCAAAAAAACCAGGATATTTATTATAAGATGAAAGTCCCCTCGTCATTTATTTAAGTTATCTATGTCACTATTTTAAAAAAATCAATTTTACCTTCCATGCTGGCAACTAGCGTCCTCATAGTTTATGAGTGTGGATTGATTTTAAGAACAGAACACTCTAACACAGGCTCCCACTCGGTTTAGCGGGCGGAATTAGCGGCGAACGTTTCATTTAAGTATAAATTCAATTATCTCTGATTTTTACCCTGCTAGTTTTTGCACATGCGAATTTTGCACTTAACTTTGCTTTGATACTTTTAAATTGCGGCAAACTTTCTGGTTTTTACTTAAAATACCTGGCTACTCTGACTCTTTATATTAGAAAAAGAGAGGGAAACGGGGACAACACTCACCATTGGAAGTCAGTAGCACCTCGCGTCCTACGATCTCCCTGGCCCACCGCCAGTCATTAGCGGACTGTTCGAAGTGGAGGGAGATCTCTGGGTACGGCCATCATTGTTGAGGTGTCCTACTTCCTGATTGGGCCATCTAGAACCGCCATCTTGCTTGGGTTTGCGGTCTAGCCTTCCGCTACTCAAACAGGCCGGGCAACATAAATGGAGGTAATGGCGTGAGCGCGCTGGCGGCGCGCCGAAGGTGCGCCAAAGGCAAGCCCGTCTGTGCCTGTCCGCGCCCAGATCACGCCAAGCGCCAAAACCCCTGGTCCTGGAACGGTACATCATAACCACATCATTGAATATTCCCATGAGGAATTACTTGCATTGAGACAAGGTAATACATCTGAAATAGTCGATGTCTCGCCTAATGCTCCTCCGCACACTTGGCCTCTGGCGCCCATAAACACACATCTACCCTCCACAACAGACAAATCTAATATTCATTGCCTGCTTCTCAATACCAGATCCTTGGTGAAACATCAATTAGAGTTCCACGAGCTTGCTCTCACGTTGAACAGAGACATTGCCTTTCTAACAGAAACGTGGGCAGATGAGAGCTCTGGCCCTGATATTATTGCTGCCACACCTCCCGGCTACATTATTGCTAGATCTGATAGGCAACATAAAAGAGGTGGAGATTTTGCGATTTTGCACCGGGACTACTACAAGACTAGGTTCGAACCACTACAACTGTTGGACCTTGAAGCTATGACATTCTCAATTGAACCCCCAGACTTACTTGCTATTAAAGGAGTTCTGATATATCGCCCTCCAGGAGACAGAAACGGTTTCATAGATAAAGTCAGCTCCATTATGGAAACCGTTATTACTAACGAAAGCTATACGGTGCTGGGAGACTTTAATTTTCATTTGGAGAATATGGAAGATCATAACTCACGTAAACTTATTGACCTAATGGACTCATTTGGACTGCCCTTAGTCAGTAAAGGTCCTACACATAAAGCAGGTCACATGCTGGACGGCATATTTTCCAATTGGGAAAATTTTAGGTTATCTCCATCCCTCCCACTAACCTGGTCAGATCACTGGGTGGGTACCTGGTCTATGATGACCACAAAATTAGGACAACACAGACCGACAACACTACACACTACCAGTAGAGCTTGGCACAGAATTAAGACAGATGTTCTGGCAGAGGCAATTATCGCTGCCCCTTGCCAACTTGAGCTGGGTGAAGACGCAGATCGCAATATTGATATCCTCTCAGACTGGCTACATACCATACTAGACAGAATAATCCCCATTTCTCGAGCATCGAAAAAAGAAAGGAAGTTGTCCCAACCTTGGTATAATGAGAATCTAAGGCTATCTAGGCAGGAATGCCGCAGACAGGAACAAAAATGGTGAAGAAGTTATGAGGCAGACGAGAAAATAGCATACAAAGTGAAACTTGCTAAACATAAAAAAGATATAATAACGGCTAAAATGGACTATTTTAAGAAAAAAATAAGAAATGCTTGTGACACCAATAAAACCCTCTTCTCGGTGATCAACAGGTTGGTTAAACCTAATAAAACCAGCCACAATGAAAATAGTCAGGATTTCTGTAATGTGCTGGCAAACTTTTTAAAGAAAAAGGTGACAGACATCGACGATTTGTTCACTAGCATTGATTGTCAAAACAATCTCAAAGCCAATTTCAAGAAAGATCTAACTAGCTTCTCAGAATTTACACAGCTTCTAGATGAGCAATTATCGGACCTTATTTTATCAATTAAGTCAGGCTCGCCCTATGACCCCTGCCCGCCCAATATAATGCATTTAATTCCTACACAAATGGCAATGTGCTTGGGTCCTATCATTAAGATAGTATTCACCAGCGGAATCTTCCTGACTCAATGGAAACGGACTTCCATTCTCCCTCTCTTGAAGAAAGACAACCTTGATAGTTCAGAACCCGGTAACTACCGCCCTATCGCAAGACTACCCTTCGCCGCTAAATGTATTGAAAACTTAATGAACAAACAAATAACTCAGCACATCGAATCCAATGCCCTGTTAGATGAAACACAACACGGATTTAGGAAGGATCACAGCACAGAGTCGGCCCTAATTACTGCCACTGAGGACATTTGGTCTATCTTAGACGTAGGTGGTACGGCCGCTCTGGTGCTGCTTGATCTCTCGGCTGCCTTCGATACGGTCAGCCATGAGATCTTGGCTGTCCATATGCAAGAGGCAAGAATAAAAGGCTCTGCACTTGAACTCTTGAAATCGTTTCTGAGCAATCGGCAACTTAATGTAGCAATGGGGTCGGAAACCTCTAAACAATTTTCATTGCCTTGTGGAGTTCCGCAGGGCTCAGCCCTGAGCCCTATGCTTTTTAATCTATATGTGGCACCGCTTGCCTCAATAGTAAAAAAAGCAGGATTTGTCGTGGCCTCCTACGCTGACGACACACAGATTGTTGTGTCTTTAACAAAGGAAGGAAAGCACCCGAGTGAGGCATTTAAGATCTGCATGAAGAATGTGAGTGATTGGATGGATGTCAACTGTTTGAAGTTGAATGCAACAAAAACAGAGGTAATCATCTTTGGTAACAAACCCTCCCTCTGGACACCTAACTGGTGGCCACCTGCTCTTGGTGTACTACCAATACCCGCTACCAAAACTAAGGACTTGGGTATCATTATTGACAATGAACTTAAATTTAAAGCCCAAGTCAACAAAGTCACAGCTATTTCTTTTTGTGCCATTAGGCTAATTAACAAAATAAAGCAATTCATACCAGAGGATCTCCTAAAAACAGTGACCTTGGCTCTGGTCCTCTCCCGACTGGATTACTGTAATAGCCTCTATTTCACCATCAATTCAGGCTTGATCAATAGGCTCCAGATTGTACAGAATGCGGCGGCTCGCCTCATTTTGAATATCCCCAAGAACGTCTCAGACAAAGAAGCCATAAAGAAATTGCATTGGCTTCCAGTCAGGCAGAGATGCAAGTTTAAGGTCCTATGTCTGGCTTTCAAGTCACTGCACAATCTGGGACCAGCACAGTTCAGGAACAAACTAAAATGGTATGTTCCCAATAGGACCCTACGGTCTGGAACAGCCAGGAATATCGTAATCTCCCCTTTTAAAAAAGCCACGTGGGGAGGCAGGAGTCTTTTCAGATCTGCAGCTTTGCTTTGGAATACACTTCCCACCTCTTTAAAATCCGCTTCCTCCTTAATTCACTTTAGGAAAGATCTGAAAACATGGCTGTTTACACAAACCATCTAACCCGTTCAACCAGACTACAATCTTGTGCTTTCTGTTTCACTGTTCTTGGATCAGGCATAGCGCCTAGACGCCTCAGGGTATATGCTGCGCTTTATAAATGTAACTCAATTCAATTCAATTCAATTCAATTCAACTTTGACAATAAATTAATAAAAGATAGTTGCCTGATTGTAGTTATTTTAACACTTATTGAAACATATGTAGAATTGTATATTTCCATGATAAAATTTTTAATTGTTGTATTCACTTTTTAGCCTACATAAAATAAAGTATATTTAGCTTGAACTGTAACTTAGTCAGCTAGATGCGCAATGCTGATCCCAAGCGCCAGCATCAAGCCCGAGTACTATGTCAACAGTCATTTTCTTACTTCCCTATACAACAAAATCATTCGCAGTTAGACATGTTCCTACCTAATACAATGCACAAGGCCATCGCCAAGTATCTTATGTTATATCCACTATAACGGGACACAACCCTGTCCCCTGCTCAGCTCCAGGGTTAGAACTCAATTAGTCAGCCTTTGTCAGATGGGCAGACAACCGTCACCTCATTCCCAAAGTGAATTACATTACAACATACTTGACAATTAGGAATACAGCCATCTTCAGAAACACAAAAGTGGGCATCCAGTAAATTCACCTTCGGTTGAGAGCACAAGAACCCTTGCTCATGAAAAACCATATTTACGATGCCATTGTAGAGGTAAGCTCGAGAGCAACACAACAGCACATCCTTCCTGTCTGCGAGCTCGATCCCCCCTCCAGCTGTATGCTGCGCACAAAATACACACTTTGCATACCTTATGACGGTGTTAAGAGTGTAGGTTTAAAAACTGTCCTAAGGGTCCCAATGTCCCCAAGGGTAATTTAATAGAGGGCCCTTGGCAGTGTTAAAAGCAAGGCTGAGGATGTGTGTGGAGATAACTATGAACTCCCACATCCAGTGTGGTCATAGTACACCTTCGCATTTATTCCGACTACCACACAGGCACGACAGTATGAAGTCACACAAATGTAATGGTGCCTTACCTGATGCTAACTAATTTTGTGTACTTGTGTCTTCTTGTTTGTTTGTCAGTTTTTTACCCCCACAGGTACAAAACTAGAGGAAATCATACTCTTACATATATCGCACCTTAGCGAGTGCGTCACTTAGGAGCTTTAACACATTTTGTAAATGTCTTAATTCACCATTCACATATAGGTCCTGATGAAAGCCAGATTTAACACAAGGCCTGGTTGAAACATATTGAGCACACTGGATGTGGGAGTTCATAGTTATCTCCACACACATCCTCAGCCTTGCTTTTAACACTGCCAAGGGCCCTCTATTAAATTACCCTTGTGGACATTGGGACTCTTAGGACAGTTTTTAAACCTACACCCTTAACACCATCACTGCACACTCACCTAACACATTCCGCTCTGCTGTAAACAGACGTCGCAGCACACCCGAGGCATACTCGGTGCCCTGGGTGGGGCCCGATGATGAAGCATGGCACCAACTAGGTTGGTGGGTGAGGGCCTTCATAAAAAACTAATTTGAAGTTCATATGGTACCACTTTTATCCCTTGTAGCCGTGACAAATAATCAACCCAGGACTCTCTGCATTTTACTATGTTTTGCTCTTTCTATAAAAGACTAAGAAAGCTTTTCATTGTCACATTGCTTGTTGATAAACAATTTGCACAAGTCCGCCCTGCTCTGTTTCACTTAATGTTATTACCTTATGTATTGACCTATTCTAATCTATCTAATTTTTTATCTGGTGCTGTCCACTTGGGGAAAACTCTATTTTTTATATAACATGTATTTTCGTGCGCTGTTCCATTGCTGTTTTTAATACTGTATTTTATTCTTGCTTTTTTGGTATTGATTGCTTTTAATTGATTTTGTATACGTTTTATTTTATGGTTTCATGTGAAACTGAATAAAGATCGATGACTGACTGACTAACCCTGGCAGCCAATTATGCATTCTTTATTATGGATCCATAGAACTGCTTACCCGCTTCCCTCTTTACAAATAAATGATTGACTTCACCAGCACACGTTCACCAGACTTTAGTAGGAGGCTCCAGAGATGGATTTAGAAAAAACTATTACCAGAACATTCCTCATGATTCCCAAGGTTAAAATAGGTGGGGGAAAGGATTGGGGGCCCGATGTTGCTGGTAATGTTAATTGTTCCCCATTCCAAATGAGGGCGGACAGAGTCCTAAAAGCATGCAGAGTTCCACCTGCCAAACTCCGTTATGGCCTCATAGGGCAAGCTCAAAACACCCGCCATGGTTGTGGCCCCAATTTGGAGCGAGTGGAACGAGAAGTGCACTGCGTCAACACCCAAGCGGGACAAAGTGGTCTTACGTATCTATGTAAACTGTAAATGTCTGTGGGGCTTCGTCCTCAAGCACCAAGAGATTCTGATGCCCTTTCTGAGGCCTCTTTTGCAGATAATCCCTTATCTGAATCACTGGACAATAGGGAGGACTGGGGCTGAGGTGAGATGCACCCAAACCCTTTTCCCACCTGGTCAGTTATTGACCTTCTTATTTTAACTCCCAGAGTATTCCCCTAACATGGCAATATCCATGATGCCAACACTCACAGATGGATCCAACTTACAGCCTGCAACTAATTCAGATACCCCTTAGGCCCCAAACACTTGAGTGAATAAATGGGCCCAATCAGCACAGTTTCGTACTGTGAAAAACATATGCTTTACAGCTTGCCAATGATATGTGCCAGTCTTGACAAGGCATGCAACTTCCTAACATCCTGCAAACCCTTTATACCCCTCAAAACTCTAAATGTTTTTCATTGGTTTACTTTTTCCCCCAAGGCCTGCAAAGAAAGCAATTGCTAAAAGCTGGTTCCTGGCCAGCACCACAGACTTGCCAAACTCCCTATGCTCTGCTAAGAATTTTAAAATAAGCATATGGGACATTAGGATGTGATGATGGGACCGGTAGTGTCGATTTGATTGGCCGAAGGTTCTTCTTTGGCTTTCCTTGTTCTTGAAACAGTTTGTTTCTGGGTGATCTTGGGTTCCGCAAAATTAGCACAAGTGCTTGAATTTGCAAGCGGTCCCTCAGTGATTCTCTTTTTAGGTCTCACCTAGCATTGCAGCATGCATGCGCTGATCGCTCTGCGAGGCTTCTTATAATCGATTAGATTTCAGAAGTGGAGTGTAGGCTCTGCCCCTTCTTTTCATTGGCGTGCGTCATAGTTTATGCTAAACGCTGGCTTTCTATTGTAAGTGAGGTTTTTTATTATCTCCTTGTTACCGCCCTGTGTCCTTTTGGCCCCGCCCACCCAGACTGGATCTTTCACTTGCGACATTACGCTGTCTCCTTTATTAGTGGGTAAGCACTATTTTGTGGTAATTTTCTTCAGCAAGGCTGCTCACGCTTCACGGGCGGCCATGTACCGAGCTATAGCACAGCG
The DNA here is from genome assembly GCF_964204655.1 of Triturus cristatus. NCBI lineage: Eukaryota > Metazoa > Chordata > Amphibia > Caudata > Salamandridae > Triturus > Triturus cristatus. The sequence continues at coordinate 1,140,096,422 of NC_140589.1, forward strand.
CTTGTGTTTTTTTAATGTGTAATGCTTCTTTCATTTATTTATTTACTTATTTTTCACTTTAGCGGCACACGCGCTTTACCATCAGCCATGTTAAGCTAAGGCACGGGTGCCGCGATTGTTGAAAAAGTAAAAAGAAATAGTTTTTTTTCTATTTGTTTACTTTGGCTACAATCACGGCACCCGCGCTTTAGTTTTACATGGTTAAAGGTAAAGCGGGGGTGCCGCGATTGTTGAAAAAGTTAACAAAGAAAAAAAAATCTAGTTTTTTACTTTTGCTCTAATCGTGGCACCCGCGTTTTATTTTAACATGGTTGAAGGTAAAGCGCGGGTGCCGCAATTGTTGAAAAAGTGAACAAATAGAAAAAAATCTATTTCTTTACTTTTGCTACTATCGCGGCACTCGTGCTTTACTTTAAAATGGTTAAAGGTAAAGCGTGGGTGCCGTGATTGTAAGTAAACAAATAGAAAAAAAAAGAGTGGGCTGCCATTTTTTTATAATTGATTACTCTTGTTTACAATGCCATAGGTTACAAACTCGCAATTGCGAGACCTTTAGCTTTGTAAATGCTTGTTTATTTTAGGACTTGTGCTCTGTAGACTACGGTGTTCCGTGAAGTATATGAGACGTCATTATACTAGCTGAATAACTTGCCATTAAAATGCACTCCATTTGAATGTTAGAGCCATCTAGTAGAGCTCCAGCCAGACAAATCTTGAATGTTTAGCTACACACAGCTCACCCACTGCCCCCCGTGGATCACCTTAGAGATTTCCTGCCCATGTTTAAAACAGGTGCCTCCACCTGTTGTAAACATGGGCAGGTTGGAATTTCCTGGTTGATTCCAGCCACTCAGCAGAAATACGATGTGGTGTTAGGCTTAGCAATGTGCTTACTGTGTGATAGCTGCAGACAACTGGAATACGGCTGTGTGGACTTGGGACTGTATGGACACGTCCTTTCACCCCTAGGTCACAGTTCCAGATTCCTTTCCCATCCATCAGCTGCTTGTTTCCTGCCGTGAAACAAGGTGACCGTAGTCTCTTTCCCACGTCAACAGTTGACATCAAGATAGTGCACTAAAATCTGTACCTCAATGTAACCGTTTCCTCCGACTCCTAAAGGACACCACTAGAAAGAGTCCAATCTTTGAATGGGGGTAGGATGTCAATGTATGCTCGCTGTATTCACTACTATACCTGAGCCATCGATAACCAGGGGGCAGTAAGAAATCCAACAAAATATAGACCAACAAATTTACATGGGAGGGAAGGATGAAAAATGTTAACTTTAGATGCTTTTATTTACTATTTCGATTTCAGTGGGAAACGGGTAGGTGGACACCTAATTGGTGGCGTTATTTTTTAGAGACAGAGTGTGGTGAGGATGAAACCAGGAATTAGAGGGGTTGCGACTCAATCAAAAAACTAATTTGTGGGGGCGTGGTTTACGAATCCGGGCAAGATTCCGGCGATCTGCTGAGCTCTGTCTCTCACGGAGCGACGGTTCGAGTTTTCAACTGAATTAAGATCTTGCTCAGTGGCTTCAGAACTGGCCCCATGGAAAACATTGCTGGTGCATGCTGTTGAGCTGAAAGGAGCTTCTATTTTGCTGTTTTTCATTGTTTTACAGTGCGAAGAAATTTCCTCTTCGCGAGCGACCGTTATTTTGTGCAGTGCGGCGCTCGCTTCTCCTCACATTCCTCATGTAATGGCGATATTTGGGTGAGCTTTTCTTCTTTTCTCACCTTTTTTATCATCCCCCATGCACTCTTGATTCCTGCCATGGTTTTCTGTCAAACCATCATCACAGGGATCTGCCTCTATATTTTCCATTAATAACCTTCAACTCCACTTGGTCCTATGGATCTTACAATGTTGTCAGGTTGTGTGGGACTCTTCTGATATTCTAAAAGGATGTATGACGTAACAACGCGAGTCATTACAACGCGTGCAGTTACATCGCGGTCGTTTCAACGACTGCGATGTTACTACGCTATGCCATTATAACGCAAGTCTTTACATCGACTTGCGCTAGATGGCGTGCTAACATTAGAAAAGCGTAATTTACTATTCCAACTCCAGTCCACTTAACAGTAGGGAAGGTGATGGGATAGTAAACTACACTATTTGTAATGTTAGCACGCCATCTAGCGCAAGTCGATGTAAAGACTTGCGTTGTAATGGCATGCGTTGTAAATCTACTTGCGTTGTAAAAGTTTAGTTATAATGGTAGTGCTTTGTAAAAGTTGCCTTGTAAAGGATGTTTACCATTCTAAAACATCCAACGTTGGAACTTGTGTTCATTCGGTGCCCAATAAGTAAAGCTTTTAAAGCTGATTTTTGGTGACTTCCATATGTCTCTACATAATTCCTGCTACATATCCATATCATAAATTGCAGTGGAATTCATCCTGTCTCTTCTTCTCTTCGACCCTGTTCCTGAGGTGTAGTGTGCGTATCTGCAGCTGTGGGGAGGTGGTCTCTCACAAACTCTCTCTCATATTTTTATGAGCCAGCTCTCTCATTTTAATAACCCTCCTCATCATCAATCACACATTACTACAGTGTCCAACGACTCACTTAACCTTTCCAGAGCATCTTCTTCTGGCACCAAGCCAAAAAGAGTTAAGAATGACCCTCCATCTCCGATTCAGTCATCTTCAAACCCAGTCTTGGACACAATCCTGCATGAACGACATACTCTCACACCATTTATGAGCACCACCAACAAAAAACTGCAGTTGATTGAGGATCGATAGATCAGCATGGAAGGCAAAATCACCGAGATGGAACAGCATGTGGGCCATATCCAAGACTTGATGACTAAAATTCCTCTGTTAGAACAAGAAATCCAAAAGCTTAAGCTTCATACCGAGGATATTGAAAATTGTAACAGAAGGAACAACCTACGTATTTATGGTTGACTGGAGAATATTGAAGGCCCTGACCTCCTTTCCTTCTTTTTCTTTTTTTTCTTTTTTTTTAACATACTTTATTGAGGACCTTGACATCACATCCAATGCAAAGAGTAATACAGAAGGTCTTTTGTTCTTGGGACAGTTACTACAGATACATTGCATAACTCTACTCTACAGTGTTTGAATAACACAACAGAAAATGAACTTAAAGTACTTCCGAATAATAGCGATGAGTTTCGATAATAGTGAAGTTGTGTCACATAAATATCAATAGCATAAAGCATATATTTTCCAATTAACTGAAAAAACAAACCCAACTACGTCCCCTCCCTCCCTAACCCACCCAACCTGTACTCCTGGTTTATCTATGCTAATACCAATAGTAGCCGAAAGGGGTCTAGCAGGGTATTTCTAGGGGACATTACCCATGGATTGCAGCATGTGGGCCAGAGTTTGGGAGCCTCGAGTCAGTTGGTCGTAGAGCCGTATCGCAATTTATGGTGTTGGGGTACACTGTGGGGGTAGTAAATCGAGTAGTTCGAATTCGTGTAGCATGATATCCCATTCCATTGAGATGGGTTGTTTTCACAGTCCCTTCTCTTCCTCCCTCCGAAGGGCTTTGCCCTCAGCCTTCCCCCACTGTATCATGTCGTCTTACCAACTGGATAACATCGGGCACCTGGGGGATTTCCACCTCATGGTAAGGGCTCTTATTGCCAGTATAAAGGGCCAAATCCAAGAATCTCAGTTGCACTTTCTGTGCACTCGTACCTCTACAAAGGCCCATGAGGCAATCCAGGGCATCGTCTGAGACAGGAATGTGTGTGACCTCGCCTAAGGACTGACGAACGCCTCTCCAGTAGCCCTGGAGGCAGGGGCAGAACTGTAGCATATGAAGGAAGTCTGCCTCGTCCCCTTTACAACGGGGGCAGCAATGGTGTGCTTCAGGGAACACACAGTGAATTCTCTGTGGGGTGAGATATGATCTATGAAGGACCATTGTCTGTATGAATTTTAGTTTGGCATTACGGGACACTCTGGGTGTTCAAGCATGCACTTCCAGGCTTTATCCGTGATTACTGTAGCAGAATCCTCAGACCATTTTGTTCTAAGGGATGTAAGTGTAGTTACGGCGTGTGCTCGTATACCCGTATAAAGCCATCTGACTAGGTGTCCCCCATGCCCCATATAATATAAGAGATGGACCAAGTTAGGCTGCGGAGGTTCACTATGCTGTGGGGCCCATGTGTTCCTAATGTAATGGGAGACTGCAGCGTGTAATAGGTATAAACGTGTTGGTGCACCTGTAGCCTGTAGAAAGGATTTGTGATCAAGCAGATTACCATCTCCAAAGACTGCCTGACATCTTCCACTCCTGTCTTCTACCCAGTCGCGGATCCTGGCCCTCGTAAGCCTGCCCTGCGGTGTGGGAATACCCAGTAAGGGGATGTTCATCGAGTATGGGGTCGCTGTAGAGGTATATGACAATGCCTTCTTCCAGCACTGTAGTGCCGTCCTCAGTAGGGGAGGGCTATCTACAGGGATTTTAGTTTTAGGCAGAAGTAGGGAGTGCAGTACGCCTCGGTCTAGGTCTCTAGGTGTATAGCCAATTTCTAATAAATTTCTCCCGGCAGTCCAATAAGACAGCCACTGGAGCTGACTAGCATAGTGATATGCTCTGAAGTCGGTAACTCCCAGGCCTCCACTACGAGGCTCTAACTGGAGTTTCTGTAGGTTCACTCTTCTACGGCCTGTCCCTCAGATGAGTTCTACTAATATAGCATTCAGGGTATTAAAAATGGACTGTGGGACTACAATAGGTAAGTTCACAAAATAATACAATAGGCGAGGGAGCATCACCATCTTCGAAATGACGATACGCCCCATCACCGGTATGGGCAGGGAGGTCCAAAAAGCCACACTGGCTCGAAGGGCTGTTATGGCCTTCACTAGGTTGCCATCAAGTTGATCTATCTGCGTTCTATAGACTTGAATGCCTAAGTATTTAAAGGTGGTGGGGATCACCTGGCAAGGCGTACGGGCCAAATTGTAGTTCGTCTGGGTATGGTATTTCCTGGAAGAAGTAGGCCAGAGATTTTCTCGGATTTATAGCAAGGCCCGAGACTTGTTCGAAAGTGGCTAAAATTGGGGAGGGGAGCATTATTGGCAGTCAAATCACGTAACTATAATAGGATGTCATCCGCATAAATTGAAATTAGGTGAGTTGCACCATCTATGGGTATCCCCAGACGGTTCGCTGACCGTCTGAATGCTACCGCCAGGGCCTCCAGTGCAAGAACGAACAATAGGGGAGACAGCGGGCATCCCTGCCTTGTACCTCTATGAATTGTATACTGGCTCGAAATGTATTGGCCCGTACAGGCTCGGGCAGTGGGGGAAGCATACAGTAGACGTACCCATTTAAGGTATGTGTCCGGGAACCCGAATCGTTGAAGTGCCGCAAACATGTAATCCCAGGAGAGGGAGTCAAAGGCCTGCCGAACGTCTAATGCCAAGCATCCCTTGAACTGGTAGGCGTGCGGGGTAGCCCTCATGACATAATGTATCCGTCTTGTGTTAAGGGATGTGCTACGGTTCGGCTGGAACCCGCATTGGTCACTATGTATGAGCGTATTAAGGTAGGGTTGTATGCGGTTAGCAAGGGCCTTGCTCAAAATGTTATATACGGTCGCCAACAGTGTGAGGGGCCTTTAATTGGACATATCAAGGCTGTCTCGTCCCGGTTTGGGCAACGAGGTGATCAACGCTTGCATGGTGGATTGTGGTAGATGGCCGACTTCCAGGGAAGCCCTATATACTGTCTCCAGCGTGGGGACCAAAGCGTCTGAGTACGTATGATAGAATTCAATAGGTAGCCCGTCAAGCCCAGGCGCTTTATTATGATTCAGACCTTTAATTGCGGCTCGAAATTCCTGTTGGGTGATGGGGCCATCTATTTCTTTTTGTACTGCATCTGAGAGTACGGGAAGTAAAAGATCTTGCAAAAACTCCGCAATAGAAGAGTTCTCATCTAGTGTGGGTGCAGCATAGAGAGTGCTAAGATTTGTATAAAAGGCTACGTTTATCTCTCGTTGAGTATGGGCTATACTTCCATTCGGTGTGCGGATTTGGGTTATGATCGGTGGGTCAGGCCTGTCTCGCACCAGACGGGCTAGCAGTGTCCCAGTTCTGTCAGCTTCCGAGTGTTTTCGCTGCATGAATGCCCTATGATCGATTGTCTGTAGTGTCTCTAGTGTCTCAGCGTGGCTAATACGGGCATTCTGTAGTGCCTCCCTTGGTGTACCTCTTGCTGGGCTCCCACTATCTGTCCTATCAACGCCCCCTGTACCACTAACTTTAGTGCATCCCACTCTATTAAGTTAGATGAGGCTGTGTTCCAATTTTCTGCTAGATAATTAGTAATGGTGGTGGAGAGTGCTGTTCGAAATGGAGCATCCTCTAGTAATTGTGGGTGTAATTTCCAGGTGAGTACTGGGGTTGGCACATTACCCCAGGTACGTGTGAGCTCTAGGGGGTTGTGGTCCGAGTAGGTTTTCACTAGATATGTGGACTGGCAGACCTGAGTGACAATGGAATTGGAGCAGAGGAATCTATCAATCCTGGTATGGAGACTATGTACAGGAGAATAAAATGAATATTCTTTATGAGTAGGGTGTAGACATCTCCATGCATCTGAAAGCACCCAACCATCCGCCCAATTATTAAATATGTCGGCTAGCTTACAGGCAGGATGGGACCTATCCATGTTAGTGTCTAAAACAGTGTTCAAATCTCCTCCCAACAACGAGGGGATACCATCCCACTCAGCCAGTGCTGCACCCAATCGGTGGAGGAATCGGTCCTGATCAAAGTTAGGGGCGTAAATACTGCCCAGGATCACCAGGATGCCATCAAGCGTGCCCTTCAATAGGATGTATCTCCCTTGGTCATCAACTCAGTGTTCTGGTTCGGTAAAGGGGACCCCATGGTGTAACTATATGGTCGCTCCTCTAGCAAATGCTGAGTAGTTAGTAGAATAGATCTGTCCCCGCCATTTCTTGCATGTTTTTTGTGCTTCTGACTCAGTTAAATGGGATTTCTGCAGAAAGACTATATGAGCTTTGCGCCTGAGGAGATAGGCGTGTATACAGTGCCTCTTCTGTATAACCCCCATCCCTCGTACATTCCATGTTATTAGGTTGTAAGACCCTAAAGTGGCAGTGGTTCTAGGCATGAAATAGTAGACTGCATGGAGCTCCATGTTACATGGAGCCGATAGACCGATATCAATTAGGAGTCCCCTTTCCCTCTAACACTAACAAAACATGGCTCAGCGCCTGAACTACGCTGGGCCCAACAACTATCTTCAACAATCATACAACAGATAACGGTGTGTACGCTCATAGGGGGGGTCGCTGCCACTGATCATGGTCACGTCCATACTGAGGCTAGAGTCCTGGCGGCTCTACGGAACCCAGGTGGGGGGGTATAACTAATTGTGTCAGAGACAGTAGTTCTGCTTAAGTAATCCTATGTAGGCTACAGCCGGTATCCCAGCAAAACAGTGCTAAAATCGCAGAGGCACAAGAGCAGTCTGTGATTACATTCTTTGCCGACAATCTAAACTCGCTACCGAATCATACAGATTAAAACATAGCGATAGCATTTATATTCAATATGTGAAAAAATAATATAATGGATGCTGGAAGTCGGAGTCTACATCTTCTGCACAAGGGTTCAAAGTGAAGCAAGTCCTGTGTTGTTACATGCTCGTTGTGTGTCAATATCCTGCTTCAATTGTCGATTATGTCATCCACTGTTCGGGGTGTAATCAAGGGGGAACAGAGTAATACTATGCTCAGAGACTGAATTTAGGGTGCTGTCCTCCGAGTCCGTGGGGATCTTGGTGGAGTCCTCTCGAAATGTCCCAGCAACAGCAAGGGCCCCCTCCTGGTCGAGTCGCTGCTGTTCACGTGATGGTCCAGCGCTGCCTTTATTCTGAGTGGACTTTTGTGTCTGTCGGTAACTCAGTCTCTGTAGTTTGCCGGTGCCCTGCTAGGAGATGTCTGAGTGACTGCACTGGCTTGAACCAAGGCACATAACCTCGAGCCATTCTTCGGCGTCCGCCTGGCTCTCGAAGAAGTGAGTTTTTTTGTCATAGATGACTTTCAGTCTAGCTGGATACAAAAGGGCGTATTTGAGCTGCTCTTTTTGGAGTTTCTTCTTCACAGCTTGATAGGACGATCTCTGTCTTTGGACCATGATAGTGTAGTCGGGGTACAGAGAAATGCGATGGTTTTCGTACTGGATTAGCGCTTTTTCTCTTGCTTTTTGTAGAAGGACATCACGGTCCCTATAATTCAAGATCAGGAGGCGAGGTGGTGCGCCTGGCTTGGGTGCCATGGTTGGTATTCTGTGGGCCCGTTCAACACAGAAGTAAGGAGAGAGACCCTCCTGCGCTATATGGTCCCTGAACCAGGCTTCTATAAATTCTGCTGCCTTAGCGCCCTCGCTGCGTTCCGGCAGGCCAATGATGCGGATGCTGTTGCGTCTATTCCTGCCCTCTGCATCTTTCCCCCGATCTAGCAGGCCCGTCACCTGCTGCTGTAGCTGTTGTAGGGTTGTGGTGTTTGCTGTAATTTGGGGATTCATGTCTTTGAGGGCTTGTCCGTGTTCCTTAACGGAATTGGCCACTTTCCCGTGGTCCGCCCTGAGCAATGTAAGGCCTGTGGTGAGCGTGCTGATCTGCAGTTCAAGTGCTGCCCTGGAATTGCGGATTTCTTTAAGTATTAAATTCAACTTGTCGGCGCACCCTTGGTAAGCTCAGAAGAGGCAGCCCCTGCCAAGGAAGGTCGACTGGAAAGCTCCGGCGTGGTGGAGGGGGCGCCTGCCCCTTGGTGGCCATCCTGTGTTTTCGCTCTGACTCTGCCCATGTTGTGTGTTGACCGTGGTGGAGTGTAGTATTCTCCAGTCGCTCAGGGCAGGTGAACAGAAGGATGGGGGGGGAAAGAGCCTCTTCCCCCCCGCACGAGCCAGGCCCCGCAGCACGTCCCCGATAGGGAGATATCCATGCATGTTGATGAGGCTCGATGTAGCAGTTACCCACGGGAGCACGCCCGGGTTTCACCGCGGGAGGTCGTGACAGTGCACCATGGTCGGGCCTACACGGCCGGAGAAGGACCAGGTGGCAGAGGAGGCACCACAGAAAACCAGCAGAAGCGCCTCCCCGCTGAGTGTCTGGTAGGGGGTCTTACATAGCGGACCTCACCGTATGGGACAAGTCAAGGCAGGCCAGCGCAGTCTTCAGGGGATTTGTGAGCCAGATATAGTCCATCGGTACCCCGGGAAAGGAAGCATGCGTGTCGCGCCGACCGGCCCCAGTTAGCTATGCCCTCCCGCGCAAATGCACACCTCCATAGTGCGTAGTGTAGCGCACCCGGGTCGCTTCAGCTGGTATTGAGGTACAGTGTCGATATTGTGGAGCCTGGGCCGCTATGGGGCACGTGTGTGTGGGCCGGTGCAATCAGAGCAAGTGTCAATAGTGCCCAGTTAATGTCCTGTGCAGCAGTGTCGCCCTCGATGGGTAGGGAGAGGCCCGCAGCATCCGGGGGATGGGAGCGCCAAAGAGTCTCAGCCTCACCTTGCTGCCAGCCGGTCAATGCTCGCAGCGCTTGAGCTGCACCGGACCCCAGGGTGCAGGGTGTTATCGACGTGCCTGGTTCTGGAGGCAAGGAGGGCGGGCGACGCACCAAAACCAGTGCGGGCGTAGCAACTCACTGCACGGCTGAAGTGTGCTCCTCAACTTTCCCCAGCAGGATCCGTCTGGCGCATCCAGGCAGCCCTTGCCACCGCCGTGTATCCCAGGGGTGGCATGAGTCCAGCGCCGCGTGGCCGTGCAGGCACCTCACGGGCACCACCGCGCAGCGCACCGGCTCATCTGCGGCATGCAAGAGCTCCTGTGTCTACGCCGCTCTTTCCAGTGCACTGATCCAGTCCGCGTACCGTGGAGCATCTACGAGGGCAGGCTTGATGTCACACTGCTCCTGAGGCCCCCGAGCTTGCACGCTGGGGCACCTGCGCCACACCTGAGCTCCCGGCCCCTGCCCGATCACAGCAGCGAACAGGCCTGTCCTCTGCACTTCACAGGATCGCAGTACCGGAAGCCAGAGAAGGTATCTGATTATGCAGGGGACTCCAGCTGACAAATGTCCTTGTCCTCGGTCGCCAGTAGACCGGGGATTGCGGTGCAGGAGAAGTATATCCCCCCGAGGGAGCTCTACCAAAACATAACCGCCACTGACCTACAAAAATGCCCTTGTGATGGCCTCTCGCCTCAATCCAACATCCATTGCATCCTTTTCTGCAGATTTTATCACCTGCCAAGGACTACTTTTTTAAAACCACTGCTGAGATCTTGGGGTATACGCACATGCAAACTGGCATACTGCAAATTAAAATCTTTGGAAACCCCTTTAGTCCTGGCAGCTATGTCATCTTACCTGAAAATGACGATGAGGCTGAGGTCATCAATGCAACCCTAACCTGTTTTAAATTTTGTTGCTTAGCTGTACCTATCTTTTTAACTTTTGTGATTTTACTTACGTTATTGACTGCATGTAATTTTAGCTGTTTTAAGGATTTTTATTCATGTGTACTTTTTTGATATTGTATTTACATATCGAATAAAGCTCAATATCTATCTATCTATCTAACATAACCGCCATCTTAGGCGGCTAGCCATGCCCCCCACCTCCTTTCCTTCTTGAAGAAATTTTTGCCTGAACTCTTAAGTCTTCAGTCTTCTTCTCCTTTAAACATCCAAAGAGCACATAGTCTTGGTCGGCTTCAGCTTCACTCTAACACTCCGCAAGGTATAATAATGCTGTTCCTGGAATTCACCGATCTAATGCAAATACGGAAGAGTGCTAGAGAGAAACGTCATCTTGTTTGGACTGGTCACAACGTTTTTATTTCACAGGACCTTTCTAATGCAACCAATGCCAGACGTAAGGAATTTCTAGCACTACGTCCTCAAATGAGATCTCTGAATATCCGCTATGGCATATTACATCCCTGTCTGAAAAATTACCCATGAAGGTGTTTCAAGTTCATTTGAAGACCCGACCAAATTGAAACTGTTTTTGCAAACTATCTCCAGGGCACCTATGGACAAAAATATATAATGTTTATATATCTTTACATTACGGTTATTAATTTCCTTTGTTTCTAGTTTTATTTGCTAACTCTGTTTCTTCCATTACAGGTTACAGGTTACGTGGTTGAAATGTTCTTTGTTTCCCATTATCTCTTTTCCTCTGCTGCCGCTCTTGTCTTTGGATACTGACATGCCTGTCTCACTTCTTATTCTCTTTTTCCTTCAGATCTGGCTTCATGTTCTTGATCTGTATCTTCTTTTTTTCTATCTTCTTTCTTCCTTTTATACTCCATTTCATCATTCCCTGTTCTTTCCATTCCCGTTTTCCTTTCCTCCTCCCTCTTTCCTTTCCTTATAATTCCATAAGGGTCCTTTTGTTTCAATTTCACTTGTTTTTTATCACTCCTTGTATTATTCTACTTTTAATGAACAGAAGTCTTTTGTTTTAATTTTTGTCTTTGCAGTGTGTCTTCATTGTCCCTGTATCCTTGTTGTGATCCTACAATATGTTGAATATCATGTTGTGGAACGTCCATGGTCTAGGTCATTCTGTTAAACGTGAAAAGATACTTTCGCATTTATCGAAACTTAATTGTCAAATTGCTTTTTTACAAGAAACTCACTGTGCTGACATAGAATCTATCAAACTTAAACGCCATTAGCAAGGGAGGTGTAGCCATTTTATGTCTCAAATCCTTAAAGCTTCAAGTTTTATCTCCGGAATCTGATACAAGTGGATGATGGGTATTACTTAATGCCATGGTACACAATAAACAGGTTACCTTCTTTAACATCTATGGACTTGTTAAACCAGATCCAGACTTTTGGCATACAATTGAATTAAAAATTTCTTCTATTACTCATCCCAATATTATGGTTGCTGGAGATTTTAAGAATTACCTAGATCCTTTTTCCGACAGGAAATCTAATTGTAAATTTAAACCTGATATATCTCACAAAGCATTTCAGTCCACTATTACCTCTCGTCCACTCTATGATGTATGGAAAACAAGTATTCCTGATAAATATGAATTTACATTTTTCTCCAATGTCCATCACACCATGTCACATATTGATTATATTTTGGTTTTGAAGTCTCTACTCCCCTCTATCCAATCTTGATTGGGTCTATTTTTATCTCTGACCATGCCCCTGTTTCTGCATCATTTGATTTACCCTTTACTACTTCCAAGCATGCCCGTTGGAGATTCAATAATACCCTAGTATCGGACCAAACTTTTTGTCTCCAAAGCTACCTCCTTTATAACTGAATTTTTCCAACTTAACAAACCTAGTGATACCTCTACCCACAATAACTGGGAGGCTTTTAAAGCCTTTTAGAGCCTTTACCATTGCCTACGTTGTCAAGAAGAAAAAATTACTGAATATCCACTACCTATCTAGTCTAAAACACATTAAAACTCTTGAACATGCATACTTTACATCCAACTGCCCCACACACCTTCATTCTTATCAAGGCAAAATCCTACCTAAATAAACTAGACACTAACGATGCGTGCAACATCTTACTTAAAATAAAATCCAAGTATCACGGTGGTCAAAACAAAGCGGGTATAATATTGGCTAATTACTTAAAGGTGAAAACAGAAAAGAAAACTATTGGCCCAATTCGCAATAACCTCTTTAACAATTTATTACATTCTGACTCAGGCATTATAAACGCCTTCCAGTCCTATTATAACTTATTATACACGGATAACACTCATCCTTCTGATAATGATACCCAGTCATTTTTTAATGATCTTCCCTCTCCTCCTTAAATACCGGATGTCATGTCTCTTCTTGAAAAGGATATTTTGTTGCAGGAGATTTTAAATGCTAATAAATCACTAAAAAGATCCAAGACCCCTGGTCCTGACGGCTTTTCCATTGAACTTATATCTTCTTTTTCATCCACCTTTGCTCCTCTTTTACTTGAGCTTTTTTCCTCTTTTATCTCAAACTCCGAACCTGAAGGCTCCTTTTTAGATGCTCTAATTGTAATTATTCCCAAACCTGATAAAGATCACACCCTCTGTCAAAATTATCGGCCAATCTCATTAATTAACTATGATTGCAAAACTTTAGCGAAAATTCTTGCCTCTAGACTTGATCATGTTATTCCCCTACTTATCAAACCTGATCAGTCCTGCTTTTTTAAAGGTCGGCTCGCTTCTGACAATGCTTGAATGTTCTCGAACATTCTTACATTAGGAAAAATTAACCTGACCCTCTTGCTGCATTATCCCTGAGGTTCGTCACAGGTTACCTGGATCTTGGGGAAATTGAAGGGGGATAGCTGTATTGATTGCAAGCAAACCTTTAAAAAGGAAGCAACCCAGGCAATGGCAGAGTCCTGATGGCCTGCGGCTCGTCACGGCTGATCAGAAGCTCATGGTTGACTGTGTCGAAGGCCAGAGACAGATCAAGGAGGACCAACGCCTGAGTGGTGCCTCTGCCAGCTTCTCCTCGCATAGCATCCATGACTGATAGCACGTACTACCAGGCCACTAGGTCATAATGGTAGTTACCTGCCCTATCTGGGCAGGGCAAATGGCACTAGATTCTGTCTGGCACTCCCGTTTGAAATATGGTGAGCCGAATAGAAAATTAATTAATTTCCGATGTGCAGGGAGAAAACTCCCTGGATGCAGGGCATTGATTCTTTGCTTTTCAAAATCAGACTCCTGCTTTGTGAGATTTGAAAAACAAACAGACATGCAGAGCCAAGACAATATGGCACTGTTTCCTGCAGCCTACAGAGGTGCAAAAGGAGTGGCATATTCATGGTAGACTTAAAGATGCCCGTCAAGCAGGTGGGGTTGCTCATATAGGGCGAACGATCCTCAGGTACAGCCTCTGCTGACTTGGAAGAATGGCAGGCCGCCCAACAAGGGTTAACTGAGGCCCTTAGTTGCTTCACAGGGGTGCGTGGGATCGAAGAGTCTTGCATTAACATTTACTCTCATTAAAGAGCCACAGCTTCTGGGATCTGTTATCTTCAAAATATATTAAAAAAAAAAAACAATGCATTAATGATTCAATTAATACTAACAAACCTACCTCATCAGAAAATACAAGTATAACCAGATGTTCTCCTCTTGGCGTGCAAGATATTTATAATCATCTGTCCAGTAAGAGGCTAAACAGACTCCTAACTTAGCTAGAACTCCTTTGAACTAGTGTGTCTTCAGGCTTTTTTTTTTACTTTAGAACAACTCTCCAAATGTGCCTTTCGATACAATATTTAAAGGTATTTTTTAGAGAACGTCTTATAAATTACCTATTATGTTTACATACGTATACCTAGAATGTGCAAAGCTTTGCTATGGCGTTAATAAGTTCTCCTCCATATGACCAGGACATTCTTACAACCCCGCCCATTTCTCCAGCCAGTGTTTGTTTAAGATTTAATTAAGACATCTTTTCAGGACGCTCTGACAGCTGTCTTTTTGTGGCACTAGCCAAAGTCTTGATTAATCTCTGACACTGCAGATGCAACAGTTTATGCCTTAGCAACATGTGGTTTGATCTGAAAGACCATTAAAACAGGAATGCTCTTTTGATTGCTTTTGAGAAAAGGATGCAACCTTACCGTCAATGTCAGAAAGTGGGATAAGTATGTCTAAAAGACCTAGCAAAGAAAGGGCGCTCAAGCACAAGCAATTACCAGGAGGCCCCGGAGAATTTTCCGTTACGCTGGTGTAATCTCGCGTAATTTAAGTAATTGCACGTTACACTTGTTACACGAAAATTCACGAAATAATGTTATTACGCCACATCGCATAATTATGCGCTGTTCATGGGGAAAAATCTGGGCGATCGACTGGGACTTGTTCTGCTTCTGTTTGCATCTCTTGTGTTTTTGTGAGCTATTTTTTGAGCACGAAATGCATTGTAACGTCCAAAATGTTTATGAGGACATATTTTGTGCTAAACTATAGTGTCAAATAGCTGTTTTGCGCTAGCGAAAATTTGTGTAATTTTTGCAAAATTTCACATAATTACACAAAAGAAAAATACAAATTTCCACGCAGTGCTATTCAATAGCTGGTAGCAGCAGTCGGCAGTTAAATGAAATTGGTGCAGACATGAAGCACTTTCTGATGGGAATGTGTTAATATCAAATATTAATATTTGACGTCTTCATAAGAATAGGTAAGCAGGGCGTGGGGATAGGTATGACATGCATCTACTATCCTCAGAAAGTAACTGTATTTCCTGAGGCTAAAATCGAGACAACACCGTGCTTTCATTTTCTGTACCCCGAGGTCCGGGTCTCTTTATTCACTTCCCCATATAGCTCATGGCCCATACCATGATGGTCCTGCATGGCGGGGTTATTGCTCACACTCCCCTCACTCAAAGTGCCAAATGGGATGATCCCATCCCCAACACAACATTCCTCCTTTAATGAAAACATGAAACTAAAAACAAAAGAAAACATTATAAGGCTTGCATCTAAAAGAAACAGCTGCACATATCATGGGCAGAACCATAGTGCAGATGATTAAGTCATCGTCACCGAAAATGAAAAACAGCTATTCGTGAACAGAAGTACACTTGAAAGTTAATCGACTATACTGTAAAACCAAAACAAAATCCTTAAACTTTTTGGAGACTACTGGTTGAGGGCGTAGGTAATATTTCTCCATAGCTTGCCGATTAGGATCAGGCGCACTTCCTTCCAGCTTGTCTTGAGGTCCAGAGTCCCCCACACTAGGGTCTGCATCACTGGAGTCTCTCGCCTTATTCCCCTGGGTCTTTGAGGAATATGGCTGGCTGTGGTGACTATCGAATCCCCCCCTTTTGTGTCAGAGGGGAAAAATCGACACCGCTTTGAAGGGTTCTCATATTGTTGTCATCGCCTCCTGGTTCGGCCCCTGGTGACTCACAGCGGGTGCTTCCTGACCCAGATGCAGGTGCCCGGAATAGTTTAAAAAAGACACATTGCTTGTAATGACTTCCCCATGTTTTCTGGCAGTGATCATAGTTCCTTTCACGGCACTTACTCCTCAAGGCTCAACCTGAAACAGCAAAAGAAACTTGCTCCCTGAATGCCGGTTCTTGACGAACACCAGATCACCAACTTGAAAATGCCACTGCTTGGTCCTTCATCTCCTCGACGTGTTGTCATTCTGTGTATGGCAATACAACAAGGGTCTCTTAGTCTACTTCATCAATAAGACACAAGACACAAGGAAATCCCCTATATCATTTGCTTAACCCCTTCCATGCTCATGACGGAACGGTTCCGTCATGAGCCACGGTTGAGCTGTGCTCATGACGGAACCGTTCCGTCATGAGCCCGCCCGCGCTCGAACCCTTCAGCACCGCGGCGGAATTCGCCCAGCGCTGAAGGGGTTAATCAGCAACGAGCGCTCTCACCTACCCACTTCTGCCAGGTGTGTGAGGGCCCTAAATTCCAACAGGAGAAACCCCCTGTTCTCCCTATACTTCATGACCACTAAAAAACTGTTTCCCTATTCCTCTTCTTCTTGCAGCTAGGAACGGCATACCTTGTTGTATTTCTATAAGCTTGGGCATGTATGCGGGACCTGTTCCAAAAGCCTAGAGTCCCTCCTCTGTGATTAATTCTGTGTATGGTGCCACCGCAAAGCTTCTGTAACCTTCTCTCTAATCGCTGAAGTTTCCCAACATGAGGAATTGTGTCGTCCATTGCCCAATTCATGCATAATATGCTGGGTGACACCCCAGTGGTGGCATGCGGAGTGAGACAGTACTCACGAACGAAAGCATACAGCGAGCACTTCATGTTCTGCCTTGTGAGGTGAGGTATTCAGCAAACCCCTGACTTGAAAATGGAGGACTGTTGTCCGTTCATTCAACAAACCATGAGTCGCCATGACCTTCTGTAACCTAGGGATTGTCTGGTTTGCAGTCATTGATTCCAGAATCTCAACTTTGAGGTACTTTGAAAAATCTTTTACTATCACCAACATTTGTGGGCCATCTGGTAGGCTTCCAAAATCAGCATCTGCTCTGTACCACAGAACAGAGGAAATTGACTCAATAATGATGGCTACAAGCGGCTCAGCTGGGCCAGCAGCTTGACACATTGAACACTGTTTTACAGTGCATTCTGCCTGGTCATCCAGACGAAGGAACCAGACCTTACATCGGAGTCTAGAATTCATTTTTACTACTACTTGATGGGCCGAGTGAGCTAAATCAACCACCTGCTGTTGCAAAGACACAGGAATTATCAGGCTAGGATCTCTAAGTAGTGAAAAGCAGTATTGTCCCAAGGACAAAGAAGAAAACTCAAAATTCACGCAGATACAGCTTCACTCAAACTCATCAACCCCTGCAAACGGGGGGTGTACATACGTTAGAATTATTATACTAAGGTACCACCAGGTACAAGAATGTGGTATCAAAGGCTTTATTCATAGATATATAAATAGGATCATATTACAATTCACATTTAAAAACCTCCAACGTCCAACAGTTCTTAAAAAACATAAAAAATCTAATGTGCTTTAAAAACAGTTCATACAGAAAACAGTGAATCAAATGCACATTTAGAACCAGTTTGTTGTTCTTTTGTTATCACAAACATATAGATGATAAAAATGATGTTTCAATTTTTAATTAAAAAACATTACTACGCAAAAATATACATTGAAAAGAAAAAAAACTTAAATCCTAACAGGGAGACCCTATTGCACAGTTAAAGAGGTTCTGTTACAGGACCTGATCCAACTTCTTACGTAGAGTTCATATCGTTATTGCTATCGCTCATTTTTTTTTGCAATACTCTTTCTCGCAGTTGGGTTCAGTACTTATGCAGCATCGACGCATTTCGGTGTTCTCGGAATTAAAAACCCCACCTTCCTCAGGACACCAAAGTGTATCAGGGATTAGAATCTCCCTCTTAAGGGAATTGCATGAAAGACCCTTGGTTTGGTGGGGCCTCCTCTCTTTTTCACTCACTAGGACCTCTAAGTAGACACCCTTCAGGCAAAACAGCAAGTTCATGCCGGTCATGATGTAATGATGACAATGTCAAACGTGCGTCATCAGTACAATGAGAGGCATTATGGGTGAGAGTGTGCCATTTCCAAGACGTTACTGCTGATATTGCGAATTGAAGACAGTCGTCCAACTGAGTAGCAGATATGATGTCCTACAGAGATATTGACAGAGGCCTTGACCCCTCTACCACCAAACGTACATACTCCTCCACATCCTCAGCATCTGATTCTTTGCCAGCCATGGCGGGTCTTGCATGTCTGGAGAGATAATCAGCTGGATTTTGAGACCCTGAATGGTACACTACAGTGAAACTGTATTCCTGTAACTGAATGATCAATTTCTCGATCAGAGAAGGTGGTTTTGACATGGACCCAGTGAACAATGGAATCAGTGGTTCGTGGTCTGTGTGATCTATGAAAGGTTTGCCAAAAATATAAAGGTGAAAATGGCGGCATCCCCAATGGAATACAGTAGCTTCCTTCTCAATATGAAAATATTGCTTCTCAGAATTTGAGAGGATGCAAATAGCATATGCCAACGGAGCCCATTCACCATCGTCCTGTTTTTGAGAGAGGACTGCCCCAGTCCAGTAGGGCTGGCATCCACAGAGAGCTCTGATTCATGAAGAGGGTTAAAATAAGCCAACTTGGTTTGTGCTAAAAGAGCTTGTTTTGTTGCTTGAAAAGCATTCTCTTGGTTGGGCAGCCCATTTTCACATCGCATTTGCTTTGGGCTGTTCTCAAAGTAGTGATGTGAGAGCAGTCAAGTTCTGAATAAATCGACCACAGTACATGACCTTCCCCAAGAAACTGCAGATGCCGGCAAAGCTGGTTGGCACCAGGGCTGATTGAATATCCAGAACTTTTGCAGGATCAGGCATGACCCTATTTACAGAGAAGCGGTATCCGAAGAAAGCTATCTCCTTCTGGAGAAATGCACACGTCTCACAGTCTAGGGTGAGGCCTTCAGCCTGTCAAGATGTTGTTCGATGGTTGGGGCATGCAGTAGGATGTCATCACTGACACTGATGACCCCATCTAGACCAGCAAGCACACCCCTGATAGTATCTTGATAAACTTTTGTCGCACTTGACACCCTGAAACTGAGGCGTTTGTACCTTCGTAGACCAATGTGGGTGGAAAAAGTAGTGATGGCTTTTGACTCCAGAGCCAGCATCAGTTGATGGTATACTGCTCTTGAAACCATCTTCGTGAACCATCTCCACCAACTTACTTCCTCAACAATATCAACCACGGTGGGCGTCAAATGGCATTCACGTAGGATGGCCGAGTATGTTGATGCAAATCCTAACCTCACATGACTGTTTAGGCTTTCCGTCAATCACAATTAGGGAGACCCAGGGTGTAGGGCCTTCCATCCTCTCAATGATGCCTGCCTGCTCCAGTTTTCTCAGTTCAACGCCACTCAGCGATGTTTCAGTGCGACCGGCCGGATTGACTCATCTATGTTTCGGTGTATGAGATGGCCCTTTAGACCCTCAAAGCCTTGGAATAGCTGTGAGAATTCAGTCAACAGATCATCTATGCTTCCCAGGTGCAGACTGAAAGCAAAAGAGACTAGGTGAAGTCGTTCTGCCATCCGGCAGCTCAGCAGCATTGCCGAGCCACTCTTGCTACATACACCTTGGCACATGTTGAGCGAGACTCATGCAAAATGTCAGTGGTAAAGACCCCTGACAGAGAAAGAGGTGTTGAGGACCCATAGGCAAACACTTGGGTGGCAGTGGGGTGCAATACAGGCTCTAGTGGGAGGTTTTTCAATGCAGACAGCGCAAGAAAGTTTATTGAATCTCCCATGTCGACCAGGGCTGGAATTTGGTGGCCCGCCAGGAAGACTGTGCACTTCGGGATGCGCCGTTAAGGGTATTCTCCTAGCTGCATAGAGTGTATCATATGTACCGCCCCTTCCTCATCATTATCCGTGTTCTCTTCGGCATCTCAGGCCACAGGTGTCTTCATGACATTGACAGATTTTGGGGTTTGTGTCTTTTGAAATGCAGAGGATCGCCAGACTCTGGCAAGATGATTTTGCTTGTTGCAGGTGGAACATCTCTTGCCCTGGGCAGGGCATGATCTCTGATGAGGGTAGGGTCCCCCGCATGTGTAATACACCTTAGAGCTTATGATAGGTTTTGGACTCTTCTTCTTTCCTGCCCGTGGTCGTCACCGCATTGACGGGTTTGGGCTTTACTTGCCGTTGTTTAGCCGCTTCAATGTGTGCAGCGCACACCTTAGAAAGTTCCTTCGACTGCTGGCAAATTCTTTTCGTTGAGCTTAGAAAATGTCCACTGATTTCTCAGGAAGCTGCCTGGCTTGTCAGAGGAGGGATCACTCATAGTCCCTAAATGTAGGAGCATGGGTCGGCATCGGTCATCTTCTAAAGCCACTGCGGAAAAATAGTTCTCCAGTTTCTCCACCCAGTCCTTCCACTGCACGGCCTGCGCAGATTGGGGGCCCTCCACAACGAAAGGTTCAAGTGCTGGTACTGAAGCCATCCCAGGTCCTCTAGGCAGCCAAGTGTGTGGGGAGAAAACCAGTGCAGGAAAAATGAGAACTCACTAGCCAGGCAAAAAAGTACAGGAAGGACACCACCAGGCCAAGAGCACACACTTAGGGCATTGAGATCAGCCCCCAAGAATGTCAGGAGCAACACTCCACAGATCCTTCAGGGCAGCCGGCATCATAGGCACTTAACAGAGGAGGCAAGTGCTTTCCCTCACATGGCTATATGCAGGGCACAGCAAGAGAATACTCACAGGCATCACAACTTTCAGCAGAGCAGGTAGATGCTTGCCCTCACAGGCCCAGAGGCAGTATACCTTCACCACCACTAACTCTACCTCAGTTCGGGTACAAGCCCGTACCAGCATTCTTCATGACACAAGGCAGAGGCAGGAAAGACAACAAAGTGGCAGGGCCAACAAGAAACTCCAGACAGGTCTGCAGACTTACAGGAGACACAGTTAAGCAGTCCGCCTTCAAGGCAAGAGCAGCTGCCCGTCGCAAAGATCCACAGTCAAGCAGCCCCTCACACAGGCTTGAGCAGCTGCACAATGACGGCATATGGGAGCAAGCCGTCGATCTCCATAGCCACCGGCAAAACAGGCATACAGCACCGCCAGCCCTGACGTCCGTGACTCATGGCAGGTAAACAGCAGGACTGGAGCAGGGTGCACAGGCAGGGACAGCAAAATCCAGCTCGTCACCAATTTTTAGGGATGCAAGGGCCTAGACTAGTGCATGAAAATGATCGAGACAACACTGATTTTGTTTTCTGAACCCCGAGATCCGCGCCCCCGGTCTCTTTATTCACTTCCCCGTACACGTCATGGTCCATACTGTAGGAAAGTAGGATCTGCTTCTTAGGGTTACCCCTACTTTTTTGCATGACGTCTCACTGTTTTTGACGGGAAACAGCCTTTACCATGAAGGCTTTTCTACGCGTTACGTTTACAACGGTACACTTACCACGTAAACGTCTTTACAACGCGTATTGCTTCCACGACCATCTTTACCACACAAGCAACGTCTTCACGGAACGTCTTCTTCCTCATCCGATTCACTCCTTTTTTAGTGTCGGCGAAGATGTGAGAAAAAGGCAAAAAAAAGAAAAAAGGGGGCTTGGGGGGGGTCTCCAAGAAGTAACGTCAGGTCGGGGAGGAAACGACGTTGTTTTAGGTGAAAGGGAATGACGCTTCAACATTAAGACGGAAAACGTCAACAAGGAAGAACGAGGAGACGACATAAAGAGGTATGGGGAATATAAATTTAAAAAATAAATATATGGATTAAGGGTAACGGGCAGGGGTAGTAAGAATAAGTATTGGGGGCTAGGGGGTCAGGTAAGGGTACAGGGGAGGGGTATAACCTTTACCAAGAGTATGCCATTACCATGCATAAATTTACAACAAAAATCGTTGTAAAACTATGCGTGGTAAAGGAATAATCGTGGTAAAGGTTATGCGTAGAAAAATCATTCCGTTGTAACGCATGCGTGGTAAAGGCATGCGTTGCAATGGAATGCGTAGTAACGACATATATTCGTTTTTGACTAGTCTGACTGAGATCCTGCTAATCAGGACCCCAGTCTATCTACTTTCTCCTTTAAACTGACATACATGTACTTTGGTACACTTCAGATTGGATACTGGGGTACCCTTACCAGTCCCTAGTATATGGTACCCATGTACCCGAGGCATAGGTACAGAAGAGGCCTCCCATGGGCTGAAGCATGCATTATGCCACCCATGAGAGGTCATGCAAAATGGTACTACAGGTCTGCTACTGCAACCGGTGTAAGCTGGTGCTTACACCACTTACTTTAGATATAGGTTCACTATATCTATTGGTCACTACACTTAAAACATATAAATCACCCCTATAGCAGGCCTTAACAATCCTGAAGGCAGGGTGCTGAGTGTTTTGTGAGAGGGTGCCCCTGCATGAGCAGAGCCTCTCTGCAGCCTTCGGAGACCATTATGCCTGGTTGTCTGTGACTCAGCCGGACATATAGGTAGAGGTGCATTATATGACGAAATTAATTAAACTAAAGGAGCACTCCTATTTGTTTAAGTTCTACTAAATTTAAATATACTCAGAAACCAGGTGTGCTACAGGGGCTAGAACACTGTCCGAATGTGCCAATAATCAATAATCTAAAATTCAAGTTTTTCAACCTGGGCTCTGTGCACTTTTACCTTAACACAATTGTGAAATTTTCAAATAAACTTTAAACACTTATGCTGGTATCCTCCTACAAGTGAAATTACCAAAAACCTAGTAATGAATTGTACCCACACACATAGATTACATAATCTCATTTACATGTTTAATTTTTTAGAAACACAAATCAATTTCTTTGGCATATATTTGTGCTTTGCATCACAATTTCAAATGTTCCGGAGAACCGCCCAATGCATTTCAGGCCCCATCAGCCCTTCTAAGCAGTCTAATAAATGTTTACATCAAAAGAAATCATCATGTCATCAAATGTAGATTTCCAAAATCAACCCACGCATATGAAAAACTGTAAAACAAGATCGTAGAAACAGGTGAACAGAAACCCAATAGTGGATTACAGAGGAAGGTGAAGAGAAGGTGCCTGATAATTGAAATAACGATCGACTTTGTTTGTACATAACTGCGTTTAATCTAAAATCATTCCAACCATGGTGCTCCAAAATCCCAAAATACCCATAACCATGTGCAAATTGTCAAATGAAACAACGGAGTAAAAAGAAAAACGGACACAAGGATTACAAACCTTGGAGTCCTCCAAAAGAGTAAGGCAGAACTGTACTAATCTAGGACTAAATATAAGTGCTTGAATAACGCATCTTCTCGAATAGTGAACTAAACAGAAGATGATGATAATGGATCAAACGGTAGTGAAACGCACAACAAACTAACCTGGTAATAAAGCTTGTGGCCATGAAACGCGGCTTCCCCGAATATAGGGCCTGATGTAAACACGATTTTCAAATCTTAAAAAACAAATATGTACGGTCGTATGAACCATTTAAAAGACATGCGGTGACAGCATAAGGCTAAAACCCAATGCATGTCAACTAACCTTGATCCGAACTTCGGACGGGAGAACACAACTTCCCCGTCTTTCCCGCTAACACGAACTCAACGGTTGATGAACGCGACGCATGCTTACAATGCGATGGAATAAATCACTAGAATAAAAGACGGACTAAGGAGCTCACCGCAACTGTTGTAAGCGCCATATATAAACGATGAAAAGACGTGTTTATTCAGTATAAAACACAGTGAAATGTAACGGACTACGAGCCACTCATCTCCTACATAAAGCGCACTGGTTAAACTATGGAACTTATGTAGAAATCACA
Source organism: Triturus cristatus (assembly GCF_964204655.1). NCBI lineage: Eukaryota > Metazoa > Chordata > Amphibia > Caudata > Salamandridae > Triturus > Triturus cristatus. Next base: position 1,140,120,369 of record NC_140589.1, read on the forward strand.
AAAAAACTTATATTCAAACCAAAAGGTACTCTACCCAAGAGCGCAGTGCCCATGTGACAATAATTACACAGACTCGAAAATTGGTGCTTGTATAAAATATCCGTGAAGTGTAAAGGAAATAAAAAAGGGTAAGAGACATAGCACAAATAACATTTCTCAAATACATTTCACTTCCATGTAAAATGACATGGTGCTGATGATGACAGTGAATCAATACATTAAAAAACATGATGGAAATTAAACATAAGAATGCCTATCAAAAAACAGCCTGTCATGCTTTCCATTTAAGATAGAACTACAAAAAACAACCTAGATCTACTTTGGGATTCTGAGTGTTAAGCCTCCTAATCCAATATATTTCCCTTTGAAGTAAGGTTCTGGTAAGATCTCTACCGGGTGCGGGTTTAACCATCTCTATTACCTGGAATTTTAACTGAGCTATTGTATGACGATTTTATGTCCAGTTCCCTGCTAAACTACTGTTGGTGTTGAAATACGGATAGTGCTTTTGTGCTCAGAAATGCATGTTTTAATTTTTCGCTCAGTTTTGCCTATATACAATTGGCCACATGGACATTTTATTCCATAAATTAAGTTTGTAGAATTACAATCAGCATTTAGTTTGGTTTTGATTAACCTCCCCGTCTGGGGGTGCTGTATGTTGTCACTACAAATTACATTGTTACAATGAACACAGATCTGGCACCGTCTGGTACTTCTGAAGTTTCCCCTAATCTGTGATGGTTTAGATGGTTTAGATTTTAAAATTTCTTTTAAGTTAGATGATCTTCAGGAGGCAAATATGGGTTTATTCTTTCATTGGCTAGAATTTCCCATCGTTGATGGATGATCCTTTTAACCTGCCGAGAGCAGGTGGAAAATTTTGATACATATACTTGTCTATTAGCTGATGTTTTGACTTTAGTTTCTAGAAGACTACTCCGTGTTCTGTTGTCAACCTTCAAAATGGCTTGATCTCAAATGGGTTCTGGATAACCTTTTGATTTGTATCTTTGTTTGATGATGCGAACATTATTTTGTAAAGAGATGTTGTCGGAACAGATACTTTTGGCTCTGAGGAACTGAGAATAAGGAAGGTAATGAATTAAACTTGGCGGGTGAAAACTGGTAAATAATAAGGTGTTATTCTTGTCTGTTGGTTTATGATACACCTCTGTGTGTATATTCCCATCCTCCATGGTCACTAGAACATCCAAAAACGGTAAAGATTTTCTGTTCATTGTACAGGTGAATTCAATGTTTTCGTCAAACAGATTTAGTTGATTGATTTTGGTATCCAGTAGATCCCAACTGTTGTTCCACTTTAAAAAGATATCATCTATATATCTGCAATATAATAGCAGATTATCAGACCATTCTTTGTCATTATAAATAAAAGAATCTTCAAATTTAGCCATGTACGTATTTGCGTACGCCGGGACCCCGGCGAAACCCATTGAAGTGCCCTTCAGTTGCAGGAAAAATTGACCTTCCCATTCAAAATAACTATGATGAAGGCAAAAGTGTAGTATCTCCAAAATGGTTTCTTCTGAAAAAATACTTTATGGATCGGTAGTATGCGGTGCTCAACAGATCTCATTTTATTACTCATTTTATTACTCATCGAGGAATTGGCAGTAGTGATCCAAGAAATCACTGATGAGTTGACAGCAATTCAAACCAATATAGAAACGAGAATGGACCCAGACAAATGGAACAAAGTTTTGGAAGATATGAAAACCAAATTGAATGCTTAGTCGAAAGAATTACAAGAATCAATCAATCAATCAATCAATCAGTGACACTTGTAAAGCGCGCTACATACCCGTAGGGTCTCAAGGCGCTGGGGGGGGGGGGAGGGGGGGGTGCCGCTACTGCTCGAACAGCCAGGTCTCCAGCTTCTTCCTGAAGGAGAGGTGGTCTTGGGTCAGGTGCAGGTCGGTAGGGAGGGAGTTCCAGGTCTTGGCGGCCAGGTAGGAGAAGGACCTTCCTCCTGTAGTCGCTCTTCGGATGCGGGGGACGGCGGCGAGGGCGTGGTTGGCTGATCGGAGGTGGCGTTTGGGAGCGTGGAAGTTGACTCGGCTGTTGAGGTAGCTCGGGCCTTGGTCGTGTAGGGCTTTGTGTGCGTGGGTGAGGAGGCGGAAGGTGATTCTCTTGTTGACGGGGAGCCAGTGAAGGTCTCTCAGATGTCCGGAGATGTGGCTGGTTCGTGGGATGTCGAGGATGAGTCTGGCTGAGGCGTTCTGGATCCGCTGGAGTCTCTTCTGGAGCTTGGCGGTGGTACCGGCGTAGAGGGCGTTGCCGTAGTCCAGTCGGCTGGTGACGAGGGCCTGGGTGACGGTCTTCCTGGTCTCGGTGGGGATCCACCAGAAGATCTTCCGTAGCATGCGTAGGATGTTGAAGCACGCCGAGGAGACGTTGTTGACTTGCCTGGTCATGGAGAGGGAGGAGTCCAGGAGGAAGCCCAGGTTGCGTGCATGGTCTGTCGGTTTGGGTGCGGTGCCCAGGGCGGGAGGCCACCAGGAGTCGTCCCAGGCGGAGGGTGAGGAGCCCAGGATGAGGACCTCCGTCTTGTCCGAGTTCAGTTTCAGGCGGCTGGTCGTCATCCACTCGGCTACCTCTTTCATCCCTTCGTGCAGGTTGGATCTGGCGGCGGCGGGGTCGTTGGTCAGGGAGAGGATCAGTTGGGTGTCGTCGGCGTAGGAGATTATGCTGAGGTTGTGTTTGCGTGCGATGGCCGCGAGGGGGCTCATGTAGACGTTGAAGAGGGTGGGGCTCAGAGATGATCCTTGAGGGACGCCGCAGGTGACTTCGGAGGCCTCTGACTTGTACGGTGGTAGGCGGACTCTCTGTGTTCTTCCGTCGAGGAAGGAGATGATCCAGTCCAGCGCCTTGTCCTGGATTCCGATGTTGCTGAGGCGCCGTACTAGGGTGCGGTGGCAGACCGTGTCGAATGCCGCAGAGAGGTCTAGGAGGATGAGGGCCGCTGTTTCTCCATTGTCCATCAGGGCTCAGATGTCATCGGTGGCGGCGATGAGGGCGGTCTCGGTGCTGTGATTGGCTCGGAAGCCGGACTGTGAGGGGTCGAGGGATCCGTTTGTCTCGAGGAAGGCGGCCATCTGCTTGTTGACGGTCTTCTCGATGACTTTGGCTGGAAACGGGAGGAGCGAGATGGGGCGGTAATTCTTGAGGTCGGTGGGGTCCGCTGTAGGTTTCTTTAGTAGGGCGCTGAGTTCGGCGTGCTTCCAGCTCTCAGGAAAATTAAGAAAATACAAAAGGGACACTCTGGACTACAAGTTGAATGAGGTGTATACCTGGGCCGAGGTGTACGCCCCGAGAAGAGTTTTTTTAAAAAAAAAGTACCAACACCTCCTCAGAAGAGAGTGTGGCCACAGAAGGAGACACGACCATGAATAGAGCACCACCCAGGATTGACAAAAGCAGTAAAATATCACGTGGAGCAATGGGCGAGACAAGAGTGGACCATGCCTCAACATCTAAATCTTTTTTGGCCCATGAGACCAACATCAGTCAACCACCAGGCAAAACAACAGGAAAACCAGGAGAAGTCAAAGAAAAAACAAGACAAAACCTGAGGAGCCAGAAAAATGTGCTATAATCAACATCTCATCGGTTATGCTTACTCCACAACAAACTCGCATATTGAATAAAGGATTAGGATTTGATCCCACATATCGAACAAATGCTTTGGGAAATGAAATTGCCTTGCTCAAATTTATGAGAGTTTTACGCCTACGTTATTTCTTCTCTACCATGCACATCGGAGACCCTGTGCGTCCAGAACCTGAATTCATCGAATTTAAAAGAAAATCCACTTTTCAAGCTCCTACATCACATAAAATCCTAGATGCGTTTGAGAACCTGGTAAAGAACGATCTAGCGAAAATTGACATCAAGGGATCAAGTACCACCAACTTATCTAAGTATGAAAAGAATACTTTAATGTCTTTAGCATCAGATAATCGTATCATCATAGAAAAGGCAGATAAGGGAGGGGCCATTGTGATAATGGATAAACAATTCTATGTATCAAAAGTAATGGAACATGTTTCAGATTCCAGCACTTACCTTAAACTTGATCAAGATCCCATGCCGGATTTGCTTACCACATTTGAAACTTTATTAAACAAAGCCACTTAGATGGAATGGATCACGACCAATACTCGATCTTATCTTACTGTCATCAATCCAAAAAGACCAGGACTGTATATGCTACCAAAGATCCATAAGAACCTCCAGGATCCCCCATTTCGACCAATTGTCACGGGGTGCGGAACCATTATCGAACCTATTGGTCAATACATAGACTTTTTTCTGCAACCTTTTGCTCAGGCTTGGAGTTCATACATTAAGGACACTACCCATTTTTTGCAGAAACTCAGCACGGTCAAACAGAATAAAGACACCATCTTGTGCACCCTGGATGTCAAATCATTATATACCTCCATTCCCCATTCTGGAGGTATGGAGGCAGTAGAATGGGCTTTATTACAATAGAATGCTATAGGAGCCAACAAAGTGTTTATTTTGGAGATACTACACTTTTGCCTTCATCATAGTTATTTTGAATGGGAAGGTCAATTTTTCCTGCAACTGAAGGGCACTTCAATGGGCTTCGCCGGGGCCCCGGGGTACGTAAATACGTACATGGCTGAATTTGCAGATTCTTTTATTTATAATGACAAAGAATGGTCTGATAATCTGCTATTATATTGCAGATATATAGATGATATCTTTTCAATGTGGAACAACAGTTGGGATCTACTGGATACCAAAATCAATCAACTAAATCTGTTTGACGAAAACATTGAATTTACTCGTACAATGAACAGAAAATCTTTAACGTTTCTGGATGTTCTAGTGACCATGGAGGATGGGAATATACACACGGAGGTGTATCATAAACCAACAGACAAGAATAACGCCTTATTATTTACCAGTTTTCACCCGCCAAGTTTACTTCATAACCTTCCTTATTCTCAGTTCCTCAGAGCCAAAAGTATCTGTTCCGATAACATCTCTTTACAAAATAATTTTCGCATCATCAAAGAAAGATACAAATCAAAAGGTTATCCAGGACCCATTTTAGATCAAGCCATTTTGAAGGTTGACAACAGAACATGGAGTAGTCTTCTAGAAACTAAAGTCAAAACAGCAGCTAATAGACAAGTATATGTATCAAAACTTTCCACCTGCTCTCGCAGGTTAAAAGGATCATCAATCAACAATGGGAAATTCTAGCCAATGAAAGTGACTTTTAAGATCTTTTCAAGAATAAACCCATATTTGCCTTCCGAAGATCATCTAATTTATAAGAAATTTTCAAATCTAAACCATCACAGATTAGGGGAAACTTCAGAGGTACCAAACGGTGCCAGAACTGTGTTCATTGTCACAATGTAATGTGTAGTGACAACATACAGCACCCCCATACGGGGGAGTTATTCAAAACCAAACTAAATGCAGATTGTAATTCTACAAACTTGATTTATGGAATAAAATGTCCATGTGGCCTATTGTATATAGGCAAAACTGAGCGAAAAATTAAAACACGCATTTCTGACACAAAAGCACTATCCGTAATTGCAAAACCAACAGCAGTTTAGCAGTGCACTGGACAAAAAATCGTCATACAATAGCTCAGTTAAAATTCCAGGTAATAGAGATGGTTAAACCCGCACCCGGTAGAGATCTTACCAGAACCTTACTTCATAGGGAAATAGATTGGATTAGGAGGTTTAACACTCAGGATCCCAAAGGGATCAATGATAAGGTAGATCTAGGTTGTTTTTTGTAGTTCTATCTTAAATGGAAAGCATGACAGGCTGTTTTTTGATAGGCATTCTTATGTTTAATTTCCATCATGTTTTTTAATGTATTGATTCACTGTCATCATCAGCACCATGTCGTTTTACATGGAAGTGAAATGTATTTGAGAAATGTTATTTGTGCTGTCTCTTACCCTTTTTTCTTTTCTTTGCACTTTACGGATATTACTTTATACAAGTACCTATTTTCGAGTCCGTGTAAATATTGTCACATGGTCACTGCGCTCTTGGGTAGAGTACCTTTTGGTTTGAGTATAAGGTTTTTTGTGATTTCTACATCAGTTTCATAGTTTAACTAGTGCGCTTTATGTAGTAGATGAATGGCTCGTAGTCCGTTACCTTTCAGTGTGTTTTATACTGAATAAACGCGTATTTTCATCATTTATATATGGCGCTTACAACAGTTGCGGTGTGTTCCTTAGTCCATCTTTTATTCTAGTGATTTATTTCATCGCATTGTAAGCATGCGTCGCGTTCATCAGCCGTTGAGTTCGTGTTAGCGGGAAAGACGGGAAGTCGTGTTCTCCCGTCCGAAGTTCGGATCAAGGTTAGTTGACATGCATTGGATTTTAGCCTTATGCTGTCACCGCATGTCAATTAAATAGTTCATACAACCGTATGTATTTGTTTTTTTAGATTTGAAAATCGTGTTTACATCAGGCCGAATATTCGGGGAAGCCGTGTTTCATGGTCACAAGCTTTTTTACCAGGTTAGTTTGTTGTGTGTTTCACTACCGTTTGATCCATTAACATCATCTTCTGTTTAGTTCACTATTCGAGAAGATGCATTATTCAAGCACCTATATTTATTCCAAGATTGGTACAGTTCTGCGTTACTCTTTTGGAGGACTCCAACGTTTGTAATCCTTGTGTCCATTTTTCTTTTTACTTCGTTGTGTTTTTTTGACAATTTGCACATGGTTATGGGTATTTTGGGCTTTTGGAGCACCATGGTTGGAATGATTTAAGTTTAAACGCAGTTATGTACAAACAGTGTGGATCGTTATTTCAATTATCAGGCACCTTCTCTTCACCTTCCTCTGTAATCCACTATTGGGTTTCTGTTCACCTATTTCTACACCTTGTTTTACAGTTTTTCATATGCATGGGTTGATTTTGGAAATCTACATTTGATGACATGATGATTTCTTTTGATGTAAACATTTATTAGACGGCTTACCCATACTTGGGTTCTGCTTTATATGAGATTATGTTTATCTTGTTCACAGACGTATCCCCTGAAGAAGGGCCGATGGGGCCTGAAATGCATTGGGCGGTTCTCCGGAAAATTTGAAATTGTGATGCAAAGCACGAATATGTACCAGAGAAATTGATTTGTGTTTCTAACAAATTAAACATGTACATGAGATAATGTAATCTATGTATGTGGGTACAATTCATTACTAGGTTTTTTGTTAATTTAACATGTAGGAGTATACCAGCATAAGTGTTTAAAGTTTATTTGAAAATTTCACAATTGTGTTAAGGTAACAGTGCACAGAGGCCAGGTTGACAAAACTTGAATTTTGGAGAGGTGCATTATAACCTCGCGGTAAATGCTATCTCGAAAAAGGCTCCATAGAAACATATTGTGTTTGGTGTCAAATACCTTGAAATCATACCTCCACACTGGTAACCGGTGTGGGAGGTATGATTCCACCCTTCAGAAGCGAGCTTCGTGGGGTCACTTGTCTATCCAGTGCCAACCTTCTCGACCCGGACAGCACAAAATGGATGCTGCCGACCAGAGACACATTTATGCTTTCCTGCTGCTGAGCCAAGCTCGAGCAGAGGAAGGCAGCACAATAGGCCTCCTGTCACAGGGAGGTGTGACCACCTCCCAGACAGGGTTTAGTGTATTGGGGCTGGGTGGGTGCACTCTGAGAGTGCCTGAAAGTCTGCACCAGGGGCACATTTGGTGTCCCTGTCCATAGTCCAGCTCAAACCAGCTCAGGGAGCCATTGGCTCCTGCTCTGGCGCGAACCTCAACAAAGGACATGGGTTTAGCCGCCCTTCTGTCCTGCTCCAACCCCTAGGAGGGTCCCCATAATCTGTCCAACCCTCTCCCATGGGTACAAAAGGGCTTACCTGGCTGTAAGACTTTATAATTTACGTGGACAAGATTCTACAAGGAGAAACCACTGATCTTCGACCGTCTGGACTCTCTGGACTTCACTGGACCTCGCATGGGCTCGACTTCGTCCCCCTTTCCGTCAGAAGCTTAGTTTGTGCCTTTGCTCCATACAGACTCAATGCAGGACCTCTGATGCACTAAAGACAACTGAAGAATCTCCCTTGGAGTGAAGGAGTCACTCCCCTGCATTCGCAGGCACCAAACCGCAACTGACCAGTCTGCTGCTCCTACGGACTCCGAAGATGTCAGCAACACAGGAGGTGGGTTTGTGAAGGTCCCTGGAGTCGATCTGCCCTCTTTCCGAGTTTGAGTCCAGTATCCCTCGTGGGGACTGCATAACCCGAACCCCTGTGCACCTTGTCCATTTGCAGTTGCATATGCTTGTTGGCAACTCCCGAGTTTGTGCATTGGGCTCCGTGTAGTCCTGACCCTGAGCAGTCTTTGCACCAAATAACTCCGGCCTCCTCACACAGAGTGCTCCATGGGCTGGTGCTTTGCCATCTTGCTCGAGGTGCCCTCGCAGCTCCTTGTCATTCGACCTGTGGGTCCTCCTCAGGGTCATCTTGATTTTTCCTGGGCTTTCTTCGTTGCTCCAGACGTGCCCTGACTCCCCATTGCTTGATGAGGACCCTGGACCTTGCTGGTCCACACCTCAACCTGATTGACCTTCCTGCGTAGGTTGTTTGTTGGTGCTCCAGCCGGACACCGACCCCTCAGCACTCGATATCCTTTGTGGGACAGCTCTCATCCGGTTCCTGGTCATCCTCGACATTTCCTGGTCCTTGTGTCTGCAGAGACAAGCATCCCTTCTTCGTACCTGAAGCACCCGACATCGGTGGGCATTCGTCTACCGAGCCCCTGGTCACTCTGAAGTGACCCAGACTCTGTCCCCTCTGCTTTCAGGTTCCTTCCTTTCAGAATCCAGGCTTGGATTCCTCTGGACCCTTTTCACACTCACGGCAGCAGTACTTCTTCATAGCCCTCCATTGAGAACGATGGCGGTTTCCGACACCACTTCAGACCTATGCACCCGGCTCCCCTGGGATAGGTAACTCGGATAATACGGTATCCATGGGTGGGGTGGTTCCCTAACCTCTTAAGTTCCAAAGGGTTGGCTCGAAGTCCTCCTAGAAGGGTCCTTAAAGTTTAACTTTCCAAACACGACTTTCCCATAGAGTTGCACAGAGCATGCGGTCGTGTTTCGTCACTGCACCCGTCCTCCGTGGGTGGACACAGAAGGATTCAGTTATAGATACCAGAATTGAACTGCTTTTTAATATGACGAAATAGATCATAAGGAGACGTGATAGAAGGAAGGATATGATCCATAGACCGCCTCTCTATCCCTTCAGAAAGCAGAAGATCTTTGGTGCTTGTTGGAATTCAAAGTAAAGAGAATTTCAAGAAGGGTAGTTGTGAATCTGGAGGCATCATATACATTTTAAACAGTGCAAAGCTTGATTTTTCTGGATTTTATCGTGGAACTCAGAGACGTACAGTACCTGAGAAGTTGTGATTACCAAGAGACCTGAGGTATCTGTGGGAGGAATGAGAAACATCCTCCTTTGATCCTAATGGAAGAGTATCTAGTAAATGCCAAGGATACTATTAAGAATTTGATTTGTAGAGTTATTGTCTTTTCCTGAAGAAGGTGTTGGTCGAATTATGGGGGCCGATTCACAGAACTAACTTAAGACAAAATCCTAAACTTACTACTTTTGGTATTCACAGAAGTTAGGATTTTGTCTTAAGATTGTCTTAAGACAAACTTAAGACAACATCCTAACTTAAGTCTGTCTTAAGTCTGTCCTAAGTCTGTCTTAAGACTGTCTTAAGACGGTCTTAAGTTTGTCTTAATTCCGTCTTAAGACTGACTTAAGTCTGTCTTAAATTTGTCTTAAGACAAACTTAAGACAGACTTAAGACAGTCTTAAGACAGACTTAAGACAAACTTAAGACAGACTTAAGACAGACTTAAGACAGACTTAAGACAAACTTAAGACAACATCCTAACTTAAGTTTGTCTTAAGTCTGTCTTAAGTCTGTCTTAAGACTGTCTTAAGACGGTCTTAAGTTTGTCTTAAGTCTGTCTTAAGACTGTCTTAAGTCTGTCTTAAGTTTGTCTTAAGACAAACTTAAGACAAAATCCTAACTTCTGTGAACACCAAAAGTAGTAAGTTTAGGATTTTGTCTTAAGTTAGTTCTGTGAATCGGGCCCATAGTGCCCACCAAAACGCGTTGATGCACAGAGGAGGGAAGCTCACTACAAATCTATGTCGACAACTGTTACTGAAAACAAAACATTTTTTTTTCACTATCCAACAATTGATCTATGCATGATTTAGTGGCTATTTTTGTGACTAGGAAACAATTTTCCTGTTTGTTCTCCCAAATGTTTATTGTGTCTTTTTTTTAAAAAATGATACACTGATTTGTTTTTGAGAAATGCATGTCTAATCTAGTGGATGGTACTTTTTAAACCTCAAACAGTTTTTTAATTATTGTTTTTTGAGGAATTTATAAAAATATTGTGACTTTTAAGATATATGCGCCTTTTTTTAATTGTTGTATATCGAACTTAATAAATGTGTACTATTTCAAAACATAAGCACAGGTGCACCACACATTGAGAAATCGGGAAGGACAATAATATAATTCATTCCCCACGTCCAGATTATTCAAAAAAGTTCATTTTTATTCAAAAGGTTTATAATAGTTGTCTCATTTTAAAACACAAAATTGTGAGTACAGTCTGTTCTTGACAACACAGTCGACGCGTTTCGTCCTTGAAGCGGACTTCTTCAGGGCATGTAATAAGGTGCACTCATTATTCAATTCTATTCTGCATGGATAGACACAGTGCCAGACCAGAAATATCCGTAGGGAAATTCCCCAGTTTCTTATGTATGCTGAGATTATATTTGAGCGTAGTATTCTATAAAATCACCATAAATTTTAAAAGGATGACCAAGTCACGTCATTTCAAGTGTTTTCAAGTATTTTCTTGTTGTATGAAACGAATGATAACAATCTTCACAGTCAATATGTGACGAGCTTCCGATGGATCCGAAAATAACGGCTGGCGGGCAGCAAGAAAGGTAGAAAGCAAGTGACTTGCTTTATGGTGATTTTATAGAATACTACGCTCAAATATAATCTCAGCATACATAAGAAACCGGGGAATTTCCCTACGGATATTTCTGGTCTGGCACTGTGTCTATCCATGCAGAATAGAATTGAATAATTAGTGCACCTTATTACATGCCCTGAAGAAGTCCGCTTCAAGGACGAAACGCGTCGGCTGTGTTGTCAAGAACAGACTGTACTCACAATTTTGTGTTTTAAAATGAGACAACTATTATAAACCTTTTGAATAAAAATGAACTTTTTTGAATAATCTTGACGTGGGGAATGAATTATATTATTGTCCTTCCCGATTTCTCAATGTGTGGTGCACCTGTGCTTATGTTTTGAAATTATTAGGTCAGTTTGGACTTGCATTGTATCAGTGGGTGCGATCCAGTGTGCACACTTACCCCTAGTAACTACATAGGGACATAAATATAGAAGGGATAGCAGCTTAGGTGCTGGTCAATAGAGGGCTCCACTGATTTGGGTGTGTTTCATACCTTTTTTTGCATAAATGTGTACTATTCATTGAGAATCCATTTGATTAGTTTATTTCTTGGATCCTGTGTTTATTGTTAACATGTTGGTGATATAATGTTCCTTGTGTGTATGTGGGTTTGTATATGTGTATTCACCCAAAGGTCAAAGTTGGAGACTATCCCGGGTAATTCACTATCAATTGCACTTCCAGCCCTGCCAAGGGTGACACATCTCGCTTTAGTAATGCATTTTAAGTCACTGTAGAAATTATTGACTGTGCTGGAAATCTGACTGTGAGGTAGCAGTGTTCGTAGAGAGTTGCAGTCTTTTTTTCCTTCTTTTTATTTATGCACCCCACACACCCAAAATAAGGGTAATGATATATTTCTCCATTCCAATTTTTATTTACTCAAAAAACTGGCTAGCACTCTAGCTCTGCATGCGGTTGGCCACTCCTAAACCAAGTTAGTGCCCTATCCGTATGTATCCATTGGCTGATGGCCTAGTTCTATATTTTTAGGTTAGCGGTCTAGACAGTTCTTTAATGGTTGGCCACTCCCCTTCCTGGTATAACTTGGGCTTTGTTTCCTGTTAACACTTCCATATGTTAATGAGTCATTCTGATGAGTGCCGATTCTTAATTTATTCTCTCAAAGCACCAGCCTTGAGCTGTGGCCTTTTGTAGACCGCATTTGTAGCGTGGCACCCAGCTGAGCACTACGGCCTGCATGCGGCCTTGTGGACAATGCGTGCGACTTTCGCAGAAGCACGATAGCAGGGGGACGGGTGGAAGCACATGGCCTGCACACAAACAACACCTCTGTGACATCCACACAGGTGGGAGGACAGCCGGAGGCACATGAGGAATGTAAACAGTACACCTCGAAGATGCATGTGATCGGCACTAACAGCAAAATAAAATAATAATGCAAACAATATAACTATGTGGGTTAAGCGCTTTAAAGTCAGTTCAAAGATATAGTGCAAGTTTGGACTCACCAGTAGTGCAGAAGGTTAATTGTGCCTGTTGCAAAGAATGTGTATCATGCATTTCACAGAACCTAATGTTCAAATAAGCGGAGTTAAATGAAGCTAATAAGTAGGTTGGGTAGAGTGGGCAGAGCTTTAGGGCAGTGGGTGTGGTAAATTTTCAAGCAAGTAATTGATAGCTGTGCAGCGAAGTGTCCCTGGAATTTTTTTCAAATGTTGGCAGCTATGTTAGCGTGGTATATTTGTGTATAGTAACAATTGTCATGCGACAATTAGCTTGGTGCATGTTGGAAAAAAGAGAAAATGCAAACTACATTTGTTTTGACACCACCCACTTTCCTTGCTTCATCTGACAAACCAATTATATCTTGGGAAGATTGGCATGAAGCGTTTGAGTTGTATTTTGAGGCAATTGGTAGTTATGTATTTGTTGTTAAAAGTAAATAAACTATGCTTAAGCACAATTTAGGTGTGGAAGGAAGGAAAGTACTCAAAATATTACCTAATTTCAGAAATCAAACTGAAAGGGGGTATAGTGGTTCAGACATGGAAGAAGAGAGTGAGCATGAATACCGACCATAAATTTATTGGAAGAGTATTTTGGTTAAAAAAAATCAGCATTGTAATTGAAAGGCATATATTTTCCTCTAAAGAACATACACAGGGTGAAACATTTGATCAATCAATATGTTTATTTTCTACTTACATTAACTAGCACATGCAGGTTTTAAGAGTTACAGAATGAAATTATTAGGGATCAGTGGATAAATATTACTTCAAATCTCAAAATACCGGTGAAGTTGTTAGATATGATTCATTGGAAAAATCTATTTCTGTGGCCAAACGTATAGATAATACATCACAATATGTCAAAGAATTGAGTCTTCACAAAAAAGTGTGTACTGTAAAAGTGAATGTCGTGAAGTAAAACAGTTCAGTCAATGCTGATAGTTTAAGAACTAAGGGAGCTGTGAAGACTCAGGTTGTGAATTATGGTGATAGGAGATGTTTATACAGTGTGGCAGCATGAAGCATGTAGCATTTCAACTAACTTACCCAGCTATTAAAATGAAATGTTACACGTGTTAGAGGATTGGACATTTTGCAAGGGTGTGTAGGTGTGAGGGTATGGACGTAAAAAATACAGTGAGTAATGTGACTATGGAGAGGAAGAAAGATATGCAATATGCTGATGTGCTGAATAATGAGGATGAAGTGGAAGTTCTGGTTATTTGTGATGTTTTGAGTTCTCCTGCGAGAGATGGGAAGAGTGGCAAGGAGACATTTTACCCACCTAGGTGCCAGGTAGATGTTGGAGCCTCAATTGGTATGTGGACGGATTCATGTTCGCTGTACATGGTAATTTGTAAGGATACATGGAAACAATTGAGTGAATGCAATTTAATGCAAACGAATGTGCAACCTGGGGGATAGTGTGGAGCAAAATAATCTATGTAGGTTACTTTGAGACCATATTGTCTTTCAATAATAGATATGCAGTTGGCAAAGTGTATGTAGATGAGAAGGGAAGGATGTTGTTAGAGTGGACAGAACAACATGCATTATGCATACATTTAGATCTCAAAAGAAAGAACAAGATGTTAGTTGTGGAAAAATAAGTATGTGATATTGTACAGGAATTTCTTTTGTTATTTGGAAAACAACTAGGATGTTTGAAGAAGTTTGTTTATAAAATGTCACTAAAGAGTTATGCATATCTACCTGTTCATAAAGTATGCAATGTACCTATGGCACTAAGATCTCCTTTGAGGGAGGAGTTAGACAGATAGTGTAAGGAAGATATCATTGAGTCAACTGAGGCCTCGGAGTGGTTGAGTCCACTGGTTACTGCACGCAAACCAAATGGCAAGATTAAAAAGTGTACACCTTGTTCCATGGCTGTTCCAACATGGATGATCAAACAGAGAATGGGTGACATAGATGAATTGATGTGAGAGAAAGCAAATCTATGATACTGTTTATCAGACAGCATTTAGTTTGCCTAAAGTGTGGGAGTTTGTACGTGTCAAAAATGTGCTGTAGTCAAGAAAGGACAGTCCAAGTGGTCTGTTCCAAAAAGAGTGCAGGAGGTGGGAAAAACATAGTAGTGCTGGAGGATGAAAATAAATGGAATTCGTGGAATATTACAAGGTGTGGACAAGTGGAGGAAGAGGTTTGGTTATGAAAAGTGAATGAAGTAACAGAAATTCGGCTATGATTATTCCGAAGAAGTTTATGTCGAGCTACAACTCATATAAAAAGTAAGGATTATGTGTGGAGCTGTATATATAGCAGCCACAAACACACACACAGACATATATAAATATTTTTGGAACAGCCAGGGTTTGTTGGGGGTATTATACCCTTGCACTGCGTGTTGATGAAACTGGACACAGGCAAGTCATGAACCGTGAAACGAACTGGTTCTAAAATGAGAGTGACTGCATCTTTGAAAGTACATTTGATGGCAAATGAATCTGCCACACACGGAATTATATAATTTAAAGGCATCTGAGGGTCATGGTGGTACATGTAACAAAGAATGGATAAGTCATTTGAATATAAGACATTGAAGGACTGGGACTGTGCATAGAGACAACTACAAAGCATTATGGTGGATGTGGTCCCTGTATTATTAATGAATGAAGCAAAGCGAATTCAGTGAGAAAAAGTGACAAATGTGAAATACTGCATTTCGAATGAATCAACGACTGCTTTGAACTTTAAAAGTAGACACTGTTTCCACGCAGGAATGTGTGTTTAAACTTTAGAATAACTGACACACTGCCACTTTAAATTCAGATTGCAAGGCTCGGATTCCTTGTCCTTCTTCATTGTCATGGATTCATGTTTAAAAAGAGCAAACGTGCATGCACTCTCATTAGCTGCTTATGGTTAAGACTCGAGAGAGTCGAAACGCGTAATGCTGTTAGACCTGCCAAAATAAAGACTCCTCACTATTGCACGTTTGGGTGGGCCTGTTTACACGGTACTAGAGGAGGGGTACGTGTTTTCCAATGGAATATATTGGTGAATGACGCGCGCAACAGACCCCAACCCGAAAGGCTGGGCGTACCTAATGTCTATGTATTTTGGATATTGTTGGAGTGGATACACGCCGGCTGTAATCTAAGGATGCAGATGGGGTATGGGTGGCAGGGCCACCTTCGTGAGGCCTGCCCCGACTTGGGAAACGTTTTGGGAGCAGCCAGGGTTTGTGGGGGTATCATACCCTTGCACTACGTGTTGATGAAACTGGACACAGGCAAGTCACGAACTGTGAAACGAACTGCTTCTAACATGAGAGTGACTGCAACTTTGAAAGTACATTTGATGGCAAATGAATCTGCCACACACGGAATTTTATCCTCTAAAGGCATCCGAGGGTCATGGTGGTACATGTAACGAGGAAGGAATACTTCAATTGAATATAAGACATTGAAGGACTGGGACTGTGCATAGAGACAACTACAAAGCATTATGGTGGTTGTGGTCCCGGTATTATTAATTAATGAAGCGAAGTGAATTCAGTGAGAAAAAGTGACAAATGTGAAATACTGCATTTCGAATGAATCAACGACTGCTTTGAACTTTAAAAGTAAACACTGTTTCCACGCAGGAATGTGTGTTTACACTTTAGAATAACTGACACACTGCCACTTTAAATTCCGATTGCAATGCTCCGCTTCCTTGTCCTTCTTCATTGTCATGGATTCATGTTTAAAAAGAGCAAACGTGCATGCACTCTCATTAGCTGCTTATGATTAAGACTCGAGAGAGTCGAAACGCGTAATGCTGTTAGACCTGCCAAAATAAAGACTCTATTGCACGTTTGGGTGGGACTGTTTACACGGTACTAGAGGAGGGGTACGCGTTTTCCTATGGAATATATATATATATAACAACATTTTTCAAAATAATTTGACACTCATTTCAGCTTCTGTCTGGAAAGTTTTCGGGTGGCATATCAAGCTGGAGCCAAGAAAAAGAGGGGGGTCCCAAAATGCGTTTTCTCCATGTTAATGCCCATAAGAGTTTTAACACGACTACTGCCGAAACTGCTGGACGGAATTACACCAAATGTGGCAGAAAGGTAGATTTTGTTCCACAGATCACGCTTTTTGTGATGTGGTGTAAATCTGTTCAGTAGTTTTAGAGATATTTACCAAAAACAAATTTGTATATATAGGGGAGCGGATCCACCCAAGGGGGAGCCGTGTATTCATGTGCCAAAGCAAAGTCCTGATTGGCTGGCCACACCACAGAAAAGTTGTGGCCACCATTTTATGTGTCAGGGAATGGTCTCCGGGGTTCAAAAGTTGTTTGTATATTAAATGAAGGGGTCAGGAGAGAGCTTTCCTTGTCCCCTTGTGTGTGTTTAAAAAGAGGGTTAAGCATGTGTGCTGGGGTCGGAATTCCCTAAAAAATTTGTTTTGGCCACTTGCGAGCTCCACTGACTCAGCACAGTTCCCCGTGTAACTCCGTGGGGGATTTGGGGATCTCACCACGAATCAAAAAAATATATATACTCACATACCCATTTTGACACCCATACAGACACTCTCACACCCAGTCTCTCATCCAGCCAGATGCTCTTACACCCAGACAGACACTCTCACATCCACACAGACACACTCATATCCACTCACACACCCAGACAGAAACTCACACCCCCTCCGACAGCCATATAAACGCACTCACACCCAGTGACACACTCATACACACTGTAACAAGCTCATGCAGGGACTGACACACCGAGGTACACACTTCCATACACTGACACACCCAGGTACACATGGATGCATAAACTAATACATCCAGGCACATACTGAAGCATACACTGAAACACGCAGACACTCACAGATACAGACACTTATACATCCAAATATATATTCATTAGGCCTGGGCAAAGCACTACGCTACGCTCGCGAAGTTTGCGCTACTTCGCACTACACGAATTGCACGTAGCACAGTGCGAACACGCGTAGCGTAGTCTTGCGTAGTGCTGCGGTCATTTTTTGCTTGCTCGCGGTCCTCAACGTCAACTTGGCGACCGCGAGCAATCAAAATGACATCCCGGCGAGACTTTTTCCTTGTTCGCGATCAGCAACATCAAGTTGGCGATCGCGAACAAGGAAAATAAACCTCCCGGCGAGATTCCCAACGCGAGGAGGTCAGGTTTCTCATTGCGAGGGGTCGCGTATGCTCGCGACCGCTCGCGATGAGAAACTACCAGTTCGCGTTGAGAAAGCTGCCGCTCGAGTAAAAATCTCCTCGAGCAGCAGAAAACTACAGCTCGCACTGTGCAAGATGCCATTTTCAATGATTGCACAGTGCCGGTTGCTTGTCCGCACTGTGCAATCATTGAAAACATCTTGCACAGTGCGAACATGTTACTACGCAGTTCGCGAAGTGCTACGCGAAGCTCGCGTAGTGCGAACTGCACTTTGCGTAGCTTCGCGAAGTGCTACTTCGCGAACTACGCCCACCCTTAATATTCATGCATACACTTGGATACCCAGGCAGACAGGAATATATACACTATCACACCCAGGCACAAACTCATGCATACGGTGACACACCCAGGCGTACATGGATCTATACATCAACATGGCCAGGCACACACTGATGCACACACTGATACAGCCAAGCACACACTGATACATATATTGACCTACCCAAGCACACACTGATGCATACACTGGCATACCAAGTCACACTCTGATTGATACACAGACAAACCCACGCACAAATTGACAAATACCCTAACACACCCAGGCACAAATTGATAAATACCATAACACACCCAGGCACACACCTATACATACACTATCACACCAAAAGCGAACACTCGTACGTACACTAACATACCATGGATCACACTTTTGTATACACTGACACACCCAGGCACATACTGATGGAGGCACTTACACACCCAGACAGACACTAATGCATACAGGTACACACCGAGGCACATATTGACGCATACGCTGACACACCCAGGCATACGCCACTGCATAAAATCACATACCCACACACACACTAATACATACACTATCACACCCACAAGCATACTCGTGCAGATACTGAGACAGGCACACACTGACCCATACACTAAGACACCTAGGCACACACTGATGCATACACTGGCTCATCCATGCACATGCTGATGCATACACTGATACACCCAGGCACACACTGATACCCACACCAATACATCCAAGCATACACTTACATACCCAGACACACAGGAATGCATACACTATCACACCAAGACACTCACTCATGCATACACTGACACACCCAGGCACACACTGGTCTATACACCAACACACCCAGGTATACACTGATCCATAAACTCATACTTCCAGGCACAAACTGATGCACACATTGATACACCCAGTCACCCACTAATTCATACACTGACACTCTCAGGCACATACTGATATATACACTGACATACCAAGGCACACAGTGACACATACACTGGCATACCCAGACACACACTTCTACATACACTGACATACCCAGGCACACACTAATATAAACACTGGTACACCCAGACACACACTTATGCATACACTCACATACCGAGACACACACTCATGCATACACAGACATACCCAGGTACAAAATCATACATACAGTAACATACCCAGGCACACGCTCATGTATACACTAACATACTCAGGTACACACTGTTCCATATACAGACACAAGCAGATACACAGTGATGCATACATTAGAACACCCAGGCACACACTGATGCAAATACTACACGCCAATTCCCACACTCATGTATGCGCTCACATAGCAAGTGCCTCATATATACTTCATATATACTTTAAAGAAATAAAAATACAACACAGCTCTTCTTATAAGTAGATGGTGTGGTTTGTTCGTAACTGCAGCATCAAAAAAAAAATGGGTGTACACCTAAACAAAAATAACCATGACAGAAAGCAACAGACTTTCTAATTGCATAATACTGTAGAAAATCTGCAATAGTACACCCCAAAAAACATTTGCATGGATGATTGTTGATGGCATCCAAGTATTCTTGAGCAGATGTTGTGTTAAGGCCAACGGGCGTGTGGCATCTCAAGCAGTGAGTAGTTCTGTGTTATAGATTAGGACACATAGCAGGTACAGGTATGGTGGCTGAGGTGGACAGGGTAGCTGCAGTAGCTGCAGATGTAGATACACCACTACCTGTTTCTTTCTCACAAACCATCCTCAGTTATACTCATTCATGGATAGTTTTTAGATGTTTCTACATCAAGCATGTTCCATGACTGTACTTTTTGTGTGTGCTTGGTGACAACTCTTTCC
Source organism: Triturus cristatus (assembly GCF_964204655.1). Lineage (NCBI taxonomy): Eukaryota > Metazoa > Chordata > Amphibia > Caudata > Salamandridae > Triturus > Triturus cristatus. The sequence continues at coordinate 1,140,140,283 of NC_140589.1, forward strand.
CACAGATGTAACACTTTAAAATGTCAGCAGTGACTTTTTTCCACCTGAGGGGATAGTAATAAACTGCCACACCTCACTTTGTTTCTTCATCGGTCGATTCTGCTCCTCCTTATCTTCCTGCTGCAGGACAGGACCCTCTTCTCCAGCATATGGACCAGATGGAGCCATGATGTTGGAAATTGAGGCTTTTAACCACTTGGAAGCTTAAAAACCAAGAGTCTTACTCCAACCAGTGTAGCTGTGTGCACTGTTTAGTTAGAAATAACAGATTTGGGGTGTGGTTCTTTGAAATAAAAGGGTGTGGCTGTTATCCAGCCAATCATAGAATAAGGTTTATATGTGTCATCGCACAAATTTGCAGATCTTTTTTGCTGATTCACGAAAAAGATAAATTGCGTGACTTCTGCTTAAAAATACAAATACTTACAAAAATATATATTCTTATAGGTGTACACTGCCCTCTTAGATGAAATTATTGCACTGTACACATATGCATTTTTTTAAAATTTTGGCAATCCCGCAAATTCTGATTTGCGAATTAATTATGATCAGGTGATCGAAACAAAAACCATAGATTAGGTCCTGTCGGTGTATGCCATTCCACAGATCCTCAAGAAAAATAATAATGAAAAAATACAAAGCTACATTTACCTGCTCATTGCTTTCTCTTTCTTTTTTTACAGTTCTTGTGTTCCCTCTGCTTGCTTTCCACTAATTTTCACTACTTTCTTCTTGCTTTTTTACCCAACATTTGTCTAACCTCTCCTTTCTTTTCACTGATATTCTCGACTTGTTCTTTTGTCAATTTTTGAATCTCATCTCCATGCTTTCCTTTGTTTTCACTGCTTTTGCTTTGCTTTCACCACATTTTGTTGTGCCCTCTCCTTGCATTTCTCTTGTTTCACTATTTTCAGCTTGCTTTTTCACCTGTGTTTTGTGTGCCCTTGGGAATAATATTAAAAAACGATAGAAATTCACTAAAGAAAACAAACGTTACAAGGACGTTATAGTTAGGAAATAGAATTTAAAAAACTTTAGAAATTCACTGAAAAAAACAAAGGTCACATGGACATTATAGTCAGGCTCATAACTCACTCGAACAAAACCAGAGAAATTCACCAGCTATAGTTATCTGAGCTAACTATAACTTATGCCACCGCAATGCATCACTTATGACATCACACATTACATCACTCGTGACATGGTCAGTAAAATCACTCATGACATCACTGATGATATCTCAAATGACTGTTTCCTCCGGAGGTCTTTCGGTATACTGCCTGTACCTTCAAGAGAATATTTAGGAAGGTAATCTCCTGTGAACTCATTGTTACAGTAAATCTTAAGTTGTAAGGCTCTCATTTAGTGTTGCCACATTTTCACATGCTCGTTCTTTTGAGTCATTCCACAGCAAAAATAAATCATCAATATAATGAGTCCAAATTAAAATATTGTCCAAATATTTCTGGTTATCCTCCGCTCAGGCCACCTGCTTCTCCCACCAGCCCATCACCAAATTGGCAAAGATGGGGACAAAGCAGGTGCTCATCGCAGCCCCAATCTTTTGTCGGTAGAATACCCCATCATGGGCCAAAATGTTCTCTCTCAGGCAGTCCTCAATCATATTGACTGACCTCTTATTTTGCTCCAGATAACAAGCCAGTCTGGTCTTTAGAAAATGCTCACACGCAGTGACTCAAAAAGCATATCATTCAAACCAATGCATAAAAATAACCCCTGACATGGGTTTTGTTCTCATTAGAGCATTCCAGATTGGCTTGGATGGTATTGTACCATTCCAAATCTGTAATACTGTGCCTGGAGTGGTAAAATGCTTTTGTCATTTTATAGCTTAGCATGATGGAACTTTCTTAATCCTATATTTAAAGACTGTGCTCTATGAATGGCAAAAGGCTTTGTGCCTTTCTAGCTCGGCGTGGATGGCACAGTGCTAATCATATGCTTAAAAACGTTGCTAGAAAAACAGACATTTAAGGTGAGCAGATTCAGAGTGTTGCTGGTATTGCAGATTGCTCTATATAGGAGCTGCTCCCCACCTAAATTTGGGAAATACCCATAGTCCTCTGCTTCCAAAATTGCTTAATTTATTCAGCACTAAAAGCCTGAAAGAGTGTTGTTTTATATAAAACCAATTGTAATTATTTATGAGTTGTGCATGACGTATGATATTAGGCTAGGATGTTTTTATATATGCTTATTGGGTTTTAGCATGTCATTCTTCTACTTATATAATTCATGTTTAAAGTTAATTGTAAAGGAAGATGAGCAGCCAAAGTATAGTCAAGAATGGTGATGTAATATAGAACACTAAGCTGAAGAATATTAATATCCAAGTTTACATTTCAGTTGATGCTGGGCTGTTTGGGGGGTTTGGATGTTTTTGATACCTGGAAAAAATACCATCCATTTAAATGAGAAGCCTGCTCTTTTTTATGAATACGAGGTTTCAGTTGGTAAGCTTTCTATATCAGATCTATAGTGGGGTAAGAATTCTGATTTGAGAGGTATTTACAACATCGTCTTTAAATTTTGGCTGGTCAAACCTGCCAGGATTTAACAGGAAAAAACTGCACAGTATTTACCATACTATGAGGATTTTTGGTGAGGTAAATAAAAATACCTGCATGTTATTTTATTCCACACAAACTTGTAATAGGTGCTATTAATTGTACCCAATAGATTACATACCCCATAGCACTCTGAATCAGAGTCTAAGAGTGTATCAAAAAACCAAGGACATAAGAAACCTCCAATGCGTTTCATAAGTATATTTAGTGTGTATTCTCAGTTCATGGCAGAAAGGAACCAATCACAAAGCATGATGTCTAGGGAGAACAGGCAGAATAATGTGTAATAAGAACAAAACCAAGAAGTTAAAAAAACTCCCAGGAAAAAAGGGGTGCAAATCAAACAGCGGTGGCTCCTTTGCTATGGCATAGGAGCGTAACCCCGCCTGCTGTGAGTGCAGCAGGCACACAGTTTAATAATAAAATGGTAAAAAGTAAAATTTTACTATAATGTGTCCTAGGTTCAAACTATTACAGCACGAGGGCAGGAGGCGAGCTGATTAGTGCAATTGCACTATTACTTCTCCCCCCTGCCAGTGCGCATGTCAGATTGGCGGCTGCCTACAGCTGGCCAATCTGACATGCGCACTTCAGAGACATCTATCCCAGGGCTGAATAACAGCTGAGGAATTGCAGCCGCAAGCCCCAAGCCTCACAATGAGTGCTGGGTTTGCCTGCTCCAGCCGATCCTGGAGCATTGGTTAGTTTAATTTTTCCACAGGGGAAAAAGTCCTTCCTTTTCCGCTGGACTGCCCCTAGTCACTGACGAGGACTCGAGCTGAGGCGCCAGCGCAACAAATATGGTGAGTTTATTGGGCATGACACCCCACCATCTTTTAATGTTGCTGGCCACTACTGAAAATCAAAGGAACAATCCAGAGGCACAATGATCCAGCCAGTAAAAACAAAAATAGAAATGTGCAGAGTTACAACGTACCAATCTAGGTTTGCAACACCTATTTATATATCTAAAGAAAATGAGAAGGAAAAGAAAAATAGCCTAGGGAAAGTTCAGCCATGACAGGTTGCAATATTAAGCATTTAGTGAAATCAAAACAGAACAATCTAGATTTGTGAATAGACAAAGAAAGTCTCTGCTCCAAACATAGTATCAATGAAGTCTTGAAGAAGCACCAATCATGCCTGTCAGCCTCCTTCTGCCCCTTCACGATTGCTTTCCTCAGGAAATTCCCTAAGACTCTCTTGGGGAGAGTGAAAGCACTGAACAGTATTTAGCACTCTGCACCCTGGAGAATGACAGCGGCCCACTCAAAGGCCAGCAGAGCAGCAATCTCTGTAATGCCACCAGGAAAGAAATTGCAATGGATGAACCACACAGTTCTGGCTGATCCTGAAAAACTGAAGCATGGGAGGGGTCCACAGGGATCCCAACAGTCCTTGAACGACCACCCTCCTGCTAGAGCTGCCCATGAGAAAGTCGCCCATGGAACAGATGACCTACATTTAGTATAAGGTAAGTATGGTGTCCTGAACAAGTGGAGAAACCTCTTCAAACATGTTGTTGAACATTATGGAGGCTGACAGTGCAAATCCACTTTGGGGGTATATTTCCAGTACTGACTTTTTCTTGCACAAATTCTGCCAGCAAAGATGAGTATTGGCAAAAGTTTCCACCATTGTTTTCTCATCCAATTGGCTTACCTTGTGGAGGTTTACATCACTTTAGCTGAACCCATTTTATGTGCAATAGTTTTCATTAGACGATCTCTAAATCAGTGCTTTGGTCTTTTGAGCACCTTGTTTTTAAACTGGGATAGGAATGCAGGGTACATTTAAGTTATTAGCATCATGAACCTGTAATGCCCAAATTGAAAGGATAGAGTTGACTATCAACCATCAGTCTATTCAACCCCTGTGCTGGTCCTCTCTAGATAAGGTACCATTAGCAATTTTTTGAGGTTTCATTATCTCCTACTGTCAGGGCTGTCCGGTGAGACAAAAAGAATACTTCTTAGAGATGCACTCATAATCTTCACTAGGAGGCGAGGAAGGGTCTGAAGTTCCCTAACCCATGCCCAAACTCCAGGTTGATTAAAGAAATGCTAGACTAAAGTCAAACTAGGGAACTTGCTGTATAAGCAGCTTTAGGGGATAAATCGCAAAGATTAAAAATTCTCTTGTGCAGACAGATTCCAAGCAGGCTCTAGAAATAATAGGGAAGTCAACAGCTCACAATGTGAATTGCACTGTTTCCTTTTTTGTTTTTAGACATTAGTTTTTATCTCACAGCCTTTGGCCATGGTCAGTGGCCACAGGGCCTGGATGCTCCCAACACCCCCATGTGTGGCCAATCCCCGCTATGTATGATGTTCAGCCATGCATAGCGGCGGAACACTTTTTAAAGCCTAAGCTTTCTTATACCATCTTCCCAACTTCTCACATGCAGTCAACCTCTGCCACTAACGTCCTTCAGCCGTGCACACACAAAACGCATTCTCTTCTCCTTTTTTTCACACTTTTTTCAGCTACTTTGGCCCTCCCATGTAACCTGTCACACAAGCTTCCACCCCATGGTTCCACAATATCATGCAAGTTTCCTCAGGGAAACTTGCACAATACCATGGCATACTGAGGTGGATGCTTGTACTGCCGCTCCCACTGGAGTGCCATGGTACGTCATTGGAGTTCCATGCTGGGTCCCATGAGAGTACCACAGTACCCAAAGACTTGACTTATTTTTATTTCCTTTACTTGGGAAGAGGTCCTCTGGGTCCTCACAACAAATGCTGGGAGTCAGGATGTCCCTACCCTGCCCACTTATTCACTTTTTCAAAAACCTTTTCAGGACACAAGGACCAAGTCCACGTGCCCTGCAATGACATCTGAAATATTTTGTTGACAGTTACAGCCAGCCAAACAGATCACACAATAGCATTATACCTGTACCTTGGTTTCGAAATAGCAGCAGAAGAAAATGCTCCATCTGCCAATCAGAAGGCCCTATCATGTAAAATATATATTACTGCAGGACTAACTGCTCCGTTATACCTAATTTATTCTGAGAGTTAACCCCTCTTGCCCAACACAAACTCCTCTCTAATTTCAATTTTTTTTTAAAACAGCTGAATGTATTTGCACTAAATCACAAAAAGCATGCTTTCAGATTAAAGTTCTAACGTTTAGAAAACTTTGGTGTAATTTCATTCACCCATTTTTTTCTGTGTTCAAAAGCCAAGTTTACAATGGGAATTAACATGAGAAATCAATGTTTTGATTTCTCTACCTTTTTTGGGGGGCTCACTTGATGGATGAGCACAAAACTTTCCATGAAGGAGCTGAGGTGGATGAACGTTTTATTGGACATTTTGATTAGATTTGTCAAACGGCACCAAAGGTTTTAGCAAAGCAAAAAACACTCTTCTTATGGAAACTCTGACCTAACTATAACTACAAAGTGAAGCCGTCTTGTGGGCCAGAGCCGTTCATTCAGAGAATGTTCCCAAGACATTCCTACGCTCTCCTGTCCCTGTCCTTATGAGCAGTCCTTTCTTCCCACTGATGCCTACTGAGCGTGAACTGCTGGACTACTAGCCTCTGGCACCACATTATCTATATCCCAAATAGATACAGCATTTAACCACTGGCCCTATGTCAAGCAAAGCTGCTGGGCCTCCTATCAGATTGCATGATAAGCAGGAGAGCTATATGAACGCATTCTCAATGAAGGCATTGTTTTAGGTATCACTGATTTTAAAGATGACTTTACCCCCAAATATGTATTTTAGGTCTTTCTCAGGCTTCTAATGATGAAAAATGATTATTGCTACGACAATTTAGTTTAACTTATGGATTTGCATGAAAAGTGTTTTTTTATTATTTGATGTATTTACTTATGCTACATGAACTTTTATGGCCTTGTTAGACCGAATAAAGTTACTTTGACTGACTGGCATTCTCCAGTCTGTCTGACACCAGGAAATATGACCTGTATATCTACTTAATTCACTGATGCTAAAACAATAATCTACAAAGCCAATAGGCCTGGCTCCCATTTTAAATTCTAAGTCAGTTTGTATGAGAAGAAGGAGAGAAAAATTCCACCAGGCACACAGAAGAAATGGGGCACAGCTAGAAGCACTGCAATGCAAACTTCCTCACACCTACAATGGCAGACAGGACAAACAATTATACATGAGGCTGTAGTACTTCCTTCAGACAGAGTAGAGTTACAGCATGAACAGCAGCGGCATTTCAAGCATTCCTCAAACACAGTCACAAGCCACACAGATAGTTTTGCAGCTAGGATGTAAAACTTCATTATGCATGCCTGTACCATGCATCTTTTACAAAGCACACCTTTCCCACATGAATTCCTGTACCTCAAATGGTCAGAATATATGTATATATATATATAGATATATATATATATGTTTTCAAGAGGCTTCGTTTTCTGGGGGCCCCCAACCTTTCAGGGCGGGCTCTAGACACAGGGACGAAGAAACCTGTAATTTGGGTCTTAGCCAGGAAACAGATTAGAGCCCAACTCCGACTTCTTTTAAAAGTACAGATATTTATTTCGTCAGCGTCACAGCATAGTTGCAGCCACCCTCTCTTCCTTACGCGTTTCAGCATTCAACTGCCTTGATCACAGGTGAGTGGCATATACCTTCCCAGTGGTCACATGGCCCATACTTGCAACTACAGGCCCCAGGATGCACTGTATATATGTATTCCACAGTGTGATATATTGCACAATTCCATTCTGCTCAATAGCGTTTTTTCATGCAAATGTCACCAATTTAAAAGTAATTTCTTTCTCAGTGCATACTGCAAAAGTTAATAACAGCAAAGTGCCATTTCATGCTGCTTGCGCTTAGTAATTCCTTCAAATGCGGAGTTCCCAGATAGAGGAATACACCTCCATCATCTCCCTTTCACATTACCGCATTGCCTTGTAGCCACGGAAATCCTTCGGCTGGAGCGGAAAATGAGCAGGTCATGCCCCCTCTGTTAAATGTTTTCAAGAGGCTTCGTTTTCTGGGGGCCCCCAACCTTGCAGGGCGGGCTCTAGACACAGGGACGAAGAAACCTGTAACTTGGGTCTTAGCCAGGAAACAGATTAGAGCCCAACTCCGACTTCTTTTAAAAATACAGACATTTATTTAGTCAGCGTCACAGCATAGTTGCAGCCACCCTCTCTTCCTTACGCGTTTCAGCATCCAACTGCCTTGATCACAGGTGAGTGGCATATACCTTTCCAGTGGTCACATGGCCCATACTTGCAACTACAGGCCCCAGGATGCACTGTATATATGTATTCCACAGTGTGATATATTGCACAATTCCATTCTGCTCAATAGCGTTTTTTCATGCAAATGTCACCAATTTAAAAGTATTTTCTTTCTCAGTGCATACTGCAAAAGTTAATATATATATAACGGGGGAATTTCAATGTTTTTTTACGAGTGAAATGTCCAGCTAACTATAACATGTGTGAAACCTATGGTTTTTTAAGTGAATTTGCAAGGTTTTTTAAAATGCTAATTGCTAACTATAACGTGTGTGAAACCTATGGTTTTTTAAGTGAATTTGTAAGGTTTTTTAAATGCTAATTTATGTATGTATTATTATATTTTTTATATATTTATTTTACAATAAACTATCTATGTATATAGTTATAGATTGATCCTGTAATATGGAATAGCTCAGCTCTTTTTTTTTATTTGGATAAAGTTGAACAGCATAGTTAATATCTTCTATAAACTTATAATCAGTTTAAAATGTTTTTTTTTTTTAAATGTTTTTTTCACCCTTCGGGGTCCTTCAGGGACCCCCTGACAAAGGCTAGGGGGTCAGGAACTCTCTACCCTGCCCTTTTTCACGTTCTCCACCTTTCTTTTTCACTGTCACACACAAAATGGCAGCCGACACTTCCTGATTTCGACCGATTCGAATGTTGACTGACATGTAACCACCAATCAGAATTACGCTCGCGCACGAGATGGTGCGCGCACCGTGAGCGCACGGTGCGCGCCTATAGATATTTATGTACTTTTAACTGCAATTTTCTCAGGAACTACTGAACAGATTGACACCATATATGCAAAAGGCACATGCCTGACCTGAGGACTACCTCTTTGCCAAATTTCAAGTAATTCTGTTCAGCCGTTCGGGCTGTACCTTCGACTAAAGGTCCTATGGGAAAATGCATGGGGAAAACGCGTTTTGGGACCCCCCTTTTTTCTCAGCCCCCACTTGATGAATCACCCCGAGACTTTCAGGGTAGGAGCTCAGCGGAGCGCCACATTAGTTTTGAAAATTTCGCGAGGATTCGTCAACCGGCGCCAAAGTTATTCAAAATAGAATTTTCAGATTTCCGATGGGAACTCGGTCCTAACTATAACTAACTATAACTATCTACTGGAGACCGCCAGTAGATAATATATATATATATAAATTCCTAGCTCTCAGAGTTTTTATCCAAGATGGAGAGATCTGTACATCCCGGTTCAGAAAAGCAACAGCTGGGAATTCAATCCTTGAGGCCCATAGTAATCACCCCCAAGTCTCTAAAGAACAGCATCCCCTATGGGGAACTCTCACGATTTAAGAGGAATTGCACTAAAGACAGTGATTTTAAACAGGCAGCTGAGGGTGCCATAGAGAGATTCATTGTGAAAGGGTATTCACCGTCACTGCTACAAAAAACTCTGGTTAGAGTAGAAAAAATTACCAGACACTGTCTCCTCAGGGATAAGAAACAGCCCAACAAGGATCAAGGAGAGGCACTTACATTTATTACATTATCTCACGTAATTAGCATACTCTCAAATCTGATGCTGTGATCGGGAAAAGTTTACCAGATCACCCCAACATCACTTACAGATGCTGTCGGTCCCTCAAGGACACTCTTCTTCAGAATCATTTCGAAGCTATTCCATATAATCCGAGAGTGAGTAGCCTAACAGGATTTTTTCCCTGCTCAAAATGCAAACAGCCCTAAAACACTCACATATGAGATCCCTGGAAAAATACAGCACAGAATCATCAATACATTTTTAACCTGCACCACACCTTCTGCGTCTACTGTTTAGTCTGTCCATGTCAAAAGCGTTATGTGGGCAGTACTATAGATCTGGTGAAACCTAGAATTCTCAGACACGCCAGGGCTATTGAGAAGAAAGACTTCTTGTATCCCATGGCAAGACACTTTTCCAGATTCCACCAAAGTGATAGAACTCTTTTGAGATTCTACTGCTTGGATCATGTTGCCTTTCACGAACAGGGAGGAAATAGAGAATTGAAGCTACGCAGACTTGAATCCAGATTTATAGTTGATTTGCAGACCAAATCTCCGCTAGGATTATATACGGAGGAGGAACTAGCAATTCATGTGGGATAGATGGATGTAGTACTGTATTCCAAATATCGGTCTTATTGTGTTTCTCTTTGTTCTGAATAACTGGAAAAAAGGTAGCAGTGTCCATAAAGATGCTCTTTCATGTGTCATGAACTGCTATACAGACTGTTTATGTATTATGAAATGAATTGTATTGTGCAACATGTACACTAGGAGATCAGTTTACCCCTTATGAATGCTCATAGAGGGCTCAATTCTGTTTGAATGCTTGTATTGGAAATTAAATTTTTCCGTGCATTAGAATAATGATTAAGGCGCTATTCATATCGGCTGATCTCTGCATAAATGTGGAGAAATACATTTTTGACTGTAATGAACTATAACAGTTTGGGTTATTTTTCAATTATGGTGCATGTATGTATTGCGTTGGCATCATTGTAAAGCGTTGTTTTTAATGTCCCTAATCATGTATCACAACAACGTTAGCTTTCAGCCATTTGAATGTCTAATCAATTGCTCATACAGAGCTGTATTATTGTATTCATGAATTATTGATATGTACGTCTATGAATTATTGCTTTGTTTTTGCAAATTTATTCCATTATAAGATGGCGCCCGCAGGCTACGTGAATGTTAGTCCGTCAATTATGTCTTTGTGAAGCATGCACCGGAAATGATTGTATTTTTTGGTTGATTTAAATATGGTGTCACCCTGTCTCCGCTTACAGTGAGAAAAGGTGCAAAGCCGAAACGCGTCCTGTTCAGTTTTGTTTCTCCGTGAAATAAATTAACCGAGTTCATCCCCCAATTGAGTGCGGTCTCCTCGCTTCTTTGTGTTGTGAGTTCTGGAGCTGATATATCTATATCTATATATATATCTAGACCGAATCTGGTTCTGGAATTAGAAGCAAGCAGGACAACAGCTCCGGGTAAGCAGATGGATTTAATGAGTAATTTTTCAGCATGCGTGTAACAGAGTCTGTGAAACGCTGGGGCAGACAAGTTTCAGCCAATGTGGCTTTCTCCAGTGCCGGTCTCACAGGCTGGGGTAGATGTCAGCTATCGCCCCTCCTCCTATTTAAAAGATGAACACCATCACGTCCTGCAGCTGTAGATGAACTGCTTGCTGGTATATGCGGTCCCTTGTGGAACCCACACACTGATAGGCGAAATTCATACACACAGTTGTGCCCCTTTGGGCAATGGGCTGCACTCCTCCTCAGTTACCTCAGTGTGATACTCTGGCTCAACCACCTGCAGTCTCCTTATTAAGCAGTGGAATACAGCATCATCTCTTCCCAACAGGGGGGGTGACGCGTTGCATGAAATGCACAAACCAGACGGCTGACTTGACGTGTTGCTCCAGACCGAGAGGGCGGTCCCCATGCTGGTGTCAGCAATACCGGCCAAACATCTAGACCAAATCTCGCTCTGGAATTAGAAGCAAGCAGGACAACGCTCCGCGTATGCAGGTGGATTTAATGAGCAATTTTTCAGCATGCGTGTAACAGAGTCTGTGAAATGCTGGGGCAGACGCGTCTCAGCCAATGTGGCTTTCTTCAGTGCCGGTCTTACAGGCTGGGGTAGATGTCAGTTATAGCCCCTCCCCCTATTTAAAAGATGAACACCATCACATGCTGCAGCTCTAGGTGAACATCTTGCTGGTATATGCAGTCCCTCGTGGAACCCATACAGTGATGGGCGAAATCCACACACACAGTTGTGCCCCTTTCGGCAATGGGCTGCACTCCGCCTCAGTTACCTCAGTGTGATAACCCGGCTCGACCAGTTGCACTCCCCTTATCAGGCAGTGGAATACTGCCTCCTCTCTCCCCAACAGGGGGGCAACGTTTTGCACGAAATATATATATTCACACAAAAAACAAATGTTGCAGGGATGTTATAGTTAGGGTCAGATTTTACTCATACAAAACCCGAGAAATTCAACAGTTATAGTTACTTCTCAAATGGCATCACTGATGACATCATAAAGTGACTGTTTTTAAACATTTTATATGTGTTAATATATATACCAAGGTGTATTGGTGAATCAGTGGTTGTATGAGTGACTGTATGGATGACTGAGAGGGTGGGTGACTGACTGTATAAGTGAGTGATTAGATGTCACACTGAATGTATGGGTGAGTGACTGGCTGTTTGAATGTCTGTATCTGTCTGTCAGTTGATGTCTAAGTGGGTGTCTGAGTGTGTTATTGGGTACTTGAATGGCTCTATGGGTGATTGACTGGTTGTCTGACTATCTCTATGGTTGTCTGGGTATCTGTGTGTGTGGGTGAGGAGGGGGTTGACTGCCTGTAAGGATGAGTGAGTGGGTGAGTGAGTGTCTGTATGGCTGTGTCAGTGATTGAGTGTGTGCGTCACAATGGGTGAGTAACTGGGTATGTGAAAAGCACTATAGGTGAGTTCCTGGGTATATGAGTGACTGTATACGTGAGTGAATGTGAGAGCGGCTATATGGACGAGCGCATGCTTCTATCAGTGACTGTAAGGTGAGTGACTATGTGGAACTGTTTGTATGAGTAAGTAAGTGGGTGTGTGTGTAACTGTTCAGAGGAGTAAGTGACTCTGTGGTTGACTGTAAGGATAAATGTCTAGGTGTGAGAGCTATTCAATGGGTGACTCACTAAGTATGTGAGTATTTGTATGGGTATATGAGCGGATATGTCAATGGCATTTTTAGTGAGTGAGTCAGTGTATGAACGGCTGTATGGGGGAGCAAGTGGATGTATGCATAGATCTATGAATCTGTGACTGGGTCTGTGAGTACCGGTATGGCTCTGTGTGATGGGGAAGAGAGTTACGCCCCAACAGCAGGGTACCCGTGGGACTCATCACCTTCTCTTCCCCTACAGCCACCAGCGGACCACAGCGCTTCAGAGTGGTATTCCTTTCCTACACAGGACTGGACTCTGGAACAGGGACAGGGCTCCTTTAACGCGGCCTTCCACTTGGACGAAACCCCGCCCACCGAGGACGTCATCATAGAGGGGCGGATAAAGGCTGCGGATACCCGGAAGACGACGGATGGCGTTTCCCAGGAGGAAGAAGGAGAGACCGAGCCAAGGAGTACGAGGAGACAGGAGAGAGATCGAGGAAGCGAAGGACGTGACGACAGGAGCACAGAGCCGAGCAGAGAAGACCGCTGCAAGCCAGGAGGCCACCGACCCCTCGAGTCGCCCCGCCACGTTCCCACGGGAGGAGCGTGGCTTGAGCAGGTACGGGGGAAAGTAGCGGGCTGGGTGGGACGAAAGCCGCCGCCGTTACTATAAAGTGCCCGTTGAATGCAGTCACAACCCCCTCCCCTCACTCGACACCCTGTCCATTTCACTTGCCGGCCGGTAAAAGAGCACTAGAGCACTCGGTGTCCCTCACTCCCGGCCCCTTAATACAAGCTGAGCAGGACGTTGTCCTAATCCGTGGTTTTCCTTGTTCTTTTGTTTACAGTTGCCGTTATCACTGCTGCGAGGCCACCGGATCCATCCAGGGGGTGCGGATCAAGACAAGGGAAAACAGGAGAAGCGTTCCCCTACCAGAAGCCTGGAGGCGTCGGGGAAAAAACCATCTGACTCTCCGTTGTCTATAGCTAGCAGAAGGACATTGCGCCAAAAGAGAACTTTGTCAAAAATAAAGCCATCTTTACACCGCCCTAACCTGGTTGTCGACTCTGTCCCTATCACCCCGCCACAACTGGTGTCAGAAGTGGGATCGCCAACAAAGTCCGTCTGTAGTACTGAGATGGACGCACTTATTCAACATCTCATCAAGGGACAAGAGAAGTTAGAATGGGCGGTGCAGAGGCAGATGACGTCGGCCCAAGCAGATCGGGAACAATTCCAAACCACCATTACGGCACAAATCGAGAGCCTGCAGAAATCCGGCACTGTCACGGTGACCCCTACTCCCTTGGAGAACAGACCCCTGAACGTTCAAAACCCATCAGGGATCGCTTTGCAGAAATATGCAGCGGGGGAGGATCCGGACGTCTTCCTCATGAACTTTGAGAGGGCTGCTAGGGCCTTGGGCTGGCCCGAGGAAAAATGGCCTTTCTTTCTGGCCCCACTGTTATCAGGCGAGGCGCAATTCGCCTACCAAGTGGCCAACCCCATGGGAATCACACCGTACCCGGCGATCAAGGAAGTCATTTTGGATCACCTAGGTCTAGATGGGGAGGCATATCGGCTAAGGTTCAGGAAGGAACGGGGCATACCGGGAGAAAACCCCAAGACCCTCTTCTTTCGCTTGAAGATGGCAGCAGATAAATGGCTCCGACCTGCCTCCAGTACAAAGGAGGAAGTCATGAACAGAATATATTTGGAACAGTTCATGGAAGCGCTACCATATGCTACCCAGCGATGGCTGAAAAAGCATCCCGGCCTTACCCCAGAACAAGCCATCGAAATGGCGGCCAATTATGCCCGAGCCCAACCGAAAACCCTAGGGTGGGACACAGAGAAAAACACAAAGGGCCAACCGTCAGTAAAACCAGAACGAAGATGGAAGCCTACTCCCGAACCTACCCGACTTAGACCTAGGATGGAGGGACCACCAATACGTGGGCCCCAGTGCTTCGACTGTGGTGAATGGGGCCATATTGCAAGACTCTGTCCCCGGAAAAGACCAGTAGACGAGCCCATGGAGGTCGGGTATCTACCCAGGACTGTACTCTACTCAGCAGAAATGGGAGCGTCTTACTATGTGAGTTTAAGGATGAACGGTTTGACGGTACAGGCCCTATTAGATTCAGGGTGCAGACAATCAGTGATACGTAGGAGACTTGTACTGCCAAAACAGTACGTAGTAGGGGCAAAGGTCCACATAAGATGTGTACACGGGGATATAAAGCCCTACCCCCTCGCCCAAGTGACCCTGACCCCCCTTGGTAAAGAACCCTGTACCGTAAGACTGGGGGTGGTGGATTCCCTTCCAGAGGATGTGATACTAGGGGTGGATAATCCAGAGTTTCTAGCTCTATTTAAACGGTCGTTGTCCCTTCCCCCTTCATGCAAGTCCGAGCCTGTAGCAGCGCTCACCTCTGCGGAACCGTGGGTATTAGACCGCAGTTTCCGCTTTGCACAGGCTAGTGATCCTACACTGGGTAACGCTTGGGAAAGTGCCCATGTCACCCAGGATCAGGAAACCCAGAGATACCCTAGGTTTCGGATCTACAATAATCTTCTATATAGGGAAGGAGTGGAGGGAGGAGACTCTCAGTTGTTAGTGCCAGTTTCATTCCGGGAGCAAGTGCTCTTCTTTGCACACACACACCTCACAGCAGGGCATAGTGGGAAGGAAAAAACCACCGATAGTATTCTACGGCATTTCTACTGGCCAGGCATCTACAGAGACGTTCAAGAGTACTGCAGAAAATGTGACATATGTCAAAGACAGAACGTACACCGGCCCCCTGCGGCGCCACTGCAACCTTTACCAACCATCGGACGGCCTTTTGAGAGGGTCGGTATGGATCTGATCGGACCATTACCCAAGTCATCGAGAGGCCACCTCTACGCTCTTGTCATCGTGGACTATGCAACACGGTTTGTTGAGGCTTTTCCACTAAGAACACCGACAACGGCACATATCGCAGAAAAATTTGTCGAGCTCTGTTCCAGAGTTGGTTTTCCGATAGAGGTTCTAACCGACCAGGGGACACCCTTCACGTCGAAATTGATGAGGGAGGTCTGTAAAACACTGAACATCCATCACCTGCGTACATCAGTGTACCACCCCCAAACCGATGGTTTGGTGGAGAGGTACAATCAGACATTGAAAACCACTCTGAAAAAGATGCTCTCGACGGAAGGAGGTGATTGGGATCGGCTGTTGCCCTTGGCTCTCTACGTCCTACGGTCCCAGAAACAGAGCAGTTTAGGATGTTCGGCGTTCGAGCTGTTATACGGGAGACATCCAAGGTCATTGTTGGAAATCACGAAAGAGGCATGGGAGAAAGAAGAAGAGCAAGAACAGCTGTCCATGCTGGACTATACCCAGCAGCTCCGATCCAAACTGGGAAAACTGCAAAATCTGGCGTGTTCCAATCTAGAACAAACAAGAGAAAAGCAAAAGAAATACTACGATAGAGGGACAAGACTCCGCAGATTGAAGAGGAGACTGGGCGCTTCTACTGCTCCCGCCCATTGCCTGTAAAGGTAAATCTGAATGGAAGGGACCGTATGAGGTGGTGGATGTCATAGGAGACACGACTTACCGCCTGAAGATGACATCCACCAAAGTACAGTCGTACCACATCAACTTACTAAAAAAGTGGATTGGGCCCCCACCAAAGAGAGTGAACTTACTCTTTCCCACCTCAAAAACAGAAACGTCAACATTGAAGAAGTTGGTTATCAACGAAGAGCTCACGCCACAACAAAAAGAGGAGCTAGAGAAAACGCTAGTACCCTACGATGATATATTTTCGGATCTACCCGGAAAAACGACGCTGGTGGAACACAGCATCGAGACCCACCCAGGAAAACGGGTAAAACAAAAGCCTTACCGAATACCAGCAGCCCGTAGAGAAGCCATAAAAAAAGAAGTAGACGACATGCTGCGGCTAGGAGTCATCCGGCCTTCCAAAAGCGATTGGGCATCGCCCATTGTAATGGTCCCCAAGCCGGATGGGTCAAGACGGTTCTGTATGGACTTTCGGGCCCTGAACGCTATCTCATCTTTTGACGCCTATCCTATTCCAAGGGTGGACGAGCTGATCGAGAAACTGGGGGAAGCGGTGTACATAACCACATTGGACCTAACAAAGGGGTACTGGCAGGTACCCCTCCGAGAGGAGGACAGGAAGAAAACGGCCTTCATAACGGATGAAGGCCTGTTCGAATTTACTGTGCTGCCTTTCGGACTCCATGGGGCTCCAGCAACATTTCAACGCCTGATGAACACCATACTACAGCCCTACCAACAGTTTAGTGCAGCCTACCTGGATGACATAGTCATCTACAGCAAAACTTGGTCCGATCACTTGACTCACCTGCGTACCATCCTCTCAGCGTTACAACGGGCAGGTTTACATATTAACGCAAAGAAGTCCCGAGCCGCATATCACCGAGTGAATTACTTGGGTTTTGTATTGGGGGACGGGACCATCACTCCACAAATCAACAAAGTGAGGGCTATTGAGGGAACCCCCTTTCCTACTTCCAAAAGAGATTTAAGGGCATTTCTCGGTCTGATAGGGTACTACCGCAGGTTCATCCCCAGATTCGCCGATTTAGCGGCTCCCCTCACTGACCTTCTACGAAAAGGGTCCAGACCCCGAGAATTACAGACACCCAATCCGGAGGCAGTAAGAGCATTCAACGACCTTAAAACAGTCATCACCACCCATCCGGTACTGGTGTCCCCGGATTTCAATAAACCATTTGTCCTGGCCACAGATGCCTCAGACATAGGTATAGGGGCAGTATTGTCACAAGTCGACCAGGGGGGGCTGGAACACCCGGTGTTGTTCATCAGTCGTAAATTGTTTCCTAGGGAATCCAAGTACCCCACGATAGAGAGGGAATGCCTAGCCATAAAATGGGCCATCGAGAAATTGCATTACTATCAGGAGGGCAAACCGTTCATTCTTTTCACAGATCACGCCCCTCTTAGATGGATGTATCAGAACCGGAGCCAGAACCCTAGAATTCTCCGATGGTTCCTCTCCCTCCAGCCTTATGCCTTTTCAGTGATGCACCGGAAGGGGAAGGACAATGGGAATGCGGACTATCTGTCCAGGGTCTTTCCTCTCCCCGAACGGGAGAATCCAGGGGGGGAGGTGTGTGACGGGGAAGAGAGTTACGCCCCAACAGCAGGGTACCCGTGGGACTCATCACCTTCTCTTCCCCTACAGCCACCAGCGGACCACAGCGCTTCAGAGTGGTATTCCTTTCCTACACAGGACTGGACTCTGGAACAGGGACAGGGCTCCTTTAACGCGGCCTTCCACTTGGACGAAACCCCGCCCACCGAGGACGTCATCATAGAGGGGCGGATAAAGGCTGCGGATACCCGGAAGACGACGGACGGCGTTTCCCAGGAGGAAGAAGGAGAGACCGAGCCAAGGAGTACGAGGAGACAGGAGAGAGATCGAGGAAGCGAAGGACGTGACGACAGGAGCACAGAGCCGAGCAGAGAAGACCGCTGCAAGCCAGGAGGCCACCGACCCCTCGAGTCGCCCCGCCACGTTCCCACGGGAGGAGCGTGGCTTGAGCAGGTACGGGGGAAAGTAGCGGGCTGGGTGGGACGGAAGCCGCCGCCGTTACTATAAAGTGCCCGTTGAATGCAGTCACAACCCCCTCCCCTCACTCGACACCCTGTCCATTTCACTTGCCGGCCGGTAAAAGAGCACTAGAGCACTCGGTGTCCCTCACTCCCGGCCCCTTAATACAAGCTGAGCAGGACGTTGTCCTAATCCGTGGTTTTCCTTGTTCTTTTGTTTACGGTTGCCGTTATCACTGCTGCAAGGCCACCGGATCCATCCAGGGGGTGCGGATCAAGACAAGGGAAAACAGGAGAAGCGTTCCCCTACCAGAAGCCTGGAGGTGTCGGGGAAAAAAACATCTGACTCTCCGTTGTCTATAGCTAGCAGAAGGACATTGCGCCAAAAGAGAACTTTGTCAAAAATAAAGCCATCTTTACACCGCCCTAACCTGGTTGTCGACTCTGTCCCTATCACCCCGCCACACTCTGTGATTGGGTTTGTGAATGGTTGTGTGGGAGTGGCAGTATAAAAGATTCTATAGGGGTGTGAGTGGGTGCGCTGGAGATGCTGTGGATGATGTCATCAGTGATATCATTTGAGATGACATCAGTGATGTCACTAACCATATCATGAGCGATGTAATATGTGAGGTCATAAGCAGTGCGTTGAGGGAGCGCAATTTATAGTTAACTCAGGTAACTGCAACAGCTGAATTTCTCTGGTTTTGTATGAGTAAAATCTGATCCTGTAATATATAATTTCCCTGTAACCTTTGTTTTTTTAGTGAATTTCTAGGGTGTTTTAAATTATATTTGCTAACCATAACGTCCTTCTAACCTTTTGTTTTTTTAGTGAATTTCTAAAGTTTTTTTAAATGCTAATTCCTAACTATAAAATCCCTGTAACCTTTGTTTTTTTAATGAATTTCTAAGGTTTTTTAACTAGGAGTCACGTTTGCAGAGTGTTGGAGAAAGGGGGCTGGGCCTCCGACCACCTCTCAGGAATTCCACTGCGTAGGACTTACAGGAGGTACCAGGAGGGCTTCTTGGCCCCCAAGGTCCCTCTGGAGCCAAGGGGACTTTATCCCCCAACTAGTAGTGCACAGGGAGGCATGTTTGCAGAGTAAGCCCCACACAGCTGGATTGCTGAGAGGTAGTCAGAGGCCATGCCCCCTTTTTCCACCACTCTGCAAATGTGCCTCCTGGTGCACTTCTGCTTGGGGGATGAAGTCTACTTTATGTGGCCCTCAGGAGATGAAGAGACCTCATCCCCACACCAGCAGTGTACAGATTAGCATGTTTGCAGAGTGGTGGAGAAAGGGGCATGTTCTGTGACCACCTCTCAGCAATCCCACTATGTGGGGCTTACTGGAGGTAACAGGTGGGCTAGTTGGCCCCTATGGACCCTCAGCAGTGAAGGGGACTTCATCCCCCAACCAAGAGCGCACCAGGAGGGTCATTTGCAGAGTAGTGGAGAAAGGGGGCAGGAATGGAACAACACCATTGAAATTTAGCAGTTATAGATACCTGAGCAAACTGTAACTTATGCCCCTCAATGCACTGCTTATGACCTCACATATTACATCACTCATGACATGGGCAGTGAAATCACTCATGATATCTCAAATTACTTCACTGATGACATCATCAAGTGAATGTAAGGGTTTTCTAAGAGTTTATGAGTGTTAAACATATATACTAACCCACTGTAAAAGTTAGATTAGTTTACTAGTTGCACTACTAATGAGTGATACTATTTCTTACATATGTGATCTGAGTGGCTGTGAGACTGTCTGTCTGCATCAGTGTGAGAGTGGGTGTCTGGCTGTGTGTTAGGGTATGCATGAGTGGCTGTGTGAGTGAGTATTCTGACTAGCTCTGTGGGTGTGTTAGTAGTTGGATGGGTGTGTGTTTGGGTGTTGGAGTGGTTTGGTGGGTGTGTGAGTAGCTGTATGGGAATGCGAGTGAGTATATAGGTAGCTGTATGGGTGTGTGAGTAGTTGTGTGGGTGAGTGAGTGGCGGTATGGGTGTGTGAGTGGCTGTATGGGTATATGTGTGTGTGTGTATCTGTAGCTGTGTGGGTGGTTCTTAGTGGCCATAGCAGTGGGATAGTGAGAGTGTGAGTGACTGTATGGGTGAGTGAGTACATGGCTGAATGACTGAATGAGTGAGTGACTGGGTATGTAAGTGGCCATATGGGTCGGTGAGTGGCTGTTTGAGTGGGTGTTTGGTCAAGTGAGTTGGTGTGTGAGTGGCTGTATTAGAGAGTGAGTGTGTGAATGGCTGCATGGGTGAGTGAGCGGATATGGGAGTATTTGAATGGATATGCAAATGGGTATGTATGTGATTGTGTGAGTGAGTGTGTTAGTGCTTGTATGGTTGAGTGAGTGTCTGTATGGGTGAGTGAATGGTTGTGCGAGTGGCTGTATGAGGAAATGAGTGGGGGTGCGAGTGGCTCTATGGAGGAGTGAGTGGTTGTGTGAGTGTTTGTATGGGTCTGTGAATGGGTCTGTGAGTGGTTTTGTGGATCTTTGAGTTGGTGTATGAGAGGTTGTATAGGGGTGTAAGTAGTGCTGTGGATGATGTCAGAAGTGATGTCATCAGTGATGTCATTTGAAATATCATCAGTGTTTGGATCAGTGATATAACGGACCATGTCATGATGTGATGTAATATGTGAGGTCATAAGCAGTGCATTGCAGAGGCGTAAGTTATAGTTAGCTCAGGTAATTATAACTGCTGAATTGCAATGGTTTTGTACGAGTGAAATCTGAGCCTAACTATAACATCTGTGTAACCTTTGTTCTTTTCAGTGAATTTCCAAGGCTATTTTAATTCTGTTTCCTAACTGGAGGAGAAAGGGGGCAGGCCTCCAATGAGCTCTCAGCAACCTCGATGTGTGGGACTTACTGGAGGTAACAGGAGGGGTTTTTGGCACTCAAGAACCCTCCGCATCCAAGGAGACTTCATACCCCAACCAGTAGTGCACCAGGAGGCACGTTTGCAGAGTGGTGGAGAAAGGGGGCAGGGCCTCCCATGATCTATCACCAATCCTGCTATGAGGAACTTACTAGAGGTAACATGAGGGGTTCTTGTCCTCCACGGAACCTCAGCATCCAAGGTGTCTTAAACCCCCAACAAGTAGTGTGCCAGGAGATGCATCTGCAGAGTTGTGTAGAAAGGAGTAGGGCCTCTGACAATCTCTCAGCATTCCCGCTGTGTGGGACTTACTAGAGGTAACAGAAGGGGTTCTTGGCCCCCAAGGACCCTCAGAATCCAAGGGGACTTCATCCCCAACCAGTGGTCCACTAGGAGGCACATTTGCACACTGGTGGAGAAAGTCGGGGGAGCTTTGATGCGCTCCCAGCAATCCCGTTGTCTGGGACTTACTAGAGGTAACAGCAGGGATTCTTGGCCCACAAGGACCCTGAGCATCCAAGGGGACTTTATCCTCCAACCAGTAGTGCGCCAGTAGGTTCATTCGGAGAGTGTTGTGAAAAAGGGGGACAGCCTCGTGAGCTCTCAGCAATCCCACTGTGTGGGACTTATTGGAGGTAACAGGAGGGGCTCTTGGCTCCCAAGGGCCCTCAGCATCCAAGAGGGCTTTATCCCCCAACAAACAATGCACCAGAAGGCCTGTTTGCACAGTGGTGGAGAATGGGGGCAGGGCCTCCCACATGCTCTCAGCAATCCCGCTGTGTGAGACTTACTGGAGGTAACAGGAGGGGTTCTTGGCCCCCAGGGACCCTCAGCATCAAAGAGGACTTCCTCCCCCAAACAGCAGTGCGCCAGGAGGCGTGTTCGCATAGTGGTGGAGAAAGGGGGCAGGGCCACCCACGTACTCTCAGCACTTCCTCTGTTTGGGTCTTACTGGAGGTAAAAGGAGGTGATCTTGGCCCCCAAAGACCCTCAGCATCCAAGGGGACGTCATCCCCCAGCAAGTAGTGCACCAAGAGGCACGTTTGCAGAGTGGTGGAGAAAGAGGGCAGGGCTTTTGATGAGATGCATCAGGATTTGCAGTACCACAGGGGACAAGGATCATGCTGAGCACAACAGGGGATCCTCTGATTCCAACATGTTGAGAAAAAACACATTATAAGGCAATTTACTGGCCTGTATGCATCCCTCTGGGACCCCTCTAATACACCCATGGGGTCAGGGTATCTGTAGCCTGACTTCTTTATTCACTTTGCACAGAAATGTTCCTGACAAACAAAATGGTTGAAACTTTTCTGTGAAGGTAAGGGCTGCCAATAAGGACTTTGCTGTGGAGCGTGGAGGAAGGTCCGAGTCCCTATATATACAAATTTGTTTTTCGGTTGACATCTCTTAAACTACTAAACATATTTACACCAAATCACACAAAGCGTGATCTGTGGAACAAAATCTACCTTTCTGCCAAATTTAGTGTAATTCTGTCCAGCGGTTTGGGATGTAGTTGTGTTTAAACATGGGGTAAATGCATTTTGGGAACCCTCCTGCCTTTTTACATATCAATAAGTTATAGATATAGAAACATATAGATGGATAGATATACATACTGTGCTCTCCCAACATGTAGGGGATGCGTGCACTCTGGTACAATGAATCCACTGTTAGGCTTGGATTTGAAAAATGTATTCCAGTGCAATCACCATGCACAAGAACAGCCTGCCGCGTTTCGTCATTTAAAACGCCTTGGTCTTGGGCCGTTAACTGCCATGTCAATTTGGCATTTAAACTACCTTGCCAAGCATTAAATTAGTCACCCCCTAAGGTAGGCCCTAGGTAGCCCATGGGGCAAAGTTCTGTGTAATTAGAAGTGTGGGCATGTACTTTTAAGTTTTACAAGTCCTGGTAGTTAAAAACTCCTACATTTGTTTTTTGCTACTGTGAAGCCTATCTCTCCTATAGGATAACATTGAGGATTCCTTATGACATAATTTAATAAGCTCTAATTTCCAATTGGGTGCAGGAAGACATGTCATGTTTGGTATTTATGGGATTGTAATGATAAATCCTCTTTAATGTAAGGTTGGATTTTTCATTATAGTTATGAAAATGCCCCTTTTAGAAAGTTGTGATTTTCCGAACCTTAGCCCTTTGTGCCTGCACCTGTGTTGGGTCACATGACTTGGTATAGCTGAAAGTTAGACTTTGTGATTTTCTCCCACACAGTCACACAATAGGGCTGTACCTCAAAGGGCCATTTGCTGGCAGGACGAGGGTCGGAGCTGAGCTCAGCCGCACTTGCAACAGAATAGGGTGTGCTCTGCCTTCACACAAAGGGCCTAACACCTACTCATTATCACTGCAGCCAGATTGGAGCCAGGGCAGGGAAAGCAGGAAATTCCATGTACTTCTCAGAACCTCTCTAGAAGCTTCTCTCACCTTCCAGAAGAAGGGCAACAGGGTATAAAAATAGGACCTTCAGACCCACTCTTCAGCTCATTTCTGGATCTGCGAAGGGAATCTCAGAGGACTGTCTGCTGCTGGAACCTGCTGTGCACGCCGCAAGACTGCTTTGCTGTATCTGAAAGGACTGCTTTTCTTCCTGAAGTCTGCCTTAAACCCTCAGAGGCCTACATCTTCACCAGAACCCAGGACGAACAGATTGACTCCAAGGACTATTTTGCTGGCCTCCTGTTCAGAGCCACAGGGATACAAAAAGCTCCAACCATCTTAAACCCACACCTCGACTCAGCCTGAGTCAGTCCTGAACCCCCAAGAGGTGTTCCACCAGTAGGCCCTTGGTTGTGGTGCTAATGGTGCCAAGAATGCCAAAGCCCAAAACTGATGACTTTTAATTTTTTTGCCTAAAACTGCTCTAAGAACCAAGGGGAGACCGGACCCACCCTGCTCGCCTATCCACCTGTGGTTCTTTCCCGGTCGGATTAACTTTGCATCTTCTCCTACTTCATTCTTCTCTGAAACAGCAAATCCTTTTCAATAGTCCTTCACCAAAAGGGTATCCGGCCTTGTGGAACTGTCTTCGGCTACAGCTCTCTGCCTCAAACCACTGAAGATCTTCAACTTCCTTGACAGAAACTAAGTCAGAAAGTAGAAATCTTTACTGCGGCTTCGATCCAACAACACTTTCTCCTCGGACACCTTCTGCTGCCTTGCCGGCTGAACTTTACCTTCTTAGAACATTTTTCTCTGAAATCCCTCTAAGTCTGAAGGTAAGTGCTGACAAGACCCAATCTACTTTTTGTATCCGAAAACTTTAAAAATCCATATATCCGGTTCTGCTCATTGGATTTTAGTCATTTTGGTGTCAAATAATTTATTAGGATTTCACTTTATTGCTGTTTGTGTGCTGCATAAATATTTTGCACATTGCCTCTAAGTTAGGCCTGACTGCTTTTTGTGCCAAGCTACCCAGGGTCAAGCAGAGGTTATTTAGTGACTTTTTGTGGTTCACCCTGCAAAGGATTGTGGCTGTTGCTTGACCAGGGCTCACACTATAGTCACCCAGCATCTCAATTTCTCAATATACATGTTTATTTTGTGTGGTGAAAGCATGTGTGGTAAAAGCATCTGTGTGGTAAATACATGCATAGTAAAGGCATCTGTGTGGTAAAGGCATGCATGGTAAAGGCATTGTGAAACACTGACTGGTAAAGGCTATTTCCCCTTCAGGAGGCGGCCTACCGCATCATCTGATTGTCTTTGCTCAAATTGCTGAACTACCAACTCCGAAAAGGCACAGATTGAATTAGCTTCAAAATAGAAGTGACTTTCAGAGTGCTGGATTAACTAATCTGGTAACATTTGCTAAGCATAGTATTAATAAAAAATTATCATACCAAACAAACCTCGCCCTAGTAGGATGGACAATGTCCCCTTTCAGTATATTCAGGGTCACATCAATATGGCGGACGGGTAAGGAGCTCCGGCCTGGAGCTCCCGAGCCAGGTATCTCTGTTCTGCATGGGTCCCCGGAGAGGCCACCCTCACAATCGAGCCTTCACCCGCCTGAAACAGAGGGCAGCGAACTTGTGATCCTTTGCGGCTAGTATAGCTGTGAATGGATCCATGGTGAGTATCGGATGCGGGCTGAGCTGTGGTGGAGGAGACGAGAATATTTTCTCTGCTTGGTGCTTGTGGACAGTCACCCTCTGTACCATTTCAGCCCTTTCCCTCTCTGGGGAATGGCGGTCCAAGCCTGAGTCTCTGACACTGCACTGGTTGCTCCCCTGCCCATCTGCGACTTGCTATAGTGTGTGATGGGGTGTGTCACGTTCCGTCTTCCTGTTTTCCCCGGAGTTGTGCTGATGTTGAATGGGGTCCACCTCTCGACCTCCCCAAGTCCGGAATACAGAATAACGCGGACTAGTGAAGTGGAAGGAAAGGGTAGGGACGGCAGGGAAGGAGATCTGTAAAGAGAAAACACACAATCAATCTGCATGGTGGAACACAGTCTCGTGGGCATGCAGTGGCTAGCGGAGGGATACTCTATAAGGGTCAGCCCCTACCTGAAAAGAAAGAGAACAAAGCTGTCTTGCCAGGAGAGAGGGAACAGGGGGGTGACACTGGTTCAGCCTATGAGATAAGCAGAAGAAAAATGCATTAAGAACCCAGAACCGTCAAAGGTGAGTAAACGAGTGCTTTCTAATCAGAGTATCCTCACCTACCCAAAGTTCTAGGGAAGTGTAGCTTGTAGAGCAACCCAGTGATTTTCTACCCCTTCACACTGTCCCTCTCCTGGACAGAAAGAAAAGAGAATGAACAAGACAGTGGTTACTGTTTTAGCCACAGTGGTGCCTCACTTTCCGTCATACACAGTAAACAATAATTGTCAAACCTCTGCGAGAAATACTTCCTTTCCACAACAGGGGCGAATGTTAAGTAAATAGTGGTGCGAACTGGGTTTGTATCATACGTAGTGTGCCCCAGTCACGTCTTTTCACCACAACAGCAATATTAAACAATACTGAGAATCAATGTCTCCAGAAAGGGAGTCTTACTGCTTCTGTGTGCGGAGTTGCTCGCAGAATGACCACTCCATCAGCTGAGAGCCTGTAGAGGGGAACGCTGCCACGAAATCAGCAACGCTGCTGAGGCTGCTTAGTTAACGGGGCGACTACAGGAAGCTTAGGGTTCCTCTGCACGAGACGCGGAAGCAGTCTCACCAACAGAGGAACCGATTATGCCCCAAAGGAAGCTTTAGCGCTCCTCTGCACGAGGCTCCACCATGGACTCTCACCAACAGAGGAGCGGACAAGGAAGGTGCCGGTTCCGGGTTGGGGAAAAAGCACCACGGGAGGCGTTAGCGCTCCTCTGCATGAGGCTCCGCCAAGGAGTCTCCCCAACAGAGGAGCGGACAAGGAAGGTGCCGGTTCCGGGTTGGGGAAAAAGCACCACGGGAGGCTTTAGCGCTCCTCTGCATGAGGCTCCGCCAAGGAGTCTCCCCAACAGAGGGGCGGACAAAGAAGGCGCCGAGTCAGGATCGGGAATGGTTTTGCGGCAAGTACTCACGGCCTGAATCGGGAAGTGCAGAAGCAGGTCGTCGGGTCGGAACGTCTTTCAAGGATCACCGGGACTGCTCACTGCAGCGAATAACCAGCGTCTGCCTGTTCTTCCGGGCTCACGGATAAGGGTTTGGCGCACCGCATACGCGTCACGTAGAACGCGCCTCGCGCTGTGCCTCATGGGAACTGTAGTCTTATCTCAATGATTCTCGGGATGTGGGCAGTCAGTGATTACCGGGTGCTCGGCCTGACAGAGTGAGTGGGGAAGCCATGGTGTTCCCACCGCTGCACTCCTCAGCTGCGGACGTCCCACGGTGCTGGGCTGGCCCAGGTGTCGTAGAACAATCTTGGGGTTCCAAGAGCACCGAGGCAACTGGGGTGGCAGGCGTGGAGGGCATCTGACCCCATTCAGAGTGCCTGAATCAACAAGATGGCGAGTAAGCTGAAAAGTGGGAGGGGAGGATAAAGAGATGAGCCAGATACTGCCCTCCTCCATCTTGGAGACTGACGCATCTTGCCTGAATTAGTCAACAGCATTCCCTATGGTGGCCCTGCGGCTCATCTAGGTTTGGGCTAGTTAATCAGGGCTGTCTCACCTGCCTCTGATACTATAGCCTGCCCACCCCACCTGCTTGTGCTCCCCAAGTCTCTTTATGAACGCCATCAAGGGCGCAATGCAGACCGGCTGGCTCCCACAGCTCCAGTCTTTCTCCCACAGCACCGAACCAATGACTACCTTTCCTCCATATAGAACTTCCCGGCACCAGCTATGGAGTCTTCATGCCTTACAGCACCGATCTACCTCCCCTTGCCTTAGTTGGCACCCAGCCTGAGCTTAAGAACAGCCCCCGGCTTCAGCATGCCGCCTTGGCCCACCTTCCGGCCTTCTACCCCTACAGCCATCACCAGCTCGGGGATCCCTCCAGACCCTAGATCACCGCCCGTGAGTGCAACAGCACCCGGAAGGCCTGTCTGAACAAGCACATCAAAAACCCTAGCAATGGTGAGAAGATCATGCTCTGTATATAAGTAATATATATTTGTCCAACCATAATCGCTTCAACTTTTCTTAAAATGTAATTTTGAGTGAATTTGCAACTTGCATATATGTAACTCTAACACCTAGTATCTATAGTAGACATATGTACTTACTAACATTCTTATGTGAGTCTAGAGTTTATCTCTTTTGTATCTTTTATGTAATTCACGTACTCTGAAGTCCTTATGTAATGTAACTGGTTCTATTGTAAAGGGCTCTGACACCTTTGGGTAAAGTTAGCGCTACATAAAAATGCATTCATAAAGTATGCAGTATTAACAAGCATCAGCATAGTCAATAGGTCCCGCCTTTTGGGACCTTATAACTGTTTAGCAATGCAGCACATTATCCTGGGTGTTGTACCACCAGGGATTGAAGGGCTATACAATTACTACACACTGGGTCATGCAGTGTGATTGAGGAATACATGCTTCCCTCATGAAACATTTATTGAAGCGTTCCAAGGTTTTTTAATGCACAGACAGAAAAACAAGTGCCTCGATGCAAGCCAACAGCACTATAAAATTCTGTGTACAACTGCATCACTAGGGTATTGCTCCCATTTGTCCAGGTAGAGGGGAAATAATGAATAAGCAGGGGCAGCGCCTGCATCACTTAGGGCCTCATTTAGATCTTTGTGGACGGGTTACTCTATCACAACTGTGACGGATATCCTGTTCGCTGAAATATAAACCCCATAGGATATAATCGGATCTATATTTCAGCGTATGGGATATCCATCACCCTTGTGATGGAGTAACCTGTCCACCAATATCTAAATCAGACCCTTAATCTCCACGCACATAAAAACAAAAAAAATAATCTGACATTCTGTAATGTAACTGGCGCTTTTGTAAAGCACTTCAATACCTTTAGGTCAGTCAAATTTGCTCTCTATATAAATACCCCATATAAATACCCCCAAAAATTCATCTGACATTGTGTAATGTAACTGGTAATCATATAAAGTGCGCCAACATCTTTGGGTCACTAAAGTTTACATTATTTAATAATAAATGCCACACAGTCCCTGGGTTGCTGTTTGTATGTGCTTTGAAATTAGAGCTCTGAGGGGATGAGGACGACAGGAAGAGGCAGTGGGACGGGCATGCAGCGACGTGGGAGGAGGTGGGAGGGACGAATGATGCTCCCATTTGTAAGGTAAAGGGGAAATAATGAATAAAAAGGGGCAACAGTGGCATCACTTAATCTCCACATACCTAAAAACGAAAAAATGTATCTGACATTGTGTAATGTAACTAACGCTCATTTAAAGTGCTCCAACACCTTCGGGCCGCTTGAGTTCACTTATATAAGCAAGCGTCAGAGGCAATACTACTGGAGTTGCCCAAACCTTGCAGTTAACTGTGCTGCAAGGTTGGGGTGTTGAAGGTCAGGGGACAGAGGCTAGCTAAAGCAACAAGCAGCGAAGTGGGAGAGATATGGGGGAAATCCTCGCACTTTGAAGTCAGAGAAAATTAAAGAGGCGACTTCGAAAACAGCATATGAAGTGTCTGACATTTCATCTTGTTATTTGAATGTGACGGGGAGACTATGTGATGGGCGCCAAAGCTGAACCCCCTAAGATGGGTAAACAGTGATACGAGCAGGAATCAAAGAAAAAAATAGTCCCCAAATGATCACATAAACACAGAAGCGTAATGTAAGTAGTAGTTTGGCGATGCTCTGTGGGAGGAAACCAAACAGAAAAAGGAGGGACAAGTGGATTAACCACTAACAAGCAAGCATTTTTGAATGACAATCGAAGGGACGAATAAAAAGGCAATTGTTGGGCTGTAAGCCCAAAGAGTGAATACAGCATACCCCGAAGAGACAGCGCATGCGCTGCCTAGGCTTGACCTAAAAACAATACAAATGCCCAAGAAACAAAAGCTAATAAATTGTAGCAATAAAATCAGACCTATTTGCTTTCTACGTGATGGCTTCAGTACAGTATAAAATAGTGGTTTCTAAGTTCTACATAACACAAATCCAATTTTCCAAAAGAGTATGGAATCACTGTGATGTTGTTTTCAAATCCACCTCATGTGTTCTCAGATGCTGGCAAGTACGATGTAATCTCCATCCTCAGCCGCTGCATATTACATACTCTTCCAGTAAATCAGCAATTTTCTAGTCTTCCAGGTTAAGAAGATACAACATTATGAACAAAATCCCTTAGCAGAAATAACAATCACATGGAGAGTTGCACTAGAGACTTGTCGAAAATTGTTTTTTCCACAGACTTTATATATAGCACTGTGATAGGACTTGAATCTCAACATGTGAAACCCAGCCATACATTTTTGGTTTGTTAATACCATATGTGAGTTGTTATGTGCTGTGACGTTTAGCATGTTTCAAAGATGGCCGCAATCCGTCAGGAATGCTAATGGTCGAATAAAATATTTTGTGGGCTACTGCTAGTTGGCAGGCAGCATTTGAATGAGATTAAGGTTGTTGTGTAAGGGATGGAGCCAAACATGCAGCAATTTTGGTTCTAGTGTGTTGTCTTATGAAAGGCGATCTCTCCTTCCTAGCCAAAGGTTTCTTGGCTGCAGTAGATGTGCAGGTGCCCAATTGGTGGCACAAGGGTTCAGGCCATGGCAAGATAAGGGTAGAGCTAGTACTATCAACACTATGGACGGAGGAGCCAAAAGGGAGAAAGATGAGACATGAACAAGGAAAAGGAGCAAGGATGTATAGGAACAGTAGAGAAGGCATGTAGGATGAAAGAAATGGAAAGCAATGGGTAAGGTCAGCTAGAAGATTGTGGTGGAATAATACTGTTTGCACTGGGTGTTGAAATCAGTGCGATCATCATCAGTATTACTCCACAGTATCCACCCACCTAAATGATCTCTTGCATACCATCGGGGAGCACCTGTAGCTCCTTCAGCATTCAAGGCACCTGTAGCAGCCACAATCACAGAACCCCAGGGCATTACTAGGCAAGGCAGTAGCCAGAAAGATAAAATACCCACCCACTCACAAGAATAGCTCAAATTACATTGAGTGAGCGCATGAGTGAAGCGAGTCCCACACACAGTTTGTTACTTCACCAAGGGAATAGTAAACACCACGCGGTCAAACAGTGCTTTTTAGACCTCATTTCTCAATTTGTTTAGCTATCCTTCCTTCAATGTAATTCACCCATTCACTCAATCTTTTCTCCAACTATACTTTCTTTCTCATTCCATCCACTCTTCTATCAAACCTTCCTTTAGCCATCTATTCTTTCTCATTCATCTGCCCTCCTCTCCTGCCATCATTATTTTAATTCATTCGTATTTTTCTCCTTTGACCCATCCATCCCTCATCCAACTATGTATTCAATCCACCATCAATGCTTCTCACAATCCATCCTTCTCTCCATTCATCTCTCTCCCCATCCATTTTTCTGTCCATCCATTTATCCACCATTCCTCCCATCTTTCTTTTTATGCTTTTTTGTCCTTTTGCACGTGTTTCTCCACTCCCCAGCTCCATCCTGCTATTCTCTTGCAATAGTTTTTAGCAGATTTTGTTTGAAGGAGAGTGCAGTCAAAGTCAATGGAGCAGTAAACAACTTTTAAAAGGTTTAATGCTACACAGACTTCCTAGATGCACCCAACGTTTGCTGCCGCCCCTGACACCAGAAATGCTCAGCGGTGTTCAGAGGAACATTGGTCACAGAAGATAAGCAAGCTAGAAATCTGCCTTGCAAGTCCGTGAGGCAGTCTGGTCTGAGCTCAGGACAGAAAGTTAGAGAAGACCAGAAGCTAAAGAGGGAACATGACCAGAGGGAGGTGGTCTTCCTACAGTGGAAGCTGAAGTCATGACTCCTGTTTCCACTGCCTCAACTACTATTATTCCATTATGACACCATATAAGATGCTAGCTGCATCATCACTTTGACCTCGTGGTGCTCTTGCAAGAGAGGGATTGCTTTGACAACGCAATTTATTTGATTGTTGTATAGTTTTTGGTGCGTTGTTGTTGTATCCTTGCTTCAGTGTCTCACTTACCTCCAGTTGGTGGCTTAGGAGCTTAGGAAGAACTGGCTGGCAATGGTGGTTGAAATACCCTCATTAGCTGCAGTGCTTCAGATGGACAAAATGAAAGCATGCAGCAAACAGCCAATGAATGAAGGGGGCTGTCCAAACAAACCAGTGGCTCAAGGGGTTTATCCAAAGTCCATTTCTGTATGTTGTTGTTTCTAATTAAATGCCATGTATTGTTGACAATAGTGCTAATGACAGCAGGTTGTCAAGCAAGGCATCAAAAGACAATGCCAAAAATGTGTCTAAAATGAGCAGTAACTAAGCATTAAAGCAAGGAACCGGTTTCTCTGCTTTATGCCCCCCTTTTTTCAAAGACCAGATGGAGGGATTGATTCAAACAGTTTAGACACCATAAAAAGTAAACATGTAGTATTCAAGGTGATCTGTTTAAAATAAGCATAGAGTAGATATCCATTTTAAACCTGATGTTTTAATATACAAAAGTTTTTTAATTTAAGGGTAAATTACGATAGAATCTGGGACCTAAAATAACATAAACACTGTTAGTTCCAGACTTAAACAACTAAGAAAACTCTATCTTTCACAGATCAGAAGTTAATGACCGGTGTATTTGATGACCTGCAACAGAGCCACACAGCAATATTGAAAAAGCATAGTGGCAGTTTGGCAATACCGATTGGATTGCCAAATAAGAAGTTTGGTTATTTGCTAAATATCTATAGAAATTGATACATATTGTGTATATTTATAATTGTACATATTCTCATTTAATATTGGGTGAATCAAGGTCATCCTCTGACAGGTATTACGACCATAGACAAACCGCCTGTTTGTGTGTTTTTTCATTATTGGTGAGTAACCGTTATAAAAGAGACTAGAGGGTACAGCATGTTAGGGGAACTGCTAAAATTGTGCCCTTGCCCTGTAGATTTCAAACGCTTTACCAAAGATATTGTGAGTGACAATATTTAATAGGGATTTGGGATTAGTGTTTTTATGACGTTGAAGTGCGGGTCACGTAAAGTTCACAGATGACCACGTAGATGGGTGTATTTTTAAAATAGTTCATTCATAAATAGAAGGCTAGTGTTTATGCATCGTCTAAACAGTCCTCTATCTTTTGATAGAATTTTATCAGCAGTATACCACTGGAGGGAAATAGAACACTTCCATGTGGACGTTGAGCCAAGAGACCACTTGTTGAAGGGTCTCAATATAACTTTATTTAGTAAGGCTCTTTTTCATGTTCTTTTGCCTATAATGTTGTTCTTCAACTGGATAGATAAATAAATATGAATCACCAAGGATCATGTGATATACGCACAAAAAACATTGCTTGTACTAATGATTGGGAGGTCATAAAGCAAAAGTCACAGTGCATGCATAATCAGGTTAATGTACGTGATTTATACATTTGTGGATGTTTTTTCTATTAAGTTGCTAGTTTTAGTTTAATGTGTTTCAAATGCATGATATATTAAATGGAATATGTTTTTATTGTGATGCCATTATGTGTTTTTGTTATCAAGAGAAACTGAAATAAAACGTATTTGTCCTGAAGAAGGCGAGGAACTACTTAAATCTCGCCAAAACGCCACGTCAATAGTTTTTGACAGTTTTTCTGTTTATATAATACTTGTTTTTTGTGTTTTTTTTAATCTTTCTGTATTTGTAACTTACTTTTAGATACAATATTACAGATAAAGGTAAATAGATGTAATTGATAATGAAATCACTGTGATAAATGTGTTAACCATTGGGTTTTTAAATTTCTGGTTTACAACCAATAGTGTTTTTAATAAAATAAATGGAATTGAAGCACATTATTGTGTATAGTTTATTTGTCCTTTAAGGAATTGCTTGTTTGGAATCACTGTTATAAGATCTCAACTACCTCAACACTGATTTTGTCTCTCAATTCCTTGCATTAACTATAGATGTTATTGCTTGCTTATAAGTATGTTAAGTACCTATACCACATGATCCTCATCTGAAGAAGGTTATAAAATGTACTCGTATATCCATCACTGTTACAATCATTCTAGTTGAAAAGGGATTTCTTTGTTTTTGCACTTTAGAAAACCGTCCCTTTTCTTAGCATTAGGGTTTCTCCCTTATATTTTTGCATCTTGTGAGTACAGCTGGTTAGCTGGGGAGTTTTTTTACTTCAATAGTGATTCATCACTGTATATCACACTTGTTCTAAAGACTAAGATGGACACTTTAAGGACGTATGGTTTCTCGGAGGACCACTTTAACAAAATTATTAATGGTACCGCCAAAAATGTCAACACTATTACAATAAATAATAGTGATGAAGAACAATGGAGAAACCTATGGAATATGAAAAAGAAGGTAATCAGAACTGAATTACATGCCGATTTTCAAATAGAGTACTGCAAGAAAGGCATCATTCCAAAAGGCTTACAAGTAAAAACTGAGCTAGGTCTTTTTCTTAAGAATGAGAAATTTATCGAAAACTGGACCTTTATAGCAAACAGATGCAGCCGTGATTGGTTGCTTTTAATTATAGAGACAGCACAGGAAGTGTTAGTAATAGAAAGAAGAGAAACAGAAGATATGGAATTGAAATTAAAGAAAATACCGCCTTAGAGGATGCAAAGAAAAAACTGGATAAAATACAAGGGAATCTAAATAGGTATAAGGAATATCTCCTTAATAAGAAATCAAATAAATTTAGAAAGGATGCAAGCAAGTACAACATTGAACATGTATATCCGTATTCACAAAAAGATTACTATGATAAACCTAGGGAAGAGTATTCCAGTAGAAATAACTGGCAAAACAATAGAAGAACTTTTCCAAAGAAAAGGGTGCCTTTCTTTGATACCTCGTACACGAGTTCAGACTCTGTCACAGAAGGAGTCCAAGACCCAAGAACAGGCAAGGATAGAGATCAAGCCCCTGTCACAAGTAGGGATAATCTCACTTATTTAGAACAACGCCAAACGAACTACGGCCCAAACAACCGGGGCAGAGGACGTGGAAGAGGGGGTTTTTATCCCCAAAATCAGATTAGGAACGGACATACATGAAAACAAGGAGTCCGAAAAATTGTGATTAGAGAACAAAGCCCCAATCATAGATATCTCTAGGAGAGTTTTGACAGAAGATGAAATAGAAGTATTAGAAAAGGGACTAGGTTTTTCTATTTCCTTTCCAGTAGATAAGTTTAACTTAAAAAGAGATTTACACAGTTTTTTTTCGAAAAATCAGATTGAATAGATTTTTTGAAGGTAAATAAAGAATACCTACTGAGAACAAATCAGGACTTAAACCAAAATAAACTTGGACACCATCGGTTCAGATGGTTAATAAAGAAATCGAGATTTTTGAAAAAGTTGTAGAGAAGGGAGTTGAAGATATGTTAGACAAACAAATCTGGGTTAATAACAACTTGAGCCAGCAACAACGTAATGCACTACGTGATTCAGAACAGTGTAAGGAGATCACTATAAAACCTTGTGACAAAGGGGGCAGCATTGTAGTCTTAGACACGTCTGATTATGACAATAGAATGGGTATTCTTTTAAAAAATTTGTCACATTACAAAAAATCAAGTAGAGAAGAATGATAAATTCCGAGCAGACAGGTTGCCACCCTACTGAGAGCAGCAAAGGAAGACGGTATAATATGCCAAGAAGAATATGAGTTTGTATATAATGAAAACCCTACAAGACCTGCTTTATACGGACTTCCAAAAGTCCATAAGGATATTAACAATCCCCCTATGAGGCCAATAGTCTCTAGCATAGATTCTATCACAGAAGCCTTAAGCAAATATGTTGATAGGTTTTTACAGCCGCTTGTTACTAGACAAAAGGCCTACATTAAAGATACCACGGCCATGATTCATAAGGTGGAAAATACTCCCTTTGATGCCCACAAACAATGGCTTGTTACATTAGACATAGAGGCCCTTTACACAAATATACCACAAGACGCCATGATTGAGATGGTAAAGGGTCTCCTTGAAAATGAAAATGGTGATTTATCTCCTCATTCAACATTTATTGTGGAGTGTGTTGAGATTATTTGTAAGAATAATATTTTTCTTTTCAAAGCAGATTTCTTCAGACAGATCAAAGGGACCAGTATGGGAGCCACATGTGCTCCCAGCCTGGCATGTCTTTGTTTCTTCTTTTGAAGATAACATTTTTTAATGAACTGGCCGGATTCTACGAGAATGTTTCTAACTGGTCCCGCTATATAGATGACGTTTTCTTCTTGTGGCAGGGACCCAGAGAATCTTTAGAAGCCTTCATTCAGTTGCTCAATTTGGGGGATGAGAACCTCAAGTTCACATCATCAATAGATAATAAGAGTTGTGATTCTTTGGACATTTGAATTAAAGACAATAATGGCACTTTAAAAGTAGAGCTGTATTAAAAACCGAGCGATCGTAATATGATGCTCCATTATGATAGCAATCACCCTTTGAGTCAAAAAGACAACCTCCCGTTTGGCCAATATTTAAGCGTACGGCACAATTGTACCAACTTGAGTGACTATGAAGTCCATGCTGCAAAATTGACTACAAAATTTACCGATAGAGGTTACCCTAAAAATTAGTAAAAAGAGCCTATAAAAGAGCAAAATATTATAATAGAGATTCTCTGTTTGAACCCAAAACAAAAAATCCGGATGTAAAAAACCAACAAATTACTTGTGTAACAAACTTCAGTAATATAAGTAACAAAATTAATAATCTTATTAATAAAAATTGGAATCTTCTAAACGATAAGAGTGGAGTTATTTTACCAAAACCAATCTTTCCATATAGAAGAAACCGAACAATCAGAAACTGTGTAGTACACACATATAGAACCAATACTGAAAATAAACAACTAAGCATTACTGACGGCACAGTGCTTAAGGGCAATTACCTGTGTAGTTCCT
This sequence comes from Triturus cristatus, assembly GCF_964204655.1. NCBI lineage: Eukaryota > Metazoa > Chordata > Amphibia > Caudata > Salamandridae > Triturus > Triturus cristatus. The sequence continues at coordinate 1,140,176,829 of NC_140589.1, forward strand.
GCAACAACTGAGCTAATATAATCAAAGGGTCAATGATAGTGCATAATGGCACTACACATCATCTGAGAAATCTTGTAAATTGTTGCACTAAGAATGTAATCTAGTTAATAGTATGTCCTTGTAATAGAGGCTATATAGGAGAGACCTCTCGTGAAATAAGATTAAGACTGAATGAGCATAAATCTGCAATCCGCACAAAAAAGAAAAATGCTCCATTAGTGGACCATTGGATAGAGAAGAACCATACAATACATGAGCTGAAATGGTGCATTGTAGAAGTAATCCAAATAAACATAAGAGGTGGAGATTTGACACTTAAGAGGAAAAGGAGAGAACAATTCTTTATGTCGAAATTCAACACCTACAAGAATGGATTAATTAGCAAGGAAGAATGGGAAAGGCTCATAATATAACATCGCTTTGAGTCTCCAATTCTCCCCCCTTTCATTATTAATAGACTCTCACGATACCCAGAATCCAGTATCGCTGCGTTAGTGGGCAGCGACTCTAAGTTCATCTAGTGACAATTTTCCTTACAACTTTACTAGGTTATTTTTTTTAAATCTCTATAATGGACAGGTTGGAGATGTTGTTGTAAAGATGCAATCCCATTGCAATCCGGTTTAGACATCTTCATGCCATTTAATATGAATAGGATTTCCTGCAATATCAGTGGGCTTCAGACGAAAAACATTTTGACTTGAGACATTAGACTACATCAAGTCAGTTTTAATCATTATTCCTTAGTAAGTTATGATATTAGATCAGGTTAAATGGTTGCTTTCGTAGACCACTTCAAGATGGCCGAACCAAGTCTTTAACTTTCTACACGGCGGTTTGTAAAGTAATTGCCAAACTTTTTGTGCGCATCCTGCCAAAAAGAGAATTCGGTTTTAAAGCAGATCACTGAACGATATTTGCAAAGAAATTGAATGAATTCCACGCCATACACAATAGCCACATAATTAAACTTAGGCAGTGGTTACCTAGACCATCCCAAGATGGCCGACCCTGTTGCATCCTGAATATCAGGTCAAGTTAGTGGGGTCGTAGACCACTTCAAGATGGCCAAACCAAAATTCCTGAACTTTTTACACAACAGTTCGAAAAACATGAAATAATCGTTAACTTCATCGTGCTCATCTTGCTTTATATATAAAAAAGGAAAATAGTTCTTAAAGTAGATCAGTGTAAGATATTCAAAAATAGACTGAATAGTGACCACGTTATATATGATAGCTATGTAATTAAATTCGGGTAGTGGTGATTTAGACCACTCTAAGATGGCCGAACCAGTTGTAGCAGTAAAATAAACATTTAGCAACCACTAATTGATGCAACGCACACCTGTTTTGTATTTCCTGCTATAAACGGAAATAGAATCTAGGAGGTGGGTTCAACACAATTGGAGAACGGGGACATGCAATGCACAACCGGCAGAGCGTGGACACGTTAAGCAGATGTCTTGGGCATGTAAGAAGTAGTCATTGTAGAGTATGTAGTCTTGAATGTGCTGTTTTTCATAGCAAGGTACTGGTTTACTTGCTCTTTGTCCCCCTTGTTTAAATAACAAAGGGAGGGACAGACTCAAAATAATCTTTAGATATCACCGAGTATAACAGTTACCAGCTGAGGTGATTTGTCTAAAACAAGCAGTAACTAAGCATTAAAGCAAGGAATCAGGTTTATCTGCTTTCTGCCCCCCTTTTTTCAAAGAACAGAAGGAGGGATTGATTCAAACAGTTTAGACACCATAAAATGTAAACATGTAGTATTCAAGGTGATCTGTTTGAAATAAGCATAGACTAGATATTCTGATTAAGCCTGATGTTTTAATATACAAAAGTATTTAAATTAAAGGGTAAATTACGATAGAAGCTGGGACCTAAAATAACATAAACACTGTTAGCTTCAGACTTACACAACTAAGAAAAACTGTATCTTTCATAGATCAGAATTTAATGCCCGGTGTATTTGGTTACCTGCAACAGAGCCACACAGCAATATTGAAAAAAGCATAGTGGCAGTTTGGCAATACCGAGTGGATTACCAGGTAATAAATTTGGTTATTTGCTAAACCTCTATAGAAAGTGATACAGATTGTTCATATTTATAATTTTACGTATTCCCATTTAATATAGGGTGGATCAAGGTTGAAAGATTACATTGCCATCCTCTGACAGGCATTACGACCATAGACAAAGGTGCCAATTACGATCCGGTAAAAAATTTCCCCGTACGACTCGTATCCGGTCTTTTTACCGTACGAATCGTACAAGTGCCGTACAAACTGCCAATTACGATTCGCATGGGACAAAGACCATACGAATCGCATTGGGAATCATTCCCCACACGTCCTCGGGTCGGAAAAAGTGTCCGACACGTCCTCGGACGAATCACCGTACAAATGTGAAAAGTGAAGTCCGACCGCGGAATCACAATCCATCCCGTGCGTCAGAAGTTACAACCGTATGGAAAAAACACCGTCCGCACCGAACACCCATAGCAACCATGGAGACATGCGCCCGCATACGCGCCGACCCCCCCAGCCCCCGTACGTATGCGCCGACCCCCCCCGCCCCCGTATGTATGCGCCGACCCCCCCCCAGCCCCCGTACGTACGCGCTGACCCCCCCCAGCCCCCGTATGTACATGTCGAACCCCCCGTGTATGTACACCCGTGTACGTGTCCTACCCCGTGTATGTACACCCGTGTACATTAGAGTCGTACCCCCACCCGTGTATGTACACCCGTGTACGTGTCGTACCCCCGTGTATGGACACCCCTGTACATGTCGTACCCCCATGTATGTACACCCGTGTACGTGTCGTACCCCTCCGTGTATGTACACCCCTGTACGTGTCGTACCCCCGTGTATGTACACCCCTGTATGTGTCGTACCCCCCGTGAATGTACACCCCTGTACGTGTCGTACCCCTCCGTGTATGTATACCCCTGTACGTGTCATACCCCCCGTGTATGTACACCCGTGTACATGTCGTACCCCGAGTGTATGTACACCCGTGTACGTGTCCTACCCCCCCCTGTATGTACACCCCTGTACGTGTCGTACACCCCCGTGTATGTACACCCCTGTACGTGTCGTACCCCCGTGTATGTACACCCGTGTACGTGTCATACCCCCCGTGTATGTACACCCCTGTACGTGTCGTACCCCTCCGTGTATGTACACCCCTGTATGTGTCGTACCCCCGTGTATGTACACCCGTGTACGGGTCGTACTTACACTGTTGGGGTGGGGGTACGCTCCATACGTACGCGTGTGAGGGTATGGGTCGTACTTACACAGTTGGGGTGGGGGTACGCTCCATACGTACGCGGTGAGGGTACGGGTCGTACTTACACTGTTGGGGTGGGGGGTACGCTCCATACATACGCGTGTGAGGGTACGGGTCGTACTTACACTGTTGGGGTGGGACGTATACGTACGCGGGTGAGGGTACGGGTCGTACTTACACTGTTGGGGTTGGGGGTTTGCTCCATGCATACGGTGGTGGGGGTACGGTACGTACATATCCGTAACCACGCTATGTGATGCTTGTGCGACCCGTACCCAGGCCTTTGCCACGTGGGTACAGCCGTCCCGCCATTGTTGGGGTGACGTAGGTGTGGGCGTGGTACGACTCGTACCCACGCTCTTAACGGGACGTACCTGTATAGTTGTGTTGCCGGTTCGCGTCGTGAGGCACTTCCTTTGTGGCGGACGCTGGCTTTGCTGGACACGCCCCCACCCCCTCTTGGTGACCAGGGCATGGGGGTCAGGTATGTCCAGGGCATGTGTGCTGTGTGACATTGGTGGTGGTTTTGTGGCCTGCCCCTGGTCCTGCCCCCCCCCCCTTTCCCACCCTCCCTTAGTTGTTCTGACCTTCTACGGTGTCTGCGGCGTAACCTGTAGAGGAGGTCGACTGCTATGAGGGCCGGGATGACACGTAGGTTCGGGTCCATGTCTGTCCGTCGCGTACAGGTCCTCCTTGTCCTAATTTCCCGGCAGTTTTTGGCAGCCGGAAAATATTCACCGTGCGGGATGACGTCGGTGCGAATCGTAATTCCTGGTTCGTGAATGGCAGGCTGCGTGCGTCCCGACGTCACGTCGGCGCTTTCCCGGATCGCATTTGTTGTTTATTTTCGTCGGTCGGGGTTTTGTACGATTCGTACGGAAATGGTGTTTCCGTGCGAATCGTAATTCCATGTTTGTACATTTTGACGACGGTTCGTACCCGGTTTTTACAGGATCGTGATCGGCACCACTCTGTCTGTTTGGTTTTTGTTTTATTATTGGTGAGTAACCTTTATAAAAGATACTAGAAGGTACAGCATGCTAGGTTTTGGCGGCAGATTCCAGGGAGACTGTCTTTTAGGTCTGGAGAATCGTTTGCCGGACGGGAAGTATATCAGGTTGTCAGCACTCCCGGTAAGGCATCTAATATAGATGGTTTCCCAAGTAATAGTACGTGTTCGAGAAATAAGTCATATATCCTCTTCCAGGGTGATGTGGGATCTCAGGAGTACAAAGCAAACAACCACGGTTTAGATTTTTATAAGCCCATAAAAACCAGTATAAAACAGGCCACGTATATCCAGTACAGGAGGAGGGAGAACACGGTGCGGCTACTGCTTCTATTGGTGTACAGTCAAAAAACTGTTGGGTTAACCGTGGCTGTAAATCTGGCACTTCTCCTCCCCAGGCTGGGATAACTCGCTATACATTGCGAAACCGGGGTAGAAATGCGACCACTGTAACAATACCCTCAAAGCCATTAATTTCCCCGCCAGTGATACAACCGAAGGTGAGAACGAGGAGAGGCAAGATAAGCCTTGGTGAGGCGGACACCCCCCCAGGCAAGGGGAAAATTAAGAAGGTGTGAGCCGGCATATTGGGAGGGGCATCTGGCCAAGGTCACACCATCATTGAAATCATACTATAAGGTCTTATCCTTTAGTGGTGTAGATCAAGGAAAAAGGATGGCAACAATTGGTACCGTAAATACTTTAAGCGCTGTAACCACTACCAGTACTGTGAGCACTGCAAGCAAAACTGTAAGAAATAATACGTCTATAAGTACTATAAGTGCTAATAACAGTATGAGTGCTACAACAATGATAGGTAGAGCGGCGATGGGAGAGCTCCATTACTGCCTGCTCGCTTTCTATACTCCCCGCTCTCAGTACATCTAATTTAATAGACCCTATAAATCCATTGCCTCACTCTACATCTTCCCCTATACAGGACATAGTACATCCAACAATAGTATTGTCAAACAGCTTTTCAGCTCTCGCCATTAAGATGTGGCTCAAAATGAGGAGGATGAGCAGGCTCAGCAGGACAGCCGGACAATTGGGGAGGATAATTTAGGTGAAGAAGATTCACTTATAGCCACAGTAACATCTAAGGAGGGCACGCCTGCAGTGGCTCATACAGATAATACCCCCATAGTTCCAGATGTAATGCCTGCCCCTGGTACATTGGCGGATTTATTGCTAGGGCTAAAAGAGGACATTGGAAAACGTTTCACTATTTCGGAAGCAAATCAGAATGCGAGGTGTAAAAAATCAAAATTTAAGTCCTCATCATACTCACCACGTTCTACTTTGGCGGAGTTCCTTATTAACCATATTGGGTGTAGGGTAAGGGGAGTATTCAATGACTAGTAATAAAGTTTTTTATATTTCCTGGAATGTTAATGGGCTCCGTTGTCCGAGAAGAAGAAGGTTAGTCTTGAAGTATATAGAGCAATCCCAAGCCAAAATAGTTCTTCTTCAAGAAACCCATTTAAGTTTTAGTGAGGGCAATGAGCTCTTTGGTAAACTAAGATGGGTAGGGGCCTTCTGTTGTTCTGGACAGTCTGCTGCAAGTAAGGGGGTAGCAATTCTGATAAAGACTGGGATAGGTGGTATCATAAGATCGACATTAACGGACCATACAGGAAGATGGGTAATGGCTCAGGTAGACTTTAGCAGGAAAACGCAGACTATTGTTTCATACTATGGGCCCAACATAGACCCACCTACTTAAAGTGCAATTTAATTTGGTCGAGGTCAGTTCCCCCATTATTATGGGGGGGGACTTTAATGTCCTCCTTGATCCTAGACAGGATCGTTCTAATTATTGCCAGCATGTTACTGCACTACGTTCCAGGCGTGCCATGGTTAATATGATGAATGAGATTGGGCTTATTGACGCTTGGAAGGTTAAAGGGGGGGCAGCTCCAGGATATACCTATTTCAGTAAAAAGCATGGTCACGCATCGAGATTGGATTATATTTTAGTAGATAGGCATTGTTTAGAGAGCCTGGAAGATGTGAGATTTCTACCTATTATTATATCGGACCACGCACCCATTATGTTCTCGGTTGTTATTAATGGGAACTCGACCATGGCACTACCAAGATGGACTTTAAAAAGGTCTGCATTACATAGTCAAAATATAGTTACATCTGTTAGATCATCTACAGATAATTATTTTATTGATAATGACGGCTCTTCTCTCCCCGAGTACGTATGGGACGCCTGGAAAGCAAATATAAGAGGTCATCTCCATAGTTTAATTTGTTCGGAAAACATGGAGGAGGCGAGGAAGTTTAAAACTTTAGAGAACAAAATAACCTTGCTAGAGAATGTTCGACTGGGCACTCAACAATTAAATTCAACACAGTTATTAGATGAGTTGGAACTCCTCAGATCAGAATACAGAGGGATATTAGACCAAAAAATTAAGGCTCAATGGGACGTTCATGCTATGGATAACTATGAATACGGTGAGAGAGCTGGCGCAGTTTTGGCAAGTAAGATTAGAACGGACAGGGTACGGAACAATATAGATAGGCTAATGCTAGATGACCAGGGGAATATATCCTGCAAACAGAAAGATATGGAAGATCATCTGCTCTCTATGTTTTCTAAATTATATGAGGAAGAACCATCCTCCACACAGGAGAATTCCTTACGATGGTTGGAGAGTAAGGCCCTCCCTAGCTTGACAGATGAAGGCAGAACCATTCTTAATAGTCCCTTTACTGAGGATGAGGTCAGGGATCATATTAAAAAATTTAAAAATAACAAAGCAGCAGGGCCTGATGCTCTTCCGGGCGAAATATATAAAATCTTCGAGGAGAGTTTGGTTCAAAGACTATGTGAACTATTTAACTATGTATATAGTACAAAGGGTAGAATACCAGCATCATGGAGGAAGTCTATTATTGTACTCATCTTAAAGCCAGGAAAGGACCCCCTCAGTGCAGACTCATATAGACCCATCTCCCTGCTAAACGCTGACTAGCAAATCTTTACTAGTGTTTTGGCAGGGAGATTGGCTAAATTGGTCCCACAACTTATCAATATGGACCAGAAAGGCTTTGTGCCTGGTAGATATATCCATGAGTTGAATTTACAGCTGATAGGAAGCATAGATTTAGCGGTGACGCGGTCGGAGCCTCTGGCGGTGGCCGCATATGATGCGGCGAAGGCTTTCGACCGTGTCAATTGGGGATTTCTGTGGAACGTATTAGGGGTAATGGGTTTTGGTGAGACCTTTATTTAAACTATGAGAGGGTGCTATGAGGGTGCCTCGGCGGAAATTCTATTGAACGGCCGTCTAACATCAAGTTTCAATATAGGGAGGGGCACTAGGCAGGGGTGCCCTATTTCCCCTCTCCTTTTTGACATCTATATTGAGCCGTTGGCACAAGCACTTAGGATTGACGAGACAATTACACCCTTTTAATATAAGGATTACAGTTGTAAGCTAGCTTTATATGCTGATGATCTTTTGATCTATACGAGGAATCCTGCGGAAGTACTCCCTAGGGTAGAGGCGATAATGGCGGATTTTGGCCTCTACTCGGGTTAGATATCTAGGAATTATTATCAGTCCAGATATTAATAACATAGTTCAAATCAATATTAAGAAACTATGTAAGGATATTGATCAGTTTTTTTCCAGATGGCAGAAACTTCCCCTTATAATATATGGCGAGTCAATTTGGTTAAAATGGTTATTCTGCCTAAGTTGACTTATTTGTTTAATTCAATACCCCTCCCGTTTTCAGATAAAATTTTGGCGAACATTCAGGGAAAGATTGGTAGTTTTATTTGGGCAAAAAAAAATTCCAGGTTATCATGGAAAAAGCTAAAAAGAAGATTATTAAAAGGGGGGCTAGCACTCCCAGATATAAATTGGTATGCTTTATCTTTCCAGCTGAAAAATATTAGGTGTCTTTTGTCATGTCCCGATGATTCTAATTGGGGGAGAATTCTGAATATAATGGTAGGTCTAGAGGGAGGAGAGATCGGGTTCTTATATAAATTTGGAGCAGTAAAATTCTACAAAAAAGTACGTCTAAAGGTATTAAAATCAGCCCTCAGAGTTTGGAATAAAGTTAAAGGGAGATGGAGGATAAATATTATTCTGAGTTTGCCCCAATTTGGGAATCTCCAGGTCAGCCCTCATGTTTATGGGATAGTCTGTCCCTCCCTATTAGGAGAGCAGGAATAAACATTTGGTCTGATTTGATAACATCAGAGGGGGTTCTCCCGTGGGAGGTACTGAAGTCTAGGATTGGGGATTCTCTTTCTAGATTTAAATACATTCAACTCTGCTCCTGGTTTAAGGCAGAGAAAGAGAACATCGGAGGAAACTGGGAAATCGAGTGTGCTCTTTTACTTCCAGGGTCTAGGAAGAGAGAAGTGGGGTTTTGGTACAGGAAAATGTTGGAAGCGGAGGAAGCGCAGTCCCCCTCACCAAATCGGGTTTGGAATTCTACGAGGCTGGAGGTAGACTCAGCTATTTTATATGATCATTCTTTAAAAATACTTTATAAATACGTTAGGACTGTCTCCCTTAAAAAGAATCATTTTTTCACTATAAACAGACTATATTATACACCAAAAAAACTTGTGAAGTTTGTAAACCCACCCCCTTTATGCCCAAGATGTGGGCTCATATTTTTTATGATTGTTTGGCAATTGGCCCCTTCTGGGGTAGAGTGGAGAGGGCTATTGAGAGTATTTTTAAATTAAAGCTATGTTTGAACTCAGCTAGAGTTATGTTTGGGTTGGACGCAGAACTCATTGTTGAATTGAGGGAGACACAAGTTGCATTATTTTTTTGTTTTATTTTGATTGCTCGAAGAGAAATATGTAAGATATGGAAGGACCCCAACCCCCCACTATATGAAAATTGGTTACGAGCTACACTTAGAATTGCACGCCTAGAATCACTTTTAAATGAAAATAGTACCGTCTGGAAACCCTTTATTGAATGGGGAATTGCAATGAGGCTGTAACAATGTAAGGTCCAATGATTAACACCATGCCTTGGTATTAAAAGGCAGGCCAGGTTGGCCCCAGGCGAAAGCAAGAACTCTGGCCCAGGGTGCCCAGGACAAGATCGGGCCATTAGGAGATAAGTTGCATTCGTTAGTGGTGAGATGAGGATAAAAAAAAAAATTTTAAAAGAAGGTACAGCATGCTAGGGGAACTGCTAAAATTGTGCCTTTGCCTTGTAGATTTCAAACACTCTACCAAAGATATTGTGAGTGACAATATTTATTTGGAATTTGGGATTAGTGTTTTTATGACGTTGAAGTGCGGGTCACGTAAAGTTCACAGATGACCATGTAGGTGGGTGTATTTTTAAAATAGTTTATTCATAAATAGAAGACTAGTGTTTATGCATAGTCTAAACAGTTCTCTATTTTATCAGCAGTATACCACTGGAGAGAAATAGGACCCTTCCATTTGGATGTTGAGCCAAGAGACGACTTGTTGAAGGTCTCAATATAACTTTATTTGGTAAGGCTCTTTTTTCATGTTCTTTTGCCTAAAAGTTTGTTCTATCCTCTTTAAATGGATAGATAAATAAATACGAGTCACCAAGGATCATGTGATATACGCATAAAAAACATTGCTTGTACTAATAATTGGGAGGTCATAAAGCAAAAGTCACAGTGAATGTGTAATCAGGTTAATGTACGTGATTTATACATTTGTGGAGGTTTTTTCTATTAAGTCGCTAGTTTTAGTTTAATGTGCTTCAAATGTATGATATATTAAATTGAATATGTTTTTATTGTGATGCCGTTGTGTTTTTATATCCAGAGAAACAGAAATAAAATGCATTTGTCCTGAAGAAGACGAGGAACTACTAAAATCTTGCCAAAACCCCACGCCGTTAGTTTTTCACAGTTTTTCTCTTTATATGATACTTTTTGTGTTTTAAAAAAATCTTTTTGTATGTGTAATTTATCTTTAGATACAATATTACAGCTAAAGGTAAAGAGATGTAATTGATAATAAATTCACTGTGATAAATGTTTTTAATCCTTGGGTTTTTAAATGTCTGGTTTATAACCAATAATGTTTTTATTAAAATAATTGGAATTGAAGCACATTATTGTTTATAGTTTACATGTCCTTTAAGGAATTGCTTGTTTGGAATCACTGTTATAAGACCTCAACTACCTCAACTCTGATTATTTTCTCTCAATTCCTTGCATTAACTATAGATGTTATTGCTTGCTTATATGAGTGTTAAGTACCTATACCACATGATCCGCATCCGAAGAAGGTTATAATATTTACTCGTATATCCATCACTGTTACAATTGTTCTAGTTGAAAGGGGATTTCGTTGTTTTTGCACTTGTAAGTGGGGTGAGCCACTGCTGTTGCAGTCGCAGGTGAACTACAAATCCCACAATCACAGCCATTGCCCTCTTGCAACTAATACGAGGAGTCCTGAGTGCTACATGAGTGCACCATCGTCCCATGGAGCGGGACGTGCAAGGGCACGCCAAGGCAGGGCCCGGGCCAAGGGCAGGCCCGTCTGTGCCCGTCCTCATCAGTATAAGGCTAGGCTGGGCCACCCCTCTAATGTTTGCTTTCTGATCGGGGTGAGTGTTATTTTTTTTTATACCAGCTGATGCATGCGCACACATGTTCTGTCCTTCCTGCTGAGGGACTACCTCCAAGTTATGAACAAGACTGAATTGAGGCTGACTTTTCCCTTACGTTGCACCAGGGGCTTTGGCTTCTTAAAACCTTCTGATTTCAGGTCCACACCAAAAGCGCTGTATTTGGACTCTGACTATTTCCCTCCTTTGTGTTTGTTTACCTTTTGATCGTATGTATCTTGTGTGTAAAAATAGTCTTGAAAGAGGGTGGTATGTATCTAGTTTATCACCCCCCTGGTTAATGTTATGCTCCATATCACTATAGTTAGTTTATAGAGCCTTTTTTTTTTAGTGATAGGGCCATTTATTGCATTCTTTTGTCCCCTTAGATCTGTGTTAGATCTGAAAGTTCAACCTCTAGGGTTGGGTGGCTGTAGTAGCGAGGATGAGTAAGAAAAGAGCCTTAGACAGCTGCCCTGCCTCCTCACCCCGCTAAGCCTACCTCCAAAGATAAGATGTGACATCAAGCTATGGGAGTTATTAGTACCGAGATTGAACTCACTGAACGTCGACTCGCTATCCAGACAGGGTTTACACCAGAGATCAACTCCTCCCGTATAGATTACAACTCCCCTCCTGAACAAATGACCCCCTTAGGTGCCAGCACCAGCTTGACACTGCAGTAGCAACGGTTCCTACCCCTGTTCTCTAATGTATTAGGAGCAGCCCGGGAGAGCGAAACAAGCAAGGCCTGCCCTGCTCTATTCTAATATGCCTTTTACGCCAACTCCTAGCAGGCCCATATGATTAGCTGAGACTGCAATCGGGGTTTGCAATAGTTAGTGAGGATAATGTGCCTAAATCAACCCTTAGTAGGCCCACATGTACAGCCGAGGCCATTATTGAGGGTCGTAATAGTGAGGACCACTTGTATAAATGCGCGTGGATCGAGCAAATTATCGTAGACTGTCTGAGCAATGATAAAGAACTACTCAGAGCTGAATTTATCCCCCTATTGCTTGCTCAGACTTTATAGAAAACGATTTGTCTTCCTTAAAGGGGATATGCGCTCCTTCAGATGTGGGTCAAAACAAAGGCATATGGGACAGTAGGGCTGCCCAAAGAGGTTTTGTAAGTAATCAGCCTATTACTACTAACACTGAAACTCCTACCAATTAAGAGCAGCACAAGGGGACACCATCTAAATTGCGCCACACCATCTGTGCCAAAGGCCCTGCATGCTTATCTTTCATTCCCCCCGTCCCCTCATGTTGTTCCTCAACAGAGCAAGGCTGGGATGAATAGCGAGGGAACTCCCTTGCAGGAGTCGAAAACTCAGATAGCTGTGCCGGGGGGTTGAGACCTCCCAGGATAAATCTCCCTTCCGTATCATGTCCGTACATTGTAGTACTAAGTAGAGTACGAAAGCTGCTTGCTGAGCAGAAAGAACCGTATGATGTGTTGTTTAACAAAACGTTGGGCTGACTTGCTAAACATCATAATTTCCCTCTGTCGCAGGCACACAATATTCTGCTCACCCAGCATGTAGCTTGGCTAGGGCCAGGCAGAGTGTACAGTGAAGGGGACTGTTTCATCGTAAACTTCAGGTTCTCCTCGCTGGTCTGTTTAGTGTTGTCATCTGAGGGATAGTTGTAATCTTGAGTAAAATAGCTGTATGGAGCCCTCCCCCTTTGGGGTATTTTTATAGACCACCTATTCACACCCGTGTGACTAACTTCCATCAGTCTCAGATCACAACCTAGAGGGGGTGACATCTATGCAATTCCTACTTTTAATCGGTTTGAATCTTTAGATGGTGTAGATTGACTTTCTAAAGATAAACTGCAGCCACTCCCCTCCAATTGTTCCCTGCCTATAAAGCTCAATACATCCTTCAGTCTCCTTTGCCCTGGCATTTCATTGGTAGTACCTCCAGTGCATTCCACCTTTGCTTTAGCAGCCCCCTCTAATGATGTCATAGGCATACCAACCAATAGGACAGTTGGTATGGTGCGTCTGCCTTCGCAGGCCCCGCAAACAAGTTAATCTCCTGGAATGTGGCCGGTTTGGGTTCCAAAATCCCGATCCCAGAGTGGTGTGTATTTATAAACCATTTTGACATTTGTGTTTTTTAAGAGACAAGGGCTTCACTGCGCCTGTTCCTTCCAGGATTTGTTAACTTCTCCGAAGCAGAAATATCATCTGAGCTGGGTCAGCCATCAGGGAGCCTAAGGACCCATTATGTGTATGCCTTACTATGCCTGGAGATGAGGCATACTATATTTATAATGTTCACTCTAGGTCTGTGGTTCCAAAAATGAATCGATGGTCCTAGATACCTTGAATGCCCACCTGTCTCGATCCCAACAGCTGCAAGTAAGATAGTAGGCAGCGATTTTAATTGCCAATACGAACCGCTTAGTCTTGACAACTTTCCCCTCTCCTCTGAAGAGGATATCTTCTGGGATATCCCAGAGACCGGGATTATGCCCATTAAAAAATGGACAACAGTAGCACTCCAAATCAATGCTCCCACCCAGGGACTGCATGCCTGCAATGGCAGAACTATATTGATAGCTCTGGTGCCCACACATATAACTCGGTTAACCACTCTAGTCTGATCGATTGTGTTATGCTAGATGTCAGGCTCTGGCCAAAGGTAAGTGACATGACAGGGGTTCCTTTTCTTGATTGTGAACACAATGCTTTAACACTGGAATTGAGCTTAGCCAGCAAAATCAACGGTAACCCTATAGCCATGAACTATGAAAGGACATTGCTACTTGCCATCAACAGTCACAGGGTACTGTGGAGTAGGGTGTCATGCTCACAGGAGGCGATTACTGGAATTTACAGTCTGGTTGCTGATTGTTTGAAAGAGCTGAAAGCACTAGATATAATCGGGAGATCCAGGGATGATTTGGAGGCTGCTGTGAAAACTAATACCCAACTGTTTGGCAACATAAGGGACAGTTTCCTTACTAAAGAGGATGGGTGTACCAATTGTAGAAGACTCCTCCACCCATGGTCAACACAAAGGGGCTGATTACGATGTCGGTCAGAAAGCCTCCGATCGCTAGTTGGAAGCTTTCTGACCGCTGTCGGAAGCTTTCCGACTGACTTGGTCGGTTTGTGGTCTGACCGATTACGATGGCGGTGGTTGCAACGGAAAACGTCTGGTCATTCTGACTCCGTTCCAACCCGCTCTCTGAGACTTCCTGTCAGTCAGAACCGCACCGTAATCCCCTATGGACAGCGTTTCCCCCGTTGGGATTACAATGTCTGTTTCTCACAGCCTTTCTGTGCCGGCCTTTCAGACACGGAAAGTCTGTAGAGTTGGTACAACCAACCTGGTTATGGCAATAAAAGTGCAGGATAGATCAATGATCCAGGAGGCAAGGGGTTGTTATAAAGGTCTACTCAATGCAAAGAAAGAGAAAAGAAAGTGTGAGGCTCTTCTTGAGCTGGCAAGATCTAAAGATTTCTGCTCCTTTTGGAATATAGTGACATCTGGTAACTGGGAGGGGATAGGTACCACTGAAAACAATATCACTGCCAGCAACTGAGTTGTGTATTTTTCCAGACCTCTACTTGGAGAATGAGGACTAGTTTCTCCCCCCCCCCCCAATTTGGGATGGGGGCTTTAGGGGTACCAAGGACACCGTGCAATACTGGTGAAAATGAAGACAAAAGCTATGCAGCTTGTCATTCACTGTCCACCAAGCAATTACAAGAAAGAGATCCCACGAGATCACTGGCCAGGAATTGTTAATTGCCATAGGAAAGATTGTTCCCAATAAAGCTCCAGTTTTTGATAAAGTCCCTGGAGGCCTGTTCCTGAACGAGCCAGATGTATGGAGCACGTATTTATCAATGGTCTTCACTGCCACTATGAAAGGAGGCCCTATCCCCCCTCCACCCCATCCCTGTCGTGGGCAATTATTCCTACTCACAAAAAAGACCAACAGGACTTGCCGCTCACTTTTAGGCCCATAAGCATTAATAGTGAGCAAAAACTGTTTAGTAAAGTAGTCCTGGCTAGATTGCAGGAATGGATGATCTCTAATGATGTTCTAAGGCTCTTACAGGCTGGCTTCAGGGAATTGTTCAGTACAATTGATCCGGTGTTTTGATTCCAAATTCTGTACTGGAAAACTATTTCCCAGGGCTGAGATTGAATATACATTGTCTTTGTAGACCTCTGTTTTATTTTTGACCTAGTCCCTGGAAAATGAACATGGAAGTTCTTTGCAGAGATGGGGGTTCCAGGCTATTTGTTAGACATCCTAGTGAGACTTCATACCAAGAACTATGCGTGAGTGAGATGTAGCAGGATAGGTGAACTGACAGACCCCTTTCCAGTGAACAGGGGGGTAAGGCAAGGTTGTGTCCTTGCTCCCACATTGTTTCCACTGTATATCCCCGGAATTAGTGATCACCTTGGTTCATGTGACAATGACACACCAAACTTGGTAAATCAGAGGATTCCTGCATTGATGTTTGCAGATGATACCTTGCTCCTCTCCAAATCCCCAATGTGCTTGCAGAGTCTACTGGATCAATTTCATAATTTCTGCAAAGTGAGGGGTCTAGAGATTAATGTGAATAAGACAACGTTTATGGTCATGAATCCAGGACACTCATATAGGGCCAATCCTAGGTTAGCAGAGACTTCCCTGGAGCGTGTTTGCACCTTCGATTATTTGGGCATAACGCTAACTGGGGACCTCAGGTGGCATTCTAATCTAATGCACTGTGGACTCAAATTAGAACAAGTGGCAAAATGAATCAATAAAATGTCACTTAGATCCCAGTTTTGCCCAATACAGCCTGCTCTTGAAATATATAATTCACAAGCTCTTGGGACTGCATGCTACAGAGCAGAACTGCGGGGCCATCTCTGTGCGAATTCCTTTTCAGCAGTAGAAAAACACTTTCTGCGGCAGCTGACAAGGCTCCCAGTAAGCACTCCCCTAATCCCACTCAGGCTGGACCTTGGGCTACGTCCAATTGCTGACAAAATTGGATTGCATCCCCTGCTGTACTGAAGGAGAATCTGGCTCACCCCAGAGCTCTCCTCGTACCATAAGGGTTTGGAGGAAATGTTGTCCTTAGCAGGATCAATGGACATTCGGTGGATAAGGTATACTAAGAATACTGTATTGGAAATAGGACTTGAGAATTTGTTGAACCCATCTGTTCTAGGAAGAGCAATACCCAAAGCTTTAGTTAAAACATAGTTTTGGCAGTCTAAGGACTCTAAGTTGCTGCCTCAGCCAAATGGTAGCTCCTTGAAGGAAGTTTTTCTTTCCCCTAAAGACACATATAAGAAGGAGAACTTCCTGGATGAGATGCAATCACCCACTAGCTAAGCTACTGTATATGTGGTTACGGTATGGGACTTTGCCTGTTGGTGCTTTCACAGTTAAATGGGCAAAATCTAAGAATGAGCTGGCAACCCAGTGTTTAATGTGTGGTGCTACCAATGAGACTGTTGAACATGTCCTGTTCTTCTACCCCTCATATATTAATAGCAGGAAAAGATTGATAGTTCCTTTGTGTAGGAGTTTGGGAAATAGAGAACACAAAGAGGCAGTAGGTTACTCAAACACGATGGAATTTCCATAATAGGTTTTGTGGTCAGTAGATTTTTGTTATGAACGTAGAGAATTAAACTAAAGGGGCGGGCGGGTATAGCGGCAAGGGTTTCTGTTGTACTTAAGTAAGTCCCATGTTTCTGCAACACAACGAAATACATTTTCCCTTATTGTCATGAGCCTGGTCGATCCTTATGATATAGTGATGTCACCTTCTAAGAGGGCCCCCAGGGCTGGTCTTTTAAGGAATTGATAAATATGTATATTTCACTTGTGACGTGACTTGTTACAAATTGCAATTTTATGATGTTCTTAATCACATAATGAGACAAAAACATATATATCTTTAACAGGGGGCAGGGGTCCACAGGACTGCTGCCTCCTCTTTACAAAAAATATATATTTTTTCTTTTTAAACATATTCCTGTACCCTTAAGGAAAATGGGCTTCATTTAAAAAAAAAAAGAAAAAGAAATCTGGTGCCATTATTAGAAAGTAATCACTGACATGGCGGTCTGCAGACACCAGCATGCCACCATCTTTGAAAAGTTTTTCCAAATCGTTAAGTGGGGTAAGCAAACAACAAGGACTCGGTATTTGGAACCGAAGTATTTATGGCGTTCCTTCCAAATGCTAATTCCATATGAAATTGATCAAAGTTTTGCAACTGAGATCCGGTCACAAAATATTAATATTATGCCACCCCTCCTCCTCTGTGAATGTTAACAAAAACATTGTTTAAGGAATAAGCAGTGGTTCATGATACAACCACCTACTCCTAAAAAAGCTTTGTGTACATTTCCATTTTTTTTTTAGCACACACTTCAAGCAAAAAGCTGCATTCATAAAAAAAAGATTGCTTCATTTAAAAATGATTACAAACATGGTGGTCTGCTGAGCCAAGCAGGCCAACATAATTCTGACTGTAGCCAATTATAGGGGGTCACAATTTGTGACCTACCTTCTGCATAATAGCGAGGTTGGTCAAATTATTTTGGAAACTCGCCTGTTAGCATATAGGCTGATTTGCGGAATACCAATGCTTTCGGCAGATGTTAATGCGCAAATTGTGACTACTTTTGCCAAATCCATTTTAGTGCATTCCAAAAAATAAATTGCAAATTGGTATTTTTCACAATTTACAATTCCTCATTTTGAATCTTTGTACATGAGGCCCTTTGTCTCTTGCAGGTTACAAGCACAGATATCTAGAACACAAGTATTAACCCAAAGAGGTGTCATACTGCAGTGGTTATTGTGTCATTTTTGCTGTATTTTAGATCTCTGAACCTTTGCTCGGTTCCATCTACACACTCACCCCTCATCCCATGCTCCAACACACACAGTCTCTTCCTCCCTGCTACCATTCCACGGACCTCATTTAGGGATCACCGGGGGTTGCAGCTGCTACTCCTGGCTTGCCCCTTGCAACCTCTCGCTCTTTTGCAACCCCTGGCGTCTGAGGTGGCAAAATCAGTGTCTGAAACGCAGCGGCAGCACGACCTATGAACATCGTTTGGGGCTCCTTGTTTTCTGTCAATTTTACATGACACTATTAGTGAATAGTAGTCCATTATTCACTAACAGTGTAATATCATTGGAGTACAATTAGCTGAAATATGGTCTGCCCAGGCAGCTGAGGTATGTAAAGAAATGTGTTTATGGTGATTGATTGATAGGCTTTATTTCGATACATAAAATATCTTAAAAGCAGTTCAACAGTTCAAAGAAAACAACAAATAAAACACTTTCCCAAAGAAGAGAATAAAAAACAATAACTTAATAAACACAATTAATACAATTAAAATCAGGATTAAATTGAAACGGAAAGCCTTTTTGCATGAATCAACCAGGTCCACTTTAAGAATTTAGACACACCACAAACCACCAAAGTGGATGTGTCAGACAATAAAATGCGTAGGGCCACAGTGTGACAACGAGTACCCAACTGTCTACAAAGTGGTGTGAGCCAGCACCTCCTGGGAGAGCAATAATCAGGGCATTCAAAAAAAATATGTGCCACCGTCTCGACCCGCGTGGAACAGAGGGCACAAAAGGGGGAGGTCTGGGGGGACAATTTCCACCGGGATATCGGGTCACCTACAGGTAAAATCCCTTCTCTAAATTTAAAATATAAAGCCCTATCAAAAGGAATGGAGATCATATTGAGATAGGGTTCGTAAGCTACCACGTCTTTAATCCTCAAAAAGGCTACAGTTGACTTGCATAGGCGTGGATCGACAGCAAGTTTAAACGAAACCCAATCCCAATACAATTTCTTTAAAATGGCTTTAGGAGGGGCAGATCGAGTACCCATGCTTCACCTAAGCCCAGCTCCCCCAAAAGATGTTTAACGTCCCTCAACCATTTAATCCTATACCAGCCCCCCATTGACATCACCTCGGACAGTCCCTCCGCATAGGAGGCTAATTCGGGCACCTTCCACAAACGGGCCCACAGGAGCAGGGGACGAAGTCGAGCTTGGTCCGCAATTGATCTGCAGCCTAGATCCAGCAAGACTGGAACTGTGGGAGTGCTCAAAGGGAGAGCCATCAGATCTTTCAAAAATTTGCTCTCCGATTTTGCAAGTACATCGAGATTGCCTGTACCCCACAATTAGCTGAAATATGGTCTGCCCAGGCAGCTGAGGTATGTAAAGAAATGTGTTTATATGTATGCTGTGTGGGTGCTTGTGGGTGAGAGTGTGTTCAGGTGAGAGAGTGTGTGTGAGAGTGTATGTATGTATAAGCTTCTGTGTGTGAGTAAAAGGGAAGGTCAAAAGGCGTGTGATGTCCGCTACTCCTGGCATTTTGGTGAATTGACATTATTTAAGTCACTCCTCTCTTCATTAAAATATTTTAAGGTTTTGTATGGCTCACAGCTCGAATCTGAACTTGACTCATCAATCAACTGAATCACCTAAATGAGTTCAACAAGGATTTTCGAAAAAATAAATCCCTCTTCTTTGATGCTGTTCGGTTTGACACCACAGCGTCTTTTGAATATCTCCTCACTGTATGTTGTCTTCCTTTGGCCTCATGTGTTTAAACTATCAACTCAATACAATAGTTTGTAAAATCTTCTATTCCATATTACATTTTCAATCTCTACTGAGTAAATGTCTCTTCCTACATCTGGGAGGTTGTGCGATAAATTGTAAGCGATACCAGAATGTGTTTTCAAAAAACTTTGAGCCTTATTCAAGAAAGAATTTACTCTGGGTTTATCATCTGGGAAAGTGCTGTTCTCTGAAAGCCAATTTATTTTGAAAATCGATCTACAAGGCAATATTTCGTGATTTGTGGTGACCATAAAATATTTCCTTATATAGAATGATCTAGTGATCTCGGTACAGGGTATTCTACCTTTACTACACGGTCATTACTTTGTATTACCATTACTCTGCATATTTTAGTTCGCAGATGCCATTACTTAGCATGCATTTACTTAGCATGCTTTTACTACGCATAATGGAGTTACTGTGCAAATTAAAGTTTTGGGGTTCAGGTGTAGTTTTTAGGGGTCAGGGTGGGTTAGGGTTTTGAGATGTAGGGGATATTTTTAGGGTTCAGGGTGCATTTAAGGTTTTGGGGTGCTGGGGTAACTTTGGGGTTTCAGTGTGCGTTTATGTTTTGGTGTGCTGGGGTAATTTTAGGGGCCGGGTTGGTTAGGGTTTTGGGGTGTGGGGGTAATTTTAGGGTTCAGGGTGCGTTTAGGTTTTGGGGTACTGGGGTATTTTTAGGGGTCAGGGTGGGTTAGGGTTTTGGGGTGCATTGGTTATTTTGAGGGTTCAGGGTGCATGTAAGGTTTTGGGGTGCTGAGGTATTTTTGGGGTTCAGGGTGCATTTAGGTTTTGGGGTACTGGGATATTTTTAGGGGTCAGGGTGCATTTAGGTTTTTGGGGTGTAGGGGGTATTTTTAGGGTTCAGGTAGCATGCCAGGGGATAGGTTACTATTACGATTATTTTTTTTGTTTTAAAGTACCAATAACGCGTGGTAACGGTATGCGTAATAATTAACTGCGAAGTAAAAGCATTTTTTATGTATTTGTATATATTTGCGAAGTAAAAGCATGCAAACTAAAATCATGCATAGTAATGGTATTTGCGAAGTAAAAACTTCGAAGTAAATACCTGCGGAGTAACGGTATGCTAAGTAACATCATATATTCCGGCACAGTGTGTAAATTTCGTTTAAAGGTCTCTTAATGTATCGAAAATATTTAGAAATGTCACGCTTACTAGCAAATGCAAGTCCTGGTAGTCTTCTCCTGTCCCACATTGCCAAAGTTTAGTGCACGGTACTGATTGAGTTTGTTTCTGAGGTGCAGGTGAGAGGACCGAGTGTGTAACCAGCTGCAACAATATTTTTCATAAAAACGGATTAATTGTTAGTAAAGTGTACAACTGCACTACTCCCCATGTAATCAAAACAGCTTCACATGTTACTTCCCAAGGAAGCATAATAGCAACTTTATTTCGACTTCAAATTCAGTATAAAGCCCTTGTCCGATTGTATAAAAGTATCAAATTCTTGCAAATCTCCACACCAAAAATGCTCTGCCTTTCAACATTTACACACTCACAACGGGCAGAGTAAAGGCGACACCGTGGAATTCGGAGTGCTGCATTGGGGAATGCACGATTTTACATTATGTCTGGGATGTGTTTGGACAGCCGCACCAAAACACTGAGGAGTCGTTTCTGAATCAATGAAGACCTGCATGGGGTCCTTGAGAATCAGCTAGTTTGCTACAAGGGTAAGTTTGGTCCATAGTAGAAAGAGAGCCTGAAGAGTAGTTGACACTAAGGGCCATAAGTAGATAATTTTTATTTACCGATTCATAAATACCGAATTTTACTGATTCGGTATTTATGAATCGGTAAATAGAATGTAGGTAAACATTCGGTAATTATTACCGAATCGGTAATATTCGGTATTACTGATTCGGTATTTACCGAATCGGTAATAATGCATCCCTTCCAATTCATTCTTATGGGCCTGGAGGCCCATAGGAATGAATGGGAAGCCATTCACTATTACCGATTCGGTAAATACCGAATCGGTAATAGGGGGAGCATATTCATGGGTGGCAGGGTGTCACATTGACACCCTGTTGCACCCCTGAATCGTGCATGTGTGCACATGTGGCGCACATACATGCCCTAAGGGCATGTATGTCTGCCACATGGCACTTTTCAAAAGGCACAAAATTGCTTTTTAAAAGGTATTCGTTATTTACCATCAACTTGTAGTTGGTGGTAAATAACGAATCCAGAAACCAAAAATGCACTCACTTGAGTGCCCCCTACATAGGATTTCAGGATTCGGTAATTTACAGAATCGGTATTTTACCGATTTCTTAAAATTCCGATTCGGTAAATTACCGAATCCTGAAATCCAGCCACCTACATCTCAATTGCCTAAATACCGGTCAGTAACGGGATATTTACCGATTTTCGCCCGTTACCGACCGGTATTTAGGTACCTACATATGGCCCAAAGTTCCTGTAATGAGTATCAATCCACATGAGAATTAACTGCCTCTGATATGCAAGGAGAAACACAATGGAAAAGAGAATACCAGGGCTAGAGACTTTCACTGCTCAAGGACGGAAGCCCTCACCCAACCAGCGTTTGCCATGTGGATGCTTCATCATTAGGCCCCGTTGGGCCCCTTTCTTATGGAATTAGGCGCAAGCTACTACCCATCCATTATTTGGGAGATCCTGGGGGGATTAGTGATGGATATGTTGCTGTGCCACTCATCTGGTTTCTCTAAGTGTGGAAGTGACCTGCAGAGGGGAATAAATGCATGTGTATTAATGAAAACCACCCACTGGATGGAATAGATAATTTTATTGAATTCCCACAATGGTAGTATTAAAAGATATGTGTGGGATAATGCTACCCACTAGCGTAGGTCAAAATGTTTCTGCCCATTCAGCCCTCTAAGGAGGTGTCAGTAGCATTCATCCCCTAGAGGTTCTTCTGCAGTCTCCAGATGAGACTAGCATAGAGTGGGCAGGGTCAAAATTCATGTAGTGGTCTAGTGCTTAGGTGCTAAGGCAGTAAGACGTTTAATGAAATTCTGCTCTGAGGTGCTGAGAATGTAACATGTTTGATCAGACCTTGGCGATTCTAAAGTTTTAGTGATCTGATATGCGAAAATAATGTTTATAAACCCATGATTTGGGGAGTGAGCAGAGAACTTTCCTATGCTGCTAAAGGAAACTGTGCGTTTCTTTATTGACATTGCTGCCCATTTGTCCTACTTTCGATATTGAACTTCTCTGTATTGCTCTATTACCTTAGAGCCTTTTTGACAATTATGCAGTACCGCATCTTTTGAATTTTGCAATAAAACCTTTAAATGTATTCCGCTGATCCAGTACTCAGTTATTAAGTGGGCCGTTGCATAATTGATTGTATATTTGATATTTTGATTTTGGTGTGCTGTAAGAGGTCTTGCTTCAGGGGCACCTTCCCTCATGAAATTTAGGCTTAACCCCTTCTCCAATCTATTGATCCATCAGAGTTCTGTTAAGATAAAGTTGTTGTGGTGTAAAAGGCTTTGACACACACACACGCACACATACACGCACACACACAATATATAGGTAAAAGTACTAATACTAAAACAACATACTGACTTTAAAAAAAAACACTAAAAACTATTGACTTTGCCAATGCTTTTTCTTCGTGACAAGCATTATTGATCCATCAGCGTTCCTTTGAGCTAAAACTTTTGGGGTGTAAAAAGTTTTGAGACACACACTATACACAGGCAAAAAGTACAAATATAAAATCAACATAGTGACTTAAAAAAAAAACTATTAACTTTGCCAATACTTGTCCTTCCTGACACAAAGTTCCAAAAACATCTTAACCAGTCCGAATCCACTGTTACAGGAGCTTATGGAAACGCCTTTTGCTGACAAAAAAAGGAAAGTTATGGGATGGAAGGGGTGCTAATTGTTTTGGACGGTCTAAAGCTCATTAAGGCGCAAAAAGTTGACGAGAAGATGCTGCGCGGTCGGGGAGCGCAGTCTTGTGGTTGAAGATATCCAACTGTGAAAAACTGTGAACTACCTGCACGACTGTCGATTTCCATTAGCCCCACAAAGGGGATAATATTTTATTGCAGCATGCTTGTCTGATCACCTTAGCTTATTATGTTGTGATGTGTCCTCCAAAAAGTGCTAATTAAAAAGAAATCATCAAGTCAATTAGTAACAAGCTCATTAAAAGAAAACAGAAAAAGTAGAAGAGGGAAAGGCATGGATGTGAAACTTGCTACCACTTCTGATGCTGCCATGCTTCCAATTAATGTATCTGGGAAACTGGTGCCTCCTGTTCCACGCGGCGAAGACCAAGTGGATCTACTGTGGTGCCATAGTTCGAATTTAGTGATGAAGTCTTTTCACACGTACCTTTGCCCCCAAACACAAAAAGCAAAGCCTTTTGAAAGAAAGTTATTAGTGTTATTTTTTGTTTACCTCCCGGGGCTTATTTGAGGTTTATCAAGACATTGAATGGCTCTTGCTTCATAAAAGCGAGATTGAGGACCAAATCATCCCAGAGGATAGTGGATTCCCTTCTGATATTTTTTGCCAACCAAATTATTTTTCTCCTCGTTGTAAAGTGATATACCTGCCCAAATATATTTTATGGCTCTTGCTTATTTGCTTTTCTTCTGTATCTTTTCTTCCAGATTCTTGTAGTCAGTGGTGTTTGCGTGATCTATGCGATTAACTCTGATTATATTTGTTTCATTGGGTTAATTTTAAATCAATACATGTAAACATGTATTATTACAATTTGTTATATTATTGAGAATCCATGGTATTATGGTCCTTACTTTGTTCCAGAACTTCACGGAAATTAAATGTCATTGTGTAGTAAATTGCCATGTCACTATTGTAAGCTGCGTTAGCTGTCTGGCAAATCCCTGATGTTACCTCATACAGTGCACACTACAACATACTGTACAACAGGCAACAGGCATTGGCAAAGCTGTAGGTATTGCCTGTTGGCTGCAAATGCAGACCTGTTGGCTTTGCTAATGCTTGTTGCCGATGCTGTGTTGGTAAGTGAGAGGATGGGTGCTGTTGAGGGGTAGGAGGGAGCACAGAATACAAAGGGGTGCGGGCATTTGATAGGGACACTAAGCACTCAAATGACGGATTAAGAAAATACACGGGCTCCCATGGAGTGCTGATTGAAAAAGAAAAAAGTAGATCCATCAACGTGAGCAGTGGAGGAACACCAGTCATCCAATCAAAAAGATAGTAAAGAAGCACTGCTCCAAGAGATGGGCAAACTGAAGCAAAGGATAGAAAGTCATCCAATGAAAAACAAGCAATTGGGATTGACAAGAAAGCCAGCCAATGGTAAACAATGGCTTGACCCAAATCCCACTATTAATATGTGTACTGTCTGCAATATGTCATTACAACAGACAGCTAAAACGTTCTAATTGGTAGGTCTAAAAAAGGGTCGCCATGTCATAATGCATACATGTGCATACTTTGTGGCGCATGTAATTGTATGCATCATCAACCTATGCTTTTTTTTTGCCAATGCTCCTTATCACCAGCAATATACATTTTATTTCCTTGCTAATACTGATCTGCATTTTTAAAAGGCATTGGCAAAGTAAAAAAGTGAGACCTATTGGCTTTGCCAATGTTTGTTGACAAAAACAGTGTGTCTGTGTATAGCAAAACATCCATCCAACCATCATGCATCCAACCACCATCTTGCTGACCCATTCCTGGGTTTCCAATCAAAGTCGCATAAGTGTATGGCACTCAACTTGTGAGTAGCAGAAGTCCTCCGGGGAAAGGCCTCCAGCAGCCAGCAAACCCTGATGCTCTGGCAGTGATCCAGACTCTAACAACCTGTACATTTCAGGTGTTCCATCCTCCTCTCCCTCTGGAGGAGGAGCAACAGATGTTACCACTTTTACCTTCTCAGAGTCTGCCTTGATCCATTTTCCACTCTTTTCTGTCTTTGAAGATCTGGGATTGTCACACTCTCTTCCTGAGACTGAAGTGCAATCTGTACTCTGGTCAACACAGCTGATGTGGTCCAACCCATCTGGCCTTCTGGCCTTCTGGTCCTGGTATCATTGCCCAAGTGCCACCAATCACCTTGCTTTATTATCACCCCTACATCAGCCATATACAACTTGGCTTTGATTTCGAATTTAATTCAGGAATTTGGGTACTCCATGTCATCCTCACTTGCTACCGAGCCTGTGCCTTTGGCACCTTGGAGAATCTCCTTCGGTATTACATACTCCTCTCAAGCAAGGTCCTGTAAGCACTCCTCAAAGGTCGGGAACTCCTTCTTATTAATACCTGACTCCAACACAAACCCAATAGTATTTTGATGGATGTGCTTATCCAACCCAAACCCAGTAGTATTTTGATGGAAGTGCTAAAAAACATATGGGTCTCTTTTACAAATGTGCATTGCTGCTACGTTGAGTGCCACAGGGCCCTCTCAGGTCTCCTCACCCATAGTCAACACACTCATTATAATGGGCACAGCTAGTAAAAGGTCTAGACAACTGCAAGTTCAGGTTCTAAGGCAGGCTTGAACCGCCCAAGGTAATGTAATCAATGAAAGAGGTACCCTTGAAATCAGGGAGGTAGGGAATGTCTTGGGAACACTATGGAAAGCAAATGTCAGGATACAATTGGCCTTTGTCTGGGGAAGACCCATGCTAAGAGATAAGAGAGACTTAAATACAAAAGTCTCACCCTGGGTCCTTTTCCAACTACTCTCTTCAGAATCCTTCACAGTTCTTAACTACAACCTGGATTCATTCTTTTTATATAACACATTTTATTTTTTGTGTGCAGAACAGCAGGGCCACACTGGCTGATAAGTACACAGGGGGAAGAAACTGGTATACCCATAACCATGAAAAAGAAACCTGCACAGTTGACCCCCCATCCCTCCGGAAAAACCAAGCGACTTTGCAAATATCCCACAAGTCCAGCATCAATCATGTGTAGCACTCCCCTGTTCACCCATCTCATACCCCCAATTTCTTCCCTCAAGTAATGAGCTTACTGTGTTATTGGGTGTCAAAACAATCCATCTGTAATGGGCCCATTTTTGTCAGATTTTGGAGTGCTTCTGAGGGCATCCCATGGCTTCGTAGAATGCAACCTGCAGCCCCATACAATGATCCAACCCCTTCTTCCAGGCTGCAAGAGACAGTTTTCCACTCCCTGGCTATACCGTTCTTCGCAATCGTTAGACCCAGAAATAGGAGCAACCGTTTATATATCTGTTCTCCTCTATGCTGTTGGAGAATCAGTTTTGGGTCTAGAGTGATGGTTTAGGATAGTGCCTCCCTCAGGCAAGCTGTCACAGTGTGCCTGAACCTGTCCAGCGCTGTGCAGCTCCAAACAGTATGAAGGGATGTACCACAACCAACGCCATGTCTAGTACGCTCTGAGAAGATATTTGAGCTGTATCAGGCTGGGGCGGGCTGAGATTGGTGCCTCACGAGGAGCCCCCAATGCCTCTGTCCAGTCGTTGTTGTCTAGTCCACCAATGTCTGTCTCTCATGTCACCCTGAGGATGAGTAATGTGTTTGAGCTATTCTTGACTATTGTCTTTGTCGCTATTTGTCTAGTGTCGCGATTTTGTTGTGGGGCCCCCCGTCTTCCAGGAGGAGCTAACCCTCCAATGGACTAAATTCTGGAAGGTCCGTGAGGTTCTTGAAATAGGGAGTGAGAGCATGCAGAGCTGCAGGTATCGGTGGAATTGGCTGCAGTGCAGTTGGTAATCAGAATGCAGCTTTTGGAACAATTTCAGCGCTGTAGCCCGCATTAAATCCCCCAGAGTGAAGATCCCAATCATGTCCCACTTCCGAAAGCCCTCTAGTTGGGTCACCTGCCTAAGCACACCATCCTGCCACAATAGCATCCACTCCATCATCTCTCCCCACTGTACCATATCCCGTAGAGAGCTCCTACACACATTAAATACCACCTGCATCGCCGGCGGAAGAGATTGCACTCCCCCGGGCAAATAGGTAGCCCAGTATGTGGTTGTCACCCATCGCCCACCTCTCATACTATGTCGGCTGCAGCGATGTCACCACAATACCTGGATTGAAAACAGTTTCTGAGGGCAATGTGGGCGGCCCCTCCCCCCCAACAAGAAACCCCTGAGAACAGCATCCACCCGTCGGAACCAGGGCAGGGTGACAGTGAAAGCATAGCTTTGTAACTGATTAACAATCGGGCAGGGAGACCATCATAGATTGCGGACCTGTCCGTCAGTGACAACAGCAGGAGTGACCAGAACCTCACCTCCTCTTTTATGCATGCCAATGTGGCCCCCAGGTTGCAAGACCATACCAACGTCTCATCCAGGGAGGAAAATACTCCCAAATACTTGAAATCCCTGTCAGCGAAAGTCAGTCCCGATGCCCATTCTGTCATCCCCACCCAACCATTTACTGGGAATATAATAGATTTTGAGGCGTTCATGTAGAGGCTAGAAATCTCACCGAAGATTTGCATGATCTGTAGTATTCGGGCTGCAGGTTTCTGGGCTGGTTTAAGAAGAACAGGACACTGCCTACGTAATAGCCGACCCTATCAGACAGCCCTGCACTCCACTTAAAGCCCCTCGCTTGTGCATCCATCCTGACCCATGGGGCCAATGGCTCCATGGCCAGCACGAACAACATTGGTGATATGATGAAGGGCACCTCTGTCTTGTTGCCTGGCTGATTGGAAATGAGATGGATGAGGCACCCGCAACCCTCACCATTGCCGAAAGATCCGTATGCAAGAGTCGAACATAGGAGATTAAGTGGGGGACGA
Organism: Triturus cristatus; assembly: GCF_964204655.1. Lineage (NCBI taxonomy): Eukaryota > Metazoa > Chordata > Amphibia > Caudata > Salamandridae > Triturus > Triturus cristatus. Next base: position 1,140,205,195 of record NC_140589.1, read on the forward strand.
AGTTCCAAATCTGGAGCAGAATAAACCGCAATTCCAGTGGACGGAGTTGAATGCCCTGTTGAGGAAGGAGCACCACCACCGGCCTCCCCAGACCACCACCAAGAGCCAGGGCATTATACACACACTTGATGTTATGTCGCCTGGACTCGGTCGGCATAATGCCTGCCTGGTCAGGGTGGACCAGTTCTGATATGTACTGTATCAGTCCACTGGCCCAGGTTTTGGCCAAGAGTTTCACCTCTAAATTCAGGAGGGAGATCAGATGGTACGAAGAGCATTCCTCTGGCGATCGGACTGCTTTTAGGATAACCACAATTTCTGCTTGCCGCTAGTATGATGGAAGCAATGCCGTTTCTCTTGCCGAATATATTGTCCCTAAAGCTGAGTTATAATGCTTTATTAAATTTGCATAGGAATCTGTTAGGATCGCAAGCCTTCCCTGGCTGTAGTCCTGCAAGGGCCAGCGAAAGCTCCTCCTCAATAATCACCTGATCTAGTTGAGCTCAGGTGGCAGCAGAAGGAGCCCAGGGAGGTAAATCGTCCATAAGTGTGGCAATTTGATCCAGGGTCAGGACCTCTTTCTGGGTTTACACCTCTCTAAAAATAAATGGTGATGCTCTGAGCTACCTTGCGAGTGCTCTCCTGCAGGTGCCTCTGTGCATCCCCGAGTAGGGGCAAAGAAGATTGGTATTGGATGGCTTGACACAGCCTGTGTAGCGTCCTGCTCAATTTGTCCCCCCATTAGTACAGTCAACTCTGCGCACCAGACTGCTTCGCCTTGTCTAGAAGCAACTGCTAGCACTGCTGTTGAGCAAGTCCCAACTGCCCAACTGTTGCCGAGCCCATCAGCCAGACGGCTACAGTCGTCAGACGTCCGCATTTGTAATTCGAGGTCTGCAAGACCCTGTGTCTGATATTGGTGCTCCTCGGCACAATAACTGATATCCACTCTGCAAAGCATCAGCTTAAGGCCTCCCACAACACCATTGCTGAGGACACTATGTCAGCATTGAGGGCCAGGTACTATTCTATGGAATGTGCGATATGCAGGGTTCTGCAGATGCCATGGTGAGAGGCGGTAGTGGAAAGTCAACCGCTCAGGCCCCACATGAAGCTGTCCATCACGTTATTCCAGTCCCCCCCAAACACAGACAGGACGCTCAGCAGATCCCTGCAATCACACAATCAGATCTACAAATGTGCGGGGGGAGTACATACACTCAAGAGTAAGGAACTCTCCGTATGTGGTGTTAACCACTATTGTATAATGGTCAGCCCATGTCTTCAGTGGCCTAAAGGGGATGCTACAATGGATCAGTATGGCTATACCCCTATATACTCGTGTGAACCTAGAATGAAACACCTGACTATAGACATATCTGGCAAGGCAGATTACCTTAGGACCAAGAAGATGTGAGATGGATGAGGCACCCGCAACCCTCACCATTGCCGAAAGATCCGTATGCAAGAGTCGAACATAGGAGATTAAGTGGGGGACGAAGTTCCAAATCTGGAGCAGAATAAACCGCAATTCCAGTGGACGGAGTTGAATGCCCTGTTGAGGAAGGAGCACCACCACCGGCCTCCCCAGACCACCACCAAGAGCCAGGGCATTATACACACACTTGATGTTATGTCGCCTGGACTCGGTCGGCATAATGCCTGCCTGGTCAGGGTGGACCAGTTCTGATATGTACTGTATCAGTCCACTGGCCCAGGTTTTGGCCAAGAGTTTCACCTCTAAATTCAGGAGGGAGATCAGATGGTACGAAGAGCATTCCTCTGGCGATCGGACTGCTTTTAGGATAACCACAATTTCTGCTTGCCGCTAGTATGATGGAAGCAATGCCGTTTCTCTTGCCGAATATATTGTCCCTAAAGCTGAGTTATAATGCTTTATTAAATTTGCATAGGAATCTGTTAGGATCGCAAGCCTTCCCTGGCTGTAGTCCTGCAAGGGCCAGCGAAAGCTCCTCCTCAATAATCACCTGATCTAGTTGAGCTCAGGTGGCAGCAGAAGGAGCCCAGGGAGGTAAATCGTCCATAAGTGTGGCAATTTGATCCAGGGTCAGGACCTCTTTCTGGGTTTACACCTCTCTAAAAATAAATGGTGATGCTCTGAGCTACCTTGCGAGTGCTCTCCTGCAGGTGCCTCTGTGCATCCCCGAGTAGGGGCAAAGAAGATTGGTATTGGATGGCTTGACACAGCCTGTGTAGCGTCCTGCTCAATTTGTCCCCCCATTAGTACAGTCAACTCTGCGCACCAGACTGCTTCGCCTTGTCTAGAAGCAACTGCTAGCACTGCTGTTGAGCAAGTCCCAACTGCCCAACTGTTGCCGAGCCCATCAGCCAGACGGCTACAGTCGTCAGACGTCCGCATTTGTAATTCGAGGTCTGCAAGACCCTGTGTCTGATATTGGTGCTCCTCGGCACAATAACTGATATCCACTCTGCAAAGCATCAGCTTAAGGCCTCCCACAACACCATTGCTGAGGACACTATGTCAGCATTGAGGGCCAGGTACTATTCTATGGAATGTGCGATATGCAGGGTTCTGCAGATGCCATGGTGAGAGGCGGTAGTGGAAAGTCAACCGCTCAGGCCCCACATGAAGCTGTCCATCACGTTATTCCAGTCCCCCCCAAACACAGACAGGACGCTCAGCAGATCCCTGCAATCACACAATCAGATCTACAAATGTGCGGGGGGAGTACATACACTCAAGAGTAAGGAACTCTCCGTATGTGGTGTTAACCACTATTGTATAATGGTCAGCCCATGTCTTCAGTGGCCTAAAGGGGATGCTACAATGGATCAGTATGGCTATACCCCTATATACTCGTGTGAACCTAGAATGAAACACCTGACTATAGACATATCTGGCAAGGCAGATTACCTTAGGACCAAGAAGATGTGTCTCCTGTAACAACAAGATATTAGCCCCCATCATTTCAGCAGATTTTAAAACTGCCCCCATTTGATCTGATCAATGATACCCTGAACATTTCACAATCTTACATGAAGGCTTCCTGCTGGATCCCCACACTTCATGTTACTCATCAGGGGCCGGCTGTGTATGTTCTAAATGTCGCATTTGGGCCCGGGGGAGGGCATGCAATGCTTCTGTGCATTTCAACCATATAAACATATAATATCCCCCAAACCATCCCCCCATACTTCAATAAAGGAGAAGTTCCTGTCTCAGGAGCTGTTGACGCGAAGCTCCGGGGGGGGAGGGGGGAGGTGCTGTGTGACCATTCCCAGTGGATCCCCATACCCCACTAAGAAGAACTACTAGAGATTATGAACTTGTATCTGTATGATTGCGGTGTAGCATACTGTGTTCCACATTGCTTCCCATGCAAATGTTAGCAGACACCCCAAGGACACCAGTGTCTCTGCACAGTCAGAAGTTAGCAAGAGCCCCCCACAGGGCCAGCCGGGCCCAAACCTTCAGCCCCTCCTCGAGACAAAAACTCTACCAGGATGATCGGGACCTGTTGTGCCCCTTCGCAAGGGTCTTTGTTGAGCGGTCCCTCTTGTATCCTTGTGAAGAATCTGAATCCATACGCGGAGGGGTGTGAGGCTTCAGTGTCACCATTTCATCTGCCCAAAGAAAGACCTCCGGTGAGTTTAAGAACAAAGTCTGCAAATTGTACCCTACTCTCAGGTTCGCCGGATATAGAAGTATGTATTGTAGATTCAATTTCTGTAGCTGTTGTTTGGCTGCTGTAAAAGATTGGCGTTGCTGTTGTACCATTTTTGTGTAGCCAGGAAACATCATGATGCATTGGGACTGGTACACAGTTGCACCCTGAAGCCTGGCATGTTTACGAATTGCACCCCTGTCCATATAATTGAGGATCCTGACAATTACTGGCCAAGGCATCAACCAGGGGGCGGTTCCCATCAACACCCTGAGGGTACGTTCCACCATGAAACGAGAAGATGCTGTCAGTGGGCACCACAGATCAGATCTATTGTGTCAGGAAAGCGTCCATGTAGGACCCCTCACAGCTCTCCAGAAAGCTCAAAAAGCACAAGTTGTTACAACAAGAGAAGTCCTCAGCATCCTTCACCTGTGCCGCCAGCTCCCTTACGACCATCGTAAGTGTGTTTACCTTCTGTTGTATTGTCACCACTGAATCTTCAACGCTGAACAACCTTTTCTCTGCCTCCATGATTCAGTCTAATGCCTTCCTAAGGTCCTGACAGAGCAAATTTACATTGGAGCCCACTGCCCCAAGCCTGGCCCCGAGCATATCATGGGACAGCAGCTGCTAAGAGCGTCGCATAATCAGGGGTGTCTGTGCCGGTCCACCATCCCCAGAGGCCGAGGCTGCACCCCTGGGCTGAGCATATTTGTCCATGGTGCTTTGCTTGACACCTGGGGGTGTCTTGTCCCTTTTCATGGTGAGTGGTGAGTCCAATGGCGATCCAAAAGTCACTTGTGCAGCACTAGCCATTCAGCTGACTCACCAGGACCCCTGTGGTCAAGCATAAGGGGAAGCACGATCAGCCGACAGCCAAGGACCCCACCACAGGCCCCCTGCACAGAAAGATCGAAGGCCCCTAAGCACGAGCAGGTCGCTGACCCTGATACTTTATGGGGAGCTGCTGCCAAAAGAAGCATCCTCACGGGTCCCTAGGTGAGACTGCTACCCAGGTGGCTGTGGATCATGAGTTAGGGTGTAGTCTGGTACAAGATTCCGAAGTATTAGTGGGAGACAACTGTGAGTGCACTCAGAATGCAGCCACCATGTGCGCCGGTCAATGCCCCCCCAACCTGAATTCAATAACTGGTCATTAACAAAACCTACAAGGATATCCCTACCCTTGTTTTTGGGAGCCCTCCACCTTCTGCCCAAATGCAGACCCCTTAAATGATCTAAGAACGGTGTGTTTAATTTTACTCCCAACAACATTATGAAAAACATTTTTTTTAAACTTCATTTATGGGTGATTGCAAAAGGGACATTACACTAAAATCACATGATGACAAGTAGAACAGTGCAGTATTTACGTCTATTGAGACAGTCCACCCGCTCCATGATAACCACCTAAAACATGAATCATGGCGCCAAGAATCTGCAAGGCATGAGACTAGAGAAGTTTGGTCATAGGCAGCTGGACAAGTCAGAGAAAGGCAACCATAGATGGGTTAATCTGCAACCTTTTCACAGGTAACTATACTGCAACTGTAGGCATTTGGCCTGGACTCACCTGTTGTTTGTATTTGTGTTTATTGCTTTCCTCCCACCATATCTGGATGTGTGTGTATATCTGGATGCTATGTGGAGGCCAGCCAATGGCGCCCCCTTGCCAGGCCTGTCTGTGCATTGCTTGTTTAGGAGCGGGAGCAACAGTTTCCCCTTACACCCTCACAGAAGCTCTCAGAATGGACACCCGGTCCTCTGCGATTGGTCGGCATCACAGACCCCTTCTTTCCGCCTTCCTTAATGCGGATTCCTCCGCTAGCACCCAGTGCTCGACCTCCTTCTTCCACCTGCAACGGAAAGGTCCACTGGCAGACCTCCAGTGCATGGCAAGGGCCCATCTGGCCAAAAGCAGAGCCAATCTCAAGAATCTAGCTTCCACTTTTGGCAGTTTTGGAGTGGGAGACAATCTTAAGAGACATACTTCTATCCGCCTACGGTCGGACTGGTCCGGTGTGCACTCCAATTCAACTGTCACCTCCCACCAGTACTGTGTGATCCCTGGAAAAGACCAGGTCATATGTATAAGGTCTGTGCATAGTTCATGGCATCTGGGGCATTTCTGGTCAGTAGTGCCCTATATCATGTTGAGCTGCTGTGTTGTGAGATATGTAATGTGTAGAAAAATAAACTGGGTGTGACGAAATCTAGTACTGTGTAATGCAATACCGACATGCTCCAACCCTCTCATGCATTTGTTATCATGTAAGTCACAGTTTATTGCTGTTTCCCATTGCCATCAGAGTGGTGTTAAGTCTGCCTGGGTCTGGTGTAGAGCCAATTTATAGAGCCAGTACATCAACCCGCGGCCTTTTCCTAAGGTGAAATCCTCGTGTTTTAGTGGCTCAGTCTGTCCTGTCTGCCACAGTATGTGTATTGCCCGGGCAACTGCAGCATATGTTAGGAATTGTGAGGCAGGCAGGCCAGTGTCAGCCATGAGTGTGTATAGCAGTCTCAGACTGCAATCATCAAAACAATGGCTGACCGTAAGCAGATCTGTGGGAGTGCAGGCGTGTAATCTGCAGGCCATGAGGTGATTGCCACAGACGCCCACCAGTGGGAACGCCGGGGAGGTTGGCACAGAGGGACCCGTGAGCTTGGTGTATTTCCCCCAAAAGCACAAGGTTATTCAGAGTAATTTGGGGAGTGGGCCCAGTGTCGGAGGGATATCATTGTCCCCTCCACTGGTGGGGTAGTGTAACATCCCAGTTGTGGAAGCCAGTGAACCAGCAGGCCATCTACTGTACCAGAGCTCTGATTTGGTACCGCTCGAAGTTCGTAACTCCCAAACCCCCTTCCCTGATTGGATATTGTTACCTTTTTTAGGGTACCTCTTAGCTATTTTAAATTTGCGTTACACCATTCTATACTCAGAGCACCTCCATTCATACTTCACAATGGCATCTTACCCTAAAAAACCTCCGGCAAAAAGCCCCCTTGAGGAGCTGCCTGATGATGAAAGATGATACCTATCTGGGTGTATGAGGGCTCTTGCTCTTGAGCAATCAGATCCCCAGATCTGCTTTCTCAGTTACCCACTGACCATGCATTCTTCTTTATCTTTCTTCTTCCATTTGACTCTTTGGTTCACATAGATGTACAGGGAGCCTGTATGCTGGACCTAAAAGCGCTCCTTGTACCTTCTGTGTTTTTTTACCGCTGTAAATTGAGTAGCCTGGCTACCACAGGACGTTGTGGCACTCCCAGCGGCAGGGGTTTTACCAGCACACAGTGTGCCCTCTCCACAATGAAGAATTGGGAGAGTCCCCAGGGGCAACTTTAGTGCAGAGCCACGTCTAATGATAGTTCATTATGTTGTTGCCCTCCACCCCTTCACAGAGGCCCACCACTCTGACATTATTGTGTCTGCTGCGGCATTCTGCATCTTCTGCTCTTTGATTAAACAGTGTGATTTTTTTTTCAGTGAGGGACACAACCTGTCTTTGTAGTTCATCTACGATTGAGTTCACAGTGTGGAGGGCAGTTTCATTGGACTTTACTTTGTTTGTAAGTTTGCAGTAGTGGTCCCGCAAGATGGTAATATCTATCGCAACAAGGTCTATTTTGGCCTCAAGAGTCTCCCTGGTGACATTAATGGCACCAAGGATGTGGTGCAGCTTGACGGGGTCGCACCCCACATGTGGAGCCCCTCATCATCTGGTCTGCCTCCTTAACTTCAGGCAGTGTGGTTTCTGGGCCTGATTGGCTGTTTCCCAGGTCCTGATCTGGTACAACCGATACTGAGAGAAGTTTCATGCCAGGGGCAAAGATGCACCACAGATGAGTGTCCCAAATTGGGTAGTTGGAGGAAGTCAACCTGCCTCCAATCACAGCAGCCTGTGGGACCAGAAGTATCAAGTGACCAGGGGTGTTGCCGCATCTGCAAGGTACACAGGTTAAGGGAAGGGGGCCAGTATAGCCTGCTGGGACCCAGTGGAGTGACTGGGCTGCTCCCCCAGCATCAGTTTATGTGTGTGAGCTCCTGGAGTATGGCCAGTGTATTTCCCCTAGTGTATTTATTTGCTGGGCCATGGTGTGGCATTATGTCACAGAGCTGTATGGACTCTCCTCTAGGCCACCACTCTTGGTGCATCAGACAGAACCTAGAAGGGCCCCCAGGTAAACAATGGGCATCTGGGGAGGCTGATGTGGGGACCAGCGTATGCTTTAGCCCCCCGCTGGTATGGAAGGGTCTATGCTCTGATTCCCCTTGGCCCAGTTGTCTCAGAACGGCCCGCAGGTGCAGCAGGCTAAGTTCATGGTGGTCGGTGCTCACCACGTAACTTTGGGTGGTCGCCACTGGGTTCCCTGAGGCTCAATAGTCCGATTGGTCATGCTTGTGGAGTAGGGATAGCAACTTGTTCAGTGTTGGGTGCCGTGGACCGCGCTGGTCATCCCAGTCCCTCAGCAATGCCACTGGACGCCATCTTGCTCTTGCCATGAGGTTCTGTGACCTCCAGCTCGCTCACCATGTCCTGGCTCCCCCAAGCCACAAAGTCCACCTTCGAGTCCACACACCCACTAGCTTGGCAGTGTGGGGATTAGGAGCTTTAGGTGGGCACCGATCGCTGTAGAATTTCTGGTGGATGCAGCGAAGGTGGACGGAGTGCTCTGATGCATGTCCATTCCTCTGTATAACGTGGCCATGTACACCTCGCACAAACATTATATCTGCATTGTACTGTGCAAGTTATGCTGTGTTTAAGCTCAACGTGTTCTATTCAAGACAGTTGGAACTGAAACTTGCAGATTCCCCCTGCTTCCACCAATTGACAATCCTGGTTCAGGGAGCCACTGGGCAGAGAGGGGCTACTGGGCCACAACTGCTGTGGTTATTTGCAACACTTTTGTTATGCTGTGTGTCGAACTATAGCTCTGCAATCTGGGACAAGTACACACTTTCTGCACCTGGCTCTCAGGGTAGGGAGGTCATGCAATCAAAGGCTTCTCAAGGAGGTAGTGTGGGGAACAAGAGCACAGACCTCAACAGTAAACCAGCAGACACCATAAAGTATTGTCCAGTCTAGTCAACCTCTTTTAGGCAAAATAAAGTCCTTTGATTTCTCAGAAAATTAAATACTATAAAATTCAATATGGGACTCAGTTAAAGGGTTGTAATCTTACTAATCATCTTCAGGGAGGTGCTATACCCCTTGTGACACCCTATCATCACTACATGAGTTCTCTAATGCCTACATTCCCCAGTGTAAAGCATTGATAGATTGGCTAGATTGGCTAGATGTGTAAATCAGTTCAAACAGCTTTTACATAATTGAGTTCACCTGGGAAAAGGCCTTAGGTTCGTATTTACAGTCTGTGCATGTTTCATTTCTCATTCCACTCACAGTTAGGCCCTGCTTTTACCTGCACACTTTCGATACAGTTCAATTGGTACAGGCAGGTGCATTCAGTATTCCGGCTCCTGTATTTGTGGCTCTGTAACTCTGCAGGCAACCACAGCAAGCTCATTTGGGACTCAACTCACTGGCAAAAGTAGTGTGGTAGGTTTACAAAGTGGCACTCATCTTTGGCAGTAGCACCCTTTCAGGCCAGGTGCAGATGGGTGGTTGAACGAGGTAGATGCATACTCCGGGTCTGGAAGTCATTGGTGGGTATCTTCAGTAATTTTGACCTCTGGTCCTATCAGAGCTTTAGCATCAGTGACGTTGAGGGATCTTTTGCTCCAATGTCAGCAGTGGCAGTACCAGTTTTTCAGGCCCACAACAGGATGCAGAACCACACAAGGATTCTGGATACTTGAATGTCTTGGCACAGTTACAGCAGAGCCGCTCAGAGAGACTGGGTGATCCATTTATAATACAAACCAATCCTGGCTTCACTCCCTCTAGGCAGTCAGCTTCTTCTGGATATTTTACATGTCAGGAACACACTTGATTCTCCTCATGAACAGTTTCTTCATCTGCAGGCCCAGGCACTCACTTTCCTTCCGTCAGTAGGCAAGTGGGCTTTGGGACTCTAGGCCGAACCTCTGCTCCTCTAGCAGAAAGCACAGACTGCAGGTGACACATTTCTGGTCACTAATCAGTCATTTGAGTACTCTGTGGAGTCCCCCCATGCTTAGTCCAGATTAACTTGGAACTGGAAGAAAGAGGGGTAGTATGGATCCCACTTTCATACCTATTATCCAGAGAGGGGCTGTGAATCCACTGTCTAAGTTTCCAGAAGCAGTTTGGACTGGTTTTCTCACGAATTCATTTTCTGGATTCCTGTCAGACACAGCCTTTGCACACGCCGATAGTTTTCACACGCAGTAGCAACGATGCTGGCTCCAGACTTAAGTCTCTAAAACAAGGGCACAATGACATTTCAAGATCCCTGCCTCTGGCTGTCATTACCCTTCCTGAAAACGTCATCTGGGACAGTTAAAAGGACACTTTCTGTCTGTAAACTTCCTCACCTTGAACAATAGAATCTGTAGGCCTACCATTCACCACTACCATCTAACAAATGAGAGTGCTCAGGAAGAACTATACAGAAGCCATTTGCTTACAAGGTCCTGAATTTCTAAGGGTAGCCTGTCTTCATCTTCCCTCACGTCAGTATCTGTGTCTCCACTCTTCGGTCACAGGAATGCAGTCAATAAACCTCTACTGTCTGTGGAAGCTGTGTCCACCCTTCATGTTGTTCCATGATAAATCAAGGGCCAACCAAAATAGATAACCCTGGTCCCAGAACTCACAACCTCACCACAAGCAGAGTAGTGCTAGGACATATTTTCTACCCCTTAACTGCACATACATGCCAGCGATACCGACGTGGGATGTCAGTGCAATGTCTTGGGTTAGCATTAAAGTGGAATTTTCAAAAAGAGGGGCCAATAAACCACGCTTTCCCCTGATACAGAGAAAAAAAATGTCTGGTCATCCTAAAGAGTCACAAAAACTGAGTACTCTGTAACCAGCGCTTTGAGACTTCATCTGGCATGGGGTAATCCTATTCGAAGTCATAGAATGGGTTCTGGACATCACATTACTATAGACAAGACCGAGTCTTTGCACAAATGCTAGATTAGAGCGACTCCAGAACACAGAGTTAGGATTCTAGTTTTACCTGCAGTTGAGAAATCATTGTATTGATACACGCATGTTTACCACACAGGAGACTTTCCTGTCTAACACTGACAATAGATGCTGCTTATGTAAACTTGATAAAGAGGATTTGTTGCATTTACTCACAGTTTGTACCGGTCTTACATCATAAAGAAGTTAGCTTTTAAAAGCAACAATTAAAGTGAATGCCATGACAGCATGCCTGGAGGCGTTCCAAAAATGCCTTTTGAGTACTCAAATCAAATTTGCTCTAGGGTGACAAGTTTATGTAATCAAGCTCATGGAGCTAAGGCTCAATCAGAATCATCATCATAGTCTTTATTCGAATTAAAAAGAATAATTCATACAAGACACAAACATGTACATAAGACAAAGTTATAAAAATCCCATTCACTAAGAAAGTGTAAAAATCTTACAATAAATAGCTAAAAAACAGATTTAAGAAAAGAATTAAACATATCAACAGACTTCAGATGAAGCGAAATATCAGTAAATAGTAAAACAGTATATAAGCTAAGAAATTTTTTTTTTGACGCATAACATCCGAGAATGGGACCCTACGAAGGTGGCTCCTCTATTCCCCGTAGAGCATTACGTCTTAGGGACCATGCCCATCCCAAGTATTTAGCTAGGGCGATTGAGTGGACTGGAAAAGTGCTTGTGCTTAGAATCCTAATGGCAACAGCAGAACTCCTTGTGCCCAGTAGTTTGCACAAGGGAGTGAGCCACTTTCGTCTGGGGTTCGCGTATACAGGACAGACAAACAGAAAATGGGCAATGGATTCTTTTGTGGCACCACAGCCAGGACAAGTGCCTTTACCTATACCAAACCACCCGCTAGTTAGGGCTCTGAGTGGAAGGGAGCCTGCTCTGAGCTGAAAATAGAGTTTCCTGTCTCTTGGTGTGGTGATCAAATCCCAATAAGGTTCAAAGAGTAGGGTGGCCTTTGCCTCTAAGAAACGACTAGTCAACGTGGGAGAGACGGAGTCACTCCACACCCTTTGATTTACCCTCTTCCAATAGAGCGTTTTCAAAAGCTTCTTGGCAGGAAAACCAGCAGTAGCTGGGTCGCTCCATAGGCCTGCCAGTCCCAGGTCTATCAAAGTTTCCCGGAGGTTCCTAAGCCACCCTATCTTGTGGAACTTGTCGGCCTGCATTACATCCATGATACCCATTGCGTATGACGAAACTCCGGAGTAGTCCACAGTCTCCTCCAGTATAAGACCGGGCGAAGTTTGGCCAAGTCCTTGAGGGCCTTCCTACCTAGGTCATAACGCAATCGAACCAGAGGCGTACTTTGTGGGAGGCCTGTTATACAACGGAAGAATTTGTTTTCAACAACTGTTAGGGATGATAATACGTTGAAACCCCAGAGCTCTGCCCCGTACAACACTGAACTTAGGGCCTTTGCCTCGTATACCTGGAGCACGGGTTTGACCGGCTTGGTGAGTAATTTTTTGTGCTCATTAATCAGTGTTCCAGTGATCTGTGTGAGTTTCAGCGCTGACAATTCCAGGTGTCTATTCCACTTATTATTGTGTGTCACATTGATGCCCAAGTAAACGAAGTTATTTACCTCCTCGAGAACTTGGCCATTCATTGTAAGTTTACCTGTTCTGTAACTTGGGTGCGGGTTGAATGTCATGAGCTTAGTCTTGGTCACGTTGACCTCCAAGCAGTATTTTTTACAAAAGTCTTCAAAGACTTTCAAGGCCCTTTGCATGCCACTCGGGGTTTTCGATACTATAAGAGTATCGTCGGCAAACATCAATATTGGGGTAGGAACTCCAACCAACTTTGGAGCATCGGTGCTGGTTTGGAGCATGTGATCAACTACGCCATTAATATACAGAGAGAAGAGCGTGGGTGCCATGGCACAGCCTTGGCGCACACCACGCTCAACCGGGAACTCGGGGGTTGTATCCCCCAGGCCTCCCCACTGTATTTTTGCAAAGTTAGGTTCGTGGAGCCTCCTGATTAAAGTCAGGAGTTCCAAGGGAAGGCCGAGTTTTTCGAGTACCCACCAAAGTTGCTCTCGAGGGACAAGGTCAAAGGCAGCTCTTAGATCTACAAAAGTGACATAGAGACTGCCTTTGCCTAACGTGACTATCTTCCAAAGCAATTGTTCGAAGCGGAACACCTGGTCCACAGTGCTGGTGAATTTACGAAAACCTGCTTGGAGGCTAGAGAGGATCTGATTATCTTCGATCCAAGCCAGTAACTCATTCAATACCATCCTCCCGATGACTTTTTGAATTGTGTCAATTAGGCTAATGGGCCTATAGTTTCCTGGGAGGGTTTTGTCACCCTTTTTGAAAATAGGAATTATAATGGCGCCCCCCCACGATTTAGGTACTGGGGCTCCTTCGGCCACAGCATTGGCCAGGAGAGCGATGTACTTGCTCCAGGGGGTCTTGTTGTTGAGAAAGAGGTCAGATGGAACACCATCCAGCCCTGGTGCCCGCCCGGCAGCTACGCAGGCCAAAGCAGCTAGAACGTCCTTAGGTCTAAAAGGACCGGACGAATAGAAGACATATGGGGTTAACCCCAAGCTTCTATAGAGGGGGTCACATGCATATTGGGGTTTAAAGTACCCCAACCAGTCGTCTTGAGTGACGTGGTTTGAGGGTTTTTCGGGGGAGCCACCTCTGTTCCACTTGATCACTTTCCAGAACAGTCTAGTGTCCCTGGCATAACAAGCCTCCTTCAGATCAAGCCAATAAGATTCGTCCCATCTTTTCTTTGCTTTGGCTAGGCACTTCTTATAAGAGGATCTAGCTAGTTGTATGTATGGCTTGTTCCCACTAGAGAGAGCTTGTGAGAGAGTTCTTCTAGCACATTTACATTCATTGTCATACCACCTCAATTGCTTGCACGGTGGCTTGTTGCCCTTTCTTAGTGGTTTAAGAAAAAAGCCACGTAAACCTTCAAAGAAGGATTCATGTATTCTGGTTGCTTGGTCGCTGTTTCCTTTGACCCTCAAAGCGTCCTCCAGCCTCGTAGTGATTGCGGAGAGCTCGGTGTCGATGCTAGCGATGGTCGTGACGTTGGTCATTACCTGGGACCACTTTAACCTCCGCATGTCATTAGATGGAACGCATCCAGTAGGAGCCATAAATGTCTCCTCACACATCGAACGGCAGTTCCCCCACCAACTGTGGGAGACACATATAGGATTGTGGTCGCTCTCTAATCTTGGCTCGACCACCATGTCAATGGGTTGGCGCCACAACCTCAAGCCGCAAAGCACATAGTCGATCCTGCTTGTTGAGCGGCCATTGTCAAAGGTGGGTGCTCCCAACCTGTCCCCTAGGGTCCTGCCGTTCAAGGCCCTTAAGCCACTCTCAAGGCAGAGTGCGTTTACCTGCACTGCTACCGTGGACCACCTTTTGATGGGAGAAAGTGAGAGTGCTGGTATGCCCCATAATCTATCCTCTTCGGGATCAAGGCTGCGTTCTAGATCCGGATCTAGTAAGGGTTCAAATGTGACGTTGAAGTCACCAGCAACAATCAGGTCCCTGTTGCACGATTTAGTTTCTATAAGGCTGATCAGGGTATCCAGCACCCTTGACGTTTTCCCGTTTGTACCACGGAGATATAGATTATAAATATCCAAGCTACCCCTATGGTCAAGAGTTAATCTCACTAATTGAATATCCAGAGAGCCCGTGTCAATCATGACAGCCCTCGGGAATAAGTCCTGGCGGGCCCAAATGATTAGTCCACCCATTGGACGGCCTAACGGGCCTTGGGTGGCTGGGACGTGGAAATTCAAATATCCCAACAGGCACCGAGCCTCACAGGCCCATGTTTCCTGCAGGAGACAGACATCATATTTACTCACAAAACTAACCCATTCCGGTGAATCTAATTTGGTCTTGATACCAGCTAAGTTCCAAGACAAAAGAGTCCCTTGTTGGATGCTAGACGATGCAATGTGGGGCGCAGCAATCTGGCCTAGTGCACTTTCCCTCTCGCCCGTCCTGGAGTTAGGCGACGGGGAGGCCCCAGGCGTTGCAAACGGTCCTGTCAAAACAAGGGAGGCAACATCGTGGCCGGCCGTGAGTGTGCTTTCATTAACCCTCGGTGTCTTAGGAGATGAGGCATTTGTCATACTATGGGATTGTCAGTGATTGAAACCCGTGTTGTAGAAAAAGTTTAAGTTATGGGCCTCTATCCCTGTTCTAGGTCCGTATGGTGTATATTCCGTGATGAACCTTGGAAGACGTGCATCTTCGAAATTAACGATGATGCAATCTCCCTGAGTGTTTTTAGGTTGAGAGCCTACCCATTGTACTCTTCTGACAAATAGAATCCGCCCATTCAAGTAAGTAGGGATTGGCCTATGCATATTGAGCCAATGACTCGTTTTGTTTTTTAGTTGATGAAAGGATTCAGTTTTGCCAGAGGGGAGTTCAGGCACACCGGTTAAGATCACGACATAGGGAAGGGATTCAGGGGGTAGATGTATTTGTGTTAAGGATGTTCTAGGTACAGTGTCTGGGGTGGCTGTCTCAATAGCTGTTCTCGTGCCTACAAATTTCTTGGGGTTGATGTCCGAGGATGCTTTGCTTGAGCGTCCCTCCCGCCCTGGTGACTGATGAATGTCTGACACCCCCTCCCGCCCTAGAGACTGGCGCATATTTGGAGGTTGTAAAGGTAGGGCTGTACCTGGGCCAATGCTTGCGTCAGTTAAGACGGGGGTTTGTCCGTTAAAGGCGGTGCAGAGGTCATAGGGTTTGTACCGTGAGGGCAATTACTTTTACCAATGTCCCTGGTAGCTAGCTTAACGACATTCTTTAATGAACAAAAATTGTTCAAGATAATTTGTTCTAGTTTGTCGACTTTTTCTACAACTGTTTTGATCCTTTCTAATAGTGGTAAAATTAAGGAGCGAACAGTGTGTTCTAGCTTGGAAATCATGTCGTTGCTATTTGGCAAGGAGGAAGTGGGTGTACTTGCGTCGACTATTGTTGGGAAGGCCGGAGAACTGGAAGGGTCAAGAGGTGACGTATTTTTAGTTGGTTTAGGTATTTTCGCCTGCCTAGCACCATCAATTGCCCCAACCCTTTTCCTTTTCTGGTGCGTTGGTCTAGAGGGTTTACCCCCTGCCCTGGTCTGGGGTCGAGTGGCTTTAGACTTGGGTGTTACCACAGGTTCCACTACTGGAACCGGATCTGTCATTACTAGAGATTGTGATAGCCTCCCGGAAGATGATGGCAAATTGTGTGATATTTCAAACTCTATGTGGGAAGGAACGACCCCCCGTGTGTGGTCTCTATGTTTGATTGGTGATTTAGCAAGAGCTAGCGGGCCCAGGGAGGAACGTCTGGCGAGCATGGGATCAATAGAAAGACGTCTTTCGGTAATGGCAATTTCATGCTCAAGTACCGAGACGGCTCGAGTAATAAATTGGTCCATGGTGCCAGACACTGTTGTAGGGACCACAGCACGTTTCCCCATCCCAGACATTTGTCACAGAGCAAGTACGCTCCCAAAAATGGTAACAAGGTAGCACAAGTGTCAATTGTCATACGATAAGTCCTCCGGGGGTTTACAGGATATACTCACTGGACAAGAGATTGGCCCAGCACGGCCTGGTCGGCCCCGGACGGCCACAGACGGTCCCGCCCTTGTCCCGGGCTTCTCCCGGCGCCAACCCGCGCGCGGACCCGCTATGCGGTGGCGCAGGAGTGATTTAAGCGCCTCCAGGCGCGAAAGAACGTCCTGCGGCTTCCGGGTCCGCCGCTAGGGCTGTAGGGAGTTGTAGTTCAATGCCCAGATCACAGCGGCGAGGAGAAGCGGCCTGTCAGGGACCACACCGCTCGCCAGCAGGGAGACACCACCACAGGTAACGAGGGTCGAGCCAGTAATGTCAGCAAAAAGGGCACCCGCTCTGTCAGCGGCGCAGGAGTGATTTAAGCGCCTCCAGGCGCGAAAGAACGTCCGGCGGCTTCCGGGTCCGCCGCTAGGGCTGTAGGGAGTTGTAGTTCAATGCCCAGATCACAGCGGCGAGGAGAAGCGGCCTGTCAGGGACCACACCGCTCGCCAGCAGGGAGACACCACCACAGGTAGCGAGGGTCGAGCCAGTAATGTCAGCAAAAAGGTCACCCGCTCTGTCAGCGGCGCAGGAGTGATTTAAGCGCCTCCAGGCGCGAAAGAACGTCCGGCGGCTTCCGGGTCCGCCGCTAGGGCTGTAGGGAGTTGTAGTTCAATGCCCAGATCACAGCGGCGAGGAGAAGCGGCCTGTCAGGGACCACACCGCTCGCCAGCAGGGAGACACCACCACAGGTAACGAGGGTCGAGCCAGTAATGTCAGCAAAAAGGTCAGAATCATTTCTAGCATTTTAATGATTATATTGTGTTTGGCTACTCTGGTTTGGCATTCAACATCTTAATTAACTTATTATGTGTTTAATTGTCACTAGCTTGGTTACGTCAAATACCTTTTGCTTTGACCGCTTACTACATAGTCTTTTATAAGTTTTATACTGCAGCTAAGATGTTGTCAGTTTTCTGATAACTCATTTGTTTTAAATTCTGTTCATATGGCCAAGTTTTACAAATGTCATTTTCTCACGCGTTGTTCTGTATAGTTTCATGATTTCATCTTTCTTATCTGTTAATAATATGTATTTACTGAAATACTATATTAAACTTTTACTTGCTAGTGCTGTGCCAGATTGATAAGAAATTACCTATATAGATCAAGCTCTATGCTTGTCCTCCATTGTTAGACTTGGGGGTCTCTAGTTGGCACAGGTATGCACTTGTGACAAATAGGGACCGTCTCCTCTAGTCAGGGTAAGGGGGTACACTCCTAAAATAACCCCTGCTCACCCCCTTGGTAGCTTGGCACGAGCAGACAGGCTCATCTCAGAGGCAGTGTGTAAAGCATTTGTGAACACATACAGGAACCAAGTGACAACACTACAAATGGACACCACACAGGTTTTATATAAAAAATAAGTATTGTTTATATAGATTTACCACAAGACCATTAAACGACAAAAACACACAATACTGTTACTTTAGATGATAGAAGTTTGCTTAGGTCTCTTTAGTTCTTAAATGCGACACTTTAAGTCAATGTACCTTTTAGATGCGACACGCAGGGCAACAAAAGTGTTGCAACGATGTTGATGCGATGAAGTTTTTGGTGCAAAGAAATACGTGAAGATATTCAAGATGCGGCACGCTTCTCCGATGTTGCGAGAAGACTCAACTTGATGCTTCAGCTGCAGTGGTGACATACTTTACGCGATGCGACGACAGCAGCCTTGGCAGCGACACTCTTCTCCGACGTTTGCGAGACGCTTCCGCTCGATGCGATGTTGCAGTGGTGACACCCCTTTACGCGATGCGACGACAGCAGCTCCGACGGCGGCACGCTTCTCCGTGGATGCGAGGCGCTTTTCTTGATGCGGTGCAATGCGACAACTACGATGGCTGCAATGGCGACACACTTCTTCTTCGATGCAAGACTCTTCTCTTGGTGCGGTGCAATGCATCAGCTACAATGGCTGCGATGGCGACACGCTTCTTTGGCGTTGCGATGCTGCGAGACACTTCCTGGATGATGCGAGACGCTTCCGCTCGATGCGATGCTGCAGCAGCGACACACTTTACGAGATGCGACGACAACAGCTCCAACGGCGGCACGCTTCTCCTTCTTGAGTCGCGCTTCCAGCTCCTTGCGACACGGAGTCCCTCAGAAGGCCCAACAACAGCAGCAGGCACTTCCAAAGAACTCTGGGGAGCTGGGGGGTGAAGGCTGTTGTTCCTGAGACTTCAGCAGGAGGCAAGCTCTTTTCCAAGCCCTTGGAGATCCTTCACAAGTTGAGCAAATGTACACACAAAGTTCCTTTCTCCTCTCTTTGGCAGTAAGGCAACCACTGCAGGCCAATCCCCTAGGTTCAGTTTCCTCCTCAGCTTCTTCTGGTTCCTCCCTCAGCCGAGGTTCTTCTTGTTTTCCCAAAGTGATCTAATTTCTTGGGATCAGGGTCCCAATATTTATACCCAGAAATCTTTTGTCCTCTGAAGTCAGAGGGGCCTTTGCCCAGTCCAAACCAGTTCCTGAGCACTCCGTTTACCAGACTTCTCCTTTCCTTTCACAGTGCAGGGCAGAAACATTAGACGCCCCACAGGAGGTGGAGCCAGCATTGTGGAAGGCAAGTACAGCCCTGGATCACTTTGTTGACAGGATTCCTTCTCTTCATTCACTGTGCATGGCAGGTGCAACTCCTCCCACCCATCTAGATGCAGATCTCTCTATTCACCACTGGGGCACCTCGCCCTGTCTCTTGGAATTCCCCAGCCCTGTCACTCAAACTCCAGACAAAGGAATATACACAGCCTAGCAGAGGCAGGTTTGAATGGTTAGACAAGAAAATGCCTACTTTCTAAAAGTGGCATTTTCAAACACAGAATGATAAAACCAACTTCACTAAAAGATGTATTTTATCCTTCTGAGTTCAGGCATACTAAATTCGAATTTCTACCATGTTCCCTGAGTCAGTTAGGATTGTAGAATGTAATAACCAAACTGCCCATTCTGGCCTATGGAGAACAGGTAGCCTTGCAATAGTGAAAAATGAAAATGGCTGTAATTCACTATTAGAACATGCCACACACATCAGGGCATGTCCTACCTTATCCTTACAATGCACCCTGCCCTTGGGCCTACCATAGGGGTGTCTGATATGAAGAAAAGGGAAGGTTTAGGGACTGGCAAGTGGGTGCACTTGCCCAGTCAGCATCACAGTACCAGACTGCACGCAGGCTCTGCAATGGCAGACCTTAGACACATGTTTACAGGCTGCTTCTGTGGGTGGCACAACCAGTGCTGCAAGCCCACCAGCAGTATTTGGATTACAAGCCCTGGGCACTCCTGGTGCACTGTACTAGGGTCTGACAAGTAAACCATACCAACCAATCATGGAATCACAAATTATACATCAATTTACAATAGGGAGCACTTGCACTGTGGCACTGGACAGCAGTGGCACAGTGCCCTGAGCAACTAACACCAGCAAAAAATACATGAGGCAACACCAAAAAATGGAAGGGAGACCCACGCCATTGTTCCAAGTCTAACATCCATGTATCAAGTTGTTATAATGCATGTCACCATATATCTTATACCATTTTATTACCCGATTTCTGATTGTCAAAGGGACAGGTACATAATGTATGAAAGGATTTGTTGAATGTTACTGCCAGCTGGATGGCACAAATACCTGTTATAGCAGCCCCCTTACATAACCATTGAATACTAACCAGACAGGCCTCCCAAGACCACAGAGATCTGCCTCAAATTGCCGGTCAATGGAGGACCCTGCAGGTGCGAAATAGTCACATACTCTGAGCACTTACATCCTATAATGAGAATAAGGATGAAACTAACGCACTCCATCTTGGCAAAGCTCTTCAATTGACATCTCACAATGGCAATCATATAAAGGAGAACTGTAACACAGTCAATCGGGACAATTTCTGATCCCCATCTTAATCTATATCCACATCTGTTACCTCTGGATCCATAAAATCTGAGTGGAAATCCTCCAGCCACATTCAGCATTGGAAATCAGATCCAGACATAAAAGATAAACTACCAACTCAATAAAGGAGCTTGCAGTGGTAATCATACCTGTCATCAAATAAAAATGCAAATCTATATCCCACACTTCCTCATCCATCGCAATGCTAAATGCCTCGTCCCATAAAACCATAACCATGCATCAGTGGTGTTCACGTGTGACGTGGAAATACTTTCCACAAAGGATGAAAGTAAATATAACATGTTAGTTTTTAAATGTTCTTATCGTGATGTTCATGTTATATTCCGTATTAAGTTTGTCGCCATTTTATTGGTAACCGACATTTTGTTTTGTGATCATAACTAAGCTTCTGTCTTATATTGCTTGTCTCAGCAGAAAACTGCCTCCTGTACCTTCTGCTTGTACTGCCCAAGGCCTAGTTTAGTTGCACTAATGAATCTACTCTCTATTGGTGCATACCTCCACATCTTAGAATGGTGGAGACTGGCCGAACGGCCTTGGAGCTGAGATAGTGTGTACCGAGCCCCAGGACCCTGGCTCATACTTCTTGGCTACCATTGTTCACCGTTGCTTGGACTGGAATTTTCCAGTCTGGGCCTGTTCTTGGGTAATTTGGGAATGTATAATATCAGACTTTATGTTGGGGGGAGTTAATCTCTTGACCGTCATCTCAGGAGACTGGTCAGACTGGGCTCTGCTGCAGCGCAATACTAATAAAATAACTTGGTTTGTATTCTCTACTGCCTGATCAACTCTTCATTGTTTGTAAGGCTGAGAGGTGGTCGTGGGTGACCCGGGTGGCCCTCATTGGGTAACCTCCTTCAAACACTCTTCCAACCACACACTCACACCATGTAGCATCCTACCCATGTGGACAAGCGCTTTATTTCCTCACATACAGTTAGTAAGCACGATAGTAATACTACATTATAATACAGTGGGCTGCAGGCAGTCTAGTGAGACGGTATTTCACAATGGAGTGTTGAAGCATTTCTTTTTTTTTTTTAAACAGTCTGAAATATCAATCTACTTGTCTGTGGTAGCTCACACATACATGTTTGCCTGATGTAGCAATCAATGGGGCCCTCTTATGTAGTAGTAAGTATGCCCCTATCTCCAGCCACTCGCCATGGCTCCTCCCACATTTACTACTAAGTAGTAAACTTACACATGTGAGGGTCTCCCTATAGAAAAGATAGGAGAGGTGGACATAGAGATTTACATTCGTAGGCTTCTGAATAGCACTTTGTAGCACTTTATAAGTACTATTGCAGTGCTACTAAATATGTTACAAAATAAAGTTCATGAAAAGGCCTCTATGTCATCTTCAATTAATTTTGTTTCATTTTATAAGCTCTGAGCTACTGTGTCTGCTCTCAAAATCCAACAATCTTAGGGGGAGACTGATGGCAGCTAAAGAGGGGTAAGTTTATCTGTTTGTACATTAGCCAAAACCCAGCGTTAAAAATACATTTCTTAAACTCAAAACTTTACGCACAATGGCAAATAACTTAACTTCTGTATTTGAAACAAAATATCACATTATTTGGCTGCTCAATAACAAAATACAACCTTCGATTTGTACATTTTTTTAAACTTTTTTTATCTATCTTGGATTTCAATCGGGAACAAAGTTTTACTAATGCAATCTTTATTTCGGAGCTGACAACAGTGGCAACAATGTTGACAGCCTGTGACGGTATTCTTATTCAGACATTGGTGTTCTAAATGAAATGCATGCATTTCTCTATGTACCCTCTCAAAAATATGGCTTTTCCTAAATTCATATTTATTCACATTTTAGTTTCCCATTAAACTGTGGCTAGAATTGCTGTGAGGTAGTTACATGCATGAATTCTACGGTGGTGGAGAGGTCCTGAAAATAAAGAAAGGACAACTGCTCGCCTGTTCCCCGTTTCACTGTCTTCCTATAAGCACCGCCTCATCAGCAGGAAGAAGTGCAGAAGAACAAACAATAATGAGGCTGTTCAGCGTGCTTCGTTCTTACTATAATATATGTGTTTTTAAAGACAGTCAAATATGATTAAGCAGAGCTAGGAGACCACTCATAACCAGCCCCTGCATATTTTATTATCATGTAGATCACATTCACGGTTTACATTTGTCTTCATGTTAAATAAAGTCACCCTCAGATTAAGTGGCACTATTGAAGGGATAATGGAGAAATGAGCAGAGGAGACATGAAAGCCTGTCATAGACCTAAAAATAAAGAATTCTATAGGCACTTTATAATATTTACATATGTTCAAATATAAGGTGCACCAAGATTCATATGTTTTAGTGTATTTGAGTGATCCATCCACACATGGGTTAATTATTATATTATCGTACTTCTTTAGTTAAAAATCATGCAATGGCAGAATAGCAATCAATGTACTTTGTAAACACACACAGGAGCGATCTCAAGGTACAAACTGAGGAATGAAGCACTATGCAAAGGAGTAAGTTATTTATCCTTCTTGGCAGGCAGTGTCAATGATAAACACTCTTGGGTTGTGCTCACCGTACTTCTGCATTCGTCTGAGTGTTTTGTTTTTGGGGGGCTGACAATGCTGGCCAGCACCCCCTCTCTAAATATCGTTGCAGCACCACTGATGAAGTGTGTGTCTCCGCATCCACAAAAAAAGAGGCCAAGATACACAAGAGGCAGAGAGTCTAAGAGCATTATTCACCCCAGCCACCTGCTGCTCAGCCCCTCCAAGGGTCAATTATTCCAATGCAGACATCAGGCACCCCCGTGACGTGGGGGCTACCAGTCTTTTCCGCATAAAAACTAGAGCATGGCACTACAAGCCTCCCCACAAAGATGGAAAGGGGCAGGCGGCTTAGAGGGGGGAGGAATCATTTTCATAATTATGACACAAAGCAATTAACGAGGATCTAATGAAATGTCTTACTTCAGCCCTGTTAATGGCACAAAAAAATGTAATTGGGTTAAGCCCTCCTACGACCAGATCAGCTTTTCCCAATTACTTGTTTACCATTAATGAGGACTTTCCTTTTAGCCTTTTAATACCATTGGGTATTAGGTGGGCATGCACGTGCATGCTCAGTTCTGAGGGCGCATTGGCTTGAAAACAGACAAGCCTAGCAATCTGAGGTGGGTGCGCCCTGCCTGCTTGCGCCGCTTTGTCTTGCATTAAGTGCCGCTCTCCATTCTCTGCAGTGGCCTGGCTTTTTGTAGACCAGTGGTCCTCATAGTTATTCTAGGAACACACCTAAAAACTTCCAGCAAGACAAGTAGAGCGCCTAGCCCAAAATTGCCAAGGTTCACTGATGACACATATTGAATCCAGAATATCGACTACCACTATTTTGTGCATTATATGGGTACATTAAGAGTTATTATTCGGAATGCGACAGCTACTTACCTTGTAGACATTGTGAAGGTAAATAACTGGGGAGTTAAGAATAGTAGATCTACACCTACGTATATACACATACCTTAACACAGTGGTATTTGATTTTCTGGGTTTGAAGGATGATTTCAAACAAACTTCTGACATGTAACCATGTCTACCCTGCAGGAGTATGATACAGTGTGAAAAACTCAGAGAGGAGCTGGCAGCTTTTTTTGGAGGTTGGCCATTTCAAGAGGTCAGTGCTGTTGAGTGTGATTGGCATTTACCTCTACTGGAAAGCAGCTGGTAACCTGATGGACACCACTTGATTGCAGGATTAACCTGACAAATCGTATAATTAATATGTGAAAACACCATTCATGCACGGCTGGCCAGGATCCCTCTGATGTATACTGATTGCTGTCACCAAACATGCCCCTGATGTTAGCACTGCTTGGCGGGAGGGACTGTCCCTTGGTACTCTGAGGATCTGACTCTAGCCAAATGGAAATGTAAAGACTCACATATAATCAATCTGAAAAATTGTCTCAACAAAATGAATTTCAAATTTACAAAGACATGGTGCTTTCTGCACGCACAAACCATTATGAGGACCTCATTCTTTTAATCCAAAATCCTATTTTGCGGTCTACAGTTCCTTAGCATTCGCGATACATTTACCCCAAAAGTCCCGACCTACTTAACAATTCTGTACAGAACTTGCAGACTTCTTTCAAAATAAGGTCCCTCTGCCATCTTTTTTCTTTTGGAAGAGTTTTATATAGTGCAAACTTGACCCGAATCGGGTATCAGAGAGCTTTACATAGCACCAGTTGCAGTACATGAGGACACATTCATTTTTGTTAGGCACGGGGAGATTAAGTGATTTGCCCAGAATCACAGGATGTTCAGCGTCATTGCTGAGACTCGAACCCAGTTCCCCAGATTCGACCGCCCTAGCGGTTAGGCCAACTCCTCTCCCTTTGTCCTTTTCTCTATCACACTCTGATTTTATCCATAGGGCCCTAAAGTCCTGGTTAACATTTGACCTGATGCCACTGGAGAAAGTTCAAACTAAACTTTCATCCATCAAGTTTGAGTCCAATTTTGACCCCTTGCCAGCTGAGTTATTTAGAACAAGTGCACACTCAATTTCCCCATTAACTACTCCTCAATGCAATTAGTTGCTGGAAACTGGTCTGGTCCTGACATTTTGCAAAACCACATTGGTAAAATATATTTCTCAGAGTCTGTTTCAATTAGAAAGGGTGATTCTCCCACTCTCTTTTGATATCCTGCTCCATATAGTTGACTATGAGGACCCTCTCCTGTCCTTAAGCCATGGGATGTAAGATGTTTCCAACTATATCCCCATGCAGAGTTTACATTAACCATAGGGCAGTAAGCAAGGTCAAGAATACTGCACTGTTCAAATAAACCGGCTTCCCCAAAGTCAGCACAGGATGAAATTAAATGAAAATACGTTTTGTAAAGCGCTCAATTTCCCTAGGAAGTCTTGGCACTGGTTGCACAACAGAAGAGAGATTTGGACACCTGGTTAAGGAGCTATGAATTAAAAAGCCAGGTTTTGAGATTCTTTCTAAAAACTGACTGGGCTGGACTTGTCTTTAAGTGGAGGGGGGCCATTCCACAGTTTGGTTGTACCACACACAAAGCTTCTTACCCCCCAACACATTCTTCTAAACTTGGGCACTTTAAGGTTGGCTGCTGAGGAGGAGCGAAGTGGCCTAGCGGGAATGTATCTAACCAGTTTATGTTGTAAAGTTTTTTTAACCCCTTCAGTGCCACGCCCTTTCCCGGGCGTTACACTAGTGGGTGGGGTTCATGACGAGATAGTCTCGTCATGGGCACAGCGCAACCGTGCTCCATGACGAGACTATCTCGTCATGGGCACTGAAGAGGTTAAGTAGTCTGGGCCTTTGCCATGTAAGGCCTTAAAGTTGATACAAAGCGCCTTGAAGTCTATCCTCTTCTCAACTGGCAACCAGTGAAGCTCCACTAATGCCTTAGCCGCTGAGCTTTGTCTAGGAATTACAAGCAGTACACGTGCTGCTGAGTTCTGCAAGATTTGTAGTTTGTTAAGGAGCCGTTTCTATAAGTTAATATATAGACAAGGTAAAGGCAGTTACTGCTAGTTTCCTCAGCTCCAAAGGGATAACGTGTAAGATCTTTCTCAGAACTTTTAGCGCAAAAAAGGCGATTGAGGTAATGGCGTTTACCTGTGTGTCAAGCAACAGATGGTTATCAAAGGTCACCCCCAAATTTTTCACCTTTGTGACTGGGGTCAGAACGGATCCAAGCTCCTCCAGCCACCGATCCGGGGACCAGAACAAGATATTTGTTTCCCAGCAATAGAACCTCCATTTTATCGGAGTTCAGCTTTAGGCAATTGCACGTCATCCAGTTGTTAACTTGTTGCATGCAATAGCTGAAGGCGAAGTCTGACTCTTTGTGGTTGCCAGTGACTGAGACAACACTTTGAATGTTGTCGGAACAGCTGACAACCGAAAAGCCCAAATTTCTTATCAACATGGTTAGCGGAATGACATACAGATTAAACAGGGTCGGGCTCTAAGATGATCGCTAAGGTACCTCACAAGGGGGAGAGAAGGAATCTGAGCAGCAGCTATCCATAGACACTGACTGCACTTTTTCTGTGAGAAAGGAAGCTAATAATAATAGGGCCACCGATGCCCAGGGATTCAACGTGGTCAATCAGAATCTTATGATTGACCGTGTCGAATGCAGCCAAAAGATCAAGAAGGATGAGCGCTGCAGAGTATCCCCTATTGAGCGATGCCCTTATTTCATCCTTGGCAGTAATTAAAGCCAATTCAGTACTTAGGTGGCTGTGAACACCCAACTATGAAAGCTCCAATAGATCGTTCGATTCAAAGAAAAGGGTAGGTTCCTTATTGATTGCCTTTTCTCTCTCAGAGGTTTTAAATAGTGCAAACTTGACCCGAAGGTATCTGGTATCAGAGCACTTTGCATGAGCACCAGTTGGTTTTCACAAGAACACATTCATTTTTGTTAAGCACAGGGAGATTAAGTGATTTGCCCAGAATCACAGGATGTTGAGCATCATTGCCGAGACTCGAACCCGGTTCCCCAGATTTGAGATTGACCGCCCTAGGCGTTAGGCCACATCCTCTCCCCTTTTCTGCAATTTTAGCGGGAAAGGGAAGACTAGAAATAGGGCGATAATTATTTGCCACTGAAGGGTCCAACTGTGGTTTCTTTAGCAGTGGGAGAACCGAAGCAACTTTCAGGTCTGATGGAAAAGAGCCCTGCCTAAACATTTCATTAATAATTAGAGTTGATGAGAGAAGAGAGTGCCATGAACACAATCCTGCCACTAGTTAAGTTTATTCTGTGGAAATAGAAGGGTATTGGCTGCAGGAGTGAAAGAAGCAGGATGTCCGTTTGTTCTGTGATGGCACACTCACACCCAGTAGTTCCTTCCAACCCTCCCGCATTCACATCACATACCTATCAACCCACTCATCTTTCATGGTCAACACCCATACTGGAGGGATCTTACACCAATTCAGGGCCCGATTATGACTTTTGGTGCAGCGGCCGGTACGCCATCGCCACGCTCCAGCTGCGCCAAAGCCGTGGTCGGATCGCCCACCAGAATAGCAGTTTCCTACTGTCTGGCAAAATGTTTTTGGTGTTACCACAACGGTTCCTCAGAAAATGGGCACCGCAATTGGAACGCCAAAAACAGTTCCTGTGCAGAAACTGGGGTGCATGCATACAGGGGGGCACATGTTATGCCCCCCTGCATACATCCACATTGTGTGAGGCACCAGAGGGCCCTCTTTGTTTCCTCTCTGCCACGGTTTTCATTGCGGTGGAACCACCATGTAAATTCTGACAGAGAGAAAACTCGTAATATGCTTGGCAGGACAGTGGTGGTCCTGCCAATCAATCTGTACATAACAATAACTTGTTATTGTACACCAGTGTATGGTATTCAACTTACCAAACTTTGAAGGTTTGGAGGGCTGGGTTGTCGCCCTGGTGGGATTTGAGCTCATGACCTACCAATGACCAACTTATTCCAGTCACACACTTTCAGCTGCTATTTTGCCCGCATGGGCAAACAGTTCAACAGCTAGGAGAAGAGCGCAGTGCGAAAGAGCTCATGCATAAAAATACAACTACTCAATACACTTGAATAAATATCTAAACAGCGTGCGTTTAAACAAACAGAGTCAAGTAGACTGCTTGAAGTAAAGTAATGTCATTCTTGGGTTTTAAAAAAATTGCGAGCGTCCACCACAATTGAGTCTCACCCACCCAGCAGCGGCGTAAAGTTGAGACTGAAGGCTTCGGCCAGTAGGTGGTCTGAGAAGTACAGAACAAACAAGGTTGTTCTTTCTCTGTTGTTTTGGGAATAAAACACTACACACAGGCTGAAGAATGGCTGCCCTTGCCAGAACACTTGCAAGGTTGTATGTATGGTGCCCTCGATAGGTTTAGAACGCACAAATGATTCATTTTTACTGTATCTTGATAGTCAATCTTTATTACCCAAGATGCGTACACAACAAATGTCAGAAGATTAGAAGGGCCCTAAAGAGAGGCAGGAGGGCCACCGAAAGCTCGAGCTATTCTCAAACCTGGAGTCTGGCTCTGGCTCAGCTCGAGCTTCTTTTGGGACCTCGAGCCCATAAGGAGCCGAGCTTTCATGTGGCTTCTGCTTGCTTCCCCCCATTGTGACTCACAATGTGGCATTATTGTGAGAGCAGGGACTGTGGAACTGGGGAAACGGTTTCCAGTCTGAGCGTCGGCTCAACGTCCTGTGATTCTGGGCAAAGCACTTAATCTCCCCATGCCTATAAACCATGCATGTGACCTTGTGTAATGAAACTAGCACTCATATAAAGCCTCCAGTGCCTACACTGCAGAAGATTGTACTGAAAGGCAAAAGCAAAGCCTTAACATAAGTAAAAACAAATAAGATACCAATTTACCAGCTGATCTAAACAAAGTGAAATCAGAAAACCTGGATAAATCTTGGCTCCCCTGCTTAAATTGTGTGATCTTAGGCTAATATTTAATTTCACCAAGACTCTTTTTTTCTTCATTATCGTGTATGAAAGCTCTTTCAAATACCCGAGTTCAGAGTACCAGTTGTAGGAAAACTGTCACTTTTAATAATTATTTCTCTGTGCAATGCTATTATGTTCCCTTTTATTGTCAAAGCTTCTACATGCTAAAGGAATGCACTTTAAAAAAGAATTTGAGCAGACTTTAACATATTTTACTGGTGTTTGTTGTATGATTTACATAGCAAATATTTCCAGGGCTTGGCTGGTGCACAGGGTCTGATCTGAGCCAGACCATTGGCCGGGCTTGGCTCTCCCTAGTAATTTGTTGGCTCGCCCACCTCTAGTCTTAAACAGAAAGCTAACACTAAAAAAATCTCAAAAACCCGAATGTAATATGCAATATATTTGACATCCTTATCTAAAATCTATTTTATGCCTTTTGTTTGCAATCCTTGACGAGCCAAAATAATATAGAACAATGTGTCCTTATTTTTTCGCAGGTGGCTTGGACTTGTTCTGCCTCTATGGAGCGCAGCAATAGTGAATATGAAATGGAAATATTTGGTCTGGTTTCCTTCTGAAATGTGGACGTCTCGGGAACAGCTTCTGTAATGTAAATAGTTTATTTCATAAGGTTAATTAAAACCATCTCAATATAATACCACACAGGTTTAAAAAAACGTACCGGGAGCAGTTTCTGTTGTGAACTCGTCTCTTCCAATTTCGCTGGATCCTATTCTAAATTCTTTAAACTTCCCAAAAACAAAACTCACGCCTTATCAAAAGAATCACACCCTAAGATAGCAAAATAAGATTTGCAATGGATAAAACATAAGATACCTTGCAGAATGTTCAACGATGAAGAATAAACCACAATGTCTGGTCACTGACCTTGAAAGCTTGGAATGCAGGTCACATCATTAACACACAGGAACAGAAAACAAAATAACATGAAACATTTTCAAAATAATACATTGCACTTACTCACTTGCTAGCTTCATATCATGGCAATAGAAACAAGCATTGGCTATTTGGTTATTGTATATCACAAGCATGTGCCCAAAAAATAATAAATAATGAAAAGAAAACATGGTGTCGTAATGAACAAATACTTACAGTAAACCATTGAGGTTTAAAACCAAAAATAACTGCCATATGTAAGTTTAATAGAAGAGTGCGCTTTCTTCCGAAAAAGACAAGTGTACTTTGAAATATAAGAAGCGTTTTTAGTTTTAATTCACATTACAGGAAAATATGATTCTCATTGTTGCAAACACTATTGGCTTTGAGTTTCTGCAAATTGAAAAGAGCTTAAACACACAAGGATAATTAACAACTTAAAATTACAAACCATTAACGAATGAAAAGAAGAAAAAAACATCGCAAAAGTAAAGTAGTGACCTGCCAGGTTGGTACTTAGGTGCAATTCTTTCTCTGCAGATGTTCACATGTGATCAGGAAAAATGCCATCACTCACAGTGCAAGAGAG
Source organism: Triturus cristatus (assembly GCF_964204655.1). NCBI lineage: Eukaryota > Metazoa > Chordata > Amphibia > Caudata > Salamandridae > Triturus > Triturus cristatus. The sequence goes on from NC_140589.1 coordinate 1,140,235,476, forward strand.
CCAGCGGCTGAAGTTCGCTGATCCGTTGTACCATGCTGCATGTAGTAGGTGGAAGCAACATTTGAATGACAGTTGAATAGACCAATCGATAAGGGCTGAAGCAAAGCCCTTCTATGAATGTATTTATGTATTTTAGTCAGACGAAAGATCAAATGGGAAGGTGGCTCCTAGCGAAACTGGCAATGTCAGTGAAGGGATGACGTAATTCGCCAAGTCACTGAGTTCAATGTATGCCTCGCAACTGTAGAAGACAAAGAAACCACTGGCTTCTCTGTAGGCGGCGTTTTACCCCAGGAAGCATAGACCATAGATGGGAGCCAGGGAAATGCAGGCCTCAGAAAATTACACAGAGAGTAAAGCATTGAAGGTAGGCCACAGGAGAACTGTGGCAGGCACAATACAAACTCTCGCACACCAGGGGTGCATCAGAAGCCCCTGCACTGCAGGGGGCTCCAACCTCTTCTGGGGCCCTGAACCCTTCAGGACCCCAATCAGGCCAAGGTTACCAAATATCTGTGAGACATGGGAGCGTGAGGGGCCCCTCATCACATTCTGTGGTGGGAGGGGCCTCATTTTGCATTATGCCACTGACGTACATAATAGGCACTTGTCAGCATAGAACCAAATGCAGCACAGTAGTGATGCATTGCACAGAGAGAGAGGAGAATCTGCATGACTTGCAAAGCTCTGAAGTACAGTGCACGGGTAATGCACGGGTGGCAGTGCACGTATCTGGCTGTGTTTCGCTAAATGTGTGAGCCATGAGCCAGCCGCCAGATTTTGTTTGGTCAGAGGGGTTATAGACAGGAATGCTCCAGTGGATTAATCAGAGGATACATCCCTTTATGTGTTTTTCGTTTGTGTGGAAACTCTATTGGCATCCAAGATGGAGTGCAAGGACACAGAAGTGCTTTGATTATCTTTGAATTGCAGTAGGGCATCAGGTGACGAATCTAAGGTTAGAGTACTCTAAGTGTCTGTAAAAGATGACGGACCATCTTTTCAAAGGATTCTCCCTAAATCCTCTTATGGATTCCCAATTGTACTTTTGAGGATGCAGTACTACATTTCTATTTTTCAGGCTGTGAGGACTGAGTACCCGCTTCCTGTAATGGCAGCTGCAACCATTTTCTTCCAGTTGTAACCAGCCAATCAGAGAGCTTCAGGTCTGTTGACCTTGATTTGAGTTTGTGAACCCGAAATGGGCAATTGGAGACTAAGGGCCCCATTAGGATGGATGACGGAAAACAACCCCAACCGCCATGGTAGTGCAGATCAACCGCCGCCGGTACCGCGGAAAAACCGGAGGTACAATTAGGATCAGCCGCCCCCAAAAAATGACCGCGGTGGAATGAGGCAAAGAAAAAACACCCGTAGCGAAGGGAGAAGGCCAAAACCTGACCAGGGTGGTCGGATTCGCAGCGGAAAATCACCAAACTCTTGGCATCACAGCGGAGACACCGCACGGAAAATTAGGATAGCCCCGATGTGACCGCAGTACGGTCCGCTGCTTCCAACCGCCACGGTCGGCAACAGTGATGAATGGGAGAACCGGCGGAAGAGCTGCAGCAAAGCCACCGCTGCAGAAGCTCCATGACAAATATGGCGGTTGACAGAAAAAACTCACAACAAGGCCACAAAGTGCACACAACAAACTAGCCATACACCCAAAAACACTTAACACACCCCAATGACACAACCACATGGCAACTACCAAAATGCAAATCCCAGGACAACCCACACAACACACCTGACGGCAATACCCCATTTGGACACACCCACATAGCTGAGTATAAAAGCAGCCTCTTCCCTGACCACAATCCTTTGCAATACTCCACAACTGAAGGGCCCAACACCAGAGCACAAAGGACAGGCAAATCAATACACCATCACTGTTGGAAGGCGTTCCCCGGGGAGGCTGCGGAATGCGTTCCCGACCACCCTGAGGCCCACCTTTCCCTGAATCTAGGCCGAGCAAGAGCAGGGAGGCCCTTCCTGGAAGGGTCTCGCACCTAGGATCGCACGCGCTGCGCTTACTCTCTCTTCGGATAGAGGGACACCACACAGTAGGTCGTTATAAGGCAATAAACTTTTATCGGTAGTTGTCAGGGATCTTTATGATCCGGCAGGCAGGTGCAATATTAATGCCACAAGTGGCAGCGATCTCGTGATGGAGGGATAGGGGTAGCGGGACAGTCTTTTCAATCAGTGTCTCTGCGAGGTATCCGGCGCACAGCTCTCAATCCTCGAGCTGAGGGGATGTTGCTTCTCTTGGCAATCTCTGCCGATTCTCTTGGAGGAGCGGGCCGCGAGTCACTCAGCAGGCACCGGAGGTCCGTAGTTCGGGGAGCCGCGACGGCGTCAGCAGGGCTCAGATGGTTCAGATTTCGGGTAGCCGCGACGGCGTCAGCAGGGCTCAGATGGTTTCAGAGTTCGAGGAGACGCGACGGCGTCAGCAGGGCTCAGATGGTTCAGAGTCGGGGAGCCGCGACGGCGCCAGCAGGGCTCAGATGGTTCAGCGTTCGGGGAGCCGCGACGGCGTCAGCAGGGCTCGGATGGTTTCAGAGTTCGGGTAGCGTTCTTCTGTTCGGTGAGCGATCGAGCCAGGTCAGCAGGCTCTCGTCAGTCCAGGTCTTCTCTGCCTCTCGTCCCTTCGGCACCCCTTGTTATACTCCCCCTCCTCTTTGAAGTCCGGAGTCCTCGCGGAGAGGGGTCTGGTGCCTGGGGGGCGGTGTGTCGGGGTTTCCTGTCGCTCAGCCCCTTGATCTGTTCAGATGTGTCCGGGAGGGACTCCAGACGCCCAGCAGGAGAGGCGCCCGCTCACCGGGGGCCTGGTGGCCGATCGAAACCTCCCTCGGGGAAGAGACCAGAGGTGTGACAGAGTCGGCGCCTCTCGGTCTGGTTTGGGGGGGTCTCGTTCTCCCTCGGCCGGGCATGCGTGTTGGGGATCTGGTCGGCCCTCGGGATGTTGGTCCACGGAAGCCGGAAGGCCGTGCACACGAGGTTCGGCGTGTTTGTAGTGTGACTTGCTGGTCGGGAGGGCCCACGCCACGAGGCCGGTCTCACACGTGCCCCCCCCAGCTGAAAGGCGGGGAGAACTACCCATCCACTTGGGAGTTCTCCTCGCTGAAGTGGAAGAATCGGGACAGGCCGTCCGCGTTGGCGTGGTCAGTCCCGGGGCGATGCTCCACAGTGAAATCCATCCCCTGGAGAGAGATGGACCAGCGTAGCAGCTTGGGGTTTTCCCCTCGCATCTGCATCAACCACCGCAGGGGTCGATGATCTGTTTGCACTCTGAAGTGTGTTCCGAACAGGTAAGGCCGTAACTTTTTGAGGGCCCAGACTACGGCGAACGTTTCTCGTTCAATTGTGCTCCACCGCTGTTCCCGAGGCAGCAACCTTCGGCTGATGAAGGCTATGGGCTGATCTATGCCTTTGTCGTCGTATTGTGAGAGGACTGCCCCGATGCCGTGTTCCGAGGCGTCCGTCTGGACCACAAACTCCTGGGCGTAGTCGGGTGCTGTGAGTACTGGAGCCGCGCACATTGCGGCCTTTAGGGTGTCGAACGCCTTCTGGCAGGCGGGAGTCCAGTGTATTTTCTTGGGGTGGTTTTTGGAGGTTCGTTCTGTAAGAGGACCTGCGATGCTGCCATAGTTTTTAATAAACCTGCGGTAGTAGCCGGTGAGGCCCAGGAAGGCTCGGACTTACGTTTGGGTTGTAGGGGGTTCCCAGGACAGGATGGCGTCGATCTTCGGCTGGAGGGGGGCGACCTGCCCACTCCCCACCTGGTGCCTCAGATAAGTTACGGAGCCGTGCCCAATTTGACATTTGCTAGCTTTGAGGGTGAGGCCGGCCCGGCATAGAGCCAGCAGGACTTGACGGAGGTGCTGGAGGTGCTCGGTCCATTGGGAGCTGAAGACTGCTATGTCGTCAAGGTATGCTAGTCCGGCCAGGACTCTGTTCACCAGCCGCTGGAAGGTGGCCGGGGCATTTTTCATTCCGAATGGCATCACTCTAAAGCGGTAGTGCCCATCCGGGGTGGAGAAGGCGGAGCGCTCTTTGGCTCCCTCGGTGAGGGCAATCTGACAGTACCCACTGGTCAGGTCGAAGGTGCTGAGGTAGCAGGCGGCCCCAAGGCGGTCAATGAGTTCGTCGGCACGGGGGATGGGGTGAGCGTCTGCTCGGGTGACCGCATTGAGGCCTCGGTAGTCCACGCAGAATCTCAGCTCGGGGGCAACCCCCGGGGTAGTCGCTTTCGGAACTAGGACTACCGGGCTGGCCCAGGGGCTGTCGGAGGGTTCAATCACCCCAAGGTCTAGCATCTTTGCCACTTCGGTCTGGATGCAGGTCCGGACCCGATCAGGGACCCGGTAGGCCTGGTGTCTCACTGGCGGGCTGTCTCCGGTGTCCACGTCGTGGACACACCAGCTGGTGACCCCAGGGGTCAGGGAGAAGAGATCCGCGAACTGCCCTAGTAGCTGGCGGCAGTCGTCGGTCTGTTGGGCTGTGAGGGTGGTCGACAGTCTCACCCCCTCCACGGATCCATCGGTTTCCTTCGCCCCCAGGGGGTCTGGGAGGGGCTCGGTGTCTTCTTCGGCCCCATCGTCGGTGGCCAGGAGTAGACTTAATTCGGTCCGCACAAAGTGGGGCTTGAGGCGGTTCACGTGGAGAACCCGGAGGGGGTTCCGCGGGGACTGCACATCGATGAGATAGGTGACTTGGCTCTTCCGCTCGATCACCTTGAAGGGCCCAGTCCATTTATCTTGGAGAGCGCAGGGTCTCACCGGGGCCATGACCCAGACTTGTTGGCCCGGCTGAAACTCGACTAGCGTAGCATTCTGGTCATACCAGCGCTTCATTTCTTCTTGACTGGCCTCGAGGTTTGCTTCTGCGAGTTCCCTGAATTTGCGGGTCTGGTTGCGGAGCGCCAAGATATATCGGAACATGTCCGGAGGGGTCCCCCGGGGGGTGGCCTCCCACCCCTCCTTGACCAGGCTCAGGGGTCCTCGGACGGGGTGTCCATATAACAGTTCGAATGGGCTGAACCCCAGGGATTTTTGGGGAACCTCCCGGTAGGCGAACAGGAGACATGGGAGGAGGACGTCCCACCTCCGGCGTAGGGGTTCCTCGAGGCCCATGATCATCCCTTTCAGTGTCTTGTTAAAGCGCTCGACTAGGCCGTTTCCTTGGGGGTGGTACGGGGTGGTGAATTTGTACGATACTCCGCACTGCTGCCAGAGGGACCTCATATATCGGGAGATAAAGTTTGTGCCCCGGTCACTCACGACTTCGCGGGGGAACCCCATGCGGGAGAAGATCCCCATCAAGGCCCGGCCCACCACGGGGGCCGTCACGGTGCGGAGAGGGATGGCTTCAGGGTAACGGGTGGCATGGTCCACCAGGACGAGGATGAACCGGTGGCCCTGGGCGGTCTTAGGGTCCAGTGGTCCGACAATGTCGATTCCTACCCGCTCAAAAGGGGTACTGACGACGGGGAAGGGTTGGAGCGGAGCCTTGCGCTTGCCCCCACTCTTTCCGCTGGCCTGGCACGTGGGGCAGGACTTGCAGTGGGCCTCCACATTTGCCCGCATCTTGGGCCAATAGAAGTGGGTGACGAGTCGCTGGTAGGTCTTATCCTGGCCTAAGTGTCCGGCCAGGGGTACATCATGGGCCAGGCCCAGGAGAAGACTTCGGAAGCATAGGGGTACTACTAGTACTCGGGCCGATCCCAACTCGGCCGACTTCTGTTCACTGTACAGCAGTCCGTTCTCCCAGTATACCCAGTGGGTGCCAGTCCGGTCGCCTGCTGCTTGGGCTTCGGCCTGTTGTCGGGGTCCAATGAGGGACGGGCAGGTGGATTGTTCTTGGCAGAACTCTTCACGGGAGGGGCCCCCTTCGCAGGGCCACGGTGCCAGTTCTGGCAAGTCCCCAAGTGTGGTCAGGTTTTCGGGGTCGGAAGGCCTGGATTCTCCGCCAGGAGCGGTTGGTTCATCCAGAAGGGGGTCGTTGGCTTCTGGTGGTGTATCCTGGCTCTCGGGGGTGGTGGCGGTGTTCAGGGGCATGGCCTCTCCTCCCTCGGAGGAAGGCGCCCGGAGAGTCATCGAGCGTGTGGTGGCGCATACCCACTCCGGTAGGCCCATCATCTCGAGAAGGGCCCTTCGTTCCACTTGTCCCCACGGGGAGTTCTCCAGGTCGTTGCCCAGGAGGCAGTCCACGGGCTGGGAGGTTCGGACCGCTACTTTTAACTTGCCAGTGACTCCCCCCCATTCGAAGGGGACTAGGGCCATTCGGCAGAGGCTCTCGGAATTGTCTGATGATATGACGGGGCAAAAGGCGCCAGGCAGGATCTGATCCTCGGAAATCAGGTGACAATGGACCGCCATGACACTCGCCCCCGTGTCCCAGAGCCCCTCGATGCGGTGACCGTTGCCCGTTACCTGCTGTCGGTACTTCTTCGTGTTGGTGGGCAGGGGCGTTCCGGGGACCATCTCTCGGTCCCCTAGGGAGACCAAAGCCATGGCGGCTGCTTCCCATTCTTCGGAGTCTTCCATCTCTTCTCCCAGGGCTACAGAGGCCATCTGTCGAGCCGGCGGGGTGGTGGTGGCGGTCCGCTGGTACAGGGGACACTGGGGGTCGCTGGCATAGTGTCCGGTCTGTTGGCAGCGGAAGCAGGTGATCGTCACGCGGGGCCCCGGCCTCCCTGGTGGCCCGGTGCTGGCTGGAGGCGGAGCTGGAAAGGGCGGAGATTGTCCTCTGGGAGGGCTGAGCGGGGATCCCCCCGGGAGCTCCCTTTGCCGGCCTTGGTTCCCTCCGCCCCTCTGGCGGGGGGGTCCCTGACTGTGGCGACCGTAGTCTCCCACGGGGCCCCGGGAGGTCCGGGTGTTCACCCACCGGTCAGCCTCGACGGCTAGTTTCCGAGGGTCTGTGAGTTTGCTGTCCAGGAGGTGCTGGCGCAACTCTACGAAGCAATTAGCGGCCAAGTGTTCCCATGCGATTAGGTCGAACAGCTCCTCAAAGGTGGAGACCTTGCTGCCCTTGATCCATCCGTCCAAGGCCCGGCTGTAAAAGTTCACGTACTCCACCCAGGTGGTACCGGGTATCGTTTTGCAGTCTCTAAACCGTTGCCGGTACATTTCAGGGGTGAGCCCATATCTGGCTACCAGGGCCTCTTTCATGTGACTGTAGGAGTTCATCACGGTGGAGGGCAGGTCCAGCAGGGTATCTCTCCCCTCACTCAGGAACCGGCCCCACAGCCCAGCCCCCCAGTCTTTCTGCGGGACTCGGTGGGAGGTCATGGCGACTTCGTAGGCCTTGAACCATTGCTGAATGTCGTCGTTCTTATAGTACTCTTTCACCACATCTTTGGGGATGTGGACCTTCGGTTCCACGGTGGAGGAGATGGGTTGGGTCTCTGAGGGTCGGGCTTCCGCCCTCTTGGCCTTGAGCTCGATCTCTTTTAGGCTACGTTCGTGCTCCAGTTGGAGTTTCTTTTCTTCGTGCTCTCTCTGTCGTTTCTTTTCCTCTAGTTCTCCTTGTAGGCGTAATTGTTCCACCGCCAGTTTTTTCTCAGCTAGTTTTATCTCTCCTTCGATTTTTAATTTTGCTAGTTCCAGTTCGTGGTTGCGACCTCTTTCTCGGTCCGCTAGTTCCTCTGGGGATAGGCCCCCCTCGGGGGCGCCGCTCCTCCCCGGGCTGCTTCGTGGTTCTTTGGGGTGCTCTCCTTCTGTTTGTGTCCGGGGGGCTTCTGTCTCGACCCAGGTTTTTAATGCCCCCTGGAAGTCCTCTTTCGTGCTTAGTCCGGTGGTAGCGATTCCAAAGTCTTTGCAAAATTGTTTCAGTTCTCGGTGCGTATAAGATTCTAACTGGTCTTTTTGAAATGCCGTGCTTGGGTTGGTGCCTGCGGCACCTAGGGAAGTGTCTCCTTCCATTTCTTCTTGGTAGTGCATAAGCCGTCTGCTGCACGATCTCTAGGTGTTGGCTCGGATCCCGTCGCCTGCCACCAAATGTTGGAAGGCGTTCCCCGGGGAGGCTGCGGAATGCGTTCCCGACCACCCTGAGGCCCACCTTTCCCTGAATCTAGGCCGAGCAAGAGCAGGGAGGCCCTTCTCGCACCTAGGATCGCACGCGCTGCGCTTACTCTCTCTTCGGATAGAGGGACACCACACAGTAGGTCGTTATAAGGCAATAAACTTTTATCGGTAGTTGTCAGGGATCTTTATGATCCGGCAGGCAGGTGCAATATTAATGCCACAAGTGGCAGCGATCTCGTGATGGAGGGATAGGGGTAGCGGGACAGTCTTTTCAATCAGTGTCTCTGCGAGGTATCCGGCGCACAGCTCTCAATCCTCGAGCTGAGGGGATGTTGCTTCTCTTGGCAATCTCTGCCGATTCTCTTGGAGGAGCGGGCCGCGAGTCACTCAGCAGGCACCGGAGGTCCGTAGTTCGGGGAGCCGCGACGGCGTCAGCAGGGCTCAGATGGTTCAGATTTCGGGGAGCCGCGACGGCGTCAGCAGGGCTCAGATGGTTTCAGAGTTCGAGGAGCCGCGACGGCGTCAGCAGGGCTCAGATGGTTCAGAGTCGGGGAGCCGCGACGGCATCAGCAGGGCTCAGATGGTTCAGCGTTCGGGGAGCCGCGACGGCGTCAGCAGGGCTCGGATGGTTTCAGAGTTCGGGTAGCGTTCTTCTGTTCGGTGAGCGATCGAGCCGCGACCAGGTCAGCAGGCTCTCGTCAGTCCAGGTCTTCTCTGCCTCTCGTCCCTTCGGCACCCCTTGTTATACTCCCCCTCCTCTTTGAGGTCCGGAGTCCTCGCGGAGAGGGGTCTGGTGCCTGGGGGGCGGTGTGTCGGGGTTTCCTGTCGCTCAGCCCCTTGATCTGTTCAGATGTGTCCGGGAGGGACTCCAGACGCCCAGCAGGAGAGGCGCCCGCTCACCGGGGGCCTGGTGGCCGATCGAAACCTCCCTCGGGGAAGAGACCAGAGGTGTGACAGAGTCGGCGCCTCTCGGTCTGGTTTGGGGGGGTCTCGTTCTCCGTCGGCCGGGCATGCGTGTTGGGGATCTGGTCGGTCCTCGGGATGTTGGTCCACGGAAGCCGGAAGGCCGTGCACACGAGGTTCGGCGTGTTTGTAGTGTGACTTGCTGGTCGGGAGGGCCCACGCCACGAGGCCGGTCTCACAATCACTACTCACACCACACACAGCACCACCACCACTTCCACACCTGCACCTCTAATCCCTCTGCACACCCCCCCCCCCCCCACCGATTACACCCTTGCACCTATAACCCCTTTGCACATCACACACCATGGCAACACAGAAAATGCCCAAATTCACAGAGAGTGAGTTGACAGTCATGGTAGATGAGATAATAGGAGTAGAACCACAAGTGTTTGGTACCCTGGTCCAACAGACACCATTAGCCACAAGAGCACAAATTTGGGCAAGGATAGTCGATAAGGTCAATGCAGTAGGGACCACCCCAAGAACAAAAAAGGAAATCATGAAGCGGTGGCATGACTTGAAGAGGGTTGTGAAAGAAAAAAGCAGCAAAAACCATGAGCTGGCTCAGAGGAGTGGCGGTGGCCCTCCCATTCCACCAAAAACATTCACTGCATGGGAAGAGAAGGCCCTTGCCTTACTGCATCCAGAGAGTCTCACAGGAATACCCGGGGGAGTGCAGAGTGGTAAGTTCAAACAAATGTACACCATTAGACTGCTATGTACTGACTTGCATAACTACAAAGCTACAACTCCTAGGCCTAATTCCATCCATCAGCACCACAATACCCAACACGGGTCTCACAGATGTTACATACACTCCATCTGAATCACCCCAAAGGGAGCCAGCAACATTCCCAGGGTTTTGAAAGGGGATAGGAGCACACTGCCATCACGTCTCTAGGCATCTTGGTCGATGTAGTACATTGTTTTTTGCACAGAACAAAGTTCGAAATGATACTTGGCTAATGCCATAATTTTAGTAGCATATCCCTAGACACGTGTTTCTGGATTCCTCTTTCATCAGTAGGGAAAAAGGTCGTAGGTTGCTTGACATGCTGTCGCTTAATTTTCACAGGCACAATTCCACTCAGGGCATGCAGGCGCTCCCAAGCTCGTCAGCTAAGGCGGCTCAAGAGAGCCTTTAAAATTGTGAAAGAGGATAGGAGCACACTGCCATCACGTCTCAGCGTCATTACCTCTAGGCATCTTGATCGATGTAGTACATTGTATTTTGCACAGAACAAAGTTCGAAATGATACTTGGCTAATGCCATAATTTTAGTAGCATATCCCTAGACACGTGTTTCTGGATTCCTCTGTCATCAGTAGGGAAAAAGGTCGTAGGTTGCTTGACATGCTGTCGCTTAATTTTCACAGGCACAATTCCACTCAGGGCATGCAGGCGCTCCCAAGCTCGTCAGCTCAGGCGGCTCGAGGGAGCCTTTAAAATTGTGAAAGGGGATAGGAGCACACTGCCATCACGTCTCAGCGTCATTACCTCTAGGCATCTTGGTCGATGTAGTACATTGTATTTTACACAGAACAAAGTTCCAAATGATACTTGGCAAATGCCATATTTTAGTAGCGTATCCCTAGACACGTGTTTCTGGATTTCTCCGTCATCAGTAGGGAAAAAGGTCGTAGGTTGCTGGACATGCTGCCGCTTAATTTTCACATACACATCCTGTAGATGCTCCAAACTACCCTCTCCCAGAAACATTGTCAGCCACCACTGAGTCAACAACCGGCTGCAGTCAGAAAGCTCATGTACACCTTCAAAACAACAGCAACATCATCAGACAATGGGTCCGTTGAACATTGTCCCTCACCTTCAAGTGAAGTAGCGGTTGATGAGCTGTTGACACAGGTCAACACCTTCCTCCTCTCCACTGTCCTCGTCACTGGACACGGGTTGGTTTGCATGCAGGGCCTTGGCTGCTCATCATCATCCAGGATCAGGGGGATCTCCTTGCGAATGGCTAGGTTGTGGAGCATGCAGCATTCCACTAAAATCTGACACACCTTACCGGGCGAGTACATCAGTGCACCTCCGGTCTTGTCCAGGCAGTAAAATCGTGACTTCAGGAGACCAAAAGTACGCTCCACCACACGACGTGCCCTCCCATGGGCATCATTGTAGCGGACATCAGCTGGTGTCCTGGGATTCCGCAGTGGGCTCAGCAACCAAGGACGGTTGGGATATGCAGAGTCACCTAGGTGTGAGGAACACAGAGAAACCTTGTAATGTAACTGTGGCAGAGGACAGCCTGTCCCAACACAGCACGCTAGTTGACTATGCATACTCACCCACAATCCATGCACGCTCAGAAAGCAGATTAGCCATCAGCTGTGGTACAATGCTGTTACGCATGATGTATGAGTCATGGGCTGAGCCTGGAATTTGGCACACACGTGCGAGATGATCATATCCACCTGGCACACCACTTGCACATTTATGGAGTGGAAATGTTTACGATTCCCATAGATGTGCTCACGTGCCTGTGGTGGAACAAGCCCAACATGTGTGCATTCAGTGGCACCAACAACATGGGGGATGTATCCAAGGGCATAAAAATCTCCCTTCACAGCCACCAATTCAGGCCCCCTGGGGAAATGGATATATCTGTCCTTGTAGATCCTCATAGCGGACAGGACATCACTCAGCACCATGCTGAACATAGGTTGCAACATCCCACCTGCGCTGGCCACCGTGTACTGGAATGATCCAGTGGCAAAAAAATGCAGGTCTGCCATCACCTTAGACATTGGGGTGAAAGCTGTTGGATATGTTCTGTGAGGCTGCAGGTAGGGCTCCAACATAGCACATAGGTTCTGTAGGGTGGCACTATCCAGACGGAATTTCCGGATGATCTCATTCTCCATGTCTGCCAGCACTGTGAAGGGACAATTCAGATTTGGTCTCCTCCTAGTTGAGATGAAAGTGGACACATGTCAATGCAATACACCATGAGATGTGCACAACATCTTACGTTTTGACTGACACAGCGCCAACAATGACTGTTATCACAATTGAGTTACAGAGCAGCTTACATGTAGTGACGCCTTCAGCTACACTACTCGTACACTTGTCCCCTTTCACACAGCAAGTACCTCCGAAACAACATCTGACTATGAGAATGCACATAGGGATATGGCCACATCGAGCATGAGCACGCCTGAAAGTATTTCATCCAGCATATGTGTAAAACTGCAACACTACTGTCTCATACCTAGCTGCTGTACCTGCCACACCTTCAGGCGTAAGTTGAACATGGCACACATCAACAACACAATAACCACAGGCTGAGCGTAAACAACACATTTGTACATGATCCAAGAAAAGAACACTGTCAAACATGCACATTGCTCATACGTCACTGTGATTGTCACAGCACTTTCACACATTGACATGTACACATTGGAGGTCCATAACAACACTGTTCTGTGTACATGCCCATCAATATCACAAGTGACATGTGAGGGAGTACATGCCAATGTACTAAGTCACATACACAAACATGGCATGTGTAGTCAGCAGTGGGTTAAATGTGACATTGGCATTGTGTGCACAATGATGTGCCATTATTCATGTGGTCACTGTGCACTGTTGATAACTGACCATTGGCCATTGACACAGCATGATATGTCCATAGGTGTTGTCAAAGTGCTCCGCCACCCAAATCACGGTCACTCATGTCAATGTATGGCACCCAAATTGCGGTAGCTACCGCCTGGCACCAGCGGTGTGTCACCACCAATGCCCAAGACAAACTCGCGGTAGTGATAAGCATATGAGCATTGCCAACTGGCGGTTGGCATGCTCCGCACCCCAAATCACGGTCACTCATGTCAATGTATGGCACCCAAATCAAGGTAGCTACCGCCTGACACCCGCGTTGTGTCACCGCCAATGCCCAAGACACATTCGCGGTAGTGATAGGCATATATGAGCGTTGCAAATGGCAGTTGGCATGCTCCGCATCCCAAATCACGGTCACTCATGTGAATGTATGACACCCAAATCGGGGTAGCTACCGCCTGACACCAGCGGTGTGTCACCACCGATGCCCAAGATACAATCGCGGTAGAGATAGATATATATGTATTGCCAAATGGCAGTTGGCATGCTCCGCCACTCAAATCACGGTCACTCATGTCAATGTATGACACCCAAATCGCGGTAGCTACTGCCTAGCACCAGCGGTGTGTCACCGCCATGGACCGTGTAGCAGCTGCTGTCACCTGGCCACAGTGATGGTGAGGACTGAGAAGATCCGGGCCAGTCCCTTCACCAGCGAGGAGCTGGAGGTCCTGGTGGACGAGGTGCTCACACACTATCCAAGGCTATATGGGGCCCCAAATGTCGTGGTAAGTCTTCAACAGTGTGAGTGAGAGTGCAGGGGGGCACACATGAAGTCCAGTATATGCCTGAGAGTGTGGGTTTTTGTCATGCACTGCCTAGCATGCTTTCTCCAGGGGGAAGGTGTGTGTAGCCTATGTCACACGTTTCCCTGCCTGCACCTCAAGATTTGAGGGGCATGTATTGTCTTGTCAGCCATACAGTGAGGCAGCAAGTTGGTAATGCAGGAGTCAGGACAGTGATTGCTTGGGTGAATGGCTGTGTGGGTACCTGTTGTCCTTCTCAGTGTGAGCCCACCTGGCCTGCACAGTCACCGCCCAAGCTGACAAGGACACATCACTGAATGTACAGAGTGTGACATGTGTCTTATTTTCCATACTCTCCATCAATTAGCCGTCTCAGCCCTGTAGATTGCACACGACCGGCCTTGTGAGATGGATGTGGGTTTGTGAGATCATGTCCCTCAATGTGACATCCATGACACAGTGAGCCATTCACAGGGCAAGGACATTGAGGGCTGCGCAGTGTTGGACACAGTGAGTCTACCCCCAAATATATGTTAATGTGTAATGTAAGTCTTGCTCTACTTACAAATGGACTGTAGATGTGGGCAGACTACACAAGGCTTTATGTGCTGGCATCCTGCATGTGTTTGAGATGGGCAGGTGCTGTGTCCACTCTCACACCTGCATGCATTTACATGTGGTTCTCCCAAGCTGATGTACCATATGAGATGCATTCTTGTCTCTGTGATACATATCTGTGGATTTGTGATGAGTCAGTATCATGCTACTGTATTGAGCGATATTGGTACATAACACTGTGTCACAGATTTTTTTCCCCCTCTTGTCTCCCATGCCTGCAGCTCAAAGTACACCAGCATAAGGCTGTGTGGAGGGCCATTGTATGCAAGGTGCGGGCTCTGGGTGTCTCTAACCGACGGGGCACCCACTGTCACAAGAGGTGAGATGACATCTGACAGCTGAGCAAGAACATGGCCAAGATGACACTGGGGCTGATCCCTGGTACTGGCAGGTTGGCGCGGCGCAGCATGACACCACTAATGGCCCGCATCTTGGCCGTGACACAGCCTGAACTGGATGCACATTTAAAGGAGCATCAACAGCAAGCTAGGGGTGAGTATTCTGGGAAGGGTGACTTTGGCTGTGAGTGGTTGCATGTGTACACAGCCTGGGCCAGCGCTGGGCTATGTGATGTTGGTAGTGTGATGCAGTGGCTTGTAAGTGGCCTCTGTTGTGCTGGGTACAGCTGTCATGCATTTGCCCTACATGTACTTCCTAATGTAATTTGATTACTTGGCATTTACATTGCATTCTGAGTCGTGGGCTTCAGGTATCGTCTGCATTGGGGTAGTCTGGTAAATCACATGGAAGGGAACGGCAGTGTGCCTGTTCTGAGTGTGCTTTTATCAATGCGTGCATTGCCTGACCTCAGATTTGTGAGGCTTGGACATCTGACGCCAATGTGCATCAGTAGTTGTGCCCCAAAGTACAACATGGTGGATGGCATGAGCTCATGGCCATTGTGGACAGTAATGTTGGAGTCTGTATCTGTGTTGTCCCCTTCTGCTCCATCCAGATACGACAGTGGCAACATGTTGTGGGGTTCATCCTTTCCCCCATCAGGGCCCTAGGTGTGCTCAGAGCTATTTGTGTGTCTGCTTGAACGGAGCCACCGGCAGGATATTGTGCTGTGTGGTCATCACATGGCTCACTTATGCCTGGTTTGCTTGTTGACACGCACTGTTCGATTAAAAAATTGAGGTCGCACAATGTTATTGCACAGGGTGGTGTGCAACATGTAGATTTCATCATCTTCAGTGATGCTTTGCTTACATATGTTTGTTCTGTTGATGCCAAATGAACTGACCCTACATCTCTCTCTCATGCAGCATCTCCCGTGGGCACGGAGGAACAGGGGATGGACACCAGTGGTGAGGCATCAAGCACATCAGCTGCACACGAGCACAGTGACACAGATGTGACCAGCGCCTCGGAGGGGGACAGGAGTCTGCTGGAGGAATCACAGCCAAAGACGCAAAGCTCTACGTCATCTGAAGACGGCGCAAAGACAAAAGCCCGTCTGGCAACACCAAGGGCCACAAAGCCAAGAAGCAGACCTCAGGGTCACGTGCCTCAGAGGCATCCCCAGCCAAGGACAGTTTCCGTGCCTACTGAGAAGGTGGTGCCTGCTAAGAGTACACATAAGAAGAGCTCCAAGGCAGATTCACCCACAACCTCGACTCCCATCCAAAGCCCAGTGAAGCAGGGCACTGTAGGGGGAACACCTGGAAAACAGGGTATGGAGGTGCTAAGGCAAGGCCAGGCCAAGCGAACTGCAGGATCCAGCATGACCCCAGAGGGTGGGCCGCCATCCGCACCTGATGCAGTTTTGGTGGTGAGTGTGCCTGTTGTGTCCACACCACTTCCCATTAATTCAAAGACAGGGAAGCCATTTAGAGTCCCCAAGAAGTGGAAAGGCACCCCTCCACAATCCCCCACCCACACT
This sequence comes from Triturus cristatus, assembly GCF_964204655.1. NCBI lineage: Eukaryota > Metazoa > Chordata > Amphibia > Caudata > Salamandridae > Triturus > Triturus cristatus. The sequence continues at coordinate 1,140,251,360 of NC_140589.1, forward strand.
GTGTATCACGGCAGCATGACTCCACCTCTACGTGCCACTACACCACCTGGCCCAAGCAGCCCTCCAGCTTCCCAAGCCACTGATGCCTCTACCTCAGCTGGGTGTCTCTCTCTCCCTGGTCCAGGCCTCCAACTGTCCCGACACACAGCCAGCTCCCAGTCCAACGACAGCCAATTCTGAGTGGTAGTCACCCTCAAACACCTGTCTCTCCCACAGTGGTGCCTGTACTGCCCATTCTTACCCCCCTGACTGTGTTGCTGACCATGGCAGGGTACAGTCACACACATTCCCTATGCAGCTTCTCATGGGCCCACTCTGCACTTTGTGCTGGCCACTGGCCTTGTTGTTCACTGCTGGTTACCCCTTGCCTGTGCAGCTTCTCATGTAACTATTCTGCACATTGGACTGGCCACCGGCCTTGTTGTTCACTCCTGTTTGCCCCTTGCCTGTGCAGCTTCTCATGTAACTACCCTGCACTTTGTGCTGGCCACTGGCCTTCCTGTTGTCTAATATTGGTGCCTATCTGTGAAATATGTGAATAAAGACATTTGCTCCTGTTGTCTGTTTTGTCAGTGTCCTTACTGATTAAACAAATTTCTGTGTGTGTATGGTTTACTGTGCCACATGCTCTGTATGCAAAAAAGATGGAGACCTAAACAAGAGAAAGATCATAAAGCTTGGACATTACTGTATTACGAGGCAAAGCAAAAAAACAGTGCTAAATTTTGGAAAAAGGTTTCAATGCTGCTGAGACCAGGACATCACAGGATAAGCTCTAACATCACCGAAGCAAGATGGAATACTTACTTATACAAACATTTTAATGATTCGGAACCAACTGTGGATACTCAGATAACAGGCGCAACAATAAGAAACTCTGCCCTTAAACCAACCCCAGAGAGTAGTAAAACAGCGACAAGCAAGGCAAGATACAAAATACTCTACTTGCCAGAACAGAACAAAGACCAGTTGATTAAAACAAACCTAATGAGCTCATCAGAAGAGAACCCAGACAGAGAATTACAACTTATCAGGAAACTAATAGCAAAAGGTAGGAGAGCAGGAGCACCTGGGCCTAATGGAATTCCCCCAATGCTATTTAAGCAAGATCCCGATTTCTGGAGTAAAGTTCTGGAGCCAGTCTATAGATATGCCCTAACATACATGAAACTACCAGACTCATGGAGAGGTTCAATTGTAAGCCCGATATATAAACAAGGAGGTTGCGACAATCCAAATAACTATCGGTTAATTGCCCTAATAGATGTAGAGGTCAAATATTATGCAGGGATCCTTCTGGAAGAACTCACAAGATGGACAGCTGAAATCAACATCATTCCCATAACACAGACCGGTTTCCAAAAAGGCCAAGGAACAACAACGAATATCTTGGCCCTGTCCATACTTATGGATGCTGCAAGAGAGAAAAAACATGCATTGTACCTCTGTTTTATAGAGTATGCAGCAGCATTCGATCATGTGGACCATAATATACTCTGGTATAAACTGGCAAAATGGGGGATACCCTCGCTACTTCTGAACCAACTCAGACACCTATATACAGAAACATGGATTAGGATAAAACTGGGAGAAGGCTCGCGATTATCGAGAAAAATTCCAACAAACAAGGGCCTCAAACAAGGTTGCGTCCTTTCACCAGTATTATTTAACCTCTTCATGGCTGATCTGCCAGAAGAATTGGACAAATGCTCATCTCATGGACCATCACTAGGAGGAAAAACCTTGACAAACCTACTCTATGCCGATGACCTAGTTTTACTCAGTCGCACTCCTATTGGCCTACAGCGCCTTTTGGATACAACTAACAGATTTTCAAAAAGAAACATCTTAAACATAAACAATTCAAAAAACAAAATTATGGTAGTGAATTGCCATAAAAAATCCATGCCAAAATGGTACCTGGATGGGCAAAGAATACATCAAGCCACTACTTATAAATATCTGGGGAACCTCCTGGATCACAACAACTCGTGCAAACCACAGCTGGAGACCTTAAAGAAAAAAGGTATGACATCCTGCCTGGCACTCAAATCACTGAAGAATCAGCTACCATATCTCTCCCTGGAACCTTTCTTAAAAATATTGAGAGCCAAATTTCAGCCTACAATCTTATATAGGAGTGAACAAATGAGAGGGAGAGACGCTTTAACGCTAAATAATATTATAACAACAGCATATCGTGTGCTATTCCAACTTCCAAGATATGTCTCTCCAGCCCAACTTCGATTAGAATTTGGTGTACAAAATCAAACAGTGGAGAGAATGGGAGCCTATGCAAAAAGCTGGCACAAAATCAGACTAGCTGAAAAAGGCACTTTAAACGACCTTTTATGGACAGAATTAACACGAAACAACAAATCCCCATCTAATAAATATCTCAAAGATTCACTCGAGAAATTGGGCTTAGAGAACCTATGGAACACTTCAGTATCCCACAATGTCTTTAAAAAACCTAGCGACAAAAGCAACAAAAAGCATCTCCCTCGCACTAGATAAGGAAATATTGTCAAGACGAACTCATGGATGGACAGTTATAAACAATTATAAAAATGGCAACCCTCAAACCTATCTAAATTTAGGAATAAAGATCCATACCAAACAAAAATTCTTGAAGTTAAGATTGGGGGTTGGGGGTTGGACCGATAAAAGCATCATTGCCGCCATGGAAACGAACCGGACAAGACAGTGAATGTAGATTATGTGGACTAGGTGAAGAGAACATTACCCACATCATCTGTATATGCGAAAAACTGAAAGACATAAGGGTATCCTTATTAAAACCGTTTTTTATACAGCACGGTGTGAGGACTTGCAGACAAGCAATACTTCTATGTTTTAATCCGACTGTTACTCAATTAAACTGTCGCCTTACAAAATTTTTGGATATCACAGAGAAAAGATTAAATATCCAATTAGATTCGCTAATGGTTTAACGAAACAGCGATTATTCTTCGGATGATCGGCAAATTCCTCCTATTTAAGAATATTAACCTTTTCTCTTTTTATATTGTATAATATTTTCTGATTTTTAGAAAAGTATTTCTTTTAATTCAAATGTACAGATGTTATATTACCAAGAAATTGTGCTTTCTTTGTATGATCACTATATGCAATGATTTTAATTAATTATGCATAATAAAAATTACTTACTTACTTACTTACTGTATGCCACTTAAACATTGCCAATGGCTTGTCTCACTTTTTCTAGTTTTTACAGGGGGGACAGGCCCTTCAGTTCTTCCTGACTTTGATGCTCGTGGGTGCAATGATGGTGGTTTTATTTGAAATACTGTTGTCATTATCATACTTTGTTCATGTTAGCTATATTGTACACATGTCAGGTTTGGAGGCACTGTCAGCAGAGAGTGGGATTCTATCCACAGGATTGCAAACAGACTGGCCAGTGTCATCATGTATGTGTGATCTTACTTTGTGTGTTCCTGAGCAGTGTAGGTGTATAGTCATCTTGTGATGGTCAGTCAGCCTAGTCACATGGGTTACTTTCAATGTGTGCACTTGGGTGGTCAAGAAGTGTGCAGTGTGAAGGGGTTGATTTGTCGGGAGTGTTGATGTGTGTGTGCCCCTGCAATGTCAACTACACACATGTGTCACCCAGGAGTAGAGTGCCTGTTTGTGTGATTGTTCAGCCCTGTGCTTGTAATTGGGTGCACATGTGCGTGTTTTATGTTGTGCACTATGCAATGTGTTGTTGTGTCTCTGCAGTTCTGGCTGACTCCTACTTATTGTTATTGGAAATTGTGAGTATGCAGAGTATGTGACTGGCAAGTCAGTGTTGTGTTTTGTTGATCATCCATGTGTCTTGATGCTGTTTGTGGTCACTGTACATACCTGCTCAGCCACACTGACATTGTGGGTGTGTTTTCTCATGCATTGCTGTCACATGGGGCTTTATTGCCTCCAGTATGGCATGTGGGATGTGGTGTCATACCATCCCCTATCTGTGCTTCAGATGCCTAGCTATTGTCAGTCTGCACTCCATCTATTTGTGTATGGTACACTCCTGCCATGTCCACCACTGACGTCCACACCTCTTCACTTTCATGTCAGCTGTCCCCTTGGGTTGCCTGTGTGTGTGCCTCCCCATCACTTCATTTTTGATACTGTGCTTTGTGGTGCAGATCTTTGCGCAGGAGCAATGTGCCACACAGGACATTTTCCCACATGGTTATATGTGATTCTCTTGTACTGTTTAGCAGTCATGGTTGTTCATATGCAGTTCAACTGTTTGTGCTGCACAGTCCTCTGGTCAGGTTGCTTCCACTTTGGTGTCCCAGACTTGTGCATCTGTGGGTGTTGGGTTAGGTGTATGTGTGTTTGCTGAGGTACTGCTTCACTTCCTGAGTGTGGTGTTGTCTGTGTTCTGTTTTGATTGTTGTTGTGGGTGCTCATGTTGTGTCACTCATATCTGTGTGGGACTGGCATGTTTGGTGTGCACACACTGCTTCTTGGTGTGCATGCAGTGCTGTGGGTGTATGTTGCCTAGTCCTTGCCTGGTGTGCATCCCCTGATATCCTGCTGTGTTTGCAATGTGATTTATTGGCATGTTCATCTGTTGTGTGTTTGATTTGGATGTGTGCAGTGTTTGGGCTGTGTTGTCTCTTGCAGCTGACAGATGCTCTGTGTATGCTGTACTATTTGCATGTCAGTGTGTGTGTTTTGTTGGTGTGGTGTGTTTCATTCAGATGTGTGTTGCCGGTGTGGTGTGCCTTACTTGTGTGCCTGTCACATGAACTTAGGTCTATTCTAGTTCCTGTGCTTGTGTTAGGTGCGTCCTTGGTGTTTTCTCCTCTCATATTTGAGCTGTCTCTTGTCAGGCATGTGGTACACTATGACACCGTGTTGACTTGATGGGTGGTGTGGTATGTCTGTCTGTGTGTCATTGTAGGCCCATTTCTCCCAGTTTGTATCCATGAAGGTTTTGTGATGGTGCACTTCTTGTCTGTGTTGTGGTATGTTGTCTGTGCATTGTTCCTGACTGATGGGGTTGTGCACTCCTGTTCTGTCTGTGCTCCCATTGCCTTTCCACAGTGTTGCTGCACAGGTCATGTCTGGTCGTGTTTGGCTGTTGTTTTTGTGCAGACATTGGTTCTGGCATCCCTGTGTGTGTGTGATGTTTGTGGATACAACACAGGGAGTGTGATTGTTTGTATGTGTAATGAATGGACATTGTTGACACCCTTCTGTGTGTCTACCACTGGTGTTGTGTGCTGCAGGTGTGATGGGGGTATGTGTGTAGATTCCTACATGTGTTTGACAGTCATGGAGTGTGTCAATGGGCCCTGTGTGTTGTGCTGCTGACATACTCCTGTCAAGTAGTTGTATACATATGTGTGGATGTTCACTGTTTGACTTCAGGGCCTTCCTTTCATCCCTGTGCCTATACATGGGTTGCCTTCCTGTCTCCCTGAGTTGTTGCACTGAGGTGACTGTGGTTTGACTTTACTCACTGTGCCAGCCATGTGTGATTTGATGGGCTGAGGGTGTTCTTATATGTTTCTTGTCTTGCATGTGATGTACACATGCTTGGTAGTTAGCTTCTTGTCCTTCAATTTGTGTGCACCTCACTTTAGCTTTCCTATATGTTATACTCCATTGCTGCTGGCATGTGGTCTGTGTATGTGGCTGTGTGTCAGTGTGGGTATGTCTGTGTGACTTGGCAGGCTGTGTGCCCAGTGGAGTGTTGTTCATTATCTGTGTGTGTGTTCATTTTGTGCTTGGACTCAGTTTTCTTGCCATGTATGTGGTGTTGTTGTGGTGTGTGGGTTGCCCTGGCCCTGTGCTTCAGTGCTGTGTGTTCCTCTGCAGCCACACCTGCTGAGGCTGTCTCCCTAGTTGTTTGGTGTGGGTTCACCTGGCTTGTTTTAATGCATGGGGGAGCACAGGAGGGGCACAAGACATGCCCATCATGTTTGAGGGGGGGCCAAGTGTGTGGAGGTTGGAGGTTTGGCCCTATGATCTGTTCACTGCCCATGCCTGGCGCAGGCCCTGCCTTCTGCCCTGTCTTCTGCATTGTGCGCATGTTTTCCCGCGTCTTCACCGCTGCGGTGATGTGACCGGGACATTGCATCAATATCACGGTAGATGGGTGACCTGGATGCAGAGGGGTGATTTGGTAACAGGTAGGACAGGTGTGGGTACACTTGTGGTGTGTTCCCATCCCCACCAGGGTGTCTGGTGTGGACAGAAACCCTGTATCAGCCCATGAGTTGTGTGTTGTGGTTGTGTGCGGAGTTGTGTGTTTGTGTACCTGCGGTGTCGTCCGCGACGGTCCATGAGTTGCTGGTAATGTATCAGATACCGCACCGGGAAGACGTGTAGAGCTGGTTCCATTGCAGTCGGGACCGGGTGGAAGGGACCGGGACTCTGGTTTCACTCTCCGCTGTCGAGCTTCCGCCGTCTCTGGTTGGGCGGTTTTCAGCTGCGGTGCGACTGGATGTTTGGGGCATCCTGATTTGTACAGCAGACGGGACGTCATTCCGCACGGTGGTGAGTCTCCATTGGCTCCCACCGCCGCGGTGGCGGGCGCACTTTGATGGCGGTCCGCGTCACACCGCGGTGGTCTGGAAATGGGCTATGTTTGGCCATACTAATATGGCGGCCGTGAGGACCGCTGCTGGCGTGTGGAAAAAAGCATTTTCCGCCAGCACCGCGGTGGTGCCTCCGCCCGCCATACTAATAGACCCCTATGTTCCATCATCCAATCATTTCAAAAACTGTCCATGAGCCTGGGTTTGCAGACCATTTGGAAATTAATGATCCAGATATCTCTAACTTGATTGACAGATAACATGAATTTGAAACCTTCTAAGACACTTTTTAATGATAATTTCTCAAACACTACAAAACAAACTTACACCGCACCAAGGAAAGTCACTTCCTGAAGTGAATATCTGTTTTCATGCCAGTTTGGTGTTATGCTGTTCAGCCATATTTTTTCGGTAGTGAAGAGCAAAGATTTCTATGGGAGTTGAAAGGTGAAATGAAGTGTTTTACTGCCATCTTTCTGTCTCCTTAACTTGACGAATCTCCACAAAACTTGCCATGCCAAACCCAAATTTAGGTGACCTTTATTTTGAAAGTGTGCCCACATTTTTCAAACTGCACAAAGTTATTAAGAAAACATAAAATGGCTTTTTAATCAGAAATCATGCTTAACCATAACTAAGTAGTTATGGTTCCGCATCGCAAAAACGAAAGAGTCCTAACATTAGCCAGTCATGATATGCTACAGCTACACACCACAGATCAAACTACCCACCATGCTCTGCTCTTTGTAGAGAGCTTTTTTCACATGCGTCAGGAAAGTTGCACATTGAGCTTGATGCAGCAGATACACATTGTCAAGATGACCCTCCCTGGTGTTTTCGGTCTTTTTTTTTTTTGTCCTCATTTACCTTATAAACACCATTCCACTTGCACCTTGACTGAGGTGTCCTGCCCTCTTTGCTGGGAAAAGAAGGAAAGAGGGAGGGTTCACATGGTACCACCCTCAGATTGTGACAACCCCTTCTTCAAATGCACATTTTCTGCAAGCAGCACTGCTCCTTAGAAAAAAGTACCAGCCGAGACGGAGAAGGCTTAATCATTGGACGCCTGATCCGAAATACTCTCTTATTGCTCACACCATCGTAGCAAAGATAGCCAGAACTCATACCTTCTATGACCCTTGTCCGACATATCCAAACTGGCCACACTCTTTACAGTGCATAGCTAGTCCTCATATCGAGGAGGGGCGTGGGCCACCCATTGCTTACCGATCTCTCTGCGAGCAATTAGTATAGCATAATATACCAACTTCGGGTGGCTTTTGCTGATTTTAAGTTGCGGATCCAAACATCCAAAGATAATCAGCAACATGCTTACCTTAATTTGTATCTTCAGAGAGTTAGACAAGGCTCTACTCACACCCTCCCAGAATACCTGGATCTTTGGACAGTGCATATACATATGCACTTCGTCTTCCTTCATGCTGTCGCATTTCGGACAAGCCACCTCACCTCCTTTTCCAAATTTCGAAAGTCTTTGGGGGGTCCAGTAAGCCCTGTGGATGGTGAAAAGAAGATTTCTCCTCATAATAGGCAGGTTTTACTATTATGTACATCATAGACATAGATACTTGCCATTGGTACTCCAGCGAAGTCTCCGGCAAGCATCCTCCCCATAACTCCACCAGCAAGGTAAAATCCCCGTTTTCCAGCTCAACCATCAGCCAGTACCACGTAGCAATTTCTTTCTTCACCTCAGGCCCTCACATAAGTCTGTCTTCAAGTTTATTCTGACCCCCTATTGTTGTGCCTGAAGCCTTATACCAGCTCTGTATCTGAAGGTACTTGAATCTTGAGACCTTATGGTCCGTCTTTTGTTTACACATCTCCCAAGTAATCAAGCGACCTTCATGAATTAGATGCTCCCATCTTGTTATGCCAGCCTCTTGTAATGGAATTGCCAGCATGTCCTTTGACCATTCTGGAGAGCCCGGAGAATCCCAAATGGGGGTAAATTGACTGAAAAACGGAAGTTTTAAGGCCTTTTTGATTTTGTACCATGTCTCGGCCATACCCCCTAAAATGTTTTGCCTAACCTTTTTAAAGTACTTAGGTTCAGCATAATTATGCATAAAGCCACATTCCCCTCCTTCCTCCTGCTTCAGCTTCACAGCCAGTAGCCTCCCAATCTCTGAATTTATGGGTCTATCCAATAGAATTTTCCCATTCTTTAGCAAAAAAGCTCAGGAATAAAATAACAGGTCTGATAGTGCTAGCCCCCCGTTCTCCACCCTCCTTCTCAGCTTCTTCCACGCTATCCGTGGCCCTTTAGAAGACCAAATAAAGCTACTATCTGGCTTTGCATCTTCGCGAGCCATTCCTTGTTAAAAGGTAAGGGAATTGAATCAAAAAGAAAAGTAAACTTGGGGAGGACTATCATCTTCACCAAGTTTGCTCAGCCAAATAGGGTGAGCATGAGATATGACCAGTTCTTCAGCAAAGCTCCCACTTCTTTCCTTACTTTTTCAAAGTTTTCCTTGGTTAGCTTGGTGATATCATGAGTGATATTAACCCCTAAGTATCTCATTTCCCTTTTACCCTTCTCATCCCCTACCTCCGTGTTCCAGGCCATTATCTCAGTTTTCTCTTTATTAATGTCATATCCAGAGATCGTCCCAAAGTCCGCCGTTAATGTCATGACACAGCTCAGAGTTCTCTGTAGGTTGGTTGTATAAATTATAAGGTCATCCGCACATAAGCCTAATTTCTTTCTCCAACCATTGTATTGGAATTCTAAGATATCTGGGTTACTCCTGATTCTTCTGGCTAGCGGTTCGATATATAAGTTGAACAATAGTGGTGACAAAGGGCAGCCTTGCCTCGTGCCCCTGGTGATCCGAACAGAGTTTGTCAGAGCGTCATTCACCAGCGCCCCAGCTTCTGGTGCGTCATAGATTCGAGCCAAGGCTTTGCAAAAATTGGTCCCGAGGTTTAGAGACTTTACCGCAGCTTGTAAGTAGACCCAGTTGACCCAATTGAATGCCTTAGTATCATCTAACGACACTATATCTATTGTACCTTTTTTAGCTCTGACTAGGGAATCTAGGAATACAAATATTATATAGATGTCCCCTAGCCAGTTTTAATTCACGATTTATCTGTACCTTCATAGGATCCTGTCTTTTCCTTTCTTTCTTATCACTGCTGTATTGTTTACCCCTCCCTGTTGCTCCGCTTCTATCGTTGGTCTGCGCAGAGGCGTCAGTAGCAGCCCTATGATGAAGCATGCCACAACTTGTTGTGGGTGAGGGCAGTTTTTACAAAGTAGGTGTGACCTCCTTGTTAACTGCATTCGGTAAACAGAAATAGGACGACTGTTACTTGCTCTACCTCTTTTTGTGTGTTTGCATTGTTTCTGAGGAGGATAAGGTAGGGTTTATCCTTCTCCCCCTTTTCTCTCATTGTGTGTACTGGCTATGGGTGTATGTCAGACGGCCTGTGGGTTTATGTCAGGTTTTGTCTCTGGCCTTTAGGTGTATCTCAGGCTTTTTATCTGAGGCCTATGGGTGTATGTCAGACTTTTTGTCTGGGGCCTGCGCTTGTATGTCAGACTTTTTGTCTGGGACCTGTGGGTGTATGTCAGGCTTTTTTCTGGCGCCTGCGGGTATATGTCAGGCTTTTGTCTGGGGCCTGTGAGTGTATGTCAGGTTTTTCGTCTGGGGCCTGCGGGTGTATGTCAGGCTTTTGTCTGGGGCCTGTGGGTGTGTCGCAGACTTTTTGTCTGGGGTCTGTGGGTGTATGTCAGGCTTTTGTCTGGGGCCTGTGGCTGTATGTCAGGCTTTTGTCTGGGGCCTGCGAGTGTATGTCAGGCTTTTGTCTAGGGCTTGTGGGCCTGTAGGGTGTATGTCAGGCTCTTATCTTGGGCCTGCAGTTGCAGGGCCGCTAAGCTGTTGATATGTGAAAAGACTGGAGAGTCCTACTAATCAGCGCATGTGGGACCTGGTCTGAGATAGAAAGGTGACATTGCTAAGCCTCTTTGACTTTCTGGGCAGGCTTTGCTAATTACATGTTGCATGGTACTGGGGTCATTTTACTGTTTCTTTGGGGTGAAACCACCCCAGTCTGTGCAAATGCGAGTAAATCGTCACAGAATGGGGAATTACATCGCGGGACTGTTTTTTCTGGCCGTAAAACACACAGGTTCCCCTTTTCCATGTGGTGTTACTGCATATATTTACAACCTTCTCTGAACAGGTGTAAATGTATACAGTTGCTGGTGCGTGGGGTGGGAGGCAATGGAGGGGATGGATCGAGTAAGAGAGGGATGGGCAAGTCTTTTGTTTGGCAGGGGACGCACTGTGTGGAATGAGACTTTGCTGTTGCTGCAGCCAAAGTCTCATGCGAGTTTGCAGACAGTTTCCTAACCAAAAATGTTTAGTCAGGTTCAATTCATGTGTGGAAAAACCTAGATAATACGAATCAGGAGCTGTGCATTTAATGCATGCAAGCATGTGTTCTTCCAGACTAGTGACGGCCTAGTGTACTGCTGGACTGACTATGAAGGATGTACCGGACTGGGGAGAAAGGTTTGGGAGGAGGACTGCTCTTTGTTCTTGATTTTCGGCTCTTTGCTCCTTACTCTTCACTATTTACTTCTTGCTCTATACTCTTTTTTGACGTTCTGTATGACTTGGAATCAGGCCCACAGCAGTACAATCTGGGACATTAGCCATGCATCATTTATTCTGTCCACAATCAATAATGTAACTTGATCATTGACGCAATACTACATTGAAAAGCAAAAAAGCTGAACAGTGCAGTTGCTGACCCATTGCTGAAGTTAAATAATGTTCTCAATCACCATCATCAGCAAACTTTGATCAAAATTAGTCTCAAAATCCTCTCACCGAAATGAAGTTATTTTGTTAAGAGTCAGTAATAGTTACTATTCATGACCCCAGAGTTGTTGAACACCTAAAACAGTACAAAAACAATAGCAAATGACAGACAGCATACCTGATAACCTACAAAAGAAAGGGTGCAGCGTTGTGGAGTTCTAAATGTGTGATCATTGGCTCCAGGAAGGTAAGCCTACCCTCTGTGTGTAGCATTGGCATTGCTGAATTCTAAAAGTGTGCAAATCTCACAATGTGGGGCCTGAAAGGCTATGGGTCAGTTACTCCTCACACAGTGAGCACCAACCCTAATAGTGAGGCAAGCCCACTGCCTGACCCATTGAAACAGTTGTAAGCCCAATGGCAACATGTTTTCTCTCTGGTCTTTCAGGCCTATTGCCAACCGTTTACCTACTACTCAATGTTAGTCCGACGCCAAAGCAGTAGGATCAAAAGAAGAAAAAACTAGCAAAAGGCGATCCACTTAGATCAGGCTTTCAACCCATCCAGACTACGGACTATCATATCCTGCTCGTGAGGTCCGACCCGTGGAGATCTTCGTCGGAGGGATACCTTTATGACTGCCTTGTGGGTCTCTATGCAGCCTTCAACAGTTCAGTTAATAAAAAGGCGTATCGTTTGAGGATGAGAATGATTACTTGGGTGGGAAGTGGCTGTTGGCAGGTTTTGACTAGTGTAAAATTATTTGATAACCAATTAGGTATGTGCTATTTGTTCCTGTCATAGCATTAGAAGGGTACTCTTTATGATGCGGGATGGTTACATTTCTGGTTGTGGTATTTTTGTAATGAAATATGTGACTGTAGCAAACAAGTTCCCTTGTACTTATTTTCTATGTTGATTTTTTTTCTTTTTTTTTAATCTATTGTTATTGATTTTACACAACCATCAGCTTAGGCAACATAACGTGATACAGTATCATAGTTGTACATGGCATAATGACATACAGTCGCAAACAGTATAGAAGAATACACAGTGACAGTGCCAAAGCATTATGAGAATCCTCGCTAGACATTGTTTAGTAATCTAACATCTGTAATTGAATCTCCGATTGCAAACCAGAGCGGATAATTTCCAGCTTTTGTTTCCTCGTCTGGAGTCTAATAACAACATACCATGAGTAATCAAATCTATCAGTGCTCAATACATTGCCAACAACCCAACTAAAAAACGTACCCACCCTTCCCTCTCCGGCAATAAGTGTTTATAGTAGCATTTACACATGTCCACAGTTGGACTCGTGTGCATTCCGGTCCCACAATCTGACTTAGGTATATTGTGCCGTCTTGTGAATCATACAGTGTGACTACCCATGGATAATGTAAGGAGCCCCTGCGTCGCATAACAGTGGTCCAGCCCCTCAAACTATAATTTTCTATGTTGATAACTTGCTCTGAGCACTCACATACAAGGACATTGATTTTGTCTCTGCTTTTTATAAATTCTGATATCAAGATAGCGAGGAAAGCTGTTTTAAATTTTGTTATGGAACCATTCTATATCATTTTATAATGCAAGATGTTCAAAGCAATAAACCAGGCTATGATGGTATTTAGTCATAACAGAGGTGTGAAACAGCATGTTTTACAACAACAGTTTAATAAGAGAAAAACAAAAGCAAAAAGAGGGTGCGAAAACACGAAATGTAGAAGGATAGTATAACCCAATACTAATGCGGTCAATAGAGTGTGAGCAATAAATAGTATAGAACTAGAAGTAAATAGTATATGGTAAAGAGCGAAGAACAAACAGCAAAGAGCAGAAAATCAAGTTCAAAGAGAAGTCCTCCCAAACCTTTCTCTCCAGTCCATTACATCCTTCATACTCAGTCCATCAGTACACTAGTCCATGTTTCACAGAATCAGTCCCTTATTCTTAAATCTCTCCTTTATGTTGCGTCCCAGTCATGCGGATGAGGTTTGAAGACACATTATGACGAGTAGATTAAGTAGACACACAACGGTCCTTTATCGTCAAGGGGGAATGTTCATCTAATGAAAGGACCCCACGTGTCTTCAAACTGGGTAAGTTTGGCCTGAATGTTATTTCTGCACCTCCCATAAGTGTTTAAATGAAAGAGTTTAGTTGTCCATTCTTGGTGTGTTGGAAGTGATGTCAAGCACCAGTGCTGAGGTTACAGACCTTTTCGACCATTAAGGCAGTCCATAGCCATCTCTCCTAGTGAACAGAACTGGTATGCACCTCTAGAACAGCATGTAAAATGGCAAGTTTGGCTGATGAAATAAAGTGAACTGTGCTAGTATTTCGCACTGTGTTCCATGTATCTGTCCAGTAGCGGGGTAATTTAGTGCAGGGCCACAGTATATGAAAATGGTCGCATCTAGGTTCCTGGCACCTCCAGCAGTTGTCAGGAGGCAGTAGGTGAGGCCTTTTGAACTTGTACAGGGGCCAGTACCAGTCATACAAAATTTTAAAATAGGGAACATTTAATCATGCCTCTCTTAGGCTCTTGTCGTGATTCTCGAGCAAATCCGACTAGTGACTAGTTTTCATCAGTATGTTCAACACCTGAGCAGGCCATCCAGTACAGCCTCACTTCACGGCTAATATTGCGACAAGTGAGTCAATAATAATAGGGTGAAAGTTGGAGACGGCACCCCTGGAGTTGCCCTACATAAGTAAGAACTTTCTAATAGGCAACTCTGATAGGGTCATTGGCCGGCACCGAGCACACTGCGTAAGCAATGGCCCAATTGGCAGTATTGCAACTGGTATACTGGCTTGAGGAAAAGTCCAAACAGAGGGCTTCAATGGTCTTAATCATATTGGTAGTGGTATCATAAACATCCTCTATCGCCATAATCTCTCTCTCAGCACACTGTGGGCAGTAGAAAGTGTCATGGCCTATCTTGAGAGCTGTGTTAAACCAGAGTGGTGCTCCCTGGTGGACAGTGGCGTAATGAACTTTGAGGGACACAGTACATGGAGGGAGCCCCCTCCGGACTCAGTCATGAGCTTTCAGACCAGGGTTGTGCTGAGGGGGGGCCCTGGAGCTCAGGGCCCCCCACACCATGGGGGCTGCGGGGGCCTATGTTACACCAATACTGGTGAAGTTGACCATTTATGCCCAGGATCCTATGCACATCTCTCCAGACTGTCCACACTTCCGTCATCTTGGGGAACAGTGGAACATTATTAATGGGAGAGGTTGGGTACAGTATAGTATACCTAGGCCTGGTGTAGTGTGCACCACAGATATTTCTACAGTGACCCAGCAGGGCCAATCCATGGCAGAAGAAATAAAGTATCTCATCTGCAGGAAGTGCAAGATAGTACACATACATATCCAGTAGATGAAGAACCAGCGCCCTTAAGTCGGCGTGAAGTCTTACAGGTTTAAGACCAGGCTTTCTACTTGCCCAGATAAACACTTCAACATGCTTATTTATGGTCAAAAGGGGCATCTTAGAAATCACAAGTGGTGGCATACCAAAAGCATAACAGAATTTGGGAGCAGTAATCATTTTAACCACTTGGGTTCTACACTACAAGGAGAGCTGTTAGGAGGACCACCTGTGGAAGTTGTGGTCCATCTGCACCAGCAACGGCTGCAAATTGTTCGTCACCATCCCCTCTACGTCTCTTGTGACCTCGATGTCCAGGTGTCGGAGTCCTGTGTATTTCCTCACAAAACCAAAGTTATTATGGGACCTTCTAATCTGGCATACTGTGATCGGCAACACCTCACACTTTGACTAGTTCATCTTTTATCCAGAAAAGGACGAAAGCAACAGAAATCAAGAAAATTAGTTAGGTAATAGATTTTCAGGGTCTCTGAGTGTGAGGAGGATGACATTGGCATAGCGTAAGAGCTTAATGTGGCCTGCAACCGTTCTTGATGCCCTGTATTTTCTCATATTGACAAATAGACATCACGAGTGGCTCTAATGCTATGACAAATTCGAGGGGGAAAGCAGACACCCCTGCCTCATCCCTCTAAATATGGCAAAAGGCTGTGACATATGCCCCCCACAGTCAACCTAGGCAGTAGAATCATAAGAGAGCCAGCCTATCTTGTCAAGAAATCCTCTACCGTAACCTGCCTGCCTCAATGTTCTAAAGCAATATCCCCAGTCTACCCTATTGAATACCTTTTCTGCATCTAAAAATAACAACATCTCATCATCCATGTCGTCTTTGACTTGCTGGAGAACATTCAATAAGAATTGTAAGTGATTCCTGGAGAACGACCAGGGACAGAACTGACCTGACATTCATGTGTAAGGCTTGGGAGGACTTTCTTTAATCCGCCAGGAAGTACTTTGGCCAATATTTTCTTGTCTGTATTTATTAAGGCTGGTGAGTGGTAACTCGCACATTGTTTCAGGTCTTTACTGGGCTTCAAGATGAGGCTTATAAGCGCCCTGTTAAATTCAGCGCATATTCCACATGAGGCTTCCACCTCCTTAAAGACTCAGAATGTAGTGATACCAGTATAGGTTTATTTAATTTAGAAAGGTCTGCAGGGAAGCCATCCTCTCCAGGGGCCTTGTTATTGGTCATGGCTGAAATCGCAGCTGCATCTCACCCTCTAATAGCTGCTTTCTCTCATCTGACAGCATGGGTCGTCGAACCCTTGCCATGAACACCTTTTCAGGCTGTGGGTCAGAAGATACTTCTGCAATATATAAATTCCCAAAAACTGGGCAAAGGTCCCAGTTATGGCCGTCGGGTGCATGATCAGGTCATCTTCCTGGTCCCTAATTGGTAGTATGGCTATGTGTGCCTCTTGCTGTCAAAGTTGTGCAGCTAGTAAACTGCCTACTTATTCCGATTGTTCATAATGTCGCCACTTTTTTTCAAAGTAGGCCATATTCTGCATGCAATGTAACTGTGACTCTCCCTTCTATCTACTGGTCTACTGGCATCTTGGGATGTCTTTGGTGGGGGTGGGGGTCTTCCTCTCATCAGAGCTGCCCTCCTCAGGCTTCATTGGAAGTCCCTTCCTTGCAGTTGTATTCTGTAGCAGAGGACACACTGCCACAATCTTACAAACCAATGGGGGGATACTGAAGGGATCTCTCACTCTAATGAATGCAGCAAAACGTTGCCTTCAGCAGCCCAAAGTGCACTCAATAAATGCCCTTGTGAGCAATATTAGAACAGTTTTAACTCTTTGTACTTGCATTGAAATAAAGATTCAAAATCCATGTGCGGAATGCAACAGCAGAGTCACCTGTCCAAAATAGAAAATACAATTTAAACCAATCCTATATAGTATGGAATTATTATACATAAATGTGAAATGAAAAAATACCCAAAAGATAATCAACCACAAAGTCTACTCTTGCAAACTGGTTCTATAGGCCACAGCACTAAAACATTTAGGAGTGCTGGCCCTTCTGATTCATCCACAAAAACTCTGTAGCACTAAGAGGGAAAATTAAGACGTGTCCCATCAACACGGCCTAACCTGTGGAAAATGGGCCATATGAAAAAATCAGATTTGGTTTGCAGTATGTCATGTTGTGAGCTGCAAATGTATCTATGAATATTTAGCAGCATTATACCTAAAACACTATGAAAGAAACATGGAAGAGGACCTTGGGAAACCCCTCCTGCAGTCGCAACAACAACTTGATAGCTTCCTAAGGCTAAAGGGTGTAGACAGCAAAGTACCTGAATGTTGTTTGGTATAGCAACACTCCTATGTGTGTTCCTAGACAACACAGGTTCTAACTCAGCAATTTAAACTAAAATAGCAGAGCTGGTGAGCCCCTACTTGCTTATACTCCTTCTCAGTCTGCTAGCACAAAGTCACCCTGACACTGAAAATGCGCTCCTGTCTTTGCCTTCTCCTGTGGTGGTGTAGCACAAACAGACTCATCCTCCTTCGCCATAGCATACAGAGCAGCCATTGCGAAAAACAATTCAAGTTTTTACCCCCTTTTATACTTTGCATCTGATTTCTACTTGCTCCCAATCTAATTTGCGAGTGCAAAGACCTGTTTTTGCTACCTTTCACAATTACCAATTCAACAGTACATTCCAAAATAAGAAACGCAAATTGATAATCGTTAATAGGTTGTTCCAGTCACAAAAATAGCAAGTAGGTATGATACGACTCACATTCCTATTTCTGCGACTGGCGACGAAAACTACTTTGATACATTCCAATCTTAATTTCATCAGTTGCTAACCTAATTGCGACTGATTACCAAGTCATGATCTGTTCCTATGATGTGCCCCCTGAATATCGAAACTACAAAATTGATGGGACACAATATTGAAGAAAGAATATTGAAAATTAAATATTCACAGCTAAGTAAGGCTACATTTTCAGTACCTTATTCCATGTAATGTACCTACCCAATACAGATATCTTCAAGGTACATAGATGTGCAGTTAGGAACAGTAAATATATACTTTCCTACATGCACTTATCCTTTGACACTTTGTCCCTCGATATTCTATCCTCAATATTGTTCTACCACAAAAGTGTTGGTGTTGATATTCAGTAACCCTGACCATTTGTACTTCTGACTCTTAAAGACATAAGAGCCCAGTGTTATTCCTATTTTGATCTTTTCTTCTGTTAGGCAATTTGTTGCATCTGTATTAAATGCAAAATCATACATGGTTCTTCTAGTACAACATTAATATTGATCTTAAGTTAAATTCACCAATGATTTAAAATGTATGTGATTTTCTAAGTCTTACTGCATTATAGGGAAGTGGACTATTATGTGAGGTGGACAAGTGTTCACCTCAAAGGATAGGTCATCACCTGGTAGATGTCACACTAGGTAAATAAAATAAACCTTTGCTCAATCCCTGGTAAAGTGACATAAAGCAATCCAACTTAACCCAAAGACAATGTGTAAAGTATTAAATTAGTGCATAAACAGCAGAAAAATCCACAACAAGCACAATTAAACTTAACAGCCAATCTAAAAATAAAGTGTAAAATATGATCAAAACAACAAAAATACAACTAGAGGAAATGGAGATATGAATTTTTAAAGAATTAAAGTGAAAATGTGCCAAGAAAAATATAGCACTCAATATAACTCAATGGTCGCAGTATATTGGGACCAAAGTGCAATTTCAGGCTGACTGTGATGGAGCCCGGGTCAAATACACCATGTGGATTGGTCCTGATAAGAGTTTGGAAGTCAAGAAGCTCGGAAATGTTTCTAAGTCCCACTTCGGTAAAATACTTTGTCAATTTCCTAAAGAGAAATGTTGAAATTTCCTCTAAGTCCCACCTCAGAATTGGACTTTGTCACTTTTTGAGAAGGAAACATCCTCTTCAGTGGGATACTGATGAAGCTGTAGCAGCCATCGTGGAACCGAAGCCAGATTCCTGAAGCAGGCTACTCCTGCTGGTGCTTTGGAGCTTTTGAGGTTTCTAGCTGAAAAGTCCAAACTCAGAACACATTTTTGGTGGTGTGGAGATCTCCTCTTGGTACAAAGCTGAAATCCAATCTGATGCTGTTGAACTGGTGGTTAAATACTTTTTCTGGTGAGCACACAAAGCGCTGGAGGAAATGTGTATGAAACTTTCCAAACTTTCTTCTAGTGCCCAAACAACTACAGGAGCACACTTCTAAGGCTCCCATGGCATGAGAGGAAGGCACCTAGAAACTTTACGAGTGTTAGGCAGAATCCAACAAAAAAGTCCAGCCAGTGCCCAGTTACCACTGGTCCACACAGGTTCATCACAGGAATGTTCTCTTTACTTTTTTCTTATGTCCCTGGAGCCATCCAGGGGATCAGCCTTATAATGCTGGGATATCTCTCTGTCCTTCGACTTCAAGTTGAAGGGGATCCAACCTCTTCAGGTTCTTTTCACAAGTCACAGATGCCAACAACTGCAGGTTCAGGAATATCCTTTCACAATTATAACAACGTTCTCACAAATGCTAGGAAAGGTTCGAGTTTGATAGGTTTTACCGGCGTATGGGTTGGAGACAACCTCAGACACTCATAGTCCCTCTCTGACCAATTGAGTAAATGTTCCCAGGCCCTGGGCTACCTGCCTTGAGAGTTTTTTCTATTTGCTTTACTAAAAGCAGTTCCAAAATGCAATGTGTTAGGACAAATCCAAGATGGCTAAAGTCTTCAGCCACACCAAAGTTGGGCTCTAAGAGCTGGGGTTGTGTAGGGGAGTGAACTATGGAAATTACTACAGTCCTCACTCACCTTACACTCAAATCCAATATCAAGAAGGCCCTGGACCCACAACATACAATGAGATAGCTGTCTAGTAAGTCAAATCAATATCCTTCAGTAAGAAGGCAGGATACTCAAGAATTGTGATCTGGACCTGTTTCTCCCTTTCAAAAGTGCAAAGGTTTTACTTGTGCCTCTGGCTGTCCTGTCTTGCAGGAGTTGACATTGTTGTGTCTATAGGAGCGGCAGCAGCCCCCACCCTGAATTATCTGATGAGCCTGGAAGAGTATTCCCTGTTCATTCAGGTTGATATGTCAATCAAAGTGTTTTTGTGTGGCTCCTGGAAGAAATTGCAAACCTTATTACGGGCAGGGCAGCAGCTGCGGACTAAGGCTAATTAGCCTCCAGTGGCTTAGGCAGGTAAATATAACTTTTCTGAAAGTTATATTTCTTAGCTACTTAGAAAGAACCAATTAGTTAGATTTTTTAAAACAGCTAGAAGAACTTCTTGAACTTTATCTGTAGCTGTTTCCTACTGGATAATGCAGAAATAGGGATTTCTTCTGTTTCACTGGTATTTCTTATGGGAACAGCTAAACCTAATACAGTGAAAACAGCTTAAGGTCAAAAGGTAAATTTAGGAGTGACTTATTCAGTGTTTAGAAGCAGGTTTTTAAGCCCGTAACCACGAGAGATCGCAGGCTGCAGGCAATAGTGTTTCAGTGGAGGCATGTGGTATGTTTTCAGGTTCACAAAGTGGATAGCACAATATAGTACATATGTCCAAATGTGACATTAAATTTTACATGCCACATATTCTCTTTTTACACCATTTACATCAGCATTATAGTAACATTAAATATGTCAAATGGGGCGTTAAGACAATTTTGAGTTTGTTTTAGGGGTCAGAGCACATACACCAGGCAGTGGTTAGCAGTGTCCAAGTGTTAGAGAAAAATAAAAAAACTGGGGCGACCACCCACACAGACTTACCAGGCATGGTAAGTATTGTTAAGGTAAGTGTACACAAACATATATATTATAGCGCTGCTAAATATAACCATTGAATTTCTGTACTGTTTTCAGTTCAAAACATTGTTGACACTGACGCATTCACCTATATATAACGTAACTTTACCTTTGTTTTTTTCAGTAAATATATATATTATAGCCAGGGCCGGCTCCAGCAATGTCCCAGGGTGCCCACTCCCAGGACAGTGCAGTTTGCTATGGCATGGTAGGAGCACCGCTCCTGCCATGCCATAGCAAACTAAGCTCTGCTTAGAGCAAGCGAGAGCACAAAATGCTCTTGCTTGCTGAAAGCAGAGCAGCGTCTGTTTCCCTGCTCATTTCACAGCTTCATGGTTACAGGATGATATAGTTAGGAATCAGCATGTAAAAAACCTTAGAAATTCACTGAAAAAACCAAAGGTTACAGGGACATTATAGTTAGGGTCAGATTTCACTCGTAAAAAAGAGAAATTCAGCAGTCATAGTTAGCTGAGCTGAGCTAACTATAACTTACGCCCCCGCAATGCACTGCTTATGACCTCGCATATCACATCGCTTATGACATGAAGACCAATAAGTACCTTGCAAGTTACTATAGCTGCTCCGTAGAGGTGCAAAGTGCTTCAGCGCATGCACATCCACTTCCAGGTCGCACAAGCGAGCCACAGCAGCAGATAGAGCAGACGCAAAACCGTCATACCGCCAGGCCACCCGGCCACCACCGAGACCCATCTGAGCCTCTCACTCCAGCAGTAGGGTGGGTGGTGGATGACCAGCGGGAGGGCTGCAGCAGCGGCTGCGGACACCGAGAGAGCTTTTGAGAGAGCTTTGTATTGCCAGCCGCTAGTCTCATCGGTTCACTGCTTTTTCCTCCTTCCGTCAGCGCTCCAGCACCCATCCGCCCAACCAGAGGTGAGAGGGAGAAACCACAGTGGCCAGCAGTAGGCTGGTGTGACTTGTTCTCTCCTGGGGCCCCCCGCTCTGAAAGCACGAAAGGCAGTCATAAGACAGCTACATGCCCACGCCACCTATGCCACCGACACCACCCAGGCTGCTATACCTGCCTTTTGCTCCCCTTCTCCTAGAACACCTGACACCAGAGCCAGAAGAGGGGGAGGGAGGCAGGGGTTGGGGACAGGACCAGAATAACAAAAAGACAAATTACATTAAGGAGACGCAAGTAAGCAAAAGAAAAAACCCAGATAAAGGAAAAGGGGAGGAAAAAGGAAAGAAAAGCTACAAAGGAGTAGCAAAGGAGGCAAAAAGCTGGATTAGGAAAAGGAGCAGCATACAAGCAAACCATTGGGGATGCTTGTCAATCGTTAAGACTGTCAGCTGAGGGAACTGCTTGTATCAAGCAGTCAACCAAGAATCAAAAAGCAAGCATAGAAAATCAAGCAAGCAACCAAAAAAAACAAAAAACACTGATACTGACACAAAACATTATCGACCGGTTTAAGGTAAAGGACGAGAGCCTCCAGCCACCTTCCTTCACCTAAAGGAAAAACCACAGTCTTAATTCCTGGGTTCCTAACGCTCTAAAACCATCCAGTAGGGGCTAACATCAAGCAGACGCAAGAAGAAGGGGGCAAGAGTCCCAGGATGACCTAAGCTCCCCTGCTTCTCTCCATTGATACAACAAGCTCCTGGCAAGAGAGCTTGGCAGAGGGAAAAGCAGACCTCCTAGGGGGAGGATTAGAATCAAACTACAGTTGCAACTACAAGGAAAACACATCTAGGTTCTCAGCAGTTTATTTACATAGCTGCTCCCAACCTGAGGTGACACAGGCTGTCACTGGAAATTGTTCAAAATATCCTGTGCATCAAGGCAACTAAGGAGGCAACAAACAACATACAAACAAATTAGCAAAGAAACAAGAAAGTGTCAGCATGAGATCGGGAACAGTGAGAGGATCCATTGCAAAGCCTAAGAAACTCCAAAAGATAGCTAACCCCAAGTGCAGCTCAAGAACCATAGCTACCAACAAAGATAGCAGAGACAGCAGTACCTATTTTAATGACAGCAGTAAAAACACTAGTAATAACAAAGATGCACAAAACAACAGCCCAAACGAGATGGACTTATAAAACAGCAAACCAGAAGAACTCATCACAATTGAGGGGAAACCTCAGGGAAAGAGCTCCTACACATAGCAACCAAACCTTTACACAAACTTAATGTTTAAAGACCCTGGCAAAGCAATCTACTCAAAGAGCTAGGGCATCAAGGGTCTCCAATCTCCACTACAACCAGGGGTATCCGAATACTACCAAGGGGCACCAATCCTACCACTTGCAGGGGATCCCCAAACCGGGGCCAGCTCGATGGATAAAAGTATTACATCATCAAGCAGGAATAACAGCCCTAAAAGAAATAGCGCCCATGACGTCTACCTCGTTGGGAGAGGCAGAAGCCCATCCAGAGGCACTCCGGGAAACAAGGATTCCTATTGTCAAAACATCATCCAACTGGCACCTTTAGCTAGCCCAAACAAAGGAAAAAATAAGGAACCTAGGGGCTCACCAACTCTCTCCCCTACTCTTGTGTCAGGGACCGGGCAGAATGCCTTGCAAACACCACAAGCAATAAATAGCTCTCCGTTAAAATCTATGACCACACAAAACATTACATCGACTGCTTCCAACTGACTATTGAATAATTCCCATGCTGTTTATTGTGCATATCTACCAAACGAAAACTCGCAAAGAACTGACTGTGATATGACCTTTCTCGCATCTCAGGAATGGGAGGATCTTGCTGCTTCATACACTTTAAAGCCTACTTTAGACTTACCTAAAGTGGCATCAACCAGTGGAAACAAGACAGAGAAGACCTGTCCCACAGAAACAATTTGGGAAACCCTATTAAACACCATGCAGCTTTCAGCAACTGCCCTTCAATATCAATATGACAAGCTGGATATACAGCTTACAGTCCTCCATACCTTAGTAGACTTCACCTCAGGGATAGACAAGAAGCTTGCAGACTTTAACAGCCTTATGAAGCGGGGACAAGAAGCCTCCCAAGCCACCCAAATCATACATCCCAAGTGCATCTCGAGTGCACATGAGCACCAATCCTTGACAAACTAGCAACGCTGCCAACCATGCTAGGAAACCTTTTAACAGACCTAAAAACAAACATCACATCTACCAGCACCATTGAAATGAACTAGGTAGGCAAGGACCTAAAAGAAAGCACCACAGGTCAGGACACACAGGTAGACAGGACTCAAAATGGAAGAAACCTACCCTTGAACCCAAACCAAACAACAGAGGCTCCTACTGCTTGCACTTCAACCAATGAAAGACCTGGCACTATAATTACTAAGAATTCACAAACACGCCACAAACAAAGAAGAAAAGGCAGGATCAGGAAGATAGAGCCTACAGGCTACTTTAGGGAGAGCCCGCCACCCAGGAGTCACATGCACCCTGGGGGCACTACGCCGTCTCCCAGTCCCATTACAAATAGACTAAGGCATGCAAGTTCAGTCACCGTACAAAGGGAAAGACCACCTGTTGACAAGACCAAACTTTACCCTGGAAACAATCATATCAGATGCTCCGGCGTCAAGGCCCAAATGAGCTCAGAAGAAGCCCATTACTGGGGCAACAACCAGACCAGCAAACAGACAGCCATTAAAGCTCAAGAACCAAGCACGGCTACTCGCACACCACAAAGGTTAACACAAACAGCATTAGCCCCAAAAAAAGCGAAGAGCGAGTTAACAGTACTATAGTCTCTGCACAAAGACATCCATCAGTGCTCCCACAATGTAGAATTACACAGACTGAAGGACAGACATCTGTCGAGCCCCAAGGAACCAGTAACGCTAACAATACCGCTCAATGGCCCTCACACAGGGCCGGACTTGAAGAACCAGAACCTTTTGGACCTGGCGGCGCAGGGTACGCCTTAATCGCCTGGGTTCTCCTGCTTCAGCTAACAGAGACACGGGGACACTCTGTCGGCTCAAAAGATCAGATTTTATTAGCTGCAGCTAGTACAGTTGTCCTAGAAGTACACACGGTATGTTCTCAGGAGACTGCCACTTCACTCCGTGGCGCACAATCTTATATAGTACATAGATAACATATACATAAACAAAGAACACACCTAAAACATACATGGAGGACCAATAAGGTGAAGTTAAAGACAGAACATGTCCAATAGAAAAGGTTGAAAAACAAAGATATCGAGTAACTCGAAGAAGCCTCTCCTCCAACGGTGTTTGCTATCCCTCCCACAGGTTAAGGTATTAACATGTTTGTAACTGGTTTGCAGGTGGCGAGATACGTTCGTGTGTTTTGGAGGACAGTTGTGAAACAAGAGAAAACGAGCGGAGGAGAGCAAAGGGCAGAAGATAAGATAAAGTCAGGAGAGAATAGTGTGAACCAACAGATAGTTAAGACAGGGATTAGAAGAACCAGACATGGATTAGTGTACTCGGCCAGTCTCGAACACCAGCTTCGTAAACAGAGGCACAAGGCTATTTTGACACAATATTGCAGGAAAAGCAGAAAAGACTTCGTTCGTCGTGCTGCCTGAGTGAGGGCAACAGAAAATGGCGGCAAAGCCCAAAATGGCGGCTCAATGCGATCGTGATCGAAAATCGAATTTCCTCAGACCCTCCTTTTGCCAGAACTCAGGCAAGATACATAGACTCACGTCAATCTGAGTCGATGTCGATGGCCATGAGGTCATCAAGCTGTTGCTGTAGCATCATTCTAATATTCTCTGTTCCTTGTGCCTTGGGTTTTGGGATGCACACAGTAGCACAAAGGTCGCAGATGGCGGGACCACAGTGCATACAAAGACAACAAGAGAATACGATGGCTAAAACCATACCAAGGAATGTTAGCACTTTCCAACCCCATTTGGACAGTAGTCCCCAAAACCATCCCAATAACGACCAATCTCCTTCGTCCTGATGAATTGACTCAGAGATTATATGTAATTTAGAGATGGCCTGGTATACTGTCGGAGCGTCATCAGGTATATAAATACAGCAACTCGATTTGATCAATTTACAGACTCCACCACGATCTGCAAGAATAACATCTAGGGCAACTCGGTTCTGTAAAGTCATAAGACGGTCCGCCTGTAGTTCCGCTGTAATATTACTCAAAGCTCCTACAATGATGTCTATGGTAGTCTCTACGACACAATCCAGTTGCCTCATATTCCTGCTGTATGCCATAGGACCCCAAAAAGGAAGAAATCCCTTTAGGAAGTCTCCTCCGTCTTGACCTGCTGTGTCTTTGGAATCAATAATTCCTCTGCCATATCGGTTTTTATGAAAATTTGAAGAAGCAGTGTATGTAGGGGGAAGAAGAAAAGCTATATAGCAAGTTCCAGAAAAAACAGTCGGCAATCACGTATAGGCTCTATTATGACAGATAAAATACGTGCCCTGAGATGGCACCAATGGCGGCGAATTCTGAGAGGAGTGGATGTAAGTATGAGAACAAAAGCTTTTTCTTTGTTCCGGTTCAGTAGTTTGGCCATTGATTTGCAGACAGAAATTGCCTTGATGAGGTACAGTCCAAATCGGTGGAGATTTTCCTTGTTTAACCTTATCACTAAGACTTGTGATGTAATGAGTGACATTCCAATTAGCGTATGCTTTTCTCTCATCAATAGCAATTTTACTATTTTCCATGATTTTAGCCATAGCTACCATTCCCTTTATCAATGAACTATGACTGAAATCTGGTCCACCAATATAAGAACTGACAGGTCGTTTAAATCGGCTTTGATAGGCGTTAGAGAAAATTACAAAATAAGCCCAAGCAGAACCTTCATAAGAGAATGGAAGGACTAAATATGGCATCCCTTTTTCTGTGGTATGAGGCATTAATCCACACACCCAACAATCGGTTGTATTAATTACTAATTGGTGTTGGTGTAATAATTGAATAAACAAATTATTGTAGTATTCGATTCTTCTTACGAGTTCATGTTGAGGAAGTGTATGAAAGAGATGCGGAGAGATAGTAGAATAAGAAGGCACAGTAACAAAAGAAGGGACAACTTTTTGCTGCATAGCATAAACAATCCAACCTATACACGCCAATAGAATACACAATAATATGACAACACATAAAGTTATATTACAACGACTGAATATTATTTTACAATGATTATTCTTCATTTTGCTCCTTTTCTCTCTTTCGCCTAATGTAGTTTCCATCTTCTAAGTGAAAGCTCACGGCAATCTTCCTTAATCACTTGATCACGATTGTCTGCCGTCCTATGACACTGCAAGTCCTGCAGGCCTATTGCCACTACTCAGGTCACAACCAAGACTCCTACCGTGACCCTGCAACCGGGATAGAAACTACATAGAAGAGAGAATCTCAAATTTTCTTCTTCAGTCTGGGTCTCAAATCGTAATGGGTCTTATCAGGTACAGTCTGCTCCTGAAAAAATGTTCGTGGGTTTGTGGTGTTCAGACGAAAATGTGATGGTACAGCTTCTTGGAGAATGTCGTTGTTTTCTTTTTCCGACAATGTTCCAGTCAAACGTGCATCACTAAAGGGTACAAATCGGGGAACCTTCTCACTCTCAGAGTCACTTATACCCTTACGGACCCACTGATCAAAGGGCAAAGGCAAAGGAACCTTCTTGCAGTGTACACCGTGAATCCAGTTTTTCTTTCCTTCAACCTTCACTGCTGTACGGGTTGTTAGGAGGACCCGACGGGGCTCCCTCCAGCGAGGCTCCAAATTCCTCATCCTTTGAAAATTCTTCACACAAACCCAGTCACCCGGTCGGATGGAATGACCTGAGTCTGTGGAGGCCTCTGGCAAAGCGCTCTGAACCTGTTGATGAAGAACACGCAATTTAGTTGGGAGGTCATGCAAGTAATCAATCAACATTGGGTATGGCAAGTCTGAATACTTTTTAGGGCGAGGGACTCCCCATATATTAGCTGGGCGTCCAAAAACTACCTCATAAGGGCTAAGTCCCAAACGAGAATGCACAGCCGTTCTGGTAGATAAAAGAGCCAAAGGTAGTGCATCGGGCCAACTAAGGCCTGTACTAGCCTGTACTTTAGCAAGCTTGAGTTTGAGGGTTCCATTATAGCACTCCACTAGACCCGCTGATTGTGGATGGTTTGCCGCATGGAACTTTTGTCTTATACCAAGACCTGAACAAACCTTTTGCATGACTTGGCCCACGAATTCGCTCCCATTGTCACTCCAGACAATGCGCGGCAAACCAAATCTAGGGAAAAACTCTTTTAGGAGTACTTTGGCTGTAGATAAAGCAGTTTTGTCTTTCAGGGGGTATGCCTCTATCCATCGGGAAAAGGCACATACCACCACTAGAACATATTTGAGATTGTTGCATCGTTCCATGTGAATGTAATCGATTTGCAACACCTCAAATGGATAGGTCGGAGGAGCAAAGTGACCTGCTGAAGTTGGGGTTCCCTTTCCCGGATTGTACATTAAGCAAACAATGCAATGTTTCACTACATTATCTGCACACTTCGGTATTCCTTCGTTTTGCCATACTGGAGCCAGAAGCTTGCATATTCCTTTCGCACTTAGGTGGGCTGGACCATGCGCCATAGTAACTACAGGTAGTACATAAGCAGAAAAGACTTTGTTCGTCGTGCTGTCTGAGTGAAGGCAACACAAAATGGCGGCTCAATGCGATCGTGATCGAAAATCAAATTTCCTCAGACTGGGAACCAAAACCGGCCCTGGCAAAGTGCTCGGCCGGCCCCCCGGGGCTTGGGGGTGCCGCCGAGCTCTTTGCCAGAGCCGGTTTCCGGCCGATTTTGTTACAGGGCCGATTTTGCAGCTATGCTGCAAAAATGGACCTGTAACACAAACGGCCCCCAGGGGCCCAAAACTGACCCCCACCCATGCGGTGCACCGGGGAATTGCCCGGTGCACGCTATGGCCAGTCTGGCCTTGCCCTCACAACTTGAAGCAATCCAACAATATGATGATCCAACCAAAGATCTTAAAGCAACAGATACTATTATATTTTTGCCAGAATTCAAGTCAAGGGGAAGAGTGGACACCGTAAACAAGGGGAACATATTGCGACTCCTGTTTTCAGCTAAAAATCTGGATAACTTAAGCTCAGCAGATCTACTTTTGATTGAATTTTTACAAGCCAACTATCGGCAGGGCCCAGAAGCAACCAAAACTATTAGGAAAACAAGTGAGACTGTCAATATGATCATGAAGGAAGCAAATACATTTTTACATGGTAAGTTACATCCTGAAAAAAGCTGGGCTACCCAACTCCCCTGCTAAGTGGAATCAAAGATGATTCACTACACACAACTAAATCCATACTAAAAGGAGCTCATAGCAGCTCTCTTAGTACTTATCATAAAAGTAATATCCCGCGGGGAGGCCATGAGCCAAAGGATTCAATACCACCTACTGTAGACTCCAACTGGATCCACTTATGGCAAACAATCACGATTGACCACACCCAATGACAGGGCGTCCCCTGACATTCATCAACAGCCTGGCCAGCTAGGCAATGGACCACCAGGTATTAAAATATTTGAAAACATTCGACCTTATATAACTACAAGAAACTTGGGACGACCAAGCAATCGAAATACAAGGCTTTATGTCACAAATGGTACCTGCAATAAAGTGGGCTAAATATGGCCACCGGTCAGGCGGCCTGATAATATATGCCTTAATATCCACAATAGGAGCTAACCATCCAGTAAAGGTGCTCATAGCGGCCCCAAGTGCCATAAAAGCAGTAATAACAACAATTAACTTAAACAAAGTAGAATGGCCAAACACAGTAATCAACACATACTTACACCCAAAGCGCAGGTTAAAAGCTGGTAAAGAACTAATTAAAGAATTGTTAAGAATTTCCGAAGAGGGAAACATAGAGAACAACATACTAGCAGGCTTCGTTAATATCCAACTCCTTGGCACTGTGAGTAAAGTCGAGCTATTACGGGACCTGTCCACAGAGTGGGAAATCCCGAACAAGGGGACAGAACATCCAAACAAGCAAACAAGAACATCAACTTATTTACTCCAAGAGCTCGAACATCTAGGGCCAGATGTACGACCATTGACATTAGCAACTTTCAAATTGCGAGTTGCTAATGCCAATGTACAACTGTTTGCGATTCCCAATGGGGTCGCAAATTGCATGCCTCATCAATATTCATGAGGCACTCACAAATTGTGACCCCATTGGGAATGGCTGGCCCTCCCAGGTATGGTGGCCTGCTGGGCTCAGCAGACCTCCATGTCCGGGACTGCTTTTAAATAAAGCAGTTTTTTTTAATGCAGCCCGTTTTCCTTAAAGGAAAACAGGATGCATTTAAAAAAAAGAAAATTAAACTTGTTTGTTTCATTTTTTAAGGGCAGATAGTGGTCCCTAGGACCGCTGCCTGCCCCTAAAAAATATTTTCCACTGCATTCAGAAAGGGGAAGGGGTCCCCTGGGGACCCTTCCCTTTTGTGAGTGCTTTACCACCCTCTTGAAGAGGTTGCGAGCAAAACATTCTTACATAGGGTAGCGAGTCGCTATTAGGAAGGGACGCCCTTGGAATGCCCCTTCTTAATAACGAGTCGCAAATCCTTTTTAGCGAGTCGCAAATAAATTGCAACTCGCTAAATAGGGTTTGTACATGGCCCATTGTTATTTTTGCATGCGCAAAAGGGTCGCAAACCTGTTTGCGCATGCAAAAATGGGTCATACATCTGGCCCCTAAATCTGAGGGCTTCAAATGGCCGGTTTACTGAGGATAATCCACCTGCCCCAACTTTTTATTCAACAACCACCACCTCTCATCTTGACTACACCTTCAACACACTCCCCTTGTTTCATACAATTCTTTCCTACCAGCTGGGAGTAGCGAGCTAAGCAATCTCTTACCACAAGAGGTGACATTGAAAGCAAACGTCAAATATCTATTGGAGGCGAGCAAAAGTATTGGCACAGAATACACTACTAATTCGATTGAGGAGCTATCCAAATCGGCAAAGACTCTCCTTTGCCAAGAAAATGATAGGATAACTCATTCCCTAACTGCATGGTAGAACTTTACAAAGGCTCTTATGGATACATTTGCCACCAGAATTGGAACAAAAACAGGATCAACAGTGATTTCCCCATCTGCAAACATAATCACCCCTCAGATCAGAAGACTCAAACACTCAATAAACCAAACTTGAAGGCAGCTACGCAGGGACTCTCAAAATATAACCCTGCAAAGCCACCTGCGGAAATTGAAGGCAAAACTAAAAAGAACAAAATGGGACAAAAAACAGGGAAGGAAACTAATCACTTTGGACAAGGATATTGCATGATTCAAAACTTAAGAACAGTGCCTGGTTTTGGTGGGCAATTAACAGCCTTCAGCGGCCAGCCCATCAAGGAATAAATTCACATATCACAGAGGAAGACTGAGCAAAATACTTACATTATCACTTCAATATTTTGAAACAAGAGGTGGAACAAACTGGGGAACAAGCCCATGTTAAACCTAGGTACAGAGGTAATACATCCAAGGAAGAGTCCGGACCCAAACCAAACGAGGACACATTTTTCGGCGCCATTCAGAATAGATATATAAAGCTCAGGGCTGAGGCTGTAGCAGGTCTAGAAGCGTCACAAAATATCGAAGAAGAATGCTATGGAATACCAGCCCTACAAATGGAGACATAAAAGGACAAAGGAAGGCTGGAAGGTGCCACAGGCCCCAATGGAATACCACCAATTCTGTACAAACATGACCCAGAGTATTGGAGCAAAGAACTGGTACCAGTCTTTAATGAGATACAGGAAACACAAATCATCCTGGAATCATGGAAGGGATCCACAATCAGCCCCATCTATAAGCAGGGAGATAAGACCAACCCAAACAACTACCGACTCATCACCTTAATCGACATTGAAGCTAAGTACTATGCAGAAGTGATCCTGGAAGAATGAACAACTTGTGCCTCGTCAAAATTCATCATCCCCCATAAATCAGACTGGGTTCGGCAGACGAATGGGAACCACCACTAACATCGTGGCTCTGGCATTGCTGATTGATGCAGCTAAAGTGGCAAAGCAACAGCTATTCCTATGTTTGATGGATTATAGCGTGGCATTCGATCATGATGAGTGCACTAGATTATGGCAGAAACTGGAAAAATGGGG
Source organism: Triturus cristatus (assembly GCF_964204655.1). NCBI lineage: Eukaryota > Metazoa > Chordata > Amphibia > Caudata > Salamandridae > Triturus > Triturus cristatus. The sequence continues at coordinate 1,140,283,113 of NC_140589.1, forward strand.
GATACCAACGGCCCTCCTAAACAAGCTGATCTTACTACATATGGACACCTCGGTTAAAATCAAGCTGGGAGCCGGGACACACCTTGCTAGGCGAATTAACACCTCTAAAGGGCTAAACCAAGGGTGTGTCTTAGCACCCTTGCTCTTTAATCTCTTCATAGCAGACCTACCTGGGGACCTGGACAAAAGTATATCACATGCCCCGGAACTAGAAAAAATGCCCCTTTCCAACCTTTTGTACGTGGACGTCCTGGTCTTAATAAGCAGAACGCCAATCAATTTGCAGCAGCTCCTGGACACCACTAACAACTTTTCGCCAGTCAACACACTATGCATTAACATAAACAAAGCAAAAACTATAGTGATAAATCAATCATTCCAGGAATAAAAAGCTGAATTTGTATGTGGATGGGCATCGCCTAGAATTGGCTACTGAATATAAATATCTAGGAGTCTTACTGGACAGTAGAGGTTCATGAAAACCTCAGTTGGAGGCCCTGTGCCAGAAAGGCATCACAACTGCCTTAGCAATGAGACCTCTAGAGAAAGCCCTACCAGATTTTACCCTAAACCCTCTACTACAGGTCATCCGGGCGAAGCTACAACCAATGCTAACATATGAAGGCAAATCAATGCGAGGGAGAGATGAAATCGCCTTGGACATAATTATCAGAAGCGTTTACAGAGCGATCTTTCATCTCCCGACCTACGTGTCTCCATCCCAAATTCACCTAGAATTTGGCTTACAGAAGCAGTCAGTGGAAAGGAGGGGGACATACATAAAAAGCTGGCATAAGATTAGAGGAGCCGAGCTAGGATCATTAAATTTACACATCTGGACCAAACAGACACAACATGGAAACTCACTCGCTAGAGAGTACCTCTTCGACTCACTATCAAAACTAGGGCTAACTAGCCTGTGGGCCACATCTACAACCTATCAGAGCTTCAAAAAGGAAGTAACCAATGCAATAAAAATTGTATCCATAGTCGAAGACAAAGAAACCCTGGCAAAAAGGGCACATGGCTGGTCTGTGCTCAATGACTACAAAATTCCTAAACGACAAACTTATTTAAGCACAGGCTTCAATATGAAGACAAAAGACATTTTTTAAGACTAGGCCTCTGCATCTTACCAATCCTCCCGCACCTACCACCCTGGAAAATGATGTCAGGAGAGCAAACCTGTCCACTCTGTGGAACGGGAAAAAAGGACCTTGTGCATGTTATCTGTATTTGCCCAAGCCTAATGGACATTAGACACACTGTACTTTATTCAACCTGCTTCAAACAGTGCAGCATTAGGACCTGCAGTCAGGCTTCAACCCTACTGCACCCAAGTAAACTGCCGCCTCACAAAGTTTTTCAGTATAGCGGAAAAGAGACGTACACTAACACTGCTTCAACCCTACTGCACCCAAGTAAACTGCCGCCTCACAAAGTTTTTCAGTATAGCGGAAAAGAGACGTACACTAACACTGCCCCATCACGAAGGCACAAGGGCAAATAAAAAATCTACACAGGATGCTACTGATTGCTAAATAGGAACAATCAGGATACTACAATAACACACAGTGGAGGAACTCTATGCCATTTTTAGATGAACGCATTTCGACTCATCATAATATTGCAGGACAAGGAAAAGCTGGGAATTAACAAAGATATTTTAAGATAAAAAATGGGGACATCCAAGCACATGGAACTTCCAATACCACTTCCCTCAAGGAAAGCATGACACATGAGAACTCGCCAGAACAGGATTAGGTTTATCGCAATTCCACCTCAGAAAGGAAGGAATTCGCATGTGTGAACAGGCCACAATGTGCGTTCAAGGAGAAGACCTCCTACTCAGAGGAAAATTCTTGAAATTCATAACACTAGTAGAAAGAAAACTGACTATACACAAAATTACAGTAACAGGACACAAACTTTAAGCATTTTGTTACCCCCTTGAGCATTTTAGCTTTCTGTGCTAGTTAGCCTATAGTTCAATTGGTTATCTAGCACAGCGTCTGTTTTAACTCCTGAGGCTAGACACTAGACTCAAGATAACCTCACACTAGAACAGCTTGGAGTGGTTCACCGGAAATCGGACAATGGGCATGTTTTATGTTGATTTGTCCTACTCCGTGGTCATAATCAATGAGGGGATACAGTTGTTTAGCACTTTGTAATCTGTTTACTCACTGATCTCTTTAATTAGGCAAATCTTAAAGTGCGTATTAATTTGCCTAATTTGCACCAGTCATGTTTATGCACTAAGCGCTTTAATTAAGAAAGTCTTAAAGTATATATTGCTTTGGCAAATGTGTACTGGTCATGTTTACATCTTGATGCACTGGTACTTTAACTTGGCATATTTTTCTGCTTTTTAACAATGTCAAGCTAGGATCGTGACCTTAGCATGGTCTCCTTCCCATGCCGCTTTATTAGTGAACACCCTGTTAGCCTACTGTACATTATGGTGCAAAAATCAAAAAATGGATGGATTTTATGTGGTTTGAATGTAATGTTCTTATCTTCAATTATGAGTTTTAATTAACTGAACAATAAACGTAATCACTTACAGTCATGACATGGTCAGTGACATCACTGATGACATCTCAAATGACATCACCGGTCTCTGTGATTGTTTCTAAAAAGTTTATCAGTGTTAAATATGTATACACCAAGGTGTATTAATGAATCTGTGGGTGAATGAGTGCCTGTATGGATGATTTAGTGGGTGTGTGACTGACTGTATAAGTCAGTGATAATACTTGTCTAAGTGAATGTATGGGTGTGTGACTAATTTGGTGAATGTCTGTATCAGTCTGTCAGTTGGTGTGTAAGTGGCTTCATAGGTTGGTGAGTAGGTACATGATTGGCTGTATGGGTTATTGATAGGTTGTCTGACTACCTGTATGGGTGTCTGTGTGGGTGGGTGTGATTCTCTGCATGCATGAGTGAGTGGGTGAATCACTGGCTGTATGAGTTCATGAGTGCATCTGAGAGGGGATGTATGGGTGAGTGAGTGTGTTTATGGCTGTCAGTGAGTGAATGGGTCTGTCAGTGGTATATTGGTAACTGCCTATGTGAAAGGTAGTATGGGTGAGTGTTGGATTATATAAGTGACTGTATGTGTGAGTGAGTGATTTTGAGAGTGGCTGTATGGGTGAGCGTGTGCTTGTGTCAGTGACTGTATAGGTGAGTAAGTATGTGTTAGTATCTGTATGAATAAGTGAGTTGGTGTGTGTATAACTATAGGTGAATAAGGGTGTGATTGACTCTATGGGTGAGAGAGTCGGTGTGTAAGTAGCTCTATGGGTGACTGAGACTGTGAGTGGCTGTGTGGCTGAATGAGTAGATATATCAGTGGCTTTATTAATGAGTGAGTTGGTGTACGAGAGGCTGTATGGGTGATTGAGTGGCTGTGTGTGTAGACCTATGAATCAGTGAGTGGCTATGTAAGTACTGGAATTGCTGTGTCAATGGTTTTGAGAATGGTAGTCTGAAAGTTGGAGTGGGTGTATGAAAGGTTACATGGTGATGTAAGTGGGTGCAACAGAGAATCTGTGGATGATGTCATCAGTAATGTCATTTGAGATGTCATCAGTGATGTCAGTGGCCATGTCATGCGTGAAGCAATATGTGAGGTCGCAAGTAGTGCATTGCCGGGGCATAAGTTATAGTTAGCTCAGCTAACCATAACTGCTGAATTTCTCTGGTTTTGTAGGAGTGAAATCTGACCATACCTATAACGTCCCAGTAACCTTTGTTCTTTTCAGTGAATTTCTGAGATTTTTAAAATGCACATTCAGAACTATAATGTAATGTAAGCTTTGCTTTTTTCAGTGAATATATATATATATATATATATATATATATATATATATATATATATTATCTACTGGCGGTCGCCAGTAGATTGTTATAGTTAGGACCGTGTTTCCATAGGAAATCTGAAAATTCTATTTTGAATAACTTTGGCGCCGGTTGACGAATCCTCGCGAAATTTTCAAAACTAATGGGGCGCTCCGCTCAGTATGTTTCAGGGTGATTCGTCAAGCGGGGGCTGAGAAAAAAGGGGGGTCCCAAAACACGTTTTCCCCATGCATTTTCCCATAGGACCTTTAGTCGAAGGTACAGCCCGAACGGCTGAACAGAATTACTTGAAATTTGGCAGAGGGGTAGTCCTCAGTTCAGGCATGTGCCTTTTGCATATATGGAGTCAATCTGTTTAGTATTTCCTGACAAAATTGCAGTTAAAAGTACATAAATATCTATAGGCGCGCACCGTGCGCGCACCCTAACGTGCGCGAGCGTAATTCTGATTGGTGGTTACATGTCAGTCAACGTTCGAATCGGTCGAAATCAGGAAGTGTCGTTCGCCATTTTGTTTGTTTTGGGTGTGACAGTGAAAAAGAGAGGTGGCGAACGTGAAAAGGGGGCAGGGTAGAGAGTTCCTGACCCCCTAGCCTAGCCCCTAGCGGGGTGCGCGTACCGTGCGCACGGTATGCGCACGGTGAAAAACCTTAAAAAAAAAATATAATAATACATACATAACTTAGCATTTAAAAAACCGTACAAATTCACTTAAAAAACATAGGTTTCACACACGTTATAGTTAGGAATTAGCATTTAAAAAACCTTGCAAATTCACTTAAAGAAACCATGGGTTTCACACATGTTATTGTGAGGTGGACATTTCACTCGTAAAAAACCAATGAAATTCCCCCGTTATAGTTAGTTGAGATAACTATAACTGGCGCGACCGCCACTCTATCACAAGGATGATGTCATCAGTGATGTCATGAGTGATGCCACTGACCATGTCATGAGTGATGTAGTATGTGACGTCATGAGCAGAGGATTGTGGGCGCGCAAGTTATAGTTATCTCAACTAACTATAACGGGGGAATTTCATTGGTTTTTTACGAGTGAAATGTCCACCTAACTATAAGGCTGTGTCAATCTGTCACTCAGCAATTAGGCCGCGACGTCTGAACTGTTGAAGTCTGCATGACATTGTTGTGCCTAGAGTGCTCCCCGAACCTGAAGGGCAACCTGTGAGCTTTAATATATATATATATATATATATATATATATATATATATTACCACTGGCGATCGCCAGTAGGTAGATATAGTTAGGACCTATTTTCCATAGGAAATTCTATTTGGAATAACGTTGGCGCCGATTGACGAATCTTCGTGAAATTTTCCAAACTTTTGGCCAGCTCCGGTCTGCTCCTATCCTGAAAATTTCACGGTGATTCGTCAAGCGGGGGCTGAGAAAAAAGGGGGGTCCCAAACGCATTTTCCCCATGCATTTTCCCACAGGATCTGTTGACGCAGCTACAGCCTGAACTGCTGAACGGAATTACACCAAATTTGCCAAAGAGGTAGTCCTCAGCTCAGACTCATGCCTTTTGCTTAAATGGTGTAAATCCGTTCAGTAGTTCGTGAGAAAATTAGAGTTAAAAAGATAGATATATCTATGGCCTCGGAGGATCCGCGCACCCTCCCTGCACCCAGCGCGCACCCTGCCGTGCACAAGCTGTATTCTAATTGTCACAAGCAACCTATAAAACAAGGGGGCAGGGTAGAAAAACGCGACAAGGGGGCAGGGTAGAAACACCCTGACCCCCTAGGCCTGCTCAGGGGGTACCACAAGGACCCCAGGGCCAAAAAAAGCATTAAAAATAAATTGTCGAGATTCACGCACCCAGCACGAATTTCAGCCACAAATTTTTAAAAAAAGAAGCACGGGGCTCCCGCGCTTCTTTGGTAATTGGCCCCCGGGGGGCCACATCCCAGGGAGAGATATAAAAAAAGTGTGGGGAGGTCCCAATCCCCCCCATACTGCCCCATGGACTGCCACCCCCTGGGGCTCAGAGATACTATATGCGGGGGGCTCACAGCCCCCCCACAGCCCCGGGTACCACCACCCCCCGGGCTTATAGAAAATGGGTGGGGGGGCTCTAGCCCCCCCAGCCCCGGGGACCGCCACCCCCGGGGCTTAAAATTATTTGGGATGGGGGGCTCTCAGGCCATCCCAGCCCCGGGGACAGCCACCCCCCGGGCAACTTGTCCGTGTGAGAGGGGGGCCGCGCAGCCCCCCTCCTGGAGCCTTGAATAGGCCCTGTGGACCGCCACCCCCCAGGGCCAGCTCCTGCAGTGTCCTGGGGTGCCCACCCCGGGACACTGTAGTTTGCAATGACAGGGCGTTGCAGAGTGTTGTAAAAAGGGGCGTGGCCTCTGAACACCGCTCTGCAACGCAGCTCTCTGACGCATACTGGAGGTACCTGGTGGGCTAGTTGGCCCCCAGGGGACCGCAGGATTGAAGAGTAATTAATTCCCCAACTTAAAACGTGCCACAGGACGTGTTTGCACACGTCATCTCAGGCCCCGCCCCCTTCCTTCACCATTGTACAAATATTCCTCTAAAATCAGCCGAACTACGAATTCCGATTTACTCACCTGTTATCAGGAGAGAACCTAGAGCTGCATCTTTAAGCCCAGCACTGACCCTGAAAAGTAATTCTAAGCGTACTTACCAGTAACTTGTATTTCCTTCCATAGGAATCCATTGTGTGGTTTTCAGCAGAAAAGTTTCTAAGTGTCCATTTTTGAAACGTACAAATATTCCTCTAAAATCAACCGAACTACGAAATCCGATTTACTCACCTGTTCTCAGGAGAGAACCCAGGGCTGCATCTTTTAGCCCAGCACTGACCCTGAAAAATAATTCTAAGCGTACTTACCAGTAACTTGTATTTCCTTCCATAGGAATCCATTGTGTGCTTTTAAGTAGAAAAGTTTCTAAGTGTCTATTTTCACAAACTAAAAATAGTCCTAAAAAATCGTCTGTATGACTTAAACACATTTTTTCAACTGTTTACAGGAGATTCACCTGTGCTGGATCCAGGATCCACCACTGAGTAAGAAAAAGTAACGATAACACTACTTACCTGCTAAGTGAATTTTCTGCCATAGGATAACATTGGTGATTCTATATGAAAAATGTTTTAAGTGTCAACTTTTAAAATACAATAATAATCCTTAAAAATCACTACTGTAACCAAAACACTTTTACTCAACTGTTTACAGGAGATGTCCAAGGACTGAATCTAGCATCCAGTCCTGTGGTTAGAAAAGTAATCCATAAAGTAACTAATTGCATTTGACTAGAAATTCACATTGCGCTCAATGTTGCTTTGTGTTTGAAATTGTGTTGCCCATTGCAACAACTGTAACTACTGTACTTAAAAGTCTATTGCCTATTCGCAAAGTAGTTAAACTAAAGCAATTCATTCTGAGAAAGTATATTTTGTATTGTAATGTATAATGTAAATAAAAAAATAAAATATGTAAAAATAAACAGTTTAAACAATGTAGTAAATCAGTATCCAAAAAATCAGTATAACAATTAATACATTAAAAATTGTCATTTACAAAACCTTTGAAATTCACTGAAAAAACCATAGGTTTCAGGCCTGATATAGTTAGGAATTAGCATTTAAAAAACCTTAGAAATTCACTGAAAAAACAATAGGTTTTAGGGGTGTTATAGTTAGCTGGACATTTCACTCTAACAAAATCATTGAAATTCCTCCTATATAGTTAGTTGTACTAACTACATCTCGCGCGCCCGCAATCCACTGCTGATGATGTCACATATTACATCATTCATGACATGGTCAGTGACATCACTGATGACATCTCAAATGACATCACATTAAAATCATGTAGCCCCAGGGAGGTGGTGGTCCCCGGGCTTTGGAGGTCCTGTGAGGCCCCCCACCCAAAAAAATTCAAAGCCCGGTGAGGTGGCGGTCCCTGGGGCTTGGGGGGCCCACAAGGCCCCCCGTCCTAAAATGCAAATGCCCCTTGAAGGTGGCGGTCCCCGGGGAAGCGTGGGGGGGCAGGAGCCCACCCTACACATTTTTACATGTTGGGAGGGGGGCTGTATGGCCGCCCCCCTGGAGCCCTTTATGGCCCTGGGGACCGCCACCCCCCCAGGGCCGGCTCCTGCAATGTCCCGGGGTGCCCACTCCTGGGACATTGCTGTTTGCTATGGCAGGGCGGAAGAATCGTTCCCGCCCTGCCATAGTAAATGCTCTTTTGCTTCTTGGAAGCGAGAGCAGGAAACTTGCTCTCGCTTCCAAGAAGCAAAGCAGAATTGCTTTTGGGCAAGTAAAGCTGCATATTAGCAGCTCCCCTTGCCAAAATCAATGTCGGCTCCCACAGGAGGTGAGGAGCCGGCAGGGACCATGGGGCATTGGGTCTCCCCCACAGTCCCTATCAAAGAGGCCAGGCCCAAGGGGATGGGGTCCACGGGGACAGAAGTGGCCCGGGAGGGGGCCCACTCGGCCCCCCTCCCCTTTATTTTATTTATTTAAAATTTTAAAAAGGAAGGCCAGCCAAGGGGAATGGGACCCCCGGGGCCATAATTGGCCTCAGGAGCGGGGCCACGGAGCCCACATCCAAAACAAAACAGGGTGGGTGGGTCCCAGGAGATGTGGTCCCCGGGGCCAGAAGTGGCACAGAGGAGGGGGCCATGCATCCCCCTCGCGGGAAAAATAAAAATAAATCATAAAAACGAGGCCTGGGCCTGGGAGATGGGGTCCCCAGGGCCCAAAAAAACTAAAAGATGGGGGGCCACACATATATAAACAAAAGAAAAGCCAGCATTTTGCCTGAGGCCCCGCCTCCTCCCTGCATCACTCTGCAAACGCCCCCCGGGAATTCTAAGTTGGGGGATTAAGTCCCCTTGAATCCTAATGGCCCCTGGGGGCCAACTAGCCCACCAGGTACCTCCAGTAAGCCCCACACAGTGGGATTGCTGAGAGGTGGTCTGTTGTAAAGGAATTGGGGCCTCCAATAGAGTCATGAAGAAAGATACACTTTATTTAAGAGCACAGAGAAAAGAACTTCACATTTAAAGCAGCAGAACACAAGTTCTGTAATGCAACATTTAAGAATACAACACATCCTCCTCCCTTTATCCCATCTACATAACAACAATCCAGAAATACCATAAGACAGAAAAAACAAAAGATTGTATTACACGATATCTCAGTTTCAAGACCTAGAATACATTAAAAAATCTCCACATAAGTAATCTTGTAAATATCTAGGAGGACAACTTGATCTTTGAGGCCTAACTTCATTAGTGGCATTGTCCCCACAATCACTAGGTAATGTAACAACATGCCTTGCACTCACTTCATCATCGTTCATGAGAAAATGGGAATTAAAGGCTCTATCCACCTCACCCTTATCATTCTCATCATGTAATTTTCCTTTCTTAAATAGTGCCACTCTTCTGAGATTCCAATTCTCACCATTGTAAAGTGTTACATGTCTATTATGAACCGTCTTCACCTTGTATGGACCACGAAATTTGGTAAACCCAGCACTAATGCGACTAGGTTTGACTTTGACCCAATCATTAGGTTTTATGTTTATTCTACGCACAAGGACCATGTCCTCTTCTGGTTTATCACACCTAAGATTAGCTAAACCCATACAATCTTTCAACCATGCTGGAATTAATTTGGTACTTGCAGATGTTCCTCTCATGACTACAAACGGGATTTTTCCTGAAACTGTGTTTTCAGTTGTGCGGTAGGTCCATACCAAATCACAATTTTTTTTACATCACTCCTACTTACTAAAGCCATTTGAATTACACCCTTTATCATGCGATTCGCCCTCTCAACAATGCCATTTCCTTGCGAGTTGTAAAGGGATGTTCTAGTATGCACAATGCCATATGATTTCAAAAACATGGTCATTTCAGCAGAGATTAATTGGGTGCCATTATCTGTGATTAATTTAACAGGATAACACTCTTCTCTGAAAATTTCAGATAGAACTTTAATAGTACTCGTGGTAGTAATCTCTTTAGCAAACTTCACAATCAACCACTTTGATGTGACATCTACCATGACTACCCCAAATTTTAAGTTGCAATTTAGACCAGCAAAAGGCCCAATGAAATCTAAACATACAGTGTGCCAAGGTAAACCAGGATCAGCAATCTTACCTATGTCTAATTGATAGCCCACTTTTAATCTTTTTTCACCCTCCAAGCATTCAGTGCACTTCTCTTCCCATTCAGAAACTTGTTGGTCCATACCAGGCCACCAAAAGTACTCCCTTAGTCTCTTTTTTGTAAGAGACTGTCCCATGTGACCCTCATGGGAAATTTTAAACAAAGCACACCTAAGGTCTTGTGGAGGAATAACTTTATCTTCTTTCATAATGATTGTTCCTTCATTGTCGGAGATGGACAGATCTTCCAGTACTTTTACTATGGTCTTACACCAATGGGAAGGGTGCTCTCTCTTCTACCCCCTTAACAATTAATTCGTTCACTTTTAGTAAAGTTTGCCATACACACACTCCATTGGTTCTTATCAATCGCTCCATTACAGAATTCAACCAGACCATCAATTACCGCAACTGTACCTTCGCATTGGAAAGATTCAACATTGGTCTTATCCACCTCATACCATGGTAAAGGTAATCTAGACAACCCATCAGCTTGACAAATTTTCCATCCTGCAATGTACTCAATCTTATATAAGTATTCTTGTAGGCGAGCTGCTAGTCTAGCTAACCTTGCTGACACTTTGTTCGCGCCTCCAGGAGACAAAACCTTAATGAGAGGTTTGTGGTTTGTTTCTAAAGTAAAGTGAAAACCCCACAAATACATACGGAAATATTCAGCCCCCCAAGCTGCAGCCAATGCTTCCTTCTCTATCACTGAATAGTTCCTTTCGGGACTAGTAAGGGATCTTGATGCGAAAGCAACTGTTCTTAATCCTGCAGTATGAGGTTGTGCTAAAACAGCTCCAATCCCTACCACACTAGCATCTACTGTTAAAGTTGATTTCAACTTGGTGTCAAAAGGGGTTAAAATGTTGGCCTCACAAATCTCTTTTTTGATCCTTTCAAAGGTATGTTGTTGAATATCGGACCAAACAAATTTATGGCCTTTCCTGAGGAGTACCTTAATTGATTCAGTTTTCTCTGCAAAGTTGTGCACAAACTTTGCATAATATTCTATCAAACCCAGGAAGGATCTTAGTTGATCTTTATCTAAAGGAGCGGGAGCTTTTCTTATAGCTTCCAGCAAATCCCTTTTAAGTTTAATTCCACTTGCTGATAGGGTGTATCCTAAATATTCTACTTCCTCTACTGCAAACTTACACTTTTCTTTTTTGAGAGTTAATCCTGCATTGTCCATTTTACTCAGGACCTCATAAAAACAAAGTTATGGTGCTCCTTTGTTTCACCAAATACCAACACGTCATCCTGAAAATAAACAACATTTTCTATACCCTTTAATACCGTCCCCATCATTCTCTGAAATACTCCAGCAGCCGATGCCAAACCAAACGGCATCCTTGTGAATTGGAATATGCCTTCTGAGGTGATAAATGCTGTCAGAGGTTTTGAATCATCATGCAACTTAACCTGATGATAGGCACTACGTAAGTCCAGTTTAGAAAAATATTTCCCGCCCTTTAGGGACAAAATTAATTTGTTTATGTTGGGTAATGAGAAATTATCTACAACTATGTTTTGGTTAAGGGTGCGTAAGTCCGCACAGAACCTGTAACTGCCATCCGATTTGCTCGTAATAACGACTGGTGAAATCCAACTGGATGTCTTTATTTGTTCAATTATACCTTGCTCAAGCAATTCAGTAAGCATACGTTTCAACTTCCTGCCTAGCAATAATAGGGACTTTTCTTACTTTGTGTTGAAAAGGAATGGCGTCAGATTTGAGCATGATTTTGTGAACATAACCCTTTAGTTCGACAATTTCTTCTGAAAATATGTTAGTCATACCCTCAACTATCGCCTCCGTGGTGACCTCATCAATGACCACCACTTGCTGATTAGCCCTAGGGTTTATAATGATGTGTAAATCGTATTGATGTGCCCATCCTAAAATTGGTGGACCACTACGTGCTACATAAACCTTACCCCTCACACTCCTGCCCTGGAAAGATATGTCGGTAAACATATACCCAATGATGTCTATTTTTTCTCCCTTATACCCCCCTTGATTGATGTCCTTTGGGAGTAAATTTGTATCTCTCCAGTTCTTTTCAAAAACTAATTGGGGAATAATTGTCCAAAATGAACCCAAATCCACCATCAATTCTGTGTCCTTCCCACCTATTTGGAATATTGCTTTGGGTCTCATTCTCCTTCCAGGTGCCATTGTTAAACTGTCCTCTTCTACACACAATATCTTGTTCACCCCTTTTACTTCACATGTTGACACTACATTGTCTGTATTATCTTGTACAACTGCTACTTTATATTTAATGTTGGACTTACACATTTAAAAAAAATGTCCTTTCCGCCCACACTTTTTGCATTCCTTGTCTAGGGCATAGCACCTCTTATACTCAGCAGTGTGATAGATACTTCCACATCTCGTGCACAATCTCCCTTGAGTTTTATTTTGTTCAGGGTTTGCTTCAATATTATTACCAGCCTTTTTAAAAGGTAATACTTTCTTTCCCCCCCATCTCATTGTTTTTACTGTTACTTATTGCGGCAACTTCTTCCTGAACTACGCTCGTTATACTTGTTGAATTCTCTTTTTTTCCATCTCCTTCATGCATGTCTCTGACTGTTCGACAACTTTAGCTATATCAATAGCATTCCCTAACGTGGGGTTTTTTGCCGCCCATAGTCTTTCTTGCATTTTCTTATTACAACATTGAACTATGAGTTGATCTCTAATCATTTCTTCTCTCATCACTCCAAATTAGCATTTAAGAGACAGCTCACGCAATCGTGTGACAAACTGATCAATTGTTTAATCACTTCTTTGGGGTTGAGTATAAAACTTATGCCTACACATTACTATATTTATTTCTTTTGCATACTGTTTTCTTAATCTTTCTTTTGCTTCATTGTAAACATTGGTTATTTTCCTTCCTTCATTATCCGTACCAACAGGTAAGAATCTGAAAGCATGTTGACCTTCCTTCCCTAAGGTACTCAATAGTAATGCTTTTTTCCTTTCAGCATTAAAATCTTTACCATCAAGTGCTATAATATAATTTTCAAAGATCTCTATCCATTCGTCCCATTCAATAGGCGGATCACCGGCATTCTGTAAAAACAATGGTGGCGGTATGACAGTATTGCCTTCCATGTTGTTATTTGTGAGTGTGTTCACTTAATAATGTGCGTTGTTTACCAAAGAATATGTCACAATATGTTTACTTACTCGCACGCAACCACTAACATTCTACACCCAAGGCTGAAACATAAGTCAAATGACCACAAGCAATAAACAAAGGATAAGTCTTTGTGTCTACACGCACAACCACTGACACAAATTAATACTTATGTCACTATGTTTTCTTTTTGCTCTAACAGTGTCGTGCTCAACTTCCTTCGCATACACAGTACGTGGTTCCTACTTTTCCCTTTTTTTTAAGAGTTATTCCTGATGACAATGTCATTTACTTCCTTCGTGCCCCCAGCGTGAGTGTCGATCGTCAAGTACACAACTGAATTATCCTGGGTGCCGAGCTGTCGTTTACCTCATTTACTTTCCTGGTATGAATGCCGATCGTTGAGCCAACAGCTTATTATACTTCGCTGAACATGCAGACGATATGAACATGCAGACGATATTTCCAGTTCCTATGGTAACCGATGCAAAACAAAATGGCCGGCGATGACGTGTGCACGTTTATACTATGCGTGCCCACGTCGTTCACGTCGTCGTTGTCACCGCTTCAACTCGCTTCAACTCGCATTCGAGGGTTGTTCTGATCTCCGTTACGTAGTGTCCTCGAGTTGGAGAAGGTAAGGTGCGCGTGCTTTAGTAATTGTTTAAAAACTAACTGCCATGTGTACAGTTGTTTCCATCTAATGTTTGTGATAAGGAAAACAGCAAATGTGTATAAATATCTTTATGTTGTCACCATTACGGTATTTCCTCGTTTCAGCCAGTAAATCCAAGATCGTTTTTGTTTAGCATAGAGATATTTGCCACACAACTCCTAGACTTCAACGGTGAGGTCGGGATAAAATGCCTTGACTACCATTCTTTCTCTTAGCAGTCTTCTGTTGTGGTGATCTTCTTGCATCCTTCCAGTAATTTCTTGACTCCTTCCTTTACTTCTCGCACGCAAATTAGGGTTCTTCTTTGTCAATAGAACTGCATTTGTTCACTCTGCGCTCTTCTTTCTGTATCTCCTTCTTTTCTAACGTTGATAAATCGTCGCCATCTGTTGTAAATGCATTGGGGCCTCCAGTAGAGTCATGAAGAAAGATACGCTTTATTTAAGAGCACAGAGAAAAGAACTTCACATTTAAAGTAGCAGAACACAAGTTCTGTAATGCAACATTTAAGAATACAACATGGTCCTAGGCCACGCCCCTTTCGCGCCTCTTGGCGCACTGCTGGTGGGGCGATAAGGTCCTCTTGTGTCCTGAGGACCTCCGGACACAAGTGGACTTCATCCACCGGGAAGCAGTGCGCCAGGAGGTGCTTTTGTGAAAAGGGGGCGGGGCCTCAGACCACTCTAAGCAATCCAGCTGTGTGGGACTTACTGGACGTACCTGGTGGGCTAGTTGCCTCCCAGGGACCCTCAGGAGGAAAGGGAACTTCATCCCCTAGACAAGAGAGTGCCAGGAGGTGCCTTTGCAGAGTGGTGGACAAAGGGGGTGTGGCCTGTGTCCACCTATCAGCAATCCCACTAGCTGAGGCATACTGGAGGTATCAGGTAGGCTAGTTGGCCCCTAAGGACCCCCAGCAGCGAAGGGGACTTTAATCCCCATCCAAGAGTATGCCAGGGAGTGCCATTTGCAGAGTGGTGGGGCAAGAGGACGTGGCCTGCTATGACAACTTAGCAATCCCTCTGTGTGGGACTTACTGGAGGTGATAGGAGGGGTAGTTGGCCCCCAAGGTTGTCCTTGAAGGCCAACTACCTCTCCTATTACCTCCACTAAGACCCACACAGTGGGATTGCTAAGAGATCCTTTGAGGCCGCTCCCCCCTTTCTCCACCACTCGGCAAACGCACCTTCTGACACAGTACTGGTTGGGGAATGAAGTCCACTTTACTCCTGAGGGACTTTGGGGGCCAAGAAGCCCTCCTGGTACCTCCTGTAAGTCCTACACAGTGGAATTCCTGGGTGCTGGTCGGAGGCCTAGCCCCCTTTCTGTACTCCTCTGATAAATGCAACTACCAGTTAAAGGAGCATTTGTAATGTAATAGGTCTTGAGAGTTAGAGATTTTGGTGTTGTAAATGTAAAATATTTTTACTAATGTTTTTTGGTGTAGAGTGGATATACGTTGTGTGTAGTGGAATCATGTGCTATGTTGTGCAGTGAAATTATGTGAATAGCAAGTATGTGATATTTAGTGTGTAGGAATTATGCGCAGTGGGATTATGTGTTTTGGAGAGTAATTATGTGGTATTGTAGTCTGCGTTGTGGAGTGGTAACCTCAGGTTTAGTCTTCCTCGCTTCCATAGAAGCTAAACTGTAAACTCAATGAGATACAAAAAAAGAAGGACCACTGAGGATCACTTTTGAACCTAGATTATCCATTCCTCTATCACATTTAAGACAATCACTAGTAATCTCTCTGGTTAAAGAGGCAGCCGGATTCTTGCAATACAATAACCAGAATAGAGCAGGGCGAGCTCTTACAAAATCTTCAATATATTTTAAACTGAGTTCTTTGTGACAAATACTTTGTGTTAGACATCAAGCGTCCTGCATCATACAGTGTAGCGTAAGGACCAGTTAGGTGCTTGCTCTTTGTGAAATCTAGCATACTTTTGAGACGGTCCCTGAGCTCTGCTCACGAGGCGGAGTTGGTGGATACTCCCCACCTTCAAAAAGCACACCAGCTGGTGAAGCCGTTGCTTGGCTTACGAGTCCTTTCGTGTAAACCTTGCTCCCGTGAATCTCTGATTCCTTGTGTTTCCAGCCTTGTTTCCCTGCTTCTTCAAATACTTGCAAGAAAGACTCCGAAAACCCCTTTTTGACTCTTGGCTCGCATTCATCATTGTTCATTCAGTACGAGAGCGCCGAGCTGTGACAATTCCATGGCGTGCCGGTTCTCCGTGAAAGAGAACCTTCTATCCTCATTTCCCTGCTCCTAACCTGTGGATAAGTTCGGAAGTCGCACCACATGCTTTCCTTGTGATATCCAGCCTCCACGAAGAATCTGCCAGCGTCGCTATTTTTGAACTATAAATAAAGCGACCAACGAACAAAGGATTTCTCCGAGCCAATACTGCTGTCGAGACCGCTGTGCCGAGTGCGGTTTCCTTCCGAAAGCGGTGAGAACTCAAGTTCTTTTTTATTTTTTTTACGATCTCGTCTGGAATTTGAAGACGCGATCGTTTGGTTACATTCTAGTTTGACGATACATTGTATCTTACATCGAAACGCTTCCCGAGCGCCTTTTTTTGTCTTTGGATTGAAACGAACAATTGCTAATTGTATCCAACACTCTGTCTAAAGGAGGACAGAAAGCAGCATCTAAATTGGAATAACATTGCCACATCTTGCTTAACGGGACTGGAGTTGCCCTTCCTGTGTTTTCTTTCGTCCTAACTATTGCTGCTGCTATTCTAAGCCAGACTTTCATCCTGATTCTCCTACTGCGTCTGGAGGCTGCATTACACCTCAAGAGATCTTATGTCGGTGAGTGTGGTTTTATTTCCAGAGACCAAACACATCGTAGAATTCACACCAGTGATACTGTTTAGTCAGAAAGAGGGGAAGGAGCACATTTTTGATTATCCTATTCTTCTTTCTATAGGTTATCACCATTCCTGTTCCCAAGGACCATACCATTAAACCGGCTGGGGAAGTTAGACGTGACACCTCCAAATATCACCATTCCTGTTCCCAAGGACCATAGCATTAAACCAGCTGGGGAAGTTAGACGTGACACCTCCAGATATCTAGTCCCCACATCTCCTAACGTCAGTTTATGAGTGTTGATGCAGAATTAATGGTCACATTCATGCTTTGATTTGGGGAGAGTGGGGAGTTTGTCGTCGCTCCTGTGGATTGAGCCTCGCTGGAATTGAGGTTAGTGGCATCTGCAACACTTTGGGGGGTAGAAATTGGGATGCCTAATAACTTTTTTGCAAAATCTATTCTCTTCCTGCTGGATACAGTAGCTATTGGCGTTACCCCAATCCTCTGCTCCATAGGTGGCTAGCGGTATACATTGAGATTTAAAAATAATTTAAATAGCTAAAATAGCACCTGTTCTCTTTGGACGAGGGAGACCAAAAACTGAGTTAATGGCCTTTGAGAACTTGCTCCTGGAGTGGGCCAAATGCTCAGTCCAGGAACCGTTCACAGCAAATACCACCCCCAAATAAGAAAAAGTATTGGTGCTCGTCAGTTTTTGACTGCCCACAGTGATAAAACTGAACTGCCGGTTACTTGGGCCACACGACATTATAAAATACTTTTTTAAATTAGTGCATAAATCCAGGCTTCCCATATGTTCAATGAAAGCCTGTACCAAGATACGCAGAGAATTCGGGGTGCAGCCTATAAGAACTGCATCATCTGTGTATAGTAGTACAGGAATAGGTTTCCTGTTAATTTTGGGAACGCCTTGGCTTACCGATTTTAATGTTTTATTCAGTCCATTAATGTAGATGATAAAAAGGAGGGGGGCCAAGACACATCCCTGTCTGACCCCCTTTCTACATCAATCGCCCCAGTAACCCTGCCTCTTTCTGTACCTCTGTTGCTTTTTACTGCACTTCTCTTGCTCTTTCTCCTGCCTCCTGCCTTTTTCTGTCCCTCTCTGGCCTCTTTGTGCAAATCTCCTACCTTTTTCTGCACCCCTCTTGCCTCTTTTTGCACCTCTGTTGGTTCTTTCTGCTCTGCTCTTGCTTCTTTCTACACCTCATTTGCCTCTTTCTGCACTTCTCTTGCTTCTTTCTACACCTCTGTTGCTTCTTTCAGCAATTCTCTTACCTCTTTCTGCACTTCTGTTGCTTGTTTCTGCACCTCTCTTGCGTCTTTCTGCACCTCTGTTGCCTGTTTCTGTACATCACTTGCTTCTTTCTGCCCCCCTCTCTCCTTTTTCTGTGCCTCTCTTGTACCTTTCCGGCCTGTTTCTGCACCTCTCTTGCCTTTTTCTGTACATCTGTTGCTTCATTCTTCACTTCTCTTGCCTCTTTCCGCACCCTTCATACCGCTTTCAGTACCTCCGTTGCTTCTTTCTGCACTTCTCTTCCTTCTTTCTGCACCCCTCTTGCCTCTTTCTGTACCCCTCTTGCCTCTTTGGGTACCTCTCCTACCCCTTTCTGCACCCCTCTTGCCTTTTTTTTGCTTCTCTGTTGGTTCATTCTGTACTGCCCTTGCTTCTTTTTGCACATGACTTGCCTATTTCTGCACTTCTCTTGCTTCTTTCTACACCTCTTTTGCTTCTTTCTGCACCTCTGTTGCCTCTTTCTGCACTTTACTTGCTTGTTTCTGTTCCTCTCTTGCCTCTTTCTACAATTCTCATGCCTCTTTCTGCACCTCTGACTTAGAGGTAGTTTTAATTCCCCTGCACTATTATGTACTAGGGCCTTACAGGGGAGGTCATGCCAATCACAGGGGTACCCCAACCCATAGGGTACCCTAGTGTATGTAGGTGTTTTCACTGTATTCTAAGTGTCTTTCAGCATAGCACCGGCTCTGGGCCTGGTTAGTCAGAGTCAGTTACCACCAGTACCAGTCAGCAAAAAGTTGGGGGCACAGGATGACTTTACAACAAGGCATCTTTCTGCACCTCTGTTGGTTCGTTCTGCATATCTCTTGCTTCTTTCTGCACCTTTCTTCATCTTCTTGACTTCTGTTGCCTATTTCTAAATTCCTCTTGCTTCTTTCTGCGCTTTTCTTCCTCTTTCTGCACATGTCCTACCTCTTTAGGCATAGTTAGAAATTAACATTTAAAAAACCTTAGAAATTCACTGAAAAAACCATAGGTTTCAGGGATGTTATAGTTCGAAACTAGCATTTAAAAAACCTTAGAAACTCATGATATAGATATATATATATAGATATTCACTGAAAAAACCATAGGTTTCAATGGTGTTATAGTTAGCTGGACTTTTCACTTGTACAAAACCATTGAAATTCCCCCGTTATAGTTAGTTCAGCTAACTATAACTCGCGCGCCCGCAATGCACTGCTGATGACGTCACATATTACATCACTCATGACATGGTCAGTGACATCACTCATGACATCACTGATGACATCTCAAATGACATCACTGATGACATCACTGATGACATCATCCAGTGAATGTGTGTTTTTCTGAAAATTAAATATGTTTTATATATGTATATCTCAAGGTTGATGGAAGAATAAATGGGTGTATAAGTGTCTAAATGGATGATTTGTTTTTGAAAAATTGATTGTGTAACTGACTGATTAAGTGTATCATAGTGAATACATGGCCTAGTGAGTAATGTTTAAATATGTAAATATCTGTATCAGTCTCTCACTTTGTGTATAAGTGGCTGCATGGGTTGGTGAGTAGCTACATGGGTGTCTATATAGGTTATTAGTTGGTTTTTTGAGTATCAGTCTGAGTGTCTGCATGGTTCGGTGGGGGGTATTACGTAGTGCATAGTTGCATGAATGAGTGACTCACTGTTTGTATGTGTTGAAGACAGCATGTGTGCAGGACTGTATGGGTGGATGAGTGTGTGTATGGGTGTGTTAGTGAGTGAATGACTGTCTCAATAGTGTCTTTATGAGTAACTACATATGTTTTAAACTAGTATATGTGACTATTGGTGTATATAAGTGAGTATATGTGAGAGTGAGAGATTGAAAGAGTTCCTGTATGAATAAGTATGTGTTTCTATAAGTGATTGTTTAAAAGTATGTGTAAGTTTCCGTAGAAGTAAGTGTGGTGGTGTGTGTATAACTGTATATGCAAGTAAATGTATGTTTGATTCTTTATTAGCATGAGTGACTATGTGTGTGAGTAACTCTATGGATGAGTGGCATTGTGTAACAGGATGTATAGGTGTATGAGTACATATGATGAGTGAGTACATGTATGAGTGACTGTATAGGACTGTTGGTGAATGAGTGGATGTGGATGTGGATCTTAGAATTACTGAAGAGGTTGTTGTAACTGGTATTGGTATGTCCATTGTTTTGAAAATTGTAGTCTCTATTTTTGAATGTGTGTATCAAAGGTTATATTAGGGTGAGAGGAGGTCTGCCACTCTATCACAATGATGATGTCATCAGTGATGTCATCAGTGATGTCATTTGAGATGTCATCAGTGATGTCATGAGTGATGTCACTGACCATGTCATGAGTGATGTAATATGTGACGTCATCAGCAGTGCATTGCGGGCGCGCGAGTTATAGTTAGCTGAACTTAATATAACGGGGGAATTTCAATGGTTTTGTACAAGTGAAAAGTCCAGCTAACTATAACACCATTGAAACCTATGGTTTTTTCAGTGAATTTCTGAGGTTTTTTAAATGCTAATTCCTAACTATAACGTGCCTGAAACCTATGGTTTTTTCTGTGAATTTCAAAGGTTTTTTAAATGCTAATTTCTAACTATGCCTACAGAGATAGGACATGTGAAGAAAGAAGAAAAGATGCACAGAAAGAATCAAAAGAAGTGCAGAAAGAAGCAACAGAAGTCCTCAAAGGCGAAGAAAAGTGCAGGAAGAAGGATAACGTGCAGAAAGAACAAAAAGAAGAGCAGAAAGAAGCCTTGTTGCAAAATCATCCTGTACTCTCAACTTTTTCAGACGGATACTGGTGGTAACTGAGTCTGACTAACCAGTCCTAGAGCCAGTGCTATGTTAAAAGACACTTAGAATACAGTGAAAACACCTACATACACTAGGGAACATTATGCGTTGGGGTCCCCCTGTGATTAGCATGACCTCCTCTGTAAGCCCCTAGTATATAATAGGGCAGGGGGATTAAAACTACCTCTTAAAACAGGCCACAGGGCGTTTTTGCACACGTTAACTCAGGCCCCGTCCCCTCCCTTCACCACTGTGTAAACACGCCCTGTGTCCGTTTTTAGTTGGGAGATTAAGTTCTTTTGAATCCTGAGGGTCCCTAGGGTCCAACTAGCCCACTAGGTACCTCCAGTAAGTGCCACAGAGCTGCGTTGCAGAGAGGTGTAAAAAGTGGCACGGCCTGGACCACCTCTCTGCAATGCAGCTCAGTGGCGCTTACTGGAAGCACTGGGTGGGCTAGTTAGCCCCCAGGGGCCCTCAGTATTGAAGGGAAATTATATCCCCAATTTAAAACGTGCCATAGGGTGTGTTTGCACACGTCACCTCAGGCCCCGTCCCCTCCCTTCACCACTGTGTAAACGCGCCCTGTGGCTGTTCTAAGTTGAGAGATTAAGTCCGCTTGAATCCTAAGGGTCCCTAGGGTCACTAGACCACTAGGTACCTCCAGTAAGCGCCACAGAGCTGCGTTGCAGAGAGGTGTAAAATGGGGCTTGGCCTCAGAACACCTGTCTGCAGCGCAGCTCCCTGGCGCATACTGGAGATGCCTGTTGGGCTAGTTGGCCCTCAGGGACCCTCAGTATTGAAAAGGAATTAATTCCTCAACTTACAACTCGCCAGGGGGCGCGTTTGCAGAGTGCTGCAAGGAGGGGGCGTCGCCTCCGGCACGATGCCAGTCTTATATTTATTTTAATTTTTTAAGAAGGGGGGCTGTGTGGTTCCCCTTCTTATTCTAACTTATTGGCCCTGATGACCCCATCCCCCAGGGCCTGTCTCCTAATTATATTTTTTTGACCCCAATCCCCAGGGCCGGCCACTGATTTTTATTATTTAAAAAAAATATATATTTATAGACACACCTAGGACATGCTGGACAAACCGTACGTACCTATCACCATGACGATTGCGTGATATTCATTAAAAGGCGACTATGCATACAATGAATCCACGTGGAATGTATTTACACCACTAGTGAAGCTCTGACATGTCTGATGCCCTACCGTGCCTAATCCCGGTAGACACCCTTGTCGTATATTTATACAAACATGGGTAGCTATCGATGGGCACATTTAATACACATGCACACCAAGCAATTCAAAGGGGATTCAACAAAAATTCGACCAAAACTATGCAAGAAACCCCCCTCACGATTAATAACACACACATCCACTGCCAGATGTGTAATACTTTTTATTTTACTCTCTGGAAAGGGGACGAACATCACTTGCGAGTCACAGCGTGCTCCTGACAGAGCCCAATGCTGTGTTACACCCACCATTGCCTGCTGAGTGCCACACGCCTCTGTGTTGTATTCCACTAGCTAGTGCATATGCTATGACACTCTCTAGCCCATGTGCACTGTAACACCACCCCGTGAATATGTCATGCCACACTTGTCTTCACACGGGTTATATTGCCCCATCTAACGTGCCTTCCTCGATGTTATAACGCACAGTGCTATGCCATACATATTACAATCTGGGATCCATATCTTTGTCACAGTGCATATGCAACGTTACACTCCCCAGCACATATTTTATATTACAACTTTAGAGACTAGTTAGGTTACACAACACTGCCCTGTGCATATTACACTCCAAGGCGCATATCGCATAGCACGCGCTAGTGCCTGTGCTATCTCGCGCTCTCCAATGAATCTGTTATTGCGCACAATGTATTGCATATTATATTTCACGCCCGGTTCATCTTATATCACACTTTTTGGTGCATAGTTTATACCATACACTATATCTAGTTTTCATTTTCAATCGTGCTCTCAGGACTATGTTCTATATAACACTGTGTTCACCTACCCTTTTCACGGGCATTACATTTTGCGATAGGGGGTGGAGGGTCAGGGGGTGTTTCTGCCAAGTGAGTCCGGAGTCACAGTCACAAACGTCCTCTTCTTCCTGAATAAAAGTGAGATTATGCTGCATACTTGTTCATATTTTAAGTATTTCGCACAGACACACGTTTTAAAAACAATAAAGTTCCTAATACCTGCCTTCTCTGAACAGTTAGCTTGCTGCCCCATCCCCCTCCTCCCTATCCTCTGTTATGTGAATCCATGGACTAGCCTCCTCCCTCCTGCCATGCATGGTCTGATGTGCTGCCACTGCCCTCAATTTAGTATGATGTACCAATCCACTCCTCCTGCCCTCCATGGCCCAATTCTATGTCCCATCATTGACCTCCTGCTTAAACTCTGTGCTTAGCTTGCAGCCCCTATTCTCCTTCCCCCTGCCCTCCGATGTCTTTGTGCATGCCCCTGCTCCATCCTTTTTGCCCACCATGTTCCATGGACCTGCCACTCCTATCTACTCTGAGTATTCTGTTGAGCTGCCACTCCCCTCCCACCTGCCTAGCATTGTCAGATGACTGTAACCTGTCCCTGCCACCTCCACCCTGCCTGTCCACATGCCATGCCCCTATCCTCTTCCTCCTGTCCACATGGTCCATTGTACTGCCACACCCTTCTGCCCTCCCTAGTCTGTTGTGCTGCAACTGCTCCTCCTGCCTGCCCCGTGCGGTCTGTTGTGAGGCCCCTTCCCCTGAACTTTCTTGTCTGTGCACAGGTTCTGACCCTCCCTTCTATCTCCATCGTCCTTTGTGCATGCCCCTGCACCCTCCTTCTTGCCCATCATAGCCATTGTGCTGCCACTAACCCTCCCACTTGCCATGCATGGTCTTCTGTGCTGCCATGGCCCCTCTCACCTTCCCTGTGTGGTCAGTTAGCTGCCCCTGACCCCTTCCCACCTTCCCTCCATGGTCTGTGTGTATGCCATCACAGTCTCACTGTTGCTCTTCATGGTGTGTCTTGCTTCTAGTGCCCATCCTGCCTGACCTCCATGGCTATCTTGCTGCTCCTGCCCTGCCCTCTTGCCTCCAGCCCTCTGTTTACATGTGCAGACACCAACTCCCTCCCTCCTGGCTTGTCTGTTCCATTGTTATGCCCCTGATCCGTCCCTCCTGCCCTTCATGGTCTGTTATGCTGCAGCTTTCTCTCCTGTCTGTCCATTATGGTCAGCTAGCTACCATTGCCTCTTGCCCCTCTGTTCTCTGTTGTCCATGTGCATGGTCCTGTCCCCTCCCTCTTGCTTTCTATGGATTGTTGTGCTGCACTCCCGTCCCGCATGCCCTGTGTGGTGTATTGTGCTGCTGCAAACCCTGATGCCTGCCCTGCAGGGTCAGTTTGGTGCACCTCTCCATGTCCCTCCTGTCCTCTGTTATCCAAGTCCATGTCCCTACTCCATTTCCTTCCATGATCCAATGTACCAT
The DNA here is from genome assembly GCF_964204655.1 of Triturus cristatus. NCBI lineage: Eukaryota > Metazoa > Chordata > Amphibia > Caudata > Salamandridae > Triturus > Triturus cristatus. The sequence goes on from NC_140589.1 coordinate 1,140,307,410, forward strand.
TCTTGCGAACATTTTGAGCTTGGTAAGAGGGAGATTTTGAAAAAAAACTGGGGTATTGATTTTCCAGTTTGAGTTACATTGAAAAAGAGGAGATTGTAGACAGGAGACAGATCAAATAAAGCCCATTTGAGCTTAAAAACATTGGACGTTTCCTGGCTGAATCGGGTCTGTTGGCATGTATGGTTGTACTACCATTGCCTCTTCCTTCTGCCCACAATGGTCTATTACATTGCCACAGCCTCTCTTGCAAGTCCTGTATTGTTGGTGTGTTGCCCCTGTCCCCCTTTCCACTGCCCTCCATAGTCTGTTGTGCTGCCACGGCCCTTCCTGCCTGCTCAGTGTGGTTAAATTGTTGCCTTTGCACCCTCCTACCTGCCTTCAATTTTCAGAGTCCGTGCCCCTGGCCTCTGCCTCTCAACAGTATCCTAATGAACAACTAGATTGCTAACATTCTATATTTATTACAAAAGTGTGGAACGCCTGACGTCATCTTGATGTAATCAAAACTGTAATACCTAGAGCATTTCCTTTAGAAATTACATATATGAGAGGGTCTTATTGGCAGCAAATGTATGGTTAGTGCTCTAAAAGACTAAAATAAGGACATATTTTCTGAGTTTTCAAATAGCGACAAAGCACTTTTAAATTATTTGTTATCTTTATGTTTTTTTATCCAGTTGACCACTTGATTAAATGTTGCACTTAGGGGAGAGGATGTGGTGTTACTTCCAGAACTGCAGACTTTGCAACTGGGGAACCAGGTTGGAGTTTCTGCTTCAGCTCGACATTCTGTGATTCTGGTCAAATCACTTAGTCTCCCCATGTCTACAACCAAAATGAATTTGTTCTTGTGTGATGTAACCAATGCTCATGTAAAGCACTCCAATACCTGACAAGTCTGCACTATATAACACTGCAAAAACACAAAATAATACGTGTTTTGCACACCTCTGTCATTGGGCTATATTTGGGCTACATCTGGGTGATTTTGGGCTACATTTGGGCTCTTTTGTCTCCGGTGGCCATCTTGGGAGATTTATTTGTTATGAAGTTTCCTAATTTCCTCATGTACTGCAGTCTCCTCAGTAGGAAATGCTTTCAGTTTTTTACTTTGATTCCATCATGAAGGTATTCAGATATGTCACACATTTGCCATAAATTCTGAAAGTTAGCACTCTAGTTGCTCATTAGATCACTGTAGTAAAACTACTGTTCACCATGGAAGTCTGCTCCTGGTATTAAAAGTGCATGTTTCAGTCTGCATGTCAGAATTTTTTAATGAAATAGAAGAGGATTTGAGAAGTCACTCAAAATGTGCCCTCATTTTCTTTCTTCAGCATTAATCATAATTTCTATGGCAAAATGAACCCCCTCATTGAGTTACTTTTTAAATTAAATGTTTTAAGTGTTACCAGTTTATTCCAATCAAGATGGCTTCAGGTGTGCCGTACTTTTCTCATAATGAAGACAGTAAGCGCTCTAGTTGTTTTTAAGAACACTCTGGGACATTCTGTCATTGGGCTATACTTGGGCTACATCTGGGTGATATTTGGGCTACATTTGGGCTCTTTTGTCTCTGGTGGCCATCTTGGGAGACTTATTTGTTATGAAGTTTTCTAATTTCCTCATTTACTGCAGTCTCCTCAGTAGGAAATACTTTCAGTGTTTTACTTTGATTCCATCAAGAAGGCATTCAGATGTGTCACACATTTGCCATAAATTCAGAATGTTAGCACTCTTTTTGTTAATTAGATCACTGTAGTAAAGCTACTGCTCACCAGGGAAAACTGCTGCTGGTATTGAAAGTGCATGTTTCAGTCTGCATGTCAGAATTTTTTAATGAAATAGAACAGGATTTGAGAAGTCACTCAAAATGTGCCCTCATTTATCTTTCTGCAGCACTAATCATACTTTTTATGGAAAAATGAACCCCCTCATTTTGTTCCTTTTTAAATTAAATGTTTTAAGAGTTAACACTTTAACCCCTTCGGTGCCACGCCCTTTCCCCCTCCTGTGCCGGGCGTTTCCTTAGTGGGCGGGTTTCATGACGAGATAGTCTCGTCATGGGCACAGCGCGACCGTGCTCCATGACGAGACTATCTCGTCATGGGCACAGAAGAGGTTAATCCAAGCAAGATGGCTTCAGGTGTGCCATACGTTTATCATAAGTAGGACTGTTAGCGCTCTAGTTGTTCTTTGGAACACTCTGGGAAGCTGCAGTAGAACACAAAGGAATCAACTGACAGTCTCTGCCCTTGTTGGATGTACATGTTTTACTGAGAATGTCAGACTTCCTTCTCACATGACTGAGAAAGATAATGTGAATTTACAGAAAATAAGCCCTCAGTTTAGCTTATAGATCACCTTCCAAACCTCTGTGGGAAAAGCATGAGAAAATATTTTTCTCTCAATCATGATGTCCCACCAGAAGGCTTTTTCACATGGTGAAATCACCTTAGAACATACCACAATTCCTAAAATGAGTATGGTACCATCAACAAATGATTTATAATGTAACTAAAGTCTTAAAACCTTCTATTAACTGCAATGCTTTTTAATGAGGTGCTATCATGTATATTGGTCCCAAGATGGCTGCCAACACTTCTTGGATGAAGTGCTGACAGCCAATCAGATCTCAGGATGAAATGTGTGGTTAGGCTCCGCCCACATATATATGATTTTACTTTTTATTTTCTCAGGAACTACTGAACAGATTGACACCAGACCTGCAAAAGGCACATCCCTGACCTGAGGACTACCTCTTTGCCAAATTTAAAGTTATTCTGTTCAGCCGTTCGGGCTGTACCTTGGACTAAAGGTCCCTACGAAAATTGCGTGGGGAAAACGCGTTTTGGGACCCCCCTTTTTTCTCAGCCCCCGCTTGACGAATCCCCCCGAGACTTTCAGGGTAGAAGCGGAGCGGAGCGCCCCACCTATTTTGAAAATTTCGCGAGGATTCGTCAACCGGCGCCAAAGTTATTCCAAATAGAATGTTGTGGATTTCCTATGGAAACACGGTCCTAACTATAACTATCTACTGGCGACCGCCAGTAGATAATATATAGGTATATATATATATATATATATATATATATATATATATATATATTAATTACCTACTGGCGGTCGCCAGTAGGTAGTTATAGTTAGGACCACGTTTCCATAGGAAATCCGCAACATTCTATTTTCAATAACTTTGGCGCCGGTCGACGAATCCTCGCGAATTTTTCAAAATAGGTGGGGCGCTACGCTCCGCTCCTACCCCGAAAGTCTCGGGGGGATTCGTCAAGCGGGGGCTGAGATAAAAGGGGGGTCCCAAAACGCGTTTTTCCCATGCATTTTTCCGTAGGACCTTTAGACACAGCTACAGCCCGAACGGCTTAACAGAATTACTTGAAATTTGGCAGAGAGCTAGTCCTCAGGTCAAGGAAGTGCCTTTTGTAGGTTTGGTGTAAATCTGTTCAGTAGATTCTGAGAAAATAGCCTTTAAATCAATATATATATCTGAGCCAGCTTACGGTGCGCTTACGGTGCGCTTACCGTACGCGTACGGTGGCGTGCGCGAGCGCGATTCTGATTGGCTCTTAGATCTTAGTAAACATTCGAATCGATCGAAACCAGGAAGCGGCGGCCGCCATTTTCTCTCTCGCTCTCTGAGTTGGGCAGCAAAAACGAAGCCAAAAATGGCTAAAGAGGCATTTTCGTCACATCCTAACCACCCAGCATTGATATAGGGGTCCCCAAACAACCCTCAAGCCCAAAAAAAAAATTTTTTGGGGGGGAAATTCGCTGATTACGCTTACCGTACGCGTACGGTAAAAAAAAGTTTTTTTAAAAATTATCCACATTCTCTTCACCCCGTGTGCAAATGGTGCCCGTAGGGCACCATTTGTGCATGACATATCACAGCAATCAAATTAACAAAGAATACATTTCAAAACGATGCGCATAATATGTGCGCACGGTGCCACCCCGTGTGCAAATGGTGCCCGAAGGGCACCATTTGTGCATGGCATATAACAGCTATAAAATTAACAAAGAATACATTTCAAAAAGATGCGCATAATATGTCCCCCATGTGCGCACGGTACGCGAAGCGCATCGTGCGTACATGGCCCAACCCGCATAATGTGGGCACGCAGTGCGCGCAGCGCACCGCGTGACCACCGTGTGTGCACGGCACTAACTGCGTAAAGTGGGCGCGCGGTGCGCGAAGCGCACCGCGTGCTCACTGTGCGTGCACGGAACGAACTGCGTTAACTGGGCGCGCAACGCCACGAATGGCGTAAAGTAACTTAGCATTTAAAAAACCATACAAATTCACTGAAAAAACCATAGGTTTCACACACGTTATAGTTAGGAATTAGCATTTAAAAAACCTTGCAAATTCACTGAAAAAACCATAGGTTTCACACATGTTATAGTTAGCTGTACATTCCACTCGTAAAAAACCAATGAAATTCCCCCGTTATAGTTAGTGCAGGCAACTATAACTCACGCGACCGCAATCTTCTGCTGATGACATATGTGTCTTTATGAAAAAAAAATATTTGTAATATATGTATAGCTAAAATTTAATGGAAGAAGACATGGGCAAATAAGTGTCTAAATACAGTATTAGCATCAGCAGAGGATTGCGGTCGCGTGAGTTATAGTTGCCTGCACTAACTATAACGGGGGAATTTCATTGGTTTTTTACGAGTGAAATGTACAGCTAACTATAACATGTGTGAAACCTATGGTTTTTTCAGTGAATATATATATATATATTATCTACTGGTGGTCGCCAGTAGATAGTTATAGTTAGGACCTATTTTCCATAGGAAATCCGCAACATTCTATTCCCAATAAGTCTGGCGCCGGTTGATAAATCCTCACGAAATCTTCCAAACTTTTGGCCAGCTCCACTCCGCTCCCACCCTGAAAGTTTCGTGGTGATCCGTCAAGCGGGGGCCGAGAAAAAAGGGGGGTCCCAAAACACATTTTCCCCATGCAATTTCCCATAGGATCTGTTGTCACAGCTACAGCCCGAACCGCTGAACCGAATGACACCAAATTTGGCAAAGAGGTAGTCCTCAGTTCAGACTTGTGCCTTTTGCATAAATGGTGTGAATCTGTTCAGTAGTTCCTGAGAAAATTAGGGTAAAAACGTTAGTTTTTATATCTATGGCCAGAGAGGATCCGTGGACCCTACCCGCACCGTAAGCGCACCCTCCCCGAACCGAGCGCGCACCCTCCCGATCACGCACTGAATGCTAATTGGCTGTCGAGTGTCTGTCTACATTCGAAACCAGGAACTGTTGGCGGCCATTTTCTGCCTTAGTAGAAGCGAGGCTGAAGAAGCAAAGGGAATAAGTGTGTCAAACATATAAAGGGGGCAGAGTGGAAATACTCTGACGCTCTAGAGGTGCTTAGGGGGTCCCAGAAGGACCCCCTGGGGCCCCCTTTTTTTTTTTTAAACGGCGAAATGCGTGCAGGGTGCGCACATCCTATCGCTTTTGGTGCACGGATCCTCTAGCGTTGGGTGCGCGGATCCAAGGAAAAAAAAATGAAAAAAGACTAGAAATCATTGGTTGTATGACAACTTTCAACACTGAAAGGTAGGGTGTATATTTCTGTTTTTTAAAGGCATGATTCTTAATGGTTAACAAAAACTGATTGTAAGGAACATTATATATGATAAGCTGATATGTTGAAAAGTCAAGCACACTTGCTGTCTTGTTTAGCAACATTGTGTGCTGAACTTGTGACCTGTGTGCTCAGTGCAGTGTTCCATGATCTGTTTCTATGGTAACAGGCAGAAGGCAGATTGGGGGAAGGGTTGAAATGTATTTCATTTGGAAAGGGTTGAAATGTTTAACCAATAGAAATGTGTGTTTGCTTTTGAATTTATGTGTGAAGGATTGAGATTTGATGTTTACATGTATATGTGTGGAAAATGAAAGGGATACTTTTCCATTCTTTGTTTTTGCTGAGAGGTGCACAGTGCAGAGATTCTGTAAAAGAAAATCTGTTGTGTGACTGACATACTTCTTAATCTACAAAACAACTTGAAAGGGGAATTATTTAATCGTGAGGGGGTGTATGTAGACTATTTTGATTTTAATCAGACCAATGTATTTCTCCTGCTAAAGTGTAGGGAGTTCTTTTTTTCTCTACAATCTTATTGACAGTGGGTGTGCATGTAGAAACCTTTCTGTGATAAGCATTTGTGTTTTTCATGTGTTTGCAGACAGATAACTGTGCTGTTTTTATATTTTGGTAGAATTAGAAACCAGTCATTGTTTATGAATTTGTGAAATGAGTTATGTTTCTATACTAAAATGTAGTACTCCTTCTAGATGAAGAAATGTGTTTTGGTATAGTGCAAGGGATAGTGTTGTTTGTCTAGAATCACACAGTGGGTATATGTGCATTTGGGAAACACTGTGAGAGAAGCATTTGGTAACATCGTGTATTTGCTGACAGATAACTGTTTTGAAACCTGTCTTGTTGTCAAGTTTTAGTAGCATTGGAAGGCAGTTTTTGCTTATGCTTTGATTAAATGAGTCAGGCTTTGACACAAAAGTGCAGTCCTGAAGTATGTAGATTGTGTGCAGTTCCCTTACCCCTTCCACTGTAGTGAATGAGTTTTGGTAAACTCCTAGGGATAGTGGTGCTTGTCTAGAATCACACTGTGAGTCTGTGTGCATTTGGGAACCACTGTGAGAGAAGCATTTGGTAACATCGTGTATTTTCTGACAGATAACTTTTTAAAAACCTGTCATGTTGTCAAGTTTTAGTAGCATTAGAAGCCAGTCTTTGCTTATGCGTTGATTAAATGAGTTAGGCTTTGACACAAAAGTGCAGTCCTGAAATATGTAGATTGTGTGCAGTTCCCTTATCACTTCCACAGTAGTGAATGATTTTGGTAAACTCCTAGGTATAGTGGTTGTTGTCTAGAATCACACTGTGAGTCTGTGTGCATTTGGGAACCACTGTGAGAGAAGAATTTGGTAACATTGTGTATTTGGTGACAGATAACTGTTTTAAAACCTGTCATGTTGTCAAGTTTTAGTAGCATTAGAAGCCAGTCTTTGCTTATGCATTGATAAAATGATTCATGCTTTGACACTAATGTGCCGTACTTTAATATGAAGATTGTGTGTAGTCTCCTTACCCCTTGCACAGTAGTGAATGAGTTTTTGTAAGCTGCTAGGGATAGTGTTGCTTGTCTAGAATCACACTGTGAGTCTGTGTGCATTTGGGAACCACTGTGAGAGAAGCGTTTGGTAACATCGTGTATTTGCTGACAGATAATTGTTTTAAAACCTGTCTTGTTGTCAAGTTTTAGTAGCATTAGATGCCAGTTTTTGCTTATGCTTTGATTCAATGAGTCAGGCTTTGACACAAAAGTGCAGTCCTGAAATATGTAGATTGTGTGCAGTTCCCTTATCACTTCCACAGTAGTGAATGATTTTTGGTAAACTCCTAGGTATAGTGGTTGTTGTCTAGAATCACACTGTGAGTCTGTGTGCATTTGGGAACCACTGTGAGAGAAGCATTTGGTAACATTGTGTATTTTCTGGCAGATAACTCTTTTAAAACCTGTCATGTTGTCAAGTTTTAGTAGCATTAGAAGCCAGTCTTTGCTTATGCGTTGATTAAATGAGTCATGCTTTGACACTAATGTGCTGTACTTAAATATGTAGGTTGTGTGCAGTACCCTTACCTCTTCTAGACTAGTGAATGAGTTTTGGTAAACTCCTAGGATAGTGTTGCTTGTCTAAAATCACACTGTGAGTCTGTGTGCATTTGGGTAAGGATTGTGATTGCAGCATTTGGTAACATCGTGTTTTTGCTGACAGATAACTGTTTTAAAACCAGTCATGTTGTCAGTCAAGTTTTAGTAGCTTTAGAAGCTATTCTTTGCTTATGCATTGATAAAATGAGTCAGGGTTTACACTAAAGTGCAGTACCATGTACTATTCTCTTCACTGTGCCAGAACTGAAAATTTAAAAGTTTTACCCAGGCACTGTCCTAGCAGTAGTCTGCTTCAAATGTCTATGCAGTATGCATGCAGTCTTCTAACATACTATACACTTGTCTTTCACATCTTCAGTTCCCTAGTCAGTATCCATACAGTCCAGCAAACATCCTGTCACTCCCTTTGCACTCCTCTAGTGACCCATTCAGTACCAAGTACTAATCCATTCACTGCGTCAAAAGCCAACCACTTATAAATTCACCCAGGCACTCTCTTTGCTGTACTCTAATCATTCCGTCAGTTCCCAAGTACTCATGCAGTGAGCCAGGCCTTAGCACATAGACTGCTTCAAATGCCTATTCACTTTGCATGCAGGCCTCTAACCATAAAAAAAACCACAAAAAAACCAGGAGGAACCAAACAATGAACTTCAGGGAACAATAAAAAAAAAAATTAAAAATAGCAAATGTGACTTTCTTGCCGGCGGCAGATCAGATCGATCGACTGCTCACCGTAGCACAAAGTCGCATTGCACTTAGTGCAGAGCACTTTTAAATAATGAAATTGAGAACGGATGTCCAAATTTAGGGCTGATGGATGCACTCTTGAAGTGCTCGGCTGCGATGAGGTGGAAAGCGCAGGAGCAGGAGTGTTTCTCATCCGTTTGCACTTTTCTCGTGCAAGATTGTTTGGATGAAGGGTCCTTAGGTGCTTCATCATACTAGCCGTGCCGCACGAGTATTTCTTGTTAGGATCCTCTCGCGACAGCACTCTTTTGCAAATCTTGCATGTGACCAAGGTGGCATTGGTCTTATTCTGCCCCTCGGGGAAAAACAAAATTCCACACCACTGAAGAAAAACGTTCTTTGCGTGGTGCCTCCTCCAAAAATTCATCCTCAGATGTATGAGGAGATGCAGGTGATGCCTGCTGCCCTGAAGCCATTTTTAGATGAAAAAAGTTAGAGCTAAGTGTAAACTTAGTCTAAAAAAATCTTCTTCTCTACAAAGAGATGCTCCTCCAAAGAAGGTCAAAGAAGAATGACTGAATTGGGTGGGGTCTTTCAATAGTTAGAAGAGGAAGTGTAATGAACCAATCAAATCTCTTTTTTTTTGTTGGTCACATGGGATCTGCGCACCCTGCATATAGGCATCACGCACCCAGCGCGCATCCGCGAAATTGAATTAAAAAAAATTATAGGATTAGATCTACAAATATATTAGTTTTAAGACTAGTTTAGAGTTTGTCTTCAATTAATTTTCACATGAAATACATATATATATGTTTTTTAAATGTTAACTATTTCGCGGGATCCGTGCACCTACTACGTCATAGACGCAGATGACGCATCGCGGAAGCGCGTAAACGTCGCGTTACGTACTTCGAACGTGTCACGTATAGGCTGGGAGTCGAGTACTGGTCGCATTGCGATCGCGCACTAAACACGTACCCAACGCATACCATGCGCGGATGCTATCACGTAGGGATCAAGAACGGTGCGCATAGGGTATACGGATCCAAAAACATGGAAAAAATATATATAAAATAAAGTTTTGAACATATAGATAAAAAAATATTTTAAAAATATAAACAAATATGTTTGAAAAACCCAATAAAAACAAATATTATTTTTTAATTTTTAAAAGAATTAATTGAAAAAATAAGTTTAAAAAAATGGTGATAAAAAAGAATTTCAAAAAGACATAATTAATGAAGTTGACACACTGAATTTGAAAAAAATAGAAATCCAATGAAAATCATTAAACATGATATCTTTAGAGATAAGTTATAGATAGGAATTAGCATTTAAAAAACCTTTGAAATTCACTGAAAAAACCATAGGTTTCATACATGTTATAGTTAGGAATTGGCATTTAAAAAACCTTTAAAATTCACTGACAAAAACAAAGGTTTAAGGGGCGTTATAGTTAGGAATTGGCATTCAAAAAACCTTAGAAATTCACTGAAAAAACCATAGGTTTCAGGGGCGTTATAGTTAGCTGGACATTTCCCTCGTACAAAACCCTAGAAATTCCCCTGTTATAGTTAGTTCAGCTAACTATAGCTCGCGCCCCCGCAATGCACTGCTGATGACGTCACATATTACATCACTCATGACATGGTCAGTGACATCACTGATGACATCACTGATGTCATCTCAAATGACATCACTGATGACATCACTGATGACGTCATCCATGTGATAAAATAGTGCATCTTCTCACACCCTTTGATATACTCAATCAAAATTTCAGACGTCCATTCTCAAAACCATAGATACTCCAATACCAATAGCTACATACCCACTCATTGACTCTTAGATCTACACACACATCCACTCACTCACCTGTACAGTCACCCATACTTACAGTCACTCAGTACAGGACTATCATATGCATTTATACACCTACATAGACACTCACACACCACCAATCATCCATAGAGGTACTCTCGCACCTAGTCAGTCATGCAAATAATTAATCACACTCTCATTTACTCACCTATGCAGTTATACACACACAAGTTCACTTACTCATAAAAATAGTACCACATTCTTACGCTCTTATACAATTACTGATACAAGCACACACTCATCCATACAGCCCCTCTCACAATCACACACTCTCACATATACCCACTTATATACTCTTACACACATATATACTGCCTTTCACATATGTAGTTACTCACACATGTACCACTGAGATATACATTCAATCACTAACACACCCATACATACACTCACCCAACCATACAGTCCACCACAGATGCACTCTTAAAACCATGCACCCATAGAATCACCCACTTACACATGTATGCACAGAGTCACACACACCCCACCCACACAAACACTCAGGCACCCATACAGATACTCAGACAACCAATCAATAACCCATAGAGACACTCATATAGCTATTCACAAAATCATGCAGCCGCTTATACACCAACAGACAGACAGATACAGACATTCACACAGTTTAGTCACTAGTCTGCAGTAAGATACATTTAATGACTCAGTCACGCACCTACTAAATCATCCATTCACACACTTATACACCCACTCATTCTTCCATAGGTTTTTCCCTATATATATATATTAAACATATTTAAAATTTACAGAAACACACACTCACTGGATGACGTCATCCGTGATGTCATCAGTGATGTCATTTCAGATGTCATCAGTGATGTCATCAGTGATGTCACTGACCATGTCATGAGTGATGTAATATGTGATGTCATCAGCAGTGCATTGCGGGGGTGCGAGATATAGTTAGCTGAATTAACTATAACAGGGGAATTTCTAGGGTTTTGTACGAGGGAAATGTCCAGCTAACTATAACGCCCCTGAAACCTATGGTTTTTTCAGTAAATTTCTAAGGTTTTTTAAATGCCAATTCCTAACTATAACGCCCCTGAAACCTTTGTTTTTTTCAGTGAATATATATATACATATATATATATATATATATATATATATATATATATATATATATATATATATATATATTACCTACTGGCGGTCGCCAGTAGGTAGTTATAGTTAGGACCCTGTTTACATAGGAAAACCGCAACATTCTATTTTGAATAACTTTGGCGCCGGTCGACGAATCCTCGCGAAATTTTCAAAATAGGTGGGGCGCTACGCTCCGCTCCTACCCTGAAAGTCTCGGGGGGATTCGTCAAGCGGGGGCTGAGATAAAAGGGGGGTCCCAAAACACGTTTTTCCCATGCATTTTTCCATAGGACCTTTAGACACAGCTACAGCCCGAACGGCTGAACAGAGTTCCTTGAAATTTGGCAGAGAGGTAGTCTACAGGTCAAGGAAGTGCCTTTTGTAGGTTTGGTATAAATCTGTTCAGTAGATTCTGAGAAAATAGCCTTTAAATCAATATATATATCTGAGCCAGCTTACGGTGCGCTTACGGTACGCTTACCGTACGCGTACGGTGACGTGCGCGAGCGCGATTCTGATTGGCTGTTAGATCTTAGTAAACATTCGAATCGGTCGAAACCAGGAAGCGGCGGCCGCCATTTTCTCTCTCGGACTCTGAGGGGGGGATGAAAAACAAAGAGAATAAACATGTAAAGGGACTGTTTAGACAGCTCCCAACCACCTAGGCTTGCTAAATGTGTCCCCAAAGAACCCCCAAGGCCAAAAATTCATTTTTATTTTTTTACGAAAATTCGCCGATTACGCTTACCGTACGCGTACGGTAAAAAAATAAAAATAAAAAAAAAATATCCACACTATCCTCTCGCCGTGTGCAAATGGTGCCCGAAGGGGACCATTTGTGCATGGCATGTAGTCAATAATTTAAACTGAATATAAATGGTTATCTTTCACAACGAAGCGCATAATATGTCCACCACGTGCGCACGGTGCGCGAAGCGCATCGAGCGTACATGGCCCATCCACGGCACTAACTGCGTAAAGTGGGCGCGCAGTGCGCGAAGCGCTCCGCGTGCTCACCGTGCGCGCACGGAACGAACTGCGTTAAGTGGGCACGCACGCCACGAATGGCGTAAAGTAACTTAGCATTTAAAAAACCGTACAAATTCACTGAAAAAACCATAGGTTTCACACACGTTATAGTTAGGACTTAGCATTTAAAAAACCTTGCAAATTCACTGAAAAAACCATAGGTTTCACACATGTTATAGTTAGCTGGACATTTTACTGATAAAAAACCAATGAAATTCCCCCGTTATAGTTAGTGCAGGCAACTATAACTCACGCGACCGCAATCCTCTGCTGATGACATATGTGTCTTTATGAAAAAAAAATATTTGTAATATATGTATAGCTAAAATTTAATGGAAGAAGACATAGGCAAATAAGTGTCTAAATACAGTATTAGCATCAGCAGAGGATTGCGGTCGCGTGAGTTATAGTTGCCTGCACTAACTATAACGGGGGAATTTCATTGGTTTTTTATCAGTAAAATGTCCAGCTAACGATAACATGTGTGAAACCTATGGTTTTTTCAGTGAATTTGCAAGGTTTTTTAAATGCTAATTCCTAACTATAACGTGTGTGAAACCTATGGTTTTTTCAGTGAATATATATATATATATATCCGCTATTTTCCGTAGTTTGCGTTGAGTCCGCCCGCTCCTGGTGCCAGTCCACAACAATACAGACACGGACCTCGGTCTTCAGTGCAATTTTTTATTTATAAATCTCGCGTGCTAGTCGCCATAACGTTTCGGCTCCACCTGAGCCTTGTTCACATGACAACGTGTAAAACAAAGAACCACCCTTATGTAGGCGTAACTCACTCTGCACGTGATGCTGGTACAAACACATAGACATGGTAGACAGATTGCGAGTAGCACATCAATCACATGAGAAATGCTCTTACAATAGGTGAGTGTGAAGAGATTACAACACGCAAGCATAAAATGTGGCAATTCTTGAACAGACCGTAAAATAGTTAAATCTAGATCACAAATATGTGAATACATTATTATCTTGTCTATTCACTGCTGTCAACAAAAAGTATTATACTGTATGTTGAATATGCCTTTCGTGTTGATACTTTCCAAACTGTCTGTTTGATCTCATCCATAGATAACAGTTTCTGACGGGTTTAATCCCTCCATGTTTGCAACTGTTTTGATCAGCATTTGCATCAATCTCCTTATTCCTGCAGCTAGGTTAGCCTAGAAGGGTGTAATAAAGTGCCTGGTGATATGTGCAAATAGCAAAAAAAACTCTTATGTATAATTAATGTATTTTTGCTTTTTATATTAACTTAAGCTTTAGCAAATTAAAAACCAGAATAGCAGCAACTAACTGTTTCAGAAAATAAATATAGTGGGTAGACTGAGCCCAGGCTTACCACCTAATATATATATATATGGGCTATCAGTAGATAACTTCCCAATAAACATAGTGGGTCTTATAACTTCATTTCTTACTATGTCTGGTAATCATGAGTCACTGTGTATGTAAACAGATACTTTGTCAGTCACGAGGTTCAATTAGAATAAAGTGCATCAAGTGCTAAGGTACAAAGTGTGCAAATGTGCCAGGGTATAGAAGATATCACGCATTCATTAGTTGTAACTCAATATATAAAACCAACTGTAGATCATAAAAATTCATTGCCTTGAAATCCAGTATTGGTAAACATTATTATACCTAAAATAATAAATAATACATGAGAAGATAAAATGTCAACCTCTGCGTGTTAAAAACCCTTAAAATATTTTCTAAAATGTTCCGTAAAATATCCCATAAAATATTTCATAAAATATTTGATAAAACATTCTATAAAATCTGTGTGCACATTAGGACCAATAAGCCAAGAAGTTACAGTAATACAGTAGCCTTACCTAAGTATGCATATTATAGCTAGACTACTGTTTCTAGTGAAGGCCAGTATACAAATCCTCAGTAACATTTAAACCAGTAGGCCATTTGGTATCAAGGCGGAGTATGTATTTGGTTTCTAACCTACGAAGCAATGCTTCCCTGTTGCCTCCTCGCCTGCTAGCTGGTATTGCATCAATAACAAAGAATGATAATTCTTTGTTGTTACTGCGGTGTGCCTCCTTGAAATGGCGGGCCACCGGATACGTATTATCTTGGTTCGTAATGGCCCTAAGATGTTGTAGAATGCGTTTGTGTTCTTCTAACTTAGTGCTGCCCACATATCTAAGTGCACAAGGGCACTGAAGGACATATACAGCGTACTCAGTTTTACAGGTTAGTACCTTCTCAATTTTATTTTTTCTTTCGCTAAATCCATCTTTGTAAGTTTTGGAATTTACCCCGTGTGTGCAAGCTTTACATACCTTACATTTATAAAATCCCCCATTGGTTTGCAACCACGTTGATTTTTCTATGGTCTCGGGGTTGGTATTGACAAGGCTATCCCTCATTGAGGGGGCCCGACTAAAGGTGAGAGTGGCCCTTCGAGGCAGAGTAGGACCTAGAACCGAGTCACTTTTTAATGTTGGCCAATTCCTGTTTAAGATACGGTACAATTCCCGATGTTGATTATTGTACCCTGTAATGAATCTAAATTCATTAGGTGGATTGGCTGTATTGACAGGTTTCAAATCACTAATAACAGGTGGACCATATTTCACCAATAATCCCTGTCTATCCCTTGCTTGAGCTTTGGTTACAGCCTTGTCAATCACTGATTTAGAGTAGCCGCGTTGTAGAAATCTGACCTTACTTGATGCCTGAGCTTTGTTCCATTCTTCCTCATTACTACAAACTCTACGCAGGCGCAGCATCTCACCAAAGGGTATGCTTGCAATTAGGTGTTGAGGATGGGCGCTGGCCGCATGCAATATGGTGTTGCTGGCCGTAGCTTTCCTGAATAGTCTAGTTTCAATTGTTCCATTCTTAATGTAGACCTCTGTGTCTAGAAACGTAACATTAGTTTGGCTCATAGTTACGGTGAAATTAAGGTTCAATGTATTGATATTGATGGCATTGACAAATGTTTCGGCTGATTCCCTGTCACCCTGCCAGATTACAAATAAATCATCAATAAATCGGTACCAAACAACAATGTTAGATCTCATAATCTC
Source organism: Triturus cristatus (assembly GCF_964204655.1). Lineage (NCBI taxonomy): Eukaryota > Metazoa > Chordata > Amphibia > Caudata > Salamandridae > Triturus > Triturus cristatus. The sequence goes on from NC_140589.1 coordinate 1,140,322,929, forward strand.
TTCAAATTGTACCCTGAGGACCAGGTTCCTCCCAAGCTCCCATGTGCAGACATGCGTAGCTTGGAGAGGAACTGGCCCCCATGGCCACGCCTTGCAGCTGACGGTATAACAAGTTATTGTACATGAATACATTGTTGTTCAAACAAATATTGAGCATTTCCAATAGCATAGCAGTGTGATCTTTAAACTGTTCCTCTCGTCTGGACAAGTGGTACACAACAGCTGCTATACCATCCTTGTGCACTATACTAGTGTAAAGTGATGAGACATCCAAGGCTAACATCCAGTAATCTTCCTTCCATTGCACCGCTTGTAATTTATACAAAAAAATCCCCTGTGTCCTGCACATAGGAGTCCAATGACTTCACTGCTCCTTGTAAAAAGTAGTCTATATAGACTGATGTCTTTTCCAGTAACCCACCCCTGGCAGAGATAATAGGCCTGCCCGGGGTTTTTTTTTATGTCTTTATGAACTTTGGGGATAAAATAGATAAATGGAGTTGTTGGATGCTCATTTCTTAAAAATTTGTATTCATCTTCTGTCAGCATTGCCTTGTTTCTCCATCTAGACAATTTCTTATGGTATTCGGCTTGCAACTGCTTCATCTTGGATACATTACTCCGTTCGTAGTGTTCCCTGTTGTTGAGCTGGGAGTAAGCCTCACGATCATACATTGTCTTGGTCATCAGTACAATATTACCTCCTTTGTCACTTGACCGTATTACAATTTTCATATCCTTGCTATATATATATATATATATATATAAAACATATTTAAACTTTACATAAACACACAGTCACTGGATGATGTCATCAGTGATGTAATTTGAGATGTCATCATTGAGGTCACTGACCATGTCATGAATGATGTAATATGTGACGTGATCAGCATTGCATTGCGGGGGCATGAGTTATAGTGAGCTCAACTAACTATAACGGCCCAATTTCTCTGGTTTTGTACAAGTGAAATGTCTAACTAACTATATTGTCCCTGAGACCTGTGGTTTTTTTCAGTTAATTTCTAAGGTTTTTTTAAATGCTAATTTCTAACTTTAACGTCCGTGAAACCTATGTTTTTTTCAGTGAAAAAAAAAATATATATATATATATATAATTATTTTACGGTTTAGGAGTGGGTAACCGTAATTTTAGGATTTAGGCATGGTAAATGTGGTAAGGGTAATGTTAGGGTTATGGCGTGGTTCGTTATAAATGAGAAAGAAGGCCAAGTAGTATCCAACGACTTGGACAAGGCGTACACCACATAAACTATATATTAGCGCTTTGACTATGTTTCAAGTTTTGATTATAACAATCAATTACTTTTATTTAAACCACGGATTCACATGTTGTTTGTATGTAGAGTTTTAAAGCAATAAACAATGTTCAGATTTAATAATCTGTATGTGATTTCAATACAATTAATGAAAATCATAAAAAATTATGACAATCCATGTATTTTTCAATAGCACATTCAAAATCTGTGCCCAATGCATTTATTGATGGGGGTCCCTTCTTCATGGGAAAGTCTGTGGAAAAAACAGAGAAACAAGTTCTAGCGTACATACATGGTCCATTTACAGATAACACAAAAATACTGCTGTTAGTACCTGTGTTACGATCCTCTTTATTTACACATGTACTTGTGCTGTGTAGCTGTGCATCCTCATGCTGGGGTTGGAGTGCTAATTAAGACTGATACACTGTGGGTTTGTTATGAAGACAGTTTAGGAGTAAATTAAAAAATGTGGAGAGCTTTAGGGGTTCTCGTGAAAGTCCGTCGAACACAACCATCCATCGAACACAACCGTCCAGCTATATAAATACTCATGGTTCCTAATTTTCTTAAAACAACTTAACAAATGTACACCAAATAACAAAAAAACACTTTCTGGACCAATATTTAACATACTGCCAAATTTGGTGAAATTCCTTTCAGCTATTTTGCGGTAGAGCTTTCTAAAATGTCTATGGAAAATGCATGGGGATATTTTATGTTGGGACCCTCCCTTTTTTCTCGGTCCCTGCTTGACAGATCACTCTGTAGCTTTCCAGGTAGTAGATGAGGTGGACAAACTTTTTTTGTAAAATGTTGTGACAATTCGTTGAACAGCAGGAAACAAAAACAAGCTTGTTCCACGGAAAACCAGACATACCTATAACTACACTGAAAAATCAAATAATAAAGGGACGTTCTAGTTAGGTGAAAATTTCAGTTATAACATGCTGTTTTAAACTCACAATACCTCAGGAATCGACTAGTAATTGTTATCTCAAGTAACTATAACTTGTGCCCTAAAATAACTACAGTATTGTCATGAATTATGTCAGTTCAGTTGTCATTAGTAATATTGTCAATGATGTCCGAGAACCCGTAATAAGTGGTGTATTATGTGAGGCCATAAGGAGTGCATGGCAAGGGCACAAGTTATAGTTAATTCAGGGCACAAGTTATTGTTACTTCAGAGCCAACTTCTGTGCTGCCTTTTTAAAAAAGAAATCAATAGGGAGTATGAGGAGCCCTCTCCCGCTCTGACTATTTAAAAAAATGTTTATGGGCAGCGTGGGGAGACCACTCTAGTGCTGCCTAACCACTCCCTTTTTTAAAGGCTGAGCGGGTAGTTCACTCACATGCTGCCTTTTTAAAACTTTTTCAATAGGCAGCGTTGGGAGCCCACTCCTGCTCTGCCTTTTTTTTTTAATAGGCAGAGCAGGGAACCCACTCCTGCACTGCCCAACCTTTCTGTTTTTTTATGAGCAGCACAGGGGCCCGTCCCACGCTGCCCAACCTCTCCTATTTTCAATGGACAGCATATGGAGCTCACTTCTGCGCTACCCAGCCTCTCCTTTGTTTTGTGGGCAACAACTGGAGCTCACTTCTGCTCTGCCAGAGAGGCTGCGGGGGGGGCCCATTGCAGCAACGGGCCTGTCGGCTCCCCTACCAGCACACTTCTTGCTATCAGTGGGAGCCGACCTTGCATGCTTTCTCCTAGGTGGGAACAGCTTTTTTTCTGCTCCCACTGGGGAGTAAGCCTATTACTGCCAGGAGGGAACAGTGTAGTCTTCCAGCCTTCGCTCTGGTGGGCAGAGAGCAAACAGTGTCCTAGGGGTAGGCTCCCTGGGGCTCTGTAGTTAGTCACTGGCCTCGGGGAATGGGGTTCTCGAGACCATACTCGGCCTGGGTAGAGGGCCCCATGCAAGCCCCCTCCTCAAATATTTAAATAATTAGTGTGGCATGACCCTCGGGCTCTGGGTCACCCGGCACCAATTTTTTAATGGGATTCCACGAGAGAATCATGTGAAAAAAACATTTTTTTTTTCATTTTGACTGCAAGGGGGTCCCTCTGTGACTGCACACAATAGCTTGGGGGGCCAGGGTATTCCTACCCTACCCACTAATATTCTTTTGTTATAACTATTCCAAGACAGGGGACTAAGGGCCTGACTTAGATCTTGGCAGAAAGGTTACACCGTCACAGCAGTGATAGGTATTCTGTCTACCAAGATATAAATCCCATTACATCCTTTGGGATTTATATTTCGGCGGACGGGTTAGCCCTCACCATTCCAACCGAGTAACCGCAGATATCTAAATCAGGCCCTAAGTCCTAGAGTCCTGTAATGTCTTCTGCAATGTTTGTGTCCAGCAAATCAGAGCCATTGCTCTGAAGAAGCCACTCAACCAATCAAATTGCTTGAATTGTTTAATTTAGGACCAACAATCCAGATAGCTATGAACTGTGAACTCTTATGTCTCAAAATCTACTGTACAGTTTAACACCGAATCACAAAAAGAACAGTTTCTGCATCAAGATCTAGCTTCCTGACAAATTTGATGTAATTCCATTAAGCCGTTTGGGCTGTAGACCTTTTAAAAAAAGGCATAGAAAATAGATGGGTATTTGGGATTTTGTGACTCCCCTTTATCTCAGCCCCCACTTGACGAATCACCCAAAAACTTTCCATGCACAAAGAAGACAAAAATATGTTTTGTGACGATTCGTCAAATAACGCCAAAGTTATTAGGAAAATGAAAAAGGCATTTCCTATGGAAACACAATCCTAACTATAACTACCCAGTGGCTACCACCAATGGGCAATATATATATAAATATATATTATAGGTTTTTTAGGGGTGAGTAGTAAGGGGTGGTAACAGTACATTTATGGTTTATGGATGGTAGTGGTAAGGGTAAATATAGGGTTAGGGGTGGTGTTGGAAGGTGGGTTATTGGAAGGGGTAGGTAGGCACCTAACAGTAGCAATAAGGCCACCAACACGATACTGGGTCTTAAATAGGGTCTCTATAATTAGTCCCGTGCTCAACCCTTTGTAGCTGACACCGGGCAATAAGGCTTATCTTAGAAGACAGGCATGTAAAGCATTTAAAAACACCATTACAGTAAATAAGTAAGACAACACACACAATACAAATCCCACACCAATTTATAAACATAGGAACAATTTTTAACTTGAAAATGACACCAAAACCATCAAAATCCAATACAGGGAACCAGAGATATGAATTTATTACAGAATAAATACTTTTTAGTGCTTGACCGGGACAAAATCGTAGTTTGAGGCCAACCACGATGGAGCCCTGCTCTGATACCCCACGCAGGAGCCCTCAGTCAAGATTTTACCTATGGACTTAGAAACTTTTCTAGAGGTTTTTCTGCAGGGGGCCGTAGATGCTCTCCACAGTCCGGATTCGGTGAAGGTTCGCTGGCTTGACTTTCTGCAAGCTCCCAGTCAAACCCTGAAAGTTAGGACTCCAGAGATTTTCAGCGGGACGGATCGGGAATCCGGGATGGGTCGTGGTTAAAGGTGGCCAGCTTTGCTCTTGCTCAACCCTTCAAAAAACTACACTGGACACACTCCAGGAGGGGGACTCTGCTGGATAAGGATCAGTTAAACTCTTTTAACATGTGGCTGCAGGGAGTCCACCCCTTACTCCGCCTTGAAGCGAGGCAAAGTCCTCAGAGCTGTAGTCCCCGATAGTGCAGCAGGCACAGTCTTCACTAGACAGGCCTTGGGTGCAGATCAGGATTCCATCAAGACAATCCTCCTTCTTCTTGTAGTTTAACGCAGCAGAACTGAGATGCTCTGCACCTCTCACATATTTATTCAGTGTTCTCTGGGGTCACGCAAGGGAGCCCACCTGTCCAATGAGGTGCAAGGCGACACCCCAAAGCATGACCACTTCCTCCAAAGTGTGGCATAATCTTCACCTAGAAAGCCCTTCTTCTCATTCATCATGGCTGAAATCTCAAGAGCTAACTAACCCAACTCTCATTATGGTTCATTTCCATAGCTCTCCACCCCTTTACATCTGCAGATTCCTTCCTTAAGCCTCCTATCCGCTGTTTCAGAGGGGATGGGGATAGGTAGGCCTGGCATTCCCTGCCTGTCCTGTCCCTCCTTTGAAGCCTCATGCTTCATAACTCCTTCCCCCTGCTCTGGCATTCCTGTGCAGCAGAGCCCTCTCCAGCAGATAGCCTCTCCCCAGATGTGCCACTTGTCACTTCATTGAAGCAGCCTGTCTAATCCTGTTAACTCTGACCAATCAGGGAAGACTGAAAGAAGGCTGCATTTTGGCTTACAGGCAAGAAAGTCTTATAACTTTTTTTCTGTACTATTTAGAATAGATTCAACAATGGCATATTGTTGGTTTATTCAAAACCATTCTATTCAGTCCTTTAAGGGTATTTTTCATATTTTCCTAGCAATAGTTACACAACCATATTGCATTGCCAGGTTAGCCTATGAGGCCAACTATTTTCAGTGGGGAGAATGCATTGCGCAATTTCTTCCTAACCAGGGTTTATACAACTTCTTATATAAAACCCCTGCTCTTATGTACAGGACCTCCTCACCCCTGGAACTCCTAGTGGAGACCTGGGGGGGGGGGGGTACTGAATATGCAAAAATGATTTTGGTTATCACTTCACAGTGCCCACTGCAGCAAAGTCGACTTTGTAATGAATTTCCTACCCTAGGGAAAAATAACATGGGCTGCTTTCAGTCACAGGGGTTTATAAAATATCTTTTATAGGGACCCTGCTTACAGTTACATAACCCCCACCCCTGGAACACCTAGGGAAGACCTTGGGGATATCCAAAATGTACAGGTAGAATATAACTTTTAAAGTGCCCATACCACCAAAGTGGAGTTTGCATTGAATTTACTTTTAAAAGCAGTGTTGCAACAAAGGGCTGCATTTAAACTGACCTTGGGCTCTCAGCAGTGCACACTTGCACATGCAACAAAGGCTGCTTCCCTCTAAACTGACATGGCCAATTATATATTAGGGTATTATAGGTAGTTTTCATCCCCTTGCCCTATTATCTACTAGGGACTTATAGGGTAGGTTCTGCCAATTATAAGTGTACCTCATTGCATGTGTTTGTAGTTAACATAGCACTGGCCCGGGCTAACAGAGCCCAGGGCACAGTCAAAGTCAGCTACCACCAGTGTCAATCAGCACAAAATAATAGGGTGAACAGGCCAAAAAGGGTGACTTTCTAACAGATGGTTAGTGGTAAAGGGCAGTGAGGAAAGTGTCGCAACAATGGTGATGCAATGAAAGTTTGGTGCAAAGGAATAAAGACGTGAAGATCTTCCTGATGCGGCACGCTTCTCCAATGTTGCAAGAGATCTTGGCTCGATTCATCAGCTGCAGCGGCGACACCCTTGTCCAGTGATGCGACGACAGCGGGTTTGGCGGCGACACTCTTCCCCAACGATGCGAGACGCTTCCGCTCGAAGCGACAGTTGCAGCGGCAACACCCTTGTTCAGTGATGCGACGACAGCAGCTCCGACGGCGGCACGCTTCTCCGTGGATGTGAGGTGCTTTTCTTGATGCGGTGCAATGCGACAGCTACAGCGGCGACATCCTTGTTCACAGATGCGATGGCAGCGGCTGCGACGGCGACACGCTTCTTCCTCGATGCAAGCCACTTCTCTTGATGCGGTGCAATGCGACAGCTCCAGCGGCGACACCCTTGTTCAGAGATGCAATGCAGAGGCTGCGATGGCGACATGCTTCTTCAGTGTTGTGGGACGCTTCTCGTGATGCGGTGCAATGCGACAGCTACAGCGGTGCTATCCTTGTTCAGAGATGCAGTGGCTGCGACAGCGACATGCTTCTTCTCCGTGAGTCGCGCTTCCAGCTCCTTGCGACACACAGTCCCTCAGAAGGCCCAAAACAGCAGCAGGCACTTCCAAAGAACTCTGGGGAGCTGGGGGTTGAAGTCTGTTGTCCCTGAGACTTCAGCAGGAGGCAGGCTCTTTTCCAAGCCCTTGGAGATCCTTACTCAAGTTGAATGAAAATGCACACAAAGTCCTTTCTCCTTTCTTTGGCAGTCAGGCAACCACTGCAGGCCAATCCCCCAAGCACCACTTCAGCTTAGGGATAGTGTCTCCTCAGTTTCTTCTGGTTACACTCCTCAGCAAAGGTTTCTTGTTTCCCAAAGTGATCTAAAGTTCTTAGGTTGGGGTCCCAATATATATACTAAGTTTTCCTTTGCCTAGTCCAAACCAGTTCTGGTCAGTCCTGGAGCACTTTGTTTACATGACTCCATCTTTCCTTTCAGAGTGCAGGGCAGAGACATCAGCCACACCACAGGAGGTGGAGCCAGCATTGTGGAGGGAAGGCACAGGCCTATTCAGGTCCGAGGTGCAACTCCTCCCTCCCATCTAGTTGCTGATCTCTCTATTCACCACTGGGCTGCCTCACCCTGTCTCCTGGAATTCCCCAGCCCGGTCACTCAAACTCCAGGCAAGGAATACACAGCCTAGCAGAGGCAGGTTTGAATGGTTAGACAAGAAAATACCTACTTTCTAAAAGTGGTATTTTCAAACACAGAATGTTAGAACCAACTTCACTAAAAGATGTATTTTATCATCCCGAGTTCAGGTATACTAAATTCGAATTTCTACCATGTTCCCTGAGTCAGTTAGGATTATAAGATGTAATAATCAAACTGCCCATTCTGGCCTATGGAGAACAGGTAGCCGTGCAATAGTGAAAAACGAAAATGGCTGTAATTCACTATTAGAACATGCCACACACACCAGGGCATGCCCTACCTTATACTTACAATGCACCCTGCCCTTGGGCCTAACATAGGGGTGTCTGATATGAAGAAAAGGGAAGGTTTAGGGACTGGCAAGTGGGTGCACTTGTCCAGTCAGCATGACAGTACAAGACTGCACGCAGGATCTGCAATGGCAGGAATTAGACACACTTTTACAGCCTGCTTCTGTGGGTGGCACAACCAGTGCTGCAAGCCCACCAGCAGCATTTGGATTTACAAGCCCTGGGCACTCCTGGTGCACTGTTTTAGGGTCTGACAGGTAAACCAAACCAACCAATCATGGAATCACTAATTCATACATCAATTTCCAATAGGGAGCACTTGCACTGTGGCACTGGACAGCAGTGGCACAGTGCCCAAAGCATCTAACACCAGCAAAAACAGATGAGGCAACAGCAAAAAATGGAAGGGAGACCCACGCCAAGGTGCCAGGTCTCACAGTCATTTTAAGGTTTAAGTGTGGGTAGTGGAATAGGGTTGTATGGGTAATTTTTAGCGTTGTGGGTTGGCATAGGTAAGTTTAAGGTTTTGGGGTGGGTAGTGGCAAAGGTTAATAAAGGTAAATTTAGGTTTTAGGGTGGGTAGTGGTAAAGATCGGTAAGGGAAATTATAGGGTTTAGAGGTGATAAGAACAATTTTAGGGTTTGGGGTGGTTAGTGGTAAAAGGTGGTAAGGGTAAATTTGGGGTTTAGCAAAGGATAGTGGGCAAGGGTGGTACGAGTATGTTTAGGGCTGAGGGGTGGTTAGTGGTAAAGGTTGGTAAGGGTGATTTGGGGCTTTAGGGGTGGGTAGTGATAAAAGGTGGTAAGGGTAATTTTAGGTTTTAGGGATGGGTAGTGGTACAGGATGGTAAGGGTAATGTTTCATTTATTTGGTGGCAATGGTAAATTTAAGGTTTAGTGATGGATAATGGTAAGGGGTGATATGGGTAATTTTAGGATTGAGGGGTAGTAAGAGTATTTTCAGGGTTTAGGTATGGACAGTGGTAATGAGTGGTTAGAAGGAAATTTAAAAAATGGAGGGTTGGGGTGTTTCCCCTCAAAAAAGAAAAAGTATTAAAATGAATATTGCACCATGCACAGTATTATCAACAATGATGGCATTTTAGATGTGATAAGGGACGTTATAAGTGCAGTCAATGAATATGTCATGAGTGATTTAATATGCAGGAGTAAAGCCATGGCATGGTGAGGGCACAAATATTAGCTACTTAAAATAACTATGACTTGTGAATTTCAGTGGTTTTGTTAGTTTCAAGTAGTATGTTTTACATGACATTTTCAACTAACTATAACATCCCTTTAACCTTCAGTGAAATTCTAAGGTTTTTTTAATGTAAACTTGGATATTCTTACAATTTCTAACTATAACATTACTTTAAACTTTGTATTTTTGAGTGAATAGCTATGGTTTTTTTATGTTAAGTAAGATGTTTATTGTAATGCAAGGCGGGGGAGAGAAAAAGGGTTTGGCCTGGCATTGTCCATGTTGCTGCCCCCGTCCATGCTTGCTATCCCTTTCCCCTCCTTCTTGCCCTCCATTTTCCACGTCCATTACCCTGCCCCCAGTCCAGCTCTGTGTGGCAGTTGTTCTGCCACTGCCCTTCCTGCCTGCCCTGTACAGTTAGCTTGCTGCCCTTATCTACCTCCTCCCTCCCTTCTGTTGTCCGAGTGCATACATCTGCCCCCTCCATCCTGCCCTGCATGTTCTGGTGTGCTGCCTTCTAGTTAGTTTGATATCCCTGCCCACTCTTCCTGCCCTTCATTGCCCAAGACGATGCCCCTATCATTACCCTCCGGCTTAGCCTCTGTGCTTAGCTTGCTGTCCCTACCCTCCTTCTCTCTGCCCTCCGATATCTGTGTGCATGCCCTTGCTCTCCCGCTTTTGCACACCATGTTCCATGGACCTGCCATTGCCCCTCTTGCCTGCCCAAGAAGGTCAGATGACTGGCCCCTCTCCATGCCCCCTCCACCTCACCTTCCATCGCTGAGTACCATGCCCCTATATGCTCCCTAATGTCCTCCATTTTCCATTTTGCAGCCACTCCCTACTGCCCTCCATGCAGTGTTGTGCTGCAACTGCTCCTCAAACCTACCCTGCATGGTCTGTTGTGATGCTCCTGTACCCTTTCCATGTCCTCTCTTGTCTATGTCCAGCCCTTCCCCATTCCTTCTGCCCTCCATGGTCCTTTTTGCATGCCCCAGCCTCTCCTTCTTGCCCACCATGGCCGTTGTGGGTTATACAACCGTACAACGCAGGTAAATACATCACATGCATTTGCCACACATTTTTATCTCACATGTTTTTACAGCGAATATGCATTTACAACGCATGCCAATACCACGCATTGTTTTTAGATTTAAAAACAATGTATTTGTGGGGGAGACCCCCACCTCCCTCAAATTACCTTAAATATGTGGTATAGGCATGCCTTGTAAATGCATATTCACTGTAAACATATGCATGGTAAAGGCACACCAGGGTAAAAACCTTGTTGTAATGGCTGTTTCCCCCATTGTGCTGCTACTAACCCTCCCACTTGCCATGTGTGATTTTTTGTGCTGCCACTGATCCCCCCCACCTGCCAAATGTGGTCAACTTGCTGCCCCGGCCCCCTCTTACCTTCCATTCGTGGTCTGTGTATATGCCATTATAGTCTCCCTGTTACCCTTCATAGTGTGTTGTGCTTCCAGTGCCCATACAGCCTGCCCAATAAGTATACAAAACAGTGATGGATGGAATGCTTCAATTAATCTAAGCCACTGGTAATCACTCTGATTGAATCCCAATCCATTGTTATTTTGCACACCATGCCACCCCGTTTGGACCCAGCTTTTTGCAAATCAGTCTTGTCCCTGCTCCAATAGGAACAGTCGAGCCCAAACTGTGAAGCAAGGTCCTCTCTGAATCGAAACACCAGCAACCCAGGGCCGGTTTCACCCTAGGTATGGAATCATCAGCTGGGTACAGCTTGGTTCCAATGGCACAGTGTGCATGATACCCGTTCCCTGCATGATCAGATTGTTGCTCCTACCCTGCCTACCTTTCCCCACCCTCTGTTTTGCATGTGTGGGCTCCTACTTCCTCCCTCCTACTTTCCATTGTCGCTTGGTATGTCACTGCCCCCCTCATGTCCTACGTGGTCAGTTGTGCTGCAACTGCCCCCTTTGCCTGTCCAGTTTGGTCAACTTGCTGCCCTTGCCTCTTTTCCTCTGCTTTCTGTTGTCCATGCTTGGCCCTGTCTCCTCCCTATTGCCTTCCATTGTCGGTTGTGCTGCGCTGCCCTCCTGCGTGCCCTGTTTGGTGTACTGTGCTGCTGCAACCCCTGGAGTCTGCCCTGTAAGGTCAGTTTGGTGCCCATGCCCCCCTCTCTTTTGCCCTCTATTGTTCGAATTCATATTCCTACCCCATTCCTCCCGCATTCTGTGGTCCAATGTACCATATATGCCAACATTGTGAACTTGGTAAGAGGGAGATTTTGAAAAATAAATCTGGGGAATTGATTTCCCCTTTGACGTATATTAAAAAGAGGAGATTTTAGACAGGAGACAGCTAAAATAAAGCCCTTTTGGGATTAATAACAGTGGGAGTATCCTGCCTGAATCATATCTGTTGGCATGTATGGCTGTACTGCCACTGCCTCTCCCTTCTACCCTCAATGGTCTGTTGTATTGTCACAGCCTCTCCTGCCTGTCCTGCATAGTTGGTTTGTTGCCCCTGCCCCCCTTCCCACTGCCTCCCTTTTCCCTGCCCTCCATAGTCCGTTGTGCTGCCACTGTCCCTCATGCCTGCCCAGTGTGATCAACTTGCTGCCTCTGCCCCTCCATCCTGCCCTCAATTGTCTGAGTCCAGGCCCTTGCCCTATTCCTCCCCACAGTATTCTAATGAACAACTAGAGCACTAACATTCTATACTTATTACAAAAGTGCGGAACACCTGAAGTAATCGTGATGTAATCAGAACTGTAATGCCTAAAGCATTTCCTTTACAAATTAACAAAATGAAGGGGCTTTTGTTCCCATAGAAATTATGGAGTAGTGCTCCAGAAAACTAAAATGGCGCCACATTTTACAAGACCTCAAATAGCAACAAAATTATTTTAAGTTATTTGCTATCTTTATGTTTTTTTTATCTAGTTAATCAGTTGATTATTTTTTGCACTTAGGGGAGAGGATGTTATGTTATGACCAGAGCTGCTGACTTTGCAACTGGGGAACCAGGTTCGAGTGTCTGCATTGCCTCAACTTCCTGTGATTTTGGGCAAATCACTTAATCTCCCTATGCCAAAAACCAAAACAAATGTGTCTTTGTGTAATGTAACTGAAGCTCATGTAAAGCACTCAAATACCTTCGAGTCAAGTCTGCGCTACATAAAACTGCAACAAAAAAAATGAATTAGGGGTTTTGCACGGGGCAACCACACTGCAGCCAATTCCTGAAGGACTGGTAGGGTCGAAGTAACACAAGCCATCATCCTATATGCCAGACAGCACAGCTAGCTCCAGCCTAGGCGCGTCAAGTATCGCAGAGATGGTGGAGCTGGCAGAGACCGCATAGGAAAGAAGCAAATATACCAGGGACATCCACACTGAAAGCATGCCAACAGGAGAGACAGAGGTCATAGAAATCTCCTCAACTATGAATATTCGAGACACAGCACAAAGGTGGCTCAGGGAATTTAGGGGTATGACCCATTTTAGTCCATCCGCATGCCCATTATTCATAGTGAAGGCCCACACTTGGTCAGTCTGGTAATGCCACGTAAGACAGCTGTTCACCAGCCAGGCAAACATCAACATGATCCCTTATATGATTGAGTAACCGAGTGGGCTAACCAGAATTGTTCAATCCCTTTGTAAAAACCCAGGATGGCTTATGGGCAACAAACCATTGCACCATGTCTTATTGACACGGAACGGGTTGATACCATCATGGAGGCAGAAGCCAGGGCCGCATCAAGGACAACGCATACAGGGGATAGCTCGCCGAGCCTCACCTCAACCAGCGGGGAGGTCCTTGATCAACTCCTCCTTACTAGCGGCAGTCAGAGCCCTCACCTGGCAATCGCATAAATTAGAAATCCAAGTAGAGATAACACATAAGCTTGCCCAGAGCATGCTGACGATTGAAAAGAAAATAGAGATGCTAAACACGAAGGTAGACCTTAGGGTAAACAACTATCAGGACGCGAGTGCGCCAGCAAGTCACATCAGTGACGCCATAATTGCAAAATTAACCTCACTTTCGAATTTACTGACCACATTATTAAACCACTGTAAATCTCACAAAATAAATAATATACAGTGTGGGAGTATGTCGTCTCAAACAGAGCCAAAGGCAATGAAGGAAAAGGGATGCGTTGACAATGGTAGACCCATAGATCATGAAGCACACATGGACCTTGAAACTCAGGAGTCCACTAGTGGTGGAACTCAAAGCAACATCAATAATAAGACACAAAAAGATAATAAACCAATCTCGCCAATTGAGGAAATTCAGCACGAGCAACAAGAGGAACAGGCGCTCAATAACATCAGCTCTGATGATTGCATAGAATATGTGCCATTGAGTGTCAGCCAGACAAGTGGGGTGACAACACAGGTCATGAGGGTACAGTCGCAGTTACCACGGCAACAAAAGAAAAAACTATGGAATTCTCTCAAAAATAGAAAGTGTAGACTGAGTTAAAATGGGCAAAAAGAAACATAATTGAAAACACCAGGATCAAATAACTTGGAGAAAGGGTGCGACAATGGAAAAGAAAATGGCTTGGAGGGCTGGAGATTTATCCTATTTTTCAACAAAATCAGCCACACATTGCTTATCCAATTTGCCTTTACAAACAAAACAAACCAGTCATTTGGCAGAAAGAAAACTCGTACAGGCAAGCACTGAATCAAATTTGCTCAGGGAGATACACTGGAAGAAGGAAAGTTACACGAGGACAACTGCACCCAACACACATATTAAAACCTACTCATTGGTCATGAACGGAACATTCTGCAGAATCGCAGTTGAGCAAACAAGCTCCCACCAATCCAAATGCTGAACTGTGCCCCAGGATACACCAATCTGCTTTGCGGTGGAATGCCTCAATTGGGGCAGGGGAGCCACAGCAGGGATCCAATGATTCATGAATCACACCCCATGCAGAGAATTGGTATAATGATGCCATGAATGCCCAATAAACGGTTGCAGATATTGATCCACCAGCTCAAACAAACATGCAGTGGGTTAGTCAGGTTAACCAGCCGTGATCGCTCAGTATGTGCAGGGCCGGGGCCAACTCCACATGCAGACCCACAACAACGTAAGTGCGAACTGTCATCCTTCACAATCTTATGGATACGAAGAAAACGAGGATCACTTGCCGGCATCCGTACCTACAGCTCTGATTTTAACTCCAGAATTTAAGACGAGAGGACTCTGGGACATTTTTAATAGGTCAAACATACATTTCCTACACAATACAGCTGCTCTCTCTTATCTTACATTGGTGCACCTAACATCAGTTAAATTAAAAAACTAGACTAGATTAGCTAAATAACTGAGTGGTCTAACAGTATTGATGTGTAAAACCTCATTGCTGAAAACAGGCTATTCAAATAATGGTGCATACCCATCAACAAACCAGCGACCGAAAAATACCCCCACGTACTATCACAGAGGCAACATTCCCTGGCGCAACATAAAGCAGCGAGCTGTATCCTGAGAGGAATAAAACAAACAAATCCCTTGCCTTGGGGAAAAAAGATCACAGTGTGCAATATAAGAACTATTTTTGCAAAACCATTCTTATAGTACATCATACCATAAATTACTTAAAGAAAAGTCTGAAGCAGATGCTTCTTAAATGATTGCCATTTGTGGCTGTGCTCCGTTATCATTTGAATGTGCCTTTGACCAGCTTCGACACAAGTATGTTTGGAGTCCCAGTCAAAATGATATTGTGCTGAGGACATTCCTAGCAACAAAGCTATTATAGGCAAATATGAGCCCCCTTATTGTTATTTGTGGGTACCATTAGACAGCTACCTGCAGCGGCCATGATGTTACACTGGTAATGAAAGGAAGGGTGATAGCGGCTTACAATCATCCTAAAATGAATGACTTTCTTGTAAGACATAGGCTTTTCTTTCTGTCAGGCATGGGGGGTGTTGTAAGTAGAAAGTCCACAAAAGGCAGGTTGTGGTTCCAAGAAGTAATTTTATTCAGATTGAAGTTACAGAAGTTTAAGATTATAGCCAAGATGATAAGTAGGCCAATATGTACACCCCACCAGGAGCAGCCTCCTAGCTGCTCAGCCTGCTGAAACCAACTGACTCACATCCGGCACCCAACATTTCATGACCTCATCAACATTCCACACATAAGCCAAAAAATGAGGGTAGAGGCTGATCAAATCCGCACACAACAAATGTCTGTGGTTACTGTGGTTAACAAAGAATAGTGCGCGAAACCAGGGAGGACTTCCCTCTTTACTCCCCAAAATCTAGGATCAAATCCTACACCAACATTCAAATACACAATAGGTTCAGCACTATATACTTCTGTATGACCACAATGTAGCAACAGCAGCTTGATAACAAAGCATGTAACACAGGATGTGTAAATTTTCTTCTTTATTTCTTTCAGATGAGGATTCTTTATATTTCACATTTCATGTTCATATAGCCATAGCCAACGCGTTTCGTCTCCCATGAGACTTCTTCAGGGCTCATATATGTGATGTATAAAGTTTTTTTCTTTCTTTAGAGGTTCATATAGTATGCCAATACATTGAGTGGACAAATTATCTTACTATGGAATTGGATTTTTAGTGTGAAAATGATTCGTGACTTTTTCTTTGACTAAGGTCTCTTGGGTTTTCTGCTTTTCCGAATAGAGACAACTGGTGAATGTTGATTTTCTCCTTGAATTTTGCTCTGTTGTAGACCGTTTGAGATGAATGCTTTTTGATACAAAGACGATATTTTGTCTTTGATGAATTGTTAGGATGGAATCTAAAAATAATTTCAGATCTTTGTTTTTGATAATTTGTTAAGATGGAATCTAAAAACAATTTATTCCTTAAGGTGTAATTATTAAATCATGACCCTCAGATTGGAAATATGGATTGGTTGTGATCCTGAATGTGTTGTATTTGTCTTTGTATGTGAAAGATGTCAAATTTTGGATTTGTAATGTATATCTTTCTTATTTTAATCTGAATAGCCCTGAAGAAGTCTCGATGTGAGACGAAACGCGTTGGCTATGATCTCTGGCTTCTTGAAAATAAAGAAAACATTTTAAAGAAAAATAAAGAAGACATTTATTTTATCAAGAAATGAAGACTTTTGAATAATTTGTTCTTTGATGTAAATCCTGAACTTGGAATAACAAATGTACATTATATAGCGCTGAACCCTCTGTGTATCTTGTATTCATAATAGGACTTGTTCCTAAATAAGGAGTATAGAGGGGAGTACTCCTTGGTTCTTTGCGCTATCTTGTGGACTTAAAGACACTTGTCATCTGCTGGGTGCGGATTTCTATAGCCTCTGCCCTCTTCCTTTTGTGTTCAGGTTCATATAGTGTGAATTTGGCAGTGAGCATTTCTCTAGGTTACTCAGGGTTTAGCAACGGTTTGGTAGCCGGCCAAGTACATCCTCAATTTTCAATTTCAGCCTGAAATTGATAATTGAGGATGTACTTGGCCGGCTACCAAACCGTTGCTAAACCCTGAGTAACCTAGAGAAATGCTCACTGCTGAATTCACACTATATGAACCTCTAAAGAAAGAAAAAAACATTCCACACATACTCAGGCTGAACAGCAAGGGAAAGAGGGAGCACAGACATTACAGGAAAAGTCACCTTACTACAGGGAGCAAACGCTTGACCACCTCAAGAACACTGACAAGGCAAGCACTTTCCTAACATAGCGCGCAATGAATATTGCAGCGTTTGAACCCCTTTGTCAGGTATTTTCATCCTCCTCAGGCACCAATCACACAACCTGCAATTTTAAATTTCAGCCCAAACTCCATTCTTCTTGAATATGCAATAGATTTGGGATTACAAACATATAAAAAAAAGTCTTCGGAATCTGATATGAACCCCTGCGGATGTCTGCATCGTTGTTTTTCTTACAGGACGAATAGCCTTGGATCGGAAAGGAGCATTTATTCACCTTAAAAAAAAGGCTCTGCTCAAGGGACGAAAATTGTGTTGAGTGTGTTTGTGTTGTATCTGACTGAACAAACATTGTGAAATCCACAATGAAGACCAAATAAGGGAAGAATAAGACGGGAGGAGAATCCTCATAATTTGAAACAAGTTCCTCAGTAAGATTTTATAAGTGTGTGTGAACTACTTCTTTAATTTAATTGTTGGGGACAGGGGATCCTATAATTATTTTTTTTCTGTTTAAGAACCTGATAGATCAAATAAACATAATAATTATTAATATGTTTAATTATATGTAGTTCTATATTTTTATATTGATACTTTTTTATAGGTATGCAGATCTTTGCTGCCAATAAGGAGCCGATGGCAACTATGTTAAAGCAAATGCGTGCACGTAACAAAAGGTGATAAAAAATACCCTTAGATATATATGACAGGTGCAGAATACACACAGGTCCTCTGTATCAGCACTACTCAAATTAAATTAACATATTAATCAAATTAGGGCAGAGCTCATCGAACAGCAAGTGGTAAAGTCGAATGACCAAAGAATATGCTGATAACCTTTTTTGATATTCCTCATATGGAAATGAGAACTATGTTTACTCATTGTAGATATCCTGAACACCTGTTTGGATTGCGCCATTCCGTGACTGAGCGCACGAGCGATAAATTAAATATGGCGCCTAGCATGACGTCCCAGCTTAGTTACCTGCTGGGGCACCGTAGAGCAGGCCTCGTCGGAAAGATTCTGGCTCCACTTGAGCCAAGAACAACCCGCGACAAACACAGGCAAAACCACAAAGCCCAAGCAATTCGAATGACAATTATCCTAAATGAAAGTTATTATTTTGCTAATCCCGGGAACAGCTTGCAAAGGGAGATTTGGGTCTTCCTTTAATAATGCAAAGTTAATACGTGGTCCCCTTGTAATTATCTTTATCAGGAGGCCCCTGGTTTAATCTGCATGTTTAGCAGAAAAGGACGAAATCAAAAAGAGATCTGCTTTAAAGCAGGGGGCGGACAGTAAGCTGTTTGTAAATCGTTTGCATAAACAGATGAAGGGGGAATTGCAATCCAGGTGCAAGAAATGGAGTCAGGCAAGACATTGGCCGGGTCTACTCCGGGATGAAGGGGGGGGGTGGGCTTATGCAAGACGCTCCTTCTACGTCTGAGCCTTGTGTGAACGCTTGGCAACTGCAGGGCCTTCCAGGGTTCTTGTCTGAATGATTGATTCTCATAAGGCGCCATATTGGACGACCTGGGACAGCAGCTTAGTGGGCAGTGCCGTTTTCAGACTGAGGTGGAGCTGTTTATTAAAGGGCTAGGAACTAACATACATTTAAACTGTAGGCTTGAACAGAAAAATCTTTGCTGCGGAAAATTCCCCTAAATTTAAAGTATATTAGCGCCAAGACACCTTTTAGGTACACATGCGCTTTACAAATCGCATTAACATAACATATATTTCAATTAAACTTGTAGAAGAACCTCTGGCTCTATGTAGGGGCTCTGGCCTGAGAGAGCTCCTGAATGGGTCCGGAGGGAGGTTGAGGGGTCTGGTGGGGAGGCCTCCATGTATTTCGCAGTGGGAGGGGCCTTCAAGTTTTGTTAAACCAGTGGAAGGGAGGCATTAAACCCAGATTAGTACTTTTAGTATTATCGTGCCAATTACAAATGCCGGACTTCGAGTACCATGAGGCAGAGCGAGAACAGGAATGTTTGAATGCTCATGCCTGATAAAACATGAGGTATTGAGGTAGAATGTTAAATGTGGCATCGGATAAAAGTTTTGAAGGGCTGAATTGTGTTTTATTTACAGGACTTCGAAAAATAACACACTGCAACCAAGTAGTACACCGGGGTGTCTGAGCCCCCTTAACCAGTCCTGAACAGCTGGCCCAAAGGACATTGCATTCTGGAGCGTGCAGGTCTATGCTTATACGGGGAAATCTAAAAAAAATCTACGCAATATGTTTCTGGATAAAAAGTCAAATTTCAATTGTGTTCTCACAAGTTATGATAGGGTGACACTTGTCATCATGTAAAATAAATGGCAATGCAGCATTTCCCAGTCCTTGCTTGAAATGTGGTATCCCCCCCCCCACCTCACAGGCCTTCAACCGAGACTACAAACTTTAGCATATTTTATCCAAAATGCACAGCAGTGTCATAAACCCAGTCGCAATGACAAGTAATCCTGGCAAACAGATGATAAATCATATGAAAGTATCAGAAGTAAGACAAACAACCTTACCCACATAATATAATATAATATAACATAATATAATATAATATAATATGATATAATATAATATAATATAATATAATATAATATAATATAATAATAATATAATCGAATATATAATATAATATAATATAATATAATATAATATAATATAATAATAATAATAATATAATATAATATAATATAATATAATATATAATATAATATAATATAATATAATATAATCATTCTGAAATCCCTGTATAAAAGCCAGCCTCTAATTTCTTTATAATCGGCAAGAAGTGCCACCCAGTCACCAATTTTAAAGAAATTACGTCAGAACTCAACTATAATAATTTATTACAGTTGAGTTCTGACATCACAACGCCTACTGCCGAGCCAGCAGCCGAGGGGAGAAGCAAATCAGGCCAAGGAGCATCATTGAAGCAGAAGTTTATAGAACAAAAAGGGAACATGGCTTTTCTTTCTTCTGCTCTGTTTTTCTAGCTGTGCAGTGACAACCAGAAGTGAAATATTTATATCAAAAAGTCTATTTTTTTGCACTCCTTAGGTAATAATAGAAAGTTAGAATCTTTCGACACATTCGAATCTACTACGTATTTTTTTTTAAACTGACTTGTATTAAACTGACTTTAATACCTTATTGCAACAAATATCTCACAGGTTTTGATGTTTTTAATTTTGCTCTAGAGATTCAATTTTTACTCTTCATGTTTGCAAACATGCTCGCTCTATTGAAAAGGGCTATGTACCAAGGATTTAAATGGTTTGTGAGGAAGGTGATGGTGTGACCATGTATTATAAGGAACAAAGTACTCCCTGCAGTGCATGATACGTATATTGTAAATTGCCTGGAGTTCCAGAACCTTATAAATGAACTTGGCCTTATGAATTGTTCCTCTATATGGTTATGGAACCAGGGCCGGACTGGCCATTGCAGCACCGGGCATTTCCCCGGTGGGCCGCCAGGATGGGGGCTGGTTCTGGACCCCTGGGGGACCGTTTTTGTTACCGCGGGCCGATATTCCCGCATAGCTGCAATATCGCCCCTGCCGCTGGCTGGTCCGACTCAATTCCCAGGGCTGGTTTGCGTTCCCAGTCCGGCCTAATAACATACTATGCTTTCTGTCTTCCTTTGGATAAGAGGAGAAGCAGTTCCGGCTGGATTCCCTTTTCAAGTGAGACCTGAAAGTGATGCCCTTTGGTAATCTTCCCAGGGCCTGCGCTGCCAGCAAGGATTGTCCGCTTGTGTCAAAAAGCCCGCTTTAGTTGCCTGCTAATGAGGTCCGGCGCGCGCCTGCAGCTGCCCTGCGATTAGAGCGAGGCTCCTGTCCCCGGTCCAAGTTGGATCAAGCCCCGTCGCGCGCTGCTCGGGACCCTTCAAGCCTCCTTCGGTCCCGTCAGAGGGTGGGCTGGGTCAGCCTCCTACACGCGGCCTGGCTGCTCATTGTCGGGGACATTTTAGGCGGGAATTGGTTTAACTCTGCGAGTTAGAAGTGGGTCGCGCGGTCCTCGCCAGGACAAAGGGGGCCTGTCTAACAGATGTAAAGTTAAGTGAAATCTGTCATGTGTGCAGAAAACGACCGTCCGAGAGGAGAAGAGAGGAGAGGAGGGGGTGAGGTCGAAGGGGAGGCGGGAAGGTTATTGGATTGTAGCGGGAAATTGGTGGCAATTAATCCTCCGGAATTGGGGACAAGTGGGCGCACACTGCCCCCTTATGCACGCGCGAGGGGTGTGGACGGTGTCACTGAAGTGGGCGGCCACTTGTTGGAGCTTTGGACTTCCCAGGGGATGAGGGAGGAGATAAAAAGCCCCGAGGAGTCCTGGCCCCTTCCATCCTCCGGAGCAGCAGCAAAAAAGGGAAAGTAGTGGCAGCCGTCAGCATGACAGGAAGAGACGAGCTCTGTGATGGAAGCTCCAAAGGGAAGGTGTTGGTGCCCAACGCGGGCAATGAGAGGCCAGTGCGCTGTAGCGGCTTCCGGTCCAAGGGCTTCGCTATTACCGACCTGCTGGGCCTAGAGGCCGACTTCCCGTCCCCTGTGGCGACGGGCCCCGGCTGCGAGGGGCCCGGGGCGGGCATGGGCGGGGTGTCCATGAGCGGCGGCTCCTTGCCCTTGGGGCTGGGATTCCTGTGCGGCTTCGCTGCCCAACAGCACAGCGGCACCCACTGCCTGCTGCCAACACACATGCCATTCCTGCAGCCCCGAGCCGAGCATCATCAGTACATGCACCCGTCGGAAAGGCACAAGGAGAACATCTCTGGTAACATCTTATACATTTGTGTATTTATCTTTTGTAAATAGTTATGACTTTCTGACTCTGAAAATTAACGATATTTAATTAGTTGTCTAATTGCTATTTCGTTAAGTCAATGTATTGGTTTTTTTTCTAATAATTAACACCATTATAAGAAAAATACGAATAATGATAGAGATAATATATTTCAATTATTCGTTTAACTAATAATGTTGCTACTGTTGTTCTTGTTATTATGATTTTTATTGTTACTATGATTACAGTGGTCATGATGTGGATGATAACACCATTATTTTAACATTTTTTTTTCGTTAGTATGTTGTTTTTTTCCTGTAAGGTCGCTAGTTTTCAGAATTATATCCATTTATAAAAAGTATATATTTTTAATTTATCAAGGTTTGAAAATATATTGATTGAGATTTCCTTTATGCATTTCTTCAGCTCTGTGCCAACTGGTTTCTAAAATTATACAAATAAAGAGAATAGTGGATCCCCACTTTCATTTCCCCTTGCCGAGGATCACACGTTTCTTGACACTGCTGATTCCTTGGTTTGGCCAGCCCAGTCCACCTTGTGACTACTTCCTCTCTCGCCTTTTATTAGTACTTACCGTTCGGACACTGTTGTTTTCAGCTGTAACTTTTCCACGTTGCAGCTAGCCGAACCGATACATTCGGTAGATATTTCTAATTTGAACGTCTGATCGTCTTACATGCCATTGGGCCAGTAAGTTTGAGGCTGCCTAAACTGACTTTTTCGAAAATGGCTAAATCGCCATTACCGACCTCCTGGGTCTATAGACCGACTGTGGCAAGTTACCACCGAGGCCCCCGGAGAGACGATTTAAACTTGTGTGGAGCGCAGCTAGCCAAGCCGGCGCGTCAAGCCAAACCGTTATTGATTTAGCCGGATAACGTCGGAAACTCAAACACTTTGAATCCTCGAATTTGCACAAGCACGCGAGAATTCCAATGCAACATAAAACGAAAATGTTACGGAGCCTAATACATATGCGCCAACCAGGTTCTGTCTCGTCGCCTTTTATCAGAGACGAGGTAGTGCGCGCAGTAACGTAGCCACGTTTCTCGCGTTAAAGACGTTTGCTCGTACTCCTTTGGAGTCTCCTCGTGCCCTAGGATCGAGTGACAAATATTCACGGATACTAGCTGGGGAGAAGTAAGCGAGAGACGTGGTGCTGGCGAGGGGCATGTGTTCGGTTCTTTAGTCGTACACGTCTTCTCCCTGGCAAGGGCTGTGCTGCAGCTTCCCTCCCCAGCGCAGGGAGCTGTCCGAAGCCTCTTGGTGCTGAAATCAAGCGGTAGCGTCTGTCCGCTTCCCCCACTCGATAGAAGTTTAGCTAGGGCGATATTTACATATTTTATACAGGCCTACTACCTCTGCAGAGGCGTTGAAGCGAGATTCAGATTTTGGCAGTCTTTGTTTTGGAGCCTGCCCTTACAAAAGTTATTTTACATTATTTTTTTCAATCATGTCAGTAGGGAATTGGGCTGGGAATTGGTGCGATCGGGTTCAGGTGGTTTCTGCTGGATCCAGTTGTCCTAGGGGTGGATTTTGTGCACCAGCGGATGTGATGAGAACACATTTCCCGTTGCTTCCAGCTGCATCTTAACGTTGCTATTGGCGACGAATTGTGTCTGTTGGCACTGCCATTTACCAGAAGAATGCCCATTGTATTTTGTCCTTTTTGAACCTAGTCCAGTGTCCCACATGACGTCATATGCAAACACTAGGTTAGGGAGAAACCACCTGTACCTGAACATCTGTGAATTCAAGCCAGGTGTTTCTGAAGTTTCAGCTGTGCGTTGATTCCCCGTACCAGATTAAATTATCTGTGCACTATTCTTCCCCGGGTCCAGTTGCGCATATTGGACCACACAGAAAACATAATCGTGGTTTTAGAAAGAGTTGATGTGACATCATTGTATTTGCAAAAAAGTGTGTTGCAGCGGTTAGCAAAAAATAGACTAACTCGTGTTCACAGCTTTCCAGCGACACTTGTTTTCCACAAGACATTTGCAAAGGAAATTCACTCAATAAGAAACGCCCACACGCCCTAAACTAGCTCCCGTCCAGGATATGATTTTTTTCTTCTCAAAAATATATGTTTATCGTCTCGTCTTCAGCGATCGCTTATTTAGGCTGCTTCTATTTTTTAATTGATAAACGTGTGTTTTTTTTCGTACACAGATGACGATAGTTTGTCTGGGGATAAGAGCGACCTGAAAACACCCACTTCACAAATAAAGCGAAAGAAGCGACGGCACAGGTGAGTGGCGCTTGGATATCAACTGCCCCCTCTGGACTCTGTGACCTTGTTCATATATTCGTGGGTAAATATCTCGCCCATGATAGTCACCATTGTGTTCCCGATTGGAAGCCAACTGGTTTCTAATGCACGCCCCCCCCCCTCCCCAGAGAATTGGTACTTTGTGTTTTGATATATTCAATACTCACGTTGCTGGGATTTTTTTCTCGGTAGGACCGTGTTTACTGCTCACCAGCTAGAAGAATTAGAAAAGGCTTTCAGTGACGCTCATTACCCGGATGTGTATGCCAGGGAAATGCTGGCCATGAAAACTGAACTTCCGGAAGACAGGATACAGGTGAGTTCGGGGAATGTTGTTAGACACTATTGTTAAATGCACATAGATACACAAACGCGTTCCCACACGCGCTTGCCAACAAAAACACAAACTTTCAGACACGCAGTCACACACACTTAACACATGACGACATTTACAATTGAACACCAAGTCACGCGCGCACATATCACACTATGATACAGACAGACACACAAAAACACAAATTTAACTTGCACATGCAAAACATTCATATTTACAAACACACATCAGAAGGCACATTCATTTGCATACGCACAATCAGACACATACTCCGAAATGCAAACACACGAGCTGACACCGACAGACACCAGCAGCTGAGATAGCACAGTCAGCCATGTTAGTGACATCCAGTGTTATTATGAACACCCCATCTCTTGCTCTCCAGTCAGTGCTTAATTTGTAAAAACAATAAGTGCCAGGGCCCGCGGCAGGAGGCCACCGCAGTCTGTACCACCAATTGCCCCTGCCGGAGCTGCTAATAAACAGTGCCTAATTTGTAAAATATTAAGTGCCAGGGCCCTGACCAGAAGGCCACTGCAGCTTGCACCACACATTGCCCTTGTCCGCTACCAAAACAACTACTAGCCATCTCTCTGGCATGTAAATGCGACAGTTCAGATTATTCCAGGTCCCCAAAGATAAAGGAATGGCTGGGGAGGCAGGGATTAGCAATTGTAACGTATATTGTTTATTCCTAAACTACCGTTGTTCTGCTTATCTCTAAATTAGATGAGCCGCGCCACCATGTGGTAGACTGTTCCAAGTATGGTGCTGATAATGTGGTGCTGGTGCTGGTGCTGAGCATCAGAATCCAATTAAGTGCCGGTGCTGAGTACCAGAAAGCACCGGCTCAAATTAAGCACTGCCAATGAACTACCATCACAGCTACTAACCATAAAACTCTCAAAAGTGTGACATTTCAAACTATTTCAGGCCTTAAAGTGATAAGAATTGGTTGGGCAGGAGCTATTAGTCATTTTCAATCTATAGTGAATTAATAAAGAACTGCCATTCTGCTCATCTCTAAATTTGATAAACAGCGCCACCATCTGGCATACTGCCAGAAGTACTGGTGTTGACAAGTGCCACCCAGTGCCATAATTTAGTAAAAAACAAACATGCCGGGGCGTGGCTTGTTCAGTAAAATGGGGGGGGAATTAGACTTTCTGATTACCATGCTGTCATATAATGTTAAAATACATTATGCGTCATGAAGGGCCCAAAGAGGGGTTTAAGGAACAGCGGAAAGGGAGAAGAATGCAGATTGGTATGAGTATTAAGTGAGAGAAACAGTATGTTCTAAAATAATCAACATTTTTTTTAAGGACTTTCAAAATAGAGATGAGAGAGTGTGTGTGTTTTTGGCAGTGTACATGTGCAAAAATCCAAAGTGAAATCCAATAGACACCTCACCATACCCGACTGAAGGCACCTATACCCAGTTTTCAGAAAATACATTAATAAGGGGGGTAAAGCATCCAAAATGCCGCTCCTGAAGCTATATCCCTGGCCATAGCATTTCAATGCGTGCCAGGGCATTCAGAGTTATGGTACAATGGGTGACTCTGCCCAGCAAGGATGCCACTGCAATGCCTACATTGGTAGGAGAGGACTGAGGAGCAGCAGTTTCACTTAACCTTTTGAGGTGTAACTTCTTTGGGACAGTGTCCTGTGTGAGCACCCTTCCAGATGCCCAGAAGACGATAACACTTTAAACGAGCTGCAAAGCATTTTAACTGTGGAATAGACGGGACCAGTTGGCTTGTAAACCATACAAGAAAATGTACCCTAGAGCATGTTTTTGCCCATGCGGGGGGCCAACCAGGACCCTACACTAAGCAGTGTTACCCCAGAGTTACCCCAAGGCCTTTATAATACAGAAGAAAAAGAGCAACCCATATGTCCATGTGAACTGGGAATTAAATTCGAGATATAATAGAAATTGCTGTTCTGGGTTTAGAGATCCTTCCAAATTGTGATATGGCAAGGATTCTCACCTTTTGGCGCAGATTAGTATCAAATCACCAAATAGTTGAAAACAATAGTCCTTTTTATTCAAAAAAAGTTGAGTTTATTCAGATTTTGATTGTTTGATTGTATACACCGTTTTGTCCTTTCGGTGAGGGATAAGAAAATCAACCACCGTAATACGTGGCCGCGTCTTCTTCCCGAATCGTCATGATTCTAGTGTATCTCGAATTTCACAAATTGCGATATAAGCCCTGATGAAGTTTCAAAAGGTTGTATCTTTGGGGAACGAAACACGTTGGCTGTTTTTATGAACTAATTTTGAAATAAAAGAAGAACTTGATAAAATAACAATGGACTATATGTATTGTGTTTGGTCCACCTCCTATTGATAAACCTATAACAAGTGTTCACATGGAACTTATTTCCAGGAAGATTCTTTAATTTGTTTATGACAGATGTGTTCTGTTTTATTAAGAATTTTTCCTTGTTTGATTACATCTACACAGAATTATTCTGTGACAATAAGAAGTTGTTTTCAGAAATAAGTTCCATGTGAACACTTGTTATACATTTACCCTACGGCCTTTGGCATGTGTCCAAATTAAGAATCATGCAATCCTTGATAAAACCCCCTCTCCTTGGGGACACTCACTGCTCAACAGCTTAGCTGGCTTGCCAAGTCTGTACACATTTTGCTTATTCTCCAAATATGAACTTTATTCAAAACCACGACTAGTCTGTTATAAATGTTGCATAAACATAAGGAGGTAAATAGGCAGGTACACAGTATGTAACACAACATGCATTAGATACTAGCAGGTTCATTGGTTTGCTCAGAGCAAGCCGACCAATCACCTACCACAGAATGCGGTCCATAACTGCTCCAGAATATCTGTCAGACTTCAGCTCATTTTAAGCTCTGGCAATGAGTAGAGATGTAAAGAATACAGGAGGAAACAGGGGCTTAGCTCTCAATGGTGCAGCAGGTGCATTGGTAGCGGTCCCTGGTTATTGTAGCATTTCACTACTTAAACAGAGGCAGGGCCGGACTGGCCATAGTGGACACCGAGCATTTCCCCGGTGGGCCGCCAGGGTGGGGGCCGCTTTTGGACCCCAGGGGGTCCTTTTGTGTTACCGGGGCTGGTTTCGCAGCATAACAGCAATATAGACCCCGTGTAGCTGTGAGACGGAGTGGGGCTTCCAACTAGCAACCCCCCCAGCCGAGAAGTTTGCCAGGGCCGGTTTCGGTTCCCAGTCCGGCCGTGAACAGAGGTCCTGGGATACATTTTCCTTCCTTGCACTAGGGGCCATGCCACCCTTCATTGGTCACGGAAGAGAGGCACAGTAGGCCAGCGCTGTCACATGCCTGTGCTGCTAATACCAGCCCTGAGGCCAGTGAGTGTTATTAATACTTGAAGCTCACCCGCTGAGCTTCGTCGGCCTCCACAGTGGCCACATTAAGATCAGCGAGGGCTAATAATTAGCAAACTGGACTGACTGCATAGTCAGTAATAATACAACACTCTCTTGCATGAGCTATGTACTCATTAACATAGGCACTGGCTGTGTTGGTATGATCATGTGCCTGGATACCTCTCGGGGTGATTAGCGCACTCTACAAATCTCCTATTGATTGATGCTCTGTGCAAAATGTGAGCTGTGCTTGCTATGCTGACACTACTGTTGCATTCCTCGATCCTTTTATACCAACATTTCACTCATGTAGTGTGCCTCATTGAATGGCACCACAATATAGGCCCGAGCTGCTCCCTATAAGAGCGCCTTCAACTTGTGAGTCAATAACAACTGATGGCCAGCAGGGGGTGTCCGTCCCTAACAGATACTAAATTCTATGCATAGTTGAACATGCAATGTCTATTAAAAACAAGTTAATTGAACATATAAAAGAACTTTGTTAGCCTAAGAGTGCTAGTAACAATTATTATCTTAAAATTCAGAGTACAGTATAATTAATATCACACTGAAGAGACCGCCTGGGCACCCGGATTTCAAGGAGGTTTAACTACACTCTGAGGATAAGACCACAATTTATGTTTCTAAAAATCCCTCAAATTCCATGTTACTGTTTCAGACATGGATACTGGACCGAACCAAAAAGCAGAAATAGCAGGGTATCTTGATTATGTATGGTATCATAATATTGGGCTTTAAATATCATTTTATGAATATATTGTATCAAAAATACTGATGACCAAAGTATCAACAGCGTAACAATATATAGGAAATTATAGGTTTGCTACACTTAACGCCACATATATTTACTTAAAAAGTATACATACCTTCCATTTACGTAGACGTGGAGTTAAGGATTGAAACTCTGTGCTTACCAATATATACTTACCTCCAATACATTTTGGGTATCAATATTGTTGCAGCACGATGTTTCTAGAGTCGATATCCTGACATACAAGCGTGAATTTTAGCATCCATATTAATACCCATATGAAAAGCACTGCATGATGAGGCCAACTCTTGTGTGTGTCCTCGGTGGTCCTCAGATGACATTATCGCAACTTTGTTGTTTCTTTAGGGTCTGTGGCCTTGCTGGATAGAAGGAACAGTGAGCTAACACTCTCTGACTTCTCTTTTCCAGAGAAGCCAGAGTGAGGGGTTAAAGTAGGAGGGATAAAGACAATCTCTTGAAAGTTTGTGGTTACCTTTCGATAACCCATCTACTACTTAGGAGCCCTCGTGTTGTTGAGTGTCATATTCTTGGAGAATTGAAAACTCAACAACACAAGAATTCATATATGAAGAGGAGTTGGCCCATCCCATAAGGAGTGCCACCAGAGTTCTCCACAAAAATACAACAAAAAGCCATTAAACAAACCAGGCATTACAGGTTGGATGAGGTGTGGATCAGGCCAGCAACCCAGTTGCGGCCGGCACAGGTAAGAGCGGTGGGGTGGTGGTGGGGAGGGTCGAGGAAGTCGACTTACGAAGGGATGAGTTTAATTAAATTAAAAAACAAATAAAACCACTTACCTTGTGCTTGCCGCATCGTCGACTGGGCAATGCGGTGAGCGCAAGGTAAGTGGTTTTATTTCAAAAAATGTAATTCACCTTATCCTGTTGTATGAAGACTTCCCTGACCCCCACTCCACCCCCCATTCCAACGCGCCGCGCCTAACCGCTCTTACCTGTGCCGGCCGCCACTGTAACAACCTACACCAACTTAAGAGTTCTTAACTCAAAGAGGTGTTCAGGTAATATGTTACAGAGTGCATTGCGTTTGGAGTGTCAAAAACATACAATAGAATGGGACAATATAATTACAGACAACTGTATGAAGTCAAAGGATAACCTAATACAATGAAACCCAAATCCATATCTGCATACAGCTCACTCAGAAAACATGATATTGAGCAATAGTGGTTTATGTGGTGTAAAATCCTGATTATCGACTACTGATTATCGTGGGGCACTAATATTGTATACAGAATATTGCAGAACAAAATATCGATAGGTAAGTATGTACAGATTTTCTTTACCTTACTCCATAACTATGGGGCATATTATCAAGCACGGCGTTAAAATTATCGCCGCTTTAGCGGCAGAAAACTGCCGCTAAAGCGGCGATAATAGAACATGGGCTTCTATTGGAATTCTCTGCGGCATATTATCAAGCCCATTGTCGCCACTTTGCTGCTAAAGCAGCGATAATTTTCAACGCCGTTTCTTGATAATATGCCCCCACGTCCCCTGATGATGTATACATCATCACGGTGCTTAGCTGCAGAGTTAAGAATAGTAAATCCAGGCTTCCCTTTGTGCACTTACTTTTCGATATTTAGTCCCTCTATATTTTGTCCACGATATTCGAGTAACAGAATAGTCTTGTGCTCGATATTCCAGAGCACAGTCAGTTTATGTGACATTGTCTGCAATCACCAAGCACTACTTTCAGGCTGGACGAAAGGCCTTATCATTGCTAGGTGGCAGATTGTGCACAGGTCCTCTGCGCCGACTTAAAGTTGTCCTTAATCAGGGTCTCTACACAGAATTTAGTGGGAGCCTGTACCAGTGTAGCTGCTCAGTACTGTTTTTTTTGGGCAGTAATGCTGTTTTATATGATTTTTGTACTGCCATTTTGTAAATAGTGTGGGATTCCAGTCACATCATGCAGATAAGGCTAGATTATTGAAGAGGAGTGGTGAGGAACAGTATGCTGCCATCGGCCAGCTGCATTTTAAACATATATTCACATGCAACTTTGTGAAGCACCCCAGATTTTACCTTGAAGGTCATCGTTCTATATATTATGTCTTGCCAATGTCTATGATAATGCCATAGCACTTGTTCTAGTCTCCCTATATTTTAAAATGCTTCTGGTGGCAGCCTGTGCACCTGAATCTCCAGGGTAATGTGGTGATCCAAGCCTTGCATCCATGTTTAAGCCACGGACATTCTGCAGTTAGCGGTTCTTAGGTGTATCCCTCTTGACAATGACAAAGCCAACCCACAGCACCTCCATTTTATATCTACTGGTGTGTAAATAAGATTGCATATGCATTAGATCCAGCATGGGGTCCTCTCTCAGCTTCTCCCTCAGCATCTCTCTTAGGGTATGATATACTCTCTCACAAGGGGTTTGATGGTTGGACATAGCCATGCGGGATGGATGAAGGCCCTTGGCTGATTCTCGCATTGTAAGCATTTCGGGCATCTTATTTGGCCAACATTCCACGGCCTCTGTTGATGGGCTTTAATGCTTGCAGGCAATGAAGGACAGCGCCCCTGTGGTCTCTGCTAGGGGTGATGCCAGGTGATGCCTTACCAAGGATGCAAATGACTTTGAAGTTTATATGGTCACGCATTAAGCACCAAACTAAATGGGTTCATATCAGTAGGGGCTGATATCGATTGGGAGTGGTGTGGGTGGGAAGGAAATAAAAAAAAAACCTTACCTGGGCTGGCCGGCCACTGCCTCTCCTCCGTCCTCTTCTTCCTATACCTGCCTGCAGCAGGAAGCAGCAGGAAGCACCATAGCCAATCACAATGCTGCAATGCAGCATTGTGATTGATCTGAGCACCGTGGTTCATCGTTCAGATGGGGAGTGGGAGGCTTTGCATGTTCCTCACAAGGCTGTGTACAGCAAGCCTAGGTAAGTCAGTGGCTCCTGAGAGCCACTGACTTACCTATGACAAATAAAATGATGATAGCGATAGGTTATTATTATTTTGCTTTTCCTTTTGGGCAGTGGGGCGATGCTCCTCTGCCTCAGCAGAGGAACCACTACAGGTTCATATGCTATAAGCAAGGTGCTGTGTCACCTTTCTTCAAGTGTGAGAGAAAGGATGTCATGTTTTGGCGAGCACACTAGGATCCTGCAGCATGAACGCCTCCTAGGTTCACAGCAAGGACACTGGACACCTCTTCCTGTGGCAGAAAGTGAGGGATGTTATTGCCAAGTTTGTAACCAAGACCCAACTTTCTGGGGACATTAAAGAAGCTTCACTGTCAAATGTTGGTTTTGTGTAGGATCAATCATTCTAGTCTTGGGGTATGCAGACTGTATGTATCAGGATGAATCTATGTGCAGAAACCAGTTCCTCCCTTTGACTGGAGGGCGTGCCATGACTGGCTCTTTCTTCTGTCCGCAGGTATGGTTTCAGAACAGAAGAGCAAAGTGGAGGAAGCGCGAGAAGTGCTGGGGCCGGAGCAGTGTCATGGCGGAGTATGGACTGTACGGGGCCATGGTCAGGCACTCCATCCCTCTGCCAGAATCCATCATCAATTCCGCCAAGAGTGGACTGGTGGGCTCCTGCGCCCCCTGGCTGCTTGGTAAGTGAGCGTAGCAGGCCTTCTATGATGCATTCATGGCAATGAGAAGAGATGTGGTGTCCTTGTAAAGTAGAGATCCACAAAGAAAGTCACCATTAAATGTAAAGCTCCCACCTTCTGTGTAAAAGCGGTGCCTTTTTAAAACAGTTTCAGACTTATTGTTACTTAGTTTTAGAAGGGCCAATGCCAAAAAGCAACGGCCAACATCATTATGTTGTGTGTGCAGATGTTGTGACAGTGTGTTCTCTGATAAATAGTGCCTTCCTCAATGCACACGTGTAGGCAGAACTGTTGGTAAACACAGTCTTAGTGGGTTTGGGCCTATAGGTCAAGAGACTAGGGCAGTCAGTGTATCCTGCAGGACGAGGGGCATCCAAGTCTGATATGGTTTGCTTTCCCGCCTTTTCAAAACCCCGCCCCTTCATCTGTATAAGTAAGCATGCACACAACTCAGGGAAGCACTCTCTGACATCTTTTTAAAATCTTATGTATTAAAACAAAATAAGCTGCATTAAACAGTAAACGTAAACCTTCACAGATGTTAGCCCACACTATGAACAAAGGGGTTAAAATGACCAACGAAGCTGCAATGTCAAAAAAAAACGAAACAACGGGTATAGGCAATAACAAACATTACAAGTGTGTGCAGAATTAAAAAAAAAAATAAGTCAAGGCTGCCTGCACAGTTGCACCGTCTAACATGATAATCTCTGTTGGACCATTTACAATGCTGAGCCTTGAAGTCATTTATAGATGAAAAATGCCACTGTGGGTTGGCTTTACTCAGCAGCAAAACATGCAGGGACTATTGACTTTAAAAAAGAGAGAGGAAGGTCAGTTTTGGGGAGATGGAGTAGGTCTTGATTCTAAAATGAAGTGACCTTCAATCAAGTGTTATTGTAGGTCAGGAGCATTAATGTATATAGGAGCTTAGGACCATGCAGTTGGCCTGCGTCTCCTCAAAGGCTTCGCCCTTCTTGCAGCAGGTACTGGTTCCTGCAGTGACTATGTCACCTCAGGAAAATCATTCCCCCCAGTCTTTGCATAATTATGTATTGATAAAGCCTAGAAGGAGTATTTCACCAACATAAGTGATTGCATAACCCCAGATGCAGACTCCTCTCGCAGGGCGGCCCTGCATTCTAGCTGCTAGCACCAAGCCAAGATACTTCCTGTTCTATCTATGTGTAAGTTCAGGAAAGCCACTAAAACTTCATATTTTCTGCTAATTTTTGCTAATTGACAGTAGGCTGTGCTCCATCCTAGCACCAAGAAATCTTTTTTGATGGCTATGCACTTTAGAAATGTTCATGCGTTCATAAAATATCCAAATAGTTTGAATTCTAAGTGAACTTTATAAATTCAATAGAAGCACTTATTCAACAACCATTCCCTGTAGCAGACTGTTAGAAGCCATTGTCCGTTGCCCTGCCTCTGTCAGGCTTCAATGCTTTTTTAACTTGGTTCTTCTTCTGTTTTGAAGGAATGCATAAGAAATCCATGGATGTCTCAAGAAAGCCTGAAAACGAGGACTCAGCGACATCCAGGCTTAAGAGTGAGGAGGAGGAGGACTATAAAATAATCCAAGTGGACTCGCCAAGGAACTCTCAAGAGAGAGACGTTACAGCGGACAGTGCGGAAGACACCGCCATGGACCTCTCGAGCACGGCCAAGCACGACTGCCGGGGCGCTTTCAGGCAAGGCCTCGGCGGCGACAGGCCGCTGGAAGTGACTGACAATGGCCACTGAAGACACTGGGGTGACAAGGGACGGGGCGGGGAATGACTCAGGTGGAAAGGAGTAAAACAGAGTTTTAAAGAGCATGAGGAGAGTATAAAGGCGGCCCGGCTGCAGACAGGCAGACAAAATGCCCTTATTTAGAATTTCCGATAACCTCTTAGATAAATTATGACATTTTCTGAATATTTACTTGCAGGGCGTTTTTACCTCATCAGAGCGCTAAGAAAATAGACCCATGTTAGGTTTCCACGCGAAAAGGCATTATTTCTTCTAAAAAGCACAAGTAACTCAAGTTAGGTAACTAGTATTTTATTTTGTTGTGGACTTGAAAGCAGTAATTCACGCCAATCCAGCCTACAAAGTATAGGCAACACCCCCCCCCCCTGGACTCGTGATGAACGAAGGCTGCTTTAAACCTACACCATCCTGAAGTCCTCCCTTGTTCTGAAATGTTGGGGCAAATCCCTACCCCCTCTCTGCTGCCGCTCCTCCGCCCCCTGTCTCTAGGTTCTCTGGTTGTTGTGCTCCCTCAGTCTACCTCTTTCACTCTTTTGTGCTAGCTATGTCTCTCTCGCTCCGTCTCTCATGCCGTCTCATTCTCTCTCTCTCTTTCTTTCTCTCTCTCCATCTCTCACTCTTTCTCTCTCGCTTTCTCACAAAGCTATGTTACAAAGAAGTGGTTTTGCACTTATAGCTCTTACTTACAAGGTGCTCTTCAAATATTGTACAATAGTTTAACAGGCTCCCTGCTGTACTTTTATAAACCCTCCATTCATTGGGTTACTATCCTGAGTAATTTTAAGAAACTCAATTCACTCTACATATTCAAGAGAACAAAAACAGTCTATTAATTGTACTCAAATGGTTCCACCTCTAAAACATGGTTTGTTTCAACGTTCAATACTTGAATGGCCTCCTTCTCCCATCTCCACTTGGGAGGTGTCGTCCATTTTGAAAATGTGCAGCACTTGTTACTCATGAATGGACCACTGCATCGGTGTTACACCAGCTAGAAAAGAAAAAGC
This sequence comes from Triturus cristatus, assembly GCF_964204655.1. Taxonomy (NCBI): domain Eukaryota; kingdom Metazoa; phylum Chordata; class Amphibia; order Caudata; family Salamandridae; genus Triturus; species Triturus cristatus. The sequence continues at coordinate 1,140,357,886 of NC_140589.1, forward strand.
AAACAGAGCACATGTGCTTCGTAAGGGCCATAGGAGGGTGGGTATCTATTTCTAAGCTCCCTCAAGCAGTGAGGATTACTAAATAGTACCGCTTGCACCTTTGAAGTTAGGCGGCTCATGAAAATTCCTACAAGGGCTGTTGAGTCACTTAATTTTGGGCGACAGTGAGAAGTATTACTTTGCTGGCTGGAAAAAGCCTCAATTTGTGACCTAGCTGTTCGCTACCAGTAACTTGTATTGCAAACAGACCTCAGTACAAATAGGTTGGTTTGCAAAATAAGGAACCGGAGGGGGTAGCAGAACAAACTGCTTTAATAATATTCATTAGGCAGGTCTCAAATTGCGACTCCCTTCCAATGGCTGCCTTCACAGGGATGGTGGCCAGCAAGGGACAGCAGGCCGCCATTCCTGTGAAAGGTTTTCAAAATGCATTTTTTGTTTAAAGCAGTCCATGTTTCTTAAAGGAAATTGGGCAACTTTAAAATAAGTTTTTCCATTTTGAAAAAATCTCAGTGAGAGCAAGCTATGGGCTCCTTGTTCCCTTCTTCTTTACCCTGAATCTGCCACCCTAAGTCCCAAAGGAGAAGGGGTCAAATGGGGACCCTTTGCCCATTGCAGATCAGCTGCCATCCCAACTCGCGAGGCGGAAACTGGTCATGGTTCTCAGGTGGAATTACATTTGTAAACCAGTGATAAACAGGATACTGGTTCTCCATTTGTAAGGGACACCCAAAACACGCCCCTTCCAACTTGCAAATTCGTGATCATTTCCAAGAACTATTTAGTGATTGAGAAAAGGTTTTCCAAATTTTGAAATGAGTTAGGCACATGAGAAAAAATGATTTTGCAGGTCGCAATCTCTCTGATTTAGCAAATCTTAGAATTTGTGACAGGTAAAAACCTTTGCTCTGTACCTCAGGCCTGTATTTTCTGTTGCAGCTATTTTCATACATGCATTTTGGAGTGTGGAACCTTATTAAATCCACTCCGATGAGAACAAAAGCCCACACTGTCACTGTTGCTTCTGGGTCTCATGTGGAAGTAGAGATGTTTTTTTTTCTGCACTGGATTCTGTATTGCCTCGTGGACGCGTTACACTGCAAATCCGAGGTACCAACTATGGCTCCTGCATACTAGCGAATGATACTTGTCGTAATGGTTGGTTAAAAAAAATGAACAATATAACACATGTACATATTAAGCCGGGATAAAATGTTTATAATATTATGGGAAACCGCATGGTGGAATATTTTGTAATTATTGATTGTTTGTCAAGCAATGTTCCAATGTCAGGATTGGCTCCTGGCCGTTTTTTAAAAATGATATCTATATAAATATATATTTATGTCCCTAAAGCACTTTAGTCATCTGAATTTTCTGAACATTTCTGTTTTTCTGTTTTGTTTGTCGATTATTTATTGTGAAGCCAAGAATAAAAAGAAATCCATATTTTCGACTATGGTGATTTATTTCTTACTTATTGTCTTCCTATCTTAAGGGTTTGTTTTGTCTCTGACATTGTTCGCTCCTTTACTCTTAAAATATTCAGAATTTTCCCCCTGTTTCCGTCCAATCAGTGTTTAATTTGAGCCGGTGGTTTCCAGTGCTCAGCACCAGCACTTAACCATCAACACCGGCGCTTTTAATGAGCGCCAGTTAATGGCACATTCATTTTGTAAATAGTAAAAATAGTAAATAGTAAATGTGCATTCATTTAGGTAGAGATCAAGTGATTTGGCCAGAATCACAGGATGTTGAGCCAACGCCGAAGACTGCAGCTCTGGCCATTAGGCCACACCCTCGCCCTACTTTAATAGTTAGCAGTTTGTTCTGTTTTTGGTGGCGCTATCATCGGAAATGGGCTGGTGCAAGCTGCCTCCTGACGAGAGCCCTGGCACTAATATTTTCACAAATTAACCACCTCATCCAATACACTGTATACTGCTTCTTTTCAGGCTTCAGGGGGCAGATTTACTAAGGGCTTTCAAGCACTTAACTGGGATTTACGAGGCCACGCAAGGCCACCTTGCATGACCCTGCATGGTTTAGTAAATCCAAAGTAACACTAGGCAGCACATTTTGCTGCCTTTGTGTAACCCTGCGGCACGGAGGTGTTCCATGGGTGGAGTGTGGGCGTTCCCATGCATCCTTCTATGGTTTTTGACAGAATCCCAGATTTATAAAGTTCTGTAAACCTGGGATTGCGGCAAAATGTTGCAGCTCCCCAACCTTGGTGTAACAAGGAGAAATATCTTTATTTCGCCTTGTTATTTCCTCTTTGTATGCAGCTCACATACAAAGAGAAAAATGCCTTCCAGGATTGTTTTTGTGCAGGAATGTGATCTTTCCTGCACAAAATAATCCTGCTTTTAATGCAGGCACCTAGGGTCAGCTTTATCCCAGGTGGCGCCCAGTGTGACAATGTTTGTTGGCGCCCCCCCAAGGATACCTCCTCCACTGATTCCCTCACTAACACTCTTTAACGGTGCCCCTCAAGTCTACATAACTGGTTTGTCTCAGATGCATTAAATTACTTTAATAGGGCCGCCGCCACTCGTACCAATGTAGGGTGTCAAAGCACTTTACATCACACACTACACAGAGACAATCAATCTCATGTGTGTAAATCAGTGTATAGGAAATGCTATATAAGACAGAGGACTACAAGGTGTAGATGTCACATGTCATCCATACTGGTAGACAGTATAGTTCGAGAGTGCTTGGTCTGGAGAATCACAAACTAAGAATTCAAAATGTAACACCATGGTTGGGGGTTCTCTTTAATAATAAGTATTGATTTCTATCCAAATGAACCCTTTTATCGAACATTAGGCTAATGAAAGACTGGGAAAAAAATCATAAGGGTCTCTGACCTTTTCTATAGTGAGTGCAACTTATGTTCAATGAAATGCACCAAGAGCTACTAATATTATTAGTGTTGTATAATAACATTTTTTGTATATGAATATTCATTCAACCAAGCAAAATCTTTCCAAATAAATAAGCTGGGCTGCACACAGGTGAGCTACAGCACCTCACAAGCTACTGGTTGGAGATCCAGTCTAATCCATACCTTGCAGTTTGCATGCAGCTCTCTGATGACAGGTAATAGCTCACAGTTCTATGTTAGGATTGTAACTTATGAACTGCAAGTAACAAGGGAACTCTCAGAAAAATGCAGCAACCTACTGACCTATTTACATCATATGCACTTTGTGATCTGAATGGTACACGTTTTTTGCAGCAGGCATATTAACCCTCTGGGCTACCTTACATTGAGTTAAAACTTCCACCAGACAAACCTTAGATCTCTCTAGTAAGAACATTAATCACCGAAGTTATCTTGAAATTATATATTTATTGTTGCCTGAAAATTGCTAGAGGCCAGGAACGAGCTGCAGGTGCTTTTAAAACCGTAATATACTTAAAACACGATGGCCTCACCCAAACTTGGCGCCTGGTGAGGTGGCACAGTTCACACCATCCTCGAGCCGGCCCTGCAGGCACCCTTGCACCATGGCACAAGTGTGCCTGCATTGGCGCTAGGCTGCAATAAGTGCAACAGCACTAGGAGACAGAAATAATGCACCATATCTTAGAAGGTATGGCACATTTCTGCTCTCTCCCTTTCACGCAACGCAGCGCAGTAATTTATCTTGCTGCATTGCTCAAAATATTGGTAAATCTTCCCCTGATGGTGTTAGTTTGAATATGATTGGTTACCTCCTCTAATGGCATAACATTTATGAAATTATGACAAGGACAAAAAAGAGCCTAGTTCTTTACATGGGTTAGAACAAGCATTTTGAGCTCCTTTCCTAGTGCTTTACCGTAAATCAGCTATGTCAATTATTACGGTAACTTCAGGATTCGTGTAATGTGACACCACTTCCTGGGGACATTTAGGGTCAAATGCCATATGATGACAATTTCTGTGGTGTCAGTAAGGTCAATGGGTGTGTGATAGCACTTCCGCTACCCCTGGCAGTTTGGTGAATTGATGCCCAAGCTTCCACCCAGTCCTTTACATTATCACAATATAAGTTAGAAAACGATCTACAATATGAATAGATAAAATGGGGAGAATAAAGTCATAAGGCAACAGGATAAACAAAACAAAAGCATTTTTTACAATTTTAGATGAAAACGAGGAGAATAGTGAATAGACTAGCTTCACCAGTTTTCCTTTACCCTGCTACAGGGAAAACCTAATTTTCAGCCAGGATTGGTTGGAGTGTCTTTTCATTCATGGCAATCAATCAGATGTCTTAGAATGCATTTGTTTTCTAATGTTTAGATTTAGGGCCTGGTTTTTGGTTTGGTGTGTGGTCTGCCATCCGTATGGCATTACAACTTTTTGCACTCTGCCCCTCACTTATCATAGTTTTGGTACCCTCTCTGTAAAACACCTCAGCTCATCTTCTAGCGCAGAAGAGTTGTAGCCCAGAACAGGGACCTTGTAGCCCTGGTGTGAGGAGGGCACCCTATGGTGAAGCATGTCACCCTTGGGTGAGTGTGGGTTCTTGTCCTAAGAAAGGTCTGTCCCCGCCACAAATAGGGCACACAACAGTTTGACCCTTGCATTGTTACATTACACTTGGAGACCTCCTCCTGTGGTCCCCCCTTTTTTCATGATTAGAATATGTTTTGAGAATGTACTTCCGGTGACTTTAATTACATCTGCGGCCCTCATGGATTACCGCCTGGGCCATAGTTAGAGATCACCGCCGGCATAGCAGTGATCACTAGGCCTTCAGAGAAGTTGCCTTTACAGCATGTGTTCTGAAAGTACTGAAAGTTTTGGGCATCTTTTAGGCAGTTGTGCACCACAGTTTTCGGTTTTCCAAAATGAACTCCCAAAATGAGAGATCGTTTATGAAAAATGAAAAACTACCCCACACCCTTGGCATTTTCTATTAGGGTGTAGGGATCATTTTTCTTTTTTTTCTATCCAGTACTGTCTGTATTTTGCTGGTGTGATGGGCAGAAAAAAACTCATCAGATCATCCACACTAAATAGAACGGGTGGTCCGATGTCTTTACTCCGAGGGGGCATACTCCTTCAGTCTGTCGGAGTAATCTTTCTGATGGCAGAGCCAGAGTCGGTCCTGCCATCGGAGAGATGACTTGCTGACCAACTTAAAAAAGACCTGGTAGACCAAAAGCTTTGCAGACATGGAAATCTGCCATGTTTGTGTCAGAATAGACTGTTGGGCAAATTCTAAAACAGTCCCTAAGTCTTTTGAACAAGTAAAAGAAGATTTGGGACTACCCAAGCTGGAAAGGTTTGGAAACATAGGTAAGGGCTTGGGTATTACAATCATCAGTGAAGATTGATACAACTAGACAATTAGCCCCCTTTGAGAATCTGAAAAAAAAGTTATAGAAGACACATATCTCGTATATAAAAACATATAAATTATTGTTTGAAGGGATTAAATGGACCGGGGTGAGCATAATTAATGTGAGAGAAAGAATTAAACACTGAGGAACGTTGAGTGAAAAGCGTATGAATTACATGCAGGGTAATAACACTTGCAGGGGTAGGAGAGACATGAGTTAAGTTACAATGGTGATGCATTACACTCACAGGACTACAATATAAAATTGCTGGAGCACAGAGAGCTCATCATTCATGTCTTGTGGGAGTGTGGGAAATATGAGTAGATATTGAGAGGAAGTCTACCAGCCATACAAAAAGCAACAGGCATTTATATGGCAGCTGAACATATGATTGAACTACTGGGATATATCCAGTGCTGCAGTTGGAGATCACCATTGTTGGAAAATGATCATCTATGAAGGTTCAACCCAAACATTTGCCTTCTTCCTCCTCTTGTTCTGACTTCATTTTTGTTGGCTTTAGGACTCTGAGCACTGTACCACTGCTAACCAGTGTTAAAGTGCATGTGCTTTCTCCTCTAAACTTGGTAACATTGGCTCATACCCAATTTTGCACATTTAATTTACTTATAAGTCCCTGGTACAGTGCATTACATGTGCCAGGGCCTGTAAATTCAATACTACTAGTGGGCCTTCAGCACTGATTGTGCCACCCACACAAGTAGCACTTGTCTCAGGCATGGCACTGCAGAGCCTGTGTGTGCAGTTTACTCTGCCTTGATGACTTGGCATTTAAATCCCCATGCCAAACCTTGAACTCCCATTTTATTACTTATAAGTCACCCATAAGTTAAGCCCTAGGTAGCACAAAAGGAAGGGTGCTCTGCAATCAGAAGGTGATACATATACTGTTAAGGTTTTGCATGTTCTGGTAGCGAAAAACACCCAAATTCATGTTTCACTACTGTGAGGCCTCCTCCTCTCATCAGTCAACATTGGGAATTCCTTATTACACTTATAAACTGTAATTCCTGATTAAGAAGGAGTACATCTACCGTGTTTCGCATCACTGGAATTTTAATGCTAAATCCTCTTTACTAGTTAAGAAGAATTTATCTCTACCCTTTAAAAATGACACTTTTAGAAAGATTGCATTTTTCTGCTCTTAGCCCTGTGTGCCTGCAGCCGGTCTCCAATACACACCTGGGGTGGGTGACAGCTGGAATTTGTGCATTCCCTCTGGACAGTCACACACAAAGGGAGCTTAGGTATGACTGAGTGGCCATCCACCTCCTGATGGGCCATCCTGGACAGGGTGGAAGAGATGAGCTAACACTTGAACTTGAAAAGGATGTGTCCCATCTCCACACAAAGAGCTGCATACCCCTCCCCTCTGTAGTGAGTCTGTAGCCAAAGGTGGAAGGAAGGGCCTCTGTGCGCTTCGAAGCCCAACTGGATATAAATACTGGGTCTCTAAACCCACTAAATCAGGCACTATTGGACCTGTGATGAACTCTGACAGGAGAAAGGACTGCTGTGCTGCTACAAGCACTGCCACCCTGCTGGACTTCTGCTCTGTAAGAACTGCATATCTGCTGTGCTGCCCTGCTACCCTCTGCCCTGCTGAGGAAGGTCAGGACTGATCTCACTTAAAACCAGAGTGACTCCATGCCCCCTGTTTTAAGTCTCAGGGACATCAAAGACTTCTCATCCACCTTCAACAGGACCTGCACTTTGCTTGCTGCAAATCCTGCCCTGCCAAGTGGTGCCAATCCAGTCCAGCGGGTATAAAGTGCTGCAACTGTTAAGAAAACCATGCATCGACCATGTTGCACCGATCGGAACCGGTGTCTCTCTCTCGCTGCCTCGCTGCCAATGCATCGCCACTGCTGTATGAACCACAGACCTTGCATTGCCGACTGTGCAATGCATTGCCTCCAGTTCTCAACACACTGCCTACATCCTGCAGATCAATGACGATGCATCTACGATTTGCGCTGCTCGACGACGACGCATCGCCTTGGATCCAGAGGTTCAACGCCAACGCATCTCCTTTTTGCTTCTCGCATCTCAACCCCGTCAACGATGCATCCCAGGTACTTTTCCGCATGCCAATGCTGGTCCCTGTATCCGACCTGCGCTCTGTCGTGGTCAGCCTGAACTTTTGGTTTTATCCCGGTGAAGCGCAACCAGATGTCCCCGGTTGGCGCTTTAAGCTTTTAAGTACTACATTTTCTTTTTTTCTTTAAAAACTCATAACTCCGGGTATACACATTGGACTCTTGTTGTTTTGGTCTTGTTTGTTCATAAAAATATGAGCTATTTTTAGGTCTCGTCTAGGCAGCGCGCATGCGCTGTCCTTCCGAGACATCAAGTAATCTATATCAGGGGTGAAACTCCGCCTTTTGCCGGGGAATTTCTCCTGCCGCTTGCCATTTGTACACACTGGCATTGCTTTTCTTAGAGGACTTATTATTGGCTGTGGCTGTAGATCCGATGCGTCACTTCTGTTTATTCCAGAAGCAGCACCGCCTAACTACAGTTTTCGTCTACTCTTGTGGTTAATGTGTGTCCGTGGGGAACTTTCTTAACCATCCACTGACCGAGAAGCCCGCACCCAGGGTTCCGCATACACCTCCTGGTGTGCGCAAGTCCATTCCAATGCAGTAGTCATGGAAGCTGCTTCAAACAAGGACAGCAGCTCAGAGGGAACACACCATCACCGTGTTGGCTGAAATCCTGAAGGAGTACTCCGATGCAGCTGCAGTACTTGCAGGATGAGCAGGAAAGTGCAGGTGGGCTCCACTGCCCTTGCTGCCTCCATAGCAGCCAACACTACACCGTGCCCAACAGCGCTTTATAGTTTGCTCTCCCTGCTATGGACACAATGCAGGGTTTGCAGACCAGGAGCATAAGCAGTGGAGGGGATCTGCACCAGCACCTGGGCGGCGCCGCCACTACCCTGCAGCATGTACAGACCTCGAACGGGCAACAGTTCTTGGTTCCCTTCAACCAGGTGGTGGTGCAAACCCGCTCTGGGGACATGGAAACATACCATATTCACACCACCACCTCCGGGGATGCTGGCAGTATCACCTCATTGCTACCCCAGACTGTGCTCATGAGCTCACCGCTAGTTATTTCTGCCCTTTCTTCGCTGCAGCGCACATCGCTGCTTACACTTTTTTCTCCCCCCCTGCCTCCCCCAGCACCCCCTCCCGCCCGGAGTGTGCATCTAATTGAGTGAAATGATGGTAAAGGGCTTCGCTGTTCATTTGCCCAGTATTCTCGAAGGTAAATCTTTAGCTGTTTCCTCACCCTCCTGCTGGTGTACTTTACTGGCTGCCAGGGCACACTTTAACCCTCTCCACCCCGCACATCCTTGAAGATCAGCCTGGGGTGTTTTAAGCCAGCGGGCTGCTGGACTGCGACACCCTTCTGCTCTAAATGATTGTTACCCAACTTCAGTATAGGAAAGATATACTATTTTATTTTTTATCAAAGTCCGATGCATTTGTACTGTAAGTACATTACTTGATACATATGCATTTCCAAGTACTTTACAATGAAAAATGGAGCACATATCACAGCCATTGCCTTGGCTCAGAGGCTGTAAAATTTGCAAAGAGCAGGCGGCCTTAAAAATGCTGACCGGGCGTGAACTTTTCCCAGCGCCCATTGTACTAGAGTTACAGAATGCATATTTTGAAGGATTGCCTTGGAAATTTACATTTTTTCACTAAACAAAGAGAGTCCACCACGGGCCTTGGCAATGAGCATTTATTATTATTGGTTGATTTTTTTTTTACTTGTTAGAGATCTCCGACTGCTACGGGAGATCTCTCTGCTGTGAAGGGAGCCGATGCTATGGTAGCTCTCTTCACATGAATGAAGTTTGCGGTGTGTGCTGCGTCGTGTTTAGAGTGTCTGCTCTGTCATAATTTTTTGCTCGTAGAAAGCAAACTCCCAAGGTAGAAGTTTTTTTTTCTGAAAGTAAATAACCTCAATGCGTAGGGAGCTTATTCCTTTCACGTGGGGGCCACTTAACTTTACCCTGCTGGGTCGACCACCACTGTGACCCAGCGATCCTGCAACAAACAAACTTCTTGGACACGGGTTACCCCCATCTGCGTCAGCGCACTCTATGTCAAAGGTAATCCATTAGTTTCTGCAAATCTAAATAGATCGTGGATACCACAGGTTAGCTGGGGCAGTGAGCTGCTGGTTTAGTGTTTCGTATTTGCAAGAGTTTAAGCTATTGCATTGCCAATAGCTTTTATTGCCCTCGTTTAATCTCCTTCTGCGTCTACTGCCACCCTCTGCACAACACAGCTTGCCTAAAGCTGACCGAAAGAAAAAACAAGCATTGGCATAGCCAATAGGTCTCGCCTTTGGGACCTTATAAGTGTTTAGCCATGCAACAGTTGCATAACTAAAAACTTATAAGGTCCCAAAAGCGAGACCTTTTGGCTATGCCAAGCGGCCGTGCGGCCAGGAAAGTGAGTGATCGCGATCGCGATCAAACATCAAGGCGGCCGTGAAAGTGAAAGTAATCGCGGTAAAGCACGGCGCCCGCGCACATGCACTGTAGCTCTAGGCTGGCCTGGTAGCACTTTTTGGAGCCCTCTCAATAAGTCTCGCCAGACCAGCGAATGCGCTGGGTCAGGCGAGACCTAAAAACGTCCTGCTCTCTGCTAAGCCATGCACTCTTCAAGGATATTTGGTTTGTTTGTATTTATCACTCAATTAACCCCTGCCCATCACAAAACATCATAGAGCACTGCCACGCTTGGCTGTCACCTATGAAACACCCCCTTGAATTAAGAATGGCTCAGTAAACACAAGCACGGCGCCTTATTGTACAGATCCTATAAACTTCGAATATTCCAATTAATTTTTTGCTGCTTGTCAAGGGGGGAACAGCATTAACTCTGCTGTGTAACAACAGCAGTGATTCCCACACAGCACTTTGTTTTTTCTTTTAAATGAATGGGTTGCTACTTAGTTATAAACATGGGCAGGCAACTTTCAGGTTACTGCTGGAGAGGAACTCAATCAAGTACTTGCAATGAAATAGGTCTCGTGTTACGAAAGTCTGAACTATTGCCATTGTAAATGACAATGCCTTTTATTTATGTGTTGGTTTTTAAAACACATAAATAAAAGGCATTGTCGCTTACAATGCCAATAGCTTAAACCCTCGCAAATGCGAGGCCTATTGTATTGCAAATGCTTGTTCTTAATTGATGTGGAGTCTTTTTGTGGTTTTTTGACTGTGTTACTGTTTGAAGTGTTGCACAAATACTTTACACATTGCCTATTACGTTAAGCCTGCCTGCTCTGTGCCAAACTACCAGATGGTGAGTACAGGCTAATTTATGGTGTGTAACTGACTTATCCTGACTGGGATTGTGGTTCCTGCTTGGACAGGGTGCATGCATCTGCCAACCAGAAACCCAATTTCTAACAGCCACACATACCTAAAATATATAAATGGTACAAGAGACTTAGATACTTAGGTATGGAGAAGATTACTAACATTCAGGGGTCATAATATGTAGAAAACGCACTGCTCAATTCTGCAACTCCATGCTCATTTAACTGGGTGTGCTGCAAGCAGACATGGTCACTGCACCCTATTGTAGTTAATTTGCTGCCCCAAGGCAGCCGCACATTCGAGGCTGCCCAGGTGGCAGCAAATTAGTGAAGGGAAATATAGGTGGAATGTTAGGGTGATGTCTTCTGTGTCTGGGCACTTGAGTGGGGATTGTCATAGTACTAGAATGGGTGATTGGAGAGGTGAGAACTGTTTTCTTCCATTCTTTCTTTGCATTCAGAAAAATTAATACAAATCTATTGAACCGTAAAAAGGAAGTCAGAACCCAAAGAGACAAGGGAAGCATTAACGATTTATTATCCCCTAAATAATACAAAATTGAAATATAGGTCACTAAACTAATTCATACATTAATAATTCCAAAGCTAGGGGTAATATTTAAAATACAGCAGAGAGTGAAAACAAGAATAAATACTAACAAGAAACTAAAAACGGGTTGGGACCTTCTTCAGGTCGTTTTGAATTCCAATCACATGTCCAGAAAGTTTTGATGTCAGAGGAGGCCACACACATCTGCTTTGATATTTTGATTTATAGACGTCAAATAGCTACATCAGTCTTATTACGTTGTAGCACATATAATCCCACCACGCTCTAAAATATAATTTTTCATGTTTTCCAATTGGATTTCATTTGTTTAAAAGCTATCCTGTCAACAAAACAACCAGTTACCTTTCACATGAATATGTAGGACACCACAGTGTAAGACTATAGCAGAGAAAAACTTCAGTCAAGTAGTAAACAACCAAGAGCCTATAAGTAAGGGTTGGTTTCTAGGAGGAATCCCTATCATCCCTGTGGTAGCTTAGCAGCAAGTCTTTCCTCAAAGAGAATTGCATGTGTTACTCTAACGTCAACTCCAAGTTAAATTTAGGCCTGGGCTAAAATTTCGTTCCGTTCGCGGAAATTGCGATAATTTGACATTTTCGCGTTCCGCGGAAAGAGCGAAAATTTAAAAATTTCCGCATTCCGCAGCTTTGTGATAATTTGGTTCTTGCTCGCGCTGTAAAATAATACATTCTCGCGCGCGCGCGATCGCCTTACCTGAATCCCTGCGTTCGCCGACAAGTTTTCTTGATCCGGTCGCGTTCTCCATGAGATGTTGTATTGTTTTTAGCTATTTGCGCTGTCTCGCGACAGTTCGCGCCCGCAGTGACGTCATGCGTCGCGCGATCACGTCTTTCTTCTCGCGATCATGCACCGCGAGACAACTGAAAACAAGATGGCCGCGCCTGCGAGCAACCGCATGGGTAAGTTGGCGAGCCGCAACCATGCAGAAAATCTCGCGAACATGCAGGAAAAAAACTTCCGCATCTTCGCGATACTTCCGCGTGTTTGCGATAATTTTTAACATTTTCGCAAATTGCAAATTCCGCCCACCCCTAGTTAAATTACATTTAAGAAATATGTCAGTTTAAATTTCCAAATATATTTAGACTAAAACGTACTTATTAAAAAGAGACAGAAATGATTAAAATGCGAGGCAGGGATCAGGAGCCAAACAATATTAAAATGGATTCATGTACAATCATCAGAACTAAAAATCCGATGTTATTTAATAGGGTACAGTTGACTGGGTCCTATGTGTCTTCTGTAGATCACAGACAAACGAGAGAGGTTAACCAATAGTGATTTTTATCTCATACAATAGCTTTAACTTTGTACTTAAAAAAAGTTCTAGAGGTAAAACATTATTAGTGGGGCAAGCTGGATGCTGCAGCCAAATAGGCCTCTATCAGGTCATACAGCTTTTGTTTGACATCCGTCGTAAGCACTGAACTTCCCTCTCAAATGTTCACAATGTGAAAAACGTGGAAAATGTAGACACATTTTTTCAGATAATCTTGGCATTTTGTTTCAAACCTCGAGAACCGAAAGTGGCATCTTTTATCAAAATGTATATTGCTTTCCTTGGTCCTTGAGAGGTCCCCAAATTTCCAAGGACTGCTTTTTGAACAGCAATTAGGTTTAAAAGACAATAACACTTTTCCTAACTTCCAGCCATGACTGCAGCCAAAGGTCCAGTTACCATTCATTTTGCTGGGTTTCTTGCAGATACAACTGTTGTAGTAATCTGCTATTTATACTGCAAAGTCTCATGGTTCTATTTATTCGTACTGTTGTTATTCGTACCTGTGCTCCCAACCCAGGTCTGTACCATTTCCCTCCTGCATTTCATCCACCCCTCCTTTTAACCTGCCTCTTTACATGGTGGAACGTTCCACTTGTCAACTGTCTTGAGAGAACATTGCAGACGTTCTCCTGATTATATCACTGGCGATGAGGATGGGATACAACCATGATCGTATCCCATCCCCGTCGCTAGTAATAGAACCCTGGGGGTTATAATGGGGACTCTATACCTCTAGAAGGCATGGTAAGGATGAAAATCAACTTTAGAGGTAGATCTACAGTAGGCAGTGCTTTAAATGGGCCGGTACTCACCGGTACGAAGTACTGCCACTTTTTATTTTTCTTCCTTTGAGTACCGGAACTTTTCCTTCGCCAAGGACAGTACCGGTACTCAGGGGAAAGTCAGGCAGTGCAGGCTCCATGGCACTGGAGACTGTGCTGCGCAGAAAGTGCTCTGCTCGGCTGCTGCAGAAAAAGAGAAGGCAGAATGGAGGGAGGGGCAGTGTATGCCTCTGAATGGAGCCGCTGCTGAGCAATCCAGCAGCGGCTCATTAGCATCACTTAAGGGCTGTTTAGGGTTGTGAATGCCCTGCAGCCCTCTGTGAATAAAAGTGAAGGGTCCAATCAGACCCTGCCCAGTCAATCACACTGTAGGTGTGGGACTCTGAGCGTATCCCCTACCCCACAAATCTAATAACAGCGTGACTCCCGAGATGAATGCACCTCTCAGCACGAGTCTGTGAAGGGGGGGTGGGGGGGGGGGGCGGTGTTACACGCTACCCAGAATCAGATTGGTAAGGCGGACATTGGGCGATGGAATGGTGCCTAAGGGTCTCTCTGAAGTTATAGTTGCTGGGAAAGGGGGAGAATTAGTGAATTGGACTTGCTGTGTGCCTGTTGTTAGCACCTTCCAGTGTCTTTCAGGCCTTGGTGGGGGGGTTTATGTTTGCATAGGCTGTGAGACATCTTTCCCAGATAGGAAAATTGAGAGGATGTAATGTTAGGGCCGGTCAGAGCTGCCTAACAAGGATCTATGAAAATAGGTTTGAGTCCAAGCTTCAGCTCAACATCCTGTGATTCTGAGCAAATGGCTTAATTGTCCTAGGCCTAAAACAAAAACTAATGTGACTTTCTGTAATGTAACTGGTGCTCATGTAATCTCTGCCCTTGTGTGTCTGCTATGTTTGTGTGTTTGCCTGCATTTGTATGCCTGTTTTTGTAAGAAAAAGTGAGAGAGAGAGAGAATCAAGACACTCTCAGGAGGTATTTTAAAGAAAATGGGTGGCACTTTGTGTGTACATGTCTGCTCGGCGACAAAGATTAATAAATAACGAAAAAAAGGTGGGTGGGTGGGTGAGTGAGTGAGTGAATGGATGAGTGAGCAAGGGTGGATGTATGGATGGATGGATGGATTAATAGATAGATGGATGGATGAGTGAAAGCATGAATGGGTGAAAGAGGTTGGATGATTGGCTAAAAGGGCGGATGGTGGGTGGATAAGTGAAACATTGGATGGATGAATGAAACGGTGGATGATGGATGAGTGAAAGGAGGGACTGAGTGAAAGGATGGATGGAATGAAAAGGTGGATGGAATAAGAGTGAAAGGGTTGATGGATGGATGAGCAAATGGATTGATAGATGAGGGAAAAGGTGGATAAAGAGATGGATGAGTGAAAGGATGAATGGATAGGTTTGGAGATGGATGGATAGGTTTGGATATGAAGGGTGGATAGACGGAATGGTGAAAAGCTGAATGATTGATGAAAGACTGAATAGACAATAGAATGTAAAGGTTAAATGGTGGACATCAGCAGGTAAATGGTAGGATGAAAGGATGAATGGATAGATCGGTGGAAGAGACAAGAGGTTTCTTCTGGGGAGGGTCATGATTGTTTGCTTCATTTACTTGGCGCCATAAGATCTTTTGTTTGAAGTGGGGTTTTTTTCAGTTTCTTCCTACTCGCATTCTCAAAAATATATAGTATTTGCCAAACAGCAATATGACATTAAAAAGGTGCAACTATTGCAAAAAAAAGGAAATGTTAACATATTTTGGCATTTCTCTTTCATTTTGTGTAATAAGTGTGTAATGAATTTCCTGCAGTATTTACAGATAACCTGGACCTTTTAAAAAGTGACCAACACTATATTAAGTTAAAGAACAATTCTAAGCCAGTAGTCCACAGAGTCAGACCTGTTCCACACCTCATGCAATGCACCAGTCGTTATAGCAACCAAATCGGTGGGAAGAAACATAAGATTATGTGTTGATCCATGTGATCTGAATACTAACATTTGGGTCGATAGGTACCCTCTTCCCCAGTTCCTTTTTCAATGCAGCCTGAAATGGTAGTCTACTCCTTGGTCGGGGGCTGGTGAGTAGTTTATATATGGTGGCGACAGCGTGCTTTGAAATATCCCCTTCAAGGAGAAATTACTCAAAGTGTGTCCCATTCCTAGTTCCCTTTTTTTAACTGAGGAGTGCGTGACCCAGTGTCTCACTTACAGAGGAACCGTTCAGTTTCTCCTAAACCAAAATTTTCTTTCACATCACTACATGATTCCACTGCACCTTTTTGACACATATCTCAGATTATGCAGCAACAGCCGAATGCCCACTTTGTTCCATACAGGGGCTCTAAGATGCAGTAGGCCAGGACGGCGCAATAGTTTATGAGAATGGTTCCAGAGCCTCAACATTATGTGCCCTATAAGATTGGAGGCCATTGATGCCGAAGATGTATGTCAATAGATAATATTCAAGCCCGGGCTACTGTGGGATATGGCAAGTTCAAGTCTAGCTCAGAATAAGGGGTGGGTTGGTAAAGGGACCTCAGGTCCATGTACGCCAGTTGGGCCAAATGCAAAATCTGTGCTAGGCTCCTCAGGCTGCCACATTTCCTTACTGCTATCAGTTCAGAAAAGGAAAAGCAAGATCTCACATACACCCATATAAAAGATTTTATACCCTTGTTTATTGCTTGGAGGGTGGAGGTACGGACCAGAAGGAGCGGCATTGCCAAAACATATGTAAAGCGGAGGGCTATGACCATCTTAATCGCTTGCATTCTCCCCAAAGGGAGAGATTGGGATGTGTCCACTTCTGGTACTCGGCCTTAGTTTTGGCTATACGGGGTCTAGATTATCGCAGACCATGCCTTGTAAGCCTCTATTGATAAGGAAACCAAGGTATTTGAGTCGCATTACTTCCATTGGAAAGGGAATCCAGCTATAGCTGCCTTTGTGGTGGTGCACGACACGGGCAGTGCTTCACTCTTGTCCCAAATGATCCTATAGCCTGATATAATGGAGAAGGAGGCAATGAGGGCCATAAGGGCTGGTAAGGCCCCGTTAAGGGCTGTGAGTGTAAGAAAGATATCGTTCACGTATAAAGGTATCTTTGCAGTACCGACAACAATGGAAATGCCCATTATCTGGGGGATTGACGGATGGCAGCTGCCTGAGGTTCCATAGCCAGCAGGAACAGTAGAGGGGAAAATGGGCAACTCTGCCTGGTCCCAAGTCAAACAGGAAAGGCGTCCGATAGGAAGCTCCCCGATAGGAAACTCCCACAGTTCACCTGTACCATTGGGTTGGCATATAGCCAGCAGACATTTGTGATGAAATTGCCCCCTGGACCAGATGATGTGACAATATGAATAAGCATTACTACTCTATTCAATCATAGACTCCAGAGACTCTCTAGACAACCAGAGTAGGAGGGCCAAGGTACGAAAATGATTGTACAAAGACCTACGCAGGATGAATCCCACTTGGGTACCATGGATCAAGCTTGGAATGACTCACTTCAGTCGTGTTTCCAGAATATTTGCCACGATGTTTGTGTCAGTGTTCAAGAGAGACATTGGGCTGTAATTAGCGCAAAGCAGGGGGTCTTTACCAGGCTTAGGTTGAACTGTGATCACCGCTGTGTTGGCCTGAGGGGGAGAGAGATGGTCAGCTCTGCCTCTGGGAAGACGTCATGAAGCCAGTTCACTGCATCATATTTGAGCCCTCTGTAGAATTCTCCTGAGTAATTATCCTCACCAGGGGCTTTATTATAAGGTCTAAGGCTCTGCCCTGCAGGGTATGAATTGTATGAACAGCACTGTTCTCAATAACTGGAATAGCAGTTGCGACTTCCCTTTGCCGTAGTTGTGCTGTGAGTAGTTGTCGTGCCTTTTCCCCGTGTTTTTATAGTGAAGGCCGCCTTAAGCCTGTAAGGGAACATTCTGCTTTGGATGTATAGAGCGAAGTGAACTCCATCTTCGCCCTCTCCAGGGCACATCTGTGTGCCACTGATGGCCGCAGCGTGTAAGCTCTTGAATGGTGGGTTTTAATGTCATGTTCAAAGAAGAGCTGGCGTTGAGCTCGTAGTTCGTTGGACATTGCCGCATTCCTCTTCAGTTACCCATGCAGCGTAGTCTTGGCTGCGCCCCGTAGGGCTGGTGGGAGGAGAAGATACCCCAAATATCAAAAAGATAGGACGTAACGTGGGTTCATAGCTCCCCACCATGGTACAGTCTTTTATAGTGGGCAAGGCCGGGCAGGAGACAAGGAAGTAATCCAGCTGAGATTGTGCAACATGAACTGAAGAAAGGAAGGCATATTCTTTGTCCGTGGGATGCAGGAGGCCCCTCTTGTCAGATAGGCCATGGTTGTCTCAAAGGTCACGCATCAGAGCTCTGTCTGTACAAGATGGCACGAGCGCTGAGGTTAGGAGGGGTCAGCTTGTGCCATATTGGTGGGTCCTGACTGAGAGCAGGAAAGGGCATTGCAGCAGACAGTAGGTGTCTCAGGGTTTGCAAATTAGCCCTGGAGTTGACGATGCATGGAGCTCTTCGTGTCCAGCCACTTCTCTGTGGCCAAGGCAGTGGCAGGTTTGGCCACGTTTCCCCTCCGGTTGTATCAGAGCTCAGGGGAAAGCAGTCATCTTGGCCTGCGGTGTGACTCCGCCACCCTCCCAGCCCTTCTCTATCAGTAGTTGACATGGCTACTGTGCCTCCATGTCTGTTCTGTGTTTCGTTCTTCTCCTGGTCCATTACCAGGTTGAAATTTCCACCTATTACAAGGGAGCTTTGTGTCCATTCCAGGATTTTGTTGAGCATTGTGTGAACAAAGGTTTCTTGATCTGTTTCCTGATCTGTAATGGATGTGTAGCGGGACCCTAAAGATATCAACGTCCCTTTGTAAGTTCCCTGTCTCGCTATTCAACACCCTTCTGTTGCTGTTCTGTGTCGCAGTATTAGGAATTGAGAGCAGGGTATCTACTGTGGTGTGCTTTTTACACAGGGATGATAAATACTGTGTCTGGACATGGTGTGATTTATTTATTTATTTAATAAGGAGTTTTACATAGCGCTGGCCAGACCTGAGGGCATTGGAGCACTTTACAACAGTTTTAATGCAAGAGTCACACAGTAAGGCAGAGTTATACATATTGGTTCGGAAGTCCCAGCGTGCTGTGCAACATTGAGGTAAGGAAGTCCCATAGTTGAGTCTAGATAGCACCAGTGATTGAGCGGCTTGTTTGAGGTCCTTGGGTGGGATGAAGGATTTTATTTTGTTGAGACGCTTCAGATTGAGAAAGGCACTCTTTGCGGAGTTCTTAATGTGTTTGGCCATGTTGAGTTTGGGTCTAGGGTGATCCCTACTGATGTTACAGAGTTAGCCAGAGTGAGATTGCCGTTGAGAGCATCAATTGCTTTTAGCCATTCTACTATTTATGGGGTTTCTTCTTTGTTAGAGATGTGGAGGATTTATGTTTTATCTTGCTTGAGTTTTAGGTGGTTTATTGATAGCCAGTGTTGGACTTCTCTTAGAGTGTCATTAAGTCTCTGAATGTCATCAATGGAGGAGGTTTCCAGATAGATCTCGGTTTCATCAGTATAAAGGTGGAAGGGGATGTTGGCTTTTTTTAGCAGGTTGGTGAGGGGTTCCATGTATATGTTGAACAGTTGAGGGGAGAGCACTGAGTCTTGGGGGACACCTCTGCTGACGGGGTGTAGGTCGGACGTAAAGGTTTTGGTTTTTATCCTTTGGGAGCGGTTGTGTAGGAAGGAGGAGAACCAGTGTAGGGCCACCTCATCTGCACCTACCCTTCCTTGGAGAGCTTGATGAGTAGCTTGTGATCAACTGTGTCAAAGGCTGCCGATAGGTCCAGGAGAATGAGTAGGCAGCATTGGTCAGTATCTAGAGACTTGTGGATGTCGTCCATGACATCAAGGATCGCGGTCTCGGTGCAAGAGCCTTATCTGAAGCCCGATTGATGGGGACCTAGAAGGTTGATGCTGTCCATGTGCTGAGTCAGTTGTAGGAGAACGCACTTTTTGAGCATTTTGGATAAGAGAGGGAGATTGGAAATGGGTCTGAAGTTGTTCAGATCGTTGGTGTTCTCAGGGAAGTGTTTATGATCTTGCAAAAGAACGGGGCTATGGAGAGTTTCACCTTTTTGGTCAATTGGGTAGGTATAGGATCTAGGATGTGAGATGCAGGTTTGGAGGTGGAGATCAGTTTGAGAATCTCAGCTTCAGGGAAGGATTTCCAGGCTTTCGTGGGGTGCTTGCGTGTGCTGGCTTCGGTCTCTGTGGCTGGGCTTTTGCAGGAGGGATTGAGGTTGATGTCAAGTGAGAGCTCAATCTTGGTGATTTTGTCGTTGTAGAAGTTGGGGAAGTTGTCACCCATGTCTTTGGAGGCCTGAACTGAGGTTACAGAGGGCTTGGAAGTTTGTTGCCTGATGATGTTAAAGAGTTCTTTTGGCCTGTTTTCCGCGTTGTCCTGAGCGGTGCAGAAAAAGTGGGTTTTTTCGTTGTTGATGTGTTTTTTGTATTTCCGTCGGGGTGCTTCGAATTGTTAGTTTAGGCTTGTGGAGGGGTTGTTCCTCCATAGTCGTTCTGTAGCTCTTAGTTGTCTTCTTTCGGCGTTGATGTCCATGTTGAATCAGGATCTGGATGGAATGTTCCTGTTTTTTTTTTTTCCAGGGGGGCTAATTGGTCTAGGATGGGCGTCATAGTTGTGTTTAGTGAGAGGTGAGTTCCGTTGTGGAAAGATCATCTATGGAGATAGGAAGGAGCGAGCTTACCCTTTCCTCTAGGTTGGCCATGGTGATCTGAGTTAGATTTCTTGTCCATTTAGGGGGGTCTTGGGTGAGAAATTGATATGTGATCGGTTGGGTGATGTGGAATAGGATTAGGTGGTGGTCGGACCAGTCGACGGGCAGGATGTGATCAATTGTGACTGTGTCACGTTGGGTGATAATGGCATCTAGGATTGCTCCTTTGTTATGGGTTTCATCTGAGCAGTGTTGGGTAAGGTTGTTGCTGTGTAGCAGCTCGTTCAGGTTTTGGATTAGCGAGTTGTTTTTTTCATGCCAGTGTAGGTTGAGGTTGCCCAGAATTAGGTTGTTGGGCAATCAGGTCGGACAAGGGTTCAGTGAATGTGGTGGTGTTGCCAGGGGGATGGTGTAGAAGATGGGAGTGTAGTGTTTTGTTGTCGGTTGTGTTAATGTTGGCAGTTAAGCATTCAAAGGTGGTATAGTTAAAGGTGTTGATTTCCATCACAGACATGTTGTTGTTGTGAATAATTGCTATACCCCGCCTCTTTGGTCTTTTAGATCTTTGTTGATGATTGCAAAGCCTGGGGGCACAAGAGTATCAATGATTGGTGGCGAGCAGTCATTTAGCCAAGTCTCAGTGATTAAGGCCATGTCTATCTCATGGATGAGGATGGATTCTGCTAGCTCTGTGGCATGTTTGGTGGCTGATCTGCAGTTTATGAGCATGCAGTTGGTGGAGGGTGCCACTTTTTTGGGTTTCTTCCTTAGGGGGGCCATGGAGATGTTAGTGAGGGAGGCTGGGGGTCTTGGGGGGATTCGGAGGGGAGTGGTCTCTTCTGAATCTGGTGATCACCTGAATCTTGGATTGAGAGGTGGCAGTAGATAAGTTGTCATACGACGAGGACATAGCCGCTTGTTCTTTTGGGTCTCTGTATCTGATTTGAGAGGGGGGTTGAGATCCAACTGGGGTGGGGAGCCTTGGGAAGCCTTTGGTATGTGGGGTTGGGGAAGGTGGGAGTATGGTGGGGATTTTGGGAAGGCTTTTGAAGCGTAGCGAGGTTAGTTAGGATTTCTTTAAAGCCCTGGATTATAGTTGCTAGCTGGCTTTCAAGCAGGGTGAGACGCTGCCCCATCTCTACAGAGTTGGGGGTGGGGGGGTTCTGGTCATCCAGAGAGTGTGCTGTCCAGGTAGGCTTTGAGCAGGGATGTGGGCGCGGGGTGTGGAGGGTCGTGTAGTGGCTTCCACATTCTTTTGCATGTGGGTATAGAGAGGTAGTTGGGAGTCTTTGATTGTGTGTTGAGTTTGATCGTTGTTATTTGGGGGAGGTTGTAAGCAAGGGGTGGTCGAGGTGACGGTCGGAGGGGGAAAGGGGAGCCTTGTTCTTGATGGCAGAGGTGAGGGTGGTGTCTCGTGGCGGAAAGCTGGTGTTGTTGATAGAGGGCACGGGAATGGTAGGTGTGCTCTGCTGGTGAGTCTGGCTGTCCGGGGAGAAGGGGTGGGTTGGGTGGGGGAGATGTGCGTGAGAGGGGGCAGTCAGAAGTGAGGGGAAGAGTGAGTCAAATGTCTCTAGGTTGTTGTTATTGGCTTGGATACGGACAGTGCCGTTGGAGTAGATGGTGACAGAGGTGTTCCTGCTCCGCATCGTGCGGTTATGGATTGAGATCGTCAGTTTGCAGCTATGAGGAGTGTTAGTAGTTTTGGAAATGTGGAGTTGTGATCTGAGGATGGAGTTCCACTTTTTGGGTCTTTCAGTGTGGAAAATGAGATCCATTTTTATCTGGTCTTTGGAGGAGCAGTGGTATATGTTTACAAATAGTGAATCTGGGTGTTGTCTAATCAGTTTGTGTTTGAAGTTTTTTTCACTTTGGGTGAGAGGTTTAGGGGGAAACTAATCGAGAAGGAGTTTGGGCCGTGCGGTTTTAGGTAGTTCGGTGTGGGGGGGGTTGGAGTAGGTTGGCGTGATAGAAAGCATTTTGTCTAGGTTGGACAGGAGCTAGTTCCTTTAGGGGTAGATTGGGTTACGTTTCCACTGGGGGGGTCGGGGGCTTTGTCCGATGGTGTACATTAAATATGGTCAGGAGCCGCCATCCTAGGGGCAAGTTACATGAGGTGGGCGGGGTTGTAGTGTAGTGTGCCTTCTGTATATGGGGGTCCGTGCGTCGTGGCTGGCTATTTCCCTGATTGTTGGGACGGTGATGGCGATGGAGGTAGAGAGTGGGGTAGAGGACAGTGCTCCGCCTAAGTTAGTAAGGGTCCTTACTTTGGGTAGTGAGAAAGGTCAAGGACAGTGATCTGCTTGAATAAGTGAGCTGCCCTTTTGGGGTCAGGCATCCAGTTGCTTAACAGCAGGGCCCGAATCACCTTGATTGCCGTGTCAGTTGAGTCTGGGGCATGTTGGTGTTCCCTTGGGTTTTACTGTGCTCATCGGTGCAGTTTGGGCCACTGGGAGGGTTTTATATGGAGGCCATTAGTGGCCATCCTGAGGTCAGGCAGTGTGCGATCCGGCGGGTAGGGGTCGATTGTTACGGCAGTCAGGTCTAGTATAATGTTGCCGAGGTCAGGCGACTTCTTTTGGGGTTGTTTGGTGGCTCACGGGTGCAGTTAGTGAGCCCTGGAGTGAGCTCTGGTCGGCCATCATAGGGTCAGGAACTGAGGCAGAGAAGGTGTCAGGCACTGCAGGTAAGTATGGTGCAAAACGGCATTGCAGACAAGTAGGAATGAAGCGACAGCAATCCCGTTGATGCTGGCCTGCGTCACTTCTATCTTTGTGACCGGCGGGTCGGGGTAGATTGCTACAGTGGTTGGGTCGTGTAGAGTGGTCAAGTCACTTCTTTTGGGTTTAATTGGTTGGCGGCCATCATGGGGTCAGGCACTGAGGGCAGAAAGAGTGCAAAAGCGGTAGTCGCGTTGTTGTATGGCCCGTGTCACTTCATTTCTGATACAGGGTGGGTTGCTGTGATTATCATGCTTATTTTGTGTTCAGTAACTCACCACTGCAGTTTTCTGGGAGTTACTTCTGGGCGGCGGTCAGGCGTCATGGGTCAGGCAGTGTGCAAATAGGTGCAGCATGGCAGAGATGAAGTGGGCCCATGTCATTCCTTTTAGTGACCGGTGGCTCAGGGCGCTGTGTTGTGGTGGTCAAGCCCCTTTTTGTGGGTTGATCGGTAACTCGCCGGTGAGGTTTACCAGGAGTTAAACCTGGGCGGCCATCTTGGGGTCAGTCAGTGAGGCCGATGGAGTGTAACAGAAGGTAGATGTTGCTGTTGGGGTCAAGATTGTTTCATTTCTGGGACCGGCGGGACATGGCAAGTTGTTGGGTGACCAGACCACTTCTTTTAGGTTGGTCAGAGATCCTCCGGTGCAGTTACCCGGGAGTTACACCTTGACGGCCATCTTAGGGTCAGGCCATGAGGGCACATAGCATGGGGAAGCGGCAGTCTCTATGGTGCAGGGGCCCTCGCCACTTTGTTATTGTGACCGGCGGGTCAGGGTGTAAAAATGTTGCGGTGGCGCGTTCACTTATTTTTTAGATTGACGTGACTTACCGGTGCAGTTTGTTCGTCAGTGAAAGTTCTGTGCCAGGGGCGGCCATCTTGTGGTCAGGCACTGGCGATTACGCTGTGGAGCTCATCAGTAGCTCACAATCTGCTTTCATTGTTCTCCGATCTTGGTTCCTGGATAGTCGGGACTCTCTTGGAATGTCTCTCAGATTGTTGGTGGCTCACCGGTGCAGTTTGCACATCGGTGCGAGTTCTGTGCCAGGGGCGGCCATCTTGAGGTCAGGCACTGGCGACTGTGTGGCGGAGATCATTGATAGTTCAGTGCCTGCTTATTTATTGCTTCTGTTCTGGGTCCTGGATTGTTGCGCCTCTCGCAGGTCCAATGCGGGGTGTCCTTGAATCGAGTGAGGTCCGCTGACCCGATCACCTCCGAGGCATCGGTTGCAGTCCTGGAGGTGTTGGGGTACGGATCGTCGTTTCCTCATTTCCTGGTGCTGGTGAAAGCGCGATTCTGTCTTTCCCGCCTTGGGATAAGTTCCGGTGAGTCCTCAAAGGGGGTAATGGGGGGAGTTGCAGGGATTCTCACTGCAACAGTGATCCCAGTGCCCGAGAGCTCGGTCTTAGGGCTCCTTCCCCGCGGCCATCTTGTCATGGTGAACAGTTCATCTACTTCTAGCAAGTATGTCTTTTAGGTGAAAGTTATTTCAGTGTTTAACAATATTAGTTCATGGAGTATGCCTATCCATTTAGCTGACAGGTTTATCCGTCGGATCCAAATGATATCTTTATTTTGTGGTATATGTTGTGTAACCAACCAAGCTGGGTCTCATCTTGCTTCTATCGGTAATTCACTCTGGTTGGTTATGTCTTTTTTGTAATTTAGGAGACGGCCCTCACCATCCTTGTATTTCATCAGCAATAAGCTAAATAATTAGACTTTATATTCCTGACCCAGCCTGCTTGTTACAACCCTATTCATAAGTCAGCACCTCATCATCTACTCAAAATATATACCCTCTGTACTACTTTCAAGAGTGTTCCGGTAATGTTCACATCTTCCACACCTCACAATTCTCTGGCCACTTCACTCTTACTTTGCCCCATGGATGCAGGCATTATAATTCTCCTGAGAAGGATCTGTGTTCTTCAGCTGTACTTCTGCCCTGTTGTGTCCCTATGCCAGCTTATGGCATTTCTGGTTTCCCAGGGATGCTGCTTATTGTTTGATGGCTTCCGGCTTGCCTTGCCATATTTCTGCTTCATTCAGGATGCCAACCCTCACCTCCTGCCTCCACCTGTGGTCTTTCTGTTGGCTAGTTTTCCCGAAGGGTTCATCTGGGTGGCTGGACTCTAGTTTCAAAATGTCCTCTAATAGCTTGATCAAGCTCAGTTTACCTTCCCAGATGTAGCTGATGCAGAAAGGGCGCCCCCTCCTCCCTTTGTATTTTATCCCCTCCTTTCATAGGCTTGAGGTGCATGCTTTTGTGCAGCGCAATCATATTCAGGCCTTGGATCACTAGCTTTCTTCTAGTTTTGCACAACCAGATTAGCCACAAGTGGCACTTTGGGCTTTTTGGGGCTATTTTACTTAAATGATTAGAACTGCAAGTCTCCAGTTCTGCTGATTGGATTTTCATCATTTTGGCCTTAATTTATGTATTACATTTTGCTTAATTGTTTTTAAATTGGTGTGGGATTTTTCTTGCATTGTGTTTTCACTCTATTACTGTTTGAAGTGCTGATTAAATACTTTACACATTGTTTCTAATTTAAGCCTGACTGCTCTGTGCCAAGCTACAAGGAGGTTGAGCACAAGTTAATTTGGGGTTTGCTTATGCCTAACCCTGACAAGGATTTTGATTGCTGCTTCACCAGGGTTCCACCCCCCCTCAACCAGTAGCCCAATTTCTCTCACTGGAGATAACTATAACTGGTAAATTTCATTGTGTATTTTAGTTTAAAACGTTACGTTGGTACTGAAATTTCCACCTAACTATAATGTTACTTTACCCTTTGTTTTTTTCAGTGATTGTCTAGTTTTTTTTAACAAAGTAATATTGTATTACTATACGTAAAGCCAACAAGCTGAAGTGCATGCTCTTCGGCCTTGCGGGGTGGAGAGTTGGCCAGAGGACCGGGCCTATGGCCAGCCCTGCGACCAATCTCTCACAGTCAATCAATGCCCACTGAGCACAGCCTTTGGATGTGCGCAGTATGGGGTTGGACACAACCACCCATGGGCAGCCAACCCCTGCCAGAGCCCCAGACCGGGGGAGGGAGTCATGTGAATAAAAGGAAAGGAGGTGCCTGGTCACCCTTCCCAAGACACTATTAGCCCTGGGGACCCCATCCCCTGTGGTCTTTAAAAAAAGAAATTGGAGGGGCACACAGCCCCCTCCCCAAACAACTATTGAACCTGGGGACCCCATCCCCCGTAGACAAAAAATACATACTTTTGGTAAGGGGCGGTCGACCCCCTCCCCACCCTGAGCCAAATAGGCCCAGGGGACCCCATCCTCTGGAGCTATACTTTAAATATGGGGAAGGAAGGGGCAGGAGGGAAACAGAAGTGTGCTTCCACCTGACAGGAGCATTTTCAAAGCTCCTGCAGGGTGAGCTGCCTAAGGTCAGAGAAAAGTACTGTGTCCCGGGGTGGACTACCCGTCCAATGTGAGCAGCTGTTTTTGTTCCTACCAGGCGGGAACAATCTGAGTTTCCATGCCAGCTGGAGGGCAGCCAGGGAAAGTAAGTTCAGCACCCAACTGGTAGGAGCTTTGAAAATACTCCCACGGGGTGGCAGCTGACTTACTTTCCCTGCGGGCATAGAAACTGCTGTGTCCAGGGGGTGGGAGTCCTGGGACAGAAGTATAGGAGCCAGCCCAGGAAGATGCGCCCCGTATGCCTTTGAAGGCTCAGGATAAGGGCAAGGCACCCCCCCCCCCTATATTTAAGTAATGGCCTTAGCGGAAGGGTTCCCTGGAACCATAGTTGGCTTGGGGATGGGGGGCTGCGACCACCTGTCTTAAAATTTGTTTTTTTAATCAGAGGGGATGGGGTCTCTGGAGCCTATTCAGGTTCAAGGAGGTGGACTGTACTCCTCACCCTTTAAATCAAATTGGCCCTGGGGAATAGGGTCCCTGGGGTTCTACTCAGCCTAGGGAAACGTCCACGAGCCTCCCCTTTTCCTCTTACTTTGGCTGTGGAGGATGGGGTCCCCAGGGCTTCGCTAAAGTTCAGGGAGGGGGAAGACCGTCTGCCACCACTTAGTTTATCACAGAGGCTCCTGACTGCCATATCTCTGTTTTTTTGGCTGCCATAATCCCACAGGAGTACAGCATGATGGTGTGTGATTTTTAAAGAATATTTTGGCTGTGGGGGCGCTCAGGGACTCCAACACTGTGCATAGGCGGGCAGGGGATTATTTGTTTCTTTTAACTTCAGGACAGAGGACTCAGGGCCTGATTTAGCTCTTGGTGAATGGGTTACTCCATCAAAACGGTGATGGATATCCCATCCGCCGAAATATAAATCCCATAATATCCTATGGGATTTATATTTCAGTTGACAAGATATCTTTCACCATTGTGACGGAGTAACCTGTCTGCCAATATCTAAATCAGGCCCTAAGTCTCTTAGGGGCATATTATCAAGCACGGCGTTAAAATTATTGCCGCTTTAGCGGCAGAAAACTGCCTCGAAAGCGGCGATAATGGGCTTGATAATATGCCCTTGAGAATTCCAATAGAAGCCCATGTTGAGACCAGAACATGGGTTTCTATTGGAATTCTCCAGGGCATATTATCAAGCCCATTATTGCCGCTTTAGCGGCAGTTTTCTGCCGCTAAAGCGGCGATAATTTTAACGCCGCTTCTGGATAATATGCCCCTAGGAGACTTAGGGCCTGATTTAGACAGTGGGAGACAGGTTACTCTGTCACAATGGTGATAATATGCCTGCAACATTTTGCTTCATGTTGCAGGCAGCCATTCAGAGTGCTCGCAGAGTCGCTTCCCAATGAGATTGTTTCCAGTGGGAGCAAATTGGCCCAAGGGACCAAAGTCACCTGGGCCAACTGCCCAGATATACAAATATTTTTGTAACTTAATATCACAAAAACTACTGAACGGATTTACAACAAATCTCAAAAATCATGCTTTCTGGATCAGGATCTGGGTTCCTGCCAAATTTGGTGTCATTCAGTTAAGCAGTTTTTGTGGAAGCGCTGCCAAAAACAGGCTATGGGAAATGCATGGGTAAATCTGGTTTTGGAGCCCCCCTTTTTTCTTGGCCTCACTTGATGGATCACCCCGAAACTTTCTAGGAAGGAGCTGAGGTGGATGAACTTTTCTTTCTAGAAAGTTTCATGAAGATTCATCAAATGGCACCAAAGTTCTAAGCAAACCCAAACATGCTCTTCCTAAAGAAATGCATCCATTAGCCTGTTATTGTGTCATTTACATTTTCCTTTTACCCACTACAGCATACAGCATGGGGCAAGGGTCCAACCCACTTTAGCCATCGGCTAATGTCACTGTGAGTGACAGCATTCTGCCCTTCAAATGGAGACATCCACACAAAAAGTAGTTTCCTTCAGCACTAGCGACTACTGTGGCAATGTGTATTTTTGGAGACCGCAAAAATATTTCTTTATCTTTCCAATGCATTTTTTTTTTAATATTGATGAGGGACAGCAACTCCGTAAAACACCATTTTATAACAACCATGGCAAAACAAACAAGCATTAGTTCATGCATTAGGTTTCGCCTATGTGATTTATAATAAGCTGTTTTTTGTTGTTAAGTTTTAGTTTGGTGAGTAGTTGTGCAATTTAAGTTACTTAAACTCTGAAAAAGTGTTATGACTTGAGCTGTTGTGGTGTTTATCACAGGTAGACATGAAGTTTTCTTTTATGCACTACGAGTTGCTGTGATGTGTTTTAGTGTGCAAATGTGCTACCCAGCCTACACCACGAGTAGATATCAGGTGTTGTATTGTGTACATGACCAGGCATCCGTCGTGCCCCGGCGTAACCACAAATGGAGTCTAACTGTTACCGCGTGCACCAAAGGTAGAGGTGGGCTGTGGCAGTGTGAGTTCTACGAACTTAAGAGCTGATTTACCATGCACCACGTTCAGGTGTAAGATGTTCCGGTGTGCAACAGGGGAAGCTGTGAGCTATTTCAGTGTGCGGCATGTACTATTGTGCACATTATCAGATGCAGGGTGTGTTAGTAAACCCTGGGCGTAGTTCGCGAAGTAGCACTACGCGAAGCTACGCAAAGTGCAGTTCGCACTACGCGCTACTTTGAACTCCTTACCTCTTAGCGCAGACACAGTGCACCTGTGATGCACTGATCGCAGCAGGTGATGTGGCACCATTGACAGAGCAGCCGACTGAGGAACGAGGTTCGAGTCTGCCGTAGATGAAACAATCTGTGGTTGTGGGAAATTCATTTAATCTACAGTGCCTTCAAAAACATGAATGCGCCCTTGTGTAATGTAACTGTTACTCACGTAAAGCACTCCAATATTTTCGGGTCGAGTTTGCACTATATTGAAAAAAATCCTGCAGGTGCGTTACAGCAGTTTAAAGAACTGGCCCTTACACTGAAAACAATAGGCGGTAAAGTTGCTGATAGTATAACATGATCCAGCTAGAGGCTGGATTTCATTCAATAAGGCACATGTTATATAAATAGACTCGCAAAATACAAGCGGCCTGCCTAAACTGAAAGGAATGTCCTGCCGATCATTGAGCATGCCCACAAATTACAAGTTACTACCATCAAAAAGTATAAATGCACATTAAGGTCTATTTTTCTTGACAAAGAAAAAAAAAGGCTTAAGTTCTATTTTACTTCAGAGATTTAATTGTTTTTAAGAACCCCATCAATCAAAAACAGTAGAGGGCTGCAGAAATGTTTGTGCAATTTACTGAGACGTGGTTTGTAGAAAACCACCTGGAAGGAGCATCCATGCATTTGTAATGGCTCGTTAACCTACCGTTCAAAATTCAAACTTGGTGCGAGAAAACAAAACCAAGCGTAACAGATGTGTGTGAGTACATACGATTGTCTAGGGTGCTTCGTTTTTGTGTAATGTGTGTGTGATACTACCAAAGTGAATGTCAAACTAAATGCCAGTGTGTGATCAACGTTGACCTTTAATTTTTTTCTGTTCCTTAATCTTAATAACTACTCTTTAAAATATTTTGCTTTCACTTACTTGCTAGGTGACACCATGAGCATTTTCAGTCAACACTAAGCGCTCAGGGAATTTACATTGCACCGTCCATTAGCTTTTGTAACACGTTACGTGCATTGAATGTATGCACGTTTTTGAAAATTTAGTGCATGCTTACACTTTCTTGCAGCAGTTCAGCAGAGGATTTGCGTTATAAACTTGACCCATGTGGTGCTGCATTATACCACTAGTCCACTCACCACAATCACGGTATGTTAATGGACAAACGTGTGGCCATGTTGATTTCCTCAATCTTAGCGTGTAATATATATGGAGTGGTATCAAAAATTGAGTGGTCTGGTAACCAAATGGAAACGAAAATGAAAAAAAGTTGGCACAACAAAAAATTATGCCTGCAACAGGTAAATCAATAAATGGATTAAAAAAATATAGAAATTATGCAATTGCTGCCTGACCGCAAGAGGGTGGCAGCCTCACAAGGGCCGAGACGGGGATGCGTAGAGCCTGAGACGGGGATGTGTCGAGATGGTTGTTATTGAAATGGTGCGAGGTAGAAGGGTAAAGGGGTGTGGGGGCAAAATGAGGGAGGGAGACAAACTGTAGAGAGCCAAGCAGTCGGCAGAAAGCTCAGGGCAAGCGCTGTGCCGGCACAAGCTTAAAAAAGTCCCACAAAGCGGGTGAACACAGTACTTGGGCCATGAGAGATCGATAAGAGGAAGACATGAGGATCAACAGGAAATAGTATGCTACAGCCAATAGACATGAAGGAAAAGTAAGTGGCAAGCACAAGAACCAATGAAAAGCAAGGTGGTGGGATGTAAGCCTGTTGGAAAGTGGATTATTGTTAGGGGCAAATGTAGGTCTGCCACTGGCAATAAGGCCACTAACACATGATAGGACTCAGCATAGGCCTTAGAAAATTATTCCTATGCTCAACCCTTGGTAACGTGGCTGCGAGCAGACAGGCTTACTTCAAAGACAGGTATGTAAAGCATTTAAAAACAACAATTCAGTAAATAATTAAGACACAACACATAATAAAAAATCCAACACCAATTTATAAAAATAGGAAATATTTGTATCTTTAAAATGACACCAATACGACAAAAATCCAATGTAGGGGGCCAGAGATATGAATTTTCAAAGATTTAGCATTATGTAGCACCTTGAAACATATAGCGCCTTATTGGGATATCTGGTCCTGATAGACCGGCTCAAAGTCAAAGTTTCAGGCCGACCATGATGGAGCACTGAGCGGCTACCACTCGCGGTAGGTCCTGGTCACAGTTTTTACCTTCGGACTTAGAAACCTTTCTGGAGCTTTTCTTCCCGGGGTCCCTCGAAGCTCTCAGCCAGTCTGGATTCTGTGAGGGTTTGCCGGATAGCCTTGCGATGAGCTCCTGGTCAAACTTATGGAAGTCCGACACAGGAGCGTTCCAGCGAGGCAAACCCAGGATCCAGGCAGACACGTGGTTGAAGGCAGACGGCTTGGCTTCTGCGGTTGCTCCTGCTCACCTTTTCTTCGTTCGGACTTCGAAACTTTTATGGAGCTTTTTCTCGCGGGGTCCCTCGATGCTCTTCGCCAGGCCAGATTCGGTGAGGGTTTGCCGGCCGTGGATTTCTTCTACTCTCGGTCAAACTCTGAAAGTTGGACCTACGGAGCTTTTAGCAGGACGAACCTGGACGGCTTGTCTGGCTCGCGGTTGAAGGCAGGCGGCTTGGCTGGCCAGGTTGAGTCGGTCCCTCTATAGAGCTTTTTTTCAAAGTTGCTCCAAAGTTCTCCAAACTTCTTGAACTTCTCTCTGAAGTTCCTCAAGGGGTCCCACAGTGTCTCAACCTCACTCCAAGGGTCTGGAAGCTACAAGATAGTCCTTGAAAGTTGAGGACTTCAGTTCCCACAATTCACTTGGACAAAACCCTTACAAATCCACTTGTGCTCTCCAGGTTGAGGATCCTTGGTGGTGATGGTCCAGGTGAGCTATGTTAACCCGTAGCTTGCGGGGAGTCCACTCTTTAGTTCTTTTGCAGCAAGGTAATCCACAGGGCTGTAGTTTCAGCTGGTGCAGTCTTCAGAGGACAGGCCTTAGAACTTTGCACCCCAACTTCTCAGCATGCAACGTCTTGCTTCCTTAAGTTTCAAGCAGAAGATCTGAGAGGCTCTGCTCCTCTCAGATACTTATTCCAAGTTCTCTGGGTCAAGCAGGAGGTCACTGCTGACCAATGGGAGCAGGGCAACTACCCAAGAATATGACCACATCCTGTAGAGTGTGGCATTATTTTGTCCAAGAGTGCACCAAATCCCCCAAATTCATAATGGCTGATTTTCCAGCAGGGAGTTAAGAGCTGGCTAAACACACCCCTAGGATGGCTTACTTTCCATAAACACTCCCCCTTGCATCTGTGCATTCCTTCCATAAGCCTAGCTCTGGCTGAGGTGAAAAGTTAAGAGTTGCAAATGACACTAAGGCCTCCTCTTCTCTTTGAAGACCATGGTTTACGACTACTCCCCTGGCTCTGGCATTCCAGTGTAGCAGCACACTGCCCTCCCAGCAGAGCAGGGGCTCTTTATCACCTCTTCAAGGCAGCCTGGCTAATCCACTTAACTCTGGCCAATCAGGACAGTCCATTGGAAGGCTGAATCTGGACTTACAAACAAAAAAGGCTTATAACTTCTTGTATGTACACTTTAGGAGACATTCAACCATATCATAATCTTGAGTTTATTAATACCATTCGGGGAAGTCTTCGAATGGAACTTCTAGCCCTCTTATCAAGAGTTATTAGTTAATAACTCCCTACCATGTTAACCTATGTAGCAGGGGATTTGCAATGGGAAAAATGACTTGGACCATTTTTCCAGCACCAGGACTTACAAAAACATATTTTATAAGTACTTTGCTTATATCTACAGTACCCCCACCCCATGGGACAACTAGGGGAGACTTTAGGGGTTCTGAATCTGTAGAAATATTGTAGATCCTCCCTCCACAGGGCTCCTAGCATCAAAGTCGAATTTGGGCAGCACTTTATCACAATGTAGGGATTGAAATGTGAAATTTCACTTAACCCAGGGCATATAAAACTCATTTTTATAAGGGCCTACCTTATAAATACCTGACCCCCCACCCCTGGGACACCTAGGGTAGACCTAGAGGTACCTGAGCAAGAGACTAACCAACAGCGTGCACCCCCCCACACACATACACTTCTGGGGAGCTGCCATGTATTTCTGAAGGGGATAGACAATGTAACCTAAGTGGAGAGTGAAGCCCAAAGCTTGCCCCCGCAAAAGAAGTGACATACCGGTCATCATTGGGCAGCCGGAGAAGAAGATGAAGGATTAGGCAGAAGTGTCATACCCCCCAAGGGTGCTGGCTATGGTCATGGGAGGAATAGAGACTGTGCATTGACCCATGGCACCACAGCAGTGTCTGGCTAAGAGGACTGCCAGGCATTTGAAAAGGGAAGAACTGTAAATTCCCGCAAGTACAGCCAAGGACAGCCACAGACTGGTTGCCCTGGAGAAGGCTGGAAGAGCACTGGCCGGAGCAAAGGGGCCCCAGAAAAGCGAAAAGCCTTCAAGAGAAAAGGTGAGCAATGAGTGCCCCCTGTGGTCGTATACTACCACTGTGCTCAGGAGGAGAGCGATGACTGCGCCCCCAATGGTGGGAGGATGCCACTGCAAGAGGAGGAACCGGGTGCACAAGGCACCAGAAGAAGGCGTATTGTGAAGGATGGAGGGCGCAAAGTCAGAAGCACGCCGAAGACTGCACCAGAGAAGCTGACTAAGGGCAGGAGCATGGAGCAAAAGCAGCCCCAACTCTCCTCAAGCAGCAAAAACAGAGGCTTGTACAGTGCCTCCCTGCCAGACCGAGGTACCTGCAGGCCAAAAGCAGAGCGAAGAGAACGTTGCATACCCCCATGGTGCTGACCGGCTAACACCACATGCTGCCACAGAAAAGAAGGAAAGTACGGCATGGCCCCTGGTGGCAAGTCACAGCAAGAGTGACAAAGCAGGCAGAGTGCCATCAGAGGGCACCCTGGAAGAGACTATGCATGAGCACCACTAGTGCTCTCCAGAGACTAGCGGGGAGGCTAGTGCTCCACAGAGGCTGAGGAGCATCTCCCGGTCTTCAGTGGCAAGAAGCACAAGAGAGGAGTGGCAACCATGTGCAAGGTGAGACAGACTGAGCATTTACTCACTGAGGTGCATAGACAATGAATGGCTGCATGGAGTGTGTGCCAGCCAGCCGCCCCAGCACGAATGGCCACCATTGAACCATCAATGAGAGTATAACATGGAGTGACCAACCCTGCCAAGCACGCACACACCTAGGCAGGACCCAGCACTGCAATGGCACATCCTTGAGATGCAAGCACAAGGCCCTCGTGTGAAGGGGAGGCGGAAGGAAGGTTGCCTGTCATCCACGGAGTGAAGCACCGAAGAAATCCCAGAAAAGATAGGAAGAAAAGCATCTACACCCTAACTGCACTAGCACTGCCCTGCAGGGTGCAAAATACTACTTAGGGAGTGGCCCAACCCTGCCTTAAGACTGCGCCGTACATCAGCCAATTACAGGCATGAGGAGAGTCGCACGTCCCCGTGTGGCAAGGTGCCACCAACACAAATTGAAGGAGACTAGTGTCCCACAGCGATCCTGAGTTGCACCCGGAATACCTTGTTGAGGAGACAAAATGTATGAAAGAGGCTGCAGACCGGATCCATAAAAGCACACCCACCTCCTCTGCTGTCTATGAAATGGCTGACGCACCTGAGAAGACGCCCAGTCCTATAGACAGGACTGGACCAGCGAGTGCTCCGTGTTGGGAGAAGATGCGTAGTCCAATGGACATGATGGAGCGGGCAGGAGGTTCCCGTGAGAAGAACTGACATCCCGTGGCATGCCACCACTTCACAGCATGTGCAGAGAAGACATGAGGCTGGATGCCACATTACACTGCAAGCAAGGAGGAAGAAAAGAGTGTAGCACATTTCCACATTGCGAAGAAGAAAAGGAATGGCGAGAAAGGAGTGTGACAATCCTGTCACACAGAAGAACAGATGACCACAGGTGCACAGGAGAAATTAACAAGGGGACAAGAATGAGCACTCATACCACTCTCTGAGTGCACCTACTAATACAAGCCAGCCACAGGGGTGCGGTGACGTCACGGGAGAAAGCTCAGCAGGAGTACCGAACATAAGCTGCCTGTATGCACAAACTTTGTATCTGCCTGACGCTTCACAGTGTGACCATCCAGCCACCTGTCACCCACTGCTTAGAGCAAACGCACATGCCAAAGAAGAGCTGCACTAAGTATACAACGAGTCCCTCCAGTCACCCTTCCTCCATACAAATAATCGCATATGTAGTACAAGTCATCTAATGACAACCACTCCATCATTTGCCATATGCATCACCACCACCCCTGGAGCATCAAGTAACAAGACTGAAGTCCTGCACCCTTGCCATATAACATGACAAGAAGCACCAGTGACGGTCTGAAGAACCAGTGACCACCTGCTCAACTGGCCTGCATCCTGATCCCGATAGCGAGAGCATGTTCTGACCGGGACACATCCACCTCTGATGTTGCACGACTGACTAGTTAGTGGCTCCGAGGTGGTCTTGTGGCCGTCCAGATGCAGACATGTACGCAGCCCCAGTGCAGCCCACAGGCAGTCCTGTGGTAACTTAACCAAGGCCCCCCAACCCAAAGTGTTAGAGATGGACTTGACTTTGCCCCACTGCTGGATTCCGTGAGGTAGCCAGGCTGTGTAACAGAGACTTAACAGGTCACAGCACACCAAGACTGTCGTCAGTGGATCAAACAACACAAATCATCAAAAGTTCACAATGGACTCCATTGACGCTCCTGATGCACCAAGTTGGAACTGTAAAAACACCAACTATATCACAGCGAGAGCACGCTGGACTGATCAACATCACATAGGTGGTCTGTCACTCAACTGACATAAGGGTCCGCACTTCATTAGCACTGTGTTTGTGTTCAGAGGTACCTGGTTAAATTATGGATGCGTGCCCAGATGCCCAGGTGCTCCCAGCTGTACCTGTGCACCGTTGTCCTGCGGACTGCCTCTTGAAGCTGTGAGTTGTTTTTCATTCCTCCCCACAGGTTGGACTTTGTTTTTGTTTCTAATAAAATTTGGGAGGAATGTTGTGTCCTGCTGGATGGACACAGTCTAGTGTGTTACCAACCTCTCCCATGAGGGCAGGTCCATACACCCACCCCACACCCATCCAACACAGGCGTCATCAGTCAGGTGTCCCTGCCAATAAAAAGAGCTTGAGTGCACGTGCTCGTAGCCAGTTTTACACCACACCACTATGTGTCCGCGGCATGAGGACCTAGGGCCCTGAACACCACACCGCTCAATGCACCGCCTTGCATTGTCCAGCACACATACCAAGTGGGAAACCTTAAAGCATAGTTTTTGTACAGGAAGGCAGTGACGGCCCGTGTAGGGCGTTTTACCGGGGCGGTGACGTGGCGCAGAGGAGGGGCAGGGTGGGGGGTAGCAAAATGCGGCATACGGCAGAGTTCAGGTATGTTACGAAAAAAATTAATAAAACGAATTTCGTTGCGCGCGCTGCATCGCCAAATGCAATGCAGCGCGCGCAACGAAATTCGTTTTATTAATTTTTTTCGTAACTTACCTGAAATCGGCCGTTTGCCGCATTTTGCAACCCCCCACCCTGCCCCTCCTCTGCGCCACGCCACGTCACCGCCCCGGTAAAACGTCCTACACGGGCCGTCACTGCGAAGGGACGGATTCCTTTCAGTACAAAACCTATGCTTCTCACAATGCAGACACTTTTGCATCACAGTGCAAGGGTTTCTGCATTGGCTCGTGGCAGCCAAAAGTGCGCGAAAGAGAGCAGCACAGCACCACATCTTAGTAGATACAGCACCAGCGTTTCCTGCTGCGATGCAAAGACTGACTTCTACGTCAATCTCGGCTTCTGTCTTTTGCAACAATTTCTTACAGAAATTGTATTGTAAAATGGCCAATCGCGCAAGAACCACACTCCACGCTGTTACTTGAAGCGTAAAAGGCCATTTTATTAGGACATGGTTGCGATCATTTAGACTTTATTCGACAGTACATAAATGCAATAAATATACTTTCCCCAACCCATACCGACTCATTCTCCTTTCATCCATTCTCAAAACCATCTCACCTGTTAGACTCTTCCCCCATTCACTCGGTGACCTCCTTCCTCTCCCCATCACTTGCCCTCCAAGCATCCTCAGTGTAATTTCCTTCATTGGTCATTGCTTCCCGCGCCCGCTATCAGTCACCTGTGTACCGTTCTCCCCTCCCGAGGGGTGGATCCGCCCGTATGTGACTACCCACCCCTCCAAAGTACCGTGACGCCTCTACTCTGCAACCCTGCCCTAAACTGGCACGCTCAGCCCAAAATCTATCCCCACCCTTCGCCTAATGTCTGTAGGGTGGGTGGGCGGACAAACTTTTTTCCTCCCCCCGGTGGTGCTCAGGTGTCAGGAAGAGGCCGGATACTCCTCTCCTGACACCTATATACCCTCCCAACTCCCGCCCCTCTCCTTCCTATGATCCCACCCCCACCATGTCCTTCCGGTCGTTGCACGAAATCCCCGGGGGAAGACTGGTCTGCGACCTTCACTTCCCCCGGGGCCCGCATCGCGCAAGAACCACACTCCACGCTGTTACTTGAAGCGTAAAAGGCCATTTTATTAGGACATGGTTGCGATCATTTAGACTTTATTCGACAGTACATAAATGCAATAAATATACTTTCCCCAACCCATACCGACTCATTCTCCTTTAATCCATTCTCAAAACCATCTCACCTGTTAGACTCTTCCCCCATTCACTCGGTGACCTCCTTCCTCTCCCCATCACTTGCCCTCCAAGCATCCTCAGTGTAATTTCCTTCATTGGTCATTGCTTCCTGCGCCCGCTATCAATCACCTGTGTACCGTTCTCCCCTCCCAAGAGGGGTGGATCCGCCCGTATGTGACTACCCACCCCTCCAAAGTACCGCCAACCAGGGAAACCCCCGGAGGGCGGTTCCCTGCCCCACCCCCAGTCCTAGTGCGCCTTTCGCCTCCATCCAGTCTACCTTGCGGCACCCTGTGGATGACCCCCCATCCCCTAAAACCTGCATCCCGTGCAACGTTCTCTCTCACCAGGACACCCCAGACTGCGAAAGGCACACCTAGTCGAAGTAGGACCACCGGTCCCCCCAGGTTGCCCATCCTAACGCTCCAGACACCAGGTGGATGACCATCCACCCCGGAAACTATGTCCTGCGGCAAGCAGCAGCTTTTCCCACACGAACCCCGCCCGTGACAAAATTGTACCATCGCAAACAACCACCTGTCTTTCTTCCCTCCGTCTCCTTAACCGCGGACCGTCCCCCTGTAATCCTGGTCCATCGCCCCCAAACTCCCTTCTTGGCAAGGCCCCGTCGGTGGATGACCATCCACCCGTACAGCCAGTATCTGTTGTAATCCAGTAACCTTCCAGCCAATCCCCCAACCCTGAAGAGCGTCCCAGCCCCAACAAGACCGCCTGTGCCTCGTCCAATAGTCCCATTACCTGCGGGCCGTAACCCCGTAAGCATTTCCGACAGCCCTCAAAATCCATCCTCTGCCAGGCACCCTCGGAGGCCTACCATGCCCCCATACAGCCAGCGCACCTTTCCGACAAGGTACATTTCCAGGGCAATCCAGCCATGAAAAATGCTCCATCCCAAAACCAACCGTCCCCTCAAACAGTCCCCCTGACCTGTGGGCTAGTAGCCGTAAAGCATGTTTAACCGCCCCCACAAAAGTTCCTCCTCTGCAATGCACCATCGGTGGATGCCCATCCACCCTTACTCCAGTGTCCCTCGTAAACCAAGAAACATGTCCAGGAGCCTTCCCATCCATGAAAGCGCCCCCCCTCCCTAACCAGGCCACCAGTGTCCCCCAAACAGCCTCATTCACTGCAGCCTGACTCCTTGTAAGCATGCTAGAAGTCCCCCAGAGACCCGTCATTGCACTGCGCCGTGCTGCTTCCTAACCCGCTTCCCAAGTTCCCCGTCATTGAACCATATCCCTAGCCAAGTCTCTTGGAATAAACCAGACCTGCCCTGTTCCGAAGAACCTTCTCCCCAATGCTTTTGCTTGTAGTGGAGCCATTTCCCATATCGTATGGCACAGTCACCCACTGGCCGCCACGCTCACCCCGAGTCAATTCCCCCGTTCCCCCACAATCAAACATACATCCCAAATGACTGCGTTCCCCCTGCCAGATGACATCCGTACACCCGCTATGTCGCCTCTGGTGCTGCCCAACGTTCGGGAGAGTGTCCGCCTGTCCATGCGACCACACTGGATCCCAGGCCACTCCCCCTACCTGCAGTAGAAAAAGAATAATTAGTCCCGCAAGTATTATGTTTCTGTCCTTTCCATCCCCAATCTCCCCAAAACCCTCGCCCAAACCCTTCTATTCCCTACAACGGCACCACACACCCTCCCATGCCGCCATCTCCCCAATCTCCGACTTCCCCCCGCCACCCCTGAACAGCCCTCCTGCTGACACCTCTGTGCCCGCCCTCAGGCGTAAGATTCGTGCCACTCCGTAAAGGAGCCACTTCCCGTCGGCCCCAGTCCTCGAACGAAACCGAAACAGCCTGTAGCGCCGTTAAACTAACGTCCAGATTTGTCAACCCAAAATCCCCAGCCATAGGCCTCCCTTCACTTACCACCAATCACTGGTGCCTCATTCCCCCCCCACTGTGCACCCCCTCGCCACAGCCACTGCGCCCATGTCCGCCGTCCCACCGGTACCACGTCATCTCGTCCCTTGTGCCCTGCACTACCATACTCCCAGATGCCCCCGACGAAATCGCCATATTGTCAGTGGTGTTACGACACGACCACCGTGTGTTGGCTCCTCGCCCCTGACACGTAACACATCCCCTGATGTGTAAAGAAGAGTGTGACAGTTACCACCTTACGACACCGACAGCGTGTGCGGAACTCGAACCCCAGTCCTGCGAGATCCTTCACAATTGTAGGCACAAGACTTACCATTGAGACACAGGTCCTGGCCCCCTTACCTAAACTGCGCCCTGCAAGTCCGAATCCCTGCTTCCAACTTATTGCCAGCTACAACCCTGGTGACGATCCCCAAACGCATCGTGCCGTGCCCGAAAACCCCCGACCCCGTCCGGTTACCTCACGCAGCGGCCCCAGCCTTCCCCGTCTCCTCCGCTACCCCTCCGGCGCACCCCCGCAGCCCTTTACTGCGACGCCTACCGAGAGGTGAATATCTTACCAAGTGGCCCACAAACTACCTCCACCAGTCTCCATGCAAGTCCCCACCAGCAGAAAACTGCCCTCGACACGTTTCGCGACCCTCGCGCGCCAGATACTGCGGCCCCCCAGGCCCTGCCTACCCTGCATGTATCACCACCGAACTCCCCTGCTGCCTCCGCTGCGCGTCAGTCGGGCCCCGAGGTCACCAGTCCCCCAGCATCGTCCCCACCGTACTGAAGGACTACCAATGCAGACACTGAGGAATGAGCACCCGGTGCCAACCAGGGCGTGAAACCTAAGCTTCCAAATACAACTCCGAGACATTCAACCACCCCCTTCATTTACCTGAGCATCCGTCCAGGACCTCCTCTGCCAAACCGGAGCCGCCATCCCCTTGGATCTCCTTGCCCCCCGCACCGACTGCGGCCGCACTCGCCTGAAACAAACAACAAAATGGACTGGTTACCTGCCCACACCCCTCCCCCCTTCCAGGGCAATCCCCCACTCCAAGGTCCATTGGCGACATACCAACCCTTGCATGTATCACCCCCGAACACCCCTGCGGACCAGCTATGCGTCACGTGGGCCCTGGGTTCCCCAGGCCTCCAGCATTGTCCCAACCTTATTGAAGGAAATACCATTGCCTACACTCAGAAAATGAGCACCCGGTGACAACCAGGGCGTGGACACGGTATCGGCAAAGTACGACCAGGACTTAAACCCCCCCAGCCATTTACCTGAGCGTCCGTCCAGGACCTCCACATCCAGCCCGGGGCTCCTTGCCCCTGCGCCGACGAAAGGCCGCACTCGCCTGAAACAAATAACAAATGGACTGGTTACCTTGCTCCCCCCTCCCTCCAGAGCAATCCCCCGCTCCCAGGCCCCATTGGCGCCGTACCAATCCTTGCGTGCATCACCACCGAACCCCCCGCTGACCAGCTGTGTGTCACGTGGGCCCTGGGATCCCCAGGCCTCCAGCATTGTCCCAACCTCATTGAGGTAAATACCATTGCATAAACTGAGAAATGGAGCACCCGGTGACAACCAGGGCGTAGACACGGTATCGGCCAAGTACGACACCAAGACTTAAACCCCCCCCCCCCCCAGTCATTTACCTGAGCGTCCGTCCAGGACCTCCTCTTCCAGACCGGAGCTCCTTGCCCCTGCGCCGTCGAAAGGCCGCACTCGCCTGAAACAAATAACAAATGGGCTGGTTACCTTGTTCCCCCCTCCCTCCAGGGCAATCCCCCACTCCAAGGCCCCATTGGCGACGTACCAATCCTTGCAGGTATCACCACCGAACTCCCCCGCTGACCAGCTGTGCGTCATGTGGGCCCCGGGTCCCCCAGGCCTCCAGCATTATCCCAATCTCATTGAAGGAAATACCATTGCCGAAACTCAGAAATTGAGCACCCGGTGACAACCAGGGCATGGACACGGTATCGGCAAAGTACGACACCAAGACTTAAAAGCCCCCCCCCTCAGTCATGTACCTGAGTGTCCGTCCAGGACCTCCTCCTCCAGACCGGAGCTCCGTGTCCCTGCGCCGTCTGAGGCCGCACTCGCCTGAAACAAATAACACAATGGACTGGTTACCTGCACTCCCCCCCCACCCCCCCCCCCGCCCCTGGCAATCCCCCTCTCCAAAGCCCCATTGGAGACGCATGGCGCTCCTTGCACCGACCGAAACATTAGCACCCGGTGCCAACCAGGGCGTGAATACCTAAACCTCACAATATAACGCCCCGCCATCGGACATCCCGCCCATCGCACTGCATCCGGCACGCCAACTCCTCTTCCGTCGCACACCGTCACAGGCTTCCATCTGCAACCCCAACCCCAGCCATACCACCCATCACACCGCACATACTCGGAACTCGGTAGGATTCACAAGGTTGCGTTGCTCAATGCGCGAATCCCTCGAAGGAGGGCAGGCTGCCGCGGACCCCCCTACTGCTTCTGGCCAGCGTCTCAGAGCCGTTGTGCGCCCCGCTGGCAACACCCCTCATCTGCCGGCCTTCTCCGCCGGTCCTGGATCCCCCCCCCCACTCGGTCGCTAAACTGAGCGGGTCCCCAGCACCACCGGGTCTCATGCCGTCCTGGCAGTCCCTCATCCGGACTCCGATGACCTCAGCCACCACTGCCTGCTGCTCCCTGACTCCCCTTGCACCTCCTTCCCCGGCAGCAGCCTACGCAACGCCCTGCTCCGCTGCTCCTACACTGCCCCCGCTCCCGCCTCCCCCCCCGGAACCTATGCCGGACCCTACCTAGCTGTGGTTAAAGCCGCTGGGGTGAGCCCCACTATCCGCTACCGAGAATAAGCTCCCCAAATGCTGGGCAAGCCGAAAAACAACCACCAGTGCCGCCCCCCCACCCCGCACCACGTCCCTCTGACCCCCGTGGGCAATGTGCAGAGCCCATGTCGCATATTAATGGATAGCGCGACTCGCCATAAGGTAGTGGGGCGCTTTCCCAGGCCCCGTCCCGCATTGCCCATTCCGTACGGGGGGATGAAGTGATGTGCCCCAGCATCCCAAGGGGGGGGGGCGCGACCGCGAGGCTCGAACCCATGAGGACTGCGCGCCGGGCGACACGCATACCCCGCCCTCCCTCGCCTCAGTCCTGCCCTGAGCCGCCTGACAAGATCGCGCTGCCGAGCGAGCCCCCCCTGCCCCCCCGCCCCCCTCCCGCATGGATCTCCACAGCACGCTCACGCAGATGACAGACGCGCCCGCATGCAGAGCCCCTCCCCCCCGCCTCCCGGACACCGCGATAGGGCAGCCCCCCCGCCCCCTACCTGAAGAGGACGGTCGACTCCGCCAGCCACGCCGCCCCAGGACGTAGAGTATCCGCCCGGCCGGCCCAGCCAAGACCCCATGCCGCTCCAATCGTCCGCCGCACCGAAATCACCATGCCGTCCAGCCAGTTGTGGCAAATTCACGGTCCCCCGCCCTCCCAACCAGTGTCAGCCCCCCCGCCGATCGACAAATCGGCAGATGGCCTAACCCGATACTAACTCTCCACAAACTTTTTTCCTCCCCCCGGTGGTGCTCAGGTGTCAGGAAGAGGCCGGATACTCCTCTCCTGACACCTATATACCCTCCCAACTCCCGCCCCTCTCCTTCCTATGATCCCACCCCCACCATGTCCTTCCGGTCGTTGCGCGAAATCCCCGGGGGAAGACTGGTCTGCGACCTTCACTTCCCCCGGGGCCCGCATTTGCAGCTCAAGACTAGGCCTGGGCGAAGCACTACGCTACGCTCGCGTAGTTTGCGAAGTTCGCGCTACTTCGCACTACGCGAACTGCACGTAGCACAGTGCGAACACGCGTAGCGTAGTGTTGCGTAGTGCTGCGGTCATTTTTTGCTTGCTCGCGGTCCTCAACGTCAAGTTGGCGACCGCGAGCAAGCAAAATGACATCCTGGCGAGACTTTTTCCTTGTTCGCGATCGCGAGCATGGAAAATAAACCTCCCGGCGAGATTCCGAACGCGAGGAGGTCAGGTTTCTCATTGCGAGGGGTCGCGTATGCTCGCGACCGCTCGCGATGA
This sequence comes from Triturus cristatus, assembly GCF_964204655.1. Lineage (NCBI taxonomy): Eukaryota > Metazoa > Chordata > Amphibia > Caudata > Salamandridae > Triturus > Triturus cristatus. The sequence continues at coordinate 1,140,401,603 of NC_140589.1, forward strand.
GAAACTACCAGTTCGCGTTGAGAAAGCTGCAGCTCGAGTAAAAATCTACTCGAGCAGCAGAAAACTACAGCTCGCACTGTGCAAGATGCCATTTTCAATGATTGCACAGTGCCGGTTGCTTGTCCGCACTGTGCAATCATTGAAAACAAAATCTTGCACAGTGCGAACATGTTACTACGCAGTTCGCGAAGTGCTACGCGTAGCTCGCGTAGTGCGAACTTCACTTTGCGTAGCTTCGCAAAGCGCTACTTCGCGAACTACGCCCACCCTTACTCAAGACCAACAATCACAGGGGAGGGCGGGGCTCGCTCGCAAACCACGTATGAATGGAAAACTTGAGGCGCGCACTTGGTGAAGTACTTTTCTTGTTCGATTTTTCTGGAAATGATCCTGCACAATGCAACCTTTCGCCTTTTGTTTTAACTTTTTTTGCAAATCGGGACAGATTTTACGATCCATCAAGAACTTTGGGGTTAAAACAGCAAGACATTCCGGATCCTCAACGACATGCGTTGAGAGAAAATGTTTTCTAAAGAGGGCAAAAGAAGGAAGTAAAACCTAGAGAGCAAAAAAAAAATACTTCACACAGTATGACTCCCAGCTCTCTAAATGCTTTAGGTACTGACCACAATGGCTGGAAGATCTTCAATATTTAAGTGTTTGGCACCATCTACTGGGGACTAGTAGGGAATGCAATGTACAACAATATTTTACAATAGAAAAATATGCTCGTTGGAGGAACACTGATATGATAGATAAATACATCCTCACATTATTTGTTATTTTTAGCCGAATTAAAATGTTAACAGTGGAAGGAACGTTTTTAACACGTATACTGTGGGACAAGCCACTAAGTTATAACACTTTGTACTCTAAAACGGTTAAAACTAGGTCATCATTGCGTATAACGCTTTCTGTTTAAGAGGGCCTACCATTCTTTCTTTACCCCTTAGTTTATGTGTGTTACCAGACTCCGTGCGAGTTTCATTGCTAACATTTTTATTGCATTAGACTCGCGTGAAGTAATGGAATGTGTTTTTTTTTAATGGAAAATAATTCGTTTGCTACTTTTAGCCTGAGTGTTTCGGCATGTGTTCTGTCTTGAATTTGACTCAATAAACACTCTTCTTTATTATTCTACACACCCGTGAGTGCATTAACATGTTTTCTCTTTCTCTGCAAACCCGTGAGTGCATTATCATGTTTTCTCTTTCTCTGCAAACTCTTGAGTGCATTATCATGTTTTCTCTTTCTCTGCAAACTCGTGAGTGCATTATCATGTTTTCTCTTTCTCTGCTTGTTCGTCAAGGAGCCTCAAATATGTCCGTGAGAATTTTTTTAATTGTATGCAAATACGTTAGTTATATATAGTCCTATATGCACTGTGTCAATTAAAATGTTTCTCTTATTTGTTCGTAATGTTCCAGAAGAAAGGAAAGTCCAACTGTCTTCAATAGAAGGCCATTTCCTTTAGGCAACAGAGGTGTTGTTTATATTTTTATGTGCTTTTGTTTTCTTTTGTAGGGAATAATTCATGAATATTCAATAGACCTACAGTAAAATCACTATACCATAGTATGTGGTTTCTGATTTACTATTGGCCAAAATAATGTATCCCTTGTCTCATGCCACAGTGGCTGTATGGTTTTGATGTCTAAAAACATACAAAAACTAGCCATTTGGGAAATTAGCCCAATATTTTCCTTTGCTCTTCTTAGGGACAGAATTCATGTCACTCATGTTTTTTGATCTGTGCTTGGAATATGTTTCTTGTTTCTTCTCCCCTGCGCCCTCTGACAGGCTGCTCGTAAGGTCGTTATTTGTCTTGTATTAGACTGTATTAGGTTTTGGCTATTTACTAGTTTAGGGTTCAGGTTTCACTGCCAATCCTGATTTACATTTAATTGTTTTTTGAATATTTTGGATTGATTAAGCATTATTTTTTTGTCTTCTGTAATGATTCTTACTATTCAGATGGTTTAGGTAAATCAGAATGAGTATAGATACATTGTTTGAGTTGGAGAGATCCTAGTTTTAGTTCCCAGAATCGTGTGGATGATTCTATAGCAGTTGTGGGAGATTTCAATACGGGAGTATACAGAGAGCTTGCCTTGCATTGTGGTGTGAGCTTTGATATACGGATTGGAAAGGTATTGCTCAGCAGACGTGTGATTTGAAGTGAATATTTGTTTTGGGCTTGCAGAATTGCTATGTAAATTGTGTTTTATGTTTTGCATTGTGGACGCTGTTGGGTTTGAAATCTGCATAGCAGTATAATTTTCTTGCATTTACTGCTGAAATTGATTTAAATTGTGTTTAAATTCTGAGGTATGATGTGGTTTTGTTTTTTGAGTTATCTGATTCGAAGTAATCGAAGATCTCGAGATAAAAAACATTTAAGGTTGTCTGTTGCAAGCGTGTGGTATCACATAAAAGAGTATATGCTAGAGTCCTAAAAATCCTTAATGGTCTTGGTGTGTTTCAATTAATTAGTGCTGTGTCATTAATTTCTTTGTGCCAGGAAAACAGGCACACTGACTCGGAGATAGATTGCCGATGGTCGGATATTTATCTTAGTGTGGTTCAAAGTTTAGTTTCAGTGTTTGCTCTGTTTATAGTGAGTTTGATTCCCTTTCTGTATTCCGGTCGGGTGACAAGATTTTCATGTTTTTGAATTGAGGGTTTGTGTTTCAAGTCTCGTTTTGAAATTGAATTGTGATTGGTTAGTTGCTTGTGTTACTCAACTTAACTTGAATGAAAATGGGTTATTTCGTGAAAAAGTGTGTGAGAAAACATTCCACCTGAAGGATCACCTGCCCAAAAATGCTTGACAAACTCAGGTCCTCACACTCATCTATGGCTCAAACAATGTATATGAATACAGTGGGTGATAAACATATCCAATTTCCATTGAGAAGTACTTTTAATGTGAGAAAGACCGAGTATCCGAAGTGTGTTTTGTATGAGATAAAACCAGAGCCTAGACCTGCCCAGTTTGAGGCTTAGAATGAATGGGATTTTGAGGCTAATGAGAAGGTGCATAAGACAATGTTGGAAAGGTCAGGTGAGAAAAGCATTGAGTCATTGGAAAGTTGCTAGACAGCAAATGCAAAGAAAAACATGAAGAGAGGATATGATAGAGGGAGTCAGAGTGTTTCCTGCGGTTCTCAAAGAAACTGATAAAAAAAGAGTATAACTGTTGGTAAAATGAAATTAAAAACTGAAAAAAGAAAATGAATTGTTTTCTAGTGATTCTGATCAGAAGAATTTGTTTTTAGATGATTTGTTGAAATTGAGACGACCTCCGTTTAATGCTGATCATAGTCCAAAAGTACAGGAGAGAGGAGCTGGAGAGCCAAGTCCTGTTCTGGCAGGACCTAGTACCAATGTGTAAGTAGTACCGGAACCGAGAGAGCCAAAAGAAGTTGGTGCTTTTAGACTCAAAATCGGATAGAGAGAAATTGCTATTGGTACTATTACTGAAGATAGAATACTGCCCCACAATGAAGAAGAATTAAGATATTTGAGTTAAGAAGCAGCAAGACGTGCGTGTGATGGATATGACAAGCTTGGAGAATTAGCAGATTGACTTGGTGTGGATTTGAAAAAAAGTAGGCTATGAAGGAGTTAAAGAATGGATATGAGTGATAATGAAATAAAATAAATGGAACGTGTCAGTTTGATATTAAATCTGAGAGAATGAATAAGACTAATAAGTGGGAGAATTTGAAAGGATTCAGAGAAAAACGGTTGAAGAAAGAGGAAAGCACAAATAAAAGAAAATGGAGAAAGGAAAAATAACAAGTGGGAGTGATTCTGAATGTGAACCGGTTGTGGGGTACCCTCTGAGAGAGGTATGTGAAGGTGCATATGTTTATGTGTCATGAACAATTCTTTTCTTATGACATTTACAAAGAATTTTCTAAAGCTTAGAGAAAAACAGACAAGTGGTATACAGACGTAGAAAGTATTGGGATGAGTTCAAATTTTCTTTGGATAGATTTTTTTTAATAACCACATTTTATTGATTTTAGAGGGAAAAACATAAAAACACACAGTGAACAATTTCACGTCTATGAGGTAAACATGTCAGCAGATAAGACACCATCAGATCATACATCCAGCCTATGGTGTTCCCCCCACCTACTCCAGATTTTGTCATGTTCCTGCAGGCACCCATATGCCTCATAAATTGGTCATTCTTGGGAAGCACACCGGTCCATTTCCTTTCTCCACTTCCCCAGTGAGGGGGAACCGAAGACTTCCAGTGACAGGCAATGTCTCACTTGGCCACCATTGTGGCACATCTAAAAAGGTCCACTCCATCCCCAAAACTCCCATAGGAGCCACAATAATGCATCCCTGGGGGTAAGAGGAATTGGATGCTTCAGGATCAGCGAAAGCTCCTCTTCAATTCCCTCCCAGAATTGGGTCAAAGACATGCAATTTACGACCCCACTTGACAAAGAGGAGTGCTGCTTTCCAGCAGAGTAGGGACGCTTAGGTGCAGTTAGGGAGAGATCAAGGGAGCAGGGTCCCATAGAGCAGGCCAATAATACCATTGAGAACTAGAAGATGTAGTTCCGTCTGATAGGCCGGTCATCCCATCCCACTTTAAACCAGTCATTGATGGTCACAACTTGGGCGGCTAGGTAGTAGCTGAAAAGTATGGCATCCCCCATCAAAGAACGAGAGCCTGGCCTAAACAAAGGCCAACCAGTGATGACCTCCCAGCCAGATAAAGGTGGTGGCCCTGGACGTCGGTGAGTGGAACCATTAACTGGGAATCGGATGTGGGAAATTCACAAGGACACAGAGGAAACATGGGATACACATAATTTTGAACAGTGTTATTCACCCCAGGGGATTCAAGAGTAGTCTACACCACCGTTGTAGGTCTCTGGTCAGCCCTGTCAACAGGGGCCACAGGTTAAGATTCCACGCTAGTTCCAGGAGAATGGAAATGTGGATGCTTGGGTACCTAAAAGAGAGACGATGTAATGGGATCCCAGGGCACCAAGAATTCTCCTCAGCGGTGCTTGGCATTGCACCACAAAGATTTGGATTCATTCATCTGAAGTCTGAAGGCTTCTTCACAGAGAAGAGAATCTCCAAACATCTGGGGATAGACTATATCGGGTCTTCCAGGAATAATAGGTTGTCTGCATGTAAGGCTACACACTCCACCGGTCCTCCTCCCCAGGACCACCCCTGTATCCGAGCATCACTTCTGATAAGACATGCAAGTGGTTCATTTGCTAATGCAAATAAGAGGGGGGGAAGGGAGCAACCCTGGCAGGTGCCTCTATAGATAAGAAAGGTGGGCAAGAGGATACCATTGACCCAGACCTGTGCAGTAGCCCTAGCATAAAGAAGGCTGTCCAGTTTACAGAAACAGGGCCCAAAGCCTGTCTTCTACAGCTCTGCCTCCAAAAAGGGCCAGGCAACTGTATCAAATGCCTTTTCAAATTTAATTAAGAGCATGGCCACAGGAGCTCTAAGGCGACGTGCTTGGGACAGAACCATCTGGACCCTGTGAATACAGTGTTGTGTGCTCGTCTGGGGCATGAATCCACATTGGTTGGGGTGGATCAGATGTGGGAGGGCCCAACTCAAGCAGGCAGCCAAAACTTTAGCAAACACCTTTATGTCCACATTGATGAGTGAGATAGGTCTATATGAAGAGCACAGATCAGGGGGTTGTCCTGCCTTGGGTATCACAACAATGGTATTCACGTCCAAGTCAGGGGGAAAGGACCCAGAAGATGGGGAAGCAGGAGGGATTGGTAGCGCTTAAGGAACTCGATCGGAGATCCATCTGGACACGTGTCTCACCCAAGGCCAATTTCAACAGGGATCCATCAATTTCTCCAGTCGTAATTGGCTGATCAAGGTTGTGAGCCAAGGACAATGAGATCTTGGGTAGTGGGATCTCTGCCAATAGCAGTGATTTGAGTTCCTTCACAGAGGTGGGTGTGGCCCTTTTAGCGTACAGTGATAGTCTGCAAATCCTGCGCCACCTCTGGACACACTCACGGTGGTGGCCGAATAGAGGGTACCATTCTGGATGCAGCCTCCCTGGTTGCCAGCCAGTAGAGGAGCTTGCCAGAATTATCACTGTGTTCGTACACACGCTGAGTCAAGGCCCTCCAATATTGTCTGACCTCTTCCAAGGACAGCTTTTTCAGTCAGGATCTGGCCAGCATCAGTGGACGGGGTAAAGCAGCTGATGGCCCACAGCGAGTCTGATGCTCCAGGCAGAGGATTTGAGCTTCTAGGTCAGTTACTTGCACCAGCAATTTGGATAGATTTAAAATATGTTGCTTGAGAAAAATATTCCTAAAGATTTGTAGTTAGAGTGCAAGAAATTGTAAACAGGCAAGATGAAGAATACCAAGAGTTTCTGCTCAGAATAGTCAATCTCATACTGTGATGGAGAAATATAAATGAGTCAATAAACATCTGAAGGCTAAAGTGCTGGTTAAGAAATAAATCAGTCGAAAATTATGAGAGTGACACAGGTGCCTAAAGCATCAGCTCATGCATACTATCAGATTGATGCAGATATACAGATAGTATAGCAAAGTTGATGATGCTACAAAAGAAGGTATTAGCGGATTCATTTCAGCTTTTGTGTTGGGTTTGCATCCTGAAATTAGTTTTCACATGCAGAAGAGTGTGATGTGCTGGCAAGCAAAACCTCTTGAGGAGATTTTGAAGTATGCCAAATATTGTAGTGATTGATTTGATGTGAAACAGAGGAAGATTAAGGAGAAGATTATAGTGGCACACACAAACTACTTTCAGAAAGATGACAAGAAAGGTTCCCAATGTCAGATGTTAGTATTGACACTGGTTCTGGTGTTTCAGGTGCAAATTCAAGTCTGCAAGGAGTTGGTGTACACATTAATGATATTCAATTTATGCAAAATGAAGCTTCATTTCCACAGGCTGTTTCCGGTCCAGGGAAGACATGGCTTGGCAGTTCGGCCTGGACTGTTCCCACGAGGCACAGAGTCAGACTGATTTGCATACGGCCATGTCTGAACTGGGGTGGCGGAGTGAGCTAAAGAATGATGATGGATTAAACCCAGATCAGTTGACTGGGGGTGAGTGCTTGCAATGTTCAACACTCCGTCTATCATCCCCTTTGGTTTTGCTTTGTTCACCCTAAGTTGGCAGGGTATGCTCAGACGTAGGTCCCTTGCTCACTTTGCCACTGGATTCAAGCTAGCCTGGCTGATGACGGCTGATTAGCCAGAAACCGGTCCCGGGGTGCTTGTTTCTGGTCTAGGGAAGACCTGGATTGGCAGTTCAGGCTGGACTGTTCCCATGAGGAACAGGGTCAAGACTGATTTGCATATGGCTGGTCCTGAACTGGGGTGGCGAAGTGAGCTAAAGAACGATGATGGATTCAACCCAGATCTAATAGTGACTGGAGGTGAGTGTCAGAAAAGTTGCTGCCCTCTGCCCATCATCTCCTTGTGTTTGCTGTATTCTCGTACTTCTCACTACGAGCAAACATGTGAAGCAGAGGAGGGAATGGCACCTGTCATTCATAAAATGATTGAGCAACACATTTTAAAAGAAATGCTAGGAAGCCATTGCTACTCTCTGATCATTGCAATTACAAAACCAAGTGGAAAGGGAAGGGTAGCACAATATCTATGCAAAATTAATAATGTTGTTGTCCTGTGGTCCCATGATACTGCATCCTGCTGTCATTTTGTTCCAGATCCCTGTGGATGCAGAAAGATACACTATAATTGGTTTATGCCAAGTTTTCCTTTGCATTCCTCTTCATGAGGATAGCCAGTATCTCTTCGGGTTTAGATTTTTAAATAGAGTAATGGTCTGGTGTCGAATCCAACAGAGCTATACAGAGAGTCCATCAATCTTCTCCCGAAATCTAAAATGAGAGTCTACATCTCCCCTGTTATTCAGTTCTTTTGTAGCATATAGATGATCTGGTGGTCGCATTCGAACCGAGAGAGGACTGTAAACTTTATCCATCTTGCAAAGTATGGCTATAAAGTGTCCCCAACAACACTGCAATACTACCAGAAGTAAGTTGTTTATTGGGATAATGAATTTGAGAAAGGAAAGAGAAAAGTGTCCACAGATGTATCTCTGCGATCCTGAAAATGAACCCACCAATGACCCAGAAATAGATGAAAATGTTTTTGGGAATGGTTGCCCTCTGCCATCAGTAGATTTCAACCTTTCCTCTGATTACAAAGCCTTTGCAGAGGCTTAATCACAGTTATGTGAGTGATCCAATGCCCTTCAACAATGAATAAATGAATGCCTTGCTTGAGCTCAAACATACTATCTGTACTGCACCCACTCTTTGAATCCTAATTACGAAAAAAAAAGTATCCCGCCATGTGAGAGAAGTGTGCTCACTTTCAGTACTTACTCAGTGATATGGAGAAACAGAGCCAGGGCCTTACTTTTCAGCTACAATACGCCCTGTGGCCGCTATGCTTTCAAGCTGCCCGAGGAGCATCGCTACCGCCTGCCTTGCTTTTCAGCATAGTGAAGGATTGTGATGGATTATACATTTATTGTGTTAGCCCCTCATTCAGATGAGACTTTGCAGACTTGTACCCAAACGTAGCGGCTAATAAGCAGGCTCTAAACAAAGTATGAGCGGATCATCCTTGCGGCTAAAAATATATCAGTTAGACATTGCAATACCCTGAATCCTGCTACACTTCAACCAATGCTTGAAAAGGAAGATACTGATGACGGAGACAATGAGTGTGACTATGACTGTATTAAGGTAACAGAACTGTGCACCAAACCAAGACCACATATTCAAGATGTACCACTCAAATTAGATGACTTGATCCTATTTGTAGATAGTTCTTAACTGAGAAGCCATCAAGGAATTTGGAATTCAGCATATGTGGATTGCAGAATAGCCTAAATTGTTGAAGCAGTTTACTGTAAACTCAGTATAACTAGCAGAATTAATCACCATAACAAGTGTATTCTGCAAGGCCAATGGTATTGAGTGTTATGATCTATACACATAGCCAATATGTTTTGAAGTTGTCCATGATTTTGGCCAGCTATGGCCACAAAGGGATTTCTTGACATCATCTGACACCCCAAATATTTTGGATCCGTTGCATGTACTTCAGTTACCAAAGGAAGTGGCTGTAGTAAACTGTGAAGCACAACCGAGTGGAGATGACCTGATTACACTTAGCAAGGAATATGTTGATGAAGTTACAAAATACTCTGATCTTCCGTCTAGTACATTGGAATAAAATGAAGAATGGAATCCTGAAAAATAAAATGTAAATTGCTTCTTATCTACGACAGTGCACGTGATAGAAAAGTTGAAAACTCTGCAAAGTGAAGTGCCCGAGGATACAAAGAAAAAATGTGTTAAAACAGATTGTGCAATGGATGAAAATGGCATATGAAGTAAATGTATTTTACCAAATTGGATTCTGAACCAGATGACTTCAGCAAGGAGTGTGGACTTCCTGCCAAGAGCACAAACAGGAAGGTGGAATTGCAAAAGGAGCTGAGGGCCCGGGCAGAAGCTCTCTCCATAACTGAGTAAGACCACAGAAGGGGATGAGGATTTGGAGGAGCCACCTGCAGTGTAAAGGGATGAGTTGACCCCTGCAATGTAGCCCTCTGCCAGGAGAGAGAGCAGTGTCTCTTCCAATGGCCTGTCCCCAGAGGAACTGGTAGAGAGGAGGAATAAAAGAAAATGTACGCTGAAAATTTCCAATTTAAAGATGGAGGCTGGGGAGAAGAAACTGATTCTGAAGGAGCTGAACATCAAAGCCAGGCAAGCAGAGTTCAGCAGTGATGGTGGCAGCATATCCACAGTGTCTGAAGGAGACAAAAGAGTTTGCATACTGAAGGAAGTGGCCCGAAAAGGGTCACTCGGTTCACTCACGACCACATTCTCTGCCTTCCTACAAATGAAGAGTCGGTCAGACAGTAGAGAATACAAACCAGATAATTTATTGATTACACTGCAGCGGAGCCCAGTCTGACCAGTCTCCTGGGATGGCTGTCGAGGGACTGGACCCCTTACGCATACAATTACATTATGTACGTTGCAGAGTTCGATTCTGCCGCCGGGCACAGGCTATCTACCGCCCAAGGTCATCTGGCCTATCCTCCCCACCAGACAGGTGGGAGAAGGACTCTATCTAACGGGAAAGGCATGCACTAATGAGAACACTTGCAATTACAGAAAGAAAAGCTCAACCTTGGGAAACAAAACTTACCAAAGACAGTTTTCTGGAAAATAACCAAGTAGCAGTTTAGATTATAATTAGGACTCCCGATTTTATGGTATTTATTTTTTTGTCATTTCCATCTGTATTCATCCATATTTATTTTTTGTCAACTTTATCTGTATTTATCCATATTTATTATGGGTTTTGTGATAAAAGTAAAGCTGAAACTTGTATATTTCCACATTTATTTAACCAATAAATATGCAGTCATGCTTGAATGCCTGCCAGGTTTCAGTGATATGAACACCTACAAAAGATAAATCAATGCACTTATATGAAAATATACACATTTCAGTATCTGACTTGTGCATAGCTATTGCTGTTTAAGCCTCTTTACTAATATTCCTTTCTTGTTTACACCCCTTACCTATCAATCCACACAGTTATTGTCCTGGCAGTCATGGCAAAGTGTATTTACAATCACTCTAAAAGCACCTGATTTCTGTTTTTTTCCACATTTAAAAATAATTAGACAAGAAAATAAATGGTTTTGTGTCTGTGTTTATCTGTAAAAATCAGGAGAAACGGAAAACAGGGAGCCTTAATTATAATATAAAATGGCGTCTGGAATACAAGATGGTTTCGCGAATGCTAAGATATACAGACAGGAGGACCTTTCAGTATTAACAAACTCTCCTGTTAGCATGAGCTAACCATCTACAATCGGAAACCAAAGCAAAATATAAATGAATAATAAAGCACATAGCCATTTTATGCACGTCATGTTGTCAACAGTAGGAATGTGCTCCATGAGAAGAGAAGATGTTTTGAAGATACCCTCATCTATGACCATCATTTCATCTATTTCTTTCTGCAACATTATTGCAGCATTGGTATCATGAATCGATATCTTCGTTTTTGAAGTCAATACAGAGATACAATATATGCAGCACATTGGAAGACATTGAATAAGGACACAGCAAAGTATTAATGTGGCAACGAGATATAGTGCTTTTTCTATTAACCATTCCATCTCAATGAAGTCCATTTGAAGGACTTCGAAAGGGAAAAAAGGGGGTGCACAATTACCGGGTGGTGTGGGAGTACCCTTTCCAGGATTGTACATCATACACACCATGCAATCTTTTACTAAATGGGCTGCCGTCTTTGGGATATTATCATTCTGCCATACAGGGTCTAGCAACTTACAGATACCCCTAGCACTAATGCGAGCTGCTCCCTGAGCCATAGTGACTACAGGAAGAATATATGCATCTGGCAGCATCCATCTCTGCTTCCCCGACTTATCTATCCAGCACCCATCATCATCCAATTGCGCTGTACTTTCCTGCCATATTGCTAATTCCTCAACCGTCATCTCACTCTGTATTTCCTTCACGTTATCTAGAGTGTCCTCAGGCATCGTAAGTTCTGGCATCCATCAAGCAGGACCTGCTACAAACATCTTTTTCATCTTAGATCAGGCCGTCTCCTTAGCTGTTTGATCTGCAAAAGCATTTCCCCACCCCACATCATCAGTAATTGCTTTGTGAGTGCTGTGGTCCGGAGATGGGGCTTTTTACCAGCACACCAGAAAACCAACCAAAACATTGTTATGGCCAGACAGGGCTGCCCCAGGGACCAGTGACCTCGAAAGAGAACTATTCATGGCTCCTGTATCCACCAAAACTTTATTTTCCGAGCCCTGCAAATCCACACTAATATAAGGTCCATGTTGATCTAAAGGTATTGGAACTGGTCCCTTGCCCTGTCCCTGGCTCTCCTAGCTGTAAGACATCCCTGTCACCTCATCTAAATCATAATCATCATGATAATACTGTCGTCCCCGAACGTCATCAAAGTAATTTTGATCGGAACGGCGCAGTGATGTCCCAGTAGCCTGATCTCCACCCTGTCTGCATGCTCTCTCCCCCATCCTCTAGGAGCTGCAACCTTTTGCAGCAAAACTGGGCTCTCGCTGCGCCAGTGCCCTTCCTCCTTGCAATACGCACATAGATTTGGGCCCACAGGCACAGCATTTCGGCTCGTACGAGGAAGCTGCCTGGCCAGTCCAAGAACTCGACCCCGTCCCTGCCCCCCTGGAGGCCTGCTCCATCAATACCTTCATCTTCAGCTCCTGCATCTTCTTTTCTACCTTCTCTTTCTCCTCGTTCTCTCTATGCTCATAATACTGAGCCATACTCAATATCACTGTAGGGTTAGAGGTAGTCCATGTACTCTCAGCAGCCTGCAGCCAGGTTGCAATCTTTGGGAGCAAATTTGTGACAAACCTGTTGACAAACAATCGGATACCACCTTCCAAAGACAAATCCTGGCCACTAAAATCCAAGAACATACCTTCGAACCGAGTAAAGAATCAGACACATTTTCATCTTTCTTCTGACGATGCGGCCAGCTTATCCCAGTCCACATTCCGGGGTGGGATAAGAGAGTGCATATATGTAATAATGCCGTCTGGCAATGCCAAGGTACTCAGCCTTGGGCTTTTCTCCAGGCTTCCTCTCCTTATACCACAACCTAATCTCGTCCCGAGTACCACCCAATTCTAGGGCACCTGTCGCCAGATATCCACTGGCACCAATAAGCCAAAAAACATTCCAATATCTGCCAATGTCATTACAGTCAATGCAGCAGCCTCTGTCAATTCTTTATAGTACGCAGTAGGGTTTTTTCTGGGGTCAGGTAACTGAGCCTTAATTGAGAGGACTTCACTCATCTTCCATGGAGTATAAACCCATTGTTCTTGAAAACAGGCATCTACTCATTGCCTAGTTACTTGATCGTGCTGATCACGTAGCTCCGGTATCTCCAGGTGGAAAATGGGGTGAACTTCCCTCATCGGGGACTGAGATATTGTTGTCAGACATTTCTGATGCAATCTACCTCGACATACAATCAATGTGGTAACACTAGCAAACAACCTCATTGGGAGCCATGCCCGTGGCATACACATGGTCTCTAATATCATAAACAGCCTAAGGTGCAACACCTTTGAAACACTGTTCCCATAGTCCAATCAAAGTAGCCGACATGTGCTTAAAGGCATGCTGCTGCACAAACGGCTCAGTCCTTTAATACACTCCATGACCCACTGGGCAGCCTGATTGGCCACCATCTTTTTCTCCATATCTCCCACATCAGATCGAATCAACACCCGCCCCAATCGCTCCTTTTCAACTGCCCCATCCTCATCGTCCTGGCCACGCACCGGTGTCTCGGCACCTAGCAAGGGGGCAGAATAGAGAAGAGGAGTCAGCACAGTAATCGAAGGGGGGATCAAGGTCAACATCGGCTGGGTAGTAGGTGTCTGTGAAGGAGAGAGTGACGCCATAACAACAGGAGTGGCAGAAAGACTAGCAGTCACGGCGACTGTGGAGGACGAAGCCAAAGAGGAAGCTGGTGATGCCGGAACCAAAGCACTTTGATCAATACCAGAAACAGCAGGAACAGGGGGGGCAGAGGCAGAGGCAGATGGCAAGGGCTGTGAGATGACAGGATCTATGTTGGGCATAAGGGGGAGGCGGTCTGTCTTCCAATAGTATTTCCACCAAAATGTCTGCCTCCTTGCTAGCAACATAGGACTTATCACATCGCACATTCTATACCCTTCTCCACTTACTTTTTAGCATGCACCACTGCTTTCCGAGTCAGTGTCTGTGTCCTCTCCCCTCGTGCCTCCCTTTCTGCCCTCAGGCATCTCTGTTTAGCTTCCTTTCGCCATACCTGAAGACAATTAAACATCGACTGCCTGCTAAGTTTAGAAAACAATTTTTCCTCCAAATAATTCAATTTCTGCTCATCAAATGTGCCTGTTGACGGGCACTGTAATTCAGCATTGTCCCTCGTAAATTTGTGCCATAATGTACTAAATATAATAGCCCAAGGCCGTATTTGACACACATATCATAATTCGGAGAACCCTCCGCTTGTGCGGGCTGCCTTTCCTCTAATCGAAAACCAAAGGAAATGATGGACGGAGTGTTGAACATTGCAAGCACTCACCCCCAGTCAACTGATCTGGGTTTAATCCATCACTGTTCTTTAGCCCACTGTGCCACGCCAGTTCAGACATGGCCATATGCAAATCAGTCTGACCCTGTGCCTCATGGGAACAGTCCAGCCCGAACTGCCAAGCCATGTCTTCCCTGGACCGGAAACAAGCTTCCTAGGACCGGTTTCTGGATTTTCAGCCGTCTTCAGCCAGGCTTGCTTGAATCCAGTGGCAAAGTGAGCAAGGAACTCACGTCTGAGCATACCCTGCCAACTTATGGCAAACAAAGCAAAAACCAAAGGAAATGATGGACGGAGTGTTGAACATTGCAAGCACTCACCCCCAGTCAACTGATCTGGGTTTAATCCATCACCGTTCTTTAGCCCACTCTGCCACCCCAGTTCAGACATGGCCATATGCAAATCAGTCTGACCCTGTGCCTCATGGGAACAGTCCAGCCCGAACTGCCAAGCCATGTCTTCCCTGGACTGGAAACAAGCTTCCTAGGACCGGTTTCTGGCATTTCAGCCGTCTTCAGCCAGGCTTGCTTGAATCCAGTGGCAAAGTGAGCAAGGGACTCACGTCTGAGCATACCCTGCCAACTTATGGCGAACAATGCAAAAACCAAAGGAAATGATGGACGGAGTGTTGAACATTGCAAGCACTCACCCCCAGTCAACTGATCTGGGTTTAATCCATCACCGTTCTTTAGCCCACTCTGCCACCCCAGTTCAGACATGGCCATATGCAAATCAGTCTGACCCTGTGCCTCATGGGAACAGTCCAGCCCGAACTGCCAAGCCATGTCTTCCATGGACCGGAAACAAGCTTCCTAGGACCGGTTTCTGGCATTTTAGCCGTCTTCAGCCAGGCTTGCTTGAATCCAGTGGCAAAGTGAGCAAGGAAATCACATCTGAGCATACCCTGCCAACTTATGGCGAACAATGCAAAAACCAAAGTAAATGATGGACGGAGTGTTGAACATTGCAAGCACTCACCCCCAGTCAACTGATCTGGGTTTAATCCATCACCGTTCTTTAGCCCACTCTGCCACCCCAGTTCAGACATGGCCATATGCAAATCAGTCTGACCCTGTGCCTCATGGGAACAGTCCAGCCCGAACTGCCAAGCCATGTCTTCCCTGGACCGGAAACAAGCTTCCTAGGACCGGTTTCTGGCATTTCAGCCGTCTTCAGCCAGGTTTGCTTGAATCCAGTGGCAAAGTGAGCAAGGGACTCACCTCTGAGCATACCCTGCCAACTTATGGCGAACAAAGCAAAAACCAAAGGAAATGATGGACGGAGTGTTGAACATTGCAAGCACTCACCCCCAGTCAACTGATCTGGGTTTAATCCATCACCGTTCTTTAGCCCACTCTGCCACCCCAGTTCAGACATGGCCATATGCAAATCAGTCTGACCCTGTGCCTCATGGGAACAGTCCAGCCCGAACTGCCAAGCCATGTCTTCCCTGGACCGGAAACAAGCTTCCTAGGACCGGTTTCTGGCATTTCAGCCATCTTCAGCCAGGTTTGCTTGAATCCAGTGGCAAAGTGAGCAAGGGACTCACGTCTGAGCATACCCTGCCAACTTATGGCGAACAAAGCAAAAACCAAAGGAAATGATGGACGGAGTGTTGAACATTGCACGCACTCACCCCCAGTCAACTGATCTGGGTTTAATTCATCACCGTTCTTTAGCCCACTCTGCCACCCCAGTTCAGACATGGCCATATGCAAATCAGTCTGACCCTGTGCCTCATGGGAACAGTCCAGCCCGAACTGCCAAGCCATGTCTTCCCTGGACTGGAAACAAGCTTCCTAGGACCGGTTTCTGGCATTTCAGCCGTCTTCAGCCAGGCTTGCTTGAATCCAGTGGCAAAGTGAGCAAGGGACTCCCGTCTGAGCATACCCTGCCAACTTATGGCGAACAAAGAAAAAACCAAAGGAAATGATGGACGGAGTGTTGAACATTGCAAGCACTCACCCCCAGTCAACTGATCTGGGTTTAATCCATCACCGTTCTTTAGCCCAGATCTGTTGACTGGGTGTGAGTGTTTGATTGGATCTGATGCTGATCAAACCCAGATCTGTTGACTGGGTGTGAGTGTTTGATTGGTTCTGATGCTCCGTCCATCACCACCCCCTTTTGTACCGCTTTCCTCTAATCGAGCATCAGCAGAACAACGATGACACCTCACACAACACAACTTACTCCAACAAGGCATTCTGTTCACACAAAGAAGCACATTCACCACACAATTACACTAAAATGCACTCGTGCTTTTATCAATTGTAGCTTCTACATAGTGCATCAATCACAAATTAACAAAATGGTACCATATTAAAAGATATTCAAAATTCAAATGCAAGCACTTGTCTAAGACGCATTCCTCTGCCGCTTGGTGGCCTGAGATCTGCGGTCCCCTTCCTGTTCCTGTGACAATGGCCAAAAATCTGGGAGTCTTTTTTGATGAAGGCCTGTCGTTTGATGCACAGCTGAACTGCACAGTTAGCACCTGCTTCTATAGTCTTAAAACTTTGAAGAAAGTGCTGCCGCGCATTCCCTCGGAGCTACATCAGCCCCTCATCATTGCACTAGGGACCTCTCGGTTAGACTATTGCAATGCATTAGACCTTAATGTCAGCATAGGCTTTCCGAATAAGCTTCAGGTGGTGCAAAACGCTGCGGTTAGGCTTATTCTTAACATCCCTAAACACCAGTCTGTTAGGGAAGGAATTTGTGCCCTGCATTGGTTTCCGATCAGGAAGAGTATCACCTTTAAGGCTTTGAACTTGGTACAGGTGCATCTCATCTCAAAACCTTGCTCAATTGGTACACTCCAGGTAGAACCTTGAGATCTACTACCCAGAATAAACTTGTTTCTCCTAGATTTCGTAGGTCCAAATAGGGTGGCCGCTCATTTTCTGTGGCGGCCACTTAGCTCTGGAACACTTTGCCCCTCTTTATTTCCACTGCAAATTCACTCGAGTGCTTTAGGAAAATGTTAAAGACCTGGCTCTTTGCCTCTTAGCTGGTTGGTGCCCGTCTCTCTTTCGTCTCGCCCAGCGCCTCGATACCGTCTGGTTTTAGTGCGCTATATAAATATTTATCCTATCCTATCCTAAACCAACCAAAGTACCCGCCAAACAAACGTCATGACGACAAAGAAACAAACAAGCTCACCTGGTGCACTCTGGTTAAAAGGGTTTATTGTCCACTGCCGACTCTTTGGTCACTCACGACCACCTTCTCTGCCTTCCTAAAAATGAAGAGTTGGTCATACAGTAGAGAATACAAATCAGATTCCCAGGCTGTCGAGGGACTAGACCCCGTAAGCATACAATTACATTATGTACATTGCAGAGTCCACAAAGGCCCGCTTACTATGGGAAAACACTAGCAGGTGTCGTAATACAAGGGGGGTACAGAACATAAGTTTTGATTCTGCAGCCGGGCACAGGCTATCTACAGCCCAAGGTCGTCTGGCCTATCCTCCCTACCAAACAGGTGGGAGAAGGACTCTATCTAACGAGAAAGGCATGCACTAATGAGAACACTTGCAATTATAGAAAGAAAAGCTCAACCTTGGGAAACAAAACTTACCAAAGACCGTTTTCTCGAAAATAACCAAGCAGCAGTTTTGATTATAATATAAAATGGCATACGGATTACAAGATGGTTTTGCAAATGCTAAGATATACAGACAGGAAGGCCTTAAAGTATTAGCAACTCCCTTCGAAAGAGTAGTCATCAATATCATTGGACCCTTGGACCACAAGACAGACTTAGGCAACAGGTTTGTCCTGGTGGAACATGCCACCCGCTACCCAGAGGCCATCCTGCTGAGGCCCGTGACTGCACCTGTGATGGCCAGAGTTCTGATGGTGATCTTTTACCCATGTGGGGTTTTCCAAGGAGGTAGTGTCTGACCAAGGCACAAACTCCATTCCAGCATACATGAAGTCCATGTGGGAAGAGTGTGGGGTGATCTACAAGTTCACCAATTTCCCCATCAACCCCAAAGTAATGGTCTTGTGGAGAGATTTAACAAGACTTTGAAAGGCTTGATAATTGACTTGCCTGAGCCCATGAGGCGTAAGTGGGACGTCCTTCTTCCATTCTTTCTCTTTGCCTACAGGGAGGTGCCACAGAAAGGAGTAGACTTTAGCCCCTTTGAAATCCACTATGGCTACTCTGTTAGGGGACCTCTGAGCCTTGTGAGGGAGTGGTGAAACGAAGCTCCAAGGAAGGTTCACTAGGATGTGATTGGCTACCTGCTGGCCCTCCAGAACCAAATGCACCACTTTTGGTAAAAGGCAAAAAGTAACCTTGAGGCCAGTCAAGAGGCCCTGATGCTCTGGTAAGGCCAGAAGGGAACTGTGGTAGAGTTTCAACCTGGCCAGAATGTATAGGTCATGGAGTCTGTAGAACCCAGAGCTCTCCAGGACCACGGGACAGGCACATATGAGGTGAAGAAGCTAAAGGGGGAGTCCACCAACCTTCACACCCCTAGGAAGCTCTTAAGGGTGCTCCATGTTAATCGTCTCAAACCTCACTTTAGGAGGTCGGAGTGAACATGCTGCTGTTGACAGATGAGGGAGTGGAAGAGGAGAGCAAGCCTCTCACTGACCTCCTATCTTCCCTGGAATGTAAAGGGTCAGTGGAAGGTGTCAACCTCTTTCATACCCTGAACCTAGAGCAGCAGAGCGACTGTTACCAGTTACTGGGACAGTTTGCCTCTCTGTTCTCCCTCACCACTGGACTCACACACCTGTACGTCCATGACCTAGACACTGGAGACAGTTTACCTGTGAAGTACAACATATTGTCAGATAAGACGAGGGCCAGTATCAAGGAGAAAGTCTCCAAGATGCTGACGTTAGGGAAAATTGAGCCCTCCATCAGACTCTGGTGCAGCCCTGTGGTACTGGTTCCAAAGGCTGCCCCACCGGGTACCACTCCAGAACATAGGTTCTGCATGGATTGCCAGGGTCTCAATTCCATCATGAAAACTCATGCATACCCTGAGCAGATGAGCTCATCGACTGGCTGGGCACTGCCAAGTTCCTCAGTACTTTTGATTTGACATCAGGGAACTAGCTGATCGCTCTGACTGAGGGGGCAAAAGAGAGGTCTGCATTCTCAACCCCAGAGGGCCACTTTCAATTCCGGGTGATGCCCTTTGGCTTAAAGAATGCCCCCGGCACCTTCCAGAGGTTAGTTAACAGGGTCCTAGCTGGAAAGGATGCCCCCTGTGCCACCTATCTGTACAACATTGCTGTCTGCAGCTCCAGTCGGGAGAAACACCTGCACCATCTCTAGGAGGTGCTTCAGGTCCTACAGCAGACGGGCCTGCTTTCAAAGCAAGTAAGTGCCAGGTAGGGCAGGTATATCAGTGCCACCTGGTGGATGGGGGCAAGGTGCAGACCCTCCAGAACGAGATTGAGACTTTCATGGCCTGGCACCCACCTAAAACTCAGACTGAGGTGAGAGCCTTCCTGGGCCTCATGGGATACTACAGGAGGTTTGGTACAGGATATGGTACCATTGTGGCCCCCATAACAGAGCAGACTTTGAAAAAGCAACGTAGGTTGGTGATCTAGACACAGGCCTGTCAGAAAGCCTTTGATACCCTCAAGGAGGGCATGTGTCCAGCAAATGTACTAAAGGCTCCTGATTTCTCCAAAAAGTTCATAGTGCAGATGGACGCTTCAGAGCATGTCATAGGTGTGGTCTTAGTACAGTTGAATGAAGAAACAGTACCCTTCATTAGCAGGAGGCTACTTCCACAGTAACAGAGGTGGAGTCCTATGGAGAGCGAAGCTTTTGCTGTGGTCTAGGCACTGAAGAAGTTGAGACCATATCTGTTTTGGACTCCGTTCCTAGTTCAGATGGCTCATGCAGAAGAGGGGTGAAAATCCTAAACTGTTGAGGTGGTCCATCTCCCTACAGGGAATGGACTTTACGGTGAAGCACCACCCGGGGATTAGACCAAGCCAGTGCTGAGGGTCTCTCCAGGTTCTTCCGCCTTAGTTGGTTAGCTCTCCCCACTTTCAACTGGGGACATGTGTTAGACCTGACAGCCTTAGGGTGGTCTTCTCCCTAACATTTTGCCTTCCTCCTCAACTTTTCTGACATTGTTTTTGCTGGTATTTGGACACTGCGCACTTTACCACTGCTAATCAGTGCTAACGTGCTTTCTCCTCTAAACAATATAATGTTGGCTCATACCCAACTACCTATAAGTGTGAAGTAAAGTGCACTAAATGTGCCCAGGGCCTGTAAATTAAATGCTACTAGTGGGCCTGCAGCACTGATTGTGCCACCCATTTAAGCTTCTCTTCTAACAATGTCTCAGGTCAGCCATTGCAGAGCATGTATGTGCAGTTTACACTGTCATGTCAACCTGGCAAAATAAGACTTTTCCCAGGCCCATACCTTCCCTTTTTATACCTATGTAACCCCTAAGGCCAGCCCTGGACAACCCAGAATGCAGGGTGCAATGTATGTAAAAGGCAGTACATGTGCATTTAAGTTTTACATGTCCTGGTATTGAAAAAAAGTCATTTTTCACTCCTGCAAGGCTTATCTCTCCCATAGGATAGCACCAGGATTACCTTATTATATTTGGTAAGTGTAAATTCCATTTGGGAAGAAATAAAACCTTCAAGACTGGTGTGTCTGAAATCACAATTTAAAATCCAAACTTATATTGAAGTTGGATTTTAAATTGCAATTCTTAATATGTCACTTTTAGAAAGTTGGCAATGTCATTTTAGCCATTTGATACCTGTTACCTGTCTCTGATCACATGGCTGGGTGTAGTTGGCAGTTGGACTTTGTGTATTTTTCTCCTAGACAGCCACACACAATGGAAGCTTAGGTGTATTTCAATGGACCTTTTCTGTCAGGATGGGAGGGAGGGGCTGGGCCAGTCTCACTTACACCTGAATAGGCTGTGTCCTGTCCACACACAAAGGGCTGCATACCACCCTGTAGTGAGTCTAGAGCAGGGCAGGAAAGGAGGACTTCTGTGCACTTCAGATGCTTGTCTTTGAGGTCTCCCCACTTCAAATGCACCACTGGGTATAAGTATTGGACCTAAGACACCACCAAGACAGCACACTTCTGGACCTGTGTATACTCTACCAAGGAGAAGGACTGCTGTGCTGCTGAAGGACTGCCACTCTGCTGGACTGCTGTTCTGCTGCTGGCTCCTGCTTTGCTGTGCTGGCCTGCTGCCCTCCTGATTGGGTGAGAAGGACTGGACCTGCAACACTTGACCCCAGAACCCGGAGTGACTCCAAATGTTAGTTTGCTGGACTCCTGATCTGATGCCTCAGGGATATAATAGGCTTCCACACCCTGCACCTGGACGTTGCCATCTGTGACTCTTCCCTACTAAGTGGTGCCTCCCTAGTCCTGGATCCTTGGAAGTGGGACTAAGGTGCTTGCCAGTGGAACCACTGCCGCTGAACGATGCATTCCTGAGCAGAGCCAATGCAACTACTCAGCTTAGCGGCGCATCCCTGAGCAGAACCGCGGCATCGCTGCAGTTGCATGGATTGGACCTGTCACAAAAGACTCACATCGCCATTGCCTCCCGTATCTTGGGGCCGAGGCATCACTTTCGGAACCACCACTGTGTGATGCTTTTCCTGGTGCAAGCTCCTTTCATCTCTCATTGACGGCAGCCTGAACAACAACGCAGAAAATCGGCATCGCAGCTTCACCGTTCATCTGAACCGATGAATCGCATCAACTGCACCTTGCATCCACGTCACCGGACTTCACATTACAATTCCCGCTGACAGGGTCCTCAGCATCAACATATCAGGATTTCACACGCAACCTCTCTGCATCTCGGAACTAGCGGATCACTTCTGCTACGCAACGTATCTTCAATGCAGATCCACGCAACACTGAGCAACTAGGATTCAAGGTACTTCAGTCGGTAGCCCTAACTGGGTTCCTGTAATCGTTCCTCACTCCATCATGGTAGGCCTGAACTTGTGACCTTTTTCCAGATAATCCTCAAAAGAGCTTTGTGCTTTTTGGTGCTATTTTTCTCTATAAACTTTAATGGTCAATATCTCTGGTTCTATTAATTGGATTTATGTTGTTTTGGTCTTTTTTTATTTATTAAAGTCAGTTTTATTTTTCTATTCTGGTGTGAGATCTTTTGTGTGGTGTTTTCACTGTTTTACTGTTTGAAATGGTGCACAAATACTTCATAAATTGCATCTACGTTTAGCCTGAATGCTCTGTGCCAAGCTACCAGAGAGTGAGCACAGATTAATTTAGGGTTTGCCTACCTCTTACCCTGACTAGGATTGTGGTTGCTGCATAACCAGGGCTCATACTCCAGTCAACCCGGAACCCAATTTCTAACAAGCCCCATTGTAAATTCCAGGTTTTCTAGTTTTTACCAACCTGGAGTCAAAAACTCACATGAAATGACGCGCCAAAGGGGGGCCTGGCAACTTACATTAGCGCGTCTATTAAGGCAAAATGCACGGCAAGACCAACAGAGGACTCTGGAATCCTTGTGGTCATAATGAAACATTAGAACATGGTGTAAAATACATTTCTTGCCCTAAAAAATGTATATATACATCCAAATTGAATAATTAAGCAGAATTTAATGAAGAAGCTGCTAACAAATATAGTAAACCCATAAAACATCCAGGGTTACCAGACCTCCTTGTAGTCTCTGGTGACTCAAAACAAAGAACAAGAACTGCTAACCCTATATCTTTACATTTGTATACAACAAATAAACTTGGATAATTCACAACATGTATATTGAGCCAAAAATTATAATAAAAATAATTATTTGTATATTTTCTCACAATACTTTTTTTCTTTGTTTTTATTTCCTTTTAAAATAATGTAATACTATACTCCACATATGTAGTCATCATTTGTGGAGAATAGTATGAAGTAACAGAGTATGGATATGCTTATGTAAAGATCCACAAGACGAAATTAAGGAAAATGTTCAGATACAAAGACTAAAATATAGGAAGCTACTCTGCGAGGAAAAGAAATGGAAAAAGAACACTTTCTGGGCAAAGCTGCTGCATATAACTAAAGACACTAACTCCAAAACCTTCTGGCAGACTTTTAACAGCATAAGCCGTTGCCCCCATAATATAAACTACTCTAACCTTCCAGAGGACCAGTGGCTTTCCTTCCTAGGGAAACACATTGGTATTCAAGAATCTAAGCTAGCTCTCTGTAGCAAAACGAGAGCATGGTTGTCAAGCTGTACAGGATCACTAAGTAAACAAGTATATACGTCCTGAGGTCCAGAGCAGGAACACATGGAGTGCAGCAGCACAACTGTCTATCTAGAGAAAAGGCTCTTAAACTTTATGAAGAGAGGCCACTGTGATGGTGCTGTGTAGCTCCTATAGTAGTTATACAGGAGCTGCGCGTTTGGACAGCATACACTGTAGGATTGGTGACAGACTGACTCTGAACACCCCCACCGGGTATGTTGGCCTTTTGTTCCAACTAGCTCACAGTGCCACTATAATCTCCTCTTACCAAGGAGAGAACAGTTCCTGGAAACCATCGAACATGACAACCCTGATCCCTCAGGACCGTGGAAACAATATATTACTTTTCGTTCAGTCACTCGTGCTTACTTAGTTTCTCTCAGAGAGATACACAGAATAAACAGGCTGAGCGTTTTCAATAAGTATTTATTGAACAGTTGTTATTCTGGTGTAGAATAGATAAGCTGCAACATCCGTTAGAAAGTATAAGATATAAATGATTAGCAGTACTATAAAGGTAAATGGATGGTATAGCTCTACCATCTTACAATAATCATGAATACATACAAGTATATAAAACACATGATAAAAGGATGCGTACCCCTACGATTCTTCCCTAACTAGATGTACCTACATGTACCTAGCATGTGTATAGTTGTTAAGCCAAGAATCCCTCTAGGATTTAGTCAACCCCATTACCTGAAGTGAGAGACTTTGCAACCTCGTCTTGGTCTTGAGTTGGACACCCCGTGAGGGATGTTTAGACCACTGCATGCAGGAACCTCAGGGTCTCTGGTCAGTGTGTCAGCCGGGAAGTCTCGGTCTCCTCTTTCTATCTTAGCAAGATGTGATGTATATATACCCATAGGTCTCCCCATGGGTCCTACCTTGCTGTATTATTGTGTCGGCCTAAGCATGACGTCGGGCATGCACTTTATACATAGATATTATACAGGAGATGGTAGTCCTGCTGTGCTTTCAAGAATCCTCATGCAGAATGTATGAGATTTCGAACTAGGGAACACCCGCGTTCTCTGAATGCAGTGTCGTATCTGGATAAAAGGTCAGTCCCTGTAAACCGTTACAAGTGTAATATAGGTGAAGAATATAGGTGAAGGGTAATAAAGTTACCGGCGCCTATATTATGGTACCTATATGGAATATAACTTTGGAGCGCCAGGTCCCACCGGCATACCGCAAGTGATCTATAAAAAACAAATCAAGAGTTTTATACACCACACTTAGCGTTGGTGTGCAACTCTGTCCTTCAAAACGAACACCAAACTCATGGAGGGAGTAAGTGATTAATCCAATATACAAAGGTGGAGAGAGGTCACTATCATAAAACTGCAGACTGACCTCCCTGCTTGATAATTAAGCCAAATACTTTGCTTCACTACTGCTGCAAGATCTGTGAACCTGTGCCAAAGTCAATGAGATAATTCCATTAAACCAAACAGGTTTTAGCCAAGGGGTAGACATTTTAGCACTCTCCCACATTATTCAAGGCGGCCTTCAACAGCATAGTACGTGAGAAGATATGGGCGAAGCTAGCCAGCTGTGAGATACCACCTCTGTTATTCAAACAGATACAAATTCTGTACACCAACACCTGGACAGCGATAAAACCTGGAAATGGGACACTTCTTACAAGGAAAATCGACACACATAAGGGTTTAAAACAGGGATGCATGTTGACATCAAAATGATTTAATCTTTATTTAGCGGACCTGACGTCGCAGTTGAATATGGTCAACTCACATGCCACAAAACTGGGTACATTCCATCTATCTGGCCCTCTATATGCTGATGATCTGATCTCAATTAGAACCAAATATTCCTACAAAGACTGATAGACGCCCTAGCATTATCCACTCATGATAATGGTGTCTTGATTGCGCCTATCAGATAATATAGAATCTTCCACACGGTAGCCAAACACGCGGCGCAGCCAAAGACTTTAACACAGCACCCTTAGAAAAGGGTTTTATTTTACAAAATACAAGGACTCTCTCTCTATTTAGAATAAGGCTTGCGGTTTTATTTTACACAATGCTCTGTAACAGAAAAGCTTTCCCAGATGTCAAATGCACAAGATTCAAATACACAAAGACATATATATGTTTATATGCAAGCAATAATAACACACTTGGTAAATATAATGCATGAAAAATACTAATGAATAAACAAGCAGCAAATAATATGAGATAAGACTCAAGCAAATATACTGGACGTCCTTCAAGAGATCAGAAAGATATATATGGTGCAGCTGAAGGCATCTGCCGAAACGCGTCGACCGTCCTTTTTGTTTTGCACATGGTGTTAAAGGAATAAAAAAGTACCTTAAGTGAACTGCTGCGGACTCCCTCTGTGCCGTGGATACTCCGGTGGGGACTTTGCCGAGTTGTCTTGAAGATATATATATATATATGTATAATATATATATATATATATATGTATAATATATATATATATATATATATATATATATATATATATATATATATATATATATACATACATCAGATGATTACTTTGGATGTGCACCTCAACTCACTCCTACATCACAAAAGTTAGTAGTAAAGTTAGGACTCCTAAACTGAGAAAAATCCTAACTTTAAGACTTTCGGTATTCACAGAAGGCATTCAGGAGTCCTAAAGTTAGAAGTCCTAACTTTACTACTCCTAAACTGAGAAAAATCCTAACTTTAAGACTTTTGGTATTCACAGAGGCATTTAGGAGTGCTAAAGTTAGGACTCCTAACTTCTGTGAATACCGAAACGAGTAAGTGCCTTCTGTGAATACCAAAATGAGTAAGTACCTTCTGTGAATACCAAAATGGTAGTAAGTTTAGGAATTTGTCTTAAGTTAGTTCTGTGAATCGGGCCCAAAGTCAGGAAAAAGGATGACATGAGGCCATGTCAAAGCCAATAGTAAGCACATCAAAATTCTCATTAATGTACAACACAATGCACAACTGTGCACAACTGCTTATAGATTCACACACTTCATCTCTTAATGTACAACACCGAGCACATGTGTGCATCACTGCCCACAACACTGCACTTCGAGACCAAAAAGTACATTCCACAACTCTCTCTCCCTTTCACGCTTTCAAATACATCTCCCATACGCTCTGCTTTTGGCAAGGCTGTTCTACTCCGTGACAGCTGTCACTAAGATTACAAGAAAGAGAAGCAAGGCATATGCAGGACCATCGTACATCCAGGCTAGGATGAAATAACACACTAAAGTCAGCTAAAATAATGGTAGTCAAAGGTCATCACTGGGTGTCATACCACAAGAGTGCCTCTAGCACTACTTTCCACCCCATGACCTTTGACTATCATCACCTACATATATAAAAAACTGAACCTCTTAACTGAAAACACAACTTCGATTGAAACACTGCATTAAAACAGTGAAATCATAAAGGCATTTAATATTCATTTCAAAGCATGTAAAAATAGCTCATGCATATCTGGATACTCAGCTAGAATAAATGTTTGATGGATACACAAAATAGCACAAATAGTATCTAGTATATGAACTCAGTAATGCTCCTAATGTCTCAAATGGCTAATACTGGAACTTCTACTGATGAAGCAGCCAAACGTATATACTTTGTGCTAAAAAATAAAGGCTTCATCATCATTTTCTTTTCATTTTTAACTCAAAAAACATCTTCTTCAATTGCACAACATTTTTGTCATTCTTTTTCTTTTCAAACAAACAGTCCTTCTGTGTGATAGACACACAGCCTTCATGCATTTAAAATGATAACTGTGTACATTGTACTTCGTTTATGAAATTAGTTCATCATTCTTGGGTCGCTGTCTGGTTTGTTCAGCCACAGGATGTCAGCTTGCACCGTCAGGTGATCACTCCAGGGTTGAGGGTAGAGGAGGGGTCCCACCCACACTAGGGGGAACACATATACGGACATCAGGCACACCAACACGTCGCAGTATGATGACCTTGAAAAGAAACAAGCATCACTCTTCTTGCAAAAAACATTTTACAAAAAGCACACGTTTTCCTTTCTCTGTTTTGTGTCTGAAGGCACAATATTATCATTCCTGTCTGCATGGTTCTCTGCTGGCTCTGGGGAATTATCTGAGAATTCTACCCACACTTTAGCCTCTGAATTCTTGGTATTAGAGTGAAACTCTCCTTTTCCCTGCACAGTAAGAAGGGCTGGGGCAGTCTCCATCCTGACTATTTTTCCACTCACTGCTGAATATGTGCTCCCTTTATCAATTGGCAGAAGCCCAAGGCAATCCATCTGCTCTGTCTGCTCTGGTAATTTTCCTTTCTTCAACTCGCCCCTCACCTTCTGAGACTGGTCTGGCTTGTTCATACTAACACATGAGAATCATAGTTCTAGGTAAATCTAGGGGGATATCTATCCCTTTATTCACTGCCAACCTATTTGTATGGTCTTTCTCTCCTAGGTGCTCGAATTTAGTCATAAACAACAAATCTGAATTGTGTGTCACCACCTCTGTCTCCAAGATTTTAGCCTTTTCATCTGTAAGGGAATTAAATGTTCTGTCATGCACAGTAGCCGGGCTTTGCAGGACAATCTATCACTTCACTGGGGAATCCTGTGTCTCAAACTCCACCCCTTGACTTTCTATTGGGACCTGCACAAACTGTTCATGCAAAACTGCAGTCTCTGTCTGTATATACCACTTAATTACAGTTGCTTCCTCCCACTTGTCTTTTTGTCTTCTGCCCAGTGTCTTTCAATGCGCAAAAGCACAAAAGCATATGTATTTGTCTAACATTTAAAACATTTTCAGTCCACAACTTTAAAAGTATACTTTTCTTTCCCTGTGTTTCACAATTACTAAAAATAGCACACTGCTCCTGGACTGGCACACAAGATACACTGTCACATTTCTGAGTTGACCACATTTTAAAAACATTCTGCAGTCTGTTGTGCAGATTCAGAAGCACATTGTTGCATTTCTTTTTTCAAAATAGCGTTTTTCCATGTAGAGCAAGATTCATCATTCACTGCCATGTCTGATTTATACCTGCAACCAGTGATTGCTAATTCTAAGAGACTGGTCTGTTTATCTTCCTGCATATTCACATTTTCTCGGTTCAAATTTATTTCTGGCTGAGGAACGTCCTCAAAAGAATTAAATAAGACCTTCTGTGAGGCCGGTATGGCATTTTTCACATATGACTCATCTTGGCTATCAGAATAGCTGGTCAAAACAAACGGCTTCAGAGCTTGGTACATGTTTAACTCTTTTTTCAAAAGACTTGTTTTCAAACAGCGTCAGCTAACTCTCTTTTCAGTTCACCATATTCTTTTTCTAAATGTTTAAATTTTTAATACATGCTAAACAATGCATTCAAAATGACACCACTGTTTCTGTCTGAAATACCAAGTTGTTTTCCCTATTTAAGAGAGACAAGCTCCCTCTCAAATAATTCAGTTGCCATCTGGGACTCTGCAACTGAAAACATAGGCATGTTAGAGAGCATTTTCCCCTTTTAATTTTCTTTTTGAAGCCTGTGAAAGTGACGCCAAAATGTCTTGATTGCGCCTATCAGATAATACAGAATCTTCCACACGGTAGCCCAACACCCGGCGCAGCCAAAGACTGGGACTCTCGCAAGTCCCGCTGAAAAACTACCCTGGATGGAGGATGCGTCAACGTCGAAGACTCAATACGAGGAGCAGAGGAGCCGATGCATTGTTGTTGATCCCGTGGATGCAGGTGATGCGTCGGTTCCGATTTGCACAGTCGATGAAGACTTCGTCGACAAACCCCTTTACAAAGCAGGCAATTCATTGTCAACAAGCCGCACAGTCCGTCATTGTCGAGCCGCTCAGTCCGTCGAAGCGATGTCATCAAGCGGCATCGGCTTCAAAGGAAAATGAGTCAGTTCTGATCAACACAAAGTCATCTATGTGTCAGTTTTGCCAAATCAGCACAGCAGAAATTAACTTTCAAGGGCAGAAACCTAGATTAGCACTACCTAGCAGTTCAACATTCACAGATGGCAGAGTCCAGGTATTGTTGAAGTGTTGAAGGATGTCTTTGATGGCCTTGAGATTTTGGAACAGGGGGAAAGCCAGCAAGCCCTTGGAGTCACTCTGAGTTCAAGTGAGATGGGTCCAGACCTTGTCCTCAGCAGGGCAGAGATCAGCAGGCAGCAGGGTAGCACAGAAAAGCAGAAAATAACATCTTCCAGAGCAGCAGTCATGCAGAGTGGCACTTCTTGTAGCAAAGGAATCTTTGCTACTGGCAGAGCTCTTCACATGTCCAGTAGCATACTGTCATGGTAGGGTCAGAGCCCCAGTACTTATACCCAGTTGTGCCTTTGAAGAAGAGGGTGACTTCAAAGGAAGGGTCTTTGAAGTGCTTACAGGCCCTTTCTTCCCAGCTCTGGCTCCAGACTATCAGCAGGGGGTAATCAGCCTGTTGTGGGTGAAACAGGACACTGCCTATTCAGGTGTAAGTGTTAGCTCCCCCCTCTTTTCCTGCCCAGGAAGAGCTATCAGAATGCACATTAATGCAGGTGAGTTCTCTGTCACACCTAACCTTCCTGTGTTTGTGGCTGTCTAGAGGGAATGCACAAAGTATAGCTGCCACTGACCCAGACGTATTGGAGACAGAATGCAGGCAACCAGAGCAGTAAGAGTAGAGAAAAGCCCACTTTTTAAAAGTGACATTTCTAAAATAGTAATGTTAAACCCAACTTTACCTTTAAAGAAGGTTTATCATTACCATTCCAAAGATATAAAACATGATGCAGCCAATCCTTTCTGATCAGGAATTATGTCTTAAAGGGGTATTAAGGAATTGCCAATGCTAGCCTATGAGAGGAGTAGTGAAAAACAAATGTAGCTCTGTGTCACTACCAGGACATGTAAAACTTAAAATTAAATGTCCTTTTTTACTTACACAGCAGCCTGCCCTATTGGCTACCTATGGCCTACCTTAGGGGTGAGTTAAGTGTAATAAAAGGGAAGTTGCAGCTTGGCAAATAGTTTTAAATGCCAAGTCGAAGTGGCAGTACACTACCCACACAGGCCCAGTAATGGCAGATCTGAGAAGGTTCGAAAAGGCTACTTGTGTGGGTGGCACAATGGAGAGTGGAGAGGATGTGGCCTAATGGCTAGGGAGGTCGACCTTGAAGATGGGGTCCTGGGTTCGAGTCTCGGCAGGGACGCTCAACAGCCTGTGATTCTGGGAAAATTACTTAACCTCCCTGTGCCTAAAAATAAAGAATGTATCCATCTGTAATGCAACTGGTGCTCATGTAGAGTGCTCTGATACCATCGGGTCTAGTTTGCACTATATAACCCCCCCCCCCCCCCCCCCAAAAAAAGTGCTGCAGGCCCACTAGTAGCATTTAGGATACAGGCCCTGGTTATATTGTATCTCACTTTACAAGGGACTTACAAGTTACGAAATATGCCAATTGTGTATACACCAAAGGTACCATATTTAAGGGAGAAGCACATGCACTTTAGCACTGTTGAGCAGTGGTAAAGTGCTCAGAGTCCTAAGGCCAACAAAAGAGAAAGAGCTCTTTATCAATAGTATGCTGTTGGTATGTTTGAAACTTTCTATTTTTAAATATTTTGCAAAGATGTTAATTACCTATGCAATAACACATTTGGCTAGTTTTGTTGGCATTAGGACTCTGTGCCCTTTATCAATGCTAACCAGTGCTAAAGTGCTAGTGCTCTCTACCTAAAACTTGGCCTACACTTGATTGGCACAATGAATTATTTGTAATTCCCTAGTGAAACGTAGTACATGTACCCTGGGCCGGACTGGGATCAGCAACCAGCCCTGGCAGATTGCTGCTCAGGCCGGCACCGGGAGTGGGGGGAGGGGGGTTCACTGCTGCAAAACCAGCTCCCAGTAACAAAACCGCCCCCCCCACCCACAGGTACAAAACCGTCCCCCATATCCCTGGGCCATATGGAGTGCCATAACATAATCGGGGCTAACTTCATGCAATCTGACACATAGGTTTATCCCAGCTCTAGATGACAGATGTAATTTGGAGAAGAGATAGGGAGAGAGGCTAGTTTCTTAAAAAATCTGTCTTCAAGGTTTTGGAGTTGAGCTACGGAAGCCATACCCCACACTCCTGCTCCATAAGATACAGCAGATACTGTGTTTGCTCGATATATCTTCTTTATTTGCTCGAGAGGTTTTGAACCCAGCTTCTTTGAGAAGCAAGAAATCGCCGCCATACTCTTTTCCATCACTAGGGCCCTGTTGTCCACCATGTTTAACCAAGACTGGTTTTCATCAAACAGGATTCCAAGGTATGGAAAGAAGTCTATCACCTCTAATCTCCTTGTACCTATGTGGAAGTGGGATGTTCTTTTGGATGGAGATGACCATGTTATGAGAACAAAGGATTAAGATTAGTTGACCATCAGGTCCAATGAGGAAATAAAGGCTAAAAATGCTGTTATTAAACATTGGAGGGCCACCCCCGTTCTAGCTATTAAAACTGCATCATCAGCGTAGACCATTATCGGTACATTATGTTGTCAAAAACTTGAACATCTGGTGTTGCCGCAGTTAGGGCTGCCTCAACCCCATTTGTATAGATTGAAAATAAAAAAAGGGCGAGGACACACCCTTGTCTTACTCCTCTGTTAAGCTTAAATGGTCGCGTACATTCACCGTTTTTGCCATACCAAACACATGATGTTGAGCTGGAGTACAGTTGATGATTGAAGTTAATTATTTCAATCTCAAACCCCATAATCTCCATTATGTTCCATAGTTTGGAATGGCTCACGCAGTCAAATGCTGCTAAGTCCATGAATGCCATAAAGGTCTGGTCACCCTTAGCTCTAGTATATTTATCCATGATCAAATTTAAATTGAGTCACTGATCTATTGTGCCCCTACTGCTTTGAAAGCCATACTGCGCTTGGATCAAAATATTCTTCTCCCTTGCCCACTCTTCCATCCTATGTAGCAATAAGCCGCCAATGAGCTTTGCGGTAGTGTCCAGCAGCGAACTTGGTCTATAATTCTGGGGTTTCTTTTTGTCACCCTTTTTATATATTGGTACAATTATGCTAGACTCCCACAAAGCTAAGGGGCCGTTTCTTGCTAGCTCATTAAGTACATTAGCAGTGGGGCCACAGATACTGGTGTACTAAAAAAAAAGTAATCGTGGCCCAGGGCCTTCCCACTAATACATTTACCTAATCCAATCTTTATTTTATCTATCAAGAATATTAAATGCGGAGCTTAGCGCGTGATCAAGATGGCCGCGTGAGCCTAGAGCTCCCGAGACCCTCGCTCCCTCCGGCAGATATCCTGTCTATTATCCTGCTTTTGACGCCCGGAATATTGGAGGGGAGCCGTTGCTGAGGCGAGAGCCGTTGTCCGGATCGAAATCGCCCACCGGAGCCCGAAGTTGTACTGCCTGGAAGTTTGTGGCCTACTCCCCGGAAGGTGCCCGGGACTTGCGTTGGCACAGTGCCCGTGCACTAATTGAACAACAGCGGCCACGCGAGGGGCGAGTCGTCGGAAGGAAGGTGTCCTCACTTTCACTTTCGCTTTCGCTTTCCTGTCTCCACCGCGCCCGGCCTGGACGTGGGTAGCGCCAGTCACTGGTTGCATGGTTGTCTACTCTGTATGGGCAAAGAGATTGTCCCCGCGGCAGATTGCGATGTCGAGCAAATCGGACGCCGAAAAACAGAAGCCCAAAAGTACCAGGCGGGGAGGCTACACCCAGACTAACAACATGGACCGCTATGCCCACCAGAAGGGGTCACCGGGCGGATCGGGACAGACACTGGAGGCCTTGAAGGACGTGTCGCCCCCCTCCGCGGAACCAACCCTGCAAGATATCATGGGGGCCATCGAGGGGACGAAGTCCTCTATCGGGCAACAATTTGAGACCCTGGCGCATAAAGTGGACGCCATATCGATCGACGTCAATCTGCTTCGGGCAGACCTGGGGAAACCTAATGAGCGGGTTCAGTCCTTGGACCTCAAGACTGCAGGCCTCCTGGGCGACGTCTCCGGCCTTCAGCTGGAAGTCCGTACCTTGCGGACTGCAAATGATCACTTTGCCCGACGGTTGGAAGAGTTCGAAGGCCGTGCAAGGCGCAATAACGTGCGCATTATTGGGGTCCCGGAAAATTCGGAGGAACAGTCGGTGGACCTGTTTGTGGAGGACCTGGTGGTGAACTATCTGGCGCCCAAAGGCCTTAGTAAGTTTTTTACTGTTGAAAGGGCCCACAGAGTTCCTGGCGGGAGGCCCAAGGTGGGGGCCCCTCCGAGGCCGATTGTCGCCAGGATCTTTAACTTCAGGGACCGGGATGCCATTCTGCAAGCATCACGGGTGTCCGGCCCGACGCTATTCCAGAACACCACTGTAAGTTTCTATCCGGACTTTACCCAGATGGTACAGAAGCAACGACAAGGCTTCCTGGCGGTCAAGAGAAGGCTACGAGAGATGGGACTGAAATACGCCATGCTCTTCCCGGCCAGGTTGCGTGTGGTGTTCGAAGAGCGGACTTTCTTTTTTGAATCACCGGACATGGTCGGAGATTGGCTGGACACATTGCCCCAAGGACGGACTAGCGTGGAACGCTCCGGTGGAGCAGACGGTGGCGGTGATGAACAATGAGCCAGGACTTAAGTACCAGATCTCCGGTTCCCCCGGGAGGGTGACAGTCCGGGGGGTAGCGGGGGCAGTATGGGAGCTTTTCCTCCTCTGGGGTTCTTTTTGTAGATTAGTCTTTGTATGGGGCGACAGGCACACTGCAAGTTGGGGGGCATTTTAGAGCTTACGCAGGGGTGCAGGGTGGGGGGTGGATTGGGGTTGTTGTTGGGGTTGTTGTTGTTTTTGGTTATGCAAGGCGTAAGGATGCAAGCTTCTGTGACTCTAGTGCGGTTCCACACGGGGGGGGGTGGTCTCCTTACATGTTGGGATGGGGGGTAGGGGCTTAAAAATACTCAGTTGGAATGTAAATGGCTTGGGGGATCGTATTAAGCGTGGGATTGTCCTGCAATTCCTGAAGCGATGTACCCCTGATATTGTCTTATTGCAAGAGACGCACTTGATTGGTAACACGTGCTATGCACTCAACAGGAAAGGCTACAAATTTGTCGCACACTCCGGGTTTTCCTCGGGGTCTAGAGGGGCTGGAATACTCGTCAGGTCCTCCCTGCCCTTCGAGGTCGACTCCACTACTGTTGATGATAGGGGACGCTTTGCGGCTGTAGCGGGGAGGTGGGAGGGCAGGACGCTGGTCCTGGTGTCGGTTTATGTCCCTCCTGCACTGCAACCTTCCACACTTGCGGACTTAGAGAGGATTTTGTTGGATCTCCCAGAGGGAATGTTGGTGGTGGGTGGCAACTTCAATGCGGTTGGCTCCGGATTGCTTGACAGACACCCGCCAAGGAGCTCGGGGGGGGGCTCAGAAATGGCTTCCGGACTTTGTAGATACCCTTGGTCTGGTTGATTGTTGGAGACTACTGCATCCCACACAGCGGCAATACACTTTCCACTCCGGGGCGCATGGCAGTCTCTCCAGGATTGATTATGTGCTTACCCTAGCTGCACACGCCTCCTTTGTCTCTGAGGCCAGGCACATGGCACGGGGTATTTCTGACCATTCGCCGGTGTGGATCTGTATGGATGTTGGTAGAGGAGTGGGGGGTAGGGTGGCCCCAATTAACCCGTGGTATCTCAGGGACCCTATGACTCGTAGCGCGGTGCTGAAGGCGGTCGATCGTTATTTCCAGGAAAATCTCGGCTCGGTCACGTCGGCTGTGTCTTTGTGGGAAGCGTTCAAAACTGTGCTTAGGGGAGAGGCCCTCTCCTTGATAGCAGCGGCCAAGCGTCGGCGAGACGCGGAGGTCGCCCAGATTGAGGCGGAGATCGCGGATCTGGAGCTGGCATTGGAGGGGGAGGCTACGGCGGCGTCGGAGTACAAGGCCCTTGTGACGGACGCGGCCAAAGCCTTGAGTAGGGAACAGCGGAGCCGTCTGTACGACGTCGGGGACAAGGCCGGGAAATTAATCGCGTGGCTGGATAAAAAGGAGCGGGTCAATCGTATTGTGCCAGACCTCGTGACGGAGGATGGCGTCGTTGTCGCGGAGCCGGATGGCATAGTCCAGTGCTTTGCGGATTACTTCCACACGGTCTATACCTCCGTGTCGGACAGGCCAGTGGGGGATTCGTGTGAACTCCTGCGTGATCTTGCTTTGCCTTGCCTTTCCGACATAGACAGGGACGATCTAGATGGCGATATCACAGTCGACGAAATCGCGGGGGCTATCCGTTCGTTACGTTCGGGCAAGGCCTCGGGCCCGAATGGCCTGCCAATTGAGTTCTACAAACTCCGGCCAGATAAGATCGCTCCGCATTTGCGAGCTATGTTCGTGGAGGCGCGGGAGACGGGATGCCTCCCACGCGACCAGCGCCTGGCAACAATCGTGGTCATACATAAAGATGGTAAGCCCAGGAACAGGTGCAGCTCATATAGGCCGATCTCGCTCCTTAATGCCGAGCCGAAGATCCTCGCTAAAATCCTCGCTAACCGTTTGGTCAGGGTGATCGGTGATCTGATCCACCCTGACCAATCCGGATTCATCCCGCATCGTAACACCGCGTTGAACCTTAGGCGCATCCACGGAGTGATCGCAAGGGTGGGGACGATGCGGGAGCCGGCCATTGTGGCAGCGCTCGACGCAACGATGGCTTTCGATACGGTAGAGTGGGAATACCTGTGGGCTGCGCTTGCGAAATTCGGCTTTGGACCCGGATTTGTGGGCTGGGTGAGACTATTATATGAAGGACCTCTCGCTAAAGTCGCGGTCAACGGTAGGGCGTCCTGTCCCTTTGAGCTGGGGAGGGGTACCAGGCAGGGCTGTCCTCTGTCGCCGCTGTTGTTTGCTCTTGCTCTCGAGCCGCTGGCGGCCTGGATACGATGGCACCCAGATGTGAGGGGGATTCGCTGGTCACCTGACCACGAGGACCGCATCTCCCTGTATGCCGATGATATCCTGCTTTATCTCGCTTCACCCCGGAAGTCCCTCATAGTTGTCTGCGACATTTTGACTTCCTTCGGGAGGAATTCGGGACTAACCATTAACTGGGGGAAGTCATATCTGTATGCCCTGTGTGGAGACGTCCCGGTTCCCCCGCGGAATTGCCCGATCCAGATCGCCCGGGAGGGTTTCATGTATCTTGGGATTTATATCTCTACCGACCCAACGGTACGGTATGAGAGGAACCTGGTCCCTCCGCTGGCGCGCTTGCGGCGGGATGTAGCGGGCTGGCGGCGGCTGGCGCTTTCCCTCCTTGGCCGTGCTGTGCTATTCAAAATGATGTCTCTTCCCCGTTTTCTCTATGCCCTGCAGAACACCCAGGAGCTGGTTCCGGCCAGCTACTTTCGGGAGGTTGAGAGTCTCCAGCGCTCGCTGCTGTGGGACGGCCGTCCGCGTATAGCGATAGCAAAACTAACTCTTCCTTGGTACGATGGGGGTATCGCGCTTCCCGACATCAGAAGATACTATTGGGCCTCCCAACTGAGTGCGATCAATCATGGAGTCTACGGCCCGGCGCTTAGCCCTGGCTTTGCTATGGACCGGTGGTTGCTGCGTGGGGGTGGCTACTATAGAGCACTTTACTCGAGGCCCCCGGCTGGGTCCCTCACGGGGCCGACCGGGGTGGCGGTGAATGTGTGGAAGACAGTCACGAACTCGTTGGGCTGGAAAGATAGGCTCACCCTCGCCACTCCGTTGTATGACTCCGATATGCTGGGGAAACTTTGGCACTCTAAGGGATTCGAGAAATGGGATCTGATTGGCATCTCCAGGGTGGGTGACCTGCTGGCCAAGGGGCGGATTAAGTCGTTTGACGAACTACGGACGGAATATGCGCTGGAGGGCACGGAATATTTCCGGTATGCGCAGGTGCGCCATGCGCTGCGGTCGGTACTCGTTGAGGGGGAAAAGGTGCCTGAGTCCTCTCCCTTGGAGGACCGGATCCTGGACGGCCATATGCCGGAGAGCACAATCTCCCTAATCTACAAAAAGCTTGTGAACGTCCGGACCGACCTCCTCCTGGGGGTGCGGGATCAGTGGACTAGGGACGGCCTTGAGCTGGACGATGAGGATTGGCAATACGCCGTCTCCTCTCCTAAGGAGGTCGCGATCCCCGCCAGACTACGGCTGGTCCAGCTTAAGATACTGCACAGAGTCTACGTCACTGGGCCCCGGCTGGTCCATATGGGTTTTTCCGAGGATGGGCTATGTAAGAGGGGCTGCGGGATGGTGGGCACCTTTCTACATATCATATGGGAGTGTGGTGTGATTGCGGACTTTTGGAAGCGGATTCACGTTGTGATGCAGGAGGTCACGGGTATTGTATTGCACCCAGAGGCGCGGCGCTGTCTTTTGAATGTGTGGGGTCCTACAGATTATGACGCAGCGCAGACTCAATGGGCGACCCTAGGCAATATGGTGGCTAAGCGAGATATAGCACGACTGTGGGGCTCTTATAGCCCGCCCACCCTGGATGCATGGAAAGACAACATGGACTGGAGCATGTTTCGGGAGAAAACGGTGTATAGTGCACGGGGGAGGCCTAAGAAATGGCATAAGGTATGGGGAAGTTGGAACCAATATAGGGGGGGCATATGTCTGCCTCCTGCCATTGAACCGCCAGAGGAGCAACTTTCCCCCTAGCCTCACTTCCGACTTGGGTCCTTCTGATGCACCTCCGTTAGAATGTTAGTGCCTCTGCTTCTCCCTCATCCTCCCGATCGGTGGCTTTGATTTGATGTTGGAAATGGGGCCGCGCCCCCGCTGGGAACTGGCACGAATTTGTGGTGTATACTGCCTTGCTTGTTGTGTTTATTGTAGGTAGTTTTCAAAAATGAAACCTTTGTCTTTATCCTGCATTAGAGCTATGGAGGACTTCATGTGTTGACTGATTAGCTGCCGAACCTCCGGGATGTCGGCTGAATAGCTGTGTATCTGATTTATACGAATAAAGGTTTTTAAAAAAAAAAAAAAAAAAAAAAAAGAATATTAAATGCTCCTTCAGAACTAGGTCTGTGGTGGAAGGGTCATTTGGAGGAATATCAGTAGAGCCAAAAACCCACTCAAAATGGGCCACCCACGCGTCTTCACTAACATGGGAATCCAGTGTGGAATCAAAAGGATTTTTGAAAAAGGAAGCATTGATCACCTTCCAGAAATCTCTACTATTTTGGGTAGTAACTGCGTATTCAAGATTTTCCCATGCCTCCTCCCTCTGGGCTCTTTCTCTTGCCTTCCTTGCTCCTGGATAATTCTTGTGCGTGGACTTATCAGAGCACTATTTCCAGGTCAAGCTTTGAGCGGTATATACAGAGCTTTTAAAGATTTTGTGCAAGTATGGTCAAACCAGAGGTGTAATGGAGCTTCGATTTTAGGCTTAGAACAGGTCAGAGCCAATTTTACTTCCTCAAGGAGTTTTGAAAAATGATAAGTAAGTGAGTCAGGGAAGCTGTTGGGTTCCAAGCAATTTAGAACATTTTCCGTGCTATTAAAAAAAATTTGCTGGATTATTTTGGCTTTATCAATTTGGCTTCATTTTAGTTGATAACCATTTTTCCTTGCCAGGATCGGTTTCTGAGTTTTTAATATTGGCATAGTGTTTCGGGGGGCACTGTCATCATAAAAGGAAGGATTGCGTGGTCACTAAAACATGACAATTTTGTATCAACTTGAGCGTTCTTTCCCCGGAGATACTCAGATATCAATACATAGTCATGTATGTCATACTCGCTGCGGGAAAAGGTTTTATAAAGATCGCCCGTTTGTGGATCTACTTTGTTGATGACTTCCTGGTTTCTAGCAACTAACAGCCTGTTTAAACTTTTGCCATATTCATGATTGTTAAAATGGCGAATAGGGTCACTCAACTTATCTTTTAAGCCACAAACCTTATTTAGTTTCAACTTGCATGGATGGCATTAAGTTACTGTTAGCCCTGGCATGTCTTGGCATGATTACCCCCTGACTTTTTGCCTCTACCTCCTTGATGCTGTGATGGATTTCGTTTTACTGGCTTAGATGCTTTGGGCACTTTGCCACTGCTGATCAGTGTCAAAGTGCAAGTGCTCCCTGTGTAAAGTGTAATGGTAATGGGTTGTTTAAAATTGGCATGTTTGTCTTACTAGTAAAACCCCTAGTAAAGTGCACTAGGTGTGCCAGGGCTGGTAATACAAATGCTACTAGTGGGCCTGCAGCACTAATTGTGCCACCCACATAAGTAGCCTTGAAAAGAGATCTCAGACCTGCCACTGCAGTGCCTATGCACAGTTTGTTAAACTGCCTTGTTGTCCTGACAAGTGCACCCACTTGCCAGGCCTTACCCTTCCCTTTTTATGCACATCAGACACCCCTATGGTAGGCCAGAGGTCCCCCCCTGGGCAGTGTGCAGTGTATGTGAAAGGTAGGACATGTACTAAGGTGTGTACCATGTCCTGACAGTGAAATACTCTCCATTTCGTTTCTCACTGTTGCAAGGCCATCTTGTCCATGGGACAGAATGGGGTAGGCTGTGTAATATGTTTCCAGCCTATCTTCCAATAGGTTTAAGATGGAGAGGTGAAGTTTAGTGTGCTTGAACTCACAATGTAATAACACATCTTTTTGTGAAGGTGGTTTTTGAATTGTGTGTTTAGAAACCACGCTTTTAGAAGTGGCTGGTTTTTTGCTTTAACAATTCTGTGTGCCTCTGCCTGGTTGTGGATTGACTGTCTGGATTTGAATGTGATAGGATCTGGGAAATGTCTTGACACAGAGGAGGAGTAGGTGAGACAGCCATGACTGACCTGCATCTGGAGCATAGGGTGGGAGGAGAAGCCGCTGGAGGTGAAGAGGCCTGGGCTGCTACCATAAAACAAAGGCTCCATCTCCTGCTGAGTGATTGAGGACCCAGACCCCCACTATCAAAGGAAGAAGGTGTCACTGGCAGGGAGACACCCAGAACTGGTTTGGACAGGGGTCAGTGCTCCCTGAACACAAAGACTTCAAAGACATTTAGGGGTATAACTATGAGAGCTGATACCCCTGGACTTTGGACTGATCAAGACTGAAAAGGATAGAAACTACTTTGTGGTCAAGAGAAACCTCTGCCAAGGAAGAACAGCTGAAGAGACTGAGAGAAGGACTGACCCTAACTTTTTTGTAAACATTATCGTGATGAAAGGAAAAGGTTTATTATCCCCATTATGCGTAAAATGAATTTTAAACAATGTTGTGTGGCCTTTTACTATTTGCAGTTATTGTCTGATCCCTTTAACTGTTTATCTGTGGCATCCTTTCTTTTAACTGCTCTTAAAAAGAGACGCTCAATCTGCTGAATCAATCTATTGCAATGTGCCCTTAATCAAGTATGAATTTTTATTATACATTTGTAATTTGTATAACTATTGTGTTAGATCTGGGGGTCACTAGTTGGCAGATGTATTCACCTTAGACCAAATAGGGACCCTTGCTTCTAGTCAGGGTACAGGGACACCCACGGTAGATAACCCCTGCTCACCCTCTAGGTAGCTTGGCTCGAGCAGACAGGCTTATCCCCAAGGCAATGTGTAAGGTATTTGCACGTAGACACCACAATGACCCCTCCTCCGCACACCACAAACTTAGACCACACAGGTGAGTTATATCAAAAATAATATATCTTTATCTAGTTTCCGCAGTTGAAATCAAGCATCACAGGTTTACACAATAGTCGCTTTCTTAGTTGGTCGGGACCGTCAGACGATAGTCTCTAGTCTCTTGAGTGATTCGATACTCACTGAGAATGAATCAGTTCGTAGGCTCTCGATGTTTTAGGCAGCTACGTTGCTCCGGCGGTGTCACTGCGCTCGTTATACAAGCGCTCCTCGGGCTGTTCGGTGCAAGGATTCCACAACTCCCTCGACGAGCCCCCAGTGACGATGTCGACGTCACCGGAGTCAGCCACTCACAGCGCGGCTTCGTAGAGCAGGGAAATACGACTCTTGATCTGCTTCAGGCCTCCGGGTCGCGGCAAGGCACGTGCCGATGAGCACGTCGATCTTCTTGATGCGGCAACCGGTGTCGGGCCCGGCTCGGTGTGGTACTCTCTAGCAAGACAGAGAGCAGCCAGCCCACCTCACAGGCAGATGTTGAGAAGCTTGGTAGAACAGTCCACAGTCCCTGCGGCACACAGCAGCGCAGGTGGGACACAGCAGAGTCTTGAGTTCTTGGCAACCTTTCTATCCCTGGGTTGCGAAACAGGAGGCCAGCTCTTCTCAGGCCCTTGGAGATTCAGTTGAAGACACAGCACACAGCAAAGTCTTGTTTGGTCAAGTGGATAGGGTCAGCACACAGCAGGACCCCTTCTTCTCCTTAGCTTCAGTTGTACGCCAGAACAGGTCAGCCTTTAGAGCACACAGCACGGCAATCTTCCTTTAGTTCTTCAGCGGTCCGTCTTTCAGCAGAGGTTCCTCTCGATGGTCGAATCTAAAAATCTGTTGTCAGGGGTCTTGTACTTATACCCCTAGAAGTCTTTGAAGTCTTTGTGCAAGTGGGTCCTGAGCCCGGTCTGATCCAGTTCTGGGTGTTGCTGGAGCACTTTGTTTTCCTGGCTCCTACATTCTTTTCAGAGCGAGGGGCAAGGTCGTCAGCCGCCCAGCAGGAGGTGGAGCCAGCAGAGTGGCAGGCAGGCACAGCCCTATTCAATCCCAGGTGCTATCTCCTCCCTCCACTCTCCTTGCGATTGTCGCCATTCAGAAGAGGGCTGACTCAGCCAACCTCCCGGGGGATCCCCAGCCCCTGTCACTCTCAAACCAGACAGTCAATCCACAAGCGCGCCCAGGCACACAGAAGGGTCAGACAAGAGAACAGCTACTCTCTAAAAAGTACTGTTCTCCAACTCAGGATTTAAAAACAATCTCTCCTAAAAGATGTGTTATTAAATGCTGAGCTCAGGGATATCAAACACTCATGTCTTATCTTGTTCGTATGAGAAGATAGGCGGATAGCCATTGGCACCCGCCTCCCTCATGTTAGCCTATGGAACAAGATAGCCTTGCAGTAGTGAACACACAAAATGGCCGGTGTTCACTACCAGAACATGTTACCTGCACTCGTACATGCTCTACCTTCTACATACACTGCACCCTGCCCAGGGGGGTACCTTGGGCCTTCCATAGGGATGACTGACGTGTATGAAAAGGGAAGGGTTAGGCCCGGCCAGTGTGGACACTGGCCAGGGGGACATGGCAGTCCGGGGACTGCAGGCAGGCCTGCGGCGGCAGGCCTGAGACACTGTTTTAGGGCTACACAGGTGGGTGGCGCAATCAGCGCTGCAGACCCACTAGTAGCATCCGTCATCACCAGCCCTGGCACACACAGTGCACTTTACTAGGGACTTCATGGTGATACAGATATGCCAATCAGGTATATCCAATCGATACGATATTTTACACAGGGAGCACTTACACTCCGGCACTGATTAGCAGTGGCAGAGTGTCCAAAGCATCTAAACCAGCAAAACGAAATCCAGCACAGCATCAAAAATCCATGTAGCAGAGGCAAAAGATAGGGGAAAAACCCACGCCAAGGATGTCAGGTCTAACACGTGTCCCCTCCAGCTGAAAGCGGGGAGAACTACCCAACCTCTTGGGAGTTCTCATCGCTAAGGCGGAAAAACCTGGACAGACCATCCGCATTGGCGTGCTCTGTACCGGGACGGTGTTCCACCGTAAAGTCCATTCCCTGTAGGGAGATGGACCACCTCAACAGTTTTGGATTCTCACCCCTCATCTGCATTAGCCATCTGAGGGGCCTGTGGTCGGTCTGAACACGGAAGTGAGTCCCAAACAGGTAGGGCCTCAGCTTCTTCAGGGCCCAGACCACAGCAAATGCTTCCCTTTCAATAGCGCTCCACCTCTGTTCCCTGGGAAGTAGCCTCCTACTAATGAAAGCTACGGGTTGGTCCCCGCCCTCGTCGTCCATCTGTGAGAGTACTGCTCCCACGCCTTGCTCTGAAGCGTCTGTCTGCACTACGAACTCACTCGAAAAGTCAGGCGCCTTAAGCACCGGTGCTGTGCACATTGCAGTTTTCAGGGCATCAAAAGCAGTTTGACAGGCCTCGGTCCAATTCACTTTCCTGGGCTGATTTCTAGAGGTTAGTTCCGTCAAGGGGGCAACAATGGTGCCGTATCCCTTGATGAACCGTCTGTAATACCCGGTGAGTCCTAGAAAGGCTCTCACCTCTGTCTGCGTCTTGGGGGGTTCCCAAGCCAGAATGGTATCGATCTTCGCATGTAGGGGCGCCACCTGGCCGCTCCCCACCTGGTGTCCCAAATACACCACTGATCCCTGCCCTATCTGGCACTTACTAGCCTTGATAGTGAGGCCTGCCTTCTGCAGCGCCCTCAACACTTCACAGAGGTGTTGCAAGTGTTCGTCCCAAGTGGAGCTGAACACAGCAATGTCATCCAGGTATGCGGCGCTGAATTGCTCCAGCCCGGTCAGTACCCGGTTGACCAGTCTCTGGAAGGTGGCAGGGGCATTCTTCAATCCAAAGGGCATGACTCGAAACTGGAAGTGCCCCTCTGGTGTTGAAAATGCCGACCTCTCCTTTGCCCCGTCAGTTAAGGCAATCTGCCAGTACCCCGAAGTCAAATCGAAGGTGCTGAGGTACCGGGCAGCTCCTAACCGATCCACGAGCTCATCAGCTCTGGGGATGGGGTGCGCGTCAGTCTTGGTGACCGCATTGAGCCCGCGGTAGTCCACGCAAAACCGAAGTTCTGACGGGCCACCGGGTGTAGCAGATTTCTTGGGAACGAGGACCACTGGGCTAGCCCAGGGACTGCTAGAGGGCTCAATTACCCCTAACGCCAACATCTTGGAAACTTCTTCCTTGATGCTGGCCCTGACCTTGTCAGCTACTCTGTAAAACTTCTGTTTCACAGGCAGGCTATCTCCAGTGCCCACATCATGGACGCACCAATTGGTGACACCTGGTGTCAGGGAGAACAGGGAGGCAAACTGACCCAACACCTGGCGACAGTCGCTCTGCTGCTCCGGGGTCAGTGTGGGCGAGAGGACCACACCATCTACTGACCCGTCTTGCTCCTTCGCTGCCAGGAGGTCAGGGAGTGGATCACTATCCTCTTCCCCACCGTCATCTGTAGCCATGAGCATCGT
This sequence comes from Triturus cristatus, assembly GCF_964204655.1. Lineage (NCBI taxonomy): Eukaryota > Metazoa > Chordata > Amphibia > Caudata > Salamandridae > Triturus > Triturus cristatus. Next base: position 1,140,446,325 of record NC_140589.1, read on the forward strand.
CACTTCAGACCTCTCGAAGTGGGGTTTGAGGCGGTTCACATGCAAGACTCTAAGGGGCTGCCTAGGAGTCTTCATGTTGATCAGGTAGGTCACCTCACTCTTGCGCTCTACCACCTCATATGGCCCGGCCCATTTGTCGCGGAGCGCACAAGGCTCCACCGGCGCCATCACCCACACTTTCTGCCCGGGATGAAATTCTACCAGAGTGGTATTCTGGTCGTACCATCTTTTCATCTCCTCCTGGCTGGCTTCTAGGTTCTCCTGAGCGATCTTCCTGAAGCGCTTCGTTTGGTTGCGGATGGCCAGCACATAGCTGAACACATCCTGGGGGGTTTTCCCACGGGATTTCTCCCACCCCTCCTTCACCAGTGTGAGAGGTCCTCTAACAGGGTGGCCATACAGCAGTTCAAAGGGGCTGAACCCTAAGGACTTCTGAGGCACCTCCCTGTAGGCAAACAACAGGCATGGTAACAAGACGTCCCACTTCCGTCTCATGGGCTCCGCTAGGCCCATAATCATACCTTTCAGGGTGCGGTTGAACCTTTCAACCAATCCATTTCCTTGAGGGTGGTAAGGAGTGGTGAACTTATACGTTACTCCACACTCCTCCCACAGAGACTTCATATACCTAGAGATGAAGTTGGTATCCCGGTCGGAGACCACCTCTCGAGGGAACCCTACACGGGAAAAGATCCCCATCAATGCACGGCCCACCACGGGTGCTGTGATTGTCCTGAGAGGGACTGCTTCTGGGTACCGAGTGGCGTGATCTACCAAGACCAGGATAAACCTGTTGCCTAAGGCGGTCTTGGGATCCAGGGGCCCTACGATATCAATGCCCACCCGCTCGAAAGGGGTGCTCACTACAGGAAACGGCTGGAGGGGCGCCACGCACTTCCCTCCGCTCTTGCCACTGGCTTGACAGGTTTGGCATGACTTACAAAAGGTACCGACGTGCTTCTTCATCTGGGGCCAGTAGAAGTGGGTGACAAGCCTGTGATAGGTCTTGTCTTGCCCCAGATGTCCTGCGAGAGGCACGTCGTGAGCCAGACCCAGTAAGAAGTTCCTGAAGCGCTCGGGTACCACCAGCACACGGGCTGCACCGGGCTCAGCGAACTTAGGCTCACTATACAGTAAGTCATCTTCCCAGTAAATCAAATGTTCCTTGGACCCTAGGCCTGCTGCCTGGTCTGCAGCCTGCTGCCGCACACCAATGAGAGAAGGGCACTCCTTCTGAGCCTGGCAGAATTCCTCCCTGGAGGGGCCACCCTCTTGCTGCCAATGGGTCAGCTCAGGCAACTCCCCCAGTTCGGCCACCTGCTCCCCTGTAGGTTCCAGGGCATCCCCCTCAGGTTCCGCTTCCTCCTGGACCGTGGGAACAGTGGGGGCCGGTTTCCCGCGCCCTCTGCCCCTTCCCCTCCTGGCAGGTTCCTGGGCCATCGTTCCAGGCTCCAGTTCTACCAATCCACCCTTACTGGCTGTCATGGCACGTGTGGATACACAGATCCACGCTGGCAGTCCTAACATCTCCAAGTGAGTTCTGTGCTCTACGTCCTTCCATGGAGAACTCTCCAGGTCGTTACCCAACAGACAATCTACCGGCAAGGCATCACTGACACAGACTTCCAAGGTACCAGAGACTCCCCCCCATGTAAAGGGAACACGCGCCATCTTGCAGAGGCGAACTGAAGTGTCAGCTGCCACTACTGGGCGGAGCACATTGGGAATTACTTGCTCTTCAGACACCCACTGACACCTGACAGATGTCACACTAGCCCCGGTGTCTCTCAGAGCCTCTATCTCCCTCCCATTGATGGTCACCTTTTGCCCGTATTTCTTAGTGTTAGCGGGTATCAAGGTATCCTGGACCACCTCTTGGTCTCCTAAAGAGACAAGGGTCATCATAGCTAATCCCGCTTCCCCACTGGAAATCAAATCCCCTCCCAAAGCTACACTAGCTAACCCTGGGACTGGAGCAGCAGCTGGTGCTGGGGGTTTATTGGGACATTTAGGGGCGATGTGCCCCACTTCCCTACAAGCATAGCAAGTAGGCGTTGGTCTGTTGCCCTTAGGGGGCCAAGACCTCTTCGGCTTGGGGGCTTGGGACTCCTTCTCCTGGGAACTGTTTTGGGGCCCTTTAGAGAACTCCTTACTGTTACCCTTGTCCTCCCCACCTTTCTGCTGGGGACCCTGTCCACCCTTGGCTGGCATACTTACCACCCCTTTGTTGACCCTGGTGCTAGTCCAGCGGTCTGCCTCTTTAGCAAGCTCGCTGGGATCAGTTAACTTGCTGTCTAAAAGATGCTGGCGCAGCTCTGGAACACATAGACTACTCAAGTGCTCCCAACTAATCAAGTGACACAACCCCACATAATCAGTAACTTTGCTGCCCTTTATCCAACCTTCCAGTGCACGCGTGTACATACTCACACACTCCACCCACGTACTCGAATCAAGTTTCTTGAAGTTCCTAAACTTCTGTCGGTACTGTTCTCGTGTAAGCCCATACCTGAGGCATAAGGCCTCCTTCATCGTGGGGTAGGTTAAGGTCCCTGCTGCTTCTAAGGGTGCTAAGACATCCCTCCCAGAGGCCTCAAAATGCTTCCACAAACCCGCTCCCCAACTTTTCTCAGGCACTTCATTCATCTTCAAGGCAAGCTCATAGGATCTAAACCATGCATAGATATCCTCACCCCTCTGATAATTCTGCACCAAATCTTTCGGTATGTATACTTTACCCGCCTGTACTGGTTGTGCGCTGCCACCATTCGGACTGGACGCCACCTGTTTGGCTTTAATGTCCAGCTCCCTCATGCTCAACTCATGAGCCAACTGGAGTTTCTTCTCTTCTAACGCAAGAGCATTCCTCCTCTCCTCCGCCTCTTTCTCACTGTCAAGGCGCAGTTTCCTCTCTTCCGCTTGAGCTTTGAGCTTAAAAAGTTCAATCTCATGGGCTCTAACCCTTTGGTTTTCCTCCAGCTCCTCTGGAGAGAGGCTCCTACTGGAATGGGCGCTGCCAGCCCTAGACACTGGCCTATTCACTGGCAGATCATCGGATCCAAATCCGTGCTCCGGTGTGCCATCCCCTTCCGTAGTTTCCTCGGTTGCGCCATTCTTGGCCTCCCACCAGGCCCTTAGAGCTTTCTGCAGCTCCGTCCTGTTGGCGCTGCCCTTCGCTGGGCATCCAAGCTGCTTGCAGAATTGCTTTAGGTGCTCCTTCTTGTACGTGAGCAACTTTTCTACTTCAAATTGCAATTCCGACTCCTCACCTACTCCATTCAGAGACATGATGCTTCGTCGATCCTCCAAGAATAGTCTTCGCAAAAACTTCGTGCGATGCAACTGCTTACTAGATTAGTGATGTACAAAGAGTCACTGCAGGTCAAGTGCAAATACTGGTTCTAATCCCACCGCTGCCACCAATGTTAGATCTGGGGGTCTCTAGTTGGCAGAGGTATTCACCTTAGACCAAATAGGGACCCTTGCTTCTAGTCAGGGTACAGGGACACCCACGGTAGATAACCCCTGCTCACCCTCTAGGTAGCTTGGCTCGAGCAGACAGGCTTATCCCCAAGGCAATGTGTAAGGTATTTGCACGTAGACACCACAATGACCTCTCCTCCGCACACCACAAACTTAGACCACACAGGTGAGTTATATCAAAAATAATATATCTTTATCTAGTTTCCGCAGTTGAAATCAAGCATCACAGGTTTACACAATAGTCGCTTTCTTAGTTGGTCGGGACCGTCAGACGATAGTCTCTAGTCTCTTGAGTGATTCGATACTCACTGAGAATGAATCAGTTTGTAGGCTCTCGATGTTTTAGGCAGCTACGTTGCTCCGGCGGTGTCACTGCGCTGGTTATACAAGCGCTCCTCGGGCTGTTCGGTGCAAGGATTCCACAACTCCCTCGACGAGCCCCCAGTGACGATGTCGACGTCACCGGAGTCAGCCACTCACAGCGCGGCTTCGTAGAGCAGGGAAATACGACTCTTGATCTGCTTCAGGCCTCCGGGTCGCGGCAAGGCACGTGCCGATGAGCACGTCGATCTTCTTGATGCGGCAACCGGTGTCGGGCCCGGCTCGGTGTGGTACTCTCTAGCAAGACAGAGAGCAGCCAGCCCACCTCACAGGCAGATGTTGAGAAGCTTGGTAGAACAGTCCACGGTCCCTGCGGCACACAGCAGCGCAGGTGGGACACAGCAGAGTCTTGAGTTCTTGGCAACCTTTCTATCCCTGGGTTGCGAAACAGGAGGCCAGCTCTTCTCAGGCCCTTGGAGATTCAGTTGAAGACACAGCACACAGCAAAGTCTTGTTTGGTCAAGTGGATAGGGTCAGCACACAGCAGGACCCCTTCTTCTCCTTAGCTTCAGTTGTACGCCAGAACAGGTCAGCCTTTAGAGCACACAGCACGGCAATCTTCCTTTAGTTCTTCAGCGGTCCGTCTTTCAGCAGAGGTTCCTCTCGATGGTCGAATCTAAAAATCTGTTGTCAGGGGTCTTGTACTTATACCCCTAGAAGTCTTTGAAGTCTTTGTGCAAGTGGGTCCTGAGCCCGGTCTGATCCAGTTCTGGGTGTTGCTGGAGCACTTTGTTTTCCTGGCTCCTACATTCTTTTCAGAGCGAGGGGCAAGGTCGTCAGCCGCCCAGCAGGAGGTGGAGCCAGCAGAGTGGCAGGCAGGCACAGCCCTATTCAATCCCAGGTGCTATCTCCTCCCTCCACTCTCCTTGCGATTGTCGCCATTCAGAAGAGGGCTGACTCAGCCAACCTCCCGGGGGATCCCCAGCCCCTGTCACTCTCAAACCAGACAGTCAATCCACAAGCGCGCCCAGGCACACAGAAGGGTCAGACAAGAGAACAGCTACTCTCTAAAAAGTACTGTTCTCCAACTCAGGATTTAAAAACAATCTCTCCTAAAAGATGTGTTATTAAATGCTGAGCTCAGGGATATCAAACACTCATGTCTTATCTTGTTCGTATGAGAAGATAGGCGGATAGCCATTGGCACCCGCCTCCCTCATGTTAGCCTATGGAACAAGATAGCCTTGCAGTAGTGAACACACAAAATGGCCGGTGTTCACTACCAGAACATGTTACCTGCACTCGTACATGCTCTACCTTCTACATACACTGCACCCTGCCCAGGGGGGTACCTTGGGCCTTCCATAGGGATGACTGACGTGTATGAAAAGGGAAGGGTTAGGCCCGGCCAGTGTGGACACTGGCCAGGGGGACATGGCAGTCCGGGGACTGCAGGCAGGCCTGCGGCGGCAGGCCTGAGACACTGTTTTAGGGCTACACAGGTGGGTGGCGCAATCAGCGCTGCAGACCCACTAGTAGCATCCGTCATCACCAGCCCTGGCACACACAGTGCACTTTACTAGGGACTTCATGGTGATACAGATATGCCAATCAGGTATATCCAATCGATACGATATTTTACACAGGGAGCACTTACACTCCGGCACTGATTAGCAGTGGCAGAGTGTCCAAAGCATCTAAACCAGCAAAACGAAATCCAGCACAGCATCAAAAATCCATGTAGCAGAGGCAAAAGATAGGGGAAAAACCCACGCCAAGGATGTCAGGTCTAACATATTGTATTTTAAAATTTATTGTACTGTAATTATGCCTTCATTATGTTGGCGAAATATAGTTATTCTGACTGACTGACTGACCCTTGCTGTGTGTTCTGGGGCTGGCCTGCAGTTTGCTGATTTAACTAAGGAGAGGCTAAGGGACTTTGCTGTGTTCTGTGTCCCCTGCTTGAAAGGACTTTGCTGTGTCCCGAAGTAACGTGCCTCCAAGGGCTCGAGGAGAGCTGGCTCCCTGTTGTGGAAACTCAGGAACATAAAACGTTCCAAGTGTGTCTCAGCGAAGCTGTGTGCGTGTGCTTTTATGCAGCCTGAGACCGTCGTAAGAACTGCCCCGTGATCGTGTGTCGCTGCCTGGGGCGGGGTGCGGGCTACGAGAGAAATGCTCTCAGCCTTTCCCATCTTTGCAGCACGATCCTCCGCTCAAGTCCGTATTGCGGCCCATACTTGCCGAGGAGTGGCAGTACCAGGGCCGGAGTGTGGAGCTGCACTTTGTTTTTCCATCATAACAGTGTTGGTGGCATATTTTGGCAGTAGCTGACCGCGAGTCAGTAAGAGTGGCATAGAGACCGTCCAGAGCACCGCGATCGGTGCTGAAGTACATTATTTTTGCATTACAAATTGCCTGATTGTTGCATTACGAATTGCATTCTTTTTGCATTACGAACTGCCTGATTGTTGCATTACGAACTGCATAGCATTGCATTAGTACTGCATTGGATCATCGAGAATTGCTCATTAATACCGCAAGAACCTACAAGTGCTTGCTGGCCTAATACCCGGCAAGGTGAAATATTACAAATACGCATATGTTGGATTCTTATCGTGTGGTCTCATCGTATATCTTTTTTTATATAAACATATAATTGTTTTTATGAAACACGTGTGGAGTCCATTTGTGGTGTTATCGCTGCGTTAAAGAGAGCGTGGTTGCAAATACTTTACACATTTTTCTTGGAGATAAGCCTGGCTGCTCGTGCCAAGCTACAAAGGGGGTGAGCAGGGGCTATCTGAGAAGGTGTCCTTCCTTCCTGTGACTTAGAAGCAAGGGTCCCTATTTGGACTAAGGTACCTACCTCAGCCAACTAGAGACCCCCAGTTCTAACAGTTACCTACCCACACGATATTAGGACCTTATTTACGTGTGTCTCTATTAATTTTATTAATCTCTCTACCTTTTGAGATCACTACTGCCTGCATGTTACTCCCAAAATTATTGTTATAGAAATGTATTAAAAGCCAGTCCCAATCACTATACCCCTCAACCAGGCGAAGATGAAAATAGGGACTCGGGCTCTCAAATTTCTTAATTTTTCATGTCAGGGTATTCGAAATTAGGGTCTATAAGCCCCCCCCCCCCCCCACCCCCCTTGCTCCTCCTGAAGAAGATGGAATTGCCTCCATTTGAAACAAACGATACCCATCAATAAATGTGAGATCAGTAGCCCATGTCTCTTGTAGGCATGCGATATCCTGATTTTGCCAGTACGCAAGCCAATGGGGATTACCCAACTTTGGCCCAATTCCCACCACATTCCAGGAGGCTAATTTTATACTTGCTTCTAGCACCCTTATCAAACAATCGCTAATTTTTAGTTCCCCTTGATTGATGACCTTAGATCCCTCCTCCTCAGGTTGGTTTGTAACAGGCGTGGAAAGCCAATCATAGGCCTCCAGGTTTGTCAGGGGGTCGAATCTGTTTTCTACAGTCATCCTATAGTCATCCCTGCCACCTGTTTTTGAGTTATCAGCCAACCCTGCGCTTAAGGCTCTTCTAGCCACATCACTAGGACGTAGGATGTATCTATAAAAGTACTCCAAAGGTAGAACGGCTTCGTGTAGCCAACTACACGAGCCGCGGGGCTGCGTCGCACCTTTGAGTGCGTGAGGACCCAGGTGGCTCACTGGGAATGAAGTCCAGTGGCGCTTCACAAACACGGCTCTCTCCCCCTTTTCAGCTGACTCGTTGGTGGCTACATGGGCTGCTGGGCTGCATCACGCCCTTGAGGGCATGAGGACACAGGTGGCTCACGGGGAATGATGTCCAGTGGGACTTCACAAACACGGATCTGTCCCCCTTCTCAGCTGATTCAATGGAGGCTGCACAGCACTCATTGTACCACCCACTGAAGTAGCCTTTTAAAACTTGTCGCAAGCCTGCCACTGCAGCCTGAAGTGCATGTTTAAACTGCCATTTCGGCCTGGCGCAATGAACCTTTAAAGTTGCCACTTTATTCGTTTCATAAGAATATCCTATGTTAATGTTTGTATGCATATTATTTGTTTCAAGGAATCTCACAAACTACTGTATTAGGCATGTTTTTTGGTGTTATTTATCCCTGCCGACAAACCTTTGGATCAAGAGAAACGCACTGCGGTAATTCTTATGAGGCACTTAGAAGGTTTTGTGTATTGTTTTCTATTGTTTTGTTTGTATTGATTGGACAAATATCGTTTTTTTGTTTTTTTTAAAACATTTTTGAATGTCTTGTGTACAGTATTTAAATATGTCTGCATTGGAGTATTTTTTCGTAAAGTAGAAACACTGGCTGGCATTGATTTGTGTGTGTTGTTATAGGTTATAGCCCACAGCGTATCCATGAGTTAGACTTGGCCTGCTCTGCCTCATTAGTCTGAAGGGTTAAATGCTAAAAAGGGTAGTTGCATCCCACGTTGTGGGGCTTTAGCACGGATGCCAGAGGACACAAGCTTTAAACTTTCCCACACCAACCCCAACCCCACCAACAGAACTGATGCCCAATAACATTCTAATTTCACTGGTATCTCGAACTGGCTTTGTCACGCCAGAAAAACGTGATACATAATTGCAAACCTTAGTCCATGGCAAGTGTTTTGTAGGGTAAATGGCAAAGCTACTTTATAACATTTCTTGAACACATTACTTTCTGGCTCGGTACTACATTTCTGCGGGGCTTCCTCTGCTCGTGTTATTCTGCACACAATGTGCAAAATAATTTTGAAGTTATGAAAGGAAAGTGACGCTTGAGGTGCAAAAATAGTCATGGCTACACCAAGCAGCAATGAATTGCGAAAATGAGTTTTCCAGTAGGAGACTATAGAAAACAGATTTTATTTCGATGGGTGTCCACTGACGGGTTTGGGCGTCAGAATGCAAGCTGGAATCCAAGTGCAAGGTGGGAGTTGCCTCAAGGCTATGGGGCCAACTGCGACTGACAACAGACCTCACAAAATGTAGCGAGTTTGCAGCATAACTGCACAAAAAAAGCGCTGATGGATTAGTTGTACATTTTAAAGTAAAGAGGGTTACTATTCCTTTTTATTGTCAACGTTTCAAAAAGACGAAAGGAAGTGAGATCACGACAGCAGACAGGTGGGAAGGAGATTAAAAGACGCAGCAGTGAAACTGAAGAGTGAGAGAGGCTGAGAACCATAACAACAATCAGGCCACGAGATCAAAACTCTGCAGCCTATCATTAACTTAACTTAACACATAAGGAAAGCGCGCACTTCCTGCATTCGAAGTGAGGAGGAGCTGCAGCAGCACAGATAGGCGTGCATCGCACTGAGAAGGTCTTGGGGAACTGGCTCCGTTGCGGCGAGCTCAACTTGCTGCCTGCACAGCTGCTGGCCCCGTCTAATGCCTTAATCCCAACCTGCGCCCTGCACCTGGTCTTCCTTCCAAAGCAGCCATTGGAAAAGGGAAGGCGTGACAACCCTAGTTTACCTCAGAGGAGACAACATGACAGCAAAGCTCTGTGGCGGGAAGTTTCTGCATGCGTTGCACGCGCACCTTCTGGGGCGCCAGCACCTCGTGCTCTTGGGGAGAAGGGGTGTTGCAGGAGCACGCGCTGCTTGGGTACGTCAGCCCGGACAGGCACGGTGCAGCAGTGGCCATGGCGGGACTTGGGACGTTCACTCATTCATGCCGGAGTCGGCTGCTCTGCCCCGGGTGAACACTTACAGGGAGCTGCTGGACGTCTCAGTCAGGGACCCTGTGACCTTCTGGGATGTGCTGGCCAGGGAGAGGTTACTGTGGATGAAACCGTATGAAACCGTCAGAGACTGTGACTTTGGCAAGGGGAGGATCAGCTGGTTCCTAGGAGGCCAGCTGAACGTGTCTGGTAAGTCTGACAGCCGATAGATATCAACACAATCGTAGCTAGACCTGTGTTCACGTAAAACCTTGGGCAAATTCAAATTAATCATGCGCATATTCATTTTACAAATGCACGAAGCAATTAGTCGGTTCTGAGTGAATTATCCTCACCTGATACATTTTTCAGAACCTTTCTTCAAATCTTTTACAGCGCGCACTGTCTTTTTTTGAATTTTCAAGATGTAGGTTGGAAAATCCACAATAAAGTTTAATACGCAAATAAAGGAAATTGAATTTAATCATTTGAAACTTTAACTGCTTCAGGTTGCTCCTTAGGAGGTAGTGGGTGATTAAATGTTGGGTTACAGGTGCAGTCACTAGATAAATATCAGACGCTGAGATAAAGGTAGCAGAGAAAGAGCACGAGGAATAGGGGCACGTTTTCACAACTCCTAGATTGTTTTATGCCGATCAAGTTAAACTTTCTTGAAATGTCTATTACTCCGTGTAACACTTCGGCAAATTATCATTTTCCTCGAATTTCTCTTCGCTCTGCTGTATTTGTAAATGTTTGTCCTCCTTATAGAGAAGGACTCAATGTCCCAGAATGCAAATAAAACACTACACACGGGAGTGGGGGAGCTTCTCGCGTCTAGCAAGGTCCTCCAAATATCTATTTCTACATCATTCGTCCTTTTGCCAATCTAATACAGGGCTTCCCAACCTTCTATGCACTGAACCCCTAGGGAATGTTTGATTAATGTTGGCATTCCCCTACAAAAGTATCGCCGGATTCCTATTATGAATTCAGTACGTACTCTTTGTCGCACCCCCCAAAAGGCCATCTCGTACCCCCTGGGTGCGGGATTCTAAGGCTGTTCTAATGTAACATAAACTAGAGGAAAATGTAAGGTTTGAAAAGAAGGGTTTTCTGCTCCTAAACGTTTGTCTGGGACTCGCTGACTGTTCCTTAAATCAGCATTTATGCGGTATCTGTAGGTACGCTTTCGCTGAAGTTTCGGAATATCTGCTTCTTCACACGGGACTTTATTTGCATACTGAGCAGCAGGCGAGGCAGTGGGACGGGCTCAAAACCGGCGTCTGATTGGGAGTCAACTTCCAAGGAAGGGCGTTGTCCCACTACGTCAGCCTCCTCTGTGACAGAAACATTATTTCACTCCAGGCTGTAACGTGGCAACCCGACTCGTCTTGCAAACTTCTGCGTTCAGCATCAGGAGTCCCTTGGGAATAGGCCTGTCCCGCAGGACTAAGGCAATGAATCTGCCGCATAAATAAAACAGCGGTGAATCGGGCGATCTGCCACGGAGAGAATCTTTAGAGCGGTGTAATCTATGTGAAACGAAAAGCCCGTCACGTGAGCTCCAAAAGTGAGTGGTGCATTTCCGTCAATGGAACAGGTCATCTAAGGACACGCTTTACATAGCTCTCTTCTTCTGGCAGGAATACACAACTTGATTTATATGCTTGTATGGGCTCATTGAATCTCTGGCAGAGCTCGTTTGCGGCCTGCATTTTGCCAGTTAATGTGAAACATGCAAATCGTCCCCGAGGTTTACGGAAATGTGCAACCTGGACCTACCATAACCCCACACAGCTCATCCCAGTAAACCCTCGAATATACCCCAAACAATCCCAGTAAACCCTCGAATATACCCCAAACACACGCAATACTACAAGACACCATACTACCAATTCAGAACAAAGGAGCCATTACACACACCACATCCCTCCACATAAAACTGCCCCATACCACTATCTTATTATATTGATACCACCCTACTATAACAAAGCCAACGTGAAACTGATGTCTATACAGGGCCTTCATGCACCACGCCCCATCACACATTCCAGCAACTTCACTGAACCACAATAAACCATACCATTCCTAGGCCATGCGGTTACACAGCACAGCTTCACCGCATCCTACGAATGCACTACACTTCATCAGATCGCTTTGCACTACAACATTCCTTTTCCCAACACCGCTCACTAAAGTTTTACTCTTCCCCCATCACACCTCATCAGACTCCTCTTGTAACACACCAGCTGTGCATGCTTTTCATTATACTTCTTCATAACAGAGCTCAGTGTCAGCTTAAGGATTTTGGGGGCAAGACATATTGTGGTGTTCTTGTCCTTCCCCATAATGTATAGGCTATGCTATGTACTCCTTTCCTATTCTGTGTCCCTGTTCCATGTTGTTGCCATAGAGTTACATTCCTAGTTAGAACTTAAGAATGTTAGTACTTGAGCAGATGGTCAGTTTCTTGTGTCGGTTGTAGGATGAGGTCTTATGATAAGGAGCTCCAATAAAGACTTTACCACAGAACCTACGCCTGCCTATCTTTCTTCGGTGTGGGTCATCACCTCACATATTTTGGGGGCACCTATTTGGAACAACTTTGTGTGTATATGATTACCCATTTTCTGCTGAGTCAAGCCCACCCCATGCTTGCTAAATGTACTTTCAGAAACTGGGTCACAGAAAAACTGTTTGTCTTTCCGTGGCCCCCCAAAATCCTAAAGATAACACTGAGTGAAAACAGTGCATCATTTGAGTAAATGGTTGCAGGTTGGGAACGCCATCTCTCCTGTTTAAGGACAGTGTTAGAAATGGCCTTCTCTGCAGAGTCACCCCAAACGTTTTGCCTTCCTCCTCCACTTTTTCTGAGTACGTTTTTTTGGTAAATGAAGTAGGGTCCTTATAAGTAATCAGTCCGGTAGACAGTAGTGTAGATTATGTAGGTTTAATCAGTTACAGGTAAGATGGTACAGCCCCACTGAGCAGTGCTTAATTTGCAAAATATTAAGTGCCAAGGCTCTGACCAGGAGTGTGAGAAGTTAGCCTGGTATATGCTGTCCACTAGTTATAGTGGGCACCCTGTACCAGTCCAAACAACCCCTTATTGATGATAGGTTAAAGACAACCTTTATTGAAACCTATCCTAGTGGTAGCTATGGAAAGCAGCCTTCAGGCTAAGTCTTGAAGGAATGTAAAGCAGCTTGTTTTACCAGTCTATAATCTCTTGAGTGGCTAAATTAAAGGAAAACACACCACACCAGGTATATGTATATGTATATTATCTACTGGCGGTCGCCAGTAGATAGTTATAGTTAGGACCGTGTTTCCATAGGAAATCTCAAAATTCTATTTTGAAAAACGTTGGCGCCGGTTGACGAATCTTCGTGAAATTTTCAAAACTAATGGGGCGCTCCGCTCAGCTTCTACCCTGAAAGTCTCGGGGGGGATTCGTCAAGTGGGGGCCGAGAAAAAAGTGGGGTCCCAAAACGCGTTTTCCCCATGCATTTTCCCATAGGACCTTTAGTCGAAGGTACAGCCCGAACGGCTGAACAGAATTACTTGAAATTTGGCAGAGAGGTAGTCCTCAGGTCAGGAATGTGCCTTTTGCATATATGGAGTCAATCTGTTCAGTAGTTCCTGAGAAAATTGCAGTTAAAAGCACATACATATCTATAGCCGCGCACCGTGCGTGCACCCTAACGTGCGCGAGCGTAATTCTGATTGGTTGTTACATGTCAGTCAATGTTCGAATCGGTCGAAATCAGGAATTGTAAGCCGCCAGTTTGTTTGTTTTCAGTGCGAGAGTGGAAAAGGAAGGTGGCGAACGTGAAAAGGGGGCAGGGTAGAGAGTTCCTGACCCCCTAGCCTTTGTCAGGGGGTCCCTGAAGGACCGCGAAGGCAGAAAAAAACAATTAATTTTTTTTTTTTTTTTAAATCGCGAAAAACCATAATTTTTTTTTTTTTAATACGTAGTTTATTGTAAAATAAATATATAAAAAAACTAATAATACATACATAACTTAGCATTTAAAACACCGTACAAATTCACTGAAAAAACCATAGGTTTCACACATGTTATAGTTAGGTGGATATTTCACTCGTAAAAAACCAATGAAATTCCCCCGTTATAGTTACTTCAGATAACTATAACTCGCGCGACCGCCACTCTATCACAAGGATGATGTCAAGAGTGATGCCACTGACCATGTCATGAGTGATGTAATATGTGACGTCATGAGCAGAGGATTGCGGGCGCGCGAGTTATAGTTATCTGCACTAACTATAACGGGGGAATTTCATTGGTTTTTTACGAGTGAAATATCCACCGAACTATAACGTGTGAAACCTATGTTTTTTTAAGTGAATATATATATATATATTACCTACTGGCGGTCGCCAGTAGGTAGTTATAGTTAGGACCCCTTTTCCATAGGAAATCCGCAACATTCTATTTTGAATAACTTTGGCACCGGTCGATGAATCCTCGCGAATTTCTCAAAATAGGTGGGGCGCTACGCTCCGCTCCTACCCTGAAAGTCTCGGGGGGGGATTCGTCAAGCGGGGGCTGAGATAAAAGGGGGGGTCCCAAAACGCGTTTTTCCCATGCATTTTTCCATAGGACCTTTAGACAGAGCTACAGCCCGAACGGCTGAACAGAATTACTAGAAATTTGACAGAGAGGTAGTCCCTATGTCAAGGAAGTGCCTTTTGTAGGTTTGGTGTAAATCTGTTCAGTAGATTCTGAGAAAATAGCCTTTAAATCAATATATATATATATCTGAGCCCGCTTACGGTACGCTTACCGTACGCTTACCGTACGCGTACGGTGGCGTGCGCGAGCGCGATTCTGATTGGCTCTTAGATCTTAGTAAACATTTGAATCGGCCGAAACCAGGAAGCGGCGTCCGCCATTTTGTCTCTCGCACTGAGTGTTATTTATCAAACATGATGCCCAAAAACATGTTACGGGGCTGTTTTGACAACTCCCTCCCACATAGTCATGTTGAGGGAGTCCCCAAACATCCCCCAAGAGCAAAAACGGTTTTATTTTTTTTTCGGCAATTTCGCAGAGTACGCTTACCGTACGCTTACCGTAAGCGTACGGTAAAAAATAGAAATAAAAAAACCACTATCCACACTTACGCCACCCCCTGTGCTTTTGGTGGCCGTAGACCACCAAATGTACAGGGCTTATTACATCAGTAAAAAAACTATATTTTGGCAACATGAAATTATAAAATCGAAATAAAAAAAACACTATCCACATTGACCCCACCCCCTGTGCTTTTGGTGGCCGAAGGCCACCAAATGTACAGGGCTTATTAAAGTTGATAAAAACCGTGCACGGAACGCACTGCGTTAAGTGGGCGCGCACGCCTCGAATGGCGTAAAGTAACTTAGCATTTAAAAAACCGTACAAATTCACTGAAAAAACCATAGGTTTCACACACGTTATAGTTAGGAATTAGCATTTAAAAAACCTTGCAAATTCACTGAAAAAACCATAGGTTTCACACATGTTATAGTTAGCGGAAATTTTACTGATAAAAAACCAATGAAATTGCCCCGTTATAGTTAGTGCTGGCAACTATAACTCACGCGACCGCAATCTTCTGCTGATGACATATGTGTCTTTATAAAAAAAAATATTTGTAATATATGTATAGCTAAAAATGTATGGAAGAAGACATGGGCAAATAAGTGTCTAAATACAGTATTAGCATCAGCAGAGGATTGCGGTCGCGTGAGTTATAGTTGCCAGCACTAACTATAACGGGGCAATTTCATTGGTTTTTTATCAGTAAAATTTCCGCTAACTATAACATGTGTGAAACCTATGGTTTTTTCAGTGAATATATATATATATTACTAAACACACCCCTCTAGTCTCTTTATGGGATTAGAGGCAAAACCACATAAGTTACACTTCAAATAATACAGTAAATAAGCACAATATACGTTAGGCCCTAGGGGCGAGCCAAACTATATACTAAGAAAGTGGTATAAGAACCACGGCTTGACTAGACAGAAGGCCTAGAGCCTGTAGAATCACTGGGGCCCCAAGGAACCACCCAAGGTAGAGACACAGGGGACCTACGGGGGCCGTGTGCAGTGTGAGAACACAGCCGCGAGCTCCCGTTAGCTTCTATGGGGAAAGTTGCTGTTAGATTTTTGAAGTTAAAGGACACTTAGAAATGGACTAGGACCAAACCAATTGGACTTAGACAGTTCTAGGGTCAACACCCACAGGAGCACTGGAGTACTCTAGTTACCTCACCCAGGGAAGCCGGGTGCATAGGTATCAAATGGTGTCGGGTCGTGTCGTTGTTTTCAATGGCAGCTTGCGAAGAGGTGCTGCTGCCGGGAAGATACGAAGAGTCCAAAGTGATACAAGCCTGGATCGGAGATGTGAAGAACCTGAGGGAACATAGTCTGGGTCACTTGCCAGTGACCAGGGGCACGATAGACGAATGCCCACCGATGTCGGGTGTTTCAGGTGAAAGATGTGAAGCTTGACTCTTCAGCCACGAGGACCAGGAGGCCTCTAGGACAACCAGGAGCTGGATTCCAGCTGTCCCATGAAGGATGTTGAGTGCTGCAGCATCGGTGTACAGATTGGACACAACAAGCCTTGGCAACAGCAACCCACACAGAAAGGAGAAAGATGCTTCGGTGTAGACCAGCAAGGTCCTGGGGACACCCCAAGTGATGGAGAGTCAAGAAACATCTGGAGCAACCAGAGAAGCCCAATAAAAGTAAAGTTACCCTTCTCAGGGACCCACAAGTTGATGGACAAGGGATCGCGAAGGGACCTCAAGAGGAATCACAAAATGGCCACCAACGGGTCATTCGGAGTGGGCAGGTCAGCAATCTTTGGTGGGTTCACTGCTTGGGGTCTGGGCTACAAGTAACCTAATGCACAGCCTCAAGGGACGTCAAGAAGCTATTACACTAGCAAATGTGCACGGTGCCCAGGAGTACCAGTTCCATGGTACCTAAGAGGGCTATGGGTCTCAGCTTTGCTGGGCACTCGGGTCAACCTCTGGGAAGACTGGAAACCCACCTCCTGTGCTGCAAAGTCTTCGGTGTCCGGCGGGAGCTTCGGAGATGCAGACCGGACAGATGCGTCTTTGGTGCCTGCCATGCAGGGGAGTAACTCCTTTACCCCAAGGTAGATTCTTCAGTCATCTGGCATTGAACAGATTGTCGAAGGTTCGGGATTTAGTTTCAGAGTTTTGTCCAGGAATATCTAAAGTTCTGGTTACAGAGGTTCCTTCTTTACCCAAGAAAGGGGTTGGACTAACTCAGGGGACCCACCTATGGGAGGGTTTAGAAAGAGGGGTGGCTACACCCATTTCCTTTGTCCAGTTTCACACCAGAGCAGGGGCTAGTAGCCCCTGCAACTGGTTTGAGCTGGACTATGCACAGGGACACCAAATGTGCGTCCCGTGCAGGACTTCAAAGCACTCTCGGAGTGCACCCACCCAGCCCTAATACACTAAAGCCTGTCTGGAAGGTGGTAACACCTCCGTGTGACTGGAAACCTATTTTCCAGGTCTCCCCTGACGGAGTTTCGGTCAGCAGCAGGAGGCCAGACTCGTGGCTGCAGCATCCATTTTGTGATGCCAGGGCTCTTTTCAGCTGGTACCGGGTATACCGGTGCTGTCATGTCACTCCCTCTAGAAGGGTGGGATCATACTAGGAATCCATTTAGAGAGGAAGCAGCTAGGCTGGGGTCCTGAATGGCAGAGCCCCAGCCAGACTAAAATCGAAAAACAGTGTTACATCAGCAAAAAGTGGGGGTAACCATAAGAAGCAGATCCTACTCTCCTACAAGGAGGCCACTGCAGCTTGCACCTCCCATTGCCCTTGTCATTGCTGCCAAACCAACTACTAACCATCTATCTCGCATGTTAATGGGACAGTTCAGATTATTCCAGGTCCCCAAAGACAAAGGAATGGCTGTGGAGGCAGGTTTTAGCAATTTTAATGTATATTATATTCCTAAACAACCGTTGTTCTGCTCATCTCTAAATCAGATGAGCAGCGCCACCATGTGGCAGACTGTTCTAAGTATGGTGTTGACTAAGGGTGGGCGACAATTTCCGTTCCGCTCGCAGAAATTGTGAAATGTTGACTTTTTTGCGTTCCGCGAAAATGTAGAAACTTCCGCGATCCGCGGCGGAACGGAAATATGCAGGGCAGGATTCATTCTGTCATTTTAAACCTCAACAGGAAGCACTTACTGATTTAAATAAAGCAGGTGCCCGAGTTGAAGGTCAAATTCAGTAATGCATTAATCAGCACAAAAGATTTGTGAGCATGGTGGAGGCTAGGCAGGTGTACTTTCTCTCCATATCTACTGTCAACAATTTGCTGTAATCCTTGATGGAGGTCTCTGCATCCATGAGTTTCTCGAGCGCAATCCCCGTGTAGTTCCTGACACCAGGAGGTTCTGTCTCCTCATCTGCTGCTCTGGTCGGTCTCTGACCCTTTATAAACAAGAGGCATGTGAACTGCATAGAAGCCCCGCCGTTTGGCCCCAGCCCACACACCAGCGGTGTGCAACGTCTTCCCGCCCTTTCCCCACTATGATGGACAGCTCACTCGAGGGACCCCGGCGCCCATTGGCGCGGTGGCAAAAGTTACAGACACACATGGTCGCTGGAGACAACTCATCTGGCCATTTACGCAGCTGTAGTGTAGGAAAAGCACTATACATTTACCCACCGAGGTTGCACTTACTGATTAGCCAGTAGAAAGTACTCCAGTTGAGTAGGGGTATTGCACAAAACAGTGGCATCTTCTTGGATAAATATGCAGGGCAGGATTCCTTCTGGCACGATGATCCTGTCACAAAAATTAAACCTTAACAGCAAGCACATACAGATATAAATAAAGCACGTGCCCGAGTTGAAGGTCCAATTCAGTAACGCATTAATCAGCACAAATCTCCGCGAGCATGCGAAATTTCGCGTGTTCGCGCAGATTTTTTGCCGTTTCGGGAAATTTTGCGAAAGGCACTTTCGCCAATTCCGCCCACCCTTAGTGTTGACAATTAGGTGCTGGTACCGAGCACCAGAAACCAATTAAGTGGTGGTGCTGAGCACCGGAAAGCCCCGGCTCAAATTAAGCACTGCCCCGGAAGAGCATTCTGCTGTTAAGCCCTGCTCATTCCAACTGACCACTCATCCAAACCATGCACTCATGAACATTCTATTGCATCACACTCACCCAGGCTGAGCAGCAAGAAACTAAGAGACACAGGATATGACACATCTCCTTCCTTCAGGAAACAATAAAAATGACAGCAAGGAAACTGAAGGAAAGACACAGTCACACCTCCTGTACTTGTAAGAAACCAATACTAAATCACAAGAAAAGATCACATTACATTACATAAATTATTCCACTCTTTAGATTGTAAGAAAGATCTCTCACAAAAATAAAATCATGTAAATCACATTGCGAGAATAATTACAATACTAAAATTGTAAGATAAGGTCACATAAGATTACTTTGCATAAATCACTACATTCCTAGAATTGTAAAGAAAGATGACATTATATTACCTCATATAAGGTATCATCCTCCTCGTATGGGGAGACTCAGCGGAGCCTCCTCGCGGTGATGTCAGTCGGTTGCCATCTTCCTCCTCTCGCTCCACGGACTCTCGCCCACGGCGGGCCTATAAGCTTCTTACTCTCCAGAAGGACCGTGGCGGATTAGCCCTCCCAAACTTACAGGCGTATTACTGGGCAACTGTGTTATTATATAGTAAGGAACTACTACATAATAACTCGGAAGGTCTGGAGGGAATGACAATACGCCTTCTACTTTTCAACTACTTCTGGGTAGTGAGAGCAGAGGGTACTGGTGGAGACATTTACACGACAGTTACCACAAAAAGGATAAGTTTAAAACCGTACTTAGTGGATTCAAGGTTTGGAAGACCGTTAGTAAATTTCTCGGGATAGGAAGATTCTCTTTCTATACACCCATAAAGAATAATCCAGATCTGCCCGAAATTTTAAATAAGTATATGCACAAATGGCACAATACAGGAATCAGCCAGATAGGTTGCCTCTTCTCCTCTGCCAGGATCCATTCTTTTGAAGAACTAAAACATAAATTTGGATTAGACTGGCGGGACTTCTTTAAGTACCTTCAAATTAGAGACTTCTTGTCACAGAAAGTAAGCGGGACGGGGGTGGGGTGTGTGAAAGTTAATCTAGTAGGCACATTGTTATCTGGCACAAGAAACACGATTGGGGGTATTTATTCTCACATCAATGCTATGTTTCCCGATGATATGGAGAAAGTTACACAGAAATGGCTAGAGAAGGATGACATTTCCATTGAAGAGTTTAATTACGCCTATGAAATGTCACAAACCATTTTAATGTCAACCAAACTCCAAGCACAATTCTTTAAAACCTGTTTCTTTTTATACTATACACCGGATAGAATAGCAAAGTGGGGCAGTGGTATGAGCTCTTGCTGCCCTAGATGTATGCTTTATAAGGCTGACTGTATACATATCTTCTCTACCTGTGAAGGACTAAAATCTGTCAAACAAGAGATAGGGAAATTGTTATCCACAATCTTGCATAACACTACTGCTCTAGCCAGTGGGGTTATTTTACTGGGGGCAGCAGACCACAGAAACACCAGTGCAGGCCATGAAACTATCTTTATCGCAGTGGCTGTTTTCAGGCTATGTATTGCCTCAGCGTGGCGAGATAGTACTGCCCCCACCTTCCAACAATGGTTGGCCAGATTTCTTGCAATTGCAAACATCGAAATTGCTATCTATAAACGCAAGGGCAATAGGCGACGAAAAAGAGGTTTAAAAATTTGGTCCCCGTTATTTGTATGGCGTCAGACCTTAGGCTTTACGGAATGAATTGTAGGTTGAACGTGTAATTAGCTGTGGGTACATTAAGATATGTATTTTCTGTGTGCTAATTATGGTACTCTATGCTCTACAATTGTATGTATTTCTGTCTGTCCGGGGGGGGGGGGGAAGGAGGGTGAAAACCAAGGTTGTTGTTAAAACTCTGAATAAAGATATTTAAAAAAAAAAAAAAAAAAGGACTGTAGTCAATGTGGCGGTTACATCTCAGCTAGACTATGTCAACAGTCTTTTCCTGGGACTTCCCAGGTATTTGACTCACAGACTGCAGATGATTCAGAATGCGCCTGTGAGACTTATTCGCAGAGTTACTTTCGGCCATCACATTTCCCCTCACATCAGGCTCCTTCATTGGCTCCGGGTAGCCAAACGTATTGAATTTAAGTCCCTGATCTTAGATTTTTGGGCAATGCACCACACAGAGCCCAGATAACTTGGAGGGAGGCTTCTCCCACACCAAACTGTCCGCACACTGAGATCCAATTCCCAGCTCTTACTCTGTGTCCCCCGTTTTGCTAAAGCCAGAAAGGGAGGAAGGTCATTCTCTATCAGGACAGCCATGCCATGGAATGCACTGCCACTGAAACTACACATGGCGGTCTCTGAATCCGAGTTCCGAAAGAACTTAAAGACATGGCTCTTCTGTTAAGGTTAGATGCCGCCCCAATCTACTTACCTGACAGCTGCTAGGCGCCGGGACACCTCTGTTTGAGGGAGTTGTTGCACTATACAAATAGCACTATTATTATTATTATCATCATATCATTGTTACTAACCCTTGAAAAATGCCAGGCACACGAGCATCTCTGCAGGATTTTGTTATCTTGACTCAGCCTGTCATGCAAAGGACTCCCCCTTGAGCTTGATGCCAGGAGATGCAGCACTGGTCACCCTTCCCTAAAGCCACCACTGAATTGATTCCTCTGCCAATTAGACAATATTCTGAGTTTTGTCTGCAGAGGACATCAAACAAAATCAATTGCTGCAAATTAGATCAGCTAGTGGCGACAAGTGAATATTAAATTGTGTAGGGTTCAGGGCTTCTCACACTAAAGATTTCGATTTAGAACGAAAAGCCTTAAGAACGTTGGATTGTGATTGGTTATTGTCTGTCATTGCTCACAAATGTCTAAACTAGTAATCAAAGCCTTGGAATCTGAAAATCTTTATAGAGTATGGAGATGGGAGTGAAGTAAGAATATATTCATAGCTATAAACAAATCTAAAATCACTACATTTGACAAACCTCCTAATATGGACCATCCTCAAAACTGTGCACTAACTCTACTACCAATAGAGAGGTACTAAGGGCAGAGGAATAATGTTAAATCATTTTACAAAATAAGTTGCGATTCACATCAATAATGACTTCCAGAAAGTCCCGAAACACACCAACAATGTCTCAATGTTAATTCTAGCAAGAAGACAGGCTAATACAACACTTTCACTGGCTATTTGAAAAGATGACACTTTGGAATTCTGATAAAAGCAGCTCGGCCTTTCATCCTTCTCAGATTAAAATACCGACATTGAATTGAGTATTCATTTTGGCCTAGTGGCACCGTCTTTTGCTTTATTTTAGCAACAGCTGCGTTTTGGACTGCTGCCACTGTTTGGGCCTTTCTGTTGTATGTATTCTGATCGATGTTCGACCCTACTTTATTGTGATATTGGGATTTTCCTGGCTTGCAACTAGAATCAAGAGCCCTTCATTCTAATAACACAGGAGTTCTGCCCCATATCTGAAAAAACTACCATGGATAGGCACTACCAGGTCATGGTCCCAAAATGTCAATACCCCCCCCCCCCCCCCCCCCCCCTCCCCATGCTCCTTTGACTTCGGTGGCAGTATTACACTCTTGGCTTTGAATATTGGCAGGGGGGATGACCAAGAAGTAGCTGTGACACCTAAAGCAGTAAGTTGATTTGAGAGTTGTGAATTCATTTAGAGTTTATTTGTTTAAATTAAATGAAGCCTCCTCTTGTCGTTAAAGAGAGTTTTGGGCCCTGGCAGTACCCGCTGTTTGCGGAAAAATTTGAATAATATCATAAAAGATGTGGACCCCACTCCAATTTGTTTACACTGTTTAAGACAGATAATGTTTCTTAGCAGAGGCTAGAGGGTAATGTGCTAGTCGAGGTGGTGCGTCATGAAAGTAAGCAAGACGAAAGGAACCCGATCACATTTTTTTGATCAATGCCCCAGAAATAATCTGATTGCCTGCAGGATTCCCGCTGTTAGAAATGAGGTTTCTGGTTGGCAGTGTATGCACTTTGTCCAATCAGGAACCACAAACTTAGTAAGGGTAAGTCACTACACAACCTACATTATCCTGTGCTCATCCTCTGGTAGCTTAGCACAGAGCAGTCAGGCCTAACTTAAGAGGCAAAGCGTAAAGTATTTGTGCAACACTTAAACAGTAAAACAGCGAAATCACTACATAAAGGCTCAACAACAGTTTAGAAAAAAACGTATAATTTTATAAATAAAACAAGACCAAAATGACAACAATCGAATACATAGAAGTTAAGATATGATTTAAAAATAAAAAATAGCACTTAGAAGCGAATAATACCTAAAGAGATAATTGGTCACGCCGGACCAGGACAAAATCTATCAGGCCGACTACAATGGAGTGCAGGCCCAATACAGGGATCCACTGAGGCCCGCTAAACAAAATTACCTTGGTCCCCGAGTTCTGTTGACAGATGCGAGGTACAGTTGAATGACATGTTGGTTCTGAGGTTCTGGGTCCGAGTGTGATGCGGTGGGCTCCAAGTGTTAGACGCCCATCCGATAGCAGTGATGCATTGATTCTGCTCCTGCAGCAGAGGCGGCTTTGGTGAAACTGGATCAAACCCCTAGGTCCACTTCCAAGGGCCCAGGACTCAGTTGGGGCCACTTGGTGGGTCAGACTCACAAGCAGATGATCCCAAGGGTTGGAAATGGAGAATTCTAAGTATTTTGTTTCCTTAGGCAACACGAGACAAGCCCACAAGCCTTTGGAGTCCATCTGGGTTCAAATGACGCAGGTCCAGTTGTTCTCACCCAGGCAGAGAGAGAAAGAGAGCAGAAGCAGCAGGGCAACATAGCAAAGCAAGAGGTCAGCAAACAGCAGATCCGGCAGAATGTCAGTCCTTTACCAGCACAGCAGTTCCTCTTCTTCTTGGTAGAGTGGTCACAGGTCCAGAATTGTACTGAATTGGTAGAGTCAGAGACCCAGTACTTCTACCCAAATCTGCCTTCGAAGTGGGGGAAACTTCAAAGCACATAAGTCCTGTCTCTGGACTATCTGTAGGGGGTAATCGGCTCTTTGTGTGAGAGCAGGACACTGCCTATTCAGATGTAAGTGTCAGCTCCTCCTCCTCTTCCAGTCCAGAACCAGCTATCCAAATGCAGATGAGTTCTCTGTTACACCCACCCTTTCTGTGTTTGTGGCTGTCTAGATGGAATGCACAAAGAGTAGCTTTCACCCACCCTAGATGTGTATGGCAGACATGCTGCAGGCATGAGAAACAGTAAGAGCAGAGAAATGTCCACTTTCTAAAAGTGGCGTTTCTAAAAAAGTAATGCTAAATATAACTCTAACAGTAGAGATAATTTATCATTACCATTTCAAGGATATAAAACATGGAATAGCTACTCCTTTCTAATCAGGAAGTACAACTCAAAATTGTATTAAGGAATTCCCAATGTTAATCAATGAGAGGAGCAGGCCTCACAGAAGTGAAAAATGAATTTAGTCACTAACAGGACATGCAAACCACAAAACTACATGTCATATCTTCTATCTAAACAGCATCCTTCCCTTTGCGTTGTCCAGGACCTACCTTAGGGTCGATGTGTAAGAAAAGGGGAGTTTGAGGCTTGGCAAGAAGTTTTAAATGCCAAGTTAAAGTGACAGTAAACTGCACACACAGGCTCTGCAGAGGCAGGCCTGAGACCTGGTTAAGGGGCTACTTATGTGGGTGGCACTATCGGTGCTGCTGCCCACAAGTAGCATTTAATTTACAGACCCAAGGCACATGTAGTGCACTTTACTAGGGACTTACAAGTAAATTAAATATGCCAATTGGGGATGAACTAATATTACCATGTTTATTGGAGAGAGCACGTTAGAACTGTTTCGCTGTGGTAAAGTGCGTGGAGCCCTAAAGCCAGCAAAAACAAGGTCAGAAAGGTGGAGGAAGGCAGGCAAAAAGTTGGGGGAAGACCACCCTAATGCTGTCAGGTCTAACACCCACCTTGCTATGGTTCGCATCTGCAGGAAGGTTAAGGTTGGGTCATTTTCACAAAAGCTGCTACGTGCTCTGAAGAGCATTCATCTGGACAGCACAGCCTAGGACGTGCACCTCACACTCTGGTCTACTGGGTCACTGGTGTCACCAATAGAGCAGCTAGACTAGGGACAGATTTAACCATGTTGAACAATAATTAAGTCCCAGCAGAAACTCTCAAAAGAGAGTGGGATCAGCTTTTTTAAATCATTTAAATTAGGGATTTATTACCTTTGGGACTCATTTAGACATTGGCTCTGTGGGAGATTCGCTGTGAATTTGTCAAGGACTGCCACGTGAGGTGTGGCAATCCCAGGCAGGAAAATCAATCAGGGGCTCAGTGTGCAGGAAGAAGGGTGCTTTTGTGACAGCCCCAGTGATTTGTTTTTTCTTTCATATGAACAAACTCCATCTTTGTTTTTGCAAAACAAAAAAGTTTGCAGAGTGCACAGCACTTTTTTTTGCCCGCTTCTCAAACTTTTGTTTTATTCAAAAAAAGATATGGCACCAGCTTGGAAAAGTCTTCTGTCTTCAGAGCAACCACTGCACTATTGATTTCATTAAAGGCTATAGAGATCTTCCACTAGGCAGGGTCTCTAAATCAGGCACTTGTTCAACTGCCATGGGCCTAACATAACCTGGCGGACCGGAGCAAATAAAGGGGGAGCTTTGTATCTTAAGGATGTTAGTTACTGTCCTAATAATGTTTCCTAAAATAGGACCCCCTATTGGGGTAGACACAGCTGAATGGTATTGAAACCACTCCTAGCTCAGTGGTAAAACTGTAGTCAACAGTACTATGAGGGGTTTCACCATCAAACTTGTATATTTATTTTTGTCTTAAGCAACGTTTTAATAGGACAATAATCCTTAAGTTAATAAGAAAGTTAGCCTTGATGCTACAGATTTTCCCAAATCAGATCCTGTCAATCGATTTTGAGAGTTTTGTAGCATGTTCCTTATTTCTCAGTACTAGTGATAGTAGTTGATCTGCAGGCTGCTACCTTGTACATCTCCTTATCTATAACAACCGGCCCAATCAATACAGTCATGAGAGGGGGAGGGCACAGTAGCAGAGAGACTCTAATCTTGACTGCCTGTATGACCACATCTCTGGTCATACAGGTTCAGCAAGAAACTCCAAGAACCATTCTTGCATTTGTTGCAGAGGCCTGAGTCCAAGTGGAGAAGCAGTTAAGAAAGCTCGGTAAGGGATTATTCATGACCCCAGTTTATTGTCGCTGGCCTAGCACTACATGCCCTCATCTGGAGTCGACATGGTGACCCACCATTCATGTGATCAAGGCCAGCAACAACAGCGTTTGTCGCAGCATTACCACCCTCCGGTGCTTTCAAATCAAGGGAGGCTGCCAGTGTCCATCCTGCATAGCAACACCCAGCAAGCTTTGCCCCAGGACTGTAGAAAATTCTTCAGAGTCCCCTAGCAGAGAAGAAAGCTGAAAATTCAAACATGTTGTAAAAACAATAAAAAGCCTTAGGGAGTGACACCCAGGTACAGAGAAAAAATAGTAACACACTTTGCCTTTCACAGCAGCTAGGAAGGGAAAGTCAATACTGACTTGGGGAAAAACCAGAAACGGGACCGTCCTCCGGCAGTGCCTTCTAAGGGCCTGATTATGAGTCTGGTGGTCTGAGGACTGCCAAGGCTCATGGTAGCGGTGGTCCGACCGCCCTATTACGAGTTAGGTGGTCGGACTGTCCTAGGACCGCCGCAAGGGAACTGTCATTCCCTAGAGGTGGTGTGGCGGTCAGAGGACACAATATGCTTGCCGGGACCGGGACATTACACTAAGGAAAAAGAATTTGAAAAACCTTGCAATTTCACTGAAAAAACCAAAGGTGACAGGGACGTTGTCGATAGGCTGAGATTTCACTCCTACAAAACCAGTGAAATTCAGCAGTTATAGCAACCAGAGAAGCCCAATAAAAGTAAAGTTACCCTTCTCAGGGACCCACAAGTTGATGGACAAGGGATCGCGAAGGGACCTCAAGAGGAATCACAAAATGGCCGCCAACGGGTCATTCGGAGTGGGCAGGTCAGCAATCTTTGGTGGGTTCACTGCTTGGGGTCTGGGCTACAAGTAACCTAATGCACAGCCTCAAGGGACGTCAAGAAGCTATTACACTAGCAAATGTGCACGGTGCCCAGGAGTACCAGTTCCATGGTACCTAAGAGGGCTATGGGTCTCAGCTTTGCTGGGCACTCGGGTCAACCTCTGGGAAGACTGGAAACCCACCTCCTGTGCTGCAAAGTCTTCGGTGTCCGGCGGGAGCTTCGGAGATGCAGACCGGACAGATGCGTCTTTGGTGCCTGCCATGCAGGGGAGTAACTCCTTTACCCCAAGGGAGATTCTTCAGTCATCTGGCATTGAACAGATTGTCGAAGGTTCGGGATTTAGTTTCAGAGTTTTGTCCAGGAATATCTAAAGTTCTGGTTACAGAGGTTCCTTCTTTACCCAAGAAAGGGGTTGGACTAACTCAGGGGACCCACCTATGGGAGGGTTTAGAAAGAGGGGTGGCTACACCCATTTCCTTTGTCCAGTTTCACACCAGAGCAGGGGCTAGTAGCCCCTGCAACTGGTTTGAGCTGGACTATGCACAGGGACACCAAATGTGCGTCCCGTGCAGGACTTCAAAGCACTCTCGGAGTGCACCCACCCAGCCCTAATACACTAAAGCCTGTCTGGAAGGTGGTAACACCTCCGTGTGACTGGAAACCTATTTTCCAGGTCTCCCCTGACGGAGTTTCGGTCAGCAGCAGGAGGCCAGACTCGTGGCTGCAGCATCCATTTTGTGATGCCAGGGCTCTTTTCAGCTGGTACCGGGTATACCGGTGCTGTCATGTCACTCCCTCTAGAAGGGTGGGATCATACTAGGAATCCATTTAGAGAGGAAGCAGCTAGGCTGGGGTCCTGAATGGCAGAGCCCCAGCCAGACTAAAATCGAAAAACAGTGTTACATCAGCAAAAAGTGGGGGTAACCATAAGAAGCAGATCCTACTCTCCTACAAGGAGGCCACTGCAGCTTGCACCTCCCATTGCCCTTGTCATTGCTGCCAAACCAACTACTAACCATCTATCTCGCATGTTAATGGGACAGTTCAGATTATTCCAGGTCCCCAAAGACAAAGGAATGGCTGTGGAGGCAGGTTTTAGCAATTTTAATGTATATTATATTCCTAAACAACCGTTGTTCTGCTCATCTCTAAATCAGATGAGCAGCGCCACCATGTGGCAGACTGTTCTAAGTATGGTGTTGACTAAGGGTGGGCGACAATTTCCGTTCCGCTCGCAGAAATTGTGAAATGTTGACTTTTTTGCGTTCCGCGAAAATGTAGAAACTTCCGCGATCCGCGGCGGAACGGAAATATGCAGGGCAGGATTCATTCTGTCATTTTAAACCTCAACAGGAAGCACTTACTGATTTAAATAAAGCAGGTGCCCGAGTTGAAGGTCAAATTCAGTAATGCATTAATCAGCACAAAAGATTTGTGAGCATGGTGGAGGCTAGGCAGGTGTACTTTCTCTCCATATCTACTGTCAACAATTTGCTGTAATCCTTGATGGAGGTCTCTGCATCCATGAGTTTCTCGAGCGCAATCCCCGTGTAGTTCCTGACACCAGGAGGTTCTGTCTCCTCATCTGCTGCTCTGGTCGGTCTCTGACCCTTTATAAACAAGAGGCATGTGAACTGCATAGAAGCCCCGCCGTTTGGCCCCAGCCCACACACCAGAGGTGT
This sequence comes from Triturus cristatus, assembly GCF_964204655.1. NCBI lineage: Eukaryota > Metazoa > Chordata > Amphibia > Caudata > Salamandridae > Triturus > Triturus cristatus. The sequence continues at coordinate 1,140,474,776 of NC_140589.1, forward strand.
GCAACGTCTTCCCGCCCTTTCCCCACTATGATGGACAGCTCACTCGAGGGACCCCGGCGCCCATTGGCGCGGTGGCAAAAGTTACAGACACACATGGTCGCTGGAGACAACTCATCTGGCCATTTACGCAGCTGTAGTGTAGGAAAAGCACTATACATTTACCCACCGAGGTTGCACTTACTGATTAGCCAGTAGAAAGTACTCCAGTTGAGTAGGGGTATTGCACAAAACAGTGGCATCTTCTTGGATAAATATGCAGGGCAGGATTCCTTCTGGCACGATGATCCTGTCACAAAAATTAAACCTTAACAGCAAGCACATACAGATATAAATAAAGCACGTGCCCGAGTTGAAGGTCCAATTCAGTAACGCATTAATCAGCACAAATCTCCGCGAGCATGCGAAATTTCGCGTGTTCGCGCAGATTTTTTGCCGTTTCGGGAAATTTTGCGAAAGGCACTTTCGCCAATTCCGCCCACCCTTAGTGTTGACAATTAGGTGCTGGTACCGAGCACCAGAAACCAATTAAGTGGTGGTGCTGAGCACCGGAAAGCCCCGGCTCAAATTAAGCACTGCCCCGGAAGAGCATTCTGCTGTTAAGCCCTGCTCATTCCAACTGACCACTCATCCAAACCATGCACTCATGAACATTCTATTGCATCACACTCACCCAGGCTGAGCAGCAAGAAACTAAGAGACACAGGATATGACACATCTCCTTCCTTCAGGAAACAATAAAAATGACAGCAAGGAAACTGAAGGAAAGACACAGTCACACCTCCTGTACTTGTAAGAAACCAATACTAAATCACAAGAAAAGATCACATTACATTACATAAATTATTCCACTCTTTAGATTGTAAGAAAGATCTCTCACAAAAATAAAATCATGTAAATCACATTGCGAGAATAATTACAATACTAAAATTGTAAGATAAGGTCACATAAGATTACTTTGCATAAATCACTACATTCCTAGAATTGTAAAGAAAGATGACATTATATTACCTCATATAAGGTATCATCCTCCTCGTATGGGGAGACTCAGCGGAGCCTCCTCGCGGTGATGTCAGTCGGTTGCCATCTTCCTCCTCTCGCTCCACGGACTCTCGCCCACGGCGGGCCTATAAGCTTCTTACTCTCCAGAAGGACCGTGGCGGATTAGCCCTCCCAAACTTACAGGCGTATTACTGGGCAACTGTGTTATTATATAGTAAGGAACTACTACATAATAACTCGGAAGGTCTGGAGGGAATGACAATACGCCTTCTACTTTTCAACTACTTCTGGGTAGTGAGAGCAGAGGGTACTGGTGGAGACATTTACACGACAGTTACCACAAAAAGGATAAGTTTAAAACCGTACTTAGTGGATTCAAGGTTTGGAAGACCGTTAGTAAATTTCTCGGGATAGGAAGATTCTCTTTCTATACACCCATAAAGAATAATCCAGATCTGCCCGAAATTTTAAATAAGTATATGCACAAATGGCACAATACAGGAATCAGCCAGATAGGTTGCCTCTTCTCCTCTGCCAGGATCCATTCTTTTGAAGAACTAAAACATAAATTTGGATTAGACTGGCGGGACTTCTTTAAGTACCTTCAAATTAGAGACTTCTTGTCACAGAAAGTAAGCGGGACGGGGGTGGGGTGTGTGAAAGTTAATCTAGTAGGCACATTGTTATCTGGCACAAGAAACACGATTGGGGGTATTTATTCTCACATCAATGCTATGTTTCCCGATGATATGGAGAAAGTTACACAGAAATGGCTAGAGAAGGATGACATTTCCATTGAAGAGTTTAATTACGCCTATGAAATGTCACAAACCATTTTAATGTCAACCAAACTCCAAGCACAATTCTTTAAAACCTGTTTCTTTTTATACTATACACCGGATAGAATAGCAAAGTGGGGCAGTGGTATGAGCTCTTGCTGCCCTAGATGTATGCTTTATAAGGCTGACTGTATACATATCTTCTCTACCTGTGAAGGACTAAAATCTGTCAAACAAGAGATAGGGAAATTGTTATCCACAATCTTGCATAACACAACTGCTCTAGCCAGTGGGGTTATTTTACTGGGGGCAGCAGACCACGGAAACACCAGTGCAGGCCATGAAACTATCTTTATCGCAGTGGCTGTTTTCAGGCTATGTATTGCCTCAGCGTGGCGAGATAGTACTGCCCCCACCTTCCAACAATGGTTGGCCAGATTTCTTGCAATTGCAAACATCGAAATTGCTATCTATAAACGCAAGGGCAATAGGCGACGAAAAAGAGGTTTAAAAATTTGGTCCCCGTTATTTGTATGGCGTCAGACCTTAGGCTTTACGGAATGAATTGTAGGTTGAACGTGTAATTAGCTGTGGGTACATTAAGATATGTATTTTCTGTGTGCTAATTATGGTACTCTATGCTCTACAATTGTATGTATTTCTGTCTGTCCGGGGGGGGGGGAAGGAGGGTGAAAACCAAGGTTGTTGTTAAAACTCTGAATAAAGATATTTAAAAAATAAAAAAAAAAGGACTGTAGTCAATGTGGCGGTTACATCTCAGCTAGACTATGTCAACAGTCTTTTCCTGGGACTTCCCAGGTATTTGACTCATAGACTGCAGATGATTCAGAATGCGCCTGTGAGACTTATTCGCAGAGTTACTTTCGGCCATCACATTTCCCCTCACATCAGGCTCCTTCATTGGCTCCGGGTAGCCAAACGTATTGAATTTAAGTCCCTGATCTTAGATTTTTGGGCAATGCACCACACAGAGCCCAGATAACTTAGAGGGAGGCTTCTCCCACACCAAACTGTCCGCACACTGAGATCCAATTCCCAGCTCTTACTCTGTGTCCCCCGTTTTGCTAAAGCCAGAAAGGGAGGAAGGTCATTCTCTATCAGGACAGCCATGCCATGGAATGCACTGCCACTGAAACTACACATGGCGGTCTCTGAATCCGAGTTCCGAAAGAACTTAAAGACATGGCTCTTCTGTTAAGGTTAGATGCCGCCCCAATCTACTTACCTGACAGCTGCTAGGCGCCGGGACACCTCTGTTTGAGGTAGTTGTTGCACTATACAAATAGCACTATTATTATTATTATCATCATATCATTGTTACTAACCCTTGAAAAATGCCAGGCACACGAGCATCTCTGCAGGATTTTGTTATCTTGACTCAGCCTGTCATGCAAAGGACTCCCCCTTGAGCTTGATGCCAGGAGATGCAGCACTGGTCACCCTTCCCTAAAGCCACCACTGAATTGATTCCTCTGCCAATTAGACAATATTCTGAGTTTTGTCTGCAGAGGACATCAAACAAAATCAATTGCTGCAAATTAGATCAGCTAGTGGCGACAAGTGAATATTAAATTGTGTAGGGTTCAGGGCTTCTCACACTAAAGATTTCGATTTAGAACGAAAAGCCTTAAGAACGTTGGATTGTGATTGGTTATTGTCTGTCATTGCTCACAAATGTCTAAACTAGTAATCAAAGCCTTGGAATCTGAAAATCTTTATAGAGTATGGAGATGGGAGTGAAGTAAGAATATATTCATAGCTATAAACAAATCTAAAATCACTACATTTGACAAACCTCCTAATATGGACCATCCTCAAAACTGTGCACTAACTCTACTACCAATAGAGAGGTACTAAGGGCAGAGGAATAATGTTAAATAATTTCAAAAATAAGTTGCGATTCACATCAATAATGACTTCCAGAAAGTCCCGAAACACACCAACAATGTCTCAATGTTAATTCTAGCAAGAAGACAGGCTAATACAACACTTTCACTGGCTATTTGAAAAGATGACACTTTGGAATTCTGATAAAAGCAGCTCGGCCTTTCATCCTTCTCAGATTAAAATACCGACATTGAATTGAGTATTCATTTTGGCCTAGTGGCACCGTCTTTTGCTTTATTTTAGCAACAGCTGCGTTTTGGACTGCTGCCACTGTTTGGGCCTTTCTGTTGTATGTATTCTGATCGATGTTCGACCCTACTTTATTGTGATATTGGGATTTTCCTGGCTTGCAACTAGAATCAAGAGCCCTTCATTCTAATAACACAGGAGTTCTGCCCCATATCTGAAAAAACTACCATGGATAGGCACTACCAGGTCATGGTCCCAAAATGTCAATACCCCCCCCCCCCCCTCCCCATGCTCCTTTGACTTCGGTGGCAGTATTACACTCTTGGCTTTGAATATTGGCAGGGGGGATGACCAAGAAGTAGCTGTGACACCTAAAGCAGTAAGTTGATTTGAGAGTTGTGAATTCATTTAGAGTTTATTTGTTTAAATTAAATGAAGCCTCCTCTTGTCGTTAAAGAGAGTTTTGGGCCCTGGCAGTACCCGCTGTTTGCGGAAAAATTTGAATAATATCATAAAAGATGTGGACCCCACTCCAATTTGTTTACACTGTTTAAGACAGATAATGTTTCTTAGCAGAGGCTAGAGGGTAATGTGCTAGTCGAGGTGGTGCGTCATGAAAGTAAGCAAGACGAAAGGAACCCGATCACATTTTTTTTATCAATGCCCCAGAAATAATCTGATTGCCTGCAGGATTCCCGCTGTTAGAAATGAGGTTTCTGGTTGGCAGTGTATGCACTTTGTCCAATCAGGAACCACAAACTTAGTAAGGGTAAGTCACTACACAACCTACATTATCCTGTGCTCATCCTCTGGTAGCTTAGCACAGAGCAGTCAGGCCTAACTTAAGAGGCAAAGCGTAAAGTATTTGTGCAACACTTAAACAGTAAAACAGCGAAATCACTACATAAAGGCTCAACAACAGTTTAGAAAAAAACGTATAATTTTATAAATAAAACAAGACCAAAATGACAACAATCGAATACATAGAAGTTAAGATATGATTTAAAAATAAAAAATAGCACTTAGAAGCGAATAATACCTAAAGAGATAATTGGTCACGCCGGACCAGGACAAAATCTATCAGGCCGACTACAATGGAGTGCAGGCCCAATACAGGGATCCACTGAGGCCCGCTAAACAAAATTACCTTGGTCCCCGAGTTCTGTTGACAGATGCGAGGTACAGTTGAATGACATGTTGGTTCTGAGGTTCTGGGTCCGAGTGTGATGCGGTGGGCTCCAAGTGTTAGACGCCCATCCGATAGCAGTGATGCATTGATTCTGCTCCTGCAGCAGAGGCGGCTTTGGTGAAACTGGATCAAACCCCTAGGTCCACTTCCAAGGGCCCAGGACTCAGTTGGGGCCACTTGGTGGGTCAGACTCACAAGCAGATGATCCCAAGGGTTGGAAATGGAGAATTCTAAGTATTTTGTTTCCTTAGGCAACACGAGACAAGCCCACAAGCCTTTGGAGTCCATCTGGGTTCAAATGACGCAGGTCCAGTTGTTCTCACCCAGGCAGAGAGAGAAAGAGAGCAGAAGCAGCAGGGCAACATAGCAAAGCAAGAGGTCAGCAAACAGCAGATCCGGCAGAATGTCAGTCCTTTACCAGCACAGCAGTTCCTCTTCTTCTTGGTAGAGTGGTCACAGGTCCAGAATTGTACTGAATTGGTAGAGTCAGAGACCCAGTACTTCTACCCAAATCTGCCTTCGAAGTGGGGGAAACTTCAAAGCACATAAGTCCTGTCTCTGGACTATCTGTAGGGGGTAATCGGCTCTTTGTGTGAGAGCAGGACACTGCCTATTCAGATGTAAGTGTCAGCTCCTCCTCCTCTTCCAGTCCAGAACCAGCTATCCAAATGCAGATGAGTTCTCTGTTACACCCACCCTTTCTGTGTTTGTGGCTGTCTAGATGGAATGCACAAAGAGTAGCTTTCACCCACCCTAGATGTGTATGGCAGACATGCTGCAGGCATGAGAAACAGTAAGAGCAGAGAAATGTCCACTTTCTAAAAGTGGCGTTTCTAAAAAAGTAATGCTAAATATAACTCTAACAGTAGAGATAATTTATCATTACCATTTCAAGGATATAAAACATGGAATAGCTACTCCTTTCTAATCAGGAAGTACAACTCAAAATTGTATTAAGGAATTCCCAATGTTAATCAATGAGAGGAGCAGGCCTCACAGAAGTGAAAAATGAATTTAGTCACTAACAGGACATGCAAACCACAAAACTACATGTCATATCTTCTATCTAAACAGCATCCTTCCCTTTGCGTTGTCCAGGACCTACCTTAGGGTCGATGTGTAAGAAAAGGGGAGTTTGAGGCTTGGCAAGAAGTTTTAAATGCCAAGTTAAAGTGACAGTAAACTGCACACACAGGCTCTGCAGAGGCAGGCCTGAGACCTGGTTAAGGGGCTACTTATGTGGGTGGCACTATCGGTGCTGCTGCCCACAAGTAGCATTTAATTTACAGACCCAAGGCACATGTAGTGCACTTTACTAGGGACTTACAAGTAAATTAAATATGCCAATTGGGGATGAACTAATATTACCATGTTTATTGGAGAGAGCACGTTAGAACTGTTTCGCTGTGGTAAAGTGCGTGGAGCCCTAAAGCCAGCAAAAACAAGGTCAGAAAGGTGGAGGAAGGCAGGCAAAAAGTTGGGGGAAGACCACCCTAATGCTGTCAGGTCTAACACCCACCTTGCTATGGTTCGCATCTGCAGGAAGGTTAAGGTTGGGTCATTTTCACAAAAGCTGCTACGTGCTCTGAAGAGCATTCATCTGGACAGCACAGCCTAGGACGTGCACCTCACACTCTGGTCTACTGGGTCACTGGTGTCACCAATAGAGCAGCTAGACTAGGGACAGATTTAACCATGTTGAACAATAATTAAGTCCCAGCAGAAACTCTCAAAAGAGAGTGGGATCAGCTTTTTTAAATCATTTAAATTAGGGATTTATTACCTTTGGGACTCATTTAGACATTGGCTCTGTGGGAGATTCGCTGTGAATTTGTCAAGGACTGCCACGTGAGGTGTGGCAATCCCAGGCAGGAAAATCAATCAGGGGCTCAGTGTGCAGGAAGAAGGGTGCTTTTGTGACAGCCCCAGTGATTTGTTTTTTCTTTCATATGAACAAACTCCATCTTTGTTTTTGCAAAACAAAAAAGTTTGCAGAGTGCACAGCACTTTTTTTTGCCCGCTTCTCAAACTTTTGTTTTATTCAAAAAAAGATATGGCACCAGCTTGGAAAAGTCTTCTGTCTTCAGAGCAACCACTGCACTATTGATTTCATTAAAGGCTATAGAGATCTTCCACTAGGCAGGGTCTCTAAATCAGGCACTTGTTCAACTGCCATGGGCCTAACATAACCTGGCGGACCGGAGCAAATAAAGGGGGAGCTTTGTATCTTAAGGATGTTAGTTACTGTCCTAATAATGTTTCCTAAAATAGGACCCCCTATTGGGGTAGACACAGCTGAATGGTATTGAAACCACTCCTAGCTCAGTGGTAAAACTGTAGTCAACAGTACTATGAGGGGTTTCACCATCAAACTTGTATATTTATTTTTGTCTTAAGCAACGTTTTAATAGGACAATAATCCTTAAGTTAATAAGAAAGTTAGCCTTGATGCTACAGATTTTCCCAAATCAGATCCTGTCAATCGATTTTGAGAGTTTTGTAGCATGTTCCTTATTTCTCAGTACTAGTGATAGTAGTTGATCTGCAGGCTGCTACCTTGTACATCTCCTTATCTATAACAACCGGCCCAATCAATACAGTCATGAGAGGGGGAGGGCACAGTAGCAGAGAGACTCTAATCTTGACTGCCTGTATGACCACATCTCTGGTCATACAGGTTCAGCAAGAAACTCCAAGAACCATTCTTGCATTTGTTGCAGAGGCCTGAGTCCAAGTGGAGAAGCAGTTAAGAAAGCTCGGTAAGGGATTATTCATGACCCCAGTTTATTGTCGCTGGCCTAGCACTACATGCCCTCATCTGGAGTCGACATGGTGACCCACCATTCATGTGATCAAGGCCAGCAACAACAGCGTTTGTCGCAGCATTACCACCCTCCGGTGCTTTCAAATCAAGGGAGGCTGCCAGTGTCCATCCTGCATAGCAACACCCAGCAAGCTTTGCCCCAGGACTGTAGAAAATTCTTCAGAGTCCCCTAGCAGAGAAGAAAGCTGAAAATTCAAACATGTTGTAAAAACAATAAAAAGCCTTAGGGAGTGACACCCAGGTACAGAGAAAAAATAGTAACACACTTTGCCTTTCACAGCAGCTAGGAAGGGAAAGTCAATACTGACTTGGGGAAAAACCAGAAACGGGACCGTCCTCCGGCAGTGCCTTCTAAGGGCCTGATTATGAGTCTGGTGGTCTGAGGACTGCCAAGGCTCATGGTAGCGGTGGTCCGACCGCCCTATTACGAGTTAGGTGGTCGGACTGTCCTAGGACCGCCGCAAGGGAACTGTCATTCCCTAGAGGTGGTGTGGCGGTCAGAGGACACAATATGCTTGCCGGGACCGGGACATTACACTAAGGAAAAAGAATTTGAAAAACCTTGCAATTTCACTGAAAAAACCAAAGGTGACAGGGACGTTGTCGATAGGCTGAGATTTCACTCCTACAAAACCAGTGAAATTCAGCAGTTATAGCAACCAGAGAAGCCCAATAAAAGTAAAGTTACCCTTCTCAGGGACCCACAAGTTGATGGACAAGGGATCGCGAAGGGACCTCAAGAGGAATCACAAAATGGCCGCCAACGGGTCATTCGGAGTGGGCAGGTCAGCAATCTTTGGTGGGTTCACTGCTTGGGGTCTGGGCTACAAGTAACCTAATGCACAGCCTCAAGGGACGTCAAGAAGCTATTACACTAGCAAATGTGCACGGTGCCCAGGAGTACCAGTTCCATGGTACCTAAGAGGGCTATGGGTCTCAGCTTTGCTGGGCACTCGGGTCAACCTCTGGGAAGACTGGAAACCCACCTCCTGTGCTGCAAAGTCTTCGGTGTCCGGCGGGAGCTTCGGAGATGCAGACCGGACAGATGCGTCTTTGGTGCCTGCCATGCAGGGGAGTAACTCCTTTACCCCAAGGGAGATTCTTCAGTCATCTGGCATTGAACAGATTGTCGAAGGTTCGGGATTTAGTTTCAGAGTTTTGTCCAGGAATATCTAAAGTTCTGGTTACAGAGGTTCCTTCTTTACCCAAGAAAGGGGTTGGACTAACTCAGGGGACCCACCTATGGGAGGGTTTAGAAAGAGGGGTGGCTACACCCATTTCCTTTGTCCAGTTTCACACCAGAGCAGGGGCTAGTAGCCCCTGCAACTGGTTTGAGCTGGACTATGCACAGGGACACCAAATGTGCGTCCCGTGCAGGACTTCAAAGCACTCTCGGAGTGCACCCACCCAGCCCTAATACACTAAAGCCTGTCTGGAAGGTGGTAACACCTCCGTGTGACTGGAAACCTATTTTCCAGGTCTCCCCTGACGGAGTTTCGGTCAGCAGCAGGAGGCCAGACTCGTGGCTGCAGCATCCATTTTGTGATGCCAGGGCTCTTTTCAGCTGGTACCGGGTATACCGGTGCTGTCATGTCACTCCCTCTAGAAGGGTGGGATCATACTAGGAATCCATTTAGAGAGGAAGCAGCTAGGCTGGGGTCCTGAATGGCAGAGCCCCAGCCAGACTAAAATCGAAAAACAGTGTTACATCAGCAAAAAGTGGGGGTAACCATAAGAAGCAGATCCTACTCTCCTACAAGGAGGCCACTGCAGCTTGCACCTCCCATTGCCCTTGTCATTGCTGCCAAACCAACTACTAACCATCTATCTCGCATGTTAATGGGACAGTTCAGATTATTCCAGGTCCCCAAAGACAAAGGAATGGCTGTGGAGGCAGGTTTTAGCAATTTTAATGTATATTATATTCCTAAACAACCGTTGTTCTGCTCATCTCTAAATCAGATGAGCAGCGCCACCATGTGGCAGACTGTTCTAAGTATGGTGTTGACTAAGGGTGGGCGACAATTTCCGTTCCGCTCGCAGAAATTGTGAAATGTTGACTTTTTTGCGTTCCGCGAAAATGTAGAAACTTCCGCGATCCGCGGCGGAACGGAAATATGCAGGGCAGGATTCATTCTGTCATTTTAAACCTCAACAGGAAGCACTTACTGATTTAAATAAAGCAGGTGCCCGAGTTGAAGGTCAAATTCAGTAATGCATTAATCAGCACAAAAGATTTGTGAGCATGGTGGAGGCTAGGCAGGTGTACTTTCTCTCCATATCTACTGTCAACAATTTGCTGTAATCCTTGATGGAGGTCTCTGCATCCATGAGTTTCTCGAGCGCAATCCCCGTGTAGTTCCTGACACCAGGAGGTTCTGTCTCCTCATCTGCTGCTCTGGTCGGTCTCTGACCCTTTATAAACAAGAGGCATGTGAACTGCATAGAAGCCCCGCCGTTTGGCCCCAGCCCACACACCAGCGGTGTGCAACGTCTTCCCGCCCTTTCCCCACTATGATGGACAGCTCACTCGAGGGACCCCGGCGCCCATTGGCGCGGTGGCAAAAGTTACAGACACACATGGTCGCTGGAGACAACTCATCTGGCCATTTACGCAGCTGTAGTGTAGGAAAAGCACTATACATTTACCCACCGAGGTTGCACTTACTGATTAGCCAGTAGAAAGTACTCCAGTTGAGTAGGGGTATTGCACAAAACAGTGGCATCTTCTTGGATAAATATGCAGGGCAGGATTCCTTCTGGCACGATGATCCTGTCACAAAAATTAAACCTTAACAGCAAGCACATACAGATATAAATAAAGCACGTGCCCGAGTTGAAGGTCCAATTCAGTAACGCATTAATCAGCACAAATCTCCGCGAGCATGCGAAATTTCGCGTGTTCGCGCAGATTTTTTGCCGTTTCGGGAAATTTTGCGAAAGGCACTTTCGCCAATTCCGCCCACCCTTAGTGTTGACAATTAGGTGCTGGTACCGAGCACCAGAAACCAATTAAGTGGTGGTGCTGAGCACCGGAAAGCCCCGGCTCAAATTAAGCACTGCCCCGGAAGAGCATTCTGCTGTTAAGCCCTGCTCATTCCAACTGACCACTCATCCAAACCATGCACTCATGAACATTCTATTGCATCACACTCACCCAGGCTGAGCAGCAAGAAACTAAGAGACACAGGATATGACACATCTCCTTCCTTCAGGAAACAATAAAAATGACAGCAAGGAAACTGAAGGAAAGACACAGTCACACCTCCTGTACTTGTAAGAAACCAATACTAAATCACAAGAAAAGATCACATTACATTACATAAATTATTCCACTCTTTAGATTGTAAGAAAGATCTCTCACAAAAATAAAATCATGTAAATCACATTGCGAGAATAATTACAATACTAAAATTGTAAGATAAGGTCACATAAGATTACTTTGCATAAATCACTACATTCCTAGAATTGTAAAGAAAGATGACATTATATTACCTCATATAAGGTATCATCCTCCTCGTATGGGGAGACTCAGCGGAGCCTCCTCGCGGTGATGTCAGTCGGTTGCCATCTTCCTCCTCTCGCTCCACGGACTCTCGCCCACGGCGGGCCTATAAGCTTCTTACTCTCCAGAAGGACCGTGGCGGATTAGCCCTCCCAAACTTACAGGCGTATTACTGGGCAACTGTGTTATTATATAGTAAGGAACTACTACATAATAACTCGGAAGGTCTGGAGGGAATGACAATACGCCTTCTACTTTTCAACTACTTCTGGGTAGTGAGAGCAGAGGGTACTGGTGGAGACATTTACACGACAGTTACCACAAAAAGGATAAGTTTAAAACCGTACTTAGTGGATTCAAGGTTTGGAAGACCGTTAGTAAATTTCTCGGGATAGGAAGATTCTCTTTCTATACACCCATAAAGAATAATCCAGATCTGCCCGAAATTTTAAATAAGTATATCCACAAATGGCACAATACAGGAATCAGCCAGATAGGTTGCCTCTTCTCCTCTGCCAGGATCCATTCTTTTGAAGAACTAAAACATAAATTTGGATTAGACTGGCGGGACTTCTTTAAGTACCTTCAAATTAGAGACTTCTTGTCACAGAAAGTAAGCGGGACGGGGGTGGGGTGTGTGAAAGTTAATCTAGTAGGCACATTGTTATCTGGCACAAGAAACACGATTGGGGGTATTTATTCTCACATCAATGCTATGTTTCCCGATGATATGGAGAAAGTTACACAGAAATGGCTAGAGAAGGATGACATTTCCATTGAAGAGTTTAATTACGCCTATGAAATGTCACAAACCATTTTAATGTCAACCAAACTCCAAGCACAATTCTTTAAAACCTGTTTCTTTTTATACTATACACCGGATAGAATAGCAAAGTGGGGCAGTGGTATGAGCTCTTGCTGCCCTAGATGTATGCTTTATAAGGCTGACTGTATACATATCTTCTCTACCTGTGAAGGACTAAAATCTGTCAAACAAGAGATAGGGAAATTGTTATCCACAATCTTGCATAACACTACTGCTCTAGCCAGTGGGGTTATTTTACTGGGGGCAGCAGACCACAGAAACACCAGTGCAGGCCATGAAACTATCTTTATCGCAGTGGCTGTTTTCAGGCTATGTATTGCCTCAGCGTGGCGAGATAGTACTGCCCCCACCTTCCAACAATGGTTGGCCAGATTTCTTGCAATTGCAAACATCGAAATTGCTATCTATAAACGCAAGGGCAATAGGCGACGAAAAAGAGGTTTAAAAATTTGGTCCCCGTTATTTGTATGGCGTCAGACCTTAGGCTTTACGGAATGAATTGTAGGTTGAACGTGTAATTAGCTGTGGGTACATTAAGATATGTATTTTCTGTGTGCTAATTATGGTACTCTATGCTCTACAATTGTATGTATTTCTGTCTGTCCGGGGGGGGGGAAGGAGGGTGAAAACCAAGGTTGTTGTTAAAACTCTGAATAAAGATATTTAAAAAATAAAAAAAAAAAGGACTGTAGTCAATGTGGCGGTTACATCTCAGCTAGACTATGTCAACAGTCTTTTCCTGGGACTTCCCAGGTATTTGACTCACAGACTGCAGATGATTCAGAATGCGCCTGTGAGACTTATTCGCAGAGTTACTTTCGGCCATCACATTTCCCCTCACATCAGGCTCCTTCATTGGCTCCGGGTAGCCAAACGTATTGAATTTAAGTCCCTGATCTTAGATTTTTGGGCAATGCACCACACAGAGCCCAGATAACTTAGAGGGAGGCTTCTCCCACACCAAACTGTCCGCACACTGAGATCCAATTCCCAGCTCTTACTCTGTGTCCCCCGTTTTGCTAAAGCCAGAAAGGGAGGAAGGTCATTCTCTATCAGGACAGCCATGCCATGGAATGCACTGCCACTGAAACTACACATGGCGGTCTCTGAATCCGAGTTCCGAAAGAACTTAAAGACATGGCTCTTCTGTTAAGGTTAGATGCCGCCCCAATCTACTTACCTGACAGCTGCTAGGCGCCGGGACACCTCTGTTTGAGGGAGTTGTTGCACTATACAAATAGCACTATTATTATTATTATCATCATATCATTGTTACTAACCCTTGAAAAATGCCAGGCACACGAGCATCTCTGCAGGATTTTGTTATCTTGACTCAGCCTGTCATGCAAAGGACTCCCCCTTGAGCTTGATGCCAGGAGATGCAGCACTGGTCACCCTTCCCTAAAGCCACCACTGAATTGATTCCTCTGCCAATTAGACAATATTCTGAGTTTTGTCTGCAGAGGACATCAAACAAAATCAATTGCTGCAAATTAGATCAGCTAGTGGCGACAAGTGAATATTAAATTGTGTAGGGTTCAGGGCTTCTCACACTAAAGATTTCGATTTAGAACGAAAAGCCTTAAGAACGTTGGATTGTGATTGGTTATTGTCTGTCATTGCTCACAAATGTCTAAACTAGTAATCAAAGCCTTGGAATCTGAAAATCTTTATAGAGTATGGAGATGGGAGTGAAGTAAGAATATATTCATAGCTATAAACAAATCTAAAATCACTACATTTGACAAACCTCCTAATATGGACCATCCTCAAAACTGTGCACTAACTCTACTACCAATAGAGAGGTACTAAGGGCAGAGGAATAATGTTAAATAATTTTACAAAATAAGTTGCGATTCACATCAATAATGACTTCCAGAAAGTCCCGAAACACACCAACAATGTCTCAATGTTAATTCTAGCAAGAAGACAGGCTAATACAACACTTTCACTGGCTATTTGAAAAGATGACACTTTGGAATTCTGATAAAAGCAGCTCGGCCTTTCATCCTTCTCAGATTAAAATACCGACATTGAATTGAGTATTCATTTTGGCCTAGTGGCACCGTCTTTTGCTTTATTTTAGCAACAGCTGCGTTTTGGACTGCTGCCACTGTTTGGGCCTTTCTGTTGTATGTATTCTGATCGATGTTCGACCCTACTTTATTGTGATATTGGGATTTTCCTGGCTTGCAACTAGAATCAAGAGCCCTTCATTCTAATAACACAGGAGTTCTGCCCCATATCTGAAAAAACTACCATGGATAGGCACTACCAGGTCATGGTCCCAAAATGTCAATACCCCCCCCCCCCCCCCCCCCCTCCCCATGCTCCTTTGACTTCGGTGGCAGTATTACACTCTTGGCTTTGAATATTGGCAGGGGGGATGACCAAGAAGTAGCTGTGACACCTAAAGCAGTAAGTTGATTTGAGAGTTGTGAATTCATTTAGAGTTTATTTGTTTAAATTAAATGAAGCCTCCTCTTGTCGTTAAAGAGAGTTTTGGGCCCTGGCAGTACCCGCTGTTTGCGGAAAAATTTGAATAATATCATAAAAGATGTGGACCCCACTCCAATTTGTTTACACTGTTTAAGACAGATAATGTTTCTTAGCAGAGGCTAGAGGGTAATGTGCTAGTCGAGGTGGTGCGTCATGAAAGTAAGCAAGACGAAAGGAACCCGATCACATTTTTTTTATCAATGCCCCAGAAATAATCTGATTGCCTGCAGGATTCCCGCTGTTAGAAATGAGGTTTCTGGTTGGCAGTGTATGCACTTTGTCCAATCAGGAACCACAAACTTAGTAAGGGTAAGTCACTACACAACCTACATTATCCTGTGCTCATCCTCTGGTAGCTTAGCACAGAGCAGTCAGGCCTAACTTAAGAGGCAAAGCGTAAAGTATTTGTGCAACACTTAAACAGTAAAACAGCGAAATCACTACATAAAGGCTCAACAACAGTTTAGAAAAAAACGTATCATTTTATAAATAAAACAAGACCAAAATGACAACAATCGAATACATAGAAGTTAAGATATGATTTAAAAATAAAAAATAGCACTTAGAAGCGAATAATACCTAAAGAGATAATTGGTCACGCCGGACCAGGACAAAATCTATCAGGCCGACTACAATGGAGTGCAGGCCCAATACAGGGATCCACTGAGGCCCGCTAAACAAAATTACCTTGGTCCCCGAGTTCTGTTGACAGATGCGAGGTACAGTTGAATGACATGTTGGTTCTGAGGTTCTGGGTCCGAGTGTGATGCGGTGGGCTCCAAGTGTTAGACGCCCATCCGATAGCAGTGATGCATTGATTCTGCTCCTGCAGCAGAGGCGGCTTTGGTGAAACTGGATCAAACCCCTAGGTCCACTTCCAAGGGCCCAGGACTCAGTTGGGGCCACTTGGTGGGTCAGACTCACAAGCAGATGATCCCAAGGGTTGGAAATGGAGAATTCTAAGTATTTTGTTTCCTTAGGCAACACGAGACAAGCCCACAAGCCTTTGGAGTCCATCTGGGTTCAAATGACGCAGGTCCAGTTGTTCTCACCCAGGCAGAGAGAGAAAGAGAGCAGAAGCAGCAGGGCAACATAGCAAAGCAAGAGGTCAGCAAACAGCAGATCCGGCAGAATGTCAGTCCTTTACCAGCACAGCAGTTCCTCTTCTTCTTGGTAGAGTGGTCACAGGTCCAGAATTGTACTGAATTGGTAGAGTCAGAGACCCAGTACTTCTACCCAAATCTGCCTTCGAAGTGGGGGAAACTTCAAAGCACATAAGTCCTGTCTCTGGACTATCTGTAGGGGGTAATCGGCTCTTTGTGTGAGAGCAGGACACTGCCTATTTAGATGTAAGTGTCAGCTCCTCCTCCTCTTCCAGTCCAGAACCAGCTATCCAAATGCAGATGAGTTCTCTGTTACACCCACCCTTTCTGTGTTTGTGGCTGTCTAGATGGAATGCACAAAGAGTAGCTTTCACCCACCCTAGATGTGTATGGCAGACATGCTGCAGGCATGAGAAACAGTAAGAGCAGAGAAATGTCCACTTTCTAAAAGTGGCGTTTCTAAAAAAGTAATGCTAAATATAACTCTAACAGTAGAGATAATTTATCATTACCATTTCAAGGATATAAAACATGGAATAGCTACTCCTTTCTAATCAGGAAGTACAACTCAAAATTGTATTAAGGAATTCCCAATGTTAATCAATGAGAGGAGCAGGCCTCACAGAAGTGAAAAATGAATTTAGTCACTAACAGGACATGCAAACCACAAAACTACATGTCATATCTTCTATCTAAACAGCATCCTTCCCTTTGCGTTGTCCAGGACCTACCTTAGGGTCGATGTGTAAGAAAAGGGGAGTTTGAGGCTTGGCAAGAAGTTTTAAATGCCAAGTTAAAGTGACAGTAAACTGCACACACAGGCTCTGCAGAGGCAGGCCTGAGACCTGGTTAAGGGGCTACTTATGTGGGTGGCACTATCGGTGCTGCTGCCCACAAGTAGCATTTAATTTACAGACCCAAGGCACATGTAGTGCACTTTACTAGGGACTTACAAGTAAATTAAATATGCCAATTGGGGATGAACTAATATTACCATGTTTATTGGAGAGAGCACGTTAGAACTGTTTCGCTGTGGTAAAGTGCGTGGAGCCCTAAAGCCAGCAAAAACAAGGTCAGAAAGGTGGAGGAAGGCAGGCAAAAAGTTGGGGGAAGACCACCCTAATGCTGTCAGGTCTAACACCCACCTTGCTATGGTTCGCATCTGCAGGAAGGTTAAGGTTGGGTCATTTTCACAAAAGCTGCTACGTGCTCTGAAGAGCATTCATCTGGACAGCACAGCCTAGGACGTGCACCTCACACTCTGGTCTACTGGGTCACTGGTGTCACCAATAGAGCAGCTAGACTAGGGACAGATTTAACCATGTTGAACAATAATTAAGTCCCAGCAGAAACTCTCAAAAGAGAGTGGGATCAGCTTTTTTAAATCATTTAAATTAGGGATTTATTACCTTTGGGACTCATTTAGACATTGGCTCTGTGGGAGATTCGCTGTGAATTTGTCAAGGACTGCCACGTGAGGTGTGGCAATCCCAGGCAGGAAAATCAATCAGGGGCTCAGTGTGCAGGAAGAAGGGTGCTTTTGTGACAGCCCCAGTGATTTGTTTTTTCTTTCATATGAACAAACTCCATCTTTGTTTTTGCAAAACAAAAAAGTTTGCAGAGTGCACAGCACTTTTTTTTGCCCGCTTCTCAAACTTTTGTTTTATTCAAAAAAAGATATGGCACCAGCTTGGAAAAGTCTTCTGTCTTCAGAGCAACCACTGCACTATTGATTTCATTAAAGGCTATAGAGATCTTCCACTAGGCAGGGTCTCTAAATCAGGCACTTGTTCAACTGCCATGGGCCTAACATAACCTGGCGGACCGGAGCAAATAAAGGGGGAGCTTTGTATCTTAAGGATGTTAGTTACTGTCCTAATAATGTTTCCTAAAATAGGACCCCCTATTGGGGTAGACACAGCTGAATGGTATTGAAACCACTCCTAGCTCAGTGGTAAAACTGTAGTCAACAGTACTATGAGGGGTTTCACCATCAAACTTGTATATTTATTTTTGTCTTAAGCAACGTTTTAATAGGACAATAATCCTTAAGTTAATAAGAAAGTTAGCCTTGATGCTACAGATTTTCCCAAATCAGATCCTGTCAATCGATTTTGAGAGTTTTGTAGCATGTTCCTTATTTCTCAGTACTAGTGATAGTAGTTGATCTGCAGGCTGCTACCTTGTACATCTCCTTATCTATAACAACCGGCCCAATCAATACAGTCATGAGAGGGGGAGGGCACAGTAGCAGAGAGACTCTAATCTTGACTGCCTGTATGACCACATCTCTGGTCATACAGGTTCAGCAAGAAACTCCAAGAACCATTCTTGCATTTGTTGCAGAGGCCTGAGTCCAAGTGGAGAAGCAGTTAAGAAAGCTCGGTAAGGGATTATTCATGACCCCAGTTTATTGTCGCTGGCCTAGCACTACATGCCCTCATCTGGAGTCGACATGGTGACCCACCATTCATGTGATCAAGGCCAGCAACAACAGCGTTTGTCGCAGCATTACCACCCTCCGGTGCTTTCAAATCAAGGGAGGCTGCCAGTGTCCATCCTGCATAGCAACACCCAGCAAGCTTTGCCCCAGGACTGTAGAAAATTCTTCAGAGTCCCCTAGCAGAGAAGAAAGCTGAAAATTCAAACATGTTGTAAAAACAATAAAAAGCCTTAGGGAGTGACACCCAGGTACAGAGAAAAAATAGTAACACACTTTGCCTTTCACAGCAGCTAGGAAGGGAAAGTCAATACTGACTTGGGGAAAAACCAGAAACGGGACCGTCCTCCGGCAGTGCCTTCTAAGGGCCTGATTATGAGTCTGGTGGTCTGAGGACTGCCAAGGCTCATGGTAGCGGTGGTCCGACCGCCCTATTACGAGTTAGGTGGTCGGACTGTCCTAGGACCGCCGCAAGGGAACTGTCATTCCCTAGAGGTGGTGTGGCGGTCAGAGGACACAATATGCTTGCCGGGACCGGGACATTACACTAAGGAAAAAGAATTTGAAAAACCTTGCAATTTCACTGAAAAAACCAAAGGTGACAGGGACGTTGTCGATAGGCTGAGATTTCACTCCTACAAAACCAGTGAAATTCAGCAGTTATAGCAACCAGAGAAGCCCAATAAAAGTAAAGTTACCCTTCTCAGGGACCCACAAGTTGATGGACAAGGGATCGCGAAGGGACCTCAAGAGGAATCACAAAATGGCCGCCAACGGGTCATTCGGAGTGGGCAGGTCAGCAATCTTTGGTGGGTTCACTGCTTGGGGTCTGGGCTACAAGTAACCTAATGCACAGCCTCAAGGGACGTCAAGAAGCTATTACACTAGCAAATGTGCACGGTGCCCAGGAGTACCAGTTCCATGGTACCTAAGAGGGCTATGGGTCTCAGCTTTGCTGGGCACTCGGGTCAACCTCTGGGAAGACTGGAAACCCACCTCCTGTGCTGCAAAGTCTTCGGTGTCCGGCGGGAGCTTCGGAGATGCAGACCGGACAGATGCGTCTTTGGTGCCTGCCATGCAGGGGAGTAACTCCTTTACCCCAAGGGAGATTCTTCAGTCATCTGGCATTGAACAGATTGTCGAAGGTTCGGGATTTAGTTTCAGAGTTTTGTCCAGGAATATCTAAAGTTCTGGTTACAGAGGTTCCTTCTTTACCCAAGAAAGGGGTTGGACTAACTCAGGGGACCCACCTATGGGAGGGTTTAGAAAGAGGGGTGGCTACACCCATTTCCTTTGTCCAGTTTCACACCAGAGCAGGGGCTAGTAGCCCCTGCAACTGGTTTGAGCTGGACTATGCACAGGGACACCAAATGTGCGTCCCGTGCAGGACTTCAAAGCACTCTCGGAGTGCACCCACCCAGCCCTAATACACTAAAGCCTGTCTGGAAGGTGGTAACACCTCCGTGTGACTGGAAACCTATTTTCCAGGTCTCCCCTGACGGAGTTTCGGTCAGCAGCAGGAGGCCAGACTCGTGGCTGCAGCATCCATTTTGTGATGCCAGGGCTCTTTTCAGCTGGTACCGGGTATACCGGTGCTGTCATGTCACTCCCTCTAGAAGGGTGGGATCATACTAGGAATCCATTTAGAGAGGAAGCAGCTAGGCTGGGGTCCTGAATGGCAGAGCCCCAGCCAGACTAAAATCGAAAAACAGTGTTACATCAGCAAAAAGTGGGGGTAACCATAAGAAGCAGATCCTACTCTCCTACAAGGAGGCCACTGCAGCTTGCACCTCCCATTGCCCTTGTCATTGCTGCCAAACCAACTACTAACCATCTATCTCGCATGTTAATGGGACAGTTCAGATTATTCCAGGTCCCCAAAGACAAAGGAATGGCTGTGGAGGCAGGTTTTAGCAATTTTAATGTATATTATATTCCTAAACAACCGTTGTTCTGCTCATCTCTAAATCAGATGAGCAGCGCCACCATGTGGCAGACTGTTCTAAGTATGGTGTTGACTAAGGGTGGGCGACAATTTCCGTTCCGCTCGCAGAAATTGTGAAATGTTGACTTTTTTGCGTTCCGAGAAAATGTAGAAACTTCCGCGATCCGCGGCGGAACGGAAATATGCAGGGCAGGATTCATTCTGTCATTTTAAACCTCAACAGGAAGCACTTACTGATTTAAATAAAGCAGGTGCCCGAGTTGAAGGTCAAATTCAGTAATGCATTAATCAGCACAAAAGATTTGTGAGCATGGTGGAGGCTAGGCAGGTGTACTTTCTCTCCATATCTACTGTCAACAATTTGCTGTAATCCTTGATGGAGGTCTCTGCATCCATGAGTTTCTCGAGCGCAATCCCCGTGTAGTTCCTGACACCAGGAGGTTCTGTCTCCTCATCTGCTGCTCTGGTCGGTCTCTGACCCTTTATAAACAAGAGGCATGTGAACTGCATAGAAGCCCCGCCGTTTGGCCCCAGCCCACACACCAGAGGTGTGCAACGTCTTCCCGCCCTTTCCCCACTATGATGGACAGCTCACTCGAGGGACCCCGGCGCCCATTGGCGCGGTGGCAAAAGTTACAGACACACATGGTCGCTGGAGACAACTCATCTGGCCATTTACGCAGCTGTAGTGTAGGAAAAGCACTATACATTTACCCACCGAGGTTGCACTTACTGATTAGCCAGTAGAAAGTACTCCAGTTGAGTAGGGGTATTGCACAAAACAGTGGCATCTTCTTGGATAAATATGCAGGGCAGGATTCCTTCTGGCACGATGATCCTGTCACAAAAATTAAACCTTAACAGCAAGCACATACAGATATAAATAAAGCACGTGCCCGAGTTGAAGGTCCAATTCAGTAACGCATTAATCAGCACAAATCTCCGCGAGCATGCGAAATTTCGCGTGTTCGCGCAGATTTTTTGCCGTTTCGGGAAATTTTGCGAAAGGCACTTTCGCCAATTCCGCCCACCCTTAGTGTTGACAATTAGGTGCTGGTACCGAGCACCAGAAACCAATTAAGTGGTGGTGCTGAGCACCGGAAAGCCCCGGCTCAAATTAAGCACTGCCCCGGAAGAGCATTCTGCTGTTAAGCCCTGCTCATTCCAACTGACCACTCATCCAAACCATGCACTCATGAACATTCTATTGCATCACACTCACCCAGGCTGAGCAGCAAGAAACTAAGAGACACAGGATATGACACATCTCCTTCCTTCAGGAAACAATAAAAATGACAGCAAGGAAACTGAAGGAAAGACACAGTCACACCTCCTGTACTTGTAAGAAACCAATACTAAATCACAAGAAAAGATCACATTACATTACATAAATTATTCCACTCTTTAGATTGTAAGAAAGATCTCTCACAAAAATAAAATCATGTAAATCACATTGCGAGAATAATTACAATACTAAAATTGTAAGATAAGGTCACATAAGATTACTTTGCATAAATCACTACATTCCTAGAATTGTAAAGAAAGATGACATTATATTACCTCATATAAGGTATCATCCTCCTCGTATGGGGAGACTCAGCGGAGCCTCCTCGCGGTGATGTCAGTCGGTTGCCATCTTCCTCCTCTCGCTCCACGGACTCTCGCCCACGGCGGGCCTATAAGCTTCTTACTCTCCAGAAGGACCGTGGCGGATTAGCCCTCCCAAACTTACAGGCGTATTACTGGGCAACTGTGTTATTATATAGTAAGGAACTACTACATAATAACTCGGAAGGTCTGGAGGGAATGACAATACGCCTTCTACTTTTCAACTACTTCTGGGTAGTGAGAGCAGAGGGTACTGGTGGAGACATTTACACGACAGTTACCACAAAAAGGATAAGTTTAAAACCGTACTTAGTGGATTCAAGGTTTGGAAGACCGTTAGTAAATTTCTCGGGATAGGAAGATTCTCTTTCTATACACCCATAAAGAATAATCCAGATCTGCCCGAAATTTTAAATAAGTATATGCACAAATGGCACAATACAGGAATCAGCCAGATAGGTTGCCTCTTCTCCTCTGCCAGGATCCATTCTTTTGAAGAACTAAAACATAAATTTGGATTAGACTGGCGGGACTTCTTTAAGTACCTTCAAATTAGAGACTTCTTGTCACAGAAAGTAAGCGGGACGGGGGTGGGGTGTGTGAAAGTTAATCTAGTAGGCACATTGTTATCTGGCACAAGAAACACGATTGGGGGTATTTATTCTCACATCAATGCTATGTTTCCCGATGATATGGAGAAAGTTACACAGAAATGGCTAGAGAAGGATGACATTTCCATTGAAGAGTTTAATTACGCCTATGAAATGTCACAAACCATTTTAATGTCAACCAAACTCCAAGCACAATTCTTTAAAACCTGTTTCTTTTTATACTATACACCGGATAGAATAGCAAAGTGGGGCAGTGGTATGAGCTCTTGCTGCCCTAGATGTATGCTTTATAAGGCTGACTGTATACATATCTTCTCTACCTGTGAAGGACTAAAATCTGTCAAACAAGAGATAGGGAAATTGTTATCCACAATCTTGCATAACACAACTGCTCTAGCCAGTGGGGTTATTTTACTGGGGGCAGCAGACCACGGAAACACCAGTGCAGGCCATGAAACTATCTTTATCGCAGTGGCTGTTTTCAGGCTATGTATTGCCTCAGCGTGGCGAGATAGTACTGCCCCCACCTTCCAACAATGGTTGGCCAGATTTCTTGCAATTGCAAACATCGAAATTGCTATCTATAAACGCAAGGGCAATAGGCGACGAAAAAGAGGTTTAAAAATTTGGTCCCCGTTATTTGTATGGCGTCAGACCTTAGGCTTTACGGAATGAATTGTAGGTTGAACGTGTAATTAGCTCTGGGTACATTAAGATATGTATTTTCTGTGTGCTAATTATGGTACTCTATGCTCTACAATTGTATGTATTTCTGTCTGTCCGGGGGGGGGGGGAAGGAGGGTGAAAACCAAGGTTGTTGTTAAAACTCTGAATAAAGATATTTAAAAAATAAAAAAAAAAAGGACTGTAGTCAATGTGGCGGTTACATCTCAGCTAGACTATGTCAACAGTCTTTTCCTGGGACTTCCCAGGTATTTGACTCATAGACTGCAGATGATTCAGAATGCGCCTGTGAGACTTATTCGCAGAGTTACTTTCGGCCATCACATTTCCCCTCACATCAGGCTCCTTCATTGGCTCCGGGTAGCCAAACGTATTGAATTTAAGTCCCTGATCTTAGATTTTTGGGCAATGCACCACACAGAGCCCAGATAACTTAGAGGGAGGCTTCTCCCACACCAAACTGTCCGCACACTGAGATCCAATTCCCAGCTCTTACTCTGTGTCCCCCGTTTTGCTAAAGCCAGAAAGGGAGGAAGGTCATTCTCTATCAGGACAGCCATGCCATGGAATGCACTGCCACTGAAACTACACATGGCGGTCTCTGAATCCGAGTTCCGAAAGAACTTAAAGACATGGCTCTTCTGTTAAGGTTAGATGCCGCCCCAATCTACTTACCTGACAGCTGCTAGGCGCCGGGACACCTCTGTTTGAGGTAGTTGTTGCACTATACAAATAGCACTATTATTATTATTATCATCATATCATTGTTACTAACCCTTGAAAAATGCCAGGCACACGAGCATCTCTGCAGGATTTTGTTATCTTGACTCAGCCTGTCATGCAAAGGACTCCCCCTTGAGCTTGATGCCAGGAGATGCAGCACTGGTCACCCTTCCCTAAAGCCACCACTGAATTGATTCCTCTGCCAATTAGACAATATTCTGAGTTTTGTCTGCAGAGGACATCAAACAAAATCAATTGCTGCAAATTAGATCAGCTAGTGGCGACAAGTGAATATTAAATTGTGTAGGGTTCAGGGCTTCTCACACTAAAGATTTCGATTTAGAACGAAAAGCCTTAAGAACGTTGGATTGTGATTGGTTATTGTCTGTCATTGCTCACAAATGTCTAAACTAGTAATCAAAGCCTTGGAATCTGAAAATCTTTATAGAGTATGGAGATGGGAGTGAAGTAAGAATATATTCATAGCTATAAACAAATCTAAAATCACTACATTTGACAAACCTCCTAATATGGACCATCCTCAAAACTGTGCACTAACTCTACTACCAATAGAGAGGTACTAAGGGCAGAGGAATAATGTTAAATAATTTTACAAAATAAGTTGCGATTCACATCAATAATGACTTCCAGAAAGTCCCGAAACACACCAACAATGTCTCAATGTTAATTCTAGCAAGAAGACAGGCTAATACAACACTTTCACTGGCTATTTGAAAAGATGACACTTTGGAATTCTGATAAAAGCAGCTCGGCCTTTCATCCTTCTCAGATTAAAATACCGACATTGAATTGAGTATTCATTTTGGCCTAGTGGCACCGTCTTTTGCTTTATTTTAGCAACAGCTGCGTTTTGGACTGCTGCCACTGTTTGGGCCTTTCTGTTGTATGTATTCTGATCGATGTTCGACCCTACTTTATTGTGATATTGGGATTTTCCTGGCTTGCAACTAGAATCAAGAGCCCTTCATTCTAATAACACAGGAGTTCTGCCCCATATCTGAAAAAACTACCATGGATAGGCACTACCAGGTCATGGTCCCAAAATGTCAATACCCCCCCCCCCCCCCCCCCTCCCCATGCTCCTTTGACTTCGGTGGCAGTATTACACTCTTGGCTTTGAATATTGGCAGGGGGGATGACCAAGAAGTAGCTGTGACACCTAAAGCAGTAAGTTGATTTGAGAGTTGTGAATTCATTTAGAGTTTATTTGTTTAAATTAAATGAAGCCTCCTCTTGTCGTTAAAGAGAGTTTTGGGCCCTGGCAGTACCCGCTGTTTGCGGAAAAATTTGAATAATATCATAAAAGATGTGGACCCCACTCCAATTTGTTTACACTGTTTAAGACAGATAATGTTTCTTAGCAGAGGCTAGAGGGTAATGTGCTAGTCGAGGTGGTGCGTCATGAAAGTAAGCAAGACGAAAGGAACCCGATCACATTTTTTTGATCAATGCCCCAGAAATAATCTGATTGCCTGCAGGATTCCCGCTGTTAGAAATGAGGTTTCTGGTTGGCAGTGTATGCACTTTGTCCAATCAGGAACCACAAACTTAGTAAGGGTAAGTCACTACACAACCTACATTATCCTGTGCTCATCCTCTGGTAGCTTAGCACAGAGCAGTCAGGCCTAACTTAAGAGGCAAAGCGTAAAGTATTTGTGCAACACTTAAACAGTAAAACAGCGAAATCACTACATAAAGGCTCAACAACAGTTTAGAAAAAAACGTATAATTTTATAAATAAAACAAGACCAAAATGACAACAATCGAATACATAGAAGTTAAGATATGATTTAAAAATAAAAAATAGCACTTAGAAGCGAATAATACCTAAAGAGATAATTGGTCACGCCGGACCAGGACAAAATCTATCAGGCCGACTACAATGGAGTGCAGGCCCAATACAGGGATCCACTGAGGCCCGCTAAACAAAATTACCTTGGTCCCCGAGTTCTGTTGACAGATGCGAGGTACAGTTGAATGACATGTTGGTTCTGAGGTTCTGGGTCCGAGTGTGATGCGGTGGGCTCCAAGTGTTAGACGCCCATCCGATAGCAGTGATGCATTGATTCTGCTCCTGCAGCAGAGGCGGCTTTGGTGAAACTGGATCAAACCCCTAGGTCCACTTCCAAGGGCCCAGGACTCAGTTGGGGCCACTTGGTGGGTCAGACTCACAAGCAGATGATCCCAAGGGTTGGAAATGGAGAATTCTAAGTATTTTGTTTCCTTAGGCAACACGAGACAAGCCCACAAGCCTTTGGAGTCCATCTGGGTTCAAATGACGCAGGTCCAGTTGTTCTCACCCAGGCAGAGAGAGAAAGAGAGCAGAAGCAGCAGGGCAACATAGCAAAGCAAGAGGTCAGCAAACAGCAGATCCGGCAGAATGTCAGTCCTTTACCAGCACAGCAGTTCCTCTTCTTCTTGGTAGAGTGGTCACAGGTCCAGAATTGTACTGAATTGGTAGAGTCAGAGACCCAGTACTTCTACCCAAATCTGCCTTCGAAGTGGGGGAAACTTCAAAGCACATAAGTCCTGTCTCTGGACTATCTGTAGGGGGTAATCGGCTCTTTGTGTGAGAGCAGGACACTGCCTATTCAGATGTAAGTGTCAGCTCCTCCTCCTCTTCCAGTCCAGAACCAGCTATCCAAATGCAGATGAGTTCTCTGTTACACCCACCCTTTCTGTGTTTGTGGCTGTCTAGATGGAATGCACAAAGAGTAGCTTTCACCCACCCTAGATGTGTATGGCAGACATGCTGCAGGCATGAGAAACAGTAAGAGCAGAGAAATGTCCACTTTCTAAAAGTGGCGTTTCTAAAAAAGTAATGCTAAATATAACTCTAACAGTAGAGATAATTTATCATTACCATTTCAAGGATATAAAACATGGAATAGCTACTCCTTTCTAATCAGGAAGTACAACTCAAAATTGTATTAAGGAATTCCCAATGTTAATCAATGAGAGGAGCAGGCCTCACAGAAGTGAAAAATGAATTTAGTCACTAACAGGACATGCAAACCACAAAACTACATGTCATATCTTCTATCTAAACAGCATCCTTCCCTTTGCGTTGTCCAGGACCTACCTTAGGGTCGATGTGTAAGAAAAGGGGAGTTTGAGGCTTGGCAAGAAGTTTTAAATGCCAAGTTAAAGTGACAGTAAACTGCACACACAGGCTCTGCAGAGGCAGGCCTGAGACCTGGTTAAGGGGCTACTTATGTGGGTGGCACTATCGGTGCTGCTGCCCACAAGTAGCATTTAATTTACAGACCCAAGGCACATGTAGTGCACTTTACTAGGGACTTACAAGTAAATTAAATATGCCAATTGGGGATGAACTAATATTACCATGTTTATTGGAGAGAGCACGTTAGAACTGTTTCGCTGTGGTAAAGTGCGTGGAGCCCTAAAGCCAGCAAAAACAAGGTCAGAAAGGTGGAGGAAGGCAGGCAAAAAGTTGGGGGAAGACCACCCTAATGCTGTCAGGTCTAACACCCACCTTGCTATGGTTCGCATCTGCAGGAAGGTTAAGGTTGGGTCATTTTCACAAAAGCTGCTACGTGCTCTGAAGAGCATTCATCTGGACAGCACAGCCTAGGACGTGCACCTCACACTCTGGTCTACTGGGTCACTGGTGTCACCAATAGAGCAGCTAGACTAGGGACAGATTTAACCATGTTGAACAATAATTAAGTCCCAGCAGAAACTCTCAAAAGAGAGTGGGATCAGCTTTTTTAAATCATTTAAATTAGGGATTTATTACCTTTGGGACTCATTTAGACATTGGCTCTGTGGGAGATTCGCTGTGAATTTGTCAAGGACTGCCACGTGAGGTGTGGCAATCCCAGGCAGGAAAATCAATCAGGGGCTCAGTGTGCAGGAAGAAGGGTGCTTTTGTGACAGCCCCAGTGATTTGTTTTTTCTTTCATATGAACAAACTCCATCTTTGTTTTTGCAAAACAAAAAAGTTTGCAGAGTGCACAGCACTTTTTTTTGCCCGCTTCTCAAACTTTTGTTTTATTCAAAAAAAGATATGGCACCAGCTTGGAAAAGTCTTCTGTCTTCAGAGCAACCACTGCACTATTGATTTCATTAAAGGCTATAGAGATCTTCCACTAGGCAGGGTCTCTAAATCAGGCACTTGTTCAACTGCCATGGGCCTAACATAACCTGGCGGACCGGAGCAAATAAAGGGGGAGCTTTGTATCTTAAGGATGTTAGTTACTGTCCTAATAATGTTTCCTAAAATAGGACCCCCTATTGGGGTAGACACAGCTGAATGGTATTGAAACCACTCCTAGCTCAGTGGTAAAACTGTAGTCAACAGTACTATGAGGGGTTTCACCATCAAACTTGTATATTTACTTTTGTCTTAAGCAACGTTTTAATAGGACAATAATCCTTAAGTTAATAAGAAAGTTAGCCTTGATGCTACAGATTTTCCCAAATCAGATCCTGTCAATCGATTTTGAGAGTTTTGTAGCATGTTCCTTATTTCTCAGTACTAGTGATAGTAGTTGATCTGCAGGCTGCTACCTTGTACATCTCCTTATCTATAACAACCGGCCCAATCAATACAGTCATGAGAGGGGGAGGGCACAGTAGCAGAGAGACTCTAATCTTGACTGCCTGTATGACCACATCTCTGGTCATACAGGTTCAGCAAGAAACTCCAAGAACCATTCTTGCATTTGTTGCAGAGGCCTGAGTCCAAGTGGAGAAGCAGTTAAGAAAGCTCGGTAAGGGATTATTCATGACCCCAGTTTATTGTCGCTGGCCTAGCACTACATGCCCTCATCTGGAGTCGACATGGTGACCCACCATTCATGTGATCAAGGCCAGCAACAACAGCGTTTGTCGCAGCATTACCACCCTCCGGTGCTTTCAAATCAAGGGAGGCTGCCAGTGTCCATCCTGCATAGCAACACCCAGCAAGCTTTGCCCCAGGACTGTAGAAAATTCTTCAGATTCCCCTAGCAGAGAAGAAAGCTGAAAATTCAAACATGTTGTAAAAACAATAAAAAGCCTTAGGGAGTGACACCCAGGTACAGAGAAAAAATAGTAACACACTTTGCCTTTCACAGCAGCTAGGAAGGGAAAGTCAATACTGACTTGGGGAAAAACCAGAAACGGGACCGTCCTCCGGCAGTGCCTTCTAAGGGCCTGATTATGAGTCTGGTGGTCTGAGGACTGCCAAGGCTCATGGTAGCGGTGGTCCGACCGCCCTATTACGAGTTAGGTGGTCGGACTGTCCTAGGACCGCCGCAAGGGAACTGTCATTCCCTAGAGGTGGTGTGGCGGTCAGAGGACACAATATGCTTGCCGGGACCGGGACATTACACTAAGGAAAAAGAATTTGAAAAACCTTGCAATTTCACTGAAAAAACCAAAGGTGACAGGGACGTTGTCGATAGGCTGAGATTTCACTCCTACAAAACCAGTGAAATTCAGCAGTTATAGTTACCTGAGCTAACTATAACTTACGCCCACGCATTGCACTGCTTATGACATCACTCATGAGATGGTCAGTGAGATCACTGATAAAATCACTGGTGACATCTCAAATGACATCTGCGGGAGCTGTCATTGCATTGGTGGGGACGGAGCTCCTGAACATTCTGCTCCCTCTCTGTCAAAGTAATTGTGCCTCGCTTTGAGCAAGCCAGATCAAAATGCTCTTGCTTGTTTAAAGCGGAGCACAGTATGCCATGGCTTGGTGGGAGCAATAAAGTTCCCGGCAAGCTGTAGCAAACAACTATGTCCCAGGGGTGGGCACCCGGCACATAGCAAAAGCTGGCCCTGGGGGTGGTGGTCCCTAGTGCCATGTATAACTCACGCAACCGCAATCCTCTGCTGATGCTAATACTGTATTTAGACACTTATTTGCCCATGTCTTCTTCAATTAAATTTTAGCTATACATACATGATTCACTCGCTGCTTCCGCCTTGAGTGATCGCTCCCCTCGCTGCTCCTCACAGCGTGGTATCGTATTGCTGCATTGTAACCAAGTTGTGATATCTGCATAGCTCCATTTTTAGTAAGCTTCGTAATTTCATAGCGCTATTATCCCACAGCGCTTACATTGCTTTGATTGCATTGTTGTGTGTGATTTCCCCCGGCGCCCTGCTCTGACCTCCCCTCCATTTTGATCCTGCTGTTGTTGTGTTCCCCTGAGCCCGCCACGCCTCCCAGCTGAGCCGCCCTCCCACAAGCACCCAAAAGCATTCCCCAAACCTCGCAGCGCTGTGATTCACTCGCTGCTTCCGCCTTGAGTGATCGCTCCCCTCGCTGCTCCTCACAGCGTGGTATCGTATTGCTGCATTGTAACCAAGTTGTGATATCTGCATAGCTCCATTTTTAGTAAGCTTCGTAATTTCATAGCGCTATTATCCCACAGCGCTTACATTGCTTTGATTGCATTGTTGTGTGTGATTTCCCCCGGCGCCCTGCTCTGACCTCCCCTCCATTTTGATCCTGCTGTTGTTGTGTTCCCCTGAGCCCGCCACGCCTCCCAGCTGAGCCGCCCTCCCACAAGCACCCAAAAGCATTCCCCAAACCTCGCAGCGCTGTGATTCACTCGCTGCTTCCGCCTTGAGTGATCGCTCCCCTCGCTGCTCCTCACAGCGTGGTATCGTATTGCTGCATTGTAACCAAGTTGTGATATCTGCATAGCTCCATTTTTAGTAAGCTTCGTAATTTCATAGCGCTATTATCCCACAGCGCTTACATTGCTTTGATTGCATTGTTGTGTGTGATTTCCCCCGGCGCCCTGCTCTGACCTCCCCTCCATTTTGATCCTGCTGTTGTTGTGTTCCCCTGAGCCCGCCACGCCTCCCAGCTGAGCCGCCCTCGCCCCTCCCCCTCCGCTATCCATATATGACAGGAGTTCCCGCGCGCAGCGTTCACGCGCAGCGATCGCGCCCAACCCGCGCCGAAGGTGCGCCAAAGGTAAGCCCGTCTACGCCCGTCCGCGCCTGGACCGCGCCCAGCGCCAGACCCCCTGCCCCTCGAGCTGCCCAGCCCTCCCGCATTACCTACGATGCCGCCTCCCTCCTAGCCCTCGACCCCGGTCGCGCCCCCAACTGCGTCCTTGCCGCTCCTGGACACACCCATGGCCCTTTCTCCTGCTACTCCTGCAAATTCAGCGGCACCGACAACATCTCTGCTACGTCCACACCACAGATTCCCGACCCCAACCACCTACAATGCATCCTTCTCAACACCCGATCGGTCCATAGGCATGCCATTGACCTATGGAATCTACTAGACACCATTTCCCCGGACATCGCCTTCCTTACGGAAACATGGATGAATGCTTCCTCCGCACCAGACATCACCATTGCCATCCCTGAAGACTATAAGATCACCCGCAAAGACCGTACCAGCCACACAGGAGGAGGAATCGCCATCGTCCACAAGAAATCTATCCGCATCTCAACCAGCTCTGACGTCAATCTCGCCAACTCCGAACATCTTCACTTCCAGATCCACATCGACCCCAAAACAACACTCAGAGGCACTCTCCTCTACAGACCACCAGGACCCCGCGCAAAATTCAGTGAAGACATCACGGACTTCATCACCCCACACGCGCTCCCCTCCAAAGATTACATCCTTCTGGGAGACCTCAACTTTCACCTTGAAAAGACCAACGACCACAACACCTCCACCCTCGTGGACAACCTCGCCAACCTCGGACTTAAACAACTAGTCACTTCCCCCACCCACATCGCAGGTCACACACTCGACCCCATCTTCACATCCAGCAATCATATCTCCTTCTGCCACACTACGGATCTCCTCTGGACCGACCACAGCTGCGTTCACTTCATCTACAACAAGCCGAAACCCATCATCCACTCCCAACCTACCCTGCAAAGAAACTGGAACAAAATCACCACGGACCAAATCTCCGCATCGCTCCTTCGAAACTCCCCAGCCCTCTCTTCTAACGCCAACGAAGCCGCCGCCAACCTCACCCTATGGTTATCCAACACCGCCGACACCTTAGCTCCACTGAAAAAACGTCAAAGCAAACCTGGCAGCAAGAAAGCCTCATGGTTCAACGATGATCTCAAGAAGTCCAAGAAACTCTGCCGCTCCCTTGAAAAGGCCTGGAAAAAAGACCCAACCACCAGCACCAAGGACGCCTTCAAAAGCGCCACCCGCACCCACCACCAACTGATCCGAAAAGCCAAGAAAACAGCTTTCAAGGATCGACTTGACAACAACGCCCACAACAGCAAGGAACTTTTCAACATCGTCAAGGAATTTTCCAATCCCTCGGCCAACTCCAACGACATCACCCCCTCTCAAACCCTCTGCGACTCCCTAGCCTCTTTTTTCCACAACAAGATTGCAGACATCCACAACAGCTTTGACAACCAACCCGGAAACCAACCCACCCTACCATCTGCTGACCACCTTCCCCCCGTGAACACCCTTAACGCTTGGAACCCAATCTCCACTGAGGACACCATCCGCCTGATAAATTCCATCCACTCAGGATCCCCCACAGACCCATGCCCTCACCACATCTTCAACAAAGCAGACTCCGTCATAGCACCGCACCTCCGAGACGTCATCAACTGCTCCTTCAACTCCGCTACCTTCCCAGAAGACTGGAAACACGCCGAACTCACTGCCCTTCTGAAAAAACCAACAGCGGACCCCACCGAACTCAAAAATTACCGCCCCATCTCGCTTCTTCCATTCCCGGCCAAAGTCATCGAGAAAGCCGTCAACAACCAGCTCGCCGCTTTCCTCGAAGCCAACAAATCCCTCGACTCCTCACAGTCCGGCTTCCGAGCCAAACACAGCACTGAGACCGCCCTCATCGCAGCAACAGACGACATTCGAACTCTACTGGACAACGGAGACACAGTCGCCCTCATCCTCCTCGACCTCTCTGCAGCATTCGATACAGTCTGCCACAGCACCCTTCTACAACGCCTCAATAACATCGGAATCCAAGGAAAAGCACTTGAATGGATCACCTCGTTCCTCACCGGAAGAACCCAGAGAGTCCGCCTTCCTCCATTCAAGTCCGAGGCCTCTGAAGTCATCTGCGGCGTCCCTCAAGGATCCTCACTCAGTCCCACCCTCTTCAACGTATACATGAGCCCCCTCGCGGCCATCGCACGCCGACACAACCTCAACATCATCTCCTACGCGGACGACACTCAACTAATCCTTTCTCTCACCAATGACCCTAGCACCGCCAAAACTAACCTACACGAAGGAATGAAAGAAGTTGCCGAATGGATGAAACAAAGCCGTCTGAAACTGAACTCAGACAAAACTGAAGTCCTCATCTTAGGTACATCCCCCTCTGCATGGGACGATTCCTGGTGGCCTGAAGCCCTCGGAAAAGCACCCATCCCGACAGACCACGCACGGAACCTAGGCGTCATCCTGGATTCTTCACTCTCAATGAACAGACAAGTCAGCGCCGTATCCTCTTCCTGCTTCAACATTCTTCGCATGCTCAGAAAAACATTTCGCTGGATCCCCCTCGAAACAAGGAAAACAGTTACCCACGCTCTTGTCACGAGCCGACTGGACTACGGAAACACCCTCTACGCGGGTACTACCGCAAAGCTCCAGAAGAAACTCCAACGAATCCAAAACGCATCAGCCAGGCTCATATTAGACATCCCTCGCAACGAACACATCTCTGATCACCTTAAAGACCTCCACTGGCTACCCGTCAATAAGAGGATCACCTTCCGACTGCTTACCCACGCACACAAATCACTCTACGACATCGGACCAGATTGCCTCAACTCTCGACTGTCCTTCTACACCCCCTCCCGCCAACTACGATCTTCCAGCCAAGCCCTCGCCACTATACCTCGCATCAACAAGACCACCATGGGAGGCAGATCCTTTGCATACCTGGCTGCTAAAACATGGAACTCACTCCCCGCCTACCTTCGCCTCACCCAGAACCACCTAGCGTTCAGAAAGCAGCTTAAACGTGGATATTTGACAAATAACCCTCCTCCCCTTCCTAAGCGCCTTGAAACCCTCTGGGTACGTAGTGCGCTATACAAATTCTATGACTTGACTTGACTTGACTATTACAAATATTTTTTTTTCATAAAGACACATATGTCATCAGCAGAGGATTGCGGTTGCGTGAGTTATAGTTGCCTGCACTAACTATAACGGGGGAATTTCATTGGTTTTTTACGAGTGAAATGTACAGCTAACTATAACTTGTGTGAAACCTATGGTTTTTTCAGTGAATTTGCAAGGTTTTTTAAATGCTAATTCCTAACTATAACGTGTGTGAAACCTATGGTTTTTTCAGTGAATTTGTACGGTTTTTTAAATGCTAAGTTACTTTACGCCATTCGTGGCGTGCGCGCCCAGTTAACGCAGTTCGTTCCGTGCGCGCACGGTGCGCTTCGCGCACCGTGCGCCCACTTTACGCAGTTAGTGCCGTGCACGCACGGTGGTCACGCGGTGCGCTGCGCGCACCGCGTGCCCACGTTACGCGGGATGGGCCATGTACGCACGATGCGCTTCGTGCACCGTGCGCACATGGGGGACAAATTATGCGCTTCGTTGTGAAAGGTATTCATTTGTAGTTTCCATTTAGAAATATGTCATGCGCAAATGGTGACCTTCGGGCACCATTTGCACACGGGGTGGGGAAATTGTGGATAATTTTTTTTTTTTTAAATAATTTTAACCATACGCGTACGGTAAGCGTAATCGGCGATTTTTCGAAAAAAATTAAAATTGTTTTTTTGGCCTTGGGGGTTGTTTGGGGACACCTATATCGATGCTGTGTGGTTAAGAACAGAATATACTGCCCCTTTAGATGTTTTTGGACTTTGTTTATGCTGCCCCCCTCAGAGTGTGAGAGAGAAAATGGCGGCCGCCGCTTCCTGGTTTCGACCGATTCGAATGTTTACTTTGATCGAACAGCCAATCAGAACCTATTGTGTGTGAAACCTATGGTTTTTTCAGTGAATTTGTACGGTTTTTTAAATGCTAAGTTACTTTACGCCATTTGTGGCGTGCGCGCCCACTTAACGCAGTTCGTTCCGTGCGCGCACGGTGCGCTTCGCGCACCGTGCGCGCACAGTGAGCACGCGGTGCGCTTCGCGCACCGCGTGTCCACGTTACGCTAGATGGGCCATGAACGCACGATGCGCTTCGCGCACCGTGCGCACATGGAGGAAACATATGATGAGCATCGTTGTGACAGGTAAAATATATGTTTTGTTTTGCTCTGATAAGCCATGCACAAATGGTGTGCTTCGGGCACCATTTGCACACGGGGTGGGGAGAATGTGGATATTTTTTTTTTTTATTATTATTATTTGCTACCGTACGCGTACGGTAAGCGTAATCGCCGAAATTTTCGAAAAAATTAAAATTGCCTTTTTTCACTTGGGGGATCGTTGGGGACTCCCTCGACATGGCTAGGTGCTTGGGAGCTGTCTAAACAGCCCCTTTACATGTTTTTGCACTTTGTTTTTCAACCCCCTGTCAGAGTGCGAGAAAGAAAATGGCGGCCGCCGCTTCCTGGTTTCGACCGATTCGAATGTTTACTAAGATCTAACGGCCAATCAGAATCGCGCTCGCGCACGTCACCGTACGCGTACGGTAAGCGCACCGTAAGCGCACCGTAAGCTGGCTCAGATATATATATTGATTTAAAGGCTATTTTCTCAGAATCTACTGAACAGATTTACACCAAACCTACAAAAGGCACTTCCTTGACCTGTAGACTACCTCTCTGCCAAATTTCAAGGAACTCTGTTCAGCCGTTCGGGCTGTAGCTGTGTCTAAAGGTCCTATGGAAAAATGCATGGGAAAAACGCGTTTTGGGACCCCCCTTTTATCTCAGCCCCCGCTTGACGAATCCCCCGAGACTTTCAGGGTAGGAGTGGAGCGTAGCGCCCCACCTATTTCGAAAATTTCGCGAGGATTCGTCGACCGGCGCCAAAGTTATTCAAAATAGAATGTTGCGGTTTTCCTATGGAAACAGGGTCCTAACTATAACTACCTACTGGCGACCGCCAGTAGGTAATATATATATATATATATATATATATATGTATGTGTGTATATATGTATGTGTATATATATATATATATATATATATATATATATATATATATTCACTGAAAAAATCATAGGTTTGAGGGAAAGTTATAGTTAGTTGGACATTTCACTTGTACAAAACCAGTGAAATTCCCCCGTTATAGTTAATTCAGCTATTTTCCTCCTGTCGGCCGACGTGGCTAGAGCACAGGAGGCGGCAGCTACGGAGATGTTCTCCGATACCCTCCCGTCTACGAGCAAAATGATGGAGCCAGTATTGGAAAAATCAAACGTGAACAATTCAGTGAGGTACTTATTAAAAAAACTAGAAAAAAAGATGAAATCTGAAATGACTAAATGGTGGGAGTCCAAATCGTTACAAGGCTACATTGAGGTTAACAGAATTCCCAGAGGTTTACGCATACTAACGGCACCTAGTTACGAGGAACCTAACCCTGAGTCAATGAAGGAATGGGCAGAATGTAACTTAGAGTCTTCTAGGAGGTTAACTCTCATTCTCATCAAATACGCCGACATTGACGGAGCCAAATTATTGGGTGAAATTGATGAAATTAATGAAGAGTTGGAAAAACATGACCATAAGGATGAACAAAACCAGTTAAGGAATGAAATGATGACCCGCCTTCAAAGAGAAGATGACAAAATAAAAATCAGAAAAGCGTTCAAATTTCAAAGGGACAGAACGGACTATGAATTAGGTCAAATATTCACCTTCGCCAAACGCTATGATGCGCTGAGAAAATCCAAATTTTGCAATGTGGAAGAAGTACCAACAGCATCCAAATTCAGCAAGGGCCAACACAATCGCACTGCCAATACCTCCCCATCAGAAGCCAGTTCAGGGGGAGGCAGCGAATCTGAATCGGATATGCGCAATGCCACAATGATGGGATCAAAATCTAAGCCATCACCAGGAGAGGAGCTTAATTTTTTATGCCAAGAACGCAGGCAAACACTGCGTCCAAGGCCTCCAACAAATCCAGCACCTCCAACTACAAGCGGCGGCAGAGGCGCAAAGCAAACCTCAAACGAGCAAACACAAATCAGAAGAAGAGGACGTGGATATTGGAGAAACAAACAATAATTGACGAACAAGTAGAAAATACAATTATCAATTTATCCAATATCGAATTGACAAAACAAGAAACAAACATTTTAAGACTTGGTCTTTCATACGCACCACAAACCAACTTTGATTATGCTGCAACAAGACTTGATTTATACAAAGGGGTACGCAAATTAAAATTGAAGAAGCATTTCCTGATCAATACACCAAATCAAGTAGCCAACATTGAAGCCACCACATCTGATATCAAACGAGGTGCAACAACTTTGACTCAATCTGATGTACCCTTGTTGCAAATCATGCAAGAACTAAGTGCAGAAAGTAACCAAGGAAATGAAACCCCTAAAGCTAGCCCATTCAAACCTAAACCCTCGTTCAATCCAATCATGTTACGAGACTCTATTGACATTTTCCACGAAGCTGTAACCATGCAAATGAAAGAGTTACACAAGGCGACACAATCTAAGATTACAAAATCCCAAAAATGTAATCAACAATACAGATTGTTAACATCTAAACTACAAAAAAATAAGGAAATTGTAATCCGCAACAGTGATAAAGGCGGCAATATTGTTATCTGGCCAATAAGCTTATACAACAAGGAAGCTTACAAACAACTAAATGATCGAACATGTTACACACGAACTACTATGGCCAATTTGAAAACTTCATACAAAGAATTCCATCTCAAGCTTGCCGAATGGAAAAGAACACTACTAATCAGCAATGATGAATACAAATATCTAAAGAATGACAATCCTACAACACCTACTATATATTTTATTCCAAAAATTCATAAAAACAACAATGAACGTCCCGGGAGATCAATAATCAGTACCAGGAATAGTTTGGTGGAACATACAACAAAATACATCGATTATTATTTACAGGAGTTTGTGCAGAATCTACCATCATACGTGAAAGATACCAGTGACTTCCTAAGAAAGATTTCGGATTTTGTGTGGCAGGATGATTTTTATCTTATGGCATTGGATGTCACCTCCTTATACACCAGTATTGAACATACGGATGGTCTTACAACAATCCAATATTATCTATCACAAAGATCAATACAGCATCAAGAACACAACAATATGCTAATTGAAATGATTGGATTCTGTCTATGTAATAACGTTTTCATGTTCAATAGTCAGTTGTACCAACAAACCAGAGGTGTAGCTATGGGGGCCAGCTTCTCACCGAGTTATGCCTGTCTTCATATGGGCAGATGGGAGGGGCTGGTCCTCAAGGAGGAATTCGGTGAATATGTTAACAACAATGTTAAATTATGGATAAGATATATTGACGATCGGTTTGTAGTTTGGCAAGGTACACCACAACAAGCAAATGAATTCATCGATAAGATTAATGTCAATAGTATCAATTTACAGTTTACCGCAACCATTAGCCATTCACAAGTTGAATTCTTAGACACCCAAATATACATAAGTAACAACAAAATTGAAACCCGCCTTTTTAGAAAAAAGACAGCGGGTAACTCATGCTCCATGCAACAAGTGCGCATCCTAAACACCTTATCAACAGCATTCCCTACGGGGAAATGTTGCGGATCAGGCGCATATGCAGTAATAACCAGGATCTAAAGGTAGCACAAGATGAAACTAAAATTCGTTTTAAACAACGTGGCTACCAACCAGATGTCATTGACAATGCTATTAAAAAATCCATGACTTGGAGCAGGGATGAAGCCATTAAGGATAAAAAATCTAAGAATATTAGCCGTAACAACATGACTGTAGGCAATACAGATTCTGAGTCTCCAAATGAGGAATTCCGTCTGATCATTAAATATAGCCAACAACACAAAGCACTTAACAAAATCATCCAGCAAAACTGGCCTCTGGTACGCAGTGATCCATTGATTGGACCTCTGCTACCGCAGAGGGTGTCCATCACCTACAGTAAGGCTCCATCAATGAGGGACATACTGGTCAAGACAAGTCCAGAGGTTATAGATAACAGCAGCTGGATACAATCCGGTAAAGGATTTTTCAGATGTAAAACATGCAAAGCATGTATTCAGGGAGTCAATACCAATACATACAAAACTCCCTTTAGTGATCGAAACTACACAATATCTAAACTTTTAACATGTAAGACAGAATATGCGGTATACGTACTCTCATGCCCTTGTAATTTACGTTACATAGGCAGCACCAAATTACCTGTCTTTAAACGTATCCTCCCAACATCGAAGAGCCATCACAAATCAGGATAACACTTATCCAGTGGCACGGCATTTCAGGGAACATCATAAATCTGACAACCACAACCTGAAATACTTTGTAATCGATGCTGTCCCACCTAGCAGGAGAGGAGGTGACCGAGAAAGTAAATTAAGAAAACTAGAAACTCGGTACATCTTACAATTAGACACTAAGCAACCTGCAGGACTCAATGCTACGGAGGATCTTTACACATGTCTAATTTAATTCAACATGTTTTCACCAAACCATATGATGACTAAACCAAACCTCGCCTATCAACAACAATAATAATAAAAAATCTTATTATTTGAATCATATATTATCGAACTGTCTTATTATTGGATCCTCAATTTTCAACAAAAATACGATATTTTAATATTTATTGTAGTTTTACAAGGTTTTTTAAGGCAACAGAAAATCTAGTTTTACTGTATTTATATTTGAAAATATGTTCTTTCTGTGCACCTATCCATATTTTATACTTGATATTAAATGGATAGGCGGATATATATATTTTTAAGGTCATATTACCTTTTATCTATTTATTGGCATCTTTTGCACAATTGACATGCACTGATACATATGCACTTCAAAAGTGCGCTTGTTCAAGTTTAATTAGGAGGTGGATAAACCAGATATTATATCATGGGATCCGCCTCACAGTAATGGAGATCGAGGATCTGATAAATTCAGGGCGGAAGACCTTTTTATAATTCAATGCCTCCTTGCCCAAAACTAATGAAATTTACTACAGCAAAAATGCAGTGTACTACATTCAACAAAGTATCAAGGGCAATTTTGTCACACATTTTGAGGCAACGTTGGATCCCACCATACGATTAGATGTATTAACATGCAAATAAAGTAAAATAGTACAGAACAGAGCACGATATGAAATGAGGTAAAAAAGAATAGGATAAAGATAAAAACAAATTAGTTACACCGCTCTATGAATGATAACGTCTCAGCACGCACACAAGGCTCCTTTGCACATATTTTGCACACAACACTTTGCACTTTTACAAAAACAATTCTTTGTAGTTTTGTTGTTTTTGCTTTTAAATAATTGCACCACGATGAACAAATATAATACACAGATTGAAGACACCCACAGCATTAACATGAGATATAAGGGGGTATTTTACCAGGATGTCTGTCTCATCTGCAAATGTGTATATCATTAACAATGGAAATGTCTTTTTGGTACATTATAATATATTTGATTGAAATGAGCATATATTTCAAACTAAATAACAAATGTGTTAATTTGAGACATTACAAAGGACATCAGAAAAAGATTTCGACAAATAGCGAAATCCTGCGGTGATTTGTACTGTGAAAACATTGTCTTCCATGTCTTCTATGTCTATTTTAAACCAGTACGTCATCAGTACCACATGGTTGCAATTGCACTAGCACTTTCACTTTTTAAATGAGATCCTTCTCTCTCATGCCACTGTCATGTGATCAAGGCTCTGGCGAGCCGAAACGCGTAATGGCGACTGAGGAATAAAGAAGATATTTTTGCACCTATACTTGGGTCTGTGTCCATCTCTTGGGAGAGCCGCTTTTTGAAATTTAGCGGAGGAATACTTGTTATATATATATTACCTACTGGCGGTCGCCAGTAGGTAGTTATAGTTAGGACCACGTTTCCATAGGAAATCCGCAACATTCTATTTTGAATAACTTTGGCGCCGGTCGACGAATCCTCGCAAATTTTTCAAAATAGGTGGGGCGCTATGCTCCGCTCCTACCCTGAAAGTCTCGGGGGGGGATTCGTCAAGCGGGGGCTGAGATAAAAGGGGGGTCCCAAAACGCGTTTTTCCCATGCATTTTTCCATAGGACCTTTAGACAGAGCTACAGCCCGAACGGCTGAACAGAATTTAATGAAATTTGGCAGAGAGGTAGTCCCCAGGTCAAGGAAGTGCCTTTTGTAGGTTTGGTGTAAATCTGTTCAGTAGATTCTGAGAAAATAGCCTTTAAATCAATATATATATCTGAGCCAGCTTACGGTGCGCTTACGGTGCGCTTACCGTACGCGTACGGTGACGTGCGCGAGCGCGATTCTGATTGGCCGTTAGATCTTAGTAAACATTCGAATCGGTCGAAACCAGGAAGCGGCGGCCGCCATTTTCTTTCTCGCACTCTGACAGGGGGTTGAAAAACAAAGTGCAAAAACATGTAAAGGGGCTGTTTAGACAGCTCCCAAGCACCTAGCCATGTCGAGGGAGTCCCCAACGATCCCCCAAGTGAAAAAAGGCAATTTTAATTTTTTCGAAAATTTCGGCGATTACGCTTACCGTACGCGTACGGTAGCAAATAATAATAATAAAAAAAAAAAATATCCACATTCTCCCCACCCCGTGTGCAAATGGTGCCCGAAGCACACCATTTGTGCATGGCTTATCAGAGCAAAACAAAACATATATTTTACCTGTCACAACGATGCTCATCATATGTTTCCTCCATGTGCGCACGGTGCGCGAAGCGCATCGTGCGTTCATGGCCCATCTAGCGTAACGTGGACACGCGGTGCGCGAAGCGCACCGCGTGCTCACTGTGCGCGCACGGTGCGCGAAGCGCACCGTGCGCGCACGGAACGAACTGCGTTAAGTGGGCGCGCACGCCACAAATGGCGTAAAGTAACTTAGCATTTAAAAAACCGTACAAATTCACTGAAAAAACCATAGGTTTCACACACGTTATAGTTAGGAATTAGCATTTAAAAAACCTTGCAAATTCACTGAAAAAACCATAGGTTTCACACATGTTATAGTTAGCTGGACATTTTACTGATAAAAAAACCAATGAAATTCCCCCGTTATAGTTACTGTAGGCAACTATAACTCACGCGACCGTAATCCTCTGCTGATGACATATGTGTCTTTATGAAAAAAAAATATTTGTAATATATGTATAGCTAAAATTTAATGGAAGAAGACATGGGCAAATAAGTGTCTAAATACAGTATTAGCATCAGCAGAGGATTGCGGTCGCATGAGTTATAGTTGCCTACAGTAACTATAACGGGGGAATTTCATTGGTTTTTTATCAGTAAAATGTCCAGCTAATTATAACATGTGTGAAACCTATGGTTTTTTCAGTGAATATATATATATATATATATATATATATATATATATATATTCACTGAAGAAATCATAGGTTTGAGGGAAAGTTATAGTTAGTTGGACATTTCACTTGTACAAAACCAGTGAAATCCCCCCGTTATAGTTAGTTCAGCTAACTATAAATCGCGCCCCTGCAATGCACTGCTGATGACGTCACATATTACATCACTCATGACCTGGTCAGTGACATCACTGATGACATCTCAAATGACATCACTGATGACATCATCCATGTGATAAATTGATGCATCTTCTCACACCCTAATATAACCTTTGATACACCCACTCTAAATTACAGACTGCCGTTCTCAAAACCATAGACACTCGTATACCAATAACTACATACCCACTCACTGATTCTTAGGTTTACACACACATCCACTCACTCACCCGTACAGTCACTCATACTTATGATCACTCAGTACAG
This sequence comes from Triturus cristatus, assembly GCF_964204655.1. Lineage (NCBI taxonomy): Eukaryota > Metazoa > Chordata > Amphibia > Caudata > Salamandridae > Triturus > Triturus cristatus. The sequence goes on from NC_140589.1 coordinate 1,140,517,567, forward strand.
GACTATCATATGCACTCATACACCTATATAGACACTCACACACCGTCACTCATCCATAGAGGTACTCACACACCTAGTCAGTCATGCAAATAATTAATCACACTGCCATTTACTCACCTATACAGTTATACAGACCAGCTCAATTACACATACAAATACTAGCACATTCTTACGCTCTTATACAATCACTGATGCAAGCACACACTCATCCATACAGCCACTCTCACAATCACACACTCTCACTTATAGCCCTTTATATACTCCAACACACATATATACTGCCTTTCACATATGTAGTTACTTACACATGTACCACTGAGATATACATTCACTCACTAACACACCCATACACACACTCACCCACCCATACAGTCCATCACAGATGCACTCTTGAAACCATGCACCCACTCGCACATCTATGCACAGAGTCACACACACCCCACCCACACAAACACTCAGGCACCCATACAGATACTCAGACAACCAATCAATCACCCTTATGGACCCATGTAGCTATTCGCAAACCCATGCAGCTGCTTGCACACCAACAGACAGACGGATACAGAGATTCACACAGTTTAGTCTCTAACCCATGCAGTGAGTAAGATATGTTTAAGCACTTACTTATAGAGTCAGTCACGCACCTATTAAATCATCCATTCAGACACTTATACACCCACTCATTCTTCAATACGCCTTTCCCTATATATATTAAACATATTTAAACTTTACAGAAACACAATGGATGATGTCATCAGTGATGTCACTGACCATGTCATGAGTGATGTAATATGTGACGTCATCAGCAGTGCATTGCGGGGGCGCGAGTTTTAGTTAGCTGAACTAACTATAACGGGGAAATTTCACTGGTTTTGTACGAGTGAAATGTCCAACTAACAATAACTTTCTCTAAAACCTATGGTTTTTTCAGTGAATTTCAAAGGTTTTTCAAATGCTAGTTTCTAACTATGCCTACAGAGGTAGAACATGTGAAGAAAGAAGAAAAAACACACAGAAAGAAGCAAAAGAAATGCAGAAAGAAGCAACAGAAGTCCACAAAGACGAAGAAAAGTACAGGAAGAAGCAAGACATGTGCAGAAAGAACCAACAGAGGAGCAGAAAGAGGCCTTGTTCCAAAATCATCTTGTGCCCACAACTTTTTCAGACGGGTACTGGTGGTAACTGACTCTGACTAACTAGGCCTAGAGCCAGTGCTATGCTAAAAGACACTTAGAATATATTGAAAACACCTACATACACTAGGGAACACTATGCGTTGGGGTACCCCTGTGATTAGCATGACCTTCTCTGTAAGGCCCTAGTACATAATAGGGCAGGGGGATTAAAACTACCACTTAAAACGCGCTACGGGGTGCGTTTGCACAGTGGTGAAGGGAGCGGGGGGGTCTGAGGTGACGTGTATGAGTCTGAGTCTAAGCTACGGACTATCACTGTTAGTTACTGTTACTGTTTATTCCCACCTAGAAAAGGGGGGCTAAACCACAGATACTGGATGGGTGTCGCTACATACATGCATCAGGGTGACAAGTTTTAGCTTAAGCTCTAGTTTACTACAATAGGAGGGCAGTGCTTTAAGAGCCCTAAGTAGCTTATATAAGCTGTTTTACTGCGGGTTAGAGGTAATTTAACCAGCTTTTGGTAGCTTGCGATTCCCCCTCTTTTCCCCCTCTATTGAGTTTCTCTGCCCTCTCTCCCAAAACCTGATGTGCGGTGGACCAGCTTCTGCCACTCTCAGGGCCGCTAGAGCTCGTTTCCGCTGCTCTGAGCTGACCAAGCCGACTCCTTATTACCAGATATCCCCAGGAAAGGCCTATACACATTATGCGTGCTGTTTATCAGTAAGCGTAAGGAGAACAAGTTGGTCTCCTATAGAGGATTGTGCTGATCCCCTAGTTATCTGGAAACCTCGCTGTTTAGACAAATGCCATCACCCTATAGAGGTTAAAGAGGACGAGCTTAGGTATGACCCAGTTAACAGGAGGGGAGTTAGGTCCATGGAGTTAGCTCCTCAGCAGTGCGGAGGGAAGATTCAGCCATTTAAAGAGGGCCTTTTTGGGCAACAGAATTGTAGTTCCGGTCTTCAGGCCGTTTCAACCCCTGCTGGTGAGGCTCTTCAGGGGAAAAGATACAAATTAAGATCAAGTACCTTCTTAGGGAAAGAGGTTTCTCAGTGTCAATCTATACCCTTAGCCGAGTCCTTAACAAGCCAAAACTCAGGAGTCGGCCGGTAAGGACGGCAAACTGACTCCTATTAAGGAGAGGAAAAAGAAATCTACTCAACCCCCAGCAAGGGTGACCCCGTCTTTAAGGTCTTACTTTAAATTGAACATGCAGGGTAGCAAGGAAGTAGAGAAGCAGGGAGCAGCCTTGGTCCAGAACATCAAGCCACCAGAAGTGGCCTTTTGATCACCAAATAGGTTTGCAGTTCTTTCTGATGCCAGCCCTTCAGTTGGGAGTGATATTGATCTGAGCGGTACCGACAAAAAGAATGAAACTCCTGACAGGGGTCAGGTGATAACAACGCACGGCCCAGACTTAATTCAGGAGATGTTGGCACAGTTGTCCCTAGAGATAAAGGAAAGTTTTTCTACTTCTGAGGTAAACCAGAAAAAGATTCAAGACACATGTACTAATCTTGAGGAAAGTATTGCTGCATTAACGCATCGTATGGAGGAGCTGGAGAATAAGATGGAGAACTTACGTTAGATGTAAGGGGGAATACTCTAGAATTGAGTAGGTTAAAGGAAAGGGAGAGAGACCTTTTGGAAAGATTGGAGAGACTCGAAAATAACTCCAGAAGGAACAACATCAGGATTCTGCATGTAGCAGAAGGACTGGAGGGAGATACATTAAGGCTTTTGTTATTGATATTCTGACTAAAGCATTTCCCCAGGTTGCCTCGACGCCTGTCTGGGAGGCTGAGATTCAATGGGTCCACAGGGACCCATTCAAGCTAAATCCAGAACGGAAGAAACCAAGGAAAATTTTGGTGTATACCCAATCGTATTCCCTGAAGGAACAACTACTTGGGGCTGCGTTGAAGTCCAAAACAATTTAGCTACAAGGTTCAACTTGTAGAATAAGATCTGATATTTGTCGTATCACAGAGGATAGAAGATGGGAAATTGGCAAGCGGATAGACTCACTAAAAGAATTAGGCGCGCAAGTCCAATTATGATTTCCGGCCTTCCTGAAAGTCATGCTTGATAATAAGATGTATAATTTTAGATCACCAGAAGAGGTGGACAATTTTTTGTTACATAAGAGACCATCAGCTAAATGAAAGTGAATCATGGGGATCAGTGAAGGGAGCTCAGCAGAAAAAATAAAATCTTTTATAATCTTTTTTCTTTAGAGGTTAGTGGGCCTGGACCCAAATTGGCAAAATGTATTTGCCAAGGAGCGGTCAGGGAGGGTTCCCTAGGGTGGAGTGGGAGGGTGACCGGGTGTTACACGTGTGTGGGTGGGGAGCATTGGGGACAAAATACAAAAAAAAATCCTAAATATGACCTCATATGACTTAATTTTTATCTGTAGATTCAGTCTGGGGAAGAACAAGGATTATGAAAGGGGATAGTCCTGGGGTAGAGTCCCTTGAGATTCTAAGCTGGAATGTGAACGGTCTGAGAGTCAGGAGAAGGCAGCGTCTGGTTTTGCAACATCTTAAAGATAATCCGGCTAAGATTCTTATGCTTCAAGAGACACACCTGCTACAGTCAGAATGCAGGACTTTGTTTGGGAAGCTAAGATGGGTGGGGAAGGTAATAGCTTCTGACCAACAATGTTGCACAAAGGGAGTAGTTATAAGTATTAAATCAAATGCAGAAGTGGAGCTTACTAAGTCACAGATAGACAATAGAGGAAGGTGGGCAATTGCGGAGGTGAGGTGCCATGGTATTATATAAACTTTTGCCAATTATTATGGTCCTAATGAGGATGATATTGACCCTCTGAATAACTTGTGTTCAGCCTTGGTGGATTTTGAAGCCCCCTTAATTGTAGGAGGTGATTTTAATGTTCTGCTTAATAATAACTTAGATAGATCCTCCCCCAGAATACAAATAGCGGTGCCCCGTGTAAAAGCGTATTTAGTGACGATGTTAAAATGTTTTAACCTCTGTGATGTTTGGAGGAAAAAAATGGGAGAGGTGAGCGAGTATTCTTTCTATAGTAAAAACAACCATCACTACTCAAGAATTGATTACATATTTATTGACCTATCGGAGTTAGATTCAGTAAGATTAATTAGGTATCAGCCGATCCACATCTCGGATCATGGTGCTATGGTGTTAAAACTGGATCTTCCTTCGGAGTCTATCTTGAAGAGGTGGACGTTGAACAGAAGATTCCTTTTGCCACCTTCAACACCTGAGTTACTAAAGAGAGAGACCGCTACCTTTTTTCAATACAATCTGGTTTCGGCCCCTTTGCATATAGTGTGGGACGCCTTTAAGGCTTGGCTTAGGGGGACTTTAAAGGGGGCAGTTGTCGGCTGGGCTAGATTGGAAAAAAGCGAGATTGAAGATCTAGAAAAGCTGCTAGCGTCAGCAGAGACAGCCCTAAAAAGGGGGCAGATGCCCGAAGCAGAGAAAAAAAACCCTCGCAGCTAGGGCAGAGGATCTACAGATGAAGTTTAGGCTTAAAACCGAAGCAATTATGCTCCAAAAGTGGGAGGCAAGCAAGATGAGTGATTTTGATCAGGGGGAGAACTGTGGCAAATTACTTGCTATTAAAAGTAGATCTAATAGGTCCCGTAACTTTATTAATAAGATCAGGGTAGGAGCCAAAGTGGTGGAGGAAAAAAGGGATATTGAGAAAGCATTTGTGGAGTTTTTTAAAGGCTTGTATAGGGAGGAGCTATCGGTCGAGGATGAGGTTATCGATCAGTGGCTGTCTGAAAAACAACTACCGAAACTGGATCTAGCGAGTCAAGCAATTTTGACCCAAGATATAGAGGAGGGTGAAATACGTGTAATTTTAAATAAAACCAAGAAAGGGAAAGCAGCGGGTCCCGATGCAATCCCAATAGATGTTTATTTGTTAATATCTGATGAAATAATCCCGATCTGGTTGAGGTTGTATAATAAGATCCTCAGAGGAAATTCTCCCCTGCTAGACTTCTGGAATGAGGCTGTCATTACGCTAATCTTGAAGCCGGGCAAGGACCCAATTCAGTGTCAATCTTATCACCCTATATCCCTATTAAATTGTGATTATAAGATCTTTGCAGGTGTATTAAATGCTCGGCTTAGTAAGATAGTGGGGTCAATTATTTATCAAGACCAAAAGGGGTTTTTACCGGGTAGGCAAATGCTGAACCTGGTGTATTCCTTAATAGGCTTGGTTGACCTGGCAACAATATTAGGGGTCCCCCTCTCTATTATTACGGTTGATGCTGCAAAATCCTTTGACCATGTTAATTGGCATTACCTTAATAACACTCTAAAGGCTTTTGGTTTTGGAGTCAACTTTAGGGAAGTTCTTAAGAAAATATATAACTCTCCCCGGGCACAGATCTTGGTTAATGGTAACCTCACTGCGGCGGTCTCAATACAGCGTGGTACAAGGCAAGGGTGCCCATTATCACCCATTCTCTTTGATCTGTACATCGAGCCCCTGGCTCAGAGGTTAAGGCAGAATGACAATATCTCCCCTTTCAAAATCAATGGGTTTACCAGGAAGATTGTATTATATGCAGACAATCTTATTTTATTTCCCTCTAACGTTAAGCCTATGTTATCTGAGCTAATGGCTGAAGTACAGTCTCTTGGGGAAGTGTCAGGTTATCAAGTTAGCAGTGATAAAACCGAGATCATGGCTTGGAATACCCCAGCACAGGGGGTAAGGCTTTCTAAAGAACTAAAGTACTTGGGAGTGATACTAACTCAGGATATAGGAAAGATCCCCAAAACAAACTTCGATAAATTCTTGAGGGAGGTGGAGCTTTTACAAAAGAGATGGCAGATTGTACCGTTATCCCAGTACGGGAGAGCTTATTTGATTAAAATGTGTGTTCTACCCAAATATGCCTACCTTTTTAATAATATTCCCCAGGAATTTGACAAAACTGCTCTTCTGAAAATTCAGGGTAAGATCTCCTTGTTTATATGGCCAGTAAAGGGATTAGGCTGTCCTGGAAGAAGCTCAGGCGAAAGCTGGCTAAGGGAGGTTTGGATGTGCCGGACCTTCAGTTGTATTGTTGGGCATATCAATAAAAAAAACTGCAGGATGCTACTTTTGAAACCAGATAGCTCCCTAATTGGTAGTATGTTTAAAGTCATGCTTTCAGATATGGATGAGGTAGGTTTTATGTACAAATTTGAAGCCCCCAAATATTTTAAAAAGATTAAGCTTAAGACTTTATATATGGCAGCTAATCTATGGACTGAGTGTCAAGCTGGTTTAGGATTGCCGTATAATAGTGACGGCTCCAGTGTGGGACTCTCCAGGCACTCCGGAATGCCTCATAGACACTCTATCTCAGCCATTAAAAGAGGCTGGAGTCCTACACTGGAAGGATATAATGGATGGGAACGTCTGCCATCCTTGGGAAGTTTGGTGGAACCTTACTAGTGGAGCTCTCTCTAGATTAAAATTTTACCAAATCTCCTAATGGTGTAATAGCCTAAGTAGATTAATTCCCGAGGATACCTCCATGGAGGATGAGTTGCAAGATCCAACGGTTAAAAAAAAGGAAGTAGGCCGGTGGTGCCAGCATCTTCTTGCGGCAGCAGATAAGAAAATGGAGCGCCCATACCTGGTCTGGGAGAAGTGCTTGCCGAGTGAAGACCTGGAAAACTTATGGCAAGTATCTTAGGATTTATTTTTTGATAATCAACTTTATTGCATTTTTGATACAATAATACATCGATAGCAAATCAAACATATGATCAGAGTGAATGACAATCGAAGCACGCTGTCTGTGACTCAAAGAGTAAGTAAATATAACATTTGCCCATCAGTAAATAGTTCTCCAACAGACTCGGACCTCTCAAGCGAGCAGCAAGTTAAACCATTTACCCCAAATTTTGCCAAAAAGGTCAGGACACCCTCGGGCCTCGAAGAAGGGCTCCTCCTGGGCTCCACACCAGTCCACCCCACGCCTCCACTGTCTCACAGTCAAAGGTTTAGCCTGGGACCATAGCGTTGCTATATCCCGCTTCGCCACCGCTGTTCCCAGGAGCCATCTAGGCCGTCAAACACCCCCAGGATCAGACGCAGTGTGTCATGGGGAACCTCCCAACCCAGAGCCCGCGTAAGCTCAAGTTCCACCCCCCACCAAAACGGCTCGTGAACGGGACACTGCCACACCACGTGATAAAAGTCCGCTGGAGCGTGACTGCAATGGGCGCAGGCCGGGGAAGGGCGTATGCGGGTGCTGTACAGGCGTGCGGGGTTGAGATATGCCACGTGGAGGTAGTAAAGTTGGACAAGATGTAATTTGGAGGAGGTTTCAAGGTCTTGGGGGCCATCAGTGCGTCTCTCCAGTCTGCCTCCTCCAGGGGGTCCAGCCATCCCTCCCATCGGGCATGGAGTCGGTCGAGGAAAGCGGGACCATTGTTCACCAGGGATCGGTATATTCGTGACACCCCCCTTTGCCAAGGTTCCCCATCATCACCTGGGCCTCCAAGGGGCTGAATTCTGGAAGGGCAGTGGGGGAAGGAATGTGCGTGTGGAGGGCATGCCTGAGCTGCAGGTACTTGTAGAATTGGGATGGAAGGAGGGAATGACGCTGTTGTAGGTCTGCAAAGTATCTGATATGGTCCCCCACCCAGACGTCCCCTAATAACCTGACCCCGACTAGGTCCCACTGGCAAAAACCTTGGAGCGATGAGACGCCCCCCAACCACCCTCCGCTCCACAAGGGCATCTGCCTGGTGAGTCTCCGGTCCCACCATACATAGCGTAGGGCTGTGCACCAGGCCACCAGCACCACCCTGGTGACCGGGGGAAGATCCCGCGGCACTGGGCTCCCATATAGATAAGATTGAATGTGCACAAAGTCCATCGACCGGAATTCCACCCGGTACGCCGGGTCGGACCAGCCACCAGCGAACCAGTCGTGGATCACGATTAACCGTGTGGCAAGGTAGTAGAGGTGGAGATTGGTGACCCCCATCGTAGGGAGGAATACGACAGTGTTCTAAGGACATTCGCGGCATCCCGCTTCCCCATAAAAACCGAGTGATGACGCCGTCTATTCCCCGAAACCAACTACCGGGGAGATGGGCGGTGATATTTTGTAAGATGTACAGAAAACGAGGGAGGACCATCATTTTGAAGAGGGCACTCTGGCCCAGGGGGTTGAGGGAGAGGGATTTCCATTTCCTAAGGTCCGCCTTGGCTGTGGCGACCAAGAGTGTGACGTTCAGGACCCACTCAAGCTCCGGGAGGAGGGCAATCCACACACCCAAGTACTTGAACGATTGCCTGTGCAGAGGAATAGTAGTTTGCCAGTCAAAGCACGCCCGGTAGAGGTGAAGGGGAACCAGTGTGGACGTTGCCGGGTTGAGCCTGAGGCCGGAGACCCGTTCAAATGCTTAAAGAGCAGCCAAACATCGCGAGCCTGAGTTCTCCGGGTCTGCCAGGTACAACAGGACATCATCGGAGCACAGGGCTATCTTGTCGGTGTGACTGGGATCCCAGGCCCAACCCCGGATTAGGGGGTCCTGACGGATGAGGGAGGCCAGGGGCTCCATCGCCAGAGCGAATAGTAGCGGCGAGAGTGGGCAGCCCTGGCGCGTGCCTCTCTGGATGGGGAACGCCTCAGACAGCACACCGTTAATGAGGACCCGTGCCTGGGGAGTAGAGTAGAGGACCCGGATAAAACGCCGGAAGGGGAAGCCAAAGCCCCTCCTCTCCAACACCTCCTCGAGATAGCGCCAATCCACCGTGTCGAATGCTTTTTCAAAGTCTATAAAAAGCAACGCCAGGTACAGGGTAAGGTGATGGTGGTGTGCGAGGGCGAGGTGGATCTTTGGAAATTTTATATCCACTAATTAAATCTGCTGCACTCGGGGGGGAAAAAACATTTTTTCACACTGCACAGGATATACTGGTCGCCCTTGAAGCTTGCCAAAATAAGGGGAGGTGGAAAGGCTAACTGCACGAGATGTGGAGTCCCGAATGCGGATGATGTTCATATTTTTGCGCCTTGCCCCCTGAGAGTTTTGAGGCAGTGTGGGTAAGACCTTGTCTGATGTGTTGGGCATGGAGGTTGAGGTAAGCCCCTCTCTTATTATTTTTGGTATTCTATTGAAGCCTGATGGTCTGTTGGGGCTCTCAGGGCCCGAGAGTAAATTGGTATTCTACCTTGTCCTTTTGGCAAGAAGGGAAATCTGTAAGCTTTGGCGACAGGCCCTCCCCCCAACCTGGAGAGCCTGGTGGAATGTGGTACGATATTTTAGAGACTTGGATCAAAAGGTCAATCAGAATAGGGGTAGGGCAGATGTGGGGTTGTTTTGGAATCTGTTAGATGGCACTGTTGGTGTTTAATCTATTTGTACTATCCAATGATTAGACCTCTTGGTCAGCTCCCGATGAGTGGTGTGGCTGGGTTCCACATAAACACCATCAGCTAAGTCTATACCCCTTAGATAAAAACGACAAGGGTGGTACAGATTGAGAGGTTGTTGCATCTACGGAGGTCATATGAGGATTTAAAAAAAAATACATGTAAATGGGAGGGGGCCGCGTGGGCCCCCCTTCCCGTGGCCGATTCTGACCCCAGGGACCCCATCGCCCGGGGCATGGCCAAACCTGTTTTTTTATAGGAAGGGGGGCTGTATGCCCCCCTCCTAAGGCCTCTATTGGCCCTTGGGACCCCATTCTCTGGGGCCCGCCTTCATTTATAATTTTTTTTTGGGGGGGGCTGCGTGGCCCCCCTCCTCAGGCCAAATTTGGCCCCGGGGACCCCATCCCCCCCCCCGGGCCTGGCCTCTCCTTTAAAAAAATAAATATATATATATATATATCTAAACACAGGGGAGGGGGGCCGCTTGGGACCTCTCCTGGGCCACTTCTAGCCCCGGGGACCCCATCCCCCGGGGCTGGCCGTCTCCTTTGGGGACCGTGGGGGGAGCCCCAATGCCCCCATGGTCCCTGCCGGCTCCCCGCGTCCTGCGGGATCCGGCATTGCTATTCCACACGGGGTGCTGCTGACATGCAACTCCCCGTGTTGAAAAGCAATGTGGTTTGGATTTAGAAAGCGAGAGCAGGTCTCCTGCTCTCGCTTTCAAAACCCAAACCACAGTTTGCAATGACAGGGCGGGAGCTGCGCAGCTCACGCTCTGTCATTGCAAACAGCAGTGTCCTGGGGGTGGGCACCCCGGGACACTGCAGGAGCTGGCCCTGGGGGTGGCGGTTTGCAGGGCCATCACTGGCTCCACGAGGGGGGCCGCGCGGCCCCCCTCCCACATAATGCAAAGCCCAAGGGGGGTGGTGGTCCCTGGGGCTGCGGGGGGGCAGTGTGCCCCCACGATGATAATTGATGCAAGCCCTGGGGGGTGGTGGTTCCTAGGGCTTGGGGGGGGCCTTAGAGGCCCACGAAACACTAAAAAAATGTGGCGCATTTTAAGTTTTTTGGATGAAGTCCCCTTGAATCCTGAGGGTCCCTGGGGTCCAACTAGCCCACCAGGTACATCCAGTAAGCGCCACAGAGCTGCGTTGCAAAGAGGTCTAAAAAGGGGCGTGGCCTGGACCACCACTCTGCAACGCAGGCCTGTGGCGCTTACTGGAGGTACCTGGTGGGATAGTTGGCCCCAGGGACCCTCAGAATTCAAGGGGACCTAATCCCCTAACTTAAAACGTACCACAGGGCGCGTTTGCAGAGTGTTGCTGGGAGGGGTGGGGCCTCTGGCACAATCGCGTCTTCTTTTTTTCTTTTTTTGTTTAGAAGGGGTACTGTGTGGGCCCCCTTCTTTTCCCTTTTTGGGCCCTGGGAACCCCATCCCCCAGGACCTGACCCCTTTATAAAAAAAAAAAAAAAGAACAGGAAGGGTGCCGCGTTGGCTCCCCTCCCGTGGCCAAGTCCGGCCCCGGGGACCCCATCCCCCGGGGCATGTCTACATTATTATTCTTTTTTTTTATAGAGGGGGGCTGTGTGGCACCCCTGCTGAGGCCTCTATTGGCCCCGGGGACCCCATCTCCCAGGCCAGCCTTGATTTATTAATTTTTTGTTTTTTTAAAATCATTTTGGGGAGGGGGGACGCGTGGCCCCCTCCCTGGCCCCGGGGACCCCATCCCCTGGGGCCTGGCTATTCTTTTTGCGACTTCTATCAGATTGTATTTTGAGATTTTTGATTTCACTGGTTATTGATTAGCTGAAGATGTCTAAAGGGTCTTGTATTGTTAAGGATTGGAACTTGGATTTTAGTTTGAATTTCGTAGCTACTGTTGCATAGGATGTAGTGCTTGGACTAGCCAGCATAACATTTTCACTACTGCTCTCTTGTCTTAGTCCTTGTAGATCTGCCAGTAATTCAGCATCCCCTGCAGTAAGGTTATGATCATCTGATTGTGGCTCTGCCAGTAGGTTCATAGTTGCGTTATTTGCTTTGTGATTGGTTTCATGATACTTTTTTAATTTTAGTTTGCGGATGAATCTAAATATGTCCATACGGGTTTGTGCATAACTGAAGCTCTTCTCTGGACAATAAGACAGACCCAGTTCCAACAATTGAATTTCAGCGTTTTTTTGATTATTTTCTCTCCTTCTGCTGCATTTCCGTCTCTCCCTTCGCTTGATATTGTGCGTTGTTTGTTTGTTGGTTCTGCTTCCGTGGGCGCAATGTTTGTTTCCGATCTTTTCTCAGGATATATATATATATATATATATATATATATATATATATACACACACATCTTTGTTCATCTACCATTATGAATTAAGTTCTAAGCAAGTGAGAACCCTCTGTATGTGAACCCACAGGGTACTCTGGATCCCAGGCCCTTCGATTTAGGGGTCAGAACAATGGAAAATCCTGCCATTCTAAGTGTAAAACCTCCCCTTCAGGTAGACCCATAATGTCGGGCATATGGTCCTTGGTGGAACCTTTGTCAAAATGTTGCCACTATTTTCTCCAACCATTAGTGACAAATAAGGGTGGGCGGAATATGCAAAAGTGACTTTCGCAAAATAGCGCAAAACGGCAAAAAATCTCAGCGAACACGCAAAATTTTGCGTGATCGCGGAGATTTTGTGCTGATTAATGCGTTACTGAATTTGACCTTCAACTCGAGCACCTGCTTTATTTATATCTGTAAGTGCTTCCTGTTGAGGTTTAATATTTGTGACAGGAGCATCATGCCAGAAGGAATCCTGCCATGCATATTTATCCAAGAAGATGCCACCGTTTTGTTCAATACCTCTACTCAACTGGAGTACTTTCTACTGGCTAATAATCAGTAAGTGCTACCTCTGTGGGTAAATGTATAGTGCTTTTCCTACACTACAGCTGCGTAAAGGGCTAGAAGAGTTGTGTCCAGCGACCATGTGTGTCTGTAACTTTTGCCACCACACCGATGGGCGCCGGGGTCCCTCGAGTGAGCTGCCCATCATAGTGGGGAAAGGGTGGGAAGACGTTGCACACCACTGGTGTGTGGGCTGGGGCCAAATGGCGGGGTTTATATGCAGTTCACATGCCTCTTGTTTTTAATAAGGGTCAGAGACCGACCAGTGCAGCAGATGAGACAGAACCTCCTGGTGTCAGGAACTACACGGGGATTGCGCTCGAAACTCATGGATGCACAGACCTCCATCAAGGATTACAGCAAATTGTTGACGGTAGATATGGGGAGAAAGCACACTTGCCTAGCCTCCACCGTGCTCCCGAATCTTTTGTGCTGATTAATGAGTTACTGAATTTGACCTTCAACTCGGGCACCTGCTTTATTTAAATCGGTTTGTGCTTCCTGTTGGTTTAAAATGACAGGAGCATCGTGCCTGAATGAATCCTGCCCTGCATATTTCCGTTCCCCCGCGGATCGCGGAGGTTTCGACATTTTCGCGTGGAACGCGAAAATGTCGACATTTCGCAATTTCCCCGAGCGGAACGGAAATTGTCGCCCACCCTTCGTGATAAAGACACCATCTTTCCTAAGAGGCACAAAAAATGTGTTGAACTTCAATGAAGAATTCAACAATACGACAAACATTGATTTCCTGGTGATCCTTGAAATTGAGGCTCTTTATGCCAACATCCCCAAGGATGTTACCGTGCAGGTTATAGAGAGCATGCTCACATCTGAGGACTAGTCCTCATCTACCCTAGTCAATTTCATCGTTGAATGTACCACTTTGGCATTACCACTTTGGCCCTTAGGAAAAACTTTTCAGTTTATTGACCATCTATACCACCAAGCCCAGGGTACTTCCATGGGAAGTGCCTTTACGCCCAGCCTAGCATGCCTAAACATGGCCAACTTCAAAAAGGAGAAATTTTCAGTGATAATAAGCCCTATATGACCAACATACTTCTCTGATGTTGTTACATCGACGATATACTGATCTTCTGGCAGGGAAAAATAGAGACTTGCCATGTGTTTTGCGATTGGATTAACATTGTTAACCACTTCCAGAGATTTACTAAAAGTATCGCTGATCAAAGTCTCCCTTTCCTTGACCTTTGCATCACCAATGGAAAACTGATGACCACGACTTACATGAAGCCCACATACTTTAACAGCCTGTTACTGTACAAGAGTCATCATCCCAAATCTCTGATGGACAACCTCCCCTACAGGTAGATTCTGCGACTATGTCACAACAGCAGCACAACACCAGGCTATGACCATCAGGCGGGACAACTGACTTCCAAACTAAACCCCACCATTACCCACCTCACACCATTAATCTGACACATAAGAGGGCCAGAAACATCGATAGGGCAGCTCTACTGGAATCTCAAGAGAACACCATTACGCGTGTCACCACTTTCACCCCAGACTCGAATATGATACAAAAGATAATATTCAAGCACTGGTCCATACTACACACAGGTACAATAGAACTCCCAGCACCATGTTCTACCTTCAAACGTATTAGTACCATCAAGGGCATGATAGTCTGCACTAGACCACGAGGACCCCAAGATATACACAACCTGCCCTTTGGCACATGGTCCCGGTCACTGGTCATTATCCATGTGGTTATGTGGCATCTGCAATCTGACTGCACCTACTATAAAGATAATCTTTGATGAAACTCACACTTGGGTTTTAGGAAATCACACAAATTGCAATATTAAAAACTGCATGTGCATGATCACATGCCCATGTGCGGAAAGATATATTGGCATGACCACAAGGCATGTGAAAGTGAGAATAATGGAACGTCGGAGTGGGATCCGATGTGAAAAAAGTACCACGTAAATGAGCACACATTTTCTCAGCTTCAGTCACTCTATGCTGGACTATCCTAGAGTCATACCCTAACATGAACAAACAGACATTGTTCCGGAGGGGACAACATTTTATTTTTCAGTTAGCGACACATAAGACTGGTCTAAATGACAACATTCCATGGTGTGAGATGGAGATCCCTCTGTCGGCCCACATTGAACTCTCTGGACACACATGACAGTTGCACTACTGGGTCAAGAGATATGTGGCAGATAGTTGTCCTGCTACCTCCCCAGTCTTCCGGCATGGGTACAGTGTTCTGTGACACCACTTGTATAGCATTGTAAGTGTTACTACATTACCTCTCTCCAAACAAGATCATTTAGCAGTCTCTCTACCTTAGGAGCTACATATCTTTGACGTTAGGAATTACTCCTGTCAGGGCTTCTTTTGACACTTACTAGGCAGCATGTGGTTTCCTCTCATGCCATTTGTAGAGCGCCGCAGTAATCACACCCATCTCTCTGGCATATGTCTAACATATTTATATCTTGTTACATAGATCCCTTTTGCATTATTTAGCCCACTTTACAGCTCACTTGGCCCAGTAATCTATTTAATAGTGTTATCTTGGAACCTAGATGTTGGTCACGCTTGGCACTAGGTGATGCCAGGAAGGATACTGCCCTCCATAATTGTCACTGAGCTCTGCCGCTATCTCCGCCTTCAGCGACTACCCTCCAATATGATAGCCCTTTATTTTTATTTTTTAGATGGTTTTCTATAATTTTATAGGTTTTTGTCCTCCGGGCACTAGCCATTTATTATACACTTTATGGCTCCCTGGTACTTGATAGCCAATGAGCAAGGACCCCGTATCTCCTACAAGATAGCAACCACCCCCAGTCTTGAGCAAAGTAAGAGGGATCTCTTCTTGCTCTAGTTCATATGCGGGGCTTCGCAGACAGTACCTCCCATGACCGCAAGCCTCAATAGTGATTGCTTCACGCATTCACGGCGCTGCCGATCCTACACTTTCTGGCGAGATGATTACCCGGATTCCTGAGATATTACCAGGACCGGACCGCCCTAAAAGGGTGATGGCTACTCACCACGGAACCAGTATGGGTCAGCCATGCAGATCGACTAGTGAAATTAAGCACCCCAGGTGTGAGAAATGATAGCTACTTCGGCTGGAATAAGAGTGGCAGACAGGGCTAGGTTGCTGTCTATTGAACACGCTGGACACCAGAAGTACTGTTCTTTAATTTGAGGTTTGTGTTGTTTTCTTCCCCTGCGCATTCATCCTTGTAACACAATGTCTAATTTTGTGCCTCTACTTTAGTTTTCACTTCGCAGCTAGCGCTGGCTCTACCATCACCTATGAGGTCAGTAGCTTATCAAATCTCATTAGGACAACTATAGTCATTTTAATCGGATCCAGCCTGGATCACCTCTGTGTACCTTGGGAGACATGTAATACATCACTTCACTAGTGTGACACCTGCTTGTGTGTATGTCTGTCCTATGTTATGTTACACTTTCACTGACGGGCACGATATCACCTTCGCATGCACAGAATCATGAGTACTTAATGCATCATTGTTTTTGATATGGGGACAACAGTCAGCATGCCCTTATTTGTCTTCAATTAATTTCTCCTCACTACCTTTGTTTCCGTCCCTTCTTTTAGGTCAGTTTTTAGACCTCTACAGGTATACCCTACTTACAGAGGGTTAGTTTTTTTTCATGTGATTGGATACCTTTATATAATTAGCACATTCATTTTCCCAATCACTCGTAGATAAAGTTAATTGGTTCTGATGAATTTCCCTGATCGATAGCAACAATTATGGCAAGAAACTTGTCGACCTATAAGCTCCCTACTACCTTATGAGCTGAGCTGTTTTGGATCATTGCCCCCATACTCAGCCACTCACTGCTTTATTTCATAACGAGAGAACCTTCACATTATAAATCCTCTTGGTACCTCACAGTTATTTTTAAATTACTTTACACCAATCTACACACAGAGCACCTCCACCCACACTTCACATCGGCATTCTATTTATAAAGACTACCGGCAAAGAGCCCCCTTGAGGGTCCAGTTGGCAGTTGTAGTGCTGACCCAACGAGGAGCTGCCCCATGATGAAGCATAACGCCCATCTGGATGTGAGAGGCTCTTGCTACTGAGCAATCAGATTCCCTGGATCTGCTAACCCAGCTCTCCTCCGACCCACCTGTGTTCTTCCACCTGCTTACCCCAAACAGAACTGCATACTGTTTGTGATCATGAGTGTAAAATACACCTGAGTCCCCTCCCAACCACCCACCCACCTTCCAGCCAAATACTAACAACATGTCTCCTCCAAACATAGTTTGCTCGGATCGTTGTATTTTTAGGATTGTGACCGGGAGCCAGTTTAGGAGTTTATATTGTGCTTTCAGAGATCAGAAATAAAAAAACAGTTGTACAATCAACAGATATGAAAAGTAAATGGAAAAGTCATGCGACAAAGTGAATATTCTCTAGCTTAGAAAATCGTCACCCCCACTTTTTGCTGGTGTTATTATGTTTTACTTACTAATTTGACTGGGGTCCTGACAATCAGGACCCACGTCTCTGTGCTTCTTCACTAAATTGGACATGGTGAGTACATAGGTACCCCTAAGATTGTCTACTGATCTACCCTTGTAAGTCCCTAGTATATGATACTTAGGTACCCAGGGCATAGGTACACCAGGGGTCCCCTATGGGCTGAATCATGTATAATGCCACCCATGTAAGACTACAGTCCTGCCATTGCAGCCTGTGTAATCTGGTGCTAGCACCACTTGCAACAGATTTAGGTTTCCTTATATCTGAGGTCACCTCACTTAAACCTATAAGTCACCCCTAAGGCAGGTCTTTCAATCCTGAAGGCAGGGGGCTTGGTTATAAGTGTCAGGGTGCCCCTGCATGAGTAGTGCACCCCTACAATCCAGAGTCCGTTCTCCCAGTGTGTAAATGTATCAGCCATTAGGATACATAGAGTGGCCATGCGTCGTTACACGATGGCTATCTCTAAACTGGGTGTAACGAACCCTGTCATGTTTGGTATCGAACATTTTGGTGTTGGAAACATGATTTCATGCACTGTAAAGCTCCTCCGGAAGGCCCTCAGTGCTCCCGGTACCAGTCTTCTAGACCCGGACAGCAAGCTATGGTTGCTGCTGACCTTAGAGATGATTCTACCCTCCTACTGCTGAGCCAAGCTCGAATCCAGGAAGGCAGGACAATAGGTTTCCTGTGACAGGGAGGTGTGAACACCTCCCTGAAACTACTTAGTATATTGGGACAGGGTCTGGGCACTTACCAGCGCCACAAGACTGCTTTGAAGGGCACAGTTGGTGCCCTCCTTGTATACTCCAGTTGAAACCAGTCGCTCTGGTGCAAAACTGGACAAAGGGCATGGGAGTATCCTTCTCACTGTCCAACCCCTCCTCTGGGAGGGACCCCTGAATCACCCCGACGCTTTCCTTTAGGGTACTTAAGGGCTTACCTGTGAGTGGGTCTCTAGATTCGTGGTGGAACAAGATTCAGTTATGAAACCACTTCATCTTCATCCGTTTGGGTACTTTGGACTTTGCTTTGGGAACCAAGACTGCACCTGGGAAGACTCCTGCTGCTCCTGGTCTCATCGTCCTGTCAGCCTTCTGCGTCGTCTCTGCCTGTGCTCCACACAGGTTCTTCTACAAACCTGTGGATTGGCTTAACAAAATGAACAGAACTTTCAGGTTTGAGGAGGCCTATGCGAGACGGGTAGGAGCAACCAAAGATTCAGAGCTACTTGGCAGGAGTATTTCGATCAGGACGAGAGGGAAGGAGAAGGATCATAAAGGCAAGGTACCCCAGAGTCCCCTACCCTCCTATATTCTAATAAGGTGGGACAGATTATGTATATTGGTATTATGCTTGAGATAGGAGAGGAGCAAGTCGATTTAAAGTAGAGTTTAAATATCATGCACATTATTTAAAAATTGCTATTCTGCACTAGACACTTCAAATAGCCTTTGCTTGACACTTTATCCAAGAACTGCTGCTATTTGCACTATGCACTTTAAATAGTTCTCTGCTTCTTTATTCATGAAATGTTGGAGTTATAATATTCCCAGGCTGTTTTATGTAAAGCCTAAATATTAAGCACTTTATTCAAGAACTGCTGCTAATCGTTCGAAGGTCTAGATGATGTATATAAGGCTTTAACGTTAGCTCTGTGTGGCACTTTAATTACGAACTGCTGCTACTCGCACTATGTACTTTAATTAGTTTCTGTCTCTTTCTATTTAAGCATGGAATGCTATTTTATATCTTTTAGGGTAGAAGGTAGGATTGCTGTTAGTACTAAATGTAATTTGGATATAATTTAGATACTGAGCAGGTTTTGTACGCACTCTTAATATTCACTTTCTTTGTTTGTATTATGGTTATAATATAGTATTGGTCATGCTAGTAATGAGAAAAATATTATCTTTGCTCATTATGTGCAAATTTGATGATGCCATGTTTTATAAATGTGCAATTGCTGTCCAACTACTTTCTTGTTAAAAAAAAAAAAAAAAAAAACAAAACCTGTGGACATCCAAGACACTCGAAGGAATCTCCTTCATGTGAAGGAGTCACTTCCCTGCATCTGTAGATACCTCAACAAAGCTGACCAATCTGCTATTCCTGAGCTTCTATGGACTCTGAAAGGTTCAGCAACACAGGTGGTAGTTCTGCAACTCCCTTAAGGCCTGCACTGTCTTCACACCAAGTTTGAAGCCAGTATCCCTTGTCGGAACCGTTGGAGCAGTACCCCTGTGCACTGCGGTGACTTGCCGTTGCCAAGGCTTGTTGACTGTCTTTACCAGAGTTCTTCGGGCTCCAAGAAACTCCAGCCTCAAGCATCTCCTACAACCAAGATCTTTGCCTTTTCCACATCTTCTGCACCATGAGCTTCATCCTTTGGTTAGCTGCTCGAGATCCTCTTGTGGCTCTGGTGCCTCCGGCTTGTGGGTCATCTTGAGGGTCTTCTTTGGCTCCAGGGGGCTCTCCTGGTTGCTCAGGGCCTGCTCCGACTTACCTGCTTGTGGTGAGTCACTTGTGGGTCCTGACACTGCACCTTTTTTGACAACTACAGTGTTGGTGCCCCTGCCGGACACTGACCCCCTGGCTCTTGACATCCTACGTGGGACAGCTCGTGAACGGCTCCTGGTCTTCTGCAGCATCGCCTGGTCCACACACCTGCATCTTCAATGGCACCATCAACTCTCTGCATCCCATACATCGTGGGCATTTGTCTTCTGTGCCTCCTGGTCACTCCTGAGTGGCATAGACTATGTACTCTCTGCTTGCAGGTACCTCTCATCTTGAATCCACCTTTGGGTTCCAATGGACTCTTTCACCTTTTTAGCCAGCGGCATCTTCACTGAAGTCCTACATTGTGGTCTACGGCGGTTTCCGACATCACTTCACACCTATGCACCCAGCTTCCCTGGTGTAGGTGTCCTGGTTCCTGGGGTATCCACCGGTGAAGTGACTCTCCAACCTTCCATCTTCCACAGGGTTTTCTCAGGGTCTGCTGGGAAGGGTCCTTCTTCAAAACTGCAACTGCAACTTACCCATCGACTTGTATTGACCACGTGGTCGTGTTCCCACTCTGCACACGCCTCCGTGGGGTTCCTGGGTACTTACCTTGGGCTGCTTTTGGTCCCCTACACTTCTACATCTTCTGGGTCCAGTCCGGACATGTTTTGTGGTTCGCATTCCACTATTGTAGTATAGGGTTTGGTCCCCTACTGGAGATCACTGTGTATTTGTTCTACTTACGTGTTCTACTATCCAAGTATTGTGAGTATTGTAGTTATATCTCCAGGTAGGAGATATTGCAATGTGTTAGTGAGTGTTTACAATAAATGCATATTTTTACAACTATACTGTGTGGTTCTTTTTCACTTAGCCTACATCATCAGATTAAGTACCGGTAAAACAGCTGCTTTACACTCCTTCTGGACTAAGTCTGAAGGCTGCTCTCCACAGCTACCACTTGGAGAGCTTTCTAAGGTTGTCTAAGACAACCAAAATCTCCTTAAGGGTTGTCTGGGTTAGTGCAGGGTGCTACCCTTGCGTAAATGTGCACCATATACTAAGCCAGCCAGCTACTAGAGATTATTGCAGTATTGATTAGAGCTGAATCACAACCTTATGGCAGTCGTTTGTGAGTTGCAGTGGTAAAATAAATATTGTACACACGAGTTTACCTTATTTTAGATTGCATTGTTTACTTTTCCTGAAGGACGGCCCATATATTTGTTTTTAAATATAAATTAAGAACTCCATTAGATACGCTTTCCACTCTGGTTACGATTATTTTCTGGAGATAGGGATAACATTTGCACTTTACCTAAAATTGATTTAAATAAGAACTGTTAAATGGATTTTAATCTGAAGGTTATGTTAATGAAATGAAGGACGACTATTGTATGAGCTTAAGATTTTAATATTGAGTTGCTTTTGTTCATGTATTTCCATTAGTCCATGTCTTGCAATTAAATGAATATTATTGTTATTACTATCTATTGATAATAAACAACCTGTTCAAAACGTTTACATGCCAAATCTGAACGCTCACCTAATTAAAAAAAAAAAACAACACTAATTTAAAAAAAAAAGATAACTTTTGAAATAGAACTTTCGCGAAACAACTACAGTTCCAGACAATCAGGTGAAGAAACGTTAACGTTTTTCGTTAACTTATGAGAACTGAGCAGAAATGCATACAAGCGAAAGCTTGTTGGCCAAGGGCAAAAGTAACCTTGAGAAATATGCAAAAAATGCTCGAAAGTCAACATCGCTTATTTATTCTGCACAGGTTGCATGTCAAAAGCAGGCTGTACTGTATATAACAGGTGTGAACTAGCAAGGGCCTGTTTTTCACCTTGACAACTATGTATGCCGTCAGATACCTTGTCACAATCTAACAATCTTTTCATTGGTTGTTGAAAGACGTGAAGGCAAATATAAAGCACCAAGGACACAGACAAAAAATCAAGGTCAATATTTCTTCACTTGGTGTGTCAATTAGAAAGCTACGTCTGTCGAGCAGGAGACTATAGATGAAGCTTATGTTTCAATGGTTCGGCTTGGTAAAACAATCATATTGTTGTTGTAATTTAAACAACGTGGATTGTTGCTTTCAGATTCCTTTAAAAGTAATATCTAGCTTTGAAGAGTTAATAAATATTTGGTTTTTCGGTTTTGGCTGATTTTTCTGCAGCGTATGCCAAATTGGGATTCCCTATGGCCTATTCCCGCAATAGTGCAAAAGTACTTATTTGCACTTTTTTTTTTTTTAAGCGATTCAAATTTTATTATTATATTTTTGATCTACAACAGGAAAAAGCAAATAAAACACACACAGATGCACATTGTAACTTTCGTCAATCCTACATTTTTAGCTCTTTTAAGATATATGCATAGTTTAAAAGCCAATATTTCACATGGAGCTATGATATATACTCCGTATTTCATCGAAAACACATCACGACGACAGCCAAAACCAATACACCGATCTTTACATTGTCTATTGTTCAAACCACATTCTATTCAGGAAAGGGAAATAAAACCCAAACGTTGTAATTCCAACCTGTACAGTTATAAGCTGCACCTCATAGTGAACAACTTCAACAATCTGTCCCTTCTAAACGCAAATCCAGGAGTCATGATATAGGGAAATCGGGACGGCATTTATCGCATCCACCCAGGAAATACAGATTCCCCTCTAATCCCGATAGCCGACAGACCAATTTCCCAGCTCCCTTTTTGGCAAAAGTCATAGAGCAACACATCCTAAAAACACTCTCGGCCTTCCTGGAGGAACACCAGCTACTTCAGGGACGACAGGCGGGCTTCAGGGCCCACCACAGCACCGAGCTGGTGATGCTATCCGTACTTGATGAGCTCAGAGTCATGGCCGACAATAAAAAAACGTGCGCCCTGGTTCTGTTAGACCTATCGGCAGCATTTGACACGGTCAATCATGCGCAGCTTCTAGTTCGTATCACCGAGCTGGGCATCTGCGGGTTGGCACACCAGTGGCTTGAATCCTTTCTGTCTGGGCATTCTCAGAGGGTCCAGCTTGGCGAGCAGGTGTCTGACAGGGGCGCCCTCAAGTGTGGCGTCCCCCAGGGCTCAGCGCTGTCCCCGCTCCTTTTCAACATTTACCTCCAGCCACTGATGGCTGACCTAGCGTGCACGAATTGCCAAGTCTTTAACGATGCGGATGACACTCGGCTCATCCTCTAGATCGACAACTCCCAGCAGGCCTCCTCACGGATACAAAACATTCTTAGATACACCATGAAATGGATGACAATTAACTCCCTAAAGTCAATCCTGACAAAACAGAGGTCCTGGTCATCCCCTTGAAGACTAACCCCTGGAGTGACCGGTTCTGGCCCCAGGAGCTCAGCACCACCCCCATGCCAGTTACGGTCGTAAAAAGTTTGGGCATCAAGATCGATGCAGGTCTTTCTATGTCCAATCAAGTCGCGACCATGACCGGTACCTGCACAGGCTTGCTGAGACAGATGTGGAGACTTGCCCCCCTCCTTTCAACTGCAGCGCTACAGATGATAGTGTCAGCCACCATTTTGTCCAGAGTGAACTACGGGAATGCCCTATACATCGGCCTACCAGGAAAGCTCACCAACAAATTGCAGGTGACCATGACTTCAGGCTTCCCAGACGGGTGCACGCGACCCCTCAGCTGTGCAAGCTTCACTGTCTCCCCATCAAGCAGAGGACAAAATTCAAGGGCCTCTGTATTGCCCACAAAGCCATCTACGGCCAGGCCCTGGCCTACATTAAAGAGCACCTTGGTAACTATGTGCTGGACCGAAAACTCTGTTCCTCCGAGAGCTGCCTGCTGGCGGTCCCATGGTTTAAAACGGTATCCAACAGAGGCAGAGCTCTCTCGGTCCTGCTCACACAACTCTGGAATAAACTGCAGATGGCCTCCGCAAGGAATGTGCACTCCTCCCTTACAGGAAACGCCTTAAAACGCTCCTGTTCAGGGAGGCTTTGGACACAATCTAACCATCTGCAACGCATGTTCCTGGGGACTGCAGTGGGTTTCAGACCTCTCTCTCAAAGCGCTAAGAGACCTGCTGGTGATTTTGCGCTATAGAAATAGCAGTTAACATTAACATTAACAATGGGACTGCTTGTCGCACCTCATTATGCATACTTATAGCATCCATTAGACTGTAATCTCAATCTTCAGATTACCCCCAGGATCAGGACCCCTTTGCAGGTAGCAGTATGCTCTATAAGCGCACAAATTAAATAAAACATTTATAACATATTGCCTATATTATGATTAATGCTACTATTACTAATACTATAACTATTATGACTACTATTACTGCCATCCTTCCTTTTATTACTACTATGGTTACTGTTATTACTGCTATTTTTATTAAGCGTGAGCGGAGTTCGGCATGAGTGGAGTTCCACTCCGCGAAACTCCGCGAAGTGACAAAAAAACTCTGCCAAGCTACGCAGAGTTCTGTGAGCAGTGGAGTGGGTTATCTTGTGCCGTTCACACTGATTTTTAGTGCCTGGTGTTTGTGCCGCACTGTAAAATCAGTGCGAGTGGTATCTCACACAGGGCAAGAGGGTGCTGCTTTTTTCTGTCACTCGAGTAAAGGTTCTACTCGAGCGGCAGCTTCCTCAACGCGAACTGAAGGTTTCTCAATGCCAGCGGTAGCGACCATCTGCGACCGCCCGTGTTGAGAAATCTCGCAGGGAAGTGGTCTAGCGTTGGATTTTCCACGCTCGCGCTCACCAACGAGCGAGAGTGAGAAAAAAACTTGAGTTTTTCGGAACTCCCCGAGATCCGCGGAGCACAGAGTGCGAAAAACTCCGAGATCAGACCAAAGTTCACCGTCAGGCTTAATTTGTATTTCTATAATTACTACTACTGTTGTATTGCTGTTGTTACTATTATTACTAGTGCTACTGTTCCTACTATAACTGCTATTACTATTATTACAATTATTATAACTGCTATCTCCATTACCAGAATTACTGCTAATATTTTAATAGCTTGCTTATATATATGGCACTTAATGTTGCAGTTTGAAATTTTTATGCATTGCAAAAAACAGGAGCTGTTTTTGTCTAGTTTAATGTTACTTGGTTCCTAAACTTTGCAAAAATGATATGATGAGTTGACCCTGCTGGAACTTTGACGTTTAGCCATTTAATTGGCATGGTATGGAACTTGCATTTCTCTGATTTTACATAAAAACAATTCTGTTTAACAATTTATTTATCAATGTTTTAATACGTTCCAGTTGTTTCACAATGAAAAAAGATAATTGAACATGGCACTGATGTGGACTGCTACAACGTGATCAATGTAATCATAAAGCATCTCTTTGTTAAAATAGTTTTTTTGTAAAACTGAAAAGCCGCTGAGACATTATTTTTTAAGTTTAAAACAGCCAAGGATTTATTTAGTTTTTCTGTTTTACTTTTTGAAGTTGAAAAGCAGTCAAGGCATTATTGACTATTGCTGTAGTTTTTTAAAGATTTATTCTGTAAAGCGCAAATTTAACAGAAGGCTTTGTAGCACTTTCTGATACAAATCAAAAACCCTGGTGCTCTACTTAAAACAAAAACATATCACATGAAAAACTTAGGATCTGATTACGATGATGGCGGCATTGCCACCGACAGCCCGTCGGTGGCGGTCCCCCACATCGCAATGAGGATTCCCGCCCGCCACATTAGGATTGCGGGCGGATGGGTGGAGGTTGGAGAGACCGACCGCCACGGATCCAACAGGCTCGAGGAGCCCGTCTGAGGGAGTTGTATTTCCTACAATGGTAGTGGTGCCTGTCAGGCACCACCGTAGGGATTACAATGTCCCCAAAGGGACTTTGGGGGCCCGTAGCAGGCCCGTCGCCCCCTTGGCCCTCAGCTGTGGGTTTTGAGGGGCACATATGGTTTTCCCGTACATATTCCTGCACCATGTGGCAGGCACTGCATGGTGCCTGCCACGTAGTGCAGGGATATGTGTAGTGTCCCCTTTTTGTACTGCGGCGTGTGCTGCAGCCAGCAGCATCAGCTGCAATACAAAATATAGGCATTGCGACCGCCGTGGTGGCGATTACATCCTAATACCTATGGTGCGACCGACAAAAGCCTGTCGGGCGGTCCCATTTACGAAAGGATGGCGGTCGGACAAAAGTACGACCGCCATCCTAATCAGCCCATTAGTTTTTAGCTGTTTATGAAACCAATGGTTCCGCCTTGTTGGAGCAGGGCAACAGGCATTTTAGTGTGCCTACCAAATGCCTTTTTTACAGGTCCCACCTTTTGTATAAGTGCCTTATCTTTATAGGATTTATACCAGGCAGAAGGCCTCCAACAGAGACATAATGTAGAATCTATCAACCAGACAAGAATGACTCCTTTCTAGTGTATCGATTCACCAAAATGCCATGAGTAGAGGAAGTGGCATCACTCTACCTCTGACCCTAATGTTATCACAGGAAGTGATATCCTATGACCTTTGACCTAGAACCCTCCCAGGATGCCATGTCATGTTAACTTAACCCTGAAAACTGCACAATAATTGCATGATTAAAAACCCAACGCAAAGTATACAAATGTCTATGTTTTATATCACCTATATTAGGGTGCTGCCATGAGCTTTGAGAGTGAAGGGGTGTATTTTGTTTAATCCCAATGGGAGAGCCAAGAGGGAAAGAACACAAGTACCTACTCCTGATCACTAATTCGTCACACCTAAGGTACTTGAGTATAATAGGAAAGAAGTCACTCTTGTCCTGTATGTAAAAGTAATAGCCTACTGGGTCACAAAGAGATATTTGAGAGGTCGACTCACACATCTTATCATGGCATGCTTCATCATAGATGACCTCTCACACTGGAGTAGGATGATGCCACTCCAGCAGACTCAACTAAATACATTTGGTAGTTCTCAGATATTACTTTACAACACAAATTTGTCAATCCAGATTCAAACTACCTTGGGGTGTAACCAAAGCATGCTCCTTTATTTTAGGGTACCCCGATATAGTTTTATATCGAAGTTGTGGTCTAAAGGTAGAACATAATTGTTCCCTTAACCACTGAAAAAATACAAATTTTTTTTAGTTCCAGGAATTGGTCAAAGGGTCTTCGTCAGAATAAAAGAACTCCCAATCTACATTGCACAATCGTTACATGCAGATACATTGAGGCAATGTTCTCATACCAATGGGACGTTCATTATGGCATTAACCCAGGATGCCTAATCTAAGGGCTTCATGGATCAGAAAGGGGGGACATCTCTTGTGCAGTTGCACATTCGTCAAGAGTTGGACAATGTCATCTTGACCCATGCTTCCCATTTTGTACGCTGACTCTCTCTTATA
Source organism: Triturus cristatus (assembly GCF_964204655.1). NCBI lineage: Eukaryota > Metazoa > Chordata > Amphibia > Caudata > Salamandridae > Triturus > Triturus cristatus. Next base: position 1,140,544,400 of record NC_140589.1, read on the forward strand.
CTCAATGTCATGCATTCTCATTCACTACCTGTCAGTAACTCTCATTTACACACATTCACATGCATGCTCACACAACAAACACACATGCTCACACATACATATGCTCCTTCACATAAACACACGTTCACCCGCACGCATGCAGACAACATATATTTAAAACAATATTTTACTTACCTCAGCTGCAAAGAAAATTCCTCTCCCAGCAAATTGTGCTCCATTCTTACTGTACTTATCATGAATAATGCAATATTATGCCTCATTAGTATAATAACCAGCATTGGCCAACACAAAAGGTTTTGCCTATGAAAGACCTATTGGCTTTGCCAATATGTTTCAGGATTGTTGTACACCAGAGTGGCTGCTGTTCAGCATTGCTAAAAGTTAATTGGGTAAAGGAGAGTGGAGTGCCGTAAAGTGGAGTAGAGTGGAGTGGTAAGGAATGGTGTGGAATGGAGTACAGTAGAAATGGGTGGTGTAGAAAGTAGTGAAGTGTAGTGTCATAGAGTAGCATACAGTAATGTGGAGTGTTGTGTTAAGTGGAGTAGAGTAGAGCACAGTGTCCGAGTAGAGTAGAGTGGAGTGACATAGAGTTTTGTGGAGTGGTGTAGAGCAGATTGGAGTGGCATAGAGGGTGTTATGTTGAGTGTTGTTGAGTAGAGTGGTGTATAGTGGAGTAAATTGCAATAGTGTGACGTTGCACAGAGTGGAGTGGAGTTGTGTGTCATAGAGTGGAGTAAAGTGGCATAGAGGGAGTTGCGTAGAGCGTCATGGAGTAGTATCATGGAATGGCATAGAGTGGAGTAGAGTGTTGTGGAGTGACATAGAGTGGAGTAGAGTGTCTTTGGAGCAGAGTTTGATGCAGTAGATCATCATAGAGTGGAGAATCATGAAGTGAAGTGTCATAGAGTGGAGTAGAGTGGCCCACAGTGAAGTGGCTTAGAGTACAGTGGTGCAGAGTAGATTGGCATAGAGTGCAGTGGCGTAGAGTGTATTGGTGTTGAGTAAAGTGGTGTAGAGTGCATTGTGTGGACTGCAGTGATGTAGAGTTCCGTAGAGTACAGTGGCATAGAGTAAAGCAGTGCAGCGTAGATTGCTGTGGTGTAGAGTGCAGTGTCGTAGAGTGGAGTAGCACAGAGTGGAGTGGAGCAGTGCAGAGTAAGGCAGCGCAGGGTGGAGTAGAGTAAAATGGCATAGAGTGGAGTGGTGCACAGTAAAGTGCAGTGGCGTAGAGTGGAGTGATGTAGAGTGCAGTGATGTAGAGTGCTGTAGAGTTGCATAGAGTTGAGTTGTGAGAATTACAATGCTGTGGTATAGAGTGCAGTGGCATAGAGTGCAGAGTTATAGATTGGTGCAGAGTAAAGTGATGCTGAGAGCAGTGATGTAGAGTACAGTTGTGCAGAGTAGAACAGAGTAATGTAGAGCACAGTGACGTAGAGTAGAATGTTATAGAGTATAGTGGTTTAAAGTGGAGTGATGCAAAGTAGTTGGTGTAGGTGCAGTGGCATAGGGTACATTGGTTTTGAGTAAAGTGTTGAAGAGTGATTTGGCGTAGAGTGCAGTGGTTTAGAGTACAGTGGCATAGCATAGACTCTAGTGGCGTGGAGTAGAGTGCCGTACAACACAGTGGCTTGGAGTGGTGCAGGGTAAAGCGCAGTGGCACACAGTAGAGTGATGTAGAGTAGAATGGCACAGCATTTGTTGCAATGGTGTAGAGTGGCGTGGTGTAGAGTGCAGTGTCATTGAGAGTATTTGTTTCAATTAAAGTGGTGAAGAGAGCCTTGGTGTAAAGTGCATTGGCATAGAGTGCAGTTGGATAAACTTTAGCAGCGTATTGTGGACTGGCGAAGAGTGGGATAGCGCAGAGTAGAGTGAACTGGCATAGAGTGCAGTGGTGCAGAGTACATTAGAGTGGCTTAGAATGACTTGGCATAGAGTGCAGTGGCGCAATGCGGAGTAGAGTGCCGTAGAGGTTAGTGGTGGAGAGAGCAGTGTTGCAGAGTAGAGTGAATAGTGAAGTGGCATAGAGTGGAGTGGGGGCAGAGTAGACTGGAGTGGTGCAGGGTAGAATGCAGTGGCATAAGAGTGGAGTGATGCAGGGGTAGTGTAGAGGGCATTGGATAGAGTAGAGTGGTGTAGTGTGCAGTGGCGTAGTGTGCAGTGGTGTAGAGTGCTGTCATGCAGAGTAGGATGCCGTATAGTGCAGTGTTGTAGAGTGCAGTGGCCTAGAGCAGTGCAGAGTAGAGTGGTGTAAAGTAAAGAAGTGCAGATAGCAGTTACGTAAAATACAGTGTTGTACAGTGCAGTGGTGTAGAATGATGGAGCGTGCAGTGGCATAGGGTAAAATGTTGTGGAGAATAGTGGTGTGCAGTGGTGCAAAGTAGTTGGCATAGGGACATTGATGGTGTAGAGTGCATTGGCAAATAATACAGTGGTTTAGAGTACAGTGGCATAACGTAGACTGAACCGGCATAGAGTGGAGTACAGTGACAAAGAGTGCAGTGGCAAAGAGTGGAGTGGCGTAGGGTAGATTGAGGAGACTGGACTAGAGTGGAGTATAGTGGCAGTATATAGAGTATAGTGATGCAGGGTAGAACACAGTGCCATAGAATATAGTGGTGTAAAGGAGAGTGGCACAGCATTGATTGCAGTGGCATAGAATACAGTTGAATAGAGTAGATTGTTTCAGAGTGGAGTGAAGTGGAATGGCGCAGGGTAGAGTGGAGTGGTATAGAGTAGTGGTGTAGAGTGCATTAGTGTAGAATGCAGTAGAGTGGAGTGGTGTGGAGCAGCCTATACTGGAGTGGTGTAGAGTGCAGTGCCATAAAGTGCAGTTGTGCACAGTAGATTAGAGTGGCGTGGAGTGCAGTGGCATAGAGTGGTGTGGAGTAGAGTGCAGTGGCATAGAATAGAGTGGTGCAGAGTACAATGGCATAGATTTCAGTGGCAGAGAGTGCTGCAGAGAAGAGTGTTGTAGAGTGCAATGGTGTAGGGTGGAGTGGCATAGAGTGCATTAGTGTAGACTGCAATGGTGTAGAGTGCAGTGTCCTATAGTGGCGTACAGTGCAGTAGTGCAGAGTAGATTGGTGTAGAGTGCAGTGGCATAGAGTTCAGCAGTATAAAATTGGTTACATAGTGTGGACTGGCATAGAGTGGATGGCGCAAGGTGGAATAGAATGGCATAGAGTGGCATAGACTGCAGTGGCTTAAGGTAGATTGTTTCAGAGTAGAGTGAAGTGCCGAAGATGGCAGTGGTATATAGTAGAGTGTCGTAGAGTGCAGTTGTTTGGAGTAGGTTAGAGTGAACTAGAGTGGATTGGCGTAGAGTGCAGTGGCACAGAGTGGAGCAATGCATAGTAGAATGGCATAGAGTTCAGTGGAGGAGAGAGCAGTGTTGCAGAGAAGAGTGACGTATAGTGAAGTGTCATAGAGTGCAGTGGTGCAAAGTAGACTGGAGTGATGTAGAGTAGAGTGCAGTGGCATAATAGTGTAACAATACAGGAGTAGACTGGTGTAGAGGGCATTGACATAGAGTAGAGTGGTGCAATAGCATGGGGTGCATTGATGAAGAGTGCTGCCATGCATAGTAGAGTGCTGCAGAGTGTAGTGGTGTAGAGTGATGCATATTAGATTAGAGTGGAGAGAGCAGCGATGTAGAGAGTACAGTGGTGCAGAGTAGAATAGAGTGGCCTTGACATAGATTGCAGTGGTGTACAGTGCAGTCATGCAGACAGCAGTGACATAGAGTACAGTGATGCAGAGTGCAAAAGAGTGGTGTAGAGTGCATTGGCGTAGAGCGCAATGGTGTAGATTGACATAGCATGAAATGGTGTAGGGTGCAGTGGCATAGAGTAGAGTGGCGCAGCCTTGATTGCAGTGGCATTTAGTGGAGTGACGTAGAGTAACCCTGGTTGGACAACTACGCTACGCTTGCGTAGTTTGCGCTGCTACGCGAATTGCATGTAGCACAGTGCAAAAACGCATAGCATAGTTGGCATTTTTTGCTCACTCGTGGTCCTCGACATCAAGTTGGCGACTGCAAGCGAGCAAAATGACATCCCGGCCATACCTTTTCCTCGTTCGCTATCAGCAACATCAAGTTGCCGATCGCAAGCGTGAAAAATAAACCTCCCGGCGAGATTCTCAACGCGGGGAGGTCTGCTTTCTCATTGCGAGTGGTCGCGTATGCTCGCGACCGCTCGTGATGAGAAACTACCAGTCCGCGTTGAGAAAGCTGCCGCTCGAGTAAAAATCTACTCGAGCGGCAGAAAACGACAGCTCGCACTGTGCAAGATGCCGTTTTCAATGATTGCACAGTGCGGACAAGCATCCGGCACTGTGTAATCATCGCGAACAGCGCACTACGCCGTTCACGTAGTGCGAAGTTCACTTTGCATAGCTACGCGTAGCGATACTATGCGAACTACGCCCAGGGTTAGCGTAGAGTAGATTGATTCAGAGTGGAGTGAAGAGGTGTAGAGTGGAGTGGTGAAGGGTAGAGTGGAGTGGCATATAGTGCATTGGCAAAGAGTGCAGTTGTGCATAGTAGAGTGCACTGGCATAGAGTAGGGTGGTGCAGAGAAGAGAGGTGTAGAGTGAAGTGGCGTAGATGGCAGTGTCAGAGTGCAGTTGTGCAAAGTATATTAGAGTGGCATAGTCATGCAGAGTAGATTACAGTGGCACAGAGTATAGTGGCACAGAGTATAGTGGACTAGAGCAGAGTGGTGCAGAGTAGAGTGGCATAGCGTTCAGTGGCAGAGGGTGCAGTGCAGCAGAGTAGAGTGTCGGAGTGTAGAGTGCAGTGGCATACAATGGTGCATGGAGTGCAATGGTGTAGAGTGGCATAGCGTGCAGTAGCGTAGAGTAGAGTGGTGTACAGTGCAATTGGGCAGAGTAGATTGCAGTGGAGTAGTGTATTGGTTTTTATTGCAGTGGCGCAGAGTGTAGTGGCACAGAGTGTAGTGGCGTAGAGTACAGTGGTGTGGAGTGGCATGGTGTGGAGTGGCACAGAGTGCAATAGAGGGGCATAGACTGCAGTGGCAGAGGAGATTGTTTCAGAGTAGGGTGCAGTGCGGTAGACTGCAGTGGTATAGAGTAGAGTGCAGTGGTGCAGAGGAGATTAGA